>NC_060139.1:405660757-410660757 GCF_021461385.2 Schistocerca piceifrons
CTGCAAGACTGGGTTTTGGCCTCGGACGTGTTCTACATAATTGGCACAGTACGGCAATAAATTAATAGCTCAGAAATTTGCAATTTTATCGTCGCTACCAAGAGGAAGAACCGGCCGTTGTGGCCGTGCGGTTCTAGGCGCTTCAGTCTGGAACCGCGTGACCGCTACGGTCGCAGATTCGAATCCTGCCTCGGGCATGGATGTGTGTGATGTCCTTAGGTTAGTTAGGTTTAAGTAGTTCTAAGTTCTAGGGGACTGATGACCACAGATGTTAAGTCCCATAGTGCTCAGAGCCATTTTTGAACCACGAGGAAGACAGAGCTATGTACATCAAGAGCCGCACCTGCGCAATGTTACTACGCAGCACCACCTCACGCCACCTTTGACATCAGTAACAGGCAAAGTACTTTATTCGGAAGTGTATCACAGTATGAACCATCCTTCTTCAATCAGTGGAATATAAGTGTTAAATGTACCTTTGTGTTTAACCGTAATTTTCTATTTCATTTACCTCAGTAGGGTCCTTACCTAAACGAATTTATTCCGAGCATCCTGATGTTTATTGAAGCTTGAATAATAGTAAATTACTGGCTCTAGTATTGTTTTGGTAGTAAATTCTGAAAATCACTATTAAATACTAAAGTTTGCACGCATCATTTTAGAGGCCACCGCTTTGCGTGACCATGAGGATAAGCTTTCAATAGCATTTCTGAAAGTAAGGTAACATAATTGTTTAACTGCAACAATCTTAACAGTAATTGTTCGTGTTGCTTCCCCATGTCAAAGAAAGCCTGACAAATATTGGTGTTGGTAAAACGTTAACAAATAACGGTCCTAAAGAAACGAAATTTAGTCGTGTTAAATAACAGTTTTGGTCATATGAATGATAGCTATAAGTTAAATATTTTTTGTATTCTTGTTGAAACATATGTGTGTCTTCTTTAAATAATTACTGAAGCATAGTGATAAATTCCATAAGTAACAGAAAGTGGGATTAATATACTTACTGCCAAGTGACCGTGGTAAATGGAAATTAAGTGGTTGTGTTTAAATTACGTAGTAACTGAAAGTAGTTATTTATTCAGTGTCGAAAATTGACTTCATCTTTTTGTGTAGACACTGTGCCCGATTTGGGCTGGCGACAATTTTATTATGCGAAACAGTTTATTGTTATAACAGGCTTTATCCGACTAAAGGTTTCCAAAAGTAATTATTCTCACTGCTTTTCCCACAAACTGTATGATTCGGAGAAAAATAGTTCGATACTTTACCATTAGGTTGAATACGGTTAAAATCTCTCTCCGAGAGTCGATGGTTTGGAGTGTTAGTGCTGCGTAATGTTGTAGTGGTGTTCCTGCCCCTGCTTACTACACAGTTCTGACATTCGGAATCGCAGATCTTCCGTCCTTACAGTGGTAGAACTTAAACGTCTGGTACCATATTGACGAGAACGCGAAAGTACCGTTGCAAAGAGAAAACCGGAAAATGTCTATAATCGCAAGTATTTGTTTTGTGTGCAAAACAGGCACTTGTGGTAGCTAGGACTGTTTTGGTTTTTGCATATTGTTAATACCATATAGATGCCACTCATTACATCAGCTTCAACACACTTAAAAACGAGTTGGTGCATTCTTCAAATCAAAGGGATCTTCTCGTTTGATAAGGATCCTAAGAAACCATAAACACAGCCTTAGGACCGTCTTCTGGCATAACTTGTAACTGAAGATACTTGCTACTTAGGTCTCTCATGGAAAACTACCTACACTGTCCCAAGTTACCCAGGGTCTCTGTGATATTCAGTATTGGATAAGCACCTGTAACCGTTGTACTGTTTACGTAATGGTAGGAACGACAGAGTCTACAGGGTATCTGTCCAAAGAGTCGTCGGGCACATTTCCTCTGGTGTTTCGGCAGATATTTGCAATTTTGATTTTGCAACATGTAGTAGGAGTCAGCCCTAACAAATACACCGCATCACGTCTTTCATGGGACGCCCATTGTAGATGGAAAGCGTCGGTTTGATTCCAATTGCAAACAAACTCTTTTCTACAGTACAATTTTATGCACCCATTCGATAGAGTGGTTCCCAATTAGTCTAGTGCGATATTCCTTTTAGTGCTGTGTATGAACAGGGACAGCAAAACTCCAGCACCGACAGCACCGCCGCTGTCGGCGCTACCGCTGTGAGTGTTGAAGTGCTGATTGTATTCATGTTTTATTTTTTCTGTTAATACGTCTAGGTAAAACGTATATTGCAATAGACTGATCTGGCAACGCTCTGTCGAATGAACATGTAAAATTACTACAGTAAAACTTGCTCAAATCGGCACGTGTGTAATTCGGAAATCTGCCCAAACCGTACTAGTATTTCAGTCCCGACGCATTCATTGCACTTTTATTTGCTGATTTTTTGTATAAAGTGGAACGTGCCTAACCCGGTAACGGAAAGTATTCGTTATACGAGGCTTGTAACTTAAATAGTGGCAACAATTTATTTGCCACCGATACAAAAGAGTTACATGTTTTCACCTGTTACTGTCCTCCAAAGTAGTCACCAGTGTTGTGTAGAACCCGTTGCCAGCGATGTGGAAGGCGTAGTATACTGTTAGTAGAGCCTGTTCTGTTGATGGTGCGAATGGAGCGATTTACTGCCTGTCGAATCCCTGGAACAGTTCTGAAGCGAATGTCACGAAGTGGTTCCTTCGTCTTCGGAATCAAAGCAAAGTCACAAGGACTTGAGCCCGTGGATTATGGTGTATGGTACAGTCCCATCGACCGAACGGAGCAACCACAGCTTGCGCTGTATGCCCCAGCGCATTTTCGTGCAAAATGATGGGTGGGTTGCGAAGAAAGTGTCACCGCTTGTTTCGCAAAGCTGGTCGCAGGTGATGCTCCCAAAAACAAACATTTATACTGTTATGTGACAGTCTGCCGTGGAGGAACGTAAAGCGTTCGGATAACACCATCACAGTCGTACACGAGAATCACCATAACTTTCACCCTACTGGGGCTCTGACGCACTTCCGACTTCCGCGGCGACCCATAATGACGCCATTCGTTGGATTGGCGTTTCAGTTTTGGCTTGTACGATGTGGCCCATGTCTCGCCCAGTGCTGCGATACGGCGTAAGAAAGCCTGTCCTCCGCGCTCATAGCCCTCCGAGTACGTCTGAGCAGCATCGTAACGCATCCATTTCTGCATTTCCATCAAGTCACGCGGCACCCATCGCGATGCATTTTTACGCACGCCCAGGCGTTCCTTCAAGATGCGAATCTCAGTCGTATGCGCCAATACGGTTTCGTGGACAAGCTCACGAATCGTATGGCGTCGATCACTGTCCACTAACGCGGCGGCAGCATGCACTTCTCCCCCAGAGACGCTAGGACTACCTGCCCGGGGCATGTCTGCCACAGTTTACCGACCTTCGTTGTAGGATTTTACCCAATATTCCACTGTTCTGTACGGCAATGCACGCCTCTTGAAGACCTTGATGACACTCTCGTGCTGTACGACGTCTGGCTCTTTCAATCTTGATCCCACTCCATTGTCCCTGTTTCGAAAACATAGTAACACCGTTACGTTAGACCGCTCGCTCACAAGTGACTGTGTTTCCCTCGATTGTGGGCACGCCAGTGACGAGGAACGGGCGAGTCCATTTGCTTGGAGGAAAGGTATGTACAACGTGTGCTATCGGTGACAATAGTAGATTTCATTGCATACTGTCTCCACAGCAGTGTTGCCACTATTTAAGTTCCAACGAAAGTGTAATGCGGAAAAGAGCCATGCAGTGCTACTGTATAACAGTTCATTAGTTATCCACGACTGTACCAGGAAGCAACTTTTAAGACATCTGTTAAGCGGCGAAAAACCAAGAAAAGAGGTCCAAAGTAGCGCGGCGCTGTTGGTGTGGACCTAAAACCGCGCCGCTCTGTGCAACAACGAATCAGTTACTCTCAGTGTCGGTACAGTGCGTAAAAGGAAAATGTGCACTTGTCAGCGCTCTGTTTGTCGGCTTCCTCGTTTCCCTCATTACTGACGCACGGCGGCGCATACAGGAACATTGTTGCGCATCTACCAACACACTGCTGCAATGTGCGCGGTGAAGGAGGTGGGTATTGTTCGGTTAAAGAATGGTTTTACGCAGCAAGGTCATTATTTTCTGCCAGCTTCAGTTCACTAGTAGCAGTTTAAGAGATACACTAACATGATGTCGAACAAACGGTATGTGTCGGTAACACTTAACGAAAATATTGTGTAATCGAGGCGAGTGAGAAAGACAAATTCTCTGCGCGCGAAATTATGTTGCGTTTAAAATGCGGTAGAACACAAATTTATGAGAGTCTAAGAAATAAGGATAAGATTCGGGACGAAAGGTTGAGAGGGAATGGGCAGATGAAAAGAAAGGTGAGGAAGACCAGCAATGAAGAAATTAACGAAATATTGTGGGAATGGTTGGTAAGTGCGCGGGCAAAATACCTTGTGGACCCATGTTAGAGTGAAGCTCTGAAAGTCGGTAAAGAGGGTGGAATTGCGTAGTTCAAGGTATTCAAAGGATGGCTAGGCAGTTTCAAGGCTAGGCAGAACATCGTTTGGCATGAAGTGTGTGGGGAAGCTAAGGATGTGCAGGAAAGCGTAGCAACAGAATGGAAGACAATACTGTCCAACTTAATAGTGAGTTATGACCCAAAAGACGTGTTCACTGCCGATGAAACGAGACTGTCTTATCGCGTGTTGCCTTCAAAATCGCTAGCAGTCTGAGGTGAAAAGTGCACCGGCGGAAAAAATGTCCAAGGAAAGACTCACTGTATTGCTGTGTGTGAAATCGAGGAGCCACTAATTATTGGAAAAGCGGCAAAACCAAGTTGTTTCAAAAATATGGACGTCAGTAAGCTTATAGGCACATGGCGAAGCAATAAAAAGGCGTGGATGGTGAGTGTTCTTATGGAAGAATGGCTGGGCTCTTTCAATGCCAAAATGAAAAAAGGAAATCGCCATGTTCTCCTTTTCCTAGACAATGCAACATGCCACCAGAAGGTAAAAGCCAACATGATATTGGCTTAGTTCCCTCCATGTTCAACCAGCCTCACACAGTCCATGGACCAGGCGGTTATTTACACATTAAAGTGTCATTATAGGCGATTACTGATGCAATCTCTTATTTTTAGTGTTGAAAAAACCGAAGGTGTGTTCGCTCTTGCACGGTCAGTTTCTGTCCCGGATGAACTAAATTCGATTGGCTTGGCAGTAAAGGAAACAAAACACGAAACTGTTACCAAGTGCTTCAACAAAGCGGGGTTTGGGGACAAGAACAAGACGCTTCTGTGTGCCATCGAAGTTCAAGAAAATGCAGCAGCAATTCCTGAGTTAACGAAAATGCGAAACATTTCATCTAGTACAGATGTTTACATTCGAAGTGATAACTTCCTTTCAGTTCACTCCACTTTCACTTCAGCAACAGATTTAATAGAAATCAGCAACATACAGGATGATGAAGAAGAAACAAACAAAGGAAGAAGAAGAGGAGCAAGTATTTCGCAGCTGCGCTTGCAATTAACTAGATATTATTTTCAGTGCTATGTTAATGTGTTCCCCTATTTTTGCTATTCAAATAGTGTTTTTCTGTGTTGTCGTGTGAAATATTGTGGCAATAATGGCGTGTGAAAAACGTAACACTAGGTTCCAAAGTAAACTGAGAAATGACAGCGAAGACGAAAGCAGTGTGCTAGCGCCACTGTGTAATGAATTAACTAATGTTCAACATAGTAACTTGGTAATTGTGCATAGGGAAATGGAGCGGGCAGCAAACAATGGCATAGGCAGTGAAACAATTAGTGAACAGGGAAGCATTATCGATCGATCGCTCGGCAACAACTCGCCTCAGGAATCCGAAATGACAGGACACAATTTTGCAAATACTGTAGATTCAGGTTTTGCGTCCTCACTGTTTTCTCAAATAAGTCAAGACACATTTTCTGCTTCTCAAAATGTGAATGTTGCCGGTGCAAATTCACTGCCGAAAAGCACTGAGGAACATGTTTCAGACACCAGTGCATTGTTATTACAATTAATGCAAGAAATGGGACAAAAGCTTCAAAAGTTAGACACAGTGGAACAAAATCTTAAAAAGTTAGACACAATGGAACAAAATCAGAGACAAACACAGCAACAGTTAGACACAGTGGAACAATACCAGAGACAAACACAGCAACAGTTAGACGCAATGGAACAAAATCTTCACACCACACTTGAACAAACACGTGAAGATTTAACTACTGACTTACATAACATTGAATCGAAATGTCAAAAAGTCTGTAATGACGTAAAAACACAAATTTGTGAGCATTTACAATCTGTTTTTTCGCGTCATGAAAATGCATTACAGAATCACGAAGCAGCCATAAAAGAACTGCAAACTATTGTTCATGAAAATCACGACACTTTGCAAGCTAAAATTGACTCAGTTGCATCTACCGATTCGGTTACGCAACTTGCAAAAACTCAAGAAAACTTAAAGGACACAGTAGATACGATTTCAACACAAATGAACACTCTGAAACTTGGTTCAGAAAAACACACTGAGGAAATAAGTACACTATCAGAGAAAGTAGTTGAACTTTCGGATCAGCTAAATAATTTTTCTACGAAGGTAGATGATAATCTGAATGACACAGAAGAGTGCAAACAAATTAGGAAATTCAAACAAAATCAGAATCAAATTAATACGCAACACCAAAGAGAAATCCGGGAAGTACAAGATCAGCTGACACAGGTAATACAAGAATTACGTATTTCAGAGGACACTCGCGCCCCAATACAGGAAGAGGGACATAGAAATACGGAACAGCCACAAAATAATAATACAGCGCATATCGGAAATTATGAAAGAAATTGGCAAGGTGCACCGAATTTTGAAATGGAACCGCCGAAACGACGTAACAATGACCGATATGCGACTCGCCGACATGATGACTTTGACTATAAGCTGTTCATTACTACACGTAAATTCAAAACATTTAAGAATTCTGGCAACGACATTCATCCACAAGCGTGGCTCCATCAATTCTTTCATTGTTTTCCTCCCAACTCGTCATTAGAGCACAGATTAGAATTTATGTGTGGCTACTTAGAGAATGAACCAGCTGTAAGAATGCGATCGGTCATTGACGATTGCCACAGTGAAGGAGAGTTTTACCATGCCTTCCTCTCAGCATATTGGTCTCAAGCCACACAAGACCGAGTAAAACATGGCATCATAATGATAAAACATTTCGAACAATCTGAATTTTCCAGTCTTGTGAAATATTTTGAAGACATGTTGCACAAGAATCAGTACCTGTCAAACCCATACAGCCCCTCAGAACTCATCCGCATTTGCTTAATCAAATTGACTGAACATTTACGACATATTATTTTGGCAGGACGTTGCAAAGACGACATTGAAGCTTTTCAGGGACTCTTACAAGAATTAGAAATTGACACAGACAGTCATAGGATGCGAAAACAGGAAAACAATCACTACAGGTCACATCCGTCACAATTCCGTGACGACAGAAACGATAACTGGACGTGACAAGGCTATTCTCACCACACAAATCGTGACCAAAACAGACAACACCCGTATGACAATCGTTGGCAGAGTTGTAATAATTACAGGGAAAGATCACCTCTCCACGATAATGACTATCACAGAGACAATCAGAGAAACAGACAATATGGTAACCAAAACAATTATTATTACGGGAGACAGAATAACTTTAGACGCAACGGTCCACCGTGCAGTGATAATTCAGGGAGAAATTCTCCATCACTTAACCGAGAAGAAAGAAATTACAGGAACTACCGACATGACGACAGACGATATGATCGTAACGACAGACCTGAATTGCATCAGAACTGGCGGGGTTCAAACAGAGCAGGGCCCTCTCGACAAAGTGAATTTGTAGAAGTTAGGTCTCCACATCCCAATAACGGCGCGCGCCAACGAAGAGACAGACAATGACTCGCACAGCAGGCAGCCGTGTGCGCCCGCTGGCTCCGAGAAAAATAACATAAGACGCTAGGTTGAGAAAAATTTTAACATTCTTTACCGATGTATACAACATGATAATTGCTTTGAAGTTGAAACTCTGTGCACTAGAAAGAGTAAAGGTTTACACCAGATTTCACATGTAAAACCGTTTATTGAAAGATAATCTGCTTTTTAACTTTGTCTTTGCCATAAAACTTTTCACTTCACATTTCTAGTATGCTTTGTCAGACTTAAGAAACTGTTAACATGCAACAATGTTTGAAGTTAAATATCCAGTCAAGAACCAAGAGAAGTTATTTAAACAGAAATTACGAATGCATTGTTATTGTGAACAGACGACACAGTGGTTAGTTTATGTGACAGCTACAAGACTTTATCACGATGCTACTAATGAGTGACAATTTACAATGTTGCTTTTGCGGTGTATCTGTTTTATATCTGCACAGTTTTCTGAATTCTTCTGGAAAGTAAAATATGTTTTAGTAGTAACTTTTGTGGTATAGCAACAATGAGACAGCCTTTTTCATGGCACAACAATACGTTACTGTACAGTACTTTCTTCATGCGCCAATAAGCATAATAACTACGATATCTATACGCAAAGCATTTCACTTTTGTTTATCATGAGGTAAGTACATTGACTTCTGCAGAACTTAGCTTTCGGAGGACGATAACTACGACACTTACACAGAGATTATCTTACAACAAGACGCACAGTTTAGTGCTACAGTACACGTATTTGAGTGATTGTTCTTAAAACATTTATATTTAAAGACTTTTGGATTACAAAGAAAGTTTTCTGTGATATATTTCATTCCGTTGCTGTAACCTGTAACACCTGAGGGTATAATTACATTAATCCTCAGGGGGGTACACGCTTACTTTGTGTATCATGTGTTTGGCAAGCACAAGGAGCCCTAGCTAATATGGTATTTGCTTACACAACTTTACACATCGGTACCGCATTTCTCTAACACATAATTACACAGCTATCTGATCATTTAACTGAGAGATAAACTCTTTTTACTACGTCAGTGACAGATGTTTACGTAATTACACAGTTGGATAACTTCACACTTACGAAATTGTATTTTGTCTGTACTTTGTGAACTGTTCATATTTTTTCGGAACCATTGTGATACTACTTTGAATGATGTATTTGGTATGAGATCATGATTTTTAAGGTACGTTTGAGGTAGATGACACTATTGCAATGAGCAGAGAATTTTTTTAGGTTTTTAAATTATTGCAGAAAGCTATGACGTTTTCGAGATTTGACTGAGGTGTTATGATGTTATTTTTACGACGACGATGTTTATTATGCTGTTGAGGTATGTTAATGATCAATAAGCTGATGCTTTATAAGGAATGTGATTACATGTTTATATGTATATGAATAATGAATAGAAGTTAGGGACTCTGGTTTGTGAAAAAGGATGTTGAAAACCGAGAATCGTACTTTAAGAGTTATGAAATGTACGTAAATGCGTGAGTGTATTACAATGCCGACGAAAATTTCTTGGACACTGTTATATCAATAGGATTTTGTTTCTACACATTTGTAACGCAAATTCTCAACCTGTGATTTTTTTTATATGAGACTGCCACTGTAGCGGAAACTGCTGTCGTAAATATTTCAGTAAGACAGGTAAGCGACCTTGACATAATGCGTTTTGGACGCCCAGCTGGGAGGTAGTCGTCTGACAAAAGAAAGCCATTAGGTGCAAAAAAAAAGGGAGGCCATTATCCTCACTATTGACATTTCTTTGTCGAAAGCATCGCAAATACGACACGTTCAAACTTGAAAACATATGATAACACTGTGGTGGTCTGAATTTATTATATTTACTGAAATGTCTAATGAAATGACGAGAAATATTTTATGTCTATACACGTGATTATAACTACTGTCTTTCTAGTTGAGAGATTTTCTGTACTACCTTATGAAATGCCATATGGCTAATGAATGATGTTTCATGCCTTCCTTTGTACATATTTGCTCATTTTCTTTAATATCTAGTTTCTAGCTGCACTGCAGCATTGGTTAAAATAAAATTTAATAATTGTACTAATATAGTTATTTTATGCCTACAGATCCAGTCAATAAGAAATTTATGATCTACTTCCAAGAAAACGAGGGCACATAAATAGACATTTCCCTTCACAGGAATTGCATAAATAATTTCTTTACGATTTGGTAACTTGTCTGCTAGAGCAAGTTACAGTGATGCTTCACTCTAGTATTAAGATGTGACATAGGTATTAGACATGGCCATTTTTAGTGTACTATTTTTTCTGCTTGGGCTTTGTCATGTTTAGGTATAAGTTATTTCATTTTCTGCTGCTGTTTGCCAGGCATAATGTTACTGAATTTGACTTTGTATTACGCTGTTAAGCCAGTTTTACTACGCATTTATTTTTCTTGTTTGCTGCACAGTGCCTTACATTAGTTGTAATATTGCTGCTTGCTTGGCCAATTTGAATATTTTGTCATTGCTGTTTGTGTTAATTGTTTTGTACTGCTGCATTGCCTCATCCCTTAGTTTAGCATCTGAGCTCAGTAGATTTAAGTTAGCTTAAAATAGGGTAGGCTATATAAGAGAATGAGTTATGACGAATTGGAAGAAATGCGTTGAGGAGCTATAAAAAATGGTTTGGCCAAAAAAAAAGGTATTTTGAAAGAGGATATGAACAAAAAAAGTAGGGTTTAGGGACAACAGGTTTAGGTAGGATTTTCTTGGAAATAAATGATGAGGTAAGATAATGGAAAATAAATAATGAGGTAAAAAATATGTGAACAGAATACAGAAAGCATGCTTGGATAGAATTTTTTTGGTGGAAACAAATGTTGAAATAAGAGGTAAGATATATGGAATGAAGTTCTGGGTTGGACTGCAGTACCAAATGTTACACTGAAAACAAACCCTGTCCTTTCCTTTTGTATTATTATGCTATGTGTTTGTGTACCCTTGTGTATTTGTGTACTTCTTGTCTTTATGTGTTTAGCTGATGAGGGCTATGTTGTAGAATTTTTCTAATACTATGTTATTTACTTTGCAAAGATGTTTAGACATTATTTGTTCTGTTTTGTTTTAATGCTCATGTGTGAAGTTGATATTTCAAAAGTTATTCTGATCTTTTATGTATTTACTTATGTCATAATTCCTGTAACTCTGATGTATCTATTTATTTCTATTCTTTTGTAAAGCCTGTTTTACTACAAATATTATCTGTATTGTTAAGTTCCTTAATGATGTATTTTGTACCTTTGTAATTGTATTCTCATGTTATAAAATTGTAATTGACACCAGTTCACCAAATTAAGTAACTTGTAAGTTACATTTCACTGCACACGATTCTGTTGGTCATAGTATATGGACAATATGTCAGAAGTAGGGACTGATAGTGTTTGCACGAGTGTTAATAAGTCAGCAAGGGACTGGATAACAGCATTGCTGGTTCTAAGGACAATTCCAAAAACTTAGTGAGTGCACAAGTGGTGGTTTATGGACTTGCTAAATTGTCTGCAAGACCCTTTGATGGTGATTGTGCAACTGCACAGTTGCAACAGATGGCTGCTGGCCATCTCTACAAGGACTATAGTGGATCTGCACCTTTGATGACCCACCAATACCATTATTTCTACAAGGACTGCAGTGGGTCTGCACCTTTGATGACCCACCTTTACCATTATTTCTACAAGGACCGTAGTGGGTCTGCACCTCTGGTGGCGCACCAATACCATACTCTCTACCAGGACTACAGTGGCTCTACTCTGTGATGACCTACCTACCAATATTCTTGAACTTGGACTGACTCTGCTGTGGGTTTGCTCATTTGTGGCCCATTACCTGTCTGCATGTCGAGAGTCAGCACTGTCTTTCCATTGGAAGGACAACACTACTTCTTCAAGACCGCATGGAAATGCTCTACTTCCGTGTGCATTTTCTTTTACTGCTCAGACTTTGAGAAAAACACTGCAATTTTACTGTGACGAATGATGAGGGCTGTCTTTACGGACTGTGAGAAAATTTTATCTTTTGACCAACATTGTATCAATAAGTGTGTGCATTTGATATCTTTGTTATTGTCATTATGAAAAATTTTATCAAATCATTATTGGCCACTGACCAAAACAATTTGTAAAATTTTTTGTGGGGAGCATGGGGACTATGTAAGTAGGCTGTTTATGTTTTCTTATTGGTAACGCCACGTAACGCTCTATATGAAAAATCACTGGCTGTGCTGTGTGCAGTCTGTGGGTAGTTTGCATTGTTGTCTGCCATTGTAGTGTTGGGCAGCGGCAGCTGGATGTGAACAGCGCGTAGCGTTGCGCAGTTGGAGGTGAGCCGCCAGCAGTGGTGGATGCGGGGAGAGAGATGGCGGAGTTTTGAAATTTGTAAGACTGGAAAATTATGAACTGACATAAATATTATGACTATTAAGGTAAATACATTGTTTGTTCTCTATCTAAATCTTTCATTTGCTAACTATGCATATCAGTAGTTAGTGCCTTCGGTAGTTTGAATCTTTTATTTAGCTAGCAGTAGTGGCGCTCGCTGTATTGCTGTAGCTTGAGTAACAAAGATTTTTGTGAGGTAAGTGATTTGTGAAAGGTATAGGTTAATGTTAGTCAGGGCCATTCTTTTGTAGGGTTATTGAAAGTCAGATTGCGTTGCGCTAAAAAAATATTGTGTGTCAGTTTAAGCTCAGTCTTGTATAAATTTTTCAAAGGGGACGTTTCATACGGGATGCTAGAAGGTATGCAAGGCCCAATGAGAAGTTATGGTTGGCTCAGCGCTTCAGTAACTTGCATGAAAGGTTAGTGGATCGTTACAGAAGAAAGAAATACATCTGGGTATTACTGGAAAATTTGTAATGGTGTAGTCCATAAAAAAGCTGCGTGGGCCTAATCACGAGAATCAATTTATTTACGCATGAAGTGACTGATGATGTCATAGGCAATAGGGCCATTCTGCAGAATGTGGAGCAAAGGACCCTTGATCTATTTTTGTGTGCACTACTAGCTGAAACGTTGCGAAAGGTCCGCAAGGAATCTCCTAAAACCTTTGATAAAGCAAAATCAGTTGCATCAGCTTTGGCTCATATTGACACAGTGACGAAACCGAAAGATAGAACAGTACGTTTGACGGTGTTGTCCAGGTCACATGCAGAGGTTTTGTAAAAGCCGACGTTGTCTAAGATGCAGGCAGATTGGTCAGTCCATTCGAAAATATCCACAGGCATGAGGAAGGTTGATACAGGGTAAAATTTAATAATATTAAATAGCATAAGGTATGATATCAGCCCAATAAGTGTGACCACTGAGCACCTTTGTGTGAAATCAGTCTAAAATTAAGGTTGTGCAAATTTCTGTTGACTACAGGATTGCAGGTACTTGTAGCAGGCCTGAGTATATTGTAGTGCAGTAAACCTGAGTTCACGACATTGCAGGATTAATTGTGTGGGTGCCAAGACTATTAGTATTTACTCATTCGTTTCGGCGGTGTTGGGTTTCTGAGTGCTAAGAAGGGGAGGAGGGGTGAGAGACTTCTCAATGTTTAGTGCAAGTTTTCATTACCCTGGGCATGAGCTACGACGTAATACTTGAGCTACGTTTCCTTATTAAACATCACAGCAAACTCGATCTACAGCAGTGGAAGTCGATGAGATACCGATATCGGTTTTACAGCTGCGAGAACCGTACTGTCCCAAAGTCCACCGAAGACTTCAGGTAAGGCCACTAAACCGTCTACACAATTCCTTAGAATCAGCTCCTGAGGTAAAATACTAAAAGGTTTAGGTTAGCTGCTGTGGATGAACATACGAGCTGATTTGTCGATTAATTATGTGTGGTAATGCATTTATCAGAAGACGTGGAAATACATCAGGCACATTGCTTTCATAAGACACAGTTTATCATACGTGCAGGAAACTGATGAATCTTGGCATATAAATGATATAGGCTTACCAAGGATAGCATGGCACGCTAATACAGCGCAGCCTGAAAACTCAAATAATGTAGAAAATGCACCTCAGACTGCAGATACAAATAACATGACTACTCACAGCTCAGCTTGAAAATGCAAATAATGTAGCAAGTTTAGCCGAGCCAACAAGTAATGCCCGTCAATGTAGTCAATTTTAGTTTGAAAGAAGTGATGTTATCAAGCAGTGAATTATTAGCTAGAAATTTAGAGAGAACTTAAATGAGAAATGCTTTTAATTGTTTCCACAAGAAAACTCTGTCTCGAAAACTTGCGGAAAACTCACAGAGACTGGTCGTATGTAAATTACAGCAGCGGCAAAACGCAATCAATAACTTAACTGCGTGTTAACACTGGTGGTGTTACTGATGACAGTACCACTTAAGTTTTCCGATATTCATTCACAATAGAAGACACCGTAAATACTCTAGAATTCGAATCAAGAACAACCGACAACTTGAGTAATTTAGAAGTAGATGACTTCGCTGCAGCGTAGCAATTTGAAACACATAAAGGCAAGGCTTCCGGTTCGTATTGCATATCAGTCAGGTTCCTTTCAGAGTATTCTGATGAAATAGCTCCATACTTCACAATCATATACAATCGCTCGCTCTTAGTAAGTTCCATACCCAAAGACGGTCATAGCACAAGTCATAGCAATACAGAAGAAAGAAAATAATAGTAATCCGCTGGATTAAAGACCAACATCATTAACGTCGATTGACAGTAGGATTATACAACATCTACTGTGCTCAAATATTATGAATCACTTCGAAGAAAACGATTTATTGATAAACAGTCAACACAGATTCAGAAAATATTATTCTTATGGAACACAGCTAGCAGTTTATTCTAATGAAGGTATGAGTGCTAGCGACAGGGGACGTCAAACTGATTCCATACTTTTTGATTTCCAGAACGCTTTTGACACCATTCCTCACAAACGACTTCTAATTAAATTGCGGCCTAGTGAAGTATCGTCTCAGTTGTGTGATTAGATTCTTGATTTCCTGTCAGAAAGATTACAGTTCGTAATAATTGATCGAAAGTCATCGAGTAAAACTGAAATAATATCTGATGTTTCTCAAGGAATTCCTAATCTACATAAACGATTTAGGAAACAATCTGAGCAGTCATCTTAGATTATTTACAAATGAGGCTGTCATTTTACTGACATGTTAAGTCATCAAATGATCGATACGAATTCCAAAATAATTTAGACAAGATAAGTGTATGGTGCAAAAAGTGACAATTAGCTCTAAAAATAACGCGCTCAATTTCATCTACACGATAAATCATAGAAATGTAAAGACTGTAAATTCAGCCATACACTAAGGGATTCCAGTTACAATTAACATAAAATCTAATGATTATGTACTTAATGTTAAGGAGAACGCAAACCAAAGACTGCGATTTATCGACAGAATACTTGGAAAATGTAACAGATCTACTGAAGAGATTGCTTACACTACACTTGTCTGCCGCTTTCTGAAGTACAGCTGTGTGGTCTGAGATCGGCATCAGACTGGATTGATAGTGGACATCGACAGTGTTCAAAGAAGGGCAGGTCATTTTCTACTATCGCGAAGTACGGAAGAAAGTAGCATGGATGAGATACATGAATTTTGGTAGCACTCATTAAAACAAAGGCGTTTCTTGCTGCTACAGGGCTTTCATATCAAATTTCAATCACCAGCTTTCTCCTCAGAGCGTGGAAATATTTTGTTGGCGCCCACCTACATGGGGAGGACTGATCATCATAATAAAATAAGGGAAATCACAGCTCACACGGGAAGCTTTAAGTGTTATTTTTTCCCGCCCATTGTTTGAGAGTGGAATGTTAGACAAGGAGTGTAATGAACCCCTTGCCAAGCACTTCATTGTGAATTGCGTAGTAACAGTGTAGATGTCGATTCAACAAATTTTGGACAAAAAATGAGATCATTAATTAGGTCAGTTGAATAGGGTTTTCAGTGCAGAATAGTGAAAACTGAGACAATCTGTTTAGTTAACCATACTGATGGGTGAGGTGTGATATTTCAAAGGAAGTGATATAGTGGATGTGGAGAAGTTTTTGAAGGAGTAGTGGAATAATTTAATCTTCATTTTTAACTCTAGGACGCATGGTGCCGAAAACACACATGAATGCATATGCAGGGTTTCCAAGGCCCTGCCCTAATTTAAAATTTTCCTCTTTTCATATAATCATTCTTTGGAGTTAAATTTATTTCTGTCAAATTTATTGTAATATTGAAAGATTCCTAAGATACGATAACAGGATCTGGTGGGCCAGTTTATCATTTTATTAATTTTTTAAAAAAACTCTAAACATTTTATAACATTTATTACAATCAATTTCTTCAATTAAAACATACTCATTATTCACAATATTATGTATGTAGGCAATATTTTGACAAAAAGTTATCATTCATTGTTTACATAAAATTGCATTTTTCTTAGTTTTCAACATGTGACAAACAAGAAGCACAAAGAACGCCACTATGTTCCTTGCAAATGTTGGCTTTACACTTAATGCATGTCGTAGCACTTTTCCTGTGTTTATTACGTGGACAATAATTGCATCATCTTCTTTTTCCTGAAACAGGAAGTTGGTTCGGCAATATGACATATTTTTTGAACACCACATCTGTGCGTGGCATGAAAGATTTTCTTTGGAAGATTAGGGATCTGAATACGAAGTTCCATTAGTGGTCTTACCATTTACTCTGCTAAATCTCTTAGGAACAACCGCCTTTTATCACTTCTTCCACTATGGTATGTCAGATGTTGGGCAGAAAATAAAATTTCACTGTTCATTGCTGCGACGTCCATCATATTCATCCATAATGCAAATGGCCATCTTCTTGTTTGTCTCTTGCAAGTGTAATAACAAATTTTCTGGTCCATTTGATCTACTCCACCCTTCGTAGAGTTATAGAACTTTATTATATCTGGTTTCTTTTTTGCATGAGTTTCATCAATGTTTGTGTCATGATGCATTGTGCTAATGAGAACTACAGACTTTTTATTTTTGGGAATATAACTCATCATTCTAATGTCACCTCTAAATGCAAACAAAGAGGAATGATTCACTCTTGAGGCAAATGGTTTCATCTCACTAGGAATTTCTGGTTTATTTTGTTTGATTGTTCCCACCACTGTAATTTGCTTCTGAAGCATCTCTTCTGCCAGCTGCACACTAGTGAAGAAGTTGTCATCAGTAATATTTTTTGATGATCCTTCAATGATTTTAGTAAGATCTTTCACCACATTCAATCCAAGATTTTTCTGAATATGTTCATGGGGCTTCCTTGCTGTGTAAACAGTTCCGCCTAAAGCATATGCAGATGTAGCATCACAAAACCAAAATATTTTAATGCCATACTTGGTTTACTTTTTTGGTTTAGAGGGCATATACTGGGTGAAGCTGCATCTTCCACGGAATGGGACTAGCTGTTCGTCAACTGTGAACGAATCATTGGGAATCATTCTATTTCTACACTTGTCAAGAAATAGTTCCCATACATAGCGAACAGCTGCAATTTTGTCATCTGCAGATAGAGCTTCACGGGTACACCTGCCATCAAATCTAATCATTCTCCTTATATCCTCGAATCTATTTACTGACATGGTGACTTTATATGTAGGATTTGCCTTTTCATCCAAGAATAATTCTCTAATACTGACATCCCAACTCTTCTCAACACCAGAAAGCAGTAAAAGACCAAGAAAACCCTCCATTTCAGCAAGCGAAACGTTTTTCCACGTTTTACCACGTAAAGCAGCCACTCTTCAGCCTTCAATATTTGTGCAGTTGATGATTTCCTCTAATATTTCCTTGGAGATGAAATAGTCCCAGCCATCCTCAGGTTTACAGGTTTTCAAAGCACGGACTGGACCAGGTGCCTTCTTTACGATATTATCGACAGGCGTACGAAAAATTGCAGGAGGATCTCATTTCCAAATCGTTCCATTTCGACTAATATATGTGTGGTCTTCTATACCTTTTTGTGGTGGTTCTTTATTTTCAGACTCTGATGAAGTAATATCATCGGAAGGATGGTCATCTGCCTCAGTATTCACATATGCACGTTCATTGGCTGAATCTTCACTACTTCCATCTTCAAAAATATTTCCTTCCTCGCAAGAATCATCATCTTCAAACCACTGAGACACAACACTTTCAAAATTAGCTGCATTTGCACGTACTGACTCTCTTGCTTTGCGTGTCGACGCCATAGCAAAAGGCGTGTCTCTCGAACAGCAGCTTGTGCAGCACTAAACTAGTCATACTCGTAACAATATGGGCCTTGCAGCAACAAACAAACTACAGTAACAATGAGGCTGACAGGAGCAGTACAGGATAACAACACTATGCAATAATAAAACATTTGATACCAAAAAGATCAATAATACACCGACATCGCCAATATGTGAAAGTAGTGTGTATTACTTTTTAGTTATACTATTACTACTACAGCTACTGCTGCGGTTGGCACTCCTGTTGCTGGAAATACCACTACAGATGTGGTTGAATTAATAACTGCTCCCAAACAAATGTTGAAGACAATATAGGCCAAAGAACATTTATAAATGTGTGAGGGCTTCTGAAGCCCTGCTTATGCATTCACGGTGTATGGGTAAACGTATTGAATTATACAAAAAACTTAAAAAGGTATCTCGTTCAGACTTGATAGGAGGAATGTCACAGTTTAGTGAAAGAGTTCTGGACAGCAGTTTGAAATCAAACAAAAAATTACGGAACTTTTTAAAAAATGAAGACATACAAGGGCCTCGGAGGCCCTGGATATGCATCCTAGGGTTAACCTGCCTAAACATGTGCCAGCCACATTCTCATTGAGAATGAGCAACCTGTAAACCATACAGAGTTCCTCTCCATCTACAACTAGTGATCTAGTCACTTATTAAACAGTGGCTCCATAATGAAAACACTAGCCCAGTGGAGCACTTGCAGTCCTCATACCAAAAAACTCTGTGGATGATAATAATGCTTACAGATTTATATTAATGGACACATTCAGATGCTTGTCCAGTGTCTAGCATTACAGCTAGCATTGCAGAAACCTTCTACAGTCTGGAACAATGACATTAATTTAACGTCATGTATTTTTAAAGTGGAGGTAGAATCAGATGATCAACGCATGAGAGATGTATGGTTCCATCTGGACACTCTGCATCATTGGACGCCATTCGGTGTGAAAAACTCACTGCCAGCTTTACAACACTTACTAGATGGAATTCTGTGGGGACTGTACTGAAAGATGATGTCTACCTGGATGATGTCATTGTACACTGAAGGGCCAAAGAAACTAGTACACCTGCGTAACATTGTATAGGGCACCCACGAGTACGCAGAAGTGCCGCAACACGACGTGGCAGGAAGTCGACAAATGTCTGAAGTAGTGTTGGAGGGAACTGACACCATGAATGCTGCAGGTCTGTCAATAAATCCGTAAGAGTACGAAAAGATGGAGATCTCTTCTGAACAGCGCATTGCAAGGCATCCCAGATATGTTTAATAATGTTCCTGTCTGGGGAGTTTGGTGGCCAGTGTAAATGCTTCGGTTCCGAAAGCCCATATCGATGAAGTTTCGTTGAAAGGTTCGCACGCTGACACTTGTTGATAGCCCAGCATTGAAATCAGGGGCAACTTGCGGAAGGGTTGCACTTCTGTCACGTTGTACGATTCTCTTCAGCTATCATTGGTTCCGTTGTTGCAGGATCTTTTCCCGGTCGCAACAATGTCGGAGATCTGATGTTTTACAGTGTTCCTGATATTCACGGTACACTCGTGAAGTGGTGGTACGGGAAGATCCCCACTTCATCGCTACCTCGGAGCTGTTGTGTCCCACCACTCTTACGCCGACTATAACACCACATTCAAACTCAGTTAACTATTGATAACCTGCCACTGTAGCAGCAGTAACCGATCTAACAACTGCGCCAGACACTTGTCTTACATAGACGTTGCCGATGGCAGCGCCGTATTCTGGCTGTTTACATATCTCTGTATTCAAATACGCGAGCCTATACCAGTTTCATTGGAGAATCAGAGTATTTTCGAAGGATACAGGAGAGCACATGGTTGCATCTTATCTGCGGGAGGTCTGTGATTGGTTATGTGCTGCTTATCTCACTCAAGGGTCACTTTCTACTCCACGAGGTTCGTTATTTAGGGCCATTATTGGCCGTAATGATATGCACTCTTACTCACAGCTTATACAAGCTGCAAAGGACTTTGCAGTGCTCGCTCAGAAAAGAAATTAGTCATTTATCTACACGGTAACTTTGGAAAATTTCAACGTTTGCACGTGTAGTAAGACCAATTATGCATTTGTTGCACAATGACCTAAAATTCCACTGAGCTGAGTACAGGGAAAGAAATGGTCACGTTAATCTTTGGCATCACGTACTTTGACTGTTACCCTTCTGGGTGAAATTTCAAAGCCATAACAGGTCATCCAGCACTTAAATGGCTTTTGAAACTAAAAGCTCTCACTAGTCACTTGACTCACTGGGCTTT
This sequence comes from Schistocerca piceifrons, assembly GCF_021461385.2. NCBI lineage: Eukaryota > Metazoa > Arthropoda > Insecta > Orthoptera > Acrididae > Schistocerca > Schistocerca piceifrons. Next base: position 405,681,318 of record NC_060139.1, read on the forward strand.
ATGGCTAAGTGAATTCGGTTATGAGGTTGTGCCTCATCCAGAGAAACCTCATGGTGGTGTGGATGGTCTTACTTCCAGTATGCCATAGAATGTATTGTGTGAGCATGGAGGAATGGTGCAGAGCCCAAGCTGCTGTTATTGCCGCGCGGAATGAGCCGAGCGGTCTAGGGCGCTGCAGTCATCGACTGAGCGGCTGGTTTCGGCGGAGGTTGAGTCCTCCCTCGGGCATGGGTGTGTGTGTTTGTCCTTACGATAATTTAGGTTAAGTAGTGTGTAAGCTTGGGGACTGATGACCTTAGCAGTTAAGTCCCATAAGGTTTCACACACATTTTTTGCTATTATTGGTTGTCAATAGTTCGCAAAGCACGGGCAGTTCAGCTCTACTAACGAAGTGGTGTAGAAGAAAATGTGAATTATGCGCCGCATAGATGTGCAAAAGGAACTATTGAGGCAGGCTGAAGATTTCAGTTTTGTAGGACAGTGAGTGACACGTCACACAGTGTCATGTTATACAGAGTTATTGGCGGAAGAGGAGGAAGCCAGATGTAGAGTCTTATGTAAAGAACTGTCTTCCTTGCAATTAAATAACAGAAATGAGTCGTCAGCAAATCCTATTACAAAGGTGACCTAAATTTGATAGACCATTCCAATCGATCACATGCACATTCTTGGTCCCTTCGCACAAACACTAGTGAGGAATTCCTACGTATCAACTATAACTGATCATTTCTCAAGTTTTGTGACCGTAATTGCTACGCCAAATCAACTGGCTGAATCAGATGCGCAGGCTTCTGTTAACTAGCGGATACTGAATTTTGGAAGTCAGTGACCATCATAAGTGATCAAGGCACTAACACTATGTCTGAATTACTGAAGAAATTGTGTTAACTGTCGCACCGAAAACTGTTAAAAACAATTTTTCTACCCAAATAAACGAACAGAAGGCTGAGAAGGTACACAGAATGATAGATAAAATGCTGAATTATTACATAACCAGTCACCACAGTAACTTGAGACGCACTGCTACCATGTGTAGCAGAAGGATACAAGTGAAAGATCTACGCTAGTAGGGGTTTATCACCATAATTATGAGGTTGTTTTTTGGCCAACCCCCCTACCTCCCCCCCCCCCCCAACCATTATCTGGCACCGGGTTATGGATGCTGTAGAACGGCAAGTAAGCACCACATGCCAAATAAAAAAATTCTCTAATTAGCACGTTCGGCCATATGTAATGTGGAATAACACTTATATTCCAAAGGGGATACTAAGGACATTATTTTTGTGTTACCAGCGAGCTTGGATAACATCAAACTTACTACCAGAACCGTAGTTGCGCATCTAGCATGAATGTGTCATTTCTTGGGCACACTGGAAGCAATGCCTCAGTTAGCTGAACCTCCTAAAGAAAGGAGAAGGGAGGTCGTTGAAAAAAGAAAAGAAAGGTAAAAGGTAAATCCAGGCACGTGAAGCAGGATATACGTGCATTCATTTAAACGCATTCCTACGCCTTGAGGTTACCATGTGGCCTTGCAAGTTGAGGACACAAGATGTATGTGAACTTCATGTGTTTAATTGTTAGTTTCTAGGGATATTTGTTAACGTATATTATGATTATGTCTATGTTTGAGTTGCTTTTATTAAAGACGCTCACAAGTCAATGTAAAGGAAATACAAGCTGGCCTTTTGGCCGTTTTGCAGATTGTACAGACCGTCGAACCGCTACTTGGTCAACTAGCTCCTCAGTTGGCATCATAAGCCTTAGTACACCTCGTTCCAGACCTCCTACGATGGAAAAATCCTTGGCAGTGCCTCAAATCGATACCAGGTCCTCCACAAGGCAGTTAAGTAGTCGGACTTAGTGTAATCTTAGCGTGTCTATTTTGGTTAGATGGGCGAACCTATGACCTTTGGCTAGCAGTCAATATACAGTGAGTCTCGGGTTCAAACAAAGCGACTACTTAAACTTTGAACAAAATTCATCAGCAATGCCACCCGAGCACTTCCAGCATAAGACGGCACCTTCGTTCTACCAATGGCCTTGTTAAAAACGTGGAGAGAATCAGTAATGATCAATGACATGAGGATGCCGAAGGCAATAGAGACCACTGTATAAACACATAATTTACATCCACAGGGCACAGGGCCAGTACTTGAAAACGCTACGTGATAAACTCTCCATCGATCTCCCATTCTGATCTCCAGGTGGAAACTGCAGTAGGGGAGGTAACCACGAGAAAAAGACGGAATAACCAGCAAAATATTAACAATCCACAGGTCAGGGCGTGGAATCTCAGAAATTTGAACGTGGTGGGAAAGCAAGAAAATCTGACAAAGGAAAGCTGAGCCCTAATATAGATATAGTGGGGGCCAATGAAGTGAAATCGAAAGACGGGAAGGATATCTAGTCAGACAAGGATAGGGTCATATCAACAGAAACAGAAAATGGTATGACGAGAATAAAATTCGTTATGTATAGGAAGGTTGGACAGAGAGAAAGTTACTGTGAAAAAACCGACATCGAAAGCAGTAGCTCACGTATATATGCCGAGGTCGCAAACAGATGAAGAGACAGAGGATATTGAACGCGTATTGCAGTAAGTAAAGGGAGATGAACGTCTAATAGTCATGGGCGATTGGAATGACGTTGTACGAGAAGAAGTAGAGAAAAAGGTTACGGGAGGACATGGATATGGTAATAGGAATAAGGGAAGAGAAAGACTAGGCTCTTCAATAAATAACTCCGAATAAACCTTGTGTAATAGTAGAAATACGACAATTCATCGATGAATGGAGGAAGTACAAAAATGTTCTGGAAAAGACAGAAATACAGCAATATGAATCACTTAAAATGGAATAAATAGGTAGAGTTGGCCAGCAAAGCCAAAAGACAAAGAAAAAGTATGATGAAATAGAGAAAGAAGTGATGGTATGAAAGACTGCTTCAGCATATAGAAAAGCAAAGCAACAATCAGTAAGATTAAAAGCAAAGGCGGTAACATTAATAGTGCAATGGGAATACTGCTGTTAAGCGCAGAGGAAATAGCGGATTGGAGGAAAGCGTACCTTGAAGGTCTCTATGAGGGGGAGGACTTGCATGATGACGTGATAGAAGAAAAAACTGGAGTCGATATGGCAGAGATAGGAGATACAGTATTAGAATCAAAATTTAAAAGAGCTTTGGATAACCTGAAGAGATAAGGCAGAAGAGATATACAACATTCCAACAGAATTTATAAAATCATTGGGGGAAATGGCAACCATACTACTATTCTCGTTTGTGTGTAGAACCTGAGACAGACGATGCATTATCAGACTTTCGGAAAAATATCGTCCATACAGTTCCGAAGAAAGCAGGTATGAATAGACGCGAAAACTATCGCATGATCGGCTTAACACCTCGTGCATCCGAGCTGCAGACAAGGGTAATATACAGAAGGATAAAAAAGAGGATGTTGTGGATTTACTTTAGGTGAGGTGAAGGCACAAAAAGAGTAGTTCAGAGATTCCTCTTGATAATGGAAGCAAGAGTGAAGGAGAATCAAGATACTCTCATAGGAATTGTCGATCTATAAAAGGTGCTCGGCAACGTAAAACGTGGCAAGACATCCGAAATTCTGAGAAAAACAGAAACAAGCTATAGAAAAAGGCCGGTTATAAACAATATGTACAAGAACCAAGAGGGAACAATAATATGGGGACACCCAAAACGAAGTGATTCCGCCCCTACGGTTCATCTATACATCGAGGAAGCAACGACTGTATTGTGTTCAAAGAATTGTAGGACAGTACGCCCATGCATTATTCTGCCACGCGACATCATAACACCTAACAGTGTATACGAATTCACTTTCTGCTGGTCCGGTCTCTCTGCTCCCTGCACCATCGCAGACGGTGCCACTGATGTGAGCTTGTCAACGGAACACATATTACTAATACCCCGGCAAAGAGGCCAAAACTGCCCCCTCCCCCCACCCCCCGGTCGGTCACCGTGTCGCTGTGGAGAGTTAGACGGTGAGCCTTGAAAAGCTGTTACCTGTAGTTTCATGGGCACCTGCTGCTTCGCGTGAATACCTTCTTTGGACAATGTAGCGACCATCTAATGCTGTAGTCAACAGTAGTCGACCATCATCTCTCCTTCGGGCAACAGTGGCTGTGGTTCGGAACGTTCTCTGTGCAATTGAAACACTGCAGTGAGCAGTACGAAACCCCTAGGCCGTACTCGTCACACTCCATCCTTATTCCAGTTACTCGATGATTCATCTCAGTATGAAGTAATCCAATGGTTGTCTCCGGGGCACGTGGTAACGAAGAACAGACCTTTTATTTCTTTTTGTCTTCTCGCTGGTTTGATGCGGCGCGCCACGAATTCCTCTGCTGCGCTAACTTCTTCTACATCTACATCTACATCTATACTCCGCGAGCCACCTTACGGTGTGTGGCGGAGGGTACTTATTGTACCACTATCTGATCCCCCCTTCCCTGTTCCATTCACGAATTGTGCGTGGGAAGAACGACTGCTTGTAAGTCTCCGTATTTGCTCTAATTTCTCGGATCTTTTCGTTGTGATCATTACGCGAGATATATGTGGGCGGTAGTAATATGCTGCCCATCTCTTCCCGGAATGTGCTCTCTCGTAATTTCGATAATAAACCTCTCCGTATTGCGTAACGCCTTTCTTGAAGTGTCCGCCACTGGAGCTTGTTCAGCATCTCCGTAACGCTCTCCGCTGACTAAATGTCCCCATGACGAATCGCGCTGCTTTTCGCTGGATCATGTCTATCTCTTCTATTAATCCAACCTGGTAAGGGTCCCATACTGATGAGCAATACTCAAGAATCGGACGAACAAGCGTTTTGTAAGCTACTTCTTTCGTCGATGAGTCACATTTTCTTAGAATTCTTCCTATGAATCTCAACCTGGCGCCTGCTTTTCCCACTATTTGTTTTATGTGATCATTCCACTTCAGATCGCTCCGGATAGTAACTCCTAAGTATTTTACGGTCGTTACCGCTTCCAATGATTTACCACCTATGGCATAATCGTACTGGAATGGATTTCTGCCCCTATGTATGCGCATTATATTACATTTATCTACGTTTAGGGAAAGCTGCCAGCTGTCGCACCATGCATTAATCCTCTGCAGGTCCTCCTGGAGTACGTACGAGTCTTCTGATGTTGCTACTTTCTTGTAGACAACCGTGTCATCTGCAAATAGCCTCACGGAGCTACCGATGTTGTCAACTAAGTCATTTATGTATATTGTAAACAATAAAGGTCCTATCACGCTTCCCTGCGGTACTCCCGAAATTACCTCTACATCTGCAGATTTTGAACCGTTAAGAATGACATGTTGTGTTCTTTCTTCTAGGAAATCCTGAATCCAATCACAAACCTGGTCCGATATTCCGTAAGCTCGTATTTTTTTCACTAAACGTAAGTGCGGAACCGTATCAAATGCCTTCCTGAAGTCCAGGAATACGGCATCAATCTGCTCGCCAGTGTCTACGGCACTGTGAATTTCTTGGGCAAATAGGGCGAGCTGAGTTTCACATGATCTCTGTTTGCGGAATCCATGTTGGTTATGATGAAGGAGATTTGTATTATCTAAGAACGTCATAATACGAGAACACAAAACATGTTCCATTATTCTACAACAGATTGACGTAAGCGAAATAGGCCTATAATTATTCGCATCTGATTTATGACCCTTCTTGAAAATGGGAACGACCTGCGCTTTCTTCCAGTCGCTAGGTACTTTACGTTCTTCCAGCGATCTACGATAAATTGCTGATAGAAAGGGGGCAAGTTCTTTAGCATAATCACTGTAGAATCTTAAGGGTATCTCGTCTGGTCCGGATGCTTTTCCGCTACTAAGTGATAGCAGTTGTTTTTCAATTCCGATATCGTTTATTTCAATATTTTCCATTTTGGCGTCCGTGCGACGGCTGAAGTCAGGGACCGTGTTACGATTTTCCGCAGTGAAACAGTTTCGGAACACTGAATTCAGTATTTCTGCCTTTCTTCGGTCGTCCTCTGTTTCGGTGCCATCGTGGTCAACGAGTGACTGAATAGGGGATTTAGATCCGCTTACCGATTTTACATATGACCAAAACTTTTTAGGGTTCTTGTTTAGATTGTTTGCCAATGTTTTATGTTCGAATTCGTTGAATGCTTCTCTCATTGCTCTCTTTACGCTCTTTTTCGCTTCGTTCAGCTTTTCCTTATCAGCTATGATTCGACTACTCTTAAACCTATGATGAAGCTTTCTTTGTATCCGTAGTACCTTTCGTACATGATTGTTATACCACGGTGGATCTTTCCCCTCGCTTTGGACCTTGGTCGGTACGAACTTATCTAAGGCGTACTGGACGATGTTTCTGAATTTTTTCCATTTTTGTTCCACATCCTCTTCCTCAGAAATGAACGTTTGATGGTGGTCACTCAGATATTCTGCGATTTGTACCCTATCACTCTTGTTAAGCAAATATATTTTCCTTCCTTTCTTGGCATTTCTTATTACACTTGTAGTCATTGATGCAACCACTGACTTATGATCACTGATACCCTCTTCTACATTCACGGAGTCGAAAAGTTCCGGTCTATTTGTTGCTATGAGGTCTAAAACGTTAGCTTCACGAGTTGGTTCTCTAACTATCTGCTCGAAGTAATTCTCGGACAAGGCAGTCAGGATAATGTCAGAAGAGTCTCTGTCCCTGGCTCCAGTTCTGATTGTGTGACTATCCCATTCTATACCTGGTAGAATGAAGTCTCCCCCTATTACAATAGTATGATCACGAAACTTCTTCACGACGTTCTGCAGGTTCTCTCTGAGGCGCTCAACTACTACGGTTGCTGATGCAGGTGGTCTATAGAAGCATCCGACTATCATATCTGACCCACCTTTGATACTTAACTTAACCCAGATTATTTCACATTCGCATTCGCTAATAACTTCACTGGATATTATTGAATTCTTTACTGCTATAAATACTCCTCCACCATTGGCGTTTATCCTATCCTTGCGGTATATATTCCATTCTGTGTCTAGGATTTCGTTACTGTTCACTTCCGGTTTTAACCAACTTTCCGTTCCTAATACTATATGCGCACTATTTCCTTCAATAAGAGATACTAATTCAGGAACCTTGCCCTGGATTCTCCTGCAGTTTACCAATATTACGTTAACTTTTCCTGTTTTTGGTCTCTGAGGACGGACGTTCTTTATCAACGATGATAATGTCCTCTCTGGTAAGCCGTCAGGTATTTTATCGTTTCGCCCAAGGGGGGGTCCCTCTAACCTAAAAAACCCCCGTTTGCACGCCACACGTACTCTGCTACCCTAGTAGCTGCTTCCGGTGTGTAGTGCACGCCTGACCTGTCTAGGGGGGCCCTACAGTTCTCCACCCAATAACGGAGGTCGATGAATTTGCAACCATTATAGTCGCAGAGTCGTCTGAGCCTCTGGTTTAGACCCTCCACACGGCTCCAAACCAGAGGACCGCGATCGACTCTGGGCACTATGCTACAGATATTAAGTTCAGCTTGCACTCCGCGTGCGATGCTGCTTGTCTTCACTAAATCAGCCAGCCGCCGGAAGGAACCAAGGATGGCCTCAGAACCCAAGCGGCAGGCGTCATTCGTTCCGACATGTGCTACTATCTGTAGCCGGTCACACCCAGTGCGTTCAATAGCTGCCGGAAGGGCCTCCTCCACATTACGGACGAGACCCCCCGGCAAGCACACCGAGTGCACACTGGCATTCTTCCCCGACCTACCCGCTATTTTCCTGAGGGGCTCCATAACCCGCCTAACGTTGGAGCTCCCTATAACTAATAGGCCCGCCCTCTGTGACTGTCGGGACCTTGCCGGAGAATCGGCCACTGGCCCAACAGGCGAGGCATCCTGTGGTGGCTAGGAAACGATGTCATCACCACTAGGAAGCACCCCGTACCTGTTGGAAAGGGGTAAGGCAGCTGCCACGCGGCCAGATCCCACCTTCGCCTTTCGGCCAGGCACGCGCGAGCCCACCACTGTCCGCCATTCACCCTGGAGTGATGGCTGACCGGTAAGATGCTCACTGCCGGAAGACGCAGCGACATCAGGGGTTCCATGTGATTCCAAGGCCACCGAAGTAGGCATAGGTCTCACCACAGTTGCCCCAACGCCACTACGAGCCGACGCCTGCGCCTCGAGCTCGATGAGCCTAACAGACAAAGCCTCCACCTGCCCCCGAAGAGTGGCCAATTCTCCTTGCGTCCGCTCACAACAACCACAGTCCCTACACATGACTATGTTTACCCTACTCTATACGGTGACAAATTCCCAAGATAATCTTCTGATGAGCTACTCTGATAATCAAGAAACACTCACTGAAATACGAGACGCGAAAACTACGCTAGGTTTTCCCAGAAAAACTATTTAAAAGCTAAGCGCAGCAAATAAGTACAAAAACGCTTTATACAAACAGTACTCGCTGCTGCTGGTGCTCTCGCTCTGGCTGTCACAAGACAACTGCTGATTCAAGTGACTAGTGGCTAACGGCCGCGAAACAAACAAAAGACGGTTTTAGGGCGCTTTCTGTTCTAAACGATCAAGAAAACACTAAGAAATCAACACGAAAACTACGTAAAGTTTTATCAAGAACTGTTAGTTACTATGCAGAGCAGATAAACACAAATAGAATCCCTTCCTTAGTGGAAGGTCGTAAACAAAATGCAAAATAAACGCTTTATACAAACAGTACTCGCTGCTGCTGGTGCTCTCATCTCGGAGCAGCAGTTGCAACCTACGTCCTCAACTGTTTGCTGGATGTATTCCAATCTCTGTCTTCCTCTACAGTTTTTGCCCTCTACAGTTCCCTCTAGTACCATCGAAGTCATTCCCTCATGTCTTAACAGATGTCCTACCATCCTGTCCCTTCTCCTTATCAGTGTTTTCCACATGTTCCTTTCCTCTCCGTTTCTGCGCAGAACCCCCTCATTCCTTACCTTATCAGTCCACCTAATTTTCAACAATCATCTGTAGCACCACATCTCAAATGCTTCGATTCTCTTCTGCTCCGGTTTTCCTACAGTTCATCTTTCACTACCATACTCCTCACGTACATTCTCAGAAATTTCCTCCTCAAACTGAGGCCGATATTTGATATTAGTAGACCACTCTTGGCGAGGAATGCCCTTTTTGCCATTGCTAGTCTGCTTTTGGTGTCATCCTTGCCCCGTCCGTCATTGGTTATTTTACTGCCTAGGTAGCTGAATTCCATAACTTCGTGACCATCAATCTTCATGTTAAGTTTCTCGCTGTTCTCATTTCTACTACTACGCATTACCTTCGTCTTTTTTCGATTTACGCTCAGTCCCTACTCTTAGTCATTAGACTGTTCATTCCGTTCAGCAGATCATCTAATTCTTCTTCACTTTCAATCGAAACAGCAATGTCATTAGCGAATCGTATCATTGATATCCTTTCGCCTTGAATTTTAATTCCACTCCTGACCCTTTCTTCCATTTCCATCATTGCTCCTCGATGTAAAGATTGAACAGTAGGGACGAAAGGCTACATCCTTGTCTTACACCCTTTTTAATACGAGCACTTCGTTCCTGGCCGCCCGCTCTTATTATTGCCTCTTGGCTGTTGTACATATTGTCTATGACCCGTCTCTCCGTATAACTTACTCCTACTTGTTTCATAATTTCGAACATCTTGCACCATTTTACATTCTAGAACGCTTTTTCCAGGTCGACAAATCATATGAACTTGTCTTCATTTTTCTTTAGTCTTGCTTCCATTAATAGCCTGTCTCGTGCCTTTACTTTTCCTAAAGCCAGTACATCCTCAATTTTCCTTTCCATTGTTCTGTATATTAATCTTGTAAGCAACTTGGATGCATGAGCTGTTAAGCTAATTGTGCGATAAGTCTCGCACTTGTCAGCTCTTCCCGTCTTCGGAATAGTGTGGATGATACTTTTCCGAAAGTCAGATGGTATATCGCCAGACTCATACATTCTACACAACAACGAGAATAGTCGTTTTGTTGCCACTTCCCTTGATGATTTTAGAAATTCCGATGGAATTTTATCCATCCCTTCTGCCTCATTTGATCTTACGTCCTCCAAAGCTCTCTTAAATTCTGATTCTAATACTGGATATCCTATCTCTTTTAAATCGACTCCAGTTTCTTCTTCTATAACTTCAGATAAATATTTCCCTCATAGAAGCTTTCAATGCATTCTTTCCAACTATCAGCTCTCTCCTCTGCATTTAATAGTGGAATTCCCGTTGCACTCTTAACGTTACCACCTTCGCTTTTAATGTTATGACTTTCCTGCATGCTGAGTCTGTCCTTCCGACAATCATTACATTTTCGATGTCTTCACATTTTTCCTGCAGCCATTTCGTCTTAGCTTCCCTGCACTTCCTTTTTATTTCGTTCCTCAGCGACTTGTATTTCTGTATTCCTGAGTTTCCCGGAACAATTTTGTATTTCCTCCTTTCATCAATCAACTGAAGTATTTCTTCTGTTACTCATGGTTTCTTCGCATTTACCTTCTTTGTTCCTATGTTTTCCTTCCCAACTTTTACGATGGCCCTTTTTAGTGATGTCCATTCCTCTTCAACTGCACTGCCTACCGAGCTATTCCTTATTGCTGTATCTATAGCCTTAGAGAACTTCAAGTGTATCTCGTCATTCCTCAATACATCCGTATCCCACTTATTTGCGTATTGATTCTTCCTGACTAATGCCTTGAACTTCAGCCTACTCTTCATCGCTACTATATTGTGATCCGAGTCTATATCTGCTCCTGGGTGCACCTTACAATCCAGTATTTGATTTCGGAATCTCTTCTGAACATGATGTAATATAACTGAAATCATCCCGTATCACCCGGCCTTTTCCAGATATAGCTCCTTCCCTTGTGATTCTTGAACAGGGTATTCGCTATTACTTGCTGAAACTTGTTACGGAAATCAATTAGTTTTTCTCCTCTCTCATTCCTTGTCCAAAGCCTATATTCTCCGGTAATCTTTTCTTCTACTCCTTCCCATACAACTGTATTCCAGTAACCTCTTCATCTTCTGCCTGAAACGCCGGCATATATACCTGAACTATCGTTGTCGGTGTTGGTTTGCTGTCGATTCTGATAAGAACAACCCTGTCACTGAACTGTTCACAGTAACACACTCTCTGCCCTACCTTCCTATTCATAACGAATCTTACTCCCGTATATACCATTTTCTGCTGATGTTGATATTACTCTATACTCTGCTGACCAGAAATCCTTGTCTTCATTCCACTTCACTGCACTGACCCCAACTATATCCATATTGAGCCTTTGCATTTCCCTTTTCAAATTTTCTAGTTTCCCTACCACGTTCAAGCTTCTGACATTCCACGCCCCAACTCGTAGAACGTTATCCTTTCGTCGATTATTCAGTCTTTTTCTCACGGTAACCTCCACCTTGGGAGTCCCCTCCCGGAGATCCAGATGGGGGACTAGTAAGGGATCTTTTGGCAATGGAGATATCATCATGACACTTCTTCAGTTACAGGCCACACGTCCTGTGGATACACGTTACGTGTCTTTAATGCAGTGTTTTCCATTGCCTTCTGCATCCGCCTTTAGGGGCAGTTTCCCACCCCTACGTCAAGAGAGTGCCCTGAACCTCTGTCCTCTCCTCCGCTCTCCTTCACAAGGCGGTTGGCAGAATGAGGGTGACTTCTTATGCCGGAAGTCTTCGGCCGCCAATGCAGCGTAACTGCACTCTGACTTCCATAATCTGCCTCGCGTTGCGGAACCAGCCACTGCAACACTGACCGAACGTCAGCTGATGTATATCTTTCTGTGCTCAACCGGAAGGCTTTTGCAACTGTCAACCAGCTCCCCCATTTATTTCACCGAGTAGTTAACATGTTACGTTACTGTATCTAGCTCGTCCTTAACTTTGGCTGAGCAGTGTATTACGGAAGAAATAAAGTAAGCACAGAACATACATGACGACGAAATCTTTAGTATACCGTATAGGAAATAAAAACTTAGAAACTTGAAAAAAAGCTGAAGGTATTTGCCGGAGTTGTAGAAAAGTGGTGGAGCAAAACAGCTTCTCACATATCAAGAGTTCGAGAAACTGAGCTCTATGAAGAAGAAGGAAAGAATTTTTATTCAGTATTTAGGAGTTATACTCCAACGATTTTGGTCCATTCCAGTTACAGCGGTGGCATGAAGTACCGTTAACACTCCAACCGCTCATTCACGAGGCAGTTTTCCGGGAAGAGTCCCTGGTTTATCGTGGCTACGTGGGGTGGAGGAGAAGGTTGGAAGCAACTATATAATAGCTTAGGATGATATAATTCAGTCTCTGCAGCAGAGACCAGAGAAAGTAATCGTTTATAAAGGTTCAGTTGTAATGTATTGCCGGCCGAAGTGGCCGTGCGGTTAAAGGCGCTGCAGTCTGAAACCACAAGACCGCTACGGTCGCAGGTTCGAATCCTGCCCCAGGTATGGATGTTTGTGATGTCCTTAGGTTAGTTAAGTTTAACTAGTTCTAAGTTCTAGGAGACTAATGACCTCAGCAGTTGAGTCCCATAGTGCTCAGAGCCATTTGAACCATTTGTAATGTATTCCTTGTTTCCGATTCATGGTGTTGGATGCTTCAGTTTTTTCATTACATACTTTTGGGGCTTATGTTACTGAAAATATAATTTTAAATGGGAACTCTTTCCCAGAAATATACTGGTTCCGTCTTTTATATACAAACAGGCAAAATATTGTAGTCGACTCTCTCGTGTCTAATGGATGAGAGCGTGTGGTAAACAATGTGTTAGCTGCCAAGTATCAGATTAACCACAGCTACTATTGGAATTGTAAAGATGTGAGAGAAACATCTGTTTCACTTCTCCGTTAGAACTGATTATTCGTACACTTAAATCATTTATTCAGAGAAATAGTAATTGATAGATACACAGTAAATTAATATTTTGTTTGATCCTACAGAACTAAGACGATGGAAAACTCAACTGTATGTTCCTATTTGTCTAGAACCTCCTCTAGTCTCTGGCCATGAGTGATTGACCAGAATGATACCGACTATGTCCCCCATCGCAATCCCTCATCGTTTGTAAAATTATTTAGAAACAACCTCTATGCATTTGGACAATGATTTATGGCTCTTTTCCTTTGCTAAAATTTGCTAACGTTATGTTTTATTTATTATTAATTAAATTGTATGTTGGTATTGTTTCGACGCGTTAATTGCAGGTATGATTTCAATAACAAGAGAGCCAACATTCTTGTGAGTTTTAGCTTAAGGTTGTGGAGGTTAACATGTTTACTCTTGGGCACTTTTTTGTCCAACTTTCAGAGATTTTCTCTTGGATTCTCATTTTTCATTCACTTCGAAATGGTTTGGATAGTATTGTGTATATTCCACTTAAAACGACACGCTTTTGGGCTAGTACACTTGCTCGAAATGTTACAGATATTTTGTTCTAACGTAGTTCTTAGCTAATATTGTAGTTGGATACACCTCGAATAGTTATAATATTGCTCCGTGAGTAGCCGTTTTACCCACAAATATGTACGATGTAAAGTAATTGTTAATTAATCTGAAATATGTCAATGCCCACAAGCTAGAAGTTTATATGCAACTAGCCATAGATGATATGTAAAGAACGTACTCTATACGGTGAATTTATAGTACATGCTGACCCCTGCTATCTATTAATTCATTAATAATGGTATAAACTCATCGTGGATTCATTACGACGCTTACTACCCTGTCAGATAAAGAATTCTGTTTCTTGCATGTCGTCAACGTTCGCAGGTTGACAGCATTTAAAGTCCGTCCCATGGGTGAGTCGTTAGTGTGTCTAACTCCCATGCAACAGGTTCGGATTTGTTTCCCAGGCCGGGTCGGAGATTTTCTCCCCAACGATCCGTAAAGTGAAGAGATTTGGAAACTCGGCAGCTGAACTTCTCCAAGTAGGACTCCCGGCCATCAGTGCCATACGATCATTTCATTTCTCAGTATCCAGTATTTCATAATCATCTTGCCGTTCACGGCCATAATGGGATCTAGTTCTTTCAGATTTGTATAACCATTATCACATGATAAACGTAGTGATCACATCCAACAATCATTGACGGAAATGGCTATTAAGACGCTGCCGGTGACACCATGACTTGTTTTAGTACTTGCCGTCCTTCTTGGATATGAAAGCTTTATGCAGTTTGCATTTTAAAACGTCTATGAGCGCACGAAAAGGTACTTCCGTCCAAACGGAGTAATTTATAGCGTATTCAGTTTTAGAATCTACGTTTGGCATGTACCAAACTTGTATGTCGTATGCACCACTGTTACGTGTGTTACATTCTAATGAACCTTAGACTTAAGAAAAATCCTGTCATTATATCTGACTGGTACGTTTAACCCAGTGTAGGTTAATTCTAATGGTATTAATGAACTGTTGCGAACAGCGCATATGTGGATCTATCCTGTAAAAGCGAACGTTATAATTTCAAGTTTTAATTTAATTCTGTTATATATTTGCAATGATGTGATTAAGGTCATCAGAACCTCTCTTACGCTGGAGAAGAGTTCCACAAATACACTTATTACGTCATAGTTACCTAAGAAATACGAATTTTAAAATGACAGATAGTATTAAAATGATCTGAGTGTCTTCAGTAACAATGTGAGTAAATGCTACTAACTATGAACTAATTAAGTTAATATTGGCAGCAATTGTACTACTGCTGCTGTTGCCACTAATAGTGGCAATAATAATAGTAATAATAATAATGACAATAACAATCATTATTATGATAGTGACAGAAAAGTGTTTACAGGTGTACAAAAGAGATGCTTTCTGATACAGCCAATGTAATTTTTTAATATACATTAAAAATCGGTTTCGAATTTTTCACACATGTGTGTTGAACCCCTAAATGCGACATTTATTTGCTAAAGTTTACTGATATTATTTTTTGACTTGTGTTGAACTTAATGGGGTAGTTTTTCCACCAAATTGTATATCGACAGGGTTCTGATACGTCCAAGAAGAAATGGTATGTCTTGCTTAACTAACTGGAAGTTATTGTTAGCTGAACCTGTAATTTTACCTTTTTCATTTGAATTTGTAATACTCCGTAACTTCGAACACTTATGAAGATGCTCGGAGCAGACGAACCATCATGTAAATACAAAGCACAGCAGTACACGACTTAATCTCTACCGTCCCTATTCTACCAGCGATGCCTCTATTTCCTAGTACACGATTGTCTTCCAAGCAAGGCGGCATCATGTTACTCAGAGCGCCCTGATTACAGACAGTGGTAGAGACACGCCACGGATGCATCCGTGCTACGGGGATTCCCCGTAGTGGTGCAAGTACTTGTAGAGGTGGCCTTGCAAAGCGTCCGTGCCGACCTCGTACTTGCGGGGCTAAGCCGGCAGGCACCTCCAGCTAACGGGCCGGTCTTAAGAGAGAGCCGGAGCCGGCAGAATCAATCGCCGCGCCGCGCAGCGCAGCGCGGGAGACGACAAAGCCCGGGGGATCGCAGGAAGTCACTTATGCAGATGGCGGCCGTCTTCGGACGCATTCGCGTCACGCGCGCCCTCCCAGTAGCCAGCGATCCTCCCCCATCCCTGCCCCTACTGTTCCCTCCCCCCTCCTCCCCCCCCTCCTTTTTCCTCTGCTCCTGGACGCGACGGCTGCCACCATCCATGCCAGAGACCATAAAACGCACCGGCTTGGAAAGGCGACGGCCTGCCCCGGGAATGAGAAGAAGGCTTAGCCCGTGTTCCGCCACTCCCACTGCGTACGACTTACTTTTTCTTTTGTCTTCTTTACCGCAATAAACTTAAGTACACACCCTTTTATGACATACATGTAGCACTGCGATATATAAGGGGTGAAAAATTATTTAAACCGACAAACTCTGAGAGACTGCAGGGGACACCAAAACAATTTCCCCTAATGTCATATTTTCCTGTGAGAAGATTTTGAAACCGGTAGGTGGTGTTTTCTCTGGATGAACATTAAGTAATCCAAAACATATATATGTTCTCCGTGAGGTTGCTTGTGACATTGAAAACACTTTTTCTAATGTGTTTTCCTGTGAGGTACCATTTTGCGAGGTGTCATATCTTACTTAAGTAGACAAAAAGTAACACAATTTTTAATTCTTTAATACCAAGAGGAACAACATTAACAAAACACAGTTACTACAAAATGCTTCATTATCTTGTAGATAAAGGTTACACTGGCGGATCATATTCCGTCTAACACAGTCAAAAACTGCAGGAGTGTCCTTAGTTTCTCCTTCTGCTGCTATTATCCGGGCATCCCCCACAATAAAATCCAGAAGTATCAAATCAGGTGATTGAGTACGTCGTGGTATAACACCCCATCTGCCAATCCACTTTTCTGGAAATTTTCGGTTTGATAATCGCCGCCCAAGTTGACTGAAATGTTCCGCCGCCCGGTCAAGCCGGAGCCACATGCGCTGTCTTGTAGCGAGTTGCGCGTCATACAACAATTATGTCAATCCTGTGGCTTGTAGATTGTAATAACGCCTGCCATTTAGTAGCCTTGTAAAGAGGATGTATGAAAACTACACGTGCCAGGTTCAACGTTAAGGTCTGCTTTCAGATCCAATAGCAGTGAAAACAGGAGTTAAGCAATAGTGATGCTCTCCCCCATACTGTTTAACACAGAATAGAATGTTGTAACAGTCCAAGCATTTCATAAAGTGAGAGAAATAAAATGGAGCAATGGAACACCTACAGAAGACCAAGATATTGCAGATGACCTTTGTCTTCTGTGCCACAGTCTCAACGACGTGAAAGAGAAATTAGAAATGGTTCAAATGGCTCTGAGCACTATGGGACTTAACATCTGAGGTCATCAGTACCCTAGAACTAGAACTACTTAAACCTAACTAACCTAAGGACATCACACACATCCATGCCCGAGGCAGGATTCGAACCTGCGACCGTAGCGGTCGCGCGCTTCCAGACTGTAGCGCCTAGACCCGATCGGCCACCAGAGGCCGGCGAGAGAGAGAGAGAAATTAGAAGATCTGAAATCTGCGGCGAAGAAAGTCGGTTTAAAAATTAATTCCCAAAAAATCCGAGCAAATGATAACAACACCACAGAGCTTAAGCTTGGGAGCCAGATAATCGAAATCATGATTACACCATATGGCGGTGCTACAGAGGACATTAACAGCCGCGTCAACAAAGCCGAAGGCGCTTTTACAGTTCTCCGCTCTATCTGGGGATCGAAGGGAATAACATTGAGGACCAAACTTCGGCTATTTGGAAGTAATGTAAAAGCTGTGCTTGTATGTGGATGTGGAACGAGGAAAGTGACAAAGGAGCTAATCTATAAGCTGCAGAAATTCAACAACAGACGTCGGAGGAACGTCATGGAACTACAGTGACCAAATGTCATCTCTAACGAAACACTCTGGGTAAGAACGAGCCAGAAGCCAACTGAGCTCAAAATAAGAAGCAGGAAGATAACTTAGGACGCACACTTAGGAGACCAAATGAACGTACTGCGAAGGAAGCACTTCATTGTGTCCCGCAGGGACGACGGAGACGTGGCAGGTCCAGAATGACGTGGAGACGATCAGCTGAAGTAGAAGGTCAACAGCAAGGAATAGGATAAGAAGAAGTGAAAATACTAGCAGAAGACAGAACAAGAAGGCAACCCTTTGTTGCAGCCCTATGCTCCACATAAGGAGTTAAAGGAATTAAAAGCAAATAATAAAAATTTAATGGTCTAGGTAGGAATCAGCGTCCAATTAAACAACGTCTGTCCACACATTCACACCCATCCGAAATTATTCAGCACGAGTAAATGTGGCATGAAGATTAAACTCACTAAACATGCCATAAGTGGAAGGTGAAGACCTCATCAAGCCCAAGCTTTGCTTCAGCTATAAACAGCGCAAAGGATGGAGATGTAGGATGCATTTGACGCTGTTCCAGGTACCACTGTGAAAGCTGCGCTCAGAGTGAATAATTATCTGCGAACACGCTCTAAGTAAGGCGGATGTAAAAACTTCTCTTGAAGGACATTTCTTACATTCGTCTGATTTGTTCCCATGTTAACCTAGTTACACGAGTGCTGATGAAAGGATCATGAAATGTCTCCGTTAGACTCGTTTCACACTACTTAATTTGTATTTCGCGCTGTCACGCTCAGTTACTTGTAATTTGGTTTTGGACTTTATGTTTGTTCCCACTGAATTGTACACAGATACATTGAAGTATCAATTTTTCCAGTAATAGTCTAATTGTATGTACGTTACGTCCATTTTGTGTTCCCAGATTTCCTTTCTCTCTTTATCATCTCTATGAATGAGTGAGTGATAGTATAGGTTGAATTTGTCTTATACATGGTAGCAGTACAGCATATGGCTGTCTATTGTGGCAGCAACAGTGTAGCTTCCTCAGTCAAGGCTAAGAGATTTGTACTCTTTCGGTAGTCATTCGATGGTAATGAAGTTGGTGGCGGAAACGATCCCTCTGGTCTCTTCCGGCTACCTTGCGAAAGTTCGTTGCAGGAAGAGCGTGCTCTCGACACTGCGTACTGGACCTTTGGCGAGTGAAGAGGGTACTCTTCGGAGCGACTTCACGCAGGTGTGTGTTTAGATGTGTGATGGAATTTATCTCTGTATGTGTTCCAACTGACGTACACGTTTGATCTGATAATTCGTTTTCAAGTTCGGTAATGCAATTCTTAGGTTTTTCAGAGTATACTTTTCTGTATACAGGGTGGTCCGTTGATCGTGACCGGGCCAAATATCTCACGAAACTTGTCTAGTTGGAGGGGAAAACCTGATGGCGCTATGGTTGGCCCGCTAGATGGCGCTGCCATATGTCAAACGGATATCAATTGCGTTTTTCTAAATAGGAACCCCCATTTTTATTACATATCCGTGTTGTACGTAAAGAAATATGAATGTTTTAGTTGGATCACTTTTCTCGCTTTGTGATAGACGGCGCTGTAATAGTCACAAATATGTAAGTACGTGGTATCACGTAACATTCCGCCAGTGCGGACGCTATTTGCTTCGTGATACATTACCCGTGTTAAAATGGACCGTTTACCAATTGCTGTAAAGGTTGATATCGTGTTGATGTATGGCTATTGTGATCAAAATGCCCAACGGGCGTGTGCTATGTATGCAGCTCGGTATTCTGGACGACATCATCCAAGTGTCCGGACCGTTCGCCGGATAGTTATGTTATTTAAGGAAACAGGAAGTGTTCAGCCACATGTGAAACGTCAACCACGACCTGCAACAAAATATGATGACCAAGTAGGCGTTTTAGCTGCTGTCGCGGCTAATCTGCACATCAGTAGCAGAGAAAATGCGCGAGAATTGGTAATCTCAAACACGTCGGTGTTGAGAATGCTACATCAACATCGATTGCACCCGTACCATATTTCTATGCACTAGGAATTGCATGGCAACTACTTTGAACGTCGTGTACAGTTCTGCCACTGGGCACAGGAGAAATTACGGGACGATGACAGATTTTTTTGCACGCGTTCTATTTAGGGATGAAGCGCCATTCACCAATAGCAGTAACGTAAACCGGCGTAATATGCACTATTGTGCAACGGAAAATCCACGGTGGCTGCGACAAGTGGAACATCAGCGACCTTGGCGGGTTAATGTATGGTGCGGCATTATGGGAGGAAGGATAATTGGCCGCGATTTTATCGATGGCAATCTAAATGGTGCAATGTATGCTGATTTCCTACGTAATTTTCTACCGATGTTACTACAAGATGTTTCATTGCATGACAGATTGGCGATGTACTTCCAACATGATGGATGTCCGGCACATAGCTCGCATGCGTTTGAAGCGGTATTCAATAGCATATTTCATGACAGGTGGATTGGTCGTCGAAGCACCATACCATGGCCCCCACGTTCACCGGATCTGACGTCCCCGGAATTTTTTCTGTGGGGAAAGTTGAAAGATATTTGCTATCGTGATCCACCGACAACGCCTAACAACATGCGTCAGCGCATTGTCAGTGCATGTGCAAACGTTACGGAAGGTGAACTATTCGCTGTTGAGAGGAATGTCGTTACACGTATTGCCAAATGCATTAAGGTTGACGGACATCATTTTGAGCATTTATTGCATTAATGTGGTATTTACAGGTAATCACGCTGAAACAGCATGCGTTCTCAGAAATGATAAGTTCACAAAGGCAAATGTATCACATAGGAACAACCGAAATAAAATGTTCAAACGTACCTACGGTCTGTATTTTCATTTAAAAAAACCTACTTGTACCAAATGTTGGTCTAAAATTGTGAGCCATATGTTGGTGATTACTACAGCGCCATCTATCACAAGGAGAAAAAAGTAGTCCAACTAAAACATTCATATTTCTTTACTTACTACACGAATATGTAATAAGAAATGAGGGTTCCTATTTAAAAAAACGCAGTTGATATCCGTTTGACCTATGGCAGCGCCATCTAGCGGGCCAACCATAGCGCCATCTGGTTTCCCCCTTCAAGCTAGACAAGTTTCGTCTTTGTAGTTTTTTCGTTTGACGCTTATTTCGTGAGATGTTTGGCCTTGTCACGATCAGTGGACCATCCTGTATAGTAAGTTTTTCCGGTCTTCGCTTTGTGTAAGCAGAAAACATGGTTTAGGATGTTCGTTACTCGAGCACAGGGTTAAAATTCAATTGTCTGACTGGAATGTGTGTGTGAACTTTTCTCGTGTGTATTTGTTTTATTTCTTCTATTTTTCATTTCATTTCAATCTTGAGATTGTGTAGCTTTTTTCAAACCATTTGGTGGTGATTTCTCTGTGTGTAATTTTGGTGCCTTCTTCAATAAGTTTTATTCTTAATTCCGCTTGATATTTTATAGCTACTTGTGTCTATACGGATTTCATCTGTGTTCTCGAAGTTTTTACGATTCTTTGTAATTTTGCTTTGTTCGCGAATATTCACGGCCTTTGCGGGTGTTTCACGCCAGCGTAGCTTAGTCTGATGTGCAAAGTGATATAGATAAATTTCTTGGTCGGAAAGTGTTCCATAGTATGCTTATTTACAATAATTGAATCGCAACGACAGGGATGAACACCTGAGCGTTTGACTTCTTGTGATGGGCAAAATTCTTTTTATCTCTATTCTTCCATGTGTGAATAGTTTAAGATTTCCTTTTCATATATCACTGCAATGTACCTTAGCACTTAATATTATAATAATATAAGTGAGTTAATTAATTAAATAACAGACGACAGATCGTAGTTTAGAATTACTTCGTGAATTTTAATTTGTTTTATTGTAATAAGCTATGTTAAACTCTGATGGCTGCTTCTCAGACAAATCCATCCCCTTTCGTAAGATTATTTTTAATACATCCCACCTGGCGTTTCTGAAGCGCAAAAGGCAAGCCGTATATTTATAGACTTCTGTCTGAAAATCTTGTTATTTTTGTTGAGGCTTAAGCTCCTGCTTGCTCTGAATCAATTGATTTGTTTGTACTTTAATTGTTCCCGTGTGCTCATTTCATATATGTACTTGGATCTTGCTGTTAATATTAACACGCTAGAGATGCTTATCAACACTGTGACTGATTCAGTTATTACATTACATTTTCCCAGTCTGAATTAAATAGAGTAGCGACACAGAAAAATTTTGTGACACACGAAATTTACAGTAGACTGCGGAGTTCCATATTGATTAACTCTCACCAATTTCTGTTTGCAAGTCACTCCCCATATTATCATTCAGCCGTTAATAACCATTTAATCTTGCTCATCATGCTGCAGGACAGCTTCCTCAAATTTCAGAGTTCGTACTGTGCGACTTATTCACCATCCAGGGGATTTGATTATTGACCCCGGTCTCATGCAGACGTTGATAGACGGCAGTAAATATCGATTTATAAATGTTACGGAGATTGGGATATTGTTCTTGATAAACCCACCGTGATGTTCATTTATTGTGGTTCTCCATGTAGTAACACAAATCGCAACACACACTCCATGTGTATCGCTCCACTGGTAAACAAGCTCTGTGCTCGGTCAAGGCGATCTACTAAAAGTGAATATGAAACACCTATTACAACAGAAGAGCGAAGAATGCTCTCTAGCGGTACAACAAGAATTGTTACAACAAAAAATCAGTCATTATAACTGAAGAACGAACATGCCCTTTATCAGATCAAATAATCCTCACAGGAGCTTAAGATATTAGACAAAAATATCTGTTTAGGTACCCGTGCAACCTCCGAGAGTTGCTCCGTCTAAACAGTTTTTCTCTGTGTATGTCTGGTGTCCATCCTAAGAGTCGTCAAACGCTTTTTCCCTGGTGTTTTGTCGGATATTTTCAATATTGCTTTTGCAACGTATAACTGGAATCAGGATAAACAAAAATGATGCCAATCACGGCCGAGTCTTCTATGCAACGCCCAGTGTTGACGTAAAGCACCGTTTTCTTTCCTATTACAAACAAAAAGACTTTTAAAACAGAACTTTCGGTGGCTGAAGATTCGTCCTTATATAGCCACGGTACTGTCTGTGACGTCACTGGTGCTCAGTCGATCGGCGTGTAATGCAATGTTTCTGCCTAGCGTCTTCCACTGTGTGCTCAGCTGCAAGCCGCGGTGTTATCACATGCTTTGATCTCTACAGCTTCTTTAGATATGATATCGCGGGAACTGTTGGTCTCCGTGACGATAGAGGAGTCAACGAATGCATTTTGATGTCTTTTTCTAAGGCATGCTCAGCTACTACCAATTTGTATAGACAGTGTACGCACATATACGTCTCATTTCTCTCCTGTAGCCGGCAAATCTTGCTGTCAGTAAATCATAGCACGTCAAACACGTGTACTATTTACTCTCCTCCCCGGCGGTATTTATTTAGTTTTAATATTCAAATGTGTGTGAAATCTTAAGTGACTTAACTGCGAAGGTTATCAGTCCCTAAACTTACACACTACTTAACCTAAAGTATCCTAAGGACAAACACACACACCCATGCCCGAGGGAGGACTCGAACTTCCGCCGGGACCAGCCGCACAGTCTATGACTGCGCGCGCGGCGGTATTCTCACCGTGGATTTCCCACGAAATCTCCTGCGATATTTGTCTGTTATTGGAACCATTCTAACAGGAGAATGATAGTATTACGGGACTCCACCAGCTACAACCCATTTATCGGCTGTGCTAACAGGGTGGATCAAATCAAACAGTAACCAAGCAGAAGGTGATTTTATCATCATGGAACACCATCTACACCTACGTGCACATATCAAACAAATGTTAATATTTATCCAAGCTCGCTAGGAAAATTTCAATTTACTCCCATAAAAAATGCATAAATCGTTTGGAAGCTCTATTGTTTTAAGTCAGCATTTGCTGATACACAGTAAAGTAATTCTCACAATTAAAATTTAGGTTGCACTAGCCTTACGTTCAATGTATTCTGAGACTTTTGTCATATCCTACAACTTGCAACGTGAGCTCCGGAAAAATGTATAATTTACTTTTCAGTAGGTTTGTACAAAAATTATGACCTTGATCATAATCTGCTCAGTTTTATGCCAAGTATCTCCTTTTCACGCCACATTGCAATTTGCTCTCTTTAACCTTTTCAGTTAGCTCTTTATCAATTAAACAATTCACTTCCATAGAAAAATGGGACTCCCCATGCATAGATTCGGATGTTACCATCTACTCCATATCAATATTTATGCCTGTAAGTAAACATGCTACAGAAACCTGGCTTCACTTGCCCATTTTTACTACTGTGCTTGGTTCAAATGGCTCTGAGCACTATGGGAGTTAACTTCTGAGGTCATCAGTCTCCTAGAACTTAGAACTACTTAAATCTAACTAACCTAAGGACATCACACACACCCATGCCCGAGGCAGGATTCGAACCTGCGACCGTAGCGGTCGCGCGGTTCCAGACTGTAGCGCCTAGAACCGCTCGCCCAACTACTGTGCGTCATTTGCTCCGAACATCTGGTATGAAATTCCATCCTTCATTCCTAAAAAGCAAATTTTCAATTTTACAATAGTTATCACGTATTTTGATGTTTCGCAGCTTGACTATATAATTGGCACTATTCTTCAAAACTTTTGTTTTTGCTTCCTTTTCATACCTTAGCTGGACATGTAACCTGGATATTTCAGTGTTTGGAATAGTTTCAAAGACAGGTTACTTATTTTCCAAATTAAAAGCTGCAGATGATGCCAACAACGCTTATACGAGGATATTTAATTTTTTCGTCCATTTTGTTCCGTGCATTTAAGTCTGCTTCTCACGCTACCTACATTAACATTGTTAATTGGTTACGTACTGGACAAATGTATGGTCTATTTAGTTTCAATATACCGTGTACGTATTTTGGAGAGATATCCGCGAAAGATACACATTGTGCTTAGAACTGCTGTCGAAATAACATTCTCTACAGGTCCGTTTAACGCAGAAAAATATATTCTTCTGTATTATAAATATTCAGCTATTTGTTTCAAGTACAAGGTAAAACAGGTACCCAAAGCACTGAAGTTAGCTGTATCAAACGAATCTAAAGTTTCTACATTGATATGAGAATTCTGTTACAGATTTTGTAGGCTGGAAGTATATGTTAGAGGAAGAGTTCACTCCAATTATTTTACTTTCCTATTTGTATCGAGTCAGCTATGCAGAAGATAATAGCATTGGTTATGAGAGAAAATGATCAACATTTAGATATCTGTCCAACATATCCTTTGAATCTGTGGAATGTTTAAATACTAGTGTGCACAGCACCATAATGTAAAATATTCATCCTCAAAACTATTTTACTCTTTGTTTAAAAATATCGTATTTGTCTCATTTTAGGTGTAGCAAGGCATGACATAAAACCAGTTCCTCGTTGATTCCTTTGTCGAAACCCAGAACCTTTATGGTTTCTACTTCTTAATCCAATTTGTCAAATTGTTGTCTGTGCCAGTACGGAATCATATATCGGTATTCATGTGATAGCATGCATATCTAATATGTGCTCCCAGCTGTTCTGTTGGTTACAAAAAGGTACGGTTAAGTATTTCGGATAGACCTTGGGCCAGGGACCACTAGTATACCAAACAGGAGGATCGTCTTGGTGTCACTATCCTATAATACAGTGTCAAAGCCTCAATATTACACATTTCTTGCTGCTTAGGCAAATGGAGGAAATCGGTCAGTTCTTTTTGTATTTGATGTGGTCTACGGTGGGCTTGATGGGACACGGAAGAACCATTGGCTCGTGGCCATTTCCTCAAAAAAAGCCCAAGCAAGAATTTCTTCCTATATTTTCACCATCGCCAGCGGACCAAACCCCGCCGAGGGTTCCAAGACGCCTACGCACATCAAATGTCTGAAATTTTTACTATATATTCCAAAGATGCACATCTCGATTAGCCTTGAAAATTCTCTTGATATCTTTATCCGTTTCCAAAACACAGAGCTTCAAAGTCACGCTTCTTCTACACTTAAAGTCAGGTGTGAGGTGAAATCTAAATAATAAATAATCCCAAAAAATTGCTTAAATTTTAACTGTATTTTCTCTAGGCATTTATTCAGAAGAACCATTTCCCCGCTCCCGAAAATCTTTATCCGTTATCGAGAAACACCCCATAAACTCTTGTTTTTGGTAACAAAACGCATCCACGGATTCCAAGGCGCCTGTACACAGTAAATGGCTGTAATTTTTACTATGTATTTATAAGATCTAGATCTCGAACAGTCTTGAAAATTTTCTTCATATCTTACTCAGTTTCCGAGATTCGGATGTTCAATTTTACCCTCCTCGAATAAGTAAAATATCCACGTAAAATCCGGCGTGCCGGAAACGTAATTTATAAAGTGACGTAGCACGAGAGATATGCTGTAAACGGTCTGAGTTAACATCTGGGAACTCCATGCTGTAGTACCGAAGCACATGAAAAAATTTTTTGAACGTAAAATCCAGTCTGAGGTGAAAATCAGTTTTGCGTTATTTCAGTTTCACATAAGTAAATAATCTAAATTTTAGTCAAAATATCCACGGGTGTGCTACCGGTCTATAGTGTCCAACGGGCACAATATTTCGGCGATCATACATGTCGCCATCATCAGGTGAACTGACGGACTGAGCTCCTGTGAACGTGCCGGCACGGAGATCCGTACGCTATGTCTGCTCAGAGGGAACTGGGTTCGGTCTTTTTTTTTTTTTTTTTTTACTTTATTGTTATTTTAAAACCTGTACAACAGGCAGGCTGTCAGCAGCACACGACGCTGCTCTTCAGCCATAGAAGACACAAGCAGCAAAAACAGTGAGAAGACACATAAGTCACAGAGCGGTGGGCAATAAAACAGGAGACATATAGAGACAATCACGGAGCCGTTCACACTCGTCGATAATCCACACTGCTAGCTGATGAGACGACGCACAACCACTGAAGATGATGATGGCACTGGTGAACGATGGAGGGGACGGTGAACACTAAACACTAAACACTAAACACACAAAACACTGATGGCGGCGACCTCCGGCGCGCGAATGTCCACGTAACACATGCGAGTCCGGGGACCTGCCAAGAGGGGTAGAAGGGGGAGGTGGGGGAGAGGGGAGAAAAAGGATGCCAATGGCTGAGGAGTCGGGGGCAGGAGGAGAGGAACAGGGGAGGGGAGGCCCGGGGGAGGAGGGGGGAGAAAAGGAGGAGGGAGGGAAAAGGGAGAGGAGGGAGGGAGGGTGCACGGAGGAATAAGTACAGGAGGAGGGCGGGAGGATCAAAGTTGGTAGGAGGGGTAGATGGAAGGGAGGAGGGCATCATCAGGGAGGGGCTGGGTTCGGTCGCGGCGGCGGCCGATTTAAATACCCTCCGCCCGCGGCGCGCTCCCTCCGCCGTCCGCGCCCCGCGCCACGGTTGCGCGGTGGAACAGATTGCGACGGCTTCTGAGATGACGTCGGAGTGATGGCTCTGTCCGCCGTGGTCGTCACAACTATACGTTTGCTCGATTTACTCTTGATTAACCCGATCGCTGGTTCCCAAGCCTTGCTAAGATTATAGCCACAGTCACGGTTTATGAGGTCATCATTGGTGCGAATTTCGATGGCCTCTCTAACAACGCTGTCCCAGTATCTCGACGTCTGTACCAGAATCCTCGTGCGGTCATATTCCATGGCGTGATTTTCCGACAAACGACCGCCGACTTGCTCGGATACATCAGGCGAGTGTGCCTCTGGTGTTCACAGCATCGATCCTCGACGGTACTCAAGAATAACAATCTAAATTTTACTGACCAACCACTTTCTTTTCGTATGAAGGAGAAGAAGGAAACCAGCGGAAAAATACTTCTAACGGAGCACAAACAATACGAATATGTTCCTGTTTATTTAAAAGTAATATATAATGGAAGAGAGGAGACAGTGGTTGTGTTATAGAAAGAGTGAAGGAGACGATTGAAGAACGAGAGAAAGAGTGGGGGGGGGGGGCACAGTGGCAGTGAAACCAACAGTAGTTGAGTTGACAATGGCAAAACAGCGCTAGGAAAAGAAAGAAGCAGACATTAGACAGTGCCGAGGGGGTGGGGGGTAAGAGAGGAAGGAAGAAATATAAAAGGAAGTGGGTGATTGGCAGCGATAAGGAGAGACAGTGTTTATAACAATGACAACGAGAGGAGAGAGATAGTGCATGTCAAAATTTTTGAGAACATTCTGAAGGTGCTAAGGTAGGTATAATAAGGCAGCTGGTACCTCACTTTCCAGTCAGGTACCCCACTTTTCAGAGTCTTTTAAATAAACAGAAAAATACTGACATATTTTTGCTCCGATAGGAGCATTTTTCGGCTGGTGTTTATATGCTGAAGAAAAGCACAAATTATTTATTCTGAACACGTGTTTTTAACTGCTAAAGTGACTTCAAAATGAACTGAGTGAATTTGCGGCAGATAACACGTTGACACAGCTTACTTGTTGTACAAAACTACCACTGTTGCTGAATGAAACATATACATTGTAAGCTACTCAAGTGATACTGGTTTTTAATAATAAGCCTTTTTTTACTGTAACAACAATCAAGCCGATTTCTTAAAAGGGCGTTTCCAACCTTTCTAGGTATATCATGTGTCGAATATGTGTTAATATACCGCATGCTGCATAGTCAACGATCATGTTTCTATAATTTAATATTTGTAATTTGTTGGTGTGACCAATTTATAAAACGAATATTTTAATATTTCCCACACTCACGGAGCCAGTATCGAGTTAGGGTGGGCTGCAAAGGTATTCAGACGCACCTATTCCAGCTTTGTGTCGTTGCAGTATCATATTTACAGAAGTTTCTGTTATTTTCTTCTTCACATTTATTCGTAGAGTAATAAAATTTGCTCTCGATAATACTTATATTATTTAGCGCAGTTCATTCTGTAGATATCGTGGACGTTTTCGAAAATAAAATATGTGTTGCCCATTGCTCGCGTTCTTTCCGTAATACGAATACGCTGAATATAAATCACCCTTTTCCAAGCGCGGACAGGTATATCATGATATGCTGCAGAAATATTTCAGCCGATCAGTGAAATAAATGGCACAAATGGCACGCACAGAGAGACCGAAAGGCAGAGAGAGAATGTTTCTGTCATCTGGAAGAAGGGAGAGAGTGATAAAACGGGTGAAAGAAGAAGAGGAGAGAGGGAAACGTACTAACGTGCCGCAGAGGCACTAAATAACATATATATAGCATAAAGCACTTGAAACGCATGAAAAAAATACAGCCACCGGATATGTTGCGCTCTGACAATTTTTCTTTTTCGTATATTCTGTTGTCAGTTACCTCTAAAGCACATGGAGAGAGAACGCAATAATGAACTCTAAAGCAGCTGCTTCGCATTTGATATCGTCATCGGGATCATTAATCATTCGCAACTCATTTAGAAAACAGAGCAGTGCCAGCTGGAACTCCAGTCTATCATAAACGGACTGAGCGAGGTCACCAGTTGTCATGAGCTGATGTAGGAGTCAGAATGGTGTGAGAAACAACTGAGGTTGAGCAAAAATTACGAGTGTCCTGGCAGCGAGACTCATTCCTAAGGGTTTGTTGTCTGTCCTGCACTGTGTCATCTTGTTCTATGAACTCCCTTCTTTTGCCCTTAGAGAACAATTCGTATGGTAGTTGTATTGTATTCATCTATTAGTTGTATTGTGTTCAACTATTAGCTTTACAGCTTTGCTACCGCTACTGCAATAGATCGCAGGAGTGGCAAATTGTGGTACAGTTAGTAGGTCGTAAATGTCGTAAAATGCTTTTAGCCACTTTTGGAAAAAACGCTGTAAAAATATTAATGAATTTGTAATTGCCTCATAAAGTTATTCTCGAATGAGTATGTCAATTTACGAGCACAGTTCTTCTCCTTTTCGGAAGTTGTAATTTTTTGCTTTAACATGATGAAATCTGCGACTGAGTCTCATAAAATGATCGATAAGATCTGTGGAGAGACACCTTTTAGTGAAAGAACGTCAGAGAATTGTTTCAGCACTTCAAGATGCTGATTTTGATGTCAAAGAGAGAAAAGATTTTCGATGTGACTGAAACCGAGGGGAACAGTAACTGGATATCGTTATCGAAAGCAAATGATGCATTTGAGCCGAGCTCCGAGTGGCAAACGGCCACATTAAAGCGACGGACATGAGAATGCGTCTTTGCGACATGATAACGCTCGACCACGTGTCGCAAAGGCCGTCAAAACAAACTTGGAAACGTCGAAATGAGTCCTTCCACGCTTCAGTCCGGAACCGTGCTGCTGCTGCGGTCGCAGGTTCGAATCCTGCCTCGGGCATGGATGTGTGTGATGTCCTTAGGTTAGTTAGGTTTAAGTAGTTCTAAGTCTAGGCGATTGATAACCTCAGATTTTAAGTCCCATAGTGCTTAGAGCTATTTGAACTATTTCTGAGTCCTTCTTCACGTACCATTACCTCCAGCCATTGCTCCCTCTAACTACCACCGTTTTTGGTCAATGGGACACAGCACGGTTGACAAGGACATCCCGTTATATTAACAGGTACAAAATTGCGTCAATTCTTTGATCTCAAAAGGTGTCCAGTTCTTCCACCGCGGAATTCGTATGCTGACCGATAGACGGCCAGTACTTTGAATCGCAAATGTTCTGCACGTTTTTCAATAAGACTCTGAACTTCGAGACAAAACGTTGGGAGCTAAGTTGTAGACCTAATATGATGACGTCGAGAGTAACAGACTTCCGAAGTGTGAAATATTTCGACTACCATTCACACGATGCGTCCCCGACTTTATGGCAATCTGTCACGCGTAGTTTACATACAGGGCTCGCAAAAAATTGAGGTGACATCTGAGAATAAACGCGTTTTCGTCCTCATCTCTGAGCGACTCAAATCCTTTGACTGTCGAGTGACGACTTGTTTAACTTTCTCGTTGCTATCTCTTCACTACATAGCACGGACCACAGTCTTCATACCTAGAACGTGTAGAGAAAGTTCTTCATAAACAGACACTTGTGGTAATGAGCAGTGTCACTAATCTTACGTCGAAAGAGGCAACCAGGAAGCAAGAATTCTGCACGAGAAAGCTGCAGGAACGGTAGAATGACAAGATAATTTTTGTTTCGGGTAATATTGCAGAGCAAGGCGTCAGAAGACTGAAACATAAGAGGACATGCTGAAAAGTAATGCCTCCGAAATTTTTATTCTGTTCTCAGTATCGGTTGCGGTATTACGTGAATGCATGTTACTCGTCGACTTTCCCACTTCGCTGACGTAGTCAGCGCCCCTCTGCCGCTAGAGCGTGTGACATGGCGGAGTGTAAAGTAACTAAGTGAGTCTGTAAGAAGCAGCGTACTGTAATAGAGTTCCGGATTCGAAGAGTTCGCCCGCGTACGGAGCATTCTTTCTTTCAGACGGCAGTGCCAGATCACTCACGGGCGAAGGGACATCTACAAAAATTCGACGTCATGGTGGAATGTTAATAACGTTTGTTTTATTTAAAAAAACTTAAGAGCTTTCACATAAAAAACTGGAGGGCATTACTTTTCAGCACGCCCTCATATTTGTGCTAGTACTGGCACAATTCATCGAAAGACGCAGTAATTAGCACTTCTGCGTTAATAAGTCTTCTCGTAAAGATTATAGGCTTTGATGTTAGATTTTTTTCTAGGTTAAACTATCTTGTTCCAAGAATTACACCGTCCTACGTAAAGATTGCATCTTAAAGGTAGATAGTATTCCCAACTTCATTGCTTCTGACAAGGCAAGCTAAAGACATTTATTTCATTATTCCTGTACTGTAAAACGAGGTTATCTTAACAAAAATTGTGTCGAAAAATGCTTTTGGTTCAGTATGTCGACAGTTAATGCTAACGAGTGTCACCATCTTATTTCAAGTTCCTACCATTACTCTGATTAAAAGCTATTTGAAAATTACAATTTACTGTGAGGAAAAGTAACAAGAGTGAATGTTATAGTTGTATGCTTTACTGAAATAAAAAAGTGTAGACACACAACTTTGATGGACCTGTTTGTTACAGAAACTGATTACAGTTCATTTGTTTAAACTCAGTTAGCAGAAGTCTCAAGGATAGGTAAGTTCATTCTAATGACTGTGACTAACTTCATTTCGTCTTTGCAAAGTGCGTAACGAAATGTTTGAGAAGTAAGTCATTTACGATTATTGTTATTTTCATTTTCGGCAAAAATTTTCTTTTCGTTAATAGAATTATATATTCATTATCTATTCTACGTTGCATGAACACTACTTTCATCCGGTATTTGCAAGGAGGATATTATTGAATTTCAGGAGGACAGCTCTTAATGCGATTTAGCAGTGGCTACTGGCCCAGTGATGAATGCAGTCACTGTGCTTTATTGGCTAACATTAATTAGCAGAACGATAATTATACGTAATAATAAAATGAACTGTATACTTTCTTCTACGAGGGTTGGAACTTTAATAGTGGTAACTATTTATTTACAGCTCATACAAAATAGATACGTGTTTCAAAGTTTTACTGACCTTCAGAGTAGTCACCGGCATTGTGTATAACCCGTTGGCAGCGATGTGGAAGTCGTAGG
Source organism: Schistocerca piceifrons (assembly GCF_021461385.2). Taxonomy (NCBI): domain Eukaryota; kingdom Metazoa; phylum Arthropoda; class Insecta; order Orthoptera; family Acrididae; genus Schistocerca; species Schistocerca piceifrons. The sequence goes on from NC_060139.1 coordinate 405,713,429, forward strand.
ATACTCTTAGCAGGGCTAGTTGTGCTGGCAGTTCGAGTGGCGCGGTCTATTTCCCGGCGAATTTGTAGCAGTTCTCAAGCGAATGCCGTGTAGTGTTTCCTTCAGTTTAGAAATAGAGTTGAACTTACGAGGGCTTAAGTTAGGCGAGTGCAGTACGTGGTATAGCACTTAGCAGCCCCATCAGTCAAACAAATCAGTAACAGCTTGCACTGTACGTGATTGAGCATTGTCCTGGAAAATGATGGTCAGGTCCTGCAGAAAGTGTCATCACTTCTCTCTCTATGCTCTTCATTTTTGGAACACGACCTACGACGAACTTAGAGACAGAAGTGACGACACTTTCTGCAGGACCTAACCATCATTTTGCAGGACAATGCTCATGCACGTACAGTACAAGCTGTTGCTGGTTTCTTTGCTGAGCGGGTTGCTAAGTGCTATACCACCTACAGCACTCTCCTGACTTAAGCGCTCGTGTGTTCAACTCTATTTGTAAACTGAAGGAAACACTTTACGGCATTCGTTTCAGATCGGCTACAAATTCGTCGGTCAATAGATCGCGCCGCTCGAACTGTCAACACAACTGGCATAGCTAAGAGTATCCTACGACTTCCACATAGCTGGCAACGGGTTATACACAATGCTGGTGACTACTTTGAAGGTTAGTAAAACTTTGAAGCACGTATCTACTTAGTACGACGTGTAAATAAATAGTTGCCACTATTAAAGTTTAAACACTCGTAGTTACACTATTTGATCAAAAGTATCCGGACACCCCCAAAAACATACGTTTTTATATTAGGAGCATTGTGCTGCCACCTACCGCCAGGTACTTCATATCAGCGACCTCAGTAATCATTAGATATCGTGAAGCAGCAGAATGTGTGCTCCGCGGAACTCACAGACTTCGAACGTGGTCAGGTGACTGTGTATCGCTTGTGTCATACTCCTAAACATCCCTAGGTCCGCTGTTTCGGATGTGACAGTGAAGTGGAAACGTGAAGGGACACATACAGCACGAAAGCGTACAGGCCGACCTCGTCTGTTGACTGACAGAGACCGCCGACAGTTGAAGAGGGTCATAATGTGTAATAAACAACATATATACAGACAATGACACCGGAATTCCAAAAGTGCACTAGGATCCACTGCAAGTACTATGAAAGTTAGGCGAGAGGTGAGAAAACTTGGATTTCATGGTCAACCGGCTGCTCATAAGATGCAAATCACGCCGGTAAATGCGAAACGACGCCTCGCTTGATGTAAGGAGTGTAAACATTGGACTATTGAACTGTGGAAAACGTTGTGTGAAGTAACGAATCACGGTACACGATATAGTGATCCGATGGCATGGTGTAGGTATGGCGAATGCTCGGTTAACATCATCTGCCAGCGTGTGTAGTGCCAACAGTAAAATTCGGAGGCGGTGGTGTTATTGTGTGGTCGTGTTTTTCATGAAGGGAGCTTGCACCCCTTGTTGTTTTGCGTGGAAATATCATAGCACAGGCTTAATTTGATGTTTAAACCACCTTCTTGCTTCTCACTGTTTAAGAGCAATTGGGGTATGACGATTGCATCTTTCAACACGATCGAGCACCTGTTCATAACGCACGGCCTGTGGCGGAGTGATTACACGACAGTAACGTCCCTGTGTAATTGTCTGGCCTGCACAGAGTCCTGATCTGAATCCCATAGGACATCGTTGGGATGTTTTGGAACGTCGACTTAGTGCTAGGCCTCACAGGCCAACATCGATACCTCTTCTCAGTGCAGTACTCCGTGAAGAATGGGTTGCCAGTCCCCAAGAAATCTTCCAGCACCTGATTGAACGTATGCCTGCGAGAGTGAAAGCTGTCAGCAAGGCTAAGGGTGGACCAACACCATACTGAATTCCAGCACTACCGACGGAGGGCGCCACGACCTTGTAAGTCATTTTGAGCCAGGTGTCCGGATATTTTTGATCACATAGTGTACAACGACCCACAGGTTTGCTCCACAAACGCTGCGGGATAAGTAAAACAGCCTAATTTATATGCAGACAGCTAAAAATGCGGTTAACATACTCCGACGTTATACGTTGCTATACACAGTCAAAGTTCTAATAAGACGACGTTGCTTAATGGCGCGGCCGGAAACTCATAATACCAGACGATATGGAAACAATATAGTTACACAAGCAAAAGAGGGTATTTACTATCAAAAAAAATAATATGTTGTTCCTGTTATATAATGCATGTCTTTAGTTTTTTTTGTAAGGTTGTCTGAAATTCAGCCAATATATGTTTTTTTTTTGTAACTGCTGAACGATTTCGTAGTACAGTAAGGTCAGAGCAGAGGTGTAGTCGTTACTGGAAGCGATATGTTTGATGGTCTATAGTTCTGTTTGAAAGGCAAATTCAGATAATAGCACAGATGTGAGACTAAGCACCATCGAATCAAAAACTGCATTTGTGATTGAGTGGGCGCTGGGAATTTGCAGGGATTACCGTACTTGTAACTGTAGTTTTTCTGTAAACATTGAATGAGTGTTTCCTTGCGGTAATACGCATATTACGGGAAAATATATTTATAGAAACTATCATGAAATGCATTTCGTTACGTTAACTTAAATGTTGTAGTAATTTATGTAATCATCTAGTGGTATAGGTCAGTAGACACAGCATATCATCCACGTGATCGATCCTGTATTTAACTTTGAAACCAAGTTTCTCTTTTTGTAAGAAGATTTCTTCTAAATTGTCCGCACACATAACAACTACGCCACATCGCTATTCCTTATCTATGCTCAGAGGGCATTCGGAAAATAAGTTTCTCTTTTTGTAAGAAGATTTCTTCGAAATTGTCCGCACACATAACAACTACGCCACATCGCCATTCCTTATCTATGCTCGGAGGACATTCGGAAAATAATAACGGCCTGGTTAAGGTAACTATCCAACCATAACAGCAGGGCGCAACCATGCTGAGCCACCTGGCTAAGGCCGAGGTGAAAGACAAGGATGAAGAGAAATGGAAAATTAACATTCAAAGGAAAATTGGAAAATTAGTAAAATCTGTGAGTAAAGTGAGATTTTTGCTATGTTAAAATATTCAGAGATTATTCTCACAATACTTAGGAAGTAAGGATACAAGAAATATTTACCTCTTTCACTAAAGTCAGAAATCAATATGCAGCAGGACAAAAACATGAGTTAATTGTCCGATTTTTCTTTTTGGTCATGAGTCTTCGTACTTGTTTGATGCGGCCCGCCACGAATTCCTCTCCTGTGTCAACCACTCCGTCTCAGGGCAGTACTTTCACTCCTCAGTTATTTGCTTTATGTATTCCAGTCTCTGCCCTCCTCTTCAATTTTTACCCTCTACAGCTCTCTATAGTACCAGGGAAGTTATCTCTTGATGTCTTAACAGACGTTCTGCCATCCTGTCCCTTCTTCTAGTCGGCGCCTGCCACATACTGCTTTCCTCTCCGATTTTGCGGAGAACTTCCTCGTTCCTTACCTTAACCGTCCACTTAATTTGCAAAACTAATCTGTAGCACCATGCCTCAAGGGCTTGATTACTCTTCTGTTTTCGTTTTCCCACAGACTATGTCTCACTACCATACTCCATACTGCTCTAGAAGTACATTCTTAGCTATTTGTTCCTGCTATTGTTTACTGTGTATTCTAGCGGGGATCTAGAAACGACAGACTTCGCCCGCCGGAGCCTTCAGTGGTTCACAACCCCACAACAGGCTGGTGTACATGTACGTGGAGACAGTGTTTGCGCGGCAATCGCTGACCTAGTATAACTGAGGCAGACTAAGGGGAACCAGCCTGCATTCGCCAAGGCAGATAGAAAACCGCCTTAAAAAGCATACACAGGATGGCCGGCACGTCAGACCTCGACAGTAATCCGCCAGGCGGTTTCGTGATAGGGACCGGCATGCCTTCCCCTTCGGGAAGCAGAGCTAGACCGGCGGCTAGCCTGACAGGCTTGTTCTTACCATACTCCATACTGTGCTCCAGACGTACAGTCGTGCACAAATGTATCCGAACGACCTGAATTGCATTTCTCGTGATTCGCATACAACCCGCATAACGCAGCAGTCTACCAGGTCCTCTAATCGCTCCTTGGTACAGTCGTTTGACTATTGAAAATGGTTCCAACAAGTCACCACTAGAAAACTCTGTTCTGTATCGCAAGAACTCCAGATGTAAAGTAATACCACGATACTACAAATATCAGGGAACACCTTACCACAGATAAGACTGTCCTTAAGGCTTGTACGCTTACATTTATCGCAATAAATGACATACCTGAAATGTTACCACTCTCATTATTACGTCAGATAGGTAATGCACGTAGTAAGTTCGTCGTATTCAAGATTTCATCTTCAAAGCAACATATCGTACTTGTTATTTAACACAAAATAACTTTAAAAATTTAAGTTATTCACGCGCAGCTAGTTGAGAATATGTATGAACTTCAAATGTCACGACGAACCGTTGTAAGTAGGCTGTTTATTTTTTCTTATTGGCAACGTTACGTAGCGCTCTGTATGAAAATCACTGGCTGTGCTGTGTGCAGTCTGTGGTTACTTTGCATTGTTGTCTGCCATTGTAGTGTTGGGCAGCTGGATGTGAACAGTGCGTAGCATTGCGCAGTTGGAGGTGAGCCGCCAGCAGTGGTGGATGTGGGGAGAGAGATGGTGGAGTTTTGAAATTTGTAATACTGGATATCATGAAGTGCGATATATATTATGACTATTAAGGTAAATACATTGTTTGTTCTCGATCAAAATCTTTCATTTGCTAACTATGCCTATCAGTAGCTAGTGCCTTCAGTAGTTAGAATATTTTATTTACCTGGCAGTAGTGGCGCTCGCTGTATTGCAGTAGTTCGAGTAACTAAGATTTTTGTGAGGTAAGTGATTTGTGAAAGGTATAGGTTAATGTTAATCAGGGCCATTCTTTTGTAGGGATTATTGAAAGTCAGATTGTGTTGCTCTAAAAAATATTGTGTGTCAGTTTAAGCACAGTCATGTACAATTGTTCTAAGGGGACGTTTCATATGGCGACCCTGCCAGGATACCTCACTGGAATCTTCTGATTTTTTCTTGTAGTTTGTGTAATTAGAGTAGATTTTGTTTATTGCTAGCATGTAATGGTAGAGCGAATCGCCTTTGTAGTTGCAGTCTTTCATTGTTGTTGTGGCGTGCATGTAGTTTTGCACTTAGTATTTCGCAGCTGCACTTGCAATTAACTAGATATTATTTTCAGTGCTATGTTAATGTGTTCTCTTATTTTTGCTCTTCAAATTGTGTTTTTCTGTGTTGACATGTGAAATATTGTGACAATAATGGCGTGTGAAAAAAGTAATACTAGGCTCCAAAGTAAACTGAGAAATGACAGTGAAGACGACTGCAGTGTGGTTAGTGCCACCATGTAATGAATTAGCTAATGTTCAAAGTAGTAATTTGGTAATTGTGCATAGGGAAATGGAGCAGGATGCAAATAATGGTGTACGCAGTGAAACAATTAGTGAACAGGGAAGCATTATCAATCGATCGGTGGGCAATAGCTCGCCTCAGGAATCCGAAATGACAGTACACAATTTCGCAAATACTGTAGATTCAGGTTTTGGGTCCTCACCGTTTTCTCAAATACGTCAAGACACATTTTCTGCTTGTCAAAATGTGAATGTTGCCGGTGCAAATTCACTGCCGAAAAGCACTGAGGAACATGTTTCAGACACCAGTGCACTGTTATTACAGTTAATGCAACAAATGGGACAAAGGCTTCAAAAGTTAGACACAATGGAACAAAATCTTCAAAAGTTAGACACAATGGAACAATATCTTCAAAAGTTAGACACAGTGGAACAAAATCTTAAAAAGTTAGACACAATGGAACAAAATCTTCACAAGTTAGACACCACGCTTGAACAATTACTGATTTAACTACTGATTTAACTACAGAGTTACGTAACATCGAATCGAAATGTCAAAAAGTTTGTAATGACGTAAAAACACAAATTTGTGAGCATTTCCAACCTATTTTTTCGCATCATGAAAATGCATTACAGAATCACGAAGCAGCCATAAAAGAACTGCAAACTATTGTTCATGAAACTCATGAGACCTTGCAAGCTAAAATTGACTCAGTCGCATCTACCGATTCGGTTACACAACTCGCAAAAACTCAGGAAAACTTAAAGGACACAGTAGATACGATTTCAACACAAATGGACACTCTGAAACTTGGTTCAGAAAAACACACAGAGAAAATAATTTCACTTCGGATAAAGTAGCCGAACTTTCAGATCAGTTCACTAACTTATCTACAAAGGTAGATGATGATCTGAATGACACAAGACCTGTAGCCTTCACGGACACTGAAGAGTATGAACAAACTAAGAAATTCAAACGAAATCAGAATCAAATTAATACGCAATACAAAAGAGAAACCCGGGAAGTACAAGTTCAGTTGGCACAAGTAATACAAAAATTTCATATTTCAGAGGACACTTGTGCTCCAACACGGGAAGAGGAACTTAGAAATACGGAAAAGCCACAAAATAATAACACAGGGCATTTCGGAAATAAATGAAAGAAATTGGCAAGGTGCACCGAATTTTGAGATGGAACCGCCGACACGACGTAACAATGACCGATATGCTACTCGCCGACATGATGATTTTGACTATAAGCTGTTCATTACTACACGTAAATTCAAAACATTTAAGAATTCTGCCAACGACATTCATCCACAAGCGTGGCTCCATCAATTCTCTCATTGTTTTCCTCCCAACTGGTCGTTAGAACACAGATTAGAATTTATGTGTGGCTACTTAGAGAATGAACCAGCTGTAAGAATGCGATCGGTCATTTACGATTGCCACAGTGAAGGAGAATTTTATCATGCCTTCCTCTCAGCATATTGGTCTCAAGCTACACAAGACCGAGTAAAACATAGCATCATAATGATGAAACATTTCGAACAATCTGAATTTTCCAGTGTTGTGAAATATTTTGAAGACATGTTGCATAAGAATCAATATCTTTCAAACCCATACAGCCCTTCAGAACTCATCCGCATTTGCTTAATCAAATTGCCTGAACATTTAAGAAATATTGTTTTGGCAGGGCGTTGCAACGACGACATTGAAGCTTTTCAGGGACTCTTACAAGAATTAGAAATTGACACTGACAATCGCGGGATGCGAAAACAGGAAAACAATCACTACAGGTCACATCCGTCACAATTCCGTGACGACAGAAACAATAACTGGACACGACAAGTCTATTCTTACAACGCAAATCGTGACCAAAACAGACACCACCCATATGACAACCACTGGCAGAGTAATAATAGTTACAGAGAAAGATCGCATTTCCGTAGCAATGACTATCACAGAGACAATCAGAGAAACAGACAATATGGGAACCAAAATAAATATTATCAAGGGAGACAGAATAACTTCAGACGCAACAGTTCAGCGCGCAGTTACGATTCAGGAAGAAATTCCCCACCAGGTGACCGGCAAGAAAGAAACTATGGAATCTACCGACATGAAGACAGACGATATGATCGTAACGACAGACCTGAATTGCTTCAGAACTGGCGAGCTTCAAACAGGGCAGGGCCTTCTCGTCAAGGTGAATTTGTAGAAGTTAGGTCTCCTAATCCCAATAACGATGCGCGCCAACAAAGGAACAGACAATGACTCACACCGCAGGCAGCCGCGTGTGCCGGCTGGCTCAGAGAAAAATAACACAGACGCTAATCTTGAGAAAAATTTTAGCATTCCTCACCAACGTATACTGCATGGTAATTCTGTTCAAGTTGAACCTCTGCATACTTGGGAGAGTTTACACCACATTTCACATGTAAAACCGTTTATTGAAAGATAATCTGCTTTTTAACTTTGTCTTTGCCATATAACTTTTAACTTTACATTGCTAGTATGCTTTGTCAGACATAGAATCTGTTAATATGCAACAATGTTTGAAGTTAAATATCCAGTCAAGAACCAAGAGAACTTATTTAAACAGAAATTACGAATGCATTGTTATTGTGAACAGACGACACAGTGTTATTGTGTGTGTACATTCTTGCTTGTTAGTTGCACGATTACCTAACGACTATAAGGCTTACATACTTAGAACATATACTGGTACTGCTAATGAGATTTTAATGCAACATTTTGGTTTACTTGAAAATACATTCTGGATTTAAAGTACTTTCTGTGAGATACCAGATGAGACAGTGGTTAGTTTATGTGACAGCTACACGATTTTATCATGACGCTACTAATGAGTGACAATTTACAATGTTGCTTTTGCAGTGTTTCTGTTTTATATCTGCACAGTTTTTCTGTATTATTCTGGAAAGTACAACATGTTTTAGTAGTAACTTTTATGGTATAGCTACAATGAGACCACCTTTTCCGTAGCACAACAATACGTTACAGCACAGTACTTTCTTGATCACGGCAATAAGCGTAATAACTAAGATATATATCGCAAAGCATTTCACTTTTGTTTATCATGAGGTAAGTACATTGACTTATGCAGAACTTAGCTTTCGGAGAACGATAACTACGACACTTCCACAGAGATTATCTTACAACAAGACGCACAGTACACGTATTTGAGTGATTAATTTTGTACTTAAAACATTTATTTTTAAAGATATTTGAAGTACAATGATACAAAGGTTTTCTGTGATACCTTTCATTCCATTGCTGTAATCTGTAACACCTGAGGTTATAATTACATTAATCCTTAGGGGGTACACGCTTACTTTGTGTACCATGTGTTTGGCAAGCACAAGGAACCCTAGCTAATATGGTATTTGCTTATACAACTCTACACATCGGTACCATATTTCTCTAACACACATATTACACAGCTATCTCATCATTTAACAGAGAAACAAACATTTTTTTACTACATCAGTGACACGTGTTTACGCAATTACACAGTTGGGTAACTTCACACTTACGAAATTGTATTTTGTCTGTACTTTGTGAACTATTCATATTTTTTTGGACCCATTGTGATATTATGAGAGCTTTGAATGATATATTTGGTATGGGATCACGATTTTTAAAGTACGTTTGAGGCAGATGACACTTTTGACATGAGCAGAGAAATTTTTTTAGGTTTTGAAATTATTGCAGAAAGCTACGACGTTTTTGAGATTTGACTGAGGTGTTATGATGTTATTATTACGATGACTGTGTATAATGCTGTTGCGGTATGTTTATGATCAATATGCTGATGCTATATGAGTTATTTGATTATGCCACGTATCTATTATGATGAAATATTGAAGAAGTGTCGACGAATAAGGTAAGGAATAATGAGTAGTGGTTAGGGACTCTGGTTTGTGAAAAAGGTTGTTGGAAACCAAGAATCGTACTTTAAGAGTTATGAAATGTATGTAAATGCGTGAATGTATTACAATGCCGACGAAAATTTTTTGGACACTGTTATATCAATACGATTTTGTTTCTACAGATTTGTAACGCAAATTCTTTACTTGTGAAATATTTTTGTATGAGACTGTCACTGTAGCGGAAACTGCTGTCGTAAATATTTCGGTAAGAAAGTTAAGTGACGACCTTCAAGTAATGTGTTGTGGGCACCCAGCTGCATGACAATCGCCTGGAAAAAAGCCATTACTGTGTGCCTTTCAGAGGCACAGGTGGAGAAAAAAAAGGGGAGGCCATTATCCTCGCTATTGACTTTCCTCTGTAGAAAGCATCGTAAATACGACACCCTCAAACTTGAAAACATGATTACACTGTAGAGTTCTTAATTTATGATATTTACTGAAATGAAATGATGAGAAACATTTCACGGCTAATGTCTTGCTAGTTGAGAGAAATGCCATATGGCTTGCTATATGTATTTATTTTCTCATTTTGTTTCATATCTAGTTTCTAGCTGCATTGCAGCATTGGTTAAAATAAAATTTAATAGATGTACTAATATAGTTATTTTATGCCTACAGATCCAGTAAATAACTTCATGATGTACTTAAAAAAAATGAGGGAGCACAAAGACATTTCCCATCACAGACACTGCATACATAATTTTCTTTTCAAGTACTTGGTAATTTATTTCATAGAATAAGTTTTTTGTGGTACACCACTTTAATTACATGGACATTACGATGGGCATATACATTTCCCTTGTCTGCATTGTTGTCTTTAGTGTAATATTTTTTTCTGCTTGAGCTATGTCATGTTTAGATATAAGTGATTTCATTTGCTGCTGCTGTTTGCCAGGTGTAGTGTTACTGAATTTGACTTTGTATTACTCTGTTAAGCCAGTTTTACTACTGATTTATTTTTTCTTGTTTGCTGCACATTGCCTTATAATAGTTGTAATATTGCAATTGCTTTGCTAATTTCTATAATGCTGCTTGCTTTGCAAATCTGCATTTTTTTGTCATTGCTGTTTGTGTTAATTGTTTTGTACTGCTGCATTGCCTCGTCTCTTAGTTTATGCATCTGAGATCAGTAGATTTAAGTTAGCTTAAGAGGGGGCAGACTATATAAGAAACTAACTATGATGAATTGGAAGAAATGCATTGAGAAGATATAAGAAAATGGTTTGGCCAAAAAAGTATTTTGAAAGAGGATATGAACCAAAAAAGTAGGATTTAGGGACAACAGGTTTAGGTAGGATTTTCTTGGAAATAAATGATGAGGTAAGATAATGGAAAATAAATAATGAGGTAAGAAATATGTGAATATATAAATACAGAAAGCATGCTTGGATAGGATTTTTTGGGTGGAAACAAATGTTGAAATAAGACGAAAGATCTATGGAATGAAGTTTTGGGTTGGACTGCAGTACCAAATGTTACACTGAAAACAAACCCTGTCCTGTATTTTTGTGTTATTACACTATGAGAATTTGTGTTTTTCCTGTCTGTATGTGTTTAGCTAATAAGATTTATGTTGTAGAATTTTTCTGATAATATGTTATTTACTTTGTAAAGATGTTTAGACATTATTTATTCTGTTCTGTTTTAATGCTCATGTGTGAAGTTGATGTTTCAAAAGTTATTCTGATCTTTTATGTATTACTTATGTCATAATTCCTGTAACACTGATGTATATGTTATTTCGATTCTTTTGTAAAGTCTGTATTACTACAAATGTTATCTGTATTATTATGTTTTAATGATGTTTTCTGTATCTTTTTAATTGTATTCTCATGTTATAAAATTGTAATTGTCACCAGTTCATCATATTATTAACTTGTAAGTTACATTTCACTGCACACGTTTCTGTTGGTCATGGTATATGGACAATATGTGAGAAGTAGGGACCGATAGTGTTTGCACATGTGTTAATAATTCAGCAAGGGACTGGATAACAGCATTGCTGGGTCTAAGGACAATTTCAGAAACGCACCTGCACAGTCACAATAGATGGCAGATGGCCATCTCTATAAGGACTACAGTGGGTCTGCATCTTTGATGACCCACCAATACCATTATTTCTACAAGGACTACAGTGGGTCTACATCTTTGATGACCCACCAATACCATTATTTCTACAAGGACTACAATGGGTCTGCACTGGTGGCCCACCAATACCACAATCTCTACCAGGACTACAGTTGGTCTGCTGTGTGATGAGCTACCTACCAATATTCTTCAAAACTTCGAATGACTCTGCTGTGGGTTTCCTCTTTTGTGGCCCATTACCTGTATGCATGTCGAGAGTCAGCACTGTCTTTCCGTTGGAAGGACAACACTTCTTCTTCAAGACTTCATGGAAATCCACTACTCCCATGTGCATTTTCTTTTACTGCTCAGACTTTGAGAAAAACACTGCAATTTTACTGTGATGAACAATCTGGACTGTCTTTATGGACTATGAGAAAATTTTAGCTTTTGACCAACCTTGTATGAATAAGTGTGTGCATTCGATATCGTTGTTATTGTAATTATGAAAAATTTTATCAAATCATTATTCGCCACTGCCCAAAACTATTTGCTAAATTTTTTGTGTGGAGCATGGGAACTATGTAAGTAGGCTGTTTATGTTTTCATATTGGCAACGTTACGTAGCGCTCTGTATGAAAATCACTGGCTGTGCTGTGTGCAGTCTGTGGTTACTTTGCACTGTTGCCTGCCATTGTAGTGTTGGGCAGCTGGATGTGAACAGTGCGTAGCGTTGCGCAGTTGGAGGTGAGCTGCCAGCAGTGGTGGATGTGGGGAGAGAGATGGCGGAGTTTTGAAATTTGTAATACTGGATATCATGAAGTGCGATATATATTATGACTATTAAGGTAAATACATTGTTTGTTCTCTATCAAAATCTTTCATTTGCTAACTATGCCTATCAATAGTTAGTGCCTTCAGTAGTTAGAATATTTTATTTACCTGGCAGTAGTGGCGCTCGCTGTATTACAGTAGTTCGAGTAACTAAGATTTTTGTGAGGTAAGTGATTTGTGAAAGGTATAGGTTAATGTTAATCAGGGCCATTCTTTTGTAGGGATTATTGAAAGTCAGATTGCGTTGCTCTAAAAATATTGTGTGTCAGTTTAAGCACAGTCATGTACAATTGTTCTTAGGGGACGTTTCACCGTCTCGTTCTGCATATGGATTCAAACCCAGGTCATGCAGACTAAGATTTCGTGACTGACGGAAACTAACAGTCATTCCTGACTAGGCATGCAGAGAGTGATATACCTCGATTTTAGACAGTATCAGTTAGCGAATATCAGCTTTAAATTATATAACGTAAACATTTTTAATGGACGCGAATTCCTAGCCAGCAACTATTGTCCCTGTTAACGAACTACGAGAGATGTTAAGTGTTGCTTCTTCACAAGTAACTTACTTGAAATGCCGTGAGGTAAGGCTTTGTGTTGGACAGGGATTCAATCCCTGAACCTAATCGGATTGTTATCGAAGCACAATCAACTGTAACATATCGGATTTTCTCGGCAGTAGCTAGATGTTTTAACTGAAATGACGAGACGAAACATTAATTTTTTCCTTCTCAGGACTCCAACCTGGCACCTATCGCTGTTATGTTCTAGACAAAACGAACGTTAAATATGAGTTTGTTACACCAGCAGCGACATGTGAGCATGTTTGAACTAGAAATCATATGACGAAGAGTTCAGTGCTGACTGGGAATCGAACCCCACACATATCGTTGTTGACTACACACAAAGAGACGTCAGCTACCGAATTTCTCTCCACCAGCAGCTCGGAGTAACATCCTTGATCTTACAGTGATCTCTCAAATAGTTCTGTGTCTCACTGGGAGTCAAAAACGTCAGATATCGTTAGTGTTGACAACGAATGAAAATGCATTAAAGATCAAAATTATTATCCACCAGCAGATAGGTGCTCTCATGCTAGAGCCGGATAATGCATCATGAATACTTTAGTGCCAGGCCAGGATTCGAACCCATTCACGCGCAATATGTGGACATGTTGAGGAATCTGCAGTTTTGAACAAATAACAAATTGTAGTCGAGCTGTACGAGGTGCGGCTAGAAAAAAACCGGACTGATGCTGGAAAAAACATTTATTTACAATTATTTACAATTTCATGTTATCTCCTTCAATGTACTCTCCTCCTCGGTCTCTACACCGCCCCATACGAATTTTCCACTGTTCATAGCAATGCTGCAGATCATTTTCGGTACGTCCATACATTACTTCCGTCGCTTTTTCTTTTACTGCTTCAACAGTCTCAAATCTAGTTCCTTTCAAAGCTGACTTGACTTTAGGGAAAAGAAAAAAGTCACAGGGGGCCAAATCAGGTGAGTAGGGTGGATGATCTAAGATGGGAATGTTGTGTTTTGCCAAAAACGTCTTCACTGACAACGCACTGTGAGCTGGGGCATTGTCTTGGTGAAGGATCCATGACTTTTTTCTCCACAAATCGTTCCGTTTTCTCCGTACTCGCTCACGTAGGGTAGCCAGGACGCTAATGTAGTAACGCTGATTCACTGTTTGTCCCTCTGGTACCCAATCAATGTGCACAATCCCTTTGATGTCAAAAAAAAAAAAAAAAACAATCATCGTTGCCTTGAATTTCGATTTTGACATTCGTGCTTTTTTTTTTTTTGTCGTGGAGAACCAGGAGTTTTCCAATGCATCGATTGGCGTTTAGTTTCGGGATCGTAAGTAAAAAACCACGATTCATCGCAAGTAATAACATTTTGTAAGAAGGTGGGATCACTTTCAATGTTTTCCAGGATGTCAGAACAAATCATTCTTCGGAGTTCCTTCTGTTCAATTGTGAGACACTTTGGAACCATTTTTGAACACACTTTGTTCATGTTGAAACTTTCATGAAGAATCTGCCTCACACTTTCCTTGTCAACTCCTGTTAAATCAGACACTGCTCTGATTGTTAAACGGCGATCTTGTCGAACAAGTTTACCGATTTTTTCAATGTTTGCATCAGTTTTTTGCTGACAATGGTCTGCCAGTGCGGGTGTCATCACTGGTGTCTTCGCGGCCATCTTTAAATCGTTTAAACCACTCAAACACTTGTGTTCGCGATAAACAATCATCGCCGTACACTTGTTGTAACATTACAAACGTTTCACTTGCAGATTTTCCTAGTTTGAAACAAAATTTGATGTTAACACGCTGTTCTTTCTGTACACTCAACATTTTCCGACGCACAGACAAAACGTCAACTACTTAAAACAGACGCCACGGGCAGACTGAGTGCAGGAGGCAGATGAAACTCGAGCAGTAGGCGGAGCGAGAGTCATGTGACAGGCCACGCGACTTTCAGCCTTATTGCATTCGTTTTATTGTTTCACCAGTACTAGTCCGATTTTTTTCTCGCCACACCTCGTATTGTCGCGAAGGGTTTAAATTCCGCGTTAAGGGAGGTCTGAGTTGCATTCCAAGCTCAGAACCAATTTTATCGACATACAGAAGCTCAAATAAAAGATGGAATAAGTGTCCTGTGACCCTACATAGCGTTTGTTTCGTCACTGGAAATAAATAACTAGTATAAGAAAGGTTACTGGTGATACAGTTCCCACTTTTCGCCATTCCTGACTTTATTGTGGTTCAGCGTAACGTCTACTTGGTAGAGAAGGAATATCATGTTTAATGTGAATTTCATACCACAATGCCATTATACTTTCTTCACTTGGCGTAGCCAGAAGAGAATAGAATCTGTCTCTCCCTATTAAAAATCGTCGTCACAAGCTGGAATCGAACCCAGTCCACCACCATAGGAACCTAACGTCTATCCAACAATGCAACAAAAGTTCCTCTCAGAGACTCATTTTTCTATCGTAACACCGTTGCGGCACACTCGATGAGAATTCTAACACACAGTCTCCCTGTGGTGGTTTGCAGCATGTTCAGTACATTCATTTACTTGGTTGACCGAATCGCCATGAACTAGCTGCCTCCGCAACACAGTGCATACATTCGACTCTGTTTTGTAATCACCGAAATAAAATCGCGTAACTGCCACCTGCGCAGAACAACCAACAGTGTAGGATGCAGAAATTTAAGTATGAAGTGATCCTTTCCATTTGAGCTTCTCCATTGCGTTATCTGTTTGTTGAAAACGTCGTACAGTGCAAGAGAAAAGCTGTAACTGTCTGTCTCTCAGAAGTCTAGATCCGGCCATATGCATTGTCTCACAGCACTGTGGAATGCAGAAGTTTTGGAGGATCTGCTCTTGGCGTCTGAAGACGCTGTAGCTGCATTACAGCTACTAGCGTAACGGTAAGCGTCGCGCACTGTAGATGAGACGTCGCGAGTTCTGTTTTAGTCGCTGCTACATTTTTTTTAAAATGCAATTCTGCTGTCTTCTGAAGTTATCAATTTAATGGTACTTTGAACATAATTCCCTTCACTTCTCAACCCAAAACAGCCGCATGTGGAAAAAGGGCTAACTTCTGCGACATTTTGTTCTTTTCAAGCTTAATAGATGGCCGGGCAGCAGATGCATGTCGAAGCTTTTATATTATGTATGGCGCGAGCGCATAGTGACAAAACAGTCAGAAAAGTATTTTCTACATTATCTGTCGTGTGGTAGTGGCATTTTATTCTTCTTCAAACCTTGTTTGGCTGCTTTGACTCAGAACAAGTTTTCTACATGCATGAAATCAATAAACCGCATGTGCATTGTCAGACTGTTATAGATAATATCAGAGAATTCGCATATATTGTTGATAATTAATTTCTCTCTCATGTTTAGTATTGTTTTAACAACACTAAAAGAAGCCTTACGAAAATTGTGCACTTTATTATAAGAAATGAAATAAAACTACCCACGATAACCTTATGACGAAAGTCTTTTTTAATAAAACTGAGTATCTGTACAAAAGCGTGCTTGTATCGGCACGAATTAGTAAAATACTACTCACTTAGATTTCGATTGGGTCTGTGTTTAATTGGTATGCTGTGTCATACTCAACAGGTATGCAAATGTGGCATTTCATAAATAAAGTTATGAATTCCTAGAAATCCAAAATTTGCTTGTCAGCAGCGGAAAGAAGCGTTACCTGTTGTGCAGCATTGTAAGTTTTTCACCACTGCACTATGAACTGAAAGTATTTTCTTGCGATTTCCCTATCGATGTTTGATCTGACTTCATATAGCTCTTTCACAGAAGGGATAAAAGAGTAACAGTTAGCGAGACTGGAACTGCGAACCATAACAGGCACTATTTCACAGGTCAGTACGTCTCCACAGACCTAGCGAAGAGGTATGTGTTGTGCCTTCCTCTTACAAGGCTAATAGTTACTAGAACCCGTAAACCGCTATTTAAAGGACGATATTAGTTGCGATTTCCACGTGCAACGGCTTTCCTGGGCTGAAAACCGTAAATTTACAATCTTATGTTCCACCTCAAGCGATAATAACTCAGATTATTCAATGGAAATGACACGAAAAGTCAAGTGAACTTTGCGGCTTCATTCCGTGCTCACCAGGAAGTAACTCGTCAGTCGCAGGGTTGCCAAACATACCTTGCCTTGTCGCCAAATCTCAGTTACAGTACGAGCAGGAAGAAGA
Organism: Schistocerca piceifrons; assembly: GCF_021461385.2. Taxonomy (NCBI): domain Eukaryota; kingdom Metazoa; phylum Arthropoda; class Insecta; order Orthoptera; family Acrididae; genus Schistocerca; species Schistocerca piceifrons. The sequence continues at coordinate 405,730,454 of NC_060139.1, forward strand.
CGAACTGATACGATCCTACAGCGGGCTGGGAAGTGACCATACCTGGCGTCTCAAAGACGCGGCTGCTACGGCCTGGAATACATAATGCGTCTGATTCGCATTTCTGTAACTAGGTTTAGTGACTGCAGCAAAGTTACTAATAAGAGGAAGGGTATCTTTAAAGGAGACAATAACAGAAGTTGGAAAGAAAGGCATAGGAACAGGGAAAGCAACTGCGGAGAAACCATGCATAACTGATGAAATAGTTCAACTGATCTAAGGAAAAATGAAGTGCAAAAATGTTCAGGGTAATTCAGAAATACAGAAACACAAATCAGTTAGCAACGAAATAAAAAGAAAGTGTAGTGAAGTTAAGGCAAAATGGCTGAATATAAAATGTTAAGAAATCGAAAATTGATTGTGTGAAGGACAGATTCAGCATGCAGGAAAGTATGAACAACCTTCGGTGGAAATGAAAGCCAGTGCGGTAACATTAATAATTCAATGGGGATTCGACTATTAAATGCAGAGGAGGGAACGGATAGGTGGAAAGAGAACACTGAAGGCCTCTGCGAGGGGAAAGACTTGTCTGATGACGTGACAGAAGAAGAAAGAGGAGTCGAAATGGAAGAGATAGGGGATCCAGTATTAGAGTCAGAATTTAAAAAGATTTGGAAGACATGAGATCAAATAAGGGATAAGGGATGGATAACATTCCTTGGAATTTCAGAAGTCATTGGGAGAAGTGGCAACAGAACGACTATTCGAACTGGTGTCTAGAATGTATGAGGCTGGCGAGATACTATCAAACTTTCGGAAAAATATCATCCTCACAATTCCGAAGATTGCAAGAGTCGACAAGTGCAAGTATTGTCGCACTATCACCTTGTCAACTCACGCATCCAAGTTGTTCACAAGAATAATATACAGAAAAATAGAAAAGAGAATTGAAAATATACTGGATGACGATCTGTTTGGCTTTAGGAAATGTTCTGACGCCGAGGCAGATAATGTAAGCAGGCCTGTAGAAAAATCGATCTGGAAAAAGCATTCGACGATTTCAGATGGTACTGGATGCTCGAAATTCTGTGGAACGTATGAATAAGCTATAGGGAGAGGCGGGTAATATACAATATATGGAAGAACCGAGGGGGAACAATGAGACTGGGAGACCTATAATGGTTCTATACATCGAAGAAGCAATGGCTAAAATAAAAGAAAGTTTCAAAAGTGGGGTTAAAACTCATGGCTAAAGGATGTCAACGGAAAGATTCGCTCAGTAACCGTGACGGAGAATTGAAGGATGTGTTGAATGAAATGAACAGTGTAATGAGTAAGGATATGGATTGAGACTAAATCGAGGATGGACGAAAGTAATATAGCTAGGAAAAATGAGAACAGCAAGAAACGTAACATCTAAATTATGGATCACGAAGTAAACGAAGTTAAGGAATTGTGCTACCTAGGGGGCAAACGTATGACGGAAGGAGCGAGGAGGACATAAAAGGACTAGAACTGACGGAACAGGTATTCCTGGCAAAAAGAAGACTGCTAGCATCATAACCTGAGGAAAAAATTTCTGAGAATGTACAGTCATGCTCAAAAGTGTGTCTATATCCTTAGAGAACTTGAGTGTATTTTGTCATTCCTTAATACATCCGTATCCCACTTCTTTGCGCGTCGATTCTACCTGCCTATCTAATTTCGTAATTTCTGCTTGAGCGTTATGTAATCTAACTCAAATATTCCAGTGTTCCTGACGGTTTCCAAGTATACTTCCTCCTCCTCTCGTGATTCTTGAATAGAGTGTTCTATTAGTAGCTGAAGTTAATTGTAAATACTCTATAAATACTCTATTAGACTTCCTCCTCTCTCTGTCACCAAATTCATAACCTCCATTAACGTTTCCTTGTACTCCCTCCCTAACAACCGCATTCCAATTCCCCATGACTATTAGATTTTTATCTCCCTTTACGTACTGAAATACATGTTCAATATCGTCACATATTCTGTCTCCTCATTCCCTACTTGCAACCTCGGAATGAACTACAGTTGTCGGTGCAGGTCTCTTGTCAGTTAGGATGTTACTGTTCACAGAACTCACTGTCTACACTACCTTCCTGTTCATAACGAATCCTACTCCCATTATGCCGTTTCTGCAGCTTCTGATATTATCCTACACTCGTTTGATCAGAAACATCTTCTTTCGATTTCACTTCACTGAGCCCCACTGTATCTACATTCGGCTTTACCGTTTCCGTTTTCAGATTATCTAGTTTCATTACCTCGTCCAGATTTCTGACATTCCACGCCCCGACTCGTGGACTATTCTTTCGTTGGCCGTTCGATCTTTTGATCATGGTTAGCTCCCCATTGCCAGTCCATGCCAGGGGATCCGAATGGGGAGCTAGTCCAGAATCTTTTAGCAGTGGACAGATCATCATGACACTTTATCAGTTGCAGGCCACATGTCCTGTGGATACACACTCTGTGTCTTTAACGCCTTCTGCTTTCCTATGCCGTTGATCATTGCTGATTCTTCAGCCTATTGAGGCAGTTTCCCACCTCAAAGGCAAGAGAGTGCCCTGAACATATATCCGCTCCTTCGCCCTCTTTCACAAGGCTGTTGGCTCAATGGGGACAGAGAACATTTTGATTTTTAGAGCACGGATACTCCAATTGAATATACAGAACCTAGACGTGAGAAACCGTTGCTACCAAGGACAGCGTCCCTTGTGAGAGGTGTATACAATCGCATAAAACTGCATGAAAAATAAAAACAAAGAAAAGAAAAGAAATACAGAAATGAAGCCACAATTTAAATTCAGAATCTAAAGATACTGTCGAAGTTAATCAAGAAACGTCTCTGAATTTCGGAAAAAGCTGACATTTACAAATGCTTCGTCCTCATAATGGTAGGTGGTAAGATGTAAAAACTTGTTCCGCGAGTACTTCCAATGTAAGGCAGTAAACGCAGGTGAGACTTTGCCACGTATAACGAGAGATTCATTGACGTAATCCTTTTAGGAGTAACAGTCCAGTTACGTAAGGTTTTATGTTTCCATAGTTAAAGACGATAAATATTGGAAAATGTACTCGTCAGTCTTTGCATTGTATTTATTCTCGGCTGACCAGGTTGTTATTGAGCCGGGCTTTTGTTGATGCAGCTAATCTACCTAATGTCAGTTAAAAATTTAACAATACACGGCACACTGCCTGTAACTTTAGTCAAGAGTATACTTGATTTTGTTTTCTGCAAAATTTGTCCTTTTTGCCGAATGACTATATGAGAAAATATATTTGTGTTATTTTCAGTCAGATGACGGAATTTACACGTTTTAGTTCCTATGAGTGAGCTGAAACTCTGTTAAATAATAGGCAGTATTCTTTGGAGATTCGCTGGGAGAGGAATATTAAAGACACAGGGATCCAGTCTAATTTTTATGCTGATTCATTAATACTTCCATGAGAACTTTGTTTTAGGCGCTCTAGAGCGGGGGATGACCAAACTCAAACTATATAAAACGTCAATATTAAATTTTTAGCTAGGATTATAACCTTATTTCAAACATCACGTAAAGGGTAATGAGTAAGGAAACAAGAGCAGCAATAAGCCACAAAAACATACGAGGACGTTCTGAAAATTAAGGCCTCCGAATCTCTTATGTGAATATTCTTCAACCATTTTTTAAAAATAAAACAAACGATATTAACATCTGACATCTACATTCTACATGTCTACATATTTGCAACTCTGTGTTGATAGAGGGCTCCGAATTGTAGCGTGTAACATGGCAGTGTGTAACGTAACTATGTGGGGGTGCGTGAGAAACAGCGTGCTGTAATAGAGTTTTGGATTCGAACGGTTCGTCCGCACATTGAACACCCCTCCATCAGCATAAAAATGCCAAAACACACACAGGCATTACTTTTCAGCACGACCTCGTAACTGAATGCCATAGTTTGGTTATTTAATATAAAGTACTAGAAAGAATCAGTATAACATCTAAGACCTTGAAATCTGGACCTTTAGGGGAAGTGCTGTCAGATGGGGATCACCAGACAAATTGCTTGACGAGACTTTCAACATATGTGAACGACGAAGCATCGAAAGTAAACTAACAAACGAGTAACCACAATAGCGAATGCTGGTATAGCGCTGAACTACATGTAGCTCTTACTTTATTTACCCAAAGATTGACATTTATTCGCAACAAAATACAGGATTTTATATAATGAATTAATTTGCAGACACAGCGGTGTGCTGTTGTTGGTACGAACTTCATTGAAACTATTTGGTGTACAACACTTTGCAGAGCTGATATTGAGTTATTGTTGGTATGAACTTCATTGGAACTATTTGGTGTGCAACACTTTGCAGAGCTGATATTGAGTTTACCCTGACGTCTGCACAACTGTACTGACGCTTCTAATGGAACTAGTTGCCGCTGCGAAAACTGGGCATTCTTTTCCAAAGCTAAAACTATTTGAATATTATATAAGTTATACACTGAGTCAGGAACTGTTATCCCGTTTGGCACAGATGCCAGCAGGAGATAGGCAGGTCAGAGGACTGATTGACTGGCGAGCGAATGTAACAGAAATTTTGAAACTCGTTTATGGACATCAAGGTATTGTGCAAGATATAATTCTATGCTTACCGTTTTGTCTTCCAGTTCTGGAGATTTAATGACTCGGAAAGCTGTTACAGTATCAGAAAAATTCAGCAAGAGTACTGCTTACATCTACCCACGCAACGGCAGTTCGTGACGTCATGAGACCACTACCAAATTTCGCGGAATTTGCCGACGTATGTTATCGAGCCTATAATGAGAAAGAGTTGTCGGTGTTTGTTTTATTTATTACAGGTTGGTACAGAAAACTCTTAAAACAATGAACGAACTTTCATGCCACAAGAAACAATGATTTACAAACCCACAACCTGACGTGAGTTCGGGATTGTAACACAATAACAATTTTTTTAAGAAATAGATATTTCATAAATAACAAAATTTTGATACACTGCTTCAAATAAAATATACACTGCATCTGTTAATGGCTCTACAAAATTACTCAATAGTTACTTGAGTTGAAAAGGCAACACATGCTATTAGTAATAACCGTCGAATAGCTAACAACTAGTGAATGGTGGCTGTGATAAGCTAAGGGGTCTATGAGTGCAAATTTAAGGTCATTAAAGAAAGAGTATTTTCGATGAATTCGACCCATTTCAGATTATTCAAAAAAATGGAAATCACACAAAGCTTTAAAAGGAACTTGACTCACATATGAAAATGAAACACCTTTCTTTATTTTTTTTTTCAAAAAAAAAGAAAAAACCAAAACAGCTAGTACTCTGACGTATCAAATTAGCATAAACCTAATAAAGTTCAGTGCTGTTAGGTGCAGGGCGAAACACGTTAAACAATTAAGGCAAAGTCAACGAACAAAGTTGATAGATTCTCACCCATATCACACCGAAGCAAAGTTAAGTTCTGTTTAACCACACAGAATAGCTTTCGATCAGTGCACAACGCCTTCCCAGTGTGACACCAACTAAAGACGCTTAATATTGATTTTATTCTGTTGTAGCGAGCCACCAAATCCTGTCGCACAGTACGGCTACAACGGCCAGTTACATCTGCTGGAACTACAAACTTCCCTCACGCCGAGCGCCGTATCTCCATGTAACCTACAGTTTCCTTTTAATTTATTAGCATCCGAGACGTGCCAATAAGCCGTCTCAATAGTGTAATGTCAGTTCTGACGATAAGAACGAGAGGATAATGCAACATATAGTCCTCGAACGGAGAAAAATCTCCTATTCAGCCTGGAATCGAACCCGGGTCCATTCGGTTAGCAATCCCGTACACGACGGCTTATAAATATTTCACAAAATTGTTCGGCTTGCACTGCCCTGTGTTACAAGTTTTAAAGTGTACTTCGGCCCCGCACCACCTCGTGCCTTCCATAAACTCAGCTTCGACGGAGCACTGAAATCCACTCGGTGCTAAAACAACACTTCACTTGCCCGTCCACGTCGCTCTACAGCGGTTCGCGCTGCACACTCGCCACCTTTGGACCGTGTCACTTCTTCAAAATGTTCAAATGTGTATGAAATCTTATGGGACATAACTGCTAAGGTCATCAATCCCTAAGCTTACACATTACTTAACCTAAATTATCCTAAGGACAAACACACACACCCATGCCCGAGGGTGGACTCGAACCTTCGCCGGGACCAGTCGCACAGCCCAAGACTGCAGCGCCTAGACCGATCGGCTAATCCCGCGCGATTCTCACTTCTTCTTTTGTGTTAAAGTGGTTTCTGTGCTTCTGAATTTCTGTGGCCTCTCTGTACACCTTGGCATAATAATGATATAACTGTGTCAAAACCACAGTGTCAAAGAAAGGGATTTGGTGTTTCAGCTGGTTCCAGTGCATGTTCTGCTACTACTGATTCGTCTTGCCCAGGCGAAAATTGCTCTTGTATTCAATAAATATAGTGTTAATGCTTTTCTTTGCAGTTCCTATGTGCACTTGGTCAACAAGTCTATGCAATTTTAGACGGCTGTTGTGGCCGAGCGAGCGGTTCTAGACGCTTAAGTCTGGAACCGCGCTGCTACTACGGTCGCAGGTTCGAATCCTGCCTCGGGCATGGATGTGTGTGATGTCCTTAGGTTACTTAGGTTTAAGTAGTTCTAAGTCTAGGGGATTGATTACCTTAGATATTACGTCCCATAGTGCTCATAGCCATTTGAACCATTTGTATGAGATTTTAAAATATTCTTTACATGACAACCGGCTGCCGTAGGTCCTTGGAGGTTCAAATTCTCGCTCATATTCTTGTTGGCGTAAACACTGCATCAACAGCGGGTTTTGTGAGTACTCTGCTGATGCAATCTGTGACGGTTTTAACTTTCCTTTTAATCGATGATTTTTCACTAGAAGCTCTAGACTTTTATTGTGTAGTACTATATTTATCTAATTGTCGGAGTAGCCATTTCTTCTGAGGACACTTCTTAGCCAGCCGCTGTGGCCGAGCGGTTGTAGGTGCTACAGTCTGGAACAGCGCGATCGCTACGGTCGCAGGTTCGAATCCTGCCTCGGGCATGGATGTGTGTGATGTCCGTAGGTTAGTTAGGTTTAAGTAGTTCTAAGTTCTAGGGGACTGATGACCTCAAAAGTTGAACCTTGTTAAATGACAGAGCTCTTCCTCCAAGTGCTGTGGTTTACAGCTTCTTTTAGCCCCGTCCACCAACGTTTTGATAACTATTCTTTTTTTCATGGCATTTTGACTGGAGTTTCTGTGAAGGTACTTATCCGTCTGAGTGCGCTTTCAGTAAACCTTGCAGTAAACCTTATGTGCTAAAACTCCTTGATTTTGTAAGTGCCTAAGCAATCAAAAATGCGGTTACAGCTTTCTCTTTTTCCATAGTGAACTTTATATTATAATTTACAGTGTTCAGAAAATTTAGAAATTCTGAGAATTTTTTTTCTCTACGAGGCCAAAGAAACGAAAGCATCATCCACGTACCGTAACCCACAACAGGGCTTCTTCTTCACCGTCTGAAGGGTTGCTTCTACAAGTTTTGCCACATAAAGATTCGCTACAAATGCGCAGAGTGGATTTCCCAAAAGCCACACCATGAGTTTGCTCAATGAGTTTGTTACCCCAAGCAGAAAAAGTAGTTGTAAAAGCGTTTTCAATTAATGGCAGGGATTGTAGGGAAACCAGTGATATACTATGAAGAAACAAACAGTCTTGGTTTGCAAGTTGGATTAAATTTTTTTAATTTTCTATCGACGTTGGTGGTCCGTGCTGAAAGAATCTGTGAACCTCTGCTCTTGGAAGACGAGATCGATCATTTAAGAACCACCTTCCATTCGTAAAAACTTTCACAGACTGTTGCTCTATCCTCTTCTAGCGGAGCGACGCTTGCGAAGTGAGGCATACACTTCAAATTAACAAGATTTTATTGCAAGAACTAAGCTAAATTCAACCTCTGAGAATGCGAAATTTGAGAAGAACAATGTATTGGGCCACAGGGAAGACTAACACCGACACAGTCCCACGAGGCCGGTAAGTCGTAGGGCAATCCCCTGATGAGCAGCAGGTGTTGTGGCTACACGGTCGTATGAGGCCGAGAGCTCGTAGGCAGTCTGTTGGTACGGACACGGTCCCACAAGCCGATGAGCACGTGGGCAGTCACAAGAAATACTGCGAAGCGGTGCCCTCGGAGCGGCTGGTGAATGTTCTGCGTTGCCCGTGGCTTAGGACGTGGGCGGGCAGCGAAGTGGCAGCAGCAGGCGTCCGTGTCCGTAGCGGAGATTTGAGGCGGCTGTCGGTTGTTCGGATCTCGGGACACAACTGGCTCTCCAAGGGTATACGCGTGGTACCGCGTGCGCATGTGACCGTGCGGACGTAAATAAGTGCTGCGCTGTGCGCTGCTACTTCCACGGCATGTAGTGGCAAGCCTAGCGTCCCAGGACGCTGTGGCGACGGCTGGTGGTGTGACTGCATACAGTGCCTTGCCTCTTCTGATTACAAATAACCTCCTAGATGAGGCCTGCAAACCATACACGTAAATGTGATTGCCGAAATATGCTGGGGCAGACCTACATATTAAACAGCCGCATCAGAAGAGTATTCAGAGTACTGGGAAAGGTTCAAGTGTCTCACCCCCCCCCCCCCCCCCAAAAAAAAAAAAAAAAAAAAAAGGGATGCACGATTTTTAGAATACGGAAAAGCACTTACACCCGGCGCTTTCCATGGCAGGAGCGTAGAAAATCTCTCTCATTTGCTGTGAAGTGTATATATGAACATCAAAAAGAAGCATTAACACCTGCCTTAAGGAACACAAGATTGATTGTCACCTGAGCAAGACGGATAAATCGGTAGCAGCCGGCCGTGGTGGCCGAGCGGTTCTAGGCGCTCCAGTCCGGAACCGCGCGACTGCTACGGTCGCAGGTTCGAATCCTGCCTCGGGCATGCATGTGTGTGATGTCCTTAGTTTACTTAGGTTTAAGTAGTTCCAGGGAACTGATGACCTCCGATGTTAAGTCCCATAATGCTCAGAGCCATAAATCGGTAGTAACAGATCATGCACTGAGACCAGGGAACTACAAAATTCATTTCTCTGACACTGTGTAAGAGGTCCATGACTTAGGAATTTATTGCTAGCGCAGCCGAGCAGATGTAATTTCGATGGATTGCTCAGGCGCTGCCTGCGATATGTAAGCTATAAGAGAATCGCAGGCCAGAGAGCAGTGTTGTATGCAGTAAGAGCAGTGTCTGTAGCAGTAGGAGTAAGTAGTAGCTAGCAGTCGGGTGTATGGAGTTGGCGGGGCCTGAGCGATGTAGTATAAGGTAAAAGCAGCCGCGCGCTATGTAGTTTGTTACAACTAAATTTGTGCTATTAATATATCAGGTCCCATGTAAATGTTTTTTTTTTAATTTTATAAGAAAGGTTATTATTAAAAGATTTAGAAAACATTTACGTGGCACTTGATATAACAACAATACAAATTTAGTTGTAACAAACTACATATGCGCGCGGCTGGTTTTACCTTATACTACATCGCTCAGGCACCGCCATAGCTACCCACGACCGGCCCCGCCAACTCCATACACCCGACTGCTGGCTACTACTTACTACTACTGCCAGAGCTACAACTACTACTGCTACCGGCACTGCTCTCCGGCCTGCCATTCTCTTATAGCTTACATATCGCAGGCAGCGCCTGAGCAATCCACCGAAATTACATCTGCTCGATTGCGCTAGCAATAGATTCCTTAGTCACGGACCTCTTACAACTGTTTTAACAAGATCTAATTATTACTACGGAATACTGTGTAGAAACTCCATAGAAATGCAGAAGCGCCAAGCAACTGTAGAAGAAAAGAAAAAAGACAGAAATTAGACAGGTTATGAGTCCAAGTTCTAAATAAGAAATGATATAAAAGAGAGAACAGCACCGGTTCCTCCTCACTACAAGCTGCATAACATACCACGGCGCGACTCCGCGACTTTAGGCAGCTGTGTGATGACGCCACGGAACGACAGCTGTTTGGATACATATAAAGAGTTCGACTTGCTGAGTTTGTCGGCAAGGCCCCTGATGATGTCTCCAGCATTGGAAGACGAAACTTTAGGCAGAGAATTATGCTCTATACCCGTAAAACAAAAATTAGCAATAACGCAAAAGCCGGCCGTGAAAACCTGCATTCTAAGAAGAAATTTTGAAAAGCCACTTACGTATCCATCCTGCAGAGACCGTGCAGATAAAACTAGGCAAACAGCAGCTTGCACACAAGTGCGTAGTCAGTCATTCTCTCCTCGTCTCATCTGCGCGTAGAATAGCAACAGACTTAATGATTCACAGTGATGAATAAGCCCATGGAAAATGAAAAAGCACGAGATATTATTTGTCTTCCTGAAAGACTGCAATATATTTATTTAATTAACTTCCAAGCTAAAAACAAGAAAGAGTTCTATATAGGAGAAGAAATTACAGCAAAGAAGAAAATGAAACAGAGAAAAAATAAAATCATATATTCAGTCAGAAGATCACATTCCCTGTATATGTATATCCAACAAGTTCCTCATTATACCAGCAGATAGCGGAAGAAGTTCGTTGTACAACAAAGGATGCATTTTCCAGCGGTCGAATTTGCATAGCTCCGACACAATGAAATCACAACTACACAATACAGGGTTTTGACCACGAATGACACTTGCAATGTGTTGAGGAAATTTCGCAGGCATTGCACAGGTATAGGGATATTGAAGGTTGATCTTCTTTCTTTTGCTTTTAGCAGAGGATGATACAACTGAAGCTGATGGCATGATGACTAATCCGCAAGTACAGTGCATTTAGATCCTCAGGATTAATATTTCACCATGTAACTGGTTATTTTCAAGTTTGGGTCAGACTTCATAATTATTTCAACGACATTGACAGCAACTAAATCACTGTGGCTAATTTCATTTCTAATGAAAGATGAACTTAAAGATGAACTTGAGAATCACATACTTCCATTCGTAGGTAATCATGACATCCATTTCTCTTTTTTCCATCTAATGAAAAGAAACTGTCCCAAGGCAGAAATCTATGCTCCAAAACAATGAACTTAAGCTCTACTGTTCTAAATCACCCAATCAGCGCTAGGTAGTTTTACAAAAGTTCCACTGGCCAGCTTTTTTTGAAACCAAAGGTCATATGAAGCAAATTATTCTAATATACTGATGTTACTTTACAATGATATAAAACGTTTTAGAATGATATAAAACATTTTTGGTGTAGTGTTCTTAGGCACTTCTTTACCAGATGTAGAAATATAAGGTTTTCCACTGGACCTCCTACCTTCCTTGACAATTGGTTCTAGTAAGACAGATCTCTTTTTTTTCTGATTTTTTATGCTTTCGGTACAGTATCTTTTGGACCTAAACTTACATCAGCCGCATCCGCCATTTTCATTTATGTACAATGTTCTTCCACGATGGTCAACTTTACACCTACAAGTAGCTAAACTTGCAAAGAAAGAAAGACACATGTAGCTATGGCAGCATGTAGCATTTCATTACGCTGTAAATTCAACTTTGCCAAAAACATGACACACAAAGTTTTTTGAGTGGGGCCACCATTTACCTTTTAATACAGCACCACGAATATTAGAATCAGTGATATGCTTTCCAAATAATATTAAATGAAATTCCGTGTTTATTAATAGCCAGAATTCCTGAAGTTGCCCACAACATTGCAGACTTCACGCATGCTGATTGTGCATGCCACGTGTGGGCCGAGGCTCTGTCCATCTCATCTTTGCGCCTTCCTTCCCGGAAGTAAATGGTGCAGCGCGATATTCCATTTAGTATTGCGGTGCGGCATTTTTGGGTTGGCATAACTCTCTTCAGCTCGGCAGGATCGTGATGTCAGCGCTGTTTACCTTCACTGTTTGTTTGTGGTATGAAGGATGTTCAAAGGTCCAGTGGCTGTTTGCGCAAAAAGCTGCAGTTTGGCAATCAATCGTCATATACCTTTAAAAATCAATGGGAATAACGGAAGAGAGGGATGAGAGTTTCAATATACGTTATGCAATCGCATATACGACGGATACTGCAAATTTGCTATGAAACGATGGTAAAATACTTTGCAAAAGGAATTTAAAGATTTAACTGTCAATGAAAGAACAAAAAACTACAGCTATCAACAGGACGTTCGCTGTTATATACATGAAGAAGCACTTTGTGCTAAATTTGCAGGCATGCAGCAATGAAGAAATTGGCGGTATGAGCAATAAAATTTCTGAAGCTGGACGCGCTATTACACTGTAGGTTCATCAGTTTTCGATGGAACTAAAGGAAGAGTCTGGAGACTTTATGTATTACTGCAAAGAATGTTACTTCAGAAGCATGCCTGGAACGATTTTTTGATTTAAACTTCTATTTTTGAATTTGTGAACGTAAAATGGGTTGAGGAACGAAAATTAGGACAACCGGAATTGATTGGAGACTGAGCGGTTTGAGTGGATTTGACGGCAAACTGCCCGATGTAAGCATTTCAAGGTGAGAAACAACTTTCTGATTTGAAGAAGATATACACTCCTGGAAATTGAAATACGAACACCGTGAATTCATTGTCCCAGGAAGGGGAAACTTTATAGACACATTCCTGGGGTCAGAGACATCACATGATTACACTGACAGAACCACAGGCACATAGACACAGGCAACAGAGCATGCACAATGTCGGCACTAGTACAGTGTATATCCACCTTTCGCAGCAATGCAGGCTGCTATTCTCCCATGGAGACGATCGTAGAGATGCTGGATGTAGTCCTGTGGAACGGCTTGCCATGCCATTTCCACCTGGCGCCTCAGTTGGACCAGCGTTCGTGCTGGACGTGCAGACCGCGTGAGACGACGCTTCATCCAGTCCCAAACATGCTCAATGGGGGACAGATCCGGAGATCTTGCTGGCCAGGATAGTTGACTTACACCTTCTAGAGCACGTTGGGTGGCACGGGATACATGCGGACGTGCATTGTCCTGTTGGAACAGCAAGTTTCATTGCCGGTCTAGGAATGGTCGAACGATAGGTTCGATGACGGTTTGGATGTACCGTGCACTATTCAGTGTCCCCTCGACGATCACCAGTGGTGTACGGCCAGTGTAGGAGATCGCTCCCCACACCATGATGCCGGGTGTAGGCCCTGTGTGCCTCGGTCGTATGCAGTCCTGATTGTGGCGCTCACCTGCACGGCGCCAAACACGCATACGACCATCATTGGCACCAAGGCAGAAGCGACTCTCATCGCTGAAGACGACACGTCTCCATTCGTCCCTCCATTCACGCCTGTCGCGACACCACTGGAGGCGGGCTGCACGATGTTGGGGCGTGAGCGGAAGACGGCCTAACGGTGTGCGGGACCGTAGCCCAGCTTCATGGAGACGGTTGCGAATGGTCCTCGCCGATACCCCAGGAGCAACAGTGTCCCTAATTTGCTGGGAAGTGGCGGTGCGGTCCCCTACGGCACTGCATAGGATCCTACGGTCTTGGCGTGCATCCGTGCGTCGCTGCGGTCCGGTCCCAGGTCGAAGGGCACGTGCACCTTCCGCCGACCACTGGTGACAACATCGATGTACTGTGGAGACCTCACGCCCCACGTGTTGAGCAATTCGGCGGTACGTCCACCCGGCCTCCAGCATGCCCACTATACGCCCTCGCTCAAAGTCCGTCAACTGCACATACGGTTCACGTCCACGCTGTCGCGGCATGCTACCAGTGTTAAAGACTGCGATGGAGCTCCGTATGCCACGGCAAACTGGCTGACACTGACGGCGGCGGTGCACAAATGCTGCGCAGCTAGCGCCATTCGACGGCCAACACCGCGGTTCCTGGTGTGTCCGCTGTGCCGTGCGTGTGATCATTGCTTGTACAGCCCTCTCGCAGTGTCCAGAGCAAGTATGGTGGGTCTGACACACCGGTGTCAATGTGTTCTGTTTTCCATTTCCAGGAGTGTATTTAAAACCAAAATCGCATTATGGAAGGGATACATACTGGTAAACATAGTCCAGTTCTCTAAGCTCACTGCCGTTAAGGAACACATGAGGTTTGAAGAATTGGTTGTGGCCTTGAGAGATCTACCAGGACAGTTTCCTAAAAGTTCTGAGGACATTGCCAATCTCACAGGTGTTTCTGAGCCGTTTACGAGATCTTGGCTGTTTCAGCTGAAAGCGTTCATGTGAACCAATTAAGTCAGAATTACGTCGGAATCTGAGTGCGAAAACCTGTGAAACTGTCCGCGCCTGTCCGTATGTCGACAGTTTGTGTCAGATGTGAACTATGTTAGGTCTTTAGCGCCCCAAAAATGATTTTATAATACTGAAAATGTGTTTTGTTTGTGATTTATGTTGTTCCGAAACATGAAATATAAAACGAAGTTGTGTGCACACTTGAATCAAGCGCCTTCTCAGTTTCCCTCTCTTCGAACTCCGCCCGCTTTACGTGCTGTGGCGGTGGGGCAAATATGCAGTTACGCTGAGTGCTGTAGCACTCATACCATGGCACCGCTCGCGAGCCGAATACTTCGTCGCCTCTGGTTTAAAGTAATAATTTTGAAGCTGTAGGACATACTGTATTATTGTTTCAGCTGCAAAGTCACGAAAATGCGGAGCTGGATTATCACATTGAAATAAAGAGAGAGAAAACGTTCAAAATTTTGGGAATTCAAAGCAGTATTTGATCACAAATGTTTTTCCTTTATTACGTGACTGGCTTGGCACTATGAGGTCCTCATCAGCTGCGTCTTTCTTCCTGCACTACTGAACAAAACATAAAAAACTTCTACTGAAGATTTTGTTGCTGCATTGGTCTTCATTCGGAAGACTGTTTTGACGCAATGCTTCATGCCACTGTATCCTCTTGCGACTTCTCCATCACCCAATAACTACTGCAACCAACATCCACTTCAAGCTACTTACTATATTCTTCCCTTGGTTTCTCTTTCCACTTCCTACCCCACTCACTTTCCTCTATTACTAAAATTACGATTGCCTCATGCCACAGGATGTGCCCTAAGAAAAAAAGCTCTTCCTCAGTCAAGCTGCGCAATAAATTTATTTTTTCCTCCAATTCGAATCATTACCTCCTAATTAGTTACCCAATCTACCCATCTAATCTTCTACATTCTTCCGCAGCACCACATTTCAAAGCGCTCTAATCCTTCTTACCTTAACTTCCTTACGTCGACGATTCACTTCCATAAGGGGCTGTACTTCGCACATTTAAATTTCTGTTAGATGTTAATACATCAGTCTTTCTCAAAAATGATTTTCATTCCACTGCCGGCCTACATCTTCTCTTCTTCCACGATTGTCAGTTTTTGTTCCCCAAGAGCAAAATTCATCTACTACTTTCAGTGTCTCATTTCCTAATGTAGTTGCCGGCCGAAGTGGCCGCGCGGTTCTGGCGCTGCAGTCTGGAACCGCGAGACCGCTGCGGTCGCAGGTTCGAATCCTGCCTCGGGCATGGATGTGTGTGATGTCCTTAGGTTAGTTAGGTTTAACTAGTTCTAAGTTCTAGGGGACTAATGACCTCAGCAGTTGAGTCCCATAGTGCTCAGAGCCATTTGAACCATTTTCTAATGTAGTTCCTTCAGCTTCGACAGATTAAAGTCGATTACATTCCATTACTCTTATTTTACTTTTGTTCTTTTTATAATCTCGTTTCAAGATAGTATCATTTTCATTCACTTGCTGCTCCAAGTTATTTGCTCTTGTGACAGAATTACAGTGTCATCGGGGAGCTTAAAATGTTTTAATACTTCTCCCGGAACTTTAATTTCCTCCCCAAATTTTCTCTTATTTTCATTTACTGCTTCCTCACAGTACGGATAGAATAACATCAAGGATAGGCTAGAAATCACGTCCCATTCCCATTTCAATCACTGCTTACCTTTCATGTGTTTCAAATACTACAAATGCAGTTTTCTGTGCAAGTTACAAATAACTTTCCTTGTCCTATGTTGTATCCCCGCTATATTCAGAATTTCGAAGAGTGTATATCAATCGACACAGTGAAAAGTTTTCCTTAAATCTGCAATACTATAAACGTAGACTTCACTTTGTACATATTATCTTTTGAGACAAGTCGCGGAGTAAATGTTGCCTTGCGTGTTCCTATAGTTTGTCGAAACCAAATCTCATCTTCCAGTAGGCAGATTACTAACAGTTTTTCAATTCTTTTTTTAAATAATTGGTATCAGGATTTTGTAAGCTTGATCTACTCAACTGATTGTTCGGTAATATTCATAACTCACAGCACGTGCCTTCTTTGCAGTTTTGGTTATTACACTTTTTTTAAGTCTGCCAAGACAGCCACCACAGAGCAGTGCAGAGTAGATGCCTCGCAGCACTCCAAGCCCAAGGGGTTCTGCGGCCCAGTCCATCGCAGTCGATGCGGCTCCAATCAGCCCTTGGCTCTGGGCTACCTCAGCCCGCCAAGCCAACCGCACAGGGCGGGCTGCGTCGCAGTGCGGACAATGCTAGGTGGACAGACTGCAGAAATACATTGTGCGTGGCACCGGAAAGAGAAAGGTTCCAGGCTTTATGCTCGCACAGACACTGTACCAAACACTCAACATGAGCACAGTGAGTTGCTCAGGAAACATCGCAACCGTAGTCCATTTCATGCCACACATGAATCAACAGGGCCCTGTGTACTGATTTGACAGCTTCAACAGTTTGATTTCCAAGGTCTTGAAGAGTAGCTGCCGCAGGTGGGACGGAGACAGTGTCTTTTATGTGTCTTCATAGAAAAAACTCGCAAGGTGTGAGGTCTGCTGACCTGGGTGGCCAAAGGCAGTAGACAAGATCTTGTTGTCCATCTCTTCCAATCCAATGTTGTAGGATGGCCTTGTTAAGATTACGCCGCACCTCAAAGTGAATGTGAGGTAGGACGCCGTCAGGCATAAAAATGAAACTTTTGGGACCTTCGTGAAGTTGAGAAAACAATCAGTGCTGCAACATTTCCAGATATGTCATTTCTCTCACATTTTTCTCGCAATAGTCTAACTCAGTGGAAAGAAATACTTCCTGCCGCACACAAGATTAGAACCCAGAGTCTCACGTTATAAAATCGCTTACGTAGGCCCGGAGCCACACCAACGTCAATACTTGATTTAGAGAGATGTGCAGCACTGCCCCCGCCGGCGAGGGTAAGATGGACAAGCCCAGCTGCTGCACGTGTTGCAAGATACGTCACGTGATGAAGTCACAAGTTTAAAATTTCAGTCGTCCATTTCCAAAACCCGTTAAATCCATTTCTTTCCAATATTAACCTCTTTATAAGTCGAAAGAGTACTCTTCGAGCTACACAGAACGTCATATGAGCCCCAGAAACTGATATTTCTGTTATAAAAGTAACTCCTTGGTTTGTCTGAAGTTCCAGACTATTTTATATCCGTGGTGGCTGCAGTTCCAGCAGACGTTAAGACTCCTGATAACAGTATAGGACATAAAATTGTTATAGCTAGTGCTTATTTAATGCTCTGAAAAAGATACATTTACAAAACCAGTTATTTCAGTACATTTGTCAAATTATATTTAGCAAACATTTTAAACACTATGCTGTTTCTTCTAGTGGCCAATAATAATTTAGTTACAGCAATAAATATCATTAAATGTATATATTGTTCTTAATTTGAGCCCATCATTTTCAAACCAAAACATTTTCAGAAATTGTTATATCAGATTTCAGTTACAAATGTCGATATGTTCAAAGTAAAAAGTTGGTATGAAATAAATAAAGGATAAGAATAAAAACCAAATAACAATGACAGTTTTTTCTCGTTTCTGAAAACTTTTGCTATGTGGATGGAAATGGTCGACTGATTTGTCATCCGCTTTTAGGATATTGCCCGACATTTGCGGCCCTGTGTGTCTCATGTTAAATTACTTGTCTCAGTGTCATCCACGTCCTTACGGTAGTTTCTAAACGTTGATACACAACAACAGCCATCAAGAAACGTCTGAACAAAATGATAGATTTTTCTAAATACTGAATTTAAAACATGATAAGTTGAGGCTGAAATGAAGCAAAACTAATTTACTAATTTGAAAAACGGTGCACAGAAATTATATGCAACAAACCGTGCAATAAACGAAAACATTTCCACCGCTACAGACAACGGAAAATGGTACTTAATGTCCGAGAAGATTTTCATTATACCATTTCACACATTTCTCTCGAGCAAATAAAAAAGAAGATCATTAACATTGTCTGGATGTAGAAGTAACCGTCTTGCGTTAAAAATAAAACCTGCAAAACTAAAATTCCTTTCAGAAGCAGATCTAGACACTTGTATACACAATATTTTTCTGGCGATCTTCTTCAGAGTGGGAAAATTGTACCCTCTCGTTTTCCAGACAGTTTTAAACGACGAAATGGTGGCCAGACAAAAGCTGTTACCTCAGAGCACCTCTGGACCATTAACTTTTCCTGTATGTGCTGTTTCCGAGTCTTCTCTGTCCTGGGTCGCCTGACTCGAATGCTGTAAGAGTGTTATCTACTATGCCAACAGAAGGTGCAGCGTAGGTGATTTCCCCAGTTCTAATTCCTTGCAGCTCCTTTGAAGGGCTGCAGTAGCACCACATGTTTTAAAAGCTATAAATTAAACGATAACGTAGATGAATTGCTGTAATAGAATAGGATACACACGGTGAGAAGAAAAATTAGTTCTTTCATCAGCGTGATACCAACTCTTTCAATTCTAGCTACTTCTGCCTTCTCAGAGAGCTTTTCGCTTAAAGACGAATACTGGCTCTCTACCGATTCTAACATTGTCAGTCACGTATCCCAGAACTACTCCAGTGATATATCGAGAGCGCTAAGAAGGTCACTTTTCTCCGCGTATGTGACGAGTTCTTTCGTCTCGGTCAGTAGATGATGAACTCGTGGTTAGTTGACGCATATATACTCAGCACTAAAAGCATTTCGTAGAACTGTGTTTAGCATATGGCAGGAACAATTCAATCGTGAAAAATAGCCCAGTCCAGTGACAAAGTTGGTACCCTGATCAGTCGTAAAATGCAGGTCTTTCCATTTAGTCGTGGAAAAAAAAGAGACATAAATCGTCTGAACAATTCTGTTCGAAAGTTATCGCCCGTGTTTGGTTCATCTGGAAACTGGGTTGTAAACAGAGCACGAGATCTGAGAGTACAGTCAACAAAATAGGTGACAGTACATGTCAGATAACAGTTTCTTCGTGCGCGGCATATGAACATGTCTGTAGCGGCTGAGCGTTCACTTTTTGCTGTATGAGCGATTACCTGAGGTATAATAGCCTTTGCAGATACTTTTTAGTAAGTCACTCTAGTGTCCACTAACTTCTGAACAAGATCCAAAAAGCCTTCACTTCCTATAGTCCCGTAAGACTTTGGGTCTCGTGCACGCATAGATACGCGTTTATCGACAATTATCTCGTGGGCAGGTGTAGAAAGGCGTTTCTCGTCCGCACGACACCATTGTTTATGAAACATGTGTGGATATGCGAATTGTTGCTTGACACTTTAACATAAATGTAAATTCCTCTGCACAGCGAACATCAAATAAAACTAACGTTTTTCTCATCGCTGCCCTCTAAAGGCTCCAATAGCGTCCGGATTATTGTTCTATACTCATCACTGCTTAGTTTTTCTTTTTCTTCCGTTTTTCTTGACTTGCGCTCTTTCAACTATAAACCACGTTTAACTTCTGCGCTCATTTCCTGTGTTAAGAAAAAAAGTGGGGACGTCGCACAACTTCACTACGACTGCCCTACTGACTGCTCGTAGATTGTAGCTCGCAACTGCGATCAGTTCTGCTACTAGCCCGTAGATCTCAGTACACGAGTTCTTGTGTACAGCAGTTCTTGGCCCTTGCGGCGACGTCGCAGGATCGTATCTCCCGAGAGTCCACTACGCCGGCACAGTAGCTCAAGAGCCGGCACGGTAGTTCAGCGTGTCCGATCAGTGGGCTGGTTGCCTTCTGTAATAAAAAAAACTGAGTAAAGGAATCAACTATTAACTTGAACGTATGTCATGTGACATCCGTTCAGACCAAACACATCGAACAATACAGAACAAAATGAAATAATAAAAGAAAGCTTGTTCCGTCAGAGGGTTGGCTGCCCTCTATAATAAAACAATCGAAAAAAATGAGAACAATAAAAAAAAGGGCGGCCTCAACCCGCGGGTCGGGCCTCTGTGCACGACTCGGAGCCACCGTCAAAACTTATACATAAAAAAAGCATTGTCCCTTAGTGTAGCGTTATTTGTGTTTCTTGTTTCAGCCACAAACTGTAGTGGCTGATGAGTGCTAGCGTGCTAGTCTCTCGTCGACCATTGACCAGGTGTTGTCAATAGGCGAGACATCTTGAAAAAAAACAGTGGAAACCTGTATCGAGGTATCACGAGACCACGGGACACATGCAGTCTTGCTTTACCTTACTGAAAGAAGAAGTCCCTGAGATTTCGAGGAAACAACACAGCGATCGGCTGGAAAGGTGGTGCTACTGTCTTGGCTAGTCTTTGGGTGCACTACTGTGTTCGAGTCTTTCTGCTGCTACGCCAGTGCATACCGTAACGCCGTGCTCACACTCAGTCGTGCTCGAGAAACTGTCACACTGTCTGTGTGGCTAATTTATTTGCTGGATAGAAGCACATTTCCTTTTTCAGGGCACGTGACGTTATTATTGTCATCCTTCACAGTAACAGTAGTAGCATTCGACCGTAATCATTATCCTAGACACAACAACGCGTTTCGAGGGACAATGTTCTCATCATCCGGTTGTAAAACTTAACTCAAGGTGATGGTGGGATCATTGTTTCTCGAAACGTATTGTCGAGTTGCGTACAGGGCAAAAATCTCAGCTCACTGCTACCAGTAAGTACTTTAAAAACATGAACGTTACCTCAAATCGGTAGTGAATAATATTAAATTCTCCTTCACAGCCCAGCGAATGAAGTGTCTGTCGTCTCGAATGCTAGTAGTGTACGGCCATTCAGTTACAGAGTTACTCGTTCCACATTCCCATGGCAGTCAACCCGGTCCATGTTCCCGCAGTAGTCACGGAACAACGATTAGAGCATGCAGCAACATCACTGAACATAAATCGCAGTTTCAGTAGGCAACGATTCTATAAATGTCGTCACGTTCTGTTACACTAATAGTGAAATGTAATATTTTCATGAAAACCGGCCGCGTCATCATTTCTACAACGAATAATCTAGATGTCACTACTCGTACTTGTTTTGTGAGCTTTAGCTTAAGTGCTTATCATTTGCATAACCAAGCTTGTAGCACATTTCATGCTAGTTTGATAGTTGTTGCCTGTTTTCACGGCCAGCGATGTTTAATCGATGTAAAATTTGCAGGTCTCAAAGCGCAGGCAGACGATAAGAATGCAGAGAGAAGTTAAAATGCACAGAGAAACATAAGAAATAGGAAGCCCTAAAGCCAATAGAGACGCAAAACTGTAAAAATAAAAATAAAAATTTAAAAAATAAATTAAAGCTAGGTATAGGTGTGGATTGGCTTGAAAGAATTCGAAAAGTCATTTCAGTTTGTACTACGAAGCATTTCATCATCCACAGGTGTATTTCCTGTCACAGAGATTTTAGGAGATCAGGTATACTGCATGCTTTTCTATGTTCTCATAGAGAAGGTACAATAATTCACAATTGGAAAGGTGGTGCTCTATGGCCGCCTTTAATTAAATTTACTGGTTGTCTCGTCTAAGAGCTGTCCATGAATTTTTCTGTGATGTTTCCGCAGATAGTTTCAATTTCATTTTTGCGAAATGTAGCTAGAGTTAGCCCATTGTGTCTTTCATGCCACTCCCAGTGACGATGGAAAAATGTCGGTTTGTTTCTCCGTTTCGAACAAATGGTTTTCAGAGCGAAATTTTACACCATCATTCGATAAAGCGATCCCAAATTAGTCTATTGCAATGTTTGTTTTATCGATATGTTTTAACATGGACAGTAAAACACGAAGAATAACGAGAAATCCGACAGTGTACGCCAACAGCGACAGCACGGCCCTGGCGTGCTCTGACTGCTACCATTACTGACATGCAGCAGCGCTACACAGACAGTGCTGGAGTACTGGTTAGTCTTCGTATTTTACTTTCCCTGCTAATACATATCGAAAAAACAATCACCGCACTAGACTAATTTGGGACCGCTTTATAGAATGGAGGTGTAAAATTCTGATTTAAATATCGTTTGTTTGTAACAGTAAACAAACCGACTCTTTCTGGCGCCATTGGACTTCGTTTGAAAGACGTAACTTTCAACATGTGGACTAACTCCAGCTCCTCATTACGAAAACGAAATTGAAAATATGTGCTGAAATACCAGAGAAAAAG
Organism: Schistocerca piceifrons; assembly: GCF_021461385.2. Lineage (NCBI taxonomy): Eukaryota > Metazoa > Arthropoda > Insecta > Orthoptera > Acrididae > Schistocerca > Schistocerca piceifrons. The sequence continues at coordinate 405,752,847 of NC_060139.1, forward strand.
CGCCTGACCACTCTTAGGACGGACATCCTCTATACAGGGTGATTCAACTGCCCCTACTGATTTCGTTTTATGCAACCTGCAATAATAACCGCTACGTCCGTAAGCTACACGGGAGATTGTCATGTTCTCTCACTTCCTGCACGAGAACTATTAGTTCCACTGAAAAAATGGTCAGGAACTTTTTATAGGAAATTTAAAAATGGTACAAATGGCTCTGAGCACTATGGGACTTAACTTCTGAGGTCATCAGTCCCCTAGAACTTAGAACTACTTAAACCTAACTAACTTAAGGACAAAACACACATCCATGCCCGAGGCAGGATTCGAACCGGTGACCACAGCGGTTGCGCGGTTCTAGACTGTAGCGCCTAGAACCGCTCGGCCACCCCGGCCGGCAGGAAATTTAATGTAGTTAAATTTCGTACTGCGATACGTCTTCGCTAGAAGCCGTAATTTTCGAATTATTCAAGAAACATGTACAAAAGTGCCATTTGAACCCACCCCCACTGCCACACCGGTCAGGATTTCTATGTTGCTCTTGACACTCTCTCCTAACACTGTACAAAAATTTTCGACTGCATGAATTATTTCTCACATTCCAACTGTTTTGGTCTTCAATGACTGGCGTTATTACGTCATCGGCTTAGCAGAGGACATAAAAATTGTAAATATTGACGTTTATGTTTCTGAATTTTAACAACACAAAGTAAATAATCACATCGTTCCTTTCATTAGGCCTTCTGACTACGAAACTACTGTACTTGTGAGGGATAGGTTTGGACCGAAATGTCAACATAATTAGTTGTAGCGTAAAGTTTACAAAGGTCGTTTCCCACTCATTATCCTGACGGGTACGTCTGAATAAAACAAATGTTATCGAAACAACTATCTAAGCTGGTGGCGTAATAGCCCAATCAATAGAGATCAATAAAGCTCGAATATCGGGAGTAGTTCGTGTAATCGCAAATTTTTGAGCAGCATTAGGAGGCAGTGCCACGAACGAAATGCTAGAAATCCTGACTGGTGAGGTATGAATGTGGGGTGGACTTGCATTTGGCGGCCACTTTTGAGTATAGGGGTGTAGACGCGTTTGAACGTCACTTTTGCGTTTCTCTTGAATAACTCGAAAACCGTCGCCTTCAACAAAAGGATATGCCAGTACAAACTTTACCAACATTAAGCTTCCGTAATAGAAAAGGTCCTGTTCATTTTTCTGTAAGACTAGTAGGTTGCGGGTAGCGAGCGGAAGAAAATGAAAACCACGCACGTGGTTTGTAAAGGCCAGGTATAACACTGGGAATTGCATAAAACAACATAGGTAGGAGCATCTTAATCACGCCATATAAGTTATACAAGACAGTTACTACGATCTGAACTCCGTACATGAGTCTACTAATATACAATTTGTAAGTTCTCTACTTAGATTGTATTTATTTTTTAACGTCGTTTGATGGTCGAAATAGTAAATGGTAGGTCGTCCGTCAATCATTCGTTTATTTGGTACTTCAATGTGAAACTTCAGATGAACCAAATGAATGTTTCTGTGGTGTGCTACACGTTTTGCAATAACGTAAATCGATTTTCCATTATGTCTCTCAAATGAGTAGAGTGAAGTATCACATTCTCGTGAAATTCTTTGTATACAACAGCATATGAAAAAGAAAGAAAAGTAGAGTATGAGCAAGCTTTGTCAAACATAGTTGGCTCATACGCTAAACGTTGACCACATATAGCTGCTAGGACAATCTTATTGCAGCCTTTTGACTGTTTCAACAAGATGCAACTGTTATTGTAGACTCCCATGAGAGGCTACTCAGTGACTTTTTCGTTAGCACCATCATCAAAATAATTGTACTACGATTCGGCAGTGTGAAGCTGACCTGGCTCCTCTCCTTGTCGTCAAAGTGAAACTTCAAGCAAAGCATCTTGCTAAGACTGAAAGTCATACCACCAACAGAAGGCAAAGTGAGTGTCGCCTGCCGGAAAGGTTCAATAAATATCCGGTCTATTCATTACCTTGAAAAAAGTGAAATGAGAACAGAAGAATACTGTGCAAGACGTATGGGCCTGGATGTATACATTAGAGGCGAAAAAAATAATGTACCTATATTTTAACATAATATGTATTTGCCAATACTGGTTCAATATTGGTAGGAAAACTCACTGATCTGAATCGTGAAACATAGGAATACAAGCAGACTTCAAGTAAATTGCAAATAGCTTGGGAAGATGTTTAGTTACACCATTGTCCGACACCATAACCTACAACGGATCGCATCCTAACAAACAAAACGCACTGCATTTGCACCAAACAGAAATAACAGCTAGAAATAATATGATTCGCAAAGTGGCTGGAACCAAGTGCAGTAAAATATAGAGAACTACAGCCACGGATTTGTGCTACTCTGCTGCTGACAATGCTCGACCGGTTTGGTACAGATCAAGTCACGCTAAATAAGTGGACAATTCTCTGAACGATACATGTTAACTCATCACTGGTTGCTTGAAACCAAACTAAGAGACAGAGTCTATTGCTGGTGGGAATCACTCCACCAGATATTACAAATTGTATCCATGAACGAGATATGTAAAGCCTTGGCATACATACGTCAATTATGTGGATATCACCCTACCCACTACGACAAAAGTTTACGAGGAGAGTCTCCCATACAAGCAAAAATGTGAACGAATCTCCTCACACTCAGGTTAAGATTATGCAGAGCAAGGAACAATCACCGCTCACCTTGCTGGTTGAGTGCTACCAATTTAATATCTACCCCCCCCCCCCCTCCCCCGACCGTCTCTCCATTACCAGGACGTGAAAACGAGAAAATCGTTGTGTCTGAAGTGGCGCTTCCACAGCCCATTTGTGCTCTGTGAATGTGGCAAAGATCAAACAACGGCCCACTTCATGAATTGCAGCAAGTACCCTTTGACATGCACAAAGGAGGACTTGATGGCAGCGACTCCTAATGCCCGTGATTTGGACAGACACTATTTGTAATGTTTTACAGGTTTTGTCATTATGTACTATAATGTAGTGGAATTAGTGTTTTTATTGTAGTTTGCTTCTGACACGAATAAATAACCGAAAAGGAAAAACACATGCCAATATGCAAATTATCTAAAAGAAAGACGCCTCGAATAAATAATTAATCCTTTATTTATGGAAAACAAACTTTAGCGCACATACAGGAAATGTAATAAGGGGGACGGCACATAAACTGCATTTCATTGCCAGAAGAAGATGGAAGAAATCCACTAAAGCAACCAGTGGGAAGCATAACTACTTGGAATAAATTGTAGTATTTCCAGATGTAATTGACTGAACACACAGAAAAATTTCAAAGAATGGTGGCGCGTTGTGTTATCACGAAATAAGGATAGCAGAGGCTCGATTATAATAAACGAGTACACGTACATAGGAAGGAATGACCATAGCGATAAAATAAATCAGAGTTCACACGGAATAATTTAGGTTTTCACTTTCCCACGAGCCGTTCGAGAGTGGCACGGTACAGACAGTTTCAAAGCGGTATCTTGTACCCTTTGACAAAATTTAAGTGTGAACTGCATAATAACAGTTTAGCTGTTGAAGAACAATCTTCGGTATCAACCACAGAAATTTTCTCGTTGCAGTCGTCCGATCAGAACCGTATAGTACCAGAGTAAAAAATATTGTAGAGAATGTAATACATTATTCACATTTCCAATATACTTTTTAATGTGAAACGCAGAAGGGAAACATTTTTACATGCTTCGGTCTATTTACAACACTAGGGAAATATTTGGTAATTACATTCCACCTTTCTTTGGAGTTAATTCAACATTAACTTTGGGTTGGTTGTATTCGTGACCGTACACGTACAAGTCCCCCTTCCGAAGCGATTCGGCACGAAGAAAGCTCGTACCTTAAAGTTCGTTGGCCTCTTTTTCCTGCTCCTCCGTTAACCCCGCTCAGTCCTCCCGCTTCGTTCCAAACTCGACTTCAATTAAGAGAACAGGCAACTTTAAGAAACTAACTTTATCTTGTTTGTAGCAATCGACGTGGAAAAAGACCGTGAGACCGAAATCCTCTTACACGCACGCCAGACTGCTGAAGGGTTGCTAGGGGAAAGCAAGAAAACGAAGACCAGAGAAAAAGCCTGTTGAACCTTACAGTTATATTTCCATTTTACTTCGATAATTGGTGCAATGCACGTGTATTATGAAGTATCAGATTTAATAGAACATTTCTCGAATTATTCAGTATTGTATGCCATCGTTCATTTTCACTTTAACTAAAGTTCTCAGTATGTTAACCGCCCACTTCTTTAATTTAGAAGATCTGCAGTTCCGAGGAATAATTTAACATTATTGTTTCTCTCTTTTCCACATTTCCCTTTCGCCCATTATTTCGATTTTAACAACGTATCAAAAAAAAAAAAAGTAATTCCGGCGTGTGAACCCAGTGTTTACAAGAAAGGTAACTAATGTTAACCATCATCAGAGTATCATTTACTAATGGAGGAAGTACCAAAGCTTTTTCTGGAGATGCATATCTGAACTAATTTCTGTGCAAGGAGTTCGTTGGAAATGGGAGGAATGCCCAGTTATGGCAGATGCAATGTTTCATTCAAATTAGTTGACATTTCAAATCAATGTAAAGATCAAATGTTCAAAAGTTTTTACTGAGACCTTGAATATTCAAGGAAAAACTTTTTCACAATAGGCATCTACATACCCTCCAGTACAGACTACTGGGTTATCCTCTCTAGACTCGACATGTGCTAATATCGGTAATTAAGAAAGACATGAAGTTGACTGTATGGGTATTCCATTATAAAGTTTCCGTCTGATTCTCCAGAGACCAGATGGTTAATGGATTTCCTTGATTTTTATAGCCTGGTTCAGAGTATTCATATACTTCCCCGAGTCCAGGGAAAACATAACACGATTATACACAGCGTTTTCACAGATAGATCTCTAGTTGACGGCCACAGTGTGAGAGAAACTAGTAATTACCACATGCACGGACAATAATCCTGAAAGAGATCAAGGCAGAGTCATATTCCAAAGCACTGAGCAAAATTATTTTGAGGTATGAGTCCACTTGCAAAGCAGACGCCGCCGCCGGCCGCTGTGGCTTAGCGGTTCTAGGCGCTTCAGTCCGGAACCGCGCTTCCGCTACGGTCGCAGGTTCGAATCCTTCCTCGGACATCGATGTGTGTGATGTCCTCAGGTTAGTTAGGTTTAAGTAGTTCCAAGTGTGGGGGACTGATGACCTCAGATGTTAAGTCCCATAGTGTTTAGAGCCATTTGAGCAAAGCAGACACTCAGAGCGAATCTTTTAGGGCAAAATTGGCGAGAAGTTCACAATGAACGACGAATATAATGCACAACTTCAAACCGTTGTTAGCCTCTTTGTTAGCTCTGACCCATTAAAAATTGCAGACGCACATGCAGTACACTAGTAAGCAACCAATGAAGATAATTAATAGCATTAGAATATCATTTAGCTGGGAACGGGAGCTGTCTCATAATACGAAGGGTAGTCAGAGCCAGGTAACAGAATTTCACTACCGGAAACAGCTGAGGAATGTTGCCAGACAGGCTAACAACCCATTACATCACGAGCACACAGGCTCTCAGAAGAAAATTTAAAAAAATGGTTGAAATGGCTCTGAGCACTATGGGACTTAACTTCTGAGGTCATCAGTCCCCGAGAACTTAGAACTACTTAAACCTAACTAACCTAAGGACATCACACACATCCATGCCCGATGCAGGATTCGAACCTGCGACCGTGGCGGCCGCGCGGTTCCATACTGTAGCGCCTACAACCGCTCGACCACCCCGGCCGACAAAATATGAAAACTGTGTGTCCATTGTGAAACAGGTATCAGGGCAAAACGTGGGTGATCAATATTTACCACCTCTCTTGTATGAATTGAACTGTTAGTAATCCACTTAAGTTGTGCTTAGTATTTAATAACCGCTTATTGTCACTAGGTGACTTGTTAAATTAAAATTTTATTGATACAGCTAAACACTTAGTACTCTTGACAGATGTTGCTCTGCCGTCCGCGGTGGCCGAGCGGTTCTAGGCGCCCAGTCCGGAACCGCGCGACTGCTACGGTCGCAGGTTCGAATCCTGCCTCGGGCATGGATGTTTGTGATGTCCTTAGGTTAGTTAGGTTTAAGTAGTTCTAAGTTCTAGGGGACTTATGACCACAGATGTTAAGTCCTGTAGTGCTCAGAGCCATTTGAGCCAGATGTTGCTCCGAGACAACAACGTCGCAAGCAGATACAGAAAAACCGAAAATGGGATCAGTAACCACGTAATTGTATAGGAAAGACTCCCATACGTATGACAAGACTTCAAACAGGATTATTAACTACTTAGTCAAGTGTGCAATGTGTCTTTCCAGTGTGACCAGTTTCCTGACAGAATGAAATATTCGTTAGTGAAACCACATTACAAAAAGGATTTTTGCTCTGGAATGCCCTCTTCATTGTGCTGGTCTGCTTATTGTCTCTTCCTTGGCTTCCAAGTTAGCAAAGTTCCTTCACTTTGTCTAATTAGTAATCCCCAATTATGAAGGTAATTTTCTCACTAATCGCGTTTCGGTTACTCCTCGTTATATTCATATTTCTTTGGTTTACTCTCAGGCCATATTCTGAGCTCTGTAGACTATTAATTCCATTCAGTATAACCTGTAATACTTCCTCGAGACTCAAAAAGTTTGGTAATTTGTGGTAAGATGTTATGGGACCAATATGCTGAGGTCATCGGTCCCTAAGCTTACACACTACTTAATGTAACTTATACGCTAAGTACCACACACACCCATGCCCGAGGGAGGACTCGAACCTCTGACGGGGGGGGGGGGGGGGGGGGGGGGGTGTGAATGATCCTCGACTCGCCCCCTGGCAGGTAATAGTAACCTCTTACAGAACAGGGAATTATGTCGGTCCCGAATAGAATCCATCCTACAGGTTAACGACGAGGCGTCGATGCCTGCATGGATGTGGATTGTTGGCGGTTTCCCACACCTACTAGTTGTATACCGGGCGGCTTCCCATGTTCCACCTGAGATAGACGTGAAACAATCATTTGTAACACTTTCTCATCCTTGTACACAGAATATACCCTATACACAGATAGACTGTGTAAACTGCTTCTCTCCCAGGGCTGAATAGGAGAGTGATGAACATAGCCTATTTGGCATCGTTATACAGTTACTCAGCATCAGCATTAATTTCACTTTGACTGTGAATAGCAGCGTCATCAGCGATTCTTACAAATGATATTCGTTCACCATGGATCTTAATCCCAGTCTTGCACTTATCATTTACATTCTTCATTCCGTCTTCGATGTACAGACTGAACAGTAGGCAAGAAAGACTGCATACCTGTCTAACAAACTTTATAATCAACACTTCGTCCCTTGTTTTCCATACTCGTTGTTCCTCATTGACCTTGATACATACTGATTATTACTCGTATTTCCCTAAACATTTCACCAGTTTTTCTGAGACCTTCGAATATTGTTGTGTTAAAAAAAGCTTTGACTGCGTTGAGGACGCAATAAGTTTGCGAAACATGGCACATTATGGGATTAGAGAAAAACTCAACAATGGTTTCCTAAAGGAGGAATCAGAAAATCTTTCTGCAGTGTGATTAAACAGGAAGATATTTAAAACTGACTGAGGCCATAAAATTGGGGGTTGTCACAGGGCTTTGTCCAGGCTCTGTTGCTTTTCTTTCTATACATTTAAGGACAAAACAAGCGAAGAAGACACGAAATTAAAGTCAACAGATTGACAGGATTTGTAATGTTGTTATAATGACGACAAATTCGAGTTAAATATACGTAAGACTTAATAATATGAGCCCTGCTATCGGTATGATATTGTACCCTCTCTGGCCCGGATGCATAGGCTAGTTCGGTTGGCAGGGTGTCACTAAGCCATTTTATTTTGTATTGGGCCAATCAGGCCCACAACTACTGTAGTAGGTCCTTGGTATCTTTGATACTGGTAAAAGTGGTCAATAAGACTCATTTCATGATAGTTGAGAGCAACATGTGGCTTAACTTCTTGACAGACTAATTCACATACTTTTTTCTCATTTCTGTCATTTCTTTGCTTCACGCTTAACCTCTGGTAGAGAAGAGTGTGCTTGTGTTTACTTTCTCACTTTCTTTTATGCAGTGTGTGTGTGTGTGTGTGTGTGTATGTGTGTGTGTGTGTGTGTGAGTGAGTGTGTTTGTGTGTGTGTGTGTGTGTGTGTGTGTGTGTGAGTGTGTATGTGTGTGTATGTGTGTGTGTGTGTTTGTGTGTGTATGTGGGTGGGTGGGTATGTGTGTTTTACTGGGAGGATACTAGTGATTTGAGGTTCACTTCCACATATTCAAAGGTGCTTGTAGAGCTGTCGGGTTGTAGTGTCACCCCAACCTTTATGTAGGACCATAGACACTCGTCAATCACGGAGACTGGATGTCCTGTGTCAATGAATGCAGGTACTGAGTTTTTCTCCTATATTTAGTGATGTTTCCATTGTGTAAACTGACAGATTTTTGGCCCACCAGCAGATGGTATTGATCTCCTACGCTACACAAAACAGGTCAGAACACTATCACAGAGCCGGCCGGAGTGGCCGAGCGGTTAAAGGCGCTACAGTCTGGAACCGCACGACCGCTACGGTCGCAAGTTCGAATCCTGCCTCGGGCATGGATGTGTGTGATGTCCTTAGGTTAGTTAGGTTTAAGTAGTTCTAAGTTCTAGGGGACTTATGACCACCGCAGTTGAGTCCCATAGTGCTCAGAGCCATTTGAACCATTTGAACCACTATCACAGAAACAACGGGAAAAGGATGCCAAATTTAAAAGAACGATGTTATTGATGACAGCGCCAGTAAAGCAGATTTACTAACACGGTTTTCCGAAATACCTTCACAAAAGAAGACGAAGTAAATATTTCAGAATTCGAATCAAGAAAGATTACCAACGTGAGTAACTTAGAAGATGGTATCCTCGGCGTAACAAAACAGTTTAAAACACTTAAGTAAAGCAAGGCTTCCGGTCCTGAACGCATACCAGTCAGATCCCCTCAGAGTATGCTGATACCTTAGCTCCATTTTTAGCAGTCATACACAACCGATCGCTCGTAGAAAGATCAGTACCCACTGGCTGGAAACTTGCACAAATCACACCAATAGCCAAGAAAGAAAATAGCAGTAATCCGCTGAATTACAGACCCATATCACTAACGTTGATTTCCAGTAGGATTCTGGAACACTTACTGTGCTCGAATATTACAAATCACTTCGAAGAAAACCATTTATTGACAAATATCCAACGCAGAAAATTTCGTTCATGTGAAACAAAACTAGATCTGTATTATGACAAAGTCAACTTGATTCCATACTTTTAGACTTCCAGAAACCTTTTGACACCGTTCCTCACAAGCGACTTCTAATTGCGTGCTTATGGATTATCACCTTGTAATCTCCCCACGGAAAATTACCCTCTACCACGCAATAATTAATAATGGTCAACCAAATCATCCACATGTATTTACGTTTGAAAAGTATCTGATCAGATTTTCTAGTAATATATGCGCCGACAGCTCGTCGACGCCAAGGTATTTTTCTAGTACGTTTATTCTTTGGAACAACAGAGGTACAGAAATGTATGCTCCATGGTTATTATAGTGGGAGAGAGGAACAGCTTCGGAAGTATCGGTTGAAAGATTGTCGGATTGCTAAAGGAGATTTATTCTAGAGTGAATGACGAATGAGTTCTCTGTCTGAACCATTTATGGTTGTCTGGGCCCTGTAATTAATTGGGAAGTTTCAGCTGTGACGAAGAGAGCCTGCAATCTGTGAGTTTTTTGAAATCGTCCAAAAAGGCTTCGTCCACATCTGAAATTTTAGATCTGTCGTAAACTGAACGAATTGTTCAAACGATCGATTTTCCCAACTGAATGCAGCGCTTAATAATAATAACAAATGTAAAGATCTTTCCCAGCAAGCCAGCCGCTGAACATTAAGACGAAGGGCTCCACCCGAGATTCTACTAGGCTGATTTCACGTAAATAATATAGTTAAACTGTACACAGATAAAGGACAGAGAGAGAGAGAGAGCGAATGAAATTCGAGAAATTACTCAGAATCCTCCATTAGCATAATTGTTTGTCTGTCTTTTCACGGATCAGCCTAATAAGAAAACACGAAGCCCTGACTTTATTGTACCGATTTATGTGTGAGGGTGGAAGAGCGATAAAGGCGACAGATACACTTCTGTACAGACAAAACATTACACCAAGTTAGCGGCAAGCTGCATTCATATAGACTTTCATCATTTACAGAGTAGAATTCATTATAATGGCCAATCCGTGACAGGACACGTTTTTGGACGTTGTTAAAATAATTTTGTTCTCTGTTTCATGTGAACTACGACGAGACAACTTAACTTGGAAAAGAGAAGAAATACTCGCAGTCATATAAAGTGCATCTACTAATAAAGGCAGCACGCTGGGCGCAAAAATACAAGGCCAGATCTATAATTTTTTATAAAAGCTTGCGAGTATTGGGGGAGTAGACGTAAATTTGAACATTCACTAATTGTGTTCATGCCATAAGTAGTTTAATTGACCTGCCCTAGTTGCATTTGCCTGTATAAGTGCTATAAGAAAATAAACACAGAAGTATTCTTGTGTGAAGGGAGAGATATATACATATCGACTGTAGAATATTTATATGGTTTCAACTAGGACAATGTTTAAGATGAGTCAAGCAGAGCAGAGCAACACGCAACAGCCTTCAGCTGTTAGCACTGATGATAATGATGTGGTAAGAAGTGTTGTAGAACCGATCGCTACAGATAGCGCAATAGAACGCCCTGTAGACACGGCTGGAGATGTAACAGCAGGTATGCAACATGGATTAGATCCATTAGTAATTATCATGAGACAGATGCAAATGATAACCGAGAGTATGAATAATATGAAAACCGACATTAACGCGAAATTAGCCTCAGTTACTGAAGGGCAAAGTCATTTGAATACAAAATTAGCCTCAGTTACTGAAGGGCAAGAAAATCTGAAAATTGACATTAATGCGAAGTTAGCCTCAGTTACTGTAGGGCAAAACCATTTGAATACAAAATTAGCCTCAGTTACTGAAGGGCAAGAAAATCTGAAAATTGACATTAATGCGAAGTTAGCCTCAGTTACTGAGGGCCAAAATGATTTGAAGGCGAAATTAGCCTCAGTTGATGAGGGGCAGGAAAATCTGAAAGCTGAGATTAAGCAGCAGTTACACGACAGTTTTTCCGAATTAGAGCAGCGGATAGAGGCGAAGACAAAGGAACTTACAGATCAGGCCGAAGAGACGGAACGAAAATTAACTGCACAAATAGAATTGGTTAAAGCTCAATGTGAGGAATCTACTCAACGCGTACGTGTAGAAATGAAGGAGTATGTGGCTATTAAGATAGATACCGTACGGGAACAGGTGGAAATGGTTCCGCAATTAGTACAAAAGCAAAATGCCATGTCATGTGCAATTGCGCAACTTCCTGAATTGGCACGTACGCAGACGAACCTAAAGGAAAGTGTTGAACATCTGACAGAACGTCAAGACGTTATAGACCACCAAATTAATGTATTAACGGGTAAATTATCCGAAATCACATTAGAAAACAAAAGGCTAATGTGTGAAAACGTTGAGCAAAATGTTAAAGCAGCATTCCAGAGTCTATGCGGCAAACAGGAAGAGAATTTGTTTGCGAAAGGACTTGAGGAAGTACGACAGCAGTTAGGTGCTGATTTCGAGCATTGGAAACAAACGATAGAAGAGTCGATACGCGTTTCACAACAAGGCTCAGAACAAATGAATACCGGCCAGCAGCTGAAGTTGGCAGCGTCTGTAGAGCCAGTTACTGCACATTCGCACACGATACCGACTTGTGTGAGTAACTCGAATATTAAATTGCCACGAGCTAGTTGTTCGCGTGAAGTTTTATCTGACGGAGATTACGAAAGCCTTTGCCATGCCGAAGAAAAAATGATAAAGCATCGGCAATTCCAGATTTTTAACACTGACAAAATGGGGTCCATCCGATTGTTTTTATCCGAAGTTTTAGAGGAGTGCTACCCAGAAATTGGTCGGAGTGGCAGAAAATCAGTTTCGTGACTGGGTATATACAAGGTTCGGGGGCGATCTGGGCCTCGGACATGACTTCTGTTTGCTCGACATATGACGATTTTGAGAAAGCGTTTTTAGCAAAATTCTGGTCAGAAGGGGTACAGGAACGCCTAAGGCAGGAGGTGCTCTACCCAGAGCCTTTCTCTTTTTCAAAAGGAAGCCTTAGGAAGTATTTTGAAAAATATATAAACAAAACTAGATATTGGGACAGACCTATGCCTTTGCCAGACATAATAAACATACTTAAGGCAAGATTACCAACTAACATCCGGAATCAATTAATTTACGGGAACGATAAAGACTTGGAGTCGTTCCTCACGACGTTAGATCATATAGACATTATAGAAGAGAGCAACCAGAAAGCCCGTAACAACAGATTCCAATATAGGGAGATAGAACCTCCGCCAAATGGTAGGCAAGGGAACGCACAGAGATCGATAAATAGTGGAGAAACCCCTCAAAATCTCAACAATAATACCAGCAATAGTCTTGCGAGGGGCTATCCAAGGAACAACAGGAATGGGAAAAGATACAATCCCGTATGGGGAAACGAAAGGAATTTCAGACCGCAAGCCTGGAACAATAACGGTAATAGAAAGTGGAATCAACCGGGGGGAATAAACTCAAATAACCAACATCAGTGGGGACGGAAAGTCAAGATTACCAACTAACATCCGGAATCAATTAATTTACGGGAACGATAAAGACTTGGAGTCGTTCCTCACGACGTTAGATCATATAGACATTATAGAAGAGAGCAACCAGAAAGCCCGTAACAACAGATTCCAATATAGGGAGATAGAACCTCCGCCAAATGGTAGGCAAGGGAACGCACAGAGATCGATAAATAGTGGAGAAACCCCTCAAAATCTCAACAATAATACCAGCAATAGTCTTGCGAGGGGCTATCCAAGGAACAACAGGAATGGGAAAAGATACAATCCCGTATGGGGAAACGAAAGGAATTTCAGACCGCAAGCCTGGAACAATAACGGTAATAGAAAGTGGAATCAACCGGGGGGAATAAACTCAAATAACCAACATCAGTGGGGACGGACATCTACGAATCAACCGGTAATTACCGAAGTGACGGACGATGTCAACCACCAGGCGAATCAAAATCCAACAAACTTGTAAGGACCCACTCGTGCCCCGGAGGAGCGGTCAACAATTGGTTGAGGGGCAACAGGATATGTGTACCCATGCTAACGTATAATGATGGACGATTACTGGCAGATGAATTGACTGAGGACTTAGAACTCCAAGATGAGGATAAGGAACAGGTGGCAGTAGCCGAAGTGCAAGTCATTTTGGAGACTGTACCTATAGTGGCGGTTTTGGACACAGCTGCAACCACGAATGTTATTTCAGAGGCTCTATTCAACAAGATCAGAAATATAAGACGAGTACCAATTTTTCCAGTTCAAAATTGTAGAATAATAGGGGCCGTTGGAGCTAGATCGGCTAATGTAAAAGTGCAGTCACCACTTAGTGTAGAAGTCGGAAATGTAGCAATATTAAGCACATTCCTTGTTGTGAAAAATTTGGTGGTAGACTGCATTATCGGAGTCGACAGCCTACGTCAATACGGATGCAGAATAGATTTTAAAACAGGAAAAATTTGGTTAAATGTAAATAAACAAGAAATTGAGTTGGACTTGTTGAAAAAGGAAAGCCTAACCAGAAAATGTAATAGTGGGATCAGTGTGCAAGTAATCAGGACTGCACAAAATTCTAAACAGCACGTAAATAATGAGTTCCAAGTCAAAGGAGACTTCGGTCAATTAGTGTATGAGAAGTTAAATGAATCCGACTGTATTACTGAAGAGCAGAAGAAGCAGCTCAAAGAATTATTATTAGCGTATGAAAACGTGTTTGACGAAAGGCCAGGAGTTATTAAGGGATACATATGCCATCTCTACGTTAAGCCACACGAAACGTATTGTAGAACTTTCTATCCTGTTCCCTGGAGGTTAAAGGCTCAAGTTCAAAAAGAAATAGATCGCATGTTGAAATGGGGTTTGATCGAACCCTCTACAAGCCCATACTGCTCCCCATTGTTGGTCGTGCCAAAAGCAAATGGAACTGTGAGACTGGTACTCGATGCCAGGGAAATAAATAAAATCATAATTCCAGTGAGAACACATCCGGAAAACATAGACGAATTGATACAACAGTTCCAGGATGTCAAATATTTGACGAGCATCAATTTGCGGAGTTCGTATTGGCAGGTCAAGCTGGATGAGTTATCAAGGAAATATACAGCTATCATTTATGCTGGAAGAAGTTACCAATTTACTGTAGTTCCTTTCGGACTCAACATTAGTGCTGGAATCTTTATAGCAGCTCTAGATTATGCACTAGGCCCAGAGCTAAGAAGCAGGATAACAGTATTTGTTGATGATATGCTTATTGCATCGAAGACCTGGGAGGAGCATATTACCTTACTGAGTCGGGTGTTGGACGTGTTCAAAACCATGGGAATAGCTGCTAACCTACAGAAATCACATTTTGCACTAAACAGAATCAAGTTCCTGGGGCATATAATTGACGCAAAGGGAATTTTACCAACCAAGGAGAAGCTAATTGCGATTAGTAAGTTTCCAACACCAAGAAATAGGAGGCAATTAAAAGGGTTTATGGGTCTTGCCTCATTTTTTAGAAGATTTATAACGAATCAGGCCATGAATGCAGCAGCTCTAAATAGTTTGCTGAAGAAGGATGTGCCCTGGCTCTGGACATTAGAGTGTTAAGAAGCATTTGAAGAGATAAAGAAGCAATTAGTAAATGCACCGCTTTTGTACCATCCGGACATGCAAGAGGAATTCTACTTGTCAACAGATTCGTCAAATGTGGGTCTTGGAGTGTGCCTTTTCCAAGTACGCAAGATAAATGGACAGCTTACCTTTTGTCCTATTGCGTTTGCTAGTCGTGTTTTGTCCAACAGTGAACGAACGTACACGACGACAGAATTAGAGGCTCTTGCGGTCGTCTGGGGATTTAAAAAAATTCATTATTATTTATATGGGTCGAAGACTATCGTATATTGCGATCACCAATCATTAACGTTTTTACAAACGTGTAAACTGTTACACCCCAGGCTGGCTAGATGGACGCTCGCTCTGCAACAATACCAGTTTAAGATCGTACATGTCTCAAGGCAGCAAAACATTATTGCTGACGCTCTATCAAGGTCACCGCTGGGTTTAACCAAAGAGATTGAAGTAAATAATTCCTCAGAATTCCCTGTATTGCTGCTGCAGGAAAATCCATTTAAGACGTACTACGTCAATTTGTGTGTGCATATGGCCCAGTTACAGAAAAAGGATGCTCAATGGGGAAGTGTCATTCAAAGGTTACAACAGCAACCTTCGGATCAAATGGCAAACTATTACAAGCTGGTAAATGGCGTATTATTTTTCCGCTGTGGAAGGCCAAACAAAGTCCGTTGGTGTGTTTGTATACCTGAGGCACAAATAGAGAAACTTGTATGGTTCACTCATTTAACCTGGGGATATTTCGGTGCGACAAAATGTGCAGACAAAATAAGTGAGTACTGTTATTTTCGCAACATAAAGCGCAGAGTGCATGAGGTCTTAAAGAGATGCATAATATGTCAAAAAACAAAGCCGGATTCAAAAGGGACTAAGCACCCATTATGCTCAATATTAGTACAAGAACCAAAAGAATTAATTTCATGCGATCTGCGTGGACCGTTACCTACTTCAAGAGGTGGTGTTAAATATGTGTTGGCATTTCTCGATGTATGTACGAAATACGTAAAGCTGTACCCGATAAAGGCGGCTACAGCAAAAGTAATTGTATTAAGATTGATAAGGGATTATCTTCCACATGTTGGTACACCTAAGGCGATCATAACAGACAATGCTAAAATATTCACGGGACTCCGATGGAAGCAGACTTTGTCTCAAGTCGGTGTGAAACACATATTAACATCATTTTACCACCCACAAGGCAATTTGGTTGAGAGGATTTTTAGAGAAGTCAATCGATTTATGAGGACGTATTGCCATAATAAGCAAACTGCGTGGGCAAATTATGTGGAAGAGTTTGAGCAAATATACAATAACATGCCCCACTCCTCAACGGGATATACACCTAGTGAATTGATGTTCGAAACAAAAGAGGAAAACTTCTGGACTGACCATATCCCCAAAACTCAGGAAACTGAGATGCCTTGGGAAGAAAAAATAAGACAAGCTATCATAAATATGACGAAAAAGGCTGATCAAAGAAAACAACAATATGACAAATTAATCAAAAGGGTCCAGACATACCATGTCGGAGAGAAGGTACTAGTCAAACAACATACCAAATCATCCGTAATAAAGAAAAGTATCAAGAAATGGGAGTTACTATATACTGGACCATACATTATCCTACAAATTCCGAATCCGGCGGCTTATCTGTTAGCATACCCGGGATCGAACAAAATAAAAGGGTTATTTTCTCATAACGACTTAAAAAAGTATAATGAAGATTAGAAGATAGGGAGGAATGGTGTTCCGAGTGACAGAAATGAACGCTCGTAAAAAACATAACAATAAAATGTGTGTGTGTAGTGATAGAAACCTTTAAATTGAAATAGTTAATCAGTGACATAGAGTATAGAAATAGTGACTAACTATTATTATCGAGTGTTGTAAAGAAGATAGTGGAGGTAGGCTTCACCTGTGGTTTGGGTGAACATAGAACTTTAGCATTGCTAATGTCATCAAGAATGATTAAGGATCTAACTGACCTTCAAGAAGAATGAACTGTTTCCCGCAAATGACGCGGAATAATCAAAAGAGGTTCCGAGTGAATATTCATATATAATCTCATGTGAACGCTTAGATGTGTAAACGTGTGAAGGGATGTGTTGTGGCAGTGAATTGTGAGTGACGGTTAACGCCGCAAAGATAATTTCCCGCGCAAAACAGTTGACGTCGGCGCGAGAATTAAAATCGATATAGAAGATACAGATATGCTTTGTAAGAGACTCGCACCAAACGCGAGGATAAACTGATTCATGTTGAACTCTAAAAGGAATAGGTGTTATAATTAGAAGTTAAGATTGTTTAATTTATTAATGAATGATTAAAGAAAGTAATATTCATAGATTCAGTAGTAATTTAATGGTTCGTGTTCGCTTGGGAATTTTGTTTGGAAAATCCATTTCCATATATGAGCATGGATGAACGCCGTATGAATCAGAGAGTAAATGAAAGAAGTGAATCCGCATTCCTCAATGCTAATAAATTTTACATTTCAGCACTCAAGCGTAAAAATATATGTATTTAGAATAAAAAGTTTTGAGTATAGCTAACTTATATGACTTATTAAGGAAATATGGATGATGTCTTGGTATAAAATGAACTACACTTTCCATTATTCGATGATTTGAATCCAAAATCTATAGTAAGTTACATGAATCCTTTAAATTACGAAGAACAAATCAGTGATAGAAAATGTGTTAGAACTTTTGGACTTATAAGCACGAGTGGGGAGGCAAAGTCAAAAGGAGTATTCAAAAGGGAGTAAATCGGATGATGCTTTTGGCAACATCATGAGTTAATGGTTGAATTCCTTGAAGTACGTCGTAACAAAAAGGATCCATGAAGCCATAAGGATTTTGCTTTCAAAAAGGAGAATCTTGGACGGTGCAACCTAATCAGTTCTCTTACAGGAAGAGTTTCCCTTTTGGTCATTGCTAATTCTTTTGGAATGACTGTTGCATGTGAATTCGAGTATCCCTGTTCCTTCTACTCTTCCCAATGTGGGCCGCGTAGAAGATCAACTACAGAGGGGGGCCGCGTAGAAGACCGACTACAAATGTGGACGTCGGGGATATGCAAGACCCGGGGGAGTTTAGCACCGCAAGATATTGTACCAGGAGCAAGATTGTAAAACGAGAATTCACGTTATTTATTGTAAAACTTTTTTTTTGCTAGAGGCACAAACCACTCTTCTCCAAATCGTGATACAAATTGATCCCTGTCTTTCCTTTAGAGATCTATTTCAAAATAATATTTTTTTTCTTCTATAGGCTTTCCTATCTTCTATGTACCGTAGGCTGGGGGTCTAGGCTTAAGAGGTTTTCCAAGGTTTCCCTGCTTAAGAAAGTTCCCGAATGGGTAGACCCTGACATCAGTTCATGAAAGATCATCTTCCTTGGTTGTGCACAGCAAATATAACACCTAGAGGCACGTAAAAGCAATACAGCCGCGGTACCGGTCTCTTCATTTCTTCTGTCTTCAACATTTCTTTTCTTCGTCTGTCTCAAATATAATATTCTTTTTCAGTCGGAGGACTGACAATCATCACTTCCGGGTTATCCACGCTAATAGATAGCTCGCGAAGTGTGTTCGGTGAATCAAAATTAAGCTCACAAACTTCGCTCGCTGCGAGGGGCATTGTAATCTCCCCACTGAAAATTACCCTCTACCACGCAATAATTAATAATGGTCAACCAAATCATCCACATGTATTTACGTTTGAAAAGTATCTGATCAGATTTTCTAGTAATATATGCGCCGACAGCTCGTCGACGCCAAGGTATTTTTCTAGTACGTTTATTCTTTGGAACAACAGAGGTACAGAAATGTATGCTCCATGGTTATTATAGTGGGAGAGAGGAACAGCTTCGGAAGTATCGGTTTGAAGATTGTCGGATTGCTAAAGGAGAATTATTTAGTCTTCTTCGCGCTAAAGCGAGCTAGGAAAGTTTGTGCCGCTAGCGTGATAGATACAAAGAGAAAAAAAAACTGTAAAAGAAAATTACATGAGACTTGGAACCAACACAAAACGGAACATGTACGGAAATGGATTCAATATACAATTTTCCTCAGAAATAAGGTTTGTGACCATTTTATTCTAGAGTGAATGACGAATGAGTTCTCTGTCTGAACCATTTATGATTGTCTGGGCCCTGTAATTAATTGGGAAGTTTCAGCTGTGACGAAGAGAGCCTGCAATCTCTGAGTTTTTTGAAATCGTCCAAAAAGGCTTCGTCCACATCTGAAATTTTAGATCTGTCGTAAACTGAACGAATTGTTCAAACGATCGATTTTCCCAACTGAATGCAGCGCTTAATAATAATAACAAATGTAAAGATCTTTTCCAGCAAGCCAGCCGCTGAACATTAGGACGAAGGGCTCGAACCCGAGATTGTACTAGGCTGATTTCACGTAAATAATATAGTTAAACTGTACACAGATAAAGGACAGAGAGAGAGAGAGAGAGAGAGAGAGAGAGAGAGAGAGAGAGAGAGCGAATGAAATTCGAGAAATTACTCAGAATCCTCCATTAGCATAATTGTTTGTCTGTCTTTTCACGGATCAGCCTAATAAGAAAACACGAAGCCCTGACTTTATTGGACCGATTTATGTGTCAGGGTGGAAGAGCGATAAAGGCGACAGATACACTTCTGTACAGACAAAATATTACACCAAGTTAGCGGCAAGCTGCATTCATATAGAGTTTCATCATTTACAGAGTAGAATTCATTATAACCTCAGTCGTGTGACTGGATTCGTAGTTTCCTGTGAGAAAGGTCAAAGTTCATAATGACTGACGGAAAGTCATCCAGTACGACGAAATAATATCTGGCGTACCCAAAAGGAAGTGCTGTAGACCCTCTGTTGTTCCTGATCTCCATAAACGACTTAAAAGACAATCTGAGCAGCCCTTTGCAGATGTTGCTGTCATTGACCCTGATTTAAAGTCATCTGTGAGGATCAAAATGAATTGTTTAATGATTTAGACGAGATACCTGTATGGTGTAAAAAGTGGGAATTGACTCTAAATAACGGAAAGTGTGAAGTCATCTACATGAGCGCTGGAAGGAATCGGCCAAGTTTCAGTTACACGATAAATCACACAAATCTAAAGTCTGTTAGTCCACTAAATACTTAGGGATTAAAATTATGAATAACTTAAACCGGAGCGATCACGTGGATAATATTGTGGCAAAAACTGCAATTTATTGGCAGAACACTTCGAAAATGTAAAAGGTCTGCTATAGCGACTGCTTACATTATGTTTGTCTGCCCTCTTCTGGAGTATTGCAGTACAATGTGGGATCCGCATCAGATGGGACTGACGTAGATCATTGAAAAAGTTCAAAAACGGGCCGCTCATTTTGTATTGTCGTAAAATAGAGGAGATGGAACCATGGATATAATATATGAATTTGGTTGGCAGTCATTAAGACAAAGGCGTTTTTCGCTACAGAAGGACCTTATCACGAAATTTCAGTCATCAGCTTTCTCCTTAGCGTATGAAAATACTTTTATGGCGTCCACGTACATATGGAGAAATGGTCATCATAATACAATAACAGAAGTCAGAGCTCGCACAGAAAGATTTAAGTGCTCGTTTTTCCAGCTCACTCCTGGAGAGTGGATCGGTAGAGAAGTAGCTCAAAGGGGCTCGATGAACTTGTTGTAAGTTTCTGAGCAATCATGTATATGTAGATGTAAATGAAAATCTCTGCCAGTTACCAACGTTTATATTTTTGAGCCTTTCTTTGTGTTGGTATTAGATTCCAGCCTTCCACCCAGGCATACCTCTCTGGTATTGCCCATCTTTCTATATATTTTACTGGGGATTTAGTTAGTTATAGTAGTGAAATGTACGTGATCCTGTATTGATGATTCGTGCGTGCTCTCCGCTCCCGCGGTCTCCCCGGTACCTATTGCGATCCTCATACCCTCGTACGGGGGGCGCAGGAGGACGGCATAGGTTACCATCAATCAGAAAGATTCCCAACAGTTTGTTACAAACTGATATTTATTAAATACGAGTATGAAGAAATAGTCAAAAGATACTTCTACCTGTGAAATGTCCACCACATTTAGACGTTTGAAATTATTACAGGTCGTCTAAAATATTAAAGCCCTGTCACTGTGCCTTTGACTGATGCCTATGTAGAGTCCAGAGGTGGCTTACCAAGCCTACAGAGCATAGTGACGGACGAGAACAGCAGTTTATAGACTTGGCGGTAACTGGAGACTGTACACGATTCGTCTCACTGAAAAGAACTGTCCGCCGTAGCTCAGTGCTCCGGTATTTAACGAGGCTTCGACCAGTCGCTATCCACTCACACGTCACTCCCATGGGATGGCAGTTGCGACCCCAGGCGAATCTCGGTATAGTTCGTGCTGCCACGACATACAGATGCTGCGCTACGAGTGTTACGGAAGCGGCTTATCGATTAAAGTGCGTCATTCTCTGGAATCGTAAGTACCGTCACCACACTTTCAATCAGAGGATGATTTTTATTGTATGAAATGTTCAATTGTTTTTGAATTTTGGATTAGACCCACCAACAAGAGCAGAAAAACGAGGGTTAGCTTTTATTGAAAGGCCAAGTTCAGATCGACCAAGTCGGCTTTCACTGGCACTGGGTCTGCATTGACGTCCGTGCTGGTCCCACATGGGTACCTTTGCGTACAGTTCTGGAGATACTGCTGTACACGCGTGTACTTAAAAGTACGCAGACAGTTCGTAAAGACATGTGCCAAGTGTGGAAGAGCATCGTCTGTTGAATAAAGACACCATGACACGTCGCATGAGAAGTAACACAGGAGGACGCAGGATGTCCGCGAGGTACCGTCGTGCTGTCAGATTTCCCTCAATCACTAGGAACCGTGACGTGAGATGCTCGGTGGCTCCCCACACTGTGACGGCAGAATCAGCACAGTTTTGCCTCTCTAAAACGTTAGATGAATAGGACCTCTCCCCAGGTTATCATCGCTCTCGCCGACATGGTGTCAGGACCTCTATTCATCGATGAACATATTGTGACGCAATTCCTCAGCAGTCTATGTGTAATTCACAAGGCAGCCATTTGTGTTGTGGTGTTTACGGCAGCCTACACCCGGCATGGTAATTCCGTATTAAAGGTGCAGATGATTTGAGAGAAATGGTTAGAAATGCCATATTATGTTTCTGGGGGTCCATTACTCTTTCTCTGACGGGAGGGCTGATGTGAAGGTGCTACGATGTTCTCGGTGCATGATGCGGCAATCCTCACTTTTGGTAGCGAAAAGAGGTCGGGCGGGAGGTTGACGATGACTGTGGGCATCATCGCGACAGCAGTCATGAATGAAAATGCGAAAGGAATGTATCAATAGAAAACGCCAAACAGTTTGGAGGTTCCTTTGATTTCCAGCGTAGAACACATTGCTGGTCGCCGCCACTGTGGAAGATCGGTTACTATCGAACACGAGAACTTTTTCGAAATTCTAACTTTTGTGAAGGCTATACTGGACCAATGCTCAATATAAAGAAAGCTATGGTACGTTACTTAATAGAACTATAAAACTCAATATCATAAGAACATGCGTTCGTCGATTTTTTAACATTTTTCTACGCTTACCACTATGGTCGTTTAAATTGTAGGACGCTTGTAGACGCCATGGGAAGTTTACGTGTAAAAAAGTGAGTTTTGTTGAAAAAATATTTTAATTCAATCGTAAATGGTTTCAACATGATTTTTTCAAGCAGCTCAACTTTTCTGTCGAAGTACCTCTCAAATCTGGCGGAAACTTGTTGCACGCTGCAAACTCATGGGCTCAGCTCTCTCTTCCTCAAGTCCTTCTATATTTTCTTAGAACCAAAGTAGAAATGTTTAACCGGTTTCATTTTGTCTTACGGAAATGGTGCTTTCTGTTCATTTGTTTGCATATTTGTGCGTTAGATTTAGGAATACATCTTTACTCAAACACGTAAGTTTGCTATCACAATTTTTGACAAAAACATACAATACTGTTTCCTGTTCAGCAACGAATGCTCTTAGAAAAATCTTATTAGTTTCTAAAGTATTTTTCGCGACAGTCTCTTTGTTTATCCGCAATGCTTTATTTCGATTACGTAATTTACCTCTTAGGTCTTAGTATTCTCACTCGTCTTTGTCTAAAGGTTCCTTCACTTCATTTACATCTCATATATACCCCGACCATTCCATCTTTAGTTATTATTGAAAAAACTTTAAAATATTTTTTATGCAATCTGCTTTGTTCGGTAGAGCCCGAAACTGCTTTGTATGATACAACCCGAATTCCTGCAGTGATCATTTAATAATTCCATTATCATTGATAGCGCTAGATACAGTGACACACAATATGTAGAAACTACTATTAGTTATAACTGAAGGTACAATGAAAATGTAATATTACCTACTTGCAAATATAGTTCGAAAAACTCACCAGGAACGGATAACATGTTTCCACTCTGAAATGCACGGCTGATTTCGGTTGTTCCTCCGTAATTCACACTGCAGTGGCACGACAGCTAGAGTTTAGAAATGCTCTTATCAGATACACTAGGCAGTCACAATACACTATGCTGTCCAAATCACACAGTTATCTGTTTCACGGAGGCAATGTTAACTGCATAATAAGTAAGGAAACACAACAGGATGACATTTCGCGTAAATTTGAGTTATCGGAGGAGGTGGCGAGGCACTGGCGTGAGATCAGGGTTTGTACGAGTCCACCACCAAAGGACGAAGTTGGGCGACAAAGAGCTGCAGAGATGAGTCCCGTTTGTTTAGACGGCGCCAACCTTGGCGGGCACTAAAGAAGGTGGGAGACGGCCGCCGCCACGAAAAGGAGGAGCAATGAAATAAAACGAGAGTTCGCGACGGCGAATTATATTGGAAAAAGGAAAAGCGTAGTCAGATTTACGGGGCCCCAGAATTGGATTCCGGATACAATTGGAGCGGAATTTTTCGCGACAGTCCTCAACTAAAATGATGTCCTTTAACACGGTAATGGAATTTCGTGAAATGCTGTAAATCAAAAACCAATTTGGAAGTTTCTTACTCGTTACGTCCCATGTCCTCCATAATGGAGCGGAGAGAGTGTGTTATTTTTTCCACTTTCGTAATCACAAATTCAATTACTACTCTCATGCATATATTAGTGAGCAGGACTGCGGCGCTTCGAGTTTCTGACGATTTTAAACAATGGTTACAGAAGCGTTGGTAGATTTCGCAGTTCTGTCTTTCCTGAATGTGCAGTGTGTAGAAATATAAACTGATTTTCGTACAGCCGTTATCTTTCACATGTCATCTACGGTGAGATATATTGCTGGGGTTCCCTAGTATAAATTCGGTATTTTGTCTCTATTTTCAAACAGGTATGTTCATTGTTCACTCCGATGAACTGCTATCAAAGACATCATTCATCATTTTGACATCACAGAGCTCACTACTTTTTAACATCAGCCATCATCACTCACATGCAAATATATTACTCGAAAGACTGTGTGACCTCACGTACCACTCTCAATGGATCACTCTCTAGCAAACACAAAGGCACAGAACCTATGGCCAAATAAGGACCCTGCTGGGTTGAATGGCTTGCTTGCTTCAACAGTAGTTAGTTACACGTTCTGCAGATAATTGGAACTGTTGTTTTATGGAAATGGTGGGGAACTAGTCAGTTTCTAAGCTATGCGTACATATTTAGTGTTAACAATAAAGAACCCAATATTTTTAAGCTTACTCGTGCATATACACCTAAAATTTGTTTCTTCTCATTTATTTTAATTTTTATTTTTATTTTTTTTTTTATATTGAAAATGTGCTCAGCTATCTCTCAGAAATTTTGTGTTATTGTGTAAATGACCTAAGATTTTTGTTGCTGTATATGGAACTCTTTTCTGAACCACTGAGGACGTTTATGATGGGTAATAAAGGCCATTTTTCCCTCTGGTGCTATAGGTATGGATTCAGTCTTCCACTCAGATTGTGATGGATTACTTATGAAGAATTTAATTTGCGAATACATGTATAGTGATGCGCGCATTTAAAATGCCTAGCTTCTTGAAGAGGTACCTACGTGACGTCCGTTTGTGAACATCACATATTCTTACGCTAGCTTTGTACAGTCAATACTTTCTTTCTAAGTTGTAAGTTACTCCAGAAAATTATTCCATAAGACTTTACTGAATGTAAATCTGCAAGTTACGTCATGAGGTTAATTCGTTGTTTCCATGATTAACATTTATGCGAATAGCAAAAGCCGCTGAACTTCATTGACTGAAAAGTTCGGTAATACGATTCTTCCAGTACGAATTTTCAGCAACACGGACACTAAAAAATTTTGGAGGCTTCTAAAATATTTACTGACTGCTGCTCGTGTGCTATATCAGTTGCTGGTGTGACTATATTCGTTGTACAGAACTGAATATAGCTTGGTTTTTTTTAATAATTAATGCTAATACATTGTCTGAGACCCACATAATAATTCTTTGGAGTATAGTGTTTAGAATCTCTTCTGTTGCTTTTCGTCTAATGGGACTATAACACCAGTATCGCCCTAAAAAAGAACAAATTCTACCTACTGAATGTCAAGTACAAGGTCATTCACTTATATAAGGGATACGTGTGAATCCAGAATTTAACCATCTGTGATATCTCTCCAGCCACTAAAAGTTTAAAATTATTCAGTAAAATATTCTGCGTTCTATTTGTGAAGTTTAATACAAACCACGTTTGTGTAAAGCCACAAATTCCATAAAACCTGAGGTTTTCTGGGAGACTAACATGATCTGCTCAGTCAAAGACCTTGGAAAGCTCACAAAAAGTACCAACTGGTGATATTTTATTGTTTATGGGTTGTACTATTTAATGAGTGAATATACGTGTTCTCAGACTAGCATCCCATGTGGAATGCAACAAACGATATGCTAAGTAAATTCAGTAAACTGTTCTTACGTATGTGTGAGATTCCTCTTGCGTAGTTCTTCAGCTTCTTACGGCGTACTTTACGTCAAAATAGTTACGGGTGAAGTGTTGGATTTCAGTATCCACCGGGCACAGTATGGACGCTTATCCTGTAGTTCACCCATAAACTATTTAGAAGTGCTCTTGAGTGCATAGCTTCATCGAATAGTTTGGATCAACATGTAACTAAGGGCAATGGACGATGATTGTCTTAGTATGTCTTGTCACCTTCTTTATTAAGATGTTTAACAACTGAATATTTTAAACTGTCTGGAAAGATTTCCTTGCCAGTCATGAATTACTCACATTACTATGGACATTCCTTATTAAGTTGGAATAAATTGTCAGAACTTATTTAAAATTCCATTAACACAATATGAGCTTTTTTTTTAGTTCTTACAGTTCTGCTAATTTAAGTGAAGGATGTTCGTGCTACTTCTAGTTGTCTAAAGTTTTTGAGATGGCATTTCTAATACATCCTCTTGCTTCTTCAGTTGAACCATTTAATCCTATTTTTGGAGATAAGTTTAGAAAGTGATTGTTTAAATTTCTCGAAACTTGTGAATTATCATTCGCAACATTGTCGCTTAGTTTAATTATTATGGTGTCTTGTACACTGACTGACTGTCCTGTCTCCCGTTCGACGATATTCCGTATGGTGTTAATCTTACTATCCGCATTATTAATTTCTGTTAGGACGTAGTATATAGAAAGCCGCAGCATAGGTACAGCCACATCTGAGGGTTACCTGTTGAGAGGGCAGAATGACATACGAAGCCCGAAGAAGGGAAACATTATCAGCAGTTACCGTGGTAACAGTCGGCATGTTCGAGAGATTTGTCCCTGTAACGCTAACACTGCTATGTTATTACTGCTAACGGGTGGAAGCAGTGGAAACTACAGTCATTATGAATGTTTCTGGCAGAGGAAAACTGTGTGCTGGAACATACCTCGAAACGAGACATTTGGCTTTCGTGGGCAAGAACTCTACCGACTGAGCGATACTTGTAAGATCCACGATCCACCTTCACAGTTTCACATCCACCAGTACCTTTTCCGCAATCTTCCAGACGTCGAAGTTCTGCAGCATATCTCGTGGGACTTGGAAGGAAGGGTACTGTGGAGCTATGGTTTAGCCATAGCGTAGGGAATGGTTCTCAGAATGGGCAATCCCTTTGCAGCCATTATATATTTCCAGGACGAAATTTCCTATGCTGTCATTATATTTTTCCAGAACAGCTGTACTGTATGCATTAAGGGCAGACGTAGGGCAAAATAGTGAAAAAATTCGATTTTTTTATTACATAATTTATTAGGTTGGTGTTTTAAGAATGACATCTGAAAGTTTCGTAATCGAAATCTGCCTAGAACTATTTTAAAAAAATTGTTCTTCGACCGTCTGGGCTTGCCACGTCTCCTTTATCTGTGCTGTGCTCCACTCCTTCTTGACACTAAATATATTTTTGTGTTATTTTTCAGTCACACAATCGAAACGAACAGCAGACGTATTCAGAAGGCTGTGACAAAGATTATACATGCCTGTTCCTTTGGTTATTAACATGATTTGTTTTTTAATAGTGCGTGTTACAGTTTTTGTTGTTTGGCAGTTTATTAGCTTTTTTTGCTTAAAATTGTTCGTAACAGTGGCCGTGTATTCAAAAGTGTGACAAAGTGTCGAATTTCACGTATAAGGGGCACAGAATGTTTAAATAACAATACTGTAAATTTTCATTGTATGTCTGAAAATTTTCGATGAAATCGCCAAGTTCGTCGAGGAAGAAAATCAGTGAAGGAATTAATGATGTAGTGTACAGTGCTAAAGACGAATTTTGTAGTGGATTTAGGTTAATTGACTTAGAAATTCTTGCCCATATGATTAATTTTTTATGCACATGTGGTAATTGTGGGTCCAATGTAAGTAATATACAGTGCATTCACACTGAAGATACTCCGAAGCATTGATGAAGTGTGACTTGACAAAGTCCAGGCAGCAGAGGAAGATATCCAAAAGATGACTAGGCAAAGGAAACAGGGAGAGAGAATACCACAGCAAGACAAGGAAGAGAATGAAGATTATGGATATGGATAGCATTAGTGCGTAGAAGTATGGCAATATTCTTAAAAATTGAAATACAGACTTTAAATGAGATTTCCCTTAAAGTGATTTTTTTTTTAGATTTAATGTACCTTTTCTCAGGACCTATAAGAGCTAACATCCTGAAATTTGGCAGAGTTGTTAAGAAGTACTTACTGAATAATCCTGTGCACCAATTTTCCGTTATTTTTTTCTTTGAGAAAAGTTATCCTTTAAAATTTGAGAAACATAGAGCAGTCCCAGGTAGCACAAAACTGAAAAATTAATATGGAAGTAACTATGAGCTGAAACAAAAAACTGATGCACACGTTTTAATAGCCTTTAATGAAGAAGTATACTATAATGTTTCAGCTTTAATGCTTGAATAGTTTGTGAGAAAAGGTACATTATATGTACATTGGTAATTAAAAATTCAAAACCATATAAAATTAAATTCAATGAACATGATCAAACAAAAACTGCAGAGACTCTAGTTCATTATGTACTACACAACAGTGTCACGTTTTAAATTTATAACTGTAATGTTGTAGGACATATCGAAGTTTAAATATCAGTATGCAGTTTGGTCTACGTCTGCCCTAGGCATTGGGATTATCTTTGGTAAAGGTAAAATCACATGGCGATGGCTACTTGGGAAGACATTGTCATCAGGAGAAGAAATCTGGTTTCCTATGCATCGGACCGTGCAATGTTAAATCTTTTAATCGGTAATTAAGTTAGAGGATTTAAAAAGGCATACGTGAAACGTTTTACCTTTTCTCATTGGTACATACAGGTAGCATAGAAGGACATGAGTGTGGTAAGCCACTGGGTAGGACTCATCAAGTAACATTAAACAATTTTATTTACTAACAACAATTCCACATACAACACACACTGCTACATTGAGGACAGAATCGAACAATGTAAACTGATATTTTATAATTAAAATGTTCAAGAGAGAAACGGCAATGGCGTTTAAAATTTTACCACAAATAAAAATCTAGCTACTAAGTTTCGACGATTCACTGATTTATAAACCGAAAAGTGCTGTGAACAAGAGGCAAAAGCTCTTAAAATCTTATTTATCCAAAAGAAAAAAAAGCAGTAGCTACTTCAGCAACTTGGATATGGGTGGTGACCGTAGGTGTTTAGGGCGAAGGGTAGGTCATCTGATCAAACAACTATACTGAAGAACCAAAGAAACTGGTACAGCCCCCTAACATCGCGTAGGGCCCCCGCTAGCACACAGAAGTGCAGCAACACGACGTGGCATTGACTCGACTAATATCTGAAGAAGTGCTGGAGGAAATTGACACCATGAATTCTGCAGAGCTGCCCATAAATCCGTAAGAGTACGAGGGGGTGAAGATCTTTTCTGAACAGCACGTTGCAAGGTATCCCAGATGTGTTCAATAATGTTCATGTCTGAGGAGTTTGTTGGCCAACGGAGGTGTTTAAATTCAGAAGAGTGTCCCTGGAGCCACTCTGCAGCAATTCTGGACGTATGGGGTGTCGCATTGTACTGCTGCCATTGCCCAATTACGTCGGAATGCGCAATGGACATGAACGGATGCAGGTGATCAGACAGGACGCTAACGTACGTGTCAACTGTCAAAGTCGTATCTAGATGTATCAGGGGTCGTATATCACTCCAACTGCACATGCCCCATACCATTATAGAGCCTCCACCACCTTGGACAGTCCCCTGCTGACATGCAGGGGTCATGGATTCATGAGGTTGTCTCCATACCGGTACACGTCCATCCGCTCGATACAATTTGTAACGAGACTCTTCCGACCAGCCAACATGTTTCCAGTTATCAACAGTCCAATGTCGGTGTTGACTGGCCCAGGCGAGGCGTAAAGCAGCTTTGTATAGACGAGTACACAAGTACACGAGTGGACCTTCGCCTCCGAAAGCTCATGTCGATCATGTTTCGTTGAATGGTTCAAACGCTGACACTTGTTGATGGCTGAGCTTTGAAATCTGAGGCAATTAGCGGAAGGGTTGCACCTCTGTCACGTTGAACGATTCTCTTCAGTCGTCGTCGGTCGCGTTCTTGCAAGGTCTTTTCCCGTCCGGAGCGATGTCGGGGTTTTGATTTTTTTACCAGAGTCCTGATATTGACGGTACACTCGTGAAATGGTCGTAGGGAAAATCCCCACTCATCGCTATCTCGGATATACTGTGTCTTATCGCTCGTGCGCTGACTATAAAACCACGTTCAAACTCACTGAAATCTTGATAACCTGCCATTATAGCAACAGTAACTGATCTAATAACTGCGACAGACACTTACCACTTTCTTTGGAGCTTTAGTGTATAATACGACAGAATTCTTAAGAGAAGTTGCAGCAAAGAAATATCGTCACATATTACTGATTTATTTCAGTTTATTTGAGCAACTGTTGGCACGCCACCCTACATAATGTTCAAGAACAGTACTGTACAGTCAGTGGCCTAAGTTACGTTAACTAAACCCATCCACGTATTACTAAACTGTACAACACTTGATAATTTAAAAACAGAGAAAGCATAAAAACAGCAGTGTGTTACTGGAACATTAGAAACGAAACATGACCTGAGCATAAAAACTTTAGTTTGAAATAATTTCTTGTACTAGCAAACTTTCAACAATTGGTAATGGCAAATTGTTTCACGCCCAGCTGTATACAGTGTCATGCGTAATTCAGTGGCACCTGACGGATACAGTTCATTCAGGAACAGCAGCTAACACAAAATCCACTGTTCCACACAGGTCCCTTCCCAACTTAACTTAGTACACAGAAATAACAGCTCAGGACTCCGCAACACAGAACGCGGCTGTCTTGACCTGCTGTCGCCAAAGCCACGACTTCACGATGCGGTGCTTGCCTCCCACCACTACGACCTTCCAGGTCAGCAACTACACGCAATGTTCTCACGTGTAACTTGTGTCCGCCTCCATCGGTTCCAGACCGTTAGTCTCGCTGTGCGTACATAACCGTCAAAGTCAACAATGGACGCGGCAGGGTTCATGTGGTCACGACCGCTCTCCGATTTTGTTGCCCTACGTGCTCCAAGAGCCAGTATCCTTTCGCACTGGTGCACCGCCTTCGAATCGTCTCTTGCGTGGCATGCCCCATTTCGACACGCCAGCAGCAAGCGGAATTATAGCGCCAGCTATGTTGGTTGAAACCGTATCGATACGAACATATCAGTTTCGGTACGTTGAAGTTAGACTTTTTGGGAATTAGTGAGTCGCATTGTGTTAGAGAAGTATTCCTGGTAAGTTGAGTGCAGAATCGTTAACACAAAATCAGATACAGTCAGTGCAGGAGTAGGTTTAAAAATGAATAACAACAGCAGGATAGTGTTTGAGCTATTCTCAACAGCATAAAAATACATTATCGTATTGAAGTTGGTCACAATGCCAACACCCAGCACCGTTATACTACGAGTAGTTTACATGCGTACTACGCCAGAGGTGAACACGACCACTTGCTTGTGAGTTGCAGATTAGATGGACGCTGAATCTATCAAATGGCTCTGAGCACTATGGGACTTAACTTCTGAGGTCATTAGTCCCCTAGAAATTAGAACTACTTAAACCTAGCTAACCTAAGGACAGCACGCACATCCATGCCCGAGGCAGGATTCGAACCTGCGACCGTAGCTGCCGCGCGGTTCCAGACTGTAGCGCCTATAACCGCTCGGTCACCCCGGCCGGCTCTGAATCTATCACCCTAGAGCATATAAGAAAATAGATTACCGCCATGAAGCTAATAGTTTACTTGGAAAATTTGAAAAGTTCCTGAACTCGTCAGGTACATCGCCTATTGCTTATGGTGGAAGACCCCGGCACTGAATGATTTATATTAATGGTTGCTACATTATCGAGTTTGATCACTGCGGTATGCTGGCAGATACAGTCGCTTTTACTACACAACATTTCTGCGATCCAACTGGCGATTGCGATTGCTTAGCTAACAATGACCCCAGAATTGAATGAACATTAGAAATGGCGGATCCCTTATACCCCGGATCCAGGCCACTGCGTCTCCTCGAGAAGCGAAAGAGCTGCTCCCTGGGAAGCGAACAATTGCCGCAGGCGGTGGAAACTGACGAAAGTGATAAATCGTAATTTAAGACGTCGCCGGTCGAAAACCAGACCGTTGTTGTTTTATATTGGATAAAATAGGGTACCATGTCTTGCTTAAAGGAAAGCCTTTACCTCTATTAATGATGTCATCAGATAATCGTATTTCGATGGATTCGTTGAGAACACAATCCCAGTAACGAGAAGCCGGATCCATAATTTGCATCTCTTTAAACGACATGTTATGCCCTTAATTGAGACAATGTCCGACGACGGCAGATTTTTCAGGCTTGAACAAGCTTACGTGACGCTGATGTTCCACATGTCGGTCATGAACAGTGAGAGTAGTCCGTCCAATATAGGCCTTTCCACAATGACAGGGAATTTTATAAACTCGACGCTTACTAAATCTCAAGCCATCTTTAACAGATCCAAACAGGCCTCTTGTCTTGGCCAAAGGCAAAAGAACATTTTCAATACCATATTTCCTGAGTATTCTCGAAATTTTTGAAGAAATATTTCCAGCAAAGGGTAGAAAAGCAAATGATTTACTAGTATCCGGTGCTGGTTCACTTGATGGTGCAAACTGAAAAGTCCGATTGGCACTTCCGCTTCTCGCGCAGGCCACTTATGTGTCTGCAAACTTCCAACTTTGTCCTCCCAGTGGGCACGGTGTGCGATGGCCAACAAAATTTCCCCACATCCAGAATTGTTAGTTAAAAATCCTGGAAATTTTGATGGTCTTCGCACACCGTGCCCACTGGGAGGACAAGGTTGTAAGTTTGCAGACGCATAAGTGGCTCTATTTTTGCTTGAGGAAACGAGTCTGGAGACCATACACAGCAGCATAAAGGCAAATAGGCAAGTGGACGGCTAAGGGCTCCACCCGATGTTTACTAACAAAGCAGAGTTCTCATCCCTTCCACCAGTGGTTTACGCGTTCTGCTATTGAGGATACTGGTCTTTCGTTCGGCCACTCACTGTCCACAGAAATGAAGCGTGGAGCATAATCCCTGCAAAGACTCGTCCCCTTCCAAAAGGCCAACTAGCGTGAGACCTGCACTCTAAACACGCGGCAGCTCTTACAGAACGTCCGAAAGTTCCCCTGTTTTCACCCCAGCAAAAAGTAGTTCCCCTGGTCAACACCAGGCGTATTTAATCGAAAAAGCCTACCTACAGAAATGAAATGCTAGAGGGTTGGGTTACCTACATTGTTACACGCTACACCCTAGCCATTCATGTAAACAATATGCAATACAGGTCGAAAGTATATAAATAAAACTGATTTGGAAAGTAAATAAAGCAAGAGAGTTTCGTATGCAAATTCATTTTGCAAATAGGATAAATGTGAGGAGAAAGGCCTGAAAGGTGCCACTGACTCTCTTGTCAGGTCCGCACATGATGAAGAGATTGAAGAGTTGTGTGAAGAGGTCAGAGAAATAATTCACATATTAGAGGAGACAAATTTTTGTTGTCATGGACACTAGAATTAAGTACTACAAAAGGAAGGCAATGAAAAATACTAGGATGACGTAACTGGGGAAAGGAGTGAAAGGGGGAAACCGCCTGACAGAATATTGTTCAGAGGACAATTTAATCAATGTTAATACTTGATTTAAGAATCCCGAAGATTCTTGGAGACACTATAAGGTTTGTGATGCATTATGTAACTGTAACGCAGAGATTCCAGAACCATATTTTAAACTTCAAAACATTTCGAGAGCCGGTCGTGGACTTTGAGCATAACTTGTTACATGTGCACCTCAGATTCATAGGGATGAAACTAAAGACAGGGAGACACTAAAGAGATGACACCTGGATAAATTGAATGAACCACTGATTGCTGTAAGTTACAAACGCAGTATGGGTAACCATTGACTGAAACGGTCAATAGGACTACTAGACTGGGTAGCTTTCAGAAGTAAAATGTTGAAGGGGCAGGAGAAGATGAAACAGTAGAAAAGGAATTAACAGTAAAAATATTTGGATTACACACCAGGTTTTTAAGTGTAGTTGAAAAAAGGTAAAAATATAATAATACAGCAAATGAAGTTGCAAAAGGCTATATAGAAGCATAAAAAATTAAACTGGCAGAAAGGGCGAAATGGCAAAACAAGAATTACTACAGAAATGTAAAGCTGTCGAAGTATGTTTGACTATCAGAAAGGTAAACGTTACCAAAAAGAAAACTCTGAAGAAAAGATAAGCAGATGTTAGACATCAAGAGCGCAGATTTCAAGCGTCCTTTGGTATCGTAAATGATACCGCTGGTTTTCATTTTTTTATTTTGTCGTGCATTGATGTTGGCGAGTTGGGCCGGTAATATCGTATGTTGTAGGCTAATTGCTTGCCGTCTGTTACTTGTTTCACATTCTCAACGATCCCAGTAGCCGGGAATTTGTACTACAACGACATGTGGAACAACAGAGGTAACTGAAACAGCTTTGTCAATTTTTAGTACTTCAGATGTTTAAAATATCTTGTTTCTGAAATGTCTTCGAACTAACATCTCGCGAAATCCTCTGCTTAAAAGTGATATTACTATTACTAACGAACAGTTTCCTGCATGGTATCATCCTTGGTACCCCGGAAATCTATTACTACAATTACGTCTGTTAGCCATATCAATTAATACGTGCAAACTGAACAACTTACACTTAAATCTCATTTCTCTGGCATGAAAATTTAAAAGTATGCGTTGGCAAAGTGCATAATTGAAGCTGTATTCATACTCTAATGGCCTGTAGGCTGGTCTCAAAATGAAAGAAGGGTGCAAACCACACGAGTATCCTTAGGCGAAACGCTCGGTGCAGTCCTTTTATGGGCGGAGTAGTTCTAGTATACAGGTGTGAATGAAAATATGCAATGAGAGGGGGAACGGAAATGTGGACAGTAAGAATATTACATCGTTTTGTGAACTTCTCCATAGACGCTGCACGGCTGCAATACAGACAGGATGCTGTCCAAAATAAACGGGCAAGAAGGTGTATAATGTAGTAAACTTGATATTGTTCAAATTATGATTTGCTAGGAGATCCTACTGGTCGAAATGTGAGCACCTGCCGGCCGGTGTGGCCGAGAGGTTCTACGT
This sequence comes from Schistocerca piceifrons, assembly GCF_021461385.2. NCBI lineage: Eukaryota > Metazoa > Arthropoda > Insecta > Orthoptera > Acrididae > Schistocerca > Schistocerca piceifrons. The sequence goes on from NC_060139.1 coordinate 405,788,025, forward strand.
ACTTCAGTCTGGAACCGCGCGACCGCTACGGTCGCAGGTTCGAATCTTGCCTCGGGCATGGATGTGTGTCATGTAATTAGGGTAGTTAGGTTTAAGTAGTTCTAAGTTCTAGGGGACTGTTGACCTCAGATGTTAAGTCCCATAGTACTCAGAGCCAATTGAACCATTGTGAGTCCCTCAGAAGAAAATGCTGTACAGCAAAAGTCCAAAGGTCCGAGAGTATCTTAGGCGATGCCACCAGTTCACTATGTTGATCAATCGCGTTTTACTTGCCAGAGAAGAGAAATTCCCACCAGAAGTGTAAATCCAAATGTATGTTCACAGGATGGAAGGGTTTCACCTTTATTCGTTGCACAGAATGCAAAGTATTTCTATGCATCATAAGTGAACGCAACTGGTTCTTGACGTTTCACAGTATGTAATCAATAAACTATATTAGTTTAAGTTGAGGCTTAAATTTGCAAAGTAAGAACATAATGTGTATCTTTCCTTGCATGTATATTGTGTAGTAGCTGAGTCCCCAGGTATCAAATATGATGCCAAATGTAAAATTTTATTACAAATAAACATAAAAAACAAAAGTATTTTACGCTAATTTATGTATGGAGGAGCCCAGAAATAGATTTAATTAAAATAGCAGATTATATGTGCCTTCAGGGCGAAGGAGTTCACACGAAAGACAAAGTTAAGGTCGGTAGGCGATGTGTATGTATAGGAGGGCTATATAAAAGAACCAAACTTGTAAACAGTATTATGGAAATGAAAAGGGAAATAGGTGAAGGTAAGAGATGCAATACTACGACAAGAATTTAGCAGTGTATTAAAAGACATAAGTCGAAATGTGGCACCTCTTTTTTAAATCTTTAGGGGAAAAAACGTGACAAAACTATTTGATCAGCTGCAGATCCGCAAGCGAGTAACATGTTAATAGAATAAGAAAACCGGTTTAGTTGCCAGTAACTCCTTATCTATTGCACGACAGGTTTCGAAGCTCAAACCTTCATCTTCGGGTGCCACAAAATCATTACGGAAACATAAATGTGTGGCTGTCGGGCCTTTCAGTAGTGGGTGTCACAGCTGGTGTAATGCTCAGTTGCGGATGTTCCTCCTACAGGACTGCTTGTTTGAGCTGAGTTGTTGAGATAACGTCGCTGATGATCATGAGTAGTAGTGAGACTTATCATAAGATATCCAGTCGTAATTAACGTCCGAAGTCAACGCAAGGAATTCGTGACATACATCAATCACATCATATGAAATCAACTGTCCTCGTCTTCCTCTGAGGTATTCCATAATAAATCTCGAATGTATAAAACTAACTTCTCTTACGAAAAAGAGCGGTGAAACTCATATTTTCCTCATGCTACACAATGTCGCTCTTTTCCTCTCTGTCAACTGGAAGCAGCGCGAAAGGGCCGTAAAATGTAAAGGTTTTACGTAAATCTCTGCTCCTCTGATACTGCAGTGGATTTCGTAGCTCATATTAACTCTGGGCCGAGACAAGTAAATAAAACCTCTCAGTGCAAAGTTCAGATCTGTGTATGTTAAACAAGCGTTACACGTGCAACTAAATGCCAGAAAAATGTTCTGATACAGGATTCAGGGCATTTCCTCTCCGTGCTGTTTCGAGATCTGGCGCGTGCTAAAGAGGAAGTCAAACGAACAACTTTTATATACACATTTTTCACAGTGCGCAGTTTCGCCTCCATTTACACAGTACGAAATCGATGGAAGATTAAAGCAACGACAAATGGTCAGTTATTTAAAGAACTGTTGCGAGCTCTTTGTGCCCGTCTTGTTATTTTAGCATTCAGCCTACGCCTGTTTACATTATTGGACAAAGTTTCTCCAGTGAAGCGTCAATTTACCGGTTGAAATGGTTGCTGTGTTTGATGTTTGCTCCCACTTCACCCTGCATCAGTCTTTTAACTGTTGAAATGCAAACACGTGTTGCTGACGCGTTGCTAGGAGAGTCTTGAGGTTCGGTGTATTTTGGTCGTGGCTAGTTTCTCTCTTTCACCGCATTTCCCGTCCTTGTAGATGTGATTTCACTATTTACTTTATACTGTCAGGTATTCAGCAGCTAGTGGTCTTGTAGTTAGCGCAGCTGACTCTCGATCAAGGGGCCCCGGGTTCAATTCCCGGGCAGCTCAGAGATTTTCTTGGTTCGGGAAGTGTGTGTGTGTGTGTGTGTGTGTGTGTGTGTGTGTGTGTGTGTGTGTGTATGTGTGTGTGTGTTGTCCACGTTACCGTTTCATCGTTAACATGCAAGACGCTGAAATGGCGTCAAATAGAAAGACTTGCACCTGGCATCCCAACATTACAGATGGGATCTCCAGAATTTACATAGGTGTCTATAGATTGGTCAGTGCTTGAAAATATGTTCACCCACCTTTAAAGGCCATCATCGTTGAAGTCTGACGTGTGGAATACCAGTGGACATAACAATGAAAAGTGGCACTTAGTGTCATTGTAAAAGTTCTCAAATCAGGTGAAACGAGGAGAGAGAGGTGTACGTGAATCTATTCTTTTGATACAGATAGAATGAAATAGTAAAGTGCCAGCAATAATTTTGACCAGGGTATTAGTGCGTAATTTATTTAGCCCAGCATTCTGCCATAGTAAGAAACAAAATTTCTTGGAAAATTTTGAGTGTTTAAATAGAAAAGACTGAACAAACTCTGTGAGATAAAGAGTAATAAAGCCTTCGATACAGAAAATGAATTAAAAAACATGTACTTCACGGCAATAAGACAAACATCTGCTTCAGTGGTATTGGCGTAAGCCAGCTGCAGCCTTGGAACGCTACGAGGGAGTGCTGTTGAGTAATGTCTCCTTTATTCTGTTCTCAAGATGAGTTAGTACATACTACGCATATTCTTTGGTCGGCTTTCACGCTTCGCCGACATAAATTGCAGCTCTCCAGCGCTAGACACTTCCGAATTGTAACGTGTAACATTTCGGTGCGGATCGTAAGAATGTAGATTAAAACTGAAGAAACTGCAAAAAGGTGGGAATTTAAGGAGATGGGACCTGGATAAACTGAAAGAACCAGACGTTGTACAGAGTTTCAGGGAGAGCATAAGGGAACAATTTACAGGAATGGGGGAAAGAAATACAGTAGAAGAAGAATGGGTAGCTTTGAGGGATGAAGAAGCGAAGGCAGCAGAGCATCAAGTAGGTAAAAAGACGAGGGCTAGTAGAAATCCTTGGGTAACAGAAGAAATATTGAATTTAATTGATGAAAGGAGAAAATATAAAAATGCAGTAAATGTAGCAGGCCAAAAGGAATACAAACGTCTCAAAAATGAGATCGACAGGAAGTGCAAAATGGCTAAGCAGGGATGGCTAGAGGACAAATGTAAGGATGTAGAGGCCTATCTCACTAGGGGTAAGATAGATACTGCCTATAGGAAAATTATAGAGACCTTTGGAGATAAGAGAACGACTTGTATGAATATCAAGAGCTCAGATGGAAACCCAGTTCTAAGCAAAGAAGGGAAAGCAGAAAGGTGTAAGGAGTATATAGAGGGTCTATACAGGGGCGATGTACTTCAGGACAATATTATGGAAGTGGAAGAGGATGTAGATGAAGATGAAATGGGAGATGTGATACTGCGTGAAGAGTTTGACAGAGCACTGAAAGACCTGAGTCGAAACAAGGCCCCCGGAGTAGACAACATTCCATTGGAACTACTGACGGCCTTGGGAGAGCCAGTCCTGACAAAACTCTACCATCTGGTGAGCAAGATGTATGAAAAAGGCGAAATAAACCTCAGACTTCAAGAAGAATATAATAATTCCAATCCCAAAGAAAGCAGGTGTTGACAAATGTGAAAATTACCGAACTATCAGTTTAATAAGTCACAGCTGCAAAATACTAACACGAATTCTTTACAGACGAATGGAAAAACTAGTAGAAGCCAACCTCGGGGAAGATCAGTTTGGATTCCGTAGAAACACTGGAACACGTGAGGCAATACTGACCTTACGACTTATCTTAGAAGAAAGATTAAGGAAACGCAAACCTACGTTTCTAGCATTTGTAGACTTAGAGAAAGCTTTTGACAATGTTGACTGGAATACTCTCTTTCAAATTCTAAAGGTGGCAGGGGTAAAATACAGGGAGCGAAAGGCTATTTACAATTTGTACAGAAACCAGATGGCAGTTATAAAAGTCGAGGGACATGAAAGGGAAGCAGTGGTTGGGAAGGAAGTAAGACAGGGTTGTAGCCCCTCCCCGATGTTGTTCAATCTGTATATTGAGCAAGCAGTAAAGGAAACAAAAGAAAAATTCGGAGTAGGTATTAAAATTCATGGAGAAGAAATAAAAACTTTGAGGTTCGCCGATGACATTGTAATTCTGTCAGAGACAGCAAAGGACTTGGAAGAGCAGTTGAACGGAATGGACAGTGTCTTGAAAGGAGGATATAAGATGAACATCAACAAAAGCAAAACAAGGATAATGGAATGTAGTCTAATTAAGTCGGGTGATGCAGAGGGAATTAGATTAGGAAATGAGGCACTTAAAGTAGTAAAGGAATTTTGCTATTTGGGGAGCAAAATAACTGATGATGGTCGAAGTAGAGAGGATATAAAATGTAGGCTGGCAATGGCAAGGAAAGCGTTTCTGAAGAAGAGAAATTTGTTAACATCCAGTATTGATTTTAGTGTCAGGAAGTCATTTCTGAAAGTATTAGTATGGAGTGTAGCCATGTATGGAAGTGAAACATGGACGATAAATAGTTTGGACAAGAAGAGAATAGAAGCTTTCGAAATGTGGTGCTACAGAAGAATGCTGAAGATTAGATGGGTAGATCACATAACTAATGAGGAAGTATTGAATAGGATTGGGGAGAAGAGAAGTTTGTGGCACAACTTGACCAGAAGAAGGGATCGGTTGGCAGGACATGTTCTGTGGCATCAAGGGATCACCAATTTAGTATTGGAGGGCAGCGTGGAGGGTAAAAATCGTAGAGGGAGACCAAGAGATGAATACACTAAGCAGATTCAGAAGGATGTAGGTTGCAGTAGGTACTGGGAGATGAAAAAGCTTGCACAGGATAGAGTAGCATGGAGAGCTGCATCAAACCAGTCTCAGGACTGAAGACCACAACAACAACAACAACAACATCGTAAGAATATCGATGTAATATTGGACCCTCGCAAAACTGAATGCATGAATCTGAAGAGTTTGTCCACAGAGGGAGTACCCTCTTCTTTAACAAGACAACGCCAGACAACATACGATCACTGCGACATCTGATACAGTCCGACGCCTTGGATTCACTGTCATCGATCATCCTCCATACAGTCCAGACTTGGCCCCATCCGTTTTCATCTGTTTCCGAAACGTAAAGAAAACTTTCGTGGACCTCATTTGAACGTGATGAAGTGAAGCAATCAGAGGTCAGGTTGTGGCTCTGTCAACAAAGTCGAAAATTCTATAGTGACAGTATCAACAAGCCGGTCTCTCGTTGGGAGAAATGAGTTCGTCACCTGTGTGGCTATGTTGAGAAATAAATATGCAGACATGAAGAATCAAGTGCAAATACTAATAAAGAAAATTAGATTTAAAATTGCTTTAAGAGTTTTCAATTAAAAAAATTTAGGAGGCATTACTTTCCAGCACGCCTTCGTAATCGAAATTAGCCAGAATAAGAACTGCAGAAGTGAAATAGAGAGAAATCAACAATTGAAAAGGAGAATTCAGGTCGTTAAAACACAAATTCAAAAAAGACCGCGAAACATCTGAAAATTACAACAAAATATTAATATGAAATAGCTGTGGTTAAGCGCTGCAGAAACTATGTTTTGCTTTGGCTCTACCAAGGTTATCATATACGTAATGAAATACAAAACAAGTGCTTAAAAAACTCTCCAGCTGCTGTAATAAAAACATTTAACAGTATTGACCTAACATCATTTCAACACAGAGAGAGATTAGGTAAACGTCTTTACTCACATTAAATGTTATTGATTACACATGACATTTTAACCATCGCAAACAGCAATAAACCAATGTTTAGTGTTAATTTTACGGAGAGATAAGAAGAGGAAATCTTAGCATAAAGTTCTCATTAAATAATTTTTGCTGTGATCCTCTTGGTGTAACAGTTTCATACCCTCGATTTTGTGATCCGAACTTCATCCACTTAGGCTAACTTCCTTCTTAACGCGCTTTTCGAAGTTAGCAGACAGGCGTGGCCTGCAGGAAGCGCACCGGAAGTACAAGGCTCCAAGTAGAAGTTTCCCACTCGCCTACAACATGGAATCGTATAGGACCTCCAGCCCATCACCGGTGACAATGTCCCAGCCAACTCTAGCAACGGAGTGAGTTTGTGAACGCGACCGATCGGCTGAAGTTAGCTAGCGCCGACTGCTCCTCGTGGGCACGGAAGGTAAACATGTTCGCGCGAGTTAAGCGAAGATACAGTAAGACGTTCTATCGATCCCACACTCTCTAACGGATCAGAAATAAAACAAAAACAAACGTCTGCACCTTCCCCTGACGTGGCCACACTGAAGACCCGTGAAATTCGGTCAGAACTTCTGCTTTTGTTTTGTAATTTAATGATTCCAGCAACATGAAGGACACTGGTGCCTAGTTGCAACAGTCCTAACTTCCTTGGAAAGCTTATAAAATCAACCTCTTGGTTTACATGAGAGACGTGTCAATAATGAGAGATGAGTGGCACGGCTATGTTGAATGTAAGACGGGGGAATTGATCACTAGAAAATCCACTACTGTTCTCCTAAGGTAACTTTTACCGAGAACCATATTCTTCAGTGTAAATTACGGCACAGGTTTTCGTATAGCGATCAAATGCAAAAACCCGAATGTAGGAAGAGTGCAGATTAATCGCATTCATATCTATTGGTGTTACAAGATTCTCTCCGAGTGCACACTTGACTTGACATACAATACACAAAAAGATATTAATCAGTTAAGAGACGATAGAACAGTTGTCCTCGCACGCACACCGTCCATCCAAAACGTTCCAAGACTGATTTTATTCCTGACGTATAAGCGACATCACCGCAGTAACTACGGTGGAAGCTTGAACTAACAACTGTAAACAACAGACGCGCAATCGCGCTGTCAGTTGTGGGCTGGCAATGATGCGTAGTGAACGTGTAGCCGTAGTGTATCAACGTTGTTGTGTCACAATTCGGAAAGGAGTATCATCTATAAATCAAGTTTTGAGGACATGCTCCAGAATATCGTGAAGAAGAGATATTTGTAAACAAATTCTGTCTCTCATACCTTGACTCCCGAACCAGTACAAAATGCGAACAATCCTTTTGAAAAGCATCATCAGCAGTCGAAGCTCACCTTTCAACAGACGTTACCTGCTTTGTTCACCATCTCCACTTGTCACCACTGTAGAATGGTCTTAAGATGTTCTGCTGATATCTAAAACCAGTTACCATTGTAATAAATTTTTTTATGTGATCGAGGTTGTTTCACATTGTAACTTCAAAAACAAACATTTACTGTTGTACAATACGCAGGTGATACAATAGCGTCCCAGGCTGCCAGCGGCAGCAAGGCAGAATTATCGTAACCTTTGACAAGTGTGTACTGACCCCAGCGTGGGGTCGGCATGGTCGCTGCTCTGACGATAGGGACACGACAAGTCTGACGAGGGCCGGAACAGTTCGGCTTTCAGCCGCGGAACTGCAACTCCTGCTAATTACGGAGAACAGCCGGCTGAAATTCAACAGGCGGAACTCGGCAGTGGTCTTCTCCCTGCATACAGACAAGGCATACGATCGTGTGTGACGGGACTGGCTAATAGTCAAAGTTGTCGATCAGACCACAGTTCCAGACTCCTGTGTAAAGCCGGTCGACAGTTTTATACACGACAGAAGATTGTTTGCTCAGATTGATGGTAAAAAATCCGGCATGAAATAATTAGAACCGGCATACTCCAGGGGTCTGTGATCTCACTCATCCTGTCGAGCATCTATATCAATGACCAAGTTATCACTTGTCACTGCAAGTCTTTATGCAGACGACACAGACATCTTCACCTCGGGAAGGGATATAAAACAGATCATAACGATGGTGCAACCTCAATTGGACATCAAGGAAGGCTGGAGCAAAGACGAACACGATAACAATCAGTCCCATCCTTTCAGTGTTGAAACTGTGTACCACGAAAAGTCCTGTATTAAAAACGTAACTGGGCATCATGCGCCAGCATGCACCTTGGTTGCCAAGGGTTAAGTAACTTGCGATTTTAGTGAACAACGGCATCACTTACACACCACCTATTCAAGAAAGGAAAGTGAACACCATGATGATGGTTCAGGCCATGACGCCCTTCTTTACTAGGCGCTACCACAGCCAATCAACTAAGTCGAAACTCTACAAGGAAATGATATACACACATCAAAAAAGTTTTGCAACACCCCCGTGCCCACAGCTTCTGAAGATAGACATTGACTGTGGATACTGTTCCGAGACGTCACTAAACCCGCCCAAAGATGTAAACAACCATGCATGAGCAGCGCCCATTACACGGAGGGGGACCAACAGCCAATCAGTTCAAGGCATTCCACCAGGAACAAAGTACACGGCTCTTGTTGTCTGTAGTCAACCGTGCCTAGACGGTCAGTACTGCGGTTCGATCGCGTCCGCATTGTTACTTTGTGCCAGGAAGGTCTCCCAACAAGGGAAGTGTCCAGGCGTCTCGGAGTGAACCTAAGCGATGTTATTCGGACATGGAGGAGATACAGAGAGACAGGAACTGTCGATAATATGACTCGCTCAGGCCGCCCAAGGACTACTACTGCAGTGGATGACCGCTATCTACGGATTGTGGATCGAAGGAACCCTGACAGCAACGCCACCATCTCGAATAATGCTGTTCGTGCACCCACGGGACGTCGTGTTACGACTCAAACTGTGCGCAATAGGTTGCATGATGCGCAACTTCACTCTCGACGCTCAAGGCGAGGTCCATCTTTAGCCAGGACACCACGCAGCGAGGTGCAGATGGGCCCAACAACATGATGAATGGACAGCTCAGGATTGGCATCACGTTCTTTTCACCGATGAGTGCCGAATATGACTTCAACCAATCGTCGGAGACGTGTTTGGAGGCAACTCGGTCAGCCTGAACGCCTTAGACACACTGTCCAGTGAGTGCAGCAAGATGGAGGTTCCCTGCTGATTTGGGGTGGCACTATGCGGGGCCGACGTACGGCGCTGGTAGTCATGGAAGGCGCCGTAACAGCTGTATGATACGTGAAGCCCTCCTTCGACCGACAGTGCAACCATATCGGCAGAATACTGACGAGGCATTCGTCTTCATGGACGACAGTTCGCGTCTCCATCGTGCACATCTTGTGAATGACTTCCTTCAGGATAACGACAGTGCTCAACTAGATTGGCCAGTATGTTCTCCAGACTTGAATCCTATCGAACATGCCAATGATAGATTGAAAAGGGCGGTTTATGGATGACGTGACCCACCAACCACTCTCAGGGATTTAGGCCGAATCGCCGTTGAGGAATGGGAAAATCTGGACCAACAGTGCCTTGAAGAACTTGTAGATAGTACGCCACGCAGAATACAGTCATGCATCAATGCAAGCGGACGTGCTACTGGGTAGTAGAGGTACCGGTGTATACAGAAATCTGGACCACCACCACCACCACTGAAGGTCTTGCTGTATGGTGGTAGAAATTGCAATGTGCAGGGGCGGAAATGATGTTTATGTTGATCTCTATTCCATTTTTCTTTACAGGTGATGCAAAACTTTTTTTGATGTGTGTAGCTGTCGCTCCTTTGTGATTCTAACTCAAGGAGAGCTTCTTGCACCAATAACATATGACGACTGCAGCCTTGCCAAAACGTCCAAATAGGTGCCTCACTGCTCCGTAAATGGTATTCGCCAGCAAATAAAAGAAAACTACCTGGTAGACAAGACCAAAGATGAGGCAACGAAACTGTTCCAAAGAATAGACGAGAATATTGAAGCTTTTCGCCAACTGGCGACTGTAGGCCAAGCTCTGCCCAACAATGGCACAAATAAAAGGTTTCTAGAACAATATTTATGTCCCCAAGAGACCACCCTGGTTGAACGTCCTTCTACCTCAACAAGTGCACCTCGGCAGCGCAAGTATCTTAAGAAATAACTTCAGTGAAAACCTCTTCCAACCCTTCACTCCAGAAGTAAGAATCGTCATAGGCCATAACGGTTAGGCACTGGCGTGAGAAACGGCCCCATTTGCAGGGTGTGGAGTAATTCTGAGCCACGTCGCAGCCTCTGGACAGGTGCCCAGCAGCAGCGGAGTCTCCCCACAGGAGCAGGAGATACCTAATCCCATAGGTGATTCATTGAAACCAAGAAAATCCAGCAACTATTACTCGGATGATCTCATATTTCCATGTCTAGGCCGCATCAATGTTACGTGGGGGCAAAGAAACCCATACCAAATTATAAGAAGCACAGGCCTGTCTCGAAAAAATATTGCTCATTTTTCAGTGAAGATATGTAGTGTACAACCAGGCAATAGTTAACATAGTCGATACGAATAACAAGGAAAATCTGCATAAAATGGTGAGAGAGGGGCGGTTCTACAGATGGGCCCACAGGATGGGTCACCAACTGGCCCGATGATCCAAAGTGCGAAAGTCCTTCACATCTCATCATGTCAGATTGCACTGTGGTTAACAGTGTCTAAGTCCTTTAGGTGGGACTCGGTGTTCCATGGCAGTCTGTAGACGGTTAGATGATCAGATGATAGAACTACATAGACCTACATAGAGCGCCTGCTCCCGAAAGGCAAAGGTCCAGGGTTCGAGTCTCGGTCCAGAGTTTGAGTCTCGGTCCGGCACACAGTTTTATTCCACCAGGAAGTTTCACATCAGCGCACACTCCACTACAGAGTGAAAATCTCATTCTGGAAACATCCTCCAGGCTGTGGCTAAGCTATGTCTCCGCAATATCCCTTCTTCCAGGAGTGGTAGTTTTGCAAGGTTCTCAGAAGAGCTTCTGTGAAATTTGGAAAGTAAGAGACGAGGTACTGGCAGAAGTGAAGCTGTGGGGACGGCTCGTAAGTCGTGCGTGGGTAGCTCAGATGGTAGAGCACTTGTCCGCGAAAGGCAAAGGTCCCGAGTTCGAGTCTCGGTCCGGCACGTAGTTTTAATCCGCCAGGAAGTTTCATATCAGCGCATACTTCGCTGCAGAGTGAAAATCTCATCCTAGACCTACATAGGTCCAACAAATATCATTTAGGAACAAATGAACCGACATTCTTTGAATAAGTTTCAGCTGGACATTCTTAAATAAAATGCTTCGATTCTCTTCTTTTCTGGTTTTCCCACAGTCCATGTTTCGCTACCATACAGTGCTATGCTCCAAACGCACATTCTCAGAAATTTCTTCTTCACATTAAGGCATATGTTGGATACTACTAGAAATCTCTATGCTAGCCTACTCTTTATGTCCTCCTTGCTCCGACAGTCACTGATTATTTTGCTGTCTGGGTAGCTTCTTCTGCTTCGTGATCAGCAGTCCTGATTGGCTATTGTCATTTCTGCAACTTCTCTTTACTTTCGTCTTGCTTACATTTACTCTCAACTTATATTCTGAACTCATTAGACTCATTCCATACAGCAGATCATGTGAAAGGCTTATTTCAATAGTGGTACAAGTCCATTACCTCCGCTTTTCTGCCTATAATGCTTCTGAAATTAATGACCCAAACAAACAGAAAGAAAGTTCATCTCTAGCAAGAAGCCATGCTTGAATATTTCTGGTACGTCAACTGCAGATTTTTCAGCGCTCATTTAACTTTAGGACTCTGTATCTCAATATGAACAAAAATGGATTTGCACCACTATTGAAATAAGCCCTTCATGTGATCCTTCTTCAGTTTTATTCAGGATAGCAATGTCATGAGCGAATTGTATCATGGATATCCTTTCACCTTGAATTTTAATTCCACTCCTGAATCTTTCTTTTATTTGCATCATTACTGAACAGTAGGGATGAAAGAGTACATCTGCCTTACACCCTTTTTCGTTAGAGAAGTTCGCTCTTGGCCGTCCACTATCATTATTCCCTCATGAGTCTTGTACACATTGTGTATTACCAGTCTCTCCCTGTAGTTTACCCTACTTTTCCCAGATATCGAACCTCTTGTATCACTTTATACAGTCGAACGCTTTTCCCAGGTCGACAAATCCCATGAACGTGTCTTGTTTTTTCTTCAGTCTTGCTTCCATTACAAACCGACACTTCAGAATTGGCATTCTAGTGCCTTTACCTTTAGAAAAGCCAAACCGATCGTCATCTAACACATCCTCAATTTTCTTTTCCACTGTTCTGTATATCATTCTGGTCAGCAACTTGGATGCATGCGCTGTTTTGGAATTGTGTGGATAATGTTTTTCCGAAAGTCAGATGGTATATCCTCAGACTCATACACTGTACACATCAACGCGAATAATCGTTATATTACTATTTTCCCCCAATGATTTTCGAAATTATAATGGAATGTTGTCTATTCCTTCTGCCTTATTCGATCATAAGTATTCGAAAGCTATTTTAAATTCTGATTCTAATACTGGATCCTCTATCCAATTTATATTGACTTCCATTTTCTCTTCTATCACGTCATCAGACAAGTCTTCTTCCTCATACAGGCCTTCTGTGTATTCCTTTCACCTATCTGCTCTCTCTTTCTCTCTCTCTCTCTCTCTCTCTCTGAATTTAACAATGGAATTCCAATTGTACCTCTAATGTTACCGCCAATGTTTTTTTTTATCTCACCGACGGTTCTGTTGCCTTTTCTGTATGCTCAGTCAGCCGTTGAGACAATCATTTTATTTTAGATTTCTTGACAGTTTTTCCTGCAGCCATTTCACCGTAGCTGCTCTGCACGTCTTTATTTCATTTCGAAGTGACATGTGTTTGTGTATTCCTAAATTTCTCTGAAATATTTTGTACTTCGTTTTTTCATCGATGAACTTAAGTTTTCTTCTGTTACCCGTGCTCTCTTCGCAGTTACCCTCTTTGTGCCTCTGTTTTTCATTCCAACTTCTTTGGCTTCCTTTTTTAGCCATATCCATTTCTCTTCAACTACAATCTGTACTGGCATATTCCTTACCGCAGTATCAATAGTTTTAGAGAACTTCAAGCGTACTATTTCGTTCATTATTCAATCGTTTTGTTATTGTCACCGTCCTCTTGGCAGTCCCCTCCCGGAAATCCCGTATGGTCTATTCTGGATTGACCAATGGAGATATCATCATGACATTTATCGTAATAGGCAACATGTCCTGTGGATACACGTGATGGGTCTTTAAAGAAATGGTCTCCATTGCCTTCTCCATCCTCTTACCTTTGATCATTGCTGATTCTTAAGCCTTTAGGAACAGTTTCCCAGCCCAAGGGCAAGAGAGTGTCCTGAACCACTTTCTGTTCCTCCACCCTCCGTTTGTTGTTCTAAAATATACGTAAGCGGTACTGAATACAAAAATTTTGTTTTATACTTTGCAACAGCTGTATATTATTTCTCTCCCGAGCTGGAAACCACTAGAACACACTGCATGGTATAGTGATAAGTTTCATTGGTTCACGACGCTGCGACGGGCTATAAACTACTTATCAAAAGTTCCCTTCCTCTAATTGAACTGATTCAGATGATACGATTTTATCTTTTAAGAGACTATATCCTCTGATGAACGTTTGTGGCAGTGATAAAATCGACATGTGACTGTCAGTATAACGGGGGCACCTCCTTTACACCGATAGAAAGTTACATTACACTGGCGCCCGAGCACGACTTGCGAATCACCTCGAACCCTCAATTGGCCACAAACTTTTACTTGTAATAGGTTTTCATTCTAATATATACTCCGCACGGAAATAGACATAGCCGGCCGGCGCTTCAGTCTGGAACCGCGCGACCGCCACGGTCGCAGGTTCGAATCCTGCCTTCGGCATGGAATTAGTTAGGTCTAAGTAGTTCTGAGTTCTAGGGGATTGATGACCTCAGCTGTTGCGTCCCATAGTGCTCAGAGCCATGTGAACCATTTTTGAAATAGACAAATGTGGACATGACAACAAATGAGACTTTGATTTATATATGCCACCGAGAATAACTCCGAAAGTATGGTAGTAGCGGACAAGTTTTTGGGACAAATGTTCATGGGTCAAGAGGGACCACAATATTTTAGTTTTTTGTTGCTAGGTGGTGTCGCGTCAGAGATATCAAGGTCAACTTTTTTTTAATGGGATGCTATATTTTAATACTTATTTTCTGGTAGCGGCGATAGAGACGAATCCAATGATATGTAACGGTAAGGTCTTTGAAGGTCAACGAAGGTCACAATGGTGGCTTGAACGTCGATTTATAGAAGGTATTCGAAGTGACAACTATTGGTATCAATGCAGTGTTCCAGTCTTTTTATCATTGAGTGGTATTCCTCATCACATCGGCACTTATCGAAGTACGTGCTCTGACAATTATCTCTCGTATATCGTGCAAATAGTACTGTAAATATTCGCCGAATACGGCGTATCCACCTAATGTGCCACTAACATGTAAACACCATTCGACGGTTTCGCTATACAACACTAATAGGGACGGTAAGACTGGTATCGTCGAATCAAGCGAATTTGAAAGATGTATTCCTTCGAAGAACGATATGCTTCTCATTTACGGAGAATGCCAACGAAATTCAGTGAGAAGTAGAGACCTATGCGTTGAAAGATATCCTCAACGTACTCACCCGACATGTCGTACATTTAAGTATGTCTGCGATAAATTGAGAACAACTGGATCTTTAACGCATCGAAAACACATCCGGCAAAGGAAAATTACTAACGAGAAAACGGAAATTGGTACTTTTGCCACTGTCGTTCGAGATCCTTGTGTTAGTTCGCGTCAAATTGCAAGGGACTCTGGCATGAGCCGGTGTAGTGTTGTTCGTGTTCTGAAACGCCCTAAATACCATCCTTACCATATCAGTCTCTACGAAGAATTAACTGGTACGGACTGTACGCGTCACATTGAATTCAGATTCAGAGAGATGACACATTTATTAATTCGGTTTTATTTACTGACGAGCCTACATCACGAAACATAGAAACGTTAATTTGCATAACATGCATTATTGGGCAACTGAAAATCCATGTTGGTTGCGGCAAGTTGCATACCAAAAACTTTGTTCTGTGAATGTATGGTGTGGTGTTCTGGAGGACAGAATTATAGGCCCCTATTTCAACGAAGGAAATCTTAATAGGAGGAAGTACACCACATTCCTGCAAGAAACATTAGGTCTGTTATTGGAAAAAATATCTTTAGGAACAAGGAACAGAATGTGGTATCAACACGATGGGTGTCCGGCACATTTTTCGCTGACGGCTAGAAATGAGTTGCAGAGACTATTCCCAAATCGTTGGCTTGGACGTGGAGGAGATGTGTCGTGGCCGGCTCGTTCGCCAGATTTCACGCATCTGGATTTTTTTCTTGTGGGGATTCGTAAAAGACATTGTTTATAAAGACGTTCCAACTACTTCTGAAGATATGCGAGAGAGAATTGTCAGAGCATTTGCTTCGATAAGTGCCGATGTGATAAGGAATACCACTCAACCCATGATACGAAGATTGCAGCACTGACTTGATACTAATGGTCATCACTTCGAACATCTTCTGTAAATGTACGTTCTTGCCACCTTTGTGACCTTTGTTGACCTTCAAAGACCTTACTGCTGTACACCATCGTATTCTTCTCTACAATCGTTATAAGAAATAAGTACCAAACTATAGCATCTCATATAAAAAAAAGAAAAAGAAAGAAAAAACAACAATATTTACCTTCATATCTCTGAAGCGACCCCATATAGCAACCAAAAACGTCATATTATGGCCCCCATTGTCCCAAGCAACTTTTGTGCCACAAACGTTTCAGCTGCTGCCAGACTTTCAGAGTTATTGGCTCTGAGCACTATGGGACTTAACAGCTGAGGTCATAAGTCCCCTAGAACTTAGAACTACTTAAACCTAACTAATCTAAGGACACCACACACATCGATGCCCGCGGCAGGATTCGAACCTGCGACCGTAGCGGTCGCACGGTTCCAGACTGTAGCGCCTAGAACCGCTCGGCTATACCGGCCGGCTTTCGGAGTTATTCTTGGTGGCAGTAGTTAAAGACTTAGCCTGTATATCTCGTATGTCCTTCCTCTCGACGGTGCTGTCACTGCCGCATTTTGAGATGCTATTATGGAGTTCGGAAGGTATGACGAGGAAGTAGTTGTAGATACGTATGAGCAGTGCAGCAGGGTCGGGCCTCGTATCCGCCGAACTTAACATCTTTGGGTATCTGGGAAGCTAGAGCTGTGTGATGGAGGAGCGGTGGACGTGACTGTCCAGAGAAGGCTTGTTGGAGCCTTGGTGAAGACGTCGCACGAAGCTGAGTGTACTTGTTTTGGGTTACTGTTACTACGTTTTCCGATGTGCGCATGTTTCAGCTGCTGGCCCTACGTGCTGGTGCTGTACCACAGGTTTGACGAGAAGTTTTAGCGTACATTTGCCCACTTGTTTGCCACGCTTGGTCGAAGGTGGAGCCTGGGATCTACCGCTTCCTGTTTCAATGCTGAGCGCTCTTTGAAATTTCTGTAACACTCGTTCCATGCCGGTGGCTCTTCTGTGTTCTGTAGCGGTTTAGTGAGTCTTGGCTACATGGTGCTAAACTCTAGGCCGCCAGTTTTGCAGCCATGCTTAAGTAATGCCTGTTTCTGAACATTTGTCATGTGTGCTCAACCCTCTCCCTTGTAGACGAACTACTGGATCTATTGTGCTTAATACCTCTTAAACTAAAAACGCAAATACCGCAGGGAGAACTAGTTTAGTCATTTAGTGTGGCCGCTCGGGGTAGCTGCGTGGTCTTGGGCGCCTTGTCACCGTCCACGCGGCTCCCCCATGGAGGTTCGAGTCCTCCCTCGGGCACGGGTGTATGTGTTGTCCTTAGTGTAAGTTAGTTTAAGTTAGATTAAGTAGTGCGTAAGCTTAGGGACCTATGACCTCAGCAGTTTGGTTCCGTAAGACCTTACCACAAATTTCCAAATTTTTCTTTTTAGTGTTATTTGTGTTTAATTCTTTTACAAGGTATTACGACCTGTATGGGTTGTTTCATTTTAACTGTACAGCTTTGTTTTGTCCAGAAGTTAGTTCCCCCTGGTAGTAGTAAACACTGTTGCAGGGAAACATTCGTGATTTGCAAATCTTATCAAGTTTTAGTTAACAGTCAACCTGAGTAATCTTTCCGATGCACTGAAGTGCTTGTTACTTGTTGGAGTGTTTAACTCAAATTCTCCAATTCATGGTTGAGATAAGTGGTTGCAGGTGTGTTCACACCTGAAGAGAGACCTTGCATTTTTTGATTAACTTTAACATGAAATTATTTGTCGATTAATCTTTTTGTTCTGATGCTGTTGAATTTATCATGCCGGCTTCTGTTCTACCTGAAATCCCTGGACTAGCAGGACAGAGCGGGTGAAGTTATATTTGTGGAAAGAGACCAAAATAAGTTGCGGTCAGTTACACTCAACATATAAATTGTATTTCTTAAAACACACAATAACATAAGCAAGATTTAAACAACTCTCAAGGTTTTAACGAAAGAGCTCCTTTGATTTGATTTAAATCGGCTGAGAGCCACATACGAAACTGCAGGAATTGAGGTATAGGAGTTCTTCTGGAAGTTTCACTTCTTTCAAAAAATTTTTACAGCATTAAAAATAGGCTGAAGGCCACCCATTATGGAAGAACAGTGTTACGGCTTAAGGCCAAAACAAAGATTTTCCATGAAACCCAACTAAAGGCCGCATATCAACCAAATAATTTGACGGCTTAAAGCCTAGGCAGAAGGGCTTTCAATTTAACAGGCTGAGGGCCTTAGCTTAAAACATTTCATGCAAACTCGGCTGAAGGCCTCATACTCAAAAAATTAACAATGTTATGACTTACCCTCAGGAGCAAGATTTTGAATTTTCAATTTAAGAGAGTTTAAAACTCGGCTGAAGGCCACACACTATGGAGAAGAGAATTTCACGGCTTAAGGCCTAAAGAGAAAAATCTTACAATTTTAATGAGCTAAAACTCGGCTGAAAGCCACACAGACTACTTAAGACTAAAAGCAAATCGCTACGTAAAACACAAGGAGCGGCGCCCAGAAGGTTCCAAGGGTCGGCCTGGGAAGTAACACTAACGCACGTTTAGGTGAGACAGGCAGCCAGACCGACAACCTCTTAATTGGAACCCAACCCAAACGAAGGCCAGCCGACAAACCAACCAATAAAATCAGGTCTGCTCCACCCAAGGAGCAAAACGACAACAAGACGTCAATAGCTCAACGTTCTGGATACTGGTGCAAAATCCAGCCAAGTCAGAATAAACGCCCAAAACTACCAACTCGCCTCAGCTGTCGAACTACACGCTGCACTGGACGGCAACAGCACGATGAGGAAAATACACTGCCAAAACGACGTCAATGCCCAGAGCAGGTAACCGGGACGTTAACGGCATCAAGGCAGAAGATACCGCTGGTGCACTTCATTAATGAAGGAATTAATTAAGTTAAACCACATCCAAGAAAACGGATGCACTTCTAATCCTCTTCAATGTACACACGTTGTTGCTCACGGGAATCTCGCAGAAAGCAACAACCAGGATCAAACGAAGTGAAGTGATAGCAGTTGAGGCTTGATAGCAGGTTAAGTGAGCGCTGAACTTTAGAGTCCAAGATCGGTGGGCGACGAACTTCGTAACCCTCGCAAGAAGCGCCTCACAAGTCCAACTGCTCGTACATGCCGCCAGTGGTCCTGGCCCGACTCGGTGCGACGGGGACCCCCTCGCTGATCTGCGCCGAGCGACCGACTGCACCACTCGTAAACGGTTAAAGTACCAAACATACATCGGCTGATGGGACGACCGACCGAACGACCAACCAGCGGTCGTTCCTGCTCCAGTCTCCTTCACTCAGACAGTGCATGTGTGTCTCCAGCGGTCGGCAAGTACTGGTTCTCCGCACCTCACTGGTGCTCCGTGCCCGACGCTGCTTCGTTGCCGACCGCTGTTCCGTCTGCGACTGCACTGCTGGTCCGTCTCCAACTGACTTCCAGACACACGACGGCCCGTAAATACTATCGGCCGCTCCAGAGATGGTACGACAGTGCACTATCGATACGTGCTGCTGCTGCCACTCACGGGCAAGTAAGGCAGGAGGTTAGTGACGCCAGTAAATGGAATCAGAAGACGAGGCGGCAGTACCAGAATAGAAGATGACAAACTACAAATAGCATGAACACGAGCCGTGCACGGCTCACTACCCTTGAGTACAGCGTTTCTTTCTTTTTTTTTTTTTTTTACATGTGTCAACAATGAACAACTGTTTTATTCCTGCCTTATTTAAGAGAAGTTTTATGTATGCTGTAATAGAACCAGTGTTAACTTCATGCTTTTTCACCATGTATCGTGTGCTACAGTTCTACCTTGAAATGAAATGTGCCGTCCGTTTGCTTTCGCCCTGATCTCACACTGGGCCGGTTGTTGTCTAAGGAACCTCTTGCAGTAAATTGATTTGCTTGAATTTTTGGAAGCATAAAGAGAATATCAGCAAGTAAGCGTAAATTGTCAACAAAAAGAACTTATGAAAATTTTTAATTTATTGATTAGCTATATAACATTAATAAACTCGTGGGGGATCGTTCTGAAAGTAAGGCCTCCTACGTTTATGTGGTGACTTTGTATGTCCGTGTCAGATGTCGTCTGGGTAGTGCTAATGTTTGAATCCTCCTCTTTCGTTTGCAGGTGGTTCTGTTGTTCTGCGTTAGATGGCGCCAGCAGAGGTGTGTTTCAAAATGGAGTCTGACGTGGACGCACCTATAAAACATCGACGTGTGGTTGCATTCCTCACTGTTGAAAACACTGCGCCGACTGAAATCTATCGACGCTTGCTACAGATATATGGAGGCGATACAACAGCTGTGAGCAATCTGAGGCGTTGGGTACGGCATTTTCAAGGTGGTGGAACCTAAGTTACGCGATTTGGTTACAATGTGTGCTGATGATATGTTAACAGCGACACCAGCTGGCAACAACACATTGAGAATCTAAGACGCATCCTAGAAAATATTTTCGACAGTCAGGGGTGACCGCCAACTTCAAGAAGTCAAAGCCTGCAATAACAGATATCAACTTCATTGGACATTTTATTTCTTTGTTTCAGAGATTACCTGCGAGAAAAAAGATTAGTGGAACAGAGAATGCACCACACCACGCAATAAAACGCAATTGAAGGCATTTTTAGGGTTAGACTCATTTTACCATCGTTTGTACTAAATCAAGTCCGAAATTCAGAGACTGTGTTAAATAGATTAAAGAAGAATGTGCAATGGTAACGGACTGATGAATGCCAGATAGCATTTGACAATCTAAAAACCACTCACGTCAGTACACCAACATTACATCATTCAAACATGACAATGTATTATGGATTAATGACAGATGTGTCGCCTTGTGTTAGAAGCCTACCTATTTAGGATTCAGTTAGTGGATGGATTACCTACTTTTTGCACCATAGCTTTTGCAAAGCCCTCCACTTGCAAACTTTGTCGAACAGAAATGGAAGCATCGGCAGTGATACAAGCGTTTCGCAAATTTCAATATTATGTGGCTGGAGCAGATACAAAGGTATACTGCGATCATCAGGCACTGAACTTCTTGAATAACTGCAAGTTCTTACATCCACGATAAGCTCAATAGACACTCATTCTACAGGTACATCTTTTTCAGATTATTTATGTGCTCAGCAAAGGAAATATTATTGTAGACTCCCAGAGGAATTAACAGACGCTATCGAAATAGAAGAACGAACAACAGAGATAAAAGTTTGCTTGTGAAGGATGTAGAAAATCGTTTAGAAACATTGTACATCTCTATCGAATTGACCGTCGTTGTGATCATGTTATCCATCAGATCAAGGAGCAAGTTCTTCAAATATAAGAGCACTTTATCAGTTACATTATAATGTTTTATTTCACAGGCGACATCCTCAGTCAAAGAGTTGGTGTGATTGTTTTCCACAAGACTGTGTAGAAAAATTAATCTTGCATACACATTCAGTATTGCATCACTGTAGAGTTGGCAGGTTTCGAAAAGATTGGAAGATATTGTCATGTTCCTAATCTGAGAAGCAGTGTCCAGTAAATAATGAGGACATGCCCAAATGTCAAAAGGCTAAACCTTCAACCAAAGCAGGAAAGGAATTTTTTTGAAGAACCACTACTCATATTGGGACCCCTACCTCTGGCGAGAAGAAATGTCAAAAACATTATAGGATTTTACGACCTAGTAACCAAATATGTAAAAACGTATTCTATCAGGATATGTACTTTGCAGTCCACCATCATGTCTCAGAAATGGTTACTTCCATGCATCGGAAAGACACGAGTATTATTGTTAGACAATTCTGCCTACAACAGGTGGAGAAGATATGTACAAAACAGGAGCATTAGGCAAATTTTGGTCTCCGGATTCCATCCGGAAGCCAACCCAATATCGCGGTTGTTTCTTGAATTTAACAGATATGTCCACACATATTGCCATCATAAACAAACATTCTAGGTGGACTGTTTACAGCCATTTGAAGAAGTAAATAATAATCTGACTTACTCATCAACTGAGGCTATGCCAGCGGAGCTTCTGTTACATAAAAAGGAAAACAATGAGTGGATCAGATGTTTCCCGAAGATAACGGCTGTAGAAGAATCAAGGAAGGCCAACATTCAACAGCCGTTTGATACGTTGAAGACAAAAGCACAACAAAGGATAAACAGCTATGATCAGCAGTTGAAGGGGACGCAACTATACCCTAAGGCGTCATTACTTAAGAAGGATACCAAAAATATGATTTCTTGTCTACTTAGGACCGTATCTGATTATATCAATACGGAATAATGGTGCATATGCCTTGTGTTACCCACGATTAGTAACAAGGTGAAGGGGATGCACCTATCATCATCTAAAACCACACAATTATAAAGATCGCCTATCTCAGGTACGCGGAACCATTTAAATGAGGTCGGTTTCCAGCGAGGTTGGAGGGGGTTACTAGCTCTTCCGGGAGAGGGTAGTACGGCTATGGCGGTCGCAGCGAGCAGTCAGCCCTTAAACAATGCGGGGCCGCTGTTGGTTTGTTGTGACGCAGAGGAGCGACACAGCTGAGTGCGTCGGCATGGCGAGGCCACATTGGCGTTGGGGAACTGGGCTTAGCAGTTGCCAAAGTGGAAGCCTTTGCTGTTTGTGGGCCAGTTAGGCTTTGGTGCGGCTGTGTTCTGTCATGTAACATCTCGCAGTATCTTCAACCCTCGTGCTGCTGTTACCGACGATGTGCTTTCCAGCGGGTGATCCTAAAAACCAAGTTGTAGGCGATTATTTTTTCTGTTGGAAACCGTGTCATGTTGTGATTGCCCTCTTTTACATTATGGATCAGCAGTGTGCGAGTTCTGCCCCTTCCATGCTGCTATTAGTATTAGTTTGTTGCAAATGTTCATATGACCTGTGTTAACGGTTGTGCCTTGAAAATGAGTTTGTATGGTGGTGCCACGCACGTACCAAGCAAAATGTTTTAACTTGAAGCTACTGAAAAATCTTAAACATCTGTAGGTCTGTTGACTCTTAAACTAAATTCAGTCGGGGAGGTGTCATTATAAACACTGTACATTTAAAATCTTTCTGTTGAACGTTACTGGTATTCGGTGCTACTGAGGTTAGTTAAGCCTCTTAATCGCCAGTGCTTCTGTAACTTGTGTAATTAAATACTAATACGCTGTATTTAAAGAGGAAAGATAGAGTTCGACTAGTCATAATTAATCCTCACCTCCTTGTCTGAAAGCTGATCTATGTGAGCCGCAATACAAACTGTATGGTGTTTACCGAAATAATTGATTCCTCTGATTGATTAATTCAGTGTTTGTTATCTTAAATTAGTGCTTCGTAAAAGCTTCACGGGTTAACAAGAGTCACAACATTTCGTTATAAATTAATTGGCTTTTCCATATGTTGCAGAGTGCAACTTGTTTGTCTGTGTCGTGTCCGAGGTGGCCTTATGGGTTGCCACCGTCAGGCGCAGTCCGTGGAGCCTATGTTCTCTCAAGGGTGCCATAGCGTAACAACACAATGTCTATGAGGAAGAGCTTCCCTCAAAAAATTTTTTGTTGCAAGTATGCTGTTTCAAGTCAGAGGAAGTAGAGTTTACTGAGTCTATCGGGCCCGGTATGTTGCAGAATAGACAAACTAAAACTGTTGTTTGAAGACTTTTTTCCCCATTGTTCTCTAAAATAAGTATATTTTGCTGTAAAATTACGTCTTGCTTAAAATCCCCTTGGCAAGAGATTTGTTCTATTATTTATCGAATTGCGATATTTCAGTCTGAAGTTTAAATTCAGTCGAGATATAATTTCACTAGCCGTGCCTAGAATTGATTTGATTTTCGTAGACAAATATTCTGTTTTCTTTTTTTTAATTTACGCTTTTAATGACTGTATTGTTATATTTCACGGGCTAATCGCCGGTGGCTCCATTCTATAAATTCAATATATTGTCAGTTTTAGTTTTTCATTTTATTGTTAAATATTATTTAAATAAAGTTTACCGACTAAGAACCGATTACTGTTATCTAGATATCTATGCTCATACCAGTGTGCCGTGATTTTATGCTATTACATTGCGGTAAATAAAGATTGTGGTTGAAAATCCTCTGTTGGCTTGGTCCTTTCACTCCCCGAGGCCTTGAGACCTGCTAACAGGAATTACTGACAGAAAAATGTTTTCTTATAATATTCATTAATAAGTTTTGGGTTTGTGTTTGTTCTCAGTTACATTAATATTCACTGACAAACAAAACTGTGACATATCATTGGCTGAGATTTGATTTTGCCATTGTGTATTATGGTCTTTCTGTTCCGTGTATATTAAGTTTTTGACATTGGTGCAGCAATTGTATTATGGATTTTTTTCATACTATTACGTTAGTAGCGATAGATGTTAACTTTCATTGAAGAGAATGTAAGTGATCTGTTCCTGCATTGCACACACAGAATACACACTCAGTGCGTCTCCATATCTTAATCTTAATTACGTCTTACTGTTACTAATACAGAAATCTGGCTGATAGCTATTCGACTCGTTTCGGCATTTTTTTTCTCGGCCTTAAGTCACTTTTGCGTGGTTAGGATACCCATACCCGTGAGGTGACTCAGTAGATGTGGAGATAAAAAGGTACATACTAGGGTACAGCCGCAATACATGCAAGTGTCCAACGTAATTTTGCACAATTTTAACTTTCTTGCAGTAAAGAGTGTAAGTACATGCATGAACAGAAATGACTCTGCCACTGTCTGCGTTCTAGACATACAGACACACTGTTTTCATACAACAAGTTAGTGATGTGATCTCCTGATGTGATCCCCTGTGCAATGACTTTCAAAGACATGTAATGATGTGTGTGAGTTTCGTGCAGTGATGAATATGAACTTCATTTTGAAACTGGTGTGTCAACAAGACAATTCAACTTACAGTTTTGTGATAAGCTGTGCCAGTACGTGATTTATTGTGATCGATCAAGAACTTTAAATCAGTGTAATGGATTGTGATCAGTTTGTTTGCACGACTTGCAACGAACTGTCGTGTCGTCACAGGTCATTAGATTTCCACGAGTGGTGTGCCACGACTATTAAATGAAGTGGTCACTAAAGGCCTTTTGTGACCTTACGATAATCGAAAGAACATTTTGTCTGAAGTTTTCAATAATTTATGCAAACGAGAGGCTACAGATAGTTGTGTTAACAATTCCTGAGATTCTCAGGACTAAACCTGAATCCGAATCTCTAAGTACCATAAAATTCGGGCTGTGAGCATGGAATCTATGTAGGACTCCATCCACGTCTTACCGCCACTATTTACAGATATTCCCTGTCAGAACTTTAATACAATGATTGGTCCATATCCAAATCATCGAGATATTTTCAACAGAAACCGAGGGAAGGTTACGGCCCATGTCCAACTCCCAACCTTAGCAAGTCTTGAATAGATCCAGATTTTGGCCGACTGTCTTGCAAACTTCGTCATCATCTATCACCGACACGACGACAGAAGACAACAGTTGTATGTTCAGAAGAATGTTTAGTTCAATGGTTGTGATATGAGACATGAATCTGAGTAACTTGACTAAGTCTAGGACACTGAAAATTTTATCGGACGTTATTCAGCAAACGTAATTACTTCAGTCAGTAAGCATTGTCACTCACATGCAATTCTCAATGCTGAAGGCCTCGATGCGGTTTTCTCAGTCATCCATCCTCGAATGAGAAGGCAAGTTATAAAACAAGACAGGTTTTTTCCTGTGCCGGCAACTTTAACGAAACATAGTGAAAATCAAGAAACACTTAAACCTACATCACTACAGGCAAATATAGACGTGGATTCATGCCGTACATAATTATTGTCATGCTCATGACATACATGAACAATGTTTAACTGAACAATGTAATGCAAACTTCCCAACATATTACCAGTGATATGGTGTGGAAACATTCTTTATATATTTTCACACTACATTACTGGCAGTATATCAGGAAGTTGCCTTCAGTAATTAAAAGTGAACTTTGAATTGTTCGTTGGAGAAGTTCAGTATAGGTTCGTAACTCGTTCTGCTGTACTCCTCGGAAGGCTATTTTAATATCACATTTTATAATGCAACTAGCTGTGTCAGATACTATGCTGTGTATAGGAACCAAAGACGTTTCTCCTTGCACAAGAAAAGCGAATATTGTCATTCCATTATCTCTGATTTTTATTATCTCTTTGTTGAACGTGATGTTAATGAGTCCGGTTTTGCTCTTTCTCTGATAAATCAGAAGGGTATGGGAACTTAAAAGTGTGAATGTTATGTATTACAACCCGATGTAAGAGTTAAAAGTTGTATTCAAGAAAGAAATAAACGAGTGTTCATCTGTGATAAATAATTACGTGAGACTCGAACGTGGATATTAGTCTTTCTAGTCATTCTAATTACTATACAAAATTTCAGCTACACTACGTCGACCTGGAGTTGGTGAGACGCTGGGAAGATTGGAAAAAGAACCTGCAAATAAACATGGCGACTTTCAACGGACTCAAGAGCGCGAAAATCTGCCACAACTTTTTACCAAAATATTACCACACGACAAAACACACACACAAGGCGAGTTTAGTTTCAATGGATATTACAATACATCATTCGAAAACCAAGAATACATGTTAATTTCGTATATAAGGCCATAAAATGCAATAAAATAACAGTGTGAAGGGAAAATAATAGAGGGATAGATGTTCTTACTTTGGATACTCTTACTCACTTAGTGAAAGTTTTGTGGTTTTCTGCAAATCTGCAGAAACAAGTCACTGTTTTCAAGGTTGCTTGGGATTTGGTTTTACAAATTACATACCGCTTACGTAAAGGATCTTTAATTCAAATGGTCAGCAGTATTCTGTCACATAAGGGATTTACGTGAGCTACATCAGTGATCCTTAGGCAAAAACTATCGGCCCGGAACCGGAACGAGTTGATAAACCAATATTCTTCCCGTATGCAGTAGGTTGGCGAACCCCTTACTTATTACATGCGGGAAGTTCATACTGCTGTCCTTTCCTTCGATGTACGGCTTTCAGAAGAGGAGGTAGTGCTTACTGTTGTGCAGGGCGTTTTATTTCCAGGAAAACCTACAAAATTTCGAGACTTAGAGCGTCAGATCTCTGACGTCATTGACATTGCTCAAGGAGAGCCAGGTGTCCCGAAACAGGGGGAGTCGGGAGTTTTCCAGATGATGCACTACCATTATTCATGATGTCGCTTTCTCGTAGGGGCAATACTTCTGTTGTGGGGAATCGGGGAATTTTGCGTGTTCGTGCTACCGAAAACGTTAACTGCCGCAGAACAACTGGCACCAAAGGTTAAACAAACGCCTTGGTAATTCTTTTATGCCTAGCAACTGTAATCATCTGAGCATGGGTGGCTTCCGCAAGAATCAGTCATGAGGCAGTGTGCGATCTTTTAGACACTGGAAGCTCGGAGTCTTACTGTTTGTAAGTTTAGTAAGTTATTACCCGTTGTTGCTGGGTGCCGTACTGCTAGAGGACCACACCTGGTCGTAGTGGGTTCTTTCCATATTTGTTATGGCATAGGTGATTTTTCGTGGCCTATTCAGGTGGCAGTCATTAAAGGTTTGAGTGTTGATTTTCTCGTGGGAAAGTAAGAATTATGTCTTGGATTATGGGGAAGGGCACTTTTATTTCAGTTTTCCCCCTTCGGTAGAATTTCCCTTTCATCGGCGTGCACATAAGTCCAGGGTCCATTCGGCGGGTGCGGGTGCAAGGTACGGGGAATTTGGTCTGGGGCATCTGTTGCTGGAGGAAGCCCATCAATGTGGATTGCGCTGCGATAATTCCCACGTGTCCTTGTTGAAAAAATATGTAATGCCAAATAAAACCGAATACCGTATTCAGTTGACAGATCAGATTCCTGTTAAGAACCGCTTTACCGCCTGGAATCTCGGAAAATGAAGAAGGTGCGTCGGGAAGTAGAGAAGATGTTGTCCGAAGGGGTTATATGGCCATCCATTCGATCCTACGCTCCTCCCACTTTTCGTGTGAACAAATCTAAATGTGGAGTTAGTCTCGTCATTGATAACCATACTTTGAATAGCAAAGTCGTTCTGGAATCGGTTCTCTTGCCCGATTTGCACAAATGTTTCATATGGTTTACCGGGACGAGGTATTTCACGGTTCTGGACCCCAACGAAGCCCATTATCAAATTCCCCTATCGAGGGAGTCAAAAACTGCGACAGCATTAGTTACAGATAGGAACTTGTACCAATTCAGTCGTGTACCTTTCCACTGGAGCAGCGGTTCTGCCCCGCTTGCTCAATTCTGTTTCGGGTGATATCAAGTTCCAATTTGCTTACAATTATTTGGATGTCGTCATCATTTATAGCAAGTCTTTTTCCGAACATCTAGACCACCTCCATCAGGTGTTGACAGGGTCTGGGGAAGCCGAATTACCAGTTAAACTCTCGAAAGTTAACGTCGTGTAGTCCGAAATTTCCTTTTTGAGATATTTAGTTTCATTTGACGGGGTTCGAGTGGACCATAGCCGAATTCGGGCTATTCACAATTTTCGTCCTCCTAGAACTAAAACGGTAGTAGCTCGATCTGTCGGTGTAATAAAGTTTCTAACGTAAGTTCGTACTCAAGTTGGTCGAGATGGCAGCTCCTTTGAATTCATTGCGTATAAAACGACAAGAGTTCAGGTGGACCGAAAGTCAGCAGGCTGTCTTCGGTGCTGTGAAGAGAACGTTTCGTACTGCCTCTTAGTAGCCGTTCCAAATTTTGATTTACTTTTTATCTTGAAAACCGTCTCGTCAGGTTCCAAGATAGTAATTGTGTTGCTGTAGGAACACGAAGGGGAACAACGACGCATTGCTTACACATCACGCGCCTTAACAGGTACTGATTCCAAGTACTCACTCTCCTGTTTGGTACGGAAAAGTTCAAGCTATAGTTAGAATACAGCGAGGCATGAGGCCCATGAAGCCGTGCCAGTATCTCAGTGTTCGACATTTTTTAAATTCGCCACTCCAAACTGTAGGAGATAGCTGACTTGCTTCTAGATCAATTTAATCCTGAAGTAATTAGAGAATATTGGCGGGGAGCGAGGGCAGATGTTCCTAGGAACCAACAAAGGGAAGCGGCGCACTCCAGCCAAAGATGCTGGCCTGCCAAATTCCGTGACTTGGTATATGTCCGTTACTTTGGAGGTCACAGCAAGTAGGGTAAAGTACCAACCAAGTGTGCACCACACTTTGTCGGTCTGTGGCGCGTGCTCGAGGTGGCAACCCAGTCATGCTGCGAATGAGGCACCCGCCTAAAATAGAGAGTGCACATCAGCCATGTTATGCCAGAATATTCTCATTAATGTAAATGTTTCCCTTCTGATCTCCCTTCCTCGGAGTTTATCTTCTGGGCAGAGGAGGGGGGGGGGGAGGGGGAGGGAGATTAAGCCATGTGGCGAGGTCGATACCTCATATCCGGCGAACTTGAGCACCGTTTCTGCGTATCTGGAGAGCTAAAGCTCCATGGTGGGGAACGATGAGATGACAGTGGGGAGAAGACTTGGTGGAGTAATGGAAAGAACGCCATACGTGATATAGTGTACTTGTTTTGGATTAATGGTGACTAGCTTTCAAGATGTGCGTGTGTTCCAGTAGCGGGCCCCGTGTGTTAGTACTTTGGTATAGAGGGTGTATTGCCGGACTCATACCTTCCACACATCAAAGTGGACAGTCGTTTTGTTTCCACTTCTTATGGAATCTTATCTATCCCTTCTGCTTTATTTGGTCTTAAATCTTACAACATTTCTTAAATTCTGATTCTAATATTGGATACCCTGCCTCTTCTATATGGACTCCTGTATCTTCTTCTACCACATTATCAGACAAGACTTCGCCGTCATAGAGGCATTCAGTGCACTCTTTCCACCTATCTGCTCCCTCCTCTGGATTTAACAGTGGAATTCCCATTCCACTCTTAATGTTACCATCTATGCGTTTAATGTCACCGAAGATTGTTTTTTTTCGATATGCTGAGTCAGTCCATTCGACAACCATTTACTTTTCGAATTCTTGACATTTTTCATGCGGGCACTTCACTTTATGTTCCCTGTACTTACTGTTTATTTCATTCCTAAATGACTTGTGTTTCTGTGTCCTTTAATTTCCCTGAACATTTTTGTACTTCCTTCTTTCATCGATAAACTGAAGTATTTATTCTGTTACCCATCGTTTCCTCGCAGTTAGCTTCCTTGCCTCTCTGTTTTTGATTACAACTTCTGTGACTGCTCTTTTTTGAAATGTAC
Organism: Schistocerca piceifrons; assembly: GCF_021461385.2. Lineage (NCBI taxonomy): Eukaryota > Metazoa > Arthropoda > Insecta > Orthoptera > Acrididae > Schistocerca > Schistocerca piceifrons. The sequence goes on from NC_060139.1 coordinate 405,818,007, forward strand.
ATTTCTCTTCATCTGAACTGCCTTCTGAACTATACTTTGCCGCTGCCTCTATAGGCTCAGAGATCTTCAAGTGTACCTCTTTAGTCCTTAGTACTTCCGTATTCCACTCCGCTGTTCATTGCTTCTTCCTGAATAATCTCTTAAACTTAACGTTCCTCTTCATCACTACTGAACTGTGATTTGAGTCTATAACTGATAATGGGCACGCCTTACAATCCAGTATACGTTTCAGGAATCACTGCATGGTCCTGATGTAATCTGACTGAAACCTTGCAGTATCTCTCCAACTTTCCCAGGTATATCTCCTCTTTTGTGATACTTGTACATAGTATTCACTATTACTAGGTGATATTTATTCCAGAACTCAATTAGTCTTTTTGCTCTCTCACTTCTAGTACCAAGCCCACATTCTCCCGTCACTATTTTCTCTACTCCTTCCCTAACAACCGCATTCCATTCCCCCATGGCTATTATGTACTGACTTACTCTTTCAGTAACCTTCTATATTTTCAATATCTCTTCATCTAAGACTTGCAGGCATGCGACGTCAGCATGTGTAATTGAACAATCATTGTTGGTGCCGATTTGCTGTTGATTCTGATGGGAACAATCCTGCCACTGGACTCTTCACGGTATATCACTCTCTGCCCACCTTCCTATTCATAACGAATCCTACTTCCTTTATAGCACTTTCGGCTGCTGTTGTTATTACCCTACACTCATCTGACCAGAAATCCTTGTCTTCTTTCCATTACATTTACTCGCACTGTATCTACATTGAGCCTCGGCAGTTTCCTTTGCAAATTCACGTTCATTCTTCTGCCATTCCACATCCAGGCCCGTAGAACATTACCATTTTGTTGGTTATTCATCTTTTTCTCATTGTCACCTCCCCATTGGCGGTTCTCTCCTGGAAATCCGAATGGGGGCTATTCTGGAGTCATTTGCAAATGGAGAGATCATCATGACACTTTTCCAGTTACAGGCCACATGTTCTGTTGATACACATGTGTGTCATTAACGCAGTGGTTTCCATTGCTTTCTGCATCCTCATCCCAGATTATCATAGACACACTTGATTTACTTTTCATGATGTTATTTCGTTTTTGAATTCATGAGGAAACTGACGAAATCAATGGGCTTCAAGTTGCACACCATCACAGGCGATGAACTAGGAGTTTACTCTGTTTACTTACATGTCAACACGCAAAGTGTAACTAGTCCTCTGGTTTTTGCGTAGCTACATTTAGAAGGTGAATATGGACTGGGGATAAGGAATGAAAGAGGAAGCCGCTTCGTAGAATTTAGCACAGAGCATAGCTTAATCGTAGCTAACATTTGGTTTAAGAATCATGAAAGAAAGTTGCATACCTGGTAGACATATGGAAACACCGGTACGTTTCGGGTAGAATATATAATAGTGAGACAGAGATGTAGGAATCAGGTTTTAAACTGTAAGATATTTCCAGAGGCAGATGTGGGCTCTGAGCACAAATTATTGATTATAAACCGAAAATTTAAAGTGAAGAACCTGAAAAATGATATGAATTTAAGGATACGGGACCTGGATGAACTGAAAGAACCAGATGTGGTAGAGAGTTTCAGAGGGAACATTAGGGAACGATTGATGCGAACAGGGGGAAGGAATAAAGTAGAAGAACAGTGGGTAGCTTCGAGAGAGGAAATAGTGAAGGTAGCAGAGGATCAATAGGTAAAAAGACTAGGGCTACTAGAAATCCTTGGGTAACACAAGATATATTGAATTTAATAGATGAAAGGAGAAAATATAAAAATGCAATAAATGAAGCAGGCGAAAAGGAATAAAAACAACTCAAAAAAGAGATCGAGAAGAAGTGAAAAATGGCAAAGCCGGAATGGATATAGGACCAATGTAAGGATATAGAAGTATGTATCACTGATAAGATAGATGCTGCCTACAGGAAAATTAAAGAAACTTTTGGAGAAAAGAAAACCACCTGTATGAATATGAAGAGCTCATATGGAAAACAAATCCTAAGCAAAGCAGGGATAGCTGAAAGGTGGAAGGAGTATGTAGAGGGCATCTAAAAGGGCCATGTACTTGAGGACAATGTTATGAAAACAGAACAGGACGTAGATGAAATGGGAGACATGACAGTGCGTGAAGAATTTGACAGAGCACAGAAAGACCTGAGTCGAAACAAGTCCCCAGGAGTAGACAACATTCCGTTAGAACTACTGAGAGCTTTGGGAGAGCCAGCCACGACAAAACTCTTCCAACGTATGAGACAGGCGAAATAGCCTTATACATCAAGAAGAATATAATAATTCCAGTTCCAAAGAGAGAGGGTTTGAAAAATGCCAGACAATCCGTTTAATAAGTCACAGTTCTAAAATACTAACATGAATTCCTTACAGACGAATGGAAAAACTGGTAGAATTCGACCTCGGGAAAGATCAGTTTCGATTCCGTACAAATGTAGGAAAACGCAAAGGCAATCCTAGGATTATGGCATTCGTATATTTACAGAAAGGTTTGGACGATGTTGTCTGGAACACCCTGTTTCAAATTCTGAAGGTGTTGAAAGCTTTTTTACAATTTGTGTAGAGATCACGTGGCAGTTATAAAAGTCGAGGGGCGCGAAAGGGAAGCGGTGGTTGAGAAGAGAGAGAGACGGGGTTGTAGCCTGTTCCCGTTGTTATTTAACCTGTATATTCAGCAAGCAGTAAAAGTAACAAAATAAAAATTTGGACTAGGGATTAAAATCCAGGGAGAAGAAATGAAAACCTTGGTATTTTCTGATGACGTTGTAATTCTGTCAGAAGCAGCAAAGAACTTAGAAGAACAGTTGAACAGAAAGGACAGTGTCCTTAAGGGAGGATATAAGATGAAATCAACATAAGCAAAACGAGGATAAAGGAATGTAGTCGAGTTAAATCACCTAATCATTTTATGTTAATTATGTAATTGCATTTGTACGTTATTCATTACGTAACTTGTGAGACGATACAATCTATGTGCTTTATGTTGAATACCGTTCCAACTGATCCATTAATCGGTTTAATATTTGACATTAAATAATCATGTATAAGTGACTGCTTATGATAGACGGTTGAATATCTAGGAATCCGTCCGCTGTGACCGAGCGGTTCTAAGTGCCACAGTCCGGAACCGCGCTGCTGCTACGGTAGGAGGTTCGAATCCTGCCTCAGGCATGGATGTGTCTGATGTCCTTAGGGTAGTTAGGTTAGTACCATAGTGCTTAGAGCCATTTGAAAAAAGGCTGTGAGCACTATGGGACTCAATATCTGAGGTCATCAGTCCCCTAGAACTTAGAACTACTTAAACCTAACTAACCTAAGGACATCACACACATCCATGCCCGAGGCAGGATTCGAACCTGCGACCGTAGCAGTTACGCGGTCCGGTACTGAAGCGCCTAGAACCGCACGGCCACCGCGGCCGGCCAGCCATTTGAACCGTTTGAGTATTTAGCAATGTGTGATATGTCGATGTGTCATGAGTTGTACTAATCTTTGTGATTGAGCTTCACGTCACACAATTTTGCGTTGTCGAGTGTTTTACCGTGTCTGAGGGCATAGGAAATTGTTTTTACTGTAGCCCTATTGTTCTGGTTGCTCTTATGCGTAGCATCAATAACTATGAGGAGGTGCCATGCATCAATTTAGGTTCACAGTATACTTGAACATCCAGATTTTAGTATGATTTTTCTGGATCATTGTTGCTGACTTTATTGTAGTTGAGGTGCAGTGATCAGGGGCCCAATACATCAGAAAATGCACATGAAACCTAAAATAAATTCTTATCACAATTTTTCTCCTTAATAAATGCAAGAAAATCATAGGTCCAAAGACGAAGCCTTGTCGGGTGCCATAGGTAATGACTTTCCATGTTTGCAAGAAGTAATAGCTTAGTGGACGAAGCCAACCTATTGACACGTGTTACGACTTTTGATTTGCTGATGCTGTTATTTCCTATTTGAAGCGCAAACCACAGAATTTATTAAGTGGTACATTCCTCGAAACGGCTTAAGACTGGCAGTAAATGACTCGAGAGCAAACGGCGGAGGTGTATCGGGGCCTCGCCCGCCGGCAGCGCTGGGATCGAGACGTTTCCTGACCGGCGGTCAGCAGTTAATGCGTACCCACGATGACGGCCGGCGGCCGGTGACAGCGGCGGCAGCTGCGCCGTGATGAATGGCGGAACCAGTATTGTGTGCCGGCGGCCGGCCGCCGTGATTGATGCAGTCCACACCCACCGGCGCCCGCTGCAAAGTACTCGCCTCGCTCGCCGCCGCACTCTGCGCCCACGTCGCGTGACGTGCTTTTGCAAAACGTCGCTACGTTTCCCTATTCAAAACACATTTAAGACTATTTTCTCCCTCTATCCATCATTTTTCGTCTGTCACGGTCCGGAAAGCTTTCCACTATATTCTGTCTTCGGAATTTTTATTGTGGCAGAAACAGTATTCTCACTTTCGATGGCGAATATGACAAATATAGAGAAAGATGAGGGAAGTATTGAGTATGAACTTAAGATGGTCTGTGTAAGGAAGTCACAAGGCGTAGTGGAGCACCCATTCGATCACATACCGAATCTGCGAAGTTAATGGCCCTTCTCTAAGCACCGATATCTTCCGTCCAGTACAATTTTTCACTCTGCAGCGGCATATGCCTTGATTTGAAGCTTCCTGATAGATTAGAACTGTGTTTTCGAACGAGATTCGAACAGGAGACCTTTGCCTTTATCCGGCAACCTCTCTGCTGACTGAGTTATCCAGGTACGCCCGACGAGCCACCCCCTCAGCTTGACTTCTCTCAATACATCTGTCCTTCTTTCGGTAACGTTGTCCTCCATACTGCGCAGGAGAAGAACAAAAGGGATAAAGGTTATTTCGGTGAAATGGCTAAGCTACCGGCTACGGGGCCGTTCCCGGAAAAACGATTAACCTCCAAGGTATATGGGTAACTTTTGTGGAGTTTGAAAGGTAAGGCCGACCGTTGTGGCCGAGCGGTTCTAGGCGCTGCAGTCTGGAACCGCGCGACCGCTACGGTCGCAGGTTCGAATCCTGCCTCGGGCATGGATGTGTGTGATGTCCTTAGGTTAGTTATGTTTAAGTAGTTCTAAGTTCTAGGGGAGTGATGACCTCAGAAGCTAAGTCCCATAGTGCTCAGAGCCATTTGAACCATTTTGAAAGGTAAGAGGTACTGGCGAAGGTAAAGCAACTGGAACCTATCTAGAGTCGTCCGTGGATAGCGCAATCGTTGATATTACTCTTGGGAAAGGCAAATGTTCCCGGTTTGAGTCTCGCTGCAATGCAGAGCTTTATTCTGTTAGGATGTTTCGAACCAGCGTACACACCATTGAAAACGAAAATTCATTTCGGAAACAATCCGGTAGGCTGTGGGTAAACCATTACTCTGCAACATAATTTTGTCGGGCGTAGTGTACGGAACATACGTGAAGATCATAAATGTACTGGCAAAGGTAAAGCTGGGATTGTACATTTCTTTCCTGTCGAAGGCAAAAGCTCTGGGGGATCGAGTCCCAGCTCGGCACACAGTTTTAATCTTCCACAAAGATCCAGTATCCCACGAGGCTGGAAATAAGCAAGGGGCGATATTATCATTAACAAGAGTCGCAGGTTAGATTAGCAGAGCTACAGATCTATTCCAATGACATCAGTTTCTTGCAGAATTATCATCATTTTCAGTGTTTGCTTAGACAAACTTGCTTGTTCCAGTATTTCAGGTTGACTGCATCTCTTCTTCGAATAACCAACATTTCTTTTCCCTTGGTGATCTTGTAAATTAATTTAGATATTAGTTCATCTCACAATGTCTGAACATGTTCATGTCATTTTGATGTACTCCTCTATCATATGAAATGTGCTTTTGACACCCACTTCATGTATAATTACACTATTCTTTTTCCGACCTTTGAGTTGGTAACCAACTGGTGATCTTAGGAGTTTTCCCTGGTGCTTCAATCCTCTTCCGTTGAGAGGCGGTTATAGTCCAAATCTGTGACCCATGCAGTACATCTGGTACTGTCATCATATTGCAAAATTTTAGTAGTATCGCTTGCCTAACTCTTGTAGCTGTTTCGAATTATAATACTTGCCACCTGTTACAATTCTGGCAGTTTTAATCCGTCATCATTGGATGAAAACACTGAGATCTCGCATCCCTGTCATTTACACTGAGGTGACAAAGGTCATGGGATATCTCCCATCGCCCCATGTTGTGCAGCAACATGAAGACAATTTGGCACTTAGCCAACTGACATTCAGTCAAGATGAAGCAAAGCAGTAGGATCCGCCAGAAATATCGACCATTAGACAGCGTGTCTAATAGTGTATTTTAATACGACAGTATGCCATCTTAGGCACTGTATAACACATAAAACCCTTGATAATGGCACTTTGAAGCCAAAATCATGACTGTGTAAGTGTAAATGTAACACTGTAGATAAACAACAGTCTAATGCCAGTACTGACTTTAAAGAAAAACCGAGTAGACTTCTTGTGACGCTAATGGACTAATACACATAACGACTACACATTTATTTCTCAACATTTCCAGGCAACGAACTCATTTCTATCGACAAGGACCGGCTTGTTGATACTGTCACTACAGAATGTTCGACTTTGTTGACAGAGCTACAACCTGACCTCTGATTGCACCGCTTCATCACTATCAAATGAGATCCTTGAAGGTTTTCTTTATATTTCGTGAACAGATGAAAGTCGGATGGGGCCAAGTCTGGAATTTATGGAGGATGATCGATGACAGTGAATCCAAGGCCTCGGACTGTATCAGATGTCGCAGTGCTCGTATGTTGTCCGGCATTGTCTTGTTAATGGAGAGGGTACTCCATGTGTGAACGAATTCTTCAGATTCGTGCTTTCAGTTTTTGAGGGTCCGGTAGTACACCGATATTCTTACAATTCGCACCGAAATGTTACACGCTACGATTCGGAGGCATATAGCGCTGGAGGGCTGCAATTTGCGTCGGCAAAGCCTGGAAGCCGACCAAAGAATGTCCATAGAATGTAATAACTCATCTTGACAACAGAATAAAAAATTCAGAGACATTACTTAACAGTACGATCCCGTACCAAGGCTCGTTACCCCTATACCGGTGAAGCGGATGTTTGTCTTATTGTCGTGAAGAAAAAGTTTTTTCGATTTTCTGTATCCAAGGCTTTATTCTTCTTAATCTGACATAGGTAGTTCAATATTTTCTGATTGGGTATTGGAAATTTGCCAGGAAATTATATGTTTCTTATTTTGGCAGAAGGCTCAACTAATTAAATTACGTGCTAATAGCCTGACCAAAATTATTTCTGGCAGCTTACTATTTACCTGCCTCCTACCTAGCAATTTCATTCTATCTATGTCAAAAGAATACACTCACGTGGACCTCTCTCCTCCTTTCACCTGAAGAGACAATTTTCACGATGACACAAAGTACATTTTTCATTGTTATGTCCACATGTTTTCCACACGTGACTTCACCGACGATAACCTTTAAAGAAGATGGGTGGACATTTGTTCACTCACAGACCAACCTGAGGACACCTATGTAAATCCCGAAGATCCTACCTGTAATGTTCGGATGCCAGGTGCAAGTCTTTTTACACTGCTGGCCACCGTAAATGCAACACCCTGAAGGAAGCATCCGAATCAAGTGAAATTTACACCATGGGTTTGCAGCGATGAGATATGCAACTGATTAGAATTCCAGCGCAGACGCACATCACGCGCGCCTGTGGCGCCACCTCATAGCGCCATTTAAGGCTTGGCGATTTCGACGAGTGTACGTTCGGCACGTGTGTTTACCTTGTGGTTGTTTCACAAGACGATCAGTTATGCCTCGTAGACAACAGCGAACATCGTTTGATCAAGTATCCGAGTTCGACAGAGGAAGGATAGTGGCTTACTGAGATTGTGGATTATCATACAGAGAAATCGCTAGTCGTGTTGGACGAAACCAAACAACTGTAATGCGGATATGTGACCGTTGGATGCAGGAGGGTACGACGGACCGACGTGGTCGATCGCATTCACCTCGGTGCACCACTGCACGTGCTGATAGGCAAATTGTACGCATGGCAGTGACGGATCGCTCAGTGACATCCCGAACCATAGCACAGCACATTGCGTCTGTAACGCATCATCCAGTGTCTGCGCGTGCCATTCGACGCCGTTGACAACAGAGTGGTCTGTCCGCAAGACGTCCATTGCTTCGTCTAACATTGACGCAGAACCACAGACGTCTCCGTCGCCAATGGTGTGATGACAGACGGATGTGGTCGGCAGAATGGAATAACGTTGTCTTTACTGACGAGGCACGCTTGTGTCTGCAGCACCACGGTGGTCGGATTCGAGTGTGGAGACACCGTGGAGAGAGGATGCTGGACAGCTGCATTATGCAGCGCCACACTGATCTTGCACCGGGTATTATGGTATGGGACGGTATTGGATATTACTCTCGCACGCCTCTAGTACGCATTGCCGGTATTTTAAATAGCCGGCGCTACATATCCGAGGTGCTGGAGCCAGTTGTCCTTCCTTACCTTCAGGGCTCGGCCACAGCCATATTTCAACAGGATAATGCGCGACCACACGTGGCACGCATTGTCCAAAGGTTCTTCGTTAATAACCGGATTGAAGTGCTTCCCTGGCCGGCTCGCTCTCCGGATCTTTCACCGATAGAAAACATGTGGTCCATGGTTGCTCAACGAGTGACCCAGATTACATCCCCAGCTGCCACACCAGATGATCTTTGGCAACGTGTGGAAGCTGCTTGGGCTGCTGTACCCCAGGAACACATCCAACGTCTCTTTGCCTCAATGCCGAGACGTGTGGCAGCGGTGATCTCCAACAAAGGCGGCTACTCTGGCTACTGATTCTGGCAGGAACCACATGTCACAGACGTCTGTAAACGTAATCATTTGATACTTGGTCAACATGTTATCTACAAAATAAATTTTGTTGTGCTACCTCTCGTCTTTCTTGGTGTTGCATTTACGGTGGCCAGCAGTGTATTTGACGCCATTTCGGCGACTTGATGACGAAATGATAATGTGGACAACACACACACACACACACACACACACACACACACACACACACACTGTCTCGAGCCAAGAAAATTCGTAGGCCGCGCCGGGAATTGAACGAGGAGCCCCGTGATCGAGAGTCAGGAGCTGCTGAATACCTCACAGTATAAAGTAAATAGTGAAATCACATCTACTACAACCTGCAGTGCAGAGAAAGAGATGAAAGTGGCCACGACCAAAATACGCCGAACCTAAAGTCTCTCCTAGTTAAGCGTCAGTGACACTTGTTTGCAGCTCTACACTTAACAGACTGACGCAAGGTGAGGTGGGGGCAAACATCAAACATAACAACCATTTCAGGCGGTAATTCACGCTTCACTGGAGAAACGTTGTCCTATAATGTAAACAGGAGTAGGCTGAATGCTAAAACAACAAGGCGGGCGCAAAGACCTCGCAACAGTTCTTTAAATAACTGACCATTTGTCGTTGCTTTAATCTTCCATCGATTTCGTACTGAGTAAATGGAGGCGAAACTGCGTACTGCGTTGTTCGTTTGATTTCCTCTTTAGCTCGCTCCAGGTCTCGAAACAGCACGGAGAGGAAGTGCCCTGACTCCTGTGACAGATCATTTTTCTGGCATTTCGTTGCACGTGTAACGCTTGTTTAACAAACACAGACCTGACCTTTGGACTGAGACGTTTCATTTACTTGCCTCATTCAAGAGATAATATGAGCTACTAAATCGACTGCAGTATCAGAGGAGCAGAGATTTACGTAAAACCTCTAGATTTTACGGCCCTTTGGCACTGCCTTTAGTTGACAGAGAGGAAAAGAGCGACATTGTGTAGCATGAGGAAATATGATTTTCATCCTTTTCTTCGTAATAAAAGTTAATTTAATACATTCTAAATGTATTATGAAAGACCTCAGAGGAAGACGAGAGCAAATCATTTCAACAGATGTTATTTGAATCTGAATACTCGTTTGTTGCAAGTCTCCACGATACTCAATCATGAACTCGAACCTGCTTAATATAGTCAAGTCTTCGCCTCAATGCATCGCTTCCTTCCTCCTACATCTTCTTTTGTAATATTACTCCCTGATGACTCAGAAACACTAACAAACGGATCATTCCTTTAGACAAGTGTTGCAACAAATTCAGTTCCTACCTGATTCCACTCAATATCTCTTCATTTGGTATATGATATATTCACTCAATCTTCAACATTCTGCTGCAGTACCATGTTTCAGCAGTTTTTATTTTATTTACGTTTGAACTGTTTACCGTCCATATTTCTCTTCAACATAAAACTACGTTTTCCCTATTACTATATTTATATCTAATCTGTATACTAGATGCCAACATAAATCTTCCTCCGCAAATTTTTCTTTTCAATTGCTAATCGGTGTTTCATGCCCTCTTTACATCTCCTCTAATCGGTTATTACGCTCCAAACAGCAAAATATGTAAAACGCTTTGCCTTCCTTGATGATCTAATTCCGTCTGCAAGCTACTGATTTCCACTAAATTCCATTAGCATTGTTTTATCTAGATTGATTTCCGTTGCATAAACTCTTTTCAAAACAATGTTTACTCCATTCAACTGATATTCCAAGTCTCTGCTGCTGCTGACACAATTACAACGTCGTTTTCTAAACCAAAATTATCGTTTTTTCTTTTTCTTCTCTTTGAAGTTTAACTTTTTTTCCAAATCTCTCCTTTGCTTCCTAAAACCACCACTTTCCCTGTGATGGGTATTAAATGATTGTGTAACAGTCACGTCTGTTTGCACCTGCTTCCTTTGGAATTGCGGTTATAATGTTCTTCCCTGAGCCTGAGGGTAATCGTCTGTCATATACCTTCTATACCACGAGGAATAATTATGCAAAGTTAACAGAATCAAGAATCCGTGTCGTGCTGTCCACGCGCCTGCTGCTCCCACGTGTTTATTTGGCGTGGGTGTGACTTACAGGCTCGACCGCAACACATTTGTCTTTCCATAATGATTTTGTGGCACTTGAAAACGAAGCTTTAAGCTTCGAAACCTGTCCTGCAATAAATAAGTAATTACTGACAACCAAAACGGTTTTCTTATTCTATTAACAAGTTACTCGGTTGCGGGTCTTCGGCTGACCAAATCGTTTTGTCACGTCTGGTTCTCCGAAAGATTTAAAAAAAGATAATGTCATCTACTGCAGGTGCCTCACACCGACTTATATCTTTCAGTGCATTGCTAAATTCTTGTCGTAGTATTGTATCTCTTACCATCAACTGTAAACTTTTCATTTCCTTAATACAGTTTACAAGTTTCTTTCCTTTATATACCCCTCTTATACATACTTACCACCTTCCAACTTTAATTCCTCTCTTTCGTATGACCTCTTTCCCTCTGAAAGCACATAAAATGTGCTATTTTGATGAAAGTCTATTTCTGGTCTCCTACATGCATGAATTAGCACTTAATACATTTTGAATTTTTACTTTCAATAAACTTTTACAGATGGTATCACATTTGTTCCCGGGGGCTCACCTGTTACATAGTATACATGAAATGAAAAAAAAACACATTTTATTCTTAATTTGCTAATTTAAGCCTCAAGTTAAACTAATATTGGTTTTTGATCACATACTGTGAAACATCAAGAAATAGTTGCGTTCACTTGTGACGGATATAAATACTTTGCATTCTGCACAACGAATAAAGGTGATACCCTTACATCCTGTGAATCTAAATTTGGATCTGCAGTTCTGGTAAGAATTTCTTATTTCCTTATATGTGACAAGTATAAATCGTTTGATGACTAGACTGAACTGGTGGAATCGACTGAGGTGCTCTCGGACCTTTGGACTGTACACTATTTTCTTCTGGTAAGCTCACATTATGTTCAGCAGGTGTCTTGTAATAGAACATGTTTTGAGCAATATCAAGTTTAAATGCGTAATAATGCATTATATCCCTTCTTGCCGGTTTATTTTGGATAGCATCCTGTCTGTATTCTAGCCATGCAGCAGCTATGGTGAAGTCCACAAAATGATAATTTATCCTTACTGCCCATTTTTCCCCCTCCCCCGCTCCTCTCACTGCATGCTTCACTACAACCCTGTAAACTAGAACTACTCCGCCCATAAAGGAACTGTACTGTGTAATAGCGTTTGACCTAAGGACGCTCATATATTTTTAATCCTTTTTTCATTTTCAGACTAGTCTACAGACAATTACAGTGTGAATACAACGTCAATTACGCTCTTTGCCAACGCAAGGTAACACATGCTTTTGAATTACACAATCGAACATCGTTTTGAGTGCCCCAAATTTACCGACATGTGGTACACAGCAAGGGACGCGATTCGACTGATCAAGAGAACGAACACAGGCAATATACAGGTTTCTAACGCCGTGACACCCAAATGGAAACCAAAACGATACGCAACGACATGGATCATAGCATACACAGTTCATACAATTTTTGGACCTAAATTAACGAGCAACATACAATGTCTGACATACTTATGGGATGAAAACGAGGTTCAAATGGTTCAAATGGCTCTAAGCACTATGGGACTTAACATCTATGGTCATCAGTCCCCTAGAACTTAGAACTACTTAAACCTAACTAACCTAAGGACATCACACACATCCATGCCCGAGGCAGGATTCGAACCTGCGACCGTAGCAGTCGCGCGGCTCCGGACTGAGCGCCTAGAATCGCTAGACCACCGCGGCCGGCGAAAACGAGGAAGTAACTTGTCATCCTTAATACAGGCTTACGGACAAAAATTTCCTCAATATTCCAATATGTAGAACTTATGATACTATTTTGACATGAAACCTCATGCAAAACAAAAGAGAGGAAATGTAATGTGAATTCTTCAAAAGTGTCGTCTAAGAAATAACTCAGTGGACAATTTCTTGAAGAATTCCGTACAGAAGTTTTGTAATGTATATAATTATTTTTCGTATGAGTCTGTTTTCTGTTCTTATTGAAACTACTAAATGCTGAATAAATATCTTAAAATAAAAAAATCCGACACAATTCGAGGTAAATGCCGCAATAAATGTAGCTTTACTGACGATATATGTGAGACTATGAGTTACTGGGACAGTAGTAAGGATAGGAAATTTACCCACGTAGGAGGTCGATTACAAAATCGTCGTTTGAATTACTTTTGCATATTTGGCACAAATCCTGAATTCCACAAGAAATACGCAATGTCTTACAGGGAGCCTTCCTCTCAAACTACTGTGTGCTTTCCTATTTATATGTCGCATAATCTCCCTACCGAGATGAAATTAGCAATATTTCTGAACAATCTGGTGGGTTACGACTCCCTTCATGCACACCATCCACGAATTGAATAAGTAGAGATGAGTCTGCTACATTACGTGCTCTCCACCATACACCAAACGCTGGCCTGTGGACGAGAGATGTAGATATAGATGCAGATGTAGATTTTCATTATCAAACCCCGACCTCCACACCCCGGAACCATTGTCTACTTGTTAGCATGGGTTAGAATGTACATCCATCTCCTGTGTGAGTGGGAATTTCTGTGGAACATGAATACGTACAAGTAAACCTTGATCTGCTGGAAAATAGTGTAACATTCTCAAGAACTGTATTCAGTAACACCAGTGCGTGCTATGGAGTTGTAATGTTAGTGAGTCATTTGTTACGATCGTCAGCTCTAGCCAGGAAGATCGCCAGGTCACTCACCAATTGAACACGGACGGGACTTTATGAAGCAGGAACTTCATTGTTCTCCATGACCTGCAAGAACCATTGCTGAATTGCAACGAACGGCGCACAATGCTGGGTGCTATTTATCGCAGGATGCCTTTCGGAACCTTTATGATCGTTTGCATGCGAGAATACACGAATACGTTGCGACAAGAGAGGGTACAACATTGTGTATTAATACAACTGTTTGGGCACCTTTTACTGAAACATTTGTGTTTCATTTGGTCTGAATCCATTACCTTAGGCTGTTGAACTATCGGCCACCTCACTTGTCAGTAAAATTTAGGGATGCATTTTTTCCGGCAGTGTAAATTAGAGAAAGAACCCAACAGTAATAGGTCCCGACACTGGTGGAAGACTTTAGGAGAGTTGTTTAATTACCTCGGGATGGCACTAAAGCCAAAACAGTCCTCAGAGCAAGGATTGGTTTGAAGATCACAGTCAATTCCTAGGCATGTTCATATTACAAGTGCCTCCGTCCGACTTCTGAATTGACTTGCCCTGCACGTTAAAGTGAAACTGAAGTATAATGTGCAAGGGGTGAAAAATGAGATAAGAGAAAAAATTTCTGGAGTGGACTATGGATTTACTCCTCAGCGTTTGAATTACCAGCCTATAATCTGTCCACCGATCAGGAGCCGAACTAAACGAAAACTTATACTTGTAATACATAACAGGGAAGGCAAATTGAAAACTTCTGAGACTTTAATGAAAAGTCGCACAGCAGCACGGTGCAACACCGTCTCTAGTTTTGATAACGCCTTCAGTTCAACCAGGAAGACAGTCCAAAAGGTTCCTCACGTAGCTGTAACCAACTGCAACTAATCATTAATTATAAGATCTCATAAAGGTTCAAAATTATGGGGATGCTGAATTATACGTTTCACCCACTGTCCCAAACCCTGATTTTTCTGTACGAATAAGACACCATGACTTTTGGGTCGAGACAGACAAGGTGACTGAGTGTTCTTTTAGCCAGTGTGTTGTCAGCCGCACTTCACCAGGTAGTGGCACCCGACCGTCAATGCCATGCGATTATTTTATTTCATTCAATGTAGAGTGCGACGCTTGATCACCGTCAATAGTGAAACAAATATCCTGGTTCACAGTGAGAGAGACTTGAACGAACGTGTGCACTTCGTGGTACAAAAGAAAGCCCAATAACATCACAGACCTACCGCCAGCCAGCTTAACATCCTCTGCGAAATACACTGCGTGTTGCGAAGAATAGTCGCTGTGCGAATAGATGACGTATCGAAGATGTTAATAAGAGATGCATTGTTTCTCGGTGAAATGGTATGCTGAGCACAAAGCACACAACTTACAATGCTCTACAGCAAATACTCCTACATCAACATTGTAAATGGTAAATTCACAAAATATGAAAATATCTAATGAAAGGTCTTGTCATTATAACCATGCTGATATTGGTGCCGCAGTGGAATTGTAAAAATTAGTCTCATCGTATAATGGTAACGTCAGGGGCAGTTCATTATACAGTTTCGGTATAACCATACCTGTAATTGTTCAGCGTCACACCAGAAAATATGAAACGTATCGTAAATAATAGATTTAAAGCGAAACTCTCACATCCAAGTCTGACTTTTTTGGACCTCGTAGATGGCATTCAGAAATGACTTAACACAATGTTTTGGATGAAATTACAGTCCCGTATTTGTAGTGTTCGCAGCTCCACCCTGTAATTCTTACCCGGTCTTGCAGCTTCTCTCATTACTGTGGCTTGTCCTTCAATCAGTGGAGCTAAGAATTACCAAAGATTCCAATTAATATGTCCAGTCCTCTATAATCAGTCCAGTGGCGTAGACACATCTTCAGTTAACTGGGTAAGACAAGGACCAAGTCGTCGTCTGAGTTCGACATATTTCTAATTCGTTATGCAAGCTTTGCAATCATGCTTCTGCCATTCATGAGCGAGCCTTGCTAAAAGTGCTCGTTTTACAAATTTGTAGTAACATGTGTCGCCATATTTAGACATTCCCTGTGTGCAACAGCACCATTTTGTCCAGTGCTTGTGAGCCGCGCGGAGTGGCCACGTGGTTTGAGGCGTCATGTCACGGTGTAATAACACTAAATTCTCGTGTGGAGTTATTCTTTTTCTCTTTTGTTTACCCTTTATACAATTTTAAATGACTCACGTGGTGCAAACATATGGTACATTATTCTATTGCCATACTATTTCTCTCTCCGTTTCGTATAACTGAGCTACATCTTTTACAATTTGGTCCTAATGAATTTTTTTATTACTCTCTCTATTCACCGTTAATAACTCCTGTTCCTCATCATCGGTCGAATCCTACTCAACTGAATCCCAGCATGCTGGTGTTTGTATCCGATTACTCGCTAAACCTACTTCAGAATATTGCTGATTAAAACTAAGTCTATTTATATGCTTAATTATATAATTAACTTCATTATTCGATTGAGTCACTTGTGACTGGTCTTCGTACCGCTCATCTCGTCAATTCTGTCTTTTACCTGGGTTTGGTCGCCTCGACTCGATTTCCTGTACCGTTTCATTTCGCTTGTTTTGTCCTGCTGAAGCTTGATTTTCCCGATCTGGCCATTTCATTTCCATCTGAGTAATTCGGATTTTGTTGTTGAAAATCTCTAAACCTTCCGGTTTCGTTTCCATGGGGACTAATCTCGGATAGTAGTTACCACAGTAGCTTCTAGAACCAAATCCACTATTGTAATCCCGCGGCCCACGAAAACCATAGTTATTGTTCGTCCTCTGTGCGTTTCCAAAACCACAGTTATTATTGTTATCCCATGGGTGAGTGCCGATTACCTAATTATTATTAAAGAATGATCGGTTGCTGTTATTCTCCCTACCATTGTTTTCTCTGACTGAACGTTGTTTCTTCGCGTCATCTGCATTGAAAATGACTTCAAGTTCTTTTAACATTCCTTTAAATGCTTTTCTATTATCTCCTGTCCTACCAACCAATGACTGCTGATAATGTAACTGTAACTTCATTGTGCACATATGTATCAGTTACCCATCACTGAATGGATTACCTAAACACTGATTCTTTTTTTGTCATTTCTTCGAAAAATCTAACTGGTTTCTTTCCTCCTGAATTTTCGAACAAGTCTTTCTGTAACAATTCATACTTTACTCTATTTTGGGTTTCTGTGGACCAATATCGCTCCAAGAATGTGGATTTAAATTGCTCATATGATTGACAGTTTGCAGCTACTCTTTGCATGGTTTCCACTATTGCACAGTCCATATGCCCACAAATGAAGTCAAGTTTAAGTCTAAGTGGTCAATGCTCTGGTAAACCGATGTGGAATTGATTTATAAATGTGCTTGGGTGTAAGCCGTTCCCGCTTTCTTTGTAATGATGGAATTTTCTGACTGTCAAAAAGTGACCATTGTCAAAATTTTCTATTCCACCATACAGCGTTTGTGTTTTCTCAACCTTACCCTTTCCCTTCAACTGTGTCATGTTTTCTCGTGTTCGTCCTACGACATTTGGGTCTTGAGATGACATATTTACGTCCCATCTAGCATCGCATCTATGCAGTGGTGAGCAGTTATCTAAACCGTACAGTTCCCCTGTGTAGGATTGAAAGATTCGTTTACATTTCTCGTTACTGGTTCAGTGTTTTGCTTTCCTGTTTGATTCATTTTGACTTGCGGTCTATAACTTGTTGTACTGTAACTTGGAAATTGCGGAACTGTTACATGTGTCACCGTAACTTGCTCTGTTCTCACGTCACTCGCATATGTTCGGAGGGTCGGCTGCCTCTCCGCAGAAATGCCCGCGTTTACCGTTTCTCGATTCATTGTCAGCTCTGACCGCACATTACCTGCTTCGCTCACCTGTGTTAACTGTTCTTTTCCCATTGGCTTCTGTTTCGTTCACGTAATCGTTGACGCAACCTCTTGTGGATATACGACTGGAATTTCAGGACGTTTCTGTGTCTGCGCTGCTGCTATGGAAGATTGAACAACTGACTTGTTTACTTCTGGATTTCTGTCCATCACTATGTCGGATGATACTACCGATTCCATTGCCTCACTACTACTTTCTGCACGGCTCTCGATACACTGTTTCAGTTCTGTACCAAGCTGTTCATACTGTTTCTGATTTTTCGAAACTATGTTTTCAGTGCATGTATCGAATCTTTTTAATGCAGCTCGCGAGACACTTTTTCTGACATTGAGCTCTTCCACGATTTGTTGCACCTTACCAGACGTCTTACATGCTAAGTTGTTAACTCTTTGGTTAATATTAGACACTGAATCCTGCACCTGGTCAACGTCAGAACGCATCTTTTTCTAGTCAGCCATTAACGATTGTATAAGCTCGCGCGAGTCTCTCGCCTCACTCCGGATTCATTGACCTCTGTTCGTAGTTTTTGTTGATCTTCGAGGACTTTTTGGAACCCAGCATAGGTTTCAAACTTGAGACCTTTTAAGGCAGCATTTGTCTCCCTTTTTAAGTTTGCTCTTTCTGTTTCTAAATCTCCTATCCATGCATTTGTCTGCTTTGCGACCATAGTGAGTTGTTTCAATATTTCTAACACACTATCTGGCTCTTCACCATCGTCACCTGTCACTATCTGATGTAAATTTTGCCGTTCGCGTCTTTCACGTGGCGTCTCATCGTCTTCCGTACATAGTGCGAACGCACTTACACACATTCTTTCTGTTGGAAACTGTCCTGTATGATTTAGAGTCACAATATTTGGTTCAACGTACTGAAGTTGTTCGTCCTCTGATTCTACTTCTGACCCACTAGCTCCTTCATTTGTTTCATTTTGTGAATTCTCAGACTGTGATGCCAATCGTGAAACTCCTACCATTCCCTCTGTACTATCACTACGTTCTGTTCCGTGACTCGCACTTGATACTTTTTGTTGCACATCAATCTCTGTCCTGTCAAGATCTTCAGTTTGCCCTATCTGGGATAATCTCCGTTCTTCCGCCACCTCCGACTTTCTAAGTAACCTCTATCTTTCTCGAATTGCGCGAACTTGCGCTCTTGTCAACATCAAGTTATATAATCTTACACGTTTCCAAAATATGATAGAAATTTTTTTCGACTGTGTACACACATCATTGTCAACGTTGTTCACTGTTTGCAGAATTTCAGCCCAAGTCAACAGCGTCGTGAAAAGCTTCGCGAGCGTTAGTAAGGCTGAAGGTATCATGTCCAAATTATCTTTAAAAGTGAAAGCATCTAACCTAAATTGTTTCCTTGTTTGATTAGTGAAAGTATCAAAGTTAAAATTGTTCCAAATTAATTGTTCAACAAACTTGCATTTGCGAACTTATTTCGTGCACTCCTCCATTTTGCCAGTAATGAAACATGTATTTGACTCAGCAATCAAATTTAAGAGAATAATGGCGTTTGTGCAATGTCATTAAGATGGTACTGAATATTTAACTTTTGGCTCTGATGTTTACTTAACGAAATTATATCTTGACTTGAATAATGCCAGTTGTGCTACGGCATAAAATTAGTTATTTGAAATAACTTTGCTCTGATAACTTTAGTTATACCAAAATCGATTTCAGACCATGAAGTGCACACATGTATTACGTAGAGGCCTCATTTTCTTTACATTCTTTCATTTGGTGGGTAACTTTACTTTACTACTCATTTTCATATTCTGTACAAGCAAAGGATGTGGATTATAATTCAGGCTTCCTGCATCAAAACTTAGACATACAAATCCTAACTCTGAACATTATCTAACAAAAACCATTTTGAAATCATTTTATAGCTTCTCCCATTAACGTGCTAAAGTTTGAACCGTGTACTCCAGGCACCTAGCTGCGATTGTGGAGTTTCTGTTATTGTGCATGCCCGGTTCTCTTAATCATCAAAGATCCTCCTACTCAAAGATATTATACTCACTCCACATTGCGATTGGCAACTATCGACCTTATTTTCTGGATCTACCCTGATCATATCTTAGCACATACCTTTCAAGGTGATGCACAGGTACTTTTATATGATCACCACCGATATCCTACTTGTTAATACAACTCTTCTACACTTTGGATCCCACATTTACTGTATTCTGATCACTATGTATTTATATACCTTGGGTAGCCTCATCACAAAAACAACAACAAAGAAAGAAAAAAAATTCGAAAACATTAATTTCTCTTTCTAATTTTGCTAATTGCCATCCAGGCAGACCTGTTGCCATCCTACCAGGGTCACCATTTGTAAGGTTATGGTTAGGTGGTTTCTTATTCTATGACTGAACACGATTGTGTAAGCTGTAATGAAATTGTTTAACATTGCAATTTTGTCACACAAATACATGCTTTCACACAGTTTACAACACGACAATGTTAAGACAGTTGTCAAAATGATGTATCTCGGCCTCGAAAGTGAACTAATCCAAAACACAACGGTATTAAATTGGAAATCTCAGAAAGTTAAATAATCCTAAACACTACAACATTACATTTTAACTAGAAGTTTCATTAAAAAAATGATTTTTACTGTTACTGTATGATGTTGGTCAGTACTACGATATATCATCCAATTCCAGTTGAAAATTCAGTACTGTTTTTAAGATGACAATCAAGTCTATGGACGATGGTTAGTTTTGTGACAAGCTGAGCAAAAGGTTACCCAAGAATGCTCGAGTTTACAGTGGACACAAACTGGTGAACCAACAAGTTTACACCTCTGCACTCAGTGTTTACCTTTGCTGCGATGAGTTGTCGTCTTCATGGCTACTCTCGCCCACTGAAATTCCTATAAAATCTAATTCAACCTTTGCTGAATTTTCCAGCAGAAAATCTCCCTATGTTTCTCGATATGCAAGGAAACATGAACTCATCCCTTGTCTCAGTCTATGGCGATATACACGCCCATGGCTAGAGCAGTATGCATATTATAATGCCCTCTCAGTTCTCACAAGAACAATTAATGAACTGGTTGGTTCGTTTCTTCACAGTTGGAGCTCAATGATCCTGTAACTAATTTCTAGCTGTAGGTCAGCCGCTGTGAAAGCAGTGTTCACACAAATTTCTCCTCTGCGTCATACAGAGCGTTATGCGCTCCATTCTGCATTTGATGCCAGTTCAGAGAAGATTCCCCCGAAATTTCAGTCTTGTCTTTCTCATAGCAGAGCTGTCTCTCCACCTGGGTTCTTTCGTTCTCCACGTCATGGCTTTTTTCGACGAATTTTTCTCTTATTTTGGGGAAACTCTCTCCACCAACCGCGCGGGTCCTACCAATTAACTGCGTTCGAAATCCCAGCACTTTACTCCTTCTCGGCGCGTTTCCGACAATCGGGCGTTTTGTGCCTGCTCCAGACGCCTAAAGAGTTACAAGTGTCTATCACGTGTGTACTAACTGCTGTTCACGTGATCAAATGCGTCACTGGTTTTGTTTGTATCCCTTTGGCATTCCGAAACGCTGTTTTCTGAAGCTTCTTTCTGTCCTACTTCTGGTTCAAAATGGCTCTGAGCACTATGGGACTCAACTGCTGAGGTCATTAGTCCCCTAGAACTTAGAACTAGTTAAACCTAACTAACCTAAGGACATCACAAACATCCATGCCCGAGGCAGGATTCGAACCTGCGACCGTAGCGGTCTTGCGGTTCCAGACTGCAGCGCCTTTAACCGCACGGCCACTTCGGCCGGCTGTCCTACTTCTGGTGGTCTGTTACTCGTCCTGCAGTATGCATCACCTGTCCGGACGCTGACCCGTCGCGGGACGCGTCTCTTACGAGCTTTCTGTAGTGCCTCCCGGGGTGCGGCCTCTGTGTCTGCCCGCACTGGCTTCCACACAACACATTTCCTCTCGCTGCTTTTCTCACCTTCTGCTCACTGGCATGTATTATGTAGGAGTTGTGTGTTAATACCGTTGACTGAGTGTCATCTCTTTTGAATTACATACTTACAGGTAAATCTGCACATTACCGCTGAAGAAAGTTAGGTGTCATATTCATCTCCCCCTTGCGATGTATAAAACCCTTGTGTAAGGCGCGAAATTGATCTTCATTTATTCTGCCACCTTACAACAGACTGCATGGTAGCTCCAGCCGGATGTTCAAAACCTCACTCAGGCACGGGTGTGTGCGTTGTTATTAGTATAAGTTTAAGTGGTGTGTAAGTCTAGGGACCGATGACCTAAGCAGTTTGGTCCCTTAGGAATTCACACACATTTGAACATTTGAATTCCAATGCTTGGGCCCCTCCGGTGTGACTTGTCAGCTCAGTGGCGGTCGTCTGCCCATGCCAGTGGTGGCATGAGGGCGCAACCAAAGCCGCGCTGTGTGCCACAGTCAACTTCAACGACATAGAAAGTCCAGGCGCTTTCATTCGATTATCGCAAAATAGATGTAGGTATCGGTGCCTCTGAAGCTTCGTTATTGTGATTATCAAATGAAAGTACAGCCCTGTAACATCACACACTCACCGCCGACCAGATTAACATCTTTCTCGACATACGTGGAGTGTTCCAAAAGATTGTCTCTATGTGATTATATATACCGCAAAATACAGAAAATACATAAAAATTTATGATTGAGTAAAACTCTGCATGAGCAAAACATTACGATCTTGCAACGTGTTTAGGAGAATGTGTACACATAACATTAGAAGATGCAGTGAGAATTCATAGATCCATAACGTCTAGCATTGTTGAATATGTAGTGAGAATTCATGTATCCATAATATCTAGTACTGTCTATGTTAAACTACACAGAACTCTGCAATGAATTTGTGGAACGCAGTGGCGGAAGAGTAAAATTGGAACACACTGTGGGAACGACATGTTGTTACTGTTACGTACACCGGCCTTTGCCTCCGAGTAGTGAGAATGTTTGACCTACCTTTCGAAAATCCGCAGAATAGAAGAATGTAGTTACATCCCCTTATGAAAGATAATTGCTAATATTTCTGAAAAAAATGATCTAATACTCTTAATTGCCTCCTATCAAGCGGAGAACGACTGGCGGTAGATTTATCAAAATACATATCGTATTACACTTTTGTATGTAAACACAAAACACTCATTATATATGACAATTAACCAATTCAGTGGTAACTTGGTAAATCCGGTGAGATCTGTATTACCACCAATCTATGCGGAGGTTGCCATCAAACGCCACAAGAAAAAAAAAAGGTTCGGAATAAAAACTAAAGGTGACAAGTAATGGATCTGCAGAAGGAATGGGGCCTGAGCAACAAGGAATAGAAATAATTTACGTAGATGACCCTATGTATGCTGTGAAAGCCATAGAAAGCAAATAAGTATCATGAAGTCCTACTGGAAAATAGAGTGGCTTCCGACATACTTGCAATATAAGCTTGTTTCACTTCCTTAATTGCTGTTTATTTTATTATTGTTGTCCAATCGTATTTCTTCAGCGATGTTAACATTTTACTTGACCCTCTTTCACTACCAAGTAAAAGGTGATAAATTGTTTCTCAACTTCGTAACGCGTCCTCCTTTTTTTTTTAATTCTGACTTTACAGCCTTGTAGTTGTCCTTTCAACAGTGAAATTAATTTGTCCTTAACTCTTTTAATTTCCTAGTACTTATCCATTTGTTTTATATCCTGTTAAATAGCTCCCTAGTACATTTGAACTAATATTCTGTCGTTTCGTTGCACCAAAAGTTATTTTCTTTCAGATTCTGCCCATATCTTCGAGAAAGACTCTCAGTTTTCTGATCTTGCAGCTCTGCAACATTGAATATCTCTAACTAGAATTTCATGCTATATCTCTTGTTGTTCCACATTTATTGTCGTTGTATAAGTGGCTCGATCTGGAAGAATCACGGGTATGATTTCAGCCCGCAGGACGCGATCAAGACGTAGGTTCTGTTTAGCCTGCTGGCTCATTGGTTTGTCGTTGGAGTAAGTCCAGCAATGCACCACGTTTTAGTCTTTAATATGTGTAAACACGGTCCGTAGTAGGCTGTAACGCTATGTATATATACTGGTGCGATTAGATAATTTCGACTAGCGTCATTGTCAAGCACCTTTGTAATATATGTATTTCATGTCATTTTCAAATTACTTTTAAATACTAGTAAAAAGTAGTCATATTCTGTTATTTACTTGTAATAAACAGTGATTTGAAAATGATATGAAAGTCAGATGTTACAAAAGTGCTTGATAGTGACGCTTAGTTGAAATTAGCTGCCCATGATTAAGTAAACATCACATTACAGCCTACTGTGAACAATGTTTAACTTTATTACGCCTCTGTGAATCCCCTCAAATATAGATACTGTAAGTGTTATCCCTGAATGCCACAGTTAATTCTGTTTCTTCTTTTTTTAGTGAGAGAAGCACAAGGAACATTCAGAACAGATCAAAAAGGGAATTTAGCAACATAAATCAAGGAAGAAAAAGGGAGACGTGATCGAATAAAGACCCAAAACAAAATCCTTGAAACCACATGGAATTCCTGCACAATTTAACATTATTGTCTTGCAACAAATGAAGAACAGACTTTTACGTGTGTGCAAGAAACTAATAAATACCAAAAGAAGCTTAGAAGGGGTAATGGTCTTAGTTCCCAAAAGCCCAGAAGGTAAAACAGTTTGGAACCTACGGCCAGTTACACTGCTGATCATAGATTATAAAATAGTAGGGTAGATCCTTCCACATGGTACAGAAACGTAGGACATATTATAGGGCCATATTAACAAGTGCCAGGGTAGGATGCAAACCACTGCAAGACGTAAACGAATGGAGACACACATGTAAAATTACTACGAGTCTGTAAAGTGCCTCTTTGAAGACCATACAGGATATGAAGTTTCTACTTCAATTGATCAATTTAATAATAAAGTATTAAGTAATAGCGTAACAAAAATAACGGTTAACCGACAGATCAAGATGCAAACCTCAATGTGACATGGTTCCCGAAGTCAATGACAGTGTTCGATATTGTGATCGAATACTTACACGACATTAACAGGAAAACTACAGGACTTACGCATAACTGTGTGAAGGTAGTATGCAGCGCATACGCAGATTGTGTTGGATTTTTCTTGGAAGGTGGGAAGAAAGTGGATGATGTTCTACAGATCATAAATAAATATGAACTGGAATCTGCAGCTAAAGTAAATTTGAAGAAACCCTGCGTACTTGATCTGGGTAAAGATATACAAATGCAGAATCAAGTACACTTAATGAAATAAAGAAAAAGGAAATGCCTCCGCATCGAACTCAGAAGCAATATACAACACACGATCACTGCAAACTATAGAGAATAACTAACTCACTCAGACCTGCCGACACAGGTATTACGATAGACAACCAAACGAGATCTAGAAAATGATCTTCGTCAATATCTATATAATACACAAAATTAGTTAGGTGACACTCATTCTGTGACTGCAGGCATCAATGACGAACAAAATT
Organism: Schistocerca piceifrons; assembly: GCF_021461385.2. Lineage (NCBI taxonomy): Eukaryota > Metazoa > Arthropoda > Insecta > Orthoptera > Acrididae > Schistocerca > Schistocerca piceifrons. The sequence goes on from NC_060139.1 coordinate 405,843,201, forward strand.
ATGTCGGTGATAGAATACGTCGTCACCCGAACACACACGTTCAGACTCAACACTGATACATTATCACTTGCCATTAGCCACCGAGTTATTCTCGGTGGCAGTAGTTGGTGACTCACTCTGTAGACATCCCAATGGTAGTGGGATTAGCCTGATATACAGCACTCAGCAGAAAAATACCTACAAACTCTAAACTCCGAAATGTTAAATTAACACATCCTCCAAGATGCCCTCTTGCAACTTGAGCGATAATGTGGGACATAAACGCGTGTGGTAAAATTGTGCGAGAAATATGGTACGCTGACAAACAAGAACTTGCCATTAACAGAACCTCCAAAACCCAGACGGAATACTGCATCCTAACGCAAACAGAAACGCATTTGATAGGATGAAAGGACAGAGTTTTTACTACGTTTTACGTACAACAGGACGTCATAGAAAAAACTACTATGTGATTATTTGTAGAACACGGAGAAGTAAAAACTCCTACAGTGAAGTAAAGGAATAAAAAAATGAAGAGAAATGACGGGAAGGAAAAGAAAAATCTCTGTAACGTTTACAAGTGGAATGTGCTGCGAATACATGGAAAGATAGATCCCTTATCATTTAGCTACAAAATAGCAGGTCAGCAACTTGAAGCAGTTAATTCCACAAATTATCTGGGAGTACGCATTAGGAGTGATTTGAAATGGAATGATCATATAAAGTTGGTCGTCGGTAAAGCAGATGCCAGAATGAGATTCATTGGAAGAATCCTAAGGAAATGCAACCCGAAAACAAAGGAGTAGGTTACAGTACGCTTCTTCGCCCACTGCTTGAATACTGCTCAGCAGTGTGGGATCCGTACCAGATAGGGTTGATTGAAGAGATAGAGAAGATCCAACGGAGAGCAGCGCGCTTCGTTACAGGATCATTTAGTAATCGCGAAAGCGTTACGGAGATGATAGATAAACTCCAGTGGAAGACTCAGCAGGAGAGACGCTCAGTAGCTCCGTACGGGCTTTTGTTCAAGTTTCGAGAACATACCTTCACCGAAGAGTCAAGCAGTATATTGCTCCCTCCTACGTATATCTCGCGAAGAGACCATGAGGATAAAATCAGAGAGATTAGAGCCCACACAGAAGCATACCGACAATCCTTTCCACGAACAATACGAGACTGGAATAGAAGGGAGAACCGATAGAGGTACTCAGGGTACCCTCCGCCACACACCGTCAGGTGACTTGCAGAGTATGGATGTAGATGTAGATGTACACTGAAGTGACAAAATTCATCGAACAGCGACATGCACACGTACAGACATCGGTAGTATCGCTCACGAAAGGTATAGAAGGGCAGTGCACTGACAGAATTGTTATTTGTTCTCATGTGATAGATGTGGAAAGGTTGCCAACGTTATTATGACAGCACAGCGGGAACTAACAGACTTTGAATGCGGTGTGGTAGTTGGAGCTAAACATAAGGGACGTACCATTTCGGGAATCGTTAGGGAATTCACTATTCCGAGATCCGCAGTGTCTAGTGTGTGCCCATAGTAGTAAATTTCAGGCAGTACCTCTCACAAAGGACAACATAGGGACCGACGGCATTCACTTAACGTCCAATGGCAGCGGCGTTTGCGTGAAGTTTTCAGACAAGCAACACTGCGTGTAATAGCAGCAAAAGTCAAGGTGATACGTACGACGAACGTATCTGTTACGATAGTACAGTGAAATTTGGCGTTAATGGGCTAAAAGCACCAGCGGGCTGGTGACCGTATCGGTTGGACTTTAAGCGACCGGGATACCATGGCCTGGTTGGTAAGAGTTGATGGTAGGGTTCGAACAGACCCCACGAAGCCATAGACTCAAGTTATTAACAAGACTCTGTGCAAGCTGGTGGTGTTTCCACTATGGTGCGGGCTGTGTTTACATGGTCCTGGGCCGTCTGGTGCAACTGAATCGATCACTGATGGAAATGGAAATGGCAATGTTTATATGGAGTGAACTAGGACCTCTGGTTATGCTCGGCTACTTATAGACCATTTGCAGCCATTCATGGGTTATGTTCGGCTACTTGGAGTCCGTTTGCAGCCATTCATGGACAACATGTTCCGAAACAGCGATGGATTTTTTATGGCGACATTGGGCCATGTCACCGGTCACAATTGTTGCGATTCTTTTGAAGAACATTCTGTACAATTCGAGGGGATGATTTGGTCACCCATTTCGCCCGACATGAGTCCCATTGAAAACAGATGGGACATAATCGAGAAGTCAGTTGGCGCACAGAATCTTGCACAGGCAACACTTCCCAATTATGGACAGTTACTGAGGCAGCATGTATGTGCACCGGGCGAAAGGAGGTGCGACATGATATTAGATGGCACCACATGACTTTTTTCACAACAGTGTAAACTTCTGAATTACTATATCTCTTTTTATTTCTTGTTCAAATTACTAGAAATGATAAAGAAAAGGAACTTTTAACTTTATTTGAAGAAAAGGTACTTAATTCTGTAAGGAACAGTTATTGCGTCTATGACATATCCTGGGTGTCTCTTTTACCTCTACCACATCGCATATATCCGAAGCGAATCAAAATGAGAAAAATACAATTGGCCAGGTATGCACCTATGTCAGGGGTTCACAGAATAAGAAGGAAGGCGAAATCTATAATTGTAAACAACTATCTCTTTCAACACAAATTTACGATTTTTTAAATGTATCATTTCAATGTAGTCTTTGTGAATAAAGACTAGAAGTCAAATTAGTGGCGTCAGACGTGTTTTCAGTATTATAAACCTCATAAATTCGCAGCACGTAAACTGTAACTGATGAGAATGGAGCCACTCTTTCTGCCTAGTGCACAGTGCAAGAGTTGCTTACAGCGGGCTGAGGACGGAGCAGGCAACCAGCTTTATGGCGTTACAGAATTTCGGCAGAAATCTAAGTATTTCAGGAGGTATAATGTTTAGATAAGTGAAACCAAGCCTGTCATCACTAATTGTACCTCTGCTTATCATTATCAAAGAAAAAAACAAAAGCATGCCATCGAAAAAGGAAAGAACTTCGCGTTGAAAGTGGTTTGTTTACTTGTAGGGGATGTGCATTCCTAACCATGTGTGAGACCCTTACATATGAGCCTCCCTGTTCAAATGCATTTTCCACACTTTGTTTCATTTCGGAAATGTATGAGGTGGCAAAGTCAGGTGGGATTCCCAATGTATGTAGCTACTTTATGGAGAGATATTTCAGTTTCATGACCGATTAAAAATGTAATTTATGAAAAAAGATTTTCGGATTACAAGAAAATGTTAAGCTAATTTTATGAAGGAAGAACTCTTCATTTTTCTTTATTACGGAAAAACTAATGACGGAGTAGCCACACTGAGAAGGCAACTACTGTCCAGCGAAGCTAAGGTTTTACAAGGGAGGCTGGATCCCTAAACAGAACAAAAGAAGTGGTAAACTAGCATATGCTGATCCAAAGATGTCAGGTTCCATCTCCGATCACTCTTAGGATTGTTTCTGTGACTTGTCGCGTCGTTGTTCGGTCCGACTATAACTTTTTGGGTTAGTCGGTTCATAGGTCGTAGGAAAGCAAATGCATAACAGCTTGTAATAGGTTCATGCCAAACAAAGCACAGTGGTGTTAAAATATTCGGTTGGATGACATCTTCACTATCAACGTGTTTTTTTACAGTGTTTCACCCGCGTTAGTTTATGTAAAAAGGATCATTATTGGCGCAGATAACGTTAAATTTCACAACAAAATGTGTAACACCTTTGCGATCTGCTTGGAGGTTTCGTTCCTTGAGACGAAAACAGGAGGCACATCGGGAGCCTAATGTATTTTCAACAGAAAACAGCTCCGTGTAATATGGGGACGGCACAATTATGCAAACGCACTTTGCCCGGCGTAGTCGTGTGAAAATACGGAGCTTATTCGGTGACCCACATGATTTACAGCGGTCGCTGCCCCGCCGGCGAGTGGATAAAGGCTGCAAAGCTTTGGGGAGTAAAAGCTGGAGGGCTCTCAGAGCGGGTGAGAAAACAGGCCGGCCGGTCATAAAACGAATGAGCCGCCTCGTAATAAAAGGAAGTCCGGCTCTAACTGCCAGGGTAAAGCCCGGTTACAAGCCGGCGGGAGATACACGACAAACTGCGAACGCCTCTTAAATACGGCGGAGCGCGCCAGCAGCTGAGGCACGTCTGGAAGCTTTCAGCGCTTCTGTCCCGCGGTGCACACTCTGGACGTGACTGTAAAGCACTCCGACTCCACTAGCGACGTATCCGATTCCTACATACACGAACATTTAGAACTCCGAATGAAATTTTAAATTGCTAATGATCATTTCTGCTACAGAATTTCGTAATCTTAATTGGTATTCATAATGGCAACGATTGACCCAACTTTAAAAATACACCCTAACACTGACGAACTTCTGTCGATAACCCAATTTCTTTGCAATACACTACTGCTTCACGGCTGTTCCTTGTCTTGTTCCTGCCTGCATATTCAGATCATGTCGCTAACCTTTAGAATGAGGAATATTCAGAAGACTCTTAACGTTGTAAATAATAACTATAGAAATACAGGTAACAATTTTATCAAAAGTATAAAGTGTTACTCAACTTGTCTTCTTCACGTCAAGTAGCAATTTATCTTTTTCATAATACAGTTGACATTTAAGCTGGACTTTCTACTAAAGGAATACAGAACTTAATAAGTAAACAATGCAGCAAGTCCAAGTAATCAAGCATACAATGAGTGACAAATGGAAACCAAAGAGAGAGTGAGAGCTGTAAATGATTGTGCTCCATCCTTAACGAAGATGATGTGCTAAGTAAAAGTTGAAACACAGCGAATATTTTTAAAAATACTAACATAGGCCAGACCAATCGCCAGAGTTCGAAGGCACAGAATTCACTGACATCTCTTTAAAACGATTTGATCGTGCAAAAGTACCACACTTGGAAACATCAGACGTCACAACGTGACCGTGATGACATCCAGACATATTACAAAAATCGATCTGTGTATGCGTGTATGTATATATGTTTATGTGTATCTGTATGTATTTCACATCTCCTCCTAAACCAGTGGACCGATTTCAAGTAAACGTGCCTCGCGTATCACTTACTGTCAGGCAACAATCGGTGTGGTGATTAAAATTACCTACGTATTATATTAAGGAGGTACGACGTCACAAACAATAAGATGCCTGCATAATTGCCGCATCATGCATGGCGTTTAAATGTATTACATTTGTGGTGTTACCTCTATTCGCAAAAAAAAATCGCAAACAGTATCGACATATGCCGCTAAATGCACCTACAAAATTATATTCCAATACCACATATAGTTCAGGAGTGCTGATGTCACAAACAATGAGATGCCTGAAAATCTCTCGCTGTGTGCATGACTTTTAAATTGATTACTTCTTTGCTACTAACTCTCTTCGGAACATATTTCAAAGATAGTATCCACAGATGCCTCTGAATGTACTTACATAAACAGATCTTTGGTTAACATATAATTCAAGAGATACTACGTCATAAACACTGAGATGCGTGGCAAAATGCTGTATCATGCATAAAGTTTTAATATATTTATTCTTTTCTTCTAAGACCCTCCTACAGTTGAGTTAACTTAAGGAAATACGTGACACCTGACAGCGCTTTTAACAGCTGTCAACTGCGAAGCGCAAATGGCATTACCAGAAAACAATAGCCGTCTATATAACTATGAAGAAGCGTGACCGTAGAGACGTTTATAAAATGGCGTTTTAGATACTCGAAACGGTTGCGCCCATCGTACATCAACTGTACTACAAACACAATTCAGTATCTGTTTTCGTTTCCAATAGGATATTGACAAATGAGTACACGGGAAATGCCGTATTTGTCAGTAAAACAGTAAATTCGGCCTAGGTAACATATACTGATGATCGAAAACCTCACGACCACCTGTTTAATATTATGTTGGTCCACTTTTCAAACAGAATACAGCAGCGATTCTGCTTGGTATGGATTGAAGTCCTTGGAAGGCTTCCGGAGGTATGCGTCGCCATGTCACCAGTCAGATGAGGCAAATCCCGTGAATTAAGGGCCAGTGGTTTGCGTTTGCACAGCTGGCAACCGATATATGTAACAATGGGTACAGATAAAAGGCATTTTCTAGTCAAGACATCAATATGATTTCACAATCATGCTCCTCAAACAACAACAGCACGATTCTGACCTAGTGGCACAGACATTTATCCTGCAGGAAAATGTCGTCGCCGTAGAGGAAGGTATCGAATATGAAGCGATGCAGTTGGTCTACAATAATGCTCACATAGTCCACAGCTGTCATGGTGTCTTCCCTTACTGCCACAGGTCCCATGGAAGTCCAACTCGACGTACTCCATTGCATCTTTGGCACGGCGTAGCCATTCGTCTGGACGACGGCATATAAAGACAAAACCATCTAGAAAAGCGATTAATTTGACAAGGTGATCCATGTATATTGATCCACTGTGAAAGCTCAGGTGATGCTGTGCCCACTGTAATCGTAACTGACGATATCGTTAGGTCAAGACGGGAATAATTTGAGACCGTGTGCTGTGGAGCTCCGTGTTCAACAACGGCCTTTGAACGGTGCCTTCCGAAACATATGTGCCTGAATTCTATTCTTTAGTCAGATCTGCTGCAGATCGCTGCGTATCCTACTTTACACGGCTGGCTATATCCTCTGGTCTCCACGCCTCGTGATGAGTCTTGGACGTCCAAAACCATATGGCCTACTCGTACTTTCTTCATGCTTCAGTCGCTTTTCGCAGATGCTCACGACTGTAGTACACGAACAACCGACCAGCTTCACCGTTTCAGAGATTGTAGTTCCCATGCTAAAGGCCGTAACAACCTGACCATTGTCAAAGTCTCTTATATCAGTAGATTTCCACATTTGCAATCCATATCTTCCGCTCTGTTCATTCCCTACTGCATCCAGTCTTGCGGTGGGCAGTGGTTATAATGTTGTGGCCGATCAGTGTTCATGATTATTCGAAAGTAGCCCACGGGTTGCAGAAGACGACTGATAAAAAACGAGACACACACAGAGAAAAATAACACATATCATTCGATAGTTCCATGCTGAGATTCATAAAACGCGCCGTGGTTTAGTTACGCTAGGGAACTAGGTGTGTCGGAAACTGTAAAAACATCCGTGTTGTCACGCCAAATTAGTTCTCGCCGGCAGATAGACAATCCAATGAAGAGATTTCCAGAGCCGGCAGCTGTGGCGGAACCGGTTTATAGTATTTCGTGACTTTAATTACTTAAAAATGATATTTCAGGGAGATCAAAAAAATATAAAACCAATTACCTATTGTCAGAGTAACAATTCATTCGATCTGAAAAATGATTATCCCGGCTAGTATTTGTCACTCTGCTAAAGAAATCTCCACTTGACGTTGTGTAGAAATGTTGCGTGTAAAGTCGTGTGAGTGGCACTAAATTGCACATCATTTAATAGATTTTAGGCAACTGTTACTTAACATGGAAGCACTTTTCTGTAGCAAAAGGAACATTTAGTCACAAAATACTACCCGCGCACAACACTGACGTATGTCTCCTATTAAAATATTTCATGTAAACAGTCAAAAATAATTAGGCTAGATACATCAGTAATTAAGAAATTGATATTAGGTAACGTGCTGTGAACACTATTTTTAAAGATTCAATCTAAGCTGAATTCTGTCTTTTAAAGTAGATTGGGGACCACTGGTGCGCATTTATTTCCATTCATTTATACCTTACAACATTTATGTTTGTTAAAATTCTCGATTCAAAACTGCCGCGGAGATATTTTTGCTAAGATGTCGGCAGACAGATTGTCTATTGTTATTCTCGATTTATGTTATCAAGGAAATATATTTATATAAAACTCTTTAAGCCCTTAGTATCTATTCTTTAGTATTTAAAATCATTTTCAATGATAAATACCGACATATTTTTTATACCAGCTACTAGTAAACTCCGCTGTAAGTTACTAGCGCTAATGGCTGCACTCCTAATTGCGGATCTGAAAATTAACACTTAAAAAAATTACTACATTTGATTACAATTGAAATAAATACAAATCCACGTCTAGACAATAGGGCCTCTATTTTTCAAATAGTAATTAACAATATATAATTACATGTTTTCTCTTTACAGACCTCACACGTCTTACGTCCGAACAGTTCATCCACAGAACACCAATGTAGTAGACGTGCAAAGACCACGTTACTATAAGGAAACACAGAACGACACCAGCGCTACTTGTGGCCTGGCTGTTAACTTCAATACGAAAAAATATGGCGCGAAAATCTCTTATGTTTATTTCTAAATACGCGAATTTTTCATTTAATCTTTGAATGTGGGCCGCATAGTGCAGTAATAAAGGTTTTGAGACCTTGCAAAGTAATATGCAAAAGAAATCTCAATCAAAAACCAACAGTAACTACTCGTAGCTGCAGTTTACATTGTGAAAATTTTCGTAAATTACGACATCACCTTTTGACTGTGAAATTTTTTTGAAAAACTCAATATTGCAATTTTGAGCCGTGTGGCCATTATCGTGTGGAAATAAATGAGCTTTAGTTTATGTCAGACTAAAAAATCATCTGACATTGCATGCATAAATAAATTATTTTTAGGTTTCCACATATCTTAAAGCACATTATGTCCACTTGCATGATCGAAAGTGGAATAATAGGTTACACAAATAAATAACTGCACAGCTAAAGAATAACCAAGAGGTCATTTACAAAAAAATCTGTGCTACAAACCAAGAATGTACTGTAAAGTCTACAAAATCCGATTTGTTATTTTTTTCTGTTGATTCTTATTTATGGATATTCAGTCATCTGAAATTGAACTTCTGCACAGTTCAAATAAATTTATGAAACACACAAAATACTACTTTACATCAACTGAAAAACAAATTTGAAGCAGAGCAGGTAGACACTCCATGAATGTAGCCAAAATGTTTTTGCCAATGAGACATGCAAAGAAAATGAACTGCACTGCATATTTTTTTTTCTTTTTCCCCAACTTGGCAGTTATTTTGGCAACACCCATCATGTTTAAATAATGAAAGAAGATGCTGGTACAACATTTATTTTTAACATTTTTATTTATTTACTTCCTCTTTGAATACTTTGTTTGGTACACTACTGAAAATTATCACAAATTCTCCTTGACACCACTTTATTCATTACACTTTTAGAGTCCCATCACCACATCTAGAAAGTGTTATGTTCCCGCTGAATAACCAGATTTTGTCATAACAAATCAAAGGCATGATTTTGATACAAGAACATGTAATTCTCTGCTTTGAACACAACATTTGTATAGGTATAGGGAGCTTACTCTAATTGTACTCATAATAAAAACTGAAATAAGTCTTTTAACATTATTTGAACTTCTTTTTAAGTTGTTGCATACACAATTTCCTCTTGTTTGTAAATTTCTTTTCTTTCACATACTTGTATATTATAAATGGAATACTTGTCTTCAGAAGTCTCTCTTCAATGTCATGTTTATTACAAATTGTTGTATGAGAGAGATGAAATGTTTTTTTTTAAATTATCACGTAGTCTTGTTGTGTGACCATGACTATTTAGATACTCATACAGCTGATCATGGAGTGTCCTTAGAAAAATCATGACTCTTTCACTTGCATATTTCAAATGAGAATGCTCCTGACTATTCTCTTTAAATGAGGTAAACAAATGATTTTCTGTGACAACAGAGGAGTAGAGACTGGTATTACATGTTTCACAATCATCTGGTACATCTATGGCTTTTAGTACATAGCCTGCTACATAGGCTAAGGCTTGTTGATCTTCTACAGACTCGATGATACCATCTGAGTAAGAATAAATTTGCTCAGGTGTATCAGTGTCATTCATCTCACATTCACTTAAATGTTCACTCCTACCACTAGCTGCCAAAAAGTGACACAAACTGATCAAGGGAGTGTAATCATCATTTTTACAGTTACTTACACTCATGGCTTTGAAAGGCGAAGTCATATGATTGACAACACAAGTCTTCATAGGTTGTACAAACCTAAAACAAGTTGGGTTTGTATTAGCAATACCATGTTGTCTTATACAACAAAAGAAATTTTCTAAAGCATCTTTACTGAATGCTTTTAAATTTAAGTACTAAAGCCAACCACTTTCAAGGTCTTCCACAAGAAAATAGTAGACTGTAATGTAATCTGCCAATCTTTTATGACGCTAAACATATTAGTCTTGTTTCTTCCTATTTTTAAATCTATTATTTGCCAGCTGCCTATTTCCATCAATATGCTATACCACATTTCTAAATGTGGCTAATTTTCTGATAAAGCACACCTAAATTGTTTTCCATCCCTGGGATATTGCTCATTACTGTTGAGTGAACCAAACAGTTTGTCTACCTTTTCCACAAACTCAGCTGCGTGTATAGCTTCAGATGGTAATGTGTGAGTAGAAACACATGTTTCAATTGCAGCTGCAACAGTATGGCTCATTTGTGCAACAGCAACTTTTACCTTCATTTTTACATGGAAATCCGAAAAGTTAAAGTGTTGTGCTTTCAATTTGGGTAGAGTTTTGAGCCTTTTTTTTATCCAAAAAGAACAGTGTACTGATGTACTCAAACCTTGCTGCTTTGTGAGGTTCAAATTGAATTTCATTATCTATCAAAGCATTTCTAGTGTTTTTGAGCAGATGTGGTACATCATAAATGGTAACAATAGGTTGATTATTTACAACAAAATGAAATACATTGGGCTTCAACAAATTCGCTTCACACAGTTGTTTAAGGGCTTTTTGGTTTGTTGCATTCTGGTCACATACAGTACAAACCACTTTGAACCCAATATTCTGTAGGTCACTTATGATGTGAACAATGAGTGATTTCAAATTGGTGTAGTGGAGAGTGGTTGCGGTAAAGTAATATGCTAGAACTTGTTTCCAAGTTCTGTGAATGCCTTTCAGCATAAAAACCAATGCTTGACTAGCAGCTACTGGTGAACGTCCTAAGTGACCCAAGTCCTGATACCCATAGATTAGCTGTTTGTGTGCATCATAGTACATACCATCATCCAGAGAGATTTCATCACAAAGTAGAGCACAATACTTGTCATTTTCATGCATATTACTTACTTCCCCTGCTAAAAAGTTTAATAAAGCTGGATTAAGTCCTGTATCAAATGGTATGTGGGAAAGCACTCCCTTGAGCAGCCTGACAGATGGAAGGGAGAAGTATGTGGCCAAATATCTGTACAACTGGGGACTACACTTATAAATAGATAAAGCAAATGCCTTATCTTGTATAGACCACCGTACTGCTGTGGGCTGCATATTGGCATTTCTTAACTGACTATTAATAAAAGCTTTAGTCACATCATTCAACTCTTCTTCAATTAACTGAAATTTCCTGTCATCATACAACTCTTTTAGAATTTTCAATTTATTCCTCTCATTCTGTAGCTATTTTTTTTTTTCAATTTACACACTCTGGAAACTGTAATTCTATGCAGTTTATACATTTTGTGTTTTCTTAGAGTTAAATCACATTTAGAAACGCCAGATCCCATTACACCTGGACTACTTTCAACATCATAAACTGGTGAGGATAAATAGCTGTACTCACCATCATCTGTGCCTTGTAACGGGGGACTGCTTCGTTGTATTACTGTAGATTTTGCATTGTGACCTGTCACATGCACACTTATATTTGCACGCGATGTGGTGAAACCGCCACCGCCACCACCACCACCACCACCACCACCACCAGTGTAACACAGATGGGTGGGGGGAGGGTGATACAACACCAGTTCCATGTGCTTTGGAATAACACCAGAATTTAGCCTGTGTCTAGTGAAGATCACAAAATCTGCTTCATAGAAATGATCCTCACACACATAATAATAACTGCAGTTGACACCTTCATCTATATTACAGATCAATTTCCACTTCACTAAATCTCACTTTTTGATGCAGCTGGAAATTTATAGAAATGTTTATTCTTGTGTTTGGAATTTGTTTTTTCATAACAACTACTACTGCATCCAGGAAACCTGCACGAGTATTTGAATCTCAAACTGGATTCTTCTCTTCCTGTATGATCCATCCTCATGTGTCTGAAATGATATTCAAACCAAAAATAAAGAACGAGAAAAAAGATCAGGTATGGTTGACATTGATTAATGTTAAAGAAAACTCAATGTGAAATTAATTTTGCTATCAAAAATCATATTAGATTATGTTTAAATGCAGCTATCCTGTACTGAAGTATTGATAACTGTTACCATGGCTTGTAATCTGATGTGGTATTGCTACAAAATAGTGAAAAAACATAACAAAAGAAATTCTCATTTCTACTACAGATATGCACATCACTCTATTTATAACTGCGTGAGCGTAGTTGCACTATATTCAACACTACTTCGTTAAACAGTGCTATCAGACAGTAGAAACACTGCTCATTGTACCATTTCAGTATATTTCAGCATCTAGATACCATGATAGATACCAAATTCAGCTGTACATTATCAGTAACAGTTACAGCTGGAAATCTGTATTACATTGTGTTGAGCATTAAAGTGTGAGAAGATTTCTACTGCATTCGATATTGCCACAATAATACGTGTAAATGTCCAACTGATTGAAGGACCTGCTTTGTGTGACTTCCAAGCAAATGTCTTATTATGTGAGAACACAACCTTTTCGATACAACAGCAACAAACACTTTTTACCTGGATAGAGTGTTATGTACTGTACAGAATATTTACTTTCGAAAACGGGAAACAGAACACACTCGAGGCCACACGAATCAATTGTAACACGTCCAATATTTGGTATATAATAAACGGCACAGTAAATGGTACTTATTCTGTCACTAAGATTACTTCGTGGCAAAAAGGAAGATGAATCAAAGCCAGAATTATATTCCATTACAGGATTCGGAAAGTTGAATACCGACTATGTCAAAAGCTGCTAGCATGGGATTCTCCATGAAATACAAGGAAATGTGAACAGAAATAAGAAATATACTTACCATTTAAGTGAACTGAGCAACGGAAATTGTATTTCTTTGCAAGAACAAATATACAAGAGTCCACAGAACGTAATGTGATGATACAACCTCGTGTTCTATATGAAACAAAAGTAAAAAAGTAAATATTGAATCATCACACCATCAAATATTACGAATGCATCCAAAAATAAAGCAGAATAATAGCAACATACTTACACTGCAATTTAAACGAAGAATCACGATCACGTTGCTACGATACCAAAACAATTATGGAAGACGTAAGTCATCCAATAGGAACACGAGACTATAGATTGCTAAACTCGCAGCGCTCCAAGTGGCCTGGGACCAAACCAACGTCGTGTTACCGGAAGTCCACATATGAGTTTCACCCCCCTGAGTTCATCCGTTAGCACAGGAAGAACAACTGAACCACAATTATCACAGATAACACAAAAAGATTATAATTGTCGTTGTCCATGAGTGTAGTTCTCTGATAGTGATTTTAATTCACGCAGAAATTAAATTATTACAGAAATAATGAAATAATTTTCGTCATTTTTACACGATACAGTCCTTTTATACGTAGTATCGATAATATTTGTTGAAGTTTGTTCACTTAGTTCATTTTAACATTTTGTGGCTAGAACATAATGTTGTGGATATTACATTGTCCCTTGGGCTGAGAAAAAAAATTAGTTTGTATATTGTATTTTTTTTTGAAGACCACGATATTCACATAGGTTCATTGTTCTCATGATGCAAATATTCCGATACAATATTTTTTAATACATGACACGAATAGTGTTGAATTGAGTATTTAAATGGCTTCAGTAACTGTATAGCCTCGGAAAAAGCGGCGAATACTTCCCGGATTAACTTACTCCCCCTCATTTGGGTTCACTGGACTCAGAAAACCGGGAATAATACCGTCCAAGGGGCTTCAAGGAAATACAGTTACCTACTCCTAATTATCAGGCTTGACATGAAGACAACATGTAATACGTTGAAAATGTTAATTTTATACTTCAGTTAATTGTATCTGATGTAGAAAATGTCTTTTGTGGTAGTGTTTCATCAAGGTTAAAAGTTCAAAAAACAATTCGCAGATGGCGTCGTGGAACCGCCCCCCCCCCCCCCCCCCCCCCGTCGAGCCTCTGGATCGCAGACCTCTGGAACGCCCCCGGCCGCGTGGATGGAGCGTCGGCTGCATCCTGATTGGATCTGCTGCTGTCTGCAAGTAGTACTGCAGCAGGTCCTCCTTCTCTCTTTCTACGTCCCTCGCTTACAAGATGGGTACATGAAATATCGAAACATGGGTATCAGTGACAAGATAATTATGATATTCATCCTGTGAAAGAAGTTTTTTAATCTCAATTTCACTTTCATTCACACGGATGGAAATAGTTTATTTTTGGAGGATGTGCTGTATCTTTACACTGTTCATTTAAATGTAGTGATTCATAATTAGGTTTAACACAGTATGCACATATGCGACACTGCACCGTTGTTCATACAGGTGTCCATCGTGCGCTCTGTTTATTTCCCTGCCGTACGTAAACACTTCCGCGCAGGCGCTGCGTAGCGAGCGGTGCATTATATTGTTGCCGCGCGGCTGGCTGTACAGACTGTCACATAATATATGGCACATGAATAAGACTTATAACACTTTAATGTGAGGTCTTCAGTTCTACGTTGTTACAAATGCTGTTAACAGGTTTTCAAGGTCCATGTCACTGCTGCCAACATTTAACCTCTATCAGTGTTCATGTGTTCTATGATCACAGTTCTAATCACTGTTTATCACTTTTTACAAAAAAGAACACAGTTTTTCACGCGTCCACTATCCTTTTTTAGTTCTTGTGAAACACGCTTCATTGTACTGATTGCTGCCAGTACTACTCAAAGTACTAGACAGAAAGTCTTATATGTAAATGACACTTTACAAGATAGTGAGGTCTTGTACATTGACAAATCAATTCGTATTGTTACATCAAGATAACAAAAAACGTAGATGTCACATTAAATATGAGACAATATGAGTTTAAAATCTGATACACTGTTCTGACCATAAGATCATTATTGAACTGTGTAGATATCAGTACATTTCCCTTTTCATGTCATATATTTATCAGTGTTTCTTTGTAGTCATTCAAACATGTTTTCATCAAGAATATTACCATATTATGGGACAGATGTCCATGTTCGGTTCGCCTAACAGAGAGATTCTCATAACAGCATACGGAAAATATAACTACGTAAAGAAAACTATGTACACAAATCGGTACATATTTGGAACACGTTTCACTAATAGTGAAAGCGGTTTCTGACAGACAAGCAACTCACTCACAGTTGACATCCGTTACGAGTGTGCGACTACATGGGTCAGGCAGGTTCATGGAAATTTTTTTTGCAAGTTTACACTAATACATGAACAAATACATTATCTAAGGTACACGTTTTTTAATTGAGCATTTCTCTATCCTACGTAGAAAAGCAAAAAATTTTTATATTTAATAAAATAGTATTTGACAGAGAACTTGTGTCAAGTTAATGACTTTTTCAGAGTAAGAATGCTTATCATTAAGATTCTCCCTTTTTGACATAATGTTTCATAAATATTATAATGTAATAACTGGCGTGAAAGCTTACAGACTAATACACACATAACATCATGACATTTCGGATTTCTTTCATAACTTCGCTATTTCTTTGTCCAGGGGACCGAGTATAAAGCTCTGCGATAGGTTTTATGTGTATAGACCTCCATATCATAAAGATAATCTTTTATGATAGCCGGTCGTTCACTGAATACTTCATGGTATCTTGATAATAATTTTGTTAAATGTCCAGCCTCTGATGTATCAATGCAAGTTACCTCTTTCATCTTTTCCTCGATTGTTGCAGCTATGTCACTCATATTATTGGGTGCATCATTGCTTCGGTTATTGTGGCACTAAAAGGTATCAGATAGATTATATAATGGTAAGACAGAGAATTAGGAACCAGGTTTTAAATTGTAAGACATTTCCAGGAGCAGATGTGGACTCTGGCCACATTCTATTGGTTATGAACTGTCGATTGAAACTGAAGAAACTGCAAAAAGGTGGGAATTTAAGGAGATGGGACCTGGATAAACTGACTAAACCAGAGGTTGTACAGAGTTTCAGGAAGAGCATATGGGAACAATTGACAAGAATGGGGGAAAGAAATACAGTAGAAGAGGAATGGGTAGCTTTGAGAGATGAAGTAGTGAAGGCAGCAGCGGATCAAGTAGGCAAAAAGAGGAGTGCTATTAGAAATCCTTGGGTGACAGAAGAAATATTGAATTTCTTTGACGAAAGGAGAAAATATAAAACTGCAGTAAATGAAGCAGGCAAAAAGGAAAACAAACGTCTCAAAAATGAGATCGACAGGAAGTGGAAAATGACTAAGCAGGCATGGTTAGAGGACAAATGTAAGGATGTAGAGGCTTATCTCACTAGGAGTAAGATAGATACTGCTTACAGGAAAATTAAAGAGACCTTTGGAGAGAAGAAAACCACTTGTATCAATATCAAGAGCTAAGGTGGAAACCCAGTTCTAAGGAAAGAATGGAAAGCAGAAAGGTGGAAGGAGTACATAGAGGGTCTATACAAGGGCGATGTACTTGAGGGCAATGTTATAGAAATGGAAGAGGATGTAGATGAAGATGAAATGGGAGATATGATACTGCGTGAAGAGTTTGATAGAGCACTGAAAGATCTAAGTCGAAACAACGCCCCGGGAGTAGACAACATTCCATTAGAACTACTGACAGCCTTGGGAGAGCCAGTCCTGACAAAACTCTACCATCTGGTGAGCAAAATGAATGGGACAGGAGACATACCCTCAGACTTCAAGAAGAATATAATAATTCCAATCCCAAAGAATGCAGGCGTTGACAGATGTGAAAATTACCGAACTATCAGTTTAATAAGTCACAGCTGCAAAATACTAACACGAATTCTTTACAGACGAATGGAAAAACTGATAGAAGCCAATCTCGGGGAAGATCAGTTTGGATTCCGTAGAAATATGGGAACACGTGAGGCAAACCTGATTCTATGACTTATTTTAGAAGCTACATTAAGAAAAGGTAAACCTACGTGTCTAGCATTTGTAGACTTAGAGAAAGCTTTTGACAATGTTGACCGGAATACTTTCCTTCAAATTCTAAAGGTGGCAGGGGTAAAATACAGGGAGCGAAAGGCTATTTACAATTTGTACAGAAATCAGATGGCAGTTATAAGAGTCGAGGGGCATGAAAGGGAAGAAGTGGTTGGGAAGGGAGTGAGACAGGGTTGTAGCCTCTCCCTGATGTTGTTCAATCTGTATGTTGAGCAAGCAGTAAAGGAAACAAAAGAAAAATTCGGTGTAGGTATTAAAATTAATGGAGAAGAAATAAAAACTTTGAGGTTCGCGGATGACACTGTAATTCTGTCAGAGACAGCAAAGGACCTGGAAGAGCAGCTGAACGGAATGGAGGATATAAGATGAACATCAACAAAAGCAAAACGAGGATAATGAAATGTAGTCGAATTAAGTCGGGTGATGCTGAGGGAATTAGATTATGAAATGAGACACTTAAAGTAGTAAACGAGTTTTGCTATTTGGGGAGCAAAATAACTGGTGATGGTCGAAGTAGAGAGGATATAAAATGTAGACTGGCAATGGCAAGGAAAGCGTTGCTGAAGAAGAGAAATTAGTTAACATCGAGTATAGATTTAAATGTCAGGAAGTCGTTTCTGAAAGTATTTGTTTGGAATATAGCCATGTATGGAAGTGAAACATGGACGATAAATAGTTTGAACAAGAAGATAACAAAAGCTTTCGAAATGAGGTGCTACAGAATATTGCTGAAGATTATATGGGTAGATCACATAACTAATGAGGAGGTATTGAATAGAATTGGGGAGAAGAGGAGTTTGTGGCACAACTTGACTAGAAGAAGGGATCGGTTGGTAGGACATGTTCTGAGGCATCAAGGGATCACCAATTTAGTATGGAAGGGCAGCGAGGAAGGTAAAAATCGTAGAGGGAGACCAAGAGATGAATACACTAAGCAGATTCAGAAGGATGTAGGCTGCAGTACGTACTGGGAGATGAAGAAGCTTGCACAGGATAGAGTAGCATTGAGAGCTGCATCAAACCAGTCTCAGGACTGAAGACCACAACAACAATAACATTGTGGCACTTTCGTAGGTGCTCATATTTAACACTAACAATTTCTGTTTGCTGACAGAAAGATACACTTCTCTTCTCAGCGGGAGGGTCGTACTGAACTCCCGATTCAGCTTCAATGTCATTGGTCGCTGTTGGCACTTAAGTACAGATGTTCCACGGGTGAGATCAATTACAGCTTCTGTGTCCCGTAAAAACTCAAGACCCAGTAACACCGATATCGACAAGTTTTCCATTAATAGGAACGTGCATAAAGCGCTATCATTTTCAAAGGAAACTTCAACCAGTGTATGGTGCTTTATACTCTGCGTTTTCTCCCAGCGTTCCTGTAACCTTACAATATTTTTTTCTATTTTATTGACCTATCGCCTTTATTCTTGGTCTCGGTCACCTGGTGGAAATCTACAGGGACCGAGATTAGGTTGTTGGCTTCTTATACTCTGCTTTGTTTCCGAGGGTACCTCCACTATTTTCACACTTTGTGAGTCTACAGTCGGAGGTGGCCTACTTGGATCCCACCATTGTGGATACTGATTATTGGTTATGGGTACAGTCAGTATATAATATATTGGCTGACCTGTATTCATAAAATTTTGATGTGGCTGCCGATGATTTGGAGTTGGTTGTCACCAACATTCATTGTCACCTCGAATGTTTTAGGTTTATCCTCGTACGGACTGTCTGATCTATTGTCATTTCGTCTTTTACGATTACTATTTTTGTTTTTATTATTAGCATTTTCGTTATTATACTGCCTCTGATTACCAATCGGTTGCTGGGAGTCATTGGACTTCTGATAATTATTGTTATTATTCATCATCATCACCTTGGACAGTTTCCAGCCACTGGCTGGGTCTGTCGGGAACACAAGCCTCTCCATCGTGTTCTGTCTTTCCACCATTCCCCTTCTTCCACCTTCGTCCAGTTCTCTCCTCTTCTCATCACACATTCCTTCACTCCCTTCACCCATCTATCTCTTGGTCTTCCTCTGGGCCTCTTCCCCTCCAGTTGCAGATCAAACATCCTCTTTGGAATTCTTCCCTCATCCATTCTCTTCATGTGTCCATACCACTGCAGTCTTGATTTTTCTATCCTGTCCTGTACTGGTTCCTCCTTTAGTCTTTCCCTCACATACAAATTTCGCAATCTGTCTCGTCTTGTTACACCCAACCCGCTCCTCTGGAACTTCATTTCACTAGCCTGTATTCTACTTTTGTCGCTTTTGTGCATTACCCATGTCTCACTTCCGTATGTCAATATGGGGACAAAGTAGGTTCGGTATATAATTCCCTTGGATTTCTGTGGCACCTCCTTGCTCCAATTAAGCCCCCTAATGCATTTGTAGAACTGCCCTGCTTTTCTGCACCTTTCATTTATTTCCATTGCATTTCCCCCCTTACTTTCAATCACGCTTCCCAGGTACTTGAAGTTCTCTACCACTTGCAGTTTTTCCCCTCCACAAGTTATATCCACAGTTGGCCTATTCTTCTTCCTTGTTGTGACGATTATTTCACTTTTCTTTGCAGAGAAATGCATTCCATATTGTGCTGCCGTTGCCTCCCATGCATCTAACTGCTCTTGCACCTCCTTCACGCAATTTCCCCATAACATCAGGTCATCGGCAAAAAGCACTGCTTTCATTTTATGATCTCCAATTGCATCTGATACTTGCTGCAGGATTTCATCCATAACAATAATAAACAATAAAGGCGAAAGTGCACTTCCCTGTCGCAGCCCATTTTCCAGCTTGAACCATGCAGTACGTTCCCTCCTCACTTTCACACAACTCTCACTTCCCTCATACATTTTTCTGACTTTTCGTGTTATCTCTTCATCTATCCCTTTTGCGTTCAGCACATCCCAGAGCTTGTCCCTACGGATACTGTCATACGCCTTCTCAATATCCAAAAAGGCCATGATTAAGTCCTTCCCGTACTCATAGTGCCTTTCCTGCAGTTGCCTTACCGCAAATATGAGGTCCGTTGTTATTATTGAAATAGTCAAAATTTTGGTTGTAGGAATTTCTACTATTATTATATTTCCCATTATTATAAGTCTTGTTTTTATTTTTCTTGGGACTACCTTCGCCCCTATTTCCACTGTTTCCATTCCAGGAAGCTTTTCCATTATGACTATTGGTACTACTTCTCGCGTCAGAATTCTTCCTGGCGTCCTCTTGAACTATATCTAGGGAATCGATCACAGATAAAAATTCTTTCAAACCCGTATCTGCGACATTGAACAATTTTTCTCTAATATGTATCGGCAATGTAGCTTTCAATACACGTAACAAGTCCTGTGTGGTTACTGGCTCATCCCAGTACCGTGTCATATTAATATATTTTTCGAAATATTTTCTTAAGGAACCTGTCTTCGGATTATATATTTCTGTATTATAAACAATCTTTCGCTGTCGTTCTTGAGTCGACGCTGACCAGAACTGATCGAGAAACGCCTTCTCAAACTCATTGAAAGTCTTGCAGGTTTCTGCGGCATTTAACGCCCAGAGCGATGCATCACCGGAAATGTGAGAAACCACAAACTGTATTTTCTGTTCCATCCAGGACTTTGGAAGAACACTTTTGAAGTTCCGAATAAAAACTACTGGATGAATATTTTTCTTACTCTCTCCGTTAAATATTTGGAACTGTTGATGCTAAATCAAGCTTTCTTCGTGCATCAAGGTAGTTAAGTCCCTGGAGTTATTGTCCTTAACAGACGGTTTACTAACTCTATTACAAGTACACTCCGCTACATAGTTCGAGTTCATTGGTAACACATAATGCAGGGGCATTATGGGCTGATTACCAAAACTTGGTCTGGCTTTTGATGCATTAAAGTTCGTTGGCAGATTTTCACTGATCTTATGCCTGTCATTACCAGTGTTTTCATTTCTGAGTGCTGACATTGTTCCAAAATTTTGATTTTCAATGTTCAATACCTTGTTTACTTCCGTTCGAACTTGTTTTTGAATTTCTGTGGGGATGTCATTCTGCATTGACTCCACAGTAGTAGCCAGGGCTTTGAACTGGTTTTATAATTTATCATGCGAGGTGCCGGGGCAAGCAGTGTATTTAACACTAAATTCTTCTAGAATCTACATATGTAAATGATGCTCTAAGCCCCCCCTATTCTAACTCCGACTTTTGCTGTTGCACATGGATTAAAAAATATACGCGAGCTGACTGTAATCAACCCTGCAAGTGAAGTAGAAAAGAGTTTGGCACCTGCAATAATTTAATTTGATAAATAAGTTAAATAAAGGAAGGTTTCATTAACGTAGTGAGAAATGATGGGTTCCTCTACCGATTAACAGAATGAAAGTTCTGTCCAAAATAACAATATGATTTATTAAGACTAAACACAAAATATTAAACAAAAACACATGAAACATTTATAATACATCAAATTGGCTCAAATTGGATACTCAAACAAACGCTGTGAAGGTGAAGTTGTCCCTAAACTAGATTGTGAGGTTTATGACGAAGTGGTATGTGGAGCCAATTCCTTGCCACTCAAATCTTAAGAGAGACACACAGCTAACCCCACATTAATTGCTGCTTCCGAAGACAGAACAAAATTAGAAAAAGACGAACAGGCGCGCTCTGCTGAGCTCTGATTATCACCTAGGAAAATCCCTATCTGCCGGTGCTGCGGACATACATTACCAAACTGTCTTCTTAACTGCCAGAACACGATCTGGCGTACCGGAGGCGATGGCAGGTTGCTTTGACGTCCTCGACCAAAAAGCGAGAGCCGACTACTCTAGAGCACCCGTACATGCCGAACACCTAACCTTCCCGCCCCCATGACAGTGGCCGTGGTTAAACGATCCAATCAGCAACTCGAAAACCGGCGGAAAATTCCACTCCATTGCCGGAGCACTACCATTCCACCAATGGAGATTCTTGGCGCCAATTTCTGCGCTGATTTTGCTACGTCACGGAGCTATGCCCTGAGCAAGCCAATCACAGTTACTATTTGGCAGAAAGCGCAGGAATTTTCCCGCCACAACTGCCTGGGTACACAAGTCATTCCCACGCCTCGCTGGCAGCCCGCCTGAAAGTGTTTTAGCTAAGTTTCTGCGAAGTAACGGAACCTCTAGCCCAGCCGCTACTTCAGGCCCCTCCGGGCGTGTCTTTTGACAATGTCAGCGTCTGGAAAGCATTCACTCGACTCCCTCACACCCTTTCAAAATCAGCAGAGCCCGCCTGTCACCGAACCACCCGGGTGACGAGAGACGCTGCATGGGAAGTCCGCGTGTGAAGAAATAGCAACTTTCCACCGCATGCAATTAGAGAGGGGAATCGTAAGATAGAAATATGAGAGGGGGCTCATGCCACCTCTCAATCGACATCAGTTTGAAGACTATTGACTTGAACTGGTATGGTTGTTAATGGTTCGATAACAGTTTTTATAGCACTGATCTCTTTGTTAAGATGAGTAGTGATAGCTTTATCGCGATCGACCAATACCTGATTTATTCTGTGAACTATTTCCTTATCTCTCTCTACGAAAATATTTTTTATCTATTCCATAAATTTCTTTTCACGCTCCTGGTCCCTGAGTTCCCGTTGCTTTTCACGCTCTTGGTCCCTTCACTCCTGCTTGATATTAACCTTTCAAAGAGTGACGATAGCATATCGTGTAGTGACACAGCTTAAGGATTGCTAACTTCTCTCCCTTGCCCAGTAGAAATATCACATTAATTTCTAACTGTATGACTGCAGGAATGTCTGCTTGTTTTGACAACTCCTCAGTATCACTTTCGCTTGTGATATCAGTTAATGGATTGCCATCACCAATTATTAGATTTTCTAGTAATTGCACAGAAGTGTGCATAGATTGAACTACTTGAGGATCTGATGCCATTTCTGTATCAGCCTGCTCATTCGGTTTTATCTGCTATTTTGTCCTAACCATTTTGTCACTAATCTTGCACAATATATTGAGATATCTTTGACAATGACCAGATTGACACAAAATAATCTTATATCTAACACATTTACATAGATAACAAACAATAACTAAAATGGTTCAAATGTAGACACAAAATTTTACCATATAACTATACTTGAAAATATTTCACTCGCAGCCGGAATGCAAAAGTACTACTATTTAATACCGCCTTACTGTTGCTTTTTTTTGACACACACAATCAGTGAATTTCCACTATGTATGCCTGGATATACAGCGTGTACATGTGCAGCTGTTCGTAACCTTTTTCAGCGGTTGGTGGACACCACAGTTTAGCCGCTCATTGATGTCTCTGACACACAAAATCAGTGAATTTCAACTACGTATGCCTGGATATACAGCGTGTACATGTACAGCTGTTCGTAACCTTTTTCAGCAGTTGGTGGACAGCACAGTTTAGCCGCTCTTTGATGTCTCTGTCTCCAAAGTTGACATATTCACACGTACACCAAGTTCAGTGGTGAAATAAAGTACAATACAAACATCAATATTTTGTCATGGTTCACTCCACTTGTAAGAAATCACAATATTAAATAAATAAATATGCATTCGTGGCCTCACGTTGGGCGCCAGTGTGGCAGAACCAGTTTATAGTATTTCGTGATTTTAATTATATTTCGAGATTTTAATTACTTAAAAATGATATTTCAGGTATATAAAATATAAAACCAGTTACGTATTGTCAGCGTAACAATTCGTTTGATCTCAAAAATGATTATCCGGGCTAATATTTGTCACTCTACCAAAGAAATCTCCACTTGACATTGTGTAGAAATGTCTGTAAATTCGTGTGAGTGGCAGTAAGTTGCATATCATTTATCAGATTTTACACAACTGTTACTTAACATGGAAGTACTTTTCTCTGGCAAAAGGAACATTTAGTCACAAAACACTACCCGCACATAACACTGACATATGTCCCCTATTAAAATATTTCATGTAAATTGTCAGAAATAATTAGGCTTCATACATGAGCAATTAAGAAATTGATATTAGGTAACGTGCTGTGAACACTATTTTTAAAGATTCAGTCTAAGTTGAATTCAGTCTTTTAAAGTAGATCCGGGCCACCGGTGCACATTTATTTCCATTCATTTATATCTAAGAACATTTATGTTTGTTAAAATTCTCGATTTAAAACTGCCGCAGGGATATTTTTGCTAAGATGGCGGCAGACAGACGATAGCCAGTTTGTCTATTGTTATTCTCGATTTATGTTATCAAGGTAATATATTTAGATAAAACTCTTTAAGTCTTTTATCTCTATTCTTTAGCATTTAAAATTATTTTCAATGATAAATAACGACATGTTTTTTATACTAGCTACTAGTAAACTCCGCTGTAAGTTATTAGCGCTAATGGCTGCGCTCCTAACTGCGGAACTGAAAATTAACACTTAAAAACATTAACTGGATTGGATTACAATTGAAATAAATACAAATCCACGTCCAGACAATAGCGACTATTTTTTCAAATAATAATTAACAGTATATAGTTATAGTTTTTTCTCTTTTACAGGCCTCCACACGTCTCACGTCCGAGCAGTCCATCCGTTAGCACAGCAACTGAACCACAATTATCACAGGTAACATAAAAAGATTATAATTGTCG
Source organism: Schistocerca piceifrons (assembly GCF_021461385.2). Taxonomy (NCBI): domain Eukaryota; kingdom Metazoa; phylum Arthropoda; class Insecta; order Orthoptera; family Acrididae; genus Schistocerca; species Schistocerca piceifrons. The sequence goes on from NC_060139.1 coordinate 405,868,028, forward strand.
TTGTCCATGAGTGTAGTTCTCTGATAATAGTTTTAATTCACGCAGAAATTAAATTAGTACAAAAATAATTATCGTCAATTTTACACGATACAGTCCTTTTATACGTAGCATCGATAATATTTGTTGAAGTTTGTTCACTTAGTTCATTTTAACATCTTGTGGCTAGAACATAATGTCGTGGATATTACGCAGCTGTCATGCGTTCCAGCGAAATTCATGTCAGTGACAGCGCTAGGCTGTACACAGGTACAGACCTTTGCTTGGACACATGTAAGTTAGAAACTTGGAAAGGTACTCTATCCAATGATGAGCTGTATGTCTGTTTCCTGTATACCTTGCAGTTTTGGCGCAGTCGACTTCTGAAACGAAGTACTTTCGAATAACTGTGAACAGCACCAGGCCTGAAACAGCTTCCAGACGAGGGTAGGCAGTCTAATTATGTATCTATATTGAGATTTAGACTATTCAAAGGCGAATCACTGAAAGAAGACCTCAACAGTGTTACAGACACTAGAAGTTGGGAAGAGATCGCGAGCAATCTCTCAAAGAAGGCTATTACTTAATTACTTTGTTCACTGACCGTAATACACCACAAAAAGGAAGTATCGTAATATACTACAAAACAAAGGGAAGGGGTGATAATTATATTTCCCTATATCCAGACGGATTTTAGCATAGCGATGGAAAAGCTATAAATGCCCTCCAAGTAACAAAAGATATCCAGTTGTCCTTCAGTGGGAACAAATACTTGTTAGCGACATTTTACACCCGAAAGGTGACTGTCATTACATTAACAATTGTAAGCAATAAGATAATTGACAGAATTCACTAAGAACCTATGCTTCCTCCTTCGAAAAGGAAATATAATGCGAGAAAACTGCATCTATTAAAATGGATTGAAAATAAAATAAGCACTCTTTCACATCTGATCACCCTGTAAAATAAACTTTGACTCCCGACTGAAACTCATAATTTATCCTCCCAATAAAAATACAGGCACGGCACCTCGTAGAAACGACTTCCCTAACAACTTGAATAAGAGTGGGTGATAACGACAGCAGACCTGGCCTGGTGCAACCAGAACTCCGTCAGTTCAGAATAAAATTCAAAGGCTGAGCGCGTAACAACGTTCCTAGTTGCTAAGATAGTCGCTGGTTGTGGATGTAGTTATCTGCTGCTCCCGCCGCATTCACATAAGCCTGTCGGGAACTTCATCCCCCACCATGCGAATCTGGGTGGCTTTGCCAGATGTAACATGCAACAGATTTTTCCGGCAGATTGAGAAAAGTAGCATTTCAGTCTTACCGTCCATCTCTCATCAGTCTGCAAGCAATTAATTATCTTATTAAATTAATACTTGAGGGGAAACAAAATATTACTTATCATATTAAATTAATGCTTAAGGGTAAATAAAAAATTATGCAACCGGAACGCTACAGCTTAGTTGCTTCCTTCCGCGATCGCACGAAACTTTTAGACTGCACATGGATCGTTGTAGTGATAATTTACTATACCATTTTATGTTATTGCTGCTTTAACCGTCAATAAAACTGAAGCTGGGAAACGTGGATCTTCAGCGAACCCTTTTAAGAACTATTTACAGAACGACAATGTGGCATGGTTGTCTTGCAACTTGAGAGTTTGCACAGGCCTCAACTCATTTGGGCAAAGTAAGTGCTTGTATATAATTGACCATGCAAGACTCCCTGCCCCATGTCTATCGAGCGATCATTGTAACGTCTATCAGGTCTCTTCTTATAGTTATGTATTATCTTCTGTCTACACGTAGCAGGAACAACATTTGTTCCATACGGACTGCGACATTTTGGATGTCATTCAGCGTATATGAAAAGTATCTCCTGACTAACAATCTGCGCTAAACAATAATAAAATATCAATTTGAGAACTTCATATGCTCTAGAATAGTATTCAGCAAAGAATCTTCACTAAATTGCAGTGTATTTCGGAAGAGTTTCTCGACTCAGTATACCATTTACACGTTCATTTATCTAATTTTACAAGCATTCATCAACAAAACAGCAGCGGTAGGTATTTTCTGTGACCTATCTAAGGCATTTTACTGTGCGAATCACCACACTGACCAAGATCAAATGAGGTTTTATGGAACTGATATTAGAACCAACGAAAGGACGTGATATCTAAACAAAGAATGCATGAAGTCGTACTTAGTTATGTAACCAACGAAGTGACATTCTTCTGAAGAATCACTTTTGGAGATCCACAAGGGTTAGCCTGAGGTCCGTTTTCGTTTCTCATACATGTAAAAAACTTTCCGATTAATACACAACAAGCATATGACATTAGTGCTGTGATCAGTCCAAAGACACATATAGCAACAGAAAAAGTTGTAAATAATGTTAGTTAATGTTCTCAAAAGAGCTGTTGGGTGATTTTCTATGAATGGTTCCATTCTCAAATTCAAAAACGCACATACTGAGTTCTGCACTCTAAAGCTACTACACCAATGATAAGTGAGGAAATACTGACTAGGGTGAAAACTTCGGAAGTTTTAGCTGTCCGCGCTGGAGAGAATTTGAACTGGCAAAAACATATCTTGGAACTCATAAAACCACTGAGTTCAGTCACATTTGCACTTCTAGTAATTGTAGATCTCGGGGAGGACTAGTCAAAGAATTAACATATTTCCTGAACTTGCATTCAATAATGTCTAATGGAATAATATTGTAGGGTAGCTAACTTTTAGAAACGGAAGTCATCATTGCTGAAAAACGTACTCTAAGAACAAAATTTCGTGCTTCCCACGATTATCTTCTGGTCATATGTGTAAGGAATAAGGCATTTTTACTGTTGCTTCACTGTCACGCATTCCCTCATTAGGTTAGTGGTAAATAACTCACACAAGTTGTAAATGAACTATAATGTACATAATTACATTATGAAAGGAAAAATTTACATTAATTATATCACAGTAAGTTTATGTTCACCCCATAATCTGAAAAATGTTGCCATCTAAATTTTTCATCACTATAATACAAAATGTTTGAGATACAATGAAGTTAAATCTGAAAGCAAACTGAGGAAGTTTCTAGTTAACAACTCCTATTCCGTTGAATTCCGTTTTTGTAACGTGAAATAGGTGGTCCGTAGGAATTACTAAGCCACATCTGTATTCAAAACGTTTGTAAATGGTCAGCGTATAATTATATTCACTTATGAACGCGTAATGTGAAGTTGAAACGACTCTTTCCACATCATTACAATTAATCGAACAAGTGATCCAGTGAACATAAAACAACAAACGACGTTTGGAAATTGCCGCGGGGAATACTAACTCCCAATTCCACTGTTTACATTGTTTCCACTCTAATAAATCACCATACACACTCTACTGCCAGTACGATATATATGGTATATAGTGAGTGGTTGGTGTAAGAGACACGTGTGTTGTGTCGGACAATAGTCTTAGTTTCGTATCGGTAATTACAGAGAGGGGAAAAACATACACTACCGGGTACTGACCATTCTCTGTTTCCGAACACATTTTCATAGGTGTTTTTTGGGGTTCCATATCTGAATCGGTAAAAATGGAATCCTTATAGTATCATGTTGACTAAATCTTCCGTAGGGTCTCGGCAAATCAACACTATAATAAATTAAAAGCGCTAGTTAGCTTCTGTTCTGCTGTGTTAATTTATTGTTTCAACCGGTTATTGGCTTACAAGGCCATCACTAGACATTTACTGACGATCGTGCCAAAGAAATTAGCAAGTTTGTAAATGACATTGGAAAACCAGTTTAACATCTACATTGAAGATAATGGCAAGTCTTTTACAAACATTGTAACTTTTTTGGCGACAATAATATCTAAGAAGGCCTTGTAAGCCGAGAACCGGTTAACACAATAAATTAATACTGTAGAACAAAAGCAAACTATCGCTTTTAATTTGTTTATGTAATAGGATCACTTTGTTGTCCGTCTGTCTGTCCTACTGTTAACGCCCCTTTCTCTCAGTTATCAAGGAGAAGTTCATGTCAGGTACTGAAGTCTAATTTTCCTTGTGGATGTAAGAAATTTGAGCATCTAAGTCAACGTAGTCAAAGATATGGCCATTTATGTCACGTATTTTTACACTCGCATACTCATTTATCGAAACCTATAGAGTACTCCCCTTTCACCCAGAGATATGAACTTTGGCAAGAAGAAAATTTTTGCAGTATAAGACAAGGGGGAAAAGTCCAGAACTTGTTAATTTGTAACTGTACTACAGAAACACATTTGTTTTCGTCATGTGTTGTCTGTTTATCTATTTGTCCGTCTCTTAACCGTTCTACTACCAGGTTATTGGGATAACTGAGTCCCACTGGAGTCATAAGAACCCCAACAAATTCGCACAGGAAATATTTGCATTATTTTAATGAAGTAACAAGAAACAAAAGAAAACAAAAACATACATTTCATTTGTACAGTGTAAAGTCATCATTCTGTTTTCATAAACGTTAGATTCAAGAAACAAAACGAAACGTAAATAGATGCCATACTGAACCCAACGGTACTCAGTGCAAAAGACCATGAATAAATTTCAACATATTGTAAACGTAAAGCTAACAAAACAACATTCGATACAATTTACTCAGAGGGAGAAATTAGCGTATGTTGAAAATTGCTTTGAAAACAAGAGAAGTATGTATTTCCAATGTGCTTATGGAGTCATTTGACCCCAGTGGTACTAGGAAGGTTAAGTCCCTTTTTCTCAGAAACAGTTAGAGATATCAACTTGAAATTTATGTCAAATACTTAAGTCTTTGGTCCCTTGGCGGTGTAAGAAATCTACGTGTCTACGTCAATGCAGTCAAAAAACACGACCGTCTGTAACGACACCTTTTTGTTGGGAATGGTTAAAAGTATCAATTTGAAATTTACCTAAAATACAAAAATCAACGGTCCGTTGCCAGTGTAAAAAATAATTTAAGTTTCTAAGTCAATGTAATCAAAATTTACGACCATATGTGTCACACATTTTGATACTCGCAATCCCATCAGAACCTACAGAGGAACTCTTTACACCCTTGTCGAGCTTAGTAGTGTTGCGGTACAGTGCGTGTGTGGCAAACCAGAAGTTGTGGGATCGAATCACGGTTAGACCATGGATATGTCATTCCTGGTATTAACCTATTCCTCATCCCTCAACAATATGAATCGTCGCCAGAATCAACATGCTGTACGGATTCCATGTTAAACTGCAGGTCCCCTCTCTCCACTTGGATAACTGGAGGTGGTTAGGGACGCACAAATCGCTGAAGAGGCGTCCAATAGAAAGATTTGCAGCAGGCCACTGGGCCAAATGAAATAGGTATTATTATCGGTATAATTGGCATGACGGAATCCTATGAGCGCGAGTCCTACTCGTATTGGTCCTTTTTTTCTATTTATGTCCTGTACTGTCTCCGGCAAGGATGCATAGTAGAGAACGGATAGATGGAAAGAGTACATTGAAGTTCCCTATGAGGGGAAAGATTTGCCCGATGTGATAGAAGAAGAAATAAGAGTCGATTTAGAAGAGATAGGGAATGCAGTATTAGAATTAGAATTTAAGAGAACTTTAGAGGACTTAAGATCAAATAAGACGGAAGGGATAGATAACATTCCATCAGAATTTCTAAAACGATTGTTGGAAGCGGCAACAAAACAACTATTCGTGTTGGTGTGTAGAATATATGAGACTGGCGAAATACCATCTGACTTTCGGAAGAATATCATCCACACAATTCCGAAGGCTTCAAGAACTGAAAAGTGCGAGAATAATCGCGGAATCGGCTTAAAAGCTCATGCATCCAAGTTGCTGACAAGAATAATATACAGCAGAATGGAAAAAAAATTGAGGATGTGTTAGAAGAGGATCAGTTTCGCTTTAGCAAAGGTAAAGTCATCTGAGAGGTAATTCTGACGCTGTGGTTGATAGTGGAGGCAAAACTAAAGGAAAATAAAGACACGTTCATAGGATTTATCGATGTGGAAAAAGCGTTCGACAATGTAAAGTGGTGCAAGGTGCTGGAAATTCTGAAAAGAGTAGAAGTAAGCTATAGGGAGAGACGAGTAATTCACAATCGGCACAAGAGCGAAGAGGGAATAATAAAAGCGGAAGGCCAAGAACGAAGTGCTCGGATGAAAAACGGTGTCAGACAGGGTTGTAGTCTTTCGCTTCTACTATTGAATTTGTACATCGAAGAATCGATGATGGAAATAGAAAAAAGCTTAGGCAGCAGAATTAAAATTCAGGGTGAAAGGATATATCAATAGTACGACTCGTTGATGACATCATTATCCTGACTAAAAGTGAAGAAGAATTACAACATCCGCTGAATTAAATGAACAGTCTTATGAGTACATAATATGGACTGAGAGTATATCTAATAAAGTGGAAAGTAATGAGACATAGCAGAAAGGAGAACAGCGAGAAACTTAAAATCTGGACTGATGGTCGCTAAGTAGATGAAGTTAAGAAATTCTGATACCTGGGCAGCAAAATACCCAGTGACAGACGAAGCAAGGAGGACATCAAAAGCAGACTAGCACTGGCTAAAAGGGCATTGCTGGCCAAGAGAAATATACTAGTATCAGACATAATTTGAGAAAGAAATTACTGAGAATGTACGCTTGGAGCACGTTATTGTGTGAAAACCGGAACAGAAGAGAATCGAAGCATTTGAGGTGTGGTGCTAGAGACGATTGTTGAGAATTAGGTGGAGTGATAAGGTAACGGATGAGGAGGTCCTGCGTAGAATAAGAGAGAAAAGGAAAATGTGGAAGACACTGACAATGAAAAGGCACAGGATGATAGGATTTCTGTTAAGACATTAGCCAATGACTTCGACGATAATAGAGGGAGCTTTAGAGGACAAAAAGTGTAGAGGAAGACAGAGATTGAAATACATCCAGCAATATGAAATACTTTCATTAAATTCCATGTGTAGCTGCATTTGTTTAAGAAATATCCTACAAGTAGATCTATACTGGCAGAAATACATTATGAATTATTTCGACAGCTGTTCCTTCCGTGTATTTACCATTAATAATCATACGTACTCGGCAGTTGGGAGGCATAATGTCTTTGAAATAAGAAAGAGCTGTCTGGATGCCTAGAGAATTCTTGTGCAGCACTGACATACTTTGTAGGAATGTGTTTTGAGGACTTTGCCTGTCTGACCATAACTGCTAAACTATACTAAACTCCGACCGAACAGGCCTTGTAAGGCCCAACGGTACCGACCGGCCGCCGTGTCATCCTTACTCACAGACGTTACTGGATGCTGATATGGAGGGGCATGTGGTTAGCACACCACTCTCCAGGCAGTTTACGGGACCGGAGCCGCTACTTCTCAGTCAAGTATCTCCTCAGTTCACCTCAGAAGGCATGAGTGCACCCCGCATGCCAACAGCGCTCGGCCGACCGGGTGGTCACCCATCCCATTGCTAGCCCAGCCCGATACGCGCTTAAGTTCAGTGACCTGATGAAAACCGGTGTTAACACTACGGCAAGGCCGTTGGCTTGACCATAAATTGGGTATAAAAATTTATCCATAGGAATTTCCCCGGTATTTTCTCGTCAATTAACGGAATTTGTTAGCCCACAAACAAATATATGAATCTCGGAACAACCATTGCACACGGAAACTCATCGCCTTCGATAACATTCACTTTTGGCGATAATGGCTAACAAACCCTCCCACATGAACAGATGGCCATTATTTTGCTGAAAAGTTCTCCAGAAGTCATCTGTCAGGAACTCATTCCTCCCTGAGCGTGATCTGTGTTCGCCTCTCGGCTCCGAGGACGTTGACGTGCTAAAGAAAGCTCCGTTTCGTCGTTCCTGTGGTACTATAAACTTCACACTCTGCTGAGAATAAGAGTACAAACGAGAGAGATGTTTTATGGTTCTAATGTAGTACCTAACGTTACTTTTGAATTAGGTGTCTACTGGAAAATGCAAGCTCTCTAATACTGTCCTGCGCAGATAGGAAAGTTCAGTTTTTCTCGTACATTTTTAACATTTTCGTTAGAGTGCTTAACGTTTGAACAATGGAGTGAAGCATTTTTTGGCATCTTACTGAAATATCCACACTTCTCTCCGTCTTCTGTTTTCAAGGATTACGCGGTTCGCCTCCTCAATCCACAGAGAAATTTTCAGAAGTGTTTCGTTGGTCTTCCACATTCTCTTCTACCATTCGCCTTACACGATAAAATTTTATTTGCCGTTCTTCCTTTTTGCATTTTGTTGAGATTAGGGGGGCATCATTCTTTATTTTATTTCCCTTCATCTTCTATTTTAAAAGCCTTCACGTTCTCGCGAGGTAATGTGTTAAAGATAAAGCACAGATCTCTGAAGGTCATACCCGTACGTTGAGTAATAGTTTGATCGCCTGCTAATACCGCTGTATTTGAATGTGTTCTTTAATTTCTTATCATTCCTAAAGTCTCACTCTAACTACATCATCTAATCAAATGCTACGGTATGTAGAGAATAAGCTCGAACTCTAAAATACTGCGTGATTCACATTGATTTCTTCATAGCAGTTTTTTATAATATTATTTTGGTTCCAGAGTAGGAGATTTCTAAGTGATCGACAAGATTAATATATCGTCATTTAGTCATAATGCTACATAGAATGAATTTTCTGGCTATACCATAATTTTCATATTCCAAGAAGGCAAGTCGTCTCTCAATTCTGTATTTTCCTTTCTTTTTAATTAATATTTTTAAACAAGGTTGTTCGCCTGTTCACGATTTACCCTCCCCAAACTGAGCTAGATCATCAACGAACAAACAGACACAAATTGAAATTTTTATGAAAGATTTTTCCATACTTTTACTGATGGTATTATAATTCTGTTTTTGCAACTACAAGAAAATATATTGAGCGAGCAGTAAAAAACAAAAGAAAAATTCCGAGTAGGAATTAAAATCCATGGAGTAGAAATCAAAACTTTGAGGTTCGCCGATGACATTGTAATTCTGTCAGAGACAGCAAAGGACCTGGAAGAGCAGCTGAACGGATTGGATAGTGTATGAAATGAGGATATAAGATGAACATCAACAAAAGCAAAACGAGGATAATGGAATGCAGTCGAATTAAATCGGGTGATGCTAAGGGAATTAGATTAGGATATGAGACGCTTAAAGTAGTAAATGAGTTTTGCTATTTGGTAGGAAAAATAAGTTATGATGCTCGAAGTAGAGAGGATATAAAAAGTAGACTGGCAATTGCAAGGAAAGCGTTTCTGAAGAAGAGAAATTTGTTAACGTCGAATATAGATTTAAGTGTCAGGAAGTCGTTTCTGAAATTATTTGTATGGAGTGTAGCCATGTATGGAAGTGAAACGGGGACGATAAATAGTTTAGACAAGAAGAGAATAGAAGCTTTCGAAATGTGGTGCTACAGAAGAATGCTGAAGATTGGATGGGTAGATCACATAACTAATGAGGAGGTATTGAATAGAATTGGGAGGAAGAGAAATTTGTGGTACAACCTGACTGGAAGAAGGGATCGCTTGGTACGACACATTCTGTGGCATCAAGGGATCACTAGTTTAGTACTGGAGGGCAGCGTGGAGGGTAAAAATCGTAGAGGGAGACCAAGAGATAAATACACTAAACAGATTCGGGAGGATGTAGGTTGCAGTAGTTACTGCGAGATGAAGAAGCTTGCACAGGATAGGGTAGCATGGAGAGCTGCATCAAACCAGTCTTCGGACTGAAGACCACAACAACAACAAGAAAATGTTTCCTTTCCGCTACATCTTAATTCCACCTATTAATTACCGAAGGGCTGTGATATTTTGAGAGATGCATTTTTCAGTCAGTTTAGCATAAAAGGATGTAATCACAATAAATAATTTGTTCCTAACAGAGGGGTTAGCTCTTTGACTTTGTCTAGTATTTTAGTGCTAAGGATTGTCTTTGAGATGTATTCAATTAAGTGTGGTTTTTATTTTATTATGTTCCAGTGATTAATTCACAGTTTGACGTTTCCACAAGTAGTAATTAAGCGGAAGCCTGCTCGAGGGGTATTAGGCGACTTTTTAGATGCTCGAGGAGGTAAGCACGAAACCCGTGAAACATGTGTCTGCGGAGCAGGGTGCGTGTCAGCTCGCGTCGGGAGCGGAAGTTATTCGTCCGACTGTCGAGTGTCGGAGGGTGTGGGCTCACGCAGGGCGGCTGCCGGCCCTGGTGAATGTGAATCACCCCCCCCCCCACCCCCCACCGTGGTCCTTCCCCGGTGCCTGCAGGGTGCGACTAATGCGGCGCGTCACGCCAACCCGCGCCCCCCGCCAGAGGCCGCCGCTGTCCGCCCAGCTGCGGTCTGGTCGGCCCCTTCATAGCCGTCTTACACCTCCTGGCTGCTACACCATTGCCTGTGGGTGACTTCTCCTTCGCGCCTGCACTAGTCAACTGACATGGCCGCAACAAGACTGGCAACCTCTTCCATCTATCTCCATCATTTCTCCTTTTGGTGTTATGGCCTTGCCCACGTACACAACTCCTCCTCTCTTCAGGTCTTCCCAATGTCCTCCCCAAAACCTATCTTCGTCATCAAAGACACACGGACAACGGACGCCAATATTTATAGCCCACCTTCCCCCTCTATGGAACATCTAATTGGCCCCCTCCGCCAACCTCATTTTTCACCAATGCAAGCCCTACAGATATTTTCAGCAGAGCTCCTTTCTAAAGAACGTCACCGTTTTTGCAACATATTTTCAATAAGTGTTTCGTTTTTCTATTTATTTTTCGTCTTTTGCTTTTAATTTCAAAACATAAACAGAAAAAAGTCAGCAATTTTGTTACGTTAATTCCGTTACAAATTCATCTTTCTATAGGTTGTAGAACATCACTCTTTCGCCTTTTACGCATATTTGTTTCTCTTTATATGTATTTCAAACATCTTAGCTGAAGAACGAGATGCTGTATCGCTAGCCGCCCAACCTCGGCCTATATGGGGTGAGGCAGATGGAACAATAATGAAGAAAACATGTCTTCTGAATGGACTTTCACTTTGTAGGGAACTGTGCGATAAGAACGAAATTCCTGGTAGATTAAAACTGTTTGCCCGACCTTTACTGTTTTCTTCAGCAACATAAATGTTATTTCCTTAAGTGAGTTTAACCAAATAACAAAGGGAAATAAAATTTGGGTTGCCGCTTATCACCATGTTTCCTTTTAAATTTTCGTTTCGTATTTGCTTACTTTTGCTTTGTGCTAAGAGTTAGTTTTGCTTGTGATTGCTCAATTTTATTCACTCGAAGCTAAGAGCTTCACTTTTCCGGGGCAAGTGATTGTATCAACTGAGCTACCCGAGCGTGAATCACTGCCCGTCCTCATAGATTTACTTCTGCCAGTATCTCATCTCGTGTCTTTCAAATTTCACAGATGTTCCCCTGCGACACTTGTAGGACGACCACTGATGGAAGGAAGTTATTTTTAGAAGTTATGAAGTGTACTAGCGAAAGTAAAGCTGTGATGGCGGATTGTGATTCGTGGTAGGGCAGCTCAGCTTTTCAAAACTCTTGTACACAGAGCTCACACCATCTCCGACAGGGACAGTCTCCAACAAGAATTGGACCATCTGAAGACCGTGTTTCGGAGGAACGGTTACAAGGAAGGGCAAATTCGGAAGGCTCTACATCCCACACCTGCAACACCGGCGGAAACTGAGGATGAACCTCAGGAGGAGGCGGCCTTGGTTATTATTCCGTTTTGTGGGGTTTTGTCCAGAAAAATTGGGCGCATTTTACGTAAACACCGAGTGAAAACCATCTTCCGCCCTCCAAGCAAAACGAAGAGCCTTCTTGGTAGTGTCAGGGACAAAGATACCTTGCCAATGCGGTAGTGTATACATAGGGCAGACCATTCGCAGCATTGAGGACCGATGCCGAGAACATCAACGGCACACTAGACTCCAACAGTCGGCGATCACTGAGCATTGCCTGTCGGAACTCCACAGCATGGATTATGAAAAAAAAACAAAGTCCAGGCACAGACTTCCAAATACTGGGACTATGTCATCAAAGAAACCATAGAGATCAGACTAAGGGAGCCAAAACTAAATCGTGACAGCGGTTACATCCTTAGCAAGGCATAGGAACCTGCGATCACCAGGATTAAGGAGAAAAACGATATTTCCCAGAGTGTACCGACTTCGTGGGAGGAGGAAAGAATAACGAGAGCGGTGCCAGCAGACCCTCCTGAAGAGAAGACCTAGGACGCAGCGCCCAGACGGCGGGAGAACAGACTCTGTACCTGGACCGCTCGCGGGGCGCGGACCGCACCGACTCATAGGAAGCGTCTGAGGGAGGGGGATTGTCCTATACATACCTGGCGCCGACCCACCGCCGGTCGGTACATCAACGCATCAGATGATGACAACATGGTCGACTGCCGAAATATTATGTCCTATGCACACTCATACCAGGCTGATCACCCGAGATTTATTTCGTCATTCTAACATTACCCATATGTGACCTGAGGAAAAAAGATGTAAATTTGGATGTTCGTAAGTGTTCATCGTATTAGCTACCAGTTACAATGCTCAAATTCTCTAGTAACTGATTAAACGACAGGCTGTACTTTGAAACGCCTCGCAGTGGACAAATTTTTAAGGCTGACGTACAAACGAACGAGATACAGACACATCGGAAACACTGTACCTCGTAATCGACGAGTAGGATGACTATGGTACGCAAACAGAATAGATTAACTTTAAAAAAGAAATGAATATTCAAAAACACAAACGGAGAGCACTAGTCGCATTTACGGAATGTTCAAGGAAATACTACTGTTATCTAACATAATAGAATATTTTACATTTATGAAGTTCTTGAGGAGTGTAATATCTGTGGAGAGCCCCATGGAAAGTTTAATCACCTTCCCAGATCCAGAAATAATGGAAAGTATTCTGCAGAATAGGTAGCGACGCTTAGTGAATCTATTTGGAAAACGTGCTATATAAGGGACATTTATAGAGATTTGACTATAGAAACTCGTAGCCAGATCGTTACTTACAAATCCATGAGAGTTCATTAGTAAACTGCGGCGCTGAATTGCATTTTTAGAGTGCAAGCACTCTGAGTGCTACTAAAGCTTTCGGAATATCACGAACACGATGTGACCTTTCTGCAGGAATCACACTTAATGTCAGACAAAATTCCCAGCACGATTGTAACAGGTCTAACGTGGAAGTAATGTCTAGTGGTGGCAGAAACAATTACTATGACTTCACAGTGACATCGTAACGGTTAGTAAAACCAAACAGCCAATCACATAAGAGTAGTTCACTGGCCGTTAAAGTGAAACAGTCCAGTGAGTATGTACCCTCCATCTCAGCCACGTTCAGAGGTACCCGACAGAGCAGTATTATTCATCAAAAGGCATAAGCTTCACTTAAATTGTGGAAATAGGAGCATGTTCAAAATTATCCGTAGGATCTAAATTTAGCACTGTGTTCGACAGTATCTGAACGTCATGCATTATTCATAAAGAAATACATAGCCGCACACACACACACACACACACACACACACACACAGACACACACAAATGCGAGCGCACACACACGCGCACATTTATTTAAATTTCCTGATCATAGTGCAGTATTTTACCGACGCTTAAAAACCATTAAAACGACACAATCAGAGAGTTTCCTACGTCAAGGATAATACCACTCTCATCAGCAATTGGGTAACATGTACATGGAGATGGAAACAACGAGATGCTTTTCCTAGTAGCTTTATCAAGTCCTAACATGTCTGACTTTGCAGAAATTTGATACACATTGCAAAACGGTTTAACTCGTTGGTCTGCATGTGATCACCTAAACTTCTCTATCAGCAGTAAATTTCTTATCTCTCTTTCTCTGTTTTAAATTGTACTAAAAAAAACTTTTTTCATCTCTCAGGAAAATGGAAATGGTTACTTTAAGTTACAAAATTAAGACCCTAAAATTCAGCCATCTCAGAAAATTTCATCCCACAAATGCGAACACAGCATCAAAATATCTAAATGGCGTGATAACACTAATTCTACATCTCTATCTCTGAATTATACGTTGTCATGCTGAAACGTAATGCCTCCGCATTTTTATGTCAAAGCTCTTAAAGACTTTTAAATAACAGAAACGTTATTAATACTCTACATTTTTATTTGTAACGAAAATAGCGCCTGCTCTGCACAGACTATGAACCACACACCATGGAATTTAGCTGTATGCCTGTCATTGCCGACACTCGCAAATAATGTGACAGATAAAAGAAGGAGAAGAAAGGCTCTAAGTACCCGAAACCGGTAAAGAAATAAATTTTTTTTATGCAACTGGTTGCTTATTATATCGGTACATACAGCTATAGTTGCTGAGGATGGATGAAAGAGTAATATATTCTTATTGTTCGTGCCTACGTAACTCCAGCCTCTGTCACTGGAGGGCTGCGAATTGTAGCGTGAACCATGGCGGTGTGTAACGTAACTATTTCGGTGCGTGAGAAACAACGTGCTCGAAGCGAGTTTCGAATTCGAAGAGTTCGTCCACACATTGAGAACCCTCTCCATCATCATGACTTGTCAGACCGCACTCGAGCGCTGCGGCATCTGCAACAATCGAACCCCACGTGTTTACTCTCATCGATCATCACACAATAGACTCGGCCCCATCCCATCTTCATCTTTTTCCAAAACTTAAAGCACATCTTCGAGAAATTCAGTTTGATAGAGACGACAGGTGAGGTAGTGGCTACGCCAAAAAAGTCACAGATTATACAGTTATGGTGTCCAAACACTGATATCTCGTTGGGAATGTTAATAAAGCTTTTTTATTTAAAAATCTTCAGATTTTTCACATAAAAATTCTGAGTAATTACTTTTCAGCACGCCCACATACTTCAGTAAAAAATTTATTTCCAATACTATAGAGCTTTATCAGTACATTTCATCTTTCACGAAAGTAGTAACGATTACTGGAAGTTATGAAACTAGAAACGCACGCCTGTAGTTTCATATGTACTGTCTGAGATAAAAAATAAATCACCCTAAAGAAGAGGAAGAAACGAAATAAAACTGATTAGTTTGGGAAGGGTGCTGTAATGCCATTTTAACCTCTGCTGAGGCGAAATGGCCAACAAACGTTGTTACCGATCCCTGATATTCCGGATACTGTCATTGACTTCTAAACTGGTCCCACATGTGTTCTATTGGGGACAGATCAGCGGTTACAGCTGGCCGTGAGAGTACCGCAACATCGTGCAGGTAGTTCATGGATGCATGTGCCATGTGTGGACATCTATTACCCATCTGAAAATTGCCACCTCAGTTCCGTCACATGAGGGGTAACACGTGAGGACGCAGGGTGTCTGTGAAGCACCTTTATGTTGTCAAGCTTTCCCTCACATACTATCAGACATGATCTGAAGTCATATACGATGGCTTCTCCCACCAACACGCCAGGAGCGACATTTTTGTGCCTCCGGAAAACACTGAAAGAAAAGCACCTCTCTCCATGTCGACGGCACATACGTAAACGATGGTCATCCCATATAGTTTAGGACCGAGGTTCAAAAAATGGTTCAAATGACTCTGAGCACTATGGGACTTAACATCTAAGATCATCAGTCCCTTAGAACTTAGAACTATTTAAACATAACTAACCTAAGGATATCACACACAACCATGCCCGAGGCAGGATTCGAACCTGCAACCGTAGCGGTCGTGTGGTTCCAGACTGAAGCTCCACTCGGCCACTGTGGTCGGCGACAGAGTGTCATCCCTAAACATAGTGGGATGACTTTCATCAGCAATCCATGCTTCCTGGTCACGTCATGAGTCAAAACGCGGCCATTTGTGCAGCTGTGGTTACAGCCTCCTACGCAAGGTACGGTATTTTCGTAGTCCAGCTGTTGCTAGACTCCAACCAACGACGTGCGATAACACCGAATGTTGTAAGTAGTCTATTACTTGGGTTCGGATTGCAGCCGCAGAAGTAAAGGGATAACGAAAGCACTGCAGGAGATCCGTACAGCCGGCCGGTGTGGGCGTGCGGTTCTAGGCGCTTCAGTCTGGAACCGCGTGACCGTTACGGTCGCAGGTTCGAATCCTGCCTCGCGCCTGGATGTGTGTGATGTCCTTAGGTTAGTTAGGTTTAAGTAGTTGTAAGTTCTAGGGGACTGTTGACCACAGATGTTAAGTCCCATTGTGCTCAGAGCCATTTGAACCAGATCCGTACAAACATACCGTCATTTGACCATCGGACGGACTACCGTATGAACGACATAGAAATAAGCATACGTGGCACAGAGAAGATAACAAATAAATTACCAGGTCCGAATGGAATCTCACTTCGATTTTACAAAGAGTCCTCTACAGCATTGGCCCCTTACCTAGCTTGCGTTTATCGTGAATCTCTCGCCAAGCGCAAAATCCAAAGCGACTGGAGAAAAGTGCAGATGACTCCAGCATATAAGATAGGTAAAGCAACGGACGCACAAACTTGCAGGTCAATATTCCTAACTTCTGTTTGTTGTACAATTCGTGAACACATTCTCAGTTCGAATATAATAAACTTTCTTGAAGGTAAGCAGCTTATGTCCACTAATCAGCACGGTTTTAGAAAGCATCAGTCGTGTGAAACTCAGGTTGCCCTTTTCTCACATAATATACAGAGAACTATGGAACAGGCAGATTCCATATTTCTAGATTTCCGGAAAGCATTTGACGCGGTGCCCCACTGCAGGCTCTACGAGCATAGCATAAGTTCTGGACATGTGACTGGCTCCAAGACTTCTTAAGTGATAGACCGCAGGATGTTCTCCTCGACAGGGAGTGTTTCGGGAACTCAAATGGGAATGGCTACAGGGAAGAGGGCGTTCTTTTCGGGAAACAATATTGAGAAAATTTAGAGAACCGGCAATTAAGGCTGACTGCCTAAAGATACTGCTCCCGCTAGCATAAATCACGCGTAAGGGCCAGAAAAATAAGATACGAGAAACTGGGGCTCATATGGGGACGTGTAGATAGTGGCTTTTCCCTCGTTGTGTTTGCGAGTGGAGCAGGAGGGGAAATGCCAAGTAATGGTACAGGGTGCAATCCGTCATGCACCTTACAGTAGCTTGCGGAGTATCTATGTTGATTGCAGTTGTTGAAAAAATCCTTGGTGCAAGAAAGGCAAACCTGCCATGTAGTGGTCAGACGTGATAGACAGAACTCGATGATGGACTATGCCTGTCACATATTTCCTATGCGGTACAACATAGGGACACTGTCACATCAAAATTCCTCATAAATCTGAATACTGAACGACTTAGCCTGTCGACTAAATGGAGGTCTACAAGTAGACCTCCTTCAAACATTGCCAGGTGCTAGTAACGCTATCTCACATGAATTTGTGGCAACTGTTTGCCTTTCACAGTGATCAGAAAACATCTGACGCTGTTCACGCCCCTTATGTACTCTACTAAGCCTAGTAACAACACTAAACAGGAACAACATAATGCGCTCCGGTGGCCATGCTACCTACCGTGGAGAATTGCGACTAGATAGATAGAGAGATAGATATTCAGCGATCAGAGGCGCTGCAGACCACGCACTGCTTCCACAAACTGCCTTCATGCCTTCCTGTTTTGTGCCCGGTTCCTCCAGCTGTCTTCAATTCTCAGGGCTGCTAGGTTCTTCGCCAGGTCGTCCATCCAGCGCTGCCATGGTCGTCCAATGGGGCGTATGGTATTTGGTTTTTCCGCTAGTGCCATCTTCGCCTGTCTTCCATCTGGCATACGGGCTACATGGCACACCCATTGTATTCTTTTGCTCTTTATCTTCTGTAGGATAGTTGGTTGTCGAATCAGAAGGTAGATTTCCTCGTTTTTCCTCCTCCTCCATTCTCCGTTATCTAAAACTGGTCCCCATATGTTCCTCATTACTCTTCTTTAAAATATTAATAAGTTTTTCCCTTTCTCGCTTAGTCATGCTCCACGTTTCTGAACCGTACATTACTGCTGGGCATATCACTGTGTTGTATAATTTCATCTTAGTGTTCACTGAGATCGATTTAGAGCCAAGCGTCTCTCTGAGGGAATGCATGCATTTTATTCCCACTGCTATTATTTCCTTGATATCCATTTCTTTTTTGTTTCCGTGGTGAACCAAGAGCCCAAGTATTTGAACGGGTCTACTCTCTTGAACCTCCTGCCATCTATCTCAAGAAATTCTACCTGCTGTCTTCTTCCTAATGGCATGAACTCTGTTTTGTCTCGATTCACTTTGAGCCCTATTTTCTGTGCAGAAATGTCCATTTTCTGGTACATTTCTTTCAACTCGTGCTTTGATTCACTTAATAGTACTATGTCATCTGCATATGCGAAGCAGTTGAAGTTACCGTCCATCTCTACTCCAGCCCACTCCTGTTGCGTACACTCTTTTATTACTTTCTCTAAGATGGTATTGGAAAGAACACATGAGAGAGAATCCCCTTGTCTGAGGCCTGTCTCAGTCTCGAATGTTTCTGATGCGGCTTCTCGGAAACGTACTTCTGCCATTGACCCTTCCATACAAGCTTGCTCCATTCTCACTAGCTTCTCAGGGATTCTGAAGTCCCGCATTGCGTTGTATAGGCTATTCCTGTGGATGCTGTCATATGCATTCTGAAAATCGATGAACAGGCTGTAGATATCTTTATCATATTCCCAATGTTTTTCAAACTATTGTCTTAGTGTGAAAATGTGATCTATTGTCAATCGGTGTGGTCGAACTCCTGCATGTTTGCAATTATAATCGTTTATTTATCCGCTCAGGTGCGCACGTGTGCGAACTTAAAATGACATTTCACCATGTCTTCTGCGTCGTTCAGTTGTTATGTCATGCAGTGTATGAGATAGGGGTATTTGGAGGTTGATCAGAAAGTTATCATTTTTTATTCTTTATAATAAACCATGATCTCTGTTGCTACGAAAAGCAAGCAACGTCTGGACGACTTCTTTTACTACCGACTACCGGTTTCAATCTCCACTGCAGATTCGTTACTTTCTGTGCTTTAATTTTCATTGGCAGTGCACTCTTGATTTCAATTGGAAGAGCTCATGATGACAGCCCTCGAATTTATATTCTCAGAGATGACGACAATCTCAAAGATGTTAAGGAAACAGTAATTGTTTTTAATTATTTTATGAGTATACTTTCCAAAAATTGCCTTTCCTCACAATCTTGCCAGTACTCTAAATATTGAATATATCTTCTCCATGTGCATCTACATCATAATCTTCATCGTAAGATCTATCGTTACTGTCATATAACATAAGGTACCAGATCATTAGATACGATTTTAACTAGAATGTTTATGAGCACGAACTGTATAGTCACAATAAAGTTGTACTTATGGATCTTACTCCCTGCTCTCACCGTATTGCACTTCTCGCATGAACATCACGATTTACTTTTACAATTTAGACTGTTAGAAGTAAGTAGGATATAGATGTTTAGATAGTAGTATTCATCCACCCTGTAAAACCCTTTTGCTGTCAGAGATATGCAGCCAGTCTCTTAATCATCTCATGTGAGTGCCTCATTGTAGTTATGATCTTAAGTCCGAAGACTGGTTTGATTCACCTCTCCATGCTACCCTATCCTGTACAAGCCCCTTAATCTCAGAATAACTACTGCGACTTACATCTTCCTGAATTTGCTTAATGTATTCATCACTTCGTCTCCCTCTACAATTTTTACCTCCTCCTCTCCCCCCTCCTCCCACTTCCACACACACACTTTCATCCAGTACCAGTTTGGTGATCCCTTGATGTCTCAGAATTTGTCCTATCAGACGATACCATCTTCTCCACAATTCTATTCAGTACCTCCTTATTAATTACATGATCTACCCATCTAATCGTCAACATTACTCTACAGAACCACAGTTAAAAAACCAATATTCTCTTCTTGTCTACTCAGGCTGGGTCACAAATCTCCTTTCTTCTCAATTCTGTGCAGTACCTTCTCATTAATTACATGATCTACCCATCCAGTCTTCAGAATTCTTCTGTAACACCACGTTTCGAAAGCTTCTATTCTTTTCTTACCTAATCTGTTTATCGTTCATGGTTCACTTCCATACATGACTACACTTCATACAAATACTTCCAGAAAAGACTTCGTAACACTTAAATCCACACTCAATGTTAACTAATTTCTCTTCTTCAGAAACATTTTCTTGCAATTGCTGGTCGACAGTTTATATCCTCTCTACTTCGTCCGTCACCAATTATTTTACTGCCCAAAGGGAAAAACTTAGTTATTACTTTAAGTGTCTCGTTACCTAATCTAATTCCCTCACCTTCTCCGGCTTTAATTCGACTGCATTCCATTATCCTTGTTTTGCTTTTGCTGATGTTCATCTTATATTAACCTTTCAAGACATCCATTCTGATCAACTCCTCTACCAAGTCCTTTGCTGTCTTTGACAGAATTACAATCTCATCGGCAAAAGTCAGATTTTTTATTTCTTCTCCCTGAACTTCAATATCTTCTCAAAATTTATCTTTGATTTCCTTTAGTGCTTGCTTATTGTACAGATTGAATAGTATCGGGTACAGGCTACAACCCTGTCTCACTCCATTCCCAATCACTGCTTCCCTTTCATGCCCCTCGACTCCTATAACTACCCTCTTGATTCTGTACAAATTGTAAATAGCCTTTCACTCCTTAGATTTCAAAGACAGTATTCCAGTCAACATTATCAAAAGCATTCACTAAGTCTACAAATGCTATAAATGTATGTTTGCCTTTACTTAACATTTCGTCTAAGATAAATCACAGGGCAGAATTGCATCGTGTGTTCCTACACTTCTCCAGAATCGAAACTGATCTTCCCCGACGTCGACTTCTACCAGTATCTCCATTCTTCTGCGAACAATTACTGTAAGTATTTTGCACCCAAGAATTATTAAACTGATAGTTCGGTAATATTCATACCTGTCAGCACCTGATTTCTTTAGAATTGTAAAGATTTCATTCTTCTTGAAATCTGAAGGTATATCGATTGTCTCATACATCTTCTACACTGGGTGGAAGGGTTTTATAATGGCTGCCTCTCTCGATGCTATCAGTACGTCTGAAGGAATGTCGTCTATCCCTGGGGCTTTTTCGACTTAGGTCTTTTAGTGCTGTGTCGAATTCTTCTCACAGAATCAAGTCCCCCATCTCATTTTCATCTACGCCCTCTTCCAATTCTATAACTTGCTTGCAAGTTCATCTCCCTTGTACAGACCCTCTATATAGTCCTCCCACCTTTCAGCTTAGGATTGGTTTTCCATTTGAGTTTTTGATATTGATACCATTTTTATTTTCTCCAAAGGCCTCTTCAATTTTTCTGTAGGAAGTATCTATCCTTTTCTCAATGGTATCTGCCTCTAAGACCTCACATTTGTCCTGCCGCCATTCCTACTTTTCATTTTGCACTTTCTGTCAGTCGCATTCACTTTCATTTGCTTCATTTGCTGCATCTGTATTTCCTCCTTTCACCATTTAATCTCAGTATCTCTTGTGTAACCAAAAGACTTTTACTAGGCCTTGTCGTTTTACCTATTTGATCCTCAGCGGCCTTCGCTATTTCCTCTCTCCAAGCTACCCATTTGTCTTCCACTGTATTCCTTTCCCCTATTCTAGTCAATCATTCCATAATACTGTCCCTGAAACTCTCAACGACCTGCAGTTCTTTCAATTTATATAGGTCCCGTCTCCCCAATTTTCTAAATTGAAATTTATTTAGCCTTAATCTTCTGTACATAACAAATAAATTTTTGTCAGAATCGGCATCTGCTCTTGGAAATCTCTTTCAATTTAAAATCTGCTTCCGAAATCTCTCTTCCCATCATATAACGAACCTGGAACCTCCCGGTGTCTACAGGTCTCTTCCACGTATACAACCTTCTTTCAAGATTCCAAAAACCAAGTGTTAGCGATGATTAACTTATGCTCTGTGCAAAATTCTACCAGGCGGCTTCCTCTTTCATTCCTTTCCCCAATCCATATTCAGCTACTATTTTTCCTTCTCTTCCTTTTCCTACTAACAAATTCCAGATCTCCATCACAATTAAATTCTCGTCTCCGTTAGGTATCTGAATAACTCCTTTTATCGAATCATACATTTCTTCAATTCCTTCATAATCTGCGGAGCTAGGGGGCACAAAAACTTGTACTACTGTGGTGGGCGTGGGCTTTGTGTCTGTCTTGGCTACAGTGATGCATTCGCAATGCTGTTCATACTAGCTTATCCGCATTTCTGTTTTTTATTCATTATGAAGCCTACTCTTGCATTACCCCTATCCCTGATCCTGCTGCCACCGAACTTCACTAATTCCCACTATATCTATATCTCACTGTACTCAGAAATTCTGTTCTGGAGGTGCTTCGGGAGATGTGTAGAGGATTCTGCTGTCGAAGTGATGTCGCCGCTCTCATAACTACCATCTATGCAACGTATTCACATAGCCAACTGGAGCACTTCCGTGTGCAGGAAGAAAGTCATATTTCTTCCCTACACTTGGACCTACGGAATGCGCGGAGCTCATTACATGCAAAGGCGTTAGAGTTTTTGATGCTGAGAAAAGTGATTATAGTTATGGAAAGGATAGACATAAATGAGGTATGAGATCATTCTAGTCTAGTGATGTCGACAATTGCTTGACGTCGTGATTGTCTGCTACGTACCTCACCCAGGTGCTTGACATTCTGGAAAAGGAAGCAAATAAAGATTATACGAGGGTGAGTCAAATGAAAACCTTAAATAATTTTTTAAATATTATTTATTGTGTAGAAGTGGCACAAAGTTGTATCGCTTTTCAACATAATCTCCCTCACAGTACCTAAAATGTGTAATGTAAAATGACTATCATCACATAAGAATGGACTTCTACAATGTGATGATGTGGAGTACGGTAACGCGTATCGGTTGATTATAGGGTTACTATGTTTTGTTTTAGGCTTTTTATTACGATATCATCAAAAAGGAAACATAGTTCGTTGTGGACATATTTCACTGAAGTCACAGATAAAAGAAAAGCAAAATGTAAACACTGTTCAACATTAATAAGTATTGCAGGAGGCTCAAATGGAAATTTAACCCGGCATATGGAAACAAAACACGCTTTAATCTCAATAACGATGGAAAGACAACCACCGATAATGCCTAGTTTAAACTCGCTGGAAGCAAATCGAACTACATCCCTATTGCAGAATGTAATTTCGGTATCATCCTCTCAACAATCAATGAACCAATATATTCGAAGACCACCGTCAGTCCGAGAGGTTGCAGAAATAGACAGACAAGATGTCAAGGTGGTAGCTAAAGGCCATCACGCTCTACGAATTGTGGAAGAAAAAGATTTTCGAAAACTGATAGAACTAGTTTCTCATTGCCCAAACTACAAACTTCCATCAAGAAAAACGATATCGAAAATTTTAATATCAAGGATTCACAATGACATAATGGATAAAGTACAAAAGAAAGTGCAAACTGTATCTGCGTTATCTCTCAGTACTGATGGTTGGAAGTCGAGGAATAATGAAAGCTATATAGTCATTGTAGCCCACTTTATAGATGAAGAGACTAAACCTCAGTCGGCATTACTTAGTTGTATTAATTATAAAGAGCGGCATACCAGCCAAAACTTGTGCAATTTCATGAAAGACGTTATGACAGATTGGCATATTTCCCACAAAGTTGCTGCTATTGTTAGCGATAATCTGCAAATATCTTATCTGCTGTCAGATTTGGTGAGTGGCGATCAGTCTCATGTTTCGCCCACTCTCTAAATCTTGTTGTACAAGAAGCTACTAAAGAAATATCTGACGTTTTGGCACAAGTTAAAAATATTGTCGAGTTTTTCAATCGTAGTACACAAGGCAAAAAAAAACAAAAAACGATTGTTACACAACAGCAAATGAATCTGCCTGCCCTCAAGCTCAAACAGGACGTCCAGACCCACTGGAATTCTACTTTGGACATGCATCAGTGAATAATGGAAGTAAAGGATGCAGTGATTGCTACGTTTGCACTTCTGCGTTCTGACGTAACAATAAAAGAAAGTGACTGGCAAATAATAGGATTTTGCCCTTACTTAGTCCATTCTATGAAATTACGGTGGAAATAAGTGCCGAAAGAAATGTGACTTTGTCAAAAATTATTGTGTTTTGTAACCTGTTCAACAATTTTCTGCAGAAGTATTCTTCTAACAATAAAAAAATTGTCGCTGTGCAATCAGTGCTCAAGAAAGGCACGGAAGACCGTTTTAAAGATTCAGAGAATAACATTCTATACGCTGAGTGTACTACTCTGGACCCCAGATTTAGACAGAGAGGCTTTAGAAATCAAAAAATCTTGTGAAGTTGCAATACAACGCCTCAAAAATAAAGTTGGCAGAGTGCAGTTACTTCAGAGGGGGAATCGAGATATTTTAGTGGCTGATCCTATTGCTAGCGAACCTTCGGCGTCTTGTTCTAGCAGCAGCAGTAATGAAAATAAAAAAGACTATATATGGGACGAGTATGACCAAGAAATAAGAAAAATCACTAGACCAGATAACCAACTTGCTGCTGGTATTCGCGAACTCGATAAATACCTCAATGAAAAGTATTTAGATCGAAAAAAAGATCCGCTTGAGTGGTGCCACGAGCGTCGTCATGTATATACATACGTGTTAAAGAGATTTTACACAGTAGCGACATCAGTGCCCTGCGAACGCGTTTTTTTCGGCGACGGGACAAATCCTTAATGAACGAAGAGCACTGTTATCAACGAACAAAGTTTCCAAATTAATGTTTTTACATAATAATATGTAAATTTTTGTAATATTTCACTTGAAAATTAGAAGACTGATTATTTAAAGAATGATAATGCAAAGCATAAAAAGTATGCTTTAGAATACGAACTCACTCAGGGGTCATAGTTATTTTTTCTATGCCTAATTGTTTGGTAACAAATTATAGGTGTAGTGTTTCTTCTGTTAATGATAAAGGTATTATTGTTTGTGCCATATAGTACTTAACCTGTACCTAAACCAGAAATATTTTTTGTTGGTTATTTCCAAAACTTTAAAAAAGTCGATTACTTACGAACGTGTATTTTTATTCACAAATAAACGCATTTAGCATATTCTGCAAGTAATATTCCTACAATGAACTAATAAATAAATAAATAAATATATTTTAAAATTAAAATACTACGAATACACTTTATCTAAGTAAATTAGTTGACTAATCCATTTTACCCATTTGTGTAATTAACTGGTTTATTTGCCTTTAGAAGTCTAATTACTCGACATAGAACTGTAATAATACAGGAATTAGCAACACAGGTCATTATTTAAAAAACTAGCATAACGAATAAAACAGCGTGTGCAGTAGCGGTAGCAAAGCGAGTGAACTGTCTTTCTGGAAATCGACATGAGAGCTAAGGAACTAAAAGAGCGACCTAGTTAGCGACAGAAACGCGAACTAAACTGAACGTCCTCAGTCGCGAACTACACTCCTGGAAATGGAAAAAAGAACACATTGACACCGGTGTGTCAGACCCACCATACTTGCTCCGGACACTGCGAGAGGGCTGTACAAGCAATGATCACACGCACGGCACAGCGGACACACCAGGAACCGCGGTGTTGGCCGTCGAATGGCGCTAGCTGCGCAGCATTTGTGCACCGCCGCCGTCAGTGTCAGCCAGTTTGCCGTGGCATACGGAGCTCCATCGCAGTCTTTAACACTGGTAGCATGCCGCGACAGCGTGGACGTGAACCGTATGTGCAGTTGACGGACTTTGAGCGAGGGCGTATAGTGGGCATGCGGGAGGCCGGGTGGACGTACCGCCGAATTGCTCAACACGTGGGGCGTGAGGTCTCCACAGTACATCGATGTTGTCACCAGTGGTCGGCGGAAGGTGCACGTGCCCGTCGACCTGGGACCGGACCGCAGCGACGCACGGATGCACGCCAAGACCGTAGGGTCCTACGCAGTGCCGTAGGGGACCGCACCGCCACTTCCCAGCAAATTAGGGACACTGTTGCTCCTGGGGTATCGGCGAGGACCATTCGCAACCGTCTCCATGAAGCTGGGCTACGGTCCCGCACACCGTTAGGCCGTCTTCTGCTCACGCCCCAACATCGTGCAGCCCGCCTCCAATGGTGTCGCGACAGGCGTGAATGGAGAGACCAATGGAGACGTGTCGTCTTCAGCTATGAGAGTCGCTTCTGCCTTGGTGCCAATGATGGTCGTATGCGTGTTTGGCGCCGTGCAGGTGAGCGCCACAATCAGGACTGCATACGACCGAGGCACACAGGGCCAACACTCGGCATCATGGTGTGGGGAGCGATCTCCTACACTGGTCGTACACCACTGGTGATCGTCGAGGGGACACTGAATAGTGCACGGTACATCCAGACCGTCATCGAACCCATCGTTCTACCATTCCTAGACCGGCAAGGGAAGTTGCTGTTCCAACAGGACAATGCACGTCCGCATGTATCCCGTGCCACCCAACGTGCTCTAGAAGGTGTAAGTCAACTACCCTGGCCAGCGAGATCTCCGGATCTGTCCCCCATTGAGCATGTTTGGGACTGGATGAAGCGTCGTCTCACGCAGTCTGCACGTCCAGCACGAACGCTGGTCCAACTGAGGCGCCAGGTGGAAATGGCATGGCAAGCCGTTCCACAGGACTACATCCAGCATCTCTACGATCGTCTCCATGGGAGAATAGCAGCCTGCATTGCTGCGAAAGGTGGATATACACTGTACTAGTGCTGACATTGTGCATGCTCTGTTGCCTGTGTCTATGTGCCTGTGGTTCTGTCAGTGTGATCATGTGATGTATCTGACCCCAGGAATGTGTCAATAAAGTTTCCCCTTCCTGGGACAATGAATTCACGGTGTTCTTATTTCAATTTCCAGGAGTGTATTACGCGCAAGACTAATTTGTATGTGTTATCACCATGGTTCAAATGGCTCTGAGCACTATGGGACTTAACTTCTGAGGTCATCAGTCCCCTAGAACTTAGAACTACTTAAACCTAACTAACCTAAGAACATCACACACATCCATGCCCGAGGCAGGATTCGAACCTGCGATCGTAGCGGTCGCGCGGTCCCAGACTGTAGCGCCTAGAACAGCTGGGCCATCCCGGCCGGCTATCACCATGGTCCCACTAATTAAGCCTTTCAACATTGAGTCGGGTAACCACATACTTTTAGTTCATATCTCAGTGTATTATTATTCTATCAATGGGATTGTGGATACATGAGGTCTGTTACTGTTAGGGAAACACTGTAATTCAAAACCGAATATTTCACGATTAGCCGTGTCTTGATGAATCATGCAGCACCATATCTGTCAGAGAATTGAAGACTGTTACGTGCAAAATGCGTAAAACAGTCAGAGAATTGAAGTCTGTTACGTGCAAAATGCGCAAGACTGTAGGCGTGGTCATACTGTGTATGCTGTCCACCAGACAAGGACTAGTTGCAAGCGTAATAATGCGCCTACGAGAGACTTCAATGTACATGCTTACACATATTGAATTTTGTCATTGTAAACCTCTAAACCAGTGTGGCAGACGTATGACATACACAAACGATGAATGTGTGGATATGCTCCTGGTCCTTGGTGCATCTGATAACCGGGCTGGTGTTGCCGCTCGTGAATATGCTGCTACATATCTTTGTCCACGCCACCCAGATAAAAATCTGTTTCGTCGTCTGTAGCTGAGCCTTCGGGAATCACATTCACTCCTTCCACCATCACGTGAAAGAGTTTATCCACGGACCCGCCGTGCTTCAGCTACTGAAGAAGCTATTCTGGAGGTCATACACCAAGAACCTCAGCGAATACAAGCGTAACATGGGCTGCACCACTATCATTATGGTTTCACGCAACACCTAAATTCTGCAGTTCGCCATCAGCGGATGCAATTCTGTAAATGATTCCAACAATAACAGGAAGCCAACGATGATTTTGTGAACACCATAATATGCTCGAATGAAGTAGCAATCAATCATCAGGGTGTCTGTAGTATGAACAGTGTGCACCATTGGTGTGAGGTTAACGCGTACGTCACCCGCGACCGTGGATATCAAGTTTGCTTTGGTACCAACGTCTGGACCGGAATACTGGGCGAAAGGTGTTCGAACCCCTACATGTTCCCTGACCGGTTGACTACACGAGGGTATCGTGCATTCCTCTCAAACTCTCTGCACTGGAAGATGTTCCGCTACATGTTCGACAGAGAATATGGTTCTAACATGGTGGTGCACCTCCACCTCCACACTTTGGTATTAATGTCCGATTGTATTTGGACAGAACATTTCCAGGAAATGACTCGGACGTGGAGGTCCAGTTGTATGGCCACCGTGTTCACCTGACCTAAATCCCCTGGATTTCTTCCTGTGGGTACACATGAAGGAACACGTGTGCCCCCCTCCGCCGACGAATGTGGAAGAATTGGTAGCGTGTGTTCATGATGCTCTTGTTAATGTGGATGCAGGTTTATTGCGAAGGATGCAGAGCTATATGATCCGGCGGGTTGTCCAGTGTTTGGACATGCAGGGAGGTCGCTTTAAGCATCTGTTGTTCTGAGGACAACGTATTCTGTTGTGAAGGGCACACAGTCATTAATATGGACATTTTTACTGTCACTGGTTGCCAATGTGCGACATCTAAGAGCTCATATTACATGTAGTATAAATGACAAGTAGATGTTGTGTTACTGTACTGTGCTATCATCTTTAGCATCTCGATATTGATATTGTTTCTGTAATTATTCTGTCCGATGACTGGTCACTTGTTTCAACTGTCTATTTTTTATTTGTCTAACCATGTATTTGTGATGTTGTAAATTTAGGATACATGTGACCGAAGAAACGGTGTATATTACAGTATCAAATGTCAGAATGAAATTAGCAAACAAAAAAATGCCCCCCAAATCAGGATCGAAACCAAGACGTCCTGCATTCTAACACAAAACTCTATCCACTACACAAACTGTACACTACATCTAATATGTGCTGACAGAAGTACGAGATTACGGCTGGTTCTCACAAACAGTGTTATTCTTTAAGTGTTAAAGAGAAGATGACCAGTCGTAATAGTAAATTCTGCACTGTGATCGATGTGCTGGAAATGAGTAGGTAACCTCTTTGTATTGGTATAGGACTCTCTCTGGTCTTTGGTGTATATGGTCGACTGGATGTATTGCACAGTCACATAGCTGCATTCACAACGTAGTCCATGTTACTTGAAAAGTAGTGGAGAAGTGATTTGCCGATGATGTAGAAACTGGGAAGCGTTCTATCGTGTCATTGACTGGTGTTGAAATTACAGAACAACAGGTAAAATTACTAAAATCGATCTCGCTATCACCTGTGGTATGTATTACAATACAGCGCCCCAAATCAACAGTGTCTTTCCCATCCCGACCGTCCACTAGGTACGCTATTGATTACCGCATAAAAACTGAGTGACACCACTTGGTTGAGATGGAGGGAGCCTTGGCGGAACACTGGATATCTGTTACTTGTCGCTGTGTAGCATGGGATACAGTATAGAGGTCACCACCTTCATACAGTTGTTTGGAAGTGTTCCTCAATGCTGCAGACTCGTCATATTTCCATTTGATGCTATGTCCTTCGTATGTTTTTTTTTTAAATTTTTTTTCACCATTAAAACAATAGCACCTCTTTTTATTTGTACTACTTCCGTGTTTTGTGAATAGCACCTTCCGGCGATGGTCAACACCGGAGCAGTAATCATGTACATGAACGAAATTTAAAGGAGCAATGCTTTTTGAAGTGTAAGTCCGAGACATCGGCCACCCTGTCAATGAAGAAGATGAGGTTAACTGTACAGGTCATCACATTCGAACAGCTGTTCTAAGCGGTCAACAGTACCGGTAACTCTTCCAGTTTCCATATGTTGCGATGTCTTCCACATTTTTGTCAAGGAGAAACATCGCCTCTGTGTTTTATTTCTACCAGTCTGTGTTGAGGTAGCTGCATAGTTTATACCATGTGATGTTCGTTGTGTGTGAGAGCCAAAGGATCGAAACGTGTTAATGTCAGTTAAGCAGCAGCTGACATGGACCTCTAAGTCATGGTATAGAAACAAAGTGTATTGTGGTGTACACCGATTGGATGTGTTACAAACGAGAAAACAATGTATTAAACTGCTTATGAAGCAATACAGGAACCCTCTCGTGTGATTGATAGTCTGTTGGGTATGGACCTCCTACAGTACAGGTGATGAAACTTTACACCGATCTGTGGAAGCGACTTTGATCACGAGCCACCTGCTCCAATGAACCAGTACCTGTGTATTTAATATCATCGCCACATGTGGTCAACTTCGGAAAGCAGACTGTATTTGTTTCAGATACATCAGAAGGCAGGGACATGGTAATATCTTACCAAGTTCGCTAGCAGATGACGCTAGCAGAGTTTTTATAGTGTGTAGGTTTTTTCTGTTGCATGGTACAAGACACCAGAGTGGGAGAGAATGTTTGGGTGATAGATATGAATGCACCCTGCGAGATGCAGATCTCCTTCGGACTGCAATGCCTATATGGAATTTGGAGATGCCTCGCAATTCAGTACCAAAATCCCGTGCTTCCCCATGCCCCGTATGAAGTGGAATCTTCCTAATTTTCCCCACAAGAGACACCACCGTAACTGCTCGTACTGTCTTTTCTACTACCTCGTGCTGCAGGGGAAAGCTTCATTTGGCGTTGTCCTTACACATTGTACACAGTTGGAGGAGCTACGACAACATGTTCCCATTTCTACTGAGTGGTTAAAATGCGCTCCTGTTGCATTACCTCAGCTCATCCTGTTTCACCACAGGATGCAGGAGATCTTAGATATAGCGCTTTCCAACTTTCATTCAGGTCCGACTTAAATTGGCACAGTCACATGGACGGAGCTGCAGGGATGGCGGGGCAGAGACTGAAGAGAGCAGATACAAGGCGCAGAGGGACTGTCTAATAGAAAGCAAAGCTGGAGTTTTGGCTGTACGGGGCGCTTAGCATATAGTTCAAAAAAGGCGATTAGTTTCGAGATATGAGAATGGCACAAATATGATTCATCAGTGGCTCTGATAATTAAGACAACTCTATAGGATCCAACGCAAGTATGTGGTAGAATAGACATACTTGATTCCAAATTGCATACAGCATTTCTACGAGAAGCATAATACTGTCAGCGACTCGTGTGAATGCCTGCAGACTCAAGAATGCTTTTTATGCAGGATGACAGTGACATAGTAGCCACGATCGTGTTTTCAATAGTGAAGTCCTCACTTAAAACCTATGGTGTGGGCTGTAGAATCCCTCTACGGTGAGCTTCAAATGGCTGTTCTCAATAGTGTTCCTCAAAAAGAACACCGTCTTCACTCCACGGTTTCCCATTTGACTTACCTGGTGAGTGAATCCGACAACTGAAAAAGAAAATTACTCATCTTGCAAACTAACTCTCATGATCAATTTAATTACTTAGCCTGTCAAACTGATTAAGGCAGACCTACGTTTCTAGCATTTGTAGACTTAGAGAAAGCATTTGACAATGTTGACTGGAATACTCTCTTTCAAATTCTGAAGGTGGCAGGGGTAAAATACAGGGAGCGAAATGCTATTTACAATTTGTACAGAAACCAGATGGCAGTTATAACAGTCGTGGGGCATGAAAGTGAAGCAGTGGTTTGGAAGGGAGTGAGACAAGGTTGTAGCCTCTCCCCGATATTATTCAATCTGTATATTGAGCAGGCAGTAAAGGAAACAAAAGAAAAATTCGGAGTAGGAATTAAAATCCATGGAGAAGAAATTAAAACTTTGAGGTTTGCCGATGACATTGTAATTCTGTCAGAGACAGCAAAGGACTTGGAAGAGCAGTTGAACGGAATGAATAGTGTCTTGAAAGGAGGATATAAGATGAACATCAACAAAAGCAAAACGAGGATAATGGAATGTAGTCGAATTAAGTCGGGTGATGCTGAGGGCATTAGTAAAGGAGTTTTGCTATTTGGGGAGCAAAATAACTGATGATGGTCGAAGTAGAGATAATATAAAATGTAGACTGGCAATGGCAAGGAAAGCGTTTCTGAAGAAGAGAAATTTGTTAACATTGAGTATAGATTTAAGTGACAGGAAGCCGTTTCTGAAAGTATTTGTATGGAGTGTAGCCATGTATGGAAGTGAAACATGGACGATAAATAGTTTGGACAGGAAGAGAATACAAGCTTTCGAAATGTGGTGCTACAGAAGAATGCTGAAGATTAGATGGGTAGATCATCTAACTAATGAGGAGGTACTGAATATACACTCCTGGAAATGGAAAAAAGAGCACATTGACA
This sequence comes from Schistocerca piceifrons, assembly GCF_021461385.2. Taxonomy (NCBI): domain Eukaryota; kingdom Metazoa; phylum Arthropoda; class Insecta; order Orthoptera; family Acrididae; genus Schistocerca; species Schistocerca piceifrons. The sequence continues at coordinate 405,900,413 of NC_060139.1, forward strand.
CCGGTGTGTCAGACCCACCATACTTGCTCCGGACACTGCGAGAGGGCTGTACAAGCAATGATCACACGCACGGCACAGCGGACACACCAGGAACCGCGGTGTTGGCCGTCGAATGGCGCTAGCTGCGCAGCATTTGTGCACCGCCGCCGTCAGTGTCAGCCAGTTTGCCGTGGCATACGGAGCTCCATCGCAGTCTTTAACACTGGTAGCATGCCGCGACAGCGTGGACGTGAACCGTATGTGCAGTTGACGGACTTTGAGCGAGGGCGTATAGTGGGCATGCGGGAGGCCGGGTGGACGTACCGCCGAATTGCTCAACACGTGGGGCGTGAGGTCTCCACAGTACATCGATGTTGTCACCAGTGGTCGGCGGAAGGTGCACGTGCCCGTCGACCTGGGACCGGACCGCAGCGACGCACGGATGCACGCCAAGACCGTAGGATCCTACGCAGTGCCGTAGGGGACCGCACCGCCACTTCCCAGCAAATTAGGGACACTGTTGCTCCTGGGGTATCGGCGAGGACCATTCGCAACCGTCTCCATGAAGCTGGGCTACGGTCGCGCACACCGTTAGGCCGTCTTCCGCTCACGCCCCAACATCGTGCAGCCCGCCTCCAGTGGTGTCGCGACAGGCGTGAATGGAGGGACGAATGGAGACGTGTCGTCTTCAGCGATGAGAGTCGCTTCTGCCTTGGTGCCAATGATGGTCGTATGCGTGTTTGGCGCCGTGCAGGAGAGCGCCACAATCAGGACTGCATACGACCGAGGCACGCAGGGCCATCACCCAGCATCATGGTGTGGGGAGCGATCTCCTACACTGGCCGTACACCACTGGTGATCGTCGAGGGGACACTGAATAGTGCACGGTACATCCAAACCGTCATCGAACCCATCGTTCTACCATTCCTAGACCGGCAAGGGAACTTGCTGTTCGAACAGGACAATGCACGTCCGCATGTATCCTGTGCCACCCAACGTGCTCTAGAAGGTGTAAGCCAACTACCCTGGCCAGCAAGATCTCCGGATCTGTCCCCCATTGAGCATGTTTGGGACTGGATGAAGCGTCGTCTCACGCGGTCAGCACGTCCAGCACGAACGCTGGTCCAACTGAGGCGCCAGGTGGAAATGGCATGGCAAGCCGTTCCACAGGACTACATCCAGCATCTCTACGATCGTCTCCATGGGAGAATAGCAGCCTGCATTGCTACGAAAGGTGGATATACACTGTACTAGTGCCGACATTGTGCGTGCTCTGTTGCCTGTGTCTATGTGCCTGTGGTTCTGTCAGTGTGATCATGTGATGTATCTGACCCCAGGAATGTGTCAATAAAGTTTCCCCTTCCTGGGACAATGAATTCACGGTGTTCTTATTTCAATTTCCAGGAGTGTAGTTGGGAAGAAGGGAAGTTTGTGGCACAACTTGCCTAGAAGAAGGGATCGGTTGGTAGGACATGTTCTAAGGCATCAAGGGATCACCAATTTAGTATTGGAGGGCAGTGTGGAGGGTAAAAATCGTAGAGGGAGACCAAGAGATGAATACACTAAGCAGATTCAAAAGGATGTAGGTTTCAGTAGGTACTGGGAGATGAAGAAGCTTGCACAGGATAGAGTAGCACTGATACTAATGACGTTCTGTCTGGTGGGTGGAGGGGATAGCTAAGGGACCACCGAATGATTCTTGAAAGCTGTTCCTTTTTTCTTTTTCTCCCTTGCGGTGATTTACTTTGACGAAATATCAATCTCCTAGCCACACAGGGCGAAATAGGCTCTCATGATTTGTTTCATACATGCTAGTATGGTGCCGGCCGCGGTGGTCTAGCGGTTCTGGCGCTGCAGTCCGGAACCGCGGGACTGCTACGATCGCAGGTTCGAATCCTGCCTAGGGCATGGGTGTGTGTGATGTCCTTAGGTAGTTAGGCTTAAGTAGTTCTAAGTTCTAGGAGACTGATGACCTCAGATGTTAAGTCCCATAGTGCTCAGAGCCATTTGAACCATTGCTAGTATGGTATAATATGGTATTGGTAAAACGACACCTGCCACAGCGTACAAAACAGCTACGTCCTCTTCAATTATAGCTTGTTGTTGTCGAGCGTAAAATGAATGCGCTTTTCTTCAACATGTGAACCAATGGCGTGAACGATTGTATTCTCTAACGTTATTTCACGTGTCTTAAATATTTGTAATACGCATGTTTACAGCAGTTTATTTACAGTCACTGAATGAAAGAGATTCTCTCAGGTCATCTAATTTATTCATCAAGGTGAAAAAATTTGCTTAATATAGATGTTGTTTTTTTCCTTTGGAGTTTAAATTCTCACTTTCTTTACTCCGGTAACGGTTTGGACATAACGAGTACATCTGTGGCGATCGGTAATTGACACCCACAGTGGTTACGGTTACTACAAGCCACACCACAAGTTGGGAATCGCGGCCAAATTTCTAGTAGTTTACTGTCTAGTTGAGATTTTCACAAATGTTTCATTCGTATCTTACAGAAACTAGCAGTACGGCAATAAACAGCATATTAAAACACGCCGCAAACGTCAATGAAAGTAATTTATAGCAACACAACAATTTAAAAAAATTAAAGAACATTAGTAAACATGCTACTAAAGTAAATACAGAACTTTGTTAATAAAGTACGGTGAGGTAGTGAAGCTTCCAACACCGCCACAAAAATCAAACAGGTCTCAGCAAACACACGATTAATGGTAATCAAAGGAATTTACAAACTTGGAGGAATTTAAAAAATTTTTAAACAAAAGTGTCCTGGAATATCATTAGAACATAACAGATATGACGGACCCATGTAAGTCGGCCACAAATCACCCTCTCAGGGATGCTCAGGCTAGAAAGACTACTGACCAATTTAAATACGCCCGTAAACACAATTTCCACTCTCAGGCTGGTCACTGCACCGACTTTTAGCCAGCGAAAACTTGTTATAAGATGGCTTAACTTCCTGACAAAATTAGAGCTAACCTCGTGCAAGGAAACATTACACCATGCAGTCCTGAATGAGCGACCACATGATCAACCAACAAGAAGCATGAATTTACGCATAACCCACGACAGAATAGCGAAACAATTAAACTGCCAAAACTAAATCTCCCATCGGACAGTAATGAGAGGAGGAGGAAAGATCACTGTCTTCAATTATACCGGTGCCAGAGACAGGAAACCCGGTCGCCGGAGGCCACAAGGCAGAAGAGACGCTTTTTACACAAGATTATTACTTAATGATTAAACCTTCCACGAACTTAACTTGCAATTATGCTCGAACAGGCAGTACACGACCTCCGATGGCAAGGATCCACACATCCGACCGCGCACGCGTCGCCAGCGTACCCAACACGCCACGGTCACGCGACAACACGCTCTGTCACCGGAGTTCACGTCTTCTCTGCAACGTTGGCGGGTAGTGACCGCTCCTTCATGTTAGGTGTCTCCTTTTAAACTCCAGTGTCGAAACGGAGGATTTAAAGAAGCTTGTTAACGCCCCACCAAGGCGAAATAAACAGCAACTACCCGTGGGGCGATTCTGTATACAACCAACACGTGGGGAACTCTTCCGTCAACTCGACCCGCTCGTTACACACAACCGACATACATCGCGTGGCGACTCTGTACAACCGACCACGTCTGCTTCGCGCTGGAGAATCACACTGCCCTCCCGTGTCCACCACACTCTCCCTGCGCAGTGCCCCTACTTCCGCGCCACCACACGAGGTTATAACCGGTCAAAGATCTCACTTCCTCCATAGCAGTTTCCCGGAAGCAAAAACGCGGATATCGATAGCAGAGGAAAAAGACAACCAAGCAGCCACTTAATGACAGACAACATATCAAAAAAACATGTCAGGGGAAGAAAAGGAAAACCAATGCAATCTAAACACAAGGTGTAGCACGAGTCGATACACGGCTCAGTAATATTCGCAGCAAAATAGTCGAAGTTTTCTTTTCTTGATTTTACACAGGGTGGATATGTCTCTAACGACCATTTGTGATTGGTGGCGGTACAGTTCGTTGAACGTCACGAAATAATGAGATGTAAATTGTATCCTGCTGTCGAACATAAAAACTATACCGATTTTACTCATAAAACTAAATGAAAATGGACTGTGCCTATTATCGTGGAAAGAGGACATGTATTATCGTCGCAACTATGTTTTCCTTTTTAAATAGTTATAGGAGCCACGTTCATGTTAAATATAAATGTTTCAGTCTAGCGCTCTGAAAGGTGTGGTGGCCAAGTTTCTTAAGAGGTCGCGGCTGTCCCTCTAGACAAACAACCTGTGGTCGAGATAGCCCTCATTTCTCAAAGTTTGGTTCTGAGGGGAGCCAGCGTCATGCTGTATTGTACGTGCAGGTTTTGTCAGTCTCGATAATTCTGACTGCCCAGCAGGTTGCAGTCACTTGAAGCGGAAGGCTTCCCGTTTTCCAGGCAGCAGACTTTTGATAAAGGCATATGGAGTGTTCTCCTGAGGGACAGCGTGGTGCTGCTTAATTTTCCTTTTTTTGCTAAGGGCGGCACCGAAAGGCACGCCATGTGCCACAAGCGACTGCGGAGGGTAGCGGAAGACCTGGTGTGACCAGTGACGGCAGAGGGGTGGCAGTGGTGCTGCAGAAACACAGCTATGCGCTTTGCGGAGCAACTGGCCGTTTGAAGAAGCCTGTGTCCTCCACGTAGGTGGATGGAGGGGGGATGGGGCGAGGGAGGGAGGGAGGGAGGGAGGGAGGGAGGGAGAGAGGTGAGGGATGAGGGACCTCGATTTTCGTCAGTTTGTGACTGTAAATAGAGGAGAACACACTTTCAACTACTGTCACCTTTGCAGTTTTTGAGGATGATGATTTTTCTCAGTACATGTGTTGCATTATGACCAATTCATTATGAATGCTGTTTTTTTTTCACGACAATTTGGAAATGTAATTAGAACTGTGATGTTTATTTCCCATCAGTTGTGGTATCGTGTATAGCCTTCGGTTACCTGCGCTGCAGGGTGGTTTTTGAGTAGGCGTCTCTAGCGAACTCAGATGTCAAGAAATGATAGATACTGCTCTCAGATGTATGCTAACAGGAAATACACTTTTTAAACTCCTCTCTGTCTCACACTAGCATCTTGTCAGCTGAACATATTTCCCACCACAAAGAATAAAGATAGTTCTTTACATCCCAGCCATTTTTCGAACCAGCTTGTAGGTGAAGGGTGAAGTTTGAGTGTTTCTGTCACTCGTTTTGAGTGGTGTTGCGGAATTTTTTCCCAGCAGGAGAACACCAGTTTTATGGTATCGTCAGTTTTAGCTTTTATTGCGATTTTAGCCCGTTCTTGTGTAGCACTATGCATATAGTTGTGTGATTAAGCCCGATACTTATGATGAATTACATAAGTAGGACTGATCTTTGCGTCAGTTTCTGGACCAAAATAAATAAAGCACCCTAACCTAACCTTCCTCTCCATGTGTGTATGTGGAGTGGGGGGTGGGGGAGGGGGCTTGGCTTTCCATCCTGTAGAACTAGTGTTCGAATCCCAGAAAGGGGTCATTTTTCATTTCCTGTTAATCCCATGCACCTCCGGTGGTATAATTGTGTTTTCAATCAGGAGAACCAGGGTTCGAGTCCCAGAAAAGGTAAGACAATTTTAATTTTCTGCCAATTCCTGGGTAGGGGGTGGGGTGGGATGACAGTACAGCCCTGGGACAAGGAAATTCCCACCCAATTTCGAAATTACCGCATAATTCGAAATTCCCACCAATATGGTAGGTTGAGGGAGGGGGAAGGTTGAGGAGGAGGGAGGCTGAGGAAAACATGTGATGTCCTCCGTGGTTGGGGGTGGGCGTGGTCGATGGTGTGGTGTGCATTGTTAGGGAGTCACGGTGGGGGTGATTAATTGATCAATTTAAATAATTTGCGTATCAGTATGATATGAAAAGCGTCCTGAAGCCACCATCTCCCCACTACTCACCCCTATCCTGAACAGGAAGTGATTACTGTTGGCTTCAGACTTGATGTCGTGTTCAGCGTGCCTTATAGTCGATCCTCACTTCCTTACATATATACTTTACACTGATGAAATCTGTTTCACCAGAGACGGAATGCTAAAAAGTAACTATAGTCGTTTTTGGACCGATGAGAATCCACACGCTACAGTTGTGAAGAGCCAACAACGCAGACTATCAGTCAATGTGTGTGTGTGTGTGTGTGTGTGTGTGTGTGTGTGTGTGTGTGTGTGTGTGTGTGTGTAGGCACAGTCACTGCCTAGGCCCGCGTCTTGTTCCTCCTGGCTTTACTAACGTACACAGTGCTTAGGAGAGATATACAATTCAGGTTCCTGGAACAAGTTCCATTTGTTATTTGTCAATGGAAGTGGTTGTAATGTATGGAAACATCTCTCTCTGGACTTCACATTATGTGAAAAGTGATTAGGCAGAGGATGCCCCGCCTCAAGGCCCCAACGCTCACTTTATCTTACCCCACATTATTACTTGTTGTGAGGCCATGTGCAGAGCCTTCTGTGCAAGATGCATGCATGTTGAGACTGGGCGTGTAACCTTCATTGGGGCAAAGTGATGGAATTCAGAAGCTGCGAAATCCGGGCTATATGGTGGTTCGGGACGAACAGACCAGTGAAGTTTTATTAGCTCGTCAAGTGTACGTGGACTTCTCTGAGGCCTTCTTGTTTTGTAATGGAGAAGTAGAAGTTCGTCTGCATTTTTGAGGCGATGAACATGCTGAAGTGTTTTTCTACAATTGCCTGATGGTGTAATAATACACTTACAGTTGCTTGTAGCAACATGAGTGAGGACATCAAGCAGAATAACACTTCAGCGTACCACATGACAGTAGCAACGCCTTCACTGACAGATGGAGTGCCTCAGAACATTTTTTTCGGAGTAGAGTTGCTGTGGCCATTTTGTTTCCGGTTCGAAGTGATGAACCCATGGCTCGTCACCTGTGATGATTTTCAGCAAAAAGCTGTCGCCATGAGCCTCGTAAGCGCCCAAGCATTTCCACATAGTTGATACTCCGTTGCTCTTCATGGTCTTCTGATAGGCAGCAAGGTACCCAGCCTCCTAACCCCTTTGAGTACTCCATCTGGGGGACCAATGTGTCAGCAGTTGAGCAGCGGGGTGTTGCATTCTGATCTGTCGATTATCTCGAATAAGAGTGTCCACACGTTCTAAAATTGCACAACTCACGGTTGTGTGTAGTCGGCCGGCACACGGGAGATAGGACAGGTTTGCGCGACCTTGTTACGGCTCGGGCTCTGAGCACTATGGGACTTAACTGCTGTGGTCATCAGTCCCCTAGAACTTAGAACTACTTAAACCTAACTAACCTAAGGACATCATACACATCCATGCCCGAGGCAGGATTCGAACCTGCGACCGTAGCAGTCGCGCGGTTCCAGACTGCAGCGCCTAGAACCGCTCGGCCACTCCGGCCTGCGACCTTGTTACGATTATGAGACGCCTCGCCCAACGACTCACCATGCTTTTGTTTACTGACAAGTCTCTGTAGACATTCTGCGATAGCCTACGAACGTTTACGATACTCCCACCAAAAGAAACTCAATGAAAGCTCTCTTCTTGGAACGCACCTTCGTTACAGACGCCAAATTGAAGGGTACCTGTGGCACCACAAACTATCGGAACCTCATGAAAATATAGGAGCTTAAGCGGAAATATTCGAGTCCATATTCGTGTCCCACAACAAATTCCGCACTTTTTCAACTGAAATCAGCCGAGGCAAGAAACTCCCAGACCTCAGATTAATACATTTACACTCCTCCATTATCTCTGAAAGTTTGAGAGATCATCACAGAATCACTCTGTAAATTACACAAAGCGTTTATGACTGAATTTTAATTGACAAATGATGTTTATAAGATGGAAAAATGAGGTATCAGAGTGAGGTCTACCTTTCCAAAAAAAACTAGTTCTGCAAGGTTCGCAGGAGAACTTCTGTAAAGTTTGGAAGGTAGGGGAAGAGATACTGGCAGAAGTAAAGCTGTGAGTACGGGGTGTGAGTCGTGCTTCTGTAGCTCAGATGGTAGAGCACTTGCCCACGAAAGGCAAAGGTCCCGAGTTCCAGTCTCGGTCGGGCACACAGTTTTAATCTGTCAGGAAGTTTGATATCAGCGCGCACTCCGCTGCAGAGTGATCATCTCATTCTGGAAGAAAGAAATTAGTGATACGAGGAAAAATTAAAATACAGTTATGGAAAAAACCTGCAACACCAAGAAGGAATTGTTTATACATCTGAAGGATGATGTCTATTGATATATCACATCGGTCACGTAAGAGTAGCACCAGTAGTGCCACTAGTAGGATGCAAATTACGTACGCTTCAAGTACATGCTGTAACGCGTTGGTTACGTCTGAGATTGGTGATAGTGATTTGGTGTTAGTCAACAATGCCTTCAAGGCGACGAAGACGGCGTCATCAGCACCTTAGTTTGAGCGAGGTCTGTAATAGGGCTACGAGAAGCTGGTTTCTCCTTCTGTGATACTGCAGAAGGACGTCAAGGGACGTAGCCACTGCACGTGATTGCTGACAGTGGTGGTCACTGGAAACCAAGAAGAACAGGCCGCAGACAGCCACTTGGCACTACCGAGAGGGAAGACCACTGGTTCAGTGTATGGCTCTGGGGTATCGTACTGCATCTGTTGCCGTTATCTGAGGAGAAATTGGACCACAATGACTCAATGAAATGTTACAAATTGGTTACTACAAGTACAGCTCTGATGCAGACGCCCTCTAGTGCGCATTCCACTGACCCCAAACCGCGTTCATTTGCTCCTTCAGTGGTGTCAAGCGAGAGCTTATTGGAAAGAGCAGGGTGGAGGTCTGTTGTTTTTTTTTATAGTGAAAGTTAGTTCTGCCTCAGTGCCCGTAATGGCTATGCCGGATGGTGAGAAAGAGGCCAGTTGAGAGTCTGCAACCAATCTTCTGCATGTCAGATACACTACACCTACACCAGGAATTAGCCGGCCGCTGTGGCCGAGCGGTTCTAGGAGCTTCAGTCCGGAACCGCGCTGCTGCTACGGTCGCAGGTTCGAATCCTGCCTCGGGCATGGATGTGTGTGATGTCCTTAAGTTAGTTAGGTTTAAGCAGGTCTAAGTTCTAGGGGACTGATGACCTCAGATGTTAAGTCCCAGAATGTTAAGTCCCAGAGTGCTTAGAGCCATTTGAACCATTTGAATACACCAGGTGTTATGGTCTGGAGGCGGAGGGGGGGATTTCGTATGATAGCAGGAGTACTCTCGTGGTTACCTTATTGACCGCCATTTTGTGCATCAGTCTGGTGAGTCAACCTGTTATGCTATCATTAATAAACAGCACTCGAGGGGGTGGTTTCCCAGCAGGATAAGGCTCTCCCACATACCACTGTTGTAATCCAGCATATTCTGCAGAGCGTCGACATGTTACCTTGGCCTGCTCGATCACCAGATTTGCCTTCAAAGAAGCACATCATTGGACGACAACTCCAGCGTCATCCACGAACAACATTAACGGTCCCTGTATTGACCTATGTTGTATGGAAATCCATGCCACAAACTGACATCTGGCAACTGTACAAAGCCATTTATGTATGTTTACATGCTTTCTTTCAGCATTCTGGCGGATACACCCGTCATTGGTGTACAGCATTTCACGTTTGCAATGGCTTACCTCTTACATTAACGTGTGATCTTGCAATGTTAATCACTTAAATATGTTACCTAGACAAATTTATTCCTGAAATATCATTACTTTACATTAATTATTTTTTAATGTGAATGTTTTCCGTCAGTGCTAACTATGTCAATCAAGTGTCAGAGTATTCCTCTCTACAAGTGCTAGCTATTTTGCGCATACAGTGTTACCGTGCTGTAATATTTAACTGTCAAAATGATTTCCGTCGATTCAAATACTAAATTGAGGACATTCTGGGAAGACGCTAGGAAAGCAAACGAGGGGTCAATAAGATTGTTTTCTTGGGGAAACATGAAAAAGTGTCAAATATTTTGTTAAATGATTTGCCTAAAAGTAAGAAATGAAACATCAGAGAAACATTTGATGCTCCTTGAATGATATTCCAAATCGTGTACAGCAATCTAGGTGCGTCAAATGTTTCTCTAATCTACTTAATTATATTTTTATGCAAATCATTTCACAAAACAATTCACCATCTTTCTCAAAATTTTTAGGTTTTTTTTGACAGTCATTGAAGAGTATGACCTCAAAATTAGTTTTCGAAAGCCTTTTCAATTCACCTTCAAACATTACTCACTGTAAAAACCTATGCGATATGGAAATTTCAAACGGATTACTCCAGTTAGATCGTTTTATGATTAAGTGACGTATCCAATGCCTGATGTGCTCTATCACGACTTAGTGAGGCATAGTAGTCGTGGGTAGGGCTTCTGTGATATCAGGAGAGCCCTTTTGAGGTTTCGAAACGGGGAAAGAGCTACAAACGAAATAAAGTTTGCGTCGGGGCTTTGGATTACAATAGAAGGTAAAGGCTGGGTGTCCCAGTCCTGTAGGCAGTTTATCATCAGGAAATTCCACTATGAGCATCCCTTGCACTGCAGTTGTGGTTACAAAGATGAAATCTCCTTTTCTAAGTACATGTGCTGCAGTTAATGATTGCTATATTCGCAGATAAATGTAGTGAAGCATGTATAAGAGTTACGTTCCTTATCAGACCAGTAGTGAAAAGTAAAAGCAGTAAGCTATGGAACACTTTGCTCGCGGCAATATATGCAAGCGTATTTGAGGCCAGATTTCTTTCATGTTTGTTTTTTCTTCCCGTTGTTGGCTATAAAGGGCAAATCAAGCGCTTTTGATACTTGGACACCCCTGGCCAGAGTTAGTTACTCTTAGTTACTCGAGTTTCTAAGGAGGCGTGATGAAATTAGTTGAGCCGGGTACTTTGCTCTTAATGAACTACTTTGAAACTTCATGTGCTGGCGCGCCGCCGGAAGTTTAAAGGCGCGAGCCCCGTCCACGCCAGTCAGAAGCACACCACGCCGACACCCGGCTCTTCATTACATGGACGGCCATCCGCTCTGCTGTGCGGCTAGCTGGGCCACGCTCGGCGCCACGGGGTAGGCACTACGACCTACCTCATATGTGGAAGAGTGGCGTTCCGGTGAATTAACTGCAGTGAATTCATTACGAATTCTAAGGCTGCTCACGCTTTGTAGACAGACTAGTACTGCAATCTAGAGATGAAATATCTCAACGCTGTTAAAAGCTTAAATATTTCTTAATTTTATTGCACAGCCATATTCTCACTTTAAAGCTTATTCTGATGAATTATGCATTTATAAAAAATAATTTTCTTTTTTTCGAATAGCTGTACAGCTTAATTTATTCTCTACCATTTCGGTACCTGCTACCTCCTTCATCTGAGATACTGCAGGGTGCAAGACAAGAACAGAAATATGTGCTTTCCTGCAATCACACAACACGAAACTGGGTACGGAAAATTTGAACTGTATTACTTACATAAAGCATATCAGGTGGTCAAATACACATCTCTGCCAATTACAGCGACATCAAGTATATTGCACCTACTGGATTATGTAAGGATGCATTTTAAGGTATTTCGCAGAATTGCACATTTAAAGAAGTTGCTAGCTAATGAATGGAGAGGTTAGGATAGTAACGGACCGATTTGCCCGTTCTTGGTGACCTTGGTCGCCCACATTTCGGGTTGGCCAGAGTTGAACCGGTGTTCTTCAACGTAAAATGTGACTAATTATCACGATAATTGTTTCAGTGGAATTCCACTGTTTTACACTTACACAATCGAAGTGCGGTAATATTCACATACTTAACTTTGACATCAGATAACGAATTCAGTCTCAGTCAGCACAAGATTTATAGAAGAAAAGACTACTCCATCGGTATATTGTAGACAGTTTATAAAACAGTTCAAAGACAAAATTACAATACTGAAAGAAGTAGAAATTACATGTTTATCGAAGAACTTAGTTATGCGTTGCAGGTGTATCTACTGTATTAATTTTTTACCACAGATGAAATCAATAAATACTCAAGTTAAGCTGGTGTCTGTTAGTGATGGCGACAAAGTTACATTACCGAAACACGTTCGTCACAATCGCACAGAAAACTAAACGAACCCACACAGGTATTTTTCGCTCATTACCTGAAGGAGTCAACAATAATCAAATACTCACTCAGCTTCGTGCCATTAAAATATTTTAATGTTCCGTATAGAAAATAATCTATTAATAAAACGGTTATTCAATTGAAGCAACTACGTTGTGTGGAGTATTACACTGTATGAGGATACCTAACACTCATAAAAGTTGTGTACAATTTTCTTTCAGTATGCTGCACTACGTCGTGCTCGTACCAAATTTAATGTGTAATCCAAATAGCGATGAAAGTATTAGCGAGTATCATCTTCATCAATAAAACCTATGCAAGTCATCCAAAACCGTAATTAGAACACGCAAATTTTATTTTAAATTCGAAATTTTACTTTCAGACATGCACTACCTTAAGGTGTTTTAACCTCCGTTATTCGACTTTTACATACTCACATTTTGTATGCATCTGCAGCTGGTTTGTACTTTCCTTCTAGGAAATAAAATCTTTTTCAGGTTTAGCTGATCTTACCATTGATGATGAATATCAACAGTTGTGGATGTCCTTCTAGAGAAACATGTGTTACACGGTTTTGTTTCATTTAACATACTGCAGTGCATATCAAGCATGGTTTGCTCATCATGAGGCATTTATGCATACAGAAAATTGTTGCATAAAGATAAAACATCATAATATGTATTAATATATAACTGTTTTGTCTGTTATTTGGTACTGCAGTGGCTGTGGGTATTTTGGGTAAGGGTGGGAAAGTGGATGGCCAGATATAGAAATCCAGTGATGTCTTCTGCTGGGATGTAGCTGTGTCTCTTTGTTTGTTGTGATTGATACCACAGCCTGTGTGGGATGCATGTAGTTTCGCATTAGCTGTTATGGTGCGATATACTTTTTATGTGTTGATTTTTCACTTATGTTTTTGGCGTACGAACGCTTCATTTGGGTCGGTGGTACACTGGAGGAGCTGTTATTTAACATTAGATAATTGCATTGCTTAATATGACAATGATTTGGACGTAATTCACTCCACGAAAGCTCTACATATACTAAAGAGGCTCTATGGAAGGTGCTTTTATACTGTGTCTTTAATTGATTTTACTAACGGCAACTTGCATGTATGACACAAGGAAATCACTATCCATCAAAACAGTGATAAAGAAGTTCATTCCGCTACGAAATAATGAAAGAATTTCAATTAAAACAGTTTATTGCATGTAAAATACGAAAGAACTGGTTTAACAATCATTGACAATAGCAGTATAATGCCTTGGAAAAGTAGGACGAAGGTTTTGATATGTGATTAAAATGAACACATATCTGGATAAAACAGTTATATTCCCGTAAGTCGTGCAGTATCGTAGGAGGTTATTATACACTCCTGGAAATTGAAATAAGAACACCGTGAATTCATTGTCCCAGGAAGGGGAAACTTTATTGACACATTCCTGGGGTCAGATACATCACATGATCACACTGACAGAACCACAGGCACATAGACACAGGCAACAGAGCATGCACAATGTCGCCACTAGTACAGTGTATATCCACCTTTCGCAGCAATGCAGGCTGCTATTCTCCCATGGAGACGATCGTAGAGATGCTGGATGTAGTCCTGTGGAACGGCTTGCCATGCCATTTCCACCTGGCGCCTCAGTTGGACCAGCGTTCGTGCTGGACGTGCAGACCGCGTGAGACGACGCTTCATCCAGTCCCAAACATGCTCAATGGGGGACAGATCCGGAGATCTTGCTGGCCAGGGTAGTTGACTTACACCTTCTAGAGCACGTTGGGTGGCACGGGATACATGCGGACGTGCATTGTCCTGTTGGAACAGCAAGTTCCCTTGCCGGTCTAGGAATGGTAGAACGATGGGTTCGATGACGGTTTGGATGTACCGTGCACTATTCAGTGTCCCCTCGACGATCACCAGTGGTGTACGGCCAGTGTAGGAGATCGCTCCCCACACCATGATGCCGAGTGTTGGCCCTGTGTGCCTCGGTCGTATGCAGTCCTGATTGTGGCGCTCACCTGCACGGCGCCAAACACGCATACGACCATCATTGGCACCAAGGCAGAAGCGACTCTCATCGCTGAAGACGACACGTCTCCATTCGTCCCTCCATTCACGCCTGTCGCGACACCACTTGAGGCGGGCTGCACGATGTTGGGGCGTGAGCGGAAGACGGCCTAACGGTGTGCGGGACCGTAGCCCAGCTTCATGGAGACGGTTGCGAATGGTCCTCGCCGATACCCCGGGAGCAACAGTGTCCCTAATTTGCTGGGAAGTGGCGGTGCGGTCCCCTACGGCACTGCATAGGATCCTACGGTCTTGGCGTGCGTCCGTGCGTCGCTGCGGTCCGGTCCCAGGTCGACGGGCACGTGCACCTTCCGCCGACCACTGGCGACAACATCGATGTACTGTGGAGACCTCACGCCCCACGTGTTGAGCAATTCGGCGGTACGTCCACCCGGCCTCCCGCATGCCCACTATACGCCCTCGCTCAAAGTCCGTCAACTGCGCATACGGTTCACGTCCACGCTGTCGCGGCATGCTACCAGTGTTAAAGACTGCGATGGAGCTCCGTATGCCACGGCAAACTGGCTGACACTGACGGCGGCGGTGCACAAATGCTGCGCAGCTAGCGCCATTCGACGGCCAACACCGCGGTTCCTGGTGCGTCCGCTGTGCCGTGCGTGTGATCATTGCTTGTACAGCCCTCTCGCAGTGTCCGGAGCAAGTATGGTGGGTATGACACACCGGTGTCAATGTGTTCTTTTTTCCATTTCCAGGAGTGTATAAATTTACAAAACACTACATAAGGGTACGCGTTCGCATCTAAGGCCGAAGGTGAAAGCTTATTGAACGTCTGACTGCAAATAAGTCTGCAGGATGAAGACAGAAACTGCTGAATATCGTTAGAAATGAGTCGACATTTCCCATAGTTCGGCTCGCTGCTGCTGCTGTATCTCACCATACTCATAATCTGCAATTAGTGGCTTAAATGGCTGCAGATTCAGTTATTGCCTTTTTATCAACAATCTGCATTGGCATCTAAGCCGGGTGAGAGTATCTTGTCTCTTAAGTGAAGTATGCCCATCAAGCTGTCTGCCAAAGGAGTCTGTTGGAGAGGTCCATCTGTCGAGGCGCTGGTATCCGAAGTAACTTTCTGCAGAGTGCTTTCGACATGGAAAACGCGGTTCTCTGCAAATTTTCAAGCTGCAGGTAATTTTGATTGGTTGATTAGTAAATATTATGAGTGCCAACAAGTGAGAGGTTGTTTTAGCAGACATTTGTCTTCCTCCCATACTCATATTTCAGATAATTATTCTGTTACAAAATTAGAACTTACTGTTGGAGCTTCAAAGCTGTGTCCTTCTCTATCCCTCTGTCTTTGTCCCTGTATTGGCCAAGAAGTTGGACCTCGGTAAGCACAGCCGTTTTTCTTGCTCCCACTTCTAATTTACTGAGGTTAACCGTGATAGCTGTTACTGCGTTTCGTTAAATCATTCTGTCTTGCAGGACCTAGGCGCATTGTCGACGTCTCGCGGTTTTCATAGCTACCTTACATTTTACAGATATTATTTTAATGTCCTGGATATTTTGACGAATTTTCACTGCCAGAAGGTCTGTACAAAATTTCCGCTCTTCCGGGACCCTGCCAAAAAATCACATATACCCGACCACACGCAGCTTGCTAAAACAGTCCCCATTGTTCCGACGCAACCTGGAGATATTTATCTGCAGTGTGGCTTTGGAGTTTCCGGCGTCAAGGCGGCTACCTTCAAAACACTGTGCAGTCTGACCACCTGGTTGGTCATGTGCATATGTGCAAGCGGGCCTGACGCGATATTTACTGGGGCCGTTTCCCTTTCCGGTTTTATGACCCATAGTGTACCCGTTTGACTTAGTCTATTTGCAGGTCTCTTTCATAGAGGTTCCTTATTTAGGAGTCCACAGATGTCAGTATAGGAAAACATAATCTATGTAGTTAAGTACTGGAAATTACTGGTACTGACACATATTTCGTTTACCGGTACAGATTAATTTGTTCTGATTGAATTAGACTTTTTCATTGGACTGATCTGAAAGCAGGTTCGCTTGAAAATACATGTGAACAGTATAATTTAATTCAGTACCGTATCCAGGCAATGTGTGTGTGGATGAGTATCTACTACGGTGACTTTACAGTGATAGTCATGATATTCAAAGTCTGTTGGTCGTTTGTTTCACACTGGGACATCTTACATCTATTGCATTAGAACTGCCTTAAACCTGGCGAAGATTTTTGAGTTTTTGAAATCAGTTGCCCATTAAGAATATTATCTCTGTATTTTAAATTATGAATGAAAATTTTATTTTCTTCCGCGATATCTATTCCTTTACTTTTTACTGCAAGATTTAAAAGTTGTCTTCGTTGTTGAAATGTGGCCTGTGTTCTTAATGTGTGCAGATAGTAATGATTTGTTACATTTCTTCAGGCTGTGGCAACCTGTTCCGACATTTCTGCCTGTTTGACCTGTATAATATTTATCGCATTGCCTACATGTGGATTTGTAAACGCCAGTGCCATCTTATTGTATTAAGGATATACTGTTACACGTACGTAGAAACATTTGTGCTGTGAATGATGTCCAGGTCAGTGTCATATTAACCACTGACGTAGTGCAGTGTTACACAATAGTCCGATGTGTGCAGCGATGGCCGGCCGGGGTGGCCGAGCGGTTCTAGTTGCTTCAGTCTGGAACCGCGAGACCGCTACGGTCGCAGGTTCGAATCCCGCCTCGGGCATGGATGTGTGTGATGTCCTTAGGTTAGTTAGGTTTAAGTAGTTCTAAGTTCTAGGGGACTGATGACCTCAGCAGTTAAGTCCCATAGTGCTCAGAGCCATTTGAACCATTTTTTGTACAGCGATGCCAATGTAGCTTTGGGACGCCAAAATCATAAGACGACAACTCACGTAATGTGTGTTACACGATTATCGCCTCGTAAGGAATGACGTACAACTGTCTGCATCCAAAAGTCGCTGTAGTGTCAGTCACGACAAACAACAAGACGCAGGTCCGCGCCAGCAGAAGGCACCGCTAGATATCGACAAGTGGTGGACATGTCATCTCACCCTCCCTCCTGCCCAAATACCCCAAGAGCATCTCCAGCAGAGAACGGCGAACAAAACATTCCTATGTTATTTTCGAGTAAGACATTTCATCTTTAAGCCAGTATGGTCACAATGCAGTATAATGAAAATGTCAGTTTCTCAACTGGGGATATTTTGATACAGCCTCTGTTCTTAGACGGAATTAGAAAAAGCTTTTCTTTCCTTTCAGCAATGAAATATACATGGTGCAAGATAAGGATACTGACAAATTTCGACGCCTTCTCCAGGAACAAATTAAGGAAGAAATCCGATGGCTGGAAAAGTCATCCAAAGAAGATACAGAGCTTCAAATTTATAGAAGCCAATTGTTTCCTGCAAAGCCATGCCTTCTGTAGTAAAAGTGAGTTTGTACACTAACAAACCGCCAGTGGAACATCTCGTAATCAGCCTAATAGCATATACGTCGTTAAATGGCTTCGATGAGTCGATGACTGTCTCAGCAATGCTGCTTGCGATCGATCAGTGTACGAATCCATTTTTGGGACCTAAAAGGTAGCAGGCTCTGACACCAATTACAGACACACCAAGTATCAACTGACGATGACATTACAGCCTGAACTACCAACGATGGCTCGTTTAGCACCGCAACAATCAGACAGCTGTTGTTTGCCTCTAGGACGTCTCTACTCGTGTTGTGCGTGAACACAGGACATTTCGTCCGACCGTGCCGCTCACTCCCTAAAAGCAGACATGTCGTGCCTCACTCATTATATACAGTAACTTCCACGTTCTGTACAATTGATGGATGATAATTTCGGGCTTGTATTCGTGTTCTGAATTCATTCCTCCAAACGTCTTCTACAGCCCTGGGAAGTTTGTCGGTATTGTTACGCTAAAACCTGTGTTATTCGTCTTCACAAGTCTTTGATGTGAATGTAGCTTCTCCGCATATCATAATACAATGAAGACTTAATATTACGATAGTAGTGCATCTGTAATATGAGTAACCAGAGAAATATCCTTGATGTACACTGATGAGTCGAAACATTTTCATGACCTACTTAATAGAGTGTTGGTCCGCAGTTCGATCGCAATACAGCAGCTATTTGCGTGGCACTGATTCCCCAAGTCTTTAGAAGGTAAGTGGCACAAGATTTCTACGTGAATGTATTTGTAAATCTGCAATCTTTGTGATAACTTCGCATGTGGCAAATTCTTTTTGGTGTTTGTGTGTGTGTGGTGCTTTGCACAATATGATGATGTACAAATTACGTAAGCGCTGGATGTTGTTGTTCTTGTTGTGGTCTTCAGTCCAGAGACTGGTTTGATGCAGCTCTCCATGCTGCTCTATCCTGTGCAAGGTTCTTCATCTCCCAGTAACTACTGCAACCTACATCCATCTGAATCTGTTTAGTGTATTCATCTCTTGGTCTCCCTCTACGATTTTTACCCTACACGCTGCCTTCCAGTACTATATTGGTGATCCCTTGATGCCTCAGAATATTCCCTACCAACCGATCCCTTCTTCTGATCAAGTTGTGCCACAAATTTCACTTCTCTCCAATTCTATTCAATACCTCCTCATTAGTTATGTGATCTACCCATCCAATCTTCAGCATTCTTCTGTAGCACCACATTTCGAAAGCTTCTATTCTCTTCCTATCCAAACTATTTATCGTCCATGTTTCACTTCCATAAATGGCTACACTCCATACAAATAGTTTCAGAAACGACTTCCTGACACTTAAATCTATACTCGATGTTAACAAATTTCTCTTCTTCAGAAACGCTTTCCTTGCCATCCTTGCTGGATGTATTTTGGAATATTCGAAAAATACAATCCTGCAACTTCGCATCAAAATCGCGCGGAATTTTCGACGGCACAACCGGGAGCGGCACTATTTACCTAAATAAATAGCAGTGTTAGTAGTGGCTGGCCGCTGTCTTCTTCTTTGTAAGAATTAACCTACATTAATTGTACACAGCCACGGTCTCACCATGTCAGTTTCAGACAAAATAGCAGAAACTTTAGAAATGTGGTGCTACAGAAGAATGCTGAAGATTGGATCGGTAGATCACATAATTAATGAGGAGATACTGAACAGAACTGGAGAGAAGAGAAATTTGTGGCACAACTTGACTAGAAGCAGCTATCGGTTGGTAGGACATGTTCTGAGGCATCAAGGGATCACTAGCTTAGTACTGGAGGGCACCGTAGAGGGTAAAAATCGTAGAGGGAGAAAAAGAGGTGAATACACTAAGCAGATTCAGAAGGATGTAGCTTTCAGTAGTACTGGGAGATGAAGAAGCTTGCACAGGATAGAGTAGCATGGAGAGCTGCATCAACGCAGTCTCTGGACTGAAGACCACAACAACAATACATAAAATTAATTTTATTTTAACTGCAAGGACGTTCAAAATACAGCCACCATAGATTGCCTTCCATTATTGACAACAATTCAGTTTTATAATGAACTACCTGAATTCCATCCAGCAGCCCATCACAAGCTTATCTACTTCAGTGACGTTAGATGGCGACCAGCAAAACCCTTAAAACCGTAATTACAGGCCAGACAACAGTGACCAGAACTACAACAAATAGTAAAATACATAATTAAAGGCAGGCTTATAATATACTTTATTAAACTCTATAGAATTAAAACGGCAAATTCTGGAAAGTATATACATCCAGTTAGTACATGCAAGTCGTATTACGTTGACCCAGCTGAACTGCAATGTACTCTTTGCTTTCGTAACTTATCCACTCGATATTGAAGGTGAAGCAACTGTTATTTCGGTGACGGAAACTAAGAATGTCTAGCATGCCGAACATTACAAATCAGCGTCGTTAACCACATGTGAAACATCGGAACCGTAAATTCCACGCATCGTTCACCATGTAATTTTCACTCACTGACAACCCATCTCCCCAGACGTAGATA
Organism: Schistocerca piceifrons; assembly: GCF_021461385.2. Taxonomy (NCBI): domain Eukaryota; kingdom Metazoa; phylum Arthropoda; class Insecta; order Orthoptera; family Acrididae; genus Schistocerca; species Schistocerca piceifrons. The sequence goes on from NC_060139.1 coordinate 405,920,573, forward strand.
AGCTTTCGTAATTCCAGGCCGCCCTCCTGTCTGCGTGACATAATCGGTGCTTCTTGAAAACCAACACCAGTGGAGATCTGAATCCACCGTGCGGGTCCACACACAATCACCGGCGAAGAGTACTCCCAGTATTGCAACCAGTCAGCAGCCACGAGGAATACTCTAATCGACAACTCCCTTCTCGTCACCGGCGCAGCCGCTTAAATCGCCTTCCACGGCCATAGACACGCGAGCATAATAACTATCGATAAGCGTACTTGCACATGTCAACCTATACACATCAAAAAAAGTTTTGCATCAAGTCGGTTCCCAGAACTCCTGAAGATAGACGTCGACTGTAGATATTGTATCACAGACACAGCCTCTTTGACTGTTCAGAGATGTCACCAAACCAGCCTAAAGATGTAAACAACTATTCATGAGCAGCGCCTATTAGACGGAGGAGGTCAGACAGCCGTTCAGTTCCAGTCATTCCACCAGGAAGGAGGTACACGATTCGTGTTGCCTGTAGTTCAACCATGCCTAGACGGTCAATACCAAGGTTCGTACGCGTCCACATTGTTACTTTGAGCCAGGAAGGCCTCTCAACAAGGTAAGTATCCAGGAGTCTCTGAGTGAACCAAAGCGATGTTGTTCGGACATGGAGGAGACACAGAGAGAGACAGGAATTGTCGATGACATGTCTCGCTCAGGCCGCCCCATGGCTACTACTGCAGTGAATGACCACTGCCTACGGATTATGGCTCGGAGGAACCCTGAGAGCAACCCCACTATGTTGAATAATGCTTTTCGTGCAGCTACGGGACGTCGTGTGACGACTCAAACTGTGCGCAATAGGCTGCATGATGCGCAACGTCACCCTTTACGTCCATGGCGAGGTCCATCTTTGCAACCTCGACACCATGCAGCACAGTACAGATGGGTCCGCCGACATGCCGAGTGGACTGCTCAGGATTGGCAACACGTTCTCTTCACCGATAAGTGTCGCATATGCCTTCAACGAGGCAATCGTCGGAGACGTGTTTGGAGGCAGCCCGACCAGGCTGAACGTCTTAGACATACTGTCTAGCGAGTGCAGCAAGGTGGAGGTCCCCTGATGTTTTGGGGTGGCATTATGTGTGGCCGACGTACGCTTCTGGTGGTCATGGAAGGCGCCGTAATGGCTGTACGATACGTCAATGCCATCCTCCGACAGATAATGCACAGCACACTGGCGAGGCCTTGGTCTTCATGGACAACAATTCGCGCCCCCATCGTGCACATCTTGTGAATCACTTCCTTCAGGATAACGAAATCGCTCGATTAGTGTGGCTAGCATGTTATCCAGACATGAACCTTATCGTACATGTCTGGGATAGATTGAAAATGACTGTTTATGGACGACGTGACCCACCAACGACTGTGAGGGACCTACGCCGAATCGCCGTTGAGGAGTGGGACAATCTGGACCATCAGAGCATTGATGAACTTGCGGATAGTATGTCATGACGTATACAGGCATGCATCAATGCGAGAGGACGTGTTAGTGGATATTAGAGGCACTGGTGTGTACAGCAGTCTGGACCACCACATCTGAAGGTCTCGCTGTGTGGCTGTATAACATGCAATGTGTGACTTTCATGAGCAATAAAAAGGGCGGAAATGATGTTTATGATGATCTCTATTCCAATTTTCTGTACAGGTTCCTGAACTCTCGGAACCGAGGTGATGCAAAACTTTTTTTGATGTGTGTATGTATAGAGCTGTTATTACTACATTATTATACAGAATGGTCAGAAACTGGAAACCTTGAAAGTTTTTTGGAGAGTTAGTTTGTGCCGCGAAATTATTGTTAAGAATAAATTGGATACGTTTTTCCGAGTTCATTAGCTTTGAGGTTAAGAAATCAGGCCGTCGTGCGCGCAAATTCAAGCGGCTCGCTATAGACGGTGTCATCATACGCGCTCTTCGTTTGGTTTTCTAAAACCGAACAAGAGAGCGATACAAAAATTGGGCGTGGGACTGAAGTAAGGACCGAACCCCGAGCCAGAGGCTGAGTAATCTCATGAGTTATCATCTACGCTGTGAAAACTTCTGTCACTAATTGTATCCGGCGAGCCGTTTGAATTTGCGCTCGCAACGGTCTGATTGGCTAACTTTTATGCTAAATAATTGGGAATCGGCACAGAGTATCTAATTCTTTTCTTTGCATTTATTTTTCAGCGTAATTTTCCCTACAACACCCTTAAAGGGTTTTTAGTCTTTTTATCACCAACCTGTATATTAACACTGCTGTATTCTTACTAGGATGCTTCGGTACCCTCTTACATCAACCTATTGGACATTCAACGAAGAATGTTTTGAACAAACTGACGGCAATGCCAGGGGTAGCCCATTGTCTCGCCTGGTTGCCAACGTTGTGGAGGTCTTTCGGGGTACAACGCGAAAATCAGCGGCCCTTAAACTAACTATATTTTGGGGATACATGGACGAACCTTGCACGGGGTGGCCTCGTGGAAGGATAAGTTAATTGAGATTTTACGTCACCTCCACTCCATTCATAAAAATTATCCTGTTCACTACGGTGGCAGTGAAGGTTATTGTGTGCCATACCTGGAAGTTTTGGTTTGAAGGATAAACGACGGCTCTCTGGAGCGTTTTCCCAGCAGGGCCAGGGGTGTTCAGCTGCATCGAGATGACTGGGTGTTTGTGTTGTCCTCATTATTTCATCATCATTCCTGAAAGTGGCGAGTTTGGACTGAGCAAAGGTCGGGAATTTGTACGGGTGCTGATAACCACGCTTTTGAGCGCCTCACAAACCAAACATCATCATCATCATCATTTGTGGAGCATTCAATTCATCGTAAGTGCACTCATACCGATTTATAACTGCAATCGTAGAGTTGTCAGTGAAATCCGGATATTGTACTCAGTAGGTTAACGGGACACTGTCGAAACGAAATACCGGAAGTGGACAAAGTGGAGGGGACGCCAGGAATATGTCTAGCTTTTCTTCTCTATGCTGGTGATATTTCGTTAAGATAACAAGAATTCTCCGTAAATTTCGGATGGATTTGGAACCCCTGTCCGATAGTGAAAACCTTCTGCTACCACTGAAGGATAATTTGTTGTTACGGAAATCTGTAATTTATAAAATGTGGTATCACTTACATAGGCCAGACCTTGAGCACCTTGAAACAACTCTACATCGAACGTCAACACTGCTGACATGTTTTGGAACCAAGCAAGTCCGATATTACTGATTATTGTATCTCTCCAGATATTCAGTGACTTATAACAGAATAATAATTTTCTCCGAAGAGACATCTTTTTAGCACTCCAATGATAAAGACATATGGCGGAAAATTGGGCAGCGGCCACCAGTTGGTTGTGAATTTCCACGCACTGCATTTCAATCTATTTTTTTGTCAATTTTCGTCATCATTTCTGCGTGAACGTCGCATGACACCTATGAAATTCCATAGATAAAAACCTTAGTTCTCGAGCCGTGGCCGGCTCGCATTGATGCCATATGTTCTTTGGCATTTTGTCGCAATCGAGTGGCGTCTCATTTCTCCCTGAGTTACTACTGTAACGAGATGCTGACTTGCCTCCATCAGGGGCAGCAGCAGCGCTTATCGATACTAGTACTGCTGTACCATCTTTGGTGTGACCGCTATATTTCCGTGTGGTGGTGAGTGTGTGGCAGTCGGTCGGTTGGGAGAGAGCAGCGAGGAAGTCTCCGTGGCGCAAGATCAGGCCGGGACCAGTGGCATCATGCATGCGCGGTCGGATTGTGAGGTGCTAGCCTTGAGAGCTAGAAAGTTCATTGCCCAACGAACCTGGACACTGAAGTTTAGTGATCAGTTAATCTGTTATGAAACCTCAACTACTGTGACATCTCTTCCTTCATTGCCGGTGGTAGTTTCCTGGGTCGTTACAGCTAGAAGCAATGTGTGTTGGAGTCGGCGAAATTTTGCAGCCGTCTTCCTGTATGGTCTTTAACTATAAAACTGGTTGTTACTTATCAGTGAAGTGCACCAGGGGTATTTTCTGCCCTGTGACCGTTAATGTCCCAGTTACCTGCCCTGGTTGTTAGCGTAGTTTTCCGGCAGTGGGTTTTTCCTCGCTGTGTTGATGCTGTCCGGCACGGTGTGTAGTTCGACAGCCTTTTAGTTGTTTGTTCATATATTTTTCTTAAGTGTGGTTATTGTGCCTCGGCTGTTTTTAGATGCAAATTTTGAAGACGTAGTGCTGCTGGTATCTTCCTCCTCGGTTGATATTTTCCGTTGTCGTACCGTTGGTCGGGTGGAAGGGAATTGATTAGGCTGTTGGTCGGCCCTTCAGCCATCCCTGGGTCGGGTTGCTATTCGATTATTTAACCTTACTCTTGACTACCTTTCTCACCTCACCTTATGTTAGAGCTACCTCCTCAGGCAGACCCTTGGAGCACTTCTGAGCACCACTGTTTTGTTGGTTTTAGATGGTGGTTTTCATTTTAGTCTGATGTACCGTGCGAAACTTTCAGCCAATATAGTTTGTTTAAATTTCAAAATAAGGACTTCAGCTGATTTAAATTAAAATTTGAACATTGATTTCTTTAGAAACAAAATTTTGAAAGTTTGTTCTGTCTGAAATTCTTGTTATCCAGGCCCTAATCCCTGAGTTGTTCAATGTCTTGTGTGTGGCCTTCAGCCGAATATTTACGTGAAATATGTTCTTTTAAGCCTTCTGCCGCGTGTATTCTTTGAAGTGATTTTCATAACTTGTGTTCAGACCTTCAGCCGTTCTTGATTTTGGTGTGGTTTTGGGACCTCAGCCCAGGAGGTATTGCAAGTTTTCTTAACTAGACCTTCAGCTGTATTGTTGTAACTTGATCCTTTTAAGGCAATGTGTAATTAAATGGTTCTTTGGAAAATAAAAGTTTGTGTGTTTTGTTCAACTAACAGTAACTGATTATGGCCCCCTCCGCAACCATAACCTGATCAGCTCTATCCTGGGAAACCAGATTTCAGTTCTTTTGTTACAAATAATGGCCACTCCGAACATCCTGACCTACCGTGCTGACTAGACCACAAAGCTCCTCCTTAATGCATGTAAGAAGTGAAAATAAATAGAAATTATGAAATGGTTGTAGGCGATATTAGTCGCTCTCGAGCTGTTTACAAGGTTCCAGATTTACCTATCACGTGTGATAGGTAGAAAGACATCAATGTGTAGATATGCATTTAATTAATAATATGATGAGCTATTGTATTAAATATTAATCTTTAATTATAATTACTCTAAATTGCCAAATTGAGGCTCCTTAAAGGAATACGGCCAATTTTTTTTGACATCCTTCTCTATATCGAGTTCATGATCAGTTACTAATGACCTCCGTCGACGGGAGAAACAAAGAACTTCATTTTTTCTTACATATTTCAACACGGTATCTCTGTATTGTGAGGCAGCGGGTTAGTAATAATAATAAATAAATAACCGGAAATAATTGAATATTGTTCATCGCTTTTACGAGACCTTGGAAACTATTTCTGTGGTCAGCCAGTAAGTGATGGAGAACGTACTGACCATAGTTTCTAGTCTGTAAGTCCATATTCTTGTCCGTCCATTGAAAGAAATGTTTCTATTCACTGTTTACTCAACGGGGTCAGGAACTATGACTATAAATGAAGATTTTGAGTTCTAATTGATAGATATATTTGATAAATTTTCACATCCATAACATCGTAGTATTAATGATGTTAATACTAATAATATATCTCTCCAATCTATACAGTGTGTGGTTCAGAGGCGACCTCGACGGTAAGTTCCCATTAAATGCTCTTTCGCCTTGACTTATGATAGTCAAAGTAATTGCACGGCACAAAAGTGGAAAATAACTATCTCCACTTTCCAAGCGGATTTGTTAACATTGTGGGCTGCACAGTAACAGTTACTTACACGAAATCTAATCGATCCAGGAAGGCGTACAGTCCTCGCGAGTTCACTTCCAGCTGTACCGAATACATGAGTTTGGTTGCGGTATGGCTGTGACGTCATGCGAGGCAGTGCTTACTCCCGCGTTTGATTGATGCGGACTGTATGGTAGGTGGGTGCGAGGTGAAGTCTTTTTTCAGATATTTAAACGATCCAGGACGGTGTACAGTCCTTGCGAGTTCACTTTCTATAATTGCTGAAAATATGCATTTAGTAACAGATTGTCTCTGACATCCGAAGCAGCGTGTACTCCGGCGTTTAACTGACGTGGATCGTATGGTGACTGGGTGCAAAGTGAAGCGAAGTCTTACTTCGAAGGCCTTGAGGATTAGATTAGATTAGATTAATTTTTCGTTCCATAGATCCGTGCTGAGGAGATCCTCATGGATGTGGAACATGTTAAATTTTTTAAGTTGAAATAACAATACTAATAGTATGAGTATATACAATACATCATTTGTTTCTATTAAAAATTCGTCAATGTAGTAGAAGGAGTTGGCCACTAGTAAGTCTGTCAGGCTCCTTTTAAACTGATCTTTATTTGTAAATAAATTTTTTTGTGTTTGCTGGCAAATTATTGAAGATGAGTGTTCCTGAGTAGTGGACCCCTTTTTGAACTAAAGTAAGTGCTTTTAAGTCCTTGTGCAAATCATTTTTGTTCCTGGTATTGTATGTGTGAACTGAGCTGTTTGTTGAAAAAAGAGATATACACTCCTGGAAATTGAAATAAGAACACCGTGAATTCATTGTCCCAGGAAGGGGAAACTTTATTGACACATTCCTGGGGTCAGATACATCACATGATCACACTGATAGAACCACAGGCACATAGACACAGGCAACAGAGCATGCACAATGTCGGCACTAGTACAGTGTATATCCACCTTTCGCAGCAATGCAGGCTGCTATTCTCCCATGGAGACGATCGTAGAGATGCTGGATGTAGTCCTGTGGAACGGCTTGCCATGCCATTTCCACCTGGCGCCTCAGTTGGACCAGCGTTCGTGCTGGACGTGCAACCCGCGTGAGACGACGCTTCATCCAGTCCCAAACATGCTCAATGGGGGACAGATTCGGAGATCTTGCTGGCCAGGGTAGTTGACTTACACCTTCTAGAGCACGTTGGGTGGCACGGGATACATGCGGACGTGCATTGTCCTGTTCGAACAGCAAGTTCCCTTGCCGGTCTAGGAATGGTAGAACGATGGGTTCGATGACGGTTTGGATGTACCGTGCACTATTCAGTGTCCCCTCGACGATCACCAGTGGTGTACGGCCAGTGTAGGAGATCGCTCCCCACACCATGATGCCGGGTGTTGGCCCTGTGTGCCTCGGTCGTATGCAGTCCTGATTGTGGCGCTCACCTGCACGGCGCCAAACACGCATACGACCATCATTGGCACCAAGGCAGAAGCGACTCTCATCGCTGAAGAAGACACGTCTCCATTCGTCCCTCCATTCACGCCTGTCGCGACACCACTGGAGGCGGGCTGCACGATGTTGGGGCGTGAGCGGAAAACGGCCTAACGGTGTGCGGGACCGTAGCCCAGCTTCATGGAGACGGTTGCGAATGATCCTCGCCGATACCCCAGGAGCAACAGTGTCCCTAATTTGCTGGGAAGTGGCGGTGCGGTCCCCTACGGCACTGCGTAGGATCCTACGGTCTTGGCGTGCATCCGTGCGTCGCTGCGGTCCGGTCCCAGGTCGACGGGCACGTGCACTTTCCGCCGACCACTGGCGACAACATCGATGTACTGTGGAGACCTCACGCCCCACGTGTTGAGCAATTCGGCGGTACGTCCACCCGGCCTCCCGCATGCCCACTATATGCCCTCGCTCAAAGTCCGTCAACTGCACATACGGTTCACGTCCACGCTGTCGCGGGATGCTACCAGTGTTAAAGACTGCGATGGAGCTCCGAATGCCACGGCAAACTGGCTGACACTGACGGCGGCGGTGCACAAATACTACGCAGCTAGCGCCATTCGACGGCCAACACCGCGGTTCCTGGTGTGTCCGCTGTGCCGTGCGTGTGATCATTGCTTGTACAGCCCTCTCGCAGTGTCCGGAGCAAGTATGGTGGGTCTGACACACCAGTGTCAATGTGTTCTTTTTTCCATTTCCAGGAGTGTATTATTAAGGACAAATTTCATTAAGGAGTAAATATAGTGAGAGGCACTAGTTAGTATACCAAGTTCTTTGAAGAGGTTTCTACAGGACGTCCGTCAATTTACTCCACAAATAATATGTATTACACGCTTTTGGACTCTGAAAACTTTTGTTTGACTTGAAGTGTTACCCCAAAATATTAAACCATATGACATTACGGAATAAAAGTAGGCAAAGTATGCAAGCTTTGTCATTTTTATGTCGCCTCTGTCTGCTAACACTCGAATTGCAAATACATATTTGTTAAGGCATTTCTGCAGTTCTGTGGTGTGCTCCTCCTAACTGAATTTATTATCAAGTTGTAATCCCAGGAATTTAAGACTGTCAACCTCTTCTATCTGCTCTTCTTCATACTTCATGCATATGCTAGGTGGGAACCTCTTACAGGTTCTGAATTGCATATAGTGAGTCTATTCGAAGTTTAATGTCAGTGATTTGGCTTTAAGCCATTTATTAATATCCATAAAAACATCATTAGCAGATCTTTCTAGAACTACACTCGACATACTATTTATTGCAATACTTGTGTCATCTGCAGACAAAACGAACTCTGCTTCTGACAGTTAACTGACGAGAGATCATTAATGTACACAAGAAAAAGCAATGGCCCCAAGATGGATCCTTGTGGGACACCACATGTAATTTCATCCCATTCTGATGATGACTGATGACATAATTCACTAGTCCCTTGCACTGACACCCTTTGCTTCCTGTTAGCGAGGTATGACTTGAACCATTTTGCAGCATTGCCCGTGACACCATATCATTCTAATTTATTTGAAAGGATGTTGTGGTTCACACAATCTAATGCCTTTGACAAATCACAGAAAATACCTGCTGCTTGTAATTTGTTATTTAATGAATTAAGTACATTTTCACTCTAGGTGTAAGTAGCCTTCTCGATATCAGAACCCTTAAGAAATCCAAACTGTGTTCTTGATAATATGTTATTTGTGGTCAGATGGTTGAGAAGCTGCCTGTACATTACTTTTTCTAAAATATTTGAGAATGCTGGCAAAAGTGAAATCGGTCTGTAGTTTGATGGTATCTCTTTATCCCCTTTCTTGAATAGAGGCTTAACATCTGCGTATTTTAGCCAGTCAGGAAATGTCCCAGTTATAATTGACTGGTTACACAAGTAACTTAGAATTGTACTAAACTCACAAGAACATGCCTTAATTAACTTTGTTGATATTTCATCGTAACCACTAGAATGCTTCGGTTTTTTAAAGATTTTATTATGGAAGTTATTTCTTTTGGTGAAGTGAGTGACATATTCATGTACCTGAAGCTATTTGTAAAGGCTGGTTTCAGATATACAAGGACGTCCAAGGGAACATCTATTGTTATCCACTCTATGCTCACGGTAGAAGCCTCTAAGTGGCCGCCTTCTCAGACACACAATTATTTTATAACTATATCATGAACCAGTTTAGAACCTTCGTAATTTTTGTATGAATGTAGTTAAGTTGAATATAATCACAGAAAACATGTAGCTCGCCAACATATAAACTTTGCCATCTAGAATTTTTAGAACGGAACTGACAGTAGAACATGACCTCTCAACTACAGCTTCAGGAGACCTTTTATTTGTTATTGTTTACCTTCAGGCCTTGAAACTTGTTATAGCTCTATTATTTAAAAGGTTTCATCACGTGCTGTAATCAGAACTTTCTAGCTTTAATATAACAGATACTTAATCTACTACAAATGAGGATGTTTTCGTTCCAAATTTAGTTTCCAGTAAATTACTCGAAAACTATTAGAGATAGCCCATTGGGGCCACGTAGTTACTATTTTTATGTTGAACTAAAGCTTTAGAAAAATTTTCATATTTCTGTCTAATATTCAGGGCCTTCAATTTTTCTTAAAACTTGTATTCCAACCAAAATATTGCTTTAATCACCTTGAGACTTACACCAGTTAATTTTGACGCACATCTGCATATTACGACCAATTTTTGGCTTCCTAGCTTCATTACTTAGAGCTACTTTTTTTCTTAAAATCATTTATTTAGCACTTGCCCGCGAAAGGCAAAGGTCCCGAGTTCGAGTCTCGGTCTGGCACACAGTTTTAATCTGTCAGGAAGTTTCGTATCAGCGCACACTCCGCTGAAGAGTGAAAATTTCATTGTAGAAACATCCCCCAGGCTGTGGCTAAGCCATGTCTCCGCAATATCCTTTCTTTCAGGAGTACTAGTTCTGCAAGGTTCGCAGGAGAGCTTCTGTAAAGTTTGAAAGGTAGGAGACGAGGTACTGGCAGAAGTAAAAGCTGTGAGGACGGGGCGTGAGTCGTGCTTGGGTAGCTCAGTCGGTAGAGCACTTGCCCGCAAAAGGGAAAGCTCCCGAGTTCGAGTCTCGGTCCTGCACACAGTTTTAATCTGCCAGGAAGTTTCATATCAGCGCACACTCCGCTGTAAAATGAAATTTTCGTTCTAGAAACATCCCCCCGGCTGTGGCTAAGCCATGTCTCCGCCATATCCTTTGTTTCAGGAGTGCTAGTTCTGCAAGGTTCGCAGGAGAGATTCTGTAAAGTTTGGAAGGTAGGAGACGAGGTACTGGCAGAAGTAAAAGCTGTGAGGACGGAACGAAGTCGTGATTGGGGAGCTCAGTCGGTAGAGCACTTGCCCGCGAAAGGCAAAGGTCCCGAGTTCGAGTCTCGGTCCGGTACACAGCTTTAATCTGCCAGGAAGTTTCATAGGGAAAGATATTCGTCCGATCTCTCTGAGATTTGACATTTTAAACACTAATTTACTGAAGCACAAGCTGACAACGTTTGGATAAGCAACTTTAACTTTTAGTTTCATTCTTAAATTATGGTGCAATACTTGTGTGCTACACACAGATATTGTGGTGACATGGTGCTACTATCAGTGAACTGGGGTAAGTCCCGGCACACTCGCTCGCCTCTGTATCTCTCAAAAGATGCAGCACTAGTTTCGCCACAGTATTACAAATCGAGGTACAACTTTTACATAAATTTAACGGCATTATGTAAACCATGTAGTGTTATTACTAAATACTAACTTTGTTGTGCGACCGTTCTACAGCATCAATTATTCAGTAAGAGATATAGAAACTTTAACTGTATGTTTGTCTTCTCAACAGCGCAGTTAACAGCTCTCTTACACTCATTAAAACAGACAAATGTGGATAAAATCTCTAAAATTGTTGCGTACAATGAGCAGGAAATCCATAAAAGGACACTCGTTCACTCACATCCACTTTACTAGCGTTGAGTTACAAAATCACACGTTTTAAGTCAACTGATAAATGTGGAAGATGCTACGTCTGGGAATAAAACAGATGTAAAATAATATAAGAGCTAGAAAAAAACACACGGAAAATGTAACTGCCTGACCGCTTACAGAAAACTTACATTCAAAAGATCTCCCTAAAATTACCGGAAACAAATTGGGCAATATCACAAAACCTTAAAATCAGCATGACATTCGTTTGATCGTCACTTAAAGTAGAAGATCGATCTGCCGGCAAATCTGACGCTGCCATCGCGTCCATATATGAAACACTCTCTCGCATCAGGTGCGTGGGTAAATGAAAACAAAAGTAAATTTCTAAATATAAAGCGGCTTGCTAACTGGCGCATGGAGTGGGCGAACCATGTTAATGAACACAAAGCTCTTGAAGTAGAATTGACAATTTCCCTTTTAAAAATGATAGCAATAAATTGGAGGAAGGTGGGAAGAAAAATCAAGGGAGCTTTGGTCGAAAACTGTCAACGTAGCATAGACCAGTTCAAGAGAATACTGTTTATCAACACGTATATTTTATCCAAAACCTACTACATAGCACAGGTTCTCCCCATTCCGTCAATGGTGGCGAAGACGATCATGTCCACCTTAGCAACATTTTGTGGAAAGGGGAATTGTTTCGAGTGCCGGTGAAGACAGCAGTTTTAGATCCAAGCAATGGAGGAATGGGACTAACTGACATCAAGTCTAAAGCGAAGGTATTGTATGTCAAACGAAAATGGAGCATAATGTATAACGATCCAGGGTGCATTACAACAAAACTATACGACATTGTCAGGCCAAAAAGTCTAGAGCCGCCGATAAATGTACAAAACAATAAGTTTTAAACTAAAACATATTAGGGAGTATTATCTTGAGCTAAGCTATCTCAACAAAAAACTTTTAAACTCCAAAAATGTTACAGTAAAGGTGATTTTACCTGAACGACGGAAACATGAAAGGAAAAATAGCATAGAAACTAAATATGCTGGAATAGCATGGAAAGTGGTCTGGAAAAACATCAGTAGTGATGTTCTTTCGTCTGACGTGAGAACAGCTTGGTACAAGGTAGTCAATAACATCATCAGCACTAGCGGGCGTCTCTTTGTCATCGGTTTAAGTGACTAAGCTCTGCAGCAAATGCAACCTCGTTGATAGGGTGCCTCACCGTTACACATGTTGATATCGGATTATCAACTGGAGGAGGACCAGGGAGAAAACTACTGAAATAACAAGGACTTCAGCAAAAAATGTACCGACTAACGTATTCTTCAGACCAGACGAAAGTTACTACCCTCAGGCAAAAAATAACGCAGTGATTTGGTTAATGGGCAAATATACAAGTTACATTTTTAACAATATTGGGAGCGATATCATATTGAATACAAGATACACTCCTGGAAATGGAAAAAAGAACACATTGACACAGGTGTGTCAGACCCACCATACTTGCTCCGGACACTGCGAGAGGGCTGTACAAGCAATGATCACACGCACGGCACAGCGGACACACCAGGAACCGCGGTGTTGGCCGTCGAATGGCGCTAGCTGCGCAGCATTTGTGCACCGCCGCCGTCAGTGTCAGCCAGTTTGCCGTGGCATACGGAGCTCCATCGCAGTCTTTAACACTGGTAGCATGCCGCGACAGTGTGGACGTGAACCGTATGTGCAGTTGACGGACTTTGAGCGAGGGCGTATAGTGGGCATGCGGGAGGCCGGGTGGACGTACCGCCAAATTGCTCAACACGTGGGGCGTGAGGTCTCCACAGTACATCGATGTTGTCACCAGTGGTCGGCGGAAGGTGCACGTGCCCGTCGACCTGGGACCGGACCGCAGCGACGCACGGATGCACGTCAAGACCGTAGGATCCTACGCAGTGCCGTAGGGGACCGCACCGCCACTTCCCAGCAAATTAGGGACACTGTTGCTCCTGGGGTATCGGCGAGGACCATTCGCAACCGTCTCCATGAAGCTGGGCTACGGTCCCGCACACCGTTAGGCCGTCTTCCGCTCACGCCCCAACATCGTGCAGCCCGCCTCCAGTGGTGTCGCGACAGGCGTGAATGGAGGGACGAATGGAGACGTGTCGTCTTCAGCGATGAGAGTCGCTTCTGCCTTGGTGCCAATGATGGTCGTATGCGTGTTTGGCGCCGTGCAGGTGAGCGCCACAATCAGGGCTGCATACGACCGAGGCACACAGGGCCAACACCCGGCATCATGGTGTGGGGAGCGATCTCCTACACCGGCCGTACACCACTGGTGATCGTCGAGGGGACACTGAATAGTGCACGGTACATCCAAACCGTCATCGAACCCATCGTTCTACCATTCCTAGACCGGCAAGGGAACTTGCTGCTCCAACAGGACAATGCACGTCCGCATGTATCCCGTGCCACCCAACGTGCTCTAGAAGGTGTAAGTCAACTACGCTGGCCAGCAAGATCTCCGGATCTGTCCCCCATTGAGCATGTTTGGGACTGGATGAAGCGTCGTCTCACGCGGTCTGCACGTCCAGCACGAACGCTGGTCCAACTGAGGCGCCAGGTGGAAATGGCATGGCAAGCCGTTCCACAGGACTACATCCAGCATCTCTACGATCGTCTGCATGGGAGAATAGCAGCCTGCATTGCTGCGAAAGGTGGATATACACTGTACTAGTGCCGACATTGTGCGTGCTCTGTTGCCTGTGTCTATGTGCCTGTGGTTCTGTCAGTGTGATCATGTGATGTATCTGACCCCAGGAATGTGTCAATAAAGTTTCCCCTTCCTGGGACAATGAATTCACGGTGTTCCTATTTCAGTTTCCAGGAGTGTATATATGGAAAATAAATCCTAGAAAACACTTAAGTATCAGAATCACAATAAGAAATATGGTAACATGCTCCGAATAGACTTCAACAGAATGGGTACAGTTTAGGAAATGGATTCCTCGTGGAGAGGGGATGGGTTGTGTCACGAACCTCACCTGCAAGTCACACATGGAAAATAAATCGGTAATACAAAAGACACAAGAATATAACGGCAACCATCTGCTGTCTGTTATAAAGGAAGATCTTGAACTCCTTAAGGATGCGTTTAGAAGGCTGGAACTGAAAAAAGTAACAAGGCAGTGAAGGACTTTGCGATGTTGCTGCTTGGGACTGCTCTTCTTTCCATGTAATTTACCCTGGAAAGAACACACATCAATGATTTACTGAATGATTAATTTGGGTCTGGGAAATGATGGTGAGGAGCCTAAGGCTGACGAAGAAGAGAATGTGCCTGCTGAACTGCCACCAGTTGAAGGTGACAGTGGAGGTGTTATATGTGTGCTACTTCGAAAGAATGTTATATCATTCCTCATTCTTTGAGTGCTGTAATTTATGACTGCAACTATTTGTCACCTTATTTATGTCATTTCATTGTAAGCTAGACATTTTTATTGCTGTTTTGTGGAACAATAAAAAGGTAGCTGAGTGGTCAAAAAAAAAAAAGTATAATGTTGGCGTACAGAGATCCGTACGCCAGGAGCACCACACATTGGAGGGTCCTCGCGCCGTAGCAAGAAGCCTTGCGTCAGAGGACTATGGCCTGTGGTCTATGCGAAGACGAGTGAGGAGGATCTGATACCTTCTTAGTGGCTGAAAGAAGGAACGCCACGGCCGAGTTGTGGGCTTTGCTAGACGCGGCTTATTATAGGTCACTTCCAGCCACTCGTCTTCTCGTCGACGCAAGACTCTGCACTTCAGCAGCGAGATGATACCACGCAGGGATACGACGCACTGTAACAATCACGACACGCCTCCTAGGCAGCTACATCCACCCTTTCATTCTCTGTAATGCCCATGTGCCCTGGTAACCAGCAGAGACACCTTCTTCCCCTGCCGCTGTAGTTGGAGGAGGGCGTCCTGGATGTTCTGGAGTACTTTATCTGCTAGGTACAAGAGTTAGTGAGGAGCACTCATACAAGCGGCCTTTTTGCTCGTGAACGTTCCAGAGGTAGACGAGCAACAGTATGGTATGCAGGTCGATTCGGAGATGCGAGGAACTTATATCCCTGCTGCACCATGAGTAGTTGCTGTCGGATTGTAAGTGGCGGTTCAGCAGCCTCAGTGTGCACACTATGTATGAGGCTGGTCGTATGAGCAATCGAGGCCGGCGTAAACTCCTCGTGGTGGACAGCGTCAATGATCTTCATATAAGAAGGCTTCGTCGATCCATACACTGTACACCAGTAGTCCAGCCGCGAACGAACGAAAGCCCTAGAAAACCGGAGCAGGTGCGCCCTGTCCTGTCCCTAAGACCTGTTGCGAAGTGTCGTGAGGGTTCTGCCCATCGGGTCTCTCAGGTATGCCAACCACGACAATTTGGAGTACAAAATGAGGCTGAGAAATCTCACTGAGTCTCTAAAATTTAAAATGGTGTCCCCCATATGAAAGTCAGGTAAGTTAAAAATACGACGGAAACGATTAAAATTAACACACACACACACACACACACACACACACACACACACACACACACACACACACATGCACACATACTTATCTGTAGCCCAACACTGAGGGAGGAACGGAAAATAGGAAAATAGTCCACAAATAAGAAGCATTGTACACGACTTCTTCTGTACGTGTTTTACTGTTTGTAGTTAAGGAAATAGGGTAACACTTAAAACACTGCCCTGATGGACACCATTCTCCTGCTCAAAAAGATGACAGCGTGTCACCAACTCGGGCCCTTATAGATCGCTGAGAGGGGAAAGGTAGTATGAAGATGAGAAAGTGGTCATGAAAGCCTCACTGATGGAGTTGCGCGAGAAACTTGTGTCATATGCCTTATTGATATTGAAGGATATGCCAATACAGTGATGATTACGTACGAAAGACTTGAATACATAAAATTTTCCTGACTATTATGCCGTGGTCGAATGGATTTCACCTTAAAACCCGTTGTTTCGTCCCCATCTGCGGAGGATGTTGAATATCCGATGTTGAATACCCGATTCATACCCTAGCTGGGACATTCTACTGTCTCTGCACCAAGTGCAGCTTGACAAGTGCAGTGACAAAAGCAGGCACCAGTGCTGACACCAGCAACGTCCGTTTGTCTAGAAGCATTGGCTGTCGAAAAAGGCTTCTTAAGAGCCGAAGCAAAAGGTGTTGTGAACGTGGGAGGCTGCATGGGCTTTATATCTTCTTGCCCTAACCAAATGGATTGCATTTCATTGTTTTAATTTCATATATATTCCTTCCTCAAGGAAGGTACAGCAGTCCCTACTCCATACAGGGTGATCTGCAGCGCAATTTACGCACTTAGTAAGTGGGGAGCAACTAACTCCATCGTGTGTGGCCTTACCACGTTTGCCACAAGTGGCTTCACCATTACATCCTAAGGTAGTGTGCCTAAAGCACTGACATTTAAAACAGTTCATTGGGTTGGGGACATAGGGTCGTAGACTTAGACGAAGGAAACGTACCTTTATACACTCCTGGATTTTAATGCTATTGAAGGTAAGGATGAAGGAGTCAGATTTGACTAGACCCTCATCCATCCTTTTCTATATGTTTTGCACATCGACGATCTCTCACTCATCTTCCAAGTCCTCCTTCGGAATGTCTACTAGATCTCTACATGACACTACACCGTTTGTATAGCTCAAGGTGTTGCGAAGCTCCGGTTCTATGGCACATTATCCAAGGCATTTAGCTTTCCATGGATTTGTCGCTTGTTGCGATCTAGCACTTTCAACCAACAGGAATCGCTTGACGGATTTCAGTATACCTGCGATGGCCTCCAAACCTTTTTGAATATAATAAGGCGAAACCTTCTCAAAACTTACCTCTTCCAGTTTTACTTTCGTTTTGACCAGCAGCATGCGTTCTGTCACTATGCACGGACAAATTCTGTGTAACCCCTGACACTGGAGAAGTAACTACATGAGCCTCTTATTTGATTTGGTGTTAGTACCCATCAGCGGCCCACTCTTACCGCTGGGAGGAGATGGAGAAAACTTCTTGGGTTCCATTTCGGTCCCACGAAGAGAAATAAGGGTCCACTCAGAACTCCGCATGCCTGTGTAAACCTTATACACTTGTTGCGGCAGGTTCCCAAGAGGTTGCCTGCTGATGGCTCCGCCCGAATTGCCATGTATCCCACCAACGCGCAGTACACCTTGACAATGACGGATTTTATTATAGAGGTTTTCACCATCCTCATCATCCCGGCGCTCAAGTCAATATCCCCCCTCCCTGTAGCACACAACGTTCCACTGCCGCGGAAACACGCCAAGAGATTACGCTGACAAGGGACTAGCGGCGCATACTAGTCCCCAGCTCAGGAACTCCGTGATCACCAATCTTGTACTCAGCAAACGAATGCTGAGCCACTGAGGGCTCGAAATTTTGAATTTCTAGAAATGGAAGCCTGTCGCCACGAAATAATCGAGTCTTAAGTACGATAACCCTAATAACTACCGACTGTAAGAGATCAACAATTTGAAAGGACGCATTCAGCTTTCCGCACCAAAACACCATTGGGTCTCATGTGTTTAACTGTAGGCAGTTCAGTTGCAGCCCGGTGGTCCTGCATTGGTTCATTTCAGTTTTCAGCTTTTAGTGTTACAGGACTCACTGCCCTCCCCATATTTCCATTCTATTTATTAAAAGGAACCAATTTGCTGTACAAAATTACCTTCTTGCTTAATACTTCACAAATCGAACAAGCTTCTATTTGGTAATCTTTATGGTACCTCACGCGTACTGCTCACTGCGGTGCTTGCCTGGTGTGGGACACGTTGCATTTTGCAGATTCCTGAAGAGAGCTGACACGCCCGCTTTCTGAGGTCCCTGAACAATACCTGCCTGCCCTGAACGCAGAAACAGGTAGGTGCTCGTTAATGCAGTTTTAAAGCTCCAAACGGTGCGCAGCTTGTACTGAACAAACCGACCTTTCCCACTTGCTAGCTTTGGCCCTAGATGCCGCTAGGTTTGGCAAAAGTGGGTGATGACGCTCATTATCGGTATTTCGCGATTTCCAGGTTTCGTGGGTTAATATGTAATCTGATCTATTTTTTTCCATGGAAGATATCTTGCACATTATGTTGCGAACTTCATACGTCCATAACTATATCGTCTGTTTTTCGTTTTATTTCGTTACAGTGTACTGCTCGACATTGCGTGTAACGTCTGGTACATCGATACTTCTCGTTGTCCTGGACATTTATGAAGACGACATCACTGAATATTTCTAGCATCAAGGAATTTAACCTAGTTGTTCTGACTATACCCGTTGAATCATGGTCCATGTTTATGTTATGATCTTTAAACGTTTCAGCACCTTAATCTAATAACATGTTACCTACTCAGAAAGATCTAACACATAGCAGACTTCGAAGTCAGAACAGTCACAGCCTGGATACATGAACTTAAAAAAAAGAAAGACCGCTTTCACTGTAAGTGCTTTATTTATGAGCACCATGGATTTCACAGCATTTTAGCTGCATCGTCAGGTGTAATTTCTAAAAACTGATAAAGAATCACGTAAAATAAGAAGAGATAGCTAAAATGAGAAGTTTACCCGTTACGATCATACTCGCAAAATCAAGTCGTGTCCTGGCCGAGAGAAGAGAATGGTATTACACAGCGTTCACTGTCAGCAAACTTTCTGGAAGTAGGAGGAGATAAGTTTTGAAGTAAGGTTGAAATAGCACCAGACAAATTCTAAATTGGCCTTCAGTTCTAACGTGGCAGAATACAGTCAACTGTCACTAATCTGTCCACCAGTCTTCAGGTTTCACGCCGGTATAGTAATGGTAACACTTGGAATATTCTTGAGGAAGTGGAGAGTATGCATTCCCTGAAAGAGTTCCCTGAATATGCCCTCAATGGGCATGTCGAGCTCAGAGGTCATGGTTTATTACCCAGTTTCGACTGCATCACCTCTAAATGATAGCGTACGCCAGTGATTATTTGGGTCCTACTTCTTCTTGTTTTATTGTGTTTTTTTATTACCTTGCATCATCCTGTTTTGCCGATTAGGTACTTTAAGGAAAAATTAGTTTACTTTCTTTTCATCCAACCCTCTCTATGGCCTTGACTCAATCAGTTTATGTTCAGTAACCATTTCTGCGTGGTTTCATTTTGGTGCTACATTTTGTAGATAAAATTAAATTAGCTGTCTTGTTAGTGAGATTTTCACTCTGTTTACTGAATTGTGAATCAAGCGTGATTCCTGTAAGACGCGTCACGCTAGGTTTGATCCTGCTTTTCTTAGTACTTTTTATAAATTACCGTTGCATGTCGTAGTTTTTTAATAGCTGCTATCTACAGACCACTTTGAGTTAACGTGGTACATTTTTGCAGTTGCTTCTTGACATGCCACCTGTGAGACCACAATCCAATATGCGCACTTACTGTGGGTAAATTTAGCCTCTTACCATCTGGCATCGCAATGATGATGATGTTTGGTTTGTGGGGCCCTCAAGTGCTCGGTTTTCAGAGCCTGTAAAAATTCCCAATCTCTACACAGTACAGTCTCAGCTCTTTCACCAAAGATGATGAAATGGTGACAACACAAACACCCGGTTTACGAGCGTAGAAAATCCCCGACCCGGCCGGGAATCGAGCCCGGAACGCCGTGATCCACAAGCAGCAACGCTAGTCACTAGACCACGAGCTGCGGACTGGCTTCGCAATGCGTTTCTTTCTGCCGACTAAGCAGTTTAGTTACGAGACGATGCGTAGCTCCGTTTCACTTCACGCCTTCTCGTGCTAAGCTTTCAGAACAGTGTTCCTGGAGCCACTATGTAGCAATTATGAACGTCTAAGATGCCGCAATGTGCTGCTGGAATTGCCCAAGTCCGCCGGAATCCACGATGGACATGAATGGATGCAGGTGGTCAGACAGGATCCTTACGAACGTGTCACCTGTTAGAGTGGTACGTAGGGGTATCAGGGGTCCCGTATTAATCCGGCTGCTCACGCCCCAACGCATTACAGAGCCTTCACCAGCTTGAACAGTCCCCTGCTGACGTGCTAGGTCCATAGATTCACTAGGCTGTCTCGATACCCGTACACGTCCACCAGCGCCATACAATTTGATGCCAGACTCGTCCGACCAGGCAACATATTTCCAGTCATCAACAGTCCAATGTCGGTGTTGACAGGCCCAGACGAGGCGTAAAGCTTTGTGTCATGCAGTCATCAAGGGTAGACGAGGGGCCTTCGGGTCCGAAAGCACATATCACATGTTTTGTTGAATTGTTCGCACGCTGACACTTGTTAATGGTCCAACATTAAAACCTTCAGCAATTTGCAGAAGGCTTGCAGTTCTGTCGCGTTAAACGGTTGTCTTCATTCGCAGTTGGTCGCGTTTCTTTTCCGGCCGAAGCGATGTCAGAGATTTGTTGTTTTACGGGATTTCTGATATTCACGGTACACTCGTGAAACGGTCGTACGGGAATATCTTTACTTCATCGCTACCTCGGAGATGCTGTGTCCCATAGCTCGTGCGTCGAGTACTTAAAACTTGATAACCTGCCATTGTAGCAGCATGCCGCGCAGGATTAGCCGAGCAGCCTCAGGCACTGCAGTCATGGACTGTGCGACTGGTCCCGGCGGAGGTTCGAGTCCTCCCTCGGGCGTGGGTGTATGGGTTTGTCCTTAGGATAATTTGGGTTAAGTAGTGTGTAAGCTTAGAGACTGATGACCTTAGCAGTTAAGTCCGATAAGATTTCACACACATTTGAACATTTTTTTGTAGCAGCATGTATTAACTGCGCCAGACACCTGTTGTCTTATACAGGCGTTGCTGACCGCGGCGCCATATTCTGCCTGTTTACGTATCTCCCTATTTGAATACGCATGCCTATACCAATTTTTTGTGACTAACTGTCCGCAGCTCGTGGTCGTGCGGTAGCGTTCTCGCTTCCAACGCCCGAGTTCCCGGGTTCGATTCCCGGCGGGGTCAGGGACTTTCTCTGCCTCGTGATGACTGGGCGTTGTGTGATGTCCTTAGGTTAGTTAGGTTTAAGTAGTTCTACGTTCTAGGGAACTGATGACCATAGATGTTAAGTCCCATAGTGCTCAGAGCCATTTGAACCATTTTGTGACCAACTACAGTTTAAGATTGGATAACTCAGAGTCTATAAGTATGTTTTTCAATCCATTTTAGGCAAATGAGGGACTCACATCTCACATCATCCCGTCTATGATTATTTACGGTGTGTGCTTTTATAACTATTTCGGCACATGGGAACCCCGCTAGCTCACGAGGTACTGTTATTTAGGGTGAGTGGAGTTTTCTAATATCTTCTGCTCTCTTCTTAGAAATTTCTTTTTATCAGCTTTCGTCCTTTCTAGGCATCACGGGAGCGTTGTATGTTATTTCATACTGATGATGAGCGCTGCTCACCCCATTCTCTTTTCTCGAGCGCAAAATGGCTTGATTTTGGGAGTATGCTCATTCCATATACGCTTCTCATTTTAGTTTTGTTATACTGACTGCGCCCGCTGATGCGGCTAAATTGCTGCCATACACTGTCGTGCCTGTAAATGAATGACCAAGAGATAAAGCGGTTTTATCTTTTCTAAAATCTAATAGCTCCATGTTAGTGTGCCGAATTCTCTCATTGATGTTTACACATTGCACACTGGACATAAAAATAGTCACCTCAGAAGACATCACGCTGATACCGGGTAACACAGCCCTTAGCCTTGGTAACGGCGTTAGTTCTGCTTAGCATCAGTCTTCAAGTACCTTTAGGTATACGGATTCCAACTGCAGCCACTCACGAGTGATTAGATTCTGCAGAGCTTTATGCGAAGACATTGAGAGCCACGTTTCAACTGTTGTTCAAAAAGTCCCGGACATTTTCTGTGAGAGTGAGACAGGGTAATTTAGTGAGCCACATGTTAAGTGATAGCGTCAAGCCAGAAACGGGTGCGTGCAGATATTCGATGGCGTCTAACCAGAAACGTGTTCGTGTAGATATGCGAACACTGCAGTAGTCATCTTGGAAGACTAGAATATCCACAGAATATGCACATGAAGATGTAGAAATGTAGAAGAGAGGGCAACGCTTGGTCACCCCGATTGCTGAGATAAACATCCTGGTTCATGTTCGCCGTAAACTGAAAAACTCGTCCCAAGTCAAGGTACGAATACAACCCCAAAAAATGGTATCAAGCCTGTACTGCACCTTCCACATCTCACGCTGCAGCGAACGCCCTAATTTTTGTATGTCATCAGTCTTCTGACTGGTTTGATGCGGCCCGCCACGAATTCCTCTCCTGTGCCAACCTCTCCATCACAGAGTAGCACTTGCAAGCTACGTCCTCAATTATTTACTGGATGTATTCCGATCTCTGTCTTCCTTTACAGTTTTTCCTTCTACAGCTCCCTCTAGTACCATGGAAGACATTCCCCGATGTCTTAACGGATGTTCTATCACCCTGTTCCATCTCCTTGTCAGTGTTTTCCTCCTAGTCTTTTCCTCACCAATTCTGCGCAGAATCTCCTCATTTCTTATGAGTCTTATTTCTTATGAGTCCAACTAACTTTCAACATCCTTCTGTAGCACCACATCTGAAATGCTTCTATTGTCTTCTGTTCCGGTTTGCACACTGCCCAGACGTACATTCTCAGAAATTTATTCCTCAAATTAAAGCCTATGTTTCATACTAGTAGACTTCTCTTGCCCGGGAGTATCCTTTTTGACAGTGCTAGTCTGCTTTGATGTCCTCCTTGTTCCGTCGGTCATTGGCTATTTTGCTGCCTATGTAGCAAAATCCCTTGACTTCATCTACTTCTCATTACTTTCTTATTTCTACGTTTCACTCTCAATCCATAATCTGTACTCATCAGAATGTTCATTCCATTGACCATATCACGTAATTCTTCTTCACTTTCGCTCAGAATAGCAATGTCGTCAGCGAATCGTATCAGTGATATCCTTTCACCTTGAATTTTAATTCCATTCCTGAACCTTCAATCACTGCTTCTTCGATGTACGGATTGAAAAATAGAGGGGAAAGACTACTCCCTGTGTTACATACTTCTTCATCCAAGCGCTTCGTTCTTGGTCGTCCACCCTTATTATTTCCTCTTGGCTCTTGTATATATTGCACTGTATGTTACCCGTCGCTCCCTATAGCTTATGCCTATTTTTCTCAGAATTTCTAAAGGTCTTGCACCACTTTACACTGTAGAACGCTTTCTTTAGGCCGACAGTTCCTATGAACGTGTCTTCATCTTTCTTTGGTCTTGCATTCATTATCAACCGCAACGTCAGAATTGTCTCTCTTCTGTCTTTATCTTTTCTAAAGCCAAACTTGTCATTTAGCACACCCACAATTTTCCATCCTTCTGTACATTATTCTTTTCGGCAACCTGGATGTGTGAGCTGTTAAGTTGATCGTGCGATAATTCGCACTTCTCAGCTCTTGCAGTCTTCGGAATTCTGTGCATGATGTTCTTCCGTAAGTCAGAAGGTATGTCGCCAGACTCATACATTCTACACACCAACTTGAATAGTCGTTTTGTTACCACTTTCCCCAATGATTTTAGAAATTCCGATGGAATATTATGTATCCCTTCTGCCTTATTTGATCTTAAGTCCTCCAAAGCTCTCTTAAATTCTGATTCTAATACTGATACCCTATCTCTTCTCAATAATTTCTTTTCGATTTCTTTACATTTTTCATGCAGCCACTTCGTCTTAGCTTCCCTGCACTTCCTATTTATTTCATTCCTGAGCTACTTGTATTTCTGTATTCATGAATTTCTCTGAACATTTTTGTATTTTCTTCTTTCATCGATCAACTGAAGTTTTTTTCCGTTACCCATTGTTTCTTCGCTGTTACTTTCTTCGCACCTAAGTTTCTCTTTCCTGCTTCCGTGATTACCCTTTTAGAGAACTTCAAGCATGTTTCGTCTTTCTTTAGTACGTCTGTATTCCACCTCTTCACGTACTGATTCTTGCTGACAATCTCTTGAACTTCAGAGTAACCTTCGTCGCTGCCACATTCCGAACCGAGTCTATATCTGCTCCTCGGTACACCTTATACTCCAGTATGTGAGTCGGAATATCTGTCTGACGATGATGTAATCCAACTGAAATGTTTCCGTACCACGCCGTCTATAATTTGAAACGTGGGAAAGACGGCACCCGTCGTACCATACTACACTTCAGCAGATAGTTACTATCCGATATTTATGTTGTAATGCTCACTGAAGACTAGCACCGCTGTGAGAGTTAACCATCTCTAAATGTCTCTTTAATGCAGCTCCCTTCGCAACGCTCGGTCGGGAACTGGTGGAGATGTATCAGAATTCATTCGCAGCAGAAGTTTCAATTGGTTGTCTGTTGTGGAGCCATCTTACGAGTGCTAATCCTTGTCAGGTCTGAAACTGATTTTTATTGACAAAGTGTAAAACTCGCCTTCGCTACCTACCTGTTAGGATATTTTTACACCCGCTGTACTTACGCCGTGTTGCACAGCTGCTAGTTGTACACCGTTCCTTGGAGGCAACTTAGTCAGTCCTATTGATACACAAACCAAACGGGAACTTCCTTAATGATTTCGTGATGGGCACGTCTAGAACTGATAGCTCGTTTGTGTCACTGTGTCACATCTCCATATGACTCAATCCTACTGCGCTGATTCGATTCAGCTGGTTGATATATAAATACCAGTCTACGGCCATAACTTACGTCGGCGATGAAGACACACATGAGTGTCCCAAAGTGGCCCCCGTGCTCTCTTGTGGCAGTGACTGATTTTTGGCGGTTAGCTTATGTTCGACTGGGACACGATTCAATTTTCCGTCTCGTCATCGTCATGGAGATTGCCTCGATTGGCTAGAATTATTGCTAGGATGTTACCCTTAGAAATATAGGGGATTGTTTTGGGACCAGGCTTTCACAGTTGAGTTAGCGTTCCTTCCTCTTCGACCTTGACACCGACAGAGTGTTAACTTTAACCTGCCCATATTTCTGGCTCGTGAATATTGATTTTCATCCTTCCATATCTCGAGCTGAACTCAAAATTAGCATTGGTACCGTGGAAATAGTTTAAAGTTATCTCTGTTCCTCCATGATATTCAGAGCGCGATAGACGTCGCCGCTCATTGATACTGTTTTCTTTGACTTCTGAAAGGAATTTCACATCGTTCCACTCTGCCGTTCAGGGAAAACAATACGAGCTTACATAGTATCGATCCAGATTTGCAACCGTATACATGATTTCCTTGTAGATATAAATAGAAAAATCGAAACAAAATTGACAGATGTGAAGGTAATTTCAGGTGTACGTTAGGGAACAGTGTTAGAACCATTACTCTTTGCAGGGTGACTATACGAAATAAAATAGTTATAACTTCTGAACTATTTCCGTTAGGACGTTGAAACGGCACGGTTGGCCGGGGAGCGTGATGGGAATGGGTACGCACTGGGTTTGCTTTAGACCACTTCCATCTGGATGGGTTCGTCAATAAGCAAAATTGGCGCTCCTGGGGGACTGAGAATCTGCATTTCGGGATCGAGAAGTCTCTTCATCCTCAATGCGTGACTGTGTGGTGTGCAGAGTCCAGTCAGAATAATCGATGCGGCATTCCTTGCTGACACGGTGACTACAGAACGGTATGTGAAGGTTTAAAAAGATGATTTCATCCCAATTATTCAAAGTAATCCTGATTTCGACATGGTGTGGTTCATGCAAGACGGGGCTCGACCCCATCGAAACACGAGATTGTTTAATGTCCCGGAGGAGCACTTTGGGGACATGTCATAAGCTAAATCCGAATATCTGTTACGTGTTGAATAAAATGTGCGCACGTCATAGCTTCTAATTAATTTACTTTTTTTCATATAATTCAATAATTGTCACTCTGTATCAGTAATTTAGTAGGAAACGTTGGAAGCTCCATCGCAGATGATGTAGCTGTCGATAAGAAGGTAGTAACGCCAGAAGACTGTAGCTATTTGCAGTAGGACCTTCAGACGTTTGATAAATGATACAGGTACGGGCAGTTGACACTGAGTGTAACATATTGGATATGCATGGGAGAAGAAATACTCTACTGTATAACTACAGTACTGATGACAATTTATTACAGCAAATACATTCGTAGCGACAGCAAGAGGCATGACGACACAAAACAAGTAGTAGGGAAACCAGATACCGGAATGAGATACAAAGGAAGAGTTTTAAGGAAATGTAACACATCCATCAAAGAAAAGGCTTACAAAACACTTCTTCGACCATTCCCGGTAGGATTAATAGAAGAGATAAAGAATATCCAACGAAGAGCGGCGTGTTTCATCATGAGAGTTTTTATTTGGTAGCCAGCCGGTGTGGCCGAGCAGTTATAGGCATTTAAGTCTGGAACCGCGGGACCAGTACGGACGCAGGTTCGAATCCTGCCTCGGGCATGAATGTGTGTGCTGTGCTTAGGTTAGTTAGGTTTAAGTAGTTCTAAGTTGTAGGGGAGTGATGACCTCAGATGTTAAGTCCCATAGTGCTCAGAGCCATTTGAACCATTTTATTTGGTTGTTAGTTGATTTCGAGGAGGGGATCAAACAGCGAGGCCATCGGTCCCATCGAATAACGGAAATATGGAGAAGGAAATCGGCCGTGTCCTTGTAGGAACCATCGCGGCATTTCTCTGAAGCGATGGAGGGTAATCACGGAGAACCTAAATCGAGATGTTCTGAAGCGGGTTTGAACCGTCCCCCTTCCTGAAAGCGAGTCCAGTGTGCTAACCACTGCGCTATCTCGCTCGGCATTGGATCGTTTAGTCGGTGAGAGAACGTAACATAGATCTCAACAAACTCCAGTGCATACTCTACAAGAGAGGCGTTGTGCACCAAGGAGAGGTTTACTTCTAAGTTCCGAGAGAGTACGTCAGTCGTGCGGCCCTTCCGGACAGAGGTTCGAGTCCTCCCTCGGGCATGGGTGTATGTGTTGTCCTTAGCGTAAGTTAGGTTAGTTTAAGTAATGTGTAAGTCTAGGGACCGATAACCTCAGCAGTTTGGTCCCTTAGGAATTCACACACATTTCAGCATTTATTTCAGTACATTACTCTGACAACATGCTACTTCCTACAACACACGTCTCACGAAATGACCACAACGAGAAAATTCGACAATTTAGAGCTAATGCAGAGGTTTACCAGCAATCATTCATCCCAAGCACCATTCACGAATGGAACACGGACAGGGAGACCTGATAATAGCGCCAGAAGTACACTCGTCCACACCCCGTCAGGAGGCTTACAGAGTATCGATGTATACGTAAATGTAGCAGCAGGACCCGCGAGTCTCTTCAGTCCAAGAGACCAAAGAGTGTGACGCCCACAGGCCAGTGAGGCTTTGAGCGTAATGAACGCGTGTGACGCGACAGTGTCTGCGGACGGGCAGGGCCCGTCCACGCCCGCGTCGCAGCTGCCGGGCTTTGTCCGGTTACGTGAGCCTGCCGGTCTGCAATATTTACAGACTCGCTAGACACAGTGCGGCGCTAGTTTACCAATCACCCTAATGGCTGCCGTAGCTCGAGCCGGCAGAGTGGGGGGGGGGGGGGGGGTGCCACTCCTGGCCGAAGCGTCCAGCTCTTTACGAGCGCCGCCAAAGTGCATCTGCCAATTAAATTTTGCGAGCCGTGGGTGACTGCCAAGGGGCTAACTACAGCGGCCGACGTCGCACGAGTGCTCCTGTTTTAGTGATGAGCGCGCAGTGCGCCGTGGCGCGGGCGCGTCACCGCACAGACACAGGCATGTCCCCCCCCCCCCCACCCTTACCCTGGATGCCATCATTTCTCTCTCTCTCCCTCCCTCTCTCTCTCTCTCTCTCTCTCTCTCTCTCTCCATAATAAACATACACACATGATAAGACGGAGTACTGTACACTTTCACTCAAAAGTTGGCACCAATGGAACAGAACCGGCGTGGAATCAGATGAACTGCAGAGGTAATGGCCGCCTTCTCTTCTTCAACAACACCTCTTCTTCTTCTATGTGACAATGGGAGGACTATATTCTCGGTTTTCACCCGTTGCGAAATAATGTACTGACGAAAATAAATCGTAACATTAAAAAATAATAAATGTACAACAATGAAATTTCGGGGAGTACATTTGCCTAGGTAACATATGAAAGTGATAGACAATCCAAGATCACATGTTAATATAATCGCGAGATGAGTCATTGGAAATGTGAAATCCTGGTACATTAGTAACCGGTATAATCGCCAGAAAGTTCAAGCATATACATGTGCATGCATTGTGTTACACAGTTGCCAATTGTCAGTTTGTGGTATGAAGTTCCATACTTGCTGCTCTTACTCGGTCAGTACAGGGACGGTTAATCCTGTTCGTGGATGACTCTTGAGTTGTCGTCTGATTATGCCCCATATGTGCTCGATTACAGGCATATCTTGTGATTGAGTAGGTCAGGCTAATATGTCGACACTGTAGAGCATATTGGGTTACAATAGCCGTATATGGGCGAGTGTTAGCCTGTTGGAAAACACCGACTTTGAATGTTATTCACGAATGGCAGCACAACCGATCGAATAACGAGACTGACCTACAAATCTGCAATCATGGGGCGTAGGTCCAATATGTTTATCACACAGGTTGGCTGGACTCCCACAACTGGACTCCGCCTAACCAACATGTGGCCATCACTGGCCCCAAGGCAGAAACAGCTTTCATCAGAAAAACAGCACACCTTCACCCTGCCCTCCAATGAGCTTTCGCCTGACGACACAGAAGTCACAAATGGCGGTGGTTTGGGGCCAATGGAATGCACATTACATGGCGCCTGTTTCGGAGATATCCTTTAAGTAACCGATTTATAACAGTACGCGCTAACTGCTCTTCAAATTGTTGCAGCAGGTGCTGCACGATACGCCAGAGCTGTACCCCTAACACGAAGGTCTGCCCTCTCGCTACTGCCACGTTACAGTCCGGAGCCTGGTCTCCTTACGGCTTTACATTCTCGTGACGACTGCTGCCAGCAGTCTTGTATAATGGATACACTCCTACCAGGCCTTTCTGCATTGTTGCAGAAGAAATGGGGTACATGGAAGGAACCTCCACGAAGATTGCAATAAGAGAAGAACAAGAAATGAGTAGCAATCGTGTGTACCCTGGGCAACGTCAGAAGACGCTACGAAGCGCGCTGACGGCAGATCCTTTCAATCAAATGTACTGCATTCCGACCAAGACCATTTGTTTTTATCTCCATACACATCGAGTGATTCTTCCGAGAGAATGAAATTTTAGTCATAAATTTATATTAAAAATACACATGTGACATTCTGTCAGTCCAGCAAACACACAGGGAAAGTACTAAAAACCGTCCAAGAATTGCTTGTATGGAATTAATACTGGAAAGGCCTCACTAAAAATACAGCACTGCCATATTTCCCAGACCTAACGTGAATATCACAACAGCCTCACTGATTGAAGACGACAACATCGAGTTCCTCATAGCGCGAACTACATTCTTCTGTGTAACATCGGTCTACAAACCAAGCGATGCCAATTTCAGAATTAAAAAACTAGCCAACTTCAATTATCAGGACGTAAACTTTGTCATAGGCGATTACAATTGCAGAAGCAGATCATGGGGATACCCAGATACCGACACAAACGGAACGAGTCTAGATACATGGGCTGAGGCTCATGACCTACATCTGATGCACGATCCGAAGCTCCCACCTTTTTTTAACAGTGGCATGTGGAAAAGTGGGTACAACTCAGACAACATCTTTGTTTCTTCAAAGGTAGCTGTACAATGTACGAAGACTGCTGGAGAGCCCATCGCTCGTAACCAACATTGACCTGTCATATGCACTGTGAATCCTGTAGTAGCGCCTGAAGAGGTACCATTCAAGAGGAGGTTTAACTTCTAGAAGTCTGACTGGCAGAAGTTCAGTGAAGAGTTTGTCTCAGAAGTGAACAAAATTCCACTGCAACCTGAAATGTATGAACCCTTCACTAAATGCGTCCAACAAGTTTAGAGGAAAACTATTTGGTGATGATGTAGAACTCATTATGTTCCATGCATGTCCAGTGACGACAAACTCTATGAAGAGGATCCATTTGCAGAGGAAACGACCCAAGCTGGTGGAATATTGCTGCAAGTCATTTCAGCAACTCTCAGGGCCAGGTTGAGTAACCTGGTAGAGTACCTCGAGATGAAGCTGAACAGCAGACAAGGCTTGAAACTGCTTAAAAACCTGAGTGGCGACCGTGTAAAGTCACAAGACAATTTTACGATTTTAACTCCTGATGAAGTGGCAACCCATCTCCTGCAGCACGGCAAAATAAAAGGAAGGACGCCCAAAGAAGCTCTTCAGCGCGACCAAGAAACAGAGCATTATTTTCTTAGGGATCTCTTCTCCATGGCTGAACTCGAAGCTGCCATCTCCAGTTTCAAGATGCAGGTTTCGATGACCTTAGAGTTGGACTTCGGCTCTAAAACGATGGAGTCGGTATTAAGCCTAATGAACACATCGCCAAAATGTGGTGGAAGTCTCTGGTCATTGCAATACTTGAGCCTGGGAAGGATCTAAACGATCCAAAAAAATTTCGATCGGTCTCCCTTTTACGCCACACCTTTAAGATACTAGAACGGCTGGCACTTAACCGAATCAGTGCCACGCTCGAAGTGAAATGTATCCCACAACAAGCAGGCTTTCGTGCTGGTAAATCATGCTGTAGTCACATCTTGAAAATAACCTAGCTAATCGAGGACGCTTTTGAGCGTGGTGAGATTACTGGAGTCGCTTTTGTTGATCTAACAGCTGTATACGACACTGTGAATCACAGGAAACTGTTAAAGAAAGTCTGTTACTTTCCTAAGGACTACCAACTAACATCCATTATCAGCACCTTCCTCCAGAACAGAAGATTCCAAGTTTCATTACAGTGTAAGAGCAGTAGATGGCGAACGCAGAAGAACGGTCTCCCCCAAGGCAGTGTGCTTGCTCCAGCACTGTACAATATCTAGACAAAGGATCAGCCAGTACCAGCAATTACTAGGATCTTCGTCTATGCTGATGACACAGCAGTAGCTACTCAGGGGCCGACCTTTAAAGAAGTAGAGGGAAGGCTGTTTCTAGTAATGGATGAACTCTCCAAGTACTATGTTGCCAACCAACTGAAGCCCAATCCCAGTAAAACTCAAGTGAGCACCTTCCACTTACGAATCATGGAAGCGCAGCAAAAGGAAATTGGAAGTTGGTGGTAAGGTCTTATGGGACCATACTGCTGCCGTCATCGGTCCCTAAACTTACACACTATCTAATATAACTTACACTAACTTACGCTAAGGACGACACGCACACCCATGCCCCAGGGAGGATTCGAACTTACGACGGGGGGAGCCGCGCGGACCGCGACAAGATGCCCTTAGACTGCGCGACTACCCCGCGCGGCCCGCAGCAAAAGATAGACATCACATGGCGAGGAGAGCAACTGAAACATTGCCCAACACCAGTCTACCTAGGTGGCACACTGGACAGGGCTCTAACGTACAGGCAGCAATGTCTAAACGTGAAACAGACAGTCATTGCTCGCAATGGGATACTTAAGAAGCTGACTGGTAGCAGCTGGGGAGCCAACCCGCACCTCCTAAGGACTTCTGCACTTGTGCTTTGTGTATCAGCCGCTGCGTATGCTGCTCCTGTATGGTACGCTTGAGCTCATGATAAGCAAGCCAATAGTGCGGTCAACGATACTGTGAGGATCATTTCAGGATGCTTGAAGCC
Source organism: Schistocerca piceifrons (assembly GCF_021461385.2). Lineage (NCBI taxonomy): Eukaryota > Metazoa > Arthropoda > Insecta > Orthoptera > Acrididae > Schistocerca > Schistocerca piceifrons. The sequence goes on from NC_060139.1 coordinate 405,952,702, forward strand.
AATACCAGTGCAGAAATTGTATCCGATTGTTGGAGTAGCCGCACCCAATATCCGGAGGGCCACTGCTGCAGACAATGAGAGAACAAAGCAGGAGAGCGATTGCCGACATCCTCTGTATGGTCATCAGACAGCAAGATCCCACCTTAAATCCTGCAAGAGTTTCCTTGCTAGGACTGCGCCACTGGAGAGTGCACTAGAGACAATTCGTCTTGCAACATGGAAGAGCTCACTGCCCGTAGACGTATCACCAAAACGAGAGCTAGCTCCTGACGCAAACCTATAATACCCTGTATGGAGGTCCCTAAACCGCCTAAGAGTGAGCGTCCCCCGATGGAAGACTAACCTGAAGAAATGGGTTATCCTTCCAACGAGCGCAGGCACCTCTTGCAACTGCGGAGCCGAAGATCCAAGCCACCTGCTTGTATGCCCCCTCCTAGACAACCCGTGCACAATACAATATGTTTATGAAGGAAGTAACAAAGCTATCGCAGCTGCTGTTTTTTGGAAATGCTGTCCGGACACGGAAATGATGAATGCAGAAGAAATGTCCAGCACACGTAGACCTATTTCCCGACCTCGTACCAACTGAGTGATGCGTTGACAACGGCGTCTTTGTCGCGTTAAAGGCATTCATGATTAACATCAATTCACCACGTCCAATCTCAAAGGTAACTAACCTCACCACCAGTTACAGTGTGTATACAAAATAATCTGCATTTGCATCCTCATAGTGGCACTACTAGCGCTACACTTATGAGACTGGTGCGAAATTTTAATAGACGCCATTTTTCAGCTGTAGAAACACGCCTACCAACTTTTCTTTATGTCGCACAACTTCTTGGCGTTTCGATGTTTTTACGTCAGTGTATTTCCATCTCTTATTCCATAGAAACCATGCACATGCACTTGCAGGCTGCACTCCATATTTCTTCTTCCTCTAAAACCTTGTACATTGTTCATGATTAGGTGACGGGTTGCCTTAACACGTACAACATTTACGCTAAATATTTATGGTACTTCCGGAAACAACACATCAACTGCATTACTCACAGTGAGTGACGAAATGAATCATACAATGGACAGGCGGGAAACGACCATTTTTACACCGCTTGACTTCAGTAAGTCTTCTGATTTTGATTACGAAATAGTGCTTATGAAAACAGCGGAATTTATCAAAAAGTGGTATACTGTTATTCAACAGATACTTCAAAAACATATGTCAATAAATCGTCTGTGAGTTGGAGAAATCATCTTTGGAACATTTGCTTTCTGGAGTCCTACAGGGTTCCGGCTTTAGACCATTGTTTTTCTCGCAGTACATTAGTGACATTAATTCATTTGCTGCACTGTGATGTTTTAGGAAGCCCGCTAAATAATTACTGCGAAGTCTTAAGACAATCCATCATTTGTTCGTGAACGATGTGCTCCGATGCTTTAGTTGAAAAAGTATGGAAGGTGCAGTACATGCCTCCAATCGCTTATGCATAGTGGTATTCAGGAAGAGATGAAAATGTAAGAGCGGGGCATCTTCCTTCATTTCTGTAATTACAACTTTTTAATAGCAACATCTAGCTCTATCCAAGTGACAGATTCAAAATACTGCTTCTGCAATATCAGAAAACTTATCATGATGTATGAAAAACCCGGGTTTCAAATTAATCCCACTGTTCATCCCCATATATTACTGTTTACCACCTGATATTTTCATAAAACAAGTCCTACAATAGTTCTTGATGGTATCCAATGACAAGTGTCGCCGTGCGCGTCGAGCGAGCAGGTTGTCGTTAACTTCCGCCTGTGGTTCAGCGCCGCTTGTGTCGAAGCTACTCAGTCTTGTTGGTGTATCGGCCGGAGCAACATCGTAGTTGCGTAGCGGAATTTGTTGTCGTTTTCCTCTTGGCGCGGTGCTTTCTGCCAGCGCCATGGTGTCTGTCGAGTGTCCTAAATCTGTTCCTCGTCGAGCTACTGTTCGTTTCAGTATCGACAAGAGTACGCGTCGTGTTCAACCTGGTTCCTTAGAAATTCACGATTGGTTGGCTGATGTTATCCGTGTTACACCTGATCAGGTAGATACTGCTTACTTTGATTCTGATTTCTATGCATTCTTTGTGAAGTTTTATGATCCCGGTCAAGTAGAAAGACTTCTCACCCGGGTTGGTTCTAAAGTGTTGTTTACACACCGCGATGGTTCTGTTAGTCAAGTCAGCCTTGAAAATGCAGCACTCGAGTATATTCCGGTTGGAATTTATAACCTTCCTCCTGAAGTGGACGATTCATTTCTTAAAATAGCGTTGTTTCCGTTTGGAATCATACGGCATATTCGATAGGAACGCTGGTTAGCACAAGTGTTATAATGGTATCCGGACTGTGGACATGTGCGTTAAAATGAATATTCCTTCCCACTTAACTGTATGTGGTTACCGCATCCATGTTACTTATACAGGTCAAGAAGGAACTTGTTTTCTCTGTAACGAAAGCGATCATCTCAGATCTGACTGCCCGCTCCGTACTACTGTTCTGACGTCGTCTTATCAAAAACGTCTTCCTTTAACGTTAGCAGACATAGTAATTTCGCAGTCAGCCGTCAGTGTCCAACTTTAACCGATGTAGAGGCATTACCCCCTACTCCTCGCGAATTTCCACCGTTACCGACGCGTACCAGTGCGGCCTCTGTCCACGAGGGGACGACGGCTCCTGCAGCGCACGTCAAACGCCGGCGGACTGAGGACAGTACAGATTTCGAGGACGCCCCGCTCCAGTCTCTGATGTTAATTGTGATTTCAGTATTATCAGAGAGGATGTAGCTTTTTCTGTTGATGTTGAAATGTGCGTTCAATCTGCGTCCCCCACTTCACCCGTCGACGTGACGTGACAGTTCCCGTGGGTTCCGTTGTTCCCGCAGAGACGTCGCCTGCTGGCCAACCTTGACAGTGTTCTAGTGCAGTACCACCTCTCCTCCACGCTGAGAAGGTCGAGCAACAGGATTCTACGGGTTCTCTTCCTGATTTTCAGGAGACGCCACTCGACACCAGCACTGCATTGCCTGTCTCTTCTGTACCTGATGTTGTTGTTGGTCGTTCTGAGGTGTGTTCCCTGATTTCCGATAAGTGCGGTGACGATGGCTCCTCTGTCAAATCGGAGCTTGACGTGCCCCCAACCCCTTCACATCAAGAGTGTATATTTTCACGGAGTGGTGTGAAACAGCGATTTCAACCTGCCCGTCGTGCGGCGCGTCGTAAAAAGAAAAGCGAGGATTCCTCGGCGTCAGATGGGGAGGACTAGCATTATACCTTCTTTTCCCCGCCTCCGGAAGCTGGGGGAGAGACGGACGAGATAGTGTTTTATCCTTAATGTTGTTTTTATTGACATTACATGTGTTAACGGATGCAGGCGTATACATTTCCAACCCTCAATGTTAAAACGACACATTCCCAATTACGGCTTGCTGCGTTACGCCAGTTTATTTAAGATTCCCAAGCTGATATCGTGTGTTTACAAGAGGAGGTATTTGATGTGTTTTGTCTTCCTGGATATTCTATGTTTTTCAATGTCTCACCTAAAAATTCTAGCGGTATGGCTTTGCTTTATTGAGATGGAATCCCGCTGACGGACTTCGAAACGCTAGATGATGGTCGCGGTATAGGCTGTAGTTTTTGACCTCTCCTTAATTTTTCTTTACGCTCCTTCTGGATCCGGTCGTTCATCCGATCGCGCGCGGTTCTATAAGGAAGAAGTTGTTTATTTACTCCGACGGAACCCGCGCAAGGTTTTGTTAGGGGGCGATTTTAACTGCGTATTACACCGTGTTGATCAGACCCCCAATTATACATTTTGTCGTGAACTTAATGATATGGTGACGTGCTTGCATCTTCACGATGCTTGGGGTTGCAGATATCCTTGATGGGTGCGGTTTACGTTTTTTACAGCTACTTCAAGTAGCCGATTGGACCGCTTTTATTTATCTACCCCCATATGTAGTCAGCTTCTATCGATTGATGTAATTCCTGACAGTTTCACTGATCACTGTGCTGTTTCCATGACTTTTAACCACGTCCCGCAGCGGGTCCATCTCTCGCGCCCTTTATGGAAGCTAAACACTCTACATCTCACGGACCCCTCTCTGGAAGGCATCATCGCAGACGTATGGCGGCGGACAACCTAGTCCCAGACGCATTATTCCTCACTTCTCGAATGGTGGGTTACCTTTGCTAAACCCCGGATTCGAAATTCACTCAAGCATTTTAGCGCTGAAAAGGCGGCTGAAATAAGGCGCACTAGGGAATTTCATTATGCAGTCCTTCGCGATCTTTGCGATAATGCTCGTGATGCCCCCTTGAGGGTCGTCGACGTCCACCGTGTGAAGGCAAAATTTCTGCAACTCAAACGCAGGCAAATGGATGGGGTCCGACTGCGTTCCCAGCCTCGTTCAATCGTATAGAATGAGTTGAACCCTATTGCAAACTATAGCTGCTCGTTTGAGTGGCTGGTCGCTGCTAGGGGAAAGGATTACCGTTCGTGCATATGCTGACGACGTTATGGTTCTTCTCCGTACCCATGATGATATACCACTGCTGAAGGAAGTTTTGGATGCCTTTTGTCGTCTTACGGGAGCGCGGGTTAATGACCAGAAATGTCGTTTACTCAGTTAGCGAGGATTTGACGCTGTTGAAATTCCATGGGCTTCGAAGGTCACCCCATATCGATAGTTGGGTGTTATAATTGACAGCTGTCCACTAAAGATGGCTACGATAAACTGGAAGTCTGTCACGGATAAGATTCAGGGAGCAATCATTGAACACGAGCGTCGTCCCTCTCACTTCTTCATAAGGTTCGGGCCATGGAAACGTATGACTTAAGTAAGGCTTATTTTATTGCACAGATCTTTCCACTTCTTGTGATGGTGTCCCGCAAGTTGCAAAGTTTAACTGGCAGGTTTATCTGGCGCCACTCTGTATTTCGCGTGCGTTATGAGGTCATGGCGCGGCCCCGTTTGCAGGGAGGTTTTGGCCTCCGACATTCGGGTTAAGGCGTCTGCCTTATTCATCCGTCGCACCGTGTTAACTCGTCAACGCACCCCCCTAGTCACTTACAGCTCGCCTTTATGACTGTATCCGACTGGTGAGTTTAACACCTCCAGTAGATATTGGTAGGATTCATTATAAAGAACGGCACTTCATGGAATTTTTTCTTGAGGTCAGTTATTTAGAAATAAATATCCCTTCCCAAGCGAATCTCTCCCAAAAAATGCTGTTAAGCCGCTGGCCAGTTCCTTGTAGTCTTCCCTCTGAGGAAGACCTGTCGCCGGAAACAAACTGGAAGAGTGTTTGGTCTAACATCAGCCTACCGATTTTCCCGATGGAAGTGGCGTCCTCGTGGTACCAACTTGGTCATGAAATCGCACCTACCAACGTGCGACTTTTTCGTATTGGCCTCAGTGTAACGGATCGCTGCAGTCGTTTCCATGAAACTGATACATTATCTCATCGGTTGATTTCCTGCGGTCATGACCATTGCAGATGGCTTCGTCGACAACTGGCTTTTCTCCTCAGGACGTCGTAGGCGGCTATCTCGGGGGAGATTCTCGTGCGTCCCGATTCAACCTTCTTTCCTCGGTCGAAGAACAATACCGTCATGTGGCTTGTTGGCCATTATGTCCACTACGTGATGGCTAGTGGATATGAGGCAGATCTGTGTGCCTTTTCCCACTATATGGCCACCGCACATTGGACGTGGCTCCGGATGCCCCGTTATCGTGAATTATTTTCTATTATGTAGTACCTTGTTTTTCATCGTATCTTGTTTTTCATCGCCAAGGCGTTGGATAAGTTGCCATGACCCCCCTCCCCTCCCCCCCCCCCTCTGTTGTTTGCGGACACTTCTATGGATTTAGATGTTCCACGATGTAGATGTGCCGGAAGAAAGAATGTGTGGGAACGTTAAAATTGAAGCCCCAATCCTTCACAAACGTTTTTCTGATTTCACCCTTTTGTTTTTGTCGAAATGACTTCTTTTGATTTATTTTAATTGATTGCCTTCAATAAGTGTTTTGGAAAAAACGATAATATTTTCGTTTTTTGAAGGAATACACTGCCATTTGAGTGTATATTTCGACGGGTAAAAAAAAGACGGTATCAAAAACAGTGAAAGAAGTCAGTGTAATCTTAGTTGAGGAATTGACTTGGGAAGAAGAGACTGATAGAACATTTAAGAAATCCTTCTTACCTGCATAGAATACAAAGATACAGAAAAGTATTGTCACTTCAAATTTTTAAAAAATCAGAACTTTAGTTATGCCAAATCTTTGCAACTTTGACGTATCAACACGCCACTAATAGTGAAAACTGTCGCCGACTCCTGCTAGCTATGAACCTTTGAATAAGATAATTTATGTGTGCAACATTCGGCCCTTTGTTCACGTTACTCATTTCGATGCTCACTTAGAACGGATGCGCCCAGGTAGGCGAAGTTTTCTTTATTGATTTGTTAGCCGCTGGTGTTCCCAGTTCCTCTCCTCATATATCAAATATCTATCATGATTCCGTAACTGAAAATCCAAGTCAAATACATCAAGCATCTTGGTTGTACCACTAGATCTTTCTGTATCTTATCCATTTTCAGTTACATGAATCCTGAGCAAACTGCCTTGTAAACTACATCTCTTCCAAAACCACTCGGCAAGGAAGAAGACACTAAACATTTCTGTTATAGCCGCCGTAGTTTCCGTCTTGGACTATCCCAGTAGTTTCCTTCCCACGGAACACTGAACTTGTATATCGTTCACATTGTAAACCATCCATGCATCCCAGCTTTCTTCCTTCCATCTCACCATACCAGTACTCATTCGAATAATGAAGCCAGCCGGCCGGGGTGGCCGAGCGGTTCTAGGCGCTAAAGTCTAGAACAGCGCGACCGCTACGGTCGCAGGTTCGAATCCTGCCCCGGGCAGAGATGTGTGTGATGTCCTTAGGTTAGTTAGGTTTAAGTAGTTCTAAGTTCTAGGGGACTGATGACACCAGAAGTTTAGTCCCATAGTGCTCAGAGCCATTTGAACCAATGAAGCCAGCTTCGTTTCATCTGCTTTGTTCTCTCCTGCTGCTATAAATATCGGTTACATTGACAAGAACGTGACGAAATTGTTTAAATGATATTCATGAGTGTGACATTGCTTAAAGAACATACTAAGCGTCAGTAATATTTACAGTAAACACAGCAAATCAGATCACTACGCTGGATTTGTAATTTTGTCATTAGTTGAACAATTCCAAAGCACCTACGAGTGCCTCATATATCGTCGGATAATTCACGCGGAATGCCAATAAAGTACGTTTTGTAGCCGGCAGATGGCAATGGTTATCAAGTGCTCACTAAGATGTGTTGGCAGTGTCCCTGGACTCACTGGGGCCCGTTTCACTGATTTACTCGATAATTTCTGTAGTTCAATGTTCAAATCCTCGTAAGTATCAAGTTATTCCAGCTGTTTCTCGTCACTTTTGCTATATCTGGAATGGCAATAACGATGACACACATTTTATTTTTCTCCATATTCTGGTGTACTGCGTTTCAGCATTCGCGATGTCTGAAGTCGTAATTCGGACGACAGATTTGGCATGTTCGTTTCCAACAATTTTTTATCTGACTTTGAGTCCGAGAAGATCTCTCCTATCCGCAGATTGTATTTTTGGCGTGCGTACCAGTGAAACACTCAAGTCAAATAATTGTGCGTCTGCCTTTAAAGAGTCTCAACGACCTTACTGCAACACTTCAAAGTTCTTTTCTAAATTATTTTGCAGAGTCTACACTTTGGGTTAGGTACTGATTTCTCTAGTCTGCATTTAATGGCGTTAGTTGCGATAACTTATTCCCGTGTCCTCCCCCGGTAGCTGAGCGGTCAGCGCGATGGTGACGGCACCCGATGGGAGGCCCGAGCCACACGGAATTTCCATTTTACTTATTACTGTGCAAAAAAGAAAAAAAAAGAAAAGAGAAACAGTCCATCAGTGACTTTCTTTAGCGTTTGTTTCCCTACATTTACTACTTACGTATTTTTTGTAATGTTGAATTTAGTTGACATAAAAGTTTTCTGGGTATGGTACCGCGTCATAATGTATAAAACTGCTGCTGTTCGAGATAAACCAACGTTTCGGCCACGGTTGCAGCGGCCTTCTTCTGGGTCTACTAACGTAGGTTTATCTCCAGCAGCAGCAGTTTTACGCATTATGACGCGGTCCCGTACCAAGAAAATTTTATGTCGTCTGACTCTGGCCGCGGAAGCCCATTATGCATTTATACTGAATCTTGATATGTGTGTAAGATTACGCCAGATGAAGTGACTAAAAAAACAAAAAAAATCACTATCTTTTCTTCTTCCACCAACAGATTATCTTATGCAGATGAGCAAAAAGTAAGGGCGAAAGTAAATTTCGCGTGATGTCACTGCCAAGTAACAAAAAACGATGAAGCTTGGACCACACACAGCAAGAACTGCTACGTTATGGTACAAAATGCAACTGAAATACACTCCTGGAAATGGAAAAAAGAACACATTGACACCGGTGTGTCAGACCCACCATACTTGCTCCGGACACTGCGAGAGGGCTGTACAAGCAATGATCACACGCACGGCACAGCGGACACACCAGGAACCGCGGTGTTGGCCGTCGAATGGCGCTAGCTGCGCAGCATTTGTACACCGCCGCCGTCAGTGTCAGCCAGTTTGCCGTGGCATACGGAGCTCCATCGCAGTCTTTAACACTGGTAGCATGCCGCGACAGCGTGGACGTGAACCGTATGTGCAGTTGACGGACTTTGAGCGAGGGCGTATAGTGGGCATGCGGGAGGCCGGGTGGACGTACCACCGAATTGCTCAACACGTGGGGCGTGAGGTCTCCACAGTACATCAATGTTGTCGCCAGTGGTCGGCGGAAGGTGCACGTGCCCGTCGACCTGGGACCGGACCGCAGCGACGCACGGATGCACGCCAAGACCGTAGGATCCTACGCAGTGCCGTAGGGGACCGCACCGCCACTTCCCAGCAAATTAGGGACACTGTTGCTCCTGAGGTATCGCCGAGGACCATTCGCAACCGTCTCCATGAAGCTGGGCTACGGTCCCGCACACCGTTAGGCCGTCTTCCGCTCACGCCCCAACATCGTGCAGCCCGCCTCCAGTGGTGTCGCGACAGGCGTGAATGGAGGGACGAATGGAGACGTGTCGTCTTCAGCGATGAGAGTCGCTTCTGCCTTGGTGCCAATGATGGTCGTATGTGTGTTTGGCGCCGTGCAGGTGAGCGCCACAATCAGGACTGCATACGACCGAGGCACACAGGGCCAACACCCGGCATCATGGTGTGGGGAGCGATCTCCTACACTGGCCGTACACCACTGGTGATCGTCGAGGGGACACTGAATAGTGCACGGTACATCCAAACCGTCATCGAACCCATCGTTCTACCATTCCTAGACCGGCAAGGGAACTTGCTGTTCCAACAGGACAATGCACGTCCGCATGTATCCCGTGCCACCCAACGTGCTCTAGAAGGTGTAAGTCAACTACCCTGGCCAGCAAGATCTCCGGATCTGTCCCCCATGGAGCATGTTTGGGACTGGATGAAGCGTCGTCTCACGCGGTCTGCACGTCCAGCACGAACGCTGGTCCAACTGAGGCGCCAGGTGGAAATGGCATGGCAAGCCGTTCCACAGGACTACATCCAGCATCTCTACGATCGTCTCCATGGGAGAATAGCAGCCTGCATTGCTGCGAAAGGTGGATATACACTGTACTAGTGCCGACATTGTGCATGCTCTGTTGCCTGTGTCTATGTGCCTGTGGTTCTGTCAGTGTGATCATGTGATGTATATGACCCCAGGAATGTGTCAATAAAGTTTCCCCTTCCTGGGACAATGAATTCACGGTGTTCTTATTTCAATTTCCAGGAGTGTAATTACACAACGTGATGAACGTAAAAGACAGTTTTGTTGAAAGACGACAGTTAAACTGAAGTCACAGCGATTTATAATCGTTCCGTGGTCATTACAGAAGGCGGGACGTGGTTCCTAATGCGATTTCCTATCACCAAGGACAGAAACCGTGCTCTGCATCTTACAGCCACGATGGCCACAAGGTTGGTAAGGTGTTCTTGCGACAGGGCGTTCTACTCCTCAACCAGCGCTGTTGACATTTTCTGAATGGTCGTTGGTTCATTAGCGGGAGCTGTAATACGTCTCCTCAGCGCATACCACAAGTGCTCGATGGCATTTAGGTTGAAGGAACGGGCGGATTGCTCTCCCCGTCGAATACCCTCTCGCTCCAAGAGCTCCTCCACCTGCGGTGTCCGATGGGATCGCGCGTTGCCGTCCATAAAAATTAAGCAATGGCTGAATGCGCCCCTGAAAAGACTCTCGTGATTGTGGCGTGTTCAAATATTTGGAAGTCAGTGCACCCATGCAACATTATGCCTCTCTGCAACAGAACATCTGGATCGCCAAAACGATCATGTTCGGCATTATTCCTGGCTGCACTACATGTTGCCATCACTACACATTAGAGGGTGCGTCCAGAATCACCATCAGACTGAACATGCTCTCAACAAAGGTGGGTACTCGACATAGCACCTCTTTGGCCCAGTCATAAGTCCATGGCACCATTGCAAAAGATGCCGCCATTGTGCGAGTGTCAAGGATACACGCCTTATTGGCCGTTGGGTGTAGAGACTGTGCCACCCAATCGCCGTGTCACTGTGGAGCGCAAGATTGTGTACCTTGCAGTCCTGTTAAAGGTGTATGCAGTTGCACCCACTGCTTAACGTGCCTCCCTTCCTGCGTGTTTCGCAATGTAACCGTCCTCTGACACTGTAATTGGCGCGGTTGACCCCCTCTTGTCCCTCGGGCAACAGTGCGTGTCTTCCGGAACTCTTCCCATGCACGTGAAACGCAGCTGCGCGCATTACTACACTCAAAGCTACGCTCATCACACATCTGCATGGATACACTGAAAATCACATTTAAGTGCCTGGCAGAGGGTTCATCGAACTAGCTTCACAATTGTCTATTATTCCAATCTCGTATAGCACGCGGAAAGAATGAACACCTATATCTTTCCGTACGAGCTCTGATTTCCCTTATTTTATCGTCGTGATCGTTCCGCCCTATGTAGGTCGGTGTCAACAAAATATTTTCGCATTCAGAGGAGAAAGTTGCTGATTGGAATTTCGTGAGAAGGTTCCGTCGCAACGAAAAACGCCTTTCTTCTAATGATTTCCAGGCCAAATCCCGTATCATTTCTGTGACACTCTCTCCCATATTTCGCGATAATACAAAACGTGCTGCCTTTCTTTGAACTTTTTCGATGTACTCCGTCAGTCCGATCTGGTAAGGATCCCACACCGCGCAGCAGTATTGTAAAAGAGGACGGACAAGCGTAGTGTAGGCAGTCTCCTTAGTAGGTCCGTTACATTTTCTAAGTGTCCTGCTAATAAAACGCAGCCTTTGGTTAGACTTCCCCACAACATTTTCTATGTGTTCTTTCCAATTTAAGTTGTTCGTAATTGTAATACCTAGGTATTTAGTTGAATTTACAGCTTTTAGATTAGGCTGATTTATCGTGTAACCGAAGTTTAACGAGATCCTTTTAGTACTCACGTGGATGACCTCATACTTTTCGTTATTTGGGGACAACTGCCACTTTTCACACCATTCGGATATCTTTTCTAAATCGTTTGGTCTTCTGATGACTTTATTAGTCGATAAACGACAGCGTCATCTGCAAACAATCGGAGACGGCTGCTCAGACTGTCTCCCAAATCGTTTATATAGATGAGTTTTTCTCCTTTTATCTTCCACGATTTGCGAGGCCAGCCCCATTTGGCGCAATATTCACGCTGACTTCACGCCTCCTGACGTCGAACTCCCTGTGCACGATTGGGGCACCGAAGCGCCAAAGAAACTGAATAAGCACGAGTATTCAGGTACAGAGATATGGAAACAGGCAGAATACGGCGCTGTGGTCGTCAACGCCTATACAAGACAACAAGTATCTGCCGCTACAATGGCAGGTTATCAAGATTTAAGTGAGTTTGGACGTGGTGTTACAGCCGGCACACAACATCTCCGAGGTAGCGATGAAGTGGGGATTTCCCCGTACGACCATTTCATGAGTGCACGGTGAATATCAGGGATCAGGTAAAAACATCAAATCTCCGACATCGCTGCGGCCGGAAGAAAATCCTGCAAGAACGGGGCCAACGATGACTGAAGAGATAGAAGTGCGATACTTCCGCAAATTGCTGCAGATATCAATGCTGGGCAGTCAACAAGTTTCAGCGTGCGAACAATTCAACGAAACATCATCGATATGCGCTTCTGGAGCCTAAGGCCCACTTGTCTACCATTCGTGACTACACGATACAAAGCTTTACGCCTCGCCTGGGCCCGTCAGCACCGACATTGGACTGTAGACGACTGGAAACATGTTGCCTGGTCGGACGAGTCTCATTTCAAATTGTATCGAGCGGATGGACGTGTACGAGTATGGAGGGAACCTCATGAATCCATGGACCCTCCATGTTAGCACAGGACTGTTTAAGCCGATGTAGGCTCTGCAATGGTGTGGGGCATGTGCAGTTGGAGCGATATGGGACCCCTGATACGTCCAGATACGACTCTGACAGGCATCCATTCATGTCTATTGTGCATTCCGCAGACTTGGGCAATTCTAGCAGAACAATGCGACACCCCACACGTCCAGAAGTGCTACAGAATGTCTCCAGGAACACTCTTCTGAGTTTAAATACTTCCGCTGGCCGCCAAACTCCCTAGAAATGAACATTATTGAGCATATCTGGGATGGCTTGCAACGTGCTGTTCAGAAGAGATCTCCGCCATCTCGTAATCTTACTGATTTATGGACAACCCTTCAGGATTCATGGTAGTTCTCTCCAGCACCACTTCAGTCATTAGTCGAGTCCATGGCAAGTTGTGTTGCGATACTTCCGCATACTCGCGGGAGCCGTACACGATATTAGGCAGGAGTAGCAGTCTCTAAGGCTCTTCCGTGTATATCTAACCGGTAGCTGGGTCCCTAGAACATTCTATGTAAGACAGCTAGTAAAACTTGTCTCCATCATTTATAACATGAGTGAAAAACTTCCTGAAATTTACTCCTGTGTTCGGACAAGTTTAGCATGAGTGATTTTTCATATTTACTTTCAGAATGCGTGAGAGCAACGAACTGTCAAAAATACGTTGTTCTTAAGCCAATTGTTTCACATAAAAAAATAAGCTGACAATGTTTCCTACGTTTCATATAGTGTATGAATAATTACAGCATCACATATTAAACACGGAAATCGGTAACTGTGATGTACATGTACAGAGAAACAAGTGATTACTGATACAGAAAAATTGGATGATTTATTCAAACGAAAGAGCTTCACAAACTGAGCAAGTCCACAGCTGACCCTCGTGCTATCAATTATTCGACTTGTCATTAATTGATGGAGTTGTTGCATGTCCTGCAGAGGAATAACGTGCACAATCCTGTCCAACTGGCGTGTATGATCGTAAGTATCGCAATCTGGCTGAAAGTCCTTGCCCATAATGCCACAAACGTTCTGAGCTTGACTGAGATCCGGCGACCTTTCTGGCCAAGGTAAGGTTTTGCAAGCATGAAGACAAGCAGTAAAAAAACTCGCCGTGTGCGGGAAGGCATTAATTTCCAGACATGTTAGCCCTGGGTGGCCTCCCACGAAGGGCAACAAAACGCGGCTTAGAATATCGCCGACGTATCACTGTGCCGTAAGGATCGCGCGGATGACAACCAAAGGGGTCCTAATATGAAAAGAAATGCCACCGCAGAACATTACTCCTGGTTGTCGGTAATCGGGGCGACAGCCACTTTTGTATCTCAACACTGTCTGAGGAGTCTCCAAACACGTCTTCGGCTTGGAACCACATATCCTGGAGTAGGATTGTCTTCGGTGATGAGTCCCGCTCCGGACTGAACCCCGACGACCAGCGAAGACGTCTCTGGAGACGCTCAGTTCGTGAATTCGTTTTTCTCCATTAAATCATCCAATTTGTCTGAAATTGTAATCATATGTTTGTAAATGTACATCACACATATTGCTTTTCGTTCCGTTCTGATAATTCCTTCGTGATGCGTCGTTTTCTTTTTGTCTTTGGATGTATAAAAGTATTAATTAACCGATGTCAAAAGTCTGGTGATAAAAAACGTCTCAGGGAGGACTGTTACATTACGTCAAAATTACACTACTGGCCATTAACATTGCTACATAAAGAAGAAATGCAGATGATAAACGGGTATTCATTGGACAAATATATTATACTAGAACTGACATGTGATTACATTTTCACGCAATTTGGGTGCATAGATCCTGAGATATCAGTACCCAGAACAACCACCTCTGGCCGTAATAACTGCCTTGATACACCTGGGCATTGAGTCAGACAGAGCTTGGATGGCGTGTACAGGTACAGCTGCCCATGCAGCTTCAACACGATATCACAGTTCATCAAGAGTAGTGACTGGCGTATTGTGGCGAGCCAGTTGCTCGGCCACCATTGACCAGGCGTTTTCATTTGGTGAGAGATCTGGAGAACGTTCTGGCCAGGGCAGCAGTCGAACATTTTCTGTATTCAGAAAGGCCCGTACAGGACCTGCAACATGCGGTCGTGCATTATCTAGGTGAAATGTAGGGTTTTGCTGGGATCGAATGAAGGGTAGAGCCACGGGTCGTACACATCTGCGATGTAACGTCCACTGTTCAAAGTGCCGTCAATGCGAACAAGAGGTGACTGAGACGTGTAACCAATGGCACCCCATACCATCACGCCGGGTGATACGCCAGTATGGCGATGACGTGTACACGCTTGCAATGTGCGTATACCGCGATGTCGCCAAACACGGATGCGACCATCGTGATGCTGTACACAGAACCTGGATTCAACCGAAATAAATGACGTTTTGCCATTCGTGCAACCAGGTTGGTCGTTGAGTACACCATCGTTGGCGCTCCTGTCTGTGATGCAGCGTCAAGGGTAACCACAGCCATGGTCTCCGAGCTGAGAGTCCATGCTGCTGCAAACGTAGTGCATGGGGGCTTAATTAAATAAATTTTAAAATCATTTTTATTTTTGGTAGCTGTATGTCCGATTACGCTGTGTCTCGTAAACGGTTGGCCCTGACTAGTATTATTACGCAATCTGACTGCATAGAACAACAACAAAGAATGAAATGAAAATTTTCGTTAACACAATTAATTAATTAAGTCCCCAGCAACTATAAATCCTACGAAGCCAACAAAGCACAAGTGTAGCTGTTCTGTGTGTGGAAGTGTGATTCAACGTACACATCTGGCACGGTTCTTCTTCAGTAAGACAACAAATTTTAAATATCATTTATACTGAAGTAATTAAAAAAATAGAAATACTATAATTGCGTAAGGAAAGCAGAATTACACTCTAATACAAGAACACAAGCCAGATGCTTTGTTGACTGAACCTGTAATGACGCATTATTTAAGACATTGAGATAATAAAAAGAAAAGGAAAAATTTTTTTTCTTTTACCTTCATATATATTGATGAAAAGCACTCTAATCATTACAATATCTCCACACCGACTCGCTACTACCACATCTCAACAAGAACTCCCTACTGCCACATCTCGACAAGCACTCTTCACTACGACATCTCTGCACTGACTGCCTACTACGAGTTCTCAACAAGCACTGCACGCCGCTACTTCTCAATACTCACTGCCGGTGGAGGCGGCGAAACAAAACTCTCTGGCGCTGTGGCTCAGTGTAGCCACCTTTCATATGCCCTTCCTCCACGGGCTAGAATTTGATGGTATTTTTCCCAGTATTGGTGGTGAAAATACCACCAAATTCGTCAAAAAATAATACAAAAATAAAAGATAATATTAATACTTAAATATCACATAATTAGATAAAATTTTGGCTTTGCACTGACCTTTCAATAACCTAATATATAAAATACAGTAGGCAATACCAATTCTTTCATACATGTGGCTTTACATAATAGTTTACACAATACACAAAAAATCAGTTTATACAAATGTTCACATAAAATACTTTTAATTATTCAAAAAAAAAAAACAAATAGTTGATAGTTCCAGCAGCAGCACCCAGCAATGGTCAACAGGTGCAAACACCAACAAGTGACATCATTTTAATGGAAGCAGTTCCATCTGTAACAGTCCATAATATTCACTATCCTAATCACACAGTTCATCAGCAGAAATTAATCATTTCTAAGTGGCACCCATTATGTTGAACAAGTGCAGGCAACAGTTCATAATATTCACCATCACTAATCAGACAGTTCAGGCATGAACAATAGTTTGAATGCACATACAAATGCTTTTACAAAATTATTCTCAATGCTCTTACACTAAACATACAAATTCTAATAAACACACAAATGATATCAGATGATTGTCATATTAACTAACACAAATACTCAAATATCAGTAAACCTATAATATTTATGGGTGTCAGTGCAAGCCACTACAAACAAATAAAATAATATTTAGGAGATAGGTGGGTAGGATTAGGAAAGGAAAACACACAGAACACACTCACTCATCTTTCATCCACATTAAGTACTACTGTGTAATTGAATAGTGTTAACTGTGTAAATGCAATTCTGTCAAAATTTGATGTTCATCATGTGTATCAAGTAGTAGTGGCAGCAATGTATAACAGTCAATAATAGTTAAATCAACGTCATAGTCATGTCAAGACCAATGTTTGCCAAGCCAGATCAAAATGTACGGTTGCTGAACAACTGTCAGTGAGCCAAGATATGCAATTACTTCCTCTCTCCAAAAAAAAGTATGTACTGCTTATTGATTTAACAAAGTGTGTGTAGACAATCTTCCTTCTACTTGAGTGTTCTAGTCTGCTATCTTCATCCTCCTTGTTCCATATAGACCAACAAAAAAATATGCACCCCACTTACTTTACCTCTTATCCACCAAAACTCCAATAATCATCAGCATCACATAATCTCAATACTTCAATAATACCTCTTACGTCGATACATATAAATCTTATCATCAATATCATTTACCCTACCTCTTGTCCACAAAAACTCCAATAATCATCAGCTTCATATAATCTCAATACCTCAATAATACCTCTTCAATACGTCGACACATATAAACCTTATCGCCAATATCATTTCACTTCCATAACAACTCTTTCCTCTAGTCAGTCTCCTCGAACAAGTACAGATAAAATCCTAATGCAAACCTCATCATCCCATACAATCCGAAGACACACTGTCAACACACAACCTCTGTGTAATCCATCTGACCCAAATCTTCCACTCATTATAAATTATAAGATGGATTTTGGTTACCTTGTCCATCATTAAATAAAAGAAATGCATACATGACCTCTAACAGACTTAGTTCGAATAACTCTCAGTAATTAAGTAAGATTACAGAGTGTGAATGATCATAATATTTCGCAGTGTGTACACCACTTCAAGAATTATGGGAAACAGAAGCAAACATGTGGAGTATTTCTTGTGTAAAGTGTCACTTCCTATTTCAATTGCTCACAAAAAAATGTAGTGTAATAACTGTCAATGGTCTAAACCTAGTTTTGGTATGTCATGTCGTTAGCTTCCTTCCTATTAGCATAAATTTATACAGCTTCCATAAAACCTCCAGCTCATGTGACTTCTATGAAGTTTCTTGTACTAATGTCGTTTATGTCGAATTATAGCAGTTCATTTTCCTATCTTAAAAATATAAGGCACTGAGCGTAAGCAAAACATGCAATAGCGAGTAAATATACCAGTAGAGAACAGAATACCAACAAGTGGATGCAGCACAATTCCTACAACGAGGCTCTGCCAAGCGAACAATCTATAATTAATACAATAGTGTGACCTAAACTCTATGTTTGTACACAGTATATCAGCATTTCTATATACCAAATTAAAGAGTAGTTATGACAACAAACAGAAATGTATAAATATGCAATCCATATGCATAGCAGCAAACATATATCTTACGTACTAAACAGGTCATTAGCATCATATCAGCATAAGCAAATAAATGATCATATGTCATCTTAATAAGTAAACATGAAGGCGCAAGCAGATAAATCACAAAGTATAACTTACATACATATCAGCACAACTAATCAGGTGACAATTATAATTTAAATAAATAAGCGCAGCAGGCACATAATAAAAAAAAATATGACATCAGTGAAAATGCAGTGCAGCCAAGCGATGCATAATATATACAAATAACAACCCTGTTCATTAATAAAACATTGTCAAATTCAGCAAATGTACGCAAGCACGTCGCTTTACAAGTAAATTCATAGAACATGAAATTAGCACAAAGTATGAATCACGTAATTGCGTGCAGCAAATTACGTCTAAAGTACGTACCTAAGTGGAAATATGTTACCTGAAAAATAAACTCAATTAATAGTTACCTTTTTAGTTTATTAGTTTCTTCTTGGAAATTACATTCTTTCTAAAATTTTCTCGATAGCAAGTCCTCTTAACGTCGGAGACACACAGAATTTACCTGAAGTTCTTAAATATTTTATACAACCGTATCCTGAAAAATACTGAACGTTAATAACATAATTCATCAAGTCACTATAGCTTTATACTGAATTTAGTCGGAGAAATTAGACTGTGTATTTGTTTACGGCTGTCAGTGCAGTCGCACTGAGCGCTCTATCAGCTGTAGGCGCATGACGTAGGAAGCAATTGTTTACGGTCAACGACTGCCTTGTGTGGCGCGCAGACTTGACTGTTGCTTTGAGTATGTGCCGCCGCCAAAACACAGCGCGGTATCCTTGTATTCTCTGCATGTTTACATCTAGCTGTTAGTTTCTCAAAAGTATGTCATTCCACAAAAATTTTTCAAAAGTATATCATTCCACAAAAATTTTAACGTTAGATATATGATGTATTCCCTTAGAACGTCGTGATTTAAGAGTTTCTACTTCAACAGTGTTATCATGAATAATTTTGCGAATTCCATATGGACCGTTATAAAGCAGAAAAAATTTGCGACACAAGCCTTTTCCTTTGTGAGACAAACGATGAGACTTAATTAACACCTTTTGACCAACTGACAAGATTTTTAAACGACCAGGACGCTTAGCTGATTTCTCTCTTCTAGCAGCCGTAGATGCAATATTTTGTAGAAACAGGTTGACAACTTCAGAATGCCACAGTTTCCGTGAAGGCGGAAAAGGAAAGATTTCAGATATGCGATTTGTCGGTGCTTTGTTTTTTAATATCAGTATAGGCGGTAAAGAAGTTGAGTCATTAGGAAGTTCATTCAGAATGTTTTGAAAAATATGAAGATACTGATCCCACGTTGTGTGATTCTGATGACAATAAAGACGACACAATTTTAGATTGAGGGTGAAAAAGTGAAATGAAAATTGGTTTAATTTTACGACGCTGTAGAGTACGAAACCAAATTTTAGAACGAAACTGTGATCCATTATCTGATATAACCTTATCAACATGACCAACTTCTTTAAGAAAATGGTAATGAAAGCGTTAGATACTGAACGAGCTGTTGCTTTGCGTATAGGTGTAAAACACACATATTTTGATGTCAACTCCACTGCTACGAAAATGTACGCAAAACCATTAGTGGAACGAACCACTGGACCGAACAAATCAACTGCAGCCATGTCCCTTAATTTCGCTGGAATGATAGGAAACAACTGTGCTCTGTGAGAAATTGTTGGCGGCTTAGCCTTTTGACATAGTTTGCATTTGGCCAGAACAGATCGATTACGTTTTTCCATATTACTGAAGTAGCAATTTTCCCGTAATTTATGAAAGCATTTTCTGGGACCAAAGTGTGCATAACTGAAATGCGTATACCAAATCAGCTTATTAACCCACTCATCAGGAATACAAACTAACCAAACTGAGTTATCGACCGATTTTCGTTTAAAAAAAACTTTCCAGATAGTTCGCAAAAACGAGGTGTGGCCAAATTGTCCATTCTAACAAAGCGTCTAAGAAAATTACAGACACCAAGGAAACTACGAACATCACGTTTTGTGGTAGGTACAGCATAATTACGAATAGCGTCTAGTTTCTCTGGATCAGGAAGAATACCTTCTATAGAAATAATGTGACCAAGAAATTTCACCTGAGAACGACCAAATTCAGATTTTTCCAAGTTCACAGTAATGCCAACTCGTGCAAAAATACATAATGATGAATCCAAAATTTTGTTGTGCTCACTCCAAGAATGTTTAGCAATAAGAATATCGTCAACATATGAAGTAATATTGTCACGAAGATAAACAGGTAAAATTTCATATAACTACAAATGAATGCTGCTGAAGGTACAGTAAGTCCAAACGGTAATTTCCGAAATCACTTTTAGGTAAAATAATCATATCCGGTTATTCTTTAACGATTCTCTAGATAGATTGATAGTCGAAGAGTTGTTTTGACAGATGCAAGGAATAGTAAAAGAGTAGGCAGCGGTGCAGAAAACTAAAAGGGAAATAGCACCACTACAGCTCGGGGCCCTATGCACGCTACGGCACATATTCACTTAGTGTAGTGAATCCCCTGAGGACTTTAATAGCTGCACATAAATTCCAGTTTGTGACTTAATGGCCAATTTGGTGGAAGTACGTACGTAAATTGATCTAACCATGCACATGGATGTATGTTGTAACCTCCCCACAAAAATTTTAAATGATAATATTTTAAATGCTAATGGACATTGTGCTAAGTGTAAGCTCCCCAGAGAAATTTTAAATGACAGAAATATAAAATGAATGGGAGCCAAGCGTAACCTCCCTGCAATGAAAATCTACTGACAATGACAATAAAAATGAGAATCGCAATCTGACTCTAGGTGTAAGCTGTCACGAAAATAATGAAAGACAATTCAATGCTAATGAGACTTCAGTGACAATGTAAACTCAATTAAACCGAAATGTCGGTCTTTGGCCCTGTGCCAAAAATCATAATTAATTTCTTACCTCAGTATAACTGTATGTCAAATTTCTGCTCTTATTGTTGGCCACGGCTTGGAGGAAATGCATTGCAAATAATATATTTATATATATATATATATTTTTGAAATTTAACTGAAACTTTTCTTTAAAGGAAATGAAAGGAAATCGTTGGTTCAATTAAAAGGTTCTTTTGTAAAGATTGCTTTGAAATCAAAATTATTATTGGGGCGATTATTGCACAAATTAGTTACAGTTGATTTATATTATTAGCTAAGGGCATTGCTGATTGATTACCTTGTTTAAAAAATAATATACCTCGTCCTGAATCTTGACCAGAATGCCATGTCGACGTCCGCCGACTCCTCACACACAACTGCACTTGACTGCTACTACCGACAGACTGCACTGCTCGTTGCTCGCAACTGCACGAGGACTACTGACAGACTGCCGCTCGCAACATTCGCGCGGTCAAGCGCAGACTAACCACGATAAAAGGTTCTCTGGTCAAAGATTTTATCATGCCTCACCATCGCTGCTACGTTACATACGTGTTTCATAACCCTCCACTGGGGGGCCAAAAATTTGGCAGCGATGGTGAGTCATTTGGACTTGCCATCGCAAGAAATTTTTACAATTTACAGAATATTCAAATGTAGTACATAAATTAAAAGTGGTGCACACGCACCAAGTACAAAATATATCAGACAAAGACAAAATGTGAGTACAAAACATAGTAGCAAATCAGAAAAATGTATATATAAATTATTTGACAGATAACAGAGTGCATATGCACTGAAAAAATTTTGTAGCATTTTCAGAACAAATAAACAGAATGGCAGAAAATCATGTTGACAAGTGACATGAGTGCACATGCACTGCAGTTGAGGACATATCAGCAAATGACGAAATGTATATACAATGAGTAACAAATGACATAAGTGCATATGCACTGAAGTAATGAACATATCAGGAAATCATAAAACGTATACAGAATGAGTACAAATCATATTGAAAAATGAGAAAAGTGCACAGGCACTGAAGTTCAGTAGAAAACATGTTAACACATAAGTGCACATGCACTGTAGTTCAGAACATATCATCAAAAATAAAAATGTATATACAATATAAAAGACAAGAGTGCACATATACTGTACTTCAGAACAAATCGAAAAAATGTCTTTAGCATTTTCACAACAAAAAAACATAATGGCAAAAAAAATCATGTCGACAAGTGGCATAAGTGTACTCGCACTGGAGTTCAGCGAATCGAAAAAAAAAAAAATGTATAGCCCATGAACATAAATGATGTTAGCAAAAAAATGATTTTCATTATTAGGATAGGATAGGAAAGGGAAGGATTGCATCATGGTTGTAGCACTTTAGATTGCACACAGCTGTTCTGAAAGTCCATATCTTTCCACAGAAGTACAACACCAAGTGACACAATTTGAAGTTCTTTTCCCATCAGAATTTATCAGCGTAGCCAAGACACTGAATTGTCGTAGTAATGTTCCATGTTTTCATTTTGGCAGTACACTAGGTACACCAAACAATGCGACCATAATAACGTCTTCATCGCTCACGTTGGTGGACAGTATATCGTGTTAACACCACGCTCTTACAAGGCACACCAACGTAGAATTGGTGCAAAAACCATATATAGTGCTCCATGATCATGAGGATGGACAGGACAAATGGACATTGCAGTAATTCAGGGTAGTTAGCTCATAAGGTGAAGGACATTAAGTCACATAATATTGAGAATTACAGTAGTAGTTTGCGGCATTCATAGCCCAGTTATTGAACATTTATGTACCAAGTATGTAGTATTACAGAATAATGTTCATAAAATTAAATTATTGGCATCATGGGTAATCGTATTACAATAAACAGTGGCAGTTCTTGGCCAGTTACAAAGCTTATTTAGTATGACAGAATAATGTTCATCAGAAGTCTTAATTGAAAAGGAGAGTCAATTATTGGCCTAGCATTAACATAATACATTGAGTGATACAAATTATTGGCACTCATTGGCCATTTACCAAAATATGACAAGTCAACATTAAAAACAAGAGCTAATTAATTGCATAATTAATAACATAATTCATTTGGTGGCTTTAATTACTGGCACTCAGTGGCCAGTAATAGAACATGAAAAACCATCATTGAAAACAGGAGCTAATTAATGGCATAACTAATAACATAATTCATTTAGTGACATTAATTATTGGCACTCAGTAGCCAGTAATAGAACATGAAAAATCATCATTGAAAACAGGAGCTAATTAATGGCATAAATAATAACGTAATTCATTTAGTGACATCAATTATTGGAACTCAGTGGCCAGCAAGTATTGAATAGAATAAAACATTGTTCATCATTCAGTATTATTCAGATCATTAAGAAGTCATTATAAAAAATCAGCTAATTACAATCATAGCATTAATAATCATGGGCATTATAAGTAGTCTCATTACAATAAAACATTGTTCCTCATTCAGTATTGTTCAGAATTATCATAAACTAGTGACATTATGTGGGACTGGTAATACATTTTTTTTTGTTAGCAATGCATTGCGTTGGGATCGATAGTTAATTCCTGAGGCAAAACAATATTTGCTTTTGACCTATTGCTGCAAATGAGGATAGGTAACGTCATTCGTCATGAGTCAGCTGTAGCAAGGTTACGTAACAAGGCAGTATTTGTGATCACATTTATAAATGATAGACACAAATGGGTAAAAAAGTAAAATGCAAGTACTAGAACAGGTATAATAAGTAACAGGTTTAGTAAGTATCATGAAAAGCTTCTCCTGGAAAAAATACAAAATGGATTATTGAGTTGAAAGAAGAAACGCAGATTATGCTGAAAAGTAGTGAACTTCGAATTAACAGGTAGTGAAATGTGTATAAAAAATATGTTCTATAGCTGTCCTTTCCAGAACCTTCAGTCATCCTACTATGCAATATAACACCTGCTGTCAAAGCAAACTGCAACAAATACTTAAATAACTACATAGCATAAATGCATAAACTTCAACATCATCCTCATCTGTAAAGAAAAACTTCATTATCCCTATTATCATAACTTCATTATTATCATCACCTCTAAAGAAAAGCTTTATTATTCATAGTACCATATTCTTCATCATTATTCTTCAGCATTCATTATCATCTGCTAAAAAATCACTTCATTACTCATTACACAACTATTCCTTATCTCTAGCATATTTCATCACTAAAACTAAGATGTGTAGTTCTGTCTGACAGCCTGCATCAATCACCTTGTAATCTGAAAGAAAAAATTAGTTAAGACTGCTATTCTACGATGAGTATAGTATATTCTTGTTAATGCTTGTTAATCCTGATCCATTTACTCTTCCTCATAAAGTTATTGCATCTTCTTTCGTTTATTCCGTAGGTGAAATTCCATTTATGTTGAATTTATTTCTTACACGCATCATTTCTTTCTGAAATTGATGAACAAAGATTAATGGCCTGCATTTAAATCATATACCCACTAAATAATGACTGGTTTATGGTGACGTAATTAACCATACAGCATAACATGACAGAAAACGTAATATGTCAAAGACATTGACAGTGCTCAGATGCAAAAATGTACACAGAATAACACAATGCAGCAGCAAAAAAAGGTAAAACAGTCACGATCTTGAGATGTCATAGGGCAACAAAAATGTCAAAGTCAACTGGTGTGTGTTATATCTTAACTATTTCACAGTGCATATAAACAAAACTGGAATACAATCATACACACAAAAAAATGGAAAATGTGCACGGTCTGATGTGTTACGACAAGAAGAGCGACCTGCTAACCTTACCTTGCCGGGCACTTGCCAAGAAAAAATACGATAATCATCAATAATTAGTCAGATAAATATAATTGCATAAGTGGTCATAAAATGTGTAAGTTAATCTGGAAAATATGCACGGTCTGATGTGTAACGACAAGAAAAGCGTCCTGCTAACCTTACCTTGCCGGGCACTTGCCAAGAAAAAATACGATAATCATCAGTAATTAGTCATGTGAATATAATTGCATAAGTGGTCATAAAAAAATTAGTAAATGGCATCATAGTGTGTCGAATCATAAAGTGTCTTCATTCAATAAAGGGTTTAATATTTGACCAATGGTGGTTGCCTTTCGATTTTCTGGTTCTCAAAGTTTCGACGTGTACCACATTGGGGTGAGGGATGCTGCGAATCCGATATGGACCTGCGTATAGAAGTTCAAATTTACTGCACTTACCTTTTAATTTGCTGGATAAATAGTGTGTACGTACTAATATCTTCTGTCCAACGTGAAAGTCTCGGCGTCTACAAACCTGTTTTTGCTGTCTTCTCCGGCGCTCTGCGACACGTTTGATGTTGTTCAGCGCAATGTCAATTATTTCGTGGTGTCTTAGTCGACGACATTTAGGGAAGTTTACTAATTCTTTAATTTTGTTTGGTGGTTCAACGTTTTTCAGTATAACAGACGGAGATAGCATAGTGGATTCATTTGGAATGGAATTAATTACATCTTGGAATGTGAGTATGTGTGTATCCCTATCAATATGTCTTTGTGGCAATATATTCGGCACAGCTTACCAATTTCTTTCGTTAATCTTTCACAGGGGTTCGAAGAAGCATGGTACTTGGATATATAGATCGGAGAAATGTTTCTAGCTCGTAACATACGTGTCCATATGCTAGAACGAAATTGTGATCCATTGTCAGAAATTACTTTCAACACATGCCCTACATGAAATAGAAAATGTTTTACAAATGCTTTCGAAACAGTTTTAGCAGTAGCTTTGCGTAACGGAGTGAAAGTAACAAATTTTGAAGTGAGTTCAACAGCGACAAAGATGTAGCAAAAACCTCTGTTAGTTCTCGGAATCGGACCAAAAATGTCTACAGCGGCCATATGTTTTAATTTAACAAGTACAATGGGACATAAAGGAGGAATATGTGAAGTGGTGTCTGATTTAGCTTTCTGGCAAATTTTACAAGACGCTAAAACTCGTCGTATCCGTTTCTCCATGTTGGTAAAATAACAGTTCTGTCTCAGTATAAGAAAACATTTTCGTGCTCCGTAATGTGCGTAACTTAAATGAGTGTACCAAATTAATTTGTTAATCAGTTCGTCAGGAATGCATAATAACCAATTGTTGCTGTCAGGATGAGAGCGGCGAAACAAAATGTCATTGCGTACAGTGTAATGGTTTCTAATCGTAACATTATTCTTATCTTGCCAAAGGTGTTTAATTTCTTTCCACACGTTGTCTTTATTTTGTTCTTGTGCTATGTCCTGTAATGACGATGAAATAAAATTTTCAAATGCTACTTGCTGAATGTACATGACACTGAAATTTGCTTTGCAGAAGTTGGTTGTTACGTCTTGCTGATTGTTGCTCAGAGAACGCGATAGTGCGTATGCTATAACATTTTGTGTGCTGGGAATGTGAACTATTGTAAAATTAAATTCTTGTAAATAAAGTTTCCATCTACTTAATCTGTCGTGAGTAAATTTAGCCGAAAGTAAAAATTGTATCGCTCTGTGGTCTGAGTAGACGGTGGTATGTCTGCCATAAAGAAAGTGCCGAAATCTCGTAAAAGCCCATACAACACATAATGTTTCCAATTCTGTAACGGAGTAATTTCGTTCAGCAGGTGACAAAATGCGACTTTCAAATGCGATGTTTTTAATTACTGTAGAGCCATCTTCTTCAATTTCCTGGAAAATGTGTACGCCTAAAGCGGTATTGGAACTGTCGGTGGCAATGGAAAAATTTCTAGTAAGATCTGGGTGCGATAAAAGTGGAGCATTCAACAAAGCATGTTTCAGGTTCATGAATTCAGAATGTGCTTGCTTATCCCAAGACCAAATACTGTTTTTACTTGTTAATTGGCATAATCTGGGTGTGTCTAAAGCAGAGTGATGAATAAATTTACGAAAAAAGTTAATTAAGCCCAAAAAAATGCGTAGTTGTTTCTTCGTCGTGGGAATAGTAATGTTACGTAGAGCATGAAGATTTTCCGGATCAGGCGCAATGCCTTCTGCTGAAATTACGTGTCCAAGAAATTTTATAGAAGTTTTGCCAAAGTGCGATTTACTGAGGTTAACTGTGAGTCCTTGTGCATGGAAAGTTTGTAACAGACGTTCTAAAATCACATTGTGTTCAGACCAGTTAGCTTCTGCAATAAGAATATCGTCTACGTACGTCGTAATTCTGTCTTTAAGTTCTGTCGGAAGTATTGTGTTCAAACCGCGAATAAAAGCTGCAGAAGAAATAGTTAAGCCGAACAGTAATTTGCAAAACTGATAACAGTCGCCAAAACAAAGGAAAGCTGTATATTTTCTGCAATTCGGATGAAGTTGAATTTGCCAAAATCCCGATTTCAAATCTAATGTAGAATAAATAGCAGTACCATGAAATTTCTGTAAAAGTTCCTCTAAAGTCTGTGGTCGATCTGTTTCATTAATAATAATATCATTAATGTGACGTGAATCAAGTACGAGGCGAAGTGAACCATCTTTTTTCTTAACAATATGTAGCGGGTTTATGTACGGACTAACTGCCGGTTCAATAATTCCTTGGACAAGCATATCCTGCAATTCTTTTTTAACTTGTTCTCTGTGAATATATGGAATGGGATAATGCTTTGCTTTAAATGTATCGTGCTGTTTGACTTGAAATTCATACATAAATCCGGACATAGTACCAGGAATATTGTCAAAAACTGGAGCTTGCTGTAAAAGAATTTTGTGTAACTGCGTGCGTTCGTCGTCTGTATTTGCACTGCTTTGTTTAACCTTATCGGAAATCATCTGCATTACGTCGTAGTCAGTTTCGTCTGGAGTATTATAGTTGTGTACGTACGTATCAGTGAACAATGTGGGATTACAGTCTATGTTACGTGATACGGAAATGACCTCTGTGCGGTTTATTGTTTGTTCTTCCGCAGATAGTGAGTGCTGAAATTCTAAAGCAAGTTGTACATTTTCATCCTTTAACATTAAATACTAATTCTGAAAATCAATAACTGCGTCGTGTTGTACCGGAAAATTCGTACCTAAAATAACGTCTGTTGTCAATAAAGGAACAATCCAAAAATTAGAGTGAAAAGTATGACCTCCAATACAAAATGATAAATGCGTCTGTAATTTAACGTCTACTCCTTTACTCGATACTGCTCCCTTCACTTTTGTTTTGCCTAAAGGTAATGTCGGATAAGTATTCTCTTTGTTGCACTCGTTGAAAGTTTCTTCATTTATTACTGATATAGGTGAGCCGGAATCGATTACTGCTGAAAATTTCGATGAACCAATTTTAATTTCGATAACAGGATGTGAAATGGTTTTCTGAATAACTGGTCTTTCCTGCAAGAGAGTGTCTCTGATATCGTCAAAAGTAATTACATTTTCGTGAACAACATTTTTCGTGTCTAAAGTAGTGCTCGTGTTACTGGAAGATGCGACCTGTACAGTATCTAGTCAGATTCTATCTGACGTGTTATTATTGTCAGGAGGGTTCTGTGGCATTTCTACTATTTGAACTGTTCTATTACTTCTTCCAGACGTGTTACGCTCTGGATGATACCTACTGTCGGGTTCATTCATGAGAATAGATTCTTGTGTATAATTTTGCTGTTGGTATGACCGACTGTTGTTAGATGTACGCTGAAAATTGTCCTCATTATTTTTACGTCTGTCGTAATAGTCATTCCTATACGGTGCATTACGATAGGAATTGAAATACTGCCTTCTTTGTACGTAGTTGTTTCCTTGCTGCCGTGCGTTACTATTTCTTGTATCAGGGACTATACGTGCACGCGGCGAAACATTAAAGCGTGGTTGACCTTGTGCATTCCATTGTTGGTTAGGTATGCTAACCGGCTGGTTTTGATGTTGTTGTTGTGAAACACCTCTATTGTTACTAAAGTGTGGTTCCTGTTGCTGAAAATTTTCACGATATTGATAATTAGAATTTTGGCTGTTATTATAGTTTTGGTAGTTGTCGTTCCTAAAGCGTCTGTTATCTTTCCTATTGAAATTACGTGTCTGATCATAATTGCTGTACTTTTGTTGACCTTGGTTATTAAAAGAAAACTTTTTGTTTACAAAAGAATAATCAGATTGTTGTACTTCCAAGAGCTGTAAAAGATCTCTGAATGCGAAATGTTTTCCTTTTGCTGCCCCGTTAGAAGTGACACTCTTAATGACCGTGGTAATTTGGAAATGCATAATTGTATAAGTGCGGATTCACTGTACGGTTCACTTAGGTACTGGTTTTGTTGGGCCATATGCTCAAAAAATTGCGTCACACTGGGAAAATTGGAGTTCTCATAATTTGGTAAACTAATTACCTGATCTTTAATTCCACGCTGTGTCGTCTTCGACCAGTACGCTGACAGAAAAGCATTCTGAAATTCCTCTACCGAGTAACATTGTCTCGCGATCGGTCTCATACGAGTTGCCGGTTCACCTTCCAAAAAACTCCAAATAAATTCAAGTTTATGTGTTACAGGCCAAGTCGGTGGAAAAACAAAGCTAGACTGTTGTATCCAATCCAGTGGGTGAATCTGTGTTCTGTCGTTTTTAAACACTTTAAACTTTCTCACTGACAGAAAATGTTTGTAATCGAAATTATCGTCTCTGTGTGATGGAACAGGTTCAGGATTGTAAGAAAATCTGTTGAACTGTGGTTGTTCGGAATCTAAGTCCCGTACTCTCTGTAGATTACCCAAATTATACGCGTTGCGCGAGTCTGACAAATCTTCGCAAAGTGGCGTCTGCTGTGATGTGTTATTAACTGAAATACTTTTCATCTCTGTTACTTCTTGTTGTAAACTTGACAACTTTCTACGCAACGTGTTATTAGACGAATCGATCTCATTAATTGTCTGCTGTAAATTTTGAAATTCAGGTGTTTGATTAAATGAAACCGGTGAAGTATCGTCTGATTTATTGTCATTAGCACTTTCGATAGCATCAATACGACTGGCCAATTCATCATATTTTTCAGTCAGTAATTTTGCCTGATCATCGGTTTTGGTGTCAGTGGCATTAATCTGTTTTTGCAATTTACGCGTAGTTTCATTCAGTTTTTTAACGTCAGTTTTGACGACATCTGAATCATGTGCTAGTTCTAATTGTTCTAGTCTGTCGGTCACTGTTTGAAAATCGGTTGTGTTTGTGTCTGTATTCGACTTAAGATTGGAAATTTCGTCACGTAATTCTGTGTTCGACTGTTTGATGGAATTAATTTCGTCGGACACTGTAGCAATATTATTGTCTACATACGTTTTTGCCTTCGCAAACATTTTACGTTTGTCTTCCTGTCTCTGTGCTGTGATTGTTTCCATTACTTGTCGTTTTACTTTGTTTTGCTCCTGAATAAATTTACGGAAACGCGTATCACTATTTTGTATGTGGTTACTAAATCGCTCGTCAATTTGAGTGTTCTGCTGTTCAAATTTCGCGTCAATCTTTTCATCCATTGTGCGCGAAAGTTCTGCTGTCATTGCTTTAAACTCGTCGCGTAATTGTGTAGCTTTTTCAGAGCATTGTTTAGCGACTCCGTTAATTTCGTCTCTAAGTGTTTCTGTTGCGGCTGTTTGCATTTCCCTTAATTCCTGAGCGACAGACCTAATTTCTTCGCTACTTTTTTTTGAACAAGCCTCAATTTCCGCGCGCAACTGTTCCTTAGTGTCATGGCACTGCGCGGCAACGGTTCTAATTTGTTCACTAAGCTGTCTGGAACTGTTGTCTAATTTATCATTTAGCTGTTTGGAACTGTTGTCTAATTTTTCATTTAAGTGTTGTTTGAGTTTTTCGTTATCTTGTTTGACCTGTTCACTAAGTTGTTTGAGATTTTCGCCATTATTGTCAAGTTTTTCATTTAAGTGTTTGGCCTGTTCACTCTGTTGTTTGGAATTGTTATCAAATCTTTCATTAAACTTCTTAGTCATTTGTGCAACAATGCCATAATTGGATGCGACTCAAAGTCAGCATTTCTATTCTCTGTGCTGTTTAATGGTGGATCTGGAATTGTTTTGCTTTCTGTAACCATTTGGTTATTTTGAGATTTACAAAAAGGTTTGTCAGTCGAATGTACACTGTCGGTCATTATTTCTGAATTAAATGGATCCGTCGTACTTTCAGAACACTGTCCATTTTCATTAGACAAATTTGTCTGTTCGTCACGTGGATTTAGTAAACCGGTTGTGTTAAGTTGGGCAGCGCTCATTACAATAGTGCACGCCGCGTCATCAATTGTCGTCAAATCAACGGAGGACATAACCGAGTTCGTTTGTTCATCATTAAGACAAAAATCATCATTAGTGGTTGGAACGCATTGATTGTCAGTGAACGCAGGATTGTCATCATTATACTGCGTGTCACAATTACTATCGGTCACGCTGTTTAAGTCGGTAATTTCATTCAAAATACCTCGCGATACACTATTCACAGTCTTTCGCGGCATTTTTACAATAGTCAAAAATATTCACAAAACAAATAAGCACAAATGCAAAAGCAACACACAAATACAACAGTGCAACGAATTGCCGTTGACCTGTAGAAAGAAAGTCACAAGATTTGTAAAAGCGTTGCGCCAAATTCTAATTATACTTAAGCAAATAAGAGCAGATATCTGACTGTTTTTAAAAAGACTCTCAACGAAATTCGATCCTGGACTGGGTGTCGCCAAGTGTAACCTCCCCACAAAAATTTTAAATGATAATATTTTAAATGCTAATGCACATTGTGCTAAGTGTAAGCTCCCCAGAGAAATTTTAAATGACAGAAATATAAAATGAATGGGAGCCAAGCGTAACCTCCCTGCAATGAAAATCTACTGACAATGACAATAAAAATGAGAATCGCAATCTGACTCAAGGTGTAAGCTGTCACGAAAATAATGAAAGACAATTCAATGCTAATGAGACTTCAGTGACAATGTAAACTCAATTAAACCGAAATGTCGGTCTTTGGCCCTGTGCAAAAAATCATAATTAATTTCTTACCTCAGTATAACTGCATGTCAAATTTCTGCTCTTATTGTTGGCCACGGCTTGGAGGAAATGCATTGCAAATAATATTTTTTTTTTATATATGTATATTTTTTAATTTAACTGAAACTTTTCTTTAAAGGAAATGAAAGGAAATCGTTGGTTCAATTAAAAGGTTCTTTTGTAAAGATTGCTTTGAAATCAAATTATTATTGGGGCGATTATTGCACAAATTAGTTACAGTTGATTTATATTATTAGCTAAGGGCATTGCTGATTGATTACCTTGTTTAAAAAATAATATACCTCGTCCTGAATCTTGACCAGAATGCCATGTCGACGCCCGCCGACTCCTCACACACAACTGCACTCGACTGCTACTACCGACAGACTGCACTGCTCGTTGCTCGCAACTGCACGAGGACTACTGACAGACTGCTGCTCCCAACACTCGCGCGGCCAAGCGCAGACTAACCACGATAAATGGCTCTCTGGTCAAAGATTTTATCATGCCTCACCATCGCTGCTACGTTTCATACGTGTTTCAATGTCATTCTTAGAATTGCGAAAGATCTTAAATTTCCTAAACAGTCAAAAAGTGTTTATAGTGAAAGTTTTCGCCTCGTGGCGACAAAGACCTACCGCGTCTGTCCCAGTCCCAATGTTGATTATTGTCAAGTTCGCGCGCAGGGCGCTCTCTTGTTGCATTCCGTAAATGAAACAAATTATTTTCTTCAAAGCCCTCTGGTATCTGTGATTCTAAATTTCTTTTGCTGTCTTTTCCTACGATTTCGCCTTCAATTTGTTTGACTTGCTTTTGTAATGCCTCAAATTCCCTTTTCACGCGTTCATTAAATTTTCCCTGTTTTTCAACATGCTTATTAATGTTCTGGTACTCTTCGGTTTCTGCAAATGGTAACGGAGCTGTATCATCCGAATCTCTGTCCCCATTTAAACTAAGACTTATCAGTTTATCTGAGATCTCCTCAACTCTTTCCGATGAGTCACCTATTTTTTCTTTCTGTTTATCTACGTCTGCCGTAAGTGTCGCGACTCGGGTTTCAGTATTGACACATTTGGTAGTTGACTGTTCATATTGTTGTGTTAGGTCATTTAATCTGTCATTTGGTACGGATTCCTCGATTCTCTCAAATATTTCCTCATTATCGTGTGCACATTGTAAATTTAACTCTGAAAATTTTTGTACTATCACGCGATCTTTTTCTTCCCGTTCTCTATCCTGTTCCTCTTGTCTAATTTCTACTGCAATTAATCTATTATTGTGAGCATTCAAAATCGGTTGTACTTCTTCCCTGATTTCTTTCTTTAATTCATCTTTCATGTTTTTGAAATATGTCCCTATTCGTGAATCTAACCGTGTTTCCATTGTTCCCATCTCAGTTCTAATTGTTCCTATTTGTGAGTCTAACTGTGTTTCCATTGTTTCCATCTCTGTTTCTAAACGTGTTGCCACTGTTTTTAATTCAGATCCTAACCGTGTTTCCATTGTCCCAATCTGTGTTTTTAATTCAGATCGTAAAGTTCCCATCTGTGATCCCAAACGTAATATAGCACCCATCAACTGCTCCATATTAGCCGGTTCGAAATTCTTTTCGCCCCTAACATTTCCCGCAAAACTAACTTCCTTCTGCATAGCCATAAAGCTATCTGTGTTCGATACTATTTCAGAATCTTGTATCGTTAATCTCGTATTCTGTGAATTTTCTGATTGAGAAAAATTTTGAAATGGTTCCGGACTATTTTCCCGACTTATTAAATTGTTTTCCACTTCATTATTCATCATACTGTTCCCTGTGTTGGCGAGTTCGCCATGTCAACAATTTCATCATTCTGACTATCCATCATTTTTGCCTTTTCATCGATCGCGTAATCATTTACAAAACATAAAAAACTCGTCACTGTACGAAAATTACACACAATGCCTCCTTATCTCCAACAATACCATTCACACGAAATGTTTCCCTCAAACACGATTAACGAACAATTGAAATAATTGCACTAAATTGTCAAACCCGTAGACAAGACAACAAATTTAAATTTTGAAAAATACCATTAGAAGAATGCCAATTACCAAATCTACACAATCAATATAAACTACAAATTACTACAACAATACTACTGTCTACTATTTTTACAATCATAATATTTCCAAGGGACGATCCGAAGCAGCGGTCGCCACGTGCATGGGGGCTTATTTATTAAATTTGAAAATCATTTTTATTTTTCGTAGCTGTATGTCCGATTACGCTGTGTCTCGTAAACGGTTGGCCCTGACTAGTATTATTACGCAATCTGACTGCATAGAACAACAACAAAGAATGAAATGAAAATTTTCGTTAACACAATTAATTAATTAAGTCCCCAGCAACTATAAATCCTACGAAGCCAACAAAGCACAAGTGTAGCTGTTCTGTGTGTGGAAGTGTGATTCTACGTACACATCTTGCACGGTTCTTCTTCAGTAAGACAACAAATTTTAAATATCAGTTATACTGAAGTAATTAAAAAATAGAAATACTATAATTGCGTAAGGCGAGCAGAATTACACTCTAATACAAGAACACAAGAAAGATGCTTTGTTGACTGAACCTGTAATGACGCATTATTTAAGACATTGAGATAATAAAAAGAAAAGGAAAATTTTTTTTTCTTTTACCTTCATATATATTGATGAAAAGCACTCTAATCATTACAATATCTCCACACCGACTCGCTACTACCACATCTCAACAAGAACTCCCTACTGCCACATCTCGACAAGCACTCTTCACTACGACATCTCTGCACTGACTGCCTACTACGAGTTCTCAACAAACACTGCACACCGCTACTTCTCAATAATCACTGCCGGTGGAGGCGGTGAAACAAAACTCTCTGGCGCTGTGGCTCAGTGTAGCCACCTTTCAGTAGTCGAACCGTTCGTGCAGATGGTTGTTGTCTTGCAAACGTCCCCATCTGTTGACTCAGGGATTGAAACGTGGCTGCACGATCCGTTACAGCGATGCGGATAAGATGCCTGTCATCTCGACTGCTACTGATACGAGGCCTTTGGGGTCCACCACGGCGTTCCGTATTAACCTCCTGAACCCACCGATTCCATATTCTGCTAACAGTCATTGGATCTCGACGAAGGCGAGCAGCTATGTCGCGATACGATAAACCGCAATCGCTATCGGCTACGATCCTGCTTTTATCAAAGTCGGAAACGCGATGGTACGCATTTCTTCTCCTTACACGAGGCATCACAACAACGTTTCACCAGGCAACGCCGGTCAACTGCTGTTTGTGTATGAGAAGTCGGTTGGAAACTTTCCTCATGTCAGCACCATGTTGGCGTCGCCACCGGCGACAACCTTGTGTGAATGCTCTGAAACGCTGATCATTTGCACATAACTGCACCTTCTTCCTGTCGGTCAAATTTCGCGTCTGTAGCTCGCCATATTCGTGGTGTAGCAATTTTAATGGCCAGTAGTGTACAATAGTTGGAACTCAATCTACAGCGTCTGCGGAGTAGATAGTAAGAGTATAAGGTTGTTGCTTTATTTTGCTATGAAAGCGGTGCTGCTGGACAATAAAAGTGGTTTAAAAGCTGTGAGCTGTCTGGGGAAGTTAATCTTGCATTACTGAGCAACTGTTTCACCAGGTATCCAGTTTAGCTTACCAAATTCCCAACCAGACTAACATGAATTATAATCTTATTTGGAAATTTATTTTAACATTGATCATTGAAATTTCAGCCTATTAAATTTGATTCATAAATAAACTGGTGCCTTATTTAGGATTGTGAAAATGTGAGATTGTAATCTTACGGAACACATCAAATATGTCCGCAGCTTGTGGTCGTGCGGTAGCGTTCTCGCTTCCCACGCCCGGGTTCCCAGGTTCGATTCCCGGCGGGGTCAGGGATTTTCTCTGCTTCGTGATGACTGGGTGTCGTGTGATGTCCTTAGGTTAGTTAGGTTTACGTAGTTCTAAGTTCTAGGGGACTGATGACCATAGATGTTAAGTCCCATAGTGCTCAGAGCCATTTTGAACATCAAATATGGAGCCAAGATTGGGAGACTGCATACAACACTGCATTCATAAAACAACACACAAGGAACGTTGAAACATATGCAAGAGAAAATTAACCACTACCAACCGATTCAATTTTCACCCAAAGAAGTTACGTTCGTAGCACAATCCTGTCCGTCATGTAATTACCACACACTGGTATACTAAATTCATATTAACTCTTTGTGAAATCTTCCCGAAGAGAATAGCTGAGGGCTATTTTGATGATTACACCACATGCTTCACGTGGTCAACTTGGTTTACACAAAGAGTGTAACTCCACAATAATTTTGATAATTAAAATAAATTAGATCGAAAAGCAATTTACGAAAGAAAAACCTCGAACTGGTTACTATCGTCTTACTATTAACCTGATGGGTCAAACAATTGTATAAGCACGTGGTACTGGTTTCACAAAGTACACCCCACGTGGGTTTAACATAAAGAAAAGTTGCTATATTGAAAAATATTGTCAAGACGAGACGTTATAATCTCACAAGCATTCGCATTTAAGATTGATCTTAGTTAGAGTTACTGATCAACACGTGGTTCCACTTTACTCACAAAGTAGTGACAAAGCAACTACCGGAAAATAATCTGAACTTCACACGAGAATTACACTGCGCTGCAATTTAAGATAACATTAGATATTTTAGAGCTAAACCTGAAATAAAGGTGATTAAATTTTCAGTTAGGCTGAACTTAAGAAATCCATTGTCCTACGGACTTAGCAGACACCCGCTTGGCCGGAGATCTTGCCACTTCAGAAGCTCGCCACGGACAGACTGACTGGTCCCTTCCTGAGGGGTGGCTCACAAATACAAACGGAAGTGGCCAGAGGGGCAGCTTCCTATACCAACATGACAACGGACGGACAGGACCATACTAAGGATAGAAAGCTCTTTGCTTTTAGAAAGCGTAGCTACCTGTTCCGACGTTGGTCCTACTGTTCTCTAGCAGACAGTCTTGTCTGCTACCCTCAAGCATGCAACTAGAAATACATTTGCTCATTCATCCTCTCACACAGAAGGGAAGGGGGATGACAGTATCTTATCATATACAGTATATAAAAGAAAGCGGATGTAGGTTCCGTATGAGACTGTGTGACATGAATTACATATAAACTGTGTTTTAAAGTGTAGTAGTGCGACGGATCGTTCTTTTTCATGTGTAAAAGTAACACGTACCACTACTCAGTCTCCTCCCAGATAGTCAGAAACGCCACAGTAAATTTAGAATAGGAATTTATGCCTTAAATGACAACAGATTTAAGAAATTAAACATGAAAGGAATCCAACAGAGACCTTTCAAGAGCAGCCGTGAGCGCTTATCATGTGAGCACTGAGCGCCTTCTGCGTTAATTACCCAAAATAAAGAAGTCATGAACCATGAACGCGAGCATTTAGAATGAAAGGAAGTTACCAGCGTCAAAGTCAGTTCTGAAATTTTTTGTTGTGTGTATACAGTGTAACATGTGGTCTTTCCGTTAACTGAGACTGCTACTGCTTGCCTCAGTATTGATTCGTGAACACAGTCGCAAAATGAGAACACACAAATATCGTAAGACCTACGGAGAGGTCTTATGAAATGTAATGGACTTTATGTGAGATAAAAAGATCCCCCATGAAAGAAATGTAGAAAATAGTTGAACAAGTTAGATAGCAGAGCACCATAAAATTAAGATAGTCCAACTACGAAAGATATTTCCGAAAAAAAAGTTTCATCTGTAAAACAATTGATAAGGAAGTGTCACATATAGTATATCTCGGGGATGGAATAGGAATTACGTTGAGCACTGGAACAATAACAGAGAACAATGCTCACAGGATATCCTACTGTTTAATTTTTAGGTACTGAAAAATACACGGAATCATATTGAATTTACTTTTGTTCACAATTTGCATACCCTTATTGCTTTTCTTCTTACATTGAAGTATCGGTTGTCCGAAGAGTGAGTTCTTCTGTGCCAGTGCACCCGTTGTCAGTGAACACTGCTTTTAACAAAATACGGAAATTAGAGGAAAAGGAAAAGGATCAGAGTTGTACAGCAGTGACGTAGAGGTGAGAATTTTAACGGAAGACAGGAAGAGGTGGAGGATCGCATCGATACACGTGAAAACATGATGAAAATAAAAGGTCTATGTAATTCCATAACTGAATCAGGCACAAAAAGCGCAGCATCAAGATGAGTCTGGTTATAATTTAATCAGTGCTTAGTGGTTTCAGCTCCTATTAATTACGTAATGCTTACGTTTTGCTATTTGCATTCGGCAGTGGAGCTGGATGTATAATATTGACATCAAGTTTGTTTAGCAGTAATGTAATTCTTTTCTGCCACAAACTGAGCTTCATAGCATAATTAAATATCGAATATTAGCTTTGCAATATGGAATAAATACGACATGGTTCAAATAAATTAAGGCACGCTTTATCGGTACGTAAACACACACACACACACACACACACACACACACACGCACACACAGATACGGAGAGCGAGGGAGAGAGAGAGAGAGAAGAGAGAGAGAGAGAGAGAGAGATAGGGATAGGAAATTACTTGAATTATACTGGCAATGCCATGTCAGTAGTCCAAAGTTCAATAGTAGCCCTATTAAATTTCCTGTACACAAGGTGTTTTAAAACACCTTATTATGGCAGCGCATGAAACTTTTCTTGAATGCTGCAAAACACTTCAAAGTGATACAGATACATGACGATATTTACCAACACATTCACATAATCTCTGAAACAACGGTCAAAACGTTCTACCAGTCATTCAATTCTTCGCCCGACTGAAATCCTATCGTTGGACTCGGAGCCATTCGGGTGGCGCTGTGCAAACATCCTCGACGTCGTAAAATTTGCGATAACTGTGAACCAGTTCTTCAGTTTCTTGGATATTGTCGTCGATCTTTCCTTTCGATTAGCATCACCTACTTGTACATCTCTGCGGCCTTAGTCAAATTGTTGACTCCATTTCTCTACGGCTTGAAGACATATTGCATTTGGCCCATATACCGGCAAACTTTCGCAGTTGACTTAGTACAATTTAGACGTTTCCCAACAAACGTACTATCTCGCATGCTTCAAATTTGGAATACATATCCAGTTAAAAAAATGGTTCAAATGGCTCTGAGCACAATGGGGCTTAACATCAGAGATCATCAGTCCCCTAGACTTAGAACTACTTAAACCTAACTAACCTATGGACATCACACACATCCATGCCCGAGGCAAGATTCGAACCTGCGACCGTACCAGCAGCGCGGTTCCGCACTGAAGTGCCTAGAACCGCTCGGCCACAACGTCCGGCTCCATATAGAGTTGCCGCACCGTTTTTCTCCCACACTCTGATGCATTTGTTAAGTATACCACAGCAGAAACCTGCTTGCAGCAAGAACAGAACATGTCCTCTCTTCTGACAATATGCCACTCTTGTTGCATAATGGCCTTTGTATGGGACGACATGTGTATCTTACTTCTTGAAGGCCCGTTGTAAAAGCTAACACGTCTTTTAACAATGTTATGATGAAATAAGCTTTTCTCCCATCATCAGCACTTGAGATGAGAATACGTTCTTTATTATGGACCCTGCACCATATTTTATGTAAAATTAGCCTTCATAACAGCAAATAATATAAGCGCAAATCTACGTTTAGGAAAAGCCACACTCCTGGAACACTTAAACCCCAGAATTAATAAAATTAACTGAACTAACTGCACAAAATTTTATATAGGACAGACACGAATAAAATTCATCATCACATTCAGAGAATACGCGAGAGAAACAAACAACGACCAATCCACCTTCTTTACACACTTCAGAAATCAAAAACACCAAGTTGACAATATTGAAAACGCACTAAAAATCCTGCACAGAAATCTCAAAGTTCAATCACGAAAATTTTGAAGGAATCTTAGGTACACATACACACACGAATTATCCCCACGAAATACTAAATGAACAAACCGATTTCACGAACAGACAGTTCAAAAATAAATATTGAAAAGCATGCTTTTGTTCTACAATATTACTTTTATTGTAAACCGGTTTTCGGCTTACAAGGCCATCTTCAGACATTTACTGAATGTCTGAAGATGGCCTTGTAAGCCGAAAACCGGTTTACAATAAAAGTAGCATTGTAGAACAAAAGCAAACTGGTGCTTTTCATTTATTATAATGTTGTTCTACCAAGAACCGACGGAAGATTCTGTTAATATAATAAATATTGAATTTTATATCGTGATAACGGATAACCTTAACACCAGAGATTATAAACATATCCATATCGACAGCAACGACCGACAACAACATAAATATCTTTAACCAACTAGCTATCAAACTTAAATTTCCACGACTGGTAAAACTGTAAAAGACGTGTTATAATATCGAACATCCTTAAAACGTTACTGATAAACGTTACAGCAGCAGTAGTTTACTCGAAGTTGGCGTATGTCCGTTTACAACGTCAGTATATCAGTACAACGTTCAGTGCAAAAAACCTTTATGTATCATACATTATGTAAAATATAAAATAAGGTGACTATCTGCAGATGTACTGATGAAGGCAATAAAGCCGGAATAAGCTTATATACAGCAATAAAATATCAAGCAGCATACGGTCTACTAATTCAAATGAGAATATCCGAGCATGGAATATACAGATGGACATTTCGGAAAAAGAAAAAAAAAAATACTCCGATAAATGCCTATGTAAAATTCTTAAATTCCACATTCGTCAGTTCCTCATTGGTGAGCTACTCTTATTCCATGTCACTTCTTTACAACAATTCATGTATCAGCAGTTCTACCTAATTGCTAGTCACGCTGGACCATTATCTTCTGCCCTTTGATAGCTAGGTGGTCCCGATGCTTTTTTCACGGCCTCTAATTTTACTGCCCATATTTCCACATGATTTATTCATGTCTTAACTACTATATTTAAGTATTCTAATACACTGTCTATCAAACCACTACGTTTCGTAGCTGTACAGCGCAACGTGGTAAACATTTAGCATGACGGTTTAAGAAAAAATTACAATACATTTGTCATTATTATATTGATAACAAGGAAAATAGGCATGAAAATATTTATGATATTATAAATCAAGGGTACTGGAAGTAGGGTGCCTTGTCTAATTTGCATGTCTCTCTTTATTAACTAAATCTACGTCTAGGTGATTATTCTGCTATTCACAATAAAGTGCCTGGCAGAGGCTTCATTGAACCACCTTCAAGCTGTCTCTCTACTGTTCCACTCTCGAACGGTGCGCGTGAAAAAACGAGCACTTCAATTTCTCTATGGGAGTCCTGATTTCTCTTATTTAATTCTGACGATCATTTCTCCCTATGTAGGAGGGTGCCAACAGAATGTTTACGCAATCGGTGGAGAAAACTGGTGACTGAAATTTCATGAGAAGATCCCGTTGCGACGATAACGCCTTTGTTTTAACGATTGTCATTCCAATTCAAGTACCATGTCTGTGGCACCATCTCCCCCATTTCACGATAGTACAAAACGAGCTGCCCCTCTTTGAAGTCTTTCGATGTCACCCGTCAGTCCCACCCGATGCGGATCCCACACAGCACAGCACTCCAGAATAGGGCGGACAAGCGTGGTGTGAGCAGTCTCTTTAGTAGACCTTTTAAGTGTACTGTCATATCGCTGGTTTAGTTTTAGAGTATCTTTGCCGGCAGCCGCGTCTAGTGTGTCGAGCACGGGACACGAAACTGTTATGTTGTGTAGTGTGTAGATCTACATGTAAAAAGCATTGCTAGTAGTTCAGGTTGAAGTGTTGTTAGAAGTGCTTTTACAGTAAAATGATTAAATATGCAAGTAATTCAGAGGAAAGTGCATCAAGATGTAATTAAAAATGAGCAGTGCTGCTGATAACGTATTTTGTGTATTCCTCTCGTTGCGTGTCGCACAGTATCAATCATCGGCGCTGTGTTCGGTCTCCCAGAATGAAATGATGTGCATCAGTAGAAATTAGTTACCATAAAAGAGTGCAGCCAAGTGCCAGTGTCTTGTAGCGAGCGTGAGGACGTGCGTTCGATCATCGTGTTTCCGCATTATCAACAATCAGCCGCCGGCCGAGGTGGCCGAGCGGTTCTAGGCGCTACAGTCTGGAACCGCGTGGCCACTACGGTCGCAGGTTTTAATCCTGCCTCGGGCATGGATGTTTGTGATGTCCGTAGGTTAGTTAGGTTTAAGTAGTTCTAAGTTCTAGGGGACTGATGACCACAGAAGTTAAGTCCCATAGTGCTCAGAGCCATTTCAACCATTTGAACAATCAGCCGCGCCGCGACGGCTACGCGCCCGCTCGTATAAGAGAGAACTGAGAACTGAAAAATTAACTTTACGAACAGTGTTATATCATTACTAGTGACAAGGAGGACTATTACCAGATATCTGTATGTGTCACGAGCGTAAGAACTTTCGTTCGATCATTCGGCTTCCGTACCCCCCATGAACCATGGACCTTGCCGTTGGTGGGGAGGCTTGCGTGCCTCAGCGATACCGTAGGTACAACCACAACGGAGGGGTATCTGTTGAGAGGCCAGGCAAACGTGTGGTTCCTGAAGAGGGGCAGCAGCCTTTTCAGTAGTTGCAAGGGCAACGGTCTGGATGATTGACTGATCTGGTCTTGTAACAATAACCAAAACGGCCTTGCTGTGCTGGTACTTCGAACGGCTGAAAGCAAGGGGAAACTACGGCCGTAATTTTTCCCGAGGGCATGCAGCTTTACTGTATGGGGTAAAATATTCC
Organism: Schistocerca piceifrons; assembly: GCF_021461385.2. Lineage (NCBI taxonomy): Eukaryota > Metazoa > Arthropoda > Insecta > Orthoptera > Acrididae > Schistocerca > Schistocerca piceifrons. The sequence continues at coordinate 405,995,586 of NC_060139.1, forward strand.
GGAGGTAAAATAGTCCCCCATTCGGATCTCTGGGCGGGGACTACTCAAGAGGATGTCGTTATCAGGAGAAAGAAAACTGGCATCTACGGATCGGAGCGTGGAATGTCAGGTCCCTTAGACGGGCAGGTAGGTTAGAAAATTTGAAAAGGGAAATGGATAGGTTAAAGTTAGATATAGTGGGAATTAGTGAAGTTCGGTGGCAGGAGGAACAAGACATCTGGTTAGGTGACTACAGGGTTATAAACACAAAGTCAAATAGGGGTAATGCAGGAGTAGGTTTAATAATGAATAGGAAAATAGGAACGCGGGTAAGCTACTAAAAATAGCTTAGTGAACGCATTATTGTGGCCAAGATAGATACGAAGCCCACACCTACTACAGTAGTACAAGTGTATATGCTAACTAGCTCTGCAGATGACGAAGAAATTGAAGAAATGTATGATGAAATAAAAGGAATTATTCAGACAGTGAAGGGAGACAAAAATTTAATAGCCATGGGTGACTGGAATTCGAGTGTAGGAAAAGGGAGAGAAGGAAACGTAGTAGGTGAATATGGATTGGGGCTAAGAAATGAAAGAGGAAGCCGCCTGGTAGAATTTTGCACAGAGCACAACTTAATCATAGCTAACACTTGGTTTAAGAATCATGATAGAAGGTTGTATACATGGAAGAACCCTGGAGATACTAAAAGGTATCAGATAGATTATATAATGGTAAGACAGAGATTTAGGAACCAGGTTTTAAATTGTTAGACATTTCCAGGGTCAGATGCGGACTCTGACCACAATCTATTGATTATGACCTGTAGATTAAAACTGAAGAAACTTCAAAAAAGGTGGGAATTTAAGGAGATGGGACCCGGATAAACTGAAAGAACCAGAGGTTGTACAGAGTTTCAGGGAGAGCATAAGGGAACAATTGACAGGAATGGGGGAAAGAAATCCTTGGGTAACAGAAGAAATATTGAATTTAATTGATGAAAGGAGAAAATATAAAAATGCAGTAAATGAAGCAGGCAAAAAGGAATACAAACGTCTCAAAAATGACATCGACAGGAAATGCAAAATGGCTAAGCAGGGATGGCTAGAGGACAAATGTAAGGATGTAGAGGCTTATCTCGCTAGGGGTAAGATAGATACTGCCAACAGGAAAATTAAAGAGACCTTTGGAGATAAGAGAACCACTTGTATGAACATCAAGAGCTCAGATGGAAACCCAGTTCTAAGCAAAGAAGGGAAAGCAGAAAGGTGGAAGGAGAATATAGTGGGTCTACACAAGGACGATGTACTTGAGGACAATATTATGGAAATGGAAGAGGATGTAGATGAAGATGAAATGGGAGATACGATACTGCGTGAAGAGTTTGACAGAGCACTGAAGGACCTGAGTCGAAACAAGGTCCCCGGAGTAAACAACATTCCATTGGAACTACTGACGGCCTTGGGAGAGCTAGTCCCGACAAAACTCTACCATCTGGTGAGCAAGATGTATGAAACAGGCGAAATACCCTCAGACTTCAAGAAGAATATAATAATTCCAATCCCAAAGAAAGCAGGTGTTGACAGATGTGAGAATTAGCGAACAGTCGGTTTAATAAGCCACAGCTGCAAAATACTAACACGAATTCTTTACAGACGAATGGAAAAACTAGTAGAAGCCGACCTCGGGGAAGATCAGTTTGGATTCCGTAGAAATACTGGAACACGTGAGGCTATACTGACCTTACGACTTATCTTAGAAGAAAGATTAAGGAAAGACAAACCTACGTTTCTAGCATTTGTAGACTTAGAGAAAGCTTTTGACAATGTTGACTGGAATACTCTCTTTCAAATTCTAAAGGTGGCAGGGGTAAAATACAGGGAGCGAAAGGCTATTTACAATTTGTACAGAAAACAGATGGCAGTTATAAGAGTCGAGGGACATGAAAGGGAAACAGTGGTTGGCAAGGGAGTAAGACAGGGTTGTAGCCTCTCCCCGATGTTATTCAAACTGTATATTGAGCAAGCGGTAAAGGAAACAAAAGAAAAATTCGGAGTAGGTATTAAAATCCATGGAGAAGAAATAAAAACTTTGAGGTTCGCCGATGACATTGTAATTCTGTCAGAGACAGCAAAGGACTTGGAAGAGCAGTTGAACGGAATGGATGGATAGTGTCTTGAAGGGAGGATATAAGATGAACATCAACAAAAGCAAAACGAGGATAAAGGAATGTAGTCGAATTAAGTCGGGTGATGTTGAGGGTATTAGATTAGGAAATGAGACACTTAAAGTAGTAAAGGAGTTTTGCTATTTGGGGCCCGCATCTCGTGGTCGTGCGGTAGCGTTCTCGCTTCCCACGCCCGGTTTCCCGGGTTCGATTCCCGGCGGGGTCAGGGATTTTCTCTGCCTCGTGATGGCTGGGTGTTGTGTGCTGTCCTTAGGTTAGTTAGGTTTAAGTAGTTCTAAGTTCTAGGGGACTGATGACCGTAGATAGTAAGTCCCATAGTGCTCAGAGCCATTTGAACCATTTTGCTATTTGGGGAGCAAAATAACTGATGATGGTCGAAGTAGAGAGGATATAAAATGTAGACTGGCAATGGCAAGGAAAGCGTTTCTGAAGAAGAGAAATTTGTTAACATCGAGTATAGATTTAAGTGTCAGGAAGTCATTTCTGAAAGTATTTGTATGGAGTGTAGCCATGTATGGAAGTGAAACATGGACGGTAAATAGGTTGGACAAGAAGAGAATAGAAGCTTTCGAAATATGGTGCTACAGAAGAATGCTGAAGACTAGATGGGTAGATCACATAACTAATGAGGAGGTACTGAATAGGATTGGGGAGAAGAGGAGTTTGTGGCACAACTTTACCAGAAGAAGGGATCGGTTGGTAGGACATGTTCTGAGGCAACAAGGGATCACCAATTTAGTATTGGAGGGCAGCGTGGAGGGTAAATATCGTAGGGGGAGACCAAGAGATGAATACACTAAGCAGATTCAGAAGGACGTAGGTTGCAGTAGGTACTGGGAGAAGAAGAAGCTTGCACAGGATAGAGTAGCATGGAGAGCTGCATCAAACTAGTCTCAGGACTGAAGACCACAACAACAACAACAACAACAACAACATCATCAACAATCACCCGCGTCGTGACGGTTACGCGCACGCTCGTCCGAATGATATTTTGGACTGTTAATCATCAAGATTGTTAATTGGGATAAAGATTTACGATTTAGAGGTTAAACGGTGCAACCTGTGGTTTCCATAACGTCTCAGAATATAGATGTTCATACCAGACATAGGACTGTGTTTTGTTTTAACGTTGAGTGGCTCCCCTAAACCCGCTTGCATTTTTCGATAGATAATTTCAGGCAAGGCAACAGCAGTGTGGAGCAGGACAATACGACCGCTGCGGGATTATCAGGTACGTGGTGTGGACAGGGTGCACGGTCACGAAACGAGAAGTCAGTTTTAAGTACCCCACCCAGTCTTTGGTTTTCTCTACGCACAACACTATCTATGTGATCGTTCGAATTTAGGTTATTTGTAATTGTAATCCCTAAGTATTTAGTTACATTTACAGCCTTCAGGTTTTTTTTTACTTATCGTGTAATCGAAATTTAACGGATTTGTTGTAGTACCCCTATGAATAACTTCACACTTTTCTTTAGTCGGGTTCAACTGCCACTTTCCGCACTACACAGATATCGTATCTAAATAATTTTGCAATTCATTTGGTCATCTGATGACTTTACAAGACAGTAAATGACAGCATCACCTGCAAACAATCTAAGACGGCTACTCAGATTGTCTCCTATGTCGTTAATATAGATCAGCAACAATAAAGATCCTATAACACTTTCTTGGGGAACGCCGAATATCACTTCTGTCCTCGATGACTTTCCGTCTATTACTACGAATTGTGATCTTTCTGACATGAAATCACGAATCCAGTCGCACAACTGAGGCGATATTCCATAAGCACGCAGTTTGGTTAGAAGACGCTTGTGAGGAACGTTGCTGAAAGCCTTCTGGAAATCTAAAAATATGGAATCAATTTGACATCCAGTGTCGATAGCACTTATTACTTTATGAGTATAAAGAGCTAGTTGTGTTTCACAAGAATGATGTTTTCTGAATCCGTCCTGACTATGTGTCAATAAATCGTGTTCTTCGACATAATTCATAACGTTCGAACACAGTATATGTTCCAAAACCCTACTGCGATGGGCCTGCGATCTGTGAGCGGCAGTTGTATATAATTGCTAAATATGGAGCTATTGTGTCAGCATACTCTGAAAGGAACCTGACTGGTATATAATCTGGACCCGAGGCCTTACCTTTATTAAGTGATTTAAGCTGCTTTGTTACACCGAGGATATCTACTTCTATGTTTCTCATCTTGGCAGTTGTTCTTGATTGGAATTCAGGAATATTCACTTCGTCTTCTTTGGCGAAAGAGTTTCGAAAAACAGTGTTTAATAACTGTGCTTTAATGGCTCTGTCATCGGTAGCTTCACCGTTGTTATCGCGTAATGAAGGTATTCATTGCGTCTTGCCACTGGTGTGCTTTATGTATGACCGGAATCTCTTTGGGTTTTCTACCAGATTCTGAGACAGAGTTTCGTCGTGGAAATTATTATTTGGAACTCACATTGAAGCACCGCTATCTTTCGAACTTCTGCAAAACTTTGGCAATCTTGGGGATTTTGCGTTCTTTTAAATTTGGCATGCTCTTTTGGTTGGTTCTGAAACAGTGATCTGACCCGTTTTGTGTACCATGGGGAATCAGTACCATCACTTCTTAATATGTGCTATATATCTCTCAACTGTCGTCGAAACTATCTCTTTGAAATCATTCCGCAACTTTTTTAGGCTTTCATGATCATATCGGAAGGAGTGAAGACTGTCTCTTGAAATGGTGTTAAGAGCATTTTTATCAGCTTTCTTTAAATAGATACACTTTGCGTTTCTTTTTTATGGTTGTGGGTGTTACGGTATTGAGCCTAGCAGCAACTGCCTTCTGGTCGTTAAAAAAAATCCCTGTATTCGTCACGACAATTATTTGTCCAGGACTATATGTTGCTAAGAGGTCAAGAATGCTTTCGCAGACATTTACTCTTTGAATGGGCTTATGAACTAATTCTTCAAAGTAATTTTCTGGGAAAGCATTCAGTACAATTTCGGATGACGGTTTGTGCCTGTCGCCGGCTTTAAACGTATAATTTGTCCAGCATATGGAGGATAAATTGAAGTCACCACCGACAGTAATTGTATTATTGTGGTACCTATTTGAAATGAGACTGAAGTTTTCTCTGAACTGTTCAGCAACTGTATCTTCTAAGACGTGAGTTCGGTAAAACCATCCAATTAATAGTTTAGTCCGATTGTCAAACATAGCCTCTACTCATACTATTTCGCAGGAACTATCTACTTCAGTTTCGCTACATGGTAAACTTCTGACAGCAATAAATACTCCTCCACCAACTATATTCAATCTATCCATTCTAAACACTGTTAGGTCGTTCTACAAATTTTGGCTGAACTTATTCCCGGCTCAGCTCTCCGTACCTATAACTATTTGAGTTTCAGTGCTTTTTATTAGGCCTTGGAGCTCTCGTTCTTTCCTAATACAGGTACGACAATTTACAACTACACTACCAATCATGTTTACAAGTACCTTACTGTGTTTTACCTGCCTCCTTTTAGACGGTCGCTCTTTCTGTGGTTTCTTGAGACACTCTAACTTAAAAAAAAACCAGCCCAGCCCCTTCCACAGAGCCTTCGCTACCCGTGTAGTCCCATACTGTGTTTAGTGGGCTCCTGACCTGGCGGAACCTGGAAACCCACCACCCGATGGCGCAAGTTAAGGAATCTGCAGCCTACACGGTCACAGAACCGCCTGAGCATCTGATTCAGACAATGCACTCGGCTCTGCACCAAACCACAATCGCTTCTATCGACGATGCTGCAGATGGTTCGTTCTGCTTTAATCTCTCAGGCAAGACTGGCAGCCTTTACCATTTTGGCTATCCGCCTGAAACCAGAGAGAATCTCCACCGATCCAAAGCGACACGTGTCATTGGTACCGTCATGAGCCACCACCTGCAGTTGGCTGCACCCTGTACTCTCATGGCATCCGGAAGCAGCCTTTCCACATCCAGAGTAACTTCCCACGATATGCACACGAAGTGAACTCTGGCTTCCATCCCCCCCTCCCCCCCTTGGCAGCCATGTTTCTGCTACCACGCGCCGCGGAATTTGAATCCGCGCCAGACGGCATGGAGGTCGAAGACCCCTAGAGGTCTCTGCACCATCGCGCCGTAAGCCGTGGTGGCGCGCGCCTCCTGGCCCACATTTAGTGTGAGGCACAGTGGAACACGTGGTCCTAGCCGCCAATAGCGGCGCCCCCCAATCATGTATTTAAGCGCCTGCCTCTCGCTCAGCCGGCCAGTCTAATCTTGCGTACGTCTATGGATATATCGCCTCGCCTTAGCGTATTTACTTTCTTTTCCTGTATACAACTGGACGTGGTTGTCTAGTTACGTTTTCTTGTGTCTCTGTTGTTTCGATCTTGTTGTTCGTGAGGTACTTCGTTGGTCGTGTAAGTCCTCTCCCGTTTGTGTTGTCGTTCGCGGGCCGCTCCGTGGGTCCCGCCGCGCTTTCCGTCACGTCAACACCACGACCGTTCCGGCCGCAGTTACAACATTTTGGCGTCGAGGTAAATGGTGGTCGTTTTTGGCATGGAGGCGATGTTGGTCTGTCTGCTGGAGCAGCAGCAGCTGCAGCTACAGTTAGACATCTTACAGCAGTCACTGCGATTGCTAACCGACAAAGTCGATGCTCAGGACGCATTACCACTACAGTATCCGGGTCCTCGGGTGTCCGATGCGTTCCGACGTCCGCCGTCGTTCCCACCATTTAATGATGCTGAAGAAGACTGGGAGACGTACTTACATCGACTGAAACAACATTTCACGGCTTTTCAAGTCACAGACGACTCCTTGCAGCGGTCGTTTTTGTCTTGGGCCTCACCAGATACGTTCTTTCTCTTCCGCAAGTTGGCACCGTTGTTCGATCCAGTGGCTCTCTCTTTCCAGGAGATATGCCTTTTGCTGACAGACTATTATTCCCAACGCTATCATCTGGTCACCTCTCGGCTGGAGTTTGTAACGCCGGAAATGCATATCCTCCTATTTCCATCTATTGTACTATAAATTTTTTCCTTATTTTGTTATCTGAAGATATGACGATTCTGCGTCTTTGTATATTGTAATTGTTTTACTATTTGTATATACATGCATTATGTCCTAACAGCCCATCGCTTATGCCTCTAAGACGTTGACCCCAGCACAACGCAACTACTCCCAGAATGAAAAAGAGGCGTTGGCGGTCGTGTTCGCCGCCCAAAAATTTCACACCCATCTTTTTGGTGCAAAGTTCACTTTCTTGACGGACCATAAACCCTTGGTTATGCGTTTGAGACCCCACTCTCACCTTCTAGGGTGGACATCTCAACGTCTCCAGCGCTGGGCGTTGTTTTTACGAAATTATGCTTCCACCATCCGGTATAAGCTCACCGCCCACCACGCTAACGTGGACACTTTGTCATGCGCCAGTAGGCCCGTGATCCTGCCTTTGATCAACAGGAGGTCCTCTGCTCTCACATTGTTTCCGCCCACCAGGATGCACTGGATGGCCTGCCTCTCATAGCTGCTCACATTGCCGTGGCTACCTGCCGCGACCTTATGTTATGGCAGGTTCCCCAGTATGTGGTCCATGGGTGGCCCTCCTATGTTTCTCGTCGGATGCAGTCCGATTTCAGCCCCTTACGCCACCTGTCCCACAGGCTCTCTGTGATTGATGATGTTCTTGTGTTGGCCACTGAGTCGGATGCCCATCGGGTGGTCATCCAACCGGATTTGTGGCTATGGGTGCTCAGTTTGTTACACTGTGGGCACTGAGGTATGTCCCATATGAAAGTTTTGGCTTGCCGTCAGTTGTATTGGCCCGGCATCGATGGCGATATTGACCACGTGGTCCGTGGGTGCAATGTAGGTGCACGTCACCACGCAAGCCCCCCTCAGTCGTTTGCCCCCTGGCCTGCGCCTCGTGAGCCCTGGGATCGCATCCATACCGATTTTGCGGCCCCTTTTATGGGGTCCATGTGTTGATGCCTACTCCAAATACCCATATGTCATCCACATGGCATCCAACACCACGGAAACTACACGTATGGCCCTGGCCCAGGTTCTCGCTGTTGAGGGCCTACCACACATGTTGGTCTCCAATAATGGTCCCCAGTTCACAGCATCCACCTTTAACGACTTCTGTCAGGCCAACATTATCAAACATATCCGTAGCCCCCCTTTCCACCCATCGTCCAGTGGCATGATGCAGAGGCTTGTCCACACTTTTAAAACAAAGTTGACATAGGCGGTTGCTGGCGGAAGTGGCCGTGCGGTTCTAGGCGCTCCAGTCCGGAACCACGCTGCTGCTACGGTCGCAGGTTCGAATCCTGCCTTGAGCATGGATGTGTGTGATGTCCTTAGGTTAGTTACGTTTAAGTAGCTCTAAGTCTAGGGGACTGATGACCTCAGATGTTAAGTCCCATAGTGCTCAGTGCCATTTGAAAATGGCAGTTGACAAAACCACGTCGGCCGTCACCCTGTTTCTGAGCACCTATTGCACTATAACAATTGACGGACGCAGTATGGCGGAGCTCCTTCATGGGCGACAGACGCGGACCCTACTCCATTAGCTGATGCCATCCCCCTCCCGCCCCCACTCCCAGCCCTCGCAGCGTTATGCTTCCGGCACGGCCTTGTGGGCCCGCGAGTACGGGTGCAAGGTGGGTTGGACGCCCGCCACGATCGTCGCGGTCCATGGGCGGCATGTGACGTCGATGCGGATGTCGAAATGGTTGGAGTGCTGCCATTACAATCAGCTCCGCCCACGTGCCCCAGCGGGACTCGCTCCGCCGCCTCCTCCCCTATCTCCTACAGGTACGGACGTGGTCCTCAACTCGCCACCCCTTCCCGCAGATGCCGTCTCCCCAGAGGCCTGCTGCCAGCACCTCCCGCCACCAGGTGGATCGGCAGCTCCCTCCCCCACCCTGGACTCTGGGTCAGCCGTCATGGATACCTCGGTTAGCCCTTTCTCCCCACCAATGGCGGTTCATGAGCCTGGCTCTTCTTCCCACTGCCGCCCACCTTGGCATCATCCGGGGCGTTTCCTCCTCTACACGCAAGTTTCAGGGGGGAGGGATCTGGTACCGCACGCCGTGGAATTTGAACCCACGCCAGATGGCTTGGAGGTCGAAGACCCCTAGAAGTCTCTGCACCATCGCGCCGTAAGCCCTGGCGGCGCTCGCATCCTGGCGCACATTTAGTGTGACGCTGCCACAGTGGAACATGTGGTCCCAGCGGCCTCGGTCATGTATTTAAGCGCCTGCCTCTCGCTCAGCCGGCCAGTCTAATCTTGCGTACTTCTCTGGACTTATCGTCTCGCCTTAGACAGAGTATTTACCTTCTTGTTCTGTGTACGAATGGACGTGATTGTCTAATTACATTTTCTTATTACTCAGTTGTTTCGATCTTTTTATTATTCGTGAGGTCTATCGTTGGTCGTGCCTGTCCTCTCCAGTTTGTGTTGTTTGCGGACCGCTCTCTGGGCCCCCTGCGCATTCCGTCACGTCAACCCCGCGACCGTTCCGGTCGCAGTTACAACAATGTTCATAAGGGGACGCATTACGTGCCTAACACTGGAGCTCCCAACTACCAGCAAACTCACCTCCGTGAATACCTAGATCTTGTGGGCGGAGAAGCTACCTCTGAAACAAGATGGAACTGCTGCATCCGGATTCGGCAGCCACAGATAACGCCCGAAAACTTTTCGTCAAACGAAACAGGGAGGCCCTACGATCGACCCCTCAGAAAGTCTTTCACTGCCTTGCAGTCTTGGGAATGATCTCCCACTCAACCACAGGTGAGGGGTCAACCTCAGTGCAGGAAGTACACTGGGCAGCCACAGCAGCGGTCTGATCGAGGGACACATGGGACGTGTTCGACGTCCCTCGTATCTGCGCATCCGACGTCCACAGTGATGCCCCTTGGCAGCAGCTTCAAGCTGTGTGTCGGAGGCCAACACTGCGTGGAGCTGCGAGCGAAGGGTCACCTACTCAGCCCCCATTTGCACACAGCAATCACAGCTCCTATCCATTACTGAAGCCGCTCCTATTTGAAGCTCGTAAAATATGTAACAAAGGAACAGTGTTATCGCCTTATTAGCAGCAGGAACTCAAGGTGCTCTCTCACTGACGGTCTAACCAACACTGAGCTGTTCTAAGCAAACAAACAAAAGCCTGTACGATACAAGGGTCGATACAAGGGTCGCTAACACTAGCGGTACTGTACACTACGCTGTTATTAAAATAAAAGATTGTGCCTAGTAATCACATAAACGCGCAAGAAATTGCATAAATGAAGTAATAACTACAGAGATAACTGAAAATAAGTCGCTCATGTAGGGAGCTCGTAAAAATATGAAACAAGAGAACGGTGTACTCGCCTTATTAGCAACAGGAACTCAAGGTGCTCTCTCACTGACGCTCTAACCTAAACTAGGTTGTGGTTTTTAATAGGTTATGAATGTGTCTGGGGCACGTGCCAAGCTGCCTGTATGACGTAACATTCTTAAAATTGAGCCCGACCTGGAACCCACCGGGGGCTGCAGGCACTGTCCTCCCACAAGACTGTTTGTGGCTAAGGTACGACCAAGGGCGTTACAGCCCCTTTCCTTTTTTTTCTGCCGGTCACTGTTGCCCAGGGGTTATAGGGGCTTCAGTCCAGAACTGCGCGGCTGCTACGGTCGCAGGTCCGAATTCTGCCTCGGGCATGGATGTATGTGATGTCCCTAGGTTAGTTTAAGTAGTTCTGAGTTTAGGGGACTGATGACCTCAGATAGTGCTTAGAGCCATTTGAACAATTTGAAACTTGTTTTGTGACATCTTTTGAAGGTATGCATCTGCTGATTATAAAAAGCGAGAGCCACAGGAAACCAATTCTAGCGTCCTATTGGTCATTTCGGAACTCCTTAAATGCAGCTGCGAAGCTGTGGATATTGGCGAGAAAATGTGCTGTTGGTGTGAAGATGTGTGACGTCAGTTTGCAATGCTGAAATTAATGCCTTTTGGTAATAGGGGACAATTTCATGTTGTCATTAGCGGTTGGAAAACAAACGTCTGTTGGAGGGAATCCTCGTGATAGGGCAACACTGGTTTGTAACTTCTCAATGGGTGACTGGCACTTGTTGGTGGCAAGGACTAGGAGTAAGCGAGCGCCACGAGGGAAGCAGACAGGTGTATGACGCGAGAGTGACCGCACCGGATTTGATTTAGGACATCGTGTTGTCCTGCTCGACTTAGTGTAGCAGGTAGCTACAGGCTGTCACATCTTGGAAGCCCGCAAAAGGGCTGACGAGTCCGTGTTCACGAAGCGGCCAGCACATCACTGCGCCACAGTCGTACTTAGAATGAGCACAATTCGCAGCACCGGCAGATTAGTTCAACTTGATTTCACACTTATTGAATCCAGGACGATCGCCAATCTAACCTCCTTTTGCACTGTTATTTAGTGTATGGACTTCTGGGTTTCAGTGAACAACTTCCAGTCACTTTTCCGATTAAAAATTACAAAATTAAATAGTTGTTTATCGTTGAACTTCGAGAGTGAGTAAATTCTTTAGAGGGCAAGATGTAATTTAACTGATCGATGAGAGGCACCGCTTTCCATTAATCTTCATGCAAATTTCAACAGATATAATTGTCACAGCTTTCTGATTACGATGTACATTTTATATGTTGATCCGTCAATATATTTATGAATAAGCGTGAATATTGAACCTAATCATTGTTGTCGTTCGACCCTTTCACTTATTTTACGTTGGAAGCTTTTGAATTTGTCCTAGAAGATATTAGCAATCAGCTCAAAATCATAACCAACACATTATCCATTCAGATAACATTACTCAGAGTGAAATTTTGTGCAGATATCCCGCTTCGAGAACTATGGTTATGGCAGTAAGTTTCGCGTTATCCGTTTAACATTAAATTCAGAGATTAGGCATTAAAAAGGTCGTCTGCCCACAAGTAGTTTTGAAGGGTTAGGGGAAATTCTACACCACAGGATTTTGCAAAGGGATTTTAAAAGAGAAAAGTATTCCATATTTTAAGCAGTGGTACTACATACCACAGCAAGATAAAAATGCCCAGTAATCACTTGCCCTAAAATGCATATCTTAAGCTCTACGAACACCTGTTCACAGGTACTACTGCGAAACACGTCACATTTACTGTGTAAGGATACTGTGATCAGTAACCATACTAACAACCTACGGAATAGCATATGCATCCTGGGGATCCTTAGCGTCCAGAACTTTCTCCGGCGGACAGGTCACTGTGGTGTCGCGCCGGTTCTGTTAGGAGATAGCAAACTTGCGAAGTCAGTCTAGGTTTGGTCGGTCGAGTAATCATCTGATGAAAAAATCGCGAGGTAGGATTAAAATGGAAGATGTTTAATATGTATAGTGGGGCGTCTTTAATTGATATAACAAGCAGAATGCAATTGAAATAATTACGACACATTCCTCTTTTATTGTCCATGGTTACAGCATGCTGAAGACATATGTTGATATTGTTAACGTAAACTGTACTCGCAGTTCTGGATAAGTGCAGTGCATACATTAGTTCTAATGCAACTAGTTTATGTTTTGATAAGTTTGTGAAATTATTTCACGTTTTAATTTTATCTTTACACTTACTAGCATAATGGAAGCTTATTACTCGATGTGGGAAATGCCAGACACTATATTCTGTTACGATCTCTCAAACGGAAGCAACTGCCATGCCCATGTCGAGTCTGCTGAAAAATATCCAGAACGTAAGCTACAATCTGCACAGCTATTCAGCCGTCTTTTCAGCGACTAGCAGAATCTGGCTCAGTAGTACCAACAATGGCAGATCGTGACGGACCTCGTACCATTCGTACCCCCCTATTGCCACGAGAGGAAGAAGATCGTGGAACTAGAGCACGTAGAATTTCAGCATCAATCGTTGTTGCTCATCCTCTAGCCTAGGCGATCCTGCATGAATAGTTGGTATACCCACCTCATGTACAGCGTATCGAAACCCTTCGGTTCTTATGTTCAGCCCGCAATAATCCTGCTCTGCCAGTTGCTGTTGAAAGATGTGGTGCGGATACCCTTCGCACAAGAAAGATACTCTTCACAGGTGAGGCTAGTGTCATGTGACAGGGGACTGTCAATGTTCATAACCAATACGCGTGGGCTGATTCAAATGCACACGTAATTGAAGGTGCAAGGCATTAGCGATTTTACATTTGATGTATGGGCAAAATTTATTGGCAAATATTTCGAGGTATCGTCAGTTCCTATCGCCTGTGTTGCCTGGCTTGCAAGAGAAGGTACATTCCAGCGACAATAGGAGAGATACTTCATGTATGAGGGAATACCAACAAATATTTTCCGAAATGTCCGAGAACATATCACACAGACATTTAATGGGCACTGAGTTGATCGGGGAGGTCCATTACGCTGGCCAACGCGTTCCCCCCTCCCCCTCCCCCCATATCAATCCCTTGGGTCTCTGGTTGGGGTGACGCTTGATGTCTTTGCTGTATTCAGGCACCATTAATGATGTAGAAACACTACGGGAACACCTCAGAAATGTCTATCAGCGCATCCGTAGCCAGCCCGGGGTTTTGAGAGTGAGCACGATTCCTTAAGGTGTCATATAGGGACATGCTTGACTATGTATGGATGCCATATTGAACAGCTCTTTATTGGTGGCTCAATTGTGCAGGTCGTATGTAATACCAAACAGATTACGACAGAAGATCCGATTTTTCACATTAACAGAATAATGTGTTTGTTTGGTCATGTATTTACTGATATTTGATGACACCTGTAATAGCGAAGAGCTTTTAGCAGGAGAGATATGTTCTACAGCAGTGAAGAAGATCAAGACACCATAGCTAGCAAGGTACGCGTTTTAGAGCCCATGTTTTCTGGACATTTTTCCTTGTTTAGGTCCATACTACGACTTCCATAAAAGTTGATCCCATAGCCATCTTGTCCTTGGGGTGGTAAAGCTGCAATAATAGGCGGAAAAAATCAGCAGCGATCAACTTCATGAGGATGCAGAAGAAAATGGAAACAACCGCATTAAAGACACTTAACGTCTATCCACAGGACATATGGCCTGTAACTGAAAAAGAGTCATGATGATCTCTCCATTGGAAAAAGATTGTGGAACAGTGTCCCATTCGGATTTATGGGAGGGGACTACCAAGGGGAGGTGACCATGAGAAAAAGATTGAATAACCAACGAAAGGATAACGTTCTACGAGTCGGAAAGTGGATTGTAAGAAACTTGAACATGGTAGAGAAGCTATAAAACCTTGAAATGTAAATGCAAAGACCCAGTCTAGATATAGTAGGAGTCAGCAAAGTGAAAGGGAAAGAAGACAAATTTCTGCTCAGATGAGTACAGGGTGATATCAACAGCAGCAGAATATGTATAATGGGAATAGGATTCGTTATGAATAGGAAGGTAGGACAGAGAGTGTGTTACTGTGAAAAGTTCAGTGACACAGTTGTTTCATCAGAATCAATAGTAAACAAACACTGACAATGATAGTTCAGGCAATAACAGTGAACACTCTGTTCAAGAACCAAAAGAGGAGGAAGTAAATAGTATGGATATGGCAGCACAAGCGCAGTGTTTATATCAAATTGATGCGCAAATTAATTAAATTGATCAATTAAATACCCCCCCCCCGACCCTGACCATGCACACCACCACTTCTCAACGACATCATGTGTTTTTCTCGGCCTGTATGTAGGGCCCAGGCACATCCCCAATCCCAATCCCTCCCCCTCCCCACCTTCTCAGCCATCTACCGAATTGTTGGGAATTTGGATGGAATTTCGAATTTTGGTCAGAATTTCTTTGGTGGGAAATTAAAAATGGCTGTGCCCTTCCCACGACTTGAACCCTGATCCTCCTGGACAGAAAGCCCAACTATACCCCCCCCCCCCCCCCGGCCCATCCTTAACACTATTATACCACCAGAGGCACCTAAAATTGGCAGCAGCCAATAGCTCTGCAGCGTCCAATCACCGCAGCGATATATATAAGGCAGGCTTAGCAGCTCTGCAGCCTTGGAACAGCTGGGGAATTAGAAATGATGGTGCCCTTTCTGGGGCCCGAACCCTGGCCCTTCTGGTTGGAATGCCCAAGTGAATCCTCAACACATGGAAAACTGCCCAGATGCAGGAGAGGAAGGCTACGTTGGTGTCCTTTATTTATTTTGGTTTGAAAACTGACGTAGAGATCAGTCCTAATGACATAATTAATCATAAAGGTTGTGCCTAATTACATAACTATATGCATATCGTTACACAAGGACAGCAAAATATCGCAACACAGCTCAAAAATTTGTGATTCCATACACCTGGTGTTATCTTGCTGCGAAAAAGTTTCAAAATATCGCTTAAAATTAGTGACAGACACACTCAAACTCTACACTTCAACTATAAGCTGGCAGGAAAAAGGCTGGGGTGTAAGGTATTATCTTTATTCTTTTGGGCAGGAAATACGGTCAATTTACGAGGTGCTGGTGGTGGACAAAGAGAAGTTTTTAACGTTTATCACCTATAATCATACAGCTGAGGCCGTATCGATCGCTGATTGATATCAGAGTTACCTACAGATGCCTGCTCAACAATTACCGTGCAGTTCAGGTAACCAAAGCCAATGCACACCGTCACAACTGATGGAAAAATGCAGATTTGACCCACTTGGAGAGTACAGTTCGACTACTGAAAAAATAAAAAGTTACTCACCATGAAAAACGAATCTCATGACCTATTTAATAAAACAGCCTATCACTTTGATATCAATGTTGTGCCACCTGATGGGTGGAAAAGATAGCTAGGGCACTGCAGAATGATTCTTGATATACATTTCTTTTCTTTTTCTTTTCATTGTGGCGAATTCTTTTAACGAAATTTCAGACTCCCACCTTCAGAGGGCGAGACAGGCTCTCATGATTTGTTTCGTAAGCACTTGTATGATATTGCAACGCACTGGTAAAACAGGACCTGCCATACTGCACAAAACAGCTATGTCCTCTTGAATTATAGCTTGTTGCTGTTGAATGTAAAATGATTTTAGTCTTTCCGACATGTTAGCCAATGGCATGAAAGATTATATTCCCTAATATTATTTCAGGTGTCAGAATTATTTGTAATACACACGTCCATAAAAGATTATTTACAGACACTGATTTCAACGTGAGAGACGCTCTCAGGTCGTGTAATTTGTCTACCAATCTGCTAGAAAATACGTAACATAGAGGTTTTCTCTTCGGAGTTGAAATTCTCACTTTTTCTTTATTCTGATGACGTTTCTGAAATATCAAGAAGATTCCGCGGTGATAGGCAGTTTTCGCCTCAAAATAGTGGAAGCTTTTATTCCTGATTTTATTGCAGGGTGGACATGTCTCTGCTGATCATTTGTAATCGGCGGTGGGGCACTTCACTGGATGTCGCAAAATAATTAAATGCGAATTTTATCCTGCAATTGAACGTAAAAGCTATACCGATTTTGCTCATAAAACTAAAAGAAAGTGCACTGCGCCTATTTTCGTGGAAAGAGGACATTTATTATCATCGTCATTGTGTTAACCCTTTTTAATAGATGTTTGATTGTGGAAGACACATAGATGTTAAATACAAATCTTATAATCCAGTGCTCTGAACTACGTTGTCGCCGAGTTCCATAGGGGGTCGAGCTGTCCCATAAGACAAACAACCTGCAGTCAGAATAGCTTGCATCGACAAATTGACTGAAGACACAGGGGACCATCTGGACCATACTCTAGACTTTTGATGTTCTTCCAGAGGGGCACGATGTTTCTGACAAATACATTTAACAGATTGCAAGAAAGAGATGTACTGACGTTAAATAAAAGTGTTTTCCATATCAGAACGACAGGCCTGTTGGAGACGTTGTGAGGCTGCCTAGTCTGTGTCAGGTTTTCGCCACAGTTGCGCTCCCTGACCATTGGGGGCGGCGTTAGGGCATGGTTCTGAGTCGCTATGCTTTAGACAAACAAATGGTACCCGGGACAGCTGTCCTTTTATCTCCTAGTGTTTATTTAAATATACGTGGTTTTGTGTTGGTGAAGGACCATCGCCTCATGGTGGGCAATACCACGAGATTATGAAGACTGTGTTTGGCCAGTGGCTGTGAGGCATAGCAGTTGACCATTTGAAATAGCCATTGTTCCCCCATAGATAGATGGATGGAAGGAGGGATGGATGGAGGGATCTCTTACCGGGCTTCAAGTTTTGGCAATTTCTGAGCACCCATTGATGAGAACATGTTTTGGGATGACGATTTTCCCCAGATATGTGTTGCATTATGACCCATTCATTAAAAGTGCTGGTCTTTCTTTCACGATAATTTCGAAGTGTAACTAGAACAGTGATTCATTTCTTCCATCAGTTATGATAGCATGTAATGGCTTCGACTACCTGGTCTGCAGGGAGATTGTCGAGTAGGCATCTGTAGCAAACTCTGATGTCAAACAGTGACAAATACTCCTCCTCAGCTGTATGCTTACAGCCAACACCAGTATCTCCTCAGCTGAATATATTTCCCACCAAAAAGAATAACCAGCCGGAGTGGCCGAGCGGTTCTAGGCGCTACAATCTGGAACCACGCGACCGCTACGGGCGCAGGTTCGAATCCTGCCTCGGGCATGGATGTGTGTGATGTCCTTAGGTAAGTCCGGTTTAAGTAGTTCTAAGTTCTAGGGGACTGATGACCTCAGAAGTTAAGTCCCATAGTCCTCTGTCCCAGAAGACCACTGTTAGAATCTTGGAAAGGGCACAGCCATTTTTAATTTACTAACAATTTCCATGTGAGTGGTGGGGTAGGACATCAACACAGCCACAGGACAAAGAAATTCCCATAAAAATTTGAAATTCCCACCAAACTTCGAAATTCACATCAAAATTCGAAATTTCTCCCAATGGCATGGGTAGGAGAGGTGGAGGGAGGATGAAGGGGCTGGGGCCCATGTGCAGGCTGAGAAAAACACAGGACATCAATCAGGGGAGGACTTCAGCATGGCTGTGGATGTTGGTGGGGGTAATTAATTGATCAATTTAATTAATTTTCATATTATTTTGATATCAAAATTGCTCCCATACTGCCATCTCCCTACTACTGAGATATACCTGGAAAGGCTGGGTGTTCAGGAAGATTTCAGTTCGATTACATCATGGTCAGACAGAGATTTGGAAGTCAGATACTGGATTGTAGGGCATACTGAGGAGCATACATTTACTCAGATCACAACATACATGTGTTGAAGGGTAGGCTGAAGTTGAAGAGGTTACTCAGAAAGATGTAAAGGAATGGACTATGGAAGTATGAAAGAATGACGAGATACGCTTGAAATTCTCTAACACTTCAGATACAGCAATAAGGAATAGCTCAGTAGGCAGCACAGTTAAAGAGGAATGGACATCACTGAAAAGAGCACTCACGGAAGTTGGAAAGAAAAACATAGGTACAAAAAAGGTAACCACAAGGAAACTATCAGTAGCAGAAGAAATACTTCCATTTATCGATGAAAGAAAGACAGAAAAAATGTTTAGAGAAATTTAGCAATACCGAAAAGCAAGTCGCTGAGGGATGAAATAAATACAAAGTGATGGGACGTTAAGACGAAATGACAGCATGAAAAATGAGAAGAAATCGAAAAAGAAAGGACTGGCAGAAAGACTGACTCCTCATATAGGAAAGTCAAAGTAACCTTCGTTGAAATTAAAAGCGGCGGTGGTAACTTTAATAAGAGTGCAATGGGGACTCCAATGCTAAATATTGAGGAGAGAGCAAATAGGTGAAAAGAGTACATTGAAGACCTCAATGATGGGGAAAATATGTCTGCTGTGATAGAAGAAGAAACAATTCTCGAAAGGGAAGATATAGAAATTACAATCAGAACTTAAGAGAGGTTAGGAGGACTTTAGATCAAATAAGCGGAAGGGATAGATAACAATCATCTTAACAGCACATGCATCCAAATTGCTGACAAGAATAATATACAGAAGAATGGAAAAGGAAATTGAGGATGTTTTAAATGACGATCAGTTTGGCTTCAGTGATGTAAAGGTACCAGGGCGGCAATTCTGACATTGTGGTTAATAGAGAAAGCGAGACTAAAGAAAACCCAAGACACGTACATAGTTTTTTTCCGACCTGGAAAAAGCGTTCGACAATGTAAAATGATGAAAGATGTTCGACATTCTGAGAAAAATAGGTGTAAGCTGTAGGGAGAGACAGTTAATAAACAATATGTGCAACAGCCAAGCGGAAATAATAAGAGTGGACGACCAAGAACGGAGTGCTCGGGTAAAAAAGGGTGTAAGACAGGGATGTAGTCTTTCACCCGCACTGTTCAATCTCCACACCGAAAAAGCAATGATGAAAATAAAATAAAAGTTCAGTTCAGGGGTGGAATTAAAATTTAAGGTGAAAGGAAATCAATGATACAGTTCACTAGTGACATAATTATCATGAGTGAAAGTGAGGAATAATTACGTGTTCTTCCAAATGGAATGAAGATATTAATGAGTACAGAATATGGATTGAAAGTACAAGGGTTATTGGGAAAGTAAGGAACAATCGGTGGCGAAATGGAAAATACAGTGAAAAATCTGATGAAGCTTTACACTATGCGTTGGGCACTGTGTCTAGTATGCCCATCGATCGCATCGTGTCGCTCTTTTCAGTTCTGAGCTCACAGTGAGAACGGAAAGGTGGCTAGGAAATTAGCGTCTCCTGTCAAGTATGGGGGCCTCTAGAAAGATTTCGCCTGAAGCTATGCAATCCACATAACATAACTGTCATGAGGTTCGTTCTACACGACAGGTCTCGGCCGCATTCTCCAGGGGCAATGAAGATGCTTCTGCAGCGTTTTCGATGGGAAGTATATGATCACCAATAATAGAACCCGTAATTGGCTCCCGTGAGGTTCATCTCTGCTCAAATGAACTGCTTGGTATGAAGACAATATTTTGAGCCAGACAACGAGCTGCTGTCCATAGTAGAATATTTTCGAAAAGTACTGGCTGCTGTCTTCTATAGCGAGGGAACTGAGAAGTTTGTACAACTCTAGGACAGATGTTTACGTCTGAGCGACGACTGTGTAGTGAAGTATTTGGAAGGTGTAGCTAACCGTTGCAAATAAAGCTGTTTTAATTTTCATTGTGGTTTCCATTTCGTGACGTATCGTTGCTTACTTTCTGAATAGCCCTCGTACATGGAAGAAAGTCGAAGGCAATACGAAGTAGCAGAAATGAGAACAGCGAGAACGTTAACATCGGGGCTGACGGTCGCGAAGTAAACGAAATTAAGGAATTCTGCTACATAGGCAGCAAAATAACCAATGACGGACGGAGCAAGGAGGACATCAAAAGCGGACTTGGCAAGAGAGGTCTGCTAGTATTCAACATAGGTCATAGTCTGAGGAAGAAATTTCTAAGGATATACGTTTTGAGCACAACATTGTGTGCTAGTGAAACGTCGATAGGGGGAAACCGGAACAGATGAGAATCGAAGCATTTGAGATGCAGTTCTACAGACAAATGTTGAAAATTAGGTGGACAAATAAGGTAAGAGATGAGTAGGTTCTGGGCAGAATCGGTGACGATATGAATATGTGGAAATCACTGACAGGGAGATATGACAGGGCATTTGTTAAGACATCAAGAAATGACTTCCATGGTTCTGAAGGGAGTTGTAGGGGGCAAAAAATGTAGAGGAAGACAGAGACTGGAATAATCCAGCAAATAATTGAAGACATATGTTACAATAGAGGGTAAAAACTGTAGGGGAAGGTAGAGATTGGAAAACATCCATCAAAACATTGAGGACGAAGTTTTCAAGTGCTACTCTCTGGTGGAGAGATTAGCATAGGACAGGAATTCGTGGCGGGCCGCATCAAACTAGTCAGAAAACTTATGATATGAAAACAAAAAAACCGCATCAGTCATTATAACAAAATGCAGGACCATGAAGGGGGGGGGGGTGAAGTAGGTTGAGTAGAGAAGAAGAAATAAGGTGGAAGTGGGCATAATGGTTCAAATGGCTCTTAGCACTATGGGACTTAATTTCTGAGGCCATCAGTCCCCTAGCACTTATAACTACTTAAACCTAACTAACCTAAGGACATCACACAAATCCATGCGCGAGGCAGGATTCGAACCCGCGACCGTAGCAGTTGCGCGGTTCCAGACTGAAGCGCCTAGAACCGCTCGGCCACTCTGGCTGGCCAGGAAGTGGGCATAAAACTTATAGACATTAGTGTCTTGTACCTACAAATTTTCCAATTTTAAATAAAATTGTTTCACATTTTATGTTGATCATTTCTGACATTTCAAAAATATGTTCGTGCACGGACAAGTGCCTTTCATGAGATATACTAAGTGAACACGCCGTACTGATCATCTCTAGCTCTCCACCTGCTCTCAGTCCTAAATTCACGCGAGTAAAAGCGCTCCAAAAAACAAACTAGCAAAATGTTTCATCTAACAACATGAAGAAGTCAACATATTTTCATATGACAAAAAACCTAAGGCAAATATGACGCTGACTTCTTAGAGCTCCAGACTAGCTCGCAGTATCGAAACAAGAAATCGTGTGTCGATGTGACAACACTGGAGAGAACGTCACTGAATAACTGGAGATAACGTCATTGATCAACAAAGTAACCGTTGTGTATATTGTGGAAGATAGCTTTCTTTCGGAAATTTCTACCACAGAGCGTGAGAGTATTGTGGGAAACGCGTTCCACATACTTACAGGGAATAATACTGACCAAGTCTTCTACTGTGCAGTGTCAGACGACACGGATCATTCCCCCATCTCTGCTGAATAAATAAGGGTTGAAATTTTTTCTATTACAAGAGTGGTTATGTATTGTAAACACTAATTTCGAACTGTGCTACAATTTTATTGTTTATTCAGAATGGTGGTAACTGTTACATTATCTTTTAATACACATTTATCATACGTGCAACTGCATAACTGGTCACGTAGACATAAGCATGGGTAGTTGTGAAGTGCTGTTAGTAGTTGATCCTGTATCGCTTCAGTCTGGTGCCAGACTGTCCCTTAACTCTGGTTATCATTAATTACTCATCACATTTGTAACAGGCTTTTCCCTTTTGTTCTCGATCCATTCAGACTGAAATATCAGAAAGGGTGATACAGACGATGGCATAGATCAAGCTATCCCTGTATAAAGCAAGTCTGATTAACTCTATTTACTTTTCATGTTGCACTGAGCTTAATATTTTGGCCTAGTCTTGGGGATCCATCTGACTGGGTACCACTCGATAGCGAATGGCCAGAGAGGTGCTCTCAAGTGACAGCTTAACCTGAGATCTAAAGAAGCTCACTGCATGATGCAGAGCAACGACCTGTGGCAACGGAGGCGGGCTATCCCCGGACCAGTGCTATTGAGTGTTCACCGCCAAGGTGGCGCGCAGCATTACTGGCATCTGGGAGACGCAGAAGAGGCACCCGGCATTTCCGATTAGCCTTTAGGAGTGTGCACTAAAGAGAAAGCTGGGACGGTAAGGGATCTGTGTGTCCTCTTTGCATGGTACCCCATTCGGCTAATGTAGTAGTACTCAGTGCTTGTTGACCGAAGGGCAGATTCTGGTAATAAAATAATAGTGTGAGGGCGGTCGGAAAGGTACGTAGATTAGATCATATTTGGTTGCGAGGAGGCAAAACACATGTTTGAGAATGGCATGTACGCCACTTTGTGAAGGGCTGTTGTGCCAAGAAGTTTGCTGAGCCGGAACTGCTGAAAATAGCGGGAAGGCAGATGACTGGGCAGTGCTAAACAAAGGGGATTGGGTAAGGAATCGGACGCCTTTATCCACTCACATTCGCTAGTGTAGTAACCTTTTTCAAATGTTGGAGAAATTGCCAAATTCGGAACGGAAGAAATAAGAGATTGGCCAGTTTTTTCGGAGCAGTGATGGCAAGTTTTGTTACGACGTTTCCTGTCAGGATGGCTCTTAACAATCTTTGTGATTAGAATGTGAATGAGTTTTGAAGAAGTGGGAGCAGAGAGTTTTTTCAGACATTTCAAGTATCTGAACGAGGAAGTATCTGAACGATTAACAGAGATTTCAGTTGCAATTATTTCATAGATTTTGGATGGAGAAGTACTAAGATGGTGGGAAGAGGCACACCGGTCTCGTCAGATAAGACTCAAACGCATCCCCTACAGCACAGACGTGACCGGCTAGGCCATGTATGCAGTACATGGCCTAGGGAGAGGGAGCATGGTAGAATCTTGCAGCTAGGTGAAGAGGAGATGAGAAGGGTTGTGAATATGTAGGCGTGTTTCTGTAACTTAATGTGAGGTAGTTTCAGAATGGCACCGAGAAATTGGTGGCTTAATAGTGCCCAGGCACTCTGGCGTCTTACTTGTGGTATCATTTACCCAAAGAGAGATCGAAGGTATCATCATGTCTTCATCGAATCATGTATTTACTTGTTTGTTCGATGAGTTGTGAAGTAATAATCTGATGTTTTCCTTTGTCCCATCCCCATAGGTTTTGTTGTACCACAGCCGCATCTGAACGAGGTTATTTAAACGTTTTCCTTTTATTTCCAATCATTTGGAATTGATACTGTGCTGTTAACAAACCATGTTCTCTTTTTCCTTGATTGAATTGATGGTTACAATAAATTTGTGCTACACTGGACCACTCTTTAATTTCAGTAGCTAAATGAAGCCCCTAAACCACTTTCTTACTCTTGGTTTTTGTTAGGGCCCACATCCGGGACTCAGTTCTAATGTTTCTGTTGCGTGATTGCTTTTGATTTCATATCTGAGCCT
The DNA here is from genome assembly GCF_021461385.2 of Schistocerca piceifrons. Lineage (NCBI taxonomy): Eukaryota > Metazoa > Arthropoda > Insecta > Orthoptera > Acrididae > Schistocerca > Schistocerca piceifrons. The sequence continues at coordinate 406,019,577 of NC_060139.1, forward strand.
GTGGGGAGCTGTCTGCACCTCTTAGGGTTCAGTCGATGCAGATCAGAGTGGCAACTACTAACAGGCCACGAGTTCGATGAGACTTTACAGTGCCTTGGTGACTGGGTGTAATTAGTAGAGGAAAGATCAATTAGTGGCTGTATTACTTCGATTCTACCCAAGAGAAAGTTTAGCATTTTCTTGTATAAAGGTTTGCAAGAGTCCCAAATAGTACAGGCTCAGTGACATACGCTGTTACTTGTTAGCTTATATTAGGTTGTTCACTGTAAGCCCATGTTATTTGTTTTATACTGGATACCATTATTTTATAGAGGATATTTTGTGTTATTGTTTGAGCGCTACTGAGGTTTACTGCTTTTCCAGAATGATTTACGTATTGTGTATTCATATTTTGCATGTTAAGTAAATTCTTATTACAAATGAGACCTCGCCTGCACCATCCATAGCCGGAAACCCACCTTACCCACATCCGACGTATAGCACGGTAAATTACCTGTATATGGCGTCCACATGATAGAATGGTCATTGAGCATTGTATGAGTCCAATCGCAGAATTTGTACTAGTTCGTTTCAATATTCACATGTGTGCTACTCCCGAAGTATCAAATTCTGTCATTAACCAGAAGTATGGAACCGTCTACATCTACATGTACATGAATACTCTGCAATTCACATTTAAGTGCTTGGCAGACGGTTCATCGAACCACAGTCATACTATCTCCCTATCATTCCACTCCCGAACAGCGCGCGGGAAAAACGAACACCTAAACCTTTCTGTCCGAGCTCTGATTTCTCTTATTTTATTTTGATGATCATTCCTACCTATGTAGGTTGGGCTGAATAAAATATTTTCGCATTCGGAAGAGAAGTTGGTGACTGATATTTCGAAAATAGATCTCGCCGCGACGAAAAACGTCTTTGCTTTAATGACTTCCATCCCAACTCGCGCATCATATCTGCCACACTCTCTCCCCTATTACGTGATAATACAAAACCAGCTGCCCTTTTTTGCACCCTTTCGATGTCCTCCGTCAATTCCACCTGCTAAGGATCCCACACCGCCCAGCAATATTCTAACAGTGGACGAACGAGTGTAGTGTAAGCTGTCTCTTTAGTGGACTTGTTGCATCTTCTAAGTGTCCTGCCAATGAAACGCAACCTTTGGCTCGCCTTCCCCACAATATTATCTATGTGGTCTTTCCAACCGAAGTTGTTCGTAATTTTAACACCCAGGTACTTAGTTGAATTGACAGCCTTGAGTATTGTACTATTTATCGAGTAATCGAATTCCAACGGATTTCTTTTGGAACTCATGTGGATCACCTCACACTTATCGTTATTTAGCGTCAACTGCCACAGCAATCTTTTCTAAATCGCTTTGCAACTGATACTGGTCTTCGGATGACCTTACTAGACGGTAAATTACAGCATCATCTGCGAACAACCTAAGAGAACTGCTCAGATTGTCACCCAGGTCATTTATATCGATCAGGAACAGCAGAGGTCCCAGGACGCTTCCCTGGGGAACACCTGATATCACTTCAGTTTTACTCGATGATTTGACGTCTATTACTACGAAGTGCGACCCTCGTCGCAGGAAATCACGAATCCAGTTGCACAACTGAGACGCTACCCCATAGGCCTGCAGCTTGATTAGAAGTCGCTTGTAAGGAACTGTGTCAAAAGCTTTCCGGAAATCTAGAAATACGGAATCAACTTGAGATCCCCTGTCGATAGCGCCCATTACTTCGTGCGGATAAAGAGCTAGCTGCGTTGCACAAGAACGATGTTTTCTGAAACCATGCTGATTACGTATCAATAGATCGTTCCCTTCGAGGTGATTCATAATGTTTGAATACAGTATATGCTCCAAAACCCTACTGCAAACCAACGTCAGTGATATAGGTCTGTAGTTCGATGGATTACTCCTACTACCCTTCTTAAACACTGGTGCGACCTGCGCAATTTTCCAATCTGCAGGTACAGATCTATCGGTGAGCGAGCGTTTGTATATGATTGCTAAGTAGGGAGCTATTATATCAGCGTAATCTGAAGGGAACCTAATCGGTATATAATCTGGACCTGAAGACTTGGCCGTATCAAGCGATTTGAGTTGCTTCGCAACCCCTAAGGTATCTACTTCTAAGAAACTCATGCTAGCAGCTGTTCGTGTTTCAAATTATGGAATATTCCATTTGTCTTTTCTGGTGAAGGTATTTCGGAAGACTGCGTTCAATAACTCCGCTTTAGCGGTACAGTCATCGGTAACAGTACCATCGGCACTGAGCAGCGAAGGCATTGACTGCGTCTTGCCGCTTGTGTACTTTACATACGACCAGAATTTCGTCGGATTTTCTACCAAATTTCGAGACAATGTTTCGTTGTGGAACCTATTAAAGGCATATCGCATTGAAGCCCGTGCCAAATTTCACGCGTCTGTAAATTTTAGCCAATCTTCGGGATTTCGCGTTCTTCTGAACTTCGCATGCTTTTTCCGTTGCCACTGCAACAGCGTTCGGACCTGTTTTGTGTACCATGGGGGATCAGTTCCATCTCTTACGAATTTATGAGGTATGAATCATTCAAATGCTGTTGCTACTACACTCCTGGAAATGGAAAAATGAACACATTGACACCGGTGTGTCAGACCCACCATACTTGCTCCGGACACTGCGAGAGGGCTGCACAAGTAATGATCACACGCACGGCACAGCGGACACACCAGGAACCGCGGTGATGGCCGTCGAATGGCGCTAGCTGCGCAGCATTTGTGCACCGCCGCCGTCAGTGTCAGCCAGTTTGCCGTGGCATACGGAGCTCCATCGCAGTCTTTAACACTGGTAGCATGCCGCGACAGCGTGGACGTGAACCGTATGTGCAGTTGACGGACTTTGAGCGAGGGCGTATACTGGGCATGCGGGAGGCCGGGTGGACGTACCGCCGAATTGCTCAACACGTGGGGCGTGAGGTCTCCTCAGTACATCGATGTTGTCGCCAGTGGTCGGCGGAAGGTGCACGTGCCCGTCGAACTGGGACCGGACCGCAGCGACGCACGGATGCACGCCAAGACCGTAGGATCCTACGCAGTGCCGTAGGGGACCGCACCGCCACTTCCCAGCAAATTAGGGACACTGTTGCTCCTGGGGTATCGGCGAGGACCATTCGCAACCGTCTCCATGAAGCTGGGCTACGGTCCCGCACACCGTTAGGCCGTCTTCCGCTCACGCCCCAACATCGTTCAGCCCGCCTCCAGTGGTGTCGCGACAGGCGTGAATGGAGGGACGAATGGAGACGTGTCGTCTTCAGCGATGAGAGTCGCTTCTGTCTTGGTGCCAATGATGGTCGTATGCGTGTTTGGCGCCGTGCAGGTGAGCGCCACAATCAGGACTGCATACGACCGAGGCACACAGGGCCAACACCCGGCATCAAGGGTTGGGGAGCGATCTCCTACACTGGCCGTACACCACTGGTGATCGTCGAGGGGACACTGAATAGTGCACGGTACATCCAAACCGTCATCGAACCCATCGTTCTACCATTCCTAGACCGGCAAGGGAACTTGCTGTTCCAACAGGACAATGCACGTCCGCATGTATCCCGTGCCACCCAACGTGCTCTAGAAGGTGTAAGTCAACTACCCTGGCCAGCAAGATCTCCGGATCTGTCCCCCATTGAGCATGTTTGGGACTGGATGAAGCGTCGTCTCACGCGGTCTGCACGTCCAGCACGAACGCTGGTCCAACTGAGGCGCCAGGTGGAAATGGCATGGCAAACCGTTCCACAGGACTACATCCAGCATCTCTACGATCGTCTCCATGGGAGAATAACAGCCTGCATTGCTGCGAAAGGTGGATATACACTGTACTAGTGCCGACATTGTGCATGCTCTGTTGCCTGTGTCTATGTGCCTGTGGTTCTGTCAGTGTGATCATGTGTTGTATCTGACCCCAGGAATGTGTCAATAAAGTTTCCCCTTCCTGGGACAATGAATTCACGGTGTTCTTATTTCAATTTCCAAGAGTGTATATCTTTGAATTTTAGCCACATCTCGTCTACATTTGCACAGTCAGTTCGGAAGGAATGGAGATTGTCTCTTAGGAAGGCTTTTAGTGACACTTTATCCGCTTCTTGAAATAAAATTATTTTGCGTTTGTTTCTGGTGGATTTGGAAGAAACGCTATTGAGCCTAGCTACTACGACCTTGTGATCACTAATCCCTGTATCAGTCATGATGCTCTCTATTAGCTCTGGATTGTTTGTGGCTAAGAGGTCAAGTGTGTTTTCGCAACCATTTACATATCGCGTGGGTTCGTGGACTAACTGCTCGAAATAAATTTCGGAGAAAGCATTTAGGACAATCTCGGAAGATGTTTTCTGCCTACCACCGGTTTTGAACAAGTATTTTTGCCAACATATCGAGGGAAGGTTGAAGTCCCCACCAACTATAACCGTATGAGTGGGGTATTTATTTGTTACGAGACTAAAATTTTCTCTGAACTGTTCAGCAACTATATCATCGGAGTCGGGGGGTCGGTAGAATGAACCAATTATTAACTTAGTTTGGCTGTTAAGTATAACCTCCACCCATACTAATTCGCACGGAATATCTACGTCGACTACTACCGTATGTCTCATAAGCCCAAATGACGTAATTACATGACAACATATCATTGTGAAGGTATTCCCTTTTAGGTGTGTGTCCAACCTCTTTCTTCCCTACAGATTTGATTTCCCTCTGCGGCTTCCCTAATCTCTTAACACATGTCCAATAAGCCTGCTCTTTTATTTAGTCGATATTTTCATTTTCGCCGATCCAGTGTCCTTCTGTATCACGACCTTCAAACGATTCGATTCCTTCCTTTTTCTATTTGCCCACAGTTCACAGTTTTCTTCCATATAATGATATAATGTGCTCCAATACATTTTCTTAGTGGCGAATGGGCTGTCGTATTCGGATTCTTACATGCTTGTTGCTTCAGATGCAAAGAGTTATTTTGCATACTTCGTAGCTGAATGCACTGTCTTCAATTTCGTTTTATTACTAAACTTATTTCAATCCGTATTTTATACTGATCATTTAATATGATAAGCCCTATAATCGTTCATTTTCAGCGCAGACATCAGTGTCATCAGGGAATTGTGTAATTGAACTCCAGTCACCTGAAATTTTCTTATCGCTCCTAACGCTCTCTTTTATTTTCATTATTTTCATGTTCATGGTAGAACAAAATGACAGAAAGACTGCATCCTTGCGTCAAACCTGTTTTAATTCGAAAACTTTTGCGTTAGTATTCCACTTTTATTTTTCTCTCTTTGTTCTTATACGTACAGTTTGTAGCTACGAGGGTTATTCCAAAAGTAAGGTCCGATTGATTGCCAAATTGAAACCACAGTGAACATCAGAAATGTTTTACTTGTAACAATTAGCTACACCTTTCAGCTACTTCTCTACGTAGTCGCCGTTCTGACTTAGACTTTTGTCATAGCGTTGTACCAACTTTTCAATAGCCTCATCATAGAAGGCAGCCGCCAGTGCTTTCCGCCAATTCTCCACGCTGGCCTACACCTCGTTGTCTGTGTCAAAATGTTGTCTTCAAAGACAGCGGTTCATGTGACCAGAGATGAAACTCAGGGGGAGACAATTGCGGACTGTATTGTGGGTAATCTAACATTTCCATTTGAAAACGATGCAGGAGCATCTTCATTACCCCTGCAGAATGCGGCTGAGAATTGTCGTGAAGACGAAACAGCACGACAGTAATGTAATGTTGGCTGCATAGCTTCAGGCGAAATTTCTCACCAGGCCCTCGTACTTGGCGGCAGACACTATTTTCTAGACATCTTTACGCACTCACTGCGAGCTCAGAAATGAGAAGAGCGACGTGATGCTAACTGGGGTTATACTAGAGACACTACCCAACACATCTGTGCAAAGATTTATCGGATTTTCATAGTCGTTTCCATTTCGCGACCGATCGGACCTTACTTTTGGAATAACCCTCGTATTTTAGGATATCAGTAAGTTCTTTGAAGATCCGCTCGTACACCGTAATGCGCAGCGTACTACGTGGCTTACGGGCAAGCAGGTAAGCCGCACAAGGATGGAATCTCTGCGGCGGATTAGTGACCGTGGGTTGGTTTCTCTACGGTGTCCCACGACCGTTTCGGCAAATGCTTGTCTTTTCCAAAAATTTCGCCTCATGCGACACACAAACAGTTAAGATACTGTGACATACGAAACAAAGCTTACACAGGCAGGTGTACACGAATTCCCTCCTTTTCAGATCAGATGACGACTGTGGACACAGGAAGGGCATGCGGCAGCACCGTTTGAGGAGAAATTCGCCAAATGCTGAAAAGTTGGACCCGTAGTAGACTAAAAAGTCAGGGAAATGAAGAGGAAAATAAGAATAAGACCAATTAATGGTCTTGATTTTTCATAAATCTAGCATGAGTTGTGAAGTGCTATGTTAGAACTGCCTCGCTGAGTCCAAATTCCCACTTGGAACGTCGTGGTGGACTGGTGCATAAGAACAGAGAACAGGTATCTCTTCTGTCATCCAGACAGGTTTCCCGGTTTTGCAGTGTATCGTTTACGGTGAATGTCGCCTTGGTTTGAACAATACACTATCGATTTCCTTCCACATCCATATTTAATGCTGTGCTTGCCCCTCGTCTCGAATGGCCAAATCTCCTTTCCTTCCCTCCTTTTAAAATTTATTATTTTTGCTAACTACGACGGGCGTGCGTTCGGTAAGTAAAGCAACGCTTCTTTTTCTCTGCCAATTTCGATTTCAAAAATTAGGAACTTGTTGTCATAGGTCGTGAAATATTTCCGCTTCAGCCCCTGTAGTTTCATGAAGTTCTGATGGATAGCGCCGCTGTATGTAACCTTCAAAATGGCGTCCGTAACGGAGGTGCGTTCCATCTTGAGAGCTGCCACTGTGTTTCTTCTGGCGGAAAACCAAAGCATCGCACATATTTACGGACCCAGCCTGTCCGATCTCCCGCCTGCACGGAGCTGTGATTCCTGCAATGCGCAACGTGCGGAAATTCTCATTCGAGGTGATCAACGGATGGCAGTGAAACAGTTCGTTGTTTAACGGGACGTCTCTACGCTCCTGACAGGAGCTCACAAAAACTTATTGGGCTGTTCATCCTTGTCCTCCCCACAGACCCGATCTCGCACCTGCCGGTTTCCATCTCTTTGGCCCAATGAAGGATGCACTCTGCGTGGAGCAATACGTGGATGATGGTAAGTTTCTTGATGCAGAAAGACATTGGCTCCGACGTCGACCAGTAGAGTGTTACCACCCGGGCATACAGACCTTCCCAGTAAGGAGGCGTCAGGCCGTCGCATTGGACAGCAATTTTGTAGGAAAATGGTGTTTCTTAGTGAAAAATGTGGGAGATAAAATGATGTGTGAATAAAACTTCCCTTATTCCAGAAAAAGAAACGTGTTACTTTACTAAATGAACGCCAACTATACTACGGTTGCTGTTAATTTACATATGTCAAGTGTAGAAAATTAATTTTCCTTTCCTTCATAACCAACTAAGCCTCATATACCCTACTGGCCATTAAAATTGCTACACCACGAAGATGACGTGCTTCAGACGCGAAATTTAACCGACAGGAAGACGATCCTGTGATATGCAAATGATTAGCTTTTCAGAGCATTCACACAGGGTTGGCGCCGGTGGCGACACCTACAACGTGATGACATGAGGAAAGTTTCCAACAGATTTCTCATACCCAAACAGCAGTTGACCGGCGTTGCCTGGTGAAACGTTGTTGTGATGCCTCGTGTAAGGAGGAGAAATGCGTACCATCATGTTTCCGACTTTGATAAAGGTCGGATTGTAGCCAATCGCGATTGCAATTTATCGTATCGCGACATTGCTGCTCGCCTTGGTCGAGATCCAATGACTGTTAGCAGAATATGGAATCGGTGGGTTCAGGAGGGTAATACGGAACGCCGTGCTGGATCCCAACGGCCTCGTATCACTAGCAGTCTAGATGACAGGCATCTTATACTCATGGCTGTAACTGTCGTGGAGCCACGACTCGATCCGTGAGTCAACTGATGAGGACGTTTGCAAAACAACAACCGTCTGCACGAACAGTTCGACGACGTTTGAAGCGGCATGGACTATCAGCTCGGAGACAATGGCTGCTGTTACCCTTGACGCTGCATCACAGACAGGAGCGCCTGCGATGGTGTACTCAACGACGAACCTGGCTGCCCCAATGGTAAAACGTAATTTTTTTCGGATGAATCCAGGTTCTGTTTATAGCATCATGATGGTCGCATCCGTGTTTGGCGACATCGCAGTGAACACACATTGGAAGCGTGTATTCGTCATCGCCATACTGGCGTATCACTCGGTGTGATGATACGGGGTGCCGTTGGTTACACGTCTCGGTCACCGCTTGTTCGCATTGACGACAATTTGAACAGTGGACGTTACATTTCAGATGTGTTACGACCCGTGGCTCTACCCTTCATTCGATTCCTGCGAAACCCTACATTTCAGCGGGATAATGCACGGCCGCATGTTGCAGGTCCTGTACGGGCCTTTCTGGATACAGAAAATGTTCGACTGCTGCCCTGGCCATCACATTCTCCAGATCTCTCAACAACTGAAAACGTCTGGTCAATGGTGGCTGAGCAACTGGCTCGTCACAATACGCCAGTCCCTACTCTTGATGAACTGTGGTATCGTGTTGAAGCTGCCTGGGCAGCTGTACCTGTACGCGGCATCCAAGCTCTGTTTGACTCAATGCGCAGGCGTATCAAGGCCGTTATTACGGCCATAGATGGTTGTTCTGGGTACTAATATCTCAGGATCCATACACCCAATTTGCGTGAATATGTAATTACATGTCAGTTCTAGGATAATATATTTGTCCAATGAATATTAATGGCCAGTAGTGTAGTTACCATCGTTCGTGTTGACAGTATCACGTAAATACACGAGGTGTGTTCCCGGAAGGCAATTTTTGTGCTTGCTGCTAACCACTTCTTAATCGTTAAGTCATCATCTACATAATATTTCCACACAGGATGGAACGCACTACTCATATGTTCGTGACCTAGTTAAAGCACGGCCGCTTAAACAAGGAGATCGTTGACGCACAGGCTTTTCAGAGAGCTGGGGAGAAAAGTTATGTGTGCTCCACACAGCGTGTGAATAGCGTATGTGTGTGTGTGTGTGTGTGTGTGTGTGTGTGTGCGCGCGCGAGAGCTACGCGATGAGCGATGGGCCAAGCGGCGTTTGTCATTTGTCAGCGCGGGGCAAACACAGGCGTCGCGCCGCAACGCAAAGCAGCGCGGGAGGCACGTATCCAAAACAATGGACGGCGGCGGACTGCGGTGCGACCATTGACGGCAGCCGGGCCGTGGGCTGCGCTCAGACGCGCAGCGTAAACGCCAGTGGGGAGCTGTTACTTCTGCGCTAAATACGCGAGCACGATACGTTACTCCAGTAAATACCCGTAGCATGATTACGCAGGTTGTGTCTGTACGAGCTTTCTAAACATATTCGGATTTACTTGCTCACTGTATGCATTGTTTCGACATTGGTTGGTTGCATTTGTTACGAATCGAATCCTTTGACCAAAAGCTGTAGTTTTTCCTCCTGCTTATTAATAAAATCCTGAAACATCCCTCTCACTAAAACCACATTACACAAGTAGATAGTATGGAGAACCTGGCTGAGTACAAATAATTTCATTAATTGCTATCTAAAGGATCAAATCACGCTTTCGAGGGTTATCACTTCACTGAATGTACTGGGGTTACGACACTTGGTATCTACTGGCTCATTATACAGCAAACGAATCGGTTTGTTACCCTGACGACGTTGATTGTGATACAGGAAGAATACCAGCTTCTTCTACAAGACAGGCCACGAAATCCGAAATAGTCACAACAGAACGGACAAGCAGCTTGCCTTCTGTGGGCTACAGTTGCGAGTGGGGGTCTTTGTAGTCAAAGCAAGTTTGGTATTCAAAACGTCTCAAATATGTTTTGGCGAATGCGCGCGCTATACGGGGACGGAAGGAACATTCTGGCATAATGTCCCTTAAGCCGTAGGCACACGGACCGTGCTGTCGAACGTTAACGTTGAACGTGCCAAGTTCAACGTGCTGCTGAGCGCTCAGGAACGATGCTACTTGTGGATACGGTACGTGGGCCGCAACGTGGTACACGCGATCGCAACGCACTCCAGAGGCAGTTGAGGGATGTATCTAGTTCGTAAATCACACTGTTTACTCAATGGGTGATGGTAAAATTCCCACATTAGCTCTATTAAAACGCACATTTCCTGCATCATCCACGAAAAGGAAAGTATCATGTCCAATCAATAAGGACACAGGCTTATAAAAGTTCCATTATAAACAGTGCGATACAAATTTGCAATACTTCTTCACATAAGATAAACATTAATTCATCATTCCCACATTTTAGTAAAACTCCAAGGTCAGTCTTATTTGATCACTGTTCCTACCCAGTAGCAGAATCTTTGCAACACGTGAAATACGAAGCGTTAAAGAAAAAGGAGAAAAATAGCTTTACACAAGTAGCGCAAGCTGTCCTGTAGATCAAGACAATCGAACACCCAAAGAAAGGTGAACTTACATTTACATAACATCAAAAATATACTATTTACTTATATTAAATTAATAATAAAGTAAAAGAACCTAATAAAAACGATAAATGTCAGGAAAAAAATTTATATACTGGCAAGTCGTGAACCACCGCCCACACATACCGATATTTCGAGTCAATGACACTACTCACCACGCTACACCAGCATCATAAAATTTATTGCCGCTTATCGAATCTTACCTATGTTATCACTTGCTGAAAGCTTTAATCGTAGCTAAGTTACTAACTGAAATTTAATTATAACAAATTGTTCCAAAAACTATGTGTTCTGGTTGCATCCTCGGTGTATTGCTGCCTTCAAATAGCCTACTCTCATAACATGCAAGTTAGAATAATTCTTTTACCACGAATATGACGTTTCTCATTATTTTATTGCGGCGGATCACACAGTTAACAAAGTAACATGTGAATTAGGAAGCGTAAAAGAAAAAGGAGCAAAATATCTTTATACGAGTAGCGCAAGCTGTCCTGTGTATTAAGCCAATCGAACAAAGTCCAAAAACGTGAACTTATATTTCCATAACATCAAATATTATACCATATACTTATATTAAACTAGTAATAAAGTATCATAACCTAATAAATACGCAAATGTTAGGAAAAAAATCATTGGAAGTGTGAAGACGCGAACCACCACCCAAATGCAATTACTTAACCAGACAGGGACGCTACTCACTACGCTAAACCAACATTAGGCTCCTCGGACGTGAACATATCGTGTTACCCTTTGCTAAAAACGTTAATCGTAGATAATAATGTTACTAATTGAAATTTAATTATAACAAATTGTACCAAGAACAGTGCGTTTTGGGTGGATCTTCAAATAGCCTACTCTCATAATACGCAATTTAGAATAATCCTTTGGCCACGAATATGATGTTTCTCATTATTTTATTGGAACGAATCACACAAGTAACAACGAGTTTTCCAGTGATTCTCAATTTGCTGGTGCTCAGAAACGGCATATATGTACATATAGGCTTGAAATGAATGCCAATATGGTGCCTCACAACTCTGTGCTGAAGGGAGACGGCCATCTCATTGGTCAACGCTCAGACGCAAGCTCAGTATATCTAACATGCCAGATATTGCTCTGCACGTTCGGAAAGAGTCCAGAACGTGCTATTCCACGCTATGACGTCAGAAACTCGGCACGCTCAACGCTCAACGTTCGGTTGCATGCTCCGTGTGCCGACGGCTTTAGGCAACGGGGGCATTGGAGACGGAGCACAAGCTGGAATTAAGGAACGGTGTTCCAGGAAATCAGTGGTATCCTCTCAGAGAAACCACGGCGGCATTCACTTTAAGCAATTTAGGAACATAATAAAACTAAACTAAACTCTGCCCTAACAGGTTATGAAGGCCCAATAGTGCCGTCCGGCCGCCGTGTGATCCTCACCTCAAGCCGTCACTGGGTGAGGATATGGATGTGCTTGTGGTCAGCACACCACTCTTCCGGCCGTATGTAAATTTACAAGACCGGAGCCGTTACTTCTCAGTCAAGTAGAACCCCACATGCCAACAGCGCTCGGCAGACCGAATGCTCACCCATCCTAGTGCTAGTCCAGCCCCACAGCGCTTAACTTCGGTGATCTGACAGGTACCAGCGTTACCATGGCAGCAAGGTCGCTGGCTTAGGGAAATCATGGAAAAATAAATCTGGACGCTCGGACGGGAATTTGAGCTGTCACCCTGACTGTATTAATCGTGTTATACCGGATGAAAATACACACGTCGGCATGATTTCCTCCTGTAGGAGACCGAGTGGGTACTATAAAAAAGAGAATACTAGTTTCCTTTATTACTACACAGAGAAGAAGAATTACTTATCCTCGTAAATTCTGGTTCCACAGGAATATCGCGAGTGTTAACCACTGTCTCTCAACATTAACGTATCAGCTGGTACAGAAGTACATACTAATTCAGAGTACATTTAACAATAACTATCGCATGTTTGTAACACGCCCGGCGGTACAAAAGGGTGGGGTACCTTAAACTGGTTGTCGTTCCGAGGGGGCGCGCTGTCCACACCACGTGCCTGATAATCCCGCGGCGGTCGTACTGTTCTGCTCCACACTGCTGCTGGCTTGCCTGAAATCATCTATCGAAAAATGCAAGCAGGTTCAGGGGAGCCACTCAACGTCAAGGACAACACTGTCCTACGTCTGGTATGAACATCTATATTCTGAGACTACATGGAAATCACTAAGTCGTAAATGTTTGTCTCAATTAACAATCTTGATGATTATCTGTCCACTATATCACTTGGACGAGCGTACGCGTAACCGACAGGACGCGGGTGATTGTTGATGATGCGAAAGCCGAATATTCGAACGAAAGTTCTTATGCTCGCCACACATACAGTTATCTGGTACCAATGCTCCTTGGTACTAGAAATAAATTTTAACACTGTTCACGAAGTTAAATTTGTAGTTCACAGTTCTCAACTGTACGAGCGTGCCCGTAACCGTCCTATGGATACTTTCATATTGCCTTATTTATTATATGTTACAACATGTTTTGAGAATTGTTGTCGCTGTTTGCGACATTTTCTGTGACTTTTTTTTGCCGTTTTTACTCAGCGAACATCAATTCATCTGCAACTGTGTGAGCGGCTGTTAGTAAACAGAATACTAAAAGATGAACTTCTTATGTTAGCAATATACATACGAAGTTCACTTTTTAGTATTTAGTTTACTAACAGCCGCTCACACAGTTGCAGATGATGTTCGCTGAGTAAAAACGGCAGAAAAAAAGCGCACAGAAAATATTTCGCAAACAGCGACAATAATTCTCAAAAACATGCTGTAACATACAATAAATAAGGCAATATGAAAGTATCCATAGGACGGTTACGGGCACGCTCGTACAGTTGAGAACTGTGAACTACAAATTTAACTTCGTGAGCAGTGTTAAAATTTATTTCTAGTACAAAGGAGCATCCATAGAAAACTATATTTCAAAAAACGAATAGTAAAAATGTAATAATGTGCCACTGTGTTTGTATAACCATGCTTTTTCTGCATGTTTTGGATTAAAAAACCCACTATTGATGGTACTATTTGTCGCCGAAATAAGTTTGGGAAAATAAAGAAATAAACCACTAACAAAGTGTTTTGCATCAAGGCGGACTCAATTTGTGTCATTGTTGTTTCTCTATGCAAACACGGACCAAATGGAAGAGTTCCAAGATAAAATTATTGGGCAGTTCGCTGATGCTCGTATGGCAATCAAGGGAGATTGCAGAAAGCGTGGGAGTGGGGAAGAGGAAGCTTCTGGTGTACATATTTAACTTCATCATTGAGTAACAGAAACCAAAACTGAACACAAACACTGCAAGAGCGAATTCATCTTGTCTGACCACAGGAGTCATATCTCGAAATATATTTATTGCATTTGGCTGTCAGACAACTAATATTTAATCTTACAACTGATCAAAATGTGTTGCTGTTATCTATGATTGACGTTACATTAAAATAACAAACTCAGTCACACATGTATTATCTGAGCCCAATGGCGCAGGAAAGACAACTGAATGCTAATGGCTAAGACCACAAGTCACATTATTAAGGCAAATGCTTCAGCAAAATGTTCCAAGTGAATATTCAAGCAGAACCTCACACAAGAACACATATGGCATGTACGTAAATTCACTTGGAACATATCTTAACACTTGCTTACTTGGGTGCAACTGGCACCCTAAACTTTTCATATACACAAAACCAACTCAGCTTTGCGTCTCAATGAAACATGATCATTCTTTGCAGCACTTAAATACATTATTACACCCATAAATACAAGACAACCCACACTTGACAGAAATTTTAAGAAACAGGAGAGAACGAGAATGAAATCTGACATAGAACAGAATGTCCCTTCACTGATAAGAGAGACCAACGAATTGGTATACGTAGTTAAGGAAGACACTAACTCCCATGCGGTAGGCGCCTCCGACACTGCTCCATGAACAACACGAACATGGCATAGCAAACAGACACAACGCCATATGAGGCATAATGACCGTCAGAACAGGGTCATTCACACACATGATCGAAGTATAATAGTCTCGGGTGAGTACCACTTTATTAATGTCCACGGTGTGCTGCACTCCAGACACAAAACAGCGAGAAAATTGCAAGCCGATAGCTTACCCGTTACTGGTGAATCGACAGCGCCCATCTGGTTGAGGTGTTTGGTACACGGCATCGAAGTAATGACTGGTCGATATGGTGTCCCCGATGTCTGTTGCTTCACGACATCTATGTAACCCCTGTCATCTCTGCATGACACAGAAAATTGTCAGACAAGCAAAGAGCCTCCCATTCTAAGTGGTTCCAGCCAAAACTCTAGTATATTGACCGACGTTTCCCAAGGCTCTGCAACGGACCATGTGTTTCCTTTCTTCTCAGTAGGCAGACTCCTAAATGAGCCACGCACCAGCCAAAGCTGTCCGACTTGCGCCTTGGCCAGAGATTACCAGCGCCACAGCGTTCTCGTAGCAAACCTCTCTGATATCGATTACCAGAGAGGTGCTGCAGGGCTCAACCTTATCGAGGATTTATAATGCATACGTAAAAAAGCGGAAAGACAAATTTGCTAATTCACAAGATCGAGGAAAATGTGTGTTGAGTAATCGTGACAGACGGTAAATGAAGAGGGTTGTGACGAAAAATGCAGATCTGAATTTAGCACTCGCGGACCCTGTCAGCTCCAAAACAAGCCGAAGGGACGAGCTCCATAAATAGGGAATTGCAGGGCGACGTGGAATTCCATAACCTTAGATCAGTGATGCATGTGCTCTAACGGGAGAACGTGGTACCGAAGCCGAAAAACCTGGACTGTGGAGCAATGGAAGAATGTCATTTCTCGGATGAGCCTTTGTTCACGCTGTTTCCAAGTTTTGACAGAGTTTAAGTGCCAGTAGGGTTGGTGAAGTTTAGGGCAGCCATATCGTGGTATTTCATGGGCTTCATGATTACTGTGTAAGGCCGCATTATTGCCAAGGATTATGTGACTGATTTAAGGCTGGACCAAAAAAAAAAAATTTCAAATTTTGGTCACCAGGAGCTGTGAATGCAAGAAAGGCGTATAGAAATCTTTCATTATCTGACGGATTAGGAACGACATGACAGAAGTGGTCAAACAAGGGAGAATGGCGTAATATTCGTTTTATTAACCACTGTTTACACAATTTGTTCAATATAAGCACCGGAGACGGCGCCGAGGTGCTGTACTGTGCCCGATTTGCGCCTCGTGGACAGAATTGGAACTAATGTTTTCCAGCGTAAATCGGTTGCGCATTAAAGAATTAGTGTAACTACCAAGTTTCACTGCCATACGATAATTGTAGCCACACTGGACCCCCGTGAGTTGCTTCAATTTAATTATGACCACCCGGCACACAGGAAAATTAAAGAGACCTTTGGAGAAAGGAGAACCACTTGCATGAATATCAAGAGCTTTGAAGGGAAAGCAGGAAGGTGGAAGGAGTATATAGAGGGTCTACTCAAGGACGATGTACTTGAAGACAATATTATGAAAATGGAAGAGGAGGTAGATGAAGATGAAATGGGAGATTTGATACTCCGTGGTGAGTTTGACAGAGCACTGAAAGACCTGAGTCGAAACAAGGCCCCTGGAGTAGACAACATTCCATTAGAACTACTGACAGCCTTGGGAGAGCCACACCTGACAAAACTCTACCACCTGGTGAGCAAGATGTATGAGACCGGCGAAATACCCTCAGACTTCAAGAAAAATATAATAATTCCAATCTCAAAGAACGCAGGTGTTGACAGATGTGAAAATTACCGAACTATCAGTTTAATAAGTTACAGCTAAAAAATACTAACGCGAATTCTTTACAGACGAATGGAAAAACTGATAGAAGCTGACCTCGGGGAAGATCAGTTTGGATTCTGTAGAAATGTTGGAACACGTGAGGCAATATTGACCCTACGACTTATCATAGAAGAAAGGTTAAGGAAAGGCAAACCTACGTTTCTAGCATTTGTAGACTTAGAGAAAGCTTTCGACAACGTTGACTGGAATACTCTCTTTCAAATTCTGAAGGTGGCAGGGGTAAAATACAGGGAGCGAAAGGCTATTTACAATTTGTACAGAAAGCAGATGGCAGTTATAAGAGTCGAGGGACATGAAAGGGAAGCAGTGGTTGGGAAGGGAGTGAGACAGGGTTGTAACCTATCCCCGATGTTATTCAATCTGTATATTGAGCAAGCATTAAAGGAAACAAAAGAAAAGTTCGGAGTAGGTATTAAAATCCATGGAGAAGAAATAAAAACTTTGAGATTCGCCAATGACATTGTAATTCTGTCAGAGACATCAAAGGAATTGGAAGAGCAGTTGAACGGAATGGACAGTGTCTTGCAAAGAGGGTATAAGATGAACATCAACAAAACCAAAACGAGGATAATAGAATGTAGTCGAATTAAGTCGGGTGGTGTTAAGGGAATTAGATTAGGAAATGAGACACTTAAACTAGTAAAGGAGTTTTGCTATTTGGGGAGCAAAATAACTGATGATAATCGAAGTAGAGAGGATATAAAATGTAGACTGGCAATAGCAAGGAAAGCGTTTCTGAAGAAGAAAAATTTGTTAACAACGGGTATATATTTAAATGTCAGGAAGTCGTTTCTGAAAGTATTTGTATGGAGTGTAGCCATGTATGGAAGTGAAACGTGGACGATAAATAGTTTAGACAAGAAGAGAATAGAATCTTTCGAAATATGGTGCTATAGAAGAATGCTGAAGACTAGATGGGTAGATCTCATAACTAATGAGGAGGTATTGAATAGAATTGGGGACAAGAGGAGCTTGTGGCACAACTTAGCTAGAAAAAGGGATCGGTTGGTAGGACATATTCTGAGACACCGGGGGATCACCAATTTAGTACTGGAGGGCAGCGTGGAGGGTAAAAATCGTACAGGGAGACCAAGAGATGAATATACTAAGCAGATTCAGGATGTAGGCTGCAGTAGGTACTGGGAGATGAAGAAGCTTGCACAGGATAGAGTAGCATGGAGAGCTGCATCAAACCAGTCTCAGGCCTGAAGACCACAACAACAACCCGGTACATTGTTTGTTCTCTATCGGTGATAATGTGTTTGCAGACGAGACGGCCACTGTTCATATGGCTCGCGCCATCTAGGACTGGTTTTTTGAGCCCCACGATGAATCGTCGCACCTCCCTTGGCCACTGCAGTCACCAGATCTAAATATAATTGTGCCTGTATGGTCTACTTTGGTAAATAGTAAGCGTGATCGCTGCCCACCTCCATCGTTGTTATCTGAACTTGTTATTAATTTGCAGGAAGAGTGGTATAAGATTTACTCCAAAACATACAGAGCCTGCGTTTTTCCTTTCAGACACGAGTGGAAATTGTTTTGAATTCCATCAAGTTTTCTGCAACGTATTATGTGTGGTAATGTGTTGACGTTTTGGTGCTGCCATATTTTGGCTCACCCCCATAATGTATTTGTATTACCTTTTCGACCCTGTAAGCGCAGAACAGGGAATCAGTGATCATAAGGCCGTTGCAGCATCCCTGAATATGGAAGTAAATAGGAATATATAAAAGGGAGGAAGGTTTATCTGTTTAGCAAGAGTAATAGGAGGCAGATTTCAGACTACCTAACAGATCAAAACGTAAATTTCCGTTCCGACACTGACAATGTTGAGTGCTTATAGAAAAAGCTCAAGGCAATCGTAAAATGCGTTTTAGACAGGTACGTAACGAGTAAAATTTTGCGGGACGGGAAAAACCCAGCGTGGTTTAACAACAAAGTTAGGAAACTACTGCGACAGCAAAGGGAGCTTCACTGCAAAACTAAACGCAGCCAAAACCTCTCAGACAAACAGAAGCTAAATGATGTCATAGTCAGCGTAAGGAGGGCTATGCGTGAAGCGTTCAGTGAATTCGAAAGTAAAATTCTATGTACCGACTTGACAGAAAATCCCAGGAAGTTCTGGTCTTACGTTAAATCAATTAGCGGATAGAAACAGCATATTCAGACACTCTGGGATGATAATGGCATTGAAACGAAGGATGACACGCGTAAAGCTGAAATACTAAACACCTTTTTCCAAAGCTGTTTCACAGAGGAACACCGCACCGCAGTTCTTTCTCTAAATCCTCCCACGAACGAAAAAATGGCTGACATCGAAATAAGTGTCCAAGGAATAGAAAAGCATCTGAAATCACTCAACAGACGGAAGTCCACTGGACCTGACGGGATACCAATTCGATTTACACAGAGTACGCGAAAGAACTTGCCCCCCTTCTAACAGCCGTGTACCGCACGTCTCTAGGGGAACGGAAGGTTCAAAATGATTGGAAAAGAGCACAGGTAGTTCCAGTTTTCAATAAGTCTCGTCGAACAGATGCGCAAAAGTATAGGCCTGTAATCTGACGTCGATCTGTTGTATGATTTTAGAAAATGTTTTTTGCTCGCGTATCATGTTATTTCTGGAAACCCAGAATCTACTCTGCAGGAATCAACATGGATTCCGGAGACAGTGATCGTGTGAGACCCAACTTGCTTTATTTGTTCATGAGACCCAGAAAATATGTGATATAGGCTCCCAGGTGGATGCCATTTTCCTTGACTTCTGGAAGGCCTTCTATACAGTTCCGCACTGTCGCCTGATAAACAAAGTGAGAGCCTACGGAATATCAGACCAGCTGTGTGGCTGGATTGAAGGGTTTTTAGCAAACAGAACACAGCATGTTGTCCTCAATGGAGAGACGTCTACAGACGTTAAAGTAACCTCTGGCGTGCCACAGGGGAGTGTTATGGAACCATTGCTTTTCATAATATATATATATATATATATATATATATATATATATATATATATATATATATAAATGATCTAGCAGATAGTGTCGGAAGTTCCATGCGGCTTTTCGCGGATGATGCTGTAGTATACAGAGAAGTTGCAGCGTTACAAAATTGCAGCGAAATGCAGGAATATCTGCAGCGGATAGGCACTTGGTGCAGGGAGTGGCAAGTGACCCTTAACATAGACAAATACAATGTATTGCGAATACATAGAAAGAAGGATCCTTTATTGTATGATTGTATGGTAGCGGAACAAACACGGGTAGCAGTTACTTCTGTAAAATATCTGGGAGCATGCGTATGGAACGATTTGAAGTGGAATGATCGTACAAAATTAATTGTTGGTAAGGCGGATGCCAGGTTGAGATTCATTGGGAGAGTCCTTAGAAAATGTAGTCCATCAACAAAGGAGGTGGCTTACAAAACACTCGTTCGACCTATACTTGAGTATTGCTCATCAGTGTGGGGTCCGTACCAGGTCGGGTTGACAGAGGAGATAGAGAAGATCCAAAGAAGAGCGGCGCGTATGTCACAATGTTATTTGGTAAGCGTGATAGCGTTACGGAGATGTTTAGCAAACTCAAGTGGCAGACTCTGCAAGAGAGGCGCGCTGCATCGCGGTGTAGCTTGCTGTCCAGGTTTCGAGAGGGTCCGTTTCTGGATGAGATATCGAATATACTGCTTCTGCTTCCCCCTACCTATACCTCCCGAGGAGATCACGAATGTAAAATTAGAGAGGTTGGAGCGCGCACGGAGGCTTTCCGGCAGTCGTTCTTCCCACGAACCATACGCGACTGGAACAGGAAAGGTAAGTAATGACAGTGGCACGTAAAGTGTTCTCCGCCACACACCGTTGAGTGGCTTGCGGAGTGTAAATATAAATGTACATGAAGATGTACTACCATGTCTGGCTCTACGATTCCGATGAATCTCACCTACTTCGTAACAACCGCATTCAGTCAAGCGTATCGCAATTACAGAACTTAAGAGCACCACGCCACTGAATTATCAGGATGACAGGTCTCCCTGCAACTAATGGACAGGGTTCGATTCCAGGTTGGGCTGGAGATTTTCTCCGCTCAGGGACTGGGTGTTGTGTTGTCCTAATCATCATAATTTCATCCCCATCGACGCGCAAGTCGCCGACGTGGCGTCAAATCGAAAGACTTGCACCAGGCGAACTGTCTACCCAACGGGGGGCCCTCGTCGCACCACATTATTTATATTTATGGACAGGGTATTGTTATAATTTGAACAATATCTTTAGCTGCATAGTCTCTCACATCTGACTACGGCCCGTTTGTGCTTGACACAGGTCTTTGGGAACAAACTAATCATCAGAATTGGTTATGATGTGCAAAGAACGCCTCTGAAGTACGCATTAAAACGTACAAATTGTGATAACAGATCATTAGTAACATGTAAAATCTAAACCGCGGATGGTCCCTGCCATCGACCTCGCATCCGTGCATGCGATATTACATTCCGTACATATCGCTGGCTATGAAATTTGTATACTATAGACGAATATTAGAATTTTCTCTTATTCTGACGAGAAGACTACAGAAAGTGCCATCAACCGATTTCCCAGTAACTTCGCTTAGTGGAAGAGGAGTCAAAATGAGCGCACACGCGTTTCAGCTTATCCGTCAATCCTCGACCGTTTCTAAGAAAACGGCTGTCAAAGTTTGTGCCTTAATTCATATGCCTTTTAGCATGCTGGGAGTTGAACTGTAGCGGTGGCACAGTGGGTAGCATCGCAGCTTCGCACTTTCGGATCCATTATTCTGAACACGATTCTTTTTCATTTTATTTCATTTCACATCATCTATCTACTCATGTTCCTAGAATATAAGGTCGTTTTGTTAACTGTAAAATAACAACTTTGTTTCACAATAACTGTCATACATTTCTCATATACTACGTATATGCATGTATGGCAATTTCAGGGATAACAATCTTTTGAAATTCTGACATTCTTATATTTCTGTCTTATATCAATTCTTATATTAATGATTACGGTTTAATCTTATGTTTATTCTTCAGGAAGATCTGGTGCATTCCCTCGGATGATAGCGGTCATTGAAGCATTCTAAACATAGAAATTTCGAACACCATGAGCATTGCGTGAAGGTAGGTTTGCAACAAAGATATTTCATCGTATTAATCTCTCTTGGGGAAAGTACCTTGGTTAATACTGCTGAAGAATTCACGGATTGAGAAACCACGAAAATCGGATTATTTTGTCCAGAAATTGGCATTTGAATTTGTTTGTGAATCAGGATACACTACAGAGATTCCATCGAAGAAGCTTTAAAATAATTTTCTCATTCTTTTATTTTTTATTCTTTCGCCAAAGGTCAAAATTATTTCAACATACATTGGAAAACATTCGTGGCATCTTCTACGGACAAATTTGGATGGAAACAAAAACAAAATTAAAAGTAGTAATCAGGTTTCGAACAGAGGCTGCAAAACTGTGGCACAGCTTCGGTTGAACTTATATTAACCTTAAAGGCACATACTGCAAATCAGAAACTCGAGCCGCCCCTTTCACAGAAACGATTATCTACCGATAAGCCGAGACACGTGTTGTTTAGACCCCTCTTCTACTGAGCGAAGTTTCTGGCACTCGTCACGCTTTCCTCTTGAGAAAAACTCCGTGTCTTTCATTAGACATTGTGATATACACTCCTGGAAAAGGAAAAAAGAACACATTGACACCGGTGTGTCAGACCCACCATACTTGCTCCGGACACTGCGAGAGGGCTGTACAAGCAATGATCACACGCACGGCACAGCGGACACACCAGGAACCGCGGTGTTGGCCGTCGAATGGCGCTAGCTGCGCAGCATTTGTGCACCGCCGCCGTCAGTGTCAGCCAGTTTGCCGTGGCATACGGAGCTCCATCGCAGTCTTTAACACTGGTAGCATGCCGCGACAGCGTGGACGTGAACCGTATGTGCAGTTGACGGACTTTGAGCAAGGGCGTATAGTGGGCATGCGGGAGGCCGGGTGGACGTACCGCCGAATTGCTCAACACGTGAGGCGTGAGGTCTCCACAGTACATCGATGTTGTCGCCAGTGGTCGGCGGAAGGTGCACGTGCCCGTCGACCTGGGACCGGACCGCAGCGACGCACGGATGCACGCCAAGACCGTAGGATCCTACGCAGTGCCGTAGGGGACCGCACCGCCACTACCCAGTAAATTAGGGACACTGTTGCTCCTGGGGTATCGGCGAGGACCATTCGCAACCGTCTCCATGAAGCTGGGCTACGGTCCCGCACACCGTTAGGCCGTCTTCCGCTCACGTCCCAACATCGTGCAGCCCGCCTCCAGTGGTGTCGCGACAGGCGTGAATGGAGGGACGAATGGAGACGTGTCGTCTTCAGCGATGAGAGTCGCTTCTGCCTTGGTGCCAATGATGGTCGTATGCGTGTTTGGCGCCGTGCAGGTGAGCGCCACAATCAGGACTGCATACGACTGAGGCACACAGGGCCAACACCCGGCATCATGGTGTGGGGAGCGATCTCCTACACTGGCCGTACACCACTGGTGATCGTCGAGGGGACACTGAATAGTGCACGGTACATCCAAACCGTCATCGAACCCATCGTTCTACCATTCCTAGACCGGCATGGGAACTTGCTGTTCCAACAGGACAATGCACGTCCGCATGTATCCCGTGCCACCCAACGTGCTCTAGAAGGTGTAAGTCAAGTACCCTGGCCAGCAAGATCTCCGGATCTGTCCCCCATTGAGCATGTTTGGGACTGGATGAAGCGTCGTCTCACGCGGTCTGCACGTCCAGCACGAACGCTGGTCCAACTGAGGCGCCGGGTGGAAATGGCATGGCAAGCCGTTCCACAGGACTACATCCAGCATCTCTACGATCGTCTCCATGGGAGAATAGCAGCCTGCATTGCTGCGAAAGGTGGATATACACTGTACTAGTGCCGACATTGTGCATGCTCTGTTGCCTGTGTCTATGTGCCTGTGGTTCTGTCAGTGTGATCATGTGATGTATCTGGCCCCAGGAATGTGTCAATAAAGTTTCCCCTTCCTGGGACAATGAATTCACGGTGTTCTTACTTCAATTTCCAGGAGTGTACTTAAGTAGTTGATTATTTTGAAGTTGATACTCTCTGTGGAGAAATGGTGAACAGTTTCTCGATGAAACTGCGCGTATTTTCTCTATACATGTCGCTTCTCATCGATTTATCGCACAAATGAGTGATCGCCTGTCGACTGAGCACGTCAAATGAAATTACGAGTTTCTCCCCATGGGAACTGCATTGGAGGAGGTTTACCGAGTTGCTGTCCGCATTGCCCCTATTATTAATTCATCAGGCGATGTGATCCCCCGCTCCGGGGTCCGAAGCGGATCGCTCTGTCAAAACCATTAACAGCTTGCCACCCTCGCTGCCCGTCATCCAGACCATGAAATAGATTTCGCACTGAGTATCGGTGTGTGAGACTCGTAAAGTGGATTGACTAATTCTGTTCCACGATAGGATCAAAACAAAATTCATCGATAACGGATTTTTGAGGGTTATATATCTGTGTGGTATACGATTACACATAGCTGATATGTTGTAAATACAATTTTAGCGTTTTTCCGATTTCCAACTGTAGTCCGTATGCTGTAGAACTATTACGTTATCCTCTCTCTTGAATCTTCATTTAGTGATAAACTGTGATGTTTTACTACTCTCAACATCTTAAAAGTAAAGCCAACGTTAAAGAAAGTTAAGTTTTTGCGTTTTTACAATCACTATGGTGCTAAGACCAGCTCCTTTGTGAGCCGTAAAGGCTTTCGTTTTAGTTACAATCGTAAGATTAACATATTGATATATGAATGCTATTGATACACTCATTCTAAATAAGAAATAAAACAGGCTTTTTTAATTTTAATTCGTAGAACTTTTCCGACAGAAATTACACAAGAATATTGATGCAAGAGACTGTAACATACAGCTAATGCTTGGTTTCTGTATGTTCATCAGCAAGAAAATCAGTTTATGAAAGATTGCCTTGGAACATTTGGTACAGGAGCAGGTTTGCGGAATGCTCGTAATTTATTTCGGCTCACAAGGTTTGTGTCTACAGGCCCTCTGTTTCCTGTAACCATACTCCACAGTTTGAGCTTTATGGCACTATTGGACGCAACTCAGTAGCCACTGGAACAAAAGAGCTAGCTCTGGGCAATGTGCAGAATTGTATTTCAGTATGACTCACTGAATCATAACGGGTTGGTCGTAGGTCGTTGCTTTTAACACCAAATCAAACTAGTAAAAGATTCTGAAGCCTTTTCAGTAGTATCGAGAAGAGCGATCAAAAACAAGAAGTACTGAGTAAATAAATAAATTAAATTAACGGTAAATATACGAGAACGATCCTGGAGGGCAGATGTCGGCTAATAATGGTCAGCGGATCGCAAGCGACCCGCTAATGGTTTTTGTGCGGCGTGCCACGACAGATTTTTTTCTTAGTAATACACACCTTTTCCTGCCCTACACTAATCTCTGCGTCCACACAGTGGCCCCTGAGCCAAAACTTTTATGATGTCTACAACTAGTTGTTTAGAGTTTTGTCCAAGGGATTGTTCATAATAACGACACAGATATGTAGGTAAACAGTGGCTTCACGTCATACTGATAAATTAAGTCAATAATATAACTTGCAAAATGTAGTTACGTAGTGCCAGCAGAGCATTTACAGGCAGTAGTCAGTGTTCAATAAACGCAAAAAGAAGCGCATTAGTTCACAAAGAAACAGTAGCAGAATCTTAAGAGTTCGTCACACAATTAAGTGCAATTACTGTAATGCAGCAGAAACACCAAAGTTGACAGCTCCTTCCAAACAATTAAATCGTGATGAAGTTCGCGTAAGTGCAAATTTTAACTTAAATCCGGCTTCAAATTTCTTAGTCCCACCTAATTCAGAGTCCAGAAATATTTCTGAGTATTCAAATCGCCAAAGCATCCTGACGCTGACTGAAGCCACAGTGGAGCTCTAGCCGCCGACGAACCATGCACAGGCCCTTACCAGTGACAAAAAGCTCAGCAAAAAAACGAAAAAAACCTAACTCCTCTCTGAATGTTTTTCTGAAGTCTCTCCACAAGGCTACATACTTACAACATGATCACCATACGACATAGTTGTATTTAAACCTTACATACATGCAGTTTACAACACATGACAGATTTTCTCCGTTAATGCACCACCTCATACAACACATTAAAATCCAAATCTTTTAACAATAATTAAAGATATCTGTTTGCCACATCTGCCACTAGAGACTGATTAGTCATTTACATATGCCGGCAAAGCAGCTTGACGATAGTCTAAACAACAACTTTGCATACAATATAACGACGAACAGTAGTTAGATAAACTTAGGGAATGTGTGCTGTGGCAACACGTCCCCACTCGCGCGCTGTTAGCGTGTGTGCTGTGACTATAGCACCGGCGCGAGTGCTCGTGCGAGACCAGCTGGACACATCGGGCAGAAATGGGGGAACGACTGAGCGAGTAACATGAGAGAGAACATTTGGGTATCACTGCAGCCGAAGACGACGGGTTTGACCAGATGCCTGGGCTGCCATGGTATTGCTGGCGGTCGATAAGAAGAGTGTGCTGTCCTATCACTGGAAATACGGTACACCCAGTGCCGTTCACTGTAGAGCTGTTGACAGTAACACAGCTTATCACTGTACAAACAACGACAATTACGATGAGGTAATCAATTTAAGTACATTAATGTAGCAAAAGATCGAGGAAGCAGAGAATTTTGATGAACATGACAGGAAAGATGATGATGATGTTTGGTTTGTGGGGCGCTGAACTGCGCAGTTATCAGCGCTCGTACTAATTGACAACCTTTTCTCAGTCCAATCCCGCCATTTCAATGAATGAGGGTGAAATGATGAGTACAACACCAACACCCAGTCATCTCGAGGCAAGGGAAGATCCCTGACCCCTTCGTGAATCGAATCCGGGACCCTGTGCTCGGGAAGCGAGAACACGACCGCGAGACCACGAGCTGCGGACTATGACAAGAAAGAACTTAGTGAAAGTTTACAGGAAAGATGTGGTAGTGTTTACACACAGAACAGCACCAATCAAGGGATTTCAATACCAGTTCCACGAAGTGTCTTAAATGAGCTTCCTCACGACTCAACGTCTTTGCCACCAGTCTTATTTGGTACCAGTCTTAGTGTTAAAGAACCAACAGCCGCCAGACAAAGAACTCGTAACAAATATTGCAAATACAGCTGAAAGACGCAGGAAATCTCATAATATGAGGGCAAAGATTAGGAAATCCCACGTAGGACGAGAATTTTGGTCAGATCGCATCCGATATCAAGTAAAGGTAAGTCTCTTAGTCAGAAAGTGGTCCTTCTCTACAACGGACCCAACAGAATTAAAAGAATAGCGCACTAGAATGCAGTCGAAAGGAAGGCAGCCCATAACACACATAAAGCGACTTGTTGAGTAAGTGCTATGTGGCAATACTTGATACTTCAGATAGTGATATGCATGAATTTTTATGTAACTCATTAGGCATGGAATAAAATTTTGTTTTCTGCTATGTTGGTATGTGATAAATTAGTATTCTGAGAGTGCTGTTTACAAATCCATGTTCGCACAAGACAATTTTCTATGCTGGTCGCTTTTACTGACCATCAATACCATAGTCGTCGTGAAAGATGATTTGTGTGCATGACCAGCAGTACTTCTTGAAAATTTTCTTTAGATACTTTCGTAAACTTAAGAATAGTTGTACCACTTTGTACTAATCTTTAACCTTCTCTGTTCGCCAGACCTCTTGAAAGTTCATGACGATAAATTTTACTAAAATATGTTTGCATTGTGAAAGATCATTGCGAGAGGCTCAATCAAAAACTATGAGAAATAAGAGAGGAATACTGTCACAAAGAAAAAAGACCAAAATGCTAATACTTACTAACAGTCTTTGCCAGCAAACACTTTTAACTTACTATGTAACACATTTCAGTATAAGCAGTACTAGGTACGCCAGTCTAAATAAGCTAGTGTAAATAATCATATATTTATTCTTGTTTTAAGATTCAATGTCATCTTTCTTCACTTGACAGGCGGTTTGATTCTTGTTCGTATGCAATACATTTTACATTGGTTAAACCAATTTTGGTAGGATGTAATGCACTATTGCATGTACTATGACAACTTACTTTTCAATGATTTTGTGTTTTCAATGTTTCTTTGTCTGAAGCTGCATTAGTGATGTAATTTCGCTAAAATCTTAAGCTGTGTAGTTCGCTTGGCGCTTCTTTTGCTTGTAGGTATATGCTTTGCCTTTTTGTGTTGTGTAAATGGATGTGATGTGCTGTTCTAATTTTAGCGAGATGTCCATACTTTAAGCAGTAGATATAAGGTAGAAATTCATGTGTTAGCAATAAGTTAGCAGGAGCATATGCTAAGATGACTGTTAACAATGGTTGAGAGAATGAGAGTTAAAGAAATGATTTGAAGTAATGATGTGAGATTTAAGGCTTAATGAAAGAATATGGTTTTGTATGAGGTGATGATCTGAGAAGTTCTCACTTGAGAGGAAAGGTTTTGAGTTTAGGATTCTAATAACGAGGATATCTTGACGTTTAGTTATAAAGTTTGAGAAATATGAATACTGTGGAAGTTATTTCATTGATAGGTGAATCTTGGAAGTAAGTTATTTGAGATTTAAGAAGCTGAAGGGTGGATATAATTTGAGGAATATTTGAAGTATAGATGATGAAATTCGTATTTGAATGTATGCGATGTTTGTTTGACAATTTCGGGTGAACGGGACATGCTGACATACACTCTATGACAGGTCTCTTTTCCCTTCCCCAAACACATGACCATGAATCTGAGGAAGATATCTCAAATTTTAAAGTAGTGATAAATTTGGTACCACAGAATATATGTTTCTAGTGATAGGTTACATATTTTTTATTTTCATGGTTTAAATTGCTAACATGTTTCCAATCCCCTCTAAACCAATTTGAATTCGTTCTTTCTACACAACTATGTTTCTAATTTCGTAGATTTCTTATTTTATCTTATGTTGTTTCTTTTCTTCTACAATACATCATATCTTCTGCTTTATTTGTAACAGTTTATTCCGAATATTTGCATTTTCATGCCTATCTACATCTTGTATGAGTATGTATGTCATGTTTTACGTAATTTCTTGTACACATTTATGTAATTCTTTTTTGTTGATATAATTCTGAGTCATGTAAAAGGATTGTGCGTCGTTTTCATGTGTAGTGATATTTTTCCAAGTGCCAGGAATAAAACAATTAGTATCTACTTTTCTCAGATTAGGTATAAATTTCTGTTTGGTTAATGAATGAAGGACTGCGTAGTTACGTGCACTGTGGTTTTCTGTGCATTAGTTAGCTTTTTCTCCAATATGTGGCATTAGCAGGCAAGAGGTAGTTTACTTATCAGCCTAAAACCTCAGTCGTTATTGCAAGAGATTTTTTTTAACAAGTGTAGGAATTTATATTGGACAAGTCGCTAATTTGTTATGGAAGACGATCAGCGAAGGACTTCTTCTAACATTCCTTACCTCCACACTGCTTAAATGATTGGTCATGGTTCGTACAAGATAATTTTCTATGCTGGTAGCTTGGTCAGACTTCAGCTATTGTTTAGTGATCTTCAAGATTAGTTTTCCTGGTCGTTTGGATGAACTGCTGCAATATAAACATATAAACGTACGAAAGCTGTGTCAGATGGTGTGGGGGATTGTGGAAGGTGGACATACATAGGTGGATTGGATGTTTATTTGCTGATGGTTTCAGAATGAGTGGAAATTTCATGATACAAGAGCAAAGCAGTCGCATATGACATCTGTGGAATACGCGACTTACGACAGTGACAGTAGTAACTCTGAACTTCTTTATCTTTGTCTCAGCTATAGAGTACGTCTGTGAGTTCTGACAACTGGCAGAACTTTTAGTGTAGTCCATATTAATAACTGATCTGATGGAAGCACTTACAGACGCAGTATTTATGGATCAGAGAGAAGGATTTGCACTATGGATATGTTTTTAAGGTAATGGCTTTTGCTGAAATGTGCTGATAATATTAGCGATTCTTGCAACAGAACAGACCGCCTCGCCACATCATCTTACATCATTTCAGTTTAATTCATTTCAGTCTGCGTAATCGTAAAAGCATGGTCTTGTAAGTCTTTTGTAAAGAAAGTAAAGTTTTTGGTTTTCTGTGAGTTTTGTGATTTTGTGAAATAAGAATTTAAAATAAAGCATTATCATGATGATGAATGGATTAGTATTTTCTTTTCAAGTATGAAGTTGCTTCAGTATGAGAAAATCATCCCATTCCTCTCCCATTAGTTTAGTTTTAGCGTAGAGTACTTTACCTGGGCGATTTCTTCATGCTATGCTGTTGCTCCTGATTATTGTGTAACTCTTCAGGTAAAATTCTTTTCATATTTTGTTGGTTGTTATGTTTCTCATCTCACCTTTCCATTGCCACGTAATGTCAGTGTTTCAATTTCTTTGGGGAGTACACAGTTTGATTTTGGTAGTGGGTTTTGAGTAACGGTTTTGATTTAATTTCCTGCACAGTGAACGGCATTTAGTTATGCCTTTAGGTAAATGTGTGCACTGAGACACCCCGTTAGCTGTAGTCATTTCGGTTCAACCTTTTTATAGCAGAGGACAGTACATTCCGATATGAACAAAAAGCATGTAAACGTTTTAATGCTCGTGAACGAACGAAAAAACGAGTCAGAGCAAATAACTTTCCAGTTTTGTTAATTCTCTCTCTTATGCGACCATTATCGTGCTAATATGAACGAGGAGACAGTGTCACTCGTGTGCACATAGCTTGTTAGTCTGTGCAAGGATCAGTGTTTATTTTGCTTAGCTGTCAAGCATTTTAGTAATATGTGTTACTTTAGGTTTTCCCGACCTACTTGTAAAAATGGTTCTCAGGCGAGACGTCGGATGTTCCACGATATGTCGTTGGCGCAACTGACCGACATAAGCAATAGCGTATATACGGAGATCGGTAGCGAGAGAGACAGCAGTACCACCTGTCGGACGATGAACGCACGTGGCCGAGGCTGTCAGCCACAATTTGCACTGCCGTCGGCCGTCACAACTCTCTCTGCCTCGAACTGCCTGCTAAAATACGGGTCCGCGCTGTCGTGTGCCCACCTAGCTGTTGTAAACTGAATATGTATTTCACCACCGCAACGTCGTCTCTTATACCATCAATACTTTTCATTGTGGTCCCTGTGATCTTAACACGGGCAGCACTGGGTCCCATGCTATACTGAGCTCATACCCTGTGTCCTTGTTAAGCAATTTTGAGAAGTGGTTCCACTTCGCGCCCATCCCTATTGCGCCAGTCGTTATGGATATCATTAGCTCTCTTGAATAGGGAATCCCTAAACTGTCCAATGACACTGCCAACTTAGTAAGACAGGGAGACTTGTCGTGCTCAGACAGGGGCGCCAGCGCCCAAGCATAATACTCGACTGTAGAGAGGTCAGCGCTTCGCCTAATATTCTAATCTTACCGTCGTTTAAAGGCAACACAGCTGTTATACTCTCCAAACAAATTTACTTAAGCAAGATGAACCAGTTATAGTATGACTCTTCATATCACCTACTGAACAAGGATCCACGAGCAAAATACAATGGCGAACTTTAGAGCTTCACAGAAACAGTATGACGTGTGAAGTTGCGGCCAAGAGACTTGGGACACAGGCACCTGTTCCTCTCGGACTATGCAGAGTGCCTAATGTTCACAGTGATACTGTACCTTTTCGCCAGCAAACGATCTGGCTCAACATCTAGCAGCGCAATTGAACCCTTTAATGGGAAAATGTGAGCACCACATTTGCAACTCAGAAGATTTCATTCATCGGCTCAAGAACGTGGGACTTGCACCACCGGATATTCCTTTCAGTTTGGATGCGGTCTCACTTTTCACTCGAGTGCCATTGCAAGAATCTTTGTTGCTTATTGGTGAGAAGCTGTAATGGGAAAATTATTGATTTGATTAAGCATTTCTTCATCTTGACTTACTTTTAATTCCGTGACCAATAATTTGAACAGACTGATGATGTAATCTCTTGTCACCCTTTTTTTCTACAAGGTGGAGCCCATCCACGGCCACACCGGCATGACGGCCTACCCAAAGGTCTACTTCCACCTCTGCATAAGATTTAGTTATCACTAAAGTGAGGTGTTGCAGGATGTGGGTACTGATGTGTATACGTACGTCTCGTTAAGGTTAACCATTAATACGCGCTCATCTGGAGATAGATTGGGTCGAAAGTCGAACGAAGGGTAGCGGTTTGAAGGAAACAGGCAAAAGAGTGCCAAGGCAAGAGCCAAGGGAAAAAAACCGCTGCGATAGTTAGGTCGGGTGGTAAGAGCAGTAATGGATGTCTTGCTGCCTGCGACAGGTCATGCAAGGGTAGGCTTCGTTAGTAGTGGGTATCATGTATGTCGATACCTTTGACGTTGTGCGGTGCCGTTACTCGGCGGCTGCCGCTGGGTGCCGGTGTTGATCTCTCGGTCAGCGTCAGCAAACCTGTAACAGTTAGGCTGATCATCGTTTTGTGTCCGATAGGTCATATATCAGATGCACTGTGTAAGGTGATGTTGGCGATTTGTTTGTCCGTGTGTGGGCCAGCTCGTCGGTTTCCCTGCTGTAGCCTGTTGGTCGGCTTTAGTAGCAGCTGGTATTTCCAGTCAACGTTGCTGATATGCAGGGGCTTGCTGACGTTTGTCGCTTGTTAGTGTGTGTCATCTTGCCATAGGTGGCTATGCTCTAGCCATTAAAGCCAACCTTTTTATGGGAGATATCGAGGAGAGAGCACTCCAGTCAGTGAAGTCAAACTTTTTTCGGCGATATGTGGGTGACACCTTTGTTATCTGGCTCCACGACACTGCACCACTGGATTTATTTCGCAACATCTGAATTCTCTCCATTGAAATATCAAGTTTACGATGGAGGTGGAAAAAATTGGCGAATTACCGTTCCTGCACATGTTGGTGCGAAGAAAAGAGTATGGCACCTTGGGCCAAACTGTGTACCGTAAGCCTACACACATTGACCTAAACTTACAGGCCAACAACAAAGTGTAACGATAGGACTTTGGTTCACACAGCACGAGCTATATCGGATTCAGACAGCGTATCTGATGAGCTGCGCTACGTCCATACCGTATTCCTAGAGAATGGATATCCTCAACGGGAGATTCGCTATGTCACATGCCCGGTGTGTGTTAGACAAAGTGAGCAGCCGGGAGAAAGTGAAGAACAAGGGGGAGTGGTCGTCTTGCCATATGTCGGTGTTGTTTCTTGGAAAGTAGAAAGAGTATTGGAGAAACAGTCTTGGTGTCTGTTAGATTCACTGCAGCTGCGGGATGTCAGACACTAAAAAACTTATCGCAAAGTAGAGAACAGATGTGTGGAGCATCGATGAAACCGGCAGTGGCTGAGCATTGACAATACAGATTGCTGTATGGAATACAAAATTCTGTTGACGCCGTCTTCGTTATTAAAGAAGCAGCAGAAATTAACAAAAAAAAATGGGTCTGAGCACTATGTGACTTAACTTCTGAGGTCATCAGTCTCCAAAACTTAGAACTACTTAAACTTAACTAACCTAAGGACATCACACACATCCAAGCCCGAGGCAGAAATTAACAACTCGACTAATTAGCACAGAATACCATATCAGCACAGCATGTGATTCAGCACTGGCCGTGTTAAAATCACAGCGACTCCAAAGGAGAACTATTGGCGGTATAAGAAATGTCGCTGCTATGACGACATAGATATTTGGTTAACAACGGCGAGAAGGGCACACACCAGTGCGGACACGCATTTCCGCAAACGGCTCTCGACAGAGGGCGCTGGGGCGGCCGCCGGCAGCGCATGGTTTGATTGATAGCCCCTGAGCGTGTGTTCATCGCCCGACAGGTGGTGTACGTGTCTCTCGATACCGA
Source organism: Schistocerca piceifrons (assembly GCF_021461385.2). Classification (NCBI taxonomy): domain Eukaryota; kingdom Metazoa; phylum Arthropoda; class Insecta; order Orthoptera; family Acrididae; genus Schistocerca; species Schistocerca piceifrons. The sequence continues at coordinate 406,053,145 of NC_060139.1, forward strand.
TTTGTATATTTGCGATATTGGTTACCGAAATTTGTCACGTTTAGGCCTACAAACTTTCTCCTCTGAATATCATAAATAAGCGGCTTCGCTCACAGGCTCAGCAGTCTGTACGCCGCACCGAACATGTCGGTTAGTTGCGCCGACTAAATGTCGTTGAATTTCCAGAACGACATCCAACGTTTCGCCCTAGACCCAAACCTACAATTTTTGTAATAGATTACGAATGATTCCGATTACCTATACTGTTATCAGTACTACTAAGTGGACCAGCGGCTCACGTCATACGTTTTGCCATGTGATGTGAGGACATCTAAATAAAACTAAACTTTTGCATATTTTGGTACCTGCGTTCTGTTGTTGTTTTAATTATGACCTTGGTTCGTTTTGCAATGAGTGAGTTGTGAACCTTGTGTATTCTTGTAAATGCTGTTGCTCTTAATGCCAGCTTTTTTGTACACACATTAGGCTGTTTTGGGAAGTTATTTCGATGTTCCATCATCCTGTTGTATCTCTGAATATTTTAGTGGACTTCCCAATGCCTTGTTATATTTCTTGTCACTGTGTTATTCGGTACAGACTGTGGGAATATTTATTCACAGCAGACTTTCGTATGTACGTTTTCACTATTATAGTAAGATTGTATTTGGTGTTCTCATTACAGAGGCTGCCCCATTGTAATTTTATTGGGTCATTTGATTTAAATATTATGATTAGTATCTTTGGATTGTGTTACCTTGTTTAACATTTTAATTAATTAGAGTTGTTCTTGTATTTTGCCTTGGTTAAGAGGGGATGAGTCTCTTAGTGAATATATGTTGTTATTTAGCTACGTTTTGATGGAATTTAATGCATTGTTCTTATAAACCCTTTTTTAAGATATGTTGTAATATAAAATAGTACTATGTTGTTAAAGACAAGTTTTAAAACTGTGATCATTCGCCGCTCACTCCAGCTGTACCACTTCCTGTTACGTCACAGGAATTAATGGGACTGTAGACTTGGATTCTCATGTGGAGATATCTTAATTCAGACACATTTCTGTATTTCATTCAATAAACTGTTTACAGCTAATTATCAAATTATTTGATAATAAATGAGATCTGTTACCAACATTGCTGCTATCAATAGATTTTAAACAATACGTCATACGTGCATTTTGCGTGTGTACTATAGTTTTCATTAATTTTATGGACAATAATAATTACTAATGTTACTAATTATATCAATTAACTTACAAGCATGGTTTAGTTTTCAATGAGGTTGCCTCGCTACCCTGATTTGTCATAGCATTGCTGTCCAGTGAATACCACAATTTGTACTGTATTTTCTAAGCCACTGAGACCGTCTTGTTCAGCAGCTGCGCTGGCTGGGTTCCCTCGCTATAGGGATTTTCCGCAGCTGACTCGCTGCTATTTGTTGCCACCACGTGGACAGTGCTAACTGCTGGCCACGACCAACTGGTCACTCTGCCTGGGGCCAGGCTTCAAGCTCTGACTCTCATAGCTCAGCCGCATCATGGTAACGTGCTGACTATAAATCGCACAACGAAATATTCGCCACTCACAGAACATTTTGTGCCCTAGTTACTCGTAATGTCACAATTTTTCATTAAGTCGACATAATAATAATAATATGGCTATCTATAATCTACAAGCTGCCTAACAGTTTTTACTTTGTGTACCATAGTCGCTTACCTCCCATTTCTGTCGTAAAGCAAGAAAACTGCAATTCTGGGCCGTTCTGCGAACAGACAGAGGTGGCCTGACACCTGACGCCACGGAGCCATCTGTCCACACTGACAGAGCTGCACCCATCGACAAACACGTCCCAGCAACTATGACATGTTATTGTTTCTAGCAGTAGTTGCCACAGAACGGTTGTCACTCCCCCAAAATCTTCGAATTTTTAGATGGGGAAAGATTATTAATAAACATAAAAGCTGTGGGAAGAGAGACTGGCCTGAAATGACGAATCCGAAATTACGAACCGCTAGCACAGAAAGGTATCTCAAGTAATAACTTAATAAAAGTAATTTTTGTTTTTGTAAATATGACATAAAGAGTCATTATTTCCAACAGCCAACAGCGGGAGTTGGCCTGACTTGTGGAAAATCCGTGTAACCACACACCCAACTACCCACGGATGATGATCAGAATGAATACCTGCATTGGTAGTAAGCATACGTATGAACTCTCATCTCCGTCATTTTACCTAATGTCGTTGAGTTATGTGTAGGACGAAGCAGTATATTCATTGTAAGACAATCGCAGAATTTTAGCATTAAAACACACTGTAATGCAAAATGCATATATTGCAAAAGCGATACTTACATTTAGATCTTCTGAATTTCCTCCATCAGTTTTTTCTAGTAACAATTGACAAGAAATAGTACAGTAACTGTCCAATGAATGTTTATAAGCTACCGCTTCCTGGATGGAATACATTCCTAGAGCAGTCATCAAATGTGCACTTGACAGCAAAAAAAGTGGGTCACTGCCGAATACAACCAACATAACGTAGCTGTGTTGCGGGTCCTCTTAAACACCAAAACCCCGTGGGGTACAGTCGTTTGACTACACACAATGGGTACCAAAAGAGACCACTAGAGACCAAAGGTCTTTATGGCAGTCAGTCTAAGTGTCAACTAATATCGTCATACAAAACATAATAGAAAACAGGTTCTTAGCGATGAGACACCCCATAACACTCATAAACTAACCTTAATTACAACAAGTGACATTCCAAAAGTTCTGAGAAAACGAATTATTTTACATATATCGTACAGTAATTCTTAGTCAAAATTAAATACTTGAGACAATATATGGAGTTACAAAACTGTATGGTAATTGGAACAAAGTGTGTCGCTCTCGAAAAGGTTTTCTATCCACGTGCTGAACGTCGCTCAACGGCGAGTGGCTCTGGAAACTGGATATTGGACGAACCAGGAAAAAAACGCGATTAACGGCAACAAGCACTCTACGGAAATCTCAACATTAACAGCGAATCACCAGTAATATCATTGTTCTCGTAACACATCAACAGCTACGTGTACACAAATTTGAAATTTAAATGACATGACCAACGTCGTCGTTCTTGACCTAGATTAAATCCCAGCACCTATAGCCATTGCGAACTAAGCTAAGCTTTGTTTATGCCTTATTGGGCCCGATCACTAGGCATAAAGAGACCTGTAGTATAGACGTTTCCACCAGTATCAGTTATCAATTCAGATCCTGAAAATAAATGACGAAAATGTTTGTACTGAACTGGGAATCCTGTCATAACAGTTACCTTCCTGGGAACTACCCCCAACGACGTTTAATATGGTGTCATTCACAGGGAACAAGGTATGCTCATGTTTAAAATTGAAATGCCATCATGTAAAGCTTGTGACAGGGATTCGAACCCAGCACCTAATCGGATTGTTAACGAAGTACGTAAAATCAGAAGTTAAATATCAAATGTTTTCACCAATAGCGAGATATTGGAACCATAAATGACGATAGAATTGTTTTTGCCTGACTGGGATTCGAACCAGCATCTAGCGCCGTCGTTTTCTAGCCAGGAACAGACGATAAATAACTATTGTTCGTTCATCAGTAGCGAGATGTGCGCATGTTTAGCTAGACATCAGGCGACGAAAAGTTCTGTGCTGAATGGAATTCAAACCCCGCACACGTGGTCATGAAGACACTAACTATCAAATTCTTTTCTAATAATAGCTAGGAGTGGCATGTTTGTACTTTCAATGATGTGATGGAAAATACTCTGCTGGCTAGAAGTTGAATCCACAACATAACGTCGTTGGTGATCACAACGAACACAACGTCAAACCAAATGCGTTTTCGCCAGTAGGATGGAGAGGAATATTTGAACTTGAAAAGATGTAATGAAACGTTTTATTTTGTAATGTTGTGATAAAAAGCTCATCATGTGGCTGTGAGTTAAAACGAACACGTTACAGCTGACAACGCACGAAGAGACGTTGAAAAAGCAACTATTTTTCACTAGTAGTTCGGAGTGCACATGCTAGGGCTTCAAATGAAATCATGAATATTTTGTGCTGATCAGGATTCGAAACCAGATAGGTGCCTTTCGAGAAGGCCTATAAGAGTTTGCAATCTTGGGGAACACAGTGAAATCGAATTCGAATCCCAGTCCAGCATCACAATTTTCAACGTCTCAGTTTCAAATAAAGTAAGAGCCTTGTGAACTACATGACCATTGGTTCATTAAATGGAATACGTTTTCTAGTTTACGACGGCTTGCTGGTGACAGAGTCTCTGCCTTACGGGGTTTCTCCACCTGTCACAGCTCAAACTAATGCCGCTCTGCCCCAGTCGGCAGCGAAGGTATGTTATCTTTACTGCGGATATTGAGCTACGGAGCTTACTGGTGTTATGCACTTGGCGTTACTAGAGTTGAAGGAGAGTTACTTGCGTGTGTTAAAAATCCACGCCTGACGTGAGATGTGAACCTACACGTTTTACACATCAATACAAGATTAACCCACCAGACCACAGAACCCCCGGCCAAGCACATAATTATGAATTGCAGAGTATTCATTAATACGTTGCTGCGGTAATGGACTCTCGAGTGCGGTATGACCAGTAAGTAAGTAAGTAAGAGTATTTATTTAGATGTAGCTGCAGATGTCAAGGGACGGGTAACAGGAAGGAGGGCGGGATCTGTGAATGGATAGAAGTGTAGAAGTGCAAAATATAAGCGTGAAATGCTTGAAAAGTATTGCTTACTTAGATGTGTGCCACAGTTCGTTTTATCTTAGGACCGAGAGATAAGGAAGGACTGTTTTCAGAACGAAGAATGGGTTATAGGGAAGGGGAGATCAAAGAATACGGTTTCATAGGTATTGAGAGGAATGATACAGAGTGAAGACAGAGGCAATTAAAAGAAGAAATGTGGCGTCATTTGAAACCGCTAGATTTGTTTATTAAGTTTTGGGGGACTGGAATAGAAGGGCACTTGCGGCAATATTGTCAGAGAGAGAATAGAGGAGATATTAACAACAATTAAACATAATATGAAATCGATTGCGTATTGTGTGGAGGACGGAGGGTGTATTCATGGATGGAGGGGAAGAGGGAGATGTATTTGGAATAACAAAAACTACTGTGACAGAGTCCATCTACGCTGATTAGTTTGTAAGTATCTAGACAGGGTATAAATGAAACCAAAATAGAATATTTAACAAACTGTATATTCAAAAGAAACCCACTTGAATTAAAAACGCAACCCAAAGGAAAACTAACCGATATTGTATCTTTTCTGTGGCCACGCGATCTTCCAGTAGCTCCCAATGAAGAAAAATGACGAAATAGAAGACATAACAAAACATTTTATCCAGTATTCTTCATTAATTTGTACTTATATCATGTGTCTTGGCATAGAATGTATGAGCCGTCGGACGCAACAGCCTGAAGAAGCAACTTCCTCCCAGGCTTCCAGGACGCAGTCCCAAAGAGCGTCCGCAGTAGTTGGTTGGTTTCGTGGCCCACATGTTTTCCATGGGGTTCATATCAGCCACCGTGGCGGCCAGTCCATGACGTTGACGTCAATCGTGGAGAGCCGCTGCTGAACAAATGCAGACTTGTGAATGGGAGAATGGTTCTCTTGCAATGTGACGTCCCCTTCTGCGTACAGCATTCGTACTGACGGAAGCATCATATTTTCCAATATGTGGGCATACTGCACGCTGTCGTGAGCTCCTTCTATCCTGTGAAGAATTCCCGCCCCTCTCGCAGAAATCCAGCCCCAGCAGGTAACAGATAGCCGGCCAGTTCTTCTCGACGTGGTTACGTATTCGCGTCGAAGGCGAGCCTCTTGCGGCCTGTAAACGATTCGTGGACCGTCGTTACTGGTAGAAAACACCTTCTCATCAATGAAAATGACGTTGTTCAACGACGCCCTCAGATAGAGCTCCGCAAATGCTAGCCGGTGTAAAACGTTGTCCTCGCTGAGCTCTTGTTTCACGGCGGATAGTCGTGCATGCAGTCCAGCGTTCCTCAGCCTTCGGCGAATAGTGACAATGGAACCGGGGAAGTTGGTCTCCAGCCGCAATTGCTTCGCGTTCAGAAAGGGATTTTCTCTGCTCCTAGACACTAGGTCCCTGTCTTCCTGCTGTGAGCTCACTCTCTTCCTGCTTGAGCCAGGAGTCCTGTTGGTGGTGCCTCTTTCAAGGCAGATCCTACACCATCTCGTTGCCGTGATATGTGGTACGCCATACAGTCTGCCAGCTTCTCTGATGGACTATCCTCCTTCTATTTCGAATAGACCTCTCCCAGTGAGCCATTACGGCAGGCAGCCTGATGTGTATTTCTGATTGCTGCTCTTATACTGATGCCAGGAGAGGAGGTAAATATATTTACGTCCAACGGAGCGGCAGAGGCAGAGAAAGAGGCATGCGGCGCAGCCGTGCTGGCTCGTCCCCGGCTTGTTGGCCCACCGACGCCACCGCCAGCTCGCTCACTTCCGTCTCGCCTCGGCCAGCCTGGCTGGCCCGTAGCTCGCGAGCCGCGACTAGTACAGACCCGGGCCGCAAGGCCACGATCACCCCTTGAAGGATCAAAAGTTACACATAATCTACCCAAGTCTGTAGCATAAACTAACGCAGCTACAGCTATGATGCTATAACATGTGCAGGCACACCTATAGTTGACGATTCATTCAAATATTTGACGAACAATACATTCAAAATTACATTCATTTTAAACATAGCTACCACAAAATATTTCACCTAGCAAGGAATAGCATGACGCAGGAAACTATTCTTTCTTGTAAGCGCTCTGCGTTAGATATAGCCTTAAGAAAACGTGTATTCAACCACGACAAGTAAGTGGAATGTAAAGGTAAACAGGTTTGGCAGCAGCTTCTCCAAATAATAGTATATACGTGGTATATAATACACGTTTTGTGCACTTTTTAACATGTACTCATTGTCTGTGTAACAATACGTGCTGAACGACGGAAATTACTTTCCGCTGAGGCACTTCATTTACATCTCAATGATACACGACTACCAGAGAGCATTGCTCTTTACGGCAGTCAGTCCACTTGCAAATTATATCGCAGATATTAGGCAACACGTTACTAGGGATGAGAAAAGCCTTAAGATTTGCAACTAAACACGGTACTCCTAGCTACTACTGAATAAGTATTTGATTATTAAAGTGTCTTCATAACCATGTGTGCGGCGTTCGACTCTCAGTCAGCATAGACGTTTTCGTCGCCTTATTTCTAGTTAAACGTGCGCACATCTCGCTAATGGTGGACTAAGATTGGACATTTCTCTTCTGTTCCTGGTTAGACAACGACGGCGGTAGGCGACGGGTTCGAATCCCGGTCATGCAATACAACTTCAGTCGTCATTTAAGGTTCCAACCTCATTACTGGTGACAAACTGTGATATCTACATTCTGATTTTACGTACTTAATCAACAATCCAATTAAATGCTGGGTTCACATCCTTGTCACCAGCATTACATGATAGCGTTTCAATTTTAAACAAGTGCATCTTTTGTTCCTTGACAATGCAACAATATACAACATCTTTCGAGGTTAATTACCAAGAAGTTAATTGTCATGTTAGGGTTCCTGGTTTCGTACAAACATTATAGTCATTTACCTTCAAGTTGAGAATTGATTACTGATACTCATGCAAACGTCAATATTTGACGTCTCTTTCTGCCTAGTGATCGAGTCTCGATAAGGCACAAAGCTTTGCTTGGTTAACAATGGCTTTACGTTCTGGGTTTGCATCCGGATCCAGAACGAAGACGATGGCCACGTCATTTAAAGTACAACAAGTAACTGTTGGTGAGTAATGTGAACAATAATACCGCTACGGTCGCAGGTTCTAATCCTGCTTCGGGCATGGGTGTGTGTGATGTCCTTAGGTTAGTTAGGTTTAATGGTTAGTTAGGTTTAATTAGTTCTACGTTCTAGGCGACTGATGACCTCAGAAGTTAAGTCACATATTGCTCAGAACCATTTGAACCAATTTTTGAACAATGATATTACTTGTGATTCGATGTTAATGTTCGGATTTCCGTAGAGAGCTTGCCGCCATTAATCACGTTTTATTTTAACTGCTTATTAGTAGATAAAGTTGATGCGAAACCACTCCCCATGGAACGTTGGATGACGTTCAGCATGTGTTGGGTAAACCTTTTAGATAGCAAAGAACTTGTTTCCAATTGCCATACAACTTTATAAATACATATACTGTCTCAAATATTTAATTGTGCCTAAGGATAACTGAACGATTTATGTGACAAAATTAGTTGACCCATAACGTTTGAAATGTCACTTATTGTAATTAAGTTTAGTTTACAAACGTTAAGGACTGTCTGATCTCTTCTGTACTATCGTGGTGTTACTTTACATCTGGATGGGCTGTCATTAAGACCAGTGTTCTCTAGTAGTCTATAGCGGTACCCATTGTGTATCTTACAACGACTGTACTGTGGTGGGTTGCGACGAAGTGCAACACAGATATGCTATGTTGGTTGCATACATTCAGGTGCAGCCTACACGTCGGAATTTAGGCGTGGCCCACTTTTTTTGCTGTCGAGTGTACACTATGCGATCAAAAATATCCGGACACCACCAAAAACATATCTTTTTCGTCTTAGTTGTCTTGTGCTGCCACCTACTGCCAGGTACTCCATAACAGCGACCTCAGTAGCCGTTAGACACCGTGAGAGAGCAGAGTGGGGAGCTCCACAGAACTCACGGACTTCGAACGTGGTCAGGCGTTTTGGTGTCACTTGTGTCATACGTCTCCGCGAGATTTCCACGCAACTAAACATCCCTAGGTCCACTGTTTCTGATGTGATAGTGAAGTGCAAACGTGAAGGGACACGTACAGCACAAAAGCGTGCAAAACAACCTCGTCTGTTGAATGACAGTGACCGCCGACAGTTGAAGAGGGTCGTAATGTGTAGCAGACATCTATCCCGACCATCATACAAGAATTCCAGACGGTACTATGACAATCATGCGGGAGCTGAGAAAACTTGGACTTCATGGTCGAGCGGCTGCTCATAAGCCACACATCACGCCGGTAAATGCTAAACGACGCTTCGCTTGGTGTAAGGAGCGTAAACATTGGACGATTGTAGAGTGGAAAAACGTTGTGTGGAGTGACGAATCACGGTACACAATGAGGCGAGCCGATGGCACGGTGTGGGTATGGCTAATGGTCGGTGAAGTGTCATCCGGCAGCGTGTGTAATGCCAATCGTAAAATTCGGGGCCTGCACCTTTTGTTGTTTTGCGTGGCACTATCACAGCACAGGCCTACATTGATGTATTAAGCACTTTCTTACTTCCGTTGAAGAGCAATTCGGGAATGGCGATTGCATCTTTGAACACGATCGAGCACCTGTTCATAATGCACGGCTTGTGGCGAAGTGGTTACATGACAATAACATCCGTGTAATGGACTGGCTTGCATAGAGTCCTGACCTGAATCCTATAGAACACCATTGGGATGTTTAGGAATGCCGACTTCGTGCCAGGCCTCACCGACCGACATCGATACCTCTCCTCAGTGCAGCACTCCGTGAAGAATGGGCTGCCATTCCCCAAGTAACTTTCCAGCACCCGAGAAAACGTATGCCTGCGAGAGTGGAAGCTGTCATCAAGGCTAAGGGTGGGCTAACACCATATTGAATTCCAGCATTGCCGATGGAGGGCGCCACGAACGTGTAAGTCATTTTCAGCCAGGTGACCGGATACTTTTCATCACATTGTGTATGCCTTTCACACGAACTGTTTTAAGCTGTCGTTGCATCTTACATCGTTCCGTATGGATACTGCGAGACATTATTGGATGTCATTGCTTCCAGTGATCTTTCGGCAATCGTGTAATCACACAGTAACAGCTTGTTTATGCGCAGCACATTATATGTACATATGTCAAGGATCAACTGACAGTTCCTGTTCCAAGCCCAGACTTTCTTCGTGTTTTCCTGCGTTTAAATGGAATTTTCTTGCGTTCCGGTTTTTTCTGAATACAAGAGCGGCATCTGCGAAAAATCTAATGGAGATTCTGACTTTATCAACTAAATCATTTGTACTGGGTGACCATTATAGAACTACATGAAATAAAACAGTCATAATTTCTGAAAGGTTTGCGTTAGGAAGGAGCATAAAGGCAATTAGTATGCGCATGCGCACGCCTCTTACTGTTGTCGGCCATTTGCACGTGGAAGTTCAAATTAGCGCATTTGGGGGATCAAGAACCCACATTTCGCGATCGAGAAGTCTCTTCACCCACAAAGGGTGACAGTGTGGTGTGGAACGTCCAGTCAAGGAATAATTGGTGCCATATACCTTGGTGGCGTGGTGACTACCGGACAGTATATGAAGGTTTTGAGATTTCATTCCCATCATCCAAGATCTGGTTCATGAAAGATGGAACTCGACCTCATTGAAGCAGGAAAACGTCTGATGTCCTGGTGGAGCAATCTAGGGATCGCATTCTTGCTCTGTGGTACCCAGAAGCCACCGGCATGGTCCTCAATTGGCCGCCATATTCTCCGGATATGAACACATGCGACTCCTTTCTGTGCGGCTATATTAAAGACAAGGTGTACAGCGATAACCCCAAAACCGTTACTGAGCTGGGAACAGCCATTCAGGAGGTCATCGACAGCATCGATTTTACGACACTTCAGCGAGTCATACAGAATTTCGAATATTCGTCTGTGTTACATCATCGCCAATGATGGCAGGCATATCTAACACGTCATAGCCTAAATCCGAATACCTGTAGTTCTAGTATGATAAAAAAAATTATTACTATTAAATAAATCTCAATTCTTTCAATTTAAATCTGTATTTCATACTAGAATGCCGTGTTCACAGTCTGGCACAGCTTTGCCACAGGACACACGAAAGCGGTCGAAGACGTCCGTCTTCTGGTCGGCTCCTGATCGTTGTCAGAAGGAGGCTAGTTTTTGATTACGCAAAGACTTCTATTATTTGGAAGAGAACAACCGGATTTCTTTACATAATCAGTATGAATTTTATAATTACCTAAGGGACCTTTAACAATGAATAGTACAAAAATTGCATTTTCAAATGAAATCATTAATAAATGAGGCAGCTGTGAGTTGTATAGAAGACAAGGAGCGGCCTTCTGTCTACGACCAGGATGCCGCAGTATTCTCTGCTGTAGTAAAGGCTGTTTGACATTTATAAAATAATATGGCATGGAGGATAAAAAAGTATAAAGGAAAAGAACAGAATAAGAAGTCTGGTAAACACTAAATATATTCAAACAATTCTCACTAGCAAATTATGGCTTATTTATAAACAATATAACTTACATAAGTACTTTTCTAACAGTATGGTGCGATCAGATTTCAGCCTGTCCTGTGCAGTCTCCATGGTTCACGTTTTTGTCACAAATTGCAGTCATTACTTTTTTCCATTCGTTAAAGACAATTCTTGCACTGTTCAACACCTCCGACAACAATAGCTTGCTGATTTACAGTTTCGAACACAAATTACTTTAATTTTATTAATTAATAATGTTGTCCGCACGCTGGCAAGACCGCTCACTTTTTTTAACTTAAAGTCGACCTCCTTTACGTTTTCACATTACAAGCAGCAGTACATTAAAATCTGAAGATCTACAAAAGTGTTTTTTTTTTTTTTTTTTTTACTGTCATCTTTTATTTAGATCGAAGCGGAACGTCAGTTCAGCTTCGGTTAAAATGTTTCTTTGACTGCGCAATCGATGTATTAGCGTCCGCGCTAGACGCGCATCTTTACAGTTATGTAAATTATACAAAACAAATGTCTTTCAAAGAATATGTCTCATCTTATAAGTTGATCATTTAATATACAGATAGGTGAATGCTTTTCCAAGGGTACTCAAAACTTTCATAGGACGGAAATACCAATAATATTACATAGTGACGTTTACATGTTGAGTAATGTGCGTGCACGCTGTAGTCCGTAAGTAATTTGCGGCTTTTTTTCATATAGTTCAATAACTGTCACCCTGTATACATTTTGCATTTATAATTAATAGTAGTGAACCTAGAAAATACCCTTGGAAAACATTCGGAGTTACTTATTTTTTTTCTTTATTTTGTGAGTCATCAGTCTTTAGATTGATCTGATGCAGCGCACCACGAACTCTTCTCCTGTGACTATCTTTTCATTTCAGCACAACAGTTGCAACCGACATCCTCAATTATTTATTTGATGTATTCCAATCTCTACCTTCCTTTACAGCTTTTACTCTCTACATCCCCTCCTAGTACCATGGACTTTATTCCCTAATGTCTTAACAGGTGTCCTGTCTTCCTGCCCTTCTGTGTTCCATGTGCTATGAACTCTTTAGTCCTAAATTAGGTTTGATATTCCATGCACTCAAACTACTTTCATTAGGCGGCAGTGCGGAACGGAATCAAATGCCTTCTAGAAATCAATCGACACAGTATAAGCTAGTTCGCAGATATCTTCTGTATACTGGGTCGGATGATCTACTAATGATAAGAGATATGGTATTCGCTACAATACTCGTAGTATGAGAGCATATATTAAAAGTAATAGTAGAGACAACAGTTACTGTAATCCTTATACACCGGGGACAGTATATCGCACGGCAAAAGAATGTGACAGCACTGTGATCCACTGCCCATCTCCGAAGCCAAGTGGCTGATACCACGTCTGATTGTTTAACCGTTTTGTCCGTTTACGTCAATGTTTGTCAAGACTTTTGCAAGAAGGTGCCGATACAGAATTGCGTGACTGGCTTGGCGTGTCTCCACTGCCATACAGCGAACAGCCTATCATGGGGATGCTAGAGATGGAAATGCTCGACCATCCAATGGGTAGCGAAGAATTTGGTGATAGCAGAACAGACCTGTGTATCGAGTCAGAAACATCTCTCAGCCAGCTGATGGCCATACTCATTTGGGTCTCTGGTTGACTGGAACTAGGCCATCCATTTAATCCTGTGGGCATGGTGGACCTTTGCCAAGTCTCCGCCAGCTGTGCTAAACACAGCCACTCCTGATGACAAGGACGCTATTTATGCAACAGCTGGCCGCCACCACAGGAGATCGTCAGTGCAGCGCCTTCTCGTTGCCACGATCGCTACACTGGGCACGAGAAAGCCGTGATTCGGTTTCAGTTCGAGCTCAGCGTGTAAACATAAAGGTTTGCTGTAATCCGTCTGCATTGCTGCAGACACATTCACTCTCGACAGATTTCTGATGTTCTCACCCACTAAAAAAGCTCCCAACGCCTGTGTGGAAGGTGGCTACAGCAATCTGATGCGCCTACGCCTCTCAACAATGGATCATGCATTACATTGGAACGTGCATCTTGCACAGGCAGTATCTAATAATAATAATAATAATTTCAAAAACAGTACTGGATAAATGATGTTTTATAAATTTCGGTATAGTACCAGAAGCTATGTTTTTACAATAGAACAAATGCAGAAGTTTACTTTATCTACGAAGGTAGATTTCACTGATGAGGTCTCTGTAGAACAAGACGAATAAATTTGGTAGCACTAGCAGCGTCTAAATTTAAACCTACTGCAAGCGACCATGCTTGCATAAAATTCCTATTATTACATGCGAAATAGTTATAAATAAAATATAGGCCAAATATTTCTATAAATTAATTTTTTTTTCCACTAACAGACTTTATTTAGTAAACTCAAGGATGTACTCATGGGTTTAACATTTCCTTCTAAATACGGGCGTAAGGAAAAGAAAAATTCATATCTGCAGGATCCTTTAGATTTTGGAGTAAATTCAATTTGGAATAAAACCACAACACATGATTGTATATTGCAATTAAAACACCAAAGTCAAGTCTGCTGGTAGAACAATTGCTCGTTAAATGTTAGTCACAGATCCGATGAAAAGTATTTCTGGAAATGAAAAACAATTTAAAAAATCTCAAGCACCGCTTAATTCACAGAGATTTAAAAAAAATGCTTATATTGGCCTAAAAATGGAAGTGGCACGTTTAGTACAATTAATACATAATCAATCTTTTTTCATGATCAGCAGAGCATTTAATTGAAGCGGAAAAGAAACTGTTTGTCATAAAGGGATTAGCAAAATGACCATAGTTAAGTTATTGTACTGATGGTAGTGGGAATGATAGCTGTGAGTGAATATATGCTTTTTAAACATTTATTTGTTGATCACATAAAAATCTCAGTTCTTAGGATGTCTCCAAAAATACTTTCATTTGCATCAGTCAGCTGAACAGCTATAATGCCAAAGACCTGTTAACGCTTCCTCAATAGAAGCCATATTTCAGAGACTTAGGCAGTAATTTAAATCCACTATGGTTGCCCAATCCGCCATAGGAATAAAGCAGTACTAATAAAAAAAATCTTAATATAACACAAAGAACAAGAAAGCCAAATAGAATCCACTGAACAAATGTGGAGAACACAGCAGTAACTAAGGTATTAAAAACTGGTAACTATTTTAGATCTTTACAATGAATGAAAATGCCAGCAGAGAGCCAAATAAACATAGCCTATAAAATGCACAGAAAGTTCCACAGGAATAAACAAAGTCCACAGCCCTGATGAATAATATCCTGCTAAGTAATCAGAATTACGACTATGTCAGACCTATGTCGTACAGTCTGTTACTGAGAGACATACTCAAAAGCTAGACAACAAAATTTAATTGTGTGACCATCGTAAATATATGTAAAATATAGCTTAAAGCTTCTGTTCAAAATCAGTCAAATGGTTCAAATGGCTCTGAGCACTATGGGACTCAACTGCTGAGGTCATTAGTCCCCTAGAACTTAGAACTAGTTAAACCTAACTAACCTAATGACATCACAAACATCCATGCCCGAGGCAGGATTCGAACCTGCGACCGGAGCGGTCTTGCGGTTCCAGACTGCAGCGCCTTTAACCGCACGGCCACTTCGGCCGGCAAAATCAGTCCCATCAACATTTGACAGAAGTGCAAATTAATACATCTAAACTGACACAGAGTGATTGCTTTTATCCGGGATGTAGTTCTGCCTTCTGCTTCCTGTAAACGCGACACCGTCCATGTTACAAGCAGACTTACAACATGCGCCGAAGCCTAGAGAGAGCTGCTTACGCAGAGGTACACACAGACACACACACACACACACACACACACACACACACACACACACATACACACACAGCTCACTATCTAACACCAGTTCTCAGATGCCAGTAAGCGCAGAACGCAGACTACTTGCCTGAAAACTTGCCGGACCTGCCGTACCATAGAACGACACACTATTCTTCCAAGACAAAGGCTACCGAAGTGAATTAATAATGTCCCAGTTTGACTGTTCCATTCTGCCTTCTGGTAGCCCACGTTCTTCTCTCTGTGGTACACGACGTACTCCTCTCTGTGTAGTAGCCTTCTCCTCGACAGTCGCGAGTGATCTGCTTGGTAGTGCACGGCCAATAATCCCTGAATCGCATCGGCGTTCCTGTCGAGGGTGCACAGTTAAGTGCCACCGTTTCCCGGCAGGATCCACACGTTGGCCTCGGCTCGCGCTGGCGACGCAGTGTTCTAGCAGCTTGCGCCATCATATAACTCACCCTTCAAAGATCCTTTTGTGCGCTGCTAGAGGTAGCACAAAATACTTTTATACTCTTTCCAAAGAGTGGTTGGACAAAGAATCTGAGTGGAAACTGCCGTCACTGATTATCGTTTGAATACTTTTTTAATGTTTCCTGTTCCAAGATAGCAGTTCTAATAAAAATGCCCTTTTGACTCCTATGTTTATCAGCGGCAACAAAGCATAGAAACTTTGGTAATCTTCTCGTTGAAGTTACATTGCAAGGCAACCGTTTTATACAGAAAACAGCGCATGTTGAAGGCATCACTCACACGCCTCTACAATTTGCTTTAATTCTACTATCATTCAGACTGATTACATGGCTGTACGTGCCTTTCTTTCAAAACATGGTCATGTTACAATTTAGAAATATTATCAACGTGTCTGTCCTGGCGAAATGTCTACTCATCACCTGATAATGAAGTGTCAGAAGTGCACTATAGATCACGTAAAAGATAAGGAAAAAACAAGCAGGACGAAAGAAATACTTCTCGTCAGTGTTTTGACATTAAAATCTATCTCATTATTGGTCTCAGATGGAAACACGTCAGTTCGCAACGCATATGTTGGTATATTATTTGATCTAGTCATATAACACCGGCTGGGCTGTGCTGGACTATTTTAATGTCTCCAATTTTTTCGGTTAAGTGTGGTTATTTGGCGGTTCTTTTGTATCTATTCAGGGTGTCCCCTGCTCTTAATGTACGGCTTTAGGCGTTTTTGAACGACGTCGCCTATCGCCTTGAGGGTAGGCACACAACATGCTATGCGAGCCGTCATGGTTGCAGGTTTACAGAGCAGCGTTTTCAATGTACCGGGTGATCAAAAAGTCAGTATATATTTGAAAACTTAATAAACCACGGAATATTGTAGATAGAGAGGTAAAAATTGACACACGTGCTTGGAATAACATGTGGACTTATTAGAACAAAAAAAAAAAAACACCCCATATTGTTAGACGCGTGAAAGATCTCTTGCGCGCGTCGTTTGTTGATGATCGTGTGCTCAGCCGCCACTTTCGTCATGCTTGGCCTACCAGGTCCCCAGACCTCAGTCCGTGCGATTATTGGCTTTGCGGTTACCTGAAGTCGCAAGTGTATCGTGATCGACCGACATCTCTAGGGATGCTGAAAGACAACATCCGACACCAATGCCTCCGGACATGCTTTACAGTGCTGTTCACAACATTATTCCTCGACTACAGCTTTTGTTGAGGAATGATGGTGGACATATTGAGCATTTCCTGTAAAGAACATCACCATTTTTTGTCTTACTTTGTTATGCGAATTATTTCTATTCTCATCAGATGAAGCGCCATCCGTAGGACATTTTTTGAACTTTTGTATTTTTTTGGTTCTAATAAAACCCCATCTCATTCCAAGCATGTGTGTCAACTTGTACCTGTCTATCTACATTATTCCGTGATTTATTCAGTTTTCAAATTTATACTGACTTTTTGATCACGCGGTATTTGTGGCATCAAGGCAAAAGAGACATCAGGTTAAAGTTTTATGACCCTTATTTGCAAACGCTGTAGTCCACACAGTAGCCTATATTCCAGGCAGGTCAACACTATGCGTTTTCGCCTCTTACTGGGAAGCGAACGCGTTACGTCTGTGCCCACTGAGGAGTCTGGTTCGCCTGTGTCAGTTTGTGATCAGACGGGGACAGTCTTCCGTTTGCGTTGGGGGGGGGGGGGGGGGGAGGAGGAGCAGCTAATGGAGCCCTATTCTTGGGGCGAAAGGGCAGAAATGCACCGTGCCTACGACGCGGTGGATCAAATGCTGACGCTGCCCAACTTTTCTACATTCGGCGGTTTCCGAATCGTCGAAAGGCAGATCCAGACATAATTACTGCCATCCCCAGGTCCCTACGACAGACTGGTCCACTTGAGACAAGTTTCCTCTGGTACATTCTCGTAATGGCTCACGTGAATGTAAAGCTTACCTCGAAACTCAGTGTTTTCATTTTGTGTTACAGGTGCGAAGGCCTGATGGACGCGGTCCTAAACGCTCAGCGCTTACACCAGGGCTTCAAGAGGAGGCGTCAGCACTGCTGGGAAACACACTCTCAACAATCTCGCGGCATGTTGCACGGAAAACGGGTGTAAGTCAATCGACAATTTGGCAGCTGTAGTATGAAGGCCTGCTACCACGACGGCGCGGGTGATAAGCGGCGTGCCTGTCCCCCTAGGCAGCGCGCGATGCTGTTCAGTGACGCCTGACGCAGTACGCTAAGGAATGCGGGTATCTGTTGCTATGTGAAATATCTTTTACTGTGCAAATTTCATCACATATTTTCGTTTGAGATCTTAATCCCAGCGACTTCTTTCTGATTTGAGTTCCTCATTTCCTCTCATAAGCGGTAAATGGAAATTTGGGTTTTCTAACTTGCTCTTCAAAATTGTTAGATTTTACTAATACAAAGTCCTCTCTCCTTCATCACCTTTCGTAATGTTGTATCATTTTCAGTTAGTATCTTCTTTATATTTTAGATTCTTTTTATCAATACAGTAACTAGCTTAATCACTTTAATACTTAATTACTTTAGTACAGTTTCCAAATGTTTTGAGTAATGACTTTTTTCAACTGCTGCGTAACGTCTGCTACAGTTCTCGATGCTACAAAGATATCTCAAAAACTTTGGATTTCAGGATTGGGTGCCCATTCGCCTCAAACTTTTACTTACTTTCCGGTATCGCTGAGTGTTATGTCATCCTAATTCACTTCTCTGTCGTATATTTTGTTTCTATCATTGCTATTGCTTTTAAACTCATTTAATTAGTTTCTTAAATAAATGGTTGTTTCTCCGTAGTAAGTTGCATTGAAAAGAATCTTTTTTTTTACTTCTTGATAGTGGGTAGTTTTGTAAACCATTGTCCATTTTCAAACAATGGGTATCGTAAGTGCGACAACTACAGGCGTTGGCTTCTGTACAAAAACTGCGTCTGTAGTGATGATCAAAGCGACACTACGGTTGATCATCACTGCAGGGGCAGTTTTGTACGTAAGCTGTCGTCTGTGTTTGTCACGCGATCGGATGGTTTGAAAATAGAAGCAGGTGTCGGAAACTACTCACCATCAAGAAATAATAAGAAAAAGGAAAAGAAAATCTACTCCCGAATTCAACTTATGCGGGGCTACAAACATTTATTTCAATTATAAAATAATTTGCAGGCTTATTTTTCACCTACAGCATGCTGCAAGTTCATTAACTTGTTTCGCTTATTGTGGTCTTAAAGTATTTATTACGAATGGATTCAGGCACTTCATCTAGAAATGATAATCAAACAGACTTATTTCGGGGATTACCCGTATACAACGAGGTGACTAAGTAATGGGACACCTTCTAATATCGTGTCGGACCTCCTTTCGCCCAGTGTAGTGCACCAACTCGACTTGACGTGGACTCCACAAATCACTGGGTGTCCCCTGCAGAACTATTGAGCCATGTTACCTCGATAGCCGTCCATAATTGTGAAAGTGCTGCCGGTGCAGGATCTTGTGCACGAACTCACCTGTGGATTAAGTCTTATGCCGGGCGATCTGGATGGCTGTATCATTCACTCGAAATGTCCAGAACGCTCTTCAAACCAATCGCGAACAATTGTGGCCTAGTGACATGTTAAAGTGTCATCCATAATAATTCCATCATTATTTGGGAACACAAAGTTCATGCACGTCTGAAAATGGTCTTCAGGCAGCTGAAAATAACCATTTCTAGTCAATGACCTGTTCAGTTGGACCAGAGGTCTCTGTCTGTTCGATGTAAACACAGCCCCACTTTTATGGAACCACCACCAGCTAGCACAGTGCCTTGATTAGAAATTAGGTGTATGGCTTCGTAGGGTCTGCGCCATAATCGAACCCTACCATCAGCTCTTACCAACTGAAATTGGATCTCAGCTCTAGCCGTATAGGATCCAATCGATATTCTCACAAATCCAGGAGAGGCGTTGTAGGCGATGTCGTGCTTTTAGCATAGGCATTCGCGTCGGTTGTCTGCTGCCATAGCACATTAACGCCACATTTCGCCGCACTGTCCTAACAGATACGTTTGTCTTTCGTCCCAAATTGATTTCTGCGGCTATTTCGGGCAGTGTTGCTTGCCTGTTAGCACTGACAACACTTCGCAAATGTTGACGCTCTCGGTCGCTAAATGAACGCCGTCGGGTATTGAGTTGTCTGCGGTGAGAGTAATACCTGAATTTTGATACTCTCGACATAGTCTTGCCAATGTGGATCTTGTAACATTGAATTCTCCAACGACTTCTGAAATAGAACGTCCCACGCGTCTAGCTTCAGCTAACGTTCCGAGTTCGAAGTCCGTTAATCCTCGTCGAGCGGCCATAAAGATTTGGGAAACCTTTTCACGTGAAAGGACAGCTCCGCCAATACGGTGCACTCTTATACCTCGTGTACGCACTGCTGTTGCCATCTGTATATGTGCATATCGCTATCCCTTAACCTTTGTCACCTCTGTGTATAATGGGCATACATTCTTTAATGAACCTTCCGTTTTGAGGAACTGTTTGGCTAAGCCACTGATTTCCAGCTGTAGATTAATTATAGAGCTAAGTTTTAGTGTGTGTGTGAAATCTTATGGGACTTAACTGCTAAGGACATCAGTCCCTAAGCTTACACACTACTTAACCTAAATTATCCTAAGGACAAACACACACACCCATGCCCGAGGGAGGACTCCAACCTCCGCCGGGACCAGCTGCATAGTCCATGACTGCAGCGCGGCAGCTAAGTTTTTCTGAAGGCATTTGTCTGAAGGGTAACTTTCAACAGAAGTGAAATGTAGTCGACAAACAGGTCAGTCTGGTAGAGAATAGAAGCTTGACGAAATGTCCTCAAAGGAACGATACTGTTAATGAGGTGAGTAAATCAGATAATTAAGAAAGAGATACTGAATCGAACTGGGAGAATAAAAGTGGCACTATTTGACTAAAAGTAGGAATTGGTTGATTGGACCCAGTTTGAGTAATGAAGGAATCGTTATTTGAAAATGGAGAGGAGGAGAAATTAGGATCGGAAACGATCTCCCAAACATTGGTAACAAAACTGGCAGCTCTCTTTCAGTTTGATTAGAAAAGTTAAACTTCTCTTCACTAACAGGTGACGATAGAAATCTCCACTACCACAATGACAAAAACAAAGATGCTTTTTATTACTGTAGATGTAGGAAGTATGCAGCAGACCTCAGCAGTTACGGTGGCTAGGACAGTTGCAAAGTCTAAGAGAAAGAAGAAGGTTCTGCTGTTAGGTAGTTCTCATGGTAGTGGTGTAGGCCAGCATTTGCAGGAAGTTTTGGGGAGTGAGTACCAGGTCACCAGCATTGTGAAGCCTAATGCAGGATTGGCTCAGGTGACTTTTAACATAGGGGGGTTATGTAGGGATTTTACTAAAGAGGATCAGGTAGTGATTGTGGGTGGGGCTGGTAATAGTATTGATAGGGATGGGGAGTATGACATAGATGGTGACCTGGAAAAGATAGCCACTCAGACTGGCAACACGAATGTGCATTTCGTGGAACTGTTTCAGCGTCACGATCGGTCTCATCTTGATACAGCCGTCAGGCGTAATAACATGAGACTTGGGGGTGCGCTGATGACAGAAGGCATGAGTCACATTTCAGTGGTGTCGGTGGAGTCTATCAGTAGGACGGGTTTCACTAGACATGGCCTGCACCTCAACAGGTATGGGAAGGGGAGGTTGGCAAAACTTATAGGTGACAGCATAGGTGGGGGTGGTGGGATCACTCATGGGAAAATTCCGGTAGTTGTGGGTGTTAGAGCTGTACCTTTTTTAGAATGAAGTCAGCTGATAGGTATTCCTGCTTAAGGGAAATCTCTCTAACAAAGAAACCACTTTCTACAAAGCTTCGGTATCCGATTAATGAGGGAATTAGTATATTTCATCAAAATATACAAGGTATTAGAGATAAAGTTAGTGAACTGCTTATAGATGTTGACTCTGAAATTATTGGTATATCTGAACACTTCTTAAATAAGGAGATAATTCAGAGGCTTCCTTTGCCAGGATACAGGTTGGCTGGCAGCTTTTCTAGGAGCTCTTTGCGGTGTGGGGGAGTAGCCATGTATGTGAAAAACGGTATCCCATTTGAGTCAATTGATGTTTCAAAGTACTGCACTGAAAAGGTGTTTGAATGTTGTGCAGGTGTGGTTAAATTTAGTGGAGCTAAACTTCTTACTGTTGTTATTTATAGATCCCCAGACTCAGATTTCATAACATTTTTGCTAAAGCTAGAGGAGGTTCTTGGTTCACTTTATAGGAAATACAAAAAGTTAGTTATATGTGGTGACTTCAATATTAATTGTATAAGTGATTGTGCAAGGAAAAGGATGCTGGTAGACCTCTTTAATTCATATAATCTTATGCAAACCGTATTCTTTCCAACGAGAGTGCAAGGGAACAGTAGAACAACCACAGACAATATTTTTGTTCGTTCATCATTATTAGAAGGGCATTCTGTTAGCAAAAAGGTGAATGGCCTTTCAGATCATGATGCACAAATTTTAAGTCTAAAAGATTTTTGTGCTGCAACACATGTTAAATATAGTTGCTGTACAGACTTTTGTAAACCTTATCAAGGAACAAGAGTGGCAAGATGTTTATAGTGTTGATACAGTAGACGATAAATATAATGCTTTCCTCAAGACTTTTCTCGTACTCTTTGAAAGTTGCTTTCCGTTAGAACGTTCAAAACAGGGTACTAGCACAAACAGGCAGCCTGGGTGGCTGACTAAAGGGATAAGAATATCTTGTAGAACAAAGTGGCAATTATATCAAAACGTTAGAAACAGTCAAAATCTAAATGCAGCAGCCCATTACAAACGGTATTGTAAGGTGCTTAAAAAAGTTATTAGGAAGGCAAAAAGTATGTGGTATGCAGATAGAATAGCTAAGTATCAGGATAAAATTAAAACCATATGGTCAGTCGTAAAGGAAGTGGCTGGTCTGCAGAGACAGGTCGAGAATATAGAATCAGTGCGTGGTGGGGATGTCCGTGTTACTGATAAGTCGCATTATGTACAGTACTTAATAATCACTTTCTGAATATAGCAGGTGAACTAAATAGAAACCTAGTCCCAACAGGGAATCATATAGCGCTCTTAGAAAAAAGTGTTCCGAGACTGTTACCTGAAATGCTCCTCCATGATACTGACAAGAGGGAGATTGAGTTAATAATTAAATCTCTAAAGACCAAGAACTCTCATGGATATGACGGGGTATCTAGCAGAATACTGAAGTATTGTTCCACGTATGTTATCTCAGTACTTAGCCATATCTGTAACTTTTCCTTTAGGAGTGGTCGGTTTCCTGACCGATTAAAGTACTCGGTAGTGAAGCCACTTTATAAAAAGGGAGACAGGGATAATGTTGACAATTATAGACCTATTTCTATGCCATCGGTGTTTGCTAAAGTTATCGAGAGGGTTGTATATACAAGGTTACTGCAGAATTTAAATTCACATAATTTGCTGTCAAATGTACAGTTTGGTTTTAGAAATGGCTTAACAACTGAAAATGCTATAGTCTCTTTTCTCTGTGAGGTTTTGGACGGATTAAATAAAAGGTTGTGAACGTTACGTGTTTTCTTTGATTTAACGAAGGCTTTTGACTGTGTTGACCACAAAATATTACTGCAGAAGTTGGAACATTATGGAGTAAGGGGAGTAGCTTACAATTGGTTCGCCTCCTACTTTAAGAACAGAAAGCAGAAGGTAATCCTCCGCAATATTGAGAGTGGTAACGATGTTCAGTCCCAATGGGGCACTGTTAAATGGGGCGTTCCCCAAGGGTCGGTGCTGAGGCCACTGCTGTTTCTTATTTATGTAAATGATATGCCTTCTAGTATTACAGGTGATTCAAAAATATTTCTGTTTGCTGATGACACCACCTTGGTAGTGAAGGATCTTGTGTGTAATATTGAAACATTATCAAATAATGTAGTTCATGATATAAGTTCGTGGCTTGTGGAAAATAATTTGATGCAAAATCACAGTAAGACTCAGTTTTTACAGTTTCTAACCCACAATTCAACAAGAACTGACATTTTAATCAGACAGAATGGGCATGTTGTAAGCGAGACGGAACAGTTCAAGTTCCTAGGCGTACGGATAGATAGTAAGCTGTTGTGGAAAGCCCATGTTCAGAATCTTGTTCAGAAACTAAATGCCGCTTTATTTACCATTAGAACAGTATCTGAAATAAGTGACATTTCAACACGAAAAGTAGTGTACTTCGCATATTTTCATACGCTTATGTCATATGGTATTATTTTTTGGGGTAATTCTTCTGATTCAAAAAGGGTATTTTTGGCTCAAAAACGGGCTGTTCGAGCTATGTATGGTGTAAGTTCGAGAACCTCTTGTCGACCCCTATTCAATAGTCCGGGAATTTTGACATTGCCCTCACAGTATGTATTTTCTTTAATGTCGTTTGTTGTTAGAATATTAGCTTATTCCCAAGAGTTAGCAGCTTTCACTCAGTTAATACTAGGCAGAAATCAAATCTGCATGTGGAATGCACTTCCTTGACTCTTGTGCAGAAAGGAGTGCAGTATTCTGCTGCATCCATTTTCAATACGCTACCACAAGAACTCAAAAATCTTAGCAGTAGCCCAAACACTTTTAAGTCTAAACTGAAGAGTTTCCTCATGGCTCACTCCTTCTATTCTGTCGAGGAGCTCCTGGAAGAGCTAAAAAATTAAGCAAATTTCAGTATTACATTCTTGATTTTCTTTATTTAAACTAACGACTTGTCGCCTGAATATGTTTCTACAATCGTGTTATAATTTCATGTATTGACTCGTTCCATGACCATGGAGACTTCTCCTAAATGTGGTCCCACGGAACAATAAATAAATAAGAAGTGAACGAAGGAATTAAATGCATAGATGAAAGTGTAAATCTGAGATAGTTATTGTGTGACGAAATGACAAGTTTTAATTAGTAATTTGACTAGACAAAACTGGGAATAACAGAAAAGTTAGATGAAGAAGCTGGAGCGCTATACCGTCTAGTCACTTGAGCCGCCCCACAACTCTGCCTCCAGCGGCATCTGGCTTAGCCAGCAAAGTCGATGTTGCCACTGGATCTCTAAATTATCGACTCCTTTCATTCCAGTTGCATTGTCACAGCTCAGCTCGACATAGTGTTGACTCGCAACTTGGCACACACGTTCACCTTCTGATGCCCATTCAGCATCTCAGCATTGTAAGCGCGGCCGGCTATGAGAGTGGGAAGAGAAGTTTGCCACAAAATTTCAGTTTCACAGTACAGATACTTTCAGACTCATTTTGTGTATTTTTTATCCTGAACTAAGTGCTTCATTTATTGAACGTAATAATCCTTTTCGCTATTCTATACATTAACACTTCTTGCCTTCCTTTTTATTATTTCTGAAAGTACATTGTACGATGCTACATGTACATAAATATTACCACTAACTACTGTAAATTACATCCTGATTACCTCGCTCAAAACAGTGAAGCTAATGTCGCTGATGTCAGAGTCCTTCTTTGTGCAGTCTGGCAGGACTTCTTGCACTTTTCTCCAGAGAAGTTGTATGTATGAAACGGTTGATACGAAACTAATGGTGATTACTAATTAAAATATTTTAAATCACAGTCAACACTTATCCTACTTCTTTTGTAATTGGTTCAAATGCATAAAGATTCCATAAGTAAGTAAGTATCTAATACCTGTTGATTATTTTATAAATTATTTTATAAATAATGTTGAACACTGTTCTTCGTGATTTTATTTTATTAGACAGATTAACTAAATCAGAACTTCAGTAAGTGATGATAAAGTTCATATTGCTTACAGTACGGTTCTGCTTATATTTCATAAAGTAGTTAACGCTTGTCTAAGAGTTTTGGGTTTTGTATTGAAAATGTGAAACGAGCCATGACGTCTATAATTGTTATTGATTGTTTACTGTGTAATCCAGAGTAGGAAAATTAATGGCAAAAAGAAGGGTGTGGACACTTTAGGCTAGAGTAATGTTTTCTGTTATGCAACTAACACACGGAATTTTTGAAAATATTACTCTATATATGGAATAAACTGTCAAAGTACTGAAATTATATAGGCTAAATGCGTTTACTATTGTGGCTCAGAAATCTTACAGATACTATCTTCAAAAATCGCCTATGCGTACATATTACCTCGATATAATTTATTTCATTAGTATTTTTTGAAACATGTTGATGTAACCAAAAGATGTCGAAAAACACTACTAAAATTGTTCGTTGAAGGAAATTTTTGACAGCATAAAATAATTTATTTTATCTTAAAATGTGACTATTTTCGATCTGAGCTATCTCACCTTTACACTGGTTACTCTAGAATGGCTGATGTGACGCGGATCAAGAACCGCTGTGGGAAGGCATGAAGATCACCTTCATCTTCACTCCTCCCAGAGCGGTTACTCCTCCTTGCCACGTCTCCGACAGTAATCAGGGGTAAGTGGTTCGAAATTAATGTCACGCAGATCGAACCCGGTCATCTTTTAAAATGAAATACGGTATTTTATGCGGTGGAAATGTTTTACTTCATCAGAACATTTTACAGATAGGTAAAGAAGTTGCACATAAACTGAATCTTCTACCTCGGCGAAAAACAGAACAGCTGAAACATGATCGCAAATCATAGATAGCTCAAGAAAAGACATTTCTTAACCATCGGCAATTTCCTATTCCAGCTTGTCTCTATCACGATCACAGTCATTTAATTCCCAGCGTCAGTGGATTTCGGCCTTTTGTCATTTTGAACCACTTGCTTTGAAACCAGAAACTACATTTTGAACTGGATACTTTGTATACAGAAAATACGTGCACCCTACAGTGCTATATGTTTGAAATTTTTTGAGCCAGTCCGTGTTTCTTATATGCACATTACATCTGATTTGCCTTTTGTTTCACTCATATCCACGTATTTTGAGAAGTCCTCCTGTTATGGGGTGCACAATGGATGTCTGCTATGTTCACATGTTGTTGCTGTCGCAGCAAAATTTATCGACAGCAACGGTTCCGCATTCGTCAACCGTTCGAATGACAGTAACGTCGCAACGGCATATGTAAGTCAATTTAAAACTCGTGATACCTAGGAAAGAGCTGTGCTCTCCTCCACTTGATCTAACACTCTCCAAAATAACCCGAAGTTCAAAGATCTAGCGGCAACGGCCACCACTACTCAGCTGATCGAACATATCGGTATGTGTCGGACACATTAAGCTTGTTTGTTACATACGCTTTATTGGGGAGTTCAACAATATCATCATATCGTTACATAAAAAGTTACAGTACTTTTCACCTACAAATTACTTCATGAGTGTATGGAGTACAGTCTGTGCCTCTTAATTTATGACACCACACCTGAGCAAGTTCCGTTCTCATTAGCTATATATGTCTTATACATAGTACGCAGAAGCTCTGCTACAAAATGAAGTGAAAACTTTTTTAACAATTAAGTTTTAATTTTATTTTCAAGTCAGACTTGTTTGATGCGGTCCGCCACGAAATCCTCTTCTCTGCCAACCCCCTTCATCTTATTGTAGCACTTGCAATCTAATTCGTCAGTTATTTGCTGGATGTATTCCAAGATCTGCCATCCTCTACAGTTTTCAACCTCAACGGCTGCCTCAGGAACCTTGGAAGTTATTCCCTGATGTCTAAACAGATGTCCTATCATCCTGTCCCCTCTTCTTTTCAATGTTTTCCCCATATTCCTTTCCTCTACGATTCTGCGCAGAACCTCCTCAGTCCTGAGCTTATCAATCAACAAAATTTTCACAACTCGTCAGTGGCACCACATCTCAAATACTTCGATTCTCTTCTGTTCCGGTTTTCCCACAGTCGATGTTTCACTACTACACAATGCTGTGCTCCAAACCTACATTACCAGACATTTCTTTCTCAAATTTTGCTGCCTTGGTAGTATTCCTTAACTTTAATTACTTCGTGGCCATCAGTCCTGATGTTGGGTTTCTCCTTGTTCTCATTTCTGTTGTTTCTCCTTAGTTTCTTCTTTCTACAACTTACTCTCAATCCATGTTCAGTATTCATTAGACTGTTCATTAAGTTCAGCAGGTCGTGTAATTCTTCTTCTCTTTCACTGACGACTGCAACGTCATCAGTGAATAGTATCACTGATATGCCTTATCCATGAATGTAAATTCCACTCCTGAATCTTTCAAATACTGAAATATATTTAACAAAATTGGCAATATTACGGAAGTTTTAAACTTGAATGTAACGACACATACATAACTGCAAAAGAGAATGACATTTATATTACTACGGCAACGGCCTTGCCGTAGTGGATACACTGGTTCCCGTCAGATCACCGAATTTAAATGCTGTCGGGCGTGGCCCGCTCTTGGGTGAGTGACCATCTGGGGCGCCGTGCACTGTTGCCATTTTTCGGGGTGCACGCAACCTCGTGATGCCAATTGAGGAGCTACTCGACCGAGTGGTAGCGGCTCCGGTGGAAGAAAACCATCATAACGACCGGGAGAGTAGTGCGCTGAAAACACGACTCTCCTACCCGTATCCCGATGACACGGCGGTCGGATGGTTGTGATGAGCCACTAGTGGTTTGCAGACTATATATTATTACACTTTTCCATTTCATCAAATAGAAAATTTGTGAAAAGCCGTTTGCTACCTAATTCTGTCTATTCGCTGAACATCGATGTTATAAGATTTAAGAGATTATTAACAAAACCAAATAGCTAAAGCCTTGATCCAGACAATCAACATAACATGATCAGCAATTTACGTACAGATTAGCATTAAGTATAACCTCCTTTTTTCACTTATTAGCGTACTACAGAAAGTGTGAAATACAGATTCTGGCATCCTTTCTCTTACCTTCGAGTAACGGGAAAATTTATTGGAGTCTCGAGAGGTACCTTTATAAGCGAACGCATATTCTACAGAAGGGCAATTACTCGAGATAACTGAACACAGTTGGTGCCAGTGAATTCCTCGTTTATCAGGAAGATAGCTCCCGACTGCGACAGCTACGGAAGGCAGACTTTCGATATTAAAAGCGACAAAGGCTGATGAACTCCCTGAAAATATTACTTATCAGAGGACTAACAAGAGTCGTTTTCTTTTAACAGATCCCTGCCGCGTTCCTGGCTCCCCCCTTGCATTTAATAACGGCAAATACAGCGCGGGCCCCGAACAGCACACAATACAGCCGGCTGCGATAAATTGGCGTTCGTGCATCGTGGCGGCGTGTTTGAAATGTCGGCAATAACAGCGCGTATTGTTCCGGCCGTTTTTCATTTCGCCGGAAGTGAGTAATTAGAACGCGGCGACTGTGGCCTCGCGTCCCGAACGCGAATTAATTTCCGCCGGTGTTTGGGGGCGGAGCGGAAGTTCGACGGCTGGTGGGCTGAAGGGGGCGCCAAACGTCCCCCGCCCCCCAACTCGTCCGCCTCCGCCGTCCTTACGGCGACTAAAAATTGGGTAGTATGCTGGGGCGGCGGACGAAACGTGGGGGAGGTAGCCAGCCATCGGCTGGAAGAGCAAGGCAGTGTTAATTTTGCCGAGGGAGAGTGCAAGGGGATTCTGCCCGGGGGTCGATTGCGAAACTAAGAGAGTGTCGAGCTTAAACAGCTCCTGCTATTGCTGCAGAGTAATTACAAAATACTGAAAGATTTCGTAAGTCTCTATTTACATAAAAGATTATGTTATTATGATGTTGAAGATGAAAATTTGGAATTTTCACACTGAGATTCACTCGTGACTTTTACCCTGTGCTACCAGATCTTTAGACTAAAAGCTATAGTATTGGTTCCTCTAGTCAGTCCCACGCTCTGAAAATGGAGACTGATGCGAGAATCCTGCATTGCCTCCGGAGCCAGGTCCTAGTGGAGAGGAGGTACTTTGCCCTTGTGTTACTCTGATCTATTCTAGTCGTGTGTGTATGTGAAGGAGATCAGTACTTACACAGTCATTATTTCATCATAAATTTCTGTAATGTTCAGAATTTAAATCATGACATTGGAGCGAAATATTGTGTGCAGAAACTGTACACCATCACCACCTCCATATAAAGACTACAAAGATTTTGAAACCAGGTGGAGCGATGTCTATGACGAGCAATGCATGTTAGGTAGGTGGTTCTAAATCGCTTTTTTTCAGAACACAAAACCTGCAGTCCGCAAGGAAATAGAAAGCGTTACCTTGACAAGTATCATGTAATAAACCGCGGTGCCTCCATATCGAAGCTTACATTTAATGAGCGATAATCGAAGACGAAACATCACTCGCTGCAAAAAATTGCGTACATACGCTGATGAGCCTACCGGGAGAGTGAATGAAGACGGATTACATTGCGGGCACGTGATGCGGTAAGTAGTACTATTTGTAGTACACTCTGATTACAAGTATTGTCTGAGCTGTAGGAAAAATTGCTGTTTTGAAGAGCGCGCCACAGTGCGTAGTGTAAAGCAGTCGCCTTCCGTTTCTGGCAGTGGCGCCACTGTGGCAATCGCTGCTTTCGTGTCTCCCTCTGGTGTGAAAAGGGAAAGGTTGCCTGTTCACGTGCATTTAAGGGGCACTATGAGCTCGTCAGGGGTTTTATTCTTCGTCGTGTGTGCTCCAAATGTGTTGTTTCGGAGTGTTTTTAATACTGTGGCCAACTTTTAACCTGTGCATGCGCATTCAGTGTCTTCTCTGTGTTTTAAGAATCGCCAACTGTGTTTTTTAACTTTCTGGTGACTTTTTTAACTGTCCCCCATGAACGTCAACATGTCACTGCATTTTTACCTCCATTTTCCCCCCTTACTCTGTTTTATGTTCCCCTTTTTTATCTCCTTATGTATATATCATTTTATTCTTGTTTTAGTTGTCGTGTCACTCGGCTGAGGAGCGGCGGATTGTGCTGCTGACAGCCCTCCCCTGCCCATATGGGGCAGGGGAATGAAATCTCAATAAAGAAAAAAAAACTCGTCAGGGTGAGTCTGTCAGTCTGAGTCTAGTCAGTTGGTCCGCCGGCTCAGTGTAGGCCAGTCAGTGTCTGTCTGTCTGTCGGTCTGCCGTACGTTAAGGGGAGTCTGGGCGGTTGGTCAGTCGAAGTGAGGCTACGTCAGTCTCACGTCACCAGTTGCTGGTCTGTCTCTCATTTGCATTTGTGCGGCTGTTAGTGTCTGTCTGTCGTTGGAGTGCTAGTATGCCTGTCGTTTGGATCAAACCTTAAAGCCAGAAAATGAGAGTCTTGCCACTCCGCCAGAACAGAACTCAGCTAGTGGTCGCCAGGTCGGGGCTGTGTTCCTGCATCTGAGACTGCGCGTTAGGCCGCCAGTCTGCTCGAGTTGCTTGTGCAACGGTCATTGGCGGTTGGATCGGCCGGTTGGTCGGTCGCGCACTGAGACACGAGACGACTGGTCCCCCTTGAGCGTTGGCGCATGTGAGGTCCCCACGTGAGTCCAGTGGGCAGCGCCGTACAGAAGGGGTAGTGGCTTCGCGGTTCACAAGATAGCAACACGAGCGAAACCACGACATCGGACTGGCCGGGGCGAGCTGCGACGCCGTGAGATGGCAGATCGACGCGCCTTCCTGCGTCCGTGAAGCGGCTGGTAGCGGACGGTTCGGGAGAGCGTTGGGGGTGCTGCGCCAGGGCTTCGCCACAAATCGCAGTTTCTTAGAAGTTAAGTGATTAGAGATATATTGTTTCATTTGCTTGTTAAATTCTACTTGTTTTCTTGGTGAGGTCACCAGCCGCTTTGTTTTGGGTTCGTCCCACCATTCTTCTCCGTTTGCCCACCCGTGGGAAGGTGGTTATTGTGAATTGGGTGGTCCGTTTTTCCCTTGTGGAATTTGGGAGGTTTAGAGCAATCTGCAGTTTGGGTTGTTTAGTAACCCCCCCCCCCCCCCCCCCGTCAATCTGCCATACGTTAATAGCTGCCTCTGTCATGTTGTCGGATTCGGTGTTAACGAATTTATTGCTTGAAGGCCGAATTCTGGAAATATGTTTCTATCTAGCCTATCACCTTGCGAGGTGGTATATGTGTAATGCAGAGAATGTTGTACATTGTATGTAAGTCTGCATTTATGGGTTTTATTTAAATGCTCATTTTAGTTTATAAAGTGGCCACCCTTCCGCTGTAAGAGTCCTTTAAAAAATTGCACTTTCAGTGGCAAATAATTTGAGTGTTGTACCATTTCCATTAATCTTATGGGGTGCACATTTTACATGTTTGTGTGAGTTGTTAAAAATTTTTTTCTTTGAAGTAACCTGGTGTGATGTAGATTTGCACCAGTGTAGTCTTTCAGAGGTTGTTGTGAGCGGTCATGTCTACAGCCGTGTTGAAAGGGAGCAGGCAAGCTTCTCAGCCCGAAGGCTCCTACTGTTAATATTGTTCTTTGCCTCTAAATAAAACTGTAACTTGATATTTAGAGGGTGCTTTTCTGCTTGTAATTTTAAATCTGTTTTGAAAAGGCTTTTTGGAGTAAAATTCACATTTGTTAAAAGTAATGTTCCATCAGTTACTTCCTGGCAACTACTTCCACGCTCTATCAATGAGGAACTGCACAGTGGCTCGGAATCCACTTTAAACTTTAGGTCTCCATATAACTGGCTAGGTAAGACATTTCATAGTTCGGACGAAAGCAATGTCATACGACCACCAGCAGGACAACGCCTAGCAAAGTACTGTCGTGTTCGGAACAATTTTCGGATTAACGACAGTTTTACTTCTTAGATCACATTTACATGGATGTTGAACGTGTCTTGCTATTAAAGTTTAAAACAACAAAAATACTCTAATTTGTGTATATAGGCATTTACATAACTCAAGATATAGTTAGACATGGATGAGACAGGTAGTTGGCCGTTGCCTTATGGTAGGAACCATTGCAGTATTTGCCTGAAGTAATGTATAGAAACCATGAAAACCTAAATCAGGATGGCTGGATGAAGATTATAACACCTGCACAAATTCAAGCCCAATCTAAGGCCAGTTTATTTAAAATGGTGATACATCGCTCACTTTATTTCCTACATACAACATTGTTATAGAAGATGTAATACAATAATGTAAATGACTAGTGCTTCCCCGATCTTTCATTTCTGACTCAAAGTCACTGCACACACTTCAGTCACTACACACTCATTCTTTCATAATATAACAATACACAAACTATCAGCTGACTTCGGACGATTGCGACTATGTCCGGTTTCCACCCTACCAGCCTGAAAAACTGATTGAGGAACCTTCCACAATGAGTGAGATGTTGAGATCAGATATGGGACACAGTGTAAGTTTTATATATTGCATAACTTCGGGAATAGGTTTTTTCGCAAAAGTATCTGTTTTATTATATTTAATATTATCTATTAATAATATTTATTCCTGTTACATTTTTCACCGAACTCGTACTCTTTGGCGTCTAAGTGTCCTTCATTGTACAGAATGTATTACTTAACAGTCACTTCTTCCCGATTTTCTAACCGATAGTTTTTTAGCAACCTCTCTACTCTGTTTGTGCAGTTTATTGTACAGTTTTATTTCTCAGGAGAAAATGTTGTCTTCAGTTTTATATTTATTTATTCTTTCTTGATGAGTCTATATCATGATCCATGGCCATCAACAGAGCTGTTTCTGCAGTAGTTATTGATGTTATTTTTGATTTGTATCATACCACTGATTGGTAAATGTACTTCAGTAGTATAGATAAAATCCTATGTTCCAAGCAGATCCTTCTTATCAGACTGACTACTATTTCTGGTTATTCTTATGGCTATTTTCTGAAGTTTTAAAATTGTGCTCATATTTCGTGAATTTTTCCCCCTTCAAAAAATCCGTCGTTAAGAACTGAATGTATATTTAACTGTAACGTAAATGAAACACACTTTCTATTACCTACTGACGAGAGGACTCTACGAGGATAACATGCTGATGAGATTCTGTCTGCATGTATTTATGTGTGTTCACACTACTTGAACAGAAAATCAATAATCATTCCAGAAATTACTGTGTTTTTTACATGGGCTGTAGACGTGCAATCTATATTAAATACAACAGACATCAATGTCATTTGCTTCCTTTATGTTCATTATTGTTTTATTGTAAACTTCTTTCAGGTTTTCACTAGCTTTCGCCTCGAGGAATTGCGCTACTTCCTGAGTAACGTTAATACTACTGCCGTCTTGAAGGACAACTTTTTTCCCACGACTGACGCTACCGCAAAAATCGTTGCTATATATCAGAAACAGTATTGGCCCTAATCTTCCCAAGGGTTTTGATAATACTGAGTAAAAGACGCTACTTAGAAAGATAGAAACACGAGATACAGAAAAATCATCCTCCGAAATTCTGTTATACCAGTAGGTTTGAGTCAATTAATAGGAGCAATCATTTTTCACGAGAAAATCTAAACGTCTATAACAGTGGTACCATATCGAAAATGTTGAAATATAATTTGCCTCTCTGGAACAAAGCATTAATTCTGCAACGTTTTTTACATGATAAAAATACACTGAGATGCCAAAAGTCGTGGAATAACGATGTGCACATATAGAGATGGAGGTGGTATCGCGTACGCGTGGTATAAAAGGGCAGTGCGCTGTTGAAACTGTCATTTGTACTCGAGTGATTAATGTGATAAGGTTTCTGACGTGATTACTGCCACGCAGCGGGAATTAACTAAATTTGAAAGGTGATGGTAGATGGACAGAGACGTATGGGCCATTCCATTTCGGAAATCGTTAGGCAATTCAATATTCCGAGATCCACAGCGCCAAGAGTGTGCCGTGAATATCAAATTTCATGCATTATCTCTCACCATGAACAGGGCACAGGCGATGGCCTTCACTTAACAGCCGAGAGCGGCGGCGCTTGCGTAGAGTTGTCAGTGCTAAATAAGAAGCAACGCTGCGTGAAATAATTGCTAAAATCAGTGTGGGACGTAAATTAGAACGTATCTGTTAGTACAGTGGCACGAAAATTTGGTGTAATGGGCTATGGCAGCAGACGACCGTCTCGAGTTCCTTTGCTAACAGCACTTCGCCTGCAGCAACTCTCTAGGCCTCATGATCATATCTGTGGGACCCTAGACGAATGGAAAAACATGTCGAGGTCGGATAGCCCCGATTTCAGGTGGTAAGAGCTGATGGTAGGGTTCGAGTGTTTCGCAGACCACACGGTACAGTGGACGAATGTTGTCAACAAGGCGCTGTAATCGTGTGGAATGTGTTTCATGGAACAGACTGTGTCCTCGGTCATATTCGGAAACAGTTTTCTGCTGTTCATGGACTTCGTGTTTCCAAACAACGATGAAATTTTTATGAATCATAATGTGCCATGTCACTGGGCAACAACTGTTCGTGACTGGTTTCAAGAACGTTCTGGACAAAATTGGAAGGTTAGGTCGTGCACAAAACCCTGCACGCAATACTTTCGTAATTAAGGACTGGCTATAGAGGCAGCATGACTCAGCATTTCTACAGGGGAGGTACCCCAGGACTTTTGTCACTATTGTGCAATTTCTGTGTCGTAGCTTTGAGCCTACTCAGCAATCAACGTGCAACAGAGAAGGGTTATGTTGGAATGGACGTTACAGGAGACAGCTCTTCAGACAACATACAAAAGATGACCATGCTCTATCTGGCCACTAGGCGCCGCCCCAATTGGTCCAGAGGTCACTGGCCCCACAGAACCCATCTTCTCAGTGGGTCACATGAACCAAAAGTAATAACTCCAGTATCATGGCCCCAAGGCAGTATTTACGCTGGCGCTTGGGCTGTTCCTGGATAGTTCTCTCCGAGCAACTTCCCTGGGCCAGGTGAAAACTGCGAAAACATTCCCACAATCAAGTCTGACTCGGGGACAGCCACTGCAAAGAAGTCGTCCACGTCCAACCTAGTGTCCAGGTGCCACAAGGTACGTACTTGCGCCATTTGGAACCTCTATGCTGAAGAGACGTGCTGTCTGACAGCATGACCTGCAATCGAATTTATGTTTGTCGTTCTTTTTCACCCTCAATACGCCAGACTTAAACTTTTGTGCATACTTTTGGAGCTTGTGTTGTGCTCGCGCTCTTGGAACTTTAACTTCTGCGCATCCCTTCCAGTCTCCGATTGTTGAATGCTGAGAAGTACTTCTTTCAGCGTTCGCTAGTATTAGAGGAAACATGGTATGGTGCGATATATAAGTTGCTGGATTTGGACGGGTTACTCCTGTAACTGAAATATCAGATCTAAGGATGGTTCTGAATGAACCGAAACCTGTCATATGAATAATAAAAAAATTTGCAATCAAGACGGATTTTAAGTAACATTATAAAATCACTGATAGCTGTTATCTCTGGACACTGCGAGAGGGCTGTACAAGCAATGATCACACGCACGGCACAGCGGACACACCAGGAACCGCGGTGTTGGCCGTCGAATGGCGCTAGCTGCGCAGCATTTGTGCACCGCCGCCGTCAGTGTCAGCCAGTTTGCCGTGGCATACGGAGCTCCATCGCAGTCTTTAACACTGGTAGCATGCCGCGACAGCGTGGACGTGAACCGTATGTGCAGTTGACGGACTTTGAGCGAGGGCGTATAGTGGGCATGCGGGAGGCCGGGTGGACGTACCGCCGAATTGCTCAACACATGGGGCGTGAGGTCTCCACAGTACATCGATGTTGTCGCCAGTGGTCGGCGGAAGGTGCACGTGCCCGTCGACCTGGGACCGGACCGCAGCGACGCACAGATGCACGCCAAGACCGTAGGATCCTACGCAGTGCCGTAGGGGACCGCACCGCCACTTCCCAGCAAATTAGGGACACTGTTGCTCCTGGGGTATCGGCGAGGACCATTCGCAACCGTCTCCTTGAAGCTGGGCTACGGTCCCGCACACCGTTAGGCCGTCTTCTGCTCACGCCCCAACATCGTGCAGCCCGCCTCCAGTGGTGTCGCGACAGGCGTGAATGGAGGGACGAATGGAGACGTGTCGTCTTCAGCGATGAGAGTCGCTTCTGCCTTGGTGCCAATGATGGTCGTATGCGTGTTTGGCGCCGTGCAGGTGAGCGCCACAATCAGGACTGCATACGACCGAGGCACACAGGGCCAACACCCGGCATCATGGTGTGGGGAGCGATCTCCTACACTGGCCGTACACCACTGGTGATCGTCGAGGGGACACTGAATAGTGCACGGTACATCCAAACCATCATCGAACCCATCGTTCTACCATTCCTAGACCGGCAAGGGAACTTGCTGTTCCAACAGGACAATGCACGTCCGCATGTATCCCGTGCCACCCAACGTGCTCTAGAAGGTGTAAGTCAACTACCCTGGCCAGCAAGATCTCCGGATCTGTCCCCCATTGAGCATGTTTGGGACTGGATGAAGCGTCGTCTCACGCGGTCTGCACGTCCAGCACGAACGCTGGTCCAACTGAGGTGCCAGGTGGAAATGGCATGGCAAGCCGTTCCACAGGACTACATCCAGCATCTCTACGATCGTCTCCATGGGAGAATAGCAGCCTGCATTGCTGCGAAAGGTGGATATACACTGTACTAGTGCCGACATTGTGCATGCTCTGTTGCCTGTGTCTATGTGCCTGTGGTTCTGTCAGTGTGATCATGTGATGTATCTGACCCCAGGAATGTGTCAATAAAGTTTCCCCTTCCTGGGACAATGAATTCACGGTGTTCTTATTTCAATTTCCAGGAGTGTATATATATATGTGAATATATATATATATATATATATATATATATATATATATATATGTGTGTGTGTGTGTGTGTGTGTGTGTGTGTTATGTGTGTTGTGTCCTGGATTTTGGTACCTTCAATGTGTTGTGAAATTTTCCAGGCTTTCAGTCTTCAAATATTTTTTTTCTTTCAGTATGGGACTTTTTTTTTGATATTATTGTCTTCTGAATTAACTGCCACTGTGCTTGAGAGTGGAATAAAACACGCCAAAACACTGTCTACATGGGTCAGGGTACAATGACTCGAAAAGAATGCCTCGTACCCAACCGATATGTCCACCGCAGGCAGCATAGGCGAAATTCCTACGTTGTAACTGAATATTAAGTTTATTATAACACTCGTAGATAATCATCTATGATGCCAGGCACCACGCCAAGATTATCAAAACAGGTGGCCGTCCAGCAGTGCATTTCATCTCTTTCACACGTCGGACACCGAGGCACTGTGCTCACATTGGCTCTAGCCTGCCAACAGGTTTTGCTAGTGGGGCATGGAACCGGCAGAGACCCACGTGGTTACTTCCTGCCCCTCCTGCCATAGCAACCAGTCCGCCCCTCCTCATCATTATTTTCTGTTGACCAGACACTTCTACCTCGCCCCCTCCCCAACCCACTGGAGCTGGCAACACCTGGATTT
Organism: Schistocerca piceifrons; assembly: GCF_021461385.2. Taxonomy (NCBI): domain Eukaryota; kingdom Metazoa; phylum Arthropoda; class Insecta; order Orthoptera; family Acrididae; genus Schistocerca; species Schistocerca piceifrons. The sequence goes on from NC_060139.1 coordinate 406,091,175, forward strand.
CGCGATCGATTCCTGGGGTATTGGTTAATCGTCATAGATGCCGGCATTGGCTTCTCTTATGTGTAATGTATATATAGTGCTGATAAATACTGTAAATTGTTATTAATGGATGAATGGTTATCTGGAACGTGATTGGCAAATAGAAACTGGTGGAAGGTAGCCAAAGCGGAATTACAGTCTACTGTAAGTTTCGTGTGCCATAAAATTTTGATGGGTCGCCACCCAATTTATTAAAAATTGGGAAAACTTCATGTAAGAAGTGTTTTACAAGGTTTGCCTTTTTAACGAAATGAAATCAAAGAAATAAGGAAAATTATATAAATAAATTATCAAGGTTTCGAAAATATTTCACCATGAGAAAGAAATGATTTTAATTCTCACAAGGTTACTTGTATGAGCAGAATGTTAACGGGATCCATGTACAAGCTCTTTTAACATTACTGGAGTGAGACTCGAAGCTTAGACAATACAGTGGATTCTTGCGTAGTACAGATAAAACATTATTTATATTGAGAAATTGGTCTGGACATGTCTTGTACGCGGTTTGGTAAAGAAATTGAGTGGATTCGGTGTCGCTGCTACCTAAAATACAGAGTGTTATTTACCACTAATAACTACATTTCCATACACGACGATCTACAGAATTAAGACAATTTACTACCAACACACGTAACTACTATGATACCCACACGTAAAAAAAAGGAAAACGTTATTTTGATACATAATACCAATGGTACCAAGATTTTTCTGACTGTTCATCTGTGGTGTGCACGTCTGCTGATTTATGGAAAGCTACTGAAACATCTGTATTCAAACGTCTCCCAAAAATTATGGCTTTTCAGTCACAAAAAATTCATACATTTCTCACAAGTAATCATAATGAGATTAAGTACCACACTGACATAAAGCAAATTACAGGAAGAAAATAGAAATGAAAAGCTCTTTTCACTATAAATAAACACTTGAAACTCTAGCAAGAGCACTGTTGTACATAAACATCAAATTATTCTCAATAAATTGTTTTATATTAGAAATGTGGTGTACGCCTTTTGGACTTCCAGTGCATTTCCATGCGGTATGCGTTTCACACGATATGGACCACAGTACAAATTGAAAAATTTCTTGCACAGGGCAAATCGCTTGTTGGACGGTTTATAGTCCCGGATCCAAACCTTCTGCACAATATGGAACCGAATCTTTGTTATGTTTTTGTCGTGAGCTTTGATTTTTGTCTCGGCTTAACGTTTAATGTATTGCACAGCAAATTCCACAGTTACAGTACGCTTCAGCCTCGGTTTAGCAGGCTAGCGAACCACCTCCTCTACTTTATTTGCTTTTGTTGGCGACTTTTTTTTAATCCCAAAACAGGAGGGAGCGTAGTCGTCTCGACAGGCAACTCATTAAGTATGCCCTGAGTTTGGCTGAGACTGATTTATGTGTGTGTCCCAGGACGATGCTCACAGCCGCAATAAATACGACAAAGTTTCCAAATTTCCTTCATTCAGCGTTCGCTAGTATCACAGGAAGCATGGTATAGTGCGATATACACTAGTTTTAATTTTTCTCGTGGACAGCATGCGCTTCCAGAACTTTGACCTAAATTGTGGTCCGTTCACTGAACCAATGTCTTGTAGGAGAATGCAGCTGCAACCGTTTTTCCTGTGGCTTTTCGTAGTGGGTCAGGCACACAATTTCCGATGTGAGCTCCAGTACGACAAGGACATACTTAAAACCTACCCTAGAGTGGACTAGAGGGCCAGAAATATCCACTGCAGATAGGTCTCTGAGTTTCTGGTGCAGCATACGACGCCATGAGCGGTTTCGCTCGCTGACGGACCTACATAACCTAATTGCTTCCTGAATACACCGTAGCATATCGTTAAAGTAGCAGGTTCCCCGCAGCTGTGTGAGATAATTAAGTGCGTCAAAGTGCCCATAACTTAAATGCACGTACCAAACCAGCTTATTCACGAGTTTCTCTGGGATTACTGGCAGCCAACTGGAGTCATCCGCGGTACGGCGTTTAAACAAATGAACTAAATAATGCAGACGAATAGCCACAGTATTTTTGTTGCGCCATTTCTGCTTTATATTTTCCAATACATTGTGCTTATCCTGCTCCTGTCCGACGTTACGCAAGGATGTGGACACGAAGTTTTCGAAAGATACATTCCTCAAGTATAAAACACTGAAGTCGTTTACTACGAGCTCGTCCTCTTCCGTATGGTCGTATCCTATCGGCAAGTGTGACAGCGCCTCTGCGATCAAATTCTTTTCTCCAGGAATATACTCGATAGTAAAATCAAATTCTCCGAGAAACAAAATACAGCGGGATAATCTCCTGTACCCAAGTTTTGTGCTCTTTAAAATTGCAGAGCACGGTGATACGTGAACACACTAGTTGTTCGACCAAACAAAAAACACCGAAATTTCTTGAATGTCCAGACGATTCCACGTGCCTCCAGTATCATGACAGAATAGTTCTTTCCTGAATGCGAGAGCATTCTACTGACAAAGGAAACAGTCTTCCAAAAAGTCAGGTCATTATCATCATTTGTTTGAAAGAGCACTGCACCTAAGTCAGACATAGAACTGTCTGTCATGAAACAAAATTCCTTCATCACATAATGATATGACAGAAGGGGTGCATTGGTAGTGCATTCTTTATCTTAATAAATTCCTGTTCGGCCTCCTGGTCACCACCCCACACGGTGTATTCTCCCCTCAATGTGCAAAGACAAGTGGTGGCAAGTAGACTTACGTTTACAACTCCTTGTAAAGGTTGCAGAGGCCTAAACATGCTCATAACTGCTTATTATTTGTAACCATTGCGCTCTCTGCTATTGCTGCAATTTTCTCAGGGTATGGTAGTATTCCATCCAGTAACACAAGTATTTTCGAAAACCTCCAATAATATACGTAACACTTCATAATCGTCTATCCATGACTTTTCTGCAATGACAATATTGTCAACATAAAGCGCTACCTGTGCCCATAGATCGTCCGGAAAAATGTTGTTTAGCCCTTTAATAAATATTGCTGAAGATACGTTCAGCGTGAACGTAAGGTGCCGAAACTGGTAGCAATTATCATAACAGAGAAAGTTCATGTACTGCCTACAAGAGGGATCTAAAACTAATTGCCAGAAGGTGTTACGGAGATCAATCGATGACAAAAATTTTACACCACAGAAGCGCTGTAGCAACTGATTCAGTCTCTCTGAACTGTCCGCCTCCGGTATGATAAAAGTATTTAGCTCTCTGGAATCCAAAACAAGGAGCAAACAGAAACTTGGGGAAGTCAGACAATGTCCAACTCTGAAATATACTCTAAGTTTCGTGTACTACAAAGTTTTTCTGGGTCGCCACAAAAATAATTCAAATTTAGAAAATTTGATATAAGAAGTGAACTAGTCACTGAAGCGGTAAGACTAACTAACGTGTTTATGTTAATAGAAGACCCATGTGAATTTATGGAATGAGCATACATTAAATCAAGTAATTCAAACCAAGCGGGAGCTTACCTCAACAAAAAGAATAATATTATCAAATGTCTATAAATGTAAAGCCTGCCTTTTGCATTTCAGAAACGCAATGTAAGATGTGTTAAAATTAATTTTACAAAGGTGAAGGGTTTGTCTGAGAAACAGTAATCACAGTTTAATATACTTTATTAGCATGCAACTTCATATTAAAAATTCACAAAGTAATTCTTAACTATGACCTGTCAATGCTTGTTATGTAATTAATTAAATCATTTATATTACTAGTGTATTGAGTGCTGAGGTACATTAAGATGATAAATGAAAAGGAAATCCTTTGTGCACGTGGGAAAAATTCGCTCAAGCATACACGAATCTCACAGTAGATTACAGATAAAGGGATTTTGTTCATCACAGTAAGTCAGAGGCTCAGAGGTTCATCCCTGTCGCTACGATTGAATTAGTGTGAATAAGAATGCTATGGAACATCTTCTGTCAAAGAAATTTATCTGCATCACCTTGCACATCAAACCAAGCTACACTGGCGTGATACACCCGTAAATGCCGTGATTATTCATGAGAAAAGTAAGATTATTAAGCGTAGAGACACAAATAGGAATTAAACATCACTCATAGTAACTAATACAACTTGTTCAAGATGCCACTGAAATTACATACGGAGAAATCACAACCACGGGGTATGAAGAAAGTTACGGAATCTAAAAATTGAAACGAAATGAAAAGTGAAGGAAATGAAACACACAAACACGAGAATTCACACACGCATTCCAGTAGGAAGAGAAGTCAGCCAACTGAATGTTAAACCTGTGAATGGAGCAACGGACTTCCTTCATCACGTATTCTGCTTACACAAATCGAAGACAGGAAAACTTTCATAAAAAAATGGTTCAAATGGCTCTGAGCACTATGGGACTTAACTTCTAATCCCCTAGAACTAAGAACTACTTAAACTTAAGGACGTCACACATATCCATGCCCGAGGCAGGATTCGAACTTGTGACCGTAGCCGTCGTGCGGCTCCAGACTGTAGCGCGTAGAACCACTCGGCCACCCAGGCCGGCCGTTGACAACTGACACTATGTCCCAATGTTCTTCACTAATTTTTATATATCTGCTATCTTATCGGATTTGCGAGACCCTACGTCCCCACTAGGCCATTCAGTACCAACAACAATATGAACGGAATGAACGTCATGTCGTTCGATTTACACGCTGTAAGACGTCTGCTTTGCCGGCGATGGGCGAGGCATGACAGAATCTCTGACCAGAGAGTAGTTTATCGTTAGTTGTTGCTTGTCGCTAGTCTGCGCTTGACTGCGCGAGTCGACAGTAGCGAGTGGACAGTAGTAGTCTGCGTGAGTCAGCGGGAGTCTGCATGCGTCGGCTGTGTGCTCTGCTCGCGACTCTGGTCAGGACTCTGGAGGATGAGTATAGTTGTAGAAGGTAAAGAAGCAGCCTTGCGCATATTTAATAATGTATGTTAATTGTAATTTAATTTGTTCAAAAGAAATGCCCCAATAATAATTTTTGTAATATAAAGTAACTCTTTTAAAGAAAAGCATTCATTTCAATTTAAAGAATTTTTCCAATGCATTACCATTGCTTCCAAGAATAAAAAAAAATATACGCCAGCATTGCACGAAGCTGTGTCGAAAAATGACTAATTAAGAGCAGATATAATTGCGGTTTTATTGAGGTAACATTTTTGCTTTTGTTATTCAGAATACAGGGCCGAAGGTCAGCACCGCTGTCGTCATAAAATTCATCAGGTTATAAAACTTTTTTATTATTTTTGGTGTTTAGAAATTTTTCTGTTTCGAACTTGACATTAAATGAGAAAAGAATTTTGTGGGAATATTAAGTGTGGATGCATTTCTGCACACAGACAAAAAATGGGAGCCAATTTTGTTCAAAGGTTACAATATTAAAAAAATTCATTTAATTATTATTGTTTTGTGGGGAGTTTACGCTTGGCTCACATTTTTCATTAACACTTTTTGTGGGGAGGTTACACTTGGCTCACATTTTTCAATTATTATATTTTGTAGGGAGGTTACACTTAGCTCCATTACCATTTATATTCAACATTTTCAATTCGTGTGGGGCGGTTACAACGCCTAATGTTAAATGTGTCAAGGCGATAATATATATCTCAACATAGCTAATTTAAAAATAATTGATTTCTATTTAAGGAACTATCGCTTCTGGGCTCTGACTCTGCACGTGGTTAAAAGCATCTAACAGGTGTCACAACATTCAAAGGGTTGTAGTCACAGAGACCATAAGGTCCGTTTGTCCAGAGGACATGCCACATGACCCTTGATTCATTTGCAGAGGGCACTGGGAATCATTCACGGAAAACCTTGTTTCTTGTGCATAACAGCTAGCAAGCTGTAGTATGTTGCCAGCGGAGAAACAGTAACAGCAGGATAAATGAGTCAGGAGGGCTCTGTGACTTAGAAGGGGACTAATCATTTGACCTTAAGCGAGCAACGACTCCATCGGGAACGTGTCAAAAATTCCAAAGCTGCCCACGTCGATTGTTGGTGATGTGATTGAGAAGTCAAGCCGCGAAGGAACAAGACCCGACAGATCCCATGTACTGACGGTTCGTGACAGTCGAACATTGCGGAGGGAGGCTGTAAAAATGTCATGGAATCAGCGGAAGGAATTACTTGTGAGTTCCAAAGTGCTACGCGCAGTTCGTATAGCACGACTGTCGATAGTGAGTTAAAAGGTTGGGTGGCAACGGTCTGGCAGCTCCTCATAACCCACGCATTTCTGCAGTCAGTGGTAAGCGCGACACTTGAGGTGATGTAACGAGCTACGCCACTGGACTCTGGATGACTGTTAACGAGTTATTTGTAGTCATGAAGAAAAAGTCACACTACACTCTTTGGCAATCCGATGGAAGCATTTGGGTTTGGTGACTGCCAGGAGGATGTTGTCTGCCATCACGTTTTGTTGCCAGCAGTGAAGTACTGAAGTACAAGGGAGTTGGTGTTACGGTACAGGGTTTCTTCGAGGTTAGGCTGCGGCCTCGATATGATCCCAATACTGCGCTTAAAACACGTTAAATGCTAAGATATACAAACACATTCCGCAGCATTCGTTCGTCGACGATGATTGTATAGACGTGGCGATGTACCCTGTCATAAAGCAGCCTCCGTCGTGTAAAGGTTTGTGGACAGTAATGTTCGTGAGCTGGACTAACCTGCATAAAGTCTAGAGCTAAACTCAAAGGAAAAACTTGGGATGAATTAGAACTCCAACTTCGCTCCAGGCCGATGCCTCCAACATTCGATTTTTACTAGTTTCGGCTCTCGAGAAGGAATGGGCTGCCATTCCTTCACAGACATTCAGACGCCTTATTGAATGTGTTCCCAGCAGAGGCGAACTAGTCAGAAATGCGAAGGGCTATCTTACCTCGTGTTAAAGTCCACTGGTAGGCGTCTGCATACCTGTCGTCGGATTGTGTGTATAGTTTCATCACGGCCTGACATGTAATTATGTAACTGTGCGATTTTCGATGATTAATGTCCCGCAACTATCGGCGGTGTTGCTCCTCAGGAACTCTCGCCGCCAGAGAGCACAGCGGGAAGGAGACTGATAATACGTATGGGTCCACACACACATGAGGACAGAGTGGCTCTTAAGCCGTTTCGCACGATCCACCTGCTATCAGTTTTTCCAGCTAGTACAAAGGAACGCTCTGTTTCTGCACTGTTGCGGGCCTTCAAATACTCAGGCTCTCGATAACCACATGGCTCATATAATCCCCAAGCAAGGCTCGACATGACGCTTCTTTTCTCCCGGGAGGCTCGTGGGCCGCTCGTGGGAGTGTTGCTTAATTAAGACCTTCCGGTTGTCTGACTACGTGGGAGTCATCCAGACTGTTGACACGTATTGTCAGGAGGCACTAACAAAATCCTTGGCACAGGGTGCAAGGTTGCCTTATAAATTTTGTCCCCAAATCTATTTACTTATTTCTCTACTTGCTATTTTCTTTTCATAGCTATTTGCTATTAACTTTTAGTCTGTTCTCTATTATACACTCCTGGAAATGGAAAAAAGAACACATTGACACCGGTGTGTCAGACCCACCATACTTGCTCCGGACACTGCAAGAGGGCTGTACAAGCAATGATCACACGCACGGCACATCGGACACACCAGGAACCGCGGTGTTGGCCGTCGAATGGCGCTAGCTGCGCAGCATTTGTGCACCGCCGCCGTCAGTGTCAGCCAGTTTGCCGTGGCATACGGAGCTCCATCGCAGTCTTTAACACTGGTAGCATGCCGCGACAGCGTGGACGTGAACCGTATGTGCAGTTGACGGACTTTGAGCGAGGGCGTATAGTGGGCATGCGGGAGGCCAGGTGGACGTACCGCCGAATTGCTCAACACGTGGGGCATGAGGTCTCCACAGTACATCGATGTTGTCGCCAGTGGTCGGCGGAAGGTGCACGTGCCCGTCGACCTGGGACCGGACCGCAGCGACGCACGGATGCACGCCAAGGCCGTAGGATCCTACGCAGTGCCGTAGGGGACCGCACCGCCACTTCCCAGCAAATTAGGGACACTGTTGCTCCTGGGGTATCGGCGAGGACCATTCGCAACCGTCTCCATGAAGCTGGGCTACGGTCCCGCTCACGCCCCAGCATCGTGCAGCCCGCCTCCAGTGGTGTCGCGACAGGCGTGAATGGAGGGACGAATGGAGACGTGTCGTCTTCAGCGATGAGAGTCGCTTCTGCCTTGGTGCCAATGATGGTCGTATGCGTGTTTGGCGCCGTGCAGGTGAGCGCCACAATCAGGACTGCATACGACCGAGGCACACAGGGCCAACACCCGGCATCATGGTGTGGGGAGCGATCTCCTACACTGGCCGTACACCACTGGTGATCGTCGAGGGGACAATGAATAGTGCACGGTACATCCAAACCGTCATCGAACCCATCGTTCTACCATTCCTAGACCGGCAAGGGAACTTGCTGTTCCAACAGGACAATGCACGTCCGCATGTATCCCGTGCCACCCAACGTGCTCTAGACGGTGTAAGTCAACTACCCTGGCCAGCAAGATCTCCGGATCTGTCCCCCATTGAGCATGTTTGGGACTGGATGAAGCGTCGTCTCACGCGGTCTGCACGTCCAGCACGAACGCTGGTCCAACTGAGGCGCCAGGTGGAAATGGCATGGCAAGCCGTTCCACAGGACTTCATCCAGCATCTCTACGATCGTCTCCATGGGAGAATAGCAGCCTGCATTGCTGCGAAAGGTGGATATACACTGTACTAGTGGCTCAAATGGCTCTGAGCACTATGAGGTCATCAGTCGCCTAGAACTTAGAACTAATTAAACCTAACTAACCTAAGGACATCACACACATCCATGCCCGAGGCAGGATTCGAACCTGCGACCGTAGCGATCACGCGGTTCCAGACTGAAGCGCCTTTAACCGCACGGCCACACCGGCCGGCTGTACTAGTGGCGACATTGTGCATGCTCTGTTGCCTGTGTCTATGTGCCTGTGGTTCTGTCAGTGTGATCATGTGATGTATCTGACCCCAGGAATGTGTCAATAAAGTTTCCCCTTGCTGGGACAATGAATTCACGGTGTTCTTATTTCAATTTCCAGGAGTGTATAAGAACAGACCGAATGTTACACACGAATTAGCATGAATAAAGCAGATAATATTTTAACTGATGCGGTTGAGACATGCGCGGCTCGTGTTCATGCCGTTATTGCTTCACATCTTGTCTTGGCCTTTCTCCCGTCTCGTACCTTATTCGATTTACTGGCGTCACTAAGTTGCTGGCTTGCCAGCCCGTGAGTGTCAGCAGCAGCGCTTATCGATAAGAGCACTGTCGTACTATCTTTGGAGAGACCGCTAGTATTTCCGGGTCGTCATGTGTCGCGAGTTGAGTGGGGGCGGAGCAGCAGTGAGGTCCGGACAGTCACGACTCGCCCGACCGTTGCCGGGACACGTGACTTCAGTGGGGACAGCCTTGGTTGGTCGTTCGATCGGTCATCACATTGGACAACGTGTATTTGGTTGCCGACCGCTTCTGGGTTCTCCATGTGTGTGTCGACTTGTGATTCGTCTTTTTTGTCCTACAGTCACTAGTTTTAGCATTGTTCCAGTTGTTTGTGGAAGTGTTTTCGTGGAACTGTGTGCAGCTTGTGTGGTTTTGACTGAGCAGCTGTTTTAATGCTGTCTGCAGTCAGTTGGTTGGGACGAAGCAGCGAGGAAGTCTCCGCTGCGCGGGGCCAGGACGGGACCGATGGTAGCATGCATGCGCTGTCGAATCGTGAGGCGCTAGCTGCGAGAGCGACAACGTTCATTGCCCACCGAACCTGGACGTTGAAGTTAAGTGATCAGTTAACCTATTATTAAGCCTCAACTATTGTGATATCTCTTCGTTCATATGCGGGTTGTTGTTCCCTGGGCATTCGGGCTAGCAGTAACGTATGAAGTATTGGAGTTGGCGAAATCTTGCAGCTGTCTTCCTATGTTGTGATTAATTATTAAATGGGCTATTACTTGCCAGTGAAGTGCACCAGCAGTATTTTCTGCCCAGTGGCCGTTGACGCCCCAGTTACCTGCCGTGGTCGTCAGTGTAATTTTCTGACAGTGTGCCTTTCCTCGTCGTGTTGATGCTGTTTGTCATAGCATGCAGTTTGATATCCTTTAAGTTGTTTGGTTCATATTTTACTTAGAGTGGCCATTGTTCCCTTGGCTGTTTTTAGACGCCAATTTCTGAAGACGTAGTGCTGTTCGTATGCTCGTCCTCGGCCGATATTTTCCATCGTTGTGCCATTGGTCAGACGAAGCGAATTGGTTAAATTGGTGGTCGTTCCTTGCGCCGTCCCTAGTTTGGATTGCCATCCGATTATTTAACTTCAATTCACCTTACGTTTGAGCTATATTCTCAGGCAGACCCTTGGAACATTTCTCAGCACCACTTGTTCTGTTTGTTTTAGGTAGTGATTTTCATTTCAGATTGAAGTATTGTGTGAGGCCTTCGGCCATGTAGTAATTGAGTGTTTCTAAATTTTACATAAAGGCCGCCAGCTGTGTTAAATTAAAATTTTGAAGATTGATTTTATTTGAAAAAATTTTTTTCGTTAAACTTTGTTCTATCTAAAATTGTTTGTAATCCAGGCCCTAAGCCGTTAGTTGTTCGAAGTGTTATGTGTGACCTTCAGCTGACGATTTACATGTACTCCTTTCTACAAGGCCTTCAGCCGTGTGTGTCCTTTAAAGAAAAATTTTCTATATCAAGGAAGGGGTTTATTTTTAATTGTTTATCTGACTTGTTGTTCAGGCCTTCAGCCGTTCTTTCAGATTTGTTTGTGGCCCTATGCCGTGTAACATGTTATTGTTTCTTTAATTAGGCTTTCGTCCGTTCTGTTGTAAGTTTAAAATGTAATTTCTTGTTTGGAAAAAATTTTTATTAACGTGTTTTAATTACAGTTGTCCTTCAGACGTTTAGTGTAGGTCTCCAGCAGCTAATTGTTTTCAATTGCATGTCTTTTAAAAAAAATTATACCTTCTATTTTTAATTGCTTTTGATTTCTAAGCGAGGCCCTCAGCCGTTCTTGTTTTTGGTGTGGTTTTGGGCCTTCAGCCCAGAAAGCATCTTAAATTTTCTTTAACTAGGCCTTCAGCCGCATTGTTTAGTTGTGGTTTTTTAAAGCAATGTGTATATGAGTGGTTATTAGAAAAATAAACTTGTGTGTTTGATTGTGCAACCCACAGTAACTGTTTACGGCCCCATCCAGAATCATAACATTATCCAGTGCGCTCTTTGAGTAGCTACCAACCAGATTTCAACGAGCTACGTAGAATAACATCACTAAAACAAAATAATAATACGAGTAACTAAAAAAGTGTCTCAGTACTACTATCTGGGCATCTGGCGCAGAGATATCTATTCAACCGGAATCTATCACACTACATGGCCTTGGTATGTCACAAATTTTGTAATTCATAGTTCTGGAATACACTACTACACAGCAGTGCACTACTCTACACAACACTAGTCTTTACTAACGTGCCTGGCCTTAGAATCAAGCTGGATCTCACATTTCTCTGGGTGGGTAGCCCTCGACGTGCTGAGGTGCAACTCAGGATTCACAGGAGCTGTGTTGCTGTGTCTCCCAAGGTGTAAAGATTGGGAGATGGTTTTCAAGGTCTCAGAGTCTGGTCCTCCCAGAGGCTTGTCTCCTAAATGCTTCAAAAATGGTTCAAATGGCTGCAAGCACCGTGGGACTTAACATCTGAGGTCATCAGTCCCTAGACTTAGAACTACTTAAACCTAACTAACCTAAGAACATCGCACACATCCATGCTCGAGGCAGGATTCGAACCGGCGACCGTCGCAGCAGCGCGGATCCGGACTGAAGCGCCTAGAACCGCACGGCCACAACAGCCGGCTCCTAAATGCTTCCAGAAGGTAGTTGTAGGTGCGTGTTTTGCCGTCGTGCGTCTCGTTGTCATGATGTAAGGCCTCGTCATGTTTGTCTCTCAGCCATGAGGGTTACAGTTCGTAAGCTGATATCTTCGGTGTGTGCGAGGTCAGATTAAGCCACAGTACCTCCTTCCTTATTATCTTATAGACTGTTGCATTTCCAAATGCGTTCCTGTCCAGGTATATGACATCTTGACTAATGGCACACTCCTAGACGATGTGATTCAGGGTAGCGATGGCTCCACATATAAAAGTGTTTATGGTGCGCTGTCGTATTTTTAGTAACAGCTGAGATACGGACCATGTCCCGGTGGTGTGTAGCTAACTTGGTCGGAAGGAAATTTGTCCTTCTTTCTTTTTTATTAGAAGGTAACTGACAGGTTTTTTTCCTTGTTCCTGCCCCGTCCCATATTTCTTGCTATTCTCTATCAATGGAGACTTATATTTCCTTATTCGATAGATTCTTGTGCTCAGTATCTCCTTTACCTTATTCGCTCTTTTCGTGACAATATTGTGCAATTTTCTTTCTTAGTGCTAGGAAGAGGTAGCAAGCCTAATATCACTAGCAACGCCTCAGTTGATGTTGTTCTATTGCGTCTGTCAGGTGCACGACCACCAGTACACTCCTCTAGTGCACGCTGTAGGTCCTGTGCTGTCCTTACATTTCTCGCTGTATGAGCCCAAACTCTCGACCCGTAGCCCACGATAGAGAGTAAGATTGCGTTGTGGCTCATTCTTACTACACTTAGTGGTAGCTGAAAACTTCTTTGGCCAATTCTTGTTGTAGTGGACTGACAAGGTAGCCAGTCCACAGTGACGGGTAGCCGAAAGAAAGGCACGCGTACAGGATAAGTATTGAATGCTAATAAGAAAAGTATGCAGCTCCTCGAATACTTAACTTTTATTTATCCTTGTTGTATACATCGTTCTTCTTGTTGAGACATTTCATACGATAACTATCAAACTATGTAAGGCTAATGGCGCCTTGCTAGGTCGTAGCCATGGACTTAGCTGAAGGCTATTCTAACTGTCTCTCGGCAAATGAGAGAAGGCTTCGTCAATGTAGTCGCTAGCAAAGTCGTCGTACAACTGGGGCGAGTGCTCTATCGTATCTCGAGGCCTGCCTTGTGGTGGCGCTCGGTCTGCGATCACACAGTGGCGACACGCGGGTCCGACATGTACTAAATGGACCGCGGCCGATTTAAGCTACCACCTAGCAAGTGTGGTGTCTGGCGGTGACACCACACTTGTTATTTTTTTAATGCTTCCCTGGCAGACGATTTTGATTTTGGTCGCTGTCAATCCCAAGGTACCTATATACTTCTCTTATTTTCACAGATTGGTCATTTATTGTGATTGCGGAATTTATCGTTCTTGTTAGTGTTCGGTTTAGTAGCATACAGACTGTTTTGTGAGCTGCTATCGTTATTTTGTTTTCTCCGCATTAGTCGCTTAATCTTTCAGTTATTAGCCTTATGTTTTCCTCTAATTTAGCCCTTGCGTTAGCAGATACTGTAATTAGCAGATCACCTGCGTAGGCGATGCAGCCTCTGTTGATTATAATACTCTAAAGGTGGTTCAGTAATGACGCTATGCCAACGTTCCAGATCACAAATAGAGCCTTGCGGGCAGCCTTTGGTAATTTATTCCACAATTTTCTTTTCAGGACATTCTAAGTGGTCCTGACTGTCTTTGTAATAATTTCGTAGACGGTTATAGAGACACCTTGTTGGACATTCCATCTGTTTCAGTCTTTTGAACAGGGCAGGACACAACAAATTATCTAACTTCCCAGATATATCAATCATTATGCTGTAAAATACGTATTGCCTGAGGTGTTCACAGTATTCATTGCATGACTTATCGCTTCCTTGGTGGATTTCACTTTCCTGAAACCATACTGCAAGGGGCTCGTGCCTAATAACTGTCTGTGGTCCCTCAGAGGGCGTCACAGAAGCCTTCCCTGTACATTAGTTACAGCAGTTACTAAGTAAATCGACCTGTAAGATTTCGGTTCTACCAGGTCTTCGTCTTTCCCCCCCCCCCCCCCCCCCGTTTCTTTGGTTTGATGACGTTCAAGATTTTCCAGATTTTGGGCGTCCGACGCAGCAAAAGACACTCCTTCACTAACACTGTTACATATGCCACAATATAATCCCCTACCTAACCCTACACTACTGTCAGTATTCTATCAGGTCCTAGTTCTTTCTACTTCTTTAACTTCATTATTGCTTATCTCACTTCCTCCTGAGCAAATGAAATGCTGCTCTATTAATTCAGAGCGAAGATGTTGATGAAACTCTGTGTCTTCCATCGTTGTATCGTCCGGCAATATCTACATCTGCTGCGCACCTGTCGATATTGGGTTAGTATATTAGCTGAGTGACGTACTGAAGACATGAAAGTCAAGTTCGTGTATAATGTCTTGAAGACAGGGTCCTCTGTCGTCCGTTATCCTGTTATGTCATAATGTTGATTTCGTGTTTGCAGCCATTAGGAAAATGTGTTTTGTCGATCTAGTTTTGCTAGTATTTTTCAGTTTTCTATGTACGTATGCTTGTATGTCCAGACTTTATCGAAAATACTGATTAGTTGTATAAAATTTTTCTAAGGCAGTCATTTCTTCTACTCTCACAGGGTGTTTGTCATAGAGTTGATGTACTATATTTGGTGACGGTCATGTCTTTATCTGGCACCACAACTACTGCTATTGGATGTGACCTCATTTTATGACCTGTGTTGTGCTTGGCATGTGGGGTAATGCCCCGTTTCAGGATTGTGGTTCATGTATCTATGTGCAGTCAGTTCTATAATTGCTCTAAATCGTCGCACTACGCACGAGCGTCTGCTACGGCTTCTCTGAGGGCAACTGCTGTCTACATCTACATATACACTTAGTAAGCCACTACAGCTGCATCGCGGAGCGTCACTTATACCACTGTTAGTCATTCCCTCTCCTGTCTTCCATAAAAGCTGTGATATTGCCTTCCCTTCCATATCCTTACTCGACACGTATGTTTTTTTTTTTTTTTTTTTTTTTTTTTTTTTTTTTTTTTTTTTTTTCCGTGGGACCACATTTAGGAGAAGTCTCCATGGTCATGGAACGAGTCAATACATGAAATTATAACACGATTGTAGAAACAGATAAAATGAAATATAAGAAACATATTCAGGCGACAAGTCGTTAGTTTAAATAAAGAAAATCAAGAATGTAACACTGGAATTTGCTTAATTTTTTAGCTCTTCCAGGAGCTCCTCGACAGAATAGAAGGAGTGAGCCATGAGGAAACTCTTCAGTTTAGACTTAAAAGTGTTTGGGCTACTGCTAAGATTTTTGAGTTCTTGTGGTAGCTTATTGAAAATGGATGCAGCAGAATACTGCACTCCTTTCTGCACAAGAGTCAAGGAAGTGCATTCCACATGCAGATTTGATTTCTGCCTAGTATTAACTGAGTGAAAGCTGCTAACTCTTGGGAATAAGCTAATATTGCTAACAACAAACGACATTAAAGAAAATACATACTGTGAGGGCAATGTCAAAATTCCCAGACTATTGAAAAGGGGTCGACAAGAGGTTTTCGAACTTACACCATACATAGCTCGAACAGCCCGTTTTTGAGCCAAAAATACCCTTTTTGAATCAGAAGAATTACCCCAAAAAATAATACCATATGACATAAGCGTATGAAAATATGCGAAGTATACTACTTTTCGTGTTGAAATGTCACTTATTTCAGATACTGTTCTAATGGTAAATAAAGCGGCATTTAGTTTCTGAACAAGATCCTGAACATGGGCTTTCCACAACAGCTTACTATCTATCCGTACGCCTAGGAACTTGAACTGTTCCGTCTCGCTTATAACATGCCCATTCTGTCTGATTAAAATGTCAGTTCTTGTTGAATTGTGGGTTAGAAACTGTAAAAACTGAGTCTTACTGTGATTTAGCATCAGATTATTTTCCACAAGCCACGAACTTATAGCATGAACTACATTATTTGATAATGTTTCAATATTACACACAAGATCCTTCACTACCAAGGTGGTGTCATCAGCAAACAGAAATATTTTTGAATCACCTGTAATACTAGAAGGCATATCATTTACATAAATAAGAAACAGCAGTGGCCCCAGCACCGACCCTTGGGGAACGCCCCATTTAACAGTGCCCCATTGGGAATGAACATCATTACCACTCTCAATATTGCGGAGGATTACCTTTTGCTTTCTGTTCTTAAAGTAGGAGGCGAACCAATTGTAAGCTACTCCCCTTACTCCATAATGTTCCAACTTCTGCAGTAATATTTTGTGGTCAACACAGTCAAAAGCCTTCGTTAAATCAAAGAAAACACCTAACGTTCGCAACCTTTTATTTAATCCATCCAAAACCTCACAGAGAAAAGAGACTATAGCATTTTCAGTTGTTAAGCCATTTCTAAAACCAAACGGTACATTTGACAGCAAATTATGTGAATTTAAATGCTGCAGTAACCTTGTATATACAACCCTCTCGATAACTTTAGCAAACACCGATGGCATAGAAATAGGTCTATAATTGTCAACATTATCCCTGTCTCCCTTTTTATAAAGTGGCTTCACTACCGAGTACTTTAATCGGTCAGGAAACTGACCACTCCTAAAGGAAAAGTTACAGATATGGCTAAGTACTGAGCTAACATACGTGGAACAATACTTCAGTATTCTGCTAGATACCCCGTCATATCCATGAGAGTTCTTGGTCTTTAGTGATTTAATTATTAACTCAATCTCCCTCTTGTCAGTATCATGGAGGAGCATTTCAGGTAACAGTCTCGGAACACTTTTCTCTAAGAGCGCTATATGATTCCCTGTTGGGACTAGGTTTCTATTTAGTTCACCTGCTATATTCAGAAAGTGATTATTAAATACTGTACATATATGTGACTTATCAGTAACACGGACATCCCCACTACGCACTGATTCTATATTCTCGACCTGTCTCTGCAGACCAGCCACTTCCTTTACGACTGACCATATGGTTTTAATTTTATCCTGAGACTTAGCTATTCTATCTGCATACCACATACTTTTTGCCTTCCTAATAACTTTTTTAAGCACCTTACAATACTGTTTGTAATGGGCTGCTGCATTTAGATTTTGACTGTTTCTAACGTTTTGATATAATTGCCACTTTGTTCTACAAGATATTCTTATCCCTTTAGTCAGCCACCCAGGCTGCCTGTTTGTGCTAGTACCCTGTTTTGAACGTTCTAACGGAAAGCAACTTTCAAAGAGCACGAGAAAAGTCTTGAGGAAAGCATTATATTTATCGTCTACTGTATCAGCACTATAAACATCTTGCCACTCTTGTTCCTTGATAAGGTTTACAAAAGTCTGTACAGCAACTGGATCAGCTTTCCTAAAAAGTTGGTAACTATATTTAACATGTGTTGCAGCACAAAAATCTTTTAGACTTAAAATTTGTGCATCATGATCTGAAAGGCCATTCACCTTTTTGCTAACAGAATGCCCTTCTAATAATGACGAATGAACAAAAATATTGTCTATGGTTGTTCTACTGTTCCCTTGCACTCTCGTTGGAAAGAATACGGTTTGCATAAGATTATATGAATTAAGGAGGTCTACCAGCATCCTTTTCCTTGCACAATCACTTATACAATTAATATTGAAGTCACCACATATAACTAACTTTTTGTATTTCCTATAAAGTGAACCAAGAACCACCTCTAGCTTTAGCAAAAATGTTGTGAAATCGGAGTCTGGGGATCTATAAATAACAACAGTAAGAAGTTTAGCTCCACTAAATTTAACCACACCTGCACAACATTCAAACACCTTTTCAGTGCAGTACTTTGAAACATCAATTGACTCAAATGGGATACCGTTTTTCACATACATGGCTACTCCCCCACACCGCAAAGAGCTCCTAGAAAAGCTGCCAGCCAACCTGTATCCTGGTAAAGGAAGCCTCTGAATTATCTCCTTATTTAAGAAGTGTTCAGATATACCAATAATTTCAGAGTCAACATCTATAAGCAGTTCACTAACTTTATCTCTAATACCTTGTATATTTTGATGAAATATACTAATTCCCTCATTAATCGGATACCCAAGCTTTGTAGAAAGTGGTTTCTTTGTTAGAGAGACTTCCCTTAAGCAGGAATACCTATCAGCTGACTTCAATCTAAAAAAGGTACAGCTCTAACACCCACAACTACCGGAATTTTCCCATGAGTGATCCCACCACCCCCACCTATGCTGTCACCTATAAGTTTTGCCAACCTCCCCTTCCCATACCTGTTGAGGTGCAGGCCATGTCTGGTGAAACCCGTCCTACTGATAGACTCCACCGACACCACTGAAATGTGACTCATGCCTTCTGTCATCAGCGCACCCCCAAGTCTCATGTTATTACGCCTGACGGCTGTATTAAGATGAGGCCGATCGTGACGCTGAAACAGTTCCACAAAATGCACATTCGTGTTGCCAGTCTGAGTGGCTATCTTTTCCAGGTCACCATCTATGTCATACTCCCCATCCCTATCAATACTATTACCAGCCCCACCCACAATCACTACCTGATCCTCTTTAGTAAAATCCCTACATAACACCCCTATGTTAAAAGTCACCTGAGCCAATCCTGCATTAGGCTTCACAATGCTGGTGACCTGGTACTCACTGCCCAAAACTTCCTGCAACTGCTGGCCTACACCTCTACCATGAGAACTACCTAACAGCAGAACCTTCTTCTTTCTCTTAGACTTTGCAACTGTCCTAGCCACCGTAACTGCTGAGGTCTGCTGCATACTTCCTACATCTACAGCTACTAGAGATTCCTCTCCACTAGACTCTGACAGTTGGTCAAATCTATTACAAACACCAATAGTAAAACTATCTGAAAATCTCCTTCTCCTAGCAGATCTCTTGCCAACAGCCAGCTCCCATTCCCCAACCCCCTTCTCCCTCCTCATCCTATCTAGCTCCTCCTGTGCGTTTTTCAACTGCACCTGAAGGGCACAGATCTTACGCTCCTGCTCCTCTATCAACTTACTCTTGCTACATAACCTGCAGTTCCAGGAGAGGATCTCACCAGAATGCCCACAGACTTCCCCACTGCATTCCCCCCAGTGAAAATACTTCGAACAAGTCTCACACCGCAATCCACTACTCACGAACCTACGGCAAAGCCCACACTTCTCACTCATGGTAAAATTTTACAATTATTGAAACAAGAAAACAACTTTATCTAAGTTCCGCAACTACAATAAGAAGATGTTAAAAACTGACTACAATTATCACAAACTTGCTCTACAAGGGAAGTAACTACTATTATTGACAGTATTAATCAACAACAAATGAGAATATAACAAAATACTAACACAGAAAGAAAATCAAACGTCTAATGACAGTAACGAAACTGAAAGCAGTTCGCAAAAATTTCTTCTGAAGTTATTTCACCGGAAAACACCAAGAACACCGGTTGAAGACTACTAAAGTTCCTAAATAAACTACTATACACAAACAATTAATTAGTACTTAGCTTTCGATGCGCCGCTACAGCTGCAACTGGTCAGCGCGGAATGTAAACACGGGTAAGAGGTTAAGTTGCTCGATACGAAACACTCACAAATATCAGGCCACAACACAAGAAATGCAGAGGTGAATGAAGAAACCACTAATAAGTCACTTATATAGTAAATATTATCACAAAAACAGTTAAAATATATATCAGAAACATAAAAATAGATGAAAACTTAGAGAGCGATCTCACACGCAGTCACGCGCTTATGACGTCACAATCACGTTGTGGCAATAGTCTGCCGCAAATTCCGGTTTTCTAAGATTTCCAAAGATTATTCCACGAAAGAACGTCTTCTTCCGTCCAGGGTTTTTTACTTAAGTTTATGCGTCATTTCTGTAGCACTCGCGTATTGATCTAACCTACCGGCAACAAATCTATCAGCACGACTCTGCACTACTTCGATGTCTCCCTTTAATAAGACATGGCGGGGAAGCCAAGCACACCAAAGCTGTACTCAGGAAAGGGATCGTATAAGTATTCTGTCCGCATAGCCCTTTATAGATGAGCTGAGTTTTCGTAGAATTCTGCGAATAAAACGAAGTGGATCATTCTCCTTCCCTACAACGGAACTTACAATACGTTGCAAGTGTCCGTCGCGCTCAAAATAGTGTTCTGTGTAGTGGTGAGTGCATTATGTGTGAGCTAAGAGAATTCGTACGTGGGCAAATTGTTGGTGAGAGCATTGTGGATGCTTCCGTAATCAAGGTATCTGAAGTGTTCGGTGTTTGAAGAGTCGCCGTTTCGACGATTTATACCGCAAGCTAGGATATAGGAAGAAAGTGACAATGTGGACGAAAATGTGTGTTGAGTGATGGTGACACACGGTCTGTGAAGAGGAGGGTAACGAAAAACAAGGTTACAACAGCTGCAAACGCCACCACAGGACTGAGTGAAGTACTCACAAACCCTGTCAGCACCAAAGCAACACGAAGGGAGCTCCATAAGCGGAGAATTGCATGGTGATCTGGAATTACAAAACCACTTGAGGCGTAGTAAAAATTGCTGTTTTGAAGAGCGCGCCGCAGCGCGTAGTGTGAAGCAGTTGCCCTACGTTTCTGGCGGTGGCGCCGCTGTGGCAATCGCAATTTTGTTGTCTCCCACTGATAGGAAAGGGGGAAGGTTGCCTGTTCACGTGCATTTACGGGGCGCTATGAGCTCGCCAGCCAGTCTGTTTGAGTGAGCCTGGGGTCAGCCTCTCGTCACCAGCTTGCTAGTCTGTCTCTCGTCCGCATTTGTTAGGCAGTTAGTGTCTGTCTGTCGTCCAGAGTGCTAGTATCTCTTTCGTTCGGATCAACCTTTAAGGCCGGCAAAATGCCTTTCCACTTCGCCACTAAGTGAGCTCAGCGAGTGGTCTCCCGGTCGGGGCTTAGTTCCTGTATCTGAGTCTGCGCTTTAGGCCGCCATTCTGCTCTAGTTTTCTCATGCAATGGTCATTGGCGGTTGGATCGATCGGTTAGTCGGTCGCACACTGAGACACAAAATGACTTGTCCGTCTTGAGCATCGGCACTTATGAGGTCGCCACGTGAGTCCAGTGGGCCGCGCCTTCCCGCATCCCTTGAAGCGGCTGGCAGCAGACGGTTCGTGAGAGCGATTTGGTGGTGCTGCGCCAGGTCTTCTCGAGAAATCGTAGTTTATTAGAAGTATGTGATTGGCGATATGTTGTGTGATTTACTCTTGCTAAATTTTACTTATTTTCTTGGCCAGTCTCTCGTTCCCAGCTTGCTCGTCTGTCTCTCGTCCGCATATGTTAGGCAGTTAGTTTCTGTCTGTCGTTCGGAGCTGTCTCTGTCATGTTTGTCGGATTTGGTGTGTTAACGAATTTATTGCTTGGAGTGTAACGGCATAATTCCTGAAATATGTTTTGATCTTGCATATCATCTTGAGAGGCGGTATCTGTTTACTGTAGAGCAGGGGTCTCCAAACTACGGCCCGCGGGACGAAACCGTCCCGCGACGGCCGGCAAACCGGCCCACGTTAGCTGGCCAGACATCCCCGGTATCCGGCCTGCCAAATGTTTGAGGTGGTACCTATACTGCCAAAAATTTAGTTCCGACACCTATCGCGACCAATACACCGCGACATGAAATACTCCAGAATTTCGGTCACGTACGTCCACCGATCAAAATTATGTAATTAAATAAAAATCGTAGATCGTTTCAGTCCTAGCTATTCCCACAACCTTAGATTTTTGCAGTTTCATCTTTCCTTTAGCCTTACATTACGGTTATCATTGAGTGCTAGGGTGCTTTAATCCCAGTAGGTAGATCTAAAAAGTTAGGAGATCCCTGCTGTAGAGCATCTAAATTTGTTTGGCCAACCTTGTAGAATTTTCTATAAGATTGCATTTTATGGGCTTTTATTTAAATGGTCATTTTAGTATATAAAGTAGCCACCCTTCCACCGTAATGTTACTTAAAATCCGTCTTGATTGCAATTTTTTTTTTTATTCATATGACCGGTTTCGGTTCATTCAGTGGGATGTGAAAGTTGCTGGATTTGGACGGGTTACTCCTGTAACTGAAATATCAGATCTGAAGATGGCTCTGAATGAACCGAAACCGGTCATATGAAAAAAAAACCTTGCAATCAAGACGGCTTTTAATTAACATTATAAAATCACTGATTGTTGTTATCCCATAAGACATTATGTCCATTTTTGCTTCCACCGTAAGACTTTTCTTAGAAGCTACAATCAAGTTAGTATTTTAATTTTAGTGCTTTGTACCATTTCCATCCCTCCTACGGGGTGTATAGTTTGTGTGCTTGTGTGAATTGTTAAAACTTTTAGTTTAAAGTAATCTGGTGTGTTGCAGATTTGCAGCAGCGTAGTCTTTCAGAGGTAGTTGTGAGCGGTCGTAACTACGGCCGTGTCAAAAGGGAGCGGCAAGGTTCTCAGACCGAAAGCTCATACAGTCAAAAATATGTTTCCTTTTGCCTCTGAATAAATTGTAGCTTGATATTTAGAGGGTGCTTTCTGATTATAATTTTAAGTCAGTTTCTTTTAGAAAATGCTTTAGGCACCATTAAACTGAATAAATTACCATTTGTTAAAAATGAATTTGCCTATGATTTCATCAGTTACTCCCTTGAAACTACTTCCACGCTGACATAGTGTGATTAAACGTGTTAATGTACTTGATGAATCGCTAGTAAGTAAAATAAATTCTCAAGAAAACAGCAATTTTTACCACGGCTCACCACTCATTAGTGATTCAGATCCCTGTAATAGGGACACATGATACCAGTGCCATAAAACCTGGGCTGTGGAGCAATGGCAGAATGTCATATGATTGGATTAGGCTTGTTTTATATTGTTTCCTACTTTTGACCGAGCTTGCGTCCCAGGAGAGGAGCATGGAGGCGGTTCAGTTATGATATGGACAGCCAAATCTTGGTACTCGATGAATCCGTAGTTAACCTGCCAGTTCGCATTGTGTGGCCTACGGTACAACACGACAGGGTCCTCATTCACATCTTCCTTGGATGACAAGTGACCAATGACCACATCACAATGTTACAGAACCTTTGTGGTCTTTTTTGGAGAGATGGGCGCATCATCTCCATCCACCTCCATCATCGTTACATTAACTTGCCACTATTTTGCAGGATGAGTAGTGTAACATCCCCGTGAAATCAGAGACGAATGGAACCTGTTTTGAATGACAACGGGTTTCCTACACCAGATTAGGCATGGTAAAGGTTTGTGATTTTGTCCACCCCACATAGATTGTTCCATGTTTAGTAAATGCTGCCACATAACATACTGAAATTTTGTTATGCCACACTGTATCCTCCTAAATCATTGAAAGACGACACATCCCCGCACACAGCAGCGTCTGGGTTGTAGCATTGTCGTTCACCCTCTCAGACTTTCAGTTAATTTATTGTCTCCTAAGTCTGGTGGTCAGGATCCTTCGAATGCTGTTTGCTTAAAATTTGCGGTTCTTCCATTGTAGACTAGCAACTTGTGTTTACACGCTGGTCACAAAGTAGGCCATCTCTTTTGTGCCTTAACAGCAGATTCTCAAGACTGCTTCTCCTCTAATAGCCAGACTATTCGTTAAAATTGTTAGTCTTCCCACGGAACCGTGAGACTGTCAGTGTGTGGCTAGCAGTAGCCGAACCTAAGCTGGTAATTCCATTGGTTGAACTGTGCTTGTTTATTATTGCTGGACTTCCTTAATGCTCACCGATGGTGGATTTTAGGGAAGACACTGCTGATGGTGGGTGTTATATCCTAGCCAGTAATGCCACCCGAGCCCGCTGCCAAAAGGTTGGCAGCATCAAAGTCCGGACGCCGTCCGCATAAGCAGCGCCAGCGAGACAGCAAATCGCCGCAAGTCTGCGCGCGCCACCGCTGGCTTCTGGGTTCTTAAGCGCTGGAGTCGCGAGCGCTAGGACAGTTCTGTATTCGCCGCTCAGTTGTATACTCGCCACCGAATTGTGTACTTGCTAGTCAGTCGTGTGTTCATCGCAGCAGAGTTGTTGTTTGTCGTCAGCCGACGCTGACCTAGCCGCTCCGACTCGAACTAGACAGATCTCTGTAGACACGGAGTTCACTACTGTGTTTCTGTACCTTCGTGAATAAAGATAAGTACCGACTTTTATTTAATCAGAGTGTTTGGGTTTTCATCTTTCTGTTTACTGTTCCAGCGGACCGGTCGGCCCGCTATTAAAAGTGTGGCGGTGACTTCGTAAGCCGTTTCTACCGCGAATTGTTTGTCGCTACGAACACCGCCACAAAAGTGGGTTGTAGCATCCATGACCCAGGGGCATCACTACTCAATAAGAAAGTTTCATTTTGCGTTAAGTGGTGCTCAACATAAGCAACAAAGAATTATTTACAATGAAAGGAGCTCTAATAATTTTCTGGGACCTTATATTTTATTGTAGTATGGTCTTCCTCTTTAATCTTCAGCTAGAAATAAACCATCTTGCTAGGTATGATTTGGAATGCGATGTCCCTATTTGAAAGATCATTTTATCAGCTAGAAATGGCCGCTACTTATGAGTTGCAAGGTAGCCAAAAGTGTGTTCTAGAAGACAATAACTGTTATAGTTGCTGCCATGGAAACTCAATGAACAGTGTTGTATGGAATCGGTATTTATATGAAGTTGCTTCGGTAGGAGCAAAGAGTCGTGGAAACGTACTTTCTTTCCATAACTTGTGCTTGAAATGTACACGGGCAGACCTAATCCGCGGGTACTCGGCATACCAACGGCAACGCTGTTTCCTCAGTGGCTGCAGGAAACAGGGAAAGGCCCCCGGTGCGGTTTGTGCTGCGGTTGCGGGTCTCTTGATTGCCTCACAGACAACCCCAGGCAGGCAAGCGTATTAGGCGTCGCTGCCGGAAAGAAGCCACGACGAGTAGTCTTGCTAATGAAGACAATCGGATTCTGGGTGCATCTCGCGGATTATAGCCGCTCGCAGCGCGCTCCTAACGTCTTCGTTAACGTGGGAAAACACTGCGCAGCGCCGGCCGCGGATTCCATCCTTCCTGGGAACTGTGCGCACGCACAAGGAGCCAGAAGCAGCTTCCTGCCCATTAGACTCTGCCGCCTTAACGCGAGCTGAGGCTGAATAAATGATGGTAGCGTGTATTGATCTTTGTGGACACTTCAAAAAAGCTGTCACTGTTCCTCTATGGGTTTATCGGCTCTTAAATCATGGGATTAACGTCAACACAATGCAGCTGAATAACATTTTCTTGATTCTGGACACACAATAAACGGATATAACATTTTTAAACCTCCAGTCCAGTTTAAAATACTTGGCGCTCAGTATTACCTCATCACCGATTGGTTCCAAATTTACGGTGTATGCAGGGCTTGGGCAGAAATTTAAAGTGACAGAAGTGGAAGCTCTAAACAGCCAAGCGTTTAAAAAAAAATAGCGTTTATGGCATGGATCGGGCAAGACATGAGCCATTTATGTCAGCGAACAGGCAGCAGTTGGCGCAGCGGAAACGGTACATTGTCATGGGGTTGAGTCACTAAGTGGAAACATTTGCCATTTCTTTATTTACGTTGCAAACAAGGCGAAATAACGCTCAATATGTTGTAATTATTAATATATTCGCAAAGCATGTAAAGCAAATGCAAAGGAATATTTGACAAGAGCATATAAATTTCCAGAAAAGTATTCCAGTGCGTACACGATAACTTTGCATATAAAATTAGATACCTGTATTATTTTACAGTGTATGGTTTATACGTGCTGGGGTGATATTCAGCTTAAGAACAGGAAAGTTGTAATTTTCTCGACATCTGCACTCTGCACTGGCACTTCCTGTACACTTCAGTTACAGTCTCTTCTTGGAAATTTATTTGCAGATTTCTTGTGCATGCTGTAAGTACAGTCATTTCCTGGAAAGTTATTTGAAATCCCAAAAATTCCTTGGCCTTTCCATTCCTTATGTGGTAATTTTGAAAAGAAGCAATACACTGAGTATTATTTACGTTTATCTGGATCATAAGTAACGTTAAAACTGAAATAAAAATGTTTACACATAGGTACTCGACTCCTACACTTCCGGATTATTGTTCTCTGCTCCTTCCGTTATGCTAAACGCTGCTTGTAAACTGTACTGACACAAGTGACCCGCCAACAAAAATGCTATTTTTCGAATCATTTGGCGATATGAAGCTTTTCAGTCACTTTCATTTCTGGCCAAGCCTTGCATATGCCGTAAATTGGGACGAATTTCGCGTTGAGGGGTAGGTGCAGTCCCCTTGCAAGTACGTCTGAAAATCTGTAGCTGGTTTCCACAAAGAAGCCTTACCTAAAATACTTTTGCCAACTTTTAAGGAGAAATGGACATATCCTTGACGCGAATGTGGCGTGGTGATAAACAGCGTCAAAACAAAGGTGATGAAGAAAAGTTGAAACGAAAATGATCAGTAGTAGAAACGAAAATAAAAATGGGCAAACAGTAGTGGAAGAGGTGAAAAATACTTCTTCTACTGAGGAGGTTGATAAGAGGAAGATAAAAGTGGGCTGGCACAGGTTACACAGGTTACGAATTATTTCATCAATAACGGAGCGTTACTGGTGTCAGTTGTCGATATTGTGC
This sequence comes from Schistocerca piceifrons, assembly GCF_021461385.2. NCBI lineage: Eukaryota > Metazoa > Arthropoda > Insecta > Orthoptera > Acrididae > Schistocerca > Schistocerca piceifrons. Next base: position 406,117,807 of record NC_060139.1, read on the forward strand.
GGTGAAACTGAATTTCGCGACACGCCTGCCCGATCGGTCGTGTCTGTGCGGGCACGAGCTAGTTTTCTGCCTGCCAGAGAACGCGTGTGGAAGTACTAGAGCTGTCAGCGTCACTCCACACGGAGGGAGTCATCGAAAGGAGGTCTGCTGCACGGAGAGGAATGAACCACATCACCTGCCGTCCAGTGTCGCTATAACACAATGCATGGGCCACTCATTGAAGAGACAGGTGTGGTCATCTGCGGTATCGATGGGCTGGCTGAGGTTGTGCATCAGTCAGATAAGCAGTCTGGTGTGCCGGGCCAAACAGGCGAAACCTGTCACAGCAACTAAAGGTGGCAGCCAAAGACAATTTGGTGTACAGCGAGGGGATTCGATTGTGCGCTGCCCACAGGTGTTTGCGTCAGTGTGGCTGTCCAAAGAGTTGCAGTGGGGTGCTGGTAGCAGCAGCGAATGGATGAGAAATCGTCTTGTGCCTTCACTGGAACCCACTGGCCAGGTGATTTGCCATGCGGGCCTGTCTTGTGTCGGCATGGCTGGCCAAGGGATTGGCCACAGTTACTCGTGGTAGGTCCCACAGTTCCGGTGGAGTGAAGAAGTTGGACGGATGCAAGCAAGCAAGTAAGAAAGACTGGAATTTTGAGCGCCATGGAACCAAGCCGAGTGTTCGCGGTGTCGCAACGGTCGTCGCGGAACATGGTCAAGCTGAACGTGGACATAGTCTACTTGCGGAATTGACTGTATGTGCTATCAATCCCACCATCAGAGACGAGGAACGGTGGAGAGTTTTGTGATGGTGTTGGTGGTAAGTTTGTGGAAACTTCCCTGGTGATTCCCCATTCGGACCTGTCTTGTGTCGGCATGGCTGGCCAAGGGATTGGCTGCAGTTACCCGTGGTAGGCCCCACAGTTCTCGTGGAGTGATGAAGTTGGATGGCTGCCAGCAAGCAAGTGAGGAGGACTGGAATTGTGAGCGTCATGGAACCAAGCCGAGTGTTTCCTGTGTCGCAACAGTCGCCGCGGAATATGGTCAAGCTGTACATGGACATACTCCACTTGGGGAATGGACTGTCTGTTCGTGCTATCAAGCCCAGGTTCAGAAATGAGAAACGATGGACAGTTTTGTGGTGGTGGTGGTGGTGGTAAGTGTGTGGTAAGTTCCCTGGTGATTCGCCATGCGGACCTGTCTTGTGTCAGCATGGCTGGACAAGGGATTGGCCGCAGTTACCCGTGGTAGGTCCCACAGTTCTGGGGGAGTCAAGAAGTTGGTTGGCAGCCAGCAAGCAAGTGAGAAAGACTGGAATTTTGAGCACCATGGAACCATGACGAGTGTCTGCTGTGTCACAACTGTCGTCACTTAACATGGTCAAGCTGAATGTGGACATAGTCTACTTGCGAAATTGACTATCTGTTCATGCTGTGAGCCCACCATCAGAGGCGAGGAACGGTGGAGAGTTTTGTGGTGGTGATGGTAAGTTTGTGGTAAGTTCCTACGGAACTAAACTGCTAAGGTCATCGGTCCCTAGGCTTAAACGCTACTTAATCTAACTTAAACGAGCTTAGGCTAATGACAACACACACTCCCGTGCCCCAGAGAGGACTCGAGCATCCGACGGGGTAACCGTGCGTACCGTGGCAAGGCGCCTAAGACCGCAAGGCTACCCCTCGCCGCGGAGAGTTTTGTTTTAGTAAAACTGTACAGAGCACAAAGTGTTGTACTTTCGTGTTCCTCATCTATTAATGGGCGGCTGACAGGTTTTGTCAGAGTAAATCATCGTGTAACAGGACTCGTACATGGTGAAGTCTGCTGGTGCCAGGTGTGTCATTTTTTACCACGGCGGGGCGACTATAAATTGCGCGAAATGAAATTCGTTTTTGGACAATGATTCAATGGTACATGAGAGAGTGATATTTCATTGCATTGTTGTTATTGTACTCACACAGAGATTGTGATTCAATCATTGCATAATAGCCACGGTTTTTTCTCTGTTGTACGGCTTTCCTTTCTCTGTAGTTGTATAGACATCTTGTCTGTTAGAATGGTTTGGCTACTCAGAGGAGTTTGATTCTGAGTTTCTTTCCGTGGCAGTTGCTAGTCTTCGTTATACAGCGTGATTCTGGGTACCTTCTTGTGAGGCTACTATGGGCTGTTGTTGTAATACTTGCTTCTTAATTTTATGCCCACTTATTGTTTTGCTTATGCTGAACACGACTGTTGCTGAGGAATATTCCAATCTTTTTAGAATAATTGATTTTTATTATTAGTTTGCTGTACAGATTTTAAGTAAGAATTATTCCTGAGCAGAATACCGTTGATATCGGATTATAACTGTAGAGGGTATTTCTGTTGACGCAGTTTGAGCTTCCATGTAATTATACACATAAGTAAATAAAAGTTATTTTAAAAAAAGGCCGCGCTCACAAGGCCCAAATCCTAAATCCCACTCCACCCAAATCCTATCTTACAAACTGTAACTCCGATGTCTGGGACACGCCAATGTGAGAAAGAAAAAGAAAGAGAAGAAAAAACTGGGTGCACTGAAAAGGGTTTTTCTCAAATGAGAGATAAGTGTTCAGGTAAAGTAAGAAATAAATACGTGTTAAAGGAAACAGATACAAGTACCACAAGAAAAGACATGCTTTTGGGACGTCAGCTGCGGCATCCAGAAAATTTAATTTGGTTGTGGAAGGAGCAGTGGAAGGAAAAAAATAGGAGTGGTGGGCCAAGACGAGATCACGCCAAACAAATTGTTGAGGAACAGCGGAGGTAGACAAAGTCGAGATTATGCCAAAGAAGTGATGAGGATATTTGTTGTCGATGTCAATGAACCGATGAGTGGGAAGAAGCGTCAGCCTTAGAAAACTGCTCGCTCTACTCTCAAGGGTAAGGAAACGCAGCTTTTAAAATATCTTAATTAGTGAACAGTTTCAAATCACCAACAAGTGAATCAGACACTTCAAACCTCAAAATACTTTCCTTGAAAGGATTTCTGTGTTAGTTAACTCAAAACCAGTACTAACTAACAAATTCTTTTAAAAGCAATGAAATTGCAATTCCCTATCTAAATTGCAATAAGAAAACAGGAGGCCACTATCTGCTGAAGGAAGTTGAAGACTCAGTCTGGGAAACTTCGTTCACAAGCTGGTACAAGAACTCATTACATTTTCTACAGGCTTCAGCACGATTTCCCACCAGATTTAGACAAATGTGATGTACAATCGCGTTTTAGAACTTTAAAATAGAAAAAAGTTACCTAACGTGCCACAACAACTTAAAACAACTACACAAGATTTAAGCGAAGGTATCAGAGTTTCATCTTTTCTAAAAATGAACTTATCAAATCGGTGTTTCAATACCTCAGCTGTAAACCGTCCACCTTTTCCCCGGTTGGCACACATTCAGACCGAGTACCAACTAACACCAAGGAAACTACACAAGGAGAATTTACTCTTAACTTCTGTCGTGAAGTAAATTCAACCCAAGGGACAACCCATATCCACAAAAGACACCATAATAAAAAGCTTTACCACAGCTGATGGAGATCTCAGCCAGTCCAAAGCAAAATTAAGTTTGCAACAAGATGCTCCAGAGATGCAACATTTACAGATTACATTACATGGCAGAAGTACTAGAGTTATTGTCGGCAGTCACTTTGAAACTTTAATTGAAAGGAACGGATGAATTTAACACATAGTTAGTACCCGATATCGAATCATCAAACTCAGAACCAATTTTCATAGATGCGCAAATGATAGAGCAGTCAGTAGCATTGTCGTTTACGCAAGCAAATTATTTATTCACTCGCTTTGGTACACGAAATCCCATGAAGATATAACCCAGCAGACGGAAGATTATCATTAACTGAAGACTGCCAAAACGATCTCATACCAAGTACACCTTGGTGAACTATATTTATTATAGGACAAGGACCTGAAATCATCGCTTGGAAACATTTCAGACTAGCAATGGAAAGGCCATGAAGGAACTGAAGAATTTATACGTAGCTACCAATCACGCAGCCGGCTCCAAAATGAAAAACCTGCCGCATCTCCAAGCTGGTAATTCTCACTGTGCTTGAGCTATGTATGGCCACCGTATTTCCAAAACCAATCTCCCACGCCGTCTTAAAAATCGGCGCATCGGAACTTTTAACCTCATGCGATTCGCCAAGGAAACCGCAGCCACCACAAATGAAGGGGCCGATAAAATACTGACCCGAACGTATCAAGTAGTTTTAAATGTCGATAAAATCATAATTTGTGTTCAGTAGGGATGCTGAAACATCACAATATTATTACAATGCTTAGCAGGAGTATTAATTTGTATAAATTGAAATGGAATATTAGGTATTGGTATTGTCACCATCTCGCGACCACCGTGTTGAGGCCACAGTCGTGGCCCCATGAGCCACTTCTTACGGTCGACGTCCATCTGCTGCAGGATAGGAAGGCATATCCGACGTGACCTCTTGCACTTACCATATAGCTGCATACGATATTGCAGTGTTTGTGTTATTCAGAATGACTATCAAAGTCCCTTTGGACGTGCATGCACTGCGAATACTCGTACATTTAATGCATGGAGCGACCCCAACAAGTATTGAAAAACGTCCAAATATCAGTTTAGTCTGAAGTCGTTTTGTTCATTAAGCAAGTGTTGTGGATCTGTCTCGTTGTTAACAATGTTTTCCATTTCTTTCATTATGTTCGAATTATAACTTTTCGTTGACAAGATAAACTTTTAAACTGTGGTGTATATCGAGCACATGCATTTACCGGAGTTCACATGATCACCGAGTTCACATTTATTCTGTTCGCACAAATATTTTCTAAATTTTATAGTGAAATACTTACCTGTTTCCCAATATAAAATTTATTGCTGTCTTGACAACTGACTTTATAAATTCCCCAAACCGTAAATTTTTACGTTTATCGCAGATTTTATGACGTAGTCGTCTTCTCGTCGTTCATGCAGTACGAAAGCCCGAATTCACTTTAGCTTCTTCAAAACTATAAGCGATTCGCTCTGAGAGAGCACTATTGTTTGTTTCTGCACCACATTTTTAACTTAAATGCCACTTTTATTGCCTTATGTTCTCTTTTTTTATTTTAGTTATAAGGATGAATCTTTATTATGACAGAAAGAGCAAATAATCAATGAAGACTCAAAACGTTCCAAAGAATTAAGGTGATTAAAAAATGTTCTTGGTATGATCGCATTTTCTGTATAACTTCATGCACTTGTTTCCATTATAAAATAGTCTCCACTGTGTATGACAGCGTATTAAGAAAACTAGATTACTTCTTTTAATCTCGTTCTTGTCTGTGATTTCACAAATAATGTCCTTACCAACAAAGGAGCATTTGCAACAACTGCCCATGTCACTGAATTTGATGTGTGTCAGAAATAAATTTCTTATATCCGTGCAAATATACTTGCACATGAACGGGTGGTCAATAATATACACTATGTCAGAAGGAACTGTAGCATTCTCTTAGTAAATGATAGACACAGAAATATTTGCACAAGGAGATATGCAGTGTTCCGCACAAGTTCCATCATTTTCAACAAACTACAAGTGTTAAATAAAGTTTATATCCTAACACTCTCTCCACTGTTTGGTTATAATGGGAAACGAGCTGCCTTCTTTAAACATTTTCGTTGTCCCCCGTCAATACCACATAACAATACTCTAGCAGACGACGGACAAGCATAGTGCAGGTTATCTCTTTAGATGAAATGTTGCATCTATTAAGTGTTCTGTCAGTAAAACAAAGTCTTTGGTTTGTCTTCCCAAACGCGTTATCTTTGTCAACTTTCCAGTTTAAGTTGGTCGTAATTATAATTCCTAGCTATTTTTCTGATTTGACAGCCGTTAGATTTGTGTGATATATGGCGTAATCGAAATTTAACGTATTCGTTTTACTACTCATGTAGATGATATCACACTATTTATTGTTTAGGGTCGATTGCCACTTTCCACATCAACAGACGCCTAGTGTAATTCATTGTGCAAATGGTTTTGACCTTCTAATTACTTTACTAGACGGTTAAAGACTACATGATCTGCGAACACTCTAGTATGGTTGCTCATACTGCCTCGAAAAATTATTCATGCAGATTAGAAAGAGCAGAAGCCTGTAACACTTCAATGGAGAATGTTAGACATCATTTCGTGAACTACGTATAACTGTGATCTTTCTGAACGGGACTCGCATACCTAAGACGATAATCTATGGCATGCAATTTGATTAGAAGTTGCTTGTGGGAGACGGTATCAAAAGCTATTGAAAAATGTAGAAATATAGAATCAATTTGAAAACACCTCTCGATAGCACTCATTACTTTGTGAAAATAAAAAGCTAGTAGCGTTTTACAAGAACACTATTTTCTGAATCCTTGCTGACTGTGTGTGAAAAGGCCGTTTTCGTAAGAGTGGTTCATAAAGTTCGAACGGTGTATGTTTAAAAATCCAAATACAATTTCCGTTAGTGATATTGGTCTGTAATTCATCGGATTACTCCTGCTTTGTTTCTTGAGTACTGGTGTGATCTGTACAACTTTTCAGTTTTAGCTACGGATCTTCCGTCGTGCGAGCAGTTGTATGTTTAAAAATCCAAATACAATTTCCGTTAGTGATATTGTTCTGTAATTCATCGGATTACTCCTGCTTTGTTTCTTGAGTACTTGTGTGATCTGTACAACTTTTCAGTTTTAGCTACGGATCTTCCGTCGTGCGAGCAGTTCCATATGATTAAGTACAGAGCTATTATATCAGACTACTGAGAAATGAGACAATTCTTACATTGAAGGTCGCGCTAAATTTCGAGCTTCTATAAAATTTCGCCGATTTTAGGGAGTTTGCGTTCTTTTAAATTTGGTATGCATTTTTCGTTGCTTCTACAACAAAGTTCTGACGTGTTTCGTGTACCACTTCGGTGGAATGTGTCAGTTCTCTCTCCTAATTTATTTAGTATCTCTCCATTCCTGTCGATACTACTTCTTTGAATGAAGCCACGTCTGGTCTACACTTACAGAGGTAATTTGAAAGGAATGGAGGGTGAAACGCTTGAAGCGAATTTTGATCTGCTTTCTAAAATATAAGTTCTTTGCGTTTGTTTTGGTGCCTTTGGATGTTATGGTACTCAGTCTAGCTACAAGAGCCTTGTTGTCACTAATCCCTGTATCCATCATGATGCTCCCTATTTGCACGTGACTATTTGTTGTTGAAGAGGTCGGGTATATTTTTGCAACCATTTACAGTTTGTGCGTTCTCCTGAACTAACTGTTCATAATTATTAATGGAGACAGCATGTACGTACGATTTCGGACGATTTTTGTGGCTACCACGGGCTTCAGAAAGTATCTTTGCAAACGTAGCGAGGGTAAATTGAAGACACCACTACGAATACCACGTATAACTGCGTGGAGCAGTTATTAGAAATGAGACTGAGGTCTTCTTTGAACTCTCCTACTGCTAAATCGTCTGAGTCTATAAAAGGAACCAGTTGTTAATTTGAAACCAAGAGCTGTATTATAATTCAAACGTCGTCTGCTCAAAACGTGCTACCACTTTTGACACTAAGAAAGCATCATATCAAGGCCGCAAGCGTAATCTGCCATCAACATTCGAAACAATGAAACAATACCATTTCTTAAGCATTTTACACCAGCATGAGCTGCCAGCGGAGTGCCGTTCAGCGGGGCCAAAATCAAAAGGATTCCGTAACTTCCCGCTAAAATCCCACCAATTGTCTGAAGACGATGCTTTATCGCGTCGAAACTGGTCACGTGTTGTGAATAAACGCCGTTTGAATTATAGTACAGCTGTTGGTTTCAGTTTTCATTATTTAAGTACTTCATATCCGGCTGCTGTCCCAATGTTCTCGATAAATTACAGGAGAATTATAAATTTATTATGGTTGTTAACTGAACCTCTACACATATTAATTTATGGTAGCTGTCTAAACTGTACAATAGAATTAAGGGGGATATAAAAATTTATTTAAGAAATCATTACAACCATATTGATTAATGTACAATTATAAAATTTTGCATGTGTAAAGCAAAAGGACTGCGTTTTAACGGAAAATATAATGAAATATGCAGGATTAATTTTTGGCCAGAAATTTGAATTATTAGCTTTTTATTGTCTTTTTTATAAAAAGCCAGAACTCTAATTCTAATCATGTTATTCATATGAAAATTTTATTGTAGTGTTCTGAAAAGGTCATAAGACCACTGAACTACAGTTATTAATTTATTGTGTCATTAATAGGGTTTTTAATTTTGCACATCCAAAATTAACGTTTTTGTACATACAACCATCTAAAAATCCAAACGTAATTTCAGCATCTCGTAATTTTCAGTTCCAGGGAGACAGCAACACGTTGCGAACAGTTTCTGAAATTTTCATAACATTAGCACATATACGTTTTGTGAAAAGGCTTCTAATAACGTAAAAAAATGTTAAACAGAGAGATGAGGTTCAAAGATTTTCTTCTCATACTTTTTCATGTAATAAAGGTACCTCAATTTTAAAATCCTCCATACTGATACTCCTCATCCTTCACGTTTCTCTTCTCTCTCTCATCGAAACTGCCTGGCCCTTTTTGCTGGTAAGACTCTGATCTGTTAGCTTTGTTGACACTCCTCTCATTGAGTACTTCAAGTCCACAGAATGTCCTTTTTGAGCATATAATCGAAATTAAATTATTGAGGCTTTATTTTGCATTTTGTGTCTTTCCGTGAAGACACTTCCTCAGTAAATCAGGGCTTGCTAGAAACCTGAATGTGGGCTTAATTGCAGTCATAACATGTCCTGGTAATGAGTTTTTATGTGAATACGTATCATTTCTGTTGTTGAACTGTCACCAATCGTCTTTCGGATACTCACTGTGCATTGGTGTTTGGTCAGTGGATAGTTTGTGGAAAAAATTGCCCACACAGCACGCTTCGTTGCCTCTAAATTATGTATGTGTCTCCTGATAGCTCTCCCATAAAATAATTGAAGAGAAGCAGTTTCTTTCACAGTAAGTCTGCCTTTTCCTCCTAGTGGTTTTCCATCCTCAAGTATTCACCTTTCTTATCTTACAACAAGCGACGAAGCGTACCACCAAGTCCCTTTTGGATTTGGTCAGCAGATTCCCACTTTTCTATTGCCGTATTGTACAGGATGTTATCTGTTACAGCTTTGAACGAAGAGGAGTCCCTATCAGCAAGGTATTTGGTATATTTAACACCATACTGGTCCTCAGATCTGGAGAGTATTCTCACAATTGCAGCAGCCTCCATGCCCCCACTTGAGGTACTATCATTTTTTAGCTTGCTACTGCATGCCTTTCTTGCCAGTTTCCTAGTGTGTTCATTGTCGGACATTTTCCTTGTAGCACATTGATGGAAGTATTTAGACATAATTTCTACATCTAAACCTTTTCGTGAGTCAATACCAATAACAGATGCAACTTCAGAGATGTGCGATCTCTTTTCATCCAGGTTTCATCAATAGACACACACTGGTCAGTAACATTTGTAGGAGATTCACTGTCATGAATATCTATCCCAGGATCTATTTCTTTTTGGTTTCTTTGCACCAATTCCTACACTGCTTTCTTCATAGAAACTCTGGCAGTATTGCATACACCATCAGACATTTCTTTGTTTATTTTTCCAAACCTTGCACAAGGTGGAGGAATGTTCAGAAAACGACACAATAAATTCCGTCCTTCACTGCCGTGCGCAAGGCATCTAAGAGCATATGCTGACCTAAAACTGCTTTCATAACTACCAGTGTCAGCTTTTTTGGAGGCGGAAAATGAATGTTCATAGATACACGGATCACAAATTAACTTAAAATCACAAGCTATTCCCACTCTTCTATCTTCAACAACAAACATGCATTCTGTATTTTTACAGCTATCACATGAACATGAAAACTTTATAGCCTGACAGAGAAGCACTAAATCGGTGAGTCTGAATCCAGTGGAATCCGTATCAACACCATTCACGCACCGGTACAATTCTCTTGTCCCAAGTTTCGATGCTGAAACTGAAAGCTTACGTTCTTCATTTAGAGCTGCTTCCTCTTGTTTGTCCACGATACCTCCGTTTCCTAAACACAGTTTTTTCACCACCGATTATGCATCAATCTTGACTTCCACGTAAAGGTTCGCGAATTTATGTGCTAGTGTTGCCAAAACGTAGACCACATGCAAGAAAGTTTCCAGGCACAGATGTAGATGTCATCCAGAGATGTAGATGTCAGCCAAAGACATCGAAAGAAAATAGCCTTCACACTGACAAAAATTCCGTTGAAGCAAGCAGTTTTCCAAATGTCGGAAAGGTGGGAGTGGCCACTGGTGCAGAGATAATCAGTTTAACAATTTAAAGGCATTTCTAAAGCTGCAATCATTATAAAATTCACACACAACATAGATTAAACTGTGTAGATGAAGAGAATAATATTTTTTAAAAGTCGATTTTTTGGACCAAAATCCGTTATATTCTCTCTTAAATGATTGTGTCTCTGAAACGCCGTAACTGTCTACGATTGGAAAGCAAAAGTTTTAAATTTGGCTCAAAGGTAGCTACAAGCTTCCTCTGCAACGATGCAAAAGCGTGGAGCCCTGCAACGACACGCTTGGGCGCCACGATGCTTCAAGCGGCAAGCTGTCGACACTTGCGGAAAAAGGGACAGAGCTCAGATGTCCATGTGACGTGTAAAGTGGATTAATGATGACACACTGGTCACCGCGGACGTATCACATAATAGGAAGGTTCTCACAACTCTTCCTTTGATACCTCTGCGATGGTGGTCAGAACATCACGCCTAGCCTAGAAATCAAGTGGTTTTCTTACGAGTGGTCGAGTAAAACATTTCAGACACACCTCCGTTCAGAATTGACGCTAAAACGTCTCTCCGGGTGGCGTAAATGACGTCAATGGAAATCGTCCCTATCTTTGGGACGTTCATTCCCACACATCTCACGGTAAAAAGGACGACGCTCTTGACAGCTTTCGGCACTGTTGGCACCTCCTTGGCTATTTAACCCTTCTCGACGAACATCAAGGCGCTGCAACCCCACTGAACTTATCTCCCCCCTTTCTATAGCAGTGTGACCACAAATTTTGCTCTCGTCCACAGGGTGGGATCACTAGGAACCATCCCAAACCATTCGATGAAGTCTGAATGTGATCTGAAGCAGGGAAGGGTCTTTATGCTTATTCAGTACTCGTTTCACGCCCTACTGTGGCGTGATCATGGAGTGGAGCGACACAGACACATTCGTGAATGAAAAGCAGAGGGTCCTTCTAAGATCACCCAGTTTGGAAAAAACCCTCAGGCACCTGAAATGTGCCTTTAAAGAGAAAACGTGCGCGATGTTACTGGGCGCCTGCAGGTAGGCAACTCGTCTAAGGTGAGTTAATCTAGGCGCCTCAGGCTACTTCTCAGGTTTATCACTCATTGTTGTCTTTTCATCATTCGTTTCTAAAATGGGCTGGTGCCAGCTACAGTTTTCCCTAGCTGATGGTTCTTAGAGAAACCCTTTCTCGTTTTATTCTCGCTTGTGTCAATGTCGCACGCCTTCATGATCACTCCACAGGTGGTTACGAAGCAACGCTGAAAAAGCGCAGAGACCCTTTGCTGCATCGGATCACGTTCAGATTTCGTCGAATGGTTTCGAACGGTCGCTAGTGGTTCCATCCTATACACAAGAGCAAAAACTGCTTGCACTGCTCTCCAAATGAGTGCGATTACGTTCAATGGCGCTGGAGCCCAGGGTTGAAACGGCGATGGGTGTCAGCAGCGTCAAGGATGTCTCTGTTGCTCATCCCACAGTGAACTGTCGTTCTCGACCTCGAAATGCGTGGGAATCAACATCCCAGAGAAATGAGTGGTTCCATTGACGCACTTTCTGAACCCCCTGAGGCCGTTTATTTTCGTTTCTAAGTGGCGATGTGTTTGAAATGTTTTCCTCGGCCACCCATAACAAAACCGCGTGATTTCAACACTGGTCGTCGCGGCTCTGACCTCCTTCGCAATAAAAGAGCGGGAGGGGGATGGGGGAGTGACGACCTTCCCATCGTGCGACACGTACGCGGTAGCGTTGGACAGAAATGTAGTAAAAGTTGGAGCCAATGTGACATCATTACCCCACGTTAAACGTCACATTAAATTCTAAGCTCTGGCCTTTTCCTCGCAAGTGTCGGCACCTTGCAGTCTGAAGCATCGCCTAGCCAGAGGGTGATGTCACAGGCCGTCGCGCTTTTGCAGTGTTACAGAGCGTGCTTGTAGGTACCTTTCAGCCGAATTCCAAAGTTGTGTGTCGATATTGGACCCAATTACGCTATTTCGAAAAAGTGATCCTTTAATGCTGCTGTGCAGCGTAATCCAGTTTCGCTTCAGGATAGACTACTTCTAATAGAAACAAACACACCATTGCCAACAGTATTTAATCCATTGTTTCTGAATACCGCCAGGTGATTTGAAAAATTTAGACTGAAATTTTGTCCGCTCTTAGCCAGCTTTCTGTACATATAACGTGCTTCAGTGCTTTATATTGGCACATCGAGCTCTGTCTCTTTCCCAGTACAGCTATGATAATTTACCAACGTAATACGTTACTAGGTCAATTCTTGTAGCTGACCTTTGAGACAGAAACTCTTTTGATTCTTTCCCGATACACTTTAATCTAAAAGAACATACCCGTCCATTCCACACAGTCTCTGCTACCTGTAGTCGCCTCCTGAGCGAAGTGGATCCATGAGATATTAAGCTGAACCCGAAATCCCACGATCGTATGGCTCAATCGAAGATTCTGCCACCTACACAGTCGTAGAACTGTCTGAGCCTCTGACGTAGTCCCTCCACTCGGCTATGTACCGATGGACCACGATTGGTCCTGTCGACGATGCTACAGATGGTGTGAGTGCTTTTATCTCGCAAGCAAGACTGGCAGTCTTTAACACTTCAGATAGCCTCCGAAAACCAGGGAGAATCTCTTCCGATCCCAAGGGGAAGAAGTGTATGAAGTGAAAAATTTGTAAACAGAATAAAGTAATTACAGCAAAAAACAAGAAACAGATATACAGTAACAGCAAAGAACTGCTCTAGCATTACAGTATTCGTCATATGACTGAGCTTGTACTTAACTTCGCTTGAAAATGGTCACAATGGTTCATGGTTCTCAAGTATGTAATGTGACGATTGAAGCTTGTTACCACTAAAATCCATAGGTTTTGACCCCGCCTGCCCTTCTCGGTAATTCCCACTACAAGGTCTCACCTGCTCTCCCATATGCTGTACTGCTATCCTATTGGTATGTTTCTACATGCCCTCGTCTCGAGCCACTTTATAAGATATTCTCGAAACAATCCAGTTTAAAACTGACTTTGTGCTATTGAACGTGACCTACATTTATCACTCATTGTTGTCCTTTTATCATTGAGACTTCTTTCTTTACGTCGGAATTGTTTGATATATGTCCCGTAAAAGGTTCTGTCTGAGAATGTTGGAACGCAACGTAAAAATTATGTTTATCTGTTGTACCAAGATGGAATAGACTAAACTCTCAAATGCAGTAGTCTGTCACTATTGTTGTTGGACCTTTCACACTAAAACTTTAAATTTAATGAGGAAAAAGAAAAGCGTTTGATACAATTGCGCCAGACTTGTTAAACTTATACACATATCTGCCTCCTGCTAGCATGCTGTGTGCATAGTGTGAAGAAATTGCAGACTTAGTCGCCTCACACCGTGATATGGCAGGCCAGCAGAATCCTTTCCGTGCGAAAGATGTTACGAGTAGTGGCACTTCCTTCCTCATTCACTCGTTGAAGAGCAAAGAGAAGAAAGAAGCCAACAAGGAGCTATGTAAGAGCATTCATTAATACGGTGGAGGACAGTTTTGCCTGTAGTTTGGAGAGAAATTAAAAGGGAACGCGTTCCTAAGGACGTGTGACAGTCAGGAAACATTTAGCTGACATAGAAGGAAATAAATTCATTAAATTTGACTAGAATGACTAAAAACAGCCATTTTTAAACCAAAAAGAGAATGGAGGAGAAGAAATCCAGACAAACTTATGGTGGAACCGAAAAAAGATCAACTATAAGCAAAAGTGTTCTGTCAGCTACTAATGACTTAATTGCATATGACTGCGCTACCAAAGATAGACGGTCTATACCTGAAACAAGATTTCTGTTGATAGTTGCCTAGTCATAGATTGGTTTTCTCTCTTATATGTGTTTTCAACAACATCAGCAGTACAGAAAATTTTCCACGTTTTTGAAAGATACGCTGATACATTAACAGAATTTCAGAACAACACATCTGGAAAAGTAACGGAAATTGTCAATTTTATTTCAGACCTCAAACGCTTCGTCCTCAGAAAAAAAGACCACAAGGAATGAAAAACTAGATATATTCTTTGGTTATTATAACTCGCGAAAACTGTTGGTAAGAAAATGCTCTGTTCGACATACGATTTCTGTCAGAGATGTCTGAAGAATTGTATGAACAAACACGAAATCAATAAATATCGTTGGATCAGCAGGCGCGTGGCCTTCTTTTCCCCAGCGTTCTTGTTACCTAGCACAGGTTCCGCTTTTACAGCATTTGGCTAATTTCATTTTGTTACTGAACTTTGTGACCCGACCCTCCTCTTGCCACAGCCATCAGGGTAACCTATGGGAGGTTGGTCGTGTGCAGCACGTATCCGTGAATCGTGTAAACGTTATTCTGTGTATTATCGTATCTTAATGGTTCGATTATTGCATTCTCTGAGGCGGAAATTGGATATCGCTTCGTCCTTTACCTAAACGAACGTGGGAAATAAAAGACTCACGCAGTCTGGCCGATGTACCATCCCACTGTCGTTACTCCGTTGCACTTATTCGATCTGGTTGTGGTTTACCTCCCAGAATCACAGGCTGTCGCACTGAGCGTTACTGTGTACGAGAAAGGATTCAAAAGCTAAGAATTACTCGTGAATAAAATGCACACAGAAGGTATACTTTCCACAGAAGAAAAATGCACCTTAAACACCATTCAAGATTGTAAACATTGTATTCGGGTTCTTCATAGAAGAATTTAGTACATTTAGGAAGAAGTAAGTCGGTTGGAAAAGCTGAGAAACGGCGAGGGCTCTGTGTAGCAAGTAGCGGAAACATCCCTTTTCCTGATGGTGGATTAGTTATCAGTTACATCATAGCCGTTTCCGGGATAGTCGCTGGGATTCATTAGCTAGATAATTTTTCAGCATCATAGCAGCTCTGAAATAAGGTTTGGAAGTGGCCTGTTCTTTAGACGGTTATTAATTGTCACGTTTCAGGAATTAAAACAAAGGATACGTACATTAAGTATTTTATCTTCTAAATTGTAGATCCAACAGCGATGATTTAATTGCAATGGATGTGAAAGGACGGTAGGAAATGGACAGTGTCATTAATTAAACTGTCTACCTCTGATTCCCTATTAGCTGGAATAATTAGTCCCACCTGCCAATCTTCTGTTACCGTGATCGTGGAGGCACAGAACACTTTCTCCCTCAGCAGGGGTTTCTGATAGCTCAATAAAACTTTTTGATGGGTCAGCAGGGGACTGAAACAGCTCAGATGACAGAGAGATCTGGTAAAACTTTAGATTCACTGGCCATAAGACAGAATAATACGAGGTAAGCAGTTACATTATATTTGTGGATAACACCCACACAAATTAAGCAACAACATGGCACGAAAACGTCTAGCTGTGAGAAAGGAATGAACAGGAGGAATCACTGATCACATGAATTAAAGTAGGAATAACTCATCCAGCCCATTGCAGAAAGAGAGTGCAAACTGATAATCACGCTGGTAATGTTTAATGACAAGGGCAGCACGAAGTAATTTATCTCTGAAACATCGATAGCTTCGTCACTTCCGTCGATCGAAATGCTAAAGCAAGCATCACGAGGAACATCATGGACTAAATTACCGCGAACGCTTTGCTAAATAACTGTAGAACTTACACTGACAGTAGAGCCTATGGCTGCTACCAAGTGCAGGAACGTAGAGTTGAAAATTTAGGCCACACCAGCGCTAGTGCTGTCACGAAGTGGCACTGACCAGAACAGTCATCATCTGGCTTGGTGAGAGCGTCCCTCCTCACTTTTGTCGCACCAGACGTCCGCCGGCAGGAAGCGGGTCCCGTAGCCAACCTGAGAAGGGTGGCAGGTACATTTTGATCCATCCACCGATAGCCTGGCCCCCGAACTCAGGAATTGGGGGTACTCAAGTGGCGCCAGTTCCACGAAGGTGGGTTCGTGTGGTACCCTTGTGCCTCGAAGTATCCATGGCTTCTAATTGAAAGTAACATCTCGGAAACCTCTAAAGAATTTCGTCATTTTACAGATCATTAAGAGAAATTAATCCGTGGTTTAGAATAATTCTCCGTTTAGGCACTTCATCGAGGATTCAGGTTGCCCAGGAAAATTTGTTTAATTACTCATTAAAGTCTTTCATTAAGTTTGTCGACTCTTGAATGAACAAATTGAGCAGTTCATGTGTGATATCATTACACACGCAGTTTTTTATACAGTCTGATTCTGCGATCGGAAATGTAAATTAAGTTTTATTTAGAAACCCCTCTGAGGCGTAACTGATCTCTGGTTCCAGATGAGTGTATGCTCTTTGCCCCTTAGCTTGCTTTGCGACGTGAAGTTTAAAAGTGTGACGCGGAGGAGGGATACCACTGGGTGGGTCGGCGCAGCGGGTCCACGTTGGTGTAGCGGAATTAGGGTTAGCAGTGTCCACAGTGGAAGCCGTTCTTTCCATGGGAGATTAAGGCCGAGGTGTGGCTGTGTCCTATCCTGTGGCATCACGGAGTATCTTAAACCCTCACGCTGCTGTTATTGACGGCCTCCTTTCTAGCGGGTGAGCAGTTTTTAAGTTCTGCGCTCCGAAATATCAAGTTGCTGACAGTTATTTTCCTGTTGGAAACTGTAACGTGTTGTGATTGCACTACTTTACCTTCTGGTTCTCCAGCGACCGAATTCTGCCCGTTCTTTACCCTTATTCATATTTAAATCAGTTTGTTGTGTGTTCATATTACCTGTTATCTTGCGCTTACATTAACTTGTGATCTTGCAATGTTAATAATTTGTATATCTTACCAAGCCAAAGTATTCCTGTAGTTTCATTACTCTATGTTATTTAATTTTTGGTGTTGCGATTTTTCCCGGTGAGCGTATTTGTCTTTTACCCATTAGGAAACGTATTCCCCAGTATACTAGGTTGTACCTCGAAAATGAGCTTCTATCGCTGTGGCAGGCACTCACCATATGAAAATTATAATGTAAAGCCAGTGATTAAATGCTAAGCACCTTTAGTTCTGTAAGTGAGTCTTAAAATACATTCAGTATGCATTATGTCATTATAAACACTGAAATTTTCTAATCTTTCTACTGAACGTTTCTGGTATTCGGTGTTACTTAGGTTAGTTAAGACTCCTAATCGCCCAGTGATTCTATAACCTGTACTGTGTAATTAAATACTAACATGCTGTCAGTTTTCACTATGATTATCTAAAGAGGAAAGGTAGAATCCGATTATTCATAATGAATTTTGGTATTTATGAGCCGCAGTACGAGCTGTGTGATATTTACCGAACAATTGATTCCTCTGATTCACTGTTTAATACCTCAGTTTAGTGCTGCGTAAAAGGCTCAAGGCTCACAACAGTCCCAACGCTTGGCTATATATGGGGCCATAGTGCAGCAACACAATGTTGATCTGAAAGTGCATTCTGAGAAAAAGGTTTTAGTTGTAAATCATGCTGTTTTAAGTAAAAGGAAGTAGGGGATACTGATTCTGCTGGGTCCATCAGCCTGCAGAATCGACAAACTGAAATTGCAGGTTAAAGCATTTTGTGTTTTTTTACTTTTGTCTAAAATAAGTTTATTTAAATGCTGTAAAACTGTCTCGCTTAAACTCCCCTTGACAAGGGATTGGTTGTATCCTTGTGATGTTAAATTTTTTTGTGAAATGGCGATATTTGCATTTCAAGTCCAAATTCAGTTGTGATACAATTTCACTAGCCGTGCCTAGTGCTGATTTTGTTTTACACTGAGGCATTCGTAGACAAACATTCTTTCTTAAGAATTAGCGTTTTTAATTAGTATGTGTTATATTTCATGGCTTAATCGCAGGTGGCTGAAGTCTATAAATTCAATATATTGCCTGTTTCACTGTTTCATCTTATTGTTACATTTTATTTAAATAACGTTTACCGGCTCAGAACCGGTTATTATAGTCTGAATATCTGTGCTGATGCCAGCATACAGTAGTACAATGGTATTACGTTGTGGTGAATAAACTTTGTTGTTGAGGATCCTTAATGGATTGGTCCTTTCACTCCCTGCTTGAAACCTGCTAACAAAATGTCACTCTCATTTTTATAGTGCTGCGCAGGAGTGAAGCCGTTGCTTCTGCACGTCGGAGAAATGTCTCTGCACTACTAGATGGACCTGGATCCGTTGCTGGTGATTGATTTCATGAGTGATCCTGTCTAACACAAATTGCAGTTATTTTCATTAGCAAGAAATAGAATAGTGAAACTGTAGTGACGGAAATGATTTTGAACCTATTATACTGGGAATACGTTTCTTAACGGATAAAAGACAAGTATGCTCATGGGGAAAATAATATAGTGTAATGAAACTACAGGAATACATTACTCTTGGTAACATATTCAAATGATTAACATTGCAAGATCACAACTTAATGTAAGCGCGAGTTAAACCACTGCAGATGTGGAGTGCAGTTGCATTAATAGTCGGTGCAACCGCCAGAACATTGAATGGAAGCATGCAAACGTGCATGCACTGTATTGTACAGGTACCAGGCACCAGTTTGTGGGATGGAGTTCCATGTTTATTGCACTTGATTCTTCAATACAGGGACGGTTAATGCAGTATGTGGATGATGCTGGAATTGTCGTCAGATGATGTCCCGTACGTACTCTATTGGGGACACATGTAGTGATTGAGCTGGCCAAGGCAACATGACGACTCTCTGTGCAGCATGTTGGGTTACAACAGCAGAGTGGGCGAGCGTTGTTGTTATTGTGGTCTTCAGTCCCGAGACTGGTTTGATGCAGCTCTCCATGCTACTCTATCCTGTGCAAGCTTCTTCATCTCCCAGTACCTACTGCAAACTGCATCCTTTTGAATCTGCTTAGTGTATTCATCTCTTGGTCTCCCTCTACGATTTTTACCCTCCACGGTGCCCTCCAATACTAAATTGGTGATCCCTTGATGCCTTAGAACATGTCCTACCAACCGATCCCTTCTTCTAGTCAAGTTGTGCCCCAAACTTCTCTTCTCCCCAGTCCTATTCAGTACCTCCTCATTAGTTATGTGATCTACCCATCTAATCTTCAGCATTCTCCTGTAGCACCACATTTCGAAAGCTTCTATTCTCTTACTGTCCAAACTATTTATCGTCCATGTTTCACTTCCATATATGGCTACACTCCATATAAATACTTTCAGAAACGACTTCCTGACACTTAAATCTATACTCGATATTAACAAATTTCTCTTCTTCAAAAACGCTTTCCTTGCCATTGCCAGTCTATATTTTATATCCTCTCTACTTCTCCCATCATCAGTTATTTTGCTCACCAAATAGCAAAACTCCTTTACTGCTTTAAGTGTCTCATTTCCTAATCTAATTCCCTCAGCATCACCTGACTTAATTCGACTCGTTTTGCTTTTGTTGATGTTAATCTTATATCCTCCTTTCAAGACACTATCCATTCCGTTCAACAGCTCTTCCAAGTCCTTTGCTGTCTCTGACAGAATTACAATGTCATCGGCGAACCTCAAAGCACGATAAACTTCCTATTTGGCAAAATTATTTGTGATAAAATAAAGCAAAATGTTGGCCATCATATACAGCAAGATCAGAGTGAGTCTATTCAGTCTATATGTACAGTTATATGTGCATTTACATCCGTAAAAATGTGATTCTAAAAGAGCATTACCTCCAGGAAACGTTTTCGAAAACATCAGATTACATTTTAACAATCATAAAATGTATCAAAAGCCTTTCGTTGCGTCTCTGAATCTTTCATAATTTGTGGCCGGACACAAATGGTATTATGTTTAAAGTTGCTTCGCAACAGCATAAAAAAATAACGTCCGCAGTTTTACGCTTTATAACACACGTAGTTCAACGCAACTTCAAAGAAAATGCAGTTGACTGCAGTTCACGTTAGAATCCTTTGTCTGCTCCGCGTTCGCGAATACCACAGGAAAATTCCATTGTAGCAAAATTTGGAGTTGCCCTTGATTTACATCTATATGTCTGATCAGAAAGGGATCCGCCGCGGGGAGAGGAGAACTCGGGGAAATATATTCTTCCGCTTGTTACTCAAGTCGGTTTTTGGAAATATGTTCGCTTAACATTGTTTGTGTTTAAATTCACTTTTTGAGGCCAATCGAAAAAGTTGGCTCGTCTCCGCCAGCCGTTGATTCGGTCCCAGCGAAAGTTAGCGGGAGTCCTTCCGTAGCAAGTTGGCCGCAGGCTATGGAAGCCAGGTAGCTTTTGGTCGGGGCGGGGGAGGGAAGCGCCAGTGTGGACTGAATGTGCGCTGTGTTCCTAGCAGGGATGGGCGCCGCATGTGTTGTCAGATCTCACTTTCCTTGAGGCACCGAGCGCGACCGATTGGAAACAAAATTGTAACACAATTTAACGTAATGTTATTGGGAAACAGCGATCTGCCAGTTACATAATATTGGCTGTTCCAAGCGTCATAATCGTCAGTCGGATGGTGCAATATCTGAAAATGGCCTGCTACTGGAGACCGAAACCGCTAATATTTTTAATAAATGACTGTGCGATCGAGACAGATTTTTACTAATTTTAAATATCTAACAAACAAGTGTTATGCTGTCAAGTGACTGAAGTTGTGTGCAGTCGGCGTATTTTTAAGTTACCGCCTGTTGTGATAGTCCATGTGGTTTCGGGATTGCTGCAGAGTGTCGTCGACGTCTTGCCAAGCCATTTCGGCGGACAACCATTCACTCTTCTTCAGGTGTCATTTAAATGGAGATCGCTGTTTTTCTTCCTTTTTCCTTACTATTTTTACAGTTCCCCACGAAGGGACTGGCTGACTTCAGATAAAACCTTTCCAAACGATAGTTGAATGATAAACACGAGATTACAGGGGGCCACTTACACCGCATTAACTTTTAAACTCTGACAAACACTCACAGTGATGAAAGCACAAGGAATAAATTATCAGCCTCCGTGAATGACAATAGAATGAAAGGACAAAGTAATTATGCGTCTTCACGGCGACCAACATATTTAAAAAAAATTTAAAACATAATGAATGGAAGTACAGGGTTATTACAAATGATTGAAGCGATTTCACAGCTCTACAATAACTTTATTATTTGAGATATTTTCACAATGCTTTGCACACAAATACAAAAACTCAAAAAGTTTTTTTAGGCATTCACAAATGTTCGATATGTGCCCCTTTAGTGATTCGGCAGACATCAAGCCGATAATCAAGCTCCTCCCACACTCGGCGCAGCATGTCCCCATCAATGAGTTCGAAAGCATCGTTGATGCGAGCTCGCAGTTCTGGCACGTTTCTTGGTAGAGGAGGTTTAAACACTGAATCTTTCACATAACCCCACAGAAAGAAATCGCGTGGGGTTAAGTCGGGAGAGCGTGGAGGCCATGACATGAATTGCTGATCATGATCTCCACCACGACCGATCCATCGGTTTTCCAATCTCCTGTTTAAGAAATGCCGAACATCATGATGGAAGTGCGGTGGAGCACCATCCTGTTGAAAGATGAAGTCGGCGCTGTCGGTCTCCAGTTATGGCATGAGCCGATTTTCCAGCATGTCCAGATACGTTTTTTTCGCAGAAGAAAAAGGAGCCGTAAACCTTAAACCGTCAGATTGCACAAAACACGTTAACTTTTGGTGAATTGCGAATTTGCTGCACGAATGCGTGAGGATTCTCTACCGCCCAGATTCGCACATTGTGTCTGTTCACTTCACCACTGAACGCATCCTCTTCCATGAGCTGTTGCAACCGCGCCGAAACTTCAAAGCGTTTGACTTTGTCATCGGGTGTCAGGGCTTGTAGCAATTGTAAACGGTAAGGCTTCTGCTTTAGCCTTTTCCGTAAGATTTTCCAAACCGTCGGCTGTGGTTCGTTTAGCTCCCTGCTTGCTTTATTCGTAGACTTCCGCGGGCTACGCGTGAAACTTGCCCGCACGCGCTCAACCGTTTCTTCGCTCACGGCAGGCCGACCCGTTGATTTCCCCTTACAGAGGCATACAGAAGCTTTAAACTGCGCATACCATCGCCGAATGGAGTTAGCAGTTGGTGGATCTTTGTTGAACTTCGTCCTGAAGTGTCGTTGCACTGTTATGACTGACTGATGTGAGGGCATTTCAAGCACGACATACGCTTTCTCGGCTCCTGTCACCATTTTGTCTCACTGCGCTCTAGAGCGCTCTGGCGGCAGAAACCTGAAGTGCGGCTTCAGCCGAACAAAACTTTAGGAGTTTTTCTACGTATCTGTAGTGTGTCGTGACCATATGTCAATTAATGGAGCTACAGTGAATTTATGAAATCGCTTCAATCATTTGTAATAGCCCTGTATAATGAACCGGAAGACAGGTGTTGTCACAGCCTGTTTGCTGCATTAAAACAGCAACCTCAGGTGAACTACATAAGAAGGAAAGGAGCCCAGGTCATACCTACGATCAAAACACTGCATAAACGTTTCTAAAACATTTTTAAATATTTTATAGGGCTTATGTAAAGTGATTAAAAAGGCAGAAAAAATTAAAAGTAAAACAGGTACTTACAACAGTGCCACAGTAGTGCATTCAGACGGCCCCAACATCCGTAGTTGCGAGCGAAAGTCGTCAAACTAAATAAAACAGGACAGCGGCGCGAATAGTGCGGTGGCGCACTACCAGCAAAAAATTATATATAAACACAATGAGTCAATACGAAAGATAAAAAATAAGGAAATGTGACAACTGGGGCCTCCAGACAACTAAATAACAAACACGCCGTCCCCCCTCCCACCCCAAAACCTGCCCCAACCCCCGACGATTTCTCACACCGTAAAGCTAATTGAGCAACAAGCCGATAAGGGTATCTTCGTGGAGTCCATCAAATAGAGGACACTCAATTAAACATCATATTACAGCGAATGTGTCTCAATAGCCAGGGTGTTGGAACTATATAGCAGAACACAGGGAGTTTTCAGACTTCTTGTCCTCAGTACTTGATGTCTGTAAAGCTGATGCTCACCATAGTTTCCACGTTGTTTCAGTACGAAATTAAACGCACCATAAGCCCACTATCCACCTGGCAAGGCCACGTTTCAACACATTCACCTCGATACTCCAAGTTAACCCAACTGCCCAAGCCAGTACCTCAGCCATTACATGGAGTCATCATCAAGATGCCATCCACAAGTCGCTTTACTGCAGTGTATGCTCCAGTGTAATGTATGCTCGTGCAACCTCACATCCATACTTCATGCACGAACATTTATCCTTGCAAAACATTACGCAACGAGACGCCCTAGCCGCAGTTACCAGGCTACGAGCAAAAGACATTACGCTAGAGCGCCAGGTATCGATAAAGACTCTTGCATGGGACAATCCTCCCCCGCCCCCCCTTCTGATGAAATAGCGAGCGGGGTAGGAAAGCTCAAACAGGAGACAAACAGCGTCTTGATTACCCTTTGCAATTCTGACCTGACTTAAATGTTCTGTAACCTGTTCCTTGGTGGCTCAATTCTGAACCAGAAAGCTATGTGGAGAGTTCACCTTGACCACATCGTATGGCCCCACAAAAGGGCGAAGAATTCGTCGATTAACTCCTCGCTACTCTTACTCTGGACCCAAAGGTTTTTCAGAAAAGCGACGTCACCGTCCTGCAACGTAATAGCGAATACTCTGTTCAAGAAACACAAGCAGACATAACTAGGGAAAAACAGGACTCATAGGAAAAATCCAGCTGGATTACATCACGGTGAGAGAGAGATTTCCAATTGGATAATAGGGCTCAGATCACAATTTAGCAATGTTAAGGAGTAGACTGAAATTAAGAGAATTGTCGGGAGGAATTAGTTTGGAAGGAGTGGGATACTAAAGTACCGAGGAATGATAAGATGGGTTTCAAGTTCACTAAGAATGCGGAATACCAGAATAGGCACTTCATCTGAAGAGTGGACGTCTATAAAAAGGGCAAACACAGATGTTGGGCACACAAACATAGATACAAGAAAAGTAACTGCGAAGAAACCATGGGTAACACAAGAAATACTTAACTAATTGACGAAAGAACAACATAAATCCCTTAGAGACGAAATATATGCTTGGTCCTAACTCTGAACACTTTTGGTTTTACTTGGATACAGCCAGACAAAACTCCTAAAGATGTCGACCATTACCAATAACTCACAGTTACTCTGCTTGCTACGGAGTAGGAGCCCCAGATAATGGATAAAAATTTTGTCCATGGGATACTCCGCCTAGAGGAATTGAGTTAAACCGTAGTGGGATTCTACTTAGCCATCTTATAACATTGCCAGACTAGATTTCTTGCATCGTCATTGACGGTTACCCTGGTTAAATGCTCCTTAATTTTCATGAGTGTCTTATTAACACCTATGTGTCGTCTGCATAATGAATGGTAAAAGCACGCGAAAACAATGAGAAGTAACTCCCTCAGGAGACATATTTTATCTTTCCCATCATAGTGAATGTGGTAACAGAGAAGGAATTTGCTAAGATTAACCCGGGCGCCTCCTTACTATGCCTCATTTGTTGTTTAATGTCCCTTAACCGGGTATCTGCATACTGGCTATTCCCCAGGCTTCTGAACAGCACTGGAATTCCCCTACGAATTTTGAAACACACGTCTGCTTTTCAGTTTCTAATGGGGGCTCCTCTCTTTGGCGCTTCTGGCCTATCACTATCTTCTACTTCGTAATTTCTGATTTCTACAATAACTTTGACATGTTAAGTGACCTCATCTTCTGCCTAGTTATTACTACCACTCGCATTCTTTAATTGATCATTTGCTTATATGTTGTCGCCAACGTTCTCAGTTTCCGCTATCAGTGACAGCCGTGACCAGTTATAACTGGTCTGGTTGCTTGGCATCGTTTCTGTTCTCTAAATTTTATTAGTGAAGTCTAAAGTAATTAGAACAGAGCGGTAGTAGAACATTCATTACGAATGATTTATATAACAATTGTTGAGGTCACACTAACAGAAATGTATGTTTATTATTTCGTTTACTCTCCTCAGCTCGCCCTTTCCGGCTACGTGGCTGATCTTTTGTTTCGAGATCGGAATCCACCTCAGATTTTTTCCCTTGTCCAGTGCTTCATGCGACTGTCCTTTCGTCTCCTCACACGCCTTCGTAATTCCTTCGGGTCGTGATCTCTCATTCGTTTCACCAGGAGATGTTACTGATGATGCGCCGCGCTGGCTCAATTGAGCTTCACCAAGCGTGCCAGAATCTCATTCAGCATGACTTAGTACAGTTACTTGTACCGAGTTTCTCTGCTAATTATTTTTTTCTGTCCCAATCCCTCTTCTATCGTCTTTTCAAAACTTTTTCTTTTGCCCACAAATATCTGCAAGGTACTTTGACATCACGTGACATTCACTTCCTATTGCTTTGAAATTTGATTAGTAGCGAGTATTTCCTTCTTTACACCCTTGATGAGCTCGTTTCCATTATCGCTCGTGGGTGGGTTCAGCCTTATTGCTACATTCAAATTCTCTCTCAAACTCTGCCTTCGCCTTCTTGGCCTTCACTT
The DNA here is from genome assembly GCF_021461385.2 of Schistocerca piceifrons. Lineage (NCBI taxonomy): Eukaryota > Metazoa > Arthropoda > Insecta > Orthoptera > Acrididae > Schistocerca > Schistocerca piceifrons. The sequence continues at coordinate 406,143,670 of NC_060139.1, forward strand.
TCTTGGTTAGCTGAGCTTTCACTATGAGTTTTTCATCGCTAATTTCACTCAGTTCCACAGCTTTATCCGCTAATTTCCCACCGCTATTAACTTCTGTTGGATCCATTTTTAGCGTTGTCTCTGCTACTGCGTGCTGACTATATCCAATACTTTCGGTAACTGACTGTTCATTGAATTCTGTTTCTCTCCCCTCAGCCGTTTCCTGATCTAAATAACTCCATGTAACAATTCCATTCACTCCGCATACTGTATGGTTTTATTATAGCCTATAGACCACTTTCTGGCAAAATTACCACACTTTTGTCATATCCATCGTCTTCTATCAGTTACTTCCCGTCGCAGTTCTCTAATTCTTACGATTGATGCCTTAATCCGATCGTTCCATTCAAGTTATTTCGATTCCCTTTATTTTTCAGATATTAAGTGTATCCAAATCTATATTTATCTTTAACCACGTCTTCAAATCATATTCCTGAAGACTGTACTCTGTCCTAGTGTCCTCCCCTCTCCTGAAGTTGGTAAAATTTCTCATAGCTACAAGGAAAAGAAAAACTGTTCAAATTCTACCGAAACCTTAACCAGAAAGCGCATCACCCCCGGTTACCTAACATTTCAGATGCGAGACATGAATGTAAGCTAAAAAGTAATGCTTCCGATGTTTCTGAGTGAAAATTCAAAGATTTTTAAATAAAACATACGTTATTAACTTTCTAAATCTTTATTCTTCAAGTCTACATATTTGCAGTCCTCTGCCTCAAGAGGTCTCCGAATTCGAGCGTGTAACATGGTGGAATGTTCCTAATTACGTCGGTGCTTAAAAACAGATGGTGTAATCGAGTTTCGAATTCATTGAGTTCGTCCACACTTGGAACACCCTCTCCTTCAGCATGACAATACCAGACCACATACGAGCGCTGCAACATTTGCAAATATTACAGTACAATTACTTCTAAATCGAAGGGACTCCGCACATTTTTGCATGAGATGAAACTTAACAGTTGAAGTGTTACAATGTCAATACAATCCCAAAGAAAGTAGGCGTTGGCAGATGTGAACATTAACGAGCTATCAGTTTAATATGTCACTGCTGCAAAATACTACGCTAATTCCTTACAGACGAATGGAAAAACTAGTAGAAGCCGACCTCGAGGAACATCAATTTGGATTCCTTAGAAATGCTGGAACGCATGAGTCAATGCCGACCCTACAACTTATCTTAGAACCTACATTAAGCAAAGACAAACGTACGTTTCTAGCATTTGTAGACTTAGAGAAAGATTTTGACAATGTTGACTGGAACACTCTCTTTCAAATTCTGAACGTGTCAGGGGTAAAATACAGGGAAGGAAAGGCTATTTACAATTTGTACAGAAAGCAGATGGCAGTTATAAGAGTCGAGGGACATGAAAGGGAAGCAGTGGTTGGGAATGGAGTGAGACAGGGGTGTTGCCTCTCCCCGATGTTATTCAATCAGTCTATTGAGCAAGCAATAAAGGAACCAAAAGAAAAATTCGGAGTAGGTATTAAAATCTATAGAGAAGAAATAAAAACTTTGAGGTTCTCCGATGACAAATGGCTCTGAGCACTATGGGACTTAACAGCTATGGTCATCAGTCCCCTTGAACTTAGAACTACTTAAACCTAACTAACCTAAGGACAATGCCCAGTCATCACGAGGCAGAGAAAATCCCTGACCCCGCCGGGAATCGAACCCGGGAATCCGGGCGCGAGAAGCGAGAACGCTACCGCACGACCACGAGCTGCAGACTCTCCGATGACATTGTAATTCTGTCAGAGAGAGCAAAGGACTTGGAAGAGCTGTTGAACGGAATGGATAGTGTCTTGAAAGGAGGATATAAGATGATCATCAGCAAAAGCAAAACGAGGATAATGGAATGTAGTCGAATTAACTCAGGTGGTGCTGAGGGAATTAGATTAGGAAATGAGACACTTAAAGTAGTAAATGCGTTTTTCTATTTGGGGAGCAAAATAACTTATGATAGAGAGGGCATAAAATGTAGACTGGCAATGGCAAGAAAAGCGTTTCTAAAGAAGAGAAATTTGTTAACATCGCTCATGGATTTAAGTGTTTCTGAAAGTATTTGCATGGAGTGTAGCCACGTACGAAGTGAAACGTGGACGATAAATAGTTTAGACAAGAAGAGAATAGAAGCTTTCGAAACGTTGTGCTACAGAAGAATGCTGAAGATTAGATGGGTGGATCACATAACTAATGAGGAGGTATTGAATAGGATTGGGGAGAAGCGAAGATTGTGGCGCAACTTGACTAGAAGAAGGGGTCGAGTAGGACATGTTCTGAGGCATCAGGGATCACCAATTTAATATTTGACGGCAGCGTGGAGGGTAGAAATCGTAGAGGGAGACCAAGAGATGAATACACTAAGCAGTAGGTACTGGGAGATGAGGAAGCTTGCACAGGATAGAGTAGCATGGAGAGCTGCATCAAATCAGTGTCAGGACTGAAGACCGCAACAACAACAGGTGTCACCAATGGCCTCTGTTGTGATAAGGAGGTCTACACTCCAACACCAGGCCCTGTACAGTGAGCTCATATTGAAGCTCGTTTTCTACATGGTATGAATTGCCCAGCCCATTTCTCTGGTTCATGGCCAGCTCCGCTTTTACAATGACTTGAAATCAGAAACACGAGCACTGTATGTTTTGAAAGACATGCTTACGCCAGTGGCTGTTAAACTTTTTATTTCCACTATTACAAATTCGGCCTTTGGCCATTATCAAGTGCAGATGTTTTGGCTTTAAGCCATGTCAACTTTATACACGCTGACACATTTATATGTCGTTGTAATTTGCTGTTATATGAAAAGTTAATTACGAGCACTGTACCTAGTCAAAACAATTTCTCGCTAACAGTACACAGGATCAGAATTCTGGCACTCTATCATAACCACACACTTCTACCATAGAAATGATATGGAGCGAAGGTAGGTAGTGATTATGTGGTGGATCATACAAATGGATACAGTTGTAACTGGATTACTAAACAATAAGACCACACACCAAAAAATGAATTCTTAGCTCTCTTAACGTTCCAGACAGATACTTTAGAAAAGCAACTTAGAGCCTGTTAGGTTTTTTGCTATGGCAAACACACAGAAAAATGAGGGGAAACGCACTAGCATGTGAAAAACAATCGGAACAATTAGTTGTCTTAAAACAAAACAAAGAAACATAGTAATTAACTATGTTTCTTCGTGGCGGCCAGCGTCTTTTATTACATTTTTAAAGCGGTTGTAAATAGGAGCTCACCTTAGCCACCAAGATAATTAAAATTTAAAATAAAATGGAACTTCGCTACTAGCGGTGACAGCAGTAAGGTTAAATTACGAAAACAGAGCATATCAGATTTTCGGTATCCGTCACAGCTCCCCAACAATGTTTCAAATGAGTTACCAAAATTTAGGGATTAGTGAATAGGGTACTGGGTAATGGGAATGCGGTTTTCAGTCAATTTATTGACAACAAAGGCGATACAAGCGAGATCCGAGAGATAGGTAGTGAGAGTGCTGTGTACATCTCTGACTTTATACCATCAACTGGTGCAGAGGTACTTGCACAGATGCTTTCGTTGCATGACGGCCCTCTGTCGTGCTAACCGCTATCTGTCAAACATTTCTCCAGGTAAGGCGCGCTACTGCATGCCCGCGGCAATGTATGCAGCCCATTGTCGAATTGCACGCCTGCAGAGGTCAAACTCAGTGGCCCAATAGACGTAGAATATGTGGCAAGATTTCATCTTTTCAGACCATACTCGAATGAGCTGAGAAAAGGTCTTTGTAGGTTGCTAGAAATTACTTGAATATAATGTTTTCTTAAGATTATTTATAACTTAGGTGAAATGTAGCTCGTGTAGGGGAGGAATGCCCTGGACTTAAACAGCTGCTTACCTACATCGTCTAGTGGTTGGCACGTTTATCCTTCTTTAAGTCTTTATTATTTTGATGTAAAGAATTCTCATTATCTTCACTGTAAGTTATCCAGCTCATCCTTTTCAAGGCACGACGGCAGAACGACGGCCTTTATTAGGTAGAGCGACCGAAAACTAACGGTCGACTTCGTAAGGTTATTTTGTTTTCCCAACACAGAATATTAATGCATTATACGGGGTGAGTCACTAACCATTGCCACCAAGAATAACTCCGAAAGTATGACAGTAGCAGAAAGGTTTGAGGGAGAAATGTTCCTTGGGACAACGGAGGCCTTGATATGCCGTTCGTTTTTTTGTTGCTATATGGGGTCGCGTTAGAGATATGAAGATAAACTGTATTTTTTTTAAATGGGATGCTATATTTTTGTACTTATTTTCTGATAGCGGCTATCGAGACGAATCCAATGATGTGTAACAGTAAGGTCTTTCAAGGTTAATAAAGGTCAAAAAGGTGGCATTCGTAAAAGACATTGTTTATAAAGACGTTCCAACTACATCTGAAGATATGTGAGAGAGAATTGTCATAGCATGTGCTTCTATAAGTCCCGATGTGATAAGGAATATCACTCAATCCATGATAAGAAGACTGCAGCACTGCACTGATATAAGTGATGATCAATTCTAATGGCCATCACTTCTAACACCTTTTGTAAATGGACATTCATGCCACCTTTGTGATCTTCGTTGACCCTCAAACACCTTACTGTTACACGTCATTGGATTCGTCTCGATAGCAGAAAATAAGTACAAAACTAATCCCATTTAAAAAATCAGAGTTGACCTTCATATCTCTAACGTGACCCCACCCAGCTACAGAAAACCAAAGTCATATTATGGCCCCCGTTGTGCCATGCAACTTTTGTCCCTCAGATTTATCTGCTCCCAATCATACTTCCGGAGTTATTCTTGGTGGCAATAGTTAGTGGTTCACGCCATAGATAGTTGGAAGCAATGAAAAGAAATATAAATTTTCTTTAGATGAACGCTGGGTCTTATACATTACTATGTGATTGGCCGTAAGAAATGATTTGGTTGCAGAAGTGTATATAATATTTCATTATGAGTATTCAGTTCAACGTGAACCACGACCTCATGTGATTAAACTTCATACATGTCGTGACTCAATATGAAGTATGTACACTGGTTAAGCGAGCATGCAACGGAGCGGTCTCTGACTTGTCATGAACAGTATTTCTGTACGAGTTCTTCGTAGTTTTGATCTGCACTGCTTGTAGGTTAAGTCCAAACTGTAAGAACACGGTAGCTGTAGGAGAGTACGAACGAGTTTTTAACTAAGTGGCAAACATGTTCAATAATCTACGGTTTAGGTGAATTTATGCTCCCATTCACCCCTAGATACGCCTTGATGTGATCCTCATAACCTGTGGCACTTGAGGTAGCCCGAAGCATGGACAGTGCCACAACCTTTGCTATGTGCTCAGATTTTCTTCAGTAGTCAGTATTTTACTTTATGTTCTATAGAATAATATAGGGAGTTTCAAGAAGGTTCATCCTACTTCTGAAGACGAAATAAATTTTAGCTTACGCTCAAAATTGTAATGTTTTTCTTTTCGCAAGAAGTATTAGATTTTGCGAAGATATATCTTTTACATGGATGCACATACTACCTTGGGATAGTTTTGCAGTAATACTTAGGGTCACGGTTTTCTTTTATCTTTCACAAATATTTGACATGCCCCGCACAGGACAATGGTGAAGGAGACAACCAATCATTACATTTATAGGTAAGGGACTAAAGGAAGCCACAGAAACCTAATGAAGATATTGTAACGCGCTGTTAGTTATGAAAGAAATAATACCTTCCACTAACTGACTAAAATGGCGGTGGCTTTCTCCGAGGGCTATATTTTTTTCCAACCTACGATCAGTAGCTCAACGAAAAACTGATGAAGGTTTGTACTGTGTGCTGTATAGTGTCTCTAGTATGCCTGTCGATCGCATCACGTCGCACTTTTCAATTGCGAGCGCACAGTGAACACAGCAGAGACCGTCGCAAGTGTGAAGTGCTTGCTGAGTGTTTCCGCCTGTTTTCATGCAGCCCACCTAACGTAACTGTCATTCGTTTCCTTATTAATGACAACGCTCTGCTGCACATGGGAGTTGAAATAACGACGCGTCTGTAGCGTTTTCGATGGGAAGTGTCTCATTACCCACCATAAGGCCCAGACTTAGCTCCCTCTGATTTTCATCGCTTCGCTCATACAAACCGCTGTCTATGAAGGCAGAGACGAGCAGCCCAGCGTTGTGAATCGGTGGAAAGGTTCTTCTTTGGTGAGGGTATAGGCAAGTTGGTAATACACAACGACAAATGTCTAAATCAGAGCGGTAACTACACACAGAAAAAGCTAGAAGACGTAGTTAAAGGGTGCTAATTTTCACTGTGGTTTCTATTTTACGACCAGTCTAAGTTTCAAGTAAAGAAATCGTATAAGGATGCAGACATGAATAAAAAAATTGTGGCCATTCTCACTGAATTTAAAATCTTCTGAGTTGTTAATCCACGTCATATTTCTTATAAACAATCGACGTTGCGACCCCTGTGAGAGGGATCTCCTTGAGAACCTTCTGGTGTCCACTGTAGATTGAGCACTGAATCTACAGAGCTAGAGACTCACTTTCGTAAGTGCTCAGCTCTGTTGGGAGGCATCAGAACTTTGTTCTCGCAGCACCTGAGGTGAAGTGCAGTGACAATAAGGTCATTTGAGAACTGGATACTGAGCACTCGCTCTACAGTGGACACCACAACATCCTGCAGATGATCGCAGCAGAGGGGTAAAAAACTCGATCGTTTATAAGAAACATGACGCGGCTTAACCTACAACGCAGAAGATTTTTTTATTCGCGTACTAAGAAGCTTAGAATCATTTATACTCGCGTAAGAGTCTGCTAACGCAATAGCCCGGCCGTTCCGTGCCGTTGTTTTCCAGTTGGTTCGTGGCGCATGGCCAAACGGCGGCGCATCCGTCAGCGTCGCGGCGGCGCCGGCCGGCCGCGGGGGCAGCGCGGCCCGGGCACAATGCGGCCAGCTGCACGGCGCGTCGCGGCGCCCAATTAGGCGTCGCTGTGCGGTGCGGCGCTGCGGCGCGCCTGATTAACCGTCTTGTTCCGCGGACGCCCAATTACGTGCCGGCCAGGTCCGGCGCGAGAGCGGCTGCGACGCGGCGCCCGCTCAGCACGCGCCACGCGGGCATTACTCTCTTTCCCGGTTAATCCCGTGTCCTCAAAAAAGTTCAATCAGGGAGGCACGCATGTGGCCGTCATCAGACAGCAATACGCACAAATCTCTCTCCTGATGACGGTTGGGGACGGGACTCAAATTGGCTTCTGCCGAAAGACTTCGATAAACAACTTCATGTAAATACTGCAATACCTTCTGAAACAAAGTGCCACAAAGAGATACAGTTCTCCCCTTAACCACACAAATGAGCTAGTGTTCTCTTTATAAAATAAACTGAGTGTAAAATTAGCCTCTGGATGTCATTCATGCAGCTATACCAGGTGTGTGGTGGAAGTAATGAAACTGGCAGCAGCTATCTATAGTTCTACCTGTGTAGACTTGTGTGTTCGTCCCTTTTCGATGCTCAGTCCGAGCTCCGTACAGCAACAGCGTGATTTTTGAGAGCTTCATCACTGAAGCCGCGTTTTTATTATGGGTTACGAAAATGGAACACTGAATTTAGACCGACATTACGCCATCAAGGTTTCTGTTAAACTTGTGGAATCACCGAATATGACTTTTGAAAAGTTAAAACAGATCCATCGGGAACATATCTTTTGAGGAGCACAAGTGTTTGATCGGCTCAAAATATTTTTTGAACGCCAAGAACGTGTCGAAGATGATCCTTGCTCACGGAGATCTTCAAAAACCGAAGAAAATCCGTGATGTGTGCGTGCTTTTATGAGATCATACCGACTTCTTGCAATTAGGATGATGGGTTACCTGTTAAACTCTCTCACCGTACATAAAATTTTGAGCAAAGATTTGTGCATTCAAGAGGTTTGTCCCAAACTGATGCCGAGAAACCTGAAAACTGATCAGAAGAACAAAGAAAAATTTGCGTTGATCTTTTTGAAAGGATTGTCAATTACGACGAACGGTTAAGTCGTGTGTTCAGTGATCACATGTGATGAATCCTGGAGTTTTGTGTACGATCCTGAGACAAAGCAGCAAAGTGAGGAGTGGCACGCTGAGACATCTCCTATATTGAAAAAAGCTCGAAAGACAAAATCGAAGATCAAAATAATGCTGATTTACTTTATTGAAAGTAGGGGTTTTCACACATAAAGAATTTCTTCCTGTAGGAAAAACTTCAGCCAAGTGTTTCACTAAGAAAAAGGGTGAGAAGATTGAGTCCAGACACTCCAGACAAGTGGATTCCGCATCAAGACAACGCCCCATGTCATTTAGCCACACCCTCAAAAGACATTGCTGTTGTTCCACAGCTGCCCTATTCATCTGATCTGAGTTATTGTGACATATTTCTTCTCCTAACACTGAAAAATTTCTTAAAAGCAAATGCTGTCGCCGCCAAAACCACCAACTGGGCCAGTAGCTGCGTCCGCGACGATATTAACACCTCACCGTACTCAGTCACGATACATCGGCTCTGCAATAATCTGGGTGCCACTGCTGTAGGCGAGCGCTGCAGATACGTCCTGGCTGAGCGTGATGGGATGCAGTCGACGTTGCCTCAACTGTTGGAGCCGAACACCAGCCGGCAGATCATCACAAGACCCAGCTGTCAGATTTACGAAGATGGTGAACGTATATGAGGGCTGTAGGGCTTTCGACAACAGTTTATCTGCAGCACGGCGAGAAAACTTGCATTTTGAACTTACGATCAAATGCATGGAGATGACAAGCAGTAATGTGATGTCATTCCCGGATGATTGTACACCGCAAGTCAAAAGAATAGGCGGGTACAACAACGGGCAACAATCTCGTCAAAGCTGACGTCTACAACAAATAACTGAAGCCGAGACTCAACAAGAATACCAGGATTCATCGAGTCGAGTCGCTAGTTATTCGAGAGGCGGCACGAAAATTTTCAAATTTGGAGAGTCGCTGATCGGCAGGTTCGGAGATTCACTGTTCAGCGGTTTTGGAGATCTGCTGCACATGAATGAAGACAACAACGAAGAAGATTTCGAAATATTTTGTGAAATAACCTGATGAAACTCTGCTCTTTAGAAGTAATGAAATCTTATTTATTATAGGCGGACTTAATTTGCATTAGCACAGATATGAAATATTTAAGGGAGTCTAAAGTATAAAGTGAAATATTTAAGGACTTTAAAATATGATGTGTTCTAGCATAGAAAATGACTGAACTTCGTAAAGATCGATGTAACATTTTCCATACTTCATTCAAATTAACCCTGCACTTTGCTGCATGAAAAATCTAAGAGGTAGACCCACCTCACAGCATCCATGAGAAATCCAAAATGAAAAATCTAAGAGGTAGTACCACTTCACAGTTCCCATTATAAAAAAAAAAAATTAAAAGACCTAAGAGCATTTCTCTTGAAAAATCCAATAGAAAGGAAACATCGCAGCTCCCTCAGTACAAAACCTAAAGGAAGATAGTCGTTGCCCTAGAACACAAGAAGAAAGCTAAAGTCTTGTCAGGTCAGAATAAAAAGAAATAAATCGCGTTTAAGGGGTAGAATGATAACAGATGACATAAGAAAGTAACCTGTTATCATTCCGGGGGGAGGGGGGGCTGTGTAACCGCTCTTTAGAAAGTGGGCATTCAGAAACGAATATTAGATTAAATTCTGTAATACGAAATTATCCAAGAGCCAAAAACGGTAGCAGTCTTTCGAAGAAATAGTTACTTAAAATTTTACAAAGAGTAGATATTCGAAATAGAGTACCACAAAGTAGTACAAAGGGAATCCAAGGAAGACATAACTGAGCTGCGATTTGTTTTGAACATAATATATAATCCTTTGCGCAGCATCGTTAGCTCTCGTGAGTCTTTGTTTTCAATGGTGCATGTTTGCAGTCTTCCATGGTAGTCGGAAGCTATGGATTATAAGCTTAATTAAATATCATCTTGATAACTGGGTTAGACATTGGAGTGTTGATTAATAAATTATTTTGAGATATTGGGACGAAAATAGTTGGACCCTCTCATAATAATATCTTTGCCAAGCAGTGTCAAGGCGATTCTGCTAATAAACGAGACGTGAGATATAGTGCCTGTGAAAAGGCAAAATTTGTGCTGAGTAGACACTGAATGAACTCGAACTTATTGTCAGTATCGTGTCGGGAGACATATTTACGATTTATCAGATATTAATACTAAAGGACAGTTTCGTGGGAAACATACCTTTGGTGACCGGAACGCGAAGGAATGTGGTACGATACACACTAGGATCAACTCTTTCTTCATTGATTCCCCAGTGCCATCTCTCCTTAATTTAAGAATTGGAGAGTGTCAATAAAACAGAATATACGAGACTTTCTCCGTGTTTTCTAAATACCAAAAATCAGCTGTTACATATACTATTATGTCTGTGAACTTTCAAGGTTTATTGCGAAAAGCTAATTAACCAGTTACAGACAGATAATAGGATAATGAAAGCATATTGACTAAGAAGGTAACTAAACCAAATTATTTGGGAAAGAAAAATTAGAAAAAAATAGACTGGAACCCGATTGCTATGTTACTCCCGAGTAATAAATACAATCATTGTCTTTGGATCCGTCGTGGTTGAAAGTGTATGAAATATCTCTGAAAATAAAAAAAACGAGATCAATTTCGAACTGCTAGTTCACACAATTAGATCGACAACGTGATTCAAAGATGTTTTATGCCCGACCCACATGGCACAGAATGGTACTCAGCTAGCCGGGACAATGTATATACCAACTTGTGAGATCAGTTCCGATGCCGAAGGGGAAACGTCGAAGCGATATCACTGCAGTTGCGACGACGGTGGGTGAGCGGGCATAGTGTCTACACAGTGGAGACGTAAACTGGGCATTGTGTGCAGAGCCATGTGTAATAAAAATTCACAAGTTTTTGTGTTCGCTGAAAGTGCAAATAGGCTATTGAACCACTCCGCCCAGCTGCCTTGGTTGTATAAGGAAAATTCGGCATCTGAGAAAAGTTTGGAGATAGAATCTTTATTACACCTCATAGCTAGGACTAACATGCTCCAAGTCACAGACGATGTAGATGAAGATCTTTAAGATTGTATCTGTTTGCTTGTTGCCGTGGGAAGCGACACGACTTCGGAGAAAATCGTCTCTTTCCCCCTCTGCGAAAATTTAGAAAAGCCAGTAAGTGGAGGTTTTTTTTTTTACAGAGATGCAGCTTTCTTAACTCTTACCCTGGTTGGACATGAGCTTGTGATGTCATGTGGGAGGGGAGATTTAGCGTCTCTAGAGCCCTGTGACTGGCTCAATACGGCATGAAGGTGGTGTCCTTCGTGCACTTTGCAGGAAAATGGTTGTTTTTTTTGGAGACGTGCGAGACACTCGAGTGCGGGACTTTGGTCTGGAAAGCACTTCCGGTGGAAGCTCTGGCTTGTGTGGTTGGTACTTGGGACCTGTCCTGAGACTGACGTCACTTGGGAGTAGTTTAGACTTGGGAGCCAGTGGTGAAATTCTTACTGTATCGATTTGATGTCCCAGACTACTCATTTGCTGAGGGCACACATATTTGTTTTCGTTTTACCAGTCTTGACGTTTGGTATCCTTGTGTGCTCTGTCGTATAAGCGAGCCAAATTGGTCCTTGGTATGACCAGCGAACGGGTGTGTCACACACTGAACTCTACCGTGATTTCAGGGTTCTCATAGTAAATTGCGATCTGTCTGCCTGATTGCTAGACCGTGATATTTTTGCATTTATTTCGTGGCCGCGATCGATTCACAGGTACCTCCTCACGTCTCACCTCCGCCGCATACATCCAGCCAGCTGCAAGTTACATTGCCACACAAATCAAACAGGGTAACGTACTGCCGTTCCGGCATTGTCAGGGCGTACAGTTCTCAATCGCCACATGCTATGTAGAGAAACTACAGTAGATTTGATCAATCAAAGTCTGCTCTACGTCAGATCAATTCAGATTCCGTCATCCACATTTTAGGGCTAGAATACTTGACTCATTCCACAGTCTCGGCCACCCAGGATCCTTGGCCTGCGTAGTTTTAAACCACCTGTTAGTTGTTAACAGTATTCAATCAATGACTTGTTTAGCATAATTTAGATCTGTTTTTAGAAAAAATAAATGTCATTAGAACACAAAAATTTATACCAACATTCTCAATCATTTACAGAGTCCCCACTAGGGTTACCTTTCAAAGTTTGTGGGACAAATGTTGCACGGGACAACGGGGGCCATTGCTAGGTGGGGTCGCATCAGAGGTACGAAGGCCAACTTTTTTTTTAATGGGATGCTATAGTTTGGTACTTATTTTCTGATAGCGGCTACAGAGACTAATCCAACGACGTGCAACAGGACGGTCTTTGAAGGTTAACGAAGGTAGAAAAGATGGCATGAACGTCCATTTACAGAAGGTGTTCGAAGTAATGACCATTGGTATCAATGCAGTGCTGAAATATTGTTATGAGGGACTGAGTTGTATTCCTTATCACTTCTGCACTTATCGAAGCATATTCTCTGACAATTCTCTCTCGTATATCGTGCAAATAGTAAATTTTCACCAAACACGGCGTATCCATCGACGTAACATTGACATGTAAGCAACATTCGATAGTTTCACAATACAACAGTAATAGGAACGGTAAGACTACTGTCGTCGAATCAAGCGAGTGTGAATGATGTATTCCTTCGATGGACAAGTCGATATGCTTCTCATTTACTGAGAATGCCAACGAAATTCAGTGAGGGCTAGACAATTATACGTTGGAAGATATCCTCAACGTACTCACCCTACACGTCGTACATTTAAGTATGTGTATGATAAATTGAGAACAACTGGATCTTCAACGCATCGGAAACATATCCATCAAAGGAAAGTTACTGGTGAGGAAACGGAAATAGGTACTCCTGCCACTGTGGTTCGAGATCCTTGTGTTAGTTCCCGTCAAATCGCAAGGGAATCTGGCATGAGCCAGAGTAGTGTCGTTCGTGTCCTGCATCGCTGTAAACATCATCCTTACCATATCAGTTTCCACCAATAATTAACTGGTTCGGATTGTATGCGTCGCATTGAATTCTACCGATGGGCTCAATTTAGATTCTGAGTGATGACACATTTATTAATTTGATTTTATTCACCGACGAGGCTACATTCACGAACCATTGAAATGTTAATCTGCATAACATGCATTATTGGGCAACTGAAAATCCATGTTGGCTGCAGAAAGTTTGTTTCTCATCATGGGTGACACTAGCATGAGGTGAATCCTCCACCGAGATCAATAACCTGTCGCATTCGAAGAGACATTTAGACAGTTAACCTCTGGGAATACGTCTCGTCGTTCGCGAGACTCTCCCACACTAGGTCCAACGGCTATCGGCCAGTGTAAATGTGACGCTTCATTTCTTGCAAATCTTCAGAGGTATTCAAGCCCGGCACTGTAACAGACAAAGGTAGAAATCAGCCTATTACGAAAACCTTTGCTGAGCGTTTCGATTCGTGTGAACCGGTGTATTGTTCTGCTGGAAATGGATCACTTCACTGGGATAACGCACTGGACGAGTGCCGGAATGCTATCTCTCATGGACTGCGTGTGCTGAGAATCCTGGCAGGGAATGCCTGTCATATACTGTGGGATAACGTTCGGCATACCTCGTTTATTTTCGTGTTACCCAACAAATAATAAAATATGAAAGTGATAATGTGGTTCTGACGGGACGAGAACCTTAATCCTTTACATGGAAATCCAAGCCACAAACGCTGCCATGCGGGTACCACGTAAGTGGACAGCTCCGCCCTTATTTGCATCTTGAAACGACAAAACTAATGGGATAGTGATACGTACATACAGAGAGGGCGGTACTAATTCATACACAACGTATAAAAGGTCACTGCAATGATGGAGCTGTCATTTGTAGTTCAGTGATTCTTGTGAAAAGGTTTCCGACGTGTTCAGCAGACTGAACGCGAAATGGCAGATGGAATCAGAAGCATGGGACATTACATTTTGTAAATCGTTGTTGAATTCAATATTCCGAGATCCACAGTGTCAAGAGTGTAACAAGAATTCCAGATTTCAGGCATTATCTCTCAATACGGACAACGCATTGGCCGACGGCCCTCATTTAACGAGCGAGACCAGCGGCGTTCGTGTTGTGTTGTCAGTGCTAACAGATAAGGAACAGTGGGTGAAATAACTACAGAAATTAATGTGGAAAGTACAATGAACATGCAGCGAATTGTGGCGTTAATGGGCTATGACAGTAGACGACTGACGCGAGTGTTTTTATAAGAGCACCACATCGTCTGGAGCGTCTGTCCTCAGTTCGTGACCATATCGATTGGATCTTGGACGACTGGTAAACAGTGCCCTGGTCAGATGAGTCCCGATTTCAGTTGGTAAGAGCTGATAGTAGGGTTCGAGTGTGGCACAGATATCACGAAGCCACGGACATGTTATCAGCAAGGCAGTGTCCAAGCTGGTGGTGGCTCTGTAATGGTGTGGGCTATGTTTAATGGAATGGATTGGATCATCTGGTCAAATTGGACCGGTAATTCACAGGAGATGATTGTTTTCTGCTACTTGGACACAATTTGACGCCTTTGATTGAATTCTAGGAAATACGCCATATCACTGGGCCACAATTGTTCGCGATATATTTAACGAACATTCTGGACAGTTCGAGCGAATGAGGTTGCCAACCAGATCGGCCACCATGAAACCCTCTCATCCTTTATGGGACATAACCGAGATATCAGTTCGTGCAAAAAATTCTGCCTCGGTAACACTTTAGCAATTATAGACGCCGGTTAGCCGCGCGGTCTCAGGAGCCTTGCCACGGTTTAGCGCAACTACCCCCGGTGCAGGTTCGAGTCCTCCCTCGGGTATGGGTGTGTGTGTTGTCCTTAGCGTAAGTTAGTTTAAATTTTATTAAGTAGTGTGTAACTCTAGGAACCGATGACCTCAGCGCCGGCCGTGGTGGCCGAGCGGTTCTAGGCGCTACAGTCTGGAGCCACGCGACCGCAACGGTCGCACGTTCGAATCCTGCATCGGGCATGGATGTGTGTGATGTCCCCAGGTTAGTTAGGTTTAATTAGTTCTACGTTCTGGGGGACTGATGACCACAGAAGTTAAGTCCCATAGTGCTCAGAGCCATTTGAACCATTTGATGACCTCAGCAGTTTGGTCCCATTAAAACTCCCACAAATTTCCAAATTATGGACGGCTGTAGAAGCAGTATGGTTTACTATTTCTGGAGGAGACTTCCGACGACGTGTTGAGTCCGTGCCACTTCGAGTCGCTGCACTACACCGGGAAAATTGAGGTCCGACACAATATTAGAAGGTAACGCATGACTTTGGTTCCGTAGATAATGGTAAGTCTTACACATAAAACTGTTTGCTTTAGTTACACTCAATCACTACACTAAGAAAGAAATAACTGCGCTTCTAAATGCACGATAAAAGTGTGTTACATGTGGCACTGTTACCGTTACCACGCTTCCTGACATACATGTCATCTCTTGTTCGAAGTGAATCACGCACACGAACTTATTTATGACGACATCATGACGACATGCTCCCGTAAATTGTACACGTTGTCGGTGGGCTGGGTATACAACGCACCTTTAAATGACCCCACGGTCACAACTCGGAGGAATTCACGTACAGTGAATGGGCAGGACATGCTACCGGAAATTCTCGATCAACCAATCACCAATGCAATTTTGTTACACGATCTGCAGGAACGTGGCTGTATCCCGTCGGTCATAAACAATAGTCGTTGTCTTTCTGTAAGGATGACCCGAAATTAGGCTGGTAAATCTTAGCGCTGAAATCGTTGGTACAAAGCATCTGTTAACAAGCTAGATACGGTACATGGTGCTGAAGCGATCTTCGTGCGTTATCTTCATTTGGATTTACACCTGCCCACACCTTCGTATTGTGGTAGCTTACTATACCATGTCTTATGTATTACGCGCCTGTAAAAAAATTGATATTCTATAATGTGGATCTTCAACGGTCGATCTCTCAACAGGTATTAGTTTCCTGATATATCATTTAAGGAACTTTTTGTTAACCAATAGTACGTCCTGTAGGAATGTATAACTTCTATAAATGTTCTACACAAAGGAAGATGTACGCAGTGAGTTTTTCACTCACGTAAGGATCATGATATGGAGAATGGGATTCATTGTTTCGTTACATTGCTGTTCAGCTGTCGGGCCCTCGCGGCTTTCATGCGGTGGGCTCGGGATGAACGTATTCGAAATCACGAAGGACTCCCGCGCTAAAGATAGACACATTATTCACTCGGCTACACAGGAAAGTGCAGCAATGTTACGTATGTTGTATCAGGAAATTATTTTGTTCGCACCAAGACAAGTATTACACGGACAATGCTACCACGGTGGTAGTTTCCCTTCACGTACTGATGAGCCCAATGAGAAAATTGTACACCACGACAGCTTTACAAACTAGTTTCCATCATGTGCAGTGCTTCGTGATTGATTATGGTTAAACTTTCGTTAACTGAGCCAATGCAAACGGTAAACTATATACGGTATGGATACCCAACGTCATAGGAAAGACGTTTTGGCCGTGTGCTGCAATATTCGCGTTGTTAGTAATGTTAGTACTTTTCATTACGAGCTGGTACTGGTACGGCGATGTAGGGTTGAAACACAAGGATCAGTATGCAGTAAATTTGCAGACAGTTAACATGGGTGTGGACAAGGTGAGTAGGGCTTCAGTCGTGAAGCTGTTTTATCAAAACAACAGCAACAGTGTTGCTGCTCTTCGGGGTATCGGCGCTTTGAAGAAATATGGAGAGGTCGTCTTTCCGCACCGGAACTGAAGAACATGATGCAGAAGTTCGAATTAACTGTCGATTTGGCAATTGCTCTTGAGAATTGTTGACGACCAGTTGCGCCCCAAATTGTTGAAGTTACTGTTGGCATGACTGAAAATGCTGAATGCAGTGCGCGACCTCCAAGCAGTGCAAGAGCTGTGACACGACAGCTGAGCATTCAATGGCCCAGCGTTCCAGAAGTGCTGCGGACAGTTATCAAATGGTCTTTCTGATTCGGTTCCAGGCTGTCGGAGATGCAAATGTTCTTCGCACTGAGCAAGGTTTCTAACGTGGAATGTAAACATGGTATGCAGTTATCAAATGTTAACCTTTCATGGGGAAGTTAAAATCTGTTTCTCTTGATGGACTATTCAGCATTTCTCTACCGAATGACCTCTAACCACTATGGGATTTAACATTGAGGTCATCAATCCCCTAGCCTTAGAACCACTTAAACCTAACTAACCTAAGGACAGCCACACAACCATGCCCGAGGCAGGATTCGAACCTGGGACCGTATCAGCAGCGCGCTTCTGGACTGAAGCTCCTAGAACCACTCGGCCACAGCGAACGGCGTGACCTTACAAATGTGTCCACTAAGTTTCATTGTCCTACAATCACTCGTTTTATCACGGGTGGCCACTCAAGTAGCGACAGTTTAGTGATAATCACCTTATGTATGGGTGATCTTACAAGAACAACGTCTGCTGTATTGCATTTGTCATCATCATATTGGCCATGCACTTAGCAAAATGTTAAATGGGTTTCGGAAATTAGCGTTTCAAACTTCCAGGATTTGTAGAGTGCACTGAATAGATCACATTTTCAATTGGAACCCACGTCCGGAAACGTGCCATTTCCGTGCTACACCCGTTTGAAAAGGTGTTGGCAGTACTACCTATTTTACAAGTAACTGATTAGGCCTTACTGAACTCATCGTTTTACAGTTCCACTCATTAATAGCCAAACAAATTGTTCGACTTTTCGTTGACGAGTTCTCTTCAACGTCCAATGCGGGTGTGCTGCATCTCCTTGGAGCACCACAGTCACGCTTGATGACGGTGAAGATACCCTACCTCGAAGCAGTCGCGCTGTTGTGGCGAAAAGGGTATGCGATGGAGTCAGACATTATGCAGAACAATCTTGATGAAGCAACGAGCAGATCTTACCGTGATCTTCGCCATTCAGAAGGATTCTGCAAACGTGTAACCAACAATGTTGCTCTAATACTCAGAGATATTTTAACGAGGCTGGGACCAGGTCAGAGAGGTTGGATGGACGTCAAATGACATCAGCCGATGGATGCAACAACCCACCCCCCCATGACTATCCTTGATAGATGATTGCTAAGCAAATGGCTGCTTAAGGAGGAGGACCAGACCCATTTAAGGGTCCTTTATTTACCTCGACATAATAGCATATAGCATGGCACATAGGTATCAGCATAGACATTCAAGACTATAGTAACCGGTTCTTAGCTGGAAAATTTTATTTAAATGAAATGCAACAATAAAACGAAAAACTAAAAAGGATAAAATGTTGAATTAATAGACTGGGGGCATCGGAGAGTATCCCGTGGAATATAACACACAGTAATTGGAAAGTGTAAATTCTTAAGAAAAATAGAGTGCTTGTCTACAAATTCCTCAATGTAAAACAAGGCGCGAGAAGTGAATTTATGTCTCAAATGAACTGTAACTTCAGATTCCAATATCGCGGTTCCATAAAAAATTAATCGTAACAAGGATATAACCGATCCTTCGTCAAGGCAAATTTAAGAATGGCACCATGTTACAGCATTTAAAGAAATTCATTCTAGAGAGCAACTGAAAAAAGTCTTTTAAAATGGAATTTAAGTTTATCTGTTCTGTAGCCTGATGTGTCCAGTAGTATCGGAACCCTGTACTCGCTCTTACCTAAAATAGCCCCATTTACGACTCAAAAAAAGTTTAAAGGAAGCACTTTCTCGTGAAAATTGTGTTGTTTCACTACGGCACCATTGAGAAGGGGTACGCCTCACTCGGCGTCTGGCGGCGGTGGCACCTAAGGCAGCCTCGGGCACGATACAAACAAGTTGCACTCCACAACATATCGAAAAAACAATAAATTTATAGCCAAGCATCGTGACTTTTGTGCAGTCGTGAGCTTTTTACTCAGCACTAATTTAAGATAGCAAACGGTGAATTAACGGATCAGAGAAATCAGTTATTTCGGTAAATACCACACAGTCCGTATTGTAGCTCATATAGACCAACTTTCAGATAAGGAGATGAAAACTGATTGTGAATAGTCAAATTCTACCTTTCCTCTTTAGGTAACCACAGTGCAAACTGACAACATATTACAACTCAATTTCACACGTTTTAAAAGTACTGGGTGATTAGGAGACTTATCTAACCTAAGTAACACCGAATACAAGGTTCAGCAGAAAAATTTGAAATTTACAGAGTTTATAATGACGTCTCCCAGACTGAATGTAGTTTAAGAATCACATAGGAACTACAGATGCTTAGCGTTTTTCACTGGCTTCACAATAAACATTTTAAATGATGCGAGCGTGACACAACCATAGAAACTCACATACTTTAACACAGGTCAAGTGAATATTTACAACAAACTGATCTAGGTATGAGTGTCGGTATAGAAGGGGCAAAACTCGGGCACTGCTGAGCTAGAATGTGAAGTAGTGCAATCACAACACGGTACCGTTTCCAACAGAAAAATAACCGCCGACAACTTGCTATTGCTGAGTACAGATCTTAAAACGGCTCATCCGCTGGGAAGGGCGCCGTTGGTAACAGCAGCACAGGGGTTGCAGGTACTGCATGATGACACTGTACAGGACGCAGCCACACCCAGGTCATAGTTGCCCACGAACGGCCACGGCTTCCTCTGTGGACGCTGCTACGCCGATGTGGCCTCGCCGTGCCAGCCCACTCAGCGATACCGCTCCTCGGCATAATGCTGAACCAACAGTGGGCCCGGACTGTTTCAGGGCTATCTGTTCGCTGAGACCGCTGTAGCCGCATCACTCTCGGTAATGCGATCTCCCGGATGAGCTCGTAATTCCCTCCAACCTCGCTAGAAACCAACCTTCTAGCCCGCTCCTTTTAAACTTCATGTGGCCAATTAAGCCCCAGCAAAGCAAGCTGTAGCGAAGGGCCGACACACGGCTGGCGCCAGAAATAAAGAGCAGGCGCCACGGTTCAATTCTGCGGTATATCTACTCAGTAAACATGTTTTAAAACGGCTGCAGCAACGAAATGGTACGTTTGCTGAGATGGGACCCTGTTTAAAATATGTAGTCACCCCTCCATGTAGGTCCTAGCAGTTTGTAAAGGGGAATACCAAACACCCTGTATACGGTGCCATTGACCCAATCACATTTGATTCGCTTAGCAGGCTTCTTGGACTGCAGGCGTTACATTTACACTAGTCGTCATAAAAACTGCTACACCACGAAGATGACGTGCTACAGACGCGAAATTCAACCGACAGGAAGAAGATGCTGTGATATGCAAATGATAAGCTTTTCAGAGCATTCACACAAGTTTGGCGCCGGTGGCGACGCCTACAACGTGCTGACATGTGGAAAGTTTACAACCGATTTCTCATACATAAACAGCATTTGACCGGCTTTTCCTGGTGAAACGTTGTTGTGATGCCTCATGTAAGGAGGAGAAATGCGTACCATCACGTTTCCGACTTTGATGAAGAGCGGATTGTAGCCTATCACGATTGCGGTGTATCGTATCGCGACATTGCTGCTCGCGTTGGTCAAGATCCAATGACTGTTAGCAGAATATGGAATCGGTAGGTTCAGGAGGTTAATACGGAACGCCGTGCTGGATCCCAACGGCCCCGTATCACTAGCATTCGAGATGACAGGTATCTTACCCGCATGGCTGTAACGGATCGTGCAGCCACGTCTCGATCCCTGGGTCAACAGTTGGGGACGTTTGCAAGACAACAACCATCCCCACGAACAGTTCGACGACGTTTCCAACTGCATGGACTATCAGCTCGGAGACCATGGCTGCGGTTACCCTTGACGCTGCATCACAGACAGGAACGCCTTCGATGGTGTACTCAAAGACGAAGCTGGTTGCACGAATGGCAAAACGTCATTTTTTTGGATGAATCCAGGTTCTGTTTTCAGCATCATGATGGTCGCATCCGTGTTTGGCGATATCGCGGTGAACGCACATTCGAAGCGTGTATTCGTCATCGCCATACTGGCGTATCACCAGCGTGATGGTATGGGGTGCCATTGGTTATACGTCTCGGTCACCTCTTGCTCGCATTGACGACAGTTTGAACAGTGGACGTTACATCTCAGATGTGTTACGACCCGTGGCTCTACCCTTCATTCGATCCCTGAGAAAGCCCATATTTCAGCATGATAATGCACGACCGCATGTTACAGGTCCTGTACGGACCTTTCTGGATACAGAAAATGTTCGACTGCTGTCCTGGCCATCACATTCTCCAGATCTCTCACCAACTGAAACCGTCTGGTCAATGGTGGCCGAGCAACTGGCTCGTCACAATACGCCAGTCACTACTCTTGATGAACTGTGGTATCGTTTTGAAGCTGCATGGGCAGTTGTACCTGTACATGCCATCCAAGCTCTGTTGTAAATTCCCAGGCGTATGAAGGCCGTTATTACGGCCGGAGGTGGTAGTTCTGGGTACTGATTTTTCAGGATCTATGCACCCAAACTGCGTGAGAATGTGATTACATGTCAGTTGTAGTATAATATATTTGTCCAATGAATACCCGTTTATCATCTGCATTTCTTCATGGTGTAGCAATTTTAATGGCCAGTAGTGTAATTCGTGTTAAGGCCTCCATGAAGTGTGTAATAACAAAATAAGCAATATCGCATGCTGACCGTGTGTCCTGACATGTCCCGTTGCTGAGGGTATTCTGCTGTTGCCCTGGCCAAAATGTTCTACAGATTACTAGCCCACTAGGAATATTTGGTCAGGAGTTGCCGAGTGAGTTAAGCGTTACTCGGTAGTCACTACGACTGATTCATTCTTCGGTAGAGTAGAAGCTTCATCGAACGACGTAATTGCACTTGTCATCCAGCATGAGTCTGCCTCGATTCGCCGCCATGTTACAGTCATTTATGGGGCAACTCTATATACTAACCTTCTCACCCTGTATACCACCGAAACACCTGAAAATTTAATCATGTATTCAACTGACAACACTCTATATCCCCTAATTCGTTATATGCTGTCATTATTGGTGTTGCAACGAGTGTAAGCGTTTCTTTCATTAATATGACATGATTACACACGTACACACATTATTATCGTTTTCAGTTGTCTCTCTAGTAAGCTGATATGAGGAAACTATAGTCGAAAAATGAATATTTCATGGTGTACAAAGTTACTGAATGAGTACTGCGTGTAGGGAAGTGTGAACTCATTATGTATCATAAAAAAACTACCTGCTACATCGACATCGGTGACAGAAACTAGGGTGTACCGGGTAGGAGTCAGCGAAAGGCAGCTGCTCCCTCCCAACTGAAATGGTGATCAGCTGCGCCATATCGACGGGCGTATAAATTTAGTTTTGATTTGAAGGACACCAAAACGTGTATCAGTAGCCAGAGCACCACTAGCCATTTTTTATTCAACCTGAAACATATTTCGCCCTTAACCGGCTTCCTTCTTGCAACTCAAATTGCCAGATACTACGTTTCTAAAGGCTTCCACCAGCTTTGTCCCTGCAGTTCGCGAGTTTTTCTCATGTTACTAGCCAAAGTTAAAAACTAGTGAAACGTTAACGTGTCTTAAATGTTACCTACGAACGGAAAAATAATATGTAAAATTTTCACACAAAAGTATGACTGCTGCTCCCTTCGTCTTTTAGCCTACGTAACAATGTTACTACTAATTAAACCTTTCGTAGCTTTGAAGCGGAACAAAACAAAATTCTCGCAAGTCTTGTGGCCAGTGTTATGATACTATAGTATAGTAATTTGTCTCTGGTTTAGTGGATTAGTTAATAACACCGTATGTTATATGTGGAATTATAGCCTGGGAGCATTGACAGTTTGTCAAAAATGTCTAGATGTATTTTGTGAGAAATCGCATTTTATTTTTTTCACTTCTGTCGTGTGGATAAAATTGAATTGAGTTGCCCATCCCCGCCGCTATTAACATAAAGAGCTACCGCATCTTTCTGTTGCTTTATAGCGATACACCTCTCATGGAACGCCCCACAGTGTCTTATAGAATGATTTAGTAAAGAGCTCATTACGTACACGATATTTAACCATCCACAAATCGTGTTTGAATGATTTATATACATTAGTTGTTAATGTCACTGAACAGACATTATTTTGGATAACCTGATTTCTGAAGCGATGTATTGTGAAGAAGATCATAACTACATGTGGGAAACTCATTTCTGGTGTTTAACTATGGGGTTCATCTCCTCATTTTAGACCCCATTCAACAGAGCTGAAACCGTCACTATTTGAAGAATTTCATTTATGATTCTCTTCTTCACTGCCTCCATGGATTCCTTCCTACATATTGGTACGATAAGATAGAAGGAAGGGTTGTGCTTTAGCATCCCGCCGACTAAGAGTCAATAGCTTACAATAAACTTTCATTTTGCCAAAATCTTATTGGAGAAATTAAAATAATTAGTATTATATATAAACTTTTTTGAGGTAGCTGCTTTCAATAGCATCCACGTGATTATTAGTTTACAAGCAAATCTTCTTTTTATTATTCCAGTACATGTATTTATCATCCTCAAAACAATTCGCCTTTTATGTGGAAAGCCTCTGCAGAAAATGTACTGAAATAGGAGAAAGTTATTGTTTCAAACATACTAATTATATATTTAACCTAAAGTTAATTATGCATGTGCTGACGAATTTACGTGTTTTACCTCCATACTGAAGGTGGTTGAAGTGTGCATTTACGCTTCACCAACGAGATCACAGAAAATCTAAGCCAGAGCTACTCCGGCGGCGTGAATGGAAGATCTGACAAAATGAATTGTGGATCTAGAATGCAGATCCACAGCGCACTTGATATCCTAATAACTGTTGTTTCCATGTAGAGTTAAGAAATAACTAGCGGCAATTTTGTGGTCTATTAACTAGAGCAAAGGAGAATTAATTTCGTATCACACAGTCTTGTAAGTAATTTGCAGTAAGAAGTTTCATTATGTTGAATGGACATTGTCGTTTAAATTACGAAAAATTTTGTCAGAAACGGACGACATCATATTATTTTCCAATAAAAATTTCACTATATTTCGTCTTAAAATAGTGTTCAGAAAAAGTAGTTTTGGAACCACTGCGTTTTATTTTTTTTCCTATAACTACCTTTAATTATAACACAGGAATGTCGACAGGCAAAAATTATTAGAAATTCAATGTTCTTACGATTGCCTCCTGGAGGCTCTATCCAGTTACTCGTCGACCAGTCAGCTGTGGCAACAGAAGACAGTAAAAGTAAAGCTATTTCAAAGTTCGCATTTAAGAAATCATTCACGCAGGAGGATCGTAGAAGCACACCGTTGTTTGACTGTCGCTCAGTCTCCCGTTGAGCCGACATAGTAATAGACACGTCTCTCATAGAGAAGCAATTGAAAGCGTTGAAAGCAAATTATCCGCCAGGTCTGGATGAAACAACAATTTCGTTATACAGAGAGTACTCTTCGATACTGACACTTTACTCAGCTTTCATTTATCGCAAAGCTCTCGCACAGGGTGTCTCAAGAGTCTGTGTAAAAGCCCAGGTAACTCTTGTATTGAAGAACGGTAAAGGATTGGACCTCCAAAATTACAGGACAATATTCATAACGCTAGTTTACTGCAGAATTCTTGAGCATATCCTGAATATAAAAGGTTTCCTTCAGACAGAAAAGGTTCTCTCCGTAAATAAGCACGGATTTAGAAATCATCGCTCGTGCGAAACTTTGCGTGCCATTTTGTCACATGGTATTCTGCGAACCATCGATGCGGGGCAAGAGGCAGAGTCTATATTTCTAGATTTCCGAAAAGCTTTTGACACAGTGTGCCGCAACAGAGAGTCAACGAAGGGCCGAGCATACGGAAAATGTTCCCAGATATGTGAGTGGCATTAGGATTTTTTAAGTAATAGGGCCCTGTCGTTGTCCTCGACGGTGATTGTTCAACACAGAGAAGGGTGTCGTCCGGAGTAGCCAAAAGTGCAATAGGACCTCTCTTGTAATCTGTACGCATAATTATTCCGATGCATATCTTAAGCAGTAATCTGAGACTATTTTCTGATGGCGGTGGAGCACATGGGAACCTATCGTCGATGAGTGACCGTATAAGGACATAGGGTGTCTTAGTATGTCCGTTGTACTGAACGAGACTTGTCTTAAACGTAGAAAATGTAAGTAAACGCGAATTAGTGGGAAGAATAATCCTCTAAAGTTTGAATACAGTATTAGTTATGTGCTGCTTCACACTGTCATGTCGATTAAATAGGCGTAACTTTGCAAAGCGTTATGAAATGCAATGAGGACGTAATAACGGCAGTAGTGGAATTAAACTGTTGATTCGGTTCATTGGGAGAATATTACGGAAGTGTAGCACATTTACAAAGGAGAACCAGAACAGAACGCTGCTCCAACCCGTTCTTGAGAAGTGCTGGAGTGTTTGGGATCTCCAGCATTCCCGATTAGCAGTAGACGTCGAAGTACTTAATGACCTGCTGCTAGATTTGTCAACACGCAAGTTGAAACACGTATGTATTCATTACCAGCGATGGCGAGGCATGACAGAATCTCTGACCAGAGAGTTATTTATCGTTGCTAGTCTGCGCTTGACCGCGCGAGACGACAGTGCTACCATGTAGCGAGTCGGCAGGAGCAGTTGTACTCTGTCTGTAATAGTAGTCAGTCGTCAGTGGTAGCGAGTGGACGGTTGTACTGAGCAGAAGTCGGCATGCGTCGGCGGTGCGCTCTTCTCGCGACTCTGGTCACGATTCGGGACGATGTGTATTGTTGTAGAAGGTAAAGACGCAGCATTGCGCAAATCTAATAATGTATGTTAATTGTAATTGATTTGTTCAAAAAATGCCCCAATAATAATTTTTTTATAAAGTAACTCTTTTAAAGAAAAACATTCATTCCAATTTAAAGAATATTTCCTATGCATTTCCTCCAAGAATCAAAATTAAATATACGCCAGCATTGCACGAAGCTGTGTCGATAAATAAGAGCAGATATAGTTGCAGTTTATTGAGGTAAGAACTTTGCTTTTGTTATTCAGAATACAGGGCCGAAGGTCAGCGCTGCTGTCCTTATAAAATTTATCAAGTTTAATTATTTCTGTTGAGATGTTAGATACGGTTCATGGTTCATTATCTAATTAATATTATTGTGGGTTTACGATCAATCTTCATTCCTTAATTTTGTGGGGAGTTTACATTTGGCCCATTATTATTCTTTAATTTTTGTGTGAGGAGATTACGCTTGGCTCCATTTTGCATTTGTATTCTTAGATTTTGCGGGGAGGTTACACTTGGCGACATCCGGACCAGGATCGTATTTCTTTGTGAATCTTCTGAGAAGTAGTCATATATTTGCTCTTATTTACTTAAATGTAATTAGCACTTGGCGCAACGCATTTTCTAGTTTGTCACTCTTTCTTCCACAGATCATCGACAATTTGTTGCTCTTTGTTGTATTTGTGTTTGTTGCTTTTTGCATTGTGTTTATTTCATTTGTGATTAATTTGTTTTGAGAAAAATGCCGCGAAAGACTGTTAACAGTAGATCGCGAGGTATAATGAGTGAAATAATCGACTTAAATAACTTCACCGACAGTACTTGCGACACGCAGTGTAATAATGACAGTTCCCCATTTACGGACAATCAGTGCGTGCTGATCACCGGTAATGATTTTATTGCTAATGATGAGGAAACAAATTCAGTTGTGTCCTCTGTTAATTTTACGACAATTGATGACGCGGGGCGTTCTGTTGCAATGAGCGCTGCCCAGCTTAACACACCCGGTTTGCAGGATTTACGTGACGAACGGACAGATTTTTTTAATGAAAACGAACAGTGTAATCAGAATGCGTCCGATTTATTTAATTCCGAGGCAGTGACTAACACTGCACATCCGATTGGCAAACATTTTCAAGAATCACAGAATAACCAAATGGTTACACAAAACGTTACAATTGCAGGTACGTCATCAAACAGCACAGAGAATAGAGCCGGTGATATTGACTTGGATCAAATTATGGCAAGATTGCTACAACAACAAAATGAGAATTTCAAACAACTACTTAATGAAAATACCAAACAACAGAATGAAAGACAAGACAACAATCACAAACAACTTAGTGAAAAATTAGACAACAATTCCAAACAACTTAATGAAAAATATGACAACCTTAATGAAAAATTAGACAACAATTCCAAACAGTTGAATGAAAAACTAGACAACAATTCCAGACAGCTTAGTGAACAGATTACAGCCGTTGCCGCGCAATGTCATGATACTAAGGAACAATTACGTGAGGAAATTGAGACTTGTGCTAGGAAAAGTAGTGAAAAAATTAGATCTGTTGCTCAAGAATTAAGGGATATGCAAACAGCTACAACAGAATCACTTAGAGGCGAAATTACTGCAATCGATAAACAATGCTCTGAAAAAGCAACACAATTACGCGACGAGTTTAAATTGATGACAGCAGAACTTTCGCGCACATTGGATACAAAAATAGACGCGAAATTCGACCAACAGAACAGTCAAATTGACGAACGTTTTAACCACCACCTACAAAACAGTGAAACGCGTTTCCGTAAATTCATACAGGAACAAAATAAAGTAAAACGACAAGTCATGGAAACAATTACTGCACAGAGACAGGAAGATAAACGTAAATTGTTTGCGAAAGCAAAAACATACGTAGACACCAATATTGCTACAGTGTCCGACGAAATTAATACCATCAAACAGTTGAACACAGAATTACGTGATGAAATTTCCGATCTTAAGTCGAAAACAGACACATACACAGCAGACTTTCAGACAGTGACAGACAGACTTGAACAATTAGAACTAACGCAGGATTCTGATGTCATCAAAGCTGACGTTAAAAAATTGAACGAAACCACACGTAAAATACAAAAACAAATTAATGCTTCTGACACTAAAAACGATGATCAGGTAAAAATACTGACTGAAAAATATGATGAATTGGCCAGTCGTATTGAAGTTATTGAAAAATAATAATGACAGCAAATCAGACGATACTGTACCGATTTTGTTTAACCAAACACCTGAATTCCAAAATTTACAGCAGACGATCAGTGAGATAGATTCGTCTAATAATACATTACGTAGAAAATTGTCACGTTTACAGCAAGAAGTAACAGAAATAAAAAATGTTTCAGTCACTAATACGTCACAGAATACGCCACGTTACGAGCATTTGTCACACTCACACAGCCAGTATAACTTAAGCAATTTACAGAGACTACGCGACTTAAAATCCGAAAAGCTACGTGACTTAAAATCCGAAAAGACACAGACAAACAGATTCTTATGTAATCGTGAACCTGTTCACATATTCAGTGACGAGAACGCTGATTGTAAGTAATTTGTATGTGTAAAAAAGTCTAAGGTATTAGAAAATGACAGAGCACAGGTACACGCATTGAACTGGATACGTCGATTTATTTTTGTACTTTCACTGCCATTAAATGTAATGCAGAAACTACAATTAGCATGGATACAGCAATTTATTTTTGAATTTTCAATGGCACTGCCTGTAACGCAAAAGCTGAAATATATTTGCAGCGCATAATAAACCTCAGGGGATTCATTACGCTTTAATGAGTATGTGCCGTAGCGTGCACAGGGCCCCGAGCTGTAGTAGTACTGTTTCATCTTTAGTTTTCTGCACTGCTGCCTTCTCTTCTACTATCCTTTATATCTATCAAAGCAGCTCTTTAACTATTGCTCTACCTAGTATTAAGAAAAGCGAGTGAAGAAAACCCGATAAGACAAGTTATACCGAAAGTGAAATTTTATCATTAGACGCTCCAGAAATGACAAACACGAGAACTTTAATAACAAAAAAAATTTTAATCATCAGTATGTGTAAAATTATCAGTAATAGCGAACGCATTTCGGTAACAATACAGGTTTTTCACCACAACAGCAACAAAACCAACCGGTTCACATACGTAACCAACAATGTAACGTGCAAGGTCAACCTAGCTTTAATGTTTCGCCGCGTGCACGTATAGTCTCAGCTCCAACAAATAGTAACGCAAAGCAACAAGGAAATAATTACGTACAGAAAACACACTATTTCAATTCCTATCGCAATGCGCCGTATAGAAATGACTATCATGACAGACGTAAAATTAATGAGCACAATTTTCAGCGTACCTATGACAACAGTCGATCTTATCAGCAGCAAGAATATCAGCAACAAGAAATAATCATGAATGAACCAGACAGTTGGTATCACCCAGAACGTAATACGTCAGGAAGAGATAATTGAACAGTACAAATAGTCGAACTGCCATAGCATCGTCCTGAAAATAATAACACGCCAGATGGAATTTGATTAAATACAGTACAGGTTGCATATTCCAGTAACGCAAACAATACTTTTGACACGCAGAATCTTGTTCACGAAAACGTTATTTGAAACATGCTTTGTTGAATGCACCACTTTTATCGCACCCAGATCTTACTGGAGATTTTTCCGTTGCCACCGACAGTTCTAACACCGCTTTGGGCATACATATTTTTCAGGAAATTGAAGAAGATGGCTCTACAGTAATTAACAACATCGAATTTGCAAGTCGCATTTTGTCACCTGCTGAACGAAATTATTCCGTTACAGAACTTGAAACATTATTTGTTGTTTGGGCTTTTACGAGATTTAGGCATTTTCTTTATGGAAGACATACCACCGTTTACACAGACCACAAGGCGATACAATATTTACTTTCGGCTAAATTTACACACGACAGATTAAGCAGATGGAAACTTTACTTGCAGGAATTTAATTTTACAATTGTTCACATTCCCGGCACACAAAATATTGTAGCAGATGCACTATCCCATTCTCTCAGCAACAATCAGCAAGACATCGCAACCAACTTCTGCAAAGCAAATTTCAGCCTCATGTACATTCAACAAGTTGCATTTGAAAATTTCATTTCGTCGTCATTACAGCACATAGCACAAGAGCAGAGTAAAGACAACGTATGGAAAGAGATTAAACACCCTTGGCAAAATAGGAATAATGTTACCATCAGAAACCATTACACTGTACGCAATAACATTCTGTTTCGCCGCTCTCATCCTGACAGCAACAATTGGTTATTATGCATTCCTGATGAAGTTGTTAACAAATTAATCTGGTATAATCATTTAAGTTACGCACATTACGGAGCTAGAAAATGTTTTCTTATACTGAGACAGAACTGTTATTTTACCAACATGGAGAAACGTATTCGTCGAGATTTAGCGTCATGTAAAATCTGCCAGAAAGCTAAATCAGATACGACTTCACATATTCCTCCATTACATCCCATTGTACCTGTTAAATTGAGACATATGGCCGCTGTAGACATTTTTGGTCCGATCCCCAGAACTAATAGAGGTTTTTGCTACATCTTTGTCGCTGTTGAACTCACTTCAAAATTTGTTACCTTCACTCCGTTACGCAAAGCTACTGCTAAAACTGTTTCGAAAGCATTTGTAAAACATTTTCTATTTCATGTAGGGCATGTGTTGAAAGTAATTTCCGACAATGGATCACAGTTTCGATCTGCTATATGGACACATATGTTACGAACTAGAAACATTTCTCCGATCTATATACCCAGGTACCATGCTTCTTCGAACCCTTGTGAACGATTAATGAAAGAAATTGGTAAACTGTGTAGAATATACTGCGATAAAAGACATATTGATTGGGACACACACATACTCTCATTCCAGGATGTAATTAATTCCATACCAAATGAATCCACTATGCTATCTCCGTCTGTTATACTGAAAAATGTTGAACCACCTAACAAAATTAAAGAATTAGTAAACTGTCCTACATCTCGTCGACTACGACACCATGAAATAACTGACATTGCGCTGAACAACATCAAACGTGCCGCAGAGCGCCGGAGAAGACAGCAAAAACAGGTTTGTACACGCCGTGACTTTCACTTTGGACAGAAGATATTAGTACGTACACACTGTTTATCCAATAGAGTAAAAGGTAGGTGCAGTAAATTTGAACTTCTGTACGCAGGTCCATATCGGATTCGCAGCATTCCTCACCCCAATGTTGTACACGTCGAAACTTTGAGAACCAGAAAAACCAAAGGAAACCACCACATATCGAATATCCAACCTTTTATTGAATGAAGATACTTTATGATTTAACATGCTGTAATGCCATTTGCTAATTTTTATGGCCATTTACGCAATTATATTTATGTGACTACTTACTGATGATTGTCGTATTTTTCTTGGCAAGTGCCCGGCAAGGTAAGGTTAGCAGGTCGCTCTTCTTGTCGTTACACATCAGACCGTGCTCAATTTTTCCAGATAAACTTACGTATCTTATGAATAATTATGCAATTTTATCTAGTGACATATTAATTTTATTAAATTCTCTCTCCATTAAAGTCTTTAATTCTCGCCTCTATTAACTACACAACATACAAGCTGAACACAAAGAAAGTCACATTTCTCGTCATCATTTTTTATGTATGTACGATTGCTTTCCTGTTTTATTTGTATGCACTATGAAATAGTTAAGATATAGCAAACACCAGTTGACTTTGACATTTTGCCTTATGATGTCTCAACATCGTGACTACTTTATTTCTTTTTTTTTGCTGCTACATTGTGATACACTGTGTACATTTTTGCTTCTGAACACTGTCGATGTTTTTGATATTACGTTTTCTGTCATGCTATGCTGTATGCTCAATTATGTTACTATAAACCAGTTTTTATCTAATGGGTATATAAATTAAATGCAAGACATTAATCTTTGTTCATCATTTTCAGAAAGAAGTAACGTATAAATGAAATAAATTAAACAGAAATGGGAATTTCACCCTCGGAATGAACAAAAGAAGATGCAAAAAAAAAAAAAAAACTCATGAGGAAGAGTAAATGGATCAGGATTAACAAGCATTAACACGAATATACTATACACATCGTAGAATAGCAGTCTTAACTAATTCTTGCTTTCAGAATACAAGGCGGTTGATGCAGGCTGTCAGACAGAACTACACATCTTAGTTTTAGTGATGAAATATTCTAGAAATAAGGAATAGTTTGTAATGAATGGTGATGAATAATGATGAAGAATATGCTACTATGGATACTGAAGTTTTTCTTTACAGATGATGATAATAATGGAGTTATGATAATATAGATAATGAAGTGATGGATAATGAAGTTTATTTTTCTTTACAGATGAGGATAATGTTGAAGTTATGTATTTATGGTATGTAGTTATTTTAGTATTTGTTGCCGTTCGTTTTGACAGTATGTGTTATATTGCATAGTATGATGACTGAAGGTTTTGGAAGGGACAGCTAGGGAACACATTTTTTATACACATTTCACTACCTGTTAATTCGAAGTTCACTACTTTTCAGCATAATATGCGTTTCTTCTTTCAGTTTAATAATCCATTTTTGTAATTTGCAGGAGAAATTATTTATGAGATTAATGTGCTATAAGCAGTTGTTCATTAACCTTATGTCATTTATGAATGTGATCACATATACTCTACTTGTTTCATAACCTTGCTACAGCTGACTCATAACAAATGACGTTACACATCTTCATTTGCAGCAACAACTCAAAAGCAAATATTTTCATTCTTCAGTAATTACCCAATGCAATGCATTGCTTTATATATATATATATATATATATATATATATATATATATATATATAATGCTTTATAATTAGACAATGAGTGCCAATGTTCTCTGCAAAACGATTTATGTACATTATTCTGTAATACTATGTTATTTATTACCTCCTGTTTTCAATGATGACCTCTGATGGTTTATAATTAGGCAATGAGTGCAATGTTCTCTGTAAAACGATTTATGTACATTATTCTGTAATACTATGTCATTTATTAGCTCGTGTTTTCAATGATGACTTCTGATGGTTTATAATTAGGCAATGAGTGCCAATGTTCTCTGTAAAACGACTCATGAACATTATTCTGTAATACTATGACACTTACTAGCTCCTGTTTTCAATGATGACTTCTGATGATTTATAATTAGGCAATGAGTGCAAATGTTCTCTGTAAAACAACTTATGAACATTATTCTGTAATACTACATATATGGTACAGAAATTTTCAATATCCGTTTGTCCTGTATATCCTCATGATCATGGAGCACTATATTTGGTTTTTGCACTAATTCTACGTTGGTGTACCTTACAAGAACGTGGTGTTGACACGACATGCTGTCCACTACCGTGAGCGATGGAGATGCTATTATGGTCCCTCTGTTTGGTGTACCTAATGTACTACCAAAAAGATAACAAGGAATATTACTACGACATTTCAGTGTCTTGGCTACGCTGATTAATACTTCTGGTAAAAGAACTTCAGATTGTCTCACTTGGTGTTGTGCTTCTGTAGAAAGATACGGACTTTCAGTGCAGATGCGTGCAACTTAAGTGCTACAACCATGATGCAATCCTTCCCTTTCCTATCCTATTTCTTGTAACATAGTGAAAATCATTTTTGCTAACATGATTTGTATTCATAACCTATACATTTTTGTGATTTGCTAATATGTTCTGAACTACAGTGCATGTGCACTTTTGTCATTTTGTTAACATGATATCTACTCATTGCATATACATTTTTTGTGATTTGCTGATATGTTCTGTACTACTGTGTGTGTGCAATTTTGCCATTTGTGAATATGTTTTGTACTCATTATATATATATTTTGTCATTATCTGATATGTTCTGTACTCGGTGCATGTGCACTGTATTTATTTCATGTTCTATACCTATATATATCTGTATATTCTGTGATTGTAAAGTTAGTTAGTTAAACAAAAAGTTTGTTGCTCATGGCAAGTCCAAATGACTCACCATCGCTGCCAAAGTGGAGGGTTATGAAACACGTATGTATTCATTACCAGCGATGGCGAGGCATGACAGAATCTCTGACCAGAGAGTTATTTATCGTTGCTAGTCTGCGCTTGACCGCGCGAGACGACAGTGCTACCATGTAGCGAGTCGGCAGGAGCAGTTGTACTCTGTCTGTAATAGTAGTCAGTCGTCAGTGGTAGCGAGTGGACGGTTGTACTGAGCAGAAGTCGGCATGCGTCGGCGGTGCGCTCTTCTCGCGACTCTGGTCACGATTCGGGACGATGTGTATTGTTGTAGAAGGTAAAGACGCAGCATTGCGCAAATCTAATAATGTATGTTACTTGTAATTGATTTGTTCAAAAAAATGCCCCATTAATAATTTTTTTATAAAGTAACTCGTTTAAAGAAAAACATTCATTCCAATTTAAAGAATATTTCCTATGCATTTCCTCCAAGAATCAAAATTAAATATACGCCAGCATTGCACGAAGCTGTGTCGATAAATAAGAGCAGATATAGTTGCAGTTTATTGAGGTAAGAATTTTGCTTTTGTTATTCAGAATACAGGGCCGACGGTCAGCGCTGCTGTCCTTATAAAATTTATCAGGTTTAATTATTTCTGTTGAGATGTTAGATACGGTTCATGGTTCATTATATAATTAATATTATTGTGGGTTTACGATCAATCTTCATTCCTTAATTTTGTGGGGAGTTTACATTTGGCCCATTATTATTCTTTAATTTTTGTGTGAGGAGATTACGCTTGGATTCATTTCAATTTAAAGAAATTTTGTGGGGAGTCAACATTTGGATAATTTTTTTATAATCATTGACTTTTATTTCCGCGGGGAGGTTACAAAGTATCGTGGAGATGCTTCGCGAACTCACAAGGGAATGTGGAGGGAAGACGACATTCTTTTACCAATCAGTAATTATAAAATACAGGGATCTTACTTATGAATGAAAAAAGATACAGTAGGAGGAGATAAGGAAATATTGACCAACATTGTAAGTGCGGAACACAGGCGAAGTGATCAGTGAAGCAGACAGGTGAGGCTGGAACTGCTAGCGAGGTACCAGGACACGAACAAACTTTAACTGAATACGTATTTGACAAATCCTTATTTGAATGTATAATTTACGAAACTTCACAAATAACAGCAACAATAATTTGCACATACTGAAGTAGCGGGACCAAGCTGTGTTGGATACTTGTAGTCAGTAAGCCAAAAAGGAACGACATTAGTTTCAATTCTACCACACCCTCAAATTTAACAACAAAACAGTTTCATAATAGCAGTTTATCAAGTCAGTTTAGTATTCACCTCCGTTGGCCGGCCGAAGTGGCCGAGGGGCTCTCTAAGCGCTATAGTCTGGAACCGCACGACCGCTAAGGTTACATGTTCGAATCCTGCCTCGGGCATGGATGTGTGTGACGTCCTTAGGTTAGTTAGGTTTGAGTAGTTCTAAGTTCTAGGGGACTGATGACCTCAGAAGTTAAGTCTCATAGTGCTCAGAGCCATTTGAACCATTTTATTCGCCACCGTTCATGGCGACAAATGATTACAGTTCGCTAATACAACAATAGCAGAGAAAAGATTACGCTGTCAACAAGTCGTAAGGTACAACCTATTAATGGAACCAATATCCTTCTATCATAAAATTAATAAACTAAAAACAGAGTAACAATCAGTATGTAGCTTATAAATCTTGCTTATGTAGCTTATCACTAAACCATAGACTTGGAAAAGATACGGCCTTCAAATTACGATATATGCATTGATTGGTTGAACTATAACTTATTTACGTCACAGTCGACGCTACAAGATACGAAGGTGGAAATTTTGAAGAAGCGATTCGTCCGTTAAGAATAGTCTAAGTAGTTAGCTATATCATTCTGCTTTCAGTTTTCGATTTACTTGGAGTAATTTATTCGTAATTACATATAAGAGTTCATTTCCATCAGGTAGTTGGCGGGTACTTTAATCAGAACTTCTGATCAGGTTGAGAACGTGCTCTTTATCAATAATACAGATGGATGTGGATATATTAAATTCGTAAGTATATGGCGGTAGCCACAGGCCATGCACAAATACACATGGCTCCGTCATCCCAATTAGAAATTATCTTGGATCTAGAGGGAACCGATTAGTGAGGGTAACATAGCAGATCTTCTGAACACAACTATGCTCAAATCTTTCAGCTAAACATAGAGCAATGAATCAATGAACATAACAACATTGTGGCATCAGTGACTATGGTTCAAGTTGTTCAAATGGCTCTGAGCACTATGAGACTTAACATTTGAGGTCATCAGTCCCCTAGAACTTAGAGCTACTTAAACCTGACTAACGTAAGGACAACACACTCATCCATACCCGAGGCAGGATTGGATCCTGCGACTGTAGCAGTCGTGCGGTTCCGGACTGAAGCGCCTAGAGCTGCTCGGCCACCACGGCCGGCACTGACTGAGGATGTCACTGCGATTGTATAGTAATAAGGGAAGCTGTTTCTGCTTAGTAAGGGCGAAAAGAAACATATCTCATTAGACCAAAGCAGTTAACATCAAGCCATTTCAGACTGAAAATGTTGGGCACTGGAAAAATTGAAGATTATTCTACAAAAAGCCTTAGACAGGTAAGCTACGTGCCGAATAGTAATGGAAAAGGCCCACCACCGTTCAACCGTCGTGTTAAAAAGCTGCTCCAAAGGCGAAAACAGTCAAATTCTCCTAGACACAATCGAAACGAAGCTAAATATAATGCAAAAAATGTCGTGCGCGAAGCATTCAAAAACTGTAATGTAAAAATATCTACACATTTGACAGAAAAATGGTTTCAAGTTAAATCACTAAAAGTGTCAAAACCTTACTTCCAGACACTTTCCAGCCAGGATGACAGAGAGAAGGTCGAAATAGTATTTTTTTAAATTGTTTACTGTGGAAGTTTGTTCGGCGGCTCCTCGTTTGAGTCACCGGATGAACGCCGAAGTGTCCGTGGGAAAGCAAATTAACTAAAGTAATTTAACTGAGGAAACATGACTGGACCTGATAGGCTACCTATAGGAACCTACTAGTAGTAGTAGTAGTAGTAGCTCTATTCATTCGTAGATCTCTTTTTACAAGGATATAGGATATGTCAAAGTATTTAAAAATTTAGATCAATTTAAAATAAGCTTATTCGTATACACATATATTTACAGACTTCTAGTTAGAGATAATCATTAGATTTACTTCTGGTGTACAATACTTTTTTTTACTAATAACTTATTAAATAATGTAATGCCACATTGTTTACTCATAGCTCACTATCAGTCACTGCACACACTATACACACATTGTACCAAAGAACTTGCTTCTCGTCCACCTTCACTCCACCATAATTTTCCGAGAAGCTGATCGTTCCTACTGACTGAAAAAATGTACAGGTCATTCGCAATGACAATAAAGGTCATCGAGCTGACACGCACAACTATTGATCTATATTACTAATATCTTTTTGTTGCTGAATTTTAGAATAAGGTTTGTGCTCATGTATTATGACGTTAATAGAGACAAAAATTTATTCTGTGGGAATCAACATGAAATCTGCAAACAACAATCGAGTGAAACCAAGATTTCTCTGGTCGTACACTATACCCAGCAGGCCGTACATACCGGCTCCCAAGTGAAATTCTTTGCCCGCAGCTCGTGGTCGTGCGGTAGCGTTCTCGTTTCCCGCGCCCGGGTTCCCGGGTTCGATTCCCGGCGGGGTCAGGGATTTTCTCTGCCTCGTGTTGGTTGGGTGTTGTGTGGTTTCCTTAGGTTAGTTAGGTTTAAGTAGTTCTAAGTTCTAGGGGACTGATGACCATAGATGTTAAGTCCCATAGTGCTCAGATCCATTTGAACCATTTTTTTTTATATTCTTTGACTTTCGAATTGTGTTTGATATACTCACGCACTGTCGCCTGATGAACAACATGCGAACGTACGGAATACGTTACCAGTTTAGTTGTTGAACTGAAGAGTTCCTGGTAGACAACTATAATGATATCCTGAATAACAGGCAGAGGATCTGTATGTTACAGTAATTATCAGTTCACCCTCTACATAAATGTATCGTGTAGCGTATAATTAGGAAGAACTATGCGGTATTGCATAATTCCCGAGCATCACTGAAAGCAATCATAACTATTATGCGAATATGCGGATAGAGCGACTTAGTCGGGCGACCACATAAAACCGTTCGCAGAAGAGGCAGTTAGTATCATTGGAACAGTCCTCATAAAGGAGGTGGTTAACAAAACCATCGATCGACCAATGCTTGAATGTTTCTCTTCAGTAAGGAATAGATAGATACCACGTAGGATTGACGGAGAAAATAGATAAAACCCTGAGCGGTGGAAAATATTTCTGTTTTGAAGAGCGCGCCGCAGAGCGTTGAGTGAAGCAGTCGCCCTCCGTTTCTGGCGGTGGCGCCGCTGTGGCAATCACAGCTTTGGTGTCACCCTCTGGTGGAAAAGGGGAAAGGTTGTCTGTTCACCTGCATTGAAGTGGCGCGATGAGCTTCCCAGAGGTTTTTGTTTGTTAGTCGGAGTGAGTTTGGGTCAGTCTCGCGTCACCAGTTGCTGGTTTGTCTCTCTTTCGCATTTGTGCGGCAGTTAGTGTCTGTCGTCGGAGTGCTAGTATGTCTGTCGTATGGATCAAACTTTAATGCCGGCAAATAAGAATCTTGCCACTCGGCCAGTAACAGAACTCAGCTAGTGGTCGCCCGGTCGGGGCTGAGTTCCTATATCTGAGTCTGCGCTTTAGGCCGCCAGTCTGCTCGAGTTTCTCGGTCAACGGTCATTGGCGGTTGGATCGATCGATCGGTTAGTCGGTCGCGCACTGAGACCCAAGATGACTTGTCCGCCTTGAGCGTCGGCGCATGTGAGGTGGCCACGTGAGTCTAGTGGGCCTCGCCGTATAGCGAGGGGTAGTGGCTTAGCGGTCGACACGAGAGCAACAGGAGTCAACCCACGACATCGGGCTGGCCGGTGCGAGCTGCGACGCCGTGAGACGGGAGATCGGCGCGCCTTCCTGCGTCCGTTGAAGCGGCTGGCAGCGCACGGTTCTGGAAAGCGTTAGGGGTGCTGCGCCAGGCCT
This sequence comes from Schistocerca piceifrons, assembly GCF_021461385.2. Lineage (NCBI taxonomy): Eukaryota > Metazoa > Arthropoda > Insecta > Orthoptera > Acrididae > Schistocerca > Schistocerca piceifrons. Next base: position 406,182,891 of record NC_060139.1, read on the forward strand.
TTGTGAGAAATCGCAGTTTATAAGAAGTTAAGTGATTGGAGATATGTTGTTTCATTTCCTTGTTAAATTGTACTTGTTTTCTTGGTGAGGTCTCCAAGCTGCTTTGTTTTGGGGTCGTCCCATCATTCTTCTCCGTTTGCCCACCCGCGGGAAGGTGGTTATTTATGAATCCGTTTTTCCCTTGTGGAGTAGGGGCGGGTTAGAGCAACCTGCGTTTCGAGTTGTTCGGTAATCTCACTGTCTGCCTGCCGTACGTTAATAGCTGCCTCTGTCATGTTTGTCGGATTCGGTGTTAACGAATTTATTGCTTGAAGTGTATCGGACCATACGATAAATAAATAAATCCTGAAATATGTTTTTATCTTGCCTATAATCTTGAGAGGCGGTATATGTGTAATGTGGAGCATGTTTGTATATTTTATGTAAAACTGCATTTCATGGGTTTTTATTTAAATGGTCATTTTAGTATATAAAGTTGCCAACCTTCCACCGTAAGAGGTTTTTATTTTATTTTCTTATTTTTTATTTTATTTTTTAAATCAAGTGGCACTTTCGGTGGCAAGTTAATTTTTTCAATCTTAGTGTTTTATACCATTTCCATCCCTCCTACGGGGTGCATAGTTTACGTGCTTGTGTGAGTTGTTAAAATTTTTAGTTTAAAGTAATGTGGTGTGTTTCAGATTTGCACCAGTGTAGTCTTTCAGAGGTTGTTGTGAGCGGTCGTGACTACGGCCATGTCAAAAGGCAGCGGCAAGGTTCTCAGCCGGAAAGGTCATACAGTCAATATTTGTTCCTTCTGACTCTGAATAAACTTGATATTTTGAGGGTGCTTTCCGATTATAATTTTAAATCTGTTTTTAAAAAAAGAGCTTTTAGGAATAAAATTTCCATTTTTGAAAGAAATTTAGTTTGTTTTCATCAGTTACCCACTGGCAACTACTCACATAGTGTGATGAAATTCTTGATGAATCGCTAGTAAATAAAGTAAATCCGTAAGAAAAGATTTTGAAAGTGCATTCACGGTTCAGACCCAAAAAAGAGAAGCAAGTTTCGCCACATGTTCTTTCAGCAACCGTGACAGCGTAGTGGAGATTTTCATCCAACCCCAGTGTCAGACGTTACAAGCATCAATCTAGAGCTTCAAGTACACCGCTGCTTTCTGCACAGATCTGCTGAAAAGACGAATAGGGTGAAATTAAAGAGAATGGAGCGTACATGGAGATTTATCTACAATCATTCCTCACACATATTATTCAACACTGGAGCAGCTAAAAGAAGTACTTAACTATAGTACCCTAGACAGAGCAACATAAAGTGCCTCGTGGAGTGTGGATGTACGTGTCAAGTCAGATGTTACTAACACAGATTTCACCGAGTGTACCGTGAATTAACTTGCAATGTTTGTTGCAAAGACAAACGTTGTCCATTTCCTTCATCTTCCCATTTTCACTGAGATGACGAAAGTCACGGGACAGTGATATGTAGATATACAGTTGGCGTTAGTAACGCATACACAGCCCGCCCGGCTAGCCGTGTGGTCTAACGAACTGCTTCCCGAGAGGGAAGGCGTGCCGGTCCATGGCACGAATCAGCCCGGCGAATTAATGGCAAGGTCCGGTGTGCCGACCAGCCTGTGGATGGTTTTTAAGGTAGTTTTCCATCTGCCTTGGGGAATGCGGACTGGTTCCCCTTATTCCACCTCAGTTACACTATGTCGGCGATTGCTGCGCAAACACTGTCTCCACGTACGCGTACACCATAATTAGTCTACCACGCAAACATTAGGGTTACACTCCACTGGGAGCCGAACAGAACATTGGTTCGGTGCGGGGCGGGGGTGGGGTTAGTGAACTGCTGTAGCCCGTTGTGGAGTTATGTACCACTGAGGGCTACGGTGGGCACAATGCCTGTCTGTCGTTTCTAGGTTCAAATGGCTCTGAGCACTATGGGACTTAACTTCTGAGGTCATCAGTCCCCTAGAACTTAGAACTGCTGAAACTTAACTAACCTAAGGACATCCCATACAACCATGCCCGAGGCAGGATTCGAACCTGCGACCGTAGCGGTCGCGTGGTTCCAGACTGTAGCGCCTAGAACCGCTCGGCCACTCCTGCCACCCGTTTCTAGGTCCACAGTTCAGTATATACATACATCGCTCACACAAGTTAGCGCATTGGCGGAGCTGTCATTTGTGCCTAGGTGACTTATGTGAAATGGTTTCAGACGTGATTATGGCCGCACGGCGAAAATTAACAGACTCTGAACGAGGAATGGTATCTGGAGGTAGACGCAAGGGACATTCCATTTCGGAAATCGTTAGGGAATTCAACATTCCCCGTTCAGCAGGGTAAAGATTCTGCCGATAGTACCAAATTTCAGCCATCATGACTCATCACGGAAAACGCAGTGGCCATCATCCTTCACTTACCGACCGAGAGCAGCGGTGTTAGCTAAAAAAAAAAGCAACACTGCTTGAAATAACTGCAAAAATAAAACTGAGACGTGTGGCTAACTTATCCGTTAGGAGAGTGCACCGGAATTTGACGTTAATAGATTAAGGTGGTAGACGATCGATGCGAGTTCCTTCGTTAACAGCACGACATGGCTTGCTGCGCTTCTGCTGGGCTAGTGAGAATGTAGGCCGGACCTTCTTGAAAACGGTGCCCTGGTCGTATGAGTACCGATTTCAGTTGGTAAGAGCTCAGTGTAGGGTTCGTACGTGGCTCCGACCCTACGAAGCCATGGACCCAAGTTGTCAACAAGGATCCATAATGGTGTTGGCTGTGATTACATGGAATAAACTGGATCCTCTGGTCAAGATGAGCCGATCAGGGATACAAAATGGTTGGAGAGCATTTGCAGCCATTCATGCTCCCAAGCAACGATGGAATTTTTATGGATGACACCGGACACAAGTGTTCGAGATTTGTTTGGAGAACATTCTGGAAAATCTGAGCGAATGATTTGGCCACCCAGATCCTCCGACTTAAATGCCATTGCACATTTACGGCATGTAGTCTAAAGGTCAGCTCGTGCACAAAATCCTGCACCGGCAAAACTTCACCGATTATGGAGGGCTGTAGAAGCTCAATATTTCACAGGGGACTTTCTAGGACTAGTTGAGTACAGCTGCTGCACAACGCCGGACTATGCGAGATCAACATATTAGGGCGTATGATTTCTGTCACCTCAGTGTATAGGTCATTGTAGATCCCAATTTATTCGCACGTGGGTCTGGCGACTTCAACGAATTCTTCAACTGTTACCTGGTATCCAACTATCCTACATCGATAGAAACTCATGATGCATTAAGAACTTTGACTTCTTTTCATGGACAGAGGCCGCGAGGGATTAGCCGAGCGGTCTAAGGCGCTGCAGTCATGGACTGTGTGGCTGGTCCCGGCGGAGGTTCGAGTTCTCCCTCGGACATGGGTGTGTGTTTGTCCTTAGGATAATTTAGGTTAAGTAATGTGTAAGCTTAGGGACTGAAGACCTTAGCAGTTAAGTCCCATAAGATTTCACACACATTTGAACATGGACAGAGCTATTGCTTCCGATTCCGTCGGATCTAAGGCCTCTTGTAGCTGCTCGCGAAATTTTGGTTTCGTTTTGCGATAGTAACACGTACCCGTCATTATTTGTTCAGTATATTGTGACATGTCTTGTCCTAGAATTGGTTTCCTGTACAGAAACCGCCGTGCCCGCCAGTACCGCAGAAGTTATTCCCTGATGTCTTAACATATGTAGGTCTTTTATGACCTCATCGCTTCTTCAAGTTAATATTTTCCAAATATTTCTTTTCTCGATAATTCCACCTAGTGTAGCATAATTTGCAACATCCTCTTATAATATCACACTGAAAACGCTTCGATTTACTTTTCCACTCCTTCATTCACTTTCACAAAATCTTGTATTCGAAACGTACGACCTGAGAATATTCATAAGTTATGGTGTATGTCTGATACTAATAGACATTTTTAGCGAGGAGAACCCTATTTGTTGGCCTACTCCGTTTCTTATATCCTCCTTGCATTCATCTCTCATTTCGGAAAGTAGCAGTACTCTTTTAGTTCGTCTACTTCATGGTACATATACTGAACAGCCGAAAACTGGTACACGAGCCTAATATTGTGTAAGGTCCCGCAAACACGCAGAAGTGCCGCAACACGACGTGGCATGGACTCTACTAATGTATGATGTAGTACTGTAGGGAACTGACACCAAGAAGCCGTAAGGGTAAGAGTGGATGGAATCTCTTGTAAGCAGCATGTTGAATGGCATTCCAGATATGCTGAGTAATGTCGTGTCTGGAGAGATTAGTAGCCAGCGGAAGTGTTTAAACTCAGAAGACTGTTCCTGGGACCACTCTGTAGCAATTCTGGACGTGCGGGATGTCGCATTGTCCTGCTGGCATTGCCCAAGTCCATCGAAATGCCCAAAGGACATGATTGGATGCAGGTGATCAAGCAGGTGACTTACGTACCTGTCATCCGTCAGAGTCGTATCTAGCCGTATCAGCGGTCCCATATAACTTAAACTGCAGACGCCTCACCCCATTACAGAGCCTTCAGCAGCTTGAACAGTCTCCCGCTGACTTGCAGGGTCCATGGATTCATGAAGTTGTTTCCATACCCGTACACGTCAGTCCACTCGATACATTATGAAACGAGACTCGTCCGACCTGCCAACATGTTTCCAGTCATCAACAGTCCAATGCAGGCCACTGTGACCGAGCGGTTCTAGGAGCTTCAGTCTGGAACCGCGCGACGGCTACGGTCGCAGATTCGAATCCTGCCTCGGGCATGGATGTGTGTGATGTCCTTAGGTTAGTTAGGTTTAAGTAGTTGTAAGTTCTATGGGACTGATGACCTCAGATGTTAAGTCCCATAGTGCCCAGAGCCATTTGAACCGTTTGAACAGTCCAATGTCAGTGTACACGGGGCAAGGCGAGACGTAAAGCTAAAAGTTGTTTCTTGAAAGAAACGTTTAAGATTTACAAATCAATATAGAAATACGCAGATAATCCCCTTATAATAAAATTACTACACCGCCAAATAGAGGAGGTGTGCAAGGCCCGCAAGAGAAATAACATGATAAAATTGATGTTAAATATTAGGTCCTGATTGGTACAAATAGTCAATGAGAACCTTCATGAAATCACAGATCTTAGATCTCCTGGCGTTTGACCAGTTCAAAAACCAACAGTGCATACAACGAATAAGATAAAGAAAAATTCAATTGGCCGAACCACACTTGCCTAAACACACTTAAGTAAATAAATCTAGTGATTACTCAATTGACGAATTAGCCAGTTAACACTGCAACGATTGTCATGAGCTAGAATTTAAAAAAAAGTTAACAGACAGCTGCAGTAGGCGCAAAATGATTAAGACACAAATAAATACATCGAAATGCTATAAAAACCTGTCTCGAAAAGGCATAGTGGCCTTGGAAAGATTAAATGGTGCAGGAGCACATGCACCCGGCTTGGCGTGTGGTCGTTCACCCACGTCCCACCAAAATAAACACGGCTAATAATCTAATTAACAGAGAAATACAGAATTTTGTACAGGAATTGGGCGAGACGTCTACTATAGACCGAATGCTGACGCACGGCAGTCAAAATTAGAGCAACAAGAAAAACAAGTAAATAATTTTTCAGTGGCTAAACGGAGTCAAATCAATGAAACATGTAAGACGGCCAAAATCTGAACACAGTTCCAAATACAGTTACCGATCGGTAAGTTCGACTGCTCACCACAAAATGTACCAAACTCGCGCCAAGTGGGCAAGGGGTATACAAGTAACCGCCGCGCGGAGCGAAGCACTAAACCACAGGCTAACGCTTTCGGCTGGCTAAAGAACCCTTGACCAACAGTGGATAGAAAATAACCTCTTGAATAACATTACAGCCACGTATAAGACAGTAGTAACAAAAGAAAAATAGAGGCCTCACTGAGAGAGACATTAAAAGATGCCCCACCCTTACAAACAATAAAGAACACAAACTTGGTAATAGAAACACCCAGTAGGACAATAAATGAAACTGTCCTCTCCAGTAATATTACACACTGGGTACGGCACAGAAATAAACCCACTTAATATACAGGATGGTCCATTGATAGTGACCGGGCCAAATATCTCACGAAATAAGCATCAAAGGAAAAAAGTACAATGAACGAAACTCGTCTAGCTTGAAGAGGGAAACCAGATGACGCTATGGTTGGCCCGCTAGATGTCGCTACCATAGGTCAAACGGGTATCAACTGCGTTTTTTTTTAAATAGGAACCTCCCTTTTTTATTACATATTCGTGTAGTATGTAAAGAAAGATGAATGTTTTAGTAGGACCACTTTTATCGCTTTATGATACATGGCGCTGTATTAGTCACAAATATATGGCTCACAATTTTAGACGAACAGTTGGTAACAGGTAGGTTTTTTAAATTAAAATACAGAGCGTAGGTACGTTTGAACATTTTATTTCGGTTGTTCCAATGTGATACACGTACCTTTGTGAATTTATCATTTCTGAGAACGCATGCTGTTACAGCGTAATAACCTGTAAATACCACATTAATGCAAGAAATGCTCAAAATGATGTCTGTCAACCTCAATGCATTTGGCGCAATTATAGCTATGGTCACTGTCGATGTTCGGCTCACTGGCATCCGGCACATTAAATCTGAAAGTACAACGATCTAAGAAGGACTGCGTAAAGTCGACACACAACTTCAACACGGCCGCGGTCCGCCGGCCGTCTCCAGATCCAGTCGTCGCTGAAGCACAGATCAAGCTCCTTCCAGCGGAAAGCGCTCCACAAGTCCAAAGGTTTGCAGCTGGTCGCAGCCGAGGTAAAAATGGTTCGCAATCCAGGAACTCGCCCGAGTGTCTCTTCCTGATATCGCTGGTAAGCTCACAAAATGTGACTGTCATCTGTCGAACGTCTACTAGCCCTCAACTGTCGGCACACTACTCACCTAGCAGCCAGGTTCCAACTCGTCCGCCTCACTCCGAGCAAACTGTTTCACTTTCCCGGTCTTATTGTCACTTCCCTAGCGCCTCCGATACCCGCACGAAACACGCCTTCCTAAGCCACTCTACCAGGAACTCGGTGCGACCTCACGATAACGCAACGTTTCAGTGAACATATGCAAATGCAAGGTGATGGTCTTCCACAGATTATTAAGTAATAAAGGTCCAGAATAGCCTATCTGTGAAAAAGAAACTATATATCCTATTATGGCTCATTATTTAATACTTGTCATGTTCACACAAATAGTATATGTAATTTGCAAAGAATTTACGCATGAAAAAGGAAACGAAATCATAAACAAATACACGTAAGGAATCTTATGCGCAGTGGATCGTACAGCACGAGCGCACTGCACGGAAAAGCTAGTGGAATTAAAAGGAAGGGTATCATCTCTGCCTCACGGAATGGCCGCGTGGTCTTCGGAGGTTCGAGTCCTCCCTCGGGCATGGGTATGTGTGTTGTCTTTAGCGTAAGTCAGCTTAAGTTAAAGTAGTGTGTCAGGCTAGGGACCGATTACCTCAGCAGTTTGGTCCCTGAGTACCTTACCACAAATTTCCAAAATATCATCTCTAATAATATTGGTAAAAGCTTTTCATATTCCAGGGGTACCCAAAAACAATTTCATAGGTCATCACATTACAACGAAGTTTAATTAAGTATGCAAACGAGTTAACACGGTCGGCCGGAGTGGCCGAGTGGTTCTAGGCGCTACAGTCTGGAACCGCGCGACCGCTACGGTCGTAGGTTGGAATCCTGCCTCGGGCATGGATGTGTGTGAAGTCGTTAGGTTAGTGAGGTTTAAGTAGTTCTAAGTTCTAGGGGACTGATGACCTCAGATGTTAAGTACCATAGTGCTCAGAGCCATTAGAACCATTTTTTTTTTAGTTAACACGAACCATTTGGCACTGCACGACGACTCATTCGAAGAAAACATACCGGCATGATTCAATGACCTGTAGTCCATTCGCGAGTCTAGAAAAGAAGTACTGACGAAATTATTGCAACAGTGCTGTGTAAAAATAGGCGTCTCCATTCAGTTCTCTCAGAATCAACAACACTTACACCACGGCAACGCCTTACCTAGTGAAGCAGCGCATACCAGCTGAAAAGTCGGTGCCACAATCCGAAGTCATCGTCGGCACCCCTCGGGATCTGCTGAACGAATGCTCGCGCCAGAGTGTGGAAGTCTACTTTCCCCGGATTCTGCTAGCAAAACTAGAGTTCTGTCCCAGTCGGAACCTTACATCAGAATGTTCTTCCTGCTTCGTCTTTGTGGTCTCCTTAGCCGCTCCGTAATAAAAACGCGTAGGCTAGTCTTATCCAATGAAACTCGTGTAACTATTGGTCTGCCAATAAGAGTAGAGAGAATCAACGCCTCGACACTGTCCTCATGAAAATCTTGACAATGGCCAATGATATGTTACTACACATAAAGCAAATACTGGTCTTTATATAAAATTACTTGTCTGTTTATCGCGACGTATCACCACTCAGACATTTTTGACAAAATAGGTATTGCATGGTCGTTCGTTTAGTGTAGTCTCTATCACACTAGGAAGACATCATGAGGAATGGTGGGAGAAAATCTGTTAGGAGACACAAACGTCACCTCTCACTCAAAGATTGCGAGTTCAAAGATTGACCGAGTACATGTCTTCTACAAAGAAGGAAAAACTTGCTTGCAATGAAAACCGCTGCATCTATCAGTCTCGACACACTGATACATAAACTAAACTCAGATTTGCCACTGTCAGGGGCAGAGCCGTGTCTCAGGTTGGCTGACGAAATTGGCACCGAACACCACTCCACCTGGGGGAAGAATTTGTTCCCGGATCTCATCAATCCATCAGGACTGAAGTCTAAGCTAACAGCCTACAGTGAGAAGACAGTCTGACGACGACTAGGCTAGTGTTGCCTGGCCGTGGCCTTTCATATTGCATGCGGGATATCAATGTACTTCAGTTGTCGTGCTCCACGAGTTGTTGTTGTTGTGGTCTTCAGTCCTGAGATTGGTTTGATGCAGCTGTCCATGCTACTCTATCATGTGCAAGCTTCTTCATCTCCCAGTACCTACTGCAACCTACATCCTTCTGAATCTGCTTAGTGTATTCATTTTTACCCTCCACGCTGCCCTCCAATACTAAATTGGTGATCCCTTGATGCCTCAGAACATATCCTACTAACCGATCCCTTCTTCTAGTCAAGTTGTGCCACAAACTCCTCTTCTCCCCAATTCTATTCAATACCTCCTCATTAGTTATGTGATGTACCCATCTAATCTTCAGGCCCCACGAGAAGAAGTTATTTCACCTTGACGTCAGCCGGGGTTAAGATGGGGCCATTTCGAGTTTCACGTCAACAGTATTTATTTAATTAAAAGGTGGAAATTGGTTCTTAGAGTAATATAATTTGCTTCACGGGAGATGGAACTAAATTACAGTCGGAAGGTGGGATGAGGGAGATATTATCTACTGATCGTTTACAACTGGGCCAGATAAATGCACGAAATTAATAAAAAAGCGGAGATATAAATGGATTTACATGGAATGACACAGCTAGAAATTGACGGACACCTTTCAAATGAAGTTGAATTGTTTCGGCATGTGGAATTGTAGAGACTGAGATGGGAGAACTCTATAACTGATTATATGGTGGTAATTAATGCTGTTTATGTTCGAATAACTTACTGGCATGCAGCGGGGCAACGTGGTCGACCACCGCTGATGTTTCAACAGGAGCACACCCTGCCATTTTCAAGACAAAACTGCATCAAGTAAGCGTTGTGTAAGCAAATTTAAAATTTTACTTTTCACGGAAACGCCGTACAGATATCACACACACACACACACACACACACACACACACACACACACACACACTGTAAACACTACCACCGTCAGAAACCAAAGGCGACCGATGTCAGAAACTATCGATAGCGACATCAATAATCAACAAATGAGGCTGCATGAACTTTGTCCGTTTTTTGACAAGGGAGAGAGCAGGATTACATGCAGAATTCAAATAAAAGGATAAGACTATTTGCTAATTTAATTTCAGCAGCTTCCTTAACAACATTATGCAAATAGCTGGAAGTACATGCCAGATCTTCGTGTTGTTATGCTCCATTAGATGACAGGCATCAAGACAATGTCCGGCAATGGCCGTCATCTTTGGTTTGTAATGGCGCTAGTGTTTATAGTGTGTGTGTGTGTGTGTGTGTGTCTGTTTGTTTGTTTTTTATCTCTACAGAGTTTCTATGAAAAAACGGTTTAAAATCGCTTGAACAGCATTTACTTGTTGCAGTTTTGCATTGAAAATGTCAATGTGTACTCCTGTCGAAATATCGGCGATTGCCGACGACGTCACCCGCCTGCATTTCCGTATCTTATTTGAACCGTGTTCACGCCGGGAGAAACTATGGTCTCACAGTGGTGTTTATGATTAAGCAAACACAATGAACTTCGGCTATATGGTAGGCTGCATCATTTTTTCAAACACCGTGCAGTTTGTTTGCATTTAGAGAAATTTTTGTAAGAGTATCATCAAGCTGATATTAAATTCAGTATTTACTCATACGTAGTTTGGGTCATAAGATACTATGTACGACTTTGCACATAACGTTAAGAAGAGGGCGCTATAGAGTGATGCGGTACCTATAATCGTAGGGAACGTGGACAGGAGTAGAAACAATTAGTGAACAAGTAACACAGCAAACAGAAGATTTACTTTACTTTTATTCCTCCAAACATACGGAGACGCTTTAAAAATGATGAAACAATACATAGAGTCTTGCTCATACAATAGTAACAACGACGGTATAGGAGCAGCGCCTAGATGGTGTCTGCATGGCGTCCCGTAACGAAGTGGCTCCGAGCGCGAGCGATTGGGCTGACCAGCTGCCGCCGACCGTCCTACATTTCAGCGGCAGAGGGCTTTCGTAGTATCGCAGTGCTGGAGGCGCGACTCGCCGGGAAAGCGCGATACGGTCCGCCAGATCTCACGTGACCGCTATCGCATTATGATGGATACTTGCATTTCCGATTCTATAACGCCCGTGGGGTCGTATCGATACGATACACATAAAACAGTTAGCAAATCGACATGTAGAATTTAAGAATAAAAGTAATTTCACTAATGACCTCTCTTCCGATGAGACGCTAAATCCTAATTATACTTTCTTATTTTTGTATCATTGTATTCCTTTTTTCTCCCAAACACGTTGATATTTTCCACATCTATCGATTGGTAAACTGCTTCTGCAGTCTAAAATTTCTTCAAAATTGCCTTTCTCATGCCGTTTGTCTCCATTTGTCTGTTCAATATTTGTGACGTCCATTCATCTACAAACTTAAATTCCTACGGGGAACTGTCATAATATCTACAGCCTCAGAGAACGTCAAATAATAATCTTGATTTTTCTGAAACAGTTCTAAATTCTTATAAGTTTTTTTTTTTCAGACGAATCTTTTAAACTTCAGGCTTCTGTCCGTCATTATAATATCTATCTGGATTTGCTATTGTGTTCGTTGTGCACAATCCAATGTCTGATTCCACCTAACTCTATAGAGCCAAGTAGTCTTTAAGATGCGTAGCGTCATAAGAATGACTGTTCTTTAACATGGTTGAAGATAAATTTTATTATCTCTTTGGACCTAATGAATGTTCTCCCAGCTCCTGATGTCCAGTATCAAGCCATGCTTGACTGAGTTTGTTCCATTGACCTAACACGACATAAGCATTGTCTTCACATCCTCCAGTAAAGAGAGTAACCAACAGAAGGCTCTAGAAGTCACCGAAAAACTCTGGTCGGTAGTTTAAATTTCCTCTCCACTCCCAGTTTTGAAACTTATTCTGCAGGGTGAGATTTACGTAACATATTTCTGAAATTTTACTAACAACTTCTTAAAGGAATTTCTTGGATTACCACGCTGATTTTGAATATGTACAGCGCATTAGACGTATTGTTACACAATTCGAAAACAGTCAAAATTTCTGTCGAAATTGAAGCACAAAACCAGCTGCAATAAAAGTTAATTGTTAAATGTTATGACCAATAGATCTGGTTTATAGTTTTCAATTCGGTTGCCTCAAACATTTAAGGTCTACCGAAGTAGATTCTCATTTATAGTAACAAACGAGAAAAGACAAAGCTTCAGATTGCCTCGTTGGCTGACCCTTTTTCGCCTACACTGTGGGTGGGTAATCTGTCTGATTGTGGTAGCTATGGCAACGTACAAGAAAGCGTGCTGTGTGCTGTAACGCGTTCTTGTGGTTTAGACGTGCACAGGGTGAACCCTAAAACTAGCGACGAAATGTCGGAGAACGTTTGGTTATATTTTCTAAGTACTTAGAAGAAGGGGCCCGTGGTATACTATGGCTTTCCACAAGGTAATTGTATTTCATTTGATTTCTTACTACCATGGATCTTTGTATCTGCACTGAAATAAAAATGTCTGCGCAACACTGAAAACGTCAACAAAATACTCTGTGTATCTTGATTGGTAACATACTCGCTCCAACCACTCAGGCTACTTTTCGTTGACAAAAGTCATGCCCGGTTCTATCTTCTCCCTGAAGTTATAATTAAGTGCTGCTTGGTTCTGCGTACTAGGCTTTCTAATAAATATATGTAGTAGTAATGTGGTAGTATGGATGGGTTTTCTCTTGAGTTGGCTGGTATGCGCCTGTTTACGTTCTCTAACTGCAGTAGGCAGAAAAAGGTGACAAACCGAATAAATCATAATTAAACCGTTCCTCATTACAAAGCCATCAGAGACTGCAGGTCCCTCATACGAAAATACAAAATAATCCTGAACAGCCTCCTAAATTTTCTCTTTCTGCCTAACCTCAAATGCAGTGCATGCAAGATAGGTTTGCGCGTCATGGTGGACAGCCTCTACTAGACTATTAGAACTCCATCTGACCTAGATCAGCAGCTGCAGCCAGTGCTCTGTTCCCAGTGGCTTAAGCTATGGTAGAAATGGATCTCCATCAAAAGAATGTGCGGAGGTTCTCTAATAACCCTAGACTCCCCCGAATTTTTATGTCAGCAGTCTTTCAGCTGGTTTCATGCAGTACTTCATCCTCCCTATCTTGTACAAATGTATCATAACAACCCGAATACCTTATGCAACATATCTTTTGCGTTATCCAGTGTTTAGTCTGCGCCTAGTACTTTCTTCCTCTACCATATCCCACTAAACCAGGCTGTTCCTGGATGCTGGGTAGGCACAGAAACAGTTGGGAACGGGTAGACGTGTGGGCCATCGTACACCACAGGCTGCGCTCTTCGGGCAGGGGCGGCCAAGCAGTTCCCGAATTCACAAAATGCGTTCAGTGCGCCTGTCTACGTCCGCCTGCCTACGAGCGCGGATGAATTGCAGACACAGACGCTGGAAATTCCGACACTAAAGTAACGCGTCTCTATGTATGCGCTTTTGTAGACCTCTAAAACCTCAATATTTCTTTGTCCCTTACTTTACTATCCAGACAAAATTACCTTCACCGTTTACCGTATCTTCACCGTTCAGACGTTTCATTACCTCTAGTTTCATCGTCCATGTTTCACTTCCATACAGTGCTGTGATCCAGATGTACACTTTCAGAAACTTCTCCACCCTCTATTGAGGAAATATTCCTTCACCCATGATACCATCCTTTGGTCACCTTTTATGAATTGTATTAGATAGAATGGTTCTTTCAGTACCATGACGTTGCCCATTTTGGTGTTCAGTATGTCTTCAGTCTGGTTCCATTACTCTTCACCACATTCGTACATTGTGGTACATCCATCAGCCTTTGTGTGATGTTTACTTCTTTCAGAAGGTAACCTAAGTCTTTTGATCTACACCCACAAACGCTACGTCTTCCGCAAGACTGAGCACAGCTGCTTATTACATTGCAAATTCATTTATATTCTCAAAATTGCCTCGAAATCCGTCACTGCTTCTTCCACCCTATCGTCACCTTTGTTTGTTTAGGGCGACGGTAGGGTTTACCCTCAATTTTTTTTGTCTTGAGCCTCATGACTGGTTTGATGTGGCTCGCACGCATTCTCCATTGGAAAGGAAGGGTGCTAATACGGAAAGACACAAAAGTGAGTAAACACCACATTGGGCCATTTCCCTTCACGATCCGCACTTCTGAAAGATTGTAGAAGTGGTGGCAAGTCAAACTCAAAAATAGGGACCATGTATTTATTGATAAAGAGGTGTGTAGAGCAACAGAAGTGAAATGGAAAACTAGGCTTGCAATATAGAAAGCCTGGAGCCGTGTGACAGTCAAGCACGTACTCCCAAAAGACTTGTGAGACACTTGGGAGATCTTTTTAACTTTTCTATAGCAAGTTTCTTGACATCATCTGGAGACATTTCTGTTCTAGTGAGATGTGTAGTGATTTTCTGAAAAATATTTGAGGGCTTTTCAGTAAACATCTTTTCCTGTAGCAATAATTCTGTTGTTTAATGCGGTAATTCGTTCATTACTTGTTCAATGCCTTTGACATAATTTTTCCAGGTTGAACGTTTCTCAGCGCAGTTAGTCCTGAACAACCAACTTATCTTCCTCGTAACTCTTACTGGTGGGTTTGATGACAGATGTTATTTAAAAGGGCATCTTGGTGTTGTTTGTCCTCCCCTGAAGAAGCCTTGTTACACAAACTGCAGACCATTGTCTCTAAGGATTTGTGTGACTTACTAGTATTTTTAGGGGGGGGGGGGGGGTAGGATGTCAAACGGGCCGACTTGGAGCAAGAGAGGCACCACAGGACATTCATAAAACTTTGTCAGCATGACCAGGAAGGATTCAGGATTCACACTCGTAGCAGCGGAAGTTCAAAAACATAACAAAATAATTTTTTTTACATGTGAAATTTCATCATTTTTTCACTTACTATTGGCTGAATTTGTTGCTATAGGTAACTTTTCTTCATAAGTAAGAAAGACTGTTCGATGAATTTTGCACAGCATACAAACCATACTTACAGGTGTCTGAAACTCTAATATATATTTAATTTATGAAAAAATGAATGAGCTGTTACGTTTTAAACTTTATGTTTAAAAAAAAATCAAATTTTGTAGTTAATTATCTCAGTTTTTACCACAGTTTTTTAATAGATTTGGAAAATTCTAGAGTTACACACACCTGTAAGTATGGTTTGTATACTGTGTAAAAATCATCAGAGAATCTCTCTTACTTGTGAGGAAAAATGCATCTACAGCAACAAATGCAGCCAACAGTAAGTGAAGAAATGATGAAATTTCATGTCTAAAGGAAATTTATTTTGTTATGTTTTTGCACTTCCACTGCTATGAGTGTGAATTCTGAATCCCTCCTGAACATGCTGACAAAGTTATACGAATTTATTAGCAAAAGTATAGACAGTATAAAATAAAATGTCCTGTGATGCCTCTCCTGCTCCAATTCGGCCCGTTTGACGTCCTACTCTCCTTAAAACAGTCCTTTTTATTACATTTCGTAAGGTGACAAAATATACACCGAGTTGACAAAGGCCATGGGACAGAGTTATGCACATGTAGAGATGGCAGTACTATTATACGTACAAGGTGTAAAAAGGTAGAGCATTAGCTGAGCTGTCATTTGCACGCAGATGATTCTTGTGAAAGGTTTCCGACGGGGTTGTGACCGCACGACTTTGAATACTGAATGGTGGTGGGATCTAGACGCATGGGATGTTCCTTTTCCGAACTCATTACGAAATTCAGTGTTCCGAAATGCAGTTCACTTTTTAGCTACTTCTCACTACTTTTGTCTTTCTTCAATTTCCTCTCAATTAGTATTTTGTAAACATTGCACTATTCATTCTATTTAACACAAGCTACATTTTCACTGAGGATAGCAATGTCATCAGCGAATCAAATTTTTGATATCATTACGTTTTGATTTTTAATCCCACTCTTGAAACATTTTTTATTTCCTTCATTTCCTCTTCGATGTGTAGATTTAACATAAGGGGCGAAAGACTACAATCCTTCCTTACACCTTTTAATCCGAGCGCTGTGATCTAGGTCTTACAGTATTATTGTTCTCTCTTGGTTCTTGTACATTCTGTACATCACCCGTCTTTCACTATAGTTTACTCAAATTTTTCTCAGAATTTCTAATATCTTGCACCACTTAATACTGTCGAACGTTTTTTCCAGCTCGGCTTCTCAACCGCGACGTCTCTCTGATGCAGTTACCTTCTCTGAAGCGAAACTGATCGTTATCTAACACATTCTCAATTTTATTTTCAATTCTTGCATATTTTTTTTGTCAGATGCCTGGATGCATGAGTTGTTCATCTGATTGTGCGGTAATTCTCGCAACTGTCGGCTCTAGCAATCCTCGGAATTCTGATGCGAAAGTCTCATGGCATATGACCAGTCTCATGTCCGCCCCTGGTAGCTGAGTGGTCAGCGCGACGGAATATCATACCTAACGACCCGGGTTCGATTCCGGGCTGGGTCGGAGATTTTCTCCGCTCAGGGACTGGGTGCTGTGTTGTCCTTAACATCATCATTTCATCTTCATCGACACTCAAGTCGCCGAAGTGGCGTCAACTCGAAAGACTTGCACCAGGCGAACGGTCTATCCGGCGGGAGGCCCTAGCCACACGGCATTTCCATTTTTACCAGTGTCATTCATTCTACACGCCAAAGTGAATAGTCGTTCTGTTGCCACTTCCTCCAATGATTTTAGAAATTCTGATGGAATGTTATCTATCCCTTCTGTCTTATTTGATCTTACGTCTTCAGAAACTACTTTAAAGTCTGATGCTAATGCTGGATCCCCTATCTCTTCCCTATCGATTTCTGTTTCATCTTGTATCACGTCATCAAACATGTGGTACCCCTCGGAGAGGCCTTCAGTTTTCTTTCCACGTATCCACTCTCTCCACAGCATTGACTGGAGGAACTTCCATAGCATTCTTTATGTTACCGCCCTTGCTTCCAATTTCCTTGCGCCGTCCGTCATGGGTTATTTTGTTGCCTAAGCAGCATAATTCATTAATTTCATCTTCTTCGTCCTTCCGATGATCATATCTCCTTCGATTCCTTTCCATATCTCATGCAGCCACTTTGCTTTTGCTTCCGCGAAATTCCCAATTATTTTGTTCCTAAATGACTTGCATTTTTGTATTGCCGAATTTTCCTGAATGTTTTTGTGCTTCCTTCTTTCGTCGATTGACTGAAGTACGTCATTTGTTATCCATGGTTTCTTCGCAATTGCATTCCTTGGATCTAAGATTTTCTTGACAGCATCTGTGATTATCATTTTTAGAGATTTCCATTCCCCTTCAACTGAACTGCCTACTGAGCTATTTATTATTGCAGTTGTAATAGCCTCAGAGAACTTAAATGGCATCTCCTCAATTCTTCGTACTCCCGTATCCCCCTTCTTTGCTTATTGATTGTTTCTCACCGCCTTCTGAAACTTCAGCCTACTCTTCATAGTTACTAAATTGTGATCTCCATCTATATCTGCTCCTGGGTACGCCTTACAATCCAGTATCTGATTTCGGAATCTCTGCTTGAGGATGATGTAATCTGACTGAAATCTTCCGGTATCTCCTGGCCTTTTCCGAGTGTGCCCCATGTATTAAGTGTGAACATTTTAGGTGGCTCTACCGTGACTGTTATTGATATCGAATGAAACAGGTAGTTTACTGTTACCAGTCAACGATGATGGAGGTTTAAACTTTCGAAACTCGTCATGGACACAAATAAAGAGAGTCTGGTAACAGTAAACTTGTTGTTTCATTCAACATACCTCCTCGTCTTGCGCTTCTCGAAAGAGTATTCGCTATTACCATCTGAGATTTATTACGGAACTCAATTATTCTTTGTCATCCCTCGTTCCTACTACCAAGCCCTTACTGTCCCGTAACATTGGCTTCTACTCCTTCACCTACAACCACATTCCAATCCTCCGTGATTTTTGACTTTTACCTCCATTTGCGTACTGAATAACTCATTCAGTATATCCACATACCTTCTGTATCTCTTAATCCTCCGCTTGCGACGTCGACATGTTTATCTAACACGCAGCCTCTTCCCTAACTCCCTTTTCATAACCATTGCAACTACCTTTATATCATTTCTGGGCTGTTGATGTTACCCTAATCTCGTCTTACCAGAAATCCAATTCACTTCACTGACCCCCGACTACATCTAGACAGAGCATTTCCCCTTCCAGATTTTCCAGCTTTACTAGCTTGTTAAAACTTCTGACTTCCTGTTCGCCGAATCGTATAACATTACCATTTCGTCGGTTATTCGATCCCTTTCTCATGTTCACCTCCTCCTTGTTGGTAATCCAAATGGGAGACTGTTCCGTAATATTTTGCCAGTGGCGAGATAATCATGACAATTGTTTTAGTTACAGTTCACAGGTCCTGTAGATACCCATTAGATATCTTAAAGGCAATTGTTTCCAGATGTCGAACATCAAATCTGGTTCTTTCGCCTTTTAGGGGAGTTTCCCAACATAAGGGCAAAAAAGTGATCTGAACCTCTTTCCGACCCTCCACCCTGTTTGACAATTCCGCTGGCACAACATCGATCACTTGTCATGCTGGAAGTCATCGGCTGCCATCATTGAAGATCTTTGTTCAAAATTTTAGCAGTGGCGAGATTCGAACCCTAGACAAAGAACCTTTTGATTAATATTCAAAGTCACAAACCCTAGACCGTCCATTGTATGCTTCTTAACAAGAAATTGTTTCTGTTGACTTCCTATTTTTATTAAACCCGCGCGTAGTTTCTAGGTGCTGATTTCTCCGTATTTTATTTCTAATGATTTCAGAACTGTGAACGCTTTATTCCATTTCAAACTGCTGATAGCTTTCACAACGACCACAAATCTCGGAAGGTTTTCTTCTGTCTCCCAGTACTAACCGCTATATGTTTATTTTCCCTGTGGTAGCTTTCTATTCTTCACCTGAAAGTGATCTTCGATATGGATGTCTCCAATTTCCCGTTCTGTTTTCTGTATGTTCTGCAGGTCAGCGCTTTACCAGTGATTATTGTCAGACTACTTAATCGATAATAATCTCATTTATTTGCAGGTCTTTGTTTTGCAGTACAAGGAGTGAAGAAAAAAGTGAGGCACCCAGTAAAAGACCGAATTGTAACACCAGGGGTTGAGAAAGTATGTGACGTTACTGAAGTGACTAAAACGCCGAGTCAAATTTTCTAATAAATTGGCAGTATGGGCCAACTGGGTAATTTCAACAGTAGCAGAAAATGGTATAACGGGAGTAGGATTCGTTATGAACAGGAAGGTAGCACAGAGAGTGTCACTGTGAACAGTTCAGTGACAGGTTGGTTCTCATCAGAATCGACAGCAAATCAACACAGACAACGATAGTTCAGGTACACATGGCGAGGTAGCACGCTGAAGATGAAGAGACAGAGGAAGAATATGAGGATATTGAGAGAGTAATACAATACGTAAAGAGAGATGAAAATCTAATAATCATTGGGGACTGGAATGCAGTTGTAGGGGAAGGAGTAGAAGAAAATGTTACAGGACAATATGGGCTTGGGACAAGGAATGACAGAGGAGAAAGACAGAGTTCCGTAATAAATTTCAGCTAGTAATAGCGAATTCTCTCTTCAAGAATCACAAGTGGAGGAGGTATCCTTGGAAAAATCCGGGTGATACGGGAAGCTTTCAGCTCGACTACATCATGGTCAGAGAGAGATTCCGAAATCAGATACTGGAACATAAGGCGTACCCAGGAGCAGTATAGACACTGATCACAATGTTGTAATGATGAAGAGTATGTGGAAATCTAAGAGATTAGACAGCAAGAATCAATACGCAAAGAAGAGAGATATGGAGTACCGGTACTAAGGAATGATGAAATACGCTTGAAGTTCTCTAAACCAATAAACACAGAAATAAGGAACAGCTCAGCAGTCAGTACTGTTGAACAGGAATGAACATCTCAGAAAAGAGCCGTCACAGATGTTGGAAAGAAAAACATAGGTACAAAGACACCATGAGTAACGAAAAAAACACTTCTGCTTATCGGTGAAAGAAGGAGGTACAAATATGTAAGGGGAATGCAGGAATTCAGAAATACACTTCGCTGATGAATGAAATAAATAGGAACTACAGGGAAGCTAAGAAGAAATATCTGCATGAAAATGTGAAGAAATCGAAAAAGAAATGATTGTCCGAAGGACTGACTCATCACGTAGGTAGGACAAAAAACAACCGTCGGTGAAATTAAAAGCAGGGATGGTCACCTTAAGAGTGCAATTGGAATTCCATTGTTAAATGCAGAGGAGAGAGTGGATCGGAGAAAAGAGAACATTGAAGGCCTCTATGAGGGGTAAAATTTGTGTGATGTGATAGAAGAAAAAACAGGAGTCAATTTAGAAGGGATAGGGGACCCAGTATTAGATTCAGAATTTAAGACAGATTTTTACGATTTATGATCAAATAAGGCAGAAAGGATCGATAGCATCAGAATTTCGAAAATTATTAGTGAAAGTGGCATCAAAACTACTATTCACGTTGGTCTCTAGAGTGTATGAGTCTGGCAATGTACCGTCTGACTTTCGCAAAAATCATCCACACAATTACGAAAACTGCAAGAGCTAACAAGTGCAAGATTTATCGCACAATTAGCTTATCAGCTTATGCATCCAAGTTTCTGACAATTATAATATGCAGAAGAATGGAAAAGAAAATTGAGGAATTGTTAGATGACGATTAGTTTGGCTTAAGGAAAGGTAAATGCACCAGAGAGACAATTCTGAGGTTGTGGTTGATAATGGAAGGAAGACTAAAGAAAAATAAAAACATCTTTATAGCGTTTGTCGTCATAGAAAAAGTGTTCCACAATGTAAAATGACGCAAGGTGTTAGAAATTCTAAGAAAAACAGCCATAAGGAGAGACAGGTAATATGCAATATGTGCAAGAGCCAAGAAGGAATAATATGGGCGAACGACCAAGAACGAAGTGCTCGGATTAAAATGGGTGTAGGACAGGGTTGTACACTTTCGTCCCTACTGTTTAGTCTGTACATCGAAGAAGTAATGGCGGAAATTAAAGAAAGATTTAGGAGTGGAACTAAAATTCAAGGTAAAAGAATATCAATGATACGATTAGCTGATGACATTGCCATCCCGAGTGAAAGTGAAGAAGAATGACATGATCTGATGAGGAAGATGGAAAGTCCAATGACTACAGAATATGGACTGAGGGTAAATCGAATAAAGACGAAAGTAATGAGAAGTATCTGTTATATCCTAGCCAGTAATGCCACCCGAGCCCGCTGCCAAAAGGTTGGCAGCATCAAAGTCCGGACGCCGTCCGCATAAGCAGCGCCAGCGAGACAGCAAATCGCCGCAAGTCTGCGCGCGCCACCGCTGGCTTCTGGTTTCTTAAGCGCTGGAGTCGCGAGCGCTAGGACAGTTCTGTATTCGCCGCTCAGTTGTATACTCGCCACCGAATTGTGTACTTGCTAGTCAGTTGTGTGTTCATCGCAGCAGAGTTGTTGTTTGTCGTCAGCCGACGCTGACCTAGCCGCTCCGACTCGAACTAGACAGATTTCTGTAGACACGGAGTTCACTACTGTTTCTGTATCTTCGTTAATAAACATAAGTACCGACTTTTATTTAATCAGTGTTTGGGTTTTCATCTTTCTGTTCACTGTTCCAGCGGACCGGTCGGCCCGCTATTAAAAGTGTGGCGGTGACTTCGTAAGCCGTTTCTACAGCGAATTGTTTGTCGCTACGAACGCCGCTACAAAAGTATCAGAAATGAGAACAGCAGGAAGCTTAACATAGAAATTTATGGTCACGAAGTAGGTGAAGTTAAGGATTTCTGCTACCTAGGCAGCAAGATCACCAATGACGGTCGGAGCAAAGACAATATCAAAACTGAAAAAAGGGCATTCCTGGCCAAGGGAAGTCTACTAGTATCAGACATAGGCTTTAATTTGAGGAATAAATTTCTGAGAAAATACGTTTGGGGCACAGCTTTGTGCGGTAGTGAAACATGGACTGTGGTAAAAACTGAACAGAAGAAATAAAATTTTCTCGGGCTTCCCGCCGCGTCAAGTGGTTAAAATCCCACGAGTCATTCTTACCACTTGACTATGACTGAGGAGAGCTCGGTCGAAATCTCGTGGGATTTTAACGACCTGACGAGGCTGGAAGCCCAAGAAAATTTTATTAATTCATATCGCCGCGAAACCATGCTTTCATACAGGACCAGAAGAAATTCGAAGTATTTGAAATGTGATGCTACAGAGGAATGTCGAAAATTAGGAGGAATGCACAGGATATGAGAGGAAAGGAATATGCAAACACTGACAAGGGGAAGGGACAGGATGATAGGACATCTGTTAAAACATCAGGCAAGGACTTCCGTGGTACTAAAGAGAGATATAGAGGGTAAAAACAGTACGGGAAGCAGAGGTTGGAATTCATAATTGAGGACGTATGTTACAAGTACTACTCGAAGGGGTTTGCACAGGAGAGGAATTCGTGGGGGCCACATCAAACCAGTCAGAAGACTGACGACTCAAAAAGAAAAAAGAAAAAATCCTCTGGCCTTGGTCTGGATGAACGCACTGGTTTGGGAACTGAGATTGTCATAAAGCCTATATAACTTCCCCTGAGACAGCAGGTCCTTGGTATATTGTACACTGGCTCTGAAGTGGATTTGACGATCGCTTTGACTTCCGAGTTGGTCGCACACTATTGGCGATAGTTCTGGGGATGTTTCTGGCCACGCGAATACCTCTTTAATGCGCACAGATATCATTGAGACATGTACCATATATAGACTATCATAGTTCTTTTGAAAAATGGCACCACCATTGCGTTGCACGAGAGAAACGACGTGAGGATGCAGCATATCGGTGACGTACCGTTGTGCCCTCAGAGTTTCTTCAATTATGACGCCCAGAGTAACTCCACTGTGTCCCTTCAAATCATTGAAAGAATGGAATCTCTCCCTTTGTCGCCGTCATATTCGTCGCCAACGTTCATCTAGGCTAGTGCCGGACGCAATTCGTCACTGAACACAAAGTGACACCATTCATTAGCAGTCCATGATTTCCACTCGCAGCCGTACGACGATTCTCCAGTGCGCCAGCTGTTACTCTTCGGCCAATTTGCAGGATGGAAGAGAATGTTGTAGGGAGTTCGATACTTATTCTCAGATGGTGCCCGTAGACGTGAAGAGGCTTGGTGTTCTACGTTGTGATCCTGCCATGTGGTGGTCAGACATTGTCGACAGGAATGGCCGCACTCATGTTCTATGCAATCCAGTATTCTGTCACTGTCACATCCGAATGTCCCACAATGGATATTACACGATTCGACTGGCCAGTTGAAGACCCTCAATGAAGCCCATTTTAAACTCTGTCAAGTTCCGATAATGCAGTCTTACGCAAATGTATCGCATCTCTGTTTTCTTCACAGTGATATCTGTTCTCATTCCACCTGTCACAGAGAGTTGCAACCCTAATCACTTACCTACCCGCCGACGGTGCTCTTATGTACGGAGTTATATTGACACCAGACTATGTCTTCTAGGTGCCTGACTTGTTTTTCAGGCAGTGTATTATGATAATTTTTCCCTTGAAATCGATTGTAAAACAATCGTTTCATCTTGTTTTGACACCATACAACGTTGTTACGGTCAGAGTCTACAGTAATATTTTACTAGAAAGCCACTTTTGAAGGAGCGGAAATGAGGCACTTTATCTCTCCAGTAACGGTTAGCTTTTACCTCGTGCGCATGGGGACCAATTCGACAGCGCACTTTTCCGTCGTCACAACTCATTTCCTCAAGGAGTGTTAAAGCACCTGTCTAACTAACCAAATTCCGATCGCGCAATATGGCGATATTCTATATCGATATATATGTACTAGAAAAATTAATTACAGGGTAAATTTTACAATACTTTTGATAGCCACCTAAAATATTTAGTCAAAAGATTGGAGCTCGTTCAGTTTCCCTTTTGGTTCTATTTTGTCTAGTTATTCTTAATTATTCTTCACTGTGCTTCTTCAACAGATTCACTGAGACAGAGAGGCTATTCCACTTACCAACTTCAGTCATTAACATGCTCTGGAAACCTATAATTCTCAGTATTTATTCTGTGAAATAGAAACTGAGGTGTAGAACTAAAGGGTAGAGATTAATGAACTAATACGCTATATGAGGTAACTTGAATGTAGTAAAAAGAACGAATTTCATCAAAATCCATGTTTGCATGCAAGCCACGCTACAAGGTATAGCAGAGGGTTCATCGTACCAATAGGGCCCTTATAGAACAAACGTTAAGTATAAATCAAACGAAATTAACATGTCATTACCGTCTATAACACGAAATTATATAACAATGTTGTAATAAGTGGACCACATGAAATTCATCTTGGTGGTTTCAGGAAATGTCAGAGACTATACACAGAAAAAGTAACTTTATACATCGTATGCTGCACAGATTTGATATCCTACAATTTGTCATGTTCTAAATATTAACTAAAGATAATCTCACAAAATTCACTCAAGCATTTCTGGGTTTCCTCTAGTACTGCAGTAGTATTTTAAATTAATGTAAAACGAGAAAGTCTGTTAACGGTAGACGTGAAGACCAAGTGTTTGAAATATAAATAAACTTTATTAATACCTCCATACAAATGTATATTTATTTAATTTATTATCGTTTACAATCACGAACTCGACACATGGTACCTAATACGGGTTATATCAACACATAGCTACACTACTGTATAAACTGGCATTTGTGGTCTATGTTTGCTACTTGGTAGAAAGAGATTTTTATGTCAAACTTCGTAACTGTATAACTGTATAACTGAATAAATGTATAGCTGCAAAATTATTCTTTTTGCAATATTTTTCTATACTTTGAAGACTGAGCACCGGTACTACTAGCAGATGACTACGATAACGAAATGGACCGTTGTGTTATGTTTTGGTTTCTATCTACCACATATATAAAAGAAAATATGTGGAGCTATTGCTTGGTGCCGAAACGTCCTGGCAGTTTAAAATTCCGTGCAACACATTCGCAACAGTACAAGTTCGAGTGCACATGCCCCACTCAGTGAGTGACTGCTGACGTCTGGTTAGCTCAGTTGGTTTAGCATTTTGCTGGGCAAGGCCTAGGTAACAGGTTAGCGGCCTTGTCTGGTACACAGTTTGCTGTTTCAAAGCAGCGCAACTGCTACTATAGAATGAAAACTGAATCTAGAACTGTGATATTCATAATATGCATATGGTAAGAAAGTCATTGCTGTGTTAAACAAGTTGTCACACAATAAATGTTTTTGGAAAATGAATATCTCGTGCAACAACAAATCTTCAGATATCAGTCACTTGAAAAACAGCACTTTCTCAAACGATACTTTGATTTTCTCGCAGAGATAAGAGCGAATTGCTCAGACAGAAATTGCAAGTCCACTCACAGTGAAACATTGGCATGAACAGCCAATACTACCAATGCTAGTTGCATCACAAAAAGTTACATCGCTCTCTCATGCCTACACGTCAACTGCAGATATTTAAGTGGAACAGTGACAAAGTAACTTCACACGTTATATAACTGTTGTTGTGGTCTTCAGTCCAGAAACTGGTTTGTGCAGCTCTCCATGCTACTCTATCCTGTGCAAGCTCCTTCATCTCCCAGTACCTACTGCAACCTACATACTTCTCATCTGTTTAGTGTATTCATCTCTTGGTCTCCCTCTACGATTTTTACCTCCACGCTGCCCTCCAATACTAAATTGGTGATCCCTTGATACCTCAGAACATGTCCTACCAAAAGATTCCTTCTTCTAGTCAAGTTGTGACACAAATTACTCTTCTCCCAAGTTCTATTCAATACTTCCTCATTACTTATGTGATCTACCCATCTAATCTGCAGCATTCTTCTATAGCACCACATTTCGAAAGCTTCTATTCTCTTCTTGTCTAAACTACATATGGTCCACGTTTCACTTCCATAAAAATATTTTCAGGAACGACTTCCTGACACTTAAACCTATACTCGAAGTTAGCAAATTTCTCTCCTTCAGAAACGCTTGCCTTACCATTGCCAGTCTACTTTTTATATCCTCTCTACTTGGATCATCAACAGTTATTTTGCTCACTAGATAGCAAAACTCATTTACTATTTTAAGCGTCTCATTCCCTAATCTAATTCCCTCAGCATCGCCCGATTTAGTTCGACTACATTCCATTATCCTCGTTTTGCTTTTATTGTTGTTCATCGTATATCCTTCTTTCAAGACACTGACCATTCCGTTCAGCAGCTCTTCCAGGTACTTTGCTGTCTCTGACAGAATTACACTGTCATCGGCGAACTTAAAAGTTTTTATTTCTTCTCCATGGATTTTAATACCTACTCCGATATTTTCTTTTGTTTCCTTTACTGCTTGCTCAGTATACAGACTGAATAACATCGGAGATAGGCAACAACCTGTCTCACACCCATCCCAACCACTGCTTCCCTTTCATGTCCCTCGACTCTTATAACTGCCATCAGGTTTCCGTACAAATTGTAAATAGCCTTTCACTCCCTGTATTTTACCCCAGCCACCTTCAAAATTTGAAAGAGAGTATTCCAGTGAACATTGTCAAAAGCTTTCTCTAAGGCTACAAATTCTAGGAAAGAAGGTTTGCCTTTCCTTAATCTTTTTTCTAAGATCAGTCGTAGGGTCAGTATTGTCTAACGTGTTCCAACATTTCTACGGAATCCAAAGTGATCTTCCCCAAGACCGGTTTCTACCAGTTTTTCCATTCGTCTGTAAGGAATTCGTGTTAGTATTTTGCAGCTGTGGCTTATTAAACGGATAGTTCGGTAATTTACACATCCGTGAACATCTGATTTCTTTGGGTTTGGAATTATTACATTCTTCTTCAAGTCTGGGAGTATTTCATCTGTCTCATACATCTTACTCACCAGGTGGTAGAGTTTTGTCAGGGATAGCTCTCCCATGGCTATCAGTACTTCTAATGGGATGTTGTCTGCTCCCGGGGCCTTGTTTCGACTTAGGTCTTTCAGGGTTCTCTCAAACCCTGCACCCAGTATCGTATCTCCCACTTCATCTTCATCTACATCCTCTTCCATAATATCGTCCTCAAGTACATCGCCCTTGTATAGAACCTCTATATACTCCTTCCACCTTTCTGCTTTCCCTTCTTTGCTTAGAACTGGGTTTCCATCTGAGCTCTTGATAAACATGCAAGTGGTTCCCTTCTCTCCAAAGCTCTCTTTAATTTTCCCGTAGGCGGTATCTATCCTACCCCTAGTGATATATGCCTCGACATCCTTATATTTGTCGTCTAGCCATTCTTGCTTAGCTATTTAACACTTCCTGTCGATCTCATTTTTGAGACGTTTGTATTCCTTTTTGCTTGTTTCATTTACTACATTTTTGTATTTTCTTCGTTAGTCAATCAAATTTAATCTCTTCTTTAACCGAAGGATTTCTATTAGTCCTCGTCTTTTTACCTACTTGATCCTCTTGATCCACGTCTTCTACTGTGTTTCTTTCCCCCATTGTTGTTAATAGTTCCCTAATTCTCTCCCTGAAACTGTCTAGAACTTCTGGTTCTGTCAGTTTATGAAGGTCCCATCTCCTTAAATTCGCACCTTTTTGCAGTTTCTTCAGTTTTAATCTACAGTTCATAACCAATAGATTGTGGTCTGAGTCCACATCCCCTTGGAAATGTCTTGCAATTAAAAACCTGGTTCCTAAATCTCTGTCTTACCATTATATATTCTATCTGAAACCTTCCAGTATCTCCAGGCTTCTTCCACGTATACAACCTTCTTTCATGGCTCTTGGACCAAGTGGTAGCTATGATTAAGTTACCCTCAGTGCAAAATTCTACCAGGCGGCTGCCTCTTCCATTCCTTGCCTCCATTCCATATTCACCTACTACGTTTCCTTCTCTCGCCTCTCCTACTCTCGAATTCCAGTCACCCATGACTACAAATTTTCGCCTCCCTTCACTGTCTGAATAACTTCTTTTATCTCGTCATACATTTCATCAATCTCGTCGTCATCTGCAGAGCTAGTTGGCATATAAACTTGTACTACTGTGGTAGGCGTAGGTATCGTATCTATCTTGGCCACAATAGTGCGTTAGTAGTAGCTTACCCGCATTCCTATTTTTTATTCATTATTAAACCTACTCCTGCATTACCCCGATTTGATTTTGTATCTATAATCCTGTATTCACATAACCAGAATTCCTGTTCCTCCTGCCACCGAACTTCACTAATTCCCACTATATCTAACTTTAACCTATCCATTTCCCTTTTTAAATTTTCTAACCTATCTGCCCGATTACGGGATCTGACATTCCACGCTCCGCCCCTCAGAACGCTAGTTTTCTTTCTGCTGATAACAACGTCCTCCTGAGTAGTCCCCGCCCGGAGATCCGAATGGGGGACTATCTTACATCCGGAAAATTTTACCCAAGAGGACGCCATCGTCGTTTAACCATAAAGTAAAGCTGCATGCCCTCGGGCGAAATTACGGCTGTAGTTTCCCCTTGCTTTTAGTCGTTCGCAGTACCAGCACAGCAAGACCGTTTTGGTTACAAGGCCAGATCAGTCAATCATCCAGACTGTTTCCCCTGCTACTACTGAAAAGGCTGCTGCCCCTCTTCAGGAACCACACGTTTGTCTGGCCTCTCAACAGATACCCCTCCGTTGTGGTTGCACCTACGGCACGGCTATCTGTATCGCTGATTCGCCCAAGCCTCCCCACCAACGGCAAGGCCCATGGTTCATGGGGGGGATTATATAACTAACAGACAGAATACTTAGCAAGCACAAGTGCCTTGGTTGGCTTGCTGGCCATTCATAAGCGTGCTTCGGCCCAGGTTGAAGTTATTTATATTGCACTTTTATTTTGCTCTTCTCATACTGTAGCATTTAAACCCGATCTTTGATAAATTTTTATGGCAGTTTTCAGGAATTATTACTCCACTTTTTCTCACGTTATCAAGATACAACTCGTGGTTTGGAATATATAACTGTGCTGGTTGGAGATAAGAAATTTAAGTCCATTGAGCAATTTCAGTATAACAAGGAAAGAAACGTTGCCTGATCCATTAGAGTGAAAGAGAGTGAAAATGTTAAGTTACACTTAATTCACTATTAAAATTAATCTTGAGTCAGAACTCATAGAAAGAGGATTATGACCAAATTAGAGACATCCTCATATTAAAGTATTATCTGTGGACTAACAACAGTTATAATGGGAAGGCACAGTGTCGATAGATAGACAAGGATAACACTCTACAGAACGTATTTGAGTCATGTCATGACCTATTGATAACTCGTCTTGAAGCAAAGATTTCGGTGCCCGGGACGGGACATCATGAGGGAGTAAGGTGCTGGAAAAGGGGGATTTTTATGGTAGTGTGAGTAGCGAGGCGGAGGAAGCTGAGTGGCTGTTGCAGATTTAAGTGGTGCGGTGTTAGCCAGTGGACTTTGGCTTCCAATGCTCCTGGGTCCGACAGAAGACGTCATGGGCACACAAGACATGGGACATGGAGCGTGTGACGCTGGCTGAGACGTCTGGTTGGAACGGAGCAGAGAGGTCCGAAGAATCTGGTCTATATGCAGTAGGATGGAATATTGGAAATGTGACCTGTTGTAGTTACGTCCGCTATCTTCCTGCCACCGCCACCCAGATCAGCTTTCTTCAACGCCGACTAAGAATCCGATGAGGACATAGTTGGTGTGGAATTATTTGAATTACGTTTCCTTCTCAATGTAGCATCTAAGTGGTGTTCGATGTACGATGCAGGTTTATTCGACTGTTAGTTTATGGCTTCGCAGTAGCGGTTCCCGCCAAAATTATAAAGATTGCTAGTTGTACTGTCGCTAGCCCGATATTTGCCGTATTTTTACAGGGTGGTTCTGCTCGGCCCCTCTGGAACTGTAAGTATTCTGCATCTACGTAGGTGCTCCGCAAGCCACCGTACGGTGTGTCGCGGAGGATACCCTGTACCACTGTCAATCATTTCCATTTATGTTCCACTCGCAGCAGAACGTGGGAGAAACGACTGTCTATATGCCTCCATATGAGCCCTAATTTCTCGTATCTTGTCTTCGTGATCCTTACCCGCAATGTATGTTGACGGCAGTAGAATTATTTGTCGGTCAGCCTCAAATGCATGTTCTCTAAAGTTTCTCAATAGTATTCCTCGAAAAGAATGTCGCGTTCCTTCCAGGGTTTCCCATTTGATTTCCCAAAACATCTCCGTAACGTTTTATCTGTTCTTCGAATTCACCGGTAACAAATCTAACAGCCCGCCTCTGAACTGCTTCGATGTCGTCCTTCAATCAGACCTGGTGCGGATCCCAGACACCCGAGTATTATTCAAGAATAGATCGCCCCAGCGTCGAATATGCTGTCTCCTTTACAGATGAGCGGCAATTTCCTGAAATTGAGTCAGTAAACAGAAGTCGACCGTTACACTTTCCTATCAAGGTCCTCGTATGCTTATTCCATTTCATATCACTTTGAAACGACACGCCCAGATCTTTAAACCACGTAACTGTGTCAAGCAAGCCACTTGAAATGCTGTAAGCGAATATTATAGGATTTTTCGTTGTTCATCTTCCTTAACTTAGATTTTCCCACAATTAGAGCTAGATGCCATTCATCACACCAACTTGAAAGTTCGTCTGAATCGTCTTGTACCTCCCTACAGTCACTCAACCTCGACACCTTACGGTATGCCACAGCATCATCAGCAAACAACCTCAGATTGCTGCCCTCCTCGTTCCCAAAGTCAATTATGTGTATATAGAGAACAACAACGTTTCAGTCACACTTCCCTGGGGCACTCCTGACAATATCGTTGTCTCTGTTGAACACTCGCAGTAGGTAAAATCATCCTGTGTTCTATTAAGTAGTTTTCGAGCCACGTATTCCATATGTTTGTACCTCCGTTATGAGCCTGTAGTGGGGCACAACATCAAATGCTTTCAGGAGATCTAGAAACATGAGATCTGCCTGTTCTCTGTCACCCATAGTTCGCAGCATATCATGTGACAATGATGCAAGCTGAGTTTCGCGCCGGCGATGCTTCTTAAACCAAGATTGTTCCGTGGATATAAGCTTCTGTCTCAGTTTATTTTATGCGAACTGAGAATGTGTTCAAGTATTCTGCAGCAAGCTGAAGTTAGGGATATCGGTCTGTAATCTTGCTGGTCCATTCTGTTGCCCTCTTACCCACTGGAATGAACTGCACCTTTCTTCCAGTTTTTGGGACTACGTGCTAGGCGATAGATTCACTATAGATCCAAGATATGTAAGGGACCAATTCCGTAGAGTACTCATTGTAAAACCAAATTGGGATTCCATCCCGACCTGGAGACTTACCTTCTTTCAAATCTGTGAGATGTTTCTCTATGAAAGAGATGCCCATTATTGTCATCCATAGGGGTATCTGTCCGATGATCAAATGACGGTATGTTTGTACGATTCTCTTGGGTGAACGATTTCTTGAATGCGAAATTTAGGACTTCGGCTTTCGTTCTGCATTGTCAACTGCCACATCAGACTGGTAATGAGGGACTGAATGGAGGGAAGTGTTTAGCGATTTTACGTAGGACCAGAATTTTCTCGGCCAACAGCCTTTCCACAGTGGTAACACCGGTTCCCGTCAGATCACCGAAGTTAAGAGCTGTCGGGCTTGGCCGGCACTGGGATAGGTGACCATCCGGTCTGCCAAGCGCTGTTGCCAAGCGGGGAGCCCTCAGCCCTTGTGAGGCAAACTGAGGAGGTACTTGATTAAGGAGTGGCGGCTCTGGTCTCGTGAGCTGACATACCGCCGGGAGTGCAGTGTGCTGACCACGTGCCCCTACATATCTGCATCCAGTAGCGCCTGTGGGCTGAGGATTATACGGCGGCCGGTCGGTACCCTTGGGCCTTCCAAAGCCTGTTCGGACGGAGTTTAGTTTTGTTTAGAATTTTCTCAGGTTCTCTGCCTGATCTTTTGATAAGCTATGACGGTGGTAGTTGCAGTACGCTTCGCGTGTAGGTTTTTTCGCATTCGCAAGAGTCTCTACTAACCTTCGGTTATCATCATTTGTGCGTTTTCTTTTGTACCGAGAGCAGAACAGCCTCTGGTTCCTCAGCATTTTGCGTATTTCGTCATTAAACCATTGTAGATCTTTGCCGTCCATTATCCACTTACAAGGCGCATAATTTTCTGAACCACAATTTATATTCTGCTTGAACATTAAAACATTTTTGGAAGGTGACTATCAGCACAATTCAAGTAATGTATAATCTGCATGTTTGACCTTCATCTGCTTTTATTTTAAACCCAAACATCAACTGGTTTCAGTCTTGGACCATCTTCACCGATAAGAGTTAAAATGGTTTAAGCCACACATTTTGTCATTACTTAAATAACATGTAGAGCATGTCATGGATATCAATATACGTACAGGACTTTTAGAACCAAACAAACTAATACTAAATGCACAGAGAGCAATTCTGAAGAGAAAATCTGGACTATTATTCTGATCTTCTCTTCCGTTTTTCTCTGTGTATGTTTGCTTCTAAACGACCTGTGTCGTATATTGATTTTCATTACATGCTCTGCACATTATTTAAGTAATGAGAAATGTAATGTGTGGCTTAAACCATTTTAACCTTGATCCCTGAATATGGCCCAAGACTGAAACCGGTAGACGTTTGGGTTTAAAATAATAGTAGCTGGTGCTCAAACATGCATTATACACATTGCTTCAACTTGCCCACAATCCTTCTACGTACACCTTACAGGAAGTAACTGACATCAGTTCACTGTCTATGTAAAATTCTAATAACTGCTTATCTGCTGTGTCTAGATGAAACACGCTCCTCGTCTTATTGACTGGTTTATTAACTGTCGTAACCGTAGTTGTTATAATGATACCTTGACCGCTAATCCTCGTTTCTATACACCTTGACCGCTAATCCTCGTTTCTATACTGACATTGTCAATAAGATCTGGTCTATTTGTAGTTACAAGATCTAATATATGTCCATTGCGTGTGGGATGTCGATCTAGTTGTTCACGACAGTTTTCAGAAAACGTGTTCAAAAGTATTTCGAACGACTGTCTGTATCTCCCCGCAGTGAATCTCATAGACATCCCAGTCTATATTTGGTAGGTTAAAGTCTCCTCCAACTGGTGTTGAATGATCCGGGTATTTGCCCGCTATTTACCATAGATTTTCTTTGAAAGATTCTAGAACTGTGACAGGGCAATCGGGTGATATGTAAAAACATCCTAAAATTAACATTGTTTTATCTATACCAGTCTTAAGCGACCTGGTAACTTCACTGTCGTACTCCACATCGACCTCAATAGAGTTGGTATTCGTTTCCACTCTAAGGTGTTCTGCGTGGTAGATCATAATCTCCGTGCCTACCTGGCCGTTAGTTAAAGTTCATGACTGTTTTCTGTGCTGTAGATAATGGTTTTACTGCTGTATTTGTGTATCTTAAACTGTGACACCGAGAGGGTCTACTACCTTCGAACTGTTTGTTGTGTAACTTACTTGATTTTCGCAGGAAAATTAAAGTACAAACTTACCTTTAGAATAGTAACGCATTATTCCTGTGGTGTGCCTGTTCACCTTTAAAAGCAGTGTGTGCGAGTGCACTTAAATTTTCTGGCATTTCCTGCTACTTTTGTGCGTTCTCTCTTCTCCCGTGTTAAATGTTATCATTGATCTAACTTGACCTCTTTCTGCTACTCCTCGGGAGTCGCTTACTATTCCGAGGGAAGGAGAGGTAGGTGACGTCTTAAAACTAATCATTCATTGCGTTGTTAGCTCGCTCACCTGATTTATTTAATCAATTTTGCGGCCGAAGCCTTGAATTGTTATATCTATTTCAAAGAGAGTATTTTGTGTGTTACAGGCATGTTCTGCTCCCGTGCTTAGCTTGAAGGTCAGTGTGGGTCGTCGGTTAGCCAGTCGTCGGCGGACGGGAAGCTACTCCCACCTGGGCGGATAAGGCGGTCACTAATTCTGATGTTGTATTTACGATACCGTTGATACTCTGTAATTACTCTTGTTGATAAAATTTTATTTTAACTTTCGTACAGTTCTTGGACCACTTGATTCTTCCCCTTTTGGGTTTTTAATTAGTAAAGTTTATCATTTTTCCTCTAATGTCCACAAATTGAATTCAGTTTGGTCGATGGTCTGCCATTATCATTTCAGAATAATTCTTCAGTTACTGTTCCAAAGCTCTAACGAAGCCTAAACGCTCTTGTTCTCTATTATTAGAGATATTGTTATCACTGTTTAAATTGTTTCAAATAGCGTTTTGATCTTATTAAGTAGTTTTCAATAAATTATCTTATGTACACTCCTGGAAATTGAAATAAGAACACCGTGAATTCATTGTCCCAGGAAGGGGAAACTTTATTGACACATTCCTGGGGTCAGATACATCACATGATCACACTGACAGAACCACAGGCACACAGACACAGGCAACAGAGCATGCACAATGTCGGCACTAGTACAGTGTATATCCACCTTTCGCAGCAATGCAGGCTGCTATTCTCCCATGGAGGCGATCGTAGAGATGCTGGATGTAGTCCTGTGGAACGGCTTGCCATGCCATTTCCACCTGGCGCCTCAGTTGGACCAGCGTTCGTGCTGGACGTGCGGACCGCGTGAGACGACGCTTCTTCCAGTCCCAAACATGCTCAATGGGGGACAGATCCGGAGATCTTGCTGGCCAGGGTAGTTGACTTACACCTTCTAGAGCACGTTGGGTGGCACGGGATACATGCGGACGTGCATTGTCCTGTTGGAACAGCAAGTTCCCTTGCCGGTCTAGGAATGGTAGAACGATGGGTTCGATGACGGTTTGGATGTACCGTGCACTATTCAGTGTCCCCTCGACGATCACCAGTGGTGTACGGCCAGTGTAGGAGATCGCTCCCCACACCATGATGCCGGGTGTTGGCCCTGTGTGCCTCGGTCGTATGCAGTCCTGATTGTGGCGCTCACCTGCACGGTGCCAAACACGCATACGACCATCATTGGCACCAAGGCAGAAGCGACTCTCATCGCTGAAGACGACACGTCTCCATTCGTCCCTCCATTCACGCCTGTCGCGACACCACTGGAGGCGGGCTGCACGATGTTGGGGCGTGAGCGGAAGACGGCCTAACGGTGTGCGGGACTGTAGCCCAGCTTCATGGAGACGGTTGCGAATGGTCCTCGCCACGATACCCCAGGAGCAACAGTGTCCCTAATTTGCTGGGAAGTGGCGGTGCGGTCCCCTACGGCACTGCGTAGGATCCTACGGTCTTGGCGTGCATCCGTGCGTCGCTGCGGTCCGGTCCCAGGTCGACGGGCACGTGCACCTTCCGCCGACCACTGGCGACAACATCGATGTACTGTGGAGACCTCACGCCCCACGTGTTGAGCAATTCGACGGTACGTCCACCCGGCCTCCCGCATGGCCACTATACGCCGTCGCTCAAAGTCCGTCAACTGCACATACGGTTCACATCCACGCTGTCGCGGCATGCTACCAGTGTTAAAGACTGCGATGGAGCTCCGTATGCCACGGCAAACTGGCTGACACTGACGGCGGCGGTGCACAAATGCTGCGCAGCTAGCGCCATTCGACGGCCAACACCGCGGTTCCTGGTGTGTCCGCTGTGCCGTGCGTGTGATCATTGCTTGTACAGCCCTCTCTCAGTGTCCGGAGCAAGTATGGTGGGTCTGACACACCGGTGTCAATGTGTTCTTTTTTCCATTTCCAGGAGTGTATTTAGGAATGGTGCTTAATCTTCGTTTAGGGCGAATCCTTCCAACCCTTGAGCAATCGATAAATCACAGGGAGCATATGAGTATTACCTTTGGAAAAGTTGATGACGTTTTCTGAGACAAACACCTCACCACATCAGGCTCAAAATAGTGAGTGATAATGTTCACTTTTCTTCATTCTCTCCATCTCTGCTTCAGACTCCATTATCATCATTGTAACACATTATTATCAGCATTCCATATGCGCAGTGGAAAGCCTCGTGATATTTCAGTGCATGGCATATGAATCCAGTTGTGTAGATGGACGGCACGAAGTTGAGCGAGCGGAACGTGAGCCCCTGGAGGTGCAGGCAACCCCGCAGTGCAGTTCACGCTGACCCGCTACAGCTGAGGACGTCTGTCGCCGAGCACGAGGCAGTCAGCACCGGAGCGAGGTGCGACATTTTTAAAACCGGGCACGGCGCAGTCGGCACGTCGTACCCCAAATGAGAACGCGAGCGAGATATTCCCGTGAAAAATACCGGCTATCATTTATATGAGGGGGAGCAGATATTGCCGCGAATATTTTACACGCCAGGGATACGCCGGCCCGCCGTGACGCCGCCCTCGCGTTGGGCTCGCCTACGAGGATTTTTATTAAAAAGAATTTTCATTGCACGAAAGGCATTTTCGGAATATTTATTACTCCTTTGTGATTTTTTTCAACGGTTGTTTAGCTGCGCGGGAATATCGGTGTATCGATCACTTCCAGTCTTAATGAAGAACGACAGAATCTCCTTTTGACGTACATCCACATAATCTCAGGTCGCCTTTATCGCAGGTTTGTTTTCTTTAAAAATCAAATTATATCCCAATAAAATATTTTTCGGGGAATGGAGGCACGTGCCGAAGCATTTAATACCTTCATATCGGCGTGAATTAGCCACACCGTGCTTGAAAAAATATGCGATGGGCGTTGGAAATCGAACGTCGCATATTTTTCTTCTTAATATTTGTCGCACGAGCTTAATGTCACTCTACCGAATCGGATATTTGAGCTTTATTCGATAGTGGAAACAAACAAAGTGACATTTTTGAACCTCTGACAAATGAAATGTGCTTTTCACGAAACGTATTGCCGCTGTGATCACGTACTGCTAACGGTACACTGGAGTACATACCATTCTATTTGCCCGTCGTATTTGGCAGTGCGCTCCCATCACCATCGGCCAAAAAACAACAACAAAATTTAAAAAAATAAAAGGAAAACTGAAATCACACACTGAAAAAAGGTTTCACGGCCAGTATATACATCCTTAGAATTTGTTTCTTTTCTTCCAGTTTACAGCAATCATAAGGCTTTTGTCCAGCACTATGGTTTTCGGTCAGTCCAATATGTTTGAAACATATCCTAATAGTATAATATGAAAAGGCCACAGCCTACAATGAGCCAAATATAGGCTTCAAAGTCGAACACGTTCAGCAAGTGGAGCTGTCTATACACATCAGTGCTACAGTTGGATTGTAACGTCATTACGCCTCTTCCTAAGATCACGTAGTTTCATCAACCTGTGTTATAGGACAAGTAGCTCTGACGTTTTGGCGACGACTCCTTTAACAAAAGCATTCCACAACTTTCCCGTTATCAGTACTTCTCCATTTCTGTTAAAGATGTGCTTTTGAATTTATATGGACTCTGTGTATGTCCTAACACATTAATCTTCATTTGCAAGACTACTCTGCAAATAACACTTCAGTACCTGGCAGGGATGTTATCGAACCACCTTCAGACTAATTTTCTACCATTCCACTACCGAACAACACATTTCTCATTACCGGTGCAGTTTGTTTGCTGCCCTGACTTGCAACTTTCGAAACACGCTAAAAATATTTTTATTTTAAATGCTACTTTCATTCCTTGTTTAGCCCGCCGTTGGGGCCGAGTGGTTCTAGGCGCTGCACTCTGGAACCGCGCGTCCGATACGGTCGCACGTTCGAATCCTGCCTCGTGCACGGATGTGTGTGATGCCCTTAGGTTAGTTAGGTTTAAGTAGTTCTAAGTTCTAGGGGGCTGATGACCTCAGCTGTTAAGCCCCGTAGTGCTCAGAGCCATTTGAACCATTTGACCCTTGTTTATGTTATTACCTTGTCTGTATCAGCTTTTTTTCTCGGTGAAGCCATGGCATAATTCCCATAATCGGTTCCCCAACTTTGCTACTTAGTTTCATACTCTTTTTCGAAAGAAACTAATGTATTACAATACATTTGCTGTAAGTAAGACTCGTATCCATGATTTTGAGAGGATCACTCCGGCATCTGATGTGTTGAAGAAGGTGTACCCAGAAATGAATAATGATTACATTCCCAATCTTTCCCGTTTTGGTTCTTACACATCTAATGCGAAATAGAAGGCGGTCATACAGACAGATGTTTTTGCATATGGGTTGTCCTATGTAATAGGATTTTCCTGTTTCGTTAGTGAGAATATAATTTAAACCATTTATGAGGTTTGTACTTTTATGGAAGACTCTTCCGGGTATTATGGCAAAAGACTAGTTTCTATTTATCTCTACTTAGCCTTCAGGCACTGATAATCTACAACATAATACATTCGAAAAGACTGGAATTCCGTAAATTAATAGATTTCGGTGCGAATAGTACATTTTCAAACTTTTATTCTTACCACAGCCATGTAGCAGAAGCCTCCCTGACTGAGGTGCTAATCGACGTTATGACAAAACACTTCACGTAGACGAGAGATTGCGACACCAGTCACAAGGCATGTAACAGCTAACACGGTGTGATCAACAGCGAAGTAATATTTTGTAACTTGGGCGCCTGCGTGCTACTGTGAAAACCACACGTTGCGAAGTTAACCGTGCCTAGCAATCCATGGGGACTGATGACCTCAGATGTTCAGTCACACAGTGCTCAGAGCCATTTGAGCCAATCCATGCTCGAAGAATAGAGAGCTGGGAGAAGCCGACAGAACAAGTAATAGGAAGCTAACTTCCTCGTCTTCCTCCAGTAGGACTACATGTGAGGCGTAGCTATAAGTGTCTAAACAATAGAGCTTAGAGGCTCAAAGCATTCAGTCGTGCCATGACGGAAATGGCGGGCATTTGGGTCTCAGAGAAATCTCGCCCAGTCCTGCTGACTACCTCCTCACTGACTGACTCATCGAGTTCCGGCGAGGTGCGCCTACCAGCGTTGTAATCAGAGGCTCGTGAAACTTCATCGACACGGGGAGCTGGTGTGTAGAATCAACCCTCTAACGGAACTGGACGTAGGATCACAAGATGTCTATGGTCCGGCCTCCTCTAGACGCCAATGGCTCCTGTCCTGGTCGATCCCTGGGAGGATGGGTGCACTGCTGCGTGGCACGGACGCCTGGTGTCGGTTTCCACACACAAATACACGGCAAGGGAACTACAAATAAAGGTAAGGTTGTGAAGCTGGCAAGGCTATGGAGAACCTGGGTGGACCACGCTCGTACTTCTTCAGAATTCATGCGTGGTGCTTCCCGGTGGTGGGCTGCTTCGCATCGTAGTAGCTGCCACCTGTGAACTATGACAATGGGCGTCACCAGAGGATTGGGGTGTAAGCTCATCCAGCAGTCGGCAGACACCGTGTGTCTGTGAAGATGGCTCAAGTGCTGCACAGAGTTGTTTGAATAAACACGTGTCAACACTACTATCCCGTGGTGTTCTCTGGTTCAAAAATGGTTCAAATGGCTCTGAGCACTATGGAACTTAACTTCTGAGGTCATCAGTCCCCTAGAACTTAGAACTACTTAAACCTAACTAATCTAAGGACATCACACACATCCATGCCCGCGGCAGGATTCGAACCTGCGACTGTAGCGGTCGCGCTGCTCCAGACTGATGCGCCTAGAACCGCTCGGCCACTCCGGCCGGCACTTTGGTTCTTCAGGCTGTTCTTGAGGTTTGGAGCGTGCCGGTCGAAATGCATTCCGGATCTGCTTCTCGGAGTACCCGTTCTGGGCCAACACAGAGCGGAGATGGTTAAGCCCTGCCGGTAAGCTATCCTGATCTGAGATGGTTCTAGCCCTATGCACTAGCGTTCGTAATACACCGCTGCACTGTGAGGGATAATGATAGCTCGTAGCTTGTAAATACATGTCTGTGTGGGTACGCTTCCGGAACACACTGTGACCCAAGGAGCCGTCTCCTTTTCTACGAACCAAAACATCCAGGAACGGGAGCT
Organism: Schistocerca piceifrons; assembly: GCF_021461385.2. Lineage (NCBI taxonomy): Eukaryota > Metazoa > Arthropoda > Insecta > Orthoptera > Acrididae > Schistocerca > Schistocerca piceifrons. The sequence continues at coordinate 406,222,952 of NC_060139.1, forward strand.
CACCATCTTTCTCTACCTCCGTGGTGAAACAGTTGCTTGGATGGAGGGAGTTCAGACGTTCGAGAAAAGAAGCATTGCTGTCCCAAGCGGCCATACCACAAACGTATCACCCTTTTTTTTGCTCATGTGTCTACTGACTTGTTTGAAGCGGCCCGCCAAGAATTACTTTCCTGTGCTAACCTCTTCATCTCAGAGTAGCACTTGCAACCTACGTCCTCAATTATTTGCTTGACGTATTCCAATCTCTGTCTTCCTCTACAGTTTTTGCCCTCTACAGCTCCCTCTAGTACCATGGAAGTCATTCCCTCATGTCTTAGCAGATATCCTATCATCCTGTCCCTTCTCCTTATCAGTGTTTTCCACATATTCCTTTCCTCTCCGATTCTGCGTAGAACCTCCTCATTCCTTACCTTATCAGTCCACCTAAATTTCAACATTCGTCTATAGCACCACATCTCAAATGCTTCGATTCTCTTACTCCAGACGTACATCCTCAGAAATTTCTTCCTCATATTAAGGCCGGTATTTGATATTAGTAGACTTCTCTTGGCCAGAAATGCCTTTTTTGCCATAGCGAGTCTGCTTTTGATGTCCTCCTTGCTCCGTCCGTCATTGGTTATTTTACTGCCTAGGTAGCAGAATTCCTTAACTTCATTGACTTCGTGACCATCAATCCTGATGTTAAGTTTCTCGCTGTTCTCATTTCTACTACTTCTCATTACCTTCGTCTTTTCGATTTACTCTCAAACCATACTGTGTACTCATTAGACTGTTCATTCCGTTCAGCAGATCATTTAATTCTTCTTCACTTTCACTCAGGATAGCAATGTCATCAGCGAATCGTATCATTGATATCCTTTCCCTTGTATTTTAATTCCACTTTCTTTTATTTCCATCACTGCTTCCTCGATGTACAGATTGAAGAGTAGGGGCGAAAGGCTACAGCCTTGTCTTACACCCTTCTTAATACGAGCACTTCGTTCTTGATCGTCCACTCTAGTTATTCCCTCTTGGTTGTTGTACATATTGTATATGACCCATCTCTCCCTATAGCTTACCCCTACTTTTTTCAGAATCTCGAACAGCTTGCACCATTCTATATTGTCGAACGCTTTTTCCAGGTCGACAAATCCTATGAAAGTGTCTTGATTTTTCTGTAGCCTTGCTTCCATTATTAGCCGTAACGTCAGGATTGCCTCTCTCGTCCGTTTACTTTTCCTAAAGCCAAACTGATCGTCACCTAGCGCAGTCTGAATTTTCTTTTCCATTCTTCTGTATATTATTCTTGTAAGCAGCTTCGATGCATGAGCTGTTAAGCCGATTGTGCTTTTCCGAAAGTCAGATGGTATATCGCCAGACTCATATATTCTGCACACCAACGTGAATAGTCGTTTTGTTGCCACTTCCCCTAATTATTTTAGAAATTCTGATGGAATGTTATCTATCCCTTCTGCCTTATCTGACCGTAAGTCCTCAAAAGCTCTTTTAAATTCCGATTCTAATACTGGTTCCCCTATGTCTTCTAAATCGACTCCTGTTTCTTCTTCTATCACATCAGACAAATCTTCACCCTCATAGAGGCTTTCAATGTATTCTTTCCACCTATCTGATCTCCCCTCTGCATTTAACAGTGGAATTCGCGTTGTGCTCTTAATGTCACCAATGGTTGTTTTGACTTTCCTGTATTCCGAGTCTGTCCTTCCGACAATCATATCTTTTTCGATATCTTCACAATTTTCCTGCAGCCATTTCGTCTTAGCTTCCCTGCACTTCCTATTTATTTCATTCCTCAGCGACTTGTATTTCTGTATTCCTGATTTTTCCGGAACATGTTTGTACTTCCTCCTTTCATCAATCAACTGAAGTATTTCTTCTGTTGCCCATGGTTTCTTCGCAGCTACCTTCTTTGTACCCATGTTTTCCTTCCCAACTTCTGTGATGGCCCTTTTTATAGATGTCCATTCCTCTTCAACTGTTCTGCCTACTGCGCTATTCCTTATTGCTGTATCTATAGCGTTAGAGAACTTCAAACGTATCTCGTCATTCCTTAATACTTCCGTATCCCACTTCTTTGCGTATTGAATCTTTCTGACTAATCTCTTGAACTTGAGCCTACTCTTCATCACTACTATATTGTGATCTGAGTCTATATCTGCTCCTGGGTACGCCTTACAATCCAGTATCTGATTTCGGAATCTCTGTCTGACCATGATGTAATCTAATTGAAATCTTCCCGTATCTCCTGGCCTTTTCCAAGTATACGTCCTCCTCTTGTGGTTCTTAAACAGGGTATTCGCTATTACTAGCTGAAACTTGTTACAGATCTCAATTAGTCTTTCTCCTCTTTCATTCCTTGTCCCAAGCCCATATTCTCCTGTAACCTTTTCTTCTGTTCCTTCCCCTACAACTGCATTCCAATCGCCCATGACTATTAGATTTTCGTCCCCCTTTACATACTGCATTACCCTTTCAATATCCTCATACACTTTCTCTCTCTGTTCATCTTCAGCTTGCGACGTCGGCTTGTATACCTGAACTATCGTTGTCGGTGTTGGTCTGCTGTCGATTCTGATTAGAACAACCCGGTCACTGAACTGTTCTCAGTGACACACCCTCTGCCCTACCTTCCTATTCATAACGAATCCTACACCTGTTATGCCATTTTCTGCTGCTGTTGATATTACCCGATATTCATCTGACCAGAAATCCTTGTCTTCCTTCCACTTCACTTCACCTACCCCTACTATATCTAGATTGAGCGTTTGCTTTTCCCTTTTCAGATTTTCTAGTTTCCCTACCACGTTCAAGCTTCTGAAATTCCACGCCCCGACTCGTAGAACTTTATCCTTTCGTTGATTATTCAATATTTTTCTCATGGTAACCTCCCACTTGGCAGTCCCCTCCCGGAGATCCGAATGGGGGACTATTCCTGAATCTTTTGCCAATGGAGAGATCATCATGACACTTCTTCAATTATAGGCCACATGTCCTGTGAATACACGTTACGTGTCTTTAATGTGGTTTTGTGGTTTTAGGGTTTTAGGGCGCAAAACTTCTAAGGTCATTAGCGCCCACGTGTCTTTAATGCAGTGGTTTCCATTGCCTTCTGCATCCTCATGTCGTTGATCATTGCTGATTCTTCCGCCTTTAGGGGCAATTTCCCACCCCTAGAACAAGAGAGAGCCCTGAACGTCTATCCGCTCCTCCGCCCTCTTTGACAAGGCCGTTGGCAGAATGAGGCTGACTTCTTATGCCGGAAGTCTTCGGCCGCCAATGCTGATTATTTATCAAAATTTTGGCAGTGGCGGCGATCGAACCCGGGACCGAAGACGTTTTGATTACGAAACAAGGACGCTACCCCCCCTTTTTTTTTAGACGCTACCCCTTTTTTATATTTTATTTTATTTATTTATTTATTTTTTTCCAAAGCCAAACTCTTTTTCCTTTAAGAACAAATTGGGAGGAATAATAACGAAAAGTTTTTTTTTTTCAAATGAAAACAAAGACTCCAATTCTACTGGTTTCTCCGTCCAGTAAACAAAAATGTGTCTCCTTCGTCTTGTTGGCGAAGAAGCAATCTTTTGGAACAAAAAAAAGTTTCTCAAAGCCAAAATCAATATTTCTTTTTCCTTTAAGAACAAATTATGAGGAATAAATAAGGAAAAGCTTTTTAAGTCGTCGTGCTACTTGTAGTTAAAGTCCAGTTCTTACAGGAGCTCCTGAAGTGTATCCGCCTACAGCATGCCAACTCGTCCAAACGTGTCTTCTCATGGCGTAGGCGTGGGTTCTGGGTAGCAGATCTATTCAGTTCGGTTCGGTTTATACAGTTTTCAGCTTCTCAGGGCTTGGACGTTCCAGCTACTAGGTGGGTCATCGAAAGTGCTCCGTAAGAAATTGGTAAAATATTGTTTATAGCGTGGGTTGCGTATCAGGACGCAGTGTCGGTCGTTGAGAGAAGTCCAATATCCTAGCGTAGACTTGTCGCCAGAAGTAAAATGACAGCGGATCGTGTGGCCACAGATCCAATTCACAGAGTTAGTTTTGGCGGAGGGGTAGAAAGTCTTATCGGGATACAAAAGCATGTGGACGTCGATCTGAGCCGGTGTCTGGCGAGTAAGAAATGCCAAAATTCGCCGCGCAAGTGTCCAGACGTCTAGCGCTGTGCCACAGTGGAACCGGTGGACATCCGTGTCATCCACTCCACAGTGAGTGCAGAGGGATGAATCGGCGAGATGGATGCGGTGCAGATGATCTCGGTTAACTTGTTTGCCATTCACGGTGATGTACCACGCTGATTGAACATCTGATTCGAGAAAACGCGCATGGATCGCCTTCCATATGTGTCGCCACACGTACTGTGGATACTTACGTTTGATGGGGTTGGACGGGCGGCACTGTTGTAACAATTCGGAGACTGTTTTCGTGAGGTACAAACGTGTAAGTGAAAAGGACCGGTAGATATAACTGAACTCCAGGAAAAATCGTTGGATGTTATAAAAGGGGGTTGGAATGGTCGATATCAGTACTGGGGTGGACAAGGAGGCCGGTGCAAGGTTGTGAAGCAGGAGGCTAGTAAGGCTCTGCGGGCAACGATGCCAAAGTTTTATTTGGGAGCTGACGTATAGTGCCTTGACACGAGTCGGCACGTGGATGAGTCCCACCCCGCCACGATCTCGTGGCAGTGCAAGGGATTCATACTGCACCTTGAATAACATCCCCGAGCTGACGAAGGAGCCGAAAGCCAGCAACAGTCGTCGCGCCAGGAGATTTGGGACTGGTAGTACTTGAGCCACGTGTGGTATACGGAAAACATGATACATGTTCACGTATTGCGCGCGTTGGATAACGTCGAGAGCTCGTAGCCGGTGATCTGCGAGATTTGCTCTGATTGTCTGTAGCAAGCGTCTACCATTGATAGTCGCTGAGCGGCGCAGGTCTGCTGTGAAACCAAGTCCAAGACACCGTATGGTGGCGGCGACACTAAGGGGGGCAGCGCATCTCTCCGGCAAGCCCTCACCAATGAGCAGGACCTTGGATTTTGACACGTTGAGGCAGCTCCCCGACGCTTCTCCGTAAGTCGCCACCCATGTAAGTGCTGCTCGTACTTCATATTCATTTCGCAGATATAGTACTATGTCGTCTGCGTAGGCTGTACAACAAAAACGGTGGTCTCGCACAGCCATGCCTTCCAAACGTTGGCGCATGCCCTGGAGCAGGGGTTCCAAGGCGAAAGCATACAAAATCATCGAAAGAGGGCATCCTTGTCGTACAGATCGTGCGATGACCAGGGACGGTGTAAGACGTCCATTGTACATGATTTTATAGGTTGCACTACTCAACAGGCGCACTACTCAACAGGTCCAGGAGATCTGTTATCGGAACCCGCCTTGATAGCGTCTACCACTTCATCTGTGGTTACGTCGTCTTGGAGGTCATGCACTGCATCCTCCGGAAGAGTGTTCGTAGTAAGATGAGCGACTTCTGTGACCAGTGCTGCAGAATGCGGAACGGCTGCGTAGAGCCCGGCAAAATGAGCATGGAGAGCACGACCGATGCTTTGTTGGGTGTCGTGCCGGCGCCCTTCCACATCAGTGAGGACTTGGATCAGAGCTCTTCGTCGTCGTTGTCTTTCCTGAAGGAGGTGGTACATCGACGGACGTTCTTCAGGGATTCGATTAGAAACTCGAGAACGGACTACAGTGCCTTCCAAGTTACGCCGCATGATCAAGGAGATTTGCGCCTTCGTGCGATGGACCATCGACTGCCGGGCTGGCGAGAAGGGCATCGTCGTACAGTCACGTAGAATGGTGTAGTAGAAGTGCAGGGTATTAGGTTGCCACGCCTTTAACTCCTTCCCATAACTCATCAGAGTCTTCCTGAGGGTCGGCTTCGCACAGGAGAGCCACCATGGTAGGGTGGAATCATAGGCGTCTCGACGATGGTGGCAGCGTGCCCACGCTTCTCCGACCATACGGCGACAGTCTGAGGAGGTCAGGTGAGCGACATTGAGTTTCCACAGACCACGACTATGCCACACTTGCTGTCGGGCGAGAGTGACATCACAGAGGTACGCATCATGGTCTGAAAAGGCCAAGGGCCAGACTTCCACATGACATGTGCCATCAGCAAGGGAGCGGGTAACGTAGATGCGATCTATGCGGCTTGACGAGTGAGAGGTGTAGAATGTATAGCCCGGTTGAATTCCGTGGAGCTTCTTCCATGTGTCAACAAGTCGGAGACGGTCGATGAGCACTGAGAGAGATGCACAAGGGGAATGTCGCGGGAGTTGGTCCGCGGGCTCTTGTGTCGAGTTAAAATCCCCACCGAGTACCAAATCGTCCTGCGGACCGGAGAAGAGGGGTGTGACGCTTTCGGCAAAAAAAGTTTGTCGGTCATGACGGCGGCCAGTGCCGGACGGAGCGTAGATATTAATAATACGCACGCCGAACAGTGTGAGGGCCATACCTCGCGCAGTGGGGAGGTAGATGACGTCCTCTGCAGGGAGTCCGTCGCGTAGCAGGATGGCGACGCCGCTACCGGTATCGGATGCGGGGGAAACATGGGCGTTTTATCCGGTGGGAACTAGGAAGTCAGCCACAAACACCTCTTGTAAGAGTGCTATATCCACATCCGCAGAGTAAATAGTGTCTCTGAACATGTCCAGTTTATGGGGGGCACGAATGGTGGCAAGATTCATCGTGGCGATACGATATTGCTGTGTACGGCCACCCTCAGTATTTGCAGAACGTGCAGTAGATGTAGCCGTCAGGTGGAGACCCGCCGGTGGTCCCGCCGTGGTGATAATTACTGGCGGGGCGCCAGCCCCAGTGTCGCTGAGGTGGACTCCTGTGCAGACACGCTGGCAGTCTGTTCCACTTCTTCTTCAACGTCATCGGCCCAGGAAGCTGACGACGTGGACATGTGACGGTCACGTACTTCCGGAACGGGTGTTGTGGATTCCGCAACATGAGTGGCAAGGGGACCGCCGTCATCATTCGTTGACAACGGCGAGGACACGTCCCTGGCTGGGAGAGTAGGCGTCACAGGAGGGGCGCCTGTTGCTGCCACATCGCGTGACTGGACGCAATGTGGGAGATCACCGTCAGACATCAGGTCGACATCTCGAGGGGCCGTCTGAGAAAGGGCGTCATCGGAAGGCGTTCGTCGTCGTTTCCTGTGTTTGCGAGGCGACCGCTGTTTTCTGATGTGGCCTTCTGAATCAGAATGTGGTCGCCCGTCGTCTGACGCCGAACCCGTCTGGACAAAGGCAGACGTCGGCACGACACCGAGGTCGACGTCCATGGTTCCAACAGCAGCATCGGGTTCGGTCTGCAAACCGGACGGTCCTGAAGCGAGCACTGGAGGCGACGCCGTGCTTGTGTCCTCGGCGCGTTGTGCTGCGGCGGGTGGCGTTGACGATGCTGCTAGCGCAATCGAGATTGGTACGACGGGGTCCTGTGCAACCTTGGCGTAGGTGATGGGTAAGGACGTGACCGTCGAAGCCTGGGTCTCTTCACGTAACGGCGTCTGTATTAAACGGCGGTGTAAGCATTCGGAACGTACATGTCCCTCCTGGCCACATCCTGCGCACGTTCGTGGCTGTCCATCATACATGACGATGGCCCTCACACCGCCAATCAGCAGGTACGATGGGACATGTTTCGTCAGCTCAATTTTTATTTACCGGACGCCATTTAATACGGGATAGGTCGTAAATGTTTGCCACTTCTCCGCGACGTGACCCAAGACGGTGCCATATGGTTGGAAAGCGGCAATGACTACATCCTGAGGCACCTCGAACGGGAGCTCAAACACCCGCAATGTCTGGAGACCGAATCCAGCATGGGCGACCGTCACAGCACCCATATGTCCATCAGAGTGTTTAAATTTCAGTCCGGTGGCATGACGGTGAATTATGTCATTGCAAATTTCCTTCGTCGACATGTTGATGTAGACAACACTTCCAGTGATGGAAAAATGTATGCCGATTACGTCCTGGGGGTTCAAACGTAGATCCTCACGTAGGAACTGTTCGACTTCGAAAGCTCTGGGTCGTGGATGTTCTGCCTGAAACGTTACTTTGATCGTTGCACGGCGGTACGAGTGCGCCATGGTGTACGTTAGTACTGGACTCGATAGACACAAACACCGCGACGCGGAAGTAAACACCGCCGAGAGCGGAGCGTCGGACGGCGCGTGGAGCAGCTCCGCACGCTAGCACGGCTGAGAGCCGACTGACTAGACCGGCACGTATCACCTACGTATCTCCAAAAACATTTGTGTTACAAAACCGCCGTCTGAAGTGCTTTGTCCTCGAAATCTTACAGAAAAATTTAGCTACTATGGGAGAGTAGGGCTACCCATAGCAACACCGTCAGTCTGCTCAAAATACTGGTAGTTGAATAAAAAGTTAGTCGACGCAAGCACGTGTTTGAAAAGGTGTAAGATGTCCTCTTCCAGCTTAGCTCCTGTGAGTTGTAATGGGCCCATCATAGGCACTAGTGTGAACAAAGAAACCACATAGAAACTCACTAGTAAGTCGGTAGATTCAAGGCGCAGGTTTTTCAGTCGTCGTATAAAATCTTCTGAGTTTCGAATATGGTGTTCACATTTCCCCACCATGAGACTTAGAAGAGAAGCCAGATGTTTAGCTAGGTGGTATGCTGGGGCACCTACGTTACTGACGACAGGGCGAAGCGGAACATTCTACTTATGTATCTTTGGCAGGCCATAAAGTGGTGGGGGAACTGGCACTCGTTCTCTTAAACTCTTCTTCAGATGCTCAGGAAATTGGCTGGACTTGAGGAGAACTGATGTCTTCCGTTGTACGACATCTGTCGGATCTTTATGGAGACGACGATATGCTGTATCCTGTAGTAAGTCTATCATCTTGCCAAACTAAGATGTGGTAGGCAAAGAACAGTGGCGTTACCCTTGTCAGCTGGTAAAATTACTATATCATTGTCTTCTTTTAAAGAACGAAACGCTCTTCTTTCTTCAATGGTGACGTTCAGCTTGGGTGCAGGCATCCTGGTTATTGATCTGCAAGCCTCTCGCCATATTTCTTCAGCAGCATCATTCGGAAGTCATAAAACACCTTGTTCAACGGCACTGATGAACTCCTTGATGGGCAAGGTCTTGGGAGTAGGAGCAAAATTAAGTCCTTTTTCTAACACTGACATTCCAGCGACACTCAGTAGTTTATCTGTGAGATTAAACACAGTACGTCTGCTAAATTTCTCTTCTTGCAATGACCGGTGTGTAAGGCGTTGAAACTTAGAAGTTTGACGCGCCGTGATTTGCTACCGCGCCCAGTCCGAAAGCGCCCAGTAGAGCTGTCCACCCACTCCCAGGAATCCTCTGACAGGCACGACGAGATCTTCAGATGAAGTGAGAGGAGGCTTCTGGAGACTTGGTATAATACTCGACTAGTATAACAGATTCTTTCTCTCACCAGTGCCTGCTTGTTCGTTGTTTAATTCTCCTGGTCGCCGCAGAGTCCACATAATGGGTAAACTTGGCGAAAGTAGGTGTAGTCTGCTGGTCCCGACATCTCAGAAAGAACACTAGAGAGTACAACAGTCTCTTTCTCTTGTTGCGAAGTTTATCGAACTCACGTATTGTGTTAACCATCTCATCCCGTAGAGGTACCAGATGTACTGTTTGGGGCTTTCCCGGCGCTGCATCTGCTTGATAGGTTCCCGGGAATTACACCGGATAATATTGTAAAAGCCGCAGAGCTTAGTCATCTTCGTTCTGAGTTAGCCCAGAACGGGTACTCCGAGAAGCAGATCCGGAATGCATTTCGATCAGCACGCTCCAAACCTCAAGAACAGCCTGAAGAACCAGAGAACACCACAGGGTTGGTTCCTCTACCGTATGTCGGTGGCGTGTCTTTTGAAATAGGCAGAAGTTTTAAGAAATACCGAATTAATCGTGTTTTCCGTTCTCCAGCACCAGTGTTTATGAATGCTGTGCTCTGTTAAAGACAACCTCGGCCTGAGGAGACCAGGAATATATAAAATCCCGAGCCACTGTGGGAAGTCTTATATTGGCCAGACGTGTCGTACGGTTAAAGACAGATGCGACGAACATAAACTTCACACGAGGTTGGGTCAGCGAGAGAAATCTGCGGTTGCTAAACACTGCCTTGACACGGGACACGGCATGAACTATGAAGAAACTAAGATCCTCTCGTATGCTTCCACATACTGGGACTCCGTTATCAAAGAGGCTGTAGAAATACGTATAAGCAGCGGCCTAATAAACGGAGACACGGGGTTTCACCTGAGTAAAGCCTAGTAGCCAGCCTTGGCGGCACTAAGGAATCGTTAGTCGCAGATTAGCAACTGCACGAGTCAAAGCAGATGGGAAACCTTAGTGCAGATGCTTAAATCGCGCGCCAATAACTCTCGCGCGCAAACGGGGTCCGTCGCTCCCGGCCGCACTTACCGCGCCGCGGCGCGCTTCCACAGACCGCGACCCGTTTCTCCGGCAGAGGACTCTGGTATTCGACGCCATCTACGATTGGTCTTCTATTACGTTATGCCTCCGCTGGCGCCTGCGCTTTTTTAGAAAGCCAACGTATAAATGGGTGAGCTTGTGAGCGACGCGACAGTAGCACTTGAAGATAGCGGGCAGTTGTCTCGCTGAAATATTGTGCTGTATTTACAATATTATCCGGCATAATTCCCGGGAACCTATCAAGCAGATGCAGCGCCGGGAAAGCCTCAAACAGCACAACACTACCGCTGTTTGACTGCAACTCCCAGAGTAAATTTGCCCTCTCCATTTCTCTCACCCATCCCGATGCATTGTAGCCTGGAATGGGTTGGGTCGTTACAGTTGGTGTCATAAAATGGCTATTACACTTGACGACACCGGTTGTATCAGGAAGCGTTCGTTCAGTGTCAAAACACTACAGTTTGGTGAGAGAATTGCAAATATTTATAGTTGGAACCACTACTGCCTCGTGAGCGTTAGCCCGGCGACTAGCCTGAAATAGTGCACGCAGTTCCACCGCGTTACCACGACATCCCTTACTCCGCGAGAGGCAAATAACCATGTTCAGTCCTTTTTCAGTGTTAAACACTCATCGAGATTCAGTGGGAGCTATCACAGGTAGGCGACAAACATCGAAGATCATCCAAAATAATTACACGTGCCGTCTCTTCAAGAGATGCTACAAAGACGTTCAACATTTGACTCAGTTTCGAGATTCTAACTATAGATTCTCCCCCCCCCCCAATCCTCTCTGGCCAAAAAATGGGGAAAGAACTTACTTCCAGCACTACTACTCCAGCGTGGACTGGAGACGATGGAGGCAGGTTCACTTACTATAAGAAAATTATTGTATAATTTACTGACTGTACAAGTTTTATTGTTTGTATGGATGAGGTTTGACTGGTCTGCCTTTTTCACATACTTTTTTTGAAAAAAGGACCTGGTTAATTCTTCGATTACAAATTGCTATTGACGAATGCCTTTATATAATTAATGGAAACCGATTTTCCGTAAAAAAAGTTAGTTTAATTCAGGTTTCCCATACACCATACATAGACAACCAATTCAAACAAATCGCATTAATGAGTTTTATTACCAAAAGGTAAATGACAATACTTATCGTTGACAATTACACAGATGTGTCGCAAGCAAATAGCAACATACAAACGAAGCAATTTCTTCAGTGCAACAGTTCTCAAATCTTTGTATACAAGCGAAGTAACAAGCGTTGACGCTTCTATCCAAGTCGCTAGTCCTGAACCTGCTATTCAACTAGGGCGTCACCAGTCGGTCGTAGTGCTTATGTCCTCTTCACATATGGGTGCTGCTGTTTCCATGTCGTCCTGGAGTGGGGTCGGTCAGCCTGCGATTAACTGACGTCTTCTCACAGGCATCTCTTCTCTATCGTTTCGACTGGCGTGCCGGCCCCTGACTTTACGCCGTAACACAGTGCGACTGCGTTACACTAGCTTACATGGAGGGCCTGTACGCCCGCACTGTACCACCATACGGGTCGATGTCAGAGCCAACGGCTCGCTGAACGCACAACCTCCTCATAGTCCATGTGCTGCTTCCCACGTAGTGCACTCTTCATTGGGCAAACAGATGCAAGTCGGAAGGTGCCAACTCTAGGCTGTAGGATGGCTGAGGGTGAAAAGTCCAGTGAAGTTCTGCGACCTCCTCTCGGGTGCACAGAGTGGTGTGAGGCCTTGCGTTGTCACAGAGAAGTTCGTTTTGCATTTTTGTGGAGAGGAAAATGCTGAAGTTTGTTTCTTGAATTTCCTGATGATAGCACGTTACACTTCAGAGTTGCACCATGAGGGAGGACATCTAACATAATAACCCCTTGAGGGTCCCAGAAGCCCGTCGTCATGAACTGACCGACTGAGTGTTCGGCTTTTAACATTTCCTTTGGAGGAGAGGGTGTGTGACGCCACTCCATGGATTGCCGTATGCTTCCGATTCGTAGTGACGAATACATTTTTTAACGCCTGTGATGACGTTCGATAAAAAATGTCTCGATGAGCCTCGTCACGCCCAAGCAATTCTACACAGGTGGTCTTCCGCAAGGCGGTGAGGACCCCAGCGGACATACACACATTTTGGTACCGTAACTGGTGGACAGTGTCACCACAAGCAACAGCGACGTCCAGTAGAGCAGCGAGGTGTTTTGAGAGTGTCTGCATGTTCCAACACCGCAGGAATCACAGCTGTATGCTGCCAGCTGGCGCTCGAGAGATCTCTCTGGTTTGCACGACCTTGGTGCTATGATGATAAACGCCTCATCGAATGACTCAGAGTGTTTTTATTCACTCCCAGGACGCCGTAGACATTCTGAAAGCCCCTGTAAATACCTGCTATGCTGTCGTTTTCCATCAAAAGAAACCCAATGACAGCTCTGCTTGGAACGCGTGTCCGTTACACGGTTCTAGGCGCTACAGTCTGGAACCGCGCGACCGTTACGGTCGCAGGTTCGAATCCTGCCGCGGGCATGGATGTGTGTGATGTCCGTAGGTTAATTAGATTTAAGTAGTTCTAAGTTCTAGGGGGCTGATGACCTCAGCAGTTAAGTCCCATAGTGGTCAGAGCCATTTTTTGTCCGGTACAAACGCCGCTTTAAAAGATACGTATAGCGCCGCCAACTACCGATGTTACAATAACGTGCCGTGAAACACGCTAATGCAACCCTCTGAGAGGATTTAGAAATTCGACAGCGCGTGTGTCTAATGGAAAAGGGTATCGGATTATAATTTCGAATTTTGTGAAGTTAACGGAAAAACCAAATGGGCCTTCACCGTGCATGTTGACAAAAGTAGTAAAATCATCAATGAATGAAAAGAAACCAACGGTCGCCAGCCTAATTATACACATGTATTTGGAAATATATATATGAGAAAATAGGATATTAGTTACTGAAGTTATTTTTGTTGGGATTTTCGTTTGAATAGCAAACAGGCTACAAAATGAAACAGTGCACTTTGTACTGTGTGTGTGTGTGTAGCAGCAGCTACCAATAACACACACACACACACACACACACACACACACACACACACACCAACACACAAGTAAATTATAGATAGAAAATTTTCACCGATGTCATACTAATGACAGCCATACTCAAGAGCATTACTTAACCAAATACTGAAACGTCACTGCATGAAGTGTAGGACTAATTTTGGACATAAGTGAATTCTATCTTGACTGACATGAAAAAACACAAAGACGAATAAATTTTTTTAGTATTGTGCAACTGTAAAATGTAACTATATTAGATTTTTAGCCTCCAGTTGCATAAGCAAAGAAACTTTACCTAGGATTCTGCTATAATAACGCAGCCTTCTTCAAATGTGTCACAATATAGAATTAAAATTAAAACATGGCAGATATTGACCTTGTCAAACTTTAAATTTTACAGCGCCTGTAGTACTACAGCACATAGTTATAAGACTGCGTCAGTAATACTAGTGTTTTGCAGATAGGCCACACAAACAGCCCAGACAGGGGGGCCGCGGGCGCTGAGTCGTACCTGGGCGCCGCGGGCAGCGAGCTCAGCTGGTGGTCACGCGCATGCGCGTGTGGAGTAATACTGACTTAAAACCAGAAAATTTTAACCGAGATTATTATGGAAAATAGTTTATTACAATATTTTGGGCTATTAATGGCATGAAAACCATAAGTCACTGAAATTACCATTTCATAAAAGGGAGAGGACGTAAAACTAGTGTACTTTACATACGTAAGAACAAAGATTAATTGATAATATTATTTGTTACAACAGCCAAAAATGTTACTGGTAAATAAACCACAATAACTGAAGGTACAGTTGCATGAGAGGAAAATGACATTATATAGCGTAATCGAAACTTTTAATAACAAAAGCTGCTACTGTACGGACAGCTGATCGCTCCGCCAAGTCCATTGCCCGTGGTTGTTCAGTTCGCAGCATTAGTCAAAAATCTTTGATTATTGCAATAGTAAAGACTATATCTAAAAGCTAATCATTCACTTAAATTACTTTTCAAGACAATAAAATACCACACTGAGCTTAATTAACTTCAAAAAGAAACCTTTCATGATGGTTACCAAAACTACACCTTCTTTGACAATGTGCGTAATTTTACTTCTAACAGCACTACCGTAAATGTGTTCGTTAAAGGTTTATGTCTACTTGAAATTAAATTACCTGTGAAGCAGGTATTCCTAGAAATAATATTTACACAATCTAACACTATAATCCTACAAAACTAAACTTTATAATAAAGTACGGACACTAGCAAACGCCTATCCAACTTCACTTTTGTGGTTTTAGCTTTTAAATAATTAAAGTCTTCACTTTCCCATTAATTGATCTTTGAATTTTTGTACTTAAACTTTCTACCTTAACAATTTCACTTGGAGTAGTTGATTAACAAATCATCCAAATGGCACTCTTACTTTAGCTTTCACTACTCGTTTTACTTTAGACAAAAACCACTTTTAAACAAATGAATACAAGAACTATTCGTTTAAATCAGGACATTCGGTTTTAGTAGAACTTAGGTGAGAACCCTGCGTAGGTTCATGATCAGGATTGAAATTATGGTTCCGGACACGAATTTATGTTTTATATGATTATTATTGAAACAACATACAAATTAACTGGTCTATACCCATATACATTACTTAACTGAATGTATTAAGTTTGTGAAGCAGTAGCGAAGTTTGGTGGCAGGCTCAATGGCGGCTAACTGTACTCATGGTTCTTGAAGTGCGAATGCTCTATCAATTCTCTTCAAGGCGTCGGATTTTCGACTTAGAGCCATTCCATTATTCCGTGAATACCAAATAATATCCACATCCACATCCTTTCTATTGCAGCTCCTAATTGCCTCTCATAGCACCGTCGATGTGTACTGTGCTAAGGCTAGCCACACACTGGGTGCAGTTCACACAAAGGAGCCGCTCAGTTCGACCGCCAAACCCACCTTTTACATTGCGCCACGCCACTTTCGTTGCGGAGGTACTTCTCTACAGCGTTTACACGTTACAAATACAAGTGCCCTAAGTATGAAAGAGCTTTTAACAAACGTACTCTTTTTGATAAACATATTCGTATTATAATAATTTGAAATTTCTACACATTCTTTTTCTGTTTCCATATATACATTACAAAACTCTAATTTTCTTGACATACATCAAGGAGTTTAAACCACACAGAATGCACAATTGACAAACTGAAGATATAAAGTTGTTGTTGTTGTTGTTGTGGTATTCAGTCCTGAGACTGGTTTGATGCAGCTCTCCATGCTACTCTATCCTGTGCAAGCTTCTACATCTCCCAGTACCTACTGCAACCTACATCCTTCTGAATCTGCTTAGTGTATTCATCTCTTGGTCTCCCTCTACGATTTTTACCCTCCACGCTGCCCTCCAATGCTAAATTTGTGATCCCTTGATGCCTCAAAACATGTCCTACCAACCGATCCCTTCTTCCAGTCAAGTTGTGCCACAAACTTCTCTTCTCCCCAATCCTATTCAATACCTCCTCATTAGTTACGTGATCTACCCACCTTATCCTCAGCATTCTTCTGTAGCACCACATTTCGAAAGCTTCTATTCTCTTCTTGTCCAAACTAGTTATCGTCCATGTTTCACTTCCATACATGGCTACACTCCATACAAATACTTTCAGAAACGACTTCCTGACACTTAAATATATACTCGATGTTATCAAATTTCTCTTCTTCAGAAACGATTTCCTTGCCATTGCCAGTCTACATTTTATATCCTCTCTACTTCGACCATCATCAGTTAGTTTACTCCCTAAATAGCAAAACTCCTTTACTACTTTAAGTGTCTCATTTCCTAATCTAATTCCCTCAGCATCACCCGATTTAATTTGACTACATTCCATTATCCTTGTTTTGCATTTGTTGATGTTCATCTTATATTCTCCTTTCAAGACACTGTTCATTCCGTTCAACTGCTCTTCCAAGTCCTTTGCTGTCTCTGACAGAATTACAATGTCATCGGCGAACCTCAAAGTTTTTACTTCTTCTCCATGAATTTTAATACCTACTCCGAATTTTTCTTTTGTTTCCTTCACTGCTTGCCCAATATACAGATTGAATAACATCGGGGAGAGGCTACAACCCTGTCTCACTCCTTTCCCAACCACTGCTTCCCTTTCATGCCCCTCGACTCTTATAACTGTCATCAGGTTTCTGTACAAATTTTAAATAGCCTTTCGCTCCCTGTATTTTACCCCTGTCACCTTCAGAATTTGAAAGAGAGTATTCTAGTTAACATTGTCAAAAGCTTTCTCTAAGTCTACAAATGCTAGAAACGTAGGTTTGCCTTTTCTCAATCTTTCTTCTAAGATAAGGCGTAAGATTAGTATTGCCTCACGTGTTCCAACATTTCCACGGAATCCAAACTGATCTTCCCCGAGGTCCGCTTCTACCTGTTTTTCCATTCGCCTGTAAAGAATTCGCGTTAGTATTTTGCAGATGTGACTTATTAAACTGATAGTTCGGTAATTTTAACATCTGTCAACACCTGCTTTCTTTGGGATTGGAATTATTATATTCTTCTTGAAGTCTGAGGGTATTTCGCCTGTCTCATACATCTTGCTCACCAGATGGTAGAGTTTTGTCAGTAGTTCTAATGGAATGTTGTCTATTCCCGGGGCCTTGTTTCGACTCAGGTCTTTCAGTGCTCTGTCAAACTCTTCACGCAGTATCTTATCTCCCATTTCGTCTTCATCTACATCCTCTTCCATTTCCAAAATATTATCCTCAAGTACATCGCCCTTGTATAAACCCTCTATATACTCCTTCCACCTTTCTGCCTTCCCTTCTTGGCTTAGAACTGGGTTGCCATCTGAGCTCTTGATATTCATACAAGTGGTTCTCTTCTCTCCAAAGGTCTCTTTAATTTTCCCGTAGGTAGTATATATCTTACCCCTAGTGAGACAAACCTCTACATCCTTACATTTGTCCTCTAGCCATCCCTGCTTAGCCATTTTGCACTTCCTCTCAATCTCATCTTTGAGACGTTTGTATTCCTTTTTGCCTGCTTCATTTACTGCATTTTTATATTTTCTCCTATCATCAATTAAATTCAATATTTCTTCTGTTACCCAAGGATTTCTATTAGCCCTCGTCTTTTTACCTACTTGATCGTCTGCTGCCTTCACTGCTTCATCCCTCAGAGCTACCCATTCTTCTTCTACTGTATTTCTTTCCCCCATTCCTGTCAATTGTTCCCTTATGCTCTCCCTGAAACTCTGTACAACCTCTGGTTCTTTCAGTTTATCTAGGTCCCACCTCCTTAAATTCCCACCTTTTTGCAGTTTCTTCAGTTTCAATCTGCAGTTCATAACCAATAGATAGTGGTCAGAATCCACATCTGCCCCTGGAAATGTCTTACAATTTAAAACCTGGTTCCTAAATCTCTTGCTTACCATTATATAATCCATCTGATACCTTTTAGTGTCTCCAGGATTCTTCCAGGTATACAACCTTCTTTTATGATTCTTGAACCAAGTGTTAGCTATGATTAAGTTATGCTCTGTGCAAAATTCTACAAGGCGGCTTCCTCTTTCATTTCTTCCCCCCAATCGATATTCACCTACTATGTTTCCTCCTCTCCCTTTTCCTACTGACGAATTCCAGTCGCCCATGACTATTAAATTTTCGTCTCCTTTCACTACCTAAATAATTTCTTTTATCTCGTCGTACATTTCATCAATTTCTTCATCATCTGCAGAGCTAGTTGGCATATAAACTTGTACTACTGTAGTAGGCATGGGCTTTGTGTCTATCTTGGCCACAATAATGCGTTCACTATGCTGTTTGTAGTAGCTTACCCGCACTCCTATTTTTTTATTCATTATTAAACCTACTCCTGCATTACTCCTATTTGATTTTGTATTTATAACCCTGTAATCACCTGACCAAAAGTCTTGTTCCTCTTGCCACCGAACTTCACTAATTCCCACTATATCTAACTTTAAACTATCCATTTCCCTTTTTAAATTTTCTAACCTACCTGCCCGATTAAGGGATCTGACATTCCACGCTCCGACCCGTAGAACGCCAGTCTTCTTTCTCCTGATAACGACGTCCTCTTGGGTAGTCCCCGCCCGGAGATCCGAATGGGGGACTATTTTACCTCCGGAATATTTTACCCAAGAGGACGCCATCATAATTTAATCATACAGTAAAGCTGCATGTCCTCGGGAAAAATTACGGCTGTAGTTTCCCCTTGCTTTCAGCCGTTCGCAGTACCAGCACAGCAAGGCCGTTTTGGTGAATGTTACATGGCCAGATCAGTCAATCATCCAGACTGTTGCCCCTGCAACTACTAAAAAGGCTGCTGCCCCTCTTCAGGAACCACACGTTTGTCTGGCCTCTCAACAGATACCCCTCCGTTGTGGTTGCACCTACGGTACGGCCATCTGTATCGCTGAGGCACGCAAGCCTCCCCACCAACGGCAAGGTCCATGGTTCATTGGGGGGGGGGGATATAAAGTTACATAAAATAAATGTACTCCTAATCGATATAAGTGTTACACCAGAACTTTATGAAATTGCTTTTCTTCGTTTTCACTTCTCTGTAGACATTCTTTAGGCGCCTATTAATATCTGCGACGCTCTGGTTTTCCGCCAAAAGAAACACAATGACAGTCCCCTGCTTGGAATGCACCTCCTTTACAGACATCATTTTTGAAGGATGCGTATAGCGCCGCTATATGTCGAAACTTCATGCCACTATGGGGCCTGAATCGGATAGCCGACACGCCTTAAAAAAAAAAAAAATAAAAAAAATACGCATTTTTCAAGAGAAACTGCATGAGAAAGATGTTTTGCATTACTTTTTGTACGGCCCTCGTACATCGAAAAAAATGTACAGTTATGCTTGTATCCTGCTCATTATAAAAGAGAAATAGCACTTCTGTCGTCAAATTTAAAACAAATATTTGTTATTTCTCCTTGTTTATGAACCACATCCTAGAGACAGCGACGATATTAAATTCCTGTCGAACTGCATGCCTTAGTATAAATCTCTGCGCAGAAGCTGATAGTGAGTGGCGTGGATGTCGTGTGTGAGGGACACGTGGCATTTCATACGGAAGCGGCGAGCACTTAGGTGATTTATGGCGGGTCGGGACACGTGGACGTGGCTGGTCCTGAATCGCTGCCATCCGCAAGATTGATTTGCCGGCGCGGCCGCCTGCCACATGTCGTTAGGTACCGCCGCCGGGGTATCTTCCTGCAATTGATATCCGCCTGATCGCTATCCCATGGCGTAGCTCCATGTGTCGTCGTTGAGATCGTGACGTCATATTTTGTCTCCAGTAGTCACAAGGCATATCACCATCTCTCTCTATCTCTCTCTCTCTCTCTCTCTCTCTCTCTCTCTGTGTGTGTGTGTGTGTGTGTGTGTGTGTGTGTGTGTGTAGTTCCACGCAGTGTCTTCGCGAAAGATCTATGGCAGCATGTGTAGTTAACAGGAGTATATGCAGGTGAATCAGTTAATTCATACACTTACAGTACTGACATGGAAGGTACTATTCATATGCAGTTTTAACATAAATGGAATGGAACGATGGGGACAAGCCTGCAAAGCCGCGGTGTTAGCATGGCGCTTCCGTGACTTGGAGAGGCGTTTTGGCCTAGGATCAAATGCACCCAGCGGGTCATCTACAAGGAAGCCGGCCAGCCTGGATGTTCTTTTTAGGCGCTTTCCCACATCCGAGTATAAAGACTACAAGCTGTTAACCACGTCCCCAATCAGTTACGAGAGCCGTAAATCCTGAAAAAACGTTGGCATATTTTCACATGAGAGCACCAGACTCTGACGGTTGGAGTGCACCAATTCTGTTCCGGGTGACGGAGGGTGAAGGGCGGGGGGGGGGGGGGGGGGGGGTGAATGGCGTGGCGAGAGGAAACGCATCCGGTCGCCCTGTGCCACTCTAACGTTGGCTACTCCAGTAATTAACATACCAATCACGTGAAGATACGGTATAAAGGTCAGGACAATCAAGAAGAAACAGAAGTGTGAAGATGGCGTCACCAGAATTGCAGCGCACACAATGACTTTACTGATCACCAGAAAGTCATGTGTTTTAAATGGAGCAGTACCGGTAGACATTAACAAAATATCGGATTTCTTAGCATTTCTCAATGCCAACATTCCCTATTTCTTACTTCTTGAACTGTTATAGAATAACTGGCTGTGGAACCAGCGTTGCGGGCGACAAACATGCAAAAATCTTTCTCTCGTCAGTAAGCAGTTGAGTAGTGCAGACAATCTACGACTGATAATTGTACTACAGTACAATAAAAAACACTTTACGTTGATTTTATTTTGTTAATGTGAAAGGGCATTGATCCATTTTTAATAATAAAATAATACATAAACAGCGTTTTCCATTACAGGAATGTATGGGGTGTAGGTTATAAATGATTCATCTTGGATAGTATACGTGTCGTTCAATCTCACATTCCCCAAACCCCCAACCCAGTGCGCAGTACTCCTTCTTCCCCCGTCCCTCACTGTTCCATTCGAAGATTTTGCCAACGAAAAGTGACGACAGGATAGTACTCTATATAAGTTGGACTTTCTTCTAGTCGTCATTACTCCCATGCCAGAGTAAGTAACTCGTTTAGTCACGCATCTTAGTACGTCTGCACACGGATTACTAAGCAAAAATATTTCATCACGCAGGCTGGAAATTTGCGTCGTTTATAACAATGGTTTTTAAAAGTTCGGAGACATTCTTGCACTGACCAGTGGAATGCCTCAAGAACAGAGTAGCAAGTCTTAAAATCTTCTGATATTCTTCTCCTGTTACAGTAAAAGCATGCAAGATACAATGGTGATGAGTAACAGTCACGAAATGTTCGGATTGTGCTTTCTCCAGCGAACCGTTCCATTCTTCCCATTAATCTCACATAGCACATACATTTCCATAATTAATTGTGCTAAATCTAACTCAAAAAAGGATATACCCCTATATGAGAGCCGGACATGGCGTTCTAACTTCACGCATGCAGGGCGTGCGGGCCAAGACTCGGCCTGTCTCGGCATCGCAGTCGTTCTTTGACGTGACCGACGTCATTGCGTAGTGCAGCGTGGCATTTTTCTATCGGCACAACTCGCTTCATTACGGCAGAATCGTGGTCCCAGAGCAGTTTACCCTTCGCTACTTGTTCGTAGTATCGATCTAAACACGGGATTCATTGTCCTCTAAATCAAGAACCACCCTGTGCTAAATTTGCAGGCATGGAGCACTTGAAGAAATTAGTAGTACAAACAGTAAAATTTCTAAAGTCACACGTTTTCATCCACTGGAAGTTACAACAGTTTTCGATGGAACTGAGCGAAGAGTATGGAGACTTTATTTGGTACTGCAAAATAGGTTGGTCAAGTCGAACAGCATGCCTGGAACGTTTCCTGATTTAAAGCACGATATTGTTGAATTTTTGTTGGAAGAAGAAGTGCAAGAATGAAAATTAAACACCCGGAATCGACTGCAGACCTAGCGTTTCAACAAAAAGTGACAGCACAAGTGCACACAAAGACGTTGCAAGGTGAGAAAGGACTTTTTCTGATGTGTTAGGGATGCATTTAAAAAGAAACTCGCGTTTTAGAAGGGACACATTCTGAGAAACACAGTCCAGTTGTCTAAGTTAATTGGCCATAAAAAAACATGAGTTTTAAAAAGTTCATTGCGGCCTTGAAAGAATTACAAGGATAGTTTTCTAAACGTTTTGAGGACGTTGCAAAACTCCCATCTGATTACGAAGTGTTTAAGAGAGCGTGTTCAGATTCAACTGAAAACACCCCCGTGCATGTGCAGATGTAAGTGATGGATCTGCAATGTAACGTTAAAACTCGCCAGGACGTCTACTTTGCTTTTCTCAGGTAGAGTTTCCACATCTACAGAATGAAATTGACAGAGTGCAACAATATTTCGACTATACGTTTATAGATTATGAAACTAAATATGTAACGATGAAATGACAAGTTGAGTGCAGAAATCTGTGGAATTGTCTGCGTCTATCAGAATGCCTACGGCTGTAACAGAAAAAAGTTATATTTTTTGTCTTCATTGCTAAAAAAATAATTAAATAATACTGCAAAGTTCTTTTACATTTGGTCTGTGCTGTTGAGACACGTGAAATATAAAATGTAGCCGTTTACAGTGCGACTCCATTCCCATTTAAATACGGCACGTTCGCATTTTCTCCTAGTGGTCATACAGTGCGCTGTGGCGGCGGGGGAAATATGCCAGTCAGTCTGAGCGCTGTGGCTCCCATGCCACGGCATGGCTCGCGGGCCAAACTCTTGGCCACTGCTGCCCTAAACACTATTTGATCCAAGAGTATCCGGACACCTATTAGTGGTCATTAATACGGTGTCTCCACTCTTTGTCTTTATGGTACCTCGAATTTCGTGGGACGCTATCAATGAGGTGTCTGTATGTCTTGTGGAGAAATGACAGCTTATTCTTCCTCAAGAGCCAAAACCAGGAAAGGTAGCGATGTTGGGCGCTGGGGTCTGGAACGAAGTCAACGCTGTAACTCATTCACAGCGTGTTCCATTGGGATCAAGTAGGGGCTCTGCGCACACCAGTCCATTTCCGGAATGTTACTGTCCACAAACCACTGCCTCATCGGTGACGCTTTATGACAGGGTGCATTGTCGTGTTAATACAAACAATCATGGTTTCCGAACAGCACACAATGTCGTAAAATGTGATCATACCATTCCCCATGTTGAGTCTTGTTAAACGCAATAGCGAGACCACATCCAAATCACGGAAAACACCCTTATGCCGTAACACCACTGTGCCATGCGGTAGGTACATCGGTCATTTATTCTTCTGTTTCGATAATAACCGTAGCTTCACTGGCGGCGGGCCGACTTCTAGACGTCGCGCCGGTGGGTTCAAATTCAAATGGCTCTAAACACTATGAGACTTAACATCTGAGGTCATCAGTCCCCTAGAACTTAGAACTACTTAAACCTTACTAACCTAAGGACATCACACACATCCATACTCGGGGCAGGATTCGAACCTGCGACGGCAACAGCAGCGCTGTTCCGGACTGAAGCGCCTAGAACCGCTCGGCCACAGCGGCCGGCAGCGCCGGTCGGAAAGGAGAGGCTGGAAGGACTCACAGTATGGAGAGATCGTGTTTAAGGGTGGGAGGAATGAGCTGGGAGTGTGCTGAGTATCTCTACTCTGCTGTTGTATTGAACTTGGCTGTGGAGTGGTGGCGACGTCAGCTAATGTTTGTACGCAGCTGAGGCAAGGGTAGTTGTGTTAGTATTCACAGAACCAGTGTAGAATTGCCAGGTTACGAGAAGGTCGCTTTTAAAAATATAAGGGGGTTCAAAAAGAAACGAACCGGAGGCATAATTACAGAGACCAGTACTTGAATATTAGAAGTATTGACCCTTTCTGTTGAGACACTAGTCCTACTGTGACGCAGGCGGTGAATGGCTGTCTCTTAAAACTCCTGGACCTGCGATATTAACCAGTTCAGCACGTACAACTGGACGTCGTCGTCCGAGGTGAATCGTTGCCCCTCAGAGCTTTTTAAGGGGACCAAAATGTCGTAACCACAGCGAGAGAGTCCGGGCGGTATGGAGGGCTGCCGAGAACCACCCATTTGAATTTCTGCAGGAGTGCCGCGACTGTGTTGGCCGTTTGAGGCTTTGCATTGTCGTGTAGCAGAATGACCGATGGGTGAGACTGCCTGGTCGTTTTGATATGATCGCTTGGTGAAGGGTGGTCAAGGTTTGCCTGTACCGCTGAGCATTCACTGTTGTCCCGAGCTGCAGGAAGTGAATCAGAAGGGGGCCTTCGTCAAAGAAGAACGTCAGCATAACCTTTTCTGCACTGTTGTGGATGGCATTGGCTTTCTTTGGTGGTGGTGACCCTGGATGCTTCCACTGGAGACGTTGTAGTTTTGATTCTGGTTCGAAGTAATGACACCATGACTCATCTCCAGCTACCACTGGTGCCAGGAACGCATTCCCTTCCCGACCATAGTGCTGCAGATGAGTAGCACAGTGGGCCATTCGACATGCTTCCTTGTGTGGTCGAAGACTGTGTGGGGCACCCATTGGGCACACACTTTGGGCATGTGCAGTCGTTCCTTCATGATAGTGTGAACACTTCCGACGCTCCATCCGACCACTTAGGCTATGACTTTCACTGTCACTCGGCGGTCCTGGGTAATGAGTACATCCACCAAGTGGACGATGTCACCGGTAATGCAGTGTGGTGCTCCAGAGCTTACATCATCGGCTATCGGCACCTGTCCTTCCCTGAAGCGCTTGTGCCACCCCTTGACCCTTGCAAGGGACATGCAGTGTTCGCCGTACACTTGTGACATTCGTCGATGAATGTCCGTTCCTCCTACTCCTTCCGGTATCAGAAAACGAACAACCCTCTTTGCTCTTCTTTTCATGCCTCCCTCTCACTGTTTTCAATGCGACTGGCAGCGCTGGACGGTTGATGCATGCTGTGTGTTCTGTATTTCTGTATAGTCACGTGACGTGCACGCGTGCCCTCTAGCGACGGGCTGTGAAGTTCCACACCTCGTTACTCATGCCACGATATTACACTACTGTCACCGGTTTGCGCATTCCAGACTCCAGCTCGTTTCTTTTTGAACGCCCCTTGCAAAGCCTGTGGGATTCGTTCGCCTTCCTGTTAATTACAAGTGTCACATTAGTGAGGATCGCCTAGTGTAAGTGCGACAACCAGTGTAGCGATTACCGTAACTTGTGACTTATGTAACTTGAATGTGCGTGTGTGTTGTCAGATATACTGCGATACACGATCTGTGTGGACATAGTGCTCATTGACATAGACGAGTCAAATCTTATTTTTGTTGTGGCTAGCATACACCACTTGTTATTACCTGTACGTAATTAAGTTGGAATTTAATTTTGGTCTTGGTGACGTTTCGTGGTTGTCATTGCTTAGTGTTAAAGACACATTTTTGGCGTATCTACCTGGAGTTATATGTTTCAGACAATGTTTACTGAATTTCAAGACCACTGGTCACTGATCCCTACAACATATATGTAACTGTCGGTTGCACGAAGTCTGTTATTTTTCAGACGAAATTGCGGTGACTGTAAATTCACGCAGGACTGTGTCTACTGACGTCAGTACTCCGTTGCGAAGGCGCTTGTATTCTATTTTTTGTATCTGTACGTTAACAGGAGTCAGCTGAGATCAGGAGAGGGTTGTCGTTGCGTCAGCTTAAAATTTTGTGCCGTCCGCGCCATTGTACCCTGTACAGCGGCGTGTTGTCACTTCGCTGATGCTGATAATTGTAACTGAAGTGCTTGCGTATCTGCTGGTTGACCAGGTGACTAATTTAGTTCCTTTGAACAGCAGTATCTTGAAGTTTCGAATATCTTTTTTTAAGGCTGACTAATATCATTTCCGCAGCAGGCGTTGTTACTGATACACTTTTAAACTTACGCCTTAATCACCACCTTTAATTGTCATTTGATTATTGTCGTATCGTAACTTATCGATACCGCCAGAGCCGGTGCCTCGAAGATTCTTGCAGGCGCCGCGCATTGCGCTTTGAACATCACCATCAATGAAGAACCTCCAGTCCGCCGAACAGTGAAGACTGGCAGGCCGGTGTTGTAAGCAGTGGCCACCTGCGCACACCTTTTTTGAGATTACCTGCGTGTCATTAGTTGCTGCCAGGTTGTTGGAAGCTTGCTCTACCGACAAACGTTCAGTTCACGCAGACTCACACTCGTGTCGGCCTCTGCTCTTAGCTATCGTCGTTTGTCAGCAGTGTAATAGTTCTTTCGCAAAAGGTTTTTCTTTTTTCGTCGTCAGTCTTTTGAGTGGTCATTCCCTGGTGCTTTAACAGATCTCATACCATCCTGTCCCTTCTTCTTGTCAGTGTTTTCCATATACTCCTTTCCGCGCCGGTTGTCCTGAGAACCTCTTCATTCCTTATTTTATCAGTCCACGTAATTTTCAACATTTTTCTGTGACACCACATCTCAAATGGTTTGATTTACTTCTCTTCTGGCTTTGCCACAGTCCATGTTTCACTACCACACAATGATGCGCTCCAAATGTACATTCCCAGAATCTACTTTCTCAAGTCAAAGGCCTATTTTTGATACTAGCAGACTTCTCTTGCCCAGGAATTCCCTTTTTTCCCTGATTAGTCTGCCTTTTGTGTCCGCTTTGCTCCGTCCGTCATGGGTTATTTTGCTGCCTAGGTGGAAGGATTCCTTAACCTCATCTGCTTCGTGATCACCTATCCTGATGTTAAGTTTCTCGCTGTTTTCTTTTACACTATTTCTCATTACTTCGTTTTTCTTCGATTTGCTCTCAGTCCATGTTACGTACCCATTAGTCTATTGACTCCATTCAATAAATTCGGTAATTCTTCTTCACTGTCAGTGAGGATAGCAATGTCATCAGCGAAGCTTACCATTGATATTCTGCCCATTGAATTTTAATCCTAGTCTTGAACCTTCTTTTATTTCCGTCATTGCTTCTTCGATATATAGACTGAACAGTAAGGGTGAAAGACTAATCCCTGTTTTACACCATTTTCTATCCTAACACTTCGTTCTTGATCTTATACTATTATCGTTCTCTCTTGGTTCCTGTACTTATCATTATATTACCCATGTATCCCTACGCTTTACCCGCTACTTTGCTCAGGATTTCGAACATCTTGCACCATTCGACATTGTGGAACACTTTTTTAAGTGCAAAAATACTCTGAAAGTGTTTTGTTTCTTCTTTACTCTCATTTCCATTAGTCCGGAATTTTAGGCCAATGGAGATATCGTCACGATACATTTTCAGTAACAAGTCACATGTCCTATGGATACACATTAGGTGTTATTAATCCAATGGGTCCCATTGCCATCTGCGTCCTCATGCCGTAGATCACTACTGTTTCTTTATCCTTTAGGGGCTGTTTCCCGCTCTAATGCAAGAGAGTGCCCTGCACCTCTGCACCTCCGCACTCTTTGACAACGCCGTTGGCAGATTGAGGGTGACTTCTTATGCTGTAAGTCTTCGGCCAACATTGCTGATGAGTTTCATTCGAAAATTAAGCATTGGAGAGTTTCGAATCGGGACCGGAAATGTTCTGATTAACAATCAAACACGTTACCTGTAGACTACAGGTGTGTAAATTACATTTATTTAAAGTGCGCGTGTGTCAACTAATGTTGTGCTTCCCTGTAGAGATTCATACGACAGTAGATCCCTTTGGCCATTTTTCCACCCTTTTATCATTAGTAGCGAGGTCATAACGTTGGGCTTCTTGTAATGTAACGGTCACCGGCTCGCATCATAACAATTGCACCACGAAATTAATTGATACGAAGCATGTGTTGCTAAGTCTCCGGTGTGGAGCGGTCATTACTGTAAAATTTTGATAGGCTGCTTTTATGTTTGTGGTTTATTCTGTGGTTATCCTTGATGCGATTTGGAGCCGCGAATTCCATAGTTACCCTTGCCTGTTAAAAATATCATATTCCATTCTAATGAGACACCGTCGGTGTTATATTATTTTCCACATCTAACAGGTATCTAAATTGTGTAAGAAGAAGAATACGTGCTTCTTTTAAGGGAATCGCATCTCACGTCGAGTTAGTGAATAATTTGGAATTGTTTTAATTGAAGGTTGTGTGTTTTCTGAATATCTGTGGATTCTGTTAACAAATCTTTTGTTTCCTTAAAAGTGACATCGTCACGTCTAAGCTATATTATATCTTTGGATTCTGTTAAAGAGAATTTCCGTTTTCTTAAAGGTGGCAGACGTCACTTTTAACCATATGACATCTTTGCCTTAGTCCAAGGAACACCTTGTCTTCCTCCAACGCTATGTACACTATGTGATAAAAAACAACCGGATATCCCCAAAACATACGTTTTCCATATTAGGTGCATTGTGCTGTCACCTATCACCTAGTACTCCACATCAGCGACGTCAGTAGTCATTAGACATCGTGAGAGGGCAGAATGCGGCGCTGCGTGGAACGCACGGACTTCGAACGTTGTCAGGTGTTTGGGTGTCACTTGTGTCATACGTCTGTACGCGAGATTTCCACATTACTAAACATCCATAGGTCCACAGTTTCGATGTGATAGTGAAGTGGAAACATGAAGGGACACGTACAGAACAAAAGCATACAGGCCGACCTCGTCTGTTGACTGACAGAGACTGCCGACAGTTGAAGAGGGTAATATGTAATAGGCAGACATCTATTCAGACCATCACAAAGGAATTCCAAACCGCATCAGGATCCACTGCAAGTTCTACAACAGTTAAGCGGGAGGTGAGAAAACTTGGATTGCATGGTCGAACGGCTGCTCATAAGCCACACATCACGCCGGTAAATGCCAAACGACATCTCGCTTGAAGTAAGGGGCGTAAACATTGGACGATTGAACAGCAGAAAAACGTGCTGTGGAATGATGAATCAGGGTACATAATGTGGCGATCCGATGGAACGGTGTGGGTATGGCGAATGCCGGTGAACGTCATCTGCCAACATGTGTAGTGCCAATGTTAAAATTCGGAGGCGGTGGTGTTATGGTGTGGTCGGATTTCTCATGGAGGGGGCTTGCACCCCTTGTTGCTTTGCGTGGCACTATCCCAGCACAGGCCTACACTGATGTTTTAAGGACCTTCCTGCTTCCCACTTTTGAAGAGCAATTCGATGGCGATCGCATCTTTCAACACGATTGAGCACCTATTCATAATGTACGGGCTGTGGCGGAGTGATTACACGAGAATAACATCCCTGTAATGAAATGTCCTGCACAGAGTCCTGACCTAAATCCTACAGAACACCTTTGGGATATTTTGGAACTTCGTGCCAGGCGTCCCCGAGCGACATCGATACATCTCCTCAGTGCAGCACTCCGTGAAGAATGGGCTGCCATTCCCCCAGAAACTTAAAGGTGGGCCAACACCATATTGAAATCCAGCATTATTGGTGCAGGTCGCCACGAACTCTTAAGTCAATTTCAGCCAAGTGTCGGGATACTTTTGATCACATAATATATTTCACGTTTTGCTAAACGGAACCTTTTAATACTTTTGGAGTAATTAAAGGTGACACATGTCACGGCTTAACTTTGAAATATCCTTCTATGCTATTCTTTGATAGACTTAAATGTAAATGGTCCAGACCAATTGTAATTTAGCACTGTATCCACAGGGAAAGTGTGATTAATGTCTTAATAAAAGTTTTTTTATAGTTTAACAAAGACTGTTTATACTATGTTGTAGCACTGTAGCATTCCCCTCACCCACTGCCTGATTCATATGAACCACCTCCTCGATACATGATGCCAGACAACGTTGTCCAGGTAGTCACCAAACCCTTCGGGCGGACTGCCGTATTATGAGTATACAGGGTGACTCAAAACTGCGGTCACCTGTTTCCAGTCCTGCAATGCCCAGTGGCGTCTCACTTCACGCCAGCCCGAGAGTCACTTGGCGTTGAATTCGGAAAGTCTGGATTACGAGGAGCTGCTCAACCGTTGCACCCCAATCTGTTAACTCCTTCTGCACATTAATCTTGTTAGCTCGGCTGCTGGTAGCACTTCCAGGTTGGCAGCATATTACGTCCACTGATTATAAGCGGTTTCTTACGTCATCATTATCCGCAAGGCTCGACGTTCCCTGTCCAGCAGTACGTGAGGTCTGCCTGGTCTTGGTTCAGGTGTGGTTGCTCCATCGTGTTTCTACTTCACAATCACACTCACAACCATCGATTTGGTCAGATTTATGGATGACATATCTCTGGAGGATTTTTTGGGCTACTTCCAATTGCTAGTCGAATCCACTGAGCTCTCCTGACCGATCCGTTCTCTCTTGTCACTGCTTCACTACTGACAACACTGTAGTCCCGCCTATTTACACCGAGGGTATGCCTATCGCGACATATAGTAGTTAACTGCGCATTACAGAGGGGTATCAGGGTACTTGTGACCAGACTGCGTGCATCGAAAGTGGTGCTAAAATCTTGATATTATGCTTATATTATCAATTAAGGGACGCTAGTATGGACTTGATATACTGAGACTCGTAACAGTGGCCAACGGCTACACAGCGAAGACGTCGTTAACTTCCTTTATAAATTAATAAAAGAAGCGGAGAAGCAGTATAGATGGTACAAGCCAAAGTAAAAAAAAAAAAAAGGAAAACTCCTTTGTACTGACCGCAGAAAATGTCGGCTTTTCCTAAGAGAAAACGATAGTAATTTCCGTACTGATAGCCAACATCGACAATGTGACGTAAGGGAAAGGTAGTTGACAATGAATTCCCCAATGTATCTTACATATCTGCGTATTACGTAAAATGTGGTGCTCTCAGCAGTTTTATGCAGGCCAAACAGGGCAGATCGTTTCGTGATCACTATGGAGAATATTGTCACGTGGGTAATGATAAAACAGCTGTTGTTTCTCATTTTAAAAAACCGAATAAGCAAAAGATTCGCGCTCTGAGAGTTCCGTAGAGATTTATATAGATAATAATAGTAATAATTTCTGGTGGCTCAGTTCCCTACTGTAAGCCTTACTATTGGTAGACACATCTGCTAATTGCGTAGACCTAATCTACCCAAGTTATCCAGCCAGATAAACGGAATCTATAGTTTAACCTGGAATCCGAACCACGTATTTCTGGTAGCTTCTCACATCGTGAAAAGGTGAATACTAGGTTAAAACTAAGTCTGAAAAATCCCTGTTCCGAGTGAAATTCTATGCCGCACTTTCTCGATTTTATTATCTTTCTCTTCTTCGTCTTTCAGTCCGTTTCTACTTCGGTGTATATTCATTACTTCTTCCCTAATATTGGGTGGTATCTTTCATATGCTATCAGTACTGATAGTACTAATGACAGAGTTTCTGAAAACCGAAAGATGTGATGTACATCGAGGTGACAAAAGTCACGTGATATCTCCCTTACACTGTGTCGGATCTCCTTCTGCCAGGTGTAGTGCAGCATCTCGGTGTGGCATGGATTCTACAAATCGTTGTTAGTTCCCTGCCCTACTGCCCCATGCTACCTCTAAGGCCGTCCATAATTGTGAATGTTTTGCCGATGCAGGAATTTGAGCGTATACAGATCTCTCGATTATTTCCCGTAAATGCTAGATGGGTGGTCAAATCACTCGCTCGAGTTGTCCAGCATGTTCTTCGAACCAATCGCGAACAACTGTGACCTGGTGACACGGCCCATTGTCGTCCATAAAAATCCATCTTTTTTTGCGAACTTCGAGTCCACGAGAGTCTTCAAATGGTTCCCAAGTAGCCGTACGTAACCAAGACTCAGTCCGTTAAACATAAACACAGCCCACACCACTTTGGAGCCACCACCAACTCGCACAGTGACTTGTGGACAACTTGGTTCCATGATTTTGTGGGGTCTTCGCTACACTCGAACCCTACTATCAGCTGTTACCATCTGGAAAAAGGACTCGTCTTACCAGGCCACGGTTTTCCAGACGTTTACGGTCCAATCGGTATCATCCCGAGCCATGGAGAGGCGCTGCAGGCGATGTCATGCCTTTAGTAAAGACAATCGCTCGGTTCGTCTGCTGCCACAGACTACTGACGCTAGTCTTCGCAACACTGTCCTAAAGGATACGTTCCACAGTGATTTCTGCGGTTATTTCAAGTATCGTTGATTGTCTAATAACATTGACAACTCTTCACAAACGCCGCTTTTCTCGTTCGTTAAGCACAGGCCGTAGACCACTGCGTTGTCGGTGATGAAGATTTCTTTCTTTTCTTTTTTTTCTTTGGGTCTTCAGTCTTCTGGTTGGTTTTATGCCCCCCGCCACGAATCCCTCTCCTTTACCACACTCTTCATTTCAGAGTAACACTTCCAACTGACATCCTCAATTATTTGCTAAACATATCCCACTCTCTGTCTTCCTCTACAGTTTTTACCTTCTGCAGCTCCTTCTAGTAACACGGAAGTCGTTCCTTGATGACTTAACCGATGTCCTACCGTCCCCTACCTTCTTATTGTCACTCTCCGTAAAAACATCGCATTCGTTAACTTATCAGCCCAACCAATTTTCAACATTCTTCTGTAGCACCACATCTCAAGTGCCTGAAATCTAGTATTCTTGGCACGCTCTTGACGCTGTACATCGGGGACTACCATTCCGCTTTCAAAGTCCGTTAATTCTCATCGTGCAGCCATAACCACGCAGGAAACGTTTTCACATTGATCACAAGAGTACAAATAACAGCTCCGCCATTGTACATCCTTTTTATAAACTGTGTTCGCTGTACTACATCCAACTATATAAGTGCATCTCATTTCCCATGACTTGTTTCACTGCAGTGCATATGGCCGTATCTTTTGATTGCATTGACTCAAAAGCTTAAATTATTTACATCGCCTAGGGCTCTTAGTACGTGACATAAATTTCAACGTGATACCTGTAACCTTTCCTGAGAAAACGAGATCATAACAGACAGACAGATAGAAGGGCATACCGGTAACAAATAGCAAAAAATGTGTTTATCTGGTATACTTCTATATCTACATCTACATCCACATGGCTACTCTACAAATCACGCTTAAGTGCCTGGTGCAGGGTTCATCGGATACAATTACAAATTAATAATTTTTGAATTTTTCCTCTTACATCTATTCTGAGAAAATGGGTCGTTTGAATTTTGATTCTAGACCAACGATAAGTACCCTATGGGTTATAATGACTAAGTTTGCGAGTATCGATATTTGTGATATGAATCACGGTATCTTATAATTTCTGTGACTTAAAGCTTAGATTTTTTATACCAAGGGGGAACATACACCTCAGTAACTGACATAAATTTCAACGTGATACCGCTATTCGTTCTCGAGGAAAAGCGGTCCTAGCTATCGGACAAACGGACAGACAGACAGGCAGACTATATGAGGGTTCCATTTTCTGCAGATTCAGGTACCGAACCCTTAGAAACTCCGGACGTAAAACGGGATCCACAAGATCAACATCCAGTACTTGTCAGTATGTTCCTAAAGAATTCCATTTGGATACACTGTATAAGGTTGAAATTTGAGCTCACATCATGAGCAAATGGACTCCAGTAACTGTACACTGTATCGGGACAATGTCTGATCTGTCGTCAACCATATTTTTATTTTTTCGGACTTTCTTTTTCTGCGAGTTGGCTGTCTTTTAATAATGGCTTGATGTAACAGTTGTTTCATACTGCCTGTTTAGGGCACACGTGCGGCTACCGGCGACCAGTTTGCCACGCACGTTGGCGGACTTCACGCGGCTATATTATACGTCCAGCTTACTTGCAGAAGTATTTACGGGATTTCACTCGAGGAGGGAGTGTTTTATATATTTAACCTTATATTTATGATTTAGAAGTTCTTTGTTTTTAAATATTATGTGAATTGTTTAAATAAACAATTAAAAAAGTAATCATACAGTGGAACACTTGCTTAACAGCCAATTAAGTATCAAAATAAGTTACATCTAAATAGAGCTAATTAAAAATAGATAAAGAAATCTGATCTATTAACAGCTCGTGGCATTGACCTTTGGAGTAGCGACAAGTCATTTAACTTTCCAGTATTCAGGAAACGAGACTGGCAGCCGGAAGCAAGTTTTCGGAAACGCAAGGTATGTAAGCTGCCCTCATGAGATGACTGCGTCCACTCGTCGTCACCAATTTCAGACAAATTTGTGATACACGAGGGCTCGACTGGAAATGAAAGTCACAAAAGTGGGAACTGAAGGTGACCAAGCATTTAGAACATTTTTACCATGGGTTGGTTGAAACTTGGGCCATTTATGTTAGTGTGGTTTCCAGGCAGCGATTGGCGCAGAGGAAAGACTACAGAACGATGATTAGAAGGTCGTGTGAGCTAGTCTCTTTGTGGTAACTCTTTGCGGTTCCGTCTTTACTTTACATACGCTACAAATAAACATAAATGATGCTCTGTGTGTTGTATTTAGTAATATCTTCATAAATGGCGTGAAAGGAAAGGTAAAGAACAATTTGGGATAGGAAATAAATTTTCAGTAACGGATTGTAAGACGTGCACGATAACTTCGTATATAAAATTACTTACGTTATTGCGTTATTGCTATTTATGATGCATTCGTGCTGGGGTGCATTGATCGCAAAAGCGATGGAAGCAGTTATTTTCTTTGCATGCTGCACATTTTAGAGAACCCCGATATTCACAATTGTATGGCTGTTTCAAAGTTTGTACAGAAAAGCAAGCATGGCATACTTTCGTATCATCTCAGAGGTTTTCAGCAAACTGGTGATTCACAATGGAATGTATTTTGACGTCGTCATCTCGGGATGTGATTTCTTTTTCTCTCTTGACGTCATGAGCAGTTCTGAAACTTTTTGATAATTTCTTTGCTTCGCAATGAAAAAGAACATCTCAGGGTTGCACTAACGCCGTACATTTCGGGGAACCACTACAATACTGCACGATGACAATCTTTCAAGTTGAAAAATATCGTCTTATAGTTCTAGGTTTGTTTGTCTTCTCCACGAGTCAGTTAAAGGAGAAATTCGTTCTCCTTCACGTAGGGCCTCATCACAGCAGTAAAAAAGGGGTAAGGCTGTTGTAATTTCCCCATATTTTGAAGAAATAATGACAATTTTTGTATATTCTGCTGCGTACTCTTTCACTTTTCTTTAATCCTCGGTCCAAAAAACCCAGTACTCTCTTTTAGGCACACGTACAATGTTGGGGATTATTTTGCAGAAAGTCTTACAACATAATGCACTTTATACGAGTGGATTGCTTTGTTCATACTTCGGTTTGTTTCCAGTGCAATTAACGTAAATATTTTAAATACAAAATTTCATCACGATCCTGAGATTAGTGTTCCGCACTCTTTCCACTTTGCCAACGGCTGCCTTGATACTACGCAAACATAAAAGTCTTATGGCTCGCACCACCTGCATCGAAAATATTTTTTTAACCTTTTGGCCATCTGGAGCTGCAAATTCTGTCACTTTCATCTCTTGCCAAGCCCTGCATATACTATAAATTAGGACGGATTCGGTGATGACGAGTAGGTCTGGTCCACTTGCCAGGCTACGACTCCGGGCTGTTAGAGATCGCCGAACGCGAGGGCTGGGCGAGGTCTCAGCGATTGTTTCCAAGCAGACTTCATATTCAGGAGCCGTGTCCGCAGATCATGCAAAAGCTGATGAAAGCCTAGCATACAAATACTTGAATGATAGTAAAGTGTTACAATATTCGCTGAATGTACGAGTTTCTGCAAGTTAGTGTGTGGCACTTAACCGCTTTAGTATGTTTTAGACCCAGACTCTGAAATGAAATCGTAGACACAAGAAAAGTCTCACAATTCAGTAAAAGCCAGTAAACTGAATTGAAGCGGTAAAAATGTTCCGCAGAAGTTGGATACAAATATGTGATATTTACTGCATTAGTTAGACATAAAATAGGTTGTTTACATAATTTAAAATAGATGCTATACAATCAAAAATAGTCAATGCTTCCGCAGAATTAAGGCGGGAATGTTCATATATTTGGATTTCTTCTAAGAGAGTCTTTTTCTACCTCTTGTATACTATGAAGGCCTGCTGAAAAGTAATGCCTCTGATGTTTTATGTGAAAAATATTAATTTTTTTCAGTTCAAACATTAAAAACATTCAACATCTTTATTCGTCATGTCTACATATTTATTTCTCAACCGCGTCAACGAAGACATTTCTCCAACGAGAGATCAGTGTGTCAATGCCGTCACTGTAGAATGTTCAGCTTTGTTGCAGGAGCCACAACTTCGCCTCTGATTGCACGGTTTCATCACTATCAAAGTGAAGTCAGATGAAAATCGGATGGAACCATGGCGGAACTGTGTAGAGAATAATCGAAGACTGCGAACGCAAGAGGTCGGGTTGTTGTAGATGTCGCAGGGCTCGCAAGTGGTCCGGCATTGTCAAGCTCAACGAGAAAAGGCTCCATGTGTGAACGAACTCTTGCAACTCGAAACTCGATTACAACACATTGTTTCTGAGGCACGAACATACACTCCTGGAAATGGAAAAAAGAACACATTGACACCGGTGTGTCAGACCCACCATACTTGTTCCGGACACTGCGAGAGGGCTGTACAAGCAATGATCACACGCACGGCACAGCGGACACACCAGGAACCGCGGTGTTGGCCGTCGAATGGCGCTAGCTGCGCAGCATTTGTGCACCGCCGCCGTCAGTGTCAGCCAGTTTGCCGTTGCATACGGAGCTCCATCGCAGTCTTTAACACTGGTAGCATGCCGCGACAGCGTGGACGTGAACCGTATGTGCAGTTGACGGTCTTTGAGCGAGGGCGTATAGTGGCCATGCGGGAGGCCGGGTGGACGTAGCGCCGAATTGCTCAACACGTGGGGCGTGAGGTCTCCACAGTACATCGATGTTGTCGCCAGTGGTCGGCGGAAGGTGCACGTGCCCGTCGACCTGGGACCGGACCGCAGCGACGCACGGATGCACGCCAAGACCGTAGGATCCTACGCAGTGCCGTAGGGGACCGCACCGCCACTTCCCAGCAAATTAGGGACACTGTTGCTCCTGGGGTATCGGCGAGGACCATTCGCAACCGTCTCCATGAAGCTGGGCTACGGTCCCGCACACCGTTAGGCCGTCTTCCGCTCACGCCCCAACATCGTGCAGCCCGCCTCCGGTGGTGTTGCGACAGGCGTGAATGGAGGGACGAATGGAGACGTGTCGTCTTCAGCGATGAGAGTCGCTTCTGCCTTGGTGCCAATGATGGTCGTATGCGTGTTTGGCGCCGTGCAGGTGAGCGCCACAATCAGGACTGCATACGACCGAGGCACACAGGGCCAACACCCAGCATCATGGTGTGGGGAGCGATCTCCTACACTGGCCGTACACCACTGGTGATCGTCGAGGGGACACTGAATAGTGCACGGTACATCCAAACCGTCATCGAACCCATCGTTCTACCATTCCTAGACCGGCAAGGGAACTTGCTGTTCCAACAGGACAATGCACGTCCGCATGTATCCCGTGCCACCCAACGTGCTCTAGAAGGTGTAGTCAACTACCCAGGCCAGCATGATCTCCGGATCTGTCCCCCATTGAGCATGTTTGGGACTGGATGAAGCGTCGTCTCACGCGGTCTGCACGTCCAGCACGAACGCTGGTCCAACTGAGGCGCCAGTTGGGAATGGCATGGCAAGCCGTTCCACAGGACTACATCCAGCATCTCTACGATCGTCTCCATGGGAGAATAGCAGCCTGCATTGCTGCGAAAGGTGGATGGATATACACTGTACTAGTGCCGACATTGTGCATGCTCTGTTGCCTGTGTCTATGTGCCTGTGGTTCTGTCAGTGTGATCATGTGATGTATCTGACCCCAGGAATGTGTCAATAAAGTTTCCCCTTCCTGGGACAATGAATTCACGGTGTTCTTATTTCAATTTCCAGGAGTGTAGTTACAGTACACACCCCCACGTTACACCCTCCACTTGGGAGACCTAGGTGGCAGTGGGCTATCAGTATGTAAATGTGAAGAATAAAGACGTAGAATATTAATAACGTTCGTGTTATTAAAAAGGGTTTCACATAAAAAAATTCTGGGGCACTACTTTTCTGCACGCCTTGGAAATATGGAATATTTCCATGTTAACAGGGTCAATAAATGTTGTAACATTTCACTAGCTTTCTACTATTTGTACGCTAGGCTTTAAACAGCGTTTATATCAGCTACGGACACCGGTTGTGCCAGTGAAGTAGACCCGGAAACAATCGCTGGCTCCCTTTGCACTCTTGCAGATCGGCGTTGTCCACTTTCTGGCATCGTAGCCTGAATACAGTTGATTTACCTGGCGTTTTGCAGACTCATGTCTCACTGCCAGCCACGTCTAGCATATTGAAATGTTCATTTATATGCCAGCACTCCATCGACCCACAGCGCCACCATCAGCTTTTAAAGTAATACAGTACATTTCTTTACATACCTACATTTCTTTTTGTACTTGACTGGCCGTTGAGCATTTGATCCAATGTATAATAATCTTTTTATAAGCTTATGTTAAACACTTCGCATCTTCTTACAAAGTTCTACGGTTGCTAGTCCTCCTAGGCAGTATATAGGTGTAATCACTTCAAGTTATAAATCTTTTACTAGCTGTTCATCGTATATGTTAGCAATTATCTAACGATGTAACGCTTTTTATTGTTTCTGTAATGAATGTGTGTGGTTTTCTGTGATGCTCAAAAATTGTACCTTCGTTTCTAAGAAACCTTTTAAACTTTTCTGATGTTCAGACATTGTATATTTAAATGTGTTACTTCATCTTCGTAGGATATGTTTATCGTCCGATCCTAATTTGACATGGGCTTACGTATGATTCAAATACGTATCGAACTTCTGTCGATGACAGATTAATCTGTCGAAACCATTAAATTGAAATTAGAAATTTATGTGCAGCTGCGATTTTCATTTTGACGAGGAGAATAAGCATCGCAGGTGCTGAACAACACCTACGACTTAAGTCATCCTAATTTGACATCGGATTATCTATGATTTAGGCATTTATCAAACATCTGAAGATGACAGATCAATCTACTGAAATCGGAAGAGTAAAATTCGAAATTTTTGTCCCGATGACCACTTATTTTTGTTTTTGTGAAAAGAATACGCACCGCAGCTGCTGAACAACAGCTATGAACGAAATCCGTAGTACTGATGATCTCATATTACGTTGTGACAAGATTTAAAACTGTTCTTAAAAATTGCCTAGGACCGCAAATGAGCATTTGTGTAAAAATAATATAAAAATCAGCAGTTACATACATTTGGGAGTAATTAGAAAAAATTCATAGCAATGGTGGATCCAAGAACACAGGCAATTTGTGATGTACTCGTGTTACACTGTATAAGCTGTAAATGTATGGAGCTGCATATAGTGGAAATAACATGCTCAACACAAAAGTACTTGCCATGAGTGTGATGTACAAAATGTTTAACAATTAATACACGAGCGTTACCAACTGAACAGATGAGTACTAGAAAGAATGAAGGTAACAAATGAGTAATTCACGATGCCTACAGCCAGCTCACTTTCATCTTTCTAGCGTGGTGTATGTGACTACTACATATTATCTCCGCCAAACAACCATCTTTCAAGATAAATTTCGCGATGGAGACAGCCGAGAGGGCATGGCAAGTGAAATTAACAATGACACTTGCCTTCTGCCACGTGGGACGTGTTTTAATGCCGACGGAATCGGATTGTCCTGAAAGTTTAATACAATTCTGGCGTTCACTGGGCAACAAAAAAAGGGAGAAAGGCCCCCTTCGACGTTTGCTTCCTTTTAGAGAGTGAATGATAGGCGCATACTCGGCCAATTGAAGCGGACGTGTTCCCCTCGTTCCGACAGTCCCGCCCTGCGTCCCCCTTCCCCCCTCCCCCCAGACCCCCTTCGCCACTCCCTCCCCCTCCGTCACACGAGCACGGTCCGTCCCTTCCAACCTGCTTTTTAATCCGACTCTTCGCAGAGAGAGGACGTGCAGTCTGTTTATTTTCCAGACATGCCGAGGGAATTTAGCATGCGCGCGTGTTCCTCAAATGGACTCTGCCGATGTTAAAGCAGAGACACACGGGAAGCGGACCGTAAAAGCTTTTAGTTAAATGAAATGAGAGCGGCACTGGCGGCTATCTGGCGCCGCCAGGGCACCGTCCACGTTGGTGTCATCGCCGCGGCGGCTGGCAGGGAACGCGGGCCGACAATCACAGCCGAGCTTAGCTCCGCCATCCACCTGTTATCTGGATCCGCAGTGAAACAGGCGGAGCCGCGGAAAAGGCTCATTCATATTATTTGATTTCTTTTGTCTCTTCCAGTTTCATAATCCAGTTGCCCTCTCAGACAGGGCGTTATCTATTCACTTTAAACCGTAGTACTTGCCTCTGTGTGACTTTTTTTTGGCTTCTTACTGCAGCATGGCACCAATTTCTCTCCTGTGATAGAGTAGCACTTGCAGCCAATGTCGTCAGTTATTTGTTGGAAACCCTAAGGTTTTTGCACTATACACCCTCAATCCCTATGGATGTTCTTCATTGATGTCTTGACACGCGTCCTACCATATTTCTACTTCTTGTTGTCAATATTTTGTACCTGTTCCTCTCCTCACCGTTTGTGTGGGGAACCTAATTTTCAATACTTTTCTATACTACCATATCTCAAATGCTTCCATTCTCTGCTTTTCCTTGTTTCCCCATACTCCGTTGTTCACTTTCATAGAATTCTATGCTGAAAAACAGGACTCGCAGAAATTTCTTCCTGATATTAAGGGTACCATATGAAACTTGTCAGACTATCACCGGCAAGAAGGACATTCCTGGCCAAGAGACGTCTGCTACTATCAAACATACGCTTCAAATTGAGGCAGCACAGTACGTACGACAGTAAAACTTGGACTATGAGAAAAGTGGAACAGAAGAGGATCGAATCATTTGAGATGTGTTGCTAAAGAAAGATACTGATAATTAGGTGGACTGATAAAGTAAGGAATGAGAAGTTCTTCTCCTCAGAATGGGCGAGGAAAGGAATACGTGGAAATACAGAGAAGAAGAAGGGACAAGGTAATGTGACATCGATTAAGATATCAGGGAACAGCTTCCATGGTACTACAGTTAGTTGCAAAAGGTAAAAACTGTGGAAGAAGACAAAGATTAGAATAAAGGACATAGGTTGCAAATACCACTCTGAGATGAAAAGGTTGGTGAAAAGGAGTAATTTCTATTGACCGAATCTTCCCTTTCTTTTACATATTTCATACCATCTCTGAGGGAGACTGTAGGGTGCTTGAGGACGGAGCCCTTTTAAAACTGTTGTTTCAGTGCAGTGTTGGCACTGTTTATTTTTAAATTTGGGTGCTTATTTGGATTTGAAAAATTTTGATGCAGACTTGAGGTAGGAAGATGTTGATATCCATTTTGCTGAATCTCGACATTCGCCTTACGACTGAGGAAACCCTCAGTGTAGAAAAATCCACACCTAAGATTGTTAATCTCAGGCATTTTGAATCTTAACATTTTCTGTGGTCTATATATTGAAAATGACTATTACAGTCTTTTTCTTGTTCTATACATTCATACATATAGTCTGCAAATTTTTGCTGTTTTTTAGTGCTGGATCACGCCATATCCTAAAGGGCGTATTTCATCTGAGAAGGATCTCCTTAGCCTCTTCATTGTCAAAGAATGACGTGAAAAGGTAATATGTGTCCGAGACATAAACAGGTCACGTCCTAGGTTCGTGCAGAAGGAGTGGTTTGTGGTTCCAGCGTGCTGTAATTTGTTGAGTCAGAATCTAGAACAATGTTCCTTGAATCTGTCCTGCACTTTCTCGGTATTGAGATTTCTATATTCTGAGGAAGTAGGGGACGCTAAGCCTCCAGCTATTCATAACATCCCCCTGCTTCTAAACATAGTCTTCTTCGTTTAGTTTGACTAGGTGGTACTGTCCAAGCTTGCATTCGCCGCAAGTGTTCTACAGGGTGCGTTACTAACTATTGCCACCTAGAATAAAACCGAAAGTATGATAATAGCTGAAAAGTTTGTGGGACAAATATTGCATGCGACAACGGGGGCCATAGTATGACGGGTCATAATATGACGTTGGTTTTTTGTTGCTAGGTGGGGTCGCTTCAGAGATATAAAAGTCAGCTTTGGTTTTTAAATGGAATGCTATAGTTTGGCACCTATTTTCTGATAGCGGCTATCCAGACGAATCCAATGATGTGTAACAGTAAGGTCTTTGAACATCACCGAAGATCGAAAAGATGGCACGAACGTCCCTTTAGAGAAGGTGTTTGAAGTGATGACCATTGGTATCGATGCAGTGCTACTATCTTCTTATCATGGACTGAGTGGTATTCCTTATCACTTCGGCACATATCGAAGTGGCTATCGAGACAAATCAAATGATGTGTAACAGTAAGGCCTTTGAATGTCAACGACGGTCAAAAAGGTGGCAGGAACGTCCCTTTACAGAAGGTGTCCGATGTGATGACCATTGGTATCAATGTAGTGGTGCAATCTTCCTATCATGGATTGAGTGGTATTCCTTATCACTTCGGAACTTATCGAAGCACATGCTCTGACAATTCTCTCTCGTCTATCGAGCAAATAGTAAATATTCGCCGAATACGGCGTATCCATCTAACGTGCCATTGACATTTAAACACCATCCGATGGTTTTTCAGTACAATACTAATAGGAACGGTAAGACTAGTATCGTAGAAACAAGAGAATGGGAATGATGTACTCCTTCGAAGAACAAGTCGATATGCTTCTAATTTACGGAGAATGCCATCGAAATTGAGTGAGAGCTAGAGACTTATACGCGGAAAGGTATCCTCAACGTACTCATTCCAATACGTACTCATTCCTACACGTCGTACAAATATGGGTATGATAAATTGAGAACAATTGGATCTTTAACGCATCGGAAACATATCCGGCAAAGGAGAGATACTAACGAGGAAACGGAAATTGGTACTCTTGCCATTGTGGTTCGAGATCCTTGTTTTAGTTCGTTGCAAATGGCAGGGGAACTGGCATGAGCCAGAGTAGTGTTGTTCGTGTTCTGCATCGTCATAAACATCATTCTTACCACATCAGTCTCTACCAAGAATTAACGGATTGTACGCGTCGCACTGAATTCTGCCGACGGG
Source organism: Schistocerca piceifrons (assembly GCF_021461385.2). NCBI lineage: Eukaryota > Metazoa > Arthropoda > Insecta > Orthoptera > Acrididae > Schistocerca > Schistocerca piceifrons. The sequence goes on from NC_060139.1 coordinate 406,266,218, forward strand.
ATCAATTTCAGATTCAGAGGGATGACACATTTATTAATTAGATTTTATTTAGTGACGAGGCTACATTCACGAACCATGGAAATGTTAATCTGCATAATATGCATTATTGCTCAACTGAAAATCCACGTTGGCTGCTGCAAGTTGCACGCCAAAAGTCGTGGTCGGTGAATGTATGGTGTGGGATTCTGGAGGACAGAATTATAGGCCACTATTTCATCTAAGGAAATCTTAATGGCAGGAAGTAGACCACATTCCTGCAAGAAAAATTAGGTCTGTTATTGGAAGAAATACCTTTCGGAACAAGGAACAGAATGTGGTGTCAACACGATGGGTGTTCGGCACAATTTTCGCTGATGGCTAGAAACTAGTTGCAGAGAGAATTCCAAAATTGTAGGATTGGATGCGGAGGAGATGTATCGTGGCCGGCTTGTTCATCAGACTTTACGCCTCTGGATTTTTTCCTGTGGGTATTCGTGAAAGACATTATTTATGAAGACGTTCCAACTACACCTAAAGATATGCGAGAGGGAATTGTCAGAGCACGTGCTTCCATAAGAAGATAGCAGCACTACATCGATTTCAATCGTCATCACTTCGAAAACCTTCTGTAAATGTACATTCGTGCCACATTTGTGACCTTCGTTGACCTTCAAGGACCTTAATGCTACATATCATTGGATTCGTCTCGATAGCCGATATCAGCATCCCATAAAAAAAAGGTTGATCTTCATATCTCTGAAGTGATCCTACCTAGCAACAAAAACGCGACGTCATATTATGGCCCCCGTTGTCCCATGTAACTTCTGTCCCACGAACTTTTCGCCTAATATCATTCTTTCGGGGATATTCTTAATGCCAATTGTTAGTGACTCACCCTGTATATTTCGTGAGTCGTACTAGTTGTAGTATATTCCGATATTTTCTTACTTCTCTCTATTCATTGACCAATTTAAAAGTTGGTTGAAATGGGTTTCAAGCGTGCTTTTCGAGTGATTAGAATCTTTAGTCGCTGTGGTTGTAGTTAAAAAATTTTCTTACCGTCATATTAAGTTTTAATGTTATTTCACTCCACACCTTCTTTTGAGTCGACATATTTTTATACTGGGAATGTCTACATTGCCAAATGTCTGTCGTTTCTTGTGCCGCTGTGATAATATCTCCAAAGGATTTGGCCCTTCCCTCGTTTCACGCTCGAGAAACACAAACTGATATGCATTGCACGCGTACTCCCCTGGACGCTGTTACTCCCGGCTGCAACGCGCCTCTCTGTACACATGCCGCCATGACACTTCCGTATCGTCAAATAGGTTTTAGGTGCACGCTGCGTTTGGATATGAACAGTGTTTGCAGTATTCACTCAAGGGTATAACCACGCCCCGTTGAAGATTTACGTACTCTTGCTTGGTGAACTTCAGCCATTTGAATGGGGGTCGCATTGTGGGCCTGCCAGTAGCGGGTGGACGTATCGGTGGACTGCTGCCTATGTTGAGCGCTGTGTATCTGGTGTGTCACTGCTTTCAGCAGTGGTCTGTGGAACATTCCCAATCCCGCACGCTTAGTTGTGGATATCTGCGTAGCACAGACGCACGTCAAGATCGACACACTACGCAAGCAGCGGTGGCCGACCAGACAGTACCCAGGGAAGATATCTAGGAACACATTGCACCTGCTGTCTTTGCATAACGCTGGACGCTGTGGCCGAGCGGTTCTAGGCGCTTCAGTCCGGAACCGCACTGCTGCTACGGTGGCAGGTTCGAATCCTGCCTCGGGCATGGATGTGGGTAATGTCCTTAGGTTAGTTAGGTTTAAGTAGCTCTAAGTCGAGGGGACTGATGATCTCAGATGTTAAGTCCCATAGTGCTCAGAGCCATTTGAATCATTTGTGTTTGCATTATTGGGAACCGTGTGCTTGCATCAGAACTAAGACCAAGTGTGCCTTTGGCAGATCTACCTTCGACACCATGAAACTACCAGGAAGGGCTACTCTTGTGTCGTGTAGGTGTCGATTGGAGAGTGGAATGGCGTTTTTTCTTTTCAGCGAAGAGATTAGGTTCTGTCTGAATTCGAGATATGGACCGACACGTGCACTGTGTGGACCTGGTGAGCTGCCAATTCTGCAGTCCATCCGCTCGCGAGACACAGGTCCTACCCCAGGCTTCATAGTATGGGAGGCCATCAGCTACAATTTTGGGTTACATTCGGAGTTTCTGCACTACAAATGGTTCAAATGGCTCTGAGCACTATGGGACGTAAGTCATCAGTCCCCTAGAACTTAGAACTACTTAAACCTAAGTAACCTAAGGACATCACACAACATCCAGTCATCACGAGGCAGAGAAAATCCCTGACCCCGCCGGGAATCAAACCCGGGAACCCGGGCGCGGGAAGCGAGAATGCTACCGCACGACCACGAGCTACGGAGTATGCACTACATTTCACATGTTACATCCCCGTGTTCCGGACGTGATGCAAATCTTTAGCAGGACAACGCACGTCCACATACAGCTACTGTGGCGCACCTTGCTTCTCGTTATGTATTAAAAGTGCACTGGCCCAAAAGGTCACCGTATCTCTCGACAAGTGAACACGCATGGGACATGGTGAAGTCGCAACTAACCATTGCCGAATTGTAACAACAGGTGTTGGACGCTTCGGACGATCTATCGCAGGATGGCGTTCGGCACCTTTGTGATCGTCTACATGTGACAATACACGCCAGCGTTGACGCGCTATATGGGGGTACACAATGATTTGACGCGACTGTTTGGACAGCCTATAGTGTGGCAAATAAGATTCATTTGTTCGGAATTTGTTGTCATATACTCCTACAATGATCAACTGCCTGTCGCAATACTTGTTACTAATGTCACCTTGTGCTTGAGGGTGCTACATTTCATTTTGCGCCAGTGTGCAGTCATTAACTTCTACGTTAATTCTGTCACAAACTGGAGTACGACAACAATATGTATGAGGCTATACTTACAATTCACCATCGAAGTTTAGGAATGTCAGCAGTATACATTGTGCATAATTGTGAATATTTTGATTGTTCCCTCACGTATACCTGCTTTTGTCGTTAAACTTGTCAATTGGTCACCAATTTTGACTTCAACTTCCCTGTCGTATATGGTGTTTTCTATTAATTGAACAGTTTCGCATGGCTAAGTTTAGGCTTAAACTTTTAATAAGAACCCCAGCATGGAACATCTTATCAGATGCGCGTTCGATATCCAAAAGGAGTGCTGCGGTTCCATCTATCATGTTCCATTCAGCTCTCGCATTGCTGGTTAACATTAAAACAGTGTGGTCTGTGGTGTGGCTACTCCTGAATTCTGCTCGTTCATGTACGATAAATATTTTTACTACTCGTTCCTCGGGTACGGGTTTAAAAGCATAAAGTCGGTAATTGTAGCGAACATATCGCACACTGCACAGGTTATACCAAGTCGTCACCAGCGAGATTTCCGAACAGTACACAAGCCAGTAACGTCAGCAGCACACATAATATGCCGCGCGGGATTAGCCGAGCGGTCTGGGGCGCTGCAGTCATGGACTGTGCGGCTGATACCGGCGGAGGTTCGAGTCCTCCCTCGGGCATGGGTGTATGTGTTAGTCCTTAGGATAATTTAGGTTAACTAGTGTGTAAGCTTAGGGACTGATGACCTTAGCAGTTAAGTCCCATAAGATTTCACACACATTTGAACATTTGAACACATAATATATCAAGACAACAAACCGAGAGATACAACTAAACAAGCAACCGTTTATGTGTGGCTGAATATTAGCAGGACCGGTCGCTAAAACAGCAAAACCCACAAGTGAATTGACTGGGCGGCACCAGCGGCACCTTTGCTATACTACGGTCGATAGCTGCTATAGCCAGTTCACCGGTTGGCAGCATAGTTGATTACGCGTCCTTTGTCGCCATGGTATTCTCGGGAGGGGCGAGTACCAAATCCCTCATCCTTTAATGGGCACGTTAGGACGAAAGTGCGTAAGTTAATGTATTAAATATTTAGGGAGAGGATAGAGAGGCGCGAAAGCCCAGATGGACTCAATATCCTCAGAAGTGGTTGCCGTGGCCAAGGGAAGCTCAAAATTCAACTCTTGTTTGCCTTGGTCAACGGGCTGCTGATGTGTCGTTGGAACAAGCGGCTCAAAATACATTGGCTGCTCGCCCTGCAATGTGGACGATGAAAATGCAGTGACCTTAAATAATACTTATGGTTGCTGCGCGTCCCGCTACCTTACACGCTGAGAGGAAATACTGACGTCGTCTGTACAGATGGCGGGAGGGAGGTAAGGCGCGAAAGATCCAACTATAGCCGGCCGGAGTGGCCGTGCGGTTCTAGGCGCTACAGTCTGGAGCCGAGCGACCGCTACGGTCGCAGGTTCGAATCCTGCCTCGGGCATGGATGTGTGTGATGTCCTTAGTTTAGTTAGGTTTAATTATTTCTAAGTTCTAGGCGACTTATGACCTCAGGAGTTAAGTCGCATAGTAAAAAAAAAGAAAAGATAAGATCCAACTATACGATGGGCCGTCGTCCATGCAGAAACTCTGATACACTACGCTCGTTTACCGGCATGGTGCGGTACGAGGCTAAGAAGTGCGAAAGTGCATTATCTACTGTCACGGCTTACACCGCCTTTTTCAACTGGGCCTGAAATATCGTGATCATCCTCTAGATCTCCGAGTTAAATGATGGACGGAAGGTCGCGGTGGTCATGTGCTGATTACCACTGGATGACAGAACGCCTGAAATTCTAACTAGGGGCCATTACCAGATATCAGTATGTCTGATACACTCTCTACTGCAATTATATAATTTTGATCGCTGTTGTTTATTTATTGACTTATTTAACCTGGCAAGATTAGGGCCATCAGGCCCTCTCTTACATCTAACCAGGCATTCTACTTATTTTACATTCATATGTTTTAGTAGGCATGTTAAACTACACCTAGTACAAAAAGTGAAATAAACAATTTGAAAGGTACACCTGGAAAAATACATACATATAGAGTTTATATTCTTAGGTCACAAGTACTGTTATAATTAGACATTATTGAAGAGACAGCTTTTAGATAGGAGTGCTGGCAGCAGGGCGTATGAGGGAGACTCATGGTGAAGGGAGGAGAAGAATAGAGACATGATGAAACATAATTAAGGAAATATAAAGGAAAAGAAGATTGCGTGGCTAATAGAGATAGATGAAGAGGAAGGCATCTCAGGAGCAAGATAGGAGACGCTAGCTTTGCTATTTGACAGATGAGGGGATTGTCCTTGTACATTAATTTTGTGGAGAACTTTGTGAGGATGAGAGTAGGAAATGCTTCAACTTCTTCTTAAAAGCAGCAGGAGATCGAATTTTGCGCAAGGTAAGGGGCAGTTTGTTCCAGAGGCGGACAGCGGCAACTGAGAAGGAGTTTGCAAAAGTTTTTGTTTTGTGAGTGGGCACAGTTAGGATACCAAATAAGAGTGACCTCGTGTTTCGATTATGATGACATGACAGGTTTTTAATCTCTGAAACAAGGTACTGAGGTGCTTGCGCGACGAGGAGTCGGTGGAGTAGACATAGAGTGTGGTAGTCACGCAATTTGTCCGGCCGCAGCCACCCTAGCTCGGAGTATGAAGCACCAACATGATCATATCGGCGAATGTTGCAGGTGTAACGCACACAGGCATTCATGGTTAGCTCTAGCCGTCTTTTGTTTTCACTACTCATGCCTTGTTGAATCACATCACAATAGTGGAGGTTCGGTAGAACGAGTGCTTGCACGAGCTGGCGTTTCAAGTCCTGTGCAAATGTGTTCCGAAACTTTTTGAGAGCATAGAGACAATCAGACGTCTTTCGGCACACTGCGACTGTATTCTCCGCCCAGTTGAGATGCGCATCCAAAGTTACACCCAAGTTCTTCACTGTTTTCTGATATGGTATTGGAGTACCGTCGAGCAGAATAGGAGGTAGCCGTTCGCGGAAATCTGAACTTATTAATTTCTGATGGGCTATTAAGATTACTTGCGTCTTTTTTGCATTTACTTTAAGCCCCAGGTTTTTCGCCCATGTCACTACTGAAGACAGATCATCATTCATCTGAGCGATTGCAGTGTTTACATCTTCAGGTCTGACGCTTAGGTAGAGCTGGAGGTCGTCGGCATAGAAATGATATTTACAGGAGGTCAGAACCGACGAAATATCGTTGACGTATAAAGAAAACAAAAGTGGTCCTAAGACTGATCCTTGTGGCACTCCCGAGGAAACATGTTTCCAGGAAGATTTTTCATTTACGCAGACAACACATTGCTGTCTGTCTTTTAAGTAGCTTTCAAACCATCTCATTGCACTATCAGAGAAATTAAGCTGTTGCATTTTTCTGAGCAATATGTCAAAGTTAACAGTGTCAAAAGCTTTGCTGAAGTCCAGTAGCGTCAATATTGTTGCCTTTCGATTGTCGATGGCATATTTCAGGTCATCAGTTACTTTAATTAGAGCAGTGTTTGTGCTGTGGTGTTTACGGAAACCGGATTGAAATTTGTCATATAGGCTGAATTCATGCAAGTGTTCAGTGATTTGGTCGTGAACAGTATATTCAAGTGCTTTGGAAACAGCAGGCAGTATGCAAATTGGTCGGTAATCACTAGGAAGTTGCGGGTTTTCGATCTTAGGGATGGGTCGAATTAGGCTTCTTTTCCATGCAGTGGGATATATTCCGTTCACGAGGGAAAAATTAAATATGTCAGTTAAGACAGGTACCAAGATATCGGCAACATTCTTAATCATGGTTATACCGATACTGTCGTTGCTTATTGCATCAGAAGAGATTCTCATTATTGCTTTTCTTGCCGTATTTGTTGTTACATGTTTTAGATGGAAGGTATCGTTGTTAGTTATCCTGTTTGGGGATTCTTGTGGACGGTAATTATCAGCTGTGCTGGTATTCAGAGGTGCAGAGAAGAATTCATTTAATTCGTTAGCTGACATATGAAAAGTAGTTTCCGATTTTGCCTTTCCGACCCCCAAGCTACGGAGATTCTTCCATAGAGTCGTGGGCGTCAGATCGCTGCATACAAGGGAGCGAGCGTGCCTGATTTTAGCATTGCGAATGCATTGTTTCACTCTGTTCCGTAGCTTTCTATATTCTTCGAAACGCTCGGGTTTCGGATCTGCCTTGAAACGCCTGTGGGCAGCATCCCTATTAGTCATCATTTGACGTAATTCAGCTGTCAGCCATGGAGCAGGAGATTTTCTTACACGGATTGTGCGCACAGGTGCATGTTTGTCATAGAGGGCAGTGAGTTTATCACCAAGTTCATTAATTTTGACGTCGATTGTGGGTTTTCTGATTATTTGATGCCATGAGATTTCTGAGCAATCGGCTGTTAGAGCGTCAAGGTCAATACGTTTCACGTTCCTACAAGTTATGTAACGCGATTTGATTCTTGGGGGCTGCACAGAGTAGGCCAGGAATATTACATCATGTGCTGAGAGGCCAGGGGCCGATGTTTGACCAACATCTCTTACTTTGTCAGTCTGTTTCGTTGCGATTACGTCTATAAGAGTATGACTGTGCGCCGTATGGTGTGTAGGTTGTAATGGAAGAATGTTCATGCTATTGCAACTAAGCAGTCTTCTTAGGTTTATTGCGGAGGGAGTGTCTCTTAGCAGGTCTATGTTCAAGTCACCCATTACGATGACATGTTCGTATTGACACTGAAATGAATGTAATTCCGACTGGAAGGAACTCATTGAGCTTATTTTTGGCGGCTTGTACACGACGCCAGTCAAGAATTTCCGACTTTGTATATTTATTTCAATGAACATGAATTCAGCCTCTTTTTCTTCAGCAGGATTTGACATACATAAGACTTTCGCTTTGAGATCTGTTCGTATATACGTGCCGACCTCGCCACCTCGCTTTTTTGATCTGTCTGCCCTAAGAAATGTGTACCCTGGGAGATGAAAAGATGCAGAGGATATGTGTGGTTTCAACCACGTTTCGGATAAGAGGATTACGTGGTAGTTTAGTTGGTTGAAGAGGAGGCTAAGTTCTTCATAATGCGCAGGTAAAGACTGGATCTTGCAGTGAGCTGCTAAAAGCTCTGACGCGTTCCGCTGAGCATCCTGGAGTAGGGTGGCAGACTGGTTTGTCCCTTTGTTAGGGACTACCTGCCGCGAGGGGCTCTGGCCGCTGCTTCCACCAAGTGACATAACACAGGGGTGTCCGAGATTTTGCACGCCCTGTTTGTGACACCGCGAGTGCCGAAAGAAAGGCGACTGCTAAAGATTTCCTGAGGTTGCGGGAGTATAGAAAATGGATTAGTGGTATTCGGTGCAAGGAGAATATGACCAAAATAGTGACGGCTGTGTGTCACTGTGTATCCTCTGTCGTAAGAGGAGAAATGTAATTAGCGTATTTGAAACAGCTTAGGGTGGAAATAAGGGAGAAGGGAGTGATTTAAGAGGCCGATGCTGCCAGCAGAGAGAAGTAAGCTTAATAATTAATAGATTATCGTAGGAAGCTAGAATTAAATTGAAATTTACTAAAGTGATACTGGTAGTGATTATCGTAGGAAGCTACAATTAGATTGAAATTTGCTGAAGTGATACTGATAGTGATTTTTGTTATGAACAATTTAAACCGAAGAGATGGGTGATTAATGAACTAAAGGAGAGACTAATAATTGCAATAGAACTATTTCAGAACGGAAGAGAATAAACTGAGAAAATGAAAAAAGTATTAGCAGTAACTAAAATTAAGTAATGGTTAGAGCTACAGACACAAAAAAAATAGTGAAAATTTAATACAGTTACAAAGACAATTAGTTGAAGTTACAAATATGGGTATAATTCAAAAATTAATAAAATTACAAGACTATAACTGAGTATTGGGGCTGTTACAATTGCAAATGGTGTTAAGTTTGCACTTTTGGCTCGAGTAGCTTCACTTAATACTATTCAGTTCTGTCATGTTTGTGACTGTCTTCTTTCCAGCTGCTGTCTTAATGATTACTCTGCCATCCTGAGTCCACACATTCTGAAGACCGAAAAGGGATATGGCACTGTTTAAAATCTTTAGCCGTTCGTGTGTCAGATCTTCCCTTATTGTAAGCCCTGTCCTTGCTAACTTCTTCTTCTGGGTAAAGATCTCGGCCCTTTTTCGGTACGAGACAAATTTAATTATTATTGGACGAGGTTTGGTGGCACCTGGTAGTTTTCGTCCCACCCGATGGCTCCTGTCAATGTCTGCCTTGGTCACTTCAACGCCTAATTTTTCACGCACAACCTGTATAAGCAGGTTGTCCGTGTCTTCTTCCTTATTTTCTACTACTCCAAACAGTCGTAGACTATTTCGCCTTTGGTACTGTTCTAGTTCGTCAGTTGCGGCAGATAGTTTCACTTCCAACTCTCGTGCCTTTTTCTCGTATTCAGACACAGACTTTTTTAGTGCTGTAATTTCGGCAGTATTGGCCTCAACAGTTTCACGCATTTTGGCCAATACTGCTGCCGTTACAGTATCTGATATAGTGCCTGCTATCAGATCGAGATTGTTTTTATCGCGAAGCGCAGCGTTTACCTCAGAGCGGACCAGCTCCGCTATACCGGGAGCCGCGGCCGCACCTTCCGCCAAGAGCGGGCCCGCCGCACCTGCTGCTTCCCCGCTGCTGGACGCGCTGCTGTTCACTCTTCTGTTTACCATTTTCTCGTAGATATTGGCGGAGCACAGAAAAAAAAATAGCACTACTGCACAGAACACTGTTGTTTTCACGATTTCCGCTTGTACTAGACAACACCACCTGCGAGAACACCTTCGAATTCAACTAAATTTCGCGAGCCGAACTTAACACGTGTTACACTGCAGCTGCCATGACAGTTAGTTGTGGTGGACATTCGTACCAAATACGGAAAGTTGGACAGGGCACCCGCCAGCATCAACCACATTTCTCCGTCAAAGGGAACCGCGAAATCCTAGGGTACTCTATCATACGTCTGAGCCGGTGAAGGCTAAGGCGAAAAATTCTGGTAAAGGCTGAATCTTTCTCCGAAAAGGCGTGAGACTTGGTACTTCAGTATCGATATTTACAGGCAAAGTTTGTCTTTATGAGTGCTGTAATGGACGAGAAAGCAGGTGGAAGCGCTGTGGGCGTATAGGGGGACGTGTGCAAGAGCTAGTTTCTGTCCCAGTTACTGGTAAGGTGCGAGAATCACTCAGAGGTTGTCGCATATTGTGATTCCTCTTTCGGTGGGTGGGAATGAGCTGCCTGCCTCCGTCCTGCTGCTTGTCGATTGCTCGGATGCGTTCATACAGACATCAGTTTGAAAACGGTGAGCGTCCTTTATACCATCCTGTGTTTGAAGACTTTTGACAGTACAATATCAGGTTACTGATCGCCTGTGATACAGATCCACACATGTCGGCAGGTGATGTTTGAAGTGTTTGGTGTCTCAAAGATCTACGGATACTAGTCTTTGAATGCTGTCCCCTGTTTTGGCTGGACCAAACGTGTAAATCTTCTTCCTACACGTTGGTCATGGGGCCTGAAGATGGCTTAATACATCGCCCAAGCTGATAGCCCATTACATTAACAATTTGGAAATTTAGACGGCTGAAAGGTGGTTAATTTAACATTCTGTGCTGAACAGCCGAGGCCTTGCAACCATCTGCGAGAAGATCGACATGCAGAGGTTGTTTCAGGTTCGTTCATTTAAAGCATGCGTTATTTGATGGTAATTATTTTCGAGTGTACTTATTACTTGCGTGCGCAAGCTGTAAGTCGTGTAAAGTAAAAGGTGCTGATTGTTTTGCGTGTATGCCCTGAGTAGCTACCACTCGCGGATCCCCCTATTCATTTATCACATTTCAATCGAATCAGGTGGCGTGGTTACGCGGTCAAATTGGCTGGGATAACGTACACGGCAGTATTTAGTAAATGGTGTAATATAACTTACGTTCCGTCGCAGTGTTTAAGCGAAATTTTGTATTGTAATTTTGTTGGCATAGCAGATTGGAAGATAATGGGAGCAAGGAGTGCTATTGGACTGACTATCTTGGGGAAAAAATGCCTTCAGTATGAATTGTGGATTGGACTGCAGTCTGAGGAAGACAGCGTCACCCAGCAGTCAGCAGTTGCGGACTGTTTTGGGCTTATCTGAAAACACCACCGCCTCCTCTTTTGGGGAAGTAATTTCTGCCTGCTCCGCTTGTATGGCGCTATTCTCTAATGTGTCAGATGATGCCTTCGAGTTTAGTGTTGCGTCTCCGTACTGTAAACAAATCTTACGTTTACATGACTTTTTAGATCATTTAGCTAGTACAGTGTGCGATGTGTGCTGAATTAATGAAGATCCTTTAAGTTTGTCGGAAATTTAAATTTTCCTAGAGGTGGTGCTAACAGTACAACAACAAATGTCGTTCCTTAAGTGGCAAGATAAATGTGACGTAGTACATGTGGGCCATGAGGATACGAATGACAAGGCTCGATCCTTATGAAACATTTTGTAAATTTTTTCCTTTTGAGTCGTTAGTCTTCTGACTGGTTTAGTGAGTCCTGCCACGAATTCCTCTCCAGTGCCGATCTCTTCATCTCAGAGTATCACTTGCAATGAGTGTCCTCAGTTATCTGCTGGATGTATTCCAACTTCAGTCCTCTAGAGTTTTTATCCCGTACAGCTCCCTCTAGTACCATAGAAATTATTCTCCGATTTCTTAACTGATCTTCTATCATTCTGTCCCTCATTGTCATTGATTGCCTTAGCCGTACACGTAATTTCAAACATGCTTCTGTAGCTCCACATTTTAAATGCTTCGAATCTCTTCGGTTCCAGTTTACCCACAAACCAAGCTTAGTTACCATACAATGCTGTGCTCCAAACGTACAGTCTCAGAAATTTCTCCCTGAAATTAAGACCTATTTTTGATACTAGAAGACCTATCTTGACCAGGAATGGCCTTTGTGTAAGTGCTAATCTGAAATTGGAAAAAAAATCATCGCCAATACCGCCGAAGACTTTTGGTATAAGAAGTCACCCTCATTCAGCCAATGGCATTGTCAAAGAGGGCGGAAGAGCGGACAGTGGCTCAAGGCACTCTATTGCTATTGGAGGGGATGGGGTGGGGTGGGGAGGGGAGGCGCGAACTGACCCTAAAGGCGGAATGATCAGCGATGATTAACGGAATGATGATGTAGAAAGCAACGGAAACCACTGCATTACAAACACATGATCTGTATCCACAAGAAATATGGCCTCTAATTGAAAACGTGTCATGATTATCTGTCCATTGGCAAAAGATTCCCCACTAGTCTCCATTCAGATTTCCAGGAGGCGACTGCAAAGTTGAAGGTGACCAAAGACTGGATCAGCGAAACGATAACGTTGTGCTAGGTGTAGGTGGAGCGTGGAATGTCAGAAGTTTAAATGTGGTAGGAAAGACAGGAAATCTGAAAATGGAAATGCTAAGGCTCAATCTAGATGAAGTGAAACTGAAAGAATACAAGGAATTATAGCGAGATAATATCAACAACAGCAGAAAATGGTATAACGTGAGTAGCATTCCTTATGAACAGGAAGATATGAGAGAGAGTGAGTTACTGTGAACAGTTTAGTGACAGGTTCGTTCTCATCAAAATCGATAGCAAACAAACATCTAAAATTATAATTCAGTATACACTCCGACATCGCAAGCTGAAGGTGAAGAGACAGGGAGAGCATATGAGGATATTGAACGGATAGTACCGTGCACAAAGGTAAACGAAATTCTGATAGACTTGTGGGACTGGAATGATTTTCTAGGGGAAGGAATAGAAGAAAAGGTGAGGAAAAAGGGGCTTGGTACTAGGAATGAGAGAGGAGAAAAGCTAATGGAAATCTGTGATGAATTTCAGCAAGTAATAGTGAATACTCTGTTCAAGAATCACAAGATGAGGAGGTACACTTAGGAAAGGCCGGTAGAAACAGGAAGATTTCACTTAGATTACATCTTGGTCTGGCAGAGATTCCGAAATCAGGTACTGTACTGTAAGGCGTATCCAAGCGGACAGCCTCTAAGTTTAAGAGACCAGTCAGGAGGAAAGAAATGGAATACTAGCGTACTAAGGAATGAATAGATACTAGTGAAGTTTTCTAAGGCTTTAGACACTGATTATGAGTAGCTCAGTAGGCATTCAGTTAAAACGGTATGGACAACTTTTAAAAGAGCGATCATAGAAGATGGTAAGAAAACCAATGAAGGTAACTGCGATGAACCATGGGTAACAGAAGGAAGACCTCAGTTGATCGATTAAAGGAGGAAATACTAAGCTTTTCAGGGAAATTCAGGAATATAGAAATACAAGTCACTTAGGAATGAAATAAATTGAAAGTCAGGGAAGCTAAGTCTATGTCTCTCAATGAAAAATTTAAAGAAATGAGAAAGAAACTATTATCAGAAAACTCAAAACAACATTCAATGGAATTAGAAGCAAGCGTGGTAACATTAAGAATTCCAGTGCCAAATACAGAGGAGAGGGCGGAAAGGTGGGTGGAGTACATTGAAGGCCACTGGGATGGGTAAGGTTTGTCTGATGAAGTGATAGAAGAAGAAACAGTAGCCAATACAGATGAAATGGGGATCAAGTATTAGAATATAAAAGATATTTGGAAGATATAAAATCAAGTAAGACAGCAAGGATGGACAATATTTCAACAGAATTTCTAAAATCATTCGGAGAAGTGTTAACAAAACCACTATTCACGTTGGTGTGTACCATATATAAGTTTGGCGATGTATCATCAGACTTTCAGAATAACAAAACTTATCCGAATCTGTGGAAAAATTAATATTTGTGTCAACATTTGTGAACCTGTAGTTCCTCTCTCTCAAACCCCACCCTATGGGGAGAGGGGGGAGTTTTAGTTTTAACGAATCAAAATTTACGAAGTAAATAAATAGTTTTTATTTATCTGCAACCATTTTCCACGCAAAAATGAGAACATGGCTTTTCTTGAATTACAGCACCAACTATAAAGAATCAAAACAAATGTTTAAGATAAAATGTACGTTTTTACGTAGAATCTGATTCTGCAACGAAAAAGGGGTTCCCATTTGAAATTTTAAAGTTGCCTCCAGCCCCACCCTCAGGAGGCTGGGGTGGTGGACATTTTTTCATATGAAGCTTATATTTCGATTTATTCTGGTTTGTCAACTTAAAATTTACACCCTGTATATAAAGGGTGAAGCGAAATTCAAGCACTTGGGCTTCGAAGCGCCACTTCTCACATACCAGGGATAAAAAATGTCTGTCACAAAATTTCGTCCGGCGAGTACACCTGGCAGAAAAAGTACGTTAAACAGTGTCAATCTGGCAACACTGTTATCACATGTATGGTAACTACCTCTGTCAGCACATATTTATTGTGCTGTATAGGTGGTTGCAGTTGATAAAGTTTTGGGCTAGGAATGCAGAAGTTCGAGGATTCAATCCTGGGGAGGGGGGCATTTTGTTTATTTGCTAATTTTATTCTGACCTTTCATACTGTAATATACACCATTTTTTAGGTCACATGTATCCTAAATTTACAACATTTTGTATCGATGAACATAACAAATGCGTGGTTAGACAAATAATAAATAGAGAATTTGAACAAATGACCTGTCATAGGACAGAATAATTACAAAAACAATCCCAATTTCGAGATGCTAAGGATGCTGTTTAGTACGTATTATTATTATTATTATTATTACTGTGTACGCAGCTTTACTGTGAAAAGCACAGAGCTGTATGATTGCGCAATGTAGAGCATCTGTTATTCTCAGTACAACGTATTCTGTGTATAAGGTCATGTGGTCATTAATATGCACATTATTATCTTCACTTGTTGCTAATGTGCGACATCTGAGCGCTCTATAACTTGTAATATAAGTGACAAGTAAATGTTGTGTTATTGTACAGCCACAATTTGTAGGTGCTGACAGAGGTACACTCCTGGAAATTGAAATAAGAACACCGTGAATTCATTGTCCCAGGAAGGGGAAACTTTATTGACACATTCCTGGTGTCAGATACATCACATGATCACACTGACAGAACCAGAGGCACATAGACACAGGCAACAGAGCATGCACAATGTCGGCACTAGTACAGTGTATATCCACCTTTCGCAGCAATGCAGGCTGCTATTCTCCCATGGAGACATCGTAGAGATGCTGGATGTAGTCCTGTGGAACGCCTTGCCATGCCATTTCCACCTGGCGCCTCAGTTGGACCAGCGTTCGTGCTGGACGTGCAGACCGCGTGAGACGACGCTTCATCCAGTCCCAAACATGCTCAATGGGGGACAGATCCGGAGATCTTGCTGGCCAGGGCAGATGACTTACACCTTCTAGAGCACGTTGGGTGGCACGGGATACATGCGGACGTACATTGTCCTGTTGGAACAGCAAGTTCCCTTGCCGGTCTAGGAATGGTAGAACGATGGGTTCGATGACGGTTTCGATGTACCGTGCACTATTCAGTGTCCCCTCGACGATCACCAGTGGTGTATGGCCAGTGTAGGAGATCGCTCCCCACACCATGATGCCGGGTGTTGGCCCTGTGTGCCTCGGTCGTATGCAGTCCTGATTGTGGCGCTCACCTGCACGGCGCCAAACACGCATACGACCATCATTGGCACCAAGGCAGAAGCGACTCTCATCGCTGAAGACGACACGTCTCCATTCGTCCCTCCATTCACGCCTGTCGCGATACCACTGGAGGCGGGCTGCACGATGTTGGGGCGTGAGCGGAAGACGGCCTAACGGTGTGCGAGACCGTAGCCCTGCTTCATGGAGACGGTTGCGAATGGTCCTCGCCGATACCCCAGGAGCAACAGTGTCCCTTATTTGCTGGGAAGTGGCGGTGCGGTCCCCTACGGCACTGCGTAGGATCCTACGGTCTTGGCGTGCACCCGTGCGTCGCTGCGGTCCGGTCCCAGGTCGACGGGCACGTGCACCTTCCGCCGACCACTGGCGACAACATCGATGTACTGTGGAGACCTCACGCCCCACGTGTTGAGCAATTCGGCGGTACGTCCACCCGGCCTCCCGCATGCCCACTATACGCCCTCGCTCAAAGTCCGTCAACTGCACATACGGTTCACGTCCACGCTGTCGCGGCATGCTACCAGTGTTAAAGACTGCGATGGAGCTCCGTATGCCACGGCAAACTGGCTGACACTGACGGCGGCGGTGCACAAATGCTGCGCAGCTAGCGCCATTCGACGGCCAACACCGCGGTTCCTGGTGTGTCCGCTGTGCCGTGCGTGTGATCATTGCTTGTACAGCCCTCTCGCAGTGTCCGGAGCAAGTATGGTGGGTCTGACACACCGGTGTCAATGTGTTCTTTTTTCCATTTCCAGGAGTGTAGTTACCACACATGTGGTTGCAGTGCTGCTAGATTGACACTCTTTAACGTCCTTTTTCTGCAAGATGTAATCGCCTGACGAAATTTTGAGACAGGAATTTTTTTATCACTGGCATGTGAGGAGTCTCGCTGCGAAGCCCAAGTGAGCGAATTTCGCTTCACGCTGTATAGTAAACTGTATCCTCTCTGTCTTCGAATGTGACTTCAGCGCCACTTCGTTCATCTAGAGTTGGATACTTCATTATGCTCCAGGAAAAAACTCATCCCCTCCCCCCCCCCCTCCCCCCGCTACGCGACTGCAGCGTGTTGCTCATCTCTTACACTTAATGAGACATCCACTGTATGTTGTATCTGACACACAAAGCCCTCCTGAACTGGACATTGTGTCAACACTACTGGATGAAGATGGCCGCATACAAACAGAACTCCCAAACTACTTATAACAACAACTTGTTATGATAGCCATTTTTCTAGGGAAGGTACATAAATATTTGAACATTGGCAAAAACCTTTTTTTGCAGTTGCCTTCGATTTTTGTATATAAGGTATATTCAGTGGTTACCTGTAATATTATATATTTCTTTTCCAGAATGTGTATTAATTACTGACTTAAAGCTGTACGAATTCTGTTTTTTAAATAGATGATTTACTTACAATTATGTTATGATTGACTTGACGATTACTACATTTTCTCTTATGTGGTGACAGATTAAAACATGCAATTCGTTTCAACTTGCGAAAATTAGATAAATATTCGCGATGAAATTTTCCACTGTCAACCTTTTCGAGATCTCATATGTGTGAACTATGTAATATGGACACTTAAACTGACGATTTGGCTGTCAGCAGACATGGTTATCACGAGAACTATGGTACTTGTATAATGGAAAAACCGTTTGTTTACTTGTATTGAAAATCTCACATTTTTCTGCTAATTTTGCTCTCTCTCTCTCTCTTTGTAAACGTGCAAGCGAGCCTGTGTGTCTTTGCGTCTGTATGTGGTTGTGGCATTTCTTTCTTTGTTACTGTAAACAAGGAGGTGGGCCAAAAAATCATGCTTATTACAAAGAATGTAATATCATATTACGACAGCGATGTTCTGGGCATGGGGAAACTCTAAGGGGAGAGAGCGGTTGGAGGAATTCAGAATAACCGGTCTGTCTGTGATACCTCACATTGAGTAGATGAGAAGGACGGATTAGGAGGCTATACCTGAGGCTAGACGTGCAAGGTGGAGCTGACCAAAGGTTACGGAGGGGCAAGGGAATATCGTGCCGAGTGATCATCTGTTATGTTGTTTTACCATTTTTTGTATTAACTCAAACAGTGTGATGTTTGCAGTGTTCGCTTCGTCCATTAAACTTGTTTTCTAGATTATTTTGGCATTGTTTGTCTGATAATTTTCTTAAAAATGTTACATTTTATTTCTTCTCTATAAATTGATTGTTTCCTTGTCTTCCCCTTTATATACTTGCTAGATGTGTACTGGCTTGTCGAATATTTTCAGGCGGACATCTGCTCTTTGTTCTGATCTCTTTTGTAGGGTCAGGTTTCCGCGTCGTAGCTCCATTGCTTCCAGGACCGACCTGCTTCCCTTACCCCTTTGGGTATCTGTTCCAAACGTTTCTAGGATATCCGCCTTGTTGCTTCCCATCTACGTGCTGTTCACACTTCTGTTCTATATGTACAGATTTTTTTTTTTTTTGCTATTGTAACTATTTTCAGATCATTTCGAATATCTTTGTTTCTCATGCAGTCTTTTCGTTACAAACAAACTGATTTGAGGAACTTCATTTTTGACGTCACTATTCGATTTATGGCTTCCTGCTTTGCTATTCAAGTCTCAAATCACTGGAACAAATAGCTTTTTACACAATTTAGTTTGATTTTCTTTTGTTGCCTTTTTCCTATACTTTTATTAATGCTCCTCAGACACCCAGAAATTTTATTGTTTTATTCTTTAAATCATTTTCATAAACAAAAATATGACATTTGGAATTGTGGACTGAAGTCTTGGATATAACTGCGTGAGGGTTTTTGCCTGTATGTTATTAGGTATCATAATGTGTTGCGTTTTTTATTACTCTGTTTACCTTATTTCTTGGCGTTTACTCATTCGCTGATCACGTCATATTAGACCATCTTATTACAGGGGATTAGGGCATGGAAACGGAAAGTACTTTTGTTTCGAAATGCTGGTGGTTGATCATAACAAGAGAGGTAAACAGTCTGCAATAAGGAACACTTTCTCCTTTTTCAATTTGAGAGTGCCTTATTCGAATGTTTATCGTGCAACGCGGTGTGTGCCAAAGTGCCTGCACGGTGCTGCGTGTATTTCCTGTTTACATGACATAAGGAAATCGTGTGGTAAATTCAGGTCTTCTATACGCATATGATTGTGTGAAAATATTTTCGTTTCATTGATAAATGCATTTCTTACGTATCAGTAGTAGTGTGGCGTCAAACAAAATAATATTCTTCAAAAACTTTTTATTAAATACAAATTCGTTTTTAGTCTGAATGTTTTGGCTGCAAGTACTTCTTTTTCGACGGTAGAATAAAAATTATGATTTATAACCTTAAAAATGAGTGGCGTGTGTTGACTCCTGTTATGGTCACTGCTTGTTTGTTTACTGGTATTGTCTGCGTTTTATATCTGTCTTTTACTTTCTATGTTGCTAGTATAACTATTTTCTGTGCTCATTTACATAATATTGCCTGATTATTTTTGGAGGCGTCTTTTGTTGAGTAATACTATGAGACACAAGTCACAGTGCTGCTTGTTTTCGTGTATACTCGTGCCCTGATGTTTGATGCACGATTGTGTCAACTGTTGTGGATTTAAGATAAATCTCGAATAAACGCGTCTTGTTTTTTTGTGCACAGAACTTAAAGATGGGAGCATTTATGTTTGATGTATACAATTAGAGAACTGCCTAAATCTCATTCTATCTGTATCAGAAGTCAGTTATGCATTTCAGCAGATCCAAGGAGAAAGAAATAGCAATATTTGATGTTGAGTTATTCCATGTAAAAGTACCGAATAAACCGCTTCACAAAAAAGAAGGCAACAAGACTAAAAAGGAAAAAAAACATGTATTTCTCTGACTCAATTTTGTAAGGTGCGTGTTATTCAGTAAAGGTAATATCATAAATACAGACCAAAGAATGAATGTCCATAGGGCAAAGGAACAATCGGATTTATATTTATGGTGGTTTATATTAGTTACCAGTCCTTTTTAATTCCTATTTTCTTCTTTGGCTTTTGGCTCACCACGTTGTTAATAAATCTTATTAATATACTAGCTATATTTTTGCGTGGGTTTAAGCTGGGTATTTCAGACAGACATCACCAACTGAAAATTAGATACGAAGTTGTTTGTTTTGGCATCAGGGTTAACTTATCCTCAGTTGAGGGCAAGCTAACATAGCAGCGAGTTAAGTGTTTCTCGAAAACCGCAGTAAACTATTTACTAGTTGTATGCTGCTGGCGTAACAGCAAAGTTCGATAGATGCTGTTTTACGAGCTCTCTGTACTACCGAAGTGTTTCGTATCGGTATACGCGTTTCTAAGAATAATTACATTTTATTTCGAAAATGTGATACTACTACGGCACGAAAAAATTTTAAGTCTTAAGAAGTATTTTCTTGCTACACTGACACTAAAAAAGCTGAAGAAAGTTCCCGAAATAAAGTGCTATCCATTCTGTTTAGCAGTATTATTAACGGGAATTAAATATACTTAAAGTTTCTTTGTTAAAAACAATTTTTCGGAGAGTGATTTCTTGAGAGGAATGAGATAGAAAATTTAATGAATGTATTATAATCGGTTTGTGTGAACGTTTTCAAATGTAAAAGTTCAATCATTCCAAAAAACGAGATGATTGCTACATGTTTGCAAGTGTATGGTTACAAGCCGACATTGACTATATCCTTGGCACATACAAACATAGCAAAACCTGTGGTTTTGATACTGTATTTGATCATTTACAGTTATGATGATGATCTCGAATAATTGTTATACTGAAATTGCTCTCACAGATTTTAAAATCGTGAGACCTATGTAAGAGGGACTATAACAGCAGGTTACTTGAAGAAACTACCCCCGCGATCCATGATGTGACTAACGTGACTAGTCTATTGTGTCACGCCTCTATGTGACCCATTATTCTTCGCACACCCTACCTCGGAGCATGATTGCGCAAACTATACAAATATGTGCAACTTCAAATTAAGCTTGTTTACATTGAGCACCTACAGCCACGATAACACCATGAGTTCTATTACCAAAGTGGCATTTTGTTTAAACTTCTAATGCAACAGCAGCATATCACAAATGTTAGCGATATCAAACTAAGACGATGAAACGTAGCTCTGTGTTTACTCACAGGCTGCAATCGATTGTCAGTGCCCCCAAGTTGGAGATCTTTCACATACAGCGACTATCGCGGAACTTGATACAGATGGAGTACTTTCTGTTCTAGTGTCAATAAATCTTTGTGCATGTCTTTGTCTCAGAGTAATGTTTACATTTCATTTATTTGTATTTTCCAATTCCAGTTTCTCTTTCCCCGTGTAGTTTTTGCTCTCTGCAGCAGTCCCTAGCAAATTATCCCTAGGTGCCTTAACAAAATGTCTTCTCATCCGGTTCCATATTCTAGTCAGTGTTTTCCAGATATTTATTTCCTCGCCGGTTTTGCAAAGGACGTAATCACTTCTTGCTTTTTGAATAATTTTCATTGCCAGCACTCTTCTGTAAAACCACATATCACATGCTTGGATTCTGTTCTTTTCCTGTTTTCACACAACCCATGATATACTTCCATGGATTTCTGTGCTCCATATGTAGTTTATCCGAAATATCATTCTCAAATTAAGGAAATTAATTTAGTGAGGAGTGTTAATTCTGCCCATGATAGTTTACAACTTTACGTCTTTGCTTCTTTGCTTCGTGTGAAAGACGTTGTTTTGTCATCAAGGTAGTAGAGTTAGTTACAACGTTGTCCTCAAATCTACGTTAAACGTATGGTATTTATTACTCCTTATTACTTTCGTCTTTCATTGGTTTTAGTCTCAATACACAATTTGTACTACTAATTAATTCTCACTTTCCCGGAGTTTAACATCGTCATCAGTGAATATTATGATTGATATATTTTCACATTGAATTTTAATCCCACTGGTGAATGTTAGTCTGGCTCCTTCATTGTTTCTTAGAAGTTGAGGTTCAACAGCAGGTAAGAAAGATGGTATATTTGCTATGTATTTGCCTTCAATGGTATATGTGCAGTGTGTCGTATATTTTACAAACAGAGTAAACTTTTGCTAATTAATTTGTAAACTGATATCTGCAACGAGGAAAACTGACTGACCTAGCTGTCAAGTACGAATTTGACAAATCCTATAGTTATTGCTTTGTTACGTGAAAGTATTCAGGCACAACAACAAATATGATAAAACCCGATTAGACAGATGTCTACAATGATTCAAAGTCATGAAATATCTTTTCATGTTGAGTAATCCTGTGTGATCCATATCACAGTTCTTAAAAAAGTCATTAGACTCTTAGAATGCTTTATATCAGACTCTATCCATTCTTTAATCAAAATTATTGCATAACATGGAAAATGTTTTCATTTGGTTCAATCAAGTGTACTACAGAGGGCAAGCACGAAAATTCTGATGATGTCACGTGAAGAACTGTGATTCTTCATTTCAGAGTATGTTGTTTGTTTCACTGAAAGATGTCACTACAGCGTTTTTGTAATAACAGTTCTTCTATATTTTCAGTGATCCGCAAACACAGAGTCTCGGTAATAGCAAACTTCGAGTGACAATGTATTTTCTTTAGGCACTATCGAATCCGATGAATCTCTGTTCAGCCGTATTTAAAAACCATTAGGATCGAAATGGCCTAGCAGTTGTTGTGACTTGTTAAGGTTTTCCAATCTCAGAAGTTTGGAACATATAGCACATTTTACGAACTTTAACAGATACATTGATGACCAGATGTAAAGAAATTTTCTTCCATTGTGTCAAATGTTCCGTCAGTGTCAAAATGCTCACAGAAAAATGAAATCATCCTTTTTTCAGATCAGACAGATGTCTGCAATGTTTTAAAGTTATGAAAGATCTTTCCAAGCTGAGTAGTACGTCGTGATCCATGTCTCATTTCTTAAAGATGTCGTTAGACTCTTAGAATTCTTTGTATCGGACTCTTTCTATTCTTTACTCAAAATTGTTGCGTAACATGAAAAATTTTTCACTTGCTTCACTCAAGTGTACCACGGAGGCATGCTGCTCAGCTTGCTCAGTAGTAACTCTTCAAAAAGGTTTCTGAAGAGTTCAGCACTCAGGGCCCCTGTGATGCCGTTACTCATGTGATTGCCCCCTCTGCCAGAACGGTGCCTTAGTTGTAGGAAAACGTGTCATGCATGGTGATGTGATTAAGTTTGGGGAACCCCACAGATTGTGTAGGACTGCAGTTAAGACCAACTATCACGGCGTGGTAAGGTGTTACTCGTACAGTCAGCGTCCTTTTCCATTTGTCGCTCCCATTTTATGAGAAGCTGAAATCTTCTGGCATCCGTTTCACAAAACATGCAGATACAAATACAATGCTAGAATTATTATCTTGCAGTTAGATACAGATTTGATATACACTACTGGCCATTAAAATTGCTACACCAAGAAGATTACGTGCTACAGACGCGAAATTTAACCGACAGGAAGAAGATACTGTGATAAGCAAATTATTAGCTTTTCAGAGCACTCACAGAAGGTTGGCACCGGTGGCGACACTTACAACATGCTGACATGAGGAAAGTTTCCAACCGATTTCTCATACACAAACAGCAGTTGACCGGCGTTGCATGGTGAAACGTTGTTGTGATGCCTCGTGTAAGGAAGAGAAATGCATACCATCACGTATCCGACTTTGATAAAGGTCGGATTGTAGCCTGTCGCCATGGCGGTTTATCGTATCACGACATTGCTGCTCGCGTTGGTCGAGATCCAATGATTGTTAGCAGAATATGGAACCGGTGGGTTCAGGAGGGTAATACGGAATGCCGTGCTGGATCCCAACGGACTCGCACCACTAAGAGTCGAGATGACAGGCATCACATCCACATGGATGTAACGGATCGTGCAGCCACGTTTCGATCCCTGAGACAACAGATGGAGACCTTTGCAAGACAACAACCATATGCACGAACAGTTCGACGACGTTTGCAGCAGCAAGAACTATCGGCTCGGAGACCATGGCTGCGGTTATCCTTGACGCGCCTGCGATGGTGTACTCAACGACGAACCGAGGTGCACGAATGGCAAAACGTCATTTTTTTGGATGGATCCAGGTTCTGCTTACATCATCATGATGGTCGCATCCGTGTTTGGCGACATCGCGGTGAACGCACATTGGAAGCGTGTATTCATCATTGCCATACTGGCGTACCACCGGCGTGATGGTATGGGGTGCCATTGGTTACACGTCTAGGTCCCCTCTTGTTCGCAATGACGGCTCTTTGTACAGTGGACGTTACATTTCAGATGTGTTACATCCCGTGGCTCTACCCTTCATTCGATCCCTGCGTAACCCTACATTTCAGCAGGATAATGCAGTTCCTGTACGGGCCTTTCTGGATACAGAAAATGTTCGACCACTGCCCTGGCCAGCACATTCTCCAGATCTCTCACCAACTGAATACGTCTGGTCAATGGTGGCCGAGCAATTGGCTCGTCACAATACACAGCCACTACCTTGATGAACTGTGGTATCGTGTTGAATCTGCATGGGCAACTGTACCTGTACACGCCATCCAAGCTCTGTTTGACTCAATGCCCAAGCGTATCAAGGCCTTTATTATGGCAAGAGGTGGTTGTTCTGAGTACTGATTTCTCAGGATCTATGAACCCAAATTGCGTGATAAGGTAATCACATGTCAGTTCTAGTCCAATGAATACCCATTTACCATCTGCATTTCCTTGAACATGGCTGACGTTTGCAGCAACCGTAGACACAAATTTGAAAAATATGTTAACATCCACCAACTGGTTGCACAGGTTTTCTATATACCTTGACAAGGTTTCGTCACCTCTAAGGGTGACTTCATAAGAAGAAAACGTAATTACATGAAGAACACATCGTCAAAGATGTACAGTGATTTAAGGGCTGAGTTGCTTAATGTATGACTTGAGCAACTCAGCTCTTAAATCACTGTACATCTTTGACGATATTTTTTTTTTTTTTTTGTTCATCAGTCTACTGACTGGTTTGATGCGGCCCGCCACGACTTCCTTTCTTGTGCTAACCTCTTCATCTCAGAGTAGCACTTGCAACCTACGTCCTCAATTATTTGCTTGACGTATTCCAATCTCTGTCTTCCTCTGCAGTTTTTGCCCTCTACAGCTCCCTCTAGTACCGTGGAAGTCATTCCCCCATGTCTTAGCAGATGTCCTATCATCCTGTCCCTTCTCCTTATCAGTGTTTTCCACATATTCCTTTCCTCTCCGATTCCACGTAGAAACTCCTCATTCCTTAACTTATCAGTCCACCTAATTTTCAACATTGGTCTATAGCACCACATCTCAAATGCTTCGATTCTCTTCTGTTCTGGTTTTCCCACAGTCCATGCTGTACTCCAGACGTACATCCTCAGAAATTTCTTCCTCAAATTAAGGCCGGTATTTGATATTAGTAGACTTCTCTTGGCCAGAAATGCCTTTCTTGCCATAGCGAGTCTGCTTTTGATGTCCTAGCTCCGTCCGTCATTGGTTGTTTTACTGCCTAGGTAGCAGAATTCCTTAACTTCATTGACTTCGTGACCATCAATCCTGATGTTAAGTTTCTCGCTGTTCTCATTTCTACTACTTTTCATTACCTTCGCCTTTGTCCGATTTACTCTCAAACCATACTGTGTACTCATTAGACTGTTCATTCCGTTCAGCAGATCATTTAATTCTTCTTCACTTTCACTCAGGATAGCAATCTCATCAGCGAATCGTATCATTGATATCCTTTCCCTTGTATTTTAATTCCACTCCTGAACCTTTCTTTTATTTCCATCAATGCTTCACCGATGTACAGATTGAAGAGTAGGGGCGAAAGGCTACAGCCTTGTCTTACACCCTTCTTAATACGAGCACTTCGTTCTTGATTGTCCACTCTTATTATTCCCTCTTGGTTGTTGTACATATTGTATATGACCCGTCTCTCCATATAGCTTACCCCTACTTTTTTCAGAATCTCGAACACCTTGCACCATTTTATATTGTCGAACACTTTTTCCAGGTCGACAAATCCTATGAACGTGTCTTGATTTTTCTTTAGCCTTGCTTCCATTATTAGCCGTAACGTCAGAATTGCCTCTCTTGTCCGTTTACTTTTCCTAAAGCCAAACTAATCGTCACCTAGCGCAGTCTCAATTTTCTTTTCCATTCTTCTGTATATTATTCTTGTAAGCAGCTTCGATGCATGAGCTGTTAAGCTGATTGTGCGATAATTGTCGCACTTGTCAGCTCTTGCCGTCTTCGGAATTGTGTGGATGATGCTTTTCCGAAAGTCAGATGGTATGTCGCCAGACTCATATATTCTACACACCAACGTGAATAGTCGTTTTGTTGCCACTTCCCCCAATGATTTTAGAAATTCTGATGGAATGTTATTAATCCCTTATGCCTTATTTGACCGTAAGTCCTCCAAAGCTCTTTTAAATTCCGATTCTAATACTAGATCCCCTATCTCTTCTAAATCGACTCCTGTTTCTTCTTCTATCACATCAGACAAATCTTCACCCTCATAGAGGCTTTCAATGTATTCTTTCCACCTATCTGCTCTCTCCTCTGCATTTAACAGTGGAATTCGCGTTGTGCTCTTAATGTTACCACCGTTGCTTTTAATGTCACCAAAGGTTGTTTTGACTTTCCTGTATGCTGAGTCTGTCCTTCCGACAATCATATCTTTTTCGATGTCTTCACCTTTTTCTGCAGCCATTTCGTCTTAGCTTCCCTGCACTTCCTATTTATTTCATTCCTCAGCCACTTGTATTTCTGTATTCCTGATTTTCCAGGAACATGTTTGTACTTCCTCCTTTCATCAATCAACTGAAGTATTTCTTCTTTTACCCATGGTTTCTTCGCAGCTATGACGATATGTTCTACATTACCTTACCTTCTGATGAAGTCACCCTTAGAGGTGACGAAACCTGGTCAAGGTATATAGAAAACCTACGCACCCGGGTGGCAGATTTTTACATATTTTTCAAATCTGCATTTCTTCATGGTGCACCAACTTTAATGGCCAGTAGTGTATAAAGTGGCAATATTTTTGCAGAACTTAGATCGCCATGGTATGTAATTACCTCTAGACATAACTGCGGCTACAGCTGCTGGCGTAACAAAGAAATGTGCCCGATAGTATCTACCCCGTCGTCAGAGCATAGTTTAATATGGAAGACGAATTGCGAACTGCCCAACTTTGGTACCCAAATCAGTTAGTTTGGTCACTCCAGATTTATATAGTAGCTGAGGGAAATAGCCACACCAACAAACATTACTCCTTTACTTCCTTCCTACAACAGTTTGCTGTAAGACGCTAAAGCAACTAAGGGTACCAAGCTGTGAAGTAAAGCACATTCCATGCTCGTTTACTAGAGGGGTCGTCAGACTAATGCACATAACTATAGGCCTACATTGCTGACGTCGATCTGTTGCAGAATTATGGAACATCTTTTGTGCTCAGAAATTTGGATGTTTATGGAGAGCAAACATCCTACATGTCACTCGTAAACAACAACTCGATCCACAGCTCGCTCCTTTCATCGATGACATCCAGAGCGCCATATAAAGAGGTCACCACACTGACACAGTGCTGCGATGATATCCTCACAGTCGTCAACGGAACAAAATACGAGCTTAGCGAATATCGGAACAAATTCTTAATGGGTCTCATGACTTTTTAAGAGATGAAATCCAATAAGTCCTTTTTATCTAGGTGAAATCGACAGATATAAAAGTAATTTCTGTAGTACACTAACAGAGTGTTACAGGGTTATTACTGTCAGTAACATACACAAATAATCTAGTGGATAACATCAGAAGCCCTATGAGGCTTTTTGCTGACGAACCTGTTGTCTATAGGGAGTTTTCAACGCTAGGAGGCCATAGCGAATTGCAGAAAGACCAACACATGATCGATGATTCGTATAGAGACTGGCAGTTGGCTCTGAACGGTAGTCACTGCAACATATTGCAGTACTGTAGTACACTAACAGAGTTTTACACTGTTATTACTGTTAGTAACATACACAAATAATCTAGTGGATAACATCAGAAGCCCTATGAGGCTTTTTGCTGACGAACCTGTTGTCTATAGGGAGTTTTCAACGCTAGGAGGCCATAGGGAAATGCAGAAAGACCAACACATGATCGATGATTCGTATAGAGACTGGCAGTTGGCTCTGAACTGTACTCACTGCAACATACTGCACATAAGATGGTGAGGAACTGAGCTATTGGTGGAAACTCAGTAGAAAGAGGAACTTCCATAGAATGCGTACGAGTTACCATCTGGAGCCGCCTAAGGTGGAGTGAATACTTGAAACTAATTGTAGGAAAAGAAGATGCCAGGCAAAGAATCGTAAAGAATGTTAAGGAAACGTAATTTAACCAAGATATAAGTAGCTTATAATGCACTTGTTTGACTGTTTCGTTCATTCATGGTTCTGTGACGCTTGCCAAGTGTGATTAACAGGAAGTACAGAGAAGAGCGGCACGTTACGTCACAGGTTCATTTAGCAAATGCGAAAGCGTTAGGGAGATGCTCAACAAACTTCGGCAGCAGTCCCTACAGAGAGGCATTGTGCGTCACGGAGTACGTTTCTGTGCAAATTCCTGGAGCACACGTTCGAAGAAGAGTTAAAAAATTTGAAAAATGTTACATTTCCGCCTTGAGCTTCCGGTAAAATTATTTACACAACCAGTCTCGGTCGTGTGGCCATCATCAGGCTGACAAAAGTATTCACAGCATCATGTTTGGTGACATATAAAGTCGTTATTGTCAAGTGATAAAACTACGACAGTACACTCTCATCATGTCTTAATATACATAACGTCGTCAATCTGTATTAGGATATGGGAAGGGTGTACCATTCATGGGTGTATCAGCTGACGATAACGATTTTATATTTCATCTAATGCGAAATACTTCTCTGAAACTGATGACTTTCAGACAGCTAAAGGTTGTTGTATAAATAAAATATTTTACCAAATATTTTATCTGCAGCTAAATGCGGTAGTACGACATTTTTCAAATGTATAAGAGCTATGGGGCACTAGCTCCTGAAACTATGTTAGGGTTAAATAAAATGCCATTGACTACCACGTATGTACTAGACAACAAAACGAGACAAATTAGAGATCATAGGGAAGTTTATCGAAAGGAAATATGCCCCTGGACCATTTGCAAGTGGAACAAAGGAGCTGGAAGTCGCTAGCGGTATCACATTTATATTCCGCCACACGCCGTAAGGTTATCTGCAGAGTTTAGATGTAGGTATAGGTGTTGCCTCTCCTCAGCGCTACGATGTAAACCGTTTCCAAGACACACCTCAGAAACGTATTTTCCACTGGGAAATGCGAGATGCGTGCAAACGACGGCTGCACCCGTCTGGGTGATGGTTGCTAATGCCGTAGGTCAGTGTGGGATGTAGCACGGGGCAAACGCTGCGACTGGGACGAATGCTACGCGGGTTGCGGACCCGCGCCTGCGCTGCGAGTGATATTCCCGGCGCCCTGCCTCTGCTACTTCATTTATCCGCTCGCAGCGCCCGCCATTAATCTCCAGCCCTGCGAGCAAGTGCCGCCTGCTACCCAGGACGCTGCTATAATTCCAGCGAGTCTTGTCGTACGTCAAGTGCTACCTGCTCCAGCTGCAAGAAAGAAGACTGACGACCAGCGATGGTGGAAGGTGACACGGTCTTTCAGTTTTAACGGGTTTCCATAATCTGGGATTACACTGATAAGTGAGACAGCGGACACAAATAACTTTCGTTCGATTTTATGACAACATTTTTACATTTAGATATAACGACATTGCCTATTACAGATGTATGATAGTGCGTGTCCTGTAATATAATTGCTTTTAGGAATTGTGGCAGTAGTGTGTTACACAGTCTACATTTAGTGTAAACCTGGGAAAAATATGAAACATCCCCTGACAGAGGCCTTTCTGTCTTCTTGGCTGAACCTTATGACGGCTTGTAGTCTCCACCCCAGGCCTTGCCTGCCACTGACAGTATTAAGTCGACGCTCTGGGCTATTTCGCACAATACTGATAATATTAATATTCTGATTTCCGAATGGTAATATTCCAGAGCCTCGTAAATAGCGGTTCATTTGTCACGGACAATACGTCTTCATCTAACCAGTGAGCATTCGAATCAACTTCGGAAGAGGAGATGACAGATATTTCCTAGGCTTTTATGAACTAGTGGTTTGATGTACTAACACCATACCGTCATCATCATCATAATCACTTTCTAATTCCCGTTCTTATCATCCTTGCGAAAGGTTTGTCTTTACCTAAACTCTATTAAAACTAATGGAAAGTATGAAGTCAATCTACTTTTTATCCTGGTCAACCAGAAAGAAGTTAAATTCCAGTTTCGTTACTTTCTGTGTTTCTTTTTTTCTTTAATCTGTAGTGTCATTGATTTTTCTTTCCGTACATTCATTGGAGCTTATTCGCATCTATCGATCATTCTCTCCCAAAATCGTTTCGTTATCTTGTCTTCTTTCTTTCTTTGTAATCTGGTGAAACACCATTGCACCCACTGTACACGACACTTCCAATTCGCCATTCGATTTGTGTTATTTCCACTTAGCTCTTATTGATTTCTTATTGTTATCTGAATTTTATGCAGGTGGTAGACTATGACTGATAGCGATATCTTAACGCGCACTTCCTCCTATTCAGAAAATTGGCCTCGTAAAATCTCGTATCAACAGATACACAAAAGCCCAGACACTATGTATTCTTTCGTTTCAAATTATATTTTTACACTGAGGTGCCAGAAGTCATGGGACAGCAGTCTGCACATACACAAATGACAGTAGTATTCTGCATAGAAAGTGTAAAAGGGCATTGTATTGGTGGGGCTGTCATTTCTACACAGGTGATTCATACGTAAAGGTTTATGGCCGCAAGACAGGAACTAACAAACTCAGAACGCGGAATGATAGTTGGAGTTAGACTCACGGGACAGCCGAGTTACAAAAACATTAGGGATTCAAGAGTGTGCCCAGAATACCACACTCTAGTGATTACATTTCACCACGGACAACTTACTGCGTTTCCATAGAGTTGTCAGTACTAACAGACAAGCAACACTACGTGAAATACCGCAGAAATGAATGTGGGACGTAGGACGATCATATTCGTTAGGACAGTGTGGTTAAATGTGGCGCTAATGGGCTATGGCAGTAGAGTGCCTCTGTGAACAGCACATCACCTGCACTTCCTCTCCTGGGATCGTAACCATATCGATTTGACCCGAGACGACTGGAAAGGGTGGTATAGTCAGTTGATAAGAGTTGATGGTAGAGTGTGGCAGACCCCACGAAGCCATGGGCAGAAGTTGTCAACAAGGCACTGTGCAAGCTGGTGCTGGCTCCATAATGGTGCGGGTTGTGTTTTCATGGAATGGACTGGGTCCTCTGTCCAACTAAACCAATCATTGACTGTAAATGATTATGTTCGGCTACTTGAAGACCATTTGCAACCTGTCATGGACTTCATGTTCCCAAACAATATTGGGATTCTTATGGATGACAATGTGCTATGTCACTGGGCCAAAAGTGCCCGTGATTAGTTTGAAGAACATTCTGAGAAGTTCGAGAGAATGATTTGGCCGCCCAGATCGACCGACAAGGACACTGTGCAGGAACTCTGCGACCCCAAACACCTGACGCTCAAGCGTCTGTGAGGGCTGCAGTTGGTGCCATGCAGGACCTCCGTGGTCCTGCACTATTAATGCCTGTGAGTTCATGAGGGCTTCACTTATCACCATGGTAAGATTTCACAGTTCCGCATGATGAAGGCCGAGAGTTCATTCACTTGACTCCATGCAACACAATCAGCTCTGGTTCACATAGCTGGCAATTTGGAAAGAATGCTTTTGGTTTTGAGGTATTAAGGTTAGTGGCTGTGCCCTATTTTCATGATTATGTGACGTTATCTTTCAACCTGATAGTGGAAGATCACATGTTGTCCTCCCTGTCCTGAATTTCCTCGTACAGAGGCTTTGTGACTATTGAAATTAAAATGTTCTGAGTTATTAGGTCGCATCATGTTTCTTCTAAAATGTGAGTATTGTTCTGTCCAACATGACATTTTGATCTCTCAGCCACTGAAAACATTTCATTGTAGGACAAAAAGAGACTGCAACTTCACCACTCACCAGCCACTTCTCTTAAACTCCAGCATACCATTGAAATAAAATTGAATGACTAATCAACATTTTTAATCGAACATCAGAATCAGTAGCAACGGGGATTATTGCCACCAGACGTGGATGTTCTACAACTGTGTACACCCACAAAACGTAAAATTTCTATCGTTCCTGTGCCTGAGATTTATAAGTTAAGCAGGAGTAAAGATGAACACCTCATGTAGGATATACTTACAGTATAGGTGTAGTTGACTGGATAGATTAGTTTCAGGGATAAAACAAAGATTACGGTAGTATTAGGTAAGATATGGAGTGTTTGGAAATTGAAAGGAGATGAATGTCGTTTTATAGACGACTCATAAAGCTACGCTAAATAAAACATTTAACGAACGAGTAATTGCACAGTATTTCTCTGATGCAAATCTGCTATTCTCCAACTGAAAATATCATTGCACATTAAACATTTTGCTAGTGTTCGTTATCTATTTGTAGAATGTCTCAGTTTTCTCTTTTCTGCCGTTTAGTTTGGTTCCATTCGACCAATAAATGTGTTATGTGCAATTTGGTCTCAGTAGTGACATAGGAACGTGTCTTTTTGTCCCTAAAAATGAGAAAATACGGAACATCGTTTGTCTCAAAAGTAATGTTGACAAATAGCAGATTAACCAACAGTTTTATTATTTTAAACTATTGATGTGTTACTTTTAGTAACGCAGTATGTGAAGCTACTAAACACAGTACATGTGAAGCAAATATAACGAGAGAATCACATTGCCTTTTAAAAATTCTTATTCTTCGACAAAATGTCTGCTTTGGACCTGAAAAGTATAACCGTACTGAAATACAATTTGAAGCATGTCCTGGTTCTTTTTCCTGTTCTGCACAGACTGTTCATTGTAGTAATCCATTACAGTGACACCTCTGTCAATCGGTTCATTAATAATTTAAATTTAAAAACCAGAAATCGTTGATAAAATTTTCGTTCCACTAAGAAGTCTTGTATTGAAGAATTTGTTATTCAAATCAGATCCGTTAAAATACAGTCTTCTTTTTATTAGAAACATACCGTTCATTCTCGTTACTGAAAATTTCTGTAATTTGATCGATTCCTTTAATACTTTCATCTGAAATGTCTGCTATACGATTAAATGCATTAACGACATTCAATTTTTATTTTGGAGTCTAACTAGGACCGAAGATGGTCAAGATGACAGACAGGAGGCATGTGCCATTATTTCCAGGTTTTTGTAACCACACAATCGCCAGACTAACATTTAAAAAGCATTGGAAAAATACGGTTCAAATGGTTCAAATGGCTCTGAGCACTATGGGACTTAACATCTGTGGTCATCAGTCCCCTAGAACTTAGAACTACTTAAACCTAACTAACCTAAGGACATCACACACATCCATGCCCGAGGCAGGATTCGAACCTGCAGCCGTAGCGGTCACGCGGTTCCAGACTGAAGCGCCTAGAACCGCACGGCCACACCGGCCGGCTGAAAAATACGGAAATCCAGTCTGAGGCTTTGGCTTCATGAGGGCATACAAGAGTGAGAGGCGACTCAGCATACACAATGGAAAAGAAAATACAACATAACACATTAATTTCTCATCTTGTCGTCAAAAATCAAGTTTATTACGAACTTAATGATATTAGGACACCAAACAGGGTTCACTATCCAAGTATCTAGAACACGGAAGGGTGCTGCACGAGATAGTTCTTCGACAAGGGAGATCGCAGTTAATTCTAAAACTTCACCTACAAGCGAGAGTTTCATACGCGATTGGTACTTGGACTCTTCCATAATAAGTTAAACGACTAAAATGTGTATTAAATTACAGTCACTGAATAGACAATGCCTTTGTCTTTAATTTTTAAGCATATTTGAATTACGTAAATTACTGGACTGTCGAATTTAATTTCTCTTAACTCTTGTCACTTGACAGCTGCCCCTGTTTGCTCAGAATCTCACTATCTGAGCTGGTGACCGACTGCATGCACTAACTGCGGATCTCCTTTTAACGGATGATCGTCCAGAAACTCCCACGTTTTGGAAACAATGCTTCATTGCTTTCCTTTAGGCACATCCGACGATTTTCCAGCATATTTTTGTAGTTCCTTCCCCTGCTGAAACAAGACCTTTGGTTTCAGTATTCGGTTCCTCAGCCCCTATGTCGGAAATCGTGCTTCTCTCAGTAAATCGCTAGTCTCGACAAAGCTAAGAGGTCACTTTGGTGCACAGTTGCACATTGAAACTGTAAAACCGAATCGTCAAAGTTTTCATGATACGTGGCAGTTTCCTTAGAGTTATTTTGCGTGAATAATAACCTAACAAATAAATTATTACGGACTGGACGTTTTGTGCCAGCTAGGAGTAGTACTACCATCTTTCCTCGAAAGTGAAAGACAGGAGGTGTCCTGTGGATTGAATTCTAATAAACAAGAGTTCTGCTCGTTCCACATTCTCACTGCTACTTTTTGTGGTCATTGTATCATTGCCTCACGAAACCCATATGATATGTGAAATAAGGACTCATTCAGTTAACAACACTGAAATAAAGAACCTACTTTAGATAATGAAAGATTTATCATACTTATGTCCTATTTCGTTCAGATAATACCTTCTCTCCGACAAGGAAGACCAAGGGATGTTAATTCCCGTTAGTCCAAGTTTCACACAAATTCTTCTTACAGGGAATGCATTCAAACTGGACGTTAGTTCAAGAAAAATTATGAAATCTGTTTGGAAGTGCACATAAGAGATACTCCAAGTATTCAGCAACCTGGCAGAGGAAATCAGATTTGTATACAAAGAAGTGGAGTTTAATACTGAATAACAGAACTTCGTATTGGCCACCACCTTCTGTTCCATTAAACAATGTCTTGGTAGAAACTTCTGAAAGTTGTATTGCAATTAGTTTAAATGTTCATGTTTAGCTTGGGTCTTTACATGAGAGACCACTCTCTTTAGGTTCCTTGGGTTACGGCTAATATTATGTAATGTGTACATTGGAAACCAGAATGGTATTTTCCTAAACTGGAATAGAAAGCCGAACAATGTCCCTTCCAGCAGGACTGAAGTATAAGATAAGTCCTTATTAACTTGCAATACAGATTCGATCTATTTCAGGCTCGACTCTGAATCTAGCTAGTAGTCTATGTATTACTCTATCGGAACAGGTAAAGACACGAAAGCATTGTCTACGAATATGTGCTGAACAGCCGGGGAAAATCCGTCGAAAACAATACTCCGCCCATTCACTTGCTCCTAAGGCATCTAACATTCCTCAATCTTAGCTGGATAACAGCTGTGCTTTTCGTTCTAGCACTACAGAAAGAAGGGTATAGTGGTACGTCCTGTTTCCCTTGCATTATCTACCTCTTTCCCTTTCGTTATACGTTAAGACACATTTCTCGTTTTCACTAAAATGCATATTACTTTTGAAAACATGAAAATCAAGATTCGTAGTGCCTCACTTCAAACTGCCTTTTGCAATTGTTCTGAGAGCTGAACGTTCCATGTTTCAATCTCGTAAGCCAATTGGTCATTCCTGCAGTCAATTTTCCTCAAGCCTATTGTTCTGGCAGGCGCCTGTTGCGTGAGAGGGAACCTGCTCAGAACTGGAGGCTAACTTCTCCGTTACACGAATTTCCCCCAGCGAGGAAGTAACAAATCGCCCACTGGGAAATACTGGATGGAGTGCCCTGATGACTCAGCGCTCCCTGGCAGCTGATGCGAGTTTGGGCGGGGAGACAGATTGTGTATGATACATCGCTATTCCATTAGCTGATTGGCTGGCAGACTGGCAGGTGGGCGCCCAGGCTCCCTAAAGGGCCCGTAATAGGCGCCACGGGGGCGTAGTTTAGGGCTGTGTACCGGCGTTCGCACTCAGCCAGCAGGTAGCTGATGCCACCGCTGGCTGCGAGAAAAACGGGACTTGGCCATTACTCAGACCGCGCTGCTCGCCGGTTCACATCTTTGTTCTCTGTTGCCAAAACTTTGTAGCATTGTCGGTAACGAGTTACGGAGAAACTTCAGATTCGAGAAACAGCTCGAAATGCTACTTGTATAACCACCACGAAGAGACAGCGCTACAAAGACGAACAGACAAATTACTGAAGTTCATCTTTGTAGTTCCATATCCTAAGAAATGAAAACCATTCTGACCACCAACAGAAACCAGGGATTAATATTCTCTAATTCTACATCATAAGGAGCAGTTGAAAATGAGACAGATGGGAAGAAATTGAATAAAATATGTATTGTGTAAAAAATAATTCTGTAACACATGCATCCCAATCTGAGAGAAGATGATCAATTACTTCACGGCAAGCAGTTCGTAGATGTCTGTACCCAGGCGTGCATCTCTTTGTCCGAAGCAAACCGATGGCTGCGAATGCCTTTCTTCAGGGCTCCAAAAATACGGAAATCTCATGGGGTGAAATATGGAACGCATGAAGGATGTGTAAGGACGTTCCAGCGAAACTTCCGCAGCATAGTCGAAACAACCTTGGCGACATGTGGGCCGCCATGGGTACAATCGTGGTTCCGTAGGCAACAGCATATAGTTTTCCATGAAGGCATTGACCGTCTTTTCTCATAATGAGGTAAATGTATCAACAATTATGGCGATTTATTTTTAAACAATAAACAATTTGCTTTCTATTTTTCCATCTGTGACGTTTTCATCTACATCCACATCTACATCTGCATGGACACTCTGAAAACCACATTTCATTGCCTAGCAGAGGGTTCATCGAATTCACAATAATTACTATTATTCCAGTCTCGTACAGTTCGAGGAAAAAACGAACTCCTATATCTTTCCGTGCGAGCTCTGATTTACCTTATTTTATTATGGTGCTCGTTTCTTCCTATATAGGTCGGCGTCAACAAAATATTTTCGAATTCGGAGGAAACAGTTGCTAATAGAAAATTCGAGAGAAGATTCCGCGGCAACGAAAAACACCTCTGTTTCAATGATGTCCATCCCAAACCCTGTATTATTTCAGTGACACTCTCTCCCCTATTTCGTGATAATACCAAACGTGCTGCCCTTCTTTGAACTTTTCTGATGTACTCCCTCAATTCTATCTGGTAAGGATCCCACACTGCGCAGAAGTATTCTGAAAGTGAACGGCCAAGCGTATTATAGACAGTCTCTATAATAGATCTTTTACATTTTCTAAGTGTCCTGTCAATAAAACGCAGTCTCTGGTTCCCCATTACATTTTCTATTTGTTCCTTTCAATTGAAGTTGTTCGTAATTGTAATTCCTGGGTACTTACCTGAATTTATGGCCTTAATATATGACTGATTTATCGTGTAACCGCAGTTTAATGGATTCCTTTTAGCACTTATGTGGATGACCTCTCACTTTTCGTTATTTAGGGTCAATTGCCAGGTATAGCACCATGCAGGTATGTTTTATAAACTGTTTTACAATTTGTTTTGATCTTCTGATACTAGTCGATGAACGACAGCGTCATGCTGCAGACAACCTAAGGCAGCTCCTCAGAGTGTCTCCTAAATCGTTTATAAAGATAACCTTGAGGAACGCCAGAAATCAGTTGTGCTTTACTCGATGACTCCCCCTCAGTTACTACGAACTGTGACCTGTCTGACTGGAAATCACGAATTCAGTCACATAACTGGGACGATATTCCATAAGCACGCAATTTATACATACGTAACATTCCCAGGTTTGTTTCTAAAATACTACGTCCAGAGTGCACGGGTCATTACATTGTTCACAGTACTGACATGCTGCTGCACCAATGTCACTTATTGTTGACACTGATGAAGAAGCGAAATATCCGATCTGCGCGAGATGACGACAATAGGTTTTTGATATGGGAGGATTTCAGGTACAGAAGGATGGAAATTTTTTCTCAAATAGCTCAGTTTGTGAAGTAACTGCAATACTTTGCGTTGATGGTGTATTGAGAGCAACTCCTAGTGGCTTCCATGATTCAGCACGTGCTGCTGTTAAGCGTATAGTTTCAGCACTCATGCGAATTATGTAGCATGCACTAGAAATACTCAAAGTACTTATCCTACAGTTATTGATAAGAAGCATAATTTACATCATAGTATCGATGAATGCTTACAAAGAAATATCTGAGACCAAACATTCTGCAGCCTGTGTTGCAAGAACACACTGCAGAGTTATGGGACAAGAACAGTTCCGGGGAATTCTCTATGATTATTTATCTGCACATGAAAGACCCTTTATCCAGTTGTTTATCAACCGATTGTGAGATATGACGATAAAAAGTATACTGTGAATGTCTTGTCAAAAAGTTAAACAGGAATAATGTGCCTACCAATTATCTAACTACAGTGGGATCAGTTCGATTGTCACTTTCGGTACGGGAAACCTTATGAGACACTCTTCGGCAGCTGTGGGAAGCACAGAGAACAGCTTAGGTCCATATGTAAGAAGTGCACTACAACCACCTAAGCGAAGTGTATCCAACACATCCCTCTATTCGATCCCTAGCTGATGTTTCAGCTGAGTAAAGTAGATACAGAAACATTAAACTGTATATCGAAGAATTTATTCAATCATGATGACATTACCGTATCAATATTTTATGACCGCAGTGATCCATACATGAGGAATAACAATGCTAGCACACCTGATATTGAGAAATAACCAAATATTGTTAAATTGACCAGAGCGCCAGGCTCTGTGGGAGTTCCGGTTACATTTTACATTCAATATGGAATTATGTCCTTTCTAGAGACTTATAGAGAATTTGTTGGACAACAAATAGTCATGCTTGATTAGAAAAGATCACAGGCATCTCCTGTTCCAAATACAAAACGCGAAGACCCGAAACATATACGTAGTTAGCAATTAGTGCCAGTGACGTCGGTCTGCTGCAGGCCCCTGTCGCACGTTCTAAGATTAAATGATATGAAGTTCTTGGAAAGACTTTTCTCTCTAACAATCAGCGCGTGCATTGTAAAGTTGAATGCCTTTTGATTAGAGGAATAGTTATTTCGTGATATTAGCAGATTCCACTTTTGATAACTGTTCAAACCCTCCGGTTATCGTACTTAATACTGACCTCTGTGCTACACAGAGACCAATACGTTCGACCACTTGGTTCTGGCTGTGTGTCCTGAGGACTTCTTCAAATTCTGGCCTATACCTAGGCAATTTTCACTGTTACCAGGACGCACTGTCATTGAACGTTTTCCTTCTTGGCTCTTTTTGAGCCTTTTAATATACCAGTTAATTAAAAAAGGGTTGAGTGTTTTGAAAGGTGGCAGTAGCCAACAAAAGAAAAAAAGTCCATTTTACAAGGGCTCTAAGATGCATGCCTTAAGAACTATGAGCACTAGGTCGTCTTTGATACTGTGAAGCACATGCCTTCTACTGCAAACTTTTTGTTTTCCATATTATGGGTGGAGGCAGTATGGACGAAAACAAGCCAAAAATGTTAAGTAAACACAGGCTTTAATACTCATACCTTCAGAACTACAAGCACTTGATCTACGGCACACATTTGTTTCGCAGTAACGAAGTTGAGAATGTAATCACAGCTCTTAGTGTATGAAATTTAGAGCCAATATTTACACGACGATTGTTGATGTTATGGTTCATACTACCTCCTCCGAACATATGGAAAGTAGAAAGCTTGCAGGAGAAGAGATGTGTTTCACAGTATCCAGGGTGAACAAGTGCTCATAGCTCTTATGATATGGATTTTAGAGAAAAAAAAAGACCATGTGATATCCTACCGACCGTGTCATCAGACATTCATAATCGGATGTAGTATGGAAGAGCATGGTTTCAGTACATCGCACTCTCCTGCCGTTATCGACCTTGGAGATACTACCATTCAATCAGGCAACTGCTTAATTGGCATCACGGGGCTGAGTGCACCACGGTCCAAAGAAGAAACCCTCGCAGTTTCAGGAATCGAACCAAGCTCCCTCACGTAGGGCTCCATCGTGTTTACCACTCTTCTATGGAGGTGTACTTATTTTTCTTGTTTTGGTGGGTACAACCACGTCTCAAAACATTTGACGCTTTTTTAGCATCTTCTATGTTATTTGTCTAGTAAATGGAATATAAGAAGTAAACAAACTTACTTTGCCATGATATAAGTTCGTAGGCTCCCATGGCTGGTGTCATTTTGAAAAAACTATTTTTGGGTATTGGCCCGCGTCATTGTAACTATTGAAACAGCTAAATATCTAATGTTTCGAACCACTTGCTGTGTCCTCTTCACAGCTGTTTACTACATTACCAACAATGTACTTTGTGCAAAATGCTTTACGGTGTTTCCAGGATGAAACTTTCACTCTGTAGTGGAATGTGCGCCGACATGAAACATCCTGGCAGATTAAAACTGTGTGCCCGATCGAAACTCCAACTCGGGATATTTGCTGAGCTACCCAAGCACGACTCACAACGC
Source organism: Schistocerca piceifrons (assembly GCF_021461385.2). NCBI lineage: Eukaryota > Metazoa > Arthropoda > Insecta > Orthoptera > Acrididae > Schistocerca > Schistocerca piceifrons. Next base: position 406,306,480 of record NC_060139.1, read on the forward strand.
GTCGCAAAAGAGCTTGTGTGAATTATGGAAAGTAGGAGATGAGGTACTGCCATAACTGAAGCTGTGGGGACGAGTCGTGGGTCGTGCTTGGGTAACTCAGTCGGAAGAGAATTTGCCCGCTGAAGGCAAAGGTCCCGAGATAGAATTTCGGTCCGGCACAAAGTTTTAATCTGCCAGAAAGTTTCGGTTTTTCGGTGTTATTTATTTACGAAAATTTAACGCTGTTTAACCTTATCAAACTATCTCACTTCGTGTTAGCCAACCGAAGTGCGATTGCCTATAATTCTAAAGTTACTGAAGAGTGCTAATGCAATGCTGGCCTGATCGCTGTAGACAAGCAAAACTTCGATGCTCGAGTACATCATGTCTCTCTTCTGCATTACGAGATGAGCTCTTCCACCAAAACCATAAACGTTACAGCTTCTTGGCACCGCCAACATTAGCGAACGCCACAAAGCCGTTTGTCGAAGAACTTCTCTGTAGGAGATACCAGAAATAAATGAAAAGAGTGGAGCTGCTGTAAAAACAGTTACGAAACTCTTTTATCTAGCCAAGTTTTCTGAGCTCTTTTTATGAGACCGAAACTTCACGTACTGGAGAAATGGTCCTCCAAGGAACCGTTCGACAGTTGACGTTAAACTGTGTACGTTTTGATCTCGCGTTGGTCTTGCTCCACGGCCAGTACAGACATGATACCTATTGACTTGTGAGGAACCTAGTTTACGAAACTCTGATCGATACTTAAATTGACGTGGTTGCTAGAAATATCGCAACTGAAGAGGTAATACGCCAAAGTCCTGGAATGCTTGAGCGTATAACATAGTGTACAGCGCAGCGCTGTACAGTCTGTCGTGATTACGGTAGTCGAGATTTTCCTTATAAGGGAACTTTGCTGCATTTGGTGAGTGCTGTACCGTGCACTGACAGCACAGATTGAACGCACTGTGGTAAAAGTGTACTTGTTTCGTCTGAGGGTTACTGCATTACTCTATGCTGTGTATTGAATGTTTTGGTTATTGCTTATTACAGATTATGTGACGGCTATTTCACGGAAGCAAGGGTGAAGGTGGTAAAAATGGAATAATTCATAATTACCTTATTACTCTGCGACGAGTTACCGGAAACCGTCTGTTTCTTTTACCGAAGTACTCAGATGGCATCTATGAACAACATCAGAAATATTTTCGGTGGATTTATGGTTCACCTGTATAAAATTTTATGCTGTAAGATATTATGTTACCGTTATGCAGTGTGATTACACCCGGGAACTCTCCGGTCACCTTCAACCGGCCTGGGAGACATATGCTTTTCTGTTCACATGTTCATTTTTATATCCACAGCTCATGATAATACTCACACATATTCGGAATAAGCATTAGCACTACTCGTTCGTGACGTTATTAATGTCGATTTCACTATCGAATGTACAGGGTGTTCGGAAATTCCGGTTACAGGTTTCTAGCACTTTTAGAGGGGAGTGAGTAGATAATATTTTGAACTGGAACCGATGTCCGAAAACGAACAGTTTCTGTGCTACAACCGTTGGCAAACACGTTGGTAACGCCACCACGTTTACAGGTAATTGATTAGGCGTGACCCGTACTTCACTTATTTCACAGTGCTACTCATTAATAGCTCTTATACTCGTTGACGGGATCTCTTCAAAGTGGTGCAGTACGACCTCTTCCATTTCGGGTGTGCGTCATCTCTGGAGCACCATAGACACGCCTGCTGATAGTGAAGGTATCCTTTCTCGAAGCTGTTGCGTAATTGTGAGGAAAATGGTATGCGGTGGAATCGGAATTTGTTAATGCTCTTCCACTACCGTGAACTGGAGTATTCAAAAGGATCATGTTGGTCTATTATACGGAACGTGCAAACATACTGCTCTAACACTCTCAGATACGCGAATGAGGCTCGAATGAATTCTGAGAGTTAGGATAGACGTTAAATGGCATCATCCGATCGGATGCCATGACGGTCCTATTGCATACCTACCCAGAAGACATGTTACAGAGGCTGTAGCATGGAAACGATAAGTTTCCGGACATGGGATTCTATTCAGATATTATGTACTCACTCCCGTCTACAAATTCTAGAAGTCTGTAACTGCAACTTCGTAGTACGTTGTATAATGGAAATTGGTATGCAATCGAAGGCTTACGTGTTCTGAATTTTAAGGCGTATTTAAAAATTCAGCATATTTCTTTTATTGTGATGACGCATAGTGAAATAACCTGCCTGTGAGTCATATTTACAAGGAATCCTCTTATTCCTAATTCCAAAGTGGCATCCCGGAGATCATTATTTTTTAACCCGATATAGGTCACTGAATCGCCACTGGGGATATACCCTTCAGCCACATGATATTCAGTCGTTAATAAGTGCTAAAATACTACTGATAATTATCTACGGCTTTATCTGATTAATACAAAGCAGGAGGTACAACATAGACACGATATTTTGTATGTAACTGCAGCCTTATAGAGAGGCAGATAATCTTTGACTGAATCGAGAAGATTGTAAATAATTTCGGTCCCACGCAGACTATATGGCCAGTTGCACCATCGGAGTTGTAGTTCTGAAGGACATGTTTTTCTCTTTAGAGATTATGAGTGAAATCTCTTTGTCATTTATCAGAGAAAATCAGGCAGAGGAGATACGAAAAGTACGGTTTTTCTCCACTAGATCAAACAAATCAGTGTTCTCGAAACACTATTCCTCTTGCTACAGTCAAAACTGCTCTGCGTGTAAGTAAGGCGGGCGTTTACAGGCTATATACATATAACACACAAACTTCAGTGCGTCGTTATCAGAACATCCCGGCTGCTGTCTTGAAGAAGCTACCCGTGCAACGTGCAGTGCTTAGTTATTTGCGCAAATTTCAATGTGTGCAGAAGACATTCCAACACGTATGTTTCAAGCCCCACTAAAGGAATATTTATTGCTGGGTATTTGGACGATATGATGCAGCTGGAAATTGATCCTCAAGTAAATCCTAAACATACAATTATGTGTGATGACGTCCACACAATCTTCTGCGAACGACCGTACACCGCTGATTTCTGTTTCGTGAAAAGGCAAAAGGCATACATCTTTGCTGATTTAGTTTCATTCCGAAATGTCTGGAATACATACTCCTGTCTAAAATATAAGCAATACCGTGTACTGTTATTGCTGGCCGAAGTGGCCGTGCGGTTAAAGGCGCTGCAGTCTGGAACCGCAAGACCGCTACGGTCGCAGGTTCGAATCCTGCCTCGGGCATGGATGTTTGTGATATCCTTAGGTTAGTTAGGTTTAACTAGTTCTAAGTTCTAGGGGACTAATGACCTCAGCAGTTGAGTCCCATAGTGCTCAGAGCCATTTGAACAATTTTTGTACTGTTATTCATTAGGAAAGGAAATTCCTTCACTGCTTTACAAACCTACCTGACGACCTTCTCATAATGTAAACGGAATCGTGCAATCGCGCTTTTGATCACAGACGTCACAGTAATGTCACAACAACGGAAACTGCCCTGTATCGCGTATTCGAAGGTCGTTTTTTCACTAACCATTATTATTGCGAAGTTCTCTATAAACATTGCTATGTATCTGGCGATTCGTGGACCACGCTTTACGGTCCGTAAAAAATAAAGGTTATTGTCGTATTCATTGCCAGGAGGATATATCTTTTCATTCATGAAAATAAAGGCATTAGTAATGATCCTCGACGCTAGGTTTAATTCATTGCAGTTTATGTACTAAGCCGTTTGCTTTAAACAACGTACAGTAAGTGTTGGCCGGGGATAACGTGACCACGAAAACAACTAAAAAGTTTTAAAACATGAAAATGTTTCTAAGAACTTCGTGCTTGATGGCCCATCAGTAAACGTACAGTGTGAAATGAATTTTCTATAGACGTTTGTACCCATTGCGAAAATGGAAAGAACCCATTGGTCTATGCCACACAAAAAGACGGAGGTATCATTGTACAATAACTGTGCATACTCTCAGTGTGTGCTCGCTAACTATAGCGTATACTAATCTAAAGGAAATGCTTTTGATACTTACTACTGCCCACTGACTGTATGACCTGCATTGATTTAAATTTCTCTACATTGATTGTTACTTGAGGACTCACGTATCTCTCCCTCATGAAGCATTATTTACAGATAATTTTAAAACTGGGGCAGCCACAGATAAAATAGTTATACATGATTGACAATTAATGCTGTAAACAATTGTTTAAATATGGATGTTCTATTAAAATATAAAACTGAATGAAAAGTCAAATAGTCCACTGTAGCTGCATTTATTTACGTCAACTGTAGACCCATACAACCGCTTTTCAACTTTCAAGTTGCATCTTCTGGTGTATATATGCACAGATTTTTTTTTAAATTAATGCTTTGATAGTGGAAAATTGGTCTGAGACATCTTAAAGTACTGAATGAACAGACTTAAACATGGAAAAAAATATTGCGAATCTAGTGTGGAAACTAGGTGTGCATCACATTCGTCCCACAAATAACGGGCCTATACGTATTTAATGATTAAGATTTCTAATTTCACACCAAAAGAAGCTTGCTTACAAAAATGTAGAGAGTGGTTACAGAGTGCTAAAGGGCAAAGGTCATTGAGGCTAGATAACGTTCTGAGCCCTTCTCAGTTGGTAAAAACCTTTATTAGTGATGAATGTCATGTCTGAAAAACGAAAGAATGCAATTGGGGATCCGAAACTGATCCTTGATTAAAAACAGTGAACCACTATCTCAAAAGAAAAGGTGGTGATTGTCCCCATGTAACGTGGAACAACAGTCAAAAACAGGACTGACTTGTGTTAAAATCAGAAACTGCCATCACTTTACCGATCAACTGTTTTAATTGTCAGTAAGTCATGTATCAGCCTTATTTACTGCCCTACTAGCTCAGTATTGGGAATGGAACAACTTACCACCAGTGAAGGACCGATTTGTGCAAATATTGACATAAGTAATTTTTATAGTAAAAATAATATGCACTATAATGTTCTATACTAATACAGTGGCAAATATGTACTGCTTATTATTTTTGTGGGAATGCCGACAATGACAAGTCAGTTGAAACTGGTACAAATGGTTCAAATGGCTCTAAGCATTATGGGACTTAACATTTGAGGTCATCAGCCTCTTAGATCTACCTAAACCTAACTAACCTAAGGACGTCACACACATCCATGCCCGAGGCAGGATTCGAACCTGCGACCGTAGCAGCAGCAGCGGTTCCGAACTGAAACGCCTAGAACCGCTCGCCCGTAGTGGCCGGCGATATTGGTATAGCCATTAAACAATTTATGTACGCATTGACTGAAATTGACGTTGTAATGGTGCTACCCCGTTTGTAGAGAAGATTTACAGTACATGCAGAATACCATGGCTAGTAGATGCACAGGTAGAAAGGCACGCGTGGGGAGACTAATGACGGGGGCTGCGGGATGGCGCTGCAGGGGGAATGGCGAGCGCTGGAGGGAAGGGACATTCTAAATTGAAGCCTACACACACATTTTTGTAAATGTTAAGCGGGGCCCTTTCACGCCCAAACTTGCCTGTTGACCATTCAAAAAGATGTCACCTCCTCTTTGGTTAGTGTCGAAATAAAATTCCGCCGAAAATGCTGCGATTTGTTTATGTCTGCTTTGTTAACCATTTGCCACTTTCAGATAAGTGTCACGAGTGGGAAATATTTAGAAAAACCTATCCATTTCTTTCTTGCCATGTTAAAATTTTCTTCTTTTGCCAAAAGTTATCGAAATTTACACAGTCTCGCCTCACTAACATTTTGTGCAGACGCAGTTGCAAGATAATTCTGAAACACTGGTTTATTAAGTCTACTAAGTGACGAACTGAGGAATAGTAAGGTCAGCATCTTATGAGAAACCACATCTTCGGTACACAAAAAGCGTGTCATGACTTCAATTATGTTCTCGTTTTACCAGCTATCGATGGCCCTTAAAAATTACATTCTTCTATCGTAAAAGTCTGTAGTTAGTGGAGTAACCCAGAAGATAACAAAGTTTTGGGCAATAACCATACGGAAAAACACTCTCCTCTTTGTGTTCTATCATTTACCAGAATCTCATTTCGATGTCTCAAAACGTTTACGAAATATAAGGAATGTTGTGGATATTTCACTCTAGCTTTATCGCTGCCGCGGTACGATCGCAAATGAGTGCCCTACGTCAGATCGATTTTCTCGAAACTGGTGACAAAGACCACCACCCAAGTCTAAACAAAAATTCAGTATGTTAGCTAAATTTCATACACAGCAACATATCTTGTAATATGCACCAAACGCAAAATCATAGCGACCGCTATTTTTCATTGCAAACGTTTTTGTAATTTGGCGCACTGTCTTACATTCACGTAAATATCACAATAATTGTGACCATTAACGAAATGACGCTCACAACATAATGAACCCGACATATAAAGCTACAAGTAAAGCAAAAACGAATTATTTTTACCTAATAGTTTCTGTAAAATCATTTGAGAAAGATTGCAGGGGGTGTGCGTCGATTCTGTCTTCACCTACCGGTCGATGGATGCCAAACGCTTAACGGCTTCCCATTCTGAAAAAAAAAATACAAATTATGAAGAACAAAATAGGGAAAAGGGGTGAATTATTTGTCGCTAGAGATTTAGGCTCGAACTTCGTTTAGCTGAATGCACACACGTTGATCAAAAGTCGCGTATAGAGCACGTCGGGCAGAGACGCGTAGGAGCAGTGAAAATCTCATCCTTGAAACAGGTCCTACAAATTCTACTTCCATTTAAATATAGAAATAGAACAAATAACAGGAGAAATTAAATAACGTACAACATGCTGGTAATCCTATATAATATGCCTTCAAACGTTGCATCGTATTCTGCGGAAGTGTGCGAACCAAGTTTTCACTTCCCCGTAGTTAATCAAATAAAGCATATCGAAGTTGACTCAAACAACTAGAAATTCTTACAAAATGAAAGAGAGTCTCTTTTGTCTTAAGAAGCACACGGGTTCAGACCTGACAAACCACAACGGTTTAAAACAAAGGGCTTAGTGATCACTAAACACCACCTGGTGAGCTAAATCTCAAATTCACGAAGACCAGTTACTCTCCACAAGGTAACGAGCGCAACACATATTTCAAGTTAAGAAATTCCCAATCACTAATGACGTACAAAGGCTAGGAGCGTCCACAGAAACAGAATTTCAAATCACACAAGAAAACAGAGCAAAAATATCCTCTCAACATCTTTCCACATTAACTCACAAAGATTAACACATACAGAAATAAAGTACAATAAAACATTTCAAATAAAAGCATTTATACGACGAATCGATTAGGTAGCTATCAGCTGAGAGCCATGTACGCTTATAGGAGTCTAATTGCTTGTTCAATGAATCAGTTTATAAACAGATTCATGAAGGTAATCAGAGACAAGACCTCTGACGACAAAAGTATTGAAGAGGTGATTCTAAGCTATGTACCTGAGCAGAGCAAGGTAAACCACTCCTCGTTTTCTTACATATACCGCCCTGTTGGATCGTCTATTGCCATATCGACACACAGTTAATCTAACGGCTTTGACCAACGTGACAACGAGCATATGCACGAGAAAAGAAAAACTATTTACGAGACACAGGAAACTCTAACTATGGTGTCGTCCGCAGAACGAAGTCTCATGCAAAAGTTAGTACGTCACGGCGGCACTACAAGTAAAGACATTCGTAGGGGTCGGCGAAGATACGCCCCACGTGATTCCTTACACCGTCGCAGCCACAATGTTACTTACGACTGAGCGCAGTGTCGCTCACCCCAGTTTCTATGGCATTGCCCAGTCCCTATATAATCAGCGATCACTCGCGATCATCGCTAACGTGAACAGTGCCGTCGTAGTACAGATCCGGCTGCACGAGAATAGAACAGTTATTTAGAACTTTAAATCTAGTTAGCAACAATTGTACACTGATGCAGAATAATCATTCTGCATGAGGGAAGTCTAAATGCTGTAAGTTTCAGCGACACCATCAAATACCTATCATCTTTCTGGACAATAATTGTTTAAAGAGTTAAGTACATTCCACGATCAAGTTTTAATACATTACTAATGATTTGCGCGTTGTAGTACCTGTTGGACCTCTTCCTAAAGCACTTCAGTTGCTACAATACACCACGCTAACTCTGCTAGCATGTACCAAAGAAACGAGTGACGCGTTATCCAAACGGATACGAAAAATAATATCCATCTTAAAATTATGATTACATTCTGTTTTTGAGTCAGGCTTTCGTTCTAGGAACCTTTAACTCTAGCAAAAGCTATACAAATGGCAGTATGTTGTCAATATGTTTAAGAAGTCCGAAAATTGCCTAGTACAGAGAGAATATGGGAACTCTCTGCCGAATTTAAATCTGATCCTTCCTTTCAATTGGGTAACTTTATATGTGAAACCATCTGGTAACGTTCAGATTACAAATTTTGCCTTGATGCCATATGTCACTTTTAGTAGTTTAACTATATTCGATACGTCAGTTTACTATTTTTATAGTGAAGAACCACTAAAGCAGTTTATCTAAATCATGTTACAGGCAATAACGGCAGAATTGTCTAAAGTTTTGTTTACATTGGTGACCCATAACATTTACGCGTCTCTGTAGTTAGTGTTCACATTTTCCCTGGCCTAAAATTTAGAAATCAAAGGGATCAGACTAACCTGAATAAGGAAAATGATCCAGATGTGCTACTGTTGCAAATATGGATGGCCTTTTAATATGGGTCACTGATACCACCAAACTGTGTAGAACTTTTGTAAATATGACAGCACCCCACACATGACCCAGATATGTAATTTAAATGTTACGTCATCTCAGACATTTTTATGATACTACTAGTGACAGTTTGATATATCATAAAAGTTATTTTCTTTTATCTAGGGTTGGTAGGGTACATTAGAAGTGTTGGTTGGTTGTTTTTGGGGAAGGAGACCAGACAGCGTGGTCATCGGTCTCATTAGGGAAGGAAGTCGGCCGTGCCCTTTCAGAGGAACCATCCCGGCATTTGCCTGGAATGATTTAGGGAAATCACGGAAAACCTACATCAGGATGGCCGGACGCGGGATTGAACCGTCGTTCTCCCGAATCATTAGAAGTGTACTGTGTACAATACAATAAGTAAATAGTTTATCTGAAAATAGAAAACGAGGATAGTTTGCTCGGAGGCGATGTTGTTGTATACAATTTCGTTTAACTTAATGTACTGGCACAAATTTTAGATCAGTTGTGTGGAAGCTCTAAACAGGACATTCAATAAACATGATAATACACAAGGCTTTATGTTATTCCTATAATTGTAAAATATGTTAACAGTAGCTATTTTTAATACGTAACCTATACATAAAGCAGAGAGTTCAAAAATGCTTCATTAAAAGGAATTTAACTAAATCCCTAATAAAATAACTTTCAGCTTAAATTACTGTAACTTTTGTCTTTGTTTTACTTGGTCTCCAGGGTGAGTACTTCTATTTAGCCTTCGAAAACAAATGTTTACAGATAATACATAATTGCACAGAGAAAATCCATATGTATAAAACTGTAAGCTAAAACCAATAAAAATTTATTTTTACAACAAATATTTAAGACATGTATTCATTATTTCTATATTAAATAATAAGCGATGCAGGTAAATGTAAATATGAATACCATTAAAATCAACTGATTTTTTCCCAATACTCTGAAGGAACTTCACAACCAATTCACAGAGGCGAACGTCCTTAGATACCAAGTGCCGAACCGCTGATGGAGTGAGGAAGTAAACCATACTCATCAACGTCTTTAAAAATTTCGATCTCTCGTTGTCACGTTTCGAACACGAAAATAATAAGTGTATCAGCTTCTTACTCAGAATCTCACACAAATTAGGTGAATTATAAATATGGTTAAAGAGGAGTTGAACGATGTGGAAATCACTGACTGGTTCTAATGCGTCCTCATAATCCATGGTCTTTTAAGGATTTGAGCTTGTAACGGTGCATGTCCTTTGTTGGGACACATTCCACGTATCTTTCCATAGCTCTATTCCTGGCTCTTAACTTCACGTCAGATGTCTATATGCTGCAAAATGAAATCGAGAACAGTTGCTATAGATGCAACTTAAGATGCCAGCTTCCTCATTGTAGCAGATGTCAAGAGGGGAATGCACCCACAGCAGAAATATTATCTGTCCTCTGTTTACAGCGAAAATATTCCAGTACTACTTCCGAAATTCGGATCTATCTGTATGTAAGGTATACACGCTGTGTTGTGGGGCGATCGGTAAGGATGAAACCGAAAACACTTTTCTACACCGTGATCGCAGGTAGACTCTTTTATTGTTCGAAGATGAACAGGTCCAACAGCCATATGCCGCCATCACAAGCTATTATGCAACTTTTTTTAAAACTGCCACATTACATTACATGAATTCAAAGCATAAAAGGCACTCCCCATGTATACATCTACTGATAAAAGTACAGTTGGTTACTGACTGACCATGATGTAATGTAATTGACATTTGCCCGCATCTTCCGGCCTTTTCCAAGTATATTCCTACTCTCGTGATTTTTGAACAAAGTATTTGCTATTACTAGCTGAAACGTACTGCTGAATTCAATTAGTCTTTCTCCTCTCTCATTCTTTGTACCAGGCCCTTGTTGTCCCATAATCCCTTCTTCTACACCTTTCCCTACAACAGCATTCCAAACCCCCATGACTATTATTTTTTATCTCCCTTTAAATAGTGAATTACCCCTTCAGTATCTTCAAATACTTCCTCTGTATCTTCATCTTTGACTTGCGACGTCGGCAGATACACCTGAACTATTGTTGCCGACGTTGGCATCCCGTCAATTCTTTTGAGAACAGCCCTAAGACTGATCACTGAAATATTCACAGTAAAGTACTATCCATCAAGCTTCCCTATTCATAACAAATCATACTCCTGTTATACCATTTCCTATTGCTCTTGATATTGCCCTATACTCATCTGACTAGAAATTCTTGTCTTCGTTCCATTTCACTTCACTGATCCCCATTGTATCTATAAGGAGCCTTCTCATCTCCCTTTTCAGATCTTATAGCTTCCCTAACACGTTCAAGCTTCTGACATTCCACTCCCCGAATCATAGAGCACTATCAATCTTTGCCTCATGCTCACATCCACTTCGGCAGTCCGTCGCGGAGATCCGAATGGTGGCTGGTCCATAATCTTTTGCCAGTCCAGAGATCATGACACTTTTCGATTACAGGCCACATGTCCTGCGGATATACAATATGTATCTTTAATGTTATGGTTTCCATCGCCCTTTTCATCCTCATGCCGTTGGTTGTAGCTGATTCTATCCGTTTTTAATGGCAGTTTCCCACACCATAGGAGAGATAGTGCCCGGAACTTCTGTCCATTCCTCCGCTCCCTTTGGGAAGGTCACTGACAAAGTGAAGGTGACTTCTTACGCCGGAAGTCTTCATCCGCCATTACTGATGATATTTATTCAAAATTGAAACAGTGTTTACTTTGAACCTGGGTCCATGAACGTTTTAGTTACTAGTCAAAGACGCTAAACTTCGACCGTGGGTCACACTATCTTTAGGTCTACAGACACAGAAAATGACCTAAAAACGACAGCAGCAGACAGACTCATCATATAAGGAGTGTATCACCTAAAATATATAAATAAAATATTATTACATGAAAAGTAGAATAGCATGTGATTTATGCATTACAAGTACGAATTACGAGGTGTTGGTTAAGCTGTCTAGGATTCTGGTATCACATAGCGGTACCAACCCATCGGCAACGGAATTGCAAGTTTCCATCAGACGCTGACAACAGTCGTGCAGTCGAGTTCAGAGCCTCTTCGCTAAGTGATGCTATGCAGTTGCCTAGTAATGGCTCTAACATCATCGTTCATCTCGTAAAGCATGCAGCATCTTCCTTGTTGAAACTGAGAGCTGGACTGTTGTTCTTGCTGCATTCCTTCTAATGAGTCTTCATATGCTTGGAGAAACACAAGTCAGCCAGATCTTCTGGTTGTTGTTTTATCTTGTTCACTAATCGTTTCTGTTCCGGTCCAGCTTTTCCATGACGACAGTTACTTCACCACTCTTCAGCTCACCTCTCCTCACCATTGTGTAGGAAGTCATACAGATCAAGGAGAGGTGCTGTAAAAGCAATCTCCGGGCACCTACAGGGAAGGGAAGCTCGCTACAACGTCGTGGAAATTTGAGAAAAACCGTATTAAGCAGTGGAAACGTAATAATGAACTAAAATTTTTGTAGGTGGGCCATAAACATGAAAGTGCAAGTACCACACCACACAGTAATGAAGGGGCTCATCTAAGTTACAAAAGAATATAGTAGTCACTATAGCACTTTGGTTTATAACCATAAAGCAAAGGTCAAATGAATTATCGACTGAGATAAGTGTGTAAATATGTAATAAGTCGAAAAACGATTGTAATTATGGAATCTCGCCTTGGCACGGGTTGGTTGGCAAATGAAATCAATGTGCAAATAGCGGATATGCCCAATGACTGTGAGAATGGTTAACGATTCAAAGAAAGAACCTAGATAAACGAGTACAAACACCAGTAGAATCGCCAAAGTTTATGATAGAAGGAACTAGCAGGTTGCAAACGTTAAAACTGTGCAATTAAATCCTGATGCGAGTTACCTGACCTCACATCTTTCTGCGTTCAATTATTTCGCTACCATCTTATTCTTGACAGTCCTATTGAGTATGAATGTGGAATATGGCAGCAATCAAGACTGAGACTTCTGATTGTACCCCTTTGTGCTCAGTTCTAACATGGTGATATCATTCTGTGCACTGCCTCAGCAGCAAGAATATACTTATCAACCTCCCAGTAGCAAGTCTACTCTCTTGTGTCACGTGGCTGAAAGTATCATCTGACGGAACTCCTCAAAACTTTGCTGGTCCTACCAGTGCAGGAATTTCTCCAACTAAATGCAGCAGAAATTGCAGGTTCTCACTAAAAATAATTTTGTAAATAATTCAGACAAGCTTCTGCTCTCATAGATTTTGTCATGGTTAAACAATGGTGGTCTAGCATAGGGAGGAAGAGAGAAAAATTTATTCCACTCAACGACACGTTTCCTACCCAGGGCTACTGATGGGCTTACATGTACACATCCGTGCCCAAATATGAAACAATAATTGTAAGGCAGTCAGAATAACTGCAGAGAAATGTCTGATATCACACGTCCCCAATTCTGGCGGCTACACCTGGCTTTCCAAAAGGATTTCTTCATGTGTCTCTGACAAAAGCATTTTACAGCAAATAGACTTTCCAAGACACCTACCGTGCTGAGACGGGATGTAATGAATTCTGCATCTCCTACCCACTCAGGTGGACAGCTTTCAGCTCCAAGCATGTTCATAACTCTGTCTCGTCCTTTTATGCTACTTGTTCACGCTGCTCATGGCAGCTTGAAACAGCTCTTCCAGGCCGCAGGAAATAACAGGTGCGCCTGTCTGGGGTGACTCACATCGTCGGCCTGGAATCTCATACACTGGAGTGGAACTGTCTTCAGTGATGAGTCATGCTTCGAATTGAGACTCGATGAACGGTGAAGAGGTCTCTGAAGAAGCCCTAGATAGTGATGGGATATCAACCAGACCGTTACCCACTATGAGGCTTGACAAACAGAAGTGACAGTCTAGGGTGCTATTTCTTTTCGTAAAAGGATCCCTTTGATTGTCATCCATGGTAACCTTACAGCACACCAGTAAGTTGATCATACTGTATGCCCTGTTTTGTTACCCTTTATGGCAGGTCGTCCTGGGCTTATATTGCAGGAAGATAACACCCACTCACACATGGAGAAAATTTCTATTGCTTATCTGCATGATTACCAAACCCTACCTAGGCCAGCAAGATCACTGAATCTCTCCCCGATTGAGAGAGTTTGGAGCATTATTGGCAGAGCCCTCCGACCACCCCAGCATTTTGGCAGTCTAACACATCAATTGGACAGAAGTTGGAACAATGTGCATCAATCAGTGCCGAGCCAAATAACTGCTTTCATAAGAACCACAGGTAGATTACTTGGTTATTGACTTCCTTCATTTGTGAAGTTCTTTCTCTAGAACAAATCATCCAATTTTTCCGAACTTGTAATTACATGTTTGCACATCTCACATACCTATTTCCGTACCCTTTTTTGTGTCTTAGAGTATATGTTGCATACAAATGTAACAGTTTGGGGTTAAACTGTCACCGTAACATCACATTATCGTTGCATTAACATGTATATTAATGAAATCGTTCTCATATTAATCAGCAGCACTAGTTTCTTAAACAAATTTTTGTTGGAGTTTGGGTAGTATTTTTTTTTTGTGCATAATCATCATCTGATGAATTTCATGCTGTGGGTGGCAAAGGTTAACCCGGTGCCAAGATGATAACATGAAAAAGCAAAAATATACGTCTTCTCAAGACTCCTGAAATTCATTCATCTATATTGGTACAAAAAGTATGTTTATTCAGAACAAATACAGTAAAAGTGGAGAAACACCTCCTAGTGTAATACTACATACACATACTAAATGTTTTTACACTCTTCATTGCTGAATGCAATTTCTCCATAGTCTCACATACACATACACGCACGCACACACACACACACACACACACACACACACACACACACACACACACATGGATGGTTTGTGTTCAAAATCCACACATACTCAACTCAATTTACATTTGCTTAATGGACCCTCATTCACCATAATATAATACCAAATCATTCATTCCATTATAAACGTATCTTACTATAATGTTCATCAAACTGACTAGCAAAAGCAATAGAAACACATTAAAATTTATAGGAACTTAAGTTTATGCCAACTAAAGCGTAATAAAAAGAGTTTGTCCCAAATTCATAAATTCTCAGAGGCATACAATTGTAAGAGCAGAAAAGATGTAAGTGCAAATACGGTATCATGAATACTAAAAACAACAGGTAAATTATATAAAACACATGTTTTACTGTAGGTAAACAAAATGATGTTCATATAGGTAAAGAAGTTTTGTGATTCTAACGTAAAGTATAGATGGTATCGAAGAAGGGAATATAGTTCTTACTATAACACATTGGTTTATAACCATAAACAAAAGAACAAATGGAGTGCCCACTATTTTAAGTACGTAACTGGAAAACAATATTCCAATTACGTAATCTCACCTTCGCACAGGCTGACGGACACGTTAAATCGTAATGTGAAAATCATGGATGTATCAATGACTGCGAGAATATTTAGTGATTCAAAGAAATAATGTCTTCAAAGTAAACACTATAAATATACAAATACGCTCGAACTGTAGCACCATTGATGATATGCGTCATAACTGTAAGCATAAATATAAACAACAAATTATAAGTAAAAACAATTTGCAGCACCACTTATATTGTGTGTCAGATTGTAATTGTTTTTTTGAACCTAAGGCCAGTCAATACAATTACACCTAAAATTTTAAAGGTAAAGGCGTGAAACGACATCAACTGTTCTTGGGCAAATACACCGTTCATCAAACGAACTGTTTTTACAAAAGGTTCGACACACGAGACGATAAGGGAACGACAGGGTTAGCGGTTATACTGTAGACTCTGTATTCTTGTAGAAGTACAACAAGACACATACTCAGAATTAGTAACTTATCCACTTAATTGAGAGCGCATCTCAACCGTAAATAATGGGCTGGGCAGCATAAAGTTTCTGTCCATAGCATGCTCGTAACCACAACTGGTCCTGCCTAACATTATACAATCATAGTTTCCATCGTAATTAAGTTCACAAGTTCACTGTTTTGGTGGCTAACCTGTCTTCAGATACTTGGCAATCTTCAGATACTTGGCAACAATAAAGGTGCACTCACAAATTGTTTGATGTTGTGGAGACTATCATAACAATGTTCGTTTTCAAACACAAACAATGAAGTAGTATGACGTCGTCAGTAGCTTCAACATGAATTTATCTGAATTGGATAGTTCAAGATTTACAGCGCCTGCTATGCTGAAACAGGGTATAATGAATTCTCCAGTCCCTACCCGCTTGGGTGGACAGCCCTCAGCTCCAAATATATTTTTAGCTCTCTGTATCGTCCTTTTAAGTAAGTTATTCATGTGGCACAAGTCAGCTAGATAGAGCTCCCATATGTTGCAGAAAATAACAAGTAGGCCTGTCCGGAACTATTCACATCGTCAACCTGGAGTACCATTGACTGGAATAGAAACGCCTTCAGTGAGGAGTCGCTCTTCTAAATGGAGCCAGGTAACCAACCAAGATGTGTCTGTACCCTGTCGTCTCTGATCGTCATCTTCTGCGTAATTTCGCCAAATTATCTGCCCAATATGGCTGCACCCATGAACCATGGAGATCGTTCCACTGACACAATAACTCGCATTACAGTGGTTGTCTTTTCCCGCAGATATGCACAAATAAAACTGATCATATAGCTGTCGAAACTCGGAAGTCTGTCTTGGTATTGTTCGATGTGAAGTTTGGAATGCAAACTGTTCGCTGTGTCTGAAAACAGCACATACTTCTGAACGGAAAAAAATGTTTTCTAATTTCATCCTCTTCAACGTCCTGATAACTTATTCCTTCCTTCACAGCCAATTGTAGATTCACAGGTGGGGGTACAGTATATTGTGGCTATGACTGAGTCAGTCTGATAATTTACGTAATTCCTCCTCTTCTTTCCTCCTATTATCTTCACTCATCAACGTCTCCCCGATCCGTGTTCTGTTTGCTGTCCCATTATTATGTGGTCTCTCTTGAAAGAGTTTCACTGTTACAAGCATTTTGAGAAACATTCCGTGGCATGGCCCAGAGAAATGGCCAGCCTCTTAGCTTCCCAGTTTCGGTGGCTGTACTAGCTCTTTCCAAAAGTATTTCCTTAGATATCTTGCACAATAGAGTTCCACAGCAAATAGGGCACCATAAATCGCCTTCTATGCTGAGGTGGGATATAGTGGATTCTATTGTCTCCACTTCCTCAGGCAGCAGCTCTCAGATTCGAACATGTTCATGCCCTGTCTAGTTCATTCAACTCTCCACAAGTTGTGCACTTGTATTTTGTGCGACACCTGGCTTACTTTAACTGCTCATCGATCGCAGCCAGCTTCTCAGAATACTGGTGCCACCTATTCCTCGAAACAATACTCTCCCGGCCGCCTCAACCTCTCCACCCCTTTCTTGAAGCTACTTTTTTGCCCGTAAACGATTAAGTCTGTATGTGGTCGGTTGGTGTATAGAATACAACATGTGATCACTCTTATTATGGTTGTTCTCACTCATTTCTATTCTTCTTTAAGCTGTTTCTCATGTAATGTAAGTGCAATTCATATTCTTGCCTATTTTTAATGTTAGTGAGTAGAATTCTATCAGTTCAGAAAGTTTTTGCTATGTGGAACCCAATAAAACTTGAACAGATTCCAAGAATTTTGCAAGAATTAGAAGAAAAAGAAAATGAAAGAAATATTGAAGGTCAGTCAACTTGACATTCCAATCTAATTGAAGAAGAATTAACAAACGCTGAGCATGATTCTGAAATCTAAGTTGAGGGTAGTGATGAAGTGGATGAAGGTGACAGAGGGGCTGAAGATTTTATGTTAGAAAGAATAATGACACAAAATGGTGCAAATAAAATTTATTGAAACTTCAAAATTTAGAAATCACTATGAAATGAAATGAAGTCTCATGCTTCTTAACAAAGTGTAGGGGAACGATGCGGCAGAACCGCACCGCCATATTAGGCAACATCGTAATGGAGATAGTTTGCCATTGATTTTCTCCGACTGTAATGGGGATGAATGACGATGATGAAAATGACCCAATACCTAGTCACCTCGTGGCGAATCGAACGCGGACCCTGTGCTCGGAAACCGAGAACGCTACCGTGAGACCAAGACCTGCCTACAGAAAGCAGAATAGTAATAGTTTTTATCATGTCCAGAAGACCAGTAAGAAATTTCGTACGTCCAGCTAATCTTTTTTCGAAACTTATGACACACTAGTTGAAAAAGCGAAATATTACACCCAGTGTATGTGCTGCCCAATACAGCACTGATGTAACCACACTAGGGCTATTGGCGACTACCAGTATCGCTATTCACTTCGGCATGAAAAACGGATGAATGGTAAATGTGGAAGAGTTATGGGCACAGTATGGGACATGAATTACACTTCAGAGGCTATACATGAATTTACATAGGCTTCTAAAAAATTTGATATGCCTTCAGTTTGATGAGAGTACAGGCCTGAGAAGTACCTTATAACAAAACGTGTTAAATTTATAGGAATTATGAAAAACGGCTTCATTTCTATAGAATTTTTTCCGTGTAAGACGAGAGTTGTAGGTCCTTCAATACCACTTTAACAAAATGCCCGAACTCTACTGTCATTTGGTACCAAATTAAATAAAGCAGTTCGTTTGATGTTTGAAATCATGGCACTAAAGACATAGACCCAGAAAGAGGACAGCCGGATATTATTCCGGATTGTAATTGGGCCAAAGGTGGAACGAACGCTTTGGACAAGAACAACTAGAAGGTGTCTGTCACCGATTTTTTGCGCCCTTATAAATATAGCGCAAATGATTCTCCAGGTGATGTGTGCAACAATGAAAGAAAAAGATATGCCCATTTTACATGGGATGGTTTTGAAAATGTTGTCGCTTAAACCATCGAAGGATCATATATATTCTAGGAGATCACAAAGCAGTTCCAATATCAATTCTCGACTTCAGCCTCTTCGATTTCTGAAGAAAAAATTATGTGTCGGGCCTGAAAATTATGATTAAAACAAAAAGCTGTTGTGGCCACATGTAGTAGGCGTTGCTTCATGCAGTGGAGAATGGCAAAACACAGGCACGTCAGCGACCGAGGCGTTGCGAAGTAGGCAAGCACAGATAGCCTGGCTGATGGCAGTAGTCTACCAACAGGCTGATGCAAGGATACACACCGACCGAGCGCTGAGCGAAGCCTGGAGAGTGCTGAGTAAGGGAAACTGAGGCCAGCACGCTAAGTTAGGTTGCAATATACTGCGGGAGTAATAACAAAGAGCAACCACCGAGGGTAAAAAACGTCCTCCTGCCGTATATAGTGGAGCGCAGGCAGAAACAGACAGAAGTCATTAGGAAGCAGTTCAGATATGAGGACGGTCGTGGTCCG
Organism: Schistocerca piceifrons; assembly: GCF_021461385.2. Classification (NCBI taxonomy): domain Eukaryota; kingdom Metazoa; phylum Arthropoda; class Insecta; order Orthoptera; family Acrididae; genus Schistocerca; species Schistocerca piceifrons. The sequence goes on from NC_060139.1 coordinate 406,325,713, forward strand.
TGTCGGAATCTTCAGTCTTCGTAGGTGACGACTCCGGAAGTCTGTTCCAGCACGCAGCAGTCATCCATTCGCCGCCAGATGTCAGCTTCAGCTCTGGAGGTCGGCCCGAGTTCGTTCGGCACCATGGCTGACTAACTACAGCGAGAACATCCAGCAGGAAGGGCCGCAGCGTGGTCTTGGTCACAGGCGCCGCCGGGGACTAACGCCCGGACTTCACAGCAACTCCGTACTGGGGCGCTGAGCGGCGACGAGTTCATCTCAACCACAGGGCATCCTGGCTTGAGCGGAGCACTGGTGGCCTGAGGCTCCCGTGTGCGATCAGCGGCGCGCGTTGTGTGCGTTGTCGGAGAATCTACACAGCAGTAGTCAGGTCGAGGGATCTGCAGGGCTGGGCAACGACGACGAGAGAGAAATTGTAAAGAAAGTTCAATAAATAATTGTAAAACTCGATGCCATCTCAGTCTTTGGCACAGACATTGTGTCTACTGTTAACAAGGGGTGCAGAAGTCGTAACAAAGGCTGACGGAGTGGCCGAGCGGTTCTAGGCGCTACAGTCTGGAACCGCGCGACCGCTAATGTTGCAGATTCGAATCCTGCCTCGGGCATGGATGTGCGTGATGTCCTTAGTTAGGTTTAAGTAGTTCTAAGTTCTAGGGGACTGAAGACCTCAAAAGTTAATTCCCATAGTGTTCAGAGCCATTTCAACCATTTTTCGTAACAGAGCTCTACACAAGTCGAGAAACAGCCCAATATGGCTGCACCCATGGACCATGGAGATTGTTCTGTTGACACAATAACTCGTATCACAGTGGTTGTCTCTCCCCATAGATATGCACAAATAACGCTGCTTATATAGCTGTCTGCCCTCAGAAGTCTCTCTTGGTACTATTCGATATGAATTTTGGAATGCAAACAGTTTGATCCGTCTCTAAACAGCACGTACTTCTGAAAGGAAACAAAAGTTTTCTAATTTCATCGTCTTCAACGTCCTGATAACTTATTCCTTCCTTCACAGCCGATTGCAGAGTCACAGGTGGGGATTCAGGATATTGTGTCTATGGCAGAGTCAGTCATAATTTACGTAATTCCTCCTCTTCTTTCCTCCTATTATCTTCACTCATCAACATCTCCACAATCCGTCTTCTGTTTGCTGTCCCACTATTATGTTGTCTCTCTTGAATCAATTCCACTGTTTGAGAAACATTCCATGGCCAGCCTCTTGACTTCCCAGTTTGGGTGGCAACACTAACTCTTTCCAAAAGTATTTCTTCAGTTCTCTTGCACAATATAGTTCTACAGTAGATAGGCCACCATAAATAGCCTTCTATGCTGAGATAGGATATACGGATTTCTTTGTCCCCACTTCCTCAGGCAACAGCACTCAGATCCTAACACATTTATGACCCGGTCTAGTTCTTTTAGCTCTCCACCAGTTGTGCACTTGTATTTTGTACAACACCACCTTTCCGCCTTCTCCTCTCCACCCTTTTCTTAAAGCTACTTTTCTGACCTTAAACGATTTAGTCAGTATGTTGTCGGTTGTTGTATTGAATACAACGTATGACCACTCTTGGTATGGTAGTTTTCAGTCATTTTTATTCTTCTTAAAGCTGTGTCTCATGTCAGTGCAATTCATTTTCTTGCCTATTTTTAATTTTAGTGAGTAGAATACTATCGGTTCAGAATGCTTTTGCTATGTGGAGCTCAATAAAATTTGAACATATTCCAAGAAATTTGCAAGAATTAGAAGAAAAAGAGAACGGACAAAATGTTCAAGGTCAGTCAACCTCAAATTTTGGGCAAAGCAATTCCAATCTTATTGCGAAACAATTAACAAACGCTGAGCATGATTCTGAAATCTAAGTTGAGGGTAGTGATGAAGTGGATGAAGATGAAAGGAAGGCTGAAGATTTTTATGTTGGGAAGCACAGAGTTACAAAATGGTGCAAATAAAGTTTACTGAAACTTCAAATATTAGAAATCTGTGTGATATGAAATGAAGTCTCATGCTTCTTGACAAGGCGTAAGGAAACGATGCGGCAGACTCGCATTGCTGTACTAGGCAGGTTCCTAATGGAGGTAATTTGCCCTTGATTTCCTCTTACCCTAATGGTGAGGAATGACGGTGATGGAAATAACACGTCAACACCTAGTCACCTCGGGGGAGGTGAAAATCACCGACACCACTGGTAATCGAACGCGGGACCCCTAGCTCGGAAAAAGGGAACGCTACCGCGAGACCACGAGCTTCGAACAGAAAGAAGTATAGTAATAGCTTTTATCTACTTCAAAAGAACAGTAAGAAATTCCGTACCTCCAGTTAATCTTTATTCAAAACTTTACCTTATAAACATAACTAATGAACTTCTAAGACACATGAGCTGAAAAAGCGAAATATTACGCCCAGTGTATGTACTGCCCCGAGACTGCACTGATGTAAACAGGGTAGGGTTACTGGCGACTACCAGTATCGCTATTCACTTCGGCATGAAAATGAGATGAACGGTAAATGTGGAAGAGTTATGGGCATAGTATGGAACAGGAATTACACTTCGGAGGCTGTACATGAATTCACATAGGCTTCTACAAATTATGATGGGCCTTCAGTATGATGAGAGTACAAGCCTGATCAAGTACCTTATAACAAAACGGGTTACATTTTTAGGAGCTATGAAAAGAAAGCATCATTTCTCCAGAATTTTTCCGTGTAAGACGACAGCTGTAGGCCCTTCAATACTACGTTAACAAAATGCCCGAAATCTATTGTCGTATGGTGACAAATTAAATAAAGCAGTTATTTTGATGTCTGCAATGATGTCAGTGGAGACATAGACCCAGGAAGAGGAAAGCCAGTTACTATTCCGGATTGTAATTTGACCAAAGGTGGAACGAACGCTCTGGACAAGAACAACTAGAAGGTGTCTGTCACCGATTTTCTACACCCTTATAAATATAGCTCGAATGAACACCTAGCTGATGTGTGCAATGCTGAAAGAAAAAGACATGCCCATTTTACATGGAATGGTTTTGAAAATGTTGTCGCTTGGACTATCGAAGGAACTTATGTATTCCAGGAGTAAAATTGTCTGCCTCCCAAGAGACCTCAAAGCAGTTGAAATATCAATTCTCGACTTCAGCCTCTTCGATTCCCGAAGAAAAAATTATGTGTCGGACATGAAAATTATGATTGAAACAGAAAGCTCCACAGAGGTCTAGAAACAGCTCCACAAGCATGGCGTGTGGTGCATGTGATCATCTTCTCTGTAAAACTCACTGCCAAAAATGTTGTTTGCAATAGTTCTCAATAGCAATAAGATGTAACTGTATATAACTAGATTCAATTCTAGTACAAAGTACAATAAATGTCCCAAGTGTTAAAATTCTTTTGGTTGTTTTTATACCATACAAATCTTAATATAATTACATACCCACAACCACTTTCTACATTGTACTTAAATGGTTAAAAATAAATTTAATATAAAATGAGACCTACAGCTGAAGCAAATGAACGTGCTGTACTTTGTTGAATGCGGGACCGCTAGCGAGCGTTCGAAGGTTCAGTATATTTCCATCTTGCTTGTGCCAACTAGAGAGAGCTCTTCAACGTTGCTGAAAATAACAGGTCCCCTCAGTGTAGTAAAGGAAAGTGAAAAGAATAAGTGATTACCTCAACAGTCATTAGCAGTGGTGAATACTGTCAGCACTTATGATGCAGCGTTAAGAAATTGACTACATTGGCTATTCGGATTTGCATATTGCATTATAAAATATGCCCCGTGGCAAGGATAAAGTCCCGTGTAACAGAATGACTAGCGTAACCAATGAGACAAACATTTATCTAAGGTCTTCACCATACGGGAGTGAGGCTTCAACACCTAATGCTCCCCTATGAAAAACGATGTAACAGCCGATACACAACACGTATACTAATTCGAGATATAGCAACACAAAGAGTGCAGCGGGTATGTCTACATAAACTACATGAGCACTTAGAACATGTAATAAGCAGTAACACTTCTAATACAGAAGGCACAAATACACATAGAGTCACTCATGATGAATTTCATTTAGTAATAAAACGAGACATAGTTTTGTATGATATTTCAGTTGAGACAGGCTCAATGTTCCTACTGAAGCACTTCCATCTGGAATGGCAACAACACAGTCCATAATTTATGTCACACTACGTTTTAACAGTAAAAGAAAATATGGAAATCGCTCATTTCCTGTCTATTACTTTCTTCTGAATTAGACACATTTATTTGGTTTTGTTTTACAACCACCATTTCCTTACAGAGATGTTCAAACTCGTTCATCCTTGGGAACTAGTTCACTGGTGATCGCTCTTTTTTGGGAACCGTTCATATTTATTCGTTCACCATTAATTTGGGCTTGGCATATTGTTCTTATGAAAAATTGAAAATTAGTAGCATAGGTGACTGAAGATGGAAGGCACCAAGATGGAGCACTTGCCTCCCCCCTAGAGTACAGAGGTTTTGTTCATAACAGAATTCTCACTCATTTGTGATTTTCGTGATTCTGCAAAACCTCTCATTTAGCCAACTGTAGCGTTATGTGGCTGATCGCAGTCAAATAATATAAGGTAGCACACGAGAAACCGGCCCCGAGTACAGACTGCTCGCCAATCAAGCACGATTTGCTGAATAGATAAACATGTAATAATTATGCATTGAAGAAGTAACAAATAAGCTATTGCAAACAACAACTTCGAAACAACAGATGACGATTAGTGGGCGACAATGAGCAGTCTAGTATTCGGAGTCCATTATTCGTTCGCCAGCCTTTATTACTGAAATTATATTGTAGAAGTTATCATGTTCTCTCTACAAAATGTGACAGCAGGCTCTCAGTTATGGAGCGCGGGCTTCATTCGATTGTAAGTCGGACTGCCTGCCATAACAATGAACATGCTCTTTAACCTTGGACCAAAATAAGACGAAAAATATCCATTCGTGTGTGCAGTGCCGACCTTCTTTGCACGTGTAATAACAAAAAAAATTTGCCTTTTTACAAGTATTTCTTCTGCTGTTTATCGAAGTAGTGAAGTAAGCTGATATGCTGTTTTGTTACCTGAAAAGATGTGTGTATTACGTACCACGTAATTTTTATGTAATTTATGTAATTATAAAATACATTTTAATTACCGGTCATGGACGCTGAATAGAATACGGAAAGAACCAGAAGTTCAGAGTTGAAAAAAGGTTTGAAACAGATCTAGAATGGTCGTGCGCAGTGAACGAAACGAATAACAACTCGATACTTAGCTAACTGTGAGCAGTCGGCAGTGGAACTGCGACGAGTGGCCACGCGGAGAAGGACGAGTCCGGCCGAGCGAGACCGAGACAGACGGGAACGAGACCGAGGCTGGAACGAGACCGGCCGACGAGCTGTCACGGGAACGAGACCGACCGTTTCCCGTTCCTGGGAGCTATAAGAAGAAAGCCGCGACCGAAGTGAACTATGAAAGACCGTTCCTTAGAATTCGTTCCTCACTCATTTCGTTCATCGTGATGACCGTTGCTTTGGACGCGTTAGTTCGCGAACGACCCACCTCTATTTCCTTAGGCTATTGTAATTTTCTACGCAACTCACTGTTATTATTCTTGTTTTATTGCTCAAAACCAATTTTGATAATAATGGTAAGAACGTGTGATTACATGTAAAACTGTAAAATGCGTGGTCTGCATTTAAAATATTAGGCAGCAGGTTTTGAAATATGCAATAAATGAAATGAAATGAAATGAAATAGACTGGTAATTGCAGTGGGAGAATGAGGTTCTGAAGAAACTCCAGAGACGCTCCAAGCCATGCAAACGGTGGTCACGGAACTCGGTGGGTTGTAATATACCACAGAATTCCGACGAGTACAGAGAACTTGAGAATAAATTTTAAGGTGCGAGCTCACAGACCAGGGTGGAAAGCTATGCTGGCAATTCCCTTAGAAATATTGCACGCTAAGATTTCTCTGTGTGCAAACGGGTCGAAGGTATTTCCAGTTCTGAAGCTGAAGAGGGTGCTATTATACTGAACGCACTCTGGTGTGGCATGTTGTGAGCGGTCATAACATTTAACGGCTGGAGAGACACACGTGCCGGTAAACTGAGCCAGCACTCGGTATTTAGCCAGTAAGCATCTATACTACTTCGCTAGTGCACAGGTGGAACACTCGCGGTGGGCGACTGAGGGAAAATTCCATTAAATGACATTTACAGAAATTTAATGCACACACCGAAGTATGTAATATCAGATCACATTGTTTCTAAACTTACATGTCCTTACTTAATATTAAAGACGTGCAGGCTACTTACGTATTAAGTTAGCAATCAAATATTCATGTCAACGTAACACTTCATTAGAAGATACTGATTTTAAATGTATGGTATTTAGTGTCACCTTAATTGGCATTTGAGCGTGATTTATTGCTAAGCACTTTTTACTGATTTGGTCCGATTGGTCCAAAAGTTGTACAGATTGGTAATGTACAACATGTCGCTAGGACGGAGTGGCGTGTTAGGGACGTGACGATAGCGGCAGCCACTTGGAGGAAATAGTGCAGGGTAACGCACGATCACCTCATCTTGGGTGTCGAGACTGGAGGGGATCATGGTGAGGAGCTGCATCTACAGGAGTTAGGTTTGTGTCATTTGTTTTCTGCGCAGCAAGAGGGAGCATGATACAACTTTGATTATTTCGTGTGTCCAGTCCAAATGCTGTGGATGTAACTGTTTGATCAATTATTCTTAATTTGATAGGGTTTGCTGCCTGCTGGTGTCGCTGAAGTAACTAGTTCCGCTACAATACGTTTGACGTTGTGTCGCCTAGCCCATTCAACATAACCAAATACAGCTACATTTAAGAATTATATTACGGTTAACAAGTGTGCTGAGAAGTTACACTCTTTATTTTCAAAAACGGAACTGTTTCGCAGCGGTGTGTGGTCACTCTTTAGACTACGACAGATGGGCCAAAACAAAATCACGTAAATCAGGTCGTGCCTCTCTGTCTCCTGTCTCAAGACACGCCTTAACAGAATGGGGCGATAGCTAGCAGTATTGAGGAGACGACTACAATTTTTATTTCACCTGCGGTCGTTGGGACGATGGGGACGGGAGGAGCTTGCAACCCGCTGAAGTTCAAGAAGTCTTCTTACACCACATATAAACAACTATGCGCCGCTTACCGCTGTGGTTTATCACTCAGACAGTCAACTGATGGCTCTCTTCAAAATGTACCAGATGTGGAAAACCGTGGTGCAGAAAATATTGCAACAGAAAAAAGTCTGCGTTACATTAGTACTCAGAAAATCATTATCAGATCGTTTCCACCGGATCAGATTCATTGAAGTACTCTACCCATTGTAACTGGAAAACTTGAAAGCAAAATAAGGCTAAAGCAATTATCAATTATGCCTCTGAGAGACGGAAAGTGATTCTTTGAATTCCTTTGGATGATTGGAAATGTGGTGCCTATCGCAAAAGAGCTAACTGGAAATCATTTTATTCGTAACCTTTATTTATCCTGCAAGAGTTAGTTACAAACCATACTGTGCTACTTTTTTCACCTGTTTGTATGCAAGGCACGCATTCCGTTCTTTGGGTTCCTCCTGTTTTACCTTAACCACCAGCAAGTATCTGCACTGCAAGAAACGTTTCCTGCCCTCTGTGTAGTTTGTTGGATCAGGTAAGTAAATACATCTCCCTGTCGGTTTTCGGGACGCGGATGTTTTAATTATGTGGAGCGAGCGCGTGAGGAATTTAAATTATTCGGTTGTACAATTGCGCTAACTGCGTTTGGTGGCCGGAAATATGCAAATAAAGTCCGTGATTAAACAGAGATGCAGGAGCTTCCGCGCGGATCATGTTGACCAAAACAACCGCGCACTGTGAGTCACGTACTGGCATCCCCTCGCCAGAGATAAACGCGTTTCTCCGTAGGGAGTCTGCTCCTGCAGGCGGATTGACTCACTGACATTTGGAAACGGTCGCATACCTTTCCTGGCTTTGTCGTTTATTGATGCAGGATTTGCTAGCATCAGCGCTTTACAAATGTGAAACAAAAGTGACTCAAAACAAGTATATTGTTGTTATGTACACATCCTATGAAAATAACCATTAACAACACAGAGGCGAAACTGTGAGACGAAGACTAAAACAGTAAATGTTTTTCAAATTTAAATAAAAATGGTACTGGACTGAAGTTATTTGGATTGGCAGGCGTAAGACACTGTTTCCCACATGGTCTCCGACTGCGAGGTGAAATGCCACAACGCATATAGTTTCGTAACTTAGACATCTGTAGTCCCTGACATATGAGTGAAAACAGCTACCCACTTACACACGGAGGCAGATGGGAGAGAGGTTACCGTCCACAACTGACATTTACTCGTAAAAATACTGAAATAACTGAGCTCAGCATGATCTACAACATGAAATTGCGGGAAACATAACTTCAGCAAGTGTAACGTCTAGTAAGAAACAAAAACAACATATTATGTAGTAACGAGAAAATTATATGTATCATATTGTGTTATTGTATAGAATTATGTATTTTTTTTTATTATTTATTTTTGAGAATATCTGCGTCGGCGAGTAATGAAACCGCCACAGACGATAAATGTCGAACAAAGATTAAAATAAGTAACTAGTATATAATACGTGACGAATATCAATTTCTTTGTCTTCTTCATCTGGGAGTCGAGCGAGTAAGATATCCTGTGTCGTAGTAGCGAACGCTAGTGTAGCATTCTTTTGTCGAGACTAAGAGATGTACGCCATTACGTGTGAATTCATAAAGGTGTGTAACAATTGAAATATTTAAATGTTTTAATAGAGTTATGTAAATGAAAACTTGCATTATTAATTCTTAAAGCTTGCTTGCCTATTATCCCATCCTGTTGAGACATTTTTCAGTTATATAAATATTATCTGTGGTGCTGAGCTGCGTGGCGAACGAAAGAGCCGCTGCCGCGGCGTATTCAAACGACTTCCAATATAGTCTATCATACCGCAAGGAAGAGGTAAGGTAACAGTAAAATAATATTATTTCTTTTAGCTCCCAGACTTGCAGTGCAGATCAGCAGATTTTATGATGTGTTGCAGGTTGACGCGGGCTGCTGATAGTATATAACTCACAGTACAAATAAGTTAATGTACCGTCAAAATCTAATAGGAATCTTGCTGTGCTCTGTTCTGGTCTGGCAAACTTTATAGTGAAAACGTATTTTTTTAATAGTCTCATGTTCTTGTGCTAGTCGTGGTATTGAATGGTGTTTTACCGAGAAACAAAATCCACTGCAAAATTTTGTTGTTGAACGATCATACGAACTGTAACATCAGTGTTCGTAACCAAGTAATTTCAATTTTCAATAACTATAAAGTAGGGAAGATATGTTGATTTTTAGAATGAGTTACAGTCACGAAAAAACGTTCCTTTAATTGTAGGCCAGATACAGAACAATAAGATCTCAATATATATATTTTGCTTTGTTAAAAGGTAATGATGATAAAGAAATTCAAAGCACTGCATTATTAACAGATATTTCGCGGCTCTTTTCGTATATGCGTTATTACGCGAGCAATAACAAAAACAAAACCAAAAATAAATAGAAAAGAGTATATATTTATATATAAATATTTCACGACTAAAAAACGCGAAACAAGGAAGAAATTACTAGCGTTTCTCATTCATTGGATACGATCGTCTGTCATCGGCCTGAAAAGCGAATATACTGTATTTCAAATTCATCGATGCAGTTCGCATAGGTCCCCGAAAACGAATGTCCCGAGAATGTCAGCTATCTTATGCCTGGAAATTATCACTGGAGACAACATATTTGCTGAAACAGCAAGTCTCGTTTTTCAAAGCACCTTATTTCGTTAATACTACTACTTAGTTTTGGAGTCGTCCGCCTTCTACTGGTTTGATGAGACACACCATAAATTCCTCTCCTGTGCCATCTCAGAGTACCACTTACAGCTTGTGTCCTCAATTATTTGTGGACCTTTTCCTAGATTTCTCTTGCAGTGCAGCTTTTCCCCTCAACAGCTCCCTCTAGGGCCATGGAAGTGTTTCCCATATATTTTTTCTCTGTCGATTCTGTGGAGGACCTCCTCGTTCCTCAGTTATCAGTACACCTAATTTTCAACATTCTTCTGCAGCACCACATCTCAAATGCTTCGATTTTTCTCTTCTATGTGATGTCTTGTCCTTTTTGCCAGTGATGGTATGGTTTTTATGTACTCCTTGCTCTATCCATAATGGGCTATTTTGCTTCCTGTGTAGCAGAATTCCTTATCTTCAACTTAAAGCAACAAACGGAAATTTTGCAAGGTTGCCTTTATTTTGCCACAAAACAATATAAACAGGTGATAGTATGGTAGAAACAATATAACGAATATACAACGTTAACAACTACAAAATGCATAAAGGTCGACAAAAATGTTCTTCCTGTTTTCCAACTGAACAGATTTGCACATACATTCCGACAACAGATTAATGTCGTCAGTATGGGGTGTAACCAGCTCTGGCAGCAAAACAGGCCTGACAACGACAGGGCATACAGTGAATGATGTCATCAATATTATATTGAGGCAATAACGCCCATTCTTCCAGCAGAGTTTCCCTCAATTCTTGGAGAATGGTTGACGGATGCTGATGTGATGCAATCTGTCTCCCTAGCGCATCCCAGACATCCTCAATGGGGCTCAAATCTGGAGAGCGAGCAAACCACACCATGCGTTCAATATCTTCCATTTCCAAAAAGACATCAACCACCTGTGCTCTATGAGGTCGAGCGTTATCGACAATCAATACGAAGTGTGGATCCACAGCACCCTTGCAACAACCGCACTTGAGGTTTTAAGATCTCGTCACGATACCTGACAGGAGATAAAGCTTGCCGATGCACCATTACAATTCGGTGAAGAGGTTTTCGAGTAATAAACATAATCCCTGCCATACCTTTAAGGTTCCTCCTTGATATCGGAGTTCCTCTATAATAATTGGGTCGCGAAATCGTGTTCCACGTTGCCTCCAGATGCAAATCCGTCGAGAATCACTCCAGATCACACCGGGACTCATCAACGAAAACAACATGGCCCACTGTTCGACGGTCCGATGGCATATTGACGCCTCCAGTCTATACGCTTCCTTCTGCGAAGACGCGACAGAGGTACACACGCAGCAGGCCCCGACAAAAACGCCAAACTGCTGAAGCCTTCTGTACACCATTTGCTTCGATGCTACACGTCCAGTGGATGCTGCGAGGTTAGATGCCAGCTGCCGTGCAATAATAAGGCGGTAACATCGTTCTCTCTCTCTGATGTTGCCCGGTCCTTCTCCTCGGAACACACTTTCGGTCTCTATAAACTGTCGCCACATCCGAGAAACAACAGAACGATTGACATTAAGCTGTCGGCTGTTGACAGTTTGTATGATTATATCGCGAATTAGACACAGATAGGGGAAATACCGGTCTGTTGCTTTAATTTTGGACACCAGTGTACTGCTTATCCTAGCCTACCTCATTTCCGATATTTCACATTACTTTCATCTTTCTTCAATTTACTCTCAATCCATATTCTGTTTGAAAGTGGCAGGGAAGCTAGAAAATTTGAAAAGGGAAATGCTAAGTCTGAATCTAGATTGAAGTGAAATGGAAAGAAGACAAGGATACTTGATCAGCTGAGCACAGGTTAATATCAGCAGCTGGACAAAATGGTATAACGGGAGTAGCATTCGGTATACGTATGAAGGTAGTACAGAGAGTGAGTACCTGCGAACAGTTCAATGATAGGGTGTTTCTGCAACACCGATAACTGTAGTTGGGAATACATACCGACATCGCAAGCCGAACATGAAGAGAAAGAGAAAATATATGAGGATATTGAACGGGTAATTCAGTACGTCAAGGAAGATGGAATTCCAGTAGTCATGGGGCAGTGGAGTGAGGTTTAGGGGAAGGAGTAGAAGAAAGAGTTACGGGAGAATATTGACTTGGTATGTGAGATGAGTTCTGCATCAATTTAAGCTAATAATAGCGAATATTGTTCAAGAATCACAAGAGTATGAGGTATACTTGGAAAAAGCCGGGAGATACGGAAACGTTTCAATTACAATTCATCAGGGTCAGGCAGAGATCCCGAAATCAGATACTGGATTGTGAGGCGTACCCAGGAGCAGATATAGACTCAGATCACAGTTTAACACTAATTAAGAGTAGGCTGAAGTTTAACCGACTAAGGAAGAACCAGTGCTCAAAGAAGAGGAATTAAGAGGTTCACTTGAAGTTTTCTGATGCTATAGATGCTGCGATAACTAATAGTTGAGTAGGCAGCTGCGTTGAAGAGGTATTGGCATCTCTAAAAAGAGGCGCTGATAAAAGTTAGGAAAGAAAATTATCGGTACAGAGAGGGTACTACGAAGACACCTTACGTATCAGAAGAACAACTTCAATTGATCGATGAATGAAGTATAAAATGATGAGATAAATTAGGGAATACAGAGGTAGAAGTGACTTAAGAATGAAAAAAATGATAAATGCAGTAAAGCATTGGCGAAATGCTGCATGAAAAATGTGAAGAAATGGAGAAGGAAACGCTTGTTGGAAGGACTGAGTTGGCACATAGGAGTCAAAACAACCTATGCTGAAACTAAAAGGAAAGGCAGTATCATCAAGAATACAACAGGAATACCACTGTTAAATGCAGAAGACAGAGCGAATAGGTGGAAGGAATATACTGAAGGCCTCTGTAAGAGGGAGAACTTGTATGATGACTTGATAGGAGAAGAAACAGTGATATAAAATAGATACGGGATCGAGTATTACAATCAGAAATTAAAAGAACTCTAGAACACTTAAAATGAAATGATACAGAAAGGGATATATTACATTCCATCAGAGTTTCTAAAACCACTGGGGAAAGTGGCAACAAAACGACTATTCAAGTTGGTGTGGAGAATGTGTGAGTCTGTCGATATACCATATGACTTCCAGAAAAATATCATCCACACAATTCCGAAGACTGCAAGAGATGACGAGTGTGAGAATAACCGCACGATCAGCTTAACACTTCATACATCCAAATTTATGATAAGAATGATATACAGAAGAATGGGAAACACAAATGAGAATGTGTTAGGTGACGAACAGTTTCGCTTTAGGAAAGACAAAGGCACCAGAGGCTATTCTGAAGTTGCGGTTGATAATGGAAACAAGACTAAGAAGAATCAACGTCGATTTGGAAAAAAGCATTCGACAATGTCACGCGTTCGTAATTCCGAGAAGAAGAGCGGTAAGGTATAGGGAAGGTACGGATAATATACAACATGTACAAGAAACAAGAGAGGATATTACGAATGGAAAACCAAGTGCGAAATGCTCGGATTAAAGAATGTGTAAGACAGAGATGTAGCCCTCTGCCCTTACTGTTCGATCAATACATCGAAGAAGCGATGGCAGAAATAAAAGAAAGGTTCAAGAGTGGAATTAAAAGTCAAGGATATAAATTATGCGATTCGCTCATGATATCGATAACCTGACGGAAAGTGAAGAAGAATTACAGGACCTCCTGATTGGAGTCAACAGTTAACGAATACAGAATATGAACTGAGAACGAATCGAAGAAATAAGAAAGTAATAAGAAGTAGCAGAAATGAGATCAATCAGAAACTAAAAAATATGATTGGTGATCACGACGCAGATGAAGTTAAGGAATTCTGCTGCCTAGGCAGCAAAATAAGCCATGACAGACGGAGAAAGCAGGGCATAAAAAGCAGACTAACACTGGCAAAGAGAAGTCTACTAGTACCAGCAGAGACGTTAATCTGAGGAAAAAATTTCTGAGACTGTTCGTTAGGAGCACAGCGTTGTACGGTATTGGAACATGGACCATGGAAAAACCGGAAGAGAAGAGACTCGAAACATTTGAGATGTGGTCCTACACAGTGTTGAAAATTAGGTGGGCGGACAACGATGGGGAGAGGAATACATGGAAAATACTGACAAGAAGAAGGGACAGGTAAGTAGGACATCAGTTGACACACCAGGGAATAACGTCCATGGTACTAGAGGGAGTTGTGGTCAGTAAGAACTGTAGATGAAGACAGTGATTGGAATACATCCAGCATATAATACAGGGCATGTGTTGCAAGTGTCACTCCGAGATGAAGAGGTTGGCACAGGAGATGAAGTAATGGCGGGCTACATCTGACCAGACAGAGACTGATGACTTCCTCCTCCTCCTCCCCCCCCCCCCCCGCCCCCACTCCTCACAAAAAAAAACTATTCCTGCCTGAGAATGGGAACTTTCAGTCTAATATGGAATCTGAACCAAGTGTTATTTCTCGTGACGCCTCAGATCGTTAAGAGGTAAAAGGTACGTTAAAATTTAGACTGAGAAGTCTGTTTTCTGAGCGAGATTCGATCCCACGACATCTCGGTTTACAATGACGCACTTTACGGTCTTTTTTGCAGTCGTTCGTTCTGTTTCTATGCCACTGTTTCGTCAGTTTTCTTTCACCAAATCGCATGACATATTTCACTTCCTGTCAATGAGACTTCACTCACATTTTTTTGTTACTGCGGATGACCAGTCCCCCCTCCGAACACGCTGAGCCGCCTGCAGACAAGCCTACCACCCCACGACATATATGTAGATGGTACACATATAGGTTTTTATGAGTGGGTTTGTATGTAATACGTAACATTATATGGCCGTATCTTTTTACTGAATTGACATAGAGTTTCAATTATTTACACTGTCACATGGTTCACTCCACTTTATGTACTCATTAGAACGCTCATTCCATTCAGCAAATAACGTAATTCGTCTTCATTTTCACTGAGAATAGCAATATCATCTGCGAATCTTATCATTGATAGGCTTTCTGCTTGAATTTTAATTCCACTCTTGAACCTTGCTATTGTTTCCTTCATTGCTTCTTCGACGGATAGATGGCACAGTTGAGGCGAAAGGCTACATCTCTGTATTACATCATTTTTAAAAGGAGCCCTTCGGTCTTCGTATTTCACTCGTATTGTTCACTCTTGGGTCTTCTACATACGGTATATTACCCGTCTTTCCCTTTAGCTTATCTCTCTATTTCTCAGAATTTCGAACATCTTGCACCATTTGAAATCGTCGAACGCTTTATCCAGGTGCCTTGATTTTTATTTAGTGTTGCTTCTTCTATCAATCCAAACGTCAGAACTGCCTCTTTGGTACCTTTCCCTTTCCTAAAGTCAAACTGATCGTCATGCAATAGATCTTCCATTTTCTTTTCCGTTCTTCCCTCTAATATTTTTGTCAACAACTTGGATCGATGAGCTCTTAAGATGACTGTGCGATAATTCTGTCACTTGTCAGTACTTACAATCTTCGGAATTGTGTCGATGATGTTTTTTTCCGGAACTCTGATTGTATTTGACCAGTCCCATCTATTCTACACACCGGCGTGAATAATAGTTTTGTTGCCACTTATAACAGAAATTTTAGAAACTCTACTGTAATGTTATTTATCGCTTCTGCCTTATTTGATGTTAAAATTTCCAAAGCTCTTTTGAATTCTGATTCTAATACTAGGTTCGCTCCCTGTTCTATTTCGACTCCTGTTTATTCTCCTATCACCTGGTCAGGTAAGTCCTCCGCTTGATACAGGCCTTCAAGGTACTCTTTCCGCCTATCTGTTCTCGACTCTGCAGTTAACACTAGAATCCCCATTGCACTCTTAATGTTACCACCCTAGCTTATAATTTCGACGAAGGGTGTCTTTGCTTTTCTACATATTGAGTCAGTCCTTCCAACAATCACATCTTTTTCGATTTCTTCACGTTCTTCAAGCAGCCATTTCGCCTTAGTTTCCTTAGATTTCCTATTTACTTCATTCTGAAGTGATTTGTGTTACTGTATTCTTTAATTTCCCTGAACATATTTGCACTTCAATGTTATATCGATTAACTGAAATATTTCTTATGTTTCCCATGGTTTCATAGCAGTTACCTTCTATGTACATATTTTTTTCTTCCCAGCTTCTGTGATTGCCATTTGTAGAGATGTCCTAGGCGCATCAGTCCGGAGCCGCGCGACTGCTACGGTCGCAGGTTCGAATCCTGCCTCGGGCATGGATGTGTGTGATGTCCTTACGTTAGTTAGGTTTAAGTAGTTATAAGTTCTAGGGTACTGATGACCTCAGATGTCCCATGGTGCCCAGAGCCATTTGTAGAGATGTCCTTTCCTCTTCAACTCAACTGCCTACTGAACTATTCCTCATCGCAGTATCTATAGCCTCAGAGAACTTCAAGCGTATCTCTTCACTCCTTACTACTTCCGTATCGTACTTCTTTGCACATTGATTCTTCCCGAATAGAATCTTAAAGTTCAGCCAATTCTTCACCTTCACGAAATTATGATCTGAATCTGTATCTGCTGCTGCGTATGCACTAAAATTTAGTATCTGATTTCGGAATTTCTGTGTGACCACTATGGAATCTAGTAGATATCTTATCATATGCTTACCCAGTACGCCCCCTCCACTTGTGGTTCTTGAACAAAGTATTCGTTATTACTAGCTTAAATTTATTGCAGAAATTAATTATTCGTTCTTCTCTCTCATTCCTTGTACAAAGCCCATATCCTGCAGTAACCCTTCCTTCCACTCCTTCCCCTACAACCGCATTCGTATCCTCCATGTCTATTTGATTTTCATCTTCATTTACTTACTGAATTACGCGTTCGGTAACCTCTCATC
The DNA here is from genome assembly GCF_021461385.2 of Schistocerca piceifrons. Classification (NCBI taxonomy): domain Eukaryota; kingdom Metazoa; phylum Arthropoda; class Insecta; order Orthoptera; family Acrididae; genus Schistocerca; species Schistocerca piceifrons. The sequence goes on from NC_060139.1 coordinate 406,342,480, forward strand.
TCTTTCTACTGAGTTTGTGACGTCGGCGTGGATACTTCAACTATCGTTGTCTACTGTGGTTATCTGTATATTCTGACGAGGACAATCCTATCACAGAACTGTTCACAGTCTTGGTAAGGAAACTATTTAAAATCAATGTGGAATCATTTCAACGACGACACGAGCTGCAAGTGCGGAATGTCACTGTTAGAAGGTAAATATTAATACAGTCTTTTCCGTCGTACGCTTCTGACCAGTCTGCGCACGTCTGTATCTGGGTTGCTGCGTTGAATTTCCGTGAAGTTTTGGTGAGTAACCCTCTCATTATCTTCTCGTGAAGTGGAAACTGACTTTGACAAAGGTGCGGTTGTTACGGTACAGTACCTTGGGACTAACATCTCGGAAACTGCAAAGCTGCCCTACTGCTCGAGTGTTGTTGTCGTTAGCATCCACGCAAACTGGCTGAATAACGGTGAAACGACCTGTAGGCGATAAGGTGTTGAGATCCCAGCCGCCCTCATGGACTTAGCATCTGTTTGCTGGGTACTGGTTTGGCGATGCCGGGGGTTCTTAGATGTGGACTGGTGAGCGCCAACAGTCCTGTTGGAACGCTTCAGTCGCCACTATACGGAGCGGCGGTGAAACGTTGAGTGCCATTGGAAACGGGTATCTTGACTGCCCGAATCGCGAGCATGGTAAAAACCTCTGTAATTAAACCCTCAGTCTGAAGATGTGTTGTGCACTGATGAAACGCGAAGAGGTGGAACAGACGTTAGCGGGTAGCCTCTGGGGAAACTGCTACAACTCAGTTATATAAGGCTTACTCTATCTAGGTGGATTTTTTTTCGCCAGCCGCTCGTGGGACCGAGACGAAACACTTGAAATTAAATTCTTCAACACCGGCGAACGAATGTACCGCTGGAGCGTATCAACACGCAATCTAGCAAGGGCGCTCGTGTAGCCAGTCTTCCTGGCTAAGGAACTGATACAAAGACGATTATTTCAAGTTAATACCTAAAAAGAAAGAGGGTATCTTTGAAAAACATTCAACTTTCTATATTTAAAAATGCATTTTTGGTACTTTAAAATCTGTAAAGTGATTGTGCACTGGGAAACTATTGGTAGAAACTTCTACTTCCCAAAAAGTAAAGAACCTCCGTAAAGCTCAATGCCTCGGGAAATATGCCGTCGAAACTGAGCTATAAAAAATCTTTAACCATTGGAAACGTACTGCAACATGCAGGGATCTGGTAGAAATTTACAACAGGATCTGGAAGTTGAGGGATACGAGAAGGCATTGTGGCGTGCAAAATACATGATTGACACTTGAAAAGGAGGAGAGACGTTGTGGGACAGGAATAATCACAGGCAACTGTGGACGACATGAAACACAGTACAGACGTAATAAAGGTGGAGTGATATATTTATAACGAAAACTGGTACAGATTTCACCACATGCGAAAGCAGAATGACAGACATAAGCAATGTTAATGTTTGACACAGGTAAGACTCCGAACATAAAGATCGATATTGGAGTCCCAGAAGGAATGTGCCCTTCTCGGCCACTAATGCATTTTTGGCACCTGTTATTCATGCTGGCTGCCAAACTGTTGAGGAATCCTTGTGACGTGTTGTCCTCTCACTCTCTCTAAGCGGTTTTCACTTAGGGGAGGGGTTTTCGTTGAGAAAAACTTCTGACACTCCATACATTCAATATCTTCACCGTCCAGTGCGTCCGACACTTCAGCGTTCCTGTGTGGGTATGCATTGTCGTCCATAAAGAGAAAGTCAGGACCTACCGCACTCCTTAAATGACGGATATAGTCCAGAATAATCTCCTGCAATACCACTGTTCTGTAACGGTACCTCGTTCGAAGATATGCAGCGGTGTTCAACCATTGTGCATAATGCCTGCCCATGCCATAACGCCTAGGCAATACCGATGACGTTCATGAACATTCCGCAATGTATAACGACTTCCTCTTTCTCCACACACTAACTAGTGGCCACAATCACTTGCCACACTGCAACGGGATTCGTCGGAGAACATCATTCTGGACAACTATTGCTGGCCCCAAACAACAAGCTTCCTAAACGAACTTATCCCTGATGACGGAGCAGATGAAGTAGGATGCGTTTAACATGCACCACACATACCAGCCCGATTTGTTGTTGCTGTCGTGGTCTTCAGTCCTGAGACTGGTCTTATGCAGCTCTCCATGCTACTCTATCCTGTGCAAGCTTCTTCGTCTCCCAGTGCTTACTGCAACCTACAGCCTTCTGAATCTGCTTAGTGTATTCATCTCTTGGTCTCCCTCTATGATTTTTACTCTCCGCACTGCCCTCCAATACTAAACTGGTGATCCCTTGACGCCTCAGAACATGTTTTCCAACCGATCCCTCCTTCTAGTTAAGTTGTGCCACAAATTTCTCTTCTCCTCAATTGTAGTCTATACCTCCCCATTAGTTATGCGATCTACCCATGTTATCTTGAGCAGTCTTCTGTAGCACCACATTTCGAAAGCCTCTATTCTCTTTTTGTCTAAACTATTTATCGTCCACGTTTCACATCCATACCTGACTAAACTCCATACAAATACTTTCAGAAACGACTTCCTGACACTTAAATCTATACTCAATGTTAACATATTTCTCTTCTTCAAAAACGCTTTCCTAGCCATTTCCAGTCTACATTTTATATCCTCTCCACTTCGACCATCATCAGTTATTTTGCTCCCCAAATAGCAAACCTCATTTACTACTTTAAGTGTCTCATTTCCTAATCTAACTCCCTCAGCATCACCCGACTTAATTCGACTACATTCCATTATCCTCGTTTTGCCTTTGTTGATGTTCATCTTATATACTGCTTTCAAGACACTGTCCACTCCGTTCAACTGCTCCTCCAAGTACTTTGCTGTCTCTGACAGAATTACAATGTCATCGGCGAACCTCAAAGTTTTAATTTCTTCTTCCTGGATTTTAATACAAGATATTTGCCTGATTTAATCGCCAAGAAATGGTTCCGGCAGAGAGACGTCTACCGGTAGTGGTTGCAATGTCTGTAGGGAGCTGCCTAGGGATGAGGTGTCTCTTTTCGCCACTATGACTGTGTATCGGCCCTCTTGCGATGTGATAGTCCGTCTACGATCACCAGCACGCTTTCGTCAAGCATTTCCACCTACAGTTGCCTTTTATAATCGCGAGATGTCACTTTTGTACTTACTCATTACTGTGGCCATAGTAGCAACTCTTTGACTGGCTTCGAATCGTCCAACAGCCCAACTGTTCGTATACGATCGTAAGTACTCAAATTATGTAAGGCAGACATTCCGTACTTATCGGTTCCACAACAACCTCTGTGGAACACCGTGCTTGTTAATGCATACAGAGCGTCCTTGAACAGGCTTCGGTGCGGTTAACTCATCACGCCCTCTGCATCTCCTTTTACTATCATTAGCCGAGTTTTCCGCAGAAGTAATCGGTTGTTCCTTTGCGGTTGGCAGTTGTTACTTACCAACGACTCGGGTCGCAGGTAGCGATTTCAGCTGTTCTATGTCAAATGTGAAAGTAGGCTCTCCGAGCCGGTAATTCTGATGATGTAGAAGCCAATTTCACCAGGGAAAAGAGAGGTAACGCCTACAGGAAATTTGAAGAAGCCTCTGGGTAAAAGAGGAGCTGTATGAATATCAGTAATCAACCTAATGCCAGTCCTAAGCAAGGAAGGGAAAACTGATAGGTACAAGGAGTGTATAAAGGGTCCATATAAGGAAGATGAACTTGAAGGCAATGTTATTGAACTGGAATAGAACTTACATGAAAATGTGATGGGAGAAATGACACTGTGAGAAAGACAGGGCACTTAAAGACCTAAGTCGGAACAAGGCTCCGGGAGTACACGTCATTCCGTCCAAACCAGTGACAGCCTTGGGAGAGCTAGCCGTGACAAAACTGTTACATCTGGTATGCAGTCTGTAGGAGACAGGCGAAATACACTCAAACTTCAAGAAGAACGTAATAATTCCAGCGCCAAAGTGTTCAGGTGCTGACAGGTATGAAAATTACCGAACTGTCAGTTCAATAAGTCATGGTTGCAAAATACTAACACGAATTTTTTATAGAAGAAGGAAAAGCAAGAAGAAGCCGATCTCGTGAAAGATCAATTTTGACTCCAGGAAAATGTAGGAACACTCGAGGAAATGCTGACCCTTATATTAGAATATAGGTTACGGGACAGCAAACCAACGTTTATTGCATTTTGTAAACTTAGAGAAATTTTTTGACAAAGCTGACTTGAATACATTCTTTGAAATCATGAAGTTAGCAGAGGTAAAATACAAGAAGCAAAAGGCCAAGTACAACCTGTGCAGTAAACAGACGGCAATTACAAGAATCGAGGGCCTGAAAGGGAAGCAGTGGTTGAGAAGAGAGTGAGACAGGTTTATAGGCTTTCGGCGTTGTTGTTCAATCTGTACACTGACCAACAGTAAGGGAAACAAAAGAAAAGTTTGGAGAAGAAATTGTCGTTCAAGGAGAAAAAATTAAAATTTGATGTTTGCCGATGACATTACAATTTTTAAGAGACGACAGAAAACACAGAAGAGCAGTTGAACGGAGTGGACATTGTTTTGAAAGTAGGATATAAAATAAACACCAACAAAAGCAAAACAAGGATAGTTAAATCAGCTGAGGCTGAGGGATCTAGATTAGGAAACGAGACACTTGAAACAGAAGATGAGTTTTGTTATTTGGACAGCTAAAGAACTGATGACTAATGTTAAGAACATATAAAATGTATATCAATCGCCATGAAAGCGGTTCTGAAGAACAGAAATTTGTTAACATCGATTATAGATTTAAGTATTAGGAATCCTTCTCTGAAGGTGTTTGTATGGAGTATAGCCACGTATGGAAGTCATACATGGAGGCTAAAGAGTTCAGGCAAGAATAGAATACAAGCTTTTGAAATGTGGCGCTACAGAAGAATGCTAAGGATTAGGTGGGTACATCACGTAACTGATGATGAGGTACTGAATAGAATTGGCGAGAAAAGTAACTTGTTACACAATCTGAGTGGAAGAAAGATTTGGTTGTTAGGATAGATTACGAGGCATCAAACGATTTAGTACAGATGGGAACTATGTGTGTGGAAGGGGTGGGGAGTTAAAATTGTAGAGGGAGACCAATAGATGAATACAGAAAGCAGACGCAGAAGGATGTAGGTTGCAGCAGTTATACGGAGATGAAGAGGCTTACACAGGATAGAATAGCATGGAGAGCTGCTTCAAACCAGTCTTCATACTGCAGACAACAACAACTTACGACGAAGTCTGCTCTCGCTTCCCTCCGCGTCACTGCGTTAACCTACCGCCACGTTTCGATCAGTGTCCCTCTCATCATCTTCTGACGAAGTAGATAAGTAACTTTGACAAAGAAAAGATTGTTATAATGCTGTGCCTGGGAGCGGTATATCGGAAAAAGCGAAGGTAGTCTTGTGTTTGTGCACTGCCGTCGCGAGTATCTACGAAAAATTGTTGAACGACATAACAAGTGTACACCAAGGTGTTGGATATCCACGCCCAATTGTGGACCTTTGGAGAGGTCAACATCTTTCACGCTTTGTAGAGTAGTTTAGTTTGCGATCTGCGGCAGTTCCAAGAACGGAGATAACTTTGCTGCAGGCACAATTGTTTCGGAGCATACCATTCGGCGCACGTTGTTGAGGATAGCAGTAGATGACCTTTAGATGTGCCCATGTTGACCCAACAGCATCGTCTATTACCATCGCAGTGGGCACGGAGTCAACGAGATTGGACAGTGTATCAAAGGAAACTTGTCGTCTGTTCGGATGAACAACGTTTCTTAATACGCCAGGTCGATGGTCGTGTTGGGATACGCTGAAGCTCAGGCGAACGGCTGTCTGTCATATATCACGCAAGAGACGCAGGTCTGTTGGTTTGAACGAAAGTCATCCCCCTCACATTCGACGGAACCAGAGTGCTACAGACAACGTCGGTGTCGATGATATGGCCCATGGACATCTCTTGGGACTATAGACCTGAATACAAAACATACGAACAGATTAATCAGAAGGGGAACGAAAGGGGAGAAAATGGAAAACCATGAATGAACTCAAAGAGCGTATACTAAGAGTCTCTCCTAAGAATCGCCAGGCGTATTTTATTTGGTGTTTCCGCAGATGTTTGCAGTTTAGTTTTTGCACTCTGCTGTGGGATCAGCCTAAACAGTTACCGTTCGTCATGTCTTTCATGCGACGTCCAGTGTAAACAGAAGGCGTCGGTTTGTTATCCATTACAAACAAAATTATTTCTAAAACCAAATTTTACGTGCCAGCTCGACAGATCGCTCCCATATTAATCTAGTTCAATATAAGTTTGATCAATATGAATGAACAAGGGCAGTATATCACGAAGGATAAATAGCAGTCCAGTAGTGACTCAGTAGCACCTGCATGCTTGGTGGTAGCAGTCAGAGGTCCAGGGCAGAGCTATCGCTGCTGGAGTTCTTCGAGTTTTATTGTCCTCGTTAATACACATATCGCAAAAGACTAACTTGGGACCGCTCTATCGAATGAGTACATTAAATTCCACTTCATGAATCACTTCGTGCGTTACGGGAAAGAAACTGACGGTTTCCGCCGACGCTGGGAGTCACGTGAAAGACGTGACGAGTATTATTCCTGCGGACTGACTCCAGCTGCATAATACAATAACGTAGTTCCATATATCTCCTACGAAAACAGAGAAAATGCGTCTGATAACTCTTAGGAGAGACATCGTATATATATTGGTCAAGTATGGGGATGGAGATTATTTTGGCAAGATGCTGAGGAAGATCCGTGTTTTGCTTATAATGCTGATACGTAAACATAAATATTTGACAGCTAAAAATACAAAAACATGAAAGCGCCATCAAGAATCATCAGCTTGGTGCATTTTGATGTTCAAATGTTTATCATCTCAGCTCAACTGTGCAAGATGTGTGGGAGTTTTCAATCCATGTATTCAGTGCCCGTCCAGAAAGTTGCTAGACTGATTTTATTCCTAGTGTACAAGCGACGACATTACATGAAGTACGGCGGCAATTGGAGTAATCCCTTGTGAACAACAATATGTGCCCGATCAGTCAATTGTGAATCCGCAGTGTTAAGTAATAGACATGCTGTCGTAGTGTGTTAATGTTGCTGTGTCACAAATACGCAATGGATCAACATCTCGATTTAGACATTCTCAGGAACGTTTTGAACATGTGAAAAGTGTGTGCAAAGTGTGTCATACTTTGCGTCACAAACAAAAACGATGACGTGTGGACGCCTGCCGCCACTTGATAAAATGAAAAACGGGAGCAATTCCCAGCCCACGAGACTCGATGTTATCAGTGTGAACCTATAGCAAAACAACTACTTGCAGAACTTCACATGAAGGGTCGACGGTTTCACGGCATAACTGAAATTCAAGCCGTTGTGACGAGACAATTTAACAGCATCCTAGAAGGGCTTTTCTGACAATTAACACATGGCTGTTTGAACGTTCTGTGCATTGTACTATAGGGATTTTGGGGGGGGGGGGGGCGGTATGTTACTATGCTATGTATATGAAGCATTAAAATTATATTTTCTCTATTTTTTACTGATCCTGCCACGAAACTTTGTAACTGGAAGGGTAGGATGAACCCGCCCAAATACTCCGATAGAGTTTCGTAAGTTGTATAGGGAATTTTCGTATGATTGACTTGTTGTCACCAGTGGCTAGTTACAGAGTAATAATGTATTATTTATGTGTTTTCTTCTCCTAATTACATTTATAGCAGCGAGAATACTTTCTTAACAGCGAAGGAATCTTTAATATGCCAATCAGCAAAACGTAAAATACAGAACACATAGCACTGCAGCAGCTCCTAAACGGTTCGAAAGTAGTATGACATGGTTGCCTCAGCTGTTGACGAACAAAGCACACAGCACTTACCATCGATATTTGCACAGCTTCAAAGATGTTTTCAGTGTAGTGAGCGTACAAAGATAATTGGAGCTAAGAAATTAAACGGAACGTAATTATTGTGTTACTTGCAACGAGACAACGACACCACATTTGCTGTATACCAAAATACTTCGAAAAAACTGCAGACACGGCAACCACCTCTGTTACTAAACATTAAGAACCCGCTTCAGCTATATTTAATCTTTTTATTGACAGGTCACAACAGGTTTCGTGGCAGTGAAAGCTACATCCTCAGTTGGCATCTGCATAACAATGAATCATGGAAGAATAACAGACCCTAATATACTGATTATTATTTTTAAGAAGTATTAAATAAATTTAAAAAGAATTTAAAACTGTGAAAACTGTGCTCACGTACCTATGTCATAACAGCTAAATAGCCCGGAACATGCAACCACACATTCGTCTTCTGACTAAAATAATAAGTCGCTAAATGGCTGTATGTCAGTGAATCGAAATCAGCTAGACATAGGGATCCAAGACCAAAATGGTCGGTGGACCTAAACAGTTTACATTTCGGTAATCCCTGGCGACACGAAGGAACAAAAGGGCCACGTGAGCGACAGGTTTAAAGACCAAAGGGGAAGATTACAACGAAATACCGCAGTAGCGCAAAAGAAAAAATATGATAATGTTCATCGGGCAAGTGGATTATTAACGAGAAGGAGATGGAACTAAGATAACACACCATAACTCGGGTCTAAGCGCATTTCCGGAATACTGAAGGTGACCGCGAGCTGTGGAATACTGTTAACGCAAAGGTAGTCAGCACGCGGAGGACTCGCGATTGCGCAGATAATGCAAGGGCGCATCCGAAGAGTCGGTGATCCTTTGGGCAACGCGTGGATAATCAAATAAGGAGAAGGAATTTTGGGACGTCCGAATACCGTATCTTAAAACTTGTTTGGAAAATATAACAATGACAGTAAATCTGTATTTAAATATCTTCAATGACGCCCATGGAGTGGTGTTAGCCTAAGAGAAACACAGGCCTTTGTGACCGAGCGGTTCTGGGCGCTTCAGTCTAGAAACGCGGGACCGCTACTGTCGCAGGTTCGAATCCTGCCTCGGGCATGGATGTCTGTGATATCCTTAGGTTAGTTAGATTTAAGTAGTTCTAAGTTCTAGGAGACTAATGGCCTCAGATATTAAGTCCCATGTGCTCAAAGACATTTGAACGATTTGAACCTAAGAGAAACAGCATAAACATAGGGCATTTAACGACGTACTTGAAGACCACTAGCTACTTACATTTCGACAAGCGGAATAGATCCAGTTGAAAGTAATGCCAATGTGTGCTAAACAAAACTTAAAAATCTAAAATGTAAATTATATACAACACAACAGCACGCCTCCTCTTTAGACGAGTCCCGGTTCTCCGTGTAGAGGACGTTTCCAGGTCTCCGTGCCTTTACGATTCATCTGTGAAAGCAAAACCGCCAGTCGGCCACGTTCTTCGGACCTACCTAAACGCAGATGGTGTTTGTTCAGTTACCCTGGGAAGCATACTATCCAGCGCCCTAGTTCCTCGTGCATTGGTAAGAGAGTGTCCCAACAAGTACTATCGACGAATTCTGATACAGAGTTTAAGAGGTATGATATCGATGTACTCGTATCTATGGACCAAGCTAATTTTGACTCTTGGTTCAGCTGGAGTCGAAACACTGATGCTGCCAGAGGCGGCAGCACTCTGCACTAAATTTTCCACCCTGCGTGCTCGCGAATTATCTAAACATTTAATAATATAGTGTTCCCCCGATACATCACTTGAACAAGAATTTAAATTTCTTCCTTTGTTATCCTTCCCAGTGTTTAATTTTAATCGCTAGCAGTGTACAAGTGATACGGGAAACAATTATCTGACATCATCACTACCCTATCTTTATCTGTTCTGAATGCCATGAGAGAAACATATTTACGAAATTCCTGAGCCCGATATACCAAAAGTATCTTAGCTCTAGTTAAACGGATAAATGTTGGTTGAATTCAGACCCTGATTATGAAACACCTAATAAGGGACCTCTCTCCTACAATGAAGACGGAATAGTTGCTTTGTTGATTTTCAAGGTTTGAAGCCATTGTGCAGTGTCATAAAACAACGGATGATATACTAAAAAAGCAACGTGAATAGTTTCAGGTACTCGTTTTGTAAATTAAATCGCTTTCTCCTGCTGCAGTCTATCTTTAATGGAAAAAAATTTGTTATACCCTTGCAACAAAACTCAAGGACGAATGTAACTTTCACATGACGTGGTACTGCCAAGTAACATAGCTAAAACTTTCACATGACGTGTCACTGCCAAGTAACATAGCTCAATGAAACTTCTACCATACAGAGAAATAACTGATACGGCGTAGTCTAGACGGTAATTGAAAGAAATAGGCAGCGACATGAACAAAAATGACAATTTTATTCAAAGGCAATAATGACACTGGCACTGAAGTCACCCCTGGATATAACAAATGCCGGGACATGATTCTTAACAGGGTGTGTGATCGCCACAGACAGCAATGAACGCTCGGCAACGTGCACCCATTCTGGGTAAGACGTTCTTCAGGTGGGCCAAACATTCCTCCAGAAGCACGTTTGACAAACGCTGGATGGTCGTCGGCGCACGTTGGTGCTGCAATACGTCTCCCCAACCCATCCAAGCACATGCTCGATGGAATTTAAGCAGGAGAAACTGGGAGGGCAAACCATTCGCTGAAAATTCGCTCGTTCCAAGATCTTCTCTATCTGCGTAGTTCAATGCGGTCATGCATTGTCCCACAAGGGCCGAATGTACTCCTGTAAAGACGCACATCGGAAGGAATACTGAGTCATGATAGTGTTGACAGTTGTGTGCATCCTGCAGCGTGGACGAAGTCGTGACTTCAGCCTGAATCCTAATATAAAGGAAGCATTTCATGGTGATTGCTTCAGAACTGTTACAGAGGTTCGTCGGGCAATAGACCGCTCGAGTCGAACTACCACCACTGGGACTGCTAAGGATATGCTACGACTTCCGCATCCCTGGGAACGAGTTACACACAATGCTATAGACTAGTCTGAAGTATTATTTATATACTTTGTACAAGTTTTAAATGAACAGTTGTCACTATTGAAGTTGCAGTTCTCATTTACGCTACTACCGTGTTCTATCACAGATATTTTCGGTTGTAACACTTTCTTTGAAGCTTAAGAAGAAATGTTTGGTGAAAACAAGTACGTTTCTTCGCCGTCTGAAGTTATAGAGATTTACAGAAACGTGACACAATTTGTTTACAAATATCGTATGTAATATTTGAGCCACCAGTCTTCTTTTCTTGTCTGCGCACGCTATTTGGAAATTCCATGTACCACTTAAAATCAATGAACGTTCTTACTGTCTCGCTCATAGGTGTTGTGTATCCACATGGGCAACTAATAGTTTTCCTCAAACTCTCACAAGGATAACTGAAAACAATATTTTTGCTCATGGCCAAAATATTTCTACCAAGCAAATACGCCCAATTTTTCACATACATTATAAATGTTGGTATTGACATGGACTGGTTGTAAATTCTTTGTGTTATTACTAGAATTATAACATTTTATCTGCGTTTATTACTTGTTATAAAGGTAGGCAAGAGGACTTTTTTCTTGTCTCATAGATGAAGAGGCATGTTTTTTATTGCCAAATGACTTAACGGACAACATTATGGATTCATATTTAAAATTGTGTACGTTATTAATATGTGAGTTTATGAAGTGTGATCAGCTTCACATTTATTTAAGCACAAGTGGCTGGAATTAATGAGGGCATTTGGTCATATATTTAATAAAAGATAATGGTTCAAATTATGGAGTTACTTTTGTATGCCTTAGGTGTAATTTTTTCCCCAAAGCATAGCTGTAATTACAACAATTATATTACAGATTGCAGAGCGCTTGTAGGCTGATTAGTTGTTTTGAAAGCAGTAGTAGCATACTATTTTTACGTTGGTGAGCGCGCAAAATGTGTAAAATCGTGGGATTTAGGAGTATAATGGTATCTAAAGGCACATTCCATTCAAACTGCTAAATAAGAAAGTGTACTGGTTAGGTAATCGTTAAGAGCCACTAAGTATGGCCAATGAAAATTAATTTTTCTAGCTGTGTCTGACCATTATGTAATGTTTTCTTTGATTTCTAAAAGAGTAAGAGATGCAAAGTAGGAATAACCAAAACTACAGACAGGAGTAAATGTATGACTCAAATGAACCTAATGTGTAAAGCAGGCATGTCAGAAAAGAATTCACTGTCAGACTTGTGTAAATACAGTCCACGCTAAGAGGGAGATTCTATATCTAGTCAGTCTGTTTTACTGAAATACATACTTGTTTGACTTGATGCAGTTTAATAAGAACTTAACCCTTAAAGGCATTGTAGGTACTTTCTTTATCTAAAGTGAGTTTGCTCATAGCAGACTTAATATTTGTGAGCCATTGTTCCTTTTTAAATACAAAAATGCACATTTAACACAGTGAGCTCAAGTTTGAGTGTACATATGCTCCCTGTACATGACCTATCAGCTTTCATCAGAAGGAGAGTGAAAAGAAGTATGGAAAAACATTAACTGGTACAGAAAGTAGGGCATTATAAGGCAACAATTCTTATGGATGAACACATCTACATCTACATCTACATTTATACTCCGCAAGCCACCCAACGGTGTGTGGCGGGGGGCACTTTACGAGCATCAAGCGATAATTAGTGTATGCATCGGCAATGGTCTGTGTTACCTTCTTTATACACTCCTGGAAATGGAAAAAAGAACACATTCACACCGGTGTGTCAGACCCACCATACTTGTTCCGGACACTGCGAGAGGGCTGTACAAGCAATGATCACACGCACGGCACAGCGGACACACCACGAACCACGGTGTTGGCCGTCGAATGGCGCTAGCTGCGCAGCATTTGTGCACCGCCGCTGTCAGTGTCAGCCAGTTTGCCGTGGCATACGGAGCTCCATCGCAGTCTTTAACACTGGTAGCATGCCGCGACAGCGTGGACGTGAACCGTATGTGCAGTTGACGGACTTTGAGCGATGGCGTATAGTGGGCATGCGGGAGGCCGGGTGGACGTACCGCCGAATTGCTCAACACGTGGTGCGTGAGGTCTCCACAGTACATCGATGTTGTCGCCAGTGGTCAGCGGAAGGTGCACGTGCCCGTCGACCTGGGACCGGACCGCAGCGACGCACGGCTGCACGCCAAGACCGTAGGATCCTACGCAGTGCCGTAGTGGACCGCACCGCCACTTCCCAGCAAATTAGGGACACTGTTGCTCCTGGGGTATCGGCGAGGACCATTCGCAACCGTCTCCATGAAGCTGGGCTACGGTCCCGCACACCGTTAGGCCGTCTTCCGCTCACGCCCCAACATCGTGCAGCCCGCCTCCAGTGGTGTCGCGACAGGCGTGAATGGAGGGACGAATGGAGACGTGTCGTCTTCAGCGATGAGAGTCGCTTCTGCCTTGGTGCCAATGATGGTCGTATGCGTGTTTGGCGCCGTGCAGGTGAGCGCCACAATCAGGACGGCATACGACCGAGGCACACAGGGCCAACACCCGGCATCATGGTGTGGGGAGCGATCTCCTACACTGGCCGTACAACACTGGTGATCGTCGAGGGGACACTGAATAGTGCACGGTACATCCAAACCGTCATCGAACCCATCGTTCTACCATTCCTAGACCGGCAAGGGAACTTGCTGTTCCAACAGGACAATGTACGTCCGCATGTATCCCGTGACACCCAACGTGCTCTAGAAGGTGTAAGTCAACTACCCTGGCCAGCAAGATCTCCGGATCTGTCCCCCATTGAGCATGTTTGGGACTGGATGAAGCGTCGTCTCACGCGGTCTGCACGTCCAGCACGAACGCTGGTCCAACTGAGGCGCCAGGTGGAAATGGCATGGCAAGGCGTTCCACAGGACTACATCCAGCATCTCTACGATCGTCTCCATATGAAAATAGCAGCCTGCATTGCTGCGAAAGGTGGATATACACTGTACTAGTGCCGACATTGTGCATGCTCTGTTGCCTGTGTCTATGTGCCTGTGGTTCTGTCAGTGTGATCATGTGATGTATCTGACCCCAGGAATGTGTCAATAAAGTTTCCCCTTCCTGGGACAATGAATTCACGGTGTTCTTATTTCAATTTCCAGGAGTGTATAACGGTGCTTATGACTCCGATTTTAAGTCAACCTCACGTTAGTTGATCTGGTCTGTACAATGTGAACTTCACTAATTACATTGGTAAGAAATTTCACTATGACTAGATAGGCAGTAGATGAAAAGGATTTTGGAATAAATATTTAAATGTAAAATTGAAAAACTGTCAGACCAAAAGCAAGGGGAATAGTTCTCGGAAGGATATTTTAGATTTATGCGTTACTTGTACTTTTCCTGCTAGCGACTTCCAGAAGTTTCACGTCTGACGTCCCTCATCGTTTTGGTAGTAACAGCAGCGCAAACGTTAAACGCAAGAAGCAGACTTTCTCCGTGCCACGACTAAATTCCGGCCAGTGCACCCGGCGTTTATTCTTGTCACGCGCTCTTGCAGCACACCGGGAGAAACTCATTTTTATGGCAGGTGGCTCCGTTTCTCATATATGCGCCTATAAAACTAAATTAACGTTGAAAATTTCTGAAAGACGCAAGGTGAATTTGAAGCGAAACTCGCTCCACTTGCGAATGGCTGTACAACGTACTCGAACAATACGGCATTCTTCGGAAAGCGTAGCTCGAGTTGGTTGTTTTGTGCCCAAATTTAATACACCGCTTTGTTATAATGGACGGTAAATTGCAGAACTAATATCGAGAAAATGTAGCATCCCCAAGCTAACGTTTCAACAAGCAATGTCTGCAGATCTTACGAGACTGAACATACCATAGGTCTAGAGAGATAACGCAATGGTTATAGAACTGGCTTCGCATACCAGGACCTGATTTCAGTTTCAATGTTTTCCCTAAATTATTTAAGGGGTTTGAGGGATTAGTTTCTTGGGAGCTGTCGCAGCAAGTCGTATGGCCAATTCTTGTACTGCATGGCTTATAACTCCGCCGTAAGCGAGACGTGAAACAGTCTAAGGGTGAAAAAAAAAAAAAAAAAGGCAGCTGCCTGTTTCAGTACTTGAAGAATTTGAAAAAAAATTGTTGAGTACCATCATAATTTCCAAGCTCGAGAACTCTAGGAAAACACTGCAAATTTTCTATAGTAGGATCTGAAATATCTTCTCCTTCCCAAAGGAAACTCAGACATATCTACTGACGGACATTAATATAAGGTCTTTACTCTCTTCGCCTTCATGACGGCTTGAGCTCTGCAGGACACACGAAATGAGTTGTCTGAATAACTGTGGAGGATTGACAGCACATCCTTGCTGAAGAGCCGAAAACAGAAAAAGTAATGACTTTGGAAGAAGGGTGCGCGCAGCAAAGTTGCCGTTCTAATTTATCCCAAAACTGCACCGTTGGGTTCACGTCGGGCCTCTGGGATGGCTAGTCCATTTCAGGAATGCTCTTACCCACAACTATCGCCTCGCAGATACTGCTTTATGACGGAGTGCATTGTCATCCTAGTGCAATCAAGGTCTACAAACAGTTCCTCTACTGTACCCATTTCGCAATGTTGCAAAATGTGCTCTTGTCCCTGGTATTCGGAGTTTTATTCAGTGTAACACCAACAGCGATAACCAACCTTCTACTGTAACTACCTCCTCTATGTCTCACTCTTGGCAATACACAAAATGGTAGGAAATGTTCTCCAGGTATCCACCAAACCCAAAACCTTCCGCCGGATTGCCAAAAGATACTGCGTGATTCGTCACTCAAAACCACCCATTGTCATCCACGGTCTAGAGGCATCGCTCTTTACATAAACTCAAGCGTCACCCAGCGTAACTACAGAAATGTGTCGCTTATGAAGAGCTGCTCGACCATTGTGATCCATTCTTTTACGTACAGTCACTGTGCTAGTTGACCTGATGTTGGGAACTCACGAGTGATTCCTTCCACTGAATTGATGCGCCTTTGTACAACCACCGTTCCCAGTGCTCGGTGGTCACCGTCGGTGAGTATATGAGGTCCGCATGATAGTATTCTCTTAGCTGTGGCTGTATGAGAGAAGATCTAAAAAAATCAAGCTAATAACAAGGTGGTTAACTATTCCTCTTGATTGGCTTCAGAAGATTTTGTCATTCCTACAATTAACGTTTTACCGCAGAGTCCTAATTTGATTAGTAAGTTTCACGCTGTATATTATTTAAGACTGACGTTTGGTACGCAGAATTATCGAAAAGGTAAGCACCGTCTTATCTAATGGTACCTTTTCGACAATATTACGTCAGTTGTAATATAAATAACGAAATTAGTTTTGACAACTTTACAGGGTTTCGTAAGCGTTCTCTCGGTGTAATAACAAAAACACATTTCCAACTTCTAACAAGCACCCGAACATGCAGTAGAAGTCTCAATCCTGCTAGCGATACATTTGCGCATATCAAAGACAAATCTCGGAAATAGTTCAAAACATGGAGTGATCGAGTCTATCTATTGGTACGGATTCTGTAGGAAATGTCTGCGATGTGTGTGAAAGAGGGTGTTCATAGTTCGTCATAGTAAACCATTTTCTAGCTGAGGCATCTTAGCAAGTGTGGTTGTATTTACTTGCTTTGATTTTAACAGGTTCTAATATTTATATCACACATGTTGTTTATGCAGTGAGATACATTGCTATGAAATCATACTTTGTATTGAGGTAACTTGAGTATTTAGTACATACTGTGAAAAAAATTCATTTCATAGAACTATGTTTTCACTTTTAATCTTGCCTCGTACACTGATGAGCAAAATATTATGATGTGATTCATAGTGTGTTTGTTATACCTTTGGAACGGAATAGAGCAGCAATTCCGCGTATCATGAATTCGAGAACCCTTTTGCGGGATTCCGGAGCTCTGTGACAACAGATGTCTATGCAATGGACAAGCAATACCTGTAAATTACGGGACGGCGGCTTGCGAGTGCGAAGATAGCGCCCAGCAGTATCTCAGATGTATTTCATCGGCTTTAGGTCACCAAAATTTGTTGGTAAAGAAACCAACACATGTTCGCTATTAACACCCTCAGTTTACTGTAGGATGTTTGTAGCCTTGTAATACAGAGACTTATCCTATTGGATGATATCATCGCCATCACGGAAGGCATCACGCATGAATGTATATCAACCTAAATGCATAGCGGCTACAAACAAGGATGGTGCGAGTGAGTGGTGTATGAGAGACGGGAGCCAAGTTAGTTCCATAGAAAGGCGACCGAAATGTAGCAAGTTTTTATTGACGAATCTGCCCTCCATGGTACATCGGTTCCGCGGCCAATGGGTTCCAGAATAATTCTGCGCTGCCTACCTGCCCGCTCCGTGATGCTGACGCGGATACTCTAACGAGCGCCAGCTCCTTCATTACGTCAGAGAGTTTCGTTCATTTTATGTGCACAGAATACGACAAATGTTATCTTTTAAGCGTTTCCTTACATATTATCATTATCGTAATTTCTTCTATCATAATAAGGAATTATGTATTATTTCCAGTTGACAAAATACACGTACGTGAAATTGCGAAAGAAGAAAAACCAAAACATTATGAGTTTAAAACGTAAGATAACAATTTAAAATATAAAACAAATTTTGATAAACTAAATAATTTGAATAGTAATGAATGTTTACATATTTTAATTAGGTACGTTAAAAAAGACTTTAACGGCAGTATGTGTACACCATATTTTCCATAAATGGTATTTTACAAACCAGTTTTATGACACAGGAATGTACTTCCCTTGAAAGCTTCTTTACTTTATGTTATAACAAAAGTTTTCACTTTTCAAAACTATTAAAATGTTTTCGATTTTTTGCTAAATTTCAGACTATTAAGAAAGTGATTATACAGTCTTGAAGAACATTAATTATACATAAATTCTATATGAAAAACATTTGTTACGTATCATCGTTTCGAAGATGTTTCCTCTAAACCTTATACGTGTCGCACTATTGTGCCCCCTCTATACACCCGCCAAATTTCGTCTAGTTCGTTTATTGGCACTTGGCAATGTTCCCTTGTTAGTGCAGAAAGCAGTTATCCTGCCGTGCTTCGAATCAATGACTTCTACTAGGGCCATATGGCGCCCTAGTCTGGCACAGCCCAGACATCATGATAGGGATTTGGGACTAAAAATAATTCCTTTACAGAAATATCCAGTACACGCAGTCGGCAGCGGGGCACCTGTATTGCCGCTACCAGTCACATACGTCATTGAAACACCACTGCTGGCTTCACTGTCTCTCCAAGCTAACTTTCCCCGTAACACTGTGTCGGCCTTGTTTCGTTATTACAGTGACAAGTACCTGCGCTTGCCTGGCGTCAGCGCTGCCGCAATACACCTCTCAGACTCTTACAAATTTGTCCATACATGGTCGGTGCTTTATAAATTGATGCGAGTGGTACACGATAGTATTACTGTCCGCCGCTGTCACATTGCCTTAGGCTACAACCAAACGTCCCATGGACGGTCAGATGAATCTCCCCTATGGCATATTATTGCCCCATACGCCTCCTTCCATTTCATGTTGCGAGAAGAGAAAACATAGAAAACGCATATTTACATCTGAAAAAATTATTTACGTGGTTACATGCCAGCCATTTATAGATTTTTCTGTAAAAGTGACTAATTAGTTCTATTCAAGAAAAAAAAACTTAGAACATAACTGCTAAGGTTCAGTGACCGAGTCAGAATTATATTGTATTATATTAGAACAAATAAGCCCTCGGTCACAAATATTAAGTCAAACTTGACCCGGTTTCGACGCTACTACGAGCGTCGTCTTCAGAATTAAACTAACTGTTCTAAAACATATGACGTTTATAATGCATTAATAAAATTAAAGTTTGTACTGACTGGAAAGAGATGCAGTACTTACAAGTCACATTTAAAAAAAGATCTAACCCGGAAAGGCGACGTCATGAATAGTTGTAAATAAGATGGCGAGCCGCTACGGGCTGCTGGTACTTGAGTGAACAAGGGTTGCAAACATTAATTTTATTAATGTATTATATACCTAATATGTTTTAGAACAGTTAGTTTAATTCTGAAGACAACGCTCATAGTAGTGTCGAAACCTGGTCAATTTTAACTTAATATTTGTGACCGAGGGCTTATTTGTTCTAATATAATTCTGACACGGTCACTGAACCTTAGCAGCTATGTTCGAGGTTTTACGTTTCTTACCTGCCCAGGTATCTAAGGCTGCCTCGAAATATAAAGAATTAAAAAAGAAAATTTTAAATATAAGTACGGCTATCTATTTTAACAAGCAGTGTGAAAAAAGGGGAGTTGTCCCGACTTATACAAAAGCCTACATCAATTTTTCTGTATGTCAGAAAAATCCATAGTCGTTTGGACCTATCATTAAGAATATTATTTGTAATAGGATAAAAGAGCTGTACGCTAAAAAAGACCAACTTAACGAAAAAGCATACCATTTGTACTTAAATATCACAAACAATTATCGTGTTAACTATAATTTTAATATTGACGAAATTAACGAACATCTAGAGGTTTGTAAAATAGGTGTAATGCAGAAACACAAGAAGAAGCTCAGTAATCTTTTTTGTCTGCTTTCTAATGAAAAATGCCCTCAGAATACATTTCAAAAAAGCAGTCACGTCCTTCATGAAACAATTTTAAATAAAACCAACATCGTCTTTACTTAGAATGAAAAAGTTCTGTTAGGAAAAGGTCTAAAATACAATGTCAGGCCTAACCTGTCTGACAGAAATGTGACAGAAAATATGTTTGTCCATTTAAAAATCGGTTTCGATTATAATAAGATAGATAATGCTTCTCAAGCCAGAATTGCGTTTGATGTAACCCGCATGCTAGAGAAAAAGACAGCTACTTTGTCTAATGCTACGCATAACGACAGAATTTTAGTAGCTTCCATTAATAATAAACTTAAAACAGCAAATGTTTTTAATAACTAAATCCGATAAAGGTTATTGTCTAGTCAATGCTTATATTTCTGGGCATATTTCTAAAACTGAAATTTTCTTCAGTGAAAACAACATATCGGAGCTGCATGATGATCCGACTCCTAAATTACAGAAAGAAGTGAGGTCAGTCATTAACAATGCAAAATTTCTTGTATAACCTTTCCAAAAGAAACCACTCATCAATATGAACCCTCAGCCCCCTAAACTTCGGTCCTAGTTCAAAATTCATAAACCTACTCATCCAATACGTCCAATCTCCAATAGCATGAGTAGCGCATATCACGTTTTAGCCAGATTTCTACACGAAACTTTGAAAAAATCTTTCATTTTCGAAAATAATTATTCCGCTCGTAACAGCCACGTTTTTATCCAAAATATTAAAAACTTAGTATGCGGTTCAGACACCAAGCTCTTTTCCTTAGATATTAAAAATCTCTATACCAATGTCCCGGTACATGAGACGCTCATCATTGTGGAAGAAAATTTACGTCAATTTAAAAAAGATCTATCAGATGAACAGATTACCGATTTTATGAATCTCATTAATGTCGTTGTCAAGAGCAACTACTTTGAATTCAACGGACAACTGAACCAGCAGTCTGATGGGCTCGCTATGGGCAACCCTTTAGTCGGCATCCTTGCTGACATCTTTATCAATTCCTCGGAAAAAAAAGCTGTTTAACCGTGTCTCACCCGCTTCACTATGTATCTTTTCTTACACAAGATACGTTGATGATATTCTAGTCATCTATAACGGACCGGCCGATAGATTTGAACATATATTTAAACTTTTTAACGGCCTCCATGAAAAAATTTCCTTCTCTATTGAACTCGAAAACGAACACCGCCAATTACATTATTTAGACTTGACGCTTACATTAGAAGACAATAACATCACTTTCAATATTTTTAGAAAAGAAACGTATACTGACCAAATCGTGCCTGCTTCCTCTTTTCATCCACAGTCTCAAAAAATGGCCTTTTTTCACTCTGCCGGCCACCGAGCCACCTCTATACCACTTTCAACAGAAAAGTTTAATGAGGAGATAAATTTACTTAAAACCATAGCTGTCAATAATGAATATACGCCTAACATAGTGGACGATATCCTAAAAAAGCAAACTGCAAGAACTACCACGCTCAACACCTCATGCACTGAAATTAACCCAAAAAAACGTTTTCTATTCCTTTCATGGGACCTATTTCCTATCAGATTCAGAGCACGCTTCGCAACAAATACAACTGGAATGTTGCCTTCTCTACTAATAATAATCTGAAGAGAAACTACATTCATAATTTTAAATCCATTCGCTGCCCTACAGAAATTTCTGGCGTTTATGAGATCATCTGTGATACCTGCTCCTCCTATTATATAGGGCAAACTGGACGTGCTTTCACCATCCGATGTGAAGAACATCTTTTAAGAAAGAACGGCACCAGTCCCTTAAATTCATCCTTTGCCGATCATCTCTTAATTACTGGACACGTGCCTAAAGCCATAAGCGATAACAATATTCTGCATACCGAAAAGAAGGGGCATAGGTTAGATGTTTTAGAGGAATTGGAGATTTTCAAACATCTCTCTCGTCATGATGGCCTCATTCTCAACGAACAGCTGCAGCTGCGAAATAAAAACATTTTCGACTGTATAAAGCCATTGCTTGATCTTTGATTCAGATTTCCTCATGCATTTTAACGCAATGTTGTTTTCCTGTTACATCTTTGCTGTTTTCTTGTATCTCATAACTGACGTTTTTTTACGTTACAAAATGTATATCTGTTTAAAGCAGATAAATATGTAACTTCATCCTATTATTATTAGTGCTTACGTTATGCCTGAATCAGCTACATCACAATTTCATGTGTCTAATTTTGAATGTACAGTAGCCTAGTTGTTTCTGCGGCTACTAGATGACGCTCGTAGCAACACCATGTTTACTTGCCCACACTTTCTAACGTGGGCACCTCAGTCTTGTTGCAACCCGTGTTCACTCAGGTGCGAGCAGCCCTTAGCGGCTCGCCATCTTATTTACAACTATTCATGACGTCGCCTTTCTGGCTCAGATCTTTTTTAAAATGTGTCTTGTAAGTACTGCATCTCTTTCCAGTCACTTGTTGTTGTTGTCTTCAGTCCTGAGACTGGTTTGATGCAGTTCTCCATGCTACTCTATCCTGTGCAAGCTTCTTCATCTCCCAGTACTTACTGCAACCTACATCCTTCTGAATCTGCTTAGTGTATGCGTCTCTTGGTCTCCCTCTACGATTTTTACTCTCCACGGCACCCTCCAATGCTAAATTTGTGATCCCTTGATGCCTCAAAACATGTCCTACCAACCGGTCCCTTCTTCTTGTCAAGTTGTGCCACAAACTCCTCTTCTCCCTAATTCTATTCAATACCTCCTCATTAGTTATGTGATCTACCCATCTAATCTTCAGCATTCTTCTGTATTCCAGTCAGTACAAACTTTAATTTTATTAATGTATTACATATCTAATATGTTTTAGAACAGTTAAAACATATTAGGTATATAATACATTAATAAAATTAAAGTTTGTACTGACTGGAATACAGAAGAATGCTGAAGATTAGATGGGTAGATCACATAACTAATATGTTTTAGAACAGTTAGTTTAATTCTGAAGACGACGCTCATAGTAGCGTCGAACCCTGGTCAATTTTGACTTAATATTTGTGACCGAGGGCTTATTGCTTCTAATATCTATTCAGGAATTCTATGTTATTGAAATATTAGTCCAGAAGAAACATGTTAAATTTATATCTGAAAATCTGTATCTGTCAGAATTTTCTCCATGGGTAGATAGTCAAAGAGCTTGCAGCTGGACTCATTGATGTGTAATGCCGATAATTTTTCCTCCTCGTGTTGCACCTCCGAAGATCTCTGTTACTCTTAATTAAAAATAGAGTGTTAATAACAAATCTTAAAAGGGAACAAAGGTAATGGGAGTGTGCTCAGACGGACGTAAACATGTGAACCCAAAACATAATTACAATTACTGTCTTTTGTATAGTAAAACTTTTTGTCCTAAGTGAGGAAATGCGCTGTTACATTATCCGCGAGACATCATTTACGGAAGATATGCAAAACATGATAACTTAGCAACTTCCATTCCTCAAAGTTGTCAATTACTCTAATGTCAAAATGGTTCAAATGGCTCTGAGCACTATGGGACTTAACTTCTGAGGTCATCAGTCCCCTAGAACTTAGAACTACTTAAATCTAACCAACCCAAGGACATCACACACATCCATGCCCGTGGCAGGATTCGAACCTGCGACCGTAGAGGTCGGGCGTTTCCGGACTGTAGCGCCTAGAACTGCTCGGCCACTCCGGGCAGGCTTATGTCAAAAATAAGCAAACACAAACGCTTTACAAGTTCTACGATATACTTTTTCAACTAAGTTTTCGTTGCTAAGCCACCTAAGAACAACATTTTCAGTACATTTTACAAAAATATCTGTTATTACTCGTTCTATTTACTCTTCTTTCCCCAACGTTTAAAATAATGATTGTAGTATCTGCAGGCAGGACTAATTAACTCTCGTAGTTAAGACATTGCACAACATGAAGATAAAGCAAGAACGGTGGTGAGCCAATGATCAAATCTTGTGGGATATCCGTGCAGATGATATGGCTTCTCCCTACGTATTACTAGAAGAGAAGAAAGCATCCTTCTGCATTTTGATTCTGTACCGAGTGTCCACATATACACTACTGGCCATTAAAATTCCTACATCAAGAAGAAATTCAGATGATAAACGGGTATTCATTGGACAAATATATTATACTAGAAGTGACATGTGATTACACTTTCACGCAATTGGGGTGCATAGATCCTGAGAAATCAGTACCCAGAACAACCACCTCTGACCGTAATAGCGCCCTTGACACGCCTGGTCATTGAGTCAAACAGAGCTTGGATATCGTTTACAGGTACAGCTGCCCATGCAGCTTCAACACGATACCACAGTTCATCAATTGTAGTGACTGTCGTATTGTGACGAGCCAGTTGGTCGGACACCATTGACCACACGTTTTCAATTGGTGAGAGATCTGGAGAATGTGCTGGCTAGGGCAGCAGTCGAACATTTTCTTCATCCAGAAAGGCCCGTATAGGACCTGCAACATGCGGTCGTGCATTATCCTGCTGTAATGTAGGGTTTCGTGGGGATCGACTGAAGGCTAGAGCCACGGGTCGTAACACATCTGACAAGTAACGTCCACTGTTCGAAGTGCCGTCAATGCGAACAAGAGGTGACCGAGATGTCTAACCAATTGCCCCGCATGCCATTACGCCAGGTGATACGCCAATGTGGCGATGACGAATATACGCTTCAAATGTGCGTCCACCGCGATCTCGCCAAACACGGATGCGACCATCGTGATGCTGTAAACAGAACCTGGATTCAACCGAAAAAATGACGTTTTGTATTCGTGCACTCAGGTTCACGTTTGAGTACACCATAGCAGGCGTTCTTCTCTGTGATGCAGCGTCAATGGTAACCGCAGCCATGGTCTCCGAGCTGATAGTCCATGCTGCTGCAAACGTCGTCGAACTGCTCGTGCAGATGGTTGTTGTCTTGCAGACGTCCCCATCTGTTGACTCAGGGATCGAGACGTGGCTGCACGATCCGTTACAGCCATGCGGATATGATGCCAGTCATCTCGGCTGCTAGTGATAAAAGGCCGTTGGCATCCAGCACGGCGTTCCGTATTACCCTCCTGAACTCACCGATTCCATATTCTGCCTACAGTCATTGGATCTCGACCAACGCGAGGAACAATGTCGCGATACGATAAACCGCAATCGCGATAGGCTACAATCCCACCTTCATCAAAGTCGGAAACGTGACGGTACGCATTTCTCCTCCTTACACGAGGCATCACAACAACGTTTCACCAGGGAACGCTGGTCAACTGCTGTTTGTGTATGATAAATCGGTTGGAAACGTTCCTCATGTCAGCACGTAGTAGGCGTCGCCACCGTCGTCAACCTTGTGTGAATGCTCTGAAAAGCTAATCCTTTGCATATCACAGCATCTTCTTCCTGTCGGTTAAATTTCGCGTCTGTAGGACGTCATCTTCGGTTGTAGCAATTTTAATGGCCTGTTGTGTATTTGTTTCTGCCGCGCTGCCGATAGCAATCAAGGAAGTCCGTACAGTGGGCCCTAAGGGGAGTGGCTGGTGTGCCAAGCCCTGATTTTGGTTCGGCGCTTATAGCGTAGGCAACATTGAGTCGAATGATACTCGGCAACGGAGCGCATCGAGGGCGACCTTGTGGATTTCGAAGAGGAGAGTTGTGTTTGAAAGTCACGACTCGATGCTGAAGGACATTGCTACTTCGAGCCGTCTCTCGCTGCTGAAATTTTGTGCCGGAATGCAAAAAATATGACAGCACAGTATTTGGCGATTGTCTAAGGAATATGGGGGATGTTTTGTGTTCAGCAGGAGCGACTTATAACGTACGTCTTTGTGACTACATTCTGTGTACCGTGATACAATTCCACTTCGAATGCGGGATGTCGGCTGAAGTTATACTTTGAATAAGGTTAGGTGTGTGAGTCTGACTTGCCCCTGTAATTTGAACACTTCGTCGCCCTCTTTGGAAAACACAGTGGGCCGACATTATGCCTACACTGTGTTTATCTTTGAAGCGAACCGTTAGTGCGTCGCTAAGTTTAGCCAATGCACGGCTTCTCTAGCCACAGTCTAACATGAACGTGTTACTCGCTGGTGTTGAGTGGCTATGGGTGAACGGTATATTTCGCAAGGAACGAAATCTGCTAGACTAGTTTTAGCTGAACGGCTACATGTTTCGTTTAGTAATTTTTTAGTTTAATTCAATTTTCATCATAAGTATTGATTTTTCCCATCAGTTGTATATGTTGGAAATTGCTTCTTGTGATGGTTAAAATTATGCTCGTGTGATATTAATACGAGTTCTGTTGCACATTCCATGTGGGTTTAATTTGGCTAATTTTGAGTTAAGATATGTACTAAGTGGACTAAGCCATGGAGAAGGTTGGAAGCTGTTTAAACCTGCTGTCACATGTGTGAAGAGCACACATGCTCATGAAATTCGTATATCTACGGAACCAGATACGATCATTGGCGTCTTGACTTTTACATTCACGAGTGGTAATTAGTGTCATACATGCGACAGACCTGTAGATAATTACAACTGGAGTAGGACCCGGACGTAAAAGCTATCAGAGAAAGAACAGAGAGAGGGGAGACAGTCAAGCCATACCTATTAAAGTATTGAGTCCTCTGCTGTGTGGCCCAGTTTGTAGTGGCCCAGCCGTCAGTGGCCTATCTTTTTGAGTACCCCCCCCCCCAAAAAAAAACCATAGACCTTGCCATTGGTGGGGAGGCTTGCGTGCCTCAGCGATACAGATAGCCGTACCGTAGGTGCAACCACAACGGAGGGGTATCTGTTGAGAGGCCAGACAAACGTGTGGTTCCTGAAGAGGAACAGCAGCCTTTTCAGTAGTTGCAGGGGAAAAAGTCTGGATGATTGCCTGATCTGGCCTTGTAACACTAACCAAAACGGCCTTGCTGTGCTGCTACTGCGAACGGCTGAAAGCAAGGCCGTAATTTTTCCCGAGGGCATGCAGCTTTACTGTATGGTTAAATGATGATGGCGTCTTCTTGGGTAAAATATTCCGGAGGTAAAATAGTCCCCCATTCGGATCTCCGGGCGGGGACTACTCAGGAGGACATCGTTACCAGGAGAAAGAACACTGGCGTTCTACGGATCGGAACGTGGAACGTCAGATCCCTTAATCAGGCAGGTAGGTCAGAAAATTTAAAAAGGGAAATGGATAGGTTAAAGTTAGATATAGTGGGAATTAGTGAAGTTCGGTGGCATAAGGAACAAGACTTCCGGTCAGGTGACTACAGGGTTACAAAGTCAGTTAGGGGTAATGCAGGAGTCGGTTTAATACTGAATAAAAAAATAGGAGTGCGGGTAAGCTACTACAAACAGCATAGTGTCGCATTATTGTGGCCAAGACAGACACGAAGCCCACACCTACTACAGTAGTACAAGTTTATATGCCAACTAGCTCTGCAGATGGTGAAGAAATTGAAGAAATGTATGATGAAATAAAAGAAATTATTCAGATAGTGAAGGGAGACGAAAATTTAATAGTGTTGGGTGACTGGAATTCGGTAGTAGGAAAGGGGAGAGAAGGAAACGTAGTAGGTGAAAATGGATTGGGGCTAAGAAGTGAAAGAGGAAGCCGCCTAATAGAATTTCCACAGAGCACAACTTAATCATAGCTAACACTTGTGTCAAGAATGATAAAAGAAGGTTGTATACATGGAAGAAGCCTGGAGATGCTGACAGGTTTCAAATATATTATGTAATGGTAAGACAGAGATTTAGGAACCAGGTTTTAAATTATAAGACATTTCCGGGGGCAGATGTGGACTCTGACCACAATCTATTGGTTATGAACTGTAGATTAAAACTGAAGTAACTGCAAAAAGGTGGTAATTTAAGGAGATGGGACATGGATAAACTGAAAGAACCAGAGGTTGTACAGAGTTTCAGGGAGAGCGTAAGGGAACAATTGACAGGAATGAGGGAAACAAATATAATAGAAGAATGGGTAGCTTTGAGAAATGAAGTAGTGAAGGCAGCTGAGGATCTAGTAGGTAAAAAAGACGAGGGCTAGTAGAAATCCTTGGGTAACAGAAGAGATATTGAATTTAATCGATGAAAGGAGAAAGTATAAAAATGCAGTAAATGAAGCAGGCAAAAAGGAATTCAAACATCTGAAAAATGAGATCGACAGGAAGCGCAAAATGACTAACCAGGGATGGCTAGAGGACAGATGTAAGGATGTAGAGGCTTATCTCACTAGGGGTAAGATAGATACTGCCTACAGGAAAATTAAAACCTTTGGAGAAAAGAGAACCGCTTGTATGAATATCAAGAGCTCAGATAGAAACCCAGTTCTAAGCAAAGAAGGGAAAGCAGAAAGGTGGAAGGAGTATATAGAGGGTCTATACAAGATCGATGTACTTGAAGACAATATTATGGAAATGAAAGAGGATGTAGAGGAAGATAAAATGGGAGATACGATACTGCGTGAGGAGTTTGACAGAGCACTGAAAGACCTGAGTCGAAGAAAGACCCCGGGAGTAGACAACATTCCATTAGAACTACTGACAGCCTTGGGAGAGCCACTCCTGACAAAACTCTACCATCTGGTGAGCAAGATGTATGAAACAGGCGAAATACCCTCAGACTTCAAGAAGAATATAATAATTCCAATCCCAAAAAAGCAGGTGTTGACAGATGTGAAAATTACTGAACTATCAGTTTAATAAATCACGGATGCAAACTACTAACGCGACTTCTTTGCAGGCGAATAGAAAATCTGGTAGAAGCCGACCTCGGGGACGATCAGTTTGGATTCCGTAGAAACATTGGAACACGTGAGGCAACACTGACTCTACGACTTATCTTAGAAGCTAGATTAAGGAAAGGCAAACCTACATTTCTAGCATTTGTAGACTTAGAGAATGCTTTTGACAATGTTGACTGGAATACTCTGTTTCAAATTCAGAAGGTGGCAGGAGTAAAATACAGGGAGCGAAAGGCTATTTACAATTTGTACAGAAACCAGATGGCAGTTATAAGAGTCGAGGGCATAAATGGGAGGCAGTGGTTGTGACGGGAGTGAGACAGGGTTGTAGCATATCCCCGATGTTGTTCAATGTGTATATTGAGCAAGCAGTGAGGGAAACAAAAGAAAAATTTGGAGTAGTTATTAAAATCCATGGAGAAGAAACAAAAACTTTAAGGTTCGCCGATGACATTGTAATTCTGTCAGAGACAGCAAAGGACTTGGAAGAGCAGTTGAACGGAATGGACAGGGTCTTGAAAGGAGGATATAAGGTGAACATCAACAAAAGCAAAACGAGGATAATGGAATGTAGTCGAATTAAGTCGGGTGACGCTGAGGGAATTAAATTAGGAAATGAGACACTTAAAGTAGTAAAGGAGTTTTGCTATTTGGGG
Source organism: Schistocerca piceifrons (assembly GCF_021461385.2). Lineage (NCBI taxonomy): Eukaryota > Metazoa > Arthropoda > Insecta > Orthoptera > Acrididae > Schistocerca > Schistocerca piceifrons. The sequence continues at coordinate 406,371,581 of NC_060139.1, forward strand.
AGCAAAATAACTGATGATGGTCGAAGTAGAGAGGATATAAAATGTAGACTGGCAATGGCAAGGAAAGCGTTTCTGAAGAAGAGAAATTTGTTAACATCGAGTATAGATTTAAGTGTCAGGAAGTCGTTTCTGAAAGTATTTGTATGGAGCGTAGCCACGTATGGAAATGAAACATGGACGATAACTAGTTTGGACAAGAAAAAAATAGAAGCTTTCGAAATGTGGTGCTACAGAAGAAGGCTGAAGATTAAAGATTAGATGGGTAGTTCACTTAAGTACTGAGGAGGTATTGAATAGGGTTGGGGAGAAGAGAAGTTTCTGGCACAACTTGACTACAAGAAGGAATTGATTGGTAGGATATGTTCTGAGGCATCAAGGGATCACCAATTTAGTATTGGAGGGCAGCGTGGAGTGTAAAAATCGTAGAGGGAGACCAAGAGATGAATAAACTAAACAGATTCAGAAGGATGTAGGTTGCAGTAGGTACTGGGAGATGAAGAAGCTTGCACAGGATAGAGTAGCATGGAGAGCTGCATCAAACCAGTCTCAGGACTGAAAACAACAACAACAAGTGACTGGAAAGAGATGCAGTACTTACAAGTCACATTTGTGAGTGAACACCATTTGGGAGTTTTCAAGTCTCGTGGGAAGATCCGGGTTAAATTTGTTTGAAAGAATATGTATGCGGAGCTTAGAGAAATAGTCGAACTGTCTAAGACTTGTGCAGCGAGTAAGGTTGGCTTTCTTGCATCCACACTGGGTGAATGACCGTTTTTCGTTTGAGAAAATATTTATAGATTCTGTGGGGACCCCCTTCCATTAACTTGAACTGGACTTAAATGTATTCTAGTTTGCATGGATGAATTTTCCAGTTGTATGTGGTTTATCGATGTGTGTGGCGATCAGAAAGTCAACCATAGATGGTCCAGAGAACATTGTTTTGGGCCGCATCGTATGAGGTAATGCGCCTACCTTTGTTTCTAAAGTGTTCATTGGGAATGGAACTTCAAAATTTAACCAATAGCCATAATTCTTATGCAGAGAGAGTGAATGAGAATTTGAGGGTTGTTCTCATTGCCTACCACAGCAGTGATGTCTTGGTAAGGGATACATGCATGTGCTGGCTGATGATGGCCTCCAGTACGCTTGAACATGAGGTGAACAGTGCCATCCCGGCTGAACTGCTCTTCACATTTAAGTGAAATTCTCCTCGGATAACTTATGGTCAACTAACGATATGATACTGGACGTCGCTCTTGTGGAATTGTCCGGCAGTTGGAATAGGCCAAGGATAACATTCTCAGAGCTCAAGTCCAGGAGGATAAATGGTACAATATAGGTCAGGAGCCGAACAATCTTCAGGGAGGCGATCTGGTCACGATGAGCAATTTTGGTGCTCTAATTAAGGCAGCCAATAAGGCCACCTTCAAGTTGTTCCCCAGTTCCATGATGCCTTTGGAGATTCTAACTTCGGTAACTTGGTGCTGGACCAAACTTCTGGACGGAGAAGACAGTCCACCTCTCCCAAATCAAGTTGGTTCACAAACAAATGAAATAAAGTATGAACGGGCCCTGAAAATGTGTTTTCTGTACCTTCTTCGTAGCTTGGTTTATGCCTGATGCAGCCATGTCCCTTGCATGCCGTTCTATAGTATTCAGTGTGTCTACGTACAGTTTGTTTTAATTCTAGTTTCCTTATTTTTGTTCTAGCGGTCCCTAATTTCGGGGGCATCGTCTCTGTGGGCTACCCGCATAAGCTGCTGTTCCGAATCTCATAATACTCCACATTATAAATTTTAAAAGGGGTGAATGTGGTTTTAGCTGCATGTTTTTGGTATCTGCTGCAGTGGCGATCGTATGAAGGAAGTCTGTACGCAGCTCATACAGGGAATGCTCGTTACCTTTGGTCCCTGGCGTGAAGTAAAGAGCAGATCGAGTCGAGTGAGTCTCGCCAGTGGAGCGCATAGAGAGAGGGGTTGGGGCTTGTGAAGAGAGGAGCTGTTTTGAAAGCCGTGAGATGATGCCGTGGGTTGTCAGCACTTTCAGCCGTCCGTGTGGCGAAATTTCATGTGTAAAACACGGGAGAGAGTTTGTATTGTTGATGCATCGTACGAGTAAACATTACGAAGAGAGAGGGTGAGTCAATATACTGAAGAAGTACAGTACTTCACACTAATGTTTTTTTAGTGATCTACATATCAGAGATGAAATTTAATGGAAAGACAGTACAGTTTTTGACGTAAAAATATTTTAGTGTAGTGTGAAAACACACACACACACACACACACACACACACACACACACACACAGGCAGACAGAAGAGAGAGAGAGAGAGAGAGAGAGAGCGACGGAGATGGAGAGAGAGAGAGAGAGAGAGAGAAGAGAGAGAAATGAAACAAAGAGGTGGAACCTTACGCAATGTTTATGCCCAAAAATGCTTAATGTTCCACCTCTTTATTTCACATTTCTCCCTCTCTCTCTCTCTCTCTCTCTCACTCCCTTTGGGTGTGTGAAGCTTATATAATTTTGAAAATGCTTTAGAACTGGAACAATTTTGTATTTCACATTTCTCCCTCTCTCTCTCTCTCTCTCTCACTCCCTTTGTGTGTGTGAAGCTTATATAATTTTGAAAATGCTTTAGAACTGGAACAATTTTGAGTTTGGAACTAAAAGGAACTGAGACACTTTTGAACGTGGTGGGTTACATGCTGATTAGCTGTTGTGTTGTAATGGTTCTGGTGAAGTACTGCGCAAAAAAACTGAAAATATCCCACGAGCGCCCTCCTGCATTTTTTTTATATTTCCAGTCATCATAATGCAGGATTTTAAAAATTTCCCACCACTGCCCTCCTACATTGTGATGTTTGTGGAATTGAATGCTTCTAGTCGCGATGCTGGAATTACGATTCCTCGTGTTGAATTTGTGGAATGGTTGTAGATATTTTAAGTTAGAGGTGAGGTATTGAGGATATCAGTGACCAAGAAAGCAACACTAATAGAAAATTTGCCGAAATCACATCGCCCTTCCGGTCGCGTGCTACCGAAACTGACCATAAAACGGACTTCCATAGTCAAACAACTCTATGTCGGACGCATATCTTACGCAAGCATTTACAGCAGCAACCCCAGCAATTATAATGGATTGGTCAGAGGGTGCCTTCAACCAACCTTTACAAATCTGGTGGTGTACTTTATACCTCAAAAGTTCGCAATAATTATTTATTGATTTTACAGAATTCTTGTACCAGAACCTATAGTTGTTTTAGATTTTCTCATTTAAACTTACTTCAAAAGTTTTAGTAATAGTAACAGATAATTTCACAAGAAATATCATACATTCAGTAATTTCAAATTCTGGACCCCCTTATAAACCAGAAAGTTTTTAAAAAGTATTTTGTTAGTAGAAGTCCAAAACAATTAACGAAATTTGTATTAATTTAAAACTTTTGGGGATTAGATGTCACCGAATAAGCCTTGGTATTTGTAGAGTTAACAACAGAGCTTGATTTTGTCTTATTTTTTGTCGAAACGTTTGTTTCTTCTTTTGATTACATGTAGACAAGAAAGAGATTTCTCACATATGTGAGAATTTTCTGGACAGCTTAAATGCCCATCAGAAAATATTGGTAAGAAATTTCCCTGTTTATTGATAATGTAATAGGATGCTGTGAAGGAGCATGGGAGGAGCCGTTTCACGAAAATTTTTATTGATTCACTTTGCATGGGAACGTCCTGTTGCATTTTATATGTTTTCTTAAGATCTACATTTCGTGCCCATCGGGATACTAAAGAAAGATAGCTATTCGTACCTGATATTGCAGCATCTATGTTCTTGGGGCTGGATGCCATCAGAACATGTGTTAATTACATGATTATAACGTATACTGGATGCAATAGGTACAGCGAGAGAAGCAATCGACTGAGGACTAAATCGTTAGGGACTCCTGAAAGCAGATGTTCTCATTGTAGCTTCTTCGACGGACGGGCAACTCGTTGATACCTGTTTTCAAGGTAGTTATCGAAACACAGTATTGGACTACTTGAGAAATTTAGCAGTTTTAGTCTGTAACTAAATTATCAAAACCAATGGTATCGAAAGCCTTGCTGAAATCAAATATTTAAAAAAAAATCTGCTTCTTGCCTGTTTGCGGCTTATTTAATGCAGTAAGTCGCTTTGATTAAGGGTGTTGCGGTGCAGTTTTGCAAGTCAGATTGACATTTATCGTCCATGTTATAAGTCCAGGATGTCCAGTTCACTTCCTGTACTAGAAACGTACCGTCGCGTCTGTTTCGTACTCTGCACCCAAGAAGTCGTGCACTTGTGAACTACCTGGATCGCGCGTTTGCTTGTTTTGTCTTCCCGGATGTTAGTGCTTCAGCATTTTAGTGTTAAAAAACAATTATAAGGAGGATGGTGCCGCTAATGTCGAAGCACTCCTGTTAATTCCGCGCCAGATATCAGATAACTGCAGATCAACAAAAGAAGTAGTTACTGATGCACTAACAGCGGTACGTAAGAATGAGACAAAGCATAAATGACAGAAGAAGACAAAATTTACAGTCAGGTGATGAAAATCGTCGACACAGTTACATCAAAAGCTCTTGCCCGGAACTGAGTCAAGATGAATGATGACTGCTGGAGCAGCAGTCACAAAGTTAGGAAACGATAAATGGTCTTGGAGCAGCTTCACAACAAGCAGCGAGCACGCTGGATATCACTGAAAACCAGTATCACCAGCAGAAGCACTGCTGGAAATCTCTATGAGCAATAAGATATTGGCCCTTACACAGTGTTTATTGAATGTGTGCAAAAATAGATAAGCATTGGGAGATAATATTCGATGGTTATAAGCCAGTTGATGTGTACGCTGGGCCCGAAGATCTCCATCAATATTTTGCACGCTATGGTATCTGGCCGTAACCTTTTTTTGAAGATGGCAGCAGCTGCTAATTATAAGGTTCTAAGTGCTGTTTCCGCACATGCGCTTCTTTAAATGTATGTGCAACATTTCCATAGCAGACGACAAGGAATAATAAAATACATAACGTCTTCATTGTCAGAAACACAATAGTCCCTGCCGGCCGTTGTGGCCAAGCTGTTCTAGGCGCTTCAGTCCGGAACCGCGCGACTGCTACGGTTGCAGGTTCGAATCCTGCCTCGGGCATGGATGTGTGAGATGTCCTTAGGTTAGTTTGGTTTAATTAGTTCTAAGTTCTAGGGGACTGATGACCTCAGATGTTAAGTCCCATAGTGCTCAGAGCCACAATAGTCCCTGTCTTTATAATCAATAACACTCCAAGTGAAATAGTATGTCAAGGAAGGCAAGAGTAAAATTGACAGAACAGGGAAAAGCTATGGTCAGTATGTCTTTCAAAGCGCAGAAACTGCCGGACTCTTTATGTGTGTACATGCTCTGTTCTTTTGAGCCGCATTTTAGATCTGTTGTTCACTGCACTAATTACCTACCGTACTGTCGCCTCAGTACACAACGTTGTACTCTGAAATGCTGCGCACGCTACACTGGGCCGCATGACATCAACGAGCGTGACAGACCAGCACCTCCCTTTCGTTTTCACTGCTCAGGATGGCATCCGTCTAATTCTGGAGAGTGCTCGGAGTACGTCCGGCAAAGGAAAATTAACCAGTGTGTGGCATTACTTATCATACGCCTTGGCAGCCATAAGTAAATTTCGTGACGTAACATTTATTTTGCGATTCAGCCTCTTCTGCAGACAGAAAACGCTTTACCGATGCCGGTTGCTTAAAACAGTGAATAGAAACACATTTTTTAACATTTAAGGAGGCAATTATGAAGCAAATAGGGCACAACTGGAGACAATAGCGGCACAGCAAACAAAGCCACAGAAGGTACACTAACGATAGAAATCCCTACACGAAGGAGTTGTGCAACGTAAAGGAAATATTGTTCCTGAAGAATTAAGTTCGCCAAGATCACAGCTCTACACCGTCATCAAAGCATTTGTAACATTATCAGGTGTTCACGTTTTTTTACAACACTGAAAGTCACACAAACACTTTCGATTCTTCAAGAATAATACAACCTTCAGATCGAGCCCCAACAACTGACGCAGTGTCAAGTATATAACATAAACGAAAGATGGTAGGCGTGTTTTCACACTTTAAAGAGATGTTCATTCGAATATCGCGCGTCCGATAAGAGTGGGGCTAGTAGCGCCACTATGAGGATGCACATCACGTTCTCCTTAAATGCAAGCTGAACACTCGTGAGCGTTAGTTACCTTTAAAGTCGGACATGGAGAGCTGGTGTTAGTCAAGAATGCCTTTAAGGTGACAAAAACACCATTATCAACACCTCGTCAATCTAACCCTTGTCATGTACGTGGACAACGACATCTGGCGGTAATCCAGAAGGTTTTGAAATTGTTTTGTTCTAGAAAATGATAATTGGATTAGTTTAGTACCGTCAGCATAACTTGTTTTTATTGTAACAGTTTAAACACCTTTCAGGGCAATTTTTCTGTTACTCGGCACATCAAATGTCAGAGACATGTCGTCCATATTCGCTCTTTGACTGAGCTACTTCATACTCTTGTGGCACTTTCTGAAATATTTTGGTTTTGGTTCGCATGCTGAGTTCACGACGCTCCGCAAACCTGTAGCACCAACAAACTCCGCCCTTTAAATCTGTTAAGTTCCAGTCTAGCACTAGCTTACGAGCGTGTGTTTGAATCATTTTCGCATTAATTTCAACGAAATTTTTACAGTGTCCTCGAGTCCATTTGAACACGTCGTCTTCTAGTTTTGGCCATTTTGCATTCAGTTCAGTATATGCACATTTAATCTTCCTCATTTTTTCAGTTCTTCTTTACTAGTCCGCCAGTCGTGAATTGTTTTTTCTGTTGGTGGAGGGCATAAATGGCACTCAGCTGCTCTGTTTCTATATTCTTCTGCGTCTGGTATTACTTACAGTTTATAGCCCGCATTGTATGAAATCATTTTATTATTTTCCATTAAGAAACTAGCTACTAACAAATATTGTGCTGTTACCGATAACACAGATCCCTTTGAATTAAAGTTCACTAACACCGTAGACTGCAATGACGCATCATAAGCTAGTCAGTGTTCCGGGGATGGGGAGGCGGGAGGGAGACAGTGTTAGCAAGTTTGTGATTACCCGCAACTCATATTCGTCTCGTCGGTGCACTGCTGCTGCCAGATGACTCCAGTGTTGCCAGCTAGAGAAAGCATCGAATACATGGCCATTTTTTTTAAATTTCGAATATAAGATTAATCTGAATTTTGGAGGCAATTTCCCTCAAACAGCAACTACAACAGGCTCGCCAGTGCATACACTACTGTACTCTCCGGTGTCACATAGAACACTCCTCGCAGACGGGAGCGAGAGACCTTTAGCCGGGCCGTAGACGCTCATAACTTTTTCAGAGTTGCGACTCTATCGCCTCCTAGGGAAGCGGCGAGACAGAGCGACCTCGAGCGCAGGCCAAGATCTTTGACAACCGATCACCGACCGCCTCAGAGAAAGAAACAGAAATTAAATTTTATTGCTTGTGCTGAAGAAACTGCCTCCCAATGTATCCCACAAAATAAACTCTTCCTTCAGAAAACGAAAACATAACCAGTTTGGTGGGATGAGGGATGAAATAATGCTATGCAGGCCGAAGGAACGCTTTAAAGATTATGGAATTTCCATATACTGCAGGCGGAAGTAAACAGAGTATTCAAAAGTAAATTTGCATGGATAAACTTCTGTGACAACTTCACCAAAGACGTACCCATACCACCCATTTGGCAACGAATTAAGCCTATACGTGAGGACTGGAATACCAACAGTTCAACAGACCATCCAAATTTCTAGGTGACATCCTGGAAAGTTTGGCACTATACTCATTTTAACACATTATCGTGAGGAAGACGAAGTAAAATAGTCCAAATGGCTCTCAGCACTATGGGACCTAACATCTGAGGTCATCAGTCCCCTAGAAATAACCTAAGGACTTCACACACATCCATGCCCGAGGCAGGATTCGAACCTGCGACCGTAGCAGTCGCTCTGTTCCGGACTGAAGCGCCTTCAGAAGTCGAAGATCAAGAAATGCTTTACTATTGGGGAACTGAACAGAGCGGTGCTACTCGGGACAAGTAGCTAATATCACAGGCACTGACAGTACACTCTACCGCACGCTATTTTATTCACGCAGGAAAGAAGGAGCCATCTCTGTAGTATTTTTAATAATATTTGGAACAAAAGAATTGATATTCCCGAATGGAAGACGACACGAACAGTGCCAATAGGAAAACACGCTGTACACCTTAATGCAACGAACTCTTACAGGCCAATAACGCTCCTGAACTGCACACAGAAAGTGCTGGAAAGAATACTGAAATATAGACCTGAGTAATGATACACGCACCCCAACCTGTTTCTAAAAATAACTTCTGTTGTCGAAGAGGGCATGACATGAACGCAACACTGACAAAATTAATAACCTCTATCCAGGCAAGAATCAGCCGTAAGAGATACATCACTGCCGTTTTAGCTAACAAAAACAAAACGTAACATAACGGCTCCTTACCGATGCGAAGACGAAGTACTCCCGGTGGCTTTGTGAGCAAACTTATTCCCTTACTTTCCCATCCATCATTGATATTAAGAAGTGGAAATGGCTTTGAGGGGCTGGAGATGAAAATTGTAAGGCTGCCACAGGTTCCAGTCACTTCTCTTCTGCCTTTCATTATGTTCACGTTCAACCTCCACGATATGTTGCCCAAAATGTAACAGTTTTACAGTATGCCCATGATTTGTATTTTTATTTAGCGAGTGACACCATTCATGGTGGCCCACAGACGATGTATAAAGCTATTAAAGTGTATATATATGTGTCGTCGAATAGTTTCGATATCTCACCAAGTAAGTCTTCTGTTCTATTCTTCACCAGCCACAAGGTTCCTCACAAGGGTACACCGAAGCTTGGGCAGTACGAATTACCAGTTAAGACAGTAGTCAAATATCTCCATATCAACCAAAAACTTCGGCGGAATATGCATATTATACAACCTATCGCAACGTGCAAAAGTTCACAAATATATTGAGTTCTGTCTGTGGAACGAATGCATTCATTGGACTACGACTGTATCGTGCTTTGATACGTCCGCACATGGATTATTCTTGTGTTTTTTTTGGGTCAGCTCTGACCATTGTCTCAGATGACTAGACTCTATCATGTCAATGCAAACCACTTAAAGTTTATCTGGGGGGGGAGCAAAAGAGCCTCCCTTACATCCACGACCAGAATACTAAAACGGTCACAATTCGCACAATCTCAGATATGAATGAGGGGCTCCATATGGTTTCCAAGTTGTGCAGCGACCGTAGACCTAAAAATTACCAAATAAGCAGCAACCAGTCGCAAGATCATGTTTTCTTTATTTAATTTTGCATATCGACTTCGACTGATTAACTGCCATCATCGGTGCTTTCAATGTGTATGTTCCCTGAGTAATAACACTGTCTCCATGTTTGACGTCTGTTTAAGACAGTGTTATTACTCAGGGAACATACACGTTGAAAGCACCGATGATGGCTGTTAATCAGTCGAAGTCTATATGCAAAATTAAATAAAGAAAACATGATCTTGCGACTGGTTGCTGCTTATTTGGTAATTTTAATCTCAGATACCTGACAGGGTTGTGCTACACGTCCAGATACTGGCTCAACAAAAGTCTTCCTCTTCTTGTTGCCTTATGCATGGATACTAGACTATTTCTCGAAGAAAATGTCTGCAAAAAGGTTAGTCTGAAGTAGCTGGAACTACAAGTTGTATTTATCTTGGACATTGGCTGCAGTTATTCAAATAATTGCGTCTGGACGGAATACCTCTACCAACAAAAGAAATGAAGATTCATCCAAACAGACGCTTCGGAGAATGACGATGGACGTGGTTCTACTTAAGGACTATAACAGCTGATATTTTGGCTATAGTATGAGCCCTTCAGTGGCTACGTTGAGAAGCACTAGGGTTATGAATTCGTTATCCTTTCTTCTTCCGGATCACTGATGGAACTATGAAGACATCTGCACAATGGAAGATCCAAGGATCTAATAGCATATGACACCATAAATCTGATATTACGGATTGCCATTAGGAATCAGGTATACTTGGACAAAGCACATTGTGACATTCATGGCGCTGAAACAGTACGCAAGCTTTCCAAAGCAGCCGTCTATGGTGGAGAGAAGGGACACATGGAATCACCTAGAACTGCTAGCTATAGATCTTTTAAACGTTATTAAATCAGTAATCAGACAGAAGCGATACACAGAACAGCAACAAACCTTTAATTAAAGAGATACACGAAGATTACTAACGTCTGCTAGGAGAAACATCGATCCTCCAAAAATTCCAGGCGCTTCACATTCAACTATGGCTGTTGCATGGTGTCTATACATCGTCTTGTTCTAGTCGCATCTGCATTGTGCGGCTATGGTGAAGAAGTAGATACGAGCCACGTCTTTTCTTGGCTGCACGTACATACACAACTGCAGTGCCTAGTCACAATCAGTTTATTTTGGGCGGCGATTGTCATCGAACTACTTTGTTTGAAAGACTTGAGACTACATCGCCTATTATCTGCTTTTCCGTTGAAAGAGCAGGTCTGTTTTAATATGAATCTACTGTAATTTTATATTTATATTGATGTTCAACGTATTAAATCTAGCGTGCCGTCTGCTCTTCAGTGTGTTTAACCTCATATATGTGATGATAGCTGCTTGAGTCCCCGTCCGATGCCAAAATAAATAAAATTTTAAAAATTAAAAAAAATAGTTTTACGCAGTCAGTCTGTTTTGGTTTCAGATGCTCTAAGTAATATGCTGATCGGGCTGTGATCACCTCAAGTCCATGGTATTACCTCCTGCAGACTCATTTTTGAGGTGTGCGCTTTGTAGCTGGAACATCAGGCACAGCACGGACTGTAGTGAAGTTTGGCTGCTCTCTAGAGTTACGGCGGCTGTAGCGCTAGGGGACACTGGCAGCGTTTCCACAGCAGCTGGGGACTTTAATTCGCCGTAGTGCAAATGACTTCCACGAAATATTTATAAACCATTCACACTGACATTCCTCGGAAATCAGTGTATCTATCAGTCAAAACCGGATCAAAGTCCCTACAGTGGTTTCTACGAATAACTCGAACGTAGGCACAGCGCGTAACAGGACTTCAGTTTACAATCTTGAAAAAAATTCCTCTCCGGCATCTATGCGTATTCAGTAAAATTAAATTAATCTTTTACTAAACAGTGCTTTCTATGCTGAAAAATAATGCTACACATTCACTCTGTTCCACCCATTTTTTGGATCGATGTGGTCAGCACTATTTTCCATCAGATCACCGCAGTTGACGATATTCATCTGTGTCATTACGTGAAACTTCCTGGCAGATTAAAACTGTGTGCCCGACCGAGACTCGAGCTCGGGACCTTTGCCTTTCGCGGGCAAGTGCTCTACCATCTGAGCTACCGAAGCACGACTCACGCCAGGTACTCAGAGCTTTACATCTGCCAGTATCTCGTCTCCTACCTTCCAAACTTTACAGAAGCTCTCCTGCGAACCTTGCAGAACTAACACTCCTGAAAGAAAGGATATTGCGGAGACATAGCTTAGCCACAGCCGGGGGGATGTTTCCAGAATGAGATTTTCACTCTGCAGCGGAGTGTGCGCTGATATGAAACTTCCTGGCAGATTAAAACTGTGTGCCCGACCGAGACTCGAACTCGGGACCTTTGCCTTTCGCAGGCAAGTGCTCTCATTCTGGAAACATCCCCCAGGTTGTGGCTAAGCCATGTCTCCGCAATATCCTTTCTTTGAGGAGTGCTAGTTCTGCAAGGTTCGCAGGAGAGCTTCTGTAAAGTTTGGAAGGTAGGAGACGAGATACTGGCAGAAGTAAAACTGTGAGTACCGGGCGTGAGTCGTGCTTCGGTAGCTCAGATGGTAGAGCACTTGCCCGCGAAAGGCAAACTATACCCTGCATGGGTTGACAAAAGCAGTATATAATAGGTTTGCGGATTAGTGCTGCTGATTTTTCATAATTATCGGGAAAATACGTAAGTTCCCGCAGACTTCAAGTTGCTATTCGAGCAGGGAGATACGTTCTCCGAATGGGCTGTACAAGCGGTGGCAAATGAGTCGCGAAGCATGGCTGGCTGCCAAACCCCGTCAGCAGATTCTGTTGTCGGGTGACAACGGAACTAGCAGAGAGGCTACACTGGCTAAAGAAGCAGTTTCTTATTTGGTGGTACGGAAAACGTACCCGAGGTTGGCGTAAACAGCTAATTACCCATGTGGTATAAGGTTTTATGTTATCTAAATGCCAAAAATAGCCTGAACGGCTTACAATAACCATAGCCCAAGCATGCTGCCGCTAGCGAGAAGGTAAGCAATGAAGTTCTTTGCGTATCGACCCGCTCAGCGTCGATCAGGTCAGCGCCTCTGTGACTGTGGGACTCTACGACATAACTCCGCGGTCCGCAGTTTCCAAGAGGAGAACACCGTCATATGGCAGAGGAGAATGTCAGGTGCATCACAAACAGAAGTCTTGCATATGATGCTACAGCACGCATCTTCAAAATAGCGACAACGGGCAGCCACGATGCCTTAATATGCGAAATACGAATAAACATACAGTTTTCTTGACCTTGTACTTTTCAGTGAAGGTAACGAAACATCAAATATTTGTTAGATCTTCTATATTTACTGGAGTGTAATAACTCATACAGAATAACATGACAGCCGTCTATGATTGCTCTTAGGTCTCCTCAGCTCTTCACAGTGTTACAGTCGTCGGTCAATTCGATGAAAGATTTTTAAAATACATGAACACTCTCAGAGTAACGATGCAGACACAGCTGTGGATGCTGATCTGAATGGTTTACAATCAGGAGTGATAACGACGTTTCTACTACATTGTTAATTCACCGTTTCACTTGTCGACTGAAATCAGTCTTGTAAGTCGTATCAAAGATCAAAGAAGTGTGGAACTTCCTCTACTCTCTCTAAATGATCTTGTTACACTTTTTCTATGGAAAGAAGCTGGCCTCCAAAAGAGCAAGTAAAGAATCGACCAAAGTTGCCTTGCAGTGGAGTTCTGCATATAGTTTGGTGAAAACCTTGCATCACAGTCAATTTGATCCACTTTTCAACAAGATAACAAGAAAATAGATCTAGGTAAGTGGGACAAAGCGGCTACCGCTGTACACAAATCTGTCATCATGATGCAAGTCAGTTTCGTTGTACATGCTTTCGAGAATATTTTGCCTGTCGGTTACATCTTTTTTGATATATGTGTAACAAAATTAATGAATTGCAACAGGCGTTGAAAACAGAACGTGACATATTTAAAAGAATACGGCAGGCAGTAGTTCTGGGCCCGGTGAACCAGTATCTAAATGTACTAGGCATGATGCGACAATCAATTTGGAAACAGACTTTGTAAGAATGTACTGTAAAATCCTGGACACATAAAATAGACTGAGTGACTTAGACTCCGTTATTTTTGTAATTTTTACATGTATATAATTTTGGACAGTATAGTGTTAACTTGAACATGCACGGAATCGCTAACAGGCTGTTAAGAATTACTTTTTTGTTCTTTCCTGTTTAAGTTCAGGACTGGTGGTTGTACACATTTTCGGAGAAATGCGTCAAAAATGTTGGCAAATTACGTGAATTTTATGCCTAAACGAGCTCCAGACTGCATACTGTGAAATTCTAAAACTCTTTGAACTTATTGTGACTATTCGTACCTCCAGTGCCTCATCTGAAAGAAGCTCTCCAGACACAAAACGGCTAAAATCTATTTATGTAGTTTAAAAAGTAAATAACGGCTTGAATACGGGCTTGCAAAGTTATTATCGACTGAAAACATCGCAGGCGGCAGGTGAAGTACGAGATCTGGTAATTAACAAACTCGGCAAAAGGGTAATTTCATATTTAAAAAAATTAGTTTAATTGTTTTGTAACTGCTTAACATAAAGTTCATCACACAACACTGCTCTATGAAGGGTAAATCTATGGTACTGTGACCCTCTTACCGTCCTAAAGGCATGTGACTGACGTCACACTCTACCAGATAACCGCCCCCCCCCCCCCCTCCCTAAGCGTTTCGTTAATTCGTGTCAAGTCGGCACCCGGCTGCGCGTTCCACCGCAGCCAAACAACTCGGCGCAGGGATGCTACAGGAGGTAGGTAGGCTCGATGGTCTACCGGTAGCAGTGAGGTCGGTGACAGAATTCGGAGGGCCTGTGTTTCGGGTCGTGCAGCCTCCGTCAGGCAGATGCCACCATGCCTCTTGCAGTCCAAGTTCGACGCCGCCGGGCCGCCTAGCGAACATGGCAAGCCTCAGCGCGGTAACCGCAGTCGCTCCAGCATGGAAGAACGCTGGACTGATCCCAGCTGGTCGCTACAGCCGTGTTCTGTCAGCGCGCTGTCTGCGTGCAGCGTACAGGGCTTTCAGGCCCGTCCGCCTCCGCTGCACCAGATATTAAGACGGCATGTCTCGAATCCACGCTGCTCCAACCAGAGGAAGACGCGAAACTGTAGCTCCAGCTTGAAATAACAGTGAAGAGTTTTCCTGAATTCTATCTTCCTGCTGCTACCCATCACTGTCGGCAGAGCGATGTCTTCCTCGCCTTTTCTATTGAAGAAACAACGCCATCCTCACAAAGCACAGCAGAGCTCCCCCACCACTTAATAGCGGACTGTAGGGTCGGCCTTCGCAATACAGAGGACCATACAGAAGAACTAAAATATGCTCAAGGCCCAAAGCAACAACGAGAAAAGTATGAATTTATTCACAGCTTGCAATAAACAACTGAGAAAAGTACTAAAATTCTTAGTAAAACCAAACGAATTTTTTAAACTCTCTCTCTTTATCTCTTTCTCCCCCCTCTCTATCTCTCTCTCTCTCTCTCTCTCTTTCTCTCTCTCTCTCTCTCTCACACACACACACACACACACACACACACACACTGAAACCTGGTTATCATGGCAAGGCAGGATCCGGTTACGATTGTGAATGAGGCTGTAATCAGTTACTATAGCTTCGCTTTTGTAATTACACAGATTTATTTTAACACGGTAATTCCAGACTCAGCAATAAATCAAGATATCACACGTTATTAATCGAGGAATAAACAACTGTGTAATTAATAGTGCTTTCAGTGTGTTATAAATTACCAAATGAGCATAAAAATACACATACAGAAAATAATGTTTAAAAACAAGCCAATGTGATCCCAATTAGAATTTTAAGGCAAATAACCACAGTCACGGCTGAAGATCTTTACAGCCAACGACGATCATTATAAAAAAAATTTAACAAACATACTGTGACACAGCAATGTAATAGCAAAGGTTAATTTAAAAAGACAGGCAACTGATCACCAAACAGGTGGTACAAAATGATGGTAAACTTGGTAGCACAGTCATTTGACCCCTGCTGTAACGCCAAGAATGGCAATAAACATACAATGAAACAGTATATACAATAATAAAACACAAGGTCCAAGCTCAGATGGTGCACCAGGAATAGACCTCTGAGTAGGTCCAGCAAAAAACACTTTCGTGAGCGATGAGAAAGGCAGCCAAGAGTTGCATTCACTTCACAAGATGGTAACTCAGACTAAGGGCAGTGTATCGAATGACTGATGATAATCTCCCTGAGGCTACCTGACGTCCTATAAACCAAATGCAACGATGGAATAATCCGCCAAAGCCGAAACCGACGGTCTGGTCTCCACCCGTAGATTACTGTGCTTAGAGCGCCCGGAACGAGAAAGGAGTCACTACCACCAGACTAGAAAAATCGCCAACGAACCTACAATCAAGAAAGCTGTCAAAACTACACGTCTCACTGGACATCAGCGGCAAGGCGAGGAAACGTACACTGCGTTACATACACTGACCCAGGGCAGGTAACTGGAGCGTTAGCGGCCACGAGACAGGAAAAATACCGCTGCTTGAACTTAACAAATAGTAACAAACAAACGCAAAAACAGTGATTAGAAGTCCAGGAAAGATAATCAGATTCGCCTTCCTCAAGTACTCCACTTGATGCTCTTCACCTCGGCAACACTACAAGCGGCAACACGAACCCAAGTCACTGGAGAATTACAAGAACTCGCAATGGTCGAGGTTTCTCTACTTGAATCCAAATGTACTCAACTTAAAGCTTGCATGATCCGGTTTACGACGAGGTCGTGCACCCTAGTGACCATAGGCCTTCGATCCGGTGGTCCATGTGCGCCACCAGCGGTCCTGGCGTGTTCCCACACTGCGTGGACCTGTCTCCTCCTGAGACCCCAACGGAACTGCCACACTCACACGACACGGAAAAACAACGACTTCGCCGCAAGGATAGGGCAACAGTTACTATATATCGATAAGCGCCGCTGCTGCCACTAGCGGACAGGCAACGCTTGTGAAACGAGTGGCGCCAGACAACAGAGGGCGGAAACCTACAAACAGCACCAATGCGAGCTGCAGCACGGCTTACACACACACGCACACAAACACACACACACACACACACACACACACACACACACACACACACACACACACACATACATACATACATATACACACACATACATCAAAAGACCCTACTTTACTGGCACCCTCTATTATTGCCATAATGCTACTGTCAACCCTACAGCAAAGTTTTTTGCAGTGCGCAACAAGAAAAGTGGGTGACATACAGTCAACTGAATTAATTGTAAATCTACACAAGAACCAATGGACACTCGGAATGTAAAAGTAAATGATAAATTACAACCCTGTAATACAGGGTGGGGCAAATAAAAGTAGCCCGGAGAATATAGGTCCAGATGTACAAAGGAAACACGATCCATCTATTGGCACTTTTGGACCCTGGTCAGTAAGTTCCTGATGGTGGATCGAAGCTGGCCTGCTGAACTTGTTGCAGTCTCATCCGAAATGTTCTGCTGCAATTCTGGTACTTTGAGATTGTTAAAAATTTCGGCAAACGACGACCGATTTCAGGACTTTGTTGACACGCAACTATCCACAACAAACAACCGCTGCTCCACTGTACCATCGTCCCCCTTGCACTGCTAAACTCACACAGCCCAGACTACAGTCTGAACTGGTGTGGATCACGTTGCATGTGCACACGTGATATGCGCATCAGGGGATGGGTGGAGATATAGACTATGTGATCAAAAGTATCCAAACACCCCCAAAAACATAGGTTTCTCATATTAGGTGCATTGTGCTGCCACCTACTGCCAGGTACTCCATATCATCGACCTCAGTAATCATTAGAAATCGTGAGAGAGCAGAATGGGGCGCTCCACGGAACTCACGGGCTTCGAACGTGTTCAGGTAATTGGGTGTCAGTTGTGTCATACGTCTGTAAAGCGATATTTCCACACTCACAAACATTTCTAGGTCCACTGTTTCCGATGTGGTAGTGACGTAAAAACGTGAAAGGACACGTACAGCACAAAAGAATTCAGACCAACCTCGTCTGTTGACTGACAGAAACCACCGATAGTTGAAGAAGGTCGTAATGTGTAATAGGCAGACATTTATCCAGACCATCACACAGGAATTCCAAACTGCATCAGGATCCACTGCAAACAATATGACAGATAGACGGAAGGTAAGAAACTTGGATTTCATGGTCGAGCAGCAGCTCATAAGCCACACACCATGCCGGTAAATGACAAACGACGCCCCGCTTGGTGTAAGTAGTGTCAACATTGGACGATTGAACAGTGGAAAAACGTTGTGTGGAGGGACGGTACACAACGCGGCGATCCGATGTCATGATGCGGGGGTGGAGAATGCCCGGTGGACATCATCTGCAACCGTGTGTAGTGCCAACAGTAAAATTCGGAGGCCGTGGTGTTACGATGTGGTCGTGTTTTTCATGAAGGGGGCTTGCACCCCTAGTTGTTTTGCGTGGCACTATCACAGCACAAGCCTACATTGATGTTTAGAGCACCTTCTTGCTCCCCACTGTTGAAGAACTATTCGCGATGGCGACTGCACCTTTCAACGCGATCGAGCACCTGTTCATAATGCACGGCCTGTGACGGACTGGTTTCTCGACAATAAGATTCCTGTAATGGACTGGCCTACACAGATCCAGACCTAAATCCTATAGAACACCTTTGGAATGTTTTTGAACGTCGACTTCGCGCCAGGCATCACCGACCGACATCGATACATCTCAGTGCAGCACTCTGTGAAGAATGGGCTGCCATTCCCCAAGAAACGTTCCAGCACCTGACTGATGCCTGCGTAAGTGGAAGCTGTCGTCAAGGCTAAGTGTGGTGTTGTCATTGTGTGTGTTTGTTGAGTGTGTTTGTAAGTTTTCTGCTTGTGAGTTCTTTTGTATTGTGGAAATGTTGTGTTTGTTTTTTATTTGTGTTTTTATTTTTTGATTGAGCCTGTGTACCGCATGTGTGTTATACCCGTTGTTCCTAGCTATTTGTATGATTGTGTTCATTTCTTGTTCATAGTTTCTCTTGCTGAGTGGGATTCTGTTAAATCTATGTAACATGTGTCTTAGTGCTGCAAGTTTCTGGCTGTGGGGGTGGTTGGATGTGGAATGTATTATGTACATAAAGACGGAATGCCAATGAGACCTGTTATCAACTTCAAGAAAGCCCCAACATACCGCATAGCCAAACACCTCCAAAAGGTAGTTGCAAAACACTATAAAGTAGAAAACAACAGAACAGTGATAAACACAGGAAACCTAATAGAAAACATACAGAACATACAGATACCACACACAGCATCACTGATTTCATTCGATATAGAAAATATGTATACCTCCATCCCTATCACAGAAACAATAGAAATCATAGAACCAAATTTCTCATCCCACAGCAACCTCACCACCGACGCAATAAAAGAAATAACAGATATGCTCAGACTGACAACTGAACAAATCTACTTTCAGTTTGAGGAAGAATATTATCTACAAACTGATGGACTGCCCATGGGATCCCCAATATCAGGATCACTAGCAAACATTTTCATCAGTCACTTTGAAAATCAGATATTTGATAAGATAACCACAAATGAAAGATTCAAAATCATATATTGGTACAGATATGTGGATGACATTATTTGTCTGGTAGACGAGCCAAGTGAAAAAATAGATGAACTGCATTCAGAAATAAACAAAGCTCATAAGAACATAAAATTCACACTTAAAAAAGAAAAAGATAATCAAATAAATTTTCTTGACATTGCAATTAAAAAAGAAAATGGAAAACATACATTTAACATCTTTAGAAAACCAACAGCCACAGACACAATAATACATTCCACATCCAACCACCCCCACAGCCAAAAACTTGCAGCACTAAGACACATGTTACATATATTAAACAGAATCCCACTCAGCAAGAGAAACTATGAACAAGAAATGAACACAATCATACAAATAGCTAGGAACAACGGGTATAACACACATGTGGTACACAGGCTCAATCAAAAAATAAAAACACAAATAAAAAACAAACACAACATTTCCACAATACAAAAGAACTCACAAGCAGAAAACTTACAAACACACTCAACAAACACACACAATGACAACACCACACAGAAAAGAATCAGATGGTACACCATGACCTACACACATAAACTAACACACGGAGTTGCAAACATCCTAAAGAGACAGGGCTTCAAAATAGCATATAATCTGGGCAAACCCTTCAATCACACCTAAGCCAGCCAGCTACCAAGAGGGACAAATTCCAACACTCAGGAATATATAAACTTGAATGTCAAAGTTGTGATGCAGTATACATAGGCATGACATGCAGGAATTTTGAAACAAGATACAAAGAACATATCAGATGTTGGAAGTATGAAACAAACCATTCCACATTTGCAGAGCATTTAAAACACTACAACCATCATCCTACAAACATGGAACAAGAAATGAAAATAATGAGAATAAGCAACCATGACAAAAATCTTATACAAATGCAAGAAAACTTCCACATCCAGAAAGCCATAGCAGAAAACAAACATGTGATAAATGAACAAACACACATCAGCACAGGCTCCCTACTACACTTAATAAAGGAAATGATAACATAAAAAATAAATAAGTAAATATATATATATATATATATATATATATAACACCAAAATACAGACACACACACACACACACACACACACACACACACACACACACATACACAGCCCCCCCCAAAAAAAACAAAAAACAAAAAAAATTACATAACACCAAAATGCAGACAGACACACACACACACACACACACACACACAGCACAAAAAAATATATATCACACCAAAACACACACACACACACACACATACACAGGACAAAAACAAAAATAAATAAATAAATACAATAAAATTAAATTAAATTAAATTAATACCACACCAAAAAACAGTCATACGCACACACACACACACACACACACACACACACACACACACACACACATACACAAACGCACACACAAATGCATACACGAACAGACCACAGATACTTCAATAGTTACACTCATAAGTTTGGCAGTAAGATTCGATCTTTGGCAAAAACATTTGACAGTCGGCAACAGAAACCAAAACATTGCATTAAAACAAGCGTTCAGTGCATAGTGCTGTGGAATGTGGAAAAAACCACAAATTGGCGCTCATAGGAAGAAGAACAACACCAAAAATGCAACAGGAGCGTAATATGTAAGAAACTGTGTACGCAACCTGTACGTACAGTTCAAAACATTACTACTTAATAGGAAATACCAACCACCAGAACTGTTTATAACCTATAGGCACAGTGATAAAATGTAAATAAAATATGTAACATATGTACATATTCCACGCCACTGATGATGCCTTGCAGAAAATAAAGGCGAAACGCGTATGGCACTAAAATTTTGTTTTACTCAGTTGCTGTCAGACGGTCCATAAGTAAAAATTATCAATATACCGTAATATTACACGCAACTGAGGAAGACAGGACTACAAAAGTTGAAGATTATCCGCACAATTCCGAAGACTGCAAGGAACTGACTAGTGCGATAATTATCGCACAATCAGCTTAACAGTTCATGCATCCAAGTTGCTCACAAGAATAATATACGGAAGAATGGAACAGAAAATTGAAGACATGTTAGCTTAGGATTAGTTTTTCTTTAGGAAAGGTAAAGGCACCAGAGAGGCAATTCTGACTTTGTGGTTGAAACTGGAAGCAAGACTATAGGAAAATCAAGACACGTTCAAGACACGAAATGTAAAATGGTGCAAGACGTTCGAAATTCTGAGAAAAACAGGGGTGAGCTATAGGGAGAGACGTGTAATATACAATATGTACATGAACCAAGAGGAAATAATAACAGTGGAGAACCAAGGATGGAATGCCCGACTGAACAGTGTGTAAGAAAGGAATGTAGTCTTCCGCCCCTACTGTTCAGTTAGTAGATCTAAGAAGCAATGATGGAAATAGAAGAAAGGTTCATTTGTTAAATTAACATTGAAGGTGAAAGGGCAGCAATGATACGATTCGTAGATGAAATTGCTATCCTGAATGAAAGCGAAGAAGAATTACATGATCTGCTGGATGGAATGGACACCGAATAGGGATTAAGTGTAAATCGAAGAAAGACGAAAGTAATGAGAAGTGGCACGGCGAGAAACTTAACATCAGGATTGGTGGTCACGAAGTAGATGAGGTTAAGGAATTCTGATACCTAGGCAACAAAATAACCAATGACGGCCGGAGCAAGAAGGACATCAAAAGCAGACTAGCATTGACAAAAACTGCATTCCTGTCCAAGAGAAGTCTACTAGGCCTGAATTTGAGGAAGATGTTTCTAAGAATCTACGTTTGGAGCACACCATTGCGTGATAGTGTAACATTTACTTCGGGAAAACCGAAACAGAAGAGAAGTGAAGCATCTGAGATGTGCTGGTACAGGTGAACGTTGAAAATTGGGTGGAATGATAAATTAAGGTATGAGGAGGTTCCGCACAGAATCGGAGAGGAAAGGAATATGTGGAAAACTCTGAGAAGGAGAAGGAACAGAATGATAGGACATCTGTTGAGATATCAGGGACTGTCTTACATGCTACTAGAGGGAGCTGTAGAGGGCAAAAACTGTAGAGGAAGACAGAGATTGGAATACATCTAGCAGATAATTGACGACGTAGGTTACAAGTGCTACTGTGAGATGAAGAGGTTGGTACAGGAGACGAATTCGTGGCGGGCCGCATCAGACTAGTCAGAAGAAAAGCCTACTTGACAAATGAGAAGTAGTAATATTTAAAGCTTAGCATTTATCTGCTCTAATGATCAGATAAGATCAATTTTGTTATTTGTGCCGAAATAAAGAAATAGTTCACCTCGGATAATGAGAAACAATGAATGGCACCGTCGTGATATCGGCACAAAAGAAATGTAGCTCTCATGTGCAGTTCACGTGCATCTATCGCTCGTTATTCGCGAAAACAAGGACTTTCACAAATCACAAAAATTATACATTCTACTTTACAGAGAAATATAAAAGATCTGAGAGGAGCAGACTGCCGACCGCTGTGGCCGAGATGTTCAAATGGTTCAAATGACTCTGAGCACTATGGGACTCAACGTCTGAAGTCATCAGTCCCCTAGAACTTAGAACTACTTAAACCTAACTAACCTAAGCACATCACACACATCCATGCCCGAGGCAGGATTCGAACCTGCGACCGTAGCTGTCTCGCGGTTCAAGACTGTAGTGCCTAGAACCGCACGGCCGAGAGGTTCAAAGCGCTTCAGTCCGGTTCTGAGGGATACTTGTTTTGGAAATAAACTGCCTTTTCCTGCTGCTAGTTACTTTATTTATCCCATACGTTGGAACCTCTACGGTCGCAGGTTCGAATCCTGCCTCGGGCATGGATGTGTGTGATGTCCTTAGGTTAGCTCGGTTTAAGTGGTTCTAAGTTGTAATGGACTGATGACCTCGGATTTTAAGTCACATAGTACTCAGAGCCACTTGAACCATTTTAGGAGCAGATTCGACGAATCATCCGGTATAAGTAACACAAAAGCATACGTTTTTCTCTAAAATAATAAAATTTCATAGTTGTAAGAAAAATGACAAAACTGTGTAAGTTATTGTATTCTGTTCTAAATTTCCTTAGTCTTATACTTACCAATGAGGATTACGTTACAATTTCTGTGCATTTCCTTTCCAATGTTTTTATCTTTTACGCATAAGTATATCTTGTTTCTTTCTATAACAAGTATGTTCTTCTAAAGTTACCATTCCTGTGCCAAAAATAACGTCGTCAATATGAGCATTTAATGTAGCGCGACTCCGATGCGGATATATAAACACCTCATGTAGGCAAGGGTATAGTAAGGAATTCGTGTCTTTCCAACGTGCATACGGTAAATGCGGAAATGAAAACTATGGCGAAGATATTACCAAAATGGACCAACGTACTGTTATTCTTTTCTTGACTGCTGAAGGACAAACACCGGTGGATATCAATCGAAGAATTAAGACTCAATTGGGCAGTATATCCGTCGAAAACCACCATTGTCGAATGGTGCGTCAAGTTCTGCGCTGGTCGCGATTCGACGCAAGACGCCGATAGATCGGGGAGGCCAGCCTTACCCAAGTGGGAGACACTTGAACGCTGTCTCTATAGTCCTGATCTCTCCTCATGTGATTATCATGCTTTGGTTCCTTAAAAACAGTCTTGAAGGGTCAACGAGGATGTGCAGGACGCACTTACAGGGTCCTTCACATACTGACTTCGTCACACTAAGGACATCGAGTATCTTCCACTTGGCACGTTGTTGGGATGATTGTCTCGATGCTCAAGGTGATATTTGCTGAATGGCATACTGGTTCTGGACTGTACGTCCATCAAACAGAAAACTTGGTATCAACCCTTGTACGTCGATGCATGAAAAACAGCTTGCTTTAATCTAGGTGCTACCGGCAGGAAACGTGCCTCCGATTGAAATCCATAAAAAAATGAAAGCAATGTTCGATGATGACGGTATCGACATCACTAATGTGTGACGTTGTGTTGTTCGTACTCGTAATGAAGGAAAGTGTGGTGCTAAAAACAATGTGTTTAACAGGGCTGGGAGTGAACGTGTATAGGCCATCAATGCTGAACTGCGGTACAAAAACAGTGTGCATATTTGGCGCCACGAATGCTCACTCCTGGGCCGGCCGGGGTGGTCGAGCGGCTCTAGACGCTACAGTCTGGAACCGCGCGACCGCTACAGTCTCAGGTTTGAATCCTGCTTCGGGCATGGATGTGTGTGGTGTCCATAGGTTAGTTAGGTTTAAGTAGTTCTAAGTTCTAGGGGACTGATGACCTCATAAGTTAAGTCCCATAGTGCTCAGAGCCATTTCAACCATTTTTTGCTCACTCCTGACAAGAAAAAAAGGCCGTTAGACATCAGTCAACAACTTCTTTTGCTTTTTAAACACGAGGGATATGGGCTCCTTAACAAATTCTGATACGCGGTGACAGCTGGGTTCATCATTTTAACACCGAAATAAACATCAATGGAGTTTCGCCAAAAGGTATCACCAAGGCCGAAAAAGTTCAAGACTTTCCAGCAGCGGGCAAACTCATGCTCGCAGTGTTCTGGGATGTTCAAGCCACACATAATCCTCACCGATTCTACGGAGAATCGCCACATTCCTTAGCTTTCTAATTCGTCAAAGCTGTTTAGCTCCTCTTTTCCCACAGTCCTTGTTTCACTAGCATACAACGCTGTGGTTCAAATGACATTCTCAGAAACTTCTTCCTCATATTAAGGTCTATATTTGTTACTAGCACACATATCTTGGCCAGGAATAATCTTTTAGTGTCAGTGTTAGTCTGCTTTTTATGTCATCCTTATTCCGAACGTCGTGTATTATTTTGCTGCCTAGGTAGCAAAATTCCTTTACTTCATCTACTTTGTGAACATCAGTCCTGATGTTAAGTTCCTCGCTCTTCTCATTTCTGCGACTTCTCATTACTTTCGTCTTTCTTCGATTTATTCTCAATCCTTATTTTACATTCATTCGACTGTTCATTCCATATTCCATTCAGCAGATCTGTAACTCTTCTTCACTTACACTAATGATAGCTGTGTTATCAGCGAATTTTATCATCAGACAGCTTTTCACTATGAAATTAAATCCCACACTTGCACTTTTCTTTCGTTTCCGTCATTGGTTCTTCGAAGTATAGTTTGGTCAGAGGTACGAAAGCACACGTCGCTGCCCTACACCCCTTTTCAGTTCGAGACCTTTGGTCTTGGTCTTCCAGCCTCATTGTCCCTTCTTGGTTCTCATACATGTTTCATATTGCCCGTTCCTACTTATATGTTACCTCTTTTTTTTTCTCTTAGTTCAGAAGATTTTCATGTCGTCGAACGCTTATTCTTGGTCGACAACACCTATGAACGCATCTTGATTTTTCTTCAGTCTTGCATCCATTATTAACTGCAACGTCAGAAATGCCTCTCTGGTCCTTCATTTTTACTAATGCCGAACTGATCGTCATCTAAAAGTTGTTCAATTACTTTTCAGTTCTTCTGTGTACTAAACTTATTAGCAACTTGGGTGCATTAGCTATTAAGCTGACTGTGCGATAATTCTTGCAATTGTGGGCTCTTGCAATCTTCGGAATTATGTGGATGATGTATATTTTGTTGTTGCTTACCGCAATGATTTTAGAAATGCCGATTGAATGTTATCAATCTGTTCTACCTGATTTGATTTTAATTCGTTCAAAGCCTTTCTAAATTCTGTTTCTAATACTGATTCCCATATCTCTTCCTTGTCGACTCCTTTCTTCTATCAAGTCTTCTTATATCAGTCAAGTCATCCCCCTGGTAGGGGCCTTGAAAGTACCCTTTCCACATGTCATCTCTACTGACCGCATTTAACAGTAGAATTACCTCTGTACTTTTATTATTACCGCCCTTGCTTGCAATTTCACCAAATTTTATTTTTACTTTTATATGTACTGAGTCAGTTCTTCTATTTCTTCACATTCTTCATTCAGCCATTTCTCTTTAACTTTCCTTCGCTTCCTATTTCTTTCATGCCTATATGACTTATATTTCTGTAATCCTGAATTTTCCTGAATATTTCTCTACTTCTTTCTTTCGTCGATCAACTGAAGGATTTCTTCAGTTACCAATGGTTTCCTCACACTTACCTTTTTTGTACCCATGTTTATCTTTCCAAAGTAAGTGATTTCCCTTTTAACGGATGTTCATCCCATATCTGTTGACATTCCTACTGAACTATTAATCATTGCACTATTTATAGACCCAGAGTCAGTCTGTCACTTCTTTCCTTATTCTGTATCGCACTTCCAGAATGAGATTTTCACTCTGCAGCGGAGTGTGCGCTGATATGAAACGTCCTGGCAGATATCAGCGCACACTCCGCTGCAGAGTGAAAATCTCATTCTGGAAACCTCCCCCAGGCTGTGGCTAAGCCATGTCTCCGCAATATCCTTTCTTTCAGGAGTGCTAGTTCTGCAAGGTTCGCAGGAGAGCTTCTGTAAAGTTTGGAAGGTAGGAGACGAGGTACTGGCAGAAGTAAAGCTGTGAGTACCGGACCTGAGTCGTGCTTCGGTAGCTCAGATGGTTGAGCACTTGCCCGCGAGAGGCAAAGGTCCCGAGTTCGAGTCTCGGTCGGGCACACAGTTTTAATCTGCCAGGATGTTTCCTGTCTCGCACTTATTTGTATATTAATTCCTTCTGACTCGTCTCTTGAACAGCAACCTTCTCTTCATCATTACTAAATTACGATCTGAGTCTGTATTTGCTTCTGCCTACACCCTACTGTCCAGTATCTAATTTCGAAGTCTCTGCCTGATTATGATGAAGTCTAACTGGTATCTTACGGTACCTACTGAACTTTTGTAACCATACCACGTCATCCTGTGATTCTGTCTCCTTCTCTTGTGATTACTGAACAGAGTACTTATTATTACTAGCCGAAATTTGTTGCATAAGCCATTCTCAAGTCATTCTCTTCTCCATTTCTTTACCAAAGCACATTACCCAATAACCATTTTTTCCACTCTTTCCTTTGCAACCACATTATAATTCCCCGTGACTATTGGATTTTCGTCTGTCGATGTATATACCAGAACTATCTGCGTCGGTGTTGCTTTGCTGTCAAATCTGATGAGAACAACTCTGTCGGTGAACTGTTCACATTAACCCACTCTCTTCCATACCCTCCTATTCATAACGAATCCTACTCCTGTTATTCAATTTTCTGCTGCTGTTGATTTTAATCTATACTCACCCATAACCAGAAATGTTTGTCTCCTTTCCATTTCACTTCGCTGACCTTTAGTATATCTAGATTGAGCCTTTGCATTTCCCTGTGTTCAGATTTTCTAGCTTCCCTACAATGTCCAAACTTCTGAGATTCGACGTCCCGACTCGTAGAACGTTGTCTTTTCCGTGGTTATTCAATCTTTTTCCAATGGTCACCACACATTTGGCAATTCCGTCCCGGAGATCCGAATGGGGGACAAGTCCGAAATCTTTTGCTAGTGGAGATGTCATCATGACAAATTTTCATTTATAGTGCACGTGTCCTGTGGGTACACATTTCGAGCCTGTAATGCAGTCGTATCAGCCGCGTTCTTCATTTACAAGCCGTTGACCTCTGCCGACTCTTCCGCCTTTTAAGGGCACACAGTTTTAATCTGCCAGGAAGTTTCTCTACCGGCAAGAGAGTTTTTGAACCTCTGTCCACTCCTCCCCCTTCTTTGTCAACGCCGTTGGAAGATCGAGAGCTACAACTTCACCTACGATTTTTATTCTGAATGAAACCAGTTGCAGAATCGACAACAGTGACGTTTTGATTATTAGTAAGAAACGCTAGCCCTGGTCAACAGGTGCTCTATACAGTTCCGAATTGGCCCCATCCGATTTTAATTTCTTTCCAGGACTTACAGAGCACCTTCGAGGACTGAACATGGCAAATGATGAAGCGGTGGAGGCAAAGGCGAGGTTTGGCTCCTTCAGCAAAGCCATACACTGCGTGGCGGTATTAAAAAACTAGTTCTTTGTGAGATATGTGTTCATCGCCAGGGTGACTATGTTGAGAAATGATTACCTATAACTGAGTAATAAATGTGTAAAATATTAATAAACTTAGTTTTATTAAACTCTTAAGTTTATTTAACTCCTAAGTTTTCACACATACAAAATTCGGAGGCTTCACTTTCCAGATTACAGAATTACAGAATTACAGGGTCAGTATTGAGATACACAGTGAATTTTCACAGTTGCGAGACAGAAGTTAGCAATTTGGTTCAAAGCTGCCTACATCCTTCCTCTGTAACGGTTCATAAACGGGGCTCCCTTTGACATAAACCGCGGCCTCGGCGCCGCATCAAACAGCAAGGTCTTGATTCATACAAAAAAAGGCCAGAGCTCAGAAGTTCATGTGAGATGGAATGTAGTCAAATAAGGTGATACTGGCGCCAAATGTCGCCATAGTTCTGCCAAACGCTGCGGTGAACGTGCCACACAATGGGAATATTGTCATCCCCCCCCCCCCCCCGCACTCTTACATCTTATCTCTTTCATTGACGGCTCTGCTATGAAGGTTAGAACCGCGACGCCCAGCTCTTAAATCACGCATTTTTCTTTTGCATGGCCGAGGAAAATATTTCAGACTACCGCCGCTACCAACCGACAAGAGGACGCCACGGGAGATGAAATAAAAAGCGTCAGTGGAACCAGGCCTTTGGTTGGAGGGTTAATTTACACTCCTTTCGGGGTCGAATACGACAGTCTGTAGTGTGATGTGGAACAGAACGGCGTTAATGAGAACCTTTGACACTTGTTGACACTCCCTCCCCTCTCCAAATGATTCCATTCTTCTGTACGGTCATCATGGGGTTGCAACTAAACTGAACAATATCTAATCCGTTTCGAGTGTGGCGCGACGCCGCGCGGGATTAGCCGAGCGTAGTTCGCCGGCGGACGGCGTGGAGGTAGGACGTAGTGTGGTGTGCGCTGCGCCGTCTGTGCTTCCGCGTGGTAAGTCTTGCGCTTGCTGCGGCTTAAAACTCTGTTTATTGAACGCTTCGAGAAGTAATGAGTAGCATGCAGTGATGGCTGAACCAAGTCGAAAAGATACGTTGAAACTTACCTTTGATCCTCGATATGCCAGACCCAAGTCGTTTGAAGTAGAAAATTGGTTAGAAGAAGATGTGAAGCTCTCCTTTAATGATGTAATTGGGATCCACCTGTCGATTGTAGCTTGTGTCGTGTTTGTTAAAATGCGTAGTTCCGAGTTGTGCGAGAAAATAGTTGAGTCTTCCGGAGGTGTCATGAAATTTAAGCACTCAGATGGAAACGTTGGTGAAGTCAGCGTTGCACATGCTGGTTTTGGCATTCGCACAATTCGAATCTTCGAGTTACCTTTTGAAATTACAACAGACCAAATTAATGCTGTAATTTCACCCTTCGGGAAAGTGCTCAGCAACTTTGCCGAGAAATGGTCAAGCGCTCATAAATTCCCAGTACTAAATGGCGTACGGCAGCTTCGTGTAGAGTTACAAAAGCACGTCCCGTCGTACATCAATGTCTGCGGATATAGAGGGATTGTAATTTATGACGACCAACCGCGAACCTGTGCCGCCTGCAACAAGCCTGGGCACGTTCGCGCAGAATGTATACAGCGGCGCGTTGCACAGCTGCCGGCCGGCGAGGCCGACAGGCCACCGGCGATGACAACACTGCCAGGAACTTACGCCGCCGTGGCACGCGAACGGCCGACTGTGTCCTCAGCCCCTGAATCGTGTGCAAATACAAATTCTCCAAACACTGAAATTCCGATGGACGTCAGTGCCGTCATAGCTGACGAGCTACAAGAGTCCCGCCAATCTCCGGAAACAGTTGACGTTCCACCGACACAGGCACCTGCAATTGTAAAGGCAGCAGATCCGCCGGAAGCTGAAGACCGACACACCTTGCAGGAAAGCGACACTAACTTGGATACTGAAGAAAGTCCGTCGAGAGGCAATTCTCCGAAGAAAAATAAGAAACGCCGGCTGGCGCGCAAAGGTGCAGAGGAGACAGCTCCCACACTCCGACAAAAAGCGAAGGAAATAGGTAGTACCTTAAGCCAACAGATCTGTAGCAACACAAAAGCGACACCAGTTTCTGTGGAGCGTTCCCCTTCTGCACTGGAAAAACGAGACGTCCAAGGAAAGCCAACAAAGAAAGCATCCAACCACCCTCAAGAAACGAGTCACTCTCATGAA
This sequence comes from Schistocerca piceifrons, assembly GCF_021461385.2. Taxonomy (NCBI): domain Eukaryota; kingdom Metazoa; phylum Arthropoda; class Insecta; order Orthoptera; family Acrididae; genus Schistocerca; species Schistocerca piceifrons. The sequence goes on from NC_060139.1 coordinate 406,401,913, forward strand.
GCTTCACTCGTCCCACCTACGACGACAACCTCAACCAGCTGGGCAGACGAAAGCGACCATAACAATGCCGACGCTGAAGTGATAGAAGTTTCAGAAACTAAGATAGACTGTAAGCTAGCCCCACAGGTGGCTGATTTCTTCAACGACGACGTCTCCGCGAACGAACATTCTAAAGAACAAGGACACACCGCTGAAACATTTGCTACCGGTGAATATTTTTAAGATGCGTTTTAAAGCTGACGTTTGCGAGACAAAACAGAAGAATGTTTTTTAAAGTTAGATCAAGTAGAACGAAGAATGTCTGACATACAAGCATACAAAATCGCGACAGTAAACCTTAATAAGATTCATAGTTCCTTTAAACTACAGAACTTAAAAGATTTTATATATGGTTCTGACAGTGACATTATACTTTTACAAGAAGTGACAGACATTGAGCTTGGTAACGTACCTGGCTTCAACGCCATTACAAACCCAGGACATGGAGCGGAAATGGGCACGGCTCTGCTCACAAAGGAGGGCATAGTAGTCCAAGATGTAGTAAAACTACCAAACAGTAAAGGCATAGCGGCCACAATAAACAAAATACGACTCATTAACGTGTATGCCCCTTCAGGATCCAGTAACAGGCACCGCAGAACGGAGTTCTTTAAAGAAGAAATTGTCCCACTATTTGGAACTCGATATGAACACCTTATCCTAGGAGGAGATTTTAATTGTGCTTTGCATGCCAAAGACCAAACTCCCAATTTCAACAAGTGTACTGAACTGGAACGTATAGTTAATGACTTAAGACTAATAGACTCATGGGAACATATGCACGGTGCAGCCCCTGGCTTCACCCACGCCACAAGCCACTCGGCGAGCCGTCTCGACAGGATATATGTAACGTACAATTTGAAACACCTCATTTTGCAGTCCGAAGTATGGCCTACCGTTTTTTCAGATCATGCTGCATACATATGCACAATCAATCTGATAAAACAAGGGACATTCAGAGGTAGAGGCACATGGAAGCTCAATGTGTCACATCTGGAAGACCATGCTTGTCAGGAGGCATTTCACAAGGTATGGAGAGAGTGTGAAAGCAAATTCAGCTCGTACAACTCTGGCACTGACTGGTGGCTGAAACATGCCAAACCTAAAATACGGAGGTTTTTCATAAACTACTCCAAAGACAAAAACTTTTGGTACAAATCAACTATAGAATTTTACTTTCAGTGTCTAAGGGATTTGTACAAGTGCGATGCAACAGTTGTGGACAACTACGAAAGAATTAACAAAATTAAAGCAAAAATTTTAGCACTACGGCGTAAACAACTGTAAGGCTACCAAATAAGGTCGCGTGCCCAGAACATAGCCCAGCACGAGGTCACTTCCATTTATCATGTCATTCGTGAAAGCAAAAGGGCGTCTCGCAAGATATTATCTGAAATAACAACTGATGATGGAAGGAAGCTGACGAAGCAAAGAGAGATTAAACAGGCAATCGTACAGCATTTTGAATCCTTAATGCCTAGTCAGCCGGTTGACGAACAGCTTCAAGACGAGTTAATGATTAACCTCCAGGGCAAAGTATGCCACGCGGAAGCACAAACTCTCATCTCGGAAGTGACTGAAGAAGACGTTGAAGAAGCTATATATGGAAGCACGAAAAATAAGCCTCCAGGGGCAGACGGAATTCCGGCAGAATTTTATCGCAGATTCAGTGGCCTCGTAAAAGGCAAGTTTAGTCTCATCTGCAACGAACTGCTAAACCCTGAAAATGACATCCCGAAAGAATTTCGTGAGGGACTCGTAGTGCTAGTGCCAAAAACTACCAATACGAAATCTGTAAGCGCTCTGAGGCCAATTACACTTTTAAACAGCGATTACAAAATCTTTGGCCGCATCCTCGCTCGCAGGCTTAAAACCACAATGACCAGCGTCACTGGCCCTTATTAAACAAGTGTGGGCAAAGACAGAAGAATTCTCCAGACCCTCTGTGATTACAGGGACCTAATCTCAACGGCCGACGTCTGCAAAATAAAATGTGCACTCATCTCACTCGACTTTGACAAAGCCTTCGACAGAGTTAACCATAGTTTTCTCCTTCGCACCATGGGCGCAATGGGCTTCCCACCTCGATTCATTGCGGTAGTAAGAAATACAGTAACAAACAACTCAGCCAGGATTGTCATCAATGGACACATTAGCCGCCCGATTGACGTCACCAGCTCCATTAGGCAAGGGTGTCCAATGTCAATGGCACTCTTCGCCATCGCCATCGAGCCCCTGCTTGCCTCCCTTATGAAACATCTACAAGGACTACAAATACATGGAGAAAAGATCGTGTGCAAGGCATACGCTGATGATGTTGGCTTCCTAGTCGTGAATGGCGCTGAAGTACAGAGCGCACTACGAACAGTAACAAAATATGAACAGGCATCTGGTGCAAAACTTAATAGAACAAAGTCGGGGATTTTCAACATCGGCCGTGGAATTGGGACGCAAACGCAGGATCTCTTACGCGAGCTTGTAACCATGAAATGTCTCGGCATAGATTTTAAAAGAAATATCAAGCACACTATTGCTGCGAATTATCGAAAATTACTTAACAGCATACGCGCCTCTGTACAAGCACATAGTATTAGGAAACTCGATGAACTTCAAAAAGTAACAGTGGCAAATGTATACATCACATCCAAAGTTAATTATGTAGCACAAGTTCTGCCACCACCTGCGGCTTTGTTGAAAAGCATCGCATCTGCACTAGGACACTTTGTGAGCCGCGGACGTATTTTCAAAGTCAAATATGACATTCTGATGCTCCATACGAAATGTGGTGGGTTAAATCTTACCGAGTCAGCAAAAAAGCGCAAGCCTTATACCTTGCTACCACATACAAACAATGGAAAGATCCAAGTGGTACCCTTGCTGCACATTTGTTAAACGAAATAGCTCCTGCTGACGTCAGTGCACCTATAAATCTCCAACACATACCCAACGGACTATACCACTTGAAATACTTTTTCGTAGAATACAGCTATATACAGGCAAGGATTCCTGGAAAAGACATCATGAAAGTAAAAGAACTTTATAATCACTTGATGAAAGACAAACCCAGAAACGACGTAGAACAAAAGTATCCTTGTTATAACTGGGAAACAATATGGGAAAATATTCACTGCCGGAACTTGCCAACGTATGTCAAATCGACCTGGTACTTTGCTGTAAACAGAAAAATTACGACGAACTCTAAACTTCACTCTATTCGATTGGCCGAGTCACCGCTGTGTCCATTATGTAAAGTACCAGATACCGAAGAGCATAGATTGCTGTGTGACAGGGTAAAAGAAATATGGCTCTACATAAGACAAAAGATAGCGAGCGTCAGCAGAACTACGCCCAATGCCGTTACGACTGCTGAATTTTTAAACCCTGACGGTATACCTTACCCTAAAACAAAACGAAATGCAATTAACTAGTTGAAAGGCCAAACGATGCATTACGTCCTAACAAATGAATCAAGCAATAGGGAGGACTTCTGGGTATACCTTACAACTGAGCACCACAAGTTGATGTGTACTAAAAAATACGAAGAAAATTACGCAAACTTTTTAACTAAAACAATCCTGTAACCAATATAAATGCGTAATTTACATTGCACATCCAAGCATTTCGTATATTAGACGAATGATTTTTGGTTAAAGTTTGTACTTCACGTAGCAGGAGGAGGATTTCCAACAGAAAGTAATCAGAGAAGATCATCAGTATAGACCAATTAAGCCTATGTGTATCTATTACTTTGGTTTCGGGGAAACACGGTGACGAAACTGGTATACACCATTTATTTAGTTTCTGTCTTTCTTTCCTTTTCTTTTCACAAGAAGACACATTTATGTTAATTAAGTGTAAAATCAAGCAGAAGAAGCCTATTTTACTTCATTACCTTCTGAAAAAGGGAATTATACTTATCAGCAATAATAAGTTTGCTTCTTTCCGTTTTTCCACGCACGGAGAACGAAATTTACAGATGCAGTTACATTTTCACAACAATTATGAGACTGCCTTCTCAATGGAATTTACATTTATTTTTATTCAAGCCATGTTGGAAACGACGGCAACAGAAGGGGCATACTTCGTTCGTCGTTCAGAAGAAGCGCGTTTCCACATCATCAAGTAACATTCATTCTTAAAGGCGTAGAAGCCGGGCCGAGAAGGCAACACTTGGCGAGCGTAAAGGATGGGTTGAAGGGGAGGAAGGAGACAAAAAAAAAAAAAAAAGAAAGCGGAATAAGGCGCTGCAATCATGGACTGTGAGGCTGGTCCCGGCGGAGTTTCGAGTCCTCCCTCGGGCATGGGTATGTGTGTTTGTTCTTAGGATAATTTAGGTTAAGTAGTGTGTAAGCTTACTTAGCAGTTAAGTCCGATAAGATTTCACAAACACATTTGAACATTTTTTGTGGTGCGACTGCAACTTTTGCTTTGGTAAACTGGGTAGATGCACTTGGGACCGTTCAAAACCTTTCTTCGAAATCTGCACGTTGTGTTTCGTGCACTCTTGTGGCTCTGAGAGGTGGATAACCACTCCAGGTAGCCATACCTAATTTGTGTAAGAGGTGATGAGAAGAATTACTATATTCATAAGAATCAAACTTTGCAGTTGTACTTCGGATTTAAATGAGGGATACGGCAGTTGTTGAAATTCGTGGTGAAAACCTTCAACTATCTTATTTTGCACAATGGTACTAGTTTCGGTCATGATATAAACGTGCTTGGAAATGACCCATGGTTGAGACGGCCAACTGCATAGATAAGAACACAGCATACCTGGACCATGTTTTCATTTTCAATTCATGACATAGATGGTGGTGTAACATTGCGGCCATTTCTGCCTGCTAAGCGTGAAAACGGTCTATTAGCGAAACTAGTGGCAGTGTGAAAAATACAGGTAAAAGACAGCTGAAGAATTTCACCATGAATTTTCCTGGCTTATGTGCATACGTATAGACAGTGACTGCAGTGGTACTACTCACTGATTTTATATTCTCACTGGATTTCCTGCATGTATAGTAAGAATATGTGTAGGCAGACAAGATGCCTCAAGGCAGAGTGAATGCTAGAGAGAGATGGAGGGCCACACCGTGAGTCGTCCCTTGGGACGTGGTAAGTGGTGTCCTTTCATGCCAGACAGTGAACTCACGGCCAGCGTAGAGCAGAAAAACAGTGTTTCGTGTGAAAGGCAAAGCAGTATTCAGGCTGACGCCAGGTCACAGACCGTAAGTGCCAAGGGACAACAGCCAGAGACATAGCGAACCCTTCCCCTCCCCATTCCCCATTCTAACTTGTACCGAGCGTGGTGACGCTGTGGTTAGTACACTGGACTCGCATTCGGGAGGACGACGGTTCAATCCCGCGTCCGGCCATCCTGATTTAGCTTTTCTGTGATTTCCCTAAATCGCTCCAGGCAAATGCCGGGATGGTTCCTTTGAAAGGGCACGGCCGACTTCGTTCCCCGTCCTTCCCTAAACCGATGAGACCGATGACCACGCAGTTTGGTCTCTTCCCCCAAAACAACCCAACCCAACCCATTCCAACTTGTGGACCTTACCATGTCCGCAAGAGGTGACGGAAAAACTTTCTTTGTGTTTTGAGGTATTTCAGAGGAGCGCTGGCGGCATCCCTGGGTTTGCAAAACCAGAGGCGCCAGGCACAGATAACATCTTTAGAAAGCATATTCGAAAAGCCATCGATTTAGGTTTTATAGCAAGGCTGATGGAATGCCAAGCCAATTTAAAGGGATGTGGTCCTTTTTTCCCTATATGCTGTACTATATTGGCCAAAACACGCCGGCGGGAATAGCATGACCGGCATCGCTAAACGGTCTATGGCATAGGTCCTAAGTCCTACTTTTTAGATTGAGAGGGGCGATAACAGAGTTGATTGGTAGAACACATACACAGAGGTGCAGGAAGGTAGAGGAAAAACATTAGGAAAATATGCTATTGGCAAGTGTTACCAGTAAATATAGTAACTAAACATAACACTTTAAGTATGCAATTAACAGCTGCCAGACCGAGAGAAGTTGCGTTTCTAGAAACTCAGGAAGGAAGACATAGCGGGGATAGATGGGAGAAGACTGATTTAGGCTATGGAGATGATACAGGAACTTAAGCTCCGCATACAGAGAGAGAGGAAACTGATATACAGTCTCCGTGGACACATGGAGGGCCCCTTTAACTGACTCTGTAACGTCTTGTCTCCGGTCACTTCTGGCTCCGGTAAGAATTCACAGCAGCAACAGCTCAATCGGTCGCTCTACCACAGTAATACAGTTTTCTTCACTTACTGTCAACCTCTTGCCCTGCAATCACAGCGTACACTGACAATGTTGAGTGTTTATGGAAAAAGTTCAAGGCAATCTTAAAATGCGTTTTAGACAGGTACGTGCCGAGTAAAACTGTGAGGGACGGGAAAAACCCACCGTGGTACAACAACAAAGTTAGGAAACTACTGCGAAAGCAAAGAGAGCTCCACTCCAAGTTTAAACGCAGCCAATACCTCTCAGACAAACTGAAGCTAAACGATGTCAAAGTTAGCGTAAGGAGGGCTATGCGTGAAGCGTTCATTGAATTCGAAAGTAAAATTCTATGTACCGACTTGACAGAAAATCCTAGGAAGTTCTGGTCTTACGTTAAATCAGTAAGTGGCTCGAAACAGCATATCCAGACACTACGGGATGATGATGGCATTGAAACAGAGGATGACACGCGTAAAGCTGAAATACTAAACACCTTTTTCCAAAGCTGTTTCACAGAGGAAGACCGCACTGCAGTTCCTTCTCTAAATCCTCGCACAAACGAAAAAATGGCTGACATCGAAATAAGTGTCCAAGGAATAGAAAAGCAACTGGAATCACTCAATAGAGGAAAGTCCACTGGACCTGACGGGATACCAATTCGATTCTACACAGAGTACGCGAAAGAACTTGCCCCCCTTCTAACAGCCGTGTACCGCAAGTCTCTAGAGGAACGGAGGGTTCCAAATGATTGGAAAAGAGCACAGATAGTCCCAGTCTTCAAGAAGGGTCGTCGAGCAGATGCGCAAAACTATAGACCTATATCTCTTACGTCGATCTCTTGTAGAATTTTAGAACATGTTTTTTGCTCGCGTATCATGTCATTTCTGGAAACCCAGAATCTACTATGTAGGAATCAACATGGATTCCGGAAACAGCGATCGTGTGAGACCCAACTCGCCTTATTTGTTCATGAGACCCAGAAAATATTAGATACAGGCTCCCAGGTAGATGCTATTTTTCTTGACTTCCGGAAGGCGTTCGATACAGTTCCGCACTGTCGCCTGATAAACAAAGTAAGAGCCTACGGAATATCAGACCAGCTGTGTGGCTGGATTGAAGAGTTTTTAGCAAACAGAACACAGCATGTTGTTATCAATGGAGAGACGTCTACAGACGTTAAAGTAACCTCTGGCGTGCCACAGGGGAGTGTTATGGGACCATTGCTTTTCACAATATATATAAATGACTTAGTAGATAGTGTCGGAAGTTCCATGCGGCTTTTCGCGGATGATGCTGTAGTATACAGAGAAGTTGCTGCATTAGAAAATTGTAGCGAAGTACAGGAAGATCTGCAGCGGATAGGCACTTGGTGCAGGGAGTGGCAACTGACCCTTAACATAGACAAATGTAATATATTGCGAATACATAGAAAGAAGGATCCTTTATTGTATGATTATATGATAGCGGAACAAACACTGGTAGCAGTTACTTCTGTAAAATATCTGGGAGTATGCGTACGGAACGATTTGAAGTGGAATGATCATATAAAACTAATTGTTGGTAAGGCGGGTACCAGGTTGAGATTCATTGGGAGAGTGCTTAGAAAATGTAGTCCATCAACAAAGGAGGTGGCTTACAAAACACTCGTTCGACCTATACTTGAGTGTTGCTCATCAGTGTGGGATCCGTACCAGGTCGGGTTGACGGAGGAGATAGGGAAGATCCAAAGAAGAGCGGCGCGTTTCGTCACTGGGTTATTTGGTAACCGTGATAGCGTTACGGAGATGTTTAATAAACTCAAGTGGCAGACTCTGCAAGAGAGGCGCTCTGCATCGCGGTGTAGCTTGCTCGCCAGGTTTCGAGAGGGTGCGTTTCTGGATGAGGTATCGAATATATTGCTTCCCCCTACTTATACTTCCCGAGGAGATCACGAATGTAAAATTAGAGAGATTAGAGCGCGCACGGAGGCTTTCAGACAGTCGTTCTTCCCGCGAACCATACGCGACTGGAACAGGAAAGGGAGGTAATGACAGTGGCACGTAAAGTGCCCTCCGCCACACACCGTTGGGTTGCTTGCGGAGTATCAATGTAGATGTAGCTTTGAAATATGATAACAAGGACAGGAAATAGGATTGATCCAAGTATTGCACTAATACCCTTCAGAACCTTTCCAACTATTAGATATGGTCATTATGTAGTGGGTCAAGGTTTATGGAAACTAGATATTGAGCGTCAGTGACAGAGGGGAGCAAAGGTCATTATTTTGTCAGGAATGGTGAGAGGGAAAGCGACACGTTGTGGGCGGTGGAATGGGTTTTTCCCTTGGCTCACTGTGTGAGGCGTGAGTGACACTGGTAGTTCCACTGTCATTTACTGACACAAAAGACCTTTAAACAGATAGGGTAATAAATTGTGTTTTAACTCCCTCAATTCCTCGCGGCAGAGGTATGGGGTGGAGACGTAGTGTGTAGATTCCATTGACCGCCGATGCGGCGATGGTGGTCTTCTCCTTGTGAATTCGCTCATTGCGTTATTAACAAGCGGTTACGGCTTGGCGTGGACTGCACCGTCTCGGAAACGGAACAACGACCCTCAGGTTCGGCTTTTCTGGAGGTGTTGATCAACCTCTAGGTTCACAGGTGACCCATTTCGTGAGGCTGCATCTCTTTACCCTCATCAGTCACCTCTGTGAGTGCCGTATGAACTTCTTCTGTGATGGCATTTTCAATGTTGTTCTATTGGCGCGGTACCGACACCATCTTCTATCGACCAGCATAGCGGCCAAGTCGTTACAGCGGAGTATGACGTCCACTGACTAACCATCAGTCCATCCATCCCGGCGACGTTTCTTCGTCTCTTCTTGCTACCCCGAAGGACTCCCTCATGCCTGTTTCTCGGAGGTATTATCGGTGTTTCCGCCAATATTGCAAAGCTTCTAGGGCGGCGACTCACTCTTCGGTCATTGATCTATACTTCTCACGTTGGGGAGAAACGTGACCAACGTCGACACACGTGCCGGCTTTACTTGTTTTACCTCTATGCAAACGTTATCGGCCATCGCCCTGACGTCCTCTTCCGCATCGCCAGACATGTCGCTCACATGACATCTGAAAGCTTATAATTCCTGGAGCATAGACCGCTGATGTGCGGACTGTACTGATTATTTTTTTCCTTGGAAGCATTGCCTATCTGCTTGGTCGCTGATCTGTCGAAGTGCTGACTGCTGCTACGCAAAATCCATTGATCATTGGCGTTCTTCTTCGACTTCTGGTGCTTCCGAATATTGAGATTTAAAGTGACAAAGTCTCTAAAATGTTAACTGAATGTATAATAAGTTTTTACCTATTTTTCTGCCGGATCTCTGCTTTGAACAACCATAAATAACACATAATTATTATGCATTCTACATTCCTCCCACGCCTGGAAAAATTAGTTCCTGAGTTTTCTTCTGTTTCCATCTATAAATGACTAACAAACAAGGAACAAAAACAATTGGAAACCTTAATCTGTCAGCAAAATTATAGAATACATTCACTCCATAATAGCTTGAAGTAAATGAGCAGTAACAAAACTTCTGAAAGAAATGTTAGAAATGTTGGTAGAATGACGATCAGTAGCAATACAATAAAGTAGCAAGCAACAATTATCTCTACATATATTTAGCAGTATACGTTTACGCTCAGGGTTTTTGTAACCATTCAACTCCAATTTGATGTAGTGTTATGTTACTGTGTGGTTTGCGTTTTCGTCTCATACACAGGAAAGCAGTACAAAGTATAATTATGAACAAGAATGTTCCAGGGATACCTGTGCCCAATATCATAATTTGCGTTTTACGTTAGTCTTTCAACTGTACAATATGCTGCATCATAGCATAGGCGTCTTGCCTTGTTGTGCAGTGATAAGAACATCTAATGACAGCAGGATGGAGGAATCAATTGAGTTTTTTAGGTACGACAAATGTGGAGGAGCCAACAGTTGCATAGGCGTTTCTTGTCAGTAAATAAGTGCGTACGATGAGGTGACAATGGTCGAACCGGTATTAATTGCTTATCTATGAATTCATCAAGTAATATTTGTAATTGGTGAAGAACTCTGTGTGGTCCCCTATAAATTGGGGTATTATCTCTTATTGGACTTTTGCGTCGTGTGATGTTCGTTGCTGGTAGAAGTCCTTGTGGACTGAACATAGCCTGAAAGTCATCCAACACTGATTCCATCATGTACCGTTCGTTTCCATATAAATGTGATATCTTCTGGCGCAATGCAGTTTTCTAGGCGCCTGGTTGGTCGCTATTCTCTACGTCTGACCAATCAAAATCAGCTTCCTCTAACGCTCTTATGTTAGCTATTAACATTCTGTTTCGTAACTCCCTGTCATCTGTCCCAAAATTGTCTATATGCAGCGGTATCTTCTGTACTCCATTAACTGCTCCGGCACGAACTATATTCCTGTGCACGAAACAATGTGTTGCGTCTAATTCATCATTTTCCTCGAACAGTTCCTCTATGCATAATGTGTTAGCGGCTAAAGCAGTGTTGATGTCTACCTAAAGCAGCTATTCTGTACCGAATAGTATTTTATCCAACGAAACTACCTTCAAGGTCTTTGCTCACAGTTTAGTTGATTCCTCTGTCCGGGGAGAGCGATCTTGCGGCAGGACGTCCTTGGCGACTGTCACGTAATCGAAACAATGTCCCGCTAAGCTCCATTGTTTGCTGCCTGAGGTTGGTTACGGCGTGATGTCTATTCAGGAAATCTAACCATAGGATAACATCATATTCATCGTTTACCTTTGGTACGACTTTCACAACCTCCTGGAATCTTACACCCTGAATTTGAAAGCTCAGTGATGTGCAGACTACTGAACGTATACTACTTTCGGCTATACGACTTAACTTATATCTTGGAGCGACATGTCTCCTGATCTCAGTCCATTGTTTACTTATGAGCGACACGTGAAACCCAGTGCAGACTAACAGTCTATGTGTTTTACCCTCAATAGTTCCTGGTAACCAGCACTCCTCATTAGCGTGCCCTCTAATAGCAGGTAATTTTAACGCGAACGCTTGGTTGCGGTTCCGGTGTTCCCGTTCCTGTTTAATGGACTCCTGTCTGCAAGTTACCCTGTTCTGCTACCCCCACGATACGTATGGCCCACCATGTGACAATTTGTACACCGTGGTTGGCAAGAGTTTTTCGCGGTGTATCCCTGCCGATAGCATCTGAAACAACGAACCCCTGTGGAACTTACATTTTTTATTTACTTTTACCTCGTCGCAGCGCCTGTTTCCTCTAATGCTGTAGCTATATTGACTGAATCAGTTAAATTCTTCGAATAGTTTGCCCCAACGTGGCGCAAAGTTTCGAGTGGCAATCCACGCAAAAATGTATCTAAGGCCCTGTTCTCTTCCTTTGTAGAATATACTCATTGGCTTGATCACTGTCTGGCAATTGGTGTTACTTTTAACTTTTCGTATTTAATCCACAAAGCTTTCTATTGTTTTCTTGGTTCTTTAGACTTGATGTTCAATTGCTCCCTATGAAAACCGCAATTGTTGTGCTTTTTAAACCTTTTGAGCAAATCTTGCTTCAATTCCTCAAAAGTTAGTGCATTTCGTAACTCCTCGTAATATAATACGTGCGCCTTAGCTTCCCCAATTAACTGTAAGGAAGGTGACCAATGTCGACACACGTGCAGACTTTGCTTGTTTTACCTCTATGCTGGCGTGGTCGGGAATTGCCCTTGTCATCCTCCTTCGCGTCGCCAGATACGTCACGCACGTCAGTTCTGAATGCAGACAGTTCCTGGAGCATTGACCGCTGATGTGCAGACTGCGCTGGTCGCTGTTCTCCTTGGAGGCATTGCCCCTCTGCTCCGTCATTGATCTGTCGAAGTGCTGACTGCTGCTGCGCAAACTCTGTTGGTCATTGGCCTCCTTGTTAGACTTCTTCTGCTTCTGAATATTGAGGCTTAACGTATCAAAGCCTCTAAAATGTTCACTGAACCTATAATAAGACTTAACGTATTTTTCTGCATGATGTCTGCTTTGAACAACCATAAACAAGACGTAATTACTATACACCCTACGATTAATTTGACCACTTACATACCACTTCAATCAGAACTGTTTATAACCAATGCTTAATTCCTCTGCTATTTAACAAACCAATTACGGAATATACAGGATGATTCAAAAAGAATATCACAACTTTAAAAATGTGTATTTAATGAAAGAAACATAATATAACCTTCTGTTATACATCATTACAAAGAGTATTTAAAAAGGTTTTTTTCACTCAAAAACAAGTTCAGAGATGTTCAATATGGCCCCCTCCAGACACTCGAGCAATATCAACCCGATACTCCAACTCGTTCCACACTCTCTGTAGCATATCAGGCGTAACAGTTTGGATAGCTGCTGTTATTTCTCGTTTCAAATCATCAATGGTGGCTGGGAGAGGTGGCCGAAACACCATATCCTTAACATACCCCCATAAGAAAAAATCGCAGGAGGTAAGATCAGGGTTTCTTGGAGGCCAGTGATGAAGTGCTCTGTCACGGGCTGCCTGGCGGCCGATCCATCGCCTCGGGTAGTTGACGTTCAGGTAGTTACGGACAGATAAGTGCCAATGTGGTGGCGCTCCATCCTGCTGAAATATGAATTGTTGTGCTTCTTGTTCGAGCTGAGGGAACAGCCAATTCTCTAACATCTCCAGATACTGTAGTCCAGTTACAGTAGCACCTTCGAAGAAAAAGGGACCAAAAACTTTATTGGCTGAAATGGCACAGAAAACGTTCACCTTAGGCGAGTCACGTTCATACTGAGTTGTTTCCCGCGGATTCTCAGTGCCCCATATACAGACATTGTGACGGTTGACTTTCCCGTTAGTGTGGAAAGTTGCTTCATCACTAAACACAATCTTTGAAACGAAAGCTTCATCTGTTTCCATTTGAGCAAGGATAAAATCACAGAAATCGATTCTTTTAATCTTATCAGCTGCAGACAGTGCTTGAACCAATTTCAGACGATAAGGTTTCATAACTAACCTTTTTCGTAGGACTCTCCATACAGTTGACTGTGGAATTTGCAGCTCTCTGCTAGCTCTGCGAGTCGATTTTCCTGGGTTGCGAACAAATGCTTGCTGGATGCGTGCTACATTTTCATCACTCGTTCTCGGCCGTCCAGAACTTTTCCCTTTGCACAAACACCCATTCTCTGTAAACTGTTTATACCAACGTTTAATACACCGCCTATCAGGAGGTTTAACACCATACTTCGTTCGAAATGGACGCTGAACAACTGTCGTCGATTCACTTCTGCCGTACTCAATAACACAAAAAGCTTTCTGTTGAGCGGTCGCCATCTTAGCATCAACTGACGCTGACGCCTAGTCAACAGCGCCTCAAGCGAACAAATGTACAACTAAATGAAACTTTATAGCTCCCTTAATTCGCCGACAGATAGTGCTTAGCTCTGCCTTTTGTCGTTGCAGAGCTTTAAATTCCTAAAGTTGTCGTATTCTTTTTGAATCACCCTGTATTATGAACATATTTTACACCTTGGTTTCTCTTCTATAGTTAGTGAAGCCCACATCCATAGGCTGAATTAAAACGAACATAATTGAGACCCCACTCGCAATACAGTTCTCAGTGCCCATGGACCCATAACTTACCGTCATCTTTAAATTACGTTGGATGGTTTAATTAATCAGCACTAGCTTTTGAAGCATGATCTGACTCCGTATCTGTACTGGTCGATCATTAAGGTAAAACCTGACCAACTCATGGGTTCTTTGAGTGTGATGAAGGCAGTCGATTGTTACTTTGACACTTGCATCAATAGAGTGGCGAAGATCCCTCTAAGAGCGCCCTGTACAGCGGCGACAGACAAACCTTGACAGATACCTGCGTACCTGCAGGCAGGTAACTTCTCTGACACTCCCAGATTACTCTTGCATGCAAGCAGGTGCTGGCGTAGCAAAGCAGTGCCACCCAGCTGCATGTTGTCGAAGGGGTTGCCTGCCCACAGGCACTTAGGAATCAGTCAGAGGTTGTCTCCGTTCAGGTTGATTTTTAAAATTCTGAACAAAGTTACGTGTGTGTCATCGAGGGTGTTGACTCGTTTGTCACACTCCTTCCTCCTTCCCCCTTAATCACATCACAAGAGGGCCTGAATCAGAAGAGGTGAAAAGGTACAAACACCCTTACCTGCTTCGGAGCACATTCAGATGTCATCGAATGGTTGTGAATAGCCCCTAGTGAATCTGTCCTTATACCGCAGGCGTTCCAAAGTTGTGCGATCTTGTTCAATGGTGCTGCAGCTCCGAGATGTCCTTTTGAAATGGCTAAGTGGTGTGGGGAAGGGGGTTGTCAACAGTGTTAAAGGTGGTAAAAAACGACATTCTGTTGCACAGTGCACTATAAACTGTCGTTTTCGACGCCGACATACGTGTAAATGAACGCTCTAAGGGAAGGTCTGCTTTCACTGTCGCCCTTTATGGTACCTCTTGAGCCCTGTGTCGGTTCTGTGTCTGAAATATCATCCACAGGCACCAATAAGATAACCGCGTGATTGAAGCGCTTGACATCGCGGTTCTGCCTCCATCGGAGAGACGTCAAGAGAAGAGATAAGATGTGGTTAAGGGGGTCGGGAACTACCTTTCCATCTTGCGGCACGTGAAGGGTGGCACTTGGTAGAACTGCGGTGAAAGTTGGTGCTAATGTGACCTCATTAACCCACCTTAGATGAATCTCTAAGCGAGTGTCGGTACCTTGCTGTCTGAAGCGTCGCTGAGTCCAAGGAGTCCATCATAGGGCGTCTTGCTTTTGCTCCGTTACAGAGAACATCTGAAGGCACTTTTACGCCAAATTTCACATTTCTGCGTCGCAATGGGAGAAAATGACGGAATTCAATAAAGTGGCCTTTTGATTTTTTGCGCAGTGCAGATAAAAGCATCGATCTCAGGAAACCAATAGCTTATACGAAAACCACTGCTGCAATTCGCATTGAGACATGTCCTTTATTTGCGTCGACTAGTTTCATGCTGCAATCTTAGCTTCTAGTACGTTTTGTTTAGGAAATGTACACTCCTGGAAATTGAAATAAGAACACCGTGAATTCATTGTCCCAGGAAGGGGAAACTTTATTGACACATTCCTGGGGTCAGATACATCACATGATCACACTGACAGAACCACAGGCACCTAGACACAGGAAACAGAGCATGCACAATGTCGGCACTAGTACAGTGTATATCCACCTTTCGCAGCAATGCAGGCTGCTATTCTCCCATGGAGACGATCGTAGAGATGCTAAATGTAGTCCTGTGGAACGTCTTGCCATGCCATTTCCACCTGGCGCCTCAGTTGGACCAGCGTTCGTGCTGGACGTGCAGACCGCGTGAGACGACGCTTCATCCAGTCCCCAACATGCTCAATGGGGGACAGATCCGGAGATCTTGCTGGCCAGGGTAGTTGACTTACACCTTCTAGAGCACGTTGGGTGGCACGGGATACATGCGGATGTGCACTGTCCTGTTGGAACAGCAAGTTCCCTTGCCGGTCTGGGAATGGTAGAACGATGGGTTCGATGACGGTTTGGATGTACCGTGCACTATTCAGTGTCCCCTCGACGATCACCAGTGGTGTACGGCCAGTGTAGGAGATCGCTCCCCACACCATGATGCCGGGTGTTGGCCCTGTGTGCCTCGGTCGTATGCAGTCCTGATTGTGGCGCTCACCTGCACGGCGCCAAACACGCATACGACCATCATTGGCACCAAGGCAGAAGCGACTCTCATCGCTGAAGACGACACATCTCCATTCGTCCCTCCATTCTCGCCTGTCGCGACACCACTGGAGGCGGACTGCACGATGTTGGGGCATGAGCGGAAGACGGCCTAACGGTGTGCGGGACCGTAGGCCAGCTTCATGGAGACGGTTGCAAATGGTCCTCACCGATACCCCAGGAGCAACAGTGTCCCTGATTTGCTGGGAAGTGGCGGTGCGGTCCCCTACGGCACTGCGTAGGATCCTACGGTCTTGGCGTGCATCCGTGCCTCGCTGCGGTCCGGTCCCAGGTCGACGGGCACGTGCACCTCCCGCCGACCACTGGCGACAACATCGATGTACTGTGGAGACCTCACGCCCCACGTGTTGAGCAATTCGGCGATACGTCCACCCGGCCTCCCGCATGCCCACTATACGCCCTCGCTCAAAGTCCGTCAACTGCACATACGGTTCACGTCCACGCTGTCGCGGCATGCTACCAGTGTTAAAGACTGCGATGGAGCTCCGTATGCCACGGCAAACTGGCTGACACTGACGGCGGCGGTGCACAAATGCTGAGCAGCTAGCGCCATTCGATGGCCAACACCGCGGTTCCTGGTGTGTCCGCTGTGCCGTGCGTGTGATCATTGCTTGTACAGACAGCCCTCTCGCAGTGTCCGGAGCAAGTATGGTGGGTCTGACACACCGGTGTCAATGTGTTCTTTTTTCCATTTCCAGGAGTGTATGTTGACACGAAAAGACTGAGTTGTGGATTCCGTTTAAGTAACGTGAGAATGAGATATATTGGGGTTTACAAGAGCCAAGAAACGAAGACACGTTAGATATATCACAGCCGAAAGAAAGTCAACTACACAACAGGAGTTGAGTGCCGCCTGATGGTCCTACAGGCAAGAGACGCGGTAAGGAAAGTATTTAGCAGGAGACGACACGGACCGAAAATGGGGACATACATCGAAATAAACGGCTGTGACACAGGGCAGAATTCTATGGCCAGGCATCTCAGAAACGGCGAAGCTGGCCAAAAGTACGGTACGGTTGCACTATCGAATTGTCGTGGACTGGTAAGGAATAGTAAGGAACTGACTATCGTTACAGCGCCGAATCACTAATAATATAGTATGTCTGATGAGGCTGACTGCAGAATCGCGGGTTGGGGGTGGACTGGGAGAGGGCGAGGGGTCTTGTTGTTGCTCAGTTCCTATTTGAACTAGGCACATCGGGTGAAATGTTTTCGGCTTAGCCCTGGCCACCGGCCATTGGTGTAGCCATTCGAATGTCCTATTACAGCTGTTACAGTACAATGAGCAAGGTTTGAACGACGAACCGGAGCTGGAGCCCAGGCAAATTGTGCGAATCGAGTATTTCCTTTCGCTAAACATTTTTAATTGGACTGAAGTAAATGTTCAGCTAAAGGTACCATTTGTATGTGCTACGTTCGGATTTTATGTGCAAAAAACAGTCAACCTCTTTGGATTTTGCGTGCAAAAATAGTCACCCTCAAATACCTCCGGACTGGCGTGTGACTGATGGTTCAAATTTTGTGCACTGATGTGTCGCACCCTGGTCTAAGAGAAGCTTTAAACGTATGACCAAATTTTCCTACGTTTGAATTTTACATGCTAAAACATGTTTTTCTGTGAGATTTTTTAAGTGCGACACTTCTGTTCTTTGTACGAATCGGTTCTAACTTTGCACGAAGGTAGATAAGTGTGGTAAAGTGATTTTTTTAATCCAGTAACCTTTATCTATTAGCGAGATACGATGGTTTTTTGCATGTACATTCTTACGTGAAATGAATCATCGGAAAGGGTTCAAAACGAATCAAAAACATAAGAAATGCATTCCAACGATAAAATTGAAAATTTACTCTAAAATTCTAGCTTCGCTTATATTTTTCACGCAAATAAAAGTATTTTATGAGTCTTTTTACGCCCGCCACTTCCATGTTTCGAACTTGAGCGAATCAGTTCAAATTTTGTAAGAAAGTAAACAAATATTTGTTGCTACTGGTCATCCAGTTGTGTTGTGAAAGCCATGGCATAAGCAACATGGTTCGAAAGACAATAAAAACACGTATACCGAATCAGTCGTCACAAAAGCCAAAAAAATATGCGTCGATTGTCAAGCTATCTTGCTGTGTTGTCAAAATTATGGTAGGGTAAAACTTGGACACCGGAATGAAAAACTTTCGTATCGCAGCTCAAAAAAAGGCGAATGTAAACGAAGGGAGCTATCCCTCCGATTTATTTGGCGGCTTCAGAGACATTTAAAACAAAGCATCTTGTAATATTCACTCTTTTTTGTGGGTTTCCCCTATTTTACCAACCGAATGGTTTCTCTAAGGCGGGTCCACACTGAGCGCGCAGAGCCGTTTTGCGTAGCGCGGCGCGGCACGGAGCGCTCAGTGTGGTAAGATCCACCCCCTTTGCCGGCATGAGTGGCCCGTGCGGTTCTAGGCGCTTCAGTCTGGAACCACGCGACCGCTACGGTGTGTGGTATCCTTGGATTAGTTAGGTTTAAGTAGTTCTAGGTTCAAGGGGACTGATGACCTCAGATGTTAAGTCCTGTAGTGCTCAGAGCCATTTGAACCATTTGAACCACCCCCTTCTACATGTGTAGGGAGGGTGCAAATTGGACGTCTAAAATTCTGTTGTGCGCATATACAAACTCTGTGAGTCTTGAGATATTATTATCGCCAGTAGTATCGAGCGAGCAGTTATCGAGGGGAGTCAGAGGTGGTCGGGACGCAGCGTGCGGTGGAGAGAAGCCGCGCGACCTGAGAGGTCGCAGCCTGCCGTGATCTTGCTGGTAGCGCCGGAGGAGGCTTTGGTATTAACTGAGGATTTTCGGTAATTTGCCTTTTTGCTGCACGTAGTAATTAATTGATTGCGCACTGGAGGGATTTTGTCAGATTTTTGTTTTCACACACTGAGACTAATATTCATATCTTTGTTGTGGCTAGAAACGTGTATATTCAGTATTGACACTATGGAATAATTAAAAGTGAGGTTTCAAGGCTTTGTTACTAAAGATATAAGAAGCCGACATTGCCTAGGGGATTGGACCTGTCGCTGCGAATACAGAATAAACAATCCCCGACCAAGGCAAAATAAAACCAAATCCCCTTTGCGTCTGTCTTGTAGCAAGCGGCAAAAGTGCTCAGTGTCGTTCACCAGCGGTGCGGCTGAAGTTTATGTTCTGGAACGAACCCATCAAGTCTTAACACTCTGGATTCAATCAATGTGCCTACTCAACCCTACCTATTTCCAGGTACAATCATCATGCAGCATTTTGATAATCACAGTATTGTCTCAGGTGGTCAATCCACCGCCAGTATTACTGACTCAACTGGTAGTTCGGATTCTGGAGCGGCCAGGTTAAAATGCAGTGTGATTCAAGAGAGGAAGTTGGAGTCCTCTGGCCGTCTTAAGTCCAAAACAAATAATTTTTTGCAACTCTTAACATACAAATACTTTTGTAACCTGATAAAATTCATAAATTGGGAGATACATTAAAAGAATAGAAGATTCAAATTTTAGCACTTCAAGAAACACGAATGACGGACAATAACACCATGGATTCCGGTAATTATTGTCTTTATAAAAGTAAAACAGATAAAAGGATACTTAATAATACACATACATCTGGGAGTTGCTTTTGCAGTCTCCAAAACATCTTAAATTCAAAAATGGAAGTAAAACCCATTAATAATATACTAAGCACAAATTCTCTTAAATGCACAAATAAGGCACACAGGTTAATTAATGACCACATACAAGTCAATTAGGGGAACCGTAGAAAACGTGAAGAAGTCAATGAAGCTTGGAAAACGTTAGAAAGCATCATCTCGAAAATTCGCTCAAACCATGTTATTAAAATTTTAATGGGTGATTTTAACGGTAAAGAGAAAACAATATAAGAAAACGGTGGATTTCTTGCGTATAAATGGACAAACCAAAATGGCCAAAGACTTGTTGAAACGTGAAAAATTTAATCTTTCATGTAAACACATTTTAAAAAGAACCGTTCCTAACAAAACACTTGGCGGGCACCCAATACCTTTATTGGGATATTTCAAATCGATCATGTAGCGATTTCATACCTCAACTTCTAAGAAATTCGAAATGTCCAAGTTAGTAAAGGAGGTAATATAGATTCCGTCCATTATTTAACGCGAATAAAAGTTAAACTTCAACTTCAAAAACTCTTCAAACAAAAAAATATTATCCAAAATTTGACACTGCTCAAATAATCCTAACTCTAAAAAACAAACTTGACAAAAATTAGTCTATCAGTTGCAAAGCTTAAAAGAAAAATTCCATCATTCGAAAAAAGGGATTATATGACATGCAACAAGTAAGTACCAAAGATTTTGAACACAAAAAATGGAAAAATAAGTAGGATTTCTCAGTTTACATACTTGTGGGAAATCATACAGGAAAAGGGTCTGGAAAATGCTGCAAACGAAGATCACTGTCAAAAAATGGCAACTGCATTCTGATTAACACGAAATATTTATGATAAAAAATCACCTTCGAAATTCAGTAAACTTAGGCATTACAGCACTTTAATCAAACCTGAACGTCTTTATAGAGTAGAAATTTTAATTTTAAATAGAAAGAGGGGCATAGAAGAAATTAAAAAGAAAAAAGAGAGATTATCAGGAAAATATTAGACTTCACAATTAATGATGGGGAAACTTACAGGCTGAGGAAGTAGAAAAATACACAGGCATACATGGCGACATGAGAAAACGAAGACATATTAAATTTTATGGATACATTAAAAGAAAGGCACGCACCAGGTTCACAACACAAATTTTAGAATCCTTCGAAAACAGAAGTAACTCCAAAACTAAGCCAATTAAATGGAACGCTGCGATTAAGGAGGATGTTGAAGTAGCGGGTACAACTCAGGCAGAGGTTGCAGATAGAAAAATATTCAGGCGAAAGACATTTGTTTGGAGTTTGTCAGAAGGCAATTAAGAAAACAGACTTGAACACCGTGGTCTGATGAAACAATGAGACTTCGTTCTAAAAGGACGAAACACATTTGGACCCAAAGGAATTCCAACTATCAAAAATGACATTGATGGATGGTACCTCACGTGGTCCTACTGGGCGGTTTGGGCCCATACGCGAATAATAATAATAGTATGTTTTGAGTATGTCAATGTTTAAATGCTATATTGCAAATATTATAGGTTTCTCTTATTTTTTACACTGTTTAAAGCTAATTGACCAAACTCCTCCTGATCATTCAGTATCTATGTATAGAAATGTGGCAGTAGTTGTTGCAATTAGTCCATGCATTTCTCCCTGCATGGATCGCAGTATTGCTTTTGGAATATTTTAGCATGTTACTGATCAAGCAGTTGCAGCGACAAGTTGTCTGTTGCGTACAGGAGCATTGGAGAATAGTACTTAGGATAGGTAGGAGAATATTTTAAAACTTACAGTCACATAATTGAGAATTGATTTCTGTATAATTCGTAGGAGGAATAATTAATTTTCTGTAACTATTTCTTTTTGTTCTCAATCAGAATACTATTATTGTCAGAGACGGATTGTCACACATTTCCGTACGTCTTTTAAAATAATTAACGATAGTTTCACCTGCCTGCCTGCCTACCTGCCAAGATTTCGCAGTCAGAGATGCTTCGTCTTGCTCCTACATTTGCAAAATTTTATGCGATAGTACTTAGTAGTCGTTGTATAGTATTTTTGGTTGCTTCCGCGCTGCTCCGAGTTAGATCAAAACTTTTTACTTCTGCTGTGTTCTAGTTCGGTATTTATTTTGCAACAGTGAAGTTAACAGTTTTGTGTTAAGATAGTTGTTCGGCATTATTGTGCCATTTTCTTTATTGCTACAACGACAATGAAAACTAGGATACAGGCAGGAATGGAAAATGCAGTAGAAATAGTTTCAAATCAAGTTTCGGAAAATTTCAGACATACCGTAGCTCTACGTGCTGAGATTAAAAATTCGAATGACGAACTTCGTGACGGGATTGGAAAATCTAGGCCTGAGATTAATGAAAATTTAAATCGTAAATTCGAGTAAATGTCAGAACGGTAGAAAACTCAGGTACGTGAGGAACTGAAGTCAATTGTTAATAATCATGAACCCAGATTTGATCATGTGCAGTCTGCTGATATTGTTGAGTTGATACAATAGACGTCACAACAAGAATTGCAAATAGAGGAATTAGCAGAGAAGTTTTAGTCATTATAGTTACAGACGAACACTGAAGTTCCGAAGACGCAAAATCTATTGATGACTGTTGTAAAAGGAGTTGAAGAATTATCAAAGATAGTGACGCAAAAGAACAATGATCAGATAAAAAGTCAGACGATACTCAGCCGGTTTCTTTCACTAATACCGAAGAATTTCAGTGTTTGCAACGTTTTAAAGAAGGGCAGATGACAACTAAACGGCAAAATAAACGTGATGTAAGAATGATACAGGTACAGCTTGACAATATCGAAGAAAAGATTTTTTACGATAACGATACCAGTAGGTTAAATCATTATCATGTGGGAAATCATAATGAACGCACTAATTTTGGAAATGATGATCACTTCTCTCGTGAACGAGATATGTTTGCAGGACATAATGACTGGAATGCGAGTTACGATAAGAGCGAAAACTCACCTGTTCAGAAAAATAATGGTTTGATCACAAACATTTTCGCGCAGTTACATTACGAGACCCACGTTACTTCAACAACATGGAAAATCTAGATTGTTGCCTGGGCTTAATGCTTGAAGAATGATGAAACACTCTCAGTTCCGATCAGACTTGCCAAGTTGAGAGAATTAGCTGCTGTTGACAGCTAGGGTCTTGAACGTGATCTGAAGTCAAGAATGATGAAACACTCTCAGTTCCGATCCGACCTGGCAAGTTGAAAGAATTAGCCGCTGTTGACAGCTAGGGTCTTGAAAAAGAATGATGAAACACTCTCAGTTCCGATCAGACCTGCCAAGTTGAAAGAATTAGCCGCTGTTGACAGCTAGGGTCTTGAACGTGATCTGAAGAGGATTATTCATTTGCCTTCGTAGTACTGCAAAATCTGTGTCTGTAGCGTAATTAAATATGAAATTTTTAAATAACATGGAAGAGATAGTACATACTGACAAGGTGATCTCCTATAATGGCCCAAAATTTCGTTGTAATATATGGCTAAGCACTTTGAGACGTAGGAGAATTATTTCCCTCCGTAGTACTGCAAAATCTGTGTCTGTAGCATAATTAAATATGAAATTTTTAAATAATCTGGAAGAGATAGAGCATACTGACAAGGTGATCTATAATGGCCCAAAATTTCGTTGTAATATATGGCTAAGCACTTTGAGACGTAGGAGAATTAGACCCATATTTATATCACGTTCCTTATACCACCTCGCAGAACGCATTAGAATTAGGTAAACTTTTCGGATTGTATTGCAATCGTCAACACATAAATTGGGATTCACTCCTACCTGAATTTCAAAATGTCATGAACGAACTACCGAATCATCCTACGACTTTACCCCCACTCCTTATACTAAACAATAAACCTCCACCAGATAGCAAAAACAGTTAGTAGCCTTCCAGACACAACGACGTTTAAGGGACCGTGAAATAATTAAGTTAGCATTCGAAAACATCAAGAAAGCCGCAGAAAAAATGAAGGAGCTACAGAATACAAGAGTGAACATTGAGAGCTTACAGGTAGGTCAAAAAATGTGGGTCCATCGTTTATCTCGTAAAGGAAAGTCTTTATGTAGCAAGTTTTTCTAGGTGTATGAAGGCCCTTACGCATACGCCGAATCACATACATAAATCACGAGGTCTTCATCATCTATCGAACATCAAAAAGTACAAAGAATAGTACCCTAGGGGGTTTACTGTACTTTGGTAAACATATGCAGTGGTGAGCACGGTTGCAGTGCATTATCTTACTTTAGCGTTCAGCACTGTTTCATACTCTTCGAGTAATCTGTGTATCTGTTAATGTATCTCTTATTGTCAATCTTATTACCTGATTTTAAAGAATAGCGATGATCAGTGAGTTGTGTTGCGTGAAGAAAAGTACTTGGAACTTGCTGGCAAGCTGATAAGACAGAGGATATTTTTTTTCTTTTTTTTGCGTCTATATGGCAATGTGGAATGGTAAGCCATCTGTGAACAATAGGAATTCAGCTGGTATTATTCTTTTCAGTTTACTGGTGAGGTATCTGAATGAAGTGTAATACTGTTATGTTATTTCACGAGTTTAGAATGTTTCTTTTGAGCTCTTGATGTCGCAGAGCAGACTTGGTTTTGAGGTTCTAAGTGTATGATTGTTTTTCTTGAGGAAGATAGTTTGCACATATAATTAAGTTTTTTTGTGTCTTATGGTAACTTGTGATGTACATTTTGCTTTACCTTTACGAGACAGAATAGTGTGTTATTTTTGAGAGAAGTGCATGAGATGAATTTCTCTGTAGGTACATGTTTTGGGATGTAGGACATGAATTGTAAAGGTACAGGGGAGAGGCAAAGTAATGTGAACAGTGGTAGTAATGGGATGTTTGTGTTTCACGGTCAATAACACAAGTAAGGCACGTGTCGCGATGGACTGTGGTGTTTAGTACGGACTAGGCATCAGTGCAGATTGTTAACGAGTAGTGCACACTGCATATTTGCGTTCAGACGCCGAGGTCGACGTGTAATGAAAGACCTAAAAGAAAACCAAGGAGGACAGATTGTGGGGGCCCGATCAGCTGGACCATCAGTAACCAAGACAGCCGACTTATTGAATGTTTCAAGAGCAACTGTTTCAACAGTCATGACAGCTTACACAAAACATGGAACGACATCGTGTAAACGTAACAGTGGGTGCAAATCAAAACTAAATGACAGAGATGGTCGTACGCTAACATGAATTGTGTCTAAACAACACAAAACTACAGCGGCTAAAGTGACTGCAGAGTTCACAAGCCATCTTCTAGACCCACATCTATTGACACCGTCCGCCGAGCACGCCCTAAAGCGAATATTCATGGACGAGCTGCTATACCCAAACCATTAGTGACGACAACCAACGCAAAGATACGTAAAACATTGTGTCCGGAGCTTAAATCCTGGACAGCTGATCAGTGGAAACATATCATATGTTCCGAAGAGTCAACGTTTTCGTTATTTCCAACATCGAGCCGGGTTTACGTCTAGAGAACGCTGAAAGAAGCTTAGAATCCGGATTGCTTTATTCCAACAGTTAAGTATGGAGGTGGAAGTGTGATGGTGTGGGCAGCCAAATCATGGTATTCTGCTGGTCCCATCATTACTCTCAAAGGCCGTGTTACAGCCAACGATTATGTAAACATTTTAGGTGATCAGGTGCACCCCATGATTCAAATGTTGTTCCCTAACAATGATGCCATATTTCAGGACGATAATACACCCATTCACAGAGCCTGGACAGAACAGTCATTTTATGAGTAGCAAGGAACTGAATCGCAGCGTCTTATCTGGCCAGTACACTTCCCGGACTTGAACATTCTCGATTCCTTGTGGGCGGTATTGGAGCACAGACTCCGGAGCAGATTTACGCCTCCCTCGTCCTACAGGCGTTAGAAGAGATTCTGATCGAAGAGTGGCATGACATTTCACTGGAGACAACACAATCATTATAATCCAGCATTCAAAGGAGAACCGTAGCTGTATTAAGGACAAATGGGGGTAAATCCCCTTATTAATAAACAAGTCCCAAGTGCCTGTCCCCTATGTAGTTCCTGCGTTTGTTTTGAATGAGAGACCGTGTATGAGTGGTTCTGAATTCATGAAAGTATTTCTGCCGGACAGTAGTTTAACTTCGAACATTTCCGACTGACGCTTGTTCTGCTACCTATGAAGTGTTTTTTGAAGAATGATAATGTCAGAGATGTGTGCGTACACATGACCAATCTAGAGAACACTGTACGATATAGATATGGAATATGATAAGGAATTTTGCTTTAGGATTGCCATGTGATGCTTATGATGTTATTAAGGTTCATTATTGTTCAACTATGGTATATTATGGAGCAATCATGGTATATTATGTGGATTATGATACGTATGATATTATGATGAAGGTTAATGAAGTATGTTGTTCTGAGGAAGAAAGATGAGGCATTGCAGACGATTTAGTGAGGAAGTATTTTTTGCAACTATATATGGAACAAGACAAGGAAAGGAACGAGCAGTCTTAATAGAAAGCAACCGGCAGCTGTACTAAATACGTGGAGGTTCTATTTGTGCACACCTTATTCGAAGGCAGAGTCACAGTGATATTTTAACAAGAAATTAATTTTATCATGAAGGGATTTCTGAGAGGAAAGTAGTATTGAAGTTTTGTTGCTACTAACGAGATTTATTATGGCGTTAGAGCTGTCGATTATGGAAAAAAAAACGAATTACAGTTTGAGATACCAATCAAACCTGCTATAAACATTATAAACTCTAGGAAACATTAGCGCTTGCAGATGACACATTTTCTTTTCACCTGTTTGGAGATAAGACTAGTATTGAGCATGGATACTTTTGAAAAGATTTTTTTCTTAACTGCTGAATTATGTGAGGTATGCGCGAAATGAATTTCCTAGCTTAGTGAAATTGTGGAATGAAAAAGTGTCAGTAAAAAATTTAAAAAAATGCTTTTCTACGTATTAATATTTACGCTCACCATACTCCCTTCTTATGTGTGACACGATGATAATTGATTTTTTTTCTCTGTTGCAGACGTGTTAAAGAGAACACAAAACTCTATGCATTTGTAGGTACTAAACAATATTTTCAGATCGGAGTATAACGTACGTAGCGATTAATTTTTTTCTAACAATACGAATCTTGCAGTGGTCTGTTATGGAGAAATAGACATTCCAGAAGTACCCAGTCGTCCTAAAAACATTCATCCATGTATGTTAATACACTGAAGCACGAAAGAAACTGGTCTAGGCATGCGTATTCAAATACAGAGATATGTAAACAGGCAGAACACGGCGCTGCGGTCGGCAACATCTATATAGGACAACAAGTGTCTGGCACAGTTGTTAGGTCGGTTACTGCTGCTACAATGGCGGGTTATCAAGATTTAAGTGAGTTTGAACATGGAGTTGGCACACGAGCGATGGGATACAGCATCTCTGAGGTAGCGATAAAGTGCGGATTTTCCCGTACTACCATTTCACGAGTGTACCGTTTAAGTCAGGAAACCGGTAAAACATCAAATATCTGATCTCCGGCCAGGAAAAGATCCTTCAAGAACGGGACCAACGACGACTGAAGAGAATAGTTCAGCGTGACAGAAATGAACCCTTCCGCAAATGGCTGCAGAGGCCCATTTGTGGATCCTTGGTGACTGCATGACACAAAGCTGTACACCTCGCTTGGGCCCGTCCACACCGACGTTGGATTGTTGATGAATGTAAATACATTGCCTGATCGGACGAGTCTCGTTTCAAATGGCATCGAGCATGGGCGAGTACGAGTATGGAGACAAACTCATGAATCCATGGACCCCACATGTCAGCAGCGAACTGTTCGAGCCCGTGGAGGCTCTGTAAGTGTATGAGTCGTGTGCAGTTGCAGTGACATGGGACCCCTGGCAATTCTAGATACGACTCTGTCAGGTGACACGTAGGTAAACATCCTGTCTGTTCATCTGCATCCATTCGTGTAAATTGTGTATTCCGACGGACTTCGGTAATTCCAGCAGGACAATGCGACACCCCACTCGTCTAGAACTGCTACAGAGAGGCTTCAGGATCATTCTTCTTAGTTTAAACACTTTCGCTGGCCACCAAACTCCCCAGAAATGAACATTATTGAGCATATCTGGGATGCCTTTCAACGTGCTGTGTGGCCCGCCGGAGTGGCCGAGCGGTTCTAGGCGCTACAGTCTGGTTCCGCGCGATCGCTACGGTCACAGGTTCGAATCCTGCCTCGGGCATGGATGTGTGTGATGTCCGTAGGTTACTTAGGATTAAGTAGTTCTAAGCTCTAGGGGACTTATGACCTCAGAAGTTAAGTCCCATAGTGCTCAGAGCCATTTGAACCATTTTTTGAACGTGCTGTGCAGAAGAGAACTCCACCCACTCTTACGGATTTATGGACAGCCTTTTAGGATTCATAGTGTCATTTCCCTCCAGCTCTGCGTCAGACATTAGTCGAGTCCATGCCAGGTCGTAATATCCAACACGATATTAGGTATGTGTATCAGTTTTTTTGGCTCTCCAGGATATAATTAAACCTAAATAAAGGGTTAAATAAAAACTCCAGGTGTTGGATAAAAATACAATACACAAAACATTACCATGATTAATACGGTGTAGGGAAACTGTTGGCATCGAAAACACGGTGCAGCTGTCCCGGAATAGATAAGTATACAATCAGTACCACAATTAAGTCTACGCCGTAATTTTAAATGTAACGTCCACAGCGACACCTTTGGTAGTGGTCTTCAATCTGCAATCATTGTGCTTTTGTACAGTATATAGATAAACAGCGTGAGCGTTTCAAGCTTTGTTTCGACGTTTGCAGTTTAAATTGAGTGCAAAATATCTAAAGCGTCACGACGCAGCGTTCCTTATAAATCATCCAAAGGAAGCAAAGCTTTCATATGTAGCTGCTGCTAAAATTCTTATGAAGCCAAAGACGTTCGTTGCGAAGCGGGTTAAACGATATTTAGAGGTTGGAAATGTTGATGATTTATCGGAGAGAGGGCTAAGGTGCCAAGCTATAATCAATAATGCCGACTATTGGATTAACTACTACATAATTGTTCAATTAGTAATAACATGTATTCATGTAAACATATATTTATAATAGTGTCTTTTTTCCATACAGATAACTGCGTACACTTTCTTGTTGAACTGACTATAGTTTCTTTATGGTTTTCAAGGGGATCTTGTGCTATTCTTCCTGCGAAAGAGAGGTAAGTTGAGATACCGGTGATGGCGGTGTACATAAGTCACCACACTTCTCTCCTAAATAACCGACTGAAGCTCAGTAATATAGAGATCTTGTGACTGTGGTGGCCATGTGTGATGCGACAATCCATCCTCGTTCTCACAAAACAACTCTTGCTGATAACTGTATTAACAGGGGTCGTGTCGTCTTGGAACATAGCCTCAACTTTGGAGAACAGCGTTGTACCATGGGATGGACGTAATCAGCCAGAATCGTCACATAATCCTTAGCAGTAAAGTGACTTTAAAGAGTGAACTTGAGGCCAATGGGATATCTTGCTATGGGTGTTCAAATCGTCGCTGAACGCTCATTATGTTTCACTTTTTGGACGCAAACCCAGCCAGAAGATGCAAACAGTGTGAAATAACATTAACCCGAATAACGACCAAATGACTGTCTTCCACTCCTACTTTTCGACGTTGTATGACTTCGGCACCATGTTTTCCAGTTAAGACCATTCCCATCACTAATGAGTGGCTCTGAAATCCCAGATCGCCGTGCAAGTCCCTTCTTATGGAGCTCCCTTTGAGTTGCTCTCGTGCCGACAGGTTTCGCAAATATGACATACATTTATGCAGTGACTTTGGCAGCTGCAGGCCTTTTACTTTTCGTCAATGACCGACTGCCACGATCACTCAATTCACACTTTCGTCCGTGTTGTGACTTAGCGGGCGTCATTGGTTTCTCTGTACGTGGTACAAATCTTCTTGACTGTAAGAAAGTCACTAGCAAGTTGGCTAAGGCTCTCTAAGCTACTAAATGAATATTGTAAGTTAATTTGGTGCCAGTGGTCTTTCGGACACTTGTTGCAGATAAAGCCATAAACTGCTAACAAGCGAATTAGGAAACGTAAGGTTACAAAATTGCACGTAATACTATTTTAAGTGCATAACACTTAAAATCCTCCTACATAAGTTCTTGAAATCAAAAACGTCGGGTACTTGGATTACGAAAGCACCCACCTACGAGCACCAACATTTTTCCCGCGTTTGAAATTACTTAGGTCCGACATAATGTCAAGAACGCAAATACTGTTCTGACCACAACCGACACTTGCAACGTAGTGAGGACACTGCGCACGTGCCATTCGTGGCCAAGTTATACAGCGCAACCTGCAGGCTTGGCTAACATCTGCATTTATGTTCAAGCACGTATTCCCAGTCGTTTTTCTATATTTTTGTACAACTCACGTAGACCCTTCAGATGAGATTGTTTCATCAGAGCGAGAGCCAGTTTAGATAAGTGGCTCTCTCTACGACAGCAGATGCGAAGAACGTGCTTCCATAAAAGAATATAAACCAAGAAATACACCCAGTGTTGCCCAGGTAATTATTTATCCCAATCTTCCAGTGGCCCATCACCTCCTTCCCCTTCTGTCTTCTTCTCCTAACCGGCCGCCATTCCCCCCCCCCCCCCCCTCATCTGCCCAGCTCTTTCAATGTCTTCTTGCACCCTCCCTTGTCCACTTCCTTCAACTCCGACCCTCTGTTCATTTCGCTTTGCCCCTCTGTCTGGCCATCTGCTCCTCCTCCACTCTCTGTCCATTTCCTTCAACTTCTCTATCTGCTATTCCCCTTATTGTCTACCTGTTTCTTTCTTCTCTCTCCATCTGCTCCTTCCACCTCTGTCTCCTCCTCCCCCTTTATCTCCTCCTCCGTCCATCCCCTCCTCTTCTGTCACACTAATCATCTTCTCCCTCTCTGTTCTTCCTCTCCTCCTCCCTCCTTTAACTGCCCATCTCGTCCTCTTCAATTTCTCTGTTCATCTCCTCCTTTTCCCTCTCCCTGTCAGTTTCCTCCTCCCGCCTCTCTGTCTTTCAATCTGCTCCTCCCCCCTTGCTTCTCAGCTTTATCACACCCACCCCAGTAGAAGGTTACTGGTTCCCAATTCCATTGTATTTCATTCCAGATAGTGAGTGATATGTATCCCTATTTTGGATGAAATCGATCCAGGGATTAGGAGTAGTTTTTTACTAGTGGATTTGCCTGCAAATGCACATATCACGTATGTTTCACATACATTTAACACGTTTCTCACATATTTGTCCCTATTTCACTTGTATGTAGTTCCAGCAGACTTTGCGATGCAGTTTCGTTTTCACAGAGCTCAGTGTTATGAGATCGTATCTCTTGAATTATGTAAACTACAATGATATAATTTTGCAAGTACATCGTGTATTTGGATACCGTCTGAAAAATATGTTTCAAATACACGTTGTACTAAGGAAGTAATAACTTAAAAGGTCGAGGCTAATGCAGCAGTTGTACTGAATGGACATCTAAAAAGTAGTAAGCGATAAACTTATTTCCGTTCATCATTTTGCAGCAGAAGTTAGCCAGAAAAATTCTCGCAGGGGGTTTGCAGTTATATGTAAAGTTTTCTGGGAGTCACGAGATGTTCTTGTTTTCAAATACTGGATTAATATAGTCTGTCTATTTACGTGGCGCGAGCTATGCTTCTTTTTCACGACGACACCCGTTTCAGAGGCAGGTGGTTCCTGCATAGTAGTTCTGTCCAGGCAGGAAGTGATACGTGTACCACGTCTGGTTGAATCGAGATATGGAACATCCACTTCTATAATATGGCTGGATATCAGCTTCAAACGCCGTAAATATATCGACTACCGTCACTCGCCTGCGGCGCCCCCTCGTCTTTCACTCGGCGCTAGACGCGCAGCAGCCCCTGTGTTTCCTTGCGCCACGCGCTCCGGCAGGTGGGAGGGCCCTGTCGGCTGCCGGCCACGGGGCGGCAGTTTTTTGTTTCCCTTCCGGCGCTGCTGTCACGCGAGGCCGCTGGGGCTGCCAGCCGCGCCTGTCAGCGCCTCGACGGGACGATGAGACGTGAATTAAATATTACCGTCTAAAATTCCTGCCGCTCCCGCGTGTCCGACGTCGACGTATCGAAAATTTCGGCCCGTGATTTTCGATACATCGACAGAGTGCTATGCTAGCGTGCAGTAGAAGCCTGCTTTTGCGTTTAAGCTTGGAGCTACGTGCTCTTGGGCCTAAAAGTCCCGCCACTTGCTCAGATGCATGATGTTTTCATTCCACTTTCGATAAGAACATCCAATAGTCCTCCTTGGCCACTGATACCCGCAGTT
Source organism: Schistocerca piceifrons (assembly GCF_021461385.2). Taxonomy (NCBI): domain Eukaryota; kingdom Metazoa; phylum Arthropoda; class Insecta; order Orthoptera; family Acrididae; genus Schistocerca; species Schistocerca piceifrons. The sequence goes on from NC_060139.1 coordinate 406,434,065, forward strand.
AATGTGTTTTCTTTGATTTCCAGTTCCCGTCACAGAGCTCTTCAGTAATTTTAAGAAATCTTGTAATTTGAGTATATGATATCTTTCTTGTTTTGCTCTTTATCTTCTGGATTGTTTACCTCTGTTCTGTGAAACCTGTTTTATAGGCCAATTACCTAGAAAGGTTTTGTTTTGTCTTTATATTGTATTCGTTAAAAATATGTGTGTTTGTGCAACGTATGATTTCTAGGTTAATATTTACATCTCATCTGCTGCGCGGGATTAGCCGAATGGTCTAGGCGCTGTGCAGCTGATCCCGGCGGAGGTTCGAGTCCTCCCTCGGGCATGGGTGTGTGTGTTTGGCCTTAGGATAATTTAGGTTAAGTTGTGTGTAAGCTTAGGGACTGATGACCTTAGCAGTTAAGTCCCATAAGATTTCACACACATTTTTTGAACATCTCATCTGCGGTTATTAAGACATTCGTTACATTAAACAGCGCCCATCCCTGTTTCTGGGCATCATTTCTATAGTAGCATAATGTACTCGCAGATGGGCAACAACAAGAGCAACGTTTCTGAAAAAGAAAAATTCGTTAAAAGTTTGAGACGGAGTATTTTCGAAACGTTTATATTTGGGGAGATGAAACGTGACGAGAAAGAATCGAGAACAGCTTTTTAAATATATCTCTAGAGAAGAATGCCAAAGATTACGTGAGTTAATCGCATAACGAATAAATATGAAGTATTACCGAGTCTAGAGCAAGAAGATTCAAATGTTCCGGTATGTAGGTGGCAGCAGCAATACAAGGAAGAAGAGGCTTACACTGAACAGTTAGCCTGGAGAGCTGCATCAAATTAGCTATCGGACTGAAGACAAGATGAACAACAGTGTAATCGTATAAATTTTGCCATGACTGGCTTAATGCAGCGTACATTTCATTGTGTGGCAATATTGTCACTCACACCGATTTTTCTTTCAGAAGCTCTGAAATGTCTAGCCACTGGGTTACAACAAAACCGTAGTAAACAATAACGTATACACTGAAGAGCCAAAGAAACTGGTACACCTGCAAAATATCATATAGCTCCCCGGCGAGCGCACAGAAGTGCCCCACCACGACGTGGTATGGACTCGATTAATGTCTGTAGTAGCGTTGGAGGGCTCTGACGCCATGAATCCTACAGGGCTGTCCATAAATCCGTAAGAGTACGTGTTGGTGGAGATTTCTTCTGCACAGCACGTTGTAAGGCATCCCAGATATGCTGGTGATCAGACAGGATGTTTACGTACGCGTCACCTTTCAGAGTCGTATCTAGATGCATCAGGGGTCCCATATCGCTCCAACTGCACATGCCACATGCCACACGCCTCCACCAGCTTGAGCAGTCCCCTGCTGAGATGCAGGATCAATGAATTCATTAAGTTATCTCCATACTCATGCACGTCCATCTGCTCGACGCCATTGGAAACGAGACTTGTCCGATGAGAGAACATGTTTCCAACCATCAACAGTCCAATGTCGGTGTTGACGGGCCAGGAGAGGCGTAAACCTTTGTATCGTGGGGAGTCAGCAAGGGTACTCGAAAGCCCGTATCGAAGATGTCTCGTTGAAAGGTTCGCACGCTGACACTTGTTGATGGCTTAGCATTGAAATCTGCAGCAATTTTCGGAAGGGTTGCACACACCTGCCACGTTGAACGATTCTCTTCAGTCGTCGTTGGTTCCGTTCTTGCAGGATCTTCTTTCGGCCGCAGCTATGTCCGAGATGTGATGTTTTACCGGATTCCTGATATTCACGGTAACTCGTGAACTGGTCATAAGGGAAAACTGCCACTACCTCGGAGATATTGTGTCCCATCGCTCGTGCGTCGACTATAACTGCTCTAATAACTGCGCACTGACTTGTGTGGTCTTATGTAGGGGTTGCCGTCCGCAGCGCCTTATTCTGCCTGTTTACATATTCTATTCAAAAATGGCTCTGAACACTATGGGACTTCACTTCCGAAATCATCAGTCCCCTAGAACTTAGAACTATTTCAATCTAACTAACGTAAGGACATCACACACATCCATGCCCGAGGCAGGATTCGAACCTGCGACCGTAGCGGTTGCGCGGTTCCAAACTATAGCGCCTAGAACCGCTCGGCCACTCCGGCCGGCACATATTCTGTATTTGAATACGCATGCCTATACCTGTTTCTTTAGGGCTTCAGTGAAAACTGCTTAAGAAAGGTACGATTCGTTATACAAATGGGAGATAAATACTTAGGCCGGTGACACAAGGTGGGAGTCGTGATGAAGTGATTCGAGCAGTTTTAATGAGAGGAAAAGTATTCTAGACGTGAAAACAGTGCCACAATCATAAATGAATATTCACTGTTACGATAACGTGCATACAGTTTTGGCAGCTTATACAAATAAGAACATAAAATGATTCCCCTTCCTCAAGAAACACTCACAGCTAAGAGCTACAGCTGAAGCGCCGTCTAGTGGTCTAGTCAGGCCTTTCACTCCATTTGCACAGAGAGAGACTAGTCTGAAGTATGGAGAGGTAGTGTAGGCAAAGCGTTACACTTCACATGAGTGACCAGATGATTTAAAGATTGTTCAGCAGTAGGTTAAGAATAGATATGTGCGGTGAGAAGTCTGTAAACAAGTGTCATACCAGTTCGAAGACGTATCTCCGTGTTCATAGAAACTTGTATGATAATGAATCGTTGAAACCTACTGCTAATGAATAGGATAACCAACGTTCCGTTCCTCGAAAACAAGAGTTAGAGAATACATCTTCGCATATATAAATTCGTCGGGGAAGCACTATCAAAAAGCTCCCGCCACTTTTCTGGAAAAACACACTCCTCGGATAGTTGTGAGTCTACAGTACCACTTGAAGCTACCGTATCCACATCCATGTATAATCCAATCAACGCCTCCTTTTACTTGAATATTACAATAATTATAATTACGTATCCATTAACTAAAATTAGGAAATTGATTATTGAGTTAATCAGGTGCCCATAAAAGGATGAGAAACTTTCGTCTGCAGATTATCTGTACTAAATGTGACGTTGTTCCACACAGTCACGCTAGTTCGGAGACTCTGGAAATTCTGTTGCCTCAGATGGAGAAAAATATTATGTTTCAGTTTATATATCTAAGGACAATTTACTGTTGTAGTGAATTTCCCATTCATTCAGCCTGCCAGTCACACGAAAGTCAGTGCAAATGAACGTACAATTTGTGTCGACTTAGTCAGTGCCTTTACGTTCCATTATGCGGACATCTTCAGATCTTCGTTCTGTGGAAGTATATATCAGCCAACAACATTACCAACTCAACGGGAAAACTACAACGACGTGCTGAATGAATGGAAGACATCTTTTGCTGGAACACGAATCTAGTCATGAGTAATTTAAAGCGAAATTATCAATACAAATGCGAAGATCGCTTACTATTTCAGTCTTTCTACAATCTGACTAACAGAGATGGACATAACTGCCAACAGAGCTATCACATTTCGTTATACTTCTATTTATAAGCAATTTTTATGAATCTTGATGCATAGAAATTTCTTTAGTTGTTAAACAATTTACGTGAGTATTTCATTGGCATGTAGTTTTACTGTTAAATAAGACTGGGCTCGCAGCTGCTCTCCGCTAATAATGAAGCAAATTTGAACATTTATTTATAAAATCTGAAACATACAATATTATATGATTTATATAAGAAACAGTCACTTTTCGGAGTTCACCTGTCGTTCTCAAATGTCAAAAAGATCACTTTTTAGGATGCCATTAAGAAAAAAGCGTTGCTTGGAAGCATCATATTGTGTATGAGCCATCCGCATTGTGTACTTACAAACCTCGAAAGAGCAAGAGAACCGTGCGACTAATGGTTGATTGTGAGTCTACTGAAAAGTGTTAAAACTGTAAGTGAATGGAGTTCCGGTCACTGGATATACGAATCAACTCCATTATACGGAAATGTACTTCTGTGAAATTACCCCTGCCGCAACCTCGGCGTTATTAATCATTGGAGGGTGTTATCTGAGGAGAATTCTATAAGCACATACTTTTCCCTGTTTCTGATGCCACCGATCAACTTTGGAAACGCAGATGTGCCTTTAACTAACTGTTTTAATTGTTCGCGCATTACGGACTAAATACATTCCCAGTACCTTCTTGATAGAAAAAGCGTTGACAGTAATTGAGTAATATGTGTTGTAGATGCACGAACTCATGGTATTGGAAGAGTATTTGTATTCTTCGACGAATCTTTGTGGTGTGTTACGCGGTGGTAAATACACTCCTTGAAAATTCTATGGCCCCGTATTTTCATTTATATAGTAAATATAGTAATATCCGAAAAATTATGGAAGTTGACGTCGTAGCTCGCAAAACTTCTCTCGGAAAAAAAATCTTCAAGTACATTGTGTACTTGTTAAACACTGTATCTATTTGTTCTTCTGCTCACTGAAATATAATAACGTTGAGGATCTTTCAAAATGGATATTTGTATTGTGAAGGGAGTGTACATTGTAGCAGGATTTGGTGAGGGGAGATAGCCCGTCCCCAGAGGAAGTTTGTTAGCCGCGAATATTAAAACCCCGTCCCGACTGTCGAAAGGCCAATTACGATTACATGCCGTTACTGCTGCTGCTACCCCTTATTAAACAATTTCAAGTTTTAAGCTGAGTCGACCCACGGCGTGCCAAGCCAATTTTCTCCAGTGTTTGTTATGTAGTAGGCAATTACTGGAAGCTTGCCGTCGAGAGGAGCAGATATTCTCTTTAATATCTTCGTCGGTAGACTCAGACTCTTCAGATTTCTCGTGGCAGACTCACTAATCAGGAAGAAGAGCCAGAATTTTTTCCTCAGTTTTACATTTGTCGGGAATATTTGGACGATGCTGTATAGTTAGGTGACGAAAATTTTGATATAATTTACATTACGGCATCATACTGTCGAGAATACAGCTGCTTTCATTGAACATTTGAACTGTAGTATTCTAATCGGTTTATCATGTGATTTATTCGTTGTAGTTGATCTGCTCTTCTTCGTAATAAGGCAGCTGTAATTAATTGGCACATTTTGTTCTATTAGGTCGCCCTTATTTTTCAAGTTCTATTTTTTCTTTGAACAAACCTCCAGTCTGATTCCATTGAGCAAAATTTTGAGTTGGTCATAATTTGATTTTAATATAAATAGCAACAGGGGTGCTTCTTAGTTACTCTATTCGTATTTCTCATCACAAAAAAGCTATTCACGCAAAGCTGATTATTCAGTAGCTTCAATACCTTCAATATACTTATCTTTTTTTAATTAAATCATACAACCTGTAAAGGTACCGCATGCCACTATTTAATGCATTGAACGTTTTTATTTTTTATTCAGATGAGTAATTCCAATCACAGATGACCAAGGCGACGGAGACAGCTAAGATAAATTTTTCTTCAGTGTTTGCAAAGCGGAGACAGGAACATCATGATGGACTAGAACTGTGTAAACTTACTAACACTGAATATGCAGTGACTGTTTAATTATAGTTTATTTTATTTTTACGTGTAAAAGCCTCAAATGGCTCTGAGCACTATGGGACTTAACATCTGTGGTCATCAGTCCCCTAGGACGTAGAACTACTTAAACCTAACTAACCTAAGGACATCACACACATCCATGCTCGAGGCAGGATTCGAACCTGCGACCGTAGCAGTCGCGCGGTTCCGGACTGAGCGCCTAGAACCGCTAGACCACCGCGGCCGGCTTTACGTGTAAAATTCATGTCATAAATACATGTATATTTTACAGAATTGATGAGCTTTATATACGCTTCTCTCTCGCCTTTTGACGGCAGTCTCTCTCGCTCAGAAGCTTTTTGTCTCAAATAACTAGTGATCGATTCTACTACGTGACAACATCGGTCCTCTTTCCAACCGGTGGTTGAAAAAAAAAACTGGTTACTTACTTTACAGTAAATATCTTCAAAGTTTTAGCATGTGCTAAACCCTCAAAGTTTTATTTATTTATTTTTCTTAAAACCTTTTTTCCCCTCTCCTATGAACTTCCAAGGGTCGTTGAAAATATGATTGCAATTTTCCTCATCGACATGTTGGAAGCTTCTAAATTTCGTGTGCTAACTCACGACTCCTTTGCCGGAATACATATTTTTTTCCAGAAAGTCACTCTCATACTCTGAAATCGTAAAAGAAAATCATTAAAATGTTTACAGATGTCAATATGCTTCCAATTACGTTATCCAAGCAAGCTCAGACGAGATAAAGACTATGGAACAGTACTTGCTATGACTGCTACCTGCACTCAAAACCGCACTACGACTGGGTTCATCGCCACTGTCTGTGCCTTTGGGTGACTTAACCGTCACATCAGCGCATCATTGTGACTTGTCAAATAATGCTTACAGTGAAGGAAATTGAAGCAAACAACCAATCTGCATTAATTTATTGGAACGCTGCAGTAAATAATTTTGGTGCCAGATGGAATATTACGATCTCTGTAGGAAAACAGTAGATATGCTAAGGTTGATCTTGTTTTTCCACATTCTGCTATCTTTACTTTTTTAGTGTTGAATAAAGTTTGGACAGAGGGGAGTACTTCCGTTCATTATTTAATAATAACCATTCAAGTGAAGAAATCGGTGTACATAATGATTATTGTAGTCATGTGGCATCTTTTATGGAAGAGATGGAGATGGAGTCTAACAGTTCTTTAGTCTGTAAAAGGAGGTAAGTAAAAATGGGTTAATTACTGCCTGGCCGGGGCTGTATCAAAATGGCCGCTTGCGCGTTACGTAAGAATTAAGAGAGTAATTCTAACCATTTTGAAGAGTTTGTAGTCTTTAACTTTTTCGATTTCACCGTAAAAACACAAAAGGAATAACAGTTTTCTCCTGTATACCGGTGTAAATCGAGACAGGTATGTTTTTTCTAGATTATAAAACTAACCATAATCTTGAAATATAGCACTAGGATATAACCTGTTCGTACTTCTCTCGTTCATGTAAATCCCTTCTGTCTGCTACCACTAACGATTATATAGCGAATCAATTCTCAAATTGTGGCGTATTTGATATTCAAAATATTAAATTATTTTTCTCTCACCAACTACCAAGCAGTTAAGTCACACAGAAGAAGATTCTACACTGGCGACCGTGTACACGACGTATATACATCTGCATTTGAACAGATGAGGTTCAACAAACTACAGTAACATTTTTAGACAGTAAAACTAGAACAGATAAACTGGAAAAAGGGTGATTGTGAAATATTTTCCCGGTGGCAGCAAAACAGCACGTCAGGTAAAGAACATCACTACTCACTCTTAGCGCTTTTATAAGTTAAATGTGCGAGCAGAATTGTTTTCATTTTGCTGAACCAACTATCTGCTACGCAAAGAATTTGGTTTCTTTTCTGGTGGTGTCAGAGTTTTCTTTTGGTTGTTTTTTTGTAGAAATTTCACAAGAATATTGTTCAAAAAATGGAGGAAACATTCTTGTCATACACCATACTGGCGTGTTGACGCTTGTAATCAAGGTTTAAGTCACGTGACTAGGGGCAGAAAGCTGAGCTCCTGTCATTACACGCTGTGTGAAGAGAAGCTTACAGTTACAGTTACTCTCATTCATACCGTTAATTTTGTCAGTTCAACGAACTGTAGTAACCCTTACACATGTAGTAGTATAGTTAACCTAATTTCTCCGAAATTCCTGATAATAAAGCAGTGGTTACCTTATTTACATGTGGTCAAGCTGAAACGTATTGACAGTTATTTTAACAAGAATCATTGTTCTTTTGTGAATACCTTCTTTTTTTTCACTGTGATTTCCTGTAGTTCATCGCTTCCACAGAAGTGGAAAATGAAGTAACAATATCGAACGCTGTATTAATTTTTTAACGATTCCACAAGAATATAGTATATGTGTGAAATGCTTAGTAAGTTTTTCTAAGAAGGGGGCTACATCTTAACGATATGTCATCTCAAAGGCTTAGTCATTCATCTAGCCTTACATTCCACGACCATCATCCATCCTAGCTTTCAACTTATGGAAATACCACTGCCAGTATTTCACTTACACAACTGAGATTTTCGTCACTTTATCTCATTTGTAAGATACAAAAAAAGACTTATCAGAGCATACGTGAAGGTTTTTACTTCTACATCAAGTAAAAAGCTCAACAGGTCAACATTTGACCTGTAAAAAGAAGTCATAAATTGTGCACTATAAATGTGTAATGACATACTCGGTTTCATCCCCCGAGTCACGTGACTTAGCTATTGGTTTCAGTAAAATGACGTGCGCTGTCTATGTTATCTCTGGTCTATGACTCTTGCAGTAGCGCGAAACACGCTTAGTGTCACGAAGTTGTTTTGCAAAGATATACGTATCAGTATCGGAGATAAGATACAAGTTCGCATTATCTGTGAACAATTTACGTAGTGAACATAAGATGAATAAGAAAGAGAATGTTACTTAATTTCGTAAATTTATACACGACGCTGTGGTTGAAACTAAGTTTGAAACAACAACTGTGGAAAGCTGAGAGGAAGAGAACACTTTAGATACTATACCCGACGTTAATGCTGAAAATGTTCAGGGTAACGGTAGCGATGTTGTCGCTCCGCAAAGTGACGCAGCATCACAGTCGGAGAGGAAATGTAGTTCGGAAGTAGCAATACCAGACCTTATACTTGATCCATTTTTGCAACTATATCAAAGGAAAGAAGCTTCAATCAATCAAAAACTTGATGAAAACACTCAAACACTTGACAATAATGATGTAAGATTATAGGCTAACGATGCTAGTAATCTTAGATGCAGAATACTTTGAAAACAGACGTTGCGTATCACGTCATTTAAGTGATACTCGGCAACATAAAAGTAATAACTAATGACATTTCAACATTGAAAAGGACAGTAAAAGACATGCCAGACCAGATTAAAGAACTGACAGATGATTTTGGTATAACGCGGTTAGAACATACTACACTATAGTAGTCAGTTCAACAGGTAGACAAACAAGTAGATGACATAGCAATGAAACATGAGAAACAAATTGGACTTTTTACGAGAGAAACAGTGTTTAATTGTTGATATGTTAGAGACAGAGCTACAGAGGGCTTTTGAACAAACGATTACCGATGTGTACGCAGAACAGAATACTTGTATGGGTCACATCCAATGAACATTTACACAAGAACTGCCTAAGGGTAAGTAAGGATCGTGTGCGAAAAAAAAATAGGAAGACAACAGGACAAATTAGAAGATGAATGGAGTAACATTAAAGAGAAGCAAGGAAAGATAGTAGCTATCGAGGTAAGAGTAATGCTGCTTATCATAACCCATTTACTCAAGTAAATGAATGTGCACAAGAAACAGTAGCTAGTAAAAACATTGTATCACAAAACACTTTCATCAGCTATATTAGAAGGAAGCCTTTAAGAAACCGACAGATCCAGGTGTTCACCCTAGGAAAGAAATCTGTTTATCCAGTTATTTGCGTAAAAGATTTTTGAAGCGTGTTGCCTACAGCTTGCTCTGAACAACAAAAGATCCAATATGTATTAGGTAAGGTCAGGCCTCGCTTTTGGCATCCGAGACGGCATATATGTGTCACACACAGCAGAATTTCGAAATGCGTTTCTTGCGAAATATTGGTCGCGTTGTGAGCAGGAATGATTAAAAAACGACACCAGTATTTAGTCCAGAGCCTTACAACATCAGGCAGAGATTGTTAAGGAAATACTTCAGGTAGTTCATAAGTAAGACTCGTTTCTGGGATGAACCAGTGGCTCTTAGTGATGTTCTACACATTTTGAAGGAAAAACTTCCATTTCACATTAGACAAAACTGGTACAGATCCCAGAAACTAATAAAGGATACTTTTTGTCGGTTCTTAATTCTGCTGACCTAATAAACGAAGATATGAAGTTAGTTTACTCGTAGTGAGTATAATGGGGCGACCTCTATTTACTTTCTTAGGAGAAGGAAAACTTCTTAGCCAAGATCGCTATAAAACGCTGTATTGTGGTTGACCGTTTTCGGTAAACCGTGTTACTAACATCAGATATACCTCCGTGTTTATAATAACCTGTACAGAGGTATATCTTATGATGGTAACATAGTTTACCGAAACCTGTTATCCACAATACAGTGTTTTATTGCGATCTCAGCTAAGAAGTTTTCCTTCTACTAAGGAAGATATGAAGGTAAAATAGCAGTAATAGAATGAGTGCACTGTGCCGCTGGTGCGCTAACCATTCGCACACCGAGCCCACTGCACGCACAAACTGCAAAACAGTAGCTGACTCATCAGGGAACAGCAAGGCACTCGTAAAATAAGCGTTGTGCGACAAGAAGAAGCCCGGAAACACCAACAGGTCAATTAGTACGATCACATAATTTTAGCAAAAATCTGCCTGAACAAGCAATTCAAAATACGGTACAAAAACAGCCGGAAAACGGCGGGTAACAGATTAAACTAAGAATTCCAATAATAGTGTAATCTGTAGCAAGCTGGAATAATGTATGGTTTAACGCAAAACCTATTGTGCTCTTTGACCTGGATTTTTTATTGAAAACCCTTAATAGTTCCTGCACGATGTGTAAAAACAATCGAACGTGTGTGTAAAATGTCAAGATGATCCTTTCTGTAAGTTTCTGTACGTTGCTCTACTTTATCCACCTTTTTCTGATCCAGACTATGTATACCGAGCTCCTGATCCATTTCATCGTAAAAGGAACTTGCCCAGCTTGCGTCATTACCAAAGTATTCCAGTAGAATCTGCAATGTATTGTCTGTCAAAAAACATAAATATTTCATTTTCTCTTCTTCTTTCGAGATTCAGTCTCGAAATGTTAATGAAACTGACTTACATCCCATTCCTACTTTGGTGTCATTGAAATTCAAAGCAGGTTTATATTTGTTTAGAAAATCTACACCTATTAGTCACAAAAAGTCTAAATAGGTTTGCCGCTTCACGTCAACATTTTTTCCAGAAATAGCCCGTTGTATTTTAATCTTGCGTAAGGGTAAAATCGGACAATTTGTTGTCATCCGTTTGTGGAATGCAGTGTCACTGACCACAGGAATAGGGATACCAGAGTCAAGGACAGAGAAAAGTGTAGTGTTGGCTACTGAAATGTTTATTATTGGATATACTTCAGAGTTTTGTTTGTCATATGTCTCTTCCAGTGAAAGGTGTCTAATGTCTTCAAAACGCATGAAATTCAAACTTTCGACAGCAGCGTGGTTTGAGTGAGTCACAGAGTTGCTCGTTGCCGGAGTCGCCAGTCATTGTCTTGTACTGCTTCCTCGTCGTTGATTATCTCGTAGATTTGGTGAACTAACTTTAATTGTTTCTGTCTGTCGTGCTGGGCTTGCCCTTCCTGAAATTGGCCACTGTGAGTTATTATGTTGAATACTGTTATCGTGTTGGTGTTGACTGTATTGCTTGCTATTTCCAAGCTATTTGCTATTCCCAAGCTATTTGCTATTTGCTATTTGATGCTTTTTCTGTTGTGCCATGTACTTTGCGGATTCGATTTATCTGAAGTGTACCCATAAGAATGCGTATGAATACCATCTGAGTGGGGTACTGTCAGTGGCTATTTTTGTTTTGTTGTACGTCATTACGCCTGTTCGCATTAAAGTAGTTCCTGTGATGTACGTTAGTGTGTTCATAGTCAGAGCTTCGGAAATTAATTTTGTCACAGTACTGTCAGAAAGGTCACAGTTCGTAGTAATAGACGGAAAGTCATCGAATAAAACAAGGAAGTGTTCCTATTGTTCCTGATGTATATTAACACACAGGAGACAGTCTGAGTAGCCCTATTAGATTGTTTGCAGATGATGCTGTCATTTACCGTCTTGTATCTGAATTGGTTTCAGGTTTTAATGCTGAATATGGTGCAGGTGGTTTTACTTTTTTTTTGCTGAATAGAGAAGAATTGTTTTTATGAGAATGTTGTTGGCTTTAATTTTTTTAGTTGGTGATTTTCATTCTTTTATATTTTTTACTAAGCTTTGCATGAGGGCTTAATTAAATATGATTGAAAATATTTTTTGGTTTTTAGTAGCTGTAAGTCCGATTACGCAAGTCTCGTAAACGGTTGGCCCTGACTATTATTATTACGCAATCTGACTGCTTAGAACAACAATAAAGAATGAAATGAAATTTTTCGTTGACACAATTAATTAATTAAGTCCCCAGCAACTATAAAATCTACGAAGCCAACAAAGCACAAGTGTAGCTGTTCTGTATGTGGTAGTATGACTCAACGCACATCTGGCACGGTTCTTCTTCAACAAGACAAGAATTTAAAAATACCGGTTTTACTGACGTGATAAAAGAAAATTACAAATACTATAATCGCGTAATGAAAGCTGAATTACACTCTAATACAAGAACACAAGCCAGATGCTTTGTTGACTGAACCTGTAATGATGCATTATTTGAGACACACAAATAATAAAAGAACATAGTGGTTTTTACCTTCATATATATTGACGAAATGCACTCTGATCATTACAATATCTTCATTAGAATAACATCTGCTATCTCTCCCATCAAATAACTGGATAAAACATGGAACAAACACTCCCTACTACCACATATCCACTCCGACTTCACGACAAGCAGTGCCAACCACAACTTCTCGGCAAAAACTGCCTGCCGCTACCTCTCAATAATCACTCTCTGCTACAACATCTCAACACAGACTACCACGAGACCTCGACAGGCACTGACTACTACGAGCTCTCAACAAGCACTGACTACTACGAGTTCTCGACAAGCACAGACTACTACGAGCTCTCTCCAAGCACTGACTTCTACGAGCTCTCGACAAGCACTGTGGAGGCGGCTTAATAATACTCTTTGGCGCAATCTCTGGCGCAGTGGCTCAGTGTAGCCACCTTTCATATGCCCCTCCTCCACAGGCCAGAATTTGATGGTATTTTTGCCAGCATTGGTGGTGAAAATACCACCAAATTCGTCCAGAAAAATACAGACAAAAATAAAAGATAATATTAATACCTAAATATCATATAATTAGTTAAAATTTTGGCTTTGCACAGACCTTTCAATAACCTAATATATGAAATACAGTATGCAATACAAATTCTTTTCATACATGTGGCTTTACATAATAGTTTGAACAATACACAAAAAATGAGTTTATACAAATGTTCACATAAAATGCTTTTAATGATTAGTTTATACAAAAAAAAAGACTCCAACAGGTGACATCTTTTCAGTAGGAGCAGTCCATCAGTGGCACCCAGTAAAGTTTAGCAGGTACACCCAGCAACAAGTCACATTAGTTCAGTAGAAGCAATCCATCAGAGGCACCCAGCAATGTTGAGTAGGTGCAGACAGCAACAAGTGACTTCATTTCAGTAGAAACAGTCCATCAGTTGCACCCAGCAATGTTGAGCAGGTGCAGACACCAACAAGTGACCTCATTTCAGTAGAAGCAGTCCATCAGTTGCAGCCAGCAATGTTGAGCAGGTGCAGACACCAACAAGTGACATCATTTCAATAGAAGCAGTCCATCAGTAGCACCCAGCAATGTTGAGCAGGTGCAGACACCGACAAGTGACATCATTTCAGTAGAAGCAGTTCCATCTGTGGCACCCAGTAAAGTTGAGCAGGTGCAGACACCAACAAGTGACATCATTTCAGTAGAAACAGTCAATCAGTTGCACCCAGCAATGTTGAGCGGGTGCAGACACCGACAAGTGACATCATTTCAGTAGAAGCAGTCCATCAGTTGCACCCAGCAATGTTGAGCAGGTGCAGACACCAACAAGTGACATTATCTCAGTAGAAACACTTCCATCTGTTGCACCTAGTAGTATTGAGCACGTACACACAGCAACAAGTCACATTATTTCAGTAGAAACAGTTCATCAGTGGCACCCAGTAAAGTTGGGCAGGTGCAGACACCGACAAGTGACATCATTTCAGCAGAAGCAGATCATCAGTGGCACCCAGCAATGTTGAGCAGGTACACACAGCAACAAGTCACATTTCTCAGCAGAAGCAGTTCCTTTAGTGGCACCCAGCAATGTTGAATAGGTGCAGACACCAACAAGTGACTTCATTTCAGTAGAAGCAGTTCCATTAGTGGCACCCAGCAATGCTGAGTAGATGCAGACAGCAACAAGTGACATTATTTCAGTAGAAGCAGTTCCATCTGTGGCACCCAGTAAAGTTGAGCAGGTGCAGACAGCAAGAAGTAACAGTTCATAATATTCACTATCACTGATCACACAGTTCATCAGAATTTATAAGCAGAAATTAAACATGTCCTAGTGGCACCAATCATGTAGAAAAAGTACAAGTAACAGTCGATAATATTCACTATCCCTGATCACACTGTTCATCAGCAGAAATTAAACATGTCCTAGAGGCACCAATCATGTAGAAAAAGTACAAGTAACAGTCCATAATATTTACTATCACTGATCACACAGTTCATCAGCAGAAATTAAACATTTCTAAGTGTCACACATCATGTTGAAAAGTGCAGGTAACAGTTCATAATATTTACCCTCACTAATCAGACAGTGCAGGCATGAACAATAGTTTGAATGCACATACAAATGCTTTTACACTAAACATACAAATCATAACAAACACACAAATGATGTCAGATAATTTTCATATTAACTGTTACAAATACTCAAATATCAGTAAACCTATAATATTTATGGGTGTCAGTGCAAGCCACTGCAAACAAATAAAATAATATTTACGAGATGGGTGGGTAGGATTAGGAAAGGAAAACACACAAAACACACTCATTCATCTTTCATCCACATTAAGTACTACTGTGTAATTGAATGGTGTTAACTGTGTAAATGTAATTCTGTCAAAATCTGATGTTCATCATGTATATCAAGTAGTAGTGGCAGCAATGTATAACAGTCAATAATAGTTAGTCAACGTCATAGTCATCATGTCAAGACCAATGTTTGCCAAGCCAGATCAAATGTACTGTTGTTGAACAACTGTCAGTGAGCCAAGATATGCAAATACTTCCTCTCTTCAAAAAAAGTATATACTGCTTAGTGATTTAACAAAGTGTGTGTATAGACTATCTTCCTTTTACTTTAGTGTTCTAGTCTGCTATCTTCATCCTCCTTGTTCCATAAGACCAACAAAAAAAATATGCTCCTCACTTACTTTACTTCTTATCCACCAATACTCCAATAATCATCAACTTCACACAATCTCAATAATACCTCAATAATACCTCTTCAATACGTCGATACATATAAACCTTATTGCCAATATATGCTCCTCACTTACTTTACCTCTTATCCACCAAAACCCCAATAATCATCAACTTCACACAATCTCAATAATACCTCAATAATATCTCTTCAATGCGTCGATACATATAAACCTTATTACCAATATCATTTCACTTCGATAACAACTCTTTCCTCTAGTCAGTCTCCTCGAACAAGTACAGATAAAATCCTAATGCAAACCTCATCATCCCATACAATCCGAAGACACATTGTCAACATACAACCTCTGTGTAATCCATCTGAGCCAAATCTTCTACTCATTATGAATTATAAACAAAAGAAATGCATACATGACCTCTAACAGACTTAGTTCGAATAACTCTCAGTAATTAAGTACGATTACGGAATGTGAATGATCATAATATTTCACAGTGTGTACACCACTTCAAGAATTATGGCAAACAGAAGCAAACATGTGGAGTATTTCTTGTGTCAAGTGTCACTTCCTATTTCAATTGCTCACGAAAAATGCAGTGTAATAATTGTCAATGGTCTAAACCTATTTTTGGTATGCCATGTCGTTAGCCTCCTTCCTATTAGCATAAATTTATACAGCTTCCATAAAACCTCAGCTCATGTGACTTCAACGAAGTTCTTTGTACCAATGTCGTTCGTCGAATTATAGCAGTTCATTTTCTTAACTTAAAAATATAAGGCACTGAGCGTAAGCAAAACAAGCACTAGCGAGTAAATATACCAGTAGAGAACAGAATGTCAACAAGTGGATGCAGCACAATCCTTACAACGAGGCTCTGCCAAGCGAACAATCTATAATTAATCCAATAGTGTGATCTAAACTCTCTTTTTGTACACAGTATATCAGCATTTCTATACACCAAATTAAAGAGTAGTTATGACAACAACAGATATGTATAAATATGCAATCCATACGCAAAGCAGTAAACATGTCATTAGCATCATATCAGCATAAGCAAATAAATGTTCATATGTCATCTTAATAAGTAAACATGAAGGCACAAGCAGATAAATCACAAAGTATAACTTACATACCTAACCACATCAGCACAATAAATCAGATTACAATTATAATTTAAATAAATAAGCACAGCAGGCACATAATTAAAAAATATGACATCAGTGAAAAAGCATAGCAGCCAAGCGATACATAATATATACAAATAACAATCCTGTTCATTAATAAAACATTGACAAAAATCAGAAAATGTACGCAAGTACGTCGCTTCACACGTAAATTCATAGAACATGAAATTAGCACAGAGTATGAATCACGTAATCGCGAGCAGCGAATTACGTCTAAAGTACGTACCTAAGTGGAAATATATTACCTGAAAAATGAACTCAATTAATAGTTACCCTTTTTAGTTTATTAGTTTCTTCTTCGAAATTACATTCTTCCTGAAAATTTCTCGATAGCAAGTCCTCTTAACGTCGGAGACACACAGAATTTACCAGAAGTTCTTAAATATTTTATAGATCCGTATCCTGAAAAATACTGAATGTTAATAACAGAATTCATCAAGTCACTATAGCCTTATACTGAATTTAATCGGAGAAATTAAACTGTGTATTTGTTTACGGCTGTCAGTGCATTCGCACTGAGCGCTCGATCAGCTGTAGGCGCGTGACGTAGGAAGCAATTGTTTTCGGTCAACGAATGCCTTGTGCGGCGCGCAGACTTGACTGTTGCTTTGAGAATATGCCGCCACCAAAACACAGCGCGGTATCCTTGTACTCTCCGCATGTTTACATGTAGCTGTTAGTTTCTCACAAGTATGTCATTCTACAAAAAAATTTTTTTTTAAAAGTATATCATTCCACAAAAATTTTGGAAACTACGAACCTCACGTTTTGTGGCAGGAACAGCATAATTACGAATAGCGTCCAATTTTTTTGGATCAGGAAGAGTACCTTCTGTGCAAATAGTGTGACCGAGAAATTTCACCTGTGAACGACCAAATTCAGATTTTTCTAAGTTCACTGTAATGCCACCTCGTGCAAAAATACGTAATAATGAATCCAAAACTTTGCTATGCTCACCTCAAGAACGCCTAGCAATAAGAATGTCGTCAACATATGAAATAAATTTGTCACGAATATAAACAGGCAAAACTTCGTTCAAACCACGAATGAATGCTGCTGAAGGTACAGTATGTCCAAATAGTAATTTTCGAGATCTCTTTTGGGTAAAATCGTCATATCCGGTTATTGTCTACTTACTCTCTAGATAGATAGTCGAAGAGTTGTTTTGACAGATGCAAAGAATAGTAAAAGAGGAGGCAGCGGTGCAGAAAACTAAAAGAGAAATAGCACCACTACAGCTCGGGGCCCTATGCTCGCTACGGCACATATTCACTTAGAGTAGTGAATCCCCTGAGGACATTAATAGCCGCACATAATTTCCAGTTTGTGACTTTGTGGCACATCTGGCGGAAGTGCGTACGTAAATTGATCTAACCATGAACATGGATGTATGTCATTCTTAGAATTGCGGAAGATCTTAAATTTCCGAACAGTCAAAAGGTGTTTATATTCAAAGTTTTCGCCTCGCGGCGACAAAGACCTACCGCGTCTGTCCCAGTCCCAATGACGATTATTGTAAAGTTCGCGCGCCTGGCGCTCTCTTGTTGCATCCCGTAAATGAAACAAATTATTTTCTTCAAAGCCCTCTGCTATCAGTGATTCTAGATTTCTTTTGCTGTCTTTTCCTACGATTTCGCCTTCAATTTGTTTGACTTGCTTTTTTAATGCCTCAAACTCCCTTTTCACGCGTTCATTAAATTTTCCCTGATTTTCAACATGCTTATTTATATTCTGGTACTCTTCGGTTTCTGAAAATGGTAATGGAGCTGTATCATCCGAATCTCTGTCCCCATTTAAACTAAGATTTGTCAATTTATCTGAAATTTCCTCAACTCTTTCCGATAAGTCACCTAATTGTTCTTTCTGTTTATTTACGTCTTCCGTAAGTGTCGTGACTCGGGTTTCAGTATTGACACATTTGGTAGTTAACTGCTCATATTGTTGTGTTAGATTATTTATTCTGTCATTTGGTACGGATTCCTCGATTCTCTCAAATATTTCTCCCTTATCGTGTGCATGTTGTAAATTTAACTCTGAAAATTTCTGTACTATCACGCGATCTCTTTCCTCCTGTTCTCTATCCTGTTTCCTTTGTCTGATTTCTACTGCAATTAATCTATTATTGTGAGCATTCAAAATCGGTTGTACTTCTTCTCTGATTTCTTTCTTTAATTCAGCTTTCATATTTTTGAAACATGTCCCTATTCGTGAGTCTAACCGTGTTTCCAAAGTTCCCATCTCTGTTTTAATTGTTCCAATCTCTGTTTTAAATTCAGATCCTAACCGTGTTTCCATTGTCCCCATATCATTTTTTAATTCTGATCCCAAAGATCTCATCCGTGTTTCCATTTGTGAGTCTAACCGTGTTGCCAAAGTTCCCATCTCTGTTTTTAATTCAGATCGTAACTGTGATCCCAAATTTAATATTGCACCCATCAACTGCTCCATATTAAATTCAGAATTCTTTTCGCCCCAAACATTTCCCGCAAAACCAGTTTCCTTCGTCATAGCTGTAAAGATATCTGTGTTCGATACTATTCCCGAATCTTCTGTCATTAATCTCGGATTCTGTGAATTTTCTGATTGAGAAAAATTTTGAAATGGTTCCGGACTATTTTCCCGACTTATTACATTGTTTTCCCCTTCATTATCCATCATACTGTTTTCCTCTGTCGGCGAGTTCGCCATGATAACAATTTCGTCATTCTCACTATTCATCATTTTTGCCTTTTTCATCGATCGCGTAATCATTTACAAAATATAAAAAAAAATTCGTCACTGTACGAAAATTACACACAATGACTCTTTATCTCCAACAATACCATTTACATGAAAAGTTTCCCTCAAACACAATTAATCGAACAATTGAAATAATTGCACTAAATTGTCAAATGCATATACAAGACAACAAATCAAATTCTGAGAAAAAATACCATTAGAAGAATGACAATTACCAAATCTACACATGCAAAATAGACTACAATTACTAACTACAAATTACTACAACAATACTACCATCTACTATTTTTACAATCAGAAGAATCCAAGGGACGATCCTGGCAGGGTCGCCATGTGCATGAGGGCTTAATTAAATATGATTGAAAATATTTTTTGGTTTTTAGTAGCTGTAAGTCCGATTACGCAAGTCTCGTAAACGGTTGGCCCTGACTATTATTATTACGCAATCTGACTGCTTAGAACAACAACAAAGAATGAAATGAAATTTTTCGTTAACACAATTAATTAATTAAGTCCCCAGCAACTATAAAATCTACGAATCCAACAAAGCACAAGTGTAGCTGTTCTGTATGTGGTAGTATGACTCAACGCACATCTGGCACGGTTCTTCTTCAACAAGACAAGAATTTTAAAATACCAATTTTACTGACGTGATAAAAGAAAATTACAAATACTATAATCGCGTAATGAAAGCAGAATTACACTCTAATACAAGAACACAAGCCAGATGCTTTGTTGACTGAACCTGTAATGATGCATTATTTGAGACACACAAATAATAAAAGAACATAGTAGTTTTTACCTTCATATATATTGACGAAATGCACTCTGATCATTACAATATCTTCATTAGAATAACATCTGCTATCTCTCCCATCAAATAACTGGATGAAACATGGAACAAACACTCCCTACTACCACATATCCACTCCGACTTCACGACAAGCAGTGCCCACCACAACTTCTCGGCAAGAACTGCCTGTCGCTACCTCTCAATAACCACTCTCTGCTACAACATCTCAACACAGACTACCACGAGACCTCGACAGGCACTGACTACTACGAGCTCTCAACAAGCACTGACTACTACGAGTTCTCGACAAGCACAGACTACTACGAGCTCTCTCCAAGCACTGACTTCTACGAGCTCTCGACAAGCACTGTGGAGGCGGCTTAATAATACTCTTTGGCGCAATCTCTGGCGCAGTGGCTCAGTGTAGCCACCTTTCAGCTTGCTGTTATATCTTTTGGGTTTGAGTTCGAGGTACTTTACCACGGTTTCATTATGATAAGTTAATGTATTTGGTCGTCAGATGACCATAACTAATTGCAAAATGATTTAGATAAGATATCTGTATGGTGCGAAAAGTGGCAATCGAACCTGAATAAAGAAAAATGTGAAGTTATCACCATGAGTACTAAAAGTAGTACGCTACACAAACGTGAAGGCTGTAAATTCTATTAAATGTTTAGGGATTACAATTACAAATAACCCAAATTGGAACGATCACTTAGATAATGTTGTGGGTAGAGCAAACCAAAGACTGCGATTCATTGGCAGAACACTTCAAAGGTGCAACAGGTCTACTAAAGAGACTACTTACACCACGCTTGTCCGCCCTATTCTGGAGTATTGGTGCGCGGTGTGGGATCCGCATCAGGTGGGACTGACGGATGACATCATAAAAGTTCAAAGAAGTGCAGCTCTTTTTGTATTATCACGAAATAGGGGAGATAGTGCCACAGACATGGTACGTGAATTGGAATGACAATCATTAAAACAAAGGCGTTTTTCGTTGCGACGAGATCTTCTCATGAAATTTCAATTACCAGTTTTCTCTTCCGATTGCGAGAACGTACGGTTGGCACCCACCTATATAGGGAGAAATGATCATCACGATAAAATAAGAGAAATCTGGGCTCGCACAAAAAAATTTAAGCGGTCGCTTTTCCCGCGCACCGTTCGAGAGTGATTGTACACCGTCAAATTCTCCTTTTTCATTGTCGCGGTTACGCTTTCTTTCAATACGCTCAACCTTCTCATTCATAGTGTTCCAGTAAAGCTTATTTTCACGATTAATTGTTTCTTGGTTTGCCCTAAAATTTATTAAAGACTGATATTCTGTTGTGTCTTGAACCTTTATTTGCGTTTGTTGACAGATTTTCCATTTGTGTTGTCAGGTCATCAACTTTATCATTAATTGTGCTTAACTGTTCTTTTTGTTCTACAGAATTTAGTGTCAATGTTCCCGCTTGTTCGCTAATTTCTTTTACCATTGTGTTAAGCTGTTAGTTTTGTTCTTTTATGTGTGTAACTATCGCACTCGCAAGTGCAGTATGGATTTTAGCTAACAGTTCTTCCTTGTCATTATGCTGACTTGCCTTCAAATTTTCGTGTTCTTTTCCTATGTCACATGTTCTTGTTGCAGAACTATTAATTATTGGTTGAAAGTCATTCTTAATTTCTTCCCTAAGTGATTTACTGATTTCTTCCTGTGATTTGTCTGTTTTCCTACTCATTTAATTTTTTGTTTTGCCAATTTTATTTCTCATTTCATCTTGTGTTTCTTTAAGCATCTGGAGGATTGATTCTAGAAAATCCATCTGATTCGCGCAGTGTCGTTCTCTATAATTGTTCACTGATCGTGATGTGTGTTGTGTTCATTCAAAAGACAGTGACGTAAAACCTGATTCTGATGTACTTATATGGATATGGTGTCTGCATTTTTCAGACTTGTCAGAAAAGAACAGACACCATATCCATATAGGTATATAATTCTGGCGATTCCGGCCATGACCTTCCTCTTCTGTGCAGATGCACACATATTACCCGAACTCATACGGGACTTGGTAAGAATGTCTTCCACGAGTAATGAGTGTGTTGGGTAGGGACACTACGAATGTAGTGTGTGGACATATAAGGTGAGAATGTGGGTCTCGCGGGAAGCGTGCGCAGCACTATTCTCTGTGCCGTCGATGGTTCAGATGTCTCACGGCGTCGTGGTTGTGTGGTCACGTTGTTGGACTGCAAAGTGAAAGTTCCGCGTTCAAATCCTTCTCGTGTCCCAATTTTGCCAGTACGGTAGCTCAGCGTGTTCGGTCAGAGAGTTGGTTGGCCTCTGTAATAATAAAAAAAAAAAAAAACTTAGTGGAAGGATCAACAAACGAACTTGAACGGATGTCATGTGACGTCCGCGGGGAAAATAAAAAAAAAGGGTAGAGCGTCTGCCATGTATGCAGAAGATCCCGGGTTCGAGCCCCGGTCGGGGTACACATTTACACATTTTCACCTCTCCCCGTTGGTAGTATATATCAACGCCCGTCAGCAGCTGAAGGTATTAATATATAATTCTAATTTTGATTCTGACGTCTCTGTACCCATTTGTTGTGAAGTTTCGCACGACTGTGGTGACTTTTGTAAGCTTTCGCTAGACTGTGGCGACTTATCGCAGATCGATTCAGCTCCAGAATTCACATCTTAATTATCCATCGCTTGTTCTATTTCATTGTTGTTTAATAAATTGGTTAACAGTTGTGGATCCACGAAATCTCCTGCTATCTCATGTAAACTATTGACATTTGCTAAATGCTCAAGGTGGTTTATCCCATCCCGTACCGACTCTTAATTCTGCAACACCCTCTATTATCATGTGATACTACAAACTTTCATATTGCTTTCCGTTGTATCAAACCTGATGCAACACTATATGTTGGAAAAACAAAATTGCTACAATGATCAAACAAACCAAAATAAAACTTTACTACTGTGCTCGCAGACAATAATGAAATAAATCCAAGCAGAACCTGTAGTTCAAATGGCGCTGAGCACTATGGGACTTAACATCTGAGGTTAACAGTCCCCCAGAACTTAGAATTACTTAAACCTAACTAACCTAAGGACACCACACACATCCATGCCCGAGGCAGGATTCGAACCTGCTACCGTAGCGGTCACGCGGTTCCAGACTTAAGCGCCTAGAACCGCTCGGCCACTCCGGCCGGCCAGAACCTGTAGTATTATGCCAATTATTTACATAACGAAGTAATCGATAATCGTGACACGACACAAAATTTCAAGGATTGAAAACAGAATTTAACATTAATGCCGGAAAAGAAGTACAACATTAGTATAATTAGGGCAGCGCTATTTTTGCTTTCGATAAACCCAACATTATCTAACTACGGATCATCCAAAAGAACCAACGAACTATCCCGGCCGAAAGCTGAACGTATGTAAGTTGCTCTTTACATTTGGTTTTGTCTGAAATTTATCCCAACTTTACAGAAATTAATACGAACTGTAACTGCTCTGAATGCAGCTTGATTTTGTCTTAAACGCGCAATTGAAGTGAAACAATTATCTTGCCCTAACCAAAATTTCCACTTACCTCGCGTCTTGACAACATCGTTGCAGATTTCTCGAAAGTACAACGGCAAACAGAAAGCAGTTAGCGGATAAGCTAAATTTTTCTTCAAACTGTTGCATGTGAAAATGCCTAATGATAAACAGTGGGATGGGGAGAGTAACTATTCCTATGAAATGATATTCCAAGACAACGATTTTAGAATGAAACATACTATATTCAAAAGACAGAGTCGCGTGGTTTTCACACACAACATTAGTCTGAACAATACTATGCTTAAAAAAGTGAACAATGATTTAAAAAGGGTACAGAGTTAACACAGAATTTCTATAAAAACCAAACAGATTAACCAGTTAATATGTTAATCAGTGATTCAGGGAAGGGGGTGGTTTTTCTCTCAACTCTCAGCAAGTGAACTAGCTGACAATAATCATTCCGCAAAATTAGGTGCGCTATTCTGCAGTCTCAGCTCTAACTTCTTCTATTCAAAAACAGTCACATTGTCTAAAATTTATATTCGTTTCGCTTTTCATTGTCTACATAATATTCCTCCTTGCTATCCTTTCCTCATCTAACAGATACAAGTCCGTACAACACTAATAAATACGTCCATGATCTGTCACACTTCAACTAAGAATGTATCACACTGTGCAGAGGCAAAGAGTGTACTGCGATAAGACCAAAGGTTGTTTAATAATAACGTATCTTGCTCTCTCTCTCTGACGTACACATCGATGACATACAAAAATCAAAATGGGATGACCACCTAAAAATAGTACAATGTAAACACGGGCGGCAACTAAGTATATGTATGTTAACATACCCAGGCTACAATCATAGTTTAAGTAGATTTTAAATAACTATTTTGAACTTCCCTTCTGGGTTGAAACGCTGGTTCTGTTAATATTATAACGGTCAGATAGCAGAACATGACGGACCGCAGACCTAATAAGCCTTCAAGAACTAGGTAAGGAATCTCGCGTTACAATTTCCAAGGTGCCAACACAGACATTTGCACAGCTCTCTGGCAGCGCATCCGGTCTACTAATAGATTTTGCCGGATGAGAATATAAAACACAATTAAAAGAGCACGTTCGTCATAAATGTTCATGACAGAAACAGAAGAAGCTGCGACTATCGTCAAAATTCCACCTCTTGCTCAGACGTTGACAGTAATAATGCCAGGCATCATTTGATAAGGAGAAACTTAAATGGTTCTGACACGTTATTCAAGTCCCCCTAGAGACATGCATCTCGTGACAGATTCACAATCGGCTTCATCGACAAATTAATATTTTCGTTTAATTTAAATAACTCCCTTAGACACAAAACACAACAAATATGAGCAAATCTCACTCCTCGTTTAATTCCGTGCAGTGCAGCTGAGTACACAAATCATTACTCCATACAACAATAAATTATTCCCCCAAAATATTCTCAGATAAGTAGATCCTTTCTAGGTAGGCATTATTAGTTTTTATTTTCCAAATTTCTCTGACCTCCATGCACCCAAAGATGCGTCACCGTAACTTATAATTTAGAAATTCAGCAAACATAAAACACACACACACTATATATATATATATATATATATATATATATATATATATATATATAGTTTGTGTGTGTTTTATGTATGCTGAATATATATAAATCCCTTATATACCCCCAAAAACCTAATTCATACGCATACTGTGCACTGATTTTTGACTTAATACCGTTCACCAAATAATCGAGTTCTCAGACCTCCTCGCACCCAAATTTTTGTCTATTTATAACTGCACTGACCTTGTGCGAAAAAAATCCTTATACGACGAAACTACAAACAAGCTACGATAAATCCTAAAATAAATCATTGAAAATTACCCCTCTAAATAATCCTATAATGTACCCCGGCTAGGTTAATCAGGAAATGTTTTCTCAATAAACGGGAGGCAGTTTGCCTACCGGAGTTAAAAAATTAACACTTGTTCTATTTTAGACCCCACTTCCACCTTAGCCACATCCTGACATGCACACGCACATACGCTCGCAAGGGTTGCTCACCGGGTGGTTACATGGATATTTTAATGGTTTTGATACCCTGGTCGTTCTTAAATTTGTTCCAAACGTTTGATGTAAACCGCAACCCGTTGTCAGGCAACAGCCTTCCTGGTTTGATCACGTTTTTAAAGAAATCCTTTTCTGATTTGTCTATTAGCATTTTAATGTTAGCTTTCCGTATCGGATAAAGTTTAATAAATTTTGGAAAGAGGTCCACAACAACAAATGTGTACTTTATACCGTCAAGTCCTGTGGGCAGTGGACCAAAATTGTCAACCTAACTTGATCGGTATTATATTTAGCATTTCCCCTTGTTGAGTTGTAGTGCAGTATTTTACTCGCTGACATCGATCACAAGCAGGTGTGCGAGTACTCGTCTGGCGAGTTTATTACTGTAGATGTATTGATCTATAAGTTCCGTGCACTTCTGGGCCCCGTAATGACCGTGACTTACATGGACGTAATCTATTAGCTGTTCAACATACACTCCTGGAAATTGAAATAAGAACAACGTGAATTCATTGTCCCAGGAAGGGGAAACTTTATTGACACATTCCTGGGGTCAGATACATCACATGATCACACTGACAGAACCACAGGCACATAGACACAGGCAACAGAGCATGCACAATGTCGGCACTAGTACAGTGTATATCCACCTTTCGCAGCAATGCAGGCTGCTATTCTCCCACGGAGACGATCGTAGAGATGCTGGATGTAGTCCTGTGGAACGGCTTGCCATGCCATTTCCACCTGGCGCCTCAGTTGGACCAGCGTTCGTGCTGGACGTGCAGACCGCGTGAGACGACGCTTCATCCAGTCCCAAACATGCTCAATGGGGGACAGATCCGGAGATCTTGCTGGCCAGGGTAGTTGACTTACACCTTCTAGAGCACGTTGGGTGGCACGGGATACATGCGGACGTGCATTGTCCTGTTGGAACAGCAAGTTCCCTTGCCGGTCTAGGAATGGTAGAACGATGGGTTCGATGACGGTTTGGATGTACCGTGCACTATTCAGTGTCCCCTCGACGATCACCAGTGGTGTACCGCCAGTGTAGGAGATCGCTCCCCACACCATGATGCCGGGTGTTGGCCCTGTGTGCCTCGGTCGTATGCAGTCCTGATTGTGGCGCTCACCTGCACGGCGCCAAACACGCATACGACCATCATTGGCACCAAGGCAGAAGCGACTCTCATCGCTGAAGACGACACGTCTCCATTCGTCCCTCCATTCACGCCTGTCGCGACACCACTGGAGGTGGGCTGCACAATGTTGGGGCGTGAGCGGAAGACGGCCTAACGGTGTGCGGGACCGTAGCCCAGCTTCATGGAGACGGTTGCGAATGGTCCTCGCCGATACCCCAGGAGCAACAGTGTCCCTAATTTGCTGGGAAGTGGCGGTGCGGTCCCCTACGGCACTGCGTAGGATCCTACGGTCTTGGCGTGCATCCGTGCGTCGCTGCGGTCCGGTCCCAGGTCGACGGGCACGTGCACCTTCCGCCGACCACTGGTGACAACATCGATGTACTGTGGAGACCTCACGCCCCACGTGTTGAGCAATTCGGCGGTACGTCCACCCGGCCTCCCGCATGCATACTATATGCCCTCGCTCAAAGACCGTCAACTGCACATACGGTTCACGTCCACGCTGTCGCGGCATGCTACCAGTGTTAAAGACTTCGATGGAGCTCCGTATGCCACGGCAAACTGGCTGACACTGACGGCGGCGGTGCACAAATGCTGCGCAGCTAGCGCCATTCGACGGCCAACACCGCGGCTCCTGGTGTGTCCGCTGTGCCGTGCGTGTGATCATTGCTTGTACAGCCCTCTCGCAGTGTCCGGAGCAAGTATGGTGGGTCTGGCACACCGGTGTCAATGTGTTCTTTTTTCCATTTCCAGGAGTGTATTTGCGTGGGATGCACTGTCTCCAGTGATCCGTCTTCTCGTCATTTCTACGAAACAGCACACCCTTATGGATCATGAAATAGCGGAGTATTTTTTCGCAGCCATTGCTGGCAAAGTTGATTTTGTTGTACCTCAGTTCAGAGTCATCATTTTGGTCTCTGCGCATATCCCTGCAGACCGCACGAATTTCCCTTTCCTTAGGTTTTCCTTTCATGTACAGCAGCTGAAATTCGCTGTCTGTCTTCTCCCCTTCATTGTCTTCTTCTCCAATGGGTAGCCGCGACAGAGCATCGGCAATACAATTCTCGGTCCCTTTAATGTAGCGTATCTGGTAACTAAACTGCTGCAGGAACATTGTCCAGCATATCAAACGGTCGTTTAGTATTCTACAGTCTTGCAGAAAGCTAAGGGCCGTATTGTCGGATAGCACTGTTACCTCTCTACCTTCCAAATACATACGGACGTTCTGAATCCACACACGACTGCAAGCAACTCCTTCTCTGATATGCTGTATCCGCGTTCGTGCTTGTTGAGTATGCGGCTAGCGAAAGCCACACTCCGGTGTTCTGCCTTCCCGTCGATTCGTTTATCTTGGAAGATTTCGCAGCCAATCCCATACTCTGAACTATCCGACGACAAACAGAAGTGTCATGTCGGGATAATAGAGCATGTTGCTCGCACACAGTTTATCCTTTATGTCCTGAAATTCTTTTTCACATTCCTCGGTCCATTTCCAGGATGCGTTTTTCTTTAATAATTGACATAAATTTGGGTTATTCATTCCTCCATCCCCCAAGAATTTTCGATAAAACCCACATAATCTGAGGTACTATTTTATTCGCTTTCTTTTGGTTGGCATTTCTACAACCCGCGATTGATTTTAGTTTTCCGTACTCGGTAAAATTCCCTCAGATATAAGAGTGTGTCTTAGAAACTGAATTTCCGCCCAGACAAATTCGCATTTGGCAATCTTTAACTTCATCCCAGCCCGTGTTAAGGTCACAAGCACTTCCTCCAACAATTTACGGTGTTCTTACGAAGATACTGTCGCTATTAAAACTTCATCCACATAGATCACCAACTTACTCATCAGGCCTTCTCCTAAGACATGGTTTAGCGCTCTCACAAATACTGTCACTGAAATCGTGAGGCCGAACGGTACAACCTTAGCTTCGTCCTTCGAATAAGGACACTGTGTAACGTCTGCTTTCGTCTGCCAACGGGATTTGCCAAAATCCTGAGGTCAGGTCTAAACTAGACACCAATTTTATGTTTCTGAAGTTTTGCAGCAGTTCCTCCATATTACCAGGCTGGTCAAGTTCTCTCACAATTACCTTATTTATCTTACGCGCATCTAGCACGATTCTAACCGATATGTCTTTTTTCTTTACAATTAGAACGGGATTACAATAATCACTCCTACACTGTTCTGTAATATTCCATTCTAGCATTTGCCTTAACCTGGCCCTGACGGCTTCTCGATCAGCAATAGGAATTATAAAAGGCTTGCACTTAATCAGCTCGTGCGGCTTCACTTTAATGGATTAGTCGAAGTCTGTTTCTTTACCGGGAGAATCAGAAAATATGTCATCATAATGTCACAACAATTCACATACCTCCTTTTTCTCTACTTCCGATACACACTCGACTGCTTCTACCGTTTTCTTTATCTTGTCGCACATATTGTTCTCTTCATCCCAACATGTGTAATTATGGTGTGCCCAATCTGGTTGTCCCCGTTAAAAGATTCTTAAATTATACTCTTCCTCTTTCACCCTCAGTTTCACAATTCAAGCACCTTCCCACGCAGTGAAGCGAAGTTTTATATTTACATAAGAAACCTGTTCCCAGCACCACGTCTTTTACAAGTCCATTCACTACAAAGCATCCTATACTAAAATGATTCTCCTCGCACTTGAATTCCAAGAGCACTTCTTGCCTTATCGGCTTACTTAAACCGCCAACTTCCGTTATTTACAGATAGTAATTCCAATTTCTTATTCTTTATCCTATGTACAAAACCTTCCGACACTGCCGAGACATTACTTCCAGAATCGATCAGTGCGTCTACTTTCTCCTCATTTACTTTGATTTCAATGATAGACCGAACATTAATCATTTCCTTTCGCTCTAAACACTGTTCCCTCATTCTCTGTGTCTCGTCCTTTCTCTTCCACCTCTATAGTACACACATCTTGTTCGATCCACTCCTCAATTTCGTACTCGTCCCAAAATAATTCATTAAATGCTTCTTCCGCCCCAATTTCATTTTTTCTCCCTTCTAGACCTCTCGTCATCTTAAGCGTCTTTCGAGTCCACAAAAGGGGCAATACCAATCGTAACGTTTTACCACACCATCGCCAATCAGTTACAGTAAAATCACATTCTTCCTTAACATACCATTCTGTCCAATTATCACTTTTTATATTAGAATCAAACTCACTGTATTCTTGCTTAATATTATCGACATTAGTAGCTACTACAACATTCTGATGAAATAAAGAATTACTTTTTACTTCCACATCATTACAAACACCTTCACAAACAGCATTTCGAACAGCCGCTGATACATCATACAACTCGCTAGATAAAACCTCTTTTACCTCAGTCAACAAATCACCAGTATAAAGACCGTTCATAGTTTCACCAACCTCAGCCGTTACATCACATAAATGGGTAGCTACAGCATCGTGCAATTTCGGAATCAACAGTACCATTAAATTCTGCTCTGTTTTGGTTTAAACCTGAGCGTAATTCCTTTTCCTCTCCTACAAGCTCCTGCGACACATTAATTTCAGATCGCACATCAAATTCAGATGGACATTCATTCTCAAACAAACAGTCAAGTTCCACATATCCATCCAGAATTTCTGGTTCACCTCCATTAGTAGAGAGATATGCACAGATTGTATTACTCTGATGTATTACTACCACCAGCTTCAACTTTCGTAACTTCAGCACATAAAACATCATTACTACCTTCCTTCATATGTAATTCACCAATATCAGCCGATACACACAAAAAATTCGTCAACAGCTAACATGGCTAATGTTATGCCGCCCTTATTAACCTCCATAACAACTTTCGCAGTCACAGTATCACCTGAAACATCATCACCTCATCACTATAATCGTTACCGCTGATTAGTACCTCTTTAGAGTTTTCTACACCATCTAGCTCCACCTAATTCAGCAACACCACAGCCTCCTTTTGGTACACAGAATCTTTCCGAACCGTATCATCTTCGTCTTTGCCTAGGTGTGGTGTGTCGTCTTCCGGAGCCTTGGATTTGCTCTGCCGCGATTGGTCCGTTTGCTTTTAAATTTCGGAGGGCGCTGCGTTCTGTGGAGAGACCTACTGACGACGAGAGTATCGAGTGCTGCTACCGGAGTGAGACGAGGACTTTAGTTTCCCGTTGTGTGGCAGCGCAATGTTGCGGAAAAGGTGGTATAACTTCCTGTGAACGCACGTGATTGCTACGAACGTTTGTACTCGGGACGGCGGCAGTCGTTCTGGACGGGCTGTGTGATAAAGAAGCTCGACGTGGCAACTGTTGACGCGGCGTGACCGCGTTGCTATGGCAGAACTGTGGCGATTGACATAAATTGAGTTGGTGCTGGTTGCAACCTGTCGCCGAATGCTTCTCTGGCTTCTGGACTAATGGTGAGAATTTCTGGACTTGATGTGTGTCACTCAATTTCTGCCCGTGTCGTCGGGTGTGTTTTGCTCTAAGGTCGTGTGCCATGTTGTTTCGGAATTTTAGTAGGCTCAAGAGTGCCCGAAATCCCGATTCAATGATCTGCTTTTATATTGTCAAGTGTAACTATCACTAGAAAAGAGTGTTAACTTTCTGTGCCTTAATAAGTGAACCTAAAATATTATCTGTGGTTGAAATTTTATTCTGGCCCAAGTGCAATAACGATCTTGTATTTTACAATTTGTTGAGTGGTATTATTATTTAGTACTGGCCGTCACATTTACTAAATCGAAGATTTACAAAGACCAGTGGGTGTCATTAACAGTTCCTGCCTAGACAGGTGTTATATTTTGAACCATGTGTTTCAATGTTTAGTAATTTTTATTTTATGTGTTATAGAGAGTTGCTGTCATGCCCTGTGTGGACGATTCGCCACTTTGGTGAAGTTTCTAGTTGTTCTGCTGGTCTGTGCCATATTGCTAAAGCAGGCAGTCCTAGCACAGCTGATTGCAAATTTTTCCTAGTGGTGAGGAGCACGGGCTGGTTTTAAGTGCTAACTCGTTAACTTCAACCATTCTCAAATATTTGTTACTACTGATATTCAGGCCCTTCAGGCCGAGTGGCGACGTCACTACCCATTTTAGATTATTAATTTTATCTTATTAGGTTGTTTCATTAAAAAAAACCTTCGGTATATGAATATGTCTTTTGGACTTTACTGCTCCTTTGGACGAAGTAAATTAACTGTTGGTTTAGCATTCTTGTAGCATTATCTAAACGACATTTGTGGTTATATTTGATTGGCCCTTCTGGCCGAATGATTAAAGTCATTCTTTTCAGTAACTTATTGTATTGGTCAATAATTAATCAAAAGTGTTGGCTCCTTCAGACCGTGATTATCTCCTTATGTTGAATCTTAAGGTTGCCATTCTGACATTACAGTTGTGAAAAAAAATTTATTGTGTTTTGTGATATATATACAGGGTGTTTCAAAAATGACCGGTGTATTTGAAACGGCAATAAAAACTAAACGAGCAGCGATAGAAATAGACTGTTTGTTGCAATATGCTTGGGTCAACAGTACATTTTCAGGCAGACAAACTTTCGAAATTACAGTAGTTACAATTTTCAACAACAGATGGCGCTGCGGTCTGGGAAACTCTATAGTACGATATTTTCCACATATCCACCATGTGTAGCAATAATATGGCGTAGTCTCTGAATGAAATTACCCGAAACATTTGACAACGTGTCTGGCGGAATGGCTTCACATGCAGATGAGATGTACTGCTTCAGCTGTTCAATTGTTTCTGGATTCTGGCGGTACACCTGGTCTTTCAAGTGTCCCCACAGAAAGAAGTCACAGGGGTTCATGTCTGGCGAATAGGGAGGCCAATCCACGCCGCCTCCTGTATGTTTCGGATAGCCCAAAGCAATCACACGATCATCGAAATATTCATTCAGGAAATTAAAGACGTCGGCCGTGCGATGTGGCCAGGCACCATCTTGCATAAACCACGAGGTGTTCGCAGTGTCGTCTAAGGCAGTTTGTACCGCCACAAATTCACGAAGAATGTCCAGATAGCGTGATGCAGTAATCGTTTCGGATCTGAAAAATGGGCCAATGATTCCTTTGGAAGAAATGGCGGCCCAGACCAGTACTTTTTGAGGATGCAGGGACGATGGGACTGCAACATAGGGCTTTTCGGTTCCCCATATGCGCCAGTTCTGTTTATTGACGAAGCCGTCCAGGTAAAAATAAGCTTCGTCAGTAAACCAAATGCTGCCCACATGCATATCGCCGTCATCAATCCTGTGCACTATATCGTTAGCGAATGTCTCTTGTGCAGCAATGGTAGTGGCGCTGAGGGGTTGCCGCGTCTGAATTTTGTATGGATAGAGGTGTAAACTCTGGCGCATGAGACGATACGTGGACGTTGGCGTCATTTGGACCACAGCTGCAACACAGCGAACGGAAACCCGAGGCCGCTGTTGGATCACCTGCTGCACTAGCTGCGCGTTGCCCTCTGTGGTTGCCGTACGCGGCCGCCCTACCTTTCCTGCACGTTCATCCGTCACATTCCCAGTCCGCTGAAATTTTGCAAACAGATCCTTTATTGTATCGCTTTTCGGTCCTTTGGTTACATTAAACCTCCGTTGAAAACTTTGTCTTGTTGCAACAACACTGTGTTCTAGGCGGTGGAATTCCAACACCAGAAAAATCCTCTGTTCTAAGGAATAAACCATGTGGTCTACAGCACACTTGCACGTTGTGAACAGCACACGCTTACAGCAGAAAGACGACGTACAGAATGGCGCACCCACAGACTGCGTTGTCTTCTATATCTTTCACATCACTTGCAGCGCCATCTGTTGTTGAAAATTGTAACTACTGTAATTTCGAAAGTTTGTCCGCCTGAAAATGTACTGTTGTCCCAAGCATATTGCAACAAACGGTGTATTTCTATCGCTGCTCGTTTAGTTTTTATTGCCGTTTCAAATATACCGGTCATTTTTGAAACACCCTGTATATATATATATATATATATACCAGTGAACAAGTGTTTTTAATGTTTAATAAAATTAAATTGTGTTTGATACTGTAACCTCATTTGGGTCTACTCTTTCACTCCCTGCAGCCTTTAAGCGCTGCTTACCTTACGTTTTGGTTAAGTTCTCCCATACCACGACGTATCACTTTCATTGTATTAACATTCACACACTTTATCGTCTCACACTCAAAAAAACACATCATTAAGCCCTAAATCGTCGTCATCACCTTTATCTTAGGATTACGCCTTTTACGTACGATCTGGTTTGAAAATTTAGCTGCTTGCTTCTTATTTCTTACTAATTTAATTTCAAAATTCTGACGCCTTTTTGCCGATTTATTGACACCTATCACATTTCCGTTTACTCGTGTCCCATTCAGCACCGGTCAATTTTGCCGTCATTGGACCTGAGATTCAGCGAAACTTTGTTTCTTGGTGTCGGTCCCTGACACGAAAGTATCCGTTCCTATTACCGCTTCGAAATTTATCATTGGATTTGTTCCTGTTACCGTTTCCCTTATCAAAACTGCTGTCGGTGTTCCGTTGATACCTTCGAGGAAGTCTTTCATAGTAGTTACTCCGACTGTAGTCATGATTTCCACTCTGAAAACTATTTGTCTACTTACTTTGAGGTTGAAATTTCAACGCCCACACTAATTTTTCTACAAAGTCCAAAAAATCGCCTATTGAGTTGCTAGGACTGTGCACCAGACCCCACTGCAAATTTTCCGATAACCGCCTTTTAACGTCGTAATTTCAGTAAGCACTCCCTGTGGACATTTCACATGCACTAATCTCGCAAGTTCACGTTTACAAAATTCTTACATAGACCCTTTCTCGTATTTAAATGTTGGCCCTCTCAGAAACTCATTTTGGAGTCACGTTTGCTTCACTTCACTCCAGATCTTGTTCAGAAAACTGCTTTCAAATATTTCGTAGGTAGTGACGTATCACTGCGTATATTTGCCCACGATGGCGGCTCACCTTCCAAATGTCTTTTCAAGAATTTTATCTTCGTCTTGTCGGACATTCCCCTTATAAAACCATCCCTGCATGCTGCTAAAAAATTTACTGGGTGATATTTCCCGTTCTCTGCAAAACATTTGACCGTTCTTGAGTTCATCCACGGAACACTGATCACTGTAGAGGTTTCATGTGCAGCTAGATAATTCAATTCGCATTTTATTTCATTGATTTCCTTTTCAACTTCACCATTTTCAGTTTCAATGCCAGATTCTACCTGTTCCTTTATTTTATCTACTTTTTTCTCCCCTTTACTTATTCGAACGGATAGGTTGCTAATAGCCTCCGTCGTCTCAGCCATCAGAGCATATTGCTTACTCATACGATTTCTTACGTTTCCTCCCAGATCTGCCTGCAACTTCCCCACTTTACCATTGTAATTTTTCTCCGTTTGATCTACCTTAGAGTCAAGTATCCCATCTTAATCAGAAATTTTACCCATTTCATCCCGAATGGTTTTTAATTTTCCATCTATCAGTTCCACTAGCCATCTTACCTACTTCATCGATCACAACCTAAGCTATTTCGGATTGAACGGAATCAATTTTTAAATTTACTTCATCCATATCGCTTTTAACACAACCAATTTTGGATCCCAATCCTTTTATCATTTGCATTAATTGCGATATCATGTCTCAAAATGGTTCAACTGGCTCTAAGCACTATGGCACTTAACATCTGAGGTCATCAGTCACTTTGACTTACAACTACTTAAACCTAACTAACCTAAGGACATCACACACATCCATGCCCGAGGCAGAATTCGAACCTGCGACCGTAGAAGCAGCGTGGTTCCGGACTAAAGCTCCTAGACCCGCTCGGCCACAGTGGCCGGCCATCATGTCTACCCCAAATTCATCTCCCTTGCCTGGATTCGGACTATTTACCCTAATAAATTCACCGCCGATCGCGCTATCTCGCCCCGACTTTGGGCTAAGCGGCTTGCTAGTACTTTCGGACCCACA
The DNA here is from genome assembly GCF_021461385.2 of Schistocerca piceifrons. Taxonomy (NCBI): domain Eukaryota; kingdom Metazoa; phylum Arthropoda; class Insecta; order Orthoptera; family Acrididae; genus Schistocerca; species Schistocerca piceifrons. Next base: position 406,469,735 of record NC_060139.1, read on the forward strand.
CAAACTGGCCGAATGCTTAATGTTAGCGACATCTGTTACTGGCGATTGAACTACAGAATCGTACATTATATCGCTATCAGCTCAGGTATATAGCTTTGTCGTGCTGGATACTTCTGCCATGATATTGCTGCCGATGTTCCAGTTGAAGCCGACGCTGAAGATCTCGTAGCCCCTGCTGTGGTACTGCAACCGCCGCTGCGCGATAAATCGTCGTTGACGTTGCCTGCTGGCTAGAACCACGTGCTTTCGATGTCGCCTCTTCTTCCGCGTTACTCTTTTATCACTCCTAATCACTGCAAAACTCGGTGCACACAACTGTTGCAAAAATTGTAGCTCATAGCGCCAACGCAAACTGCCTACACAGCCACAGACTTGGGACCTAGATCACAGAACGTCGTTCACTGTGAGAATTACAATTATAACTCCACAACTATTAAAGAAACCTAATAATCATTCCTGAAACTATCTCACATTTAACATTTGCGAGAGGTCCTGCCTGTCGAAATTAAGATTATACATTTGGAAAGACTTTGCAGAATTCAAATGCAATTCTAAAACTCTCCAGAGTTAATATTCCGCAACCAACACTTTCCAAAATCCAAACCTGTTCCAACACTTTGCAAGATATTTATCCCTCAACTAACACCTTCCTAATTCCTATCCCAGACGAGCCACCAATTGCGAGATAACATCCCAAAGATGTTCGGGCTCACATGCGGGTCCTTTTCGCTGAAATGTCTTTGCTCAAACTCGTCTAGGGGTTGAACCGCACGTGTCGCACTACACGCCCTAAATTAGACACCTGTGGCTCTTTGGTTAAATTGTCTGGCTGATGGCAAGTTTGCGAAATTGTATGAAACAAACAAAGTGGTAACAGTAATAATGAAATCGGGAGCTAAATTAACGACCCATAATTGATGTAGGCCACACAGTTCCTATTTGGTTAGAATAATGTTTATTCACAAAGAGTTACTGTTACATTCTAGGGCATATCTATTTGACACAATTCGATTATTCACAATTCTTTTACGTAAAACCAATAACATTTCCTTCTTAACTTTGAATGTCACGGCCAGCATCCTGGTCCCAGTGATCTTTCTGATAAATACATAAATAACCAAAGTAACTATTATGCACTAAACTTTGCAACAAATATTCTATTACCGAATGATTCAGTAGGGTGTCATGCTGTCATCGTTGAATGTGTTTTGTGTGGAGGACATGATCTGATGCTTAACTAAAAATACTGACAATTTAAATTTACTATATGTTTTAAACATATAAAGTTACAGAGCTGATATTTACAACATTTGTCATTTTAATGATGCGCTTTTATGTGAAATGTTGATCGGTATGATCGACCGAAGTGTTCAGATTTTAGCATTCAGATCTTTCTTAGAAAAGTTGTTAATTTCACTTTAACAGTAAATCATAAACTATTATAGATGTGATCAATATTCAGGTTTTATTGGGATCACCATGAAAATTTAAGAAAGATGGTAGAGTACTGTGGCTTCATTCCATGAATTCAGAATTAAGTAATTTTCGTAAATGTTCCCCTTTATGGCCGGTCTTAGGTCCGCCATATTTAATACTGCTAAGCCTCCCTGGGCACAAACATCTCATATGGGGTTTCCCTATGTAGGTTTTCTTCTGTCTCACTCGCACACTATAGTGCTTGGGCCTGGTCAGCCTGGCCTCATTCAGCACAATAGACTCGTGGCGAATCTACGCTCTTTGAGGCACACGGTCCTCGACGACAGGATTCGTTTCACAATTCCTGCCAGTCTGTCTCTTCCGGCCATATATATTTAAATGTGATCGAAATGCTCGTTAACTCACTAGCCTCATGTAATCCGTTTTTGCTTACGCCCTGAACAGTAGTGGAGGGAACAATACCCCAAATAACAGTACTGTAAATAATGAGTTGTAAATAAATGCGTCAGCTGCTGGTGATGTTCTCAAACAAGTAATGATTGTGCTGAAGAGTGAGGGCAGTATGAAGGAAGCTTTTTATGAATTTTAGGGCAGTATGAAGGAAGCTTTTTATGAATTTAAATTAAAAAGTTACTGTAAACTGAGTGGCTTCATTCCGGTAATCTATGTATAGTGAAGTGAAAACAGTGATTTCAGCAAGTTTCGTTCCCGTTGTGGAAGAAAAGTTGTCCCTGACTTGCAATGGTACACAGTAAAACTATCTGAAGGCAGCTTGGCAAATGAAACAAACATTAAGTTTTGTTGCATGCCGGGAGCTAGTAGCAAGGAAAGGACTCTCCACTTCTTCAAGAACCCTGCAGCTTTTCTCTGAGAATGGTGGAGCCAGGTGTACGTAAAACCAAGACGAAAGAAAGCTCTCGCATTCTCATACACTTACGGTTATAAAGTACGTCGCACCGCTCAACTGTGTTGGATCAGGAGACCAGTTGGTCCGCTGTAGTGCCGTACTGATCATTGCGTATGCACTCATGTACACTTCTTCCCGCCCACCAAACTTAGAGACAATGTGCATTTTAAAATAGGAAGCGAAGTACACAAAGAGACATATGCATACTGAGGGGATTTGTAGAGAATGGAATACAATTATCCTCATTAAAAGCTCATGAGCTAAATCACAAGGAGAAATCTCAAGAGACCTCAGACCTAAGATTACTGAGAATGAAATGATGATTTAATAGAGGAGAACATAGTATTTTTATTTATATGCATACATGTATGTAGTATCAGATGTTATCCAATCTCTGTTAAAATACTACACTTTGAAGGCCTTTTCACTGATACGTCAAAGGGCAGTCTGTAACATCCAATATGTTATCCGAAAAGAAGATATATCTATGTAGGAATCTTGTACTTTCTTCTTGTTTCAGTTTCAGATGCGAGTAACTGTATCTGTTTTACCGAAAAACACGTTTCATTGTTTTATTATTGTAATATGGATGTATTAAATATGTAATGAGAGAGAAATTACCTTGCATGAAAATTATGTAAGAGATAAGTTTTGCGACGTAATTAGATAAGTTAGAATGTAGTTTGTGAGTAATCACAATATTGTGTGTGTTACTGTAGTTGAAAGAGCATAACGAAAATCCACTTCATATTACTGTAAAAACTAACATGGGAAAGAGCCACGTAAGAGGTCATCGAACACTAAAGCAACTTGGGACAATAATGAACACTAAGATTTTAAAATACCTGAGAACGTTCTGACACAAGTGAAACAGAATATGTGACAAATATTTTGTGAACTGAATCATTGGGTTCAGCTGGGTGAGTGTGAACTGCACGGGTGATACGTTACAAAAAATAATTTCGGTGCCACAAGGAATACCGTGTGTATCAAAAAGAACCATCCGATTTAAAAAATCGTAACTATTACGTTATTTGAGATACGTGCGTGGACAAAGTACTGTTGGAAAGAACAAACTCTCGAGTTTTACATGGTTACCGCTAGATAGCAGCAATGGACGCCCTCTTCAGTTCTAGTACAAATTCTGTCGGAACAACAGATATTGTTTTGTGATCCACGTTTTGCGAATGCGGGTCGGTAGTAACTGTTCAGAGTAACTAGGTATGATGTGGATCCTCGTACAGCACAGAGCGTTAGACGATGGCATGAACGATTCCGAGAAACAAGTTGTCTGTGTAATGGCCGTTCCCGAGTGTCTGACATACGTCGAATGCATCCGCCATAGTTTCACAAGGAGTCCGCAGAAATCCGTACGCCGTGTGGCTCGACAGCTCAACATGCACCCGATGCCCGGCTGGCGTGTGTTGCGTCGACATTTACACATGAAACCATACTAAATTTAGCTACTGCAAGCTCTTTGTGAGGGTGTCAAACAACAACGTGTAGAGTTCTCTAATTTCGTTTTTGGCAAGATGGAGGATGACAATTTTCTTCCACGCTTAGTGTTTAGTGACGAGGCAACATTCCATTTAAATGGAAAGGTGAACGCTCAGAATGTCATAATATGGCGTACGGATCAACCACATGAAGATGTACAACATAAGAGGGAACCTCCAAAGATTAATTTGTTTTGGGAAGTTTCCCGGGGAAAGGTGTATAGTCCATTTTTATTTGCCGAGAACGCTGTTACAGGAATCACATATCTCGATACGCTTGAGAATTTTCTTCTCTCACAGTTGGAGACTAGTTGGACCGGCTCCATTTACCTACAGGTTGGGACACCGCCACACTGGAATCTCGAAGTGTGGGAATTTTTAAATCAAAGGACTACTGAACAATGGATCCGTCGCACTGGACCAAATGATTCAGCCTTACACTACTGGCGTCCATGGTCGCCTGACCTGACTGTGCGTGATTATTTCTTGCGTTTCCGTTTTTTTTTAAGAGTGTGTTTATGTGCCTCCGTTACCAAAAACTGTGAGTGAACTTAGAGATCCCGTAACAGCAACTGTGGAAACTGTAACTCAAGATATGCTCTCTGCAGTTTGGGAATAATTTGAACACCACATTGACATATGCCGTGCATCTCAAGGAGGGTATACTAAACGCCTATGAAAAGGTATGGAAAAAAAACGTTTTGAGATTCCCGTTCGTCAAAGAACAGAATTCATTGTATATTTTTATTAGTTTCAGAAATACAGACGTGCCTTGTCGGGTATTCTTTTTGATACATCCTGTATTATGATCTCTACAGAAAAACAGTAGGTATGTTAAGCATAATCTTGTTTTGTCACATCCCGGTATCTTAATTCTTTAACATTGAATAGAGTTTGGGCAGAGAGGAGTATTTCCATTCATTATTTAATGATAACCATTCTAGTGTCGAAATCGGTGTACATAATTATTATTATTATAGTTCCGTGGCATCTTTTACTGAAGAGAAGAGGAGTTATCGATTCTTCCAGGCTGTAAAAGGAGCTAAGTGAAAACGGATTAATAGCTGGGTGGACTGTGTCAAAATGGCCGCTTGCGCGGTACGTAAAAATTAAAGGAGTGCTTCTCACCCTTTTCAATAGCTTTCAGTTTTTAACTTTCCGATTTTACGATCAAAACATCAAATGAATAACTGTTTTCTTCAGGTCAGCTTATCAGTGAAGCCCTCTGCTTCCTGCATACCGATCTAAAGCGAAACTGGTATTGTATTCCTAAATCGTAAAACCAACAATAATCATGAAATATGGCACAAGAAAATAACCCATTCATTCTTCTCTCACTAATATAAATCCCTTCCACGTGCTGCGACCAACGGGTCCATCGAAAATCATCTTCAAATTGCAGGCGTATCTGATTTTCAAAATTAGTATATTTCTGATACTCAGCAGTCAACAATTTTTCTACCCGTCAGTAAAGATAAGTCACACTGAAGGAGATTTTACAGTATTAATGAACCAACCGTCCATATTTTCCAATTTTGGGGGATTATCGCCACCTTTTTGTACAGTTCACAAATTTTGTTCAGCTCATTTTTACGTCGAAGGTAACTGAACTGCTTGAAAGCGGGGAGCGATGATGAATCTCAAAAAACATTATCAACACTTTTCAAAAAAATGTTACATGTAAGAGCCCCCATAATGATGACGCCATCTCCATCAAAAAACGAGCTATAGTCAAGGGAACTAAAGTGAATATTTAAAAGGAAACTGTTTAGCGATCTATCCTAGCAATGAAGTACTATGCGTCCTACCAAGTTCATTGAAGTCTGAAGCAAAATAGCTATCCAAATAATCACTCTCTAAAGCCTGGAAATATTATGGTGCGCACATACTGTAATAACTAAATCTCACGTACGGGAATTAAAAATTTAGAAAAGTTTCTTGGTAATAGTCTACTGAGCAGACAAATAAAGAATGACAAAATTTGGTATCCAGGCAGGTATACTTCATTTACAGGAAATACTTCCTGGCTAACCTCTATTCGCTGACGGTGTCTTTTGTTTTACCGTTACATCCTCGGCCGTCTTGGGCAGAAGATGATCTAAAATCGTCGCAAGTATTCAAGAAGTATCCCCCATAGCGTTACAAAAACCGGTGTAATGGCAGCTACACAGTGTAACTGTGTAGTAATGAAGCTCCAATTACCAGAAATCTTGTAGCACAGACGAAAGGAAGGATAACAGGTGAAAGGAAGGAAGAAGATTTCTTGGTGCACACTAAACTTCCTAAGTAAAGAGTTTCCATGTGATACACTATGTGACTCTTTCTACACGATTTGTGATCCTCCTGAAGGCGACAAGTCATAGAGAAGGCGTTTAAGGCAGCTCGTCAACAAGCAAAGGCTTCTGTAACGCGCGGAGAAGAGGATGGGAACTCCGGAATTCTGTAACAGCCTTTCCAATCATTATAGAATTATCTGTAATTTCTAACAGTTACTGTCAACGATTTCAGTAATCTGCGGGTTTAACGTAGCCGACAGCGACGAGGAATACTGCATCTTCAGCCATTAACATACTGAATTTTCATAGTTGCTACGCAATTCGCGTGACAGTGAAAGCATTGGTTCAATAACAAGGTGAGTGGCATTTGCAAATCACAAAAAAACTGTCCAGAAATAGCCGGCCGAGGTGGCCGAGCACTTCTAGGCGCTACAGTCTGGAACCGCGCGACCGCTACGGTCGCAGGTTCGACTCCTGCCTCGGGCATGGATGTGTGTGATGTCATTAGGTTAGTTAGGTTTAAGTAGTTCTGAGTTCTAGGGGACTGATGACTTCAGAAGTTAAGTCCCATAGTGCTCAGAGCCATTTGAACCATTTGTCCAGAAATAGAAAAACACTATAATCAGCATTGTCTTCTCCCTACCTTTATTTAGGCCATCAACACACCTACATACTTTATAACTTGATCAAACGAACATTAGATATTAACTGGATTTTAAAAAATTGGACATGTCTCTCTCTGGCATCAACCAACGTGGCTTAATGAATATGATCCCAAATGAATAAACTAATACTTAGAGAAACAACCACTCGTAACACTTTACAAGTTACTGAACACTACGATGAGTCTGAGAATTGCAAGAAACAGATACCCAAGAAAGTTAGTTGTGTTTTAATTTTCAACTAATTCAAAGCTGTGGTCACAGTGTGAAAAGCTGTGATGTGTGACAGGAAATACATGAGCTACTTTCTTGAAAGACCTTTTGAAGACTTGAGTGCACAGATACTGCACCATGCTTTGATTTTAGTCTTGGGCACTGCAGTTGTCAGTACATATATGTAAATGTTCTACGTTTCTGTGAAGTACCATGTTTAATGGAGTCTTGCAGTCAGTCACTTCACTTGGCCATTCCTCTTACAGGTCTCATCGTACAGGGAAAAGTAATTGTACCGGAGCTGAAACGGTTTATAAGTTGCTTTATTACATAAATTCAATAAAATAATGTAAATAATGTATTTATGTTTCAGCATGAAATTATGTACAGAGAAATATCATTGCCGAAATACCTGCGTTACTTTAGACTCCTTTTACATACCACAGTGTGACGTTTACATGCTCCAAACGAGGGACGTCGCCAAGACCATGCTCTGTGTTATCGTGAATAATTTTGGAGATATGGACAACTCTCGTTCAGACCCTAGGCGATCGAGCAGTTATCAAGCTATGTAATGCTACTAAAATCTTATATTCAACCAAAAGGTCAACATTTCTATTGGTTGCACCAATGCCTTCAGTCATGCCAGGTCCTTGGTACAGTTGAAGTTTCGGTGCTGATCTACAGTCTACATCTACACTACGTGATTAAAAGTATCAGAACACTTGGCTGAAAGTGACTTACAAGTTCTTGGCGCCCTCCATCCGTAATGCTGGAATTCAGTATGGTGTTGGCCAACCCTTAGTCTTGGTGACAGCTTCCACTCTCACAGGCATATGTTTAATCAGGTGCTGGAAGGTTTGTTGGGGAATGGCAGCCCATTCTTCACTGAATGCTGCACTGAGCAGAGGTATCGATGTCGGTCGGTGAGGCCTGGTACGAAGTCGACGTACCGAAACATCCCCGCCAACCCCGAATTGCTCTTCAACAGTGGAAAGGAAGAACGTGCTTAAAACATCATTGTGGGCAAGTATTGTGATAGTGCCACGCAAGAAAAAGAAGGGGTGCAAGCCCCCTCCATGAAAAACACAACCACACCAGAACACCAACGTCTCATAATTTTACTGTTAGCACTACACGCGCTAGCAGATGATGTTCACCGGGCATTCGCCATACCCACACCCTGCCATCGGATCGTCACATTGTCTACCGTTATTCGTCACTCCATACAACGTTTTTCCACTGCTCAATCGTCCAATGTTTACACTCCTTACACCAAGCAAGGCGTCGTTTGGCATTTATCGGCGTGATGTGTGGCGTATGAGCAGCTCCACAACCATGAAATCCAAGTTACCACACATCTCGCCTAACTGTCATAGTACTTGCAGTGGATCTTGATGCTGTTTGGAATTCCTGTGTGATAGTCTGGATAGATGTCTGACTATTAGACATTACGACCCTCTTCAACTGTCGGCGGTCTTTGTCAGTTAACAAACGAGGTCGGTCTGTACGCTTTTATGCTGTACGTGTCCCTTCATGTTTCCACTTCACTAACACATCGGAAACAGCGGACCTAGGGATATTTAGGAGTGTAGAATTCTCGCGTACAAACGTATGACACAAGTGACACCCAATCACGTGACCACGTTCGAAGTCCGTGAGTTCCGCTGATATGGAGTACCTGGAAGTAGGTGGCAGCACAATGCATGTAATATGAAAAACGTATGTTTTTGATGGTGTCTGGATACTTTTGATCACATAGTGTGCGTGACTATTCTGCAACACTATACATAACAATGCCGAAGTAATGTCTTCAATCATTTTCTGTCTGTTCCTCGTTCAGACTTTACCGAGTTGCAGAAAGCAGCCAGTTACCAACAAAACAAACATAACAGCAGGAAAAGTGCCTGTCATCCGTTACCAACTCCCATAAGACACTCTCTCCCTTTTATGCACAACAGAGATTTTACATTTCTCTGTGATGAACGAAAACTCACAATAGCCTGCTAATTATGAATTTTGTTTAACACGGCAGAGCTGTTGTAGTACACTCGGAACATCACTGTTCTGCTATATTGTAGGTGTGTACACCAGTCGATTAAAGAACATTCTGTTTTCAGCACTAAAATAGAAGGAAAGCGGTATAAGATTTTAAGGCCGTAAAGTATTCTCATCTGGACTGAGACCTTGTCAAAGTCTGTGGGTGACACATAGTCCCACATGCAAATAAAGAGTTATGAAATTGCATACCAGTACACACGCTGCACTATAATGGGACGGAGTGGAGAGATGTGGATTACCATGGGAAATTCCCAGGCTGATAAAAATCTAATTGTGCCACTCAATCTGAAGGTGCTTTTATGAGTTATCCACATTTATGCAGTCGTATGCTACCCTCTCCTACATTACCGTATAAAAAATTAGCTTTCAAAACACCTTTTGCCCAACTTCAGTCATGTCAGTTGACACAAAAAAATTAAAATTAGGTAATTAATGTAGAAAAAGCATTAATACGAACAGATGTGAAGATTTACACGTAAGCCGGCCGTTGTGGCCGAGCGGTTCTCGGCGCTTCAGTTTGGGACCGCGTGACCGCTACGGTCGCAGGTTCGAATCCTGCCTCGGGCATGGACGTGAGTGATGTCCTTAGGTTAGTTAGGTTTAAGTAGTTCCAAGTTCTAGGGGGCTGATGACCTCAGATGTTTAAGTCCCATAGTGCTCAGAACCATTTGAAACATTTACGCGTAAACAGTGTGTTATAGACTGTAAAAGAGCTGAATAAGCCATTTTCGACGTTTATTTCGTGTGAAATTACAATGAAATCCAGACCTTTAGCTGCTTACAGGCGTTGATAAATATCAACGGGGACAGTTCAAAATGTGTGCTCCGACCGGGACTCGAACCCGGGATCTTATGCTGACATGGCAGACGCTCTATCCGTTTGAGCCACCGAGGACAAAGAGTGTAGTACGACTGCAGGGACTTATCTCGGACACGCTCCGTCTGAGACCCACACTTCCAACCTATTGTCCACACACTACATTTGCAGCGACCCTGCCCACTATACTCATTACTCGCGGCAGTCAATCTCCAGATTCCCGTGAGGGTTCGGGCAATATGAGTGCATTCGCACTGAAGAAGATAACTGGCCGATTAGCCTTATCTGTGTGGAGATAGTATCTGTTGTTTCGGACATGTCGGTGTAATGAGTAGGCAGAGACACTACAAATGTAGTGTGTTAATAGTAAGTTGGGAATGTGGGTCTCAGTGGGAGTGTGCTAGAGACAAGTCCTACACTCGCACTATTTACTAGCATGTGTCCTCGGTGGCTCAAAGGGAGAAGCGTCTGCCATGTCAGCAGGAGACCCCTGTTTTCAGTCCCGGTGGGGGTGCACATTTTCAACTGTCCTCGTTGATATTTATCAACGCCTGTAAGCAACTAAAGGTCTGGATTTCATTTGATTTCATTCTTCGAGAGCTGCAAGATCACTAATGGTATTTGTTCTTTTGGGCATGTCCGAAAGAACAGATGCTATATTCATACATTTATTTCGCGTTACTCGAAGAGTATTAATGCGGCTTTCTTTCATATCTAGCAGGATTTTCTCAGTCCTCGGACTTTCTACCTCATTTCAGATTTTTAATTTTCTGTTCCAACCAAACATTAAGGAATTATGAAAAAATAATTTTTGTCGATAATTTCTAGCTTTATTTCCTATCTCGCTGGATATCCTGATTTTAATCGAATGAGGATATAATTTCAGATTTTAAATGGAAGATGTGGCGTCTACAGTCATCTTAATAGTAATATAATAGGTGTACTTTGCATGTACTATTGAAATATGCATACAGTTTAGGTACCAAAATAATCTACCTTAAAAACAGTAGTAATATAACTATCAGTCTTTTGACAAAGAATACATTTTACGTATTCTTCCCGAATTTTATTCTTTGGACACGACATATTTTCAGTGACGGAATTAACAATAAAGGGTAATTTCTGTGAAAGCCCATGGCAAGATAATTTGAGAATGCTTCAGTCTGTGATTTGCCAAAACAATTTCTATAATGTGCCTATTTATTTGGAGATCGTAAATTGAGTTAGTGAAGGAGTGCAGAAGTTTTAAAGTTTTAAATGGGAAACTTATTTCTTACCTCATGGCAATATTCCACGTCAGTTGCTTAGTACAGTTTTGATCTCAGAGAACTTGTGAACCTAAAAAGGACTGTAGTTTATAAATTGTAGCTCTCAGGTGCACCATAGCCACGTTGGAATAATAATACTGAGGTCAATGAATTATAGGGGGGTTAAATTTTTTACTATTCGTTGTGACGTATTCCGTACTGTCAGTTTTCTGGTCCTCAATGAAATGTTGTACTCACTGCAAAAACGACAAGAGCGTCCATTTATTATTTGACACCGTACACAGTTTTCCGAGATAATTTGACGTCTATCATAATACACTAAAACCAGTCACCGGAATCATGTTCCTTTATTTTCATATGTATTTGAAGGTAATTACTTTCGTTTAATGTGCAAGCTTGTGCGGGGGGCACGCACAGTGGAAACAAAGAATTACAATTTTAATTAATAAGACCTGTGCTGAAATAAAAGAACCATTAACAATATTTAATTTGTTCAAATTAGTCTGGGGTATTAATCAAATTACCTACCAGAGGATGAAACAGAGCTGGGAGAGAGAGCGACGCTGCTGTGTGTGTCTCTACGACTATACTCTCATACGTATGAAGGCGAGGGAAATAATTTCTTTCACTCTTTCTTTCTCATAACAATTTGTTTCTCTGAAATATGGCGCCTATCTTAGAGGATTTAAACCAGGAGTCACATTCAGGTGTCGAAGGCACGCAGATAAATTAATAACGTGGACTTTTTAAATATTCAGATGACGAGTAATCATAACATTTCAGTTAACTGAATAAGTTAATATTTGATGATACTCCTATTAAATAATCATAATGAGTCTGGGCGAGATTTGAGTGTGGGTTCATTTACGTGTGATAAGTATTTACATTAGCAAAATACCTCATAGAGTTTTAACATACGAGCCCTTATTGGGAAAGGAAAGAAGGAAAGATTAGGGTAGAATGCCCCATCGATGTCGATATCATTAGGGGCAGAACTCACGAATGAATGTGGAACGTATAAGAAAGATTTGTTGCAAGCGAATGTGGAAACCAAGGAATATCGAAATCTTTATAGCCCGAAGAGCATTAAGCCGTCTTGCTCGCTGGCCTGAGTGGCCGAGCGGTTCTAGGTGCTACAGTCTGCCTCTGGCATGGGTGTGTGTGATGTCGTTAGGTTAGTTGGTTCAAGTAGTTTTAAGTTCTAGGGGACTGATGACCTCAGAAGTCCCATAGTGCTCAGAGCCATTTGAACCATTTTTGAACCGTCTTGCTGCTCAACACAATTCCGGTTACTTACCATTGCCGCACTCCGCTCGCTTTCTGTTGTGCCGAACGGAATAACAGTCGTCGGCGCAGTGGTAGGTTCATTGATTTACTTCTGGAGGCGGCCGAGTTGATAACACAAAACACACATATTTTAAATCACTTTATGATACACTGAGGTGACAGAACTCATGAGATACCTAATATTGTATCGGACCTCCTTTTTCCCGGCGTAGTGCAGTAACACGATGTGACATGGACTCAACAAGTCGTTGTCAGTCCCCTGCAGAAATACTGAGTTATGCTACCTCTATGACCGCGCATAATTGCGAAAGCGTTACCAGTGCATGTCCCTCAAATATTTGATGGGACTGATGTCGGGTGATCTGAGTAGACGAATCATTCACCCGAACTGTCCAGAATCTTCTGACAAGGTGCACTGTCATCCACAAAAATTACATCTATGTTTGGGAACGTGAAGTCCATGAATGGCTGAAAATGGTCTCCGAGTACCGATACATAACCGTTCACAGTCAATCATCGGTTCAGCTGGACTAGAGGACCAAGTCGTAAACACAGGTCACACCATCTTGAAGCCACCAGAGCTTGCACAGTGCCTTGTTGATAACTGGGGTCCATGGCTTCACCGGGTCTACGCCACGCTCGAACACAGCCATCAGATCTTAGCAACTGAAACCGGAACTCATCTGACCACGCCACGGTTTTCCAGTCGTTTAGCCCCAATTGATATGGTCAGGAGCCCAGGAGAGGCGCAGTAGGCAATGTCGTGATATTTACAAAATCACGCGTGTCGGTCACCTGCTACCACAGCGGAGCACACGCCAACTTTCGCCGCACTGTCCTAACGGATACGTTCGTCGTACGTTCCACACTGATTTCTGCGGTTATTTCATGCAGTATTGCTTGTCCATTAGCACTGAAAACTGTACGCAATGGCCGATGCTCTCGGCCAATAAGTGAAGACCGTCGGGAACTGCATTGTCCGTGGCGAGAGGTAATGTATGAAATGTGGTATTCCCGGCACACTTTTGACACTGTGGATCTTGGAAAATTGAGTTCCCTAACAATTTTCGATATTGAATTTTCCCTGCGTCTAAGTCCAACTACGATTCTACATTCAAAGTCTGTTAATTCCCTTCGTGCGGCTGTAATCAGGTCATGAATTACGTGATTACAAATGACAGCTCCCCCGATGCATTACCCTTTTATACCTTGTTTTCGCGATACTACCACCATCTGTATATGTGCATATCGCCATCCACTGACTTTTGTCACCTCAGTGGAAATTCAGCAAGATGAAACAGTTAACTCTGTAACAATCCACGGGGTACTAGAAGGCCGTGTTTACTTGTCACTATTACTGAATCACTTGTCTGCCACCGGTAGCTGAGTGGTCAGCGCGACAGAATGTCAATCCTAAGGGTCCGGGTTCGATTCCCGGCTCGGTCAGAGATTTTCTTCCCTCAGGGACTGGGTGTTGTGTTGTCCTAATCGTCATTATTTCATCCCCATCAACGCACAAGTCGCCGAAGTGGCGTCAGATGTGTTAAGTAGTGTGTAAGCTTAGGGATTGATGACCTTAGCAGTTAATTCCCATAAGATTTCACACACACACACTAAAAAAGTAAAACTGGCATTGATGGCTGTAGTGAGATGATGCTGTGATCTTCAGCGATGATTGCAGACTGGGCTGACCGGTACTCCGTTCTGACGAATGTAAGCATGCTACAGTGGTGGCGTATGGGAGTCTTGAGGGCGTTTCTGCACCGACATCGCTCATCAGTCGTGTGTCTGGCTGCCAGTGTGCTTACTTGTGTTTCCGTCATGATTTACCAACTTTGTCAAGGTACTTCGCTCTTCGGACGACACCACAGTGTCTATTATATTGTACTGCTTGCATTACATTAAGTGCGACGCATTTCTCTCCTCATGGACAAAGTTGCTGAATTTATTCCGCGTTTGAATACTCAAGTACGTTCTACAAAAGTTTTACGATGTTGTAGTGCCTATGTTATTCCGATTTACGACGCAAGGCTCCTTCGGACATACCTGCACACATGCTTATAGCAAGATACGGATTCGAGTCCCAATCCGGCACAAATTTTCATTGTCCTCATTCCATTACACAACTTTTGGTTTTCTAAATTCGCAACTGCTAATATATTTCATGAACTAAAATTTTACTTGTTTAAGGTCATTGAAAGGCTTATAATTATATAACCGAAATTTTTTGATTCAATAAGAATATTGTTAGTAGCCTTAAAAAAAGTATTAAGTTTTGCGATTTTGTCGGACAAAATTCGATGGATGTTAATTATATATCATTTCTTCAAACAAACGGGAATTTCTTGCTTGTCTATGATCTATTAATTTCTTCGTCTTGTAGGAGCCACTAAACCTTTCGTATTTCATGTCTCTGGTCTCATCGTTTTCCACTTTCTCCTTGCAGTCCCTTTTCAAAATTATTGAACAGCGCTTACATGCCGAACAGCTTTGTTTCCCACGCGAACTATGTAAGGATCGCCAAAGGAAGCACTGACTAATGTACGTGGGCGTAGTGAAAAGTTTTTAGGTGAAGACTTTTAATTCTCTTTAAATAAAACAAACCTTATTAATGTTCTACATCTTTATTATTCATGTCTACATATTTACAGTCCTCTGCCGCTAGAGGTCTCCGAAATGTAATGTGTAATGTCTGTACCGTAACTATGGCGGTGCGTCAGAAACAGCGTGTTGCAATCGAGATTCGAATCCCTAGAGTTCTCCCACGCTAAAGCACCCTTTCCTTCAACAAGATAATACCAGTCCACACACAAGCGCTAAGACATCTACAACAATTCGACACGCCTTCGCTTCACATCGAGTGATGTGGCACTGTGTTTAGCGCTCTGGCCGTCATATCTTTCGGATTTAATTTTTCAGTGATTTCCCTAAACCTCTTCGGGAATAGTCCGGGATTGCTCCTTTGAAAAAGAGGTGGTCGATTTTTTTCCACATACTTTTCTACTCCGAGATTGTGCTCCGTCTGTAATGACCCTGTTGTCGACAGGATATTAAACACTAATACACCTCATTCTCCTCCTTTTCCTTGGGTTCACTATCATCAGTGATACACGTAGAGACGACATTTGGCCCTTTGACAGTGATGATGCAGTGCTAGGAGAGGAGCGGCTGTGGCTGAGTTCTAATGGTTCAAATGGCTCTGAGCACTATGGGACTTAACTTCTGAGGTCATCAGTCCCCTAGACGTAGAACTACTTAAACCTAACTAACCTACGGACATCACATACATCCATGCCCGAGTCAGGATTAGAACCTGCAAGTATATCACGTGGCTGAGTCAACAAAATCATTCTACAGTGATGGAATCAACCAACCGCTCTCTCAGTGGGAGAAATGTGTTCGCCATCATGGTGATTATGTAGCGAAATAATAAAAGATAAAGATGTAGGATGTTAATAACTTACGTTTTATTTGAAAAGCCTTAACAGTTTTGAGATAAAGAATTCTTAGGCATTACTTTTCCCCACGCCTTCGTAGGTTGCTGGCCGCTGTGACCGAGTGGTTCTAGGCGCTTCAGTTAGGAACCGTGCTCCTGCTCCGTTCGCAGGTTCAAATCCTGCCTCGGGCATGGATGTATGTGTGATGTCCTTAGGTTAGTTAGGTTTAAGTAGTTCTATGTTTAGGGGATTGATGACCTCAGATGTTAAGTACCATAGTGCTTAGAACCATTTGAACCATTTTAACCGTCGTATGTTTCAGTCTTATTTTTCCCTTGTTTTAATGTGAAGAACTCTCTGGGTAATCTTGATGGAGTACTTTCGATAACATCTGCGCTGCATTATTGGACCACTCGAAAATTTTAATAATATGGTACTTACGTGTCACGAAATGCATGGCAATAGATCAAATACACTGACGGAAAAAAGTCACAACACCAAGAAGGAGTTGTGTGACTTAACCGAAAGTTGGAATGCTTTACATATGAAAGATGACGTCTCTTAAAATTTCGCGTCAGTCGCATAAGAGTGGCGCTAGTAAAAGAATTGTTCAAATGGCTCTGAGCAGTTTGGGACTTAAATTCTAAGGTCATCAGTCCCCTAGAACCTAGAACTACTTACACCGAACCAACTTAAGGACATCACACTCATCCATGCCCGGGGCAGGAATCGAACCTGCGACCGTAGCGGTCGCGCAGTTCCAGACTTTAGCGCCTAGGACCGCTCGGCCACCCCGGCCGTCTGGCGCTAGTAGCTCCACTATGAGGATAAAAACCAGGTGTGCTTAAATTACACGCTGTAACGGTCGTGAGCGTTAGTTAAATTGAAATTGGATGTTATCAGCTGATGATAGTAAAGAATGACTTGATGGCGACAAAGACGACATTATCAACACCTCACTGCGTTTGAACACAGTCGCGTAACAGGCCTACGAGAATTTTTTCTTCTGCGGTATTGCAGAAAGACTTGGCAGGAATGTAACTCTCTACATGACCGCTGGCAGCGGTGAACACGAGAACATACGAGCTCAAGAACCTCGGGATCCGGACGGCCATGTGGCACTACCGAGAAGCAAGACCACTCGCATCGTACTGCATCTGCAGCAGCAGTTTGAGCAGCAGTTGCCACCACACTCACACGACGATCTGTTACAAATCGGTTACTTGAAGGCCAGCTCCGGGCCAGGGGCCCTGTAGCGTGCATTCAACGGACCAAAAATCACTGTCATTTGCTACTTCAATGATGTCAAGCGAGAGCTCATTGAAGGGCAGGGTCGAGATCTGTTGTGATTTCCTATGACATCAGGTTCTCCCTTTATGCCTGTGAAGGCAATGTGTTGGTTAGATGGAGACCAGTTGAAGGCCTGCAACCCTTCTGTCTGCCTGTCTGCCTGTGGTGTGACTTCGCATGACAGCAGGAGCGCTCTCGTGGTTGGACGTTGACTGCACATTTGTGGGTCAGTCTGGTGATTCGACCTGTAGTGCTGCAATTTATGGACGGTATCCCATTGGGTGTTATTACGATAACGCTCGTCTACTTAGCGCTGTTGTAACCCAACACGCACTACAGCTTGTCGACACGTTGACTTGATTGCTCGATCACGAGATCTGTCTCTAATCGACGCCTTGACGCAAAACACCATGTTATTCGTTTATTTCTTCACTATCCCAAACTAGTTACGGCGACAAATATCACCATTATCAGTGAGGTTTTTTAATCTAAAACATGCAGAAAATGCCATGGTTGTACAAACACGGTAAAACATTATTACATTTGTACAATTCGTTTTTTGATATATAGTTTTCTATTGATACTTTGATACTACCTTATTTATTGTATGTTACATCATGTTTTCAGCCATATTGGCGCGGTTTCCGACATATTTTCTGTGCTCTTTTTTTCTCTTGCCGTCTTTTTACTTAGCGAACATCATGTCATCTGCAACCATGTGAGCGGCTGTTAGTAAACAAATACTAAAAAGTGAACTTCGTATGTCAGCAGTATATACTTGGGGCTGTGGTAGTGTTGTGGAAACCAGTTATTTGGTGTGTACTGAGCTGTTACTTAGCTATTCGTGTACTCACGTTCGTTAGAATAGCTAAGCAACAGCTCAGTACACACCAAATAACTGGTTTCCACAACACTACCACAGCCCCAAGTATATACTGCTGACATACGAAGTTCACTTTTTAGTATTTGTTTACTAACAGCCGCTCACATGGTTGCAGATGACATGATGTTCGCTAAGTAAAAAGACGGCAAGAGAAAAAAAGAGCACAGAAAATACGTCGGGAACAGCGCCAATAATGGCTTAAAACATGATGTAACGTACAATAAAGAAGGTAGTATGAAAGTAGCAATAGATAAATATATTTCAAAAGACGAATTGTAAAAATGGTTCAAATGGCTCTGAGCACTATGCGACTTAACTTCTGAGGTCATCAGTCGCTTAGAATGTAGAACTAATTAAACCTAACTAACTTAAGGACATCACACACATCCACTCCCGAGGCAGGATTCGAACCTGCGACCGTAGTGGTCGCTCGGCTTCAGAGTGTAGCGCCTAGAACCGCACGGCCACTCCGGCTGGTGAAGAATTGTAAAAATGTAATAATGTTTTACCGTGTTTGTACAACGATGCCATTTTCTGCATGTTTTAGATTAAACAACCTCACTGATGATGGTGATATTTGTCGCCGTAACTAGTTTGGGATAGTGAAGAAATAAACGAATAGCAAGGTGTTTTGCATCAATGCGGACACAATTTCTGATATTACTGTTTTTCTATGCAAACACGGACCAAATGGAAGAATTCCAAGATAATATAATTTAATCACCTGAAGAGCTAATGTCTAACCAAGTTTTCCTTCTTTTGGCAGGGCAATGGATAGCTTCTGATCTCCACTCTTCAGTTTACACGTTCTACCGCACAGTAACTTCAGCGTTGCTAACAGCAATGCATGCAAAATGTGGCCATTTATCCTTTATTCTTTCCATCTGAAAGCTAAAATTCCGCTTCGCGGCTGGTGCACCTTTTCTTTTATTGCGGTCCGCTCCACATACAGACATCCGACGAGCCGGCTTCACGGTCTGCTGCAAAGCCGCGGGGCCATTAATTGGCGGCGACCGGCGGAGAAACGGCGACCCGCCAGTGCGATCCTCATTAACGTCCTAATCGCCAATAACGGAAGCTAGGTATACATTGCTAATTGAGTAATTAGGCGGCAGCGTCGGCACTCGTGCGCCGCTCGCGTGGAGTCCCGGCAGCTGGCGCCATTGTAGGCGCGGGGCCGGGGAACAGGGACCAGCCGCTGCCGCTGCCGCTGCGCCAATTATAGCGGCCGCGCCGCAGCCAGTCGCAGCCCGCGCCCAGATAACAGCCGGGAGTCGCGCTCTCCGCAGCCAGATTGTGCAAAGATAGATAATTAAATGTCTTGTTCAGAGACTGAAGAGGCAATTACAGCATTCAGAGTGGCTGCCTCCTCCTCCTCCTCTGCTGCTACTGCTGCCGCTGCCGCTGCTGCAGCAGGAGGCGGTTGTGTTGGTGGCCGTGTCGGTGGTGGCGGGGCTGGGTGTGGCGGGCGGAAGGCGGAAGGCGGAGGCGGCGGCCGTGGCGATGGATCTTGTTAAGGAGCTGCTGCGCCCGCTTCCTCGGCGCCAGACGACTTGTGCGCATGCGCGGTGGCGCGCCGCGGACGAGCTTCCTCAACAGTGTGTGATCTTTATTATTGTATCCATCCTACATTTTATCCATCCTCCATAACGAAATAATTAGCAGCCAGCTGCATAAAAGACGTTTAATTTCTTTATCTGTTTCGGCCGGTTGATGCCCTTCTTCAGAAGGTTATAACTGACGCATTATCTGCGAGGGTCAACAATAAGATGTACGCAGGAAAATGCTGTGGAAAAAAATAGAAAATATAAAGAACTAGCTCCTATATGCTTTACGATTGGATTGGATTGGATTGTTGGGATAGGAGACCAGACAGCGAGGTCATCGATGTAATCGGTTTAGGGAAGGACAAGGAAGTAAGTCGGCCGTGCCCTTTCAAAGGAACCATCCCGGCATTTGCCTGGAGCGATTTAGGGAAATCACGGAAAATCTAAATCAGGATGGCTGGACGCGGGACTGAACCGTCGTCCTCCCGAATGCGAGTCCACTGTGCTAGCCACTGCACCACCTCGCTCGGTTATTCTTTAGGACCACGACGTTTGGCCGGGTGCCCCTTCTTGTTGACACTAGCGGATAATGCGATTGATATAACCTTCTGAAGAAGGGCAGGGAATCCAGTGCATGAAGGTGGTAAAAAATTATATTTCTTTTATCCAACTGCTGGAATTACTGTTTTACTGTTTATTAAGACATTTCCTTAACCAATACCCACGCTTGTTGACTTACGTTAGAAACGTATCTTTTAAAGCCATATTGATGTGTAACTAGTGCCCAGACTCTGAAATATCGTTCAGCACACTCTTAGCAGCTTGAACGCATGTTTAACTACGCACACTACCTAAAGGGGAGGTACTTTGCGCTCACTTAAAACAGATTTTAAAAACGGAAAATTCGTTTACTATTGTTGAGTTTTACTCACAACATACATTTTTAAGACAAACTCATGTATAAGTAAGGACTCGAACCTGAAAATATTGAAAACGACATTAATTGGGGGAAATGAAAGCTACTAAAACCTAAATTTTCTGGTTAAGTTGAACTAAAAGAAATTTAAAACATCCCTAGTAGAAGAATTCGTTAAAAACAATAAATAATTTTATCAAATTTGTAAATGTAAAGTAGCTGACAAGATGACAATATTTACGAAAGGTGTGTACAGAAGATCGAGCGCCCCCCTCCCCCCAAACCGCTCTGGTTTTGTGAGTGTTAAAAAAGGTGCACTACTAGCTTACGTTTAACATTTCTTCTCGTTAGAGGGGTGTTCAGTACGTAATGTAACACGTTCCGAAAGCAGGTTTTTTTTTTTATTCAGGATTTCTGTACACCACATTGTTCCCTTCTTTTTTGAGTACTAAACCTTATTTTTCTACATAATCTTCTTTCAATGCAACGGCCCAGCTCAAGCCTAGCGCAACCGTCTGTGCGCCCACATGGTACCACTCTACAAGTCTACGTCGGAGGCAACGTCTTGTGCATCAGTAACCTCCCTATCATTCACGTACCGCTTACCGCGGAGTGCGTATTTCATTGAGCCACACCGATGTGGTGTGACTCCGGGCTATAGGGTTGAAAGTTTTTAATCAAATATTGTAATTATTATTGTTATTGTCATAAAACGTGATATGTTGCTGTACAACTTGTTTTATGAAAAAAACTTACTCCAACATATTAGTCCTCAAACGTTTTCCAGAACCTCTTACTATCAGAAGTGTCAGTATACTGACAGAGAACATAAACAGAAATTAATTACTCTTTTAATAAATCATGAAACATCAGTTCCCTGTTATGTGACTGTAATTAAAAAAAAATTCTCTAACGTCTCCTAACAACAGGCAGCTTACCTCGTCTTGCCGCTGCAACTGCATAAATATACTGCATCCAGAGACATGCTAAAATAATTCAAAAGAAATACTACGATCTTTGCAGAGTGCAGTGCATGATCACAACTACTGTTGCAATTATTCCTTTACTTTTATAGAAATTAAATGGTTAGGAGGGGTTTAGTCAAAACGCCCTAAGCAGTGTAAAAATATGAAAGGAATCAATAAAACTTTTAATTTACTTCATTATGAAACTTGAAATTTTGTGTCTCTCTGTGTAGAGGCACAAAACACGTGGTTGTTTTCAGCTCGTTACTAAATGCAAATAAGTAGGAGGCCGAGTTGATAGGAGCTGAAGAGACCAGGTTGCAATAATATGCGGTACGGCACACTGTTAGAGAGAAGGATTATTATTCAAGAAACACATAGTACAATGAAATTATTTATCTTCAGTAGTTTGTAGGACTGCAGCTGCGGCTATGAACTGACAATCTCGTATCATGGAACACCATGAACTAATACAACATATTCTCAGGGACTAAGCCTGATGGGCCCTCCTCAGAGAATCAATGCAAACATTACAGAACTGGCTGAGGGCCGATAATGAAAGTGCGTCTGCCTAGGTTGAAATCTAGCTAAGAAGTGAACGAGGCACACTCCAGTTCCGTGGAGCTGCACAGTCCGCTAGAGTGCGCTGTGCTCGGCAGACGACGGGCTGCCAACCTTGTGGTGGCGCGGCGTTGTAGTAGTATCTGTGGCAATGATACTACAGAAAATTCGTGCAGTGACAAACTTTACCCAGACCTTTCGTTTCGTTGGACAGTTTGATTAGCAAAAACTTTAATTATTCCACAAGGCACATTAACAAAAAATACTCGATTAATACAAAACTCTGCTCCAGTGCTACTAGCGCGCTCAGGGCAGGCTGCGACCTCTCCTGATGCGGCTCCTCTCTATGCCATTCAGCGTCCGACAACTACCAACAACTGCTTGCTCGCTACAACTCGCGATAATAATATATCAGACTCAAACTGTGTATGCACACAACGGCAGAATTAGTGGTCAACTCTTTCAACAAGAACAAAAAAAGTATGGACGTCCAACTTACCGGGTGGATGAAGAATAACAGTCAAATGAAGCTTCGTGAGCTCCTCCCTGGAGCGTAGACGTAACGTTGTCATGGTGAAAGAGAAGTTTCTTTGCATTTTCATGGCGACGAACACACTGAAACCACAAGCCATTTTATATTGTGGGCTTCCGCAGGTGTTTAAAGGCATGAATTTAGGATGAATTCCGGTAATAGTTGGTTTACTTTGAATTTAAATAAACTGGACCCAAGAGCTATGCATACACAAGATATGCCCCGCCGTGCAAAGGTTACGACTGAACTGTACGAGAAGTAGAATGGTTAGTACAGAACTTAACAAGTTAATCCACGACGTACAGGGGTACGTCGCTTGCTTACTGGAACCCTACATGCGTGACGATAAAATACCATTTCTCCTAACACAACAGATAACAATAAAAGGGGTAAAGGACGCCAAAGCAGCAATCGTGGTAACAAACACACGAATTACAGTGACAAAAATAACACAACTACGTACTGAACACTTTGGAACAGGAGAAATCAAACTGGGAAGGGAATATCGGGTACGCACATCGTCATACACACAGTACCCATATGACATTAAACCGTTTGTAAACTCAGGGAAATAGCACATTTCTACAGGGGCAAAAGACTAATGACTTTAACGCATGCTCAGCACTCTGGCATCCCGATAGCAGAGATCAAAGCAGAAGTAATAACGGACATCATAAATCAGTGCAGCCCTTTTGTGCTCAACAAGGCAGGAAAGCCCTGACATACTGTGGAAATACCGGAGGTATCACTAATATAAATATTTCGCTAGCAAATGGAACTTCTGAAGCATATGTCACTGCCTGGCAACTTCACAGAATAACACACAGCGACCACAATGCAATAAAGATATACGCTACCATACATATAAACACAAACACATTCACTCAAAAACAACTGCGATTGATACTGGCAGACACTAAGAGATACTACAGAAGAATTCAACTTGCACACTAGCCGAGAAACGAACGCACAAGTAGTTGGGAAAGGTGTAGGGGGTGTCATGCCACATTGCGGTTTCCATACATTCAGGGGCAAGCACACATTCTGGATCCCACCCATTGTTATGCTAACTGATTTATGAACCCCTTGGTGTTGATTTATGACTTGCTGGGATAGTTCATAATTCTGAGAAAGCCCCACCCTTCACCCAACCCTTCCCCTCCTCCCCAACTCCTCTGGGAAATCCCCAAACCAGTCCCCTAATATCGCCAATAGAAGCACACTTTTGGTATCAAATTAATTGACTAATTAATTAAATTGTGAATTAATTACTCCTCCCCCTCCTGGGCAATTCCCCAAATGGCAGCAAAAGACTTAATCTGTGATGAGCCACTGGAGAGGAAGGACATAGAGTAGTTCAGTTTCTTTAATTTGGGTGCCACCCTGCTGGAAATTGGCAGGGATAGCTCAGTCCCTCTCTTCTCCCTCATCCAGGAGAAATGACGAGAAACGCTGAGTCTGTGCTAAGATATTGCACTGGAATGTGCAAGTGTTACCTTGTCCAACAAGTACATTCCTTAATTATGTAATTACACTGATGCAGATTGGAGTATTGTGCTTTTGGAAAATGTCGTGTGTGTGCTGACAATGACATGCAGGGATCGACTGCATAGTGCACAACGCCACTACCAGAGGACGTCGTCCCTCCCCATACCCCCGACACCACCCCTCGACCCTCCATCAACGCCACTCCCAAAAGATATTAGGGCGAAAAATCACTGTGCTGGTGGATTGCAACGGACAGGTGAAAGGTGACAGGTGACAGGAGGGGACGTAATGATAAATTAAAATAAATATATTATTTATTTATAGAATTCAATTCACAGGGGCTAGATCCCTTTATTTGGCGGAAACAGCTCATCATTCTCTGCTCTTTCTTTAATTTTGGAAGATGCAGGTCTTGTAAAAAACATCGAAAATAAAAAATAAATGCGTAAATAGGTCGCTTTTTTCCGACTGCTCAAGGAATACTGCCAACTGAAACGCTCACCACATGTAATTACACTGTTACAGTTCTCGTTAAGAATCGCTGGCGAAAAAACAACTTTCTGATTGCACACAATTGCGGCCATATGCCCGTTGAACACCAGGCAGTGACTGCAGGAGTGGTGGGCCGCCGCCGGTAGTAGCCCCTGGTCGCCTGCTACTTAATTCCTGAACAAGGCATCGAGTGCCAGCGCCCCTTTGACAACAGACTCACTCCGTGTTTTGCTCCCAGACACACACATTCCACACCAGATCAGCGGAAGCAGCTGCTCTACGTGCTCGCCCTGCTGTGCAGATACTGACTAAGTTAGTTCACAATACCACTGCCAGAGGACGCTGGGAAAAGCAGGCTCCCCACTCCACCTCCCTCCAGACTCCTCCTCCCCTTCCCAAGCCGCTTCGATTACTTCCTGTCAGACAAGGCATCAAGTGGTGGCAACTCTTTGATACTGGTACCTGCAAAAGTTCCTGTCAAAACACATGCTCTCTCTCTGTCTCTCTCTCCCTCTCTCTCTCGCCCCCCTCCTTTCTTTGTCTGCCTCTGTTTCTCTTTCTCTCTCTCCCCCCCCTCTCTCTCTCTCTCTCTCTCTCTCTCTCTCTCAATTGACTGCTTCCTGTTTTCGTGTCAACCAGCATCTCCAAATACACAGATGGAGGTTTTCGTCTTTCCTCAAAATACTGTGTGCCTACCGGTTAATGCTGCGGACAAAAGGAGAACTGAAGCAGTTTTTATATCAGAAATAGAGGGAAATAGTCCATTTACTTTATCCAATTAAGTGAATTTTTTTAATAGTTTACAGGAGTCAAATAAATCACTTGAAACACTACCACCACCTTACCATGATTCTTCTTTGTAATAAAACATATTTTCAACGTTTGAAAATCAATCAAACATCTTCAAAATCAGGTAATTAAATTCCCGCCACAAATGCATCGAAGGGCTAAATATCTATGACGTTTGACAACATAAGCAGCTGTGTGGCGGCGGCGCCGTCTGTTACGAAACCCTGAATACTATTTTTGGAGTTAGCCAGAAAGCGATGGCGAACATACTGACAAAAATTTTCAGTCTGCAAGTCCACATTCTTCTTTTGTTCACAGGAAAAAATCTTTCTGCTCTCTATTTACTCACAGGGATCACAATTATGATCACAAATGAAAGATTTGAGCTCATATTTGATAAAATTTCACACTCACAACATAGTAATTAATATAATAATAATGATGATGTCTCCATCATAAACAGTACTATGAGCAGTTCAGTGGCGACCTGTACGGTAACTCCCCATTAAATGATCTTTCGCCCTGACTTCCAATAATCAAAGTTAGTTGTTCGCCAGAAAAGTGGAAAATAATGTCACTAATTGCCACGCGGTTTTGGTAACGTTACGCGCGCCCCACAAACAATTACTTCCGCGAAATCTAAGCGATCCTCGCGAGTTCACTTCCTATTTGTACTGAAAACATGCATTTAGCAACAGACTGGCTTCGGCGTCATCAGAGGCAGTGCCTAAGTCACTGTTTGACTGATGCGGACACAGTGATAGCTCGGTGCGAAGTGTCTGTTTTAAAAAATATAAACGATCCAGGACGATGTACAGTCCTCGCGAGTTCTCTTTCTACTCTTACCAAACACGCGTTTAGTACAAGCCTGGTTGTGATGTCACCCGACGCAGGACGTAAGCCGGCGTTTGACTGACGCGGACTGCCTCTCGGGCTGTATTAATATATGGTCGCAGCGCACGGCCGAAGGGAACACCTACCATCATTCGCCCTATGGCCAGGTAGCAGCCTCTAAATAGCAGCTTTCTTGGACAAATATTATTTTATAACACCGTCTTGAATCAATATAGGGTCTTCGTAATATTTTTATGAATGGGGTTAAGTTAGTTTTAATCACAAATAAAGTTTTAGCTCGTCTTCGTTTAAATTTTGCAGTCGGAAACGTTTAGAACGGAACTGACATTAGAACGTCACCTCTGAACTACAACGCTTGGAGACCTTGTATTAATTATAATTAACATCACAGTCTTGTTAATACTTTATTGGCTGGTTCAAATGGCTCTGAGCACTACGGGACTTAACTTCTATGGTCATCAGTCCCCTAGAACTTAGAACTACTTAAACCTAACTAACCTAAGGACATCACACACATCCATGCCCGAGGCAGGATTCGAACCTGCGACCGTAGCGGTCGCGCGGTTCCAGACTGTAGATCCTAGAACCACTCGGCCACTCCGCCCAGCCAAAACTTTATTATTTAATGGGTTTCGTCAGGTGCTGCAATCAGAACACTCTATCATTAATATAAAAGACACTTAATGCGTCACAAATAAGGACTTTTTTTATCCAAATTTAGTTTTCAGTAAATTGCTCGAAAACTATTAGAGGTAGCTTAATGGGGTCGTGTACTTAAAGTTTCTATATCGAACTGATGCTTCATACCAATTTTCGTCTTTCTAAGTATAATAATTAGTGCAGTCAATTTTTCGTAAATACACCGATTTGACCGAATTATAGGTCCAATCAAGGTGAGATTTGTAACAGTCGATTTTGACATACATTTGCACATTCTAAACAATTTTTGGCTTTCTAGCTTTGTTATTTAGTGCCACTTATATTTTCTTTAAATGATGTATTTAGGGAAACATATTCATCTGATCACTCTGCGATTTAACAATTTAAAGAATAATATACTGAAAAATATATATTGACAGAGTTTGAAAAAGATTGTTGAATTTTTAATTTCACTCTTAGGTTATGGCGCAATACTTTGTACGCTACGCACAGGCGCGCTATGATGACGCGGCGCTAGTAGCAGTGAACCTGAGTAAGTCCTGGCACACTCGCTCGCTTCTGTATCTCTCAAATGATACAACGCTTGCTTCGCCACACACACTCCTCCACCGCAACGTTTTCTTTAAACACATCTGATCAGCGACAGAAACAGAAAGTAACGTATACAAATAGCGAATTCTGAAAAGGGACGTTCTCACTGCTATCGTTTTTGAAGATGCAGTACTGAACAGTAATTTTATTCTACATTGATTATTAAGACGCCTGAACGATTTTAAAGCTTCACCACTTGTTTTGAATGGGAATCAATGTGCCAACTTTTATTATTTTATTACGATAATTGTATACGTTACTTTGTACACCCTATAACTCTGGTAACTCTGGTATACTATAAAAAATTCTTTGAACCCTTCCACCAAAGCATTGCAGATGCCTTGTACCAAGAAGCATACGGATGTGAAATGATCTTTAAAGATATAAAAGTTTTCAATGCGTCGTGTCTGGCAGCTTAAAAGTGTGGAATAAAAGTCATTTTTAAACATTTACAACAAAGTTTCTAATTAATTGTTTAGTTTTGGTCGACTAGTTTCGGATTTCGCAAATTTTCGCAAGCCACTTTTTACACATAGCAAAATCTGTTACGAGTGGATGTGATGATTGTAGACAGTAAAGGTCTAATAAACAATATGGTTCATATTTACGAATACTATTTACGTATTTTGTATTTATGATGTGTTTGTTGTGGACAGTTCTGTTTGTGTCACCACACTTGAATGTCTCTCAGATCTGCGTTCGAAGATGTCGCAGTTGTATTTACCCCTTACTGTACCGTATAATGTTAATGTATGTGATATACAGGGTGGTCCATTGATAGAGACCTGGCCAAATATCTCACGAAATCAGCATCAAACGAAAAAACTACAAAGAACGAAACTCGTATAGCTTGAAGGAGGAAACCAGATGGCGCTATGGTTGGCGAGCTAGATGGCGCTGCCATAGGTCAAACGGATATCAACTGCGTTTTTTTTTTTTAATAGGAACCCCCCATTTTATTACATATTCGTGTAGTACGTAAATAAATATGAATATTTTAGTTGGACCACTTTTTTAGATTTATGATAGATGGCGTTGCAATAGTCACAAACCTGTAAGTACGTAGCATCACGTAACATTCCGCCAGGGCGGACGGTATTTGCTTCGTGATACGTTACCCGTGTTAAAATGGACCGTTTATCAATTGCGGAAAGGTCAATATCGTGCTGATGTATGGTTATTGTGATCAAAATGCCCAACGGGCGTGTGCTATGTATGTTGCTCGGTATCCTGGACATCATCCAAGTGTCCGGACCGTTAGACGGATAGTTACGTTATTTAAGGAAACAGGAAGTGTTCAGCCACATGTGAAACGTCAACCACGACCTGCAACAAGTGATGATGCCCAAGTACGTGTTTTAGCTGCTGTCGCGGCTAATCCGCACATCAGTAGCAGACAAACTGCGTGAGGATAGGGAATCACAGAAACGTCGGTGTTGAGAATGCTACGTCAACATCGATTGCACCCGTACCATATTTCTATGTACCAGGAATTGCATGGCGACGACTTTGAACGTCGTGTACACTTCTGCCACTAGGCACAAGAGAAATTACGGGACGATGACAGATTTTCTGCACGCGTTCTGCTTAGCGACGAAGCGTCATTCACCAACAGCGGTCACGTAAACCGCCATAATGTGCACTACTGGGCAGCAGATAATCCACGATGGTTGCGACAAGTGGAACATCAGCGACCTTGGCGGGTTAATGTATGCTGTGGCATTGTGGGAGGAAGGATAATTGGCCTCCATTTTATCGATGGCTATCTAAATGGTGCAATGCTGATTTCCTACGTAATGTTCTAACGATGTTACTACAAGATGTTTCACTGCATGACAGAATGGCGATGTACTTCCAACATGATGGATGTCGGCACATAGCTCGCGTGCATTTGAAGCGGTATTGAATAGCATATTTGATGACAGGTGGATTAGTCATCGAAGCACCATACCATGGCCCGCACGTTCACCGGATCTGACGTCCCCGGATTTCTTTCTGGGGGGGGGGGGGGGAAGTTGAAGGATATTTGCTATCGTGATCCACCGACAACGCCTGACAACATGCGTCAGCGCATTGTCAATGCATGTGCGAACATTACGGAAGGCGAACTACTCGCTTTTGAGAGGAATGTCGTTACACGTATTGCCAAATGCATTGAGGTTGACGGTCATCATTTTGAGCATTTATTGCATTAATGTGGTATTTAAGGCAATCACGCTGTAACAGCATGCGTTCTCGGAAATGATAAGTTCACAAAGGTACATGTATCACAATGGAACAACCGAAATAAAATGTTCAAACGTACCTACGTTCTGTATTTTAATTTAAAAAACCTACCTGTTACCAACTGTTCGTCTAAAATTGTGACCCATATGTTTGTGACTATTACAGGGCCATCTATCACAAAGCGAAAAAAGTGATCCATTTAAAACATTCATATTTCTTTACGTACTACACGAATATGTAGTAAAAAATGAGGGTATCTATTTAAAAAGACGCAACTGATATCCGTTTGACCTATGGAAGCGCCATCTAACGAACCAACCATAGCGCCATCTGGTTTTCCCCTTCAAGCTAGACAAGTTTCGGCATTTGTAGTTTTTTCGCTTGAAGCTTATTTCGTGAGATATTTGGCTCGATCACGATCAATGGACCAACCTTTATATATAAAATTGTGGGACCTTCGTTAACCAGCATGATGTGATCCACGTGACAACGATATTCTATATACAGTGGAGAATTCCTTCTCCTTAGATTCCGCTGGCTTATTTATTGCAGGCATTATCGCAATTTTGACAGAAACACACTGGACACAAACATCATTTACAAAGTAGCCAAAAAAGTTAAAAAAAACAAATGCAACCAATGTTACATCCTACTTTGGACATACAGAAGTTTAAGGGGACGTCGACGTGAAATGACTGTAATTTTCGAAAACATATTTTTGTCACCAACTGAAAGACAAATTTCAAAAAACGTATTTTTTATTACTTTTCAATTGTTGATTTAGTCTTAAACGCTGTTTGAACAAATATCTGCGAACCTGCTACGCTCATGGGACAGGCAAGGAATATCACCATAAACATTTCTTCCCTGCCACAGTCAGGAAACAATAAAGCCAATATACAGGAACCTCGCTGATACAAAATTACTTAGCATATGTCTGCATGGTCATACACCAAACCCTAATGAGAGTTTCAACAGCTGCGTGTGGCAAAGTGTACCAAAAACAGTGTTATTTCCATTGACAGTACTCAGTTGCAATGGATGATATCATCTGTTTCAGTGATGGTGTAATTAGCAAGACAAAACTAATGGACAAATTAGGCATGCAGCCAGGAAATAATGTGATAGCTGTGTTGAATGCCGAAGATTGTTAGCAAGTACGAGTAGTTGAAGCTGAGAGGTTTGTGAAAGTTGGCAATAACGGTGTAGGGTAAGAATAGGTTGAAACTTCCTGGCAGATTAAAACTGTGTGCCCGACCGAGACTCGAGCTCGGGACCTTTGCCTTTCGCGGGCAAGTGCTCTACCAACTTTTTTTAAATTTTTTTATTATTTTTATTATTTTTTTCACCAGGAACAGGGTAAATGAATAAAAGATCTTTATTGGTACAAACTTAAATACAACAGAAATGCCATCCTTTCGGCAAAAATAACACAAGACATTACACTCGTACAAGGCGAGCAATTTTTTTTATGAACAAGGTGTAGGAAAAAAAGAATAATAGTACTGATGTAAGCTAAGAGGTGTGAAGCAATATACAGTGGAGTGAGGGAAAAACCATTGTTTTCTGGTGTAGTGCATAAAAGAAAGGAGGCGCGCGTCCATGCGCCTACTCCACTGTGGGTTACAATGTAGAAAGTAGCGCGGGGGGTTTCAGATGTCGCAGGGGGGGGGGGGCAGGAGTGCTGTCGGCGTGTGGCACCATCCAACTGAGCGGGGCGTGACGTAAAGATCGCATGTAGGTAATTGACGAAGAAGGCGCGGTGGGCGTTTTGTAAGTACTGCCAGAAATCAAGGCGTGATTTGTCGCCATCATTATACATGTAGGTGATCGTCCATCACTTGACCCATACAATCGCATGAGTTTTGGTGGCGGGGAAATAAGTATTCTCAGGATGGATAAAAGTGCATGGGTCAATCGAGTCCGGCGGAACGCGGAGGTAACAGGCAACGAACTGTCGGGCAAGTTTCCAGACGTCACTGGTGGCAGCACAAGTCAGTGGATGGACATCGTCATCCACGAGGTGGCAAATGGAACAAAGTGGAGAGTCCTTTAGTCCGATGGCGTGAAGACGATGATTTGTGGCGAATTTTTCATATGCGACTTGGTACCATGTTGCCCGCCGTTGGAGGGAAGAAAAGGCTGGTGGATGTGACGCAAAACCGTGGGCCACCACGTGGACGGATGTCTCAGTTCGATATTGTTGCTGGAT
This sequence comes from Schistocerca piceifrons, assembly GCF_021461385.2. NCBI lineage: Eukaryota > Metazoa > Arthropoda > Insecta > Orthoptera > Acrididae > Schistocerca > Schistocerca piceifrons. The sequence continues at coordinate 406,501,603 of NC_060139.1, forward strand.
ATGGAACGAAGGAGTGGGGTGTAAAAATTTTTATGTCGAGGAGAACGCGTGGTCGGTAAGTGTGTGTGAGCATAACTGAAGTCGGCGATGAAATCAGAAATGTGCGTCAGATGGTGCTTGATGTGTCCGACTGGTACTGGTGGTGTTATGGTCGCGGGCACAAGAATTTCCAGCAAGCTGCGCGTAAGGGAGGTGCCCCCATGCCACTGCTTGTGCATGGTGGACATGTACAAGGGCGCCGCTCGGAGTCGCACGTTGACAATGTCTAGGCCCCCCGCTCGTGGGGGAAGGGTGAGCGTGTCGTGGCGGACCTTGAAGAGCGTATCGGCCGTAAGAAAGTATCCGAAGGCAGCCTGGAGGCTGCGTCCAATTGTTGATGGCAGCGGGAGGACCTGTGCGATGTGGACCATTCTGGACGCCACATGTTGATTGAGGTATTGGACACGTTGTAAAGAATCGAGTAGTCGGAGAAGATTTTGTCGCACCGTCGTGCGGATAGTTTGGAGTGCACGCCGAAAATTGATGGTAGCGGGGGGGGGGGGGGGGATGTTTAAGGGGGACTAAACAGCGAAGGTCATCAGTCCGATGGCAGCGGAGCGGCGCACGGTGGAGGTGAAAATGATACCAAGGTACCGTAGTTTTTGTACACACGGGAGAGGTGCTAAGTCGTCGTGTGAGAGGCCGCGTCCAATTGGCATCGCCGCGGATTTAGCCACGTTCATGTTACTGCCCGCTGCAGTGCCGTAGGTTGATATCAAATCAAGTACCGTGTGTGTTTCACTCCGTGAGCGGATCAAGAGGAGGAGGTCGTCCGCAAACGCACGACATCGAAAACTGTGCTGTCGCAAAGTGAGACCAGAAAGGTGGCTCGTCAGACTCCCGATGAGTGACTCCAGGCTTAGGGCATAGAGTAGGATCGAAAGTGAGCAGCCTTGCCGTACGGAACGCCGGATCGCCACTGGTCCCGCCACACGGCCATTAACCTGAATCAGCGATTCGGCGGTGCCGTACAGGCGCCGGATTACGTCGATAAAGGCTGTTGGAAAACCCATGTGGTTCATCACTGAGAACAGAAAAAGATGCCGCACTTTGTCGAATGCGCTGTCAAAATCAATGGCGGCGCGGAGTCTGCACGCCGATGCCGGTGCAATTAAATCGCGACATTCTCCTGTGGCCGTTTGTATATTAACTGAGTCGCCCGGAGTTGTTTGTTCCGGGGATAGAATGCTAGGCAGGACATTGCGGCATCGCGTTGTCAGTAGGCGTGTAAAAATTTTATAGTCTGCGTTAAGCAGAGTCAGGGGACGGTAATGTGCTGTCGTCACACCTGGTGTCGGTTTGTGGATGGGTATAATAATTCCCGTGACGAAGGACGGCGGTACGGCGTTCCCCATCGTCAGCAGTTCATGAAACATCGTTGTCTACCGTGACGCCATTAGTGTGAAGAAAGCGCGATAAAATTCTATCGGCAATCCGTCGACACCAGGTGACTTATTCAGAGCACCTTTTTTAATTGCATCGTGGATTTCGTCACGCGTAATGGGCTCCATCAGCTCGTCTGCTTCGTCGCTGGTGAGGGTGCGAGTTATGTGTGGTAACACAGACTCCTCAGCGTGGTTGTTGGTAGTCTCCTCCTGGTACATTGTGCGGTAGTGGTCGACAAAGGCACTGACGATTTCGGCCTGGCAAGTGACGTGCTGGCCGCGATAGGTGGTGATCTCGGTGATGAGTTGTTGTCGTCGATGTTTCCTATCGGAGGCGATATGATGCATGGTCGGATGTTCTTGTTCCGCCGAATCTTGACGTCGAGTTCGCACCACAGCCCCCTGTAGTCTACGGCGTGTAAAAGTTACAATTTGCGCCTTAATCCTGCTGCGTTCCCTCTGGGTGTCGGGGGTGGGCGGTTGGGCGTCCAGGTCGCGGAGAACGGCGTAGAAATAGTCGGTAGTGTGCCGGCGCCACATAGCAACTTCCTTTCCATACTGAATCAAAGTACATCGAATGGCAGGTTCGGCACATTCCAGCCACCAGGTCAAGGTCGTGCAGTATTTAGGTAAGCGACGTTCACAGGTGGCCTATGTCTCGGTAACACGTTGAAGACATTCGGGATCATGAAGATGGGAGGTGTTTAGCTTCCACGGTGCACGACTACGTCAGACCACTTGCTTGGGGAAGAGAATGTTGCAGATGTAGGCACAGTGGTCCGAAAAGGCCAGGGGCCAAAGTTCTGCACCTTGGACTGCAGGTGTGAGTTCCCGAGAGACGTAAATTCTGTCAAGGCGGCTCGCGGAGTGACTCGTCTGGTAAGTATGTCCAGGCGCGTCGCCGTGCTGAACTTCCCAAGTGTCGCGGAGCAACAGATCTCGGACGACAAGACGCAGTTTTTGACAGGTGTCGTAGTGGGGCACTTGATCTTCAGGGTGCAAGACACAATTAAAATCACCCCCAAGCAAGTAATGGTCGCAGCGTCCAAGAAACAAAGGAGCAATTTCTTCTGAATAGAAGAGTGCCCTGTCGCGTCTGCGGGTGGAGCCATGACGGTGACGGCCATGCCTCTGGCAGATGGAAGGTATGTGATATCGGTCACTGGAATGCCTTCTGTGGCGTAGATGGCTACGCCGCGTCCCAGGTGGTCACCAGGAGAAGGATAAGTGTTACGTCCCGCGACGTCTGGAAGTGTGGCCAAGAGTACTTCCTGTAGTAGTGCGATATCGACGTCCGACGTCCATATCATATCACGCAGCAGTTGAAGTTTCACGGTTGGGCTAATGGTGTTAGTGTTCATCGTCGCTATTCGGTAGGTTTGGAGCCGTACCATGCCGTGGAGGGGAACTCCACCGGCGGAGGATGAATTGGGGCGAGGCAACGGCGAGTCTTGCCGTACGCCACCTGACGGCGCTATCAGCGGCGTAACGATGCTTCCGTCTGGGGTAACTCTGTCCCCAGCGTGTGGTCCGGGTCCTCATCGACGTCCTCACTCGACACCATTGAAGGCGTTGTCGTTGTGATGGTCGTACATTCCACTTCGGTCGTAGGGGCGGAGGACGTCTCGGCGGCAGTCGCATTGGAGGAGTCCGTTGGTTCGGGAACACCTGAGCGAGCCAGTAGAGTAGGCATCGACACATCCACAGTCAGCGTCATGTTGTCGTCATTCGTGTCGTCGTGCAGGTTCTCCGAGGCCTCGTCGGGTCGGACGGCCTCTGGAGCATCAGGGGGAGGCGATCCGTCTCGTTCCGAGACCTTACGGCGCCTCCTCTTGCCTCTTAGGTGAACGTTGTTTGCGGGTTCGTCCCTCCGTGTCGGAAGACGGAAGGGAGTCGCGTCGCTCTGAGAGGAAGGCCGTCGCGGGAACGTCAAATGAAGGGGGGGGGTGTCGGAAGTCGTCGCTGTTGGTAGTGGCGCCGGAGTAGCGTCGGGCTTTGAGCGCGACGTGTCGGCCCCGGAGGTATCCGTAGCAGTTGGAGGGTCACCGGTACGTGGTCCGACGGGCGGCGGCCGATGGGAGGAGAAGAGAGCGCCGATGCGCAGGTGATCGGTAAAACCGTCGTCGGAGCCGGAGGTGCCACTGTAGCGGCTGGCAATTGGGTGATTCGTCGCTGAAGACACTCAGATCTGAGGTGGCCTTCTTTGCCACACCTGGAACAGGTCTTGGGTTGGCCGCCGTATATGACAACCGCGTGGCACCCGCTAATTTGCAGGTAAGATAGCACGTGGCGATGGAGGTCGATGGTGATCTGCCGTACACCGTTAAGAACGGGGTACGTTTGTAATTGCGCCCAGCGTTCGGCAGAGTGGCCATGTACAGTGCCATAGGGGCAGAAAGCCGTGATAACGTCTTCCGCCGGAAGCTATAACGGGAGTTCGTATGGTGCGCATTCCCAAGCCCGCATGGTCGACAGTGACCGCTCCGACATTGCCGTCGGCGTGACAAAAGCGTAATCCATGGTTGGTGTCACGAAGTATTCTTTCACATACCGCGTCATTGACGACTTTGACGTACACAGTGAAACGTCCCCTTGTAACCTCCCCCCTCACTTATCGACCTTAATGACAGTGAAAAATTAAACCGCGTGTACCTAATGGAAATTTGGGAAAAGCAATCGTCACCGAAGTTAACCTGTCGGTAAAGAGGGAGGAAAGGGTTACATCTTAATGAAAGGAAAAATGCAAATGAAACTGGTGGAAATCAATTTTGAAAAGGGGTAAAGTTAATAAAGAAAGTAAATGTGCGGCCGTTACGTTAACAATTAACTAGCGGTAATTAGATATTTGAGATTTGGGGGAAATCACGGTCGCCAGTCCTAAGGACAATTACTATAGTAACTGAAAAAGAAAGGTTATTACACATATAATTAGCACTAGAAGCGTGGCAACTGAAGGTTGACACGTGTAGTGTGAAAACTGAAAGTTTGTCAGAAGTAATAAATTTCGCTACACTCTGACTTAATTTAGCAAAAGAATTAATAAAACCGGAAAATCGAAAATTAATTTAGTGACTGAAGTTAATAGTGAGCTTTCTTTCTGAAGCACATCGAAATCCAGTAAAATACGGTTAGTCTTGGACTACCTCAACAATCATTTCAAAAGCAACTTGACTCTACGCAATTTAGAAACAAGAGATTTTACTTTGAACTTGAATTAAATGATTCTGAACTATTAACAATAGTAAAATTTAGTACGTACCAAGCTGAGCTGCACTCACAGGTAAGCTAAAATACGGTAACAAAACTCGCACTCTTAATTTGTGCTTGTGTAATCTAACTATTGTAGCCAGCTAATGCTTAAATTGAACTTTGAAATTAAAACAGTGAAATGATGTTACTTTAATGCTGGCGTCTGAATTTCAACGACACTCGGGTTCATTCCGGAAAAGGAAGGGACCTTGCTTGGTAATGCAATTGGGACAATGAGCAACAAAGGTTCATGCTAAGTTGCTGTAATTTTGCGAGGCAAATGGAACAAGATTAAAAGCTGAGGTCTGCCATACAGTTCTAAAACTTTACGTGCTTCCAGTCTTCCTTGTTGGTTGATTGAAGGTTTGAAGCCGTCGATCGAGGAGGAGGCGACAGTCACTCATTGTCGGCCGTCGCTATTGCAGAAGCTGGATGTTGGCGGGCCTTCTTCTCGACACGGTCACCAGACGAAACGGGCTCTTGATGTGCGCCAGCTAATGCTTCCCGTCCGCGACACCATGTCAGAAACTATCATCGCGAGTCGAGCGCAATTACTTGCTGCCAAACCCCGAAAGCGCGGCAACTCGCGGGAGCGTCACACGACACCTGCTCCACTCGCTACTCCCGCCAGACTCTCACTGTTCTGCCCGCGCTCCACGCGGCAGAGTTAACACTACCAAAGATCCTACACACTTTGATTCTTCACACGACCTATCGATGTAATCGTTCGATAGCAGTTTTCCCTAGGCAAGACCCAGCGTAAAAATACAAATACTCTTTACACAACAAACCAATTATACATCGACATAAGTGCATAAATATATATATACAAACAGTAAAACAATTACAATATATAAAGAGACAGAAATGTTATATCTTGAGGTAACAAAACAAGGAAAAAAAATAATAGTACAATAGATGGAAATAGGAGGATATGCATTTCCGGCGTTACACCCTTTGAACAATTATACATGACTGTCCTTAAACTGACACACAATATTTTTACCGCAACGCAATCTGACTTTCAATAATCCCTACAAAAGGATGGCCCTGACTAACATTAACCCATACCTTTCACAAATCACTTACCTCACAAAAGTCTTCGTTACTCGAACTACTGCAATATAGCGAGCGCCACTACTGCCAGCTAAATAAAAGATTCAAACTACGGAAGGCACTAACTACTGATGGGCATAGTTAGCAAATGAAAGAAAGACTTTAATAGAGAACAAACAATGTATTTACCTTAATAGTGCAAACTAGCCACAGACTGCACACAGCACAGACAGTGATTTTCATACAGAGCGCTACATGGCGTTACCAATATAAGAACCTAAACAGCCTACTTACATAGCTCCCATTCTCTCCACAAAAAATTTTACAAATTGTTGTGGGCAGTGGCCAATACAGATTTGAAGAAATTTTTCACAATTACACTAACAAAGATATCAAATGCACACACTTATTGATACAATTTTGGTCAAAAGCTAAAATTTTCTCACAGTCCATAAAGACATTCCTGATCATTCATCAAAGTAAAATTGCAGTGGTTTCTTTTTTTTTTCTCAAAGTCTGAGCAGTAAAAGAGAATGCACACGGAAGTAGTGGATTTCCATGCAGTCTTTAAGAAGTAGTGTTGTCCTTCCAACGGAAAGACAGTGCTGACTCTTCACATTCAGACAGATAATGCGCCACAACAGAGCAAACCCACAGCAGAGTCAGTCGAAGTTTTGAAGAATATTGGTAGGTAGGTCATCACAGAGCAGACCCACTGTAGTCCTGGTAGAGAGTATGGTATTGGTGGGCCACCAGAGGTGCAGACCCACTGCAGTCCTTGTAGAAATAATTGTATTGGTGAGTCATCGAACGTGCAGACCCACTTCAGTCCTTGTAGAGACGGGCAGCAGCTATCTGTTGCGACTGTGCAGGTGCAGAAACACTATCGAAGAGTCTTGCGGACAATATAGCAAGTCCATAAACCCCCACTTGTGCACTCACAAAGTTTTTGGAATTGTCCTTAGAACCAGCAATGCTGTTATCCAGTCCCTTGCTGAATTATCAACACACCTGCAAACACTAACAGTCCCAACTTCTCACATATTATGCATTACTATGACCAACAGAAATGTGTGTAGTGAAATGAATGATTACAAGTTACTTAATTTGATGAACTGGTGTCGCTTATAATATTATAACATGAGAATACAATAACAAAGGTACAAAATACATCATTAAAGAACATAAAAATATAAATAACATTTGTAGTAATACAGCAAAAGAATAGAAATATACATGCACATCAGTGTTACAGGAATTATGACATAAGATCAGAATAACTTTCGAAACATCAATATGAGCATTAAAACAAAACAGAATAAATAATGTCTAAACACCTTTATGAAGAAAATAACATAGTATTTGAAAAATTCTACAACATAAATCTTATTAGCTAAACACATAAAGATAGGAAAAACACAAATATACAAGAGTACACAAACACATAGCAGAATAACACAGGGGGAAAGGACAGGGTTTGTTTTCAGTGCAACATTTGGTACTGCAGTATTTTGCAAACAAAACCTTTTTTTTCTTGAAGATCCCCCTTCGTTCATCATTATTCAGAAAAGTCCTATCTATACCTGCTTTCTGTACTTTTTTCGTATAACTTCTCAATGCATTTCTTCCAATTAATCGCAACTCATTCTCTTATATAGTCTACCCCTCTTAAGCTAACTTAAATCTACTGAGCTCAGATGTTAAACTAAGGGACGAGGCAATGCAGCAGCATAAAACAATTAATACAAACAGCAATGAAAAAAATGGAAATTGTCAAAGCAAGCTACAGTAAATCTAAATTACCAAGCAATGCAACATTACAACTAATATGAGCCAATGTGCAGCAACAAGAAAAATAAATCAGTAGTGAAACTAGCTTAACAGAGTAATACAAAGTGAAATTTAGTAGCACTATGCCTGGCAAACAGCAGCAGCAAATGTAATAACTTATATCTAAACATGACAAAGCTCAAGCAGAAAAAGTATTACACTAAAGATGGCCATCTCTAATACCTATGTCACATCTTAATACTAGAGTGATGCATCAAAATTTATTCTACAAAAGAAATTACCAAGTACTTGAAAAGAAAATTCTGTATTCAATTCCTGTGAAGGGAAATGTCTTTTTGTACTCGTTTTTTTAAGTACATCATAAAGTTATTCTTTACTGGTTCTGTAGGCATAAAATATTTATATTAGTATATCTATAAAATTTTATTTTAACCAATGCTGCAGTGCAGCTAGAAACTAGATATTAAACAAATTGAGCAATGTCTCAACTCGAAAGACAATAGATGTAGAAATGTTTCACATCATGTCATTACGCATTTTGGTAAAGATCATAAATTAAGAGCTCCACAGTGTAATCATATGTTTCAAGTTTGAGCGTGTCGTATTTGTGATGCTTTCTACAAAGGAATGTTAATAGCGAGGATAATGGTCTCTTTTTTTTCTACCTGTGCCTCTGAAAGGCACACAGTAATGGCTTTTTTCCAGGCGGCTGTCGTGCAGCTAGGTGCCCATGACGCATTATGTGAAGGTGGTCAGTTAACTATCTTACCGAAATATTTACGACACCAGTTTGCACTACAGTGACAGTCTCATACAAAAATTTCACAGGTCGAGAATTTGCATTGCAAATCTGTAGAAACAAAATCCTATAAATATAACAGTGTCCAAAAAAATTTTCGCCGGCATTGTGATACATTCACGCATTTGCACACATTTCATAACTCTTAAAGTACGATTCTTGGTTTCCAACATCCTTTTTCACAATTCAGAGTCCCTAACCCCTACTCATTATTCATATACGTATTCGTCGACACTTCTTCAATATTTCATCATAACAAATACATAGTATAATCAAATTCCTCATATATGGTAGCGTCATCTTATTGATCATAAACATATCACAACAGCATAATACACATCGTCATCATAAAAATAACATCATAACACCTCAGTCAAAGCTCAAAAACGTTGTAGCTTTCTGCAATAATGTAAAAACCTAAAAAAAATTCTCTGCTCATTTCAGTTGTGTCATCTACCTCAAATGTACATTAAAAATCATGATCCCATACCAAATACATCATTCAAAGCTCTCATAGCATCACAGTGGTTCCGAAAAAATATGAACATTTCACAAAGTACAGACAAAATACAATTTCATAAGTGTGAAGTTATCCAACTGTGTAATTACGTAAACATCTGCCACTGACGTAGTAAAATAAATATTTGCCTCTCTCAGTTAAATGATCAGATAGCTGTGTAATTCTGCGTTAGAGAAACATGGTACTGATGTGTAAAGTTGTATAAGCAAATACCATATTAGCTAGGGCTCCTTGTGCTTGCCAAACACATGCTACACAAAGTAAGCGTGTACCCCCCCCCCTGAGGATTAATGTAATTATATCCTCAGGTGTTACAGATTACAGCAATGGAATGAAATGTATCACGGAAAACTTTCTTTGTAATTCAAAAATATTTAAAGGTAAATGTCTTAAGTACAAAATTAATCACTCAAATGCGTGTCCTGTAGCGGTAAATTGTGCTCTTGTTGTAAGATAATCTCTGTGGATGAGTTGTAGTTATCGTCCTCCGAAAGCTAAGTTCTGCAGAAGACAGTGTACTTACCTCATGATAAACAAAAGTGAAATGCTTTGCGTATAGATATCTTAGTTATTACGCTTATTGCTGTGATGAAGAAAGTACTGTGCTGTAACGTATTGTTGTGCTATGGAAAAGGCAGTCTCATTGTAGCTATATCACAAAAGTTACTACTAAAACATGTTTTACTTTCCAGAATAATACATAAAACTGTGCAAACATAAAACAGAAACAACGCAAAAGCAACATTGTAAATTGTCACTCATTAGTAGCGTCGTGATAAAATCGTGTAACTGTCACATAAACTTATCACTGTGTCATCTGGTATCTCTCAGGATGTACTTTAAATCCAGAATGTATTTTCAAGTAAACCAAAATGTTGCATTAAAATCTCATTAGCAGTACCCGTATATGTTCTAAGTATGTAAGTTTTATAGTTGTTACATAATCGTGCAACTAACAAGCAAGAATGTACACACACAATAACACTGTGTCGTCTGTTCACAATAACAATGCATTCGTAATTTCTGTTTAAATAAGTTCTCTTGGTTCTTGACTGGATATTTAACTTCAAACATTGATGCATGTTAACAGATTCTAAGTCTGACAAAGCACACTAGTAATGTAAAGTGAAAAGTTATATGGCAAAGACAAAGTTAAAAAGCAGATTATCTTTCAATAAACGGTTTTACATGTGAAATGTGGTGTAAACCTTTACTCTTCCTAATACGCGGAGTTTCAGCTTCAGTAGGATTATCATGTGGTATATGGTACATCGGTAAAGAATGCTAAAATTTTTCTCAAGGTTAGCGTCTATGTAATTTTTCCCTGAGCCAGCCAGCGCACGTGGCTGCCTGCGTTGCGAGTCATTGTCTGTCTCTTTGTTGGCGCTCGTCGTTATTGGGATTAGGGGACTTAACTTCTACAAATTCACCTTGCCGAGAAGGCCCTGCCCTGCCCTCCAGTTCTGATGCAATTCAGGTCTGTCGTCATGTTGGTAGATTCCGTAGTTTCTTCCATGTCCTTCACATGGTGGATAATTTCTCCCTGAATCGTAAATGTGCGCCGAACTGTTGCGTCTGAAGTTATTCTGTCTCCCTTGATAATAATTGTTTTGGTTCCCATATTGTCTGTTTCCATGGTTATCACTATCATATTCATTACTACGGAATTGCGATCTTTCTCTGTAACTGTTATTACTCTGCCAGTGGTTGTCATACAGGTGGTGTCTGTTTTGGTCACGATTTGTGTTGTGATAATAGCCTTATCTTGTCCAGTTATTATTTCTGACATTGCGGAATTGCGACGGATGTGACCCGTAATTGTTGTGTTCCTGTTTTCGCGTTCCGCGATTGTCAGTGTCAATTTCTAATTCTTGTAAGAGTCCCTGAAAACCTTCAATGTCGTCTTTGCAACGTCCTGCCAAAATAATATGTCATAAATGTTCAGGTAGTTTGATTAAGCAAATGCGGATGAGTTCTGAGGGGCTGTATGGGTTTGACAGGTACTGATTCTTGTGCAACATGTCTTCAAAATATTTCACAAGACTGGAGAATTCAGATTGTTCGAAATGTTTCATCATTATGATGCTATGTTTTACTCGGTCTTGTGTAGCTTGAGACCAATATGCTGAGAGGAAGGCATGATAAAATTCTCCTTCACTGTGGCAATCGTGAATGACCCAGCACATTCTTACAGCTGGTTCATTCTCTAAATAGCCACACATAAATTCTAATCTGTGCTCTAATGATCAGTTGGGAGGAAAACAATGAGAGAATTGATGAAGCCACGCTTGTAGATGAATGTCGTTGTCGGAATTCTTAAATGTTTTGAATTTACGTCTAGTAATAAACAGCTTATAGTCAAAATCATCATGTCAGCGAGTCGCATATCGGTCATTGTTACGTCGTGTCGGTGGTTCCATCTCAAAATTTGGTGCACCTTGCCAATTTCTTTCATAATTTCCGAAATGCCCTGTGTTATTATTTTGTGACTTTTCCGTATTTCTAAGTCCCTCTTCCCGTGTTGGAGGTGTCCTCTGAAATATGTAATACTTGTATTACTTGTGCCAACTGATCTTGTACTTCTCGAATTTCTCTTTTGCACTGTGTATTGATTTGATTTTGATTTTGTTTGAATTTTCTAACTTGTTCATACTCTTCAGTATCAGTGAAGGCTACAGGTCTTGTGTCAGATCATCATTTACCTTTGTAAATAAATTATTTAGCTGATCCGAAAGTTCCACGACTTTCTCTGATAATGAACTAATTTCCTCCATGTGTCTTTCTGAATCAATTTTCGGGGTATCTACTGTGTCCTTTAAGTTTTCCTGAGTTTTTGCAAGTTGCGTAACCGAATCGGTAGACGCAACTGAGTCAATTTTAGCTTGCAAGGTCTCATGATTTTCATGAACAATAGTTTGCAGTTCTTTTATGGCTGCTTCGTGATTCTGTAATGCATTTTCATGCCGCAAAAAAATAGGTTGAATATGCTCACAAATTTGTGTTTTTTCGCCATTACAGACTTTTTGACATTTCGATTCAATGTTATGTAACTCAGTAGTTAAGTCCTCACGTGTTCGTTCAAGCGTGGTGTCTAACTTCCGAAGATTTGGTTCCATTGTGTCTAGCTTTTGAAGCTTTTGTCCCATTTGTTGCATTAATTGTAATAACAATGCACTGGTGTCTGAAACATGTTCCTCAGTGTTTTTCGGCAGTGAATTTGCACCGGCAACATTCACATTTTGACAAGCGGAAAAAGTGTCTTGACTCATTTGAGAAAACGGTGAGAACCCAAAACCTGAGTCTACAGTATTTGCAATATTGTGTTCTGTCATTCCCGATTCCTGAGGCGAGCTGTTGCCGACCGATCGATCGATAAGCTTCCCTGTTCACTACCTGTTTCCTGTCTACACCATTATTTGACGCCTGCTCCATTTCCCTATGCACAGTTACCAAATTACTACATTGAATGTCTGTTAATTCATTACACAGTGGTGCTGGTAAGCTACGCTCGTCGTCACTATTATATCTCAGTTTACTTTGGAGCTAGTGTTACGTTTTTCACACGCCATTATTGTCACAATATTTCACACTATAACACAGAAAAGCACAATTTGAAGAGCAAAAATAAGAAAACACATTAACATAGCACTGAAAATAATGGCTCTGAGCACTATGGGACTTAACATCTGTGGTCATCAGTCCCCTAGAACTTAGAACTACTTAAACCTAACTAACCTAAGGACATCACACACATCCATGCCTGAGGCAGGATTCGAACCTGCGACCGTAGCAGTTGGCGCGGCTCCGGACTGAGCGCCTAGAACCGCGAGACCACCGCGGCCCTGAAAATATCTAGTTATTTGCAAGCGCAGCTGCGAAATACTTGGTGTAAATCTACATGCATGCCACAACTGTTTTACTGTACAACAAAGAAAAACTACAACTACAAAGGAAATTCTCTCTATAATTACGCGCTAGCAATAAACAAAAGCTACACTAATTACACAAACTACAAGAAAAAATCAGAAGATTCCAGTGAGGTATCCTCGGCTAAGGGTCGACATATGAAACGTCCCCTTAGAAAAATTATACATGACTGTCCTTAAACCGACACACAATATTTTTACCGCAACGCAATCTGCTTTTCAATAATCCCTACAAAAGAATGGCCCTGACTAACATTAACCCATACTTTTCACAAATCACTTACCTCACAAAAATCTTTGTTACTCGAACTACTGCAATATAGCGAGCGCCACTACTGCCAGCTAAATAAAAGATTCAAACTACGGAAGGCACTAACTACTGATAGGCATAGTTAGCAAATGAAAGATTTTAATAGAGAACAAACAATGTATTTACCTTAATAGTGTTGAAAAGTCGTAATATACATAGCAGTTCATGACATCCAGTCTTACAGATTTCAAAACTTCGCCATTTCTCTCCCCACATGCACCACTGCTGGCGGCTCACCTCCAACTGCGCAACGCTACGCACTGTTCGCATCCAGCTGCCCAACACTACAATGGCAGACAACAATGTAAACTAGCCACAGACTACACACAGCACAGCCAGTGATTCTCATACAGAGCACTACGTGGCGTTACCAATATAAGAACCTAAACAGCCTACTTACAACAGTACTGCTTAATATGGACAAATGTATGCCCAAGATGTCCGAAGCTGGGATCTTAGCAATGTCACGTAGGAAGCGTTCCACTTCCAAGGCCTTTGGTCGTGCGTAGTCGTTGCAGAAGGTGAATCGTAAAGTTGATTTTCGAAAACGGTTGGCCATGGTTCTAGTGCACGTAAGCGACACGTAAGTGACGGCCGCTGAAATGTAAACAACAGTAAGCGCGCGCTCCGCAGGCGGAAACAACAACACATCCGCACTGCACGGCGGCGAAAGCCGGACTGTCCAACTGAGCTACCGAATCACGACTCACGCCTGGCCCTCACAGCTTTACTTCTGCCAATATCTTGTCTCCTACCTTCCAAACTTTACGGAATCTCTCCTGCGAACCTTGCAGAACTAGCACTCCTTTCTTTCAGGAGTGCTAGTTCTGCAAGGTTCGCAGGAGAGCTTCTGTAAAGTTTGGAAGGTAGGAGACGAGATACTGTCAGAAGTAAAGCTGTGAGGACCGGGCGTGAATCGTTCTTAGGTAGCTCAGTTAGTAGAGCACTTGCCCGCGAAAGGCAAAGGTCCCGAGCTCGAGTCTCGGTCGGGCACACAGTTTTAATCTGCCAGGAAGTTTCATATCAGCGCGCACTCCGCTGCAGAATTAAAATCTCACTCTGGAAGGAAAAGGTTCCTGAAAAAGTCTACAGAGGATAAAGACGCAGCTAGCCAGAAAGAATAATGCTGCTGGAATGTTCTGAAAGAGGCATATGGTGAGCCAAAAGCACTGAGAAACTACATTTTCAGGTCATTAGGTACATATATCTTCACAATAATTTGACCTATGCTGACCAAATTACTTCAAATTGAACTGTCTATTATACATAATATCACATTTCTTAGACTGTAACAGATAACCAAATTGCTTTCCTTGTACACCTTTAGTTAATATCGTCCAGTATTGGTACGAAACCGCAACTTCCTTCGATTGTAGATCAAGAGTAACGCGCTATGAAAGCGAGGTGGGAATATGCAGCCCGTGAACTCCAGGTAGCCTTAAAATGAGATATACAGGATACATAAACAGAAGCGAAAATAAGATTTCAATTTTCAGTATGTAATATAACATGCACTCAATTGAAAATATCGAGAGAAATTTCACTACTTTACAGATGTCTTCAAAGGCCAATTGATCCATGTGCTAGATGAAATACCTGTACGACTTTACATTCACATGACTAGGCTCCCACAAACAGAACGCCGCAGCAGAAAAATCATAGAAAATTTCCATAGCACTTTAATCAGCACATGAAAGGCACTCCACTATAAACTAATCATCAAATATGGGACAACAAACGATTCATAGAATCATTCAAAAGTACCTTAGTCAGCATATGAATCGCAATCTATACAGTGAGAATTATAACAGCAGAATATTATTGTTTGTTGATTTCATTGAAATACAAATTAAGCAATGTGTTTCCTTTCAAATAGTGCTGAAAGGAAATGAAATATTTATTGTACAACTGTGGTGTGATAGGACACAGCCATACACTGGATATAGCCATTGATCTTAAAACAAATGCAAAGTAAACTGAATATATCAAAGATTATATAAGACATAATAAAATTCATTGTTAACATCTGTCAAAATCGTTATAGTATTTACAATGAATAAGAAAGCGTGACTTAGTGTAGTTCATTAAGGAACTTCTCCATTGAATATAAAATATCGTTCCCAAGTCAATCACATCGTGCTGGGTAACGAAGGCACAACAATAAAGGAAAATATATATTATATGTTAGCATTAACGTAATACAGTAAGGTGTAACTACAATTGCTAACTACAAGTGTTACATATTTTAACGCGGATCTGAGATACATGTCAGTGTTATGACATAAATAGAACTGTCCACACCAAACACATCCTAAGTACATACCATATGAACCATGCTGTTACTGATTTATTACATTTATTATCCTCATTCGACACATCGACTTATTACAGATTTTATTCTCTGTAACAGGTTGCATCTGAAAATAGGCAAAGCCCGAAACTTGTCAGCCAACAGCTCTGGTGTAAACTTTCAAAAATGTATTTTTTTTTCAGCTCTTGAAAGAGGAATATCAGACCTCTGTAACAAGCCCAACTAGCCGAAAATTGAACAACTGCAACTCGTATATAGTAGATAATAGTGGTATTGATTTTACCAATTCTCGGACGAATTACTTTTCAACGATATATTCGAAATCGGATATTAGCATTGTGGAAAAGTTATGCTCCAAGTGTCAGTTAAGAAGCTAAAGTTACGGAAGCAGTTCGCCTGCTTTAGAAAAAAACGTATCCATGCTGTTCTATTTCTTTTGTTCTTGCAAATTTTTTTCCTTGCAGAACTGAAATGTAGGAGAGCTCCACTAGCATCCACTAACTTGCTTTTGTTCATTACGCGGTCATCGTGTGGCTCATGTAAACACATTTGGCTCGGAAACGTTTTGCCGCAAACATTGCCGGGAAACAGTGGCCAGAAATGGAAACCAATTTAAAAACACAGAATTTAGAGATATAACAACATCTACCTCACAAACAATACTTTAAAAAATACATAAATTTAAATTTGGTCCACAGCCGTGGATCAGCATATGATACATGTAATGTATCTAAGATGCGTTGTCATACTAACTAAAAGTCCAGCGTTAGGCACGAATACAGGTGAAACTAGCTATGCAAGACTTCTCACGTCACACCTAGCGCTACATACGCGCAGTCGTTGTGCAGAGCGCCTTCATCTTTGCACATTATGCGACAACGCATGTTACGTACTTTACATTACATATACATGGTAAACCATCCGTATTTCTGAGCCATACTTTATTTTACGTTTATTTTAAAGTATGTTTTTGATAAGTAGAAGAGAAACGATATTAAATTATACGTTCGTAATTTTATATATATATGTTTTACATTGTTTCTGGAGACGAAAGACGTTGGCCGACACGGACCAAATGTGGCAATTTTGTGATTGCGTCAGAGTGAAAATTAAAAATATCAAACAGTCAATCATCGTACTCAATACATGAAACGTCGTTTCTTATAGGAAGTGTCTATGGATTTTTCGTAATAAACAGACTCTCATCACAATTTATCCAGGCTTTGGACTGCTAAATGGAAAGAGAAAACCGTCGTTTAGGCGTGTTTAAAATCAGTTTTCTCTATTTTTTTATTTTTTCCTTTTTCGTATTCAATTTTTTAAATTTTATATTTTATTTTTAAGTTTGTAAGTTACTATGAGTATTTACATTTTTTACATTCTTTCCATATATATCAACCAACACTAACATATGGCTTCATTCAGATATTTGGACATAAGAGATTGCTTTCATAAACGTCCAGATGTCACCGTCCTCTTCATACTTTTCTACTATTTTCTCTAGCCTTCATCAAGTTTCGTATAAGTAGTTTTGTTTCGTTTGCCTTCCGCACTTAATTCTGACCTCATTAATGCACGTACCGAGTTCTCCGCTCCTGTGATTTTAGGATTCGGTTTTCCAAGAAAATTATTAATTTTGTTGTTAATACATTCTACAGCGTTAGTGGTACGATGGCGCCGTCTGTAGCTGGTTCCAAAGACTGATCGGGTTTTCTTCATTGTCCAACCATCTACCTACAATATAGTCGAAAAACTGAGAAAGCTTTGCGATATTCGGTGCTTGTGAATGCTTCACGAGCCAGCCAACGCAGACATCTTCATGTCGAAGGAACGCCAGAGCAGCACACATCTGATTATGCAGCCTTCAAAATTTCAAATGGCTCCAAGCACTATGTGATGTAACATCGGAGGTCATCAGTCCCCTAGACTTAGGACTACTTACACCTAACTAACCTAAGGACATCACACACATCCATGCCCGAGGCAGGATTCGAACCTGCGACCATAGCAGCAGTACGGTTCCGGACTGAAGCGCCTAGAACTGCTCGGTCACAGCGGCCCTCCTGCAGCCTTACTTCTTCTTTTATTCTGTATTCTCAAGAGAGATTACTTCTTATGGAAATGACAGCTATGCACTTGAACCGACGGGATCTCAAATTTTAGTGCAGAAATTGCGCATGATTAGATATTAGCGGTGACATTATTGGGTTTCCATTCTGGTAAATTATCCACATCATGGCAGAAAAGACGGATATATGTTTCTTTTCTTTTGTTTGATAAGAAGGAAAAAGCCACCAGATATATGTTTGTTTCGTACCATGAACTTCCGAAGTCTGCATAAATAGTATATATTTGTGAAAACTGATTGCTACAGAATTCGAAGGTCACACTCCTAAAAATGTCTTGTTTAGTCTTTAGAGCCTCTCTTCCTTCTTTTCTGCTAAATCTGTAATCGTATCTCCAAAGCTGTCATCGCTTAAGAAAAAACTGCTGCCCTCATTCATGGTTAATAACTCTTTGAAGTTCAACGTCTTGTCTTGTTTCTGGCTCTTTTTGATTGTCGAGTGATTTGTCCCAGTGCATGCATAATATCATCTTCATTGCTTGCTGTTCTGGCATTTAAGTAACAAACCCATACTCTCGAATGTGCAAGTCGCCTAATTCTTTGGTATATATCTTAGAAATCGAAGTCCCTTCCTCTTGTGATCTCTTCTTTGCCTGATTCAACGTCTTTTTTACTTGTAAGCGAGGGTCATCCGGTGTCCCACATTGCTACTCGTTTGAACTAAGCACGATACAGTCTTCGGTCTGAAGTATTCCTCGGCTATATGTTGTTCTATGTTTTGAACAGCGCCATATCACAGTTCCATCTGATTTGGTTCCCTTTACGATGTACGAGTTACCACCATACTGGTCACATGGTTTACCCTGAGTGGTTGTTAACAGTTCCGTATCGCACTTATAAGCACACAGAGACACAAGGCTAACGAACTGAACACTCCGAAAGCTAGACTCGCACTGACAATGACTAGCCAAGCGTTCAGTTATTTGAGTGGACGAAAACTTCCCGAGAGCAGGTAGGCCGTGCCGCACTGGGACCGGATGACAACTCCCGAGAGCGCAGGTAGGCTGTGCCCTTGTGCAGGTAGTTTCCAGCAAAACTGGGTGCGAATTTCACAGATTTCTGGCTGGGTGCGATTTTCACTGGCTGCGATTTTCACATATCCTTTATGTCGCCACTCACCCGACGTATTGGTTACTTTACTACTCCCTACGGCTGCGCGCAAAAGCCGACTAGGCAGTAGTGGGAATTATTTCCTTGTACCCGCTAGTCACCTGAGGCGAAATCGCCACTTCCAGTAGGCTGCCAGACTCCGAAATTCCGAGACAAGCAGGCGCAGCTTGAACGTATACAGCAGTTCTAAGCACTCCCACCCTGACATAGACCTCCGGATTAAAGTATCCACTTTACCTAATCCGAAAAAGGGATGTTGTTGACCAAACACTTCGAATTTCTCAGGCGAAATGTAGATTTTTCACTTTCACATTGTTGTCTTCGAGGACAGAATAAATGGGGGCATACTCGCGTTTTCACACCGCTAAAGTATCGTTACATGTTGTGAAAATCCTGTAACAGTATGGCATAGGCTATATTCCCTCTAAGTATTACCTCATAAAATGAGGAAACCTTTTCTAATATGCATAACATCTGTTACGTCCTGCCGGCCGCTGTGGCCGAGCGGTTCTAGGCGCTTCAGTCCGGAACCGCGCTGCTGCTACGGTCGCAGGTTCTAATCCTGCCTCGGGCATGGATGTGTGTGATGTACTTAAGTTCGTTAGGTTTAAGTATTTCTAAGTATGGGGACTGATTACCTCAGATGTTAATTCCCGTAGTGCTTAGAGCCATTTTTGTTAAGTCCTGCATCACAGGACTTGAATATTAAACTCATTTTTCGCTCATGACAGAGCATGCTCTACCTCCGTTACAGGATGCTTCCTCACTTTCGAAGCAACCAAATACTTCGTCACATACGAAGCATCTTAAGGTAACAGCACAGAGACGTTGAAATATCATGTTTATGTTACGTACCACATTCTAAATATTCTGTAATATAGCCAATTTTATGACGATTGCCATGCCTCGCAGTGTAGGTTGGAGACTGCAATTCCGTGAAAAGATCTCTTCACAACGAAAAAAGCCTGGTTACCGCCCCGACTCCCACGTCGCTTCCATCCGCACGTCACTGATATCAAATTGATACGCTGATTAATTAAACTTGTCACGACAGTCACTGTGCACAACGAGTAATTTTTTTCCAGATGTTCGGCTACACTTACCAGATAGCTCAAATGGGAATACCTTGAGGGAAGACGACGTTCTTTTCCAGGAACACTTTTGAGAATCGACAATCGAAGCTGACTGCAGAACGATTCTACCGCCGCCAAAATACGATTCGCTTAAGTACCACTAAGATAAGATGTGAGAAATTAGCTTTCATATGGAGGCATATAGGCAGTCTTCTTCTGCAGCTCCGTTTGCTAATGGAATAGGAAAGGGAATGACTAGTAGTGGTACACGGAACCCCCCGCCACACACCATATGAGAGCTTGCGAAATAAGCATATAAAAGTAAATATAAGTTTAATCTTCCTATTAATATGTCATTCCATGCATTTATAGTCGCACTAACCTCACAGAAGGCAGTTGTCACTTATTTATCGAGAAAACAAAAGACGGAGCTTCTGCTGTCTGTAGGATACGCGGAACATGTACTCTCTTCTCGTAACTCGTCACTCTTCTTTCGTACACTAAAATGACAATAGTAATGGGACACCTCCTAGTATCGTGTCGGACCCATTTTTGCCCGGCGTCGTGCAGTAACTCGATGTGGCATGAGCTGAAAAGTCGTTGAGAGCTCCTTGAGAAATAATGAGCCATGCTGCTTCTATTCCGTCCGTAAAGTGCAAAAGCGTTGTCGGCGCAAGATTTTCTCACTAACTGTCCTCTCCATTAGATTCCACAAATGTTTGATGGTATTCATGTCGGGCGATCTGGATGGCCAAATCGTTCACTCGAATTGTCCAGAACGTTCTTCAACCCTACATCTACATCTACATGGTTACTCTGCAATTCACACTTAAGTGCCTGGCAGAGGGTTCATCGAACCATTTTCATACTACTTGATTGAAATTTCGTAAATAGATCTCGCTGCAAAAAAAAAAAAAAAAAAAAAAAAAAAAAAAAAAAAAAAAAAAAAAAAACACCTTTGTTTCAGTGACTGCCACCCCAACTCACGTATTATATCAGTGACACTCTCACCCCTATTGCACGATAACATGAAACGAACTGCCTTTCTTTGCACATTTTCGGTATCCTCTGTGATTCCTACCTGGTAAAGATCAAACACCACGAAGCAATAATCAAGCAGAGAACGGACAAGTGTACTGTAGGCTGTCTCTTTAGTGGGTTTGTCGCATCTTCTAAGTGTTCTGCCAACAAAGGGCAGTCTTTGCAGTCTTTGTTTCGCCTTCTCCACAGTATTACCTATGTGGCCTTTCCAACTTAAGTTGCTCGTGATTGTAATTCCTAGGTATTTAGTCGAATTGACAGCCCTTATATTTGTGCGGTTTATCGTATACCCAAAATTTATCGGATATCCTTTAGTACTCATGTGGATGACCTCGCACTTTTCTTTGTTTAGTGCCAATTGCCACTTTCCGCACCATACAGAAATTCTCTCTACACCATTTTGTAATTGGCATTAATCGTCTGATGATTTTACTACACGGTAAATTACAGCGTCATCCGCAAACAATCTAAGGGGGCTGCTCAGATTATCACTTAGATCATTTATGTAAATCAGAAACAGCAGAGGACCTATGACATTACCTTGCGGAGCGCCAGGTATCACTTCTGTTCTACTCGATGATTCACCGTGTATCACTACGAACTGTGACATCTCTGAGAGGAAATCACGAATCCAGTCACACAACTGAGACGATACTCCATATGCACGCAATCTGATTAATAGTCACTTGTGAGGAACCGTATCAAAAACCTTCTGGAGATCTAGAAAAATGAAATCGATCTGGGATACCTTGTCGGCAGCACTCATTACTTCTAGGGATTAAAAAGCTTGCACAAGAACGAATTTTCTGAATCCGTGTTGGTTATGTATCAATAAGTTATTTTCTTCAAGGTGATTCATGAATGGCTGCAAATAGTCTTCAGGTAGCCGAACATAACCATTTACAGCCAGTGATTAGTTCAGTTAGACCAGAGGAGCCAGCCTTTTCCATGTAGCCACAGCCCACATCATTATGGAACCATCACCAGTTTCCACAGTGCCTTGTTGACGACAGAGGGGCCCATGGCTTCGCTGGGTCTGCGCCACACTCGAACCATATTATCAGCTCTTATCAACTGAACTTGGTAGTCAACTGACAAGGCCACGGTTTTCCAGTCGACTTGTGTCCAACCGATATAGTCACGGGCCGAGGAGAGGCGCAGCAATGGCAGTCGCGTCGGTCTCCTGCGGCCATAGCTCATTAACTCCCAAATTTTGACACATTATCGCAACGGATACTTCCATCGTGTATCCCACATTGATTTCTGCTTTTATTTCGCGCATTATTACATATCTGTTAACACTGACAATACGGAAATACCTCGTTCTCGGTCGTTAAGTGAAGGGGGTCGGCCATTGGGTTATCCCTCGTCAGAGGTAACGCCTGAAATTTGGTATTCTCGGCACACTCTTGACATGTGGATCTCGGAATATTCAATTCTCCAAAGATTTCAGATATGGAATGTCCCATGAGTCTTGCTCCAACTACCACTTCGCGTTCAGCCTTTTAGCCGCGCGGGATTAGCCGAGCGGTCTGAGGGCGCTGCAGTAATGGACTGTGCGGCTGGTCCCGGCGGAGGTTCGGGTCCTCCCTCAGGCATGTGTGTGTGTGTGTGTGTGTGTGTGTGTGTGTGTTTGTCCTTGGGATAATTTAGGTTAAGTAGTGTGTAAGCTTAGCGACTGATGACCTTAGCAGTTAATTCCCATAAGACTTCGCACACATTTTTTTCGGCCTTTTAATTCCCGCCTACAACCCTTTCACGCGAATTACATGACTAATATTACCGCCATCTGTATATGTGCATATCGCTATCCCATGACTTTCGTCTTGTGAGTCTAGTGCCATTTCAATGCAAGTGCTTAAGGAAAGTGAGTGTTGGGAAACTCAGCAATGCACTCTCAGTAGTGATACACCAGCGCCATGCAGAATTAGTGCGGCATTATACAGATTTTACAAAGCCAAGTGTCGACAGGATTACAGATGGAAGCTTAGTATTGGTGAGCGTGAAGAAAAATATTACATCTACATCTGCATCTACATACATGCTCCGTAAGCCACGGTACGGTCCGTGGTGGACGGTACCCTGTACCGCAATTAGTCGCTTCCTTCCCTGTTGCACTCACAGATAGAGCTAGGTAAAAACGACTGTCTGTATGCCTCTGTATGATCCCTAATTTCTTATATCTTATCTTCGTGGTCCCTACGCAAAATGTGTGTAGGCGGCAGTACGATAGTTCTGCAGTCAGCTTCCAACGCCGGTTCTCTAAATTTTCTCAAAAGTGTTCTTCGAAATGAATGTCTTCTTCCCATCACGGATTCCCACTAGAGCTGCCGAAGCATATCCGTAACACTTGCATGCTGATCGCCTGCGAATTACTTTGATGTCTTCTTTCAATCCGGCCATGTGAGGATCAAAAATAATAGTGCCGTACTCAAGGATAGGTCGCACTAACATCCTATATACGGTCTCCTTTACGGATGAACTACACTTTCCTAAAGTTCGACCTATAAACCGAAGTCAACCGTTCTCCTTCCTTACCACAATCCTCACAACCTCGTTTCATTTCATATCTCTTCGCATCATTACGCCCAGATATTTAAACGACGTGACTATATATAGTTGGATTCGTATGTTACAAAAAGCAAGAAACATTTATACTGTAGAAGAGGGACTCAGTATACAATCGACAGTAGAAGTCATGTAATTAAAAATTTAGACTTAGCTTCATTAAATTTGTCTGATAATAAGGAAACTTTTATTCCTTCCACCTCGGATTTCTTAAATAATTGAAGTTCATGGAAAATATAGTGTTTCTCACATTTCAATGATGGTGACGTAATATCTCGTGAACTATGTATCGCATAATTGTATACTTTTGCAGTTACATCCGGTTGTATAGGTGTTAATGTGTTGTGAATAGAGTTAGTAGTAAAGAAGTAATAAAGCGTCATGCCTCGCGCTGAACTTTAAATGCACGCACAGTGAAAATCAACGTAAGCGTTAAACTATTGCCTTTCCGTGCCCCAGTCTGTAAAAGCGGAGCTCTTTTTATGATTGCTTTATTCGTTTCTCTGTCAGTATGTGTGTATGTGTGTATGTATGTATGTATGAATGTCAGTCCGACTGTTAAAATCCCCGCTTCTCAGGAACAGGGTGATGTATAAAGTTAAAATTTTTATCACATATTAAAGTTTATGGATACTCGGAAGGGCATACGATTTACACTTGTACGTCAATGCAGTCAAAAGATTCGGCCATCTGTGTCACATATTTTGATACTTGAAAACTCACTCATAAAAACGTCTATGGAACTTCCCGTTGACGTAGAATCATTAAATTTGGCAACAAGCAGAGTTCCACAATACGATTAAAGTAAGAAAAATGAAAACTGTTAAACTGTCATTATATCACACAAAAATATCATCCGTTGAAAGCATAATAGGCGAACATTACTGCATGAATACACAGAATGTAAGATGCACTCATATTTTAACAAGAAACTAAAAATTATTTTATTAAATCTTCTACATTTGCATATATACACTGAATTACCTTGGTTATTGCATTTTATATGTCCTGCTTAGTCTAGGGAATTACTCTAGACATATTGATTTCCGGGACGTAATGACACTTGCTCAATTTTTGTATCGTTTTTAGTGGATGGGAGAGAACAAGAAGGAGCTACGAAAATCTTTAAGACTATGAGTAATGTTTTTTGAAGTTCACCAAGTGCTGTTATTCTCAAATAATGGATGAATGTGAGCTCAGTGATCTGCACACTGCGAGTTACGCTGTCTAGAAACATACACACCGTTTCTAACTTTAATCTTTGACTTACTGTGTTAAACCTTGAACGGGACTGTGCATCTCTGTGTACGTACTATATCAAATTTCTAAATTTAGTCGATAATCATATGAAATACAAAAAACAATTTTTTTGTCCCTAGAAGCCCTTAGATAGGCAACCTGCTATTAGGTATAGAAGACCGGGTGCCGAGTTTATTAGTTTACGAACACAGAAAGCACACTTTGTTAAAGAGAGCGAAGAGCATTGTAACTACTGGAAGTCAGGCCTTAAATAAAAGAGGCGATCAGTATTTTGAAATGTGACGGCGTTTCTGCAGCGTATATGGAACGTAAGGCACCTTTTTCGCTAGAATGTAAGCACCGACATGCATGTGGGATAAGGGATCAGAGTTAATTTCGTATCCTTCCGACGTGCGTGCGGTAACTGCGGAAACGTGTCCTGCGGCGACTTTACCTAATGCGCAAAAACAAGACCAACGCACTGATAAATTTTTCTTAGCTGCCAAAGGACAAAGACTGTTGGATATCCATCGGATGATGTAGAATGTGTATGGGGCAGCATGTCTGTGGACAAAAAAAACCACCTTCGTGGATTGGTGCCCCACGTTCTGTGCAATTCGACACAAGACGTTCGTCGATCTTGGAGGGCAGCTTCATCAAGTTGGAGACACTCAAGCATTCGTCCTACAGTCCTGATGTCTCTCCAAGCGATTATCACGCCATTGGTCCTTAAAAAAAGGCACTGGAGTGTCGACGATTCCCTTCGGACGAGAATGATCAGCTGGCAGTTTTGGACTTCTTCACGCAGAACCACGCGGCTTATTACCAAGCCGGTTTCTTCAGCCTGGTGTAGGGGGATGGGATAATTAAGTCAGTGCTCACGGCGATTTTGACCTATTGATACACCAGTTATGGACTGTATGGCGTTCGAACGGGAAGTTTTCGATAGCTCATTATATCTCAGAATAATTCGTAGGTTATTAAACACGCCGTTGTGTTGAAATATTGTCACGAATTATGCCATGGAAAAAGGAAACAGCAAATGTAGTTGAGAGATGCAGATTTCACAGAGTACAAACGCGCAGTAAAATCATTTTCTCTTAGATCAATAACTTTGATCATATTCTTGAAATGAATATCGCAGAAACAGGCATTTGAACACTGTGAATCATTAGTTTACGTAAGCATAGTTAGAAAATCCAAGATTACAAAAGAAAGAGCAGTTACAATATACAGAGGGTGTTTGAAAATTCCCTTTACGAACTTCTAAGACTTCTATAAGCGAGTCAGTATATGATATTTTGCACAGAAACCCATGTGCGGAAACGTACAGTTTCAGTTCTACCACGGTTTCAGTTCTAAAGTGTAACGCGTCCACGTCTGCTGAGGGAAGGAGATAAGCCTCTGTGTTGCTTGACCTACTATGCATTATTGTAGGCAGACAGTCTACATCTACATCTAGGTGATTACTCTGTTATTCACAATAAAGTGCCTGGCAGAGGGTTCAATGAACCACCTTCATGCTGTCTCTCTACCGTTCCACTCTCATACGTCATGCGGGAAAAACGAGCTCTTAAATTTTTCTGTGCGAGCCCTGATTTCTTATATTTTATCGTCATGATCATTTCTTCTTATGTAGGTGGGTGCCAACAGAATGTTTTTGCAATCGGAGGAGAAAACTGGTGATTGAAATTTTATGAGAAGGTCCCTCGCAACGAAAACGCCTTTGTTTTAATGATTGCCACTCCAGTTCACATATCATGTCTATGGCACTATCTCCCCTATTTCGTGATAATACAAAACGAGCTGCCTTTCTTTGTACTTTTTCTTTATCATCCGTCAGTCCCACCTGATACTCCAGAATGGGGCGGACAAGCGTAGTGTAAGCAGTATCTTTGGTAGATCTGTTGCACCTTCTAAATGTTCTGCAAATGAATCGCAGTCTTTAGTTCGCCCTATCCACAGCATTATCTATGTAATCGTTCCAATGTCGGTTATTTGTAATTGTAATCCCTGAGTATGTAGTTGAATTTACAGCCTTTAGATTTGCGTGACTTACCGCGTAATCGAAGTTTAGTGGATTATGTTTAGTACTCATATGAATAACTTCACACTTTTCTTTATTCTGGATCAATTGCCACTTTTCGCACCACACAGATATCTTATTTAAATCATTTTGCAATTCGTTTTGGGCATGTGATGACGTCACAAGACGGTAAATGACAGCATCATCTGCAGACAATCTAAGATGGCTACTAAGATTGTCTCCTACATCGTTAATATAGATCATGAACAATGGAGGGCCTATAACACTTCCTTGGGGAACGCCAGATATTACTTCTGTTTCACTCGGTGACTTTCCGTCTATTACTACGAACTGTAACCTTTCTGACAGGAAATCACGAATCAAGTCGCACAACTGAGGCGACATTCCATAGGAACGCAGTTTGGTTAGAAGATGCTTATGAGGAACGGCGTCGAAAGCCTTCTGGATATCTAAAAATATGGAATCAATTTGACGTCCCCTCTATACAGCACTCATTATTTCAAGAATATAAAGAGCTAATTGTGTTTGGCAATAACGATATTTTCTGAATCCGTGGTGATTATGTGTCAACAAATAGTTTTCTTCGGGGTACTTCATAATGTTCGAATACAGTATGTTTTCCAAAGCCCTACTGCAAATCGACTTTAGTGATATGGACATGTAATTCATCGGATTACTCCTACTCCATTTTTGGGTATTGGTGTGACTTGAGCAATTTTCCAGTCTTTAGGTAGGGCTCTTTCTGTGAGCGAGCGGTTGCATATAACTGCTTAAGATCACGCTATTGTATCAGCATACTCTGAGAGGAACCTGCAGTCTGGACCATAAGCCTTGCCTTTATTAAAGGTATACGGAACGCCCTATGCTTACAATGTTAAATTGAGCTAAAAGTTAGGAACATTTTCTCATTTGTTATTTGGACGATACTCTTGATTTTTTCACAGAACGCAGAGATATGCTCCGCTTTTATGCTGAATTATTAATTTTGAAAAAATAATGTATAGTTTTTCAAATATTTTACTTTTTGTAAATGTTAAAAAAAGTTATACATTTTAACAAGTATTTTAAAATTTACATCCATTAATACAAAATAATTCCACATATCTTTTAATTCAGATATATTGGAAGGTCTTAAGGAACAACTACAGAAAATTTCATCTTTCTACTATAAATAGGCCCTGAGAAAATGTACCTTATACACAAAAAAACTAAAGTTACGGGAAATTAGCTTCAAAGTTTATACTTCAGTACAAGCCTGCTCCATAGCTTGTACAATCAGAATCGTCCAACAGCTTCCTCTTGATGGCTCTGCTATGCCGTCTACCCATCTTTGAATATACTTTTATGGCATCATCTGAAGACCTGAGCCGTTTCTTGTCCAAACAAAGCATAGCTGCGGCAGTTCGTAGTCCTACACAGAGCCCCAACTTCTGCAGAACTTTGCACTTTGCTATATTGCCCTGATTGAATGATGAAACAGCATCATAAACGCCAAAGTGAAGTGTGTTTATACCCACAAACACAGTCCTAGGTAGTCTATTCCATATCACATGGTTCACACACTCATTTGGATTTTGAGTCCGGCTATGAAGACATTTCTTTAGCAGACTAATATCTGCGAGGTCTCGGAATATTGGTTTTATTTCATCCATTATGGCACGTGACAGGTGATGAGGGTGATTGTATTGTTTCTTAGTTACCTTGCCTCTGTTGTACTTGCACCAACTATCGTCTCCTTTTGGACATAGCCCATGTTGGGGATTCTCATTGTTTGAAGCTGTATGAAAAAACAGAGCCCAGACTGCTCTTCTCATTAATTCTGCATATGCTGTATTCTGTCTTATTGCTAGACCATAGCACTTCTGAATATGATCTATTGTAGCATCTGTCAGTCTATTTTTCCCATCTAAAGTTTTTCCATCGCTCAATCCATAAACCAGTCTAATGTTTATATCGTATAGTTTACCTGTATCTGCAGTAACATGTGAGGAATTGAAGAAAGTAACACAGTGTTTGCAATAACTGCACATCAACTCCAATCCACAAGCAAGTCCTACATGTAAGACTGTTTTCAATTAAACACTACATTTTCCACATTGTTTGCAGCAAACATTGTTCTCCAAAACGTCTGATAATAAAGAGACGTTAATTACCTCATATTTTATAGTCCCAGCACTTAGTTTCTTGTATTCTTCTTCAATTCCATCTAGTTTTCTTCTTGAAGCGCTTTCCGGTGTAGTGGCAGCAGCATCACTCAATGTGTCACTACCAGTGTTGAGGTTAGTCGCTACTGGGACATCAGATACTGATGAAGATGAATCAGACGAATTTTTAGTACACTCTACTTTCTTGCGCCAATGTACACGCTTTCTAAATACCTTCAGACTAGGTCTTGGCATGTTGAAGGAAAGAAAATTCAATGGCTTCTCCACATACGATTTTCACAACAATGACATGGATGTACTCACAAAGGAAACAATACAAATGGTGCAGAATCTATTGTCAACTGTCTAGCAGTGTAGCCAACAGAAAAGCTAACGCTCTTGTGCTCAATTATGTCTCTGGCAAGGCTGTCTATATTAGGTATATTTCGCATCTCATATACAAGGTGCAGAACATCGTGTGTCGAAATTATTTAAAAAAATTATTTAAAATAGTTCTATTCACGTCATCCAAATATTTTATACATGGTATTAAACGGGAGAGTAAAAATGTTTCGAAAATGTATTTACCCAAAAATCGATTTTTTCATCGAAAAACTCATTCCGTATATCCTTAAGTGATTTAAGCTGCTTTGCGACACCGAGGATATCGTCTTCTACATTTCCCATCTGGGCATTTGTTGTTGATTGGAATTCAGGAAAATTTACTTCGTCTTCTTTGGTGAAGGGGTTTCGGAAAACCGTGTTTAATAACTCTGCTTTAGTGGCACTGTCATCAGTGACTTCACCGTTGTTATCGCGCAGTGAAGGTATTGACCGCGCCTTGCCCCTGGTGTGCTTTATGTATGACAAGAATCTCTTTGGGTTTTCTGCCAGATTTCGAGATCGAGTTTCGTTATGTAAATTATTAAAAGCATCTCGCATTGAAGTACGCTATGTATTTCGGCCACCTGATTTCATTTAACGTCCACTTTGCTGCGTGACCTATTCAATGGTACTGGGTCTTTGATACAACAAACTTGGTTCGGTACACGTTTTCGGAATAAATAGCACGCTCCTTGCGTGTGGCGAAGCTCGAGGTAACGTAAGAGCTTCACTTTCGGCCTTATCAAGAATGTTTTCCGCAACGTAGCACGCCATCATACGAAACTTTTGCCCAAGTTACGCAGCGGCTCCGAGAAACATGTACTTTCACTCTGGGGAAGCGGGACTATGATACTCCGCACACTTGAATTTTGAGAAGATATTCTGCATCGCGTTGAAGAGAACACGTGGATGAGTAGTCGAACACTGGCGCTTGCAGTGTGTGTTAGCCACACTATCGTGAGCAACGATGACATCCGTACTACTTACAAAGGATATACGCTATGTGTGCAGCCGTTTTTCCACAACGCGTTGCCTACTGCATGTGGTTTCTGCACCACTGCGTCGACACACCCCCGCTTCCACGTCGAGTTCTCTTCACAGATGAATCTATGCTCCCTACGGAATTCTGAAAACAACAATGTCTGGGCACACGGAAACCCTCTTGCCACGTATGTTCAGTGAATTTATCACAGGTTTGGTATTAACGTGTGGCTGGTATTCTGGACGGTCATGTTGCTGGACCATACCTCCTTCCATTCAGGCTAACTGGTCATGCGTACTACATCATCCTACAAAAGGTTTAGGACCCGTACTTGGAAGCCGTGCCACTGAATGCCAGTGAGAAAATGTGGTTTCAGCATGATGATGCACCAACTCACTTTCCAAGTGCTGTTTGGAGATATCTCAACAGACGATATGGTGAAAGATGGACAGACCGTGGGGGTCCAACCACGTGGCCGCAGTGGTCGCCGAATTTGACTCTCGGGGTCATGTTCAAAGTTTGATTTACAAGACTCCTACAGACACAGGACAAGATCAGATGGCAACAGTTCTGGCTGCTGTAATAGAAATAGGTGAGACATCAGGCGGGAGCGAGAGTGTGTACCAGAACATTGCTTCGTAAGTACAACGTCTGTAAAAACGACGATTGTCGCCACGTGGAGACACTGCCGTAATGCATCAGTAATGTTCTGCATGTACAGTAAGCTGCGTTCTTTTCTTTGTTTGAGTGTTAATACAAACAAATGTGCTTAAATGATAAATGGATGCTTCCTTTATGTTTCCTTTCGAATTGTTCCTTAATAATTGTATTGCGTCATGCCTAAATCACTTCCTCAAGCAGAAGTGGATGAGTTAAACATCTGAACTGAAACCGTCGTAGATCTGAAACGTTACACTTTCGAACACTGGTTTCTATTCAGAATATTATATACTCATTCCTACCCTACATGTGCTACAAATTTGTAACGTGAATTTCGGAATACCCTGTATGCAGACTACGTCACGATAAAAGTTACGTGACTGTAAATACTACTAAGGAACACTTTCACAGGGCGCTTTAGTAACGTTGTTACTCGACGTTGCTCATTCTCATTATGCTGCCACAAAATACCACGAAACAGACAACATCAGGGCCAATGGACGATCAGCCACCCCTGCTACGCAGTCTCACTAATGATGTGTAGAAATTTTGTGTGCAATAGAATAAGAAATGCAGGCGTTTGTGGATGCAAGTGGATCCTCATTTGAAGTCCAGTACTATTGATTGGGCATTTCTTCTGTCTCTTTCTTTTCTGTGAGAACTCCATATATTTTGCGGTGTAAAATAGGAGATACCAGTGGAAAAATTGTCATCCCACACCAATGTGTGGAAATTTGACACAGCACGTCGACTAAATACCACATCTAAACGTCGATAGCCCGCCGCGGTGGCCATGCGGTTCTAGGCACTGTAGTCCGGAACCGCGCGACTGCTACGGTCGCAGGTTCGAATCCTGCCTCGGGCATGGATGTGTGTGATGTCCTTAGGTTAGTTAAGTTTAAGTGGTTCTATGTTCTAGGGGACTGATGACTTCAGATGTTAAGTCCCATAGTGCTCAGAGCCATTTGAACAATAAACGTCGATAAACAATAATGAACAATTAATTCACATTATTTAGTTTCTAGCTGATGCGGACGGACCATCGCATTTTCGTTCATTTTCTATCCTCACGGAATCACAATAACGTTAATGTGATGGTCGGTTTTACATCATTCAAGACTCACGAGCCCTACTTTAGTACTACATAATAGTCACAACTCCGTTGACCAGCAAATTTCCCATTATTCGGTTGTTACGAATAATCATTCCTAAAGTACGTAATTAGGTCCTGAGAAATCTCAGTGTAGAAAGTTCTGAAGCGTCTAAATCAGTCAAGAATGTACCACGGAAAGTTTGCGTGTTTCCAGGAATCCGTATTAAAAAGCTTCCGGGCAAGTTTTTCTATTAGCATCGGCGAGAATAAACTTAAGATCGAAAAGAAATCTTACACGCTTTCGCGAAATTGACTTTGGCAACATGGGAGGAAATGGAAAGGGGGGAGGGTTTGGAGAAGACTTGAAACTTTGATTTATTTGGAGATTACTTCTGCTCACTCTTTCACTGGTGCATATCAAATCGAACTTCCCTTCATTCGTTTAAGTCTATCACCCAGCACGACAGAACTTATTTCGTATCGACGTAAAAACTTCCGCCGGAAAAGTTATTTCTGTTTTATTACGGCTGCTCAGATGGTTACTCAGGGAAACGAGTGGACCGAATCGAGCTGGAACGGTAGAGTCGTGGCCATTAAGATTATTGGTCCAATAATTTCATTCACTTAAAAAAAGACAGTTGCAGTAGTGCACCATTCCTCTGAAAGACATTATAGACACACAACAATAAAAATAAGTAATAAATGGCGTAATGTGTTTCTTTAGCAAATTGCAGAATTTTATTAACGCTGATGGTTGACGCTATCTTTACCTGTACTGCTTGCAGCACGTAAGACAACGTAGTTAATCTGTAGCATACGATACTTCCTTTACAGGCCTTATTAATTTAAAACTTCATTTGACGCTACGTTGTAACATTTGTATGTTGTTGTTGTTGTTGCGGTATTCAGGCCAGTGACTGGTTTGATGAAGCTCTCCATGCTACTCTATCCTGTGCAAGCTTCTTCATCTCCCAGTACTTACTGCAACCTACATCCTTCTGAATCTGCTTAGTGTATTCATCTCTTGGTCTCCCTCTACGATTTTTACCCTCCATGCTGTGCTCCAATAATAAATTGGTGATCCCTTGATGCCTCAGAACATGTCCTACCAACCGATCCCTTCTTCAAGTCGAGTTGTGCCACAAATTTCTCTTCTCCCCAATTCTGTTCAGTATCTCCTCATTAGTTATGTGATCTACCCATCTAATCTTCAGCATTCTTCTGTAGCACCACATTTCAAAAGCTTCTATTCTCTTCTTGTCCTAACTGTTTATCGTTCATGTTTCATACTTCATACAAATACTTTCAGAAACGACTTCCTGACACTTAAATCTATACTGGATGTTAGCAAATTTCCCTTCTTTATAAACGCTTTCCTTGCCATTGCAAGTCTACATTTTATATCGTCCCTACTTCGACCATCATCTACTACTTTAAGTACCTCATTTCCTAATCTAATTCCCTCAGAATCACCCGACTTAATTCACCTACATTCCATTATCGTCATTTGCTTTTGTTGATGTTCATCATCCTCCTTTCAAGACACTGTCCGTTCAGTTCAACTGATCTTCCAAGTCCTTTGCTATCCCTGACAGAATTACGATGTCAAACCTCGAAGTTTTTATTTCTTGTCCATGGATTTTTATTCATACTCCGAAATTTTCTTTTGTTTCCTTTACTGTTGTTGCTCAATATAGAGATTGAATAACATCTAGGATAGGCTACAACCCTGTCTCACTCCCTTCCCAACCACTGCTTCCCTTTCATGCCCCTCGACTCTTATAACTGCCATCCGGTTTCTGTACAAACTGTAAATAGCCTTTCGCTCACTGTATTTTACCCCTGCCACCTTCAGAATTTGAAAAAGAGTATTCCAGTCAATATTGTAAAAAGTTTTCTCTAAGTCTACAAATGCTAGAAACGTAGGTTTGCATTTCCTTAATCTATCTTCTAAGATAAGTCGTTGGGTCAATATCGACTCACGTTTTTTCTCCTCGTTTCAATCATCAAGTGTATTAATCAAGTCTTGTAACAGTTTAACTGATTGCAAATGGGTGAGTAATCGTACACATAATAAGGACCATAAATTTCTGTTAAGGATTTATGTACATTGTGCACTGTTCGTGTTTGTTTTACTAACACAGTAGTTGGAATCTGTTATTAGCAATTCAGCCAGAGCGGTCTATTTTTAATGCTTTGCGACCAATTATCGTGTTGTTCACTCACACTGTTTATTCACAAGCACCCCTAGTATTGGGAAGTCACCGTCAGGATATCAGTTCTGTTTTCGGTATCTGGTAAGTTTCCTTGTAATTAACACTGACTCATGTTGAGGACACTGACGAACTCTTTCACGAGTAAACGCGGATGCGTTTTGCGACGCGGTTGGCAGCTGATCTCGCCACAGCATACACGAATGAATTCACTCGTGAATTGTAGTTACTTGATTTATAGGCCTCTCTCAAACAGAACGGTCACAGAACTATGTTATGTTTCCTGATTCCGTAATCGTCATGGCGCGGTTGATTGTTATTTCAGTGGCACGATATATCATTACGGAAAGTGAATTCATCGTAACGATTCCTAGACTTACTGGTAAACACTGATATAGAAGAATACAGGCACTGTAATGAAAGCTTTATCCGTTATCCGAAACACAGGGTTGGAGTTCTGTAAGCCGGCTAACCTCACAACGCCAACAGTGGAAGCTCAGGCACGACCGACTAAATATCACTCTCTGAGCACTTGAAAGTGGTAAATATCGACTGAGAGGCTGCCAGCGGTATTACAGCACACTTATAGGACATAAGGGATAAGTGATTGTTTCTCTGAAAAACAATCCTAGGATTTCCAGAGTCCGTAGTAATACCGTGAAGGAGATACTGTACACATTAAAAGTGTAAAATAAAGTATCTTGTTGCAAACGAATTCCGTAGGCACCAATATAGATCTATATGATTGTGAGTGGATAATATATAAGTCAACCACAAGTTCAGTGATAAAATGGTGTCCTCTGAGGAGTTGAATATGATTGCTTTTAAGGAAATAAACTGCGAAATATAGTAAAAGGATCACCCAATAATTATCTCCCATCAAGACGCAAAAGTTTGAAACTTGGCTCAAGATACATATGTTTTTGGATGGGATTCGCCTTTATCAAAACACAGTTTTGTTTTTTATCCCAAACATGTTTCACAGCAGTTCCAGCTTCATCGGTGGGCGTTTATTTCATAGTTATAAAGAATGTTCTTTACCATTTGTACACATGTAAATATTAGTTTTTAAAATAGTAATTACAAATTCCTGGAGAACAAATATAACATTTTGTATTCATATCTTTTTACACATAGTGTGGTTTTTCTGAGGTATTATGTTTTTATAGTGCCTGTTTTCTTTCTCAGTCTGCAACCATATACAACTTAAAATAGACAAATTATTTAAGGCAAAATTACCATTAGGAAACTGTTATGACTATGCCTGAATTCAATTAACTCTACGTGGAAGGTAGTGTGTGTGTGTGTGTGTGTGTGTGTGTGTGTGTGGCTATTTACATTATGTTTCACTTCCTCAACTTCTTCATTGTGAAGTTCAGTGTATTGAGCTGTCATTGTCACTGTTTCAACGTTTACCAACTGTGAAAAGAAGATGGCGGACAGTGGAACAGTTCAAGTTGTAAAAACGAGATGGCAGACAGCGGAATGCTCCTTTGCAGAGAGCTGTCTATTCATTTATTGCTTGTTTTCCTTCAACTACAGCTTTTTGTATTTGATAGTTTTCTTCTGTTGCTGCATTTGAGGGTTTTCAAGTCGATATTGATGTCTGTTGGGCTATGTTTCTTATCCATAAGGTGTTCAGCAAATGTGAAATGACAGCTGCTCTTTTTAATGCTCTCCTGTGTTCTGTGTATCTGGTATTAAAGTTCCTGTCTGTGTATCCTATAGAAACTGACTTGCAGTTCTGACATATCTCTTGGTAAATACCAGATGTGTTGTGTTTGTCTTTGCTTGTCTTGGTTGCCCTTAGTCTTCTCTTTGTTGAGTTGTCTGGCCTGTAGCCTCTATTTAGCCCTTGTTTTGTGAAGATGTTGCCTATTCTGTGTACTGCTTATTTGTTGTGGATGAGAGCGAACCACTTGTTTGTTGTCGTGGATGTTTCTTGTTTATGTGTGCTCATATGTGTGTTCTGTGTGTTGTAAGTTGGAGAGAAGACTTTTGTTCCTGTGTGTTGGGTATCATTTTTAATTTTGTTTTAATTGTGTGGTTCACTTTATCTAAAGGGTTTATATCATATTCATTATCTGTAGCTATTTGTCTGATTGTTTGTAATTCATTGTTATAGTTGTTTTCAGTGAGTCGAGTTTTGTTCAGTCTGTCCAGCATATATTGGAAACCAGTTAGTATGTGTGCAATCAGACGATTAGAATGTTGGTTTTTGTCTGTGGTGGTGATGATCACTTTCCTGAATATGGAGAATTGGTTTTTGTTGTTGTGTCTGTATATTGGGAGATCAAGGAAATTTAACATTTTGTCATTTTCTGTTTCTATGGTGAATTCTATTTTTGGGTGGACTTTGTTTAGATCATATTGGAGTTGTTGGTTGCGACTAGTTGTTTCATCTAGAAGGCATATGATGTCATCTAAATAAAGATACCAATATATTATCTGGTATTGTTTGGGAGTTACTATTGTATCAAACATTTTATTTTCGATGTGGTTGAGAAAAGTCTTGGCTATGCGTCCACTGACTGGTGATCCCATTGGAAGCCCGTATTCCTGTAAGCAGAACTGATTGTCAGATGAGAAATAGTTTAGCACTGTGATCAGTTTTAAAAAGCTAGTTATTTCCTTAATGTGGGGTTTGGGATCTTCTGCCTGTTCTTGTAATTGTTGTTTGATGGTGTTGATGGTTGCTGTAGTGGTTATATTGGTGTACGTGGATGTGATGTTAAATAATGTGAGTATGGCTTTTGTGTGTATGTTGATGTCTTTGATTTTTTTGTATCAGCTCTTTAGTATCGTGTTTGCTTCTGTTGTTTGTGTACATGTAATGTTTCTGTAAGTATGTGTGCATTTGTCTGGGCAAGTAATACGTGGGTGCACTTCTGATATTGACAACAGGGCATATCATAACGTCCTCCTTGTGGAGCTTTAGTAGGCTAATTAGTGTGGCTGTTCAGGAATTCTCTTTTTTCCGCCATTTTGCTTTCTGTTTTGTGAATATGTGTGAGCTACTTTTTTAGAAGTGTTTGAGTGTTTTTCCGGTAACTTTGTGTTTGGTCACCAGTTAGCTTTGTTATGTTGTTGTCTTACAGAAATTTTAAAGTTTTCTCCTTGTATTCATCCTGTTTTATTATTATCATGGTGCTGCCCTTGTCTGATCTTGTAATGAGTGCCTCATTTGATTTTAAGTTTGTTCTTTATTTTTCTGGAGGTTTTCTCTTATGCAGTTTTTCTTTATGTCAATATATTGTTCTTGTTTTCCTTTATTATGTATCTTTATTCTTCTGCAACTAATTCTCTTGTCAGACCTGCACTGAAGTTCGGATTACTGTTTCTTTCTTGTTGTATTATGATTTATTCACTTTCAATGATAAGGTTCGCCACTGTCTTGTATGTACTGTGTGTGTTGACATTGTGTTTTGGGCTTTTTCTAGAAATTCAATTTCTTGGTTAGTTGTATGTCAGTAAGTTTGACCAGACGTTTGCAGAATATCTGGTTTGTTTGCTTTCGATTTTTATGTATAATGAATTCATTTTTCTTTAAATGTGTGTTTAGTTTATGTTGTTGTTTATTACATTTTATTTTTATTTGTGTTTTGGTGTTTTGTTTGACTGCATTCGTGATATAATTAAATATTTCAGAGATTTTGATGTGATTCCTAGTTTCAGGTGAATTAAATTGAGTTCCTGCTTTTTTGTATGTAGGTATCTCATTTCATGCTTCAGCCACTCAATTTCGGCTTTGTGTTTGGCATGTCGGGTGGCAGGTAACATACTGTTTACGTTTACATGTATGTGGTTGGGTATTACATTATATGACAGACAAATTCTGTTGAATTTTATATTTAAAATAGTTTGATGCAACTTTGCTGTTGTGTTCCAGTATCTGACGTAGAGCTTGCTCGGAAATGCCTGGACGGATGCCGAAATAATCATCTTGAGGATGAAGCTCTTTTGTCTGTGTTTGCTTTAACAGTACATATGTTTTTGGAAGTACTCACAACAATAAAAAGAAGTGGTTCACTCTCACCTACAACAGCAAAACAGCCCACAGAATAGGCAAAATACTAAAAAAAAGATGAGGGCTAAAACTAGCCTACACGCCAGACAACTCCACACAGAGAAAACTAAGGACAACCAACACAAGCACCGACAAACACAACTAATCTGGTACTTACCATCTAATATGTCAGGACTGCAAATCAATTTATATAGGACAGATAAGCAGAAAGTTTAATATCAGATACAAAGAACACAGAAGAGCATTAAAAAGCAACCTATCAGAACACATTTGCTCGACACCTTATCTACAAGAAACATATACCAACAGACATCAACACAGACATGAAAATTTTCAAATGCAGCAACAACCGTCCACAAGAACAAGTAATTGAAGAAAACTATCAAATACAAAAAGCCATAGTTGAAGCGAAACAAGTAATAAATGAATACACAGCTCTCTGTCCTCAAAGAATTATTAGATAACACCAACCTATGGAAATTCTCCCGCCATTACCCTTCACCCATCCACCCACCCACCAGCCCCCCCCCCCCCACACACACACACATACACACACACACACACACACACACACACACACACACACACACACAAAATGGCACAACTCCTCTAAAAGATTCAAAACAACCTTCAACTGATCCATTGTCCGGTGTCTTGTTTTTGTAGCTGGTAAACTGTGAAACAGTGACAGTGGCAGCTCAATATGCAGAACTACACACTGAAAAAGATGAGGGAAAAAGGAAAACGTAAGTGTGTGTGTGTGAGTGCGTGTGTGTGTGTGTGTGTGTGTGTGTGTGTGTGTGTGTGTGTGTGTGTGTGTGTGCAGATGGTATCTGTTCTTTCGGACATGTCCGAAAGAGCAGTTACACCATTTTTGCTCTGGTGTGCAGGACGGAACCACTAAGGCCTTTCAAGGGCTAGAATGTAATCCGGAGCAGCAAAGGGTTCTTATCGTTTTCCATCCCTCCAGTTTCGTGCCCTTCTGTGGCGTGTTCATGAGGGGTTGCACCACTCACAAGTGCGAGAATAGAATGGCTAAGTCTTTCCCAAAGAGCCCGCACTTCGGTGTCACCATCTTTGCAACGCTCACACTTGTTGGCCATATTAAATTGTACATATACTGAGACTTCTTCACTGCTTCTATAGCTTCTTGCTTGCTCCGTGTGGAATAAAAGGGTGTGAAAGGGGTTGCTTGGCCTCAGACGCTAGAGCAGCCGTGGAGCGCTACTTAACTAAATGGGCGCCATAATTTCTGTACGTCTTTAATACAGTCAACAAAGATGTGCGGATAGCAACGGCGTTGCACTTGTCAATGTTACACTCCCCTTCCCCTAGCCCCATGATCACGTCACAGAAGAGCGCGAAACAGGAGGGCAGAAAAAGCATAAACAACATTTGGTGCTTCAGATTGCTTTCGAATTACGTCGAATTGTTTTGAATGGTTCCTACTGGTTCCACTCTGTGTACTAGTTGCGATCTCGCTACACTCTAAAGGAGTCAGAACACTCGTGACGCGCACATCGTCCTGTTGCCCGTCGCTCTGCGAAATGTCGTTTTCAACCGCGAAAAATCTGTAGGAATCAACACCCCAAGCGATGCTGTAGTTTCGTTTTCTCTCTTTATACCACCCACTAAGTCCTTTTGGTGTCTATTCCGAGCATCTGTCATGTGAAATGTTTTCCTAGGCCACCCATAGGAATAACCACGTGACCTCAGTACTGGGCGTTGCAGTGGTGTGGGTGACAGTGGGTTTGACGACCTTGCTATATCGTTACACGTCCACGGTGTCAATGTGAGGTCATCAACCCATCTTACACCTCACATGCCCTTATGCGCTCTCGTCGTTTGTTGTAAATGTGTCGACAACTTGCTGTTTGAATCGTCGCGGAGACCGAGGGCACGTCGCAGACTGTCACCCTTTGATACCATTACAGAGGAATTCTGTAGGCACCTGTTAGCTAGATTTAAAAACTTATGTCTCGCAGTGGGAGACAATATCGGGTTTCAAAACAGTGATCATTTGATTGTGTTGCGCAGTCTACATTTGATTTGTAAAGTATATATTTTTAAGACATAGTAAAAGAGTCTTACATAGAACAAATTAGAAATGCTATTGGACAATTGTAATGTAGTACTTGTCATAAATGTGCGACATACGTAGCTTAACAGAGTAAAATTTGTATCTCATAAGCAGAATAAATACACTAATGAGCCAAATCTTACGACCACCTGCTTAATAGCTTGTTTATCCGTATACGGAACAAAATAAATAACTGATTCTGCGTATCAGGGATCCAACAGTTTGTTGGTGGATTTGTGGAGATATGTCGCCTTGAATGTCAACGCGCAAGTCTTAATGGACCGCTGATATGCGTACTCGGTGATGGCGGCCGATGGAAACTCAGATTGGTTTCATAAGATTTACATAAGGCGAATTTGGTTACAAGGACATCAACATGAGTTCACTATAATGCTCCTCAAACCACTGTAACACAAGTCCGGCTCCGAGATGCGGACAAGTATAGTGATGAAAGATGACATTCCCGTCGGGAAATACATCTAGGACGAAGGTTTGCACGTGTTTCGCAGCTGTCAGCGAGTCTTCGATTACTTCCAGAGATTCCATGCAAGAGCGCAGAAGAATGTCTGTCCCACAGCGTAATACTGCTCCCATCAACATGCTTTCATGGCGCGCAGCACGTTTCGAGCCGCCGTTCACCTCTATGACGTCGCTTGTTGAGGTGACCTAGCGTAGCAAAAAAGTGACAAGTATGCAATGATCGACACTTTTACAATGATGGACACATTTGCAATACCTATGGTCCCGTG
Source organism: Schistocerca piceifrons (assembly GCF_021461385.2). Lineage (NCBI taxonomy): Eukaryota > Metazoa > Arthropoda > Insecta > Orthoptera > Acrididae > Schistocerca > Schistocerca piceifrons. Next base: position 406,542,524 of record NC_060139.1, read on the forward strand.
CCTAGTGCAATCGTAACTGACGATGTCGCTGGGTCAGCATGTGAAGACGTAGGGGTGGTCTGCTGCGGAGCTCCACGTTCAACAATGTACGATGAACGGTGTGCTCCGAAATACTTGTGTGTGCACCAGCATTGTGCTCTTTTGCCAGAGATAGCTCAGATAAGCATCTATTCTACTTTATATAGCAGACAAGCCTCCGAACGCCGCGTTCTGTGAAGAGTCGTGGACGTCCAACCAGTTTGCGCATAGTGATAGTTTCACTGTCATCTACGTGTTTCTGTAGAGGCTCATGACAGTAACACTTGAATATTCAACCAACTTCGCCGTTTTCGTTCACAGGTGCTCCGTAATAATCATCTGCTCTTTGTCAAAGTCCCTTATCTCAACGGATTTCCCCTTTTGCAGCCCAAATCTTCGCTAGGGCGATCCCCCGTCCGTGTCTGCTCCGCTTACATACTTCTGTTATCACATCAAGTGCCCGCAACTCGACCAGGTGACGTCAAACTTCTCGGTGGGCAGTGATCATAATGTTTTTTTCTGATCTGTGTATGTGCCTGTGTGTGGTGAATAGATTGTGAAAGAATAACACATTATTAGTCATTTGAAATGACATAGGTTACATGTACAGTTCAAAAACGTTTAAAGGAAACAGTGATCCTGGTTACTGACAAATCAGCGAAGATTTAAGATTAATCTTAAAACCTTAGACCGCCATTTACTATCGTTCACTTCAAGCTAATATTAAAAAATAAAATAAAATCAAATCCTTACAGCCTTTATAATACCTACAGCAAGAAGAGTAAAAAAGTGCACAACGAGCCGCACAAAGCTGGAAAACTGATTACGATGATAAACCAGCCTAAAGTTTCACGCAGGCGATAATTTAGTTGGTTGTCTTTCAGGGGGTAGCGTGTAAACTATAACTGCCAATAGCGGGTATAGTGTGAAGGAAGTGCCAGTGCCAAACAGAAGGCCGAGATAAATATCGGTAAACGCCGCAGCGGGTCTGCGCTGGAGCTGCGCCAGGAAGACTTGTTTTATCGCCCCGGTCGCGCTGGCCGAACTCACACGTCTGCGGCCAGCAGGAGACCCACAACGTGACGGGACTCCCACAAACTACTGAAGAAGGGGCATCCTGGAGAACTATAGCGCGTTGACGAAACTGCATGTTTCATTGTTACGGAGCTTTAATAACTCTACAAGTTCTCTATTACCGAATTTTGATAAAATAAATTATCAAACAGTCTATAGGTTCCGAGACAGTGCACACAGTAATTACCTACGGGTCAATACAAGCTACTAAGAATACTGATATTACTTTTTGTATTGAGCCACGGGATAGAAATACGCTGAGATGACAAACGCCATGGGATACCTCCTGGTATAGTGTAGGACCCCCTTTGGCCTGGCGTAAAGCAGCAAATCGACGTGGCATGGACTCAACAAGTCATTGGAAGTCTCCTGCAGAAATATTGACCGATGCTGTCTCTAAAGCCGTCTGTAATTGCAAAAGTGTTGCCGGATTTTGCCCATGAACTAACCTCTAGATTATGCCCCGTAAATGTTCATAGGTATTCATGTCGGGCGATGTGAGTGGCCAAATTATTCGCTCGAACTGCTCAGAATATTCTTTAAACCAATCGCGAACAATTGTGGCTCGGTGAAATGGCCCATTGTCGTCCATAACACTTACAGCGGTAACTGGGAATATGAAGCCCTTGAACGGCTTAAAATGGTCTCCGAGTAACCGCACTTGACAGCTTCCAGTCAATGACCGATACAGTCGGTCCAGAGGACCCAGCCCATTCCATGTAAACACAGTCCACACCATTACGGAACTTGCACAGTGTCTTTTTGACAACTTGGGTCCATAATTTCGTGAGATCTGATCCACCCTCGATCCCTACCATCAGCTCTTACTAACTGAAATCGGGACTCATCTGAAAGGCCACGGTTTCCCATGCGTCTAGGGTCCAAGCGATACGGTCACCAGCCTAGGAGTGGCGCCGCAGGCGAGATCGCGCTATTAACAAAGGCTCACGCGTCGATAGTTTGCTGTCATGGCCCATTACCGCCACATATCGCCACACTGCCCTAACGGATACGTTCGTCGTACGACCCACATTGATTTCTGCTGTTATTTCATGCAATGTTGCTTGTCTGTGAGCACTGACATCGCTATGCGAACGCCCCTGCACTCGTTCGTTAAGTGAAGGCCGTCGGCTGCTGCACTGTCCGTGGTGGGATGTAATGCCAGAAATTTGGTATTCTCGGCATCACTTTTACACTGTGTATCTCGAAATATTGAATTCTCTAATTGTTTCCGAAAAGGGTCGTCCCATGCTACGAACTCCCACTACAACATCGCGTTCAAAGTCTGTTTATTCCGGTCGTGCGGTCATAATCACATCTTACTTTTCAAGTAAGTTACGTAAGTCACCAGATCCAAACTTCGTATTTATTAGCCGATACCTGGCAGCGACTTTCAATTAAAACATCCCCTCCTGTACGGGAGTTAGATATTTTGATACGAGTACAGGTTGTTACGCAGGAACGACGGCATATGAAGTTTGAGTCTGGGCATGAGTCATGCCCAGGTAGCTAAAGCCAACAATTCAGCGTCGAGCACCTAGGGGGAAGGTTGTTTTTCTATCGCCTCAGGGCAGCGTCTTGCGCTCCTGGACAGCTTTTCCTCAGTCTTGTTTCTGTCTTCGTTTGTATGGCATCGTTCTTTAGCTCGTAGCGTTAGTTGTTGCGTATGTCCGTTAGAAGTGCTTAGTTCGCTCATAATGTTCACCATCAATTCCAAGTGTGTTCCAAGAAAAGCTACAGTCACGCCGGCCGGTGTGGCCGAGCGATTATAGGCGTAGGTTCGAATCCTGCCTCGGGAATGGATGTGTGTGATGTCCTTAGGTTAGTTAGGTTTAAGTAGTTCTAAGTTCTATGGGACTGATGACCTCAGATCTTAAGTCCCGTAGTGCTCAGAGCCATTTGGTACAGTCACACTGTTTTGATAAACTCACGCGTTCCGCGCAGTCTGGATCTTTGGAGATTCATAATAGGCTTGTTGGTACAAGTTATGAAACGTCTGATCAGGTTCATGCAGCCTATTTGGATAACTATTTCCTAATCGATAGGTTTTTGGATACACTACAAAGAGATGGGTTGTAAGTAGCCTGTTTGTATGTTGGCAGCGCTGTACGAGACTGTGTTAATATCGCTTACAGCGCTCTGCGCCCTCGGCAAGAAATTCTGTGGTTGGACAGACTAGCATTTAGCGATTGGATAGGGAAGTGTGTGGGCATGATTTTCTTTGTGGAGACTCGTTGTTGGTAGGACATGCATTGTAAAGTGAGACGCAAGGAAGTGTATGATGATGGATGTATGGTTGATAAATTTTGGGTGTTGGAATTATTGACAACTATATAATTTTTGGAACTGGATGTCCTATGAATAAGGTAGAATTTTGTAAACACGTTGTTTGCTCTTCAACAAAATCTTTGTTCTGATAACCTTATGCCTCCTAGTGGTTACAGTCTATAGTAGTTAGAATCTTTTCATTTAGCTAGCTATTGTTGCTACTTGGTGCAGTTGCTACAGTTCGTTTTATGAAGAATTTCGTTTGGTAAGTGACTTATTAAAAAGAATGAGGTTCCCACTATCGGGATTCGTGATTGAAATCAGTTTAGCAATTAACAGAGCTTTAGTTTCATATTATTTGGATTTGTATTATTGTAGGGATTTCTTGCAATTATTTTGAGTTAACTGGAAGACATGTTGTCAATGTATATAAGCGATATCGCGAGTATTGTTGTAGGGATTTCTTGCAGTTCCTTTGTGTTATTGGAATTCATGTTGTCAATGTATATCAGTCATATCGCTTTGGGCCTGTATATTGTGGGTAGTAAATGAATTGGTTAAGTTTGCGTTGTCTTTGTCAGGAAAAATTGTGTGGGTCAGCGATTAATAGAAGAAATAATTAAAGAGTTAGTTTCACCTGTCGACTCTTAGCAGAGGATACTTCATCGCAGTTTTCTGATTTCCTTGTAGTCTGAATAATTAGTGCATGATTAGAAATTAGTTTTGTTTATTTCTAGCGCGTAATTGTATGGGTGGAATGTCCTTTGTAGTTGCAGTTTCATATTTTTTTTACTGTATCGTCATGAGCAAAGCAGCTGTGGCTTGCATATGGGTTTGCACTAAGTATCTCGCAGTCGCTTTTGCAACTAATTGGATATTTATTATTTTCAGTGCTGTTTTTGTGTCTGTTCTTATTTTTGATTTTTAATTTGTTGGTGTTATAGTGTTAAATAGTATGATAATCATGGCGTGTGTAAAGCGTTAACATTAGGATGCAAAGCTAATTGAGAAATGTCAGTGGCGACGAGCGTAGCTTGCTAGTACCACCTAGTAACGAATTGACAAATTTTCAGTAGAGTAATTTGGTAATAGTGCATAGGGACATGGACCAGATTGTAAATAATGGTGTAGAAACTGAAACGATCGATCGGTCATTAACAGTTCGCCTCAGGAATGCGAAATAACAACAACATCTTGCAAATCCCGTAGATTCAAGTTTTGCATCAATAAACGTTTCTCAGTTACGTCAAGACACACTCTCTGTTTTTCAAAATACGAATACTGTCGGTGCAAACCCACTGACGAAAAACAGAAAGGAACATGTTTCAGTCACTAACGCATTGGTATTTCAATTAATTCCAAAATCTGTTCGAACAGAGCAAAAGCCTCAAACGTTAGACACAAGGGAACAAAATCAGAAATGAACATTGCAATAACTTCAAAAGTAAGACACAATTGACAAAATTAAACAGACACGTGAAGATTTAACCGCTGAGATATGCAAAATCAAATCGAAATATCAAAATATTTCTGAGGTTGCAAAGACACAACTTTGTGAGCATTTTCAGATAATTTTTTTCGCGACATGAAGACATATTACAGAACCATCAAGCAACAATAAAAGAACTACAGATCATTGTATACGAAAATGACGTCATCTTACAGCCTAAAATCGACTCTGTTGCTTCCACAAATATGGTTGTGCGACTGGTAACACTCAGGAAACCTAAAGGACACAGTAGATACTATTACGGCACAAGTAAATAATCTAAAACTTGGCTCAGACAAACACATGGAGGATATCAGCACATTACTGGAAAAAATAGCCGAAATTTCCGATCATTTAACGAATTTACCTACGAAGGCAGATGATGATTTGAATGTTACAAGACCGGTAGTCTTTACTGACACAGAGGTGCACGGGGAAATTAGGAAATTTAAACAGAGCCAGAAACAAATTAATACGCAACACAAAAGAGAAATACGAGAAGTACAAGATCAGTTGGCACAGGTGATACAAGAATTACGTGTTTCAGAGGTTACTCTCGCTCCCATCCGGGAGGAGGGATATAGAAATATGGGAAAGTCACACAGTAATAATTTTTGGTATTTCAGTGGTCTTGAAAGGAGTCGCCAAGGTGCTCCGAGCCTTGAGATGGAACCGCGGACACAACGTAACAATGACAGATTTGAGGATCGGTGACACGATGACTTTGAGTATAACCTCTTCATCATGATGCGCAAATTTAAAACTTTCAAGAATTTTAGAATGACATACATCTACAAGCTTGGCTTCATCAATTCTCTCATTATTTTCCGCCTCATTGGTCATTAGAGCATAGTTTAGGATTCATGTATGGCTATTTAGAAAATGAAACAGCTATAAGAACCCGATCGATTATTAGCGACGGTCACAGTGAAGGAGACTTTTATCATGCCTTCTTTCTGCATATTGGTCTCAGGCTACACAAGATCGAGTAAAATAAAGTATTATAATGAAGAATCATTTTGAACTGTCTGAATTTTCCTGCCCTGTAAAATATTTTGAAGATATGGTAAACAAGAATCAGTATTTGTCAGACCCGTACAGCCCCTAGGAACTTGTTCGCATTTGCTTAGTAAAATTGTCTGAACACTGAAGACATATTATTTTGGCTGGACGTTGAAAAGATGTTATCAAAGTTTTTCGATGACTTTTGTAAGAAGTTGAAATTGACATGGACAATCGCATGATGTGAAATTAGGAAAAGCGCAACAATTACATGTCACATCCATTACAATTTCGTGACTACAGAAACAATAACCATACACGACAAGTCTACCATTATAACACAAATTGTGACCAAAACAGATACCACCCGTATGACAACCATTGGCAGAATAATAATAATTACAGAGACAGATCACATTTCCGTGGTAATGACTGTGACAGAGAGAACCATAGAAGTAGACAGTATGGTAACCAGAATAATTATTATAAAGGGAGACAAAATGACTTATACGCAACAGTCCATCTTATAATTACGATTCTGGGAGAAAATCTCGACCACTTGGTCGACAAGAAAGAAACTACAGAAATTACCTACAACACAAGACATAAGGAACATTTTACTCCAGGAACATGACATGAAACAGAACAATACTGCATACCCTGTAATTCACAACAAATTACATATAATTTATGGGAGTGCTTGCCTCCAGCAGTCCTGTTTCAGTATTTAGTGAAACAGCTTTCAGTAAATGCAACAAATCGAACTTCCTTTACGTAAAATTAAATTGCAAGGTGCAATTTTTGGAAAAAAGTATAAATGTATGTCATGAAACAGATTTATTATGAATTTTCTTATTGTTCCATTACTGTCGACAGAGAGTATATTACGTGTAGATTTTTGAATGAGTATAAAGCATTTTTAAATTTTGACAACGCTGAAGTAAGTTTAGAGAGAGAATGTAGGTCAACAGCTTTGAAATTTGAAGATTGGCTTTCAAACCATGACGAGGAAATCAATCGCCTTTACCTTTTGTCAGAGCACAGTTTGGAACTTTAGACAGAATTTGAGAGTAATGATCACTCTGCAAATAGTGACAGGGATAATATTAATGATGTATTAGATAATAACGTTTTAATTCAGAAAAAATTCAAACCATTGAGAACTATAATGACACTGATAGGCTGAAGCGTTTTGACATCTTATGATCAAATACCACAGCTTTTACTCACAAAACAGGAATAATTACAGGGTTTCATTACAAATTTCGTATTCGTAAGCATACAAAATTTTATGTCAGACCATACATAATTCTGGCAAATAATAGAACAGAAATATAATCTATGCTTGATGAGGGCGTTATTGAACCAGCGGTAAGCTCATACAATAATCTATTACATGTTGTTGAGAAGGAAAATGGATCGATCAGGCTTGTCTTAGATTCCAGACAAATAAATACCATAATCATTCCTGAAACAGAAAGACCGTAAACGTTTGAAGAACTTCTAAATTTCAATGACGTAAAAGTAGTGTCTTCTATTGATCTTATATTCTGCTTTTGGCAAATTGAACTTCGTCCAGAATGCAGAAAATATGCGACATTTATTTTTTTTCGGCATTTGTTATCAGTTTCGGAAAGTTCCTTTTGGTTTGAACATTTCTTCAGGAGCATTCATTTGTCGGCTATACTCCATATTATATGATTTTTTGAAATGACACGTCACCTCGTATGTGGCCAAAATTTTAATAGCAGAAGTCTCTTGGGAAAAACATAATCATGTCCTCAACAGTTCGTTATGTATTTTTGCTGAATCTGGAACTACAGTTGAACAAGGGTGAAGTTTTTAGGTCACATTATTCCTTCTGAGGGCATTCAGCCAGATCCTGAAAAGCTGGAAACAATCAGAGTTCACAGTATTCTAGGTCTCATGAATTTCTACCTCGTTTCCTGAATATGCAAATTCTGGAAAGTTCTGTTCTCTCACTAGCAAAAACACTCTTTGGAACTAGAAGAACAGGCAGAGTTGGAATTTGATTCTTTGAAAGAAGCGCTACTTAACACGCCAATCTTAGCTGCCCAGATCTATCACAGGATTTCTGTCTTGGCATGGATTCTTCTGAAGGTTGTCTCGGTGCCCATTTATTTCAAGAAGTTATAGAAAATGACGTTACTGTTCAGAAAACCATCGCTGTTGCTAGCCCTGTGCTAAAAAAATTTGAGAAAAATTATTCCGTCACTGAGTTGGAAGCTTTAGCTACCGTTTGGGCATTTGACAAATTTCGTTTCTTTCTTTTTGGCAAACATGTAAAAGCTTATAATGATTGCAGAGCATTGCAATTTCTTACGACTTCAAAATTTAATCATGACAGGTTGAAATGTTGGGTATTATTTCTGCAAGGACTCCACCTCACAATAGTCTACATTCTTGGCACGGAAAACATTGTTGCGAACGCACTTTCACGTGCACCGGCTGGCCTTGAGAAAAGCAACACAGAAGCTAACCTTGAGAAAAATTTCAGTCTTCTTTACATTCAAAACGTAGCTTTTGAAAACTTCGTCATTGCATCTTTAGAGGATATTGATCATGAGCAAGAGAAGGATCCGATTTGGAAGGATATTAAAAGTAAATGACATGAAAAGATACACACGCAGGTTCGTCATTATTATCATTTAAGAAATTACATACTCTTCCAACATTTCAGTGTTGATGACAAGCTATGGGTACTTTTATTCTTGACGCTTTTGTTAAAAAGCTCATATGGTACATTCATTTCAGCTACACACATTTTGCTTCCCGAAAATGTTATCATGTACTTCGAACGATTTGTTATTTTAACTACATGGAACAGAGAATTAGGAGAGTTCTGTCCATTTTCAAACTTCGTCAAAAAGCTAAACCGTCTACCATCTCACATCATGCTCCATCGTTTCCTGTTATTATTACTAGATTTTTAAAAAAATAGCTGCAGTTTATCTTGTGGGACCCCTTGCTAAATTATTCAATGGATCTTCGTACGTTTTCGTCGCTGTTGAACTTACTTCAAAATTTGTTTCTTTCACACTGTTATGCAATGCCACTGGACACTCTGTACAACACCTTTGTTAAAAATTTCTTACCTGAAATGGGACACATTGACAAAGTCGTTTCAGACAACGGACCACAATTCAGATCTGCTAATTGGCCACCCATTCTTCGGAATCATAAAATGAAACCTGCTTTTAGTTTTTTGTACTCTGCACATTGTAACCCACCTGAACGCCTTATGGAAGAAATTAATGTGCTTTGCAGACTTTATTATCACAGGAAGCATCAGTATTGGGACAGATGCTTACACTTTGTTTTAAAAAAGTATACTGAATGAAATGACTCATAACTCCACTGCTTTACCACCTATTTTTGTGCTGAACAATGAGGAACCACCAAACAGAGAGAACTTGTACCTTTTCCTTCGACATAAAGACGTAACCGATTTGGCTATTAAAAATATAAAATCTGATGCAAACAAAAGGAGAAATATACACGGTAACAAATATAAAAGATACTACACATTGGTCAAAAAGTTCTCATTAAAGCTGATTCATTGTCACATATGAAGAAACATCTGAGTCACAAGTTCTTTCTGATTTACAAAGGACCTAACAGGATCTGATGTATACAACGTGATAACTGCGTTGAAGTTGGAATTCTGCGTACCAATAATAGTAAAGGATGTAAAACAGATTATTGAGAAATAATTTGCATTCTGACTTAGCCTTTGCTATGAAACATTTCTTTTCAATTTACGATTACGCTTCGTCACATTTAGAAACAGTTAGCATGCAGCGATGTTTTGAAGTTGACTATCCGGTCAAGAACCTATGGAACATATTAATACAGTAATTTTTTTGGTACCTTTTTATAGGGAACAGACGGTCGTATTGTAAGTACATTTTCGCTTGTCAGTTGCACTATTACGTGACGACTATAATGCTCACATTCTTGGAGCATATACTGCTAATGAGGTTTTACTGAAACATTTTGGTTCAGTTGAAAAGACATTTTTAACTAAAGCATTTTCTGAAAGCTCACACATAACACAGTATATGGTTTGTTTGACAGGTACACGATTATATTAAGACGCCACTTATGAGTGACACAATTTTCATTGTTACTTTTACACTGTATCTGTTTTATGTATGCACATTTTTTTACGTTCTTCTGGACGGTTAAACGCGTTTTCGTAACGACTTTTGTGGCATGGCTACAATGAGACAGTTATTTTCGTAACACAACAATATGTTACAGTACAGTTCTTTCAAGATTATGGCAATGCAAGTAATAACTACAACATTTATAGGTATAGTAAGGTACTTTTGCATATGAGAAGGTAAGTACATTGAGTTTTGGAGAATTTTGCTTATGAAAGACGATAACTACGACACTTGACACACTGTTACCATTAAGCGTGACAGAAATTTTCTTACAGCAAGCAGGATGGTTTAGCGCAACATTACGCGCATTTTTTACTTGAAAGATTATTAGAAATATGTTTGAACTAAAATGATATAGAGAAGGTTTTCGGTGATACATTTCATTCCGCAGATTTACACACATGATTATGACAAGTGTCTCTCTACGAGAGTTGAGCGAATTCTACTGACCTATGATGTGCCACATGTCTACTGAATGTTTTTATGCTTTGCTTTGTACCTATTTGCTTATTTTATATGATATCTGATTTCTAGCTGCGCTACAGCAAATGAGTTGTGATGAATTGGGAACAAATGCACTGAGAAGCTATAAGGAAAAGGTCTGGCCAAAGAGTATTGTATAATGAGGGACAATTATTCTGAAAGAGGAAATGAACAGATACAAGGAGTGTATAGTGACAACAGGTTATGTAGGATCTTCCTGGAAACGAATGATGAGGTAAGAAAAATATTTAAGCGTAAGCGCTGGTTGAAACTATACATACAGAGAGCAAGCTTCGGTAGGATTTTTGTGGAAACAAATGTTGAAGTAAGAGAGGTCTGCGAGAATTGAATGAAGTTTTTGTTGAAAATGAAGTAGTTTTGGTTGAAAGTAAAGGAGGTATGAGCATGAAGTGTATTAGGTATAAAATGCATACCACAAGTACGACAGTATCAAATGTTACACTTACATTTACGCTCGTAAACAGATCCTGGCCTTTCCTTTGTATTATTCCGATATGTTTATGTGTCCCCTTGTGTCTCCATGTTCTTCCTATCTCTTTGTGTTTACCCTATTAGAAAAATGTTTTAGAATTTTTTTCCTTCTAATACTAGGCTGCATTTAATATGATGAGGAATACTGTTATCCTTAAACCTAATCTCTGTTTTGTTCAGATATTATTTATTCTGTCATGTTATCTTTTAATATTCATGTGCCAAGCTAATTTTTTCAAGTGATATTATCATATTTCATTTATTTACTTATGCCATAATTCCTGTAATGCTCATGTATATAGACTTACTTCTATTCTTTTTGTAAAGCCTGTATTACTACAAATGTTATTTGTATTACCATGTTCTTTACTATAATTATGTACTCTTCAATTATGAATGTGCACCCACATAGTCGCAACAGATAGCTGCTGGCCATCTATACAAGGACTACAGTGGGTCTGCACCTTATGTGGCCCGCTACTATCATAATCTCGACTAAGACTGTAGTGGGTCTGATCTGTGATGACTCACCAATTCTACCAATATTCTTCAACGACTGATAGTGCTGTGGGCCTTCTCTGTTGCGGCCCATTACCACTCTTACGATACCAAGCGAAAACGTCATGTCATGAGGAACACTGAGTTTATTGGAGAGGACAAGACTACATGGTTGTCCACTACTTACTTGTGCATTTTCGTATACTGCTCAGACTTCGTGCATAAAGCTGGCGTATACTTCTCTTCAGATGAATTATTAGGACTGTCTTTAGGCACTGTAAGGAGAATTCAGCCTTCTACTTCACTTCTCCTGTGCAGCCAGCTACGTAAATTTAAGTATTAACTGTCTTTTTCTTACTTTTCACTTCTTTTTTCGTGTGTTTTTGCTTTTAGGAAGCTTTAATTTTCGAGTACTAGTAATAGTGTTCCATAGATTACGTGTTTCTTTTGAATACAGTCCAGAGACAGTTAGTGTTTATTTCCAATGTTTCTAAGAAAAAGTGTCTAGTAACCACAGTTTTAGTCAGCTACCAGCCGCTTTTAGTGAATTAGCAGTCTAGTTAAAAGTTGATTACTTAACTCTCTACAGTAAATTGTTGATTTCTTAGGATGGATAGGATGTGTGACTGCTGTGTACGAACGCAGGAGGAGCTGGCCACTGTTCGCGCACAGCTGAGCGTGCCGATGGCCACGGTCAGCGTCTTCAGGCTGCTGCCTCGGAGTGTAGCGGCAGTGGGGAGTCTGGTGCGTCGCATGGTAAACCACTGGTGTTACATGCTTCACCCACGATCCCTGCTGTCGAAACATCTTCGTGGGTACCGGACGCGGTTGGGCCACCCTCTCCCCAAGGGTAGTGGCGGGTGTGGGATCCGTACCAGATAGGGTTGATAGAAGAGAGAGAGAAGATCCAACGGAGAGCATCGCGCTTCGTTACAGGATCATTTAGTAATCGCGAAAGCGTTACGGAGATTATAGATAAACTCTAGTGGAAGACTCTGCAAGAGAGACGCTCAGTAGCTCGCTACGGGCTTTCCTTGAAGTTTCGAGAACATAACTTCACCAAGGAGTCAAGCAGTATATTGCTCCCTCCTACGTATATCTCGCGAAGAGACCATGAGGAAAAAATCTGAGAGACTAGAGCCCACACAAAGGCATACCGACAGTCTTTCTTTCCACGAACAATACGAGATTGGAATAGAAGTGAGAACCGACACTCAAGGTACCCTCCGTTACACACCGTCAGGTGGCTTGTGGAGTATGGATGTAGATGTAGATGTAGAACAGCATATTACTTAACGTCTGCATGCATCTGTTCTATTTGACACTGACAGTGTCAAAAAATTTAAGAACTTTGTCTTAGACACTGCCCAAAGCACTCTGTAAGATTTTTTGAGGGGAGCAGGGGTCTTTGTAAGCAGGCTGTTTGTATGTTTGCAGCACTATAGACTGTGTTAATATAGCTGACGGCGCTCTGCGCCCTCGGTAAGAGATTCTGTGGTAGGACGGAAAAGCAGTTATCGAGTGGATAGGGAAGTGTATGGAAATGAGTTTCTTAGTGGAGGCTCTGTGTTGGTAGTACATGCATTGTAAAGTGAGACACAAGGAAATGTATAATAAAGGATGTATAGTTGATATTGTTTTGGTAGTGGGATTATTGACAACTATAAAATTTTTGGAACTGGATGTCACATGATTATGGTAGAATTTTCGAAATATTTTGTTTGCTCTTCAAGAAAACGTTTCTATTGCTAACTATATGCCTCCTAGTAGTTAGTCTATTGTAGTTAGAATCCTTTATTTAGCTGGCTGTGGTTGCTACTTGCTGTAGCTGTAGTTCGTGTTATGAAGATTTTCTGTGAGGTAAGCGATTTATGAAAAAGTATGTGGTTTCCACTATCAGGATTCGTGATTGAAATGATTTTAGACAATTAACAGAGCTGGAAGTAATTTCTTATTCTTTTAATTTCATATTTTTTGGATTTGTATTATTGTTAGGATTTCTTGCAATTCATAGTTATTCTTTTGTGTTAATTATTGGAAGTCATGTTGTCAATGTATAGCTGTCAGACTGCGTTGGGCTTGTATATTGTGGGTAATAAATGAGTAGGTTATGTTTGAGTTGTCTTTGCCTGGAAGAATTCTGTTGGTCAGTGCTTAATAAAAGAAATAATTAAACAATTAGTTTTAAGGTAGCTTTTGCAACATGGTTCCCAAGTTCCCATTAAGTATCGTGATGGTTTCATATGTATGGTGCTTCTTGCTAACCCAGAACAGGATTATGTCAATGTCCTAGTGTTGAGTCTCCCGCCAGATGTTGACGACAATTTACTTAAGTAGGTGTTGCTTCCTTACAGCACTGCAATAGATATACGACACGTACGCTGCTCCACACAACAGCAGGGACAGTGTTATAGCGGAATCCGTTGAATGAGATGGTAGTCAAAGTAACATTTCTTCCCACCACAGATCAGTGGTTACTGCTTTCACATTACATATAGTGGGCAAGTGCGGACATGCTTTCTCTACAATGAAAGTGTTACCTTAGAACTAATTACCTGTGGCGGGTATTTGTACTGAAGTACTGTTCTGAACAGCGTGAAAAATTGATATTAGGTCACGAGGTTGTTGCCACATCTTCCCAAAGTGCAACGGAACAACAGAAGGATGTGCAGCCTGCTGCTCCCGACTTTCCACTTTTATCCACGCAGCAAGGTCCTGGGACCATCACTGCCAAGCCGACGGTGTCCACAGTGCGTCGTAAGACAAGTCGTACGCGGGATGGCGAGGATTCGGACACGTCCCGTCCTTACTCACCCCTTCCTGAAGTAACTTTGTCGGTTGATGTATCTTTTAGTGCTTATTGCTGCATTTATGATGAGGTCGATAGCTACTGAAGTCCTTAGTGTTTCTCCTAGTATTCCCCCCAGCACACCTCCAGAAACACACATTTGGGAAAGTCGTTAAGCCTTCTGATGTTCCAGGGATTCAGTAGTGGCAAAGTGAGGCTGTTCCCTTATGGTCGCTCATTCCAGTGGCGTCGGAACGAGCTACTCCAGCGGAGGCGATTAATGGCCATGAAATTCTACCTGTCGACTCGACCTATTTGTTGTTATACCTGACCCCTCTCTTGTATTTCGATCTAAATGGCCTACCGAGTGGGCCTCTATGGCCCCTTGTTTGTCACCTACTTTGGCTAATGTTCGAGTGGCGCATACGTCCCCCTGCCGTTGCTATACTGCCTCAACAACGCGTCCAACCTGAAAAGCGGTAACTCGCAAAAAGAAGAAACATAAGGATTTCTGGCCCGTTACTGGACTCGGCAGTGGATCTTACCACTCTTTGATGATACAGCTCAGGTCGTCAGCACTTCGAGTATAATTTCTTGACGTTCGGTCCATCAGTTTATCTATGATTCCTGTGCAGATGTCGTATTCCTGCAAACAGTACAATTTACTTGCTTTCTCTTCTTGGTTTTGCAGCGTGTTTAGTGTGACTCCCGAATGTCCCATGAGGACTGCCTTGCTTTGTAGGGAGGGCATTCCCACTGAATGGATAGAAGTTATTGACAGTGGTAGAGGAACAGAACGTACTTATCTCCACCTGACTTTGATTCTCCTTAATGCGCCGTTCGATACCAGACGCAATTTGGACAGATTGTAGAAGGCATAGGTAGTTTATTTGGTACGATAAAGTTCGCAGAATACTGTTGGTCCTGCGGATCAGTCCACCAGTTTGAATATCTGTAGAGAATTGCAAAATTTAGTTTGTTACTTGAACCTGCAACATATTTGGTTCTGTAAATATCCGACTCTTGTCGAATACACCTATCTGACTGCTCTCCTAGCAGTACACTTGACAGATTTTATTTATCTGATAGGATGTGTGATAGGATTTTCGTTGTCGATGTCATCCCTAGCTGTCTCACTGATCCGTCTGCGGTGATGGCTACTTTGAACCTCTCGTGACAGTTGGTGAAATTCTTTCGATCACCCTGGACACTGAAAGTGGTGCGCTTAGAGGATCCGTCTCTCGATGAGGAGATCCGTTCAGCTGCGTGATACATCTCTACTTTGGAATGGTGGGTTCAACTAGCAAAGTCGATGTTCTTATTGATACGATTTTGCGCAAATAGAGGGCGGGAATTTTGAGGCCGCAGGAATTTTACTGCGCTCGCCTACGTGACCCTTAAGAAAATTCCCACCAAGCTCCGCAACGGATGGCAGACGTCAGGCGTCTAAAGGCGCAGATGTTAAGCTTGGAACGTCTCAAATTCAAGGGTTAATGATGCGACTCAAGCTATTTTCCGTCGTAGTGGATGAATTGACCTCGTTACATTATCTAACTCGATATCATACTAGTGACCGACGTGCTTGTGTCATGTCTCTCAAGACAAAAGACGACAATCTTGTGACGGCACAAAGGACATAAGGCATGCTTCTACATCAATTCTATGTTGGGCTGCGTGAGGAACCCTTTCCTGTCGATGCGCCATCCGGTTTATTTGTTCATGTTTATGATCTTAGAGCCAACGGTCCTCGTCAGATCACCGAAGTTAAGTTCTGTCGGGCTTTGCTTGCATTTAGATGGGTGACGGTCCGGTCTTCCCAAAGCTGTTGGCAAGCGGGGTGCACTCAGTCCTTGTGTGGCAAATTGAGGAGCTACTTGACTGAGAAGCAGCGGCTCCGGTAACGAAAACTGTCAATGGCTGGCAGAGCGATGTGCTGACCTCACGTCCCTCCATATACGTATCCAATGTCGCGTCTAGGGTGAAGATGGTACTGCAATCGGTCACTACCGTTGGGTCTTCCGACACCTGTTCGGGCGGAGTATACGTATATAGGATCGTAGGCTTACAACTGTTCATAATGCTGCGTTTTCAGAAGCTTTTCAATGTGGAGATGTCTACGACTTTATTATCTGATCGGCATCTCGCAGGTCACCTTGATTTGATGCTCTGCTGAAGGAGTTTCATGGGCGTTTACGGCCGTTGTTGGGTACTAATTTTACATTGCTTTTGAAAGACATGTTGAGAGGAGGGTTTGTGCCCGACTCATTTAAATTTGGTATTATTCTGTTAATTTCTGTAAGCTGCGGTCAGGCAGCAAGCGAGAAATTTCGTCCAGTTATTAAATGTTGATTTTAAACCTATAGCAAAGGTGGTGAATAGCCTGCTGTCTGGGCTGCTGGGGAAAGTTGTCTCTGATCCTAAAGTTGTAAAGTTGAAAAGTTGTAGACTAATATACGAGGTGCGTTCTCTCGGAGGTTTTGGACTTTCCGCTATTCAAAGTAAAACATCTTGTTGTTCTTTCGGTGCATCGTGCTGACTATCTTTCAACTAATGACCGCCTATTTCGTATTGGACTTAGTGCAGTCTCTGTCTCGCCACAGACATGCCACAACATGGATTTACGTGAAATGGTCACGAAACTATCTGGCGTTTGCTTACACGACAATTAGCGTTTCTAATTCCAGCCTGTTGCGTCCCGAGTCGTCCTTCTTTCTGGAAGCACATACAAATATAGTAACATGGTTGCAAAGCTATTCCATTCATTACTTTGTAGAATGTGGGGGCTACAGGGAGTCACTGGCCTTCAACCAATATATATGGCCACTGTATATAGGAAGTGTTGGTTCCTGCAAAAGTATCGCGACTTATTCGCCAACATGTTGAATCTTGTATTTCGCCTGCAAGGTATAGTTTGAGTTGCCCGGCCCTTGTGATATTCTCATCACAGTCCCTGAAAATAAACAAAAAACAGTTGCTGGCACGGAATGGAAATGGTTTTTTTCTGTTTTAAATTGCGGTAGCCATATAAGAAGAAGTCTGGTTCTGTTACATTTTTTTATGTAGCGAGCTTTAAGGATTAAAAAAAATGAGAGGAATTGAAAAATGGCCTGACCGAGTGAGGAACCAGCACAGTGATAGGCGGTGGGGAGGCATCGTGGTCAGGCCTCGGGATTTGACCGCACTCCGTTTTGTTTCTACCCAGTCCGAGGCTAGGTGTCTCCATTCTTTTCTTCTGGGGAAAGACAAAGGTCCCAAATTCGAGCATCGGTCCGGCGTACTGTTTCCATTTTGAGTCAAAGTCGAAAAAAATAGGCTTTAAGACGACCGTTGACGTAAAACGGGAAATCCGAGTTATGTACGACTCAAATTTTCGTTGTCGACATTCCTTTAAACAGTTGATGGATGTTTGTGTTGGCAACTGCAAATACGTTTCATGTATTTCATAACGGATGTCCGCCCCCGGTAGCTGAGTGGTCAGCGCGACAGACTGTCAATCCAAAGGCCCCGGGTTCGATTCCCGGCTGGGGTGGAGATTTTCTCTGCTCAGGGACTGGGTGTTGTGTTGTCCTACCCATCATCATTTCATCCCCATCGACGCGCAAGTCGCCGAAGTGGCGTCAAATCGAAAGACTTGCACCAGGTGAGCGCTCTACCCGACGGGAGGCCCTCGTCATACGACATTTCATTTCATTTTTTCATAACGGATGTGGTCGCTGTTCTTTGTCAGAAGGGACATCGCATCGTTCTTCTTAATATACTGCAGTATCACATTCTTCTTTGTTCGGCCAATTCTAAATCGAAGAGCGTGCTAATTAGACTGTTCCTTCGATGCATCAGTTCCTGCAATTCTTCCTATGACAGTAGAAAGCAAATTTTATCAATAGTTTCCTTTAACCTTAAATTTAATCTCACTCCTTCATCTCTATTTTAGTTTCGTCGTTGTTTCTTCCACGTATAGGTGAATCAATAGTGGAGAAACACTGCATTTCTGTTTTATATGCTTCTTAATCGGAACACATCTTTCTTGACCTTCCACGCTTATCGTTTCCTCATTGTTTTTGGGCATACTGTATACTGTAAGTTGTCATGTGTACAGGAAGCTTGCAATGTTAATTAGAAATGTGGAAGTAAGTTGTCATGTTTGTCTGTCAATGAAACCGTTGCCCTTCAAAATAAAGATCAAGGAATTTGATATCAGCGAAATTAAACAAGAGTCACAGTTGACTCAGTTTATTACATTAAAATGCATGGTAAATGTGTTGGCCAGAATTTGACAATGATATGACTACGAAGCCTGGACAATGGATCTGGAATGTGATTCAAATGAACGCGTTTCAGGATAAAATAATTCTATTCGCGAAAGTCGTACCGTGACTGCCACAGGGTTAGTGTGCAAACACAAAAAGTGATACTGAAGGATGTTTACACCTATGGCAGGAGTTGAAAGCATGCTGAGCTTTTAGCTGCAGGCAAGTCTTCAGAATGAAGCTGGAGAATACTGAATCGGTAAAAAATGAATCGACTATCAATTTGGTTCTTCTCGCTACTGCGGCAGGATCTAACAATACTAATCTGAATGTGGGGACTGAAGTGACTTGGATCTGCCTGTAAACTGAAATTAGTGAAAAGTGCCTACGTCGCCTGTTCATCAACTCCACTCGAAGAGGCGTGTGGCTGGGGCGACGCTCGTCCGAAGAGATCTTCCCCGATGGCTCCTGACCGCAGAAGTGTAAAGCTGATGTGTGATGCTGTACCATCTGTGTCCTACAAGGAAGATGCGTGTCTCTGTGTTTTTCTGTCGTCATGTAATTTTGACTGTCTGAACGATGAATGTTCTGAACGCCAGCCAGTGAAATGTTGTGTTAAAAGACGCTGACATCTTCCCTTATTCTCATTTCAGGCAATTCACCAGTAAGAAGCTTCCCAACACTTTGCACTGAAAAACTGTGCCCTCTACGTATCTGGGGCGAGTGAGGGTGGATCCCTGTAAGCACAGCCACGTCTCTCTCTGTCCCACTTCTAAGAATTCGTAGTGGTCTTCGCAATACGTTAAACATTTTGTCTTGTAAAGTCGGGTATCTGTGGCGGAGTATCACAATCTTCAAAGGTGTTTGAAACTTCCCTATTCTCCACTCTCATATATTATCCGTAGCAGACTGTGTATTTCGAAGAACTCCTTGCTTTTCTGTCTGCAACGACGCCCTTCACGGACGCTGCCAAACACAGAACTCATTAAATTCAGGCTTTGTTGTCCCAACACAACCTGGAGATAGAGTCTGTTTCGTGACTTCTCGTATCCGGTGCTCAAAGTGGCTCCTCACAGCGGGGCTTTGAGGGAATTCGGCCGAAGGTTGTTCACCTCGCAAGCTTTTATGATCTGCCGTGTCCGCTCACTCGCAGCTAAAGACAACTTGCTTCCATAGAGACTGCTTATTTAGGTAAACAAGCATTTCATAATGAAAATATAGTCTACGTTGCCTAAGTACTGACATCCAATTCATTTATTGGTGGGAATTAATTATTCCAATTTGATTTGTCTTTTTATTTATGGTTTTATATCAGGTTTGGTACAGCTTGGGAAAAACCGTCGCATAATAGTATCACCGGTCTTTCCTATAGCTAACACCCATTCTTTTAAAAATTTAGAACATCTTGCCCAATTTTACATCACTTAACGCTTTTTCTACGTTCACGAATCCTACGAACGTCTCTTTATTGTTCTTAAGCCTCAGTTCCACTACAACAGCAGTCATAACTGTCATTCTCAAGCCATTTTTCGTTAAAGCCAAAGTGATTGTTATCTAATAGATCCTCAATTTTCTTTTCCATTATTCTGCATAATGTTCTTGTCAGCAACTCTGATGCAGCTTAACTTCTGGTTGGGCGATAGGTCTCGCAGTTATCTGCTCTCCCTACCTTCGTGTTTCTGTAGAAGATATTCTTCCAAAATTGTAATGGTTTGACTCCAGATTCTACAAATCCATTACGTATTGTAATGAACGGTGGCTGTCTTTGAATGTGGGTGCATGTAACATAATGCCTGCAGCTCAGAGAAAGAACCAAAGTTCCAATTGCAGGATTAATGGTGATGTGATGTGAAATGGGACGATAACGTAATAAAGGGAATAAGTATCACTGGAAGGGTTCACGGAAACTGCAACGTATCTGTAAAGGAATAGCGTACAAGAAGCTAGGGCGGTCAACTCTAGAGTACTATCACATCGGTTGGAGTCCTAAAAAAGCAAACGGCACCACATACATCGAACGAGTTCTGAGCCTAGCTGATACAATCGTAACAGGTGTAGCATGAATTATCGGGGAATTTAAATGGAAATCCTGTTGTTTACATTTAGATAACTTTGATTTAAAGAATACTATGCAACCACTATGCCGCTGGCACCGTTTAACTCGTTCAGGGGTCATTAAAAAAGAGTTTACGTAATTTAGGGCTCATATTGCGGAATATAGACACTTATTTTTTCATCGTGTAATAGGACAGAGAATCTATAATACTGGTACCACATAGTTTGCGTAGTATGAATCTAGAAGGCTCCGTAGTAGCAGACGTTTCAACGTATTAGCTTCCTCGTCACTTGCACTTGTTTTTATGGCTACATAGAGCAATGTAGAAATTGTATACGGAATGTTATTTTCATGATGGTTGTCAATTCGCGATCTGTAATTACAGTCAAAATGAAGTGCACCATTTATGACGATGTAAACCCACAGTGTTGGTAAAACTACTGGTTGAAATTGTGGGTCAATTAATATTCATGAAATATTTGATGTGCATCGACACATAATGTAGAACGAATTATATTTGTATCAGTGCTTTTTGTCATGAATTGTTGGTGATCATGTTAGTTTACTAGTAATGGATATGGTTTATTCTACTTTTTTTGTAACTCGCAACACAGCATTACGAGCTACATACATCAAGGTAACGTATTACGAACTAAAGTAGTGTGAAGTATATATTAAAGTGAAACATATACTTATGCCATAACTAAATGAACGCTCACTTTATCTCATCCTTGAGGAACTTCAACTAGACATAGCGAATTCCATTTTCATTCTCCTATATTTTGATCTACAGCTGTTATTGTACGATCCATGACGGATATACAACTTAACGATCAATATCCACCGTCACTGAAGCACTATTTTCCTTTACATTTTACTTCGAGTTTTATAGTGTTCTATAAATAAAGCAGCAGAAAAATAAAACAAGTAAAGCATCTAATTGGTGCGTTGGTGGTGATGCGATATGAAATTGGACGATGACGTAGCACGCATTAGTGCCAGGGAAGGCAAAAGTAATAAGCAGCGTCGGAAGGGCTCAACGTATCTTTAAAGCAAAAACACGCAAAACAAAATTTTAGGCTATTCTTTACTTGCTAGTAACTACATTAAGCTGCAATGAGCTGTAATGGTGACTAATCCAACGCTTCAGCCAACCGTCTTGTACTGGAGCGTTGTGATATGAGGCGGAGACGTACAAGTTAATGTTTTTAGTGTTAAATGTTTCCAAATTACTGTCCGAAATGTACTAAAATGTCACATCTTAAGCGCAATCAAATTTTAATCCAAAATCAGGGTCGTCACTGAATTACATCAATGAAGAGCCATTGTTATGGACACCAGCGTATAGAGAGAAATAGAGTCGACGCAGAGTGCTGCAGTTCATACAAACATCGAATACTCCAAAACACACAAACATTACAAACACTAAAAACATAAGAAATGTGGAGAATCTTCTACAAATGATAAATAGTAAATAGCAAACATTTGTTGGTGACTGATTTTAGGCCGGCGAACCGCAGTAAGCCATCAAGCGACGCCAGCCGCTACACCACACCGTATGCAGTACGGCTCGCAGCATTGCTGTCTGTGCAGAAAAAAGCTCTTCCAAAAGTTTCAGCTCAGAGATCCAGATCTTGTCACTGGCTCTGCGTACGTCAGCGCAGCAGGATCATTGCTTTCGCGTTGTGTTGTCATATCCTTTTCACGAAGATGATTAAGTATCAGGATCATCCAGCGAGCCTTCAGTTAACTTGTGCGAGAAGTCCCCATTGTTGATCTGCGCCTCAGGACTGGAATAGGGCTTCTTACGGAGGACTTGGGCGATGTCTCAGCTCTTTAGTTTTCTTGATGATGATCATCATCAACATCTGAAATAGTTTTCAGCTACAAGCTATGTCTCTTTGGATCACAAACTTCGCCATTTAGTCCTGATCTCCCACAATCTTTCTCTGTTCACTCGTCTTCTGTCCTCCCCTCTTTTTTTTTCAGTACACTACTCCACATCTTTCAGACATGTATCCATTGGTCTTCCTCGTGGTCGTTTTCTTCTCATCTCCATTTCAGGTATCATCTTTGGAGTGCTCTGTTTTCCATTCTCTTTAATTGCTGATAACATCATACCCTTCACGTTTCTGTCCTGCTCTGCGAGGGCTCCTCTTTCAGTATATTATTTACCTTTTCATACCTCCCCCTAACTGTCCATGTTACTCCTATCAAACTTCCGAGAACATAATCTGCTTACGTCTCCTTTCTAATTTACTTCTGTTTCAGAAGCATAGATTTTAATGCCGCCACGGTGGCTCAGCGTCTTCGGTCAGAGATCTGACTGCTCTCTCTAATAAAAACAACTGAGTGAAAGGATCAACAACGAACTTCAACGGATGTCATGTGACGACCGCTACGACCAAACACAACGAACAATAAGGAACAAAATGGAAAGAAAGAGAATAGCGTCTTTGATTAATGATCATATTGTCCTCGATCCGGGTTCGAAACAGGCCATTCATTAAATTTTGTTTAATAATCAGCATTCGCGGCCAAAAACTTCCGGCACAGGAAATCACCCTCATTCTACCAACGGCTTTATCAAATAGGACGGACAAGCGGAAAGAGCTTCAGGGGACACTCTTACCCTTGGGGTGGGAAAGTGCCCCTAAAGGAACAATAATCAGCAGTGATCAAAGGCATGAGGATGCAGAAGGCCATGGGAACCACTGAATTAAAGGCAGATAACGTGAACCCATAGGACATGTGGCCTGTAATCGAAGAAGTGTCATGAAGACCTCTCAGGCCGGCCGGAGCGGCCGAGCGGTTCTAGGCGCTACAGTCAGGAACTGCGCGACCGCTACAGTCGCAGGTTCGAATCCTGCCTGGGGCATGGATGTGTGTGATGTTCTTAGGTTAGTTAGGTTTAAGTAGTTCTAAGTTCTAGGGGACTGATGACCTCAGAAGTTACGTCCCATAGTGCTCAGAGCCATTTGAACCATTTTTTGACCTCTCCACTGGCAAAAGATTCGGGAATATTCCCCCATCCGAATCTCCGGAAGGGTATTAAGGTGGAGGTGAACATGAGGAAAAGATTGAATAAACAACGAAAATATAACAGTCTACGAATCTGGGCATCGAATGTCAGAGGCTTGAATGTGGCAGGTTCAGATGGTTCAAATGGCTCTGAGCACTATGCAACTTAACTTCTGAGGTCATCAGTCACGTAGAACTTAGAACTAATTAAACCTAACTAACCTAAGGACATCACACACAGCCATGCCCGAGGCAGGATTCGAACCTGCGACCGCAGCGGCCACACGGTTCCAGACCGAAGCGCCTAGAACCGCGCGACCACACAGGCCGGCGAATGTGGCAGGCAAGCTGGAAAATCTTAGGGAAATGCAAAGGCTCAGTCTAGATATACACTCCTGGAAATTGAAATAAGAACACCGTGAATTCATTGTCCCAGGAAGGGGAAACTTTATTGACACATTCCTGGGGTCAGATACATCACATGAGCAAACTGACAGAATCACAGGCACATAGACACAGGCAACAGAGCATGCACAATGTCGGCACTAGTACAGTGTATATCCACCTTTCGCAGCAATGCAGGCTGCTATTCTCCCATGGAGACGATCGTAGAGATGCTGGATGTAGTCCTGTGGAACGGCTTGCCATGCCATTTCCACCTGGCGCCTCAGCTGGACCAGCGTTCGTGCTGGACGTGCAGACCGCGTGAGACGACGCTTCATCCAGTCCCAAACATGCTCAATGGGGGACAGATCCGGAGATCTTGCTGGCCAGGGTAGTTGACTTACACCTTCTAGAGCACGTTGGGTGGCACGGGATACATGCGGACGTGCATTGTCCTGTTGGAACAGCAAGTTCCCTTGCCGGTCTAGGAATGCAGCAATGCAGGCTGCTATTCTCCCATGGAGACGATCGTAGAGATGCTGGATGTAGTCCTGTGGAACGGCTTGCCATGCCATTTCCACCTGGCGCCTCAGTTGGACCAGCGTTCGTGCTGGACGTGCAGACCGCGTGAGACGACGCTTCATCCAGTCCCAAACATGCTCAATGGGGGACAGATCCGGAGATCTTGCTGGCCAGGGTAGTTGACTTACACCTTCTAGAGCACGTTGGGTGGCACGGGATACATGCGGACGTGCATTGTCCTGTTGGAACAGCAAGTCCCCTTGCCGGTCTAGGAATGGTAGAACGATGGGTTCGATGACGATTTGGATGTACCGTGCACTATTCAGTGTCCCCTCGACGATCACCAGTGGTGAACGGCCAGTGTAGGAGATCGCTCCCCACACCATGATGCCGGGTGTTGGCCCTGTGTGCCTCGGACGTATGCAGTCCTGATTGTGGCGCTCACCTGCACGGCGCCAAACACGCATACGACCATCATTGGCACCAAGGCAGAAGCGACTCTCATCGCTGAAGACGACACGTCTCCATTCGTCCCTCCATTCACGCCTGTCGCGACACCACTGGAGGCGGGCTGCACGATGTTGGGGCGTGAGCGGAAGACGGCCTAACGGTGTGCGGGACCGTAGCCCAGCTTCATGGAGACGGTTGCGAATGGTCCTCGCCGATACCCCAGGAGCAACAGTGTCCCTAATTTGCTGGGAAGTGGCGGTGCGGTCCCCTACGGCACTGCGTAGGATCCTACGGTCTTGGCGTGCATCCGTGCGTCGCTGCGGTCCGGTCCCAGGTCGACGGGCACGTGCACCTTCCGCCGACCACTGGCGACAACATCGATGTACTGTGGAGACCTCACGCCCCACGTGTTGAGCAATTCGGCGGTACGTCCACCCGGCCTCCCGCATGCCCACTATACGCCCTCGCTCAAAGTCCGTCAACTGCACATACGGTTCACGTCCACGCTGTCGCGGCATGCTACCAGTGTTAAAGACTGCGATGGAGCTCCGTATGCCACGGCAAACTGGCTGACACTGACGGCGGCGGTGCACAAATGCTGCGCAGCTAGCGCCATTCGACGGCCAACACCGCGGTTTCTTGT
This sequence comes from Schistocerca piceifrons, assembly GCF_021461385.2. Taxonomy (NCBI): domain Eukaryota; kingdom Metazoa; phylum Arthropoda; class Insecta; order Orthoptera; family Acrididae; genus Schistocerca; species Schistocerca piceifrons. The sequence continues at coordinate 406,568,149 of NC_060139.1, forward strand.
GTGTCCGCTGTGCCGTGCGTGTGATCATTGCTTGTACAGCCCTCTCGCAGTGTCCGGAGCAAGTATGGTGGGTCTGACACACCGGTGTCAATGTGTTCTTTTTCCATTTCCAGGAGTGTAGAAGGGGTCAGTCAAGTAAAATGGAAAGAAGACAAGACAAGGATTTCTGGTCAGATGAGTATAGGGGCCGCGCGCAGTGGCCGCGCGGTTAGAGGCGTCATGTCACTGATTGCGCGGCCCCTCCCTCCAGAGGTTCGAGTCCTCCCTCGGGCATGGGTATGTGTGTGTGGTTCTTACCATAAGTTAGTTTAAGTAGTGTGTAAGTCTAGGGACCGATGACCTCAGCAGCTTGGTCACATAGAAATTCACACACATTTGAACAATTTTTTTTGGAATAGGGTAATATCAATAGCAGCAGAAAATGGGGTAACAGGAGTAGGATTCGTGATGAACAGGAAGGTAGGGCAGAGGGTGTATTACAGTAAACAGTTCAGCGGCAGGGTTATTCATACCAGAATTGACAGCAAAGCAACACCGACAACGATAGTTCAGGTATACAAGCTGACGCCGATAGCTGAAGAGGAAGAGAAGGAGAAAGTCTATGAGGATACTGAAAGGGTAATAAAGTGTATTAAGGAAGATGAAAATCCAGCAGTCATGGGGGTCTGGAAAGCATTTGTAGGGGAAGGAGTAGCAGAAATGTTTACCGGAAAATATGCGCTTGGGACAAGGAATGCGAGAGGAGTATGACCAATCGAGTTCTGTAATAAATTTCAACTAGTAATACCGAATACACTGTTGAAGAATCACCCGAGGAGGAGGTATGCTTGGAAAAGACCGGGAGATACAGAAAGATATCACTTATGCAAAGAGGTGGGATACGGAAGTACTCAGAAATGACGAGATATGCTTCAAGTTCTCTAAGGCTGTAGATTCAGCAATAAAGAATAGCCCAGTAAGCAATTGAAGGAGAATGGACATCTTTGAAAAGGACAATCACAGATGTTGGAAAGAGAACATAGGTACAAAGAAGGTAACTGCGGTGAAGCAATACGTAACAGAAGAAATACTCCAGTTGCTTGATGAAAGAAGAAAATAGAAAATTTTTAAGGAAAGTTACGGAATACAGAAATACAAGTCGCTACGGAAAGAAATAAGTAGGAAGTGCAGGGAAGCTAAGACGAAATGGCTGCATGGAAAATGTGAAAGAAACGAAAAAGAAATGATTGTTGCAAGGACTGACTCGGCATATAGCAAAATCAAAACAACCCTCGGTGAAATTAAAAGCATGTTGGTAACATTAAGAGTGCAACGGGAATTCCATCGTGAACTGGAGAGGGAAGAGGGGATAGGGGGAAGAGCGCATTGAAAGCCTCTCTGAAGAGGAAGATTTGTAAGACATGACACAAGGAGAAAACGTAGTCCATGTAGAAGAGATAGATGATCTAGATTAGAATATGAATTTAAGAGAGCTTTGGAGGACTCAAGGTAAAATAAGGCAGAAGGGATATATAACATTTCATCAGTATTTCTAAGGCCGGCCGGAGTGACCGAGCGGTCCTAGGCGCTTCAGTCTGGAACCGCGCGACCGCTACGGTCGCAGGTTCGACTCCTGCCCCGAGCATGGATGTGTGTGATGTCTTTAGGTTAGTTAGGTTTAAGTAGTTCTAAGTTCTAGGGGACTGATGACCTCAGATGTTGAGTCCCATAGTACTCAGAGCCATTTGAGTCAGTATTTCTAAAATCGTTAGAGGAAGTGGCAAGAAAACGACTACTCTCGTTGGTGTGCATAATGTGTGGTCTGGCGACATACCATCTGACTTCCGGGAAAAATATCATCCACACAATTCCAAAGACTGCAAGAGACGACAAGCGCAAGAATTATCGCACAATCACCTTAACAGCTCATCCATCTAAGTCGCATACAAAAATAATGTACAGAAGAATGGAAAAGAAGACTGAGTACTTGTTAATGGGTACAAGGTATGGATTGACAGTAAACCGAAGAAAGACGAAAGTAATGGTAAGTAGTAGAAACGAGAATAGCGAGGAAATTAACGTGAGGATTGACGGCCACAATGTAGATGAAGTTAAGGAATTGTACTGCTTAGGCAGCAAAATAACCAGTGACGGACGGAGCAATGAGGACATCAGTAACACTGACAAAAAAGGTATTCCTGCTCAAGAGAAGTCTACTAGTATCAAACATAGGCCTCAATTTGAGGAAGAAATTTCTGAGAATGTACGCTTGGAGCACAGCATTGTATGGTAGTGAAGCATGAAGTGGGTGAAAACCAAAAGGCAAGAAAATTGAAGCATTTGAGATGTGGTGGTATAGATGAATGTTGAAAATTCTGTGGACTGATAATGTGAGGAAATGCACAGAATCGGAGAGGAAAGGAACATGTGAAAACACTGACAAGAAGATGGGACAGGATGATAGTACATCTGTTAAGACATCAGGGAATAACACATACGGTAACTTAGGGTGCTGTAGAGTGCAGAAATTGTAGAGGAAGAGAGAGGCTGGAATACATCCAGCAAATTATTGAGGTCGCAGGCTAAAGTGCTATTCTGGATTGAAGAGATTGGCAAATGAGAGGAATTTGTGGCGGGCCGCACCAAACCAGTAAGAAGACTAATGACACACAAAAAAGTTATTACTTCTATGCTTTTTGCGGGACGTCTTTGTTCCAAATCAGGCTTGTAAAACTTAGCGGGAATGCTTCTGCCTGTCTGACAAATTAACTGATTTCTTTCTCATTTCTTCCATTTTCCGCTAGCACGCTTAACAGGAACTTGACACTTTCCATCTTCTTCAGATGCTCACCGTAATTGGTCTATTTCTCTCTAGTTGTAGCCATGGTCTCACATTCGTTTGCATTAAATTTCACTTTATATTGACTAACGGTTCCTTATCAAGCGTCCAGCTGCTCCTTAATTCCTCTCCCTGTTTTCCCAGATTATGAAGTCTTCCCTAAATACTATTGTTCTCACACTGTCTTCTCCATATTTTTTGCAACATTTGTCATTATATCATCCAAGACGACAGTGAAGAAGAGAGGTGACAGTGAACAGCCCGGTTTCACACCACTTGTTTGACGGACCAATCCACCCTTTCAATTCATACTTTCTGTCAACTCAGATTTCCGCATACATCTCCTCCACTCTACATGTTGTCCCTTTTTTCATTCAGTTGTTTTCCAGTGCTTCCCAGACCTTTCTTCCACAGACGCTAATACTTTCATTTCGTATATCCAGAAATGCCATCTCAAGGTATTCCGAAATTCATAGAATTGCTCCAGTGGCCGGTGATTGGCATTATAGCGCTGTCGCTCTTTTTCCTGTGCCTCCAGGATCCATGCGCGAGTAAGGTGTTTAATTTCTTCGGTCACAGTAATCACGTGTTTCCCGTAGTCGTTCTGTGTATCATCGCCTGAAGGTGAAACAGTATACGAATTGGCGTGTCAGCCATGCAGCAGTGGAGTAGAAAGAAAGGCTCGAAATCTGTAATGCCTTGCTTCGCTGCGTAATATACAAATTTCATCACTGGCAGTTTTGTGCTCCAGTTCTTCCGTTGGCTTTGTGTTAGCTGGCCGTTGATGAGCTGAGATGATGTGCAATGATTTACGCCCGACTGGAGCATCGTTCCTTTTACAGACTTTTCCGTTGTTCTTCTTTTTTTTTTTTTTCTTTTTTCTAGTCGTCCTCAGACTCGTTTCGATGCGGCCCAACACCAATTCCTCTCCTGTGCCAACCTCTGCATCTCAGAGTAGCACTTGCAACCTACGTCTTCAGTTATTTCATGTATATGTATTCCAATTCCTGTTTTCCTTTACAATTTTCGTCCTCTACAGCTCCCTCTGGTACCGTGGAAGTTAATCCATGATGTCTTTACAGATGTTCTACCATTCTGTTCCTTCTTCTTGTCAGTGTTTTCCATGTATTCCTTTCCTCGCTGATTCTCCGGAGAACTCCTCCATCGCAACATTCTTCTGTAGCATCATATCTCAAATGTTTCGATTCTCTTCTTTTCCGTTTTTCCCGCTGTCCGTGTTTCACTACCATACAAACCTGTGATCCGTACGGTGCATTCTTAGAAATTTCTTCCTCAAATTAAGGCTTGTGTTTGCTACTAGTAGACTTCTATTGGCCAGGAATGCCCTTTTTCCAGTGCTAGTCTGCTTTTTATGTCCTCCTTGCTAGTGCGTGAAAGGTGGCTACACTGAGTCACAGCGCCAGAGATTGCGCCAAAGAGTTTTATTCCGCCGCCTCCACTGGCAGTGTTGGTTCGGAAGTTGCCGCGGGCAGTAGTAATTCTGAGGTTGCCGTAGTGAGTGCTTGTTGAGAGGATGTCGATAGCAGTACTAGTTGTGAGCATGTCGTGTGCAGTTGTTCTGATGGGCTAGACAGCCGATGCTGTTCGAATGGGGATGTAATGATCAGAGTGTATTTTTCGTCAATATATATGAAAGTAAAAAACATTTTTTTAAATTTCTTTTTAATTTCCTAACTAACAATGCCTCTAGGTCACAAGTTCAGTCAACAAAGCATTTGGCTTGTGTTCATGTATTAGACTGTAATTCGGGTTTCTATGTGCAATTATAGTATTTCAGTTTTTTTTAATGACTTCAGTGTAAATGGTATTTAAAATAACTTGTCTTATTGAGGAAGAACCGTGCCAGATGAGTACGTTGAATCACACTTCCACACACTGAACAGTTACACTTGTGCTTTGTTGTTTCGTAGCTTTTATATTTGCTGGGGACTTAATTAATTAATTGTGTTAACGGAAATTTCCTTTCATTCTTTTTTGTTATTGTATGCAGTCAGATTGCGGAGTAATACTATTCAGGGCCAACCGGTTACGAGACTGCGTAACCGGACAGACAGCTACTAAATGTAAAACTAAAAATATTTGCATTTTATTTATTTAAGCCCCCATGCATCCGTTATGGGCTATTTTCGCGTATAGGTGGCTGAATTCCTTAATAACTTCGTGATCACCAATCCACATCTTAAGTTCTCGCTGTTCTTATTTCTTCTACATCTCATTTTTTCCTCTTTCTTCTATTAACTCTCAATCAATGTGTTTATGGAGGTGTGGCGGGGTTGCTGGCGTCGCCTTTCGAATTCCTGGCGCCTATAGCTCGATCTTTCATGTGATGTCCTCCTGGTTTCAGCCACTAAGATCTTTGCTCGAGGTTGTTGACGGGGACGGGGAGTGGTACAGAGCGAGGAGAACTGCGTGAGAGGTTCGCCTGGCGGGTAAGGAGAGCCGTTGCGCCAACGTCTTGGCCAGGGAGTCTGGGGAGTTGTTGCTGAGCATATTTGTGGTCTAATTTGAATCCGTGGCTGACTCCGAGTGCCGTCTTCGTGCGTAACCTAGCCAGCCAGCTCTGGGACGTGGCACACTGATGAGGGAGTTGAAACCAGATTTGATGCTCTGAATTCTGGGCCCCGCTTTGGAACCGGAAAGATTCAGCTTCGATTCGTGAACTTCATTAAAGTTTGGGATTTTGAGGTCGTAACTGTTCTTATTGATACCTATAGGTATCAACTTTGTGAAGTCTGTACACAAAAATGTGTTTTCCAGAAGCTGTGAAGCATATCTGAAGAAGTCGGTTTTTAAATTGTGTGTCTCCTTAAAACAAATGTGTTACAAATGTTAATCTATTAAAGTATTTATTTTACCCGTGTATCAAATTGCTATAACCATTTTCAACATTTCTGGGACGAAATATTGAAAATTATATATTACTCCGAGACGAAGCCTGAAAGTACCTTCAAAAATCTTTCGGCGTGTGATCTGTAATTCATTTCTGTTGTTGTCCAATTGTGGCTACGTGACATTAAATTTTACCATCCTTGTGTTTTACTATACGTAATCTGATCTGAAGGAAGGGACCGAGTGATCTCTGGTCAGCTTACGCCAACGCCCGGTTACTAATCTGGTAGATTAAAACTGTGTGTTGGACCGAGACTCGAACTCGGGACCATTGTCTTTCGTGGGCAAGTGCTGTACCGGCTGACGTACGACCATTCGTCACTGCTTTACTTCTATCAGTACCTCGTCTCCTACCTTCCAGGGGTTCTGCTGCGAAAGTTACTGAACTGACCCCCTGAAAGAACGGATACTGCGGAGGCGTGACTTAGCCACAGTCTGAATAAAATTTTCATTCTGCAGCGATGTGCACGCTGATATGAAACTTCTTGGCGGAATAAAACTGTGTGTCCCGAGTTAGAATCTCAGTCCACTGCAGAGTGAAAATATAATTTACAAATGCAATTGTTTCAGCTACTTGAAGCTTTATTAAAAATGTTAAGATTTTCATTGTTTATTCTGTTAATATTCATTGTCTCACAGTTTATTGGACTGGAAACTTAGCCTGTATCGACAAAATATTTAAATTTGCATCTAAATATTTGAAGGAATTACTTGTAGTCTGGTTTTGACTGTGTGTCTCATGGAGGACATAATGGTGGCTCTTGTAACGCGTTTAGGATTGTTAATTTTTGTCAGTATTGAGGCGAAAAAACGTTGTGAAAAACCGTTTCTTCTTCGTGAGTGTGTCGAGTCCAGCACATTACTACTCCCAGCTCCACGCTGTCTGCACATTCAGTCTTGATACACATTGAAATCCCCACGCTATAACGTTGTTGAATGTCGCGAGAGGAGCCAAAACAATATTGCGCCGCAAAACCCCTCTTTGTCAATGAGCTGTGTAATTTTGTTTTTTTACTTCTCTAGCAGCGTTCTGCTGTACTTGGATGTGACGATTCCGATGTATCCAATAAACATAAACCAGGCAAGTAAACCAGGAAACGTAACTTTATTTTTTCGAGCTGGTAATTAAAGCTTCATGACAATCGTCGTAAAACAGGGCTTTTGTTGCATACCTAATGATAAACAACCGTGGACTATTAGAGCAGATGGTCGAAATACGATGTACCATTTCCATTAAAGAAAATACTGCCAATGTTCTTGAACATTTGCTATACAGTACACCATAAAGGAATTGTAAAACGTATTGGCTTTTTATAAATGAGGTTACAATTAAAAGGGCGAATTAAAGCTCATATAAAATAGCTTAATTGGCAAGGCTACAGATTTGTTGTGTAGCTCGTTAGGATGCAGATATTTGCTAGTTAGGAAATGCTATAAATAGCTATAAAAAGGACAACAAGGTCATGTTAAAGAAGTTGTACAAGCCGTCAAAAAGCTAAACATACACACATAAGATCACATGAATGTAGACCAATATGTTTATGGCTCAAAATACAGAAAAACTCATAATATTTCATACAAGAAATGTGGCTATTTGCAATAGTTGCAAATGTACATATCTGCTACAGCTCCTGCACATTCACCGTGTGCCCACATATCGTACTCAAAACACTTGACCCGAATTTGTGCCCTTTAATCCTCAGAAAAGAGCAGCTTGCATCCGGTTTCATTTGCTTGTCCCTCGATCCCGCGGTTTCGGAGGGTTAGCGTGGTTCAGGTCGAATTTGGCAAGGTTAATGTTAAGGGGTGGCCGGATGCCCTTCCTGTCGCCACCCTGTACCTCCCAGGACGTAATTAGTGTAACCCAGATGTCTGTGCCTAGTGTAATCCATGGAATAGTGTGAACGTGTTCAGATGTCTGCGGGTCGTGTAAGTGATGCGGAACTTGGGAACCAGCCTGGTATTCACCTAGTAGGATTTGGAAAACCACCTAAAAACCACATCCAGGCTGGCCGGCACTCTGGCCCTCGTCGTTAATTCGACGGACGAATTCCATCTGGGGCCGGCGGGCCTACCTGAGACCAGGAAGCGGCGCATTAGCACTCTAGGTTAACCTGACGGGTCAGCAGCTTGCATCCTTGTCATCTGGATATTCCCCTAGAGGTATTTCCAGATCACTGTCGTCATGCGCAACTCGTTCCAGGGCTACAACGTTGTCCTCCGAACTCGAGGATTATTCTCTCACTGTTGAAGGCTTTCCTTTCGTCAGTTTGTTTGCTACTGGATATTTGGTTTTCTCTTCACAACCCCTATTGGCAACAGAATATTACTTAATTTTACCCTTCTTGATACCAAATTGCTCCAGAGATACAGAAAATTAGTTACGACTTGGTGTTCCAGTAACGATACACGAACATGAAGGCTTACACCTACGATTTGTTAATAATTCCCTAATTCCAGGAACTGGAGCAATCTCGATAGGACTGGCTTGCTTTGACGTTCCTGGAAGAGCTCGCGGAGTAGAGGGAATGAGGTCGACCATGATGGTAGGGCAATAAATAACCTTAGCAATAATCGCGAGGGTTTTTGATGTCGTAGATCTGCATGTCTTCTCTGTTTCAATTTCGGAAGCTAGAAAATCAATAACAGAAAAGACGCCTTTCTTCGAAAGAAATATTCTAGTAGTTTTGAATCCGTTCTCTGCAATCTCCTCAGTCTGCATTTTGAGATATGAATTCTAGACAGCTACATTATGTCGTACGGTGTGGCAGGACGATGGAAGAATCGAATCCACTTTCTAACTTCCTCACTAGAGAGAGCTTTCAGTGGACCCCGAATGTCTAGACACTGAATCTTGTGAGTGGAATGCAAGGTAAGAGAGATAATCGTCACATTGTTTACTCCAGCAATCATATCAGTTCTCCGTAGGTGAGTAGAATAGCAATCTAAAATTAGTAGAAATGGTAACTATTCGTTCGGGCCGACTTTTGCAATGAAGTTAGCAGACCACTCTGGAAACACTTTGCACCCATCCTGATGGGTCAGCCCTGCCTATCGAAACCGTAGGGGATTCTATCATTAGGACATGGGTCATATTCATTCCTTGAAATGTGGCTATAGGAGGAACAAACTACCCTGTTGCACTCATGCAGGTAGTAACTGTTACTACAGAACCTCTCTCCGCGAAAGTCAAAGTTACTATTTGCTTCTCGCCATTTCTGCCTATGACGTATGAGATCTTTCTCGGGACAATTGAAAGACATATTTCATCTACGTTGAATATTCTTTCTGCAGTGGATTTGTGCTTTTGGTATGCTTCTTGCTAAATTTTGAAAAAGACTTGGATATTTTCTTTGGCCGGCCTGGGTGGCCGAGCGGTCCTAGGCACTACAGTCTGGAACCGCGGGACCGCTACGGTCGGAGGTTCGAATCCTGCCTCGGGCATGGATGTGTGTTATGTCCTTAGTTAGGTTTAAGTAGTTCTAAGTTCTGGGGGACTGATGACCTCAGCAGTTAAGTCCCATAGTGCTCAGAGCCATTTGAACCATTTTCTTTGTTCAAGCATTTGCCACTGCAAACGAAGTTTGACAAGGTTAGCGAACTCGTAAATAACCTATCTGTCTATTTAGTAAAAGACCCTGGCAGGCTGTGCCAGCGTTATATGACTTGAAAGGAGTTTGCAGTGATCTAATTGAATACCGAATTTTCGTCCATTTCGAATCTGCTGCAATATATCTGAGGAATTTTTGTTCCATGATAAGCAGGTATTCAGCCAGTTGTTCCTCTAATTCTGCATCCCAATGGGGTATTCTCCCTAGTTTATTATGAGTTGTTACAGCTGGATTGAATCATGGTTTTTATTTTAAGTCCTGGAACGTCGTAGGAGGTACATTAATCATTCTTGTTGCTTTCGGGGTCGCCATTCGCTTTTATTGAACAACTATAAATCTTTCTCCATGTCCACTTCATTCCAACACTTCATTTATTCTTTCGATTATACTCTGGCGTTCTTCTAGGCATCCTGAAACAACGGCATTATATGTACCAGCGTAAGATGGAAAATGGGCTAGCTCATATTTAGACGCAGTAGTGTCGTACAAATTTGGACCAATTCGAAAAGAAGTTTTAGAATTATAGTAGTTCATTGGCAAAATAAGTTTTGCAATAAGTAATACACTGATAATCCAAAACATCATGACCACAGCCCCCCGCGACGTTGGATGCCGCCTGGTGGAGTTGATGGCAAGTGACACTATAACAAAAGTACGTAAGCGGAGAGACACAGCGGCGAATCACCCTAGCAAAGATAAGAGCTGCAAATGGGGAAATTCTTGAAGATAAGCGTCTTTGACCAAGACAACTTATGATTACGCAGAGCCTGTGAACGAATATCTCGAAAACTGCGAAGCTGGGCGAATTTTCATGTAATGTTGTGCTAAGGGAGACATTCTCCTGCGCTTGTATGGGACCTAAGGCAGTAATCGAAGACTCACTGACAGTTGCGAAGCATCTGCATCCCTTCATGCTTGATGTCTTCTCCAAAGGTGATTTCATCTTTCAGCAGTATAAATGTCCGTGCCTCGGAGTCAGAACCATGCTACAGTGGTTTGTGGAGCATTATAGTGAATTAATGTTAATGTCTTGACGAGCAAATTTGACTTATATAAATCTTATGGAACCCATCTCGGTCGATACCGGGTGTCATCCCCACGTAAGCATATCAGCGGCCCGTTATTTTTTCGAATTTCATGACCTGTGCATAGACATCTAATGACATATATCTCAAAAATCCTACTAACAAACTGTCGGATACGTGATATGCAGAAGCAGTTATGTGTTTTTTTCCAAATAGGGACACACAAGGTATTAAGCAGGTGGTCATAATGTTTTGGCATGTCAGTGTATATGCCAAACGGAGTGTGGGATATCAGTAATCCGGCCGTGGTGGACGAGCGGTTCTAGGCGCTACAGTCTGGAGCCGTGCAACCGCTACGGTCGCAGGTTCGAATCCTGCCTCGGGCATGGATGTGTGTGATGTCCTTAGGTTAGTTAGGTTCAAGTAGTTCTAAGTTCTAGGGGACTGATGATCACAGAGGTTGAGTCCCATAGTGCTCAGAGCCATTTGAAGCATTTGATATCAGTAACAAGATACTGTTGAAAAAAGCCTTGCTGTAACAACATAACGGTAAATAAAAAACAAACATAGCTACAAAACATTTCTAGACACTTGAAATGGTAAAACGACGCCTTCTATACCACTGCATCCCAACACTTCGGCTGCAAGCGATGAACTGCTCTCTTTCGCTTGTCAATTCCCTGTCTAATAGTTTACACTGCCGCCACTAGTCTGCAGCACCTGCATGCCCTTGGGTAGCAACTAGGTTAGACCGTAGCTGTTATTTGGGTAGGTGCTCTATTTCAAGAAACCAACAGCTTTGCCGCAGTGATCCGTTCCCGTCAGATCACCGAAGTTAAGCGCCATCGGGCCGAACGCTGTTTGCAAGCGGGGTGCACTCAGCCCATGTGAGGCAAACTGAGGGGCTTCTTGATTGAGAAGTTGTGGCTCTGGTCATAAAAACTGACATACGGCCGCGAGAGCGGTGTGCTAATCACACGCCCCTCCATATCCGCATCCAGTGACGCCTTTGGGCTGAGGATCACACGGCGGCCGGTCGGTACCATTGGGCCCTCCAACGCCTGTTCGGACAGAGCTAGTTTCAGTTTTGGGTCTATCTCGCGAAGAGCTTTGTAGATTCTATTTATCAGTCACGCTGGTAAAAATAGAAAAGAAATTCAATTCCACTGAAATCCTGCACGGATCGACTAGTATACAGCGCAGAAGCCGCGTTTTCCGATCGATGGCCATGCCGTTTGCAGGCCACATTTTCTGTCCGTACTTGCCGTGAATCAGCCGCATAAGCGGCGGGTGGCCCTTTCCCGTCCCTCCATTTTATTTCAGCTCGCCGTCTCGATGGCCGGTGTAATCTGGCCGCGGCGCCGTACGAGACCGCACGGGAAATGTCGCCACAGCCGGGGATTTACGCTGCCGGCTGCTGAAGTGCGCCCACCTCCGCGCACCACCCGCTGTCCACGGCGCGAGTGCGCGTTTGTCACTGGGCGGAGCGGCGCCGACACTGCCCACCCCACCCCCACCCTCACCCCCACCCTCATAACCCTCCCCCCCAAGCCCCCCGTGTGCCACCAAGCCCGCCACCCACTCCTCTCCATCGCGCACGTGGTAATTGAATCCCTGGTCCCAGTTTTGCGCACGGCTGCCGCCGTACGTACCCGCTCAACGGACCGGACTACGCCTCCTTTTCATAATTCCCACCCCCTAACTACCACCCCCTTTCCGCGCGGCCTGCCACGACACTTTCTCTCTCTCTCTCTCTCTCTCTCTCTCTCTCTCTCTTCCGGACACTGCTCTTCGCCCCACATTAACCTTCCGTCGCCGTGCCTCAGTGCGTCAAATAATCCGAAATCTTTAATCAGTATTTCATTGCCAGTGCATGTCGACTGTGGCACAAAAGCGCTGTTAATTAAAACTTTATAATTAATGCCACTGGAAAGGCTGAAGCCTGCTTTTCAACCGGAAAAATCAGTCACGAGCCTCTATTCTTTTTTTTCTTATATTTTTCCATGCTCTTGCTGCACTTCATTTCCCTCCGCACCCTCCGTAGGACGGGGTGATTCTCCTCTTTCAGACGATGTCAACATATTCAGTTATTCCGCCTTTTTTCCCTCTGACATATAATTAGCCCTCGTGACTCGCCATCACCAGACAAGTGCGCAAAAATTGCCACCCTTCACCCTGCACCAATCTTCAGGCTTTTTCCATCGCCATCCCCCCAATCAAAAAGTAATAATGAGGCATTTTCCCACAAAGTATACGAATCAATTACAAGTCTATCACTGACCATGTAGTGGCGGATGATGGTTGTGGCGACTAGTAGATATGGAGAATTTTAAGAGTTTTCCTTTCATTCTAAACATGAAAATAAAAGTTTGAAGTAAAAGTTTATTTTATTTTAATTATTGATTAATATATTCAACCTGATATGATTAGGGTTATCAGGCCCTCTCTCACACAGCATTTCACACATACAGTATCTCTTACGTCATAGGGATATGTGTTCCCACATTAACAATCTTAATGTGACAACTACTACTATAATGATTTCAGTGTCGGAAGTGGCAGTTGGAGTAAATTTTACTGTGAACTTATAAATTTAGAGTCACCGATAATAATAGTAATATTGTAATAATAATAAAAGACTAATAATAATGTCAATAATTGCAACATTAATAACAATAATTATAGTGACAATTTGACAATATGTTTTCTGATATAGCGAGGTCTGGGGAAAGAATATTTAAGAAAAGCTGGGATCTGTTCTTCTTCTCACAGTGAGAATCTCCTATGCAGCTCAGTCACGCACCGCGAATGGAAAGGTTCACTCGGGCACATGCCATGAGAGAGCCACTTGCATGTTTACGCGGTAGCGCAAAAAGCCTCGTAACTATTGCACACGAACAAACACGTCACTGCATAGAAGAATTTGTTCCTACATTAACACCTTACTAGAAGCGTGAAACGCAGCCTATCAAGTTTCATACCACACCTCGTTAAGCACTCTTTTCATAACCTCGCTTTTGAATAAATGTATCTTATTTCGATTTTTAAGTATGCAGCGGAGAGTGTTGCACTTTGGAACATTTCACTTACTTTCACCTCTAGCTAGATCTGTAATGGAAGTGTGATGTATTTTCTTATTCAATTTTGAAATGATATCATTCATTTTACGTGTGCTTCAGTCCATTTCGGAAACTACAAAGATTATTCCAAAGAAATGAGATCTGTTCCAAATGTGAAAATATGTTGCAAGGTCAACGTGGTAATGTCCCTAGGAACAAATAGTTTACTGAAATTGTTGCAATGAACGAAATCTTGTCAGTACCGTATTCAACAGTCTGCGTGCTGAATAATTACTCCACAACACACCAGTAATCACAAAATAATATCAAAATAATATCTATTATTAAAATCTAGCTACAAGTTAAAAACGTTGTGAATTTGAAGCCATTTATAAGTAACACAATTTTCCATTTTCAAAACAGGGATAATTAATAAGGCATTAAGTAACTTATTACATTTTCAGGTATCGTGTGTTCAGCGGTGGAAGACTGGAAAGAAACAAGATGGTACACGATCGACGAGGTATTGTTGAACGTCCACACACTGTGAACTGGTTTTAAAGTTATATAGAAATTTACTTTCCATAAGGCTCAGTAACTAGAGAATTGATGGTTCGTACAATCAGCTTAAATGTATTATTCAGTGCTTAAATATGAAGAACTCTTAATAATAACGCTAAGCAAAGCACGACATCATTTCTCACAACAACAAAAACACTGTAAAATGCCACAAACTGCTTATGGTGGTTTCTTGCGCGCATTCCGTGTGTGATTCCGAAAATCAGTCACTAGAATAAAACAGTGATAAAACAACATCGTGTGACTAAGTACTCTATCCTCCACGAACAACACACTCCCCTACCAGTTATATTCGCTGTGGACTTCCTTTTCCAGCACTTCATAGATATATACAGTAGTAGTGAAATGACTTTAGTCGGTCAGTGGTTGTAAGTCCATGTGGGAGCAGTGGGAGAACTGTCCAGTGTTTCCGTTTAAGTGATAGTTGTTTGAGAAATGTGTAGGGGCTGGGATAAGATAGAATAGTATTAAAAGCTTCGATTCTGTCATAAATATGTGAGCTTACTGAACATTTTAGACTGATCCAAAACTGTAAGTACCAGAGCCTACGACAAACGATACACACGGCGGTCAGAAACAATCCGAATAGCTGGTAATGGTGTTCCAGGGTAGATAGTGTTGAGAAATAAATGTTAAGAAAAACATCGATAGTTAGTGTCGTTTCCAAGTTAATTAGCACTGAAGTTAGCCAATCAGGCCGTTGTGGACGCAAATTCATGTGGTCTGCCAGATGCAGTTAGTGTCAGCTGTTCTCGCAGATGGATGATCGCGCACGAGACTGCTCTCCATTTGTCTCGTGTTCGATCCCTATTACCGTCCCATGTCCAATTACTGTACCGCTCTGTTGCTCAGTTTGACGAAACCAAACGCAGAATTGATTTGGCTACAGACGGGCCACTTGAATTTTCACGCTACGTATCAAATGTGTTTCTTAACAATTATTTCTCAGAACAACCTACCCTTCAGCAACCACACAAGCTTCCAGACTGTGTTCACTATCCTGTATATAAGGAAATGATGCTCGCTCAGGGATGTTATATTTCATGAGAAATAGACATTCGTGTACACTAAATATTTAAAAGGATATTGGCTCTTTTTTCTCCAGTTAAATACGGTGAAACCAAGTGTGGCCTACAAGGCACATCCACGCTTGATCACGGAACAAGGAGACCGGAGGCTTATCCGGTCTGTACAACACGATAAGGGGCGCCCTGGTTCAAACACTCCGGTTACAGCACTTTTTGAACGTCGCGCTATGCACAGACGATCCCTATGTGGTCCAGTGTCGACCCAATGACATGGGAAATTACGGTCGCAGGGAGCACGGGATCATCGAGATTGGGTCGTGTATCAATGGAAACGTGTCGCCTGGTTCAATGAATGTCATGTTACACCAAGCCGATGACCGTTTAACGGTTACACCATCATCCAGGCGAACTTCAGCTCCGAGGATGCATCGTCTGAGCATCGCCGCGGGGATTGTGTTGTGGTACGGTGGCATTCATATGGGCTTCCATGGGACCTATAATACTAAACGGAAGCACCTTGTTAGCTGTCGATTTGGTGAAAATTGCTGCGGATAACCTCCATCCCTTCATGCTTTGTCTTCCCCAAGGGATACGTCACCCTCTAGCACGATAAGTGTGTCACGAGGCCTGAACAGGGCTAAAGTGATGTGAAGAGCATGATAATAACATCCTATTAACAGTACTACTGTTCAAAACAATATTAACGCTTTTAACAGGATAACTCTGTCGACACTCGCGCCTAGATTACAACATATTTTAAACATACGTGACGAAGCTACGCCGATTTTCTTGACGATCCCACTAAGGGATCTCTTGATGGTCATTGCTGACTGAAACCGGTAGTATAAAGACGAACAATTTAGTGATCATTGACAGAAATAAAAGAAATTTATCCTACACTTCCTGGATCAGTGTTTTAATCCACAACTACGCCGCAGCTTCGGAAATTATCAAGTTTAATATGTGTGTTAATTTTGTTTCAGTGGATTATCTCACTTCTCTTGTCTCGACACATTCCAAATATTAGATCAGGCAAGGCAACGTCGTTCGTGCAATACGTTCTTGGTATTAACATTCGCGAGGTGTCAGATCAGTTTTCTACCAAGCACTTGCAAGATGGGTTATTACTCGTGCATTTGAAAATGGCGGTGTTGTGGCAGGGATGGCGCGAGCACAATCCTGTATGTTGGAGGACGGCCTTAAAAGCAATGATAACAGCACCCGCCTGGCTAACATTGCGGTCTAACGCTGAAACTTCCCCACTGAACAATTTTTTACATGACTGTGCTTAAACTGACACACAATATTTTGTTAGCGCAACGCAATCTGACTTTCAAAATTCCCTACAAAAGAATGGCCCTGACTGACATTAAACTATACCTTTCACAAATCACTTACCTCACAAAAATCTTCGCTGCTCAAGCTACTGCAATACAGCGAGCGCCACTACTGCCAGCTAAATAAATGATTCAAACTACTGAACGCACTAACTACTGACAGGGATAGTTAGCAAATGAAAGTTATTAATAGAGAACAAACAATGTATTTACCTTGATATCACCATATATAAATATAGCAGTTCATGACAAATTTCAAAACTCCGCCATCTCTCTCCCCACATCCACCACTGCTGGCGGCTCACCTCCAACTGCGCAACGCTACGCGCTGTTCACATCCAGCTACTGCTGCCCAACACTACAATGGCAGACAACAATGCAAACTACCCACAGACTGCACACAGCACAGCCAGTGATTTTCAGAGCGCTACGTGGCGTTACCAATATAAGAACCTAAACATCCTACTTTCATAAAGAAAACATAAACAGCCTACTTACATAAAGAAAACATAAACAGCCTACTTACATAGCCCCCATGCTCCCCACAAAAAATTTTACAAAATATTTTTGGGCAGTGGCCAATAATGATTTGATAAAATTTTTTATAATTACAATAACAAAGATATCAAATGCACACACTTATTGATACAATGTTGGTCAAAAGCTAAAATTTTCTAACAGTCTATAAAGACAGTCCAGATTGTTCATCACAGTAAAAATGCAGAGTTTTTCTCAAAGTCTGAGCAGTAAAAGAAAATGCACACAGAAGTAGTGGATTTCCATGCAGTCTTAAAGAAGTAGTGTTGTCCTTCCAACGGAAAGACAGTGCTGACTCTTGACATGCTGACAGGTAATGGGCCACAACAGAGCAAACCCACAGCAGAGTCATTCGATGGTTTGAAGAAGATTGGTAGGTAGGTCATCACAGAGCAGACCCACTGTAGTCCTGGTAGAGATTACGGTATTGGTGGGCCACCAGAGGTGCAGACCCACTGTAGTCCATGTAGAGATAATGGTATTGGTGGATCACCAAAGATGTAGACCCACTGTAGTCCTTGTAGAGACGGCCAGCAGCCATCTGTTGCAAATGTGCAGGTGCACAATCACCATCGAAGAGTCTTGCGGAGAATATAGCAAGTCCATAAACCACCACATGTCCACTCACAAACAATTTGTTTGAAATGTCCTTAGAACCAGCAATGCTGTTATCCAGTCTCTTGCTGAATTATTAACACACGTGCAAACACTAACAGTCCCTACTTCTCACATATTGTCCATATATTATGACCAACAGAAATGTGTGCAGTGAAATGAATGCTTACAAGTTACTTAATTAGATTAACTGGTGTCAATTACAATATTATAACACGAAAATATAATTACAAAGGTACAAAATACATCATTAAAAACATAACAATACAGATAACATTTGTAGTACAGGCTTTACAAAAGAATAGAAATAAACATAGACATCAGTGTTACAGGAATTATGACATGAGTACAAAAATAAAAGATCAGAATCACTTTTGAAACATCAACTTCACACATGAGCATTAAAACAAAACAGAATAAATAATGTGTAACCATATTTATAAGGAAAATAACATATTATTAATGCCAATTATATTTGAGGATAACAGTGTTCCTCATCATAGTGAATGTAGCTTCGTACTAGAAAAATTCTACAACATAAGTCTTATCAGATAAACATATAAATACGGGAAAGACATAAATACCCAAGGGTACACAAACATATAGCAGAATAATACAAGGAAAGGACAGTTTTGTTTTACTGCAGTATTTTGCAAACAAAACTTTCTTTACTTCTCGGAGATCTCCCTTCATTCCTCATTATCTGCAAAAGTCCTATCTATACCTGCTTTCTGTACTTTTCTCGTACAGCCTCTCAGTGCATTTATTCAAATTCATCGCAACTCATTCTCTTATAGGCTACCCCCTCTTAAACTAACTTAAATCTACTGAGCTCAGATGCTAAACTAAGGGACGAGGCAATGCAGCAGCACATAAAACAATATAAACAGCAATGAAAAAAAAAATGGAAAATCGCAAAGCAAGCTACAGTAAATCTAAATTACCAAGCAATTCAACATTACAACTAATATGAGGCAATGCACAGCAAACAAAACAAAAAAAAAAACAAATCTGGCTTAGCAGAGTAACACAAATTAAAGTTCAGTAGCACTATGCCTGGCAAACAGCAGCTTATATCTAAACATGACATAGCTCAAGCAGAAAAAATATTACAGTAAAATCAACAATGCAGATAAGGGAAATGTATATTCACATCTTAATGTCTATGTAATTAAAGTGGTGCACCACAAGAAGTTATTCTACCAAAAACGTTACCAAGTACTTGAAAAGAAAATTATGTATGCAGTTCCTGTTATTAGTCCCTTCTTATTGTTCTCTCCATTCCAAGAGCTCCTTTTTCGAAGAATGTGGATCAGAAAATACTTATTTAATAAATCTGTTGACAGAAAGTGTTCACATTAGCAGATGCATTTAAGTTTATTTTATAAAACCAATGCTGCAACACAGCTGGAAACCAGATATTAAACAAAATGAGCAATCTCTTAACTACAAAGACAATAGATGTAAAATGTTTCTAATCATTTCATTAGGCATTTTAGTAAATATCATAAATTACGAGCTCCACAGTATGCTTTTAACAAGGAAATGTCAATAGCGAGGAAAATGGCCTCCCCTTTCTTTTTTTTCTACCTGTGCCGCTGAAAGGCTAATGGCTTTTTTTCGGGCGGCTGTCGCCCAGGTGGGTGCCCGCGACGCATTACGTGCAGGTGGTCACTTAACTTTCTTACGGAAATATTTACGACAGCAGTTTCCGCTACAGTGACAGTCTCACATAAAAATATTTCACAGGTCAAGAATTTGCGTTACAAATCTGTAGAAACAAAATGCTATTGATATAACAGTGTCCAAAAAATTTTCGTCTGCATTGTAATACATTCACGCATGTACACACACATTTCATAACTCTTGAAGTACGTTTCTTGGTTTCCAACATCCTTTTCATAAATCAGATTCCCTAACCACTACTCATTATTCCTTACCTTATTAAACATATACATATTCGTCGACACTTTTTCAATATTTTATCATAATAAATACGTAGCATAATCAAATTCCTCATTTAGCATCAGCTTATTGATCATAAACATACCTCAACAGCATAATACATATCGTCGTCGTAAAAATAACATCATAACACCTCAGTCAAATCTCAAAAAGGTCGTAGTTTTCTGCAATAATTTCAAACCATAAAAAATATTCTCTGCTCATTTCAATAGTGTCATCTGCCTCAAACGTACTTTAAAAATCATGATCTCATATCAAATACATCATTCAAAGCTCTCATAGTATTACAATGGTTCTGAAAAAATATGAACAGTTTACAAAGTACAGACAAAATACAGTTTCATAAGTGTGAAGTTATCCAACTGTGTAATTACGTAAACATCTGTCACTGATATAGTAAAATAAATGTTTGTCTCTCTCAGTTACATGATCAGAGAGCTGTGTAATTTGTCTGTTAGAGAAATATGGTACTGATGTGTAAAGTTGTATAAGCAAATACCATATTAGCTAGGGTTCCTTGTGGTTGCCACACACACGGTACACAAAGTAAGCGTGTACCCCCCTGAGGATAAATGTAATTATACCCTCAGGTGTTACAAATTACAGTAATGGAATGAAATGTATCACGGAAAACTTTCTTTGTAATTCAAAAATATTTAAAAATAAATGTTTTAAGTACAAAATTAATCACTCAAATACGTGTACTGTAGCGCTAAATGTGCGTCTTGTTGCAACATAATCTGTGTGGAAGTGTCTTAGTTATTGTCCTCCGAAAGCTAAGTTCTGCAGAAGTCAATGTACTTACCTCATAATACACAAAAGTGAAATGCTTTGCGTATAAATGTCTTAGTTATTACGCTTATTGCCGTGATGAGGAAAGTACTGTAAAGTAACGTATTGTTATGCCACGAAAAAGGCTGTCTCATTGTTGCTATACCACAAAAGTTACTACTAAAACATATTTTTCTTCCTAGAAGAATTCAGAAAACTGTGCAGATATAAAACAGATACACTGCAAAAGCAACATTGTAAATTGTCACTCATTAGTAGCGTCGTGATAACATCGTGTAGCTGTCACATAAACTAACCACTGTGTCCTTTGGTATCTCACAGAAAGTACTTTAAATCCAGAATATATTTTCAAGTAAACCAAAATGTTGCATTAAAATCTCATTAGCAGTACTGGTAAATGTTCTAAGTATGTAATCCTTATAGTCGTTCCATAATCGTGCAACTAACAAGCAAGAATGTACACACACAATATCACTGTTACGTCTGTTCACTACAACAATGCATTCGTCATTTCTGTTTCAATAAGTTCTCTTGGTTCTTGACTGGATATTTAACTTCAAACATTGTTGCATGTTAACGGTTTCTTAAGTCTGACAAAACATACTAGAAATGTGACGTGAAAAATTTTATGGCAAAGACTAAGTTAAAAAGCAGATTATCTCTCAATAAACGGTTTTACATGTGAAATGTGGTGTAAACCTTTACTCTTCCTAGTACGCAGAGTTTAAACTTTAACTCAATTATCATGTGGTATATGTCGGTGAGAGTGCTAAAATTTTTTCTCAAGGTTAGCGTCTATGTTATTTTTCCCTGAGCCAGCCGGCGCACGTGGCTGCCTGCGATGCGAGTCATTGTCTGTCTCTTTGTTGGCGCGCGCCGTTATTGGGATTAGGAGACCGAACTTCTACAAATTCACCGTGACGAGAGGGCCCAGCCGTGTTAGAATCCCGCCAGTTCTGATGAAATTGACATCTGTTGTTATGATTATATCGTCTGTCGTCATGTCGGTAGATTCCGTAGTTTCTTCCTTGTCGGTCACGTGGTGAAGAATTTCTCCCTGAATCGTAACTCCGCGCTGAACTGTTGCGTCTGAAGTTATTCTGTCTCCCCTGGTAATAATTGTTTTGGTTCCCATAGTGTCTGTTTCTGTGGTTATCTCTGTCATATTCATTACTACGGAAATGCGATCTTTCTCTGTAACTATTATTACTCTGCCAGTGGTTGTCATATGGGTAGTGTCTGTTTTGGTCACGATTTGCGTTGTAAGAATAGCCTTGTCGTGTCCACTTATTATTTCTTTCATCGCGGAATTGCGACGGATGTGATCTGTAATTGTTGTGCTCCTGCGTTCCGCGATTGTCAGTGTCAATTTCCAGTTCTTGTAAGAGTCCTTGAAATGCTTCAATGTCGTCTTTGCAACGTCCTGCCAAAAGAATATGTCGTAAATGTTCAGGCAGTTTGATTAAGCAAATGCGGATGAGTTCTGAGGGGCTGTATGGGTTTGAAAGATATTGATTCTTATGCAACATGTCTTCAAAATATTTCACAAGACTGGAGAATTCAGATTGTTCGAAATGTTTCGTCATTATGATGCCATGTTTTACTCGGTCTTGTGTGGCTTGAGGCCAATATGCTGAGAGGAAGGCATGGTAAAATTCTCCTTCACTGTGGCAATAGTGAATGACCGATTGCATTCTTACAGCCACACATGAATTCTAATCTGTGTTCTAATGACCAGTTGGGAGGAAAACAATGAGAGAATTGATGGAGCCACGCTTGTGGATGAATGTCGTTGCCAGAATTCTTAAATGTTTTGAATTTACGTGTAGTAATGAACAGCTTCTAGTCAAAATCATCATGTCGGCAAGTCGCATGTCGGTCATTGTTACGTCGTTTCGGCGGTTCCATCTCAAAATTCGGAGTACCTTGCCAACTTCTTTCACAATTTCCGAAGTGCCCTGTGTTGTTATTTTGTGTTTGTTCCGTATTTCTATGTCCCTCTTCCCATACTGGAGCGCGAGTGTCCTCTGACATATGTAATTCTTGTATTACTTGTGCCAAATGATCTTGTACTTCCCGGATTTCTCTTTTGTACTGTGTATTGATTTGATTTTGATTTTGTTTGAATTTTCTAATTTGTTCATACTCTTCTGTGTCAGTGAAGGCTACAGGTCTTGTGTCATTCAGATCATCATCTACCTTTGTAGATAAGTTAGTGACCTGATCCGAAAGTTTGGCTACTTTCTCCGATAGTGAACACATTTCCTCAGTGTGTTTTTCTGAACCAAGTTTCAGAGTGTCCATTTGTGTTGAAATCGAATCTACTGTGTCCTTCAAGTTTTCCTGAGTTTTTGCAAGTTGCATAACCGAATCGGTAGATGCAACTGATTCAAATTTAGCTTGCAAGGTCTCATGATTTTCATGAACAGTAGTTTCCAGTTCTTTTATGGCTGCTTCGTGATTCTGTAGTGCATTTTCATGACGCGAAAAAATAGGTTGGAAATGTTCACAAATTTGTGTTTTTACGTCATTACAGACTTTTTGACATTTCGATTCAATGTGATGTAACTCAGTAGTTAAATCCTCATGTGTTTGTTCAAGAGTTTGCTCCAATGAGTCTAACTTTTGAAGATTTTGTTCCATTGCGTCTAACTTTTTAAGATTTTGTTCCATTGAGTCTAACTTTTGAAGCTTTTGCTGTGTCTGTCTCTGATTTTGTTCCATTGTGTCTAACTTTTGAAGCTTTTGCTGTGCTTGTCCCATTTGTTGTATTAATTGTAATAACAATGCATTGGTGTCTGAAACATGTTCCTCAGTGCTTTTCGGCAGTGAATTTACACCGGAAACATTCACATTTTGACAAGCAGAAAATGTGTCTTGACTTATTGGAGAAAACGGTGAGGATCCAAAACCTGAATCTACAATATTTGCGAGATCGTGTCGTGTCATTTCGGCTTCCTGAGGCGAGCTATTGCCGACCGATCGATCGATAATGCGTCCCTCTTCACTAATTGTTTCACTGTCCACGCTATTGTTTGCCGTCCGCTCCATTTCCCTATGCACAATTACCAAATTACTACTTTGAACCTCAGTTAATTCATTACTCGGTGGCGCTAACACACTGCTTTCGTTTTCACTGTCCTTTCTCAGTTTACTTTGGAGCCTAGTATTACGTTTTTCACACGCCATTATTGTCACAGTATTTCACACGACAACACAGAAAAACACAATTTGAAGATCAAAAATAAGAGAACACATTAAAATAGCACTGAAAATAATATCTAGTTAATTGCAAGCGTAGCTGCGAAATACTTGGTGCAAATCTATATGCATGCCACAACTGTTTTACTGTACAACAATGAAAGGCTACAACTACAAAGGAGATTCTCTCTACAATTACGCGCTAGCAATAAACAAAATCTACACTAATTACACAAACTACAAGAAAAATCAGAAGATTCCAGTGAGGTATCCTAGGCTAAGGGTCGACATATGAAACTTCCCCTTTGAACAAATTATACATGACTGTGCTTAAACTGACACACAATATTTTGTTAGCGCAACGCAATCTGACTTTCAAACTTCCCTACAAAAGAATGGCCCTGACTGACATTAAACTATACCTTTCACAAATCACTTACCTCACAAAAATCTTCGCTGCTCAAGCTACTGCAATACAGCGAGCGCCACTACTGCCAGTTAAATAACAGATTCAAACTACTGAAGGCACTAACTACTGACAGGGATAGTTAGCAAATGGAAGTTATTAATAGAGAGCAAACAATGTATTTACCTTGATATCATCATGTATAAATATAGCAGTTCATGACAAATTTCAAAACTCCGCCATCTCTCTCCCCACATCCACCACTGCTGGCGGCTCACCTCCAACTGCGCAACGCTACGCGCTGTTCACATCCAGCTGCCGCTGCCCAACACTACAATGGCAGACAACAATGCAAACTACCCACAGACTGCACACAGCACAGCCAGTGATTTTCAGAGCGCTACGTGGCGTTACCAATATAAGAACCTAAACATCCTACTTACATAAAGAAAACATAAACAGCCTACTTACATAAAGAAAACATAAACAGCCTACTTACAACGCGCTGCTTCCCTGAGAATCCTCCCGGCGGATTAGTTCGAACTCCTCTGTGCCGGCCAGCCTATGGGTGGTTTTTAAGGCGGTTTTCCGTCTGCCTCGGCGAACGATGGCTGGTTCCCCTAATTCCGCATCAGTTACACTATGTCGGCAATTGCTGCGCAAACACTGTCTCTACGTAAGCGTACATCATAATTACTCTACCACGCAAACATTTGTGGTTACACTCGTCTAGTATGAGACTTTCTCTCTCTCTGACAGATCATTCCATATAGAGTCGTCAACATACCATCCCATATTTTTATGTGTTCTTTTGTTATCTTTTTTGCCGGCCGGTGTGGCCGTGCGGTTCTAGGCGCTTCAGTCTGGACTCGCGTGACCGCTACGGTCGTAGGTTCGAATCCTGCCTTGGGCATGGATGTGTGTGATGTCCTTAGGTTAGTTAGGTTTAAGTAGTTCTAAGTTCTAGGGGACTGATGACAATAGATGTTAGGTCCCATATTGCTCAGAGCCATTTGAACCATTTGTTATCTTTTTGAAATTTTCCTGACATAAAATAGCTTACGTTTTCATATTATCCAGTACATTTTTAATATTATTAAAGTCTATAGCAATATGTT
This sequence comes from Schistocerca piceifrons, assembly GCF_021461385.2. Classification (NCBI taxonomy): domain Eukaryota; kingdom Metazoa; phylum Arthropoda; class Insecta; order Orthoptera; family Acrididae; genus Schistocerca; species Schistocerca piceifrons. The sequence goes on from NC_060139.1 coordinate 406,593,150, forward strand.
TGTCACTGAGCCTGTTAATGCATCCATTCCTGTTAATGCATCCATTAAGTGCGTTGTATTCGGAGCATTGAAACCTGGTCTTCTGTGATCAAGAGCAACGCGACGAATTTATTATTTTCCACCTGTATACCTTTCAGATTTCTCCGAATGGTGTCCAGAGAACCATCGTGCTATACTGTTCTTCTTTCTTATTGTCTGCAAATGTTGTGGTTCCAGCTTTAATAGTCATACTGCAGTTGGTTTTATATATTTTGTTTTCTTGTTTCCTATCATGCATTCCTGCATTATTCTCACAGAAACCGCTAGTTATCGAATCGATTCTACATTAACAGTCTTCATCTTCGCCACACCGGTATCTTTACCTTTAGAGGACAGTTTTCGTACTGATTTAGTTAGGAAAGAAGAAGTGAGTCACATGAAGCAGCGAAGGAGAGTCGTGAACAGTGTCTACATATCTCACTCAGGAAACGGACTACCTTAAAAAGGAAAGGTTTTGTTTTCGACTACCGGTACGGAAACATAATTTTGATCTGACTGCAAGTTTCAGTATTATGACTGTCCCACTGAACACTTGTATGATTCAGTTGAGTAGCCTAGTTCGTTATTTGAGGTTCTACTTCTTTTTTCCGAAGCTTGTCCTCTTAGTATCGTATTATTTCACGTGATCTGAAAAACGACTCACGAATAGTACCCATACGTTTTCTGTTGTTTCTTTTTCTGTAAAGAGTATATCCGTACAAAATCGTACGTTTAAAAAGCCACACACAGGTTCAAAAAGCACATGTGTTACTAGCTGCTGCTACTCACATTCTTTCAAAAATTTTGTATACATTTTTTGGTCGTCATACGGCAGACGAATTACTATGGCACTTCCAACGAGATGTTTATGTTTTGTTATGATGGATGTTGGGCCACTTCTATCGGATTTCTTGCTTTTTTACCGTTTAACACACTGTGCATTTAAATAGTTTCATAATAAAGCTATCGGATTTTAGAACTTCTTTGTTTTGTAATAGTTTTACCGACGCGTTTGTTGGTAAGTCATTCACTAAAACTACTTCAGAATCGTTTGTACGAATTGTTGTGCACGGATTGTAATTGGCCAACACCTTTCAATAATGTGTGACCCATTCTTGAGAGTTATTCAGTCTCTTCGTCTTATGCCTCTTCACAGTCGAAATATTTGGGGTCATGTCGACATCATCAGTAGCAGCAGCATCAGCGCTTTACCTTGAATGGTAGTTAAATTTGCTCTTTAGGCTTTATAGTACGTTGCACTTACGAATTGCTCCCGGATGTTTCCTTAAGTAATCATCTAGCCATTTCCTTGACCTCTTGACGTCCAGTAATGATTCTCGTTGATCCACTTACGCGAGAATACATGTTCGGCCTACATCCATTTCATTCCACTCATAATTATAGCTTGTGCTCCAGTGTATTCCCCGAATCGCTTACTTCTCAGCCTGTATTTCCTAACTTTTCCACAGCTTGCTTCGCTCCATTGTGCATTTAAATAGTTTCATAATACATTGTGGGGTGTTGTGTGATGTGGGTGGCGCGTCTATTGTGGTATAGTATGTGGGGTGATGTATGATGTGGTATGGTGTGTGGTGATGTGTGGTGTGTGCTGTGGGGTGTGGAGCGATTTATGTGTGGTGTGGGTATGGCGTGGTATGTCGCGCATGGTGATTCACACTGAGAGCTTTTAAAACTCACACAACAGTAGTCTCGCATTTGATCCAAAATATGATAGCCAACCATGTCGTATATGAACTTGTAACTTGTTGCAAGTGAAAAATAGGTCCGTAACACATTTTATAATTAAAATAAATGGCTGTATCTTCTTTTATTTTTTTTTTTATTTCTTGTGATTGGTTTCGGACACCTGCGTCCATTTTGAAAACATCCGCATCGTAAGTGTGACAACTCAGGCGATAGCCCATGTACAAAAACTTCCACTGTTGTAATGATCAAAGCTGCACTATGGCCGACTCACCAACAGCAAATACACTCTAATTTTCGTAAGCATTCTGTACAGTTCACACTGTTGTTTGACGAAAACAATCCGAGCCGAGCATATCTAGCATCTGGGAGATTTGTGACATCATTTAGGAGTCGCTCGCAGAAGCAGCATCACAAATCGACGAATGGAATAGAGAGATTTATATGTAGATTCTGAAGTACTCCAAATGTGCAGGGCATTATATTACTGTCTGCAACATATGTAGATTGTGGAAATATACTGTACTAATGACAAATGAGATGCAGCTGACATATCGGGCAGTTATAATTAATAACTATTTACCTGGCGGACTCAAGCCACTCGCAATCTTCAGGATTACATGTGTTGAGTGGTACTTAAGTAAATAAATTAGTGAAATCAAAGTGAACTAGAAATTAGAATATAAATGGAAAACTTGGTTTAGTTTAGAGAGTTACATACTCGTATTCAGTGGGCAGAACAGCAGAACAGAAGAGACAATGACGTGAAGTCAGCGAGTTCGACATAAGCGGGCGCTGTCGATTCAGCCGTCAGGGCATCGCCCGACCGGCTCACGTGTTTCTCAGTTGTCGCATGTGAGCAAAGGCCCTCGCCTACATTCCAAGAGCCAATGACCGACGTTAAGAAGATTCTTCAAGAAGCTTTTCAACGTGACGGAAGAGGCAATGACCGGCTCACGTGTTTCTCAGTCGTCACATGCGATCAGAGGCCCCCGCCTACATTCCAAGAGCCAATGACCGAGGTCAAGAAGATTCTTTGAGAAGCTTTTCAACGTGACAGAAGAGGCAATGGCCGTGAAGTCGTTCACCTCCAGTGAACTGAAGTGAATAAATACGCGAGACGCGGTGGGCCCGACAGATGAAGACAGATGAAGACAGACGGAGACGAAGACGAGACACGAAGGAAGAAAAGAAGAGTAGCAGTAGTTTTCAGTCAGTTTCGGTGCTGAAGACCTTCATGTAAGAAGAGACTACATCATGCACAGTCGCACCAAGTCCGCCGCTGTAATGGAATAGCAAGCAGCAGCCGCGGCGCCAGAAGACAGAAGTTAAAAGGTATTGGAAGTCTGATTTTTACGTACCCGGGTGACTCGCGAGGACAGGAAGGAGACGGCCTCACCTCAGCAGTCACCTGTGAGCTGGGATAAAGACCTGACAGCCGAAGACTGGCAAGCGGGAGTCCGTGGTTCGAGTTCGGGACACGGGCCTTGCCCCACCGCGCCGCTCCGCTGGTCGACGCACAACACACGCGGCCGCTTAGAGAAGAGAAACACTGGGACGCCACACCCAAGGTATCATCCGATGCACGACTTCGCTCGCAATAGTTAAACCGGCCACCTCGCGCTGCGCGTCTCCGATCCAGCTGGGCGAGACGGCGACACGAGATTCACACCACTACGCGTAATCAGACGCCGCCGCCGCCGCCGCCGCCTCCGCTGCCGCAGCAGAAGACTTCACAAACGACACAGCTGCCGCTCTCCGAACCAGAACATCCCGTAAGATACAGTTGTACAAATCTTCAATAAAAGTTATCTTATGCAAAATGATGTTTCATTCGACCTCATACCCGAGCCAAGGAAGAACCCACCCTGCCCACATGTTGTTAAGAGAGAAAAGTTAATTTATTTAATATTTTCACCCTGACAGAATGCTTTAGAATGCTCATCCTGACAATTAACAGCATCAAAAGAGAAAACACAGTTACATTGAGTGACAGAAGTGTCACATGTAGTAACACAACTGTTACATTTGATGTCAGAAGCCATTGTAGTTGTTACATTTGGTGTCAGAGAAAAAACCCCTGGCTCAATATGAGGTGTGAATGACAGTCACTAAAGGTCCCCAGTTAGTATTTTTTAATGTGTGAAGGGATAGAGGTTTGCATAGTAGTCGTAATATTTTTTTTTAGAAGTGTATTCTCTCTCATAATTTTACGAGTTTGTCGAAAATATTGAAACATCCTTTTCATTCAGTGTGGTAAGATTGTGTAACTAACAGTTTGTAAAATGATGACACGAAATCGTACAAAGTCAGAGTCAGCACCACAAGCGGTTTCTACTGAGGAAGCTATTCAGAGCTTAGTTAATCAAATAGCACAGCTTAAAAATGATAATAATGCATTATTTAAGCAGTTGTGTGAGGTTAGGCAAACCAGTTCAATCCCTCCCACCCTAGATTCCTCAGCAGCAGCCTTAGTAACTCCTTTTTCAGGTGAACCTGGCGAGGACATAACAGCCTTTTTTGATGATTTAGTAGCAGCTGCAAAGTTAGGATCATGGTCAGATGAACAGCTCTTACAAATGACAAAGTTAAGATTGACAGGAGAGGCTATAGCACACGTATTATACCATGAAGAATTACGGAATGCTCCAACATTTGAGGAATTGAAGAAAGGATTGCTTAAACGTTTTCAAAAACAGAACAGCTGTAGATTTTATAGGGAACAATTACACACTATCACTCAGAGGCAGAACGAGTCGTTAGAAAGCTTTGTAGATAGGATTAGAAAAGTTAATATTAACACCTATCAGTTGACAACTAGTGATGAAGCAAATAAAGTTATTTTACAAGAGGCAGAAGATAGAGCTCTGGATACATTTTTACGTGGGTTACCGCCTGAAACGTCCCGTCGTGTCAGGGCAGAGTTTCCTAAAAATTTAGCAGAAGCTGTATCTGTGGCGACAGCTTTTGAAGAAATTGACATTGCCACCAGATACAAGGAGAAGCGAAATATATTTTCAGCAGGAGTACGATGTTTTAGGTGCGATCGACACGGACATATAGCAAAAAACTGCAGACAACCTCAATGCACTAATTGTCAAAGAATAGGTCACACATTCAAGGAATGCAGGTCTAAGAAAGTTATTGGAAATAGGAATCAGTTAAACTGAAACGGGAATGTCGGACCCGCCGCCAGGCGTTCCCAATAAAATTTCATGCCATTAAGGCGAATGTGAAGGCGGAATGCTGGTTATCTGCTACCATACAGGATAAAGAGGCAAGGATACTAGTGGATACAGGCGCAAACGTATCAATAGTAAGTAATGAATGTATTGGAGAAAAGAAATATGACCCTCCAAGGTATAGATTGAGTGGAGTAGGAGGAGGTACAGTTAAGTCATTAGGATGTACATAATTGATTTTCTATATTCACGGTGTACAATTTCAGGAAGATGTAGAAGTGGTAACAAAGGTAACTGACGGCTACGACGCGATCCTAGGGTTGGATTTCCTGAATAAACATCACGCTAAAATCGACCTCAGACAGCAAACTGTAGAACTTAGCGGAATAGTGTTTCAGCTAGGTGACACCGCTGCAAAGGGTCCTCTGCCGCAAGATTTCCCTAACCGGAAGACGAAATCAACTATACTGCGTGCAACGTCCTTGAAGGTTGATTCGCGGGATCAGATACCATCTGGCTCAGGAAAGCTTCTCTGGATGACCGTTGACCCCGAAGTACCTACAGATACAGTGTGCCTAATAGAGCCTTTAGAGGAAAATGAGGAATTAGATGTATCACATTGTTTTGTACGTAGGAGTGTTGTACGGGTTCAAGACGTTGAGGGAGAAAGAAAAGTACCGGTACATATTGACAATTTCGGAGTGGAGGACAAAGAGTTGCATAAGGGAATATTAGTGGCTACAGTCAGTACTTTTGAAGAAGAAGATTTCATTTGGTCAGATATTACTGATGGTCAGAAACCAGACGCCTATAAAACCGCATTGGGCCAGAAGATTGAGCATTTGAAAGGAAAGGATAGAGACACGATAGAAGCAGTTTTAGTTGAGTTCCAAGATTTATTTAATGCAGAAGGTCCATTGCCAGCAACAGACATCACACAGCATAGGATCCCAACAGGAAATAGCCCCCCAGTTTATAGGAAGCCTTATAGAGTTGAGCATCACTTACAGCCAGTGCTGGATGAATTTATAGAACAGCATCTAAAAGATGGAATTATAGAATATTCTGATTCTCCTTATAATTCAAATATTGTAATTATTCCAAAGAAGTCTCCCGACGGTACGAAACGATATAGATTTTGTTGTGACTACAGACACCTTAACAAACAAACTATCTCAGATGTTTATCCTCTTCCAAATATTACAGATATCATTGACAGTTTGGGTAACAGTAAATACTTTTCAACAATCGATTTACGTAGTGGATATCATCAATTGGAAGTTGCTCCTGAAGATAGGCATAAAACAGCATTTTCTACCCCTGGAGGCCACTGGCAATTTAAAAGAATGCCTTTCGGTTTGAAAAATGCACCAGCAACTTTTCAAAGACTACTCGATGGAGTATTGCGAGGACTCAAAACTCAGCAATGTTGTGTATATCTAGACGATATTATTGTATTCTCCAGAGACATTAATGAACATGCTGTGCGTCTGTGTAATGTTTTTCGGAGACTTAGAAAAGCTAAATTAACATTAAATATGGAAAAATGTAGTTTTGCATTGACAGAGGTTACATACCTAGGGCATGACATTAGTGAAAAAGGAATTAAAACAGATCCTCGATTAATTTCCGCAGTTAAGGACTTCCCAACACCACAACGCGTTAAGGAAGTACAAAGTTTCATTGGTCTCGCATCGTATTACCGAAAATATGTTCAAAATTTTGCTGAAATTGCCCGACCCTTAACCCAATTATTGAAAAAGGGTGCAAAATTTCATTGGTCTGAAGATTGTGAATCGGCATTTCAAACCCTTAAAGATAAGTTAACACACAGTCCTGTATTAGCCTACCCAGATTATAACAAAGAATTTATTTTATCCTGTGACGCAAGTGGTCATTCAGTAGGGGTTGTTTTGTGTCAGAATATTAATGGCGCGGAATACCCCATAGCCTATGCTTCGAGACAACTAACAACAGCAGAAAGAAATTATTCCACAACGGAGAAAGAATTGTTAAGTGTTATTTATGGTATCAAATACTTTAAATGCTACTTGTATGGTAAGAAATTCAAGGTTATTACAGACCACGCAGCTTTAAAATGGTTGCTTGGATTAAAGGATCCATCTAGTCGTCTTACCCGTTGGGCCCTATGTCTTTCCGAAATGGATTTCGAAGTTATCCGTAAACCAGGCAAAAAACACACGAATGCAGATTGCCTAAGTCGGAAAATAGCACTTTTGGAAGCAACAGGCCGAGATACTGAGGACTGGAGAAAGGCACAAGATGAGGATACAGAATGTAAAAAATACGCAACTCAAAAACAATTTTGCTTTGAAGATGGTGTATTATGCCGTAAAACAAAACTTGGACCGCGAATTGTTGTTCCCCAACACCTTAGACAAGAAATAATGGCAGAGGCCCACGATCATATCCTTGCAGGACACGGTGGACAGCGGACAACCGAAAGACGAGTAGCAGAGCGATTTTGGTGGCAAACCAGAAAGCAGGATGTTGCGCAGTACGTTCGTAATTGCATTGCGTGCGCACAATGAGCTGAACTTTCTCGTTCAAAAATACCCTTACAGAGGCTCCCCGAGGCTTCATGTCCATTTCAAATCTGCGGAGTGGATCTCTACGGACCATTTCATAAAACACCTGCTGGTAATAAGTATGTTCTTACAATTATCGATCACTTTTCACGCTATCTAGCTATGGTGAGTCTCCCAGATCAGCAAGCAAATACAGTTGCCCAAGCTTTAGTTAACAACTGGATACTTAAATTTGGAGTACTTGAAGCTATTATCACAGATCAGGGATCTAATTTTATGTCTGAATTAATGAAACAGCTATGCCACTTACTAAAAATACGCAAATTACGCACAACTCCGTTACACCCTCAGTGCAACCGGCGCACAGAAAGAGTTCATCGGACAATTGGCAAGATGCTTAGTTATTATATTAACGAACAACATTCTAATTGGGATACGTATTTACCAATAATCGTGTCGGTATACAACGCCAAAACGCATGAAGCAACTGGCATGTCACCTAATGAAGTGGTCTATGGGAGAAAAATGCCGTCCCCTTTTGATGTAATCCGGCAGAAAAACGGAAAAGTCGGAGAAACAGTAAGAGATTTCAGTCGAATGATGAAGGATGTATGGAAAAAGGTTCAGAAATCTAATACAAAGGCTTTGGAACGACAGGAAAGATTAGGTAATACCCAAGCTAAATATCCAAATTACAAAATCGGTCAGTGGGTTATGCTTTCAACTCCTTACATAGCGAAAGGAAAAACGAAGAAATTTGTAACAAACTACAGAGGTCCTTATCAAATTATTGAGATCACGTCACCAGTCAACGTTAAATTGCAACTGCCCACCCGAACTACCATTGTCCATGCAAGCTGTTTAAAACCTTTTAAGGGCGCTCCAGATGTAATTCCTTCAACAATAGTGTCTGCTTTTCCGAAGGGTGGAGGAAGTTCCCGTAAAGGAAAAAGAGTGGCCACGCCAGCACAACATACAGACATGGCACCATACAATCTTCGACCAAGGGTGCGAATGTCCTAGTTGAATCTTAGTAGACTGTGGGCAGTATACAAATGTAAATGATTAATAAATTATAATGGTTTATTTTTTAAGAAAGAAAAGTTGAACATAGAAACATGTAGATCTTGTAGTTAACAATGTATTTCCTCTTTTCTTTATTTTTGTTTTTACTAGGTTGGTAGGTTCATAACCATGTTGTTTGCTTTTTTCAGAAAACGCCATGCAAGCATTTCCTACATAAAACCTATCCTACCTCAATTACTCCCTTGACAGTTCCCTTCTGAAGTCATTAGATATGTTCGTAAACTCACAGCAAGGCAAAATTGATACTAATGTTATGATGCAACATGTCTTACAATTAAAAGGTGAACAAAACTAAAATTATAATGCTAGAAACGGGTATATCTGCAACCTTTGTGTTGGTGTTTCTGCTTTGTACAGTTTCCTTTTATTTAAGACGAAAAAATAGGCCAAATAATAATATACCACTTCATCAAATTCCTGTGAACTGGATACCACACTCTTAACTGGTGTACTTCAGTAGTTACTTTTGAGCATTAGTGTATTAATTTTGTTTATTGTACTTCATTCTTTATTAAACAGTCTCTGGTTAAAATAAACAATACTGTAGAATAGATGTTCTTGCATTAGTATAGGATAGATTAAACAGCTGTTGCACTGTAATTTTCTAAGTGCAAAATCTATTTTTTGTTTATTCATTGTCACCAAGATTTGTTACACTTATTACAACCATTTATGTAAGAACTATATGATTCATGACCGTACAGTGCTTTGTAAAGTGATAAAGTATTTTCCACATACTTAATGTGAAGCGTGTGTAATCTTCTAAGTCGAGAGTTTTCAGTGCTTGTGCTTTGTCCGTGTGAAGAGTGGAGGAATGTTGAGCGGTAAATTCGAGGGCGAATTTCTCCGAAGGGTGGAGGAATGTTCAGTGGTACTTCAGTAAATAAATTAGTGAAATCAAAGTGAACTAGAAATTAGAATATAAATGGAAAACTTGGTTTAGTTTAGAGAGTTACATACTCGCATTCAGTGGGCAGAACAGCAGAACAGAAGAGACAATGACCGTGAAGTCAGCGAGTTCCACATAAGCGGGCGCCGTCGATTCAGCCGTCAGGGCATCGCCCGACCGGCTCACGTGTTTCTCAGTTGTCGCATGTGAGCAAAGGCCCTCGCCTACATTCCAAGAGCCAATGACCGACGTTAAGAAGATTCTTCGAGACGCTTTTCAACGTGACGGAAGAGGCAATGACCGGCTCACGTGTTTCTCAGTCGTCACATGCGATCAGAGGCCCCCGCCTACATTCCAAGAGCCAATGACCGAGGTCAAGAAGATTCTTTGAGAAGCTTTTCAACGTGACAGAAGAGGCAATGGCCGTGAAGTCGTTCACCTCCAGTGAACTGAAGTGAATAAATACGCGAGACGCGGTGGGCCCGACAGATGAAGACAGATGAAGACAGACGGAGACGAAGACGAGAGACGAAGGAAGAAAAGAAGAGTAGCAGTAGTTTTCAGTCAGTTTCGGTGCTGAAGACCTTCATGTAAGAAGAGACTACATCATGCACAGTCGCACCAAGTCCGCCGCTGTAATGGAATAGCAAGCAGCAGCCGCGGCGCCAGAAGACAGAAGTTAAAAGGTATTGGAAGTCTGATTTTTACGTACCCGGGTGACTCGCGAGGACGGGAAGGAGACGGCCTCACCTCAGCAGTCACCTGTGAGCTGGGATAAAGACCTGACAGCCGAAGACTGGCAAGCGGGAGTCCGTGGTTCGAGTTCGGGACACGGGCCTTGGCCCGCCGCGCCGCTCCGCTGGTCGACGCACAACACACGCGGCCGCTTAGGGAAGAGAAACACTGGGACGCCACACCCAAGGTATCATCCGATGCACGACTTCGCTCGCAATAGTTAAACCGGCCACCTCGCGCTGCGCGTCTCCCGTCAGCTGGGCGAGACGGCGACACGAGATTCACACTGCTACGCGTAATCAGACGCCGCCGCCGCCGCCGCCGCCTCCGCTGCCGCAGCAGAAGACTTCACAAACGACACAGCTGCTGCTCTCCGAACCAGAACATCCCGTAAGATACAGTTGTACAAATCTTCAATAAAAGTTATCTTATGCAAAATGATGTTTCATTCGACCTCATACCCGAGCCAAGGAAGAACCCACCCTGCCCACATGTTGTTAAGAGAGAAAAGTTAATTTATTTAATATTTTCACCCTGACAGAATGCTTTAGAATGCTCATCCTGACAATTAACAGCATCAAAAGAGAAAACACAGTTACATTGAGTGACAGAAGTGTCACATGTAGTAACACAACTGTTACATTTTATGTCAGAGGCCGTTGTAGTTGTTACACATGATATGTGCAGACAGTATTGGGGAGATATTTGTATCATTCCATTTCACGCCCATTCGAAGAATGCCAGTAAACGAAACGTGTCAGGAAATTAAGACAATAACTGTAGTCAAGACAAACATACAATTAAATTACTTAATTGTGTGCAAATTACCTAGTAGGTAACGTCGAAACCACCATGAGCCTCTTTGTGAGTGACACCCTTATTTATAGTAATGCTACAACGCCCGAAATCTATAGTTGAATAAAGCAAAACCTGCAGAGGACCGAAGATTGATGAAAATACTAGCAGTTGAGGCTCAATATAAAAAAATGTAATGTAGTGCACTCGAATAGTCAGAGAGATTAGCAGCCATTCGACTATACTATTGTTGATAGAACATTGGAAATAATCTACATCTACATGTACATCACATTTAATTGCCTCACACAGGGTCCATCGAACCATGTTCAGAATAATTCTCTAGTACTCAACTCTTGAACAGCGCGTGGAAGAAAACGAGCTTCTGTATCATTGCGTGGGAGATCTCGTTTCCCTTATTTTATTATGATGATCGTTTCTACCTATCAAGGTCCGCGTCAACAAAATATTTTATCATTCGGAGGAGAAAGTTGGTGATTGAAATTTCGTGAGACGATCCCGTCGTAACGAGAAGCCCTTTTTTAATGATGTCTACTTGAAATCCTGTATCATGCCCGTGACACTCTCTCCCCTATTCTCGGTAACACAAAACGTACTGCTCTTCTTTGGAACACAGCGCAGCAGTATTGCAAAAGAGGAAGAGCAAGAGTAGTGTAAGCTGTCTCTTTAGCAGATCTGTTGCATCTTGTAAGTGGTCTGCCAATACGTCTCAGTCTTTGGCTCGTCTTCCCACAACATTTTCTGTTTGTTCTTTCCAGTTTATGGTGTTCTCAATTGTGATTTACGGCCTTTGATCATCGTGTAACAGAAGTTTAACAAATTACCTTTAGCACTCATGTGGGTGACAACACACTTTTCATTATTTAGGGTCAATTACCAATTTTCGCACCGTACAGATATCTTTTCTAAATCGTTTTGCAGTTTGTTTTGCTCTTCTGACGTCTTTACTAGACGTTAAATGACAGAATTAGCAGCAAATTTCGCGAACAACTGCTCAGTCTGTCTCCAAAATCGTTAGGTAGATAATGAACAGCACGGGTGTTATAACAATACCTTGGAGAACACCAGAAATCACTTCTGTTTCACTCGATAACTTTCCATTAGTTACTATAAACTGTGACCTCCATGATAGGAAATCATGAATACAGTCATATAACTAAGACTATATTCCATAAGCAGGCAATTTGATTACAAGTGGCTTGTGAGGTACATTGTCAGTCAAAAGCGTTCTGGAAAGCTAGAAACACGGAATCAATTTGAAATCCCATGCCAACGGCACTCAGCAAGTAGCGTGAATAAAGAGCTACATGTGTTCCGCAAGAACGATGTTTTCTAAATCCATGTTGACTATGTGTCAATAGACCGTTCTCTTCGAGGTAATACACAATTTTCGAACAAAATACTATATATGTTCCAAAATCCTGCTGCATATCGACGCTAATGACATGGACCTGTAATGTAATGGATTACTCCTGTTGCCCTTCTTGATCTGTCAGATCCCTTCGCGTAACCGTCTAGAGAGACGTCTCAAGTTGAAAGTAGTTCGGTAAGAAAAGGCCAGGCTGAGGTTTACTTGAAGAATCCTAAGAAAATGCACTTTCAAAGGCATCTTGTAATATGTCAGACATAAGTATATTCCTCGTATGGCCTTAAGGGATGGGAAAGACCCACCACAGCTTAATAGCCGTGTTAGAAAATCGCTGCATAACAAAGAGAACTTCATCTCAGATTGAAGAGAAGTAAATATCTACTCTCTGGGATCAAAAGTATCCTGACACCCTCAAAAACACACGTTTTTCATATTAGGTGCATTGTGCTGCCACCGACTGCCAGGTACTCCATATCAGCGACCTCAGTTGTCATTAGACATCTTAAGAGAGCAGAATGGGGCGCTTCGTGGAACTCATGGGTTTCTAACGTGGTCAGGTGATTGATTACCCTGTACGCTGGATTTCCACACTCCTAAACATCCCTAAGTCCACTGTTTACGATGTGATAGTGAAGTGGAAACGTGAAGGGACACTTGCGGCACAAAAGCGTACTGGCCGATCTCGTCTGTTGACTGACAGAGACCGTCGACAGTTTAAGAGGTTCGTAATGTGTAATAGGCAGACCATCACACAGGAATTTCAAACTGCATCAGGATCCACTGTAAGTACTATGACACTTAAGCGGGAGGTCAGAAAACTTGGATTTCATGGTAGAGCGGCTGCTCATAATCTTCACATCACGCCGGTAAATGCCAAACGACGCCTCACTTGGTGTAAGGAGCGTAAACATTGGACGATTGAACAGTGGAAAAACGTTGTGTGGAGTGACGAATCACGGTACAAAATGTGGCCATCAAATGGCAGGGTTTAGGTGTGGCGAATGCACGGCGAACATCATCTGCCAGCGTGTGTAGTGCCAAAAGTAAAATTCGTAGACGATGGTGTTATGGTGTGGTCGTGTTATTCAAGGAGGGGGCTTGCAACCCCTATTGTTTTGCGTGGCACTAACACGGCACAGGCCTACATTGATGTTTTAAGCACCTTCTTGTTTCCCACTCCTGAAGAGCAATTCGGGGATGGCGACTGCATCCTTCAACACGACCGAGCACCTGTGGCGGATTGGTTACACGACAGTAACTAGCCTGCACAGAGTCCTGACCTGAACTCTATAGCGCACCTTTGGGATGCTTTTGAACGCCGACAACGTGCCAGGCCTCACCGACCGACATCGATACATCTCCTCAGTGCAACAATCCGTGAGGAATGGGCTGCCATTCCCCAAGAAACCTTCCAACACCTGATCGAACGTATGCCTGCGAGAGTGGAAGCTGTCATCAAAGCTAATGGTGGACCAACACCATATTGAATTCCAGTATTACCGTTGGAGGGCGTCAGTAACATGTAAGTCATTTTCAGTCAGGTGTCGGGATACTTTTGATAAGATAGTGTAGCTGATAAGCAAAAGCTGAACGGAGCGAAAATGGGCGTAAGGAGAGCAATGAGAGCAGCGTTATACGACTTTGAAAGTGAAACTTTGTCAACCTATCTGAATAGAAACTCTAAGAGGTTTTGTTCGCATGTAAAACCAGTGGGTCAAAATCATTTGTTCATTCACTCAGTGACCATACTGGCACCGAAACTGAAGATAACAGAGAGAAGGCCGAAATACTCAGTGCGGTGTTCCGAAATTATTTCACTGCGGAAGATCGTATACGATCCTCCTTTCAATTGTCGTAAGAATGTCTAAGTCCAGGTAACCGACTGCGTAAAATAAAAAATAAAAAACAACTACAGTCGCTTAGTAGCGGAAAGGCGTCAGGCTCAGATGAGATACCTATAACATTCTACAAAGATAATGCGAAGGAACTTGCTCACCTTCCAGCATTAATTTACCGTAAAACGATTGAGCACTGAAGGGTACCTAGCGACAGGAAGAAAACGCATGTCATTCCCGTCTTTAAGAAGGTAGGTGTGACAGGTGCAGACAACTATAGACTTATATCGTTGATGTCAATCTTTTGTAAATTTATGGAACATGTTTAATGCCCAGGAATTATGACGTTTTTGGAGAATAATAGTCTTCTCCAGAAAAATCAACAGATATCTTAGCTCTCCCTGTTTCTCTGTGAGATCCACAGCGTCGTACACAAGGCGCTGTGTTTGATGCCTTGTTCCTTGACTTCAGGAAGGCATTTGACTGCGTCCCGCAATGCCGTTTAGTGAAAAACATATGAGGTAATCGAATATCACAGCAGCTTTGCCGCTGGATTCAAGATACTCTTACAGATAGAACTCAACATGCCGCAGCTAACGGAACAAAATGGACGGATGTAAAGATAATTTCCGGAGTACGGCAAGTAAATGTGATGGTGCACTTACCCTTTAACAATATATGTAAGTGATTTAGTAGAAAGCGTCGGATGCTCCTTAGGGCTGTTCGCAGACGATGCGGCTGTCTACAACAAAGTAGCAACGCCAGAAGGTAGTAACGATCTGCAGAATGACCTCCAGAGAATTGGTGAATGGTCCAGGCTCTGGCAGTTGACCCTGACGTAAGTAAATGTAACATATTAAACATACACAGGAGAAGAAAACCACTGCTTTGCAGCTACGCTATTGATGACAAACCTCAGTAAACAGTACCTACCGTACAATATCCAGGAGTAACTATCGGGAGCGACCTTAAGTTGAATGTAAACGTAAAACAAATAGTGGGAAAAGCAGATACCAGATTCAGGTTCATAGGAAGAATCTTAAGGAGACATAATTCATGTACGAAGAAAGTGGCTTATAAGGCGACTGTTCGACTGATTCTTGAGCGTTGTTCGTATATCTGGGATGCCTACCACGTAGGACTGATAGAAGAGACAGAGAAGCTTCAACGAAGAGTGGCGAATTTCCTCGCGGGATCGTTCAACTCGCGAAAAAGAATTACGGAGATTCTCAACAAACGCCACTGACAGACGTTACAAGAGACGTGTTGTGCATTACGGGAGATTTGCTATTGGAATTTTGAGAGAGAGCACTTTCCAGGACGTGTCGGACAACATATTTATTCCCCCCCCCCTCCCCCCACATACTTACCCCGTAATGATTACGAGCAGAAAATTCGAGAAATAACAGCCAATACAGATGTTTATCGACAATCATTCTTCGCACGCGCTATCCGCGAATGGAACAGGGTTAAAGGGCTTAGTTAGTGGTACAGAAAATATCCTCCGCCAAAAGCCATTAGGTGTCTTGCGGAGTGTGATGTAGATGGAGGTACATCATTCTTGAAAGAAATTTCTTACAAACTAGTAATTCGGCCGATTTTAAGTACTGTTCGTGAGGTAGGATTAACTGAAGAAATAGAGAATATATACAGAAGACCAGCTCGTTTCACTAAGAGAGCAATTTTTTAAGCTCGGGGCCGTTATAGGCATGCTTATATTGCTGTCTCTACGAGAGAGACGTAGTGGAACCCGGAGAAATTAACTATTAAAATCGGAGAGCGTCAGTTACAACGAGAATCGTGCAGCATTTTGCCTCCTCCCACGCTACATCTCGCGGTGTGGCAACGAAGAGAAAATCAGGAATATGAGTACTTACACGGTGGGAGACGCAGTAATATGACTTGTGGAGTATAGCTCTACACGTGGGTGGGAAATTTACCAGCGCTGGAAGAATATTAGCAAAAGCATGTTCCAGTAACTCGTGTTCAATCTTCTATTTTATTATTTCATTTACAGATTCTTCTACAAGCACTGAGAATAGTATTGTTGTACGAGATCTCTTTACGTGAGTGCTGTTTAAATGTCAATGAAATCTAAAGAAATTAGTGGTTTCTTCAATATAAGTTCTAGCTGAACCAGTGCCTTCTTTCTCAACAGTTGTAAATATGCACCTGTTTTTTGAAACTAGTACATTAATTTATTCTAACTCTGTCAGTGACACTGTTCCAGTGTATAGTTTCATTCTCGATATAATAACGTCGATTGTACCATTTCCAAATCCACGGCCAGCTTATCACATTGCCAAATAAAAAATCTGCGTTTATCTGTGTGACAGAGTATAATATTAGGGAAGACGTTAAGGAGAGCAGGCATGTAGATCGGTTGTTTTCGTGTGTTGTCTGTCTCCCCTGTTCTGAAGCGGGATAGTCAATCAATCCCTTATCCCAGTTTTGTCTGTTGTTGCAGAACTGTTGTAATTTTGCTAATTTCTTTTGTATTACTTTACCCGCAGCTTTAACCATCTCCACTGAAACATATCTCCAGACACTTCTTCAATTCTTCATACCTCTGATAGCCTTATACTCCTCATACAGCGTTTCTTCTGGAAAACAGTGTTCATTATTAGGTATGTTTAGTCATCTTGTGAAATATCCAAAACTTCTTCTTTATTTTTTTTTTTTTTTTTTTTTTTTCACATTTTTATCCCGTCTAGGGGTGTAAGGTACAGTGAAGCGACTCTAACAGCCTCTCCTGTACAAATGTCAACCTCACCTACCCGAGTTGCAGCTAAGGATTGCTGCACGGTACACCCTGTTATTGCTAACGAGGCTCTGACGACCGAGTGTTTCCCGGGATAAGGAAACGCCCCCTATCAAGTGCCAACGGTCTCAAAGAGAGCGGATGAGCGGATAGAGGCAGGGCACTCTCTTGTCCTTGGAGTGAGAAATTGCTCCTAAAGGCGGAAGAACTTCACAGTCAACGGCATAGGATGGAGAAGGCAACGGGAAACCACTCCATTAAAGATCACTCAAGATATCCCAAGAATCAGTAGCGCACCATGCCAGAATCTTCTGTTAAACATAAATCCGGAGTAATAGTCCCCCAATCGGATCTCCGGGTGGGGACAATGGAAGGTCAGGCAAAGTTGAAGAATACACTAAAAATAGCAACATGGAATGTAAGAACACTCCTCCAATGCGGGAAATTAGAGAACCTCAAACTAGAGATGGACAGAATGGGAACAGACATAATAGGAATATCTGAGATGCGATGGCCTGAACCAGGAGACTTCAGATCAGGAAATTATCGTATCATTCATACAGGTACTAACCAAGGAACAACTGGAATCGGTGGAGTTGGAATAATTCTAAAAGGAAAACTCGGGAATCTAGTCACAGGATATGTGCAATTTAACTCTAGGATAATACTAGTCAAAATTGGAACCAAACCAAAGAACACGGTAATAGTACAAGTCTATATGCCGACATCGGCAGAAGAAGACGATGTAATAGAAACAGTGTATGAAGACATCAACAAAGTTATAAATTATGTTAAAGGTGAAGAGAACTTAATTATAATGGGAGATTGGAATGCTAGTGTTGGAGAAGAGAAAGTTGACGGAATTGTAGGGAAATATGGTCTAGGAGATAGAAACGAAAGAGGAAGCCGGCTAATTGAATTTTGTGCCAAAAACAAGTTGGTCATAGCGAACTCCCTTTTCAACCACCATAAAAGAAGAAGGTACACGTGGAAAGCCCCAGGAGATACTAGAAGACACCAAATCGACTATATATTAGTAAAATCGCGTTTTAAAAACCAAATCAAGGATTGCAGAAGCTACCCGTCTGCGGATATTAATAGTGATCACAACCTTGTAATGATGAAATGCTTACTCAAACTCAAGCGATTAGAGAGAAAAACGAACAAAGTATGGAACAGAGATAACCTAAAGTCTGAAGAACTAGTGATCCCTTATGCACGGAAAACTGATGAGATGGCATCAAACATTACTCCCGGGAGTACTAACGAGGAGTGGAAACAAATCAAAGAAGGCATACATAAAGCAGCAGAAGAATTTATTGGGAAAGCCAAACCTGTAAACAGGAAAGAGTGGATAACACCTGAAATAATTTGTCTAATGGAAGAAAGAAGACTATACAAAAATGCCTCTGACGAGCAAAGCGAAAACAAATATAGAAAGCTTAGAAACCAAATAAACAGAGAATCTAGGAAAGCAAAAGAAAATTACCTCAACAGCATTTGTAAAGAGGTGGAGGAAAACATGGTTAAAGGAAAAACTGACTTGGCCTACAGAACAATAAAACAAAACTTTGCTAAACGGAAAGTAAAATCTTCAGGAACTATAAAGAACAAAGAGGGCAAGGTACTATTTGGATATGACACGCTGAAGAGATGGCAAGAATACATTGAAGAGCTATATCAAGGAGACCCTCTAACAGATAATATGATAGAATTAAGCGAAGAAGTAGAGAAAGAAGAACTAGGGGACACAATTCTGAAAGATGAATTTGAAAAAGCACTAAAAGAACTACCAGATAAGAAAGCGGCAGGTGTTGATGATATACCTTCTGAACTAATTAAGAAATCAGGAGACAAAATGAAAGCTACATTACTGCAACTCATACAGAAAATATACAAAACAGGTGAAGTTCCTGAAGACTATCAGAAATGCATCATATTCCCCATACCTAAGAAAGCATCTACTATGGACTGTGAAAACCATCGAACACTCAGTCTTCTTTCACACGCATCAAAAATTCTAATAAGAATAATTTTGAAAAGAGTTGAAAACCAATTGAATAGCACTCTAAGTGAAGACCAATTCGGTTTTAGAAGCGGTGTAGGGACGAGGGAAGCAATCTTATCTTTAAGACTAATAATTGAGAAACAAATTTCCAAAAACAAACAAGTATTTATAGCCTTCGTAGACCTCGAAAAGGCATTTGACAATGTTGTATGGCCAGAAATGTTTAGAATTCTGAAGAAGGCTGGTCTGAAATATAATGATAGAAGGATAATCTTTAAAATATACCAAAATGAAACAGCCTTAGTTAAGAAGGAAAACAAAGAAGAAACAGCAAGAATAAGGAAAGGAGTGAGACAGGGATGCCCACTATCTCCAGTAATTTTCAACGCATATATCCAAGAAGCAATAGACAAAATAAGAGAGAATATTGAAGTAGGAATAAAACTTAACGGAATGAAAATAGATATGTTGCGATATGCAGATGATATCGCCATAATTACAGAAAGGAAAGAAGATTTAGAAGCCGCACTCAATGAAATGGAAAACACCTTAAAAGAACAGTATGGAATGAAAATAAATAAGAAAAAGACTAAAGTGATGGTGAGTGGCGCCCTGAACTACAATGAACCCATACGAATAACAATAAAGGGAGAGAAACTAGGGCAGGTTACAGAATTTAACTACTTAGGTAGCAAAATAACAGCAGATGGAAGGAGCAAAAGTGACATTAAAAACAGAATACAACTTGCCAAAATAGCATTCAATGGAAAACGAAACTTACTGACGAGTAGAAATGTTAGTTTAGACGTAAGAAAGAGAGTCATGAAAACCTATGTGTGGAGTACAGCCCTTTACGGATGTGAAACTTGGACTAGTGGAAAAGAAGAAAAGAGAAGATTAGAGGCATTCGAAATGTGGTGCTACCGGAGAATGGAAAAAATCAGCTGGCGAGACAAGGCTACAAACGAAGATGTCCTCAGAAGAGTGAAAGAAAACAGATCTCTTTGGCGAAATATACAGAAAAGAAGAATAACCTTCATAGGTCACATTTTACGGCATAACAATTTCATTAAGAGAATATTAGAAGGAATCATTGAAGGAAGAACTCGCCGAGGACGACCTAGATTAAGCTACATTCAACAAGTAATAAATGACATCGGGTGCCAGACCTATGCAGATATGAAGAAGAAAGTTGACAAAAGAACGGAATGGCGTGCTGCTGCCAACCAACCTGTGGGTTGATAACCGAAGAAGAAGAAGAAGATCCCGTCTAGTATGTTGTCCGCTTTTACCGGCTTTGGTAAGTTTTTTATTTTATTATTTAACTTCGTGGCTAAGGCCGTACCTGATATCATAGTCGTCAGGGTAACCTAAAGGAGCGACGTCGTGTGCACAATTTGTCTTACTTGTGTAAGCCTTGTTGGTGTATGGTATTGTCTGTGGCCGAATTAGGGGATCAGCCCAGCATTTGCCTAAACGAGCGTGGGAAGCCGCGTAATGACCGCTTTCGGGCTGGTCCGCGTATCAGCCCACGGTCTCTAATGCGCCGTGCGCATTAAATTCGTCTCCCAGTGTAGCAAGCTAGAGCGCTATGTGTTACGATATGTGAGCAGGTCATTTGACAAACGCAGATGTTTAAACAAGGAAAGTTGCTGCATATTTGCTTCTGTGGAAAGTTATTGTGTCATGTGCCACACGAACTGCTGGAACTGGGTTTCTATCCAACATAGGTTTCTGTCTTGAATTCTTCACAGTCTCACTGTTTTTAGCTTTTTCTTTCACTAAGTTTCGACTGTATCACCTCACATCCTTGCGTAAACTTTTGTGAACAGCTTTCGTTGAACTCAGTATATTCTGTTCATTTTCATCGGATGTTTTTACCTCTCTCCTTACCTTTAGTAGCTACTTCGTTCCGCTTTTCTTGTGCGTCCTTCGTACCTGAAATATTCGTTATTTTTACCACTGCTTTAATTAAATTACTACCTTTTACAAATTTGCGTGTATAATCTGCATTTCCTAGGAGGCACAGCTTATCCCTTATTCTAATCTCTCCCCCTCCCCCCCCCCCTTTATAAAAAAACTAAATTTAACTTTTCTGATTTCTGCCATTATTGACCTTTGTTTGTGACTTTATATATACTTTCACCCTGAATATTACTAGTATACGAGGACTTGAAACACTGAAGTAGTCTACGCCCCCACAACCAATAATATTTCCGTACAAATCACAGTCACCTAAAATTTAGAATAGTCCTATTCAATTCAAATTTCTCTTTCTTTCCATTCAGAAGAACGAGTTATGGACACAAATTTTGTTCCTCTTAGCATCCTTAACTAGTAAATGAGCCCTAATTTCTAGTGTATATTCAAGGTTTCCGGCCTAGACATCATACTTCTTTCCCATTAACAGTTGAACTTACTTTATTCTTGTCATTCACTCTCTGTATAGAAATTGATCGTTTACCATGTAATATGCTCAATTTTTTCAACAAGTTTTTTATTCTGTCCTAAAGTCCTTCGCTGTCTCTCATACTGTGTTGTATTCTTCATAAAGCAATATTCGTGTATGTCTCAGTTGCACTCACTTAGTAAAAGTTTAAGAAGAGAGAGAGAGAGAGAGAGAGAGAGAGGGAGGGAGGGAGAGAGAGAGGGGGGGGTTATAGTATTACGAGTATATCGGTATCTGACGGTGAGAATCGGTGACATTGTGGCTACAGAAGCAGTGAGTTGTTTATGTTGGCCGGTTTACAAGGGACTGGTGTGCGTGTACCAATGTAGTACAACCCATACTGACTACTTTCCGTGTATAGCGTGGACTGGGAGTTACGGTACGTATCACAGGGATTCTTATAACAAACTGTTACGTCAAGAAATAATGTGAAACTACGAGACTGGTCAGTGAAGAGACAAGTTTGCTATGCTGACTGCTTTCAATGCGTGACGTTAGCTGTGAAGTATACAAGTACTGAAATGCTTCTTTTCATGGGATATTACCTCGCGAAGTGATTTGAAAGCTACGAAGTTCCGATAGTGCTGTAGATGATACCGGGGTCAGGGATTTTCTCTGCCTCGTGATGACTGGGTGTTATGTGCTGTCCTTAGGTTAGTTAGGTTTAAGTAGTTCTAAGTTCTAGGGGACTGATGACCATAGATGTTAAGTCCCATAGTGCTCAGAGCCATTTGAACTATTTTTGTAGATGATACCCTAGAGGACTACTTCTGACACCGATCACATCCTGTGAATTATACGTATAAATTTTTGGTAGTGCTTCTAGTCATGGACTAACATCTCAGAAAATAGCAAGAACTGCAACAATGAGGCAATGGTGAGATACCTTTATTAACTAAAGTTGGCAGACAGATTTTCAGAAACTACTTTAATTTAAAACATCATGTCTTGTTTTTAAGATATTACGGACGTGGTAATCTTCGGTAGAAGTAATATTACAGTCGATCCTGTTTCATTTCTAAATAAGCTCACCGGACAAAACAAGTCGTTGCCCCTGGAAATATCGTTGGGGGCATCATTTAACACGTGCAATTCCGGTCCTTGGCTTGACAACAGACTGTATTCAGTTTGATGTGACCCCAAAACGTTTCGCAGGGAGGTCGCATCCAGGTTGAACAAGTCGCTGAGGATGTGATCGCGCAAATCCACCAAATTGTGGGGATCTGATGTCGGCGTTTTATCCGTTGTTCCAACTTTTCCCGCAGATGTTCTGTGGGGTCCAAGTCAGGAAATATGCAGACCAATCGAGATCTGATGGGGTGGGAAGTGTTCAGAAAGTGAGTCACATATCCTTCCAGCCCGAAGGACTTTGATGCCATCGTATTTACGTGCCTGTATGAGCAACGGCCTCTTGTGAGGTGACCAATTCTACACGTTCACTGCATGCACTTCCTTCGCAATGTTCTCTCGCTAACATGTTGGGGTGAACATTCATTCACTGCCTGCAGCAGTTCCTGTCGACATTGGTAGCGATTTTGATTCACATACGTGAAACATGTCTCCGCTTCCTCTAAGTGGGAATCTTTTTCTGACCACAATGATGAATTCGTGTGTCGTGACCACGTATGCAACACCACTGCTTGTGGCCACGTTGAATAGTCTACCGCGAAATAGCAACGCATCCAGCAGCTTCACACAACGTATGGCCATGGGCACGGCCAAACACGACTGCGCCTTTTGTCACTTTGTCACATCCTTACGTCTACCCTTGTTCACGTACGACGTCCGATTGAAACATAAATGTTTCGCTGATCGCTACTGCATCTGCTCAGGCAGAGGCAATGCGCACGAGATTCAGCACTTTAATCGATGGCTGCGCCATCTGTGAAAGCCTAACGATTCTTCTGTGCATGCGCCTTGAGGTGACCAATTTTTCGAATTTTTCGTCCAGCGACCTTATGCACTATTTTAAATTTTTTCACCCTTTCTGGCTCTTTATCCATCTCTCTTCAGGTCATGATGTTTTAAGATTTATTGACCCTATTAGTTCAGCCGGAAGGCATACTTTTAACAGATTTCCCAGTAAATACATCGCACTATTGGCGACTATACAGCATGCTGGGGAGTCACGCATTCGAAAAAGGAGTTCCTTTGAAAATTCCTGTCAGTTGGTTCCTATTTTCATTCATTTTTCTCTAGGTTGTTGAACCGTAACTCGTATGCTTTGATATTCAAAGTAACATTTAGCCAGTCTGTTGCCTGATCATTTTTGGAAATCTTTGTCAGCTACGATGTTTCCAAGTTTTAAAACCTCTCTCTGTGCCATGTTTGTTCAGCATTACGAATCATTATTTTCCGTCTTTCAGGAGAGAACCATGGGTTATTTGGAACGATAGCTGATTACGACAGAGCATGAAACACGAAATGGTGACCGCTTCTACAATGAATACATGTGCGTACCTGAATTGAAAGCAAACAGGTATCTTGATGTAAGGGTATAAACGAATGAAACGGAATAGTATGATTCTGAAATATGTCTCCAATGAAATCTGTCTTCTTTATAGAATCCACTTGCGCTATATGCTAAAGCAATAGTGCTCGACAGATAGCATGCTGCCGGCCGGAGTGGCCGTGCGGTTCATGGCGCTACAGTCTGTAACCGAGCGACCGCTACGGTCGCAGGTTCGAATCCTGGAGACCTCAGAAGTTAAGTCGCATAGTGCTCAGTGCCATTTTGGAGAGCATGCTGGTACTACTCCCGAATATACGGAACACGTCACATGACTAGTACCCAACCAGTTGATGACTAATTCCACAGCACTACACATGATTAAATCCCAAGCATGTCGGCAATATCTAACACAATGAGAGAAAATTAAATTATAAGATGAAACATAGGTCCAACCTGGCGCCGGGAAAGGCATATGTATGCTTGTAGGAGACTACATAGCTTTCTTGTTTGTACTTTTATAGAGAGGTGTAGGTTATGTAAGGACACTCGATTCGATCCTCGCCCATCTTTTCGAGTCATTCATTATCCGTAACTACGTAAGCAAACACTACAATACAACAATATTTACTACATATAAAACTTGCATTGTTTGCAAAGCACACTGCACAGTGGTACATGAATCGAAAACTTTGTGCAGGTAGTCATTCTTTATTAATTGCTTAAACCTCCTTCATGTGCCCCTGTCCGGAATTATACATTTCTCAACTCTAGTATATTCTATTATCCCATTAACTGTCAGTGTTAAGAGTGCTGGTGTTCGATTAATTGCTTTATCTTTTAGGAGTAACAATTGATTGATCTGTTTAATATACTAATGCATTATTCTTCATTTGTAACAATACACGTCGTTGTTTACACCTAATTTAAAATAATGCGAAACAGACCCTATATTCGCATTTTTAGTATTTTTTGACATTTCCTGGTAGCATGATAAGGAATACCATGAACTGAAGAAAGCTTTTACTGCCGTAAGCCATGTACCGTTTTCAGTTGTAAGAGAATTAGTGACGTACAACGAAAAAGCTTTTCTTCCTTCCACTCAGTAACCGTTACATGTTTTGCACTGATACTGAACCGATACACCCGTCTGTGTAGCACTGAAGGATGCTACAACGGTTTTCGAAGAACATATTTTTTTCTATGTGTTGGACTGGGACACAGCTGTCTTCCCTGTCTCTCGCGTTGTACACTCTTGCACTGAACAAAACAGTAGAATTTAACTTTTTTTTCTAAAGAAAACTTCTCGCTTAGTAATTCACTCATACAACGTCCCCCAGAGCACAAAAGTGAAATGAAAGTAAAAAAAAGAGCTTTTCGGTTTTATTACCTGGTGGAGAGCGTGGGCCACTCGTGAATGAAGCCGGAATTCCAATAACACGGTGTGCCCCGGCTGCCTGTAAAATCACAAAGGCTCGATGGTCCAACGACCCAGGGCTAAAGCCACAAGAATGCGCCCCCGTGAAAAATTACCAGCGGTGACGCTGCACCGGTTTTCTATCCTCCATTATTGGCTGTTCTGCAAAAAGTTAAATCTCTGGTCTAGAAGTTGAATGTAGGTCAAATGTGAGACACCACGTGCAATTGTTCTTGTCTTCGTGTGAGAAGTCAAGTAGGTTGTGATGATCACAATAGGACATGGTATGGATTTGAAGCTGTAACTCAAATATTACAATCTGAGGCGAGCTGAGCTCTGAATCTGCCTTTGAACGAGAGACAGTGTAAGTAATATTAGTAACGAGCTCTTTAAACGATTCCAAGAATTAATATACTGACGACATAGGCTTTATCAAAGATAAGATTATAACTTTGTAGGAGAAAAATTCGGGACAGATTCAGCTGTGAACCCACCCAGAGACCGAATCAAATTTCAGTCGGGCAGCTAAAGAGGACTGATTGTTTCTCATCACTTGTTCCGGGTTTCAATTATGAGTTAAACTGGGAACTCTTGCAAAAATATAATGTAGTTCGTCAACAAAAAGAAAGAAAAATATATTACTTGATATTATTTTCATTAGACTTCGGCAAGTAATCAAGGGAGATTAATCGTTTTTCCCTTCTTAGCTATCTCGTGAAAGGAATGATTTCAACACAGACTAATTTTCGATTACCTCAAAGATAACTATTTAGAGACTTTTTTACCTCTAAGACCAATTTTAGTTTACATGAAGCAATTTCAGCAAAACAGTACTTCGTAGTTTGTGGATCGTGGAAAAGCTCAATGATTTGCCGAAATGAATCAAAATTAAAACAACGAGAATACAACTTGGGGAGGAAGAGAGGTATTTGTCTATATGACGCTGTAGCACAAATAGACGATTCAGAACTTTCCTGGATATATAGAATAATAAAATGCACGAGAATGGAAGAGAATACTGAGACCCATGAGTTGACGAACCTTAGAAAAAGGAGACACCAGGTATGCAGTTCACTGTACTTTTCGACCTAGATGAAGCGGTCGATAACTTAAAATGTTACAAGAAATTTACGATTCTCTGACAGACAGGCATAAGCTACTATGATTGAAGAGTGACATGAAATACATACACGGACCCAGTAGAAACAGTAAGAGGTGAAAACGAAAAAAGAAGTACTCGAATGAAAAAGGGTTCAGGACAAGGCCGTATACTTTCTATCAGTTGTTCAAATCGTATATTCTAGAAGCAATGACGGACACGAATGTATTTTTCAAGTTTAGGATTAAAAAGTCTGGCTCAAAAGATATCAGTGATAGTTTCTGATGATGACAGTATTATCGTCAGTAAAAGTTTGGGAGAGTTACAGAACTTGTTAACTGGAATTGTAAAGTCTGATGAGAACAGATCATGGATTGATTGTAAATCAGAGAAAGGCTAAAGTAAAGAACAGCAGCAGCTATAAACTTAACATCAAACCGAAGGATCGCTGAACAGGAGAAGTGAACAAATTGCGCAACCTAAGAAGTAAAATTACGCATGTCAGACGAAGCAAGGGATATAGAAAGTAGGCTTGTACAAGCAAAGAGGACACACCTCAAAGCTTCAATTTGAGGAAGAAATATCTGATAATGCATGTTTAGAGCGCAACATTGTATGCAAATCGTAGACTGTGAGGAAGCTACGAAAAAAGGCAGTCATAGCTAGTGAGACGTAGTTCTATAGAAGAATACCAAAAATTTGGTAGACCAGCAGACAGACAACAGATGATAAAATAAAAGAACACTAACCACGCTTCAGGTATGGCGAGACTCATTCATAAAATGAGCTTCGTGCAAAAACTATGCATAACAGCATACTATTCGTAAACTTAGAATTCTCTGCTGCAGTGCAATACACTCTAGAGAAAAAGAACATAGGCAAAAAGTGTATTAATTTAAATACTGACAGCTGCAATTAGATAGGCAGCGTATACTATTTCATACTGTTACATCTCGGTGACCAGAAACAATTAAAGGTGAATTTATGAAGAGAAGGGTAATTGTGCGACAGTCGTTTAGGTGTTTTGGTTTATAGCGATATTATATTATGAAACAACAACTTCGTTCCGAATTCAATGCCGTGATGAGAAATTAGTTTCTATGTTTTACAAATTGGTTATATGTTAAGTAAGTAAGATTTTGACGATGGATATTACGATCTCTCTTTTAGGGTACGAATGTGTGCCCAAATCGCTATATTGTATCAGGAATGTGATAGCTTTTTGCCGAATCTAACTGCAAAAAGAAATGTTGAATGATACACGATCTTTCGTGATAAGCAGGTCTCTTTTTCAAGAGTCCTCCGAGCATCGCTTCACGTCATTTTCCAACCTATAAAAAATTACTGTTTGTAGTTATCACAGTATCTCGGACTGAACCAAATAAATGACACTGTTAATTAAGATGTAATCGAAAATAGATACATACAGCCATAACATCAAAGAAAATATCAAAAGTGGTCAGCGAGTCAAATTCCCTGTGCCTTTCTTTTGGCTCCTTTGTCCCGTTATTTCTGTTTTGAAACCCATGTATAGCTCGTTTTACCCTTACCCGTTGTCTTTGGGGTTGTGAGATAGATTGTGTGGTCAGTGCGAGTGAGTTGGGAGTAAATGTGTGTCATTTTATAGCTTTCTTCCTCATTGTACGATAACATATTCGTAATCTTACCCGTATTTGTTTCTTTTAATGTGTGTAAAGGCGCTGATAACGTCGCCGTTAAGCGCCCGTAAGTTCCAAACACACACACATACACACACACACACACACACACACACACACACACACACACACACACACACACACATACACACTGAATATGTCACTGAACGCAATAGTTCGTCAGCGCAACATTATTGTATCATAAAACATAACATTACAGAAACAATAGACTTGAAAAAAGAAAGATACCACTTGTAAGACTAGGGCAATACTGGGCCCTCAGCCACTCCTAAATTCCAGTAGAAAGGCCGTGGGTATAGGATTCTTGGTAAAGAATATATAGTATCTGCATCACTCAGCCCAACCCATCAGCACCAGCATACTGCTGTCAGGGAGCCTTTCAGATACGAAAGGTCCCAAGGCATTCCACAAGGTTCATTGTCCATTCTGAAACTTAACACTGGAAACCCTACGTGAGGAAAAGATGGCTTCCGGATTTACAGACAATTCTTTATGAGAAAAGTGCTTAAATCTTCATTGCATTTCGTAAATACTAGATAGGCTCACAAAATATGCAGGAATATTGAAAACTACGTAACTGAAGGTTGAAAGACTGTGCAGGAAGAAACTATTTATACTCATCAACGCCACACATTTCTGTTAGATATAGAAGCTGTACTGATTACGATATATCATCACAAAATCACAAACATTGATAGTTCCCGCTGAGATACGCCGGACATGTGGGAATATACGGCTGATTTTGTGGTAAAGATTTTAAAAGAGTTAATGTATTGAAAATGTTTGTTTTGTATTTGTTTCATGACTCACGATCGAGCTCGGCAAGGTGTCCCATTGCTGTTCTGACGACGCATCAGCGGCTGTACCGGGAGTTATTGTAATCCAAGCGACGGCCAGCGGGTGGCAGACGACCTGGAAACTGTTGTCAATACTGAATTTAATTTTTAAAAATGTCTTGGTAACAAATGAATATAAAATTGTATTCACTTCTGCATCTGATGTCCGACAGTTGACATTAAAAGTCTGTAATATATCAGATTTGTACGTGTTGGTGATTACGTAACAAGTTCAGAGAAGGCATTAACATATTTCCCAGTAGCGAGAATTAGTTGATACGACAATCTTTAATTCTGAGAATCTCAAGGTGCATAGAGTTTAATCAGGTAACTTTACGTG
Source organism: Schistocerca piceifrons (assembly GCF_021461385.2). Lineage (NCBI taxonomy): Eukaryota > Metazoa > Arthropoda > Insecta > Orthoptera > Acrididae > Schistocerca > Schistocerca piceifrons. The sequence goes on from NC_060139.1 coordinate 406,622,371, forward strand.
ACTATTCTAATAGCTTAGAGTAAGTTACTAGAAGCCTAAATTGACAGTTAAGTAACAAGAAGTGTTGTTACTCCTACAATACAAGTGTCATAATTTCTCTGAGATTTAATACAGCGATGATTTATACTCTTGTGGAGCTTTTAGAATCGGTAATGCTTGATTAACCTGCTTAACAGTGACCTGATTGTTAGAGAACAATCAAAGAATGATCATAAGCCTACTATGATTGTGAATTCAGTGCTTGTGAATTACGCCGAACGAGGCGAACAAAATTACTAGTGGTGCTTAGGCGTTGTTGAAGAACTTATACGATCCAACCAACTTTTGGTAGAATGCTGGTGCCTTCAATGTCAGTTAGAATTAATATCGGAGTGATTTTTAAATAGGCATTATTCCGACTATCAAGAAGAGTTTTTTCTTTGACTGCGATCAATAGCTGACGTGAGTACCAAATCTATACTGAAGAGGTGCAGTTAATGATATCATTAAAAGTGTATTATTTAAACGCTAAAGTACTCAAAAAAGGTATAACACTGAAACTCTCATTACATAAGAGGATGAAACAGAACATTGACTCCAGAGACTATCGTGTTGTTCAAACATCGACGCATGGAGTCTTCCTTTGTTTCATAACACCGCAAATTATTCCCAGGAACGTAATTCGACATTATCCGTCCAAAATCTCCATGACTCTACTCCTGGTTAGTGTGAAGGATCAGCTATAGAAGAAGCATATTTAAAGTGGAGCAGATTTGACTTACAGGCTATAGATAATATTGGTGCTTTGTCGGAGTCCTGATTATACTAATATCTGCACCTGCAGCGTGGCGACTCACGATCACCCCAGCAACTATGCGAGAAATAAGTCCTTATCCATTAATTAATTCGTCGCAGGCAGCCTGTAGCTGACGTTAAGAGGAGACGGATAGCGTAGAGTTTCAAAAGGAGTCGACTGCATTTGCACTGCAGGACATTAAAATTGCAGGAAGGGTGCAAATAGGGAAATTATACTTATTACACATTTACAGTACAGTAAGAAGAACCCATGATTAAATCTGTAGGTGATCTGAGGGTGTACAGTGGTCCAAAATTCACTACACTGAGCCAGGCATCGAATCATACTGATCTTGCGTGATACATTTGGTATGCCATTCCATGATGCTTCAACTACATGATAGAGTTCATTAAAAGTAAAGGATACCGATTGTTAATGTGTCCGTCTGTCGGAAACCCATGTCGAGATTTTTATAATTAGTGACAAATGTGTAAAACTGGTTCGCCAGGACAACAGTAAAATACCATCTGCGGCGTTCGGTAATGCTGTCGAAATGTAACGCCACGAGGACCTCGAAGATAGGACTTAGACGGCGGCCTAAGAGTGTCAGACAAGTATCGGCTGATGTCCATACGAATGGCTACAAGAACGAGAAGTGATACTTCTCTCTTCCCAATGGTTCCCTGTAAAATTACACCCGGTGCTGGGATCCGCTTCGCTAGGACGAATGCAAGCTGGCAATGTTCATTATCCTCTGAGCCTAAACTCAGATAGATCATGGGCCCTTACACAGAGCCGAGTCACACCTGAAAAGACAACGTGCTCACCCTCCTGTACCCAGGATAGTCTTCGGACGCACCATTGTTGGCACACCCCCGACTGCAGCCACGTGAAGTGAAACTACAACTATGGCCACCCTGATGCTACTCGGTGGCGCTGCAGATGTCATCATACTGTGTATGATGATACTTGTCCAGCTGGAAATAGGCTCATTTCCATACTAGACATAGTTGTAAGGGTCAAATGAACAAAACAGATGTCCACACGACCATCTGGATATGTTCAAGTTCAACATGACGCGGAATATGCTCCTTTGCAGTAAATCCATTTCATATACGAATGACACTATGATATATTGACCAACGCGGGCGGGAATAATGCTGAATGATAAACCACGTGAGCGTATTGTCATATCCCTGGCTATCTCTTGGTAGTATCAATAATTACTTCCCTGGAGAGTAGTATTGTCAAACTTTGTATTTGATCCTCAGTATCGTTTAAAAAGTCCAGTGCCGGGGTAGTGGTTCCAAACTAAATTTGCAGTAACTAACCATTACTATGGATGTCGTGTATTCTATCCGCAGCTCGTAGTCTAGTTACTAGTGTTGCTGCCTCTGGATCACGGGGTCCTGGGTTCGATTCACCGCCGGATTAGGGAATTTTCTCTGCCTGGGGTTTGGGTGTTTGTGATCTCATCATTTCATCGTCGTCATCAACATCCGCGACAGTGGCTACATTGGACTGCGTAAAAATTGGGCCTTTGTACAGGCGCTGTTGACCGCGCAGTGGAGCGCCCCATAAACGAAACATCATCATCGTCATCGTGTATTCTACACCACCGACGAAGGCACGGTCTCAGTGTGAAAATTCCGAACTCGTGTTTCGTCTCGCAAGTAAATGACCTACCCTGATACGAAAACCATGGACTGGATCGATCTCTGGGATACCATATCGCTAAATCATATTCCCTCTCCCCCCCCCCCCCACCCCCTCCATAAAATCCTTCAGTGTACTCTTTCCACCTGCCTGCTCTCTCCGCAGCGTTGTAATCCTACTGTTATTACCCTTGGTTTCAGTTTCACTTTTCAGTATGCTGAGTCATTCCTTAAAATGATCAGTTCTTTTCCGAATTCTTCACGCCTTTCATGCAGCTAATCCGTCATGGCTGATGCACACTTTTTCCTAAGCGATTTATATTGCAGTATTCCTGAGTTTCCTTTATTTCCGACTCAAGGTTTTGTAACAACAACGACGCTGTAATATTGTACATATAAGTAATTTTTTTCTTCTGATTTTTCGATAAACTTGTGTAACTGATTTCATTTCTTTTTTGTTTCATGCCATTGTGTTAAGAAAACTGTAAACAAGTTTCAATGCGAATATTAATGTTTATGTAAAATGTCAAGTAATATTGTGGTAGAATTGAAATGTAACAAATGTTGAGACTGTTGTAAGATGTTTAAAATTGTAACTGTGGATCTGGTCCTTACGGCCGCGTGGGATTAGCCGAGCGGTCTAAGGCGCTGCAGTCGTGGACTGGGCGGCTGGTCCCGGCGGAGGTTCGAGTCCTCCCTCGGGCATGGGTGTGTGTGTTTGTCCTTAGGGTAATTTAGGTTTAAGTAGTGTGTAAGCTTAGGGACTGATGACTTAGCAGTTAAGTCCCATAAGATTTCACACTTTTTTTTCTGGTCCATACGTAGGCAATGTGTTAGGATACGTAGAATGCAAATCCTCGGGTGAATACCCGGCCTGTCAGGGAGCGGTAAAAGGTGGAAGGCAGGCGAGCGCGGGAAAATGCACGCGGGCACTGCACGGCACAACGGGCTCAGTAGTAGTTGGAGTCTGGCATTGGTTTGAGCAACACCTTCTGGAGTGAGGAGGCTCTCCTGGAAGACGCAGTTTCACTGAGCCTCGGGTATGCTGTTCCAACGCCCACACAGCATGGCAAAATTCCATAGGCACTAAATGGAAAAGTATTGCGACGCACCGATACAAGCAGGTTGAAACTTTTAGTACTGTATTCTTAGGGATCAGAGAGTGAACTGTGCAATAATAACCTAAATTTTACCAGAACCTTCCCATCATTTAATTATCCTCACAACTAACCTAGACAGGGTCCTTTCCAAATATTGTGCAATCCGAGTGTCCCAAAATGAAAATGAAAATTTTTGTTAATAATAATTATTTGCAGAACTAGCTATGTTAGAATGGTGTTTAAAGAAATGTTTTGTTAATGAACCAGTAAATGAATAACGAAGGTCTAACGGAGTTGAAAGATAAATTTAATATTGGTATAGTAATGAAGTTTATTATTTCGAGACACATATAAAGGTACTTAAATGAGCAGTAAATATGATGAAAAGAGTAGTAACTTACATAATGGAAATCTTGAACATATAATAAATTCAGTAATCATTTTTAATACATCGATCATAACAGTTTCAGGGTCACCCCCCCCATTTATTCATATGAATTATGAAGTGTTCTAAATTGGTTTGACCAGCAAAAGTTATTAAAGTCAATATAAAAGTCAAAATTTCTCAGTATTTTATCTTTATCAAAATTGACATTTTGCGTGTGTCACGAAAGTGTTATTGCTAGGGTAACCTATGCCCGATTTTAATCAGATTAATAGACAGTATAAAGTTTTGTAGTATATATTATAGTGTAGTGTTATGTATTCATGGTTTTTCCATATCAGTACAGAACGTGAAACTATCAGTTCAATAGATTTTTTGGCTCTAAAATTCTACTATATTATGCAGTGTTACAACTTGTTGTTTTGCATGAATATATACCAACTTGTACAGGGAAGAAACTCAGTTAATGCCTAATTGGGCTGGCGACCGTATTATTATCAAATTGGTAGAATCTTTAGTGTTGCTTTTGGTCCATCCTGACGTGTAATTGCATTTCGAACTTGCTTGACGGATCATTGTTATTACAGAGTGGGTGTAAGTCTGATTTGCCACCGTTCTGAACACGCGGTCGATATCTATACGAAAATCCTTTCTCATAAGGTGAACCCCGCTCACTTACCATAGTACAGGCTTTAACGAGTATTGTGTGCCCCACGCGCACATTACAGTTTCTTGACAGTCACCGTCCTCGTAGCTTTGTTTGTCTGTCCAATATCTGTGGCTACCTCTTTTAGGGAAGTCCAATCCTCTTCAACTGAACTGCCTACGATGCTATTCTCTATTTCAGTATCCTTAGCGAACTTCAAACGCATCTCATCATTCCTCAGGTATTGAGCAGCCCACTTCATTCCACACTCTTCCGAACGATTCACTTAAGCATCAGACTGCTTTTCAACGTCACTAAACTATGATCTGTGTCTACATCTGCGCATGAGTAAGCCTTACAATCCAATATCTGATTTCGGAATCTCTAGTTGACCATGATTAATTTAGCTGGAAAATTTCTGTGTGTCCGGGTATTTTCCAAGTATACCTTCTCCTCTTGTGATTCTTTAGTATAGTAGTCTCTATTACCATCTGAAATCCATTACAGAAAGGGAGTCTATGTCCTCTAACATTCCCACTGCCAAGCCCACTTCCTCCCATAACTCTTTCATTTACTGCTTCCCCTATACCCGCGTTCCAAAGCCCATGATTATTATATTTTGGTGTCAGTGTACATACTGTATTATCCGTTCTGCAATTTCATATACGTTATCTCCTCATCTTCTGCTCCCTTAACTGTCCCCAACTATATCTAGATTAATCGTTTCCATTTTACTTTCCAGATTTTCTAGCTTTACTACTGCATTCAAATTTTTCACACTCTACACTCCGACTCGTACAAGGAGAGGACGTATCTAATGAAGTGAGAGAAGAAGAAACTGGAGTCGATATGGAAGAGACACAGTTTCCATTGACAGAGCCAGAATTCAAAAGGCCTCTGGAAGTCCTGAGATCGAATAAAGCAAATGGGATAGACAACATTACATCGGAACTTCTAAAATCGTTGGGTAAAAGGCAGACAAACGGCTAAAGAAGTTGGTGTGTAGAGTGAATGGACAGGTGACGCACTCTCAGACTTATGCAAAAAATACCATTCACACAATTCTGAAAATAGGAAAGACGGATAAGTACGAGAACTGTCGCACAATCAGCTTGAAAACTCATGCATCCAAGCTGCTGACGAGAATAATGTCCAGGAGGACGGAAAAGAAAAATGAGGCTCTACTAGATGACCATCAGTTTGGCTTTAGCAAAAGTAAAGGCACCAGAGAGGCAATTGAGACACTGCGCTTAATAGTGAAAGTGAGACTCAAGGATAAGTGAGACATGCCTATAGTAACTGGCCTAGAAAAATCGGTCGATAATTTATGATTGTAATATTCTGAGAGAAGTTGGAGCATGCTCCAGGAAAAGACGGCTGATATACAATACGTTCAAGAACGAAGAAGGAGCAACAAAACTGGAAGACAGGGAACGAAGTGCTCGGATTGAAAGGGTATAAGACATGGACGCCGTATTTCGACCCAACAGTTCAACCTACACGTCGAAGAAGCAAAGACGGAAATAAAAGAAAGATTTAGCAGTGGAACTAAAATTCAGGATGGAAAGACATCAATAATAATCTTCGCTGATGACATTGTTGTCCAGAGTGAAAGTTAACTTGGGTTATAGTGTTTGTTGAATGGAATGATCTAATAGTTACATAACATGGAATTTGAGTAAACCGGAAAGCTACAAAAGCAATGAGGCGTACCAGAAACGAGAACAGCGCGAAACTTAGGCGTGAATACTGGTCATCACGAAGCAGATAAAGTTAAGGAATTCTGTTACCTAGGCGGTAAAACAGAATAGAATAGTGATAAATTTAATATCAAAATTGGTGGTCGTGAAATAGATGAAGTTAAGGAATTTTGCTACTCTGAAAGCAAAGTAAAGTATAACGGACGGAGCAAGGAGGACATAAAAAGGAAAATAGTCTAAGCACAGGGCATTTCTGGCCATGAGATCTGTACCGGTATCCAATGTAGGCCTTTACATGAGGAAAAAATTTCTGAGAATGTGCGTTTGGTGTACAGCATTATACGTCACATAATCATGGAATGTGGGAAAAACGGAATGAGAAGCGTTAGTACGGAAGAATGTTGTGAAGTAGATGGACAAATAAGGCAAGGAATGAGGAGGTTTCCCGCAGAATCGATCTAGAAAAGAACATGGTAGATACTGAAAAGTCGAAGATACTGGATGATAACACATGAGTTAAGACATAAGAGAAAATGTCTCTATGGTGCTAGAGAGAGCTGTAGGGGGTAAAAACTGCAGAGGAAGACAGAGGATGGAATATACCCAGCAAATAATTGAGAAAGTAGGTTGATAGAGCTACTCGGAGATGAAAAGTTCCGCACAGGACAGGAATTAACGGTGCGAATAAAACTAGTCGGAAGGCTGATGACTCAATAAAATAAAAAAAGAAAATAAAACTGAAGGTACTAGAAATGTATTTGAATTTAGTGCCCATGTAGGTAATATACACGCCTTTTTCTTCTCCATTGGTAAGACGTAACAACTTCCATGACCCATATTACGTATGTTAATGTTAGCTGTAGTGAAACTATCGCTCATCTTTGTCACGAATCTGTGCTGCAAACATTACGCACAAGTTGTCAATAATGTGTGATTTATTTTCCACAGCATGTTTCCGGATTACATTATCAATTTATCAGGTTCTGAAAATTTAACAGCTACGAAGTGGGTCGAAAAATGTTGGACTGATAAGGAATGAGGAGGTTCTCCGCAGAATCGGCGAAGAGAGAAATATCTGGTAAACACTGACAAGAAGAAGGGACAGAATGATAGGAAATTTGTTAAGACATCACAGAATAACTTCCTTGGTACAAGAGGGAGCTGAAGAGGGCAAAAACTGTAGAGGAAGACAGAGAGTGGAGTACAGACTGAAAATAACTGAGACCGCCGGGTGCAAGAGACTCGGAGATGAAGAGAGATTCGTGGTAGGCCACATCAAACCAGTCAAACGACAGAGAGAAGAAAGGAAAATAAAATCGATAAATCGTCCACAGCCACGTCGTGAACGGCCCCGCCTAAGCTCTTGAAAATCACTAGTAACGTCACTACGACGTTAAGTGCAAGAACTCCGCCGTCCATCTAAATTTCTGACGATGTGTCTGAAAAGCTGACTTTGTGTTTGTGCTCCAGAAATTGAACTGAGAAGGGTATGTTCCTAAGTGTTAATAAATGAACTTGATGAAATGTGGCGGGTATGTAGAGGGGGGAAAATGCAATACGTTTTTACTGTTTGTGCCCAGTTTCACTTTTAACTGGGAAATCAGACCCTGAAAGGTAATTTAACATGTTATGTTAAGAGGGTGTATATTTACAATTATGATATACATAAAATATGATTTTCATATAAAAGTTGGTATGTACTCGAACTAACGTTCTGGAAAACTGAACTGTCGACTTTTCTAATAAAAAGAAATTTGGCAAAATACGTATCAATATCACTTAATTCTGAAAAATCCTTTGCTGCAGCATAAATCAAAGGAGTTTTCAAGCCACAAACGTCCATGTGTGACAAAGCTGGTTTTAGAAATACCAGCTTTGGGCAGTGCAGCCTAGCTATCAGAATTTATGGAAAAATATGTTATAATAACTATCAGCTCTTCGTGATTTTCACAGTGTGGGTGTTTCCTCAACCTGCATTTAATCAATGACCATTACATAGCTTTCGTTCTTGCTGGGAGTAGGAACGGCAGGGGAAAAACCATCGTGAAAAACCGGGAACTGGTGATACAAGCGTGCGGTCGTAAAATATCTAATTCATATGACTGGGTCTCCGTGACCTTGCGCAGCATTCACATGAGAATGGTACCTTAGTAAATTTTCAATCCCGGTCGTGTTAAGTGAGAACGTGCATTCTAAGACTTTGGTCAAGAATTGCCGATTTATTAGTTAAAAACCTGGGAGTGACTTGCAAAAAGCACTGCACAAGTATCTGATTTTTCTGTGATGCCAGGCTGATCTCCGCGGTACTTTGAAGTTCAGTGGTATTACTGGCTCGATGCTTTGCAAGAAACCAATGCTGAGAAGTGATTCCATTATTTGATGATGTGTCACCTGCTACGAGAACGACACCTATGATCATCGCACACAATTACAGGCGATCATTCCCGCAGTTTAATGAACTGCCACTGGACGGCCCTGCTTCACGTCAACACAACTCATGCTGAAGTGGGGTGACGCCAAAGCCAAATACTTCGCTGAGGGGCCAGCTGTTTGAACATTAGTGTATTACAGCGCAGCGAGCTCTCGCTCTATTAAGGCCTTGAGGCTTAATTGACTGGCAGCAGACACTCTGATACGCAGGACATGCAAACAGTGCTAATTCAGTATAGCGACAGCAGTTTATAAATTTGTTATTATACCTTGGCACTTATTAATCAATAACGTAATTGTCATTGCCGGTTCTTAACGTAAGAGCCCATGTTGAATTCTTAATGCAATCCTAGGTCAGAACTGCATCTACTGTCTATTTTTTAAATTAATTCATTCCTGTATCATTAGATCGAGCTTATTTATGTCTGGTGCACTTCTCAGCGCTGAATTATTACCTTGAAATGACTGCGTTGCAGCTCGATTTACTGTGTCGTTTTGTATACTCTAGAAGGGAGCTATAGTGATTCTCTTTTTCAGTTATATTTTTCTTCTCATGTTCATGCGACTTCTCATGTGACTTGTTTGTAGTTCGCGATGTCGGAAAACGAGGTCATCACAGCCCGGTTATATCGGTAAGTCCCTTGTATTTAACGTTTTGAGATGGTCGTAGTTGAAAACGATGTAGCACAATTGAAATTCAGCAAAAAAAAAAAGGCAAGTCCACGGTGAGCACTCAGTTTGAATAGAGGAGGTACGAATGTAAAAACAAGAAGTCCTGAGTTCTTATGACTGACGTGTCACTACAAAATGCTTGCTTAAGCTTTGTGGAGATGAGCAAATAGGTAAGCAAGAAGCGATCACCTGTTGGGAACTTTAAGCAAGAGGTCAGACAGAGACAAAAATTGAAGTGAAATCATTATTCTACGACGAAATTCTAGCAGGAGGCAACACATTAGGCATACTTGTCTTCCTTAGTATAGAGAATTTTAGAAAATTTTATCGAAACGAAGGTGGTACTTGGTAAATTTGAATCAGACAGAAATGTATGACGTGTTCAGAATTATAATAAGAATTTTTGAGTAAGCACTCGTCCGTGAGAAAGATGGATATGTGGAACAGTTTGAATCAAGGCAGAAGATGTGGTAGAGTACGTAACCGAAATTTAAAGGATGTCTTGCAAGACTGTTACGAAAGGAATTTGTAATTGGATGAACCGATCAAAATGAAGGCGATAGGGTATTTGATCATATGTAGCCGGTAGAAGTACAGGAAAACTTGCTGACGGTCCCCAAAGAATATATGGAATTAATAAAAATCTACGCTGGGACAACTAGAAACGTTGTATAACCAAGTAGAAATGAAGAGTCACGAGATGATAGATTGCTGTCAGGAAATGGCGAGAGGAATACTGGTAGGCAATCTCGTAATGATAGAGGATATTATGGCAGGCATTGGATCCAAGATGACTACAGAAGATTAGAACGCAGTTTGTAATTTCGCGGAAGCTACCACGAACAATGCAGTATCTACAACCTGCACAACACAAAGTGTTTAACAGAAAGTTGAGTCAGCTGACGCTAGGCGGAAAGTAAACAACGACCTTGTCATGCTGCAGCTGAATGCTACAGAGAGTCAGATTTCTGGTGTGGTCCGACCGGAAACAGGTAACGCAAAACCAGTGAGTTTTTCAACATGCAAGGTCGACAGTATGACTGACTTAAATGACGATTTTCTGCAGAAAAATGGTGAAGACCGTAACTAAATTGTGCAGTCTATGTCAGAAGCAAACATCTTTGAAAGTGAAGAAGATGTCTTGGAGGATGCAGGCGCTAAGGTTAATACTGTGTCACAAAAACTGTATGCGAAGTACTTAGAATTGGGAACAAAGATACTAAGCATTCTATTGAGTAGATTTCATGTTACATGTGCTTCTTTGGGTGTAAAAATCAAGATAATTAAAGAACAATCTTAGTTACTGTGAGTTTAGATGTGAAGACTATGATGTATCGCCACTTGTGATGCCAGGGTCCTTAAAACTAAGTGTTGAGTGGTTGACGGAGCAGAAAGCTCGTCTGAATTTTGGAAAAGGTTGTATAGAAGTTCAGAAGGCAGAGAAAGATGCTCTGACTGATTTTAAATGGAGAATTAATGTTAGGCAGGTAGTGGGAGTAACTGAGATGTGTTGTTTATTGCAATTAGCACTGCATATTATCGCAAAGGAAGATTTGGCACCAGTATACAAGAAGCAATGGAGACGGGATGCCGAGGTAGACACGGGATACCGTGTACTTACAGTGAAGCAAAAGCATATGTCTCTTGCACAGCAAAACTGGAAGGAAATAAATGATGCAACAGGTATTCTGAGAATACATAAGCACGTCCCTCGAGTGAACCAAAAGTGGCAGAGACACCACAGTCTAGCTGCCAATTAGAGAACATAAGCTATTTATTATACGGTAATATCCAGTAGCGCAGTCAAAATGTCAAGCAATAGAAGAGAAGATACAGAAGTGTCGATCAACCAGTATAATAAGTTGTTATTTGTGTTAGAAAAGCGAAATAATGGCACCATAACTATTCTATATACATGACTGTTGAATAAGATGATAATTCCGTAATGGGATGGACCCAAAAGCTTAGAAAAACTACTCCACAAGTTCCATGGAGCAAAGGTTTTCAATAGAATCGACCTGACGTAAAGATATTGGCTAGCACAGTTGCACAAGGATTCAAGGCAGAACACGGCTTTTTTGTGTGGAGGAAGCAGCTACCAGTACTTTATATTATAATTTCGTTTCATCTCAGCATTCATGAGATCACTGGACAATTTTCTGAATGAATAGTTAATCAGAAAGGTAACCATGTATTTATTCACTGTTTTAAACACAACTCCGTCATGTGAAGAACATGTGAAGATAATTGGAAAAGTTCTCATGATTTTTAAAAGGCATGTAGATTTAAAGACTAACAAATTTGGAAAGAAAGACATTAGGCTCCTGGTACATGTTACTGATTCCCCGGAAAACTGGAAGACGCAAAATTACAAGCAGTTCAGGAGCAGTTAAGAAAATTCTAACACCTCTCAAGTAACATCTTAGAGGATATCTCAGTTATGTGGATGCTATAAGGAGTTCATTAGTAGTCAATCACTTAAGAACTTTGAGTTGTTGAAACAACAAGGCTTTAGGGAAATGGACTGTGGAATGCTAATGGAAATTGAAGAGATTAAGCGACATCTGTGTAATATGCAATTACTTCCATACTCAGACTTGAATAAAGCGATTTAAATGCTCTGTGGTCAGATTTTTAGATTGGGTGTACATCTATGTCAACTGGAGGAGGCTGGTCATGATAGCATAAAAACCATCAAATTAACGAACAGGTCTGTGGCGACGTGCAAGCCGCAATCTACCAAAACTGAGAGATGTGCCCTTATAATTTTGTGGGGATTCATGAAATTCACATTATTCATCAGTCAGATTTATTAATGTTGTAGTGTACTATAAGACACTGTCTTTTCTACTTCACAGAAAATTACACCACAACAGCGTTAGCACATGATTACTCACATTGCATGAATAATATTTTAGTATTATTTATTTACTGACAAGTCAAACACCATACCAGAAGCACGTTCAGGGATGACATTGGGCACAGAAGTCGCTAACATAAACACTCCACAAGGAAAGGAACTGAGTATTTATTTGATAAAGGAAATACCATACAGATCATACACGATGGTGTTGCTTAAGAATTTGTGAAGGGAGCAAAACAGGATTCCAGGATTTAAGTCTGTTAACAGCAATACAGTTATGCTGAGGAAGATAAGTTTGAAAAGTAGTATATGATTTATTAAAATATTTTTAATCAGTGGGTGAATGACTCAACACAAGATTGTAGATGGAATTAAAAAGCTGATATGGTATATTAACTTCAGTGATGCTGATTTAGGCACAGACAAATGTTTAGTGAACCTCAAATGCAAGTATTTATTTTTTGGAGTGATGGAAAGATGTCTAAGACTCTTCTACAAATGCGATAAATGACAGAAGACAAGAGCAGCCACTGTTAGGCACCAAAGGCCTATGTACACATTAATAAAGAAAGACGTCAAGAATATGGTGCCCATAGATTTAGTTTATCCTTTCCCAAGGCGCCATCGAAATTTCGTTCAACTGTTGATGGTACTACAGGTGTGAAGTTTTACCTTCCAAAAAGAGCAAATAGAAAAATGACCTCAGTAAAATTAGAAAACCATTACCTCACAAATATAGGCAAGCCTGTACATATCTGACTGACCATAGCCCACAGTTTATTTTAGGAGAGTGGGAAGAGATGCTGCAGGGAAATTTATAGCAATTAGTAACTAAATATAACCGGCCTTTAATCCTGGAGAGAGAAAAGACGAGAACTACATCGGTCAAAGTACTGCTGCAACGAACAAGGGAGATGGAAGGAATGTACAGTGGATTCTGAAGGTGTTATAAATAGCATGAAACAGACCGAAATGGGATTCACACCATGTGAAATCATGATTAATCAGGCAGATGAGAGTATATTTTTGGAAATCTTAATTATTTCCCCAACCACAGATCGAACATAAGATAAAATGTTAGAGCTGAACACGGAAAAGTTAAGAGAGAAGACTCTGCAAAGAAAGAATGCTATGATAGAACAGTGTGGCCCATTAACATGAAATAGTTGTCCTAGTTTTAAGTAAAACTCATATACGTCCTATCACTGTGAGCAGCGTCCAAATACAGATGACCTGGTAACAATGAAAACTGGTAAACATGAGGGCCAATTCCATAGGAAGAACATTAAGGGATATACCGAAAAAGCATAGTGACTACAGTGTTTATAGATTTTGGTTGTTTTCGTGTCATATAAATACGCAGTGTATGTGACTATGTCGTTAGTTACTTTTGTGCACTAATGATTTCTGGATATCACGTAATAGCTTATTAATATTTGTGTGAGATGTTTGGTAAAAATTCTTTCATGTGTTGCGAGTTGTATGCAACAATAAACCTGAAGTAGAGTGATACTTTGAGTAATGCTGATACGTTTTTTGATTGTAAATAATCTGACATTTTGCCTATACTTTGTGTATATTTAATAAGATTTGATTAGTACGTGCATCCTCGTTTGAGGGAACAAGATTTCTGGAATTGCCATTTTGTAATTAATGTCTCATAATATTCTGGTAACTTGGTCACTTTTCTGAGAGTGAGATTAATTGCTGTTATAACTTGGTATAATAATACAAATAATGAGTATTGATTCATTAAATAATTTTCATAGCCTTTATAATTTCTCTTGTTCTAATTAGACGAATACACTGTACTACTGATAGACATAACGTTATTATAAGGTGTGTAGGCTAGGAGTTCAGCATTCATAGGCCGTCGCTGTAATAGTTTCATTACACCCTGAACGGATTACTGCGAGGTGGATGTGCCGATCTGATAAGTGAACATCGCGACCATTGTATGCTGTAACAGTGGTTGCTTAGTCTTAAAATGTGAGCGCGCACCACCACAACAAAGCAGCCCTCGTCACCATGTAAAGAAACGCCCAGTGGTGAGTGTTGGGAGTAGTGAACATTTTTATTGTGTGGATGGCCAAGATGTGGGAGTGCATAATTTTCTTTTACGTACTGTCTTTGACGAATAACATGAATGCGTCCTTTGTGGCTCTGATGTAACTGTACTTTCCATTTCAGGGACTTATTTAATTCTATATATTGTTGTGTAGGGTAGGTGGGGGTAAATGTACCTTCATGGTGCAAGAGTGCGCATCAAGCTTTCCAGCCCATAAGGCAGAAGTTCACCACTCTACCACCAGACAGCACACACATTATCCTTTCCTCGCTGCTATTCTGGGACCTTGTGGCAGTTTACAGCTGGAGAAAATGCGGTATGTCACTTATGTACCTTTTCTATATGAGATTTAAATAGGTTTCACTGAGTGTTAGGTGAATCTAAATCCATTTAAAAATTGGACGAATTCGGTAGCGGAACTGGCGGCTATCAGTTTCCAAATCCGCTTTGATCTGCGTGACTTTAGTCGTGTGTGTTATCTGAAGATCGCCGAAAAAGAAACCAGCGGAATGGGTTAAAAGCACGCAGCTGCAAGGGGATAGAAGTTCGCTGTTCACAGTTTTACCATATCAAGAAATTGTTTGAGAATTTTGATTCTGTAGCATGTATTTTGACTTTTATGGTCCATTCTGTCGTATTCAGTCATATTTTGTTCTTATTTATTTATCTTAGATGCCTCGCTGTCCACCTTAGGTAACTGAAATTAATTTTTCTTTTTTGGGAAGTGGTTTTTTGAAACAAAAATTTGGAAATTTGTGGTAAGGTCTTATGAGACCAAACTGCTGAGGTCGTCGGTCCCTATGCGTACACACTATGTAACCTAACTTAAACTAACTTACGCTAGGGACGACACGCACACCTATGCCGGAGAGAGGACTCGAACCTCCGACGGGGAGAGCCACGTTGGACCGTGACAAGACGCCTCAGACCGCGCGGCTGCCCAGCGTGCCTTGTTCTTTTTTTTTCCAAACAGGTCTACTTCTCACACAAACTAACAAATCTTCAATAAACGCTTTTTTTTCAGAAACCGACCGCGAACATCAACTTGACATCCATTAACGGAGCAAATCTACCACCAAGCTGTTGGTCTTTTCCAAAATAGAAGCTCAATAAGGCACTCCAAAGCCACCGGGTTTTACCAGAGGCTGCCTTGCTAAAACGTCTTGAAACTGGCAAAAGTAATGAGCACCTTGGTCGATTCACAGAAACTTGGAGGAAGAACAAGCAAGGATGCAGCATTGCACTTCCCTCGATAAACTTTTTTCGGCCCTACTCTCTGTTCATTACGACGTTTACTTTTTGATTTCGCAAAACAGAAGAAAACCGTACCAGTCATAGACTCCTAGATGAAAAATGATTTCTGGTAGAGACTTCACAGGTGAGTTTACGAAAAGAAAAAATAAATGGTCTCTCAGAACGGCTGGGAAAACAAGCGTACCACGTACGACGGGGTTTAGCAAGACTCAGTTAAACAAATATTTTAACAATCTGGAATTAGTCTTCAAGAAATATCGTTTTCCTCCCGGTCGTATTTACAACATGGAAAAGACTGGCGTTCAGACTGTCCCAATAAGCTCCGGGGAAATCAGTGGCTGCAGAACAGGGCAAATCATCACTGTTGTCTGTTCCATGAGTGCCGTCGACACCATGCCTCATCCTTCTTCATTTTTGCACGGAATCGACGTAGTCCCTTACTGATAAATGGAGGTCGAACGGGATGTGATATGGCTGCATCCGATAAAAGTAACATGATCGCAGTATTGGTTATTACATGATCTAATCATTTCGAAAAGTTTAGAAATCCCACAGTTAACAAATGAATTTTATTAATTTTGGCTAACCACTTCTTTCAAAGCCCGCTGGTTATTTCCTTTGCCAAAGGCGACCACGTACACATACTATGTTTGCAGCCCCTTAGCAACCATAGGACACAGCCACTTGATAGCAACTTTTTCAGGGCTTTCAAGGTATTTGACGACACGGAAGTGGATTCGCGTAATGCGTGTCATGTCGGACAGATGTTGAGCCTGTATAACTTACATGAGCTGGTGAAAGTGGCATTTAAAAAGGTGGCTACTGTTGAAAATGCCGTCGCATATTTAAAGGCCACAGGATTTTTCCCCCCTCAATCGAAGCCAGTTGCGAGGTGCCGAATTTGCGCTCTCAGAAGTGAACGATCAATATTTTGACGATGACTCTTACGAGTTCGATCAACGGCACATCATTACCATTGGTGGAAATGAAGAGGTTGAGTCACCAAGGAACGAGGAAATCATTGTAGAAAACAAGGAGCACAATGGCGGAAATGATGAGAAGGAAGATCCACAGTTCATTACTTCTGAACCAGGACGTTGAACCGTTACGTTAAGTGAGTCGTCTACATATCTTTCTTCGTCAGACTCTCCATTTGCTAATTGCCGTGCTAGTTACTGTCCCAATATATCCTCCTTTCCTTCGTGTCCTACATCCGTTGCTCCCTTGGTATCCCCAGAGGAAATAATTCCACTTCCAGAACAAATAAAACGGAATCATAGGGAGGGGTGTTCGTCAGAATGGTTAACTCTGAAGCTACGTAAGGCAATCCGGAAGGTGCTGTCTGCTGAAAAGAAAAGCTTAAATCACAAGAAGAAAGAGAAAGCTCTTGTTAGACGCAGTAGAAAAAAGTTGACATTTTCTACCGTTAAAACACTTTCAAAGAAACAAACTCTTCCGCCGTCTTCGTCGAAATCAGAGACAAAGACGTTTTTACATAACATCTCTACATAACATTAGCTCTGACCTGGACCTAGATTTTTCAGAGGACGAAGTTGTTGTAGAAGATAGCTCCATTGCAAAGGCACGAGAATTCCCAGTTGTAAAAGTCTATGGAAAAACTAAAATTTCGTTTCGCCTTCACTTATTTAAAGTTTTTCATTGCTTCGGTCATGATAAAAATGGAGATTTCTTACATACGCCTCCCGAACACGTCGAGTTTTCAGGGAAGAGACGAGGAAGGTTATGTTGAAAATAAAGTCATTTGTAAAATGAATACCAATTTATAAATGCTGTGGCAGATTTGCAAATATAGTTAGTTTTGTCGACGATCTGTCCGGCATCTCAATATACTG
Source organism: Schistocerca piceifrons (assembly GCF_021461385.2). NCBI lineage: Eukaryota > Metazoa > Arthropoda > Insecta > Orthoptera > Acrididae > Schistocerca > Schistocerca piceifrons. The sequence continues at coordinate 406,639,772 of NC_060139.1, forward strand.
AAATTGTAGTTCAAATGCAGGTTTGGGTAGGACCCCTCTAATCTTTCTGCGTTCCCCATTTCTATTTCATTACGATAAAGTATTCAAAATGTCTCTTTTCTATTACTTTCCGTTGTTGTACATGAAGAATGTTATTTTGTTTCATGGACCATTTTACCTATGTCAGTTTTCAACCAGTTTCGGTTTTTGAAATTGCAATGCATAAAAGACAGTTCCTAATTACAATATAAATGTGTTGATGTGATTTATTTAAGATCCTACTTCCCGAGTTCTTAATTTCTTTTTGCACATATTTATTTGCAACCTTTCTTTTCAGTTGGGGGTACACGTCGCGCTGCACACACTTGCCCGAGCGTGCATACTTTTACCCCACAGCACGGGGTGAGAGTATGTAAAATTATTTTGTAGGAAAACTTTTAGTACTCCTCTAGTAATTATGACACTCAAACTTTTACTCAATGTTGCATGCGTAGTTAATACAATATTACAATAATGTAGCACGTTTCTATTAAATATTTAGTAAAACAAAACCTGTAATTTTACCTGCACCTAGCCTGTGTGTGTGTGTCTTTTTTTTTTTTTGCCTTTGTGGTGTAAGAACGATTGAGAGTATAATTAAGCTTTTTTCCTTGAAGCGGGCAGCACTGTGGTTGCAGTCCTACGTGTATATTAATTATTTCGACATGGAATATGATTTTCATGTATGCCTATATGGTGATTAGCCAGCTAGGGCCGCATGTGTGAGAGCGGGTACGTCTCCCTCACTATCGCCACTACGCCATTACAGCAAGAACTTTAAATCTTGTTTCTCGCAGATCTCTTCTAGAAGTCTAAAACATTTCTATGGGAATGTAAGCGTACTGTTATGTCACTTCCTGTCCCACGGGAGTGTCGATAGTCACTTCCCTGGAGAGCGCAGCTTCCACGGTGCCTCGAACATCCAGCGCTGACGTCGATACTGGAAACGAAACTTGCGCTATTTGATGATGTAATTAAAGCCTTTACGACAGAAGTTGTGTATTCTACGCCAGTGGTGACGGTTCGGTATTTCTGAGTTAATTGAGATGTGAAATTCCAAACTCGTGTGTCGTGTCGGAAGTAAACAACCGACCGCATCGCTACGATAATGGGGCAAACATCGTGGACAGGATCGGTACTGAGCGTGTGTGTGTCAGATACAGAGAGAGAGAGAGAGAGAGATCTGATCAGTTTTACTAAATTTCACGAGTGAAATACTTGGTTCGGATTTCGTACCGCTAAATCGTCTAAACTTGCTTCGCGAACGATCACGTTTACGCTCGTGGAAATAACTACTAACGCTCCTAGGATGAAACGCAAACTTTTACTCAACGCTACTAAGGTATCACGCTAGGTGTTGCACGCGTAATTAATACAATATTGTTGCACGTTTAAATAATTAGTAAAACCAAAACTGTTAAAGTCATTAAAATTATAGGTTAATTTCAGTTGCAAGAACTGTGCCACCCGCCTAAACTTCCAACACTCTATTTGAGGAGTGGATATTACGTGTTTGTGCTCCAAGTAATGAAACTGAATGATTAACAGTTCGAATTACGGTATTTAACAGTTGCTCGTGATTGTCACTGTGTGAGTGCTTCGCTAACTTGATATCAGTCAACGGACATTACAGGATTTTAGCTTTAGCTGGCAGTGGAAGCACCAAGAGAACAACCGCCGTGGGAAAGCAAGAACTTATGATTTAGGCATGCGGTCGTAATATATGTAATTCATGTGCCTGTGTCTTACGTAACCTTGTGCTGCGTTCGGGTGAGGGAAGAATCATGCGATATTTTGACCCAGGAGCGTTACAGTCGCATTCGTCATAGTCCCTGTAAGTCCATCTTTGTTAAGATGGTTACGAGACCTTGGCTGGTCAGCATAAAATGTCGAATCAAAACACCAACAACCGTGTAAATTTCCAATTGTTATTTTATTTGAGCAACAAGTTTCGGCGCTACATTACGCCGTCTTCAGGCCCCCTAGCCGACGTGTAGGAAGAATGCCAACTCTGGCCCAGTCGAAATATTAGCCAGCATTTATTGAATGGTGTCCGTAGGTTTCTTCTTATCACAGCAATCACTTTCCGCCTGCCGACACCATTCACTGAATGGTGCCCCATATTTTGACTTGACCAGATGTGACATTCTTCCTATACTTCGGGCAGAGGGCCTGAAGATGGTGTAATGTAGCACTAAAACTGATTGCTTGAATAAAATAACCGGATACTGCTGAAGGTGTTTTGACTCCACATTTTTCCATTCTTGTTAGGTCGAACGCTAACAGATGGTCGTAGAAATTGCTCCTCCTTACACAAGGAATAACAATCTTCCTACAAACAAACAACACCAAAAGGCGATTTCCAAATGAGAAATTCACTGTCTAATCGTTTCGTATACAGGGTCTCCGGAAACTCCGTTCACAAGCTTCTAGGTTTTGTAGTGGCGAGTGAGTAGAAAATATTTTCAATCGGAGCCCGTGTCCTAAAACGTACCGTTTCCATGCTACAGCAGTTTGAAAACATGTCTGCTACGTAGGACTGCAATAGGGTAGTCATGGTGCGGAGTGTTTACGTCGGATCAGCTGATGTCACTTGACGTATACCCTACGTTTCTGACGTGGTTCGAGCCTCAGTCACATGTTAAATCAACTTGGCTGAGTACACGTTTTCAGAATACATGATCCTCCTGTATGACAAAGCTCACGGTAAAGGAAAAGCTGCTCGTCGCCTTTGTCAAGTCGATTATCCACAACGACCGACTCCATAGTATACCCTTTCCGCCACTAACACGCAACGACTACGATGAAAGGTACCTTCACCGTCACCAAACATGACTGTGGTATCCAAACAGACGCCGCACACCCGAATTGGAAGAATGCTGACCATGTTCGTCAAAACTGATTAAGTTTCCTTTTTGTTCCTTTGGTTGTTAATGAGTGGAATCGTAAAACAAGTGATGGAGTGGGTCACACCTTACAAATTAAATGTAAAAGTGGTCGCGCAACCATTATGTATTCAGATGGTCCTAGCACGGAAACGGCACTTTTCTGGATATAGGGCCCTATTCGGAACATTATGTACTCACTCCTCCACCCCCCCCCCCCCCCGAACCCCCTACAAATACTAAAAATTTGTAATAGGAATTTCTGAACGCTGTGTGTACAAAATGAAGAATGCATTGCAGCTAGTTACTTTGTGTAGTTGCTGTTAATTGCTAATCATTTGCATACCTAAGCATGTAAAAAATTTCTTGCTGATTTGACGCTAGTTATCTGCCGTCTTCCTGCTGTTACAGTTTTGATCGTCAGCACTGTGCTGCCCTCCTCTTCAAATTTTCACATGGCCTGTGGTAGAGGATGATCTGGTTGAAGCGTGCAAATAAGTCTGGACCATTTCAGTTTTTAGTCTACTATTCCAAATACTGCAGACTGAAAGATCGTTATACTGCTGAAGCAAAGGTTGTTAAAAGATGTGGTACATTCACATCATGAATTTCTAGCAAACCTGTAGATATAGCTTTTGGCTTGTTCACATTGACTGACATAAAGTGACATAATTATTCCTCATGATTGTTATTACATGGATTTATTTGCGATCACAGTTTCGATTATTGTGCTGTTCTGAATAAATAATTTGTCGCTTATAAAAATTTCTGAGAACAGATTGTTTTACAAAAGTTAAATTGATCTTTTTGGAATTTTTGTCGTTACAGCTATTACGTTATCCCTTACTTATATCTAAACTCTTAAGCACATACATCACGTCGCATTGGAATATCATATTGGTTAAACTACACAGGTTTTCGATCTCGGTAACGCAATGTTTATGGAAACAACTAATTTCGCTATCACACTCTTTGCAAGTGTAAATGGTTGTAGCTCTGTCATAACTTGCACTGAGAAATATCTTTTTTTTTTTTCTTGATGGTGACTGGTTTCGGAAACCTGTGTCCATTTTAAGACCATCCGTATCGTAAGTGTGACAATAAAGGCGATATCCTATATACAAAAAGTGCCCCTGTAGTGATGATCAGAGCGGTACTGTGGCCGACTCAGCAACACTAACTAGGCCACATAGGACGGAAATTAGAGACATCAATTTCATGTGGTGTATTTACTGTTGTTGAGTCGGCCGCAGTGCCGCTTTGATCACCACTACAGGGACATTTTTTGAATTTAGGCTATCGCCTATATTATTACACGTACGGTATGGATGGTCTGAAAATGGACACAGGTGTACGAAACTAATCACCATTAAAAAAAGAAAAAGAACATACTCCTCAGTGCAACTTACGACGAAGCTACAAGCATTTATTTTAATTACAAAATAAGTTGTGGACCTATATGTCATCTGCAGTATGCTACAAGCTCGTAAAATGATCACTAATTACCCTACTGACCATTCCAATTTGTACAATGTATGCTACATCATCATAAAATTTCCTGCATTTTAGCATCCGCTATCAAGCACTTACTGACAGTCACTACTCTTCGTATCCCATACAGTCAGCAATGTAAATGCAAGAGTTAGTTAATACGTAGTCTCTGTATGTTTGTTGAATTGCTATTCCTCGGTAACACTCGATTTTATGCTCAGAACACTGCTGTTATAGTTTCATTTTCCGCCCTTCCTAAAACCTCTATCATATAGAAGCGCTCAACAACGCGCACACGCACAAAATGAACTTCATAATGCACAAAATCAACACGATGTATCAAGTGGCGGATGAAGTAACATCGAATTTCTCGTTGATTGTATCGCTCAACCTCTCATACATGCGTTACGCGTTTGTGTACTGAATCAACAAGATAACTTTTAAATTGTTAAGTACTTGGTGAAAATAGTGATAAAAATAGAGCGCATACAATACTCCGGAGAAACATAGTTTAGCGAGAGAACCAAAGTACAGCACACTAACATTGTCCAGAAATTCTGAAAGCTTATAACGTGTACCAGCAATTGCCAGTGCTATAAATCTAAGACTTAAACAGAATAAAACAATAAACACAGGTTTTAAACTTGCCTAAATTTGTGACATTCGGAACTAGTAAACTTTTACAGAATTTTTACAGCAATAAAGTGATACTACAGTGCCTAAACAATACGGAAGGTATCTCGTGGAAAGTGGACTTACAAAAATGGGATCCTGAATCATAATTTAGTTGATCTTTTTACAACTGGACATGAAGCAAAGGATCTTACCTTCAACAAAGATTCAGCCGATTTAGTTCTCAATCTTCACCACTCTCACATAGTTACATGGATATGGTGTCTGTAAGAACAGACACCACATCCATATAAGTATATAATTCTGGCAAAACCGGCCATGAACTTCTTCTTCTGTGCGGATGCACACATATTCCCCGAACTGTTACGGGACTTGGTAAGAATGTCTTCCACGACTAATGAGTGCATTGGGGTGGGACACTACGAATGTAGAGTGTGGACATACACGGTGAGAATGTGGGTCTCGCGGGAGTCGTGCGCGAGATAGTCCCTGTAGTCGTACTGTCCTCTGTGCCCTCGATGGCTCAGATGGATAGTGCGTCTGCCATGTAAGCAGGAGATCCCGGGTCCGCGTCCCGGTTGGGGCACACATTTCCAATTGTCCCCATTGATATATCTCAACGCCCGTCAGCAGTTTAAGGTATTAAATCAATTCTAATTTCACTTTCACATAGTTCTCCATTCGTAATGGGACATTAAACTGTTACTTTATCCTTTATAATTCAGTTGCTATCAGTATCCCTTGAAGGTACCTTATACATGGTAGAGCAAACCTTCTCACGTGGTTCCAGACTTTTCATAACTAATGATAAGTATTTGCCAATAGATTGACGTAGCTACAAATTCGTTTGGCTTACACTGAACTAGACTGACTTGTGTGGACGTCGGCTCTGCAACCAACGTAAAGCAAATGGTGCCCTGACAAACTTGAGTGCTGCGACACAGTAATGTCTGTCTCAGTAATAAGCACTGTACGTAATATGATTTCCAGCAACTGGGGTAGTACTCAGTCTCTTGTGTAGAGGGAAGAACTGCTACTTCTACTTTTCAACAAGTTCTCGATGGTTACATCATTATCTTCACCTTCTACATTAAGATTCACTCATATTTTCTTGGTTAATTCAATGAGCAGTTGAGCCCAGGAATGATATTTATACATTTAATACAAGCAATTTGCTACTCTACATTTGCCACAATTACGGTGCGATTTGCATTGCTGTACTACTTCATTCTCTGACGACAATGAATCGCATTTTATTTTGTGATCCATCTGTAGGTCTTCGGAGAGTTATTCCCTTCTCGTATGTTTAGCAGAGTGAAATAACAAATAATGTAAGTAACTAAAACTGTGCATTATCGTACTACTTCCTGATAGATGTGAAGAAATTCCCCTTCAAAGTACTGGCGGTGTTAGACGTTCCAACTTGGTTGGCTCATGGTGAAAATGACGTCACGTGAAAACAGTAAATATCCTCATCCAAATATCGCAAAGGCACGCAGTTTTAAATTGTCAGTTTTTGGAACAGAGGGTACTACGCCGCGGAGCGATACAAGCATTTTCGAAAAAAACTCTAGGCTGTGAATAAACCATTTTTCGAAATATTTTGATATGCTTATTATAGAAATTTCATGACTACTGGAAAGTACGACGGAAATGTTCGCAGTGCTGCAGCTGTGAAGGCTGTTCAGTCACTCCAGGGTAACTGAGACCCTAAGAACATTACACGGGTAAAGCAGCAGTTGGTTTTCAAACTACACATTTCTAGGAAGATATTTTCACTCTTCAGTGGAGTGTGCGCTGATATTAAACTTCCTGGCAGATTTAGTGTACTGGACCGAGACTTGAACTCGGGGCCTTTGCCTTTTGCGGACAAGTGCTCTACCATCTGAACTACGCAAGCATGACTCACGACCCGAACGCGTTAGTTGGCACGGTAGCTCAGCGTGTCCGATCAGAGGGCTTAGCTGCCCCTGCAATAAAAAACTGGGTGAACGGATCAACGAACAACCAGAACGGGTGTCATCGGACGTCTGCCACGAACAAATTCAACGAACAGTATAGAAAAAAATGGGATAAAAAGAGATGGATAGAGCGTTAGAAAAAAGGTTGTAGAGCACTTGCTCGCGAAAACCAAAGATCCAGAGTTCGAGTCGCGGTCCGCCACACAGTTTTAATCTGCCTAGAAGTGACACATTTCTGATCTGTCAGAAGGTTTTACAGCAGCTACCATTCTGTTTTCGAGTGAAAGATTCGCAATTCACATATCGAAATGGTAATATTGCTTATGTTTTCTAGTTTCCGTAGTATCTAACATTACATTGAAGAAAGAATAGGCAGAAGTAACTAGCATTTATTTTTTGGCTTGACACTTACCAGTAATGAATAACTTGCATTAAAAGTAGTGCCTCTGATTGTTAATAAAAACGCCCTGGATTCCGTGTTCGAACCTGGTCTTTGCATAATTTCTGAATCAAATTCATCAGCAAAGGCGACCGAATACTTACAGTATAAGAAGTCACTCTCGTTCCGCCGACGGCCTTGTTAAAGAGGATGCTGCAGCTACAGCTTCCTACCACAAGGACAAAAGATGCTCTGAACAGTGCACGTTTTTATTCTTGTGGCGGGAAATTGTTCCCCTAGTCGGGTTAATCAGCAGTGGCAACAACGTAAGGGTGCAGAAGGTATCGGAAACCAATGCATTAAAGATGCGAAAGGTCTATTCACAGTACGTGTGGGCTCTAATTAGAAAGCGTCATGACTATCTCTCTCTACTGGAAAAAGAATCTGGATTAGCCCCACGATCAGATCTGCTGGAGGGGGCAGCCAAATGGAAGGTAACCATGAGAAAAAATCAATGGGTACCGCTCAACGAATCGTGGCGGGAAATGCCAGCAGTTTGAACGTGGTAGGGGAAATAGAACATATGGAAAGGGAAATGCTTATACCCAGTCTAAATATAATGGGGGTCAGTGAAGTTAAATAGAAAGAAGACAGGTTTTCTGGTAATATAAACAGTGGCAGAAAGTGGTGAACTGGAGTCGAATGGCTATGATTGGGAAAGTAGGGCCGAGACTAAGTTACTGTGAAGAGCTCAGTGATAGGAACGTTCTCATCAGAATCATCAGAAAATCGCCGCTAACATAATAACTGAAGCATACATGCTGTTGTCGCCAGCAGAAGATGAAGATATAAAGTATATGAGGATACTTAACGGGTAATTAAGTACGAAACGGAAGAGGAAAAACTAGTAGCTAAGGGAGACTGAAACGTGGTTGTAGGGGACGGAAAGAAAAAAGGGTTACGAGAGTATATAATTTTGCTAGTAGCTATGAGAGACGGGAATGACTAGTGATAGTGAATACTCTGTTCAAGAAACACAAGAGAAGAGGTCTATGTGGAAAAGGTCCGGAGACACGGGAAGATAGCAGCTGGAGTATATCATAGCGAGACAGAAATTCCGAAATCAGATACTCTATTTACAAGGCGGACCCACTGCTGGCAGATGTTGACCCAGATCAGAATTTAGTAATGATGAAGGGTTGACTGAAGTTTGAGAGAAACATTCGGAAGTATCACGCTGGTAGGAAGTGGGTTACTAAAGTATAGATGATGCATGAGACGCGTTTAAAGTTAACTAAAGAAGTGGATAACGCGATGAGAAATGACACAGTAATTACTTTAGTTGAAGAAAAGTGGAATAACTAGAGAATTCACAGATTTGGGAAGACTGACACAGGAATTAGGAAAGTAACTGCGAAGAAATTTGGGCAACATACGAAATATTTCAATGATCGACGAAAGTGTTCAGGAAAAGATAGGAATACAGTAATATGAAACGTAGGAATGAAATAAATAGGAACTTCAGAAAAGCCCAGCGTCATTCCTGCAGGCAAATTGTAAAGAAACCGAGAAAGTAATGATCGTCAGAAGGACTGACCAAGCATACTGAAAATTCAGTATTACCTTTGGTGATATTAAAAGCAAGGGCAACAAGAATTCCTCTGTTAAATGCGTAGGAGAGAGCGTGCAGGTGGAAAGAGTATACTGAAGGCCTCTATGAGGATGAGCAAATGTCAGAGGACGTGATAGAAGAAGAAAATAGAGCCGATATGGCAGAGCTACGGTGTTCAGTACTAGAATTGGAATTTAAAAGTGTTTCCGAACACTCAAGGTCAAATAAGACTCCAGGGGTAAGCTAATATTCCATCGGCGTTACGACTGAAGAGAAATCAGAATGTACTGATAGGATTTGTAGACCTTGAAAAAGCTTTTGACAATGTAAAATAATGCAAAATGTTAAAATACTGAGAAAACTAGAAGTAAGCTACAGTGAAGACGGTTAGTAGGCAGTATATACAAGAACCAAGAGGGAACCGTAAGATGGGAAGACGAGGGCGTTGTGTTCAGATTAAAAGGCGTGTCTATCTGACATCGAAGAAGCGGTGACAGAAATAAAGGAGAGGTTCTAAAGTCGAATAAAAATCAGGTTGAAAGAATATCAATGATAAGAGCAGTTTATGACATTGTTATCTTCAGTGAAAGTAAAGACGAATTACATGTTCTGTTGAATGGATGAACAGCCTAACGCATACGTTATATGGAATGCGAATAAATCGAAGAAGGTCGAAATGAGAAGTTGCAGAAATGAGATTAGCGAGAAGCTTAGTATTAAAATGGATATCACGAAGCAGACCAATTTAAGGAATTTTGCTACCTTGGAAATAATCCATGATGGACGAAGCAAGGGGGAGATTAACACAGGCAAAGAAGGCATTCCCCGCCAAGAAAAAGTGTACTGATGTCAAACATAAGCCTTAATATAAGGACTATTCTATGAGAAAGTACATCTGGAGCATTGTATGGTTCCTCGTCCTGAATTATGGACTGAGGGAAAACCGAAACACAAGAGAAAATTTGAGATGAGGTGGTAAGAAGAATTTTGTAAAGTAGGTGGACAAATAAAGCAATGAATGAGTAGGTTCTCCACAGAACTAGTGATGAAAGGAACGTGGAAAATATTGAAAAGAATAAGGTACAGAATGACATAACAAGGCGTCATGGAGAAATCTCCATAGTGATAGAGAGAGCTTTAGCGGCATACTGCAAAGAAAGAATGACAATTGAATATATCCAGCAAATAATTGAAGACGTAAGCTGAAAGCGCTACTTTGAGATGAAGAGTTTGGCACAGGACAAGAATTCGTGACGCGCTGCATAAAATTAGTCAGAAGGCTGATAACGGAAAAAAATAAAATAAAATAAATAAATATAAAACTGAATGTACCAAAAATTTGTTTGAATTTAGGGCACATGCAGAAATAAAATACACGCTTTTTGCTTCTCCATTGATAAGATGTAACAACTAGCATGATTCAGATTACATATATTAATGTTATCTCTTGTGAAACCATTGCATATTTTATCACAAATCGATCCTACAAATATTACGTACAAGTTATGGCCAATGTGTTATTTATTTACCTCAAAATGTTTCTGGTTTGCGTTGTCCATTTATCAGGATCTGAAGCTCAACTTCTGAACAACTTAGTAACAAATTTGTTATTTTTATAACTAAATCCCCCCTCTTCCACGGGATTAAAGGCAGAAATACGAAAAATTGGTAAGGTGAAAAAGCATAATGTGAGTCAAATACGTGTGATAGATTTTTGTGACAGGCGGGCAGCAATATGAGAGGGAAAAATTTTCTAACACCCTGTTGAATAGAGACCGAAGAGGAAACTGATGTGGTCTGATATGAAACAGCCAAGTGAAACTAGAAACCGTAAGATTTATGCTCAAATAGGGATTAACTGCAATCCTACTAAATGTAAGTCTAGCCACTAATTAGTAGAATTTATAATTTTTTTTACTCATCATTCTTTTGGCTAGTTTGATGCGAGCCGCCACGAATTCCACTATAGTGCTAACATCTTTCATCTCAGAGTAGGACTTGGTACCTACGCCCTCAATTGGATGTGTTCCAATCTCTTTCTCTACAGTTATAACTCTCTACAGCTCCCTCTACAATCACGGAAGTTATTCCCTGATGTCTTAGCTGATATCCTATAATCCTGTTGCTTTGTCTTCTGAGTGTTTCCCAGACATTTCCTTCTTCGCCGATTCTGAAGGGAACGCTCTTTTGTAGCACCACGAATCAAACGGATTGATACACTTCTGTTCCTGCTTTTCCACAGACCATACCTCACTATCATACATCGCTGTGCTCCAGTCGTATGTTCCCAGAAATATCTTCATCAAATTAAGACCTACATCTGATACTAATAGACGTCTCTTGGCCAGTAATGCGCTTTTTTTACGGTGCTAATCAGCTTTTCATGTCCTTTTTGCACCTTTAGTCACTGGTTATTTTGGTTATTTTTCTGCGTAAGTCCTAGGACGCATTAACTTAATGTGCTTCTGATCCGCAATTCGCTCTTTGCTTTTGTCTTTCTTCATTCTACTCTCGGTTCATACACTGTAGACTGTTCATGCCATTGAGCACATTCTGTAATTCGTCTTCACTGACACTGAGGACAGCAATGTCATCAGCCCTTTTTATCACTGACATTCTTTCATCTTGAATTTTAACCTCTCTTGAACCTTTCTTTTATTTCCGTCACTGCTTCTTCGATGTCTAGATTAAACAGTAGATGCGAAAGACTGCATCCGTATCTTACACCCTTTTTGATCCGAGAACTTCGATCTTGGTCTTCAAGTCTTATTTCTCTCTCTTGGTTCTTGTACATATTGTATAATACTTTTATTTCCCTACAGCTTACACTTATTTTTGGAAAATTTTAAACAATTTGCATAATTTTGAGTTGTCGAATGCTTTTTCTTCGTCTACATGTCCTACGAACGCGTCTTCGTTTCTCTGCAGTCTTGTTTCCATTATCAACTGCAACGTCAGAACTGCCTGTCTGGTGCCTTTACTTTACTAAAGCCAAACTGATAGACGACTAATAATTCTTCAATTTCTTCCTTATGTTATTAGTTCAGGAGCTTGTATCTATGAGCATCTAAGGATATTCTGCGATAATTCTCGCACTTGTCAGCTTTTACTATCTTCAGAATTGTGTAGATGACTTTATTCCGAAAGAAGATACCCATTCACATACATTCTACACACCAACGGATATAGTCGTTTGTTGCTACTTTCCCAAACGATTTTAGAAATTCTGATGAAATGTTATCCATCGCTTTTGTCTTATTTTATCTTAAGTCGTCCACACCTCTTTTAAATTCTGACTCTAATGATGCCCACTGTCTTTTCTCGACCCCTGCTTCATCTGCTGTCACGTTACCAGACAAGCCCTCCTCCCATCACAGAGGGCCTTCACTGTACTATTTTCACCTGCCCGCTCCCTTCTCTGCATTTAAAGGTGGAAATTCGATTGCACAGTTAATGTTACCGCCCTTGCTTCTAATTTCAGAGGAACTTCTTTTGTCTTTTCTGCACAATGAGTCAGTCTTTCCGACAATCATTTCTTTTTCGATTTCTTCACATTTTCCATGCAGCCATTTCGTCAACTGAAGTATTTCGTCTGTTACCCTCGTCTTCCGACTCTTGAACAGAGGATTGGTTTTTACTAACTGAAATTTGTTCCTTCCCCTACAACTGCATTCTAATCTCGCTTAAGTGTTGGATTCTCTTCTCCTTTTACGTGCTGAATTTCGCGCAGTATCCTTATATACTTTCTCTACCTCTTCATCTTCTATCTGCGACGTTGGCATGTACACTTGAACTGTTATTATCTGTTTCGATTTGCTGTCGATTCTGATGAGAACAACTCTATCAGTGAACGGTTCACAGTAGCTCACTCCCTGATATACCTTCCTAATCATAACAATTTGACTACTGTTATACAATTTTCCGCCGATGTTTATAGTACCCATTATCGTCTGACCAAAAATCCTTGTCTTCTTCCTGTCTCATTTCACTGACCCCGATTATAAGTAGATTAAGCCTAAGCATATCCCTTTCCTTTATGTGGCGGCCGGAGTGGCCGAGTGGTTCTAGGAGCTACAGTCTGGAGCCGCGCGACCGCTACGGTCGCAGGTTCGAATCCTGTCTCGGGCATGGATGTGTGTGATGTCCTTAGCTAGGTTTAAGTAGTTCTAAGTTCTAGGGCACTGATGACATCAGAAGTTATGTTCCATAGTGCTCAGAGACATTTGAACCATTTTTTTCCTTTATATAATAAAACAGTCCCAACCCCCCCAATAAAGATCTTTATTTATTTTCTAGTGGTCTGTTTCGACCACTGTGCTGGGAATCATCAGACCACATACTCCATGATAAACTGCTGAAGCTGGCGAAGAGTAGGCGCCACAGTAGGAGACTAGGAGTTTTATAAACAATGCATTGCTTATAAACCTACTCCTCGCCAGCGTCAGCAGACTCCCATGGAGTAACCGGTCCGATGATGACCAGCACAGCGGTCTAAACCGGTTACCAGTAAATAAATAAACATTTTTGTGCAGTTGGAACTGTATTATTAGATAAAAAATTTAACACAACCGCATACTTCCAACTGAAAGGAGATAAACTGTTTCCAAAACTTTATGGTTTCCTTTTCAGTTTCTCTTCCTCCCCTACCGTATTCAGATTTCTGACATTCCACACCCTGATTCGCAGAATGTTACCTATTTGTGGTCATTTGTTTTTCTCATCGTTACTTACGCCTTGGCTGTCCTCTACCGGAGGTGTCAATGAGCGACTAGTCCGGAATCTTTTGCCTATGTAGAGATCGTCATGACACTTTTTTAATTTCAGGCCACATGTCCTGTGCATAGACCTTCTGTGTCTTTAATTCTGTGGTTTATATTGCCTGCTACATCCTCAAGCCGATGATCATCGCTGATTGGTCTGCCTCTGTGGGGTGTTTCCTCACCCCAAGGGCAGGTGAGTACCCTGAACTTATGTTCCCTCCTATGCCCTGTTGTACATGGGCACTGGCTAAACGATGGTGACTTCCTATTCTGGAGTTCTCCGGTGGCCATTGCTGATGATTTTTATTCATAATTTAAGAACTGGCGATGTTCAAACACAGGGCCCAGGACGCTTCGATTACTAGCCAAAGACACTACCCTTTAGACAGAGGCAGAACAGCAAACATAATACAATGTAATACTTTTATTAAAGAAGGGAGATCAAAAAGTTTCCGTTCGGACGCCACGTTAACCCTTTGCCTAGATGTCCTAGCTTATTTATTCGCATCAAAGTCGAGCTGGGTTGCATATACTCTGCGCGCAACGCTCTCAGACGGTTAGGTTTTGATCCTATCTTATATAAATAATTACTCGACAACAGGAAAATAATCTCTCTCAATTTTCCTTTTATCATTCTGCACTTTATTTTGCATGTAAATAACTTGTTTCTTCTTCCTTCTCTATTTATTCCTTCTCACTTCCTGAGAAAACCAAACTGTGCGCTATTTCATCAAGTAGATGATTAGTGACCGATGTGAAAGATTTCCGCACTCTCTTATGCACTCATTTACTTAGTACAGTGCTACATTACAAAGCACTACATTAACATAGATAAATACATGAGCTGTCAGGAAGGGCTAAGGTCCAGGAAGGTGACAGATGCTGCAGATGCCTTCACCTCCGTTTCGCTTTGCTAGAAACCAGTACAGCACTAGAAACGTATCTGGCGTTTTAATGTCGGTTGATGTGTGAAATCTTCGAGTCGCCGTTACGTTATTTTTCAGCAAAATGAAGCCAAATCTCACGTTTCCCGTGCTGTATTGACCTACCACGGTACAGAGGTATTTCGACCGGCGAGCACACTCTATAGATATGTTACGTATTAAAAATATGGCACGAGTTTCCGGGAATCATGTATGCCACTGGTTGTCAACGAGTACGACTGATGAACTCTGGTGTACAGCTGAAGAATGTTCGTATGACGTCCTCCCGCCCGTCATCCGAGTTCATTCCGACACTACGTTCAGCCAGGTTAGATGCGTTGTTGCTGTTAGAGGTCACTAATTTAATCATTTAATCTTCTGCACTGTATATGCACAATAAATAAAATTTCATAATTTGCAACTCTTCATATAACTGATAGTTTAATGGTCAGCAGTGTATGCTCTATATCTTTCCGTCGATATGCTCATCTCCGTCATCTCTTTCTACTTCAGCTTATACTTGTTATTCACCTTTTTTTATCTCTCTCTTAGCTTTCCCTTATACATTGTCGTTAATAAATGCAGGGATGTGTTCCTGACACCAAAATGTTACAAATGTTCAGATGAACGTGAGTCCGAAAATAATTTGTTAGGGAGTTACATGGGTTTATTGCTAAAGTCACACGCGATACTTGTAAATATGTTCATTTCTAGTTTCAATGCATGTCCTAAGCCTGCATACCATGCTTTGCTATAACTTGTTGAAAATTCCAACAGTTACTATTTGGCCAGTAATACCCAAACTACATCCGCTGGATGACGTCTAGAAGCACGTTATCAAGTTTATGAAACACATCCCTTGTCTAGGCAGACGCTATGGCAGGACAGGAACCGACAATATGACCATGACTGATTCCACCCCACAAACGCCGTAACTGTCTCTAAGGAACAACATGAATAAAAATTGGCGTTGTCTAACGTTCATTAGATGATCAGGGGTCTGTACAGGACATTCCTTCCATAATTTGCAGGTGAAGAAATTTCGATTCCATGTTGATGTGAACTTTTGGTGATTTTGGGTGACAGGAACACATCTCTACATTTCTGGACACAAATTTATATGAACTCCTTATTTTTTCTGCTGTTCTTCGGAACCTTATTTCTACTCCCCTGTGAATTTCTTTCTTTCTGCTTTGTCTTACACTGCATTCAACTCTTTCCTTTTTTATTTCTTGCAGAATCTTTCCTTTTTACATCTTTCCTGACATTTACTTGTTCTTTCATATACTTCCTAAGAGATAGTCTCCACTCCTATCAAAACTATGTACGTGTAGACAAGTTGTGCCTTATATTCAAAGAAATAGTATTGCTACCAACTTAAACATTTATACCGAATAAATTAATAAAAAGTTCTAGAGATCCCCTTGGTGCATTAAACAATTCAGAACAGAGTTGCAGAAGCGACGAAAACAGCATTCTAAGTTGAAAGAATACAAAACCATAGCCTGAAACTTGAATGAGAGATGCTTTTAACAGCTTCCACAGCAGAACTCTGTCTCGGAATCTGGCAAAATATCCTAAGAGGTTTTAATCACATATAAAGTACACCAGTGCAAAGGCACAATCAACATCTTTACTACGCGACACTGAGGTAGTATTACCGATGATAGCGCCACTAAACCGGAGCTACCAAACAGTTTCCTGGTTCTCTTTCAGCAAGGAAATAGAAGTAAATATACTACAATTTGAATCAAGAACAGCTGCCAACATGAGTAAGTTAGAAGAAGGCATCCATGGTGTGGTAAAGCAGCTAGAATTGCTTCACAATGGTTAGTCTTCTGGTTCGGACAGAATACCAGTGCGTCCCTTTCACATTACGCTGACACAGTAGCATCATACTCAGAAATCATTTACAACCACTCGCTTAACGAAACATATGTGTTAAATGCTAGAAATTTGCACAGGTCGCAGCAATATTCAAGGAAGGAAATAGGAGCAATCCGATGGTTACAAAACCAAATCACTGACATCGATTTGTCGTAGCTTTTTGGAGCATATACTTTGTTTGAACCTCTTATGTAACAGTCTATTGACACATAGTCAGATGAGATTCCGAAAACATCGCTTTTGTGAAACACAACAAGCTCTTAATTTATGGCAAGTAATGAGTAATATAAACAGGGGATCTCAAATCGACACCGTCTTTCTAGATTTCCAGAAGGCTTTTCACACCCTCTTTCACAAGAGACTGTCATTCCTCATCTGCGCCTTTTCAGGTGTCTGTTCGGCCCCATTTTTCTGGGTTGCAGTGCGCGACTGCATCGAACAGAACCGGTGGACCAGCATTTGGAACGAGAGGATATTCCGCCAGTGGGCTGGCCTGCCCGTACTTAAATCCTATCGAGCAAGTATGCGACGCGTTGGGGAGATATACTGCAGCTTGTCCACATCAACCATAAGTCTTCCGGCAGATGGCAGCTGCGTTGGAGGAGGAATGGAAAGCCACGCAGCAAGTATTCCTTACTAATCTTGTGGTCAACGTGGGAGCACGTTGCCGATCATGCATTGCTGTCTGTGGTGAACACACACTTTTAGAAAAATACATGGTGAAATCTTCAGCTCTCATTTATTTTGCACCGTTCGCTACTAGTTTCGGTCAATGACCATTATCAATCTTAGTTATACCATAGTTGATAATGGTCATTGGCGAAACTAGAAGCGAAGTGTGCAAAATAAAGGACAGTTGAAAGTTTCACCATTATTTGGCAGCTGCTCATAACCACCTGCAACCATATGAGGTTCATTCGAATGATACATGGTCAGTGCGTCTACCTTTGCCTTACCACGTAACTGCGGGTATGTTGGTGCCATCTATTGGTAGAGAGACTGACGTGTGCTCACCGTTTGATGTTGCATTGCGCCAGTGTGGTTTCACGCCGAAGAGAAGGTGGTCACACAAGTTATCGTCCACTACCGAACATGCAGGCGAGTAAGAAGGAGCAACGAGGAGTGATCCGACTTTTGGCGGCGGAGGGAGTTGGAGGCTGTGGTATGTATCGACGCATAAAGGCTGGTGTACGGTGAGTACAGTTTGAGCCGTTCTAGTGTTGTGGAGTGGCGAAAACGATTCCTTGAGCGGTGCGAGTCACTGGCAGACGGTGCTCCTCCTGGACAGGCTCGTCGTGTCATCACACCGGAAATGGTAGCGGAAGTGAGTGCTTTAGTCTTGAACAATCGCAGAATCACCGTGGACGAGATCCAACTGTTACTGGGTATTAGCGTGGGCACCGCCCACACCATAATGCATCAACACTTGAACTTTCGAAAAATCTGTGCGTGGTGGGTTTCCCACCGACTGACCGCCGAACAGCGCAATACCCGAGTGGCGCTGTCTTTGCGTCATCTGTAATGTAATCGTGAGGAGGAATACGGCTTTCTGTCGCGTATTGTCACAGGTGACGAAACATTGTGTCATCATTTTGAACCGCAAAGCAAGCGTCAGAGGAAGCTGTGGAAACATGCGACTTCACCACCTCCAAAGAAATCAAAGGCCGTGCACACCAGTTCTGGCAAGGTCATGATATCCTTCTTTTTTTACCGCAAGGGCCCATTGGTCGTCGAGTTTCTGGAACGGGGAACCACCATCAATACCCAGCGTTATCAAGCCCCTTTACAGAACCTTAGACGAGCCATCAAGTCGAAACGCCGAGGCATGTTGTTCATTGGCGTTATCCTCCTGCATGATAATGCCCGCACACACACTGCCAAAGCAGTGAAGACGACATTGCAGCAGTTTCGGTGAGAAACGCTGGAACATCCACCGTACAGTCCCGACCTTTCACCGTGTGACTTTCATGTGTTTGGACCTCTAAAGCAAGCTATTCGTGGAAACCGATTCGCAACGGACGACGAAGTGTGTGACTGGATCCAGGTCTGCATCCGACAGCAGCCTACTATCTTCTTCAAGGATGGACTCGGCCGGCTAGTGTCGCAATGGGATAAATGTGCCAACAGTTTTGGCGACTATTTTTGAGCATTTGTACTGTATATACCTACATTTTTGAGCTAATACTCGTAAAACACTTTACACTTGTTGACGGGTTTCATTTTAATTCCCCTTGTATACAGATTACATACTTATTAAGAACCATGTCCCGCCTTTTGTAATGTCTTGGGGACCCTCCTAAATCTCAGTGCTTTCAGTGTCACTGAATAAAAGTGTCATTTCTGTTCATCTCTTTGTGTATTTCTTTCAGTCTCTTTCTGGACTATAACGCAGCAGTTCTTTCTATTTATGGTCCAAGTGTCTTCGAGTTAACCTACTTGGAAATAACACATCACGTGAACACAACTTTCATCCTTCAGTTTTGTACATCAGTGTATAGTACTGGTTTACCTTAATAGCGTTATGTTTCTAGGGAATGCCTTTGTTAATTTAGATGATGAGGGAACTGTGCACATTTCGCAAACAGCTGGAATCTGCGCTAGTCGTCGCGTGTGTTTTAAATAAGACGAACTTATTGTAAATGTCACTGATTTACATTTCTCTGATTTTCTGAATAGGCCTATTATTGGCCGCTACATTCTGGCACTATTAAATCAACAGCGCATTATAGATTATGTGGTACAGTGTAGAAGGAAACATACAAGTCATATAATTTAAAATTTTGTTGGCGTAGTTCTATCATAGCCAACAAGCAGCTATCAAAGACACCCAGTCACGTGTCGAGTTCTAGCCCCCTATAGAAAAGTATGCCCTTTTCACACATTGTACATACTGAATCCAATGTACATTACAGGAACCTTTCATAATGATAACTCTTACTGGGTGGATTTTCATCTTCTAATAGACCATTTCTGGCTGGAACGTCGACTACAGATATTTATTTACTTCTCGACATCCTCCTGTATCATTCGCAAATACAGCATAAACAAAGTGGATGTATTAGTTTCTGCTTACAAAATAAAGTCAGAATGTAAAATATGCAGTTCAAAAGTAAATTTACAGACGACAGTTTCTCTCGAAATTGCTTTCTAAAAGTTATTACACTTCATGACAGTTGTTATTCACCTTATCGATCAAGTGCCCCATCCCTATCAATCGGGTAACCCACTGGTGCAGTGTAGAGTCAAAGTCTACAGCTATCTACTCGCAAAAGATTTAGCTATAAGTTGCCAAAAAATAAGAAAAATAGTCGTACTTTGTACGATGTTACTTGCAGACTCTGCTTATTCAAAACTCTACCCATGCAATTACCGCTGAGCGTTGTGAGTATCTCGGCTTTACACCAATACCTAGTTTGCTATATCTTCTTGAATCTATCCCTCCCTGTCCGTAATGCGGTACAAAAATTATGTCTTGAACCAAGGTTGTCCAATTTACACCTTTCCATCTTAGACGATTCCGCATCTCTATCTACATAGACTCTCTACAAATTATTGTAGGGTGCACGGCGGAGCACACCTGGTCCAAGTCATTTCCTTTCCTGTTCCATTCGCAAATGAAGCGAGGGAAACGCGACTGTTTACGAGGCGTGTTTTTTAATTAAGTAACTTTTTGTAATTAAAAGAAGACGTGCTAAAATATCTCAATAATTTTATTTTTACATGAAAGCCTGTACCTTAATCTACTTATCTACATAATTTCCGTCAATATTGAGGCACTTGTCATAACGTTGTACCAGTTTTGGAATAGTTTCCTCATAGAAGTCTGCCGCCTGACTTGTTAACCACTGCATCACCACTGTTTTGTCTTCGTCATCGTCTTGAAGAAGCTGACCGCCCAGGTCTTTCTTCAAGTGCAGGAACAGATAGTAGTCACTGGGCGCAAGATCGGGACTGTACGGAGGATGATGTAGAGTTTCCCATCGAAAAGATGTGATGAGATCTTTAGTCTGATTCGTCACATGCGGACGGGCATTGTCTTGCAGCGAAACGATGCTCAATTTCGACGAACTGTTGTTTTGATTCTGGTGTGACGTAGGCCACCCATGTTTTTTAGCCCGTAACAATTTGACTTAAGAAATCACCACCGTCGTTGTGGTACCGCTCAAGGAAAGTCAGTGCACTGTCTAAACATTTGGTTTTGTGCACATCCGTCAATATTTTCGGTATCCAAAGTGCGCACAATTTTCGGTAATTCAAGTGCTCGGTCACAATGCCGTACAAAACACTACGAGAAACATTAGGAAAGTCATCCCGCAAGGAAGAAATCGTAAAGAGTATGTTTTCTCTCACCTTATTGTCCACTTCCTGCACCAAACTTCCATTAAGGACCGGAGGACGCCCACTCCGTTGTTCATCATGCACATTTATGCGGCCATCTTCAAATGCTCTCACCCACTTTCTTAGCATTCCATCACTCATAATGTTTTCTCCGTAAACTGCACAGATCTCACGATGAATATCGATAGCTTTTAGGCCTTTAGCACTAAGAAATCTTCTAACAGCCCGTACTTCACAGTCGGTGGGACTCACGACTATCGGAGGCATCTTAAACACTCAGTACACAACGTAAACAAGGAAGAATCAGACTGTAATGGCGTCTGTGCGTAGATTAAGGTACAGGCTTTCATGTAAAAATTAAATTATTGAGATATCTTAGCACGTCTTTTTTTAAATTTCAAAACGGTACCTACTTAAAAAACAGGCTTCGTATATGCCTTCGGACGAGCCCTAGTTTCTCTTGTATTAGTGTTCCTACCTCGAAATCTACGTTGGCGACAGCAGAATCGCTCTGCTACAAGCTGAATTTTCCACTTCTCTAAATTTTCTGAACAGCGTTTCGCGAAAACAATGGCATCTTCCCTCCAGAGATCCCCATTTGAGTTCACGAAGCATCTCGGTGATACCCGCTTGTTGATCAAACTTAATGGTAGCAAATCTAGCAACGAATGTCCTGTACCATCATATTTCCTCAAAGTTTCCTGCTTTTGCTAACATCTCTATTATCACAACTGATATGTAATCAGTCTTCGCTGGAGCTTTCGGTACTGCCTTGCAGTTAAAATTTTAATGCTCTTTCTTCTTAATTCGTCTCTTCTGATGGCGCTTCGCTAGCTCTTTAATCTCTTCACGCTGTTATTTCCTTTCCTACCGTTACTCTCTTCGTTTCCCTAGGCATTCTAGTACTTCTTTCTGCCACCGCGCGTTGCATGTGTAGTGTATATCATATATAGTCCCTCCTAATGATGGTTACATTTACAGTTTTACAGCCTTTCGGGTTACATTGTGTTACAACCATGTCTCTCTAAGCAAATATTACCTCGAGACTCCCACTGTTTGACGTTTCTCGGGTTGGAACACTGAGGTTGCTGGTAGTGTGCTGTTCATTTATTCTTAGGGTAAACCTGCTTCCAGTGATATCTCAGCCATCATGATAACGTTTTCTGTTTTCTGAATTTCACTATTTAGTGTAACATAGCAACAAACCGGCTAACGTGTTTTCAATGTTATCACCCAGTGCCTCATATGTGCCGAACTTACGGTCAGAATGGTAACGGGGATAAAGCGTCTTAATTAATGCATCGTCTTGCGTGTGTTTAATTGTGTGTGTGTGTGTGTGTGTGAAATTTTGCAACTCCAAATATGGTAGCTACGGCCTGCTATTACTATGACTGACGGAGCTACAGTAGCAGTTTTCAGCCATCGATATCTGTACTTTCATAACGTACAAATTTTATATGGGAGCATAGGGCTAATGCTAAACTGTGAGGCAATAGTGACAAATACGAAACTTCTGTCAAGTTTGACTGTGACCCGGCAAGAGGCCTATTCCTAGAATGCTATCAGATACAGGAATGTTTTGCTGCCTTTGTTGTTTTTTTTTATTATTCTTTCGCAGAATGGCTCATTAGGATGTGACTATGTATAGTATATATTACTATGTTCAAGAGTCACTAGAGGAAGAGATATACCTGGAAAAGGCGGAAGATACATTTCAGATTGATTACATCATGGTCGGGCAGAAATTACGAAATCAGATACTGGACTGTAAGAAGTATGCAGGAGCAGATATAGACTCATACCACAATTTAATAGTGATGAAGAGTAAGGTGAAGTTTAAGAGACTAATCAACAACAATCAGGGCGCGAAGAAATAGGACACGGAAGTACTAAGAAATGAAGTAATACGTTTGAAATTGTCTGAGGCGATGGATACTGCGATAACCAATAGCTCAGCAGGCAGTTAAGTTGAAGAGGAATGGACTCTCTAATAAGGGCAATCACAGAAGTTGGAAAGAAAAACATAGGCACGAATAAGATATCTGCGAAGAAACCATGGGTACCAGAAGAAGTACTTTAGCTGATCGATGAAAGAAGGAAGCACAGAAACGTTCAGGGAAATACAGGTACCCAGAAGTACAAGTCATTTGGGAGTGAACGTATTACGAAGCGCAGGGAAGCTAAGGAGAAATAGCTGCATGAAAAACATGATTCAATCGAGAAAAGAAATGTTTGTCAGAGGGACTGATTCAGCATATAGTAAAGTCAAAATAACTTTCGGTGAAATGAAAAGCAAGGATGGTAACGTTAAGAGTGAAACCGAAATTCCACTGTTAAATGCAGATGAGAGAGCGTATATGTGGAAAGAGTATATTGCAGGCCTCTATGAGAGAAAGAACTTGTCTAATGACGTGATAGGAAGAACAGAAGTCTTTGTAGAAACGGTAGGGGACACAGTATAAGATTTTAAAAGTACCCTGGAAGATCAAATATAGCAGAAGAAATAGTAAAATTCCACCAGAAGTCACAAATTAATTGGAGGGAATGGCAATAAAAAGACTATTCACGTGTGTGTGAAGAATGTCCGAGTCTGACCATATATCGTCTGACTTTCGGTGCAACATCATACACACAGTTCTGAAGATTGCAAGAGCCTAGAAGTGAGAGAATTATCGCACAATATGTGTGTGTGTGTGTGTGTGTGTGTGTGTGTGTGTCAGTAGCACTTTTCAGCATATATATATATATATATATATATATATCGAAAAGTGCTACTGACACACAGCAATCATATCACCCTCCTCTTCAGTTTCATCTTCTACTCGAACTATAACTTTCTGCCGGTTTAGAGTTGCTTTATCAAACTTGTATCCTTCCAATCGGTACCAGTCTCTTTGACAATCTTCAACAACATGCACCAATCAGTTTTTTCAGTTTTTATCCCGGTCGTCAAAACAAACATACGTTTCAACAGATTCTGAATTCACGGCAGCCACAACCTTGATATATCATTTTGAAATGATATGACCTCTTTACCTGTAAGTCTTCTAATTACGTGGAGGATGAGTTTCGCAGCATTTTAGCTGCATCACCAGGTGCAATCAGCACAAACTGAGGGACAAACCTCAAGTAATGCAAGAAAATATAGCTAAAATATAAAGTATATACGGGATGAACATACTCGCTAAACAGTAATTGTTTCCTCTATTCTCCTCCAAAACTCTTTCTGTCATCATTTTCAGAGATTCAGATGCAGCTCTGGTCCGTCTTCCTTTACTAAATTCGAAGTGACCGTCTCCTATATTCTCCCCCATTTTCCTCTTTATTCTTCTCGCTACTATTCTTATTAAATCCTATAAAACGAACTGCACTCTAAGCTTTAGATCGTTCGGCATTGCCTTTCTTTGACTGAAATATAATGACAACAGTATGAGACGAAACTACAGCAGAGACCCTATTCGACTTTTTTACATTTTTCATTAGTTTTCAGACTGCTCTGATGCAGCTCGCCGTGAATTACTCTCCTACATCAACTACTGAATCTCAGAGCATCATTTACACACAATGCCCTTAGCTGGCTGTCGTATGCATTACATTCTGTCTTATTCTACAATCAACTTATAGCTTTGACTAGTCAGTAGCTTCCACATATTCCTTTCCTCGCCTATTACTCGTTGAAACTCATTTTTATGAGTTTTCTTCCAGTTTACTTATAT
This sequence comes from Schistocerca piceifrons, assembly GCF_021461385.2. NCBI lineage: Eukaryota > Metazoa > Arthropoda > Insecta > Orthoptera > Acrididae > Schistocerca > Schistocerca piceifrons. The sequence continues at coordinate 406,664,375 of NC_060139.1, forward strand.
CCTCGGAAATTTCTTTCTCAAATTGAAGAATATATTAACAATCGTACTCTTCTTTATCGAGAAATGCCTACTTCACGTGCGCTAGCCTGGTTCTTAAATTGTCTTTGCCTCGTCCGTCAGCTGCCATATTGCTTCAAAGATAGCGCAGTTCCTTTACGTTGTCTGACACCCAATCAGCAGTTTTGATGCTGTTTACGTCTAATAGCGTTCTTTTTACTCAGTACTGACGTATTTCTTTGGTTTGCTCTCAGGCATTAGTCTGTGCTCATTACGCTGTTCATTCAACATGTCAGGCATAGCAATGGCATCATCGAACCTTATCCTTTTCTTCGTACCGAATTAAAACGTCTACTGAAATTACTACATTCATTGTTTCTTGTATGGACAGGCTGAATGTTAGTGGAGAAAGCCTGCATACTTACATTATAACCTAACAGCTCCGAGCAGTTCACCCATGGTATTCTATTCTTACTGTTCCATCCTAGTTCGATTACAGATGTTATTTGCTTCCACAGAGACGACCAGTTGTAGATAACTTGCTTGTGTCTGAGGGTTAACGGCTGAGTTGAGAGAGTGTTTCTAACTGCATAACTCAGTTTCGGAAGTTCGCCTTGAGGAGCGCTTTGCACAATGGGATCGACTGCTTTGTGACGAGGGCACATATACTGCAAAGGCTTTGTAGCTCATTGTTTCGTTAAACCACAGCTACGAAATTATTTGCTTTGCGGAGGGATTTCAGTGGGTTGTGCGAGAATTTCTGTGAAGCTGAGATAACGTGAGCTAGCAGATGAGCTACATGCCAAACTCTACTTCTGAATGTGTACGTCTCATAACATTCCTTCATCTCTGCTTCATCCCCTTTCTATAATGAATGGAATGGAAACAGAAAATCGAAAGCCTGCTTCATTTGCAGGTACAAGTACGGATGGGTAATTAACTGACAAACTGTTCTTAAACAAAAGTACGACTGATAATTAGTATTATTTGACTAAAGCGCTCAGTGTATGTTATCTGATAACTGAACGGGAGTGTGTAGTAGAGATACACGCACGCACATTTGATAGAGAAAAACAGATAGTTATTGTTTATTCTGTGTGAGACGGGATTGTAGTAATCTAAGATTACGTAAAATCTAACGGCCACAAAAATTTGGCTACACGGAAGAACTGTCCCAGCTTTATGGCACCTTAGGCTGGCTATGTAAATATCTTTTCATGACAGCATGACAAAGTCTGTTGCACTGGTTCTAGTTTCAGGACACTGATGGATGAATTCTGTTTTTAAATTCGATTCATGTATTAGTTCTTGGGTGGGTGTCACCCTCTGTCACCAACAATATGTTGGAAATAAGATACGCCCTCAAAGCTGGAAAAATGCGAAACGTATCTAAAGCAAATTATGAAAAGTTTGTGTAGAAAATTATATAGAAAATTTTGTGACCTCTATGGAAAAATCCTCATGTCTTAGAATGAAATGGATAAAAAAGCCCTAGAACTGAGTCTTTCCAAAACTATTACAATTATAATTGCAAGTTTGTGGTATTGCTATATTTAAAAAAAACGCAACTTAAATAATATTATTTCAAGCACGTTAAATGTACAAGACTCGAGGTAATATTCCTCAATGCACACATTTGTCAGAAATAATATACAGCATACACATAAATAACATATCAGGTCAACTAATAGTTTCCATGCTTTCTTTCCGTTTAGGCCCATTAATCGATCTAATATCAACGCAACAAGTCTGAATTTATTCACATTACTATGATTTCAAACGTCTACGAAAGATTTCCTCGCTAGTTCCCTCACAAAATGATGAAAGTGAGAAAGTTTATTGGTTATCGGTTACTGCATTTCTGCTGTTGATGCAGTGAAACTGCAGCATCAGACATGACGCTTTAATTTATTACTTCTTTACTACTTAACCTAATCCTAAGATCCTAAGGTTCTTTACGGACAGTATGCACTGACTGAATGTACCCACAAAGTTATATCATTGTTCGATACATAGTTCAGGAGATATGACGTCATAAAAATTGAGATGCATGAAATACTAGACTTTGCTTAGATCGTAGCAAAAACTAACCAGACTATACGCATGTGGTGTTAGATAATGAGTGCATTTAACTACTTCCAATAAACTTCCTAAACATAATTTCAAACGTTTTTTGAACTATACTTAAATCAAATATTTAACACATTAACTCTTGTAAATAAATCAGAAGTTTCGAGTTGTTTCATAGATGAGGGGTCGATTCTTTGCAGAATCGGTGTTTTCTGGTATATTTTCAGAACCTACAGGAAGTGGATTTTAAGAACATTCAGCGGTAGTTCTATGGGTAACTTCTCATACTCTTCTTACATATGGATATAACTCGTGCTTTTTCCGAACTGATGGGTCCTGTTACTTGTTCGAGAGATCTGCGGTAGAATATTGATGTAAGGATAACTCTGCCACAAATTCAGCAGAGAATGCGACAAGGATTCCATCGGGGCCTGGAGATTTGCACAGTGATAAAATATTTGCTTTAAATCCTTCTATGACATTTGTACAAACACAATAGAATATCAAAGAGTTATTTATCATGGAACTACATTAATTTTGCGTATTAGTTAATTTTCTGTGTTTAAAATGCTATTTTAAATATGAAACTTAAAGTCATGTTATCCTTATCTTTTGCCGTTACGAAACGTTATATGTAGTTCCACAGCAAATGGTTTCCCAGAAATCTCTTTCATAATTCACTATCTGGAAACTACAAACATGAAGCTTTGTTTTACAACCTGGCTGCCTCACATGCAACATCTGATGCTCCCAGTGTCTGAAAGCATTCTCTAGTGCACTTAGTCACTGAGTATGAGAAGAAAGCTTTTGACAGATTCCCTATCGACGACGTCTAAAGCTATACATCAGTAGGAACACATTAATCAAAGCGGATGGATAAGGTATCGGAAAGTGGTCAGTGTTCGGTAATGTAGTACCTGACGTTTGTATAACAATTCAGCGCACATCTTCAGGTGCAGCACGAACTTGCGAGACACGGCAGGGCGAGTATATCGATCCCCTTCCCCGCGGCAGTGGTGCCCTGCTGACCCACTGAACAGCGTGTCTTCTAATGCCGCAGGCGGCGGGCAGTTAACGCTTCCCGCAGCTGACGTACCGGCTAAATGCTATATGGTATCTGCAACCGGTGGGTGCTTATTTAACCATAACCGTTCCATCATAATGGCTGGTCGTTCAGTGGCACCTGCGCTTTAAGGATTCAGTGGCTACGAATATGTTTTCAGGAACGCTGCCTAGTATTCAATTTTTATTCACTTTGCTTTCTGATCTGACTACACGACCTCTATTACGTATTTGCAATAGGAGTGTGATTGGCTGGATTAAAATAATACAGTGCAGTTAATCTCAGCACAAAATGTAATTTGTCTTAGCTCATATTTCCATTTCTGATTTACCTTGGTAAATTTACTCTTTACTGAACGCGAAACGACTATTAATTTATAAAAATAACAAATACTAGTCGAAAGCATTTTCTTCTTCGTTTTGATCCTAAAAAAAATCTGCGACGAACTTGCTGGCACGGTGGTAACTACTTTCACCCATTTAAAAAATATGATAAATCTAAATTACAGGCACCAAGAAGGTTAGAGTCCTACAAATTTAACCACCATTTTAATTGTCCTGGTAAAGTATCTAGAAAACTATCATCATGCTGCTGACCCTTATTGGAATGTATTAGACTGTATCTATATGTTGTAGTCCACGAGACCGGGCTACATACCACTCAGAATTCTGGCGTGGAGTAGTTCAGGTATATCTTTATGTTCGGAGAATGTGAATTTTTGCCTGTGAAGCTGTATGTGTAGCTAGTAGGAAGTTTGAGAGATTGGTTAGGAAGAGTCAATGCGTCAAGAATTGGGACACGGATGTACTAAGGAATGAATAGATACGATTGAAGGTCTTTGATTTAATAGATGCTGCGTTAATGATTAATTTGGTAGGTAATTCAGTTGATGAAGAATGGAAATCACTAAAACGGGCAATCAGAGGTGTTGGAAGGAAGGAGACTCCTTTTTTTTGGTGAAAGAAGAAAGAAGGACGTACAAAAATTCAAGAATGCAGAAATACGAGTCACATAGGGAATGAAACAAATAGGAACTGCAGAGAAGCTAAGGCGAAATGGCTGTATGAAAAATGTGAAGAAATCGAAAAAGAAATGGTTGTCGGAAATCCTGATTCAGGATCCAGACGAGTCAAAACAACCTGCAGTTTAATTAAAAACAATTACGGTAAAATTAAGACTGCAATTGGAATTCCTCTGTCAGAGAACGAAGTGCTCAGACTAAAAAGGGTGTATGAAAGGCATATTGTCTTTCGACCCAACTGTTTAAACCATTCATCAAAGAACAGTGACGGAAATAAAAGAAGGGTTCTAGAGTGAGATTAAAATTCAAGATGAAAGGTTATCAATAAAATGATTCGCTAATGACATTGCTATCATCAGTCCAAGTGAAGAAGAATTACAGTATCTATTGGATAGAATGAACTGTCTAATGAAAGCCGGCCGGGGTGGCCAGCGGTTCTGGGCGCTACAGTCTGGAACCGCGCGGCCGCTGCGGTCGCAGGTTCGAATCCTGCTTCGGGCATGGATGTATGTGATGTCCTTAGGTTAGTTAGGTTTAAGTAGCTCTAAGTTCTAGAGGACTGATGACCTCAGAAGTTAAGTCCCATAGTGCTCAGGGCCATTTGAACCATTTGTATAATGAAAACAGAATACGGATTAATAGTTAGTTGAAGTAAGATGAAAGTAATGAGAAGTTGCAGAACTGAGAGGAGCGAGAAATTTAACAGCATTATTGGTGATAACAAAGCGTAAGAAGTGAAGAAATTCTGCACCCTAGACATGATGAAAGGGGGAGGGAAGACAGTAAAAGTCGACTACCATTGTCAAACAGTACATTCCTGGCCAAGAGAAGTCTACTACTGTCAAACACGGGCCTTAATGAGAGCAAGAAATTTCTGAGAATGTATACTGTGGAAGAAATGGAACAAAGGAGACCAGAACCATTACTTTGCCATGTTTTTGTGCAGCCAAATGTTGAAAATTAAGTGGACTGGCAAGGTAAGGAATAAGGAGGTTATCCGCTGAAATCAGTGAGGAAAGGAATCTATAGAAAACACTGACCAGAAAAAGGACAGGATGACAGAACATCTGTTAAGATATCGGTGAATAACTTCTATTGTACTAGAGGAAGCTGTAGCGTATAAAGCCGTACAGGAAGACATAAATGGAATTTATGGATGACAATGCGCAATTTCACCAGACCACAATTGTTCGCGACTGGATTGAAGAACGTTCTGGACAGTTCGCTCAAACGATTTGGCCACATAGATCGCCCGACAAGAGTCTCTTAGAACGTTTACTATAAATAGTTTAGAGGTAGTTCGTGCACAAAATCTAGCACCGGCAACACATTTGCAATTACGGACTGCTATAAAGGCAGCGTGGCTCAGTATTTCTGCAGGGGACTTCCAATTAGTTGAGTCAATACCACGTAGAGCTGCTGCACTACGCCGGGCAAAAGGATGTCCGACGTGGTATTAGGAGGTATCTGATGACTTTTGTTACCTGAGTGTGTATCAAGCTGCGACGCCACATACCTTTCCTGAACCCAGCAACACGGTATGCCTTCAATATAATTTCACAGATTGCTCCCTATGCAACTCACATGTCAAGACGAGAACGACAGTAAGGTACAGCGAGAGGATATTAGGGGAATAGCTTACACTATACGGATATTCAATATGGCTAGGCTATCCACTCTACACAAATGACAAACGATCAATGCACGAAGAGGGAAGCACCAAACGGGGACCCTGCAGAAAAGGGAACAAATACAAAATACGTTTGTTGCTTCAGTGTTTCTGGCGAGAATGAGACTCCACTGCTATATGAAAATAAAAAAATAGAAAATAAACTTTTTTATGATTTAAAACCTGGAGCACCACATGGTACCAAATTTGCAATTTGTAACTGTCGTTGGATTACTAGTGAGGTGTTTGTTCGATTGATGGACCACTTCATTGAAGCTATAAGAACTCATTCCAACAGGAAGGTATTACTAATACCAGATAGACATGCAGCACATACAAAAAAATCTGCTAGGCTAAAGATGACCTAAAATGTTTTTCCTGCCTCCACACAACAACAGTAGTCTACAGCTACAAGACATTGCCTTTTTGGAAGCATTTGCGGCAGCACAAAATGGAATCAAAGGCTTCTCCAAATCTGGGAACTTGCCACTGGACTCACCCATCTTTAAAACTTTGGACTTCGTCGTGATTAAATTAAATCCAGAGTCAGAAACTAGATATGAAGAACAAGAACGGAGTGGATAGGCAGGAACTCCTAGAAATATCAATACTAACTATTGGAAATTATGACATGCATAATCCTTCAGTATCCACAAAAACAAACCTGTAGTAGGACGGTGTCAGTAGACCCACAAGAGGTGTCCACTCACCCAACTCTATGAATAATATCTGGTGTTGAGACAACCGGTAGCCCTTACAACAGTGTCTTCTGTGATAAATGATATGAGAAAAATATCATTTGACCTAACAAAGCTAACTGCAAAGTATGCGAAATTGACCAGGAGGAACATAAAGTTAAGTGCTTGAAATCGTGTATAAGGTATGCAAAAATAAGTCTGAAAAAAAGTAAACGAGCGGACAATCATGGAACTGTTCAGTGCAAGTCCTGAAGTAGCCTAATATTTCAAATAGTGAGTATGTACCAAATGTTCACATTTGTTTGCCGGCCGGAGTGGCCGTGCGGTTCTAGGCGCTAGAGTCTGGAACCGAGCGACCACTACGGCCGCAGGTTCGAATCCTGCCTCGGGCATGGATGTGTGTGATGTCCTTAGGTTAGTTAGGTTTCATTAGTTCTAAGTTCTAGGCGACTGATGACCTCAGAAGTTAAGTCGCATACTGCTCAGAGCCATTTCACCTTTGTTTGCTAAAGTCTTCAAAATTAAAGTAAATATTTGTCAAACTCACTAAATTTCAATATTTCTTGCTCTATTTGAGAAATATTTTCTAGTAATATGTAACACCAGTAGTACAATATGGATGACCTACTTGCAAACTGTACCGTCTTAACCTATTACGTTATATCTTTTAGTCTGTACGAAATTTAAATTTAAAACATTCAGTCTGAGAGAATCGACTACACAATTTAGCAAGATCAGAAGAATGCTGGAATTGTTACATTTTATCGACCTTACCAATTAATGCCTCTTCAAGTGCGTCGTACTCAGAAGGTGTTTGTGGATAGGTCACAAATATAGAATACAAAATATATACACCACATAGCAGTCAGTATGTTCGGAACTGCAGATCAACTTATAACTCATGTTATGTAGTATTGTTAATGTAAATCAGTTTTGTTGATAAATTCTTTAGTGATCTTGAAGGAGGTAACTACTAATGAATCATATGTAACTGTGCATTTGTTTCATTACTGCTTTTGGTCATCGGCAAGTTCTTTCATATTGAGCATTCTTTTGTACTCAGTTTTATGTTTCATGGTGTTTGTCTTTCTACTACATATTCTCTAAAGTGAGCTGTTACTAAGGAAAAGTGATACATTATGTATGATAATTATTATAATATACATAGCACAAAACGGCATTTAACATTGCAGTTACTTCATTCGGGGTGAAAATTATTTAAACGAAAAATCTCAGTGAGGTTGCAAGAAACATCGAAACAGATATGTTTCTCTAACGTCATATTTTCCTGTGAGGACTTTTAAACAAGAAGAGGGAGTTTTCTCTCAATGAAAAATAAACTAAGAGACTTCGGTACAATGAAAACACATTTTTTAATGTGTGTTCCTCTGAGTACATAAAGTACTAGAAACAACTTTTAATTCTTTACTACCAAAAGACAAGAACATGGACACTACACAATTACTTCAGTTACGGTAGAGGTTCAAGAATGTCTCCATTGACTTGTGAACAGAGGTTACACAGCGGATCATGTTCTCTCTAACATGGACTAATACGGCAGGAGTGTCTCGCTAATTCATACTACTGCTGCTTCTATCCGGGCAACCAGAACCTCTTCTGATTAAACAGGAGTTTTATAAACGAAACTGCATGTCACTTGTCCCACAAAAATGTCCATAGTGTTGAAATAAGCAATCGCATAGGCCATGGTATAAGATAACCACTGCCACTCTACTTTCCTGGAAGGTGTCGGTTCACGAAACGACACCGAGACGACTGAAATGTGCCGGCGCCCCGTCATGCTGCAGCCACATGGGCTGTCTTTTAGAGAGTGGCACGTGATCGAGTAATCGTAATGCAATGCCGAGTAAACTGTAGTAATCCCTGTCACGTAAAGGCCTAGGTAGAAGATACGGCCCAATTAAGCAGTCACCGACAACATATTCGCACATAGTGACGTAGAACCGTAACTGATGAGCGCGAGTAAATGCGGTATGTGGATTAACCTCTCCCCGAACGTTGCTTCATCCCTCAACAAGACATAGGACTGATACGTAAGATGCATTTGACACTGCTTACGGTACTATTGCGAAAACTGAGCTCTGGATATCATCTAGTTCCATATTGTGAACTCGCCTGTGTGTTTCCCACGAGTGGCTGTTCCTGAATTTGTGTTAAGTCTTCTTACGTATTTTTACTCCAGGAACGTCATAATTTTTGTATTAGAAGAACATGCACTGGAATCTGGAAACAGCCCTCTCCATCTCAGAGTAACACTTGCGACCTACGTCCTCAATTATTTCATGTATATATTCCAATCTGTCTTCCTATTCAGTTCTCGCTCTCTGCAGCTCCCTCTAGTACCATGGAAGTCATTCTATGATACCTTAACAGAGACCCTGTCATCCTGTCCATTCTCCGTGTCAGTGTTTTCCACATATTCCTTTCCTCTCCGATTCTACGCAGGACCTCCTCATTCCTCATCAGTCCACCTAATTTTCAACATCTGTCTGTAGCACCACAACTCAAATGGTTCGATTCTTTTCTGTTCCGGTTTTCCCACACTCCATGCTTCATTACTATACAGTGCTGTCCTCGAAACCTACATTCTCAGAAATGTCTTCCTCAAAGTAAGGCCTATGTTTGATAGTAGGAGACTTTTCTTTGCCAAAAATGCCCTTTTTGCCAGCGCTAGTTTTGTTGTTATGCCCTCCTTGCTCCACCTGTCATTGGTTATTTTGCTACCTTAACTCCATCTACTTCGTAATCATCAATCCTGATGTTAAGTTGCTCTCTGTTCTCATTTCCTCTACTTCCATTTCCTTTGTCTTTCTTCGATTCAATCCATATTTATTACTCATCAGAATGGTTATTCCATTCAGCAGTGTCTGTAATGCATCTTCACTTTCGCTCAGAATAGCAATTACATCAACGAATCGCATCATTGATATACTTTCACCTTGAATCTTAATTTCAATAATGAACGAACCTTTCTTTTACTTCCATCATTGCTTCCTCAGTGTACAGACTTAATAGTAATGGCGAAAGTCTGCATCCCTGTCTTACGCCCTTTTTAATCCAAGCACTTCGTTCTTGGTCGTCCACTCTTATTATTCCCTCTTGGTTGTTCTAAATATCTGTCTCTCCCTATAGCTTACCCATAGTTATCTCAGAATCTCGAACATCTTTAGATTGTCGGACGCTTTTTCCAGGTCTACAAATCCTATAATTGTGTCTTGATTTTTATTTAGTCTTGGCTTCATTATCAAGTGCAACGTTAGAAATTCCTCTCTGGTGCCTTTACCTCTCCTAAAGCCAAACTGATCGTCGTCTAACACATCCTCAATTTACTTTTTCATTCTTCTGTATATTATTCTTGTCAGCAACTTGATTGTCCGAAAATTCTCGCACTTGTCATCTCTTGTGGTCTTTGCAATTGTGCGGATGATACTTCTCTGAAAGTCAGATGGTATGTCACCAGACTCATACATTCTACACACCAAGGTGAATAATCGTATTGTTACCACTTCCCCCGATGATTTTAAAATTCTGATGGAATTTTAGCTATTCTTTCTGCCTTATTTGATCTTAAGTTCTCCAAAGCTCCTTTAAATTCTAATACTGGATTTCCTGTCTCTTCTAAATCGACTCCTGTTTCTTCTTCTGTCATATTAGACGATTTTTCTCCCTCACAGAAGCCTTCAGTGTACTCTTTCTACCTATCCGCTCTCTCCTCTGCATTTATCAGTGGAATTCCCGTTGCACTCTTAATGTTATCACCCTAGCTTTTCATTTCACCGAAGATTTTTTGACTTCCCTATATTCTGAGTCTGTCCTTCCGACAATCATTTCTTTTTCGATTTAATCACATTCTCATCCAGCCATTTCGTCTTAGCGTCTTTGCACTTTCTATTTATTTCATTTCTCAGCGGCTTGTATTTCTGTATTCCTGAATTTTTCTGAACATTTTTGTACTTCCTTCTTTCGTCTATCAGCTGAAGTATTTATTATGTTACCTATGGTTTTTTTCGCAATTACCTTCGTTCTACCTATGTTTTTCTTTCCAACTCCTGTGATTGTCCTTTCTACAGATGTCCATTCCTCTTCAACTGTATTGTCTACTGAGCTACTCCTTGTTGCTGTATATACAGCCTTAGAGAACCTCAATCGGATCTCGTCTTTCAAACTTTGCGTAATGATTCTTTCTGACTAATCTCTTAAACTTCGTCCTACTCTTCATCACTACTACATTGTGATCTGAGTCTATATCTGCTCCTGGATTTGCCTTACAATCCAGTGTATGATTTCGAGATCTCTGTCTGACCATGATGTAATTTAACTGAAATCTCCCCGTATCACCAGGCCTTCTGCAAGTATACCTCCTCCTCTTGTTATTGTCGAACAGAGTATTCTCTGTTCCCAGCTGAAATTTGTTACAGAACTCAATTAGTCTTACTCCTCTCACATTCCTTGCCCCAAGCCCATATTTTCATGTAACCTTTTCTTCTGTTCCTTTCCGTACCACTGTATTCCGTTCCACTATGATTAGATCTCCTTTTACGTATTGTTTTACTCTTTCAGTATTGTCGAATACTTTCTCTGTCTCTTCCTCTTCAACTACGTCTGCATGTATATCTGACGTGTCGTTGCCGGTGGTGGTCTGCTGTCGATTCTGATAAGAAGAACCCTATCACTGAACTGTTCACAGTAACAAATTCTCTGCCCTACCTTCTTATTCATAACGAATCCTGATCGTGTTATACCATTTTCTGCTGCTTTTGATATTACCTTATGCTCATCTGATGAGAAATCGTTGTCTTCTTTCCATTTCACTTCACTAACACCTGCTATATCTATATTGAGCCTTTGCATTTTCCTTTTCAGATTTTCTACCATTCCTACCATGTTCAAGCTTCTCACATTCCACGCCCCGACTCGTAGAACGTTCCCCTTTGGTTGGTTCATCAATCTGTCACCTCGCTTTTGGCTACCCCCTCCCGGGGATCAGAGTTTGGGACTATCAGAGAATCTTTTGCCAATGGAGAGATCATCGTGACACTTTTACAATTGCAGGCCACATGCCCTTTGGATACACGTTCTGTGTTTTTAATTCAGTCATTTACATTGGCTTCTGCATCGTCATGATTCTTACACCTTTAGCGGCATTTTCTCACCCCAAGTGCAAGAGAGTGTCCTGAACCTCTCTCCGTTCCTCCGCCCTCTTTGACAAGGTAGTTGGCAGAATGAGGGTGACTTCTTATGCTGGAAGTGCTCGGCCGACAATGCTGATTATGAATCAAATTTTAAACCGTGTCAGGATTTTTAACCCGGGACCGAGGGCATTTTGATTATTAATCAAAGACGGTACCTCTAGACCACTGGCGCAGTGGAGGCTAGCGATATTGACATGCTCATTACTTAATACTGCCTTTTCACATTTTAATGGTGTAATGCACATCTTTTCTTTACAGCCACCGTAGTAACTCAGGTGGCGTTGTTTATACATCAGGAGTAAAATCAGTCTCGGAACCTCCGCAATGGACGGTGCAGTCCCGAATGAGTTCTGTTTACGTAAACAGAACTCATTCGGGACTACACCGTCCATTGAGAAAGTTCCGAGATTGATTTTACTCCTGGTGTGTAAGCGATGCCAGCTGAGTAATTACGGTGACTGTAAGGAACAGATGCTTATTCGATCGGGCAGATGCGAATAGGTAGTTACAAGTAATGTACGTGCGGCCGTAGTCATTGTTTTTGCAACATTCCCCGAACGACACCAGTAGCAGGCTGGTCTTTCACCCTTTTAACATTTTACTTGGTTCATATGAAGTTCCTATATAGGTTGCAAATGTCTTCGTGTGTCGTCTTTGAGACGTACGAGTATGTTCTCATTCAGTCGTTTAAACAGGTTGTTAGCCACCATTAATGTATCGAATAAAAATACTCCATTAGGTTTCTCAATTTGTTAGATTTGTTGACTTTCCTTCCTGTGTCAGTATCATGTTCGCTAACAACTCTCCCTTTTGCGACATGCTCTAAACGATCAGATACTTTTATTGTCAGAATGTCTATATACCCTTTGCTGTCACACTTGTGGGTAGAGAAATTAGTAAGACTATGTATCAAGTATTGCTTCACAGTATAGTTCTTGCTTACCACTGCTATGGTATACATGAATTTTGCGTTCAATATTGAGCAAGTTGACGTTAGCACTTATTACTGCTGTCTGTTCGACGTAATCCTGTGCTATCAAGTCTATGCTATCCCTAATTGTATCTGAATCTGATGGAAAGAAGAAACGATCCATTATTAATCTAGGTCCAACGCCTAATAGCTTCATCCAAACTAGCTCACAGCTGGATTTGTTTTGGGCCTCACTAGAACTAATGTTACTACTTGCTGCTACAATCCACCTCCTCACAGTGAGCGACATCATTGTGATACGTGTTCTCCACGTTGTTAATTGTCATCACTCTGTATTTAAAACAATACCCAGCCCTTATTGAAATACAGCGTACGTCGGTTAAGCCTAAAGGTATCGTCAAGTGTTGTCGTCTTGGCTTAGTAATCTAAACGTCCTTGGAGGACCCGGGTTCGAAACACGCCACTTTTTAACTTTTGAATTAAAATGATCATCACCAGCAATCGAAGACTCCTCTCAAAAGAAGTCACCCTCGGTCTCCCTACAGCTTTATCAATGAGGGCAGAAGGGCAGACAGAGGTTGAAGGCACTCCCTTGCAATCAGGGTGGGAAAATATCCCTAAAAGGCGGAACAATGAGCAATGATGAACGGCACAAGGCTGCATTAAAGACAAACATTGTGTGTGCACAGACCATGAGACATGTAACTGAAAAAGTGATGATCCCTCCATTGGTAATGATTCCTAACTAGTCCCCCACTTGGGCAATCACACGGAGTTGGATTGTTGGTAGTTGATAGCTTCAGTATCACCCACGTTATGAGGTCCCTTGACTGCAAGGGAGGAGAAGAAAGTGTGCAGTCCGTGTGTATATCGGGTGGAACCATTCCACACGTGGAACGGGTCTTTCCGGATGCTACGAAGAGCACAGGGTGTGGCCAGCTACAGGTGGTGGCTCACGTCGGTGGCAATGATGTGTGTCGCTTTGGATCAGAAGAGATTCTCTGTGGTTTCGAGCGGCTAACTGAAGTAGTAAAGGCTACCAATCGTGCCTAATATGCGAAAGGGGAGCTCACCATTTCCCGTACTGTCGACAGGACAGTTTGCGGACCTTTGGTACAGAGTGATGTGGAGGGTCTCAATCGGGGGCTCAGACGAGTCTGCGACCGTGTACGCTGCAGATTCCTCGAATTGCGCCGTAGAGTATTGGGGTTTCGGGTTCTGCTAAATAGGTCGTGATTCCATTACACGCAGGAGAGGTGGCCACACGGGCAGCGGGGGCTATGTGGCGTGGACTGGGCGGCTTTTAGGTCAGAGGATCTCTGGGAAACACGAAAAGGGCTTTAGCTGCAAAGGGTGCAGGTCGAACACAGCAAGAGCGTAGACCTAGGAACCATCAGTATAGCAGTCGTAAATTGCCAGAGCTCCAAGTGCTAATAGAAAGCACTCATTCTCATATCATTATCGGCACTGAAAGCTTACTTAAGCCGGAGAAAAGTTCAGCCGAAAATTTTTTGTTAAGAACATAACGGTGTTCAGAAAGGATAGGCCAAATACAGTTGGCGGTGGCATCCTTGTACCTGTCAGGTAAGTCTACCTTAAAGTCACCATCACTTTGTAAGACGAGATAATGACTCATGAAAATAAATTCATTATTAATTGAAACTGAAAAATTAGCTGATAGGCTCTTTAAAGTAGCTTAGTTATGAAACAACCGTTCTTCTGACAACTCTGAGACTGTGTGTCGCACTGGCGTTGTTACTGTTGTGTGAGATTGTGAGTTGAAGCACACTTACGTGCACGCCTAACAAATACAACGAAGATATCGCTGCATCAGTCAGATTGTGAATTTACGGATACTTAAGTGCAAGTCTAACAAATACAACGAAGACAGAAGTAGTTTATCTTCGAAGGTACGAAGGGAGACTGGCTTTAGAGTCCCGTCGACATCGAGTCGAAAAACATGCTCAGGTTGACTCAAGGATGGCGATGGAAATCGACCGTGCCCTTTCAAAGGAACCACACCGACATTTGACAGGAGCGATTTATGGAAATCACGGAAAACGTAAAGCTGGGTGGCTGGACGCGGCTTTCTACTGTCGTTCTCCCAAATGCGTGTCCAGTGTGGCAACCACTGCCTCGCCTCGCTCAGTACGGTTTACCTTGCAGCGAAACTGAAGTAGATAGTTCCTGTGAGTTAATATGGGTAGAAGTTACTCTTGGCATCTGGGATAAAATAACATTTTGATCCTTTTACCGACCTCCAACTCATGGTACAATTGCTGAAAGGTTCAAAGAAAACTTTAATTTCAAACATGTGCTCGACTCATAGATATATAGATGGTGGTGACTTGAATTTCACCTCGATATGTTGACGAAAATACATGTTTAAATCCGGAGGCAAGCATTAAACACCATCAGAAATTGTGCTAAACGCATTCTCTGAAAATAATTTCGAGCAATTATCTCAAGAGCCCACACGAATAGTAAATGATTTGAAAATACACTTGATCTCTTAGCAGTAAATAATCCTGAACCAATAACGAGCATCAAAGTGGATACAGGGATTAGTGTACATAGGGTTGTCGTAGCGAAACTGAATAGTGTTACTTCGAAATACACAAAAATAAAAATAAAAAACGAAAAATATATCTTTTCTAAAAAGTAGATATAAATCCGAATGACACTTTCGTGAGAGACAATCACCATTCCTTCCACATTAACAGTGTAAGTGTAGACCATATGTGGCTTGAATCCAAGTTCAGAGATTTACTGCAAACAAATTAACAAACGACGGAGCTGATCCCCTATGGTACACCGAAAACGTCAGACTACTGGTGCAGAAACAAGACCATACCAAATTTAAACGAACAGAAAATCCCCAAAATTGGTGATTTGTTACACAAGCACGAAATTCAACCCAGGCGTCAATGCGAAATGCCTATAATAGTCTCCACAACGAACCTTTGCCTCGAAATTGAGCAGAAAATGCAAAGAGATTCTGGTCGTATGTAAAGCACGCTAACGAAAAGACACGATTAATTCCCTCTCTGCGCGATAGCAATGGAATTACTATCGATGACTGTGCTGCTAAAACAGTCTTCCGAAACTCCTTCACCAAAAAAGACGAAGAAAAACGTTCCAGAATTCGAACCAAGAACAGCTGCCAACATGAGTAACTTTGAAGTAGATATCCTCGGAGCAGTGAAGCAACTCAAGTCACTTGATAAAAGCAAATCTTCTGATCCAGATTGTATACCAGTTATATTCATTTCAGAGTGACCTGATGCAATAGCTCCATACTTAACAACCATATAAAACCGCTCGCTCGACGAAAGACCTGACCCAAAGTCTGCAAAAATGCACAGGTTACACAAATATTCAGAAAAGGCAATAGGAATACACTAAATTGCACGTCAGTATCATTAATGTCATTATGCAGCAAGATTTTGGAACAAATATTGTGATCGAGCTTCATGAATTGCTTCGAAAAGAAAGATCTATTGACACATAGTCAACACGGATTTGAAATGTATCGTGTTGTGAAACGCACTGGAAGTGTTGAATGCTACCGACAACGGTTTTAGCATTGATTGTGTATTTCTAGATTACCAGAAGACTTCTGACACAGTACATCTCCAACGGCTTGTATTCAAATTGCGCTTTCTTTTTTTTTTTTTTTTTTTTTTTTTTTTGCTATACCGTCTCAGTCATGCGATAGGATTCATTATATTTCTGTCACAGAGTAGGCAGTTTCTCAGTTTCTGTAACTGACGTACATTCATCTTGTAAAACAGATATGATTTCTGGAGTTCTCCAAGGTAGCGTTATACGCCTTCTGCTGTTCCTTATCTATAAAAAGGATTTAGGAGACAATCTGAGCAGCCGTCTTAGGTTGTTTGTAGATGGTGCTGTCGTTTGTCGACTAATAAAGTCATCAGAAGATCAAAAGCAATGGCGAAACGATGTAGAAAAGGCATCTCTATGGCGCTAAATTGGAATTTGAACCTAAATAATGAAAAGTGTGAGGTCATCCATATGAGTGCTAAAAATAATCGGTTAAACTTCGGCTACGTGATAAATCAATTAAATCTAAAAGACCTAAATTCAAGTAGATATCTGGGAATTACATCCACGAAGAACTTAAATTGGAAAGAACACATTGAAATTGTTCGGGGGAAGGCGAACTAGTGACTGTTGTCTCCAGCAGAAGACTTAGAAGATGTAACAGCTATACTAAACAGACTGCCTACAGAACGCTTGCCTGTCCTCTTTTGGAATACTGCTGTGCAGTGTCGGACCATTACGGGATAGTGCTAACGGAGTTGTAAGGTGTCAGGCAAATCCAACACCTTCCATGAAAACCCTGACATGATAAGCAAATCCAGTAGTATGTCACATACCTACGAATAAATCGTGACATTAAATTAACCAAAGTAATACGAGTAACGAGTGAGCAAATGGAATACCACAGACTAACACAAGAATGCCTAAATGCATGTCATACCATCCCACCATGAGACAGATGCAGTTCCGATGGGAGAAACGGGTACAAAAGCCGAGAGCAGAACCGAGTTAAGCTAGAAGGCCCTACGATAAGGGACGGACACCCACGTTGCCAGCTAACCACCAGGACCACCCTCCAGCCCATGTTAAAAGCTAGAGCCCTCCAGAAGAACAGTATAGATCTTACAATAACACTAAAAGGGCCACCCCAGCCTCAAGTTTTAGCGTGAGACTTTTTCGCGTCTCTGTTACGTTTCAAACCTAAAAAACATTGCCCCACCACGAAAAGTAACCGCTTGGACCACCCCCCAGCCCATGTTAAAAGCTAGAGCCCTCCAGAAGAACAGTATAGATCTTAAGACAACACAAAAAGGGCCACACCAGCCGCAAGTTTTAGCATGAGACTTTTTCGCATCTCTGTTGCGTTGCAAACGTTAAAAACATTGACCCACCACAAAAAGTAAGCGCCAGGACTACCCCCCAGCCCATGTTAAAAGATAGAGCCCTCCAGAAGAACAGTTTTTTTTAAACCAACTTCGGTAAATTGTAGTAAGGAGAAGTTAGAAAGGAGTTGCTTCGGAGACGGCGAGCTGGATGGAGCTGCGCCGGCCGCTGCCCCCTGACGAACACCGACAAGGTAATGAACGCACACGATGCCGCATTTTTGAGCGCATAAGTCTTCACTCAGAACTGCAGATGTCTCATCTGCTACATCCCCTTTCTACGTAATACTAGTGTCGATCGTCAATTGAAGCTCATGGTATTCACATTTGTTACGTAAGTTAAAATCTGAAACACGATGATTTTTCTGTTATATAATTATTGAGATGCCACATCAGCCACTGTAATTTACGGCAAGTTAGATAAATAATTAAAGATAATTGAGGGTCACTGTAGACCATTTTGATAGTTTTCTGTTTTGTGAAACTTAATTTTAACCTAGATTATAGATGTGATATGGCATAGGTCATCCTTCGAGCCATTGTAGAACTTGGAAACCTACTCAGGGAATATTCGTTCACATTTTTGTTGAACGCAGTTCGTTATCATCCTGTATTAAAATATTTTCTTTTATCAATAGTGCAATTTATAAACAATGTTTTGTGAGTAGAATAAAAATTCCAATGGTAAACTTAACTAACTTGTAAGTACTAAAAACTCAGTCGAGTTCTTTGTGTGTGAACATGGCCGTTTGCACAAGTTGGTTTCTACCTGTAACTGTGTTCCCCTCGCGAGACCTATTTTTCTGTACGCCATAATGACGACGTGGCATGACTGATAAACTCATAATAGAACGCGATTTATACCAACAATTTTTTGAACGTATTTTTTCAAAAATCACGGTGGTAGGTGTATTTTACATAAATTCACTATGTAACAGGTCACAGTGTGACAGTTTCAGTTGTCGAAATCTATCGTCAGTAATAGGTATTAATTAATGCGATTATGGCTTTAAAAATATTTTCAAGATATGTAAGGGGTATTAAAGACAAACAGATGCATAAATTGTCTAGTAAGGTTGATGTCTGCATGTAACAAGAAGATCTGATGTGAGAAGACAGAACTGAAACGGGAAATACGTGTTTTCAAATAGACTATTAATAACGTAGCAGCACAACATGGTAATTTAATGGTGGGGTGCCCTGTGTGGCAAGGATTACATAGCAGATCGTTTAATGGTCAAAATAATTTCATGCTATGGATATCTTGACAACATGTAAGGAAAATTTTGTAGTGAGGACGCAAAAAATAGGTTTATGAGAAGTTAATTGGGAGTCGAGCACAGATGTGGGGTGATAAGAATACTGAGCAATTTGTAGGTTACAGAAGCTTTGAAACGATGTTCCTGAATAAGTACTGTGCATAGATAAAGCATTTGACGTCGCAGAATGATTTTTTTAAAGGACAGGTGAAAAAACTGGGAAGGAAAGAATGAAGGGGTCTTGTTTTAGGGGGCTGAATAAATTGATTCTGGCTTTGCTTGAAAACTTTTAACCTTGAAGAATAGAGTGCTAAAATCCCAGCAATAAGAGCTTATCGACAATCCTTCATATTCTGTGGAACATTATTTCAGTTTCATTGAAAGCATTGATATCGCTTTAAAGTTGTTGTTGTTGTTGTGGTCTTCAGTCCTGAGACTGGTTTGATGCAGCTCTCCATGCTACTCTATCCTGTGCAACCTTCTTCATCTCCCAGTACCTACTGCAACCTACATCCTTCTGAATCTGCTTAGTGTATTGATCTCTTGGTCTCCCCGCTTTAAAGTATAGGCCTAGAAATGTTCAACATAAGGAGAATTGTAGCTACCCGGACAGGGAGGAATTAAAATAATAACAATAATTTTACTTGGAACAATGATAACAGATGGAGGAATGAGAGGAGTAAGGAAAACAATCAGGATAAAAATTGAGAAACAGGCAGCATGGAAAAAACAGGAGTTTCAGGGGGAACAGAGGAAAATTTTGAGCTTAGATTAGATTATGGAAGGCAAGGACTGGGGTATGAGGATCCAACAGGTGCTAATGCTCAGGGCAGACGTTTGGAAAACTACGTGGTTCTTCTGCATGGCTAGAACAACTATGCCACGAACAGGGCCAGAGGGGATTGCTACAGAATGAGAAAGCTGTACAGCAGGGAGAGGAATGAGATGGGTGTTTGTCATATGGGATGGAGATAAAATAAGTAAACGAGTAGAATGATCTGCTATTGTACTTATAATAAAATTATATGTAGCAATGATTATTGTAATTTTCGTATTGAGGAAATGTTTTACATCCACATTTACATAGATACTCTGCACGGTGCGTGGCGGAGGATACCATGTACCACCCCAAGTTGTCTCCTTCCCCGTTCCACTCGCAAAAAGAACGAGGGAAAAACGGCTGTCTATTTGCCTCCGTATGAGTCCTAATTTCTCGAAGCTTAACTTCGTGGTTCTTACGAGAAAAGTATGTTGGCAGCAGTAGAATTGTTCAGGAGAATCAGCCTCAAGCGCCGATTTTCCAAATTTTTCTCGCAAAGAACGTCGCCTCCCCTCTAGGGATTCCCATTTGAGTTCTCAAAGCACCTCCGTAACACATTTTTTCAAACCTACCGCTGACATATCTAGCAGCTCTAAACTGCTTCGATGTCTTCCTTTAATCTGACCTGCTATGGATCCCAAACACTCGTGCAGTACTCAAGAGTAGGTCGCACCAGCGTCCAATAAGTGGTCTCCTTCACAGGTGAACCACTCTTCCCTAAAATTCTCCCAATAAACCGAAATCGACCATTCGCCCTTCCTACCACAGTTCTCACATTCTCGTTCCATTTCATATCGCTTTCCAATGTTACGTCCATATATTTAAACGACGTGACTGTGTCAAGCGTGACACAAGTAATATTGCAACTGAACATTACAGGTTTGTCATTCCTATTCGTCCGCATTAACTTACATTTTTCCACATTTAAAGCTAGCTGTCATTCATAACAACAACCAAAAATATTGTCTAAGTTGGTCGCGTATATTCCTCTAGTCACTGCTTCGACACCTTACACTACGGCATCATCAACAAACAACTGCAGAGTGCTTATTTATTTATTTACACGTGGGACCAAATTGAGAAGCGAATCTCCAAGGCCATGGAACGCGTCAGTACATGAAATTGCAACATAAAAGTAATAACAGATAAAAATGAAATGATTACGGACCCAAAGAAAGGCAAGCCATACGTTTAAGTACAAAGCAATCAACAATATAATACAAGAATCATCTTAATTTTTCAAGCAATTCCTCAACAGAATACAATACTGAAAGCGCGTAGATTACTGCTACGATTTTTGAATTCTCGTGGCAGTTTATTGAAAATGGATGCTACAGCGCACTGCTCACCTTCCAACACAAGAGTTAAGGAAGTCCGATACAAATGCATGTTGGATTTCTGCCGAGTATTAGAATAAATACTTAGAGAGAGGCCAACGTCAAAATACCCCGACTAGTGAACAGGGATCGACAAGAGGTTCGCAAACTTCCACAACTTATCGCCCGAACCATCCGTTTCTGAGCTAAAAACATCCTTTTAGAACGGAAAGAGTTACCCCAAAATATAATAGCACACGACATAAGAGAATGAAAATTATCAAAGCAGACTAATTTTCGTGTTGAACGATCACTCACTTCAGATACCGTTCGAATGGTAAAAATGACAGCATTAAGTCTTTAAACAAGATCCTGAACATGGGCTTTCCACGATAGTTTACTCTACATCTGAACACCTAGATATTAGAACTGTTTCAGTAATCATATGCCCATTCTATGAAATTAAAACGTCCTGTTTTGTTGCATTGTGTGTTAGAAACTGTAAAAACTTAGTCCTACTGTGATTTAGCGTTTATTTTCTAGAAACCATGAACTTAGGTCACCAACTGCACTATTTGAAACCGAACCAGTGTTTCAAACAGCATTCTTTACTACCAAGCTAGTGTCATCAGCAAACAGATATATTTTAGACTTACCCGTAATACTAGAGGGTATGTCATTTATATAAATAAGGAACAGGAGTGGCCCCAATACTGATCACTGGTGCAACCCCGCTTTTGACCGTACCCCACTCAGACCCCACATCACAGGCATTCTTCACATTGTGAATAACGACCTTTTGCTATCTGTAGTTAAAGTAAGAGGTGAACCAATTGTGAGCTACTCCTCATATTCCGTAATGATCCAATTTCTGGAGCAATATTTTGTCATCAGTACAAACGAACGCCCTAGTAAAATAAAAAAAATATGCCTAGCGTTCGAAACCTTTTCTGTATTCTATCTAGTACCTCACAGAGAATATAGAACACTGCCAGTTGTTAAATATCTTCAAAAAGCCGAACTGTACATTTGACAGTAAATGTGATATAAAATTATCAATTATTCTTATATGCATAGCCTTTTCAATAACTTGAGCAAACACTAGTGGCACAGAAATAGGTCAAAAGCTGTCTACTTTAACTTTTTCTCCATTTTTATAAAGCGGCTTTACTACTGAGTACTTTAATCGTTCAGGAAACTGACCATTCCTAAAGGAAAAATTACAAATATAGCTAAGTACAGGGCTAACATGTGCAGCACAATACTTTAATATTGTGCTAGGCACTCTATCTTATCCATGAGAGTCCGTAGTCTTCAGTGATTTGACTACTGACTCAATCTTCTCCTTGTCTGTGCCACAGGGGAGTATTTCAGACATCAATCTCGGAAAGGCATCTGCCAAGAGAATTATATGATTCCCAGTAAAATCTAAATTTTTATGTAATTCATCAGCAATGCTCAGAAAATGATTGTTAAATAGTATACATTTATCTCATTTATTAGTAACAGAAACATTTTTACTACGAACTGACATTATATCTTCGACCTTGTGCCGATGACCAGACACTTCCTTCACAACTGGCCATATAGTTTTAATTTTATCCTGTGAATTAGCTATTCTATTGGCGTACCACATACTCTTTGAGTTCCTAACAACATTTCTAAGCTCCTTACATCACTGTTTGTAATGGGCTACTGTAGCCTGATTTGACCACTTCTAACATTTTTATATAATTCCCACTTGTTGTACATGATATCCTTATCCCACTAGTCAGCCACACAGTCTGCCTTTTACTCATAGTACCTTGTCATCCAGTTTATGTTCAAATGGTTCAAATGGCTCTGAGCACTATGGGACTTAACAGCTGTGGTAATCAGTCCCCTAGAACTTAAACCTAACTAACCTAAGAGCATCACACACATCCATGCTCGAGGCAGGATTCGAACCTGCGACCGTAGTCCAGTGTATGTATATAGAAAACAACAGCGGTATTAGCTGCAGCACTCCTGACGGTAACCTTGTCTCAGATGAACATTCGCCCTTGAATTTAACGTAATGGTTTCTATTACTTAAGAAGTCTTTGACCCACTCAGATATCTGTGAACTTATTCCATATTTACATACCTTCGTTAACAACCTGCAATGGGGAAAGGCGATAAATGCTTTCCGGAAATCAGGAAATATGGAATCTCGTTCATCCACTGTTCGCTGTACATCACATGAGAAAAGGGCAAGCTGAGTTTCACACGAGCGATGCTTTCTAAATCCACGATGATTCGTGAACGTAAGGTTCTCATTCTCGAGACAGCTTTTTATATTCGAACTCAGAATATGTTGAAGCATTATGCAGTAATTCGAAGTTAGGGATATTGATCTACAGTTTTGCGGGTCCGTTCTTTTACCCTTGTACGAACAGCACGTTGCAAGGCATCCCATATATCCTCAATAATCTTCGTGTCTGGGGAGTTTGGTAGCCAGCGGAAGTGTTTTAACTGAGAAGAGAGTTTCTGGAACCGTTCTGTAGCAATTCTGGACGTGTGGGGTGTCGCATTGTCCTGCTGGAATTGCCCAAGTCCGTCGGAATCCACAATGGACATGAATCTATGCAGGTGTTCAGACAGGATGCTTATGTATGTGTGTCAGAGTCGTATCTAAACGTATCAGGTGCCCCATAACATTCCAAAAGCACACGCCCATCACCATTACAGAACCTCCATCGGCTTGAACAGTCCCCTGTTGAGATGCAGGATCCATTGATTCATGAGGTGGTCTCTATACCCGTACAAGTCCATCCGTTCCATACAGTTTGAATCGAGACTCGTCCGGGAAGGCAACGTGTTTCCAGTCATCAACTGTCCAATGTCGAAGTTGACGGGCCCAGGCGAGGCGTAAAGCTTTGTGTTGGCAGTCTTCAAGGGTGCACGAGAGGGCCTTCGGCTCCGAAAGGCCTTTTCGATGATGTCTCGTTGAATAGTTCGCCCTTGGACACTTGTTGTTGACCCAGCTCTGAAATCTGTAGTAATTTTCGGAAGGCAGCACTACTGTAACGTTGAAAGTTTCTCTTCAGTCGTCGTTGGTCCCATTCTTGCAGGATTTTTTCCGGCCGCAGCGACGTTTTACCGGATTCCTGATATTCAGGGTACACTCGTGAAATGGTCGTACGGAGAAATACCCATTTCATCGCTACCTCGGAGATGCTGGGCCCACCGCTCGTGCGTCAACTACAACACCACTTTCAAAATGACTTAAATCTTGATAACCTGCCATTGTAGCAGCAGTAACCCATCTAAAAACTGGGCCGGGCACTTGCCGTACATAGGAGTCTCCGACCGCAGCGCCGTATTCTGTCTCTGTATTTTAATGCGCGTGCCTATACCAGTTTCTTTGGCGCTTCGGTGTATGTCGACCATATCGAAGTTTGTCCGATGGTGAAATGACGGTATGTTTGTATGATTCTCCTCTATGAACGAATTGTTGAATTTAAAACTTCGGCTTTCGTTTTGTTATCTTCAGTTGCCACACCAGACCGAATGGAATCCTTAGACCTGCTTAGCGATCTTACGTAAGACTATTATTTTCTTGCGTTCTCTGCCAAATCTTTTGCTAAGGCGTGACGGCTTCGCGCATTGATAATTTCACAGACTCGTGACTCTGTATTAACCTTACGTAGTTGTAATTTGTACGTTCTCTTTTGAACCGAAAGTGCAACAACGCCTGCTCCCTGTGCATCTTTGAATTTCGTTATTAAACCATGGTGGGTACTTACCATCCTTTATCCACTCGCTAGGCACATAACGCTTCGGACCACGATTTACAATCTGATTAAACTTTGGCCATAATTCCTCTGATTCTCTCTTACGGGATATAAGTGACGTTAATTCACTGCCTAAGTGAAATGCTAACAACTGCAACCAGAAACACTCTCCTATCCTCCTTGACTGGTTTATAAAATTTCGTAACCATAGCTGCTATAATATCATGACCGCTAATCCCCGTTTCTATAATGACATTGTCGATAAGGTTTGGCCTATTCGTATTTGGAGCTACAAGATTTAAGAAATTTCCATTTCCTGTGGGCTGCCGAGCAAGCTGTTGAAGACAGTTTTCAGAAAACGTGTTCAAAAGTATTTCTCGTGACTGTCTGCCTCCATCCCCTGCAGTGAATCCATGGATATCTCCTCCAACTAGCATTGCATGATCTGGGTATTTTCGCAGTACTGACCTTAGACTTCCTTTGAATGACTCTAGACACAGCTGAACCGGGTGACCGGTAAAAACATTCAGCAAATATCTTGGTTTCACCTATCCCTGTTAAACGTGACCAGGTAACGTAACTGTCATGTCCAACATCGACCTCTGTAGAAAGAATACTTTTGTCAACTCCCATAGCCTCTAATCTGTTTATTCGATGTACTTTTCACGACACACTAAATATTTCTGAGCTTTCCACTTCGGCTTTCAGCCTGCTTTTGGTCCCAATAACAGTTCGAGCGCAGGAACTTTCTTGGAGGGCAGTAAATTCGGAGGCTTTATTATGAGTACTGCGAAAGTTTACTGACAGAAATATTACAGTCGAAGTGTCTTTACTCTGAACGCTGTTTGATTCCCCTTGCTGTGTATCGACTGGCGAATAATCATCAGAGCACCTCAAACTACTGACTCTCCAAAAAACTTCATGTGACTTTACAAGTGCTCTGCTTCCTTTGCGTAGTGCATCGCTGACCTACAAACGGGAGTCCTACGAATCCTCACACAATAACGCAGGTCTAGAAATCTGGAGCCAAGACCTTCACAGAGGCAACGAAGCCTTTGGCTGAAACATTCCACTCGACTCCAAACCAAAGGACCCCATCAACCCTCGGAGCAGTGCTGTTAACTGCGAGCTCTGCTTGGACCCCGCATGCCGTGCAAGCAGCCTTCACCACCTCCTCCAGCCCCCTGTATCGTTTGAAACTGGCCGCAGAACCCATGTAACAGGCGTAGTTGGTGCCGAAGTGGGCCACAATCTGCAGACGACTGCTCTCTGCACGCTCGACAGACACAGGAAAGGCCGCCTCCACACCTCGGATGAGGACCCCGGCAGACGTATCGAGTGCTCATTGGCTTTCTTTCCAGCCCTTAACGTTATCTGCCTAAGGGGCTCCATAACACATGTAACGTTGGAGCTCCCTGTAACTAGTGAACCCCTCCCATCGAATGCCTACTAGGACCCTGCTGGAGGAGCGGCCAACTGTCCACTCTCGGGGTGAATGAGCGAGGCCAGGTGGCCACCTTCCACTCACACTGCAGATCCAGCACGTCGGGTACAGTGGGAGGTGCTTCGGAAGATGAACCAATGGGCAAACTAAGCTATGCCTGAACATCAAATGAAATAGAGTGGCTCAGCAAGAAGACAGTAAAGGCAGAGTGGGCTTAGCTTCAGTTAGGTTCTATCCGAGATAGACAGATTAGTTTCAGTACTGGTGAAAGCTAATGCTGATGTGGACTCAAGGGGCACAGAAATTAATAGTAATAAAAGTGACTGTGATAAATGTTAGAGCACTAATAACTGTCGAGGTGAATTACAGGAACAGGGTGTGTAAACCGGTTCAAACTGGAGCTGGTACTATTATTGATTATGCTTGCGGCAAAAATGCTATAGGGAATAAAATAATTGTTGATGGCACACCTGGGCTAATGATTATTAGGGATGAGTTGTAGAAATGAGAATAATTATGATCAATTGATGAGTGAAGAAAGGATGAGTTGCAGTGGTCAGAATATTGTTAGTGAGGATTGCCTTCATGTGCGTCTTTTCTTTGCCTTAGGGATATTATGGTTTGAGAAATATAGGACTACAGCCAAGTAGATAAGGTCATCAAGTGAGGTCATCAAGTGGACTAGGTCCCTGGAGCACTGCTTGTGATATGATCCATTCGTCTACAAGGTGAACGTTAATTGAACCGACAAACTGCATGGACGGATTCCTGACGGGAAATGGAGAAAAAAAGTTCCTATGAACATGTGTCCGGAAATGCAGTTTTGCCACGGTTCATGGCACTGACGAATGACCGTTCCTGTAACCACGTGCCGTATGTTCGTTGTGCGTTGCAGGCTGTGATTGACACACCTTACTGTAAGTAGCGGAGTGGTCCAGTATTCTCGTTGGGAACAAGCCGAAATGGTGTTTATGCATGGGCAAGCAGATGGAAACAGTCTAGAAACTACACGGCTACGCCAGAACAAGTACCCTCACAGATAGCAACCACGTCAAACTACATTTCAAGCCCTTTTCAGCGTTAGAACTCATTAGCTTAATCAGCTTGCCTTTTCATAATACATTAAGGCGTATGATGCACGTTAGTTTTTGATACTAAGTAGTTTAATTCTGCAAGAAGAGAATAGAAGCTTTCGAAATGTGGTGCTACAGAATAATGCTGAAGATTAGATGGGTAGATCATATAACTAATGAGGAGGTATTGAATAGGATTGGGGAGAAGAGAATTTTGTGGCACAACTTGACTAGAAGATGGGATCGGTTGGTAAGACATGTTCTGAGGCATCAAGGGATCACCAATTTAGTATTGGAGGAAAGCGTGGAGGGTAAAAATCGTGGAGGGAGACCAAGAGATGAATACACTAAACAGATTCAGAAGGATGTAGGTTGCAGTAGGTACTGGGAGATGAAGAAGCTTGCACAGGATAGAGTAGCATGGGGAACTGCATCAAACCAGTCTCAGGACTGAAGACCACTACAACAACATGTAATGTGTTGAACAAGGAAATTTTTCTTTACTTAATTTACCCTTGTGTAATCATGGACCCTTTCGGACAGACGAACGTGTAGGGAGGCGGGCTACTGGGTTCTACAGGGTCAGAGACTACAAGCTCCAGGCAAGTGGGCCGCCAACACGGGGTAGGCCAAAGTATGATTATCTATATCCTGGACTAAATCGCTACTATTCCTAACACCCGTAACGACTGCATGGATAATCAACGGCGGATATACCTCTATGGGAAGGATTTAGTCGATGGCTTTTGCATCAGTCCATCACAATTATGGGATTACTGACGTCAGTCCTCTTTACCGACGAAACATTCTTTACCAGAACTGACCATCATCATCTGACAAGCATCATCTGTGGGCTGCAGACAGTCCTCAGGGAATGGCTAAGGCATCTCATCAGCATCGGTCCAGCATCAGTGTGTGGGCAGGGTTTTCTGGCGACCACATATTTCGCTAGATTGCTACACAACACCTTTACAGAGGAACTTACGTGGACTTCCTGCAGAATACTCTACCTGGGCTGCTTGACAATGTGCGTTTGTTTATGTAACACGTCATGAGGTTTCTGCGGAATGGAGCACCGTCCCTTTACCGCATTACAGTTGGCCGACACCTCGACAACATCTTCCGTGGACACTGGATACGACGCGGAAACCCTGTAATGTGGCTTGCTAGATAACCTGACTTGAACTGAATTTTGACGTCTGGGATCATCTGTAAGGCGTTGTGTATACTGAACCAGTTCCTGATGTGCAAACTCTTCAACAGCGTGTTCACGATACCTGTAACGCTATTCAGAAAAAGGTCGGAACGTGCAAGAGAGTGTGGCAGCCCATGATGCGACATGTCAACGCGTGCATTGCATCTCATGGAGGCGACTTTGAACATCTCTTGTACCGTGGACGCAATGTAGGTCCGTACTGTGTTCCGGGACGATTTGTTGTATTTGTATGCACACCGTCCATTTCCGGACTCTTATTCATAGGACCTTTTTTTCCTTCATCTACAGTCACAAATCCGCACCTGCAGTTTGTTGGTTTTATTAATGTTCACCCTGTACAAGGGTTCAAAGCAGCAGCACGGGACCGAAACCCCTCTTGTTCAGATTAGCCACATTCATATTCAATGTTTTGTAGTCGCCCTCTGGTGATGAGGTAGCTACGAGTTGTTACCAGTTGTCGATTCATCTGTCGTTACTTGTTGCCAAACTCCTAGTGAAGAAGCAGTTGCTTGGTCTCGTCAGGGATTTATCAGTTACAGCCGGTACAGTTGCAATGCCTGACAAATGAAACTAGCTACATTCAGCCAGAAATATCCAGAATAGTTTCCCAATTCAGGCGAACGTCATCGTCGATCTGTTGCCAGCTGTGAATGGAAGGGAAACTGAGGAAGTATCACAATGATTTACAAACTCTGTCGATACGAGATTACTGGGAACGTTGAAAATGGTAGCATTCAGTAGGATACAAATAGGAAACAGTGTCGTCCTTTAAAGCTACTTTCATTGAACTTACTTTCAGTGATTTAGGGAACCATGACGAGCTTAAACCTGGCTGGTCAGGAAGGCTACCACATGTCTGCCTGATGTTGTAATCCTCAGTGCCACCTTGATCTGCTCGCTTCTGTTGCGATGACCTGCAGTAGTGATAAGGTGTGTATCGTATAAAACCGCAGTCAGAAGCATATTTTCGTTTTTTCTCTCAGTACTGTGCGGTTTATGTTTGACATTTAATTTTGACTTTCATGTATGTGAGGTGACGCATATGTTGCCATGTCAGTGTTCATTATCGCTAAAACAAAGCAAACATTACAAATGTTACGTTAACAAGCGACAGCGATAGCTTTCTGTGTATATTAATTCGTCGAAAGTGCAAGAGAAACAGAGACTGTGTCGCATGTGGAGCATACAGCAACGTAGCCAGATGCGAGACGCGAAAACAACTGGAGCGTATATTACAGGGCAACAGAGAGAGAGAGAGAGAGAGAGAGAGAGAGAGAGAGCAACGGTGACGCCGCTAGGTATTCTCTTTCTGTGCTCACCCGCCTTGTTGTGAGCAGGGAACTCTACTAATTGCTCTTGGCGACGAAATGTTTGTAACTCGAGAGTGCTGTAGATAGAAGATCTCGCTACATCTCGTTAATGCTGGACCCACTTTCTTGTTCACTCTTTCAATGTTCTCACAAAATTATAGCAATTTGCGGTTTCAACGGGAGGCAGGATCGTCCTCTTACTAGAATACTTTTTGTCAACTAAAAATTGCAGGAACCGAGATGAAAACTGGTCACTCGCCAGTTCTTCATAAGACCCTGTAAAGTACACATGACCACAACAGGTATAACAAAAGCGAAAATACGTAACCATTTGGTATCTACTAGTTAATAGTGACAACACGTTGTCTGCTAGTCAATCGTGACCCATATTGTAAGCAATTCTGCATTCTGCTTTAGAATCAACCATCTAGTGCCTCGAATACAGTGTGAGTAGCAAAATACAAATGTCCTTGGGAGTTCAATAAATTTCGATGAATCAACTCATTTTATATTTCCTTCTCTATTGTTTTAGCTCATAAGACAGTAAATTAATAAAAAACATGTTGTATACTATTCTGGAATAGAAGGAAAATTGATGAGAGAGGAAAGGATCATAGATCTTTTGAAGTAGAAGAAACATCAGTTAATCACCTCTCTAATTCTGGATGGGAATTGACTTAGGATATGGTATCTGTGAGCGGCTCTCCATAATTTACAAGTCTTTATCCCATCAGATTCTCTTATGACTCATTAATGTACGGCAGTAATAAGCACGCGACGTTAAGAAGTATACTGATGCCAAGAGGAGACATTTCTATATTATCAGGAACGTGTTCTGGACCTACAGAGCATCTTTCAGCACTAACAAAACGTAAGTAGCGAGTTAATGCTTACTGATTCTGATTTACAGTTCAGTGTTTCTTCGTCAACTGTGGCTCAAGTACGAACTCCTGCTGCCAGCTCCACCGAGGTCACTGCTCCAGCAGTTCGGCTGAAGCCCTGAGGGCAATCTGGTAGTCTATAGGTGAACCTGTAGTCTGAAAGTGTGCCCCCATACTGTTACGACATCCTCAATCCTGCTCTGGAAGGTGACATCGCCCCATTATGACCTGTTAGGAGTTTCATACTGCTGGAGGTCATGTGGTCGGCAGCTCCTTGCTCCACTGGAGGTTAGATAGACCCTGGCACCCTGAGGTGCCTGCAGCGATGATCAGGAGCAGAGGCCTATGATGGCCTTCTAATTCTGCAGTGACGATGATGCAAGTTTGATAAGCAACATGAGAGATGCTTGTGTTTGAAGACTCTTAGTGTCCTACTCTGTGAAGTGGTAGGTAGTGGCCAAAGCGAAGTTCCATGAGTAACAGGTCATGATTACTTGAATGGCAAGCAGTGTTTCCACAAGAAATGCCATAAAATCTAACATACAGATGTCAGTATACTGCAATAATTATTCAAACGAGTTCTTAGGTATGAACGCCATCGATCTTAATGACCATTTGGTGAACTGTGGTATTTATAGAGGTGGGAATGGAGTTGACGTTTGACTCTGTTCAGTAAGACAGAATGTGACCAGCGTCTTTGCTAGTGGTTGGCAGTTCTCGTTCTGCTGCATTTGCTTAACAATTTGTTTCATCTCTTAACTCCACTGTCAAGTCTCTAAAAATGGTTATTGCTTTGGAGGTAATGCTTGTTGCTTCACCTAACTAGAGCTAGCGAATATATCTCTGTCTGTCTGTCTCAGATGAGATTTTGCTGAATGTGTAACTTGTGCTTGGCGATTGGTGCTGCTATAGCAACATGTGCTCATGTATGCAACCGACTTACAGGCTTGATTGTTTCTTTCTGCTGCATAGCTCTGTCATCACCTCTGCCTGGTGTGACCTGTGGATGTGCTAGGATGAGTTTAAGAAAAATTTAATAGCTTCCCCTTTTCTGCTCTATGACAAAACACAAGCAATACATTTTAATATTAAATTCCGTGTTGTCATTCGGTCATCAGTGCAAAGACTCGTTTGATGCAGGTATGTGTGCTACTCTATCCTGTGAAAGCCGCTTATTTACATAAGAGCGAGGTTTCTACGGCTGCCGCCACCTCTCGCATCCCAATCTCCATTGTACACGGCCATTCCAGTCTCCTTCATTACGACCACTCGCCACCATTGCTTCGTTGACGTCGTCTTTCCAGTATCTCGCAGGTCTTCCTTGATGTGGAGTCCATTGCCATACCCGTTTTGGCCATCTTGTGTCTGGCATACGCTGTAAGTGACCACACCAGAGTATGCGCTTTCTTTCCATGTAGTCTAGGATTGTGCTTTTGATATTCATAACCTCTCTGATCCTATCATTTCTAATATGGTCAAGTCTGGAGTATCCACAACTCCGTCTCCAGAAATCCATCTCGACAGCGAGCAGGCGATCTCTCTGCCTCTGAGTTAGTTCTCACAACTCTGCACCTTTTCTCGTGAAGCTTTCAATAATTGTGTGGTGGATGGTATGTTTTGTTCTGCGCGTTATGTTTTTGTTCCAGAGAATACCATTTAGTTGTTTTATGGCTCGCTTGTCCTGGCCTATTTTATTGTTTACATCATCCACACTTCTACCATTGGACGACAGTGTCACTCCCAAGTACTTAAAATTATGACATCCTTTAACAGTTTCAGAACCAAGCTGTAAGTCGTTAACAGTATTTTCTCCCACTTTCAGATATTTTGTTTTAGATACGTTTATGACAAGACCCCATTTTCCATATTCTTCTTTCCTCATCTCCAGCTACTAACTCTTGGTCGTCAGCAAAAAATTGAGTGAACAAGATCTCGTCGTCTATAGGGACACCCATTCCTCCGCATTTCCTTTTCCATGATTTTAGGGCCTCCTCTAGGTAGATCTTAAAGAGTGTAAGGGCAAGTGTGCATCCCTGGCGTAGTCCCTTTGTCAACTCAAACTCTTGAGATTTCTCATTTTAACCATTGCCGTACAACCTTGGTAGAGGAGTCTGACAGCTTTCACATAGCTCGGTGACACACCATTATCAATTACACTTGTCCATAGCTTGTTCTGTGGAACTGTGTCGTAAGCTTTCTGGAGGTCTACAAAGACAAGGCGGGTTGTAGGGCCCCTTGCTGTCCTTTCCTCCACTAGGTTTTTGAGGGTAAATACTCCATCAGTACAGGAGCGACCAGATCCGAATCCATTTTGTTCTTCAGATTCAGTTATTTATTCTTCTATCCTCTTTTTTAGGATACGGCCGTAGACTCTCGCCATGGATGGCAACACACTACCACGATAGTTTGCACAATTCCTCCTGTTGCCCTTCTTAAATATTGATGTAATTGTTGCCTTTTCCACTCCTTTGGGGCTTCGTCACCTCCAAGGCATTTGTCAAAAATCACTGCCAATATCTCAAAGAGTTTTGACGGTGCTGATTTAACCAGTTCTATATAAATTAATCCTGGAGCTGGCGACTTTGTATTTTTCATGGCATTAATTGCATTTTGGACTTCCTTTGGGGTTATCGGTGGTATATCATCATTACTGATTCCAGTGCTTGGTGGGTTCTCAGTGAATGCAGCTCTGTTCTCAGTTAGTAGTCGTTGGTAGTGTTGTACCCATTCCTGGATGCTAATGAGGTTTATATTTGCTTTTTCTTTATTCTGTGTTCTCATTGCTCTTAATAACTTCCAGGCTTTATTTGCTCGTGTATTCCCCATGCTTTCTTCTATCTCTTCACCGGTTTTATGCCAGGCTTCGTTTTTTGACTTAATTATTGTTTTCTGTGCATCTTTTCTCCGCTCTCTGCATTCCAGCCAATCCTTGTCTGATCTTGAGTTCACCCATGTAGTATAAGCTTTCCTCTTACCTTCTACCTCCTCTTGTACCGAGTGGTTCCACCATTCATCACATATTCTATTACTCTTTTGGATATCTTTTTTTCCCAGTGCTTCATAAGCTGTGTTATGGAAGACTTCTTTAACCATCTCATACATCTTATCTGCCGAGGATTCGTCAATGGCAGCAAGTTTTTCTGCTAGCCTTTCCTGGTACAAGAAGTGGGTAGAACTATGGTCAAGGCTTTGTAAATTGGCTTTCCGTGGTTAGGCTTCCACTTCAATTTCTGTGTCTTTGATAAACTTATCTTAGACATTAGCACAAAATGGTCTGATCCGTACTGTGCACCTCTCATAGCCCTCACGTCTTGTACTACCAGCTTTGTTGTTTGCTTTATTATGACATAGTCTATAATGGACTTGAGGTTAACGCTGGGTTTCGTCCATGTGTATTTGTGGATGTCCTTATGCTTGGACCATCCATTCATAATTCTTAAGTCATTTTGCATGCAGAATTCTATCAATCTTTCACCATTATCATTTATGATTTCTTCACCATATTGTCCCACTATGTTGTCAATAGCTTTCCCTTCTGTTCTGGATTTTAAGTCTCCTAGTAGAATGACATCTTTGCGATTCCCTATATTTTCAAGAGATCTTGTCAGTTGGGTGTAGAATTTTATTCGCTACATCAGCGTCGTTGTTTAGTGAATAGACCACAATAATCACCACAGGATGGCCCTTCATTGTCATCTGTACTTGCAGAATTCTATCACTGACGTTTTCCCAGGTGGTTAGGGTTTTCTTGAGACGTTTCTTTATGGCAATGGCAACTCCACTTTGGGCTCGTTGTTCCTTTGCTACGCCACTATAAATGTATATGTAATCATTTGTCTCTTCTGTACCATGCCCTTTCACTTTGGTTCCTGTTAGGCCCACTACGTCGACATCAAGGCGCTTTATGTCTTTGAAAACTTCACGTTTCTTTGTACACTCCTGGAAATTGAAATAAGAACACCGTGAACTCATTGTCCCAGGAAGGGGAAACTTTATTGACACATTCCTGGGGTCAGATACATCACATGATCACACTGACAGAACCACAGGCACATAGACACAGGCAACAGAGCATGCACAATGTCGGCACTAGTACAGTGTATATCCACCTTTCGCAGCAATGCAGGCTGCTATTCTCCCATGGAGACGATCGTAGAGATGCTGGATGTAGTCCTGTGGAACGGCTTGCCATGCCATTTCCACCTGGCGCCTCAGTTGGACCAGCGTTCGTGCTGGACGTGCAGACCGCGTGAGACGACGGTTCATCCAGTCCCAAACATGCTCAATGGGGGACAGATCCGGAGATCTTGCTGCCCAGGCTAGTTGACTTACACCTTCTAGAGCACGTTGGGTGGCACGGGATACATGCGGACGTGCATTGTCCTGTTGGAACAGCAAGTTCCCTTGCCGGTCTAGGAATGGTAGAACGATGGGTTCGATGACGGTTTGGATGTACCGTGCACTATTCAGTGTCCCCTCGACGATCACCAGTGGTGTACGGCCAGTGTAGGAGATCGCTCCCCACACCATGATGCCGGGTGTTAGCCCTGTGTGTCTCGGTCGTATGCAGTCCTGATCGTGGCGCTCACTTGCACGTCGCCAAACACGCATACGACCATCATTGGCACCAAGGCAGAAGCGACTCTCATCGCTGAAGACGACACGTCTCCATTCGTCCCTCCATTCACGCCTGTCGCGACACCAGTGGAGGCGGGCTGAACGATGTTGGGGCGTGAGCGGAAGACGGCCTAACGGTGTGCGGGACCGTAGCCCAGCTTCATGGAGATGGTTGCGAATGGTCCTCGCCCATACCCCAGGAGCAACAGTGTCCCTAATTTGCTGGGAAGTGGCGGTGCGGTCCCCTACGGCACTGCGTAGGATCCTACGGTCTTGGCGTGCATCCGTGCGTCGCTGCGGTCCGCTCCCAGGTCGACGGGCACGTGCACCTTCCGCCGACCACTGGCGACAACATCGATGTACTGTGGAGACCTCACGCCCCACGTGTTGAGCTATTCGGCGGTACGTCCACCCGGCCTCCCGCATGCCCACTATACGCCCTCGCTCAAAGTCCGTCGACTGCACATACGGTTCACGTCCACGCTGTCGCGGCATGCTACCAGTGTTAAAGACTGCGATGGAGCTCCGTATGCCACGGCAAACTGGCTGACACTGACGGCGGCGGTGCACAAATGCTGCGCAGCTAGCGCCATTCGGCGGCCAACACCGCGGTTCCTGGTGTGTCCGCTGTGCCGTGCGTGTGATCATTGCTTGTACAGTCCTCTCGCAGTGTCCGGAGCAAGTATGGTGGGTCTGACACACCGGTGTCAATGTGTTCTTTTTTCCATTTCCAGGAGTGTAGAAATTCCCTGTATATTCCATGTTGCAATTCTCATTGTCCTTTTTCGTGCCTGTTGTCGTCTTCGTTTTGATCCATTCCTTTCCGAGGCTAAATTGGGAGGTTTTGCGTTGATTTCTTTTGCTCGGGTGGAGTATAGGTCCAACGCCTAAACCCCCAACTTGGAGGACCAGGTGATTTTTATTCATGGTTTTCAACCACTAGACGATTGCCTTTCTGGGCTCAGTAACTCTGTCTATCCCTCCCTTGGGTTCCTCTGGGAATGAGGTGCCACTTACGCGAAGTCCACCGTACCGAAGTCCATCTTCTTCGCCTTCCTTGCCGGTGTTGTCTTCACCTGTAACCCTGGGCATGGGTAACGCGTTATACCCCGCGATACTGGGTGCCCAGCAGAGCTTTGCCACCAGTTCGAAAGCCGGACCCACCCCCGCGACATGGACGCGCCTGCTGAGAATTACCCAAGTGCCCTTAGAGAAGGAGGCTCTAAGGACCCTGGGCCGGATTAATGTGCATGTATGATTCCACGCACAACGGCGCAAGCCTCTTCATTTTCAAATAACTGCAGCAACTTACCTACACGTCCTTTTTAATCTGCTTAATGTGTTCTGCTCTTGGTCTCTGTCTACAATTTTTGCATCACACACTTGCCTCCAGTAATAAATTGGTGATCCCTTGATGCCGCCATATGTGCCCTACCAATCAGTCCCTTCTTCTAGTCAATTTACGCCAAAAATTTGTCTTCTGTCCAATTCTATTCTGTCCCTACTTATTAGTTACGTTATCTACCAATCATTTCTTCAGCACTCTTCTGTAGTACCACATTTCAGAAGCTTCTATTATCTTCTTATCTCAACTGTTTATCGTCCATGTTTCACTGCCATACATGATTACACTCCACACAAATAATTTCAGAAGAGACCTCCTAATGCTTACATCTATATTCGATGTAAGCAAATTTCTATTCCTCAAAAACGGTTTTCTTATCATTGCCAGTCTACATTTTATGTAGTCTCTACTTCGGCCATCGTCTGTTGTTTTGCTGCCCAAGTACTAAAGTAGTAAAACTTATCTCCCTCAGCATCACCTGATTTAATTCGATTACATGCCATTAACTTTGTCTTGTTTTTGTTGATGGTCATCTTATATCCTCATTTCAAGACACTGTACATTTCGTTCAATTGCTCTTCCAAGTTTTCTGCTCTCCCTGACATAATTACAATCTCACTGGCTAACATCAATGTTTTTATTTCTTCTCCCTGAACATAAACTCCTGATTGGAAATTTGATTTGGTTTCCTTTGCTGCTTGCTCAACGTACAGATTGAATAACATCTTTGGTAGGCTACAACCTTGACTAACTATCTTCACAACCACTGCTCCCCTTTCATGCTCCTTAACACATAGCTACTGTCTGGTTTGTGCACAAGTTATAAATGGCCTTTCGCAGCCAGTATTTTACACCTGTGGCATTCATCTACATCTACACGGATATTCTGCATATCACACTTAAGTGCCTGACAGGAGGTTCATCGAACCACCTTCACAATAATTCTCTGTCCTTACACTCTCGAGCAGCACGCAGAAAAAAAATACTTATATCTTTCAGTACGAGCTCTGATGTCCCTTTCTTTACGATTATCGTTTGTTCCTATGCAGGTCGGGACCATCAAAACATTTTCGAATTCGGAGGAGAAAGTTGGTGACAAAAATTTTGTGAGAATACGGCGCCGTATTGAGAAAAGACTTTGTTTGAACAATATCCTCCCCAAATGCTTTATCACGTCCGTTGCGCTCTCTCCCCTATCTCTCGATACCACAAAACGTGTGTCCCTTCTTCGAACTTTCTCGATATACTCCGTTAACCCTATCTGGTAAGGATACCACACCACGCAGCAGCACTCCAAAAGAGAGTGAACAAGCGTAGCGTAGGCAGTCTCTTTAGTAGATGTGTTGCATCGTCTAAGTGTTTTGCCAATAAAACGCAGTCTTTGGTTCACTTTCCCCAAAATATTTTCAATGTATTATTTCCAATTTAAGTTGTTCGTAATTGTATTTAGTTGACTTACGGCTTTTAGATTTGATTGATATATCGTGTAACCGAAATTTAACAGATTCCTTTGAGCACTGAAGTGGATGACCTCACAGTTTTCTATATTTAGGGTCAATTGTCAATTTTATGAACATGCTGATATATTTTCTAAATCGTATTGCAATTCGTTTAGATCTTCTGGTGACTGAACTAGACGATAACGACAGCATTATCTATACAGAATCTGAGACGGCTGTTCAGATTGTCTCGTAAATCTTTTATATAGATAAGGAACAGCAGAGGGTACGCCAGATGTCACTTTTGTTTTACTTAATGACTTTCCATCATGTACTACGAGCAGTGACGACATTCCATAAGCACGCAATCTGATTACAAGCGGCTTGTGAGATACGGTGTCAAAAGCTTATGGAAACCACGAAATACGGAATCAACCTGAAAACCCCGACGAGAGCACTCACAACTAGCGTGAGTAGAGAACAAGTTGTGTTTCACTAGAGTAGATTAAAACTGAAAAAATTGCAAAAAGGTGGGAATTTAAGGAGATGGGACCTGGATAAACTGACTACACCAGAGGTTGTACAGAGTTTCAGGGAGAGCGTAATGGAACAATTGACAGGAATGGGGGAAAGAAATACAGTAGAAGAAGAATGGGTAGCTCTGAGGGATGAAGTAGTGAAGGCAGCAGAGGATCAAGTAGATAAAAAGACGAGGACTACTAGAAATCCTTGGGTAACAGAAGAAATATTGAATTTAATTGATGAAAGGGGAAAATATAAAAATGCACTAAATGAAGCAGGCAAAAAGGAATACAAACGTCTCAAAAATGATATCGACAGGAAGTGCAAAATGTCTAAGCAGGGATGGCTAGAGGACAAA
Organism: Schistocerca piceifrons; assembly: GCF_021461385.2. Classification (NCBI taxonomy): domain Eukaryota; kingdom Metazoa; phylum Arthropoda; class Insecta; order Orthoptera; family Acrididae; genus Schistocerca; species Schistocerca piceifrons. The sequence continues at coordinate 406,703,338 of NC_060139.1, forward strand.
TGTAAGTATGTAGAGGCTTATTTCACTAGGGGTAAGATAGATACAGCCTACAGGAAAATTAAAGAGACCTTTGGAGAAAAAAGAGCCACTTGTATGAATATCAAGAGCTCAGATGGAAAACCCTGTTCTAAGCAAAGAGGGGAAAGCAGAAAGGTGGAAGGAGTATATAGAGGGTCTATACAAGGGCGATGTACTTGAGGACAATACTATGGAAATGGAAGAGGACGTAGATGAATATGAAATGGGAGATACGATACTGCGTGAAGAGTTTGACAGAGCACTGAAAGACCTGAGTCGAAACAAGGCCCCGGGAGTAGACAACATTCCATTAGAACTACTGACGGCCTTGGGAGAGCCAGTCCTGACAAAACTCTACCATCTGGTGAGCAAGATGTACGAGACAGGCGAAATACCCTCAGACTTCAAGAAGCATATAATAATTCCAATCCCAAAGAAAGCAGGTGTTGACAGATGTGAAAATTACTGAACTATCAGTTTAATAAGTCACAGCTGCAAAATACTAACTCGAATTCTTTACAGACGAATGGAAAAACTGATAGAAGCTGATCTCGGGGAAGATCAGTTTGGATTCCGTAGAAATGTTGGAACACGTGAGGCAATACTGACCTTACGACTTATCTTAGAAGGAAGATTAAGGAAAGGAATTAGTAGACTTAGACAAAGCTTTTGACAATGTTGACTGGAATACTCACTTTCAAATTCTAAAGGTGGCAGGGGTAAAATACAGGGAGCGAAAGGATATTTACAATTTGTACAGAAACCAGATGGCAGTTATAAGAGTCGAGGGGCATGAAAGGGAAGCAACAGTTGGGAAGGGAGTGAGACAGGGTTGTAGCCACTCCCCGATGTTATTCAATCTATATATTGAGCAAGCAGTAAAGGAAACAAAAGAAAAATGTGGAGTAGGTATTAAAATCCAGGCCGGCCGCGGTGGTCTAGCGGTTCTAGGCGCTTAGTCCGGAACCGCGCGACTGCTACGGTCGCAGGTTCGAATCCTGCCACGGGCATGGATGTGTGTGATGTCCTTAGGTTAGTTAGGTATAAGTAGTTCTAAGTTTTAGGGGACTGATGACCACAGCTGTCAGGTCCCATAGTGCTCAGAGCCATTTGAACCATTTGATTAGATGGATAGATCACGTAACTAATGAGGAGGTATTGAATAGGATTGGGGAGAAGAGAAGTTTGTGGCATAAGTTGACTAGAAGAAGGGACCGGTTGGTAGGACATGTCCTGAGGCATCAAGGGATCACATATTTAGCACTGGAGGGCAGTGTGGAATGTAAAGATCGTAGAGGGAGACCAAGAGATGAATACACTAAGCAGATTCAGAATGATGTAGGTTGCAGTAGGTACTGGGAGATGAAGGAGCTTGCACAGGATAGATTAGCATGGAGAGCTGCATCAAACCAGTCACAGGACTGAAGACCACAACAACAACAACAACAACAACAACAATGTTTTCTACATCCGTGTTGACTACGAGTCAACAGAACGTTCGCTTCGGGGTAATGCATGGTGTTCGAACACAGTATATCCTGCTGCATATCGACGTTAATGATATGGCTCTGTGATTTAATGGATTACCTTTTTCGAATATTGGTGTGACCTGTTCAACTTTCCAGCCTTTGGCTACGGATCTTTCGTTGAGCGAGTGGCTGTACATGATTGTTAAGTATGGAGCAACTGCATCAGCGTACTCCGAAAGGAACCTAACTGGTATACAGTCAGGACCGGAAGACTTTAGTTTCTTAAGTGATTTAACTTGCTTCACTAGTCCGAGGATATCTACTGCTAAGTTACTCATACTGGCCCACTGACCTTGATTAAAACTATGGAATATTTAATTCGTCTTCTTTACTGAAGGTAACACTGCTTAGAAAGACCTTTTGACAATGTCGTTTAGTATTTCAAAAAGAATATTTCAGTCAACATTGTCAAAAGCTGTTTCTAGGTCTACAAATGCTATAAACGGAGGTTTGCCTTTCCTTAATCTGTCTTCTAAGATAAGCCGTAGAGTCAATACTGCTTTGGCTATTGTTAAATTTCTCCAGAATCGAAATTGATCTTCCCCGAAGTCAGTGTCTGCCAGTTTTTCGGTTCTCCTGTAAGGAGTTCGCGTTAGTACGTTTCAGCCATGACTTACTAAACTGACAATTGGTGATAAACACACGCTTCAGTACCTACTTTCTTAATAACGTATAATTTACGAACATTGTAACAGTCATACAGATTAACTTGCTTACGTAAGCCCGTGAGACAGACAACTCGTCATCGCCGGGAGACATCACGCTTGTATGGTGGAACATGATTTCTCCACCCTAAAATTTCCTAAGTTCGTTAAGGAAATGTATCCACAGATTTCTTCAGTGCGTCGCTTCCAGCTAAACCCAATCATAGGTGATTAGATCCCACAGAGGTCACCTATTGCTGAAATGTTAATTACGTTTCTCCAGGTGGTCAGACCAGGAACAGGGCTTTTTCATCTTACAAGACGGCGTTCATACCACACTCATCACGAAGCTGTAGAAGGAAAGGCCTAACTAGGTCACCCACAGTGTTGAATTTAAATCGTGGCACGTGTTCACGGTAACTTGAGTGAATGAGATTTATTCCTGCTAAGAAAAACAGCCAGGCCGTAGCTAAGCCCTCCATACACTGAGGATTCAACCACGTATTGGGGCGTCAATGAACTAAACATCTTACATAACTGAATTAACTCACGTCTCGTCGGACCACACTACATGCCCCAAGTCGGCTGCAGTCCAGTATTTGAGCTGCTTTGCCCATTGGCGACGAGCAACATTATGTGCTGCCGTGAGCAATGATGTTTTGCGATATATCCAACTCCGTATGACCCATGCACACCGTTCCTGTCGCAACGTTCAATTGGATACTGGTTGAGGAGGACCTACATTCGCTCACTGCAGGTACTCCTCTTATATCTGATACCAATTGTCGTTGATAAGGAGTGACACCTGCCTCTGGTTCCTGCCCGTTACAATCATTTTACTACCATTATTCTTTCGCCGTGCTACAAAGCTGTAAGTAGAGTACCATTCCTTGTAGAGGCATTGGACAGTATGCGTCGAAACACCAACAAATCGCGGGACTTCATTCGTGATGTGGTCACGGGCACATCCAGTCACTATAGTTGCTATATGCTTATCTGTCACCTCTTAAAGTTTATCCTCCTTACTACATTGATTCGGTAAAGCCCGATTGGCACGTGCTCAATATTTCACCTCCGTAACTTAGTCAGTGAAGAATGTCATACTACAGCCTTCAGCTGCTGGTGAAATACTTCATTTATACAGCTAGTATCAGTCGTCTGACCAACATCAGGTTCGTAAAAGTATTCACAGCATCATGTTTAGCGAAATATGAAACAGTTATCGTCAGGTGATAACCATGAACGACACTCGGTCATCATATCGTAATATAAATTTCGTCCTCAAACTATTAAAACAGTGCTAGGGAGTGTACAGATTCACTTTAAAACTATAATCGCCGCTAACGCTGTGAACAGATTCATACCACACTGAGAGGACTGAACAGATGGACCCCGTTAACTGACAAGTCAGTGTTCCAGAATCTCATGACAGTTTGTTACCGGCCCCAACGCATAGAGCAACCCTAAACGATCCGTGTGCTCTTTCAATGGGGAGGCTAATATCCGTTCAGAAATCATAGAGCAGTAACAACAAATGTATGGATATAGTTTTAATCTCCGCAATTTGTAGTACTTCTGAGAGCTACTAGTGAGCTGGATGGTTCACCGAGTACTTCGTTTCTTTGACTTCATATATCTAATACGTCAGACGTCACCGTTTTAATTTATTGGAGATTTAGTCCCAACCTATCCATTACTGTATATGTCGGAGGGTTGTTTGCTGCTAAAGTTTTCATGCATAGATCGTTACGACCTTAAATCATTCGCACCATAGTACAATTTTGTGAACAACTTCAGCCACCTCAGTGATTCTTATGCCTATGCGATAGACTTACAGTCAAGTATGTTTAAATTATCGATATCATTCTGCCCAACTGTGGTTTTAACCTGTTGATTTTGGAGATACTTTTTATTGTACACATCGTGATAGTTATCGGATTATGGCTGCAGAGGAATATTTTTCAAGATGACTCTTACGTGTACCTTTCCACTTGAGATTTTGATGCAAGTCGGCCAGTCTACAGGATTCAATCGAAGAGCTGAGGTAAGGCATTGTCATTTCATGAACATCTCAATTGTAAGTAAACCGTACAGTGCAAAGATGGTACTTAGCGACACTTCAGTGATAACATTCTCCAGTGAGCGAAAACAATTTAATTAATTAATTTGGTATCACACAAGAACTTAAACTTGTGTCGTTGTTTGTTCTTGGCGTATTTTTCCTTGCAAATGAATGACAAACAAGTTGCAGCATGACGTCAACTATTTACGCCCCTAGTTCCTTCTAATAGAAATTATTATTCCAGACCTCTGTCAAGTTTTCCGATTTACATTTATATTGCCAGTCCATACTGACTGCCGTGGCGTATACTTCCATGTAATTAAGACTCGAAATTACACGGCACAAATTCATATTTGGGAGATAGCCGCAATATTTACGACGAAATGCATCACAGTGTACTGTGAAAGAAATTTATCAACTTTGTTTGTGTAACACCAGCAGACCAGGTGTTATATTACGTAAAAACATAAGCACTTCGTATCACTGAAATATGCCACATGTAAGAGTACGGAAATCTTTTGCATTTTTGTTGAAAATTTCCATTTTCACTGAAGGATTGATTTCCAGGAGTACCTGGTTTATTCTTTTTTCAGTTGTATCTTTCAGAGGTTGTCGGGCTCACACTGGATCTAAATACTGCCACTGCTCTATTTGCTTGTGAGTAATTGATTATGGTACACGGAATATATCGCTGTTCGTTACAGATATATAATACAACAATGGTTTACATTCAGGGAAGCCTTCACACTACGTTTAGACTGGCTAAAGAAATGAACTCTTCGCTTTTTCGTAACAGAAGATCGGATAATCTCCGTTGCAGTTTTCTTGGTCTTAGGCGTATCATCGTCACCACCACCATCACGAATCGTTCTGCTCATGGGTGGGCGTCGTGATCCCGTGAATCAGGCACCTCCATCCCGGACCATCACCAGTTAGTCTTATAGGCTGCTGAAGAGGTTGACTGGTGATCTTTGTTCAATCAATCCACATGTTTGTTGTGCTCCCTCTCGGTCTCGTGCCCTCGATCTTTCTTTTCATGATTATTCTCTCGATATTTTATCCATCTCTTCTGTCAATATGGCCAAACGCCTGGAGAACGTTTTGGCCACAGCGAGATAATTAGTTGGTCAATAACTGACACATTGGTTCATCTTAAGGTCCCTTTCACTCGCAGCATCCTGCGCTAGCGCCAAAGATCAGAAGCATTAGTACGCTTTCTGCCTCTGGTGTTAAGGATCTATGTCTCGCAACCATAATAATAGATGTAAAATACAAGTGTTTCAACAAGTCGGATCCTTGTGCTGTTTGTTATTGCTCTGTTCAGTGAGACATGGTGAGATTCAGGTGATACGATTTCTTAACTTCCCTTGTCGAAGATGGTTCACCATAGAAAGAAGAAAGAATGCACGACTTCCAGCTCCCTTAATAGGCCTGCTAGTTGGATTCGTGCTCCTGGATCAATTATGATGATTCTCAACTTGCTGAGATTTATCTATAAGCCATATCATAGACTGGCCTTAATTTCTGTTAGTAGCTCAGAAAGTTCATCTTTGTTGCTGGCTAAAAGGAGAGGTCATCGACAAATCGGAGGTTCCTAATAGTTTATAGTTCCTAAAATAATTGGGATGGCTTTAGTTCACCATTCAACAACTTTCCTAATGACATTTTTGCATAGAAATTGTACATTTGGGGCCTAAGACGCAATCCTGTCTGACAACATTTGATACATTAATGAAGTGCAAGCACTTATCTTCACATCTGCGAGCTGATTATTGTGTGGATTATAAATTGTAGTGGGATACAATTTTTATCAGATAACGTCTCCTCCTTAACTGTGTGGTACGCGCGTCTGATTGCCATACAGCGGGCCAGGGTACAATCTGCGGCCAGATCGGAAGGTTTCTCCGCCCGAGGCAGGATGTTGTGCTGTCGTCATTATTATTTCATCATCATCGACACACAAATTGCTATTATGTCGTCAATTTCAAAGACTTGAAACTCGGCGCTGAAATTCCCTGGGTGGGGACTTACGGCCACCAACGCCTCACGATCATTTCATTTCATTTCATTCTCAGACAACACAGTCAAAAGCTTTCCTATAGTCAAGGAAGCAGATGAAAATAGAAACAAAGAACACTTACGATCTCTTGGTTTTTTGTCGTGTCTAGTGGATCTGTTTGAGAGTTCCTGATCGTTTAGCAGAGCAGCTTTTTGTGTATATGTGACTCTGAATGTACGGCTTGAAACGCTACCTTCAAAGGCAGAGACAAATGTTGCTTGCCTGAGATACGAGAGTTGGAGCAGCTTCTGAAAACAATGTTCAAATGTATGTGAAATCTTATGGGACTTAACTGCTAAGGTCATCAGTCCCTAAGCTTATACACGATTTAATCTAAATCATCCTAAGGACAAACACAAACACCCATGCCCGAGGGAGGACTCGAACCTCCGCCGGGACCAGCCGCCCAGTCCATGAACAGCTTCTGTAATCCTTTTGAAACGGTAGGTATTCTGGCCATAGGGAGTGGAACACGATGTTTTCAACAAGGACAAGTAACGCACAAAATATGTTAATGGAAACAATCACAGACTTACACTTCGCTGCCATAACTAAGTTACATTCGTCCAAAGCGCTACAGCTTAATAATGAAGTTGTGCTCAGGCATGATATTGATAACATAAATTAACCTCGATCTTCAAATCTTCAAACCATTTACCAAAGGTAAAAGCTTCCAGTTTTCTGTTCCTCAAAAATGTAATTAAAAAGTATTCGTGAATACTCCGCAAGGCGCGTTTAGATCTGTGCACCTCGCCATGCGTCTTTGCTTGCTCCATACGCAAGTAGAAACACGCGTGTAGTCGCATACCTCTCCCATAAAATGTGTGTGCGAGTGGATTCCATTCACACATGTGTTCACACTGATCGCCTATAGTCTCGTGTGGGGCAAGCTACAGCCGCACGGCGTCTAGCCATAAGGCCCACATGTGTAAACACGCGTTTTTACAGATACCTGTACAATGAACCAACCTTACCGAGCAAACTGGAGCAGTGGTTAGCACAACTGACTCGCATAAGGGAGGACGACGGTTCAAAATCGCGTACGGCTACCGAGATTAATGTTTTCCGTGATGGTTCCTTTGAAAGGCTGCGGTGGATTTCCCTCCCCATCCTTGAAACAATCCAAGCTCGTGATTCGTCTCTAATGACCTCGATGTCGATGGGATGTTAAGCCCAGTCTTTCTTTCTTCCTTCCTTCCTTCCTGCCTTCTTTCCTTCATTAAACCAGTTTTGTGGCAATTATTAACAAAAGAAGTGGAAAACAACTCAATTAGGCGACCTTAATAAAATAGTAGGTATCATCGGCAATGACACCCTGAATATTTAGAAACCATTTTAGATACAATGTTTAGAAAATTATACTCCAGAATGCACATGATAGGAACATAAGTAACGAATACCAAAACGTTAAGCTTAATAATAACTGATCAACAGGGAAGGGAACAAGGAAAGACCATCATTTTTCGGAAAGCCGAAACTTCTCTCGACTTACACTAAACACGAAACCAACCAACTTTCCAGCATAAGAAAAAATGTCCTATATTTATCTAGGAGACAACCAGACTAGCAAATCGAGTGACACAGATAACATTGTCATACGGAAACCACTCGAACGTGAACCAGCCATTGAATAACGTCGCAGACACATTACTACGCTTCCATAGCAGTAACAACACGCTAGAAAACTTTCACCAGTAACAGGAACACTACCGAGCGCCGACAAGTAGGAAACGTTCCATTCGTCCACTTCTTGCGGGCCAACATCACTGGCAACCACAGCTGACAATCACTATTGCTTTTATCTGTCACTTCCACGCATATAGCCCTACCTAAAGTGACATACATGGGCCGAACCAGCGCACCTTTCGCTGTCCACAGCCAGGATTAGGTGTCTGTTACACACTAATTTCGCCTGCCGTTTACCCACAGTGCTCCGAAGCCGGATCTCTGACGCTCTCATCCAACTGCTGTTGTCGCTCGCGCCATACAACGCCACTCAGTCGCCCACAGAATATCCTCACCCAAAACAGCACTTGCAGCGACTACATTCCTAGAGTCATTCCACAAACGGCTCACTTTTCTAGTGCAGGAGGATGAAGAGTCTTCAACCAGTCTTTCGGTCTAAGAGCACTATGGGACTTAAAATCTGAGGTCATCAGACCCCTAGAACTTAGAACTACTTAAACCTAACTACCCTAAGGAGATCACACACATCCATGGCCGATACAGGATTCGAACCAGCGACCATTGCAGCAGCGCAGTTCCGGACTGAAGCTCCTAGAACCGCTCAGGCACAGCGGACGGCCATTTTCAAGGATAACAGACTGTGATAATTTCCACAGTCAGCTCCAGGAAAGGTAGGAAAGGCCTTACAGTCTAAAACCCATGTCTTCCGGTGGCTAGAATGAAGTCAGTCTGTATTCGAAATGTATCACCAGATGATATCCAAATTTATATTCTTCCTCCATGATATTGGAACATAATTTTGTAATGTAACATAATTTAGTGGATGATTAGACTCACATATGATACACATAATGAAGAACAAATTCCGCCCTTGGCGGTTGGCGTGCGATTCCTCATCCCAGTTCAAGGCTACAGTGCAACTAGTAACACCCTGTCTGCCAATAGGTATAACAGAAATGCATTTTAAAAAGGAGGCTCTGGCATCGCTGTAACTGCATGCATCGTGGTGAAGAACGGGTAGCATGAACTCCCCTCTGTGCTGTAGCTGTCCCATTTGGTCGGTGAGACGAAGCAATGCCATGGGGAACGGATGTGCAGACTCGCCGATGTTCGACTTTTTTTCTGGAGTTAAAAGTATCAAACTGTATCCTACTTACGCCTTCACAATGTGGTAACTTGTGTATTTCTCTCTGTTAGTGTTACCTTAAGTAAAACATTAAGACAGACATGAAGTTCTTACAGACGTAACCTAGAACTTTGTTGCGTCCATGAGACAAATAAAGCCAACAGAAAGTAATAGTGGATACAGTAATGTGATCCATATCCAATGAGGTACAAAAGCAGAATAGGTAGGCTACACTACATTGCGAATTATGCTACGCACAGCAATTCCATTCTTCACGTCTTACGTCTAGGCAAAGCTGCACAGAGCCGAGACGGCACGTACACGAATGAGTGACGTTCACTTTAGAGTAGATTTTTAATGCGACTACCTTGCTTTTGGAAACACTTCGACACTCGCTCGATCATACTTTTCTGGACGCTACGCGTCACACCTGCATTCACCATTTCTGAAGCGACGTGCACGAGAGCTGTTAGCTCGTGTACATTCATGGGTAGACTCTATAAAATGGTTCCTTTACTGGATTTCCACGACCAATGCATTTCTATGGAAACTCTTCATCTAAATAGTTACGCACATACATTCCAAAGTGTGGCGATGAATTGGCATGCTAAAACTATAGCTATCGTAGGCACCAAGTGGAATGTTTTCTAAAGCGTCAGGGAAAGAAGCGCAAAGAAACGTACGATACAGGCGCACATTCAATTTGTCCAACGACAGGTAGGGGCCCAAAAGTACTCCTCCCACGATTACAGCCCCAGGTTTATGCCAAAGCGTGCCTGAAAGTAACGTTAACAGCTGATCATCAATACTGGCTGTTGTGGAGGTTGAAAATACCTTCACGAGCGAAGCTAGATTAGTCAGTCCCAACCACGTTGTTCATCAAATTTTTGTTATCTTCAACGTGGTGCAAAAGTCGTTCAGAAGAACAGTATTCGTCGAGTGAGGTCTTATAGCCGCTGGTGTTGAGTTAACGTGTAATGACATGCAGGCAGTTCTTCATCGTGCAACACATCAATAACTAGTGTGTGAGGTGTCTGGAAATGCCTAACAGTATCCTGGGTACTTCGCCGAGATGATTGGTGAACGATACCAAAAACCGCGTCCACTGTTTGTGAGTTGATAGCTTATAGTTGATAGTTGGAGAGATTACATTGCGGCAGCAGGTAAACTGCGGATACCAGTTGGTCTCTGATACATCGTGTATGTGGGTGATGTTAAGCTTCTCGACACCATCTAACCCCTGAAGATATTGCACTGAAGCACGGAAACTGGTAGCCATACAACACTAAGGATGGCTGTAGGCGTTTTATTTACTTACATCTGATTTTGGAGTACATCCTGTCCATGGGAGGTCACTGTCCTTTCCTCGTGGACGAGAATTACCGGTTTCACGAAGGCCTTGCTCCAGGCAGCAATAAACAGTCTTCCCGGGTTGGCGCCTTTGAGGGTGCCGTGCAGCATAAGCACGTAGAACTTCTCGTTCAATAGGCGCGACGGTATAGCAGTTTGTAACATGTAGCTGTGCTGAAGTAGTATTGTGCTTCATATGAGGGCCGGCCGCTGTGGCCGAGTGGTTCTAGGTGCTTCAGTCCAGAACCGCGCGGCTGCTACGGTTGCAGGTTCGAAGCCTGCCTCGGGCTTGGATGTCTGTGATGTCCTTAGGTTACTTATGTTTGAGTAGTTCTAAGTCTAGGGGACAGGTGACCTCAGATGTCAAGTCCATTAGTGCTTAGAGCCATTTGAACCATTTCATACGTGGGTCGTTCCGAAAGCAATGCCTCATATGTTTTTTCATGGAAACTACAGGAGGAACACACACTACTGCCAATTAAAATTGCTACACCAAGAAGAAATGCAGATGATATACGGGTATTCATTGGAAAAATATATTATACTAGAACTGACATGTGACATCATTTTCACGCAATTTGGGCTCATAGATCCTGAGAAATCAGTACCCAAAACAACCACCTCTGGCCGTAATAACGGCCTTGATACGACTGGGCATTGAGTCAAACAGAGTTTGGATGGCGTGTACAGGTACAGCTGCCCATGCAGCTTCAACACGATACCACAGTTTATCAAGAGTTGTGACTGGCGTATTGTGATAAGCCATTTGCTCGGCCACCATTGACGAGACGTTTTCAACTGGTGAGAGATCTGGAGAATGTGCTGGCCAGGGCAGCAGTCAAACATTTTCACTATCCAGAACATGCGGTCGTGCATTATCCTGCTGAAATGTAGGGTTTCTCAGGGATCGAATGAAGGGTAGAGCCACGGGTCGTAACACATCTGAAATTTAACGTCCACCGTTCAAAGTGCCGTCAATGCGAACAAGAGGTGACCAAGACGTGTAACCAATGGTACCCCATACCATCACGCCGGGTGATACGTCAGTATGGCGATGACGAGTACACGCTTCCAATGTGCGTTCATCGCGATGTCGCCAAACACGGATGCGACCATCATGGTGCTGTAAACAGAACCTGGATTCATCCGAAAAAATTACATTTTGCCATTCGTGCACCCAGGTTCGTCGTTGAGTACACCATCGCAGGCGCTCCTGTCTGTGATGCAGCGTCATGGGTAACCGTAGCCATGGTGTCTCAGCTGATAGTCAATCCTGCTGCAAACGTCGTCGAACTGTTCTTGCAGATGGTTGTTGTCTTGCAAACGTCCCAATCTGTTGACTCAGGGATCGAGACGTGGCTGCACGATCAGTTACAGTCATGCGCATAAGATGCCTGTCATCTCGACTGCTAGTGATACTAGGCCGTTGTGATCCAGCAGGGCGTTCCGTATTACCATCCTGAACCCACCGATTCCATATTCTGCTAACAGTCATTGGATGTCGACCAACGCGAGCAGCAATGTCGCGATACGATAAACCGCACTCACGATAGGCTACAATCCGACCTTTATCAAAGTTGGAAACGTGATGGTACGCATGTCTCCTCCTTACACGAGGCATCACAACAACGTTTCACGCCGGTCAACTGCTGTTTGTGTATGAGAAATCGATTGGAAAGTTTCCTCATGTGAGCACGTTGTAGATGTCGCCATCGGCGCCAACCTTGTGTGAATGCTCTGAAAAACTAATCATTTGCATAGCACAGCATCTTTTTCCTGTCGGTTAAATTTCGCTTCTGTAGCGCGTCATCTTCGTGGTGTAGCAACTTTAATGCCCAGTGGTGTATGATACTCTCCGTAAAATTTGAAAGAAAGTTAAATACTTATCTCCGTGCTCGTTGTGCAGTAACAGTGGAAAGCAACCACAAGAGGAAGAACATCCAAACCCGGTGTGTTGTGTCAACAAAGTGGAGGCCAGCTCTCTGGCAGAGCCACTTAGCCCCTTTTCACGCTAAGTGTATCTCAGGAGCAGAGAACGAGATGCAACCAGCTAACAGTTGTCCTTTCGAAAGCAATTCCGTGTTGCGGAGGCGCGGCTCCTATCTGATTCCGTTTCACGGACGTGGCGGAGAAAGCTCCGCCCGTCCCGTCTGGGGAACAGGGCGCAGTTTAGCCAGCGAGTGGTCTCTCGTTACGACTGCTGACAAGTGCGTCGTTCAGGATGTCCTCCTCTGCAAGTGGATGGGAAAACTGGGGGTGAGGGCATGGCGAGCTAAGAGAAAGAGCGGGCGGCACCAGTTTTGTGTGTCGGGGTGGCAGCCGAGCGAGGTAACTCAATATTTACCCTAACAAGGCGGTAATCCGATAGTCTGATAGCTCGCCGCAGCCTGCTGCCATATTTTAAGCACTTAAAGCTTTATCATATCGCCGGGGTTCCCTGCCGTGCTGACCACTGTTATATCACGACTGATACGTTATTATTATTGTTGCTATTGTCTCCAATACTACACCTTCATCTACATGTATTCTCCGCAAGACACTTTTCGGTGTGTGGCAGGGAGTTCCTCTGGCACCGTTCTCTGTTACGTTCACTAATGGTCCGTGGGATGAACAACTATAGATAAACAATCGCGTTTTCCTTTTTCTCAGTCTTCTAACTGATTTGATGTGGCCCGCCACGAATTCCTGTCCTGTGCTAACTTCATCTCATAGTAGCACTTGCAGCTTACGTCTTCAATTTCTGCTAGAACTATTCCAATCTCTATCTTGCTCTACAATTTCTACTCTCTACACGTGCTCTAGTAACAGGAAAGTTGTTTCATGGTGTCTTTACAGATGTCCTACCATACTCTCTCTACTTCTTGTTAGTCTTTTCCATATATTCCTTTACTCGCCGGTTCTCCAGTTAACCTCCTCATTCCTTATCAGTCCACCTAATTTTCATAATTCTTCAGTAGCACCACATCTCAAATGCTTTGCTTCTCTTCTGTTCCAGTTTTTCCATGTTTCACTACCATACAATGCTGTGCTCCAAATGTACATTCTCATAACTTCCTTCGTCACGTTAAGGCCTGTTTGATAGTTGTAGTCTATTCTTGTCAACGAATGGCCCTTTTCCAATGCTAGTCTTCTTTTTATGTCCTCCTTGCACCAGACGTCATGGGTTATTTGGCTGCCTAGGTAGCAGAATTCCTTAACTTCATCTACTTCGTAATCACCAATACTGATGTTAAGTTTCTTGCTACTGTAGTATCTGCTACTCCTCATTACTTTCGTCTTTCTTTTATTTACACTGAAATAATATTCTGCAATCATTACTGTTTATTCAATCGAGCAGGTCCTGCAATAATTCTTCACTTTCACTGAGGGTAGCGAATCCTGTCACTGAATCATATCACTGATATCATTACATCCTGGATTTTAATTCCACACTTGAAACTTTGTTTCATTTCCGTCATTGCTTCCTCGGTGTATAGATTGAACGTTAGGGGCGTAAAAGTGCATCTGTATCACACCCTTTTTAATCCGAGCACCTCGTTCTTGTTCTTCCTTCCTTACTTTTCCCTCTTGGTTCTTGGACATATTATGTATTACGCATCTTTCACTAAAACTTACTGCAACTATTCTCAGGATTTGGAACATCTTGTATCATTTATGCCTAGAAAATGTGTTCGACACCATCTTCCATATGAGCTCTCATTTCTCTGACAATTTTGTCGCACTCATTTCGCGAGACTTATATGTGAGGAGATAATTAGTTTCCCAGCTCTTCTTCGAACGTAAGCTCTTGGAATTCCAGATGTAACGTTCCCTGTGACACTATGTCTCTCTTGTAGCAACTGCTGCTAGAGATGTTTATCTTCTCTGTAACGCCCTACTAGAGGGATATGTTGAGGGTAAAAACAGTACAGGAAGACAGCGATTGGAATACATCCAGCTAATAATTTAGGACGTAGATTGAAAGAAGATAGAAGAAAAGGTTGGCATAGGAAAAGACTTATCGGCGGGCAGCAAAAGCCTGATGAGCCCACAAAAAGAGAAAACACTCACATACTTATTAAAAGATCACGTATAAAGTTTGCCCCTCTTCGTTGGCTCTTCTCTAACTGTTTTTTTACTCCTGCTAGGTAAGGGTCCCAAACTAAACAAAAGTACTCAAGATAGGTCGAACAAGTGTTTTGTGAGTCACTTCTGTCGTGGATGAACCACATTTCCTTTTCTTCGAATGGATCTCTGGTGAGCCACTTGTTTGGTGTATGAATTACGTCTCCTTAACGCTCTACCAATGAATCTCAAATTGGCATCCGATTTTCCTACAATTAGTTTTATGTGGTCACTCCACTTTAGCCTTGCTCTAAGCGGCAACTCTAGATATTTTACGGTTGTTATTATTTCCAGTAGTTTCTCACCAGTAAAAACCGACGAAATGACTGTGTGCTATCCGGTCTCCGACAAAATTCAGTCTGATATTTACCTCTTCCTGATTGTTTGCACGTTCGCCACATTCGATTTAGAAAATGATGAGGATGGAAAAACTGTTTTCGATAAACTGCATCAGAAGTTATCGTAACTTATTAGTTTATCCTTTTTGTTCCTTGGACATATATGATATTTAATCCGATACCAAACTAAATATGTGAATAGATGGTATCTTTCTAGTTACTTTCAGTTAACTGGAATAAATATCTTTCATGCACTTACTGCTAATAGCTCATTTTCTTCTTCGAAACACAAGTTAGTGTTTCACAAGTGTCTCTCGGCGAGGAGTTGAAGCACCAGAGACGTCCTGCCTCACGTTTAACAGTTCTCAATCTCTGAAGGTTGTTTTAGTATATGTATATTTATAATCAACTGATCAAAACTTCCCCCAAATATACGTTTGAAAATAAACTTCTTCGTACTCCCATCAAGAAATATATACAATGACTGATCTTTCGTTGCTAGCGCAGTTGATACTAGCCACCCTCATAATCTTTGCGTTCTGTTTTGTATGACTAGACTGGATTGAGTTCGCGCCATTTTCAGAACCTTGGTGTTAAAACTCGCCATCCGTTACCTTCACCTACTATTGGCACTCATTTACGCAAGTTACATTGTTTATGAAACTTGATTATAGCTTCAAGGGATCTATTATCCGCGCAAGCTCTACAAGGGCATTTGTTATCCGCGCAAGCTCTGTTTGTCACATCCCGAAACAAAGTATATGTTACTTTACGGATTTACTACATTGAGTAATTTCCCTAAATCATTCCAGGTAAAAATTGGAATCGTTGCCTTGAAAGGACACGGCAGATTTCCTTCCCTATCCTTGACACAATACGAGTTTGTGCTCCGTCTCTAATGATCTCTTGAATCAAATCATCCTTCCTTATTACTGGATTCACCACAACTTTAGGCATAACGAAGCTAATGACAGTTAATATAATCAGCTATCGTAAAACTTGCGGGTAAGGTAGTCATAAAAAATGCGACGCCTACACCCTTCCCAATAATTGTTGTCTTCTGTCTTGCGGTTATGGAAATCGCCACAGTCGCCGTTTCGCAGTTTATGGCCGGTCTCTTTCTTACGGCTTCTGTATAATTTGTCTCTAGCTTTCCTCTTCCATCATCGCATGTTTCTAATCCAGTGTTGTTGTTGTGGTCTTCAGTCCTGAGACTGGTTTGATGCAGCTCTCCATGCTACTCTATCCTGTGTAAAGTTCTTCATCTCCCAGTACCTTCTGCAAACTACATCCTTCTGAATCTGCTTAGTGTATTCATCTCTTGGTCTCCCTCTACGTGTTTTACCCTCGACGCTGCCCTCTAAATTGGTGATCCCTTGATGCCTCAGAACATGTCCTACCAACCGATCCCTTCTTCTGGTCAAGTTGTGCCACAAACTTCTCTTCTCCCCAATCCTATTCAATACTTCCTCATTAGTTATGTGATCTACCCATCTAATCTTTAGCATTCTTCTGTAGCACCACATTTCGAAAGCTTCTATTCTCTTCTTGTCCAAACTATCTATCGTCCATGTTTCACTTCCATACAAGGCTACACTCCATACAAATACTTTCAGAAATGACTTCCTGACAAATCTATACTCGATATTAACAAATTTCTCTTCTTCAGAAAAGCTTTCCTTGCCGTTGCCAGTCTACATTTTATATCCTCTCTACTTCGACCATCATCAGTTATATTGCTCCCCAAATAGCAAAACTCCTTTACTACTTCAAGTGTCTCATTTCCTAATCTAATTTCCTCATTATCACCCGACTTAATTCGACTACATTCCATTATCCTCGTTTTGCTTTTGTTGATGTTCATCTTATATCGTCCTTTCAAGACACTGTCCATTCCATTCAACTGCTCTTCCAAGTCCTTTGCAGTCTCTGACAGAATTACAATGTCATCGGCGAACCTCAAAGTTTTTATTTCTTCTCCATGGATTTTAATACCTACTCCGAATTTTTCTTTTGTTTCCTTTACTGCTTGCTCAATATACATATTGAATAACATCGGGGATAGGCTACAAACCTGTCTCACTCTCTTCCCAACCACTGCTTCCCTTTCATGTCCCTCGACTCTAATAACTGCCATCTGGTTTCTGTACAAATTGTAAATAGCCTTTAGCTCCCTATATTTAACCCCCCGCCACCTTTAGAATTTGAATCCAGTATTGAACGTAATTCCGCCGCAGTGCATTGCAGAAAGAGTGAAACTTTTCCACGCAACGCTGTGTTCCACCTTTGAATCAAAATCTGCAACAGTTCTTCTTCAAGTGCTAGATTTATCCAGGGATACATGATTCATGCTTTTCCCATCTTTATTTTGAGAAACCCTTAACTGAACTTTCTGGCAGATTAAAACTGTGTGCCGGACCAAGACTCGAACTCGGGACCTTTGCCTTTCGCGGGCATTTGCTCTACCATTTTTTTTTTAATCTCATTTTGTTCGTTTTCGTTCGTTGTATCTGCTATGGGCGCACGTCGAAAGACACCCGTTTCAGTTCCTTGTTGATCCATTAACTTAGTTTTTTTATCACAGAGGGCGGCTAGCCCTCTGACCGAACCCGCTGAGCTATCGTGCCGGCAAACCAATTGAGCTACCCAAGCACGACTCACGCCCCGTCCTCACAGCTTCACTTCTGCCAGTACCTCGTCCCCTACCTACCAAGGAAGGTAGGAGACGAGGTACTGGCAGAAGTGAAGCTGTGAGGACGGGGCGTGAGTCGTGCTTGGGTAGCTCAGTTGGTAGAACACTTGCCCACGAAAGGCAAAGGTCCCGAGTTCGAGCCTTGGTCAGGCACACAGTTTTAATTTGCCAGGAAGTTTCATATCAGCGCACACTACGCTGCACGGTGAAAATCTCAATCAGGAAACCCTTAATTGTTCCATCTCGAAGTAACTGGCGGAGTACAAGGGTGTCGATTTCACTGACCACTGTTTATTTGGCGACTATTGCGTCTTCTGAAATGCACCTTCCACTGATTCGTAGCTGTTGCATTCGTCGATCGCTCTGCTACCCCATACAAGCGGTTCTCGTTGAGTCCATTGCAATCACACAGAGAATGAATTGATTGTTCCTTGCGCTAGCATTCGTTGCGTAAGAACGGGGTTCTGACGTGTTTTGTCTATCATAGTGGATTAGTTCCGTCGTTTGTTAATTTATTTGCCATAAATATCTCAATTGCTGTCAATACTGTTTCTTTGAATTCAAGCCACATCTGGTCTACACTTACATTTTTAATTCGGACAGAATGGAGATTGTCTCTGAGGATGGCGCCAAGCGAATTTTTATCTCCTTTGGTATTCAGTCTTGCTACGACAACCTTGTGTTCACTAATCCCTGTATCGGTTTTGGCGCTCATTATCAGCTCAGAAGTAATTGTTGCTAGCAAGTCAAGTGCGTTTTCACAACCGTTTTCTATTCGAGTGGTTTATGAATTAAATGCTTGAAATAATTATCAGAGAATGTGTTTAGAGAAATCTCGGATGATGTTTTTTGCGTTTAAACAAGTATTTTTGCCAACATGACTCGGGTACGTCTGTGCAATTTTGAGTCTTTCAGCAGTTGTTTGAGTTGGGCGGTCTGTAAAAGGATCCAACTGTTTTATTCCGGTTCCTAAGAATAACCTCTACCCATTTTAACTCACAGGAACAATGAATATCAATTTCGCTACAAGATAAACTACTTCTAACAGCAACAAACACGCCACAGTCAGTTGTGTTTATCCTAACCTTTGTGAATACCATTAGGACCTTGACAAAAATTTCGGCTGAACCTATTCCGGTTTTAGCCAGCTTTCAGTACCTATAATACTTTGAGCATCAGAGCATTCTATTAGCACTTGAAGCTCTGGTACTTTTCCAACAACGCTACAACAATTTACAATAGTTATGCCGATGGTCCCTGGTCTACGTTCTTCCTGAGTTCGATTTACACTCTTTTATACTGAAGCCCTTTTCGTGTTTTATTTTCTCGAACATTGATTTAGTTCGATGAATGCTATAGGTGTGTCTCGATTTTTCTTCAACCTCGCTTCTATTGTCATTCGCAACGTTGGAACTGCATATATGGCGCCTCTACCTCACCTAATCCACACTGATCTAACAGATAGTTAGTTTTGATTCCTACGTATATTATTCCTGTTAGCTGCTTGGATGCAAGAGGTGTGAAGCCGTCTGTGCTATATTATTAGTTCGCTAGTATCATAGATTCTATACACGAACTCGAATAGTTGTTTGGTAGCCACTTTCGCATGATGACTGTAGAAATTCCAATGGAAAGTTACCTAATTTTTCTGTTTATTTCAACTCAAGTCTACCAGCGCTCTATTAAATTCTGACTCTTGTACTGGATCCCATATGTTCTCCATATCCAGTTTCTCTTTCTACCACATCAGACAAGTCCTGCCCCTCATACAGGTTGAAACACGTATGTAACATAGCAGCGATGGCGAGGCATTGTAGCATCTGTGACCAGAGAGTATGCGCTTGACCGCGCGAGTGTTGCGAGCGGTTCTCAGTCTGTCAGCAGTCGTTGCGAGTCTGTAGCTCTGCCTAGTTGAGAGCAGTACTCTGTCAGTAGTCGTCGCGTGCAGTACGCTAGTAGCCGTCATGCAGAGCGGTCGGTCAGTGATAGCAGTCCAGTGCGTGTGATGTAGGCGGTCGGCAACACTGGTCAAGATGGTGGATAAGGTATACTGTTAATTAATATAATCATTAGATAATGAAAAATTTTATTTTTTTATTGTAATTATTGTCCAACAAGTCCCCCAATAATAATTTTTATTTCAAAAGCATTTTTTCAAAAAAATTAATTTTTATTGAACTAAAGATTTCGTTGCACTTCCCATTTCACTCCACTTCTTTTGAAGAAAAATTTCACTAAAATCACAAAAAAAAGAGAATATTATTATTTGCAATGCAGTTCCTCCAAGCGGTGCGCAACAACAAGAGCAGAAATGTGACATCCATTTAATCTGAGGCAAGACTTTAATTCTGATTGTTTTGCACAGGGCCAAAGACCGATATTTCGGTTTAATTGAATTTTCTTATCACTGAATGGACTTTAATTTTTTTATGAAAAACTTATATTTGAGTCAGATTGTGAATTTCACATTTTTGTTGCCATTGTCAGTACATTTCATTGTGGGCAGGTTACGCTTAGCACAGTGTCCATTAGCATTCCTAAATAATATTGCCATTTTCTTTGAAATTACGGTGGGGAGGTTACACTTGGCGACCCTGCCAGGATCGAATTTCGTTGAGAGTCTTTTGAGGAACAGTCAGATATCTGCTCTTATTTGTTTAGATATAATTAGGATTTGGCGCAACGCTTTTACTAACTTGTGACTTTCTTTCCACAGATCAACGACAATTCGTTTGCTTTGTTGTATTTGTGTGTTGCTTTTGCATTTGTGCTTATTTGTTTTGTGAATATTTGTGACTATTCTAAAATGCCGCGAAAGACTGTGAATAGTGTATCGCGAGGTATTACGAACGAAATTACCAACTCAAACCACGTTACCGATAGGACATGTGACACGCAGTGTAATGATGACAATCCTGCGTTCACTAACAATCAGTGCATTCCAACCATTAATGATGACTTTTATCTTAACGATGAACAAACGAACTCAATTGTCTCTTGTGTTAATTTGACGACAATTGATGACGCGGAACGCTCTATTGTAATGAGCGCTACCCAGCTTAACACACCCGATTTGGAAAATTCAAATAACGTACAGACAAATTTGTCTAATGAAAATGAACAGGATACACAAAGTACGACGGATTTATTTAATTCCGAAATAGGGACTGACAGTGTATGTTTAACTGGCAAACCTTTTTGTAAATCTCAGAATAACCAAATGCTCACGCAAAACGCGACACTTGCAAATACACCGTCAAACGGTACAGAGAATGGAGTAGATAATGTTACATTGGGTCAAATTATGGCAATATTGCTACAAATTGATGAACAGTACAAACAGCGGAAGGAAATGATTGATGATTATTTCAAACAATTTAATGAACAGTATCAACAACTTAAAGAAAAACTTGATAAGCAGAACAAACGACTGGAAGAGGAGAACAAACAATTTAGAGAAAGGAACAAACAATTTTCTGAAAGCATTAAACAGCCGAGAGAAAAACACGATAATCTTAATGAACAGAACAAACAAGCTAGCGAACAGATTACAGCTGTTACCATACAATGTCAGGACATTAAAGAACAATTACGTGTGAATACTAAGACTTGTGCTAATAACAGTAATGAAGAAGTTGGCACTGTTGCACAAGAATTAAGTAGCACACATGTAGACACAACAGAATCAGATAAAGACGAGATTAATGCAGTCACTGAACAATGTTCAGCAAACGCGACACAGGTACACGAAATTAATGCAGTCACCGAACAATGCCCTAAAATCACAGTACAGATTCGCGACGAGGTTAATTTAGAGTCAGTGGAAGTTTCACACACTCCGAATACGGAAGTTGACGAGAAATTTGCACGACAGAACAACCAAATTGACGAAAGTAGTAAAGTAACAGAATTAAAAATTACTTCAGTCACCAATACGTCACAGAACCCGCCAGTTTGCGAACATTTGTCTGACTCACGCAGCGTGTATAATGTGAACAATTTACAGGGACTACGCGAATTAAAATCCGAAAAGCTACGCGACTTAAAATATGAAAAGCTACGCAACTTGAAGTACGAAACGACACAGACAAACAGATTCACACACAAACCCGAACGTGTTATCAAATTCAGTGACGAGAACGTTAATTATAAGCAATTTGCATTTGTAAGAAAATCTAAGGAATTTAATAATGACAGCGTACAGATACATGATTTGCATTGTATACGACAATTTATTTTTTTGCTTTCACCACTATTGCCTGTAATGCAGAAACTAGCTTTGAACCAGAGGCGACAATTTGCTATTGTATTTTCATCAGCATTACGTATTATGCAGAAACTGGAATTAGCAAGAATACAGCGATTTACTTTTGAAATTTTACCGCCATTGCCTATAACACAAAAGCTAAAATTTATTTGCAGTGCGTAAATGACCTCAGGGGATTCATTACGCTTTAATGAATGTGTGCCGTAGCGAGCATAGGGCCCCGAGCTGTAGTAGTGCTGTTTCATCTTTAGTCTTCTGCACTGCTGCCTTCTCTTCTACTATCCTTTATATCTAACCAAACTGTTCTTTAACTATTGCTCTACCTAGTATTAAGAAACATGTAATGAAAACCGGATATGACAAACTTTTACCGAATGTGACAATATTCAGTAGGCACTCCCGTAATGACAACTACCGCCGTAATTTTAATTACAGATTAAAATCGTAATCAGCAGTATGTGTAAAATTATCAGCAATAGGAACCATATTTTTTGTAACAATAGATGTTTTTCACCACAACAGCGTGAAAGTAAGCCGCTTAGCATACGTAACCAACAATGCAGTCTACAAGGTCAACCAAACTTTAATGTTTCGCCGCCTGCACGTATAGTCCCAGCCCCAACAAATAGTAACGCATGGCAGCAAAGAAATAACCACGTACAGACAACACTCTATTTCAACTCGTATCGCAATGCGCCGTATAGAAATTACTATCATGACAGACGTAAAAAAAAAAAAAAAAAATGATGAGCACAATTTTCAGCGTACATTTAATAACAGTCGATCTTATGAGCAGCAACAACATCAGCAACAACAAATAATCATGAATGCAACAGACAATAGGTGTCATCTATAGCGTAACACGTCAGTAAGAAATAACAGAGCAGTTCAAATAGTCGAAATGCCACAGCATCCTCCCGTAAATAATAGCACGTACGACAGAATTTCACCAGACACAGTACAGGTTTCATATTCCAGTAACGTAAGCAATAATTTTGACACGCAGAATCCTCTTCACGAAAATGTTATTAATTTTGACGCCATCCGACACACGTTTGCATTAAAGACAGAATTACGACGTATGTAGACGACATTCTTATCGTAGAAGCTAACTGGTCTGAACACAATCTGATTCTTGAACAACTGTTACAAACTTTTCATGCACAAGGACTTACAGTTAATCTTAGTAAATCGCACTTTGGCAAAACTTCTATAAAATTTCTTGGACACGTAATTTCAGCAGAAGGCATTGCACCTGATCCAGAAAAACTTCAAGCTCTACGTGACATTACCGTTCCGACGACAAAGAAGCAATTACGCAGTCTTTTGGGCTTAATTAACTTTTTTCGTAAATTTATTCATCACTCTGCTTTAGACACGCCTAGACTATGCCAATTAACAGGTAAAAACACTATTTGGTCTTGGGATAAGCAAGCACATTCTGAATTTGTGAACTTGAAACATGCTTTGTTGAATGCTCCACTTTTATCGCACCCAGATCTTACCAGAAATTTTTCCATTGCTACCGACAGTTCCAACACCGCTTTAGGCGTACACATTTTCCAGGAAATAGAAGAAGATGGTTCTACAGTAATTAAAAACATCGCATTTGCAAGTCGCATTCTGTCACCTGCTGAGCGAAATTATTCCGTTACAGAACTGGAAACATTATGTGTTGTATGGGCTTTCACGAGATTTAGGCATTTTCTTTATGGCAGACATACCACCGTATACACAGACCACAGAGCGATACAATTTTTACTTTCGGCTAAATTTACTCACGATAGATTAAGTAGATGGAAACTGTATTTACAGGAATTTAATTTTACGATTGTTCACATTCCCGGCACACAAAATGTTATAGCAGACGCACTATCGCGTTCTCTCGGCGACAATCAGCAAGACGTAGCAACCAACTTCTGCAAAACAAATTTCAGTGTCATGTACATTCAGCAAGTTGCATTTGAAAACTTTATTTCATCGTCATTACAAGACATAGCACAAGAGCAAAATAAAGACAATGTGTGGAAAGAAATTAAACGCCTTTGGCAAGATAGGAAAAATGTTACGATTAGGAACCACTACACTGTACGCAATGACATTCTGTTTCGTCGCTCTCATCCTGACAGCAACAATTGGTTATTATGCATTCCTGACGAACTGGTTAACAAACTAATTTGGTACACTCATTTAAGTTACGCACATTACGGAGCAAGAAAATGTTTTCTTATACTGAGACAGAACTGTTATTTTACCAACATGGAGAAACGTATACGACGAGTTTTAGCGTCTTGTAAAATTTGCCAGAAAGCTAAATCAGACAGCACTTCACATATTCCTCCGTTATATCCCATTATACCTGTTAAATTAAGACACATGGCCGCAGTAGATATTTTTGGTCCGATTCCCAGAACTAACAGAGGTTTTTGCTACATATTTGTCGCTGTTGAGCTTACTTCAAAATTTGTTACTTTCACTCCATTACGCAAAGCTACTGCTAAAACTGTTTCGAAAGCATTTGTAAAACATTTTCTATCTCATGTAGGGCATGTAATGAAAGTAATTTCTGACAATGGATCTCAATTTCGTAGTAGCGTATGGACACGCATGTTACTAGCCAGAAACATTTCTCCGATCTATATATCCAAGTACCACGCTTCTTCGAACCCTTGTGAAAGGTTAATGAAAGAAATTGGTAAACTGTGTAGAATATACTGCCACAAAAGACATATTGATTGGGACACACACATATTCTCATTCCAAGATGTAATTAATTCCATTCCAAATGAATCCACTATGCTATCTCCGTCTGTTATACTGAAAAATGCTGAACCACCTAACAAAATTAAAGAATTAATAACATTTCCTACATCTCGTCGATTACGACACCACGAAATAATTGACATTGCGCTGAACAACATCAAACGTGCCGCAGAGCGCCGGAGAAGACAGCAAAAACAGGTTTGTACACGCCGCGACTTTCACGTTGGACAGAAGATATTAATACGTACACACTATTTATCCAGCAAATTAAAAGGTAAGTGCAGTAAATTTGAACTTCTATACGCAGGTCCATATCGGATTCGCAGCATTCCTCATCCCAATGTTGTACACGTCGAAACTTTGAGAACCAGAAAATCGAAAGGCAATCACCATATCTCAAACATTAAACCGTTTATTGAGTGAAACCACTGTATGATTCAACACACTATGATGCCATTTACTAACGCAATTATTTCACCTGACTAATTACTGATGATTATCGTATTTTTCTTGGCAAGTGCCCGGCAAGGTAAGGTTAGCAGGTCGCTTTTCTTGTCGTTACACATCAGACCGTGCACATTTTCCACTTTTTTTTGTGTATGATTATACTCCAGTTTTATTTGTATGTATTGTGAAATAGTTAAGATATAACACATACCAGTCGACGTTGACACTTTTTGTTGCCCTATGACATCTCAACATCGTGACGGTTTTACATTTTTGCTGCTGCATCGTATTATTCTGTGTACATTTTTGCATCTGAACACTGTCAATGTCTTTGACACGTTACGTTTTCTGTCATGTTATGCTGTATGCTTAATTGTGTCACCATAAACCAGTCATTATTTAGTGGGTATATGATTTAAATGCAAGACATTAATCTTTGTTCATCAATTTCAGAAAGAAATGATGCATGTAAGAAATAAATTCAACAGAAATGGAATTTCACCTAGGGAATAAACGAAAGGAGATGCAATAACTTTATGAGGAAGAGTAAATGGATCAGGATTGGCAGGCATTAACAAGAATATACAATACTCATCACAGAATAGCAGTCTTAACTAATTTTTTCTTTCAGAATACAAGGCGATTGATGCAGGCTGTCAGACTGAACTACACATCTTAGTTTTAGTGATGAAATATGCTAGAGATAAGGAATAGTTGTATAATGAGTTATGAAGTGATTTTTTTGCAGATGATAATGAATACTGATGAATAATGATGAGGGAAATGGTATTATGAATAATGAAGTTTTTCTTTACAGGTGATGATGATAATGAAGTTATGATGGTATTGATAATGAAGTTTTTTCTTTACAGATGAGGATAATGTTGAAGTTATGTATTTATGCTACGTAGTTATTTAAGTATTTGTTGCAGTTTGCTTTGACAGCACGTGTTACATTGCATAGTAGGATGACAGAAAGTTTTGGAAAGGACAGCTATGGAACACATTTTATACACATTTCACTACCTGTTAATTCGAGGTTCACTACTTTTCAGCATACTAATGCGTTTCTTCTTTCAGGTCAATAATCCGTTTTTGTATTTTTTCCAGGAGAAGCTTTTCATGATACTTACTAAACCTGTTACTTATTATACCTGTTCTAGTACTTGCATTTTTATTTTTTACCCATTTGTTTTTATCATTTATGAATGTGATCACATATACTGCCTTGTTGCATAACCTTGCTACAGCTGACTCATGACGAATGACGTTACCTATCCTCATTTGCAGCAATAGGTCAAAAGCAAATAGTGCTATGCCTCAGCAATTAATTATCGATCTCAACGCAATGCATTGCTAACAAAAAAAATGTATTACCAGTCCCAAATAGTGATACCAGTTTGAGAAAATTCTGAATAATACTGATTAGCTCTGAATAGTATGTCACTTGAGTAATGACTTCTTAATGAGACAAAAAAAAAGTATATATTTAAAATAATGCTTTGTCACTAGTTAATAACTGCCACTGTTTATTGTAATGAGACTACTTATAATGCCTATGATTACTAATGCTATGACTAATTAACTGATTTTAATAATGACTTTGTAATGATCTGAATACTACTGAAGGAGAAACACTGTTTATTGTAATGAGACTACTTATAATGCCTGTGATTATTAATGCTATGACTGTAATTAACTGATTTTTAATAATGACTTCGTAATAATCTGAATAATACTGAATGATGATTCTATTCAATACTTGCTGGCCACTGAGTGCCAATAATTAATGTCACTTGAAGAATTGTTATTAATTATGCCATTAATTAGCCCTTTTTTTCCCATGTTGAGTTTTCATGTTTTGGTTAATGGCCAATGAGTGCCAATAATTTGTATCACTCAATGTATTATGTTAATGCTAGGCCAATAATTGACTCTCCTTTTCAACTAAGACTTCTGATGAACATTATTCTGTCATACTAAATATACTTTGTAACTGGCCAAGGACCGCCACTGTTTATTGTAATACGATTACCCATGATGCCAGCTAGTGATTCTTAATAGATTGGAATGACACATAATTAATTAACTATGGTACTGTTTAATAATGCTTTTTAATTAGGAGAAGACTAATAATTCTTACTATTGGAATGACAAATGATTAATTAACGACAAATGATTAATTAACTGTAATTAGACAAATGATTAATTAACGACAAATGATTAATTAACTGTAATTAGGAAAAGGCTAATGATTATTATTGGAATGACAAATGATTAATTAACTGTAATTAGGAGAAGGTTAATGATTCTTAATTACTCTGTAACTGAAAAGAATGCGATTATTTAATAATGCTTTGTAACCAGGAAAAGAAGGCTACTGATTCCATGTAAAACAATTAATGAACATTTTTCTGTAATACTACATACTTGGTACAGAAATGTTCAATAACTGGGCTATGAATGCCACAAACTAATTAAGTCTCTAATTGTCAATATTATGTGACTTGATGTCCTTCACCTCATAAGCAGACTACCCTGAATTATTGCATTGTCCATTTGTCCTGTTTATCCTAGTGATCATGGAGCACTATCTTTGGTTTTGCACTAATTCTACGTTGGTGCGCCTTGTAAGAGCGTGGTGTTGACACGACATGCTGTCCACCACCGTGAGCGATGAAGACGTTATTATGGTCCCACTGTTTGGTGTACCTAATGTACTGCCAAAATGAAAACATGGAATATTACTACGACAATTCAGTGTCTTGGGTACGCTGATAAATTCTGATGGGAAAAGAACTTCAAGTTGTGTCACTTGGTGTTGCACTTCTGTGGAAAGATATGGACTTTCAGAGCAGCTGTGTGCAATCTAAAGTGCTACAACCATGATGCAATCCTTTCCTTTCCTATCCTGATTCTTGTTACATAAGGTTATACATTTTTTCGATTTGTTGAACTCCAGTGCGAGTACACTTATGGCACTGGTCGACATGATTTTTTTTTGCCATTATGATTATTTATTTATCGTCAAAATGCTAAAGACATTCTTCGATTTGTTCTCAAGTACAGTATGTGCACTCTTGTCTTTTATATTGTATATACATGTTTATTTTAATGATATGTTCTGAACTACAGTGCATGTGCACTTATGTTAGGCGTTAATATGTTTTCTATTGAACTTCAGTGCCTGTGCACTTTTCTCTTTTTTCAATATGATTTGTACTATTCTGTATATTCAATACTTCAATGCGTATGCACTTATGTCATTTGTTACTAATTGTATATACATTTCATCATTTACTGATATGTTCTCAACTCCAGTGCGAGTACACTCATGTCACTTGTCAACATAATATTTTTTGCCAGTCTGTTTATTTGTTCTGAATATGCTAAAGAATTTTCAGTGCCTGTGCTCTTTGTTTTCTGTCAAATAATTTGTATATACATTTTTCTGATTTGCTACTATGTTTTGTACTCACATTTTGTCTTTGTATTTTGTACTTAGTGCGTGTGCACAACATTTACTTTATGTACTACATCTAATTATTCTGTAAATTGTAGAAGTTTATTAGTTAATTAAAAATTTTGCCGCGATTGGCAAGTCCAAATGACTCACGATCGCTGCCAAATTTTTGCCCCCCCCCAGTGGAGGGTTATGAAACACGTATGTAACATAGCAGCGATGGCGAGGCATTGTAGCATCTGTGACCAGAGAGTATGCGCTTGACCGCGCGAGTGTTGCGAGCGGTTCTCAGTCTGTCAGCAGTCGTTGCGTGTCTGTAGCTCTGTCTAGTTGAGAGCAGTACTCTGTCAGTAGTCGTCGCGTGCAGTACGCTAGTAGCCGTCATGCAGAGCGGTCGGTCAGTGATAGCAGTCCAGTGCGTGTGATGTAGGCGGTCGGCAACACTGGTCAAGATGGTGGATAAGGTATACTGTTAATTAATATAATCATTAGATAATGAAAAATTTTATTTTTTTTATTGTAATTATTGTCCAACAAGTCCCCCAATAATAATTTTTATTTCAAAAGCATTTTTTCAAAAAAATTAATTTTTATTGAACTAAAGATTTCGTTGCACTTCCCATTTCACTCCACTTCTTTTGAAGAAAAATTTCACTAAAATCACAAAAAAAAAGAGAATATTATTATTTGCAATGCAGTTCCTCCAAGCGGTGCGCAACAACAAGAGCAGAAATGTGACATCCATTAATCTGAGGTAAGACTTTAATTCTGATTGTTTTGCACAGGGCCAAAGACCGATATTTCGGTTTAATTGAATTTTCTTATCACTGAATGGACTTTAATTTTTTTATGAAAAACTTATATTTGAGTCAGATTGTGAATTTCACATTTTTGTTGCCATTGTCAGTACATTTCATTGTGGGCAGGTTACGCTTAGCACAGTGTCCATTAGCATTCCTAAATAATATTGCCATTTTCTTTGAAATTACGGTGGGGAGGTTACAAGGTCTTTATGTACTCTTTCAACCCATAGCGGCTCTCTTCTCCATTTCACAGTGGAACTGCATTGCACTCTAGGGTTGTTTGGGGGAGGAGACCAAACAGCAAGGTCATCGGCCTCATCGTATTAGAGAAGGACGGGGAAGGAAGTCGACCGTGCCCTTTCAAAGGAACCATCCCGGCATTTGCCTGGAGCGATTTAGGGAAATCACGGAAAATCTAAATCAGGATGGCCGGACGCGGGATTGAACCGTTGTCCTCCCGAATGCAAGTCCAGTGTGCTAACCACTGGGCCACCTCGGTCGGTCGTTGCACTCTTAATGTTATCACTCTTGATTTTAGTTTCACCGTAGATTGCTTTGCCTTTTCTATATGCTGAATCAGTCCTCCCAATGATCATTCCTTTTCCTATTTTGGCACAACTTTTCTGCAGCCATTTCGCCTTGACTACCCCGTATTTCCTATTTCTTTCATTCCTAAGGAGTTTATATTACTGTATTCCTGTCTTTCCCTATGCATATGGTTGGCTTTATTTGTGTCATGGACGCAACCAAGTGAGAGGTTACGTTTGTAAGAACTTCATGTATATCTTAATGTTTTACTTAAGGTAACACTAACAGAGATAAATACACAAGGTACCACAATGTGAAGGCGTAAGTCGGATACAATTTGATACTTTAACTTGAGAAAAAAAAGATTATATCGAACGCTAGTGGAAAATCGGCTTGTCTGCATAGCCGTTCCCCATGGCACTGCTTCGTCTCTCTGATCAAATGGGACAGCTACGGAGGAGAGTTAATGCTACCCGTTCTTCGCCAAGATGCACGCAATTACAGCAATGCCAGAGCCTCGTTTTTTAAATCACATTTCTCTTACACCTATTGTCGGACTGGGTTTTGTTAGATGCACTGTTTTCTTGAACTGGGATGAGGAATCGCACATCAACCGCCAAGTGTGGCATTTTTTTCTTCACTAAGTATATCGTATGTGTGTAATGACATAATCATCCGTAAAATTATGTTCCATTACATAATTATTTTGCATTATCACGCAAGAAGACTATACATTTGGATATCATCTGGTGATACATTTCGAATATAGACTGAATTCATTCTAGCCACTGGAAGACATGGGTCTTAGACTGTAAGACCTTTCCTATGTTTCGTGAAGCTGACTATGGAAGTGATCACAGTCTGCTATCCTTGAAAATGCCCGGCCGCTGTGGAAAAGTGGTTCTAGGGGCTTCAGTCCAGAACTGCGCTACTGCAACGGTCGCAGGATCGAATCTTGCCTCGGATATGTCCTTAGTTTGGTTTAAGTAGTTCTAAGTCTAGGAGACTGATGACCTCAGATGTTAAGTCACATAGTGCTTAGAGCCATTTGAACCGTTTTGAATCCTATACATATTTGTACTTCCTTCTTTCGCAGATCAGTTGAAGTATTTTATCTGTTACCTTCCCTGTCCGTCTGTCCAATACCAGAATTTGCTCATTCAAAGATGTCTACTCTTTCTCAACTGAGCTACCAGATCTGGTGATCCTTATTGCAGTATCCACATCCTTAAAGATCTTGAAACGCGTTTCGTCAGTCCTCAGTACTTCAGCACCACCTTTTTCCCACAGTGATTCTTTCTGCCGATTCTCTTAAACGTCAGTCTTCTCTTCACCATTACTAAACTGAGATCTGAGTTAATACCTGCACCTGGATCACCTTAAATCTAACATCTGAGTTCGGAATCTCTCTCTGATAATGACGTAAATGAGGTGGAACCTTCCCGTTCCTCCCGTCAGAATAACCGATTGCGTAGTTTAGTACCAAGAGCTGACAATTAGTACCAAGAGCTGACAACTGTTTGCGTATCAAGTCATAACTTTCATTGGTTATTCTTTTACGTTTTTGGTTCTTTTGCTGAAATGAAAATACACAAGCAATTTGGAGATATCCAACCAAATTATCGAGTTACACGAGCATATTGGCTGCGCCTGTTGACCTTTAGATAAGACAGCACATCCAACAGACCATACACAAATTTATAATCTCGAAGGTGAACTAATCTCGACGGAGAACTAGCCGAGCCATCAAGCATAACAGTTTCATGGGCGTGCACAACTTAAACTGAAAACATCACTCCTCTTCACTTGCAAGTATCCCTGCGAACATCTACTGTATACACTGACACCGAACTTACATCCAAGGTAACCCTGTGCCAACCTCGCGGGATCAACTTCAGATGAGAAAAGCTCCGCCCTGCCCCAAAAGACTCAATATTTCTTGCATCGGGCCAGGTGACACGACCATGAGTCGACCAGCGTACGGCCCTTTAAAGACTCACCGCTAGACCCCGCTGCTCCGTAATAGGACGGCGGGGAAGACGTTGTCAAGAGAGTCGGCCTCTGTATCGTTCAATATCGATAGCGTCTTGAATCAGGTACTACAGTACCTCTTCGAGCTTCATCATCCTTCACAATCTTACTCGCACATACTTCAGTAAGGCGTTTTGTACAACGCATCAAAATTTCGTCCATTTTTCCCACATCTTTGTCATAAGAGTTCAGTATTTAATGTTGACTTGTTAGATATGTTTCATATCACACTTGTTAAGCAAAATATTTCCGACACTTAACATCTCTAGTAACACCTATATTGAATGATTCTATACAAACCTTACGATCACTCGTACTCGCATTCGGGAGGACGACGGTTCAATCCCACGTCCGGCCATCCTGATTTAGGTTTTCCGTGATTTCCCTACATCACTTCAGGCAAATGCTGGGATGGTTCGTTTGAAAGGGCACGGCCGATTTCCTTCCCCATCCTTCCCTAATCCGAGCTTGTGCTCCGTCTCTAATGAACTCGTTGTCGACGGGACGTTAAACACTAATTTCCTCCTCCTCCTCCTCCTTACGATCACTAAGGCCCGCCTCTACAACCCAACTCCGTAAACACAGAGTTCGATACAGTTCTCCATACTTATGATATGCAAGGTTCTTCATTTCTACATAACTATTGCAACGCACCTCCATTTGAATCTACTTAATGTAGTTTCTGAATAGCACCGTCCACAATCAACTTCTCCATTCGGAAACGTGCGAAGAACAGACACCACATATTTGATTAAGGCGAGATTGGCCAATGATCCCTTCGGTGTATATGCACACCACGCTCGAACTTTACGGTCACTTGGGGTAACTTTGTACCTCTTTTTACCTGCAGTTTCTACATAGCACCGTCCACAATCAGCTTCTCCATTCGTAAACGTGCGAAGAATAGACACCACATATTTAATTGAGGGGCGATTGGCCAATTATCCCTTTGGTGCATATGCACACCACGCTCGAACCTTACGGTCACTTGGGGTAACTTTGTACCTCTTCTTACCATTTTTTTTTTGAAACACAGTCACAAAATAAATTACATATCTAATATTTTAAATCTATAGATGCCGAGTTATTGGAAGTTATAATCTGTACGATGGCACATTAGAGTAAAATTTCACTTTTAATCCTGGTATAAAATTACACTGTCGTTCAAAGTTGGTTCAGAGCTGTCCTAAAAAGGAAAGAATCTTTTCTGTATTTAATGCTGCGGGTACATTTAGGTCGTGTCAAAAGGAAATAGGGTGCTAATA
The DNA here is from genome assembly GCF_021461385.2 of Schistocerca piceifrons. Lineage (NCBI taxonomy): Eukaryota > Metazoa > Arthropoda > Insecta > Orthoptera > Acrididae > Schistocerca > Schistocerca piceifrons. The sequence continues at coordinate 406,736,513 of NC_060139.1, forward strand.
AGAAGAAAAACCGAACAGTGTTAATTAGTACTGCAGATGCTGAGGGAATTAGATTAGGAAAAGAGACACTTAAACCAGTAAAGGAATTTTGCTATTTGGGGAACAGCATAGCTGATGATGGTCGAAATAGAGAGGATATAAAATGTAGACTGGCAATGGCAAGGAAAGCGTTTCTGAAGAAGAGAAATTTGTTAACATCGAGTATAGATTTGAGTGTCAGGAAGTCGTTTCTGAAAGTATTTGTATGGAGTGTAGCCATGTATGGAAGTGAAACGTATACGATAAATAGTTTGTACAAGAAGAGAATAGAAACTTTCGAAATGTAGTGCTACAGAAGAATGGTGAATATTAGATGGGTAGATGACATAACTAATTAGGAGGTATTGAATAGAATTGTGGAGAAGAGGAGTTTGTGGTACAACTTGACTAGAAGAAGGGATCGGTTGGTAGGACATGTTCTGAGGCATCAAGGGATCACAAATTTAGCATCGGAGGGCAGCGTGGAGGGTAAAATTCGTAGAGGGAGACCAAGAGATGAATACACTAAGCAGATTCAGAAGGACGTAGGTTGCCGTAAGTACTGGGAGATGAAGAAGCTTGCACAGAATAGAGTAACATGGAGAGCTGCGTGAAATTAGTCTCAGGACTGAAGACCAAAAAAACAACAAGTTGAAAATTTGGCCTGCTAGGGTAGTACGTGTAGTTGCAATGACCACTGTGTCTGGGTGGCATCTGCCTAGCAGTCAGAAGATACGGGTTCGAATCCCGGTCCAGAACAAGTTTTCAGCTTTCCCCAGTATCAGCTGTCCGCAGCTCGTGGTCGTGCGGTAGTGTTCTCGCGTCCCGCGCCCGGTTTCCCGGGTTCGATTCCCGGCGGGGTCAGGGATATTCTCTGTCTCGTGATGACTGGGTGTTGTGTGATGTCCTTAGGTTAGTTAAGGTTAAGTCGTTCTAAGTTTTAGGGGACTGATGACCATAGATGTTAAGTCCCATAGTGCTCAGAGCCACTATCAGCTACATATCGCAATTCTCTTGTGTCTTTTGTGATGTTCCATCAAACTTTACTTTTCCTAATTTTCAAACCTCTTCGAAAGGAACTTGAGCATTCAAACGCTCCTGAACGGGAAGTTTCGTTATTTTCCTGAAAAGCAGACTTCCTCTAGCTGGTTATACATGACTGCTGATGACGCTAATCTCTGGGAGGAGGTCTGCAGGCGCGCGGACTCTTTAAGGAGGTAGGCACTGCGCGCCCGCGGTGGCCTTTCAGGGCAGCAGCCAGAATGGCAGGCAGGCAGCGCGGGCCGTTATTAGAGCCCCGGCTGCTTTCATCTGTGGCCGCAGCAGCGGGACCGCAGCCAAAACAATGACGCAGGCCGCCGGCCCGGCCTCATTAGCCACCGGAGGCCACTGCAGACTGCTCGGGCCCGCTGCTCCAACCACTGGCCGGGATTTTTTAGCAACACCACGGCGGCCAATCTGTACGGCCCGGATTCCGTGTCACCTGGCGCAGCGTCTCTGTTTTCTACTCTATTATTTGCAAGCTACCCTAACTACGATACGTATTGATATTTCATTAATGTACCCATCCTTAGCAACTGTAGTCGCATACAACGAAATAATAAACACGACTCCGTGCTCTGCGGTCGCTCGTGGTACACCGCGTCCTACACTCATCCATAGCGGCGCTCAAAGTCACAGGATAAAGTTATCACACTTGTGATCGGCATGGAAGAGCCCGAATACCGTCGTGGTTTAACCATTCAAAAATAAAAAAGAACCTTACAAATTGTGACTTAATGAGCATTAAATATATGGCCGAAAGAGTCAGCGCCGCGCGTGATTAGCCGAGCGGTCTCAGGCGCTGCAGTCATGGACTGTTCGAGTCCTCCTTCGGGCATGGGTGTGTGTTTGTCCTTAGGATAATTTAGGTTAAGTAGTGCGTAAGCTTAGGGACTGATGACCTCAGCAGTTAAGTCCCATAAGATTTAAAAAAGAATAAAAAATAAAATATATAAAAATAAAAGTAAAAAGAGTCAACCTTCAGGAATTGTGAAACAAACACTGTCGTCCAGGACCACGTGCAGCAAATGGCGCAGATTCACCTCCAGATGGGAAAATTCTTAGGCGTCTACTGCCTAATGAGGCCTAAGCGCTGTAGTGTGCGATTGAGACAGACGAGAACCTTAAGTCATAGGGAAACCCAGTAGAAGCCGAGTGTGGCCGAGGAGACGTAGCAGTGACGGACCTAAGATCGGCCATAAAGGGAAACATTTATGAAAACTGTTTTATTCTGTACTAATGCAGGGAATCAAGCCAAAGCAATTTTAATCTGCCATCCTCCATAAATTTTCATGGTGATCCCAATAAAACTTGAGTTTAGGATTTACTGTTAGAGTGAAATTAATAAGTTTTGTAACAAACACCTGAATGCCAAGATCGGAACGCTTCGGTCGATCTTAACGATCGACATTTCTTATAAAAGCGCATCATTAAAATTGCAAAAGTTGTAAATATCATCTCTGTAACTTTATTTGTTTAAAATATATAGTAAATTTAAATTATCGGTATTTTCAGTTAAGCATCAGATTATCATTTCCTCCACACAAAACACATTGAACGATGACAACATGACACCTTATTTAGTCATTAGGTAATAGAATATTTGTTGCAAAGTTTAGAGCATAATAGTTACTTTCGTTCAATAATCAGAAAGCACACTGGTGCAAGGCTACTGGCCGTTACATTCAAAGTTAAGAAGGAAATTGTATTGGTTTTAGGTAAAAGAATTTAACGTTTATTATGTAGTGGATATTATTGCTACTTCATTTAGAACGTGAAAGTGGTAAATCTTTGGTTACTTAAATGCGTTAAATTGTAAAGTAATATAGAGTATGCTGTACCCAATCAGATGGATGGCTTCAGGAAAGGCAACTGCGCTAGTCAATTGAGCGAAGATGTTCCGCTCGGGAAACGCGGTCAGAGACGGGCAGAAGGCAGTTCTGGTCCAGACACCAAAGAATACAGTTCTGTTGGAGACAGCAAAGGGACAGTTCGGATTGAGAGGCGAAAGCGGACAGTCTGTCATTAGGCAGCTAGGAAGTTTGCTTGCTGAATAAATATTATTCCAAACAAATCGCAACTGTGTGGCCTACATCATTTATGGAAAGTTAATTTAGTTCCCGATATTATTATTACTGTTATTGTATGTTATGTTAACTTTGTATTTCGCAAACTTGCCATCAGACAGACAATTTAACCAAGAGGTCACAAGTGTCTAGTTTAGGGTGTGTAATGCGACACGTGTGGTTCAACACCTAGACGAGTTAGAGGCAAAACATTTCGACGAAGACGAAACACATTTGATCTCCAATATTTTGGGATGTTTCCTCGCAAGCCGAAGCGTTATTTTCAACCTCCGCGATAGTTATAACCCACTGAAAGAGGGCACTAGGTCCCTTAAATAGGGAAAGAAATTAAATTTCTTTTGTGCAACTGGGTACTTATTTCTTATTGCTACTGCACTCAAGTTATAATGAGAAGGTCAATTACAGTACAGTTTTATCTGTTTCCATGAAGTCGATTGAGCTAAGGTTTACACATTTCTGGTTATTGAGACTGCAACGGACAGAGTGCAGTGAGAATTCCATTCTTAGGTGGAGAGAAGAGAGCGGATAGGAGGGAAGTCTGCATTGAAAGATTCTGTGGGAGAGAAAACTTGCCTGATGCCGAGGTAAAAGAAGAAACAGGAGTCGACAGTGAACAGATAGTGGATCCATTATTGGATTTTTTTAAGAACCCTGGAAGACATACGAACGAACAGGGCAGAAGGGATAGATAAGATTCTATCAGAATTTCTGAAGCCATTGGGAGAAGAGGCAACAAAACCATAATTCTCTTTGCTGTACAGAAGGCATAAAACTGGCGATATGCTATCAAACCTACGGGGAAACATCATCCGCACACTTCCGAAGATTGCAAGAGCCGACATGTGCGAGAATTATGGTACAATCAGCTTAAAAGCTCATGCATCCATGTTGCTGACTAGAATAATATACAGAAGAAAGGAAAAGAAAACTTAGAATCTCTTAGACGACGGTTAGTTTGGCTACAAAAAATGTAGAGGCACTATAGACGCAATTATGACTTTGCGTTGATGATGGAATGAAGACTAAATAAAAATCATGACACATTCATAGGATTTGCGGACCTGGAAAATACAATCGACTATGTAAGATGGTGCAAGATGTTTTAAATCGTGCGAGAAATAAGAGTATGCTGTAGGAAATGACAAATGATACACAATATGTACAACAACCAAGAGGGAACAGTAAGAGTCGAGACCAAGAACGAAGGGCTCAGATTAGAAAGGCTGTAAGGAAGGGATGTAGACTTCCCCCTACTGTTCGATCTACACATCTGGGAAGCAATGACGGAAATAAAAAATAAAAATAAAAATAAAAAACTTTCAAGTGTGGTATTAAAATTCACTGTGAAATGATAGCCCTATTAATGATTAGATTTGCTGATGACGTTACTACAATGAGTGGAAGTGAATAATTACAGGATCCGTTGAATGGAATGAACAGGCCAATCAGTACAGAATATGGATTCATATTAAATCGAAGGAAGACGAAGGTAATGAAAAATAGCAGAAATGGGAACGGTAAGAAATTTGATATCGGGATTGGTGATGAAGACGTAGATGAAGTCAAGGAATTGTGATACCTAGGCAGCAAAATAACCAATGACTGACGTAGCAAGGAGGACATAAAAATCAGATTAGCTCTGGCAAAGAAGGCTTTCCTGGAAAGGAGAAGTCTACTGGTATCAAAAATTGGCCTTCATTTGTGGAATGAATTTCTGAGAACGTACGTTTGGAGTACAGCATTGTATAATAGTGAAACAAGGACTGTGGGAAAACTGGAGCAGAAAAGAATCGAATCATTTGAGATATTATCTTAAAGATGAATATCGAAATTTACGTAGACTGATAAGGTAAGCAACGAGGATGTTCTCTTCAGGTTAGTCGAAGGAAGATATATATAGAAAATACTGACAAGAACGTCGGACTCATACGACATGTGTTAAGACATCAGATACTAACTTCTATGGTAGTAGAGGGAGCTGTATAAGATAAAAACTGTGAAGTAAGACAGAGATTGGAATACATCCAGCAAATAATTAAGGATGTAAGTTGCAAGTGTTACTCAGAGATGAAAAGGTTAATACAGGAAGCGTATTCATGGTGGGCCGCATCAAACCGGTCAAAGAAAAAAGTGTGATATGAAATAGCTACATGATTGACTACGTAGATAGTTTAGGGCTGCACGTAGAGCAATAATTAGTTCACCGATCTGCCACATCTGTCAGCCACAATGGATACAGCCCCGTCTGGGTATCGCGTGAACTTGAACTTGGATTTAAGACTCGCGTTTGTCACCGCAAGCCTCTTCAACTCTACGACAGAGCTCCTACGTCTTAGTGACTGACAAGTAGTGGATGTCGTCTCTCAATCGCAAGTGACCAGGTGCTTGCAGTCGGTGACAGTTGGAGAACGTACTAGTTGGGGCAACAGCAGAACACAGTTACATCGAGATACGTCAGGATACCATGGAAAATATTGTGGTCTTCTGTTGTCTTGTTGAAAAATAGCGTCATGGAGACCTTGAAGAAAGCCACCTGCCTTGACAAGTCAAAAATGTAACAAGTGTTGTCCTAAATTTTGGATATACGAAGCAGAGGAGATAGTGTAATATACCAATAGCACTTAATACCTATACACTAGGTGTTCGGTCTGGATGACGATGACGAATGTTCGTAGAATCGAAAACGCACATCTCAGTCAGTGCGCCGACAAGGGATACTCCAGACAACATAGCACTGCGTATCTGGATGCTTGTCCTACAGCGCACAAGTCGTTTGCTGACTCGCGTGACCCGGCTGAACGATCCTCCACAGTAGAGCGAAGTTCTTTTCTCTCTGGAGTTAGAAACCAGCGGCCGCTAAGATACTGCAAGGCGTCGAGTATGGACTTCCTGAGCGTGCAGATGTCGAGATGTCATATGAAAGTCGTGGAATTCCAATCAAAGTCATTTAAATATCGCGGAACGATAAAATAAACCGCAGTATTGATAGGCGCTGAAGAGGCCCAGTCATATGCTGCGGCCTGCCATGAATTTCTCTCCTGCGCCAACCTCTTCATGTCAGAGTAGCAAATCCCGTATTTTCCATATACACCATTCCTGTCCGATTCTGCGGAGGAAATCCTCATTCCATAGCTTATTACGCCTAATTTAAAAATTCTTCTTATTACCAAATCTCAAATGATTCGATCCTCTTCTGTACCAGTTTTCCCACAGCCCTATTTCGCTACCATACTGTACTGCGATCCAAATGTAAATTCTCAGAAATTTCTTCCTCAAATTGATGCCAGTTTTGATACTAGTAGACTCCTTTTGGCTAGGAATGCCCTTTCTGCCAGTGCTAGTCTCCTTTGTGTATTCTCCTTGGTCCGTCCGTCAAGGTTATTATACCGTCTAGGCAACACAATTCTTTAATTTAATTACGTCCTTATCACCAGTTCTGATGGTAACTTTCTCACTGTTCTCATTTCTGCTACTTCTCATTACTTTCGTCTTTCTTCAGTTTACTCTCAGTCGATATTCTCTACTCATCAGAATGTATATACAATTCGACAGATACTGTGATTGTTCTTTACATCCACTCAGGATAGCAATGTCATCAGCGAATCTGGTATCATTTCATCATGAATTGTACTTTTGAACTTTTTTTTATTTCTGTCATTGCTTCTTCGATGGGCAGATAGAAACGAGGGGCGAAAGACAACATCCATATCTTACATCCTTTTTAATCCGAGCATCTCGTTCTTGGTCTTCCACTCCTATTGTTCCCTCTTGGGTCTTGTACATATTGTATATTACCCATCTTTCCCTATATCTCATCCTGATTTTCTAAGGATTACGAACATATTGCAGCATTTTGCACTGTCGAACCTTTTTCGTGGTGACAAATCCAATGAATCTGTCTTGGTTTTTCTTTAATTTTGCTTCCATTATTAACCGTATCATCAGAACTGCTACTCTGGTGCGTTTACTTTTGATTAAGAAAAACTGCCCGTAATTTATGATTTCCGCAATATTTTTTCAATTTTTCTTCTGTATGTTCCTCTTGTCAACAACTTCTCTGCGTGAGCTGTTACGCTGATTGTGATAACAGTCACACTTGTCGTCTCTTGCAATATTCGGAATACTGTGGATGACTTTTTCTTTGAGTTTGATGGTACACTTCCGTTCTCATGCATTCTACACCCCTACGTGAATAGTCGTTTTGTTGCCAATTCCCCCTATGATTTTAGAAATTATGATGGAACGTTATCGGTCCTTTCTGTGTTATTTGATCTTAAGTCATCCAAAGCTCTTTCAGATTCTGATTACACTAATGAATTCCCTATCTCTTCGCTATCAATTAATGTTTCTTCTGTAATGACGTCATAAGACAATCCTCCCCCTCACAGAGGCCTTTAATGTAGTTTTTCCTCCAATCTGCTCTCTCATCTGCATTTAACAGTGGTATTCCCATTGCAGTCTTTATGTTACTACCCATGCTTTTAATATCACCGGAGGTTGCTTTGACTTTTCTGTATGCTGAATCAGTCGCTCCCAAACGTTTCTCGTGGAGCCGTTACGCCTTAGGATCCTGCACTTCGTATTTATTTCATTCCGACGTGAATTGTGTTTTTGTATTCCTGAAATTTCCTTACATTTTTGTGCTTCCTACTTTCATCGATCGACTGAAGATTTATTCTGTTACTCATGGTTTCTTTGCAGTAGCCTTCTTTGTAGCTATGTTCTTCTATCCAATCTTTGTGGTTGACCTTTTTAGAGATGTCCATTTCTTTCCAACTGAACTGCCTACTGAAGTCTTAATTATCGAAGTATCAATAGCCTCAGAGGACTTCAGGCGTATCTTTTCATTCCTTAGTACTTCAGTATCCCACATCTATATGCACTGATTCATCTATTGGACTTGTGCCTTCTCTTCATCATTACTGAACTGTGGTCTGCGTGTGTATCTGCTTTTGTGTACGCCTTACAATCCAATACCCGATTTCGCAATCTCTGGCTGAACATGATGTAATCCAATTGAAATTTTGCAGCTATACCTCCTCCTCTTGATTCGAGAGCAAAGTATTCGCTACTACTAGATGAAATTTGTTACGGAACTCAAGTAATCTTTCTCCTCTATAATTCCTTTTATCAAGCCCATGTTCTCCCATGACCCTTTCTTCTACTAGTTCCACTAAAGCCGCATTTAAATCCCCCATTCCTCTCCCTCTACGCCATGAATTATTCACTCAGTATCCACTTTCTTTCTGTCCCCATTTTCTGCTTGCGACTTCGACATATGTATCTGAACTATCATTGTCGGTGGTGGTTTGCTGTCGATGTTGATGAGAATAATCGAGTCACTGAACTGTTCACAGTAACACGCTCTCTACTGATTTCCTATTCGTGATGAATGCTACACCCGTTATACCATTTTATTCTGCTGGTGACATTATCCTACACTCGCCTGTCGAGAAATCATTGTCTTTTTTCCACTTTGCTTCACTGACCTCCAGTATATGTAGACTGAGCCTCAGCATTTCCGTTTTTCACATTTTCTAGCTTACCTACCACGAAAAACGTCTGACATTCCAAGGCCCGACTCGCAGAGCGTTTTCCTTTCTTTGGTTAGTCAGTCTTTTTCTTGTGGTCACCTCCACTTTGGTCACCTCCACTTTGGCGTCACATCCCGAACATACAAAGGCTGGTCTTGCCTGGAATATTTTGCCAATGGAAAGGTCGTCATGACACTTTTTCGTTTACAGGACACATGTCCTGTGGATGCACGTTACGTGTTTTGCATCTTCATGCCGTTGATCATTGCGAATTTTTCTGCCTTTTGGGGGCAGTTTCCCACCCTTAGGGCGAGGGAGAGCCCTGAACCTCTGTCTGCTAGTCCGCCTCCATGACAAGGCCATTGGCAGAGTGAGAGTGACTTCTTATGTCGGACATCTTCAGCAGCCATTGATGATGATCTTCATTCAAAATTTAAACAGTGGCGAGGCTGGAGCCCAGGACCCATGCCGTTCTGATTACTAGTCAAAGTCGCTACACCTCGGCGACGGTGTTCGTCACTTCACGCGTTTATAAAATGTCGCTGGTATGCTCCCGCCGACTCTGTGAAATTAAGTTGAAATGCTAGCAGTCTTTTTAAATGTCAGGCAAGTAATACTGTAAGGCAGTTTGGTTGTTGTCGCATGTATTTCTCAGGTAGCTACATTACTAGACGCCACCAGTACAGCCATTAATAATGTTTACGCACGTCCATAGGGGCGACGGCTACGATCACTTCACGGTACCGTTATCACCCACAGGAATTATTATTCATGAATAACAGCAAAATGGAAAAGACATCGAAACACGTGAATATCTCAGTTACGTGACATCTTGGTTATGGAGATATTCCGAAATCAAATACTGGATTATTAAGGAGTACCCAGGGGCAGAAATAGACTCAGATCACAATACAGTAGTGATGTAGAGCAGGCTGAAGTTTAAGAGAATAACCAGGAAGAATCGATGCGCAAGGAAGTGGGATACTAAGCAATGAAGGGATACGACTGAAGTTCTCTGAGGCTGTAGATGCTGCAGTAGGGAATAGCACTGTAAGCAGTTTAGATGAAGAGGAATTGACATCTCAGAAATGGGTAATCACAGAAATTGGGAAGAAACATAGGTAGAAAGAAGGTAAATGCGAAGAAACCATGGGTAATGGAAGAAACATTTTAGTTGATCGATGAAAGAAGGAAGTACAAAAATGTTGAGAGAAATTCAGGAATATGGAAATAACAGTCACTTAGGACTGAAATAAATAGGAAGTGAAGAGAAGCTAAGGGAAATGGATGCATGAAAAATGCGAAGCAATCAATGAAGAACTGATGCTCGGAAGGACTGATTCAGCGTATAGAAAAGATAAAACAACCTTCTGTGAAATTAAAAGTAACGGCGGTAACATTAAGAGCGCAATGGGAATTCCACTGTAAAATGCAGATGAGATGGCGAATAGGAGGAAAGAGTACGTTGAAGGGCTCGATGAGAGGAAGAACTTATCTGAAGAAACAGGTGTCTATAGGGAAGAGACAGGTCATACACCATTAGGATCAGTATTTGAAATTTATTTATTTTATTTATTTAGCGTATGGCTCATAACATCACAGTAAAAATTACAGAAACAACACGATTTAAAAAAAAATCACATATGTATAAACAAAGCAATAAATAACATTTTGTATATAAGGACACCGCCAACTGTAAATTTACACTCACAGAAGAGCAATCACAAGCAGACGTCCAGCTTAGATAATAAATAGTCGATTTCCTCTTGGGTCGCCATTAGGAAATCCTGTGGGTCATCCTCGTATGCCCTTAGTGGGCATTCCTGCACGATGTGTTTGACCGTCTGTCTCTCAGCGCCACAGTCGCAAGCGGCCGAAGGAAGTTTACCCCATCTGTGTAATGAGTCGGCGCAACTCCCACAGTTGGTTCTGATGCGATTAAGAGTTGACCAAACTTTGCGAGGGCAATCAAATCCTTTTGGTTTACTAAAGATGTATGGCATACTGTGGCAGTTTACTGCTGTTCTGCTCTCCCATTCCTCTTTCCATCGGTCATTTATTTTAAAGTTGGTTTGGTGCAGAGCCTGTGCGGTCTTTAGTGGAGGATGCCTAGACCGGAGTCGGTTTCCTTGGATGTCGTGAGTATCTTCATGGATTTGTAATTGAGGGTTGGTCATGATTTTTTGAAATTCTCTAACCAGAGCGTGTTCACGGCGCAGGTTAGGAGGGGCTATGTTTCTGAGAACGGGCAGCCACACTGTAGGAGTTGGCCTGATTGTGCCTGATATAATACGCATTGTTGCATTAAGTTGGCTGTCTGCCATGTGTGTGTGTTTGCTGTTGAGCCACACTGGGGCACAGTATTCTGCCACTAGATACACCAAGGTAGACGCTGTGGAGCCCCAAGTGGTGCCACAGAGCTTCTGCAATATGTTGTGGCGTGATTTAAGTTTCGCTGCAGTTTTCGTCAGGTGTTCTTTGAATGTTAGTGTCCCATCTAGGGTAACCCCAAGGTACTTTGGGTGTTTGTTGTGATTTAGTAATTTTCCGTCTAGGTAGACTTGTAGTTCTCTGTTGGCCATTTTGTTGTTCAAATGGAAGGCGGATACTTCCGTCTTTGTAGCACTAGGTTGTAGCCTCCATTTTCTAAAGTACTCGCTGAGAATCCCTAGGTCACTCGTAAGGATATCATCGGCAATTTCTATATTTCTATGGCCTGTTGCTAGAGCCCAGTCGTCAGCATAACCAAATTTGCGCGATCTGGTTGCAGGCATGTCAGCGATGTAAAGGCTGAAAAGAAGACGCACAAGGACAGAGCCTTGTGGGAGTCCATTATTGAGCTTCATCTGTTTACTTCTCTCATTCCCCATTATTACTTGGAAGGTTCTATTTGACAACATATCATCAATGAGGTTGGTTATCTTCTTGCAGGGGACGGCACGGATTAATTTGTACATGAGCCCCTGTTTCCAAACTGTATCATAGGCTGCTGTTAGGTCTATGAATGCTGCAGCTACTTTATGTTTCTTCTGGAAGCACGTCTCTATATATGTTGTCAGTGAAAGGACTTGATCTGTAGAGCAGCGATATGGACGGAATCCTGCTTGTTCGACAGGGATTTTTTTGAGCTTCTTCAGGGCATTGGTAACCTCCTCGATGCGAATATCTGATGAATATTCTGAGTCCATTGCACGGGTCCTTTTTAATGTTTTTAAGTCTTTCTTCACTTTTGTTGTGTGCTTTCTATTTCGTAGGGCTCTGGACGCAGAAACTATGCGGGATGCAACCTTGTTGGGAGATATTTCGTCCTTTCTATGTTCAGGTGGATTTGCGCCTCCACGTTTACGCAGTAGGGACCAGGCTTGTCGGCTTGACTTTGAAAAGTCTTGATTTTCAACAGTATTCTCCCATTTTTGCCGTCTAATAAAGTCGATGTTATGTAATAGTTCATCCGCTATTTCCCGGTCCCCATTCTTGAGGAACTCCGCCTACAGGTCATCGCATATCCCTGTCCAACCGGGAATGTGTTTTTTGCGGTACCCTCTTGGGATCGCTGTTTTCGCAGAGCTAATGACCGCTCCCACAAACCTCTCATAGCTCTTGCTGGTTGGAGGGATCCAGCTCAAGGTGTAATCAAGTAGTACAGAGAATTTTGTCCAGTCAGCTTTTGTAAAATTCCACCTTGGTCGAGGGTAAGACCTTATTATCGGGATGGATATACCGATATTAATAAGCACAGGGCGGTGCTGGTTATGAGGGAAGTCCGTCAGGACCCTTCTAGAGGCTGTCAGTGGTTTATCGTTTGTATCCCCCGAAACAAAGCACAGATCCGGGTTATAGTCGCAGTTCCATACGGCTGATCCGAATGTCTCTCGGTCCTTGGCATCAAAGACCAGATATGTATTTTGTTCCTCGGACCAATCGACCAGCATGTCTCCATTGCTATCATTCATACTATATTTCCACATTTCGTGGTGACTATTATAGTCCCCAACGTATACGCTTGGGTGTCGGTGGATCTATATCACTTCAGCTGGCCATGTAGTAAGTAGCAGGAGGTTTATAGATGTTAGTTACTGTAACTTCTCCTATTTTGATGACAACTTCATGGATATCATTTGCAGTGGAGGCTTCAACTGGAAAGGCGTCCTCTATGTCCCCACGCACGTATGTCGCAACGCCATAGTGTCTGTCATACGTGGCTCCAAGTAGATCATATCCCAGAATCCTTCCTCTAGCTTCAAGTTGGGCTCTATTTTCAGCATGAGTTTCCTGTATGGCTACCAGATCAATGTCGTTATCGTGTAAAATTCTCTGCAATACTTGACATTTTGCTCTGCTTATGCCCTCAATGTTGAAATGGCAGATTCGGTTGCATGGTCCGAGATCCTTTGTCAGTTGGTCCCTAAAAGGACCGTTGTATGTATCTTGCATAGCGCTTTGTCTGTCGTTCTGTTTCACTGTGATGTGGGGCAGGAATTCTTCGTTCGGTCTGCCGCCAGTTGTGTTAGTTCATTTAGCGTTACCCAGGGTGCACCACGTGGAGGCGAACTAACTTTACACCCCAGTATTTGAAATACTTTTGGAAGACTTCAAAGGGAAAGAGAGAGAAGTATAAGTAATATTCCATCAGAATTTCTAAAACCGTTGGGGGCAGAGCCCACAAAACGATTATTCTCGTTAGTGTGCGGAACGTATAAGTCTGGCGGTATACCATCTGACCCACAAAAAAATCATCATTCACACAACTCTAAAGATTGCAAGAACCGCGAGAATTCACGCACAAACAGCGTAACAGCTTATGCATCCCAGTTGCTGGCAAGAATAATATTCAGGAGACTGGAAAAGAAAACTGATGATGCGTTAGTTGGCGATCAGTTTGGCTTTAGGAAAGGTAAAGGCACCAGAGATGGAGTTCTGGCGTTTCAGTTGATAATCGAACCGAGAGCAAAGAAAAATCAAGACACGTCCATAGGGTATATGGACTTGGAAAAAGCGTTCACAATGTATAATGGTGCAAGATATTCCAAATTCTGAGAGAAATTCGCTTAGCTTATAGGGAAATGGAGGTAATATACACTATATACAAGAGCCAAGAGGTAACAGTAAGAGTCAGAGAGCAAGAACAAAGCGCTCGAATTAAAAAGGCTGTAAGACAGGAACATAATATGTCACATCTGTGCTCAATTTATACATCAAAGAAGCAATGAGGGAAATAAAAGGAAGGTTCAACAATGGAATTAAAATTCTAGATGACATGGTATCAATTATAAGATTCGCTGATGTCATTGCTATCGTCACTGAAAGTGAAGAAGAATTACGGGAGCTGTTGAATGGAATGAGCAGGCTTATCGGCATAGAATATGGATGGAGATTAAATCGAAGGAAGACGAATGTAATGAGAAACATCAGAAATGTGAACAGTGAGAAGCATTACATCAAGTTTGATGATCAATAAGTGGATGAAGTCAAGCAATTCCGATACCTAGGTCGCAAATAACCCTTGCCTTGGAGGAGATCATAGAACAGAGCGCAGAATGAGTACTATGAGTATCTACAGCGAGTCCAAGTCTTCTGTACTTGTCAATCTGCCCTTAAATTTGAGGAGGAAGCCTTGGATACGGCTAGTTACAAGCCCACATTCTTCTTCAGAGTGTGTGGATGATTGCTTTGTGGTCTGGCCTCATTGTCAGCTTTTGGGAGATGCTGATTCGTGTCGCCAGAATGTAAAGGTCATCACGGAAGGGGAGAAGGGTGACCAGCTGCTATTTATGGATGTGCTAGTCAAAACGAGAGCAGATGGGAAGTTTGACCACAGTGTGTATCGCAGACAATCTCTCACTGAATTATACCTGCTTGCCAACAGCTGTCCTCGCCCTCACAGAGCACACGCCTTGTCAATCTTCAATGTTTGACATCAAAAACAGGGTAGCTATGCTTAGTCATCTGCAAAAATGGATACACAGTCAATCAGATTCAGAAAACTATTCGTGCAGCCAGTCTGCCACACTATAGAGAAGAAGTACTAGACGAAGCGAAGACCGTGGCTTACCTGCTCTAATCGGGATCTGCTTCTCCTAAAATCAACAGGATCCTCAAGAATCATACCATCAAGTGTGTGATTTTTCCACCTACCAACATGGGAACTACTGGTAAGGTGAAAGATGCCCTTGATTTATGAAAACCAGAAATTTTCAATACACTTTCCCAATGTGGCATGTCTTACACTGACAAAACAACCAGACATGGACATTAGGTGCCAAGAACATCACAGGCTCACCCAGCTGAGATGGATAACTAAATAAGACATTGCCAGGCACAGTCTCATCGTAGAGTGAACTATGGAAATACGATGGTTCTGGCCAGACGTCCAGATGCTGACACAATGAGGTAAGAGTATCAGTAATGAATCGTAACACTCATTATCAAATCAACAAAATCTGGAGTGCTG
The DNA here is from genome assembly GCF_021461385.2 of Schistocerca piceifrons. Lineage (NCBI taxonomy): Eukaryota > Metazoa > Arthropoda > Insecta > Orthoptera > Acrididae > Schistocerca > Schistocerca piceifrons. The sequence goes on from NC_060139.1 coordinate 406,751,644, forward strand.
CACTCGAGCAGCAGAATTCAAGAGAAAGTATAAATGAGAATGTGGACATGTGGAACGAAAGCCACACAGAACACCACGTGCACCATAAGGCGATCAGAACGCCAGACAACTGTCAAGTGTCATGGACCGTAAACGGAACATTAAAATGAAACATCTCAGGACTGTACTGGGAACGGATTCCAGACAGTGCTCCAAGAACAGACCACAGAGAGGGAAGGCAGCAGGTATAAGTATATAACCATTTGCACTCAACCAGAAATCTCTGGTAGCACCTGATGAAGACAGCCAGTCACGTTGTCGAAGTATGGTGCTTTGACGACACTAACATTTGGTAGGACACCTAACACAAAGATATAGACAGATCAGAAGGAAATCCTGAATAACACCATCTTCATCTCTACGAGGAGGGGACGCATGCAATATTAACAAATTTCGTCAAAGAAAAGGGAGGAAGACAAGCTTTCTGATGAGATATCGAGATGGAGACATAATGTCAATTGCCGCCCAGATGAAGCATCCTTCAACTCCAGAGCAGCGAGTAAGATAAATTTTGGAGCTAATATGGCACGCGAAAAGATTGGAGATATGCACTGCAGGCTACATGCTGTGGCCAAAGAGGTTTTACACCTTCACCTGTACATGGCAGCCTCCGTGGCAAGGCCGGCCGCGGTGGCCGTGCGGTTCTGGCGCTGCAGTCCGGAACCGCGAGCCTGCTACGGTCGCAGGTTCGAATCCTGCCTCGGGCATGGGTGTGTGTGATGTCCTTAGGTTAGTTAGGTTTAAGTAGTTCTAAGTTCTAGGGGACTTATGACCTAAGATGTTGAATCCCATAGTGCTCAGAGCCATTTGAACCATTTGAACCTCCCTGGCAAGGACTGGTTAGACAGTGCCTCTTGCTCCCTAGCAAAGTGTGCCTTGAAGAATGCCTCAGTGTGCCACTCTGCATAGTGTGTGAAAGCACAGCAGACGGAAGATAATCTGACTGTGATTAACCGAAGTGGCAATCAGTTTGATGATACGCCCTAGAAGAGGCCTAAACATCTCGTCTACTCCTAGGAATTTACCTATTTCAAATTTAATCAGCAGCCAACACACTTTCACCAAATGCGGCAGAAGAATACACGAGGGAGAGCTGCAGGGCGATAACCAAGACGAAACCTCTAAAATAGAGCATGTCCAGTGAATAGAAGCTATTTCTCAAGAAGCTCTGTGAAGATAGCAACATCGTGGTTATGGCTGCAGACGAAGGAAATCCACAATGTTATGCAGCAGACTGATCGTGAAGTGAATGTTTGTCTACTTCCGGAGAATCCAGCAGACAGATATCAGAATATGACCATATGGACAGAGTGGACAAGAAGACTATAACTCTAAGGACCGAGCAGCTAAGTATATGAAGAAAATCATATGTGCGAAAGTGTGTTCAACATACTAGCCAGTTTTGAAGTCAACAGGCATGTCTGTAAAGGTCATCAAAAAACTACGACTCAGAGCGCCAACGACTGCATGGATCCCCTACAGCACACAAAAAGTGTGTACCACTTTTCCAAACTGTAAGCATCGTTGGCTCACCATTATAGCAAGCATCTATGTATTTCAAGAAGTTGCTGTGCCCATATATCGGGAAATGTATTCAAAATATTTGCAACTCCACAACTCTTAAGACTTTATACAACATTGCAAGTAATTACACATCATAAAATCTGATGTAACCGTCAGTTTTGTGGTGGTATCCATATTATACCAGGTATATATTTAAAAATTATTAAATTTTTTCCCTGACAATACCAGAAGCAGTTATAATGCGCCAACAGTCAGGCAGATTGCCGGTGTAAGAGAATCAATGCTACTACGTCAGCGTTTGCAACACCGTGGATAAACAGAGTGCTTAAACACGCAGTGCAACAAAATGACAGCATGGCGACACAAGGATTTCGCCATAACTATGACTGCACAATACCAAAGTGTCACAAGAAAGCCCAGACTGAACGCAAGAGTAGCTATTCAGTTTTTGACACAGCAGGAGAGAGCTTCTGAAAGGCGAATTTGTGGCGTCCTGAAGCGACCAAGAGTGCTGAAAATCTAAGAGAACTAGGGACTTGAAGTGACCAAGAGGGCTGAAATGCTCAGAGATCTAGGGAACGTTTAGTTATCCCTGGAGAAAGATAAAGTCATCAACTTAGTTCTCAGCTGTAGATAAGTGTTGCAGGTAAATATTACCGAGACCCGTGGCGTTCAGTCCATGGTCTACAGAGCCCAGTGCGATCGACGAAGCCACAGCCAACTAGAAAAGAGGAACTCTGCTATGGAGAACTGCTGCTCCCTCATCCTTGAATTCACTGACGGGAAGCAACCAGGCCTCTGCAGGCCTCACTGGCTAACCAATCAACTACCATCGTTCCAGGCTCCTCTGTCTCGCACCTACAAGCAAAAGAAGACAGCTGCGTACCTCTGGTGAATAAAGTGTAATTTGATAACAATGCGTCCTTAGCGACTCCTCGCACCAAAAACTTTTACGAAGCCACATTTTCCTCTAGAAACTCGAAAAGACTGTCATTTTTCGCGAAAACAGTTGCAACAAAGGAAAAGTATAAAATGTGGAGAAAAAAAGTCGCCCTCGGCTGCCAGAATATGATTCCTCATCCCAGTTCAAGACAAAGGCTTACGAAGGAAAACCTAGTCCTGATAATAGGTTTAATAGAAATGTGATTTAAAAAAACGACGCTCTGGCAAAGCTGTAACTACGTGCGGCATGGCCAATAACAAGTAGCATGAGTACTGCGTTGTGGAGGACCTGTCCCATTAGATCAGGGAGACGAGGTAATGCCGTAGGGAAAGGATATGCAGACTCGCCGATGCTCCAGTTGCGTTTACGTCAAACTCTATTTTAATTAAAGTATCTAATTGTATCCCATTTACACCCCTACAGGGCAGTGGCTCTTGTACTCCTTTCTGTTAATGTTACTTTTGACTAAACATTAAGACATAACGTGAAATTCTTACAGATGTAACCCATTTTGTTTCGTCTATGACACAAATGAAACTAACAGAAAATAATAGTGGATACAGTAACATCGTCTTTATCCAATGAAGTACAAAAAACGCAACAGGTAGGCTAGACTAGATCGGACTTTATCATGCGCACAGTAATTCCATTGTCTACGTTTGATGTCCAGAGTTATCTTCATAGAACCCGTGCGTACACATACTAGCAACGTTCAATTCAGAGAATATTTTAAAAGCATTTAAAAGCATTTGAAAACACACTCGCTGGATCATACTTTGTTGGACCCTATACAGCACTCCTGCATCAACATACCGAAGCGGCATGTACGCCAGCTATTTTATTAGGTCGTGACTGGGTAGAATACTAAAAATTTTTCCTTTAAGTGTCCTCTCAAATAAAAATCTAGTGGATTAAAGTGGAGGCCAGAACATTGGACATGCACGATAGATCCATTTCCCTGGAAACGGTTCATTGAAACAGTTACACATACTCATTCGAAAGTGTGTCCGTGTACTATCATGCTAATACCACAGCAGTCGCCGAACACCAATGTATTCTAACGCATTAGCCAAAGTATTGCAAAGAAACGGATGATAAGAAGGCGGATTCAACTTATACGACAATAGGTAAGTGTCTAAAAGCACTCCTCCCACGATTCCAACCCAAAGAGATACCCCAAAACTTGCCTGAAGCCACGTTCACGGGTGACATGAGGGCTACCTGACGACCAGTAATGGCTGTTGTGGAGGTTGAAAATACCTGCACGAGTGAACCTACACCCATCAGTCAGGATCACATTTATCTTCTACTTGGTGCAAAAGTCATTTACAATGTGGCCTTGTGGCCGCTGGAGTTGAGTTAACGTGTAATGATGTGGATGGAGCTCTTCATCGTACAACACTTCGACAGCCAGTCTTTGACATTTCTGCATTATTTCGGGTACTTCGCCGAGGTGATTGGTGAATGGTTTTAAGAACTGCGTCTTCTATTTGTGGAGTCCTCCTTGGAAAACCCCGGTCCGTTACTTGTGGACGAAGATTAGAGGTTTCCTGAAGACATCGCTTCAGGCGACGAAAAACATTCTTACCGCGATGGCGCCTTTGAGGATACTGTGCAGCATACAGACGAGAAACAGCAGCTTGGTTTTCGGATGTACCCAGCAACAAAAGCATACGGACTTATTAATCTTTTGTGTACTCTATCGGGAAGACATCCTACATGAATTTGACAGGACGAGTAATGATTGTGCACTGCGCACTTAGTAGTAGTTTAATGGCTCCCACTGCCATGTAATAAACTATTCTCATGGGAGAAAATGATGTCCTGCTTGTAAACGGTAAGACTTGGAAATGAACATATAAAAAATACAAAAGAAACCTAACGTAGACTCTAGCCAGAGCTCCAAGATGGATGTGGGTCTGATGTCCCAGCAGTTTACTGAATAAGTATCTACGGCTGGTACGGCTCTGTGGGGTGATACGAAGTCCTCTGTACATTCCGACGCACTGCAGGATGTGAAAGTGTTGTCAGCTCCTCGCTTCCATAGGTGTGTTTTCCAGATACAAGCGAAGTGATTCTGCCAGAAAACCTTTTGTCTTGAATCTGGAGGAGGAATCTCATGCTGGCCTCCAAGCGCCTCATTTCTTCTTCTCCTTATATACAGCTCTTAGCGTAGTGGCTATCGTTGCTGCCTCTGGATCATGGGGTCCTGGATTCGATTCCCGGCCGGGTTGGGGATTATCTCTGCCCGGGGACTGGATGTTTGTGTTGTCCTTATCATTTCATCATCATCATCATTAGTGACAGTGGCTCGATTGGACTGTGCAAAACATAGGAGTGTGAAAAAGTAGGGAATGGTACGGGCGCTGATGGCCGCCCAGTTGAGCGGCCCACAAACGAAACATCAACATCATCATCATCATCGAAAAAATGCAGCTTATTGCCAATGTGCAAGCAAGGCATTGAAAAAAAAATTCCAGGACTTTAACTGCATGTAAATTAGCTAACGTGAAACTTTGGACTTGAGAGACGTAAAAGGGAAGTAGACATCTTGTATTTCCCACATAATTTACATTACGTTGGCGGTACACATTCGCTGAAAAGTGGCTGGCCGCTTCCTTGCCTTGACGATGGAAGGACTGGGAAAAAGGGAGTTGAATACCATTTGTGGCACAAATAAATTTAAAATACACTTTCGTACGATACCCGATTTATTGACAAATATATGGAAATTAAGAATACAACGAAAAATGTCAGATGAAGTCAAACGGAATAAGTTTCAAAGACTACGCTACCGGCTAATCGGGAGGCGTCTCATGTTAGACTGGTCAAGGAACTAAGACACCAACCATCTCGTTCTAAAACACAGATGTCAAATATTTAATTAAATTCGCGCTGTAGATACTGACATTAACTTCAAAAATTTCGTTTCTCTAAAGAAATTAAATTTAAACTGGAAGCAATCAACTCCAAATAATTTATAATGGCACAAGTGTGATGGAAACGGCGAGCATACTCAAGGTATTTGCCAACAAAATCAGATAGTACAAAAATTATCTGAGATTTAACGAACGCACACACGCTTGAACATGAACTGAGAGCGTATCACTTGGTAAGGTACTTAAAAAAAGTACTTAAACCTGATTTTGAACCCAAGTGATTTAAACAATTGCAAGTACACTTGCATTTGAAGTAGGGGCCACCTACTGAATCTAAAGTCAATAATTAAATAATGAGCGAACAGACGTTCAAGCAACATCGAAGTTAATAACTTAGTAAAAATCAAGTTATTTATCAACTGAGGTAAATGTTGACACTCGTTGAAAGCGAATCCGTTTCTCCATATAGACAACATTCAGGGCTTGGTGTATACCGAGTTACTCTGTCAAGAAAGAGGCAGGTCACTCAACTCACAGGAAGGGATTAGAATTGGGTCACAAATTTCTCTTACAGTTTACCGTGATCAGACAGCCTGTTCAAACGAAGTACGAGCGACGAGTGCGTTGAGGAATTGTTTTATGATTTTGAAGGAGAACAGTTCTTAAAAAGATAATCACAAAACCATAAATACGAAGCGAGGCTGTGTTACAAGCACACAATTTAGCTATTTGTAACGTGCTTGTCCGGCCCCAGCATATCAGATCAACAACAGCCAGTAGCACGCGGAGCAGAGTAATCAGCACCGTCAGATAAACTACTGAAGAGATTGAGAGAAGTGGTCGAGCAGCAAAATTGCTTGCAGCATGGCCACAACGTGCAACACAACGACGTCAATCACCGAGAAAAAATGGCTCTGAGCACTATGGGACTTGAACTTCTGAGATCATCAGTCCCCTAGTACTTAGAACTACTTAAACCTAACTAACCTAAGGACATCACACACATCCATGCCCGAGGCAGGATTCGAACCTGCGACCGTAGCGGTTGGGCGGTTCCAGACTGTAGTGCCTAGAACCGCTCGGCCGCCTCGGCCTGAATCATCCGCAGTAAAATCCGACGACTGCTAGAAAAAGCAAGTTACGTCGGTGTGAGAGCCGGCTTCGCCCAGTGATAGGACTTGCCTCTCTGCTGGACGCCGTCCACGAGAACGCCGCTGCGGCGGTAAACGGCAGGCGGTTTGCTCCTTGCAGCCAGTCTGACCCTGATCAGTCCAAGTCGTCGCGGCCAGCACGCCCCACGTCCACAAGGAGGATTGCATCGACGAACCACAGATCCAGAATATCAGCCCACTCGAGTTAACACCGAGTGAAATTGCAGCCCCACAACCGGCTCAGATCCTCGATCAACCTCACAGTCCCACAACAGAATTTCAAGAGGGCGAGGGCGCTGCCGGCGCAGGCTGCCAGACAGCGTAAGTCCTCTGGCTAATGATGAATGTAATTGAGAGTGTGACGCGACCCTTCGATTCCCGGCACGGCCCATTCGCTTGTCCAACAGTAGAGAAAAAAAGAAGATACTGTAAAGTTACATATGCCCAAAGGATGTATCTCCTTTTGTTTAAGGGGCTCCGGAAAGGCTCAAAATCATGAAAAGTTCAATTTTTACTTTGTTGCGTTTTCTGAATCTCCAGACTATTACCTTTCAATAGATATATAATTTATTCAATTCCGAAGACTACAACTATTTTTAAATTTTTTTTGAAATGTGTTCTACATGAGCGTGACCCACTGTGGCGCTGTTAAACTGCTGTCAAATGGTGTTATTATTAACGTCCGTGTTCATCAAGTACATTTTAGTGATGTGAGATAAAGTATGTGTTGTGGCTAACCTGTGATGGTTCAATATATATCGCTGGTGTGATTGTCGATTGTTTCATGTTTATTTACTCTGTCGTTGTCTCGAAAATATTCGTAATTAATTCTGTTTCTTGAGTCTCTGTTTTGTTGAAGTATAATAATGAGTAAAAGTAAAGTTATTAGAAATCCTCTGAAGGCTTTTAAGAAAAGGAGAAATGTTGGAAAGCCAAAGGTATGTTTATTACTGTAAACAATAAAGACGATAACCAAGTGAGTACACCTGCCCATAGCAGTCAAAGTGGGAAAGAAAATACTTCACAGAAGAAGCTTGGTTCAATGCGTGAAAACTATGAATGTTTTATGGGCGAATCGGATGTGAATGAAATATTTGATATGTCGGTTCTCAAAGGAATTTTTTCAAACTGTGTAAGATGTATTCATTGTAGTGAAGTTGGTCTGGAACTCTCCATAATAAAGCACGTAGGACTTGCTAGTGAAATACAACTGAAATGTGATAAGTGTTCATACATGACCATCTTTTGGAACAGTGTTGCAGTAACTGCAACTGAAGAAAATGGTAGCAAAATCTACGAACACAACAACGTGCGATGCTTGCTTTAGACAAGGAACGCCTTCGGGCTGCAGACAGGGCTGTAAAGAGTCTAGAAATACAAGAAAGAGTAAACAGGAGGAGGAACAAGAGGAAGCTGGAGGAGGAGTTTGCAGAGGATGAAGATAATCCATCCTATGGACCTGGAATGCACTAAAAAGTTAATCCAATCTTTGTCTCTCGATTCCCAAAACTTTTATTTTCTCATACTAATTACATGTTTTCTAAGGATCTTCCAAACATATTTGTTTCAAACATTCAGTAAATGTTACACAGTACCTTCTGCATAATTTAACACAGCCTTTTTCCAAAAAACTGTATATTTTTGAATATATAAATAAAAAATCGCAAAAAAGTGTTGTGAATTTTCATTACAATTGAAAAAAATCATCTTTAATAACTGAACTAAAGTTTTGTAAAATCCCTGTGTTAAGTTGTAGCACATATTCCAATAAATAATCTGTAAAAAGTTCAACTTCCTACCTCAAATACTTTGTGACGAAAGATGTAATTTATGAGCGTTATTTTAACATTGCAAGTATAGGGCGTTCCGGAACCGCTTAAGTGATATAACCTGCAAATTCAGCAATCCATATACCGCGACAGTAATTAGATAGGCCAACTTCTAATAAAACTGGACTTCGTAGACTTTCCCGGCATAACAAGAGTTGAAAGTCTCCTCGGGTTTGCTGCCGGATCGTCAAATCAACATGATTTAATATTTAGACGATTCAACTGTACGCCGTCTTCAGGAAAATGCTACTGCTGCTGAATCCCGCTGAGCAGCGTTCTCTTGAATATGGCGTAAAGCTGGACCATCGAAATGTTGAATCTCGCTGCTTTTACTATCTTTCAGTATACTCGAGGAGACTCAAGAATAAATAAGATTACACCATAATAATAATACGTCCATCAACAAATAGGACACGACCGGCAGAACAGACACTGCATATATGATAACTTCAGGGTGGATGCTCAGCTGGGTCCGTGCCTCTTGGGGGAAAATAGGACTGGTTGTGTGCAAGGAAGTGAATGAACAGCGGACGCTACTAGCGCGTGACAAGTTCAAAACTTGTGTCGAACAGGAAGTGTACCCTCATGGCCGACTCGGTTAAGACAAACGTTCACGATAAGTGGGGGATTCGGTAAACATTTTCACCATCAAAAGCCGATTAGGTCTGGAGACAGTCTCGCCTTCGAAATTTTATTCTTACAGACGCTGTATCAAACAGTTCATGTACAAAATTACATGATGATACCATATCCGGAGAGCCAATGTGTCTGTTACAACTGTGTTCAGATGGTCCTGGGAGCAGGTATTAGTAGTGCACAAAGTGAATCCAAAGCTCAAATTTCCACAACACGCCCGCCGTTCTTGTTCAAATTTCAAAATTCATAGAAGCCCACACATTTATACCGGTTGAAGTAGCTCCGTCAGATTGAAGTTATTTAGTACGAAATCTCTCTTTGAAATCAGTTAAGCAATCCATACGTTTATAACGTGCCCAATTAATTTTGTAGTTAGCTGAGTTGACCATTACTGCTGTCCACGAACAAGAAGGACCTTTTAATAGGTAGAGTGAACAGTATGCATGCGCTCCGTGAATCCTCACAACTCTCATAATTAAAAGAGGTGAGGATCGTATAAGCAGTCCAAAAGTGAAACGTCGAGTACAGGCTTAAGTATCTTCGTTTGTAATGTAATGAAAGAAAGAAAATGGAAGTCTGCACCCAATATACTCAATAATTTTGACCGTTTCTTCATAGGTGCAGTTGCTGACTGTGGACGAAATATCTGCGATAGAGGTCCCGTTACACGCTAAATATTTCAGTGACTGAACTACCGATCTTAAAGTACTGTAAATTATTTTCTTACGTATATTAATTGCTTTGTATGTAAGGAGACTTCGAGGTGCACCAAAGTTCGACTCACTACACTAACCCGTCCCTTCATGTCCCTTATGGTAGTCGGCAACCTTTCGTATAACGGTGTGCAGCATTCGTGTGACAATTGTTCTACTGTAACATATCTGACCGGTTATTTTTCTCTTTGATGTTCTTCTTAATCTATCGAACTGATTAAAGAATGCCCTTACCTCCTGTGGTTTGGTAGCAAATAGCGTAGATTATATAGAAATAATTTTTTAAACAAAACTGAAACGGCATGTACTTTGTAAGAAATCCAACATACATTACTAAAACTCTAATATTTGTACATTAATTTTGTATAAAAGAAAAATTTACTGGCTCTGAAAGGCGCGTGCAAACGTGTGTTAAGAATGCGCTGCCTTACTTCACTGAAAGTCGTTTCGTCGAGGGAGAATCTATCCTCCACATATTTCTGAAAAGGTCGCGAGCTTTGCAGCCACTGAATTTTTCAAATTCCAGACTCGGCGCTAGCAACGTCGTCAGCTTCAGCGTATATTTTGTCGAGACGACGGCACTGCATACTTTAAAGAGGCAAAGACGATGTGGCAACCAAAGAATGCTGGGTGTCAAATGCAGTGCTAAAATGATGTAGGACACGAGTGTGTTATTATCACTTTGTGGAATATTCCTCTACCACCAATTAATGTGTCAGCTCTTTTGATACCTGTTAATAAGATTTGTTAGCAGCAGTTTTTATTGATGCACTTATTTATAATTTCTTATTCATTGTTGTCTTATCAACAGATATTAATATACGTAAGAGATGATGGTTGTAGTTCCTATCTAATACCATTTTTACCACTTACTGAAGAATCTCTTAATTAAAATGGAGAACTGTTTTAAAGAGACTGTTGGAAACACGACAAGCTCTAAGTTCAACACTATTTTTATGTTGGCCGTAGTTACAATATAAAAAATAATGGACACTCATGCCACTTTTCATATATTGCAAAACTACTGACGGAGGACGTCACACAAGGTAGAGTCCCAAACAAAAAGAAGGGTGCAAATGTATTTTAAATGCCTGGATCAGTGGAACAGAGCGGATTAGGTTGTGGAGAGGGGCCAAAATAAGTTCCTGTCAGTTGCACTCAATATGAAAACTTTAATTATCAACACACAGTATTACAACTTGGATTCAAAACACTCAAAACTTTAATCGACCTCCCTTGATTAACTTTAGATCGACTGTAGGCTACACTCAAAATCCAAGATACAAGCCTAATAAAAAAACTGAAATACAAGGTTCTTCTGGAGGTTTCACCCAAAAATATTTTATAAATCTTCAATCTAAACATGCTGAAGGCCTTAGCAATTTAATTTCAATGGAACTTGGCTGGAGGTCGCATATTAAGCAATATGAGAAGTTACAATCAAAAGGCAGAAGGCCTTATCTTAAAACATTTCATACAAAATTCGGCTGAAGGCCCCATACAAAAACATAACAATCTTATGCCTTAAGGGCAAGACCAGAAAGTTAATTTAAGAGATATTAAAACTTAGCTGAAGGCCGCACAACAGCAACTAATTTAACGTCTTAAGCCCTAGAAAGAAGAGTTTCAATTTTAATAGGCAAAAGGCCGTATCCTAAAATGTTTCGTACAAAATTCGACTGAAGGCCCCTATAAAGAATAACAATCTCATGCCTTAAGGGCAAGACAAGAACGCCATCTTCCGGCCGATAGTGAAACCATATCGGCAGCATATTTGAGGGGGGGGGGGGGGGGGGAGGGATAGGCGGCTCATTATTTTCATGGACAACAATTCGCGGCCCCATCATGCCCATCTTGTGAATGACTTCCTTCAGGATAACATCATCGCTCGACTAGAGTGGCCAGCATGTTCTCCAGACATAAAACCTATCGAACATGCGTGAGATGGATTGAAACGGGCTGTTTATGGACGACGTGACCCACCACTCACTCTGAGGAATCCACGCCGAATCGCCGTTGAGGAGTGGTACAATCTGGATCAACACTGCCTTGAACTTGTGGATAGTATCCCACTACGAATACATACATGCATCAATGCAGGAGGACGTGTTACTGGATATTCGTGGTACCGGTGTGTACAGCAATCTGTCCCACCACCTCTGAAGGTTTCGCTGTATGGTGATAAAACATGTAATGTGTGGTTTTCAGCAGCAATAAAAAAGGCGGAAATGATGTTTATATTGATCTCCATCCCAATTTTCTGTACAGGTTCCGGGACTCTCGCAACCGAGGTGACGCAAAACGTTTTTTTGATGTGTGTATATTACACGTCTTTCTCTATGGATTACGCCTATTTTCCTCACAATTTACATCTGCTTACTTCCTGTTAGCTGGTCGCTGTAGTCGAGCGGTTCTAAGCGCTTCAGTCCGGAACCATTCGGCTGCTACGGTCGTAGGTTCGAATCCTGCCTCGGGCTTGGATATTTGTGATGTCCTTAGGTTAGTTAGGTTCAAGTAGTTCTAAGTGTAGGGGGCTGATGACCTCAGATTTTAAGTCTCATAGTGCTTAGAGCCGTTTGAACCAATTTGAATTTCCTGCTACATATAAAAACCCAAAAATCCACAGGAGGACCTCTTGTAGCACTCATATGTACTTCCTTTTTGGTCTAATCGCAAATAGTGTGCGACAAAAACGATTTATATTAGCCTCCGTAAGACATGAATTTATTGTTTCTTTTCTGTTTGTGTTCAGGTTTTGAAATATGCGTGGTCCTATCAGCTGTAACTGTAAACGCGTATGTAATTCGGGGTTGGTCTTTAGATGTCACGAGAAGGGACCAGGCAACATACACAACTGGCCATTAAAATTGCTACACCACGAAGATGACGTCCTACAGACGCGAAATTTAACCGTCAGGAAGAAGATGCTGTGATATGCAAATGATTAGCTTTTCAGAGCATTCACACAAGGTTGGCGCCAGTGGCGACACCTACAACGTGCTGCTATGAGGAAAGTATCCAACCGATTTCTCATACACAAACAGCAGTTGACCGACGTTGCCTGGTGAAACGTTGTTGTGATGCCTCCTATAAGGAGGAAAAATGCGTACCATTGCGTTTCCGACTTTGATAAAGCTCGGATTGAAGCCTATCGCGATTGCGGTTTACCGTATCGCGACATTACTGGTCGCGTTGGTAGAGATTCAAGGACTGTTAGCAGAATATGGAATCGGTGGGTTCAGGAGGATAATACGGAACGCCGTGATGTATCCCAACGGCCTCGTACCACTAGCAGTCGAGATGACAGGCATCTTGTCCGCATGGCTGTAACGGATCGTGCAGCCACGTCTCGATCCCTGAGTCAAAAGATAGAGACGTTTGCAAGACAACAACCATCTGCACGAACAGTCTGACGACGTTTGCAGCAGCATGGACTATCAGCTCGGAGACCATGGCTGCGGTTACCCTTGACTCTGCACAGAGACAGAAGCGCCTGCGATAGTGTACTGAACGACGAACCTGGGTGCACGAATGGCAAAACGTCATTTTTTCGGATGAATCTTTGTTCTGTTCACAGCATCATGATGGTAGTATCCGTGTTTGCCGACATCGCGGTTAACGCACATTGGAAGCATGTATTCGGCATCGCCATACTGGCGTATCACCCGGCGTGATGGTATGGGGTGCCATTGGTTACACATCTCGGCCACCACTTGTTCGCACTGACGGCACTTTGAACAGTGGACGTTACATTTCAGATGTGTAATCACCCGTGGCTCTACCCTTCATTCGATCCCTGCGAAACCCTACATGTCAGCAGGCTAATGCATGACCGCATGTTGCAGGTCCTGTGCGGGCCTTTCTGGATACAGGAAATGTTCGACTGCTGCCCTGGTCAGCACATTCTCCAGATGTCTTACCAATTGGAAATGTCTGGTGAATGGTGGCCGAGCAACTGGCTCGTCACATTACGCCAGTCACTACTATTGATGAACTGTGGTATCGTGTTGAAGCTGCATGGGCAGCTGTACCTGTACACGCCATCCAAGCTCTGTTTGACTCAATGCCCAGGCGTATCAAGGCCGTTATTCCGGCCAGAGGTGGTTTTACTGGGTACTGATTTTTCAAGATCTATGCACCCAAATTGCGTGACAATGTAATCACATGTCAGTTGTAGTATAATATATTTGTCTAATGAAGACCCGTTTACCATCTGCATTTCTTCTTGGTGTAGCAATTTTAATGGCTAGTAGTGTATCAATATATGTAAACAGAAGGGGGCTACTGCTTTCAGCTGCTGCGAGACATTACGCATTCATATAATTGATCAGCCTGGGTGGGAAACGGATCCACTTTCTTCAGTGCGAATGCACGAAACCGTCCGATCAGCTGTGGGTATCTCTGAGTAGCAAAAGGAAGCGTAATGGACAGGGAGTGAGGATAAGTATCGGGCGGTGAGTAAGTTGATCAGCCGTCAGACGTGCCGAGATAGTCTGTGTTGATGCAATAAGGATGTATGTCCCGGACGGCGCAGTAGTTACCGCTCGTGCCTATTAAGCAGGAGATCCCGGGTTCGAATTACGGCCTGGTACACATTTTTGCTCGTCGCCGCTGATTACGCTTAACGTTCCGCTGCAGCTGATAGCAGTATTATTCCTGCAATCTACATATAGAGTTTCACAGCAGCGGGATCTGCGTGGTGTCTGTTCTTTCGAAGGAACAGACTGCACGTGTTTGTATAACACATTATGTTGTCAGTCACGTAACAGTGACAGCAAAATGATTCTGAAAGGATGGTAGGTTGATAATACATTTGCTGACCCGCCATGGAATAGTTAATTATTTAACACGCGGAGAGAGTACGTGTGAGTGTGAGTGTGTGTGTTGTATGAATGTGTGTGTGTGTGATCGCGCGCGGTGGGTGCAGCGGAGAGAAGGGGGGGGGGGGGGAGAATGTAGACGGATGTGTAATTGTACTTGTAGATGAAGTCCAGTTCTTGAATACTATGAGCACTTTCATACGAATGCAAACTGATGAGCCAAAACATGACGACCAATAATAAAAGCTTGGAAATTTGTGGTAATTTCCTATGGGACCAAACTGCTAAGGTCATCGGTTCCTAGGCTAACAAACTACTTAATCTAACTTAAAGTGACTTACGCTAACGACAACACACACACCCATGCACCGAGGAGGACTCGAACCTCCCACGGGGGTAGCCGCGCGAACTGTGGCATGGCAATAATACCTTGTTTGTTCGCCTTTGGAAAGAAATACATGACTGATTCTGCGTACCAGGAATCCGACAGTTTGTTGGTAGGTTTGTGGAAGTATGTGGCATTAGATTTTTACGCACAAATAATGTAATTCGCGTAAACGGGCCGCTGATTTACGTACTCGGTGATGGCGGCCGACAACGAACCAGACGGGTTCCATAGGACTTACCTCAGGCAAAATTGGTAGCCTTGGTATCAACGTGTTGATAATGCTTCTGAAACTATTGTAGCACGTTTCTGGCTCCGAGACACGGACAGTTACACTACTGAAAGATGACCTCGTCGAGTAAGACATCAAGAAGGGATGCAAGTGGTTCACAGCTGTCAGCGTGTCTTCGATTTCACCACAGGTCCCATGCAATCGGCGGAGAATGTCTCCCATAGTATGATTCTGCTTCCAACAGGCTGCTTCCATAGGGCACTGCACATTTCGAGCAGTCATTCACCTCGATGACTGCGTTTGTGGAGACGACTATCGACCCAGTATAGCAAAAATGTGATTCACGCGAAGAGCCGACACGTCTCTATAGACCGACGGTCAAATCTGGATGGCCCCGTGCCCGCTGCAATCGTAATTGACTATGTCATTGGGTCAACATGTTAGCAATTAGGATGGTCTGCTGCGGAGCCTCTTGTTCAACTATGTACGATGAACAGTGTGCGTCGAAACACTTGTGCCTGCACCAGCACTGTGCTCTTTCGGCAGAGTTGCCACAGATCACCATCTGTCCTACTTTACGTGGTAGACCAGCCTCCGAATGCCACGCTCTGTAAGGTGGCGTGGACGTCCTACCATGTAGCGCATTGTGGTAGCTTCGCTGTTCTTCTACCTCTCTCCGTAGACGCTCACGCAAGGGTATCACGTGAACGCTCGACAAGTTTCGTCGGTGTCGAGACACTTGTTCCCAGGCTCTGCGAAATAATAATCGGTCCTATGTCAAAGTCGCTTATCAGTGGATTTCCTCATTTGCTGCCCGTGTCTGCTCCACTTACGTACTTTTGCTACCGCGTTACGTGCCCGTAACGCTACCAGTCAGCATCCAAAGTCGAGGTGAGCAGTGGTCATATTGTTTTGGCTTAGCAGTGTAGTACGTAGTAATTATGTAGGTATGAAAAATCTTGCACATTATCAAAAAAAATTTCAAATGTGTATGACATCTTATGGGACTTAACTGCTCAGGTCATCAGTCCCTAAGATTACGCACTACTTGACCTAAATTATCCTAAGGACAAACACACACACCCATGCCCGAGGGAGGACTCGAATCTCCACCGGTGTACATTATCGAGTGGAAAGTTGCATCGAAGCAGTATGCACACTGATGGATATATCAACAACATCCTTGTAGCGGGGAAAGTTTGAGGACAAGTTTTTGCCATATCGGTTCGGATGAAAGCCTTGTTAGTAGTTTGGCGACGACAATAGGTGCCGCCTTTGAAGTTAGTGTCCACCTTTGAGTGGCTGCAGCCGCGACAGACGTCAGCAGGTTGTTTGCTGGAAGCGCTCCTCGTGGCAGGTGGGCGCGAGGGCAGTGCACCGGCAGGGCCCACTCTACACTCTCCGCCCCCGCGTCGTTTTGACACCGCTTGCCTCCTCCACCGCCTCCGCCGCCATCGGTTGCCCCACTGCGCGACGTTCTGCGCTGCATGAGCGCAAGCGTGAGCATTTCGCTAATTGATTCCGCGGCCGACGCCGGCGCTCCTTGCACGGCGCCGTAATTAGCAAATATTTGCGTCTCAGACCAGTACCGTTTGATGTTTAAAACCCGTGTTTCCGTACCCCTTGACGCCTTTTATGTTAGCAAATTAACTGACGGTGAATTTAATTTCGTTTTCGTTTGGCGTTCACATTACACCTCACCAAACGTTCCTTCTAATCACGAAGTTGGCGTAACAGTTAGTCGCAACTGCCTGTTCCTGAAGAGGAAGATTGATTTACTCGCGTATAAACGTTTCACCTCACTTAACTCTGTGAACTGCGCCAATAATCCCAGGGATGTTTTTCATTATTAAAATACCCATCACTTTGTAAGTAGGCTGTTTATGTTTTCTTATTGGCAACGTTACGTAGCGCTCAATATGAAAATCACTGGCTGTGCTGTGGGCAGTCTGTGTCTGCTTTGCATTGTTGTAATACTCGCCATTGTAGTGTTGGGCAGCGGCAGCTGGCTGTGAACAGCGCGTAGCGTTGCGCAGTTGGAGGCGAGCCGCCAGCAGTGGTGGATGTGGGGAGAGAGATGGCGGAGTTTTGAAATTTGTCATGAACTGCTATATTTATATATAATGATATCAAGGTAAATACATTGTTTGTTCTCTATTAATATCTTTCATTTGCTAACTATCCCTATCAGTAGTTAGTGCCTTCCGTAGTTTGAATCTTTTATTTAGCTGGCAGTAGTGGCACTCGCTGTATTGCAGTAGCTTGAGCAGCGAAGATTTTTGTGAGGTAAGTGATTTGTGAAAGGTATAATTTAATGTTAGTCAGGGCCATTCTTTTGCAGGGAATTTTGAAAGTCAGATTGCGTTGCGCTAACAAAATATTGTGTGTCAGGTTAAGCACAGTCATGCATAAATTGTTCAAAGGGGAAGTTTCATATGTCGACCCTTAGCCTAGGATACCTCACTGGAATCTTCTGATTTTTTCTTGTAGTTTGTGTAATTAGTGTAGCTTTTGTTTATTGCTAGCGCGTAATTGTAGAGAGAATCTCCTTTGTAGTTGCAATCTTTCATTGTTGTACTGTAAAACAGTTGTAGCATGCATGCAGTTTTACACCAAGTATTTCTCAGCAGCGCGTGCAATTAACTAGATATTTTTTCAGTGTTATGTTAATGTGTTCTCTTATTTTTGCTCTTCAAATTGTGCTTTTCTGTGTTGTCGTGTGAAATATTGTGACAATAATGGCGTGTGAAAAACGTAATACTAGGCTCCAAAGTAAACTGAGAAATGACAGTGAAGATGAAAGCAGTGTGTTAGCGCCGCAGAGTAATGAATTAACAGACATTCAAAGTAGTAATTTGGTAATTGTGCATAGGGAAATGGAGCGGGCGGCAAACAATGGCGTGGACAGTGAAACAATTAGTGAAGAGGGAAGCATTATCGATCGATCGGTCGGCAACAGCTCGCCTCAGGAACCGAAATGACAGGACACAATTTCGCAAATACTGTAGATTCAGGTTTTGGTTCCTCACCGTTTTCTCAAATAAGTCAAGACACATTTTCTGCTTGTCAAAATGTGAATGTTGCCGGTGCAAATTCACTGCCGAAAAGCACTGAGGAACATGTTCCAGACACCAGTGCATTGTTATTACAATTAATACAGCAAATGGGACAAACACAGCAAAAGCTTCAAAAGTTAGACACAATGGAACAAAATCTTCGAAAGTTAGACACAGTGGAACAAAATCTCAAAAAGTTAGACACAGTGGAACAAAATCTTAAAAAGTTAGACTCATTGGAACAAACTCTTGAACAAACACGTGAAGACTTAACTACTGAGTTACATAACATTGAATCGAAATGTCAAAAAGTCTGTAATGACGTAAAAACACAAATTTGTGAGCATTTTCAACCTATTTTTTCGCGGCATGAAAATGCATTACAGAATCACGAAGCAGCCATAAAAGAACTGCAAATTATTGTTCATGAAAATCATGAGACCTTGCAAGCTAAATTTGACTCAGTTGCATCTACCGATTCGGTTACGCAACTTGCAAAAACTCAGGATAACTTAAAGGACACAGTAGATTCGATTTCAACACAAATGGACACTCTGAAACTTGGTTCAGAAAAACACACTGAGGAAATGTGTTCATTATCAGAGAAAGTAGTTCAACTTTCGGATCAGCTAAATAATTTATCTACGAAGGTAGATGATAATCTGAATGACGCAAAACCGGTAGTCTTTAATGACACAGAACAGAGCGAACAAATTAGGAAACTGAAACAAAATCTGAATCAAATTGATGCGCAACACCAAAGAGAAATCCGGGAAGTACAAGATCAGCTGACACAGGTAATACAAGAATTACGTATTTCAGAAGACACTCGCGCTCCAACACGGGAAGAGGAACTTAGAAATACGCAAAAGCCACAAAATAATAACACAGGGCATTTCGGTAATTATGAAAGAAATTGGCAAGGTACACCGAATTTTGAGATGGAACCGCCGACACGACGTAACTATGACCGAGATGCTACTCGCAGACACGATGATTTTGACTATAAGCTGTTCATTACTACACGTAAATTCAAAACGTTTAAGAATTCTGCCAACGACATTCATCCACAAGCGTGGCTCCATCAATTCTCTCATTGTTTCCCTCCCAACTGGTCATTGGAGCACAGGTTAGAATTTATGTGTGGCTACTTAGAGAATGAACCAGCTGTAAGAATGCGATCGGTCATTCACGATTGTCACAGTGAAGGAGATTTTTATCATGCCTTCCTCTCAGCGTATTGGTCTCAAGCTACACAAGACCGTGTAAAACATAGCATCATGATGATGAAACACTTTGAACAATCTGAATTTTCCAGTCTTGTCAAATATTTTGAAGACATGTTGCATAAGAATCAATATCTATCAAACCCATACAGCCCCTCAGAACTCATCCGCATTTGCTTACTCAAATTGCCTGAACATTTACGACATATTATTTTAGCAGGACGCTGCAAAGATGACATTGAAGCATTTCAGGGTCTGTTACAAGAACTGGAAATTGACACTGACAATCGGGGAACGCGGAAACAGGAGCACAACAATTACAGATCACATCAGTCGCAATTCCGCGATGAAAGAAATAATAACTGGACGCGACAAGGCTATTCTCACAACACAAATCGTGACCGAAATAGACACCACCCGTATTACAACCGTTGGCAGAGTAGTAATAATTACAGGGAAAGATCACCTCTCCGCGGTAGTGACTATCACAGAGACAATCAGAGAAACAGACAATTTGGGAACCAAAATAATTATTATCAAGGGAGACAGAATAACTTTAGACGCAACGGTCCAACGCGCAGTTACGATTCAGGGAGAAATTCTCCACCACGTGACCGACAAACAAGAAACTATGTAAACTACCGACAAAACGATAGACGTGAATTTCATCAGAACTGGCGGGATTCTAACAGAGCTGGGCCCTCTCGGCAAGGCGAATTTGTAGAAGTTAGGTCTCCTAATCCCAATAACAACGCGCGCCAACAAAGAGACAGACAATGACTCGCACCGCAGGCAGCTGCGTGCGCCGGCTGGCTCAGAGAAAAATAACATAGACGCTAACCTTGAGAAAAATTCCAGTATTCTTTACCGACGTATACGACATGATAATTCCGTTGAAGCTCGAGCTTGCATAGTAGGAAGAGTAAAGGCTTGCACCACATTTCACATGTAAAACCGTTTATTGAAAGATAATCAGCTTTTTAACTTTGTCATTGCCATAAAACTTTTCACTTTACATTACTAGTATGCTTGTCAGACTTAGAATCTGTTAACGTGCAACAATGTTTGAAGTTAAATATCCAGTGAAGAACCAAGAGAACTTATTGAAACAGAAATTACGAATGCATTGTTATTGTGGACAGACGACACAGTGTTATTGTGTGTGTGCATTCTTGCTTGTTTGTTGCACGATTACGTAACGACTATAAAGCTCACATACTTAGAACATTTACCAGTACTGCTAATGAGATTTTAATGCAACATTTTGGTTTACTTGAAAATACATTCCGGATTTAAAGTACTTTCTGTGAGATACCAGATGAGACAATAGTTAGTTTATGTGACAGCTACACGTTTTTATCACGACGCTACTAATGAGTGACAATTTACAATGTTGCTTTTGCAGTGTTTCTGTTTTATATCTGCACAGTTTTTCTGAATTCTTCTGGAAAGTAAAACATGTTTTAGTAGTAACTTTTGTGGTACAGCAACAATGAGATTGTCTTTTACGTAGCACAACAATACGTTACAGCACAGTACTTTCTTCATCACGGCAATAAGCGTAATAACTAAGATATCTATACACAAAGCATTTCACTTTTGTGTATCATGAGGTAAGTACATTGACTTTAGCAGAACTTTGCTTACAGAGGACGATAACTACGACAGTTCCACAGAATTATCTTACAGCAAGACGCGCATTTAGCGCTACAGGACACGCATTTGAGCGATTAATCTTATACTTAAAACACTTATTTTCAAAGATTTTTTAATTACAAAGAAAGTTTTCCGTGATACATTTCATTCCATTGCTGTAATTTGTAACACCTGAGGGTATAATTACATTTATCCTCAGGGGGGTACACCCCTACTTTGTGTACCATGTGTTTGGCAAGCACAAGGAACCCTAGCTAATATGGTATTTGCTTATACAACTTTACACATCGGTACCATATTTCTCTAACACACAAATTACACAGCTATCTGATCATTTAACTGAGAGAGACAAACATTTATTTTACTACATCAGTGACACATGTTTACGCAATTACACAGTTGGATAACTTCACACTTATGAAACTGTATTTTGTCTGTACTTTGTAAACTGTTCATATTTTTCGGAACCATTGTGATACTATGAGAGCTTTGAATGATGTATTTGGTATGAGATCATGATTTTTAAAGTACGTTTGAGGTAGATGACACTATTTAAATGAGCAGAGAATTCTTTTTAGGCTTAGAAATTATTGGAGGAAGTTACGACGATTTTGAGATTTGACTGAAGTTTTATGATGTTATTATTACGACGACGATGTGTATTATGTTGTTGAGGAATGTTTATTATGCTACGTATTTCTCACGATGAAATATTGAAGAAGTGTCGACGAATATGTATATGTATAATGAGGTAAGGAATAATGAGTAGTGTTTAGGGACTCTGATTTATGAAAAGGATGTTGGAAACCAAGAAACGTACTTTAAGAGTTATGAAATGTGTGACTGTATCACAATGCTGACGAATATTTTTTTTGGACACTTATATTTATAGGATTTTGTTTCTACAGATTTGCAACGCTAATTCTTGACCTGTGAAATATTTTTATATGAGACTACCACGGTAGCAGAATCTCCTGTCGTAAATATTTCCGTACGAAAGTTAAGTGACCACCTGCACGTAATGCGTCGCGGGCACCCAGCTGTGTCAGACGCCTGGAGAAAAAGCCATTATTGCGAGCCCTTTTCAGCGGCACAGGTAGAACAAAAAAAAGGGGAGGCCATTATCCTCGGAAATATTCTTACATCTGCAAACCTGATAATGACAAGTGTCTTTCTACGAGAATTGAGAGCTACTGACTTACGAAATGCCACATAGCTATTGAATGATGTTTTTATGCTTTGGTTTGCGTAATTGCTTATTTCATTTGATATCTGGTTTCCAGCTGTGTTGCAGCATTGCTTTTATAAAATGAAATGCATTTGCTAATGTGAACACTTTCTGTCAACAGATCTATTAAATAATTATTTTATGATCCACATTCTTTAAAAAAGGAGCACTTGGACAGGAAAGAACAATAAGAAGGAACTAGTAACTGCATTCATAATTTTCTTTTCAAGTAATTGGTAACTTTTTGGTAGAATAACTTCTTGTGGTGCACCACTTTAATTACATAGACATTAAGATGTGAATATACATTTCCCTTATCTGCATTGTTGTTTTTACTGTAATATTTTTTCTTCTTGAGCTATGTCATGTTTAGATATAAGCTGCTGTTTGTCAGGCATAGTGTTATTGAATTTGACTTTTGCTCATTTATGCTGCTAGCTTTGCCAATTTGCATTTTTTTGCATTGCTGTTTGTGTTGATTTGTTATGTGATGCTGCATTGCCTCGTCCCTTAGTTTAGCATCTGAGCTCAGTAGATTTAAGTTAGCTTAAGAGGGGGTAGCCTCTAAGAGAATGAGTTGCGATGAATTGGAAGAAATGCATTGAGAATTAATACGAAAAAAGTACGTAAGACAGGTTTAGGTAGGATTTTCTTGGAAATAAATGTTGAGGTAAGAAATGTGTGAACATATAAATACAGAAAGCATGCTTAGATAGAATTTTTTTTGGTGGAAACAGAGGATGAAATAAGAGGAAAGATATATGAAGTTTTGGGTTGGACTGCAGTACCAAATGTTACACTGAAAACGAACCCTGTCCTTTCCTATTGGTGTTATCCCACTATGTGTTTGTGTACCCTTGAGTATTTGTTTTCTTCCTGTCTCTGTGTACTGTTTCATAGAATTTTTTTCTCTTCTAATACTAAGCTATATTCACTATGAGGAGGAATACTGTTATCCTCAAATATAAGTTGCATTAATAATATGTTATTTTCTTTGTAAAGTTGTTTACAATTCTGTTCTGTTTCAATGTTCATGTGTGAAATTAATGTTTCGAAAACTATTCTCATTATTTTATGTATGTACTTATGTCACTATTTTTGTAACACTCATGTATATGTTTATTTCTATTCTTTTGTAAAGCCTGTACTACAAATGTTATCTGTATTATTATGTTTTTAATGATGTATTTTGTACCTTTGTAATTGTATTCTTATGTTATAAAATTGTAATTGTCACCAGTTCATGACATTATTAACTTGTTAGTTACATTTCACTGCACACGTTTCTGTTGGTCATAGTATGTGGACAATATATGAGAAGTAGGGACTGTTAGTGTTTGCACGTGTGTTGGTAATTCAGCAAGGGACTGGATAACAGCATTGCTGGTTCTAAGGACAATTAAAAGAAAAACTTTCTGAGTGCACAAGTGGTGGTTTATGGACTTGCTATATTCTCTGCAAGAATCTTCGATGGTGATTGTGCACCTGCACAGTCGCAACGGATGGCTGCTGGCCATCTCTTCAAGGACTACAGTGGGTCTACATCTTTGATGATCCATCAATACCATTATTTCTACAAGGACTGCAGTGGGTCTGCACCTCTGGTGGCCCACCAATACCGTAATCTCTACCAGGACTACAGTGGGTCTGCTCTGTGATGACTTACCTACCAATACTCTTCAAAACTTCGAATGACTCTGCTGTGGGTTTGCTCCATTGTGGCCCATTACCTGTCAGCATGTCAAGAGCCAGCACTGTCTTTCCGTTGGAAGGACAACACTACTTCTTCAAGACTGCGTGGAAATCCACTACTTCTGTGTGCAATTTCTTTTACTAATGAGACTTTGTGAAAAAAAACCTGTGATTACCGTAATGAATGATCAGGACTGTCTTTATAAACTGTGAGAAAATTTTAGCTTTTGACCAACATTGTATCAATAAGTGTGTGCATTTGATTTCTTTGTTATTGTAATTATGAAAAATTTTATCAAATCATTATTGGCCACTGCCCAAAAAAAATTTTGTAAAATTTTTTGTGAGGAGCATGGGGGCTATGTAAGTAGGCTGTTTATGTTTTCTTATTGGCAACGTTACGTAGCGCTCAATATGAAAATCACTGGCTGTGCTGTGGGCAGTCTGTGTCTGCTTTGCATTGTTGTAATACTCGCCATTGTAGTGTTGGGCAGCGGCAGCTGGCTGTGAACAGCGCGTAGCGTTGCGCAGTTGGAGGTGAGCCGCCAGCAGTGGTGGATGTGGGGAGAGAGATGGCGGAGTTTTGAAATTTGTCATGAACTGCTATATTTATATATAATGATATCAAGGTAAATACATTGTTTGTTCTCTATTAATATCTTTCATTTGCTAACTATCCCTATCAGTAGTTAGTGCCTTCCGTAGTTTGAATCTTTTATTTAGCTGGCAGTAGTGGCACTCGCTGTATTGCAGTAGCTTGAGCAGCGAAGATTTTTGTGAGGTAAGTGATTTGTGAAAGGTATAATTCAATGTTAGTCAGGGCCATTCTTTTGCAGGGAATTTTGAAAGTCAGATTGCGTTGCGCTAACAAAATATTGTGTGTCAGGTTAAGCACAGTCATGCATAAATTGTTCAAAGGGGAAGTTTCAACTTCCTTGACTTACTAAATACTTTATAAAACGCATCATTGGGAGTCCATTCTAATTCTAAAGGTACATCATTCTAAATAAATATATAGAAATTCACTAGCCATAACCAGCGAACTTCGTTCCGCCCCTGAAAATCTTTATACGTTATAGTTCACTCGGTAAACCATGTTTTGGCATATAAATTATATTTAGGGAATATTTGGGTAGAGAAAAGTAACTAAGTTATTGTAAGTATGTGATGATGTGGTGTATAAGTGGAAGAGGCAGGGAGCGCTGTGAACGATGAAAGAATATAAAAGTAACAAAACACAAAATTAATTTTTTAATTTATTGTAATTTATTGTTTGGTCTCCAAACCGGGTCCATTGCCGCTCTTATGACGACACATGCCACCCTCCCTCCACCTCTTCCCAGAAATCCTCCCTGAGATCTCCTCAGCCACTCGCTGTAGCCACAGTTCCCATATCCTTACCTTATCTCAAGGGTCCAGTACCTCTCCTAGCCTTCCCACACTCGCTCCATCTTGCTCTGCTTTCCCTTAACATGTCCAACTTCCCAGCTCATTCTGCCATTTGCAGGCACAGCGACTGATTTATCTGCATTGCGCAGTGCCCCCTCACGCTTCTCACCTTAGGTCTTTCCATCCCAGCCATACAACAGTTATTGGAAAATAGTGCATTGGCTGGTTGGGTCATCATTGTGATTGACATCACCATCGACATCGTTACTAATGGTGTCATGATAGTCATTGTTATCTTTACCGTCATCGTCTTAGCGCTAGCCACAGAAGGAAGCACATGATCTTGTGGTTAATTGCTGTACTGTTCACTATGGAGATGATGGCCGTTTCTCAAGCGCCATTGCATAAGTTAAACATCGCCCAAGCCAGGATACCGGTAGCGTATGGCGAGTAAAGGTAGGCGTGTGAGGCGGTGGCTATATACCGGGGAGCAGCTTGTGAATTACATGAGTGTCCACGATTGTAGTCGTCCAGTACTGAATTTGCAGACGATATACTTCACTGTGACCCACTCATTCGTTGCTATAGCCGGTGATGGCTGATGGCGTTCTATTACCACCAATTTGCATTTGACGCAGCAATGGACGTTTCTTTCCGAATTGAGATACTCACGCCACACCCTTGTGATGGTGGCACGTGAAAAAAAAAGAACCTCAGTGAATGAGTGAATTTCAAAATGGAGTGTCTTGTTCATCAGGCACACTTGCTCTGGCATTGACGAAATGTTTTGCTGATCCTGTGATCCACTGTCAGCCGGTACTGGATCTGTCAACATTCCAGGCACGTGACACCTTGTGCGACTCGTTGGCTGAGCTGACAGCCGCAGGAGCTATCTCAATTTATAGTGTGTTTTGTTTGATTATTATCACTAATTATGACAATATTACTTAAAAACAATATCAATCATTTAATGCAATTGTTATCCCATCTTTAGCTAACACAAACAAACTGGGTAGTAGGCCCACTCGAGAGCATGCCATGTATAATTGTCCGTGTGAAAAATATGGTGTACTTAAATCTAAACCACAAACATACATCGTTGGCCTTGAGACTTATTGGTAGTCATTGCAAATGCCAATCTAACTGGAAATTGAAAACGTTTTAATTGAATTGGCACATCTGTGGCTATAATAGGGATTCGTGGTATACACTCGTATATTTTCACCTTGGAATTTGCCATTTAAAATGATGACTTCGACAACGTTTCTCATAAATTTTTTAATGACTAATCGCGTGCCTTTACACAGCCGTGGTGGGTTCAAATTACGAAGCAAAATAACCGGAGATCCAACCTTCAGTTGTAAATTATGCGGTGGCATGCTGGTAAATCCAGTGAGTTCAAAAACTCTCTTGGATAATTCACAGCTTCGGTGGCATCGCAAAATATATCAATGGATTTGTATGACACCAATTCCCCTGGCAAAAACTGTTGTATCTGGAGATTCAATTCGTTAACGTCCACATTTTTTGCTGCTAAAATTGCTCTTTCTGCCAGCCACTCATGATTAGAGTATTGTGTGTGTATATCGGGAAATATCTGGTCAATGAGAGCATCTTGCGAATTAATGATTCTGCAGAAATCGGTCGGCAAATTTATGCATCCAGTTTCGTCTATAGTAACTTTTCCATCGCCGATATCTAACAATTGTTTTGAAAACGTTTCGTTGAATGTATCTTGAAGCATTTGGACGAGCATATTTACTTTCTGCTGTACGTTATCAACATTACGTCACAAGGGCGATAATTTTAAGCAAGCGTTGATCTCATCAGCGTATGTTGAACGTGGAATGACGGGAAGTGTTTGTCTGATGTCACCTGAAAGGATTAACAGAGTGCCACCAAATGGTTTATCGTTGATTTTTGTATCTTTCAATGTCCTGTTCAACGCTTACACTGTTTCAGCACTGTGGCAATGGACGATAGTTTTTCTCTGTTGCACACTGAGTCTGTTTTATTTTGAATATTTAGTGGCAGCTTAAATACTGAATGAGCTGTTCTGTCTCCATCCAATAAAGTTGCCACAATGCCAGATGATACAACGACCAAAGGGAAGCAATTATTTGGTCGTATTTCTGCGAGAATTAGCGAAATAGTGAATGTTTTGCCAGTTCCACCTGGTGCATCCAAAAATAAGAAGAAAAAAGAATCCACCTTGTCCTGCCGAAACTGCGAGCAGAATGCGGTCGTAAATGGTTCTTTGTTACTCATTCGTCAGTGGGGCATTGCGAGTAACAATCGCTGCGATTTCAACAGTATTCTATTGCAGTTCACGATTCGTTTCAGTGTTCATTAAATCAGATGCACTTCGATTTGGCGAATGCATACCGAAAAGATTGAGTGGTAATTTGGCAATGATAATGCAAAGATCCTCAATATCAATCAGTGCTTCATTGTACATAGCGTAGCTGAATGCTATCGTTAGATCGTTGCACCGTGTACGATGCTGATACAATATATCATTGGTCACTGAATCTTCGTGATTATCCCACAATGTCTGTGCTCGAGCCGGGAAACATGTAGTCAACACTAAAGCGTATAGTAAACGAATTTGCTTTGCTGTACAGTTCAATGCTGCTTCATCAAGCATACATTCCCATTGGTTGTCGTCCTCCAGCAAGCCGAGTGCAAGGCATGCATCTTTATACGTTGGATACTGTTGTCCATTCACTTTATGTATATCTTGAATTGACAATGGGCCGATGACATAAACCAACAACAGTCAAAGATGAAAGCACTCAGTCTACCTTGGGCTGACGGTAAATACTCGCCCCAAGATGTTTGATTTGAACAAACTAGGACATGCATCAATCGGTGTGCCTTGCTTGCCGGGCATCCATTTTTTGTTTGAGCCCATGTGAAATAGCATGATACTTCTGATTAGAATAATGTCCGTGCAAAGGCACCAAAAGCATCCTCACGATTACAGAATTCAAAACATTCGGTGAGTGTAGCTTTTGGTGGATTTATTGCACGATCATTAGCTGTCTTGTACGTGAAATAAACGCGCTGACCGTTTTCAAGATGGACGGCTAAATGAATAACTGCTGGATCCCGTTCATGAATTGGGAAACCAAAGATACGCCAAACAGCTTCATTGGAGCTTATGTACAGGCCAACGTGGTAGAGCCTTATTTCATAGTTCTTATTCATTGGAGGAGCTTTCGCATTGGTATTTCCAACTCGAAATACAGTCATATCACTGCCTTTACTCACATACTTGCAGATGTATTTGATGCTCTTCACTTAACTGCCGAACTCGACATTAATATTAACATCCAATGATTTGCTCAGCAGAGGTGAATATGGGACCATCCAACGATTGTCAATGTCTGTGTTTCTGATGTTTTTAATAAATGATTGTCAGCCGTTACCGGGATTCCTTCGACAATATATTAGATATCCGTCAACATTTGTTATTGTATCGTTTGTGAAATTTTTAGGAAAACTTTTGGTACATTTTCCATCTGCCATGGAAGGTGGTGAACGAATTAAATGGG
Organism: Schistocerca piceifrons; assembly: GCF_021461385.2. Taxonomy (NCBI): domain Eukaryota; kingdom Metazoa; phylum Arthropoda; class Insecta; order Orthoptera; family Acrididae; genus Schistocerca; species Schistocerca piceifrons. The sequence continues at coordinate 406,780,599 of NC_060139.1, forward strand.
CCATGAATCATGATTCACGTAACTATATCAAACAGCAATGGATCAGTGGACGGATACGGAATTTCGGCAGAAATTATACTATCGATTTATTCACGACGCATGTTGTCGATTAACCAAACTAAAATGTGTGCATGAGATAATCCCCGCTTTGCCATTCAACCGAATACATCTAGAAACATGTGGGACCGAATACATGTAATTTTGTAATAAAACTTATTAAAGACTTTAATTTTTGTCTGAACACACGTGCTGTAATGTCATGACGATGTATTGCATTTTGGCCAGGCAATAGCAAAGATGTAATCTCCGGCCATTTTGGATTAAATGTGAACGTTATAAATAAACACGGTTGTCCATATTCGTGCACGAAAGTCAGAGCATCCAGTATATATTCTTGCACATGACGTGGACAGCCTATGTACGATGATAGTATTATGACAGAGTTACCGATTTCGGTGGTGTCGGCGTTGTTGACAATATCGTCTCGCAAGTTAATGTATTCTTCCGCAAGCAGCTTTTGCTGATTAAATCGCAATTATCGTAGTCGTCCGCTCTCTATCTTCAAGTACATGTGGACCATGAATTGTTGACAGAGCTCGCAACATCGTAGAATGACGTTGTCCTGACCGCATCTAATTATCAACCGATACGCATAATAATCCTTCGAACTAACGTTCTTACTTGTTTCGGCTGCTGTAATATATATTAACGGATATTAACTAACATTAGTTAAGTCCAATAATAAATCAAGTTTTTTTTGTTAAATGAGTAATGATCAAGTTTATAATGAATAAAGTACCTGTTGTGGGATCTCGCTGTTTAATATTTACGCAACATCCGTCTTGTCCCTTCCAGTGCATTAGCGGATATGGGAGAGCGTCATATGAACGGTGCGTATTAGCAATGAACTGGATATTACTATTGCTTCTACGAATCACGATTTCTCGTGAAGCTGTAGATCACCAACCATGATTCCAGCAACGTCGTCAGCAACACGTCCATTGAATCTACGAATGTGCTCTCCAGCAGGTGTTTCATCAGGATTTATGACAATAGCGTGATTATCGCTTTGTAATTTGTGCATGTGTGATTTGAATATTTTCAACAATTCATTGTTCTCATTCAATAGAGCGTCCAGCTCACCGACGATGCGTCTGTCAAAAAGTGAATTGAAGTTATTGTAGCCACAATGTGCATCCACGCGTGCATCCTCACCGCCCATAAAGTAGATCTGTAAAAATTTATGTGGTTCATGTGGCAATGGCAGAAATGAGCCCACTTTGTGATTAATTTGGCCTTTAATTTTGAATGTTGAATTGTCGACCATTTATAGCATTATTCTTAACAATTTCTGTTGCTCCGAACGATAACATTTGGAAACATGAATTGAATGTTCCAATTGACTTCAGGAACAGGTTAGAATGCGGATCCGTGCCGGTAAGTAAACCGTTCAATGATTCAGGTGGTGTATCAATTGCAGGTAGTTGCACCTTTCTTGACGCGCAACACATCCCGGCTGGCTCATTTATAAATTTAAAAGCATTACAATGCGGGCATTCCTTGTCCATAGCACCAATTGCCACTTTTTTATGAGCATAACATTAAATATCGGGCTTATACTCGAATGCTAGACGCTGTAATGACTCAGAGATGTAAATGATCGATGTACCTGTTGGCGTTGTTGTTCATTTGCTCTCCGTTGGTTAACTATGAAACGACGTGCTTCTCTTTGTTCTAATCTTCTTTGTTCATTCCGTTCAACTTCTGCATCTTCTAATTCTGTTTGAGGCAACTGCGCCATGCTCACACGCGCATTGGTATTACCTTGCAGGATTTGTTCTATCCTTTGGTCTCTTGTATTTCACATGGTTGCTGCTTTACGCGTTTGACGGCCCAAACAAGCATCTTTGCGTCTTTTTGGCACTGTTCACTGTATATAACACACATAAATGGAACAAATTGAATAACTCAATGGTGAAAAACAGTATAGTAATAATGTATTTATTCTTTGATTGCACATTGGCCACTATTAGTTCTAGCGTTTCTACGGCAGATCGCGCGGAATTAACAATTGCAGCCGATACACGGCTCGTCCATGTGAATACAAATACAGTGGTAATTTCGTGTCGAAACGTGTTCGCCAGCAATATGAATAAGGCCAAGCGCACACGCATCTACTATTATCGTACGTAAAAATATCGTACGATTGAATTCTTTTAGAGGAACAAAGGAGAGCATAGGAACTTCTTTGTTCCACTAAACGAATTTGATCGTACGATATAATTCCATAGGATAAAAATCGATCTGTGTGCGCTAGGCCTAAATGTCGGTTAAGCGAATGACGCGTGCTACCTAGTTAAATTTCTCGGTCTAGTTACGTCGATTCAGAGAAGGATATTCGAGTTGTTGCTTTTGATACGTTTTCTTCAATTACCTGTCTATCGATTAGTGAAAAACTATCACCGGTAGACATCTGGCAGGGATAACTGATCAAATGATAATTAATCAGTTATCGACCAGGGTTGAAAATTATTACATTACTAAAATCGCTATTAAAAATAGGGGTTGGTTGTAGAACGGTAAAAATTTAGGGTTGTGTGTCACATCATGTTCATAAGAAAGCTTACAGCAACTGTTCACATGATCATCACTGAAAAACGGTTATCCGAATATCGTCGTCCTTCTACGACCGATACTCAGACCTGCCGAATATACATGTAAAATTACATCCGACTCGATGTAGCCGTTTTGGAGGAGTACGGCAACTAACACTGTGACACGACAATTTCATATAATAAGAAGAAGAACAAGATACGATTTAACTTCGAGGCATAGAATTCTTCTACATTGTACGAACACTGGAAACGTTATTTTAATGAACTTTACTCAGTTTTCCGAAATTAAGACTAGAGTGTGACAGAGAACTTTGGTTGTCTTTCACGGCTCCGATGACGGAATTTTCCGAAAACTATAATGAGAAGAAAAATTTTAAAAACGTGTTGTAATGGTCAGCAAGACAAATGGATTTCTAGGCATCCTTGTTTTACGAACACAATAAAATACCACGGTGGACTTTTGTGTGACTGATAACTGTGACTTCACTGCTCTAGTATTATATCAAAAACCATGGAAAGTCGTTTGCTTGATTTAGGATGTAGTTTCATAATCGTACCTATGTTAACGACATACACATAAACGTACCGACAATCAATTGCGTAAAAGTTGCGTCTTTCTAACAGCTTCAGCGATTATGAATGTCGTCGTGACTTTATGTGCAAAGAGTACGACAAAAATTTTTGGAGAGCTTTTAATGGGGACTTCTGTTGTCAAAACAAGATTCGGGTTTTACCCTTCGACCTTCTACAATGTCACATCACCCATGTTCATGAGAAAGCTTACAGCAACTGTTCACATGATCATCACTGAAAAACGGTTATCCGAATATCGTCGTCCTTCTACTCGGGAAAGAACTCGTCAGATCGCGGAGAGTCCCACATGTGAAAAATTCTGAAATGTCTTTCGTAAATCTGAGTGAAAAGGTAGAAAACCATCTTAGTGAGTGGATTTGTTCATTAGATAAACTGACTACATGACATGTGTGCACAGACAAATATACAATCTATTTAGAGTAGGCAAACTTGCAGACCTCTCCCTGTTCATACACTATGTGAACAAAATTATCCGGACACCCCCGTAAACATGAGTTTTTTCATATTAGATGCAGTGTGCTGCCAGTTACAGCCAAGTACTCCATATCAGCAACCCCAGTAGTCATTAGACATCGTGAGAGAGCAGAATGGGGTGCTCCGTGGAACATACGGACTTCGAACGTGGTCAGGTGATTAGATGTCACTTCTGTCATACGCCTGTATGCGAGATTTCCACACTTCTAAACATCCCTAGGTCCATTGTTTCCGTTGTGATGGTGAAGTGGAAACGTGAAGGGACACGTACAGCACAAAAGCGTACGGGCCGACCTCGTCTGTTGACTGACGGTGACCGCCGACAGTTGAAGAAGGTCGTAATATGTAATACGCCGACATCTATCCAGACCATCACATAGGAATTCCAAACTGCATCAGGATTCACTGCAAGTACTATAACAGTTAGGCGAGAGGTGAGAAAACTTGGATTTGATGGTCGAGCGGCTGCTCATAAGCCACATATCACGCCGATAAATGGCAAACGACGCCTCGCTTGGTGTAAGAAGCGTAAACATTGGACGATTGAACAGTGGAAAAACATTGTGTGGAGTGACGAATCACGGCACACAATGTGGCGATCCGTTGGTAGGGTGTGAGTGTGGCGAATTTCCGATGTACGTCATCTGCCAGCGTGTGTAGTGCTAACAGTAAACTTCGGAGGCGGTGGTGTTATGATGTGGTGGTATTCTTCATGCGGGGGTTATGCATCCCTTGTTGTTTTGCGTGACACTGTACGGACCAGGCCTACATTGATGTTTTAAGTACCTTCTTGCTCCCCACTGTTGAAGAGCAATTCGGGTATGGTGATTGCATCTTTCAACAGGATTGAGCACATGCTCATAATACACGGCCTATGGCGGAATGGTTACATGACAGTAACATCCCTGCAATGGATTGGCCTGCAGAGTCCTGACCTGAGTCCTACAGAATACATTTGGGATGTTTTAGAACGCCGACTTCGTGCCAGGCCTCACCGACCGACATCCTCTCCGCAGTGCAGCACTCCGCGAAGAATGGGCTGCTATTACCCTATAAACCTTCCAGCACCTGACTGAACGTATGCCTGCGAGAGCGGAAGCTATCATCAAGGCTAATGGTGGGCCAAAACCAAATTGAATTCTAGAATTACCGATGGAGGGCGCCACGAACGTGTAAGTCGTTTTCAGCCACGTGTCCGGATCGCGGCCAACATCCGTCAGTTCTCCTGTAGTGGTGGGATGGAACTAGACTGGACCGAGAAATGGACGCAGGGAAACCAAACTGAACTCGCAGTTCGTATGACAGTGATTCATTCTGGCCATTTACATTTAGATTTACCGTTGTGTCCCTGAACCGCATCATGTAAATGCCTAGATTATTGATATAGGAAAAGGACTTGACTAGTTTCCTTCCAGATCTTCCCCTGTCGAGGGATGAGCTACATATTCAATAAAGCAGTCGACGGAACGATAAAACCTATTGTTCCTATCTTCCCAACAAAAAGTGCTGAAGCACCATAATGCAGATGCACTTTAATCTTGGCACATCCTGTGTAAATTTTATATGAGTTAATAGTGTATGTTTAAAGTTTGTGTTCCTTAATTCGAACAAAAAGACTAACTGCAAGTTCAGTACAACTTGAGAGTTCGGAGCAGAACATAAACTTGTCTCTAGCTGCTGTTACGCAAAGAATGATGTGAAATTCTGTAATTCCGTCAGTAAAGCCCAGGTCCGTCTAATTGCTATAGCTATGTGAAATTTAACCAATGTCAAATATATAGTCCAATTTTACTGAGTAATTCATCAACAAGAGAGTAGCACATACACTTCGTGTGAACAGAGGAGGACACTTACACGCGTAGGGTAGGAGTTGCAAGAGGGAGGGGGGGAGGGGGGGGGAGATATTGCGGTGTAGCGGACCAGCAAAGGGGTTAGAGGCGGCTGTAGTATAGATAAGAAACTGTAGCAGGGTTTATTTTACAAGATCTGCCTTGCGAAACGTACAGCTCCATCGTAACAGCTAAGACGACTTTCACAGATTTTTAGAGTAACTACAGACACAGCGACACATTACAAATATTACAGTTCGTTGTTTGACATAATAAAGATCTCTCACTGTTATTATTTACACACACAAAACACATTTATAAAATGCTCCAGCCTACGTTTATTCATTTTTAGTAGCCGTGTCTGTTTCACTTCAGCTGGCAATGTCAATTGATTCAGTTTCAACTTCATTATTCGAATGTACTCAGCTTCCCACATTTACAGTCTTCTCCAGCGCCTGGTCCAGTAAACTTTCAGTTAAGAAATTTACTGTTCTTCAGTTTTATGTAACAGTTTCTTCCAGTCTTTTTATCTTATGGGAGCAATTTGTTCATACGTAAGTGTTAACGCCGGCCGGAGTGGCCGTGCGGTTCTAGGCGCTACAGTCTGGAATCGAGGGACCGCTACGGTCGCAGGTTCGAATCCTGCCTCGGGCATGAATGTGTGTGGTGTCTTTAGGTTCGTTAGGTTTAAGTAGTTCTAAGTTTAGAAGACTGATGACCTCGGATGTCCCATAGTGCTTAGAGCGATTTGAGTCCAATTCCGGTCTGGACAACTTTTCGGTTATTTGCGTCTTCTTCCAACTAAATCCTAGACCGCGAAGAATTTTACGGAGTGTGTTTCTACATTCTCCAAAATTTATTAATATTTGTAATGTGGAAATCAATCACCACGTTGCAAACGACTGGCTCATTACGATTGTCTAAACTGTTCTTGCCATATCTCATAAGCCTATCGTTATGAAGTGCTGAAAACATCGAAAATTCTTTCCAGTTCTCTTTTGATTCGCCGAACGGACGTAGACAATATACTTCTTACTTCGGTCACTCGCCTCTATGTGGATTTAATTTCGATTCGGCACCTAGAACCGCTTCTTTCTTCATAACCAAGCAAACGTCTGCAAGCCACTTTGCATGTTTGTCTATGAAGAACTTTTCCTTTATGTTTCCTTCGTACTGGTGGATCTTCCACTTCTAATGTGGCCTCCCACAGTATTTACTATGTAGTGGAGCGCTCCATCTGATTCGATGGCAACATGTCCGACGCCGGCGACCGAATGAGCAGAGTCTACGCGCATATTGCTTACGATGTTCACGTATGCGTGAACTGTAGACTGGCTACGTTACTGGGTTGTTGACGATGTGCAGGGAGCTTTATCCAACTCCGGAGACCACAGAGTCAGGCAATGCCGGGACCAATGACGTATGCTGGTCCTGTGGCGTGTGTCACAGGTCTACGAGATGCAGCAACCCGCTCCGGCATAGAACGAGTTACTATTCTTACGCCATTTCCTACCTAGCAGCTATGCGCTTAAATACAGTCAAGCTCTCTATAACAAGTGGCAAATTTAAGGACTTTACTGGATACCTTTCCATTCAGATACTGATTTCCCGACTGGTCCCGGATGTAGCTGAGTGGTGGCGATGTATGTCAGGTCACAAGTTCGTTACAAGGTCGCTATTTCTCGTGGGCCCCGCCATGCAATGTGACGTGCTGTGTATTCACTGTCAGCTGCGCGTATGTGGCACCGCCTTTTATGGGAGCAAGAAAATAGTTCCTCTATGACGCCGGGTGCAGTACATAGAGCCCCTAAAATAAGAGAAATGTGCGCACACCAGTAGCCCGTCGTCGCGTGTACTATTTGCGCAAATCGGGGAGCGAAATACCTCCTCACGTAGTGTGTGAACTGAAATGTGATGAATAACGTAAAGAAGAAGGTTTACTAATTACTAAGAAAAAGGAAGCTTTTACAGGCAGGTTACAAAGGCTTTCAGGACATTTATGATTCAGGGCATGTTTCATTATTAAATTTTGATAGCAGGGTGTAGGTGCATGCAGTTGTACAGTAGAAGTCCTCTACAGCAATGTACTCTTATGAATGCTCGTATGTTTACACGTCTTCATCGAATGGTACAACGTTCTTCCGGTAGAAACCGTGCACCGTGCCCAAAGAATTTCATTATGTGCCACGATATCGTGCAGCATTGCAGTCACCACCTGCTGATCCATCACACTGGTTCAGTGGTAATGACGAAACGCCGTTGTGTTTTTCAGTTTTTCGTCGTTCCTTAGTTGCCTCAAAATTGAGGGAGGTGCGTGATGTCTTTCCAGCCAAACGAAAGGCAGTTTGGTTTTTGCCATAGGCATTTCGCATCTTCAGTGGGCAGTAGTACATGTTTGTTGTTATATCTATAGTAAATGCGTATTACTACGTTACATATTCTCATGTTATTCTCTTGTTTTGAGGTTTAGAAAAAACTTTTGCAGTACCAGATTCATGGGGTTAATTATCGTTTGGTGTTACTTTCGATTTCCAAAATTGTTAGTCCGTGTGTCTTGTCCTGGAGATTTGTTTACACAGTTTGCATATTCCATATGGCCCTTTTCGGAGTTTTTAACCACATTTCTTACAACACTTTGCTTGCACTTTTAACTGCGTGTTGAATGTGTGTGTTAACAGTGTGTAGTGTCCCTGTATGTTTACCTTTCATCTTATGGTTGTGTTCTGTGTGTATGGTTTGATATTTGTTCATTTCTTTTGTGTCCCCAACTGGTTTCTTCGTCTTAAGCTTACTGCAGTTAATTACAGAGATTTTTACACCAGACGCATTTTGGTTTCATTTATAAAGCATCTTCCGTGGTTATTCTGCAGTGGTACTGATACACATATTTGTACATTTTTAGTTGTTTTACATTCAAAACAGTATTATGTTTATCACATTAGTATTTCTGCCTCTTGTTCACACATTCTGGAAACCACTGCATCATCCATCTTAGCGAAGTTTGATATCGAAAGAAAGTCTGTCACATACATATACTTCGCAGATTTTGCCTTTTCGCATTTTCTCTTACGCTGCATCGCCATTATTTACACTTCACCTCACTTTTGGAAACAGAACTGCATTTTTGTGCATTCTCATTCATCATAGTACTATAGCGTTTGTTTGTTCGTCTGTTTCTCGTGTAGACTGTGAGCGTTTCCAACTTCTGAAAAAAAAATTTAAGTACATAACTTGTGCGCCCGTGCGACTATGTGCGTGCGTGTGTGTGTGTGTGTGTGTGTGTGTGTGTGTGTGTGAGGGAGACAGAGAGGGAGAGAGAGAGAAAAAGAGAGAGAGAGAGAGAGAGAGGCAGATGACAACGCAAACAAACGTATTTGCTGTGTGTGTGTGTGTGTGTGTGTGTGTGTGTGTGTGTGTGTGTTGAGTTAGCGAGAGAGAGGGGAAGGGGAATTCATTAATTATTTATTGTGGTATTTTTTTACGTTTCTGTTTGTTATTGTTTCAGTGGCTAACCCGATCAGTGAGTTATTGCGTATATTGATTTGTCATTAATTACTTTACTTTCATTGCAAGGGATCTCCGTATATGTAACTTTTCCTACAATGTCACGTGTTTTTTGTTGTAACTGTTCATTCTAATATTCTATCCTATTCCATGTTGTGTGGTTCATGCTCATGTTTTATCAGGGGCTGCAAAGGTAGAATGGCTATATCAGGGAACAGGTATATACCATTTAGAACGTCAAGAATGTGAATCAGGGGATCTAGAGAAGACAAACAGTAATTTCAAAACTGGATACAAGTAACATACAAGAAACTGGAAGTATGAACCATCCAACATGGAACAGGGCATGAAAATAATTAGATTGAACAATTACAACAATAAAATCCTTGCATTAGGGAGAACATTCTTGCACAAAGAGCCCGTGCTAGGAAGAAGAAAGCAATTAATGATCAGAACACTACAATCTATCGCGTAGTGATCATGTTAGACAAAAATAACAAATCAAAATGTAAAACATAATCAGAATAAATAATTAATGAATCCCCTCTCTCTCTCTCTCTCTCTCTCTCTCTCTCTCCCTCCCTCTCTCTCTCTCTCTCTCTCTCTCTCACTCACACACACACACACACGCACACACACACACACACACACACACACACAAACATACACAAAAGACTAAAGGTAAACGGACAGTGTCCCTTGGCAATTCTACACTCTGTTAACACACATACGTTGAACACACACACAGTGAAATGTGCATGAGAAGTGTTGCATTAAATGTGAATGGAATAATGTCGAAAATCGGGAATCTGGTGAAGGGGTCGACACACATGGACTGTAAGGCGGCATGTCATGTTCATTTTTGTAAGTTACCTATGTGCACGCCACAGAGAGAGCAAGTTATGTTACTGTTAAAAAATCTTTGACCTTGTTGTGGGACAGTCTTTGCTTCTGCGCAGTCTCATACATTCTTAGTTGAGGTGTGGAAGGTGATGGACGTAATCAGTAGTGCTGTGTTGACTTGTGATTGTATCTGTAGATGAAGAATGATTAATTGTAAAGGAGGGCAAGGATATATATATATATATATTGGAAGGCGAAAGTGATATGAATTTTGAATAATGTTACTACTCGTATTTTTGAAGAGAAGAAGTTTGAGTAAGGCTGCAACACTGTGAACCTAATTTTTTAGCATAATTAATGTCGGCTGGTGAACTTGTTCACTGGTGAGAGAAAGACCACCCCACTTCCCTGAGTCATCCATTACCATATCAAGTGTTTAAACTTTGGTTTTTCTAGAAACTCGCTCCTAAGATTGTACCCTTTTAAAATAATTGTCCACTTTGTTAAGCGTCGCATTGTTCAGACAAATATTATGTGTGAAGATCACGCGAAATTTACTCTGCCTTTTTGAATACATTCTTCATTCTAAAACTATCTAGGAATATCATTTCGTAGGAATCGTTACTTTTCCCATTCCACTTCATACAGAAGATTTATCATTACCCATTACCACATTGCACCTCATGGTATGCAACAGTTTGAATATTGTCTGGAAGTTTTAGTTAAGAAATAGAAATCTGGCTTAACCATTGGCTGTTTGCTGTTTGCTGTTGTGCTTTCGAGAAATCTACAACAACGTAGTCAAGAGGCGAGGTAAGTGGAAATTCTGATTAGGACCAGATAACTGTTTTACTTCGGATGCGCATTTAATATAAAGACAAGTTGTGTTGAGACCAGTTACAGTTCAGTTCAAATTAGTTTCTGTTCAGTCAAAGGTTAGCATACGAGTTGAAGTTGAATAACAGTCTGTGAGTACATAGATTTGGTAGTATGTCGACTTTTTACACAGTATGAGGTAAAGATGGGCTAAATTTCATACAGTAAGTGTAGGGGGGGGGGGGGCGGCTATAGGACTAGCGATATTGAAATTCGTAACACCAAACGATAAATTAAACCTCAGGAAACTCGTGCTGCAAATGTTCTTTCTAACCTGAAAAACAATATAATACCATGAGAAAACGTGACACAGTAACATACTTCAGAAATAAAATAAATGAAACACAAATGGCTAAAAACAAACTGCCTTCCATTTAGCTGCAAAGAAGGAACACGCCTCCACGAGGACGTGTGCTTCGGGTTCAGTTTCAGCAGATCTGTGAGGCAAGGCTCACAACAGAAAAGCTTACCTTCCTTCAGCAGACTTGCAGGATTTTATAAAATGCATTTTAACCATCAGCTGTATATTTGTCTCATTAACCATCTACCAATTCCGGTTATTAACCATCATCCAGGTTGTTGGGTGCAAAAGACTAGTTAACGGCATCCATATGCCTTTGAAGGAATTTATAAAACATTTTACAGCTGCTGAATCTCACCTTATGGAAATATTACAAACTGCAAGGAGTACTGAGTGGTTGTCACGCGTTCGTGAGTGTGCACGGCTCGACAAACTAGACCAGTATGTCAGTTATCTTTTAGGTCCACAGTATGATGATTTGCAGCGATAGTGAAAACAGTAAATGGTCCAGACCGTATTGAAAGTTCATCCTGTTGAGTTAGTGTTACTTAAGACCGAAGTGTTGCTTCATAGCACTGTATGTGCCAGTTTGTCCTCTTGACACCCGTTTGTGTTGCATTTAAGAATTATTTCCGATAGGCTTAGACTACTTTTTAGATAAATTCAGTCAAGAGATAGTACGCTCTTTCTTATACCGCTTAATAGCCAAATTTAGTACCTTACATGCGTTTTCCACTTGTAAAACGTACCTATACGTCCGCTAATATCCTTCCCTTGGTATCTCAGCATGTCCGAGCTCATTACGTATGGATTAAGGCACTTTAAGAATACGCCTTATTGAATTCAGCAACGGTTTGGAGAGTCTGGAAAGTTGATCAGGTCACACTACTATTAAAAAAATTGGAATAATCATTGAATTACAGACCCATTTCACTGACGTCGAATTGTAGCACAGTTGTGGACCATATACTGTGTTCGAACGTTGTGAATTACCTCAGAGGAAACGATCTGTTGACACAGAGGCAGCACGCATTCAGAAAATATCGTTCTTAGTAAACACAAACAGCTCTTTGGTCACACGAAGAAATGAGTGCTATCGACTGCGGATCTTAAAATGATTCCATATTTGTAGAGTTCCAAAAGGCTTTTGACACCGTTACTCACAAGAGACATCTAATGAAATTATATGCGTATGTTGTATCGTTTCAGTTGTGCTACTAGATTCATGATATCCTATCAGTAAGGTCTCAATCTCGACGGGAAGTCATCGAGTAGAACAGAGGTAATACCTGATATTCCGCAAAGGAGTTTTACATGCAGCTGCTGATACTAAACTATATAAGCGATTTAGGAGATAATATAAGCCGACCACTTAGACTGTTTGCAGATGATGCTTCCAATTACCGTATAGTGAAGTCATTAGAAGAGCAAAACCAATTGCAAAATGACTCAGACGCGTTATCCGTATTGTGTGAATGACGACTCTGAATAAAAAAAAATGTGAGATCATCCATGTGAGTGTCCATTACGTTTCAGCTATACAGTATACCACACAAAGCTAAAAGTTGTCATATCAGCTTAAACATAGGAACTTACAACTTAATTTGGAACAATCACGTAGGTAATGTTGTGGGGTAGGCAAACCAAAGACTACGTTTTATTGTCAGAACACTTAGATGCAACAGGTCTACTGAAGAGACTGCCTACACTGTGCTTTTTCCTCCTAGTCTAGAGCATTGCTGTGTGGTATTGGATTCCTACCGTATGGGACTGATGGAGGACATCGAAAAGGTCCAAAGAAAGGAAGCTCATTTTACATTGTCAAGAAATTAAGAATAAAGCTAATCAGCGTTTACATTCACTCTAAAAGAATAGTTCAACCCGAATTTGTAAAAGAATAGTTCACCCCGTATTTCTGTATATATCAACACGAATATACCTAGACTATTGACAATTTCCGAAAGTTATGGTTGTTCTGCGCATAAGCTATAAATCGGCGTTTGTGATTTAGTTGCTGTAGCACATATTACAACTAAATGTGGTGTTACATCCAGCTTTTTACGTTCATCGTAAATTAAGGTTACTTTTAGTATTTGTTGTCGACTATAACCTTAAAAAGTTTTCGGAAACACGTAACATTTACCACAGGTTTCATGTTGCCATAACAGAAATCTCATTTTGTGTACTAAATGTGTCAGGTCTTAACGGAAACTAGTAATATCTTTAGCTCAACAAATAGAAAGACAGTCAGCGGGATTAGTTTAAGGTTATTTGTTCACTGCCCAGTAAATCTTTTCACCAGCCACAACGTAGCCCCACCGTGAATACTGTTCTCGAACATCGGATGAGTTCGTTGACGTTACTATGCAGCTTTAAATTGCCCTGGCTACTGTCAAACGAAGGATAGCGGCTGCGAATGGGTGCTTTGGGAGAGCTCCCGAGAGACATGCAACAAAGGTGCCAAAGATTCCTCATGTACCTGTCGATTAAACGAGAACAATGAGATCTGTCACTACTCGTTCACTTGACAGCGATTGATGTGTCAGTGCTAGGTCCAGTCATTCTTTACATAGTAGATAGGGTACAGGAATGACTAAGGTTCCTTGTAACCAGCAGGTTAGAAGTTGTTTCATTGAAACTGAAAAAGAGCCAGTGTGGCTCACTTTACCTGCTGGGAAACCTGTATTTCTTGTGCGAGGAGGAGGCAAAGCAAAGAGGTAGAGCTCTATTAATAGTCGGCAGATTCTACGTACTGTTAATAATTGTCTTCCTCAGAGATATGGCATCGAGGGACACGAAGGAATATCAGAGGCACTCAGATTTTATGCCTGGTGACCTAATTAAGCATATTAGAGAGGCTATACCGGCTGGAACTGACGGCACAGTGTGCAGCCAACTGCAGATTGTGGTAAACGCTCGAACAGGAGATGCCTGTCTTCTTGGCTCCTGGATCATACTTGGATCATTACAGGGACTGACAGATAAGGATGCGAAGACAAGCCTTGTGCAAGATGTTTCTATGAAGCTCACGATTTGCAGCATTGTACCCAGAACTGATCGTGGCCTGCTGTTGTGAGGACTGAACGCGAGCCTTCGAAGGTTCTGTGACAAGCTAGGCTGAGACTTCCTAGACTTGTGCTACACCGTTCAGAACAATAGGGTCCACATGAAGGGGTTAGATGTACTCTACACATCAGAGGCTGCTATTCCAGTGGCTGTGTGTGGGCTGCACGCCAGGTTTTTTTTTTTTTTTACATTGCACAACACTCAATCTAGTCCATGTAACGACAGCTGCAGTAGACCCAGAAATATTAGTGAAAGATCTAAAGGATGGATCCCACAGGCAAGAGTTGTTGTTGTTGTTGTCTTCAGGCCAGAGACTGATTTGTGCAGCTGCCAATGCTACTCTATCCTGTGCAAGCTTCTTCATCTCCGAGTAATAATTGCAACATACATCCTTCTGAATCTCTTTAGTGTATTCATGCCCTAGTCTCCCTCTACAATTTTTCCCCTCAGCGCTTCCCTCCAGTACCAAGTTGATGATCCCTTGATGCCTCAGGACGTGTCCTACCAATAGACACCTTCTTCTAGTCAAATTGTGCAACAAATTTCCTCCTCATTAGTTACGTGATCTACCCATCTAACCTTCAGCATTTTTCTGTAGCACCACATTTCGAAAGCTTCTATTCTCTTCTTATGTAGTATTTTCCAGCCGTGACTTAGTAAACTGATAGTTCGGTAATTTTCACATCTGTCAACACCTGCTTTCTTTGGGATTGGAATTATTATATTCTTCTTCAAGTCTGAGGGTATTTTGCCTGTCTCACACATCTTGCTCACCAGATGGTAGAGTTTTGTCAGGACTGGCTCTCCCAAGGCCGTCAATAGTTTCAGTGGAATGTTGTCTAATCCTGGGGCTTTGTTTCAACTATGGTATTTCAGTGCTCTGTCAAACTCTTCACGCAGTATCGTACCTCCCATTTCATCTTCATCTACATTCTCTTCCTTTTGCATAATACTGTTCTCAAGTACATAACCCTTGTATAGACCCTCTATATACTTCTTCCACCTTTCTGCTTTCCATTCTTTGCTTAGAACTGGGTTTCCCTCTGCGCTCTTGATATCCATACAAGTGGCTCTCTTTTCTCCAAAGTCTCTTAATTTTCCTGTAGGCAGAATCTATCTTACCCCTAGTGAGATAAGCCTCTACATCCTTACATTTGTCCTCTAGCCATCCCTGCTTAGTCATTTTGCATTTCCTGACGATCTCATTTTTGAGACGTTTATATTCCTTTTTGTCTGCTTCATTTACTGCGTTTTTATATTTTCTCCTTTCATCCATTAAATGCAGTATCTCTTCTGTTACTCAAGGATATCTACTAGCCCTCGTCTTTTTACCCACTTGATCCTCTGCTGCCTTCACTACTTCATCCCTCAGAGCTACCCATTCTTCTTCTACTGTTTTTCTTTCCCCCGTTCTTGTCAATCGTTCCCTCATGCTCTCTCTGAAACTCTCTGCAATCTCTGGTTCTTTCAGTTTATCCATGTCCCATCTCTTTAAATTTCCACCTTTTTGCAGTTTCTTCAGTATTAATGTACAGTTCAAAACCAACAGATTGTGGTCAGAGTCCACATCTGTGACTGCAAATAACTTATAGTTTAAAACCTGGCTCCTAAATCTCTGTCTTACCACTACATAATATATCTGAAACCTTCCAGTCTCTCCAGGCTTCTTCCACGTATACAACCTTCTTTCATGATTCTTAAGCCAAGTGTTAGCTACGAATAAGTTATGCACTGTGCAAAATTCTACCAGATGGATTCCTCTTTCATTCCTTACCCCCGTTCCATATTCACCTATTCCTTTTCCTTCTCTTCCTTTTCCTACTATACTATACTTTTCCTACTATATGCTGTTCACCAATGACTTTCAAATTTTCGTCTTCCTTCACTGTCTGAGTAATTTCTTTTATCGCATAATACAGATCATACAATTCTATCTCTTCCTCATCTGCGGAGCTAGTTGGCATATAAACTTGTACAACGCGTGGTCTTCGTGTCTATCTTGACTACAATAATGCGTTCACTATGCTGTTCGTAGTAGCTTATCCGCACTACTATTTTTTTATTCATTATTAAAACTACTCCTGCATTACCTCTATTTGTTTTTGCATTTATAACCCTGCATTCACCTGACCAGAAGTCTTGTTCCTCCTGCCACAGAACTTCACTAATTCCCACTATATATAGCTTTAACCTATCTACACTCCTGGAAATTGAAATAAGAACACCGTGAATTCATTGTCCCAGGAAGAGGAAACTTTATTGACACATTCCTGGGGTCAGATACATCACATGATCACACTGACAGAACCACAGGCACATAGACACAGGCAACAGAGCATGCACAATGTCGGCACTGGTACAGTGTATATCCACCTTTCGCAGCAATGCAGGCTGCTATTCTCCCATGGAGACGATCGTAGAGATGCTGGATGTAGTCCTGTGGAACGGCTTGCCATGCCATTTCCACCTGGCGCCTCAGTTGGACCAGCGTTCGTGCTGGACGTGCAGACCGCGTGAGACGACGCTTCATCCAGTCCCAAACATGCTCAATGGGGGACAGATCCGGAGATCTTGCTGGCCAGGGTAGTTGACTTACACCTTCTAGAGCACGTTGGGTGGCACGGGATACATGCGGACGTGCATTGTCCTGTTGGAACAGCAAGTTCCCTTGCCGGTCTAGGAATCGTAGAACGATGGGTTCGATGACGGTTTGGATGTACCGTGCACTATTCAGTGTCCCCTCGACGATCACCAGTGGTGTACGGCCAGTGTAGGAGATCGCTCCCCACACCATGATGCCGGGTGTTGGCCCTGTGTGCCTCGGTCGTATGCAGTCCTGATTGTGGCGCTCACCTGCACGGCGCCAAACACGCATACGACCATCATTGGCACCAAGGCAGAAGCGACTCTCATCGCTGAAGACGACACGTCTCCATTCGTCCCTCCATTCACGCCTGTCGCGACACCACTGGAGGCGGGCTGCACGATGTTGGGGCGTGAGCGGAAGACGGCCTAACGGTGTGCGGGACCATAGCCCAGCTTCATGGAGACGGTTGCGAATGGTCCTCGCCGATACCCCAGGAGCAACAGTGTCCCTAATTTGCTGGGAAGTGGCGGTGCGGTCCCCTACGGCACTGCGTAGGATCCTACGGTCTTGGCGTGCATCCGTGCGTCGCTGCGGTCCGGTCCCAGGTCGACGGGCACGTGCACCTTCCGCCGACCACTGGCGACAACATCGATGTACTGTGGAGACCTCACGCCCCACGTGTTGAGCAATTCGGCGGTACGTCCACCCGGCCTCCCGCATGCCCACTATACGCCCTCGCTCAGAGTCCGTCAACTGCACATATGGTTCACGTCCACGCTGTCGCGGCATGCTACCAGTGTTAAAGACTGCGATGGAGCTCCGTATGCCACGGCAAACTGACTGACACTGACGGCGGCGGTGCACAAATGCTGCGCAGCTAGCGCCATTCGACGGCCAACACCGCGGTTTCTGGTGTGTCCGCTGTGCCGTGCGTGTGATCATTGCTTGTACAGCCCTCTCGTAGTGTCCGGAGCAAGTATTGTGGGTCTGACACACCGGTGTCAATGTGTTCTTTTTTCCATTTCCAGGAGTGTATTTCCATTTTTAACTTTTCTAACTTACCTACCCGATTAAGGGATCTGACATACCACGCTCCGATACGTAGAAAGCAGGTTTTCTTTCTCCTGATAACGACATCCTCCCGAGTAGTCTCCTCCCGGATATCCGAATGGGGGACTAATTTATCTCCTGAATATTTTCCCCAGGAGGACGCCATTATCATTTAACCATACAGTGAAGCAGCATGCCCTCGGAAAAGCTTATGGCTGTAGTTTCCCTTGCTTTCAGCCGTTCGCAGTACCAGAACAACAAGGCCGTGATGGTTAATGTTGCAAGGCCAGATCAGTCAAACATCCAGACTGTTGCCCCAGCAACTACAGAAAAGACTGCCGTCCCTCTTCAGGAAGCACACGTTTGTCTGATCTCTCAACAGATACCTCCCCGTTGTGGTTGCACCTAAGGTACGGCTATCTGTATCGCTGAGGCACACAAGCCTCCCCACTAACGGCAAGGTCCGTGATTCATGGGAGGAGGCAAGAGTATTAATATTTTATATAATCAAATGACGAAGCATTCGCAACCAATTTGTCAGGCGCATTTTATGCTATGTTGCTTTTGCAATGTGTTGCTGAAGTTAGCTCAAGCATATAGCACTCACCACGTCTTTCGAGAGACGTGCAGTATCGATGGAAAATGTCGGTATGATTCCCATTACAAACAAAATATTTTTTAAAAGGAATTTTAAGTACCTACTCGATAGAGCTGTCGCAAATCAGTTTCTTGAAATATTTGTTTTACCGATAAATATTAAACGCGAAAAAAAAAAACAGGACTGCAGCAGCAATAGCACCGCTCCGGCCGATGCTGAGTACCTCTGCACTGCCAGGTCAGTGATGGAGAACCGGCTTTTCCTCGAATTTTACTGCTCTTGTTAACACGTGTCGATAAAACGAATATTGTATTAGACTAATATGTAACAGCAGTATCGAACGGGCTCGTAAAATCCGACTTTAAAAATCATTTTGGTTTTGAAGGGACAAACTGACGCTGCGCATCGCTTGAAAGAATTTATGCGCTGCGCTTTGTAAAAACGAAACTGCAAAGATCTGCCAAAACATCAGAAAAAGTTTCTTAGCATGAAAATCCGGTATATAAATTGAGTCAGTTTCGTGACTGGTTTGATGTGACCCGCCACAAATTCCTCTCTTTTGGCAACGTCTTCAGTGGATCACTTGTCATCTATATTCTCTTTCTCATTACTTTCTTCGTTCCTTGGTTTACTCTCAATCCATATTATGTACCCACTAGAGTGCCCATTTCGTACAACAGGTCCTGTAATTCTTTTGGTTATATTTCAGCACCAGTTAATCTGAATAATCGAGATACTCCCTAACACTCGCAGTCCTAGAGAATGCCGTCGACTGTGAAAGGGAAAGTACAATATTCACGGCCTTAGAAGACTTGTTTCAAAGTTCAGAGGCAGGGGAGTAATTTACAACATCTAAAAAATCCCAGTGGAGGTACTTAAAGCAAAACGTTCATGTTAATACTGGTGTAAGTCATTGTTGCAGGCAACTTGTACGTCTATGAAGCAGTGACGTAAGGGAAATTAACATTCGGAAGATGAATAGAAGTGCCATTGCTGTTTGAAGAAAACTCTGGGCTTTTGGCCGACTGTAAGGAAGACTCAGAGTATCGTCTGTAGCGAGTGGACAGCACACTAACTACAGAAACGAATTAGGGGATAACAAGGGAATGACGTAAGTGATGACAATAGTAGAAAAATCATGACATGCGTTACATTAAAACTGAAAACGACAGATTACTGGGTGAAGCAACAGAATCCTCCTATTGAGGGAGCAATAGGGGGGGAATGAAAGTGAGGTTTCATGAGTAGATTGGCACATGTGAAGTTTTCTTCAATGGTACAGCTCTGCTTCTGCCTTATATTAAAAATGGAAATGAATGTGTACGTATGAAGAACAGAACTGAGAAACTGTGTAACTGAAATCCGCAGAACTAACATTAAGTCTCTGGGATAGTATGATTTTGAAGATTGTTAAAAATCAAGACACAAATTACGAAACGAAGTGGATCTAGAACAGAACTGAGAAACTGTGTAACTGAAATCCGCAGAAGTAACATTAAGTCTCTGGGATATTATGATTTTGAAGATTGTTAAAAATCAAGTGGAGCCAGATTACGAAATGAAGTGGATCTAGATAACGAAATGGAGAAGCGTTAAAACGCTTTGGTGAGGAAATATTGGTAGAACACCTTTTACCAGACACAGGAATCATTAGTTTGGTTCTGAAAGAAGAAGTCAAAGTGTAGAATATTAAGACTAGAAAATGAAAAACGGATTTTGGAGTGCCAGGCACTCTGTATGCTCCTCACGGAAAGAAGACACTATATGAGAGTGAACTGCTGTGGATGCAATCTGTACCACTAAATATCTAACCCGTTTGACAGTCGATGTTTCAAGGTGCAAGTTTCCTATCTACCGGTTTCCCATGACTACAAATATTTGATTTTCAACATTTCATTTAACTACTGAACGAATTTAAAATTTAAAATGCTGCCATAACCTTATATTACTGTTTAACACAGGAAGGAGAGTGTTACTGTTAGAAATATTTTGTATGTGAATTGAGGATGCATCTCTCAATACTCGACAATTACCTAGGCTATATTCAGCCAGTATTTTAGACAGATAGCAGTCAGCGACTTGCGACAAATTTGACAGATAATTTCACGCCTTTATGAAACTTTTTCTCACTGACATTCTTCACAAAATGATGAAAAAAAGTTTCTGCTTACTGCATTTTCTCTTCTCGATCACAGTATCGGGCATGTCTTTTTCGGTCTAATTCAATAAATTGTATGGACAGTATCCACAAACAACATTCAATGTATCTGCAAAATTACATCACTTTACGACAAATTTCTCAGGAGATATGATCTCATAAATTTTGATATGCGCGAAAAACTAGATAAAGAGAGAGCTTAAAATTATGCATACTATGCCCATCCAGTGTATGATCATGAGAATACTTAACGACATCTAAGAAACTTCAAACGTAATTTCAAACCTTCTCTAAAGGTTTTCGTCAGCCTGTGGTAAACTGATCCCAAACTAATAAAACCGACAGAATTAGGGCTGGCTCTGAGCACTATGGGACTCAACATCTGAGCTCATCAGTCCTCTAGAACTTAGAACTACTTAAACCGAACTAACCTGAGGACATCACAGACATCCATGCCCGAGGCAGAATTCGAACCTGCGACCGCAGCGGTCGTGCGGTTCCAGACTGAAGCGCCTAGAACCGCTCGGCCACATCGGCCGGCGAGAATTAGGGTTTTACGGCTTCAGTCACGAACGTGTTACTTAACGCATTAACGTGTTGCTAATCATACGTTCGAAATTGTTTTACACGTGGAAGTTCGATTCTGTAAATAATCCCTGGTGGATTGAGAGAGAGTGGTGGTACTCGTTAATTAAGATAACAAGAGATAGATTTGCAAGAGCAAAGAAACTGGACATACGGTTCTAGTATTCTGCTGCTCTCTTTTTAGTATTTATGTATTATAAATATCTATAATGGTTAAAACACAGTACACTATCGTCCTCCTTGGCAAGTAAATGAAAGGAACCATAGCATCTGGAGCTTCCCTCTACTGTCTGAATACAGAAACACGGTCGAAAACATTCTGTGTAGTACAGACTACTAACAGTGGCATTTTCATTGCATTTCATGTTGCACGAGATTATTTTAAAGCTCAACTGCGCGACGACAGGCGGAACGTCACATAGTTCAGTCTTCCCAGCGTGCTCCAGTAGGACATGAGGCAGTACCGGCGCCGAATGAATATTCACATCCTCAGTACATTTGCATTTCATGCTTCTGGTTTACAAACGGCTACGAGTAATTAATAGGCCTGTTGAACTGACTTTGACGCTAGTGTTATTTTTAGCGTCCGACGTTACATTTTTTGGAGTTCTAAATGAAAAGCAGAACCGAAAAACAGTGGAAAATCGTACAACAAAGATCCTGTACAGCTGAATAAATGCATATGTTCGACGTTTAAAACCACAATAATTACAAAAATTGTCTTCTACCCGTTGTATGCAAATATTTACCATAACGGATGAAGCAATAATGCAGTCTGAAAATATTAGTTCCAGACGAGAAAACCTTCTAAAGTGGCAGAGAATCTTTATAAGCAAAATGACGCTAAAGCAGTCGCTCTAAAATTGTCGGTTTACTACAAATAGCAGGTGCTTTATGAGTGTCTTCGACAGTTAGATGGATGTGAAAAATATGAATAGTCGTAATCGCGAGAAACGAAACACGCTGCAGAAGATTTCTCACATAACCAAGCCAGGAAACAATTGGAATCTAGTTCCTGTTGTAGTATCCTGCTCAACGACATTTGCAGCGATCTCCATCCGTCAACGATATCTCACTACGTGTTGTAGTCATTGTCACAGTAAGTACGTTTCGCGATCGAATGCTTCTAGTTTTATTCGTGCATCGTGCTGATCATGAGGTGACGAAGTGAATTTGTATCATAAGCGACACCCCTAGCTTCAATACACTGGTCTGTGAAACTTAAGGCCGAAACAGGTAAAGTAAAGTAATATATCAATTAATCTGAGGAAATGAGTAAAAGTGCGGAAGCATCTTGCCAGAAGTCTCCCAGTCGCGCACAGGAAGTTGGATGTCACATGGCGTTAGGTCAGCGTAGCTACAGGACGGAATGGAGCAATAGAACACGGACTTGGCCATAGAGGAGTGGTATCAAGTGATTTTCTTCGATGAGATTAGATTCAGTATGAGTAGTGATCCTGGACACGCCTTCATATAACGATCCTTCCTTTATGGGGGACCACAGTCATGTAGAATTCCTTGAAACAAATTGCAGCCATATGACTGTTAATTGTTCATTTATTTTACACAATAATGACTTCGGCTTTATGATCATTCTCAAGTGCATTTAGAAATGTTACAATACGTCTGACCTGTCTGTGACATATCATAATCGAAAACACATACTTCGGGTTGTAAGGAAGCAGCTAACTCACGCTGTATAAAATTCACATCAGTCTTTCCATTGTGTGCCAGCATAGCTCTGACGTCATAAATGTTGCGCAATACTTTTAAAATCAAGTAAATAACCTGAAACGTTTCTAGTATGTCAGGAGTAATACTAAGTCAATATGTGTTGAATGTCAGTTCAATAACTTCAACCATTTCCGAAATTTGGACGTTTTTCTGTAAAAATCATTGGCGCTACAGAAAAGAGCTAGAAACTTAAAAATTTGTATTTAGATTCCTTTGGCATAATAATTTATTAGAAACAGTCTTCATGATGTCACAAACTAAGATTTTAGTTGAAATTCATGATTTACGGGTTTTTGTCTTAGAAATTAAGGAAGCAAGATAGATTAAGTAGGCTAATAAATAAGGCTATCATGTTTAAATTTAAGTAGAAGGGAGAACCGCTATAATCATACAGATGTGAGAAGTTTCAATTGAATAACTATAAAACTATAGCGATAGCGTATCTCCAAAGGGCAAGTTCAGAGATCGTCTACTGCGTGTAGTGTAATTAAATCAATTCTCTCGCCCAAAATATTTTACTTAGCCACGTCACACTTTTATTATGATTACTTACCTGTGTGCTGATTGTACATTTAAACTGAGAGCTTCATCGGCCATCAGCAAAGGAAGCGATGATTTATTCAATAACTTACAGTGGTGCATTACTAGCCCAGCGGCTAGTCGGGAGAGCCGATTTGATCAGGCGTTCCCTTACCCGTCCACACCGCGGCTTTATACACTCCTGGAAATGGAAAAAAGAACACATTGACACCGGTGTGTCAGACCCACCATACTTGCTCCGGACACTGCGAGAGGGCTGTACAAGCAATGATCACATGCACGGCACAGCGGACACACCAGGAACCGCGGTGTTGGCCGTCGAATGGCGCTAGCTGCGCGGCATTTGTGCACCGCCGCCGTCAGTGTCAGCCAGTTTGCCGTGGCATACGGAGCTCCATCGCAGTCTTTAACACTGGTAGCATGCCGCGACAGCGTGGACGTGAACCGTATGTGCAGTTGACGGACTTTGAGCGAGGGCGTATAGTCGGCATGCGGGAGGCCGGGTGGACGTACCGCCGAATTTCTCAACACGTAGGGCGTGAGGTGTTATTCAATGATACCCATTATTTACAGGATTAACTATAAATAATACATGATTAAAAATCCAATTCACAATTATATTTATTGGAGTAAACTTAACATTCTTTCCTCAACACTTCCTAGGACTAGCAGGAATACCACGGTACATCGATGTTGTCGCCAGTGGTCGGCGGAAGGTGCACGTGCCCGTCGACCTGGGACCGGACCGCAGCGACGCACGGATGCACGCCTAGACCGTAGGATCCTACGCAGTGCCGTAGGGGACCGCACCGCCATTTCCCAGCAAATTAGGGACACTGTTGCTCCTGGGGTATCGGCGAGGACCATTCGCAACCGTCTCCATGAAGCTGGGCTACGGTCCCGCACACCGTTAGGCCGTCTTCCGCTCACGCCCCAACATCGTGCAGCCCGCCTCCAGTGGTGTCGCGACAGGCGTGAATGGAGGGACGAATGGAGACGTGTCGTCTTCAGCGATGAGAGTCGCTTCTGCCTTGGTGCCAATGATGGTCGTATGCGTGTTTGGCGCCGTGCAGGTGAGCGCCACGATCAGGACTGCATACGACCGAGGCACACAGGGCCAACACCCGGCATCATGGTGTGGGGAGCGATCTCCTACACTGGCCGTACACCACTGGTGATCGTCGAGGGGCCACTGAATAGTGCACGGTACATCCAAACCGTCATCGAACCCATCGTTCTACCATTCCTAGACCGGCAAGGGAACTTGCTGTTCCAACAGGACAATGCACGTCCGCATGTATCCCGTGCCACCCAACGTGCTCAAGAAGGTGTAAGTCAACTACCCTGGCCAGCAAGATCTCCGGATCTGTCCCCCATTGAGCATGTTTGGGACTGGATGAAGCGTCGTCTCACGCGGTCTGCACGTCCAGCACGAACGCTGGTCCAACTGAGGCGCCAGGTGGAAATGGCATGGCAAGCCGTTCCACAGGACTACATCCAGCATCTCTACGATCGTCTCCATGGGAGAATAGCAGCCTGCATTGCTGCGAAAGGTGGATATACACTGTACTGGTGCCGACATTGTGCATGCTCTGTTGCCTGTGTCTATGTGCCTGTGGTTCTGTCAGTGTGATCATGTGATGTATCTGACCCCAGGAATGTGTCAATAAAGTTTCCCCTTCCTGGGACAATGAATTCACGGTGTTCTTATTTCAATTTCCAGGAGTGTATATAAGAACGCGGCGCGAGGAAGGAAGGCCCCAGTTCTCTCCAGACGCTGAATAGCACACCATCTGTGTCGGGAGTCGCGTCGCGTCGGTATCATAGCTATAAAGAGCGTCGGATGCCGTATTAAGTTACTCGGGATACGCGTAACCATGATATCATTTTCGAGTGAAGTGTTAATTCTGGGATGACTTAAATGATCTATCTTCAGTTTGCGCATGTCGTATTTTCACGTGCCGTCGCGGCACAGACATTCTACCATTATTTTAGCGTGGCGTTTGATGAACATTATCATCAAATTATGGCGAGCATTCACTTAAACATTTAATTTGGACAGTTATAGCAGCATCAGCGCATTAGACTCTGACCTGCTCTGGTAGTTGGATTGTGTGGATTCCTTTTTTTTTTCTCAGCTGTGACTTTCAGAATATAGCGAACGTTTTTACAGGATCGTTTTTTGATTATGAATCCCAGACGATCTCCTAATTCCTCAAAGCTATAAGCTGTAGTTATAAGTGTATTTCTCAGATGAAGTGGGCACTAGGAATTATAATTACAGGCTTCACGTTTTGCTATCACTTTCTGGTTGCCAATATTGTAGTTAGAGAGCCAGTGTTGAGAACGGCAAAAGACAGCATAAATAATAGGAACATTTATATAACAATTAATTCCACCCGCCGCCCCACATATGGTTAATCGGCCGGGAAATGCATCTACATTACATTAAAATTCAAACATTATATAACTACATTCATCCCACCCGCCGCCCCACATGGTGTTATAAACCATTTCTTGTATCACAGGATATAAGTACATAATGAAGTGGAAAACTGCGTGTGACACGTTGCTGAGCTTGCACTGCCGTCCATGTTTACCACATACTGCATTAAAATCCACGTTCAGCCTTTTTTAATGTTCTGGAAACCATAATTGTGAACCATTAACTCACCTCATTAATTTTTTTACTTTTTATTTTATTTATTTATTTTTTGGCGATCCGCCTTGAATTCCTCTCCTGCGCCAACCAACTTTTCCAGCTCTCAGAGTAGCAATTGCCACCTATGTCCTTCATTATTTGGTGGATGTATGTCAGCATGTTTGTCCTCTACAGATTTTACATCCTACAGTTATATCTACTACCGTGGAATTTATTCCGTGATGACTTAACATATGTCCTCTGATCCTGTCCCTTCTTCTTGTCAGTGTTTTCCACATATTCCTTTACTCGTCGATTCTGAGGAGAACCGTTTCATTCCTCACTTTATCAGTTCAAATAATTTTCAACACTATTCTGTACCACCACATCTCAGTGCATCGAGTCTCTTGTTCTCCGGTTTTCCCACACTCCATGTTTCAATGTCCTACAATATTGTGCTGCACAATACTGTGCTCCACACGTAAATTTTCAGATATTGCTTCCTAGGTTTGATACTAGTAGACTTCTCTTGGCCAAGAATACTCTTTTTTACAGTGCTAGTACGCTTTTTATTTCCAACTTACTCCGTCCATCATGGATTATTTGGCTGACTAGATCGTAGAATTCCTTGACTACTTCGACGTTATGATCACTAATTCTGACGTTAAGTTACTCGTTACTCTCAATTCTAATACTTTTCACCAATTCTGCGTTTCTCCGCCTTACAATCAATCAAATTTTATACGCATTAGGGTGTTTATTCCTTTCAGCAGGTTCAGAAATTCTTCCTTATTTTCACTGAGGATAGAAATGTCATCAGAGATTGCTATCGTTGCTATCACTTCCCCTTGAATTTTAATCCAACTCTCTAACTTTTCTTTTATTTCCGTCATTGGGCGGAAGACTATCTCATCGTATTAAACCGATTTTATTCCGAGCACTTCTTTCCTTGTCTTCCAGATTTGTATATTACACGTATTTCCCTGGCACCAGCTACCTATGTTGAATGCTTTTCCATATCAGCAAATCCTAAAAATGTGTCGTGACTTTTCTTTAATCTTGCTTCAATAATCAGCCCCATCAGAACCGGCTTCCCTGGCGCCTTCACCTTTCCTAAATCCATACTGATCGTCATCTAACAGACCTCAATTTTCTTATCCATTCTTTAGTGTGTTTGTCAGCATCTTGGATGCACGATCTCTGGTACTGATTGAGCGATATTTGGGGCGCTTATCGACTCTTGCTATCTTCGGAAGTATGTAGATGATGTTTCTTCCGAAAGACGTATGTCATACCGTCAGTATTATACATTCTACGCAACAATGTGAATGGTTGTTTTGTTCCAACTTGCCATCAATTATTTTAGAAACTACAATGGAATTTTGTCTGTCACTTCTACGTTATTTGATGTAAAGTCTTCCAAAATTCTTTTAAATTTGGATTGTAATACCGGATTATACCTTCGCTGTCATCTGTTTAGTTTAGTTTAAGTACGTCATGTTCCATAAATCGTTTTCACGATTATTTTATCGATATGATGTGGAACCCTTCATATTACAAGATACAATACACACATGAATAGTGCTAATATTAATATTACTGAAATTTTTAGTTATATACATGCAACTACATTAAGAGGTACTTTTTTATTATAACAGTTCTGAAACAGAAACTCTTCCATGCAATAGAAGTCTTCTCCTGCCTCAAAAAGACTGTACTCTTTCCAGCTATCCCCTCTCTCCACTGCAATTTAAAAGTTGCACTCTTAATGTTACCGCCTTTGCCAAAGGTTGTTTTGACTTTTCTTAATGCAGAGTCAGTCTTTCCGACAGGCGTTTCTTCTTCGGTTTCATCACATTTTTCATGCATCCATTTCACTTTAGCTTCTCTGCACATTCTGTTTACTTCATTCCTAACTGACTTTTATTTCTGTGTTCCTGAACTTCCCTCAATATTTTTATACTTCCTTCTTTCGTCGATCAACTGAAGTTTTTTAACTGAGGCTGCAGTTACCTTCCTTGTGCCTAAGTCTTCCTTTTCAACATCTTAGATTTTCAGTAATGTCGATTTTTGTCTTCAGCCGAACTGCATACCGATTTATTCATAATTGCAGTATCTACAGCTACAGGAACTTCAAATGTATCTCTTCTTTAGTTAGTTCCCTGCTTCTTTGCGCATTGGTTCGACCTGGATAGTCTTTAAAACTTCAGCCTACTCTTCATCGTTACCATATGTGAGTCTATATCTGCTCCAGGTTACGTTTTACAATTCAGTATCTGGTTTCGGAATCTCTGTCTGACTATGATGTAATGTAACTGAAATCTTACAATATCTCCTGGACTTTTCCAAGTATACTTTCTCTTCTTGCGATTCCTGAATACATTACTTTTATCGGTGAACTAAATTAATCTTTCTCCTCCCTCTCGTTCCTACTACCAACCCCATATTCTCCCGTAAACCCCTTCTTCTATTCCCTCCGCTACAACTACATTCCAGTCATCTTTCACTATTAGAATTTTATCTCCCTTTACATGCTGAATTACCCGTTCAGTATCCTCGTATACATTCTCTATCTCTTTAGTGATTTAGACCCCGTGGTCTAGGGGTAGCGTCTTTGATTCATAATCAAAACGTCTTCGGTCTTGGGTTCGATCCCCGCTACTGCCTAAATTTTGATAAATAATCAGCATTGGCCGCAGAAGACTTCCGGCATAAGAAGTCAGCCTCATTCTGCCAACGGCCTTGTCAAAGAGGGCGGAGGAGCGGATAGAGGTTCAGGGCACTCTCTTGTCCTAGGGGTGGGAAATTGCCCCTAAAGGCGGAAGAATCAGCAATGATCAACGACATGAGGATGTGGAAGGCAATGGAAGCCAAGCATTAAGGACACGTAACGTGTATCCACAGGACATGTGGCCTGTAGTTGAAGAAGTGTCATGATGATCTCTCCATTGGCAAAAGATTCCAGAATAGTCCCCCATTCGGATCTCTGGGAGGGGACTGCCAAGGGGGAGGTTACCATGAGAAAAAGATTGAATAACCAACGAAAGGATAACGATCTAGGAGTCGAGGCGTGGAATGTCAGAAGCTTGAACGTGGTGGGGAAACTAGAAAATCTGAAAAGGGAAATCAAAGGCTCAATCTAGATATAGTAGGGGTCAGTGAAGTGAAGTGGAAGGAAGACAAGGATTTCTGGTCAGATGAGTATCGGGCAATATCAACAGCAGCAGAAAATGGTATAACAGGTGTAGGATTCGGTATGAATAGGAAGGTAGGGCAGAAGGTGTGTTACTGTGAACAGGTCAGTGACCGGGTTGTTCTAATCAGAATCGACAGCAGACCAACACCGACAACGATAGTTCAGGTATACATGCCGGCGTCGCAAGCTGAAGATGAACAGATAGAGAAAGTGTATGAGGATATTGAAAGGGTAATGCAGTATGTAAAGGGGGACGAAAATCTAATAGTCATTGGTGATTGGAATGCAGTTGTAGGAGAAGGAGCAGAAGATAAGGTTACAGGAGTATATGGGCTTGGGACAAGGAATGAAAGAGGAGAAAGACTAACTGAGTTCTGTAACAAGTTTCAGCTAGTAATAGCGAATACCCTGTTCAAGAATCACAAGAGGAGGAGGTATACTTGGAAAAGGCTGGGAGATACGGGAAGATTTCAATTGGATTACATCATGGTCAGACAGAGATTCCGAAATCAGATACTGGATAGTAAGACATACCCAGGAGCAGATATAGACTCAGATCACAATATAGTAGTGATGAAGAGTAGGCTGAAGTTCAAGATATTAGTCAGGAAGAATCAATACGCAAAGAAGTGGGATACGGAAGTACTGAGGAATGACGAGATACGTTTGAAGTTCTCTAACGCTATAGATACAGCAATAAGGAATTTCGCAGTAGGCAGTACAGTTGAAGAGGAATGAATATCTCTAAAAAGGGCCATCACAGAAGTTGGGAAGGAAAACATAGGTACAAAGAAGGTAGCTACGCAGAAACCATGGGTAACAGAAGAAATACTTCAGTTGATTGATGAAAGGAGGAAGTACAAACATGTTCCGGGAAAATCAGGAATACAGAAATACAAGTCGCTGAGGAATGATATAAATAGGAAGTAGGCAGCCGAAGTGGCCGTGCGGTTAAAGGCGCTGCAGTCTGGAACCCCAAGGCCGCTACGGTCGCAGGTTCGAATCCTGCCTCGGGCATGGATGTTTGTGATGCCCTTAGGTTAGTTAGGTTTAACTAGTTCTAAGTTCTAGGGGACTAATAACCTCAGCAGTTGAGTCCCATAGTGCTCAGAGCCTAAATAGGAAGTACAGGGAAGCTAGGACGAAATGGCTGCAGGAAAAATGTGAAGACATCGAAAAAGGTATGATTGTCGGAAGGACAGACTCAGCATACAGGAAAGTCAAAACAACCTTTGGTGACATTAAAAGCAACGGTGGTAACATTAAGAGTGCAATGGGAATTCCACTGTTAAATGCAGAGGAGAGAGCAGATATGTGGAAACAATACATGGAAAGCCTCTGTGAGGGTGAAGATTTGTCTGATGTGATAGAAGAAGAAACAGGAGTCGAATTAGAAGAGATAGGGGATCCAGTATTAGAATCGGAACTTAAAAGAGCTTTGGAGGACGTACGGTCAAATAAGGCAGAAGGGATAGATAACATTCCACCAGAATTTCTAAAATCATCGGGGGAAGTGGTAAACAAAACTACTGTTCACGTTGGTGTGTAGAATATATGAGTCTGGCGATATACCATCTGACTTTCGGAACAGCGTCATCCACACAATTCCAAAGACGGCAAGAGCTGACAAGTGCGATAATTATCGCACAATCAGCTTAACAGCTCATGCATCGAAGCTGCTTACAAGAATAATATACAGAAGAATGGAAAAGAAAATTGAGAATGCGATAGGTGACGATCAGTTTGGCTTTAGGAAAAGTAAAGGGACGAGAGAGGCAATTCTGACGTTATGGCTAATAATGGAAGCAAGGCTAAAGAAAAATAAAGACACTTTCATAGGATTTGTCGACCTGGAAAAAGCGTTCGACAATATAAAATGGTGCAAAGTGTTCGAGATTCTGATAAAAGTAGGGGTAAGCTATAGGGAGAGACGGGTCATATACAATATGTACAACAACCAAGAGGGAATAACAAGAGTGGACGATCAAGAACGAAGTGCTCGTATTAAGAAGGGTGTAAGACAAGGCTGTAGCCTTTCACCTCTACTCTTCAATCTGTACATCGAGGAAGCAATGATGGAAATAAAAGAAAGGTTCAGGAGGGAAAGAATATCAATGATACGATTCGCTGATGACATTGCTACCCTGAGTGAATGTGAATAGGAATTAAATGATCTGCTGAACGGAATGAATAATCTAATGAGTACACAGTATGCTTTGAGAGTAAATCAGAGAAAGACGAATGTAATGAGAAGTAGTAGAATTGAGAACAGCGAGAAACTTAACATCAGGATTGATGGTCACGAAGTCAATGAAGTTAAGGAATTCTGCTACCTAGGCAGTAAAATAACCAATGATGGACGGAGCAAGGAGGACAACAAAAGCAGACTCGCTATGGCAAAAAAGGCATTTCTGGCCAAGAGAAGTCTACTAATATCAAATACCGGCCTTAATTTGAGGAAGAAATTTCTGAGGATGTACGTCTGGAGTACAGCATTGTATGGTAGTGAAACATGGACTGTGGGAAAACCGGAACAGAAGAGAATCGAAGCATTTGATATGTGGTGCTATAGACGAATGTTGAAAATTAGGTGGACTGATAAGGTAAGGAATGAGGAGGTTCTATGCAGAATCAGAGAGGAAAGGAACATGTGGAAAACACTGATAAGGAGAAGGGACAGGATGATAGGACACCTGCTAAGACATGAGTGAATGACTTCCATGGTACTAGAGGGAGCTGTAGAGGGCAAAAACTGTAGAGGAAGACAGAGATTGGAATACGTCAAGCAAATAATTGAGGACGTAGGTTGCAAGTGCTACTCTGAGATGAAGAGGTTAGCACAGGAAACGCCGCATCAAACCAGTCTGCAGACTGACGAGAAAAAAAAATCTCTTTAATGCAGTGGTTTCCATTGCCTTCCGCATCGTCATACCATAAATCAATTTTAGTCTTCCGCCTTATTCCACCCCAAGAGCAAGATAGTGCCCGGATTCTGTCCTCACGTCCACCCCCTTAGATGCGGGCATTCTGAGAACATGGGTGACTTCTTATGCAGGAAGTCCTCGCCCTTCATATCCAATGATTTTTTCAAAATTTAAGCAATGGCAAAATTCGATCCAGGGACCAAGACGTTTTCGTTATTAGACAAGGACTCTACACCTAGACCACCAACCGAAGCATATTCTTTGAATAAAAATATAATTTCCATTCATATCATTGTTCATTTCCTTCGTTTTAGATATGTAGTATAGTCTAACAGTTCTGTCCGTGTTTGGATCAAGTTTCATCGAGATACGTATGTTACTTGGCAGTGACACATATTGTGAAACTTACTTTGGTGGATAAGTTTTGCAGGCCAGTGTATAAACGCTTGAATGTATCATCACTACAGGCCTTCCAATGCTTTTATTACGTCTTTTACGTGGATTATAATTTCGCATGCGTGAGTGGTCTTTACGCGGAGGCAGAGCAAGGATGTAAAATACTCGTACTAAATGTCGAAAGCAAGTGTTGGAACAACCTAAAGAATTTATCAAATTTCCATCTCTAAAATGACTTTATCATTTCTCAAAAACAGGCAGGTCTCATCAGCAACACACACACACACACGCACACACACACACACACACACACACACACACACACACACACACAATCTGTATGCCGAGCATCACAACGTTATCGCTAAGTGTAAAATCTCCCATATAGTTTTTGAAAAAGCACGTTAGGATATTGAAACTCTTACAGTATTCCCACGACTAAAACATCTGTATCGTTTATCAAACTACACAAGACACAGTTGACATAACTTATAGGTTACAATGGCATCTTCCACCTTTGTACCACATTTCGGACAAGGCAAGAGGAAGCCACTTAAATTAAATATTCCCCATTTAAATTGTTTGGTTTATTGTTCAATACCTGTACAAAACATTCGATAGCTAAAATTATATGCTAAGCAGGCCAGGCCGTGGTAGCTAACAGTCGCAAACAAACAGACAATACTTTGATCCTAGCATCATAATTTACGTAATCTCCAAGATGATACTCCAGGCGGGTGTAAAATGATCGTGCGCAACGGAAAATACTGAACGCGAAAATCAAGATTTGTTCCTGACTAACCCCTGCAGCAGATCTTACGAATCTTAGTTGTGATATTATTTCCTCCTTCTTGCTCTTTAACATATAAATTACAACCTAAACATAAATGAATGATTAAGGGCACTAGTAACTACTAAATGATGAATATTGCTTCTGCTTATACATTTAGTGTAACCCTCTATATTAAAATGTTTATATTTCCTAACTATTATTAATGATCAATTGCCCAAATCTGCCCCTTTCTATGGCTACGCAATCTACTATAAATAACGCGAAATGACTGACATCATCTAAGTACGAAACACTGGAAGACACCACTTTCAAAGATGAACTGCAGTGTTGTGCAGCCTCAGTGGAGATAAAACTTACATGATCACAGCTGTTTAGCCTTATAGCACTAAACAGTCGAACCAGTTAGCTATATCACCACATGTACTGCGTCTGGTGCGTAGGAGTGATGTTTTCATACACGTCCGAAACGATGGAAGATCTCCAGACACAAAATAAACTCTTTCAAACACTAGGACGGCAGAAGGCTGTCATCTGACTGGTATATTCTAATACTGTCTTCTCCTCTCTGTGTTCTACAGATAAGAAATGCAAAATTCCAGCCACAAGGATGGAATTCAAATAACGCCTCTACATGAGTACTGACAGAAGATGTGCTCTCAACCACTGAACACTCTGTACTCAATGACGACTACCTACCCAGAGGCAAAGTCCAGAACCGTATAAGCTCGCAACGGTACAGTGCCCAACCCTTACAACTATAAAACCTCCTGAGAGCAAAGACAGCAAGTTTGTCTGTACCAACAAAAGTTGATACTGAGCGACCATCAAATATGGGTGCTCTAAATGGAAGACCTTTTCTCTCCACCGCTGACTTCCCAGCAGAGCTCGGCTCCCTTCCTTCGTAACTTCAGAAGGCGAATCATATTCTCGAAACCACGGAATATTCTCCCTCTCTACAGATTCTTCCAAACGCCGACCAACCATATTTCAGTCGTGTATTGTTCAACGCGGAAAGTTTTCAAGGAAATACCTATCCCCGTTAATTAGGAATTCATAGAATGGTATGCTTTGAAATGTCCCCTTTGAACAATTATACAAGACTGTGCTTAAACTGACACACAATAATTTTAGCGCAACGCAATCTGACTTTCAATAATCCCTACAAAAGAATGGCCCTGACTAACATTAACCTATACCTTTCACAAATCACTTACCTCACAAAAATCTTCGCTACTCGAACTACTGCAATGCAGCGAGCGCCACTACTGCCAGCTAAATAAAAGATTCAAACTACGGAAGGCACTAACTACTGATAGGCATAGTTAGCAAATGAAAGATTTTGATAGAGAAGAAACAACGTATTTACCTTACTAATGTTCAAAGTTCATTATATATATATATATATATATATATATATATATATATATATATATATATATATATATATATAGCAGTTCATGACATCCAGTCTTACAAATTTCAAAACTCCGCCATCTCTCTCCCCACATCCACCACTGCTGGCGGCTCACCTCCAACTGCGCAATGCTACGCGCTGTTCACATCCAGCTGCCGCTGCCCAACACTGCAATGGCAGACAACAATGCAAACTAGTCACAGACTGCACACAGCACAGCGACGTAACGTTGCCAATAAGAAAACATAAACAGCGTACTTACATAGCCCCCATGCTCCCAACAAAAAATTTTACAAATTGTTTTGGGCAATGGCCAACAATGATTTGATAAAATTTTTCATAATTACAATAACAAAGAAATCAAAGGCACACACTTATTGATATAGTGTTGGTCAAAAGCTAAAATTTTCTCACAGTCCATAAAGACAGTCCTGATCGTTCATCACAGTAAAATAGTAGTGTTTTTTTCAAAGTCTGAGCAGTAGAAGAAAATGCACACGGAAGTAGTGGATTTCCATGCAATCTTGAAGAAGTAGTGTTGTCCTTCCAACGAAATGACAGTGCTGACTCTTGACATGCAGACAGGTAATGGGCCACAACAGAGCAAACCCACCGCAGAGTCAGTCGAAGTTTTGAAGAATATTGTACGTAGGTCATCACAGATTAGACCCACTGTAGTCCTGGTAGAGATTACGGTATTGGTGGGCCACCAGAGGTGCAGACCCACTGCAGTACTTGTAGAAATAATGGTAATGGTGGGCCATCAAAGATGCAGACCAACTGTAGTCCTTGTAGAGACGGCCAGCAGCCGTCTGTTGCAACTGTGCAGGTGCACAATCACCATCGAAGAGTCTTGCGGACAATATAGCAAGTCCATAAACCACCACTTGTGCACTCACAAAGTTTTTGAAGTTGTCCTTAGAACCAGCAATGCTGTTATCCAGTCCCTTGCTGAATTATTGACACACGAGCAAACACTAACAGTCCCTACTTCTCACATATTGTCCATATACTATGACCAACAGAAATGTGTGCAGTAAAATGTAACTTACAAGTTACTTAATTTGATGAACTGGTGTCAATTACAATTTTATAACATAAGAATACAATAACAAAGGTACAAAATACATTATTAAAGAACATAGCAATACAGATAACATTTGTAGTAAAACAGGCTTTACAAAAGAATAGAAATAAACATATACATCAGTGTTACAAAAATAATGACATAAGTACATACATTAAGATCAGAATAACTTTTGAAACATCACCTTGACATATGAGCAACAAAACAGAATAAATAATGTCTCAACATCTTTACAAAGTAAATAACATAGTATCAGAAAAATTCTACAACATAGCTCTCATCAGCTAAACACATAAAGACAGGAAAAACACAAATACACAAGGGTACACAAACATATAGTGGGATGACACAAAAGAAAAGGACAGGGTTTTTTTTACTGCAGTATTTTGCATGGAGATCTCCATTTGTTCATCATTATTACCAAAAGTCCTATCTATACCTGCTTTCTGTACTTTTTTTCGTTTAACTTCTCAATGCATTTCTTCCAATTCATTGCAACTCATTCTCTTATATAGTCTACCCCCTCTTAAGCTAACTTAAATCTACTGAGCTCAGATGCTAAACTAAGGGACGAGCCAATGCAGCAGCATAAAACAATTAATACAAACAGCAATGATAAAAAATACAAAAGGCAAAGCAAGCAGCGTAAATTAGCAAAGCAAATGCAATATTACAACTAATATAAGTCAATGTGCAGCAAACAAGAAAAATAAATTCGTAGTAAAACTGGCTTAACAGAGTAATACAAAGTGAAATTGAGTAGCACTATGCCTGGCAAACAGCAGCAGCAAATGCTGTAACTAATACCTAAGCATGGCAAAGATTAAGCAGAAAAAATATTACACTAAAGTCAACAATGCAGACAAGGGAAATGTCTATTCACATCTTAATGTCTATGTAATTAAAGTGGTGCACCACAACAACTTATTGTAAAAAAAATATTACCATGTACTTGAAAAGAACATTATGTGTGCAGTTACTGTTACTAGTCCCTTCTTATTGTTCTTTCCTTTCCAAGTGCTCCTTTTTTTAAGAATGTGGATTACAAAATTATTATTTAATAGATCTGTTGACAGAAAGTGTTCACATTAGCAAATGCATTTTATTTTATAAAAGCAATGCTGCAACACAGCTGGAAACTAGATATCAAATGAAATAAGCAACTATGAAAAGCAAAGCATAAAAATATCATTCAATAGTCATGTGACATTTCATAAGTTAGTAGAAATTCTCTCAACTCTCGTAGAAAGACGCTTGTCATAATCAGGTGTGCAGATGTATCTTTCCAAGTAATGAGCATGTCGTATTTGCGATGCTTTCTTTCTCTAAAGGAATGTCAATGGCGAGGATAATGGCCTCTTTTTATTCCACCTAATGGCTTTCTTTTGTCAGACGACTACCTCTCAGCAGGGCGCCAAAAACTCATTACGTCAAGGTCACTTACCTTTCTTAATAAAATATTTACGACAGCAGTTTCCGCTACAGTGACAGTCTCATATAATAATTTCATAGGTCGAGAATTTGCGTTACAAATGTAGAAACAAAATCCTGTAAATATAAAAGCGTCCAAAAAATTTTCGCGGGCATTTTGATACATTCACGCATTTACACACATTTCATAACTCTTAAAGTACGATTCTTGGTTTCCAACATCCTTTTTCACAAGTCAGAGTCCCTAACCACTACTCATTATTCCTTACCTTATTACACATATACATATTCGTCGACACTTCTTCAATATTTCATCATAAGAAATATCTAGCATACTCAAGTAACTCATATAGCATCAGCTTATTAATCATAAACATACCGCAACAGCATAATACACATCATCATCGTAATAATAACATCATAAAACCTCAGCCAAATCTCAAAATCGTCGTAGCTTCCTTCAATAGTTTCAAAACCTAAAAAAAAATTTCTCTGCTCATGTCAGTAGTGTCATTTACCTCAAACTTACTTTAAAAATCATGATCCCATACCAAATACATCATTCAAAGCTCTCATAGTATCACAATGGTTCCGAAAAAATATGAACAGTTCACAAAGTACAGACAAAATACAATTTCATAAGTGTGAAGTTACCCAACTGTGAAAATGCGTAAACATGTGTCACTGATGTAGTAAAAAAAGTTTATCTCTCAGTTAAATGATCAGATAGCTGTGTAATTTGTGTATTAGAAAAATATGGTACCAATGTGTAAAGTTGTATAAGCAAATACCATATTAGCTAGGGCTCCTTGTGCTTGGCAAACTCATGGTACACAAAGTAGGCGTGTACCCCCCTGAGGATTAATGTAATTATACCCTCAGGTGTTACAGATTACAGCAATGGAATGAAATGTATCACGGAAAACCTTTCTATCATTGTACTTCAAATATCTTTAAAAATAAATGATTTAAGTACAAAATTAAACACACAAATACGTGTCCTGTAGCGCTAAATGTGCGTCTTGCTGTAAGATAATCTCTGTGGAAGTGTCGTAGTTATTGTCCTCCGAAAACTAAGTGCTTCAGAAGTCACTGTACTTACCTCATGATAAACAAAAGTGAAATGCTAACCATATAGATATCGTAGTTATTACGTACATTACCGTGATCAAGAAAGTACTATACTGTAACGTATTGTTGTGCTACGAAAAAGGCTGTCTCCTTGTAGCTATACCACAAAAGTTACTACTAAAACGTGTTTTACTTTCCAGAAGAATTCAGAAAAGCTGTGCAGATATAAAACAGAAACACCGCAATAGCAACATTGTAAATTGTTACTCATTAGTAGCGTCGTGATATAATCGTGTAGCTGTCAAAGAAACCGAATGCTAAGTCATCTTCAATCCCACAGAAAGTACTTCAAATAAAGGATGTATTTTCAAGCAAACCAAAATGATGCATTAAAATCTCATTAGCACTACCTGTATATGCTCGAAGTATGTGAGCCTTATAGTCGTTACGTAATCGTGCAACTAACAAGCAAGAATGCACACACACTAAAACACAGTGTCGTCTGTTCACAATAACAATGCATTCGTAACTTCTGTTTAAATAAGTTCTCTTGGTTCTTGACTGGATATTTAACTTCAAACATTGCTGCATGGTAACAGTTTCTAAGTCTGACAATGCATACTAGAAGTGTGAAGTGAAACGTTTTATGGCAAAGACAAAGTTAAAAATCAGATTATCTTTCAATAAACGGTTTTACATGTGAAATGTGGTGTAAACCTTTACTCTTCCTAGTACGCAGAGTTTCAACTTCAACGCAATTATCATGTGGTATACGTCGGATTCTGTAATGTCCATTGTAAACTAGAAAGAATTTGTGACTCAAGTGTTTCTTCTTATGTGACAATGAATGAGCTTTATTGAGAACTTTCTGACCAATATATAATTTCTTTGCATTTGCTTTACCGTTTAGTTTTCTCCTTTTGTCTGCTGCAGATTTTATACTTATAATAGCGAAATCAATTATGTCTTTGTGTCGAAGTTTACGTGTATTTGGGAAAGGTACAAGCTCTCTGATTCTGTCCGGTGGTTCTTCATTCTTTAGTACAAGAGTAGGTTTTAAAGCAGTGGAGTCGTGAGGCATTTCATTCAGCACCTTTTGAAATAAGTGTAAATATCTGTCCCAATGCTGATGCTTTCTTTGACAATAAAGTCTGCAAAGCTTATTGATTTCTTTCATAATCCGTTCGGAGGGGTTACAATGTGGTGAGTACAATGAAATAAAAACAGGTTTGATTTTATGATTCTGAAGTATGCGTAACCAAACAGCAGATCTGTATTGCGGTCCGTTATCTGAAATAACTTTACTAACGTGTCCAACTTCACGTAAGAAATTTTTAACAAAGGCGTTAGATACAGACCGTCGAGTGGCTTTACGTAACGGAGTGAAAGAAATAAATTTTGAAGTAAGTTCAACAGCGACTAGTACGTACGAAAATCCATTAGATGTCCTGACAAGCGGTCCCAAGAGATCAACAGCAGAAAATTCTTTTAATTTAGAAGGAATGATAGGAAACAGCGGAGCACGATGGGAGATAGTACATGGTTTCGCCTTTGGACAAAGTTTACAAATAGACAAGACTCTTCGAATTCTCTTTTCCATATTGTTAAAATAACAAGTCGTCCGAAGAATATGTTAACATTTTCGTAGACCAAAATGTGCGTAGCAGAAATTAATGTACCAAATGAACTTATTAACAAAATCATCTGGAAAGCAAAGTACCCATAGCTTGTCATCAACAGTGCAGCGTTTGAACAGTATGTTGTTTCTCACCAGATAATAATGCCGAATCTGTTTGTGTGTCTTTTCATGCCATTTACTTTTGATGTCTTTCCAAATCGGATCTTTATCTTGTTCATGAGCAATGTCCTTTAAAGATGTGGTGATGAAGTTTTCAAAGGCGACTTTCTGAATGTAAAGAATACTGAAATTTTTCTCGAGGTTGCCTTCTGTGTTACTTTTCTCAAGCCCAGCCGGTGCACGTGACAGTGCGTCCGCAACAATGTTCTCCTTGCCGGGAATGTAGACTATTGTGAAGTGGAATTCTTGCAGAAACAATGCCCAACGTTTTAACCTGTCATGATTTAATTTTGAAGACATAAGAAATTGTAATGCACGATGATCACTGTATACTTTTACGTGCTTACCAGAAAGAAAGAAACGGAATTTTTTAAATGCCCAAACGATAGCTGAAGCTTCTAATTCAGTAACAGAATAATTTTTTTCAGATTTTGTTAGCACTCTGCTAGCAAAAGCAATGGTTTTCTGAACGGTAGTGTTATTTTCTATGGCTGCTCGAAATAAATGGGCACCAAGACCGACTTTAGAAGAATCCATGCTAAGGCAGAAATCTTGTGACAGATCTGGATGAGCTAGTATTGGCGCGTTAAGTAACGCTTCTTTCAAAGAATTGAATTCCAACTGTGATTGTTCGTCCCAGTTCCAAATAGTATTTTTTCCAGTGAGAGAACAAAGTTTTGGTGTAACAAGAATTTGCACATTCAGAAAACGACGGTAAAAATTTACGAGACCTAGAAAACTGCGGACTTGTTTTTTTGTGGATGAAACTGGAATGGCTCTGATTGCTTCTAACTTTTCAGGATCCGGCTGAATGCCTTCAGAAGAAATAATATGTCCCAAAAACCTCACCTTTGACCTACCGAATTCAGACTTTTCCAAGTTAACGGTAATTCCAGATTCTGCAAAAATACGCAACAGGCTGTTGAGGATGCGATTATGTTGTTCCCATGAAGCTTCTGCTATTAGAATATCGTCCACATATAAGGTGATGTGACGTTTTAAGAACTCAGGTAATATGGAATTTAGCCCGCGAATGAATGCCGCCGAAGAAATGTTCAAACCAAAAGGAAGTTTCCGAAACTGATAACAAACGCCGAAACAAAGGAAAGCTGTGTATTTTCTACATTCTGGATGAAGTTCGATCTGATAAAAACTGGATCTGAGATCAATGGAAGACAACACTTTTACACCATTAAAATTTTGAAGAAGTTCTTCCAACGTTTGCGGCCTGTCTGTTTCAGGAATGATGATAGTATTGATTTGTCTCGAATCTAAGATAAGCCTGATCGATCGATTTTTCTTCTCAACAACATGTAATGGATTGTTGTATGAGCTTACTGCAGGCTCAATAATGCCCTCGTCAAGCATATATTGTATTTCTGTTCTAACACGGTCCCTATAATGTGCTGGAATTACGTATGGTCTAACACAAAATCTAGTATGCTCACGAACACGAAATTGGTATTGAAATCCCTTGATTGTTCCTGTTTTGTGAGTAAAAACTGTGGAATGGGCTTGTAAAATCTCAAAAAGGTCCTGCCTATCAGTGTCATTACAATTCTCAATTGTTTGAATTTTATTCCGAATTAACTTATTAGTGTCAAATGCGCCGTCGATATCATCCCTGTCAGTACTTGCAGAGTGATTGTTAGTGTCAAGTTCCGTCGAAAATTCCGAACTGTTGTCTAACAGGAGGTAAAGC
This sequence comes from Schistocerca piceifrons, assembly GCF_021461385.2. Taxonomy (NCBI): domain Eukaryota; kingdom Metazoa; phylum Arthropoda; class Insecta; order Orthoptera; family Acrididae; genus Schistocerca; species Schistocerca piceifrons. The sequence continues at coordinate 406,822,406 of NC_060139.1, forward strand.
CGATTAATTTCTTCGTCATTGTTTGAGAGCCAATCTTCAAATTTCAAAGCTACTGACTTACCTTCTTTTTCTATACTTATTTCAGCATCGTGAAAATTTAAGATTGCCTTGTATTCATTCAAAAAGTCTACTCCCAGTATAATTTCCGTCGACAATAATGGAACAATCAGAAAGTTCATAGGGAAGCTGTGGCTTTGACAAAAGAATTCAAAGTTGGTTTGTTGGCGTACATCTACACTTTTTCCAAAGATTGCACCTTGTAATTTAATCTTACGTAACGGAAGTGTGGAGCAATCGTTCGATTTGTTGCATTTTCTAAAGGCTGTTTCACTGATTACGGGAAATGGGACTGCCAGAGTCAAGTACTGCCGTAAATTTTACATCATTTACTGTAATGTGAATCACAGGATATGCAATGTTGTTATGTTTTACGTCGTGTACTTGGAGTAAGATGTCCCTAATGTCTTCCATTTTTACGTAATTACTAGCTACGGCAGCTGCGTCGTTAGTGTCATACATACGTTTTGTGGCGCGCGTCGTTATTGGGGTTTGGAGACCTAACTTCTACAAACTCACCTTGCCGAGAGGGCCCTGCTCTGTTTGAATCCCGCCAGTTCTGATGCAATTCAGGTCTGTCGTTACGATCATATCGTCTGTCGTCATGTCGGTAGATTCCATAGTTTCTTTCTTGTCGGTCACGTGTTGGAGAATTTCTCCCTGAATCGTAACTGCGCGCTGGACCGTTGCGTCTAAAGTTATTCTGTCTCCCTTGATAATATTTATTTTGGTTCCTATTTTGTCTGTTTCTCTGATTGTCTCTGTGATAGTCATTACCAGGGAGAGCTGATCTTTCCCTGTAATTATTACTACTCTGCCAACGGTTGTCATACGGGTGGTGTCTGTTTTGGTCACGACTTGTGTTGTGAGAATAGTCTTGTCGTGTCCAGTTATTATTTCTTTCATCGTGGAATTGCGACGGATATGACCTGTAATTGTTATGTTCCTGTTTCCGCTTTCCGCGATTGTCAGTGTCAATTTCTAATTCTTGTAAGAGTCCCTGAAAAGCCTCAATGTCGTCTTTGCAACGTCCTGCCAAAATAATATGTCGTAAATGTTCAGGCAATTTGATTAAGCAAATGCGGATGAGTTCTGAGGGGCTGTATGGGTTTGACAGGTACTGATTCTTGTGCAACATGTCTTCAAAATATTTCACAAGACTGGAAAATTCAGATTGTTCGAAATGTTTCATCATTATGATGCTATGTTTTACTCGGTCTTGTGTAGCTTGAGACCAATATGCTGAGAGGAAGGCATGATAAAATTCTCCTTCACTGTGACAATCGTGAATGACCGATCGCATTCTTACAGCTGATTCATTCTCTAAATAGCCACACATAAATTCTAATCTGTGCTCTAATGACCAGTTGGGAGGAAAACAATGAGAGAATTGATGGAGCCACGCTTGTGGATGAATCTCGTTGCCAGAATTCTTAAACGTTTTGAATTTACGTGTAGTACCGAACAGCTTACAGTCAAAATCATCATGTCGGCCGAATCGCATGTCGGTTTTTGTTACGTCGTGTCGGCGGTTCCATCTCAAAACTCGGTGCAGATTGCCAATTTCTTTCATAACTTCCGAAATGCGCTGTGTTATTATTTTGTGGCTGTTCCGTATTTCTATGTCCCTCTTCCCGTATTGGGGCGCGAGTGTCCTCTGAAATACGTAATTCTTGTACTACTTGTGCCAACTGATCTTGCACTTCCCGGATTTCTCTTTTGTACTGTGTATTGATTTGATTTTGATTTTGTTTGAATTTTCTAATTTCTTCATACTCTTCAGTGTCAGTGAAGGCTACAGGTGTTGTGTCATTCAGATCATCATCTACCTTTGTAGATAAGTTAGTGAACTGATCTGAAAGTTCGGCTACTTTCTCCGATAGTGTACTTATTTCCTCAGTGTGTTTTTCTGAACCAAGTTTCAGAGTATCTACTGTGTCCTTTAAGTTTTCCTGAGTTTTTGCAAGTTGCGTAACCGAATCGGTAGATGGAACTCAGTCAATTTTAGCTTGCAAGGTGTCATGATTTTCATGAACAATAATTTGCAGTTCTTTTATGGCTGCTTCGTGATTCTGTAATGCATTTTCATGAGGCGAAAAAATAGGTTGAAAATGCTCACAAATTTGTGTTTTTACGTCATTACTGACTTTTTGACTTTTCGATTCAATGTTATGTAACTCAGTAGTTAAATTTTCACGTGTTTGTTCAAGCGTGGTGTCTACCTTTTGAAGATTTCGTTCCATTGTGTCTAACTTTTTAAGATTTTGTTCCACTGTGTCTAACTTTTTAAGATTTTGTTCCACTGTGTCTAACTGTTGCTGTGTTTGTCTCTGGTGTTGTTCCATTGTGTCTAACTTTTGAAGCTTTTGTCCCATTTGTTGCATTAATTGTAATAACAATGCACTGGTGTCTGAAACATGTTCCTCAGTGCTTTTCGGCAGTGAATTTGCACCGGCAACATTCACATTTTGACAAGCAGAAAATGTGTCTTGACTTATTTGAGAAAACGGTGAGGACCCAAAACCTGAATCTACAGTATTTGCGAGATTGTGTCCTGTCATTTCGGATTCCTGAGGCGAGCTGTTGCCGACCGATCGATCGATAATGCTTCCCTGTTCACTAACTGTTTCACTGTCTACGCCATTATTTGCCGCCCGCTCCATTTCCCTATGCACAATTACCAAATTACTACTTTGAACATTTGTTAATTCATTACACGGTGGCGCTAACACACTGCTTTCGTCTTCACTGTCATTTCTCAGTTTACTTTGGAACCTAGTATTACGTTTTTCCCACGCCATTATTGTCACAATATTTCACACAACAGCACAGAAAAGCACAATTTGAAGAGCAAAAATAAGAGAACACATTAACATAGTACTGAAAATAATATCTAGTTAATTGCAGCTGCGAAATACTTGGTGCAAATCTACATGCATGCCAAAACTGTTTTACTGTACAACAATGAAAAACTACAACTACAAAGGAAATTCCCTCTATGATTACGCGCTAGCAATAAACAATAGCTACACTAATTACACAAACTACAAGAAAAAATCAGAAGATTCCAGTGAGGTATCCTGGGCTAAGGGTCGACATATGAAACGTCCCCTTAGAAAAATTATACACGTGACTGGGCTTAAACTGACACAAAATGTTTTTAGCGCAACGCAATCTGACTTTCAATAATCCCTACAAAAGAATGGCTCTGACTAACATTAACCTATACCTTTCACAAATCACTTACCTCACAAAAATCTTCGCTACTCGAACTACTGCAATACAGCGAGCGCCACTACTGCCAGCTAAATAAAAGATTCAAACTACGGAAGGCACTAACTACTGATAGGCATAATTAGCAAATGAAAGATTTTGATAGAGAAGAAACAATGTATTTACCTTACTAATGTTCAAAGTTCATTATATATATATATATATATATATAGCAGTTCATGACATCCAGTCTTACAAATTTCAAAACTCCGCCATCTCTCTCCCCACATCCACCACTGCTGGCGGCTCACCTCCAACTGCGCAATGCTACGCGCTGTTCACATCCAGCTGCCGCTGCCCAACACTACAATGGCAGACAACAATGCAAATTAGCCACAGACTGCACACAGCACAGCCAGTGATTTTCATACAGAGCGCTACGTAACGTTGCCAATAAGAAAACATAAACAGCCTACTTACAGCTTCTCAGAGTAAAAATCCTCAGAAATAACCCAGCCTGCGTGAATTCCGAGGTAATGCTTCCTTGTTCCTCTCTGCTGCGTCCAAGATTTCCAGTTATCCTTCCAGTCTAGTTATAGCACCGGCCAGGCACCACTATATCGAGCTTCAGAGCTCAAGTGCTCCTACCGTCTGTTTGAAGCTACTTCCTGTGTTAATCAGGACCAATACACTTGTACAGGCTTTTCCATCCAGGGCCTGAGTTACATCAGCCGTTTCATTTCCACTAGCATTCCAATCTCTACTAGTATAGACTATCGTTCATTACGCCATTTTGATAATAGAGACACTCCATCACCTTTCATTCATTAAGGCTCAACGACTATTTGTAAAGTGTCCGTGACAATGTCAGTCTTCTTTAAATATTCATGTATACGATGTATGACCTATCAAATGATACCTAATTCCGGTTGTAAATCATACAAAAGTATGCAGATAAGTGCTAATAAGGTGCAAAATTATAGCCACCATACAATACCCCCCTAATAAACTACTTTTTTGCTAGGGTGGAATAATTCTTACAGTATTACCTCATCTACTAAGAATTCGAGAGCAGAGGTACAATTGAATCATGATAAGTTCTTCTACAGTCATTTCGTTTGCATTCATGGGCTTACTTAAATTTATTTACTACATGTTTACTATTTAATCTTTCTGGTTCTCTTGTTTGGAACACTTTTCCGAGACACGACAATTGGAGTACACAATAACATGCACAATAAATTTAACTAACATTACAAAGAAACATGCAATTCTCTTTCAAAAATGGCAGTTCCCAACTTTCATTAGACTTAAGACCCATGCTCTCTGTCATTCATCCATCTCTAAGACATTGGTTCAGGCAAGGAATATAAAAGTATTCTAATCTTTTCAAGGAGTTCATCCTAAAAATTACATGTGCTTCATTTAGCCATTAATATACAAATCAAGCAGTTATGTCAATTATTCTAGAAGTTATCTATTGGTCATTAGTCAATTTTATAAAATTCTGTGAAACATCCTGCATAATTTTACTTGGTCATATTTATGCTCTCGGCTTGTATTAAAAAAAAAAATAAAAATAAAAAAACATATTTTCACAAACTGATTGTCCACGTCTAGTGTTTCCCAAATATGTATCCTCTTTAAAAAGGTTTCAAAAATCTTATGTTCTAAAGTGTTATTTGACAAACTGCATTTACATTTACGGTGATAACTAACATTTGTAAGAAGAGTTCGGACTGACCACAATTTCAACTAATGTTCTTGTTCACACTGTATAAAATTGTAAAAATGTAATACATTAAAACGCTAAAAACCATATCATCATATCAAAGAAAGTGACAGACAATAATGTTACATAAATAAACATATGAATATTTAAAAACGTTGAAGCGTATATCATCTTTATCAAAGAGAATGGCAAAAATTATTTTAGACCAATGAACAAACAAATATTTTCTTGAGACTACCCTGAAAAAGATGTACAAGATTTTTAGAAAAAATGACAAATGTATCAGAAAGAGTTAGTCTGTGGGTGTAACTGTTCAGTATTCAGCAAATTATACCTTTTTTTAAAAAAATCAAGAATCACACACTGATTTGGATTTCACAACACACTTTCATCTTCATTTGTGTATGGGAATGGAAGCTACAGTTTTTGTGAAGTTTAGAAACCAAAGGTTGGTTCCACAACTTGTTTGAGATCGGTCATTGTGGCTTTGCAAGTCAGTCTTTGGACCCTCAGCCTATTGTTGATCCCGTCAGGTTAAAAGTCGCTGATGAAGCTGTGGAAGGAACCTTGGAATATACAGCAAGGTAAGTGGATGTATGTTTTGAAACAGACTAGTTTTCGTCAAATTTGTGCACAGTATGAGGGAGATGCAGTCAGGTGGGCTCTTCGTAGGTCACCTAGAATTGTTCTGCGTCAGCTAAGAGAGGTGTAATTGTGTATAGTCTTCAGTTCTTTGTGTTTCTTCCTTTTACTATGTTTTTGTTCCTACACTTCTGTTCTTTATGTCGCTTCTTTCTCTTGATATAACTATTGTACTTGGGATAAGGATATCGGTAATTGTGGATAGATAGGTTATGTGTTTGGTAACATTATACATGGAACTTGAGTCATTGTGTGTGACTCAGATTCCTCAGAAGTCAGTGCCATGTGACTGACTGCTACAGATTATGATGTTTATCAGTCTCCGTCAGGCAGAGAAGAGCGAAAGGAAAAGCAAATAGAGTTCACAGATCTGTACAGCTATTAGCAGTGGCTCTGTATGAAGGTATCATGTGAGCACTTTGTTTATCTAATCTACATCACATCAGTAAGATTGTACATAAATGTAATATTAGATGGTTTAGAGACAAACAAAGAAAGATTCCTAGAAGTAATCGAACTTCTCTGTACGTCACGTCAACGTGTGGCAAGGTTTTTGTAACCACCTGTCGATGGAGCATTGTGTTATCAAGCAGTCATTCCTTTTGCCCTCAGACTGTCACTCTGTAATAGTCGACGCCAGCCACTGGGGCGCTATTTATACGCAGAGCACGAGCCACCAGGCTGAAGTTTGAGCTGGCGGCCATAACCAGCGGCCGCTACCGGCCATAACCGCTACAGCATCCTCTCGACAGGTGTTTGTCGTCATCATCCCACTACTTCTACGCCGAGGTATTGAGTGTGGGAAGCCATGTAGTCGCATCTCTACGCCGCTCTTAGCCGCCAGATGCTGACTCAGTTCCTCAAGTCTGAGCACTGCCGAACCACCATACAGTCATTCGGAAGTACCCTTACAGGCACCTACCGGTTTAAGTATTTGTGTGACCTGATCCGTAGTTTCTTCTTTGCCACATTAATGTATTTGTTTTAATTGACTTAAACATATTATACATGTACCGTGTCTACTGCTCATGTTCACTGCGTAATGAAAAATTTTTTTTTGGATGGAATATGTATTAAAAACTGCAGTTAAAACGAGAGCCAGAGCTATAGAGTAGTAGTAAGACATGTGAAGAAATTTAGTATGTCACACATCTAACTTTGATTCAAGATTCGACTCATAATTGTAGCCAGATGTTAAAAGTAAAATTATTTCGCTACAAATTCATGAAACATTACTTAGAACTTAGTAGAACTCAAATCAACATTTACGTGTAAACGGAGCTGTAAATCGCAGGGATTATGAAGACTGGCCGTGGCATATAGATATAAACCTACAAAAACTAGTCAGTAATCCAATGAAATTGTCACCATTTATCTCAGTTCATAATTTAACATCTGCCCAGTCGTATTTTCTTTTTTTTTCTCTCTTTGTACCGTGAATGATTTTTTTTCAGCTTCATCGCATATAGAAGGCCGAGAATGATGTTCATGAGTAACATTTACTTTCTAGAAATTATCTCTAACATTTCTGCCATAACATGACATTGGAAGACAACCACGTTCGTATTTTACATCCTGAACTAGTACACTAAAATAAGTTCTTAAGTTTATAAATTATTTTTATAAAATTAAAACAGCCATGCTTTTTTCCACATAAATTGGTTCCACACTAACACATTAGAATATCAACCAAATTTCTCTGCAGTATGATAATTGCAACCCGCACTGGCCTTCAGTGACTACCAGTATTTTAATTATAGCCTCCCAGTATGTTTCTCTTTTTCCATTCATTTTGGATCACCCGGCAGAATAGGTTATCATAACTGACCGGAAACGTCAGGGAAGTATTAAAAAATAATGTAATTATGTTAAATATTACGTTGTATGGATATGATCATAAGGCTCTTGTTGGGTAAAATTACAAATCCGTGTGTGGAAATTGCCTAACGAAAGGACTTAGATAAAGGGTTTCGTCGAACATTAGATACAAGTAAACGGGGTATAAATACAACAATCTGCCAACAGTACCTCCATTGCCTGAAGGCGTTGTGGGAATCTGGTGTTTAAGGATACAGGGTACTTTTCCAGCTCAATATTATGTACATATCAACACCTAATTATTTCAGGCAATGTTCATATGTATATGTTTTACAGAGCTTTTGTTGATATCAGGTAATGCAGCACACTTTCTAAACAAATTAGAAGTACTTAGAATATTTTTGAACCTGCTTAGTGTTATTAAAATATTGCAAAGAAATTGATGCAATGTTTTTCCAAAAGGCTTCCTCATATAGAGGTACATTTGAAGGAGACCAAATTTTTACCATGTATGCATGACATGTTGACCGAGGTACTAGACCTATTTAATTCCACCTTATTATGTATATTACAAGGATAAAAAATATCACATCTTACATTTTAATTTTTATAATATTTTCCTAATAAAATGTTATTTTTTCTATAATTTAGTTAACTCTGCTGATAAGTTTAGGTCTACTACATACGTACTGATATGGCAAGTTACAGAAAAAATGGAGCAATTCTTTATAAAAATTAGTAAATATATGCACCTGAATTATGAAAAACACAGCTTGCGAGAAATTGCGAACGAACATATGAGTACAATTAAACTCTGCGTCAGAACATTCCTGAAGCATAGTCTTCATCCTGCAACACTTCTTCATCTTCAAGCTTAATCTTGGGATTCTTTTTAATACTTCTTGCTTCCCTGGTTGTAGCCTCCTCCTCACTTATCGACCTCAATGACAGTGAAAAATTAAACCATGTGTACCTAATGGAGAAAGACTAATTGAGTTCTGTAACACGTTTCAGCTAGTAATAGCGAATACCCTGTTCAAGAATCACAAGAGGAGGAGGTATACTTGGAAAAAGCTGGGAGATACGGGAAGATTTCAATTAGATTACATCATAGTCAGACAGAGATTCCGAAATCAGATACTGGATTGTAAGGCGTACCCAGGAGCAGATATAGACTCAGATCACAGTATAGTAATGATGAAGAGTAGGCTGAAGTTCAAGACATTAGTCAGGAAGAATAAATACGCAAAGAAGTGGGATACGGAGGTATTAAGGAATGACGAGATACGTTTGAAGTTCTCTAACGCTATAGATACAACAATAAGGAATAGCGCAGTAGGCAGTACAGTTGAAGAGGAATGGACATCCTTTAAAAGGGCCATCACAGAAGTTGGGAAGGAAAACATAGGTACAAAGAAGATAGCTGCGAAGAAACCATGGGTAACAGAAGAAATACTTCAGTTGATTGAGGAAAGGAGGAAGTACAAACATGTTCCCGGAAAATCAGGAATACAGAAATACAAGTCGCTGAGGAATGAAATAAATAGGAAGTGCAGGGAAGCTAAGACGAAATGGCTGCAGGAAAAATGTGAAGACATCGAAAAGGTATGATTGTCGGAAGGACAGACTAAGCATACAGGAAAGTCAAAACAACCTTTGGTGACATTAAAAGCAACGGTGGAAACATTAAGAGTGCAACGGGAATTCCGCTGTTAAATGCAGAGGAGAGAGCAGATATGTGGAAAGAATACATTGAAAGCCTCTATGAGGGTGAAGATTTGTCTGATGTGATAGAAGAAGAAACAGGAGTCGATTTAGAAGAGATAGGGGATCCAGTATTAGAATCGTAATTTAAAAGAGCTTTGGAGGACTTACTGTCAAATAAGGCAGAAGGGATAGATAACATCCCATCAGAATTTCTAAAATCATTGGGGGAAGTGGCAACAAAACGACTATTCACGTTGGTGTGTAGAATACATGAGTCGGGCGATAAACCATCTGACTTTCGGAAAAGCATCATCCACACAATTCCGAAGACGGCAAGAGCTGACAAATGCGAGGAATATCGCACAATCAGCTTAACAGCTCATGCATCGAAGCTGCTTACAAGAATAATATACAGAAGAATGGAAAAGAAAATTGAGAATGAGCTAGGTGACAATCAGTTTGGCTTTAGGAAAAATAAAGGGACGTGAGAAGCAATTCTGACGTTACGGCTAATAATGGAAGCAAGGCTAAAGAAAAATAAAGACACTTTCATAGGATTTGTCGACCTGGGAAAAGCGTTCCACAATATAAAATGGTGCAAGGTCGGACACCTGAAAAAAGTAGGGGTAAGCTATAGGGAGAGATGGGTCATATACAATATGTACAACAACCAAGAGGGAATAATAAGAGTGGACGATCAAGAACGAAGTGCTTGTATTAAGAAGGGTGTAAGACAAGGCTGTAGCCTTTCGCCCCTACTCTTCAATCTGTACATCGAGGAAGCTATGATGGAAATAAGAGAAAGGTTCAGGAGTGGAATTAAAATATAAGGTGAAAGGATATCAATGATACGATTCGCTGATGACATTGCTATCCTGAGTGAACGTGAAGAAGTATTAAATGATCTGCTGAACGGAATGAACAGTCTAATGAGTACACAGTATGGTTTGAGCGTAAATCGGAGAAAGACGAAGGTAATGAGAAGTAGTAGAAATGAGAACAGCGAGAAACTTAACATCAGGATTGATGGTCACGAAGTCAATGAAGTTAAGGAATACTGCTACCTATTCAATAAAATAACCAATGACGGACGGAGCAAGGAGGTCATCAAAAGCAGACTCGCTGTGGCAAAAAAGGCATTTCTGGCCAAGAGAAGTCTACTAATATCAAATATGGGCCTTAATTTGAGGAAGAAATTTCTGAGGATGTACGTCTGGAGTACAGCATTGTATGGCAGTGAAACATGGACTGTGGGAAAACCGGAACACAACAGATTCGAAGCATTTGTGATGTGGTGCTATAGAAGAGTGTTGAAAATTAGGTGGACTGATAAGGTAAGGAATTAGGATGTTCTACGCAGAATCGGAGAGGAAAGGAATACGTGGAAAACACTGATAAGGAGAGGGGACAGGATGATAGGACATCTGCTAAGACATGAGGGAATGACGTGCATAGTACTAGAGGGAGCTGTAGAGGGCAAAAGCCGTAGAGGGAGACAGAGATTGGAATACGTCAAGCAAATAATTGAGGATGTAGGTTGCAAGTGCTACTCTGAGATGAAGAGGTTAGCACAGGAAAGGAATTCGTGGTGGGCCGCATCAAACCAGTCAGTAGACTGATGACCAACAAAAAAAAAAAAAAAAAAAAAAAAAACTGTTGGAAATTTGGGAAAAGCAATCGCGACCGAAGTTAATCTGTCGATAAAATGAAAGGAAAATGCAAATGAAACTGGTGAAAATAATTTTAAAAAGGGGGTAAAGTTAATAAAGAAAGTAAATGTGCGGCCATTACGTTAACAGTCAACTAGCAGTAAATATATACTAGAGATTTGGGTAAAATTATGGTCGCCAGTCCTATGCACAAATACTGTAACAACTGAAAAAGAAAGGTTATAGCACATATAATTAGCACTGAAAGCTTGGTAACTGAAGGTTGACACGAGTTGTGTGAAAACTGAAAGTTTGTTAGAAGTAATAAATTTCGCATACACTCTTACTTAATTTAGCAAAAGAATTAAAAAACCGGAAAATTGAAAGTTAATTTAGTGACTGAAATTAATAGTGAGATTTGTTTCTGAAGCACTACGAAATTCAGTAAAATTAGGTTAGTCTTGGGCTACCTCAACAATCATTTCAAAAGCTACTTGAATCTACGCAATTTAGAAATAAGAGATTTAACTTTGAACTTGAATTAAATGATTCTGAACAATTAACAATAGTAAAATTTAGTACGTACCAAGTTGAGCTGCAGTCACAGGTAAACTAAAATATGGTAACAAAACTCGCACTCTTAATTGTTGCTTGTGTAATCTAAATATTGTAGCAAGCTATGAATACTTTAACTGAATTTTGAAATTAAAGCAGTGAAATGGAATGATATTACATTAATGCTGGCGTGTGAATTTCAACAACACTCGGGTTTATTCCGGAAAAGGAAGGGACCCTGCTTGGTAATCCAATTGGGACAGTGAGCAACAAAGGTTCCTGCTACATAGCTGTAATTTTGAAACAGTTTGAAAACCTGAGGTCTGCTATACAGTTCTGAAACTGTACGTGCTTCCAGTTTTCCTTGTTGGTTGATTGAAGGTTTGCAATCGTCGATTGGGGAGATGGCGGCAGTCACTCATTGTCGACCGTTGCTGTTGCAGAAGCCAGATGTTGGCGCGCCTTCTTCCTGACACGGTCATCTGGCGATGCGGGCTTTTGATGTGCGCCAGTTAATGCTTCCCGTCCTCGGCACCGTGTCTGAAACTATCATCCCAAGTCGAGCGCAATTACATGCTGCCAAACCCCGAAAGCGCGGCAACTCGCGGGAGCGTCACACAACACACCTGCTCAACCGCACTCCCCGTGCTCCCCGCGCCCGAGTTACACTACCAAAGATCCTAAACCCTTTGGTTCTCCACACGACCTATCGATGTTTTCGTTCGATACAATAGTTTTCCCTACGCAAGACCCAGCGTAAAAATACAAACAATATTTACAAAACAAACCAATTACCCATTGACATAAATATATATATATATATATATATATATATATATATATATATATACAAATAGTAAAACAATTACAATATATAAAGGCACAGAAATGTGATATATTCAGGTAAGAAAGTAAGGAAAAAGTTTATGGTACAATAGATGGAAATAGGAGGATAAACATTTCCGGCGTTACACGTGCAACTCATTGTCTGAGGATGTTCGTGTAATCTAAACAGACTCGGAAAATGTCCCGAAAAAGAAACAGCGGAAATGCATATGCTCAAATATCAACAAAATATAGCATTCGTGTAATTAACCATAAACCAATTTCTAGACCAAAATAATTGAGTGGAGGCATCCCTAATCTTATTCCACTCTTTCTTCTTACACAAAAGAAAACAAGTTGACAATATGTGACTTTATAAGGTCCATTATAAAAAATTTAAATTTAGAGATTTCATTGTCTATTTCTACATCTACATCTACATTTATACTCCGCAAGCCACCCAACGGTGTTTGGCGGAGGGCACTTTACGTGCCACTGACATTACCTCCTTTTCCTGTTCCAGTCGCGTATGGTTCGCGGGAAGAACGACTGTCTGAAAGCCTCCATGCGCGCTCTAATCTCTCTAATTTTACATTCGTGATCTCCTCGGGAGGTATAAGTAGGGGGAAGCAATATATTCGATACCTCATCCAGAAACGCACCCTCTCGAAACCTGGCGAGCAAGCTACAGCGCGATGCAGAGCGCCTCTCTTGCAGAGTCTGGCATTTGAGTTTGTTAAACATCTCCGTAACGCTATCACGGTTACCAAATAACCCTGTGACGAAACGCGCCGCTTTTCTTTGGATCTTCTCTTTCTCCTCCGTCAACCCGATCTGGTACAGATCCCACACTGATGAGCAATACTCAAGTATAGGTCGAACGAGTGTTTTGTAAGCCACTTCCTTTGTTGATGGACTGCATTTTCTAAGGACTCTCCCAATGAATCTCAACCTGGTACCCGCCTTACCAACAATTAATTTTACACTCCTGGAAATAGAAAAAAGAACACATTGACACCGGTGTGTCAGACCCACCATACTTGCTCCGGACACTGCGAGAGGGTTGTACAAGCAATGATCACACGCACGGCACAGCACACACACCAGGAACCGCAGTGTTGGCCGTCGAATGGCGCTAGCTGCGCAGCATTTGTGCACCACCGCCGTCAGTGTCAGCCAGTTTGCCGTGGCATACGGAGCTCCATCGCAGTCTTTAACACTGGTAGCATGCCGCGACAGCGTGGACATGAACCGTATGTGCAGTTGACGGACTTTGAGCGAGGGCATATAGTGGGCATGCGGGAGGCCGGGTGGACGTACCGCCGAATTGCTCAACATGTGGGGCGTGAGGTCTCCACAGTACATCGATGTTGTCGCCAGTGGTCGGCGGAAGGTGCACGTGCCCGTCGACCTGGGACCGGACGCAGCGACGCATGGATGCACGCCAAGACCGTAGGATCCTACGCAGTGCCGTGGGGGCCGCACCGCCACTTCACAGCAAATTAGGGACACTGTTGCTCCTGGGGTATCGGCGAGTACCTTTCGCAACCGTCTCCATGAAGCTGGGCTACGATCCCGCACACCGTTATGCCGTCTTCCGCTCACGCCCCAACATCGTGCAGCCCGCCTCCAGTGGTGTCGCGACAGGCGTGAATGGAGGGAAGAATGGAGACGTGTCGTCTTCAGCGATGAGAGTCGCTTCTGCCTTGGTGCCAATGATGGTCATATGCGTGTTTGGCGCCGTGCAGGTGAGCGCCACAATCAGGACTGCATATGACTGAGGCACACAGGGCCAACACCCGGCATCATGGTGTGGGGAGCGATCTCCTACACTGGCCGTACACCACTGGTGATCGTCGAGGGGACACTGAATAGTGCACGGTACATCCAAACCGTCATCGAACCCATCGTTCTACCATTCCTAGACCGGCATGGGCACTTGCTGTTCCAACAGGACAATGCACGTCCGCATGTATCCCGTGCCACGCAACGTGCTCTAGAAGGTGTAAGTCAACTACCCTGGCCAGCAAGATCTCCGGATCTGTCCCCCATTGAGCATGTTTGGGACTGGATGAAGCGTCGTCTCACGCGGTCTGCACGTCCAGCACGAACGCTGGTCCAACTGAGGCACCAGGTGGAAATGGCATGGCAAGCCGTTCCACAGGACTACATCCAGCATCTCTACGATCGTCTCCATGGAAGAATAGCAGCCTGCATTGCTGCGAAAGGTGGATATACACTGTACTAGTGCCGACATTGTGCATGCTCTGTTGCATGTGTCTATGTGCCTGTGGTTCTGTCAGTGTGATCATGTGATGTATCTGACCCCAGGAATGTGTCAATAAAGTTTCCCCTTCCTGGGACAATGAATTCACGGTGTTCTTATTTCAATTTCCAGGAGTGTATACGATCATTCCACTTCAAACCGTTCCGCACGCATACTCCCAGATATTTTACAGAAGTAACTGCTACCAGTGTTCGTTCCGCGATCATATAATCATACAATAAAGGATCCTTCTTTCCATGTATTCGCAATACATTACATTTGTCTACGTTAAGGGTCAGTTGCCACTCCCTGCACCAAGTGCCTATCCGCTGCAGATCTTCCTGCATTTCGCTACAATTTTCTAATGCTGCAACTTCTCTGTATACTACAGCATCATCCGCGAAAAGCCGCATGGGACTTCCGACACTATATACTAGGTCATTTATATATATTGTGAAAAGCAATGTTCCCATAACACTCCCCTGTGGCACGCCAGAGGTTACTTTAACGTCTGTAGACGTCTCTCCATTGAAAACAACATGCTGTGTTCTGTTTGCTAAAAACTCTTCAATCCAGTCACGCAGCTGGTCTGATATTCCGCATGCTCTTACTTTGTTTATCAGGCGACAGTGCGGAACTGTATCGAACGCCTTCCGGAAGTGAAGAAAAATAGCATCTACCTGGGAGCCTGTATCTAATATTTTCTGGGTCTCATGAACAAATAAAGCGAGTTGGGTCTCACACGTTCGCTGTTTCCGGAATCCATGTTGATTCCTACATAGTAGATTCTGGGTTTCCAAAAACGACATGATACTCGAGCAAAAAACATGTTCTAAAATTCTACAACAGATCGACGTCAGAGATATAGGTCTATAGTTTTGCGCATCTGCTCGACGACCCATCTTGAAGACTGGGACTACCTGTGCTCTTTTCCAATCATTTGGAACCTTGCGTTCCTCTAGAGACTTGCGGTACATGGCTGTTAGAAGGGGGGCAAGTTCTTTCGCGTACTCTGTGTAGAATCGAATTGGTATCCCGTCAGGTCCAGTGGACTTTCCTCTGTTGAGTGATTCCAGTTGCTTTTCTATTCCTTGGACACTTATTTCGATGTCAGCCATTTTTTCGTTTGTGCGAGGATTCAGAGAAGGAACTGCAATGCGGTCTTCCTCTGTGAAACAGCTTTGGAAAAAGTTGTTTAGTATTTCAGCTTTACGCGTGTCATCCTCTGTTTCAATGCCATCATCATCCCGGAGTGTCTGGATATGCTGTTTCGAGCCACTTACTGATTTGACGTAAGACCAGAACCTCCTAGGATTTTCTATCAAGTCGGTACATAGAATTTTACTTTCGAATTCACTGAACGCTTCACGCATAGCCCTCCTTACGCTAACTTTGACATCGTTTAGCTTCTGTTTGTCTGAGAGGTTTTAAATGCGTTTAAACTTGGAGTGAAGCTCTCTTTGCTTTCGCAGTAGTTTCCTAATTTTGTTGTTGTTCCACGGTGGGTTTTTCCCGTCCCTCACTGTTTTACTCGGCACGTACCTGTCTAAAACGCATTTTACGATTGCCTTGAACTTTCTCCATAAACACTCAACATTGTCAGTGTCGGAACAGAAATTTTCGTTTTGATCTGTTAGGTAGTCTGAATTATTATTCTTGCTAAACAGATAAACCTTCCTTCTCGCTCGATTTCTCATGAGCTTTTACAAGTACTAAGTCTCTGATTGCAAACTTAGCAAAACGCGCTTTACCGTAATGGCGACGTATGTGAACTTCGGGTTTTAGCCTCATTATTTCTCGCAAACGATCTTTTTTCACACCAATATTAATGTCAATCTGTGGAGGGAATTTGATTATTTCTTCCACAAGTCCCGGTTTGTCTGAAAACACACTCTTATTCCCCATTATTACTTCATAAATGCATTGTCTTTGTTCGTGTGTTACATTTGACAAACCGTCTACAATACTTTCCAATTCACTTTCTACACTATTGTCAATGCCGAGATTCCTCACGTTACAGTAGTTCAAATCCATACCTACGTCAATAGCATCCGGCCAGTTAACAATGTGTATAGGCTGGTATTGCCTATGCACACCGTCTCCTGCCTCGTCAAAATTAAATACTACTATTGTTTTATCTTGTGACGTACATGTCAAAGTTCTGCTTTCGCAATTAATCACTGCACGGTAGTTTAATAGCCAATCTAACCCGATAATTTGTTCCGTAGTTAAGTCTGGCACGACGACAAACTCTTGTTCAAATCGTGCCCCACATACCTCGAAGTTGACAAAAATCTGTTTTGTGACCGGTTTACTGGCCTTCCCAGTATCACCGATAATTTTCACTCCCGTTACTGGGCCGGCCGCGGTGGTCTCGCGGTCAAGGCGCTCAGTCCGGAACCGCGCGATTGCCACGGTCGCAGGTTCGAATCCTGCCTCGGGCATGGATGTGTGTGATGTCCTTAGGTTAGTTAGGTTTAAGTAGTTCTAAGTTCTAGCGGACTAATGACCACAGATGTTAAGTCCCATAGTGCTCAGAGCTATTAGAACGATTTGAACCTGTTACTGGCATAACTACGTTGCCAGGTCTGACTTTCAGCAACTCTAACATTTTCCCAGATACAGCACTCAATTCTGCACCGGTGTCAATCAACACGTTTAGTTGTAGGTCGTGCATATTAACAGACACTACTATCTGTCTACACTTGTTCTCGACTGTTTCTTTATTTTCCCACAGTAAATCCTCGTCTATATCCAGGTCATTCCAGAAAAAACCATCCGGCTTTGGTCCTAAATACGGCTTATCTGGCGGCTTTTTCAGTCTCTGTTCACATACAGTTTTAATTTTAACACGTTTGTCCTGAGGCTTAGTCTGTAGCTTCGCCTCCAATACCGAAACCTTTTCCTGTAACTCGTCACCTAGTGAGTGTTGCTTTGCTATCAATTCAATAATTGTCACCTTCGTTGATTCCTCTATGGTCAGATTGATCTCATCTGCCAATCTACCTGGAGGAATGTGCCCAGTAGTATCTGCAATTACTTCCTCTGAATCTGCGCAACCCACACTGCTACCGTCTGACCGTATAACGTCAGCTGTAACCTCATACACGCTGTAATCTACGTGTTTTTCTACCACTCGTGTCAGGCTATCGCTAAAATTTTCGAAATCTTTATCCCCAATACTTTCGCAATGTTTAAACTGGAGTTTTGCGTCGGATGGGTCGGCCACTTCTAACACTATAACTTTCAGTATAGTCTGCCGGTCAGAGCCAGAACTTTCGGTTACTACTTCAACATCCAACTCTTGCGGTATGAAACACGACGAATCTTGCTCGGGCTCCCCATTAACATCAACTATTTCTGGTAAAGTCTGCCGGTTAGGGCCAGAACTTTCTATTATTTCACAAACACTATCTTCCTGCGGGACGAGACGCGGAAAATCCTGCAGGCGCTCCCCATAAACACTTCTCCACTTCTCCCATACAGGCCCCTATAAACTCCTAGTTCGTCGTATAAGCGACCGAACTGCCTTAACCAGCCCTCATCCCTCTCTGCATCCCCTCGCTGGATGACGGACGTTTTATCTGACATCTGATCTTCTCTCAGCACTTGCGAATCATTCATAAACTCAATCTCCAGTTCCGCTGTGGGTGTTCCAGCTGCCACTTTATAATCGGTTTCCGGAACAATGCTTAAATTGTTCTCACTGACAGTGAATGTATTTTCTACTGCCGTGTCTACAGCTGATCTATCACTTGTACGCGCACTCCTTTATCCTAACACTGGCACACTCTCCTGCCGTTGATTACTCCATACGGAATTTTCATAACGACGACACCACGGTTTTCTACTGCTATTGGGCCGAAAAAAGTTCTCCACGCCCGGTCGGCCCCTCACCGCCGCGGTTAATGGTTTCCCTGTCTCGTCCCAGCAGATACGCTCCCCAGATACTGCTGAGGCGGCTGGTCACACCCTCTGGCGTTATTACTATTCTGCGAAGCCCGTATCACGCTAGTATGATACTGGTTTCCGTCATTCCTGTTATTATTTGCATTGTAACGGTTGTCATTACGGCCCGAACCACTATTGTTATTGCTGCCAAGATTGCGGTATGCATTATTCCCATAGTTATCATTGTTGTGGTTGCTGTTGTACCCGTTGTTGTTACCACGGCCTCTACCATTGTCGCGATTATTGCGCCAATGTCCTCGTCCTCAACTCTTTCCAGGAAATCATTGAATGTCCTGTAATTGCTTCCTACGTAGCGTTTTGTATCATCTGGAAGCTTCTTGTAGAGTTCCCAGACTATCTCGGGTTCTGTGCGGCGATCACGCAAATATTCCAACTTGCGGATACAGCCCTCACAAAACTCCTTCATCGAGCCGCGCAGATTCACATCGAAAGGCCTTGATACGGCAAATTAGCGCCAGACACTTTGTTGTTTTTGCTCTGACCAGTATTCAGCCAGAAACAAATGTTTGAACTCGTCAAAAGTCAGGTTCGTAATGTTGAGGTTTAAGCCCCAACGCTTGGCATCACCTGCCAACACGTCAATAACCGCATTAATTTTTCTCTCATTAGTCCATGATCTGGGTAAAACTCTTTCACAATTTTTAATGAAATCCGTCGCGTGTATACCGCCTTTTTTCAAGGAGTCGAATCGCTCCTCTTTCGTCAACAATTCCGAACTATGTGCACAGATTGGCACATAGCTCTGTTTTTCGTCAAGTTTCTTTTCTAATTCTGAAACTCTCGTAATTACTTGGCAAGTGGTTGTCGCAAGCGTTTCTACTTCCCTTTTTTTCTCTTCGCAGGTATTAGCCTGCTTCGTCACTTTAGTATCTACTTCGGATACTAAAGCCTTTAAAGTTTCCACCTTCTGTTGATCCTCTTTTTTCACTAATTGAATTTATTCCGTCACCTTATTCTCGATGATCGGAGCAACTGCTTCTCCTACACTTTTCTCGATTCTGCTAATTTCGGAATCCAAACGAGTATTTATGCTCGCAATTTTCGCCTGAACTCCTGTCATTTCCTGTTTAAGATTACCGATTTCGGTATTAATCATAACAATATCTTCTTTCATTTTATCAACTTTTGTGTTAACAACCCCAACATTGTTGTTAACAACATTAATAGCTTTGTTCTGGTTGTCTAGCTTCCTGTGAATTTTTTCAGACTGAGTTTTAATTTCTGCCGATTGACTCTTGATTTCATTAATCAAAACATTCAATAAATCAGTTAAATTCCCGGAAACTACTGGTTTTACTTCCGTAGCTTGTTCCTCTATATAATTATGTTCACCCGTATTCGTCATCAAGGGGTACAGATTTGATTTTCGCTTCCGATTTCGAAACATTTTCTAAATTTTGGAATTCCATTTCTGCTCTTTGTTGCGTTCTGGCGGTCGCGTCTTTCATGCTAGCCGCCTGCCCCTGAACAATGGGTTCCGCAGTGTGTGTTTCCCACTGTTCGACCGATTGTTCCGTATCCAAGTCTACCAAATTTTGCTAATTGTTGCCTTCACTCATTTCAATAATTTTCAATATAAATGCCAAATCTCAAATATAATTACGATTACTCCCACTACTTATTCTCGCTGACGTAACAGCCTGTTCGTAACCAATACTTTGTTACGAGATTTGCACAATGCAAAATTCGTGTCCGGAACAACCTCAGATTTGAAGATTGTCCTGTCACCAGGTCGCCACGTGAAACCTCCTCCTCACTTATCGACCTTAATGACAGTGATAAATTAAACCGCGTGTACCTAATGGAAATTTGGGAAAAGCAGTCGTCACTGAAGTTAATCTGTCGGTAAAGAGGGAGGAAAGGGTTACATCTAAATGAAAGGAAAAATGCAAATGTAACTGGTGGAAATTAATTTTGAAAAGGGGTAAAGTTAATGAAGAAAGTAAATGTGCCGCCGTTACGTTAACAATCAACTAGCGGTAATTAGATATTTGAGATCTGGGGAAAATTACGGTCGCTAGTACCATGGACAACTACTATAATAACTGAAAAAGAAAGGTTATTGCATATATAATTAGCACTGAAAGCGTGGCAACTGAAAGTTGACACGTGTTGTGTGAAAACTGAAAGTTTGTCAGAAGTAATTAATTTCGCTACACTCTGTCTTAATTTAGCAATAGAATTAATAAAACCGGAAAATTGAAAGTTAATTTAGTGACTGAAATTAATAGTGAGATATGTTTCTGAAGCACTACGAAATTCAGTAAAATAAGGTTAGTCTTGGGCTACCTCAACAATCATTTCAAAAGCTACTTGCATCTGCGCAACTTAGAAATAAGAGGTTTAACTTTGACCTTGAATTAAATGATTCTGAACAATTAACAATAGTAAAATTTAGTACGTACCAAGCTGAGCTGCAGTCACAGGTAAACTAAAATATGGCAACAAAACTCGCACTCTTAATTTGTGCTTGTGTAATCTAAATATTGTAGCCAGCTACGAATACTTTAATTGAATTTTGAAATTAAAGCAGTGCAATGGAATGATATTACTTTAATGCTGGCGTTTGAATTTCGACGACACTCAGGTTCATTCCGGAAAAGGAAGGGACCCTGCTTGGTAATGCAATTGGGACAATGAGCAACAAAGTTTCCTGCTACATTGCTGTAATTTTGAAACAATTTGAAAAGCTGGGGTCTGCCATACAGTTCTAAAACTTTACGTGCTTCCAGTCCTCCTTGTTGGTTGATTGAAGGTTTGCAGTCGTGGATAGGGGAGATGGCAGCAGTCAGTCATTGTCTTCCGTCGCTGTTGCAGAAGCTAGATGTTGGCGCGCCTTTTTCTCGACACGGTCACCTGGCGAAACGGGCTCTTGATGTGCGCCAGTTAATGTTTCCCGTCCGCGACACTGTGTCAGAAACTATCATCCCAAGTCGAGCGCAATTACATGCTGCCAAACCCCGAAAGCGCGGCAACTCGCGGGAGGGTCACACAACACACCTGCTCAACCGCCCTACTCCAGCCAGACTCTCTCTGCCCGCGCTCCCCGCGCCCGAGTTCACACTACCAAAGATCCTAAACACTTTGGTTCTCCACACGACCTATCGCTGTATTCGTTCGATACCATAGTTTTCCCTAGGAAAGACCCAGCGTAAAAATACAAATAATATTTACAAAATAAACCAATTATACATCGACATAAGTGCATATACTGGTGAGTCACCTAACATTACCGCTGGATGTATTTCGTAAACCACATCAAATACTGACGAATCGATTCCACAGACCGAACGTGAGGAGAGGGGCTAGTGTAATTGGTTAATACAAACTATAAAAAAATGCACGGGAGTATGTTTTTTAACACAAACCTAGTTTTTTTTAATGGAATCCCGTTAGTTTTGTTAGCACATCTGAACATATAAACAAATACGTAATCTATACCGTTTGTTGCATTGTAAAATGTTAATTACAACCGGAGATATTGTAACCTACAGTTGACGCTTGAGTACCACCCCTCTGCTGTTCGATCGTGTGTATCGGAGAGCACCGAATTACGTAGGGATCCAAAGGGAACGCTGATGGACCTTAGGTACAGAAGAGACTGGAACAGCACATTACGTCCACATGCTAACAGCTTTTTATTGGTTTTTTTCACTGACGCACATGTACGAGTACATTACAATGAGGGGTGAGGTACATGTACACACGTGGTTTCCGTTTTCAATTACGGAGTGGAATAGAGTGTGTCCCGACATGTCAGGCCAATAGATGTTCAATGTGGTGGCCATCATTTGCTGCACACAATTGCAATCTCTGGAGTAATGAATATCGTACACGCCGCAGTACATCTGGTGTAATGTCGCCGCAGGCTGCCACAATACTTTGTTCGGTCGTGTGTGGGTTGTAGGTACATCACGGTACACATTCTCCTTTAACGTACCCCACAGAAAGAAGTCCAGAGGTGTAAGATCAGGAGAACGGGCTGGCCAATTTATGCGTCCTCCACGTCCTATGAAACGCCCGTCGAACATCCTGTCAAGGGTCAGCCTAGTGTTAGTTGCGGATTGTGCAGGTGCACCATCATGCTGATAAAACATACGTCGATGCGTTTCCAGTGGGACATTTTCGAGCAACGTTGGCAGATCATTCTGTAGAAACGCGATGTATGTTGCAGCTGTTTGAGCCCCTGCAATGAAGTGAGGACCAATGAGGTGGTCGCCAGTGATTCCGCACCATACATTTACAGTCCACGGTCGCTGTCGCTCTACCTGTCTGAGCCAGCGAGGATTGTCCACGGACCAGTAATGCATGTTCCGTAGATTCACTGCCCCGTGGTTTGTGAAACCCGCTTCATCGGTAAACAGGTAGAACTGCAACGCATTCTCTGTTAATGCCCATTGACAGAATTGCACTCGATGATTAAAGTCATCACCATGTAATTGCTGATGTAGTGACACATGAAACGGGTGAAATCGGTGACGATGCAGTATGCGCATGACACTACTTTGACTCAGTCCACCGGCTCTCGCAATGTCCCGTGTACTCATGTGTAGGTTCATGGCAACAACAGCTAACACACCAACTGCACTCGCTTCTCCAGTGACGGGCCTGTTACGGGCCCGTTTGCGTGCTACGACCATACCTGTTGCATACAGTTGCCGGTAGATGTTTTGCAATGTGCGGCACGTTGGATGCTCTATGTCCGGGTACCGTTCTGCATACACCCTGCAGGCTTCCGCTGCATTTCGTCTACACTCGGCATAGATGAGTATCATCTCCGCCTTTTCAGAGTTCGAATACACCATGGTCACAGTTCCTACAACACTACACTATCACAGACGTCTGGTAACACGGTGTACTACAGTTGGTCTGCGTGCGGAGACGAATGCAGAATAACAATAGCAGCAAGCGCTACATGCGGACACTGCGACAGCTAGACCAAACCACAACAGTGCACTACAGCCACACTCGTAAACACGGTCGTCATCGTAAACATGTCCCTGCAGATGCTGCTCGCCGACCGTGGCCCGTGTTTGTTACAATACGCAACTGAACGTCGGAGGTTTCAAGCGTCAACTTTAGGTTACAATATTTCCGGATGTAATTTACATTTTACAGTGCAACAAACGGCACTGATTACGTATTTGTTTATATGTTCAGATGTGCTAACACAACTAACGTGGTTCCATTTAAAAAAAACGTAGGTTTGTGTTAAAAAACATAGTTCCGTGCATTTTTGTATGGTTTGTATTAAACAATTACACTAGCCCCTCTCCTCACGTTCGGTCTGTGGAATCGGTTCGTCAGTATTTGATGTGTGGTTTACGAAATATATCTAGCGGTAACGTTAGGTGACTCACCCTATATATATATATATATATATATATATATATATATATATATATAATAAAACAATTGCAATATACAAAGGCATAGCAATGTCATATATTCTGGTAACAAAATAAGGGAAAAATTTATTGTACAACAGATGGAAATAGGAGGATAAGCATTTCCGGCGTTACATGGTGACTTGAAGAGCGAATCTTTCAGCTTCATGGACCCATTGTCTGTCACACGCAAGCAATTGATCTTCCATATTAGAGCCAAGATTTAAGCCCCAATTTTTCAGGCCTTCCAACCTTCCTGTCACCCCATCATTGAAATATTTCACTTTATCTAGTGCACTAACTTTGAATGTATTTGGTCATACAAAAACATTCTTGGGTAATCCTTCCCATACGCAATGGTTGAAACTTTCATTTGTGTTCTGAGTGCTCCCATGAAGACATTTACGAATCAAAACACCGTCACTCGGGTCTCTAGAAATTGGTTTCACCTCATTCATAACAGGCTCAGGAAGAGAATGCTTATAATGGTATATTTGATCACTCTCTTTTGCTTTTCGGTAACTACACCAAGAATCTGCTCCTTTAGGGCAAAATCCGTGAACAGGGCGGTCATCTGTGAACAACTTATGAAAGTAGGTGGCCCATACAGCTATCCTCATTGCTGTAACATCATTCAGAGGTGCAGTTCGTCTAATGGCTAGTCAATAATTACTCTGAAGGAGGTCTATTTCCGTTTCCGTCAATCTGCCTCGGCCAGACAGAGATTTTCCATGAGATAGCATTTCTCTTCGTAGCTTCCTCAATCTAGCACCCATCCCATTTTTCACATGTCCACAACACTCCAGGTTTGTTACCAAGGTATCACCATAAATATTGAACTCATTAATTTTATTGAAAGCTTGGAGTCGCTATCGCCTATGTACTTCGTATATCTAACGTTTAGACGGGCACCGACCTCTGAAATATTTTTAGAGCTCCGTCACACTCTAATACTTCCACTGCAACCATCACAGTTCTCAGAACACTGATGTTCAATATGTCCTTCAGTGTTACCATGGCAGGTGTGCCAGTGCTTAGATAAGCACTCAACATCAACAACTTTTCCATCCTCTTGAGAAGTAGCACCTGCAACCCCATTCAAGGAATTATGTCCTAGACGTAACCATGTCCCTTCGAGTGCAACAGCAATGTCCTTGGTTCCACTAATATTTACTGTTTCTTCTACAGTGTAGTTCACAGATGCTTTAGACACAACCGTCAAGGCACCTAAATATGCATATGGTGGAACAGCGACAGTGTGGTGTACTACTGGCTGCTTCTCCGAGGTATAACCGTCATTGTTGACATTTATTGTGAACAACTGAGACATCCTTCAGTCCAAGAACAACGACCAGTGAGACTGCGTGAAGTGCGCACTCCACGATAAGGCTCGCCAGCATTTTGCTACACTTACAACACTATACAAGAGTTGGGCTGAGAAGTCACTCTGCATCCGCTTTATTCGCCTCATACTGCGCCCTCAGATTTTCACCTTTTCGACTGTCTGTCTAATAATCTTCAAGGAACTCCGGATGAAAATACACTGTGAACATGGCTCGACGAGTTCTTCGCCTCAATACTGACTTCTATAGTCTCGTAATTGGACAGTTGCAGCAGCATTGGCAGATTGTTGTAAATAGTGAAGGAGAATATATTTGAGCCGTGGCTGGCGAATGCTTTGCGTTGGATTAAACTTTGGTTGCTATTCTGTGTTTAGTCTCCCTCGGTTATCGCAATTATGTTGTAGTCCTCTCTTTCCGTGGGTGGCAGCAGCGATGTGTATCGATATTCTCACCTCGGACTATCTTTGGCCTGGTGCTTATAGTTTCCGGCTGGACTGTGTGTGGGCAGATGGTCGGTGGGCGTGCAACAGTGAGGAAATCTCCAAGGCGTTTAGTTTGGCTGGGCCCGCTGGCGGACTCTGTGGGGTGTCAGAGTGTGTGGTGCTGTCCCGATTGCTACGAGATTCGTGGCTCACCGATCCTGGACATGAAAGTTGAGTTTCAACTTAATCTACCGATAAGTCACGACTGTCCACAGTGTGTCGCTTGGGGTTCGTTGTCAGCTGTTGGGAATATTCCCGTGAGCAACAACTTGTGTTTTCAAGTTGGCAAATTTTAGCCACCCTCCGGTGGAGTTTAACTGTACTTGGTTATTTCAAATGAAGTGTACCATCGGAATCTTCTGCATTGTGGCCGTGAACGTTCTGGTTAACTGCCCTGGCTGTTGACGTAAATTCAGGCAGTGTATTTTCCTCATCGTGTTGTTGCTGTCCGGCACGGTGTGTAGTTTGACAGTTCAATATAAAATTGGTTGTGGGCGCCAATACCTTCTACGTTGTTCCATTTAATTCCCTGTTGTGTGCTGGTCGGATGAAGTGGAGGTTATCTTCTCAGTGGGTCCGTTGACTGTCTGTAGGTTGAGTTGTCGTCGGATCGACAATAGTTGGGCCGACTGCCTGTCTTACCTAAGCGAGCGTTTGTGTTTGAATCCCAGGCCGACCCTAGACCTTCTCACCGCCCTTGGGTGTACTACCTTATCTACACCACTGGCCACTAAAATTGCTACAACACGAGGATGACGTACTATAGACGCGAAATTTAACCGACAGGAAGAAGATGCTGCGATACGCAAATGATTAGCTTTTCAGAGCATTCACATAAGGTTGGCGCCGGTGGCGACACCTATAACGTGCTGACATAAGGGAAGTTTCCAACCGATTTCTCATACGCAAACAGCAATTGACCAGCGTTGCCTGGTGAAACGTTGTTGTGATGCTTCGTGTAAGTAGGAGAAATGCGTACCATCACGTTTCCGACTTTAATAAAGGTCGTATTGTAACCTATCGCGATTGCGGTTTATCGTATCGTGACATTACTGCTCGCGTTCATCGAGATCCAATGACTGTTAGCAGAATATGCAATCGGTGGGTTCAGGAGGGTAATGCGGAACGCCGTGCTGGATCCCAACGGCCTCGTATCACCAGCAGTCGAGATAACAGGCATCTTATCCGCATGGGTGTAACGGATCGTGCAACCCCGTCTCGATCCCTGAGTCAACAGATGGGGACGTCTAAAAGACAACAACCATCTACACGAACAGTTCGACGAAGTTTGCAGAAGCATCGACTATCAGCTCGGACACCATGGCTGCGGTTACCCTTGACGCTGTATCACAGATAGGAGCGCCTGCAATGATGTTCTCAACGACGAACCTGGGTGCACGATTGGCAAAACGTAATGAATCCAGGTTCTGTTTACAGCATCATGATGGTAGCATGTGTGTTTGGCGACATCGTGGTGAACGCACATTGGAAGCGTGTATTCGTCATCACCATACTGGCGTATCACTCGGCGTGATGGTATATGGTGCCAGTGGTTACACGTCTCGGTCGCCTCTTATTCGCATTGACGGCACTTTGGACAGTGCACGTTACATGTCAGATGTGTTACGACCCGTGGCTCTACCCTCCATTCGATCCCTGCGAAACCCTACATTTCAGCAGGATAATGCACGACCGCATGCTGCAGGTCCTGTACGGGCCTTTTTGGATACAGAAAATCTTCGACTGATGCCCTGGCCAGAACATTCTCCAGATCACTCACCAATTGAAAACATCTGGACAATGGTGGCCGAGCAACTGGCTCGTCACAATACACCAGTCACTACTCTTGATGAACTGTGGTATCGTGTTGAAGCTGCATGGGCAGCTGTACCTGTACACGCCATCCAAGCTCTGGTTGACTCAATGCCCAGGCGTATCAAGGCCGTTATTACGGCCAGAGGTGGTTGTTATGGGTACTGATTTCTCAGGATCTACGCACCCAAATTGCGTGAAAATGTAATCACATGTCAGTTTTAGTATAATATATTTGTCCAATGTATACCCGTTTATCATCTGCATTTCTTCTTGGTGCAGCAATTTTAATGGCCAGTAGTGTAGTTGGTTCATGTTGTTTGTACTTGTATGGCTTCTAGCCGATTTTTAGATTAAGGATGTTTTGCCTTTATGGCAGCACATTGTTTGGGTCTTCAGCGTAATTTAAGAACTGTTTTACGTAAGACCTTTGGCATTTTTTAAAAAATTTGTGTTATTGAGCCTTAACTGTTGCGCCTTCGACTGATTTTGAATTTAAGTTGTTTTCTCTGAAAGTGCCTGACTCTTTATGCCTTAAGCCTAATTAAGGGGCTGTTTTAAGATAAGCCTTTGCCTTTTAAATTTTTTGATTTTGGTTGAGCTTTAAATTAATGCCTTTCAGCAGTTTTTAAAATAAAGTGGTCCTGCCCGTAGGGCAAGTGATTGTACGGCGCATTCAGCCACTAATTAAGTTCCAAAACTAAAGCTGTGTTTTTTTTCCTAAATTTTCTTGGCTCTTGTAATGTTTGATCAAATAGAAGGTTCTATGTTCGAGTGTAACTAACAGTCGCTTATTTTGGCCCCTTTGCACAACTTAATCTACCTGTCCTGTCCTGCTGGTTTACCAGGGCGTCTCAATATTATTGGGTGAAGTCTCTGCTATGCTCATCTGTTGTGCTTATTAAACTTACTAGAAAACGCTACTAAAATTATTTAAAGTTTCCGGGCTGAATTGCCGTGGTCAATGTATAAAACTGCTTCCCCTTCCTGACGTTTCGTTGCCTACTGCGGGCAACATCTTCTGAGGGGAGTCGGCGACTGCCTGCTAGGCGCTGGAGGTCCCGCTTATATACAGCGCTTAGATGGCGCCACACTCATCACGTGCTTTCGACTTTAAAACTATATTTGGCTGGTGCCATCTCTCTCGATCATAGGTAATCGATAGTCACTTCGTTGGTAGAGAGTCGACCGCCATACCTTGTCTAGTTTTAATCCTTCTTCTTTTTTATTAAAATTATTTTCGTGCTTGTAGATCTCTATAGTCTCTCTATACATGCGGGTATAATAATGTTAGGTCCTAGCTATCGCGTTTGTCTCACTAACTTTTATTTCATGATTACCGTCTTTGAAAACGTGTTCCGCTACACCTGATTTGTCAATTTGTCCCAATCTACAGTTCCTTTTGTGTTCCTTTTAGTTGTTCCAATATAAACCATGCCACAGCTACACGGAATTTTATACACACCTGGGGTAGCAAAGGGGTGTCGTGCGTCTTTAACCGATCTTAAGCTTTCACTAATTTTCTTGGTAGGTCGAAAGATTGTCTCCACCTGTAACTTGACCAAAACTTTCCCAGTACGGTCCGAGATGTTATGAATAAATGGAAGAAAAACTTTTCCAGTCAACGGTTGTTGTTGTCGTGTATTTTCGGACACTATTCTTCTAGGTGGAGTGCCCGATCTGTTTCGATGTCAGTGTACCCATATCTCTTGAAAGCCGTTCGCAAGGTATATAGGAAAGACACACACACCCCGATCGTTACCTACATAAGGATTCGAATCATCATCCTAGGCAGAAGAGAGGAGTCAGAAAAATTTTAGTGGACAGGGGAAATAACATCTATGAGCCAATTTATTTGCAAGATGAATTAAGCCATTTGCGAACGGCTTTCAAGAGAAATGGGTACACTGACAACGAATAGATCGAGTACTCCACCGTAGAAGAAAAGTGTCCGAAAATACACGACGACAACAACCGTCGGCTGGAAAAGTTTTTCTTCCATTTATTCATAACATCACAGATCGTACTGGGAAAGTTTTGGCCAAGTTTCATGTGGAGACAATCTTTCCACCGACCAAGAAAATTAGTGAAAGTTCAAGATCGGTTAAAGACGCACGACACCCCTTAGCTACCCCAGGTGTGTATAAAATTCCGTGTAGCTGTGGCATGGTTCATATTGGAACAACTAAAAGGAATGTTAATACCCGCCTAACGGAACACAATTAGTAACTGTACATTGGGACAAATTGGCAAATCAGGTGTAGCGGAACACGTTTGCAAAGACGGTGATCACGAAATAAAATTTAGTGAGACAAACGTGATAGTTAGGACCTCACATTATTATACCTGCATGTATAGAGAAACTATAGAGATCTACAAGCACGAAAATAATTTTATTAAAAAAGAAGAAGGCTTAAAACTAGACAAGGTATGGCGGTCGACTCTGTAACAACGAAGTGACTATCGATTACCTATAATCGAGAGAGATGACACTAGCCAGAGATAGTTTTAAAGTCGAAAGCACGTGATGAGTGTGGCGCCATCTAAACGCTGTATATATGCGGGACCTCCAGCGCCTAGCAGGCAGTCGCCGACTCCCCTCAGAAGATGTTGCCCGCAGTAGGCAACGAAACGTCAGGAAGGAGAAGCAGTTTTATATACTGACCACGGCAATTCAGCCCGGAAGTTTTAATTAATGAAGACGCCGGCCGTGAAAGCTTACATGTTATGATTAAACGATACTAAGTTATGCAACAACCGGATAGTATATTCGCTGGTGGATCTGTGCTGTCCTTCTCCCGAATGAGAACGGAAATGCCTCTATCACTGTGCAGACTTGATCTCAGACAGGGAAGCAACGAGAGCCGGAGGTGTCCCGTAATAGACACAGGGCAGGCGCGATGCCACGGAGCGTGGACGCGCTTGCGCCCCTCACCAAGAAGCCGGCAGGGCGACATCCTCGCAGCAGACAACAACAGTCGGAGAGCAGACTCGCGCGACTTCAAAGAAGGCTGATTTAATCTGGGTTCTCATTCTGCGCGCGCCGCACAGCCTTTGCCCCTCGGAGGCAGGTCGCCGGCGAACACTGGGCGCCTTTGAATCTGCTAGCAGCCCAGCCTGGCGCCGTCGCCGTCGCCTGCCCGCCACACCCCACTGCGCCACGAATGCTGCTGCTGATTGTTAACTTGATGCTCGCGGAGCTGCCCATAGGCGCCCGGCGCGCGCACGCCAACACACACATTTTTGTCGTCTCTCCCGCCCCCTTCTTTGTTGGCACAAACAATTAGCATATTTCTGGTTCAGGAGCGAGAACTCTACGAAGGCTGTTTTTCCTTTGCTGCAGAAATCTTTTTCCTCGGTTCGCTGATCTCATCGTCTTTCAATTTGCTCTCCCTTATTTCACTTTTCTGCGGTGAAATTCACACATGGCTGCGCAGTGACGACGGAGGAGTGAGACATGGTTTCAAGAAACTAAGACCAAAACGATAGGTACATTTTAATGTTTGTATTCCGGGAGTAAGGAGGGATTTTAGTGTGCGCATTCGTGTTTCATTCCATGCATCAATAGGTGTCGCATTAGTTGCTCGATCACAAATACCGAAATTTCCACAGACGTAGTTACAAATTAGCGACAGATCTAAATTAAAGTAGCGTTCACGTTCATTGTCTACGAAAATAATTTGGTATATGGCTATCCTCAATTAGTAGAAAGCTCTCATCCACAACTGAAATGTTAAAAAGAGAGGCAGGAAGGGCTATCTCCTTAGAGCTAGCAAACTGATTTCAGAGCACCTGAGTGATCAACAGGAACATTTTATCTCCAGTCCTAACAACGTTGAGTATCAGTGGAGGAATTTCAAGATACAACTTGAAGAGGTATGAGCCAGTCGAAATTCTGAGGGATGCAGAAGACACGATGTGGATCAACAGGCATGTTAGATAACTGCTGCGAAAGCAAAGAGAGCTTCATTGCAAACTTTATCACATCCCAAGCCATACAGACAAAGAAAAGCCAAACGAAGCCAAAATTAGCGTAAGAAGAGCCATGCGTGATGCTGTAGACAGAAAATTATGGTCTGATGTTAAATCAGCAAACCGATTGAAGCTGTATATCCAGACACTCTGTGACCGTAAAGGAACTGATGTGGAAGACGGCACAAAAGAGGCCGAAATACAAAATGCCTTTTTCCAAAATTGTTTCACGGAGGAAAATCGCACCATAGTGCCTCTTTTAAATCGTCGCACGAACGACAAAATGAATTATATCGATTTACGTGACCACTGGGTCAAACAGCTGAAATCGCTCTACAGACGCCTAACGGGATACCGGTAAGACTCTGCACAGATCCAAAGAAGAGCAGCACGTTTCCTTGGATTCATTTAGTATGCAGGAAAGCGTCACATAGTCGATCAAATAACTTCAGTGGCAGACGCTACAGGAGAGGCATTCTGCATCCAAATGTGGTTTATTTTTCGACCTCCAAGAGCGTACGTTTGCTGGAAGAATCAACAAATTAGTTGTTACCTTCTACGTAATCTCGCTAAAAGAACATAAGTAAAAAAAAAAATACAGAGGTTCGAGGCCATATGGTGGATTACCGGACCCCAGCATGATTACAAAGATTCACATATTAATCGAACGTTGTTTCGTAATCTACACTTCCTGAGGATTCTACTCTTACACTCCAATGAATCTCACTCTGGCATTAAGCTTATCTGCTAAGAGTTGGATGTGATCATTTCACACGAAACAGTTCTATTCTCATTCTCTTAGATATTTAATTGATATGACTTTCTTGCTTTTGCTACCGCCTTTATCCCGCATGTAACTGGCATGTAACTGAGGCGGGACATGGGAACCAGCCCGGTATTCACCTAGTAGGATATGAAAAACTGCTTAAAAAAGCACATCCAGGCCGGCCAGCACACCAGCCGTTGTCGTTAAACCGCCGGGCGGATTCGATCTGGGGCCGGTGCGCCTACCCGAGTCTAGGATGCAGCACGTTAGCGTTCTCGGCTACCCTGGCACGTATTTAATGGGCATGACTATTTCCAGATA
The DNA here is from genome assembly GCF_021461385.2 of Schistocerca piceifrons. Classification (NCBI taxonomy): domain Eukaryota; kingdom Metazoa; phylum Arthropoda; class Insecta; order Orthoptera; family Acrididae; genus Schistocerca; species Schistocerca piceifrons. The sequence continues at coordinate 406,854,925 of NC_060139.1, forward strand.
TTTTTCTGGGGTCGTGTGATTATTCAATAATTGGTCTTTCTCTCTATTTGTCAGTAGTATTCTTCGTGTATGTTCAGAGTCAACCACTTGATTATCTGCAAGTATTTCTGCATTTTGCTGCAATTTTCTAGCGTTGCGACATCTCAGTGTACAACAGCATCATCAGCAAGAAATCTCACAGAACTTGCGATGTTACCCTCTGGATCATTTATGTACAGGATTTTTCAAAGTTCTTGCGCCTAGCGTCAGTAGGCATAATTAGTTAGAGACAAGACGCTTTCCGGAGACGCTAGGTGTCCTTCAAGTTTGGTTATACGCCTGCGGTGTGAGTTCTCCCAGTGATCTGCTCCCTGTGAAAAGCGGCAGACGGGACAGTTATTGAATAACCTGTATCGCTTTCACCTCTATTGCTTTGCTGGAGTGAGTTGTATGCTGCACAGCTGGTTAGAAGACGCTATTAGTTCAATGAAACCGCGTCGTCAAAGACCCAGAGTAGCGCCGCCGGGAAGCATCAGCGAACATAATGTCGGTGAGAAAAGTTCTTCCCCTCTATATAATCTATCACTCCTAGATGTCTGTAGCAAAGACTGTGACACATCCAATTTGTTAAGAATAGTTAAAGACCTTTAATACTCTCGTGAGGTTCTCCCGAAGTTACTTTTGCGTCCGAGGATTTCTCTCCCTTAAAATGATTCACTGAATTCTGTTTGCTAGAAAATCATCAAACATATTTGACACATATCTGTCCTCGGTACTCACCGAGTTTGGCCCTTAATGCTCAACATTTTTGTTCTCAGAAGTGAATGGTTCATGCTGACAGCAAATATAATTTGAAATTTGTTTTTTTTCTGTTTTTTTTCTTTTTCTGTTCTGTCGCACTGCTGCGCGGAAATATCGCGAAAGGCTACTAAGACAGACGGCGACCGTTTAACTCATACCAGTGACGGATTCTTCTAATTTAAATGATTATTAAGTAGAGAGAATCCTGTTGTATACCTGTTTGCGAGTATTCATAGTGGAAGCGAACTAGTTAACATATATATCATTTGATCTGAAATATGTTTTCGGTGAAGTTAGCTCCATTGAAATCCTACTTCAGTAGTTCGTTTCTTTATAGCACTTCATTCTTTGAATAGAAGGAGGATTACTCCTTGGAAGAAAGGACAAAAAAGCGAGTAAAAATTGGTATGGCTGTCCTCACTGCCGTAGGTACAGTCGTGCTCAAAAGTATCCGAACGACCTGCATTGCATTTCGCCTGATTCGCATGCAACCCACATAACGCAGCTGTCTAGCTGGTCCTCTAAACGCTCCTTGGTACAGTCCTTTGAATATTGAAAATGGTTCCAACAAGTCACCACTAGAAAACACTGCTCTGTAGCGCAATAACTCTAGATGTAAAGTAATACCACGATACTACAAATGTCAGGAAACACCTTATCACAGATAAGACTGTCCTGAGGGCTTGTAAGCTCACATTTATTACAATAAATGACATACCTGATATATTACCACTCTTATTATTACGTCAGATAAGTAATACACGTAGTAAGTTCGTCGTATTCATGATTTTCTCTTCAAAGTAACATAACGTACTTATTATTTAATACAAAATGAGATTAAAAATTTAAGTTATTGCCGAGCAGCTACTTGAGAATTTGTACGAACTTTAATTGACAGGACGAACCGTCTCGTTCTGCATATGGATTCAAACCCAGGTCATGTAGACTAAGCAATGATTTCGTGACTGACGGAAACTAACAGTCATTCCTGATTAGGCATACAGAGTGTGACATACCTCGATTTTAGACAGTATAAGTTAGCCAATATCAACTTTAAATTGCATAACGAAAACATTTTTAACGGACGCGAATTCCTACCCAGCATCTATTGTCCCTGTTGACGAACTACGAGAGGTCTTAAATATTGCTTCTTCACAAGTAACTTACTTGAATTGCCGTGAGGTAAAGCTTTGTGTTGGACAGGGATTCGAACCCAGAACCTAATCGGATAGTTATCGACGCACAATCAACTGTGACATATCGGATTTTCTCGGCGGTAGCTGGATGTTTTAACCGAAATGACGAGATGAAACATAATTTTCTTCTTCCCAGGACTCCAACGTGGCACATATCGCTGTTGTGTTCTAGAGAAAACGAACGTTAAATATGGGTATGTAGCACCAGCAGCGACATGTGAGAATGTTTGAACCAGAAATAATATGACGAAGAGTTCAGTGCTGACTGGGAATAGAGCTCCACACATATCGTTGTTGACTACACGCAAAGAAACGTCAGCTACCGAATTTTTATCCAGCTCGATATAACATCTTTCAGTGATCTCGCAAATAGTTCAGTCTCACTGGGAGTCAAAAACGTCACATATCGTTAGTGTTGGCAACGAATGAAAATACATTAAAAATTAAAATTATTATCTACCGGCAGATAGGTGTTCTCACGTTAGACCTTGATAATACATAACGAAATCTTTAGCGCCGGGCCAGGATTCGAACCCATTCACGCACAATATGTGGAGATGTTGAGGAATCTGCAGTTTTGAACAAACAACAAATTGTAGCCGAACTGTATTGTCATGAATGGATCAAATTGCGCGTTAAGCACGGTCTGAGTTGCATTCCCTGTTCAAAACCAATTTTATCGACATACAGAAACTCAGATGAAAGATGGAATAAGTGTCCTGTGAGCCTACATAGCGTTTGTTTCGTCACTAGAAATAAATAACTAGTATAAGAACGGTTACTGGTGATAGAGTTTCTACATGGCGCCACTCCGGACTTTATTGTGGTTCAACCTAACGTCTGCTTGGTAGAGAAGGAATTATTTTTAATGTTAATTTCAGACCACAATGCCATTATATCATCTTCACTTGGTGTAGCCAGAAGAGAATGGAATCTGTCTCTCCATATCTAAAAATCACTGACAGAAGTTGGAATCGAGCCCACACCATAGATATACAAACATATCATAAGTCCAGCAGACCACCAAACCCTCTTCCCTTCGGCTCATTTATCTATCGTAACACCGTTGCGCCACACTGGTTGAGAATTCTGACACACAGGCTCCCTGTAGTAATTTGCAGCATTTACTTGGTTCACCGAATCACCATGAAATAGCTGCCTCCGCTACCCAGTGCATACATTCGACTTTATTTTGTAATGACCAAAATAAAATCACACAACTGCCACCTACCAGAACTGCTAACAGTGTAGGATAGAGAAATTTAAATAGGAAGTGTTTCATTCCACTTGAGCTACTCTATTGTGCTATCTCGTTCTTGAAAACGTCGTGCAGTGCAAATGTGGCATTTCATAAATAAAGTTTTGTAATTGTGGTGTCACCGCCAGACACCACACTTGCTAGGTGTCGCCACTGTCAGTGATCGCAGACCGAGCGCCACCACACGGCAGGTCTCGAGAGACTTAGTAGCACTCGCCCCAGTTGTACGGACGACTTAGCTAGCGATGCAACACTGACGAAGCCTCGTATTTGCAGAGAAGACAGTTAGAATAACCTTCAGCTAAGTCAATGGCTACGACCTAGCAAGGCGCCATAGCCATTGATAGTTATCGTATGAAGCATGCCTCATCAAGAACGATGTATACAAATGATGGATTAAAGTTAAGTATTCCAGAAGCTACGTACTTTTCTTTATAGCATTCATTACGTATCCTGTTTCAGACCTCACGCCATCCTGCGTGAGCTTATAGCGTGCATTTCGGCCTTCTCTAGCTATATAACAAGTGGCGACGAGGATGGGATTCGACATCTGACGTCCACGCCGTTTTCGCCTCAGTCAAACGGTGCCGCTGAACGATTAGTCCGGACTTTCAAGTCACAGATGTTGAAGCTGAAAGCGTCGCATTCTCGGGAGGACGCGTTATTGCTCTTTTTGTCCTTGTATCGCTCTCCGCCTCGCGATGGTCGCTCGCCGGCTGAGTTACTCCATGGTCGTCCTCATCGAACCTTGATGTCTTTGCTGCATCCGCCGCATCAGGTTCCTGTGCAGCGGCAGACTCCTGCTTTTGCTCCAGGCGACGTTGTATTCTATCGCAACTATCGAGGTTCACGGGGTTGGCTCGCAGGGCGCATTCTCGCTGCCTCGGCCGCGCGATGTATTTGGCTTTGGGGGCCTCTGGTGAGGTGCGTCGGCATCTCAATCAGCTGCGCCTCTGTCGTCGCACGGGTTCTGCCGCTCCCCGTCTGCTTTCAGCGACGGTGCCGTCCGGTCAGCGCCCTGGGGACCCATCTACTGGCTCGCCTCATCCCCAGGTGTTACCGACGCTGCCTTCCATTTTGCCCCATGGCGACGCGCCGCCGCCGCCGCCGCCGCCGCCGCCTGTTCTCCCGCCGGCGCCGCCCGCAGTGGACGCGTCGCTGCAACCGCCTGGCGCCTGTCCTCCGCCATGGAACTCTCGCCCGCTCCGGACCACTTGGCGTCTTCGCGCGTCGGGTACCCCGACGCGATGGAGGTCGATCCTTCGGCCCCTCCTGTCTCTTTATGGGCGCATACACCGCATGTTGGCGTGCACCCTGGACTAGGTTTTCAGGCGTTTCCTAGCTCCCCTCGGACCGAATGGCCGGGTGCGGGTGGCACAGCCTCGCCTGTTGTTAGGCTCCCCACCTCATCGCATACGCCAACATGGGGTCCTCCCCACGGCGGGTGGAAGCCTTATAACACGACCGTTCGCCGATTTGCGGGGGAGGAATGTGGTGTCACCGCCAGACACCACACTTGCTAGGTGGTAGCTTTAAATCGGCCGCGGTCCATTAGTACATGTCGGACCCGCGTTTCGCCACTGTCAGTGATCGCAGACCGAGCGCCACCACACGGCAGGTCTCGAGAGACTTACTAGCACTCGCCTCAGTTGTACGGACGACTTAGCTAGCGATGCAACACTGACGAAGCCTCGTATTTGCAGGGAAGATAGAATAGCCTTCAGCTAAGTCAATGACTACGACCTAGCATGGCGCCATAGCAATTGATAGTTATCGTATGAAGCATGTCTCATCAAGAACGATGTATACAAATGATGGATTAAAGTTAAGTATTCCAGAAGCTACGTACTTTTCTTTATAGCATTCATTACGTATCCTGTTTCAGACCTCACGCCATCCTGCGTGAGCTTATAGCGTGTATTTCGACCTTCTCTAGGTATATAACAGTATTCCTAGAATCCCAAAATTTGCTTGTCAGCGGCGGGAAGAGGAGTTACTTGTTGTGCGGAATTGTAAGTTTTTCACCATCGCACTATGAGCCGAAAGTATTTTCGTGCGTTTTTCTTATCGATGTTTTTTCTGACTGCTTGTAGCTCTTTCACAGAAGGGATTAAAACGGTGCAGTCACTGAGACTGGAACTACGAACCGTAAAAGATGCTTATTCACAGGTCAGCACGGTACCACAGAGCTGTCGAAGAACAACGCGTCTTAGTCTCCACTTACGAGTTCAGTACTTTCTAGAAATCGTTAACCGCTATTTTAAGGACGATATTAGTTGCGTTTTCCCCGTGCAACTACTTTCCTGGGCTTAAAACAGTAAATTTACAACCTTTTGTTACACCTCAAGCGATAATAACTTAGATTATTCAATGGAAATGACAGGTAAAATGAAGTGAACTTTGAGGCTTATTTTCATGCACACCAGAAAGTAACTCGTCGATCACAGAGTTGCCAAACATACGTTGCCTTGTTGCCAAATCTCAGTTACAGTACCAGCAGGAAGAAGACGAACCGATGTGATCCTACAGCGGGCTGGGAAGTGACCATAGCTGGTGTCTCCAAGTCGCCGCTGCCACGGCCTGGAATACGTAATGCGTCTGATTCGCAATTTTTTAACTAGGTTTAGGGACTAGAGCGTAGTTACTAATAATGCTCAGAACTGACTGCAAACTAAGCATCATAAATTCTTTATTTGTCATAATTGTTTTTATGTTTGTTACGTGAGTATACTCAAAACTAAGAAACTCATTCACAGACGTTTTCGTGCCTCGCCGATAGTCGAGCACAACAAACAAATAAAAATAAAAATAGAATGTGTGTGTGTGTGTGTGTGTGTGTGTGTGTGTGATAGAGAGAGAAGATAAAAATCAAAAAGAATGAGAGAGAGAGAGAGTAAAAAATTGTTCTAAAGAAATTGAATCATGGTATGTAAAGAAATCTTTCATTAAAATGAGACGTTCCACATCAATACGAAACATCGTATTCATGATCTATGAAATAAAAATTGATCTAATGTAATCTAATTTAATCTGGTCATATCATATTGATGACTAGCCATGAGGGGTCACGAATTACCGAAATTTTTGCCAATTTTTGTAATAAACCGGAACTTCTATCGAGACCCTTTCGTCCCTGTTAACTAACCACGAAAGAGGTCTGATATACCTCCATTCAGAAGTAACAAAGTGTGCATACATGAAAAGATGAAGTGCATGATGTGAAGTTCTGTAATAAAGATACGAAACCAACACGTAATCGGATTGTTAACTAAGTAAAATCAAATGTTAAGTATCGGTTTTTCTTACCAGCTGCTAGGTGTTTGAATCTAAAATAAGGATACAAACTTTTGTGCCTAAGCGACAATCTAACTGCACACCTACCGTGCATCCACGAATATAACTTAAATATCAGTTGCTTACTCACCAACGGTAAGATGTGTGCGTGTTTGACCAGAAATAACGACACATATTGCGATTGATGGCAACACATGAACAGACATTAAAAATGCACGTTAATTTTCACTAGCAGGCCGGTGTGCACGTGATAGGGCTTGAAATGAAATTACGAATATTTTTGTATTGGATCAGGATTCGGTCCCACATACTTACCTTTGGAGGAGACCTAGAGAAGATTGCAGTCTTGGGAAAAGGAACGAAATGATTGAACAATACTGTTCCGAGAGATTCAGATCCTCGAAAGAGGAGATATGAATTCGAATCACAGTCCAGCACCAAATTTTCAACGTCTTTAGTTCAATCAAGTACAAGTAAAATAAGAGCCCTGTTCCTTTAAATGGCTATCGGTTCATCAAATAAAATAAATTTTTTTTATATAAGTAAGTTTATTGGCGACTGTATTTCTGTTTACCATGAGTTCCAATATGTCATTTCCCAACATAAACCGGCTCTGGTCAGTTGGTAATGAAGGAACGTGGTGTTTAATGCGCATTCTAGATTATACCGTCTTTCTCTTGAGGTTACCAGAGGTAAGGTAAATCTGCTTGCGCCTCTTAAAAGTAAATGCCTGAACCCACGCATTGCACCATTGATAGTTCGTTCCACCAGACCACTGTGGCCACATTTCCCAGCCGCAAGAGTGTACTGTAACGGATTATGTGCTTACCTTACAAAATTAGTCACAGTGGAAAAAAACGCGAGTCAATTAAATGGTTAAGTAGAAGCAAGCTTCCGACGCGGAGATTATGCTATTCTCATGTCAGCAGGATGTAAAGACTCTTCTAGGCACCATAGGCTCGATGTGAAGCCATTTTGAAATTTTCACTAATTCAGCAAATTTCTTAGTCCGAGAAAATCCACTGGGAAGTGTGAAGTTACCGGATAATTCGATTATTACCGTTATTAATACTATCATTGTCTTCATACCGCTGCTGGAACACTGTACTTGAAGATCAGTTGATGCCTTTTGGTCACTATTGAAGTAGTTTCCCAAAAACAGGTTCATTTCCTGTCTACGGAATCCTTTTCACGTTAAAATCAAACATCAGCAATTACTCGTAAATTACATTGAAACTAAAGTAATTGATGAAAACGTTACTTGATGACTAAAACGCGCTGCCTTTCTTCATTTACTTCTGCCTAGTAATGGCTACCGAGTACTGCTAAACCAAAAGGTAAGAGATCTTACTGCCTGCCGATGTACGTCGCTGTCAGTTCTTCCATATGATTTGGCCGATGTGAACTGTTTCAAGTTGTGTATGACAGAGAATGTTTAGAAAATCAATTGTTTTCTTCTGCAATAAACAGAAAGATTTTCATTCTGAGCTATCCTAGTACAAAATTTTCTCAATATTAGTTCAAATTTATGAACATCAACTAAAGCAAAACGAAGATAATGGAATGTAGTCAAATTAAGTTGGGTGATGCTGAGGGAATTAGATTAGGAAATGAGACACATAAAGTAGTAAAGGAGTTTTGCTATTTGGGGATCAAAATAACTGATGATGGTCGAAGTAGAGAGGATATAAAATGTAGACCGGCAATGGCAAGGAAAGCATTTCTGCGGAAGAGAAATTTGTTAACATCGAGTATAGATTTAAGTGTCAGGAAGTCGTTTCTGAAAGTATTTGTATGGAGTGTAGCCATGTATGGAAGTGAAACATGCACGATAAATAGTTTGGACAGGAAGAGAATAGAAGCTTTCGAAATGTGGTGCTACAGAAGAATTCTGAACATTAGATGGGTAGATCTCATAACTAATGAGGAAGTATTGAATAGGATTGGGGAGAAGAGAAGTTTGTGACACAACTTGACTAGAAGAAGGGATCGGTTGGTAGGGCATATTCTAAGGCATAAAGGGATCACCAATTTGGTACTGGAGGGCAGCGTGGAGGGTAAAAATAGTAGAGGGAGAATAAGAGATGACTACACTAAACCGATTCAGAAGGATGTAGGTTGCAGTAGGTACTGGGAGATGCAGGAGCTTGCACAGGATAGAGTAGCATGGAGAGCTGCATCAAACCAGTCTCATGCGACTCACTGACGCTAAATTCTAGCTCAGAGTGACACCAGATGAAGCAACCTAATGTAGCGAAGACTGTTTGCCAGTGCTCTTTCTCACCGGAAAATACGCAGTTCGCTCATATGGCTAAATATGTACATTGTAACAGTAATTTCTGGATGTATGCAATGCATATGGATTGTGGAATTTAGTGGTGCTCTCTCTTCCACTTCCGTATACAATATGACTGTCCTAAACGGACCCTTTATCGTTACAGGCCCTGGGCAGTGCTACATCATACTGACAACAGTAATGTGCTTATACTGACAACCTGACTGTTCGTTTTACCTGATTTTGTAATCATTTAAACAAAACAACATGACCTTCCAGTGGGAGACATTTCGTCCCCCTTTTCCTTCTGTGAATTTTGTCAGTAAGCTATTTGCTCCCAGACAGAGAAATGAGGCGGAGTTCGGCAGGTAAACGATTCACAAACCACGATTTAGTGCCGTTAAGACGATTTCTTTAAACATTGTCGTTGCTGAAGGAATTCAGTTTCGTCTTAAATCGTCTCAAGAAGCAACGTTCACAGACATCTCAAATATGAAAAAGCTCATTATACAGGTACGAAGGTTGTAAATCAAAATTTCCCCAGTCTGTGTCAGAAGCTAGAAAATCTGAAAAGAGAAATGGTAAGGCTCAGCGTAGATATTGTGGGGGTCAGCGAAGTGAAATGGAAGGAACAGCAGAGTTTCTGGTCAGATGAGTATAGGGTAATAACATCAGCAGAAAATGGTATAAGGGGGGTAGGATTCTTTATGAATAGGAAGGTAGGACAGAGAGAAAGTTACTGTGAACAGTTTAGTGATCAGGTTGTTCTCATCCGAATCGACAGAAGACCGACACCGACTACAACAGAGATATATGTCGACGTTGCAAGCAGAAGACGAAGAGCTAGAGAAGGTATAAGAGGATATTGAACCGGTAATTCAGTACGTAAAGAAACATAATAGCTTTAGGCGATTGGAATGCTGTTGTAGGGGAAGGAACAGAAGAACGGGTTACGCGAGAATCTACGCATGGTGGTAGAAACGAGAGAGTGGAAAGGCTAATTGAGATCTGCAGTAAGCATCAGTTACTAATAGCGAATACTCTGTTCAAGGATAGCAAGAGGAGGAGTTATACTTGGAAAATGCCGGGAGAGGGCGGAAGATTTCATTCAGATTACATCATGGTCAGACAGAGATTCCAAAATCAGATACTGTATTGTAACGCTTATCCAGATGGATACTCAGATCCCAGTTTAATAACGTTGAAGAATAGGTTGAAGTTTATGAGACTTCTCAGGAAGAATCAGGTCGCAATCAAATGGGATGGTTAAATACTAAGGAATAATGAGATACCCTTGAAGTACTCTGAGGCTAGAGACACTGCGATAATGAGTAACACAGTAGGCAGTAGAGTTGAAGACGAACTGACATCTCTAAATAGGGCATTTACAAAACTCGGAAAAAAACCGTAAGTACAAGGAAGGCAACTGCGAAGAAACCATGGATAACAGATGAAATACTTCAGTTTCGAAGAAAGAAGGTAGTACAAAAATTGTACATGGAAATTCAGGAATACGAAGGTACAAGACAATTAGGAAAGAGAAAAACAGGAACTGCAGGGTAGTTAAGGCAAAACGGCTGCAAGAAAAATGCGAAGAAACTGAGAAAGAAAAGTTTTCGGAAAGACGGATTCCACACACAGAAGATCTCAAGGGGACTTTCACTTCTAAATGTATGCAATAGATTAAGGCCTCTAAGGGCGGGGGGGGGGGGGGGGTGGAAACAGTAGTTGACAGGGAAGAGATAGGAGATCCAGTATTAGCATCTGAATTTGGAAGAGCTTTGGAAGTCTGAAGGTTAAATAATGCAGAAGGGATAAATAACATTGCATCGGAATTTCTAAAATCATTTGGGATAGTTGCAACAAAAAGACTATTAGCGTTGGTGTATATAATATATGAGACGGCAATATACCACCAGACTTCGGGAAAAACGCAATTCCGAAGACAGGAAGAGCCGAAAATTGCAACAATAATGGCACATCCAACTTAACAGCTCATGCATCCAAGTTGTCGACATGAATAATATACAGAAGAATGGAAAAGAAAGCTGAGAATTTGTTGGATCACGATTAGTTTGGCTTTGGTAAAGGTAAAGACACGAGGCAGGCAGTTATGACGTTGATGTTGATAATGGACGCAACACTGAAGAATAATCGACACACGTTCATAGGATTTGTCAAACTAGAGAAAGCCTTTGACAATGTAAAATGGTGTAAAATTTTCGAAATTCTGGGAAAAGTAGGGGGAGGCTATAGAGAAAGGCGAGTAATATACAATATGTACAAGAACAAAGAGGGTAAGAAAATTAGAGGACCAAGAAGAATGTGCTTGGACGAAAACAAGGTGTAAGACAAGGACGTAGTCTTGCGCCCATACTGTTCAGTTTCTACATCGAGGAAGCAATAGGGGGTATAAATGAGAGGCTCAATGGTATGATTAAAATTCAGGGTGAAAGGGTATCAGTGATAGGGTTGGCTAATGCCGTTGCTGTCCTCAGTGAAAGTGAGGTATGAACAGTCTAATGAGTACAGAGTAAGGACTGAGAGTAAATCGAAGAAAGACCAAAATAATGAATACCAGAAATAAGGATAGAGAGGAACTTAACATTACAATTGATTATCACGATTTAGACGACATTAAGGAATTCTGCTGTATATACAGAAAAATAACGCATGACAGACGGAGCAAGGAGACATAAAAAGCAGTCTGCTAATATCAAGCATACATATTAACTTGAGAAAGAAATTTTTGGGAATGTATGTTTGTAACACAGCATTGTATGGTACTGTGACCTGGACTGTATGAAAACCAGAACAGAAGAGAATAGTAACTTTGAAGGCTGAAAATTAGGTGGACGATAAGGTATGATGAGTTTCTCCGCACAATCGGTGAGAAATGGTTTATACAGAAAACACTGTCCATAATTTTATTCAAAATAAATTCTGTAAGTTTGATAAGGTATCATATGCCAAGAAAAATGCTTCACGGATACACAAATTTTCTCGTAGCTCAAACACCCAGTGTTCTGTTTTGAAACTTGTATCACTTTAACACCTGCAAGGGAATGATATTTCACTAGCATAATCAACGTTGATTTTTCTATACCATTCATATGAAAATGAATTTTATCTTTTGATTTAGGGGCCTGGAATTTCATCCCAACTTGTTTAATTCAGTACATCCAGCTAACTGTTAAAGTTAGAAAAAATTCACTTAAGGTATTCTTGTCTACATCTACATCCACACAAATACTCCGCAAGTCACCGTGCTGCACGATTTCCTTTCCTGTTCCATTTGCAAATAGAACAAGGGAAAAACGACTATCTATATACCTCTGTAAGAGCCCTAAATTCTCGTATCTTTCCTTGGTCGTCCTTGGGAGCAGTATATGTTAATCGCTCGGCAGTCACCTTCGGATGCCGGTTCTCTAAATTTTGGCACTAGTGTTCCTCGAAAAGAACGTCGCCTTTCCTCCAGAAATTGCCATTTGAGTATCTCCGTAATACTTACGTGTTGTTCGAACTTACCGGCAGCAAATATAACAGGCCGACTCTGATCTTTTTCGATGTCTTCCTGTATCCGACCTGGTACGGATAGCAAACACTGGAGCAATACTCAAGATTAGACCGCACCAGCGTCCTAAACATTGTCTCCTTTACACATGAACAACACTTTCTCAAAATTCTCTCAGTTAATCGATGTCCATCATTTGCCTTTCCTACCACAATCCTCACATGCTTGTTCCGTTTCACATCGCTTTGCAACGTTACCACCAGATATTTAAACCAATGACCGTGTCAAGCAGGGTGCTACTAATCCTATATCAGAGCGTTACGGGTTTGTCTCTTCTTCACATCCGCATTGACTTACATTTTTCTACATTTAGTGGTAGGAAACGTTAGGCTGACAATTAACATTAAAAACCAGAACGAGAAAATAAATGGACTGAAAAAAAAGCTGACGGTTATGAGGAAAAATAACGATCAGAACACTCCATAGATAAAAATGCTCGCCCATTTTGGAAACGGAAATAAACCTTAAAAAAATTTTACGCAACTTCTTTCCGCCAGCAATGCTGCTTGTTTAGGTACCTTCATGTCTGATCATGTTAATTACAGTTATCATACTGTTTTCTTTTCTGGATGTTTAGTGGCAGAATTAAAGTTGAACAGGATGTCTTATCAAAGAAAATTTTTCTGTTATTTGGGTAAAATGAACCCACAGTCAACGCTCAAACCCTTCAAAACAACCCTCAAATTAACTGAGAAAACCAACTCTTAATAGCCTAAATCTGACCAACATGGCATTTGCACACGATACAGAGCAGTCTCGCCAACAAGACTGAAGAATTCATGACTCGTATAACCGCATGCAGCGCTGTACTGCACTCCACAGAGTCTGAGGAAGTACCAGCTCCTGATCTCCTGGAGAGGAAATTTTTCAACCTTCAAATGACATATTTTAACCTCAAATGGTAAAATACCACTGTGATTAAGTTGTGCAACGAGGGAAGGGGGATGTCCCAGTTGCAATCTGGAACGGACATCGGGCAGCATTACGCATCCACGTTTGTTTTATTCTTGGGATTGGCGGCAGAATCCGTGCGCTACTCTGCAACTCAATAAAGTCGTGAAAACTCCGTTTCACCAACGTTCTGCAAAGCTTAGCATTACTTTAGATCGCGAGACAGTGTCGAAACCAAATCCGCATAAAGTAAAATATTTTATTTCCAGAGAACAGCCCACAACCAAATAAACCAAAGTAATACAGTGCACTTGCTGAACACGTAGTATGTTGCGTCTTGCTCGACAACGCTAAACATGCAGTTTAGTGGAATCACAGACAATAATTTCTACAAATGCCTGACAATTTTGTAATGAATGGAAAATCTGTACTTCAGGCCACCCACACTATTTCAGCGGCAGGGAAAATCCTGTAAATGCTACATGCAAGTAAGAAATGAAGAGTTATGTATGTATTTGGGGAAACGGAAATATATACGCATACCAACTGAAACTAGCACAGTATGTGGAACGAACCGATAGAATTACGTACCACAACGTTTCACAGATTTTGAACCAAGTATTTGATTAAGTAGAGGGGCATAAGTGAAGTAATAAGAGCTCAGTTTTCTTTTCTTTCTTTCTTTTTTCAGTTGCTAATATGTTGTTACATAGAAGCTTAAAAGTTCAACAATCTTGTGAAAGATTTTAAATTTTAGTGTAGTTAATATTTCTGAAGCTTTATTCAAACAACATTCTGGTGAGGGCAACCAGTCCGGAACCGCGCGACTGCTTCGGTCACAGGTTCGAATCCTGCTTCGGGCATGGATGTGAGTGATGTCCTTAGGTTAGTTAGGTTTAAGTAGTTCTACGTTCTAGGGGACTCATGACCTCAGATGTTAAGTCCCATAGTGCTCGGAGCCATTTGAACCATTTATGAGTATATGGGGTAAGAACTTGAAAATAGTACATCACCGAAATCAGCTGATTCTGTGAATAGGTGAATATTGTCATAACAAACCAAAAATTAGAAAATGGATGTCACTCAATAAATATATGGCTTCAGCACTCGATACAATTATACATTTATTGAATGACAGTTCTTTTTCTATTTTTGCTTTGTTATTATAAAATGGAACGTCGTGTGGCGAGGGCCTCCCTGCGGGTAGACCTGATCGATTGGTGCAAGTCTTTTGAGGTGACGCGACTTCGGCGACTTGCGCGTCGATGAGAGTGAAATGATGATGATGACGACACAAACACCCAGTCCCTGAGCGGAGAAGATCCCAAACCCAGGCGGGAATCGTTCCCGGATCTCCCGGCATGACAAGGCGGCGAGCTGTCCACTCGGCTGCGGTGGCGGACTTGTTATGATAACAGTCATTTATCCACACAGTCAGCTGATTTCGGTGATGTACTCGATGTAATGAAGCCTTTCAGCACTAGATTGCAGGAGGGGGCCAAACGCGTTTTGCACACGTCTGCAGATATCTATGACCGTATAAAAAGCTGTTTGTTAATTGTGACTGGTCAGAATTGTACAAATCCTCTCCTGCTCTGAGAAGTTGGCTAGTGTGCATTCTGCAGTGCTTAGGACACAGCACGCGCGCAAGGAAGTAGGACGGTTCAAGCCCTCGTCCGACAATCCAGAATTAAGTTTTCCCTGAGTTACCTAAATCGCTTAAGGCAAATGCCGGGATGGTTCCTTTGAAAGGGCACGGCCGATTTCCTTCTCCGGCCGTTGGCAATCCTTGCTTGGGCTCCGTATCTAATGGCCGTTGTCGATCGGACGCTAAACACCAATCTTCCTTTATCCTTATGACATACACTTCTGCTCTGCTCAGCGCTTCTGGGGATCAAAAATGGTTCAAATGGCTCTGAGCACTATGCGACTTAACTTCTGAGGTCATCAGTCGCCTAGAACTTAGAACTAATTAAACCTAAGTAACCTAAGGACATCACACACGTCCATGCCCGAGGCAGGATTCGAACCTGCGACCGTAGCGGTCACGCGGTTCCAGACTAAAGCGCCTTTAACCGCACGGCCACACCGGCCAGCTTCTGGGGATCACTGAAGGAGATTCCATAGGTCTGAAAATGCCTTGTATACATTAAAACCTGTCACGATTAACCTTAGCGGTACCAACGCATTTTTCACAATGTGCCTCACTGGGTGGCGATGGGAGGGGCGTAGTACTTTACGGTAACAGCTAAAAATAATGTTAAAAAGCTAAATTCGTTACTTGTGGTCTGCTTATATAGACACACTACTCTTTTACGTTATGCTGCTGATGTATACGTAGGTCCAGAACTCGAAAATACTTTTCACCACACTCTTACCAATATCAACGCACTTTCAGTAATGTGTACTACAAAGGGCGCTGAACGAGGGTCGCTTTATACCCACCCCAACAAAGTTTAAGATATGTAATTTTCGTTAATTAATGCTGAGTTTAGCCGACAACGTACTTCTTCAAGAACTACTGATGTGTGAGTAAGATAATGAACTTGAAGTGCAGAAAGTGCGACTGTTAATATGACTTAAATTTTTGGGTCCAGGTTCACCACAAAATTTAAAACGTTTATGATATCTGGTAGAAAAATTCATTAAAAATAATTTTTTCCACAATTTTAAAAGTAAAGTAGCTCATTGCAATATTTATTAAAGTTGATAAAAAGTCGTCCTTCTCCCCTTTGCTACAGCGAAGTTTACTATAACATCCTCTATTTGACGGTCAGAGATGACTATTTTTTACAATTGATTTTAGATCACTGTTTTTCCAATTACCTTATCATAATTCATCAACGAACATTAGCTCAGAAAGCATACTCGCGAGCTGTATAATATCAGTTGTACTTAAACGTCTGAACCTGGCTTACGTAATTCCGTAGAAGCAGGTAACGTCTGCTTGCAACTTCCGATGTCGACAGTATTTTAAATAAATACCTTGCTTCACGAAAAAAAAGCTTTACTCCGCCTACACGCCAAGCATCGCGAGCCGCGTTTAAACTTGAAAGAGCAAATGTTGCCAGTTCGTTCCAGGGGAACGTTATTTAAACATACGGCATTTTAAAAGCTAAGCGGACTAAAGACTGTCAGAATTTTTTAGTACGAGAGGGATTCACGCCAATGAAATACTTATTGCTTTTTTTCTCGTAGTCAGGCAGGCCGGCCCTGGAGAAACGAAAACGGAGGAATTACGGGAGTCCTGCACAATAATGAAACGCGTCCCGGCCAAAGGGAGTGAGCGCCAGCGCCCGCGCGGCGGTAAATTCTTTTATTTATTCCATTAACAAGTAATCAGAGGAGCCGCGGGCTCTGCGAAAGAGTTATTACATGTTTACTTTCCGGCTTCGGCGGCGCTGCCGCTGCAGCGGTCGGGGCTTAACGGCGTCGCCACCTAAGCGGCTTAGCTACCGCCCGGCGCTGCCGGTGGGCGCGGCGTAGCGCGGCGCGGCGCGGCGCTGCAGCACCAGCCGCCCTGTGGGCGAACCTCGCAGCTCACGGGCTGCGCCCGCCACATCAAAGCAGCCTGTGCCACGCAAGTTACAGCTCCGTGCCGCGCTGCCCGGCTCCACAGCCGCCTGCGGACCCCATCTCTCGTGTGATCCCTTCAGCTCAGTCACCATCACCATCATACGGTTATGCGTGGAGCAGAAACTGACCACCTACTGCGGTTGACCTACGGGGTGGCGCACGAAAAACCGAATACTAGACTGCTAATTATCGCCCACCAGGCGTCACGTATTGTTTCGAAACTGTTGCGACTACGTTTCTTATTGTCAGAACGAAAGCCGTTGCGACGTGGTTAAAATGCGTGAAGTAAATATCTCGGCGAGACGTTACCTTCTTCAAGAAGAAAGAAAATATGTTATGTGGACATGTGTCCGGAAACGCTTACTTTCCAGGTTAGAGCTCATTTTATTACCTCTCTTCAAATCACATTAATCATGAAATGGAAACACACAGCAACAGAACGTACCAGCGTGACTTCAAACACTTTGTTACGGGGTACGTTCAAAATGTCCTCCGTTAGCGAGGATACATGCATCCACCCTCCGTCGCATGGAATCCGTGATGTGCTGATGCAGCCCTGGAGAATGGCGTATTGTATCACAGCCGTCCACAATACGAGCACGAAGAGTCTCTACATTTGGTACCGGGGTTGCGTAGACAAGAGCTTTCATATGCCCCCGTAAATGAAAGTCAAGAGGGTTGAGGTCAGGAGAGCGTGAAGGCCATGGAATTGGTCCGCCTCTATCATTCCATCGGTCACCGAATCTGTTGTTGAGAAGCGTACGAACACTTCGACTGAAATGTGCAGGAGCTCCAACGTGCATGAACCACATGTTGTGTCGTACTTGTAAAGGCACATGTTCTAGCAGCACAGGTAGAGTATCCCGTATGAAATCATGGCGGTGAATCGAGGAAGTACAGTACATACTAGTCTTTCACTAAAGCTTACGTAATATTCTTTCTTAGAATTTCCTATATATTGCGCCATTTTACATTGTCGAACGTTTTCTTAAGTCTTGCTTCCATTATCAAGTGCCTCTCTGGTGCTTCCACAGTTCCAAAAGGGAAACTGATCCTCTAACAACCCTCAGTCTTCATTTCACTATTTTAGATATTAATCGTGTCAGCAACTAGGTTGGACATGTAACATGATTATGCGATAATTCTAACACTTTCTGCGTTTGACGTCTTCGGGATTGTGTGGATTATTTTTTCGAAAAGTCTCATATACAGTACACACAAACTTGAACAGCCGTTTAGTTACGACTTTTTCCTCCTGACGTATTGGACCGCGAGCCTTCCGCACCTCTGGATCTAATATATCTCTACCCTAATTTTTTTCTTCTACCACATGAGACAAGTGCTACCCCTCTTACAAGCCTTCACTATACTCTTTCACCCTATCTTCTCTCTCTTCTGCACTTAACGATGGAGATCCTACTTTACTTTTAAAGTTGACGTCCAAGCTTTTATTTCGTGGAAGATTGTTTGGAATTTCCAATATGATGGATGGTCTTGCCAACGATAATTACTTTCAATTCCCTTTCATTTTCCAGCAGCCATTTCGACTTGGCTTCCATGAACTTCCTGTTTACTTCATTCGTATGTGACTTATACCTTTGCATTCTTGACTTACTTTCAACTTGTTTGTATTCCCTTCTATCGTCGATCAATCGAAGTGTTTCTGATGATATCCAAGGTTTATTCACCGTTACCCTCTTTGTACCTATGTTCCAAATTCTGTGATTGCTATTTTAGAGATGCCAATTTCTCTTCAGCTAAATCGACTACTAATACATTCATTAGAACGGTAATTATAGCCTCAGAGAACTTCAGACCCAACTCACTATTCCGCAGTACTTCAGGACACCACTACTTTGAACATGTTTATTCTTAAGGATTCTCTTGAACTTCAGCTACCCATCACCATTAGAAAGTGGTGATAGGAGTCTACCTGCCTCTAGGTGCTCCTAACAATGCAATATCAGATTTCGTAACCTCTGTCCGACCTTCATGTAATCCGTCTGGAATGTTTCCATGTCTTTAGATCTTTCCCAAGTATAATTCTCACATATGTGATCACTTTTATGTTCACATTAACTAACTGTGGTACATTCCTCTTCATAATGAATCCCATTTTCTTCTCTGTTGCTGTAGATATTGCCCTACATTACTCTGAGCAGACATCTTTCTCTTCATTCAATTTCGCGTCACTGAACCCCGCCCGCTTCCTCCTCTATACCTAGACTTTGCTTTTCCATTATCGTTTCAGGTTCTTAGCTTCCCTATCACATTCAAACTTGTTTTGCGACTCGCAGGTTCTTAAACATTCGTTGATCATTCAGTGTTTTTCTAATGGGTACCTTCCTTGTGGGAGTCCCCTCACGGAGATGGTGGACTAGACCGGAAGCTTTTGCCAACGGAGAGATCAACATAACACTTTTTCAATTATTGGTCTTATGTCCTCATTTAATGAAGGGGTTTCCACTGCCCTCAGAATTTTCATACTATTGATCAGTGCTTTTTCTTCCGCCCTTGAAGGCAGTTACGCTATTTGTCCATTCTTTCACCTTTTGACTAGGCCGCAGGCAGATCAAGGATGAGGAATTATACCTAAGGTCTTCCGTCACCATTATTGAGCCGGCCGCGGTGGTCTAGCGGTTCTAGGCGCTCAGTCCGGAGCCGCGCGGCTGCTACGGTCGCAGGTTCGAATCCTGCCTCGGGCATGGATGTGTGTGATGTCCTTAGGTTAGTTAAGTTTAAGTAGTTCTAAGTTCTAGGGGACTAAGCCATTTGAAGCATTTGAACCACCATTATTGAAAATTTGTCAATTTAAGCAGTCGCTGTGTGCCAATCCGGAAGCCAGGGCTCTTTGATTGCTCAAAGACGCTCTTCATAGACCACAGGAGACCAACAATTTTCCGATCTCTCCACTATACGGGGCGGAAAGCCTATGGCTAGCACCGCAGATTTTTACGGAAATACAAAGTGCTATAAACGTATGGTTTTCACAGACTGGATTTGTAGTCACGGGCTCGTATTTTTACTCAATAGAAAGACTGTAATAATGCTTAGATAGCGCAGTTTTAGTAGTTAACTTTAACATACCAAAAGTAAGGGAAATTAGAATGTCAGTGGTGTTTGTTGTAGGCCTCTAATGCGAGACGTTTACGAATTATCGTATTTTGAGCAGTTCCCAACGACACTTCTACAAACACATGTGGTAGCACGGACAAAAAAACAACAAAACTGCATACACTAGTTACGTGGATTCTGACCAGTAACGAGACAACTGATTACTACAGGCTGTGTTCAAAATGACCAGCGGCAGCTCCAACTCCTTTTTTTTCTTTTGTCATCAGTCTTCTGACTGGTTTGATGCTGCCCGCCACAAATTCCTCTCTTGTGCTAACCTTTTTATCTGAGAGTAGCACCAACAACCTACGTCTTCAATTATTTGCTGGATGTATTCTAATTTTGTCTTCCTCTACAGTTTCTGCCCTCTACGGCTCCCTCTTGTACCATGGCAGTCATTCCCTCATGTCTTAACAGATGTCCTACCATCCTGTCCCTTCTCCGTATCACTGTTTTCCACATATTCTTTTCCTTTCTGATTCTGCGTAGAACCTCCTCATTCGTAAACCTCATTAGTCGACGTAATTTTCAATAGTCGTCTGTAGCACCACATGTCGAATGCTTCGGTTCTCTTTTGTTTCGGTTTTGCAAGGTCCATGTTTCACTACCATACACTGCTGTACTCCAGACGTACGTTCTCAGAAATTTCTTCCTCAAATTAAGGCCGATATTTGATATTAGCAGACTTCTCTTGGCCAGGAACGCCTTTTATGTCATAGCTAGTCTGCTTTTGATGTCCTCCTTGCTCGGTGCGTCATTGGTTATTTTACTGCCTATGTAGCAGAATTCCTTTTAACTTTATCTACTTCGTGAGCATCAATCCTGATGTTAAGTTTATCGCTGTTCTCATTTCTACTACTTCTCATTACCTTCCTCTTTCTTCGATTTACTCCCAGTCAATATTTTGTACTCATTACACTGTTCATTCCGTTCAGCAGATCATGTAATTCTTCTTCACTTTCACTCAGGATAGCAATGTCATCAGCGAATCGCATCACTGATATCCTTTCACCTTGAATTTTAATTCCACTCCTGAACATTTCTTTTATTTACATAATTGCTTCCTCGATGTTCAGATAGAACAGTAGGGGCCAAAGGCTACATCCTTGTCTTACATTCTTTCTAATACGAGCACTTCGTTCTTGGTCGTCCACTCTTATTATTCCCTCTTGGCTGTTGCACATATTGTATATACCCGTCTCTCCTTATAGCTTAATCTATTTTGCTCAGAATATCGAACATCTTGGACAATTTTACATTGTCGAACACTTTTTACAGGTCGACAGATCCTATGAACGTGTCTTGATTTTTCTTTATTCTTGCTTCCTTTGTTAAATGCAACATCAGAGTTGCCTCTCTCGTGCCTTTACTATTTCTAAAGCCAAACTGATCGTCATCTAGCGCATCCTCAGTTTTCTTTTCCATTCTTCTGTGTATTATTCTTGCAAGCAACTTATATGCCTGTGCTGTTAAGCAGATTGTGCGATAATTCTCGCAATTATCAGCTCTTGCCGTCTTCGGAATTTTGTGGATGATGCTTTTCCGAAAATCAGATGGTATATCGCCAGATTCATACGTTCTACACACCAACGTGAATAGTCCTTTTGTTACCACTTAAGCCAATGATTTTAGAGATTCTGATGGAATGTTATCCATCCCTTCTGCCTTACTTGATCTTAAGTCCTTCAAAACTCTTTTAAATTCTGTTTCTAATAGTGGATCACCTTTCCCTTCTAAAGTGACTCTTGTTTCTTCTTCTATAAATTCAGACAAATCTTCACCCTCATATAGTGATTCAATGTATTCTATCCACCTATCCGCTCTCTCCTCTGCATTTAACAATGGAATTCCCGTTGCACTCTTATTGCTACCACCCTTGCTTTTAATGTCACTGAAGGCTGTTTTGACTTTCCTGCATGCTGAGCCTGTCCTTCCAACAATCATTTCTTTTTCGATGTCTTCACATTTTTCCTGCAGCCATTTCCTCTTAGCTTCCCTGCACTTGCTTTTTATTACATTCCTCAGAGACTTGTATTCCTGTATTTCTGAGTATCCAGGAACATTTTTGTGCTTCCTCCTTTCATCAGTCAACATAAGTATTTTTCCTGTTACCCATGATTTCTTCGCAGTTACCTTCTTTGTACCTATGTTTTCCTTCCCAACTTCTGTGATGACCCTTTTTAGAGATGTCCATTCCTCTTCAACTGTACTGCTTCCTGAGCTACTCATTATTGCTGTATCTATAGCCTTAGAGAACTTCAAGCGTGTCTCGTCATTCCTTAGTACTTCCGTATCCAACTTCTTTGCGTATTGATTCTTCCTGACTAATGTCTTGAACTTCAGCCTACTCTTTATCACTACTATATTGTGATCTGAGTCCATATCAGCTCCTGGGTACGTCTTACAATCCAGTAGCTGATTCCGGAATCTGTGTCTGACCATGATGTAATCTGACTGAAATCTCCCGGTATTACCCGGCCTTTTCC
This sequence comes from Schistocerca piceifrons, assembly GCF_021461385.2. Taxonomy (NCBI): domain Eukaryota; kingdom Metazoa; phylum Arthropoda; class Insecta; order Orthoptera; family Acrididae; genus Schistocerca; species Schistocerca piceifrons. The sequence goes on from NC_060139.1 coordinate 406,877,369, forward strand.
TAGTATACCTCCTCTTGTGATTCTTGAACAGGGTATTCGATATTACTAGCTGAAACTCTCCCATGCGATACTTTTACACTCCGTGGGCGCTAATGTTCCACCTGAGGAAGCAAACAGGGGTTGTCAGCAGATCAACAGTGCATGTTTGGGTGGTTTACCTGGCTAAGATTGGTAAATGTGGCTTCATCACTGATTAAGATACATAATACATCTGGAGTATCCTGTCTCTATGTCCATTGACAGAAGCTAAGACGATTCTCATAGTCGTTTCCATGCAGCTCTTGATGGAGAGAGAGGTGATAGCTTTGGTACCTATTTCGATAAAAAATCCGTAGGAATCTTGTCTGACTCATGCCACATCCTCATGCGGTTGCGTGGGAGCTAACTTGCGGATCAGCTACAACAGCAGCAAGAACATTAATTATTACCTCATTTGTCGTCAGTTGTTTTCTTCTGTTACGTCTTTTACTACCACTTTGATGTAACTGGTTGAAGAGGTTGATAAATAATTGTATGATGTTAGGAAGAACTCCGCTAAAAGCTGGTACAGTTCAAAAATGGTTCAAGTGGTTCTGAATACTATGGGACATAACATCTGTGGTCATCAGTCCCCTAGAACTTAGAACTACTTAAACCTAACTAACCTAAGGACATCACACACATCCATGCCCGATGCAGGATTCGAACCTGCGACCGTAGCGGTCACGCGGTTCCAGATTGAAGCGCCTAGAACCGCACAGTCACACCGGCCGGCCCGCTGGTACAGTTGTTGTTTATTAAAACACAACCGGTTTCGCGGCCTAACGCCGCATCATCAGGCGCAACCTACACGGTGGAAAGCAAAGGATATTAAACTTAACAAGGGAGCATCTAAAATATATTCACAACGTTAAAAAATCAGAGGTATATCCATCGCTCCTAGTCAAAATTTACAATTCAGTGAATAACGTCAATGCTATGACGAGCGAAATATAAAGAAGACGACCTACATTTTATAAATCTGCCTCCATGTACAGAAAAAAAAGTATTTTATAACCAGTGGAATCTAAATGTTTTTAAGAAATTGACACTGCTAACATGATTAGACGCGGCGCTATGGAAATTGCTGTATGGAAAGTATCAGATGGAAGTCAGTGAAAGAAAAGGGAGCTCCACTACAAGTTTAAACGCAGCCAAAACCTCTCAGACAAACAGAAGCTAAACGATGTCAAAGTTAGCGTAAGGAGGGCTATGCGTGAAGCGTTCATTGAATTCGAAAGTAAAATTCTATGTACCGACTTGACAGAAAATCCTAGGAAGTTCTGGTCTTACGTTAAATCAGTAAGTGGCTCGAAACAGCATATCCAGACACTACGGGATGATGATGGCATTGAAACAGAGGATGACACGCGTAAAGCTGAAATACTAAACACCTTTTTCCAAAGCTGTTTCACAGAGGAAGACCGCACTGCAGTTCCTTCTCTAAATCCTCGCACAAACGAAAAAATGGCTGACATCGAAATAAGTGTCCAAGGAATAGAAAAGAAACTGGAATCACTCAATAGAGGAAAGTCCACTGGACCTGACGGGATACCAATTCGATTCTACACAGAGTACGCGAAAGAACTTGCCCCCCTTCCAACAGCCGTGTACCGCAAGTCTCTAGAGGAACGGAGGGTTCCAAATGATTGGAAAAGAGCACAGATAGTCCCAGTCTTCAAGAAGGGTCGTCGAGCAGATGCGCAAAACTATAGACCTATATCTCTTACGTCGATCTCTTGTAGAATTTTAGAACATGTTTTTTGCTCGCGTATCATGTCATTTCTGGAAACCCAGAATCTACTATGTAGGAATCAACATGGATTCCGGAAACAGCGATCGTGTGAGACCCAACTCGCCTTATTTGTTCATGAGACCCAGAAAATATTAGATACAGGCTCCCAGGTAGATGCTATTTTTCTTGACTTCCGGAAGGCGTTCGATACAGTTCCGCACTGTCGCCTGATAAACAGAGTAAGAGCCTACGGAATATCAGACCAGCTGTGTGGCTGGATTGAAGAGTTTTCAGCAAACAGAACACAGCATGTTGTTATCAATGGAGAGACGTCTACAGACGTTAAAGTAACCTCTGGCGTGCCACAGGGGAGTGTTATGGGACCATTGCTTTTCACAATATATATAAATGACCTAGTAGATAGTGTCGGAAGTTCCATGCGGCTTTTCGCGGATGATGCTGTAGTATACAGAGAAGTTGCTGCATTAGAAAATTGTAGCGAAATACAGGAAGATCTGCAGCGGATAGGCACTTGGTGCAGGGAGTGGCAACTGACCCTTAACATAGACAAATGTAATGTATTGCGAATACATAGAAAGAAGGATCCTTTATTGTGTGATTATATGATAGCGGAACAAACACTGGTAGCAGTTACTTCTGTAAAATATCTGGGAGTATGCGTACGGAACGATTTGAAGTGGAATGATCATATAAAACTAATTGTTGGTAAGGCGGGTACCAGGTTGAGATTCATTGGGAGAGTGCTTAGAAAATGTAGTCCATCAACAAAGGAGGTGGCTTACAAAACACTCGTTCGACCTATACTTGAGTATTGCTCATCAGTGTGGGATCCGTACCAGGTCGGGTTGACGGAGGAGATAGAGAAGATCCAAAGAAGAGCGGCGCGTTTCGTCACTGGGTTATTTGGTAACCGTGATAGCGTTACGGAGATGTTTAATAAACTCAAGTGGCAGACTCTGCAAGAGAGGCGCTCTGCATCGCGGTGTAGCTTGCTCGCCAGGTTTCGAGAGGGTGCGTTTCTGGATGAGGTATCGAATATATTGCTTCCCCCTACTTATACTTCCCGAGGAGATCACGAATGTAAAATTAGAGAGATTAGAGCGCGCACGGAGGCTTTCCGGCAGTCGTTCTTCCCGCGAACCATACGCGACTGGAACAGGAAAGGGAGGTAATGACAGTGGCACGTAAAGTGCCCTCCGCCACACGCCGTTGGGTGGCTTGCGGAGTATCAATGTAGATGTAGATGTAGATGTAGTGACTTACCAGCGTCACCGTAAGCCGCTTTTGCTGTGCCCTGCACCGAGCTACCCTGCCGTCACACAGGTAAGGCATTGCCACCTGATACTTGGAACAAGCTTTCAACATCTTTTATTAACCTCATTAGAGCTTTATATTCCCTTTCAACTAAATTGCCTGGTGTGCTACAGTTTATCAAACTAACTATAGCCATGGAGAACTTCAAGAAAATGTCTTCATTCTTTACTATTTTAGTATCAACTTATTTGCGTATAGATTCTTCCTGACCAGTCTTTTGAACTTCAGCCTACTCTTCATATTCCTAACTTGTGACTTTACTGTACAACTACTCCTGGTTACATCTTACAATCCAGTATCTGATTTCGGAATGTCTACCTGACGATGAAGTAATCTAACTGGAACCTTTAAATATCTCCCAGACTTCTCCAAGTCCACCTCTTCCTCTTGTGATCCTTGAGCAATGTATTCGCTAGTCATAGCTGAAATACACTCCTGGAAATAGAAATAAGAACACCGTGAATTCATTGTCCCAGGAAGGAGAAACGTTATTGACACATTCCTGGGGTCAGATACATCACATTATCACACTGACAGAACCACAGGCACGTAGGCACAGGCAACAGAGCATGCACAATGTCGGCACTAGTACATTGTATATCCACCTTTCGCAGCAATGCAGGCTGCTATTCTCCCATGGAGACGATCGTAGAGATGCTGGATGTAGTCCTGTGGACGGGTTGCCATGCCATTTCCACCTGGCGCCTCAATTGGACCAGCGTTCGCGCTGGACGTGCAGACCGCGTGAGACGACGCTTCATCCAGTCCCAAACATGCTCAATGGGGGACAGATCCGGAGATCTTGCTGGCCAGGGTAGTTGACTTACACCTTCTAGAGGACGTTGAGTGGCACGGGATACATGCGGACGTGCATTGTCCTGTTGGAACGGCAAGTTCCCTTGCCGGTCTAGGAATGGTAGAACGATGGGTTCGATGACGGTTTGGATGTACCGTGCACTATTCAGTGTCCCCTCGACGATCACCAGTGGTGTACGGCCAGTGTAGGAGATCGCTCCCCACACCATGAGGCCGGGTGTTAGCCCTGTGTGCCTCGGTCGTATGCAGTCCTGATTGTGGCGCTCACCTGCACGGCGCCAAACACGCATACGACCATCATTGGCACCAAGGCAGAAGCGACTCTCATCGCTGAAGACGACACGTCTCCATTCGTCCCTCCATTCACGCCTGTCGCGACAACACTGGAGGCGGGCTGCACGATGTTGGGGCGTGAGCGGAAGACGGCCTAACGGTGTGCGGGACCGTAGCCCAGCTTCATGGAGACGGTTGCGAATGGTCCTCGCCGATACCCCAGGAGCAACAGTGTCCCTAATTTGCTGGGAAGTGGCGGTGCGGTCCCCTACGGCACTGCGTTGGATCCTACGGTCTTGGCGTGCATCCGTGCGTCGCTGCGGTCCGATCCCAGGTCAACGGGCACGTGCACCTTCCACCGACCACTGGCGACAACATCGATGTACTGTGCAGACCTCACGCCCCACGTGTTGAGCAATTCGGCGGTACGTCCACCCGGCCTCCCGCATGCCCACTATACGCCCTCGCTCAAAGTCCGTCAACTGCACATACGGTTCACGTCCACGCTGTCGCGGCATGCTACCAGTGTTAAAGACTGCGATGGAGCTCCGTATGCCACGGCAAACTGGCTGACACTGACGGCGGCGGTGCACAAATGCTGCGCAGCTAGCGCCATTCGACGGCCATCACCGCGGTTCCTGGTGTGTCCGCTGTGCCGTGCGTGTGATCATTGCTTGTACAGCCCTCTCGCAATGTCCGGAGCAAGTATGGTGGGTCTGACACACCGGTGTCAATGTGTTCTTTTTTCCATTTCCAGGAGTGTATATTACAAAAACCAAAAAAGTCTTTCTTCTCTCTGATTTTTACTACCAAGACCATATTTTTCAATAACTCTGTCTTCTCTTCCTTCCCCTAGAACCGCATCCCAATCTCCCATGACCATTAGATTGTCGTCTTCCTTTACGTGCTGAATTAATCCTTCATTATCCTCATACACTTTCGCTATCTCCTCATCTTTTGATTGCGACGTTTGTACGTATGCCTGAATTATTGTTGTCGGAGTTGATATGCTGTCGATTCTAATGAGAAAAAACCTGTCAGCTGAACTGTTCACAGTAATTGAACCTGTCCCTTGCTGTTGATATTGTCCTGTTTCCCCCTACATTGTCTGGCCTGAAATCCTAGTCTTCTGTCCAGTTCTCTTCACTGATCCCCACTATATCACGATTGATCCTTAGCATTTCGCTTTTCAGAATGTCTTGCTTTCTTGTCATCTTCAGACATTCCGCGCCCAGTTTGTACAACTTTGCACTTTAGTTTGGTACACAATCTTTTCCCATGGTCACCTCCCCCTGGCAGTCCCTTCGCAGAGGCTCGAATGGGGGACTAGTCCGGAATCTTTTGCCAACGAAGAGATCAATATGACATGTTTCCAGTTACTGGGCACATGTTCTGTGGATGCGCATTATGTGTCCTTTATATAGTGGATTCCATTGCACTGCGTCCTCTTGCCGTTAATGATTGTTGCGTCTTCCCCCTTGTAAGGGCAGATTCACACCCAGAGGAAGAGATTGCCCTGAGCCTCTAATCCCTTCTTCGTCCTTTTTGACAAGGGCGTTGGCAGACCGAGAGTGACTTCTTATCCTACGCCGGAGGTATTTGGCTACCTTTCCTGATGATTTTCATTAAAAATTTTGTGGCGAATTTCGATTCTGGGACCCACGATGTTTTGATTACCAGATAATACGCTATCCCTAGACCACTGTACGTAAGTGGGAACAGTTGCACCTCTCTGTTGCACATGGCCAACAGAGTGCATCTTGTAATTCGTGTTTAGTGTTATTACCAGACGTAGTATGATATGAAAGGGGTTTGAACAGCACCATACGTTGAGAGATCACTGTGAAGTAGGAGGAGACACAGGTTAGTCGTTGGAGGGAAAGTTAGCAGTGCCTGACAAGAGTTGCTACTAGAACATTTATTCATCTGCTGTAGATTCACAGTCAGTTTCATGACGGTAAAGTCGTATCCTCAAATGGTTCAAGTGACTCTGAGCACTATGGGACTTACCATCTGAGGTTATCCGTCCCATAGAACTTTGAACTACTTAAACCTAACTAACCTAAGGAAATCACACACATCCATGCCCGAGGCAGAATTCGAACTTGCGACCGTAGCGGTCGCGCGGTTCCAGACTGAAGCGCATAGAACCGCTCGGCCACAGCTACCGGCTTCGTATCCTCAATTGACATATATAGGTAAGACGTATCCTATCCTTATACTGATAGTATCGTGAGAACCATGTCATGTTTCAATACGCCAACGCTTGTACACACATGACAGTGTCTCTACGTACTGTCTGCGTGACGCTGAGATACTCCCATGACCAGCAAGATCCCCATATATGTACCCAGTAGACCACGTATGATAACAGCTCGGATGTCAACCACATCCCATTTCCAACATCCATAATATCAAGGATCAGTTACAGCACCGGGATTTGACACCCTTCCCAACAGAATAATACCATGCATCAAGACTAGAGGCGATGTAGCGTCGTACTGATATGTAGGCTCATACTGTCAAGTTCTTTACAAAACTGATTTAATTTTTAATGACTGAAATAATATCATACTACCAATCTGTCAATCTCCAGTTACTTTCCTTCTCCTTTTCTGGGTGATTCACCTTTTTCCTGAGTCGATGTATTACCAAATTAATGTTATGTCTACATCTGATGAACAGTAACAAGTTTCATTTACCCCAATTATTCTCTTCTAAGTGATTGTCATTTGAGGTTGTACCTCTTAAGAAGCCGGCCCATTGTGTCGGAGCGGTTCTACGCGCTTCAGTCCGGAACCTGGCTGCTGCTACGATCGCAGCTTCGAATCCTGCTTCGGGCATGGATGTGTGTGATGTCCCTAGGTTAGTTAGATTTAAGTATTTCAAAGTCTAGGGAACTACATCTACATCTACATCTATGTGATCACTCTGCTATTCACAATAAAGTGCCTGGCAGAGGATTCAAAGAACCATCTCCAAGCTGTCTCTCAGACGTTCCACTCTCGAACGGCACGCGGGAAAAACGAGCACTTGAATTATTCTGTGCGAGCCCTGATTTATCTTATTTTATCGTGATGATCATTTCTCCCTATCAGGTGGGTGCCAACAGAACGTTTTCGAAATCGGAGGAGAAAACTGGTGATTGAAATTTCATGAGAAGATCCTGTCGCAACAAAAATGGCTTTGTTTTAGTGATTGCCACTCGAATTCACGTATCATGTCTGTGACACTATTTCCCCTGTTTCGTGATAATACAAAACGAGCTGCCCCTCTTTGTACTTTTTCGATGTCACCGTCAGTCCCACCTGATGCGGATTCCACAGCGCACAGCCATACTCCAGAATAGGGAGCACAAGCGTGGTGTAAGCAGTCTCTTTTATATACCAATTGCACCTTCTAAGAGTTCTGCCATGAATCACAGTCTTCGGTTTGCTCTACCCACAATATAATCTATGTGATCGTTATAATTTAGGCAGTCTGTAATTGTAATCCCTAAGTTTTTAGTTGAATTTACAGTCCTCAGATTTGTGTGGCCTATCGCGTAATCGAAATTTAGCTGATTTCTTTTAGTACTCATGTGAATAACTTCACACTTTTCCTTATTCAGGGTCAATTGCCACTTTTCGCACCATACAGGTATCTTACCTAAATCAATTTGCAATTCGTTTTGATCATCTGATGACTTTACAAGACGGTAAATGACAGCATCATCTGCAAACAATCAAAGACAGCTACTCAGATATCCTCCTATGACGTTAATATAGATCAGGAACAATAGAGGGTCTATAACACTGGACTGATGACCTCAAGATGTTAAGTCCCATAGTGCTTAGAGCCATTTGAAACATTTGAGACTCTTAACAACCTTTTACGAAATTTATATTAACTATGAGGGCGTGCTGAAAAATAAGTCTCACAATTAAACAATTAATGCATAATCAACATACGTATTTATTCTGCATTTCTACACATTTATTTCTTAACATAATCGCACTGGCGAACGAGCTGATGTGATGAAACCGTCACTGTAGAATACTTGACTTGGTTGGATGAACCACAACATCACATCTGCTTCCACCACTTCATCACTATCAAAATAAACTCCTTGAAGATATTCTTCCGGTTTGAAACAGATGAAAATCGGATGGGACCAAGTCGTGACTGTATAGAGGATGACCGACGACAGTAAACCCAAGTCGCTGGATTGCTGGAAACGTCGCAGCTTCGTGTGTGTTCCGGCATGATCATGCAGAAGGAGAGAGTGCTCAGTGTGTGGACAAACTCTTTGAATTCGAAACTCGATTCAGCACGCTTTTCTTAAACACCAAAATAGTTTGGTTACACACTGCAATGGTACGCGCCACAGTTTGGAGCCCTCGGGCGGCATAGGACGGCAAATATGTAGATATTAAGAGAAATGAAGAAGAAAGATGTAGAATGCTAAAAAGTTTCTTTTATTGAAAAAGGCTTAAGAGCTCATACATAAAGATTTCTGAATCATTACTTGTCACCAAGCCGCCGTACACGTAATTAACGTGTTTAATGATCACTGGATCGACGGAGCGTTAAATTCAAATGTTCCTTCTTTCTTACATGTCAATATGTAATATTTAGCCCACAGTAAACGTAACATACACACTGTTGAATAGGAAGTTTTATATCATTTTTTTTAAAAACCACCAGTGAAAATTATACAACGTGGATAGCGAGACATTAGTGCGGTATCAAGGCAAAAGAAAGTACTTTGCCTTTCGCAAATGGACAGTCTAGTATCATGCAAAGTGATCTCCACTTTACGACCCTACATGAAATGTGATATCAGAATTAATCACTCTCAAAGCAGTGTTTGACAATACACCCCTTGTCTCCAGGTTTATTGTCGTTATTAGACGCCATTGTGGTTGGGGGACATGCGCCCATTGAATCGTAGTCATTAATACTGTTGCCATAAGCAGTGCCGCCTAGGGGCGTTGCGCTGCTCAATATTGTTACCATCACCCTGAAGAGAGAAAAAGTTATTTCATATTATTATTCTTATGATAGCACACTAAAATCATGTATCATATTTATTATTGGCCACTCAACGAGATATATTTGCTTTAAATAAAATTTATTACTTAACATAAATTACAAAACCTAATATCTTACTAATTTGGCTAACTTGGGGTTATGGAAGAATTCCTCCGGCAGCCTACTTCTCTGTGTTTCGATTCGTCGTACAGTGTATGCACCACACATGTTGATATCATGTGACAAGAATCGTCCGTAGACACAAACAGCTCTATGTATGTGTTCCATAGACTTCTAGTAAGTGCAATGAAATTGCCTATCCAGCTTACTTTGGGCGAAATTTTCTTTAAATCATGTTCCGACGTAATAGGCTGTGATAGGACTGGATTGAGTGGTGAGTGTTATTAATTTTAAAACTTTTATTTAACAACAACGCAGAGAACTTATATCACAACTACTCTTTTTTAAAAAAAGAAAAGAAAAGAAAACCTATAAGAGTAACGCGTTACAATCCAAGAAGATGAATAACAACAAATAGTAACAGCCTAGTGCCCTATCAATTAATGCAAAATGGAAGGACCGTTAGAAGTAATTAAAATACAAAACTAGATAAGTGACTCCAAACGTACGAACCATAACATGAAAAACAAGTAACATAATAAAATTGCGCTGGGTCAGCCGGCGGAATGAATATAAAAACACGTAATGGAAAAAAGGAAACTCCTTGATAACGCCCTGAAGACCACGCGAAAGATCACGCCGTAGTCGGACGATTGCCATGTTATCTTCATTCATCATCAGATGAAGGGGCATGAGGGCCAGCACACCGCACTTCCGACCGATGTCGAAGTTCCGACATTGGAGCCGCTACCTCTCTGTCAGATAATTCCTCGATTGACAGGATGAGGCTACGTTCATCCCAGTTCTGCCTTCATATCTAGGAAAAATCCCTGCCAGTACCGCGAGTCGAACCATGGTATGTCTCGTTGACATCTCGGCTATCGTGGCGGACATGGAAACACTTTATTTTGGGTCATCAGTCTTCTGACTGGTTTGATACGACCCATCACGAATTCCTTTCTTGTGCCAAACTCCTCATTTCTGAGCAGCGCTTGCAAACTACGTCCTCAATTATCCGCTGGATGTATTCCAGTCTCTCTTTTCCTCTACAGTTCTTACCCTACACAACTCCATCTGGTACCATATAAGCTATTCCCTGATGTCTTAACAGATGTCCTACGATTCTGCCCCTTCTTCTTGTCAGTGTTTCTCATATATTCCTCTCTTCAGCAATTCTTCAGAAAACCTCCTCATTCCTTATCGTATCTCTCCACCTAATTTTCGGCATTCTACTGTAGCACCACACCCCAAATCCTTCGATTCTCTTCCGGTTTTCCCAAAGTCCAAGTTTTACTTACATACAATGCTGTTGTCCAAACGTATATTCTCAGAAATTTATTTCTCAAATTGAGGTCTATATTTGATAGAAATAGACTTCCCTTGACCAAGAATGCACGTTTTGACAGTGCTACTCTGTTTTATGTCCTCCTTGCTTCGTCCGTTAGGGGTTCTTTTGCTGTCTACATAGTAGAATTTCGTACCATATCTACTTAGTTATCACCAATTCTGACGTTAATATTCTCACTGTTCCCATTTCTGCTACTTCTCATTACTTTTACCTTTCTTCGATTTAGTCTCAATTGATATTAAGTACTCATATGACTTTATTCTATTCATCAGATGCTGTACCTCCTCTTCACTAGCATTGAGGGTAGCAATGTCGTCAGCGAATCTTAACATTCAATTCCACTCTTGATACCTCCTTTAATTTCCATCAATGCTTATTCGATGTGAACATTGAACAGTAGGAGCAAAGACTACATGCCTTTCTTACACACTCTTTAATCCGAGCAATTCGTTGTTCTTCGTCCACTCTCATTTTTCCATATTGGTTCTTGTAAGTGCAGTAGATTACCGGCCTCTCCCTATAGCTTACCTCTATTTTTCTGAGAATTTCGAGCATTTTGCACCATTTGGCATTACTGACCGTTTTTACCAGGTGCACAGATCCTATGAAAGTGTGTTAATTCTTCTTTAGTCTTGCTTGTATTATCAACCGCAACGTCAGAATTGGCTCTCTGTGCCTTTACCTTTAATGAAGACAAACTGATCGTCTTCTAACACATCCAGAATTATCTTTTTCATTCTTCTGCATATTATTTTTTGTAGAAGCTTGGAACATAAGCTGTTAATATGATTGTACGATAATTGTCGCACTTAGCGTCTCTTGCAATCTGTGGAATTGTGTGGATGATGTTTTTCAGAAAGTCAGATGATATATCGCCAGAGTCATACATTCTACACGCCAACGTGAATAGCCGTTTTCTTGCCACTTCCCTCAATTATTTTAGAAATTCTGATGGAATATTATCCATCGCTCCTGCCTTGTCCTGCCAGCTGAGATCCCAAAGATGTACAGGCTCACATGCGTTTCCTCTTCTTCAAAATGTCTTGGCTCAAACTCATCTAGAAGTTGAACCACAGGTGTCGCATTACACGTCCTAAAGTATACACTTGTGACCCTTTGGTTAAATTGTCTGGCTATTGGCAGGTTTGCGAAATACAAAGTTCATATAACATATAATAACAGTAATAATAATATTGGGCACTAAATTAACGACCCATAAATGATGTAGGCCACACAGTTGGGATTTGGTTAGAAAATTGTTTATTCAGAAAGCAAAGTAATAGCGAAAGTGGTTGTATTTAGAATTCCCATTACACTCGAGTACATCCATTTGACACAGTTCGATCATTCACAATCTCATCTCGAATTACAAGTCCAATACACCACCTCGTTGACTACGCGGAAACTTAGGGTTCACACCAGAAGCGCGGCTGCTCATCGCTCAATTACCAAGACCCGCAATACCATACAATGCAAAATTTTCTAAGTCATTTCACTTCCTAGCTGCCTAAAGACCGACCGTCCGCTTTCGCGTCCATACCAGCGCTGTACCCTTTGGTGTCTAGACCAGAAGTGCCCTCTCTGCCCGTCTCTGCCCTCTCTGCGTCCCCCCAGTGCCGAACATCGTCGCTCAACCCTTTCCTGAAGCCGTGCTTCTGATTGACTACAGCTTATTCTACATTATTTTCCATTTTAATATATTTAAATATTCAAAGCTTGACCACTTTCACGTTCTAAAAAAGTAACAGCAATATCCATTACATAATAAACGTTAAATTCTTTTACATAAAACCAATACAATTTCCTTCTCTACTTTGAACGTCACGGCCAGTAGCCTTGCCCTATGCTATCTGATAAACAAATGAATAACAAAAATAAGGAATATGCACTAAACTTTACAACAAATATTCTATTACCAAGTGATTCAATAAGGTGTCATCTGTCATCATTCAATGTGCTTCTTGTGGAGAAAATTATGATCTGATGCTTAACTGAAAATACTGATAATTTAGATTTTCTATATCTTTTAAACAGTTAATGTTACAGTATTCATATTTACATCATTTGTCATTTTAATGATGCGCTTCTATATGGATATCGATCGTAAAGATCGACCAAAGCATTCAGAATTTAGCATTCAGGTCTTTGTTACAGAACTTGTTAATTTCACTTCAACAAAAAATCCTACACTATTACAGACTTGATCAACATTCAAGTTTTATTTGGAAAACAAAGAAAATTTATGAAAGATGGTAGGTTAAAATTACTGTGACTTCATTCCATGAATTACTACGGAATTAAATAATTTTCATAAATGTTTCCCTTTATGGCCGATCTTAGGTCCACCATAGTTAACACTGCTACGTTTCCTCAGCCACAGAAGCCTTCTACTGGGTTTCCCTATGACGTAGGTTCTCGTCTGTCTCACTCACATACAACAGCGCTTTGGCCTGATCAGCCTGGTCTAATTCAGCACAACTGACGCCCACGGACTTCCCCCTTCTCGTGGCGAATCTGCGCCCTTTGTGGCATACAGTCCTAGACGGCTGGATGCGTTTAACAGTTCCTGAAGGCTGACTCTTTCGGCCATTTACTTAAATGAGAGCGAAATGCTCGTTAACTCACAGTGTGATCTGATGCCTTCCAAAGCTCTTTTAAATTTAAATTCTAATACTGGGTCCCATATCTCTTGTGTATCGACCCTGTTTCTTCTTCTCTCACATTAAACAAGTCTTCCCCATCATAGAGGCCGCCAATGTACTCTTTCCACCTATCTGCTATCTCCTCTTCGATTAGCAGTGGAATTGCCATTGCACTCATAGTATTTCTTATTACCTTCTTTGTACCTAGGGCCTACATTTTTCTTTATAACTTTTGTGATAGCCCTTTGTAGAAATGTTCGTTGGTCTTCAACTGGACTACCTACAGTTACGTTAACAATTAGCTAGCGGTAATTAGATATTTGAGATTTGTGGAAAATTACGGTCGCTAGTACCATGGACAACTACTATAATAACTGAAAATGAGAGATTAATGCACATATATTTAGCACCAAAAGCGTGGCAACTGAAGGTTGACACGTGTTGTGTGAAAACTGAATGTGTGTCAGAAGTAATAAATTTTGCTACACTCTGACTTAATTTAGCAAAAGAATTAATAACACCGGAAAATTGAAAGTTAATTTAGTGACTGAAATTAATAGTGAACTTTGTTTCCGAAGCACTACGAAATTCAATAAAATAAGGTTAGTCTTGGGCTACCTCAACAATCATTTCAAAAGCTACTTGAATTTACGCAATTTACAAATAAGAGATTTAACTTTGAACTTGAATTAAATGATTCTGAACAACTAACAATAGTAAAATTTAGTACGTATCAAGCTGAGCTGCAGTCACAGGTAAGCTAAAATATGGTAACAAAACTCGAACTCTTAATTTGTGCTTGTGTAATGTAAAGATTATAGCCAGCTATGAATACTTTAACTGAATTTTAAAATTAAAGCAGTGAAATGGAATGATATTACTTTAATACTGGCGTTTGAATTCCAACGACACTCGGGTTCATTCCACAAAAGGAAGGGACCCTGCTTGGTAATGCAATTGGGACAATGAGCAACAAAGGTTCATGCTACGTTGCTGTAATTTTGTGATTTCAACAGTTTGAAAAGCTGAGGTCTGCCATACAGTTCTAAAACTATACGTGCTTCCAGTCTTCCTTGTCACTTGATTGAAGGTTTGACGTCGTCGATCGAGGAGGTGGCGACAGTCACTCACTGTCGGCCGTCGCTGTTGCAGAAGCTGGATGTTGGCGCGCCTTCTTCTCGACACGGTCGCCAGGCGAAACGGGCTCTTGATGTGCGCCAGCTAATGCTTCCCGTCCGTGACACCGTGTCAGAAACTATTATAGCAGGTCGAGCACAATTACATGCTGCCAAATCCCGAAAGCGCGGCAACTCGCGGGAGCGTCACAAAACACACCTGCTCAACTGAACCACTCCAGTGCTCTGCCCGCGCCCCACGCGGCGGAGTTAACACTACCAAAGTTCCTAAACGCTTTGGTTCTCCACACGACCTATCGATGTATTCGTTCGATAGCATAGTTTTACCTAGGCAAGACCCAGCGTAAAAATACAAATAGTATTTACAAAACAAACCAATTATACATCGACATAAATGCATGTATATACAAATAGTAAAACAATTACAATATACAAAGACACAGAAACGTCACATCTTCAGGTAACGAAATAAGGAAAAAAATTTATAATACAATAGAAAGAAATAGGAGGATATGCATTTCCGGCGTTACACGTGCCCCACATTGTCTGAGGATGTTCGTGTAACCTAAACAGACTCAGAAAATGTCCCCAAAAGAAAAAAAAAAACAGCGGAAATGCATATGCTCAAAACATCAAGAAATTTTAGCATTAGGCTGATTAACCATAAACCAATTTTTTGACCATAATAATTGAGTGGAGACACTCCTAATCTTATTCCAGTCTGTAATCTTACATAATAGAAAACATGTTGACAACATATTAAAATTCATAGAAAACATAGAAAATGCTTTAGCTATCCAAAAAATCAAAATTCCTGACAGTATCAAGAAATGGAATACTATTTACAAAATTAATCAGAGTACATGGTCATAAAGAACAGGTATATCAAAATAAGCAAATTAATAATTAATTACATAGAATACACATTTTATATAACATTTTCATAATTAATACTCTCGCCATGAGAGTTCACTTAACGCTAAACAAGGAAATAATATACAGCAGATCGACAAAAACATAAATATTGACAGCAGAATTCTTTCACATCAGCTGTCCGGGAAGAAAAACAACTCCGCCTTCCGTACCCGAAAGTACAAAGAATGCTGAGAGCGGCACAAGAGCCGATAGCGGCTCCGCCTCGCTAGTATTGTTGTGCCCGCCTGTGCGGCACGCTTGATCTCACTCGCCCTTATAACGGCATTTCCAGAACGTCCGTTTCACTGAATTCTTTCGGAAAAACTCACTCCCGAGTAATCTCAGGGACTCCATTAACACTATCACAGTGGATAACTCGACACTGTCCATCTTCACACGCATGTACTAGCCTGAAACTTAAAACAGCGTCTAAGTACATCGGCAATGACTAGTAAATCACATATTTATGAATCTTACAGCTAGTTACAAAATTATATTTACAGTCCTTTGTCTACTGTGACTCAGCTGAAAACTTAAAATAGCAGCTTGGATTTTTCAATTGATTATGTATCAGTTACTCTTAAATCATTTAATCAAAATTAATTACATATTAATTACAACTTCTTTAATGTCCTCTTGGTCAGGCAAAAGCATGGCAATCTAGCAAATCGTTAAATATTACAATCTATATTTACATACTGTACAAATTACCCATTCTGTGGTATTAATCAATCCTTGGTTGGTACAATTTCAAGTCTACAATGTTCCGTATACCTAATAGTTTTCCAGAGCTTGAATACTCTAAGCAATAAGCATTTGTGTGAGGTATACCAATGACTTTATATGGTCCATTATAAACAAACTTAAATTTAGAGATTTCACTGTCTATCTCGCTCGATCTCTCATGAGCTTTTACAAGTACTAAGTCTCCGATTGCAAACTTAGCAAAACGCGCTTTAGCGTCATGACAACGTATGCGAGCATCGGCTTTTAGCTTCATTACTTCTCGCAAACGATCTTTTTTCACACCAATACTAATGTCAATCCGTGGAGGGAATTTGATTATCTCTTCCACTAAACTTTTACTTCTGACATCCAACAGGATTTCCTCTGGAGAAAATTCCGTACATTCATGTCTCAAGGTGTTCATAATTCTCTCAAATACTGCTACATATTTGCCCCATGCCCTATGGTTGTGATGGCAATAGGTACGGCAAAGTCGGCCTAGCTCGCGCATATACCTTTCAGCGGGATTCCCAGCCGGACAATAAGCTGAAATATGGGTCACTTTGACCCCATTACTTTCCATGCCTTCATTCCACAACTTAGAAGTAAATTGTGCTTCATTGTCTGATAGAATCGCCTTGGGCTTAACAATATGAACAAAATAATCGTTCACAAGCTTGCTATAGACCGCTTTGGCTGTAGCTTTCCTAATCGGGTATAGTTTGATGAACTTGGAAAAAGATTCTAGCACTACTAAAATGTAGGCAAAGTTTCCTGATGACTTGGGCAAAGGTCCGTACAAGTCCACGCACAGTAATTCAAAGATGTCGTTAGCCCTTATACTTTGCATAGGACCACGACTCGTACAGCTGGTAACCTTCACCTTCTGACATAAATCGCAAGTTTTCACTTTGTCAGTAACGCGTTTTAACATGTTGTTAAAATGCACTACTTCACTCAGCTTTTCCGTACATTTCTTTGGTCCACAGTGACCAGACGCCAAATGGTAGTAGTCTAGTATTTCCGTGACGTATTTGGTGGGCCAGCATACCCGCCAAATATTACTATCTTCACCCTTACGTATGTACAGAATATGATCGTATATCTTGTAATACTTCCTTAATTTCTCTCCTTCTGGACTCCTTTCGTCATATCGGGTTTTCACCATATTGAAACAACCATCCTCGTTCTGATGACGACGTAGATTCTTACAGATGTTCACTATTAATTTACGTCCCTCAACTTCTTTAAAATAGTATAATTTGACCACTCCATCTGACTCATCTTTCAATACGTCTTGATCAGACTCGGGCATTTGTGTGAGGTATACCAATGACTTTATATGGACCATTATAAACAAACTTAAATTTAGAGATTTCACTGTCTATCTCGCTCGATCTCTCATGAGCTTTTACAAGTACTAAGTCTCCGATTGCAAACTTAGCAAAACGCGCTTTAGCGTCATGACAACGTATGCGAGCATCGGCTTTTAGCCTCATTAGTTCTCGCAAACGATCTTTTTTCACATCAATACTAATGTCAATCCGTGCAGGGAATTTGATTATATCTTCCACTAAACTTTTACTTCTGACATCCAACAAGATTTCCTCTGGAGAAAATCCCGTACATTCAGCGCATACGCTACGCAATTGTCGGTCCCTTTTGCGTAACAGATGTCATAGTTAAATTGCTGTAAATACAGCGACCACCTAGTCAGTCTTTCGTGAAGTACTTTACAATCCTTCAGATATGTGAGCGCCTTATGGTCCGTATGAATAATCACCTTACGGTCCCATAGGTAACCCTTGAACTTCTTGAATCCCTACACGATAGCGAGACACTCTTTCTCAGAAATCGTGTATTTTCGGTCACTTTTTGATAAAGTTCGACTCGAGAACGCTATCGTCCGGTATTCCTTATCCTCTCCTTTACCAACTTCTTGGAACAGTTCTAACACCACCCCGTAATTCGACGAATCCATTCCCAGGTGGAAGGGTAGCGATAAATCAGGATGAAATAGTATGTTAGATCTTAACAACTCGTCTTTTAATCTCACGAAAACGGCCTGACACCCGTCAGTCCACACAAACGGAACATTTTTGCGAAACAGGTTATTCAAATTTTCATTATTAAACACTTGTCCTTTTACAAATTTACGGTAAAATCTTGTGAGCCCTAGAAAATTTTTTAACTGTTTCCTAGACTTGGGTGGAGGACAATTCCTTATTGCATCTAGTTTCTCTGGGTCCTTCGTAATACCAGCAGTGGTAACTACATGCCCTAAAAATTTCAGTTCCTGCTTCACAAATTCGCATTTCTTTAGGTTTAGAGTCATTCCGCCACGGCGCAATGCTCTAAAAACTTCATCTAACAGGTCACAATGGCCATGCCAAGTCGCATTGGCCAACAATAGGTCGTCAACATATACAGTTAATCTTGAACTCAAAGTCAGTCCTAGCACTTTATCTAGGGCTCTGATGAATACGGACACAGATATATTAAGTCCAAACGGCAGTACTCTATACTGATAACACCTGCCCGCAAACAAGAAGGCGGGCCTAGATTCTTCTTCGAGTTCTATGTTCCAGTAACTAGCAGTCAGATCGAGGCTAGTCATGAACTTCACGTCATGAAAACGTTGCAAAATCTCCTCCATACTCTCAGGTCTGTCTGTTTCGCGTTGAACGACCCTATTCAACTTGCGTGCGTCAATCACAATACGTACACTATCATCCCATTTTGCTACAATGACCAAACCGTTATTGTATGGACTCGTACTTCTTTCAATCACTCGCCATTCGATCATCGTATCTATCTCCCGTTGCACTGCTTCCATTTCGGACAGCCGTATAGCATTCGGTCTCACGAAGGATGGCTCGTGTGGAATTACATGCAACTTGCATTTATATCCCTCCACAAGTCCCGGTTTGTCTGAAAACAAACTCTTATTCCTCATTATTACTTCATACAGGCCTCGTCTTTGTTCGTGTGTTACGTTTGACACACCATCTACAATACTTTCCAATTCACTTTCTACACTATTGTCAATGCAGAGATTCCTCACATTACAGTAGTTCAAATTCATACCTATGTCAATAGCATCCGGCCAGTTAACAATGTGTGTGGGCTGGTATTGCCTAAGCACACCGTCACCTGCCTCGTCAAAACTAACTACTATTGTTTTATCTTGTGACGTACATATCAAAGTTTTACTTTCGCAATTAATCTCTGCACGGTACTTCAATAGCCAATCTAACCCGATAATTACTTCCCTAGTTAAGTCTGGCACGACGACAAACTCTTGTTCGACTCGTGCCCCACATATATCGAAGTTGACAAAAATCTGTTTTGTGACCGGTTTACTGGCCTTCCCAGTATCACCGATAATTTTCACTCCTGTTACTGGCATAACTACGATGCCAGGTCTGTCTTTCAGTAACTCAAACATTTTCCCAGATACAGCACTCAATTCTGCACCGGTGTCAATCAACACGTTTAGTTGTAGGTCGTGCATATTAACAGACACTACTATCTGTCTACACTTGTCCTCGACTGTTTCTTTATTTTCCCACAGTAAATCCTCGTCTATATCCAGGTCAATCCAGAAAAAAAACCATCCGGCTTTGATCCTAAATCCGGCTTATCTGGCGGCTTTTTCAATCTCTATTCACATACAGTTTTAATTTCAGAACGTTTGTCCTAAGGCTTAGTCTGTAGTTTCGCCTCCAATACCGAAACCTTTTCCTGTAACTCGTCAACTAGTGAGTGTTGCTTTGCTATCAATTCAATAATTGTCACCTTCGTTGATTCCTCTTTGGTCAGATTGACCTCATCTGACAATCTACTTGGAGGAATGTGCCCAGTAGTATCTGCAATTACTTCCTCTGTATCTCTGCAACCCACACTGCAACCGTCTGACCGTATAACGTCAGCTCCAACCTCATGTTGTTGTTGTGGTCTTCAGTCCTGAGACTGGTTTGATGCAGCTCTCCATGCTACTCTATCCTGTGCAAGCCTCTTCATCTCCCAGTACCTACTGCAACCTACATCCTTCTGAATCTGCTTAGTGTATTCATCTCTTGGTCTCCCTCTACGATTTTTACCCTCCACGCTGCCCTCCAATACTAAATTGGTGATCCCTTGATGCCTCAGAACATGTCCTACCAACCGATCCCTTCTTCTGGTCAAGTTGTGCCACAAACTTCTCTTCTCCCCAATCCTATTCAATACTTCCTCATTAGTTATGTGATCTACCCATCTAATCTTCAGCATTCTTCTGTAGCACCACATTTCGAAAGCTTCTATTCTCTTCTTGTCCAAACTATTTATCGTCCATGTTTCACTTCCATACATGGCTACACTCCATACGAATACTTTCAGAAATGACTTCCTGACACTTAAATCAATACTGGATGTTAACAAATTTCTCTTCTTCAGAAACGCTTTCCTTGCCATTGCCAGCCTACATTTTATATCCTCTCTACTTCGACCATCATCAGTTATTTTGCTCCCCAAATAGCAAAACTCCTTTACTACTTTAAGTGCCTCATTTCCTAATCTAATTCCCTCAGCATCACCCGACTTAATTAGACTACATTCCATTATCATTGTTTTGCTTTTGTTGATGTTCATCTTATATCCTCCTTTCAAGACACTGTCCATTCCATTCAACTGCTCTTCCAAGTCCTTTGCTGTCTCTGACAGAATTACAATGTCATCGGCGAACCTCAAAGTTTTTACTTCTTCTCCATGAATTTTAATACCTACTCCGAATTTTTCTTTTGTTTCCTTTACTGCTTGCTCGATGTACAGATTGAACAACATCGGGGAGAGGCTACAACCCTGTCTTACTCCCTTCTCAACCACTGCTTCCCTTTCATGTCCCTCGACTCTTATAACTGCCATCTGGTTTCTGTACAAATTGTAAATAGCCTTTCGCTCCCTGTATTTTACCCCTGCCACCTTTAGAATTTGAAAGAGAGTATTCCAGTCAACATTGTCAAAAGCTTTCTCTAAGTCTACAAATGCTAGAAACGTAGGTTTGCCTTTCCTTAATCTTTCTTCTAAGATAAGTCGTAAGGTCAGTATAGCCTCACGTGTTCCAGTGTTTCTACGGAATCCAAACTGATCTTCCCCGAGGTTGGCTTCTACTAGTTTTTCCATTCGTCTGTAAAGAATTCGTGTTAGTATTTTGCAGCTGTGACTTATTAAGCTGATAGTTCGGTAATTTTCACATCTGTCAACACCTGGTTTCTTTGGGATTGGAATTATTATATTCTTCTTGAAGTCTGAGGGTATTTCGCCTGTTTCATACATCTTGCTCACCAGATGGTAGAGTTTTGTCAGGACTGGCTCTCCCAAGGCCGTCAGTAGTTCCAATGGAATATTGTCTACTCCGGGGGCCTTGTTTCGACTCAGGTCTTTCAGTGCTCTGTCAAACTCTTCACGCAGTATCGTATCTCCCATTTCATCTTCATCTACATCCTCTTCCATTTCCATAATATTGTCCTCAAGTACATCGCCCTTGTATAGACCCTCTATATACTCCTTCCACCTTTCTGCTTTCCCTTCTTTGCTTAGAACTGGGTTTCCATCTGAGCTCTTGATATTCATACAAGTCGTTCTCTTATCTCCAAAGGTCTCTTTAATTTTCCTGTAGGCGGTATCTATCTTACCCCTAGTGAGATAGGCCTCTACATCCTTACATTTGTCCTCTAGCCATCCCTGCCTAGCCATTTTGCACTTCCTGTCGATCTCATTTTTGAGACGTTTGTATTCCTTTTTGCCTGTTTCACTTACTGCATTTTTATATTTTCTCCTTTCATCAATTAAATTCAATATTTCTTCTGTTACCCAAGGATTTCTACTAGCCCTCGTCTTTTTACCTACTTGATCCTCTGCTGCCTTCACTACTTCATCCCTCAAAGCTACCCATTCTTCTTCTACTGTATTTATTTCCCCCATTCCTGTCAATTGCTCCCTTATGCTCTCCCTGAATCTCTGTACAACCTCTAGTTCTTTTAGTTTATCCAGGTCCCATCTCCTTAAATTCCCACCTTTTTGCAGTTTCTTCAGTTTTAATCTACAGGTCATAACCAATAGATTGTGGTCAGAGTCCACATCTGCCCCTGGAAATGTCTTACAATTTATAACCTGGTTCCTAAATCTCTGTCTTACCATTATATAATCTATCTGATACCTTTTAGTATCTCCAGGGTTCTTCCATGTATACAACCTTCTTTCGTGATTCTTAAACCAAGTGTTAGTTATGATTATGTTGTGCTCTGTGCAAAATTCTACCAGGCGGCTTCCTCTTTCATTTCTGTCCCCCAATCCATATTCACCTACTATGTTTCCTTCTCTCCCTTTTCCTACACTCGAATTCCAGTCACCCATGACTATTAAATTTTCGTCTCCCTTCACAATCTGAATAATTTCTTTTATTTCATCATACATTTCTTCAATTTCTTCGTCATCTGCAGAGCTAGTTGGCATATAAACTTGTACTACTGTAGTAGGTGTGGGCTTCGTATCTATCTTGGCCACAATAATGCGTTCACTATGCTGTTTGTAGTAGCTTACCCGCATTCCTATTTTCCTATTCATTATTAAACCTACTCCTGCATTACCCCTATTTGATTTTGTGTTTATAACCCTGTAGTCACCTGACCAGAAGTCTTGTTCCTCCTGCCACCGAACTTCACTAATTCCCACTATATCTAACTTCAACCTATCCATTTCCCTTTTTAAATTTTCTAACCTACCTGCCCGATTAAGGGATCTGACATTCCACGCTCCGATCCGTAGAACGCCAGTTTTCTTTCTCGTGATAACGACATCCTCTTGAGTAGTCCCCGCCCGGAGATCCGAATGGGGGACTATTTTACCTCCGGAATATTTTACCCAAGAGGACGCCATCATCATGTAATCATACAGTAAAGCTGCATGCCCTCGGGAAAAATTACGGCTGTAGTTTCCCCTTGCTTTCAGCCGTTCGCAGTACCAGCACAGCAAGGCCGTTTTGGTTATTGTTACAAGGCCAGAACAGTCAATCATCCAGACTGTTGCCCTTGCAACTACTGAAAAGGCTGCTGCCCCTCTTCAGGAACCACACGTTTGTCTGGCCTCTCAACAGATACCCCTCCGTTGTGGTTGCACCTACGGTACGGCTATCTGTATCGCTGAGGCACGCAAGCCTCCCCACCAACGGCAAGGTCCATGGTTCATGCACGCTGTAATCTACGTGCTTTTCTACCACTCGTGTCCGGCTATCACTAAAATTCTCGTAAACTTTCTCCTCATTAGTTTCGCAATGTTTACAATGGAGTTTTGCGTCGGATGGGTCGGCCACTTCTAACACTATAACTTTCGTTAAAGTCTGCCGGTCAGGGCCAGAACTTTCCGTTACTACTTCAACATCCGACTCTTGCGGTATGAGACATGACGAATCTTGCTCGTGCTCCACATTAACATCAACTATTTCTGGTAAAGTCTGCCGGTTAGGGCCAGAACTTTTTATCATTTTACAGACACTATCTTCCTGCCGGACGAGATGCGGAAAATCATGCACGCGCTCCCCATAAACAGTTCTTCCGTACAGGCCCCTATAATCTCTTAGTTCGTCGTATAAGCGACCGAACTGCCTCAACCAGACCTCATCCCCCTCTGCGTACCCTCGCTCGATGACGGACGTTTTATCTGACATCAGATCTTCTCTCAACACTTGCGAATCATTCTTAAATTCAATCTCCAGTTCCGCTGTGGATGTTACAGCTGCCACTTTATAATCGATTTCCGTAACACTACTTAAATTTCCAGAATGGGATTTTCAATCTGCACCGGAGGGTGCGCTGACATGCAACTTCCTGGCAGAAGTAAAGCTGTGAGTACCAGGAGTGAGTCGTGCTTCAATAGCTCAGATGGTAGAGCACTTGCCCGCGAAAGGCAAAGGTCCCAAGTTCGATTCTCGGTCGGGCATACAGTTTTAATCTGCCAGGAAGTTTCACTACTTAAATTGTTCTCACTGACAGTGAATGTATTTTCTACTGCCGTGTCTACAGCTGACCTACTACTTGTGGGTGCACTCCTATCTCTTAACACTGGCACACTAGCTGCGGCTAATGGTTTCCCCATCTCGTCCCAGCAGATCTGCTCCCTGGATACTGCTGAAGCTGCTGATCACACCCTCTGGTGTTATTACTATTCTGCGAAGCCCGTATCATGCTAGTATGATACTGGTTTCCGTCATTCCTGTTATTATTTGCATTGTACCAATTGTCATTATGGCCTGAACGACTATTGTTATTGTTGCCAAGATTGCGGTATGCATTATTGCCATAGTTATCATTGTTGTGGTTGCTGTGGTACCCATTGTTGTTACCTCGGCCTCTACCACTGTCGCGATTATTGCGCCAATTGTCCTCGTCCTCAACTCTTTCCAGGAAATCATTGAATGTCCTGTAATTGCTTCCTACGTAGCGTTTTGTATCATCTGGAAGCTTCTTGTAGAGTTCCCAGACTATTTCGGATTTCGTGCGGCGATCACGCAAATATTCCAACTTGCGGATACAGCCCTCACAAAACTCCTTCATCGAGCCGCGCGAATTCGCATCGAAAGGCCTCGATACGACAAATTCACACCGGACACTTTGTTGTTTTTGCTCTGACCAGTATTCAGCCAGAAACAAATTTTTAAACTCGTCAAAAGTCAGGTTAGTAATGTTGAGGTTTAAGCTCCAACGCTTGGCATCACCAGCCGACACATCAATAACCGCATTAATATTTCTCACATTAGTCCATGATCTGGGTAAAACTCTTTCACAATTTTTAATGAAATTCGTCGCGTGTATACCGCCTTTTTTCAAGGAGTCGAACCGCTCCTCTTTCGTCAACAATTCCGAACTATGTGCACATATTGGCACATAGCTCTGTTTTTCGTCAAGTTTCTTTTCTAATTCCGAAACTCTCGTAATTACTTGGCAAGGGGTTGTCGCAAGCGTTTCCACTTCCCTCTTTTTCTCTTCGCAGGTATTAGCCTGCTTCCTCACTTTAATATCTACTTCGGACACTAAAGCCTTTAAAGTTTCCACCTTCTGTTGATCCTCTTTTTTCACTAATTGAATTTCTTCCGTCACCTTATTCTCGATGATCGGAGCATCTCCTGCTCCTACACTTTTCTCGATTCTGCTAATTTCGGAATAAAAACGAGTATTTAGGCTCGCAATTTCCGCCTGAACGCCTATCATTTCCTGTTTAAGATTACCGATTTCGGTATTAATCACAACAACATCTTCTTTGATTTTATCAACTTTTGTGTTAACAACTCCAACATTGTTGTTAACAACATTAATAGCTTTGTTCTGATTGTCTAGCTTCCGATCAATTTTTTCAGACAGAGCTTCTTGCTTGGGAGACTGAGCTTGCTTGGCAGCCTGAGCTTTAATTTCTGCCGATTGACTCTTGATTTCGTTAATCAAAACATTCAATAAATCAGTTAAATTCCCAGAAACTATCGGTTTTACTTCCGTAGCGGCATCCTCTTTAATTGTCCCCCCGTATTCGTCATCAAGGGGTTCAGATTTGATTTTCACTTCCGATTCCGAAACATTTTCTAAAGTTTGGAATTCCATTTTTGCTCTTTGTTGCGATTCGGTGGTCGCATCCTTCATGCTAGCCGCCTGCCCCTGAACAATGGGTATCGCGGTGCGCGTTTCCCACTGTCCGACCGTTTGTGCCGTATCCAAGTCTACCAAAATTTGGTAATTGTTGCCTTCACTCATTTTAATAATTTTCAATATAAATGACAAATCTCAAACCTAATTAGGATTCCTCCCAGTACTTAATCTCGCTGACGTAACGATCTGTTCGTAACCAATACTTTGTTACGAGATTTGCACCATACAAAATGCGTGCCCAGAACAACCACAAATCCGAAGATTGTCCTGTAACCAGGTCGCCAATTGTAACCCCCCCCCCCTTCACTTATCGACCTTAATGACAGTGAAAAATTAAACCACGTGTACCTAATGGAAATTTGAGAAAAGCAATCGTCCCCGAAGTTAATCTGTCGGTAAAGAGGTTACATCTAAATGAAAGGAAAAATGCAAATTAAACTGGTGGAAATTAATTTTGAAAAGAGGTAAAGTTAATAAGGAAATTAAATGTGCGGCCGTTACGTTAACAACTAAATAGCGGTAATAAGATATTTTAGATTTGGGGAAAATTACGGTCACCAGTCCCATGAACAACTACTATAATAACTGAAAATGAAAGATTAATGTACGTATATTTAGCACTAAAAGCGTGGGAACTGAAGGTTGACACGTGTTGTGTGAAAACTGAATGTGTGTCAGAAGTAATAAATTTCGCTACACTCTGACTTAATTTAGCAAAAGAAGTAATAAAACCGGAAAATTGAAAGTTAATTTAGTGACTGAAATTAATAGTGAACTTTGTTTCTGAAGCACTACGAAATTCAATAAAATAAGGTTAGTCTTGGACTACCTCAACAATCATTTCAAAAGCTACTTGAATCTACGCAACTTAGAAATAAGAGATTCAACTTTGAACTTGAATTAAATGATTCTGAACAACTAAAAATAGTAAAATTTAGTTCGTACCAAGCTGTGCTGCAGTCACAGGTAAGCTAAAACATGGTAACAAAGCTCACACTCTTAATTTGTGCTTGTTTAATCTAAATATTGTAGCTATGAATACATTAACTGAATTTTGAAATTAAAGCAATGAAATGGAATGATATTACTTTAATGCTGGCGATTGAATTTCAACGACACTCGGGTTCATTCCACAAAAGGAAGGGACCCTGCTTGGTAATGCAATTGGGACAATGAGCAACAAAGGTTCATGCTACGTTGCTGTAATTTTGTGATTTGAACAGTTTGAAAAACTGAGGTCTGCCATACAGTTCTAAAACTTTACGTGCTTCCAGTCTTCCTTGTTGGTTGATTGAAGGTTTGAAGTCGTCGATCGAGGAGGTGGCGACAGTCACTCATTGTCGGCCGTCGCTGTTGCAGAAGCTGGATGTTGGCGCGCCTTCTTCTCGACACGGTCGCTAGGCGAAACGGGCTCTTGATGTGCGCCAGCTAATGCTTCCTGTTCGTGACACCGTGTCAGAAACTATCATAGCAGGTCGAGCGCAATTACATGCTGCCAAACCCCGAAAGCGCGGCAACTCGCGGGAGGGTCACACAACACACCTGCTCCACTGCACTACTCCAGCCAGACCTTCTCTGCTCTGCCCGCGCTCCACGCGGCAAACTCTACCAAAGATCCTAAACACTTTGTTTCTCCACACGACCTATCGATGTATTTGTTCGATAGCCGAGTTTTCCCTAGGCAAGACCCAGCGTAAAAATACAAATAGTATTTACAAAACAAACCAATTATACATCGACATAAATGCATGTATATACAAATAGTAAAACAATTACAATATACAAAGACACAAAAACGTCATATCTTCAGGTTACAAAAGAAGGATAAAAATTTATAGTACAATAGATGGAAATAGGAGGATATGCATTTTCGGCGTTACATTTTGTCTTTCGCAGGCGAGTTCGAGTGTCGGTCCGGCACACAGTTTTAGTCTGCCAGGGAGTTTCATTAGTTCGTTGATTAATTGACAGGGCAATCAGCACACCGTACATTCACAGTTAAACTTCTTTGTATCAGTATACGAAATGAACATTCGTTACACATTTTCTGTTTCATTCCAGTGCCATGGTGTGTACTAATCAGTTTGTGTTGTCTAAAACTGAAAACAGTATCTTTAAGGCGTGCACATCATTTATCAGTCTGCAAACCAAAGTTTTATGTTTAACGAGTGAAAACAGCCCTTTAATAGGGATACATACCCAGATTAAATATAGCAATGTCCAAACACTGATGATTTTCATGGTCAACTAACGCAGTGTGTAGCAGGACATACACGGCACGACAATCACCGCCACTCTCTTCTTCTCACTCCCGTCTGTTTCGACTTATCGATATGATCTACATCGCTCATACACCACGCTTCAAACAGGACTTTCAAAAATTCCGATTACATCGACTTCCAGTTTTACCAACATTAAAATTTGAAATTGCTCTGTCAATAGAAAATGAATTAAATAACATGTTAACATATAAGACAATATATAACATCAGGTTAACTGGAATTTGCAGTTTAATTATACCAAGAACTAAATTACAAAAGTATTCTGAAACCAACGTATCAATCTACGATGAAGCTAAAGCAGGAAATAAGGAAAAGAAAAGATAGTAAAAAGGAAACAAAAATTCTATAACAGCCTGTAGTGTTATCATCACAGTGTTATAGCTGGTCTCAGACGCCGACTCGCACCTGCCCTTGTGTTGACTCTCTCGCTGACAGCGCCCTCACGCAGTAGCGCTGCCGCAGCCGCCACTCAGTTTGCGCGGCTGTTCAAACGTCTTGTGTGTATCAGGATCTGACACGAAAAGGATTTCTACTTCAGCAATCTCTTAAATGATAGTAACAGTTCGGATTTATTGCCTAGTAGGTTTAGCAATCTAAAAGCCTATGCTGATGAGCGTACATATAACAGTTCGGATTTACTGCCTAGTAGCTTATGCAATGAACCGTTTGTGTTGATGAGCTTACAAGCAGTCATACAGAGGAGCACAACTAGGGATGAAGGAATCTCTAGTACAGTTTTGTCATAATGTGCACTTACCAACCAATGCATCGTGAAAGAATGCTGAACACCTACTCTTGTCTTACGCAGAGTCAGTTCGGTAAAATTTTTCAACAGAGGCGACATGTCGTTTGTTATCAACCACACCTCTCCCTTTTCCCTAGTGATAGGGGGTGGGATCCAGAAATACACGGAAGATTTGCTATTTTGCATTTTTATTGAACTCTACATTCGCAGCATTTTAATCCCTTCAAAGTATTGTCCGCGTGCATTAGTGCACAGACCTACGCAACGTCATCGTGCACAAGGGCTTGCATTTGTTGTCAGTCACCAGGGACGAACACTGGAACACTAATGTAACATGATATCGTCGGAATCACGATTTCAGCTGCACCATACCGATGTCAGACACCCTGTGTGGTGAAGATCTCATGAATTGATGGACCCCGCTTGCCAAGAAGGTGTGGTGTAAGGCCGTGGTGTCAGCGCCTTTTTCTGGCTTGGAATGGGTCCCTTAGTGGTCCTGAAAGGGACTTTCGAAGGTTCACGATATGCTGAACTGCTCGGGTCCCATCTACACCCATTTTTGACTTTCCAACACCATTGCGGTTCTGTGGTTCTCAGGTTGATAATGGGCAGCCACGTCGTCCGTGAAAGGTTGCAGGTAACATGCAGGGGAAGTCCAAAGACTGAGATGCCCACCCCTGAGCCCAGATGTGAACCTCATCGACGGTGGGACGTCACTGAACGCAGGCTGCATGCAATGGATCCTGCACCAGGATTGGCCGCCGCTTTGCAAACGATTTGGTATCAGCTGCTTCGAGAGGAGTGCCAGGGACTTGTAGACTCGATTCCACCATGATTCACTGCAGTCCGCAGGGCCAGAGGAGGCCCCACGCGACATTAGGTGCCTATCCCATGACATTTTCCAAGTCTGTGAATACTTGACACGTGTGTATGACGGCAAACTCACAGGTAGAAAGCTCACCCAAACCTCTGGAACGATTTCAGTCAAATTTGGTACGCAATTATTTAAAATATGGAGAGAAATAGTGCAGGGGTAAGAAGCACCAGCCTCCTGTTGGGGTGAATGGGAGTGGACGAGGAGACGGACAGAGAGCAACGGGGGTGCAGGAGATACGCACAGAGTACGAGGAGATGGACACAGATAGGGGAGAGAGAAATAGACCGAGGGAAAGCAGAAGAGTAGCTGGACAGAGAAACGAAAGGACAAGACAGGTGGAGGGAACGATAGGCATAGAGACGGTGCAGGAGGAGATGATAGACGGGAGGAGAAAATGGACAAAGGAAAGTGGAGGATATGGACAGAGAGAGTGGAGGAAACGAATGCAGAAAGAAAAAGGGAGGAGACGAAAAGGGAGAGGGGAGTAGGAGGAGGCGGGCAGAGACAAGGGAAAGAGAAGATGGAGTAATAGAAAGTTTGAATAAAAACATACCCAGGCCACACCAGGTTCTCAGCTTATTGATAATAAATATATTTAAATATTCTTAGGGATTTATGCTCAGCCACCTGCCACTCGCACCTTTTCCTATACCATGTATTTATAATTATTTACTTTCCTGAAATAGTAATGGTTTTCCTTTATGTATAGCTGCGTAGGGTGTTGGACATTAGGGAAACTTCGATTTTTTAGTGTGTAGATGTAGTCAGCCTAAACAAATATGACTCAAAGCGTGTCGTGCTACGCATAGAATCAGCAGGAAATACCATTTTACTGTTTTTTTTTAAATATGTAATAGTGAAACCTTATGTGCACCTTCTTTAGTTAGGTTCCAGCACGGCCTAGCACAACACTGGGTTTAGCAATATATATTAGTATGGAAAGTAAAACAGCAACATTAACTGGTACTCCATCAGAGAATTAGTAACACTGCTGAATGGCGGTAGCTGACAGTCTGCGGGGTGCCTGCATGCA
The DNA here is from genome assembly GCF_021461385.2 of Schistocerca piceifrons. Taxonomy (NCBI): domain Eukaryota; kingdom Metazoa; phylum Arthropoda; class Insecta; order Orthoptera; family Acrididae; genus Schistocerca; species Schistocerca piceifrons. The sequence continues at coordinate 406,908,057 of NC_060139.1, forward strand.
GTGTGGGGCAGGTAGCGTATATAAACTGAAACACCAGACCATAAATGTTGAAAGTGACAATGAACATCAGTGCATGAATACCGTTTTTGAATGGTTTGTTCTAGATAGGTCTCTAATGGAGTAAATACCTTCAAGGATCACCGAAACATGGGCAAACACCTGTGTTACATATTTCTTCTCCTTTTCCACCGTATTATGGCTCGCTCTCTTGGCTGTCGATATGCAGCAGAGGTATTCTTATTTCTTATTGTTCTCCCCCACCTTAAACCATATTGTTAAGCCCAGTATGACATTACACTAATTTGGCAGACTTCGAATACATTTGTAAAAACATTTTTTAATTCGGTGATATAGATTCGCTACAGCATTCGAAAACAGAATTAAAACTTTGTTAAACGTAATCAAGGTTTTACCACTCTCCCCTCCCGCTCCCTACCGCTTCAATGGTGCTTGGGGAATCTATTTCATGTAAGTATCCATAGGTAGCGAATATCTTTCGTGAAAACAAGTAAACAGTCTGGATACAAAAACAGATCCCTTCTTAAGCGGCGTTAGCACCGTTCGTACAGGTTCGTACAGTTTCAGAGAATATCAGAACATTTATCGACAATTTTTGTGAATAAGTTCAGCGCCGACATTAACTATCGTTATGTCAGTGAAATCGTATTTTAAAGAAATTTCGAATGGCTTCTACAAAAATGGTATCGTTCCATTTTAAATAAATCATACGTTCTTGAATAACGTGGTTAATAGGAGTTAAGAAGATTACACGTAGAAGAAAACTCTGTTTACCTTTCAGTTCTATTGTTTGGCGAAAATCCCGTTGCTGCATCTTGATCCAGTCACTAAATAAAATGGGTGTTTCTTTTTGGTGGTTTCGTACTGCACTATTGTCACGGATGAGGAGGACTGAAAGATAATCTCTTTTCTTTTAATTTATCAACATCTAGAAGAACTCACTAAGAAGGGCGTCTTCCCTGACTTCCCCTTTCATTGCTCCAGTCATCATCAACAGTGATAAATGCTATCATTCCTATAAGGTCATTGCCAGCTTAAGAGGGGCGCCAGAGGCTCCACAAATGTATGATTTCTGTATGAGATGAATCACAATTATTAATGGCCATTTGGGCACCAGACTAAGGGTAGTGCCAAAGAGCAAAATTTCTGTATGGCGTGTATCGTAATTAATAGAGAAAACTGATGCAAGTGAAAGCGTACGAGGAATCGAACTGATGCATATGCACGCTTTGTAGTTACGCGTTGTGCCACTAGGTGGTGTTAGTTTAGGGTCTCCCACGCCGTTGAGTAAGCTATCATCAATGACAGTCTAGTGGTTTGTTTATGGTGCTCTGTTGTTTGCGTTCCTATTTCAACCCTTTGGCGATTAATGATATGGTCGACAAGAGGTAGCAAAGAATTTGTGCGAAATCTTGATTCCTGTTAGAGAAAACTACAGCTGGGACTGCTGGGATGCTTCGCAAAGGATTAGTGATGATACTTACAGGAAATCACAGACCTACCTGTGCCAACTCCCATGGAACCTATGATCCTAAGAATTTTACAATGGGAGGCAAATGTGGCATGTCCTAAGTTGAACTGAGACCTGACTCGTGGCACTGTTGCCCTTCTGTCACTACTGACGATCCATGTTGGATGTCGCCAACATGGTCATCGAAGGTGGCTGGACAGCCGGTAGCTCGTCTGTTATGGATTGCGACTCCCTCATTTAGTCATTCACGACACACCCTGGACACGGCTGAAAGAGTGAAGCCGAATTCCTGCATCACAGCCGAAATCGATCCGTCGGGCTCGGACCACTATACCTCGCTCGAATGGCGTAGCTCACGAAGACGTTGCACGTTACACGAATCACTTGCACAACCACTTCTCACAAGGCCTCCTAAGCAACTGCAGGTTGCACGGGGGGAGTATGGAGCCAATACAACGCAACTGTGCCATCTGTGCTCCACTATCCCATGACATTTGCTAAGTCAGTGTAGCCCACACGTATTTAACAAATTTCACGTGTGTGACTTCACCGAGTTTTGCCCAGAAGCTTCAGTTTCACGCATCTCATTGTTTATGACATCGTATCGCCTAAATATGTCCGAACATATATAATACAATTTTGCAGATACGTCCAGTGGTAAACCTGCCTACTTTTTGCGAAATGTGGTGTGAACAAAGTTGGTAGTAAAGAAGTAATACACTGAAAAGCATGATGTGGTAATTTTTCACGCATCTCAGTATTTGACATCATATTTCCTGAAGTATGTGTCGTACAATGATAATTTCTCTTCGTATGCACATTCAGAGCGAGATATGGTGCGGAAAGTGATGTGAAAGTTATTGTAAGAAAGAAGTTTTTGATGTTACCGAGCAACAAATAGGCATACAATAATTTTTAAATGAACACCCCACGATTTGACTCAATCACTTGAAAATAGCATAAAAGACCGAAACCTGGGTCGTAATTAAATAAACAACAATGCAGTCTAATGATGGTGTGTTCATTTAAAAATAGAGAAGCAATAAACTTAAACGACTTCATGATGTAGTTTTCACTCATCCTGGACTAAATGTCGCACAGTGATGTAATTTTCCCGGTACATGTGAAAATTTGTTTGCAAAATGTGTCACGAAAACAGTTAGTACAACGGAAGTAACAAATTAAAGCACCATGCTTCATTTGGTAGTTTTACAGCTTGAACAGCAAATATGAGTATGCGGTAATCCTTTTTCTTTTCGTCGTTTTGTGGGGGTTGCCATCGAGAAAGCTTCGAAATTATGTGTAAGGTCGGTCTCAAGTCTCTAAGTGCTCTGATTCTCAAATGCTGAACGAGTAAAGTACGAGTGTACCTACGTCGCGAGCTGCACTGTTTTTTTTTATCCTTTCATCCCTCCACCATTTGACAGATGAGAGTCTCATAGCCCCACAGTGATTCTTTCCAGATAGTAAATAGTACGTGTAGCAAGTTTGGTACAAATCGGTTTAAATTGGTCCAGTCGTTTAAGATGAGGTGTGGAAAACATCAAAAAACTGTTGCATCACCCTGGTTCCTGAAGATAGACGTTGACTGCGGATATTGCATCCCAGACACAGTCCCTTTGACTGTTCAGAGATGTCACTAAACACCTCCCCCCTCCCCAGTGATGTAAACAACTATGCATGAGCAGCGCCTATTAGACGGAGGGGTTCCGATAGCCGATCAGTTCCAGTCATTTCACTAGGAAGGAATACACGGTTCATGTTGTCTACTGTTCAACCAGGCCTAGACAGTCAATACCTAGGATGGATCGCGTCTGCATTGTTACTTTGTGTAAGGAAGGGCTCTCAACAAGGGAAGTATCCAGGCGCCTCGGAGTGAACCAAAGCGAGGTTTTTCGGGCATGGAGGAGATACAGAGGGATAGGAAATATGGATGACATGTCTCGCTCAGACCACCTAAGGGCTATTACTGCAGTGGATGACCACTAACTACAGATTATGGCTCGGAGGAACCCTGACAGCAACGTCACCATGTTGAATAATGCTTTTCGTGCAGCCACAGGCAGCCACGTCCATGGCGAGGTCCATCTTTGCAACCACGACACCATGTAGCGCGGTACAGATGGGCCCAAGAACGTGCCGAATGGACCGCTCAAAATTGGCGTCCATTTCTCTTCACCGATGAGTGTCTCATATGCCTTCAACCAGACAAACGTCGGAAATGTGTTGGGAGGTAGTCTGGTCAGGCTGAACGTCTTAAACACACTTTTCAGAGAGTGCAGAAAGGTGCAGGTTCCCTGCTGTTTTGGGGTGGAATTATGGGGGGTCGACGTACGGCGCTGGTGGTCATGGAGGGCCTTGTAATTGTTGTAAGATACGTGAATGCCATCCACGGACCGATAGTGCTAACGTATCGGCATCATATTGTCGAGGAATACGACAATACGCGCTCCCATTTGCACATCTTATGAATGATTTCCTTCAGGATAACGATATCGCTCCACTAGAGTGGCCAGCATGATCTCCAGACATGAACCCTATCAAACATGCCTGGGATGGATTGAAAGGGGCTGTTTGTGGACGGCGTGACCCACCTACCACTCTGAAGGATCTACGCAAATCGCCGCTGAGGAGTGGGACAATCTGAACCAACAGTGTCTTGCTGAACGTGTGGATAATATGCCACGCCGATTGCAGACATGCATCATTCAAGAGGACGTGCTACTGGGTATTAGAGGTACCGGTGTGCACAGCAATCTGGACCACTACCTCTGAAGGTCTCGCTGTATGGTGAAACGACATGCAATGTGTGGTTTTCATGAGCAATAAAAAAGGCGGAACTGATGTTTATGTTCATCTCTATTCCAATTTTCTGTACAGGTTCCGGAACTCCCGAAACCGAGGTTATGAAAAAGTTTCTTGATGTGCTATATAAATTTACGTGCATATATACATACATCCAACCGAGGTTATGAAAAACTTTCTTGATGTGCTATATATATTTACGTGCATATATACATACATCCAGTTTTATAACTTGTAAGGATTTCAACAACTTCAAGCGCTTCAGCAAGACCATCGCAGGTGAGGTATCCAGCGCTCACCATACCAAAAGCGCAATACTTAATAAGTAACACAATAAAACACATGACAAAATAATCTGCTGCTTTGAATTTCTGCAGCTTCAAGATAAAGGGACCAAGCACATTCAACTGAGAATAGTATCACAATAGTAAAAAAAAAAAAAAAAAAATATGTAAACCCATGATAACTTTAACTCAGAATACAAATGCCAAAATGTTCGCAACAAATAGCCGACAGCCTAATTAGTACTAAACAAGCAATTAACACAAGAGGAAAATTCAGCTATAGAATACGTCATCCGAAGTTACCTTCTACAGCGCACAGCAAATGAGAGAAAAAAAAAAAAACGTCAGCAACAAGGAGATCTTAAAATTTTACGGAGTGCAACAACAATAAAAGATAATTCTCCCACTTTACTACTCTAGGCCTTCCAATGGTCTCGCCATAGCTTAAAACGATGGAAAGTTAATCTGATCGACCCAGACTTACTCGTCAGCAGTACAGGACACAGTAATCACAGCCAGTACCACTTCCTTTAAATGCAAAAAGCAAAAAACACGCCACAGCGAACAACACTACACTTCTTGGTCATGCTGTCCTCTGCTCCAGACAGGAACGATGCCCCGTGTTGACAGCAAGCAACCGCTAGCCCCGATTGCAAATACACCAGGCTGTCTCCTGCCTTTGCACCATGTTAGCCAACTGCTACCTGGAAGTGACTAGCTACGACACCTTCGAGATTCTCGCCGAGAATCCTTCCTGATGATGACAACGGCCACTCAATTCTTCATATTAAGTGACCACTGAATTATTCACCTGGGTGTGAGGGCACTTCCGTCGGCTTATCCTTAGGATAAGCCGGCGTATTGTCGGGCCTGACAAGATATTCATATCTGACCCGGAAGCGTTGACAGTGTGATGCGTTATCCATATTCGCCACAGCAGTTGTTTGTTTCAACGTCACCGGTAACGGCCAAGTGGAATAATACCGTAGTTGCGTAGAACACAGTGCCGCTATAAAGGTTAACTACTTGGGGTCAGCCAAGCGCTAACGTAAACACTGTCAGCCAGCGCGCCGTACGTGGTCCCTCGCCGAACATGAGTACTCATCCGCTAGTGCCCAGAGCACTTGACGCTTGCTCCTAGTTGCTGGTTCCAGTTCACTTGCAGAAGTCAGATTGTTCCTCATGGTCACAGCAAGCCGCTCCACACCCCACCGCGTCGCTATGAGCTAGTGATTTGTTGTTGCAGGTCCATTCAGCTGCAGTAAGAGGAAACGTCAGCGCTCGAGCCAGCAGCCAAACATGGCGGGTATGTGAATTTGTTGTGAAGCGCCAGTACCTGGCACAATATCTGCTGCTTAAAATGAATGCAAGCGACAAGCTACGGCTGTTATAGATCAGCAAAGTCTTAATCCGCTGTACACCATTAAACTGTTTTTACCCTTTGTATTGTGCATTGAACCGGGGACCTAGAAACGACGGAGAGGCTTCGTCGCCATCGTAGCCCTCAGTGGTTCACAACCTCACAACAGGCTACAGCAGCGCACTCACTCCACCGCCGCCCCACACCGAACCCAGGGTTATTGTGTGGTTCGGCCTCCAGTGGACCCCCCACCCTCCGGGAACGTCTCATACCAGACGAGTGTAACCCCAAATGTTTACATGTTAGAGTAATTATGGTGTACCCGTACGTGGAGGCAGTGTTTGCTCAGCAATCGCCGACATAGTGTACCTGAGGCGGAGAAAGGGGAACGAGCCCGCATTCGCCGAGGCAGATGGAAAACCGCCTTAAAAACCAGCCACAGGCTGGCCAGCGCGACCGGACTTCGACACTAATCCTCCGGGCGGATTCGTGCTGGGGACCGGCACGCCTTCCCGCTCGGAAAGCAGCGCGTTAGACCGCGCGGCTAGCCGGGCCGGCTTTTTTCCTGTGCTTTATTATCTTTTAAAATACAGTGAAAGTGATATGGTTTCTTTCTAAACATGGGAGAAGCGTATTCGTTTTGTATAGCTTTTTCGAAGGAAACTGATACCAATGGATTTCAGCTTTAATGATATCGTCGTAATTGATTCACTGAAGTGATCGCTACTGTATCGAAAACCAAATTGCGTATGAAGAAATTAGGCATGACCACTTAGACTCTACACGAAAACTTACAAGAGAAGTATGTGGTGTATATGGTGTAGAAATTGCTTCAGGCAGTCATGTAAAACTGCTGCTGAGGAAAGTCACAACAGTGAAGCAGTGTGTAAGTATCAGTCGGCATCATGTGAAGAATGCAATGAATACATTCGACATGAGGAAGAGATAGAATACCACAAAGAAGCTATCACATGTAGAAATGCCGTCACCACACCGAGAATAATGTAGCCCGATTTTTTGGTGTATCAACGCTGACTATTTAAGGGCAAGGATTGGTGTACCACTCACAGCAATGTAATACAACGGAAGGGCTTTGATCATCAGAAGATTCTAAACACACAAACTACAGGCGAATGACATGCCTTGTAAAGATAATCGGTTTCATATGCGTTAGGAATTGTTGCTTTCATTCAGTGCAGGTCTGTGTCAATCAGTTTCCGTTGTTGTGAGGAGAATGCTATGTACATGTGAAATCGGAAACTACTCAAAACTCTACGAGACTTCAATAAAAAAAAAAGGAACTGGACAGTACACTGCAAGCGTATGGTGCAGTCCTCTTGCCTCTCTTCCTCGGCTCCTAAGTTTGCCTCTTTGCTCGAGTGGGCCGACGGTCCAGTGATGTGTTTAACATAGTGAGTGGAGGGTGTATTTCAGACCTAAAGTGGTGGTGTAATAATTGTGCAATACTTTCTGTACTATCGTTTGGGATCACTCATTCAAATAACCATGAACGTGAATCATGAAGTTTATTTCATGATGATGTTTGGTTTGTGGGGCGCTCAACTCCAAGGTCATGAGCGCCCGTACAAACCAATTTTTACACAGTCCTATTTTTTACATAGTCCAGTGGAGCCACTGTCATGAATGATGATGAAATGATGAGGACAACACAAACACCAAGTCCCCAGGCAGAGAAAATCCCCAACCCAACCGGGGATTGAACCCGGGATCCCGGGATCTAGAGGTAGCAACGGTAACAACTAGACCAAGAACTGCGGACAAGTTTATTTCATGGTGAATATGAGGTGATCACTCAGCCATATTTGAAGGACTGCACACCTACCATCCTGGTTCGATGGACTGTCAGGCACTACGTAACACCTCGACTGGACTGTTCAGTTACCTCATCTTCATCCCATACAAAAGTGAGTAGGACATTGGAATCAACTGGCGAAATGTTACATTCAACGTATCCTTAGTTTGATAGCTCTACAGGTTCTAGTCATGAACTGATCGCTTCTATCAGATATGGCATACATGGAAAAACTAATCGATTCTTCTTGCTGAATTGAGGCCATTATACTAGAGGCGATGTTACGAGATTTTAGTGCGTTGTCTCCTGGGGAGGGGCAGCAATTTTTTTAATCGGGTGTGCGTATTTCTAAAGACACGATCCAGTCGCATTAATGAGACCTCCGCCTATGTTCGACGTCAGCGGTCTGTGACAGGCCGTACGTTGTAGCACTAGCAGCGGAGGCTGTAAACAGCGTGTCGAGGGGTCGCGGAAAACAGTGCACTAGTTGCCGTAATGCATGATCATAAGCTTTCAGGCCAAGGGTGGAAGCACTTTCCAAACGGTTAACTTTGTAGACTTTTCACGTGGTCTCTTAGTTAAAGCGTGTCCGCCCCTGGTGGCTGAGTGGTCAGCGCGACAGAATATCATACGTAATGGCCTGGGTTAGATTCCCGGCTGGGTCGGAGATTTTCCCCGCCCAGGGACTGGGTGTGGTGTTGTCCTTATCATCATCACTTCATCCCCATCGACACGCAAGTCGCCGAAGTGGCGTCAACTCGAAAGACTTGCAACAGGCGAACGGTCTACCCGACGGCAGGCCTTAGCCACACGGCATTTCCAGTTAAAGCGTACCGCTCGCGGCAAAGTGGCACTATCCAAAACCGGCGCCGACGGTCATAGGTGATAGGAGTGATAAACGACAGTTGCAGAAATGTGTATGGACGAATAGGCGTGCAACTGACCACCCACATGGCCCATCCAGATGAATCAACAGTGTCTCGTCAACGACCGTCCAGCGAACGTCTTTGCGTATGGCTCTTCGCAGCAAACTCTTTGTTTATGACAAAAAGTTGGTTGGTGACGCGCTCAACTGCCGGGTCATCAGCGCCCGTACAAATTCCCAATCTTTTCACTATCCAGTCTCGCCACTTTCCCGAGTGATGATGAAGTGATGAGGTCAGTACAAGTACCCAGTCGCTGGGTGGAGAAAACTCCCAATCCGGCCGGGAATCAAACCCGGGACACCGTGATCTACAGGCAGCGTCGTTAGCCACCAGGCCACGAGCTGCTATCTCTTTGTTTATGTATCCATGCGGACTATTGTTCATCGACGACGAAGGCTGGAATATGGACAGCAATACCGGAAGTGGACGTCCACTGAGTGGTGACAGATGGCGTTTTCAGATGACAAAAAAATGTTCAAATGTGTGTGAAATCTTATGGGACTTAACTGCTAAGGTCATCAGTCCCTACTTAACCTAAATTATCCTAAGGACAAACACACACACCTATGCCCGAGGGAGGACTCGAACCTCCGCCGGGACCAGCTGCACAGTCCATGACTGCAGCGCCTGAGACCGCTGGTTCAGATGACAGATGGCTGTCGGCGTGCATGACATGTCCCACCCTCCAAGACTCATTCGAAGGATCCAGGCCGGAGAAAGGGGAGTAATGGTGACAGGAATGTTTTCTCGCCATTCCTTGTATGATCTCGACATTCCGGAAGGCACAGCGGATCATGAGAAGTATATATCTATCCGTGGTGACAATGTCCACCACTGGATGCAGTGTGTTTCTCATCGGCACGATGACACTTACCATCAAGACAATGCAACATGTGACACAGCTCGCAACGGCGTGCGTGGCTCGAAGAGCACCGCAATGAGTTTATCGCATTCCCTAAACACCAAATTCCCCGGATTGAAGCCCATTCGAGAATCTGTAGGACCACCTTGATCAGGCTGTTCGCACCAGGATCCTCAACCGACAAACATAGCACAGCCGGCCACGCTACTGGAGCCAGAAGGGGTCCCCATCAATGTCGATGCCTGCCAGAATCTCAACGACTCTCATTCTGCACGTTCGTGGTGCAAAAGGTGGTTATCCAGGCTTTTGATTGGACAGTGTATGATGTTCTGTTGATGAGCAACAACCTTTCGAAGAAAATGTGCCGGCCGGAAAACCGTGCGGTTCTGGGCGCTACAGTCTGGAGCCGAGCGACCGCTACGGTCGCCGGTTCGAATCCTGCCTCGGGCATGGATGTGTGTGATGTCCTTATGTTAATTAGGTTTAATTAGTTATAGGCGACTGATGTCCTCAGAAGTTAAGTCGCATAGTGCTCAAAGCAATTTTTGAAGATAATGTAGCCTTGGTGTTGCAGATACTGATCAAGATGATCTATCATCTTTCAAAGAAAATGCCACCTAGGTACGGATCAAATATGCCAAGTATAGGTTCATTCGATTAAAAAAAATGCAAGGGCAGTGAATAACGTGCAATTCCTTGCCGCCCTCACCACTTCCCGAGTGGCTTGTAAAACTCCGAGAGAGGAGAGATTAACGAGTCGTTGTGAATGTGCAGTAAAATATGAGCTGTTATTTCACTGCGAAAATTTCCAGTCCAATACAGCGAAGGGCGCTGCGTATTCAGGCGATTAAATACCGTGTATTGCTTAGTGTCTCGCCGTTTTCAACGCAACGTACTGTAGACGGAGGTACGATGCCACGTATTAACAGCGGAAACGGTCTGTTTACGTCGTCGAGTAGCGCAAGGAAGATTACTTTCCGGGCCATTATAGCGAACAAACAGCTTCACTTTGAGTTCATAGCGACCTGTCGGAGGCAGACCTCTTCTTCTACATAGCTGCTCGGCACAGAACGTCAGCGCTGCTCCGCCAACAGAGCAGCGTGCATTTTCGTCTTCTTTCATGACTAGGAGACTACTTTTTCCAAGTAATTTTCATCCAGTGGTCGTGATGCTCTTCTGAGTTTAGGCTGTCACCGTTTCCTCTATTTATTTTAATGTTAATGTGTAGGAAACAGGTCAGGATCACGGAAATGAGCAATCGGCTGTAATGAGTTAGTCCTCTTCTGCAATTCATAGATAAGGTCTCAAAAAATTTTCAAATGTGTGTGAGATCTTATGGGACTTAACTGCTAAGGTCATCAGTCCCTAAGCTTACACACCACTTAACCTGAATTATCCTAAGGACAAACACACACACCCATGCTCGAGGGAGGACTTGAACCTCCGCCGGGACCAGCCGCACAGTCCATGACTGCAGCGCCAGAGACCGCGCGGCTAATCCCGCGCTGCAGATACTGTCTATCAACCTGTTCTGGTCGTGCTGTGTCCCTCCTTGCTTTGGGTTTGTATTGCAAGACCATCTGTAGAATCCTCATTTCTTCTATTTGTTCCAGTTTGCCTTCCAGTTCGGTTTCTCTGTTTTCTGATTTACTGGAAAAATAGTGGGTTCGTGTATAATGTTTCCGTTAGGAATCTTGTACAACTTAGTGCAACGTTTGGCTACTACTAAAGATTTCGTATCAGCAGCCTGAATATGGTTAGAATCTTTCCTGTTCATAACCCAAGATTTACTACCATATAGCAGAACAAGGACAGCATTCACCTTATAGCATTTTACCAACCCTTCCTGTATTTTTTAATGTGCTCCTTATACCGGCAAATACACTCTGTTATCCCCGTAATTTTATACCTACATTCTTATCATCTTGAAAAGCCATATAGGTCCCTAGATAATTGAAGGGCTGAACTTGTTCCAAATTTGATCTTCAATTACAGTTTTGTTTCATACTGAGATTTTCCAAAGGAATACCATTGCATTAGTTTTATTTATCGCTATCTCAAAATTTTAATCTTTACGGATTAAGTTTAGAAGAACGACTAATTTTTGGACTCGTCTTCAGCGTTTTCCTACGAAAATTATTTGTAAGCATATAAGAGTACGTTAATATATTGATTCTTGTTTATATGGAATCCTTCTGGTGCGCTTTCTTTCCATTTTTGAATGGCATCGTCTATTTAAATCTTCAAAGGAGTGGTTGTTAAACTACACTCTTGTCTCATACCTTGGTTTATCACAATCTATGCCACCACATAATTGAGGACTTCTAGCATTATATAAGTTTCATAATACTGCCTCTTGATGCAGTTGTTGGTAATCAGGTTTTGGCATAATTTACCACAAGCTGTCTCTGTCTTCCCTGTCAAATGCTTTTCCAAGACCTATGCAAACCAGGTAGGTTGGTGAATTAAATTGTCGTCTATTCCGCATTCTTCGTCGCACTGCAAATATATTATCGCTATATGTCCTTCCCCTTATCAAGCCGCGTTGTTCCTCAAGAGGTAGACTTCTATCATATCTTTAATATGCTATGTAATACACTAGAGAATATTTCGTAAGTAGTATTTAACATACCTAAATTAAATTTTCATCTATTCTGCATTCTTCGTCGCACTGCAGAAATATTATCGCTACATGACCTTCCTCACGTCAAGCCACGTTATTCTTCAATAGGTAAACTCCTGTAATCTTTAACATGTTATTACATACACTTGAGTATTTTTGTGAGCAGTGTTTAACATACTGATACTGCTTTAATTTGAAATTTTGCTGCCATCCCCCTTTTTTAAACAATGACAATACTTCTGCTCTTAGACAGTCTTCTGAAACCTTAGCGTTTAGGCATCAGGTTTAGATCGAATGTAAAATAATAAATTTGAACAATAATTAATCATCTTTAAGTAAGTCTATACTAAAGCCATGAGATCATAAGCGCTTCTTGCATTTTTTTTTTAGTTTCCATCTCTTGTAACGTATCTAAATCAGTGTTAACATAATCAATTATATTTTCGGAATGACTACTAGCCTTTAGATTACACCACAGATTGTTGTGCTGATCTGTCCGTTTTGCCTGGCTTACTACATTTGTCTGTGCTACATTTGTCTCAGATCAGTGTGTTAAAAAAATTGAAAGCGATGTCCGCCGTATATTCGTATCAAGTTCTACATATGTAAAAAATTTATCCCAACTATCTCGATGAGCCGTTCTGCTTTTGCTTCACTTCTCATCATTCTGTGGTTTTATCTTGTTCCGCAGTTTCTAAATTGCAGAAAACAGTCGTATGCTCTTTACTTTTCTTTATTTTTTCCTTCAATTTCTTAATGTAACAATTGAAGCCCTATTTTCCATTGCTTTTGTACAGCCTCAACAGCTGCTTTACGTGGACAGTATTGGGTGCTTTCTCTTTCTAAGTTCGTATCATATTGTGTAGGTAAGTTTATGAATTTAATAATTCAATCTTTGTTGGAGCAGAACTGAGGCTACAGGATATTCTTAAAATATTACTTTAAAAATGCTTGTTTTTTCTTTGCTTGTAGGCGATGACACCGTGAGTGCCTTCCACTTGGTTAGTAGTGCTGTTTTGGTCATTACGAAAATTGGTCGCTGAGAACATTACAATCTACGAAACTTTTAATGTCTTGCACTAAGAAAGAAGACTTCTTATTCACTACAATATAATTTATAATTGATGTACTTCCTCTGTTAGCCCAAATGTATTTATGAATAATTTTCTTTCAGAAGAACGAGGTGGTTACTTTGGAGTTATTTAAGTACAGAAACTTCTCACTTTATTACCATTTGTATTTATAGTATACATTCTGTACCTTCCCACCATCTATAATGATAGCGCTATGTGGCATTCAAGTCAGGTCTGTTTTATTTACTACTGAAACTTTTCTTCATGATTTTTTGCTTCGTGAACTCCTCCTTCTTCAGGGCAGTAAACTCGAGTCATAGTTAAGTGCTCTACGTCTATTATGAAACTTACATCATTAATTTCTCTTTGTGAAAGGAATAGGATGCGATTCTTTCCTCCCTTTCGAATCTGTCACCATAGCTATTCCCGCCTGTACAAGAATCTGTTCATTCGCACCGCTGTGTAACAAAGCATTATCCTGTAAACGTATTGTTCCTCTCAATTTTTTCTGTGTTTCTATTAGTATTCCACTATTAATCCTTGTGTTCTTTAAATCGTTCCGCAAGTAAATTCTAGGACCTCTAACGATCCATATCGATACACTTGTATTATGCGTAACCGCCATTCCAAATCGTTTGGCCTTGTCCTTGCTGAAGCCGTATCCCTTGAAACTGGCCGATTGTATTCCTTGATGCTCATGAGTAATAATGTTCTTACACGAGGGAGCTATCAACCAAAGAACACCACACTCAACCCGGAGAACTAGGTAAATTTTTAACAGTAGTCCTCTGCCCCAGTCCTTGGCTAGCTAACATCGTACGGCAAGACAGCTACTTTTCTCTTCTTCACCCCTACAGAGAGGATTGCTACTGCCTTCATTTGGGGCTTGGTTGGTGTGCCTTCCACCAAAAATGCCCCGCCGACTGGCGGCAGCGTTACAAGGGGCTTTTACGAGGCGCTACCAGCCACAGCCATCTGAATCAATGTTTCGTAAACGGGTCTTACTCCTCTGCCTCCTTTCTCAACCAGGTTCGCGACCGACTATACGAGACTAAAAAAAGTGGAAGATGAATACACGAAAACTCGGATTGTGGTAAGGTCGAAAGGTGATCACCACCTTCTTTTATCTCGTGTGTGAAAAACGGTGCTGGGTAGATAGCAAAAAAGAGGCAAAATTCTATTTGGTAAGGCTTGTATAAGGCAGGAATTACTCTGGGGGACGAAAAAGACAATTAATACTATTTCAATGGAATAGACAGTGTACTTAGCATAGATTTCAAGCACATATTTCACATAGAGAAAGAGTTTTTTTTTCAGAAGAGAACCGATCATACATAATGAACTAAAAGAAAGGAGGAACGGAGATCAGAGTATAACGTCCCGTAGGCACCGGCACCATGGAGTACAAGCTCTGTTTGGGGAGAATGGGAAAGGAAATCGGTCAGACCATTGCAAGGGAAATATCGGTACATTTGCCTTAAGCACCTCCATGTCGGTGCTCCGCATAGGAGTCGCGCTGCGTTGCATATACGTATAATAACTGGATATACATCCTTATCTCCTTCTCTTCCTTATCTGTCCAATCTCCTCCACCTCCTCCACCTCCTCTCCTTTTTGTCCATCTCTTCGCCGGCCCCTTCAATTTTTCTCTGTCCTTCTTATCCCTCTCTCTGTCCATCATCTCCTCCTCCATTCTCTGTCCATGTTCTCCTCCCCCTCTCTTTCCAACTGCCCCTCTCTCTGTCCATCTCCTTCTTTCCACTCACTATGATCACACCCTTCGACCCCTCCGTCCCCCTGCTATTTTCCCCACCCCCTTCCACCATCTCGGACCTTGAGTCTTATCTATTGTTACCGTTAATTCAAGTTCTGTGGTAGTGTAATAATCATATGTAGATGAACCAGAAATACAACATTCCTGTTTCCTGTGAAATCCGTCTGCGAAGAAGAAAGCACCAGATTGTTGTGT
Organism: Schistocerca piceifrons; assembly: GCF_021461385.2. Classification (NCBI taxonomy): domain Eukaryota; kingdom Metazoa; phylum Arthropoda; class Insecta; order Orthoptera; family Acrididae; genus Schistocerca; species Schistocerca piceifrons. The sequence continues at coordinate 406,923,261 of NC_060139.1, forward strand.
ATAGGTTTTATGTTTAAAAATATATATATAATGAGAAAGAATGTAAATGAATGTATAAGGAAGGAACAACTTGTCTAATAGCTATCGCATTTAAAACTGGTGCGAAGAAGAAAATAAAACAGCACCTTTCTCCGGCAGAGCATTTACCTTCTCGGAGTCGGTTTTAACAAAAAACTGTACCTTGTTGATTAAAACTATATAGTTTATGCCTGTCTGAATAATTTATAGAGCACCCCTTAACATTTGAGGTAAATCGGTCAAGAAAGTTTCAAGATTTTTGGTAACAGCCTTCCCACTATATATGTTTTATATTTATTTATTTTATATTAAAATATGTGTGTAAGAACGCTCGAGTAATTTCATGCAGCTTGTGTAAAAATTTCAAAGTAATCCATGATGAACTTCCGACGATTTGCCATTTTTTACCAAAGAATCCTTCCATTTTTATTTATTTAGATTTATTGATATATTAATATTCGGTCTTGGAAACAGTTTTTTGATGAATCCGGTGGCTGTAGTCGTTTGTTCTGATGACGTCAAATCTGTATCTGTACCACGCTATTTTATGAATAAATATATAGCGCAAATATTGTACTGGAACCCCAGACACTATCAATTGATCCCACCATTGTAACACTAAGAGCCCAACTGCACGAATTAATTTCTTCCTTTTTCCTAGGGTGAAGAACCAATGCGTCGCAGGTATTTCCATAATCATGTCTTGATCATGTTTTAGGTGGAATGTGTGGTGTCACCGCCAGACACCACACTTGCTAGGTGGTAGCTTAAATCGGCCGCGGTCCATTTAGTACATGTCGGACCCGCGTGTCGCCACTGTGTGATCGCAGACTTAGCGCCACCACAAGGCAGGTCTCGTGATACAAACGAGCACTCGCCCCAGTTGTACGACGATATTGCTAGCGACATTACGGACGAAGCCTTCCTCTCATTTGCCGAGAGACAGTTAGAATAGCCTTCTGCTAAGTCCATGGCTACGACCTAGCAAGGCGCCAATTGTAACAGTGCATGTATCTTACGAGTCGCATTTGAATAGTCAAGAGAGATGTATCACAAGGAGTCATTAAAGTTAAGTATAAAGCAGCTACGTACTTTTCTTGCTACCATTCAATAGTTATCCTGTTCCAGACTTGACGCCAGTCGGCGTGTGTGTACGCGTGCCTTTCTTTCGGCTACTTCAGTGTGACGTAACAGTCTTGTTACGTCACTACAGAATGTTTACTAACAAAATACTAACCCTACAACCAAGGTCTCCACCAAGTCATCCATGGGTGGAAGAAATGTTTCGCCCTGAGGGGTGGATCTGCAGAGAAGGTGGTGCACCATGACTCATGGTCGCCGGCTAATTCACTTGAAGTTATGTATAAGTATTTTCATGTAGCTTTGCGTAAAAATTTCAAAGCAATCGATGATAAACTTCCGACGATTTCCGATTTTGTGCTGAAGAATCTTTACACTTTTCATTTACGTAGATTTATTGATATATTTACAGTCTTCGAAACAGTTTGCTTATGAATCCGGTGGTTGTACTCGCTTGGTGGATGGGCTGCGTACCCATCTACACTAAAACAGGCAGATGATGCACAAAAAGGAAGAAACGGGTTACGATAAGAACTTAGTGAGTACAAGTGAAGATGTGTTTACTACAGTAAGTGACTCTATAGTGTACAACTTTTAACTTAAAAGATTGGCCTCATCATTTATGTTTGTATGGAATCTATAGTAAAAAGCTTCTAAATTTTATTAACAGGTCTTGGGTATTAATAAACCAATTCAGCTGTTCTCACTTCTTTATTATTGGATCACTACATCTTCAGCCATATAAGTAATGTTTCGATGTTGAAGTGAAGGTGTGGATTTTAGTGCCACGAAAGCAGTAGTGATCCAAAAATAAAGAACTAAATACAGCTAAAGTGGTTTATCAATACCTAAGATGTGTTCCTACAAAGAAGTTTTTTCCTATAGCTTCCATACAAACATAAATGATAAGGATCATCTTTTAAAACAAAAGTTTTACACTATAAAGTCACTTATTGTAGTAAACACATTTTCACTTGAACATTAAAACATTACTTATATGGCTGAAGATGTAGCTTTTAGTGCCACGAAAACAGTAGTGATCCAATAATAAAAGGCTAAATACAGCTGAAACGATTTATTAATATCCAGGACCATTACTGTGGTGGCCATACCTACAAGGTTGTCCGTATAAGAAACAGTAAATGTTAAGCTCTAGGCATAGTAACGTATGGGTCTGGCGACAGTTGCTTGTGGGTGGCAGGCGCCCGAAAGCCAGATCCCGGACTAGCGTCGAGACCCACATGTTCGTAGAACTGACGTAAAGGAGCCTGCACGAGGCAGCTGTGGTTTAATAATGGAGTAAGCCGGTAATCCCCTGTTGCTGGGAAATCTGTCCGCCGCTGCCTTCTACCTGGCGCACCCGGGTGACTACAACCAGTCAGGTAATTTAAATTCAGCGCAGCCGGAATACGGTGCGGTAGGGGCGTCATCAAGCATTTATCCCTGACGCCGTGTCAGGTAGCGGTTTTACGGCTTACTGCTCCGCAGTCTTTGGTGCGATGCTCTTGTGGCGCACCCAAGTAAGCGTTATTGTTAGCGTCTGTTCTGCAGAAGAGACACCAAAACAGTTTGTGCATTTCCTTCAATCTTATTGTTTGCCTTTGGACACGTACACAAGACAGCGTTAATCAGGGCTTTACGGGCAACTTCTAGCGTTACGTACACCTTCACAAAAATAGTTACACTGCATAGAACTGTTTCCCTGGCGATATTAATGTTCGAAAACGACATAACATACGGTTTCGGAGAATTCTTCATATCCCGCTTTACTGTGTTTAATTGAGAAATAAATAATTATGTAAGTTTGCAGGCTTTCGTGGCCGTTGTCACTAAAGTTAAGTGTTAATCCGCATCATATTTCCTGTAAAATAATCGACGTTCCAACCCCTCTGCTGGGGTCATCTTCAGGATCTTCCGGTGTCCACTACCGCTAGGACGCTGTAAGAGACCAGTGTCGCGTTCTCTTATAAAGTGGAGTTTTTCTCGCGTTTGTGCTGGAGAAGTGGGAGTATAGATTAAAATTCTTGTGGCAACCATTGGTGGGCCTTCGTCATAGGCCAATATTCCTGCGCTGATGCAGAAGGAGCGTTATTCGCTAAGCTCTTGTGGATACTATTGGTGGCCCACCGTCATTAGACAGAAAGGCATTATTCTACACTGACGCAGGAGAAGGGTTATTGGTTGATGTTCCCCGTACTGCTATTTGTTGCCATCGTCACTGGCTAGATGCGAAACTGACAGAGCAAGAGAGTGGGAATGTTTACCCAAAATATTATTGTTCGCCAAGGGGACTTGCGGCGCGTTATTTTGCTTGCACACGGCGGCCGCATAACTACTTCCTTGATGGCTGGGAGCCATGATGCCAGAAGCCTACAGCCGTCCTCTCTATTGAAATTACAACATTCTTGGAAATTTCAACCGCTTCTCTGACCTTTCTTCAACAAATGTTTGTTTGCCTAGCCAGCACACGTACATTATTAAAATCGATGTCTGACCCACAGCTCTCATGATGTTCCGCTACTGCCGATTTGCACTTTGTTTTACCCGCGTGTGTCGTTCGTCTTTCTTGATGCGATCTTTAACAGTTCTTCCCGTTTCTCCTGTATACACATTGCCACAGCCACACGCGACTTGGTAGACGCCTGCATTGTGGAGGCAATCAGGTGCATTCCTTTTTGGTCGAAAAAAAATTCTTTTATTTTGTTTTGACCAAAGAACGATGTCTAGATTCCATTTTTCTTTAGAAGGCTACCAATACGGTCAGTGTCCCCAGAAACGAACAATAGCCTAACAGAGTGAGAAGGCGGTTCCTCGTAATTCTTGTTAGTGTGATTAATGTTCCCTCAAAGGCCCTGTTATTTGGACGATACATTTGTTATATGGCCACACTGAGAAGAACAACATCACACATCCACAATTTCATAAATGGAATTCACCCGAAAATCATATTCACATTGGAGGTTGAGAAGGATACCCCTAGTTTCGCAAACATAGGACATTGTTGTGTTCACACCACAAATACACTACTGGCAATTAAAATTCCTACAACAAGAAGAAATGCAGATGATAAACGGGTATTCGTCGGACAACTATATTATACTAGAACTGACATGTGATTAGATTTTCACACGATTTGGGTGCATAGATCCTGATAAATCACTATCAGAACATCCACCTCTGGCCGTAGTAACGGCCTTGATACGCCTGGGCATTGGGTCAAACAGAGCTTGGATGGCGTGTACAGGTACAGTTGCCCATGCAGCTTCAACACGATACCACAGTTTATCAAGAGTAGTGACTGGTGTATTGTGACGAGCCAGTTGCTCGGCCACCATTGATGTCGCCAAACACGGATGCGACCACCAAGATGCTGTAAACAGAACCTGGATTCATCCGAAAAAATGACGTTTTACCATTCGTGCACCAAGGTTCGTTGTTGAGTACACCATCGCAGGCGCTCCTGTCTGTGATGCAGCGTCAAGGGTAACTGCAGCAATGGCCTCCGGGCTGATAGTCCATGCTGCTGCAAACGTCGTCGAACTGTTCGTGCAGATGGTTGTTGTCTTGCAAATGTCCCCATCTGTTGACTCAGGGATCGAGACGTGGCTGCACGATCCGTTTAAGCCATGCGGATAAGATGCCTGTCATCTCGATTGCTAGTGATATGAGGCCGTTGGGAACCAGCACGGCGTTCCGTATTACCCTCCTGAACCCACCGATTCCATATTCTGCTGACAGTCATCGTACGTCGACCAACGCGAGCAGCAATGTCGCGTACGATAAACCGCAATCACGATAGGCTACAATCCGACCTTTATCAAAGCCGTAAACGTGATGGTACGCATTTCTCCTCTTTACACGAGACATCACAACAACGTTTCACCAGGCAACGCCGGTCAACTACTGTTTGTGTAAGAGAAATCGACTGGAAACGTTCCTCATGTCAGCACGTTGTAGGTGTTACCACCGGCGCCAACCTTGTGTGAATGCTCTGAAAAGCTAATCATTTGCATGTCACAGCATCTTCTTCCTGTCGGTTAAATTTCGCGTCTGTAGCACGTCATATTCGTGGTGTAGCAGTTTTAATTGTCAGTAGTGTACATCTTATTACAAGTTTCTGGACTCTGAAAGCTTTAGGTTGGCTTAATGAGTCATTCCAAAATCATAATCTCATACGGCATTATGGAATGAATGTAAGAGAAGTATGCTAGCTTGTTTACTTTATATCAACCACACGTGGCAACTTCCGTCTAGGAAGTCGAGGTCTGTCAATACAAATTTTCCAGAGTACGTGATTGCAAGGCCTCCAGCGTTTCAGCCAATGTTGCAAATGGCCTTCCTCAGGATGTTGTAATTATTTCTGAATGAGAAAAAGCTTCAATTCTCATATACTAACAGAAGAGGCTGTCATCATGGTCTGACCGAGGACGAGCTTTAGAAGTCCTTTATCGCTATTATTTCATTTCTTGTTTGCCGCCCAGTGTGGCCGAGTGGTTCTAGGCACTTCATTCTGGAACCGCGCGGACACTACGGTCGCAGGTTCGAATCCAGCCTCGGGCATGGATGTGTGTGCTGTCCTTAGGTCAGTTAAGTTTAAGTAGTTCTAAGTTCTAGGGGGCTAATGACCTCAGATGTTATATCCCATGGTGCTCAGAGCCATTTGAACCATTTCATTTCTTGTTATTGGCGGAAACAGACGAACCTGATTGGTGTTTGCTTTATTTCTTGCTAGTAGTGGTAATATGTGAATGATAAACGGGGGCTGGCCGGAGTGGCCGTGCAGTTCTAGGCGGTACAGTCTGGAACCGCGCGAACACTACGGTCGCAGGTTCGAATCCTGCCTCGGGCATGGATGTGTATGATGTCCTTAGGTTAGTTAGGTTTAATTAGTTCTAAGTTCTAGGCGACTGATGACCTCAGAAGTTAAGTCGCATAGTGCTCAGAGCCATTTGAACCATTTTTTGAGAAACGGGCGGCAATTGCGGCGGAGCGGCGTTTAACTTGCTGCCTGGTGCCGGCCGAGGCGTGCCAATGCTCTGTGTACCTACCACCGCTGTGGTCTCTTGCTCGCCTTAGTGTGTTGGTTTTCGAGAGCTGCCGTCCCGTTTGGCTGTTACCGCTGCCAGCCAAAACGCTTGAAGTCTGTAGCCGTCTTCTCTGTGCACGTTGGCAGGTCGCTTGGCCACTTCTAACGCCCCTCTGGTCTTCCTCCATAAGGCAAATGGCTGTTTCGCCAGCACGCAGTCTTCACGAAATATTATCGGTTTGCCGCACTCGTCCTAGTGTTCCGCCATTGCTGACCTGACAGTATGGTCATATACACTGAAAAATTTTATGGTTACCGGACGTCATCGGCAGGAGAGCGATGTTTTATTACCAACATTCTGGTTAGAGAAGTTTTATTTAGCGTAGATCGCATGAAATACAGATGTGGACGCTTAGTTTCGGCGTACTTAAACTGCCATCCTCAATGCTTAACGTGTATCAGTTTAGTGCCACAGTATGAGGTGAACTGCCATCACATACAGTGACACTAAACTGATGTGTGACAAGGATTCGGAAATGGCAGTTAAAGTTCGCCGAAACTACTAGTCAACAAATGTACTTCATACGATCTGGGCAAAACGAAACTTCCGCCATCAGAAGATTATACTTCTCTGAAAAAATGTATTGACAGTCAAAACGGCGCAGAAGCGTCCTCTTTTATATAGAGATTTGCTTTGGCCCTTAGGACGTTCTTTGGTATACTCCTCCCAGTTAAATTCATTATTAACCTGTAATCCGAAGAATTTGACGTTGTCAACTTCTTACATCGGCTTGTCTTTACATTTTAGGTATAGGCCTATACTTCTGGGATGACACTTACTAGTGTTTCTTTTCTTTCTTCCTTTTTTTTAATTTAATGGAAAATAATCGGCTAGGAACGATGGCTTAAGGTTTCATTAACCTATCTTTGTAACACCACATTTGATTATCTGATTACTGTAGCGTTTGTATCACCTGGAAACATAACAAATTTGGCATCTACTACATGCAAGTATTCTGATTTACTTCAAAGGATACTGTGATTGACACAGCCGATTGCTTGTAACACATCACAGAATATACAAGTAGCCATGACCGTCCGCAAAAGTTTTTGGAAGAGGGGGCAAAATTCTAAAATTGCTAATTTTGAGCTAACTGAATCGATTTATTTAATACTCTGTCATCCTCCAGTGACTAACTTTGACAAGAAGTACATAAAACCTACATTCCTTCAAACAACACTGATAGTGCAAAAAAGCTACGTTTATTGGGAAAACTGTAAGAATTTTATACAGAAATTACAGTGTTTCAAAATAATTCGAAAAATTACTAAAAGATGACGCCCTACGATATGCAGTATCAGTGAGCTTAATGAAACTCTTCCACTGCAAGTAGTCTCTGCAATACGTCATAAGCTTTCCGAAGAGTTTACCACTCGCAGTTTTGGGTGGCGCAAGTCGATCAATGAATTTCGCCATCACTTCCTGCAGCGTTTCAGCGTAAATGGATTCAGATCCCACACAGCTCGCCGATTCGTACTTGTCCATCTTGGTGGCATGGATCCGGTAGACAGTGTATTTTAATGTGATAGGGGCGAATTTGTAGAGCAACCCATGCCTACTCTATTAAATTTGCAATAATCCAAGGCAGTGACAACACTTTCGAAATATTCATAAAGAAAGCGAAACATCTGTTCGGTACGACTTGGTCTATCCCCATCTTGGATGAACTAGTTGGTTCCTGGCCGATCCTCCAACGCTAGCTGTGGGGGCGAAAAACCATTCGAAAACGGCAACATAACGTTCATTAGTGATCGCTTCTCGCAAGAGTAAAGGGTCGGTAATTCTACTTTTGCATATCACAGCCGAAAGAGTGACTTTGGAGGAATACAGTGCTTTCGCATCACGCAAACTGGTGTTTAGGGAACCCAAAAATCGTCCATTTTGTATATTCACGATCCCATGCAGATGTAAGCGTGCTTCATGTGCCAACCAGATGCAGTCCTTTATCATGGTGCGAAACTGGCTCGCAAAGTGAACCCTCTGTCACCCAGTTCCTAGAGATATGGTATGGTATATTTGTATTTTGAATGGAAACATATTAAGACTGGAACGCTTCAAACCAGTGTCTGCTGCAATTCGTCTGATGGAATTCCTAGGATTTTACCAAATAATTCCGGAACATGGTGACATGTTCATGAGTAAGTACATTCTGCCTGGGGCCAACATTTACCACTAGATAATAAGCTACGCTGCTTGACCCTTTCATATCGGGTACTTTTGGAAGACTAAATCGTATCTGAAAACAGTGCGTTGTTGCATGACTGTGTTTTAACCTGTGGTATCCAAGTGCCAGAAAAACACGTTGTTCAAAGTGCGCCTTCACCTGCGGTTACTTGAACCTTACGTAACTGGACTAGGAACGGCTTTATTTAACAAGGATAGCTGGATGAAGTCTTATGGTCAAACAGTGCACGTCCGCAGCTAAACCACCTGTCAAAAATATACTGTACCTGTGATCCTGCAGCCAAATATTCTTGGCATTGGCCAGAACTGCTTAATACAGTGATCTAGATATAAAATAAGAGATAATTGAATATTTAATAAAAACGATTTCGTTATAACGTGTGTAAGATTAGCGATATCAGGTGAATAAAGTTTATTCCAAAAAGTAATCTCAAGTAAACGAATGTGGGCCAGAAATATAACATTATGAAAGGCACTAATATCACGTTGAATTCTGTGAGTTGTCCTCCACTTCCACTGACTACATATATTCTGCATCTGTACGGAATAACAGTCCCAGAATTCCGTTAGGACCAGCGCAACTAAAGATGTAGACTGATGGAATTTTCAAATGTAAATTGCATTTCACGATCTGGTAACTGCTCTTTGCTGTGTAATTAGTAAATATTCTCGGAGTTCTTCTCAGAATGACTGCCGGTTCAAGTTTCACAATAATCTAAAGAAAGGTATCAAAATATGTACCAAAATGGCGGATCGGTGTCACATCGAAATGTTGCGTCTTTCACACAAAAGGCTGATAAACGGAACTGTTGAAACATGTTAGTTATCATAAGTATGTGGACCGATATGACAAGAAATATCTGAACACATTGCGATTGAGAAGTAATTTAAGATATTATAAGTTATAGAGAGTTTACGGTGACTATTTTACAATAAACTTTAGAATTAACTACTTCTAAACGCTTCGTGCAAAATATACCTCAGGTGATAGAACTGAACTGTAGCTATCCTCCTTTGAAGATACATATCTTTGATATTTATGTATTACGGGTTATATCTCATTTATTATGCAGATATTTTTAGAACATCATATCCTCTGCAATAACAGAGCCACTGAATGCAACATGAGCACCTCTTATTTTGTCATACTAGTCTAGTTATTTAATGAACATTTTAGTGTCTTCCAGACAACTTCATTTCTTTATGATTACAGTCAATATTAAAATCCAAAGTAGTTTAAAAGTGGTCAATCGCATCTGTTAGCTGACACCACTATCGAAAATACTGCCAAAAGATGGTTCTATCAAGTAGACATACGTAATTGTTCAAACATTGTTTAACGACATCAGGTTGTTGTTTAATGTGGCTCACATGTGCAAGGATCTGAGTTATTTATTTATGAACGAACTATTACTTATTGTAAATGGTCTGACAATAAGTGTGTCAAAATCTTTGTAATATTTCTTTATTAAATATTCGTATGATGTATTAGTTAAGGCATAGAGTGTTCAAGTTGAGTTAAATCATGTCTATGGAACATAAGAAAGATGGGGACGGCCTTCAGCGTGTGAGAGTTAGACAGTGATGAAACTGTAAGTGAACAAGTAGAGACAGAAACTACGGAGAGCTGTGCTTAAGGGAGCGGTTCCAGACACTTTTACGTCGGATCTGGAGGAAACCAGACCTGCCGGTGATAACGTGTTAGATTCGGTGAAATGTGTGATGATTCTAGGCGGTGAGCGGCCGTTAAAATACTTGAACTTTCGCAGAGATATTTTAGCTTGCGCAAATTCTTAGTTCTCTCCACAACGTAACTTTAACTTTTCCGCTTTCATTTCGAAACTGAGACCAGGGAGTGTATGAGGTTTCACTCGTCATCTGTCATGAGTTAATGAACAAATTGTCATGCTGAACTCTTAAAGTATTTGGAGCCGGCAAATATTTTGTTTATGGTGATCACGGAGTGGGGTTAGTTTACTCTCACGTTTCGGATGAATATTTTTCTTGCGGATTAACTAGGATTCCAGTACGTTATGTAATATCCCTTTCTAAAAAAATAATTTTTGTGCAAAATTTTATAAAATGATGCTAGACCAAACGTTCCATAAGTTAACACTTTTATTACCTATGGTAGTAAACGGAGGCATGACCTTCACTTCGCTAGGAGAAGCTCAGCTGCCAGCCTTTGGCTTTTACCATCCTGTTCTCTTCATGTAAACATCGTCCTCTGTAGCCCTGGTCTTACGTGTAGTGTGACAAAATACGAGGTATTCATGTTGCATTCAGTAACCGTGCTATTGTAGAGGATATTATGTTCTAAAAACATCTGCATAAAGAATAAGGTATAAAACGGTAAAAAGCCAATAAATAAAATGGCACAGATATGAATCTTTCATGGGTGGTAACTACAGTGCAATTCTATTATCTGAGATACCGTTTGTTGAAATCGTATAAAGCATTTAAAAGGTGTAAGTTCCAAAGTTAATTCTGGGAATATTCACTCACTGTAAACTATTAACTTTCGTAGTTTTAAGAGATTGAAACGTTATTTTCTCCATTGTATGCACCTCAATTGTCTGAGGTCACAAATGTAATTAGATTTGTATTGTGAATGCGTGGTGTCTGTTGTTTCGTACATGTCCGAAAGGAGAGAAATCATGCGGAATTCGCGGCTGTGGTGCATTTTATTTAAATTGAAGGAATAACAGCGACGCGTGAAAATGTATGCCGGACTGGGACATGAACACAGGATTTGCTACTTACTAGGGAGTTAGCCAGTATGCCACCCAGACACAGTGCTTACCGCCACCCCCAACTATCTCGACACTCTTCTCGGCTGACCCACATTCCCACCTAGCGCCACCTATCCGCAGTCCCAGGTCGGACATGACTGTGCATCCGGACTGGAGGGGGTGGATTCATCGCCCACTGAGGTGAACCAGTTGTATGAATGCTTGGCGTCTGGCGTTAGGTGGGAACGAGGATAAGCAGTGAGGCGTCCCCAGAACGTCCGCACAATTACGGTAAGCACAGTGTTCTGATAACTTAGTGGTTCACGCAACTACCTAGTAAGCGGGAGATCTGGGGTTCGAATCCCAGTCTGCCTCTTATTTACACTCTTCGCCGCTGATTCCGCGAATAGTCCCAATGCAGCTGCTATCATTAATTTTCTACCATTTCTTTCTTCTCCTCCGCATCCCGTTCCTGCCTCCCTCCTCCCGCCGCTCCCAACCTACAGCTAACATAGTATATACACTCATGCTCATAAGTTAAGGATAACTGTAGAGTGTAGTGCCCCACAAAGTGGAACTACACAAAACTGGTGTTAATAGCATAGGCACATAGAGAACACACACGACAGAGATCTGTATGTCCACGAAACATATGATAAGTTGAGAAAACCGTCCCGAAACACATGTGCTACAAAACGCCACTGTTTCCTGCGCATGTACCTCGACATCAATACGGTTCAAATGGCTTTGAGCACTATGGGACTTAACATCTGAGGTCATCAGTCCCCTAGAACTTAGAACTACTTAAACCTAACTAACCTAAAGACATCACACACAGCCATGCCCGAGGCAGGATTCGAACCTGTGACCACAGCGGTCGCGCGGTTCCAGACTGAAGCGCCTAGAACCGCTCGGCCACACCGGCCGGCATCAATATGGGATATGATCACCATGCACACGTACACAGGCCGCACAACGGGTTGGCATACGCTGTATCAGGTGGTAGAGTACATGCTGGGGTATAGCCTCCCATTCTTACACCAGTGCGAGCTCCGAAAGTGTCGTAGGGGTTTGAAGACGTGCAGCGATACGCCGACCGAGAGCGTCCCAGACGGGCTCGAAGTGGTTTAGGTCTGGAGAACAGGCAGGCCACGCCATTCGCCTGATATCTTCTGTTTCAAGGTACTCCTCCACGATTGCACGTTGGTGGAACTGTGTGTTATCATCCATCAGGAGGAATGTGTGACCCACTGCAACCCTGAAAAGGCGGACATATTGGTACAAAATGACGTCCCGATACACCTGATCCGTTACAGTTCCTCTGTCAAAGAGATGCAGGGGTGCACGTGCACCAATCATAATCCCAATCCACACCATCAAACCACGATCTCCATACAGGTCCCTTTCAAGGTCATTAAGGGGTTGGTATCTGGTTCCTTATTCACGCCAGATGAAAACCCTGCGAGAATCTGTGCAGACTGTGCCTGGACTCATCCGTGAACATAACGTGGCACCACTGCTCCAATGACCATGCACTGTGTTCTTGACACCAGGCTTTACGGGCTCTCCTGTGAACAGGGGTCAGTGGAATACACCTTGCAGATCTCCGGGCGAATAATCCATGCGTGTTAAGTGGTCTGTAGACTTGTCTGGAGAAAGCTGCTACAGTGGCTGCGGTAAGGTCCCGAGCAAGGCTGCCTGCAGTACTACGTGGCCGTCTGCGGACACTGATGGTGAGATTATCAGTTTTCTTGTGGTGTTGCACGCTATGGACGTCCCGTAGTGTAGCGCCTGGACACGTTTCCTCTCTGCTGGAATCGTTTCCATAATCTTGAGATCACACTTTGTGGCACACGGAGTGCCCGCTCTACGACTTGCTGTGTTTGACCAGCCTCCAGTCGCCCTAGTATTCTACCTCTCATAACGTCTTCCGTATGTGTTCTTTGAGCCATTTTCAACACACGTCTGAAAACGTCTGCACACTTACTCGCTGCACGGTACACTGACATACACCAATACATCTTTGCGTAAGTGGACTGCTGCCAGCGCCACCGTGCGACGACCGCAGGTCAAATGCACCCTATAGTCATACCACTAGGTGATTGAAACCAACAAACCGCCCGCCAGAGAGTTATTTTGCCATGTATCAGCTTTATCCTTAACTTCATGTGTGTAAATTTACTTTACTGTATAACTGTTATTAATGAAGTTCAAAGAACTGTAAGTGGCGCTTGTTTCAGACTGCCTTATACTCCGCCATTTCTGGTGCATCTTCTGGCAGCGTAGCCGTGCGAGCAATTGGAGTCCACATGGTCCCTGCACTTGGTTTGCCCGTTACTGGCTACGCACTGACTGCGTTTGTAACTGGACTGACTCGTACCGGTGAGTCCTCTGGTCAGCCACGTCGCATCCTGGTCCCTGGGCACGCTATGTGGCGCCCAGCCACACAAGCAAAGTACCTTACGTCACACCAACTCTAGGTGGCCTAATAACTCGCCTACACACGCATAACATTACAAAAGATATACGTGACGTCAACCTCTTCCTTCAGTACGGTAACTTCGTGTTTCATCGGTGAAACTTATCTTTCAGAGCTTCGGCCCACTATTCATAGGTATTACGTATTGCTGTTACACAGCTATCTGTTATCAGGTTTTGAACTATTTCTAAACTTCTGAACACTGTTCTTACAGTTTTAATCACAAGCATCCCGACTGTAGCACTCATATATCGACCTTAGCTTTCGATATATTTCATTCTGAATTAAGGTACTCCTTCGATGGATACCCGCAGCACGAAAATACTGATCATGCGAAATGCAACTTTCCCGTTTCTCACATGAATCCTGAAAGCCATGGATCAAAGCACCTGGCTCAGTACCACAGCAGCAAGCGTTAACAAAATTTTTAACTGGACAAAGGATTTATTTGTAAGATGCAGCCGGCCGGAGTACAGTCTGGAACCGAGCGACCGCTACGGTCGCAGGTTCGAATCCTGCTCGGGCATGGATGTGTGTGGTGTCCTTAGGTTGCTTAGATTTAAGTAGTTCAAAGTTCTAGGCGACTGATGACCTCAGAAGTTAAGTCGCATAGTGCTCAGAGCCATTTGAACCATTTGTAAGATGCACGCAACATGTTTTCTCCGATGGATAGTCGTCGACAGAAGTAAGAGTAACTACGCTGGGACTCTTGTTGTTCTTATTGTATATAAATGAACTGGCCGACAGTATTAATTAAGTAGACTTTTCTTATTTCTAAATCGGATGAACCGAAAACTACGTTAAAGCGTAATATCTGTTCGGCCCATCCCGAATTATATCTAAAAATCTACCGCTTGAAACGAAATTCGTAATAATTTGTACAACAAAATAAAATTTTGTCCATACATTACGTGTTTCATTTTTTGTGCTACATCTAAATGGAACAGTTAGGGAAATGTGTAGCGTTGTATTTTCTGTTATGTATTTTAGATAATTTTTCTCAGTAATGTACTATACTGTAATTTCACAATTATGGTCCGATCGCTCAATTGCTGCTCAGTTGTCACATGAACAGCGCAATATGCACGGCCTGGGGGAAGGGAGGGTTGATGAGGAGACCGCGTGGCGGTACAGCAGCCAGAAAGGTGTCCATATACTTTGAGAGCGGACACAGCTGTGCCCTCACGGTTTGTTGTGAGCCGAAGCACACGCGTAGCCTCGCCAACGCGAATTTGACAGTAAAAGGCCGACACTGGCCACGGGGGGCCGCAATGAGATGCCCACAGAGGAACCCGCTTTGATGTTCCGCCGCTCTTTGAGCCTCTTCTATTGAGTATTCTAGAAGTACGAATAATCTTGGTGACTAGCAGACGTTTAGGATGCTCTGAAAACACGTAGTCGGAATATTCCGTGCGCGCTGGCCTTTCGGGACAAAGAATGGAGGAAAAGGCCGCTATGAGTGGCCAGAGGAACTAGGTAAAATGCTATGAACCCATTAAGATAATGAAACGCCAGTACCACAAATAGAAGGAGAAAATTATGACGAGCCCTAGGGTTTAGACGCACCCTCTGTGCGATGTATAGTTTCTAAGCTGTTTTATGTTACATATTTGTGACCAATATACGCATTAACAATTTATAAATTGACGACACCTTTACCGATTTTTGTGGACGAAATGCCCATTACTAGTTCTCTTAAAGGTCTATCAAAGAATCAAAACAAGAATTTTATACATATTACTAGTGCTGAAATAATGGTTGGGATGTGTATTCCGCCTTGTAAAATAGTGAATAATAGCGACAACATAGATTAATTTGTTGAAAGTATCGGCAGTACTGTAAAATAAATTTAGTTAGGGAAGTATGAGTACGCCTACCGTTAATTGTTTATATCTATTAACAACAATATAACAACAAACAACGTTTTCCATGATTCCATTTACGGTAAAACTAGTGAATATACACTCCTGGAAATGGAAAAAAGAACACATTGACACCGGTGTGTCAGACCCACCATACTTGCTCCGGACACTGCGAGAGGGCTGTACAAGCAATGATCACACGCACGGCACAGCGGACACACCAGGAACCGCGGTGTTGGCCGTCGAATGGCGCTAGCTGCGCAGCATTTGTGCACCGCCGCCGTCAGTGTCAGCCAGTTTGCCGTGGCATACGGAGCTCCATCGCAGTCTTTAACACTGGTAGCATGCCGCGACAGCGTGGACGTGAACCGTATGTGCAGTTGACGGACTTTGAGCGAGGGCGTATAGTGGGCATGCGGGAGGCCGGGTGGACGTACCGCCGAATTGCTCAACACGTGGGGCGTGAGGTCTCCACAGTACATCGATGTTGTCGCCAGTGGTCGGTGGAAGGTGCACGTGCCTGTCGACCTGGGACCGGACCGCAGCAACGCACGGATGCACGCCAAGACCGTAGGATCCTACACAGTGCCGTAGGGGACCGCACCGCCACTTCCCAGCAAATTAGGGACACTGTTGCTCCTGGGGTATTGGCGAGGACCATTCGCAACCGTCTCCATGAAGCTGGGCTACGGTCCCGCACACCGTTAGGCCGTCTTCCGCTCACGCCCCAACATCGTGCAGCCCGCCTCCAGTGTTGTCGCGACAGGCGTGAATGGAGGGACGAATGGAGACGTGTCGTCTTCAGCGATGAGAGTCGCTTCTGCCTTGGTGCCAATGATGGTCGTATGCGTGTTTGGCGCCGTGCAGGTGAGCGCCACAATCAGGACTGCATACGACCGAGGCACACAGGGCCAACACCCGGCATCATGGTGTGGGGAGCGATCTCCTACACAGGCCGTACACCACTGGTGATCGTCGAGGGGACACTGAATAGTGCACGGTACACCCAAACCGTCATCGAACCCATCGTTCTACCATTCCTAGACCGGCAAGGGAACTTGCTGTTCCAACAGGACAATGCACGTCCGCATGTATCCCGTGCCACCCAACGTGCTCTAGAAGGTGTAAGGCAACTACCCTGGCCAGCAAGATCTCCGCATCTGTCCCCCATTGAGCATGTTTGGGACTGGATGAAGCGTCGTCTCACGCGGTCTGCACGTCCAGCACGAACGTTGGTCCAACTGAGGCGCCAGGTGGAAATGGCATGGCAAGCCGTTCCACAGGACTACATCCAGCGTCTCTACGATCGTCTCCATGGGAGAATAGCAGCCTGCATTGCTGCGAAAGGTGGATATACACTGTACTAGTGCCGACATTGTGCATGCTCTGTTGCCTGTGTCTATGTGCCTGTGGTTCTGTCAGTGTGATCATGTGATGTATCTGACCCCAGGAATGTGTCAATAAAGTTTCCCCTTCCTGGGACAATGAATTCACGGTGTTCTTATTTCAATTTCCAGGAGTGTAATAAAAAAGTGAAGGCAGCAATGGAAAGCTGCAAATTCACGTATAATACGTGTGTATAGCAACTAAATTTTTGGTTTTTATTAATTCTGGAAGAAAGTAAGTATCTGTTTTGACTCATGGTACAATGCTAGGATATGACTACACGGTAGCCATCATGGCGCGGGCAGTCTGATTTTGGCGGCGCCAAAAGGCGAATAATCTGATTCTGAGAGACAATCTTTGTGGTGAATTTTGTCTGCGCGGCAAGATAGTCGCTTCACGAAAGTTTCAAAATTTTCTCAAGTGTCTAAACATGGACTTACAAAAATTTACTTATGTGTCTCTAGCAAACAAGAGTTTTCGTCAGGGAACGATTCATAACTTGAAATTTCACCGCGCGACCTGAGCGAGTGGATAATTTTTTTGTCTTGTTCTTTTGACCACTTCGCAACTCTGGAACTTTAACTTCAATTTTAAGAGAGTGGGTTCAGAGTTGCTGCAAGATTTTGGAGTGCACGAGATAATGCCAGTTTTTTTTTAAATTCTCTCATTCGTGTAATAACAGTCACTACTCGCAATTCATAAACTGGTTATTATGAGAAGAACAGAAAATAAATCTAATTTTTATATGCATTAATCCGTGAGTGTAGTGAATTGTCTTTACACAAATTCCTGTCTGCTTTGAACTGAAAATTCCTTTTTCTTACTTGACGATTTAGGGGCGAAAGCGACAAGTGATAGGTTGGCCGCTAGACTAAAATGCAGCCAAATTATATTTAAAATGTCCAGCCATTCTCTGAGGTCCTTAGTAGAGTGCTACTAACTGGAACATTGACTCATTGATAATTTACTCAGTAATGCCGGGGGCTCCGAGTCAACTTAGATATTTTTTGGAGATAAACTTTTAAGAGAAGATTTCAGTTCCTTTGTTTATTATCATTGTATTTTACAAGTAAGTGTGCACCTGAAACGAACATTGAAGTCGCAACTGCACGAAAGGAACAATTCAAACAGACCTGAGTTTCTATTTGTTTGTGGACAGTGAATGCGTTTTTTTTCCTTTCGCTTTCTCATACGCAATATGACGCCGAAACAAAAACGGCCAAAGCAAAAGCAACGGTTTCTACGCATAGTCGAAAGCAGAGAGAATACTAAAACACAGGTTGCCGAATACTTTCAGATTCTGAGGCGCAAAAGGGGTGCACAATACTGCAACTAATATTGTTGATCAGTTCTACAGTAATATACTTGTAAAGTGCCTAACAGACAGCAAAGTGGAAGTTTAAAACAAACCGAAAAAGTTTCTACTTGACAATTCCTTCAGTTCCATACAAAAATTTCTATTACTGTAATTTATAATAGTGTTGGGTAGTAATTACTGACTCAAGACTATATGATTTAAAAAAATAAAAATAAAAAATATAAATGTTCAGGATGTGGGAATATTCGCAAATTAATTTGGTGGTTTCACATCATAACGATCTATCGTGCAAAATGATACACGGAACATGAAACTAACTCTCCCATCGATAATAAGTTAGAAAACAGAGGCAAGTCTGGAAGACTATTCATTTACCGACAATAGCGAGCGCAAGAGGTCATCCAAATATGAAGAAGTGGAGGATTTGCTGTTTGAATCGATCTAACACATGATGTCCAAGCAAATACCATTGCACAGCCCCATGCTTCAGTACTGTTAGTGTCTGTGATGAAGCACATTGAGCAAACGAGGAAGTTGCCTTTGAGAGGGTACACGAATTTCAAACCAAGCTCCATCATTTGTATCACCACGTGTTTCATGTGGGTGAAGCCCACGTTTACCTTTATGTCTAAACAAACAAAACGTGTCAATAGCTAAAAATATCATGGAGGAAAATGCAGCAAGGAGAGACTGACGCTGGTCATTACAATAATAAGAATGGAACTTGGACGACCTAAGCTCCCTGCCGTTGCTGGCTAGTGAAGGTTCTACAACAAATGGCTGCGACGAAGAGAAATATTTTCCTAACTTTGGACTACTGTTCGTTACATAGTTCGATTATATGACGCTTCAAATGTATATGTTGCCTTCTTACCATCAAACATAACGAACCGTATTCAGCCACTGAATCAAGGAATAATCGCCCCAATAAAGCGTAGTTATAGACACATAAGCATTAAAACTATTATGAGTGTAATCGAACTACAAGAAACAGTTCCCCATTGGAATGTAATGCAAGCTATCTGCAACATATCTGCTGCTTAGGATGAAGCTGCAGCAAAGCCATAATTAATTCGTTTAAAAAGATGGGTACGGCAATCGATAGCGCTTCTGAAAATGAAGAGGGAGCCTACCATCTAACAGCTGAACTTTCTCTTAATGCGCACATAACTCTGGATTCTGATGCTCTTCTACAGGCTTACACCTGGCTGGTGCCCTCTTAGCCATCAGTATGGAAGAATGGACGCAGCAGACCACAACATCTGTGCTGCTGAAGGACCAGCCATCATTTCTGCTAATGGTGCAGAAGAGAATGCCCTTTTCTGTGGAGAAACCTAAAGATACGTCATCGCCACACCAAGCAAAAGTTGCAGCTGCAATTGCTGTTCTCGAGAGATTTTCTGTCACGTGCGATGTTTACAAGGCATTTCAAGCTGCTGCTCTTGACGGGGTATCTTCAGAGAGTGCCATAATATTACGACCAACACTTCGACAAACAGCAATTAATGATTTTTTTTTCAAATTATTGTGTAGATGTAAAATCTCTAATGAGCAAGAATTCTTGTTAACTAAAACAAGTGTTCAATAAATATTTAATGTATTAAGGAACAGTGCATTAAATTGATTCTTTATCCTTTCTTGTATTACATGACGCAAACATTACGTCTGTAATTGTTAAAAGGTGATGACAAGCATTTGACAATATGTGTATAGGCTTCCTCAATTAAACAAATGCCAGAAATACAGCTGTACATATAGAGTGCAGTTATTGGACTGGTGCATAAGATCGTAGGTTTTTTCAATAAGTTTCATAAACATAACAGATAAATACAACAGGCATCAATATTACATTCTCATTCACTATTGGCAACATTGTTCCGAACTAATCGAAACGGCGGCTGTAGAAAGCATGTGGTTTTGAGGCAAACAACTCGTCGAGCTCTGTTCGGAGTGCATTTTCATCCGGAAAGGAAGTTCCACGAAAGTTGTTCGATAGAAAGCGGGAAAGGTGAAAATCCGAGGGCACAAGATTAGCTGAATAATGTGGGTGCAGAATGACTTGCCCGTCCATCTCTTGTAGAGCGTTTCTCCCAGACCAGCAGAATGCGTGCGGACGTTACCGTGAAGTAGCATCACGTCACGTTGTGTTCGTTGTCGTTGTTCTAGGACGGCGTCTGTGAGACGTCTTAGTTGTTGAGAACAAACGTCAGGAGTGATGGTTACAACTCGGGGAAGTAAATACTAGTACATCACACCGTCTCTGCTCCACCAGCTGGATAACATCATCTTTTGTGAATGCTTGCAGGTATTTGTACGGGAAGTTGCTGCTTTTTTTTGGCTCAAACATTTCTTTCTTTTTCGTATGTTGGTATCAAGACGCCAGTCATGATAAAGGATAGGAATGTTAAAAAGTGTTGTTCACGTGCCTACTGATGTTGAGCCAGCAGAGATGCACATATGGCCACCCGATGATCAGGATTTTGCCATAGAACATGTGGTACCCATACTCTTGATTTTAGGACCTTCCCCACGGTATGTAAATGTCTCGCGGTGGCGGAATGATCATAGTTCACCTTTGCCAGTAATTCACCTTTGCCACTACTCGAGTACTCTGACATGGATCAATGTCGGTTAATGCGATCAAACGGTCTTCGTCAAACTCCGTACGTCTTCCTGAACGTGGAGAGTCACTAACATCAAAACAATCCTCCTCAAAACGCGAAAACTATTTTCTTGCCATGCTCTGTCTAATCGCATGATCCCCATTCACGGCGCAAAATGTTTATGACTACCTCCGTCGTTGTTGACACCTCCCCTGTCCCAAAATACATTTTATTTTATTTTTATTTATTTGTGTTATTTTATTTTACTTTATGTCTTGAGTCATTGGTTGTCGTGACTGGTGTCATGCGCCCCGCTTCGAAATCCACTCTGTGCCAGCCTTTTCATC
Source organism: Schistocerca piceifrons (assembly GCF_021461385.2). NCBI lineage: Eukaryota > Metazoa > Arthropoda > Insecta > Orthoptera > Acrididae > Schistocerca > Schistocerca piceifrons. The sequence continues at coordinate 406,944,357 of NC_060139.1, forward strand.
TGAGAATAGCCCTGGCACCTAACGTCCTCAATTATTTGCTTGACGCATTCCAATGTCTGCCTCTAGTACCAAGGAGGTTATTTCTTGATGCCTTAACAGATGTCCTATTGTCGAGTCCCTTCTTCCAGTCAGTGATTTACATATATTTCTTTCTTCGCCGATTCGGCGGAGAACTTCCTCATTCCTTAACTTCTCAGTCTACGTAATTTTCGATATTCGTCTATAGGATTACTTCTTAAATTCATTTATTCTGTTCTGTTCAGGCTTTCACACATTCCATGTTTCACTCCCATACAATGTTGTGCTCCAAACGTACAATCTGTGAAATTTCCTTTTCTCCTCTATTCAACTCAAAGAGAAGAATATGACGGAAATTATCCGATTTCTCCACTTGGTGCTCCATTTTCTACCATGCACATCTCCATCCATTCTCTCCAAATCACAAAATGACAATATGTAATGTCAAATGACAACAGTCAACTACAAATAAAATCTCACAATCGAGAAATAAACCCGTAGCATCCGGGTTACGAACACGCAAAACAAAATCGCTGCAAACTTCTGCACCAACCTTATATATATATATATATATATATATATATATATATATATATATATATATATATATATATATATATAAGTCTCGAAAATGGAGCACTCTCTATCGTTGTTACCCACAATAACAGAGACCGTTAACATGAAAAATATTTCCAAAAAAGTCAATAATGAAAATTTCGTTATGCCGAGTTTGGCTTTTCTGGGTCCCTTGAAAATCCATTGAACGAGAGTCTGCGTTCATAGTCTCATACTTCGTGAAAATCATGCATTTATCTATAATGAAGTTATCTGTGCATCTGCACAAATACCGAGTCAGGTCTTGATCAGATTTCCAATTAGTTAAAAATTGGCAACGTGCCATTAAAGTACATAAAATGTAAAACAGTGCACTTGACAACGCAAAAGAAGATACTTTTCACAACCCGCAACCAGGTCGCGGATTGAAATAGTGATCCATAAAGTGTAGAATACATTTCTTTCACTGTCGTCAGTGACCACAGATCTTTTGGTCTTTAGACTACCGGTTTCGGTTAGCAATGATGATCTTCAGATCTGCAGCAATACTTGAGAAATGAAAGATTATATCTTAAAACAAAAAAATATGTCATAACAAAAAATTATTGCTCTCATGGATGTCGAATCATGAGATTAAAATATGACACAGCATCCCTATTTTATAACATGTCTGAATATAGTAAAGCAATAGTGGCATCGTCACAAAATATACGTAAAATCAGCTGGAAATTGTCGAACTTATTTAAAATATGGCGTAAACTCGGCCACAGTGCATGCGCAGTCGTACTGGCAATAGCGTTACTGTTGATAACGGATTGCAGTACAGTACCCACAACATATGTTTGTGCCGTAAGTTCTTTAAATGTCGCTAATGTAAGTCTACAAATATTTGCCAGCCATGAAATTGTACAGAATGCAATAAAAGCCACATGTATAAGTTACTATAATGATAAAATATAATAATTAAAACACCAATATAGCTACATTTAGAATTGTTGAAAGGAAATGGTTAATTGATGACAGGTGATTCTAGGACGTCCCTGTGTTCATTTTAGGTAATAATGATAACATACAAAACATCGAGTTTATGAAGCTAAAAAAATTATGAAAGGTTCTAGTCTTGTGTTTTATTCTCTCTTCCGTTTATATACTACAGTTCACTAACAGGATAATCTTATTAAGTGATTACTGCCATTTTCATTATACTTTTCTTGGACGGCGGCAAGGTACGAGAGGCCTTCAGGCACTTAAGTTTCTCCAACCTCTCGCCTCTGCAGCATTCTGGCGCCTACGCCAAAGGATGTCGCTAATTACTTACTTTAATCCTTTCCGCCTCTTTCCCAAGTTTATCTATCAACTTTATATTAATTAGCTCCATAGGTCTGTTCTTCTGTACGTTATTGTCATTGTATACAATGGCCACAAGTACGTCTCAGAATCGTTCATCATCATTTAACCAGTTCGTTTCAACAAATTTAAGTTTATTCGTGTTTTTGATTACTACATTTTATCACTCTAATAACTGTTGGATTTGGAAAGCCCACTATAGACTTTACTTATTGTAATCTTCATTTACTACTTTCTGGGTAATTTTATAACTAACGAATACATTATGGCTTCCAGAATGAGATTTTCACTCTGCAGCGGAGTGTGCGCTGATATGAAACTTCCTGGCAGATTAATACTGTGTACCCGACCGAGACTCGAACTCTGGACCTTTGCCTTTCGCGGGCAAGTGCTCTACCATCTGAGCTACCGAAGCACGACTCACGCCAGGTACTCACAGCTTTACTTCGGCCAGTACCTCGTCTCCTACCTTCCAAACTGTGGCTAAGCCATGTCTCCGCAATATCCTTTCTTTCAGGAGTGCTAGTTCTGCAAGGTTCACAGGAGAGCTTCTGTAAAGTTTGGAATATAGGAGACGAGATACTGGCAGAAGTAAAGCTGTGAGTACCTGGCGTGAGTCGTGCTTCGGTAGCTCAGATGGTAGAGCACTTGCCCGCGAAAGGCAAAGGTCCCGAGTTCAAGTCTCGGTCGGGCACAGAGTTTTAATCTGCCAGGAAGTTTCATATGAAGGCTTGCAGTAGCGACATGTAACCAGCTTGTCGCACAAATACATGTTGTCGCAACTGTACGGCAGTTTATTATGAACAGTAGTGCTATTGACACCATGACTCCGCCGGCACTGTGGCCTTGTTACACCATACTGTAAATATGTGTGACGATTAGAAGCCGAGTTTGTGTATATTTCGTGACGATGCCATTACGGTTTTATTGTAGTCAGACAAATTTTATGTTTTAAGATGTAATCCATCCAGTAGTCGTATTTCATTTATCATGTTCTGCTGCAGATCAGAAGATGGTCTCTGCTCACCGAAACCGATAGTCTAAGCACCAAGTTTTGTGATCATTGACGGAAACAAAAGAAAGAGACTTTTCTATGACTACATAACCAAACAGTCACAGTTTGAGCAATTCAATTCTCATAGTCAACTGGGTATAACGATTTGTGGCAATATTCAAAGGAGTTGTCACGTACGCTCAATAGTAGGTACGCCACGTTTCTGATTACGGTTCATTAGCAGTATACTGTGAAAAGGAAATTTGTCTACCTAAGAAAGTGCGTCACATCTTACAGTACTGCGTAGGTGTCTAGTAGCCATATTAGCCAGCACTAACAAAAGATACTGATCATATACCCAAAACTGAACCGCTTTGCTTGACTTACGGGGAAAGCGTCCCGGAAGCGATGAGAAACCTGAATAGCCAGATGTCCGTTAGCCCGCGTGAGCCTACTTTCGTAATTTCAAGAACCATTATGAACTGAATAATCGGGATATGTTACTGATAGTCTTACTTATCGCGCCCGTAGGGACTCTGAGAAATAACATTCGACTAATTACAGCATGCAGAGAGGAATCGAGGCAGTCACTGTTCACGCGCTACATCCGAGAACGGGAAGAAACTACGAAATGTTTTACCATGGTAAGTACAATCTCTCATGTACTTACGAAGTGTGTGTTAATTGTAGACTAGGAATTGCAGGCCTGTTACATAAAAACACTGTTTACAATGACGAACGTCTTCATCTGAAATCTATATTTAAATTAGTCGTAAGTATCTACTGCAGAACACAGAGGCAAAATCACGATTTACAACGGTTTCCCTAGATACATACTTTTAAGGACCTCGGAAGAGTGTGTGTAATTTCGTGACGGTTCCGGCGGACGATTTTGCCCATTACAGGCTATCCGTCCCACATTATTAAGCAATTATTATTCAAGAATAGGATCAACATTGGGTTATTAGTCACGGAAGTCGACTGGGAATTTTTTTAGCCTTGGTGATGATAGGAGTTTCCTCTCCTCATCCATCTTTTAAGCTGGTGGTTCGTTATAATGGCACTATGTTTCTTCTACAGTCGCAATGCTGTTGAGGAATACTCTCCTTTTATATGGAGGTGAAATGTTCAGTTTAGAGTCCCATGCAAAAATTATTTATCATTTTACACGATGCAATGGTGTAGTAATACACATGCGGGGCGATCTTCCTGTAACACTAGTTATCGGTTCAGAATAAGAAGTGTTGGTAAAAAAGTGTCTCGTCCCTCAATGTCATCCCTTCGATAGACGTCAGAACAGCGACACTCAGCATTGAGAGCACACGGTTTTCTTATGGGCGGACGAGGAAAATATTTCAGACGTACTGCCGCTTAGGACAGAGACGAAAAGGCTTCGGTGGGGGGGGAATGGATACCTCATGATATCGTGTCGGTCTTCCTTTTGGCCAGCATCGTGCAGCTCAACGTAGTCGATGGAAGTCCCCTGCAGAAATATTGAGTCATGCTAACTCTATAGCGGTCCTTAATTAGTAAACTTATTCCGGTGCATTAATTTTCGCACGAAATGACCTCTCGATTATGTCTCATAAACGTTCAAAGAGGTTCATGTCGGTAGATTTATTTCGGCAAGTCATTCCATCGAATTGTCCAGAATGTTCCTCAAACCAGTCTCGAACAATTGTGTCTAGGTAACATGGCGCATTGTCACCCTAAAAATTCCATAGTTGTTTGGGAAAATGTAGATCATGAAAGATGAAAATTAAAATGGTCTCGAAGTAGCCAAACGTCACACTTTCATGTCAATAATCCGTTCAGGTGGACTAGAGGACCCAGTTCATTCCTAAACACAGTCCACAACATTACGGGGCCAGCATCAGCTTGCGTATTGTCTTGTAGACAACTTGTGACCATGGGCTCGTGGGTTCTGCGCCACATTAAAATCCTACCATCAGCTCTTACCACCTGAAATCGGTTTTCGTCCCACCAGGCCACTGTTTAGCAGTCGTCTAGGATCCAACTGAAGTGACTTGCAAGGGAGGCGTTGCAGGCCATTGCGTGCTTTTAGCAAAAGTCTCGCGTCGGTCGTCCGCTGCCGCACTGCCCTAAACGATATGTTCGTCGTACATCCCACATTGATTTCTCCTGTTATTTCATGCAGTGTTGCTTTTCTCTTAACACTTACAGCTCTACGCAAATGCTGCTGCATTGTCATTGGTGGGAGGTAACGCCTGAAACTTCGTATTCGCGGACACTCTTGACACGGTGCCTCTCGGAATACTGAACTTCCTGACTGGTTTCAAAATGGAATGTCACTTGGGTCTAGCTCCAACTACCATTTCGCTTTCATATGACGTTAATTCTCATAATGTGGCCATAATCACGTCGGAAAATTTTTACGCGAATTATCTCGAGTACAAATGATAGCTCCGCCAATGAACTGCCCTTTTATACCTCGAGTACGCGATACAACCACCATCTGTACAGGTGTTTATTGCTGTCCCATGACTTTGTCATCTCAGCGTTAAGAGCATCAGTGGAACCACACTTCCGTTGAGGCATTGATTGCCATACTTTTCGCTATCTAAAAGGACTCGATTCAGTCTTAGGCTCCTGCAGACAGACTGCGCTACTGCTCTATCCCTGCTAGCCGGAATGTGGAACCAAAGGGGTGTCAGGGGGTTGCCTATCTGCAGATATCCAGGACTACATCACATGTTGCCTCTATATTATTACATTTTTAGAGAGTTCAACAAAGCGCATGAATGACATAGTGGGCGTTGCCAAACTGGGGGATCTTAAAGGGACTTTTTGTGTTTTATTCCTGCATGAATCAAAGTCGTACTCCTCGCCGTCCCGTCATCCAGTGATAACGCCGCAGGTGGGCTCGAAGCAAAGAAGGAGGGTAGAAAAAGCACAAGCTTACTTTGCTGCTTCGAGTCACATTCAAGTCTCATCGAGTATCTTAGAGTGGCCCCTAATGGGTCAACCTTTTACACCAGAGCAATAACTGACGGCGATCTGTTGTTCAAAGGTGTACGATCACGTGCAGTAGCGTTGGTGATCCACCATGTCCTTAAACAAGGTTGGAATTGTCCGAGGGTGTCAGCAGCGTCAAAGGTTGTCAAGAATATTGCCTTGTTGCTCATCGCACTCCCAATTGTCCTGTTCGATTGCGAAATGTGTTGGAATCAACTCCCAAAGAAAAGGGGTAGTTACATTGACGCCCTTTACGCCAACGTCTGAAATGTTTTCCTCGCTTATCTGTAAGAAAACCATGTGAATTCGACGCTGTTCATACTTTCATCGCAAAGGCGTCTGAGGAAGGGGTGAAATGTGGGTAGGAGGTTGAGACTTCCACGATTTTGATGGACTAAATAGTGTTGAAATTTGCTGAAAACGTGTATCATCAATAAATCTTACAATTCACATGAACCTTTGAGCTCTCCCTTTTGTTACGCGCTTGACAACACCCCAACGTTTGACGCGTCCCTGCGTTCAAGAGTGACGTCGAAGGGCTCCAAGCTTATGTGTTCTTACAGAAGAAGGTTATAATCATTTTTGAGCTCAATTTCAAACTTCTGCGTCGCAGTGGGAGACAATTACCTTTTGGCTGCTAGGGACGTGCTCTTTGTATTCTGTGGTCAGGCGACTTTTGTTATGGCTGTACTGCTCGCCAGATGCGAGCCTGCGCTGCAGGACGGCGTTGCGGACGCTATGAAATACTTATCATCTGATTTTTCGAAAATTGTTTGGTGAAATTTTGTTTTAGCACATCTTGTAGTTTGATATCGTCAGTCGATGAAGAACCGAAATCCTCTTCGTTATGCGTTATACTTACTGCGCACGTCAAATTAAGTAAAACAATGCGCAAAATTTTAAAGATTTTGCAGCGGTAAAGACGCATTGCATAAAAATTTTGGTACGGTTGATTTTAGTTCATACGTTAATGACATATAGATAAGAGATTCTAACTTTAGTTATAATTAAGAACAGAAGAATACCTCAGTTATTAGAATTTATATCCAAATGATGGTTTCATTCTGGGCTCCCATTCACGTCCTCGCACACCGCTAATCATGTGCTCATAAAATCTATCTTACAAACGATTAAAGATATCAAATATTATGCAGATGGCTCCTGAGCACTATGAGACTTAACATCTGAGGTCAACAGTCCCCAAAAACGTAGAACTACTTCAACCTAACTAAGGACATCATACACATCAATGCCTGAAGCAGGATTCGGACATGCGACCGTAGCAGTCGCGCGGTTCCCGACTGAAGCGCCGAGAACCGCTCGGCCACCGCGGCCGGCATTAAAGATATACTGTATAAGCGAGATTTATCATTAATGATAGCAGGAATTGACTCAAATATGTTGTATGATAAAGATTTGAAACTTTCTTATTCATCGAGATATAAATGTAACTCGTCCGCGGCAGTTAGGGCTAAGCGGCTCAGGCTGCATTCATACGTCCGTAGCACTGTAGGATAACATAAGGGGTGCGCGTATGCTCGTCCTTAACTCCCGATGAACGGAGTTCGTCTATATTTACTCACAGCAGTGACGATTTAATTGTGTACCGCCGTGTACAAGTATACGTGCAGCCATGTAGTGATCATCCGTTACTGTTATGTTGTAGAGATTCCGTAGTTCTCTCTCTTGTCGAATTTACAGGAAATATTGTAGGTTTTAGTATGAATTTGTGTCATTTATATTACAATCGCTCACTATCCGTTAGTATATAACAACGTATCTAACTCAGAGCTCGTATAATGTGTTGTAGCCGCTATATCACGATCTAGGATGGATGAGAGACTAGTTTCGACACGTTTTTAAATTGGATTCACTTTCAAACGAATCGTACATGTGATGTTAAGTTACCAGGGGTGCATTTGTCGTTTTAACATCCAGACTGCACTTTGCTGATGTATCTCTCTGCGTGAAAGTTTTCGTGTTACTATAGAGATATGGTTTTAAAACTTATCGTAGTCTTGCCGATAATTGATAACTTCAGGCAATTACGTAAATACTCGTCAAAATACGTCAAACATACTTCAGCATCTGTGTATCGTCATTACCTATTTAATATCTCTTGGCCACCCTCACGTGTCACGTAAAATCGGTATGTATACTTTTCCATTCATTAAATACTGATCCTTCGAGTCCCATATTTTGCTGAAACTGATTCATTTTCTTTAATATAAATATTGCTGAAGTTCTTTCACCATCGCTTGAGGGCGTAACTACACAACCAGTTGAACAGACTGGTCCAGTCTAAGCACACTTTCTCAAATAAGGCTTGCTTTCGACGATATATTTCACTGGGCGTGTCCTTTTAACACTTAAATTGTGTTCAGCCACGCAGTACTTGTGTGGACGTATCCATCGTGCGTCTCCGCTGTTACAGATGGTTGCGGTAGGAAGTGCGTTTCTCTCAGGAACTACTTGCATTCAGCCGAGTTGAGTGCCGAGTCTGGCTACGCTGCCATGATGTGGCTTAAACAGAAATATTCTCGCCAATCTAGGTTTCGGGTTCATTTCACCTGAGTTTCCCCTAGAAACTGTCTGTTGCCGCATGGGGTAACTACAGCAACATTTTGAAAGTGAAGCTAACACAAGGTGTAGCGTGATTTGCATGCGACAAGCACCCCAAAATAAATTCTTCCCATTTGTACAGTGTTACATGTCGCCGTTGAACAAACAGTTTTAAGAATCTACAATGCGCCAGACAGCAGCGGACAGAGGCCTAGAAATACTATAAGGAACATTGTTTCTTTATTAATATCAGTTTCTGCTTGCTCTTTTTCCAGGATACTGAATTTCTCCCTTAACTCTAAGCTTATTCTTACACAATGTAGAATAGACAGAATATCAGATCTAGAAGACACTATTAAGAGTTCCAAGTCATTTAAAGTTGCATCATCATTGGCAAACGGGCTGAGTTGAGTGATACACGTTTGTATCAATCGCATTTGGGTTGCAGTTCCTACATTAACTATAGTGGAAGGACACTACCAGGACATCGTATACGATTTGGCTAACTCGGTCTTTAATTCAATGAATTATATAAATGCTCGTAATCCAAAACTTAAATCCTAATCAGGCGTAGCAAAAGATTAGACACCACTAAATGTTATCGTTGGTACGGTATTAATCCTGATCACATATACTTGCATTGTTAATAAAAGTGCTTACGAACTGGCACTTAAGTATTAATGAATCACAACACACACGACCGGGACTCGAACCTGGATTTTCCGCTTGTCTCGGGTGGTTGCCTCAACCAGCCTATCCGAACACTCCTCCAGGACCCAAACCTCGATATCTTTGTACATCCATATTTAAAGTGAATGAAGGTGGGACACAGATGGTATAATTTTTTATACAAACTTCGATATGTTCTAGTGTCTACGCTCACGACAAGCGGGAAGACGAGTCCCAATCCCGGTCCAGCACAAATTTTCGTACGTTTATAGTAAATCGAATAGCTCAATAAGTTACCTTCCCTTAGGAATGAGGATGGAGTAAACGACTTCCTTTCAGGTTCTATTAAAGCAAATATAGATTTCGGCTAGTGCCTAGACGCACTTTTCATAGTTTCAATACATGCCCGCCTATGTCAGCCCCCTGTTGTTCGGGCTTCTGTCACTGTTCATTCGAGACTACTATATAATAATGTATACTAGTCTGACAATGAAGTGGTTCAGTGATAATGGCTAGGAACCAGCCAAAATATAGATTTGTTTTAATAACACGTGAAAGAAAAGGACGACTGATGGCTGTGCTCCGTCATCTTGAAAATCATATAGCTGTTATACAACCATATCGCAATTTCAGTAAAGGATACTGTTTTGAAAAGGGGTAATAAGGTATCAACAATGCTAAAAAAGTGTAATGGAATGTAGTCGAATTAAATGAGGTAATACTGAGGGGCGTAGATAATGAAACACCGAAAGGAGTAGATGACTTTCCCTGCTTGGTCAGAAACGTAACTAACGATGGGCGAAGTAGAAAGAATATAAAATACAGAAAGGGATTCTGAAAAATAAAATTTTATTATATCAAATACAAATTTGTGTGTTAGGCTTTTTCCTTACCTCCTTCTGTGGCTGAGATGGAAATGCATCCGGTGTTTAATGACGTACGATATTCGTTCGGAACTCTTGTGTTTTTTGTACAATGTTACAGGTAAAAAAAATTTCTTTCTTTGTAACAGAAGAGCTGTTACCAGACCAGTCGATACACTCGATGGCATGGTTGCCATTGAGGATGCCTCACATTACTTCATGTTTTCATCGTTAACTTCGTCTCTTGCCAACATAGTGCCAAAATGTCGGTGAAAGCGTCTCGTATCATTTACATACAATTAAATTTAGAAGCTCGAATTTTTGTTTTATTACTCACTGTATGTCAGTTTTTTCCGCCTCTGTACCTGGCTGGTCAACGCAGAAGCCTACCTTGTGTAGTACCCGAGTTCGATTCCTGGCATTACTAAGAATATTTCCCTGGTGTGATGACTGGTACAGGGTGCACTGAAATAGATGATGCCAATTCAGGAACTCCTTCACCGATTAGTATCGGCTCAGTGGTCTCGACAGGCTGCAGAATGGCCGAGAGAGCGGTATGTTCGCTTCATCCCCTTCCGCACTGCATGCACAGGACACTGCAAGGCAGATGATAACATAGCAGCCATAGACATCCCTTGGCCCTTCAAGGCGTCGCGAGGAGCTCGTGCATTAATTTTAACAACTTCTATGTTTATTCTAGATCGAAGTAGCAGCGGCACAGAATTGTGATACATTTCATAGGACTGAGAACTTAACCTGCGAAATGGTATCTTACCATCATTTTGCGAATGGCCTCTTCTTATAGATAGTGTGGAGGCTGGAACAGTATTTCAGTCGCTCTTTTTACTGCTGAGGTAAAGAGTGGCATGTAAAACAACAAAATTTAGCTTTGCTATATTGCATGCAGATTATCGGACAACCAGAACGACATCAGTCGACTGCACACCCACATAAAAAAGCCATCTTCATTTCGTCGAACCGTTTTTTTAATAGGAGCAGCTCCTGTAGCGGTTACTACGAATTACTCGAGAGCGCCCTGTATGTGATTGTGATCATTGTTGAGTGAGATCATTGTTGAGTGAATCTTCAGTGTTACGGAGGAACAGAAAAATCGGAATCTGAAGCAGCTGGAATGCTATGCCTGGTTCCAGCACACCCTTCAGTTATGGGTTAGTATCTAGATGTTCTGCTTCCATTATTTGGTGGAGATATTTTTTTGGCTATGACATAATCAATAATGCTAAACCCCGGGGGCGGCACGTGAGGTCATTGACATTGAACGTGTGACATCATCAGTGACACTGAACCCATGGTGTCATGAAGATGGCTGATGGTGGAAAGTTGAAAAGTTGCACATGGCAAACTGTAGCAAATTAAAAAAAATCAAAGATAACATAGTTGTTAGAATATTTTCAGTCATTGACAGTGTCAGATAGTGATAAAGAATAATAAATTTTGTAAACATTCATTGATATGAAACAGCCACTTACATCTCAATGCGAACGGTGGTATACGATTATTTATCAAAATTTTAGTGACCAACCACCCACATACAAATATACACAAAGTACTTTACTGGGCTATCAATCCAAATAATTTTCAACATTTGTCTGTAGCACCACATCTCAAATGCTTCGATTCACTTCTGTTCCGGTTTTCCCCCATGTTTCACTATCGTACAACGCTGAGCTCCAAAGAGTACGTTCTCAGAATTTCTTCCTCAGATTGAGGCCAATATTTGACGCCAGTGGATTTCTCCTGGCCAGGAATGCCCTTTTTGCCAGTGATAGTCTGCTTTTATATCCTCCTGACTCTGTCCGTCATTGGCTATTATGCTGCTTAGGTAGCAGGATTCTTTAACTTCATCTACTTCGTGACCATCAGTCCTGACGTCAAGCTTATCACTATTCTTATTTCAGCTACTTCTCATTAGTTTCGTCTCTCTTCGATTTACTCTCAATCCGTATTCTGTAATCATTACATTTTTCATTCCATTCAGCATATCATGTTACCCTTCTTTACTCTCACTCAGGATAGCAATATCGGCAGCGATTCGTACCATTGATATCCTTTCACCTTGAATTTCAATTTCACTCCTGAGTCTGTCTTTTCTTTCTATAATTTCTTCTGCGATGTACAGATTGAACAGTAGGGGAGAAAGACTACATCCACGTCTCACATCCTTTTCAATCCGAGCACTTCATTCGTGGCCATACAGTCTTATCATTTCTTCTTGGCTCTTGTAAATATTGTATATTATCCGTCTCTCCCAATGGCTTACACCTATTTTTCTTTAGAATTTCGAACATCTTGCACCATTTTACGTCGTCGATCGCTTTTTCCATGTCAACAAATCCTATGAAGGTGTCGTGATTTTTGTTCAGCCTTGCTTCCATTATGAACCGCAACATCAGAACTGCCTCTCTGGTGCCTTTACCTTTCCTAAATCCAAACTGATCGTCATGTAACACATCTTCAATTTTCTTTTCCATTCTCCTGTATATTATTCTTGTAAGTAACTTTGATGCATGAGCTGTTAAGCTGACTGTACGATAATACTCGCACTTGCAGGCTCTTGCAGTTTTCGGCACTGCGTGGATGACATTTTCCCGAAAGTGAGATGGTATGTCGCCAGACTTATACATTCTACATAGCAACGTGCACAGTCGTTTTGTTGCCACTTCCCTCAATGATTTTATAAGATCTGATGGAAAGTCATGTATCCCATCTGGCTTATTTGATCTTAAGTCCATCACCTCGGTGACATCTTCCACCTCATAGAGGCCTTCAATGTACTCTTTCCATCTACCAACTCTCTCCTATGCATCTATGAGCAGAATTACCGTTGCAATCGTAATGTTACCACCCTTGCTTTTAATTTCACTGATGGTTGTTTTGATTTTCCTGTATGCTGAGTCATTCCTTCCAACAATCACTTCCTATTCGATTTCTTCACATTTTTCATGCATCCATTTCGTCTTAGCTTCCCTGTACTACATATTTACTTAATTCCTCAGTTACTTGTGTTTCTGTATCCCTGATTTTTCCTGAACATTTTTGTACTTCCTTCTTTCATGTTTTCCTTTCCAACTTCTGTGAGTGCCCTTTTTAGAGATGTCCACTTCTCTTCTACTGTACTGCCTACTGACCTATTCTTTATTGCTCTATCCATAGCCTTAATGAACGTCAAGCGTGTCTCGTCATTCCTTAGTACTTTTGTATCCCACTTCCATGCGTATTGATTCTTCCTGACTAATCTTAGCCTACTCTTCGTCACTACTACATTGTGGTCTGAGTCTATATCTGCCTTACAATCCAGTATCTGATTTTGGAATCTCTGTCTATGATATAATCTATTAGAAATCTTCCTATATCACCTGGTCTTTTCCCAGTGAACCTCTTCCTCTTGTGAGTCGTGAACATATTATTCGCTATTATTAGATGGAATTTATTACAGAACTCAATTAGTTTTTGTCCTCTCCCATTCCTTGTCCCAAGCCCATATTTGCCTGTAACCTTTTCTTCTACTCCTTTCGCTAAACTGCATTCCAGTCCCCAACGGCTATGACATTTTCATCTCCCTTTACGTACCATATTACCCTTTTAATATCCTCATATACTCGATCTCTTCATCGTCAGCTTGCGACGTCGGCATGTATACATGAACTATCGTTGTCGGTGTTGGTTTACTGTCGATTCTGATAACAACAATCCTGTCATTGACCTGTTCACAGCAACACACTCTCTGCCCTAGGTCCCTATTCATCACGAACACTACGCCTGTTATGCAATTTTCTGCTGCTGTCAATATTATCTAATACTTATCGTTCCAGAAATCCTTGTCTTCTTCCAATTTCACTTCACTGATCCCTACTGTATCTATATTCAGCCTTTGCATTTCCCTTTACAGATTTTCTAGCTTTGGTACCACGTTCAAGCTTTTTACATTCCACTCCCCGACTAGTATAATGGTATCTTTACGTTGATTATTCAATCTCTGTCTCATGGTTACCTCCCCATTGGCAGTACCCTCCTGGAGATTCGAATGGGGGACTATTTCGGAATCTTTTCCCAATGGAGAGATCATCAGCACACTTTTTCAGTTACAGGCCACATGTCCTGTAAATACGTTATATGTGTCTTTAATACAGTTGTTTCCATTGCCTTCTGCATCCGCATGCCGTTGATCATTACTGATTGCGTTCATAATGTTTCATAAATGCACTAGATAGGACGCAATAACGCCGATCAGAGTACTGAAGATGATCTACTAGAAGTGCTGTTGCGGTACTGTCACAAATCTATTAAGCAAATGTAACAGGACAGAATCACTGACAGTCGTAATAAATGAGACATGTTAGGTCATTACGAATGGCGACTCACTGCAAAGCCTCTCCTCACCTGGGTATAAGTACCCTGACCGGGCAGCTTAGACATGGCGACCATGTCGTTCGCACTGTATTTTTGATTACTGTATTGTATCATTTTGTGTAAGATTGTTTCAGTATTATCAGGCTGTGCCAGTCAAACTCTCGCCAGGTTCCAGGAGGGAAACTGCAACTGATGAGTCGTCCATGGGTCCACTACCACCTTTCCAGTACAGGACATAAACTGCTCTAATACTAGAGCTCTGTACCGGTCAGACGACCGACCTATGTCATGGGTGAGGATCACGGTAAATCATATCTGACTTAATTGCAACCGATGCCACTGTCCATCGAGTCAACGTGGACAGTAGACGAAGAGGGCCCGAGCACTCTCAGGTTGCTGCGTGAATTAATTACGTAAGCAGTGCAGTCAAACCTTCTTCGCACCGATCTGCCGCACGGGACGCCTAATGGATCGGCGTGCTGGCAACCCGCCAAACCACGAGTCGCCGGCCGAAGCTTAGTCTGCCGTGCCGACTCGGGGCAGCCTTGCGTCTGCCACCGATGACAGCAGATTCCAGTATAGACTACGCGACAATTGGCAGTAGCTGAGGCCACATCTCCGAGACGTGTATTGAACAATAACATGAGTAATTATTAATCCTCTTTTATTGTCGTCTAACAACGGATATGTGGAAAGAGCACACTGAGGACCTCAATGAGGGGGGAGGTATTATCTAAAGTGATAGAAGAAGAAACAGGAGTCTATAGGGAAGAGAAAGGCGATCCGTATCAGAAATAGAATTTAGAAGATCTTAGGATGGCTTAAAAACAAATAAAGCAGAAGGGATGGAAATATTCCATCGGAGCTTCTACAATCATCGGCGAAAGTGGCAACAAAACGACTATTCACGTTGGTGTTCAGAATCTGTGAGACAGGCGGTATTACCATCAGCCTTTCAAAAAAAAACATCATGTACACAATTTCCAAGATTTGCAAGCTCGTGCATCCATGTTGCTGATAAGAGTAATACAAAAAGAATGGAAGAGAAAATTGAGAATATGTTAGATGACGATCAGTTTTGTATTAGAAGAAGTCAAGGCATCAAAGAGGCAGTTCTAACGTTGCTGTTGATAATGCAAGCAAGATTAAAGAAAAATTAAGACACGTCCATATGATTTGTTGACCTGGAAGAAGCATCCGACATTGTAAATTGGAGCAAAATATTCAAAATTCTGAGAAAAATAGAGGCTGGTAATAAACAATTTGTTCAAGGACCAAGAAGGAACGATAAGCGTGCGGGCCGAAGAATGAAGTACTCGAATTAAGAAGGGATGCCGTCTTTGCTGGCCGCTGTGACCGCGCTGCTCTAGGTGCTTCAGTCCGGAACCACGCGGCCGCTACGGTCGCAGGTTAGAATCCTGCCTCGGGCATGGATGTATGTGATGTCCTTAGGATAGTTAGGTTTACGAAGTCTACGGGACTGATGATCTCAGATGTTACGTCCCATAGTGCTTAAAGCCATTTGAGCCATTTGATGCAGTCTTTCGGCCCTATTTTTCAATCTATACACCGAAGAAGCGATGACGGGAATGAAAGAAAAGTCCAATAGTGGGATTAAAGTTTAAGGTGAAAGAATATCAATGATAAGACTCGCGGACGAAATTGCCGTCCTCAGTCAAAGAGACATTGCTGTCCTCATTGAAAGATAAGAAGAGTTACGGTATGTGTTGAATGAAATGAACAGTTTAATAAGTACAGAAGATGGATTGAGAGTAAATCGAAAAAATACGAAAGTAATGAGAATTACAGAAATTAGAAAAGTGACAAACATCAGAATCGGTGATCACAAAACACATGCAGTTAAGGAATTCTGCTACGGATGGACAACAGAGGACATCAAAAGCAGACTAGCAAAGGCAAACAGGAATTCCTTACCAAGAGAAGTGTAATAGTATCAAACAAAGGTCGTAATTCAGGAAGAAATTTCTGCGAATGTACTCCTCTGAGGCACAGCATTGTACGGTAGTGAGACATGGACTGTGAGAAAACAAAAACAGAAGAGTATCGAAGCATTTGGGTTGTGGTGCTAGAGAAGAATGTTGAAAATTAAGTTGTCTGATGAGGTAAGGAATAAGAAGAGTCTCTGCAAAATCGGTGGGGAAAGGAAAACATGGAAAACACTGATAAGGATGGACAGGTTGACAGTAGTATATCATTTATGACATCAGGGAATATTTTTCATGGAGATAGAGGGAGGTCTAAAGGAAAACAGAGGTTGAGATACACTCAGACTACACATGCTGACAAAACAGCTAGGAGCGTGTCCTGGAGTGGGCGACTGCTACTGTAGTTTACAGGGTGCTCGTAAGTATCTGGAAATTCAGACATCCTTTTTTTTTTTGCATTATATGCAGTTGCAGCTTTCCGAAGTATTTTACAGGATGCTCAAAAGTATCCCAACCCTCTGAATGTTTTGCGCTGTATTCAAAAGTATTTGTCCAAAAATTACGAAAACCAATCCTTAGGCACTTGAAAAGATCTGTTTATGTACCAATGAGTCTCAAATTAATTGTTTTCCACTCCTAAAACCGTATTTATTGACTGTGTCACGAGGAAAGTAGGGAACCGTCAGCAAGGGTGAAGTAACTGACTGAGCGTATTTCTTGTTCTGTTAAGTCTTGTTTTGCTGACTTCCAATGCATATCCCTCTCTTATCTCGGCATAATACTGAATGCTTTCCACATTGTGAAAAACTCTTGTACACTGCTGATGATCCGACATCTTATAATACAATAGTATATGAGAATAATCAATATTCCCAAGTTAAAAACTCGTCTGTTATTTTAAATAGAATTTTATGCGTATTTCGGATGTTGAACTTACAATAGAAGAGAACAGCCTGCCCATAATGCATTAGCTTTTGATGCAGTGTAATAAGTAGTAAAAGTGCATGTGTTTTGACCGGAAACGTTTCGGATAAAATCTCTTGTAATTATCGCGTGGACATTATATGAAATCACCAGCTGCGACATAATCGCAAATATAAACAGTGATCCAGTAGTGTCAAATGTTTTCTTTTTATTCCAGTCTTTGATCACAATATAAATTCCTTTGACAGTGACCGGTTTCAGTAATGACCATCTTTAGATATACAGTTGTTGTTGTTGTGGTCTTCAGTCCTGAGACTGGTTTGATGCAGCTCTCCATGCTACTCTATCCTGTGCAAGCTTTTTCATCTCCCAGTACCTACTGCAAACCTACATCCTTCTGAATCTGCTTAGCGTATTCATCTCGTGGTCTCCCTCTACGATTTTTACCCTCCACGCTGCCCTCCAGTACTAAATTGGTGATCCCTTGATGCCTCAGAACATGTCCTACCAACCGATCCCTTCTTCTGGTCAAGTTGTGCCACAAACTTCTCTTCTCCCCAATCCTATTCAATACTTCCTCATTAGTTATGTGATCTACCCATCTAATCTTCAGCATTCTTCTGTAGCACCACATTTCGAAAGCTTCTATTCTCTTCTTGTCCAAACTATTTATCGTCCATGTTTCACTTCCATACATGGCTACACTCCATACGAATACTTTCAGAAATGACTTCCTGACACTTAAATCGATACTGGATGTTAACAAATTTCTCTTCTTCAGAAACGCTTTCCTTGCCATTGCCAGCCTACATTTTATATCCTCTCTACTTCGTCCATCATCAGTTATTTTGCTCCCCAAATAGCAAAACTCCTTTACTACTTTAAGTGCCTCATTTCCTAATCTAATTCCCTCAGCATCACCCGACTTAATTAGACTACATTCCATTATCCTTGTTTTGCTTTTGTTGATGTTCATCTTATATCCTCCGTTCAAGACACTGTCCATTCCATTCAACTGCTCTTGCAAGTCCTTTGCTGTCTCTGACAGAATTACAATGTCATCGGCGAACCTCAAAGTTTTTATTTCTTCTCCATGAATTTTAATACCTACTCCGAATTTTTCTTTTGTTTCATTTACTGCTTGCTCAATATACAGATTGAACAACATCGGGGAGAGGCTACAACCCTGTCTTACTCCCTTCCCAACCACTGCTTCCCTTTCATGTCCCTCGACTCTTATAACTGCCATCTGGTTTCTGTGCAAATTGTAAATAGCCTTTCGCTCCCTGTATTTTACCCCTGCCACCTTTAGAATTTGAAAGAGAGTATTCCAGTCAACACTGTCAAAAGCTTTCTCTAAGTCTACAAATGCTAGAAACGTAGGTTTGCCTTTCCTTAATCTTTCTTCTAAGATAAGTCGTAAGGTCAGGATTGCCTCACGTGTTCCAGTGTTTCTACGGAATCCAAACTGATCTTCCCCGAGGTTGGCTTCTACTAGTTTTTCCATTCATCTGTAAAGAATTCGTGTTAGTATTTTGCAGCTGTGACTTATTAAGCTGATAGTTCGGTAATTTTCACATCTGTCAACACCTGCTTTCTTTGGGATTGGAATTATTATATTCTTCTTGAAGTCTGAGGGTATTTCGCCTGTTTCATACATCTTGCTCACCAGATGGTAGATTTTTGTCAGGACTGGCTCTCCCACGGCCGTCAGTAGTTCCAATGGAATATTGTCTACTCCGGGGGCCTTGTTTCGACTCAGGTCTTTCAGTGCTCTGTCAAACTCTTCACGCAGTATCATATCTCCCATTTCATCTTCATCTACATCCTCTTCCATTTCCATAATATTGTCCTCAAGTACATCGCCCTTGTATAGACCCTCTATATACTCCTTCCACCTTTCTGCTTTCCCTTCTTTGCTTAGAACTGGGTTTTCATCTGAGCTCTTGATATTCATACAAGTCGTTCTCTTATCTCCAAAGGTCTCTTTAATTTTCCTGTAGGCGGTATCTATCTTACCCCTAGTGAGATAGGCCTCTACATCCTTACATTTGTCCTCTAGCCATCCCTGCTTAGCCATTTTGCACTTCCTGTCGATCTCATTTTTGAGACGTTTGTATTCCTTTTTGCCTGTTTCACTTACTGCATTTTTATATTTTCTCCTTTCATCAATTAAATTCAATATTTCTTCTGTTACCCAAGGATTTCTACTAGCCCTCGTCTTTTTACCTACTTGATCCTCTGCTGCCTTCACTACTTCATCCCTCAAAGCTACCCATTTTTCTTCTACTGTATTTATTTCCCCCATTCCTGTCAATTGCTCTCTTATGCTCTCCCTGATTCTCTGTACTACCTCTGGTTCTTTTAGTTTATCCAGGTCCCATCTCCTTAAATTCCCATCTTTTTGCAGTTTCTTCAGTTTTAATCTACAGGTCATAACCAATAGATTGTGGTCAGAGTCCACATCTGCCCCTGGAAATGTCTTACAGTTTAAAACCAGGTTCCTAAATCTCTGTCTTACCATTATATAATCTATTTGATACCTTTTAGTATCTCCAGGGTTCTTCCATGTATACAACCTTCTTTCATGATTCTTAAACCAAGAGTTAGTTATGATTATGTTGTGCTCTGTGCAAAATTCGACCAGGCGGCTTCCTCTTTCATTTCTGTCCCCCAATCCATATTCACCTACTATGTTCCCTTCTCTCCCTTTTCCTACACTCGAATTCCAGTCACCCATGACTATTAAATTTTCGTCTCCCTTCACAATCTGAACAATTTCTTTTATTTCATCATACATTTCTTCAATTTCTTCGTCATCTGCAGAGCTAGTTGGCATATAAACTTGTACTACTGTAGTAGGTGTGGGCTTCGTATCTATCTTGGCCACAATAATGCGTTCACTATGCTGTTTGTAGTAGCTTACCCGCATTCCTATTTTCCTATTCATTATTAAACCTACTCCTGCATTACCCCTATTTGATTTTGTGTTTATAACCCTGTAGTCACCTGACCAGAAGTCTTGTTCCTCCTGCCACCGAACTTCACTAATTCCCACTATATCTAACTTCAACCTATCCATTTCCCTTTTTAAATTTTCTAACCTACTTGCCCGATTAAGGGATCTGACATTCCACGCTCCGATCCGTAGAACGCCAGTTTTCTTTCTCCTGATAACGACATCCTCTTGAGTAGTCCCCGCCCGGAGATCCGAATGGGGGACTATTTTACCTCCGGAATATTTTACCCAAGAGGACGCCATCATCATGTAATCATACAGTAAAGCTGCATGCCCTTGGGAAAAATTACGGCTGTAGTTTCCCCTTGCTTTCAGCCGTTCGCAGTACCAGCACAGCAAGGCCGTTTTGGTTATTGTTACAAGGCCAGATCAGTCAGTCATACAGACTGTTGCCCTTGCAACTACTGAAAAGGCTGCTGCCCCTCTTCATGAACCACACGTTTGTCTGGCCTCTCAACAGATACCCCTCCGTTGTGGTTGCACCTACGGTACGGCTATTTGTATCGCTGAGGCACGCAAGCCTCCCCACCAACGGCAAGGTCCATGGTTCATGGGGGGAGATATACAGTATAAAAATTATATACACCTAGTGGGCAGTCTATCTTTCATCACACTACAGCATTTCATATCACAATATACTACCATACAAACTGGGAAATCTATAGCTAAAACAAGGTAAAACGTACCTGTTCTACACCATGTCTTAATGTGATAGAGCCGTAATGGCATCGTCAAAACACGTAAATACATTCAGCATAGCATTGTTATATAGATCTAAAATATCGTGTGAAAAAGGCCACAACGTCCACACAGTTATTTTGCAACTGGGTTATTGTACAAAACCTCTGAAGTGCAGTAGCTACCAGAAATCTGTTTGCCTACATCCTTCATAGATGTCGCTTCTGTGGGCTTAAATGTATTCTTCATTTATGTAAGAACCATACTCTGATAAAAACACATTATGTAAAGTACATGAAGCAGACTTGAAATTTTGATTAAGAAACCAATTGTGATAAAATAAAAGACGAATATAGTTAACCGTATAAAACATTAGAAGTAAATATGTAAAGATAATAGGTCTGACACTTTTATGCTGAATTTACAATCAAAAATAAAATATAAGTAATACATTGCGTACAGCAACCTATAAATTAACTACGAAAGATAAAATGTTTGTATGACAACACAACTGGAGAAAGTACAGATCGATTATCCCGGTGGCCGATCCAAAAGAGGGTGCTGATCTATGTGCCAAAGCTATGCTGAGTGCATTTATATGTTTTTACGATGCCATTAAGGCTCTATCCCATTAGGACATGATGTAGAACAAGTACTTTTTACCTTATTTTATGTGTACATTTCCCAGTTTGTATGGTAGTATATTGTGATATGAAATACTGTATTGTGTTGAAAGATGGACTGCCCACTAGATGTATATAATTTTTATATTGTAGATCTGAAGAAGGTCATTAATGACTGAAACCGGTCACTGCCTAAGGAATTCATATTGTGATCAAATACTTGAATAAAAAAACATTATATGAAATCAAACTCAGAATTTGAGGAAAAGAAGAATTGTAGAAACACAGGTCCGACCATACGAAACTTAAAAAATTTTTACAAGGCTTACCCTGGATTACGGATTCTATGTCAGTAAACTGTAAACGAATTGTCAGCACACGATTTTCAAGGAATGAAGTCTCTTAGTCTTGATATATCGATTATGTTCCACATATTTCGAGAGAATAGTGGCCCATAAAAAGTCATTTTGAATTTTCAAAATTAACTGAGATCTCACTTGTTGAAGCACGTTTTCGTAATCCGAAGGCTATCCATCATGCAAGGTAAATGGCAAAAGCTGTTTATTTTTAGAAAATGTATATGCTCTGCGATTAATTTCTGTGTAATATATACACTTGTTGTGTGCATAAAATATAATTGGGATTAGATGGAGATAAGATAGATGGAGAAGGTATTTGGCCGTCATCTTTCGGAATGAACCATCCCGACAGTCAACGTAACAGATTTAAGGAAACTACAAAAATGTATCCAGAATGAGATTTTCACTCTGCAGCGGAGTGTGCGCTGATATGAAACTTCCTGGCAGATTAAAACTGTGTGCCCGACCGAGACTCGAACTCGGGACCTTTGCCTTTCGCGGGCAAGTGCCCTACCAACTGAGCTACCGAAGCACGACTCACGCTCGGTACCCACAGCTTTACTTCTGCCAGTACCTCGTCTCCTACCTTCCAAATTTTACAGAAGCTCTCCTGCGAACCTGCAGAACTAGCACTCCTGAAAGAAAGGATATTGCGGAGACATGGCTTAGCCACAGCCTGGGGGATGTTTCCAGATTGAGATTTTCACTCTGCAGCGGAGTGTGCGCTGATATGAAACTTCATGGCAGATTAAAACTGTGTGCCCGACCGAGACTTGCAGAAGTAAAGCTGTGGGTACCGGCCGTGAGTTGTGCTTCGGTAGCTCAGTTGGTAGAGCACTTGCCCGCGAAAGGCAAAGGTCACGAGTTCGAGTCTCGGTCGGGCACACAGTTTTAATCTGCCAGGAAGTTTCATACAAAAATGTAATTAGGAATGCCCGGCGTTGGAGCCGTGGCCCTCTAGATTCTAAGTCCCATGTGATAAACACTGAGCTACACCATCCACTCACGGTTTTCATATTTCAAATACTGTTCTCAGCTGCTGTTATGTAGGTGCACGATAGGTAATTTTCATCCTACAGTCTCAGTTACATTTACTTGTACTTTGCCAGTATTTTAGCCAAGTCTACATACCTCCCTAATGATTGTTCTTTTAACATGGAAAATATTGTGCAGAAGCAGTTGGTGAGTTTCCTGGAAATCTTGCATACTTCTCCTCTCTATGAATCTATATCTGTACTAACCGTTCGCAGTGGGACACTTAAAGCACTCCACTTTCAATACGTAATCAAACTGCTTTGTGTCAGTATAAAGTGCATATTACAAAGGGATGCTGCTGTTTCTCTTGTGAGAAACGCGGCACTAACCTAAGTGCAAAATATTCCTAATCCTGAATCATTTTACTGCACTCGAATCTCAGAATTGCTGAGGAACTGTTATTTCTTCGAAAACTTGATATCCGATTATAAACCAATAACTTATGACCGTAAGCGCCGAGCAAGGAAGGGTGACCCAGCTTACCGCCAGATCTGGGCTCATCAGTGGAGAGATGCGAGTAATCAACTTATTCGACTGCGTTCTCGTTCGTGCATAAGAAAGTAATTATAAAAGTTAGAAACTCCATTTCCCATAGTCTTTAGCTTCTCGAGAGTAGAGTCTAAAATAAAAAAGAAGAAAAGAGGAAAGACAGTGGGAACAAGTTTAAATGGAGAGAAATCCGTCCAGGGAAAGATTTCAAAAGTCAGCTTCTCGACTTGGGAGAGTAGTCACCAGTAGTTTCTAGAGATGCAAAATTCTGAATCCATTTAACTATTACTTAGAGAAGGAGAGCAAGTCAGTGTGAACATATGAGTGTAGATCGTAGCCACATGCTTACTAATACAGTATTTTTACATCCAGTAGGAAAACATGTACATGTGTTACATTCCTTGTAAGTTTCATGTGGTTTAATCTAAGCCGCTTCCGCCATACGCAGTGATGCATGAATCTATGTTATCCTACGTTGAACATCTGTACTCACAACAAATCAGAAATTCAAATTGAAAAATTAACTCTCATTCCACTTTTATTCTCTGACGTAGTAACTGTACGATACTGAAATATTTGAGGTTTGAGTTCCATTCTGTGTCACATTTACTAAATTAGTGACTGTATTCTGAATCCCATTGTATGGTGCAGACTTGCTCTGGAAACCTAGGCACTGAATTACGGAGAGTGTGACATTTAAAATAACGTGGCAGACTATCGATTTGACATTTCGAGGAGGTCGCTAGAATTGATATATGGACAAACTGTGCAGCGTTGGCAACATTTTGAATTTATAGCCATAATTTTATCGTTTTTTAGAAGCAAGCAACTGCAGAAGACGACGTTTTGGTCACATTATACTTTTGTTTGGAAGGAAACAAGGAAACTGACATCTGATTTACAGCTACTATTGGAACTCAAACAGGGAATCTCGCTATGTGTGTGAGTGTGTGTTTCTTTTTATTTACTTAATTTTTTTTTTTACTTTTTTAAGGGTCAGCTTATTAGTGTAAAGCAGTAATCAGCCACTTGTCTGAATAAACTTAAAAGGAACCAAGGCTGCAAATTCTACAATTTATGAAATTAACGATAGCTGCAATCACCAACCTCATACTCATGCTGATATTGCTTATGATACTCGTAAAATCACTGGAAAAACTACCCAGTTCCATATTTGAGACAGACATTTGGGTCACCCGGAATTTTTACAAGTTTCACTATTTTAAGAAGTTAATGACATTGTTTCTACGAATATGATGCTGAACAAGTTTCCAAAATGCTTCAGTTTGGAATACAAAAGAACGTACCATACACAGAATCAACTGTAAGTGCGGCCCACATCCTTCATTTATGGCGTACATGCCAATGTAACAAGCAGAACATGACGAGGTAGACTATAGGAGAAATTAAGGTACTTCAGTTTATAAAAACAGATGAAAATGAAGCATCGACGGCGGAATGGGTTGCTGTTGTGGAGGGTGGACCAGAAAGTACAGTTACAGGGGAAAACTGGGTCGGCGATATGAGTGAGTTCCACTGAACCTCCCAACTACTTATACCTATGAAACTTCCTGGCAGATTAAAACTGTGTGCCGGACCGAGACTCGAACTCGGGACCTTTGCCTTAGCGGGCAAGTACTCTACCAACTGAGCTACCCAAGCACGATTCACGCCCATTCCTCACAGTTTCACTTCTGGCAGTACCTCGTCTCCTACCTTCCAAACTTTACAGAAGCTCTCCTGCGAAACTTATAGGCAATACCTCTGAAAAACCACTAATAGCAGTGGCAGGCGTATATTACGATGATGCCACAGACACAAGGGGGTAATATCGGGACTGATGACTTTGCTTGACTTGAAAAAGTTATTCAGTGTTATTACGCACTGCGATTTACAGAAAAGCAAGTTTTTCTAATATCCGATCAGATTTGTGATATTTTCTTCACCGGAGAAAATTGACGTGTGTACATGTAATACCGGGAATAACGTATGGGAGTGCCATAGACCTGTCTCTGTTTACAAAGCAAAGAAACGAAATTCAGTGGTCCGTCGCATAACGTCGGAAGCGTTTAAAGGTTTCTACAGGGCGTAAGTAAATTACCTTCACAGGCATCGAGAACCTGTAGTGAGGAAGAAGATTAACGAAATCCGTGAGTAGATCCCTGTCTTTAGTGGTGGCCATTTTAAGCCCCTGTCCTCCTCAGCCGATTCGTTAGTTATCACTTTATCTTGCCTAGTCGTCATATAAATGCTTTTGAATGTTTAATAGTTTCCGTATTAGTGTACTTAGCGAAAGATTGGAGCTTGTTGCTTTGATCTCTTTTGTGACTTGAATTGCCGTTACTGTCGTCGTATTATGGATATCCACCCCGTAAATGACGAAAAATGTGTGTACAGAGGCGCGCCACGCAAATAAGTTGCAACAAATTGGGAATTTCTGTTGGAGAGGAAGTGTGCTTGAATAGCCGAAGCTGTTTGAGGTGACGGCTTGCGTAAAAATCCGGTTTCAATTCTCGCTCCAGCACAAATTTTCACTTGTCATCGAATTATTTCAGTGCCCTCATGCGACTTCTGTAGTCCTCCTTCATTACCCATATATATGGCCGCGGAAACATGAATCCGTTGTGTATGTACGAGTACACCGTGACAACATTTCATGATATCCTCCGTGTCGATGCACCCTAGGTACGGCTTCGTGGGGAATCATGTTAAATGCTGTGAGCAATGAGGGCTGTGGACAGAGGGGCGTGTGTGGAGGGGGGGGGGGGGTCTACGGAAGTATTGCACAGTGAGAAAAGTTGGAAATCTGGGTCGGGCGGGAAGAGAGCTCGGACAGACGAAGCAGCTCAGGTTACCACTAGCGCAAAGCGGGACGTTCGGTTTCAAGTGCCGGTACGGCACAAATTTTCATTTGTGAAATTTAAAAACTTTCCCGGTGTACACTTTGTTCTATAAAATATCGAGACAACTGACGGATGTCTGTAACTTGCTGGTACGTTATTTCGCCTCAGAGTCTCCTGGCTGTCTTTCGATGAATACTGATGAACAATACACTACGCTCCCGTATCTAACAAGGGAAACTCAGATTTAGGGTTAAGACGGTCGAGTGGGTAACCCGTTAAAAACTGATTACAGATCAAGCAAGAAAACAGGAAGAAGGTGTACTAAACTGTCAAAAGACAGCAAAATAAAAACAGTGAACGGTCCAAGGACGGATAGTGAAATATGCAGCCCTAAGGAGCAAGGGCGTAGTGGATAAGGGATCGCTGTGTTAGACTGTTAAGTGGGCGAACCGCATTCTATACTACCTCGTGCCAATTATTTTTATCTTTTTCATAACATTATGATCTGTCCGTTCGCTCACTGAAATGTTTGTTCTCTTGTTCTTCGCAGTTGTTATAATTGATTGTAGAATATGAGGCCGCGCGGAGTGGCCGCGCGGTTGGCGGCCGCCATGTCACGGATTGCGTGGCCCCGCCCACCCATAGTTCGAGTCCTCCCTCGGGCATGTGTGTGTGTGTGTGTGTGTGTGTGTGTGTGTGTGTGTGTGTGTGTGTGTGTGTTTGATGTCCTGAGCATGAGTTAGTGTGTACGTCTAGGGACCGATGACCTCAGCAGTTTGGTCCCTTAGGAATTCACACACATTTAGAACATGAGTGATGTTGTAAGAATACATCACCGTCGCAAGTAAACGTGGTGAATACTGAGAGGAGGCGAAATACCACATAGACATCTCACAGAAGTGAAAACAGCAAATAAACGGGTGAGAACTATGTTACAAAAAAGGAATTCTAGTGTAAAAAATTCCAAAACGGAATGGAACTGCGAAAACGTTATAAACATATATTTTAACAGAGCCCAGATAAATCGTTTGATTGTGAAGTTGTTGTGTTCATTTGTCGCAGTTTATGTGACAAACCATTATGTTTTCATCATTTCCTTGGGTGCGATCACATTCACATTCATACGAATACATAAATCTGGAGGGAGGCACATTTCATTCACTTACCAGGCGTACTAATTAAGTGCGTCGGTAAGAGCTCCCTACCGTATGACATATGTACTGTTTTAATGCAGTGTATGACATACCTGAAGCCTTTTCCGGTGGAGGATTCGATTGACTTGTCTCCTTGACATCAAACGTTTGCGGTTCCCATTAGAAAGCCACTTCGTTTCGGCTACTGATATTCTGCAGAATCAGCTGTCATGATAGGCCCCATCCCTATACCTCGCTGATGCAAACGGACGTCATATCGCTGTATAGACACAAATTTGAATACAGAGAACAGCGAAAAAGGAAAACAAAAATTCTCTCAAGTGGGGTGTTCAACACTAGTCGTCCGGTTCGCAGTCAAACACCATGACCAGCAGACCACGACGCCGCTGGTCTGTCAGCGTGCTCTTTGTTGTACACTCCTGGAAATTGAAATAAGAACACCGTGAATTCATTGTCCCAGGAAGGGGAAACTTTATTGACACATTCCTGGGGTCAGATACATCACATGATCACACTGACAGAACCACAGGCACATAGACACAGGCAACAGAGCATGCACAATGTCGTCACTAGTACAGTGTATATCCACCTTTCGCAGCAATGCAGGCTGCTATTCTCCCATGGAGACGATCGTAGAGATGCTGGATGTAGTCCTGTGGAACGGCTTGCCATGCCATTTCCACCTGGCGCCTCAGTTGGACCAGCGTTCGTGCTGGACGTGCAGACCGCGTGAGACGACGCTTCATCCAGTCCCAAACATGCTCAATGGGGGACAGATCCGGCGGAGATCTTGCTGGCCAGGGTAGTTGACTTACACCTTCTAGAGCACGTTGGGTGGCACGGAATACATGCGGACGTGCATTGTCCTGTTGGAACAGCAAGTTCCCGTGCCGGTCTAGGAATGGTAGAACGATGGGTTCGATGACAGTTTGGATGTACCGTGCACTATTCAGTGTCCCCTCGACGATCACCAGTGGTGTACGGCCAGTGTAGGAGATCGCTCCCCACACCATGATGCCGGGTGTTGGCCCTGTGTGCCTCGGTCGTATGCAGTCCTGATTGTGGTACTCACCTGCACGGCGCCAAACACGCATACGACCATCATTGGCACCAAGGCAGAAGCGACTCTCATCGCTGAAGACGACACGTCTCCATTCGTCCCTCCATTCACGCCTGTCGCGACACCACTGGAGGCGGGCTGCACGATGTTGGGGCGTGAGCGGAAGACGGCCTAACGGTGTGCGGGACCGCAGCCCAGCTTCATGGAGACGGTTGCGAATGGTCCTCGCCGATACCCCAGGAGCAACAGTGTCCCTAATTTGCTGGGAAGTGGCTGTGCAGTCCCCTACGGCACTGCGTAGGATCCTACGGTCTTGGCGTGCATCCGTGCGTCGCTGCGGTCCGGTCCCAGGTCAACGGGCACGTGCACCTTCCGCCGACCACTGGCGACAACATCGATGTACTGTGGAGACCTCACGCCCCACGTGTTGAGCAATTCGGCGGTACGTCCACCCGGCCTCCCGCATGCCCACTATACGCCCTCGCTCAAAGTCCGTCAACTGCACATACGGTTCACGTCCACGCTGTCGCGGCATGCTACCAGTGTTAAAGACTGCGATGGAGCTCCGTATGCCACGGCAAACTGGCTGACACTGACGGCGGCGGTGCACAAATGCTGCGCAGCTAGCGCCATTCGACGGCCAACACCGCGGTTCCTGGTGTGTCCGCTGTGCCGTGCGTGTGATCATTGCTTGTACAGCCCTCTCGCAGTGTCCGGAGCAAGTATGGTGGGTCTGACACACCGGTGTCAATGTGTTCTTTTTTCCATTTCCAGGAGTGTATTTCTACTTCTTGGACCGTTTACTGTTTCTATTTTGAATTTTTTTTAACATTCAGTATACCTTCTTCCTGGTTTTATGCTTGATCCTATTCAGTTTTTGACGGGCTGCCCATTGGTCCTTCTTACCAGTAAATCTGAGGGGGCTCCGATCCCACCGGTACTTGCTTGGCGTCCTAATTGGCACTGCACATGTGCTGCTTCGCGTATGCACTCCTGCTGTGGGTCTGTGTGCTGCTCTGTGCGCTCTCCGTGGTAAATACTCGCCTCTTCGACATCAAATGATTGCCATCGCACGCTAAGATCTCAGCAGAGCATGAAGTTTGTTTATCATATTCCATGCAAAATTTAACTAGAAACCACTGTCTTGATTCATAAGAGATTCAGACAGTCGTAGTTGCACTGATTCATTGATGACTGAGCTCCAAAAGTTTGTCGTATGAGCTACAATTTTTGTTTCATCATATTTCTTCGATTGACCAATGGAAATTCAGTGATAACAGACTTATCTGCATGGAGAAGACGAGACCCCGCTGATGTTCTATATTACGATCTTACGAAGTGTGTGTCGTTTGCCCTATGTAAGACATGCCACATTCAGATGGAAACACCTACTTTTTGCAGCCCTAAGTCATCTTGACTCAAACCCACTTTAGACAAGTGTCCACATCATATAAGAAATTCGAGTGATTTTAACAACAGACTCCAGTCACTTAAGCTTGAAAGCAACTATTTGTTGGTCAGTGTCGTTTCGCTTTTTACAAATGTGCCTTTGGTGTACTCATTGGCAATAAGTTCGTAGCTGCCTCTATAGCGCAGTTCGAGTATACTGTCTGTTCGACGTAGTTTTTATTGGACAACGAGCTTTTAACAATCAGCCCGTGTCGCACATGGGGAGTTCTTTGTCTTCTCTGTAGGACAATCTTTTTATGGATATATTTGAGGAGCGAGAACTCGCATCAGCTGTTTTAAAACCAACTGCATTTGGCGAACTTTTAAAGTTCGTCTCATGGTTTAGACGGTCTTTGAGAGTTTCTTCCACACCTGAAGTCCACACGTGAAAAACCAAAATTTACTATGGAGGTGCAAAAATATGGTTGCTTGCCGTTTTTAGACGTCTTTGTTCGGCGTAAGAGCAATGACACAATTGTCGTTCAGTGTTTCGAAACGCCAGTCGCATTGAACTATATTTACAGTCTGCTAGTTGCCACCATCCTGTTCAAACGATGGGTGCTTAGAAGTCGTTGATA
This sequence comes from Schistocerca piceifrons, assembly GCF_021461385.2. Lineage (NCBI taxonomy): Eukaryota > Metazoa > Arthropoda > Insecta > Orthoptera > Acrididae > Schistocerca > Schistocerca piceifrons. The sequence goes on from NC_060139.1 coordinate 406,974,869, forward strand.
CACCGAGCTAATAACATATCAGATACCGATAGCCTGCAAACGAAACTGGAACACCTAATATCTGTCTTAATGAACAACGAATATTCGTCTCAACAAGGACAAAGACCGCTACAGACGTAGAACGCCAGAAGAAGGAAGAGAATGAGGCCTTCGAAACGACTGGTTATCCAACATGTAATATGTAGAATATTAAGAAGACATAAAGTAAAGTAATCCTTCTGTCACTTTCGAAAATATCAGAGCATTTGGGATCTGTTATAGACGACTTAGGGTGGCGCAGGCCGATGTTTACAAGATTCCGTGCGAATGCAGAGCACCGGTATGTAGCACAGGGCAAACGCCGCGCACTGTGCAAGGTCGCATTCCAAATCAGCGGCATACTCTCCTTCTCCAAGCACATAAGTCCGCAATCGCTCAACTCTGAAACTCGATGCAGTATAATGACACAAAAATTGTGGCCCATACGTCAAACTTTTGGAGCTCAGTCATCAATGAATCAGTGGAAATGAGACTGTCCGAATCACTTATAAATCGTACGCCCACGGTAGCTCAGTGGTGCTCAGCGTGTTCGGTCAAAGAGCTGTGTGCTCTCTGTAATAAAAGAAGAAAAAACACTGAGTCAAGGAATCAATGATCAACTTGAACGGATGCTAGTGACGTCTGCCCAGACCAAACGCAACGAACTATATCGAAAAAATGAAAGGGAAAAAAGTGGTCAGCACGACAGAATGTTAATCCTTAGAGCCTGGCTTCGATTCCCGGCTGGGTCGGAGATTTTCTCCACTCAGGGACTGGGTGTTATGTTGTCTTAATAATCACCATTTCATCCCCATGGACGCGCAAGTCGCCAAATTGACGTCAGAGTGAAAGACTTGCACCTGGCAAACGTTCTACCCGACGGGAGGCCCTAGTCACAGGAAATTTATTTTTAGTAATAATTCGAGATGGCGGTTTCTTGTTAAATTTTGCGTGGGACATTATAGAAAAGCTTCGTGCTCTACGTAATCCGTGTCGTCGTGTGATCATACCGTGCGAAGACAATCGTTTTCATGTGGAAGAGACGAGCCTTCACCGCGGTGGGAGCGCAGAGCGGCGCACAGAGTTAACAGCAGAAGCGCATGCGCCCAAGCAACGCATGCCCAGCGCCCACTAGGACACCACACAGTTGCCGGCGGGATCTTAAATAGCGGAGCTTAGCCACCTGAAGATGGCATGAAAACTTTACACCAAAATGTCGGACCTTACGGCAGCTCTCCTGGAATTTTAAAACAAATTTCACTTACCGGCATGGAATTCATGTAGTGCTCTCATGTTCTGACTTCAGGATTTCTCTTTCACTATTATACAGAGCTGCAGAATCATGAATGTGTGTTATCTCTTCTTTCGGTCATGTCTGAGAGAGGACACCATAGATAGAATAGTAGTCAAAACGATTGTCACATGCCTTTAATATTAATCATTTACAGTTAAATAACCAGTACTAAACGATTGTCACATGCCTTTAATATTAATCACTTACAGTTAAATAACCAGTACTGATCCGTGCATGGCTCGCCGTCCCACCATTTGATATTTTACACCTTGTTTTAAGGTATTTCCATCTCACCACGTTTATTTAAAGTACTGGCGTTACTGTGTTGCTGTTTTGCCTGACTGTCAGCGGCGCTAGTAGCGCGTATCTATGTATCCCCTCTGATAGGATCTTTGCTTGGTCCCTTACCTCCTCCTTTTTCTAGAATGGAAACGGATCCTCTACATCTCCCGTAAACTTGATCCCCCTCGCCCGCTTGTCTCTCCCATCCTCTCCCACCCCAGTCCGCTGCCGCACCTGTATTCCCACGTCCCATCTGCTCTCCATCTCTCCACTCTCCATACCCCCGCCCAAGGTGGCTTCCGCCAAATCCCCCTCCCTGATGATGCCCTCATTCCCTCCATCTACCCCTCCTACCAACTTTGATCCTCCCCCTCCACACCCAGTGTTTTTTCCTTAGGGCACCCTCTCTCCCTCCTCCCTTCCTCCACCCTCCTTCCCTCTGGCTTTCCCTACCCCCCCTCCCACTTATTTCCTTCCCCTCCCATCTTCTCTGCCACTGGCATCTACACTCTCCCCACTCCCTCCTACCCCACATTTTCCCCTTTTGTCACATCCCCGGACTCGCACACGTGAAGCGAACATTCGCGCGCCGGTATCATCGTCAACGGTTTTGTGTGTGTGCCGTCATGTTCGTGTTTCATTGTTTTCACCGCATCACGCCCTATCGTTCACGTGTGTCATCTCAGTCATCAGTGTTCGTGTTCAGTGCTACCCGTTTTTTATTTTACTCCACCTGTGAACAGCTTAGTGTTCTTTACTCATGTGTTTACTGTTTTTTGTCCACCATTATGTTTTGTTTTTCTATGTCTTCCTTGTTTCTATTTGTACTGTCTGTGGCCTAAGAGCGGCGTAATTTTGCCGCTGCCGGCCCACTTTATGTCTAAGGTGTCAAAATAACAATAAAGGAAAAGAAAGTTCTTTGCTCGGCTGCTAATGACTTCCTGGTTGTCTTCTGTCGTGTGGTGAGTCGGAACGTGCGAGGAGGAGAGTTCACGGCGGCAGTTCGAGTCGTGCGTTGGGCCCTGCCAGGGAGCTGCAACGCGTCTCGAGTGCAGCTCGGGTCAGCCAGTTGTCGGTTTGAAGCAGCAGTGAGCCCTGCGTGGACATCGCCCGCCGACCGTCGCCGCAACGAATCACTTAAGCCGGACCTGATGGTTGGTGGATTGTTGGTCGGTCGGTTGGTCCGAGGACATCTCCGTGCGGCGTAGTCAACTGGACCGTTGGCGGTCTCTGCGCAGTGTCGCAGTCCGTCTCCAGCTGCCCGATCGGTACGATCATCGTCGCTCGCTGACCCAGGACGTGAAGGTTAAGTGGTTTTAACCATTACGTTGTAGGTTCTGGCATTGTTGGCTCAAATGGCTCTGAGCTCTATGGGACTTAACTTCTGAGGTCATCAGTCCCGTAGAACTTAAACCTAACTAACCTAAGGATATCCCACACATCCATGCCCGAGGCAGGATTCGAACCTGCGACTGCAGCGGTCGCGCGGCTCCAGACTGTAGCGCGTAGAACCGCTCGGCCACCATGGCCGGCTCCGGCGTTCTTGTTGTGGAGGTTCTCCTGTGAGCAACAACGAGTGAAGTGTTCGAAATAGCCGCTGTCAGGTGGAATTGATTAAATTAATTTATCCATAGCTAAGTGCACCAGTGGAATTTTCTGCCTTGTGGCCGTCAGTGTTCTGGTTACCTGCCCTGGCCGCTAACGTAGTTTTTAGGCAGTGTCTTTCCCTCACTGGTTGCTGCTGCCCAACATGATGTGTAGTATTGGCAGCTCAGTTCACACACGCGTTTGTCTGGGGATAGTGATACTTGCAACTTTTTGGGGCCTTGAATTTTCGTGTACTCCATCGTGGCAAGTAAGCCGTTGGTCGGTCGGCCATGACTGTCCCTTGGTTGGGTTCGGACGAATCGAGTAGTTCGGCTCACCGCCTGTCTCGCCTAAGTGAAGGAGGCCAGATCGATCCCCTGGAGGCTCCTGAGTGCGGTTTCCTTTATTATTGTTCAAATGTGTGTGAAATATTAAGGGACTTAACTGCGAAGGTCATCAGTCCCTAAGCTTACACACTACTTAACCTAAAGTATCCTAAGGACAAACACACACATCCATGCACGAGGGAGGACTCGAACCTCCGCCAGGACCAGCCGCACAGTCTATGACTACAATGCCTTAATTATTCTTTGGCAGTGTTAATGTTGTTGTAATTTGCTTTAAACGTTTTTTTATGGCCTTACTGTATTTTATATTTTCAATTGGCCAAAGTTAATTGAGGGACTTCAGCCCTGGAAACATGTTCTCTGCGTTTCGTTCAAGTCCAAACATTATTGCCTTCTGCCCTTGAAAGATTGTAATTTCCTCTGAAAGATTTTACAAGTTATTGTAAGCCTTCGGCGTTGGTGTTGCAAAAGGAAATTCATAAACTTAATGTATTGTTTTACCGATTGTTGCAATATACATATTTCGTTACTTTTCAGAATTTAATTTCGCAGCTTTCGGCCATTTTATTGCGCTTGCTTATCTCTTTCTGTGCACCTTGCGGGCCATCAGCCCTTTTAGCATCTTAAAACATTGTGGCCTTCTGCCTTCAGAAGTCATCACAGTATATTTGGAATTCTGAAGATTTAATCCGGCGGCCTTCATCCCCTCCGCATGCTGATCTCATATAAGTATACGATTTATCTTATTCGTAAATTTAACTGTGTGTCATGTCTTTTCAAAATTGAACTTACTCTGAAGCACCTGTTTGGAGGGCTTCAGCCGCGAAGCAAATTTAATTCTTCCAAAAGTGCATTTGTGAGCTAAATTATAATAAATTACAATTGTGAAATGAATCCGACCGCAACTCCCTTAGCCCTTTTCACAACCCTAATTACCTGTTAGCCCTGCGTGATATAGCGGGCATTTCAAGTACCATTCAGTTGTGCTTCGGTTATCAAGGTAAGATGCATGGAACTTTACAACATCCTTAATAAATACTAGGTAACTTTAGCCCGATTGCTAAAGGTCTAAGCGTGGGAAAACTGCATCGAAATCCAATAACACATGCAGAAGACCGGCGACTAATTCAACGCCTGGCATGTGATCCCGAAACACCTTCAGTTCCACATGGTAAGGTGAGATGCGGAATGTAGCTGCAGAAACACAACCTGTTGTATCGCAGTCGCTCCATCAGACATTTTACTTCGATGCTGAGTTCGGAGAAATGATGAATGGAATCACCTAGTCTACTAACAGGGTTTACACAGGCCACGAGTTATACACTGACGGAAAAAAATTGCAGCACCAAAAAATTAACAAAGTACAGTAATGAAATTTCGCGATTATCTTTGATGACTAGGTAACATATAATATACAACTAGATCACAGGTCAATGTAAGCGCGAAATATGCCAATGAAAACGTGAAATGATGGCACATTAATAACCACCAGAATGTTGAATGCAAGCATGAAAATGGGTATGCATTGTGTTGTACAGGTGCCGGATGTCAGTTTGTGGAAATGGAGTTCCATGCCCGTTGCACTTGGCCGGTCAGTACGTGGACGTTTCATGCTGTTTGTGCAAGGCGCTGGAGTTGTCGTCCGACTGTGCCCCATTTGTGCCTGACTGGAGATTCTGATCCAGGCCAAGGCAGCATGTTAGGTCACAACAGCGGTATGTTAGCGAGCATGATCCTGTTGGAAATCACCCCCTACAATTTTGTTCATTACTGGCAACAGAACCAGTAGAGTCACCAGGTTGACGTACAATTTCGCAGTCATTGTACGTGTGAGAAGCAGACAGGTTGGATGCAGGTCCTCAACTGACCTCCTTCTAATCAGTACAGTGGGTGGCTTCCTTTTCCCATGTATGAGCAATATGTTACATATATTATTTAAGTTCAGGTCAACTGGCGGAGCTTGCACCGTTCATTAATCCTCTGCACATCTTTCTAGAAATCGATACTATCTTCTGGCGTTGCTAATTTCATATGGACTACAGCATAATCTGCGAACAGTCTTAATGAGCTCCCGACATTTTCTGCAAGATCACTTACAAACATTGTAAACAGTAACGTTCCTGTCAGACTCCTTGTGGTACTCCGGGTGTTACATTTAAACCTGTCGATTTTGTTCCGTCAAGAGTGGCGTACTGAGTTCTTTCAGCAAGCACGTCTTAAATCCATCGCCGGCCGGAGTGGCCGAGCGGTTAAAGGCGCTACAGTCTCGAACCGCACTGCTGCTACGGTCGCAGGTTCGAATCCTGCCTCGGGCATGGATGTGTGTGATGTCCTTAGGTTAGTTCTAAGTTCTAGGAGACTGATGACCATAGCAGTTAAGTCCCATAGTGCTCAGAGCCATTTTTTTTTAATCCATCCGCAGATCTGGTCCGATACTCGATAAACTCCGATTCTTTCACTAGACATCAGTGAGGGACGGTGTCAGATGCTCTCCTAAAGGAACGCGCCAACAACCTGAGAGCCGTTGTCTACAGCGCTGTGGATCTCATGGGCGAACAGAGAGAACTGAGCACCGAAGGATCTCTGTTTGAGGAATCCATGTGGAAATTTATAGAGAAGACTACCATCAACAATATGGGTCTTCATTTGTGTACATCTGTCCTGTGGCCTTTCTTGAAAACGGGAATGATCTGCGCCTTTTTATAGCCGCTAGGAACTCTCCGTTCCTCCAGGAATCTACGATAAACTGCTGCTAGAAGAGGAGCAAGTTCTTTCGCGTAATCTTTTTAGTATCTTACATGTATCTCATGTATCTGATGCGTTTCCACTACTAAGCTATTACAGTTGATTTTCTGTTCCGCGATCGATTATTTCAGTGTCTGCCATTTCGACGTTCGTAGGCCGATTGAAAAAACGTACCGTGTTACGATCTTCCGCCGTGCAACAACTTCGGGAAACCGAATACAGCATTTCGGCCCTCTCATTGTTGTCTTTCGTTTCGTTGCCTGTATGCTGGCTGAGTAAACGAGCTGAAGGTTTCGAACCGCTTACAGGTTTTACATAACAGTAAATCTCTGAGGGATTTTACTCAGATCGAGTGGCAAAATTTTACTTTCAGAGTCATTGCACGCTGTTCTAGTTGATCTCCTAATTCTCATTTACACTTCGTCCAGCATTTGTTTTCCGTCTAGGTTTTGACTTTTCTTGACACTGAGATGAAGGAGCTCTTTATATTTAAGAGTAGTTTTCTAGCACAGATATGAACCCACGGTGAGATTTTCCCATTCATTAAGACCTTGCTCGGAACATGCTTATCTAATGCACATTGAACGTTACTATAGACTTTTTATTTTTTTTCCCATTTCTTCACTACATCTTTGTACTGAACAATGAATATTTTATGCTGACTACTCTGATACCCAGAAATCTGTATCCAGTCACTCCTACTAAGCAAAAAGACCTTCTTATTTTAATATTCCTAGTAACACACGTAGTCATAGTCACTGTCACAGTGGTAAGATCACTGATATCAGTGACACCAGAGTACCCACAAATTATTTAGTATATTAAACTACACAAGGTATCAGCAGTTATGAAGTCCTCTAGGAAATCAAACACAGCCTTTAAACCTCATTGGAATGAATGATCGAGGATTCTTCGGTACTTCAGTTTGCAAAACTGTTCACAAAACAAAAGCAAGGTTGAAACTTAATGGGAGGTTAAGAGAGACGTATTCACAGAAGTAAAGCTGTTAGCGCAGATCGTGAGACAAGCCTAGATAGCTCAGTCGCTAGTAGGCAATGGTTCTGGGCTCTAGACTTGGTCCTGTACACAGTTTTAATCTGCCATCAAGTTTCAGTTCATCACACACTAAGCTGCAGAGTAAACATCAGACATCGCAGGAACCTTAAGACAAAATCCTTTCACAAAATGCCTGACGACCAACAACTTTTTTATGACAGCATGGGTTTTGTTGGCTGGGCATAAGCATGTCTGCGAATAAGGTAATAAGTGTCCTACCGATTGTCTTCTGTTCTGCTGGTAATGATACGAAAAATTCAAATATTATTATCTGCCAAGTACTAAAGCCAATTTTATCCTTTACTGTATGTCTGATTTTGTTTTTAGTGTTTGTCATAGTCGTTCATCTCTTTTTCTGTGCCCAACTTTACCATTACTTCCATTATCCCAAAGTCTGATGGTTTTTGGGTAAACACCTAGTGTTTGAGAAATTTTGGTGTTAGACATTTCAAAAGTATGGTGGCCTTGAATCTTGGCAAAAATATATTCGCCTTTCGATTTCATTATTTAACAACAGCTTGAAAAAAGACGAAAACCACAAACAACTTCAGAGGAGTATACAGACAATGTTAAAAATCAATTTCATTAAGCAATGTGCAAATCCATTAAATCGAAGAAAATTGAACGGTTCTTTTATCTCGCTGAGTAAAATTATTTTCTGTTCTTCCATTAGGTAGAAATATGAGCTTACGCAAAACAAAGTCTTGGATGACAGATTTTCACAAACTTTTTAGCAATTACATGTGTGTTAAATTTATTCAAATGAACTCCTTAGAAGAAGTATACTACCACAAAAACACTTGCCAGTAGCAGACTGAGGGAATATGTTCGCTATGATTCAACAAGTAATACAGGCCAGCATTAAGTTCATATAGCTAGCACTAATCGCTGGTGTAACGTTGTACTATCTCTAGAGAGCATAAAACTTGCTGGCTTTGTTTCTACAAAAGAGGGAGAAACTTTACGTCTACCCTGTAGGCGCATAAGTAGCGTAATTGCCTCGAGCCCCGTATAATGACAGATAACTAAGAGAAGTGTAAAAAATTTTTCTTCTTTCACAGAAGGTGACACTGCATTCGTATTTAGGGCTTTTTGCATCTGGAGTTTTCTCTCGTAATGTACGCGATTTGTGACTGGTAATTATTTAGACAGCAAGCTATTGTAGTGCAATCGGGGGAACTCAGAGCTGATAAGCCAATTTCAAGCAAAATCGATCGGAAACTCAACTTTGCCCGTCCGTGGCCTAACATTGTTTCGCAGTTTAAGCGACCTTACCTGGAAGCACTTTGAAAACGTGCAATCTGGTTACCGAGGGTATAAAGGCCAGCCCTATCAGACCCTATTGCCTCTCCCGCGGAGAATAATAAAGAAGACGTGGCTAGGCGGCCGGATCGAGTAACAGGCCCCGCATGGGGAATGTTCCCCCGGTACAACATGCTACATGAGCATTTATTACACGATGTGTTTTGCAGCACATGAAAATTAAATTTCATTGTTCACGTTTTACACACAGACGGGACTAAACTGTTAACAAAAGCGTTATATTATTGCATTTAAAGCTGAGGGTCTAAGTCACTTGATACAGCTACTCAGAAGCGCTGTCCAGGGTTTTAGTGGTAATCAGCGATTTTCAGTAAGATTTTCATCAGACCTTGATAAACACTTGACGAAAATCATAACAAATGTCAGACGGTTGTTGTTGTTGTTGTCGTGGTCTTAAATCCAGATACTGGTTCGTTGCAGCTATCCCTTCTACTCTATCCTGTGCAAGCTTCTTCATCTCCGAGTAATTACTGCAACCTACATCCTGCTGAATCTGTTTAGTGTGTTCATCTCTTGGTCTGCCTCTACGATTTTTACTCTGCGCGAGTCAATCCGATACTAAACTGATGATTCATTGATAGCTCAAAACATATCCTGGCAACCGATACCTTCTTCTAGTCAAGTTGTGCCACAAATTCATCTTCTCCCCAATTCTATTCAGTACCTCCTCATTAGTTACGTGATCTACCGATCTAATCTTCACCAATCTTCTGTAGCAGCACATTTCGAAAGCTTCTATTCTCTTCTTGTCTAAGCTATTTATCGTCTATGTTTCACTTCCATTCATGGCTACTCTCCATACAAATACTTTCAGAAAAGACTTCGTGACTCTTAAATCTATACTCGATGTTAACAAATTTCTCTTATTTAGAAACGCTTTCCTTGCAACTGCCGATCAACATTTTATGTCCTCTCTACTTCAACCATCATAAGTTATTTTGCTCCCCAAATAGTAAAAATCATGTACTATTTTCTCAATTCCTAATCAAATTCCTTGAGCATGACGTAGTTTAATTCGACTACATTCCATTATCCTCGTTTTGCTTTTGTTGATGTTCATCTCATATCCTCGTTTCAAGACACTGTCCATTCCGTTCAGCTGCTCCCCCAGATCCTTTGCTGCCTGTGACAGAATTATAATGTCATCGGTGAACCTTAAAGTTTTTATGTCTTCTCCATGGATTTTAATTCCTACAAACGGTAGTATGCATAAAATGTAATGTAATGTGGACAGATCGAGCGTGAGACACATACTTCACTTTTGGGACATTTGTGTCTTATGACCTTCATGTCTAAACGTAGTTTTTCTTCTCTCATTGCATACTAGAATATAACTATGACTCTGCGGCAGTTCTTCGTGTCATGTTGTGAAAGACAGTGGATATTTGCTCCATTACAAGAAACCTTTGTTTTTAACGATCTGTCTGATAGAAAAATAACTCAGTAGTAGTTCCACAGTTACGTCTAAGAAAAGAAAAAAGTAAAGAAGAATATCAGATAAATTTAAAAATCACAAAGCCTGTGGATGTTTGGAGTATTAGGTAGTTTTCCAAAATATTTCTCATTAGGAGAAACAAAGGGAGTCTATCAAGAAACGTCAGCGTATAAGGACCTTTCAGCGATGATGAAGTCTCCGTTTTGTACACGGTCATGTTTACATAAGTTTCTTTTTGGACAACATATTTCCTAATATTCCTCTGAGCACATGTTACCGCTACAATGTAACGGAGGTAACAGTAATCCTGTATTCTTTGTACATTTCGGTGCAGCACATTGTCTTTAGTCTTAAAGCGAACACACAGGCTGGCATAGACCATACAATCTGTCAGCTCGTAGAGTCATTTCACACTTACGCCGTTCAGGAATTGTGCACTTTATGGCAATGAGGGTTTTCGGCACGGGAAGAGGAACGCCGATGTTACACAAACATTCGACCACCGTAGTGAGAAACGGAATACTGAGAAAGTGCCTCGTTATGCTTCCACGTAGTCAACTAGACCACCTGAAACTGTTACTTAAAAACTTAACTACCATTTACTCCAAAGAGGATGCAACGGAACGGCACGCCTCCTTTATGGAGGAAACAGTGAAGAGTACCAAAAAATTTCGTTACTATCAATTTGGCCTCTGTGTGACTATTTCGAGCAACAGTACATCTACTACAGCACTAAGGTGTACATAAAATGTAAGCAAGAGAACAACGTATTAGAACGTGTGTCAACGGCGTTTCATCTCCTCCATCACGAGTTTGTGATTCTAGTGACACCGGCTGATCGTCGAAGAATAAGGAGATAGTCAGACATGGCTCTAGCATGCAGTCTCACGAGTTCAGTAGCGATGAATTACTAATGACTGTTGCCTGGTATCAGACAAATGTTGGACGACTTCAGTGTTATCCATGGTAATTGGAGAGCTGAGCAGTAACACGACAGGTTTATTCATCCTATTATCCAGCCCTACAGTTAACAGTTTCTTCCGTCCTTCGTGACAATAATGTATTCTCATTTCATTAACACTTTCCTACATGTGATCGAGTGGAATCGTCAGTGACACAGAGTGACAATCGTCTGATTGAGAGTGCTTGGGACCAGCTGAATCTTGCAATGTTCCGACACAAGTACGTTCCTCAAACACAGGCAGTGGTCAAGGGAGGCACCTTGCGGACTGCGTGTTACAGTGCACTGGGAAGAGCATGAGGTATTCATTATTTTGCTAACTATACGTCACACAGCAACAGATTTTTTTCGCAGATGTGCGTTTCTTTCTAATTTTGTTTCACAGTGAAGCTGCTTTTCCTGTACAAAAAGCCTTATGCCTTCATTTTATGCTTCCCTTGAAACTGAGAGCATACAAGTTCGGAGGTATGAAGGAGGTGCCAATCTATTTTTGAGAAATCAGTTAATGCCACTTAAGGTTACGTTGCTTTATTAAACTCATGTTGACAAGACGTTAGACCTAACTCTTCTTTTCCTTGTTCTGCAATCAATCACAGTTGCATTAACTATATGAGAAGGCCGCTCAGGCTTAGTGGGGACGACAATGTTGCGTGCTCATGTCTACCACCTCTGGAGATGAATGTGGCTCATAGAATGCTCAAGACGATTGCCGGCATACTGGCAACGTAGACTGTCGGTTACTTGATTCATTTATAACTCCTCTTGTGGCAGTTGTAAATTTCCATTCCTCACGCTACAAAATCTGTCAAATCAAGAGATAATGTATCTCCATGTCCCACAGAATGGGTAATCACTCTAGGGCTAGATGGGTTTTTCACATAGCTCTCCTGCCGGATGAACTTGTCTGATGACTGACTTTTAGATGAGTTAAGGAGGGTGTGTGTAACTTGAAAAAAGGGAATTAACTGAAGAGCATCCTGTAAGGTGGATGCTGTTTTGGAAACTTGAATACTAATTCAGGTAGTAGCATTAGATCCTGTTTTAGTGAAAATGTGTCCTTCTGTCAATAAACTCAGTACCCTGTAAACAATTTTGCAACACTGTCTGACTTACAGAGTTAAAATGTAATAAACGCAGTAGCTCAAAATTACAACCAATTGCATAGTTATTACTCGACAGGCATAGTTTATATAACTGAACGTCATTGTGAATATCACTCATAACATCCTAAAATAATTACAGAGTGGAAATGTGGTCAACTTGTAGTTGAACACGGTGCAATGAAGTGTGGCCCTCATCAGTTATCACAATTACAGGCAAGACTGACGGAATACTTCGAGAAAGCTCAAAGAAGGGCAGTTCATTATGCATTATCACGAAATAGGGGAGGAGTGTTACGGATATAATAAGAGAGTTGGAATGGTAACCACTAAAACGGAGTTTTTTTTTATTTTTCGTTGCTGCGAGATTTTCCCACGAAATTTCAAAATTTCAAACACCAACTTTCTCCACGGAATGAATATGGAGAAACGATTATCGAAATAAAATAGGGGAAATCGGAGCTCGGCAGAGCGAGGAGGTATCAAATGCCTTCCTAAAGTCAAGGGCCACTGCATTAAGAACACAGCATTGAGGTTAGAGCCGTTGTCTACAGCGCTACGGATCTCTTGGAGGAACAGAGCGAATCCATGTCGTACCTTTATAATTATTGGGCATAAAAATTCTACAACAGACAGATGTCAACGATATATGCCTGTAATTATCACATTGTCAAACGACCACATAGGCCGACGGCTTCGTTATAGGCGGAGAGGTGAAAATGTGTACGTCGAAAGCGCCGAGTAGCACGGCTAAAATGGCGGTTGGGATTGTCTGTGGATGTCTTGCACCACTCTATAAGGAGATTCAAGTGATGTTGAAGTGGGGCGAGGGGGATTTGGAGGGTTTGAGGGTTGATAGAAAGCTATGTAGACCGTGTAAAAAGCATACGACACGAAATAGGGGGTTGGCAATGTTTGCGGTATGAAGTCAAAAGCTACGCTTGTATCTTTGTAAAGATGCATCGACTTCTTTCTAACGTTGTGATAGATACGTCCTGATATTTTTAGTGACATTATCTTTACTGATATGTATAGAGAAAATACACACATCACTAAAAGTTTTGCATCACCTCGGTTCCGAGAGTTCCGGAACCAGCACAGAAAATTGGAATTGATATTTCCACAAACATGATTTCTGCACCTGTTATTTCTCATTAAAACCACACATTGTATGTTGTAATACCGTACAGCGAGACCTTCAGAGGTGATGGGCCAGATTGCTCTACACACCGGTACATTTAACACCCAGTAGCAAGTCCTCTTGCTTTGATGCATGCCTGTATTCGTCGTGGCATGCTATCCACAAGTTCATCAAGGCACTGTTGATCCAGATTGTCCCACTCCGCCGGCCGCGGTGGTCTAGCGGTTCTAGGCGCTCAGGCCGGAGCTGCGCGACTGCTTCGGTCGCAGGTTCGAATCCTGCCTCGGGCATGGATGTGTGTGATGTCCTTAGGTTAGTTAGGTTTAAGTAGTTCTAAGTTCTAGGGGCTGATGACCATAGATGTTAAGTCCCATAGTGCTCAGAGCCATTTGTACCACTCCTCAACGACGATTTGGCCTAGATCCCTCAGAGTGGTTGTAGGGTCACGTCGTCTATAAACAGCCCTTCTCAATCTATCCTAGGCATGTTCGACAGGATTCATGCCTGGAGAACAAGGATTCATGTCTGGTGAACATGCTGATCACTCTAGTCGAGCGATGTCGTTATCCTGAACGACGTTATTCACAAGATGAGGACGATGGGGGCAAGAATGGTCGTCCATGAAGATGTATGCCTCGCCATTATGCTGTCAATATGGTTATACTATCGGTCGGAGGACGGCATTCACGTATCGTATAGCCTTTACGGTGCCTTCCATGACCACTAGCGGCATACGTCGTTCCCACGTAATGCCACCCCAAAACAGCATGGAATCTTCACCTTGCTGCACTCGCTGGACAGTGTGTCTAAGGTTTTCAGCCAGACCGGTTGACTCCAAGCACGTGTCCGACGATTTCTGGTTGAAGGCATGTGCGACACTCATCGGTGAAGAGAACGTGATGCCAAGCCTGAGCGGTCCGTACCCCGCTGCATAGTGTCGTGGTTGCAAAGACGGACCTCGCCATGGACGCCGGAGTGAAGTTGCCTATCATGCATCATATTGCGCAGAGTTTGAGTCGTAACACGACGTCTTGTGGGTGCACGAAAAGCATTATCAACATGGTGGTGTTGCTGTCAGGGTTCCTCGGAGCCATAATCCGTAGATAGTGGTCATCCACTGCAGTAGTAGCCTTTTGGCGGCTTGAGCGAGCATGTCATCGACAGTTCCTGTCTCTCTGTATCTCCTGCATGTCCGAATAAAATCGCCTTGTTTCACACCGAGACACCTGGACACTTTACTTGTTGAAAGCCGTTTCTAGCACAAAGTAACAATTCGGACGCGATCGAACCGCGATATTGACCGTTTGGGCATGGTTGAACTACAGACAACACTCCTGGTGTCTGGCACTGATCAACTGTCGGACCCGCTCCGTCTGATATGCGCGGCTCATGCACGGTTGTTTACATCTTTGGTTGGGTTTAGTGACATCTCTGAACAGTTTAAGGGACAGTGTCTGTGATACAATATCCACAGTCAATGTCTAATTTCAGGAGTACTGGGAACCGGGGTGATGCAAAACTTTTTTTAAATTGTGTATAATGCTCCAAGCCTAAATTTTCAACGCTATCAGATTTGAAAAACATTTGTGAAGTAAACACATGGCACACACTTTCTTAAATGCAACGGAACGGAAATCAAAAGAGGGTCTGCTTATGTCAGAATAGTACGTAATACGTGAATGAACAGATTGCTAAAAGCAAGAGGTTATACGAAATGTGCTTCAGCCCTCTGCTTATAACATATATTTTGTGAAATGGGTAAAGCTCGTTGTTTAGGTGCATCTAAATGCTATATGCAGCAAATAGTTAAGTAGTAGAAATATCATTTAATAGAGGTTTCAATTCCCGTTCGACGAATTATGGTAACAGATCAGTGACACCGCATGTTTCAAATCGGCATCCAACGCTGCAGGTTGATAAGCACTCTTGCTTTATTCAGTTCCTGTAAACTACCTAGCATGCACATAGATTGTGGCATTTGTGAATCATAATAACAATTAGTGGCCTTTCTATAGTTGAATCCTGGTTCGTGAATGAGACTCGGCTCAGGATCCTTCTATTTCACAAAAATGCAAGGTGGTGTCTCTGCAATGTGGGACATTTAAGAAACATTTTTGCGGAGAATACTTTTCTGGTATATACGTTCCCTAAATTGATTTCACTAACTCAAATATTAACTGGTAACAGCTACCGAGGCAATTTACAGTTTCCATGTGCTACTCTGACACAAATACTTCTCGTTACACAACGAAGACAGTTTTGTTGGATATGTAATCCAAAACCATCTAGAACAAAAGTAATCTTTCTCTCCTTGAACAGTTAGTGAAGAATTTAAGATACTACAGAATCAAACTATCAGTGATGCAGTAAACAAAAGCACTCCGTCTTGAGGCTACAAGTTGCCCATCGGGACCATCCGACCGCCGTGTCATCTTCAGCCTTGGATGCGGTCGTTATGATGGTTATTTTTGACCGGAGCCGCTAATATTCAGTCGAGTACCTCCTCAGTTGGCATCAAGAGGATAAGTGCAACCCAAAAAATGGCAACAGCGCATGGCGGCCCGGATGGTCACCCATCCAAGTGCAGGCCACACCCGACAGCGGTTAATTTCGGTGATCTGACGGCAAGGCCGTTGCCCAATGCAGTAAACAACCCACAAGTATTTATTGGTTTGCAGCCTCTTCAGAATTATTACATTGCACGTTTCAAGCACGCGAGTAAATACTAGCGCACAGAACAATACTAATAAACAAATTCACCTAACCTCAAACGTAAAACATATTTCAGCACTGAATATAAATTATATTGGTATTACAGGACAACTTGTGCGTAGTATATACCGTTCAACAAAATGGCTCTCCGTCAGACAGTTTTAAATTAATCAGAACAGCATGTGACCTATAAAATAGTTCTCCAAAGAGTCTCTACATAACACCCCAAACTACTGTATTGCAGTAAAATGACTGACTTCTTTACAACAAGGAACTCTCATCGTCTGCACACCACCAACGAACGCTTGGCTTCTGGCATTGAGGAACATCTGCCGGGGAGTAAAAGATGTTGAAGCAAGTGACATTGTTTCTAATGTGTCTTGAAGAGTGGCTACATAAGGGCATGTTCTGACTGAATGTGCAAGTACACTGCACAACTTATTGAAGGATTACTTTTCCAAAATCCTGTAATTGTCTGCCATTGTGACGCATAAGTTTGACGTTTGGCTCAAAGATGCTTACAATTTACCTCTGTAATGTTGCATAAGCGTCTCTCCCTGCGCCGTCACCCTCTGGCTCTATGACGGTTCAAAGGAGTAAGTTGTTGGCACATTCGAAAAAAGCCCATAGCTCGGTCGTTCATGTAAGGTGGGTCGGTGATGCCTTATTGGCACCAAATTTCACCACAGTTCAAGTCAACAATACCATGGACGTGTTACACGATGAAAAGGTAGTCACAGCACCTTTTACCCACGTTTCACCTCTCGTTTTGACCTAACTGCCATGGAGGTCAGAACAGCGACACCCAGCGTTGAAATTACACGGTTTTTTTATAGGTGGCCGGGGAAAACATTTCGCCGGCCGGTGTGGCTGAGCGGTTCTAGGCGCTTCAGTCTGGAACCGCGCGACCGCTATCGTCGCAGGTTCGAATCCTGCCTCGGGCATGGGTGTGTGATGTCCTTAGGTTAGTTAGGTTTAAGTAGTTTTAAGTTCTAGGGGACTGATGACCACAGATGTAAAGTCCCATAGTGCTCAGAGCCATTTGAACCACCTTGAAAACATTTCGGACACACCGCTGCTCAGAATCGACGCGAAAATGCCAGACAGGGTGGCATAAAGGACGTCAACGTCACACACACACACACACACACACACACACACACACACACACACACACACACACACACACACCGCCCCCCTACCCCGATTTTTCTCCGGCGTGGATTTCCACGCTCGTCACGGTTAAAATCTACAGTTCGCAGTGTTCTGAGCAAGAAGAAAATATTCATGGCAATCGTTTATACTGTTGTCAGCCTGGGACGTTCCAGGACACTGTGAGACCGCATCCCTCCGGTTTGGAGTGCAGCACAACAGCCTATTTTGGTCTCCAGTACAGGTTGGATCCATTATGGCCCGTAGAAAACCATTAAATGAAATTTGAAAGAGGTCAAAATAAACAAAGGGTACTTATGCTTATTCTGTCATTCCGTTTTCTTCCCTCTTTTTGCGTGATCACACGGGAGAGCAACACGTGCGTGAGTAAAATGGGAAAGGTCCCCTGTAAGATGCCCCAGTTCATCAATAGTCTCGGTGCCACCCAAGCAACTTTGACGAGGGAGTTATAAGTAAGCCACTTGCGGGCGCCTAAGCAGCCGCCGGCCTTTGTGGCAGAGGGGTTCTAGGTGCTTCAGTCCAGAACCGCACTCCTGCTACGGTCGCAGATTCGAATCCTGCCTCGGGCATGGATGCGTGTGATGTCCTTAGGTTAGTTAGGTTTAAGTATTCTAAGTATAGGGGACTGATGACTTCAGATGTTAAGCCCCATAGTGTTTAGAGCCATTTGAACCATGTGAACTTAAGACTTAAGCAGCCTCCAGGCCAAATTGGTGTCGAGGTTTCTGGCAACTAAGGTGCTTTGCGGCACCGAAGGTGTTACCGAACTGGGGGGGGGGGGAGGGAGGGAGAGGGTCTTAGAGTCTTAGAGGCACCATTTTCCGTTTTAATCACGCACATCTTAATGTAGCGCTCCCATGTTATCACGTCATAGGAGGAGTGAGAATGCATAAGAACCCTTTGTTGCTTCGGATCACTTTCAAATATCCTTCAATGGTTTTTAGCGGTTCCTAATGGATCTACCGTTTCCGTTTGTTTTTCTTGAAGCGAGCTAAGACTGGTAAGGTAAAGAAGTTTGTGGAATGGTACCAAAGCCACGTGTATGCTGTTTGTGTGTGGCGGCCTTTAGTATACGGATATGCGCCGGAAAGTGTCGTTTTTGCCGTGTTCGGCTGGTACTCTACCTGCAGGGCGACTTCCATACCTGAGTCGTGAGGTAGGTATTCGCAGTGCGGCGCACAGCTTGACAGTCCGCGCTGCTCGCTTGCGAGAGCGTAGCGCAGCAGGCTGCGTGTGCGCGGCGGCGGGAATGTCAGGTGTGGTGTGGCGAGGCGCGGCGCGGCCTAACCCCTCTCCCCCCACCCCCGCCCCCTCCCCCACGATGTCCACACAGCCCATAAAGCGCCGCAGCCGGCGCCCGCGACTGGGCTGATGCTGCAGGGCGCCCTGCCGCTCCGGTCGACCGATCGTAAAGTACCTGCAGCTGACGCCGGCGCTACTCTCCTCTGCCCTGCTCGCTCTCCGGCCCCTCCCCTGCCACATACCGCTGCTATCTGTCTGCTAGTGCTTGCTACTGACGTAGTGTATGGAAGAAATGGAATTCTACACTCATGGCAGCGAATATTGCTACATTATTAAGGGTGGCAATTAGCGAAATTTTGCATTTACAGCACAGTGGAAATTACACTGAAGACCCAAAGAAACTGGTGCACGTGCCTAATATCGTGCTGGGCCCCCCACGAGCAAGCATGGACTCGACTAATGTCTGAAGTAGTGCTGGAGGGAATTGATACCACGAATCCTGCAGGGCTGTCCATAAGTCCGTAAGAGTTCCAGGGGGCAGAGAGCTCCTCTGAACAGCACGTTGCAAAGCATCCCAGATATGCTCAATAACGTTTATGTCTGGGTAGTTTCGTGGCCAGCGGAAGTGTTTACACCCAGAACAATGTTGTTGGAGCAATTCTGGACGTGTGCCGCATTTTCCTGCTGGAACTGCCCAAGACGGTATGATTGGACAATGGACATGGGTGGATGCAGGTCATCAGACTAGATGCTTTTTTCTATTTGGTCATCAGTCTACTGACTGGTTTGATGCGGCCCGCCACGAATTCCTTTCCTGTGCTAACCTCTTCATCTCAGAGTAGCAATTGCAACCTACGTCCTCAATTATTTGCTAGACGTATTCCAATCTCAGTCTTCCTCTACGGTTTTTGCCCTCTACAACTCCCTCTAGTACCATGGAAGTCATTCCCTCATGTCTTAGCAGATGTCCTATCATCCTGTCCCTTCTCCTTATCAGTGTTTTCCACTTATTCCTTTCCTCTCCGATTCTGCGTAGAACCTCCTCATTCCTTACCTTATCAGTCCACCTAATTTTCAACATTCTTGTTTAGCACCTCAAATGCTTCGATTCTCTTCTGTTCCGGTTTTCCAACAGTCCATGTTTCACTACCATACAATGCTGTACTCCAGACGTACATTCGCAGAAATTTCTTCCTCAAATTAAGGCCCGTATTTGATATTAGTAGACTTCTCTTGGCCAGAAATGCCTTTTTTGCCAGAGCGAGTCTGCCTTTGATGTCCTCCTTGCTCCGTCCGTCATTGGTTATTTTACTGCCTAGGTAGCAGAATTCCTTAACTTCATTGACTTCGTGACCCTCAATCCTGATGTTAAGTTTCACGCTGTTCTCATTTCTACTACTTCTCATTACCTTCGTCTTTCTCCGATTTACTCTCAAACCATTCTGTGTACTCATTAGACTGTTCATTCCGTTCAGCAGATCATTTAATTCTTCTTCACTTTCACCTAGGATAGCAATGTGATCAGCGAATCGTATCATTGATATCCTTTCACCTTGTATTTTAATTCCACTCCTGAACCTTTCTATTATTTCCACCATTGCTTCCTCGATGTACAGATTGAAGAGTAGGGGCGAAAGGCTACAGCCTTGTCATACACCCTATTTAATACGAGCACTTCGTTCTTGATCGTCCACTCTTATTATTCCCTCTTGGTTGTTGTACATATTGTATATGACCCATCTCTCCCTATAGCTTACCCCTACTTTTTTCAGAATCTCGGACAGCTTGCAGCATTTTATATTGTCGAACGTTTTTTCCAGGTCGACAAATCCTATGAAAGTGTCTTGATTTTTCTTTAGACTAGCTTCCATTATTAGCCATAACGTCAGAATTGCCTCTCTCGTCCCTTTACTTTTCCTAAAGCCAAACTGATCGTCACCTAGCGCATTCTGAATTTTCTTTTCCATTCTTCTGTATATTATTCTTGTAAGCAGCTTCGATGCATGAGCTGTTAAGCTGATTGTGCGATAATTCTCGCACTTGTCATCTCTGGCCGGCTTCGGAATTGTGTGAATGATGCTTTTCCGAAAGTCAGATGGTATATCGCCAGACTCATATATTCTACACACCAACGTGAATAGTCGTTTTGTTGCCACTTCCCCCAGTGATTTTAGAAATTCTGATGGAATGTTATCTATCCCTTCTGCCTTATTTGACCGTAAGTCCTCCAAAGCTCTTTTAAATTACGATTCTAATACTGTATCCCCTATCTCTTCTAAATCGACTCCTGTTTCTTCTTCTATCACATCAGACAAATCTTCACCCTCATAGAAGCTTTCAGTGTATTCTGTCCACCTATCTGCTCTCCCCTCTGCATTTAACAGTGGAATTCCCGTTGCACTCTTAATGTTACCACCGCTGCCTTTAATGTCACCAAAGGTTGTTTTGACTTTCCTGTATGCTGAGTCTGTCCTTCCGACAATAATATATTTTTCGATGTCTTCACATTTTTCCTGCAGCCATTTCGTCATAGCTTCCCTGCACTTCCTATTTATTTCATTCCTCAGCGACTTGTATTTCTGTATTCCTGATTTTCCCGGAACACGTTTGTACTTCCTCCTTTCATCAATCAACTGAAGTATTTCTTCTGTTACCCATGGTTTCTTCGCAGCTACCTTCTTTGTACCTATGATTTCCTCCCCAACTTCTGTGATGGCTTCCATTCCTCTTCAACTGTACTGCCTACTGCGCTATTCCTTATTGCTGTATCTATAGCGTTAGAGAACTTCAAACGTATCTCGTCATTCCTTAGTACTTTCGTATCCCACTTCTTTGCCTATTAATTCTTCCTGACTAATGTCTTGAACTTCAGCCTACTCTTCATCACTACTATATTGTGATCTGAGTCTATATCTGCTCCTGGGTACGCCTAACAATCCAGTATCTGATTTCGGAATCTCTGTCTGACCATGATGTAATCTAATTGAAATCTTCCCGTATCTCCCGGCCTTTTCCAAGTATACCTCCTCCTCTTGTGATTCTTGAACAGGATATTCGCTATTACTAGTTGAAACTTGTTACAGAACTCAATTAGTCTTTCTCCTCTTTCATTCATTGTCCCAAGCCCATATTCTCCTGTAACCTTTTCTTCTACTCCTTCCCCTACAACTGCATTCCAGTCGCCCATGACTATTAGATTTTCGTCCCCCTTTACATACTGCATTACCCTTTCAATATCCTCATACACTTTCTCTATCTGTTCATCTTCAGCTTGCGACGTCGGCATGTATACCTGAACTATCGTTGTCGGTGTTGGTCTGGTGTTGATTCTGATTAGAACAACCCGGTCTCTGAACTGTTCACAGTAACACACCCTGTGCCCTACCTTCCAATTCATAACGAATCCTACACCTGTTATACCATTTTCTGCTGCTGTTGATATGACTCGATACTCATCTGACCAGAAATCCTTGTCTTCCTTCCACTTCACTTCACTGACCCCTACTATATCTAGATTGAGCTTTTTCATTTCTCTTCTCAGGATTTCTAGTTTCCCTACCACGTTCAAGCTTCTGACATTCCACTCCCAGACTCGTAGAACGTTATCATTTCGTTGATTATTCAATCTTTTTCTTGTGGTAACCTCCCCCTTGGCAGTCCCCTACCGGAGATCCGAATGGGGGACTATTCCGGAACCTTTTGCCAATGGAGAGATCATCATGACACTTCTTCAAATAAAGGCCACAAGTCCTGTGGATACACGTTACATGTCTTTAATGCAGTGGTTTCCATTGCCTTCTGCATCCTCATGTCGTTGATCATTGCTGATTCTTCCGCCTTTAGGGGCAATTTCCCACCCCTAGGACAAGAGAGTGCCCTGAACCTCTATCCGCTCCTCCGCCCTCTTTGACAAGGCCGTTGGCAGAATGAGGCTGACTTCTTATGCCGGAAGTCCTCGGCCGCCAATGCTGATTATTTATCAAAATTTAGGCAGTGGCGGGGATCGAACCCAGGACCGAAGACGCTACCCCTAGACCACGGGTACTAGCCCACCAGATGCTTACGTCCTGTCAAATTCGTATGTAGATGTCCCATGTCACTCCGACTGCACACGCCCCACGGCATTAGAGAGCCTCCACCAGCTTAAACAGTTCCCTGCTGACATGCAGGGTCCATGGATTCATGAGGTTGTATCCATACCCGTACACGTCCATAGGCTCAATGCAATTTGAAACGAGATTCGTCCGACCAGGCATCATTTTTTCACTTATCTGTGTAGTTACTAGTTTATTTTAGTAATGTCTTGCGAGTTTGAGTGCCTACTAAGCACAACTTTTTATTTGAATAAAAGTGTAGCGTACAGTACCGCCGTTATTATCGACCTTTGTATCGATCCTCGTATTGTTTGTTTTGGTTGCAACAGCTCAGTGACGGTTAGACCGTCAGTGAGAGAGCACCGCGAGTTCCTGCTGCTAATAAGGTCAGTACACCGTTCGCTTCTTACATATTTTTATGAGCTTCAGACAAGAGCGACTTCAGTAATGGATAGGAACTGAGATTGCTGTGTACAGATGCGAGCTGTGTTGTTAGCCCTTCCCTCACAGCTCCAGGCAATGGTGAATTCTGTCACACAGCTTGAGGTTGCTGCAAAGGGGGTCGGACGCGGGGATGTGAGGGACGTCGAGGGCGTTCCACGTGTCGTCCGTTCGGTCCACTGCTGTGGCCGCCCCGGGTATTGCGTGCACTGAGGTTGACTCCTAACCCGTGGTAGAGGAGGAATCATTCCAAAGTCTGGCAGGCAGCGAAAGACTTTCCGAGGGCCGATCGTAGGGCCTCCCCGGTTCGTTTGACGAACAGGTTTCTACATCTACATGCACATATGTACTCCGCTAGCCACCAAGCGGTGTGTGGCGGATGGCTCCATTAGAGCCTAGGTCAAATCTCCCCCCCCCCCACCCCCACCCCTCTGTTCCACTCGCCGATCGCGCGTGGGAAAAACGACTATCTGACGCCTCAGTTTGAGCTCTAATTTCCCTCATCTTTGAATGATGAGCATTGGGCGATTCGAAAGTTGGTGGTAATAATATATGCTCTACTTCCTCGGCGAAGATGGGATTTCGGAATTTAGTGAGCAGCCCCTTCCGTTTAGCGCGTCGTCTATCGGCAACAGTGTCCCACTTCAAACTTTCTATAAAATTTGTAACGCGATGGCTAAATGTACCAGTCACGAATGTTGCCACTCTTCTTTGGACCTTCTCAATATCTTGAATCAGACCCAGCTGGTAAGGGTCCCATAAAGACGAACAGCACTCTAAGGCTGGACGCACTAACATATTTTAAGTAATTTCCTTTGTTAAAGAACTGCAGCTCTTCAGAATTCTACCAATAAACCGCAATCTAGAGTTCGCCTTGCTCGTTACTTGTGTAATCTGATCATTCCATTTGAGATAATTTCAAACAGTCAAACCCAGATACATGACGGATGTTACCCCTTCCAAAGACTGGGCGTTTATTTTGTACTCGTACATTAATGGGGATTTTCACCTTGTTATACGCAGTAGGTTACACTTACTAAAATTGAGAGATAACTGCCAGTCATTACACAACGCATTTATTTTCTGCAAATCCTCATTGATTTGTTCACAACTTTCGTTTGATACTACTTTCCTGTAGACTACAGCATCATCGGCAAACAGTCCAATGCCGCGGTCAGTACCATCAACCAGATCGTTTATGTAAATCGTAAAATGCACCGGACCTATTACGCTGCCCTGGGGCACACCTGAAGTTACGCTTGTTTCTGTTGAAGCCACCCCATTCAGGACGACATACTACTCTCTGTCTGTTAGAAAACATTCTATCCAACCGCATATGTCGTCGGATACACAGTAAGCGTGCACTTTTTGGAGCAAGCGATTGTGAGGATCTGAGTCGAACGCCATTCGAAAGTCGAGAAATATGACATCGACCTGGGAGCCGGTATCTGGAGCCTGTTGTATATCTTGCACAAAGAGGGACAGCTGTGCCTCGCATGACCGCTGTTTCCTAAAACCGTGCTGGTTTCCGCAGATGAGCTTCTCAGAGTCTAGAAAGGTCAGTATGTCTGAACACAAAATGTGTTCAATGATTCTACAACAAATCTATGTCAGTGAAATTGGCCAGTAATTATGTGCATCCGATTTTCTACCCTTTTTATAGATTGTTGTGAACTGGGCCTTCTTCCAGTACTGTGGAACTTCCCGCTGTTAGAGTGATGTCTGATAGATGATGGAGAAGAATGGTCCCATTTTTGTAGCTTAGTCAACATATAATCTTACGGGGGTACCCTCTGGGCCAGATGCCTTCCTGGCGTCTAAGGATCTTAACTGTTTTACAATCCCAGACGCACTAAACACTATGTAAGCCTTCCTTGCGTTTGTTCTATGATTGAAAGGGGGAATGGTGCTGCAGTCCTCTACCGTAAAAAACTTTTTGAAAGCTATGTTTAGAATTTCGGCCTTCTGTTTATCACTATCCGTTACATTACCCGTACTGCCAGAAAGAGAAGTTATTGAATTATTTGTAGCGTTCATAGGTTTTACGTACGACCAAAATATTTTGGGATTATTTTTAGAATCTGCGGATAAAATATTGCTTTCAAATTCGTTAAAAAGTCTCTCATTGGCCTTTTAACATCTGCTTTCATTTCGCATAATTCTGTTTGTCATCGGGGAGTGACTACGTTTAAAACGACTGTGCAAAATTCTCAGCTTTCTCAACAGCTTCCTAATACATTTTTTTGTATCAAGTTAGATCCTTTCCCTCCCCAATATTTTGGATAGCCACATACTTCTCTAGCACGTGGTGGGCAATACCTTTAAATTCCGACCAAAGATGTCCAATATCTTCGTGTCCTGCGGTGAATGCTTGGATCTGACTGTGAAGAAACTTTTATTTTCTTTCCCAAACAAGAAAACTCTACACTGTTTCTTTGGTTTCTTTTGCAGATTCCACTGACATAAAAGCCACAACGACATTATGGTCACTAATGCCTTCTTGTAGACTAACTTCCTCAAAAAGATCAGGTCTGTTTATCGCCAAGATATCTCATACGTTCCCATCTCGAGATGTTTTCTAAGCAATTGCTCAAGGCTGTATGTTGAGAGCGGTCCTAGAATAACTTCACACGAGTCTTTGCTTCTGCCCCTTGTGATAAACGTGTAATTTTCCCAGTCAATGGATGCCAGATTAAAGTCTCTGCAAATAACTAATGGATAAATTGGATATTTATTTCCTATGTACTCAAGAATTTGTACTGTGACGTTTGTCGAAGATGCTGGTGGTCTATAAAAACATCCTGATACAATGGTCAATCCTTGTCTGGTTGGCAGCTTTATCCTGACTATTTCACAGTCCGACGCAGTATCGATCTCAACTGCGTTTAAACAGCTTTTAACTGCAATGAACACACCAGCTCCAATAGCATCAGTCCTACCCTTCCTAAACGTTGTCCAAACCGAGTTCAAAATTTCACTGCTATTTATGTCTGGTTTCAAATAGCTTTCGGTACCCAATACAATATGGGCATTGATACTGTTTCTTTTGGAGAATAACTTGGGGCTATAGCTACAGACTCTTCGACAATCTACTAACAGGAGATTTAGCATATTTACATCCTTTGAAATTACCTGTTTAGGCGAACTAACCGTTTTTACGGTTGGCACACCCACATCAGTGTCATGAAGTAATTTTTCAGGCCTACGGTTTGTTTCCCGTGGGGAGGAATGTAATCTAAAAAGCCCATGTGCACGCCACAAGTACTGTGCTACCCATGTACCTGCTTCCTGTGTGTAATGCATCCCTGATCTAATGAGGGGCGTCCTACAACCATCCACCCCATAGCCTAGGTCGAGGAATCTACAACCATTTTCGTCACAGAGTCGACGTAGACTCTGGTTTAGATTCTCCACTCGACTCCAAACCAGAGGATCCCGGTCCACCGTGGATGTGATGCACCAGATTGTACGCTTGGCTTCCACTCCTCGAGAGATGGAGGCCGCCTTCGCCAATTTAGTCAGCTGGCGAAAGGACCCAAGGATTTCCTCGGAACCCCGACTACAAGCATCGTTGGTGCCGACATTTGCAACAATCTGTAGCTGGCAGAACCCCGCACGCTCGAGAGCCGCCGGAAGAGCTTCTTCCTCATCTCAGACAAGGACCCCCGGCAAGCACACCGAATGAACGTTGGACTTCTTCCCCGCCCTAGCCGCTATGTCCCTGAGAGGCTCCATGACCCGCCTAATAACTAAGAAACCCCTCCTCCCAGGTCCTTGTCCGGACCTTGCTGAAGGAGCGGCCTCTATCATTCTGGCAGAAGGTGCATTCTGATCCGACTCAGCCTCCCCCCCCCCCCCCCCCCCCGATATCGGTAGCACACTGAATCTGTTAGCACAGTGCATGGGATTTCGTAGGAGCCTGCGGCTCGGCCGTTATCTGTGACAGAGGAAAAGTCGGGTGCAGTCGTCAACCAGGTTCCACAGGAAGCTTCTCGGCCCGTAATGTTTGGGCATTCACAGAGGATGGGTTTTCAGCTGGTTGGGAGCACCAACGTTAGGTGCGTAGTGCGGCCTTTAGGAACATTTCTGCCAAGGAGGGGAAGGAAGCCAGTGTGCACTCTGAGTGCATACCGAAGGGAGTCATTCCGGATATGAAAAGGGTGCTCCCGGATGCCATGACGAGTATAGAGTGCAGCCAACTGCAGGTGGCGACCCATGTCGTTACCAATGACGGAAGAGGTTCCCTCTGGTTTCCGTCGGCTAGCGGAAATTGTAAAGACTGCCAGTCTTGCTTTCGAGATTAAGGTGGAGCTCACCATCTGCAGAGTCGTCGACAGGACCGACTGTTGTCCTTTCGTGT
The DNA here is from genome assembly GCF_021461385.2 of Schistocerca piceifrons. Classification (NCBI taxonomy): domain Eukaryota; kingdom Metazoa; phylum Arthropoda; class Insecta; order Orthoptera; family Acrididae; genus Schistocerca; species Schistocerca piceifrons. Next base: position 407,002,180 of record NC_060139.1, read on the forward strand.
GGAGCTGAGAGGAGGGTCTGAATCAGAGTCTCAGGCGGTTCTGTGACCGTGTACGCTGCAGAATCCTTGACCTGCTGCATCGGGTGGTGGGTTTCCGGGTTCCACTTAATAGGTCAGGAGTCCACTGCACACAGGAAGCGGCTACCTGGGTACAATGGGCTGTGCGGAAGGGCCTGCGTTTCTGTTTTTTTTTTTTTTTTTTTTTTTTTTTTTTTTTTTTTTTTTTTTTTTTTTTTTTTTTGTTAGAAGGTCTCAGGAAACCACTGAAATGGCGTCCGTCTAAAAGGGGGTAGGTAAAGCACAGTAAGGTAGTTGTAGAAACGATCGGTATTGCAGTTGTAAATTGTTGTAGCTGTGTTGGGAAAGAACCAGAACTCCAAGCCCTACACAAAGCACTGAAGCTCAAATAGTTACTGGTACAGAAAAATGGCTAAAGCCGGAAATAATTTCAACCATATTTTTTTTCAAACGACCTAACAGTGTTCAAAATGGATAGAATAAATACAGTTGGTGGTGGAGTATTTATTGCTGTCAGAAGTAGTTTACCATGTAGTGAAATTGAAGTACATAGCTCCTGCGAAATAATATGGGTAGAGGCTACACTTGACAATCGGACTAAACTATTAATTAGATCGTTTTACCGACCCCCAGACTAAGAACGTATAGTTGCTGAACAGTTCAAAGAAAACCTGACTCTCATTTCAAATAGGTGCCCCACTTAAACAATTATAGTCGGTGGTGACTTTAATCCACCCTCAATATGGTGGAAAAATTATACGTGTAAAGACGGCGGCAGACGTAAAACGTCATCCGAAATTGTACTGAATGCTTTCTCAGATAATTATTTTGAATAATTAGTTCACGAGCCCACTCGAATTGTAAATGGTTGCGAAAGCATACTTGACCTCATAGCAACAAATTTTCCTGGACTAATAGGGAGTATCATGACGAATACAGGTATTAGTGATCACACGGTAGTTGCTGCTAGGCTGAATACCGTAACACGCACAACTATCAAAAAGAAGCTCAAGGTATAAGTGTTTAAAAAAGTTGATAAAAATGCTCTTAACGCCTTTTTAAGAGACTGTCTCCACTCCTTCCGATCTGATCAGGTAAACGGAGAAAAGATGTGGAATCATTTCAGAGAGATAGTATCGACGGCAGTTGAGATACACAAACCACATAAATTAATAAGTGATGGTACTGATACCCCATGGTTCACAAAATGGGTCAGATAGCTATTTCAGAAGCAACGAAAAAGGCATGCCAAATTTAAAAGAACGCAAAATCCCCAAGATTATCAAAGTTTTGCAGAAGTTCGAAATATAGCGCGTACTTCAATGCGAGATGTTTTTAATAATTTCCACAACAAAATTGTGTCTCCGAATCTGGCAGAAAGCCCAAAGAGATTCTGGTCATACATAAAGCACACCAGTGGCACGAAAATATTTGTTGATGGGCTTATGGGACCAAACTGCAGAGGTCCCTAAGCCTACACATTACTCAATCTAACTTAAACTAACTTACACTATGGACCCATGCTCAAGGGAGGACTCGAATCTCCGACGAGGGAAGCCGCACGGATCGTGCCAAGACGCCCTAGACCGCGCGGCTACCCCGCGCGGCCAGTGGCAAAACAGACAATATCTTCACTGAGCGATAACAACGATAAAGCCAGTGATGACAGTGCCACTAAAGCAGAGTTATTAAACACGATTTACGAAACTCCTTCACTGAAGAAGACGAAGTAAATATCCCTGAATTATAATCAAGAATAACTGCCTAGATGAGAAACGCAGATGTAGATAGCTTCGGTGTAGCAAAGCAGCTTAAATCACATGATAAAGGCAATGCCTCCGGTCCAGTTTGTGTACCAGTCAGGTTCCTTTCAGAGTATGCTGATGCAATAGCTCCATATTTCGGAATTCTATACAACCGCTCGCTCACCGAAAAATCCGTACCTAAAGACTGTAAAATTGATCATTTCACATCAATACCCAAAAAGGGAAATAGGAGTAATCCGCTGAATCACAGGCCGATATCACTAACGTCGATTTGCAGTAGGGTTTTGGAACATATACTATGTTCGAACGTTATGAATTACGTCGAAGAAAACGGTTTATTGACATATAGTGAGCATGGATTCGGAAAACATCGTGCTTGCGAAACACAACTAGCTCTTTATATTCATGATTTAATGAGTGCTATCGACAGGGGATATCAAATTGATTCCACTTCTTTAGATTTCCAGGAGGCTTTCGACACGGTTCCTCACAAGCGACTTCTAATCAAATTGCTTTCCTATGGAATATCGCGTCAGTTGTGGGACTGAATTAGCGATTTCCTGTGAGAAGCGTCACAGTTCGTAGTAATAGACAGAAAGTCATCGTGTAAAACAGAAGTAATATCCGGCGTTCCCCAAGGAATTGTTATAGGCCTTCTATTGTTCCTGATCTATATTAATGACATAGGAGACTATCGGAGTAGCCGTCTTAGATTGTTTGCACGTGATGCTGTTGTTTACTGTCTTGTAAAGTCGTCAGATGACCAAAACAAATTGCAAGATTATTTAGATAAAAATCTGTATAGTGCGAAAAGCGGCAATTGACCCTGAATAAAGAAATGTGTGACGTTATTCACATGAGTAGTAAAAGAAATCAGCTAAATTTCGATTACGCTATAAGTCGCACAAATCTGAAGGCTGTAAGTTCAACTAAATACTTAGGGATTACAATTACAAATAACTCAAATTGGAACTTTCGCATAGATAATGATATGGGTAGAGCAAAACAAAGACTGGGATTCATTGGCAGAACACTTAGAAGGTGCAACAGATCTATTAAAGAGACTGCTTACAACACGCTTGTCCGCCCTGTTCTTGAGTATAGCTGTCCGGTGTGGGACCCGCATCATGTGGGACTGACGGATGCCATCGAGAAAGTTCAAAGAAGGGTGGCTCGTTTTTCATTATCGCTTAATATTGGAGATAGTGCCACAGATAGTGGCACAGACATGATACGTGAATTGGAATGGCAATCATTAAAACAAACGCGTTTTTCATTGCGACGGAATCTTCTCATGAAATATTCAATCACCAGTTTTCTGCTTCGATTGCGGAAACATTATATTGGCACCCACCTACATAGGGAGAAATGATCACCACAATAAAATAAGAAAAATTAGGGCTCACACAGAAAAATGTAAGTGCTCCTTTTTCCCGCGCGCCGTTCGAGAGTGGAACGGTAGAGAGACAGCTTGAAGGCTGTTCACTGAACCTTCTGCCAGGTACTTTATTATGAATAGCAGAGCAATCGCGTAGATATAGATGCAGATGTCATCAATAGTCAAATGTAGGTGTTGATGGGCCCAGCCGAGACGTAAAGTTTTGTGTCGTGCAGTCGTCGAGGATAAAGGAGTGGACCTTCGGCTCTGAAAGCCGAATGGTTTTCATGCTGACACTTGTTGATGGCCCAGCATTGAAAGCTGCAGCAATTTGGGGAAGGGTTCCACTTCTGTCACACAGAAAGACTCTCATCAGTCGTCATTGATCCCGTTCTTGCAGTATCTTTTTCCGGCCGCAGCGGTGTCGTAGTGTGCTTTTTTTTTTCCAGATTCCTGATATTCACAGTACATTGGTGAACTGGTCCTACAGGAAAATCCCCACTACATCGCTACCTCAAAGATGCTGTGTCTCATCGCTCGTGTCCCGAAATAACACCGCGTTGAAACTCACTTAAATCTTGGTAATGTGCAGTTGTAGCAGCAATAACCGATGTAACAAGAGCGCCGTATTCTGCCAGTATATTTGAATATGCATGCCTAAGTAAGTTTCTCTGGCCCTTCAGTGTTAATTTGATGAATTTATTTTACAGTATAGAGAACGTTATATTTCTTACACTGAGCTGGAACGAAGATGTCCTAAAAGGACTTGAGGAAGAGGAACGGCATTACTAGACGTGCGAGGTGGTTTCGCTACTTAAGAGGGCCCCAATGACAAATGAACAATCGCAGGACAATGAAACTCTGTGGAAACACTTTTAAGGACACATGGAAGAGAAATAACGAATACATCAGTGAAAGAATCACATTTTAATTTCCACATAGAGTTCAACATTTGTTAAATTCGGAGCATATTTAGGTTCCAGGGTACAAACGTTTCTCAGTGTGGTGGAACCCGTCTGCGTCCAATACAGCCCGTAACCTCACTATAGAGAGCTCCACTGCTTCCCGAAACAACAGTGGACAAGAGAATGCTTGTCCCGTGGATTGCTTAAAGATAGCCCATTCCGTGCAGCATTCTCTCTCACTGCAACAGTAACTTCTGAACAAGCTGCGCCACAATTGGCCCTAGGCCTCTCCCTGGCGCAAATAGTCAGTTATTTCGAAAATCATGTTCTTCAACCGTTGTTCCGAAAGAGGACCTCTCCGTATTTCTTTCATGCGTCGATACTCCCGAAGAACAGGAGCATTATTGCTGTTATTTTGGAAAAACAGCTTTACGGGTGAGGTCCCGATCATCTCGTCCAGTTCAGTGTAGACTATCTGCAACTGTAACGCACACCGCTTCTTTTGTTTCAGTCCTACATCGCCGTACCTGTACCGACGCCTAACGGTAAGTCATGACACTAAAACCAGAAACGCAAATCCCGCAGCGCACAGTCTGAACGTCATTCCTATAAAGGCGGATATCAGTGCAGTAAATAGTTTTCTGTCAACACTGGCTAATGTAGCCAAAGTTTAAAATTATAACCACCATGTGTTTACATAGGCAAAAACAGAATCTGCGAAACAAGAATATAAAGAGAAAAAAGATGAGGTAGAAATAATTGCGAGGGAAACAAATGATGAATCGTAGAGTAATTTTTTGAGCGGTATTGTACAAGATAACCACGGAATCTGTTTCTAACTTGCAAGATGATAATGTATGTAAAGAAAACTCAGAAACTCAACAATGTTAGACATAATACCAGATGATAAATGGACAGCTCGTTGCAAACAGCCCTGGTGTAATGAAAAGCAAGCTCGGAGGAGGAACCCGCACCCCATCCCGAAGTTTTAAACCGTATGACGGCGATGTCCTACTGATCAAAGAATTAAACCAGACTATGAATAAAGCAGAAACCCGGAAAACAGCAGGACGTCACATCTTAAACACGGAGCTGACTCTGAGCACTATGAGACTTAACATCTGTGGTCATCAGTCCCCTAGAACTTAGAACTACTTAACCCTAACTAACCTAAGGACATCACACACATCCATGCCCGAGGCAGGATTCAAACCTGCGATCGTAGCGGTCACGCGGTTCCAGACTGAAGCGCCTAGAACCGCACGGCCACACAGGCCGGTAACTCAGAGTTACTTACATAAATGGGAGGTGTTTTCAGTGCTTCACCGTCATCATTTATACAAATTATGTTATGTACGAAACCATATCCCAAAACCACGGATAGCTGAAACTGTCGTATCAGTCTTTAAAACATGAAATGAATCCATCATTACGTTGCTATAACAGTAGCACACACAGCGAATAAGATTTACGCCAAGATTATAGAGCAACGTTTCCAAGGTATTGTTGAAATCTGTTATCTGAAGAACAAAACTTTTTCAGAGAAGCGAGATCGTACACATGTAATTTTTGCAAACCTCAACAAGTTATAGTGAAATTAAGAGAGTTCAGTAGGAAACATAAACTGATAAGCCAGAACATCATGATTACTGCCCACGGCGACGTTGGCATTCTCCTGATGGCGTTGGGGACACGTGACATGGTAATGAAGTATGTAAGTGGAGCAGAGGTGGACGGGGGACCACCCTCGAAAACATGGGCGGCAACTAAGATCTGTGAGATAAGCTACTTTGACAAAGGGCATACTATTATTACGCAGAGCCTGTGAACCAGTATCTCGAAAACGGCGAAGCTGGTCGAATGTTCACATGCTACTGTCGTGAGCATCTACGGAAAGAGGTAGAAGGGCAATCAAACTTCCTATAGGCGATAAATGGTTGGACGAACACGTCTCTTCACGGAAAGTGGGGTTTGGAGGCTTGTCTGGTCTCTAAAGTATGATGGATGGTGATGTGTGGCATCTCTACCCAAAAGAGCACATTTCTGGTGCACTCACAAGTGTTTCGGAGCACACCGTTCATCTTGCGTTGTTGACTATGGAGCTCCGCAGCAGACCACACCTACGTGTTCACATGTTGACACAACGACGTCTTCAGTTACGGTTTCAGTGGGCACGGGACCATTAGGATTCGGTCTTTCAGTATCTGTCTTCATCTACAGTTTTTACCTTCTAGAGATCCCTTTGGCTCCATGGTCGTCATTCCCTGATGTCTTAACGGATGTACTATAATCCTGTCCCCCCCTCTTCATAGTGTTTTCCACATATTGCTCCCCGATTCTGCCCAGAACCTCCTCGTTCCTTATCTTATCATTCCAGCCAATTCTGAACATTCTTATCTACCACCAAATTTCAAATGCTTCGGTTGTCTTCTTTTTCAATTTTCCCGTAACCCATGTTTCACCATTGTACCATTCTGTACTCCAGACATATTCTGAGAAATTTCTTCCTCACGTTAAGGCCTATGTTTGGTACTAGTAGACTTCTCTTGGCCAGGAATACCCTTCTTGTCAGTGCTAGTCAGCTTTTGATGTCCTCCTTGCTGCGTCCGTCATTAGTAATTTTGCTGCCTAGGCGGCAGAATTCCTTAACTTCATCAACCTCCTGACTATCAACCCTTATGTTAAGTTTCTCGCTGTCACCATTTCTGCTACTTCTCACTAGTGGCGACACGCGGGTCCGACGTATACCAACGGACCGCGGTCGATTTAAAGGCTACCACCTAGCAAGTGTGGTGCCTGGCGATGACACCACAAAATGTATATTAGGGACAGGTTTTTGTGTTAAGTATTCACCAATTTATTTGAACCAGTACTGAATTTTTTATAGCTGGTACCATATGTAATACTTCAGGACAAGTGAGACAATAATTATATGCCCAAACCTTTGAGCTTGATGTTGCTTTATTTTAAAAAAAAGTCGTATACATTACACGCATTGTTTGTATTTGCCATAGTTTTCAAGTTAGTTCAGATTACATATTGGGTATCTAAACTTTCAACAGTTGTAAGCAAACAATTCAAACTGTATAACCAAAGTTACCCCTGCAGAAATTTTCAAAGTTTTGTTGCTTTTCTTGATATTACCACGTGCATCGTAATTAAGTTACCATTACGTGTCGTAATTTAATGTTATTTTTGTGGAATGTGTTCAAGTGATTCCTGTCATTAATGAAGTAAAAGAACACTTGTCATCACGTACACCCTAGAAAGGTAAGGCCTCTGCAACCATCTGCCTAAAATTTTGACCTTTTGTTCTGAACATGTCCCTATGACAGTCAAGCATGGGAATCAAGGGGTAAAAATGTAACTCCACTTCCACTGACACAAATAAAGTCGGCATTGAGTCCTGAGTTGTCATATTTGATACCAAAAAGCTTAAAGCTAGTAAACATGTTATGACACTAACTTATAGGAAACTATTAGCTCAGAAATGCTTTAATATATTATTAAAGCATGTGGAAACACTTTTAATTCGAAAACGACATGTATTTATTTCGCCGAGACATGCTGTGCAGTTGCAGAATCCTAAATTTTCAGTCAGTGCTACCAATTGGTGACGCTCGGCAGATGGACGAACAATTAAGCTAGAGCAAGCACAATGCGTATCGTCCATGATACCACAGGCCAGAGAATGTTCAGGTGTTTATGAATCCGGGAAAAAAATAAATCCTTTAGTTATCATGTATGATACCTTAATGCTGAGGAGGCTAACGCAGTGGGGTATGGTTACACTTTGAGAGTAGACAAACGTTAACGTTTTACTTATTTCCACTGGTTTTACATATTAAAATATTAGGAACAGCAGTGGTTAATAATTCATGCTGTTACGAATGCAACTCAAAATACGTCGGAGAAGGAAAATTACACCAAAGCTGTTAAGAAATGTGTGTGCTACAACAGAACAAAAAGAAAAGTAAAATCTGTCTTTCAGTCTTAACTGGAAGTGAATACAAACAACGATATGCTAATTGTTGATGCTAAGAATATTCTTTGCTCTTCAGTCGGTAGTGACAGCTTTGTCAGCGCAGGCAACCTACTGGACCTTAGCTACCAGACGACACTGTATGCCGCACTTCTACGTACTCGACAGCGAAAGAAAACATACCACGTGGAATGAAAAACCACAGGAATGGTATATGTAATTCAGTTCTAAATTGTTTACATTTATTTAGAAGTTCAATAAAGAAATTCTTAGTGCACCGTATTGTAAACTGAGATTGGTGGCAGAGCGAAATCAAGTGAAAATTGATTCGAAGTCCGTTTTTAAACGTCTACCGATAAAGCTACTCCGTTCAGTCACCCTGCTAAATGATCAATTAATGCTTAAGCTGCTTGCGTAACAATTTCCGTTTGATGTTGATGGCATGTGCAACACGCTACGCTCACTACATGGATATTCCTGCTCTTTGCCGTTGAGTATAATGTGCATCGTTGAATTAATAATAGCTATCCTGTGCAGCCGTACCGGTTGTCATATTTCTCAGGATACTTACTTTCTTTATTCTCCGGTAACAAACTGCATCAGAGATATAGCTTAATGTGTACTGTGATCGTATGAACTGATGAAGTTCGTGTTACGCTTATACATGGTCATACAGCGACATGGTGTACCGCGGCAGTCGGTCCGAGACACAAACGCACTGCGCAGAGAACGTTATGACCGCTTCGCCCGCACACCGAAATTCAGACTCAAGTAGGTCACTGTCGCGCGCGAGACGCGTCAGCGGGAAAAAAAAATTTGCGGTTGCGACCGGCGATCAGCGTAGGCAGCTTCGGCCGCTGCCCGACCAGTCGGCGTAACGAGGCAAACTTAGTTTCTGGAGTTGGCTTTCGCGCACCACCACCACCACCACAGTGAGGAGCTGCGCCAGCTCCACAAGCGGGATTTGGGAGGCGCACGGGCAGCCACCGACCACCGGCTGGCGTCCCGACCACGAAAAAAAAAAAAAAGGGAAAACTAATTTAGAGCCGCCTCCAAGACAGTAACAAACCCCTCCCCTCCTCCCTGCCTTGGCGCGCTGCGCCGAACCCGGCCGTCCTAGCCGCTGCCTCTGTCTTGTTATCCAATTTGCGTTGGAAGGGTCGGAAAACTACGCTGGAAAAAATGGAGAGGGCTTTAATACAGTAATTGGTTCCTTGAATTTCGTCGCAAAGGGTGTGTAATGAGGTGAGTGGAGAGTTGATTTTCGCGGCAGCCTTCTTCTCGCCATCCCCCTCTCGCTTCTATCTCTCCCTTGGTTTTTTTTTCTTTTCTTTTTATCGAAGCAGACTTCGGGAGACGAGTGTTGGGGTGAGTGCTTCCCGGGCTGCCTTGTCAACGCGGCGCCAGACACGTAATGGCCAGCACGACTCTTTCTCTCTGCTCGGGCTCATTGTCTCGCCTGTCTGCTACTACGTGCTGAAATGCAGAAACACAGGTTTACGATTTCCTTCCTTACAGACAAACATCTAGCAACTGTAGAGGATGTTGGTTCCTTCGAAACAAGATCACATAGAGAACATTTTCCATGTGGTATGCCTCTAAAATTGCCATATGCGGTGAAGCGCCAGAGAAAATGGTATAGGCATTCGTATTCAAATACAGAGATAGGTAAACAGGATACGGCGCTACTGTCGGCAACGCCTTATATAAGACAACAAGTGTCTGACACAGTTATTAGATCGGTTAGTGCCAGGTTATCAAGATTTAAGTGAGTTAGAACTTGGTGTTATACTCGGCACACGACCAATGAGACGGAAGTGCGGATGGGCGTGTCTCCATACGGAGACAACCTCATGAATCCATGGACGCCGCATTTTAACAGGGGACTGTTCGAGTTGGTAGGGGATCCCTAACGTTGAGGGGCGTGTGCAGTTAGAGTGATATGGGACCCCTGATACGTCTAGATACGCCTCTGACAGGTGACATGTACGTAAGCATCCTGTCTGACCACCTGCGTGCGTGTGTACATGTCGAATGTGCATTCCGACGGGCTTGTTCAATTCCGGCAGGATAATGCGACATCCCGCACGTCCAGAATTGCTACAGAGAGGCTCCAGGAACATTCTTGTGAGCTTACACTGCCGCTGGCCACCAGACTACCCAGACATCTGGGATGAAACATGCTGTTAAGAAGAGATCTTCATCCTCTCGTACTCTTACGGGTTTATGGATAGCCTTGTCAATTTAGTTCAGCACTACTTCAGACACCGTATTAGGCAGGTGTACCAGTTTCTTTGGCTCTTCACTATAAATGCGTTGGGCAGTTTCCATGCCGTAACAACCAAAATTTAAATATGACACAAAAAGGAATACATCCCAGAGAACTGACCCACTGGAAGTACGAATATTACATATGGGAAGGGAAAGGGCCAAGCACCTCCCCCCCCCCCCCCATTCCTACTTGCTCCCCACCACTTTGCGTACGCCTATGATTTGAAGTGACACGCTGAAACACTTTGGTCAACGTTTTACATTCGACCAAGTGAAACAGCGATAGTAATTTACGGTAACTTTCAACTATTATAATTGTAGATCAGCACTTAATGTGCACTACTGGCCATTAAAATTGCTACACCAAGAAGAAATGCAGATGATAAACGGGTATTCATTGGACAAATATATTATACTAGAACTGACATGTGATCACATTTTCACGCAATTTGGGTGCATAGATCCTGAGATATCAGTACCCAAAACAACCAACTCTGGTAGTAATAACGGCCTTGATACGCCTGCGCATTGAGCTTGAATGACGTGTACAGGTACAGCTGCCCATGCAGCTGCAACACGATACCACAGTTCATCAAGAGTAGTGACGAACCATTGCTCAGCTGCCATTGACCAGACATTTTCAATTGATGAGAGATCTGGAGAAGGTGCTGGCCAGGGCAGCAGTCGAACATTTTCTGTATCCAGAAAGGCCCGCACAGGACCTGCAACATGCGGTCGTGCATTATCCAGTTGAATTGTAGGTTTTCGTAAGGATCAAATGAAGGGTAGATCCACGGGTCGTAACACATCTGAAATGTGACGTCCACTGTTCATCGTGCCGTCAATGCGGACAAGAGGTGACCGAGACGTGTGACAAATGGCACCCCATACCAATCACGCCGGGTGATACGCCAGTATGGCGATGACGAATACACGTTTCCAATGTGCGTTCACCGCGATGTCGCCAAACACGGATGCGACCATCATGATGCTGTAAACAGAACCTGGATTCATCCGAAAATATGACATTTTGCCATTCGTGCACCCAGGTTCGTCGTTGAGTACAACATCACTGGTGCTCCTGTCTGTGATGCAGCATCAAGGGTAACCACAGCCATGGTCTCCGAGCTGATAGTCCACGCTGCTGCAAACGTCGTCGAACTGTTCGTACGGATGGTTGTTGTCTTGCAAACGTCCTCATCTGTTGCCTCAGGGATCGAGACGTGGCTGCACGATCCGTTACAGTCATGCGTATAAGATGCCTGTCATCTCGACTGCTAGTGATAAAGAGGCCGTTGGGATCCAGCACGGTGTTCCATATTACCCTTCTGAATCCATCGATTCCATATTCTGCTAACAGTCATTGAATATCGACCAACGCGAGCACCAATGTCGCGATACGATAAGCCGCAACCGCGACAGGCTACAATCCGACATTTATCAAAGTCGGGAATGTGATGGTACGCATTTCTCCTCCTTACACGAGGCATCGCAACAACGTTTCACCAGGCAACTCCGGTCAACTGCTGTTGTGTATGAGAAATCGGTTGGAAACTTTCCTCGTGTCAGCACGTTGTAGGTGTCGCCACCGGTGCCAAGCTTGTGTTCTAATGGCTCTGAGCACTATGTGACTTAACTTCTGAGGTCATCAGTCGCCTAGAACTTAGAACTAATTAAACCTAAATAATCTAAGGACATCACACACATCCATACCCGAGGCAGGATTCGAACATGTGACCGTAGCGGTCACGCGGTTGCAGACTGAAGCGCCTCGAACCGCACGGCCACACCGGCTGGCCCAAGCTTGTGTGAATGCTCTGAAATGCTAATCATTTGCATACCACAGCATCTTCTTCCTGTCGGTTAAACTTCCCGTCTGTAGCACGTCATCTTCGTGGTGTAGCAGTATTAATGACCTGTAGTGTAGTAACAATGCCCAATGGTAAAACAGATACAGAACATTCACTAACACTTTTTACTGGACATTAATATGGGGCGCCTCAACCATCCGCCTGTACGACGCCTTGACGTTTACTAGGAAGACTTTCACTGTCGTGTCAGAATAACTGCTGTGGAATGGCAGTTTCATCATCCTCAGTAGCCGAAAGTTGAAAATGCTGTGATGGAGAGCTCTGCAGTCTGCTGTGAAACTGACGTTCTAACTCATCTCAAACTGTGTTCCATTCGGTTCAGGTCGGTACTTAAGTCAGAACGATCAATTTCAGGAATGTTACTGTCTGCAAAGCATTGCCTCACACATGCTGCTGTATGACAGGATCTATTTTCAAACTCATACATTCACCGTCGCCATGTTCCCCTACCGTGAAGCAGCACAGTGATTCGAAATATCTGACCATCCTTCCACATTTACCGTGTTTTTAAGCCTAATAGATGGCCACACCGTAAGTACGTGAAACACACGTACCGGAACACCTCCTTACTTCACTTTTGGCACTGATGGCGAGTGATGTTGTCTAGGCATTCGCTCAATCCGGACCATTCCATATGTTTGCCATAGGACATAGAGTGATTCATCACTGAAGTGTCGTTTACAGTCATCTAATGACCAGTGGCGTCGCTCTTCATACGATCTCAAATATCGCTTGACATGGACTACAGAATTTGTACCTTGCGAGGAGCGGATCGATCATTGTATCTCATTCTTTTTAAATCCATACGCACTCATTATGCTACCTGGACTTTAGCTGGCACCTAGACACTGACGAGTGACTGATTCATCTGGCTTCATGCGATATTTTAAAACCAAACGCACGCTGACGATTGTTGATGGCCTAGAATTGAAATGTCCAGAAATATGCAGAATGGCGATACCTCTGTCATGTTGAATGATTCTTTTGAGTCGTCGTTGGTTGCAGGATCTTTTTCCGGCTGCAGTGATGTCGGATGTTTGATGTTTTACTGGATTCCTGATATTCATGGTACACAAGTGATATGGTCGTATGGGAAAATCCCCACTTCGTCGCTACCTCGGGGATTCTATATCCCCTCGCTCCTGCGCCGACTATCACACCACGTTCAAACTCACTTAAATCTAGATAACCTGCCATTGTAGCAGCAGTAAGCGATCTAACAACTGCACCAGATACTTGTCTCATATGGACGTTGCCGACCGCAGCGCCTTATTCTGCCTGTTTACATATCACTGTGCTTGAATTCGCATGCTTGTACTAGTTTCTTTCTGAAACATACACTGCACATTTTTCGGAAATAGAAAGAGCTGTTGATGAATGGATTTCATAGAATGGATTGGTAGTTTGGGGCTCGTTCTGTTAGCCAATCAACAGATTGTAATAATGTTTAGAGAGTGTAGTTTTTGTTCCAAAATACGTTTTTAATGCTTTTGACATTAACAGACTAAAAGTAGGTTTTTGTTGCAGGAATCCGGTGAGAGTAGTTTATGAGATATCGTCTTTCGAGAAGTTTCAACACCGACATTTGTGTTGGCCATTCAACCTGTATGACTGCTAGGTTCGATGTTTTTATGTTTGCTTACAGAGTACTTGTGCGTCCCCTGAGTGCATTGCAATTTGATAGACAGTTAGTGTGTGTGACAGTTCAAGCAGTAAGTCATAGTGGACGATGGGACTTACCAATGCAGAAAGAGGCTACATGCTCATGGTGTACGGAGAGTGTAGGAAGAATGCAGTTCGTCCTTGTACGCGGCAAGGTATCCCAACAGACCATCTTGGCAGTTGTTTGTCAGTTTCTTCATCCAGTTACGTGAAAGTGGTTGTGTACCACCTCGACAACTTAAACTGAAGGAGACAAGTGACGACAGAAGAGGGGATTGCAGTAGATCCGCACGATAGTTCCCGCGCAGCTGCACGAGTAAGTGGCATGAGTCAGGCAAGTATCCTACTCATTCTCCATCGACAGAGGTTCCATGGCTATCACACGTCTCTCTATCAAGAGCTGAATGGAATCGACTGTGAGAATCGTATTAACTTGATGGGTATTAAGGATGCTCCACATTATCATGCATCTTTTTAGTAATGAAACCACATTTATCAATCATGAGCAGGTAAACCGGCAAGACATGCATTATTGTTCTGTTGAGAACCCCTGTTGGCTTCGTCAGGCGGAAAGTCAGGGTCTGTGGAATGTAAACGTGTGGTGTGGAAAAGTGAACCATCAGCTCGTAGGCCGACGTTTTACAGACGGCATATTGAACGCACACAAGTATTGGAGCCTCCTAACAGACCAACCTTCCTGGATGTCAGAAAACATTCCTCTGCAGACTAGGAAGAATCTGAGATACCATTATAGTGGCTGTCCAGCCCAATGTGCACGAAGTACTACAGCATTTCTTCATGAATTGTTTCCATATCAAACTTCCTGGCAGATTAAAACTGTGTGCCCCACCGAGACTCGAACTCGGGACCTTTGCCTTTCGCGGGCAAGTGCTCCACCATCTGAGCTACCGAAGCACGACTCACGCTCGGTACTCACAGCTTTACTTCTGCCAGTATCTCGTCTACTACCTTCCTAACTTTACAGAAGCTCTCCTGCGAAACTTGCAGAACTAGCACTCCTGAAAGAAAGGATACTGCGGAGACATGGCTTAGCCACAGCCTGGGGGATGTTTCCAGAATGGGATTTTCACTCTGCAGCGAAGTGTTCGCTGATATGAAACTTCCTGGCAGATTAAAACTGTGTGCCCGACCGAGACTCGAACTCGGGACCTTTGAGGAGACGAGATACTGGCAGAGGTAAAGCTGTGAGTACCGGGCGTGAGTCGTGTTTCGGTAGCTCAGATGGTAGAGCACTTGCTCGCGAAAGGCAAAGGTCCCGAGTTCGAGTCTCGGTCGGACACACAGTTTTAATCTGCCAGGAAGTTTCATATCAGCGCACACTCCGCTGCAGAGTGAAAATCTCATTCTGGAAACATCCCCCAGGCTGTGGCTAAGCCATGTCTCCGCAGTATCCTTTCTTTCAGGAGTGCTAGTTCTGCAAGGTTCGCAGGAGACCTTCTGTAAAGTTTGGAAGGTAGGAGACGAGATACTGGCAGAAGTAAAGCTGTGAGTACTGGACGTGAGTCGTGCTTCGATTGCTCAGATGGTATAGCACTTGCCCGCGAAAAGCAAAGGTCCCGAGTTCGAGTCTCGGTCGGGCACATAGTTTTAATCTGCCAGGAAGTCTCATATCAGCGCACACTCCGCTGCAGAGTGAAAATCCCATTCTGTTTCCATATCATTAGACTAGACACGGAAGACCTACTTCTTGGCCGGGCCCGTTCCTGGATTCGACGACTGTAGACTCTTTTCTGTTGGGAAAGCAGAAAGACGCCTTCTACAAGGACATACCAGTTTCGCCCGATGATATGAACAACGTATTACTGCAGCCTACTCGATCACATCCGCTGATATGGCAGCACATGTGCAGCATTCGTTCCTTACTGGTCTGGAAGCGGGTACTGCCTCTGCCAGAGGTCATTTTGAGCACAACCTGTGATGGTCAGTTGTTTCTCTAGTGGCCGCAAACCACGAAACTAATGTATGCAGATGTGTTTTTCTCTAGTGTATGCTACCACAGGTATTGTACAACTGTCGGAATGGTAACTTTTCAAAATACGATGTCTCGTAAACGACTCGCACTAGAATCTTGCAACAAAAACCATTGGCATTCTAATTTACGCTATTTCTATTCTGTTAACGTCAAAAGCCATTGTTCCATATAAAAATGATTGCTTGGACAAAAAATGATCTGTATAAATATTATTAGAATCTGTTGATTGGCTAACAGTGCGAGCCCCTGACTACCAACCCGTTTGTGAAAACTGCACATCAATAGCACTTTCCATTTCCGTAATATCTGCGATGCAATTTTTCGGTAAGTTTATATACCACATGTACATTACGTAGTTGCAGCTGTTATTATCCTTTTCAGCATTGTCTATGCACTAATAGGAAGATATCTTCCTGGATGTTCTTGCCTAGGGTCTGTGATATCTATATGGTTGATGATCATCGTAACTATTATCAAAGTGTGGTCCCAAATACTTTCCGAGACGGTTTTCCATGATTTAAACCTTCGTTTGTGCTCACCTGGTTGGGGTGGTTTCGCCGTCAATCCGTGTCAAGGAGTTTCTTCGACTGATCCAAAGAGCTTTATGTTATTTCAGATTGCACAACACTAGTGAGAGCAGATTACCATGGTGTCAGGGTACATTTTAATGTCCCAGTTATTGTCGTTATGGTTTCACTCAGTTGTACTTCCAATTTTCTTAACATGTGCACATTTGAACGACGCTGGGAAAAAATCTACAACAGTCGAACAGACCACAGCAGTTGCTGTTGTGAGGTTTTTCCTCCTCACCTTCCTCTTCAAATTTAATTTTTTGTTGTAGAGGAGGATGACTCTAATGAATATCTTAAGTATTTATTATTGTGGAAATGGCGTAATACATGAAATATCGTTCTTCGGCGTAGTCCCAATGCTGCATAAAGCACACATCAAATGTGCATGGATTCATCGTGAGAAGAACTATTTTCATTAACCCCCTTGCATCACAGTTTATATCTCTTCAACGCTTCTGAACTTCTTGAGTCCCGGCTATTCTTACTGTCCTCGGAACACATGAAATTATCTCTGGGCGATGACTACTGGGTACGGTTAGAGTTTGGTGTATTCAGATTTCATATCCACTGTTGTCGCTACGTGTTGCAACAGAGCACCTACCTTCAGATGTCCTAGTCCTCTAATTACAGGGCGATGGTGATTTCGTAAAATTTGCTATGATTTTCTAGTCATTGTTAATCCGCTTTCCATGTAATATTATCTAATTACCATTCTTTGCACCTGTTTGAAAGTCTATTCGACTTTTCGCCTCGATAATTGAGAACAGAACTCTTGCGAGTTAGGTGGAGTGCTATGGTGCCATTTCTTACTCGCTCTTTTCATTTCATGTTGGTAATAGTTTCACCCCCTATAACCCTTCTGTCCGTAAATCCATTACTTTCTACCTCGAAATTAATCAAAGGTGCCAAATAGTCGTTGACGATGTCTTAAACCAGTAGTCAGTTTCTGTGGCACCCAGCTTCAAGAAACAGCAGATAATGGATGATATCGTATACTGAAAGAACGCTACTGTCCCAATTTCAGGGTGTTTAGATTTACTTTATTTTTTTTTTAAATTCTTTATTCAATCCAATAATATGATACATATTAACCCACCACCTTATATATTAGTGGGTCTTAACATCTACAATACAATTCAGTGATATTTAGCAGCACTTTAACTCTAGTTTTAATCTACTTACATGCTACAGGAAATGATGAGCTAGTTGTTCAATGGGTAAGAACTAATTTCTATTTAATCCAACTGTTCTAGAAGCTACTTCCTGCAGTATTACAGACGTGCCAGCCAGTGTGTAAACCTACTTTTTTGGCCGTGCCCTCCGAGCTAATCCCAGTGGGAGTGCCCATGGCACCGGGCTGGCTTTTAGAAAATCGCTGCAGGTTCTGTTTGAAGATGTCCTATCTATTTCATATCTATCTACTAGGTCACTATCGGTTGTTGTGTGGGTGTTTGCGCACCTTCCCCGTGTTCCAGGTTGATTCGTTTACTGTAATACGCTAGTTTCCCTTCGCAAGCTGTTCTACTGCAGCTGAGTTTTCATTTGTGAGGATCTGGTATGCTGGACCCAAGTGCGGAGCACCTTCCACAGTGATTATTCCTCTTTCAGACATTTTGCACCACTCCTAAAGCTTCTGTAGAGACACACACTGATCACCATACTTTTCTTTCATCCTGCGATGCATTTCGATAGGTTTAACAGCTTCACTAATCAAACGGCCCCTGTAAGTCAACGGTGGCAGTGACCATTTCTGCAGTAACACAGTTTATTTTTCTGTGATGCAATAGCAGGCTTCCAACTGTTGGTTAGTTATCGGAACACTAGGATAACTTTTCTCAACAGCGAATAATCAGTAGTGTAACGCTTAGAAATTTAGCTCCACTTTGGAGAGTTCCTTTGAATAGCCCTCATACCTTCAAGGCGTTCCTTGTATGTAGAAAAGCGGTCTAGCAAAACACCAGGATACTTTGGACTGAAGTTGTGTTATATTCTCATCCCACTGAAAGTTACTTACGTTTACTTGTTTGACTGATTACTTTACTTAATATGTGTCAAGTGCGTTACCGTTCATACTCTTGCTCTACGATCCTCCTGTGGAGTGCACTGCTTTTCCATTCTTTGTTGACGTTCATACCAGCTGTGTGCTCCCGGATGTTATCTCTCCAACTTATTCTTGGTCTTTCTCTTCTTCTCCTTCCTTCGTTCTATCAAATGCCGTTTCAGGTAGTCCATTATGCGTCACTCCTGCTATACTGCCTTCCCGGACCAACCGTCTCTTCTGTAGCGCTTCGACGATGTTACGATGTTTATACAGCGTCCTCATTTCTTCATTTCCTTTTTATCATTCCCATGTTACATTCGCCATATACCGTTCGAAAAATTGTTCTTAGTATTTTTCTTTCGAATGTTATCAATTTTCCTTCAGATGAAAATACAGTCTTGGTTGCGGAAGCTATTATTTTCAAAATTCAGTGACGCGTTTAGCCTGTGGTAGGCATCTTGGAATCACAGAACATTTCCGCGGCGCACGTCGTCCATGAAAACGATTACATTATGCGAATACATAGGTAAAATGCAATTAGGATATCAAAATTTTTGAAAGTTCCTAACGCCTGTCAAATGGGTTGCGTTATAACTTCTTTGTACGCCGTGTGGTTCTTTAGTGGATACAGGAGCGAGGAACAGTTGCTGTTCGTGAACAGAGAATTCAGATATTAATTTAATCTATATCTAATATCAAATAATGAAAATGATACATAACTTTAAAATGCCTTTACCTTACGTCTATGGTCACACATTTTTATTTTTTCATTAGACTGTCAGCTTCGGTCTATAATGACCATCTTCAGATCTGCAACAAAATATGGGGAAACATAAATACACTCAGATTGTCTACAGCTTAAAACAATAAAACAGACCATAATGAAAAGTACTACTGACATGCATGTACATTTCTGCGCTTTAAGTATTAAGAGGCCTGTGCGGCTGATCCCGGCGGAGGTTCGAGTCCTCCCTCGGGCATGGGTGTGTGTGTTTGTCCTTAGGATAAGCTTAGGGACTGATGATTTTAGCAGTTAAGGCCCATAAGATTTCACACACATTTGAACATTATTTATTAAGAGGCATACCTGTTTTATAAAAACTTTTCCTAATGTAGGGCAGGCATAGTGGCATCGTTAAATGTTAAACACAAAATCAGCATCAGCATCATCAAATATATATATAAATAACAGCATATGCAAATGTCGTCTTGCTAGCAGCGCTACTGTTCAAAACAAACTGCCGTAGAGTAGCCATAAGATGTTTGTGTTGCAAGTTCACCAGATGTCGCTACTGTAAGCTTAAACACATTCTTCAACGATTAATTGAACACCGTAAAATAAATGGAGATACAGTTGGTGAAGTCTGTAATGTGGTAGTAATGTATAAGAGACATTACAGATATAAAAAGAGGTGAAATAAAACAAACCAACCTGTCGCCGTATTATTTGCTACCATGTCGCAGCTTGTGATACATAACTTTGTTGCTGCAGGTGAAATGTCAGTTCGCTAACAGTAGATTTGAATGTAGAAGTATATACAGATGTAAAACATTTATAAATCTGTCACTGTTCAATACAGTATCTATTCATATGATACGAAACACTGCCCATTATGAAAGTCGGTAAACGTTATTCATCTGGCAAATGTACTAAATGGGTCCAATGTCTGAATGTTCGAAATAAAGGACACCCGCCGTTGGAGCTCCGGAGAGGGGATGGTTCGTATCAGCACCCTCATGTCGCGGTGGCGGCTGTAGGAAACGCGGCGGCGAAACTGGCAAGGCGCGTATTGGAAAGTGAGGCCGACCTGATAGCGACCGATACCGTAGGTTCCTTGCCCGTAGTCACGCGTAAACGACGCCGCACAACTTGGAAACAAATGCATAGCAGAGCTGCAACGATGTAACGGATGAAATTTTTCTTCATCTTTCTTTCAAAATGTTAATGCTTCACATTCGAATAATGATAACGGTAGAACATTGGATTCATACAAGCAGATTTTTTAGTACGAGGTGATATTTTATTGAAGATTTTTAAAAAATACTGAGAAGTGTTTTGCTCACTGTTGCTAGACGAGCATTTATTTCTGTAACCATTCTATTGTTATTACTAAGAAAGCTCCCTGAGTACTTCATGCCACGAACTGTGTTTAAAGTGAATCGATCACCAGCCATAGATGCATTACTTTGAATTTTCTTACATATGTTTTCCTTATTATTACTTAATCCTGTTTTTTCAGAGATTTTGTAGTAATTTTTCATCATTATGAATAATTCTCTTTGGGAGGTACTTATGAATGTTACATCATGTGCTTAGACAAGCCTAGTAACGTTCACATCCTTCATTTGCAACCATTCTGAATCACGATGTCGTGATGAAATGTAATGCCTCCATAATTTTAATGTGAAACTCTTAAGGCTTTTTAAATAAAACAAACATTATTTACATTCTGCATCTTTATTTCTCCCAACTATAGACCAGTTTGTTGATACCGTTTCTGTAGAGTGTTTAGCTTTGTTGACGGATCCAGGACCTCACTTCTCCTTAGCAAACTTCGTCACTATCAAGTTATGTCCTAGAAGGTGTTGTTTAAGCTTTGGAAACAGGTGAAACTAGGATAATGCCAAGGCGGGATTGTATGTGGGACGATCGATAGCAGTGAACCCAAGGTGTTGGGCATATTCAGACGTCCCAGCGCTCATTTATGGTCTTGCACTGTCAAGCTGAAGGCGTGGGTGCACCGTGTGTGGACGAACTCTTAGAATTTGTGCTTGCAGTTTTCTGAAGGAATCTCATACACTCAAGCACACTGGTGTGTAAAATTACAGCAACAAACCGCTATTTCCCGATCCTGTGTCTAATTCACTATGTAATCACACAAACTGTCAACAGATGCACGTTTCATCGTGTTCTGCATGGAAGATGGCATTTCGGTCAGAGGAAAACGACGCCAATGATGACGACAGAGTACTTATCAAACGGAATGGTGTTTGCCGATTAGTCCCACATCCACAATCGCCGAGTACACAGTCACAGACGGTGCGGTACGGCACAAAGTCCCGCACCTATCAGAGTGCCGTAGGAAGAATGGAAGCAGGACAGTCGAAAAGTCATACGGCCCGATGACTTAATGTGAATCATTCCTTTTTTTTTTTTTTGTTCCTCGGATGTGGCGGCAGGTTATAGAGACCAAAACTGTAGCCCGAAGACCAGGGCAGGGCCGACAATGGGTGATATAAGAAATTGAGGACCGTTATTTGCCTGTAAGAGCACGACGGTAGCGCCTTATAATGCACAGCAACTGGCACATGACCTAGCAGCGTCCATTGGACGTGCTGTATCGAGACAAACGGTGTGCAGGAGGCTTCGAGAGAGAGGCCTTTATTGCCGGAGACCTTCTGTATGTGTGCCTCTGTCACGTCTTCACAGAAGGTAACGTCTCGAGTGGTCAACATGTCACCTGAACAGTCTAAGAGTTGGCCATTGTTATTTTCGCTGACGAGTGCCGATTTGGTCTGGAGAGTGATTTTTGACGAATTCGCTTACGAAGGGAGTGTGGAGCACGACTTCGAACATTGTGGAAAGAGATATCGAGCAGTTTCAATAATGGTGTGGGCAGGGATTATGTCGACCATTCGAACGCCACTTCCTGAAATTGCACGGCTGGACCGGAGAACTTCAACTACTGTCAGGTATCGTGACGAGAACTTCGGACCTTATTTCCGGCTGATACTAGGTCATGCGCGTCCAGATGGAGCTCGACCTCATACAGAACGAGTGTTTGATGTTTTCTTGGAAAACAAAGATATTGTACGCGTGTCGTGGCCTGCTCGCTCTCCCGATATGAATCCCATAGAGCATGTCTGGGATGCACTAGGGTAGCATGACGTCAACATCCACCACCACTCTCCCAGAATTTCGAGCAGCTCCGCAGGAAGAATAGGCGTCATTGCCTTAACATGACACTGATGACGTTATTCACAGCATGCTCCGACGTTGTCAGGCCTGTATTGCTACCAGAGGTGGTCACACTCCGTAGTGAGCGCATTAACCAGCTGCTGGACTGTGTGCGCAAATCTGTTAATTTGGAAAAAACGACGAATGTTTTCGTCTAATTCTATATGTGTTGCAGTTGTTTATGTTCTACGTTCTTTACATCGTTTATACCTTTTCTATCATCTGTATATACCTTTTCTATCATCTGTATACACTCTTTCGTGGCTATATAAACGCAAACCTCCAAAATTTCCGTTTGTTGCTTTCATTTTGGACACCATTGCATTTACGTTACCCACTGCCACGTTACACGCTACAATTCACCGCTCTCTAGCGGCATAGGGTTGTAAGTATATATACTGGGTGATCAAAAAGGAAGTATAAATTTGAAAACTTAATAAACCACGGAATAACGTAGATAGAGAGGTAAAAACTGACACACATGTTTGGAATGACATGGGGTTCTATTAGAACAAAAAAAAAGAAAAGGTCACAAAATGTCCGACAGATGGCGCTGGACAGCAAAACGTCAGCGACTGTGCATGACGATCGTGTATAAAAGGAGCTGTAATGAAAGAGAGAATCAGATCACCCCTTCCATGACACCCTTAGTAAGGCCAATCAATTTGCCTCTTACCTCTCCGATGTATTTTCCATCCCCGATGATACCCAGTTCGATTACTCCCTCTTCCCGGATGTCCGCGATCGAACTGACACCTCTGTCCCTCCCTTCGCTCCTGGTTTCCAGTACTTTGACAACATTGCACACACGGAACTCAATGCCCCTATCACTACACAGGATCTCATTGCTACACTCCGCACGAAACGCAACACCGCTCCTGGTCACGATCGTGTCACCTACCGTCACCTTCGTGAAGCTCCTGTCTCTTTCCTCTCCACCCTGGCCAGGCTCTACAATGTAGTCCTGTCCACCGGTTACTACCCCGACCTGTAGAAAACCTCCCGTATCCTAATGTTCCTTAAACCTGGCAAACCACCGTCCGCCGTCTCCTCCTACCGTCCCATCAGCCTTACCTCGGTCTTCAGCAAGGTCCTGGAATCTATCCTCACCCGACGCATCCACCAGCATCTCCGCCAGCACCGCCTCCTTCCCGTTACCCAGTGTGGCTTTCAGCCGTCCTTCTCGTCCGACGACCTTTTCCTTTACCTCACTCATCTCCTTTCCGACCAGCTTAATTCCCGTCGCTCCGCAATCGTCCTCTCCCTGGATCTCGAACGAGCTTATGACCGCATATGGCATTCCGGTCTCCTCTTCAAGCTCCAAACCTTCGCCCTTCCCATTAACTACGTCCGTCTGATAGGCTCCTTTCTCTCCCGCCGTCCTTCCTATGTCACCATCCATAACACAGATTCCTACATCTTTTTCCCCTCCGCCGGTGTGCCCCAAGGCTCCGTCCTCTCCCCCCTTCTGTACCTTTTGTACACGGCGGACATGCCGCCGCCGTCACCCCCCGTCCATCTTCTCCAGTTTGCCGATGACACCGCCTTCCTTGCCCTTGCCTCCACCCTGCAGCGCTCCCAACACCTTCTCCAATCCCATCTTGACCGGTTCACCGCTTGGTGCAACCAGTGGTTGCTCAAGGTCAATCCCTCCAAAACCCACGCGATCATTGTAGGCAAAACTACCCCTTCCTTCCGCCTCCTTGATTTCTATGTCACCATCTATGGCCGTCCTATCGCCCTCACTCCCACCCTTAAGTACCTTGGCGTCACCCTCGACCGTCGCCTCTCCTGGACTCCCCATCTCCGGACAACCCAAGCCAAGGCACACTCCTGACTCCGTCTCCTCAAGCTCCTTTCCGGCCGTACGTGGGGTCTGGACCCCTCCACCATCCTCCACACCTATAAATCCCTTATCCACCCTATCCTTTGTTACGCCCATCCAGCCTGGATCTCCGCCCCCCCAAGCTTTTATAAATCCCTCCAAATCCTAGAACGCCAAAGGAGCTCTCCACCTCGTCTATCGCATCCGTCTCCCCTCCCCCACGCGGATCCTGTACGATCTCATTCCCTTCTCCCACCTCCTCCTTTTCCTAGAAAGTATACGGATCTTGTACACCTCCCGCAAACTCGATCCTCCTCATCCGCTTGTCTCACCCATCCTCTCCCACCCCCGCCCACTGCCGCGCCTGTATTCCCACGTCCCACCCGGTCCCCATCTCCCCACCCTCCTTACCCTCTCCCAAGGTGGTTTCCGCCAGCTCCCACTCCCTGATGTTGTCCTCCTATCAACTTTGATCCTCCCCCCCCCCCAACTTCCTGTGTCCTTTCCTTTAGGCACCCTCCCTCCCTTCTCGTCCCTTCCCTTCTCTTTCCTTTTCCCCCTGTCCCCTCTCTCCTCCCCTCTTCCCCCAGACTTCCCCCCCTTCCTCTCTTCCCCCTATCTCCCCTGCCCATGGCATCTCTGCCCTCTCCCTCTCCCATTCCCCTTCCTCCTCCTCCTCTCTTGGCAGGTCCCAGGACTCGCACACGATCAGTGAACATTCGCGCGCCGGAGATCATCGCCATCAGTGTTTCGTGTGTGTACCTTCGTTTGTGTGTAGTGTTGTTCGCCGTCACGCCACCACCGTTCACGTGCCGTCGCCATCATCCCTGTTATGTGCACCGTGTCACCTAGTGTTAGTGATGTTTCTCGTCCAGCGTGAATGGCTCCATGTTTTAGTGTCTACATTTTTTGCCCACCGTTTTGACTGTCTTCTCTGTGCCACTTTTATGTACTACTTGTTGTCAAACTCAAGGCTGAAGAGCGGCGTATTGTGCTGCTGACAGCCCGCCTTTGTATAAGGTGTTTAAAATCACAATAAAGAAAGAAAAAAAAAAGAGAGAGAGAGAATCAGATGCGCCAGCATGTTGACGTTGCCTTAAAAGGCGCTTTTAGTGAAGCTATACTATCAGAATGGGGAATGTGCTAGTTCAGCGTTACGATCCTATCGCCATAGGAAGGGGATTCGAACAGGTAAAGGTCTGTTGACAAATGCAGTTGTCGCGAGAATAATGATTTCGAATTTCGAAGCCACGGGTTGTTTAGACAATAGACCCCGTAGTGGCCGACCGAGCACAAGGCGTAATGCTGCTGAGACAGTTCAGCAAGAAATGGATACTGTAGCGGGTTCGTCTATGCACGGGGAAGTCAGCGCTCCTGCAGTCGCACGTCGCACCGGCATTCCTTACACTACTGTTTGGTTGGCACTTACGCGTACTCTCCAATGCTGTCCGTACAAAATCCATCGGCTTCATGAACTGTTACCTGGAGATTTAGTGAAGCGGAGGGCATTTGCGGTGTGGGCGTTTCAAAAGATGCTGGAAGATGACGGTTGGTTCAGTAACGTGTTGTGGACCGACGAAGCTCATTTCACGCTCCGAGGGTCTGTCAACGCCCACAACTGCAGAATTTGGGCTACCGAAAATGCTAGAACTGTCGTGGAAACTCCACTGCACGACGAGAAAGTCATGGTATGGTTTCGATTTACCACATCTACCGTTATCGTGCCTTTTTTCTTCTAGGAAATGCGAGATTCCGGTTTTGTAACTGCTACCGTGACGGGTGAGAGGTACGCCGATATGTTACAGAATTGCATCATCACCAGCCTGGCTGATAAACACTTGCAGGAACGTACGATGTTTACACAAGATGGCGCTCCACCCCATATTGCTAGACGCGTGAAAGATCTCTTGCGCGCGTCGTTTGGTGATGATCGTGTGCTCAGCCGCCACTTTCATCATGCTTAGCCTCCCAGGTCCCCAGACCTCAGTCAGTGCGATTATGGGCTTTGGGGTTACCTGAAGTCGCAAGTCTATCGTGATCGACCGACATCTCTAGGGATGCTGAAAGACAACATCCGACGCCAATGCCTCATCATAACTCCGTACATGCTTTACAGTGCTGTTGACAACATTATTCCTCGACTAGAGCTATTGTTGAGGAATGATGGTGGACATATTGAGCATTTCCTGTAAACAACATCATCTTTGCTTTGTCTTACTTTGTTGTGCTAATTATTGTTATTCTGATCAGATGAAGCGTCATCTGTCGGCCATTTCTTTAATTTTTGTATTATTTTGTTTCTAATAAAACCCCATGCCATTCCAAGCATGTGTGTCCATTTGTACCTCTCTATCTACATTATTCCGTAGTTTATTAATTTTATTCAGTTTTCAAATTTATACTGACTTTTTGATCACTCAGTACATTAAGAATAAAGATGTATAATGTTAAAAACTTTTTTTACTTACATTTTTTTAGAGTTGTCTCACTAAAAATTTGGAGATATTACTTTTCTGCATATGCTCTTTTTTTTGGATTATCAGTCTTCTGACTGGTTTGATGTGGTCCCCCACGAATTCCTCTCCTGTGACAACCTCTTCAACCTCTTCATCTCAAAACCCTCGTAGATAGGTGAAATGGCGTCCCATTATCGCAGCACAGTAAACAATTCTCAGTTTCTGGTCAACTCTCATTACACGAATTGAAGTTTCGTCTGATTATCTTTGATGGTATTTTAATTTCGCTCTTTATGTTTAGCAGTCTCTGTCGGTATACATTATTGTAGGCTTTTTTGAAATATAGAAATAATATGTGGAGATCTACATTGATTTCCGACGTCTTCTCAGTTATTTGTCTTAGAGTGAATAAATGGTCTATTGTGGGTCTATTTCTGTAGAAACCGCGTTGTTTAACTGATGGACTGTATTTTTATTTCCTTTTGGGTGAAATACACCCACTTTAATTTTAAAGGGGTGACTTGCTACCCAGTCGTTCCAGCGAGTCATTACGTGGAGCCCAATAAGGCCGCATTCCATATAAAAGGTATTGTCTGCGGAGGTGAGAGTATTCATTATTCTGGCAGACGGGGCGTTTGCCACGCTACCGGCAGAGCGACCAGTTTCGCGATCTGTCACGGTCGAGAGTAGCTCGCCTTGCGGCGGGCAGAGGCGGCTATGCGCGTCGGACGTGAGATAACACGGCGGCTGCTGCCGGCGCTGCTGCTCGGCACACAGTGGCCGGCGAGGAAATGAAGAGCCGGCCCAGTCCTGAGTCGCGCCTTCATTTCCTGCGGCCGCGCCCCGGCCCCGGCTTAAATAACGGCCGCTGCCCGCTGCCGGCCCGCCGGGGCACACCACACCACAGCAGGACAGTGTTGACACGGGGCGCCCTCTGCCCTGCCCGAAGGCAGGCAGCGGCTTCTGCTACCTGCTCACACATAATACCTACCGCCGCAGACACTCCACGTTCTTAGTTCACTAGAAACGTCGCTGCAGGTTTCCTAGATATAAGCGAGCGAAGGACTCGGACAAGGAAAAGGGATATTGCACACTGTACAGCCAAAGGAACTGGTACACCTGGCTAATATCGGTAGGGCCCCGCGAGCACGCAGAAGTGGCGCAACACGACATGGAGTGGACTCGACTAGTGACTGAAGTAGTGTTGGAGGGAACTGACACCTCGAATCCTGCAGGGCTGTCCATAAATCCGCAACAGTACGAGAGGTGGAAATCTCTTCTGAACAGCACGTTGCAAGGCATCCCAGATATGCTCAAGCGAAAGTGTTTAAACTCAGAAGAGCGTTCCTGGAGCGACTACGTAACAATTCTGGACGTGTGGTGTGTCGCACTGTTCTGCTGAAAAAGTCCGTCGGAATGCACAATGGACGTGTATGCATGCAGGTGATCAGACAGGATTCTTACGTACGTTTCACCTGTCAGAGTCGTATCTAGCGGTATCAGGGGTCCCATAGAATTCCAACAGCACACGCCCCACACTATTACAGAGCGTCCACCAGCTTGAACAGTCCCCTGCTGTCATGCATGGTCCATGGATGAATGTGGCTGTCTCCGTATCCGTACACGTCCATCACTCGATAAAATTTGAAACGAGAGTCGTCCGACTGGGCAACACGTTTCCAGTCATCGACAGTGAACTATCGAATTTGACGGGCCCAGGCGAGGCGTAAAGCTTTGTGTCGTGCAGTCATCAAGGGTACACGAGTGGGTCTTCGGCTTCGAAAGCCCATAACGATGGTATTTCATTTAATGGTTCGCATCCTGGCACTCGTTGATGGCCCAGTATTGAAATGTGCAGCAATTTGCGGATGAACTGCGCTTCTGTCACCTTGGACGATTCTCTTCAGTCGTCGTTAGTCCCATTCCTGCAGGATCTTTTACCAGCAGCAGCGATATTCGAGATTTGGTGTTTTACCGGATTCCTGAAATTCTAGGCACACTCATGAAATGGACCAATGGGAAAATGCCCACTTCATCGGTACCTCGGACATTCTCCGTCCCATTGCTATTGCGCCGACTGTAACACCTCGTTCCAATACACTTAAATCTAGATAACCTACCGTTGTAGCAACAGTAACCAATCTAACTGCGTCAGACACTTGTTCTCTTATGTAGGCGTTGCCGACCACAGCTCCTGTTTACATATCTCTGTATTTGAATAAGCCGGCCGCTGTGACCGAGCGGTTCTAGGCGCGTCAGTCAGGTACCGTGCTGCTGCTAGTTTCGCAGGTTCGAATCCTGCCTCGGGCATGGATGTGTGTGATTGGGTTAGTGAGGTTTATGCAGTTCAAAGTCTAAGGGACTGATGACCTCAGATGTTAAGTTCCATAGTGCATACAGCCATTTTTTGTATTTGAATACGCATGCCAATTCCAGTTTATTTGGTGCTTCATTGTAACATTGTGCATGAAGTAACAGGGGGCATAAACGCCAAAATATAAGGAAGTTTGAGACATGGCAAAAAGAATGGGAACCATCTGACAAAAGCTGTCGTGTCTTTTTCTTCTTCTTGAATAACTGGGAGCTGTTGAAGCTGATACACTTTGATCTAAGAGGCGGTATGGTACACTGCCCTTCGGGCCTTGGCGCTTTTCTTACATACACGCACTACTTTGGCCTTAGTCAAAGTGAAACTTGTGAAGGGGAAAAATAGGTCCCCTAGCATATAACAATACAATGTGGCCACTCATACACAGTCGCCTGATGACAAAAACCGAAGACATAGATCCGTCTTTAAGAGACACCGATAAATGACGCAAATTTAGCTACATCGCTGTTGCACTATCAAGAGCGCCACACGTTAGTTATAAACAGGTAGGACCATAAACAACATTACGACAAGACACGCCGCAAGCCACTTCACGATGCATGGGACAACACAGATCGAAACACTGATATGAACACATATGAACTTAAAGGAACAGATGATGATATGAACACCAGATACAGATAAACATACGACGTAGCAGCAGAAGACACAACTACAAGTAATATGCATCTAATATGTATACTGCAACCAATATGTACATGGGATTAGAAATAAACTAAGAATAATAAATGAAACATACAGTCCATTTCTTCATTTATCCTCGGTTTTAGACATATAATTGTCTAATATCTAAACTGTATAAGATACAAACTATAAAACGTTTGAACCTTATGATTTTGTACATAAAATTACACATGCAGTACAATAAGACCTAACCACACAACCATGAATGCGCAACATAGATAATCAGTGGGAGATTAGTCTCAGTATCATTATTTCAAGGATCCTGTCGAAGTTATGGCGCTCGCAAATGGAGAATGTAAACACTGTAATAATAATGTCATACCTCATACACAAACTGCGTATAGTCAGTCTCATGGCATACACACACAGGGTGACAATTATTGAACTATATGAAATAAAATCGTTATAAATTCTGAATGGTTTGCGTTAGGGCGTTCAAACTGCACCGTTGACATGATGGAATTTAATATGCACTGTAAGGTTTGGTTTAATACGAAGCCCACTTTCATGTGAATAGCTCCGTCAGTAGGCAAAATTGGGTCATTTGGGGGACTGAGAAACCGCATTTTGCGGTCGAGAAATCTCTTCACCCTCAGCGAGTGACTGTGTGGCGTGCGATGTTCAAATGGTTCAAATGGCTCTGAGCACTATGGGACTTAACTGCTGTGGTCAACAGTCCCCTAGAACATAGAACTACTTAAACCTAACTAACCTAAGGACATCACACACATCCATGCCCGAGGCAGGTTTCGAACCTGCGACCGTAACGGTCACGCGGTTCCAGACTGTAGTGCCTAGAAACGCACGGCCACTCCGGCCGGCGTGCGATGTCCAGTCACGGAATAGTCGGTGCGGTATTTCTCGATAGCATGGTGACAATCGAACGGTACGTAAAGACTTTGGAAGATGATTCCATCCCCATTATCCAAAGTAAGCCTGATTTTGACAAGATGTCATTCATTTAAGACGGACCTCAACGCAACATAAGTAGGAAAATCTGTAAATTTATAGTAAGGACTATGGGACCAAACTGCTGAGGTCATCGGTCCCTAGGCTTAAACACTGCTTAAAATATCTTTAAACTAAGTTACGATGAGGACAACACACACCCATGCCCGAAGGAGGACTCGAACCTCCGACGGGGGCAGCCGCACAAACCGTGACAAGGCGGCTAAGATCGCACAACTACCAGCGCGGCCATAGAAGTAGGAGAGTGTTCGATGTACTGGAAGACCCATTTGAGGACCGCGTTCTGGACCTGGGTCACCCAGAGGCCAGTGGCATAGGTTCAAATGGTTCAAATGGCTCAGAGCACTATGGGACAGCTGTCACTTACCTGTAAGTAGTAACTCACTCATTTCGCTTTCTTCCCGTTGACAACGAATGCTACTCCTGTTAGACTATTTTCTGCTTAAGTTTCCTGCCCTATACTCATCTGACCAGAAATCCTTGTTTTCATTCCATTTCACTTCACTGATCCCCACTACATCTAGACTGACTCTGTGCGTTTCCCTATACAGATATTCAAGTTTCCCTACGACGTTCAGCCGTATACTGTGGCTGAGCGGTTCTAGGCACTTCAGTCCGGAACTGCGCTGCTGCTACGGTCGCAGGTTCGAATCCTGCCTAGGGTGTGGATTTGTATGATGTCCTTAGGTTAGCTAGGTTGAATTAGTTCTAACTCTAGGGGACTGATGACCTCAGATGTTAAGTCCCATAGTGCTAAGAACCATATGACCTACGACGTTTAGACTTCTGGCATTCCATTCCTGGCTAGTGGAATGTTCCCCTTCCGTTGGTTATTCAATCGTATTTCATCGTCATCACTCTCTTGGCACTCCCTCCCAAATATCCGATCGGAGGACTAGCCCAGAACCTTTTTCCAATGGAGTGATCGTCATGACACTTTCC
The DNA here is from genome assembly GCF_021461385.2 of Schistocerca piceifrons. Lineage (NCBI taxonomy): Eukaryota > Metazoa > Arthropoda > Insecta > Orthoptera > Acrididae > Schistocerca > Schistocerca piceifrons. Next base: position 407,033,862 of record NC_060139.1, read on the forward strand.
CATTTACCGAGGACGCTTTGCTGTTAGTCAAAGACCAGACCGCAGGTGCAATAAGTCTACATTATTTGATCAAGACTGTCCGAATACCTCTGTGTAAAGCGGAGTTGAGTGCCAGACGTCACGAGATGTATACCGGACAGTATAAAATTACTGTGTTGAAGTAGAGAAGCAGTGAAAGCTTAGTGGATCAGCCTGGAGAAATCAATGACTTCGACCGTAGTCTACCGTTTTGACGTCCCTGACTAAGAAATGCACCAGGGACATTTCAACACTTCTAAGGCCGTCCGATCGTTGGTGATGTGATTGTGAAGTGGAAACTCTAAGAAGCCGCGTAAACTAAATCAGAACCGGGCAGACTTCATCGAGTGACGGACAGAGCTCTTCCGGTATTGCGGAGCTTGGTTGATAACGTTCCTAAGATTTATTCACAGGAAAGAATCAATTGTGAGTTCCAAAGTAACACCAGCAGTTCAGTTAGCACAATGACTGTGCGCAGGGACTTGAGAAGAATTGGGTACAATGTTCCAGCAGCTCAACGGCCGTCCATATATTTCTGTTGTCAATGCTGAGCGACGGTTTGCGGCGGCGCGGTTTCTTCTGCCCTTTTTACCAGCATCCACCTGTGAACTCGTCACAGCAGATCGCCGGTAGGAAAGCCGAGTAGAAACGTACCGTACTGCGACTCGCACCAGGCTGCATACAACGTAACTATTATAAAATTCGGGAAAAGGTCTTAATTTTGAATGAAAAGTGGAAATTCTGGCAAAACCTCGGTGTATTCTGACGTTGAGAATTACAAGTTCACTGCCAAGACCGTGCACATACCCTGTCATTCACATTAGCAAGTTTATGGTAACGTATTTCCCGAAATCTGAACAGCTACTCATCAGGGATTGTTCTTAAATGAAAATGATCGCTATACTATTAAGTTTGTCAGTGTCTAAAGAAATTCAGTTTTTAGTGACCAATCTGCTCAATATTCCACGCGTAATTACTGTCTTTTCTGATACACAAAATTCCTTAAAAATCCGTACTTTCTAAAAAACTCACCGGAATTAATATGCCTTCACTATAAAGCACTTCTAAGACAAATAGCACAACTCCTTCGGAGCTCATACTACACACGACCGTGCCATCGAAAGGCTGGGCTCCGACTACTTAGACAGTCGTAAGAATTCTGTATCTCCAGGAGAAAAGACACGTGAAGAATACTCCGTTCTGATTGGTCAGTTTTCTTGAAGGCCAATAGAAAAACATTTCTCTTCCTCGTTAGTCCGCGCTTTCGTGACTAACCAATCAACAAATAACACACTTTCGAACTGTACTTTTTCCCCAAATAAATATTTAACATTCTGATATTTTGTTTATGCTTTATGTTATTAACTATTTTCATTTCACTCGAATTAGCTTTCCTTTTACCATTAACTGACTTAACATATTATGATTCAAAATTACCCTCGTCTGCATTGACACTGTCTTAAAACTTTCTCACACTACAGCGTTCATTATTGGAATAATGATCTACATATTTACTTTAGACCACATTTACGCATGATTCACAATAATAAAAGCATATACAAAACTGTACAAACATAAATAAACAAAAAAGCCTTCAAAAATTAAAAAGAACAATTCACAAAAACGTTCTCTTGAGCTGTTTCTTGAATGTCTGTGTCCGCTACAGCACTCTGATGGATCAACATTAGAACCACATACTCGACTGAACCCGCTTCATACCATCGTCCCTGTGCACGCATGAGTCATTTTCCCGATACACAGGCTCTAGACAGGAGCGATATAATGCGCCACACCTCACATCCCCTATGATTATAAAGGTTTTTTTTTTCAAAAATTTTAGAATATAAAAATTATCGATCCTGGTTTCAATCTTACAAAATTTTTTTATTCTTATAAACTAAAATTACAAATTTCTTACTTTGGACTGAGAGTATACAATTAACCTAGCCAAATATTTTAATTTCTTTATGAAAAATCATTTCTTATTTGACGAAACTGATGTAAATTTTCAAAACAAATCTACCACAATTTAATAACTTTTTCAACATTTTAAAATTCTTGGTTCGTAAAAGTCGTTTGAAGCTGTTTTCTTTTTTTTATTAATGCACTATGAATGTATTCTTCCATTTAATAATGGTATTTTATCCTATATTAGCACAAGCACAACACTATAGCCATCAAATACATTTCCCTGGGTTTTGATTATGGGACTCTTGCGTTTTAGCGTCCATATCATTCCTCCACTCTCCACATACCTGTCCTTCCAGGGTTTAGATGCAACGTTGTCCCTGAAACCATTCTTCCATCTAAGACCACTTTCTTTACCTACATCCTAATACACAATCACTTATTATTACAAGAAATTATTTATGAATTTTATATTTTGGTTGACTTCATTTCAAAAGAAGTCAATAGGCAGAGTGAAAATTATTTCACGAATCTCTTTCCTTTAAAAGATTGAATGAGTTTTTTTTTTAAAAAAAAATAAGAACTAGTTGCTGTTGGAAGCAAAACTAAATTTTCTTCGCTTTAACTCAACTGGAGAAAATTTAATTGTGAAAAACACATTTCACACAAAGCAATTATTTACAAACATTTTATAATACATAGTTACCATTTTCATGCAGTGTCTCTTTGCATCACTTCTTCTTCATACGTTTTACCACTATAAACAGAAATCAAAAATTTTTATTTACAATACATATATATTATAAACTCCACATTTATTCATATTCCTTTCATTATAAACGTTCTTCAGCTTTATCCAAGTATATTTTTCGTCATATTTGTTACACTTCCTTTAACTATGTGGCCACTGTATACCCCTTTTCATCACTACAATATGCCTTTTCATGACCACCACAATTTTCTGTTCATCATCGAAACCTCCTTTGTTAACTACACTTTTCACTTCTGGTTACTTTCATCTCCATTCATTAACATATTTATGTCGTCACTTCACTCCATTACAATTTGACCCCCCTTTCTCTCACCAAAGAACTTACTTCATCATAAGATACTACAACGCCCTCTGATTTCTCAAACACATTACCTCCACTGACAGAGAAGAAAATTAAATATGATAGATTCTGCTGAGAATGACAGAAGAGGAAGACTGACGGTATGAAAAGAAACAGAAATAGCATTGTCAGTAGCTCGAGCACCTGGTGTTCGTCAAACATCTAGCACAGCATAAGTTGCAACGCCTTGTGAGGCCTATACGCTCAGCTCTCATCATTCCCATACTCAACTTAACCCTCTAAATCTTCCTTCCTTCTACAATACCTAATTGGTATGCTGGCTATTAATTCTTTGGTCAAATTATTTTTTCAGAAAAATGGTACAACCACATCTTTACCATTTATTTAAAAAATTACTATCTTTCACTAAAATTTAATCTCTGATTGTACTGATTAAAGAAATCAACGCCAATTAGCTTTTACACTCCTGGAAATTGAAATAAGAACACCGTGAATTCATTGTCCCAGGAAGGGGAAACTTTATTGACACATTCCTGGGGTCAGATACATCACATGATCACACTGACAGAACCACAGGCACATAGACACAGGCAACAGAGCATGCACAATGTCGGCACTAGTACAGTGTATATCCACCTTTCGCAGCAATGCAGGCTGCTATTCTCCCATGGAGACGATCGTAGAGGTGCTGGATGTAGTCCTGTGGAACGGCTTGCCATGCCATTTCCACCTGGCGCCTCAGTTGGACCAGCGGTCGTGCTGGACGTGCAGACCGCGTGAGACGACGCTTCATCCAGTCCCAAACATGCTCAATGGGGGACAGATCCGGAGATCTTGCTGGCCACGGTAGTTGACTTACACCTTCTAGAGCACGTTGGGTGGCACGGGATACATGCGGACGTGCATTGTCCTGTTGGAACAGCAAGTTCCCTTGCCGATCTAGGTATGGTAGAACGATGGGTTCGATGACGGTTTGGATGTACCGTGCACTATTCAGTGTCCCCTCGACGATCACCAGTGGTGTACGGCCAGTGAAGGAGTTCGCTCCCCACACCATGATGCCGGGTGTTGGCCCTGTGTGCCTCGGTCGTATGCAGTCCTGATTGTGGCGCTCACTTGCACGGCGCCAAACACGCATACGACCATCATTGGCACCAAGGCAGAAGCGACTCTCATCGCTGAAGACGACACGTCTCCATTCGTCCCTCCATTCACGCCTGTCGCGACACCACTGGAGGCGGGCTGCACGATGTTGGGGCGTGTGCGGAAGACGGCCTAACGGTGTGCGGGACCGTAGCCCAGCTTCATGGAGACGGTTGCGAATGGTCCTCGCCGATACCCCAGGAGCAACAGTGTCCCTAATTTGCTGGGAAGTGGCGGTGCGGTCCCCTACGGCACTGCGTAGGATCCTACGGTCTTGGCGTGCATCCGTGCGTCGCTGCGGTCCGGTCCCAGGTCGACGGGCACGTGCACCTTCCGCCAACCACTGGCGACAACATCGATGTACTGTGGAGACCTCACGCCCCACGTGTTGAGCAATTCGGCGGTACGTCCACCCGGCCTCCCGCATGCCCACTATACGCCCTCGCTCAAAGTCCGTCAACTGCACATACGGTTCACGTCCACGCTGTCGCGGCATGCTACCAGTGTTAAAGACTGCGATGGAGCTCCGTATGCCACGGCAAACTGGCTGACACTGACGGCGGCGGTGCACAAATGCTGCGCAGCTAGCGCCATTCGACGGCCAACACCGCGGTTCCTGGTGTGTCCGCTGTGCCGTGCGTGTGATCATTGCTTGTACAGCCCTCTCGCAGTGTCCGGAGCAAGTATGGTGGGTCTGACACACCGGTGTCAATGTGTTCTTTTTTCCATTTCCAGGAGTGTATATACATAGATCGAGGATTACAAGGAAGTTATGGAGTACTTTCACACCATTTATTTTCACTGGCAACCAGAACTTCGTGTTGAACAGGTTTCTTAACTTTTAGTGTAGTTACAATTTCTGCATCCCCATTACTGCCGTTATTACGAGTTCATTTCTGTTTGGCAACGATTCTAACCAACTTTTACTCACAGCACATGAATCACTGTTACTATCTGCTAAACACTGTACTTATTCGTTACACACTTGCAGACTAATTACTGGCTGACTCAATACCTTCGTTTCACTGCTAGTGTCAGATCCCTACTCCAAACAATCGTTCACAACCTTTTACCGGTTTCTCCATTCTTCTGTAAAGGATTCGTGATAGTATTTTGTAACCGTGACTTATGAAATTGATAATTCGGTATTTTTCACACCTTACATCACCTGCATTCCTTGAAATAGGAATTATTGTAATCTTGAAACTTCCTGGCAGATTAAAACTGTGTGCGGGGCCGAGACTCGAACTCGGGAACTTTGCCTTTCGTGGGCAAGTGCTCTACGAACTGAGCTACCCAAGCACGACTCACTCCCTGTCCTCACAGCTTCAATTCTGCCAGTACCTCGTCTCCTACCTTCCAAACTTTACAGAACCTCTCCTGCGAACCTTGCAGAACTAGCACTCCTGAAAGAAAGGATAAAGTTTGGAAGGTAGGAGACGAGGTACTGGCAGAAATAAAGCTGTGAGGACGGAGCATGAGTCGTGCTTGGGTAGCTCAATTGGTAGAGCACTTACCCGCGAAAAGCAAAGGTCCCGAGTTGGAGTCTCGGTCCGGCACAAAGTTTTAATCTGCCAGGAAGTTTCATATCAGCGCGCACTCCGCTCCAGGGTGAAAATCTCATTCTGTATTATAATCTTCCTGACAACAAAGGGCATTTCGCTTCTCTCATACATCTTGCTCACCAGATAAAAGAGTATTGTCATGAATGGCTCTCCCAAGGCTATCAGATGTTATAATGGTATGTAATCTACTCCCAGAGCCTTGGTTGAACTTAAGTCTTTCAGTGCTTTGTCAAATTCTTCATGCAGTGCCATATCTCGGTTTCTCATCTTCATCTACGTCCTCTTCCATTTCAGTAATATTGTCCTCAAGTACATCTCCCTTGTATGGTTCCTCAATATACTTCATCGAACTTTCTGCTTTCCCTTCTTCGTTTAAAACTGGTTTCCCATCTGAGCTCTTCATACAGGTGGTTCTCTTTTCTCCAACGGTCTAATTTTCCTGTATGCAGAATCTATGTTACTCCTAGTGATGTGTGCTTTTATATCCTTACATATGTCCTCTAGTCATTCCTGCTTAGCCATTTTGCACTTCCTGTCGATCTCAGTTTTTTAGACATTTGCATTGCCTTTCGCCTGCTTCATTTACTGCATTTTCATTTTTTTTTCAATGCGTAAGCACAAAGGCGTAAAATATATTCAGTGGTAATATGCAAAAAAAGTAACAAAAAATAAACACCACGAACCAAATGTCAATTTATTCCAAAGCGTAGTCGTCAGGTGGCAAAGTCACGTCTTCGCTAGTCAACTGAGCTAGCTTCGAAACGGAACTCATCAGTGAAGACAGATTCCTGTCAATTAAATTCCAGTCCGAAGACGTGTCTGGAGACCGATCGGATAGTAGTGGGATACCTATCTGATTGTCGCCCCTGTAAGGCCCCACCAAGGGAATGATGGACATTGCCTAACAAGATTGCCGGATCTCTCTCAAACTGACGTCGTTTGGAGCATTATGGGCGGGGACCTCCAACCATCCCGAGATTCTGACACCAATTGGACAGACTCTGATTCTATATTTCTCACCACAGCCAGCAACACTATCAATAGTAAGCCAAATAATTGTCTGCTTAGGGGAAATAGGTGGACCAACGGGTTATTGCCTTCCTCAATTTGTGAAGCTTTCCCTGCTACGGTCGCAGGTTCGAATCCTGCCTCGGGCATGGATGTGTGTGATGTCCTTAGGTTAGTTAGGTTTAAGTAGTTCTAAGTTCTAGGGGACCGATGACCTGAGATGTTAAGTCCCATAGTACTCAGAGCCATTTGAACCGTTTAAGAAGTGAATATATTAACAACAACGCACAAATACTATTTTAGGCCTAATTTCATTAGAATTATTGTCGCTTAAAACATGCTCACAATTAAGAGGTTTGAATAAAATATAACCACCGACGGCACAAACGTGCTGAAACATGTTTTGCCTTAAGTGTTCGCGTAACAGGTTTACCTTGTAGCCAGTAATTTAATCAGCAAACATGGCTACTGCAAATGTAGTAAAACAAAATTACGAGCCGGGATAAGATGCAGTAGAGTGCCTTGCCTCCACGTAGTTGAGTCATCGCCCCTTCGGAGCGTAAGACGGAGATAGGTACGAGAGGTAAAGAATCAGTGAATAGAAATGAACGCCATAGTTTGCCTCTAACAACAGCGCCAAGAGGTATAAGCTTCGCTCCTGAGTACCAGGAAGCACTCGCCGGAGAGAATCGACGTCAATAAATATTGCAGCGACGACACTGTAGGAAGAAAAAGGAGTTTCGATGCCGAGGAGTGAGATAAGACCCGCCGGGCGAACGCGACGATGTTGATGTATCGTGCCCGCTGCGTCGTGCCTCTCCGCCGTGGCCGTAATACTGTTTGCGGGAGAAGGAATAAGGGCACGCGCGGGAGGCGCCGCCTGTCTGCAGCCTCTGGCTGACGGCGGGAACGACGTTGGACGACGTCGTGTGGCCGACGTCGTCGCCTCAGAATGAGACTACGCAGCACTGCATAGCTCTAACGTCTTGGAGTCTTCGCCGCATGTACTTGCAAGGAGACTTATCACGATATACACGCTCATATTATTAATCCTTTTGTTATATCAGCCTTTAATCCAGTATCATGGCGCAATCGTTTCTCTATAACGTTGGAATCTCATATATCGAGAAAGGTTGTTTCCACTGTAAGGTGCCAGGACATGGGCACTTACTCGTTAGCTTACCAACAAGAGTATTAACAATAAAGGGACTGGCAAGGGCATCAGACGATTGACTCTATTGGATTATGACAAATTTGAGGCACTCTCGAGCAGTACTCCCAGCATGTCTGCAGGATTGAGCCACTAACTTAAAGCATTGGTGAAAAGCGTCGGAAGTTGAGAATTGTGGAATGTAAAGTCTGCAGATGGCCGTAGCTCGCCGGGCCGCCGTGGACGGCAGGTAGCGGTCACAGGAAACGCGGGACAATACGGCGCTTTTGGAGGTAGCCCGACATCCGGAGCCACCTGTGCTGGGCAACAGCGGCGATGACGGGAATTGCGTTTGCCTAGGGGCGTTATGAGCTAATAGATCATTGGGTAGATCTCAGTGGAGGGATTTAGGCCATGATAGAGCGTTCGACATTGGCCGAAATTGAGTATTCTTCCACCGCGTTTTCGTACGGGTGGGAGACGAGAGAATTGTGGAAGGACTTCGCCTTCAGCTATCGAGCGGTACGGACTTGGAGACGGTGTCTTGGCCATCTTCTTCGAGGGGAAATGGTTCAAACGGCTCTGAGCACTATGGGGCTTAACTGCTGAGGTCATCAGTCCCCAAGAACTTAGAACTACTGAAACCTAACTAACCTAAGGACATCACACACATCCATGTCCGAGGCAGGATTCGAACCTGCCACCGTAGCGGTCGCGCTGTTCCAGACTGAAGCGCCTGGAACCGCTCGGTCATACCGGCCGGCCTTCGATGGGAGGTATACGGTCTGTATCGCAGCATTGCACCAACGTGTGTTCCGTGCAGAGTTCTGCGGTTAGAGTTCTTTGTGTGCTCAGAAGCGATATTTTCACCAACGCCTAACCACTTCCAACAACTTACCTAATATTCTCGACCTAGAAGTTATCCTTGCGAGGCGCCGAGTATTCATCAACGCAGCTGCTGCTAATAGGGGTGCGTAATTGCAAATTGTTAATGTGCCATTCTCAGGAGTGTGTGGGTGGACGAAGGGATTCACATATTTTTTTGTAAATTTTGTCAGGTCTGGGGAATATCAAATTAAAATGCCAATATTACGATTGAATTATGGACTTCATTATAGCTAGCATTTACCCTGTCCCAGTAAGCTTAACATGTACTCTAGTCACTTCACAGCTTGCCCAGACGGGAAGGAAAGAAGGTCTGCAGCCTTCTATGTCACCGAAGGGCAGGTAAGCTTACACCACGTCGTCCAGATAGAGAAATAACAAAATCAAGACACAAAGGAATTAATGAAAGTAGTGCCAGTGGGCTATGATTTACGTCAATGGGAAAAGTTGAAAATCTGTGCTGGACCGGGATGCCAAAGCGACCTCAATCTTCCTGGGCAGGTGCGGTGACAACTACGCTATCCGGGCACAGTCGTTTGCACAACCGCATTGACTACTCTATCATGCCTTCCGCCAGATCCAAGTAATTATCAAATTATACCAATAACTATCGATTTGGTGCCCCTGCTCGTTAGTCATGAGCAGCGCCTGTTGGACGGAGGGGGTCCAACAGCCGATTAGTCTCAGTCATTTCACCAGGAAGGAGGTACACGGCTCGTGTTGTCTGTAGTTCAACCATGACTAGACGATCAGTAACGCTTTTCGATCGCATCCGCATTGTTACTTTGTGCCAGGAAGAGCTCACAATGTGTGAAGTTCCAACGTCTGCAGCTCGTGGTCGTGCGGTAGCGTTCTCGCTTCCCACGCCCGGGTTCCCGGGTTCGATGCCCGGAGGAGTCAGGGATTTTCTCTGCCTTGTGATGGCTGGGTGTTGTGTGATGTCCTTAGGTTATTTAGGTTTAAGTAGTTCAAAGTTCTAGGGGAGTGATGACCATAGATGTTAAGTCCCATAGTGCTCAGAGCCATTTGAACTATTTTTTTAAAGTTTCAACGCGTCTCGGAGTGAACCAAAGCGATGTTGTTTGGATATGGAGGAGATACAGATGCATGCCTCGCTCATGGTCTCCAACCTACTGATTATGGCTCGGAGGAATCCTGACAGCAACGCTTTTCTTGCAGCAACTGGACGTCGTGTTACGACTCGAAATGTGCGAAATAGGCTGTATGATGTGTAACTTCACTTCCGACGTCCATGGCAAGGTCCACCTTTGCAGCCACGACAGCATGCAGCACCGTACAGATGAGCCCAACAACATGACGAATAGACCACTTAGGATTGGCATCTCGTTCTCTTCACCGATGAGTGTCGGATATGCCTTCAACCAGACAATCGTCGGAGACGTGTTTGGAGGCAGTTGGTGAGGCTGAACGCCTCAGAGATACTGTCCAGTGTGTGCAGCAAGGTGGACGTTTCCTGCTGTTTTGAGGTGGCGTTATGTGGGGCTGACGTACGCCGCTGGTGGTCATGGAACGCGCCGTAACGCCTGTACGATACGTGAATGCCATCCTCCGACCGAAAGTGCAACCATATCGGCAACATACTGGCGAGTCATTTGTCTTCATGGACGACAATTCGCGCCCCATCGTGCACATCTTGCGAATGACTTTCTTCAGGATATTGACCTCGCACGACTAGAGTGGCCAGCATGTCCTCCAGACATGAACCCTACCGAACATGCCTGAGATAGATTGACAAGGGCTGTTTGTGGACAAAGTTACCCACCAAATACTCTGAGTGATCTACGTAAGGTCGCCGTTGAGGAGTGGGACAATCTGGACCAATAGTGCCTTGATGAACTTATGGATAGTATGCCACGACGAATACAGGCATTCATCAATGCAAGAGGACGTGCTACTGGGTATTAGAGGTACCAGTGTATACAGCAGTCTGGACCGCCACCTCTGAAGGTCTCGGTTTATGGTGGTACAACATGCAATGTGTGGTTTTCATGAGCAATAAAAAGGGCGGAAATGATTTTTATGTTGACCTCTATTCCAATTTTCTGTACGGGTTCCGGAACTCTCGGAACAGAGGTGATGCAAAACTTATTTTGATGTGTGAATTTGAAATTCTGTGATAAATTAACTCCGGATGCTGGAGCAGGACTCGAAACCAGAACGTCGTCTTTAGCGAGCATGAATGATGGTCCCCAACGTATTGTGGAGAGGCTCAGTGAAGTCAGGAACGTAAGACCGAGACACTGGTGGTGATAAAGTTGTGAAGTGAGTCGTGCATCGACAGCACATTCAAGAAGAACATTGCCCTCCAAGGGGAAAGTTACTCATTCGAGACCTGGACGAGCTCACAGTTTGAATCTGCAACGAAGTTTCGGCGAATGTTAAAGGAAGTACTCGTTGAATAGGACATGAGACAGAGTTTTAGCCTAGCCTGAAAGTTATTCGAACTGTACAGTGATGAAGATGTGTAGGAAAAGGTGAAATTAGAAAGTGACGTTGAAATTCAGAGAGAGAAAAAAATTTAAATATTGAGGTTGACTAATAGCAGTGTAATATTCTTAGGGACGACAAAGGACTTGAAAAACATTGGAACGGAATAGATTCTGTCCTGTGAATTTAGAAGCTAGATAAAAGTTAAATTAAAACAAATTTAATGGAACGTGTCAGATTACAGCAAGCAATGCTGAGGGCATTAGATTACAAACGAGACCCTAAAAGTACAAGACGAATTTTGGCCAGCAAAATAGCTGGCGATGACCAAATTAGAGAACATTTAAAATACGGACTGACAATACAAATTCAGTTACCACAGTGAAAGAATAGACTTAACCAATCGCTTTTTAATTTGTTTACAGGTCCATGTCTATAGTCATGATACTCATTGAAATGCCCACTTACAAGGAATACAGAGATGGATCTGCAAACTAACGAAAACCAGTTAAATGTCTGTTATTATAGGTTATCTGTCTTGAGCTGACTGCAATGTAATTAGAAAGAACCACACCAGACGCGTCTCGATTTAATTTATAAGGCATCTTCTGTGGCAATCTGTATATTGGATACATACGTTTGTACATATATTTTTTGATTCTTTTGGGTTAAAAACAGGTTCTCCTTTATGAAGTTAGTCTGTAGCTACTTACGGTGTTCTTTACACCTTCCTCTCTTGCTATGAGTCGCTGATGTCGACAGGCTTCATTTCACATCTGCAGTTTTTGGCATTTTGCGTTATTTCCTGCGCTGCACTATTTACAATTGACTTTCTTAACCGTTTTTCACTCATCACTGCTGCAGTGTTTATGCCTATTCGTTTGTTTTCCTGAGTGTTACCAACTTATGTGAAACGATTTTGTGTGTGTATGTGTGTGTGTGTGTGTGTGTGTGAGAGAGAGAGAGAGAGAGAGAGAGAGAGAGAGTGAGAGATAGTGTGTTAGTGAGAATGTCTTGTATGTCGACAAAGACTTGAGAGGAATGGGCCTTTTTCTGTTTTTGTTTTTTTTGTTTCTGTTTTTTCAAGCGGGGGAGGTGAGGGGGGGGGAGGGGGAGGATGACGGCGATGGCCTGGACGGTGATTACAGGATAGATCTGGGAGAAAATGGTAGTAGTAAATGGAGCCTTTGGTTATATTTGTACTTTTAATGTTACATTAAGTGGTCGGTCAGTTTAAAGAGTGTGTGGTTTGCCAAGATGATCTGATCTTTTATGAGTAGTTTCTTTTCTGTATTGGTTTTTACGACGTGGTAGTCTTCTTGTAAGATGAGGAGGTGCTTTTTGTTGTTGTTTATCCTTATGATTTCCATGTCTGTGTCTCTGGTTGTAGTTTTATGTTGGTGTTGGTGAAAGTGTTCTGCAAAAGTTGAATAATTTGTCCTATATTTCCATGCTCTTATCTGATATCAAATGTCCTGGTGGTGTGACCTACGTATCTTCCCCCCACATATACTGCATTACTGTTTGTATATTCTTGATTTCTGATACAGATCAGTTTTTTCTATTGTTTTTGGGAAGTCTCTCTGAACTAAGATGTTAGTTTTTTTTTAATATTGTGTGTGTATTTATGGTTGTATGTCATTGTCTACCATCTTTTACTTTACTTTTTACTAGTTCAATAATTCATCATTTTCAAAGTGATAATTAGAAAATTATGACTACCCATTGTAACGCGAAATGCATGTAAGGTGGCAATATTTGTCACCATGAATTTAATATTCTGCATATTCTTTTCGATTTGTATTTGTATTAGACCATTGTTTGTGATGAACAATAGGATGGTTAATGATTTCATTGGCTACTATTGGATAACAACTTCTGTAGTGCAGCACGTCTGGGAGTTAATTAGAGCTGAGCACTGAGAGATAGGGTGACGTGGGCCATCCTCAGGAGCCGTTATCTGCTGAAGATGGGCTGAAACGAGCCTTGTCGTGTTCTTCAAGGATGGACATTTACTGTTCTAAGAGAGAGGGAGGGAGAGAGAGAGAGAGAGACAGAGAGAGACAGAGAGAGAGAGAGAGCAGAGAGAGGGGTTGGCGGTTTACAACACTGGAGGCCGCAGAACTCAGGTAGTGTGGGCTATGCGGAGCCGGAGGTTGCACTCTAGTGGCCCTAAAAAACTTTAGAATAGCGGACCTGGAGGAAGGGATGGAATAAGGCGAAAGGACACCCTCTTAAAGCAAAGATATTCAATAGGTCGTAAGCGATGGTCGCGGGCTGACCTCTGAGGATTCTTTTCATGGGAAGTATTTTAATCGCTTGTAGGCATGAGAATTCCATTTCGGAGACATTAGGCAATCACACGTACACACGCTGTATGTTATATACGCCACGGGGGTTTACACGTGTATCTGGAAAACAGGAGTTCCTTATTATTGGATATAAATGGTAGAAAACATTTTGACAAGGCTTGGATATTGCCTTGTACGGATGTGAAAGATGGACCATAAACAGTTCAGCTTCTGAAATGTAATGCTACAGAAGAATGTTGAAAAGTAGATGGGTAGAGGTAATGATTAGAATTGGGGAGATAAGAAATTTATTGCACAACTGGACTGAAATAAGGAATTGTTTGACGATGCGCATCCTGAATCACAATGGAACCATCAATTTGGTAATCGAGAGAAGGTTGGAGGCAAAAACTGTAAACTGAGACATATATGGTTATTGTAGAGGTGGATAAAAGGCAATGAGATATCTACAAATTGATAACATATTAATAAGATCTGTGTGTGTGTGTGTGTGTGTGTGTGTGTGTGTGTGTGTGTGTACAAGGGTTGCCTAGAATGTAATGCACCGTATTTTTTCTTTTCTTTCTCAGCCGAATACAGTGCTACGAATTCTTGTTTGTGGGTGATTGTTCAGGTGTAGAACCCTGCAATAATAGATAACTAATCCATACAGCAAAATTAAATAAACCAACTGCTGAACAATCACCAACAAACAAAAAGACCATATTTATAAGCGTGCCTTCCCTAGGGAAGATTTCTCACCAAATTGCCAACCTCTTCAAGGCATACAACATAAAAATATGTTTCTTCACCAACAACAAAATACAAAATAAAATCATACACAGCACCATAACCACTATACAACAGTATCAAAAGTCTGGTGTGGACTAGCTCATTTCCAACTCATTTCCTAGCTTCTACATTGGACAAACTGGTAGAAGCTTCACTACATAATTTAAAGAACACATAGATGCACTCCATGTTAACAACCTGAATAAGTCCAGTTTTGCCTCACATTTTGCCCAACACAATCATTCTGCAAACAACATCGAAGAGAATCTGCAAATATTCCATTTTGCCAGCAAACGCACAATACTTGACCTTCTTGACGAAAATGAAATATTTATCTACAGAAATACAGCATCTAACTACTTACTCAATGATCAAACTGAACTGAGAAACAAATTTATCCTTCATAAATTTGAAGATCTACTAGTTCAAAAGAAGTAACCACTCTACGAAACCTACACCGCACCGCCTCTCCAATCCCCCCCCCCCTCCCCAACGATCCCCCTCCCCATCCTTACATCCTAACTACACCAGTGCCAACGTAATATCCTACCACAGAATAAAACCTGTATTATATTTCTAAATGTTAAAGCCCTCTTCTGCTAACAAAAATCAGTACTTTTATGCATATTACTTCTAGCTGGAACAAACAGAAGCTGCCATTACCAATATTCCAGATCACTTTAATGTTAGAATATAAATAAGTCAACAGTTACAGAACTTTTGTTCATGGTTTTTAAATATAAAGTGTACAGGCATACAAATTAGTTCATTACAATCACTATAACTTTTATACATATACCTTTAGGTAGAATAAACAGAATCTGCTCTTGCTAATACCCCAGAAAATGTTAACATAGCAACGTAAATAAGTCAACAATTCATCTGAAGGTTAGTTATTAATTTAAATTTAAATATAAAGGTCCTAGTCTAACAGACAGCTGCATCTCACTGCAGATACAATACCTCTGTAGCATTGATTCATGAATATCTATGTTAATTCCAATCACATAAAAAATTTAAAAAAACGCTATAAACTGCCTGTATTATAAGTAATATACAAATAGAAATAAGATATCAGATCACCTGAAATTTGTTCTTGTAGTAGATTATTTATTTATTTTATTTTGTACTCTCATGTTATCGCCAGTCTGATTAAAATATTTGCCCTTACATCGACCTTAATACAGATAAAGAAGAACAAATTACACCTCTGTGCAAAATAGACCTATGCCATATCTTTCTCTCAAGAACTTTGTTACAAGCAACAGTTGTAAAGCGCATGCTGGATGCTGGAAAATTCTCGCTCTCGGAGTGTAATTAATATAGTTGGTGTGGAAGTGTGTGTAGTGACATAGCAACTGGACATCAAAATGGAGGCAGACAGATGGACTCTAACAGAAAAATCCACCTATACTGTCGCAAGCCAGCACCCAGCATTATGCTAGCAATAATGATGTAACTTCCTGAAACCATCTGAAGATGAACCTGAAAAGGTTCGAAAACCGGGTCATGGAATAAAACGTAATTAATCAAAAACGTGACTGATAACAGTTTTGTATAACTTATTTACAAAGAAGAATAATGTTCTTTTCATGGGAATTATCCTGGCACTGGGAATGAGAGAGTTACCTGTATGTGATATCTGAAATGCCAAAGCCTGCGAGGCTGGACGAAGCTTGGAGCAATCACTACTTTATTTATTTATTCACCCCAATAACTTATTTCAAAAAGTACATACTTATGGTTGCATTGCTTGGAACAGAGTGTATCGTGGATGGTGTGGCTGACCGTATGTGTCCGACAACGTAATCCAGTTCGCTTCAAAAAGCGACTTTTTTCACATAGTGCCGTTTGGTTGTCAGGAAGTAACCATGCAGAGATTTTCAATCTGGCGGGCAGCACAACACGTGAGGTGCATCTGACAATTAAAATGAAATTCATATAATTTAATAAATTGAAGATTCCGAGTCGAAGGTATCAGATTGAGTCCCGATGAAAATTATGTTTTTAGAAAACTTATTTTCTGTACATTTTGAATGTATAGGATATGAAGATGACGTGCGCTTGAGTTATGTCATGTTTCCCAACGTCCTTATAAGTTACGCAACAGCCATGCAATGAAAGTCCCGAACATGGACTATGCACAGCTGGATAACATAGTGTAATACCAACAGAGACAATGTAATTGATGAACAATATATTTATCACACTCCACCTACTGTTATATACGAAATGAAACAGTTTTTTAAAAACGTCGTAAGTATCTCTTCTTGATAAAAATATCCAGTGCAAAACCATGTGGTATGTAACGACTGCTTGAAATTTGTTTGCAAGATAAACAAATTTCACTTTAGAATGTAGAAGGCGGTTTCAGAAAAAAATTATACTGTAAAAAACTGAAAACTTTCTTACTAGGAAAGTGTGTAGGATTACAAACGCAGAAGCTATGCCTTATTCTGACAAGTCACGGATTAGATCTTGAGACACTAAAGTAAACATTTATTCAGATATGGCTACACAGTGTAAGAGAGTAATGAAGCGGAAACCGTTGACCAATTCTATCGGTGCTAGCAATGATGTGTGAAATTTAAAGATCATTTTCCACAACTTTAATATTTTGACACACAACGTACTCTTTCTCAAAACGTTTTCCTAGTAGAAGTATGACATTTTGAGTTAATGATTAGTTAAGACGTTGTAATACAGCTGAATTATACGATGCGTGAAATTATTATGTACTAAAAGACAGGAATTTAAAACTGTTGCATAAAATATGCACCGACTTATATTTTGAAAAAATGTAAAATCTTAAAGGCCAACCTGTTTTCAAAAATTACTAATTCAGTACAAAAGCAGAATTGTGCTGTATACTGTGAAAACAGCAAGAGCACAATCCCAAAACCTCACGAGAAAATATTGCTTTTCTTTGGTTCAGTTTAACACAGTATGTGTCGGACATTCCCTACAGACTTAATCACTGTGTCAGCTCCCACTGCATGCGGGACAGAGGAATGATCGGTGTTGACGATCACTGGCTGTAATCTGCCTGAAATCGTATTTGGAGTTCAGTGGTGTGGATACACAAAGTCAAAATTGCCTAAATCGGTGTTTATGTTATTTTACATAATCCTATAAATCCCATAAATCTTTATCAAGTAGTTTCCCATTCCGGGAGAGGAGCTGTGCGTAGGCTTCATCTGCTGAAACGCACACCCCATATCACACTGTATTTGCACGCAACCGAACCCTCGCCACTTCCTTTGCTCCCTTCCCTGCTGTATCATCTGCACAGATACGATCCGAGTTATACCGATACTACAGCGATGTGCATGTATGAATGCAAGTGGTGGTGAAGCTTTTCCCACATACGCACATCTAACAAATTTTTTCAGAAGTATGTAATATATTCCAAACACATATCTGATAGCCGGCAGTCTGCAATTGCTATAAACTCAAATTCCTGTGGTTTATGAGCTTGTAAGGTGTCAAAAATGGTTCAAATGGCTCTGAGTACTATGCGACTTAACTTCTGAGGTCATCAGTTGCCTAGAACTTAGAACTAATTAAACCTAACTAACCTAAGGACATCACACACATCCATGCCCGAGGCAGGATTCGAACCTGCGACCGTAGCGGTCGCTCGGCTCCAGACTGTAGCGCCTAGAACCGCACGGCCACTCCGGCCGGCTTGTAAGGTGTCAGGCAAATCCAACACCTTCCATGAAAACCCTGACATGATAGTGTCAGGCAAATCCAACACCTTCCATGAAAACCCTGACATGATAAGCAAATCCAGTAGTATGTCACATAGCTCCGAATAAATCGTGACATTAAATTAACCAAAGTAATACGAGTAACGAGTGAGCAAATGGAATACCACAGACTAACACAAGAATGCCTAAATGCATGTCATACCTTTCCACCGTGAGACAGACGCAGTTCCGAGGGGAGAAACGAGAACAGAAGCCGAGAGCAGAACCGTGTTAAGCTGGAAGGCCCTACGATAAGGGACGGACACCCACGTCGCCAGCTAATCGCTAGGACCACCCCCAGCCCATGTTAAAAGCTAGAGCCCTCCAGAAGAACAGTATAGATCTTACGATAGCACTAAAAGGGCCACATCAGCTGCAAGTTTTAGCGTGAGACTTTTTCGCGTCTCTGTTACGTTGCAAACTTTAAAAACATTGCCCTACCACGAAAAGTATAACGTTTCTCATTGGATAGACAGAATTTTTGTAGGTGGAGCTTAAGGTTAACATTGAGACCCTGATTGGTCAGATGAAAACACAGCCAGATAGTTTTTTTAAACCAACTTCGGTAAATTGTAGTAAGGAGAAGTTAGGAGAGAGTTGCTTCCGAGACGGCGAGGTGAGCGGAGCTGTGCTGGCCCCCACCCCCTGACGAACACTGACAAGGTAGTGAACGCACGCGATGCCGCATAACAGCGCATAAAGCTTCACTCACAACTGCAGAAGTCTCATCTGTTACACCCCCTTTTTCCGTAATACTAGTGTCGATCGTTAATTAAAGCTCATGGTGTTCACATTGGCACTTGAAGTAAAAATCTGAAACGCGATGATTTTTCTGTTATATAGTTATTGAGAAGCCACATCAGCCACTGTAATTTACGAAAAGTTAGATAAGTAATTAAAGGTAATTGAGGGTCACTGTAGACCATTTTGATAGTTTTCTCTCTTGTGAAACTTAATTTAAACCTAGATTATAGATGTGATATGGCATAGGTCATCCTTTGATCAATTGTAGAACTTGGAAACCCAATCAGGGAATATTCGTTCACATTATTGTTGAACGCAGTTGGTTTTTGCCATCCTGTATTAAAACATTTCCTGCTATCAACAGTGCAATTTATAAACAATGTTTTGTGAGTAGAATAAAATTTCCAATGGTAAACTTAACTAATTTTTCGACGTTATTTTACCAGCTAACTAAAAATAGGAAACCCTTGAACCCCTTCCACTAAATTTAGTTAGTATTAAGATTCTTTTACAGGGAGTGCAGTGGAGCTGACGCTGAAATCATTAAGTATTTGGTTATATCATCGCTAGTCTCACTGGACTCTGCTGAACTCTACATGTCATGTGTGGTCTGACGTCTCTTTACCAGCAACAGGTCCCAGGTTCAAACTAGGCAATTCCCTAAAAAAACACGCTCAGAGCGTCATTGCGCGAAAGTGGTAGGGAGACACGATATAGAACAAGACACCATGCAGAATGTTAGAAGCTAAAAACATGTAAACTCTTGCTGCCTCTGGTTTGTGTGTTTATTTTATTAAGAAATAATAATTATTTGGTAATACTTCCCTTAAAATTGTTTAGGTTTACTTTTACACTACTTATAATCCTTCTCTTTAATTCTCATTCTTCCAGTATCAATATTTCTTAAAAGAATTTCATGTTATCGTCATTAGTTTTCTTAGGTCTACTTTTAGAACTAATTACACATTTCCTGTTCAACTCTCATACTTCCAATACTATTACCGTGCGTTATTTTCACCATTATTTCAAAATTCCCTCTAGGCATTTCCATTTTATTTGAAATTTATTACCATATTACTGTTGTTACTCATCATTAAAGTCTTTAATAATAAACACTGTTTTTATTCCGTTTATCTTTCTGTCAATAGTGTTGCGCACAGATTACACTAGCTGTGTTAAGCGACTTCTGTATCCAGTCTCCTGTCAGGTATTCAGCGACCAGCTACAATTCTTTCCCTCTGCCTGAAGACCCCTGCCGCTTAGCGCCTCCGACAACTCCCCTTCCTTACATCCGCAACTTCCCCAGAGTGCTGTTCTGGGATGAATTGTGTCCCCACTGTCACTGATACTGCGTCGCCAACACCCTCGAGTGGCATCCTTCAGACTTTTGCGCCCGAATAGACTGAGTTATATGTCGCACACGCAGATCTTCACTATCTGCAAGCTCATCCCGACGAGTTTCGTCACATATTTCAAGACATAGAAATCCATGTAACACTTCTTTCGGAGACCCTGCTCAATCCAAGTATTTCTACGAGTTCGGTAAATCTAGATGGTTGCATGTAAGACACGACAGATGTACCGGCAGGGGGTGGAGTAGGGGCGTACATACGCTCTGATTTATCGTATACTGTGTTACACACTTCAAACAATAATGAATATTAAGGAAGTGGGATGTATGTTCATAGAGATTAAATCCATTAACAAAAAGTGCCTGATACGTGTCCTCTCCAAACCTTCTAAATCAGGTGGGTTTGCCTGCTTCGAAACGGCTCTGAAACCGAAATATGAACTTACTCTGAGGTAACAAAAGTCGTGAGTTACCTCCTAATTTCGTGCCGGATCTTACTTTTCCCGGCGTAGTGTAGAAGTATATCACATCTAGAAACGGCTGTTTCTATAGCCGTCCATAACTGACAAGGTGTTACTGGTGCAGGAGTTTGTGCAAGAAACGACCTCTCGATTATGTCCCATGTCGAGCGATCTGAGTGGCCAAATAATTCGCACGAACTGACCAGAATGTTCGCCGAACCTATCGCGAACAGTTGTGGCTCTGTGATATGGCGCACTGTTATAAATAAAAATTATGGGAACATGAAGTTCATGAATGGCTGCAGCTGGTCTCCAAGTAGCCAGGCATAACGATTTACAGTCAACGATCCCTTCAATTTGACCAGAGGGCCCTGTCCATTCCTTGCAGTGCGCAACATTAGGGAGACACCACCAGCTTGCACAGTGCCTTGTTGACAATCTGGATATGTGACTTTTTGGGGGCCTGCACCACGCTCGAACTTTACCATTAGCTCTTAACGATAGAAAGCGGGATTGATCTGATCAGCCCACATTTTTCCTCTCGTGAAAGGCCCAACCAGTATTGTCACGATAGTAGGAGACGCGCTGCAGGCGATACTGCGGTGGCATCAAGGGCAGTCACGTCGGTCGTCTGGTGCCATAGCCCTTTAACGCCAAATGTAGCCACACTGTCCTATCAGATAACATTCGTCGTACATCTCACATTAATGTCTGCGATTATTTCGCGATGTGTTGCTTGTCTGCTAGAAGTGACGACTCTACCCGAACGACACTGCTCTCAGTCCTTAGATGAAAGCCGTCGGCCTCTCCGTTGTAATCGATCAGAGGAATGGTTGAAATTTGGTATTCTCAACACATTCTTGGCACTGTGGATCTTGGAATATTGAATCCCTGATCGATTTTTAAAATGGTATGTCCCACGCGTCAGGATTAAACTACCAATCCGCCTTTAAACCTGTTAATTTTTGCCGTGCAGCCATAATAACATCGGAAACGTGTTCACCTGAGTATAAATGACAACTCCCCAATGCACTGACCTTTTAAACCTTATGTACGCTATAACACCGCACCAGTATATGAGCATATTGCTATTCCAAAACTTTTGTCATCCCACTGTATAACTACAGCTGTTGACAATAATATAAATTTTCTATAGCATAGCCCAACCGGCTACTATTATTAACGACTTTAAATGATGAATACGCTAGCAGAATTACCTTTAAGAATGGCGTGTATAACTGCAAAACACTTATTGGTGTACCGAGCGAGGTGGCGCAGTGGTTAGACACGGGACTCGCATTCGGGAGGACGACGGTTCAATCCCGCGTCCGGCCATCCTGATTTAGGTTTTCCGTGATTTCCCTAAATCACTCCAGGCAAATGCCGGGATGGTTCCTTTCAAAGGGCACGGCCGACTTCCTTCCCCGTCCTTCCCTAATCCGATGAGACCGATGACCTCGCTGTCTGGTCTCCTTCCCCAAACCAACCAACCAACTTATTGGTGTCGGTGGTCCAGCATTTAAATAAAATATAAGTTGAATAGCAGGGAAACAATAGATCCCTACTTCACGTAATTAGTTATGAACAACAACATAGCTCGTGAGATATTCGCTTCTAAATGCGTACTACATTTTCATAGCAGAAACCACGGAAATCTCACAAGTGCACAAATCGGCACTATGAAATATTTTTATTTCCCACGACCACGCGCAAATTGCTCAACACTCTCCAAGTATTTCCTGCGACCGTCCGTCAAAGCCTCCTGTCTAATACTGCCACGTGTCCTCTGCCACCAGATGCTCCTCCTCCAGCTCCATACAGTCTCACCATTTACTTCGGTAGTCGCCTACCGTAGTAACGAGCGCTCTGATTCGCTAAAGCACTCCCGCCATGTCTCCAAACCAACACACACACTAACAAACATATTGAAACACATACGAAATACTTGATTTACATTTAAATAACTAGAAACTAAATAAATATTCCAACAGCTGGACTTTAACACGCTCTAACACACATAATTAAATACATAAACAAATTAAATAAACATATATCAATAGAATAGAAACGAAAGTAGGCCAGTAGCCTAAGGTCTCTGTGCTTTCTAAAACACAGTAAATATTTGACCAATCTCTTCATGAATAATGTATATCGGTTATAAACAAAGACATAGACGTATAAAAATATTTATAAACATGCTGTTACAGTTTTTCGTGTAACTGTGGAATACTTATGGCCTGATGCTATCAATAGTAATCTGCCACTTTGACCCCCAATAACTCACGTACTATTCAAGTTACATGCCTGTAATTCACACCCATTTAGGTTTACACTAATAGCTTTATAAAGACACATTGATCGACAAAATCGGATGAACCGTTTAGATTTTGGAAACTCATTGCTAGGTGTTACTTGTATAATTTACGGTCAGATACTAAACCTTAAACTAATAAAGATATTGAAAAGGTGATTACACCATCGGAATCTTCGTGCAAATAATGGTAATGTACATGTTTCTTTTTAAGGCATCATGATCCCACTGGCTGTTATTATTTTCCGCATGAACTGTAAAATGTCTGCCATTGTGGTTTCACAAAGTCCACCATCTTTGGCACTCTCGGCATACAAATCTCCTTCATCGACACAGAGCACAGTCCTTCACATAGCGTCAACATGGAATTCCCAGCCACGAGGTCGGCCTGCACCACACGCTGGGGCTGCCCCTCTAGCTCCGGCTAGTGTTCGGCATCACGCAGGCGCTGACGAGCCCCGGCTTGCCGAGCAGCCTTTGCGGCCACGCCAACTCCGAAAGTAAAATATTTTCGGGGCGCCAGAACTCTCCCGTTATCTCACAAACTCATGCACAAAAAATAGCTTGGGGGACGTCTTTATTCGTTTCTCGGACATAAACGAAAATCTCCATCTGTTTACTAACAAATTTACTCTACTATAAGACAAATATGCCCCCTTAGGGACCAGAAAAATAAGAAGGAAACCTGCATCTTGCCCAACTGAAGAACTGAAACAGCTGATGAACCTCAGAGACACCACGGACCGGGCGTACAAACTGCACCGTGTAACTGAAAATCATGTTGCTTACAGGCGGAAGAGGAACAGAGTAAATCAAGCTGTGAGAAATTCAAAAGTCAGCACTCCCATACATTAACCGACTACAGAAATGGACAGGATGTCCTATGTAAACACCAGTGCGTTCTGTATCCCATTGTCCAAACAGATAAACCGAACCGGTGCTTTACCAGAACTAAACCGCAAACAACCCAGAGACTCATCGATTACTTCATTGGTGTGAACTACGGCAGCATATAAAAATTCTATATGAATTGCAACACCGTTAAAATAGCCACCATGCGCATGGTATCAGCATTCACTGAACACGATGGCGTCATAGTCGAAATGATATCGTCAACCACTCCTTAACTACAAGAGTATTCTCTGAGGCCTGGAAACAGGGAATAGTTAAGACATTAACTAAAATGCTTTCTGCCACAGTGCCCTTTGATTACTGATCTGTTCAGGGCCTTAGACTATACAGTCCACGACCAGCTGACAAACAATCTGACTACAAGCAACTATCTAGACGAATACCGACCAGACTTCGTAAACATCGCCGGCACAATATCTGATTTAATAAAGGTAACAGATGACCTGAAGCTTGCCATGGATGTACAAGAGGCAGCTATCACGTGTATGTTAGACTTCCGCAAA
Source organism: Schistocerca piceifrons (assembly GCF_021461385.2). Lineage (NCBI taxonomy): Eukaryota > Metazoa > Arthropoda > Insecta > Orthoptera > Acrididae > Schistocerca > Schistocerca piceifrons. The sequence goes on from NC_060139.1 coordinate 407,058,177, forward strand.
GCCTTTGAAACCGTCCCCTACGACATTTTACTTTCCAAACTTTCACTCTCTCTCTTTCTTTTGAGTCATCTATCTTATCACTGATTTGATGAGGCCTGCTACGAGTTCCTCTCCTCCGCCAACTTCTTTATCTCACAGTAGCACTTTCCACCTTCGTCCTCAGTTATGTGCTGGATGTATTCCAGACTCTGTCTTCCTCTACAGTTTTACGCTCTTCAGGTCCTTCTAGCACCACGGACGTTCACTCTTTCTTCTGCTTCCTCTTCTACAATGGCAGTCCAGTTCCCCATGACGTTTACAGCTTAGTTTCGCTTTGTTTACTGAATTCCCCATTCAGTATCCTCAGTAGCTGCTTCTATCTTTTCATCTTCTTCGTTCGACGTGGCACGTATACCTGAACTATCGCTGTCGGGGTTGGTTTGCTGTCTAAACTGATGGCAACAACCGTACCACTGAACTGCTCACAGTGTCTAATTTTGTGACGTACTTCTATTCAAACGAATCGTACACCCGTTATATTATTTCCTGCTGCTGTAGGTATTACGCTATATTCCTCTGGCCATAGATGAATATATTATTTTCATTTAAATGGCCCACATTATATCCAGACTGAGCATTAGCATTTGCCTATTCAGATTTCTTAGCTTCCTTTTTTTTTCTTTTTTTTTGGGGGGGGGGGGGGGTCATCAATATTCTGACTGGTTTTATGCGACCCGCCAGCTGTACCAATCTCTTCATCTACAGTAGTACTTGCTACCTAGGTCTTCAGTTATTTTCTCGATGTATTCCAATCTCTGTTATTCTCTACAGATTTTTCCCTCTACAGTTCCGTCTGGTACCGTGAAAGTTATTCCCAAGTGTCTTAACAGGTGTCCTAGCACCCTTTCTCCTTGTCAGTGCTTTCATATGTTCTTTTCTTTCCCAATTCTGCGCAGAACCTCCTCATTCCTTGTCTTACCAGTCCACCTAACTTTCAACGTTCATCTCTAGCACCACACCTCAAATGCTTCGAGTTTCTTCTGTTCCGGTTCTCTCACAGCCCATATACACTACCATACAATGCTGTGCTCCAGACGTACATTCTCAGAAGTTTCTCTCTCAAGTTAAGGCCCGTGTTTGGTAGTAGCAGACTTCTCTTGGGCAGGATTTCCCTTTTTGCCAATGTTAGTCAGCTTTTGATGTCCTCCTTGCTCTGTCAGACGTGGGTTATTTTGCTGCCTAGGTATCAGAATTTCTTCATCCGCTTTGTGACCATCAATCCTGATGTTAAGTTTCTCGCTGTTCTCATTACCGTTACTCTAATTACTTTCTTCGATTTGCTCTCAATCCATATTTTGCACTCATTACACTATTCATTCCATCCAGTAGAGCCAGTAATTCTTCTTTACTTTCATCGGGACACAAATGTCATGAATTAATATGATCATTAATATCCTTTCACCTTCAATTTTAATTCTACCCTTGAACTTTCCTTTATTTCTATCATTTCTTCTTCGATATGTAGACTGAACAGTAGGAGCGAAAGTCTATATCCCTCAATTCGAGTACTTCTTTCTTGGTCTTGCACTCTTATTATTCCCTGTTCTTGCCTCTGGTACATGCTGCATATTATACATCTTTCCCTAGAAGTTACCCCTAGATGCCTTAGAATTTCGAACATCTTGTGCCGTTTGACATTGTTGAACGCATTTTCCGGTCAACAAATCCTATGAACGTGTCTCGATCTTTTAGCGTTGCTTCCATTATCAATAGCATCGTCAGAACTGCGTCTCTCGTGCCTTTACCTGTCCTAAAGCCAAACTGATCGTGAAGTAACACAACATTAACTTATTTTTCCATTCTTCTGTTCATTATTCTTGTCAACATCTTGGATGCGTGAGTTGTTAATCTGATTCTGCGATAATTCTGGCACTTACCAGCTCTTGCCGTCTTCGAAATTGTATGGCTGATATTTTTCTGAAAGTTACATGGTGTATCGCCAGAGTCATATATTCTTCACACCAGTGTGAGTAGTCGTTTGCTGCCACTTCCCACAATGATTTCAGAAATTTTGATGGAATTTTGTCAATTCCTCCTGACTTATTTTGTCCTAAGTGTTCCAAAGCTCTTTTAAAGTCTCATGGAGTGATCATCGAGACTCAATTTTTCTATTGCAGGTCATATGCCCTGTGGATACATACTATGTGTCTTTAATGCTGTGATTTCTACTGCCTTCTGGATTCTCATGCCGTTAATCATTGCCGGTTCTTCCACCTTTAGGGGAAGTTTCTCACCACAAGGACAAGAGAGTGCGGTGAACGTCTGTCCGCTCCTTCGCCCTTTTGACAAAGCCTTTGGCAGAATGAGGGTGACTTCTTATGCCGAAAGTCTTCATCCACCAATGCTGATGATTTTTATTCAAAATTTAAGCGCTGTCGAGGTTCGAATCCGGGACCGAGGACGTTTTGATTAGTAATATGAGACGCTACCCCAACTTAGAACACTGTATTTCTCGCCAAATGCACTGCAACGATGTCACTCATACCTGACGTATCATCACCAATGCGTCGTGTCCAACATAATGAAGTCTGATTTGAGGCAGCTGTCTACCAATATACGGTTTTAGATCCTATGCTCTTCTTAATGAACATAAATGGTGGTTGTTAGTCTCGTCCTATTGGAAAGACCAAATGTATGCTGATGACCTCCAGTTGTATCTAAGTGCAAAACCTGCTTCAGACAGCTATCGAGGATTTCAGCCTTTGTACACTATAAAACTTGGTGCAGGATATAAGGTTAAAGCTCAACCTATCCTGAACCCAAGCGGTACTGTGTGGCGTTCGCTGTGTTATTCAGTGGTTTGGTATTTAACTAATTTGTAAATGAAAATTATAATCTTATTTTATTACATTGAGTAATTACTAAGTAATCTTTCTCCCGGCTAAAGATTTGGTCAAGTTGCTAAAGAACTCCAAGTTAACGTCGTGTTAAAGTTTTGCTGTAAGTTGTGTAAGTGTCACTAAATCACAGTTCATACAACATATTCTATACAACTATTGATTATGATGGAAGCAGTTATCTTCAGCAAAATGATAATTAAAACCACCGAATATCAGCCGCGCTCAACACTGACGTATGTTACCTGAAACAATACTTTAGCAACTCGTGCTTAATTAATTTCGCCTCCATACATCACCTAGAAAAGTTTGTTATAAGGATCGTGCTATGAGCACTGTTTTTAAAGAACCAATCTGATTCGAATTATTTTCATTAAAATGAGTTCGGGACCACCGGTGCACATTGATTTTTACACATTTGTATTACGTTCGGCATTTATGTCTGCAGAGTTGCGTAATTTGAAATTGCCGCTGAGATAATTGTTAAGATGGCGGCAGACAATTGATAGAGACTTTCTATTGTTAGAGCAAATAGGATAAGTATTTGAAATGCTTATTAATCTTTACTTCCGTATTGTGCACTATTTAGACTTCATCAAGTAAACATTTGATTTTTTCTAAGGAAAACACAGACAAAAAACGCGATACAAATCGCTACCATCAGTGGCTGCGCTCCTCGCAGCGGAAAGAAATAATTAACACAGATAATGCTTATTGAGTGAGGAATTAAAGTTACAAATAAGTATTCACTCATATTTATAATAATAATGAACTCTATTCTCAAGTAATAATTAACAAATAATTACAATTTCTTAACAGACCTCAGTTTGATATGCGTCCGCAACTACAAAAGCCATCCAACAAAAGGTAAAAACAAAGGAAGACAAACGCAGATCATAAAAGGAAATTACAATTATCATTGTCTTTGTATGATACATATCGATATGTCGAATTACATCATAAAATATTATATAAATAATTAATATATATCATCTTTTTCACTGTTTTTTCGTATGTCGGATAGATAACGTTTGTAACTATTAGAGGCATAATATCCTCTCGTAGAACTGTAGCTAAAATTTATCTCGTGGATGTTACAACTGGTTGGTCGTTCTATGCCCGAAATATCGGAATCCCAACCATCTTTAATTCTCCGTGGGACAAATATCAAGTTCCCTCCTTCAGCAAAGAGCCTAGGTGTCATAATAAATGAAAATCTAAATTAGACTAAGCGCGTCACTGTAATGCGCTAGAAGTCATCAGGACCTCTCAATGCCCTACAAAAGAAATATAAAAAGCTGTCCCCTCTTGAGCTGAAAAAGGAAATTATCCTACAAGGCCTTTCTAAGGAAAGCTCATGGCCCCTGGAACTGACTATGAATGCCTGTGTTCGTTATAGGTTGGTTGGTTTTATGGAAGGAGACCAGACAGCGTGGTCATCGGTCTCATCAGATTAGGGAAGGATGGGGAAGGAAGTCAGCCGTGCCCTTTGAGAGGAACCATCCCGGAATTTGCCTGGAGTGATTTAGGGAAATCACGGAAAACCTAAATCAGGATGGCCGGACGCGGGATTGAACCGTCGTCCTCCCGAATGCGAGTCCAGTGTCTAACCACTGCGCCACCCCGCTCGGTGTGTTCGTTATATCTCTGATGTAGGACGTCTTGGTCACATTTCACCATCACGTACACAGCTACCTTGGCTGCGTGCAAACAAGTGCAGAGATTTCCATAACCTCTGTTCTCTCTCTTGCCTTATTAATGAACACTACCCCTCATACTTCTACTTAACCTTATCGCTCTTGTCTGAACAAAAAGGCCAGAAACGTCCTTTCGCAACAGAGCAAAATCCCTTCTGTTCGACTCCATCGTTCAGCAACCTTCTCGAAGTCCTACTCAGTAGCATGCACCCGACTGTGGAACGACCTCACGCGTCATGTTAGAGAACTAAATAACGTCTCCAGCTTCAGAAGACAGGTAGCGACATATCTCATTTGATAAAATATTCCGGGCTATTATGCCATGGTCGAAAGGATTTCCCATTAAGACCCGGCTTTTCGTCCCCATCTGTGTAGAACATTTATAAGGGGGATCGAAGCTTTGATGGATGTCGGATTCAGCATTTGGCAGTTGTCGACTGTCGGCGTCCGCTGTTACTACCATCCCATGGTGGAAGACTGGTACACACCTTCCTCCAAATTTCATTTAATTTCACGCCCTCCCCCTTCATATTGAAATTTCTAGGGTGTTTCGCAGTATCTATGGCTTCTCTGTATAGCGTATGTCGTATCCCCTTGTGGCTGCCACTACTTGAGCCCCATCAAAATGAATGCGATGGTCTCCTGGCTGTAGAGTACGTTCCGCAACAGCTGATACGTCAATCTCTCCTCTTCTGCTATTGCCCCTGTGCTCTTCGAGCCGTTTTTTGATAGTTTTCTTTTTTGTAGTACCCACGTACACTTCCCCACCACAACTGCACGGAATCCTATACATTCCTGCTTTTTCCAGATGTTGGCGAACATCCTTGGCCGATTTTAGGTGATCTGTGTGGGAGTGGAAATTAACACGATGTTCCGCTTTTTAAATATTTTTCCTATGCGGTCATTCATCCTTATTGAATGGCAGGAAGATTTCCGATTTCATCGGCGTTTGAGCATCACTATGATTCCTACGCGGTGGTCTTATCGCTCTCTTCACCTCAGCGAACGAATAACCATTCTCGAGCAATGCATTGGTGAAATTGTTTAATTCTGCATCAAACAGCCCTGATTCGCAGATTTTCCTTGTTCTGTCCTCGAACGTTTTTATGAAGCCTCGTTTTTGTTGTGGGTGGTGGTTCCAATTCAGGTGTAGGTAAAAGTCTGTGTGCGTGGATTTTCGGTAAACTGTGTGGCCCAGTCTACCACCTTCTTTCTTGAAAACTAACACATCAAAAGAAAATTTAATCTTTTGCCTGCCTGCTCCTTGGCAAATATAATCTTCGGGCTGATCCCATCCAGATGTTTGTGAAAAGGATCCTGTTCCTCCCTGTCATGCTGCCACAAAACAAACGTATCATCCACGTAAAGGAACCAAATATTCTGTTTCTTGTACACAGTTTCAAATTCCTGTTCCTCGAATTTTTCCATAAAGAAGTTCGCTGTTGCCGGACTTAAGGGCCTCTCCATAGCGACATCATCCGCCTGTTTGTTTAACTATTCGTTTCATTTGAAATACGTGGTTGTGAGGCAATATTTAAAGTTCTGAAACATCGGGAGGAAAAATCCGATTAAGCTTCTGCAATACTGACATGTTTACTAACGCAACAATTAGGCTTACCATTGCCGTTGTACGCACTCGTTACCCTTCTACAGCCTTCTTCTCTAGTATATTTTCTTTCTTTCCCATTAATATTAGATGGTCCCGACTGCTTAAATTTCCTCTCCCGAGAACACATTGTATCAGAAAACATGTATCTTAAACACCTACAAATTCTTTTTATACCTACCACTATCGTTATTGTTATTAATGTCACGACTGTTATCATTATTATTATCATGCTGCAGTAGTACAAAAGTAATGTCAGTGTTAACTTTGTTAGTTTATAGTCAATATAATTTACTCATATTACCACTTCCGACACTCAAATCATTTTAATACTTAGGAATATTTTGGTAAGGTGGCTATTAACGGCCATCAAGCAATGTACAAAATTCGCGTTTGACCATCAGCTGCTTTTTTCTATTTAAAACCCAAATATCGACCGGTTTCAGGCACAGATCATCTTCAAAGATTGGGGTTAAAACAGTTTAAGCCACAACGTCACATCTGTGACTATATAAACAATCGCCACATCTTATATGTGGATCATGCCATGAATTCAAGTATAACACACAGGACTTTCGAAGGCATGCATACTAATGGCATGCGTATGCTCAGAAATACTGAAGAGAAGATGGTTGCCTTCCAAAGTCTTTGGAAGGCAAGCTTGCTAATGACACGCATAAACTGAGACATACTGAAAAGATGATGGTTGCCTTCCGAAGTCTTGTGTGTTCTACTTGATTTCATGAAATGCTCTACATACGAGACAGATGTGATGTAACTTAAACTGTTTTAATCCTAATCCATGAAGATGATCTGTGACTAACGATACTTGGGTTTTAAATGAAAAAGTAGCTGATGGTCAAAGATGCATTTTATACATTTCAGTACTAATTGTTATATTAAAAATGTAATTTTTTTATGTAACTGTGATATAGATACTGTATGTGTGAGACCCTGGCCCAATGGAAGAGAGCACCTGATAGCCGTGAAGAGGTCAGGTAAAATAAATAAATATTGTGAGGTTATTCAATCACTGTAGTGTTTTCTATATGCAGCATAAACATCATGCTACAATATGAAGCAACAACAATAATTTTCCGAGTATACAATTTCATCTAGTGGTATTCAGAGATATTAATGGAAAATGGCGCCTGCCTCAGTGTTGGCAGTTAACCATAGCAGGGAACGGTTTGGAGGTAGAGGAGTCGGACAGAGACAGCGAGCACAGTGGCGATGCGGCAAGGTTTCTTTCTGTATCTGTCTGTGCTGGACGCATCACGCCGCCGCTTCTTGCTAGCACATAGCAGACAGATGACGATCAATATTCTGAGAATTTCCTTCGCAAGATAAGCAAAGCACCACCAGTGTACAGTTGGACCATGCAGAAATTAGGTTCAATGGACCAAGTGTGTTTGTCAACAACGTACTCGCTTGTCTAAAATTTTGAACGATTCCCATACAGCAAATCGAGTACGGAAGAAATGCATTCGCGTAGCGAATAAGATTAGACTTCAGCTGCACAATTTATTGACGACATTGGCTATCCGAGGACGCCTTCTAGACCACCCCAAAAACCGGTATGTTGTCGTGTGCATACGTCCAGCGCTAGCACAGGGATATTTTACTGTTTATATAAGAATATACAGCCTATAGGTGCAGATTAACTTTATCGTTTACCTGGGTTTCAACGTTAGTAATAACGTCTTCTTCAGAACCTGCAAAAAGTTAATATTATAATGTGCTAGCAAATTATAAATGATATTAGATAAGGTCATCCTACAGGATGCAACGTGTAGTACTCAGATAAAATATTATTTAAATGTTTGCCTAAAACAAGCCATGTCCTAAGTCAACTTTATAAAATTTGATGCATAACCATAACGTTTTGTCACTTCTATTAAACAAGCTGTAGCAAATTCACTTTCAGCCCGTCGTATGGGCCTCGTCGTGTGACTAGAGACTGCGGACCGCGAGGGCTTCGCGGTCTGCCTCACAGAGGGCGGCGCACATGCGCGAGACGTATAGAATCAAACTCTTATTACGCACGCATCAGATAACATCTTTGCTATGAATTAATTTTATATTTTACTATTGTATGTTAATTACAGTATCCAGCATGACTACGTTTTACATTCTAATACAGAGCCTTATAAACTGACCAACAAATCTCGTATGAACATCTATAAGAAAGGTTCTATTATTACAGAAACTGTATTGGTAACATGCGTTATGAATTATTGTAAACCTAATCTAGGCTGTAAGCCTTCGAAGTATGCCCTATTCTTTAGATACAGTTGATTGTTCAGTAAATTGCCTCTCTCTGTAATTAGGTGTGCATAAATTTTTAGTTTCTCAAGCGTGTTGAGTCTATGGCCCTTAACTTCATGACGGAGTAGCTCTGTGACACGTAAAGGTTTAGGTGTATGAGCCATTTGGACCAGATGTTCTGGAAAGGCTGACCCCCGTGTTCCTAGGCTCTTTATTGGAAGACGTTCTTTAAACCTTATTGCTATAGCTCTGCCTGTTTGACCTACGTAATCACACATAATCTTATATACGCTTAATTTCGCTGACTTATCACAGTCTTTCTCAAGGGGATGAACCATATTTCGCTTTAAACTAATACTCGTCGAGAAGGGAATTTTAAAACCTGAATTTTTCAACAGGCGCCCTATCTTGTAGGAGATATTACCTATATAAGGAACCGACCACCATTTCTTGGTCTGATCTTGGGTTTGAGTATTTGTCTTAAAAATTATGTTTTACTGTCGTGGCCCGTCTAGACATGTAATACCATCTCTCAGTGCTTGTGTTCTACAGTTCTTCAGAAATACATGCAAGCACGTTGCATAGTCCACAGTAAAACAGAGTCATTGCCAAATATTAAATCTTCTACAGTTAACAGAGGATCAGTATTTTCATTCAATGCATTTGCTGTGTTCTACCAATGCCTCTTGTGGATACTGTGTTTTTGCGTTTGATGTTAGGAAGTGTAATATGTTTCATTTCCCGCTTGTCTGGTACAGACACGACTGCTTTTGGCTGGCCGTGCTACAGCAGCGACAGGTGCCTCGCGGGACGGGAGGTGGCGGCTCTCGGCTGGCGACATCGGTACACGCGACACGCTGCACGGTGTTCGCTGCACGGCGCACGGCAGACGGGCGAACGCGGCAGTCGCAGCGGCGGCGCTGTTACAGAGGGCGCCACAACTGTCGCTAATTGCAGGCGTGGGCGGCGGGGCGGCGCGCTTTCAAGTCGGCCGCAGCGCCGCCTTAATTACCTCGCGACCCGGCCGGCGAAATTAAATGAGAAATTCTGGCGCTGCAGCGGACACGCCGCTCGCCGGCAGCGGAGGGCACCCAAGCGAGCGTCACATTGGAGTCTCCTACATAGCGGCAGAGCACCCCGCGCTGCAGGAATGTGCTGCCTGGTTCAGATGCTACGAAATGCTGTCGCCTGTCTCTCAATAATTCGGAGTTCAAAGGGTCTGGGAAGTAGTTCTAATAACTGAGAAGTCGGTGTAATATTTGACGGAGCAAGGTGGAATTAAGAGAGAGTCGAAATGAAACTCACTCCTACAATAGATGAACTTTAATTATAGCACTGCTGTTTTCGTAAATAATACAATGACAGGAGGAAAACCTCAAAAATAAAAAAAAATATGTAATGTAGAACAATGAAATTGCATTAATACATTTCTCTAGGTGTAAGACATGTATATTTCTATTGTCTATTGTCAAACCACAATTTATGAAAGATATTTATATTTTATTAATAGGATTAAGTAGGATTAATTTATATTTGTCATGTTGGAAATAACTGTGGTAGCAGGGAATGTCTGCACCAAAGTATTGTTGGCAAGAGAGACCGCGAATTGATATAATTTGAAAAAGGGCGGGAGAGACCGCCTATGGATACATTTTAAGAAAAGAGCGGAAAAGACCGCTCATTGATACATTTTGTAAGGGTAGCAGTGATTGTCTGCACCAGAAAGCATTGTTGTCGGGAGAGACCGCACTTTAACGTTCGTAGGAAGTCAGTAGCAAGCGAGATGTTAAGCGAGTCGGTAGCAGGTCTGAAGCGAGAGGTTGAGATGAGCGGTGTGCCTGCCAGCCACCAGCTATGATTTTCAAGAGATTATAAACGGATGTACGGAGACATCAGCTAACTATTATCATAAGAGGAACTAATATTATTGAATTATTTTTTTGAGAGACTCAAGACTACTGAAGGTATGTTTGCGCAATGCTAGTTATAAGATTATTGTAAAAAGTAAGTCCCATTTGAACGTTTGTAAAATCATTCCATTCAAAATATAAATAATTTTTGCCAACAATATTGCATTACTGATTATAATCCATCCCAAAAACCATCAATGTTAAACTTTGCAAAATTTTACTGTTGTCAAGAAAAAGTTTAACTATGAATTACGTAACGTTATTCAAATTAATTAAAGAATAACGTCAGCTTTGCTATTAAAGAATAACGTCAGCTTTGGTAATAAATGCAGCCACTTATTATGACAGCCCAGCAGCAGCTAATAAAGTATAGTGAAACAGGGTAAGTATATTCATGACGCAGTTCGATGTAGCAGTCATATGACGATCCAGTAACAGTAAAAAAATGTAAGGAGCAGTTTTGGGTTATTGCAGGTAACGACTGAGGGCCACGACGACGACAAATCCTATGTTTCGTCGAAATAATCAGAAAATAACTTTTAATAAGCAGCATTTAAATTTGTATGCGAAGATTGAGAAAGAGAATTAATTTCAAAGGAAAGATTTCATTCGTTATTATTAAGCAACAGGTAGAAATCCTAAGGGAAGGTTTCATAGGATATTGTAGAAGGGAAGGTTGTGCAACAAAAGAGATATAGAGGAGACGGGAAGGTTTCATAGGTAACATATGTAAGTCATTTACATTGAAAGATGACAGGTTAATATAAGGGTGAGATAAGCTAGGATGAATGTGAAACGCTGGGACATTAACAACCGGTGAAAACCGCCTGAATGTTGACTGTAAGCATGAAAAACGTGCATGTATTGTATCTTACAGATGCCCGACGTAAATATGTAGCATGGAGTTCCCTGCCTGTTGCACTTGGTCTGCCAATACAAGGACAATTAATGCTGTTTGCAGATCACACTGGAGTTGTCTGATGATGTTCTACATGTGCTCGATTGGAGGCAGATCTGGTGATCGAGCAGGCCAAGGCAACATGTCGACACACTGTTCAGCATTTTAGGTATGTGGGCGAGCGTTATCCTCTTGGAAATCACCCCTGGAATGTTATTCACGACTGGTCGCACAACAAGACGAATAACTAGACTGACGTATAATTTTGCACTCAGCGTGCGTAGGGTAACCACGAGAGTGGCGATGTCTTACGAAATGGCATCCCAGACCGTAACTCCACCTGTAGGCCTAGTGTACCTAGCACGCAGATGGCCTTATTCTAATCAACGTTGGTCCATCACTGGCACCGAGGCAGGATCAGCTTTCATCAGAAAAGACAACCGACCTCCACCCTGCCCGCCAATGAGTTCTCGCTTGAAACCACTGTAGTCGCAAATGGCTCTGTTTCTGGGACAGTGGAATGCACGCTACAGGGCTGCTGACCCTAAGCTCTCCGTGAAGTAATCGATTAGTAACAGTTCGTTGCGTCATTGTGGTGCCAGCTCCTGCTGTTGCGCATACAGTACGATGCGTCAGTGCCTCATGACGAAAACGATTGTTTTTCCTCTTGGTAGTGCCACGTGGCCATCCGGAGACCGCTCTTCTTGCGGCCGCACATTCCCGTGACCGCCGCTACGAGCAATCATGAACAGCGGTTATATTCCAGCCAAGTCTTTCTGCACTACTGCAGAAGTAACATGCCGCTTCTCCAAGCCCTATTAACGACTTCGTTCAAACTCAGTGAAGTATTGGTAACGACATTTTTGTCTCCTTAAAGGCACTCTTGACTAACTCACGACGTTCAGTCAGAAAGGTAACTAACGCTCACGACCGTTAAAGAGGGTATTTAAAGAAAAAAACCTGATATCCAACCTCATACTGGGACTACTAGCGCCTTTCTTATGCGACTGGCATGAAACTGAATAGCCGTCATCCTTCAGGTGTAGAAACACGCCTACCAACTTCCGTGTATGTCGCCCAACTCTTTCATGGTGCTGTGATTTTTTTTCTGTCAGTATAGCAATTCTTTACCAAGGGAAGGAAAACGCTAGTTACGTCTGTCAAATTAAAAAGTAGAATCTTTTGCTTCTTTCCGTAATTTTGGTTTATTTTAAAATTTCGAACATAGGTCACTTAATAGTTTCCCAAAAAAACGTAGGAAAATTTAATTCTCTTTTACAAAGGAATCACGATATTCTGTGGACTCAATCGTCCTTTGTCGAGAAGCTGTTATATTGTGACAAATACCTACAATGTAGCGTAGTCTACTTCAGTTCCGAGTCTGTACCCAATTATCACTTTGCCTCTTTTCGACTCGCAGATGGAATCGGCTATGAATTTATTGACTTCCGATTCGTCATTGTCTTCGTTCTTGTCATCCGGAACACCAACAATGTAAACTCCGGTTGCTTCTGAGGCTTCTTGATGAATCCTCAGCACGCGAAAAAGATCGTTATCATAATTCCATGATTTACCAGCCATGGTCGTCACTATCAAAACTTACGTTGAGGCTCTGACCATCTTCAGTGATATGATGCTCATTTTTTGCCGTCGCAGATCATTTGGCGTACATTGTGTTTAATTAAGTGTATAACAGTCGACAGCCATTTCTTCCGCTACGCTGATTAAGTTATGTCAACAAATGAGACAATCAGTCCTCTATTTCTTCGACGTCATTTTTGTCACTGATTTAAGTTCTGTATTATACAACTCATCGGTCAGTAAGAGTGCAGCAAATAACCAAAGTCCTAAAACGTAAACGAACAGTTAACAAAACAGTTCAAATTATCGAGTCTTAGCTAGCCGCTGACTTATAAGTGTAGTGTTCGCGGAAAGTCTCCATGACAACGACTCATCTTGTAATGAAATTTGATTACTTCCGGTTTCAATTAGCAAGAGTCGACAGTAATTCATAGTTATGAAAGAGTATGTGACACATACACACACACACACACACACACACACACACACACACACAGACACACACACGCACGCACAAACACAGACACACACACAAATCTTTAGATATTGCAGTATAGAAACACAATGAATCGTATAGTACACTGGTAATATTGCAACCCTGAGGCTCTTCTGAGATGAATAATCCACATGTAGATGCCTCTCCACTTTCCAGTTTAGTCCATAAAGAAGAGTCTACTTAAACGAAAATCATGTTTCAAATCAGATTTCCAAATCACGATATCAAAGATAGTAGCGAAGGAATTACTGCTTAATTCCGGAATTAAACAGTCAATAAAAGTAGTCACTTTATGCACTAACTTCAATTTTACTCCACTGTCGGAACCCACTGGTGGTTTACCTAGGTTGAGGGACATTTAATGTCGGGTACGGATTCATTTTCATATTCATCAATCAATTAATCTATAAAAAAAACACAAGAGGCAGAAAGTCAGTAGAAGTTCGAGGCTATTACGTTCAGATTCAGGCTGAAGCCACGCCATTGCATAGAAAGACTAGTTTCGTCTAAGCTCTGTAGACGCCCCGGTGGTCCTGGTCGCCTACGGTGGACTGGAGGCCGAGCGGTGACCTCTCCAGTAGTCAGGATGCTAGGAAATGGCTGTAGAAGCGTCAGAAACGCCAAAGAAACATTATTAATTCATAACACCTTTATTGGCTCTGAGCACTATTGGACTTAACATCTGAGGTCATCAGTCCCCTAGAACTTAGAACTACTTAAACCTAACTAACCTAAGGACATCACACACATCCATGCCCGAGGCAGGATTCGAACCTGCGACCGTAACGGTCACGCGGTTCCAAACTGAAGCGCTTAGAACCGCACGGCCACACTGGCCGGCAAACACCTTTATTCCTGCCGAGAACAACGTGGCTTGGTGATATCAACGACCTTCCCCGAGTCCTCGCTGACTCGTAGCGATGACACCAGCTCCGGGCCGCACGTCTTGCTAGCGCAGCGCCGCGTGCTGTGATTTAGCGGAGGAATGTCCTTACTTCGGCCGCGCGTGGCTGGCGGTGTCCGGCCGGCTCGGCTGCGGACAGCAAGCAGCTGCGCGTGGAGGCTCTGGGTTGGAGTCCCGTCGCTGTCGGCACGAGAGGCGTTCTCGTAGTGCGGAGTGTACTCTATCCCACCCCGTCTTCTTCCCTGCTCCTCCTGGTGGCTCGTCCGCGGTGGACGGGCAGAACGGGCTGCAGTGCCCCAGCGTCGTCGGCTCACCCTGTTGTGACGGCGGATGCACAGGGCCTAGGCACCGCACGATCTCGACGACGGCTCACTGATGTGGTCAGCATTGGCGGCGAGCGAGTCTGCCGCGATGTCTGCTAATCCTGGGTTGATGATTGACAGCGGCAGCAGAGAGGGGCTGGATGGGCTGCCCTTACTGCAACATCTCCTTACTAAAGATTAACATATCGATCACCGAGCTGAGCGCTACGCAGCGACCCAGAACACATCTAACTGCAAGTCTAACTTCGAGTCGAGTGCCTTGTTGCTATCAAAGCTGGCGTATTTAAACGAAGCACGAGCGTCGTCCTGACGTCATGCTCGTTTGTAATGACCGCATTCGTTCCACTTATACTGCTGATTCTTCTGTCGTACTCGCCCCATCTGTCGTACTCTTCTTGCGACAGAGTTATGTGTTGTTGCGGCAGACTTACGCGAAGTTGTGAAATGCAGTACAGCTGACGCTATACCTCTGTCTTGCACTCTACAGAAGTCCCTGTCTAACACAAACCCGCGCGGTAAGCAATTCTCTCTCGCCTGTTGTGTGTAACCAGGCCATTGCCCTTGCGTGACGACACATTCCGATACATGTACAATCCTCTTACATCTTGGCTAACCTACTGCCTCTGGCTCTCGGCACTGGCAACGAAACTTTGACAATATTCCATGTTTACAACTCTTTACTATTCCGCGACACTACAGCTCTTTGAAGTGGCTCCACAACGGGTTAGCGAACTTCAATTCTAGGAGGGTGAGCCAACCCTCTGGTTCGAAGCAGCACGAACCATCTTCATTGCCACCACCAATAAAGTTGATTACAGGAACCATTTTCACTCGGAGGAGGTACACGACTGAGCTGTGAACAACTTTACAAACTCATGCACAGACACACACCGACCCCCGATTCGAATGCAGTTCTAATCACTGTTACATCATTATTGGTAGCATAGTACATGAGTCAGTCAGTTTTACTTATTTGTTAATACACTTCATGATAGAATGCGAGTGGCTGTTTCGGTCAATTCTTTTACGCGACTTGCAGAGTTCCTTGCATTGCTCGGATATGTTATAATTACTATTGTATTAGTCTCCCTCTTCCTCCCAAATCTCTATCTCCTTCTCTCCCCCCCCCCCCCCCTCTCCTCTGCAGTCTGTCCATATCTTCCATCCATCTCACTGTCTATATGCTACTTCCCACCACCTCTCTGCTCTTCCTCCACTCTTGGGCCCTCTGCTCCTCCCCCACCCATCCCCCCAACACTCTGACCTTCTGCCGATTCCTCTCCTGTACAACTCATCCTCTCTAATATGTCTTATCACATCCCCTCTACCTTCTCCTCAACACCTCACAGCCAAACTCTTCTTCCGCCTTCTTTCTGTCCACCCCGTCTCCCTCCCTATCTGACCATCATCATCTCCACCTCTCATTGTCCACCTGCTCAGATATCTATTTTTGCACCTTGTTTCTGTCCATGTCGTCTCCCTTCCTATCTGGCCACCGTCACGTCCCCTTCCTCAGCCTATCTCTTTTTACACCTTATTTCTGTTTCCCTAGCCTCCCTCATTCTGTGACCATTGTCACCTCCTCCTCTCATTGCCACCTCCTCCTCTTCCCTTACTCCTTCCATATCTCCGCCCCCTCTACATCAATCTCCTCCTCCCCCATACCTACATCCAACTCTTCATTCCCCTTATCCACCTCTTCCTCCCACTTCACTCTCCATTGTCACCCCAACATGAGTTTTCTGGTTCTTAGCTCCACAGTACTTCTTAAGGAATTTGGTTGAAATCGATCCAAGGATTTAGAAAGGCATTTCATCCACGGGTTTACATGCAAACGCACATGTCACATGTATTTCAAATATGTTTAACATATTTCACAAATATTTGTACACGCATTTCATCTGTATCTCTAACAAATTTCGTCCTGCAATTTTGGTTTTAGTTGGTTCAGTGTTCATGTCCTGAACTATGAATTGTACAATGATATAATTTTGCAGGTACATCCAGTGGCACAGTCTGCAGAAGGTGTTGCAAAGAGAGTTACTAATAAAGAAGAAATAAGTCAAAACGTCATCGACGATGCAGCAATTTTTCACGTATAACAATGTTTATGATTTTATATCACCTGAACTATGTTGTACAATGATATAATTTTGCTGGTGCATTCACTGGTACAACTGAATATGGTCTGCAAACTGTGTTACGAATAAAATGTTATAAAAGAAGCAATAAAATAAAGATCGTGCCTAATGTGGCAGTTCATTGCATGACTAGCGAATATGTAGTAAGCAATAAACTTTTTTCTCCGTCATCAATTTTCGTAGTCAGTGAGGGAGAAAAAGGCTCTTAAAAGTTTCTAATTACATGTATAGTTGTCTGCAAGACAATAAGTGCTCTCATTCTTAAATACTGGATGAATATAGTGTGGTAATGTGCGTGTTGTTAGCTATGCTACTTTGCCACCTCCACCCCACCCTTTTAAGAGGTTTGTTGTCCTTAACCTCAGAGTGGTTCTTTCCAAAATATGAGTAAAATGTGTAACAAGTTCGATTGTAATCAATCTAGTGGTTCAGGAGGCGATGTGGAATACAAATAAACGTATACATCCACTTCTATAACATGTAAGGATTACATCGTGCGCCCCGTCAGGAGCCAGCACCGCAATTTCATTTATGCTGTCGTGGTGAACTTGGTCGCCCCATCACTGTCTTTGCGATCGTATCCGTAACTCCAAGACATGCACCTCCTTGGCTCAGCCATGATCAGTCAGGTTCCACTGCTCTGGGGCCCAACGCTCCCTTCAGGAAATCGTAACACAGTTCCAGAATCGCAACCCATCATCAGCCCTCCTACAGTTATCACCCACCCACCGCCTCCTCTGGCTAATGCACATCAGCATGTCGTTGGGTGTCAGGCGTCACATAACGACATTCCCATGGAAGTAGCTATGTAAGGCTCCACCCGCTGCCCTCTGGGATGTAGGACTCTGATATCTGCCTGCGAAGGAATGGCGTGGTACGATAAACATTAGGCGCCAGCTGCACCCCGCATAATGTTTCAGTAGTTTCGGTTGCCGCGAGTTTAGCTCCTACAAAACGGAAGTTGCGAAAAATATGAGTTTCAAGAACCTTGCTGCCGGACCAGCTCATCGTGAAAACAGCAGTTCATCAGGACCATCAGCAGCGTGTACAGCGACAGTAGAGGTCACTGACACACTGCACTTCTTCCTGCGTCTGCAGTGTCACGTGTCGAAGGCAGAACGACATGTATCTTACCGCAGGCATCTATTTGGACTGGCGTGCAAACTTAGCAAACTGGTTCCATCGCAGTGAGCAGCTGAAACTATTTCAGCAACGCCTCACTTAGGGACTACGCCACCATCTTCCAGGACAGCACTCCACTTCCTCCATCTGGACTCTTCAGTGTGACTGGCGACTTGCCAGCTGGAACTTGGTACAATCTGTACTGTTTTTACTTCACCAACAAGAAAATACCATTACTTTATTTTGTGCTTCTATCCTAAGTCAGTTTTTATACTGTCTGATCGTCTGGAGTTCCCCTGTCCAGTCCAATTGCAAGATGTTTTGAACGTGTTTGCTTCTGGAACTTGTAAAGTGTGGAATTTCAAACCCAAGGACTAAGTACCTTGTTTTATGTTGAATTTGATTCAGGCTCCATGAATTTGCTCACCATTAAGGAGTGTTGTGTTCCCCCTCATCAAGTGATTTTTAGGTATTGCGAAATGTAGCTTCCGTTTATTAAGGACTTTAATTTTGCTTACGATTGGAAAGCTGCTTTGTTTCATTGGTGTAAGAACTTTGTTTATTTTCGGACTTGAAGGAAATTTACTTCCATGATACATTGAAGACTTTGTTACAGTTGTGTTTGAGAAATAAATTTGTCATCTATTGATTATCTCTCTCGCTAGTGCATATCTCCTTGGAGCCAGACATATCAAAATGGAGCGAAGAAATCATAAAGAAGTCTATTGGACTGAGGGAGATCAATGAACAGTGTATCAAAGAAGCCGCATATGTCAAGATTAACTATTATTGATCAGTTAACTCCAAATCAAGGGAAACTAAGAGGAATGCTCGGAGAAAGTCCCTACTACACACTCTTCACTTTTTTTGAGGTTAGCTCAAAGAGAAAGCCTACCCAGTGAAGTTACGCCCTAAGGACTGGTTCCACGCGGTCGTATGTGCTTAGATGCGAAGCGTAGTGCACATATTTTCCTGATTCTATATGATTTCTCTCTTTTCAGGGTCCCGTACCTCAGTCGGTAGAAATGGGTCCCTTATAAGATCTCTTTGTTGTCTGCATGTCTGTCTGCCTATCTGTTTGCATGTCAGACTATTAAAAACCCTTTCTCTTAGGAACAGTGAGACGTATCACATAGGTATGCGTGTCACATACTAAGGTCTACGACTCCTACATCAATGCAGTCGAAAGATACGGTCATTAACGTCACGTGCTTTGATATGCGCAAACTCACCTGTTAAAATCCATAGCGTACTCCCTGTTGACCTGGAATCAAGAAATTTGGTGAGAAGCGCGCTTTCACAGTACAAGCAAAGAAAACAATCCTAAAATTTATTCAATCTGCAATTAAATCACACAAAAATATTATATTTTGTCATTTTTATTCTTCTGTCTGCCCATCTGTGAAGTTCAGATTCATGTCACGTATTAAGACCTATAGCCCCTTGGTGGTGTATCACGTTCACGTTTAAGCTACTAAGTCAATGCAGTTAAGAGATACAGCCTTTAATGTCACTTATTTGGATTCTGGCAAACTCACTCACTCGTACCTACGGGATACTTACTGCTGACATAAAATCACAAAATTTGGCAAGAAGTCAGGTAAAGGAAAAATGTCTGAAAATTGCTGTCGGAAATTGTAATTATATGACTTAAAATATCTTTTTTCTGTTACAACTTATACAGCGATCCTTATCCGTCAAAAGCATAGTAGAAAAATTAATTTTGGATGCATATACAAAATGCATTGTTGTAGTCATGTTTTGCTAACTAAACAAAAATATTTTATTAAATCTTCTCTCTCGGCATATATAAACTGAATTCCCGTGCTTGCTTCTTTTTTGTTTGTCTTGACTAGTCTCCGGAAATACTGCAGAGATTTCGATATTGTCTTGGAATTCCCAGAACTGATATCTTGCCAGTACGTATAACAATTACATACTAAAAAGACGAGCTTCTCGATTCACGCGATGGGTGGACCATCTAAATACATAACTAGTGAAACAGGCATTGTTCGTAATTGTTAAATATATCTTGGAATTGGATATATGTCCTAATATGCTTTCGGTCCTCTCTCTGCTCATATCCTCGTCACCCCTCTCTTTGCCCATGTCCTCCATATTTCCCTTCTCTCCGTCCATAATCTCGGCCCTCTGTCTTCCTTCTTTACCCTCCCACCTGCTCTGTGTCCGTTTCCTCCTCTCTTTGTCCATTCCGCCCCCCCCCTCCCCCGCCCCCCTGCCCCCTCTCCGCATTGTTCACCTCTTCTTCCATGCACTCTCTGCTTATTGTTGATGCAAAGAAACCTTGATAGGGACTTGAGTTCGCTTAAAATGAATGAGAAAATGGTTGGTATAATTGGTATGTAGGATACGAGACAGTCCTTTCCAGCGGTGAATCTGTAAGATAGTAACTTCAATCAAAGTATTTTGCATAGTGTTAACCTAGGAACGGGTAGTATTTCAACGTTTTATGGACTGAGACTGCGTTGAAGCATTGTGATCGGAAGCCAGTAAGCCAATGCAACAGCTTTCCTGTTTTCTGTTCAACTACGAGGAAGAAAATGCATGAGCACACTGTTCGGCACACAATTTTTGTGGAAAATTATATATAAGGAGAAAGAATATGTTTGAGAGAAAACATTTGTCTAAGGGTTTAATAGCTCCGCTAACGTAGTTGATATTCTCAGTTATTTATTAGAGAAGCACGTAAAAATTCAAAGTACAGCGGCCAAGCATTGTTGAAGAATTGGTTAATATTTTCACTTCATATATTACACGTGTTTATATCTTATATATACCATAATTTCCTTGCCAATGTCCGTCCGAATGTTTATTAGAGTATCAAGTAAAAATTCGAAGTAAGTCGGTCAGGATTGTGACGTGACCTTCTGTGACGCTCTTTCTTTCGCCGAGTTTTCTCCGTATGAACGACATGCTCTGCGGCGCGCTGGTTCGTGTGCGCCCCCTTGCAAAGCGGGCCCCGGCGCTCGGCAGAAGTGAGCAGTACGGAGCGAGTCTGCACGGGCAATCACAGGTGATCAGCTGGCGCGTAGTGTACCGCTGTGCCGCACTGGTCTTGTCACTACGGCGCCGGTGGCTGTTGGGAAGCGGATCCGGAGTGCGGCTGCAGTGACCAGCAAACACAGGCTCTCTTCAAGAGTCGCTCCGACTTTGCGCTGTGACGGGATTCGCTCCGCCTTTTCGCTGTGACGAGACTTCCGGAATTTGGCCTAGCTCGTACATCTACGGCAGCTCCCTGGATTAATTTTCAATTGGCGAGCTGTTTGGCAGGTAGATCATTTCCGAACCGTAGTTGCTCCATTTGGCCACTCTGGTTCCAGATCACTTTTCTATTGAGTTTGCATCACTGTTAATCGTGAGTGGTATTAACTGACTGGTGCCCTCATTGATTTTGTCATCAGTTCTTGATTGCCGTCAGTTGTGCCCGATATTTGGTAATTTTAAATCTTCAGAATGAGATTTTCACTCTGCAGCGGAGTGTGCACTGATATGAAACTTCCTGGCAGATTAAGAGTGTGTGCCGTACCGAGACTCGAACTCGGGACCTTTGCCTTTCACGGGCAAGTGCTCTTCCAACTGAGCTACCCAAGCGTGACTCACGACCCGTCCCCACAGCTTCAATCCTGCCTGTACCTCGTCTCCTACCTTCCAAACTTCACAGCTCTTCTGCAAACCTAGCAGAACCAGCATTCCTGGAAGAAAGGCAAAGGTCCCGAGATGGAGTCTCTGTCCGGCACACAGTGTTAATCTGCCAGGAAGTTTCATATCAGTGCACACTCCGCTGCAGAGTGAAAATCTCACTCTGGAAACATCCCCCAGGCTGTGGCTAAGCCATGTCTCCGCAATATCCTTTCTTCCAGGAGTGCTAGTTCTGCTAGGTTCGCAGAAGAGCTTCTGTGAAGTTTGGAAGGTAGGACGCGAGCTACTGGCAGAATTGAAGCTGTGGGGACGGGTCGTGTGTCGTGCTTGAGTAGCACAGTTGGTAGAGCATTTGCCCGCGAAAGGCAAAAGTCCTGAGTTCGAATGTCGGTCCGACATACAGTTTTAATCAGCCAGGAAGTTTCAATTTAAAACTTATCTGAGTGAATGTTACTTTCACGATTTATCAATGAATTCTTCGCCTGCGTACTGAAGGTTAACTTTCAACTTAAGCTGGTTTTTGTTGTGCAACTTTCCGCCTGTGGACGGTTGCAGTTTATTGAAAACGTTGTGCCGTCAAGGGGTTAAAGCTGTGTGCACGTTTTCCTTCTTTACAAGGTCACAGTCTTGCATCGCTCTGCAATTAGCTTCTATGGGTGTTAATTGGACCGGCTGGAGTGGTCGTGCGGTTCTAGGCGCTACAGTCTGGAGCCGAGCGACCGCTACGGTGGCAGGTTCGAATCCTGCTTCGGGCATGGATGTGTGTGATGTCCTTAGGTTAGTTAGGTTTAATTAGTTCTAAGTTCTAGGCGACTCATGACCTCAGAAGTTAAGATGCATAGTGCTGAGAGCCATTTGAACCATTTCTTGTTAATCGGATTGAAGCTGTCCTAACGGCAGAATTAACACCAACTGTAACTGCACTTTACTAAGCAATATCGAATTTAGGAAATCTTACCTCCATTTTTTTCTTCTTTGATGATTATGTATTTTTACCAAAAATAGTTCAAATGACTGTAAGTACTATGGGACTTAACATCTGACGTTAGAAGTCCCCTGGACTTAGAACTACTTAAACCTAACTAACCTAAGGACATCACACACATCCATGTCCGCGACAGGATTCGAGCCTGCGACCGTAGCAGCCGCACGGTTCCGGACTGAAGCGCCTAGAACAGCTCGTCCACAGCGGCTTGCTGTATTTGACCGTTGTGGTGGTTTGTTTAAGTGAACTGTATATCAGCGTTGGTTTTGTGTGACCTATATAAACTGTTGCAAGTGTACAGCCCGAGGGGACCGATGACCTCAGCAGTTTGGTCCCGTAAGACCTTACCACCAAATTTTACAGCCCGTGCTGGTTGTGGTTTCCGGTCTGGTCTCGCGCACGAAATTCAGACGCGCTGTCGATGTTTAACGCCAGCCGTCAATAGTGTGCTAGTTTGAGTTTACTCTTTTCAGGCTACCGCATTATTTAATAATCATGCGATATTTGTTGTTATACTTTTCTCCGTAAGCTGCAAATTCTTTGCTTATTAATTAGGTTGCTCAACTGCGACAGACTTTTGCTGTTACGACAATTTTCATTTGAGTAGTTTGACACCTTGATTGCTATAAACTGTATTGCCGTATTGACATTCATAAGGGACTATCATTTGCATGCATCGAAATTCGTTCATGCAACTTTCAGCAGTAGTCAAGTTTTATTTTAATTTTAATTGTGAAGTTAGTTCTGTGTAACAGTGATACTGTTTTTATTAGAGTTTTGAGCCGTAAGGCTGTTTTTCTTGCATCTCTTCAAGAATTGTTTTCGTAAATGGGCGGTAATTTTTTAAATTTTGTTTTAATTAATTCTGTAGTTATGAATATACCACCGACTCCTGTTGTTACCAGTGTTTGCATCTCGGCTTTGTCAAATAAATCTGGTTTTTTTCATTGAATCCTCAAATTGTGCGCTCCAGCAGCCTTGTGCCCTGCTTCCTACCTTGTCAAGGAACGGTACGAGATTTTTGGGAACAATGTTAAACAACTACTTGTCTTTATATAGTAATATAGATTAAGTTAGCATGGAATCCTCAGTGAGTGAGGCCTAGCGAAGATTGGCCATTTCTTCTTCTACTTCTTCTTCTTCTTCTTCTCTCCCTCTTAAAAAAAAACCAAGCAACTCATAAGGGTATTAGAGGATAAATTAATGGTTTCGCAACCACACTGTTGTTCACACCGGTTAGTTGAGAATTTGTGCCCCCGGAGACTCGAGTCGTCACGTTTGAGCACCGTAGTTCCAGGGCCGCCGTTATTTAAAGACGGGTACACGTGTAATAGCGAAATTTATAGCGGTCGTGTAAGACAGCGCGGATTACAGGGCATACGGTCGGAGTCTACTAGACGATCCCCATTCCCTGGCTAGGAGGAGGGAGGGGTGCATCGGCCACTGCTGCTCTGCCTGCGCGGCACACAGTGGCGGAGTCACGTGATTAATGCGCGGCGCGGCGGCCCGGGCCCCGGGCTGCAATCTCTGGCGCGCATCGGCACAGCACATGATGTATTCCGCTGCCCGCTTACGGGCACACACGCGTCCTCACGCACACCGCCGCGCACGAACGTCAGTGCCGAGGGCGCGGGATCCGGCCGTGCAACGTTCACTCGCCCCCGTCCCTTCCAGTTCCCGACCCCCCACCGGATAACTCCTAACACCAGTGTGCAGTTTAATTTCCTGTTCGGAAAAAAGGAGGAATCGCTCCCGCGTCCGCACCGCCTCGAAATGAAAGTTCTTATTTAACTCCAGCGACGATGCGCAGTGTTATGGCTGGAGGCTGCAGCGCTTGCTATCAGTAGCGGACAGGGCTGCTTAAACCGCGTTTCCTCGCAAAGACGCTATACTCCTAGGGAATATTTCGCATTATTTATTACCGTGACGACAACGCGAGAGAAATCTCATTTCCTCCTGTACTGGCAATGGAGAGGCATCAGTTTAATAAATTCGTCGTGGAATGAAACCTCAGAGTAGTGAACGAAATAGCTCTATGTTATAATGCACAGCGTTAGCATGAACGCACGAATGTGACATCATTTAAAGAAGCACACGGCGAACTAGTGTGGGATTTTCAGGTTGAGGGAGAGCACTCATATCGCCACATAGATTGAAATATTTATTTATTTACCTCAGTAAACTATACAGTAAACCTGTTTAACGATCATCTAAGCAGTGATAATGATACCTCACTAAACTGTAAGAGTACAGAGAATGATTTGATACTTGAAAAGTGTCGGATTATTTATCAATTAGCATAATACGAGGGTTATTCGGAAAGTAAGGAACGATCGGTCGCGAAACGGAAACCACAGTGAAAATCCGATGAAGTTTTGCACAGGTGTGTTGGGCAGTGTCTCTAGTATGCCAGTCGATCGCATTACGTCGTTCGTTTTAGTTCTGAGCACACAGGGAACACACAGATACCTAGAACAATAGTGTCTCGCGCCAAGTACGAGGGCCTGGTGAGAAATTTCGCCTGAAGCTATCTAGCCAACATTACGTAACTGTTGTGCGTTTTCTTCTTCAAGACAATTCTCAGCCGTATTCTGCAGGGGCAATGAAGATACTCCTGCATCGTTTTCATTTGGAAATGTTTGATTATCCACAATATAGCCCGTTATTGTCTCACTCTGAGTTTCATCTCTGCTCACATGAACCTTTGGCTATGAAGACAACATTTTGGCACAGACAAGGAGCCGTAGGCCAGCGTAGAGAATTGACGGAAAGCACTGGCGGCTGCCTTCTGTAACGAGGGTATTGGAAAGTTGGTAGAACGCTACTACAAACTCCTAAGTCGCATCGGCGACTATGGAGATAAGTAGCTGGAAGTTGTAGCTCACTGTTGTAAATAAAACAATTCTGATTTTGACTGTGGTTTCTATTTCGCGACCTAACGCTCCTTACCTCCCGAATAGTCACCGTAATTTTTGCACAGCAATGTTACGGAAGCCTGATGCACAATATTTGGGCGTTGGCGCTGCATTTGTCACTAATTTCCTTGTAATTTTTCAGTTGCAGGTATCAGAGCTTTTCGAATCATCATCCATTCTGTCCACTAACCGAGTTTCCTTAGTCACTCATTCGGTGCGTTGTGTACGAAAGCTGTTGGCGAATGTATTTCAGCTTTTATAAGAATGTGGGCAAGCACCTATAGTTTCTGTATAGCATCTAACATTTCGTTACAATTACATAATTTCAAATTTTTAATCTAAATTATTGGTATCTGGTACTGTAATGTTAATGAGCCACGTGTTGCAGTTAGTTTGCTCAACTGCACTTCCCTGTTGACGGTACTGACACGCTCGTTCAATAGCTGGGGTGCTCAGATTTTCGTGGCTGCTGGGTTTCTCGCCGACAAACAGCAGACCAGAAAGACCGACGAATGACCGTCTGTCCGGAATTGCTTGCTGATCATATCAATTTTTTTTAATCGATGAAACGTGGGTTCATCGCTTTGGACCGGAAAGAAAACGGCAGTCCAGAAGTGGCACTACACAGCATCCCTTCACAAGAAAATGTTCAAAGGCGCACCCTCTTTCGGTGTAGTCATGGTGAGGGTCTACTTGGACTGTGAAGGGGTTTACTGTGTTTGCTGCCCTCCCTCATTCTGCAACGATCGAGTGTGAAGAGTGCTGTGCTACCCTCAGGAAATTGTAGAAACGACTTCAGCGTATTCGTCGTCACAAAAATGCAGACGAACTTCACTATGACTTTGGAAGCCCTCGCACAAATCTGTGAGAGGAGGTCTGGCCCAACGAAGGACGCACGTTGGGTGAAGCAGTACGTGGATGATGCGGACATTATTGACGCAGCAAGAGATTGGCTTCGACGTCCACCACTAGAGTGGTACCATTCTGGCAGACAGGCCATCCCAGTAAGAGGGCGCAAGGCTGTAGTATTGAACGGAGATTATGTTCAAAACAGCATTTTATATCCAAAAGAGTGGGAAATAATATGGTGTAAGGAAATCATGAATAAGACTAACGTGCTTTCAGAAAAAAAGTTCTTGCAGTACTTTCTGAACGCCTATTGTGAATATACTATCGACTGTTCTAAATTTTTCTTAATATTATGTGATGTTTGGATCTGTATATTTCCCTTTCTGTGTCTGCTTCTGTATTTTCGACATTTGTTTCTGTGTCTCCGTTTGTGTCTGTGTCGATCCACATGATCTGTTGTATTGATCCTCGTGTGTCCTTTCTGATTCATTTGTGTGGATGTTATTGTCGGTATGCCTGTTATATGATACGTGAAACTTCGTGAAGTATGTTATCCTGTTGTCGCATTATTTGTCCAATGTCGTCATACTGTGTCCTTGGTCGCGAACGGAACACCCACTTACCCCAATCTGCCATCTTTAGGCTCAATTCCTGTAAAGTCAATGGTAGAGATAGACGCCACTGCTTGTACTCAGCATTTGCCGCGCCTGCTCGAAGCTGTCTCTCTTTACGCTTGTTTAGAGTCGAACCTGTCGTACTGTAGTTTCCCTTCCCACACAAGCATTTGATACCATTGCAAAAAAAAAGAAAAAAAAAGCAATCTTCACTCTAGTATCTGGATACGCTTACTGGCCTCCACATGATGCAGCCTCCCGACATTTTCTGCTTTTGCGGCTCATTGCGCTGTGATGTAAGGCTTAGTATTAGGTACGACTGTCAACCGCAGTGTGACGTTCTTCAGGTTAGTGAAACTAGACGAATTTTTTCCAACAGGTTCCCTTTGTGCATATTCCTGTGCATAGTGCAGTAACAGTACGAACTCATTTCTCTTATTCTTCTTTTTCTCCTTCTTCTACCATTACTACCAATACTACTAATTCTCAACAACAATGTCATGCGACTAGGGCCTCCCATCGGGTAGATCGTTCGCCGGGTGCAAGTCTTTCGATTTGACGCCACTTTGGCGACTTGGTCGATGATGATTAAGACAACAGAAAACCCAGTCCCTGAGCGGAGAAAATCTCCGACCCAGCCGGGAATTGAACCCGGGCCCGTAGGATAGACATTCTGTTTCGGTGACCACTCATCTACTGGTGGCGGACACTACGACTACTACTACTACTAATAATAATAATAATAATAACACACTAAGAGAAAAATACGACTCACCACGAAGAAATTTTCCTAGTGGGATGGAAATCAGGAGACGTGACGTACATGTACAGTTAAATAAATGATTACCACTTCGAAGAAGTGGATGATTTAATGAAGAGGAAGAGCTTAATTAACTGAGAAAGTCAATAACACGTTGTACTTCTCTGGCCCTTATGCAAGCAGGTGCTCGGCTCGGCACTGATTGATAGTGAATCTTCTCCTGAGGGATATCGTGCCAGATTCTTTCCAATTGGCCGGTTGGAGGGCTCTGCCAAAAATGCTCCAAAGTTCTCAACTGAGGAGAGATCCCGCGACGTCCCTGACAGAGTAGGGTTTGGCAAACACGAAGACAAGCAGTAGAAACCATCGCCGTGTATGGAAGTTGCTATATTGGTCAAATATAAGCTCAGTACGACTTGATATGATGGACAAAAAAGATATGTGTAGAATATCATCGACGTATCGCTGTGCTGTAACAGTGGCAAAGAGTTCCTACCATGGAATGAAATGGGCATTCCATACCATCACTCCCGGTTGTTGGGCCGAATGGCGGGTGACAGTCAGCGAGGCACTGCTGCCTGGGTGTCTCCAGACACGTCTTCGCTGGTCGCTGGTCACTGGGACCTGGAATCTCATTGTCTGGAATAGGAATGTCTCTAGTGATGAGTCCCGCAAAGAACTGATCCCCGATGCCCAGCAAAGACGTATCTGCGGACGTCCCAGACAGTGTTGCGTTACCAACCAGAATGTCACCCTCCATACCGCCAGAAAACCAGGAGTGATGATCTGGGGTGCCATTTTATTTCATATCAGGACCTCTTTGGTAGTCATCTGCAGCGCCCTCGCAACACAGCGGTCGATGATATTCTACTCCATGTTTTGTTGTCTTTGAGCTTACATTGCAATGAGATAATGTCCTCTCGTACAGAGCGAGAGTTTCTACGGTTTGTCTTCGTGCTTGCCGAACCCTTCCTTGGCCAGCAACTTCTCCAGATCACTGCCTCATTGAGAATGTTGGGAGCAGTATGGGCAGTGGAGTTCACCCTGCTCGCCAGTTGGATAGAATTTAATAGAAGAAGGAATTGACCTTTGTAGACTATGTTGTACTTTATTAAAATCGTATTATTAGCTGATTTCGGCTGTGAACCGTTATCAAGGACATTTTAATAAAGCGCAGCACAACTTAGAAAGGACAATGTATTCGTTTATTAAACACTTAGAGGCTGTGGATCCACATGGAAGCAAAATCTTTGTGGATGCATCTGGCACGATACTCCTCAGCAGGACGTCCAAAAACTCTATCAATAAATGCCAAGCTGAATAATTGCATGCATAACGGCCGGAGGTGGACTAACGCCTTATTGACGTGCTCAACTTGTGAACCTATTTCTCTTGAATAAATGATCCTTCCTTTTAAGCTGTAATCTCTTGTTCGTATATGCACGTCAGACCTACAGATTTTCGTCCCAATAGGATAATTCTTTCGTGGCAGTATGTTTTTTTAAAGAGTGTATACAGATATAGCAATGAATATGGCACCAAAGTAATGTCAATCTCATGAACACTGCGTTAAGCAGTTTTTTCATTACCTCTAGTGAATAATGTCATATAACGGGAATGTAATCCTGACTAATCAGGGAAGAGAGAGAAATAATAGTGTAAGGTTAGCAGATGAGATGCAAGGAGGAGGTAAACAGGAATGAGGGAAAGATGGTTAGCCTAGACACGATGAAAAATTTTCAGAGTTGTGTTGGATTGGAAGATGACAGTTTCATTGTGATGAAACTACGATAGTAGAAGGTAAGGCTCTAATCTCTTGAATACATAGTCGTTTCGGACAACACGCAAGTTATTATGTAATTTGTTCCCATGTCGTACGGCTGAAATTGAGAAGGAGTCGGAGGAAGATTTACTATTATGCAAACTTAACCGTCACTTAGGTTAGGTTGCCTACTGGCTTCTCTTTGTACCGGCGAATGCTAACTGAGTTATATGCTTCGTAACAAAAATGAGGCTTTGTCGTGCTATTGCTTGTAGAGATTAGTTGGAGCAGATGCGTGAAGTTCTGTATCACAAAAGTTGCCATTTGTATGTCGTTATGCTTGCCTGCTGTTCTCAGTATCAGCCATGGACCTTACAACTCAGATTAATTGACTTTCACAGCAATGGTAATGCAACGGTGATTATTTCGGTCATAAATCACTACAAATACGACGGTTTTTGTATCGATCGGTAGGCGTGAGAAAGCTAACCATTCTTGCTCGATAGTATTATGCATTGCTCGTGCCTGGGCTTTAGTCTATTCTCTGTCCTAGATAATAATAATCATTAAAATATATCTCTCAGTGTACACTATTACTGGTCAAGGGCTGGGTGGGTTAATAGGAGGTTTGTTTACGCTATAAATTGTTCCCTTCGTCTTGTCTTGCAACAAATCGTTCACGTTGTCATTCGTATGCTATTTCTTTATGTGTAGCATCCAATATTTTAATTGAAACAGGCTGCTTTGCATTTCCATGTGTGTGTTTTTGGAAATATATGCAGGAATGTGCGACTTGTGGTCTGTAGAATTCTCTTGTTGCCTCCTACTACCCTTTTATTAATAATCAGAAGCCCTAGAGAGGCTAGAAGCTAGAAGAGATGAGGTACAAAGCTGGCCACGGTCAAGACGGAGATCAGCAGCTAAGTTCAAATGTACGTCTTAATATGGAAAGGAAATTCAAGCAGTCATTTAAGGCATACCACCCCTATCGCCACGTCCGTTCTTTTAGAGAGCCGTCGAAAGCAGCAGCATCTACAATCTGCCCATTCAAAATTCGTTGATGCGGCCGTGATGTATTTGTAACAAGACATCTTCAAATCTTAAAACATTTTCCAGTTCATAATGGGGATGGTTCAGAAACCAGTATAATTATATGATATGAAGAAACAAGCTGTCTTGTTTGCAATGTTAATTTTGTTGTATTATTTCCCAATTACGCGTTTCGCCTTTAGTTATGCATCTTCGGATCGGCTGTTTAGTAGTGTTGGGTAGATGGGATACCGCACATAAAATATCCCAGCAGGTAAATGCAACTCGTCAAAGACTTCAAAAACATTGCACGGTGTCCTTGTTATGGCATGTGGCACAGTCCAATGCAAACCAAACGCGATCAGGCCTACAGTAAAGCTTTACAACATAAACATGGCGTAGGTGTATTGCACATTATGGTTGCACACATGATGTGTGTGAAACGCGTCACTGGGCAATAATTTAAGAGATTTAATACTGCAGCCAAAGTTGCTTTCTTTCTTCATACGAGGTTTGGATACAACGTAATGGCGAAACCGCCGTAACATGAAGGATGTGCGTCACATGGGTCGCCAGCTGTCTACAGTTGTTAACCGTTGCTGAGGTGCAGTGAGCGGCGACGGCGATGTTCAAGACACTTGGTGTGTGTACTGTGTAAAGTTATGGAGCTCAGTTCAGTTACCATAACATAATGTTTAGGACATACGCACAACGTGCTTGGATGAAGATGGAAGTAGCATGTGGTCCGAGTGCACAGCAGTGTTTCCTTCTGGAACGGATTCCCATCTTCCCTCATGAGAATACACGATGCCACACTATGAATCCCGTGCAGGAGCTCTTGTGTACATAGGGTTGGGAGATACTGGAACAGTCATCTTATTCACCAAATATGAGTCCGTGCGACTACGACTCGTTCGTCAAAATGAAGTAACATCCTAGCAGCACGCACGAGAAGACATCATCTGTGCCACAGAGCGAGCCTTGCGAGACATCGACGGTGGTGGATACGCTGACGGTGCAAGACCTCTTCCATCTCAGTGGGCTAAGTTGGTGGAGATGCGGGGCGATTATATTGAGGGAATGTAACACGATGAACGTCTGTTAATAAAGTCTGTTATGAATTTTATGTGTGTTGTCACTACTTTTTATCCAGCCCATGTCTCTTCAAATTTTGTCGGTAACGATAGCGGAAGAGAATAATAGTTCTGTAGGGCAGTAAGCTGCTCGATACACTCTACCGTTAAGTGCCCAGCTGAAGCCATTACGGACACAGAAATGCGACCTGCCTGAGGTCCCTCAGGACTTAGCGGAGCCGACGAGCCGGCGAAGGGCGTGCGGCAAGGGCTAAGCGGCCGGCGCCGTATTATAACGTAACGCAACGCAACGCAGCGCCGCCTGGGCTCAGATGGCCACGCCTATCGAGAGACAGCCATTAGCAGCTCGCTACGCCACACTTCGCGATACATAAAACAGCTACGCAAGAAGTTTGCATAACGCTCCGGCCTTTAATATAACGACCAGAATTTAATAACTGGAGGAGCAGCAGGCAAACTTCTTAATACCCGCCCCCCCCTCTCCCTCCCCCCCCCCCCTCACGTTCAGCCAGCCCGTAGCTCGCTTCTCTCCATCGTCGTCAGCCCCTCCCAAAATAGTCGAGTCGTAATCTCTGCCAGAATATTGTGTAAGGGTTTCGTAATTAAGGCGTCATTTTAATTAAGTTATGGGACGCTGGTGAAGGGACCGAGGGGGCCAACGAATGTTTCATGAATGTAAGTTACGTTATTAAAAATAAACAAGCTCAATGTGTACAATGATTTGTTTAAAGTTGCTATCCGGCTTTAATGGGTTTTCGAGTGAAAACATTGCTTCCCCATAATAATTATGCTTTTCGGAAAGCTGTAGAGTATCGCGTGCGATATACATTTTATCCTGCGCAACTGGTCAGAAAAGTAATAGCTCTTACATTGCACAGTTCCGAAACTATTTTACAAATGGAAACCATTAACTGCAGGTGACCTTCAAATTTGAACTGTTTAAATCAGTATGTTATGCATCGTGTGTATGACGGTACTGATTACTTCTGAAGTGACGTGTCGTCAAGAAGAAGTTAATGCAAACGAAACTGGATCAGCGCAACGGCGGCGCCGAATGTCGGGACGCTGCCCTGTTGTCAACACGGAAACTGTGGGCCAGGTCAGTGGCGCCTGCGCTTGTTGTAATAGTCTCCTGGAATCTGTGAAACCTAGTGTAAAGTTATTGCAAGGTAGTGTTCCTAGCCGCGTGCAAGTTTTCCTAATACAGGCGCAATATCATCATTTGCTTAATCGTATTCACGATCTCGAAAATTTAATGGCTGCTTCTAAACAGAAAGCGCTTATTCAGGATTTACGTAGTATTGTAGTTCAAATAGTCTGCTAACCTGGCAAAGAAACTAGAGGAAGGAAGGCATGCACGTTTCTGGCCACGCTAGTGAATTAGTTTGTGATAGTGTAAGTGCGAGAGTGGGCGTTGGTACATGGGGTTGCGAAATGTAAAATAAACTACCAGGTCAGTTTTTCGATCCCTTGCTACTGCATCAGAGTTTGCAGTATACACTAATGAACAAGTTGTCCAAACTACAATGGTCCACAGTGCGGCTACAAAATTTGAGTGAAGCTTTGCTAGCGCCTGACATACCAGGGTTATAGATGGTGCTGTAGGGAAACTTAAGAGTAATCACTGCAGCCATAAATGAAAATCTATCATTAAGTAATTTCCGGAGAACAGTTTTTCAAAATCAGCTCTCAGAACGACCACGAAATGAACTCATAAAAACTCATGTATATCGTGTACGAAGGAATTCGAAAAATATGGCTTAATATATTGAATATAATTGAGGGTTTTGAGGTAGCCTAAGCCACAAACATTTGTTGAGTTAGATCAGTTAGTATTGCGCACTGAGCAGCTTAGGTTTAGTGATATGAAACGTACGAGCGGGGAAATAAATCTCTGAAACAACCAAGTACAGGCTCCCGCAAGTGAACAAGCTCAGCCTTGCGCTGAATTTAGAAATGATATGGTGTTTTTCCAATGTACTAGAAGAGGAAATTATGCACATGGCGCTATGGGTCAAACGAAGAAACAAGCATTTTCGATAAACAGTTACAGGTGTTTCTGTTGTAATGAGCTGGGACATTTTGCGCTTGACTGTAATAAAAATCGGGAAAGAGGGAAAACTATTAGACGCCACAAGAAGGGGCAGTGTAATAATATGAATGTATTGGCGCGTGTCTCCCGCGTCGCTCCCCTCCGCTCTCTAAAGTAGTATGGGACTCATCATCATCACCATTGATTAGGAAGACGTGTAGAGTGAAAGTATTTACGTGTAGCAACCTCCCCTTTATATGCGCAACTGTTCATCGAGAATCTATTTGTGCGCTACTAGACTCGGGCAGTAGTCTTTCTCTGTTTCACGATTGGTGGTATCGGCATATTGGGCGCCTTTCTAAGGCTCCGCAGGTATAAAAGTCTGTTTTACGTTGCCACAGCGTCACTAGAGAGTCTCTTCAGGTAATAGGCACTATTCTCTTGTATGTCAAAATTCAGGAGTGAGTTGGACACTTCAGTTTATTATTATTAAGCAATTGATATTATAATGGAATGTGATTTTCATAAGAAAATCGGTTGTGTTTTATATTACGTGGATTCCGCCATTCAGTTTGAATTTAGGCCGGGTCTAAAATACCGTTGGCGTCAGAATCAGTATCGACCTGTACGTACCCTCCAGTCCAGGGTTTCCAAATTTGATGCATCACATAAGTACTCAACAGAGGGAGGCCTTGTTAGAGGTGTTAAGGGGAGTCTTTGAAGCGCTGACGGACAGCTTGGGCGTCACAAATGAAACTGATTACATCATTAAGTAATTGATGAGCTATCTGTTCGCCAGCACCCCTGTACTGATGAAGGAGATGCGGCATTTGGTGGATAAAGTGCTGGCGGAGGGAGTAATTAGACCATCTGTCTCCCTGCACCTTGCACATGTTTTTACTGGTTAAACCTCAAGGGCAAGGAAACCGACCGCCAGTGGATTATAGAACGCTCAATAAAGTGGTTCTGGTATCTGTCCCGTTGCCCGATTTGCATAATTGATTTGCTAGGTTTTCTGGGGCTAACCATTTCCCATTTTGGACGCAAACCAGGGCTATCGACAAATACAATTTACTTATAATCTGTCTTGATTGCAAAGAATGTATATTCACATGACCGGTTTCGGTTCCTCTAGAACCATCTTTTGATCTGCAATATCGGATACTGGAGTCATCCGTCCACACACAGCAACCTTCACATGGTCCTGTAACCGAAATTGCAGATCTGAAGATAGCTCTAGAGGAACCGAAATCGGTCATGTGGATAAACAATTTTACAATCAAGACGGGTTATAAGTAACATTGTATAACCAGTGATTGCGGTATCCCTTCGGACTTTATGTCTGTTTTGGCAAAGCTATCAACAAATTCTTTTGGCTGAAGAATCTAAAGCGGTGAGTGCATTTACCATCGATCTGAATTTGGGCGGCTATGTTGTCTCGTTTATTACATTCAGTTTTGGGAGACCTTAAGTATAAATCTCTTTGTAACTATTTTGATGACTTCGCGATCTGTAGTCGTACTTTTGATAACCAAGGCATTTAAGCCAGTGGAACGAGCAGGCTACTCCATTCGCCGAGTATCGTTCCTAGAGCCCCTACACCTGTGCATTTCGATGCGATCGCTCATTGTCATCCATAAAAATGAAGTCAGGTTTCGAATGAAACCTTGGAAAGACATATACGGGAAAGAGCTACAGTGTCACAATAACATAGAGGCTAAAATACCGTGCTCAAATATTTGGAAGTCAGCACGCCCATGCAGCGTTATGCCTTCCCACACCATAATACATGGACCACCAAAACGTTCATGTAAGACAACGCTAGACTTACTTTCACATGGGGAGAAGTGGGAATACGTAATGCGCACAGAAACATTCTTGAACGTGAACTCATCGCTGGTCCTGGTGTTACGGTGTGGAAAAGCATAATGTCTGAGCACGGTAC
Organism: Schistocerca piceifrons; assembly: GCF_021461385.2. NCBI lineage: Eukaryota > Metazoa > Arthropoda > Insecta > Orthoptera > Acrididae > Schistocerca > Schistocerca piceifrons. The sequence continues at coordinate 407,093,644 of NC_060139.1, forward strand.
ACTCACCGGTCAACACTATTTTGATGTGTACACCTTCCACAAATGCGCCTTTTGAGGGGTGCATGCCACGCTTACTGACTTCATTGTTATGGCTGGCAATGCGCGACTGCACTGAACTGCATTGAGGGGCATTTGGAACGAGAGATTATTTGGCGAATGGACTGCCCTGTCAGTTCCCCGAGTCAAATACCATCGTTCACGAGTGGGGTGCGTTTCTCGTGGGACGTATTGCAGCACGTGCACATGCGTCAAAAACCATCCAGGAGTCGTCAACTGCGCAGGTGGAGTAAAGGCACCTTTCCACAACAGCTCCTTACCAACCTGCTGCCCACGATGCGAACACGTTGAAGAGCATGCACTATCGTCTGTTATCATAACACACCCTATTAAGAAACATGCCCAGCCTTCTATAATGTCCAGGGGCCCAACATGAGCCACGTTGAGCTATGTGAAATTACAGCCTTTCAATGAAGCTATCATTTATGTTTTGATTATTTGTTTCTTCCTATTATCTTCTTGATAATACTGGAGCAGTTCTTCTAGGTATGATCAGATGATGCTAATGTTACTTCCGTCCTACTGCGGTGTGTCGGGGTTTAATCTCTCGTAGCTATTTGTCGTTGTCACTGTGCAGGCTGCAAATTAAAATTCACCTACCTCAGAACGGCGTCTCCTCAATGTCCCTTCACTTGGCAACGTCGATACTTACAAGATGATGTAAAAGAAGCGTTGATAAAAAAAAGCACCACCTAATGTCTACAATTACTGAGGCCGCGCAACTCTAGTTACGAAAGAAAGTTCTGTAGAAATACTGTCATCCAATTTTATCGGGCAGTAAGTAAACGGATTGGCTTCTGAAAAATAATGTCCGAAATTTCCACACAATAATGCTTATTTGGTCCTTGATAATCAAAGAAGAGGTACTATTCAGTCCACATTTAAACTATGGGCTATTTACTTCCAGTTCACGATTCATACACACATATCACACGCACAGCAGCTAGAAATCTGTCCAAACCCGGCCCAAACTAAACAACGTTTTCACAGTCATTAATTTCACCACTAATATGAGTTCTTGTGGATGTCTAAAAAAGAAACTGCTTGCCAAAAATACTCTGTAGTTGAATATTGAAACATGCCACGCGGATTCTATGAAGGTCAATATTTCACACGCGAATATCTGACCAACAGATTTAATCAAAACCTTTGACATTTCGCCAAGCAGTCCTCAACAACAGCTGTTATCGACTTAGCTGACCAATAACTCAAACACTAAGTAATTCTTCATCTTATACATTACTTTTACTGGCACCAGCAACATGACCGTCCGCTTTCAAAGCTAGCGAGCGACTTCCTTCTTCCAACCTCACTCCCAGTATATCTATCAGGTAACGAGCATGAACTGTCTCAACTCTGATTAGCTGACCATGCTCGCTCGTGGTCATACTCGCGCCAAAACTGGTCTGCACCAATCCTTATACACAGACGCATTTGCGTCAATCTGACATACAAATATTATAGTAACGTTCAAAAAACGAAAAGACAATAAGTCTGGAAATACTCTTTAGATACAGATTTTACTCCAGCTGACTTTCTGGATGCTCTGGTACAAGAGCAATCACACCTAGACATACATCAACAGCAAAGTGGGTAAATCACCTAGGATCATTTTCCCACGACAGGCATGTGTAACTCTTGCATGTTGAAATTTGACGAATGTCCCACATACACACTCTCATTTACTCATAGGCACACATAACAAAATAAAGATTGACGGCCAGAGTGACCGAGCGGTTCTAGGCGCTACAGTCTGGAGCCGCGCGACCGCTACGGTCGCAGGTTCGAATCCTGCCTCGGGCATGGACGTGTGTGATGTCCTTTGGTTAATTAGGTTTAAATAGTTCTAAGTTGACTGGTGACCTTAGAAGTTAAGTCCCACAGTGCTTAGAGCCATTTGAACCATTGAAAATAAATATTGATTTTAATAGTTCTTTCTGCAGTTATTCTAGATTTCTTACTACAAAAATTGTAAGGTATTTGAAACTTTTAAATTAAATTTCAATTAAATAATTCTATACCCAGATACTTCAGGTAAGTATTTCAATTGACAACCAAAAACAAGTCATGAATGTTCCCAGCTAAATTTCCTTTCTTAAGTATAGTTTTTCTAAATTTAAACTAAATTTTTATATCTCCGAAAATATGCCCGCTAGAAAGCTGAGGTTTTCGCACCACCTTTCTATTAATAACGAAGTGCAGCATACAGATTTTGAAAGCGATTAAACAAAAACTACTATCTTCTATTCAGATTCTTATAGGTGGTGAGTGTACGCATTCAGTAAGGGACCTTGAATAACTTTCCCACTGCAGGCACTGACAGATGCACTTGTGTCTCCCGGGTACGTCGCTAGATGTCAGCCCCCGAAGTTTCATACAGCAGGCTATCCTAAAACAAAAGGTCGGTCGGAACAACTTGCGACGCTGCGTTACGAGATGTGATCAAAAATTAACGGGAATTTTTGTTGCCTTTTTGGTGTAGATGCTCCTGATGTATACGTGCATTTTCAGCTGTTTTGGATATTTAGTTTACTGTCGACAGTCGAAGGGGTTATTCGTATTTTCGAGTCTTCGATAGATTTTAAACTTCGAAAAAGATGTGTCCAAGAACCTGCTTTAAACTTTGCTTAAAAAACGTCACAAAGTGCAGCACCGCATTCGAAACGTTGACTGTGGCTTCTTGCGGATCTGCTATGAGAAAGACAACAAGTTTCAAAGAGGGTCGAGAAGAAGTTGAGGACAACGACCGCCAATTACTGACATACCAGTTACTGACAATGTGGAAAGAAAAAAGAGAATGGTTCTGGAAAAACGCCAAAACACAATCAGAGGTTGTTGATAATGTCGGCATATCCTTTTGCTCATGCCAAGCAATTGTTTCGGTAGTTTCTTTCGAAACTTTAGTTTCGACCGAAAACGACATAACGTAGACATCGGTCAGGAATTGCCGAATACAGTCGCCAAAGATCCAGCACCTCTAAAGAAGGTTATAACAGGTGACGTAACATACGGCTATGACGTCGAAACCGAGGCCCAATCGTCCCAGCAGAAACTGCTTGAAGAGTCAAGACCGAAAAAAAATTCGAAAAGTTCGATCACATGTGAAGTCTTTTCTCACTTCTTTTTTCTATTACAATGGGACAGTTCATTGTGAGTTACTGCCTTGTGGTCGTACGGTCAATGAGGAATACTATCTGGAAGTTATTTGCCGTTTGCGTGAAACAGTCCGAAGAAAACGACCAATATTTTGGCAAAACAACTCGTACTGGTCCTGCACGGTTTAGAATGGCATCTTATATCAGTCTTGGTACAAAACAATAGTAAGTTCAGGTAACAGTCATGAAAGTGCTTAGCCATTACGTCCACTTCTTTCCAAAGTAGACCACAACAGTTCAATATTATTGACATGTGGTTGTGGTGGCCAATTATTCATTGTGCTCAGGAAACCAGTTGTGGCCGACGTGACCAATGTGAACAGGGACTCTGTAAGTAGGCTGTTTAGGTTTTTATGTTGGTAACGCCACGTAGCGCTCTATATGAAAATCACTGACTGTGCTGTGTGCGGTCTGTGGCTGGTTTGCAGTGTTGGAATTTGTGCTATTGTAGTTTTGAGCAGTTGGATGCGAACAGCGCGTAGCGTTGCGCAGTTGGAGGTGAGGATGTGGGGATAGAGATGGCAGAATTTTGACAGCGGACGATCTGGACGTGTTTCCATCAGAAAGAGTAAATTTGTAATACTGTTTATCATGAACTGATATGTATATGACGACTTTTGAATATTATTAGGGTAAATACATTGTTTGTTCTCTATCAAAATCTTTCATTTGCTAACTATGCCTATCAGTAGTTAGTGCCTTCAGTAGTTAGAGTCTTTTATTTAGCTGGCAGTATTGGCGCTCGCTATATTGCAGTAGTTCGAGTAACGTAGATTATTGTAAGTGATTCATGAAAGGTATAGGTTATTGTTAGTCAGGGCCATTCTTTTGTAGGGATTATTGAAAGTCAGATTGTGTTGCGCTAAAAATATTGTGTGTCAGTTTAGTGTTGATCAGAATAAGTAAAGAGAAAAATGTCTGAGTACGTTCAGTTCTGCTCAGCTGTTTGAAAATCAAATGACGTAAGAGGTAATTCATAAATTTTTCTAAGGGGACGTTTAGACTCTATCGGAAACAGCATCATCATTGACAAACACTGTACCATGGAATGGTCCTCACCAGCCAAAATGGGGACACGATCCTTGGCAGTAGTGGGACTTTCAGAGTAACTATTGGGCCCATGGAATACAACGATATTGCTGCCCACATCATCACCGAATACCTGCCATGTTTCACTCTTGGGATGTCTACTTGGCCAATACTGGGAAACCGTGGGCAACAGAACTCATCCGATCAAATGACTTTCGTATATTGCCCCTTTGCCGAAGGTTTATGGTTTCGGCACTACTTTTGTCTGTTGTGAGCATTTGTATCATTGTTGAGCGGCTGTGGAATTTCAGCTCGCCCTGCTATTCTCTGCGCATGGAGCTCGCTTCGTGTTGTTTTGGTGTTCAGGCGCCTCACGAGTACGACATTCAGTAATGCAGTGACTTTTTCAGTTGTCGTTCTCTTATTTTGCGTCTCAGTCCTCTTCAATAAACGTCCATCACTATCAGTCAACATAACATTCGTCTGCGCTATGACATACCGACTGCCGCTTTCCCGCTTTCCCAGTACGCGGTACACATCTTCGAACCATCAAACGATTCGACTACTTTGGCTTCAAAAGAACCCAGCATACGAAAACTATTTGCCTACGTTAGAATTCATTTATCTCCAACATAATGTACTCACAACTACACAGAACACTGTTTCGATTGTGACTGACACTGGCAACATACTGGAGGCAATGCGCAGTTGCCTATAGTGGTCAAATACAGCAGCGTAACCTGCACGCTTGGCTACCATCCGGATTTATTTTCAAGCATGCATTTCTCGCGGTGTTTCCGTAATTTTGTCCATTACCTGTATATCAGCGCAGACAGTTCAGGTATATTAAGCCTCCCGTAAATAAAATTTTGTGACAGATCGCAGGCTTGGCTTATTGTAGTGGTCCGCACTGATACCACGTCATGTCATTTCACGTTACTGCGCCGACGTCAGTTCACGAGTAGTAATATTTTCGTATACTCCACAACACGAGAGAGAACCGCTGGTAGAAGTTTTTAGTGACAGTGACTGGGACAGGCCACGAGCCTTCTTCACATAGCCGGATGGCTGAGGTAACTGACGATAAATAGAGAGATCCGTGTTCGATTACTGTTTGGTACAGATTTCTACTTTTTGCTATATAGTCAGCTAATACGGCAGTTTATGTGGGATATCAGTGTAGCACGGCCCAGTCTCGGTAATCAAACAGGCGAAGTGAACCGATAGACACCTGACGCTCGATGCAATATTTATGTTGCTTCCTTCCCTATCAGAACTAAGAAAGAATAAAGAAAAAGGTAATTGCCAGGATTAATTGACTAATGCCTGGGACTTCTGACATTCACGGGCACCTGAGTTACCCTAACACCTCTCACCAGTCTCCTACACGTCTTTCACAATTATCTCTTCTCCTACCCTCCGAACTTCACAGAACTTCTCCTGCACACCTTGTGGGACAATCACTGCTGCAAGAAAGGAGACTGCGGAGAAGTGGATTAACCAATCTCTAGCAACTTTTCCGGAATGGGTCTTTCTTTCTGCAACAGAGTTTGGGCTGATCTGAAACTTCCTGGCAAAATAAAATTGTGTGTCGGGCCGACACTCAAACGTGGCATCTTCACGTTTGCAAGGTAGGTGGAGGTATACTGGCAGACATAAAGGTGTGAGGACCAGTGCTGACTCGCGTTAGGACAACGCAGTGGCTAGAGCTCTTAGCAATTAAAAGCAAATGTCCAGTGGATAGGCTATGACCTTTTTAAGAAACCATATGTGCATTCCCCTCGAAATATTCACAGGAAACTAAAGGAGACCTAAACCAAAGTGATCGAAAATGGATTCAAACTGCGCTGCTACTGAAGGTATACATATATCTTGACCACGGTACTGCTGAAGGTAAACATATATCTTGACCACGGTACCACTTTTCAAGGTGACTGACAAAATTTCAGCCGGCCGGAGTGGCCGTGCGGTTATAGGCGCTACAGTCTGGAACCGCGTGACCGATACGGTCGCTGGTTCGAATGCTACCTCGGGCATGGATGTGTGTGATGTCCTTAGGTTAGTTAGGTTTAAGTAGTTCTAAGTTCTGGGGGACTGATGACGACAGTAGTTAAGTCCCATAGTGCTCAGAACCATTTGAACCATTTGCACAAAATTTCACGTCAGTAATAAAAAATAGACCAAACGTTTCTCTTGGCGTATGTACATAAAACCATCCATTTAGACTGTCTCTACAAATTCGACAAACACAGAACAATTAAATATTATATTTCATTTTTACTGCTAATCGGGTTAAGTTACTGCGCGTTGGTGAAACGCTTTCCGACGAAATACTAAGAATCACTGTTGTTAAAAATAGGTTGCACATGCAGATTTCATTGCTGATAAGTTTAATATTGTAGGCAAGCACTGAACAGTCGGCATGCATCGAGTTACTGTGGCGTTCGCCTCTGTTAAGCCGTGGAGTGGTTAAGTGGTTCCACGAAACTGCGTGCACATCAAAGCCGCTGGTTTTACTTGCGGACGTTCGGAGAAAATCCGGCAGCAGCGCCACTTGTGAGGCGGAGGCCTCGGTGGCCAGATCACGAGTTTTACATTACTGGCTGTATTTATTGCGCGCCGGAAGCTAGCAGAGGTTTATGACTTGCTGCTGGACAAACTTCTTTGAACAGTCTACAAGTTCTTCCACTTTATTGACATAGCTTTTGCTAATACGTTTAGTAACCTTTCTGTCCGTAATTTTGTGTTTCCTTTTGAAAGTTAATAGCCAAATTTTTTAGCTTCCCTGCCAAATTCAAACTTCTGACATTTCACGCTCCGACTTGTAGAACATTATCCTTTCGTTGGTTATTAAATATTTTTCTCATTGCTACCTCCCCCCTTGGTGTGCCCTCAAGGAGATCCGAATGGGGATACTAGTCCGAAATCTTTTGCAAGTGGAGAGATCATCAGAACACTGTTTCAGTTATAGCCAGAACGAGGTTGACTTCTTACAACGGAAGTAATCGGCGGCCATAGGCGATGTTTTTACTCCAGTTTAGACAGTCTCCTGTCGTTTCTTCACACAGGATAGAGGGAAGACAGGGGGTATAAGGTCAGCCTGTAATTTACAAGTGGTGAGGAGCAACTGCAGAAACGCAAATTCCCAGTGAAGGCAGGCAGATGATTAGGATCAGCGCCAAGCACTGTTAGACGGCATCTATGAGAGGTGCGGATTTTCGGACTCGGCTTGCAGCAGGAGATTCGAGGAATTCAGGACTCTGTTAAACACTGTTTATATGTGATCAGAGTAACTACTACACTGAAATCTAATTCTAAACATTAGAAAGAGCAAGGGAGGCAATTGGTTGCACAATGGCAGTTAGTGTCTAAAGTCACGTGGCAGGTGCTAACACAAGTAGCGTACACCACTAGCTAATTAAGTTCAAAATTGAGATCAGCTCTCCAAGTGAGAAAAACAAGCATGTCGGAGCTTACTGAAGATGGCCACGAGCGACAAGGAGTCGGCGCCCCAGCGATCTGACTGAGAACTCTCTCCGAAAACAAAAACATGGGTTTTTAAGGAATCGTGGCGGCGCACCATTTCTTCCTTCCTGCAGTGGAACCACCAAGCCACCGGCGCTTAACGACCTTCGGCTAATGTGGAAAGTCGTTTTGCACCTCCAGTGCGGCTCTGGCCAACCACATGTACAGGGGGTGGGCAAAACAATATGAGCATCTGACATATACAGAATATTTACTTACTAATAAGGAATTGGGCCACCATTGGGTTTGGGAACAGCTACGACTCTTCCCAGGATAGCTTGTCTCTATGCGACAATTGTTTCAACAATGTAGGGGCTGCAGATCTGTTCCTCAGTCTGTACTCAAAGACTCGTAACTTTTCAGTGATGTTGAGGTCTGGCAACTGTGCTGGCCAAGGAAGATGTTTGGTGATACTATAATCCTCCACAAATGATTCCTGAACCTTTTGACTTTTGTATGGGCGCATTATCATCTTGGAATATGGCAATTTTCGGCAGCAGTATGCTAGTTATACTAAGCACGTCGGTGTCGAGAGTGTCGAGATATTCATACGCACTAATCCGGAAAGTGAGAGTAATGGCAGAACAAGCTGAATACGACGACGGAGCCGGCCAAATCGTAACGGAATCTCGCCTATACTTGACTATAGGAAGCAAGCAGACCGGATCGTAGACTTATTTTCGTAAATAAACCTAGCCGTTTGTGGAAAACAATGTAAACGATGATTCAGCGGACCATACCACATTCTTCCAGTCGTCAGGTGTCCAGGTTTTATGGTAGCCGCATAGCGTTGGCTTCCAACAGTAAGCGTTTCGCAATTGCGGATCTTCCATGAATGTCAGCCTTGTGAAGCTCCCACCGTGCTGTTTTTGTCGACATAGTGTCACTCAAATGAGTGTTGTCTTCTGCAGTCACTTTTGCCGTAGTAGTTTTGTGTTGCCTGGCCACAATCCTTTTGAATGGTAGTCGTTCTCTGGCAATTAACTTCGACTTTCGTCCATTATTTCTGTTCGCCCACCATGTTTTACAGTTTCGTGTATCCTGTCGTTACCGTGGATACTGTCACCAGTGAAACCTTAAACAGTTCAGCCGTTTACGTCTCAGATGGACCCGCTAACCGTACACCAACGGGTTGCCCTTTTTGGAAGTGTGAGAGATCACACATTTCACTGATCGCTTGTGATCACTGTCGCAGAACAAAGTGTATAACACACTGGAAGATAACCTTCAAAACCTGTGCACTGCAGCCGCGTCACAGTAATTACACGTATGCAGCGGTGCCAGCTTCCAGCAAGATGTACTATGTAGCGTGGTCTTCACATTATTTTGTCCACCCCCTGTAGATTCCTCCCATACTCCTACTCGACAGGTAGAGATGCTTCTAGATTTTATATTAACAAACTCCAAGTTTGGTATCAACAGTTTTTAGCTGAAGGTTAAACGTCGTTACCACTCCTATTTTCTTCTGTAGCATCATATCTCAGTTGCTTCGGTTCTCCTCTGTTCTGTGTTCTCCACAATCCATGTTTCACTACCATACAACTCTGTGTTCCAAACGTACATTCACAGAGATTCCTTCCTTAAATTAAGGTCTATGCCTGATACTTGTAAACTTCTGCTGATATAGAATGCCCTCTTTACCTGTGCATGTCCTTCTTCCCTCGTCCGTCTTGGATTATTTTGGTGCCAAGGTAGCAGAATTCATTAAGTTTCTCATTTCTGCCACTTCTTATCACTTTCGTCTCTCTCCTGTCGTATTCTGTACTCATTAGTCTGTCAGTTCCACTGAACACATCCTGTAGAACTTACCCACTTTCACTGAGGATGGGAATGTCGTCAATGAATCTTGTCATTGATATACTTCCGCTTGAATGTTAATCTCACTCTTGAAGCATTCTTTTTTTCCATCATTGCTTTTTCTATGTACCGATTGAACATTAACGGCGAGACACTGAATCAAGGTAACATCATTTTGAAGCTGAATATTTAGTTCTTGATCTTTCAGTCTCACTGTTCCCTCTTGAATCTATATCGTCGAATGTTATTTCCAGGTCGACGAATATCATGAGCGTGTCTTGATTTCTCATCAGTCCTGCTCCCATTTTCATGCGCAACGGTAGGAGTACCTACCTGGTGTCTTTATTTTTTTCTAAAGCCAGACTGATCGTTGTCTCACAGACCCCTAGCTTTCCATTTTTGTGTGTATTATTCTTGCCAGAAACTTGGATACATGAGCTGTTCAGTTGACTGTGCAACAGTTTTAACACTAACCGCCTACTGAACCTCATGGATGATATTTTTTCTGAAGTCTGCTGGCAAGTCGTCTGTTTCAGTCATTCTACGCACTAACTTGAATAGTCGTTTGGTTGCCATTTCCCAATATTTTAGAGAGCCCGATGGATATTGTCTGTCTTCTGCCTAATTTTATCCTAAGCTTTCCAGAAGTCTTTTCAGTTCAAGTACTGGATCCCTTATCTCTTCCGTATCTACTTCCAATCCAATTTCTATCATGTTATCGTACAAGTCCTGTTTCTCATAGAAGCGCTCAATATACTGTTGCCAACCATCCTCTCTTTCCTCTGCGTTTGCCGGTGTAATACCCACGTTGCCACCCTCTCTTTTAATTTCACCGGTTTGTTTTGACTTTAGTGTATGTTGAGCCAGTCTTTCTGGCGATCATTTCTTTATTGATTTCTTCATATTTTTCCTATGGCCACTTCGCCTTGGCAGCCCTACTCTTCTTATTTATTTCAGCCCTAATTGATTTATATTGTTGTATTCTTGTCTTTCCCTGAACATTTCTGTTCTTACTTCTTTCGTTGATCACTTACCAAGATTTCTTTGCATGAATCTTCTTTCTAACTATGTTTTGCCTGCCAAAATCTGGGGTTACTGTTTTTTGGAGATGCCTACAGTTTTGAACTTATGTGCCTATTGTGGTATTTCTTATTGCAGTACCTACAACTGGAGTGAAATTGAAACTCGTCTCTTATTCCACAAGTACTTCTGTATGCCACTTCTTCTCACATCGGTTTTACCGAATGATTCTCGTCTTTATTAAATTGTAATCTGAGTTGATATCCGGTGTGTGCCTTACAATCCATTGTCAGATTTCGGAAACTCTGTATTACCTTGATGTACTTAGCTGCAATCTTCATGCCTCTCTGGGCCCTTTTCCAATATACCTCCTCCTCTTGTGGTAGTTCAACAGATAATTTGCGATTACTAGCTTAAATATATTGAAGAACCCAATTAGTCTCTCTTCCTTCGCATTACTGCTTTCAAGCCCATATTCTCCCATTGCTCTTTCTTCTGCTCCCTCTTCTACAGCTGCGTACCAGTTCCCCTTGACTGTTATACCTTTTTTCCCTTTGTGCACTGAATTACCCGTTCAGTGTCCTCAGATGCTTCCTCTAACTATTCGTCTTCTTCGTGCGACGTCGGCATGTGTACTTGAACTATCGCTATCGGAGTTGGTTTGATGTCTAAAATGATGAGAACAACCACATCACTGAGCTGTGGGCTACTTCCTATTTATAACGAATCCTACTCCCGTTATACCAATTTTCTGCTGATGAAGGTATTATGCCATATTCCTCTGACCTTAAGTGATATTTTCTTCTCTCTATAACCAGATTGAGCCTTGGCATTTCTCTTTTCAGATTTCCTAGCTTCGCTACTATGTTCAAACATCTGACATTCCACTCTCCAACTTGCAGTGTGATACCCTTTCGCTGCTTATTCCATTTTTATCTCTTGGAATCTCCCCCTCGGCAGTCCCCTCTCTATGGTCCGAGAAGGTGGAATACCCGAAATCTATTGACAGTATACAGATCATCATGGCACTTTCAGTTTCAGTCCACATGTCCTTTGGACACACCTTAATTTCCTATAACACGATTCCATTACCTCCTGCCCTCATTCCGTTGTTATCTGCTGATTCTTTCCCCTTCTAGGACAGCCTCCCTCCCACAGGCCAAGAGAAGGTGCTTTTAGAGATCTTCATATGTTAAAATGTTTTCAATCTTCCAGTTGTTAGAAACGTTCTTGAACACTGATGCTAAAAATTTCTTGTTTCTTTCAATACGAAACTATGATGGAAGAGTGTGTACAATGAGACTGAAGAACTTCACAGCATTGAACTAAATGAGACAGGACCTAACCTGGGAGATGATAAGTACTAATCAGATGTACTACTTCGTAATGTGAGCAGAGTGGTTCCAGTGGTGTTAATACGTCTAGGTGTGCCGGCTAGGACAGTGAATAGCAGAAGACATGAGGTTAGAGGTAAGCTCAGCAGGATGGAAGCCAGTCCATCTCTATGTTGTGGGAAGGAAGGATATGATGGTAAAGAACGAAGGAATAAGCAAGAAGTGGTAGAAAGGAAGGAGTTTGACAAGACAGAAAGGATAAATATAATGGCAGATATCTGCAACTAACTGGAAGTGCTGAAGTTGGAGGAACGTACGGAAGGAGCGCAGGTGGTGGCAAAGGAGTCTAGTCTATTATACATTCGCTTCTTCATCTTGCTCTTCGTTCAGTATGAATGTATCGTTGCACGATAGTTCCATCCTCGCTATGTGGTAAAGGTATAAATGATCGCTCTGTACAATAACTTCTCGGAAGTGATAGTCACGCTGGTAATCTATCGCATTGGCATTCCGAATGTGACTGGATGAAGAGGCCAGGTCTTCTGCTTTCCAGGATGGTTCTGGTGGGAAATCACATGCAACACGGAGTTTCTGAGTTATAAAGTGCCATTTCCAAACGCTAAGAGTTACTGACACCAGCCATCAATCCTACAAACTATTTCGAATGCTCTTTGCTCTTTACTTAGGCAATCATCCATGTAACAAATGGTTCCACTGTCACCGACAAGTAAGTACAGCATTAAGGATATTCAACTCAATTAAAATACACTGAAGCGCCAAAGAAACTGGTATAGGCACGTGTATTCAAATATAGAGATATGTAAACAGGTAGAATACGGTGCTGCGGTCAGCAATGCCTATATAACACAAGTGTCTGGCGCATTTGTTGGATCGGTTACTGCTGGTACAATGGCAGGTTATTAAATTAGTTTTAAAGTGGTGTTTTAGTCGTCGCACTAGCGATAGGACGCAGCATCTCCGAGGTAGCGATGAAGTGGGGACTTTCCTGTACGATTATTTCACGAGTGTACCGTGAATATCAGGAATCTGGTATAACATCAAATCTCTGACATCGCTGGAGCCAGAAAAAGATCCTGCAAGAATGGGACCAAGAGTAATAGGGCAACAAGGACATCACTCTTTTTGAAAGTTTGGGTTCCCTACATCAGGAGCAAGTATGAACTCAGTTGGCAAACCTATTGTTCACCTTTGATTGACAGTTCATTAACCTATTATCCTGCTAAGAGGAATAAGACCCTCTGGAGGTAATCCATTCTTTTGATTAACAGGTTATTACCCCCTGGGGATAATCTTTCTTTTTGACTGACCGGTCCTCAATCTATTGTTCTCCTCCCTCCTCCTCCTCTTCCTTCTCCTCCTCTGTCTCCTCCTCAACCCTCAACACCGCCTCCTCCACCAACCCTCAGGGATGTCCCCTCGCCAATACAATCACACTTTTGATACCAATTTGATTGATTAATTAATTAAATCGTTCAATTAATTAAATCCACCCTCTGGCAAACACCCCTCTCCCCCCTCCAATCTTGCTCCCGCAAGTTGGCTGGGAAAAGACGCTCTAGATCGGTCATTTGGAAGGAATTCGATTGCAGTGTATGGTATACTGCTTAAAATATACAATATGTGCAACTGCTTATTCAAATAATTTATAGGATTCAAGGCGGTGTATCTAATATAATTTACATATTTAGTTAAATAAATTATCGGGAAATTGATTGCAGCGTATGGAGTATTGTTTAAACAATTTACACAATGTGTGGAGTATTGTTTATTTAGACAATTTATCGGATTCAAGGCAATATATGGAATATAGTTAATTTCTTTAGTTACAGAATTTGTCAGGAAATCGATTGCAGTGTATGGAATATTGTTTAAACAATTTCAAAAATGTGTGGACTACTGTTTAGTTAAACAATTTGCGCAATGCAATGCAATGTTTGGAAAATAGTTTATATATCTGGTTAAGGAATGAGTTGGAAAATTAGCTGCAGTGTATGGAATACTGTTTGTTTTAAACAGATGGTGTTCGGAATATAGTTTACTTAAAGAATTTGCCAGGAAATCAATTGCAGCATAGAATATTCAAAGAATTGATGTCCTTTCCATTATGACCGCGTTTGGTAAAGCTAAGTAGGCTTAGTTTATATCTGCTGACGGAGTCAGGGATGTTAAAGCTCTTATTATTTATTTTCCTCACTTTTCGAAGCACACTGGTGTCTAAGCACAGACTGAAAAAGCAGAACAATTACTTATCTAAGAGGTTATGACATATTGCGCAACCCGCCGTCATTTGCGGGACGGGCAAATTACTAGAACTTCAGCAGCCAACTATTCGTTTTACAGATCGGAAACATACAGCGGTGGTATTGCACTGACAGTTAAACCCTGCCAAAGTGGTTTACAGATCGTGCATGAATAGAATGAAGTGCAGTATAGAACCCTCCATTTGGGGTCTCCTGTCAGTGTCTCTATCCTCATGTCACTACAACGAAGTTCAGAACCGCCGAGTGTCGAATTACGGATCAAGTTGCTAAATACCACGGACCACATATCGACCTCCCTTGATCTCGTGACCCGTCAGACAAAGCATCAAGTTGCGTCATTTTGTTAATTGGGAAATTCTAGACTCACTTCCTGTGTCTAAATTTCTCAAGAGGTCACTCCTTGATTGTGTGTGTCAACCAACATCCCGAAACACGCAGACGGAGTTTTGCATCTGTCCTCAGAATAATGTGTTCTTACTGGTTAATGTAGGAGACAAAGGGAGAGCTGAAACAGCTTCGATATCAGAAATAGAATGAAATAAGCAATTTGCAATACTCTTCCAGATTAATTGCTTAACAACTTACAGCAGTCAAATAGATCGCTTAAAACACTCACCTTCGCCATACCATGGTCTTCCTTCGTAATAAAACATTGTTAAACGTTTGAATATCACGCACAAATATTATGCAATTTCCGTCACAAATACATTGTGGCGCTAAATACATCTGTCTTGTAAGCTTCCTTGTACGCGTCCACTAAACATATCTGATGAGAAAAAGGAAAGATCGGGAAGGTCACACAAACTCACGCTCGCCGTCGGCCATCTACAGCGTAGCCCCTGTCCACACAGACTGGGAGAGGGAGACACCACGCCCGAACACTTGCGTGAACGCAGTACAACTATCGGAACTGCGATCGGGTCTTGAAAAGTACTTTAGGGTTCCTAAAGTATTTCTCTCCGCTGCATTCGGAGGGAGGGAGGGTTCCACTGCGTGATAGAGACAACAGCCAATACAATTGCAAGACAGGATCCACTGCAATACACTTAAGCCATGATCCAGTCCGTAGCAATAAGCTGTCATTGCTAGATGTCGGAGACAGCTGTAAACACTTGTACATCTCGTGCATTTGAACATATCCACCACAGCCGCAGTCGCAGGCTTGGACGCACATGTATCCCAAAGGGCACCACTCCCGTCCATGGAGAGCACATGGGGATGATTTGAGTGGTAATAAATCGGATGTTATCAATATGTCCAGCGCAAACGACCATCATTTTGAATCTTTTCTCACGTAACACACACACGTTGGTTTCTGCTGCGGAAGTCTCCCATGACCCAGAGTAGACCTGAGTTAGCTTTCGATTGTGGATCCGCCACGCTTTATTTCACGAGCGATCTTGGGGTTGAGATCCCCAATATACCCCAACACGGATAGGGTCTGGAGGTGGATCTGCTGCACGTTACATCCAGAGCGATGTTCAGAGGCGGATCCACAACAGTGATCTGGGAGGAGGCTCAAAAGTCGACCAACCATGCTTTACGTCCGGACATGTGTTCTATCTTCGAAGCTGGATCCACCAGCGGGAAGACCGGGTCATGGGAGGCTTCTGCAACACATGCACGGACAAAGACATACAAAAAGCAGAGCAAACGCACTACAATTGTAGAATATGTGGCTGGAGGTGACTGGATGCATTCGCGTACAGAGCTATACTATGCCGGCCGTCTAGAAAAGTGTATTTGCGTTAGGTGTTGGCAGTGTACTACATTTACAAGCAATTTTGGAATACAGAAGAAGAAGTGATGTCATTATTACGTGAGTAGAAGTGGCATAAAATCGATGATATTACAAAAACTGATGGAAAATACATATAAAGGGAGAGAAATTGGCGGAGTACTTTCATGTCTCCTGCTTGGTGCAGAACAATTCTTCTACATGGGAACGAATATGCAACAACAAGAGGAATACGAGAAAACTTTGAGATGGACGCTCCAGAAATCATGTAACAGTCGTTTTTTTCGTTGAGGCAACATTCTACTGCATGTCTATTGTCATAATAGTGATACACGCAACTTGACTGCTGTCTTTAATGCTTTCCTGAAAAAAAAGAGAACCGTCTTCCTATAATTGTACTTCCATCTGTGTTAGAGGATGACCGAGAGTGGATGGAGTGATTGGTTGAGATGGAGTTGTAACGAGATATTAATTAATGGTAGTCTGATGATGCATTCTAGAGACAGAGGTGGGTCCATGTTGCTGCAGGTAATTTGACCATCTTTTCCATTGTTCTATAGGGGTGCATCAGTTGTGTGACACAACCTGCTTTCGACTTATGTACCACTGCGTGTTCTGTGTGTGACTTAGAGCAATTTCTACTTCGGTAGTTAACAGCAAGTCTCTCGGTCATCAGAGGACTTCCGTCTCATATGTGATGAAACATATCCATCCTGTTTTGACACATTCCTCTTGACAAACGAAGAACTATACAACGTAAACCATTCACTTGCCACATCTTGGCCATAAAATCGAGTTTTCAGTTTCATACCTATGGTGATTCCAAGTTAGCGACAGGTATTTGTGAGGTACTGCACCCCCCGTGTATACACCTGCTTTACAGACGTCCTGTTTACGAAATCAGTGGCGGCATGACGTGTAATTTTACATTTCTGGCACAGCTGTTATGAGTTTGACTCTTTCTTTGTAAGAGGCATTCTCCGTTACTAACGATCATTTTATATAGGATTGATGCGAGCACAGTATGATTTCTGAACCATGACGGGATGTGAACAGTGAGCGCTATACACCTCTGGAAAGCTATATTGTACATGTATCACAAATAATAGATGTTTTAAGGAATAGTTTTTTCATTTTACATTGCAGCAGCCATAGTTTATCGCAGAGGAACCTGCAAGAAGAAAGTATGTCATGTGCTGGAGATATATTTCTTACATTTGGATAGTAACAGCATTACATTCCTCACAACTGATAGGTTGTTAATCAGAATGATCTAATATTATAACGTGTTTTATGTGCAGAACCGTGTAGCCTTAACAGTGTGAGTTATTTTCTTACCAGTACCTTCTTGCTACTGACCCCAGACACTAGAACAATACTTTATAATTGATAGCTCAGTTCATTTACGTAAAATGCTTAATACTTCGTCCATCCGGTACACCATCATGCATATAAACCCCTGTTTCATCTTCTTCTTAACCGTCTGCTGTATCATCACAACAGTTTCATATCTGCTATAAACCGAAAAGGGTGCTAACGTCCTCGACATGTGTGGATCTGGAGAAATCTTGTGCTCTCGGATGGATGCGAGACAGCAGTTACGGACTTGGCTCACTCCATTCCTTCACGAGATGTGGAATGTAACGGTCTTCTTCTGGTCAGCTGCAGATTAAATCAGTGACAGTGCAGTAGCGGGAATTGATCAAAGACAATGAAAGGAGATCTTTCAGTCCCTAACTTTATGATAAGAATGTGAGAATGCTCCGTGAGCTCCATGCATATGGGGCAAGATCGTAATTTATCGCTATTGACTGACTGACTCGCTTGTTTGAGTTGGAGGAAGAGTCTTGGTGGTGGGGCAACACTTTCTGGGGATGGCTGGCACTGGAACACTGATCACAAACAATACAGTAATGTGATGAATCAATCGAAACCGAACACAGAGCCATCAGCTAGCCTGTCACTGTGAAAGAGGAGTTTAAATGTAGAGGGCCACAATCAGCATCGGGCAGCAGTTTCGAAATGCTCTACAATGCTGCAAAGCTCTTTCATTTTGCTTATGTTGTGACTGTCTTTTATTTCAATCACACAGTGTTTGTTGTGGGAGCAGCAGACAAAGGCCTCGAAGCTGTGGCGGAAAAAAACAAAATGTGTGGCAGTGTAAAAAGTGTGTTAGAGCATAAAAAACAATGTAACAAACAACAAAACGGGGAACCTCTCTTGCGGTTGATAGTCTGTGGAATATAGTTCTCTTACAGTACAGGCGATAAAACTTTACACTGGTCTGTGCATGCGATTTCTATCACTGGCCACCAGCTCCAATGAATCAACACCTGTATATTTAACAGGATCAGCACATAGCTCGATGCTGGTACACTGATGGTATTTGTTTTCGGTATATCGTGAGGGAGAGATGCTGTAAAAATCTTATCGAGTTCTCTGTCGAAGTTAGCGGAGCTGCTATTGTTCGTAATTTTCCTCTGTTGAATTCTACAGAGTAACGATGATAGAATGTTTGGGCGACAGACGTGGGCGCAGTCTGAGAGTCGTAGATCTCCTTCAGACTGTAGTACCTGTAACACGTTGAGTCTTCCTAATTTTCTCGGTAAGAAATACCACCGTAACTGTTCATATTGTCTTTTATACTACCTTTTGTTGCAGAAGAAAGCTTCGGTTTGGCTCTGACCTTACACATCGTACATTGTTGGCGGAGCTACGACGTGTTCCCATTTCCATCGAGTGTTCGAGTGGTCGAAAAAACGTCCCTGTCGCATTAACTCGGATTATCCTCTTCGTGCATAGGTTATAGAAGGTGGTACTTACAGCGCTTTCCGACTTCTGCTCAGTTCGGCTTAAATTGGAACGATCACAAGTGCAAAGCTGCCAGGGTGGTGTGCAGAGACTGAGCAACGGTCACAAGATGCATAGGGAGTGTCTAAAACCACCTTAAGTTTAACTGTAGCTGATAGGTTCGAGAAAGGTGACTCATTTCGAGATATGAGAATGCCACAAATATGATACACTAGTGGCTGTAATATTAAAAGACATCTCTATAGGATCCTACGCAAGTATGTGACTGAATGGAAAGAGCTGATTCCAAATCGAATACAGCAGTTCTACCAGAAAGGGTAAAACTATCAGCGACTCCCGTGTGTACCAGTAGAACCAAGACGGGTTTTCATGCATTGCGACGGTAACATAGTCGTTGTGACAGTGCTTTTAATAGCGCAGTCCTTTCGCATAATGTCTGTTGCCGGCGGTAGAACCCTAGAATCCTTCCATGCTCAGCTTCGTTGGCGGAGCTACGATACTATGTTCCCATTTCCACCAAGTGGCCAAAAGATGGTCCTGTGGCATCAACTCAGCTCAACCTGTTTCTACATCGGTTGCAGAAGGTGCTGGATATAGCGCTCTCCGACTTCCGTTCAGTTCCGACGTCAATTGCGACGATCACATGGACGAAGCTGCAGGTAGGCCGGAGTAGAGACCAAGGAACAGTTACAAGATGCAGAGGAATTGTCTAAAACCACGCTGGAGTTCTGATGTAGCAGCTATAGATGACTCGTTTTGAGATGTGAGAGTGGCACGAATATTATTCGGCAGTGTCTGTAATCATTAAAAGACGCCTGCATAGTACCTAGCTCTATTATGTGGTTGAATGGTAAGAGCTGATTCCAAATCGCTGACAGAATTTCCATCAGAAAGCGTTAGACTATCAGCGACTCTTGTGTGTCCCTGTAGAACCAAGACCGCTTTCTATGTTAGGTGATGGTAACATAATCGTTGTGATCGTGTTTTTAATAGCGCTTTTACTTACGCGTAATGTATGTTGCTGGCTCTAGAATCCTTCTATGGTCAGCTTCAAATGTCGGTTCTCAATAGTGCTCCTCGAAAAGAACGTCGACTTCCTTCTAGGAATTCCCATTTGAACTACCTGGAGAGTGTAATGCGACTCCTGGAAAAGAAAAGTTACTCGCAATGCAAAGTGACCCTCATGATCAATTTAATTAATTAACCTATCAATCTGAGATCAATGATTAGCCGTCTGGTGGGTGCAATCGATGGCTATTGCAACACGGCTATGATTCTTCACCTGGTGTTTATTTCTTTGCGGTGATATCTTGCAACGATATTTCAATCGTCCACGTGTACAGGGAGAGACAACCATGGTAATAAAATCAGATGTCTTACCGAATTTGTAAAATAATACGTAGTGTAAAACTTACATTTCCAGTTTCTCTGAGCTGTTACCTTAAGAGACTTCGTATGTGGGGAGACATTTGGTTACTTTGAGAGAGAGTTAGAAAGTGAGAGAGCGTCCTGTGACAATGGTGGATCTTAGCACTCCGTCATGAGTCAAAATTGAGTTTAGTATTCAAATGGTTCAAATGGCTCTGAGCACTATGGGACTTAACATCTGAGGTCATCAGTCCCCTAGAACTTAGAACTACTTAACCCTAACTAACCTAAGAACATCACACACATCCATGCCCGAGGCGGGATTCGAACCCGCGACCGTAGCGGTCACGCGGTTCCAGACTGAAGCGTCTAGAACCGCACGGCCGCACCGGCCGGCCGAGTTTAGAGTTGTAGTCCTGTGATGCATCACATGACAAATAAGGAAAGATATTTTTCTACTTGATGAAAGAATACCGTACGTAATTTTCACAACTAGTAACGATACTTTAGCGACGTAAAAACGCGTGTGTTGACCAATTTCTTGTACCTTCTTAAACAACTCGCATAAGCAGCAGGAATCTACAATTCGTGTGAGAAATTCTAGGTGTATGGTCAACAACAACGTTGCCTCGGATTGGACAAAGTGGTTTTTTTAAACTAGTGGGTCTATATCGGGGCGGAATTATTTAGAATTACTGTGTACGTACAAGTTGCCCTTGCTTGTTTCGCAGTGTATCGCGGCTGGCTCCAACAACGGTCACGGGGAGTCGGCAACCGGAAGCAATGGATTAGCTCAGCCTTAGACGTCTACAAAGAGGGCCGGCGAAGTGACCAGTGTGCTGGGCGAGCGCTACAGAATAAATGGAATGAGTCATGTGGAAACTCTTCAGATACGATTTAAAAGCGCGTGGATTACCCGAACGATCTTGGAATTATTGTGGTAGCTTATTGAAAATGGATGAAGCAGTATACTGCACACCTTTCTGCACAAGAGTTAAGGAAGTCCGATCCAAATGCAGGTTTGATTTCAGCGGAGTATAAACAGAGTGAATACTGGTTATTCTTGGGAATAAGCTAATATTGTTAACAAGAAATAACAGTAAGGAACATGTATATTTACAGGCTAATGTCAAGATACCCAGAGTGCTGAACAGGGGTCGACAAGAGGTTCGTGAACTTACACCACTTATTGCCCGATCCGCCTGTTTCTCAGCCAAAATTATCCTTTTATAACGGGAAGAGCTACCCCAAAATATAGTACCATACGACATAAGCGAATGAAAATAAGCAAAGTAGACTAATTTTCTTGCGGAACGATCACTCACTTGAGGTACCGTTCGAATGGTAAAAATGGCAGCATTAAGTCTTTGAACAAGATCCTGAATGTGGGTTTTCAACGTCAGTTTACTATCTATCGAACACCTAGAGCTTGGAGCTGTTCAGTTTCACTAATCATATGCACATTCTGCGAAATTGAAACACCAGGTTTTGTTGAATTGTGTGTTAGAAACCGTACAAACTTAGTCGTACAGTGATTTAGCATTTGTTTATTTCTACGAGCCATGAACTTACGTCATGAACGGCACTATTTGAAACCAAACCAGTGTTGCATACAACATCCTTTACTACCAAGGTAGCGTCACCAGCAAACAGAAATATTTTAGAGTTACCTGTAATACTAGAGGGCATGTCATCTATATAAATAAGGAATAACAGTAGCCTCAACATTGATCCCTGGGGCACCCCCCCCCCCCCCCTCCCCCACTCAGACCCCACATCTCAGCCATTCTCAACACTGTGAATAATGAACTTTTGCTGTTTGTTGCTAAAGTAAGAGGTGAACCAATTGTGAGTTACTCCCCGAAATACAGGCCTGAAATGTAAAGTACCGTACTTTATTATTCTGCCAGGCACTCCATCATATCCATGAGAGTCCTTAGTCCTCAGTGATTTAATTATGGACTCAATCTCCCTAATGTCTGTATCACAGAGGAGTATTTCAAACATCAGTCTCGGAAAGGCATTTGCCAAGAGAGTTACTTGATTCCCAGTAGAAATCAAATTTTTATTTAATTCAGAAGCAATGCTCAGAAAATGATTGTTAAGTACTGTACATATATCTGATTTATTAGTAACAGAAATATTTTTACTATGGACTTACTTTATATCGCCGACCCTGTGCTGCTGACCAGACACTCTTTTCACAGCTGACCATATGGTTATAATTTTACCTTGTGAATTAGCTATATGTGTACCACAAACTCTTTGCCTTC
Source organism: Schistocerca piceifrons (assembly GCF_021461385.2). Taxonomy (NCBI): domain Eukaryota; kingdom Metazoa; phylum Arthropoda; class Insecta; order Orthoptera; family Acrididae; genus Schistocerca; species Schistocerca piceifrons. The sequence continues at coordinate 407,116,033 of NC_060139.1, forward strand.
TTAATAACATTTTTAAGCACCTCCCAGTACTGTCTGTAATGGGCTACTATACCCTGATTGTGACTACTTCCTACATTTTGATATAATCCCGCTATGTTCTACATGCACAAGCCATGATAACAGAACGCAGCAAGTTATTCTCAATGGAGAGAAATCTTCCGAAGTAAGAGTGATTTCAGGTGTGCCGCAGGGGAGTGTCATAGGACCGTTGCTATTCACAATATACATAAATGTCCTTGTGGATGACATCGGAAGTTCACTGTGGCTTTTTGCAGATGATGCTGTCGTGTATCGAGAGGTTGTAACAATGGAAAATTGTACTGAAATGCAGGAGGACCTGCAGCGAATTGACGCATGGTGCAGGGAATGGCAATTCAATCTCAATGTAGACAAGTGTAATGTGCTGCGAATACATAGAAAGACATATCCCTTCTCATTTAGCTACAAAATAGCAGGTCAGCAACTGGAAGCAGTTAATTCCATAAATTATCTGGGAGTACGCATTAGGAGTGATTTAAAATGGAATGATCATATAATGTTGATCGTCGGTAAAGCAGATGCCAGACTGAGATTCATTGGAAGAATCCTAAGGAAAGGCAATCCGAAAACAAAGGAAGTAGGTTACAGTACGCTTGTTCGCACACTGCTTGAATACTGCTCAGCAGTGTGGGATCCGTACCAAATGGGGTTGATAGAAGAGAGAGAGAAGATCCAACGGAGAGCAGCGCGCTTAGTTACAGGATCATTCGGTAATCGCGAAAGCGTTACGGAGATGATAGATAAATTCCAGTGGAAGACTCTGCAGGAGAGACGCTCAGTAACTCGGTACGGGCTTTTGTTAAAGTTTCGAGAACATACCTTCACCGAAGAGTCAAGCAGTATATTGCTCCCTCCTACGTATATCTCGCAAAGAGACCATGAGGATAAAATCAGAGAGATTAGAGCCCACACAGAAGCATACCGACAATCCTTCTTTCCACGAACAGTACGAGACTGGAATAGAAGGAAGAACCGATAGAGGTACTCAAGATACCCTCCGCCACACACCGTCAGGTGGCTTGCGAAGTATGGATGTAGATGTAGATGTAAATACCCTTATCCCACTAGTCAGCTAGTGATTCAGGCTGCCTTTTACTGCTAGTACCCGTTCAGAACATTCTAATGGAAATCAACTCTCAAAGAGCAAGAGAAATGTATTACGGAAAGCATTATATTTGTCATTTATATTATCGACACTATAGACATCCACCCACTCTTGTTCTTCGCGAGGTTTAAAATACTCTCTATTCATGTTGGATTAATTTCCGTTGATAGTTTGTAATTATATGTGACATTTGTTTGAGTACAAAAGCCTTTTAGTGTTAAAATTTGTGCATCATGGTCTGAAAGGCTATTTACCCTTTCATTAATAGAATGCCCATCTAGTAATGAAGAATGAATAAAAATATTGTCTATGGCTGAGCTAGTATTCCACTGCTCCCTAGTTGGAGAAAACACTGTCTGCATCAGATCATATGAATTTAGGAGATCTACCAAGATCCTTTTTCTTGCACCATCATTTACAAAATTATTATTGAAGACACCACATATAACTAATTTCTGGTAGTTCCTATAAAGTGAATCAAGAATACTCTCTAGCTTGAGCAGAAATGCTCTGAAGTCAGACTTAGGGGACCTATAAACAACAATTAGAAGTTTAGTTTCACTAAATTCAACTTCCCCTGCACAACATTCAAATATCTGTTCAGTGCAGTGCCTGATACTTCTATGGACTCAAACGAAATACTGTATTTTACGTACATGGTCACTCCCCCACCCCGCAAGGAACTCCTTGAAAAACAGCCAGCTAATCTGTATACTGGTAAAGGAAGCCTCTGAACTGTCAAATTATTTATGTGGTGCTCCGGTATACCAATAATTTCAGAGTCAACATCTATAATCAGTTCGCTAACTTTATCTCAAATACCTCTTATATTTTGATGGAATATGCTAATTCCTCCTCTACTTGGAAACATGACGTCCTTTGAAGGTGAGCCCTTAGTTAGAGGGACTTTTTTTAAACAGGTATACCTACCAACTGACTTCAATCTAAAAAAGGTGCAGCTCTAACACCAACTACTTCAGAAAGTTTTCAGTGGGTGATCCCACGACCACCCACTACATTTTCATCTATAAGATTTGCTCACCTCTACTTCTCATTCTTACTGAGGTATGTAATTCGGACACTGGGCGGTTCTGAGCTTCGTTGCAGTGCTCTGACGACAAAGACACGCACAAGAGTCAAACAAAGGCTACTATACCGCACTTCATTCCATTCGTGCACGTTCTGCAGACCACTCGTGCAGGGCTTAATTGTCGGTGCAATATGACTGCTGTATGTTTCCAATCTGTACAGAACATTTTGCCATTGAGATTCTAGTAATTTACCCATCTGCTGAAAGTCACGGTGGGTTTCGCAATATGTCATGAACTTGTAGATATATAATTGTTTAGATTTTTCCGTGTGTTCTTAGACACCATTGTGCTTCGAAAAGTGAGGAAAATAAATAATAGGCTTAACAGCAGATATAAACTAAACCACTTAGCGTTACCAAGCGCGATCGGAATAAAAAAGCGCTGAAATTCTTTAAATATTTCATGCTGCAATCGATTTCCTGACAAATTCTTTAAGTAATCTATATTTCCAACACCATATTGTGTCCTGTAAATTTAAATAAACAGTATTCCGACGCTGCAGTCAATTGCCCGACAGTTCTTTAACTAAATAAATAAACTATATTCCAAGCACTGTGTTGTATTGCGTAAACTGTTTAACTAAACAGTATTCCACAGATCGTCTGAATAGTTTAAACAATATTCCATACACTGCAATAGGTTTTCTTCCAAATGACCGACCAACTGAGTCTTTTTCTTGCCAATTTTCGGGAGCAGGAGTAAGGTAGAGGGAGGGTTGGGGGCATTCCCAAGAGTGGATTTAATTAATCAAATTGATATCAAAAGTGTCCTTGTATCTGGCAGAAGGAGTTCCCTGAGTGTAGACGGAGGAGGAGTAGGTGGGGGAAGGAGAAGGAGAAGGAGGGGGGAGGAGAACAATAGGTTTAATTACTGTCAAATAATCTCTAGGGGGTCATAAGTAGTCAAAAGCATGGATTATCCCCAGGATGTCTTAATCATCATAGGTTAATGGCCTGTCAATCAAAGGACAACCATAGGTTTGCCCTGAGTGCATACTTGCCCCTGATTTAGGCAACCCACATTGAAAATTGCACTACTACTACCAACGATGTCTGAAGAGCATCATTCAGCGTGACAGAAGTGTAACCCTCCCGGAATTTGCTGCAGATTTCAATAACAGGCAATCAACAATTGTCAGTGTGCGAATCATTCAACGAAACGTCATCGATATGGGCTCTCGGGCGGAAGGCGCACTCGTGTACTGTTAATGACTGCTTGATACAAACCCTTACGCCTCGACTGGGCCCGTTAATACCATCATTGGATTTTTGATGACTGGAAACATTTTACCTGATCGGTCGAGTCTCGTTTCAAATTTTATCGAACGAATGAATACATGGACCCTGCATGTCAGCAGAGGGCTGTTCAAGCTGGTTGTGGCTCCGTAATGGAGTGGGGCGCGTGCAGCTGGAGTTAGATGCGACTTCTGATACGTCTAAATACGACTCTGACAGGTGACACGTACGTTAGCACCCTGTATGATCACCTGCATCCATTAACCTCCTTTGTGCATTCCGATGGACTTGGGCAATTCCAGCAGGACAATGCGACACCCCTCCAGAATTGCTACAAAGTGGCTCCAGGAGCACTCTTCTGAGTTTAAACACTCCCGCTGGGCACCAGACTCCACTGAGCGTATCTGAGATGTCTTGCGACGTGCTGAACAGAACGCGACCCCCTCGTACTCAAACGGAGACCATGATATCTGCAGGATCCATGCTGTCAGTTCCCTCCAGCACTACCTCAGACATTAGTCGAGTCCACACCACGTCGTGTTGCGACACTTCTGTGTGGTCGCAGGGGCCCTACACAATATTAAGCAGGTGTAACAGTTTCTTTGGCTCTTCAGTGTAGTTTCGTACTGTACTGAGGTGCGGTTGGCGAAACGCATCTTAGCTGGACTTCTCAGTTCCCCAACTTCTCTGAGGGAGCTCTCCGCGTTATTCTGGATCCGGCTGTGAAATTTTAAGTCTGCAGAACTGGTCTTGGGGTATTCAGGTCTGGCTATGAATAACAGTAACAGACTCAATTAATGCAAATGTTTTCAGCAGCTGCCACTTACGTTTTAACGGCTTATTTCTTATATCTCGGACTGTTTAAAGCACGGTTGGTTTATCGGGGCATAGTCACACCCAATAATTGTGATTCATGCGAGTTGTTCCAGTTTGATGCCGACCAGTTAATACTGCAGTGCGCGTCATAGAACGCACTATTTCACATGTAACGAATGTCAGTATACTGGGAGATTTTTCTTTCGTTCTGGAATATCCAATTTTGACTGTATTCTTGCCCTCTCTGTTCCTCCTTTGAATGTCCAAAGAAATTCACTTACAGCAGCAGACACTGACCGTTCCCTGTGCATGTATGTGTGTCGATTACGTGAAACTGATCTTATCTGTTGTGTTGTTGCTCCACCTTGGGCACGAGACTCGTTTCACTCCAGTGGGGTCCATGCGTAACCCATACCCTAATGTGATACATGTTGAACGGTTCATGCTATGAGACGGAATTTAATGATGTGATTTAAGTCTCTGTTTTTTTTTTCCTTTTCTTCACCAAGCTTTTGTAGAATAAATTGTATCCATTTGTTGATTATAAACCTACCTCTCAAATTAGATACTCCTTTTATACCACATAATCCCTATCTCCCATGCTGTTCAGTGCGCATATATCAACAATAACTGATAGATAGGAGTGTCATGGAAAGATATAAGTTAGAAACAGAGAAAACTGAAGTAAATGATTTTGAAGGACAACTCCATAACGTCATCTCCCACTGCTCACTTGATTACATCGTAGTTATCTATTACGCTAAGTACTTCTAACTCTGCTGATGGACCACATTTGGTAACATACGTTCCCTCATTTCCTCTACTTTTTAATTGTTGTTACGATTCCCACGAAGTTTTGTGAATATACACACATCAAAAAAAGTTTTGCATGACCCCAGTTCCCAGAACTCCTGAAGAGAGACGTTGACTATAGATGTTGTATCACAGACACAGTCCCCATGACTAGTCAGAGATGTTACTAAGCGCCTATTAGACGGAGGGATCCGAAGCCGATCAGTTCCAGTCATTCCACCAGGAAGGCGGTACACGGCACCACGCCTAGATTGCGTCCGCATTGTTACTGTGTACCAGGAAGAGCTCTAAACAAGGCACGTTTCAAGGCGTCTCGGAGTGAACCAAAGCGATGTTGTTCGGACATGCAGGAGATACAGAGAGGCAGAAACTATCAATGTCATGCCTCGCTCAGGCTGCCCAAGGGCTAATACTGTGGTGCACGACCGCATCCTATGGATTATGGCTCGGAGGAAACCTGACAGCAACGCCACCATGTAGAATAACGCTCTTCGTGCAACCTCAGGACGTCGTGTTACCAATTAATTGTGCGTTATTGGCCTGCATGATGCGCAACTTCACTTCCGACGTCCATGGCGAGGTCCATCTTTGCAACACGACGCCATGCAGCGCGATACAGATGAGCCCAACAACATGTCGAGTGGACCGCTTAGGATTTGCATCACGTTCTCTTCATCGATGAGCGTCGCATGTGCCTTCAACCATTCAACTGTCGGAGCCGTGTTGGAGGCAACCCGGTGAAGCTGAATGCCTTACACACACTGTCCAGCGAGTGCAACAAGGTGGACGTTCCCTGCTGTTTTGCGGTGACATTATGTGGCGCCGACGTACGCCGCTGGTGGTCATGGAAGGCCCCGTGACGGCTGTACGATTCGTGAATGCAATCCTCCGACCGATAGTGCAACCATATCGGCAGCATATTGGCAAGGCATTTGTCTTCATGGACGAAAATTCTCGCCCCCATCGTGCACATCTTGTGAATGACTTCCTTCAGGATAACGACATTACTGCACTAGAGTGGCGAGCATGTTCTCCATGTATGAACCCTATCGAACATGCCTGGTATAGACTGAGAAGGGCTGTTTATGGACGATGCGACCCACCAACAACTCTGAGGGATCGAGACCGAATCGCCGTTGAGGATTGGGACAATCTGGACCAACAGTGCCTTGATGACGTAGTGGATAGTATGCAACGGCGAATATAGGCATACATCAATGCAAGGGGGCGTGCTACTGGGTATTAGAGGTACCGGTGTGTACAGCAATCTGAACCACCACCTCCGAAGATCTCGCTGTGTGGTGGTACAACAGGCAATGTGTGGTTGTCATGAGCATTAAAAAAATACGGAAATGATGTTTATGTTGAGCTCTATTCCAATTTTCTGTACGGGTTCGCGAACTCTCGGAACCGAGGTGATGCAAAACTTTTTATGATGTTTGTATATTGAGTCAAGTACATGAGGGAATATTATGACTTTATAAGAGCCGGATAAAGGTACTTTAATAATCTAATGTTTACTTCGGCGCTACAGGCGATTCGAAATGGGGAGTATGCGGAGTGTCCATGAAGCAATGTTCTACCAGGGAAGAACAAGGTCGGGAAAGAGGGTGTTTATCCAGAGCAAATAGATGAGGCAGATTTGTTACAGGCAGAGTTATAACACTAACGAAGTCACCGTTGATAAAAAAAATAGCATTGACTACAGTAGGTTTCCTAGTAGCCTTGGTCAGATGACCGAAATCTCGTTATATGTACGTTATGTGAGTTGCACACGGATTGGGCATACCTCATTTCGATCGCTTTGCTTCCGTATGCACTCAATCTTTTACTAGGTTCCCCTAAAAATCGGAAGCGGTGAACCATCTAGAAACTAAGAGAGGATATATGAAGGGCCACGTAACCCAAGGAAAATTTGTGTTCTGCTTGGCTATTCTCCTTTCTGTTACTCAAAAATGAATTGAGAACTCACGTCTGAAGATGGTCATCGTCGATTGAAATTCATTACCAGGTTAATTAACTTTTGTGGTAAGTGACTGGATTTATAACAAAACAAATATTTATTGTGTGACTGTGAAACATTACTGTGAATATATCGCAACTTGATAAAATAAACAGTATTTGCAGTAAAATTGAAATTGTCAATGTTGAGTTTAGTTTTTATTCGAAAATTATTGACGTGTAACGTGAAACAGAGAAATGCTGGCTCAAAAATTAAAATACGAAATTGCTGATTTAACATATAGCGCTAGACAGCACTATACGCACAACGAGAAATAAAAGTGAAAAAATACGTAAGACAAAAAAATACCAAACAAAGCTTCAGTACTTCGTCGAGCATACATAAAACATGTTTCTGTTATTCATAAACAACTTCTGAAGTTATTAATAACGTAAAAAAACCTTGATTTTAATCGAGATGAGTACCCTTCTAATTAGAATAAATTAACAACAATAACTATATAGGTTTTTTGCGTTTGTGCATGTAAACTGCACTTGCCTCAAACGTACTTTGGTCACATGAAAGCGCAAAAGTTACGTGACAAACTAATTTTTATTACTTATAAAATGCAGTTTATATTTTGCAAGGATAAAAATACACAATGTACTAACATTGAACGACGTGCAGTTCTAATTATGTGCGAAACAGGCCAACAACGAAACAGCAAAGGCTTCCACTGAAACATCCCCTTAGAAAAATTAAGAATGACAGTGCTGGTAAACTTCTTACGTTATTTGATTTTCAAACAGCTGAGCAAAACTGAATGTACTCAGACATTTCTCTCTTTACTTACTCTGATCAACAGTAAACTGACACACAATATTTTTTTTAGCGCAACTTTCAATATTCCCTACAAAAGAATGGCCCAGACTAACAATAGCCTATACCTTTCATGAATCACTTACGTGACAAAAATCTTCGTTACTCGAACTACAGTGAACGCCAATACAGCCAGCTAAAGATTGCACACAGAACAGTTAGCGATTTTCATACAGAGCACTACGTGGCGTTACCAACATAAAAACCTAAACAGCCTACTTACACCACTGTCGCTTTCCCACACTCCTTTATGTATTTCCTTACCAATGCTAGCAATACTACAGATAACCCTACCATTTACTACATCATTTATATACTGTACCAGAACTACCGAATCGTAGTATTGTTAGAGAGCGACTGTAGTAACAGGTAATCAAGCGTGCATTATAAAGATAAAATTTCCCAGTATTGAAGAGTAACTCGAAAGTTCAACAAATATAACGTGAGTAACGAGAGAAAGGCACTAACCAGTAACAAGCAGAGGCAGACACAGGTAGAGCACCTCCTGTTTGAATTATACACGCGTTTTCCCAACACGCTCTGTCCATCCCGCTACACACCCACCGCCACACCTACCCATGTTTTCCGCTGCACAGGCGAGGCGTGATTTGATCGCCAGCGCACAGTGGCAGTACGGCCGCTCGCCTCGCCAGCAGCCGGTCCGGTCCGCTCCGGTCCGGTCGCTTAATCCGCCGGCCGGCCGTTTCATTTATTAACAAGCCGGGCCGCGCGGCGCCGCATCGGTGTCCGCAGTTTATTGAATTAGCGGCGGTGCGAGACGCGACGCAATTCATTATGCGACGCCGGCGCTGTCCGCCCGCCACGTCACGGTCTGCAGGTGAAACAGCGGCGCGCGCGTTTGGACAGCCCACACTGCTAGCCGACGGCGCGCCAGCGAAGAATTAGTGGGGGGGGGGGGGGGGGGGGCATTTCCCAGAATGACTACAGACACACTGTGCGGGCTTACGTTACTTTACTGCACAACTGTTGAGGCTATGGTGCTCGGGTGGACTGTCGAGACAAGTATAAACAGGAATAAGACCTATAAGCGAAAGAAAAGGCAAGGCAAATATCCTAACGGGAATAATAGAGGAAGCAGTTAAAAATTTTAAGGTTTCGAGACGACGCAGGTCTTCCGGCAGACAGAGCAGAAGATTAGGCTGCCGCGTCAACAATGACGTTATGACACATCCAGTCACCTTAAAGAGACTACACGTCGAAAGTGTGATTAACTGTCTTTTGTAGCTCGGAAATTTGCGAGACGTGCAATAAAAGAGTCAATGAGTTTCTGGAGGTTACCGACTGGATGTGGAGCCATACCGACTACGATGCCGTGACCAGTTGCGCTAAATTTCTCGGTTGAGGTCCATGATGCGTGCACCTCGATCGAACTGGTCACACAGATTGTCGGTCGGATTTCGTGGAGAGGTAAGTACGGTACACTCGCCCGCCTGGTTAGCCGAGCGGTCTAACGAACGGCTTTCCGGAGTGGGAAGGATCACCCGACGGACTTGTGTCGAGGTCCGGTGAGCCGGCCAGTCTGTGCATGCTTTTTAGGCAGTTTGCCATCTGCCTCGGGAAATGCGGGCTGGTTCCCCTTATTCCACCTCAGCTACACTATGTCGGCCATTGCTGCGCAAACAAGTTCTCCACGTACGCATACACCACCATTACTCTACCACGCAAACATAGGGGTTACACTCGTCTGGTGTTAGACGTTCCATGGGGGGGGGGGGGGGGGGGGGGGCTGAACCGCACAATAACTCTGAAAGAGCGGTTAGGTGTGGGGCGGCGGAAGGGTGACGTGGACTGCGGTAGTCGTGGTGGGGTTTGTGAACCACTGCGGCTGCTGCGGGGACAGAGCCTCTCCGTCGTTTCTAGGTCCCCAGTTAACATACAATGCAATACAACACGGTAAACTCATCATTGTGCTCTTGCACCTGGCACACACTCTTCGGGCTGTTATACACTGCTTCGTCCTTTTGGCAGATATCACTGTGCCGAGAAAAAATAAACCACATGGAGGGGTGGACACGTTCGACAACGATAGATGCATACTTGTGTCTTCCAGAATGACGAGATCATCCATGGAATGCCGCAAAAGTGTTTCCCAGACCGTAACACGCCCTCCTCCGGCCTCTACCCCTCTGACGATTTTTGCAGGGTGTTTGGTTTCAGACAATTCACACTGCACACACCGACCTTCGTCTGTTTGATGGAGCATGAAATGGGATTCATCTGAAAAGGCCAGCTGTCGCCACTCAGTGGATGCCCAGTTGCGCTTGTAGCTGGCAAATTCCGGCCTTCGTCACCAGTGAACAGCAGTCAGCATTGGTGCAAGGTGGCTGCTGCCAGAACCATACACAGTAACGTACGCTGAACAGTCGTTGAGGAGACCCTGTGGTAAGCCATTGGTTCATCTGGGCGGTCGGTTGCTCAATAGTTGCACTCTATTCGCCTGTATACATCTCCGCAGCCGTTGTTCACCCCTACCATTTACAGCCCGTGGTGTACCACAGATGCCTTGCCGCTGGTTTTAGACAGAGCCATTTTGTCATGCCCCTGGCGGCAGGCGAACGGTTTACAAACCTAGCCGTTTCGGAAATGCTTCCACTCTTCACCCGAAAGCCACTTATCATGCCCTTTTGAAAGTCAGATAAACAGGTCAATTTCTGCATTACAGCAACGATTGCACTGGTTCTGCCGCCCCCTCCCCCCACCCCCCCTCCACCCGAACGCGCTTTATATGTCCTATACTACCAGTGCTGCTACCTGCCGACTGTGAATGGTTACTGCACGTTGACGCCTAACATGGACGGTTGTCACATTAATGTGACTGGACTGAGTAAAATCGATGCAAAAACCAAGATTCGACAAAGAAGTGGTCAGAAGTTGGCTACAGCCTTGTCGAACTAAAAATTCTGCCATTCGTCTTAAGTGATTGAGAGAAACCACGAAAAATGGATAACTAGACGTAAACTTTCAGCTTCTCCTCTACCGCGGATTCATTATGCCTTTAACGCGTAACCTTTTTTCAGAAGAGAATGAAATAAATTATTCTGATAATTGGAATTGGAAATGAAAATGTTCTGTTAAAAATTCTCTTTTCTGTTGGTTAAAAGCCACGGCTGGTTGTTTTTCAGGGCGCTATCGCCAGAAATATGATACGTATTCCAACGTGAAGACATCCGTCTTGCTCACGATGGATTTTTTAAAGAAAAATCTTTCTTTTATGTTAAGCGATAAACCAGTTAAATAAACTGCTTAATTATTTCTTTTTCTGTGAGGCTTGATTCTCTAGTATAGCTCCCTATGTACAACGGCAGCGTATACGTTAATAAAAATTATTATTCATAAAGCTGTACCTCTGGCCTAAAAGAGAAATAAAAAAATATAACAAAACGCCGTTCTGTATTTATTAAGATTATTATCTTTAATAATTCTTGCAAGAAATGAATATTAAAAGCGTTTTTATTATTTTTAACACCAATGGCGCCGCTACAACGATTAACTTACACAAATGGCTAGGTCAACATTTAATTATTACATAAATGAACCATGGGTCAGAGAAGGTATCTTTTGCTACTAACAATAAACACATACTACCAAGCTATTTGCATATATATTTAACAATATTTATCATGACACTACATATAATTGAAATAATTTGTAAATAATATATTTCAGCTATCACTCGTCCTTTGGAATATTTATTAGCAGAACTAGATTTCGGCTAGCAACTAGCCATTCTCAATGCACTAACCATTTTTGGTCAATGCATGTAATGCCTGTTGATCTGGCTTTGTATACAATTCATGGAATACAGACCAATAGGCATTCCATGCATTGACCAAAAAAGGATGGTGCATTGAGAATGGCTGGTTGCTAGCCGAAATCTAGATCTGCCAATAAATATTCGAAAGGACGACTGATCGCTGAAATCTATTATTTACAAATCAAAATAACGGTCGCTGCGTGCAACAGCCTCTGAATGGACGGTAACCTGATTGAAATAATTATATACAGACCGTGATCTATATGCGACGGTCAGGTAGGACATCAGAACCTACCAGACACAGAAGACAAAGAAAAGGCAAGAGCGTGAAACAAAGAAATCTTCTTATATACTACGATATAGAGATAATAGTAATTACAATTCTATGAGCACGTATAGCGGTTCCATTGTAGTTACATATCGATACGTTCATTAACATTACATTTTTTTTCAAGAAGCGATGCTATACCTTCTGCTACCACATTACATGAAAATAAAAAAAAGGTCCCACAGAATATGTAAATAGAACTGGCAGGAGTCTGCTAAGAACACAGTGTGACTGAAAATTAAATACAGCTAGGAAAAGAACTGATAAAAGTAGCAAAAAGAAAAAGGCAACCTGTTAAATAATAATTATAGGACGATAAGACAGCGAGCTGTCTGAGAGGATTTTACCGAATACGGTATTTTGGTCTACATGATGAAGACAACTACACCAATTCATGTATGTCCATGAAGCTGTGGAGTCAAGAAAATGTACACCAGGATAAATGCATCGTATAGAAGAGAAACGTAGATAACAGACATCCATGAAAAAGTTAAATTAATTCGTGATGTTCGCTAGTCAACGTATGAAATTGATAGAGAGAGCATCAAGAAAAGAGTAAAACAAATTATACGTGAAATACACAAGCGAAAGGATGAGAAATGAAATATCTGTCAAAACATCCAGAAATGTTTATCCGTTTTCTGGAAACAGCAAAAGAGCAGATACTGTTCTAGCGGTATCCGACGCTTAGAAAATGACGAACGTTTTGACTTGTTGTACTTTCCTCTAAATATACACTAAAGTAATTACAATATACATCCTGAACTTTATGTTGGAAGCTATCTAAGTATGGTACAGTTCAATTGCCAACCGGTGTGCCCGTGTGGTTCTAGGCGCTTCAGTCTGGAACCGCGTGACCGCTACGGTCGCAGGTTCGAATCCTGCCTCGGGCATGGATATGTGTGATGTCCTTAGGTTAGTTAGGTTTAAGTAGTTCTAAGTTCTAGGGGACTGATGACCTCAGCAGTTAAGTCCCATAGTGCTCAGAGCCATTTGAACCATTTGAACAGTTCAATTAGCCGGTATTTCAAGCACAATAGTTGCAACTGCATTGCACTTGAAAGATTTTAACACCATTTTGTTACCTTTACCAAATGATCTACTAGGCCCCAAAGACTTCATGAAAGCTAACTTCTTCGTCCAGAATATTAAATTATGACTGAAATTTTATTGATAATATTGGTGAAATAGTGTTTTTGTTTACTTCCATGAAGTATCGAAAATGATATCACAATAACGGAATCGTTGGGTGATGAAACTGATGTGTGCTAAACAAAGAACAATAGTTACTCTTTTTAGTGCTGCGACTGTTTCCTAATTTCTCTCAGCCAGAATGACTATAAACTTTATCACTGGAGTCCCTTGGGCTCACATAATACTGATTAGATGGCAGGTCCCAGTTTACAATTGCTGAACGTCGCTCACCCCAGAGCAAACACCGAGTTTCGGAAGCAGTGGAGTCAGGTCTTGCCAATTTCGTTTCTGTGGTTTGGTTGCTCACTGCAGTAATATGGTACAGTTTCTTTATAAGGATTCTACAGGTTTTGGAAAATTCTGGTCTTGGTTGAAATTACTGGATAGCAGACAACTCAGACAACACTGTGAAGAAATTTCCCATACTGTTTACTACTGATCACGGATTTCAACAGTTCAGACTACGATCTTCTGAACTTAAGAAACAAATCTTGAAATCTTGTTGTTATACGAAATGTTCCATTATGTCTGTATCACACATTCCAATTTGAGCCCAGTTGACTTTATAGAGGATAATATCTTACACATCCACACAGGCTTGTTAAAAATAAGAACATGTATTTCATGAATAAAAAAAATACAATTAATCACCTAGTTAGCTAGGGATGTCCATAGACGACATTTCGCTAATGTTTGTTAGCTGTTGAACCGAGTATAAGTGCGCACATGTGCATATGTTTAAATCTCTTGTTCTGTGTGGAATGTGCTACATATTATCCACTATGTCATCAACATACGATGTGCAATAGAGTCATAATGGAACATGGCGTATAAGAGCAAGATTTTTTCGAAGATCACAATATAACAGTGTTAACTGTTGAGACTGGTCATCAGATATAAACAGTACTGAATATGATTTTGATCATTAAGACTTTCTTCAGAGAAAATACAGATCTCTCCTCTCCATCTCTAATTACGACAACACTACTTGAATTATAGACACAGGAAGGCAGAACCACACGTTTCCACAGCAAAAAGGGCTTTTAACCGTATCTTACCTGCGGAGAGTAATACAACCAACATCTCTTACACACAACTCTATACATGCCGTTTAAGTTGTTATTTTACGAAAAGTTGTAGCTTGATGTGTTTCTAATGCCTAATTTCAAACTCAGAATCAGTGGAACCGTCATGCCCATTTCCTGTATGCTGAAAAATTTCCAGGAGACAGGATACCATATGCATTTTTATTCAGCCGTCTTTTCAAGCGACTAGCAGACTCTGATTCCGTAACCCCAACAACGGCGAAACTTGGCAGGCGATGCACCATTAGTGCTTCTTTTGTGCTGAAGCAAGTGTCGCAACGAGGGGAAGAAAATCCCGGAACTAGTGTACATTGAATTTCAGCATCCATCAGGGTTGGTCGTCATTTAGCCTCGGCATCCTGTATGAACTGCAGCTATGCCTACATCGAGTACAGCCTCTTCGGCTACAAGATGAGCCTGCCAGCATGAAGTTCTGCCGTTGGCCGTTGTAAAGATCCACTTTTCACAAGGGAGATACAGTTTATAGATGAAACTGGTTTCATGTAAGCTGGAATTCTCAGTTTTCATAAGCAAATTGTGTGGACTCATGCAAATACAAACCCAGGTGAAGAAGAAAGGAATAAGTACCGACTATCAATGTATGAGCAGTAATTACGGGCGATAAACTAACAGGACCTTACATACTACGAAACAAGTTGGCTGGTGCAAAATATGTTCAGTTCCAATAAAACAACATGGCTCACTTGCTAAAAGAGGTCCATTCCAGCAATGGCTGGAAATTTATTTCGTCCATGATGGAGTATCAGCCCATTTTCCTCTGAAACTCCCGAGTACGACTCACAGAGACATTTAATGGGTAATTGATTGTTCGGGGAGGTCTAGTACGTTGGTCAGCTCGTTCCCCCAAACTTATTTCTTGCATTTTTGAATGAGTGGACGCTTGATATCTTTGGTGTGTGCAGACCCCCATTGATGATGTACACACGCTACAAGAACGCCTTATCAGTGCCTGACAGCTCATCCGTGGCCAACCTGGAGGTTTTCAGGGAGTTTTTACTTCCCTAAAACGTTGGGTAAAACATGGCTTTCTATGAGTTGTCGCCATGTTGAACACTTCCTTTAGCGATGGATCACAAGTGCAGGTTATCTGTAATAGTAGACAAACTAAATTAGAGCCTCTGCCGCTTTACAGTAGCTGAATAATATAGTATCATTCGTTTACTAATTTCTTAATACATTCTTTAGGTCATTCATAACAGCTGTGAGCTTGCCGTAGACATAACATGTTTTACGGTGGCGAAGGTAAACAAGTGCACGTAACTCTTAAGCCAGGGTCGGCCACGACGTGCAAAACTCCATGTGTGCACAAAGTCCTGCCCACGTGCTGTCCAAGGGTCGGCCTTCCTCAACACTGCTAGGTATGTTATGTTTTTGCTCGAATCTTATCGGTACACCGCGATATTTCGTTTAGCAGTGCGATTCGACACTTTCTTCCAACACTTGGAGCACGACTTTGTAAAGTTTGGCATAATTGCGGTGTAAACGCTGTTTGCCTTTCCGTATTCATTCGTGGTCCGAAAGAATTTCACAGCTCGAGAAAATTGCGATATATCGTCACAATCCTCTAAAATGAATGGTAACAAAATTGAAGAAGTGTAAGAAATTTCAATATCTATTACGTAGTCGCACAACGGATGAGTATCGCAAGTTACTACTGAACGCCATTACAGTAAGAATAATTTAAATATTTAATCGATGGAGATAGAGTTAAAAATATGATTGACAGACGATTTGTACCGAATTCATTGCGCTGTAGATCAAGAAGCACTTTGTGTTAAATATATAGGAATGGAACACGTGATGGAATTTATATGAAGATGGTATCTGTACTTTCGGACATGTCCAAAAGAACAGATACCATCGTCATATAGATAAGGCTCACCCGCCAACGATCTTCTTAAGTGCGGATGCACTCACATTGCTCAAACTCTTACGGGAATCGGTAAACTGACTGCTGCGACTAATGAGTATAATTAGCAGGGGCACTACGAACGTAGTGTTTGGAAAGTACGTTGGAGATTTGGGTCTCACGGGAAGCGTGTCAGAGACAAGTCCCTGCAGTCCTACTATCCTCTGTGTCCTCGGTGGCTCAGATGGATAGTGTGTCTACCATGTAAGCAGGAGATCTCGGGTTCGAGTGCCGGTCGGGGTACACATTTTCATCTGTCCCCGTTGATATTTATCAACGCCTGTAAGCAGCTAAAGGTCTGGATTTCATTGTAATTTCATTCACGTGATGGAATTGGTTGTGTAAACAGGAAAATTCTGAAGATGCGCGTAATATTACGTCATGATTCAAACTGGCTCTGAGCACTATGGGACTTAACTTCCGAGGTCATCAGTCCCCTAGAACCAAGAACTACTTAAACCTAGCTAACCTAAAGACATCACACACACCCATGCCCGAGGCAGGATTCAAACCTGCGACCGTAGCGGTTTACGCCATGGGTTCCTAAAGTTTTTCTTGGAACTGAACTAAGAGTAAGCATACTGCAGAATACGTTGATGAAAACAAAGGACATCCCTGGATGACTTTTAGATTTAAGCGCAACTAATTCTGAAAGATACGAAAAGAAAAGCAAGGACACAATTTAGAAGATTTGGATTGCAGACCTTGCATTTTAGGTAGAGTTGCCGACATGTTGCCGTCAGTTAGACATTACAGGGTGGGAAGCAGTTTACTTCTGATTTCATGGCGAAAGTACACGCATTTAAAAAGAAAATCTCGTTCTTGAAGGGACATCATTTGACAAAGAAAACAACCATTTGCATAAGTTCACCAGTATTAAAGGCGTCCATTCTGAGGTTGAAAGTACTACAGAAATAGCTTTCCAAACGTTAGAGGACACTACCAGTCTTACATTTGTTTTTGTTTTCAAATGGTTCAAATGGCTCTGAGTACTATGGAACTTAACTTCTGAGGCCATCAGTCCCCTAGAACCGTAGCGGTCACGCGGTTCCAGACTGTAGCTCCTAGAACCGGTCGGGTACCCCTGTTCGGTAACATTTGAAACGGCCTGAGCTTCTGCAGATGAAAGTGATTGACCTGCAGTGTAAGTCCCATTTTCCCAAAGTAGCACTTCCGACCTACGTCCTACGTCCTTTATTTGTAGGCTGTATTTTAATCTTTGTCTTCCTCTACAGTTTTTACCCTCCACAGCTCCCTCTAGTACCAAGGAAGTTATATTAGGATGTCTTAACAGTTCTCCTACCATCCTGTCCTTTCTTGTTATCAGTGTTAGCCATATATTCCATTTATCGCCGATTCTCCGGAAAAGATCCTCATTTCTTACTTTATCAGTCCACCTATTACTCAACATTCTTCTGTAGTAACACATGTCAGATGCTTCGGTTCCGTTTTTTTTCCAGTTTCCCCACAATCAATGCTTGACTACCATACAATGCTGTACTTCGAACGTACGTTATCAGAAATTCATTTCTCATATTAAGGTAGATGTTGGATGCTGGTAGACTTCTCTTGACCGAAGTTGCCCTGTTTGCCAGTGCCAGTCTGCTTCTTATGTCCTCCTTGCTCCGTCGTTCATGGGTTTTTCTGCTACCTGGGTAGCAGAATTCCTTAACTTCACCTACATCGTGATTAACAACCGTGAGATAAAGTCTCGCGCTATTCGCATTTTTGCTACTGCTCAATATTTGCGTCTTTCTTTGATTTACTTTCTGTCCATAATCTGTACTCATTAAACTGTACATTTCATTCAGCAGATCCCGTAAGTCTTCTTCACCTTCGCTGAGGATAGCAATGTCATCAGCGAATCTTGCCATTGGTATCCTTTCGAATTCTCTTGAACATTTCTTTGATTTCCGTCACTGCCTCTTCGAAGTAGCGATTGAACAGTAGGGACGAAAGACTACATCCCTGCCTTATTCTCTTTCTAATTCGAGCAATTCGTTCTGGGTCTTGCAGTCTTACTGTTCCCTCATGGGTCTTGTAGATATTGTATATTACCCGTCTTTCCATACTGCTTACTCCTATTTTACTTAGAAATTCGAAAACCTATCAGCATTACAATTGTTAATCGCTTTTTACAGGTCGACAATTACTATCAACGTGTCTTGGTTTTTCTTCAGTCTTGCTTGCATTATCAAACTCAACGTCAGAATTGCCTCTCTGGTGCCTTTACCTTTCCTGAAGCCGAACTGACCGTCATCTGGCACATCCTAAATTTTCTTATCAATTTGTCTGTGTATCATTCTTGTAGGCAACTTGGATCCATGAGCAGTTGAGCTGATTGTGCGATTATTATCGCGCTTTTCGGCTCTTGGGAATTGTGTGGGTGACGTTTTCTGAAAGTGTGATGGTATCGCCAGACTCCAGACTCCTACACCAACGTCAATAGTCATTTTATTTCCACTTGCCTAAGATTTTACAAATTTTTATCGAATGTTACCTATCACTACTGCCTTATTTGATTTTATGTCTTCCAAATCTCTTTTAAAATCTGGTTCTAATGTTGGATACCCTACCTCTTCTCTATCGAGTCCAGAGTTTTCTTCCATCACGTCATCAAACAGGTCCTCCCTTCATAAAGGCCTTCAGTGTACTTTCCCACTC
This sequence comes from Schistocerca piceifrons, assembly GCF_021461385.2. Lineage (NCBI taxonomy): Eukaryota > Metazoa > Arthropoda > Insecta > Orthoptera > Acrididae > Schistocerca > Schistocerca piceifrons. The sequence goes on from NC_060139.1 coordinate 407,134,929, forward strand.
TCTCCTCTGCATTTAGCGCTGGAATGCTCATTGCACTCTTAATGTTACTACCCCGGATTTTAGCTTCTAGGATAGTGCTTTTGCCTTTCCTATGTGCTGAGTCAGTCACTCCGACAATCATTCCTTTTTTGGTTTCTTCACATTTATGGAGCCATTTCGTCTGAGCATCCTCGCAGTTCCAATTTATTTCATTCCTAAGTGTCTTTTACTTCTGTATTCTTGAATTTTCCTGAAGAGTTTGGTACCTCCTCTTTCCATCGATCATCTGAAATATTTCTTTCGTGACACATGGTTTCTTCACACTTACTTTCTTTGTGCCTAAGTTCTTCTTCTAAACTTCTGTGATTGCTCGTTTTGGGGACGTCCATTGCCTACTGAGCTATTCCTTATCGTAGTATCCGTAGCCTCAGAGAACTTTAAGTCTATTTCTTCATTCATTAGTATTTCCGTATCCCACTTGTTTGTGGATTGATTATTCCTGACTAATCTCTTAAACTTCAGCCTACCCGTCTTCACTACTAAATTGAAATTTGAGTCTGCATCTTCTTCCTATACGCCTTACAATCCAGTATCTGATTTCGGAATCTCCGCCTGACCATGATGTAATCTAACTTAAATGTTCACGTGTCTCCCAGCTTTTTCCAAGTATACCTACTCGTTTTGTTGTTCTTGAACAGAGTTTTCTCCATTACTAGCTGAAATTTAATGCAGAACTCAATTAGTCTTTCTTCCCCTTCATTTCTAGTGCCAAGCCCATATTCTCCCGAAACCATTTTCCCTACTCCTTCCCCTACTTCCGCGTTCCAATCCTCCATGACGTATATACTGAATTACCCTTTCAACATCCTCGTCTACTTTCTCTATCCCTTCATCTTTTGCGTGCAACGTCGGCATTTAAACCTGAACTATCGTTGTCGGTGTTGGCTGGCTGTCGATTTTGATGGGGACAACCCTATTACTGAACAGTTTTCATTAACTCACTCTCTGTCCTACCTTCCTATCCATAAGGAATCCTACTCTCGTTATACTATTTTCTGCTGCCGTTGATATCGCCCTATACTCATCTGAGCAGAGATTCTTGTCTTATTTCCATTTCATTTCAGTGAACGCCAATATATTTAGATTTAGCCTTAGCACTTCCGTTTTCAGTTCTTCTAGCTTCCCTACCACGTTCAGACTTCTCAGATTACGATTATGAGATCACAAATGTGATATGGATGTTTCGGTCAATGCATGTGCATGAAAGGATTTTTTCAATAACGAAACTAAAGAAATCACCATTACGTGGCAACCTGAGTGATGAAAATCTGTGACACTATCTGCTTCAGTCGTATGTTCACAGTTTGAGCCAAACATAAATTTTATTATGCCTTCACCCAAAAATAACTGAATAATACTTATATTGTGTTGTTTGTTATTTACGCTACTGGTCAAAAGGCTTCGATCACCTATGACAAAAGCCATACACTTTATTTTAAAGTAGAACCACTTTGCACAAACTAAATAGACCCACAAAACAAGTATTTTCTCTCTTTATCAGTAAGTACTATAAAATATGGTTAGTATTTCAGCGGTTTGTTTCCAACTTCTGTCATTACAAGAGCTGCACAAACTCTTGGCATTCTGGTCCCAGATTTTTACAGTGTTTTTGCACATATTGCATTTCAATACCTTTGAAAATTTTTCCAGAGACCTACAACATTAGATGACCACACTTATCTGACTTCCCTGTCACGTTCATACCACACGAGTTAAATGCGACTGAATTCAGGTAAATGACTTGACCAATCATATTTTTCAGTTCCCCACATTTCTCCTTTCAATTGACATATCCTCTGCCTATTTTAGAAGCATGTTTGGGATCATTGTCTTGCTGCAGAACAAACCAACGACCAATAAGTTACTAGCCAGATGGAACTGTATTGTTGATCATTATCCTGTGATTTATTTTTTCCTTTGATGGCCGAATATCTCTCGCTTACCAACTGCCTTATCACCCACAACACATCCTCCCCCACGACACTGACTCTTCAAACGTTCTCAACAAAGGCGACGAAAACGTTCGACTATGGCTTTCTGATACTTTAGACTTAGATTCGTCCATGAATGATACCTTGGACCACTGCTGCTCGCTCCAGTTTTTATGTTACTACACCCACTGCAACGCTTTCTCCTTTTATGCATAATAAGTGTTTCTGGTCGCTATGCAGACGTTTAAACCTTGATAAAGAAGACGGAGTTGCAGTATTGAGACAGAGGCTGGAGCTGGTCGCGTACTATTTACTTACTCACAAATCTGAAGTGCAGTACGTGTCGTCCGACATTTTTTCTGTACACACATGAAGTCATCTTACCTGCATAATGTTAATCTAGGTCTTCCAGATCGCAAATCAGCAGCACTGGAACCAGCTTGATTCACCCGCTGCAATGTATGCACCACTTTAGACTGGATTATACAAACATTTGTTGCTCATGCCCTGCTGAAATAATCTTCCTTACCCAGAGCTAAAATCGCAGCTCGTTTTTCAATTCTCATTTCCCGCTCCACTACCACTAGAAGGAAATATTGAATGAACCTGTTGTGATGGGCAAACGCACTGCTAGATGCCCAGTATGTACTGTAAACTAGTGCGAACTGATTGGTACATAGAGAGCTGAAGGAATGAGGTCTATTCAAATGGAACAGCACCCATGTTTGCATGTTTATACTTTTCTATTAGGACGAATATTTGATATAATGCTTAAAAATATGTCACAGTTTTAGCCAAAATCCCATGGTTGTGATAGGTGACAGACAATTTTAGGCTGGTAGGACGTATTTTGTTGAGAAATATGAAACAAGAAACAATGCCACATCCCACGAGTGGCACTTTCGCAGTTTCTCTCTCTTCCCCTTTTTCATCTCAAAAGGTATGTGGTTTCAGAGAGGGTTCAAATGGTTCAAATGGCTCTGAGCACTATGGGACTTAACTTCTGAGGTCATCAGTCCCCTCGAACTTAGAACTATTTAAACGTAACTAACCTAAGGACATCAAACACATTCATGCCCAAGGCAGGATTCGAACCTGCGATCGTAGCGGTCACACGGTTCCAGACTGTAGTGACTAGAACCGCACGGCCACTTCGGCCGGCTTCAGATAGGTAAGTATGCACTTGGGCAATAGAAATTGGAACTCGTGTATGAGTACCGCACCCAAGCCGAGGTCATGCCCGTCCCTCTTTGAAGGTATGCGTTTTAAATCCCATGTTTTCTGGACGTTCTTTCCCCCAAAATACGGAATACGTCTTTTAACACCCTGTATAGGTGGTGTTCGGAAATTCCCGTTACACACTACTAGGACTTGTAAAGGGGAGTGAGTAAAAATATTTTAAAGGGGAATCCATTTCCGGGAACGTACTATTTCCTTGTTACAGACGTTTGAAAACATGTTTGTTAGGTAGGTATGCAAGAGGGTAGTCGTGATATAGAGTGGTTACATCGTATAGGCTGATGTCATTCGACGTCTGTCCTATCTCTCTGGTTTTCCGGCCTTGTGGCCGAGCGGTTCTAAGCGCATGAGTCCGGAATCGCGCTGCTGCTACAGTCGCAGGCTCGAATCCTGCCTCGGGCATGGCTGTGTGTGATTCCCTTAGGTTAGTTAGGTTTAAGTAGTTCTAAGTATAGGAGACTGATGACCTCAAATGTTAAGTCCCATAGTGCTTAGAGCCAATTGAATTTGACCTGGTTTGAGCCCCATTCACGTGTCTCTGAATGTTAGAGCAACAATGGTGAGTACACGTTTGCAGAATACACTGATATGGTTCTTCTGAATGGTGATGCTCACGGTAATGAAAGAGCTGATCGTCGTCTTTATCACAATCGTTATACACAACGACCGGCTCCAAGGCATATCCTTTTGGCTACATTTACCCAATGATTCGAGAGTGGGTCTTTGAGTTACAGCTTCCACAGCCGCTGTTATGCGTTGTCTCAGTTCAATTTCTGTCGTTGGTGACGGAGGCACATAAACACAGTGTTCTATAAACCCCCACAAGAAATAATCATACACAGTCAGGTCCGGTGACCTTGGAAGCCAGTAAAGTAAGGCTTAATCATTTGGTCCAGTGCGACTGATTCATCGGTCAGTAACCCCTTGATTCAAAACTTCCCGCACTTCCAGATGCCAGCGTGGCGGTGACCCGTCCTGTTGGTAAACGAAGTCATTCGAATAAGTCTCCAAATGTGGGTAATGAAAGTTCTTAAGCATATCGAAATATGTGCTTCCCGTAACAGTGTTCTCGGCAAAGAAAAATGGATCATATACCTTTTCCTCTGAAACTGCAAACAACACATTATATTTTAGTGAACCCCCTCAGCTTGTAAAACTTCAGGTGGTAGTTCCGTATCGCATATTCTTACATTATGACGGTTTACCTTTCCGTTTAAATGGAATGTTGCCTCGTCACTAAACACTAAGCTTGGAAGAAAACTGTCATCATCCATGTTGCCAACAACGAAATTACAGAACTTCACGCCGGCCGGTGTGGCCGTGCGATTCTAGACGCTTCAGTCTGGAACCGCGTGACCGCTACGGTCGCAGGTTCGAAACCTGCCTCGGGCATGGATGTGTGTGATGTCCTTAGGTTAGTTATGTTTAAGTAGTTCTAAGTTCTAGGGGACTGATGACCATAGATGTTAAGTCCCATAGCGCTCAGAGCCATTTTGATCCACAGAACTTCACACGTTGTTGTTTGTCATCTTCACGAAGGGCTTGTAGTACCTGAATTTTGTATGGTTCAATGTGTAAACGTCGACGCAACACACGCCAGACGGACATCAGGGGCTTGCTGACCTATCGAGCTGCACAGAGAACTGATTTCTGCGGACTCCTTGTGAAACTATAGCGGATGCGTTCGACGTCTGTGTCAGACACTCAGAGGCGAACCGGCGATTTGCTTTGACACAAACAACATGTTTCTCGAAATTGTTAGTGCCATCGTCTAGTGCTCTGTGCTGTAGAAGGATCCACACCGTACCTATTACGAAAGTCACGCTGAACAGTTATTAGTGGTCCGCACTGCGTAAAACGTAAAACATAAAACTCTTTCTGTTGTTCCGACAACATTTTCACTAGGACTGAAGTGGGCGCACACTGCTGCTAGTTAGCGGCTATCACGTAAAACTAGAGAATCTGCTCTTTTCAACAGTACGTTGTTCACGCGCATGTCTCAAATAAAGCAATGTTGTTGTCGTGGTCTTCAGTCCTCAGACTGGTTTGATGCAGCTCTCCATGCTACTCTATCCTGTGCAAGCTTCTTCATCTCTCAGTACCTATTGCAACCTACATCCTTCTGAATCTGCTTAGTATATTCATCTCTTGGCCTCCCACTACGATTTTTACCCTCCACGCTGCCCTCCAGTACTAAATTGGTGATCCATCGATGTCTCAGAACATGTCCTACCAACCGATCCCTTCTTCTAGTCAAGTGGTGCCACAAGCTCCTCTTCTCCCCAATTCTATTCAATATGTCCTCATTAGTTATGTGATACAAAAATGATTCAAATGGCTCTTAGCACTACGCGACTTAACTTCTGAGGTCATCAGTCGCCTAGAACTTAGAACTAATTAAACCTAACTAACCTAAGGACATCACACACATCCATGCCCGAGGCAGGATTCGAACCTGCGACCGTAGCGGTCGCTCGGCTCCAAACTGTAGCGCCTAGAACCGCACGGCCACTCCGGCCGGCAGTTATGTGATACCCATCTAATCTTCAGCATTCTTCTGTAGCACCACATTTCGAAAGCTTCTATTCTCTTTTTGTCTAAGCTATTTATCGTCAACGTTTTACTTCCATACATGGCTACACTCTATAAAAATACTTTCAGAAACGACTTCCAGACATTTAAATCTATACTCGATGTTAACAAATTTTTCTTCTTCAGAAACGCTTTCCTTGCCATTGCCAGTCTACATTTTATATCCTCTCTACTCCGACCATCATCAGTTATTTTGCTCCATAAATAGCAAATCTCCTTTACTACTGTAAGTGTCTCATTTCCTAATCTAATTCTTTCAGCATCACCCGACTTAATTCGAGTACATTCCACTATCTTCGTTTTGCTTTTGTTGATGTTCATCTTATACCCTCCTTTCAAGACACTGTCCATTCCATTCAACTGCTGTTCCAAGTCCTTTTCTGTCTCTGAGAGAATTACAATGTCATCGGCGAACCTCAAAGCTTTAATTTCGTCTCCATGGATTTTAATACCTACCCCGAACTTTTTTTCTCTCTATTGCTTGCTCAGTATACAGATTGAATAACATTAAGGATAGGCTACAACCCTGTCTCACTCCCTTCCTAACCACTGCTCCCTTTTCATACCCCTCGACTCTTATAACTGCCATCTGGTTTCTGTACAAATTGTAAATAGCCTTTCGCTCCCTGAATTTTACCCCTGCCACCTCCAGAATTTGAAAGAGAGTATTCCAATCAACATTGTCAAAAGCTTTCTCTAAGTCTACAAATGCTAGAAACGTAGGTTTGCCTTTCCTTAATCTATCTTCTAAGATAAGTCGTAGGGTCAGTATTGCCTCACGTGTTCCAACAATTCTACGGAATCCAAACTGATCTTCCTCGAGGTCGGCATCTATCGGTTTTTGCATTCGTTTGTAAAGAATTCCCGTTAGTATTTTGCAGCTGTGACTTATTAAATAATAGATAATACGTGGTGTATCACAAAGAATGATCGGATTTCAAAAAACTATAACTATTGCTTTATTATTGTTTAATAATAATAATAAAGCAATAGTTATATATTTTTTAAATCGGATCATTCTTTGTGATACACCACGTATTATCTACTCACCCTCTTCTACAGCTCTTAGAAGTTTGTAACTGGTACATTCGTCTAATAGGGAATAGTGAATTCCGTTACAGGAGGCAACACTGAAAATTTACTGCCGTACGGGGATTATTGCAGACGATCGGATCCTGCAGAACGTACTTCTTAGCTGACTTGACCCCATCTGCTGCCCGCAAGTTGAGTTTCCGGTGTATTCGGACAGAGAAAAGTTGGACGGTATCAGTCACCGGTTGCAGCCCTGCCACTGCAGTGGACGCGCGCTTGACCAGCAAAGCGGCCGCCGCCGTGCCTGGGAACCCCGCCCGGGGCCGCAGAGCAAATAGTTTCCGCCCGCAGGCGAGCGGCCGCGCTAATGGCCTGTGTTCTCTGGCCCGTGGCTTCGGCCGGCACGCGTCCATGAGTGGGAGCCTCGAGCCGGCCTTCACAAAAGCAACACCGACCGGCAGTACGCGTTCTCGCGAGTGTCGGTCGCTACTCCGCTCACAGCAACAATTATTTCGAGTATTCTCCTCTCCTTCTCCACGTATCAATGCATGAACATCGGAATGCTCGTCAGCCACATAATCCTCAGAAGATTATCAGTCAAGAAACACTGCTTTAGAAATCTGGTTTCGCAGGACAGAGCGGATCAGGTTATTATAGTTGAGGAAAGAGGCCAAAATTAGTTACCGTCAGTTGCACAAAACATACAAACTTTATTTTCCTAAAACACTTAATCACATATGCCCTGAAAAGAATTCAAAAACAATACGGCTGAAAGCCCGAACTCAAGTTATTACAACTGCTTTAAGGAATACACGCGGCTGAAGGCCTTACTTAAAATAGAAAATCTTACCTAAATACTCAGTTGAAGGCCACACACTGGACACAGAAGAACTGAGACTTAAGGCCTGGATAACAATAATTTCCTATAGAGAAGAAAATTTAAAAGGTTTTAAGCCACACACTCAACATAGAACAACTGACAGCTTAAGGGCTGGATAACAAGGATTTGCAATAGAGCAAAAATCCGCTTTTTTCTTTAAAAGAATTTAGTTCAAACAAGAATCTCCAGAGTTTTAACTTAAGATGGCAGAAGACTTCTTTTAAAATTAAAACAAACTAAATTAATAGGCGGGTGAAGGCCTCGCACCGTACTTGAGGCAAAAATCACAATCTAAAACCAACAGAACAATGGCGCTGAGAAGTGTTCCAAGGGTCGGTCTGAAGAGGTAAGTCTAACATAAGCTTAGGTGAGATAGGTAGCCAAGAATAAGATTAAGTAATCAGATGGCATTCCGACCCAGGGACGGCTGAAGGACGACCAACAACCTAATCAATTCCGCTGCGCCGACCAACGGCACGACAACTGAAAATATCAGCCGAGGACGAAATTACCAGCAGCACTACATCTTCAAAATTGGCGTCTGTTGCGTACATAGTTCCGCGTAGTCAGCGCGTACACAACTTTCCCACTAGAGCGCGCCCCGCTAAGCACAACAGCGCAGGCGCAGCGCTCGTCCGTCTCCGCACTACGAGATGGCGCTGTCTTAGAGACGGACCAATTCTGCTTCCGCCGATCCGTGTATTAATATGTAACGCAGCCAATGAGATTGCTGCTAACGTAGAACCTTTTCTCCTCGCGGATCACACTCGCGCAGTGATACCTGAACGCGCGAGGTATTATAAGAAGTGTACAGACCACCGCTTAGTCAGTCTGCACCTGTTCTGTACCAATCTGCCTTAATCTGCATTAGTCTGCATTAGTCTGTACCAGTCTGTAGTCAAGTTTCAGTCTGCGCCTAATAAGATTATCATATTCCTGTACATAGCCATGAAGATAAATGTATAGACACTTTGTCAAGTATCAGAGATACGTGAGAATAAGATTAACGTACCAAGACCAAAGGAACTTCAGATTGTCAATTGTAAACAGCATCCAGAATAAAGTTAAGTAATTTCTATGCTATTTATTATTTTAATAAATGTGTGTGAAAATTAATCAAGTTCTGTTTAAAGTTGGTCGCCGTCAATCTGCTACTCTAAGCGTGCAAGTGGCATTTATATCGTCTGACCTAACGGCAGAAGATAAACACGCCACGATAAGACCACGAGACATATTGCTGACACTCGCCTACATCGTTAGAGCGACGAGTCAAATAATATGATGGTGTGTGTACCAAACGTCTTACAGTACGCACACCACAGCGTCTAAAAGCAGTTAAGGCACAGTAAACACTCAAAAATATGAACAACATCAAAGGCTGTGAAACCACACGCGGTAAGAACAGCATCAGCACGGCGAGGAAGAACTCACTGCGAACACTACGCTAATGACCTCGCCACGGAGACTTCGTTGGTGCACTGTCCCAACCGACCGACTGCCTACTCCAGCACGTAGACAGCATTGACATAACTGCTCAGTCGAAATTACACAAGCTAGACACAGTTCCACGAAAACACTTCCACACGAACTCGAACAATGGTAAAAGGAATCACTGTGGAACGACCAGGACGAATGACAAGTCGACACACACAGAGAACCCGACGTGATATGCGACCAAATACACGTCGTCCGATGAGACGAGCGATCGAACGGCCAACCATGGTCGTCCCCACTCAAGTCATGTGTGTCAGCAACAGTCGACCGAGTCTTGGCTGTCCGGACCTCACTGCAGCTCCATTCCGACTCAAATCCATGTCCGTTCGGAACTCGAAGACACGGCGACCCGGGCACACTGGCTCGGACACAACCATGCAATTCGCCACCCGACTCCTCTGCACAAAGAAAGGAACCGATCCACATCCGGCAAGATGACCAACTGACGAGGCCCAGAAACGGTCAAATGACCAAATACATGTCACCCGATGAGACGACCGACCGAATGACCAACCAACCGTCGTTCCCGCTCCAGTCTCCTTCCGTCGGACAGTTCAAATGGCTCTGAGCACTTGGGGACTTAACATCTGAGGTCATCAGTCCAACTAATTGAACCTAACTAACCTAAGGACAACACATACATCCATGCCCGAGGCAGGATTTGAACCTGAGACCGTAGCGGTCTCGCGGTTACAGACTGAAGCGCCTTGAACCGCTCGGCCACACCTGCTGGCCCGTCGCACGGTGCATGTGTGTCGCAATCGGTCGGGGAATACTGGCTGTCCGGACCTCAGTGGCGCTACGTCCCTACTAAGCAACCAACACACGACGAGGCGGAAATACTAGCGGTCGCTTCAAAGATAATACGACAGTGCTCTGATCGATACGAGCTGCTGCTGCCACTAGCGGGCAGGCAAGCCAGCAACTTAGTGACGCCAGTAAATCGAATAAGAAACGAGGTGACCATTCCGTAAGGAGAAGCTGTCAAGAAAGAAACGGCTCAGTTTTCTTAGCTTGGAATCAGTAGTCACGAGGGTTATTCCATAAGTAATGCAACCATTATTTCACCCAATTTCGGTTCAACAGATATTGAAGTCGTTATGGCACATCGTGGAATATTACAGCTTCAGGCGCTACACTTCCGTGAAATTTCGATAGGTGTCGTCTCTAGTGGAGGGCATTGCAAGCAGAGAACCGTCGTTCTCCTTTGGCGGAAACCCAGGGAATTGCAGATATTTACAGACGCTTGCAGAAAATCTGCGTAGCCCTACCAGACAACAAAAGCACGGGGAGGCGTTGGTCGAGGCGTCAGTCGTCATCACAAGAAAGTCGCGCAAACCTGTTCGACGTCCCGCGTGCCGGCCGGTCGGCCACACACAGCTTCGGCTCTTACAATGTTGGAAAGAGCGAAGCTGGCACTCTCAGTCGAGGTAATCGACGGATCACAAACAAACACCTCCCTGCTGAACAGGACGTCACTGTTGCCGGTGCTGACACACTTGCCCAACAGTTGGGAGTACTCAAACCCGCTGGGTTCCTCGCCTCCTCGCCTTAACAGAAGACCATAAAGAGCAATGAAGGACCATCTATGTAGCATTGCTTGATCGTCACGAGGCTAATCAGGACAATTTTCTGTAGAACGTCGTCACAGGCGGTGAAATATGGGCTCATCACTTCGAACTGGAAACAAATGGGCAATTCATAGAGTGGCGCTGCACCACCTCTCCTCCGAAGTAACAGTTCAAAGTTTCACCCACAGTCGGTATGGTCAAGGCGATTGCCTTCTGGTTCACTGAAGGGGTTATTCTCTTTAATGTCCTTCCTCACGGTGAAACGATTAACTCTGAAGTGTTTTGTGCTTTCCTCAGGAAGATGAAGAAACGTCTTCAGCGTGATCGTCGCCACAAACATGGAAACGAACTTCTCCTTCTGCATGACAACGCAAGGCGTCACACAAATCTGCGAACCAGAGAAAAGGCAACAAAACTTCATCTACTCCACAGCCCTGATCTCGCAATTTCTATCTTCCTTCTGTTTAGCCCAATGGAGGGTGGTGCACTGGGGGGGGGGGGGGGGGACAGTACGTGTATGTTGGGGAGGTTACTGATGCAGTAAGACGTTGGCTCCGACGACTAGCAGTAGAGTGGTACCATACGGACCCTCTCGGTAACGTGGAATAAGGCCCTCCCACTGAACGTAAATTATGCTAAAAATGGTCTTCTGTAGCCAAAACAATGTGGAATAATGTCAGGCTCTCGAATCCTGAATAAAACCAACCTGCTTTCAGAAAAAAACTGTTACATTATCATCTGAACGCTCCTCGTAATCCAACAAGCGGTCCCAACAAATGTTCTGGCTAAAATAAACGATTACAAACGGTGTTAACAAACGTCTGTGCGTAACATCAAAAATGGGTTCAAATTGCTCTGAGCACTATGGGACTTAACATCTGTCGTTATCAGTCCCCTAGAACTTAGAACTAATTAAACCTAACTAACCTAAGGACATCACACACATCCATGCTCGAGGCAGGATTCGAACGTGCGACCGCAGCGGTCACGCGGTTCCAGACTGAAGCGCCTAGAACCGCACGGCCACACCGGCTGGCGTGCGTAACATCAATCTCACTAATAGGTTATTAGGTAAGGTAAGGATTCTCGTTCTAACCTTCGAACGGTCACTCGGGTTCGACCGAACATCGTGTCAACCTCTGCCAATGGCTTCATCGGTTGTGGTATGGAGCAGGAAGTGGTAAGCACAGCGTTCTCCCAGTCGTTGTCGGGTTTCTTGACCTTGGAATTGGTTAGGTCCTCAGTTGGCCTCCGGAAGTTGAGTCCCCAACCAAGGTTAAATTCCTGGCAGTAATGGAAATCGAACCCAGGTCTTCTTCGATGAGATGTCAATGAGTCGTTGATTGAGCATTTATCTGTGTAAAATTAATCCAGAGGCATTGCCTTCTCTTGATGCTGTTATATAAATAGTAGAGGTCTTCACAATCAAATAATACTGATATTCATGGGACAGTACCTGACTCTATCAAATACCTTTCCCGAGTAAAGTATCGAAACTGTCGAGACAAAGATGTTGTGAGACGCCGCAACTGACTGGGCGGATCTCCTGGGCACGCCAAGTATTCGCTAAATTGCCTTTATAAAAGTGTAATGACGATTTCTCCATTAGTAAAAGATTCCAGAATAACTCCCCATTCGAAACTCCGGGAGGGAACCGTCAAGAGGAAGGTGACTATGAGAAAAAGACTGAATACCCAAAGAAAGGATAATAACGTTCTACGAATCGGGGGAGTGTCAGAAGCTTGAATGTCGCAGGGAAGCTAGAAAATCCGAAAATGCAAAGGCTCACTCTAGACATAGTAGCAGTCAGTGAAGTGAAATTGGAGGGTCACTGAGGAATGAAGTAATCCGGACGTACAGGGAAGCTAACACGAAATGGCTGCTTGAAAATTGTGATAAACCGGAAAAAAAATGATTGTCGGAATGACTGACTCATCGTATTGGAAAGTCAAAACAACCTACGGTGAAAATAAAAGCAATGGTGGTAATATTAAGAGTGCAAGGGGTATTCCACTGTTAAATGCAGAGGAGAAAGCGGATCGGTGGCAAGAATACATTGAAGGAATCTGTGAGGGGGAGGATTTTCTGATGTGATGAAAATAGAAACTGGAGTCGATTTAAAAGAGATAAGGGATCCAGTATTACAATCAGAATTTAAGAGAGCTTTGCAGGACCTAAGATCAAATGATAGACACAGAATCATTGGGGTAAGTAGCACCAAAACGACTATTACCGTTGGTGTGTAGAATGCATGCGTCTAGCGACATACCATCTGATTTCCAAAGACTGCAAGAGCTGACAAGTGTGAGAATTACCGCCCAGTCAGTTCTTCAGCTAATCCGTCCTAGTTTCTTACAAGAATATAATATACAGAAGAATGGAAAATAAACTTGTGGATGTGTTAGCTGACGATCAGTTTGGCTTTAGGAAAGATAAAGGCACCAGAGAGGCAATTTTTACGTTGCAGTTAATAATAGAAGCAATACTAAAGAAATATCAAGGCACGTAATATGATTTGTCGACCTAGGAAAACCGTTCGACTGTGTCAAATGGTGCAAGATGTTCGAAATTCTGAAACACATAGGGATAAGCTGTAGGGAGAGAGGGCTAATACACAAAATGCACAAGAGCCAAGAGTGAATAAGAGCAGATGACCAAGAATGCAGCGCTAGGATTAAAAAGGGCGTAATACAGGCAGGTAGTCTTTCGCCCATACTGTTCTGTCTGTACATCTAAGGAGCAATGATGGAAATAAAAGGATGATTAAAAAGTGGAATGAAAATTCAAGGTGAAAGGATATCAATGATACGATTGGCTGATGACATTGCTAGTGAAGAAGAAGTCTAGTGAAGAATTACATGATCTGCTGAATGGAATGGACAGTATAATGAGTACAGAATATGAATTGTGAGTAAATCGAAGAAAGACGAAAGTAATGAGAAGTAGCAGAAATGGGAACAGTTGGAAACTTAACATCGGGATTGATAGTTACGATGTAGATGGAGTAGGCAGCGGAATAACCAATGACGGAAGGAGCAAGGGGGACATCAAAAGCAGACTAGCACTGGCAAAAAGGGCATTCCTGGCCAAGAGAAGTCTACTAGTGTCAAACATAAGCCTCAATTTGAGGAAGAAACTTCTGATAATGTATGTTTGGAGCAAAGCATTGTATGTTAATGAAACATGGAGTATCGGGAAAATAGAAGAGACTCGAAAATTTGAGATGTGGTTTTAGAGACGAATGTTCAAAATTAGTTGGACTGATAGGGTAAGGAATGAGGAGGTTCTACGCAGAATCGGAGAGGAAAGGAACATGTGGAAAACACTGACAAGGAGAAGGGACAATATGATAGGAGATCTGTTAATATATCTGGAAACGCTTTCATGGTACTAGAGGGAGCTGTAGAGGGCAAAAACTGAAGAGGAAAACAGAGATTAAAATACACCCAGCAAATAGCTGAGGACGTAGGCTGCAAGTGATATTCTAAGATGAAGAGATTAGGACAGGAGAGAAATTCGTAGCGGGTCGCGTCAAACCATTCAAAAGACTGCTGACTCAAAAAAACAAAAAAAAAGCTGCGGGGAGGTCCCCAGTTACCTAGACTGGTAGGTAACACTGAAACCTCACATTCTAACGATCCAACAGTACGTTCGCTGCAGAGTAAAATTAGTAAAACTATGAACTGGCCGATTATTGTAATTGCACACCTCCACTATCTTCCACAAAAAATTGATCTCACTCCTCAACTATGCAAAAATATTGGGCAGGTATCCACTCCACTCAATATCTATTGCTCACTCCAAATCCTTGAACGTCATGCTCTCCGTCACGGTTTCCGAGTTATTTACCCTGCCTCACAAATTTGAACACCTCCATGTGTCCTACACCATCCGTAATCTATCTCCAGTAACTTCATTGCTTCCCTTCCGGTCATCAATTCTGGGATGCTACCGCGCCTATACGAACACATCCTAACGTCCTAAAACTTACACAGACTTCATAAGCTGTCCCAATGCAACACACTCCCAGAAAATGAAACCTGCTCTGATACTTATCTGTCTTAGAAGCTATAATCCTTCCCCACCTACATCAATCCGAATCACAGCTCGAACTGTTCCTTCTACATTGTTCGCAAACTTTTTCTTGTTGATGTCCGAGTCGCGCCCACATAGCAATCTCTTCCTCACTTTCTGTCTTACCACCACCCATCCCAACACATTTCTTCATCAAAACCCACACCCTTCAATCTTTTAGAACAGCTTTTACCCGCCCCAAACATTTTATTTTTACCAGTGCATCTCCTTGAGCCTTTTACCGAAAATGCAGCGCTCTCTTTCTAAAGAATGTCACCTTTTCTGTAACAGGTCTTGAAAATATATTTTTTGTTGTCTGTATCTTTTAGTTCCCTGACTTTCATTAAACTACAAAATAAATCAATAGTTTTAATGCTTCGTAAACGCTAACGAAATTTTTCGATTTATGGATTTTAAAAGCATTTTAAAATTTTCACCTTCTTATCGTATTTATTTAGAATTTTATTTGGAACTGTTGACTAAAGAGCAGAATGTTTATAATGCTCTCAGCCCACAATAAAAATAAAAATCAAAACAGCTTCACAATCACGTCGTGAGACTCAATCCTAAAGGTCTCTTTACGTTGTGCTCGATCTTTGTGAAGGATAGTTCCGTTTAATCAGGTCGTTTCTAGCATCGTAGAGTACCACTACTCCACGAATCTTTACGCCAAGGGGGAATAAAGGGCGAAAAACTTACGTTAACTCCAATAAATGTGCATTCTTGACGTGAACAGCCGTCTGAAAATGAACCTGACGTTTAGAAACCGTTTACGGCTGTGTTTTGCAAATAAATAGCTTTAATAATAGGGCTGGTTGCTGTCTTCTTCTTTGAAAGAATGAACCTATAGAGTCTTAAACAACTATAATCCTCTCTTGGAAAAGTTGATTAATATGTGAAACTTATACTAGGGCATTAGATATATCCATACCTCGCAATATTCACAATATTATGAGAAGGAAAGGCACAAAATTTCGATGGACCACGGTTTGTCAACAGGCTTTGACAATTCAAAACAAGGCCTTTAGCGTGCTCTGCACCCTAGCAAGCCATTGCCTCCCAATACGGCAACACACAATAAGATAACATAGCACATCCTAATTCATATGCCTATAAAACATTAAGCACCACTCAACTGTAGCCAAATAGAGAAATATGTGCTAGCAATTTTTTGGGGTCCAAAATTTTCGTAATTAATCCCACTGAGCGAAATTCCACCCAATTTTGGATTATAAACCTTTGTCCATCCTTTTCATGTGCTCCAATATGGAACCACGTCTCAGCCTACCAGTGTGGACGCTCTTTACTAGTGGCCTCGGAACCCGATGAATTTGCTATTCACAGGAAGCTACAGGATATTCTCAATGGATTTCCAATCATTGTGCAAGGGATCGCTCAAGTTATAGCAGAGGACCCAATTCTAAAAAAGGTGCTCCACTTTATCACTAAGGTCTGACCCCAACACTTTCATATCAACCATACCAGTGACAAGGCGCTTGCCATGTTGTACATCTATTGGCCAGACGTACCAGGGACTTATAACACGCTATCCAGGGCTATGCTGTCACCCACGCAGCACCACTGCAGAAGTGTTTGCCGTGGCCGGTGCCACGAACCACGAGAGCACGTTGACATCTGCATAAGCAGTTAGTGGTCGTCGACGCACTCTCCAAATTTCCCTATGTTGTTCGTTCCAACACCATATTCGAAGTCGCACCCATACGTATCCTAGGAAAGATATTCGCCACGCAGGACGCTTCTCACACTTTCGTCTCGAAAAATGGATCATAATTTCGGACTTCTGCGGAAAAAACGACAGACAACAAATATTTTCTACCGCTTTTCATGCCATATCTAACGGCGAAGCTCAGTGCCTCGTGTGCACAATGAAATGTTATTGATCAAAGCTGTCACGGGTGTTAATAAGGGAGATGCGTTGTATGACTTTTAATCCACCTACTAGAGCACTCTGCAAGGTAACATCTTAAAGATGTTCGGGCTCGCACTCGGTTCCTATTCGTCGAAATGTCTTGGCTCAAACTCGAACAGGGGTTGAACCGCACGTGTCGCATTACACACCATAAATGGTCTGGCTGATGGCAAGTTTGCGAAATACAAAGTTAACATAACGTATAATAACAATAATAATAATATCGGGAACTAAATTAACGACCCATAAATGATGTAGGCCACGAAGTTGCCATTTGGTTACAATAATGTTTATTCCGAAAGCAAACTAATGTCGCCGGCCGTTGTGACCGAGCGGTTCTAGGCGCTTGAGTCCGGAACCGCTCTCCCGCTAGGGTCACAAGCTCGAATCCTGCCTCCGGCATTGATGTGTGTGATGTCCTTAGGTTAGTTAGGTTTAAGTAGTTCTAAGCTCTAGGGGACTGATGACCTCAGAAGTTAAGTCCCATAGTGCTCAGAGCCATTTGAACCATTTCACTCCAATGCAGACGGATTATGAATACACTGAAGCCCCAATGAATCTGGTATAGGCATGCGTATTCAAATAGAGATATGTAAACAGGCAGAATACACCCCTGCGGTCCACAACGCCTGTATAACACAACAAGTGTCTGGCGCCGTTATATCTGTTACTGCTGTCAAAATGGCAGGTTATAAGGATTCAAGTGAGTTTGAACGTAGGGTTATAGTCGGCGCACGAGCGTTGGAACACAGCATCTCCGAGATAGCGATGAAGTACGCAATTTCCCATACGACTATTTCACGAATGTACCGTGAATATCAGGAATCCGGTAAAACATCAAATGTCCGACATCCCTCCGGCCAGAAAAAGACCCTGCAAGAACGGGACCAACGACAACTGAGGAGAATCGTCTAAAGTGACAGAAGTGCAACCCTTGCTCAAATTGGTGAAGATTTCAATGCTGGGCCATCAGCAAGTGTCAACGTGCGAACCATTCAACGGAATATCATCGATAAGGGCTTTCTGAGCTGAAGGCCCACTCGTGATCCGTTGATGACTGCACGAAACAAAGCTTACGCCTCGCCTGGTTCCGTCTACACCGACGTATGACACTAGATCCCTGGAATCACGTTGCCTGGTCGGACGAGTCTCGTTTCAAATTGTGACGAGCTTATGGACGTGTAGGGTATGGAGACGACCTCATGAACCCACGGAACCTAATGCCAGCTGGGGACTGTTCAAACTTGTGGAGGCTCTGTAATGGTGTGTGGTGTGGGACGTGTGCAGTTGGAGTTATACGGGACCGCCGATACGTCTAGGTACGACTCTGACAGGTGAAACGTACGTATCCATCCTGCCTGATCACCTGCATCCATTCATGTCCATTGTGCATTCCGAAGGACCTGGGTAATTCCAGGAGGACAATGCGATACCTCAAACGTCCGGAAAAGCTACGAGTGGCTCCAGGATCACTCTTCTGAGTTTCATCACTTCCGTTGCCCACTAAACTCCCCAGACATGAACATTAATGAGCATATTTGGGATGTCTTGCAACGTGCTGCTCAGAACAGTCCTCCAACCCCTCGTACTCACACGGATTTATGGACAGCCCTGCAGGATTCATGGTGTCAGCTCCCTCCAGCACTACTTCAGACTTTGGTCGAGTCCATGCCACGTCGTGTTTCTGCACTTATGCGTGCTCGCGAAGGGCCCTACTCGATATTAAGTTGGTGTAACAATTTCTTTGGCTCTTCAAAAAAATGGTTCAAATGGCTCTGAGCACTATGGGACTTAACATCTTAGGTCATAAGTCCCCTAGAACTTAGAACTACTTAAACCTAACTAATCTAAGGACATCACACACACCCATGCCCGAGGCAGGATTCGAACCAGCGACCGTAGCAGTCCCGCGGTTCCGGACTGCAGCGCCAGAACCGCACGGCCACCGCGGCCGGCTTTGGCTCTTCAGTGTATGATTCCATAGTGGTTGTGATGTAGCGTTGCGTCACCACTGGAGATGTGCATTTACAACTCGTCAGTTTCATGAACGAGATGTCAGTCATTATTTGCTGACGTCATATTTCGTAGTCCACTTGTCTGGATCTCTATGGCTCGTGGAATGCCTCGTTATGGTCCCATTACCGGCTGCAATTTCACGATACGACAAACATCCGCAACTCAGTAATATGGCATCATTTGGCGTAACCGAGGCGTAACCGAGGCGTACGGATCTCTCATTCAACGCTTAGCGCCGGCAGATAACTACGCACCGCGTTCAATGCTCCTCTAAAAGCCTCTGTACTTGCGCCCGATGCTGCTGCACATAGAGCGTCGCTCAGCTCTTGCAAACGCTACTGCTCTGTATCACTACCAAATTACATGCCGCGTTACCCTGCATAGTGTTTAAGTAGCGGACATTCATTCGGGAGGACCAGCACTCAGTTCCGCGTAAGGACATTTAGATGTACAATGTTCCTGGATTCCCATCATCTACCTCTATATCTACGTAAGTAGTATGCAGTTGAGGCTTTAGTGGCTGGTAGAGTGTTCATCGAACCACCTTGAGACAATTTCTCTCACTTTACTATCGAACAGCGCGTGGGTGAAACGAATATTTAAATGTTTTCTTAAGAACTCTGATTTCCCTAATTTTATTATGATTAACATTTCTCCCCATATAAATACATGTGAATCACGATCACAAGTATTGCTGATCAGTGCTGGATCAAGACTCGGCTGGAATACTGGAAGAGATATGTGCTATCCAAAGAAGGGCAGGGTGTTTCATCACGGAATCTCTTACTAACCACGACATCTTTACGGAGATGCACAAACAACTCAACTTGCAGTCGTTACTACAGATGCATTGTGGACTATGAAGATGTCTACAGTTGAAATACCGAGAACATGTGCAGCAGGAATATATGAGCAATATGCTACTTTTGCCCATACACCTTTCGCGAAATGACAGTTCATACTGATGAGGTGTACCGATAGTCTTCGTTTCCACGCACCATTCGCCAATGGAACAGGAACAGACACGGGGGAGGAGAGGGGCGGAGGGTGTAATGATAGTGGTACCACAAGCACCCTCCGCCACAAACCGAGAGATGGTTAGTGGCGTAGACATGCAGGTTCAGATAGTAGATATAGCTGTATAGATGAGATGGCAGGGAGCTTGGACCTGGGAGTGGTAAGCTGGTGAGCCAGTATGTGATAAGCTTTTAACACTTAAAATACACTACTGGCCATTAAAATTGCTACAGAGAAATGCAGATGTTAAACGGGTATTCATTGGACAAATATATTATACTAGACCTGACATGTGATTACATTTTCACGCAATTTGGGTGCATAGATTCTGAGAAAACATTACCCAGAACAACCACCTCTGGCCGTAATAACGGCCTTGATACGCCTGGGCATTGAGTCAAACAGAGCTTGGATGGTGTATACAGGTACAGCTGCCCATGCAGCTTCAACACGATATCACAGTTCATCAAGAGTAGTGACTGGCGTATTGTGACGAGCCAGTTGCTCGACCACCATTGACCACACGTTTTCTGTTGGTGAGAGATCTGGAGAATGTGCTGGCTAGGGCAGCAGTCGAACATTATCCAGAAAGGCCCGTACAGGACGTGCAACATGCGGTAGTGCATTATCCTGCTGAAATGTAGGGTTTCGCAGGGATCGAATGGAGGGTACAGCCACGGGTCGTAACACATCTGAAATGTAACGTCCACTGTTCAAAGTGCCGTCAGTGCGAACAAGAGGTGACCGAGACGTGTAACCAATGGCACCCCATACCATCACGCCGCATGATACGCCAATACGGCGATGACGAATGCACGCTTCCAATGTGCGTTAACCGCGATGCCACCAAACACGGATGCGACCATCATGATGCTGTAAACAGAACCTGCGTTCATCCCAAAAAAAAGACGTTTTGCCATTCGTGCACCCAGGTTCGTCGTTGAGTACACCATCGCTGGCGCTCCTGTCTGTGATGCAGCGTCAAGGGTAACCGCAGCCATGGTCTCCGAGCAGATAGTCCGTGCTGCTGCAAACGTCATCGAACTGTTCGTGCAGATGGTTGTTGTCTTGCAAACGTCCCTATCTGTTGACTCAGAGATCGAGACGTGGCTGCACGATCCGTTACAGCCATTTGGATAAGATGCCTGTCATCTCGACTGCTAGTGATACGAGGCCGTTGGGATCCACCACGGCGTTCCGTATTACCCTCCTGAACCCACCGATTCAATGTTCTGCTAACAATCATTGGATCTCGACCAAATCGAGCAGCAATGTCGCGATACGATAAACTGCATTCGCGGTAGGCTACAATCCTACCTTTGTCAAAGTCGGAAACGTGATGATACGCATTTCTCCTCCGTACACGAGGCGTCACAACAACGTTTCACCAGGCAACGCCGGTCACCTGCTGTTTGTGTATGAGAAATCGATTGGAATCTTTCCTCATGTCAGCACGTAGTAGGCGTTGCCACCGGCGCCAACCTTGTGTGTATGCTCTGAAAAGCTAATCATTTACGTATCACAGCATCTTCCTGTCGGTTAAATTTCGCGTCTGTAGCACGTCATCCTCGTGGTGTAGCAATTTTAATGGCCAGTAGTTATTTTATCCAGTCTCAGCAACTGTAGTCTTATGTAACGAAACAATAATCAACCAGTTGCATAAAATAGATTTCATTTCTTTGCCTGTTTTGGGCACGTAGTGCCCTTCTTCACAAGGTTATAAGTACAGCATTATTTGCGAATGATGCAACTTATTGTTGACACTAGCAAATAATACGATAGGTATAACCTTATGAACAAGGGCACTAAGTGCCCGAAACCGGCAAAGAAATTAAATTTATTTTACGCAACTGGTTGCTTTTTATTTCGTTATATTAAGGAAACAAACAAATCGAAAGTGTTTTTATATCATCGACCGAAATGTCCTTGAAATTATGACAGTGAAAATGACAACGTTTACGAAAAACTTTACAAATCCTTACACTTGCACGTCGGATAAAATAAACAGTAAGAGAATAATTGTTATCAATTCTATAAGTTTCCGGGCAATAACTCACAAACGACATGAAAACAAATGATGCTTTAACGTACGGCTTCTACCTGAGCTGCCTCGGACATCACTGGGTCACTTCAGATCTAAGACAGACACACAGTAAAATTAAAATCAGATGACCGGAACTCTCGCACACAGGAAGATCGTACAAGGCCCTTGCAAAACTTAACTAATCATCTCATGTTTGTTTACTTAGAGTAGCACCTCAAATATTTTTGAGTAAATCATTAGCTGTCAATCTCGAATTTCTACAACTGTCAGTAAAAAACATATTACAATATACGTGGAACAGCCAATTATCGAACAGCTTGAAAACGTTGCTGAAAATATTATTACAACCAGCAACTACAGACACCAATAGTGAATTACTCAAAGTTGACAGATGTCCATCTAGAACGTCAGTTCATGTACTGGTGAAGGTAATGCAGCCGAAATAAGCTTATATACGAAAATAAAATATCACGCAGCATACTGTTTTTCAGTTCTCTGCATCTGAAGCTTGCCTACCTCGTCGTAATTACGTTGGATTAAAGAAATTACTGTAGCAAAGAAACAATGGAAGCGCTTTCCGGTGTATATTATGGCCGCTAAACGAAAGCATATAATTTAAAAATTAATATAATTGAAATAGATGGATGCAGACATGGGACTTCCACAAAGCAATCAACATTAAAATATAAAATTCTGTTTGCCCTTTACAAGAAGGTTCAAAGTAGCTCGGGCATGGACTATTGATACAGAATACTGATCTACATAAAAATCTAAGACAAATGTAACTGTTACTGAAGAAAGGTAAGAGGCACTGTACGCGAGAACCCAAACTGAATTTCGCTCAAGGAACAGGGAATTTCGCAAACGCCAAGGGCCTTTCAGGTCCTTTGGCTTCATGTAACAGAGGCCCTCACCGTTTTCCTGGCACGTCTGTGTTTGACTGTAAGTTGATCAGGACAGAACAGCTTTCAGAATCAAGGCAGCAGAAATAAGCAGAAATAAGAGGCTTACCGATTCAAATAATGGAAAACAGCGGTCATACCCTCCGATGAAAACAATAATCATTGGACGGGTGCGTGGACAATGTTTCCACATCCGTCCGAATCGGACCTTAGTCTTCGGTGAGTGACCTCAGTTTCTTACTAAACAGGAGACTCACGGTGAGATCTGGAAGGACCGTTGAGTGAGTTCGGCGGGTGACTCCGCGTCCTCTCGCGCGACGCCGACCAAACAGCCTTTGCTTGGGAACACCGAAACAAAGAAGTTTCATGACCTAAAGGAATGGATTCTAATGAGCGCACCTCTCGGTAGATGCAAATGTAATAACAAAAAATTTAATACCTGCAAAGGAACGTGGTAAAACTGCAAAATTTCCTGAACAGCACAGAAAGTACAACATACAGTTACATTGCATCGAACTGAAGTAGGTCATAAAATGCGAAGTACTGGGAGCGGTCCGAAACCACTACTCGTTCGCACAGTCCACGGAAGAGCAGAGGCGCCGAGCGGGAGACCAGTCGGCCTCGTCCACCCCCATCCGTCACTGTCAACGGATACGCATGCTTTAGAGCCATACCCTGTCCTCTCGCAGGCCGCCGATCCCATAAAAAGCGCATCTGTCACTGGCTCCTTCGGGGTGGGCGTCGCCCACCGGCATCGAGGTTTGCTGCAGTTTTGCACACAGGGGCCAGATCACAGGCGTTGCTCATTCTTAAAAGCGACTGCCGCATGGGGATAACAAGTGAAGGAAGATGTCACCTTGCGATGGCACAACTTACCCCATCGTTCTATTAGTATCGAATTCACTCACAATGGTGAGCACTCCGCAAGCACAGCCCGCTCTGAAGCGACATACAAGGGCATGCTGATAGGTGATGCCTCCGAATTATTTATGTGAAAGTTTAGAACTGTTTAAATAAAACAAACGTTATTGACAGTCTACATATTTATTCTTCACGTCTACAAATTTTGCAACCCTCTACCTCTAGAGGGCACCGAATTGTAGCGTGTAACATGGCGGTTTGTAAAGTAGCCATGTCGGTGAGTGAGAAAGAGCGTGCTACAATCGAGTTTCGAATCCGAAGCGTTCATCTACACCTGTAGCGCTCTCTCCTTCAGCATATCAATGCCGGGTCACACAGCAGCGCTGCGACATCTGCAATAATCTGGCAACCTTGCGTTCACTGTCATCGACCATAGTCCACACACTCCCGACTTGGTTCCATCCGATTCTATTCTGTTTCAGAAACCTGAAGGACATCTCCGAGGACTTCACATTGATAGTGATGATGTGGTGCAGGCAGAAGTGGTTGTAGCACCGTGAATAAAGTCAAACATTCTACGGTGGCGGTATCAGCAAACCGCTCTCTCGTCGGGATAAATGACTTCGTCACCAGGGTGACTATGTTGAGGAATAAATACCCAGACACAAAGAATAAAACTGTAGAATCTTGATGTTTGTTCAATGTAAAAAGCTTTAAGAGTTCTCACATAAAACATTCGCAGGCATTACTTTTCAGTACACCCTTGTATAATCTTCCTTAGCTGATAAAAGCTATCAACTAGCTGTGATACTCGTGTCACGTTGCCAGTGAAGTTAATTGTCTCATCACCCAAAAGATTATTTATTTTAATAATTGCAGCTGTAACAACTAGGTTCAGAAAAAAATCTCGAATAAGATATGTGTTCCATATTCTCACTTTGAGAGCACGTCTTTTGTTACCAATACCTTTCTAGCATACAGTTCCAGATATTAAAATAGGGAATAGTATTGAACTTAAGGGACAATGTACGTAGGGATACATGATGTTTCGTGGTCTGTGTTTCAGTCTACAGACCACTTTTAGAATCCCATGCAGGAATACACCCTAGGGAGACCGCCATAAACAGTGTCCAGAATTTTCAACTGTCCTTGTTGTGAGCCATGTGGGTGTATTTTGTGCAGCGTTTTGTAAATATCATCAGTTCGACACCCTCAAATGCTGTATAATATATACTGCAGGTAAAAAAGCTATGACTACATATGCCACCTGGGAGATAGTAGATCTACTGATAATGCTTTCATTGTCTTGCGCCAACAGATAGAGTAGTGGCAGTAGTGGCATTGTTACCAGAGTGCCATCTGCGTCTATGGAATGCTCATAGCCAGAGCGTTTAGTGTGGTGTAAACGTGTGGAGATGTAAGTAGGCTGTTTAGGTTTTTACGTTGGTAACGCCACGTAGCGCTCTGTATGAAAATCACTGACTGTGCTGTGTGCAGTCTGTGGCTGGTTGGCATTGCTGGAATATTCGCTTGTGTACTGTTGGGCTGTTTGATGTGAATAGCGTGTAGCGTTGTGCAGTTGGAGGTGAACCGCCAACAGTTGTGGATGTGGGGACAGAGATGCCAGAGTTTTGAGAGCGGAAGATATGGACGTGTGTCCGTCAGAAAGAGAAAATTTGTAAGACTGGACATCATGAAGTGATACATATATGATGACTTTTGAACATTATTAAGATAAAGACATTGTTTGTTCTATATCAAATTCTTTTACCTGCTAACGATGCCTATCAGTAGTTAGTGCCTTCCGTAGTTAGAATCTTTTGTTTAGATGGCAGTATTGGCGCTCGCTGTATTGCAGTAGTTCGAATAGCGAAGATTTTTGTGAGGTGAGTGATTCATGAAAGGTGTAGGTTATTGTTAGTCAGGGCCATTCTTTTGCAGGGATTATTAAAAGTCAGATTGCGTTGCGCTAAAAATATTGTGTGTCAATTTGGTGATGATCAGAACAAGTAAAGAGAGAACTGTCCGAGTACGTTCAGTTTTACTCAGCTGTGTCTGTATCAAATAAGGTAGAAGTTTACCAGCACAGTAATTCGTAATTTTTCTAAAGGGACATTTCAGAGCAAGGGAGCAACCATGCTACGGAGACGCACTCGTTCTTCCTACAGCCAACTCAGCGAGTTTGGATTGAGTCAATTATGGTTTTGCGAACGGCGGGATGGTCCTAAATGAGAACTGCCACACAAGTACGGTGTGATGCGTCAGTTGGGCAACGATGCTAGTATCAGTGGTCACATGAACATTCTCACACTCGTAGACGTGGCTCTGGATGTCCACACAGCATAGACGCTCGCTAGGATCGTCTATTGTAAGGGTAGCAGTGACAGATCGTACAGCTACCGCATCACGGATAAGAGGGCTTGTGAGTCCAGATGTGTGATCACGAACTGCTACGAATCGGTTATTGTCAATGGAACTACAGGCACGCACATATCTGGCCCTCTTAAGTTCACGCCACAGCTTCGACGTGAAGGGCTTGACTGGTGCTGTAGAAGGATCGCGTGGAAGATGGATGGCGTGTGGCGGTCTTCAGCGATGAAAGCATATTCTACTTAACGCAAGTAACGGTCGTTTGCGCGTACGAGGTAGACCTGATGAGCACTGCCTCATAGAGTTCATACGTCCAAGACACACTGTCATCAACCCAGAGCTTAGGGTCTGAGGTGTGATAAATAGCAACTCTCGAAATCTTTGTTGTTTTCAGGGTGGGGAGGGGGCAAGATGGGAGACGCTATCCAGCGGTCAG
Organism: Schistocerca piceifrons; assembly: GCF_021461385.2. Classification (NCBI taxonomy): domain Eukaryota; kingdom Metazoa; phylum Arthropoda; class Insecta; order Orthoptera; family Acrididae; genus Schistocerca; species Schistocerca piceifrons. Next base: position 407,161,357 of record NC_060139.1, read on the forward strand.
TACGTACAGAATGTTGTTAGATCCGATATTTTGCTGTTCATACAACAGAAAGCTGATGTGTTATTCAAACAGGATGATGCTCATCCACACATTTCCCGTGAGTACGTACTCTGCAAGACGTGCACAACTTCCCTGGCCAGCACGATTTGCGGAATTGTCACCAATGGGACATAATAGGACTACAAGTGATTTGTGCAACTCGTCGGCCAACAACTGTTACCTCACTACGTGAACAGGTCGCGCAGGTGAGGCGTAACGAATCGCAGGGCAGTATTCACCATGTGTATGTTCGACTGGATGCCACAGTCAGCACCCGCACTGCCGCCCATGGAGGTTACACAGCAGCAGCGGCACTCCGTCTTCAGGCCACAAGTGGCCCATCGGCACCATCCGACCTCCGTATCATCCTTAGATTTGATTACTTTCATTCCAATTGATCCGTAGTGAGGAGGTCCTCCAGGATACGGATCATGTCAGCTGAGGATGTGGATAGGAGGGACATGTGGTCAGCACACCGCTCTCCCGGTCGTTATGGTGGTTTTCTGTGATCGGAGCCGCTACTATTCATACGAGTAGCTCCTAAATTGGCATCACGAGGCTGAGTGGACCCCGAAAAATGGCAACAGAGCATGGCGGCCCGAACGGTCACCCATCCCAGTGCCGGCCACGCCAAACGGAACTCAACTTCGGTGATCTGACGGGAACCGGTGTATCCACTGCGGCAAGGCCGTTACCTATGGAGGTGGTGTGATAAAATGGGTGTTTCAGTATTAGCCGATACCTGGTACCTCAGAACCGTTTGTACTGTTGATCCGTAGATGTAATCATTTCAAGTACACCTTAAGAATTATTGCACCAATAAATATTACGTGAACTGGATACCTGTAAAAGGGTGCACTGCTTTTTCGGCAGAGTATTAAAGCTGTTTCGCGGATATTGTTAGTTCTTCAGTTACAGAGTTCTACATTGAGTAAACGTCTTTTTATTTTTAAAACTAGTAACAATCTATGGACGATAAGGCCCTATTTTGATTACCATGCACCATCTTGGACTTTGAAACGAAAGGTGTTTTTACCATGGAAGTCGTGATATTTGTAAACGAATTGAGTTTATTTAATACACACAGCCACACATACAATACAAATATATAAACATATGTATGTAAGTTGCACATCTCCTCCTAGAACCTTGGACCGACTCCAACCACACTATTTACACTTGTCACTTACTGTCTGGAAAGAATCCCTGCTAGGATATGAACCACCTATCTGTCAGTGGGGTGGTGGTGCATGTGAAGAAGCAGCGCAACCCACTACGCACGAATACCCTTGCTCTAGTCATCCAGTCTTAGAATAAGTGCACTTTGTGTCATGCAACAATCGTTACACATAACATCAAACCCTTTTCTCGCTGACAAGCCCCAAAATTGTTGAAGTGGAAAAATATTATCCTATCTATATATTCACTGTTTATGCAGTAAAACTGTCGCACCAGACATGAAGCATTAATGTATCTCTTCTTTACAGCTAACTGTATTCGCCACACAATTTGCAGAATATTCATACATACTAATGAATGTACAAACAAAATTATGTCATTGCACAGTGGATAGTTCAGGAGATACGACGTCATAGATACAGATGCGTGAATAGCTACTGCTTAGTGCATGACATTCAAATTTATTACTTTGTTGCTACTAACTCTATTCGCAACACATTTCGCAGACAGTACCCACACACGTCGCTGAATTTACACACAAAAATACATTATTGTGCGACACATAGTTTACGAGAAAGATGGAGATGTACAGAGCGGAGATGGACCAAGAAAGAAAGGGAGATATGGAATTAGAGCGGCGGACACAGGGTGAGAGGAGCAAATGAGAGTCGGAGAAAAAGATGGAACGAGAGAGGAGGGAGGAGCAAATAGACAAACAGAGAGAGGGGTTGGTGGAGATAGTCAGAGAGAGAGGAGAGGGGCAAGAGTATTTGGAAATAGAGCGAGAGGTTGGGTGGAGGGATGGACAGAGAGGGGCACTGGAGGAACTGCACACACAGGGTTGAAGAAGAAGAGAGACGAGAGAGGGCGAAGCTGAAGGTGGACTACAGAAGACTGATATACACGCTCTGTCATCGGATATTGATGTGGAGATATACAGATGGCGGTAGTATAGCATACACAAGGTATAAAATAGCAACGCAATGGGTGATTAATGTGAAAAGGCTCTCGACGAGATTTCACCCACACGACAGGAATTCGCAAACAGTAAATGCGAAATAATACTTGGAGCTACACAATGCTTGGAGCTACACTATGCTGGAATTCAGAATGGTGTTGGTCTACCCTTAGCCTTGATGACTTCTTCCACTCTCGCAGGCATACGTTCAATCAAGTGCTGGAAGACTGGTTGGGAAATGGCAGCCAGTTCTTCACGGAGTGCTGCACTGAGGAGAGATATCGATGTATGCCGGTGAAGCCTGGCACAAAGTCGGCGTTCCAAAACATGCCAAAAGTGTTCTGTAGGATTTAGGTCAGGACTCTGTGCAGGCCAGTCCATTACAGGGATGCTATTGTCGTGTAACCACTCCACCATAAGCGGTGCATTATGAACAGGTGCTCGATCGTGTTGCAAGTTGCAACCACCATGCCTGAATTGCTCTTCAACAGTGGGAAGCAAGAAGGTGCTTAAAATATCAGTGTAAGCCTGTGCTGTGATAGTGGCACGAAAAACAACAAGGGGTGCCAGCCCCCTCCATGAAAAACACGACCACACCATAACACCACCGCCACCGAATTTTACTGTTGGCACTACACACGATGGCAGATGACGTTCACCAGGCATTTGCCATACCCACACCCTGCCATCGGATTGCCACATTGTGTACCGTGATCCGTCACTGCACATAACGTTTTTCGATTGTTCAATCGTCCAATGTTTACGCTCCTAATACCAAGAGAGGCGTCGTTTGGAATTTACTGGCGGGATGTGTGGCTTATGATCTTCAACTCAGAGTAGTACTTGCAACCTACGTCCTCAATTATTTGCTTGACGTATTCCAATCTCTGTCTTCCTCTACAGTTTTTGCCCTCTACACCTCCCTCTAGTACCATGGAAGTCATTCCCTCATGTCTTAGCAGATGTCCAATCATCCTGTCCCTTCTCCTTATCAGTGTTTTCCACTTATTCCTTTCCTCTCCGATTCTGCGTAGAACCTCCTCATTCCGTACCTTATCAGTCCACCTAATTTTCAACATTCGTCTATAGCTCCACATCTCAAATGCTTCGATTCTCTTCTGTTCCGGTTTTCCCACAGTCCATGTTTCACTACCACACAATGTTGTACTTCAGACGTACATCCTCAGAAATTTCTTCCTCAAATTAAGGCCGGTATTTGATATTAGTATACTTCTCTCGGCCAGAAATGCCTTTTTCGCCATAGCGAGTCTGCTTTTGATGTCCTCCTTGCTCCGTCCGTCATTGGTCATTTTACTGCCTAGGTAGCAGAATTCCTTAACTTCATTGACTTCGTGACCATCAATCCTGATGTTAAGTTTCTCGCTGTTCTCATTTCTACTACTTCTCATTACCTTCGTCTTTCTCCGATTTACTCTCAAACCATTCTGTGTACTCATTAGACTGTTCATTCCGTTCAGCGGATCATTTAATTATTCTTCACTTTCACTCAGGATAGCAATGTCATCAGCGAATCGTGTCATTGATATCCTTTCACCTTGTATTTTAATTCCACTCCTGAACCTTTCTTTTATTTCCACCATTGCTTCCTTGATGTACAGATTGAAGAGTAGGGGCGAAAGGCTACAGCCTTGTCTTACACCCTTCTTAATACGAGCACTTCGTTCTTGATCGTCCACTCTTATTATTCCCTCTTGGTTGTTGTACATATCGTATATGACCCGTCTCTCCCTATAGCTTACCCCTACTTTTTTCAGAATCTCGAACAGCTTGCACCATTTTATATTGTCGAACGCTTTTTCCAGGTCGACAAATCCTATGAAAGTGTCTTGATTTTTCTTTAGCCTTGCTTCCATTATTAGCCGTAACGTCAGAATTGCCTCTCTCGTCCCTTTACTTTTCCTAAAGCCAAACTGATCGTCACCTAGCGCATTCTCAATTTTCTTTTCCATTCTTCTGTATATTATTCTTGTAAGCAGCTTCGATGCATGAGCTGTTAAGCTGATTGTGCGATAATTCTCGCACTTGTCAGCTCTTGCCGTCTTCGGAATTGTGTGGATGATGCATTTCCGAAAGTCAGTTGGTATATCGCCAGACTCATATATTCTACACACCAACGTGAATAGTTGTTTTGTTGCCACTTCCTCCAATGATTTTAGAAATTCTGATGGAATGTTATCTATCTCTTCTGCCTTATTTGACCGTAAGTCCTCGAAAGCTCTATCTCTTCTAAATCGACTCCTGTTTCTTCTTCTATCACATCAGACAAATTTTCACCCTCATAGAGGCTTTCAATGTATTCTTTCTATCTATGTGCTCTCTCCTCTGCATTTAACAGTGAAATTCCCGTTGCACTCTTAATGTTACCACCGCTGCTTTTAATGTCACCAAAGGTTGTTCTGACTTTCCTGTATGCTCAGTCTGTCCTTCTGACAATCATATCTTTTTCAATGTCTTCACATTTTTCCTGCAGCCATTTCGTATTAGCTTCCCTGCACTTCCTATTTATTTCATTCCTCAGCGACTTGTATTTCTGTATTCCTGATTTTCCCGGAACATGTTTGTACTTCCTCATCAATCAACTGAAGTATTTCTTCTGTTACCCATGATTTCTTCGCAGCTACCTTCTTTGTACCTAGGTTTTCCTTCCCAACTTCTGTGATGGCCCTTTTTAGAGATGTCCATGTCCTCTTCAACTGTACTGCCTACTGCGCTATTCCTTATTGCTGTATCTATAGCGTTAGAGAACTTCAAACGTATCTCGTCATTCCTTAGTACTTCCGTATCCTACTTCCTTGCGAATGGATTCTTCCTGACTAATGTCTTGAACTTCAGCCTACTCTTCGTCACTACTATGTTGTGATCTGAGTCTATATCTGCTCCTGGGTACGCCTTACAATCCAGTATCTGATTTCGGAATCTCTGTCTGACCACGATGTAATCTGATTGAAATCTTCCCGTATCTCCCGGCCTTTTGCAAGTATACCTCCTCCTCTTGTGATTCTTGAACAGGGTATTCGCTATTACTAGCTGAAACCGGTTACAGAACTCAATTAGTCTTTCTCCTCCTTCATTCCTTGTCCCAAGCCCATATTCTCCTGTAACCTTTTCATCTATTCCTTCCTCTACAATTGCATTCCAGTCCCCCATGACTATTAGAATTTCGTCCCCCTTTACATACTGCATTACCCTTTCAATATCCTCATACACTTTCTCTATCTGTTCATCTTCAGCTTGCGACGTCGGCATTTATACCTGAACTATCGTTGTCGGTGTTGGTCTGCTGTCTATTCTGATTAGAACAACCCGGTCACTGAACTGTTCACAGTAACACACCCTCTGCCCTACCTTCCTATTCATAACGAATCCTACACCTGTTATACCATTTTCTGCTGCTGTTGATATTACCCGATACTCATCTGACCAGAAATCCTTGTCTTCCTTCCACTTCACTTCACTGACCCCTACTATATCTAGATTGAGCCTTTGCATTTCCATTTTCAGATTTTCTAGTTTCGCTACCACGTTCAAGCTTCTGACATTCCACACCCCGACTCGTAGAACGTTATTCTTTCGTAGTTTATTCAATCTTTTTCTCATGGTAACCTCCCCCTTGGCAGTCCCCTCCCAGAGTTCCGAATGGGGGACTATTCCGGAATCTTTTGCCAATGGAGAGAACATCATGACACTTCTTCAATTACAGGCCACATGTCCTGTGGATACACGTTATGTGTCTTTAATGCAGTGGTATCCATTGCCTTCTGCATCCTCATGTCGTTGACCATTGCTGATTCTTCCGCCTTTAGGGGCAATTTCCCACCCCTACGACAAGAAAGTGCCCTGAACCTCTATCCGCTCCTCCGCCCTCTTTGACAATGCCGTTGGCAGAATGAGGCTGACTTCTTATGCCGTAAGTCTTCGGCCGCCAATGCTGATTATTTATCAAAATTTAGACAGTGGCGGGGATCGAACCCGGGACTGAAGACGTTTTGATTATTAATCAAAGACGCTACCCCTAGACCACGTGCTACAGACCTCACATCTTTCCTAACTATCATAGTACTTCCACTGGATCCTGATGCAGTTTGGAATTCCTGTGTGATGGCCTGGATAGATGTCTGCCTATTACACGTTACGTCCAACTGTCGGCGGTCTCTGTCAGTCAGCAGATGAGGTCGGCCTGTACACTTTTCTGCTGTACATGTCCTTTGATGTTTCCAATTCACTATCCCATCGGGAACTGTGGACCTAGGGTAGTTTAGGAGTGTGGAAATCTCTTGTACAGACGTATGACACATGTGACACCCAACCACCTGACCACGTTCGAAGTCCGTGAGTGCCGCAGAGCGTCCCATTCTGCTCTCTCACGATGTCTAATGACTACTGAGGTCGCTGATATGGAGTACCTGGCAGTAGTTGGCAGCACAATGCACCTAATACGAAAAACATATTTTTTGGGGATGTCCGAATGCTTTTGATCACATAGTGTATACGCGTGGGACACTCCATTTCGGAAATAGTCATGGAATTCAATATTCCGAGAGCGACTGTGTCAAGAGCGTGCCGAAAACACCAAACTTCAGGCATTACCTATCTCCACGGAGAACGCAGTAGCCGACGGCCTTCACGTAACGACCGAGGGCGGTGACGTTTGCATAGAGTTCTCAGTGAAACAGACAAGCAACAATGTCTTGAAATAACCGCAGAAACCAATTGGGGCGTAGGACGAACGTATTCATTAGGATAGTGCGGCGAAATTTGGCGTTATTGGGCTATGGTAGCAGCCGACAGAGGAGAGCGCCTTTGCTAACAGCACGACATTACTTGCAGCGCCTCTCCTAGGCTTGTGACTATATTGGTTGGACCCTAAACGAGTGTAAATTCTTGCCCTGATAGAATGAGTCCCGATTTCAATTGGTAATACCTGCTGGACGGTTTAGAGTGTGGGACTGATCCAACGAAGCCTAGTTGTCAACAAGTCATGATGCAAACTGTTGGTGCTTCCATGATGGAGTGGGCTCTGTTTACGTGGAATGGACTGGGTACTCTGATGAAACTGAAGCGACCATTGACTGTAAATGGATATTTTCGGCTAGTTGGAGATTATTTTCAGCTATTCATGGATTTCATGTCAATGTACCATGTCACCGGGCCACGACTGTTCGCAGTTGGTTTCTATAACATTGTAGACAACTCGAGAGAACGATTTGGCAACCGAGATCGCCAGGTATAGATCCCACTGAATACTTATGAGACATAATCGAGAGATCATTTCGTGAACAAACTCCTGTATCGGAAATGCATCGTGGCTCAATATTGCTGCAAGGGACTTGAAACGATATGTTGAGTCCATGCCACGTCCAACTGCTGCATACGTTGGAAAAAAGGATATCAAACATCACTTTAGGAGTTATCCATGACTTCCATCATCTCAGTATGTACACACACGGGCAGTACTCAGTTAGTGTATTAATCAATTTTGCTGTCTTCAAAATTGAAATTTGTGTCAACTGATAGTAGCTTCTATTTCAAATATTTATTTGTAGCTGGCTGTTAATAATACTTCTTCTTAGCTGGAATTCCCTTACCGGTTGTACGTGGTACTGTGATAAAGTAACATAGGCTATTACACATAGTATCGTAACTCTCTTCATTTTCAACAGAATATATCCTTTTATTTCTATGTACATGGCCATGTTACACCTCGGAATGGTATTTCGCAATAGGAAAACCACTACTTTTGAGGGAGTAATTTTTGTAATTTCAGAGAAAAGCTAAAGCGTAGCTAAAACGAAGTCAAAAATTTCAAATTCGTTAAAAAAAGGTAATATGCTTCCATTACAGTGCTGACTAGTGGTTAAAGTCTGAGAAGTGTTGCAAGGTAACACACTCTCCCCTAAAAATAATTACAGTTTGTACCAATCATTTCACACTTACAGCATTCTCTCTGGGAACACGCATAAGATTTAACGTAACGACCATTTATTTAGATAACTCCAGTTTTTACCAGTTAATAAGCACACATGTTTTAATGGCTTCAGTGCCCAATACAATTTTAACCCCGTTCGTCACGTTTCAGGTCATACAAAATTAACGATTGTGACGGCACAGCACATCATGTGGAATTTATGCCATAGGAAGAATGTCTCTTTTTTCAGAAAAAACTCAAAATTTTTGTAGATGTCTTACGCGACTGATGATGACGTTTTATGAATTAATTTGATTTCCCATAAAAAAATCGTTTACTGCAATCTTACCAAATGCGAATGGAGCTCCAGGGTACATGATCTCTCGTCACAAAAGACTACAGACCGAGTACAGGAGACGAGCGCCACAAATCATCCCTAGTTACCAAAGAGCACGAAATACAACTTGCCAAATGCAACGGTAGCCAATCAGCTTCATATTTCTACTAACACAATTGGTAGATTACCCTTTTGGTTAATCTGGTTTCGAAATAATTTACACAATCACCGGATTAGTAAATTTCAAAAGTAAGTAAAAATATTCCCACCTCTACTCTCCTGTAGGACTGAAGTCAACATTAGATTAGTAAAGTACCGATAATGGCTCTTATAAAATAATCATATACTGTTATGTATGTGGCTCAACTTATGTACCACGGTCTGATTTCACGCTCCCACTTACATACTAACAATTTCAACGGCTCACATTTTCCATACATATAGATTTGACCGTTCTATTCACGCAGATAATATGGAAAAGGAGCAGGCATGCAAGAAATGAAATACGCTCTAAGACCAAGGAAACGGCGCACCACGAAGGAATCATCAAATTCTCTCTTCCCAGAAATAAATTTAGGTATGTAGTATTTCAATGTGACAACTTTGCCTTTATTTCTTTCTTTCGTTCTTGGTGTTCTACGCTCTAGAGATTCTTGCGTCACGTAATGAAGAAAGAATGGATGTGGGTGTACCTTTTTGTGAAATTCATAGAATAGCTGGTGAAACTGTGATGTAATTCGAAAAACTGGAGACTATGCATAAACTACAGGTAATCTATGTAGGAATAAAATAAGAAATCTTTCGTAATAATTCTTACCTTGTTCGTTTCTCTTGGCTTTCATTCGATGTAGACACATTTAGTTTCCTTTTCCTAATTCGAAATTCAGTTTCAGTAATAATACTTTCACAAACTCTAACACAGGCTTCTTCCCTGTCGATTTTACTCTGCACCATTATACAGGGTGCTACAAGAAGGTACGGCCAAACTTTCAGAGAACATTCCTCACACACAAATAAAGGAAAGATGTTAGATGGACATGTGTCCGGAAACGCTTAATCTCCATGTTAGAGCTCATTTTACTTTCGTCAGGATGTACCGCACTTCCTCTGTTCACCGCCATGATATCATACGGGATACTCTACCTGTGCTGCTAGAACATGTGCCTTTACAAGTACGACACAACATGTGGTTCATGCACGATGGAGAGCTCCTGCACATTTCAGTCGAAGTGTTCGTAAGCTTCTCAACAACAGATTCGGTGAGCGATGGATTGATGGAGGCGGACCAATTAGATGGCCTCCACGCTCTCCTGACCTCAACCCTCTTGACTTTCATTTAAGGGGGCATTTGAAAGCTCTTGTCTACGCAACCCCGGTACCAAATGTAGAGACACTTCGTGCTCCTATTGTGGACGGCTGTGATACAATACGCCATTCTCCAGGCTGCATCAGCGCATCAGGGATTCCATGCGACGGAGGGTGGATGCATGTATCCTCGCTAACGGAGGACATCTGGAACATTTCCTGTAACAAAGTGTTTGAAGTCACGCTGGTACGTTCTGTTGCTGTGTGTTTCCATTCCATGATTAATGTGATTTGATGAGAAGTAATAAAATAAGCTCTACCATGGAAACTAAGCGTTTCCGGACACATGTCCACATAACATATTTTCTTTCTTTGTGTGTGAGCAATGTTTCCTGAAAGTTTGGCCGTACCTTTTCGTAACACCCTGTAGATACTGCGCTCGTAATGCTGTATGATATCAATTAGGCAATACCCATTGCAGAAGTACATTGTTATTCAAGTATTTCATTTGTTTACACTGATTTTCCCCCGATACTTATTTTTGTTATACTGTCATAAGCATCATAAATAAAACTCTCTTTCATCCTGCAGCAAAATGTTAACCGAAGCTCCGTTTCAGTCTTCTACATCTACATCTACATCTACATCTACATCTACATCTACATCTACATTTATACTCCGCAAGCCACGGCGGTCGGCACTTTTCGTGCCACTGTCTTCACCTCCCTTTCCTGTTCCAGTATGCTTCGTGGGAAGAACGACTACCGGAAAGCCTCCGTGAGCGCTCGAATTTCTCTACTTTTACATTCGTGATCTCCTCTGGAGGTAAGTAGGGGGAAGCAATATATTCGATACCTCATCCAGAAGAGCATCCTCTCGAAACCTGGACAGCAAGCTACACCGCTATGCAGAGTGCCTCTCTTGCAGAGTCTGCCACCTGAGTTTGCTAAACATCTCCGTAACGCTATCACGCTTACCAAATAACCCTGTGACGAAACGCGCCGCTCTTCTTTGGACCTTTCTATCTCCTCCGTCAACCCGACCTGGTACAGATCCCACACTAATGAGCAATACTCAAGTATAGGTCGAACCAATGTTTTGTAATCCAGATCCCACACTGATGAGCAATACTCAAGTATAGGTCGAACCAATGTTTTGTAAGCCACTTCCTTTGTTGATGGACTACACTTTCTAAGGACTCTCCTAATGAATCTCAACCTGGTAGCTCCCTTACCAACAATTAATTTTATATGACCATTCCACTTCAAATCGTTCCGTATCCATACTACCAGATATTTTACACACGTAACTGCTACCAGTGTTTGTTCCGCTATCATATAATCATACAATAAAGGATCCTTCTTTCTATGTATTCGCAATGTATTACATTTGTCTACGTGTAGGGTCAGTTGCTACTCCCTGCACCAAGTGCCTATCCGCTGCAGATCTTCCTGCATTTCGCTGCAATTTTCTAATGCTGCAACTTCTCTGTATACTACAGCATCATCCGCGAAAAGCCGCATGGATCTTCCGACACTATCTACTACGTAATTTACATATATTGTGAAAAGCAATGGTCCCATAATACTCCCATGTGGCACGCCAGAGGTTACTTTAAAGTCTGTAGACGTCTCTCCATTGAGATCACGCTTTGTTCTGTTTGCTAAAAACTCTTCAGTCCAGCCACACAGCTGGTCTGATATTCCGTAAGCTCTTACCTTATTTATCAGGTGACAGTGCGGAACTGTATCGAATGCCTTCCGGAAGTCCAGGAAAATGGCTTGTACCTGGAAGCCTGTATCTAATATTTTCTGGGTCTCATGAAAAAATAAAGCGAGTTGGGTCTCACACGATCGCTGTTTGCGGAATCCATGTTGATGCATACAGAGTAAATTCTGGGTTTCCAGAAACAACATGATACGTGAGCAAAAAACCTATTCTAAAATTCTACAACAGATCGACGCCAGAGATATAGGTCTATAGTTTTCCGCATCTGCTCGACGACCCTTCTTGAAGACTGGGACTACCTGTGCTCTTTTCCAATTATTTGGAACCTTCCGTTCCTCTAGAGACTTGCGGTACACGGCTGTTAGAAGCAGGCAAGTTCTTCCGCGTACTCTGTTTAGAATCGAATTGGTATCCCGTCAGGTCCAATGTACTTTCCTCTGTTGAGTGATTTCAGTTGCTTTTCTATTCCTTGGACACTTATTTCGATGTCAGCCATTTTTTTCGTTTGTGCAAGGATTTAGAGAAGGAACTGCAGTGCGGTCTTCCTCTGTGAAACAGCTTTGGAAAAAGGTGTTTAGTATTTCAGTTTTACGCGTGTTGTAGGGAAGCAGCATACTCACGCCTTATAAAATTCACATCAGTCTTTCCATTGTGTGCCAGCCTAGTCCGCTGTAACTAGCTCTGACGTCATAAATGTTGCGCAATACTTTAAAAATCAAGTAAATAACCTGAAACGTTTCTAGCATGTCAGGAGTAATACTAAATCAATATGTGTTGAATGTCAGCTCAATAACTTTAACCATTTTCGAAATTTGGATGTTTTTCTGTAAATATCATTGGCGCAACAGAAAGGAGCTAGAAACTTAAAAATTTATATTTGGATTCCTTTTTCGTAATAATTTAGTAGAAACAGTATTCTGGATCTCACAAATTAAAATTTTAGTTGAAATTCAGATTTTCTGGTTTTTGTCTAAAAATTAAGGAAGCAAGATGGATTAAGTAGGCAAATAAATAAAGCTAGGATGTTTAAATTTCAGTAGAAGGAAGATCCGCTATAATCATAAAGATGTGAGAAGTTTCAACTGAATAACTATAAAACTGTAGCGATAGCGTATCTCCAAAGGGCAAGTTCAGAGCTCGTCTATTGCGTGTAGTGTAATTAAATTAATTCTCTCGCCCAAAATATTTGACTTAGCCATGTCAGACTTTTATTATGATTACTTACCTGTGTTCTGAGTGCATATTTAAATTGAGAGCTTCATTGGCCATGATTTACTCGATAACTTAAAGTGGTGCACTACTAGCCCAGCGGCTAGTCAGGAGAGCGTATTTGATCAGGCGTTCCCTTAGCCGTCCACACCGCGGCTTTATATATATGAACGCTGCGTGAAAAGAAAGGCCCCAGTTCTCTCCAGACGCTGATTAGCGCACCACCTGTGCCAGGAGTCGTGTCGCGTGAGTTTCATTGCTATAAACAGCCTCGGATGCCGTAATAAGTAACTCGGGATACGCGTAAACATGAAATCGTTTTCGAGTGATGTGTTAATTCTGGGATGACTTTAATGATATATCTTCAGTTAGCGTATGTCGTATTTTCACGTGCCACCGCGGGACAGACATTCTACCATTATTTAGCGTGGCGTTTGATGAACATTATCATCAAATTATGGCGAGCATTCACTTAAACATTTAGTTTGAATAGTTATAGTTGCATCAGCGCATTAGACTCTGAACTGCTCTGGTAGTTGCATTGTGTGGATCCTTTCTGGTCTGTGACTTTCAGAATATAGTGAACATTTTAGAGAAAATGGTTTTTGATTATGAATCCCAGACAATCTCCTAATTCCTCAAAGCTATAAGCTGTAGCTATAAATGTATTTCTCAGATGAAGTGGGCACTAGGAATTCTAATTACAGGCTTCACGTTTTGCTAATCACTTTCTGGTTTCCAATATTGTAGTTAGAGAGCCAGTGTTGTGAACAGCAGACAGCATTAAATAAATAATAGGAACACATTTATAACAATTATTCCACCCGCAGCCCCACATATGTTGCTAATCGGCCGGGAAAAACAAAACATTTAGCATGACAATTATTCAACCGGCCGCCCCACATATGTTGCTAATCGGCCGGGAAATGCATCTTTTCTACATTACACTCTACAATAACATTAACTATTCCACCCACCGCCCCACAATGTCATCCTCTGTTTCAATGCCATCATCAGCCCAGAGGTTCTGGATATGCTGTTTCGAGCCACTTACAGATTTAACGTAAGACCAAACCATCCTAGGATTTTCTGTCAACTCGGTACATAGAATTTTACTTTCCAATTCACTGAACGCTTCACGCATAGCCCACCTTACGCTAGCTTTGACATCGTTTAGCTTCTGTTAGTCTCAGAGGTTTTGGCTGCGTTTAAACTTGCATTGAAGCTCTCTTTGCTTTCGCAGTAGTTTTCTAACTTTGTTGTTAAACCACGGTGGGTTTTTCCCGTTCCTCACAGTTTTACTCGGCACGTACCTGTCTAAAACGCATTTTACGATTGCCTTGAAATTTTTACATAAACACTCAACATTGTAAGTGTCGAAACAGAAATTTACTTTTTGATCTGTTAGGTAGTCTGAAATATGCGTTCTATTACTCTTACTAAACAGAAAAACCTTCCTCTCTTTTTTATATTCCTATTTACTTCCATATTCAGGGATGCTGCAACGGCGTTATGATCACTGATTCCCTGTTCTGCGCTTACAGAGTCGAAAAGTTCGGGTCTGTTTGTTATCAGTAGGTCCAAGGTGTTATCTCCACGAGTCGGTTCTCTGTTTAATTGCTCGAGGTAATTTTCGGACAGTGCATTCAGTATAATGTCACTCGATGCTCTGTCCCTACCACCCGTCCTAAACATCTGAGTGTCCCAGTCTATATCTGGTAAATTGAAATCTCCACCTAAGACTATAACATGCTGAGGAAATTTATGTGAAATGTATTCCGGATTTTCTGTCAGTTGTTCTGCTACTAATGCTGCTGAGTCGGGAGGTCGGTGCCGGCCGAAGTGGCCGTGCGGTTAAAGGCGCTGCAGTCTGGAACCGCAAGACCGCTACGGTCGCAGGTTCGAATCCTGCTTCGGGCATGGGTGTTTGTGATGTCCTTAGGTTAGTTAGGTTTAACTAGTTCTAAGTTCTAGGGGACTAATGACCTCAGCAGTTGAGTCCCATAGTGCTCAGAGCCATTTTTTTCGGGAGGTCGGTAAAAGTAGCCAATTATTAACCTAGCTCGCTTGTTGAGTGGAACCTCCACCCATAATAATTCACAGGGACTGTCCACTTCTACTTCACTACAGGGTAAAACACTACTAACAGCGACAAGCATGCTTCCGGTTGCGTGCAATCTATCCTATCTAAACACCGTCTGTGCCTTTGTAAGAATTTCGGCAGAATTTATCTCTGGCTTCAGCCAGCTTTCCGTACCCATAACGGTTTCAGCTTCGGTGCTTTCTATCAGCGCTTCTTAGAGTTAAAAAAAGTTATGACTCATTTAATTGTGTATAATACGACTTCTTGTACGTATTTTATTTTAGTACGTTACAGCAAACATAACAAATTAACATTACTTTGCGAAACTTTGAAATTCACGTTGGACATGCGAAGTTTCGTAACGCATGAGGCAGGAACATACAAAGTTTTTGAAATTACAATGCTTAATATCCACGGGGCCTGAGAAGTTACGGACATTACTCTTTTACCACATTACAAAGAATAGGACGAAGATTATCGAATGGGCGATATCTCCATTTCCGATATTTTCGACGTGTTGAGTTTTGGAGTTGTCCTCAACTAAACATCATTTACATTTCATTTTAAATATGAAAGTTTTCAAAGAGAATTCTTTGTCATGCTAACGTCTAGTTACCGACTAATATTGATAATGGTGACAGAGGAGGAGATACTAGGTAATATCTATACTCAGGAACAATGGTATCCGGAGTCAGAAACGTCTGGAACCACTGGCTTAGTTGGTAAAGCATTTGCCCGCAAAAGGCCAAGACTTTGCTTTCCTGTAATGGTCCAGCACGTTGTTTTTAATGTTTTTAAATTGCATTTTACAAACTTTTTATGCCCTTTTTTATGTGGGCAGGTGGCTCACTGGTGAGATGCCAGAATGTGTATACAGAGGGTCTGATCCCCAGTCTGTCCTAGAATTCTTGTCTGTCTCCATTTCTTTTACATTTTTAACGACGGTAAATTTATAGCTAGTGTGTTTCAATTCAAAATGTCTAGAAAATATTCCCCGTTTTATATACAGTTTTGACTGAAGAATGTATAATAACGCGATTTAACTTTCATACGATTGATACAGTGTGACCTCTTGGCCTGCCTGTGTATCTGCATCTTCCCTTGTAGAAAATGTATGTGCACCGATGCAAAACTCACTTTATGTGGTTTCTGGGGACCCGTGCGAAACATTCACACTTTCGTAGTCATTATTTAAATGACAGTATTTGGTGTAACAGTAGTCATTGGTAGGGTAGGTATGGATTGGAGGAGAAAATATGTGTAAAAATGGAATGAACGAAGGGAATGACAACGAATTCATGCTTCATCCCTGTATGCTTCAAAAAATGTGTTTTGCATTCGGAATGTTTGGCCCAGTTTGTACGACAGCCAGAGATCAGGGACATCAGTAGGGACACATAACATGTAATTTCTAATCAACGAATGGTTTCAGTTATAGTAAGCACGTTGGGCCGTACTAGCAATAGGTAAACCACAGTTCAAGCCGACGACAAATATGTTTGTTGTTTTCGAAAGTAGATTCGTTTAGAATAGTTCACTTTTACGATGGGCAGATATAATGGACCACTTCAGTGGTCACAGTTATTACACAAAACTGTATGCAAATTATCCAATTAACGAGTACTTCAAATGAAGTAAAGCGGTCTTTTTAGTAAGATAATATGAAAAAGGAGTCCTTTATTCGTTTTTAGTAACTTAGCTTCGTATAATATATGTATAAAGCTGTGCATCCATGAAGCCCTTTGGCCTATGATAGGTAAAGGATTCTTTTACGTTAAAATTTTCATGACCCGACTAAAAACCCTTCCTGCTGATACCTCGTCCATCCCTGTACGATTAGTATGTATGGAAAGAAAGAGATGTTAACTTCAGAAAAGATGTACATGATAGCACATGTTAACAGTGAACATGAATCACAATAATTAATCTGAACATATTCAGGATAAGCAGGAGTTCCACAAGTCCTCAGCCGATTTAAGTAAGAATTGGTGAGCACAAACTAGCAACACAAGAAAATGCAATAATTTCAAAACTTTGGTGGGTTGAAAATAATTAAAGAGCTATTTACAATAACTTCTCATTATTACTCATTAAACGAATTCGAAAATGCAATAGTAAGGCTACAGTTGTCGTCTAACAGACCACATGTAGTACAGTTCCTTAAAGTAAAAAGAAACCTCAGATAATTTTAGCGTGATAATATTAAGTGAAATAGAAAGGTATGTCATGGCCTACATTCACGGAAGACTAAAAGAAATACCAGTGTTATTTCTTGAAAATGGAACACACCTTTTCGCATTGAAGAATGGATCTAACGTTTTTCACAAATTCTATACATTGATGTTCCGCAATACGGTTAAAGGACCGCTTTTTCGAAACCGCATACTTGACTCTCCACTGCGACGCGTAAGTTTGAAATTTGGTGAAGAGGAGCCTACAATCTTCTTCGGAAATGGTGCAAAATCCTGACGCCCTGCGACGTCACCTTAGTCTCTACGACGTCTCAGACAGCAAAGTGTCGAAACATGCGAAAAAAATTCCAGAGCTCAGAAGTTCATGTGGCGTCTAAGGTAAGTTAATGTCACATCGGCACCATATTTAACCACAATTCTTCCCAACGCCACAGTGAACATGTTGCACAATACGAAGGTCGTCACACGCCCCATTACCCACACTTCACCCATTCTTTTGACGCCTCTGCGATGAACATTAGATCGGCGACATCCAGCTTTGAAATGACAAGGTTACCTTATGGGTAGCCGACGAACAGATTTCAGACACATTGTCGCTCAGAACTGACACGAAAAAGCATCATGGGGTGACATAAACACTGAAACCGCCCTCTCTCTGGGGAGATAGTTCCCCCATGTTTCGCGGTCGAAAGCGACAGTTCTCAGTGTGATGTGCAACAAGATGACGTTCTTGACAACTGGACTCGCATTCGGGAGGACGACGGTTCAATCCCGCGTCTGGCCATCCTGATTTAGGTTTTCCGTGATTTCCCTAAATCACTCCAGGCAAATGCCGGGATGGTTCCTCTGAAAGGGCACGGCCGACTTCCTTCCCCATCCTTCCCTAATCCGATGAGACCGATGTCCACGCTGTCTGGTCTCCTTCCCCAAAACAACCAACCAAACCTTGACAACTTTTGATGGTGCTGACATGACGGACACCTGAACCTCTCCCTAAGGACATTGAGAGGATGTATTCACAGTGAAACTGATCGCACTTTCTGGAGGCACCAAGACCGCAATTTTTACTCTAGTTCAAATGGCTCTGAGCACTACGAGACTTAACATCTGAGGTCATCAGTCCCCTAGAACTTAGAACTACTTAAACCTAACTAACCTAAGGACATCACACACATCCATGCCCGAGGCAGGATTCGAACCTGCGACCGTTGCGGTTACGCGGTTCCAGACTGAAATGCCTAGAACCGCACAGCCACACCGGCCGGCTTTAGTGTATAGGGTGGAAGCATTATGGACCTTTCAGAACAATTGTATGAAATTTTAACGTGATCTAAAGCAGCATAGGGGCTTTATACTTCAGCTGCCGTCCAGCTTCGCGCCCTACTGTGGCGTGATCATGGAGTGGTGAATAATTGACACATGCGTGGATAAAACGGCAAAAGACCGTAAACACCCCCCCCCCCCCCACCACCAAACACCAGTTCGGGAACACGCACAGTGGCACATGCACACATTTATTAACAAATTTAACAACGTGCCTTTACAGCCTGCGATGTAGTCCTGCAGGCAGGCAACTGCCATCAGAAGAGTGTCAACTAGTTGCCTGCCTGGAGGCGCCTGGGACTACTCAGCAGGTTTATGAAGGCACATTTTTAAAATTCTCAGTAAATGTGGGCAGGTGCCATTGAGGATATTGAGAAACAGGGAGTGTTAGAGAAATCTCTGCTGTCGTATTCACTCTTGTGTCAACGTCACACCCCCCCACGATGATCAAATAGGAAAGTGCGAAAGTGGGGTGCTAAAAATGCATAAGCACCTTTTGCATTTCAAAATTCGTCGAATGGTTCTGAACGGATCACGTTGTTTCCCACTTGTACCCAAGAGTAAATATTGCTGTCAAGAAGCAGTCCAAAGGGATTTTATCAGGTTCAGTGGGGATGTAGCGTGTACGGTGGTGTCAGCAGCGTCAAAGGTTGCCTAGATCACCGTTCAATTGTTCTTCGCAATGCGAACTGTCGGTTTTAATCGCGAAGTGCACAGCAATCAGCGCCCGAGGAAGAGAGCGGTTTCTTTGAGGCCTTTTCATGTCGATTCCGAGAATCGGTATGTTTGACGTATCTTCTTCGCCACCACAAGAAAACCGCGAGATTTCAATACTGTGTGTCGTGGTTCTGACCTCCACAGCTGAGCCAGACATATGAAACATCGGTGAAACCTACAATTACGGATAGAGCGATGTAAGGCTAAAGGCTTGGGCCCATGTAATGTCACGTTCATTTCCTGTTACTACCTTATTAACGTAAGTACGTCTGAAACATGTAAGCCTATGGAAATGACGATTTCAGTTAATCACAATACATACTGATTAAGATATATATTAATAACAATGCAATAAAAACTGGAATTCCTTGATAAGATTTCCAGCTAATCCAGACTATGAAACAGCTCATAATTTAATTAATAGAGACGAGGCAGGCATTGAATAATAACAACTTCAGTTACGCAAAATTTTCAAATGCAAAACAGGCAGGTCTTCAATAATAAGAGATTGAGTCAAAATACCCAATGAAAACAGGCAGGCCTTCAATAATAACATCATGAGTTAAGTAAAATTACTAAAAAGAGAACAGGCAGGCCTTCTGTAATAACGGCTTCAGTTACCAGATTGAGATGAGACACTCCTCTAAACTAGTAAATCATTAAATTTAAAATACTGAAAATTTCGAATGAAGTTAGTTACACAACTGGCTTAGACAAATAACTCATGTGAACCAGTAATTAATAAGATTCTTGAGTTTCTCCCGGCGTATTTGATAATCAAAATATCCACGGGTGTACTGCCGGTCTACAGTGTCCAGCGGGCACAATATTTCGGCGATCATACATGTCGCCATCATCAGGTGAACTGACGTACTGATCTCCTGTGAACGTGCCGGCACGGAAATCCGTACGCTTTGGCTGCTCGTAGGGAACTGGGTTACGTCGCAGCGGCGGCCGATTTAATTACCCTCCGCCCGCGGCGCGCTCCCTCCGCTGTGATCACCTGATGATGGCGACATGTGTGATCGCCGAAATATTGTCCCCGTTGAACGCTGTAGACCGGCCGTACACTCGTGGATATTTTGAGTAATTAATAAGATTTAAATGACTGAAAATTTCAATTCTGGTTCAGTTACGAAACACTTAGGCAAGGAACTGTCACGTAAACCAGTAATAAATAAAATAAAGAGACCCCAATGTTGAATAAATTCAATATAAAGAATCAGACCAATTGCAAAATAATTAACCTTGAGGAGCGACAACATATTACGCCCAACTGTCGATGACAATAAGACCCAAAAGGCTCCCTTTAAACAGTAATAATTAAGGGCAGAAAATTTTGGGCATTCAACCTACAAGAATTTAAAACATATGAAAATAACCAGGGTATGTAATGGACAAACACTCAAGGTGCGACGAAACTCTTTGACAGTACAACCACGCGCAGTCACTGCACCAGGGTTAGAAAGACCAGACACATGCAGAGTACCTCTGCAGCACGCTGAGGGTGCGCATTAACGGCCAATAATGGCCACGATACTACAGAAAGCTACAACAATTCCACGTAAGAACACGTTATCAAATGAACTGTTTTAGTATGTAGGACAAAGTAACAAGCCCGATAACGAATCGCACACAAACGTTAGTAGCGGCGGCCGCGAGAGACGGAAGTGCAACACAGCTATCCCGGCCCAATTCGAAGACGTCAGCGCACGAGGAGCAAGAAAATCCAGCGAATCACCAAAGACAGACCTCTTTTCCTTAACTAGAAACAGAGCGGCCGAGCCAAACTGTACACCATCCAGTCAACTAACAGTTGTGTGTGGTAAGTCCTGGTCGAAAATAAACTTGACGCCAAGGTCGAACAGCTCATTCAGATATATTAAATAATAGAAATAATATTAAATTTCATTTGAGACATTACATAAGTCAATATAATTTGCCCTTGCATGACATGATTTAATTAAACACGGGAAAATGCTCCAAAGCGATAAAGTCAGCTAGATATTTATTGCAATTCACTGTGACCAGGCCTTTTACAGAATCAATGGAAGTTCAGTCCTCATTCTTGCGTCAGCATGTAATGAAAAGTTACGTTCAAGGTACTTTCACAAACCTATATTCTATTTAAGCTGACCAAGAACTGCCGGCCAAATACTCAATATTCACACTAATGGTAGTATATTCCATCGCCTAAATACTACCGCTAACACACAAAATTCACTGCGTTACAGTGAACAAAACTACGTCGGTTGCAACACTCTCTTGCCCGCACTCAACTGACAAAACCAGTGTCCGGCAGAACGCGCGAAGCAGAAAGAATCACCTTCCAGCAGGTCATTCTAACACCTCCGTTGAAAACGCAGGGACGCGCCACACCTGCCCCCCACACGGCTCTGCCCACTGAGGAAATACGAAGGAGCTGCTGGTGCAACAGCTTTCACCTCGCAGAGCAGCGGGAAAGATAAACCACCAGGCTACAGCCGGAAGAAGGCGATCTCCCCTCTCGTGCTGTGTCATTTGTGAACTCCCCGACTCACCACGCCGCAACATGTCCTGTCCCCCATCAACAATCTTAGTGGCCTCAAACCAGAGCGACATCACGCGACAGATCGAGCTCGTGGCGCCAGGATCGAAAGGCGACGCCAACAACCGCGCCAGGGCTCAATGGGCAAGAGAAAGCGCGATGACCTTCCCACCGTGCGTTGGACAGAACTGTGGTGAAATTTGGTGCTAATGTGACCTCATTAAGCCACCGTACATGCCACATGAACTGTGCTCTAGCATTCTTTTCACAAGTGTCGACACCTTGCTTATTGAGGCATCGTCGGTTCCAAGAGTGACGACACAAGGGCGCCACGCTCTTGCCCCACTACAAAGGTCAGTTGCAGCGACCACGAATCACAACAGAAGACAAAAACGTTTTCAAAAAGTGGTTCTTTAATTGTGTTGCGCACTGTATAATGCTCAAAACACTGCCAATGAAATATTACGCCAGTGCATGTTGGCAAGCAGTGAGCTCACCACAGATTCCTGTATGTTACATAGAAATTACCATCAAAATCAAATACCAGAGATCGTTATCAAATTTAAGCAAGCAGCGTCCTCGTGATGCATCTCGTCCCAATGGTACGAGAAACGACAATGAGATTTGTCTTGCTATCTACACGCACACGTTACTCAAAACTCCTCCGTACCGACTCAGGATTTCTCAAACACCTACTCTTCCAAAGCTACACACACTCCATATAGCCAAAGACGTTTTGTAGCATACGAAAACCCGCACATCATGTGTCTTCACTTCTCACCAAATGAAAAATGATTAGAAAGACTATTTATAATCGATGACTGTCAACGTGGGACAATAGTTTCTGTGCAATATGCCACGTTACAGGTCCACATCAAACACTGTAGGTCACATTACACTGTTTGAGTTAGTCAATTCACAAGTCAGAGGAATGCACAGCGTACAACCTCCAACAGGGCCATACCTAGTGAAGTACTGTGGCGTTGAAACCAACCTTTCAACTGATGACAATTTTCCTTCACTACTTGCAGAGGACTGTGTTCCACCAAACTGGTCCACCATACATTACCTCTGAGCCATAGTGATTAAGGTGTATGAACGGGTGTATGTATACATATTGAGAATGTATGTGTTGGTGCAACTGTGTGAGTACTTTCAATCTAGCATTGCTTACTCCTCTTGTATAGAATATATTAGGCGTATTGTGTATGCTGTAGTAGTTTTCCACTTACTTTACATGTCTCTCTGTTGCTTCTTCGATTTTACAGTGATATCTGAAGCATTTTATATTGTTTAGTGTGCAGTTTTGGACGCTAGGATTTTGTGTTTATGTGTGCAACAAGCTGGTAATATCTTTCGAGTAGCTCAACCGCCAAAATAAGTATTGATAGATATAATTAGCAGCGAGATTATTGAAATAAATCTGGTACATGTCTATAAATTAATTATGAGACAGGCAGATAGTGATGGTGGTGTACATATGACTAAGAGTTTTCTTCATGAGGCATTAACTATTGACGGCATATTTCTTGTCGTTAACTGCGTTTTGGCATAAGCTCTATTTCGACTTACCAATGATTGTTTACTGAAGAACAGAGAAACGGATAAGTGTCTTACGTCACATATTCTGTCGTACATCTTAACCACTATATGATTGGCTTAGTCACTAACACTGCGCTTACAAGGTGAGGCCAAGGCGTTGGGATCACAGATCTACTTCAGACTTTGAACACCTTTAGTAGGGCATTAAAACTATGTGCAAGTAGTAAGGTGATCTACTTTGGAAATTCCGAGGAAATCGTAAGAGAAGTTTTACACGTCAATTACGTGGCATATGTATCTGCGCATAAATGCTGGACGTTAGAGTTCATGGTGGTCAAGTGGCTAGGGTTCGTGCATCATAAGACGACCGTGAATAAGTCGGTGGTTCAACTCCCACTCAAATTTTATCATTAATCTATTCTTCTTCATCAATGGTCATATTATTTAATTTATATTAATTTGAGGGGTAATACAATCAAGAAACGTATAATTGCAAGAACCATTTGCATGAAGTTAGAATTTATATTTTACATCTCTGTATGACAAATACCATCTTGCAACATGTGACTTCGAGAGCACATTCGATGAGTAATCATACATTACTATTGTGGTCTGGCACATTGTGAAATGCTGTATTACTGATTGTGAAAAACGTCATTCGCATAATTATTAATCCACGTTTGACTTGGGCTTTCTAAGCCTATCCCTAGTCCTTGACACTTTAATAACAAATTGTAAATAGTCAAATAATATATAAAATTCACTACAAATTCATGAACATGCACGTGTTTTCTATTCATTATATTACCTCTCAAATCTTATACAAATAAAATAATGTAACCAGTGATGAAAAAATATAGATTAAAAATTAGTTGTTAGAGCAGTTCGAACCATCGCCTCGTTCACGATACACTTGCAAAGTGTGGGTGCTAATCACTCGAACACAGTGAATTCTTACAGCCAGTGTTTTCAGACAGATACATTAGTTACATGACAGACGTGTAAACCCTCTCTTTTTATTTTTTCGGAATTACCACAGTAGTGCACCTTCCTACTGGCACATTATGTTGCATTAATGGCCTATTAGATGTGTACAAAGTATGAAATAAATCCGCAATCACAAAGTTATATCTTCCACTCATTTGTACCACTAATATATCCATGCTACGCGTATCAGTGATGCTCACACTACAGCCTCCCATCAGATGGTGTTTATCAGGGCTGGCTCATGTTAGAGACTTCCATTAGGCGGTGTGTACCACCGGTGGCTCATGCTAGAGACTCCCATTGGGCAGTCTGTATCATAATAGAGCCTTCCATTGGGTGATGTGTTCCACAAGTTGCCCACGCAAGAGACTCCCATTTAGCAGTACGTCCCGCCTGTGGCTCATACAAGTGCTTCACATAGAGTGGTGTGTACCACCAGTGGCACACACCAGAGCCTCCCATTGGCCAGTACGTACCGCTGGTAGCTCACTCTAGATACTCGCACTGGGCACTGTGTAGCACCGGTAGATCACGCCAGAGACTCCTAATGGGCTGTGTGTACCACCAGTGGCTCATACTAGAGCCTCTCATGGTAGTGGGTAGCATCAGTGTCTCATGCAGGAGAGTCCCACTGGGCCATGTGTCCAACCAGTGGTTGACACCAAAGTCCCCCATTCTGGAGTATGTACCACTTGTGGTTCAGGATTTAGTCTCCCATCTGGTGGCGTGCACCAACAGCCGCTAATGCTAGAGAGTCCCATTGGGTAGCATGTGCCACCAGTGGCTCATATTAGAGACTCCCATGAGGCTGTGTGTATGACTGGTGACTCGCACTAGAGCCTCCAGTCAGGTGGTATGTACCACCAGTGACTAATACTAGGGATTCCCATTTGCCCATGTGAACAACTGGTGGCTCACAAAATGGTTCTAAGCACTATGGGACTTAACATCTGAGGTCATCAGTCCCCTACACTTAGAACTACTTAAACCGAACTAAAGACATATCACACATCCATACCCGAGGCAGGATTCGAACCAGCAGCGCTATTTCGGACAGAAGTGCCTAGAACCCCTCAGCCACACCGGCCGGCCGGTGGCTGACACTAGAGCCTCCGATTTGGCAAAATGTACTACCTGTATCTCACAGCTGAGCCTCCCATTCGGTGGTGCAGTTCACCAGTTGCTCACACCAGAGGCAATCATTGGACAATATGTACCATCTGTGGCTCATACTATAGCCTCCCACTGGCTTACACTAGAGACTCCAATTGATAGAGCCTCCCATTGGACAGTGTGTACCACCAAAGAAAGGTGGGTGGGGGGGGGGGGGGGTGCGGGGTGCGGCTCAAGATCGACTCTGTCAACTATGTTATCAGCAGTACATTACCTTATGATGTATTAACTATCAAGCCAGGAGTAATGGACAATTGTGAATACATAATTTGTGACCCTTCAGTGAAAGAGTAATCTGAACAAATAATATATGATTAATGCAGTGTAAAATGGACTTAAGCCATTTTCAGAGCAAAAGTATCAACCTAAACACCAATATAGTTCGTACTAAGTGCTGTCGTCCCGTAGAAGTTGCGTAAACAGCAATTAAACATAACACCAGTGCTACGGAGCACAGGAAAAGCGCATCTGTGAGTGGTGATTGTATAGATCTCTGGTAGAGAGTTGGTAGAGCTTAAGGTGGTTGTGCCAAAGGTCCCCCATTCAAATGTCACTGATGATACTATGTTTTACCTACTTATGCATGAAGCTGTTATAATGAGTGAAGCACTTTTCGGAGTTGGTAGCAATGTTCTACAGGCAGTCTGGTTTCGCTTCGTTAGTTGAAAATACACTCCTGGAAATTGAAATAAGAACACCGTGAATTCATTGTCCCAGGAAGGGGAAACTTTATTGACACATTCCTGGGGTCAGATACATCACATGATCACACTGACAGAACCACAGTCACATAGACACAGGCAACAGAGCATGCACAATGTCGGCACTAGTACAGTGTATATCCACCTTTCGCAGCAATGCAGGCTGCTATTCTCCCATGGAGACGGTCGTAGAGATGCTGGATGTAGTCCTGTGGAACGGCTTGCCATGCCATTTCCACCTGGCGCCTCAGTTGGACCAGCGTTCGTGCTGGACGCGCCGACCGCGTGAGACGACGCTTCATCCAGTCCCAAACATGCTCAATGGGGGACAGATCCGGAGATCTTGCTGGCCAGGGTAGTTGACTTACACCTTCTAGAGCACGTTGGGTGGCACGGGATACATGCGGACGTGCATTGTCCTGTTGGAACAGCAAGTTCCCTTGCCGGTCTAGGAATGGTAGAACGATGGGTTCGATGACGGTTTGGATGTACCGTGCACTATTCAGTGTCCCCTCGACGATCACCAGTGGTGTACGGCCAGTGTAGGAGATCGCTCCCCACACCATGATGCCGGGTGTTGGCCCTGTGTGCCTCGGTCGTATGCAGTCCTGATTGTGGCGCTCACCTGCACGGCGCCAAACACGCATACGACCATCATTGGCACCAAGGCAGAAGCGACTCTCATCGCTGAAGACGACACGTCTCCATTCGTCCCTCCACTCACGCCTGTCGCGACACCACTGGAGGCGGGCTGCACGATGTTGGGGCGTGAGCGGAAGACGGCCTAACGGTGTGCGGGACCGTAGCCCAGCTTCATGGAGACGGTTGCGAATGGTCCTCGCCGATACCCCAGGAGCAACAGTGTCCCTAATTTGCTGGGAAGTGGCTGTGCGGTCCCCTACGGCACTGCGTAGGATCCTACGGTCTTGGCGTGCATCCGTGCGTCGCTGCGGTCCGGTCCCAGGTCGACGGGCACGTGCACCTTCCGCCGACCACTGGCGACAACATCGATGTACTGTGGAGACCTCACGCCCCACGCGTTGAGCAATTCGCCGGTACGTCCACACGGCCACCCGCATGCCCACTATACGCCCTCACTCAAAGTCCGTCAACTGCACATACGGTTCACGTCCACGCTGTCGCGGCATGCTACCAGTGTTAAAGACTGCGATGGAGCTCCGTATGCCACGGCAAACTGGCTGACACTGACGGCGGCGGTGCACAAATGCTGCGCAGCTAGCGCCATTCGACGGCCAACACCGCGGTTCCTGGTGTGTCCGCTGTGCCGTGCGTGTGATCATTGCTTGTACAGCCCTCTCGCAGTGTCCGGAGCAAGTATGGTGGGTCTGACACACCGGTGTCAATGTGTTCTTTTTTCCATTTCCAGGAGTGTAGCAAACCTCTAGAGTACATTTGTATAGATAAATGTGGTGTTCTGTCGGACGCGTGTGACAGTACAGACACCACTCATAATGAATCATCTTGTGAATTAGTAGGTGCACTGAATAAAAGAAACAAAAAAATTGGAACAGTAGAATAAAGAAAGAATTGCATCACACGTGCAAAAGTATTAATAGATGGACGTAACATTTTCCACGCATAACAGAAAATAAAAATAGTCAGCTTTGGGATATAGACGAAGACGCTTGGCACGACGATGCAACGCTCTACCAGCTTCCCCACAGAAGCTGTTGTACATATTAGTTATACACAGCTATGCTTTTTCTGGGCTCCATAGTTCTGCTGTTACATTTAATTATCGTTTACACATGTTATACTGGATTACAGCACATAGCGTGACTAAATCGTAGATTTCGTTGGTACTCTCTAGACATACAATGTTTGGTACCGATGTGAGTGTCTGACATCCGGCGTGAACGTGCTTAACATGTCTCTCTAAATGTCTGTTTGTCGCGTCCTTGCAGCCTAGGGCAATGCATGGATATCTAGTGACTACACTCACGGATAAGACAGCCTCGTGTATGATATGTTACTAAAAGGTAAGCGTGTTGTGTAGCGTAACGCCAAGGGGCTCGTTGTTTCTTTTCTTGTTTTTTTGTTTTGTTTTTGTTTTTCCTGTTCGTATCTTACTATTAACAGTACGAAAGGAATGGCCCGATGAATAAATATGAGCTCTCCAGAATGAGATTTTCACTCTGCAGCGGAGTGTGCGCTGATATGAAACTACCTGGCAGATTTAAAATGTGTGCCCCACCAAGACTCGAACTCGGGACCTTTGTCTATCGCGGGCAAGTGCTCTACCAACTGAGCTACTGAAGCACGACTGACAGCCGGTCCTCACAGCTTCACTTCTGCCAGTATCTCGTCTCCTACCTTCCAAACTTTACAGAAGCTCTCCTGCGAAACATGCAGAACTAGCACTCCTGAAAGAAAGGATACTGCGGAGACATGGCTTAGCCAAAGCCTGGGGGATGTTTCCAGAATGAGATTTTCACTCTGCAGCGGAGTGTGCGCTGATATGAAACTTCCTGGCAGATTAAAACTGTGTGCCCGACCGAGACTCGAACTCGGTCGGGCACACAGTTTTAATCTGCCACAAAGTTTTAAATATGAACTCTATTGCGTTTGCAGAAATCATCTTCACGAATGTATTTGTAGGGACATGTGTTCCTACTGCAATCAAATATCATTTGTTCAGGAAATATTTGACAAACTGGCGTTTCGCTGCAGAAGCTCTCCCGAGTTGGAAACTGGTTGTCCCAAATCCTCACTGGACATTTTACTTTGCAGTAAAGTCCTCCATATTGGTACTAATATTTGATAACATCTAACTTTATTCCTTGACGGAAACTTTGTCACTGGTGTATCTCATTCAGGATTGTCTTCCTCACTCGACTATCTTGCTTAAATTTGATCTCCATTTACTTCCTGATATTGTAAGGTCTTATTTCCATTGTAGTCGGAATATTTTCTTTTTTTTTTTTTTTTGCTCATTCTAAACTAAAATATATATTAGTATGACATCCACCACGCCTTAAACATCTTATTAACGTCCAGTCCATTCAGTTACCTCGAACACTAGTATTGCTATCTGTATGTACGAACCCACATTTCTATCGCAGTATGCTAAACACGTGCAGTCTCTGATGTATACAAAGTATAATTGTTCACTAAGTTTCATTACATATCGATAAAAGTTTAAAGATGAATATGGGAGATCATTTTTAATTATACTTCACGTTAACAAACACTGTTCGTACTGCGATTTTCACGATTGAGAGATGACGAGATTTTGGCTCCTGAGATCGAGGCAATCTCTGAAACAAGTTTGAATTTAAGGAACTGTGAAAGCAATAGTAAGACACATAACCAGTGCACAGAAATTCCCAAAAAATATCGTCCACAGCAAAAGATTTACTAACGTAGTGTTGTATGATGTACTAATAAGAATACCATGTAAACCATTTTAAAAACAGTTAATTAGAATTCTTATGTAAGTGTAGTAATTACACTGCTAAGTTATTTCAGGTATTTCTCAAAAATCTACGAGGAATTTCACATAGCATAAATGGAATTTGACTCCCCTCTGAAAGTGTGATTACAGACAGCCAGGTCACAGTAATACAAGAAGTTCATATCTCGATTCACAACATATTGTAGAAAATCAATCATAAAATGAAATGCGATATTTACTTCCTGAAAACCTGTGACTGGGATTTCCAATTACTGAAAGTTCTGTGACCACCACATAGTGGAATTTTAGCTCTGTTGTGCAGTTGGTGGGGAATTCCAGTGGGCGTTCTCACCGATGGAATTTTTTGTTGCCTCTGGACACGGACAGCTGCATTGCTCCATCAATGGCCATCTGTTTCAGGTTAGCATTCATTACTAGTTCGTACTGCGATTTTCTCGATTGAGAGATGACGAGATTTTCGCTCCTGAAATCAAGGCTATCACCGAAACAAGTTTATATTTAAGAAAATGTATAATGAATAGTCAGACATATAACCAGGCTGAAGTTTTACATTGATCTAAACAGCATGTTTGCTGTTCGTGTTATTTAGTCTTTCATTTTCGTAAGTGTAACCTAAGAAGTGTTAACCAGCTGTGAAGTTTTACACTTGCTAGTCGCTGTGCGGAAACAAATGTGACTGTAGTGAGCTTGTAACATATGGTTCACATATTCTATGAGAGGGAGATTTCCCCTTCCAGTTGCTGAAGCCTGTGTGTGTAACTCAGCTGTCGCGGCTACCTATTGCACAGCGCCACGTCATTAAAACTTGTTTATGATCATTTACAAAAAAGTTGTGTAATCGGTTCAGATGGATATGAAAGTAAAGTATCTAAAGTTTGAAGTCTATATAATTAATTATGAATAACCGAGTTCTTCATAATCATATAATGCAAAAGCTGCAGAACTAAAATTTTGTAGTATAGCGTATGTATTTTAGTAAGGAGATACCAGGCTGAGAACCTTGTTTAATTATTTTCAAAACTTCCCACGTTACTGAGTAAAATATACGATGATATCTTTGATGAAAAAGCAGTGGATCATTACAAATTATCAACCCATTTGGCTTAATATAAAGCTTAGAAATTCAGCACCACGATTATTGTGTAATATAATATATCTGAATCTATTGTAAAGTTTTTAAAATTATACCCCTAGCTACAAAGAGGTCTGGATCGGCACTTTCGGAGATAAAAGTCTTGAGTCGTTCCATGTAAAATGTTATGCCGGTTGCCTTTATTAGAATAGAGGATACTAATAAACGTCGTCATCTCAAGAAGAGCTTCCTGTGCAGTGGGAAGTCTGGCATTAACTTACTTCCGAATTGGGAACGATATATGTAGCGTGGAATGTCAGATCCCTTAATCGGGAAGGTAGGTTAGAAAATTTAAAAAGGGAAATGGATAGGTTGAAGCTAGATATATTGGGAATTAGTGAAGTTCGGTGGCAGGAGGAACAAGACTTCTGGTCAGGTGACTACAGGGTTATAAACACCAAATCAAATAGGGGTAATGCAGGAATAGGTTTAGTAATGAATAGGAAAATAGGAATGCGGGTAAGCTACTACAAACAGCATAGTGAACGCATTATTGTGGCCAAGATAGATACGAAGCCCACACCTACTACAGTAGTACAAGTTTATATGCCAACTAGCTCTGCAGATGACGAAGAAATTGAAGAAATGTATGATGAAATAAAAGAAATTATTCAGATTGTGAAGGGAGACGAAAATTTAATAGTCATGGGTGACTGGAATTCGAGTGTAGGAAAAGGGAGAGAAGGGAACATAGTAGGTGAATATGGATTGGGGGACAGAAATGAAAGAGGAAGCCGCCTTGTAGAATTTTGCACAGAGCACAACATAATCGTAACTAACACTTGGTTTAAGAATCATGAAAGAAGGTTGTATACATGGAAGAACCCTGGAGATACTAAAAGGTATCAGATAGATTATATAATGGTAAGACAGAGATTTAGGAACCAGGTTTTAAATTGTAAGACATTTCCAGGGGCAGATGTGGACTCTGACCACAATCTATTGGTTATGACCTGTAGATTAAAACTGAAGAAACTGCAAAAAGGTGGGAATTTAAGGAGATGGGACCTGGATAAACTAAATGAACCAGAGGCTGTACAGAGATTTAGGGAGAGCATAAGGGAGAAATTGACAGGAATGGGGGAAATAAATACAGTAGAAGAAAAATGGGTAGCTTTGAGGGATGAAGTAGTGAAGGCAGCAGAGGATCAAGTAGGTAAAAAGACGAGGGCTAGTAGAAATCCTTGGGTAACAGAAGAAATATTGAATTTAATTGATGAAAGGAGAAAATATAAAAATGCAGTAAGTGAAACAGGCAAAAAGGAATACAAACGTCTCAAAAATGAGATCGACAGGAAGTGCAAAATGGCTAAGCAGGGATGGCTAGAGGACAAATGTAAGGATGTAGAGGCCTATCTCACCAGGGGTAAGATAGATACCGCCTACAGGAAAATTAAAGAGACCTTTGGAGATAAGAGAACGACTTGTATGAATTTCAAGAGCTCAGATGGAAACCCAGTTCTAAGCAAAGAAGGGAAAGCAGAAAGGTGGAAGGAGTATATAGAGGGTCTATACAAGGGCGATGTACTTGAGGACAATATTATGGAAATGGAAGAGGATGTAGGCGTTCGATACAGTTCCGCACTGTCGCCTGATAAACAAAGTAAGAGCCTACGGAATATCAGACCAGCTGTGTGGCTGGATTGAAGAGTTTTTAGCAAACAGAACACAGCATGTTGTTATCAATGGAGAGACGTCTACAGACGTTAAAGTAACCTCTGGCGTGCCACAGGGGAGTGTTATGGGACCATTGCTTTTCACAATATACATAAATGACTTAGTAGATAGTGTCGGAAGTTCCATGCGGCTTTTCGCGGATGATGCTGTAGTATACAGAGAAGTTGCTGCATTAGAAAATTGTAGCGAAATACAGGAAGATCTGCAGCGGATAGGCACTTGGTGCAGGGAGTGGCAACTGACCCTTAACATAGACAAATGTAATGTATTGCGAATACATAGAAAGAAGGATCCTTTATTGTATGATTATATGATAGCGGAACAAACACTGGTAGCAGTTACTTCTGTAAAATATCTGGGAGTATGCGTACGGAACGATTTGAAGTGGAATGATCATATAAAACTAGTTGTTGGTAAGGCGGGTACCAGGTTGAGATTCATTGGGAGAGTGCTTAGAAAATGTAGTCCATCAACAAAGGAGGTGGCTTACAAAACACTCGTTCGACCTATACTTGAGTATTGCTCATCAGTGTGGGATCCGTACCAGGTCGGGTTGACGGAGGAGATAGAGAAGATCCAAAGAAGAGCGGCGCGTTTCGTCACTGGGTTATTTGGTAACCGTGATAGCGTTACGGAGATGTTTAATAAACTCAAGTGGCAGACTCTGCAAGAGAGGCGCTCTGCATCGCGGTGTAGCTTGCTCGCCAGGTTTCGAGAGGGTGCGTTTCTGGATGAGGTATCGAATATATTGCTTCCCCCTACTTATACCTACCGAGGAGATCACGAATGTAAAATTAGAGAGATTAGAGCGCGCACGGAGGCTTTCAGACAGTCGTTCTTCCCGCGAACCATACGCGACTGGAACAGGAAAGGGAGGTAATGACAGTGGCACGTAAAGTGCCCTCCGCCACACACCGTTGGGTGGCTTGCGGAGTATCAATGTAGATGTAGATGTAGATGTAGATGTAGATGAAGATGAAATGGGAGATACGATACTGGGTGAA
Organism: Schistocerca piceifrons; assembly: GCF_021461385.2. Classification (NCBI taxonomy): domain Eukaryota; kingdom Metazoa; phylum Arthropoda; class Insecta; order Orthoptera; family Acrididae; genus Schistocerca; species Schistocerca piceifrons. Next base: position 407,194,532 of record NC_060139.1, read on the forward strand.
GAGTTTGACAGAGCACTGAAAGACCTGAGTCGAAACAAGGCCCCCGGAGTAGACAATATTCCATTGGAACTACTGACGGCCGTGGGAGAGCCAGTCCTGACAAAACTCTAATATCTAGTGAGCAAGATGTATGAAACAGGCGAAATACCCTCAGACTTCAAGAAGAATATAATAATTCCAATCCCAAAGAAAGCAGGTGTTGACAGATGTGAAAATTACCGAACTATCAGCTTAATAAGTCACAGCTGCAAAATACTAACACGAATTCTTTACAGACGAATGGAAAAACTAGTAGAAGCCAACCTCGGGGAAGATCAGTTTGGATTCCGTAGAAACACTGGAACACGTGAGGCAATACTGACCTTACGACTTATCTTAGAAGAAAGATTAAGGAAAGGCAAACCTACGTTTCTAGCATTTGTAGACTTAGAGAAAGCTTTTGACAATGTTGACTGGAATACTCTCTTTCAAATTCTAAAGGTGGCAGGGGTAAAATACAGGGAGCGAAAGGCTACTTACAATTTGTACAGAAACCATATGGCAGTTATAAGAGTCGAGAGACATGAAAGGGAAGCAGTGGTTGGGAAGGGAGTAAGACAGGGTTGTAGCCTGTCCCCGATGTTGTTCAATCTGTATATTGAGCAAGCAGTAAAGGAAACAAAAGAAAAATTCGGAGTAGGTATTAAAATTCATGGAGAAGAAATAAAAACTTTGAGGTTCGCTGATGACATTGTAATTCTGTCAGAGACAGCAAAGGACTTGGAAGAGCAGTTGAATGGAATGGACAGTGTCTTGAAAGGAGGATATGAGATGAACATCAACAAAAGCAAAAAAGGATAATGGAATGTAGTCTAATTAATTCGGGTGATGCTGAGGTAATTAGATTAGGAAATGAGGCACTTAAAGTAGTAAAGGAGTTTTGCTATAATAACTGATGATGGTCGAAGTAGAGAGGATATAAAATGTAGGCTGGCAATGGCAAGGAAAGCGTTTCTGAAGAAGAGAAATTTGTTAACATCCAGTATTGATTTAAGTGTCAGGAAGTCATTTCTGAAAGTATTCGTATGGAGTGTAGCCATGTATGGAAGTGCAACATGGACAATAAATAGTTTGGACAAGAAGAGAATAGAAGCTTTCGAAATGTGGTGCTACAGAAGAATGCTGAAGATTAGATCGGTAGATCACATAACTAATGAGGAAGCATTGAATAGGATTGGGGAGAAGAGACGTTTGTGACACAACTTGACCAGAAGAAGGGATCGGTTGGTAGGACATATTCTGAGGCATCAAGGGATCACCAATTTAGTATTGGAGGGCAGCGTGGAGGGTAAAAATCGTAGAGGGAGACCAAGAGATGAATACACTAAGCAGATTCAGAAGGATGTAGATTGCAGTAGGTACTGGGAGATGAAAAAGCTTGCACAGGATAGAGTAGCATGGAGAGCTGCATCAAACCAGTCTCAGGACTGAAGACCACAACAACAACAACAACAACAACATATGTAGCGATTCAGACGTGTCCGTACGAGGGCATTGTTGCAACAAAGAGCGCAGTTTCCGGCCTTTTCTAAGTGTACCTCCTCCTCTTATGCTTCTTGAACACAGGATTCGCTATTACTAGGAGAAATTTATTGCCGAACTCTGTTAGTCTTTCTCATTTTTCATTCCGACTACCAAGCTCATTCTCTCCCTTATCCCTTCTTCTACTTCTTCTGCAATCGCATTCCATCTCCCAGTGTCCATTCGCTCTTCCACACTCTATACGTACTTAATTACCTCTGTCAGTTCCTCTAGGTTCCGCCCCTGGTTAATTGCAGTTGGAAGGACTGAGAAAGGATGGGATCGAACATCATGTGCAACACTGACAAATTTCCTAAACGACATTTAGTAATGTGTAAAGACATATAGTGAGACACAGATACCAAGGTTAATACACAAGGTAACAAATGTGAACAGAACAGTTAAACATTTACCAATACTGAAACGTGGAAGTCATTTGAAACAATTCATTGCTTATTAAGATATGATGACTGGTTTGGCAAGATTAATAACATTTAATAATAATAATATCGAATAAGTTCACTAAGGACTCCAAAAAATGTTTTGGATCTTAATAACTTTAGTACCAAAGCTATAAATCAGAATAGCAAAGGGCTCCAGAGAATTTTAATAAATCCTGTTCAAATAACATACCAAGTCAATTGATCAACAGTGCTCGGCGCCACTGGCGCGCAATCAGGACAGTTAGCGAATCGAACGGCTCAAAATCCTGGCAATCGCATCACGGAACACCTGCAGGAGACACATGTGACTATATGCAGGTATATAATATTATTAACAGTTAGACAAATTGATATCAGGGGTGTGGGGGGACAAAAGAGGCTGCGTCAGTCAGCACAGGTCAGTTGCATAGGTAGACTGACATGATAAGTGCAAAACTAGCATACCAGTTATAGAACCATTGCGAGAAACTACTCGAAGAATGACAGTCGATGAACATCATCAACAGAATAATCATAATAATAAATAGAGTGAAAGCAATGCACTCAGAGTAATTTCTAATAAGAGAACCTCGCAAATCGAAGTAACACTTTTAGGAGGTTCGAAAGGACACGCCCACTAGCTTGTTCTAGACTGGAATAAGTTCAAACGCCAACCATTAATCAGATTCCATTATGAGGCCCCTGCTACGGAGCCGAAACGAACCAACGAGTCGGTACTTCGGACCGAACTCAGATCGTGTACGTATATACTACCGAAAGGTTGGCTATTGAACTTCCTCCAGCATGAGCCAGAAAGCTATGATTCGTTGGCGGTAGCAATTAATGGTTCACGAAAATTACTATGGAATACCTCGCGACTTAAGTTTCAAGACACTTGTCAGTCTCAGCTGGGAATCAGCACAACATTTTAATAATAATACATAAAACAAAAGTGAACAGGAAAAGAACAAAAAAACTCCATAATAATAATTAAGCTTTTAGGCAAATAGGGCACCAGTGTGACCCACCTTTAGATGGTAACACAGGACATTACGTTCAAATCTGGAGGCACTACACCTGTGGCAGTAATGGAATTCTAAACCAGGAGGCTGAGATGAAGCATGAACAGGGAGGCAACGTACCTCGCTAAGCTATGTCACGCCTGAGCAAGGCTCCTGCCACAACAGGAGGGACACAAGAACACCAACCACTGAAACGCAGACACTGTTCAGAAGGGACTTTTGCTCAGTTAAAGTTAGCTCCGAGAAATACGAGGTTTCCGAGAAGTACTCACTGGGGAGGTCTTGTGAGGTGTGAGCTGAAGACAGGGTCCTGATGTTGTCCGAAGCAAACGTGGTACAGCAAACAGTTTTCTCTCTCTTGCTCAGAGTGTGACTGTGACGAGTTGCCTTCCTCACGTCCTCGATGGAAACACATCGAGCGTGTTCAGGAGACAAGTCGGTAACAAACCTTAGGATCCGCAACGCAAGCCGATGGCCAACACACACTTCGAACTGAAACTAACGCTTCCCTCGACCTCTGTCCTCGCCACTGCTCACGTTGGCTGAAAGTCCCCACCTCATCGCTTCTCAAGCCACACAATATACGCTCCAAAAATCGAGCCTCTTACTTTTTGATGTGCTCTCGATATTGACCTTAGCGTCGCGCCTATTGGCATTGATGGTCTCTGGACTAATCTCGTTGTGCAGCAGGTCCAGGATCGACCAGATGCTGGACAAGGACACACTGAGGGAATATGTAAACATGAGGAATGCTGGGATCACCTCAAAGGCCTCATGTTTTACAGTATTAAAACGAAGTTTAACCAGGGCAAGTAATGGTTCGATTTTGTTTGACGTCAGCATGGAATATGATGAGGGTGTACTCTTAATTCCAATTCACCCGTTTACCAAAGAAGGGTTCAGATAATAAGATGCTGTGGGGTTGTGTTTCACCCTCAACTGCAAGCAAAACTTTCAGAAACCTAAAACACTGGGGCTTAATCACTAATGATTACCCCCAAGGGGCCAAATAACGAAAAGATCATGGTCAGAATGCCCTTAGCGACCAAAAATCCATATAGGGACATCCATGGTCCAATGATATCATTCAACATCTTGTCCACTAGCTTATGTAGAGCCTCCATCCTGGGGGAGATAGAAGGCAGGAAATTGCCTGACAGGAACCACATTGGAGAGGAGAATCCGACCCCCTTTTCGGTGTTGTTCATTACTTCGGGGAAGCTCTACAAAACATCAATGAGAGCATGAGCTTACTCAGATGATAAATGGCCCTCTTCGAATTCTCTACAACTTTTGTCCGCATTACAAACCCTGGAGCATCCGGAATGTTGACAGAATCAAAGCTTCAGCACAGGTCGAGACCCGAAGTAAAACTTCCTTCCTGACGTAATCTAAAATCAGCCCTGTCTTATTTACAGAGTCTCATCCCAACACAAGATTCATACTAAGACTGTCAGCCACCCCAATTTCTCCAAAGGCCAAGAAAACTCCCCAATGCGACAAGAAATACTCACTGATCCCACGAAGGAAAGAGCCTGGCCATTCACAGTCTTGCAAGAACTGTGTACACTTGAAAAATCAGGGAATTAGCAAATCGACCGGTATCCAGAATACTGCCTGCGGCTTGGTAATGAAATACTGTTAACAGAGTCCACTAAAGCGTACAGCGGCTCTTGATTAATGCTGGCCCACAAGAACCGGCCATCCCCTTCGCTGTGTTACAAAAATGGTTCAAATGGCTCTGAGCATTACGGGACTTAACAGCGATGGTCATCAGTCCCCTAGAACTTAGAACTACTTAAACCTAACTAACCTAAGGACAGCACACAACACCCAGTCATCACGAGGCGGAGAAAACGCTGTGTTACACACGTTCCCCAACGCTAAAGTTGGATACCGCCGCAAGCTCCTATGCCGTCAGCTTACTTAGTGCTTCTTTCTGTCGGATCGGAATTGATGAGCAAAACGACCCTGCCGACCAAGCGATAGCAACCACCATTTAGCAAAACTGGTGTTATCGGCCAACCCTATCCCCTAGGTGGGACCCTTACCTGACTGCTGACAACTGCTGCACACACTTCGTGAATGTACCCCACCAAACTTTCACCATCATGCTGTACCAGAAAGAAATATTAATTTGCCAGATCACTCTGAACCCTGACAGACAACCGTTCCTTCAGCACATGTGCGTGTGATTCTCGCAAGCATCCTATCTCCGATAAAACAGCAATCGCCATCTTGGACAGAGAGCCGTCACGGCATGGATTTATCAGCTGAATAACTATTTCCCAAGACACCTTGTAAACTCAAACTTGCCTTTCCATATCTACGGGAAACCACAATAATATGACTAGTTACTGGTTGGTATCACTATCAAGAAATTCAGTTCCACGTATCTGTTCAGAAATGAGCTGGGCAACTTGGCTAAACTGTACAGCACCAGTTCCAGAGCTCCGCGCTTCTGAAGATCTTCGGTATTTTAAAAGAGCCCAGGGTTTTCTATCTCACTAGTACCTTCACTGCCTCCCACTCCAAAGCCCTCAATGTAATCTGTTAATTCATGACCGTATTCTGGTGTTGATCAACAGTCAGTTTCAATTCGGTATCAGTCACTGTCGAAAACAAATCCTCGGCAGTGGCGAAACCAGTGCACAATCTGTGCCTACATGCGGTACGCTCGAGACCGATACGGGCCACTACCATAAAAAAAAACCTGATGATACGCTCTAACTCGGAAAGGGTACCGATGCAGTGCTCGGCGACAATGTTCACCTGACCAACATGCGCCGCCCTCCACATAATTCCGCGCATCCGCACAGTCATGTGACCTCCCCATCCTCAGACTGGCCGCGAATTTGGTTTTCGCATTGGTGTTGCTACGATCGTAGTTAGCTCACCACCACCAAGGCTTGTGGTCCCATAATGCAGCCGGGTACACCTGAGAGTTCACCACCGTTAGATTCTGCCAAGCAAAGGATAACAAAAACCATTAAGTTTAGCGAGACAATAGTTTCAACTTTAAATAGTACTTGAGATTGTTTTGGTTAACGATAAGTCTATCAAATCACCAACCTCTAAGGGCAACCACGCTGTAGCTACCAATTATTAAACTAGGTTGCTTGCAAGCGGAAGGAATGAGAAAGAGTGAGCCTAGGGAACACCAACAACATTGACAAATTCCCAAATAACATTTCTTAGTATCCAAAGACATATGGTGAAACACAGGTACCAAGGTTAGTACTCAAGGTATTACGGTTGAAAAGAACAGTTTTACATTTATCAATACTGGTACTTGAAAGTCATTTAACAAAAGCATTTAAGCAGGTTCATGTAAAATAGAAACATTCCATTGCTTATTAAAACAAGGAATTGATTTGGCAAGATCAATAGCACTGAATAACAACAAATATCGAATAAGTTCACAAGAGGGTCCAAAAAACATCTGTTGTTCTTGTGGCCTTCAATCCTGAGACTGGTTTGATGCAGCTCTCCATGCTACTCTATCCTGTGCAAGCTTCTTCGTCTCCAAGTACCTACTGCAGTCTCCCTCTACGATTTTTACCCTCCACGCTGCCCTCCAATACTAAATTGGTGATCCCTTGATGTCTCAGAACATGTCCAACCAACCGATCCCTTCTTCTAGTCAACTTGTGCCACAAGCTCCTCTTCTCCCCAATTCCATTCAATACATATTTTGTCTACCCATCTAATCTTCAGCAATCTTCTGTAGCACCACATTTCGAAAGCTTCTATTCTCTTCTTGTCTAAACCGTTTATCGTCCACTTTTCACTTCATGCATGGCTACACTCCATACAGATACTTTCAGAAACGACTTCCTGACATTTAAATTTATACTCGATGTTAACAAAATTTTCTTCTTCAGAAACGCTTTCCTTGCCATTGCCATTCCACATTTTATATCCTCTCTATTTCGATCATCATCAGTTATTATGCTCCCCAAATAGCAACACTCCTTTACTACTTTAAGTGACTCATTTCCTAATCTAATTCCCTCAGCATCACCCGACTTAATTCGACTACATTCCATTATCCTCGTTTTGCTTTTGTTGATGTTCATCTTACACCCACCTTTCAAGACACTGTCCATTCCCTTCAGCTGCTCTTCCAAGTCTTTGCTGTCTCTAACAGAATTACAATGTCATCGGCGAACCTCAAAGTTTTTATTTATTCTCCATGGATTTTAATACCCACTCAGAACTTTCCTTTTGTTTCCTTTATTGCTTGCCCAATATACAGATTGAATAACATCGGGGATAGGCTACAACCCTGTCTTACTTCCTTCCCAACCACTGCTTCCCTTTCATATCCCTCGACTCTTATAACTGCCATCTGGTTTCTGTACAAATTGTAAATAGCCTTTCGCTTCCTGTAATTTACCCCTGCCACCTTCAGAATTTGAAAGAGAGTATACCAAACAACATTGTCAAAAGCTTTCTCTAAGTCTACAAATGCTGGAAACGTAGGTTTGCCTTTCCTTAATCTTTCTTCTAAGATAAGTCGTATGGTCAGTATAGCATCACGTGTTCCTACATTTCTGCGGAATCCCAATTGATCTTCCCCGAGACCCTTGTCTACCAGTTTTTCCATTCGTCTGTAAAGAATTCGCGTTAATATTTTGCAGCTATGACTTATTAAACTGATAGTTCGGTAATTTCCTCATCTGTCAACACCTGCTTTCTTTGGGATTGGAATTATTACATTCTTCTTGAAGTCTGAGGGTATTTCGCCTGTCTCATACATCTTGCTCAACAGATGGTAGAGTTTTGTCAGGACTGGCTCTCCCAAGGCTGTCAGTAGTTTTAATGGAATGTTATCTACTCCGGGGGCCTTGTTAAGACTCTGGTCTTTCAGTGCTCTGTCAAACTCTTTACGCAGTATCATATCTCCCATTTCATCTTCGTCTACATCCTCCTCCATTTCCATAATATTGTCCTCAAGTACATCGCCCTTGTATAGACCCTCTATATACTCCTTCCACCTTTCTGCTTTCCCTTCTTTTCTTAGAACTAGAATTCCATCAAAGCTCTTGATATTCATGCAAGTGACTCTCCTTTCTCCAAAGGTCTCTTTAGTTTTCCTGTAGGCAGTGCCTATCTTACCCCTAGTGATATAAGCCTCTACATCCTTACATTTCTCCTCTAGCCATCCCTACTTAGAGAATTTGCACTTCCTGTCAGTATCATTCTTGAGACGTTTGTATTCCTTTTTGCCTGCTTCATTTACTGCATTTTTATATTTTCTCCTTTCAGCCATTTAATTCAATATATCTTCTGTTACCCAAGGGTATCTACTAGCCCTCGTCTTTTTACCTATTTGATCCTCTGCTGCCTTCACTATATCATGCCTCAAAGCTACTCATTCTTCTTCTACTGTATTTCTTTCCCCCATTACTGTCAATTGCTCCCTTATGCTCTCCCTGAAACTCTGTATAACCTCTGGTTTAGTCAGTTTATCCAGGTCCCATCCCCTTAAATTCCCACCTTTTTGCAGTTTCTTCAGTTTTAATCTAGAGTTCATAACCAATAGATTGTGGTCAGAGGCCACATCTGCCCCTGGAAATGTCTTACTATTTAATACTTGATTCCTAAATCTCTGTCTTTCCATTATATAATCTATCTGATACCTTTTAGTATCTCTGGGATTCTTCCATGTATACAACCTTCTTTTATGATTCTTGAACCAAGTGTTAGCTATGATTAAGTTATGCTCTGTGCAAAATTCTACCAGGCGGCTTACTCTTTCATTTCTTAGCCCCAATCCATATTCACCTACTATGTTTCCTTCTCTCCCTTTTGCTATTCTCAAATTCGAGTCTCCCATGAATATTAAATTTTCGTCTCACTTCACTACCTGAATAATTTCTTTTATCTCCTCATACATTTCATCAATTTCTTCGTCATCTGCAGAGCTAGTTGGCATATAGATTTGCACTACTGTAGCAGACGTGGGCTTCGTCTCTATCTTGGCCACAATAATGTGTTCACTATGCTGTTTGTAGTAGCTTACCCGTACTCCAATTTTTTTATTCATTATTAAACCTTCTCCTGCATTACCCCTATTTGATTTTGTACTGTATTTTATACTGTATTCACCTGACCAAAAGTCTTGTTCCTCCTGCCACCGAACTTCACTAATTCCCACTATATCTAACTTTAACCTATCCATTTCCCTTTTTAAATTTTCTAACCTACCTGCCCGATTAAGGGATCCGACATTCCACGCTCCCATCCGTAGAACGCCAGCATTCTTTCTCCTGATAACGACGTCTTCTTGAGTAGTCCCCGCCCGGAGATTAGAATGGGGGACTATTTTACCTCCAGAATATTTTACCCAAGAGGAAGCCATCATCATTTAATCATACAGTAAAGCTGCATTCCCTCGGGAAAAATTACGTCCGTAGTTTCCCCTTGCTTTCAGCCGTTCGCAGTACCAGAACAGCAAGGCCATTTGGATTAGTGTTACAGGGCCAGATCAGTCAATCATCCAGACCGTTGCCCCTGCAACTACTGAAAAGGCAGCTGCCCCTCTTCAGGGGCTTGAAATCTGGGCGTTTTAATAATGTCAGTAACAAAGATATAAGGCAGAAAGAGAATGGTCTTCAGAGCGCAATTAAGCAAGCTCCGATCAATAGAATTTTGCCTAAACCTTTTCAAATGACGATATGAAGTCAACTGATACACAGTGTCCGCAGCCACTGGCTCGAGCTCAGGACAGTTAACAAATCTAACGGTTCAAAATTCACCTTCTAGAAAAGACGTAGGGGACACAGGTGGCTATAAGCAGGCTCATAATATAAATCAATTATACTTATTGAAATCAGTAGGGATGGAGCACGGTAAATCCCGAGGCAATTATATTGGGAGACTGGCAAGAAAATTACAAAATTCGTTTAAGAAATTTACAAACGTAGCAAGAAACTACCCGCGGACTATACAATCGGTGAATGCCACCAACATAATAACAATAATAAATAAACTGGCAGTAATGCACTTAGAACAATATTCAATGAAAAAAACCTCAGGGATCGACGTAACAAATTTACCAGGTTAGAAGGATCCCGCACACTTGGTCCCTGTAGATCACAACAAATTCAAACGCCTACCGTTAATCAGTTTCAAATATTACCCCTACGCAAAGAACCATCGATCCGCGACATGGGGCCCGACAGCCAGCACGCAAGCCGAACTCAGACTGACACTTCCCGTGAGTATAACCACCGCTCACGTCGTCCGCCACATTCCAAGTCCCCCACGTTGTCGCTTCTAAAGCCGCACGGTCCACGCTCCAAAGATGTGCTTGGACAGGGCGTGGCAGCGTCTGAATGCTCATAGACTCCCTCTGTCACTTCATCTTCTTCTGGCGACGTCGGCATGTGTATCTGAAATGTTGTTGTCGGCGTTGGTTTGCTATCGATTCTTATGACGACAACTCTGTGGCATAACTGTTCACAGTAACTAACTCTCTGTCCTACCTCCTTATGCAGTATGATAAAATATTATACCTTTTTCTGCTGCTGTGGATATTACTAAAAACCCGTGTAATCAGTTATCCTTGATTTGACTTCACTGCCTCCTCGTGTCCCCTCATAGCTAGACTGGACATTTACATTTCCCTTTTCACATTTTCTAGCCTCTCCATCACGTTCAAACTACTGAAAATTCAAAACCCAAATTGCAGAACGTTATCATTTCGTTAGTTATTCATTCTTTATCTCATAGTCACCTCCGTCTCCCCTGGCAGTCCCCTCCCAGAGATCCGACTAGGGGACTAGTCCAGAATCCTTTGTCAATGGGGAAGTCGTCAAGACACTTTTTAAGTGGTTTTCATTGCCTTCTGTATGCTCATACCGTTGATCATTGCTGACTCTTCCGACCATTGCTGACTCTTCCTCCGCTTCGTCTGCTTTCAAGGCCGTTGGCAGAACATTTATGGCACCTTATGAGGCCACCGTTGCTGATGTACTTCCTCTAAACTTAAACCGTGCCGAGATTCGAACCTGGGATCGATGACGTTTCGATTAGTAGTGAAAGATGCAACCCCCACTCTCTTTTCATTTGCTTGCTTAAAAGCAGTGTGGAAAGTGGTTCACCCAGGAATAGAGTCCAGAATCTTTCGGTGTCCAGGCACACACTCTACCACTTCTTTTAACATCACATGCTAGCAGTCTGTTCAGGTATTTTTCTTTTTATCGATACCGGAAATATTTGTACCGATAGGAAAGCCAGCTTCAAGCTCGGAAGAGAAAATATGGGCAGGGGTCTAATCCTGAGGCCTGTCCATTACGCCTAACTCCTCCCCCCTCCCGACCTGCCACAGTGCTGGTCCCCGTCATGGCGCTGGCCTTTTTATAACTTTTTTAAATTCTTACTTATTTAACTTTTTTGAGTCCTTAAAACTTCCTACACAAAAAGAAAATGAATGAAACAGGAACGAATTTCAGCTTAAGTGGCTTCTGTAGCTTACAAAAGAAGAAAATATTCTTTTCCAGGCGTTGTTTGCAACAATTTTGTTTATTTTATTTTTATTAATTAAAGAAGATAAACTAGACAAACCGGGAGATAAAAATGATACTCCTGAACGGAAGCATGATGTGAATACCACAAGGACCGGTTAACTTAGCCGACCCATAGACAATGACATACAAGGTTCTACATATTGGACAATAAGTCGAGATACCGTGACAGATGCGAACACTTCCAGTAGGCAGTGACCATGTACTGGTGGAAGCAGAAAGCGTCGCTATTGGCCCTTCCAGCTGCAACGTAATTAACACAGTGGCCTGACAATCTTGCAATGATATCTGTCTTTGCTCTCGGAAAGTAGGAGGAGTAAAGACGCAGTAGTATATCAGCCGAAAAGATAGCTTGAAGAATCGAGTTAGAAACGCTAGTGGTCTTTTAAGCTAATACCACTTCGCTTCGTGACCATGTCTATCTTAAAGCGTGTCAATGGCGAGGCAGCGACTGCACTGATCCGTAACACGAAGTCCAATACGAAACACGCGCTCATTGATGGATGATAGATTACGTACCACGTGATACCTCAAGGACGGCAGCACTACTGGTATAACAGCCCAAGGCTCAGATGAAACTATACAGTCTTCTAAGAAGCTTGCAGTGATTCCTGCCCAACTGGCGCTATAGAATCAACCAGTCTCCTGATTAACGAAACTGTGATAGTGAGATGGAGTCTGTAAAATGTCACCTCCAAATAACTGGCAGCAATATAAACTTCACAGACGTTTTAAGTCGCCGCAGACAGTAAAACAACCAAGTTGTGAAACTGTGGATTGCTTGAGAGATAGTCAGCATGGTGCACAGAAGAAATACCACAGACACTTTTCTTTGAATATCTCCAGAGAGAATATGCAAGTGTGACCACCTCGTATCGTAATCGAAAAATGTGATACTTCCGTATAAAAACGACTAGACAGCTATTTTAATTTCCTAGTCATCTTCGGGGGAAGGTGAAAGATCTGACGACGTAATGTGATTTGACAAGAAGCAGTTTAAGGTACCGCTGTTCATGTTCCAGGATTGTTCCTTTCTATCTCCTAAGTAACCGACTTCCAATTAAGTGTAGCATTTGGAGTGGAGAACGGTCAATTACGACTCCCAAAGATCTTCGTCTCTCGACCACCACAGACCACGAAATTACTGCGTTATCAAAAAACCGTAATTTCATCAACAAACATTTGCCTTCGTTGATGTGGGTAGTAGCTATAAGGAAATAGATATCGAACGTAGTCTTGAGCAATGGAATTTCGGCAGGATAACGGAGAAAAACCATCCCATCATCCGTGAATGCGCGCACCGAAACCATCTCACCCAATTGTGTCCATTCTTGCAACTGGGCGACGATTCGTCGACGAAAGGCCTCAAGTGATAGAACAAACAATGACGCTGAAAACGGACTTCCTTGAGGAAAACTCCCAAGGGGGGCGTCAGTTGGCCATTGTCAGCCACCTAGGCTTGTATCCCCGTAAACAAATTGAACAAGACACCGCGCGCGTGAATTGTGAATCCAACGGCTTCCAGTACCTGCAACAGGAAACCATGGCTGACTCGGAAGAATGCCTTGTCTAAATTGAAAAAAGAAAGGCACCAGGAACAGAAGTAACGGTGGCCACCTATGTTATATCAAGACATTCTGTCTCAGGATTCAGAGCAGTGCGACTAGGAATACAACTTTGATGGTAAGCAATAACTTTCCCTGCCGCTATTCGCCCACCCCCTCCAAAGTCTTATAATCTGAATTTAATAAGGTAATCGGGCGAAATTTACTAGTTGCTGTCTGACTAACTGTAAAGGAGTTGGGCACAAACCCTCCTCTTAAAACTTCGTTCTGAAGCTAGTGGGGATGGCATGGACAGAAAAATTCTATCACACATTCTATCAGATAAATGAAAGCTATAAGCCTACAGCTGGAAGTAGAAATAATATCTGACAAGAGCTGGGTAGTTAGAGAACGAAACATGTTGCTGTTTCAAGGAAAGAACTAAGTCTTACAATTCCAGACAGAAATTAAAATTTGTAGACTGATCTACAGGCCGCATCACACAAAACCACCACCTATCAAAATATACTGCTGGCTTCTCCCTAATATACCGGGTGATCAAAAAGTCATTATAAATTTGAAAACTTAAAAAACCAGGGAATAATGTAGATAGAGAGGTAAAATTTGCTACCGTGACGGGTGAGAGGTACGCCGATATGTTACAGAATCGAATCATCCCCAGCCTGGCTGATAAACATCTGCTAGAACGTACGATGTTTATGCAGGATGACGCTCCACCCCATATTGCTAGACGCGTGAAAGACATCTTGGGCGCGTCGTTTGGTGATGATCGTCTGCTCAGCCGCCACTTTCATCACGCTTGGCCTCCCAGGTCCCCAGACTTCAGTCCGTGCGATTATTGGCCTTGGGGTTACCTGAAGTCGCAACTGTATCGTGATCGACCGACATCTCTAGGGATGCTGAAAGACAACATCGGACGTCAATGCCTCACCATAACTCCGGATATGCTTTACAGTGCTGTACACAACATTATTCCCCGACTACAGCTATCATTGAGGAATGATGGTGGACATATTGAACAATTCCTGCAAAGAAAAGCATCTTTGCTTTGTCTTACTTTGTTATGCTAATTATTGCTATTCTGACTGATGAAGCGCCATCTGTTGGACATTTTTTGAACTTTTGTATTTTTTTGTTTCTAATAAAATCCCATTTCATTCCGAGCATGTGTGTCAATTTGTACCTCTCTTTCAACATTATGCCATGATTTATTCAGTTTGCAAATTTATACAGACTTTTTGATCACCCGATATAAACCACTTCTTCCTTATAAAATCGGGAACGGTCAGAAGTGCGTTCAGTACCGGACGTTGCCTTAAGAATAATCAAGGAATCAAGGTCAGGTGAAGAAAAGTGCTTGTAGAACCTGTTCCTCTAGGTTTACCAAAAACTTCAATCCCTTCAAAGGGAATGCTTCCCTTTTTTTTTTAAAAAAAAAAAAGAAAAAAAAAGGCAGCCCCGTGGAACATTCAGCAGCCACATGATGAAACAGTGCAAAAGCCAGGGACAGAAATGGAAGTAAATTGTATTTGTTTCAGGAATACGACAGCTGCACTTGCCGCAGATCCGATTCCATACTATTAACATTCAAAGAAAGTAAAACGTAAACCTGCATACTTTTTTTTGAGTCGTCATTCTTCTGACTGGTTTGATGCGACCTGCCACGAATTCCTCTCCTGTGCCAACTCTTCACCATAGAGAAGCACTTGCAAACTGCGTCCTCAATTATTTGCTGGATGTATTCCAGTCTCTCTCTTCCTCAACAGATCTCCAATCTGTCTTCCTCTACAACTTTTACGCTCCACAGCTCCCTCTAGTTCCATGGAAGTCATTCCCGGATGTCTTAACAGATGTCCTGTCATCCTGTCCCTTCTCCTTGTCAATGTTTTCCTCTTTTTCCTTTCCTATCCGATTCCGGGTAGAATCACCTCATTTCTTACCTTCTCAGTCCACCAGATTTTCAGCATTCACTTGAAGCACCGAATCTCAAATGCTTCGATTTTCTACTGTTCTGGTTTTCCCACAATCCATTTTTCATTACCAAAATATAATTCTGTGCTCCAAACATACATTCGCAATAATTTCTCCCTCAAATAAAGGCCTATGTTTGATACTACTCTTGGTCACGAATACCATTTTTCGCAGTGTTAGTCTGCTTTTGATGTCCTCCTTGCTCTGTCCGTCATTGATTATTTTGCTGCCTAGGTAGCAGAATTCCTTAACTTTATCTACGTCGTGAACATCATTCCTGATGTTAAGTTCTCGCTGTTCTCATTTCTCCGTTTTACTTCGATTTATTCTGCATACTTTAATAACAAAAAACGTTATCAGTGAGTGTCAAGATCCATTACCGAGTCCAGTGACGAGCCAGAGGGTGGTGGTCTCCCACCCGTGCCTCTGGGATCTTTGTTTCTGCTTCACGGCCACCGGCCGCTGAGCTTGGACGTGTTGTCTACAACGACTACGACGTAACACAACACTGGTAGTCGGAGATGTTGGTGGTTCTTGAACATTAACCAGATTGAGTGGCAAAAAAGGATTCGCTGAGATCCACTCCATAGTATGGGATACTTGCAATTCAGTTCGAAACGCAAGACAGGGGTCAGGCACCACAACATCTGGTTTGACAGGTGACATTTCAGGGCCACCAGTCGCCTCCACTGGAGTAAGAACATCTGATCGTTTCGACGTAAACTGAATGGGTGACATCAAGGGAACAGGTAATTTTAGAGGTTTCAGTTGCTACTGTCGAATCATTGGAACATCAGCAGGCTCAACAACTTCCTCTCTCTTGAATGGCTCGGGAGGAATACTAGGAAAACACTAGAGAGCTCATCGGCTGTTTTGGCACTACCGACCAAATCAGGAATACAGCACTCAGCAGTGCCAGATACATTAACCGGCTAAGTTACCACAGGAGGGGTGGGTGAGGAGCAGACGTGTCTCACTCCTCACCATCTACGTACGACGTCTCTTATGCTGCACTGCCAACGCTACCGACTTGGCAAGAAGAATTTCAGCACAGTGCTGCGAAGGTAAAGAAGGAAAGTCGGGAGCAGACAGCTGTACATCCCTCTGTTGTACCATTGCACCAGGGAAATAAGTGGCACTAACTTCGTGAGCACTAAAAACGAGATTAGCTGACGTCAATTCACTACGCTGTTCAAATGAGGACTTCAGTACAAACACACACCGGGGGCAGTTAGATCGGGGGCAGTTAGATCTAAGATGGCCACTTTCCTTGCAGAGAAAGCACGTCCCCATTTGCCCACTGTAGGTGATATGTATGCGATAACCACACACCTGTCAAAGTGAAGGAATGTTACGTTTAACTACCACTACCGCTGAACGGGTTCCGCTATAACATTGCAGCCAGTGTTGACTGGACCAATGTTCGCGTAGTAAACCCCTCACATAGCGGTAAGGGAACAAGACCTCCTTTCGTAAACTGTCATCAGATTTCGGCGGGTAATTGAGCACTGGGACAGTGATGTAATACTGTTCCGGGTTCGCAAGATGCACCATACTTACGGAACGATGACCATGTTTAAAGTTAATTTTGGAACAATAATTCAAAATCAACCTATCTACTTGCAGTGGATCCGACAACTTTACGAAAAAGAGATAGTTTTCAGATTCAAAACACGCAATATAAACCTGATCAGATGTTACATGAGATTTTCAACGAGCCAGTCATGAATCTCCAAAGATCCAGGATGTAAGGAACATGTGGATTTATAGAAACTAATTTTGGCTGTATCTTTTATTGGAATATACTTGGAACCCATGGCGGATTACGAGTGGACTACAGCTAACGTTACGGACCAGGCAAAGATACGACACACACGAAGACACAAACAAGACTGAGGAAAAGATGTGCAGGGTGCCCGACGGTGCGATGAGGTGAACAACATGCCCGTTCGGCGCTCGAGGCAGATCTTCCCCTAGACCACAGTTGGGAGCCTATAAGACTCAAATCTCCAACGGAATAGAACAATGAGCGGTTTGAACCTGTACCCTGTAAGCCTGCGTGCGAAAGGGTGACTGTCTTCTAAGATCAGCCGGCCGGAGTGGCCATGCGGTTCTAGGCGCTGAAGTCTGGAACCGAGCGACCGCTACGGTCGCAGGTTCGAATCCTGCCTCGGGCATGGTTTTGTGTGATGTCCTTAGGTTAGCTAGGTTTTTCCAAGTTCTAGGGGACTGATGACCTCAGAAGTTAAGTCGCATAGTGCTCAGAGCCATTTGAACCATTTTTCTAAGAACACAACGTTCTACTCTACGTCCACAGAGAAATGGCGCAGTGTTCAACTCCGGCACTCACCAAGCCACTTTGGGCCACGGTTACCGGCACCATTTACACAGCCGCACTGCACATCCATGAGAACAGCTCTGCCATGTACACTCTTCTGGAAGGCTGCACATGCATAGCTCACATCTCAGTTGTTCCTTCCTCAGACCGATAACCCTCATCAGCACCCGAGGCAACAACGCTCCACCAAGCGCATCTGCAAGTACACAAAGCAAGCAGATTGGGAAGACAAGATATTAACTCAACAGAGAAGCACCTTTATAAGTTAGCAAATCACAAAAAATGTTCATTTAAGATCAGTTAATTAATCACACTACCCAGTGGCAACCTTCGTTGCTACCAGCTGAAATGCGGCAAGCCATTGCCATATGTTTGACAGGGCATATTTATTTATTTATTGCCAAATTGTAGACCTGTTACCTGATGTTTTAAAACAGGTCGTACATCATACAATTTTTGTTTTTCACCTTTTTGCAGCTTTCTTTTCTTTGCTTTATCTACAGCATTTACATATAATAATACTTTTCAAAATAAAAACAATTTACTGCTAAAATTTTGTTGTTTTTAAGAAGAATATAAAAATACGATAGGATAGACGAGAGATTTGTTTGTATCATTACCGAAAGTGACTGACGGCGAATACCTCGGAATGGTTTCTTCTAGCTGTTTACCGCCAGTCACACACACACACACACACACACACACACACACACACACACACACAAACACACACACACATATATACACACACAAATGGATATTAGTAGAGAAATACTATTTTCTATGCTGTTGTTCTTGTTGTGGTCTTTAATCCTGAGACTGGTTTGATGCAGCTCTCCGTGCTACTCTATCCTGTGCAAGCCTCTTCATCTCCCAGTATCTACTGTAACCTACATCCTTCTGAATCTGCTTAGTGTATTTATCTCTTGGTCTCCCTCTACGATTTTTACCCTCCATGCTGCCCTCCAGTACTAAATTGGTGATCCCTTGATGCCTCAGAACATGTCCTACCAACCGATCCCTTCTTCTTGTCAAGTTGTGCCACAAACTCCTCTTCTCCCCAATCCTATTCAATACCTTCCCATTAGTTATGTGATCTACCCATCTAATCTTCAGCATTCTTCTGTAGCACCACATTTCGAAAGCTTCTATTCTCTTCTTGTCCAAACTATTTATTGTCCATGTTGCACTTCCATACATGGCTACACTCCATACGAATACTTTCAGAAATGACTTCCTGACACTTAAATCAATACTGGATGTTAACAAATTTCTCTTCTTCAGAAACGCTTTCCTTGCCATTGCCAGCCTACATTTTATATCCTCTCTACTTCGACCATCATCAGTTATTATAGCAAAACTCCTTTACTACTTTAAGTGCCTCATTTCCTAATCTAATTCCCTCAGCATCACCCGACTTAATTAGACTACATTCCATTATCCTCGTTATGCTTTTGTTGATGTTCATCTTATATCCTCCTTTCAAGACACTGTCCATTCTGTTCAACTGCTCTTCCAAGTCCTTTGCTGTCTCTGACAGAATTACAATGTCATCGGTGAACATCATTTCCTCTCCATTGATTTTAATACCTACTCCTTTACTGCTTGCTCAATATGCAGATTGAATAACATCGGGGAGAGGCTACAACCGTGTCTCACTCCCTTCCCAACAACTGCTTCCCTTTCATGCCCGTCGACTCTCATAACTGCCACCTGCTTTCTGTACAAATTGTAAATAGCCTTTCGTTCCCTGTATTTTACCCCTGCCACCGTTAAAATTTGAAAGAGTGTATTCCAGTCAACATTGTCAAAAGCTTTCTCTAAGTCTACAAATGCTAGAAACGTAGGTTTGCCTTTCCTTAATCTTTCTTCTAAGATAAGTCGTAGAGTCAGTATTGCCTCACGTGTTCCAACATTTCTATGGAATCCAAACTGATCTTATTAAACTAATAGTTCAGTACATTTCACATAGGTCAACAGCTGCTTTGTTTGGGATTGGAAATATTATATTCTTCTTGAAGTCTGAGGGAATTTCGCCTGGCTCATACATCTTGGTCACCAGATGGTAGAGTTTTGTCAAGATTGGTTCTCCCAAGGCTATCAGTAGTTCTAATGGAATGTTGTCTACTCCTGGGGCCTTGTTTCGACTTATGTCCTTCGGTGCTCTGTCGAACTCTTCACGCAGTATCGTATCTCCCATTTCATCTTCATCTACATCCTCTTCTATTCTCATAATATTGAACTCAAGAACGTCGCCCCTGTATAGACACTCTATATACTCCCTCCACCTCTCTGCTTTCCCTTCTTTGCTTAGAACTGGGTTCATGATATTCATGCAAGTGGTTCTCTTTCCTCCAAAGGTCTCTTTAATTCTCCTGTAGGCAGTATCTATCTTACCCCTCATGAGATAAGCCTCTCCATCCTTACATTTGTCCTCTAGCCATCCCTGCTTAGCCATTCTGCACTTCCTGTTGATCTCATTTTTAAGACGTTTTCATTCCTTTTTGTCTGCTTCACTTGCTGAATTTTTGTAATTTCTCCTTTCATCAATTAAATTCAGTATCTCTTCTGTTACCCAAGGATTTCTACTAGCCCCCGTCTTTTTACCTATTTGATCCTCTGCTGCCTTCACTATTCCATTCCTCAAAGCTACCCATTCTTCTTCTACTGTATTTCTTTCCCCCATTCCTGTCAATTGCTCCCTTATGCTCTCCCTGAAACTCTGTACAACCTCTTGTTCTTTCAGTTTATCCAGGTCCCATCTCCTTAAATTCCCACCTTTTTGCAGTTTCTTCAGTTTTAATCTACAGTTCATAACCAATAGAATATGGTCAGAGTTCACATCTGCCCCTGGAAATGTCTTACAATTTTAAATCTAGTTCCTAAATCTCTGTCTTACCATTGTATAATCTATCTGAAACCTTTTAGTACCTCCAGGTTCTTCCATGTATACAACCTTCTTTCATGATTCTTGAACCAAGTGTTAGCTATGATTAAGTTGTGCCCTGTGCAAAATTCTAGCAGGCCGCTTCCTCTTTCATTTCTTAGCCCCAATCCATATTCACCTACTACGTTTCCTTCTCTTCCTTTTCCTACTGTCGAATTCCAGTCACCCATGACTATTAAATTTTCATCTCCCTTCACTACCTGAATAATTTCTTTTATCTCCTCATACATTTCATCAATTTCTTCATCATTTGCAGAGCTAGTTGACATATAAACTTGTACTACGGTAGTAGGCGTGGGCTTCGTGTCTATCTTGGCCACAATAATGCGTTCACTATGCTGTTTGTAGTAACTTACCCGCACTCCTATCTTATTATTCATTATTAAACCTACTCCTGCGTTACCTCCATTTGATTTTGTACTTAGAACCCTGTATTCACCTGACCAAAAGTCTTGTTCCTCCTGCCACCGAACTTCACTAATTCCCACTATATCTAACTTTAACCTATCCATTTCCCTTTTTAAATTTTCCAACCTACCTGCCCGATTAAGGGATCTGACATTCCACGCTCCGATCCGTAGAACACCAGTTTTCTTTCTCCTGATAACGATGTCCTCTTGGGTAGTCGCCGCCCGGAGATCCGAATGGGGGACTATTTAACCTCCGGAATATTTTACTCAAGAGGACGCCATAATCTTTTAATCATACACTAAAGTTGCATGCCCTCGGGAAATATTACGCCTGTAGTTTCCCCTTGCTTTCAGCCGTTCGCAGTACCAAAGCAGCAAGGCCGTTTTGGTTTGTATTACAGGGACAGATCAGTCAGTCATCCAGATTGTTGCCCCTGCAACTATTGATAAGGCTGCCGCCCCTCATCAGCTACCACACGTTTGCCTGGCCTCTCAACAGATACCCCTCCGTTGTGGTTGCACCTACGGTACGGCTATCTGTATCGCTGAGGCACGCAAGCCTCCCCACCAACGGCAAGGTCCATGGTTCATCTGGGGGTATGCTATTCATTACTAATCCTGTGTATTTAACTTTAGGTGTTCATCCGTGTATAGCATTTGGTGATTTCTTGGCTAGACCGCCAGCACCTTATGCTTATTTACTGTCAAATCTCGGCTTCCTCCTCTTGTTCTTCCTTATTGTCATTGTTTTCGCTGTCTCTGTTTGTATCGCTGTCCATCCTCTGGAGATTTTTTTTACGTTGCATATAGGCATGTCTGTTATGTCGCGTCCTCATGTACTCTTCATGTGTTGTTTCTGAAATTAAATATCTTCAACATTTCGCGGCCCTGTCAGCAACTGTATAAATATTAATTTTAATTTTAATAATGAACATTCTCAGTTGCACCGTTTACCTAGAAATTTACCCAGGTTTTAGTCGGGATAATCCAACCTTCTTCAGAATAACAGTCTTCATCGTTTGTCCATAGTGGACATCGTCAAGCTAGTACCACAAATCCATAAACTATCGTCAGAATGTAAAACTTATCTGGCACTGCCTCGGCCCCACTTCGCGACCGCGATGCGGCAGCCACGTGTGCTGTACTGGAACTCCAGTTTTAGCTTGACGATGTCCGCTGTGGACAAACCATAGATACTGTTATTCTGAAGAAGGTTGGGTTATCCCGACTGAAACCTAGGTAAATTTCTAGGTAAACGGTGCAGTTGAGTCTGTTCATTATTAAAATTAAAATTAATGTTTTTGAAATGCTGTTTGTCAATACGTTTAATTGTGCCCATTGCTCTTCGTCTCTTATTGCTGTGTATATTTCTATGTCTGTTTCTGTGTAGTCTAAATGTAGCGTATGTCTATTGTTCGCGTATTACCCGCAAGTAGGTGTCTGCCTCAGACTAACGAGATATGTGGAATAAGGTCCGTGTCTGGTTAAGAAATGTACCATACCGCGGTGGAACCGATATATTTCATTCTCAACCGCTCCCTTACGTCAGGGAGGAAGTCGTGCAGTCTACGTCCCTTATCACTTACATCCCATTCACCTTATCATGTATATCAACGTCATATTTTAAGGTAACGTATCGTCTCTATCGGCGCACCAGTTATTGTGTGTACCTTACCTAGTCTCCGTATCTTTAACCATTACCCTGCTGCTCGGTATTTGATCGTGATACCTATGGGGCATATTCCGAGCACCACACACAGTGCATCAGCTGAGGTGGTGCCGAAGGCTCCAGATAGCCTAAGCAGGACAGTTCTGTGTCCTCATCTGACCGAAACCTTGTTGGTGACCAGGTTCAGTCTACGTGGCCAAGTGCTAGCTGCAAAGCTGAGTACTGATTCGAAAAGCGCACAGTGGTATGTTCATATTACTGACAGAGGTAATCTGTACTATTTTTAATTTAGTCTCACTAGTTTGTGTAGTATTTTTTCTGCTTTGTCTGTTGTTAGCCTTATGTGTTCGTGGAAATTCCAATGTACCCCAAGATAGCGCGTAACGTTTGCTCTTTTGATGTTTGTGTCCCCAATTTTAACTGAAGGTTTCCTTTGGAGTGATCCTTTCATAAATGTGTATGTTGTTTGGTTCGGGCTATCCTGAGTTTATTATTGTGAGACCATTGTGTAATTGTTTGTTGTATTCCACTGGCTTCCTTTTCCAACTGGGCTCTGTTGTCCGCTGTGACTACAACTAGTAGGTCATCTGCGTAGGCGACAATTCCGTCTGACCCGTCATCCCTATACAGAAGTTGTAGGAGGGATTCGATTGTTATATCCCAAAAGACGGGGCAGCATATCGACCCTTGAGGACAGCCTTTGGTAATTCCTTTATATACTTTCCGGCTGTCCATCTGCCATTCGACTACTCGGTCTTTGCAGGAGTCTAGGAAACTGTTGTACAGTGACTGTGGTACCTCCAGATGTCTTAACTTCTGAAATATTGCGCGCCAGCAGAGATTATCGAATGCTCCGTCAGTGTCAATCATTATTCCCATGGCGTATTTCTGTGTTGTAGCATTAACTATGTGTAGGGCTTGGATAATGGCATCATTTATTGATCTGCCAGTTCTGAAGCTGAACTGGTGTTATACCCCTGAGAGCTCTGTGTGTTTGCAAGCGCTTACACAGTAGCTTCTCCTGAATCTTTGCTAGGCTGTTTACTAAGCATCTTTGGCTCCGAAGGATCCCTGTTCGCTGATGTCAAACAGATGTGCAGAACTATAGACCTATATCTCTAACGTCGATCAGTTGTAGAATTTTGGAATACGTATTATGTTCGAGTATAATGACTTTTCTGGAGACTAGAAATCTACTCTGTAGGAGTCAGCATTGGTTTAGAAAAAGACGGTCGTGTGAAACCCAGCTCGCGCTATTCGTCCACGAGACTCAGAGGGCCATAGACACGAGTTCACATGTAGATGCCGTGTTTCTTGACTTCCGCAAGGCGTTCGATACAGTTCCCCACAGTCGTTTAATGAACAAAGTAAGAGCATATAGACTATCAGACCAATTGTGTGGTTGGATTGAAAAGTTCCTAGATAACAGAACGCAGCATCTCATTCTCAGTGGAGAGAAGTCTTCCGAAATAAGAGTGATTTCAGGTGTGCCGCAGGGGAGTGTCATAGGACCGTTGCTATTCACAATATACATAAATGACTTTGTGGATAACATCGGAATTTCACTGAGGCTTTTTGCAGATGATGCTGTCGTGTATCGAGAGGTTGTAACAATGGAAAATTGTACTGAACTGCAGGAGGATCTGAAGCGAATTGACGCATGGTGCAGGGAATGGCAATTGAATCTCAATGTAGACAAGTGTAATGTGCTGCGAATACATAGGAAGATAGATCCCTAATCATTTAGCTACAAAATAGCAGGTCAGCAACTGGAAGCAGTTAATTCCATAAATTATTTGGGGGTACACAGTAGGAGTGATTTAAAATGGAATTATCATATAAAGTTTATCGTCGGTAAAGCAGATGCCAGACTGAGACTCATTGGAAGAATCCTAAGGAAATGCAATCCGAAAACAAAGGAAGTAGGTTACAGTACGCTTGTTCGCACACTGCTTGAATACTGCTCAGCAGTGTGAGATCCGTACCAGATAGGGTTGATAGAAGAGATAAAGAAGATCCAACGGAGAGCAGCGCGCTTCGTTACAGGATCATTTAGTAATCGCGAAAGCGTTACGGAGATGATAGATAAACTCCAGTGGAAGACTCTGCAGGTTCGACGCTCAGTAGCTCGGTAAGGGCTTTTGTTAAAGTTTCGAGAACATACCTTCACCGAAGAGTCAAGCAGTATATTGCTCCCTCCTACGTATGTCTCGCGAAGAGACCATGAGGATAAAATCAGAGAGATTAGAGCCCACACAGAAGCATACCGACAATCCTTCTTTCCACGAACAATACGAGACTGGAATAGAAGGGAGAACCGATAGAGGTACTCAGGGTATCCTCCGCCACACACCGTCAGGTGGCTTGCGGAGTACGGATGTAGATGTAGTTTTCTTAATAATGGCTGCTTTGAAGGTTTTCCATACTGTAGGTACGCTGACCAGCCGTAAGACATCGTTAGTAACGTTGTTAGGATCGGGGTGATCTGCAGTGTTCCGGAGTGGATACCATTTGGTTCAGGTGCTTTCATGTTTTTGAGCTCTGAGATTGCTAGCGCAACCTCTTCTTGTGTAAATGGGCAGGTGACAGTTGCAGTGTTGTATGGTGTGTGTAGGTTTTCTCTTAGTGTTGTATTTTTTGTGTGTCTGTATCGATAACGTCGTCATGGAGCAGTTTTTACAGCAGAAACTCTGCTGTATTTCTCCATCCCCTGTCATCGTGCTGTCATCCTGTCTCAACGTTCCCAGAAGTAGTGGGGTTTTTATCGTCTCTGTCAGTATTTTGTACTGTTCCCCCCATATATTTTGGTCTGTTTGTGTTGTTATAAATAGCTCCCATTGAGTCTACGTGTGTCTGTATAAGTCTTGTGCCTGCCTATATGCTTCAAGTCTTATGCGTCTTTTCCTGTCTGCTATCGCCCTTCGATATAATTTTCGTTTGCGCCTGGCGCCTTGTTTGAGTCTCGTGAGTTCGTTGGTCTATGATACTGGTGAGCGTTTAGTGTTCTTTGCATTCGGTATTGATGTGATTTGTGCATGTTTTATTACCTGTGTTAGCTTGTGTGCTCTATAATTGATACCTCCATTGATGATTTCTAGATCGTGTTGTTGGATAATTTCCGTTAATTTGTTTCACTCTGCTTTGTGGAACAATAAGTGTCTGATATGTGATTTAGTCCTTGTGTTCTGAGTGTGAGTTAGTGTGTATGTTATGACATTGTGATCACTACTGTCTATGTTGTCATGTACAGTCCAGTTTGTTACGTATGCCACTGCTGCATTATTTGCTAGCGTAAAGTCAATATTACTGCTCGTACCATCGAACTCTGCATATGTTGGCGTAGGTGCTTCTGTGCTCATTACATGTAATTGTGTTTCTTGTATTAGGTCGGTTATTATACGTCCTCTGTCATCTGTTCTATCTAAGATCCAGAGGGTCAATCTGGAATTAATGTCAACACTTGTCACTAATTTTTTGCCTCTGGCCTACGTTGCTAGGTCTCTGATGTCGTCTGCGTACGGATGTATTTGATGGCCGTTTCGGGTGTACATGGATGCAGTCACCCATGTGACGTCCCCTCAATTTTGTCTATGGTAGCTACGTGTTAAAAGTTCTATTTAAAATTGCTATTGCAGCCTTACAGTCATTGCTGCCTGTTATTGTGGTAGCATGTTTTGGTAGACATCTTAGTTGCCCATTTCTATTACAAGGTTCTTGTAAGCACATGATGTCTGCCTGCAAGTCTTATGCTATTTTAGGGATTTTCCCACTGACTCTCATACTGTTTTTTGTATTATGTTGTAAGACATTCAATTTTTGTCTATGCGTTCTGGGTGTTTTACGAGTACAAGACATTTACTGCCTGTCTGTGAGTAATCGAAATATGTTCGCCCGTGTACTCTTACATGATCTATAATAGGGTGAGTCATGAATGAGGAAAAATATGTCATGAAAATTGTCACACACTGAGCTACAAACTTAAATTCGTTTTCCGCATGTTCCTATGTAAATAAATGACAATGCAATTGAATGGTGGACTTTTGGGTGTTACTGTGCGCCGTCATTGGCCCAGTGGAGAGTTCGGCAACATGGCACAACAGGCGAGTGTTGTAGGTAGTCTAGCCGCTCACGAGAAGGCGAGGCATACAGCGTCAAGCGACGGTCTGCGTGACACTGCGAGCAATGACAGCGACCACATCTATCTCGTACCGGTTACACTGGCCGGCATTATGTGTCGTGGCTAGTTGGTATAGAGAAAGGAACGTGAGGAGGGGCTGCACTACTGTACATGCATGTTTTATAATTTGGTTTATGTGTCCCAGACTTAGTTTTAAGAAACGAGAACACAGATACAGAATATAAAATACAACTACACAGGTATGTTGCAGTTAATAGAAACGAATACAATACAGCTGTAAAAATCTAAATTAACGTAGAAACACATGACAAGAAGCTGCAGTGGCGGTATATAAGTACTGTTCGAAATGATGTCCACGATGTGTGTGGCAAAGTTGAACTCTTTCCAAGAAGGATTGCTGATCACGATCCAATATGTCTGTATCTCTTTGCGTAATATCACAGGCACGTTGTATGCTGCGTTGACGGGTGTTGACTCAACAACCTCTCCTCCATGAATCACAGATTTCAGATGGCCCCACAAAAAGATAACCAGTGGATTCAGGTCTGGCGATCTTGCTGGCCGTGCTACAGGGCCTCCACGACCAACCTATTTCGAAGGGAAGGCATTGTCCAGGTGGCGTCGCATCGTGCAGGTGAAGTGAGCGGGGGCACCATCATGCATGTACCACAGGTTCTCACGAGAGGCCAAACTAACTTCTTCCAACAGTTCCGGTAATATAGCACACAGGAATCGCGGATACCGCTCTCCTGTCAGCCTTTGTGGTAGCATGTGTGGCCCAATGAGATGGTGCTCAATAATACCACACCAGATATTGACACCGCATCGTTGCTGGTACCCTCGTATCACTGTGCTGTGGGGGTTTTCTTCCGCCCACTCGTGCCAATTATGCGAATTCACTAAACCCTCCTTCGTGAAATAGGCTTTGTCGGTGAACAGTACCGTTCGTGAAAAATGCTGGTCGTGGGTCTGACGCTGTAGGAGAGAATTGCGGAAGTCCAGCCTCCTCTGGTAGTTTTCCGGAAACCTTCTGCATGCGAAAGGGATGGTAACGGTTTCTATGAAGTACTCGCATAACAGTAGACTGTGACATTCCGACAGCAGTGGCGAGAGACCTGGTCGTTATTGTTCGGTCTTCCGTAACAGTTTTTAACACTTTTTCTTCGTCATCCGCACTGTGCGTCGACGTCGTCCATGACCACTAAATCCTGGAGGTGCTACACGTGCACCATATTCCCTCAAGCGCCTATCCATAGAGTAAAACGTTCTTGCGGATGGATGGCGCCGGCTAGGAAATCTGTCGTGGTACAGTTGCCTTGCGACGTCAGCTCTTCCACCTGCAAGCCCGTTGGTGAGGTGGATGTCGTCGTATACCTCGTTTGTGAAACTTGCCATGGTACTGTAGTAACACTGCGACTCGGCCGTTAGCAGCTGTCGACATGGCAAGTATCTGACAGAGCGAGCAGCGCAGAGGTGTTGAAAACACGTCATGTACGCCGCGGTTTGACTTCCGTCGTTGACCACTCCGCTTACAGGACACACATGGCACTGTATACTCCGTTACCGCCGGCAACGTGTGCTTCACAAGTCCTTGTACAACTTCACATACATTACGATGGGATTTGTTCATTCTCGTATCTTTCAAACGCTGGCAGATACACATCAGCCCATTGGTGTGTCATGTGTTGTATCTATGAGTGAATGACATGTCGTGATCGTGAGGCTCGTCGGTATTTCGTTCAATTGTTAACAGGTGTCTTTGTTTTACGTACACAGTACACCGGGAAGAACGAAATTAACAAGGTGCGTCACGTGTTACGCATAGCAGCGTGCGCTCCTCGGCGTATTTTTCCTCATTTTGACTCACCCTGTATATTTTGTCCACGTCGAACGGTTCTGACTTGCCCAGGCAGACCTGGAGCATGAGGTGGAGCAGCCGCTCTGCTCATGTAGGAATATTTTCTATCCTTAGGATGATTCTGTCTGTCTGGTCAGTTATTGGAAAATAGAGAGAATCTCGCTTTCGATGGCACAATCTAAGTGGCATCCTCTGCGCGGTTTGCAGTGTCTCTTTTTTTCTCTAGCCTACATAAAAGTAAGTTAAATTCTAAATTATCATAAGTAGGTGTATCTGGCTAGCTGCTGGTGTTGGTTTCTGTTGCAGTTTCGTAGATGGTACTTGATAGATTGTGGCCTGGTGTTGGCCGCTGATTGGGATACATTTTGGGATGTCTCACTGTTACACTTCGTTTTGTCACATGCTTCTTCAACGCTTTTTGTCTTCACACGTTTTTTACTGATGTTGGTGGCGCTTGCTGGTGTTGTGTCGGTGATGGTGGTGATTTCTGTGGGACTGACCGTATGTGTCATGTTTTCCTTGTTGATGTTTGGAGTGGTGTTTATTCGAGACACACGTTGACAGCGTTTCAAATATCACATGTATCTGCCTCAGATTTTTTTTTCATTTAATTTGTCTTCTTTTATAAGTCTGGGTCCGGTAGCTCTGATTGTTACGATGTGTGTCGATTGGGGCTCTACATATCTGTCTATTCCGTGCTCCTTTAGCCCGGGGTGAAGAGTGCTCCCCGAGACAAATTTGACTGCTTTGATGTACTGTCCACATTTACGTGTGTCATAGGGTTTTCCAGGTGATGATAATTCCGGTTTTTGTTCATCTTGTGTACGTGTGATGCGATGTACTTCGGCTGGGAGAAATTTTGAATGAGTATATCGGTTTTGTTTGTATATAGGTAAGGTCATCTTCCAACTTATCTATCCTCTGCGTTAATGTTATTTGAAAGTTTATCCAGTGTTGTAATTTTCTTTTAATTTGCTTTTCCACCTCGTAGTGGATGGAGCCATCAATTGTAATGCCATCTATACATTCTATCGTATTAATACAGCTATCCTGTAACTTCGTTTAGTGTGTTAGGGAAGGGATGAGATCATTATCGTCGTAATTCTCCGGCAGAAAATTCATTTGTCTTCTCCAGGAAATTGCTCTTTGGTAGTAGGGTTGACGGTGATTTGTATTTATGTTTTTTGGATGATTGCCTTTCGATGTTCATATTTCTTGTGTGTGCTGATTTTAGCTGCTATAGTCTATACTGTCCAGGAGCCGGTCAAGCAATTGATTATAGGTTTGACAATCACTTCCATTTGTTTTATGGCAGACACGGCCTATGTATTTGCAGGGGATGCAGACGCAAACTTCAGATCTCAGACGTGTTCTCACTGCGCTTGTGTCCTTGGTTGCCGCACTTAGCATACGTAACGTCGGTCTTTCTGCAGGTTTTAGTCATATGTCCTAGGTCACAACACTTTAAACACTGGTTTACTACTGTATAGTCTTCCACAGGGAGTGATTCGAAGTCTATGTAGACTCTGTGTCTTCGTGTAAGGACTCCGATACAGATGTGGCCTGACCTCCAGTATCTGGTGACCGAAAACTTTCATTTGACTTTTCTGTCGAAGTCTTTTTTAGTGGTGTCACCGCTTAAATTCGGCTCGTAAAGGCTTTCTAGAATCTCCTCGTCGGTAAGTGTATCTGGCACGTGATATTCTGCCACGAGTGGCTTGCATTTTCGCGGTCCTTCACAGACAATGGTGTGCAGGTCTTTAGTCTTTTCTATTATTTTCGACAATCCTCCTTTGTTTCCGTTTATACTACAACTGCAGTCTGGGTGGTTCTGATTGACTTGATATGCATATTCCCTTTCCTAGGAATTATGTTATCCCTTACAAAGTTTGTATTTGTAAGTCTTTGACTGGATTTGGCGCTCTCTGTAGTTCGCCTTAGTCGCCTATTTTGATCGTTTAGGCAGGACAGTTGGGTTCAAGTCTAGTTATTTAGAAAGCTTAGGAAACCACTTTGTGCTGATCCCGGCGGAGGTTCGAGCCCTCCCTCGGGCATGGGTGTGTGTGTTTGTCTTTAGGACAATTTAGGTTAAGTAGTGTTTAAGTTTAGAGACTGATGACCTTAGCAGTTAAGTCCAGTAAGATTTCACAAACATTTGAACATTTTTTTTTGGAACAATTTGTCTCTAAAGACGGCTAACGGAGCATATGAAGTACGCTTAATTTTTAACTCTACACCTACTTCGCTCCGTATTTTCTCTATGGTTGCTCTCTTTAGACTCCTCCGTGTGTTCCATTCCGGGTGCGACGCTGATGGCTCGAGCTAGCGTCTTACCTCAAGCTGTCCTTTTTCTTCCGTCGGCCCCTGGTGTGGTGGTGTCTCTGCTTCGTCGGCTGAAATCCAGGGCCAAGCGTAGGCAGGCGGTTGTTTACAGACAGCAGGGAACACAGCTGGTGGCCGCTGCTGCTGACGTAGACGGCGCAGCGCGGGGAAGCTGGTGGCCGCTGCCGAAGCGTCGGATTCCGCTACAGCTAGTGAGGTGCCGCAGCGAGAGGCGCGGAGTGCTGACACGCAAGAACCGACGTGGCTGACTGGCAAAACCGACACACGCTCGGCCAGCGGGAGGGTGACGGCCTCTCCGTTGACGCGTTGCAAACGACGAACGCGCTAGAACTTCTTTAATCACTTTCTCTGTTTTATTTACAGTACCTAATGAGTAAACGAGAACGGACTGTGTAAGATAATACCCCCGGTATTTTACCGAGAAAAACTGCATCTGAATGCGGATTCACATCACACTAAAACCGACTCGGCGGCCATCTTGACAGGGCATACTGGTCAAGAAACTCGAACACCTTCTCACTCCATAATAAGCACCCAACAAGCGGCTAGTTAACACAGTTTGACTTCGTGTGACGGCTGCTTTCACACGTGGCAGGAATCCTGCCCTGCAAAAGCTGTCCACAGAAACACTGGCACAACGGTAAACGTCAGGTGGCTTTCACCTTGCGGTTGGCCCCATTCCTATTCGTCAAAGTTACCCAGTACTAATCTCCTCTGTAGTCATGACCAACATATACCAGAAAGGACTTCGTCTACAAACACCAGACCCACAATGTGAAGCTGCGGAGAATTCGTCCACCAGACCCACAATGTGAAGCCACTGCAGCTAGCGCCAGTTAGAACTGCAACCCGCTTCCCACTCTGCTCGTCGATAACCACCTCCTTGTCCAGCCACTGAACTCCCAGCGAGACAGACAGCTGACGCAGCATGCGGATCATGGACAGCGTTCTCTTGCCAAAGATGAGCATGTGATCTGTCGAATCGTGGCATGACTCACAGACGTCGCCGCCACCCTATGTAAGTGTCTGGTATTTGATTATAGCATTGATGTCAACTGCAGTAGTGCTGAAGCACATCTCTGTCACCTGTGATCGTCCGGAAATCTTTCTTAGGCAGCATTAGTTTCCATCATTCTCTCCCATCATCCACCCCACTATGCTATCCTAACAATAAACTTCCATGTGTTATTATTCTGGGCAAGGAGTTTATACGTGCACGCGGCAGAACAGAGGTTCACTGTTCGACCATGTATTTGTTGGAGGTGTGAAATGTCCGAACATTGTCCAATTACCGGCCCTAATTGTACTTTATACGGTTTATGCCCTCCTGTTCTACTCTTGTTATTACACTGTCCAGTCACATTAACGTGCCTACCTGTCAAGAACCTGAATAACCTCCTTCTGTGGCTCGTAACGTGCAGGAAGTGAGTCAATGGAATTCTGAAAGGTACCGAGAGGAATGTGGCCAGTGCACAAGGGTTCTCAGTTCCATGGCACGAACAGCCCGAGCGACGTGATCCTATAGATTCTCGATTGGGCTTAAATTTGCGGATTTTCGTGGCCAGGGGAGTACTGTAATCTCATCCTGGTGCTCTTCCAAATGCGCACGTACACTGTGAGCTGTGTGACACGTTGCGTTGTCCAGCTAGTAGATGCCATTGTGTGGAGGAGAAACAAATTCCATGTAGGGGTCGATTCAGTCTCAGGAAGTAGATGACCACAATAACACAATAAGGCGAACTGCCATCATAACTCGAACTTTTAAAATTTCTCTACTGAAGGTATAAGTAATAAACAATTTAACAATACGCTGATGTGACACAAAACATGGGACAATTCCTAATATCGAGTGGGACCACCTTTTGCTCGACATAGTGCTGCAATTCAACGTGACATGGACTCAACTAGTCTTTGGAAGTACTCTGCTGAAAAACTGAACCTTGCTGCCTCTATAGTCGTCCATAATTGTGAAATGATAGCGCAGGATATTGTGCTCGAACTGTCCTTTCAATTAATTCACATATATGTTCAATTGCATTCATTCGGGCTATATGTGTGGCCAAATAATTCGCTCGAATTGTCCAGAATATTCTCCAAACCAATCGCCAACAATTGTGGCCCAATGACATAGTATATAGTAATCCACAAAAATTTCATCGTTGTTAGGGGACATGTACTACATGAATGGCTGCAAATGGTCTCCAAGTAGCTGAACACGAACGAAGACTCAGGCTGTTCAATGTGAAAGAGCCAATAACGCTGTGGGACCAACACAAGCTTGCACGGTGCTTTGTTAGCAACCTGGTTCCATGGCTTCACGGGATCTGCGCCACTCTCGAAACGCACTATCAGCTCTTACCAACTGAAATTGGGACTCATCTGACCAGGCCACGGTTTTACAGTCGGCTATGGTCAAAACGGTATGGCCACAAGCCCAGGAGAGTAGCTGCAGGTGATGTCGTCATGTTAAGAGAGTCACTTGTGACGGTCATCTGCTGCCACAGGCAATTAAAGTCAACTATCGGCGCACTGTTCTAATGATACGTTCGTCATACGCCCTACTATATTTCTGCGGTTTTTTCACGCAGTGTTCCTCATCCCTGAGCACTGACGACTGTTCTCACTCTTTAAGTGAAGGCCGTTCACCACTGCGTTGTCCATGGTGAGAAGTAATGCCTGAAATTTGGTATTCTCGGCACATTCTTGACACTGTGGACTTTGGAATAATGAAGTGATTTCAGAAATGGAATGTCCCATTTGTCTAGCTCCTACTGCCATTCCTCGGTGAAAATAATTACGTCGAAAACATTTTCACGTGAATGACCCGAGTACAAATGACTGCTCTGCCTTGTGTATACACAGCTAAAACTTGTATATGCGATACTACCGCCATCTGTATATGTGCATATCGCTATTCTATAACTTAAGTCATGTCTTGTAAGGATTAATCCTATGCTATTAAAATTAAATTTTTAGTAATTCGCGGTTGTTTCATGCCCGGCAACGGGGGAACTATTCGTCCAGAGAGAAAGCCAATATGGTCCTTTGAGTAGGAAACGTAATGTAGTGTAACATTTGCTAGACTCAGCGGTTTTCGAGTTATTCAAGAAAAACATGAAAAAGTGACATTTAAACATCCACCGACCCTCAAGCTAACACAGGTCAGGATTTTTAGTGTTATTCGTGGCATTCCCTCCTGCCACAGTACAAAGAAAATTTTCCCTGTTCGACCTTTTATGCTCTTCTTTGGCTCGACTAAAATGCTGATTGAAATTTGGTAGATGTCGCATCCGAGCAGAATTTTAGGTGGACAGCACGAGCAGTAACACATGTGGAGACAGAAATGTAGGATTTTTTTGACAGTGTGCCCGTCACTCGTACTCGCACTGCATAGTCGAAGAGTCAGTTGCGCGAAGGAATCCTTAACTAGGGTAAAGTAGAAAACGGTAAGCTGAGGATACAGTTTTGAGGGCGGAGGCAGAAATGCGAAGTTGTAATTTGTGGTCTGTCATAGTATGCTGTACCATGGCTGGTTTTAATAAAGTACAGTATCCGTTAGTGAGGCAGCAGTACCCTCGGCGAGTAACTTCTACGGCGCAGAGCCGGCGCTGCAGCGCGGGTGCGCTACGCGGGATGCGGCGACGACAGGCGCTGTACGCTGCGCCGCCGAACGAAGGCAATTGCAGGCTGGAGGCCGGGCGCCGGCGTCGCACCTGCCAGGCGCGTAACGAGCGGCGTCGTTAGGCGGCGAGCGGCGAGCTGCACGGCTGCCGGCTGCCGGCATCACCGCTGCGTCCCTCCACCTAGCTGCAGCGCCACCGCTGCAAGTGCCGTGCGTGGGGGAAACTACCAAGGTTTTGTTATAATTTCCCCGCATTTATAAGCGACCGTCTCCTAGATTCATAAACGGATTATCCATAAAGTACAGGCGAGGCTGCACATCCTAAGTGCTCCGCCCTGTCAGAGGACTTGTCTTTAGCTTCTTGGCTCAGTTTTCGAGGGCGGAAGGAAGGAGAGGGCAGGGGAGAAATAATTTAGCGCTTTGGAAAAGAAAGTAATACGTGTTTTACGGAGTATAAGACATATTTAAAAAAAATAATTTTTATCATTTTTACTATTAGATAGCAAAACCAGGCTATAAAACCGAACTGACCTTTAAAATCCTTGAAAATCATCATCTGAACTTCCTTCTTCTTCTTCTTCTTCCTCGTCCTCTTCGGATATAATACGGCCTTCACTGCTATCGAGAGCGTTTCTTAACAATAATGTCATCTCTCACTCGAGACCACGTCAGTTTAATCCATTGATACACTTCTTTGATTGAAGGTGGTTTTAAAGCTCCCATCGAATTGCACTCATACTAGTTTTCATTCTCCATTTTCTACATTCCTCTCTCATATACAATTTAAATGATTTATTTATTGAGTCATAAAGATGTTTCAGTTGTGAAGTAAGTCCTTCCAGAATAATAGCAAGCTTTGTATTTCTCTGTTTTCAATATTCTTTCACAGAATTTTTCAAATGATCACTAAACTGATCTAGCACAGGAAGGGAACTCTTCTTCAATAAAGTACCTTTCCTCCTCTGCTACAGACTGTTAATCCATAATTTCATACCAGCCTCGTCCATCCAACTCTTGTTATGAACGTGACCAAAAACATCTGGAGGTATTTCAGAAGGTTTTGGCATTGTTTTGGGCCTGAAAATGATCATTGGGCTAAGCTCAGTGCTGTCAGCACAAATAAAAGGAAAACAGTGCAGAGCATTTTTTTCGTGTACACATGTTTTTATAGTTACAGTTTTAGTATCTTTCAAGGCAACAGTTCTGTGGCTCGGCACATTAAACATCAGAGAAGTTTCGTTCATATTCGCTATTTGCCTTAATTCCACCCTAGTTTCCTTTCGATGTTCAATAATAAAGTGATGGAAAGATAATAATTTGTATTCATGCTGTTGTGGCATTTTCTGAGATATTTTGACTTTGGTTCGCACACTAAGCCCATGTTACGTCAGACACCTGTAGCACTAACCAACTCCATCCTTAAAGTCTTTTAACTTACACTGTAGCGCCAGCTTAAGAGCGTGTATTTGAATCATTTGTGAATTAATTCCAACGCCTTTTTGACAGTGTTATCGAATACATTTCAATAAGTCATCTTCTACTATTGGCCATTTTGCCTTCGGTCCTCTATTTGCACTTTTAGTTTTCCCTACTTTTACCGTTCTTTACTAGCCCGCCAATCATGAATTTTTTTTTCTGTTGATGCAGAGTCGAAATTCTGCTCAATTGCTCTGTTTCCATGTTCCTCTCCATATGTTATTATTTTCAATTTATAGCCAGCATCATAAAACGAAGCGCCAGAGAAACTGATATGGGCACGCGCATTTAAATACAGAGATATTTAAACAGGCAGAATAACGGCGCTGCGATTAACAACAGCTACATAAGACAAAAAGTGTCTTGCGCAGTTGTTAGATCGGTTACAGCTGTTACAATGGCAGGTTATCAACGTTTAAGTCAGTTTGAATGTGGCGCTATTGTCGGTGCAACAGCAATGGGACACAGCGTCTCCGAGGTAGCGATGAAGTGGAGATTTTCCCTTACGACCATTCCACGAGTATACCTTGAATATTAGGAATCCGTTAAAACATCAAATCTCCTACATCTCTGCGGCCTGGAAAAGATCCTGCAAGAAAGAGACCAACAACAACTTAAGAGAATCTTTCAACGTGACAGAAGTGCTACTCATCCGCAAATTACTGTAGATTTCAATGCTGGGCCATCAACAAGTGTCAGCGTGTGAATCATTGAACGAAAAGTCATCGATATGGGCTTTCGGAGCCGAAGGACCACTCGTGTACCCTTGATGACCACACGACACAAAACTCTACACGTCGCCTGGGCCCGCCAACACCGGCATTGGACTGTTGTTGACTGGAAACATGTTGACAGGTTAGACGAGTCTCATTTCATATTGTATCAGCAGACGGAGGAGCACGGGTATGCAGACAACCTCATGAATCCAAGGACTCTGCATGTCGGCAGGGGACTGTTCAAGCTGGTGGAGGTTCTGTAATGGTGCGGGGCGTGTGCAGGTGGAGTGATATGAGACCTCTGATACATCTAGGTACGACTCTGACACGTGACACGTACGTAAGCATCCTGTCTTTATTTATTGTGCAGGGACTGATGGCCTCGCTGTTTGGTCCCCTACTCCAAACCAACCAACCAACCATTGTGCATTCCGTCGGACTTGGGCAATTCCAGTAGGACAATGCGACATCCCACATCCATAATTGCTGCAGAGTGGCTCCACGAACATTCTTCTGAGCATAAAGGCTGGCCACCAGACTCACCAGACATGAAAGTTATTGAGCATATCTGAGATGTCTTGCAAAGTGCTGTTCAGAGGAGACCTCCGTCACCTTGTACTCTTCCGAATTTAAGGACAGCCCTGCAGGATTCATGGTGTCTATCCCGTCCAGCACTACTTCAGAAATTAGTCGTTTTGCGCTACTTCAGTCTGCTCACAGGTACACTATACTATATTAAGCAGGTGTACCAGTTTCTTTAGCTCTTCGTGTATGAATACCTCTTATATTTTTCCATTACGAAACTGGCTACTAAGAAATATATTGTACTGTTACTGATAACACAATTCACTTTCAGATCAAGTTCACTGGCGCCGTAGACTGCAAACACTCATCGTAGGCTAGACATTGTTCTGAATCTGTGATGGTGCCGCGGGAGGGAAACAGTGTTAGCAAACTTGTGAATCTTCGCAACTTATGTTCGTCGCTGCTGGTTAAATACAGTGTTGCCAGTGTTTCCAACGAAATTGAATATATCGCCATTTTTAAGACTGGTCAGAGTTTTAAATCAAACATTGGATATTTTAAAATTAATTTCTAGTATAATACGCAGCAGACTTTTGGAGGCAATCTTTGGAGAAACAGACACTGTGTGAGGTAACGGGCGAGTTGTGGCTCCCTGAAAATATTCTAAGTTCGGAGTTGCCATGGCTGCACGGGCCACTTGGCAAGCCAGGGGCTCGTCAGCAGCCGCGTGGTGCTGAACATTAACCGGAGCAAGAGGGGTAGTCCAGCGCGTGGTCCAGGCCGACAGCGCGGCTGGGAATTCCATGTTGACACTGTGTTGAGGACTGTGCTTTGTGTCGATGAAGGAGATTTGTTTGCCGGAAGTGCCAAAGATAGCGGATTTGGTGAAACCATAACGGCAGACGTTTCTCAGTACATGAAGGAATTAATAATAGCTAGAGGAATCATGATACCTTAAAAAGATAAATGTACATTACCATTATTTTCACGACGATTCTGATGGTGTAATCAGATTTTCAGTATCTTTATTAGTTTAAAGTTTAGTGTCTGACTGTAAATTATACAAGTGACATCCAGCAGCGAATTTCCAAAAACCATTTAAATCTAAATGGTTCATCCGATTCTGTCGATCAACTTGTCTTTAGAGAGCTATTACTGTAAAATGCTATGTGGTATAAATTACAAGCATGTAACTTGAATAGTACATGAGTCATTGGAGGTCAGATTGGCTGATAACTACGGATCTCGTCAGGTCATAAGTACTCCACAGTTACACGAAAAAGAAAACAGTAGCAGCTTGCTTATAAACATATTTATTCGTCTATGTCTTTGTTTGTATCGGGTATATCCTATTCATGAAAAAATCGGTCAAATATTAACTGTGTTAAAAGAAAACGGTAACAGCATGCTTATAAATATATTTATTCGTCTATGTCTTTGTTTGTATCGGATATATCCTATTCATGAAAAAATTGGTCAAATATTTACTGTGTTTTAGAAAGCACAGAGGCATTAGGCTACTGGCCTACTTTTGTTTCTGTTCCTTTGATAAACTTTTAATTAATCTAGTTATGTA
Source organism: Schistocerca piceifrons (assembly GCF_021461385.2). NCBI lineage: Eukaryota > Metazoa > Arthropoda > Insecta > Orthoptera > Acrididae > Schistocerca > Schistocerca piceifrons. The sequence continues at coordinate 407,233,224 of NC_060139.1, forward strand.
TTTAATAATGTGTTTTAGAGCGTGCTTAATGGTCCAGCCGCGGGAATATTTATTTAATTTCAAGTTATTTAAGTGGAAATCCAGCATTTTGTATGTGTTTCAGTATGTTTGTCAGTGTGTGTTGGCTTGGAGAGATGGCGGGAGCGCTCTAGCCAATCAAAGTGCTCATTACTACAGTAGGTGACTACCGAAGTCAATGGAGAAACTGCATGAAAGTGGGGGAGGATGACAGGGTGCGCACATTAGACGGGGGTAGGAGGGGGGGGGGGGTGCTGGAAAGGAAGGCGAGATGGGCAGGCACAGGAAATACTTGGAGAGTTTTGCGCGTGGTCGTAGGAGATAGAAATATTTCGAAGTGCTGACTTGTGCACTTATGAGATTTCCGTGGCTTCTGCAGTGAAGACATAATATGCGTTTAGAAGTGAATATCTCGCGAGCTATGTTGTTGCTCATAATTAATTACTTGAAATAAGAATCTATTGTTTCCCTGATATTCAACTAACATTTTATTTAATTGCTGGACCATCGACACCAATAAGTGTTCTACAGTAATAAATTGCATTCTTAAAGGTACTTCTGCTACCATACTCATCATTTAAAGTCGTTAAAATAGTATCTGCAGATTTTATTTAATTGCAAGCTTTCATTTATAAATTTCTATGTTGCATTCAAAATTCGCAATTTTCGAATGATAGGAACCTTCGACCATTCGATTCATGTGTGTATTCATATTCTATACTGTAGACTCAGAAGTATTTGGCATGTAATGTGACAACTACTTATCCCAGCCCCCACACAGCAAAACCAGCCAAAACTTTTAATATTTCATCTCTGAATATGAGGGTATGTAGTTGAGGGCTACCATTAATTTTTTTTGAAAGCCCGCAACTGGCTATAGCAGCCATTCCACCATCCTGGACGAGCTTGAATCGGCGCTGTATGTGGCGTCTGATTCCATTTTCCTTGACGCACTGCAGGATATGATGGGAAATTTCATTGTTCGCTTGCGTCAGCTCCGTGCTAAGAGTGGTGAACATTTTCCGAGAACGTTTTTATGTGACTGAAATGACTGCCCGCAGAGGACGAGTTTAATTATGCACGCTCATATATACGAGCTGCACAGCATAAAGCGCTATCTGTCAGTAGCTTTTCCAATTGTTTCGAAACTTTGTACAACTTCTGTATACCATTAGCATTCAAAACAACTTGCAGTCCTCTCTGGAATCATAAATACTATTCCTACATGGTTTTCAAGGGAATATTACACCATTAATTCTGCAAAATAGTGGCAAGTTCAGGTATCGATGATGCAGGTGGATGGAGATCATGCACATTTCTCACCAGGTTTGGCCACAGTGGCTCAATATTCCTGAGATTTTGGATTGTGGTGGCGAGCAAAGGTGCGACAATTCATTCTCGTGCCAAAAAAATCAGTCTTGGACGATGCAAGCTGGATGAACAGGCGTCCTGTCGTGTTGGAACCATTTGGGAAGAAAGATCGGAGCATTGGATGGATTGATCACCCAAAATGGTTACACACACCTTGGCAGCAATGCGACGTTCCAGACGGGCCGTGGAATACCACACTATGGTTGCCGAAAGGATCGCCGAACCTCCACCATAATTCTCTATTGTGTTGTGAACTCGGCCAAATCATGAAACAGTGTAACTTGTGTGACTCTTTGTCGTTGCTCTATAGTCCACCTTTTATTGCTTCGGTAGCACGTTTTCTTGTTACGGGCATTTGCATCACTGATGTGTGGGTTAGGAATTCAAGCTTGCCGTAAAATTCCGTGCTTATGTAGCTCCATTGGTGTAATTTTGATGCTGGCAGGGTTCGAGAGTGCGACAGTCAGCCTCTGCAGTGACTTATGCTGCTGTCGTTTCCTTATTTTTCGTCACAGTCCTCTCCAATCACCGTCAATTACCGTGTCTCTAACACTCAAGACACACTTTCGCTCCCGGGTTCGATTCCCGGCGGGGTTAGGGATTTTCTCTGCCTCGTGATGGCTGGGTGTTGTGTGATGTCCTTAGGTTAATTAGTTTTAAGAAGTTCTAAGTTCTAGGGGACTGATGACCATAGTTGTTAAGTCCGATAGTGCTCAGAGCCATTTTTTTGAACACACTTTCGCCCGGGTTGTGACTTAACGGGTGATGTTTCTTACGATTACCCTGTATACAATATAGATCTACGACAAGGTGCCTCTTGAGGTACCAAGCACTCAGGATACATTGGTTACGAAAGGTCCCACCAAATGAGCACCAACAATTGGCCCACATTTCAGTTCACTTATCTCGGACGTGACGAACTCACAACTACGCTGAACGGTGTTCTGACCTCGCTTGACACTTGCAACGTATTGAGGACATTGCACAGGTGCCGTATGTGATCAAATACAACCTGCAGGCTGGCTAGTATTTGCATTCATGTTGCAGCATGCATATCTCCCTGTATCTCCGTATTTCTGTGTAACAGCTCCATATATCAATGCACGGTTAGCATTAAGTATCTACGGTGAGATGACTTGCCTGGCGTAGAAATAATAACCTATATACATAACTCTTCCTCGTACGTCAATTACTGAAGACCGTTCCGAGACAGTTTAGCAGACAGAAAATCACTGCGACGGATTGATATTTATAGTATAAACTGTGAAATGATAGTAAAGAAATTAAGGCCAAGAACAAGGATCGGGAATAATTTAAGGAAAACACTTAATAGAGTGGCCCAACTTCATCCGTCATTTATCTTTCCGAAACAGATATTTTTAATTAATTCAGTCATGTGCCAACCAAGAATCTAATACATACAAGTAGTTAAGGCTTTTAAATTAAATTCACAACATATAAGGACATTTGTATTATACATAAAATTACAAATAGTACTAAAATTGTCAACTGTGCAACACAATGGTGGCCGGACTACAGTCTCCGCCACTAGAACGCAACTGTGGGCTGATCCCACAACATGACTTGAATATAAATTCAACAAAGATTAAATAAAATACATTAAAATGAATACATCTTGACTAGTTATTCTGCTCTAATATAGACAAGGTATGGCCAAGCTGCCCAAAGGCTATCCACATGTAAAACCGAAACAACAGTAATTCAAATGGTTCAAATGGCTCTAAGCACTAAGGGACTTAACTGCTGAGGTCATCATTCCCCTAAAACTTAGAACTACTCAAACCTGGCTAACCTAAGGACATCACACACATCTATGCCGGAGGCAGGATTCGAACCTGCGACCGTAGCGGTCACGCGGTTCCAGACTGAAGCGCCTAGAACCGCACGGCCACACCGGCCGGCAAACAACAGTAGTATTTCACTGATTGGCGACAAGTCCGTTCCACATAAATCACGTTAAACACTTAAATGAACTACCAGGCCTCTAAAACACAATTGAAATGATAATGACAACTAAATCCTAAGCTTTGTTAAAGAAATCAAGCATCTCAGCGCTCAGTTTTCCCAAAGATTTTTATCACACGCTCACAAGGTCTTTACAATAGCAGAAATAGTGAGTTAATTACTTCCTAATCCGGCGACATTCCCCGCCGTGACACGATATCAAACGAATGACAACACGTTACTCAGCCTGAGGCTTGAACGGGAGATCCGCAGAGTAGCGTTTTACCTGCCAACACCTAGACCTCGAGCGACGACGGAAAAGCCGTCGAAGCAGACGGAGAACGCGTCCCTATCCCGGGACGGCAGAACAGCAACGTGTCAGCCGCTGCCGATACAAGGCTGTCAACATATAGCAAACAACAAACAGCAAAACAAGTCTGATAAAAATTTACATACACAGTAATACTTAAACGGGCAACTGAAAATTGAAGTGTTAAAACTTCAGTATGGGAACGTCCGCCGATAACATTAAAAGTTGACCTCCCCAGAAGCAATGTACCATGTCATTCAAACGAATAAGAAATCAGTGTATACCTTTACTGGGGCCTCTTACATGTTAATAGATAGAGTAATTGGAATACGCAGGAAATGGCAGGTAGCCGTTTAAAATATACAAATGTAACCTGTAGAAGATGTCAAATCAAACACCTTTCAGCTGTCTAGTAACCAAACTTATTTCATCTGGCTACCACTTTCTGCAATCTACTACGCTGTAGGGCTCCTCAACACGGAGTAAGAGAGTGTGCAAATACAAACAAGCATACACGTGCGTAGCTTTAGGCTCAGCCCACGCAGCTTTAGTTACAGACTAAGTCTAATAACTCGCCCCAGCAAGGGCCAAGATGTTGCATTAAATACCCAATAATAACAAACAATGATTTGAAGCATTGGATTAACATAGCAAAATACTAGTGCGGCGCATACAGAAAGCTCCAGATTGAGACACACAGCGCCAAAATGGGTCACTGAAAGGTGTAAAGGATCCAGTTTCATGGCCAGCTCACACAGGGCAGAATTAACAATCTGTAAGCACAGTACTTATTAAACCGTCTTCATAGATAATTTCAAACAAATGCCAAGGAGGCCAATAGCTTCAGGACTTCAAGAAGCCACCGGATAATACTGCACAGCGGCTCGTAGCTGCTAACAAGTTGTTTAGTGTATCGGCCTACTTAGAACACCACAGTTGACAGGTGCAAGCCGTACCCAGGTTGCAAGCGACGACAGCAACGCTCAACTCTCCAGGAAAAAGCGGGCCCCCATAGCACAATGGTCAACGGTGTTAGCTCGCTGCAATCGCCAGGACGCCCAGCACTCAGGCACAACCGACCATCTCCGTGTTCGACACAACTAGCCACTGTACAGCGCATAAGGAGCACATAGCTCTACAAAGACAATGCGACGTGGGCTAGAGTTGATGGAACGCACCCAAATGTGGATTCAGTAGGATCACGCGCGCCCTAACAGAAGCCGCCATGGCTCTGAAATTTTCTCCTGTTACGACGCAGAAGTTGGAAATTTGACTGAAAGATGCCTACAACCTTCCTCTGTTACGGTGCGCTGTATCTCTCGGGCTCGACGACGCTTCGAACAGCATGTTGGGAAGGCACAACTCAGAAGTTCTTGTGAGCTGTAAGATGGGTTCATGATACTACACTGCCACTAAATTTCACAGCAGGTCTGCTGAATGCCGCCTTGGACGTCTCACACAATGGGATGATCGTCACATCCCCCTCTTACCCACATGTCACCAATTCTTCTGACGCCTCTGCGGTGGGGATCAGAAACGTTACAACCAGCCTTTAAATCGTACGGTTTTTTTTTGGGCGACCGGGGAAAACATTTCAGACATCCGCCGCTCAGAATCAATACGAAAAGGCCTCTGGAGGTGGAATACAGGACGTAAGCGGAATCACCCTTTTCCTTTAGGCGTTGATTCTCACACATTTTGTGGTCGAAAACGACTGTTCGAAGTGCAATGAGCAATAAAGACGACCGACTTGAAAACTTTCGACACTGTTGCTAAAACCTGGGCGTTTCAGTCCTACATGAAAGATATCGTGGGGCTCTAACCTATCTGAACGTGATCGTCCCCTTTTGGAATGTAGTACACCCGCAATTTTTGCTCTGGTGTAGAAGGACCGTTCAAATCCCTCCGGCGAAATTCGAACGTGACCCGAAGCAGCAAATGGGTGTTTATGCTTTTTCAGCCTTCCTGTTAGGCGCCCTCTCTGTTCTCGTTTAGCAGTAGATACTGATTTAAACATATTATATTCTCTTATAAACTTTATGCGTTTAGAAGAGGTTTCTGAAATAAGCTTTCTGCGAAATCAGAGAGGAACGTTAAATTTACGTTAATGACACGTTCTTGTGTCTTGTGTCTAATACTGAAGTATTGTAATGCAAACTATATGCAGGGATGGTGACTGATGGTTCTGCGAAAACATGTAACCAGTCCACATGCGTAACGGAAACAGGAAAATGATCAACAGATAGCAGGTTTGTGCAAGACAATCTGGGGTCCAAACATGGAAATCGAAGTTAATTATCAAAGGGAAGAGATCTCTTTCAAGTAACTGATTTTTGATTTTGTGTTCTGTAAATGTCAGTTGTCGTAATCATTCTGAAGTCCTTGGTACTAAAAAGCTTTAATTTAAAAATGCCATAATTTTTAAGCATTATTTTATAACTTTTGCTAAGCTGCTTTTAAATTCTTAAGGTGCTGAGTTAAATTTCTTGTGAACATTGTTTTTGTTGATCTTGGTACTGTAAGCTTCCTGTATAAAAATAAAAATGATAATTTTGTTTAATATAATACTTTGACGTAAGCTGCGCTACGCCATTCCCCTGCGAAATCAATCTGAATAAACTGAAAAATTCTTATCTCATGATGGTGCCGTCGGATAAGGCTATCTATATATCTGCTCGAGAATGGCACAACTTAGTGCAATGCTGGCCTATCTGCTAATACTGGACAACATTTGTCTGAGATCTGAATTATTAGAAAAACTGACTTTGCTTATTGACGTAGCTGCACAGCTAGTCGTCTGATTACTAAAGAACATATATGATACGATAAAATTTCTGAAATTTTTAAGTTTAAATAAATGACAGGATCGGAACTGGCAATGACTTAAGACTAAATTATTCCTTCCTTTTTTTGTAGACCGGAAAAAATTATATTCTGAAAATCTTTTACTTTATTAATAAAGATCTGTAATCCATTATATGAAAAACGGAGTATTACAAATATAGGTCAACTGGTGCTGAAGAATAACAAAAAAGGTTGAAACAAATTCAAATTAACATCTCAGACAAGTGACTTAACTACGCGCATGCCAATAAAATAATAAAATTTACCTTACGATACATGGCTATGAACTGAGCTATACCAGCGACAGACCCCAACTGCCCTGTAGCAGCGAGTGGCTGCAACTGCTGCCGAGACTGCTCTGACCTGCGACTCTATTGCAGCAAAGATATTTTCTGTCACAGGCAGCGCGTCAGCAATATATCGAAATTACATTTTCTCCAGCAGGGTGGTGGACCCCTTATAGTACATTTGATCTTCTTTCTGTTAACGACACATTATGTGGCAAAACGTTAATGATTAAAGCTGTTCGTTACTTGAGAATATGTCAAATTTGCAGAATGAGGAATATTCTGCTGAGATTCTCTAAAGTGCGATTCGATCAAGTGATTTTGATTTGAAATGTGTTTCAATGCTTGTTACTGTATTTTTCCAAGCGGTAAGTCAACGTAGTCAACCGATCGCAGCCTTCCATCCTATTGCCAGTATCTGGAGAAACTCAGACTGATGGTTTTGTGACCTAAAAATTGCTGCAGAAAGCAGTGACTGTAACTGTCCGTCTATTTTCTGTCTACTCCAGATGATTTTCTATTCAACTATGAAGTACATTTAGTGGGTGGCAACTCAATACCCAGTCGAAACACAAACACGTATCACTTGATATATTCTTAAAAATAATAACATGATCAGTTCGTTTGCAGCAAGTGCCGTACAGCAGTACAACTGAGTTCCTCCCTCACTGCCCGTGGCTTTAAAAAGGCGGAGAAGTTGGAAGTTACGTCGGCAAAAATAATTTAACAGCTCGGATTAAACCGGGTACTGGAAATCGTAAACAACAATTAAGTTCTTTAGTATGTAAAGAACAACTTGGCACGCTGTATTGTACTTGGACATTAGTCGAGTAACACATTGTAACATTCACACTGCTTCAGCTACAGAAAAAATGTTTAGAGTTCGAAATGAAATACTTCTTTCTAAGTCTGCCATTTAAACTGTCCAGTCAATGTACACTACTGACCTAACTGCTACACTACGAGTATGACCTGCTACAGACGCGAAATTTAACCGACAGGAAGAAGTTGCTGTGATATGCAAATGAATAGCTCTTCAGAGCATTCAGAAAAGGTTTGCACTAGTGGCGACACCTACAGCATACTGACATGAAGAAAGTTTCCAATCGATTTTTCATACACAAACATCAGTTGATCGCCGTTGCCTGGTGAAACATTGTTGTGATGCCTCGTGTAAGGAGGAGAAATGCGTACCATCACGTTTCCGACTTTGATAAAGGTCGGATTGTAGCCTATCACGATTGCAGTTTATCGTATCACGACGTTGCTGCTCGCGTTGCTCGAGATCCAATGACTGTTAGCAGAATATGGAATCGGTGGGTTCAGGAGGGTAATACGGAACGCCGTGCTGGATCCCAACGACCTCATATCACTAGCAGTCGAGACGACAGGCATCTTATCCTCATGGCTGTAACGGATCGTGCAGCCACGTCTCGATGCCTGAGTCAACAGATGGGGACGTTAGCAAGAAACAACCATCTGCACGAACAGTTCGACGACGTTTGCAGCAGCATGGACTATCAGTTCAGAGCATGGCTGCGGTTACCCTTGACGCTGCATCACAGACAGGAGCGCCTGCAATGGTGTACTCAACGACGAACCTGGGTGCACGAGTGGCAAAACGTCATTTATTCGGATTAATCCGGATTGTGTTTACAGCATCATGATGGTCGCATCCGTGTTTGGCGACATCGCGGTGAACGCATATTGGAAGCGTGTATTCGTCATCGCCATACTGACATATCTCCCGGCGTGATGGTATGGGGTGCCATTGGTTACACGTCTCGGTCACCTCTTGTTCGCATTGACGGCACTTGGAACAGTGGACGTTACATTTCAGATGTGTTACGGGCCGTGGCTCTACCCTTCATTCGATCCCTGCGAAACCCTACATTTCAGCAGGATAATGCACGACCGCATGTTGCAGGTCCTATACGGGCCTTTTTGGATATAGAAAATGTTCGACTGCTGCCCTGGCCAGCACATTCTTCAGATCTCTCACCAATAGTGGCCGAGCAACTGGCTCGTCACAATACGCCAGTCACTATTCTTGATGAACTTTGGTATCGTGTGTACACGCCATCCAAACTCTGTTTGACTCAATGCCCAGGCGTATGAAGGCCATTATTACGGCCAGAGGTGGTTGTTCTGGGCACTAATTTCTCAGAATCTATGCACTCAAATTGCGTGAAAATGTAATCACATGTCAGTTCTAGCGTAGTATATTTGTCCAATGAATACCCGTTTATCATCTGAATTTCTTCATGGTGTAGCATTTTTAATGGCCAGTACGATAACTACGTGTCAGAAGCCCAAATTAACATATATATCAGCGCATGCCACAGCAGGACGTGCAGGAAGGGTCAATGAGGTCTTGGGAGGTACCGACAGGGTCTGGAGCCATACCGATTCCACCACCATGGCCAGCTGCGTCAGATTTTTCGGTTGAGTATCCATGACTCGAACAGCCAGATCGAGGTAGTCCCAGAGATTCCAGATTGGGTATAAATATGCTGAATTTGGTTGTCAGGTAAGTGTGATAAACTCATCCTGCTGCTCTTCTAGCCATGCACGTACACGGAGAGCTGTGCGCCACGTTGCGTTATTCTGCTGGCAGAGGACATCGTGACGAAGGAAAAGAAGCAGCATGTTCGGTTGACATGGTCCCCAAGGGTAGAGGGATAACTGTATTGATCCACTGTACCTTCGGAAATGACGACATCGTCCAAGGAATACCACGAAAGCATTCCCCAGACCATAACACTCATTCCTGCGACCTGGATCCTTCCAACGATTGTTGCAGGGTATTTTCTTTCAGACGTTTCGGGCCGTAATTGCCTAATGGTTATCTGCCCGATGAAATATAAAACATGATTCATCCGAAAAGGCCATCTGTGGCCACTCAGTGGATGACCAGTGGGGGTACTGACTTGCAAATTCCAGCGTTCATCGCAAATGAGCACCAGTCAGCATGGGTGCATGAACCAGGCACCTGCTGCAGAGGTGCATATCCAGCAACGGTCGCTGAACGGTCTTTGAGACATTGTTTGTAGCCCTTTGGTTCATCTGAGTGGTGAGTTACTGTACGTTTGCGCTTCTATTCGCTAGTACACACCTCCGCAGCCATTTTTGACCCTGGGTATCTATGGCTTATGGTGCGTCATAGCTGCCGTAGCGCCGGTTTTAGATAGCATCATTTTTCTATGCACGGTGTACTTGACCACGGTGGTACGCGAACATTTGAAAAAATCAATCATTCCGGAAATGTTTCCTCCCTTGTCCCGGAAGCCGTTTCCGTGTTACTACGACGACTGCCTTCTTACAGCGTCCACCTGACACGCTTTACATTACCTCCATTGCTAGTGCTGCCGTCTGCGGTCTGCGAGTGGTTATTGCAGGGCAACTTTGAATATAGACGATGATCGCATTACTGTGACTGTGTCGCGTAGAATGTTACGAAGGATCTTTTATGTTCAAACACAATACGGTTTCTGCGGCAGAGCGCAAACAAGCGCCTTGTGCCCACACGACTCTACTCTGGCTGGGGTGGAGGTAGGTTCCGCCTGGCAGAGCGACAGCGGACAATACTTCCGCCCTGAACTCAAAGGTGGCAGCTTTCACCAGGAGCAAATGTAGTCCATCTGGCCAACTAACTGTTCTCATTTGGGTCCCTACTATTGCTTGATACAGTTTTTGATTTGAGAAACTTTTCGTGAGTGAATCCCCGCGAAACGTATCATCCTAGTCTACAAAACCGACTCAAGGGAGCTTTTGAAGACAGGACATAGTCAGCTGTGAACTTTGGTAAAACCCATAAAGACCTTATATTCGAGTGGACTGATAACTTGATACTGCTCCATAACCACGCATCAATATTAATGTCTGTATAATACAACATACTAACATATTTATATTGAGCGTTAAAATTAAGGGTACATATCAGCAGATAATGTGGCACATAGTGGATACTGTGAATACGAAACAAGGTATTTTTTTGGATCCTTCAGATTAGTGACTGATTTCAAAATCACACGAAGGAACGCGCACTAGAAACCACCTTTAGCAGTTTTTATCATGTGTTACAGATTTTTATGTTGTCACACTTTCTACTCTGATTCGAGCACCATTGGTGAATATTGGTTAAGCCCGTTTAAGTTGCGTACAAGCTACTTGGAATATACTGTTAATTCTTCAGGTACAGAAATTTATGGTGAGAAAAATGCTGTATATCTTTGGATATGTTTGTATAGCATGTAGGCAGTTAAGACATATATTGTTCGTCGAGCACCATACTGTAAATTGGAAAAGGAGAACGTCTTTTACCGTAGGGCATGTGATCCCTACAAATGAACTGAGTTTCATTAATGTCATAACAATTTCACGTGACTAGAAACTGGAAAAATATGTTTGTTTCCAATGCCTCCTATTCCAACATGCATGTAACTCGTAGCTGGATTTTGATACTATTTCAGCATAATTTGATTTGACTTACTGATTATTTGTGTGTAGTAGAGTAATAATGTAACAGATAGACACAAGACGTATTGTTAAGGGCTACATCAGTGGTAGTAGGTTTTACTGTATATTTTGAAGCTATGCATGTTACTGTGAGAGGAAATATGTCAAGGAAATCAATGCCTTCAGTTCTTTTATGTTCACCTGTGAACTTGATATCTGGGTCTATTCATTTCATCTGTTAGGTTACTTACTTTTTCTTTTAGATCATTGAAAAGTATTTTTTTGTCATCCACATATATTTCATAATACATAAATTTCTGTGTAGATTGTGGGTGTGTTCATAATTATTCTTGTTGTAGATCACGCATTAATCTGTCAGACATGATCTCAAGCAAAACAAAAGACGAATCTGTAAATTTTACATGTACCCCTCATGAATTTTATCACTGAGCTGTGAGCAACATTGATATAACTTTCAACAATAACAAGCTGAGCTTAACAAATAAAGGGCCTAGACACAACGATGCTCCCATACTAAATAAGAAAAACATAAAATCTTTAATCATTAGCACCAAAATAGCCTGTGCCACAACACACAAAATGTCATAGTACACAAAGATAATCAAAGTATAGAGAAAATCATACAGAAAATAAAATTAGAACATCAACCCACAGTGAACAGACAGTACTTTCAAACGTCAATAAAAAACTCACTAGTCATGAGGTCCTAACAATAAAAGCATGTAAAAGTAACTCTGTAATTTTCATGTACCAAAGAGACCACAATAACAAAACGTTTGAACTTTTTTTAATGTAACAGTATCACTGAACTACAAACAGATGGCACTGAAAAGTAAGAAGAAAAGCCCAAAGGCTATTGAAAACCATAATTTTTAACTGACCTATAATGAAACTCAGTACTGTGTTGGAATAAATTCTCAGGCCCCTATATAACGTCCAAGCATAAGATTTACAAAAGTGGCGGTCCCATACATTCAACTGTAAATGTATAAACAGCCTAGGATACAAAATTACGAGAATACTTCATGACATACCGAAGAAAAATTAAATCTTTGAAAATAGCTTTTCAATTAACAATAGTTTTGAGTTAATCAACAACATTAAGCATCTAATAAAGACAGATACAGCAACATTAGTCTTCTTTGACATAGTAAACCACTACACCAATATCCCCTGGAAAGACATTCTCACAATAACAGAAAAGAGTCTAGTCAAATACAAAAAGCTAAGCAATGCATAAATTTTTAAACTCATAACGGTGGGTGATTCAATTCTCTCACATAACTATTTTTCATTCGGTGGCAAATTTTACATGCAAAACAGCGGTATGGCAATGGGTAGCGGCCTTGATGGCTTGCTACCGGATATATTGATACATAACCTGGAACAAGAATTATTATTAGCACACCCACAGTTTACTGACAAAATTATTTAATAAAAAATCTGTGGACGACACAATAACACTTTCCAATAATCCAAAAGAAGAAGTAAATAACATAGCAAATTAAATGACTAAAACGCACCCAAATATCAAATTCACAGTTAAACGTAAGACCACTCAAAGGATTAATTTCCTTGAAATGACTGTTTCCAGTCACAATAACAAACATACATTACAAATATACAGGAAACCCTCAACCAGTGAGGTTGCCATTAACAATACCGCATGCCACCTGAACAAACGTAAAACCGTTTTCTTCAGGTTATCTGGAAACCATATGATCCGCACCCCTTTCAGTGAAGAAGATGCATGTAAAGAAATGAACATACTTAAACCCACAGCACAAAATATTGGTTACAAAACCTTTTCGATAAACACCCTGTTTGAAAAAATCTGAGGTAAAAGTAAGCAACAGCCATCTACATTACAAACTAAGAAAGAAATGTCAAAATTTGTGTTTCATCACTTAGCAAAGTGTCATCATATAAGCTTGCAAAGTGTTCAGACCACATAACATAGAAATAGGTTCCACACCGACAACAAACTACAAAATAGAATTGTTCCAAATAATAAGTCCTCTGGAGATTGACATAAAATATCTAGCATACCCAAACTCCCATGCTGCTGTTCTTACTTCTACATAAGTCAAACTGGGAGAAATTTTGCAAACCACTACAAAGAAAATATGGACGACCTTCGACTCAAAACTTAAGTGAGTCCAGTTGTACATCACATACTTCTCATCATGAACACACTATTGGTGTTATCAATGACGATCTTTCTGTGCTACACACTGCATCGAAAGGAATACAGATAGACCTCCTTAATCACATAGAGATTTACAGCCACTAAATAAAATCACCTCAAAAATCCTTAATGAAGAAACTGAATCAATGCAGAATTTTATCTTCCAGAATTTCCAAGACATCCTGGCACCAAAACATCAAAACTCAAAATAAAAACACAAATTTATCTTCCAACATAAATTTTTATCTCTTTGTCATGTAACAACTATGGAATTCTGTAACTCATAAAATATTCTTAATTGCTAAGTAAATATTCTACTCTGTTTGTTTAGCTTCTGTATAACTTTTAACATACATTACATTTCTGCTGGCTATATAAAAACACTCTTGCAGCTAGCAAAATTTACTTAAACATAATATCTGTGCTAGTAATATTTGTGCCATAAGACAATGTAGCTCACGCTGAGACCACGATGTAGTACAATACAATATCTATCATACGGTATCCATACTACTTTCTGTGGATCGGTGTGAAACCGAGTGCAGCTAAATAGTGTGTATATTTGTGTAAAATGGTTCAAATCGCTCTGAGCACTATGGGACTTAACATCTTACGTCATCAGTCCCCTAGAACTTTGAACTACTTAAATCTAACTAACCTAAGGACATCACACACATCCATACCCGAGGCAAGATTCTAACCTGCGACCGTAGCGGTCCCGCGGTTCCGGACTGCAGCGCCTAGAACCGCACACCCACAGCGGCCGGCTTATATTTGTGTACACAGCTTGATAACGTACATTACAGGTACAGATTTGATATGGATACCAGAAGGCAGTGCACTGTAAATATCTAAAACATAACGAACTTTCGGTTTCATAAGCGTTTCATCACCGATTGCTACATTTCCACCATTTCTGCCAGCAGCATCAGAACAGCATCCAGCTGTACTTGGTCCACAGCATAAAGTTCTTGTAACACCTCCATCTGATGATGAGCCTGCAGTGGCTCGAAAATATGTTTAGGGAAGAATATATCGCATCAAAAAACTAAAAAGTAGCGTCTTGTTGCATATTTATCACCAAATAAATCGTCAGTTTAAATCAGAGTCGCAGTTCGTAATCCACAATGGATATTCGGAAGATATTATGAAGTTTATGATTTTCCATGAATTTTGCAGAGATCTGCTCAGATTAACTGAGCAGATCACACACTCGATTTTCACAGACTCGTACTTCCATGAACCAAATAGTTGTAAATGTCTGATTGCTTTACAAATTAGTTGATGTGTTAAACATCTGACGTTAAGCATTTAAAAGTTTTTTGGGAAAACACATAGGACCCCAATTACGATAATTTTATTAATTTCGGTTTACTCGCCAATTAACTAGTCGAAAAGTCAAATCCAAAACTGTTAAATCGGAAAAGTCATAAACACTCAGCTACGTTTTAACAAAGGGTGTCACTTACCTCAATTTTTATGACGTCATATCTCCTTAACTATGTGCATTACAATGATATAATGTATCAGGTAAATTCAGCGGTATATGCGGATACATTGTACAAACGTCTTGTGAATACAGTTATCAGTAAGGAATTAACAAATTAGAGTGGCATATCTGATGATTAAATTTTTCTGCATGTGCAGCGAAAAAGGAGGAACCGATGAACATTTTTCTCTTTCACTATTTTGTGGAGGTGTCAGCGAATAAAGATTTCGAAAAGGTTTAAACTTATGCGTAAAATTGGTTAGAGGTCACTAAGTATTATTCTTAAATACTAAATGACTATGTTCTGAGTAGAATAAAATTTCTGCTCTGCAGCGGAGTGTACGGTGATACGAAACATTCTGAAAGATTTAAACTGTGCACTGGATCGAGAATCCTACTCGGGACATTTGCTTTTCGCGGAGAAGTGCTCTACCATATGAGCTACCCAAGCACAACTCAAGACCCTTCCTCACAGTTTTAATGCCGCCAATGCCTCGTCTCTTACCTTCCAAACTTCACGGAAGCCCTCCTGCGGACCTAACACTTCTGGAAGAAAGGATATTGCGGAGACATGGCTTATCTACAACCTTCGGGATATTTTCAGAATGAAATTTCCTTTTTCATCTGCAGCGGAGTGTGCACTGATATGAAACTTCTTAGCAGATTAAAACTGGGTGCCACACCGAGACTCGAACTCGGGACCTTTGCCTGAGTCTCGGCCCGATACACAGTTTTAATTTGCCAGGAAATTTCATATTCTGAGTAATATGCGCGCTATAATTTACGCTGCCTCCAAACGTATACATAAACAGTTTCTAGCTTTGGTAGCTATTGTATTAAACTAATAAGGAATAATATTGTTATCAGATTAGTGGCTTCTGGATGAGTAGAGTATGATATTTTGTTAAATAATTGAATTCGGTCATTAAGTAAACGAAATACAGTACCGCAAATCAAACGTTTTTTGCCCCTAACGCTGGTAAGCTATAGCGTGCCAGTACGCTCTGGCAGCCTCGGCACTCCTTGACAGCGCTTGTTATGATGTGAAGTTCAACCGAAGCGGCAAAGCGCTGTTATCAGCCGCTGCTGAGTGTAGAGTCTACGGTGTTAAACAAGGTACACCTTTCGGTGCAGCGGTTTGGAGTTCAGAAACTTCAATGTTTTGTCAGCTTCTGTCGTAAATGAACATGTCTGGTTCAGCACATCTAGTAGGAAATATTTACACACTAGCCTAAGAATTACTGGATGGTTTGCACCACTGATGAAAAAAAGGTTGCTATTTATAGATCTGGCGTTGTACATATTTCCAACAGTTTTCTTACACCGCTAGTTTCCAAATACGGGAGAGCGCTTGCAGCAAAATCAGACACTGCAATTGGCAAATTCAGGAAGCGAACTGACGGTTAACACATGCGATTTTCTTTGAATCACGGGAATATATTAAATCCATTACTGGAGATATATGCCAAATGGTTGAAATAAGATTTCTGCATGTTGAACAGGGTATTTACCTTAGTGTTTTCTTTACAACAAATCCACCGACACACCCCACTGTTGAAAGCTTAACAGTATTAAGCTGAGTTCCTTAAAATAATATATATATATATATATATATATATATATATATATATATATATATATATATATATATATATATATATAATGAGCGCGATTAGCATAAAATTTTCCAATGTAGAACTCAATGGATCTTATTTATCGTTATAAAGTTATTTACATAGCGAAGATTTAAATTTAACTTTTGTGAAGAAGGTAATATTTGATCGTTTAACAGACATCTCATCACTTACTTAAGCTACATGGCAACTCCGACTTGTTTAGGCAGCTATCTTCTGCTTCCAGTTCTGACTTTATTAAAGATGTAACTCCTGTATCTTGTGCAGTATCTGTGAAAAAACGAGAATGAGTGCAGCTACGGGGCAATTTTAGTATAAAGTCTCTGTCGTATTTGTAAGATTTGAGAGACAAGTATTTCCAAATGCACTGTTTTATTACATCCTCACTCCAGTGAGGCAGTTGTAATTGGCATTTTTATTTGCTCTAGCAAGAATTTTATTTCAGACGCCTCACTTTCTTCAGATATTAATTACTCCAGATTTTTATAAAATGCATTAGTTTCATACTGTATAATTCGCTCTGACAGCATGCGGGAGTTACATACCCGTCTCTTTGGTCTGTTGTTTAGCCTCCACGTTTTAGTTTTTTTCTGACAGTTCCTTTCCCAGAGCATTTTATTTGGAATCCACGTGGTATTCTGTTTGTACCCCAGCTTCCGTGAATGCATTTAATGGAACATTCGTTCTGGTTTCTAGCTTAAGGCTTGCACATCTTTAACGTTTACGGCACCCCCCATCATTGGCAGGCTGTTTTTCAATTTTTCAGATACATATTGCTGCTACTGTAATTGTATGCAGAGGATAATTCGGAAATCTGTTGGAAATACTATCTGTTTCCGGTAACTTTCTCTTACAACCGGATTTATAACTCTCGACTACAAAGTGATAACGATGATATTTAATGGGGCACTCAACTGCGCGGTCAACAACGCCCGTAGAAAGTCCCAATTGTTACACAGACCAAAGTCTTCACAGTACACACTGCCACAAATGATGATAATGATGAAATGATGAGGACAACACAAACACCCAGTCCCCGGGCAGAGAAAATATCCAACGATGCCGGGAATCGAATCCGGGACCCCGTGGTCAAGAGGCACCAACGCTAACCGCCAGACCCCGAGCTGCGGACTTGACTACGAAGTGCTGATGTATTTGACAGCGTATTTTGAGTGAAGTTTTCTCGAGAAACCATTCGTAACCATGTATTTCTTGTGTCTTCATTAACCGGAAATTCTTGCTGACTTGCGCCATTAGTTTTTCCGTTGTCAGTCTCACAGAACAGCATACAACCGTACGGCATCTGTAAAGAATATTACATGTATTTAAGAACTACAATATATATTTCCGGCCGGTGTGGCCGAGCGGTTCTAGGCGCTACAGTCTGTAACCACGCGACTGCTACTGTCGCAGGTTCGAATCCTGCCTCGGGCATGGATGTGTGTGATGTCCTTAGGTTAGTTAGGTTTAGGTAGTTCTACGTTAGTTCTACGTTCTAGGGGACTGATGACCTCAGAAGTTAAGTTCCATAGTGCTCAGAGCCATTTTTGAACTACCATATATTGCAGAAACATAGTCTCAACGTTCATTTAGCGCAAATGTGTGTGTGAATTCCTAAGGGACCAAACTGCTGAGGTCATCGGTACCTAGACTTACACACTACTTAAACTAACTTATGGTAAGAAGAACACACACACACACACACACACACACACACACAAACACCCATGCCCATGGGAAGATTCGAACCTCCGGCTGTAGAGGCCGCGCAATCCGTGACACAGCGCCTTTAACCGAGCGGCCACTCCACTTCGACGGTATGGCAACAAGCAAGAAAATACTACAACAGTATGTATTACATTATACCTAGTGTGTTTAATAAGTTCGGAGAATGATGTCATATCTGAACGGGAACTTGACGCATGTACGCGTGCATGCGCATGGGTCTTCAGAGACTTGAGGAGAATCGATGCACTGCATGTGACTGGTTGTGTAAAGAGACTGTGACCAGTTGAACGTAGTCAGTGAGATGAAGTGTCACAGCGCAATGGAGCAACGTGTAAACATCAAGCTCTGCTACAATTTGGGGAAGCCTGCAACGGAGACACATGGAATGTTGATGCAGCTGTACGGGAGGGAATCTGTGCCCACAAAATGTGTTTACGAATGGTTTAAAAGCTTCCTTGAAAGGAAGGAAACAATTGAGAATGAGCTAAGTTCGGGTTGGCCATCGACAAGCAGAACCGCAGAAAAGATCGAGAAAGTGTGACAAATGCTGGCACAAAGTCGGCTACGGACTCTCACATTGATTGTGAAGGAATCGGGCATCAGCAAGGACACGGTGCACATCATCGTCCGCCATGATGTAGGTAAGTGGAAGACCTGCTCCCGATTCAGAAAGCAAATTGGATTAACTGCTCGTGATTTCATTTCCATGTGTGACCAGGGCCCATTGCTTCTCAACACCATCGTCACGGAAGATGAGACCTGGTGCTACCAGTTCGATCCGGAATCAAAATGGCAATCGATGTCAGGTTGTTCACCGTCTCCCCCGCGACCAAAGGAAAAAAAGCCAGCTGCAAAAATCCAAGGTGAAAACACTGTTGGTCGCATTCCTCGACAACAACGAGCGGGAGATATTGCTAACTCCACCGACAAGCCTACTTCGATGTTGTGGCGTTCGCTGTGTTATTCAGTGGTTTGGTATTTAACGAATTTGTAAATGAAAATGATAATCTTATTTTATTACATTGAGTAATTACTAAATAATTTTTCTCCCGGCTAGGGATTTGGTCATGTTGCTAAAGAACTCCAAGTTAACGTCGTGTGAAAGTGTTGTCTGTACGTTGTGTAAGTGTCACTAAATCACAGTTCATACAACATATTCTATACAACTATTGATTATGATGGAAATAGTTATCTTCAGCAAAATGATCATTAAAACCACCGAATATCAGGAGCACACGACACTGACGTATGTTACCTGAAACAATATTCTTCGGAACTCGTGCGTAATTTATTTCGGCTCCATACATCAGCTAGAAAAGTTTCTTATAAGGATCGTGCTATGAGCACTGTTTTTAATGAGCCAATCTAATTCGAATCATTTTCATTAAAATGAGTTCGGGACCACCGGTGCACATTTATTTTTACACATTTGTATTACGTTCGGCATTTATGTCTGCAGAGTTGCGTAATTTGAATTTGCTGCTGAGACAATCGTTAAGATGGCGGCAGACAATTGATAGAGACTTTCTATTGTTAGACCAAATAAGTAAGTATTAGAAATGCTTATTAAACTCTATAAACTCTACTTTCGTATTGTGCACTATTTAGACTTCATCAAGCAAACATTTGATTTGTTTCTAAGGAAAACACAGACAAAAACGCGATACAAATCGTTATCATTAATGGCTGCGGAAAGAAATAATTAACACAGATAATCCTTACTGAGAGATGAATTAAAGTTACAAATAACTATTCACTCATATTTATAATAATAATGGACTCTATTTTCAAGTAACAATTAACAAATAATTACAATTTCATAACATACCTCAGTTTGATATGCGTCCGCAACCTGCAAAAGCCAACCAAAAGAGGGGTAAAAACAAAGGTAGACAAACGCAGATCATAAAAGGAATTTACAATTATCATTGTCTTTGTATGATACACATCGATATGTCCAATTACATCATCGAATATTGTTGTTATTGTAGTCTTCGGTCCTGAGACCGGTTTGATGCAGCTCTCCATGCTACTCTATCCTGTGCAAGCCTCTTCATCTCCCAGTAACTACCGCAACATACATGCTTCTGAATCTGCTTAGTGTATTCATCTCTTGGCCTCCCGCTACGATTTTTACCCTCCACGCTGCCCTACAATACTAAATTGGTGATCCCTTGATGCCTCAGAACATGTCCTACCAACCGATCCCTTCTTCTAGGCAAGTTGTGCCACAAACTTCTCTTCTCCCCAATCCTATTCAATACTACCTCATTAGTTATGTGATCTAACCATCTAATCTTCAGCATTCTTCTGTAGCACCACATTTCAAAAGCTTCTATTCTCCTTTTCTCCAAACTATTTATCGTCCATGTTCCACTTCCATACATGGCTACACTCCATACAAATACTTTCAGAAATGACTTCCTGACACTTAGATCTATACTCGACGTTAACAAATTTCTCCTCTTCAGAAACGCTTTCCTTGCCATTGCCAGTCTACATTTTATATCCTCTCTACTTCGACCATCATCAGTTATTTTGCTCCCCAAATAGCAAAACTTACCAACTACCGTAAGTGTCTCATTTCCGAATCTAATTCCCTCAGCATCACCCGATTTAATTCGACTACATTCCATTATCCTCGTTTTGCTTTTGTTTACGTTCATCTTATATCCTCCTTTCAAGACACTATCCATTCCCTTCAACTGCTCTTCCAAGTCCTTTGCTGTCTCTGACAGTATTACAATGTCATCAGCGAACCTCAAAGTTTATATTTCTTCTCCATGGATTTTAATACCTACTCCGAATTTTTCTTTTGTTTAATTCACTGCTTTCTGAATACACAGATTGAATAACATCGGGGATAGGATACAGCCCTGTCTCACTCCCTTCCCAACCACGGCTTCCCTTTCTTGTCCCTCGATTCTTATAACTGCCACCTGGTTTCTGTACAAATTGTAAATAGCCTTTTGCTCCCTGTATTTTACCCCTGCCACCTTCAGAATTTGAAACAGAGTATTCCAGTCAACATTGTCAAAAGCTTTCTCTAAGCCTACAAATGCTAGAAACGTAGTTTTTCCCTTCCTTAATCGAGCTTCTAAGGTGAGTCGTAGGGTCAGTATTGCCGCCGCACGTGTTCCAACATTCCTACGGAATCCAAACTAATCTTCCCCGAGGTCGGCTTCTACAAGTTTTTCCATCCTTCTGTAAGGAATTCGCGTTAGTATTGTGCAGCTGTGACTTACTAAACTGTTAGTACGGTAATTTTCACATCTGTCAACACCTGCTTTCTTTGGGATTGGAATTATTATATTCTTCTTGAAGTATGAAGGTATTTCGCCTGTTTCATACATCTTGCTCACTAGATGGTAGAGTTTTGTCAGGACTGGCTCTCCCAAGGCCGACAGTAGTTCCAATGGAATGTTGTCTACTCCGAGGGCCTTGTTTCGACTCAGGTCTTTCAGTGCTCTGTCAAACTCTTCACGCAGTATCGTATCTCGCATTTCATATTCATCTGCATCCTCTTCCATTTCCATAATATTGTCCTCAAGTACATCGCCCTTGTACAGACCTTCTATATATTTCTTCCACCTTTCTGGTTTCCCTTCTTTGCTTAGAACTGGGTTTCCATCTGAGCTCTTGATATTCATACAAGTGGCTCTCTTTAGTCCAAAGGTCTCTTTAATATTCCTGTAGGCAGTATCTATCTTACCCCTAGTGAGATAAGCCCCTAAATCCTTACATTTGTCCTCTAGCCATGCCTGCTTAGCCATTTTGCACTTCCTGTCGATCTCATTTTTGGAACGATTGTATTTCTTTTTGCCTGCTTCATTTACTGCATTTTTATATTTTCTCCTTTCATCAATTAAATTCAATATCTCTTCTGTTACCCAAGGATTTTTACCTATTTGATCCTCTGGTGCCTTTACTATTTCATCGCTCAAAGCTACTCATTCTTCTTCTACTGTATTTCTTTCCCCCATTACTGTCAACTGTTCCCTCATTCTGTCCCTGAAACTCTGTACAACCTCTCGTTTAGTCAGTTTATCCAGGTCTCATCTCCTTAAGTTCCCACCTTTTTGCAGTTTCTTCAGTTTTAATCTACAGGTCATAACCAATTGATTGTGGTCAGAGTCCACATCTGCCCCTGGAAATGTCTTACAGTTTAAAACCTGGTTCCTAAATCTCTGTCTTACCATTAGAATATCTATCTGAACCTTTCAGTATCTCCAGGCTTCTTCCATGTATACAGCCTTCTTTTATGATTCTTGAACCAAGTGTTAGCTATGATTAAGTTGTGCTCTGTGCAAAATTCTACCCGACGGCTTCCTCTTTCATTTCTTACCCCGAATCCATATTCACCTACTACGTTTCCTTCTCTCCATTTTCCTACTACCGAATTCCAGTCACCCATGACTATTAAATTTTAGTATCCCTTCACTATCAGAATAATTTCTTTTATTTCATCATACATTTTTTCAGTTTCTTCGTCATCTGCAGAGCTAGTTGGCATATAAACTTGTACTTCTGTAGTAGGCGTGGGCTTCGTATCTATCTTGGCCACAATAATGCGTTCACTATGCTGTTTGTAGTAGCTTACCCGTACTCCTGTTTCTTATTAATTATTAAACCTACTCCTGCATTAACCCTATTTGATTTTGTATTTATAACCGTGTATTCTCCTGACCAAAAGTCTTGTTCTTCCTGCCATCGAACTTCACTAATTGCTACTATATCTAACTTTAACCTATCCATTTCCCTTTTTAAATTTTCTAACCTACCTGCCCGATTAAGTGATCTGACATTCCACGCTCCGATCCGTAGAACGCCAGTTTGCTTTCTCCTAATAACGATGTCCTCTTGAGTAGTCCCCGCCCGGAGATCCGAATGGGGGACTATCTTACCTCCGGAATATTTTACCCAAGAGGACGCCATCATCATTTAACCATACAGTAAAGCTGCATGCCCTCGGGAAAAATTACGGCCGTAGTTTCCCCTTGCTTTCAGCCGTTCGCAGTACCAGCACAGCAAGGCCGTTTTGGTTAGTGTTACAAGGCCAGATCAGTCAATCATCCAGACTGTTGCCCTTGCAACTACTGAAAAGGCTGCTGCCCCTCTTCAGGAACCACACGTTTGTCTGGCCTCTAAACAGATACCCCTCCGTTGTGGTTGCACCTACGGTACGGCTATCCGTATCGCTGAGGCACGAAAGCCTCCCCACCAACGGCAAGGTCCATGGTTCATGGGGGGGGGGAGGAGGAATATTATATAAATAATTAATATTTATCATCGTTTTCACTAATTTTTTCATATGTCGAACAGATAATGTTTATATCTGTTACAGGCATAATTTCCTCTCGTCGCAGTGTACCTAAAATTTATCTTGTGGATGTTACAATGTGATCCCGGAAAGCTCCGCTGCCGTTAGAAGAGACATCTCACCACTAAAACATGAAAAATGACAAAAATAACACAAATTCTTCTTCCAGATTAAATTTTGTTCTCCTTGTCATGTAAAAACTATGGCATTCTGTAACTCATAAAAAATTCTTAATTACATAGTAAACATTCCACTCTGTTTACCTTTTGTATAACTCTTAACCCATATAACATTTATATTGGCAATGTAAAAACACTCCTGCAACTAGCAAAATTCACTTAAACGTAGTATTTGTACTAGTAACGTTTGTATTTTAATGCAATGTAACTCATGCCAAAGATATTGGTGTAGTATAGTAAAAAAATCCGTTGTTTACTTTCTGTGAATCAGTGTCAAACCAAGTGCAGCTAAGTAGTGTGTATATTTGTGTACGCAGCTTGATAATGTGCATTACAGTCATATATTTGATATCAATACCTCAAGGCAGTACACTGTAAGTACCTAAAACACAACAAACTTTCGGTTTTATGAATGTTTCGTTACCGATTGGTAAATTTCCGTCTTTTCCACCGGCAGCATCAGTACTGAATCTAGCTACACTTGGTCCATAGCATAATGTTCTTGGTAACACGTCCATGTGATGAAGAGCCTGCAGTGGCTCGAACACATGTTTATGGTAAAATAAATTCTACCAAACAACTAAAGAAAGCATCTTGCTACCTATTCATTACCTGATATATCACCAATTTATAATATACTCCTCAAGTTGAAAGATAATTCTAAATAGCCATGGGGATTGCTAGCTTTGCACGTAACTCACATTACCGTTGAGATGCAGCTCCCTAATCCCATTCTATAGCTGCCCTAAATCCACGAGTGTCTCCTACAGTTTTGCCTATATACCTAATTCTGAGGAAACTTTCTAAAATGTGCCCTCTGAGTACGCTTTAGCCATCGAAAACATCGCATTTACTGCACAAGCTCTCTGTAACACCTGTAAAATGACTTGAGAATGGGCTGTGTTGTCTTGGAGGGTGAGGAGGAGGGTTCATTACATTACATTAATACCTGTTCCATAGCTCGTAAATACGACATTTCGTAATGATGTGGAACGTCTAAAATTTTGAAACTTCCTGGCAGATTAAAACTGTGTGCCCGACCGAGACTCGAACTCGGGACCTTTGCCTTTCGCGGGCAAGTGCTCTACCAACTGAGCTACCGAAGCACGACTCACGTCCGGTACTCACAGCTTTACTTCTGCCAGTACCTCGTCTCCTACCTTCCAAACTTTACAGAAGCTCTCCTGCGAAACATGCAGAACTAGCACTCCTGAAAGAAAGGTACTGGCAGAAGTAAAGCTGTGAGTACCGGACGTGAGTCGTGCTTCGGTAGCTCAGTTGGTAGAGCACTTGCCCGCGAAAAGCAAAGGTCCCGAGTTCGAGTCTCGGTCGGGCACACAGTTTTAATCTGCCAGGAAGTTTCATATCAGCGCACACTCCGCTGCAGAGTGAAAATCTCATTCTGGTCTAAAATTTTCTTTACACAATATAATTAATAAGTTACTACTTCATATCTAAAAATTCGTCTAATGACTAGGAGTTGCCATTGAAAAATTATTTAATTTTTTTAAAATTTTGGTACTATATGTCAGTCTTTTAATGCTATTTGTCAAATGACCAAAGATTTTTGTGGTAACATAATTGACCCCTTTTGTGCCAAAGTCAGATTTAACCCAAAGTAGTGAACATCATCCCTTACTCTAGTTTTGTAGTTATGCATTGTGCCGTTTTTAATTTGAACTGTGATGTGTTATTAATAACAAATTTCATGAGTTAATGTAAGCACTGTGAATGATCTGTGAATATCCCGAGTTCCTTAAATAAATGTCTACAATGTGGCCTTGGGTGAGCTCCAGTTAGTATTCCGATTACACGCTTTGGCGCAATGAATATTTCTTCTCTTAATGATGAATTCCCCCAATATACGATGCCATTAGAAAGCAGTGAACAAAAATAAGTATAGTAGCTAGTTTTCTGATGTTTATCACCAAAATTTGCGATAACTCTAATAGCATTAGTAGCTGAACCTAACCGTTTCACAGCGGTTTGCTGTGTGCCTAAAAACTGTTGGGGGTGTGGATCAAAGACTCAGTTCCCAGAATGAGATTTTCACTCTGCAGCGGAGTGCAGACTCAGTTGGTTTCCATAGAAGAATATTCCGACGGAAGTGAAGGCATCGTGATTCCAGTTGGGGAACTACTTGTGAGAGAGCTAGGGACCCCAAGATCAAAAATCAGATAACGGCAGTATAGGGGTGTCCTGACCACGCGTCAATTTTTACATCTACATCTAAGTGATTACTCTGCTGTTCACAATAAAGTGCCTGACAGAGGGTTCAATGAACCACCTTCATGCTCCCTCTCTACCGTCCCACTCTCGAACGGCACGCGGGAAAAACGAGCACTTAAATATTTCTGTGCGAGCCCTGATTTCACTTATTTTATCAAATGACGGTGAATGTCGAATTAAGCTACCGGTCGTTAAGTTACAACACTATGACGGTGGCGTGCTGCGGCTGAATAACTGTCATAAAGCGTACAACGTACTTGGGTTTGTAAGCTATTAGCATTTTGGCACAACCACACACACTAGGCAGGAATATTGTCACATACATTCTGCATGTAATGAAAAATTACGCAACCTGTTTTGTTGTACCGGACCAAAATATGTTCGTTGATACAACGATGGTATTTTTTTTCTTTTTGACGTTGCTCCGGGAGGAGACGAAATAGAAACTATAGGCCATAAAATATTAGTTCACCTTATTAGAATTATTTGTTTTATATAATCCGTTTTCACAGGAATGTCATGAGCATTTACGGCTGTCTCTGTAGATGACCAAATGGCTTATTAGAGACAAAATATAAGTTTCTCAATCGCAGTACATATAACGATACTTTTCAATTACATTTATGTCTCATACGTTGATATCAAACAGCTGGCTTACTATAAGACGATGTTGTTGTCTTAGTCGATGTTCGCAGACTGAGTGCAGCGGTACTGTGCTCAGGCTTAAGTACGAGAGCGGTTACGGCGGTATTACGAAACGTTTCTAGGCATGGCTACGCAGGTGTCGCTCTCAGCGACTATCCTCCCTCGTAGTCTCGTTGCTCGTTGCCAATCGTGCTTTGGCACCTCTCTGTTAGGACGACAACACTGGTTTGTCCTTTGGAAATCGCATTTTAGGCGAGGATTGTTCGCGGGAAGATCGAATCAAGACAGCTGTTTATTGTTTCGCGACGTCGCTGTTCACGCTGGTAAGGATCTCACTACTGTCGTGCGAATACGAAATATAGATGGTTGCGGGACTCGGCTGTTTGATACAGAATGTCATGTTAAACGTCTTTTAGCCGTCTAGTTTCCAAATTTATTTTATTTGGCTACCAGTTTCGGCGATTTACTACGCCATCTTTGGGCCCCTGGGCGACGTGCAGAAAGATTCCACATCGGTTCTGGTATTAGTGGACTTCTGCTTGCTATAGCGATATCATCTGCAGATGAGGTTGAAGGTATCGCTACAGCAAGCACAAATAATCTACTAATCCCAGTATTGCTGCCTCCTGTTTTCAACAGAACCGAGGTGGAATCTTTCTACACGTCGGTCCGGGGCCTGAAGATGGCGTAGTAAATTGCAGAAACTAGTAGCCAAATAAAATAAGTTTGGAAACTAGACGGGGGACCGATGACCGTAGCAGTCTGGTCACTTTAATCCCACAAACCAACCAACCAACTAGACGGTGAAAGGAGTCTAATTTGACATCCACTATCACTTGTGTTTTGCATAGCTGGTATTTTAAATAATAGTTGTCACATGTTCGTCGTGTTGAATGGTATGAGTGAGCCATATCTTCGTGATCACGATGACGTTACCATTCTACAGTACAATGCAAGACTCCATTCGTTCTGTCCTGACATTCCTCGATAAATAGGATGATCCTGGCCAGTCTGTGAAAGTTCTCTAAATGAATAGAAGTTAGTGAAAATTATCTGAATAAAAAAAAATTTTACCTGTAGTACTCTGTTTCTTGTTGTTAGCCTCAACAGTGATAATAAATCTACTGTCGTATTATAGAAACAAAGCTGCGCAGTAATAATAGTTACTTGTCGTAATGAATAGGTAAGTGTTTCATACGTTAAAAGTTAGCAGTGTGACTGCAAGAATTTTCAGCAGTATAGACTTCCTGAATAATTATCTTGGACATTAAACCTAGAGACATTGGCTTTGCAAAATTTCATTACGAAACCTGTCTCTGAATAGCGTAAGTTGGCCCTGATTTAATAAATAACACAATCCAAATATTTTCCCCCTACCTCTAATCTTCGCAAATCTGGATAACGCGTTGCAGTACGGCTCTGTCTTGCGCGTCCCTATGTCAAATCTGCAGATTACTCTAACTACTCAGAGGCACTCAAGAGTTCCAATGAGTTCTCTGTTAAATGAAAATCGAACACACTTGGTTGTATTATCCATCAAAAAGAAATGTAAGAGAAAGGTTGGTAAGAAAATGAAATATGCGCAAAAACGACAACACTCTGTTTTCTTTTGTGTAAAGAGAAGAATTGCTCAATGCTGGTTTTAAATTTAATGAACTTCTCAACAACCAAACCATACACTTTTCTATGTCTCAAATCTAACAACTTCCAGTAAAATAACCAAGTTCGTTCGATGGTGCAGCAATAGTAAAAAATAATAATATCATTATTGTATTTACCTCACATTCCATTAGATTGCTTCATTCACAAATCAGTTTCATAGTTACGTTGATTGAACAGGGGATAAATTTTAATTTGAGTCATTTTACCATAGCTTCCTCACTAACACTGCTTAAAAATTATCAACTTTAACTCCAACACAGTTGTACTTCGACTCCAATCCGTTACCACAACTAGACATAGTCAGCCCAACTCAAACACGGCTAAACTTCGACAGCTTCCGTGCGTCCTCGCGCAGCTCAGAGATGTTAGATTAACTTCTGCGATACAGCTTACCACATCGATACTCACTTACAGTCGATTCTGATACCAAAGTTTCACGTACTACAATTATACATGACACATATCGTCTGG
This sequence comes from Schistocerca piceifrons, assembly GCF_021461385.2. Lineage (NCBI taxonomy): Eukaryota > Metazoa > Arthropoda > Insecta > Orthoptera > Acrididae > Schistocerca > Schistocerca piceifrons. The sequence goes on from NC_060139.1 coordinate 407,262,043, forward strand.
TCCCAAGATCTATCACCTTTTGAAAAGGTCTGGTCAAGGTGTGCCGACATGCTCATTAATCACCTTAACCGACGAATCCTCCTAGGTAGGTAAGAGTATTTTATTGATAGCATTTTCTGTAACTCTTAGTTTTTGTTGTGCATCATAGCGTCGGCTGGAGTGCTGCTAGAGCCTACTTTTAAATATACTAATATAATTTACTTGTTGGCCAGCGTACGGTGAACTACTCTCGCTGACAAGTGTCATTGTTTTCAAGTAGCTTACACAGCTGGAGACGCTGTTGGCCACGGTCAACAGTCTGCAGACAGCTGCTTATGTGTGTAGCGGCTGTGGTGAAACAGGGGCATCGTAAGGGGAAGCGCAATTGGAGCTTCCTTTTTTTGCTGGAGAGACACTCAAAGTGGGGCAACTATGTTGACTTCCGGGTGAGTGGGAGGTTCTACGGCTTTTGCGTTGCTCGAGGCGGACGTTGAATTGGGGGGGGGGGGGGGATACGGCTTTTGCGTCGCTCGAGGTGGAAGTTGAATAGGGGGACTAGCCATCTGACATAGCTCGTTCACCCTAAGGGTCTACAAGTGGCCGCTCTTTCAGCACGTACCGAGCAGACACACGGGTGAGGGCTTTGTCAACTATCGAGAGTTTCAGTTTTAGGAGCGTTACTGAGTTCCGTAGGCAAACAGCATCCAGGGCAGGAAATAAATCCAATTTGCGCTTGATATGTCTGCCATAATGACTCACCCCATCGTTGCTATTGGCGAAGTGGGGTGCAGTCATCTACGAGTTGCGGATCATATTGGCACCAACGACACCTGTCGTCTGGGTTCTGAGCCCCTCCACAGTTCCTATCGTCGGCTGGTGCAAACGATGAAAACTGCAGGCTCATTCCTGGGAGGCAAGCAGAGTATCCAGAAAACTGATCGGCGTCCTTTGTGTTTGAGTTGAGAGCAGGGGTCAACAAGAGACTCTGTCGTTTGGCAACGTTCTTGGATGCAGATTTCTGCGTTATGAGGCGTAGTAATGCAGCATTTGCACTGACACGTCAGGAGTGCACTACATAGAGGAAGCATCTCGTGTAGGAGACTACATCTGGGATGCATATGGTATTTGTTAGACGATAGTTTGATGTCCCTTGAAGTACGCGTGGTTGCCAATACGCACAGAACGAAATGAGATCGCGTACGAAGTAAATTTCTATTGTCACCATTTTCGCAGTACGTTGACGAAGCATTCGTAACTAATCCGTGCCTTCCAGGAAAGCTGCGGCGTCCAAATTGTACTCGGAAGCGAGAGCTGAATGAAATCCGAGGTAAAAAGTTAAACGAGGCAGGGAAGATACATTGAAAGGACAGGTTGGTCATCCATATGAGAGAGAGCGTTTATTACTACAATCGACAGAAACATTAAGCCTATTGAGATCAAATTTCTTCCCAAATATTACTTATAGTGCAACTTATATTTCTCTCTTTCGTAAATGAGGAAACCGTTTATGTTCTGCGACCTCCGTGCACCAAGATTTGTGCAGCCTCTCTCCTCATATATATTGAATTGATCAACACTTTACATGAAACAGAAATAACCTAAAAAATTCTAAAAACTACCCAAGAAAATACTATACATATATACTTATAGTTACACACGTGCCACGTTCTTCTTTTACAAGGTGCAATTGTGCCATCTTTGTCTCACATGACATTTATCTCACCAGTATATCTTCGGAATCTCACTTTTTCTTTTCTAACTGCTCCAACTCGAGGCTTCTTTCCACGTTCACAGACGGTTTTGAACTTTTACATATAACATTTTTCACCACCACTGGTGCACTACTTTAGATTTGAGAAACGCACATTTTCTTTCTTCATCAACAACGATCATTTCACTTATAGACGCCTCATTCTTAATTTCTCGCTTCTCTAAACACTACTCCGTCAACAGATCATTTTCTACAGCCCTTCGTTTTTCCTTCTTATTTATGGTACACATTATGACTTCAGATCAATTCTTAGTCTCATTACACATTCTTAGTTTCTCCTGGTCTAACTCTAAATCATGTCATCAGAAAATAATATTTCGGCCCCGTATCATCATTTTCAAATTACTCTACCCAATTTACATTATTATTTGCTCCCTATCAGTGGCAGTGCCGCTTAAAGTTATTCAGTTTTCTTATTTCTAAGTACCTCGATTTCCAATATTTGTGGCTTTTTTTCGACACAAACAGAATTTTTAAAATAACACATCCTTTTCAAAGCCGGTTAATTTTGCCACCTCATGCTCTGAGATCAACGACCTCTAATTTTTCCGACGTCACCCACTGGTGTTGCATTTCGTGATCTTCCTATCCCTCATATCTACGTTTCTGGTTTTCATTCAACTTATAGGAATTCCTGTTTCGATTTACCCTTTGAATGTTATTATTATTGCTACAAAGATAATTGAAGACCACACAGGAAGAAGGGTTAAGTCCCAATCTCACGAAAATGAGTTAGTGGTATCATTATGAAGTTCATTAGATGTGCTTTCAGTTGAGAGAATTTAATGAATGTGATGCGTATGATCACGCAGTTGCACGGAGAAAACTGCTCAAATCCATCCAATAGACAGACAGAATGGTCCCCGTGGTCTAGGGGACGCCGGCACGGTAGCTCAGCGTGTTCGGTCAGAGGGTTACGTGCCCTCTGTAATAAAAAAACTGAGTCAATCGATCAACAACGAACATAAATGGATGTCTTACGGCGTCCGCCCCGAGCAGACACAACGAACAAAAGCGAACAAAATGAGATTAAAAAAAAAAAAAAAAAAGGGGTAGCGTCTTTGATTCATAATCAAATACGTCTTTGGTCCCGGGTTCGATCCCCGCCACTGCATAAATTTTGATAAATAATCAGCATTGGCGGCCGAAGACTTCCGGCATAAGAAGTCAGCCTCATTCTGCCAACGGCTTTGTCAAAGAGGGCGGAGGAGCGGATAGAGGTTGAGGGCACTCTCTTGTCCTAGGGGTGGGAAATTGCCCCTAAAGGCGGAAGAATCAGCAATGATCAACGACATGAGGATGCAGAAGGCAATTGAAACCACTACATTAAAGAGACGTAACGTGTATCCACAGGACATGTGGCCTGTAATTGAAGAAGTGTCATGATGATCTCTCCATTGGCAAAAGATTCCGGAATAGTCCCCCATTAGCATGTCCGGGAGGGGACTGCCAAGGGGGAGGTTACCATGAGAAAAAGATTGAATAATCAACGAAAGGATAACGTTCTACGAGTCGGGGCGTGGAATGTCAGAAGCTTGAACGTGGTAGGGAAACTAGAAAATCTGAAAAGAGAAATGCAAAGGCTCAACCTAGATAAAGTAGGGGTCAGTGAAGTGAAGTGGAAGGAAGACAAGGATTTCTGGTCAGATGATTATTGGATAATATCAACAGCAGCAGAAAATGGTATAACAGGTGTAGGATTCGTTACGAATAGGAAGGTCGGGCAGAGGGTGTGTTACTGTGAACAGTTCAGTGACCGGGTTGTTCTAATCAGAATCGACAGCAGACCAACACCGTCAACGATAGTTCAGGTATACATGCCGACGTCGCAAGCCGAAGATGAACAGATAGAGAAAGTGTATGAGGATATTGAAAGGGTCATGCAGTATGTAAAGGGGGACGAAAATCTAATAGTCATGGGCGACTGGAATGCAGTTGTAGGGGAAGGAGTAGATGAAAAGGTTACAGGAGAATATGGGCTTGGGACAAGGAATGAAAGAGGAGAAAGACTAATTCAGATCTTTAACAAGTTTCAGCTAGTAATAGCGAATACCCTGTTCAAGAATCACAAGACGAGGAGGTGTACTTGGAAAAGGCCGGGAGATACAGGAAGATTTCAATTAGATTACATCATGGTCAGACAGAGATTCCGAAATCAGATACTGGATTGTAAGGCGTACCCAGGAGCAGATATGGACTCAGATCACAATATAGTAGTGATGAAGAGTAGGCTGAAGTTCAAGACCTTAGTCAGGAAGAATCAATACGCAAAGAAGTGGGATACGGAAGTACTAAGGAATGACGAGATACGTTCGAAGTTCTCTAATGCTATAGATACAGCAATAAGGAATAGCGCCGTAGGCAGTACAGTTGAAGAGGAATGGACATCTCTAAAAAGGGCCATCACAGAAGTTGGGAAGGAAAACATAGGTACAAAGAAGGTATCTGCGAAGAAACCATGGGTAACAGATGAAATACTTCAGTTGATTGATGAAAGAAGGAAGCACAAACATGTTCCGGGAAAATCAGGAATACAGAAATACAAGTCGCTGAGGAATGAAATAAATAGGAAGTGCAGGGAAGCTAATAAAAAATGGCTGCAGGAAAAATGTGAAGACATCGAAAAAGATATGATTGTCGGAAGGACAGACTCAGCATACAGGAAAGTCAAAACAACCTTTGGTGACATTAAAAGCAACGGTGGTAACATTAAGAGTGCAACAGGAATTCCATTGTTAAATGCAGACGAGAGAGCAGATAGGTGGGAAGAATACATTGAAAGCCTCTATGAGGGTGAAGATTTGTCTGATGTGATAGAACAAGAAACAAGAGTCGATTTAGAAGAGATAGGGGATACAGTATTAGAATCGGAATTTAAAAGAGCTTTGGAGGACTTACGGTCAAATAAAGCAGAAGGGATAGATAACATTCCATCAGAATTTCTAAAATCATTGGGGGAACTGGTAACAAAACGACTATTCACGTTGGTGTGTAGAATATATGAGTCTGGCGACATACCATCTGACTTTCGGAAAAGCAGCATCCACACTATTCCGAAGACGGCAAGAGCTGACAAGTGTGAGAATTATCACACAATCAGCTTAACAGCTCATGCATCGAAGCTGCTTACAAGAATAATATACAGAAGAATGGAAAAGAAAATTGAGAATGCGCTAGGTGACGATCAGTTTGGCTTTAGGATAAGTAAAGGGACGAGAGAGGCAATTCTGACGTTACGGCTAATAATGGAAGCAAGGCTAAAGAAAAATCAAGACACTTTCATAGGATTTGTCGACCTGGAAAAAGCGATCGACAATATAAAATGGTGCAAGCTGTTCGAGATTCTGAAAAAAGTAGGGGTAAGCTATAGGGAGAGACGGGTCATATACAATATGTACAACAACCAAGAGGTAACAATAAGAGTGGACGATCAAGAACGAAGTGCTCGTATTAAGAAGGGTGTAAAATAAGGCTGTAGCCTTTCGCCCCTACTCTTCAATCTGTACATCGAGGAAGCAATGATGGAAATAAAAGAAAGGTTCAGGAGTGAAATTTAAATAAAAGGTGAAAGGATATCAATGATACGATTCGCTGATGACATTGCTATCCTGAGTGAAAGTGAAGAAGAATTAAATGATCTGCTGAACGGAATGAACAGTCTAATGAGTACACGGTATGGTTTGAGAGTAAATCGGAGAAAGACGAAGGTAATGAGAAGTAGTAGAAATGAGAACAGCGAGAAAATTAACATCAGGATTGATGGTCACGAAGTCAATGAAGTTAAGGAATTCTGCTACCTAGGCAGTAAAATAACCAATGACGGACGGAGCAAGGAGGACACCAAAAGCAGACTCGCTATGGCAAAAAAGGCATTTCTGGCCAAGAGAAGTCTACTAATATCAAATACCGGCCTTAATTTGAGGAAGAAATTTCTGAGGATGTACGTCTGGAGTACAGCATTGTATGGTAGTGAAACATGGACTGTGGGAAAACCGGAACAGAAGAGAATCGAAGCATTTGAGATCTGGTGCTATAGACGAATGTTGAAAATTAGGTGGACTGATAAGGTAAGGAATGAGGAGGTTCTACGCAGAATCGGAGAGGAAAGGAATATGTGGAAAACACTGATAAGGAGAAGGGACAGGATGATAGGACATCTGCTAAGACATGAGGGAATGACTTCCATGGTACTAGAGGGAGCTGTAGAGGGCAAAAACTGTAGAGGAAGACAGAGATTGGAATACGTCAAGTAAATAATTGAGGACGTAGGTTGCAAGTGCTACTCTGAGATGAAGAGGTTAGCACAGGAAAGGAATTCGTGGCGGGCCGCATCACCGCATCAAACCAGTCAGTAGACTGATGACCAAAAAAAAAAAAAAAAGACGGACAGAAAAGGTGAAGCCCAGCAAGTACGGATTTCTGAGCTGTACTGATTTTTTTGTTTGCTTTTGTGGAGGTGTCATTGTGGTCATTTTTATATGTAATATCACTGTTGATGTATCTTATGTATTAGGGAGGAGATCAGTGTTTAACATCCCGTCGACAACGAGGTCATTACAGACGTAGCACAGGCTCGAATTAGGGAAGGATGGGGAAGGAAATCGGCCGTGCCCTTTCGAAGGAACCATCCCGGCATTTGCCTGAAGTGATCTAGGGAAATCACGGAAAACCTAAATCAGGATGGCGGGATTCAACCGTCGTCCTCCCGAATGCGAGTCCATTGTGCTAACCACTGCGCCACCTCGCTCGGTGTATCTTACGTATTGCCAAAGCTAACACAGAGCATATTTGGCATTAGCTTCTTTGCCTTGTACGTGGTGGAACCGAATTTCTAGCCTTGATTAGTGTTAGGAAAAAGCAGCGTTGACTATCGCTTCAGTGCTTTGTGGTGTGGTAGATAGAATTGAATTTCATGCAAAATCAAACTGAGTTCGGCGTTTCAATTGGATATGGAATATCCAGAGTCAAGCTGCAGTGGTAAGTATCGAAAAGGACGGGGCTAAGGCAGACAATCTGAAGTATGTAAAAAGCTAAGAACAATATCACATGAAATAGGAGAGCATTGTAACCGCAAGAAGAATAGTACTGATTTGCTAACTGATACTGAGAAGGCTACATCAATGTCTGTCATCTGACAGGACTGCATACTATTGACAATGGACAACGACAAAGACCTCGCAGAGATGAGACAGTAGCTACTTTGCTTGATTATACATTTCATAGTAAGGGCAGAATAATGAGAGACAATACTGTGACAGAACTGACTGTTTGTAAAATGGTCTTTATAGTACTGCATGGTATTTCAAAGAAAAGGTTAAAAACTATCAGGAATTTCGTAAAAGATGAAGGCATGGCGCCAGTTGGTAAACTAGAGAAACGCGAAAACCAAGTTCATAAACTTTTAACAGAAACAGATGGAAACATCTGCGCTCACATCAAAAGTACGGTCCAGTCATTAAAGCACGAACAAAACGCAGAAACGGTAGTTGTCTGAGGAACTCAGAACCCAGGAGGTGTTCAAGATGTTTCAAGAGAAGATGTTGTGTATCATATGAAACTTAACATAAAATATTTAACACAAAATGTAATATCTCTTCCCTTGAGGTGATACATGCGTTACTTGTGATAAGTTTTCTGTAACTTTCAAAGTTCTAGAGGCACATGTAACATGTAACACATGTAACAGATGGAAAGGAAATATCAGACGTCCAAAGAAATATTAAGAGAGAGAAGATTGAATGTCAACTGCACTGCCATAAAGCTGGTGCATTGTATCAGCGTAAAAGACAATCTCGACAGAGAAGCATAAAGTTCACAAACACAGAATCGATATGTATGGCTTTCCAAACATCGGCACCTACATTGTCTATTATAAGCGCCAGCTTTCTCTACATCTATTTAACATGCATCGACTTTCAGACAGTAATGCAGTGTTTTATGTTTATCCTGAAACTTTATGGAAGAAAGGTTCTAATGAAGTAGTTTCTTTCCTGCATCTTTATGTTACTTCGTTCCTGGATCCAGAGGTTAAAAATTTGGAAATCTTCTGTGACTCATGTGTTGGTCAAAACGAAAACCACACCATCTTCCGGTTCATTCAATATCTTGTCCATCATGCAAAGCCATTTGAATCAATTCATGTGACATTCCCAGTCAAAGGACATTCATACTGGGAAAGTGAGAAAGACATGGGCGTCATCAGACGTAAAACAAAAGCTGAGCTCCCAAAGGACTGTACAGACATAATTAAAGATGTGCGTGCGAAACCCACTCCTTTTCAGGTTGTTCAAGTTGATGGCTTAAGGGGACACTGTATGTGAGATTCGTTGAAAATTGACAAATGGTTCAAATGGCTCTGAGCACTATGGGACTTAACTTCTGAGGTCATCAGTCCGCTAGAACTTAGAACTACTTAAACCTAACTAACCTAAGGACATCACACACATTCATGCCCGAGGCAGGAATCGAACCTGCGACCGTAGCGGTCGCGCGGTTCCAGACTGTAGCGCCTAGAACAGCTCGGCCACTCCGGCCGGCTGAAAATAGACTATTCTGTTTTCTACTCCATAATGTACTTTGGACTTTCCTCAACATTTTGGTATACAAGACATTAAAATCAGACCATTGTGCGACCTTCGAATAATATTTTGAATGATGACGTGTGACTGTCAAATTTCGCGGCTACATATGTGCTGTTATAGTTGAGCAGTCATATCTTGGGAACTGCACAGTCTAGAAGGCTGTAAATTGCTTTGTTTTGTGTCTACTACTACGTCTCAGACGTTGTGGCATTACGAGTAAACAAATCAGTCCTTTGTTTGTGACACTAGTTTTCGTTGAAAGACAGTAAAATGTGCTGAAAGACTAACGAACAAAGTAATTGACGAATTACAGGAATATTATAGAAAAGCCATTAGAGACAACTGTGACAATTTAGAGAAGATGAAAAGATCTGTGTGGAGCACTTTCTTTCATCGCCATGTCATAGTTTGTGTCCACCTCCACCGAACACTACAAGCTGTATTTTCTGGCACCCTGCATGAATTTACACATAAATATTCTCTTCCTTTCGCAGTAATGGATGCAATCAAACCTATTTACAGAGATTTTGCAAATCTTGAGCTACTAAAGAGGTGTTTACATGCGAACACCCAGGATGTGAATGAGTCCTATAATAAAGTTGTGTGGTGCCGTGTGCCTAAAAAAGTATTTGTAGGCCTTATGACTAAAGTCAGCAGTGTCTGATGCTGCAATAACTTTTAATGGTGGGAACTATGAAAGACTTAAGGTTCTGGAGAAGGTAGGGGTAAGATTTGGACAGAACACAGATAAAGGACTGCAGGAATTGGATGAGCTTTGTGAATGTGAAGCAGAGTTTGCTGACCAGCAAATGACAAAATGAGCAAGTAATAAAAGGAGGAGGCAATCACTCCCAGGGAAATTCTAGTACATAAAAGATGCAGAAATGTAAGTCTGAATAAGAATTGGTAATAAAAAAGTTTTAAACCTCAATATCTCTTTTTGCAACAAATGACCCATTTTCTAAAACAGTACTGATGATAGAGACATGAAATTTTCACAGCATGCCAAGTGTGAGATTCAACACATGTAAAACTAGAATAATTAAAATATGCCGTGTTGTTTTGTATTTATGTTCATTTATTTACGAAATTCTGTCAAAAATTGAGTGTTTAAAAAAAAAGATAACAAGCCTGACAATACAATTTTAATAATAATTCTACTTCAGTGTATCTAGAAAGGAGCATTCAATAGGAAAATTGTAAGTTCGTGTCCCAAAAAGTTTTCAATGTAATGGGTCACAAATTTCGATAATTTAACATTGGCAGTATAGGACATACTATATCCCCTTCATGATAAGTAACTGGACTGATTTCTTGCAACCAAGATACCGATCAAAATGTCCATTAAGGAGATGAAGATAGAACATCACCATCCATAGCTTACCACACATCGTGATACTTACGATGGATCTTGGATCACATCAGTTATTACTGCTCCTGTTACACAAATGGAAGAGGAATCAGAACATGCAGAGGGAAAGTTTCTGTTCCCTGCACCCTGTTGTGAAGAAAAGCTGGCAAAACTTAAGTTGCAGTAATTAAATGAAACTAGGTCATATCAGTGTGTGGAATAGCTGGTCCTGCTTTATTATAAACAAACCTATTGAAATGCCATGCTAATAAGACGTTGCATGTACAATGTTTCAGTACTGCTACCTATTACTACGCAAAAGTATCGTGATCTGCAAGAACTGAAGGTTGTCTGTGACAGGGACCCAAGAGTACTTTACAAATATTCCTTTCCAACAGTGAATTTGCAAACAGGTTTTGTGTTATTTGTTTGTAACAAGTAAAAAGTGTGAAATGGAGACAGTGAGTTATAAAAACATTGATATATGCTGATAACTGAAATTACGTCCTGTTAACTATATTTTTAATGTGTGTGTTGTAACCATTAATTGAACAATTGTTGGTAGCATATTAAATGAGTTCAATGAAAATAAAAACAGAATATTGATAAACAGTATTTTTCCTAAAACCCGATTAGTCATGTACATCCTGTACAATACTGAATAGACTCAAAGATGAATAAATCTTTGTCAAGGGAGCTGCAGGGAAGTTTCACAGCGAAGTATTATCCCACTATCACATTACATTCTATCTTTCACAATCTAATTAGCGCATTATACTAAGAAATTAAGAAATAGATATTCAGATACAAAGACATACAGGGTCAAATCTTTAATAATATTTTTTCCTCTTTTAAGGTACTCTAAAGAAAAGGTCGTTGAATGTACTACATAAATTACAAAAGCATATTTCTATAACGAATGAAACTGAAATGTTTGAAACTTCAAAATTTCTCTCCAGAAAAATTTATAACATAGACTTAATCCCTTCTTTCCGTGTGGTCCTCTGTTACTTTGCTTACAATCATGATAATAGCTGATTATTTTGGTTTTCGTTCTGGTACCTATTTCGCTGTCTATTATTGCCATCATGCGGCTTGAATTACTATTCCTCTTCCAATTTTCGAAGTAAATCTAAAAATTCATCTGTGTCATTGGTCCGACTGTTGACAAGCTGCCATTGTAAAATGTCCAGTAAGCGTCTCGAGACCGTCGTAACCTCTGGAAATATTCCCAGTGGACAATTTATTGTGTTAGCTTAGTCAATTAATGCACATTTCCATGTTTCAAAAATGGTCCGCTTAGGTACTGATTCTGAAGTCGCTTTTGCTTCGCTTCAATACAGAATTTGTTCAGAGAACAACTCTCTTACATTTCGCAGGGAGTAAATGCAGCATACACTAAATCTGCTTGTGGTTATGCTTAGCTCTCAAGATGCCTTTACGCGAATTTAATTTTGGCTTTTTCTGACATTCCTCACTCAAAACTATGTCTACATGCAGCAATATCAACTGGATAGTATTCTTCATCACTAGCGAAACACTATGTCGTTTCTGTATTAACCTACACCTAACACAGCAGTAGCGTGATTCGCTGCCGGAGACTTTATTTCCTCCCTTACTTCTTTAATCCGATTTAGATGTGTACACACGTTGTCACGAACACGATACCATTTTCTTTAATCCGATGTTGACTCTGCACAGTGTAGTTATTTATTCCTGATACAAACCATTGCCCATTTTGACTCACCTATCTCGCACACACTACCACTCTGCCACACAATGTGTGAACAGATTTAGTGGTCACTTTCTCAAGCGCAATTTGCCTTAGCACACAATCCTTAACATCGCCATCCATCTTGTCCATCTTTTCCAACATAACCTGAAATCTTTTGATACTCCATCGACTCTGGTTTTAATCAGAGCAACCTGCTCAGAAATTTTGCTCACATCTGCCCTCATTACTTCTAATTTTGTATCGATCACACCTACAATATCTGATTCTAAATTTTTGCACCTCCGGTTTTACAGTTTCCATATATGAATTGAGATTATAATTTTCCGGTTCCATTTTTGTATTACACTAGACTGCAGTGCCCACTTACTACAGCTTTAACATCCTTCAAAATACACCACTGACTTAAACGCAGTAACATCTCCTTTCTGTGGTTTCAGACTGTTTATCTCACTTATATTGTGCTTACCAATACTGTTACATTCAGATTTATGGCTGTCTGGTCCAGTAGCATTCTCTGAACCACACAGACTGGGTGATGGCTTAATCACTGGAAGCTCTATCACTAACGACGACCCAACAACTTATCAATTATTAACAACAGCGTTGTCTGTATTTATTTTTCAGGCATGCTGCCTGCAGCTGCTGTGAAATTGCTGCCGAAATTGTAGATGCTGCTGCTGCCACTGCTGAAGCTGATGAACGCATTGTCTCAGGTTGCTGCCAGTAACTCATGCTGCAGCGGCTGCGTTGCCACTCGTATTGCTATCGATGTCTCTGCTGCTGGCTGCTGCAGTTTGTAACTCTTCACACCTCTTCATATCTTCTTTGTCTTTTTTGAAATACTGCGCCTAAATTCATCTAATTTCTGGTACCAATGCTCTAGCCATCAACTGCCGAAAAATCACATGTGTAGAACCCAAACAAACTGTCCATCATGCAATAGATGTGGGACTGCGATCGCAGAATACTTGAAACACCCCCGTTTAAATTCCTTTACTGGATTTTGTGTAATTAATCGTAGCCACCAAACAGTTAATTATTATGATTATATGACCGTGTGCTTAATGGAAAAAAGGCTATCGGTTTTTCTGTTGGTTTCGGGGGGTATTTCAACCGAGTGCGGCTGTTCTGAGATTGAATAGTGGAAATGAAAGTTTGTCTATTATTAAGGACCACAAAGGTTGCGATGTACAAACTGATATATATTTCCAACTAACACGCAAATGCTGAGGCAATTGCTACCTTCGCCTTACACGTCTAATCACAGTTATATCTTTTTATTGGTTGTTGATTTTCAGTACTTCGTCACACGCAATGCTGATGGTTAACATTCACAACAATCCTCACAGCAGTCCACGTTGTTGCTGGCCGACGCGGTTGACGCGAAACACGTAATTCGGCGCCTGTCACTTTCTGTTTCATATCACTCGCGAATCGGTATTAGTGAGGGTCAACGATCAGGGGGACGTGCTCACTCGTCATACTCCGGTGAATTTTACCGTTTACAACTCACTCGACCACCATTCTTGCCCGTCTTTCCAACATGACAGCTCACTCGACACTCTCCAGTACTACTCCTCACTCAACACTCGTCTCACTGCCTCCTGCAGCGCTTGACAATCGACTCCTGTCTACTATCCACCTAGGCGTCGGATACTAGCATCTGTGTTCGTGGGATCATGGATCCCCTACATACTGTAAGGTGTTAGAATGAAAACTAAAATTCCAAGGTGATTAGATTCATATTCCATACAAGATAGCCCCAATTTTGAAATGTATAATGGTCTTACAATAACCGGTTATATCACAGACAGTAAAGCTGCACTTAGAGTGTTATGAGAAGTAGCAAAATTCCCAAAATAAATAGCCATCAAAGACACACGATAAAGTAAGTTCGCTTTGTGATAACAATACAGGAAACATTCACCAGTTCGAAGTAACTCAGAAATCAGCACGCTAATTTGCGCAACAACACATGAGGAATAACAAGTGGGAACTCATTATCTGTCAATTTTCATTACTGCAATAAAAGTGGGTAACTTAGAGTTCTGCACTTGAGCATACCCAGACCATGCAAAAGTTAGTGTCCTCCTAAACACTAATTACTGTGAAGGCCAAACTCTGCCCAGTATCTGTAATCAATACAACGAGATAACACACAGTACCACAGACAGGTCTGCCTTCTTGCTGATCAAATGCAAAAGTCCCTTCTTTAAGGCCCCAACGTATCGTGTCTTAATCGCTCCCTTGAATGCTCTAAAAGTGTCCATCTACATTTGTCTCTGGAACTGTTCTGCCGCACTGTCTGTTTCTCCATCGGCTCAAGGCCATCCTCATAAAAAAAGCGTCGTTCTTAGTTCTTACAGGCATGGTTGAGATTCTACTTGACCACTTACCTTGCTAAACCAACACATTATAACAAAAATTAAATAAAAAAAAATGTTGTAAATAATCGGTCATGCGCAGAACATTTACAATAATTATAAATGATGGTCTGTTCAAACATAAATAAGCTAATATTCTTGCCCATGTTTGTTCACGTTAAATGATAAGAGATTGTCGTAAAACATAATTTAAACAGTTATTTATGCCTGCTTGGTAGAAGCGTCCTTTGCCACTCTTTTCGACAGTGGTTTAAGTTACCAAATGTGATTGATCACTTATTTGATTACCACGGTTTTGTATTAAGGACTGTAATTGTAATTATATAGCGTTATCCGCAAAATATTAACATATTCATTAAATAACAAGATATGAGGGATTAATGTTGCACTTAGTTGCTCTGTTAATTTGGATGATACGATGTTCTGAGAAACATTTACGTAATAATAAATAAAGAAATAGAATACTTACAGATGTGTGTCATTCGAGATGATAGCTATACTACAATGGTATCATCTGAGATATCGTTTGTTGAAACCGCGTGAAGCGTTTAAAAGTAGTTTCTTCCAAGGTTCGCTGTGTCAATATTTTTAGTCACTATAAATTATTAACTTTTGTAGTTGGGAATAACTGAAAATATTATTGTTTCATTGGAAGCATCTCAATCATCTGAGATCGCTGATGTATTTAGATATGCTTTATTATGTAATTGTGGTTTATAGAATTGTAAGACTGTCTGCCATTCTGTCATTTCTAGCGCATTGGCTGTTCTTCAGCAAAACGAGCAACCGCCGTCCAAATTCCCTGCATTTGGAATTTTCCCATTTCCAACCACACTTCGTTTCTTTGTGCCTGGCCAGGGACCTACTTGTCACCTTGCTGGATCAGTCACAGTGCGCACAGTTGCCTGGGACCGCCAGATAAAGTTCTGCTCCACAAACAAATACACTTCACCTCATATCAATCCTAGATGGCCGAATAACTCGTTTACATAAAAGTAACGTTACACCTTCCCTGTATGTACGTTTGTCTGTCCAGCCTCTGTGACTGCCTTATTTAGATGTTCACTACTCCTCCACTGAACTGTAAACTTAGCTTTAACTTATCGCAATATCCACATACTCAGCGAATTTCAAATATGTCTCATTGTTCCTCAGTACATAGTATCCCAATTATTTCTGCACAGATTCTTCCGGAATATCCTCTTCCCTCCACTCATCACATTCACTAAATTCCAAGCTGAGACTACATCCACACGTGGATATGTCGTACAATCCAGTACCAGGTTTAAGAGTCTCTTTGTGTCCATGATGTAATCTAGATGGAATCATCTTTCACGGTCTTTTCCAAGTACATCTCCTCCTCTTGTGATTCTTGAGCGAGGTACTCACAATAAGCATCTAAACTGGATTGCAGAACTGAATCAGTCCTTCTCCTCTCTCATTCCTAACGCCACCCCACATACTTTCATAACCGTTCCTTGTATTCCTTCCTCTGCAACAGCGTTCCAATCCCTCATGATTATTAGATTTTCATCTTGTTTTGAATACTGACTTACCCATTCACTATCCTCATATACTTTCTCTATCTCTTCAACTACTGCTTGCGACATTGGCATGCATACCTAAGGTATTGACGGAATTGGTTCTGTGACTAATCTGATGAGAAAGTCCTATCACAGAACTGTTCACAGTAACTCATTCTCTGCCCTACTTTCCTATTCACAGTGAATATAACCCCCATTGTGCCGTTGATATTACCATACATTAGTCCGACCAGGAGCCCTTACGGTTACTCAGTTTTTTCTATACCCCTTAACAACAAGCTCTTGGAGAACCGAATGGCTGACTAATCCGGAATCTTTAGCAAATCGAGAGATGATCATGAGACTTTTTTAGTTTCGGGCCACATGTCCTGTGAATACATAATACGTGTCTTTAATAAATTGTTTTCATTGCCTTCTGCATCCCCATACCGTTTTGATTCTTCCATATTTTACTGATAGTTTCCCACCAAGAGGGTAAGAGAGTATTTAGTATTATCTTGGAGATTATTATATCGAGTCAGATATACGAAGAACACGGCAGCAGGAGCTCACTTATTAGCATCACGTTGCATCCCCTCAGGCCTATACGTGTGTGCCGTTTCGTTTGGGAATGGTTTTATAAAGCTGTAGTACCCTCCTGGGTCTAGGGGTCTTTGATCAGCAATCAAAATGACCGTGGCGCAGGGTTAGAAACCCATTAGCGCTTAAATTTCGATGAGTAATCAGCTTTGGTGGTCGAAAACTTCCAGTATAAGAAGTCACTCTCATTATGCCAACGGCCTTGTCAAAGAGGTTGGAGAAGCGGACAGAGGTTTAAGGCACTCCCTAGATATTGGCGTGGGAAACTGCCCCTAAAGGCGGAAGAATCACCAATGATCAACGCCATGAGGATGCAGAAGGCCAAGGAAACCACTGCATTAAAGACACATAACGTGTATCCGGAACACATGTGGCCTGCAATCGGAAAAGTCTCATGATGAGATCCATTGGCTGCACATTCCGAAATAGTTCCCCATTCAGACGTCCAGGAGGGGACTGCCAAGAGGGAGGTGGCCATGAGAAAAACATTGAATAACCAACGAAATGGTAACGTTCTACAAGTCGGGACGTGGAATTTGAAAGTGGTAGGGAAGCTAGAAAATCTGAAAAGGGAAATGTAAAGGCCCAATCTAGATAGAATAGGGGGCAATGAAATGAAATGGAAAGAATACAAGGTTTTCCGGTCACATCACCCGGAGCAGAAAATGGAATAACGGTAGTGGGGTTTGTTATGAATAGGAAGGTAGGACAGAGAGTGTGTTACTGTGAACAGCTCAGTGATAGGGTTATTCTTATCAGAATCTGCAGCAAACCAACACCGACCGGTATACACACCAATGTGGCAAGCTGAAGATGAGGAGACAGAGAAAGTGTATGAGGATATTGAAAGGGCAATACAGTAGATAAAGCCCTCCATCTGATTGTTTACAGATTATTGTGCATTATTTTACATTTTAACATATTTAAATTATCAAAGCTTCACCACCTTCACGTCCTAAATAAAGTAACAATAATATCCATCACATCTTAAACGTTAAACTCTTTTACATAAAACCAATACAATTTCCTCCATAACTTTTAATGTCACGACCAGTAGCCTTGCACGAATGTGCTATCTGATAAATAAATAAAGAACAAAAGTAACCATTATGCACTAAATTTTACAACAAATATTCTATTACCTAATGAATCAATAAGGTGTTATGCTGTCATCGTTCAATGTGTTTTATGTGGAGGAAATTATGAGCTGATGCTTAACTCTATATACTGATACTTTAAATTTAATATAGGTTTTTACAAATAAGTTACAAAGTTGGTATTTACAACGTTTGTCATTTTAATGATGTGCTTCTATATGAAATGTCGATCGTTAAGATCGACCAAAGCGTTAAGATTTTAGCATTCTGGACTTTGTTACAAAACTTGTTAATTTCACTTCAACAGTAAATCCTAAACTATTATAGACATGATCAATATTCAAGTTTTATTGGGGTCACCATGAAAATTTATGGATAATGACAGATTAAAATTACTGTGGCTTCATTCCCTAAATTACTACAGAATTAAATAGTTTTCATAAATTTTTCCCTTTATGGCCAATCTTAGGTCCGCCATATTTAACACGGCTACGTCTCCTTTGCCACAAAAGCCTTCTGCTGGGTTTCCCTACGACGTAGGTTCTCGTCTGTCTCACTCGCACACAACAGCGCTTAGGCCTCAATAGACAATAGAAGCCTGTTAGTTTCCCCATCTCGTGATGAATCTGCGCCCTTTGTGGCATCTGGCCCTGGAC
The DNA here is from genome assembly GCF_021461385.2 of Schistocerca piceifrons. Taxonomy (NCBI): domain Eukaryota; kingdom Metazoa; phylum Arthropoda; class Insecta; order Orthoptera; family Acrididae; genus Schistocerca; species Schistocerca piceifrons. The sequence goes on from NC_060139.1 coordinate 407,279,720, forward strand.
AACAGGGTTCGTTTCACAATTCCTGATGGCTGACTCTCTCTGAAATATACTTAAATGAGAGCGAAATGCTCGTTAACGCACACGGAAGTACTAAGGAATGAGAAGAAGCGTTCGAAGCTCTCTAAGGGTCTGGCTACATCAATGAGGAATAACTCATTAGGCAGTACATTTGGAAAGGAGTGGACATCTCTAAAATGGGCAATCACAGAAGTTTGGAAAGAAAAACAAAGATGCAAAAGGTTAACTGTGAAGAAACCATGGGTAACAAAAGAAATCCTTCTTCTTCTCGATGAAAGAAGGTAGTACAAAAATGCTCAGGGAAATTCAGGAATACAGAAATACGATGCTCCGAGGAATGAAATAAATAGGAAGTGCAGGGAAGATAAGATGAAATGGGTGCATGAAAAATGAGAAGAAATCGAAGAAGTAATGATTGTCGGAAGGACTGAGTCAGCATACAGGAAAGTCAAGCTGAGTCAGCATACAGGAAAGTCAAAACAGCCTCTGATGAAATTAAATGCAAGGGTGGTGACATTAAGAGCGCAACGGGAATTCCACAGTTACATGCAGCGGAGAGAGTGGATAGGTTGAAAGAGTGCGTGAAAAGCGTCAATGGGCGGAAGATTGTTGTGATGTGACAGAAGAAGGAACAGAGGTCGAGATAGAAGAGATGGGAGATCCAGTGTTAGAATCAAATAAGGCAGAAGGTATAGATAACTTTTCATCAGAATTTCTAAAATCTGTGGAGGACTATTCACTTTGGTGTGTAGAACGTATGAGTCAGGCGACGTACCATCTGACTTTCGTAAAAATGTCATCCACACAAGTTCGAAGATTGCAATGGTTAACAAGTGCGAGATTTATCGTACAATCAGCTTAACAGCTAATGCACCCAAGTTGCTGACAAGAATATTATACAGAAGAGTGGAAAGCCAAATTGAGGATCTGTTAGATGATGGTCAGTTTTGCTTTACGAAAGGTAAAGGCACTAGAGAGGCAAGTTTGACATTTCTTTTGATAGAGGAAACAAGACGAAAGAAAATTCAAAACATGTTCATAGGATTTGTTGCCCTGCAAAAAGCGTTAGACAGTGTAAAATGGTGCAAGATGTTCGAAATTATGAGAAAAACAGGGGAAAGCTTTAGGGAGGAGTGGCTATGTACAATATGTACAGGAGCCAAGAGGGAATAATAAGAGTGGACGAACAAGAACGAAGCGCTCGGATTAGAAAGGGAAGGGTGTAAGACAGGGATGTAGTCTTTCGTCCCTACTATTCAGTTTGTTCATCGAAGAAGGAATGATGGAAATGAAAGAAAGGTTCAGGAGTGGAATTAAAATTCAAGGCGAAAGGATATCAATGATACGATTCGCTGATGACATTGATATCCTCAGTGAAAGTGAAGAAGAACTATAAGATATGCTGAATGGAATGAACAATCTAATTAGTACAGAATATGGACTGAAAGTAAATCGAAGAAAAAAGCGAGTAATGAGAAGTAACAGGAATGAGAACAGCAAGAAACTTTACATCAGAATTGAGGATCACGAAGTAGGTTAAATTGAGGAATTTTGCTTCCCAGGCAGAAAAATAACCAATGACGGACAGAATAAGGTAGACATCAAAAGCAGACTAGTCTGGCAAAAAGGGCATTTCTGGCCAAGAGAAGCTACCAGTCTCAAACATCTATCTTAATCTGAGGAAGAATTTTCTGAGAATGTACCTTTGGAGCACATCATTGTATATTAGTGAAAAACGGACTGTGGGAAAATCGGAACAGTAGAGAATCGAAGCAGTTGAGATGTGGGGCTACAAACATACACTCCTGGAAATTGAAATAAGAACACCGTGAATTCATTGTCCCAGGAAGGGGAAACTTTATTGACACATTCCTGGGGTCAGATACATCACATGATCACACTGACAGAACCACAGGCACATAGACACAGGCAACAGAGCATCCACAATGTCGGCACTAGTACAGTGTATATCCACCTTTCGCAGCAATGCAGGCTGCTATTCTCCCATGGAGACGATCGTAGAGATGCTGGATGTAGTCCTGTGGAACGGCTTGCCATGCCATTTCCACCTGGCGCCTCAGTTGGACCAGCGTTCGTGCTGGACGTGCAGACCGCGTGAGACGACGCTTCATCCAGTCCCAAACATGCTCAATGGGGAACAGATCCGGAGATCTTGCTGGCCAGGGTAGTTGACTTACACCTTCTAGAGCACGTTGGGTGGCACGGGATACATGCGGACGCGCATTGTCCTGTTGGAACAGCAAGTTCCCTTGCCGGTCTAGGAATGGTAGAACGATGGGTTCGATGACGGTTTGGATGTATCGTGCACTATTCAGTGTCCCCTCGACGATCACCAGTGGTGTACGACCAGTGTAGGAGATCGCTCCCCACACCATGATGCCGGGTGTTGGCCCTGTGTGCCTCGGTCGTATGCAGTCCTGATTGTGGCGCTCACCTGCACGGCGCCAAACACGCATACGACCATCATTGGCACCAAGGCAGAAGCGACTCTCATAGCTGAAGACGACACGTCTCCATTCGTCCCTCCATTCACGCCTGTCGCGACACCACTGGAGGCGGGCTGCACGATGTTGGGGCGTGAGCGGAAGACGGCCTAACGGTGTGTGGGACCGTAGCCCAGCTTCATGGAGACGGTTGCGAATGGTCCTCGCCGATACCCCAGGAGCAACAGTGTCCCTAATTTGCTGGGAAGTGGCGGTGCGGTCCCCTACGGCACTGCGTAGGATCCTACGGTCTTGGCGTGCATCCGTGGGTCGCTGCGGTCCGGTCCCAGGTCGACGGGCACGTGCACCTTCCGCCGACCACTGGCGACAACATCGATGTACTGTGGAGACCTCACGCCCCACGTGTAGAGCAATTCGGCGGTACGTCCACCCGGCCTCCCGCATGCGCACTATACGCCCTCGCTCAAAGTCCGTCAACTGCACATACGGTTCACGTCCACGCTGTCGCGGCATGCTACCAGTGTTAAAGACTGCGATGGAGCTCCATATGCCACGGCAAACTGGCTGACGCTGACGGCGGCGGTGCACAAATGCTGCGCAGCTAGCGCCATTCGACGGCCAACACCGCGGTTCCTGGTGTGTCCGCTGTGCCGTGCGTGTGATCATTGCTTGTACAGCCCTCTCGCAGTGTCCGGAGCAAGTATGGTGGGTCTGACACACCGGTGTCAATGTGTTCTTTTTTCCATTTCCAGGAGTGTATGTTGAAAAATAAGAGGACTGGTAAGGTAAGAAATGAGTAGGTTTTGTGCAGACTCGAAGCGGAAAGGAATATGTGGAAAACACTAACAATGAGAAGCACAGGATGATAGGAAATGTGTTAAGACGTCAGGGAATGACTTCCTTGGTACTAGAGGAAGCTTTAGAGGGCAAAACGTGGAGAGGAAAACAGAGATTGGAATACATCTAGCAGAAAATTGAGGAGTTAGGTTGTTACTGAGACTCTGAAATGAAGCGTAGGCGCAGGAGGTGAATTCGTGGTGGAGAGCTCAAAAGAAAAGAAAAGTACCCTCGTCCGAGACAAGATTACCCACAGTGGTTGTAAAAGATCGTTGTTTTTCTGGATACTGGCAGAGGGACCCGTTGAATGCCAAATTGCTCTCACCCATGTTCAAATTGGAAGAGATCTAGTGACCTTGCTGGACATAGGCGAACCCTCACATCGTGCAGACAGTTCATAGGACACTTGCCATCTGTGGACGAGTATTATCCTGTTGAAAAAACTCACCACGATGATTTTGCATCAAAGGCAACACATGACGACGCAGGGTGGCCATGACATACTGTCATGTCATCAGAATTGCCTCGATTACTGCCAGCCGTTAGCTGCAGTTAACCCTGATGCCTTTCAGTGCTAAAATACCAGGAGTGACACTAACGTACCTGCCCAAAACACTGGAAGAATGTAACACGTCCTGACGTCGCCACCATATTCGTCGACGATGTTCTCAGGGGAAGTGCAAAACTGCAATTCATCGCTGTGTTCAAAGCGTGTTTCCTCATCACAGCACCACTCCAAACTCACCCATTTATGTTGTGGTGTTAACAGCAGCCCGTGTAATGTATGGTAATTCCTTAGTTTGGCTGCTGTTAGTCTGTGACCAATGGTGTGAAATGACACGGAATGTTTCCTGGGAACCACCATTTGTTTTCGGATTGCAGGATCACATGTAAATTTGTTGGTTGCGCCACGCTTTTCCTTGCCATTGGCATATTCTCTGCCGACTTTGCAAGATTTTCACTAATTTAATATCTTGCAGCAATATATAGCCTACGAAGGCTTTCCCGGCGTAATAATTGATAATATTCTTCTCGGGTATGCAGCCGGATCATAACGTCTTCATGACACAATATTTCCGCGGTCCAACTGGCCGCCATCTTCAGGTGAGAGCGCTGGTGCACAATCTCGCCGGAACTAACTTCCCAGCGCAAGCGGCAGCCCCTATATAGGCCGCAGAAGACCCACAACGCGTGCGCGAGAAGGTGCCGTAGCTGCCCTCTAGCGCAGTAAACATGCCGCGCCGCCATTGGTGGAAAGAGGCGAAATCGAGATATCGCTGTGAAAAATAAAAGAAAAAAATTTTATTCCGACGATTGAAATACAGACCGTTGATTTTTAATGTCAGATAACACCGGGTCCCAAGTCTTACTTAAAAGATAACCCTTGTCTCTATTAATAAGATTGTCAGATAAACGAATCTCTACTGATTCTTTTAAAACACAGTCCAAATAGCGAGATGCAGGGGCAACCATTTGTGTCGCATCATATAGCATTCTGCGTCCCTCGGTGAGACAGTGCTCCGCCACTGCGGATTTCTCAGGTTGAAGCAGCCGTGTGTGCCGCTGATGCTCAACACATCGGTCCTGAATGGTCCAGATTGTCTGACCAATATAAGCCTTCCCACAGTGGCAAGGGATCTTGTACACACCGGGCTTCCTCAAACCCAAGTCATCCTTAACAGAGCCAAGAAGCGCTCTAATCTTGGCTGGCGGACGAAAAATACTTTTGATATGATATCTTTTTAGAACTCTACCTAACTTCGAGGAAATGCTCCCAGCAAAAGGCAGAAAAGCGACCGATTTGCAGGTATCTTCTGGTGGTTCAGGCGATGGTCCAAACTGGAAAGCACGACGGATCATTTTATCAGTATAGCCATTCTGCTTGAACACAACCTTAAGGTGGTCCAATTCTTGTGTCAAGCTTAGATTAGAGCGCTTCTTGGCTCTGTTAAGGATGACTCGGGTTTGAGGAAGCCCGGTGTGTACAAGATCCCTTGCCACTGTGGGAAGGCTTATATTGGTCAGACAATCCGGACCATTCAGGACCGATGTGTTGAGCATCAGCGGCACACACGGCTGCTTCAACCTGAGAAATCCGCAGTGGCGGAGCACCGTCTCACCGAGGGACACAGAATGCTATATAATGCTACACAAATGGTTGCCCCTGCATCTCGCTATTGGGACTGTGTTTTAAAAGAATCCATAGAGATTCGTTTGTCTGACAATCTTATTAATAGAGACAAGGGTTATCTTTTAAGTAAGACTTGGGACCCGGTGTTATCTGACATTAAAAATCAACAGTCTGTGTTTCAATCGTCGAAATAAATTTTTTTTCTTTTATTTTTGGCAGCGATATCTCGATTTCGCCTCTTTCCACCACTGGCGGCGCGGCATGTTTACTGCGCTAGAGGGCAGCTACGGCACCTTCTCGCGCACGCGTTGTGGGTCTCCTGCGGCCTATATAGCGGCTGCCGCTTGCTCTGGGAAGTCAGTTCCGGCGAGATTGTGCACCAGCGCTCTCACCTGACGATGGCGGCCAATTGGACCGCGGAAATATTGTGTCATGAAGACGTTATGATCCGGCTGCACACCCGAGAAGAATATTATCTAATATATAGCCTAGTTGTATAATTTACTTTAAAAGTGCATTTATTCATAACATGGGTTTAAGTATATAAACATATAAGAATAAATTTTGTGTAAATTGTTATGTTATTCTTTCAAAAAATTTGTGTAAAATAAGTACGTAACATTGGGAGCTGATAGAAAACATTATGTTTATTCTTAATAGGCTCTCTGCTGTCTCTGATATATATAAAGGATTTTGGGAACAATCTGAGCATCCCTCTTGGAATGTTTGTATATTATGTCGTCGTTTACAATCTTGTAAAGTCATCAGATGATGAAAACCATATGATCAAAACCAATTAAAAAATGATTTAGACAATATACTTGTATGGAGCCAAAGTGGCAGTTGACTAAATAATGATAAGGGTGAAGTCATCCACGTGGGTATTAGAAGGATTCGACCACATTTCTGTTCTGTAACAAGTCACAAAAAAGGGTTGTGAATTCAAATAAATACTTAGCGATTACAGTTTCGAATTGGAACGAGTCAATGTATAACATTGCGGGGAAAGACTGCGATCTGTTCCAACGTTATAAAATACCCCAAAATATGTTAGCTATTGACATGAAATCAGCATTGATTTGGAAACCATCACTCTTGTGAGACATAGCTGGCACTTTATTCGGACAATGTACTGCGTACAGGAGCTCTCAAATTGATCCTGTATTTATATAGTTCCAATAGGGCTTTAGACATCGTTCCTCATAAGCGACTTCCAACTACATTGCTCTGCTATGGACTACCGTCTCAGATATGCGACTGGATTCGTGATTTCCTGAATTTTTACGTTTAATTAAGATAGCCATCATTGTATGGTATTATGATGAGACCAGCTGCATTAGTGAAGCGCACCTTCATTAACCTTTGAGTTAGGTTATTGAACAAAATAGACGAAAATATCAAACATTATATTGCATCCCGCCTGATGATGTGCAGGTATCTTTTTCAATCTCAAGCATGTAACAACATGCTGATTCTGAGTTAAGAAACTTTTAAAATGTTATCGCCAAAACAAAACAAACAACGAAAAACAAAAGCTAACTTTCTTGGCGGTTGATCGATAAGAGGCGAGACAGGTAAACACACCGAGTGAGGTGACGCAGTGGTTAACATACTGGACTCCCATTGAGAAGGACGACAGGTCAGACCCACTCCCGGCCAACCAGATTAAGGTTTTCCGTGATTTTCCTAAATTGCTGCAAGCAAAAGCTGTAATGATTACTTTGAAAGGCATGGCCGATTTACTTCTCCATCCTTGACACAATCTGAGCTTGTGGGCCATGTCTACTGCCCTTGATGTCGATGGGACGTTAAACACAAACTTCCTTCGTGTTATACTACAAACCTGAAGAAAATAAGAACACAGTTAAAGATACTTATGGCAATATTCCATATAAAATCACCAAAGAGCATGCTGAAATATAGTATTATATCATACGCCATGTTATATAACGTTATAGTTGCAAATTTGAGACACGGAAGTCCACTGTAGATCATAGGCCTTATGCCCGATGCGTCGTGATCACTTGGGTGGACGCTGATCTGTATCAGCGGCTGATGGTTGATGGCACTGAAATTGGTCTTAGCGTGAGCCCGTTCACAAACATGTTTCCACGACATTTTTCTATTACAGGCTGGTTAGAAAATGAAAGAAACGGTCTCCGACCTTATGTCAGACTGTTGGTCTTAGCAGACAGACGTAATACAGCTTTAAAAAGAAATAACAAGGATGGGTTAGATACCACGGCCTTGCGTTCGCACAACATGACGGTGACTACTGGACCATGAATAGGTTATTCGCTACAACAGCTCATGTGGAAGTCAACACTTCTCGTACCGTGTGTTTCGTACGCCGTTATGATGACCACCTTATGCTAACACGTGAAATTCGGTGGCTGGTAGGATTGAGGCTAGCTTGTAATGGCTAACATGTGGGTTCGATTCCCGCTGGGGATACCAGTTTTTAACAGCCACAATAACACCCCCTCCACCTCCAGTAACGCCAAGTAAAGAATACAGGACTGTGCTGTGGTTCCAAATCGACATTAAACATGTCCATTCGCCACTGACTGGAACAGAGTTGGATTAGTTTTGGCTGTCAGAGTTGGAATTCGCTGCTTGTAGAAATTGTGTCTCTAGTAAGCTCTCTTATACTAGTAATGTTACTGTAGTTCACGAACCGATCGGCAATAAGGTTACATGACATTCATTTCATATTTGCAGTGACCTTGAGGTTTTGAAAATATTGGTACTGGATCGGGATTCGAGCTCCGATTCAAATTTTTCCCTAGATTTGAACCCTTTCGTCCCGACGTTTCGTTGCTTCCTCACAATGTTTCCTCATTCTACTGGTGAAGAAACAACAAATATTTCGCGTCTATTCGTAGCTATAAAACAATATCGAAAGGTGCCAGGTTCAAGTCCCTGCCAGGCAAAAATCATTTGTATCGTCGTTTCAAGTTCCAGTATTACTATAAAGGAGAACATATTTAATATCTGACATCTGATTGTTCTTAGTTAACAATTCATATAGGTACTGAGTTCTGCTCCCCATCCATCACAACTTTACTTCATGGCAATTCACAATTGTGCGTTGTACTTTATTACGTACCTTTCGTGGTTATATCTCAGGGGAGAATAAGTTTCATGGAGGTTCCTGGCGCAGTGCCAAATGTAGCGCCATTTACTGTCAGGCTCAGATATTTGGCCTTATAAATTGATATGGTTAACACTTCAATGTTCTACGTCTCTTAATGCCTAGTCGAGTCTTGATCAGATACGTAAGCTTCGTTTGGTTAACAGAGGACTCAAACTCGAATTATGAACAACTCCTCATGTCATTTAATGAGTGTGATAAGACCTCTTAAGTGTCACTTATTGTAATGAAGTTTAATTTACAAGCGCTAGGGATTGTCTCATCTCTAATAATGCGTTTTATAATATTTGTTGTATTAGTTTACATCTGGACTCACTGCCATAGTGAGAAGAGTTCTCTTGTGGTAACCACTGCCTACAGTCAAACGACTGTATGGCCTACTCCACAGGGTTTCGGCGTTTAGAGGACCTGCACCACAGCTACGTTTTGTTGGTTGCATTCAGCAGTGGCCCAAGTTTTTGCTGTCAAGTGTATATTCTGCTAAGAGTGTAATTCCAGGAGTGTATACAGCAGCGTTTCTGTGGAGGTGGCAAAATGGGATTTAGATTCCAGCATGTCGAGGGTTTGTGTCAAGGTAGAGAATGTATCGACAGCTACTTTCATTAAATCGCTGCCTGAGAAAGGAAAGATCTGGAAGGAAATCGCTCTGAAGTACGAAAATTATTTGTTTGTCGAATTTCTTATTTTCAATTAATCAGGAAAACTTCAAATTTAGTTCGATTATATATCAATGGAAATAGTAAAACATTCCTTTTATCAACATGATATACCAATATGGTAAATCACACATCCTTTTCAAAAAATTGCTGTTCATATGCACATTACTCCATTTGCCCCTCTTTTTCACTGCTGTCGACTCTGAAGTTACTTACCACCCTTCATGGATGTAAAAACCAATGAGAACTATTTTTTCTTTCAATCTCCGATCAGGTATGAAACGAAAAGCACAGTGAAAATTAAAATTGTTCTACTCACAATATTTAACAGCACCTTCCATCTACTTCTCTACACAGTCGTTGTAACGTGACACCAGCTTTCCAATACAAACTTCATAGAATGCAGTCACATGTGGTTCCTGTCAATTTCCTATGCTGGTCTCCAGCCCATTGTCTGTACAAGAATGTTGTCCATACCAGCGGTCCATGTGAGTGAAGAGATGAAAATCTGAGGGAGCCATGGGTATTGGGGCAAGGGCAGTGCCACCCCAAAGTACCGGTGATGATGTCATCCAAGATGGCAGTGATGACATCATCCAAGATGGCGGATTATGGCGGGAAGTTCGAATTTTCGACAGGAAGATAGGTCAATAGGGCTACCTCCTCTAAACTAACCCTCTACATTCCCCTCCCCCAGAAAAATGTAGGGAAGTTCAAATTCAAACAGGATAATACATCACACCATAGTTACCTCTGCTAATTCGCCAGAAGATAGGTCACCCGACCACAACCCCCTCCTAGGGATTTCTGGGAAAGGGCCTTGACCAGTGCTGGGCTGCTGGAGAGTGGAAGGCGTGAACTTCATTTATTATGGAACAATATATTTTGGCATGGAGTTTACTTATTACACTGATACAAAACACATGCTCTAACATGCCTGGTGTCTCGCCACACAGCCTACAGACATGCAAACCACTAAGAGATTCTGCAAACATGCTTGCTAATCATCAACTGTCGAAATCATGCACCACTCTTTATTTACAGAATTAGAGCTAGCACCACCACCCAGTGTGTTCGCCACAAGGTCCAGACTCCAACTGACCTAGTTCACAGTACCACCACCAGAGTGTGTTGTTGACTGTTCCGTGACATAATTCCTGATGTTGGGGGTAATGGCGGGAAAACGACTCTGCCTGCGCTGGACATAAGTTTTTGTTATGCAGGCAGTGTCTCCACCACGAGATCTAGACTCCAGCTTACCTAGTACACAATACTGCCACCAGAGGGTGCTGTCATCCCTCCTGTGATGTAATGCAGCACAGGGATGTGTAGACACTCTCAGTACTCGTAAACTGTCCAAATAATGCATAGCACAGCCCACAGACCCATTGCAAAATAATGCAACAGACACGCGTTGGCAACACCCACAGCCTCCTGCCCACTAGATCACACAGGAGGCTACTGACAGATGCTCCAAGGTGGGCTCAGCATGCATGTGTTCCCCGCTACCCTCCCTCTACCTGTGGCCTGGCGAAGAGCTAATTACTGGGTAACATTGCAGAAATCAGTTCCAGTACAGCCCAAGCTGCTTTCTCCTTAGCGATTCTAATGGACCATACGTGACGTGTGGTTGATACATCGCCGCACGTAGCTACATACCATTGCAAGCACATCTAGCAACGTTCTCAATGTTATACAGAAGCCACATGGCGATCTGGAATAGTAACCAAGTCGTACTCTAGAAAATTACATAGTGTCCCCGAAATATTTAATGTGTGCCTTTTGTATGAGTTTTCGTGATGTCCCAGTCTGTATGTACGGAAATTCTTGCCCTAACTGAATCTGTTTACGAAAATAGCGCAGAATAATATCGAATGCACTCTTCCTAGCGGTCCTAACATGACAACCTGTCCATCACATGTTACCCTTCCTGCTTTCAACACACACAAACGTCCCACTGCGATGTAGAGACTCCTGTATCCCAGCACAAAGGATGTGTTGTGAATGACTCGAGCATTATGACTGGCTCTTTTCGAATTTACCCACTGAATCACCTACCACCTTCCGTGAGGCTTGCATATACACAGACATACAGAAAATAGAGCAGACGCTCTCCAAATGTGGAGGTGACTGGATACAGTCGAGTACAGTGCTATATTACAGCTCTCGATCAGTGCATTTGTGCTGGGTGTTGGGTGCTGTGCTCCATTTAAAGGAAATTTTAGAACGCAAAACGAGAGGTTATGTCATGAACACATGGATAGATCTGACATAAAATCGATAGAATTGCGGGAAACGGCGAGGGAATAGGTATAAATTGACCCAATACACATCGAAATGCGGGGAAATGGAGGAAGTACTTGCGTATCTTTTGGTTTTTGTGGAACAATTTGTGCATGGGAACAAACATATGACAACAAGAGGAATCCGAGAAAATGTCGACATCGAAACTAAGGGAATCATGGGGGCAGTCAATTTTTATCCATGGAGGCAGCATTATACTGTATGTCTAGTGAGGTACCAGTGATACACGCAAGTTGACTACTGTATTTGATGCTTTTCCGGAAGACAGAGAACCATCCACCTCTAAACTTACTTGCATCTGCATTAAAGGATAACAGAGACTAGACGGCGTGATCAGTTGAGATGGAGCTGTAACGAGTTATGACTTAATGGTTGCCTAATGATGAATTCTAGAGAAAAGGAAGTTGCTGCAGGTCACTTTTCCCATTGTTCTGTCAGGATATGTCAGTCACGTGACATAGCCTCCGTTCTACTCGTATACAGCCACGTGTTCTGTATGTGGTTTAAACTGCTGCCTACTTGCGATCGTTAATGGTAAACCCGTGTCTCATCAGAGGACTTCCGTCCCATCTGTGATGAAATGTGACACATTCCTCTAAACAAGCGTTGAATTATGCGGTGTACTCCATCCCCTCTGACGCATCTTGAGTGTAAAATCGAGACTTCAGCATCATAACTAAGTTAGCGATAGGAGCTTGTGAGGCAGTGCAATCGCCATGTCCACATATGCCTGGCAGGTGTGGCGTTTACAGAGTTGGTGACGGAATGCCTTGTAATTTTCAGATATCAGACGCTGCTGCTATTCGTTTATCTGTTTCTTTGTAAGAGATATTCGCCATTACTGACAATAATTTTATATAGGGCTGACGCAGGCATCGTATAATTTCCGAACTATGATCGGCCGTAGAGAGAGGCCGTGGATCAGACTGTCTTAATGTTAGTTTAGGACCTGAAATAGAGCTCTAAGTCGTGGCAGAAAAACAAAATGTATGGCAGTGAGCAAAGCGTGTTACAAAGTAATGTTTCATACAACGACACAGGGTCACAGGGAGCGTCTCTTGCGACTTACAGTATAGTCTGTGGGATACGGTCGTCATCCTACATTACAGGTGATGAAACCTTAAACTGCCCTGTGTAATGGATCAAAAGGATCGTCCCGCATAGGCAGCAGCCGCAGTTTCAAGGGAAAATTCGATGATGGACAGGGCGTCCCATTAGGAATGCTGCTCTGGGAAGCATCGCGAAATCTCCCTCACCACTCTGGACAACACCACAGCTATGTGTGATCGTGTGGACAACGGTGGCTAGGTAATTTCTATATCGGATGAAGTTAGTGGAGCTTCTATAGTTCTTAATTTTTGAATGGACGCGGATCTGCTTCAGTCTGTAGTATCTGTATGTGGCTTGGAGATCGACCACATTGCACGCATTTCCACCGAATGGTCAAAACATATCCCTTTGCACTAATTCAGGCCGTTCTGTTTTGTACATGGGTTGTAGAAGGTGGTGGATATGTCTTTCTCCAACTTCTGCTCAATTCCGACTTGAATTGGAATGATAACATGTGGAAAGCTGTAGAAATGGGATCAGTATCAAATGCATAGGGGGTGACTAAAACCACGGTGGAATTTTACTGTAGCAGCTAGGTTCGAGAAAGGTGACTCATTACGAGATATGGGAGTGTCAGAACTATGACTGAGTAGTGGTTGGAATCATTAAAGGAACTGTCAATAGGATCCAATGGAGGTATGTGCTTGCATGGAAAGACCTGATTCCTAATCATGGACATCATTTCTAGTGGATAGCGTAACACTAGAGATCTGAGAAGCTAGTGTACATTTTCTTATGACCTCAATGAGCACATCATCTACTACTATAGTTTGTGATCCTTCTCAATCAGTCATCGCCTATAGCTCAGTGGATATATCACTGAACCTCTAACATGATATCGAGACAGAAAACTTTACAAGTACTATAGAAATATCTAGCTGGGGCGGCGTGAGGGAGTCACAAATACCGCTTACATACCACGTTCCTTAGCTCAATCACTTTCAAAACTCAGCGATTTTATTACGAGGTTACACCATCGGCCAGGTGTAACCCGAGTGCAGGTCTGAAACTATATACTCCTGCGATCGCCATCAGGGTATTTGTTTGGACAGAAAACCACCTCATCCATAGGTAATGTTGTACCTCGATTTATAAAGCCAGTATAGCTCTTAACATGGGTACTTGCATGCACCTGTAGAAACAAGACTGCTTGTGATGGTAACACACAGTAGTTGTTGGAATCTAGTTTTTCTAACATCTGAAGGTTAAACCTCTCTTTCTAGGACGCAGTTTTGGCACTCGCCAGAAAAATTTATGATACATGTCCACCAATGGTTGATTTTCTCTCAGTATTATTTCGTATCGCCAACGATCAATTGTTGATGAAGTATTATACCTAGTAGTAGGGGTGTGTGTGATATGTTCGCATTTGAGCATCAGGCTTATAAAGTATGTGTTTGTGTTCCGACATCTGCAAAGGAAATGACTATGGCCAGTCGTAAGGAAGGTATGGATTTGACGTGGAGTACTGTGATAGCATGGGAAGAGTATGCCAAGTCATAAGAATGGGTCCCAATATTTCTATTTCCAGAGCCACAGCAGTCTGCAGGGTGTATTTCCGATACTTCACTCAACGTCGAATGATGCTCGACTGAGACCACAATCGTAACATTTAGTTGTAAGTACAGGGATAAAATATGTATGTGACCGATTTCTTAGGATGATTCATTCTACCTCTGCGTGCTCGTCCTGCAACATCAGTGACCTATGTAGGGTGATTCACGTTTCCTGTTAATGGTAGGAGCTGAGATCTGTTGGAGAGTAGGAATGTAGATGAATTAACGTGTTGTCCTCTAGACTACCAAATAGCGAACTAATACTTAGTATATGTTGGATAGCCTTCGCACGGAAATTTGAGGAGATTGAATATGGAGGTGCATTTGCACTGGACTGTTATTTCCTCTCTTGTAAATTGTTTGGTTGATTTCTTCTGCACATTTCGTGCCTTTATTTAGTTGAGTGAAGTGCATCTACCATGTGGAAGACTCGTTTGCTGGTTCTCTAGACTTGAGAAACACCTTAGTTGACCTTGAAAATTATAGGGACGACTTGGAATCTGCTACGTCAATGGAATCGCTATTTGCTTGTCGAAATATCAGTTTCTTAATTTTTTTTCGTGTACCTGAATATATGTCTTCACAGATGTGACAGGTTTCTAGTTAGTCAGTGGTTTACAGTACGCCCCACCTAGCTAAAGTTTCGGCTTTTTAGATAAATTATTTTCAGTCTATATCTTCAGAATCATATCATGCAAGAGGTACCGCTATGCCAGCGATATTGATATGTGCTTGATATCGAGAAGTACTGCGAAAATGGTATGATATTCTAACAAACCATGTGAAATTAGATATGTTCTTGTAATCCCAAGTCCGGAGATGGGTGTAGAAAGTGAGCAAGCAAGCAAGCAGGTCCAGAACAGAAACAGTAATGCGTTTGTGGCGATGTGGGATACAAGGCCAAGTTTGTGAAACAGTCCTAAGAGTGATTTCGATCCACTGATGGTGTTGGGGGTGGATGCCTGTCCGACCTCACAGTAAATATCTAGTGGTGAAGGAAACATACTGTATTGTCTGTCTTCGCAGTATATGTAAAAATGATGTAAAAGAGCCGATTTTGTTTGGTTCAGGGTACGAATTGTATATTTACTATATTGAGACGGTAGGTGGTGATATTTTGCTGGGTTGGAGACCGGTTACATGCTCTAATATTCAAGCTCCTGTCCTCGGTGGAAGAGCAGTGTAATTGAGTAAGAGTATTTCCGTATTTGACGATACGTAGGGCCACTTTTCAGGGTTTAATTAAAATTGAATATGGCGGTTTGTATAAAATAGTTTTTTCCTCTGAAAGTCTCGTCTGCAGAACGAACGAAAAGGTGGATGGTGCTTCGATACCGGCGGCATCAGTAATTTGGGGGGTAAATTCGATAAGAGGCAGTCATAATGCTCGATTCATTCACAAGACATCCTTTCTCCTGCGATATGAGAGTCTGTACATAGTGGTGAGAACGTTTGTGTGTGTTGAAAGGGAGAAAGGTAACACGTGATGGATGGGGTATCATGTTAGGACCTGCTGGTAAGTGTGCAATCGATGTTATTCTGAGCTATTTTCATGAACAGGTTCTGTCAGGGCAAGACTTTCCGTGCATAAAGACTGAGACACCATGAAAACTCCTACAAAGGCGCACGTTAAATATTTCTAAGACACTATGCAATTTACTAGAGTTCGATTTGGTTATTGTTCTAGATAGCCTTGTGGATTCAGTATAACAATGACAATATTGCTATATGCACTTGCGGTGGTATGTAGCTACATGCGGCGATGCGTCAGCCACACGTCATGCTTGGTCCATTAGAATCACTAGAAAAAGGCAGTGTGTGCTATTCTGGAACAGATTTCTGTAGGGTCGCCCGACATTTAGCTCTTCGCTGGACCGCAGGTTGAGGGACAGTAGCAGTGAACACACACGTGCGTGGCCCACCTTGGAGCATCTGTGTTTTGTAAATAGGTCTTTGCTCCAGCGTTATCAACGGCACCTGGGCGAACACGTATTTTGAGAAGGAGTTTCTCAGGTGTTGACTATGAAAGGGATGCCATCGCCTCATGCATGCCAAATGGGCCACTTTGTGTGGTTTAACAGCTGACGGCCGCATCACTTCGTGGGGCTGTTGGTAGCTTCCTGTGTGGTCTAGTGGTCAGCGGGCAGTGGGCAGCGTCTATGTGTGTCTGTTGCATTATTTTGCGAGTGGGTCAGTGGGCTGTGCTATGCATTATTTGGACAGTTTACGAGTACTGAGCATGTCTATACATCACTGTGCTACATTATTTAGGAGCAGTTTGCAGGTCTGTACTGAAATTATTTCGATAAGTTAGGAGTTGTATGCCTGTCTGCAGAGCATGATTTAGGAGTAGTTTACAGGTATCTGGGCTGTGTGGCGTGACCCCAAGCATGTGTTTTGTACCAGTGTGATAAATATACTCGATCCCTAAATAAATTGTTCCAAAATAAATAAAGCACTCTCTTTCCTCTCTCCAGTAGCCCAGCACTGGTTGAGACGTTTTCCCACCAATTTCTAGTGGGAGGAGGAGGGCGGGTGACTTAGGTTAGAGGGGGTAGTTCTAGTGACCTATCTTCCCGCGATTTTCTTAGGTTAGTAGAGGTAACCGTGATGTGATGTATTATCCTGTTGGAGTATCACTTCCCGCCATTTTCCTGGGGAAACGGAGGGGGGTTATGTTAGGGGAGGTAATCCAACTGCCCTTTCTTTCTCGCCATTTTCTTAGGTTAGTAGTGATAACTGT
This sequence comes from Schistocerca piceifrons, assembly GCF_021461385.2. Lineage (NCBI taxonomy): Eukaryota > Metazoa > Arthropoda > Insecta > Orthoptera > Acrididae > Schistocerca > Schistocerca piceifrons. Next base: position 407,296,694 of record NC_060139.1, read on the forward strand.
GGTTTGATGCTTTATCCCGTTGGTATATGAACTTCCCACCACTTTTCTGGGGGTTGGAAGGGGAGGGGCTAGGTTAGTGAAGGTAGCCCAGTTGGTCTATCTTCCCACCAAAATTCAAACTTCCCCGCAAAATCTGCCATCTTGGGTACGTCAGCGATACCATCTCGAATGACGTTATCGACGCCATCTTGGATAGCGGTACTTTCGGGTGTCACCGCCCTTGCCACAATACTGCCATGTCTGGTCTATATGGTGCATAATGAAACACTGCCTATTAAAAACGCTGCAGGAGCGTTATCGTTATTCTGCAGTGTGTAGCTGAAGTAGGGAATGCATGATAATTGCGTGATGTGGGCTGCATAAAATCAGACGGAACCCCTCAGCAGGCATGTCACACTTGGCCGAAGGCTTCCCTGTTGGAAGCATCTTTGCGTCTTCAGTGTGACCTCAGAACTGATTCGTGCGTTGTAACGCGATATACGCATACTATAGAAACATTTTTAACACATCTGCACAAAATTTCTTCTGATTTTGAAGGTCGTTTCAATTTCGTGACCGATCGGAGATTGAAAAAAAGACCTTATGTAAAAAGTTAATAATGAATATTTCGAAATCGAAAAGAGGCCCCTAGATACTTAAGATTCTGAACTGAGGCTATATTTAGCAGAGCAAAGTATTAGGCATCACGTCTCGATCATAATTAAATATTTTATATCGCTTGCAGAGTATGTGAACTTACACGTCATCCTGCAGATATATCGTCTGAAAAGTAAACGGCTCTTTTAACAGATTCTTCTCATTGGTGCTAAGTTCAGCAAACTCTGGTGAGTTCCGAAATCCACCCCGGAGTGAGTGGCTGCCTGGTTTTCATCGACCTTGGTACATGACGCCTGTGACGTAGGGGTTGCTACACACTGACAAGGCGAAACATTACGACTACCTGCTTAATAGTTCGTCTGTCCGTCTTTGAAACGAAATGCATTACTGACTCCGCGTATCAGGGATCCGACAGTTTCTGGGTAGGTTCGCGGAGATATGTAGCTTTAGATGTCTACGAACAGGTCATGTAATCTGTGTAAATAACGGGTCACTGATCTGCGTACGCGGTGATGACGTCCGGTAGCGACCCAGATGGATTCCATAGGATTTACATCAGGAGAACCTGGTCACCAAGACATCAATGTGAGTTCACTATAATGCTCCCCAAACCACTGTAGCACAGTTCTAGCTCCGAAAGACGGACAGTTATGCTGCTGAATGATGTGGAAGACATCAAACATGACGTAATGCAGGTCGTTCACAGATGTCAACGTGTCTTTGGTTAATACCACAGGTCCTATGCAAGCACAGGAGAATGTCTCCCATAGCATAATACTGCTTCCACCAGCCTTCGTCCGTGGTGTGCTGCACGTTTCGAGCCGCCGTTTACCACGATGACAACGTTTGTGGAGATGACCACTACCTAGTGTAGCAAAAATTGTGATTCACCCCAAGAGCCGACACGTTTCCATTAGTCGAAGGTTGTATACCGAAGTCCCAGGCCCAATGCAGTCGTAACGGACGTCGTTGGATCAACACGTAGGGGTGGTCTCTTAGGTAACTGCATGTTCAACAATGTGTGATGAACGATGTGTTCGGCAACACTTGTGCGAACACCAGCAATGTGCTCTTTCGTCGGAGATGCCACACATCACCATCAATCCTACTTTAGATGGGACCAGCCACCAAAACCCACGTTCTGTTAAGAGTCGTCAACGTCCAATCATACAGCGCCTAGTGGTAATTTCACTGACCTTCTCCCTCTTTCCGTAGATCCTCGCGACAGTAGCACGGACACATTCGACAGGCTTCACCGTTTTCGAGATACTCGTTCACAGGCTCAGAGTAACAATAATCTGCCCTTTGTCAAAGTCCCTTGTCTCAATGGATTTCAACATTTGCAGTCCATATCTTCGCAGGGGTGATTGCCGTCCGCGTCTCCTCCACTTACATACTTTTGTTATCGTGTCACGTGCTCACAACACCACCAGGCAGCATCCAACGTCGCGGGTCCCAGCGTGAATGGGAATTTGAGTTAAGGATGGACGCTTGCTACGGTAGACTGTGCAGTAGCTTAAAGCCACTTTGCCAGGGTAGCTTAGTAGTTAGTTGACCTACCTAGTTAGCAGAAGACCCCAGTTCGAATCCCGGCTTTGGTACAAATTCTCATTCGTTACTTCAGTCTCCATATAAGCATTACGGATGTTTGAGACTTGAAAATGTCTCCTGGACCGTACAATTTCATTTGAAAAGACTGCAGTCTTGAAACATCAACAGTGTCACTAGGACACAGTTGATGCTCAGACCTAGAAGCAGTAACCTAACATGATTGGAGAATCCCTCCGGTATCCTAGGTCAGTTGGCTTTATGGGAATCAGACAGCGGTCCATACTGCGTGGTATGTAACAGTCTGATAAGCTTGAAAGGATTTTGTAGGGTAGATTCTGCAGAGATAGTTATTAAGAGAAAACTGCGATAAGTAGCGCGGTTTGCAATTTATTTAGCATTGTGTGAGGCCAATCAGGCCGTTGCGTACGCAGATTCAAGCATCGCGCTAGATACAAATAGTGCCCGTTCTTCTCACATCTTAGATGATAGCGTACGAGACTGCTCAGCGTTTGGCCCCTTACTATCGCACCGCGTCCATCTTTTTCTGACTGTCCATTTCGAATTTAGGAAACCAAACGAAGAACACGTTTGGTGACACTTTCTCTGGTGGGTCGCTTGGATTTGCGCGTGCAAGAGCCTGAATGGCAGTCTCAATGCTAATTAACCACGCAACATATACTTACCCTGCAACATCCGTAGAAGTTTTTCAGATTGTTTCACTTCACTTTATGGAAGTCATACGCAAGTAACATTCCGTCACTTTCGAAATCAAAGATCCATTTCAACATGCACTGATTTCTGCATTGCTCTGTTTATCGTTGGTGATTTTCTCCTTACCCATGGAAATTCGAGGGCTTTTATCCTTGAATATCTGATGACAGCCAGAGCAGCTTGGCGAGATTTGAAATAACAAAGTGAGGGCCACCCGGCAGCGAGCGAGATAAGGGGTCCCGGAGACCCGCTGTAAAGCGAGAAACAGAGTTCAGCTTGTTAGCGGTAATGGATAGCGCTGCCTTTGTTTGAATAAAGATCGTTGGCGGTAAATTTCCTAAGACAACAAAGCGAGTTAAGACTTAACAAAATATACCAGTTGTCTGTCCGGATTCATTAAACTGTCCTTTATGTACTGAGCGAACTTCTGAGAAATCTTTCGCGGCTCTGCCTCCGGGAACTTTCTACGTTTTCTGAGTATTTAGATATATAACACGCAGTTCGGCTTTTTGCTTTACCTTACTTTATCAAATAACGAGTGACCAGACTACAAAGAGCACAGATTTAGAAACATGCTGAACCAGCAAACAATGTTGAGATCTCTATCAGCAGCTAGCTATGTACTGGATTCTCATGCACCAAAACGAAACCATTTTCGTTTGGAAGCATAATAAAAACCAGCAGTGCAGTATTTTCGCAAAAACACCCAATGCATGAAGGTATGATGTTTTTGTCACGGGTGTAGTAACTTTATAACTTTGTGTCTTTTGTGTCTGTCTCTCCCAGTTGAGTGATTCATTGATTTATTTGCCTCTGTAATTGCAGTCTTCATACAGAAAATCTTAATTGAAGCAGTATTTCCACTAAAAGTAGTTGCAGTAGCGTCAGAAAAAACCATGTCATAATATAAATAATTGTTCTAATAGCTAAAGAAAAATATCGAGAAATTCTAAATAAGACAAATTCAACAGAATAAAAGAAACCTGTTAACACTAAGAGGTAGGAATTAAGGGATTGAATGCTAACATAAAAGTAGAAAAGATATGGGAATTTTTAAGATAACCGAAGAATTCTGATTACATAAAAAGAAAAATAAGCTATAACTTATAATAAAATATGATTATATCTGAAGAAAAGCGGTAAGTCTTACAAGAAACATTAAACTCCCTTGATCGAAGTGTGCTATGTAAAATATTTTTTTAAATCATCTCTTCTAACTATTTGATGGGGCTCGTCACAAATACCACTTTAGTTTCAGCTTCTTCATCTGGGAGTAGCACTTGTAACCTACGTCCCGAATTACTTGCTGGATGTATTCCCATCTCTGTCTTCCTCTACAGCTTTTGCCCTCTACAGTTCCTTCTAGTACCATGGCAGTCACCGAGGCCAACGAGAAAGACAGGCCGCGCCGCGTACGTCACACAGAGGATGTCACGTGACCGGCAGCGTCCTAACATCTTGTCACTTCAGAACAGATAGCACCTCTTTCTCAAATGCGTCCACGAAAGTTTTATACGAATTAAAGTTGTGCTGGGTACATATATACCAGATTTCTGAATACTGGTAAACTTCGATGCGAGATATACTTAGAAACCTAGCAATCAAGAACACTGATGTAGGCACACGTATTTAATAGCTGAAAAACAGCAGGTCTGGCATGACAAATAAAACATATGCATCCCAATTACGAGTTTATTCAATTTGTTTGCTTACTAACCAAGCACAGTTTACGTCTAGATGTATGTGGTTTTAGACATTTTTGTCTCCAGTAACCGGTAAAGTAATTACACTTCACAATAATTGCATGAAGGAAAGGAAAGAATGTGTACAGATTTTTATCTAAAATGCAGTTACAGCCAACTAATTTTCGACAGCCTCTCACATAGAATTCCATTCATAACATTATTTGTAAGTGTATGAACATTTCTAACAGATAGCGAAATATTCAAATCATAATGATCGAAACAAGTTAAAAGATAGACGTGTCGTAGGCATTTTCGTTCTAGATTACATTCACGCAAGGCGCAGAGAAATATAGGTAGGCCGCCTTTGCTTTCAGTAGGTGTTTTTTTCCTCACACGAAAGAAAATGTGAGCAGCCGATATTTTGCCTCTTATATTTCGCCGAATTTTCTCCAAGGTGTTTCATTTTTAATGAGTGAAAATTTAATTACAAAAGATGCTCATCTCTACAGAATGATTTCGACGACGTTGTGCATTACGCCACAGTTTTGACAACACTTGTAGGGCGATCACCTGAATGTAATAGATGTACCTTATTTCCTGTTTTGCACAAATGCCACATTGTTTCTAAGAGGCATAATAAAATTGCTTCTATTAAATACTCTAAGATAGGAATTATTACGTTCTTGGATATGAACAAACCTAATGTATCGAATTGTCAGAAGCAAATTCTCACCTGTATTTTTCTTGCATATTTTATTCATTGCAATTAGAAAAAGGCACCTGATAATGAGGAAGAGGTTTTCTCAAAACAGGTTGTGCAAAATAAAGTAACTTGTAACATATTTATGCACCATTTCAGTGCAGTAATGTGTTCATTGTAAATAAGTATTACAGTAGTTCTATTACCTTGTAAATTAATAAAAAACTTTTTTATTTTAAATTCAGTGCATTAGTATTTGTAAAATGACTCTTAGTGTTCATTAAAAAATGACGATCATTCCACTTGGGACCTGTGGAATGGTACATTAGCTTATTTGTTTTAGTTGTAAATATATGTCATGTATTGTTGTTTTTCTGACATGTTCCACATCCTGGAGGGCCTCCTCACTACGGATCAATTGGAATGAAAGTTAATCTAATCTAATCTAAAAACAAAAATCTCACCTGTAGTTTGACAACAATTTGTCACTTACCTGTCTCTTGAGGAAGTCAGTGTTGATGCAGATATTATGTTTATGGAATAAGGGCTATTAGTTTTTTGGAAGAACTGCTACATCATTTCAGAATTCTCCACAATGGAAAAATTTCTACTTGGAGTACTGACTGTGTAGTAATTTTTAAAACACATTCACAAGGCTACGAAGTCAAAAAAATACTTTCTGTCAATATATATATTGGTTTGTGTCTGAAGATGACACTACAAAATGCATAATCTAAGTTGTGTATTTTTTTCCATTTTATGCTCACTGTATATTCTAAGTAGTTCCAATATAAAATTGAACATTTACCATCTTGGATTACCAGTTTAATTCTCTACTGGCCCCCTAACTGTCAAGCAGCACCCACATATACAAATAGAAGGAGCTGATGGAGAAGGAACCAAATAAAAGTAAATGAATTTCCAAACTGAAAGGACAATTTCAATTTATAAGGGGCCCTGTATCCAGGACAGTAGTATCTAAAACTTTTTTGAATATACCCACATGTGTTTGTTGGCTTACATCTGCAACACCTGAGATAAACTATCATCAAACAGTATACTACATGTAAGTTTCCACAAATCAGCAACAAGCACTACTTGATAAACATTCAAATTTCTTTAGCTTTATGCTTTCTGTACAACACGAATTTATACCAAGGTCTCTCTGTCCTAATGCCCCCCCCCCTCCAAAACAAACACACACACACACACACACACACACACACACACACACACACACACAGAGAGAGAGAGAGAGAGAGAGACTTGAATATACCAAGAATAAACATCAGTAGATTTTTTTCACCTTTCACTTCATTCCTAACTGAAGTGTAGTATAGCAAGAACCAGGTATCAGACAGTAATGAACAGGAACAAGCATTTCACATACATAATTTATTTTAACAAATTTGTAATGCATTTAAAAACACACATTTTCATTACTCATAACAGTTGATATTAATTGAGGTAAGATAATAGATTAGTTCATAAACATTAGGGAGGTAAATTTGTGGCATCTTTTAAACTCACTACAGTAGTGTGATAAATTTGTAAATATAATTTTACATCTTACTGTGAGCTTTCAAGTTTCCAATAGAAGTGACTCTATATGCCCCTTTGAAGGTTTTAATGAAGCAAGATGTTTCAACCTATTGGTGCTATACATTTCATGGCAATACGATACTGCCTTAGGTCAATTTATTATTCATTTAATGGTACTATTCTCAAAAATTTAGAGGCAGTTTACACTTCTAATAAATTCTTTACAGGCATTGTAGAAAATATGATAGAATTAGCCAAATAATCACAAAATCTGTTGCTGCCATGGATGTGACACCAAGAAAAACAAAAACATATGCTTCAATCAGACTAAATGCCTGACTATATAAAAGAAATTAGACACAAAGTTCTCTGAAAATGCTTTACAACCATATTTGCAGTATCACTACTTTATCAAACAATATTTGCAGTTGAATTTGCTTTCTCATGCTGTGTGTGTGTGTCTATATATATATATATATATATATATATATATATATATATATATGCAATCTGAGGTATAGATGCCAAGTGTGGAGACACTGAAGCATTTGTACCAAGATTTATTTTCTGCTCCACTCTATGTATGCTACCTTATAATGACACATCTGTGTTCAATGTAATTTTAATGTAAACAAACCAGCCACAGAAACAACATATGTATAAGCATTATGTAATTGTAGATTATATGTGTAATGTTTGCAGTCTGGACAAAAATAAAGAAATGAAAACTCAAGCAATCAAGTGGGCTACTAGTGTGCCCTGTTGCACTTTTCATTATCAGGAAAGCATGAATAGACACAAGAAATCTAACAGGAGGAATTGAATCTGTTACATTCTATTTCCTACTATGTGAAATGAACTGAATGGGAGGGTGGAGATGCAAGTATGACAAAAGAAAAAAAATAAACATACTTCACAGAGGAAATAAACAAATTCCTGACAATCCATGGTGTTTCCATGGCATTATCTGTAAGTTACTGAAAACATCATCCTCACCAACATCAGAAGCTGCAGAATCACCATTAGCAGCAGTAACAACATCAACAGCACTTTTGAGGGATGAGATGTCAGTACAAGCAACATTCTGTAGTACTGTGTGGAAACAGAAAATCATGCCTGCTCTTCATCCAAAGGATTTTTAGTCAAGGACAAAAAGAGAGAGAAACCTTCAAGGTAAGGTTTCTTAATCCTCCACCAAAATATTCTGTCCATGAGAAATAAAGTCCAGCAACTACAAGTGGAACTGCAGACTATAGACAACTCACTCGTTTGCATCACGGAAGATTGATGTAGCACACCTTACATAAGTCTTAATGGTTTAAACTCTTATAATCTAGCATTTCAGTATAGCATAACCTTTATGCGGTATGGTGAGCCATGCATGTATGTTAAGGAAGGCATTATGTATGAAGTCCAAAATGATATTATTTCATTAAGTGGAGAAAAACATATAGAAATATCAGCCATAAACATATGGGTCACAAATATGTTCCAAAGCCTAAACATATTATATATACATCGTTCTCCTAGCAGTGATATGGAAATTTTCATCACAAAACTGAACCTTCTGGGAGGTAAATGCGCAGAATATAGAAACACTTGCAACTAAAACAAAGGGTTATACATATTATATTAAACAGTAACTAGAGAGCTCACTGGAGAGTGCTGTTTAAAAACGTGGGTATCCTGACAGTTCCATGTGAATACGATTTTCAAACAGTGAGATACATAGAGAAAAATATTGACCAGTACCCAACCAACAGTTGCTTTCACAAACATGGAACCACATCTGGTCACTATTTACACCTCCACAGGAAAAACAAAGTAAAAATCAAAAATAGTGTGTTACATAATGAAATAAAATTGTACAATAAGAACAGTGAGATATCTGTAAAACTTGATAACATGAGGAAGTACAAAAAAAGAAATGGTATCTGTGTAGAGGGCTTCAAACTTATGTGTCAGTCCTAAGCTTCTTCACTTTCCTTGAATCTATTTTGGACTTACTTGCCTTATCATTATGCATTTTCTCAAAATTGTTAATGAGTATCCTGTTGGCACAGAGAGATACATATTCCAGTTTGCTTAACAATGTGTTGTGAAGCAAACACATACATTCAGCATTATCCACTGCCTTCACAACTTTTGACATGCATATCTTCTGAGAAATGGAAAGCTGTTTACCACACGACATAAATTGCTGAAGAAAGTCATTCACAAGTAGAGAGACTGTATGCCACACTATTCCAACTGTGATCACTACTGTCTCTGTAGGCAAAGTCAGTTTACCCCTGTCCAGTTCCTTCACAAAGTTGTAAGAAGAATCTACCTCAACTTCTTTGTTCAGCTGCAACCATTCAGTACATTTGTCACACTTAGATTTCTGAAGGGCTTTCCTAGCTGCATAACCTCCTATGTATGTCAAAATAGGTAACATGTTAGGTGGAACATCATCCATACCGAAGGTCATGTCCATAATATCAGAAAAAATGCTAATGTCAATATTACGGTCTAGCTGTTGTTGGGCAGGAATTATGTGTTTCAAGTGCACATTATCATTTTGAGCTGCAAACAGTACATCATTTTTGAATCTTAATTTTCTTTCATTTTCTAAAACTTGGATGTAACTAATGTAGTAATTTGCTCCACTCAACTGTCGGTAGCACCCAAAGCGGCCCTCTAAATCATCACTTTGAAATTTTCCTAGCAATATGTAGTCAATGACATATTTCTCAAATAAGTATGGAATTATCTGCAGAAAAGATTCAGTTGTTAATATTAAAGACTGGAATGTCTGTGATGTTAAAGCATCACTTATTGGAACAGTTACTCTCCAAACTTTTAGCCAATGACACAGATTATTTAGAAATGTCACCTGATTGTCTGTTGTCTTCCTGATGGCTTCTCTGTAAGGATCATTGAATCTTTGTCCTTCAAATACACTTCTAACATTCACAATCTTCCACCAGTTCACAATCACCTGAAGGAAAGTCACTGTCTGATTTATGTGCTCAGTAACATTAGGCATATCCTTTGTTGCATGTTTCAAAGCTACTATGTTATTATCATTGAAAATTTTCAAAGCTAATTTAACATTTTGTTTTTGAATAGACGATGGATACAGTACTCTAGCTGATAGTGTGTGACCATATTTGACTAAAGAGTTTCTTTCTTTCTCATATACCAGCTCCAAATGCTTGTACTGTGCTGTCAATATTACTGAATGATCAGTCATGTCAGGAAACTGTAACACTTTATTAACACTTCTCTTTGTCTGCCAATTGTTCCTGATACATTTCAGAATGTGTACAGTGTCAAACACAAAAAAATGTTTCCTGGAAGGATCTAGAGGGTGTTCAATACTGGGTTGGAGAATTCTACTGGGGGTAAACAGTTCATATGCCTTCCTGTTTACACTGTTGTTATCTGCTATCAGACTAACAACTTTGAAGCCCACTCTTTCCACCATGCACAGAACATTACTGATCAAAGATTTCAGCTCTTCACTTGTCATATTAGCTACTGGTATAATTGCTACAACATCAACATATTTAGACAAAAGGGAAGAGACCATAAAAACCTGTGCTGTTTTGGCACACGTCTCAGGATGAAAAAAGCTACTCCCATGTATTGAGCCAGATTTAAATGAAAGTTGTGGTTGCACATAAATCTCATCTAACAACATAGACACTAATAACTCATGTTTTTCTAAATATTTCACCCTGTTTTCTAAATAAGGACTCGTTTGAACTGATGAAGTGACTAGCTGGTAATTACAAATTATTTTCTGCAGGGTTCGTGGGTGGGGTAAAAACATTAAATCACATTTCCTCAAGGCATTGTATGCACTGACAGAATGTACATATAAGCAGCATGCCACTATCATGGTGTTGTTGCCATAGTGTCTGTTGTTTTTTGAGATTTGTGATACATGGAGTTGTTCTACAATAAATTTCAGTTGTGCATTTTCATCATAATTTGGGATAGTCTGCAAGCAATTGACAGCACAGTTTATTTTATCTGTAACACTAGGCAAAATTTCCCCTTTCTCAACCATTGACATTACATTTTCTAAAACGTTTATGGAAGTTAATTTCTTCACATCATTGATGGATGCATTAATTGCAAAATGAATTCCTTCACTAACATTTACTCTAAATCTCAAATCACTATTAACAGTGATGAATGCAGTAACACAAGGTATTCCCCTGTCTAATCCCAAAAGACAGATATGCAATTTTTCATCATCTCTAATCACAGACCACTTGTTGCTGCAAATTTTCTGGCCTTCTAGAAATACAGAAATATCATCGAGACACGAAAGTGAATTTTGTTGGAGGTGTAAGTTGTTTGACTCAATACTGTCTTGAATAGCTTTTCTAAGATTATCGTCTTCCACATCAGCAAGACGTCTCACTTTTGTAGTTGACTTAGAACAGTATGAGGGAGTGTTGGGAAAAATAGTTGGCACAGCATTTTCGGTGAGTTTTGGGATTATTCTGGGAAATTCTTTCAGTTGTCCTCTGTCCATAATTACGTCCACTCGAATTACACATGATTCATCGAAGTGTTTTACACAAATATTTGGCCGTTTTAGTTTGGTTAAGTCTGTTGGGATATTTCGAAGCCACAGTGCACGTCGACTCTCGTCAGATGGCAAAGAAAATGTAGTCGTTCTCTCTGTTTCAGAATCATAATTCGACCGACAGCCGAACACACTACATCGACGTGGCATTTCAAGAGTTCCAGATCTAGAAATAAAATGAAACCGTATTTCAATACGTTACCTCGAAGTTACAGTCAGGTGTAAGATCTCAAAATCACGTCAGGATAAACACACACAGACGGTTAGAATCTTCTAAAGTAGTAAACGAAGATGCATTTGAGCTTAACATACCTTACTTACAATTATCAATGTTTCGCACACAACACCGCAAACATAACAAATTGAGGCTGCATCACCATCACACATGCACATATACACACGTATTCTGTCGATGCACTTAGTTAAACACCACTTTTGTAGTACGAAAAACAACGAGGCAAATAGCAATGCTCTTTCACACACGTTGCTTCCACTAGCAAATCAAGACGCCGAGTGTGACGTCACGTTCACGCACCGGGGCCTGTCTTTCTCGTTGGCCTCGGGCAGTCACTTCCTGATGTCTTAATAGACGTCCTATCGTCCTGTTCCTTCTCCTTGTCAGTGTTTTCCACATATTCCTTTCCTCTCCGATTCACCACAGAACCTCCTTATTCATTACCTTATCAGTCCACATTATTTTCAACATTTGTCTGTAGCACCACATCTCGACTGGTTCGATTCTCTTCTGTTTCGATTTTCCCACAATCCATGTTTCATTATGCTCCAAACGCACATTCTCAGAAATTTCGTCCTCAAAGTAAGTCCAATGTTTGAGATTAGCAGGCTTCTCTTGGCTAGGAATGCCCTTTTTGTCAATGTTAGTTTACTTTTGATATCCTCCTTGCTCCGTCCGTCACTGGTAATTTTGCTGCCTAGATAGCAGATTTCCTTAACTTCATCTACTTCGCGACCATCGATCCTAATGTTAATTATCTCGCTGTTCTCATTTCTGCTACTTCTCATTACTTTCGTGTTTCTTCTATTTACTCTCAAATCATATTGTGTACTCATTATACCGTTCATTCCATTCGGCACATCATGAAATTCTTCTTCACTTTCACTCAGGATAGCAATGTCATCAGCGAATATCCTTTCACCCTGAATTTTAATTCCACTCCAGAACTTTTCTTTTACTCACATCATTGCTGCTTCGATGTGCGGATTGAACAGAACGGGCGAAAGACTACATCCTTGTCTTATACCCTTTTTAATCCAAACACTTCGTTCTTGGTTGTCCACCATTTTATTCCTCTTGGCTCTTGTACATATTGTATATTACCCGTGTCTACCTGCAGTTTAACTATTTTTCTCAGAATTCCGAACATCTTGCGCCATTTTACATTGTCGAACGCTTTTTCCAGGTCGACAAATCCAATGAACGTGTCATGATTTTTCTTTAGTCTTGCTTCCATTATCAACCGCAACGTCGAAATTGCCTCTCCCGTCCCGTTACCCGTCGTAGAGGGAAGCTGATCATTATCTAATACATCCTCCATTTTCTTTTCGATTCTTTGAGTGTATTATTTCTTGTCAGCAAGTTGGGTGCATGAGATGTCAAGCTGATTGTGAGATAGTTGTCGCACTTGTCAGTTCTAGCAGTCTTCGGAATTCTGTGGATGATATTTTTGCGAAAGTCAGTTAGTATGCTGCCAGACTCACACACTCTACATACCAATCGGAATAGTCGTTTTGTTACCACTTCCACCAATGAGTTTAGGAATTCTGATGGAATGTTATCTATCCCTTCTGATTCTAATACTGGATCCTCCATCTCTTCCTAATTTAATTTCTTTATTTATTTTCATGTCAAGTTCCGTAGGACCAAAGAAGCAAATCTCCAAGGTAATGGAACATGTCAGTACATGAAATGACAACATAACAAATAAAAATAAAATCTTAATTAACCATAAAAAAGTCAGACCATAAATTTAAGTAAACGCAATCAACAATACAACAAGAATCATCTCAATTTTTCAAGGATCTCCTCGACAGAATAAAAGGAGGGAGCTATGAGGAAACTCTTCACTTTCAATTTGAAAGCGCGTGGATAAGTGCTAAGATTTTTGAATTCGAGTGGTAGCTTACTGAAAATGGATGCACCAGTATACTGCACACCTTTCTGTACAAGAGTTAAGAAAGTACCGTACAATCCAAATGCAGGTTTGATTTCTGTCGACTATTAATTGAGTGAAAGCTGCTTATTCTTGGGAATAAGCTAATATTGTTAACAAGTAATTACAGTAAGGGATATATATACGGAGAGGCCAATGTAAAATACCCAGATTCGTGAACACGGGTCGACAACGTACACCACTTTTAGCCCAAACCGCCCGTTTCTGACCCAAAAATATCCTTTTAGAATGGGAAGCCAATGAAAATAAGCAAAGTAGACTAATTTTCGTGTCGAACGATCACTCATTTCAGATACCATTCGAATAGTAAAAATGGCGGCATTAGTCTTTGAACAAGATCCTGAATGTGGGCTTTCCACGACAGTTGCTGTCTACCTGAATATCTAAAAATCTAAAATGTTCAGTTTCACTAATCATATGCCAATTCTGTCAAATTAAAACGTCAGGTTTTGTCGAATTGTGTGTTAGAAACCGTAAACACTGAGTCTTACTGTGATTTAGCGTTAGTTTATTATCTACAAGCGATGAACTCAGGTCACGAAGTGCATTATTTGAAACCGAGCCAATTTTGCACACAACATCATTTACTACAAATCTAGTGTCATCAGCAAACAGAAATATTGTAGATTGACCCATAATACTAGAGGACATATCATTTGTATAAATAAGGAACAATAGTGGCCCCAACACTGATTCGTGGTGCACCCCCACTTGACTATACCCCACTCAGACCCTACATCACAGCCATTGTCAACATTGTGAATAATGACCTTTCGCTGTCTGTTGCTAAAGTAAGAGGTGAACCGATTGTGAGCTACTCCGCATATTCCGTAATGGTCCAACTTCTGGAGCAATATTTTGTGATCAACACAATCAACTGACTTAATTAAATCAAAAAATGTGCCTGCAGTTCGAAACCTTTTCTGTAATCCATCACATACCTCACTGAGAAAAGAGAATATAGCACTTGCAGTTGTTAAACAACTTCTAAAGCCGAACTGTACATTTGAAAGCAAATCGTGTGATATAACATGATAAATTATCCTTACATACACAGTCTTTTCAATGACTTTACAAACACTGATGGCAAAGAAATAGGTCTAAAACTGTCTACATTATCCCTTTCTCCCTTTTTATAAAGCGGCTTTACTACTGAGTACTTTAGTCGTTCAGGAAACTGACCATTCTTAAAGGAAAAATCACAAATATGACTACATACAGGCCCAAAATGTGCAACACAGTACTTTAGTATTCTGCTAGGCACTTCCTCATTTCCCCGAGAGTCCTCAGTCTTCAGTGATGTAATTATTGACTCAGTCTCCCCACTGTCTGTATCACAGTGGAATATTTCAGACATAAATCTCGGAAAGGCATTTGCCAAGACAGTTATATGATTCCCTTTAGAAACTAAATTTTTATTTAATCCATCAGCAACGCTCAGAAAATGATTGTTAAATACATTACATACTTCTGATTTATCAGTAACAGAAATATTTTTACTACGAACTGACTTTACATCGTCGACCTTGTGCTGCTGACCTGACACTTGCTTCACAGCTGACCATACAGTTTTAATGTTATCCTGTGAATTAGCTATTCTCTTTACATACCACATACTTTTTGCCTTCCTAAAAACATTTTTAAGCACCTTACAATACTTCTAATAATTTCCGGGTATGCAGCCGGATCCCGTCGACATTCTGCCACGATATTTCGGCCCAGAGACGTCCGGCCATCATCAGGTGAGTACACAACTACTGAAGAACCCAGGTGCAGTCGCGGTATTTATGCCGAATCTCGTACAAGCGGAATGTCTGGCATCCTATAGCGCATGCGTCAAGTGTTGACATGCTCCGCATAGCCGAGTGTACGTGCTGCTCTCGGTGGTGAAAATAAAAGATCATCTAGTCATTGAGTATCGAATGACGCTGTCGATTCCGCTGTGATTGTATAATTTTAATAACAGGATTCCAATTTTTATCCAGCTGAAAGCCGTTGTCACGATTTATAAGATTATCGGCAAGACGTATTTCCACTGATTCCTTGATTACGGAATCCCAAAAACCGGAAACCGGAGCTAAAATTTTTGTTCCATTGTATTCCATTGAATGTCCCAATGAAATACAGTGCTCTGCTACTGCCGATTTTGACGGTTGCCGCAGACGGGTGTATCTTTCATGGTCTATACGTCGTTCATGGACAGTTCTTGTCGTCTGGCCAATATATGCAGAGCCACATTCACAGGGAATTTTGTAGATGCTTGCTACAGATCGTGGCAGAATGTCGACGGGATCCGGCTGCATACCCGGAAATTATTAGAAGAAGAAATACGCCGGGAAAATTTCAGAAGTCACACCTTACAATACTGTTTGTAATGGGATACTATAGCTTTATTGTGACTTTGATATAATTCCCGCTTTGTTCTACCTGATATCCTTATCCCACTAGTCTGCCACCCGCTCCGCCTTTTACTGCTAGTACCCCTTTTAGAACATTCTAATGGAAGGCAACTCTGAAACAGCATGAGAAATGTGTGAAGGAAAGCATTATATTTCACATCTATGTTACTGACACTTTGAACATCCTACCACTCTTGTACCTTAACAGGGTTTAAAAAACTCTATATCTGTTGGATTACATAGTTCTAATTACATGTGACATTTGATTGACTACAAAAGCGTTTTAGTGTTAAAATTTGTCCATCATCGTCTAAAACTCATTACCCTTTTATTAACAGAATGCCGATCTAGTAATGAAGAATTAATGAAAATATTGTCAATGACTTTGCTACTGTTCCCCTGCACCCTAGTTGGGAAAAACCCGGCTGCAACAGAATTTAGGAGATCTAACATCTTTTTTCTTGCACCATCATATACTAAATTTATATTGAATACGCCATATATCACTAATTTCTGGTACTTCCTACAAAGTGAATCAAGAGCCCTCTCTAGATTGAGCAGAAAAGGTCTAAAGTCACAGTTAGGGGGCTTATAAACAACAAAAATTAGACTCCTGTTTCTTCTTCTATCATTCAGACAAATCTTCCCCCTCATATAGGCCTTCAATGTACTCTTTCCACATACCCGCTCTCTGCTCGGCAATTAACAGCGTGCAGCCATGATCTAGTGGCGTCAGTTGACCTTTGGCTGTGGTGAGGCGCGCACGCCTTTCTTGCGTCTCACGTGTTTTGCTGCTTGAGAGGGAGCGCGCGTTTGTGTACTTCCGTGTAGCGGGTTGTCTGAGAGTCCGGCTTCACTGTCCATCATGACGTTGTCTTACCGCCAAGGCACAATTAAATTAACTTTTCTATTAGGTCACGAACGAGCAAAGGCGAATGAAGTTGAACGTTTTATATGGGATTAAATGCTTCTCCCACCACAAGACGTTTTCGGAATAAATTTTTCGATCCTCAGTACCACTGAGTATATCAAGCTGACGAATGAGGAGCTGTTCGCCGATGTTGTGCGGCGCCACGCTAACGATCTCAAGTTTCGATTCTCTGACGGACATGTGGAGACTGCCGTGGCTGATCGCGCTGGTTTTGGCCTCCGAACGTTGCGGGTTTTCGAACATCCGTTTGAAGTGCCATCGAACACTGTGATTTCCGCTTTTAAATCTTACGGCAACGTCGTCAGTCACGTGGTTGAAACGTGGGAGACGTTCGCAACATACCGTGTCCTCAAAGGTGTACGTCAGATAACAATTTAACTAGGAAATACGTGGCTTCCTACTTGGTTATTGCCGGTTGCAGGGCTGTCATCATGTACTACGGCCACCCACACACCTGTTCAGGTTCTAGCCACGAAGGCAATGTCCGTTATGAATGTCTCAGACGTGGACTGGTTCAGATACCTATCAGAGGCGTCGCTCCTCCTGCGGCGTCCACTGTGTTAACTTTGTCTTACGTGTTTGCAGCGGTGTTACCTGATACGCCCCCTAAGAATCAATCGGTACCGGTGTCGGCTCCTCTCGACGACGCGGTTGACGTTTCGCCTTTCTCTGCTACACCCCCGTCGGAGGTAATACAAATGAACGACGACCGTCAGCAGACACAAGCTGTCTGTTCCGACCCCATGGTTGTTGATCATGGAGCTACCTGCGCCTTTCTGCCATCTGGCCACATGTCGACGATAGCCGCTCGCCATCCGACACGAAACAGCATGTGACGAAGAACGGTGGCCGAGGAAACGGAAGAGACAACGCCGTAGCCCTTCTGATGACTGCGTCCATTTGAAGTTTTCACCGGATGACGACCCTGATGGTGCGCAGTCTTCTGACGTCCCGAAACCTGACGACACGACGTCCTCCACTGCCTCCATCTCCAATCAGCGCTCACCTCTGGACACCTACCATCCCCCGCTTCCGTCTGATGCGGTTGCTTCCCTTTATGAGTCCGAAGCTACCTGTGGGCGCACCTCTGATAAAGCCTGGTCACCTGAGCGGACGACGTCGATGCTGAGGATGGATGTTCTGGAGGTTAGACGATGGACCCTCTTTGGTGAGGTCGACTCCCTCCAGTCACCTGATGTGCCCTTTCCTGGGGCCTACGAGGGAGTTCCCGGTAGGGGAAGCATGAGTGACGTGTGCTGTACAACTATGGGCAGGACAGAAAGTTGCAACATGCACCTACTGAAGGAGAGCTACGTCAACGTCCGCGGCATTTAGCATGTCATGGAGTAAAGCCAGTTCGTGGCGTACACCAGTAGGGTTGATTTTGACCGTGGCTATACGATAAGTCTGAAATGCAGCCATTGCCAAGAGGACAGGTAAGTCAACACGGGGGATTGAATGAAACAGTCTTATCTACACTTCTGCAAGATAGTTCATTTGATAGCCATTATTGGAACTAGTCACAGCAATGCGACGTATTATTATTCTTGCAGTTCATACACTCCCTGGTTCCAATGGTGGGGCGTCAAGGTGCTGGGGCCGCGTGGTGGTGAGCAGGTAGAGCCCAGAATGAGGGTGACTGGTTCAGTGATCGCCTGCAGGCATCAGTGATGCGCCGATAATTGTAATAACATTTATTGGCCAAGCAGAGTTTACAAAGGTCCACAGGTCTTCAGTCCTACAGTTGGCGGCCGTGTGCCAGCGCACATGCCTTGAAGAAGTGCTGATGCCTCTTCAGTGAGTCTTAATGTCGCTAGTGCAGATCAGTAGAGGGACAACATTCGTGTCAGCTCACTCTGCATTGTTGCCAAATTTATTCAAGATGGCGACGATAACGTCATCCAAGATGGTGGCATGTAGACTTGGCAACAGCGCATGTCGTCATCCAAGATGGCGGCTTTTGGCGCGAAAATAGGCCAATTTTGCTATGTCCACTAACCTAACCTCCAGAAAAAATGGCGGGAAGTTTGAATTTAGGTGTGAAAATAGAACTGTTGTGCTATGTCCACTAACCTAAGCCTCCAGAAAAGAAATGGCAGGAAGATTGAATTCCAACAGGATAATGCATGCAACACCATACTTGTCTTTATTATTATTCATTATTATTGATTATCATTTATTAATATTCATTGTCATTTATTATCATTCATTATCATTTATTATCATTATTATCATTATTATTATTATTATTATTATTATTATAGGCTTACCCCCACTAGAAAATTGCGCCAAATTCAAATTCCAACACGATAATGTCTCGAGTACTGTACTTCTGTTTATTATTATCATTTATTATTTATTCAAGATGTCCGATTTTCTCGGCGAGAAAGCCATTTTCCTTACATCCATAACAAAAATTTATCACAAGTTCAAATTCCAACACCATAATCGATCACACATACAAACTTCCTCCATCACTTATCTTTTCTCACTGGTAGCCAGAATCGTGTCAAATAATAAACTACACCTATAGCAACGTAAGTTCTCGCTTCCTACGCCCGGGTTCCCGGGTGCCCGGGTTCGATTCCCGGCGGGGTCAGGGATTTTCTCTGCCTCGTGATGACTGGGTGTTGTGTGATGTCCTTAGGTTAGTTAGGTTTAAGTAGTTCTAAGTTCTAGGGGGCTGATGACCATAGATGTTAAGTCCCATAGTGCTCAGAGCCATTTGAACCATTTGAAGTAACGTAAGTTATATCCTTTGATTTTGCAGGGGGGAAAGGACTGAAGAGTTTATTTCAAGCAGTACGGTCATCACGTGTTCTCCAACACTATCAGCACACTTCTTTGATATCGCAGTGCAGTTGCCACGACGTCTGCGCTCCAACTGAAGAATTACTTCAAATTCTCACAACCCCCTGGCCGGTGTGTGGAGACACTGCCGACGCCTGACACGTGAGGCGGCCGGCCGCTTGCGCTGGACTGCCGGTACGCTGGGGGCGAGCCCAGCGATCGCTCCCACGTCGTAAACATGTTTTCGCTGGACAGGCTGGATCTTGCCGAGTTTGACGTCATAACTAAGTCAGCTGTGGGTATTTGTGAGGGGCTGTAATCATTGTGTACACATTTACCCGACAGACGGGTGTTTACAGAGTTGGTGATGGGATGACTTGTAATTTTTACACGTTGAAAGCTGCTGTTATGCGTATCTGTTTGCTTGTAGGATGTACTGGCTGCTAGTAACTATCATTTTTATATAGACCTGATGGAGTAACAGTATTATTTCTGACTCGTGATCGGGTCTGATCATTGTGCACTAGACGTGTCTGCAGGGCTATATTGGGCTCGTATCATAGAAAGGAAAAGTTTTGCGATTGGGGGAGAAATAGCTCAGCGTTGGTGAACAGGGGAGATGGATGTATGTCTGACAGGATGGAAGAGTAAGCGATGTAAGGTTATCGCCAGTTTTTAAGTGCTGAACGTTCTAGTCTTAGGAGTGTGTGTGTGTTTATGTTCTCTCTCTCTCTCTCTGTCTTTCTCTTTCTCTCTCTCTCTCTCTCTCTCTCTCTCTCTCTCTCTCTCCCCTACCGGAACCTTCGATGCACCGATCATGGACTCTCGAACAATACTTTACACATGATAGATTGGATGATTTACTTAAAAATGTATCGAACTACGTTGTGTATAAATATCGCTCTGTTGTTGTTGTTCTTAACTGTATGCTATTAAATTAAGGCACTTTGAGATCTGTTACTATAGATCGATATGGTATGCTAAGCTCCAAGACTTGGTTACGTTTCGAAAAAGGTGGTGCATTTGGGGGGGGGGGGGTTAGGACTAGGAAAGCTCTATTCAGTCAAGAGAGGTGGAGTGTAGCTGTATTCGTCTGCTCGGTTGAGGAATAATTGGGTAGCGATGTTGCGGGGTAGGTTGGTCAATGCTGAGGTGAGGATGGTCTTTCAACGTAAGAGTACTAGATAGCTCCGTGACAGCCATACGCAGAGAGATTGATCGAGTACTATGCGCGAGGTCTTAGAAATATGTACAGCGTTTTCTGCTATAATTTGATCGTCCTTATGTGTGAATGGACGTGCTGAGCAGTCATCTGTGAATGTTCACAATGATACTTGGAAAGTGGAGGATGTATGGTTTGGCTATGATAGTGAAATTAGGAAAACAAGCTGTCACATGATTGGCCAGTGTTGGAATTACTGTATAATTTTCCACGATATCAGCTGTGATGGATAATATTACAGTAGACCGGTGGTGTCTTATCCATCGCATCTGTGCATTGGGTACGACATAATGATTGACTGACAATGCTTGTTTGAATTGGGGGACAAATTTTGGTTGATGGACAGCAACTTCCGGGGTTGCTAGCACCAAAAACGGTGATCCCGTACTTGTGTGCAAAAATGACCAATCACTAGACATGGAACGCAGAGTTATAAACTATTCGGTCACTGCGACATATGAGTTTAAATGTAGAGGTGGTCAATCACTTTCGAGGGAAGTCCCTACAACGCCACCAGGCTCTTCTAGTTTCCTTGTGTTGTGGCTGTCCTTTATTTAAAACGAATTCAGTGTTATGCTATAGACTGTAAGAATATGATGTACAAGGTGCAAGGTATAGTTTCCTGTGAGATGCCGTGCATGAGTCCCTGTTAATGTCTGTTTAGAATCAGACACTGACTTCCAAATCGCGGCAGACAGACAATTGCTCGGCAGTCTGCAAAAGCGTGTTAGAAAACATTGTTTGAACAAGGGTCAGAGGCAGCTTCTCATTCGCTTAGAGTATGGGTGATCAAACTTTAAAGGGGTCTCGGCAGCGTGTGTATATTTAATATGATCTTGTTCATACAAGGATCTCTAGTTCGAGGTGTCAGACTTGGCGAGCTGTTAGGAATTCTTGGATGTTCGCACTCTGAGTTATTCGGGGAGAGTATTGTGAATTCCGTTTGTCTGCACTGGCGGTGGATCGCATTGGTGCCTTCGTAACTTGTTCACGGTTTGATGGTAGAGGATAAAGATTATAGGACGTTGAGGATCTGTTGTACTTGTACCTAGTTTGGGGCGTACAACATTGCGCGCATTTCCAGCGAATGGTCAAAACAAGGTCCTGTTGTAGTAACTGAGATCTTTCTGTTTATAGACTTTCTCTGACTTAAATTGCAGAGATCAGATGGGTGAAGATAAATGCATACTCATCTACGCTTAGAAAGGGAGAACGCTTTTTTTATTATTAAGTGAGTTTTGGCAGGAGTCAATATGCTTTTATATATGTGAGCGTTTAAGATTTGTGAGTGGAAATTGTCAGCGAAGGGTGATGGATGTCTGGTTCGCTGGCTGGGGGAGACACCGTTTACATGTTCTGTTGGAGATGCAAGGGGGAGATAGAGATCTGCACTATTCAAGAATCCATCTGTGCACTGTATGTCGTTAGACAATAGCTGGAGAGCAGGTATAGGGAGAGCCCACTTCAGCATGCTGGTCCTGGGGCTGAGTGGACGGCTGTTTAGATGGACAGCTATGTGGCTTTGACATGCCACTGGCGGCGCTCTGACACTCGCTTTATAATGCGCTATGGGATTAGTCTGAGCATTTAGTACTTATTTTGGTGGTTATTGGATTAAGAACTGTAATATTAAAGGTCATGTTCTCAGTGTGTAATTGAGTAAGAGTGTTTACTTAAATATGTTCTGCGATTGGTGATGTTATGTTGATGACACAATTTAGCTACCACTGTAAAAAAATAGCTGTCTGCTGCTGAAAGAAAGAAAGAAAGAAAAGGGTGACCTTGCCCCCAGACCTGATGGACGAGTTATTAGATAAGAGCAAGTGATAGTTGTTGAATGATGCTATGTGTTCGGATATAGGAGTCTCTAAACGGCGGGGCGAGATTTTTTTATGTGGAAATTTATGCAATCTATAGATAGTGATATTCGACCGCTAGTGACAACAGTTAAGAGCGGAAAAATTCTACAAATCGAGCGTTGGCAGAATGTTGCGGCAATGGCAATAATATTTAATTCAAGGTGGAGGTGGTAAATAAGGACCAGGCTTTGAATATTGGTGTGAGTGTCGTATGTGCTTGATGCTCTGTATAAAAGTTTGACTCTTTTTGCATTTGGTATTTCTGGGTGTGTCTAAAATTAATTTCACTGTTGAAAGTGCGAGAAAAATGACTTGATTGGTGTTTAGATAGAGGCTACGTTTGTAATTCGAAAATAGGGAATGAGAATGGTAAATTGATTGATGGACATGGTTTGTGGGGTGATACACAAGTGTCAAGAAAGGGTTGAGGACGTTTGCGTATGTTGATGGTGGGACGGGTGTGAGGTTAGGTGCGGTGGGAGGAGTAAATTAGATCATATTTTTAAAAATAGTGTTGTTAAGTAAGAATAATACTGAGAAGGTTTTAGATGGCTGGTCACGCGACGAGGCGAGAGCAGGGATGTGTACTTATGTTTAGTTAAAGGGCCGTATAATGTCGTGTCAGGAGCAATGTGCAGTGTGCTACTGTGTCATAGGAGGTAAAGACATGTGCTGCTATGATGTGTCTAGAGTATGGAGGCTGCGCTTTGGAATTATGCTACGTTGATCTAAAGTTGACTTTCACCCACGTTCGGTGGTCCTGGACGGACGTATGTGTGTGCTTTGACCCCTGACGAGCATGTTGACCGCCCCAACTCACGCTTGCGGAAGCCGAGCAGGGGCTGATCGAGGTCTGAAATCAGACGGATGGGTGACTTCACGATCCTGTGGGCAGGGTGTGGAGTGGGGGGTACCTGCGCACGTCTACGGAGTTATTTTTCGAGCGGATCTGCAGGCTCTGCTATGCTTTATTAGGATAGTTTACGAGTACTGAGATTATCTACCCATCTGTGTGAGGAATTATTTAGTAGCAGTTTGCTATAGTGTGTAATGAAATTATGATTGGGTGCGTGTCTGTCGGCTGTGCAACATGGCCCAGGTCACATCTGGGTGGGTGTTTTGTGATAGCGTGATAGACATATTGTATGGTTAAATAAGTTGTTCGAAAAAATAAATAGAGCGTTCTCAATGATTACACGCGCCTGCAGCGCAGATCAGAGTGATTGGGTTTCCGTCACCATCTCGGTTGCATGCAAGTAGTAAATGTTTTCCCGGCCACGTTAATCGTGTGTGTCAACGAGCTATGAGCTATTATGACAATAGACGTGAAGGCAGGTCCAAACCTGAGACGCCGGCGGTATACATGAGAAGAACAATGCAGCTTTCACATGTGTCAGAGGAGAGTGCCCTTTCTGGTTGGCTGTCACGAGTGCTCGGAAGCTGAACTCGGCTGGAAGCTCTGGAACCCCCTTCCCCGCCGACCGCACTCGCGCGCGGCCTGCCTTGGAGCGTAATCTAGGGCGCATAGGCGATATCAATTTCTCCGGTGTTTGGCGCGAATGCGACTGCGTTGAGGTCATGTTTGGGGGAGGCCAAGCAGAGACTTTTGGTCGGTTTGGCAGCTGGAGGTGTTTGGGTACATCTGTTGCACTATTTTGCGAGCATGTCTGTGCACTGTGCTGTGCTTTATTTGGAGAGTTTAAGGATACAGAGCTCGTCTGCATTATTTAAGAGCTATTTGCTATTGTGTGGTGAAATTAGGAGTTGTTTACGTGTTTGTGGCCTGTGTCAGATGACCACAGTCGTACCAGTGCGGGTGTTTTGTGACAAATATACTCCACGACTAAATCAAAGGGCTCCAAATAAATGGAGTGCAGTCCTTCCTTACTTCCCCTTGGAGCACAGCACAGTCTGAGTGGTTTTTGCGCAAAAACTGCAATCTGGTCAGACTGTGAGTGAGTCAACAAATAACTGGACAAATTTATGTGTAGAGGAGTTAGAAGTCTGGATTGGAATGAATACCTTGATGGGTGTGGTTTTGTTGCCACGTGTAGTGCACTACTGGAGTTCAGTACCTGCCTTATGTCAGCCTTACATATCGAAACCTATGACATGCAGAAGTTTCAAAAAGATATGTCCCAAATAAATAAAGTAAACTCTTTCCACTTTCCATCTGCCTATGGACTGAAATTCTTTCCGAAAATTAGGAATTGTTTGGTTATTTGGACGTAAATGTTTTGCATTATTTACGAGCGGTTCACATGTCTGTAGGCTGTGCTATGAGTTATTTTACATTTAGCAAGCGTGTGTCTAGAACATTATAAATGAGTTATGTAGTAGTGTTATGCAGGTCTTTATGGTGTGGAACATGTCGGTGTGATAAATATACTCCATTCCTAAATAAAGTAAATTGGTTCCTCCATCCATGGACCTAGTGCAGAGTTAGTCCTTTTACCCGAAACGTGTAGGTAGAGGTTGAGTGTTGGTGGCTTAGTTTAGTGGTGATGAGCTTGCTTTTGCAACAATTTTATTAGGTTGGTGGCGGAAGCGGAAGTGGTTCAAGTGGTTCTGAGCGCTATGCTAGTTAACTTCTGAGTCATCAGTCGTCTAGAACAAAGAACTAATTAAACCTAACTAACCTAAGGACATCACACAAATCCATGCCCGAGGCAGGATTCGAACCTGCGACTGTAGCAGTCGCTCGGCTCCAGACTGTAGCGCCTAGAACCGCATGGCCACTTTGGCCGGCTGAAGTGGAAGTGAGCTTTGTTTACTGGCAGATTTCAAACTTGGCGCTGGTTCCTAGGAGGAAGTGGCGGTCGGGTGGCTGAGGTTAATACAAGTGCCCTTTCTTTCCTACAATTTTGTTAGGTTGGTAGAGAAAGCGGAAGAGACCTTTCTTTACTGCCAGAATTCAAATTCGGCGGTGGTTCCTAGGAACAGGTGGCTGTCTGGTCCTCGAAAATTAGTTGAAATTAGGTAGTTGAACACCATTGCATACGTATATGAAATTGTAAATTGAATTATTTGATATAATTAAATCCGAAATGGAATTTGTGGTGTCACCGCCAGACACCACACTTGCTAGGTGGTAGCTTAAATCGGCTGTGGTCCATTTAGAACATGTCGGACCCGCGTGTCGCCACTGTGTGATCGCAGACCGAGCGCCACCACAAGGCAGGTCTCGAGATACGATATAGCACTCGCCCAGTTGTACGGACGACATTGCTAGCGACAATACGGACGAAGCCTTCCTCTCATTTGCCGAGAGACAGTTAGAATAGCCTTCTGCTAAGTCCATGGCTACGACCTAGCTAGGCGCCAATTGTAACAGTGCATGTATCTTACGAGTGTCATTTGTATAGTCAAGAGAGATGTATCACAAGGAGTGATTAAAAGTTAAGTATATTCCAAAGCTACGTATTTTCTTTTTAGCAGTCATAACGTATCCTGTTCCAGACTTGACGCCAGTCGGCGTGTGTGTACGCGTGCCTTTCGGCTCCCTTCTCAGTGTGGCGTAACTAGCTTGTTACGCCACAACAGAATTAATAACTTAGGTATTTACAGAAGACTGTGTCCGTTGCGTGTATGGAGGGTGTGTGACATAAGTGGGGTGACGGCGCAGCAATTGTACATTTATAATGCGCATGCGAGAGAGAGTCAATTAGCGAGCGTTCCAGTGCCGACCAAACGTGCTGTTATACAGTCATGGCAGATTCCACTGTCGAGCAAACTTTGCCGCCAAAAGTATAGCACTGCATTCTCAATCGCACAAGGACACATGGTGGACGGTGAGCGGTCGGCATCGACAGGTTTGAACGGGCCCAGGAAAGCAACTTTGGCGCCAAAAGTGTGGCAGGGAACGGCCGACCATTGTGTGATTCAGCTCTGATGCAAACAAATTTGGCAGGAAATGTGCGGAGGCGACGAATACATGTGACAAGGGACCGCTGTGACGTCAAACTCGACAAGTTCCAGCCTGTCCGGCGAAAACATGTTTATGACGTGAGAGCGATTGCTGCGCTCGCCCCCAGCGTACCGGCAGTCCAGCGCGAGCGGCCGGCCACCTCACATGACAGGCGTCGGCAGTGTCTCCGCACACTGGCCAGGGGGTGGCGAGGATTTGAAGTAATTCAGTTGGATTGCGGACGTTGTGGCGACTGCACTGTGATATCAAAGATGTGTGCTGATTGTGTAGGAGAACACGTGATGACCGTACTGCTTGAAATAAACTCTTCAGTCCCTTCACCCCAGCAAAATCAAAGGACGTGACTTACGTTACTATAAGTGCAGTTTATTATTTGACGCCATTCTGATAGGCTACTAGCGAAAAAAGGTAAGTGACGGAGAACGTTCGTATGTGTGATCGATTATGGTGTTGGGATTTGAACTTGTGATACATTTTTGTTATGGATGTAAGGAAAATGGCTTTCTCGCCGAGAAAATCGGACATGTTCAATAAATAATAAATGATAATAATAAATAGAAGTACAGTTTTCGAGACATTATGGTGTTGGAATTTGAATTTGGTGCAATTTTGTAGTGGAGGTAGGCAATAATAATAATTAATAATAATGATAATAAATGACAATGAATGACAATAAATGTTAATAAATGATAATGAATAATAAACAAAAGTAAGGTTTTGCAGCCATTATCATGTTGGAATTTGAATTTGGAGGGAATTTTCTAGTGGAGGCAGGTCAATAATAATAAATTATAATAAATGACAATAAATATTAATAAATGATAATAAATAATAATAAATAATAATAAATAATAATGAATGTTAAAAAATGATAATCTATAATAATGAATAATAATAATAAAGACAAGTACGGTTTTTGCATGCATTATCCTGTTGGAATTCAAACTTCCTGCAATCTTTTACTCTGGAGGCGTAGGTTAGTGGACATAGCTCAATTGGTCTATTTTCCGGCAAAAATTCAAACTTCCCGCCATTTTTTCTGGAGGTTACGATAGTGGACGTAGCACAATTGGACTATTTTCCCGCCAAAAGCCGCCATCTCTGATGACGTCATGCGCTGTTGCCAAGTCTACATGCCACCATCTTGGATGACGTCATCGCCGCCATCTTGAATAAATTTGCGACAATGCAAAGTGAGCTGACACGAAGGTTGTCCCTCTACTCAGGTCTGTACCATGGCCGTGTGCTGGACTGGCATCGATGGCTGGGCGAGGAAGGTGCTGCACACATCAGATGTTATACATGACCTGTTATAGCTATCACTTCAGCATTCTCAAAAACAGCCCGTCATATGCTCAGGTGGAGGCTGCCGATTCTGGTGCAGGACACAAGTGGTCGTGAAGACTGAAGCCTGGTCCCCTGCCAATGATCGGCCAAGACTGCAGCAATGTTCACGATCCTGTCAGGAGGTTTTGCATACAGGTCTCACCTGGGCAGTGTGAAGATAGTAGTTTGCAGGTCATGCACGATGACTCGGGGGAGGGGTTCGTGGGGGCTGGCTGCTCACCAGTCATCTCACTGACGATGACCCAGTAGGCAGCGGTGGCAGGTAACGGCTGTGGTATGCATCAGGATGGCTGCCTCTCTCTGTTGGATGCAAAAAGCAAGTAGCAGGCTGGCCTTCATGTGTCACCATGTTGTGGTATCAATGAAAATTATTAGTGTAAATCTCACTGGGTCTAACAACACATAGAAAACGGCAGCGTGACGGAATGTGTTCTTGAGCTCCGAAATCCTCTCTATTCAAAGCATCGAGCCCGTGTGTATCATATAGTGGTTGTAGATTTATGAGAGGGTTTGTTCTCTTTTATCGGAGCCATCAGCGCTCCTTGTCTTGATTTAAGATTCTGGGTGGCAGAGCTCGATGTTTTTATCTACGTTTGATTTTGTGGCGGCATTTTGGTGATGAAGTTACATGGTCGTACCACACAGTACCTTGTTAAGTAACAGAGCAATGCTTTTGTCTCACTGGCAGTTCGTCTTGATGACATAATGATTGGCACACGAGCAACGATTGTTGCTGAACAACACTCTTCCAATATTTCAAAACAATCTTCTTCAATTTTTCCTCTGCTTATCCTCTACAATAATCTCAAAAATCTGCTTACATTACTGTATTTGGTGTACAGTTTTGTTGATCATGAGAGATGACTTACATGGATCGTATCATAACTCTATTTCATTATCCTCAAGTTCTGCCTTGCTGAACCTATTCTTTAGTTCCATTCCTTTATCTTTATGTCTACTTTTTACAAGTTATGCCAAATGTACAATATATCAGATGTTCTCTCAACCCGATATTTTGCTACATGATCTGGGTCTTTGTATTTCGCAAAAAGATTCCCTTTTCCTCAAACATCAGAACACACATACCCAAAACTAAATTTACACAACTGCTCCTTGCAGCACTATCACATACATCATACTCGTTAGTGGCTCCAGTTACCTCTGTTATTAAACAACTGTTTACAGATGGGCTATTCCCTGCAATGTTATGTTTTCTGCTACCATTTCTTATGAAAACTAACTTCCTCCTACTTTGTAGACTTTTTAGTGTGAATTCTATCTCAGTCACGCCGAAAGCAGCCTAGATGGTTCTAATTTCATGATAATATACCCATATGACGTTGCCTCGCTTCCATCTGTCTCCTTCGGCTGAAGCAACCCGATTATGCCCCGGCTTTTAAGAAAAATTACACAGCGTTTTATATTACCCACATTTCCTATAACATTGCATGTGTCGGCTAGACCCTTAGGCAACTATATGCACTTCACTTCCGAACCTGTAAAATATTTCACTCCAACATGTGTATAATGTATGACGACATGCAGATAGGAGAGGAGGGCAATGTTAAATTTCTGGGCTTACAACTCGATAATAAACTCAGTTGGAAAGGGCATAACACAGAATGGCTGAAGCGCCTAAACAAGTCTGTATTTGCGAGGCGAATGATGTCAGATGTAGGAGACATAAAAAATAGAATACTTTGCTTACTTTTATTCTATTGTGCAATATGGGATCATATTCTGGGGCAAACTCTTCTTCTGATCGAGCAAACGCTTTTAGAATACAAAGCGTGTAACACATTCATTTGTGGTATAATTTCAAGAAACCTATTCAAGGCACTGGGTATTCTAACCACTGCTGCTCAGTATATTTAGGCTTAATGGTTCAAATGGCCTAGGTCACCAGTCGCCTAGAACTTAGAACTAATTAAACATAACTAACCTAAGGACATCACACGCATCCATGCCCGAGGCAGGATTTGAACCAGCGACCGTAGCGGTCGCTCGGCTCCAGACTGTAGCGCCTAGAACCGCACAGCCGCTCCGACCGGCTATTCCTTAATGGAATTTGTTGCAAACAATATGTTTGTTTCCAACCAGGGGCTCAATACCTTGTATCAGTGCTAGGTATAAAAGCAATCTACAAAAAGACCTAAAATCACTTACGTTGCTCCAAAAAGAGAGTCCAAAATTCAAGAACACACGTTTTCAATAAATTTCCAGCCACCATTAAGAACTAAATTTCAGATGGACAGTTTAAACAGAGTTTGAAACGTTTTTTGGTAGGCACCTCCTTCTACTCTATAGATTAATATCTTAATATGGTGTGTTATAACAGTTTAAATAAAGATGTCCGTTATATTTCAGTTCTGACAGAATTTCGTCAAAACAGACAAGGTTAGATATTTTGTGCATGACAATATTTATTAAATGTGCGTAACTATGTTTCAGTCTGACAGTGTATCAACTGTATAAATATTAGCAGTTCAAGTTTACTGCAATGTATTCACATGTATTGACAATCTCCTGACATATTAGCATGAATTGAGTATTATGTTCACATTTTCTATGTTTTTTTATGCCATACTCTCTAACATGTTCCACACCCACGAGAATCATCCCATTTTTGGGCCCATGAAACGAAAAATAAGTTTCAGCTAGTCTATCCTCTCATTACAAGCATTTTTCCTTCCTCTTCTTTGCCCCCCTCTCCGTCCCCCCGCCTCCTCTTCACCTCCTACGGAGAAGTTGTCACTCCCCAAGCTGGTGACAAATCCGTGCCTTTCTAAAACAGATGTCTCTACTTTTTCCTTTAACCACAACAGTCGCAACACAACTAACATTATCAAGAGCTTTCTGCACTTTCACCGTAGAATTTCCCATAAAATGGCCGTCTGCAGTCACTTTCTGCACGATGCAAAATTCAGTGGCACTTGCACTTTCCTGTGCATCAGATGCAGCCTCCACGGCCTCAAAACGACAATAATTCGGGTAGATGGGAGTTATGTGTGTCGCAAGAGTACGCGTCAAGTTCTCAGGTCCCTGAAGCTGAAGTTCAGAATTCTATCCACTACCAGGCAATGCATAACATCATCTTCTATTCTGGAACCTCATAGAAGTTGGACGCTTACGGCTGGAAAAAATGCGGTAAGTTATTTTTGTACATTTTCAATGTAAAATTTGCATGGTTTTCATTGAGTGTTAGGCAAACCTAAATCTTCTAACAAATTAGTTCAAGCCGGTACCGAAACTGGTGGCTATATGGTTCCAGTATCCTCCTTGATCGTCATGAGTTTAGTTTTGTGTGTTAGCTGTAGACTGCCAAAAAAAGATAATAGCCGAATGAGGCAAAAGTACCCAACAGTTCGCGTTGCATGCTGTTACCGTATCAAGGAACTGTTCTCGATTTTTCTCCTCTAACTTGAATTTTCTATTTTACTGTCCTTTCTAGCGTATTGAAGCACTTTTTGAAGTTTATTTAATTTAGACCGCTTAGTTATTCACTTTAGAGTATTCAAATTAACTTCTCTTTTCTGTAGCTTTTTTTTTCCTTTTTGTATTGGTGTTTTCAAACATTCCAGCGCTTCAGACACGATAATTACGTCTTCCATAATAGAATTTTTGTTCCTGGAAACCGACGGAAATCAAACTGAGCGCCTTTAACAGAGCCGCTCTACCATCAAGCCCTTTGCGTTATTGAAAAGATTTCGCAATACGAGAAGCATCCAAAGCTACTGGGTTTTCAGACGGTGCCTTAAGAAAACGTCTTAAAAATGGCAAAGCTAGCGAGCGCCTCGGCCACTTTACCAATGCGTTCTCGCTGGAGGAACAAGTAATAGTGCGGCGTTGGATTTCCCTCAATAAACGTTTTTTAGGTCTTATTCTCAGATCATTCCTAGCTTTACTTCTTGAATTCGCTGAAAACTAGAGTTCCTAATTTGTTTTTCCTCGTACTTATTAATAATTCCTTTTTCTACAGTTGGGAAGAAAAGTACACATTATGTACTCTTTCTCCTGGCTCGAGTTCTCTTACCCTACAGCACAGGGTAAGAAAACGCAAAACCCCTTTCTTATGAAAGGTTTTATTACACCTCTAATAGTAATTAGATAAAAATGAAACTTTTACACATTGTTAACAAGATCTTGCATGTGAATTCGTATAAAATTGCTGCAGCTTTTTTAAAATATTTAGTAAAACAAAAAATGCGTACTTTTACCCCCACTACCATAAAGGTAACAGCCAATGGCATAGCTACTACCGCATCTACATCAGTACTACCCATGATGCTACTAACACGCACCTTTAATTCGGTACAGAACACACTTACTTCGTTTGACACTTCAGGTACTCCAGACTCCACATTTTCGTATGATACAGCTGACACTTCTTAGTACGATATTAGAAGTGACACTTCAACACTACTCTCCATTATGTCTATGATGTTAGTACTTTGTTTCTCCGGAAAACTTGCATGACCTGCTAACTTTCGATTTCTGACACCTGTTCGCCTTTTCTAGTCACAGGCGAGTAGCGAGTACTTCCCAACCGTAATTCCTCCAGTTTCTGACCCTTTGCTCTTTCTATATAACTTCTCTATAATAATACTGTTCCCCAGGTGCTGATGCCCATTTTCAGAAAATCAGCTATCACTCTGTGCGCCGCTGTGACTGAGCGGTTGAAGACGCTTCAGTTTGGAACCGCGCGAACGCTACGCTCGCTGGCTCGAATCCTGCCTCGGGCATGGATGTGTGTGACGTCCATTAGTTAGGTTTAAGTAGTACTACGTTCTAGGGGACTGACGACCTCAGATGTTAGGTCCCATAGTGCTCAGAGCCATTTGAACCATTTTTTTAACTCTGTCCGCGTCAGTCATACGCCGGCTTACGCGCTGCCACGGGTGACGTCACAGACAGGCTGCAACTAAATAGGAAACAAACTCGCGAGGATTGTACACCATCCTGGTTAGCTTAGATTTCGTAACGTTAACAAAACCGTGTGGCAAGTGGTGAGATTATTTTCCACTTTTGTGGTGAGCAATAAACTTTGATCATTAAAAGTCAGGGCGAAACACCATTTAATGGGAACTTACCGTAGAGGTCGTCCGTGAACTGCTCATAGTGCTGTTTATGGTAGAGACACCACTATTATTATCAGGAATATTAGTGTTTGTGCGTGTGAAATTTTATAAGATGTGTCAATCAGTTAGAACTTAAATCTTTCATTTATAATCATAGTTCCTGATGTCGTTGAGTAAACAGAGAGCACAAAATTTCTTTCAATGACTACAAGAAGAATCTGGACTTGCACACTGGAAATTATGCTCAGCATGTTCTCCGTCGCTTTGTGGCTGAAAGCAAAATTAGTTTTTAGGCTCTCGTAAGAGACGGCGAACAAAATAATATTCTTAGTCCAGAATTCAGCCCTCCGCCACACACATGGAGCATCGGCCTGGAAACTGAACAGTGAAAGTGATCGGTACAAACAGGGAACTCGGTAGACACTAACAGGATACCGAAGTGAAATCTGCAGACACTAGTGCGAGAAAAGTGCTAAGATTTGCTCGCGAGTGTGGAATCTAAACTGCAAATGTTAGGCACATTAACCTTGATCGTGACGGAAGGAGGGAAGAAGACTACATTGGATCCCGGCTAGCACCGGCCCTGAGGTTAGAAGAAGACGGTCATCATCACGGAGCTGCTGGGACCTGCGAGCTACCTACCAGCTACTGCGTGCACCATCTCACCGCCACAGCTGCTGCCCGCATTTACGTCACGATGAGTCGCATCACGTTTGCTGGTACACTGCGTCGGCATCGCTCATCGAGATCAAGCAATTAAGTCACAAGTACTTAAAGTGTGTGTCAGTTTGTGATAATAGGTTATTAAGAATGGAAAATATTGACACGACTTATGTGAAAATTAAGATGGAACCCGTCTCTGATGATGAATCCTCTGAATCTGAAATTCATATTAACAAGGACGGTCCTGTCAAAGTAATAAATCCAAAATTGGAATGAGGTTTCTGAAAATTGTTCTGTAAAATTAGAACCATTTTCTGAGGACGATGTAATTGACGATGAGGTCAAAAAGGAAAAGATAGAATTAGCAGAGTTATCAGATAATGAAACTGAGTTGAATATATCTGAAATTCTGCCCAGTCAGGGAATGCTAAAAATTCTTTTAAAACTGGTGGAAATACCAAGCGGCAATGTAGAGGAACCAAACTGTGTGCAATTACTATTTTCGAAACTTGAATTGCATCTTAAGGAACTTAACAGTATGACTGTGTCTAGTACTAAAGAACCATAGGACTGTAATAAAGAATTGAACAGTAAGATTGAACCTAGTTGTAAAGAACTAAACAGCAAAATGGAATCCAACAGCAAACACTTAAAAAGATTGAGTCTAGTAATAAAGCATTAAAGGAGGAAATG
The DNA here is from genome assembly GCF_021461385.2 of Schistocerca piceifrons. NCBI lineage: Eukaryota > Metazoa > Arthropoda > Insecta > Orthoptera > Acrididae > Schistocerca > Schistocerca piceifrons. The sequence continues at coordinate 407,331,167 of NC_060139.1, forward strand.
ACCTCAAAATTGAATAGTTTAAATTATAAAATTGTTGCTAGTGACTACTAGAGTAAATGCTTGTCAAGAAGATTTTAAGAAAGTAAAATATAATTCTGAGAAATTTTGTGAAGTTATTGATAAAAGATTTTCTGACAGGGTGGAAGCAGTAGAATTACAAGTAGAAGAACTAAAAACTAGTATTACTAATAAAAAAAACTGAGTAACCTCTTGTAGTTCTTATAATAATACTATACAGCATGTTCCTTGAGTTGACGCCGCTTTAATAGGATGTCGTCAATTCTTACCGTTTAGAAGCACACAAACAATTTCACCCATTAGAGTTCTGGAATGATTTTGGGGATGTTTTGTCTAACGCATAGTCGGAAGAAGAGAAAATTTCTTTCATAAGAAGTCATTTGTCAGGAGATGCTTGCGGTGGTAAGCTGCTGTAATGATTACACGAAAAACCCTTTCTGAATTTAAAACTGCATTTCTTAGTGATCACTGGTCACGTAACGAACAAAACTATGTCTTAAGAGAGATTTGGAGCGGTAAAATCTTTGCTCTAGGAGATGAGTAAGTAAAAGTTTTATAGAAAGTGGGTTTCACAGCTGTCGCATGTGACAGAAAGATGAAGCCGGAAATGATTATTATGGGACTTGAAGCTAAACAGCCTTGGTATCGGCAGAAAAGAATCACTTCCGCACATGGGGATAATGTGCATAGATTCACTGAATATTCAGAGCGAGAAGAAAGAGTGGCTGCAACTGATGAGCAGGTGCAAATTAATAACAGGTCTTCTAACAATGACGTAGACAATGGAAATAATGACAGTGGAAACGTGAATATTAGAAGTATGGACGTTCAGAATACAAGATCTAATAATCGTAGTCAAGGCCGTGGTAGAGGAAGAGGGGGCAGACAGCCACCACGTATTCGCAACAAGTATTATGACGAAAGTTGAAATGTAAATAATGCGCCCTTTAGACAAGACGGAGAACAGAATACCGCCCTATCTGATTCTGTATCAAATGAACACAACAGGCCGCGTGTGGGAAACTAAGTCCCGTCCATGAGGAAACTGGCGCTCACAAAGCGGAAACTATAACATAGCCTGTAACAAAAACTAAGACCACATTTAATCAGCACAAACAAACTGGTAACAGGGTCGATGACATTGGAACTGACAGTACTGGTGATGTGCTAAACTATTCGCACAACATAGTTGTCAGCATTTTGGACGCTTTAGATAAATAGGTCAAGGAGGAGAAATAAAACGCTGTAGGTAATAGAGAGGAAGAAATTAACGAGTCTGAACCAGACAAGGACGAAGATGAAATAAAGGCTCTTAGATGATAATGGCAATGTAAAGGATAAAGTTTGGATAGAAGAGATAGATTCAGTATTACAAGGTTCTGAAGAGGAGGGGTTGATGGATGAAGGGGGTGGCAATAATAATGTGGTCAAGGAATCCATTAGCTGTATATTGACTTGCCACAAACTGTAAAAGTGCTATTGCTAGCAACGTTGCGCAGGACGCAGTTGTTCAGAGGTAGAGATTAGTTTAGCTGATGTGCAGCAAACGAAAGAAGAGGAAGTCGTCAAGTGCTATGATTTACTGTTGGTGTAGAGTTGGTGGACTGATAGGAAAAGGCAGCTGAGAATGTAGAGATTTATGACACCATGAATCTAAGTGTGAAAGTACTTGCAACTGAACAAAATTAATTTAGCTAGCAGCCGCTTGAAAAGCATTTTTTAGAAAGCTTCAATGAGGTAGCTGTTCAGACTTAAATAACTCATCCTACTATAAAAGACAGAAGTAGCCGAGCGTTGTCTTCATGACAGTGCCAGTGAAGCAAGTGCTATGTGCCAAGCTCTCTTTGATCCTATTCCTAATAAGAATGAAAAGAAGAAGTTTTATGATAATAGATGCTACTGGAAAAATTGCTAGGCCAGTACAGCACAAGGCTTTGATACCAGTTGGTATAGGTAACATAAAAATTGATCAGATTTCTAACAAACTGAGAGACTCTAATAATAAAGAACTGGAACTGCCTATTAGAGTGGTGAGGAATAACATATATTTGCAGGAAGATATTGAATGCAGTGAGAAAGGCAAGATCCTAATACTGAGGGGAACTATATCCCAAAAGAGATAGAGGCTAACGTACGGCCAGCAAATCAAATTTCTGATAAAAGGCCTCTGAACAGAGAAAGCAGACATGACGCAGAAGTTTCCCCCACTTGTTTCAGCATTGGTGAATTAGTATTAGTCAAAGATAAAGAAAAATCAAAGAAAATTTCTGCGCAAACAAAGAAGTTTATGCATGTTTATGAAGGACCATTCGGGGTAATAAGGAAGCCTCATACAAAAGCATACCGTTTGGAATGTCCGAAAAATAAGAAAGAACTAGGTCTACGAAACACTGTAGATCTAAAGAAATTCGAAACAGACAGCAGATAGTTTCTGTAGGGAGTCTGCCACTCTTCGGCAGATGCATGGTTTGGCGTACTGTGCGGTCCCAGCTGGTTGAAACTTTATTTCCCTTCGAAGTTTCATTCCCTCCTTCTGTCCTAACTGTACTAGTATCTGAAGGGCATCTGCCATTCTTTTGGCAGGTACACAGTTTGGTGTACTGTCCGGCCCCAGCTGGATGAAACTTTATTTCCCTTTCAGATTCTATTCTCTTCTTCTGTCCCATCATAGTAAGTAAGGAATATACGTCTTCATATTGTATATATGCTATTAGTTTGTAGTATCTTCATAGTAAATAAGAATGATTCCCGAAAATGTCTATACCCGAATGATGAGTTACTAGAGAATATAAAAAGTAGTTTGCAATAGTAAATTCTAACTGTTAAAATAACAATGGGTAATATTTGTAACTTTTGAGCACCAATAAATCACGGCTAAATTAAATAAATAACAAATAAGATCCATAAAAAGGATTAATAACTGCGAAATTCGGAACACTTTGCGTTAAGAGAAGTTAATGAAGCTGGAAATTTCTTAAATGTGGAACAATAAACTCTGCATGAATTTATAATTTTCAGTTGGGAATAAGGTTGTCTTAAAATAAGGAAGAGTAATATAATGAGGCCACTAGTGGCAAGCCAAAGCGTTTTGATGTTAATTGAAAGAGACATGTCGAAGAGGTGTGGGAGTGTGCTAGGGCCTCGTCAGTGAGTCGTGACAATCATAGCCACAGGTCAATGCCACTGATGCATCCAGATGTTTAGCGATGGCCCAGTACGGCTACCACCAACAGTGCCCTCTGGTGTGGCCGAAGATGCCAGTCGTTGTCTAGCCAAGGTCCAGGTCACCCTCCACGGATCGACCAAGACTGCAGCATATGCACATGTGTCGGCAAAAACGCTACGCGGACGCCTCGCGGCTGGTCGGTGCAAAGATTGCGTCCTGCAGACCATCCACGATGATCCAGAAGCGGAGGAGGTCTGGCTGTTCATCAAGCTACACATTCTATTGTTAACAGTAAGTTCGTAGGAGAGCTTCTGTAAAGTTTGGAAGGTAGAAGACGAGATACTAGCAGAAGTAAGGCTGTGAGGACCAGGCGTGGGTCGTGCTTCGGTAGCTCAGATGGTAGAGCACTTGCCCGCGGATGGCAAAGGTCCCGAGTTCGAGTCTCGGTCGGGCACACAGTTTTAATCTGCCAGGAAGTTTCAGTAATACGACACTTTATGGCTTCAATTAATAAACAATAAGGGTACTTCCTAGCAACCTTTCAGATCGAAACTGACTGCAGCATTTCGCTTCTTATTCTATTTAAGGTTGATTAATTACATCACTACTTTTTTAATGCAACCATAAGTTATAGTTAACTACAACCCTTTTATTTTGCTCATTGTAGAGCTTCTTGTTTTCATTGATGACCAGGTAGGCAGCTTGGGCATACTGTCGCTATGGTAAGCTTCAGGTTCGCTGCCTCCCGCTGTTGGAGTCAGCTAGCAAATAGAAGGCTGACCATCTTCGATCAGCATGTACTTGTTTCACTGACATTCCGTACTCGATCATTTTGTATCGTTCTATCAACGAGGACTGAATGACACCATGACAAAATGTGTTCTTGAGTTCCAAAATCCTGCTTATATTATGGCTCGAGCCTGTTCCTATGATGTAGTGGCTCTATATACCTGAGCGCATTTGTCCTCATTTATGATATCCTCCAGCATTCTTTACGTCACTGCGGTGGTTTTAATAATGGTCCTGCACTGTTAGAATCGGGTCATTTCTGCCTACATTTGATTTGGCGCTTGGGCGGTAAAGATGCATGGTGTTACCGCACACAACCTAGTTAGAGCAGCACAGAAGCGCTTGCGTTTCTGTTTGTCCCTCTCTGATGTTTATTGCTTCGGCGCTACGCTTTGTTGACATAATGATCGGTGCATCAGCCCAGTGCCAGCCTACTTCATTTAAGGCTACCCTGGTACATCTTTAAGAAAATTAAGCCTTCGTAATAAAATTATTCTGATGCACAACAATATTGTGGTTGCAGTCCTTTTTATTGCGCCTAATTAATGATAGAAATGAAATCTTCTGAACACCATGTCAAATTTAAAGCGAATCTCACAAAAAGAGGTTTTATGCTTGACTGTGTACGAAGAAACTTGTAACTTGTAAAAAGCTCTTATATCACAACGAATGCATACTATGTAAATAGTCGTCTAACAGAAGATATATAAAATTTATAGACTGTATACATGAATATTAAAAAACAAACTGCTGCAAGAAAGCTACACTCACTTATACCAGGTGATCAAAATGTCAGTACAAAAATGCTTGGAATGACATGGGGTTTAATTGGAACCAAAAAAAGTTCACAAAATGTCCGACAGATGGCACTGGACAGCAAAACGTCAGTGACTGCGCATGACAATTGTGTATAAAAGGAGCTGTAATGAGAGAGAGAATCTGATCTCCGGCGGTACCTCTCAACGAGTACCGCCCTCTGATTGTGGCTACTGTCACTAATCGAAGCGATAGGTTTTTGCAGGTGCCAGCCAGCCAGCCAGCCAGCCGATATCAGCAGCAGCAGCGGTCCAGCCAGCAGCAGCAGCAGCTGCAGCGTTCCTGCCAGCATTCGCCTCCCGCCAGCGCCAGCAGCGTGGGACTTTAGCGCCAGTTGTCGTCCGTCTTCGTCCGTCTTCGTCTGTCTTCGTTCGTACCCCGTTTTCCTCTATATTTTTCGTCCTGTGCTGTCTTTGTACCTACTTGTCATCATGTCAGCCCCCACCACCACTACCACTACCACCACCACCGCAATAGTCTATACTTCCCCTTCCGCCGCCACCACCACCATTACATGTTGTGCCCAGTCGCCACACCCCCTGTTTCCATCCCTCCTCTTCTCACTCTCCCTTTGCCCTCGCTCTTCGTCGCCCCCTCCCCAGCTTCTGCCTCCTGCACCTCCACCTCTGATCCTTTCCCCCCACTCCCCCAGCCTGTTACTGTAGCTCCTGCTAGGGTGGTGGCCCGATGGGCCACTGCCCATGCCCAGCTCTCACCCTCGCCTTCACCATCATCTCCGTCATCGCCGTTGCCATCGCCTTCACCATCGTCATCTCTGGCGCCGGCTTCTGTGTCCACACCGGGACCTGCCACTACCCGCCACCTCTCTGTTGCTCCTGTCCCACATTTCACCACTCACTCTTCCGTTACCCTGAAACGCCCTAGTCGGACCACCACCTTCTGAGCCCCCAAACAGGCCTCCTTCCCCCGCCCCAGAATTCCATGGATGCCTCCCCGCCTGGCCCTGCTCCCTCCGCCTCCTCCTCCTCCTCCTCCTACCCCTCTTTTCCTACAAATGCCTCCTCTCTCGTACCCTCCTTCTCTCCTCTCTCCTCTCCTCTCACTCGTCCTCTGCCAACACTTCCCTGGAGCCCCCATCTCCCTCCTCACTCCCTGAAGAGATTCTGTTCTTATCTCCTCCCCCAGCCCCACCCTTCATAGTGACATCCTTTCCCGCATCCCCATCACCCGGTTTGGGCTCAACGCCTCCCTCACCCCTGTTCCTTCCCCGGCTCCTACCCGCCAACGTCAACTCCCTGCGTCGCCCACCAACCCTCACCACCGTGATCACTCGGCTTAGTCTGATGGTCAAGGAGGAGGAGGTGTCGGCAGAGCTCAAGGCGCGAATCCCTCACTGGAGATCTGGGCAGTCCACTGCATTTTTAACTCTGCTGGCCCCACCCACCTTATGCGGATTTTTTTGGAAGACACCCCCTCCATTGACCGCCTCCTGAAGGAGGGTGCCCTCCTCTTAAGCCAAAGATACAAAGTCGACCCCTCCCATTCTCCCCCCTCAATCCCTCCGCTGCCAGAGGTGTCTGCGCTACAATGCACACAAAACATCTGAGTGCCAAAAGGCCCCTACCTGCCCGCACTGCCCCAACGTTCAGTCCCCTCCCTCCTGTAATATCTGTAATCTCCCGCATTCCACGTACTCCCAAAAATGTAAAGCCTGACCCCCTCTGACCACTCCTGAACTCACCGTCCCTGTCTGCCCTCTGGACGCCCCCACCCCACCTGACAATTCCCTTCATCACCCCCCCCCCCCCCACTACTGAGGACATCATCAGGTTCCTCACCATCATTCAACAAAATGCCCACCCTTTCCAGGGCCCTCACACCCTCCAGCGGATATCCCTCGCCGCCCATTCCATCTTCCACATTAAAATGTATGCCACCTACTCCAACAACTAGGCCCATTTTACCTTCTCCCATCTCGACACCCTTGTCTAAATCCCTGTCACGGCGCGACAGCACCGTTCACTGTTCAACAACATTCGTTCCCTTCCTACCAACAAGAACCTCTTCACGCACACCCTTGCCACCCACCGCATGGATGGCTTCCTCCTCAATGAAACCTTTCTTCAGCCCCACCACACCATTCACACCTCGCCCTACCTCCTTCACTGCTCCCACAATCCCTTCCCGATAGCGCGTGGCAGTGTTGCCATTGGTCACCACCGCGAGATCGCTGTTTGGCCTCCACCTCTCCTTCCCAACTCCACCGAACATCTGATCCTTAGTCTCTTCTTCCCTGGCCTGACCATCACCTGCGTCACCATCTACATCTGTCCTAACACCCCTATTCCTTTTGACTTCCTCTCCCACATTGACCATACCTTCTCCTCCTACATTATCGCCGCCGACCTCAACATCCATAGTCATTCTGCCACCCAGTTACGGTGGTGCCATCGGTTCCTCTCCTCCCTCCAAGGCGACCTCGTCCCCATTCCCCAGCACACCTGCCCCGAATCCAACTCCACTCCTGATGTAGTCCTCTCCTCCCCTAACCTCCTTGGGCGCATAACGGTGGATGTCCTGGACCCCATTGGTAGTGACCATCTCCCTGTCCTCCTCACCATTTCAGGCAGTTGTCGCCCCTGCCCTGACCCCTGTCATGACACTCCCCCAAAGTATGTCCATGATTATTACCATGAGGACTGGAATGCCTACTGGGATACCCTATCCACCCAGATCAGTGGCCACCCCTTCATCTACCACCACCCTAATGATATTACCCATGCCACCTCCTTTCTCGACCTTGTCTGAGGCCGTGGAGGCCCACGTCCCTTCTGTGACCGTCCAGTTTCCTACCTTATCCCCACAGGCCATCCTCCATCTCCGTGAATCCTGCCATCTCTACCATGCATTCCTCCACACGTGTGACCTGGACACACTACGACGCCACCGGCAACTCCAGAGACACATCCGTAACTTGCTGGCAGCTAAGAAATGCCGGGACTGGCGACAGACATGCACCCACTTCAACGCTACCCTTCCTATTATCTTGTCCAAGTACTGGACAGCCTTCCACCGCCCTACCTGATCTAACCCCCCCTCCCCCCTGCTATCCTCTCCTTCATGATAACCAACCCTTCCTTGACAACCACTCCCCTCTTCTGTACCTTTTGTATACGGCGGACATGCCGCCGCCTTCACCCCCCATCCATCTTCTCCAGTACGCCAATGACACTACCTTCCTCGCCCTATCCCCCACCCTGCAGCGCTCCCAACACCTTCTCCAATCTTGACAGTTCACCGCTTAGTGCAACCAGTGGTTGCTTAAGGTGAATCCTTCCAAAACCCAGGCGATCATTGTAGGCAAAACCACCCATTCGATCCGCCTCCTCGATTTCTACATCACCATCTATGGCCATCCTATCGCCCTCACCCCCACCTAAAGTAACTTTGTGTCACCCTTGACCATTGCCTCTCCTAAACCCCTCACCTCCGGACGATCCAATCAAAGGCACACTCCCGACTGTCTCCTCAAGCTCCTTTCTGGACGTACTTGGCGTCTGGACCCCCCCCCACCATCCTCCATGCCTACAAATCCCTCATTCGCCCTATCCTTTGCTACGCCCACCCTGCCTGGACCTCCGCTCCCCCTACCTTTTACAAATCCCTTCAGATCCTAGAACACCATACTCTTTGCCTCGCGTATCACATCTTTCTCCCCTCCCCCACGCGGATCCTGTACGAACTTATTCCGTTCCCCCACCTCCTCCTTTTCCTCGAACGGATATGGATCCTCTACACCTCCCGTAAACTCGATCCTCCTCACCTGCTGGTCTCTCCCATCCCCTCCCAACCCTATCCGCTGCCATGCCTGTATTTCCACGTCCCACTTGCTCTCCATCTCTCCACTCTCCATACCCTCTCCCAAGGTGGCTTCCGCCAGCTCCCCCTCCCCGATGATGCCCTCCTCCCCTCCATCTACCCCTCCTACCAACTTTGATCCTCCCTCCCTCTTCCTGTGTTTGTTCCTATGGGCACAATCTCTCCCTTCTCTCCCCCTTACCTCCCTCCTCCATTTCTCCCCCTCCTCCGCTGGCCTTCCCCCTACCCCTCCTCCCGTCTCCTCCGCCATTGGCATCTTTACTCTCCCCTCTCCCTCCCCCACCCCCCTCTTCCCCTCTTGGCAGGTCCCTGGACTCGCACTCGCTACGTGGACATTCGCGAAGTGGAGATCATCGCCATCGGTTTCTTGTGTGTGTGTCATTGTGTTTGTGTTTAGTGTTCGCCGCCACGCTTCTACGTTCACCGTGCCGTCGAAGTCGTCAGTATTTGTGCGCCGTGCCAATGTGTTTCAGTGTGTTTTTCGTCGGGTGTGAACAGCTCCGTGTTTTTTGTATTCTGTGTCTACTGTTTTTTTGCCCGTCAGTATGTTCAGTCTATTATGTGTTTTCTGTATGATTTCTCATCGTCCACTCTGAGGCTGAAGAGCAGCGTAGGATGCTTCTGCCAGCCTACCTGATATACAGGTATTAAAATAACAATAGAGGAAAAAAAAGGTGAGAGAATCAGATGCGCCAGCAGTCGCAGCATGTTGACGTTACGTGAAAAGGCGCTTTTAGTAAAGCTGTATTATCAGAATGGGGAATGAGCTAGTTCGGCTTTACGGTCCTATAGCCATAGGAAGGGGATTCGAACGGGTAAAGGTCCGTTGACAAACGCAGCTGTGGCGAGATTGATTTCGAAGTTCGAAGCCACGGGTTGTTTAGACGATAGACGCCGCAGTGAGCGACCGAGCACAAGGCGTAATTCTGCTGAGACAGTTCAGGAAGAAATGGAAACTGTAGCGGGTTCGTCTATGCACGGGGAAGTCAGCGCTTGTGCAGTCGCACGTCGCACCGGCATTCCATACACTACTGCTTGGTTGGCACTGAGGCATACCCTCCGATGCTGATCCGTACAAAATCCATTGGCATCAAGAACTGTTACCAGGCGATTTAATGAAGCGGAGGGCATTTGCGGTGTGGGCGTTTCAAAAGATGGTGGAAGCTGACGGTTGGTAGAGTAACGTGTTGTGGACCAAAGAAGCTCATTTCACGCTCCGAGAGTCTGTCAACGCCCACAGCTGCAGAATTTGGGCTACCGAAAATCCTAGAACTGTCGTGGAAACTCCATTGCACGACGAGAAAGTCACGGTATGGGTTGGATTTTCCACATCTACCGTTATCTGGCCTTTTTTCTTCGAGGAAGAACTATAACTGCTACCGTGACGGGTGAGAGGTACGCCGATATGTTACAGAATCGCATCATCCCCGCCCTGGCTGATAAACACCTGCTGGAACGTACGTTTTTTATGCAGGATGGCGCTCCACCCCATGTTGCTAGAAGCGTGAAAGATCTCTTGCGCGCGTCGTTTGGTGATGATCGTGTGCTCAGCCGCCACTTTCGTCATGCTTGGCCTCCCAGGTCCCCAGACCTCAGTCCGTGCGATTATTGGCTTTAGGGTTACCTGACGTCGCAAGTGTAACGTTCAAATGGCTCTGAGCACTATAGGACATAACTTCTGTGGTCATAAGTCCCCTAGAACTTAGAACTACTTAAACCTAACTAACCTAAGGACATCACACACATCCACGCCCGAGGCAGGATTCGAACCTGCGACCGTAGCGGACGCGCAGTTCCAGACTGCAGCGCCTAGAACCGCTCGGCCACCCCGGCCGGCGCAAGTGTACCGTGATCGGCTGACATGTCTAGGGATGCTGAAAGACAACACCCGAAGCCAGTGCCTCACCATAACTCTGGACATCCTTTACAGTGCTGTTCACAACATTATTCCTCGACTACAGCTATGGTTGAGGAATGATGGTGGACATATTGAGCATTTCCTGCAAAGAACATCATCTTTTCTTTGTCTTACGTTCTCATGCTAATTATTGCTATTCTGATCAGATGAAGCGCCACCTGTCGGACATTTTTTGAACTTTTGTATTTTTTTGGTCATGTCATTCCAAGCATGTGTGTCAATTTGTACCTCTCTATCTACATTATTCCGTGACTTATTCAGTTTTTAAATTTATACTGGCTTTTTGATCACCCGGTATATACGTACGGAGAAATAATATGTGAAGGAAACGGAGGCTTCTTCTTCTAATGTTTTACTTCTCTGTTAGCATTTGATGTACTCTGAAGAATGCTAACAAGATATCCATGTTGTACTTTATTTACGGAATAATAATAATAATAATAATAATAATAATAATTTTCATTCATAAATATCACACTGAATTTGTTTATTGATTTCATAGATTCCAGGTAGATGTATCAAAATATTATGCTCACATTGTTGAAATGCAAAGCGACCGATTACTTATCGTGCTATTCTACACAAGTGGAAGCTAGAGATCGGTTCTTATGAGGTCCCATAGAATGTTTACTACCACCTTATATGATAAGTCAACAGCATTTTTATTGTTAACGAGCCATCAAATAACTCTCACACCCGATCCACTGACGGCATATCACATTCACCACTTGCGTACCTATGTAAATACCAATACCGTGTCTTCGCATTTGAAGCATGATTTTATCTACCTCAACGTATCCCTACCCACTGAACTTTTGTGTTAATATAAACAAGATGGCCGCTATTGAGTTCCACGTAGATAAAACGTCGAACCCATGTTGTCTTATAATGCACTGTGCCTCTTCTGGAAAGTTCAGAAAGAGCCTCGCTGTTACTACCTGAATTCCTCATATGCACGCAAATCCAAGTAAAGTAAATTACACTATGTGATCAAAAGCATCCGGACACCTGGCTGAAAATGACTTACAAGTTCATGGCGCCCTCCATCAGTAATGCTGGAATTCAACATAGTGCTGGTCCACGCCTGATCCGTGATGTCAGCTTCCGCTCAGGTGCTGGAAGGTTACTTGGGGAATGGCACTCCATTCTGCACGGAGTGCTGCACTGAGGAGAGGTATCGATGTCGGTCGGTGAGGCGTGGCACGAAGTCGGCGTTCCAAAATATGCCAGAGGTGTTCTATAGGTTTCAGGTCAGGATTCTGTGCAGGCCAGTCCATTACAGGGATGTTATTGTCGTGTAACCACTCCGCCACAGGCCGTGCGTTATGAACAGGTGCTCGATCGTGTTGAAAGATGTATCCCCGTGCTCTTCAACAGTGGGAAGGAAGAAAGTGCTTAAAATATAAATGTAGCCTGTGCTGCAATAGTGCCACGCCAAACAGCAAGGGGTCCAAGCCCTTTCCATGAAAAACACGACCAAACAACCATAACACCACCGCCTCCGAATTTCACTGGTGGCACTACACACGCTGGTAGATGACGTTCATAGGGTATTCGCCGCACCCACACCCTGCCATAGCATCACCACATTGTGTACCGTGATTCTTCACTCCACACAACGTTTTTCCACTGTTCAATCGTCCAATGTTTACGCGCCTTACACCAAGCGAAGCGTCGTTTGACATTTACCGGCGTGATGTGTGGCTTATGAGCAGCCGTTCGACCATTAAAACCAAGTTTTCTCACCTCCGGCTTAACTGTCATAGTATTGGCAGCGGATCATGATGCAGTTACGAATTCATGTGTAATAGTCTGCATAGATGTCTGCCTATTTACACACTACGACGCTCTTCAACTGTCGGCAGTCTCTGTCAGTCAACAGACGAGGTTGGTCTATACGCTTTTGTGCTGTGCGTGTCCCTTCACGTTTCCACTTCACTATGACATCGGAAACAGAGAACCTAGGGATGTTTAGGAGTGTGGAAATCTCGCGTACAGACGTATGACACAAGTGACAGCCAATCACCTGACCACGTTCGAAGTCCGTAAGTTCCGCGGAGCGCTCAATTCTGCTCTCTCACGATGTGTAATGACTACATAGGCCACTGATATGAAATTCCTGGCAGTAGGGCACAGCCCAATGCACCTCATAAGAAAAACGTTTGTTTTTGGGGGTGTCCGGATACTTTTGCTTACAAAGTGTACATTATTTTTAAACACTATTGACGAACAATGAAAGAGAATTTTAACAAAGTTTCTAAATGACAATAGGGTTGTGAGGAACGGGGTACAGTCGGTGTGACAGCAGGATAGTGACACAGCATTGAGTTTCCACACTATTTCTCGGCAAGCATCATCTACATAACTCGTGTAATCGTTACGAGCCTGCAGAGCGTACTAACTCCCACTGCCTCACGGGACGGCGACCCTGTTTTATATGGAGATAGAGACATTGCGCCGCCACAGGATCAAGTTAAGACAAGAGTAGGTCTGAATGTGAAAGAACCAACGACATTTTCACGTAAATACGTTCCGAAATTACCTCATAAGATGCACATCAAGGTATGCTGGACGTGATAGTTTTCGTCCTGGTTATGGACACAACAGACACAAATTGATGTATCGCTCAATATGGAATTACGTGCATCTGTCCAAAATGTGAACCAGGAAGTGGTGGGAGAGTACAAAGCCTCTAGTGAATTAGTAAGAAAAGAAGTGATGGAGATAAAGACTAAGTTAAAATGCAAAATAGAGCCGGGGCTGGAACACATAGATGCTGAGGTCATCAACAAAAGACAAGAAATAGCAATGGTGAAAGGTGCCATCCACATTCAGTCACCGGTAGGCATACGTACGGCTGAAGCTTTCGGTAGTGTAGTAATACATTTATGTGACCGGCAGTACGAAGCGAAGAGGGGACTGGTCAGTCCCTACATGGACAGTTAATTTTGTCATGGGAGGGAGGGGGGTGGTTCGGTATTATCCGCTATACTATTAGAAGAGAGCTTTCTGAAACACAGATAATGTTAGATAATTTTTCGACAAAAATGTCAAAAAAATGGCTCTGAGCACTATGGGAATTAACTGCGAAGGTCATCAGTCCCCTAGAACTTAGAACTACTTCAACCTAAGGGCATCACACACATCCATGGCCGAGGCTGGATTTGAACCTGCGACCGTAGCGGTCGCGCGGTTCCAGACTGAAGCGCCTAGAACCGCTCGGCCACTCCGGCAGGCCAAAAATGTCACAATATCTGATTGTTCTCATAGGAGGCCTTGGGGGCGTGTTACCCCAAATGTGGAATGATCAGTAAAAGATTAAATGTGTTAAAGTTTACTTACAAGGAGCCCATTGGGCTACGGGAACAGCAGTAAAATGCCAATTTTACCAAGAATCTGAAAACCTTTTTTAAATAAATATTTGTTATTACCCATATAGGAACGTCTTCAGTAATAATTTTACGATCCTGAGCCTTACAACATGAAACAGGGCAGTTTAAGGAAGTACTTAGAGTGTTACCTAAACAGAACGAGATTCTGAAACGGACACATTTACATATTGCAGGAACCAAGATGGAGGTTTGTGGTATATAGTGGCCTAATACGTCAGAAATTCACACGTCGGTGACAAACAGAAAAAGAAGCATGATTGAGTATACAAGTTACCAACAAGTAGAGTACATATTTCGTTAGACACAATGATTTACAGTACAAATACGTACAAGTGAGGATAACGGCAAGGCAAGCCGCAATGTATAATTTATGTTGTTTATAGACTGATAAATAATTGAACTTACCACAGTGCATGAACAATACTTTTGTGTATTGCATATTGCAAGCGGTGACTGCAGGGAGAGCTTAAAAGTTGGGATCGTTCTGTGTCAAGGGGCATTCTCCCAGTTCACTCCTTGTCAATTACCTTCGGAAGGATGGTAGTGATCCGCTGTAGCCGGGATGTGCAGTGAAAGCATATTTGCTATTAATTCTTTATTTCCGGAAGTTAAAAACAGTGCGTTGACTCGCTGGTTGAGAGGAGTGCCTGCGCGGTTTGAGGCGCCATGCCACGGATTGCGCGGAATCTGCCGCCGGAGATTCGAGTCCTCCCTCAGGCTTGGGTGTGTGTGTTGTTCTTAGCGTAAGTTTGTTTCAGTAGTGCTTAAGTCTAGGAACCGATGACTTCAGCAGTTTGGTCCATTAAGAATTCTACATCTACATCTATATTTATACTCCCCAAGCCACCCAACGGTGTGTTGCGGAGGGCACTTTACGTGCCACTGTCATTATCTCCTTTTCCTGTTCCAATCGCGTATGGTTCGCGGGAAGAACGACTGCCGGAAAGCCTCGAATCTCTCTAATTTTACATTCGGGATCTCTTCGGGAGGTATAAGTATGGGGAAGCAATATATTCGATACCTCATCCAGAAACGCACCCTCTCGAAACCTGGACAGCAAGCTACACCGCGATGCAGAGCGCCTCTCTTGCAGAGTCTGCCACTTGAGTTTGCTAAACATATCCGTAACGCTATCACGCTTACCACATAACCAAGTGACGAAACGCGCCGCTCTTCTTTGGATCTTCTCCATCTCCTTTGTCAACCCGACCTGGCATGGATACCACACTGATGAGCAATACTCTAGTATAGGTCGAACGAGTGTTTTGTAAGCCACCTTCTTTGTTGATGGACTACATTTTCTAAGGACTCTCCCAATGAATCTCAACCTGGCACCCGCCTTACCAACAATTAATTTTATATAATCATTCCACTTCAAATCGTTCCGTACGCATACTTCCAGATATTTTACAGAAGTAACTGCTACCAGTGTTTGTTCCGCTATCATATAATCATACAATAAAGGATCCTTCTTTCTATGCATTCGCAAGACATTACATTTGTCTGTGTTATGGGTCAGTTGCCACTTCCTGCACCAAGAGCCTATCCGCTGCAGGTCTTCCAGCATTTTGCTGCAATTTTCTAATGCTGCAACTTCTCTGTATACTAGAGCGCCATCCGCGAAAAGCCGCATTCATACACATTTGAAAATTTTTCATTGACTCGCCGTTGACATCGGCTGTCAGTGCCCGTTAAGGACTCGCATTGTAAGCGCCCACCAGTCCGCTCAAGGCAGCTGACGCTGCAAGTCCATTCTCCGCGGGCTGCTGCTACGGTGATAACCGCCCGCTGTCGCTTCGGCGCGCGCCGTACCGCAATGCTGTGGTAGTGAGTGAAGGCCGCGCGTAAAACACGCCGATTTAGGAGATGCTCTGTCCCCTGCCTCTTACCGCCGATCTTCATTAGTTGGAAGCAATGACGGTTGTTCTGTAGCCGTGCTGTGCGACGATGCTCGCCCTGCCGATTACACCTCGGCTCGGCTATCGAAATATCAGGAACGCTGGTATAGGATTCACCCATATATTACAGCGGTAAACAGTGGTGTTAAACTGTGCGACGGGTGATTATGGCGAGACAGCTATCTCTCCCCTTAGCGTCTGTCGCTACTCAGTAGGGTGTAGGAAATCAGCAACATACCAGTACCAGACGTCACTTTACTGTGTCAGTAAGTCGAATGCAAACGTTATATACGGCATCAATCCGTCTGACCGACTGTCTCATGAGCGGAAATGCCGCAGTATTTATGGAACGAAGTACTAGCAAATATTTACCCGACGTCACTCGTCATGACAGCATTGGTCTCGCTATTATGAAGAAGTCAGCGGTTGTCATTCTCCCACGCTTGCTTAACGAGTCTTTTATAGTATAGGACTGGTTTGTAAGAGCTCTTGGCAAGCGTTGTTGCATTAGCAGAAGGGCTTCTTTCATCACGTAACGATAGTGACGTGACGCTGTCTAGCTCCTATGCCTACTGCATTTCTGCAGAGGTCAACCGTCCGGCTCGCCAGGAGCACCAATACTGTGTTTTCCCCTGTCTTACTCTCGGTGGTGAAATGTTATTCTTCGCACCCGCCTCGTGTCGACACCGCCGTTACTGTAAGCGAGACAGCTTCGCTCAGGGCCTACGAAAACTTTAACAGTATACAATAACTGGTACTATAAACCAAGTAACTTAGTAATGCACAGTTAACGGTAATACGACGTTAACTTGTCAGTTTATGAGTGGAAGTCAGAGATCAATGAACCATACCTGTGGGAATTGGGAAGACTTAATTATATACCATAAAAAATACGCTGAATTAATGAAAACAGACGATTCGTGGAAAAGAGCAACCAACTGCACAGAACATGAACATAACCCATTTCGGTGTGTAAGAGAAAAGAATTTTTACAGATAATCAGTAAGAAATTTTCTAGGTTTATTTTAATGTATGTGTAATTTAGTATGCCCACAGGCAAGATAGGCTATGATGGCATTCCGTGAACTTGAAGATTCAAGGGCAGTTCCGGATGGGGCCAGCATGTTTGTCGTATCATCCAAGTTTTCACGTATGTTCTTTGTTTTGAATTTATCCGCTATCACCAATCGCGTGAAAGGATTGATCTGGTACCTATCGGAATGATACAATAATGTCCGGATAGAATCTAATCTAGTAGTATGACTATGTGCATTATACGCAATTAAAACAAATTTTAATTATAAAAAAGTTGTAAAATATCTGTACGAAATAGAGCTTTCGTCGTGAATGAAAGTAAGAGAAATGCCTATGCAGAAGCTCAAATTTTAATTTCAGTATTAATATTGAAGCTATTAAGTATGAAATAGTTCAGGAAACTTGAATTTTATTGCCAAAAAAATAAAATTCTGAAATGTTGAGCATTAAAATACATAAGCATTGCCAACGTAAGAAGGTGTGAAAAAAAAAATGGTTCAAATGGCTCTGAGCACTATGGGACTCAACTGCTGAGGTCATTAGTCCCCTAGAACTTAGAACTAGTTAAACCTAACTAACCTAAGGACATCACAAACATCCATGCCCGAGGCAGGATTCGAACCTGCGACCGTAGCGGTCTTGCGGTTCCAGACTGCAGCGCCTTTAACCGCACGGCCACTTCGGCCTGCCAGGTGTGAAACACCAGGTGTATAACGAGATGTTAACTACGTAACACAGTGGACTCGATAGTGCGAGTGAAATACTGGTTGAACAATGCGTGGCTCGTGTTCCTGCCATCTTTTATTTAAGATCCTGTTTTTGCAGTACTGCCACCTCGTTATGTTAGTTTCAGTTACTTGTGTCGCCGAGTTGCCGCTTTGTTTACCCGTGAGCGACACCAGCTGCGCTTATCGATATAATCCCTGCCGTATCCTGCCGTATTATCTTTACGGCACTGCTGTTACTTCCCGGTCGTCGTGTGTCGTGAAGTGAGTTGGAGCGCGTCAGCAGGGGAGTTATGCCCTGGCAGTCGGTCGCGTTGGAGCGGCAGTGAGGTTCTGACAGCCATGACTCACCCGACCGTCGCTTGAGTGGGGACGATGTTGGTTGATCGTCGGTTGGTCGTCTTACCGGACGACGTGTATTTGCTCGCCGATCGCTTACAGATTGGCGGTATGTGTCGCAACTCGTGGTTCGTCCTCGTGATCGCACAGTCATTGCCTTTGGCATTGGTCGCGTTCTTCGTCCAAGTGTTTGTGAAATTGTATTTTGCCTGTAATGTCGAGTACCCTGTTATTCTTGTGCAGTCTCCGTGATGATGTGTAGCAGTTGGTCGGTTGGCGCAGCCGCGACGTAGCCCCAGTGCGGCATGTAGCGCCAGGGAGTATCAGATAGCCATCACTGCCGACACACTTTATTTGAGTGGGGGCGACTTTGGTTCATCGTCAGTCGGTCGTCTTGTCGGACGACGTGTATTTGGCCGGCGATCGCTTATGGGTTTGCTGTGTGTGCCGACTCGTGATTCGTCCTTGTTATTGCACAGCCACTGCCGTTACTGTCGTCGAGTTCTTCGTGCAAGTGTTCGTGAAACTTTGTCTAGTTTGTGTGATTCTGACTGACAAGTTAATTTAAATGTTGTCGGCGTACTGGCTCTGAGTTGGTCGGTTGGCGTGGAGTGGCGAGAAAGGACAGGATAGCTATCACTCGCCCGACGATAGTCGACACACACGTTTGAGTGGTAACGACCTTGCTTGGCCGTTTGATTGCTCGTCTGATTGGACGACGTGTTTGTTGGTCGTCCATCGCATATGAGTCGTCTGTGATTCGTTCTGGATGTTGTTCCAGTGTCCGCTGTTAGAAATTTTTCAGTTTTGGTGCAAGTGTGGAGCGGAAATGATCTAAATATTGGTTTGTCGATTGAGTTCCCTACGGATTGGTAATGGTTGGGCCGATTGCCTTTCTCACCGAAGCGAGCGTGTCTGAATTCCAGGCCGACCCTCAAACATCTGAGAGCCCTTGGGTGAACTCCCCTATTTTTTAAAAAAATTGTTTTTGTTGCCTGTACTTGTATGGCTTCTAGCCGATTTTTTAAAAAAATTAGAGTTGTTTTGCTCTTAAGGCCATCAGCCTAGTTTAAAACACTGTTTTACATAAGCCATTTGGTATTTTAAAAATTTTAATGTAGTTGAGTTTTGCAAGTTATTGGCCTTGAGCCGTTTTAAAATTAAAGTGCCTTTCAGCCGGTAGTTCAGTCCCAAACATTAAAGCTGTGTGTTTAAAAATTTTTTTTGTAGTGTTTGATCAAATAATAAAGTTGTATGTTCGAGTATAACAGACAACCCCTTATTTTCACTCCTTTCCACAATTTATAATATTTGTGGTCCTGCGGGTTAACCAGAGCGTCTCACTGGTATTAATTCAAAAACGACCATATTGTGGATGTCGTGATACCCGTGAGTTTATGTATGTGATTAGTAGTGGAAAAATTAGTAAAATGGTCGCTTACCATTGTGATCTCGAACTGTGAAAAAAATGGTTCAAATGGCTTGAGCACTATGGGACTTAACATCTGTGGTCATCAATCCCCTAGAACTTAGAACTACTTAAACCTAACTAACCTAAGGACATCACACACATCCATGCCCGAGGCAGGATTCGAACCTGCGACAGTAGCGGTCACGTGGTTTCAGACTGAAGCGCCTAGAACCGCACGGCCACACCAGCCGGCTGGAACTGTGAAGTGTAGAACAAATCCAATGGCAAATTCCGCAGCGGATAGACTGTTGGTGCAAAGTAATGTACTTCCAGATTCGTAATGAAAGACACTGTGGAGATGTGAACTCGATGTCCACGAGTGGCAACGCGGTGTGACTGTGCTCGCTTATCCTGGTTTCAACAGTGCAATTTGCGGAAAGAGTCAATTGTCAGTTTTGAAAGCTGTTGCTAGAACTCCCCATGCAAGGGACACTTAGAAAGTGCTTGAGATGGTGATTTGGAAATGAACCGAAATTACAGCGTGAAGGACATTACACCTCGTTGTTGTTGTTGTTGTTGTGGTCTTCAGTCCTAAGACTGGTTTGATGCAGCTCTCCATGCTACTCTATCCTTTGCAAGCTTCTTCATCTCCCAGTACCTACTGCAACCTACATCCTCCTGAATCTCTTTAGTGTATTCCTCTCTTGGTCTCCCTCTACGATTTTTACCCACAAGGCTGCCCTCCAATACTTAATTGGTGATCCCTTGATGCCACAGAAGATGTCCTACAAACCGATTCCTTCTTCTAGTCAAGTCGTGCCACAAACTTTTCTTCTCCCCAATGCTATTCCATACCTCCTCATTAGTCATATGATCCACCCATCTAATCTTCAGCATTCTTCTGTAGCACCACACTTCGAAAGCTTCTATGCTCTTCTTGTCAAACTAGTTATCGTCCACGTTTCACTTCCGTACATGGCTACGCTCCATACAAATACTTTCAGAAACGACTTCCTGACACTTAAATCTATACTCGATGTTAACAAATTTCTCTTCTTCAGAAACGCTTTCCTTGCCATTGCCAGTCTACATTTTATATCCTCTCTACTTCGACCATCATCAGTTATTTTGCTCTCCAAATAGGAAAGCTCCTTTACTACTTTAAGAGTCTCATATCCTAATCTAATTCCCTCAGCATCACCCGACTTAATTCGACTACATTCCATTATCCTTGTTTTGCTTTTGTTGTTGTTCATCTTATAATCTCCTTTCAAGACACTGTCCATTCCGTTCAACTGCTCTTCCAAGTCCTTTGCTGTCTCTGGCAGAATTAAAATGTCATCGGCGAACCTCAAAGTTTTTATTTCTTCTCCATGGATTTTAATACCTACTCCGAATTTTTCTTTTGTTTCCTTCACTGCTTGCTCAATATACAGATTGAATAACATCGGGGATAGGCTACAACCATGTCTCACTCCCTTCCCAACCACTGCTTCCCTTTCATGCCCCTCAACTCTTGTAACTGCTATTTGGTTTTTATACAAACTGTAAATAGCCTTTCGCTCCCTATATATTACCCCTGCCACCATCGGAAATTGAAAGAGAGTATTCCAGTCAACATTGTCATAAGCTTTCTTTAAGTCTACAAGTGCTAGAAAGGTAGGTTTGCCTTTCCTTAATGTAGCTTCTAAGATAGACACCTCGTATTAAATAAGGAAGTGTTAGACTTCGCTTCATAGCAGAAATAAAACGTTTGTTCACTACGGTTTGATACGAAGTGAAGTCCCCACTAATGAACACAGAATACGCAAATAAAAGGAGACACTTACAGATTCTATGTTGAAAGACGAAAAACACCCTTATTTTTCAGATTACAATACGACAGATTTTATACAGGAGAAAACTGATACGGCTGTATGATTGTTACATCTAACCAACCTCTATGAGCGATTATTCAACCAAATGATATTCAGCCGAGCGATGAGGATGTCGACGAATCACGACCTCGCAACAGAGGCGGCACAACAGCAACAGCGATGATACTGCCACGACTCCTGCCTCACTGTTGTCAAAGCATTTCATGCATACACGCTGCCCATCGCATAACAACGTTTACAACTTTATGACATATCAATTCGATGGTAAAACCTTATTTTGTAAATAATATCCACGTAATCTAAGAACTGAACTCAAAAATGTATAATATGTTCAACTGAAAAATACATTCTTAATAGCATAAATTGATCAACAAGAAAGATTCAAAGAAAAGGTAATATTGAAAATGTAATGATATTTATGAGCACTCCGCAAATGAACTTTAAATTCCCAAGAAATATTTCAAAATATCAAGAATAATCGACGCAAAATTAAAATTTCTTATCTCGCAAGTCAGAAATTCAAATTATTCTCATTTTTGTTATTGAGTACTTACTATAACTTGTTTTCCACTTTACATATTGAAAGTAATTTAATGAAAACTCTCTGAAGGTTCAGAATGGGGTCTTAAATTTCGGTTTTCCTCAGTCCCACAGCAAAGAGGGTGAACAAACCAGAACATCCGTTCATATTACAGTCAATTCAAGTCTTCCTGAGCAACTCATTAAAAGCTTAACGTTTTTGCAAAAAATAGTCATATTTTGTTAACTTGTAAAAGTATGTAAATGCAATAATTTGTTTGTAAACAAGTGAAGTAACCACTCCTAATTTCCAGTTAGTTAATTTCAACTGAATCCTGGAAGTGAGGTGATGCTGAATCATAATTTTCACAATTCAGGGGGTAATGCGTAACCTATGGGAAGATATTTGGTTCTTTACTTTTAACAAAGAAACTTGTGACTTCTATAAAATTCTTATGTCACAAGAAATATTTACTATGTCAATATTAACTAACAACTGTTAATAATAATTCAAAGACTGTATACGTGAAATGTAAAAAAGAAGCTTCTGTATGAAACAATGATTTGTGATGGTATCAGAAACTTCTTCATCACATTCGTTTTATTACAGAAGCAAATGATTTGTGAAAAAAGCGGAGACACCCTCTTCATTTTTATTTCCTTTTAGCCTTCGATTTACTGTGAGGTATTTTGTCAGTATTCCTGTTTTGTATATTCTTTACGGAATAATAATAATAATTTGCATTCATAAATATCAATCACTACAAATCTGTAATGAACCTTTTCATTATCATCATAATAAATTTCTTTAATTATTTTATATCTTTCAGAGAGATGCATCAAGTAATTGTGCTCACGTTGTCTGAATGCAAAGGGACCTAGTGGTTATCACATCGTGCGGTTTAAACAATTTGCTCTACACAAGTCGAACCTGCGGATCTGATTTTTGAGAAGTTCTATCGAATATTTATTATCATCGTTCACGTGCAAGTCGCATTAGTGTTTTTACGGTCAACGAACCTCCAAATATGGATAACGCTCAATAACCACCAGTGCCCGATACATCGAAAGAATGTAACAGCGATGGCTTAGAAACTGAAAGGTAATAAAAGTTCAATGTTCTGAAAATACTAATTGTATGTGGATGTGTGTAAAATTTCTAACCAGATCGTGACATCGCATTTGTAATGTGCCTCTCACTATGAGAAATCAAACTCAATCAGAGCATTTTTTTTCTGATTTAGAGAATTCTCTCAATTTCATCTGACAGTAAGAAAAAGAAATGTTAGAAGTTTCACGCTTCTATCGACTGCGGTTGTTGCTGAACATCATGTTAAATGGTTGTCGAGGAGTTTTATTTATAATTCGCAACTTCTTAGTGTCGAAAACTGGAGATGAAGAAAACGAAGCAAACTGAGGTCTTTTTTTGTGATGTTTTAGCGGGGAGGCCTTGTCTCATTGACATTTAAGTAAGTAATTCATAACACAGTCGGGTGTAATCCATGATTAGTTGTCTTTGTTATTACCGTATACTTCTGTGTGAACCGTGAATTTACTTTGAAAACTTTTTCTTAAGAATTTACTTTATTTACTAGCGATTCATCAAGAACATTAACACATTTAATCACACTATATGAGCGTGGAAGTAGTTGCCAGAGAGTAACTGATGAAATCAAAATCAAATAACTTTTAACAAATGGGAACTTTATTCCTAAAAGCGTTTTTTTTCTAAAAATGGAACAGATTTAAAATTATTATCAGAAACCACCCTCTAAATATCAAGTTACAGTTCATTCAGAGGCAGAAAGAAACAAATTTTTGATTGTATGAGCTTCCGGGCTGAGAACACTGCCGCTCCCTTTTCACATGGCCATAGTCACGACCGCTTACAACAACCTCTGAAAGACTACACTGGTGCAAATCTGCAACACACCAAATTACCTTAAACTAAAAGTTTTAACAATTCACACAAGCACATCAACGATGCACCCCATAGGAGGGATGGAAATGGTACAAACACTAAAATTAAAATATTAACTGGCCACCGAAGGCGCAACTTGATTTTAACTTCTACGAAAGTCTTACGGTGAACGGATGGAAACATTATATACTAAAATCGTCATTTAAATAAAAGCCTATAAAATGGAATCTTATATAAATTTCACAAAGTTGGCCAAACAAACTAAGATGCTCTACTGTACACAGATACCGCCTCTCAAGATGATAGGCAAGATCAAAACATAATTCAGGTTTTAGGCCGCTACACTCCAAGCAATAAATTCATTAACACACCAAATTGGACAAACATGGCAGAGGCAGCTCCGAACTACAGACAAATTCGGACGAGAGACAGAAGAGCAAACTGGGGACGAGAGACTGACCAAGAAAATAAGCAGAATTTAACAAGAGTAGATCACAGATCACCAATCACTTAACTTCTAATAAACTGCGACTTCTCGAAAAGACCTGGCGCAGCACCCCCAAATCGCTCTCCCGAACCGTCCGCTGTCAGCCGCTTCAACGGACGCAGGAAGGCGCGCCGATCTCCCGTCTTTCCTGGTCCGCACCAACCGACCGACTGCCCGCTGCTCCGTCCGCGACTGCTGCTCCTTCGCGACTGCACTGCTGGTGCGTCTCCCACACACTTCCAGACACACGAAGGCGGAAATACTGGCTCTGACCCAACCATGCAGAGGAAACACGCCCACTGGCAAAGCGACATCCCTGCACCAGGAAATGACCGAGCCAAGCTCCACAAGATAGTAACTGAAGGGTCCCAGAAGCGCTCGGAGAAACAGTTACACCACGGCGTCGCTGCTCGCACCGGCCAGACTGATGTCGTGGGTTGACTCCTGTTGCTCTCGTGTCGACCGCGAAGCCACTAGCCCTCGCTACACTACGCGGCCCACTGGGCTCACGTGGCGACATCACATGCGCCGACGCTCAAGACGGGCGAGGCATCTTGTGTCTCAGTGCATGACCGGCCAACCGATCGATTCAACCGGCCTTAAAGGTTGACCCGAACGACAGACATACTGGCACTCCAGACGACAGACAGTCACTAACTGCCACACAAATGTGGACGAGAGACAGACCAGCAATTGGTGACGAGTGACCGACACAGACTCACTCCGACTGACCAGCTGACCTACTGGCGTTTTTTTGTTTTGTTTTTTTACTTTATTGTTATTTTGACACCTGAACAATCAGGTAGGCGGGCAGCAGCACAATACGTCGCTCTTCAGCCGAAGACAGTACAAGGAGATAAACAGAGAAGAGACATCACTTAGAAAAACGGCGGGAAAAAACAGGAGATACATGAACATAAAAGCACAAGAAGCCGTTCACACTCGATGACAATCCACACTACGAACTGTTGACACGACGCACAAACACTGAAGAAGACGATGGCACTGGTGAACAATGGAGTATGACGGTGAAACTGAACACTAAACATGACGGCACACACGATACACTGATGGTGGTGATTTCCGGCGCGCGAATGTCCACTGAGCGTGTGCGAGTCCGGGGATCTGCCAAGAGGGGAGCAGGGGGGAGGTGGGGGAGAGGGGAGGAAAAGAGGATGCCAATGGCTTAGGAGATGGGGGCAGGAGGAGAGGGACAGGGGAGGGGAGGCTCGGGGGACGAGGGGGGAGAAAAGGAGGAGGGAGGGAAAAGGGAGAGAAAGGAGGGAGGGTTCCCAGAGGAGGAAGTACAGGAGGAGGGCGGGAGGATCAAAGTTGGTAGGAGGGGTAGATGGAGGGGAGGAGGGCATCATCAGGTAGAGGGAGCAGGCGGAAGCCACCTTGGGAGAGGGTGAGGAGGGTGGAGAGATGGAGACTGGGCGGGACGTGGGAATACAGGCGCGGCAGCAGGCGGGGATGGGAGAGGATCGGGGATACAAGAGGGTGAGGAGGATCAAGTTTACGGGAGTTGTACAGGATCCGTATCCTTTGAAGGAAAAGGAGGAGGTGGGGGAAGGGGATGAGATCATACAGGATCCGCATGGGGGAGGGGAGACGGATGCAATAGGCGAGGCGGAGAGCATGGCGTTCAAGGATTTGAAGGGATTTATAAAAGCTAGGGGGAGCGGAGATCCATGATGGATGGGCATAACAAAGGATAGGGCGGATGAGGGATTTGTAGGTGTGGAGGATGGTGGAGGGGTCCAGACCCCACGTACGGCCGGAAAGGAGCTTGAGGAGATGGAATCGGGAACGTGCCTTGGCTTGGATTGTCTGGAGATGGGGAGTCCAGGAGAGGCGACGGTCGAGGGTGACGTCAAGGTACTTAAGGGTGGGAGTGAGGGTGATGGGACAGCCATAGACGGTGAGATAGAAATCAAGGAGGTGGAAGGAAGGGGTGGTTTTGCCTACAATGATCGCCTGGGTTTTGGAAGGATTGACCTTGAGCAACCACTGGTTGCACCAAGCGGTGAACCGGTCAAGATGGGATTGGAGAAGGCGTTGGGAGCGTTGCAGAGTGGGGGCAAGGGCAAGGAAGGGAGTGTCATCGGCAAACTGGAGAAGGTGGACAGGGGGTGACGGCGGTGGCATGTCCGCCGTGTACAACAGGTACAGAAGGGGGGAGAGGAGGGAGCCTTGGGGCACACCGGCGGAGGGGAAAAAGGTGTAGGAATCAGTGTTATAGATGGTGACATAGGAAGGACGGCGGGAGAGAAAGGAACCGATCAGACGGACGTAGTTAATGGGAAGGGCGAAGGTTTGGAGCTTGAAGAGGAGACCGGAACGCCATAAGCGGTCATAAGCGCGTTCGAGGTCAAGAGAGAGGAAGATTGTGGAGCGACGGGAATTGAGCTGTTCGGAAAGGAGATGAGTGAGGTGAACGAGAAGATCGTCGGAAGAGAAGGACGGTCGAAAGCCACACTGGGTAACGGGAAGGAGGCGGTGCTGGCGGAGATGCTGGTGGATGCGTTGGGTGAGGATAGATTCCAGGACCTTGCTGAAGACCGAGGTAAGGCTGATGGGACGGTAGGAGGAGACAGCGGACGGCAGTTTGCCGGGTTTAAGGAACATGAGGATACGGGAGGTTTTCCACAGGTCGGGATAGTAACTTGTGGACAGGACTACATTGTAGAGCCTGGCCAGGGTGGAGAGAAAAGAGACAGGAGCTTCACGAAGGTGGAAGTAGGTGACATGATCGTGACCAGGAGCGGTGTTGTGTTTAGTGCGGAGTGTAGCAATGAGATCCTGTGTAGTGATAGGAGTATTGAGGTCCGTGTGTGCAATGTTGTCCAAGTACTGGAAACCAGGAGCGAGGGGAGGGACAGAGGTGTCAGTTCGATATCCGGGAAGATGGAGTAGTCGAACTGGGGATCATCAGGAATGGAAAACACATCGGACAGGTAGGAGGCAAAGTGGTTGGCCTTACTAAGGGCGTCAGGGAAGGGGTGATCATCATGGAGAAGAGGATAGTAGGGGGAGGGCTTAGTTCCGGTAAGGCTACGGAAGGCGGACCAGAACTTGGACGAGTTTATAGGGAGGGTAGCATTTAAACGGGTGCATGTCTGTCGCAAGCAAATTACGAATGTGTCGCTGGAGTTGCCGGTGGCGTCGTAGTGTGTCCAGGTCACGTGTGCGGAGGAAGGCACGGTAGAGACGACGGGATTCACGGAGGAGGAGGACGGCCTGTGGGGGTAAGGTAGGACAGTTGGGGTGGATGGCAACAGTAGGGACGGGGGCCTCCACGGCCTCAGACAAGGTCTGCTGGAGAAAGGAGGCGGCATGGGTGACATCATCGAGAAGGCGATAGGTGAGAGGGTGGCTATTGACCTGGGTGGAGAGGGTATCCCGGTAGGCATTCCAGTTGGCACTGGAATTGTCATGGATGTACTTAGGGGGAGGGTCAGTACGAGGGTCTGGGCGGGGGCGACGACCGTCTGAAACGGTGAGGAGGACAGGGAGATGGTCGCTACCAATAGGCTCCAGGACATCCACCGTAATGCGACCAAGGAGGTTGGGGGAGGAGAGAAGAACATCGGGAGTGGAGTTGGATTCGGGATGGGTGTGCTGGGGGATGGGGATGAGGTGGCCTTGAAGGGAGGAGAGGAACCGATGCCACTGCCGTAACTGGGCAGCAGAGCGACTATGGATGTTGAGGTTGGCGGCAGTACTGTCGATGTGGGAGAGGAAGTCGAAAGGAAGAGGGGCGTTGGCACAGGTAATGGTAAGGCCGGGGAAGAAGAGACTAAGGATCAGGTGTTCGGTGGGGTTGGGAAGGAGAGGTTGGAGCCGAATGGGGATCAGACGGTGGTGACCAATGGCAACTCCGCCACGCGCAAGTGGGAGGGGATTATCGGAGCGGTGGAGGAGATAGGGGGAGGTGTGGATGGAGTGGTGGGGTTGGAGGAAGGTTTCATTGAGGAGGAAGGCATCCACACGGTGGGTAGCAAGGGTGTGCAGGAAGAGGTTCTTGTTGGCGGGAAGGGAGCGGATATTGTTGAAAAGGATACGGTGCTGTCGCGCCATGACAGGGATTTAGACGAGGGTGTCAAGACGGGAGAAGGTGAAGTGGGCCTGGTTGTTGGAATAGGTGGCGTACATTTTAAGGTGAAAAGTGGAACGGGCGGCGAGGGAGATCTGTTGGAGGGTGTGGGGGCGCTGAAAGGGATGAACATTCTGGAGGATGATGGTGAGGAACCTGATGATGTCCTCAGCGGGGGGGGGGGGGGGGACGAAGGGAGTAGCCAGGAGGGGTGGGGGCGTCCAGAGGATGGACAGGTACTTTGAGTTCAGGAGTGGTTGGAGGGGGCCGGGCTTTACACTTTTGGGAGTAGGTGGGATGGGGGAGATTGCAGGTATTACAGGAGGGAGGGGATTGGAGGTTAGGGCACTGCCGGAGGAAGTGCGCTTGCCGACAATGCGGGCAGGTGGGGGCCTCGCGGCACTCAGCTGTTGGGTGTGCGTTATAGTGCAGACACCTCGGGCAGCGCAGGGATTGAGGAGGGGAACGGGAGGGGTCGACCTTGTACCGCTGGTGGAAGAGGAGGGCACCCTCCTTCAGGAGATGGTCAATGGAGGGGGCGTCCTCAGAGAAAACCCGCATAAGGCGGGTGGGGCCGGCCAAGTTGAAAATGCGGCGGACCGCCCGCACCTCCAGCGTGAGATGGGCCTTGAGCTCCGCCAACACCTCCTCCTCCGTGATCGACGGACTGAGCCGCGTGATCACGGCGGTGAGGGTCGGTGGGCGATGCGGGGGTTGGGGTTGGTGGGGAGGAGATGGAGAAGGAGCAGGGGTAAGGGAGGCATTGGGACCTAAACGGGTGATGGGGAGGCGGGAGAGGATGTCAGTATGGAGGGTTGGGCTGGGGGAGGAGATGAGAACAGAATCCCATCTGGGAGTAAGGAGAGAGATGGGGGCACCAGGGAAATGTTGGCGGAGGAGGAGGGAGATATTCCGGGCCTAGAGAAAGAAAGGATCGGGATGGAACAGGAGATATTTGTATAAACTGGGGGGGGGAGGAGGAGGAGGAGGGGGAGGAGGTGGGAGCAGGGCCAGGCAGGGAGACGTCCATGGCACTCTGGGGGGGGGGGGTGGAGGTCGGGGCGGGGCCTTTTTGGGAGCGGAGGAGGTGGGGGTGCCACTAGGGCGTTTGACGGCGGCAGAAGGGCGGGTGGTGACACGAGGGACGGGAGCGATGGGGAGGTGGTGGGAAGGGACAGGTCCCGGCGTGGACGCAGTAGTCGGCGCCGGAGACAGCGGGGCGTGGACAGTGGCCCGACGGGCCACCACCCTAGCCGGAGCTGCAGTGGCAGGCTGGGGGAGTGGGGGGGAAAGTATCAGAACGAGAGGAGCGAGAGGAAGAAGGGGGAGAGGGGGCGACAAAGAGCGAAGGCGAAGGGAGAGTGAGGAGAGGTGGGATGGAAGGAGGGGGGGTGTGACTGGGCACACCAAGTTATAGTGGTGGAGGCGGCGGAAGGGGATGTATAGACGATGGCGGTGGTGGTAGTGGTGGCGGTGGTGGTGGGGGCGGACATGACGACAGGGAGAAAAAACGCACAGCACGAAAAGGAAAGGACACAAACTTGGAACAGGTGAAGACGCAGACGGACGAAGACCAGGGTCGGACGACCAGGGCGGACGGCGACGGCGACGGCGACGGCGGCGGCGACGGCGGCGGCGAGCACCGGCTGGCGGCGGCGGTGGCGGCGGCGGCGGCGGCGGCGAGCACCGGCTGACGGCGACGGCGGCGGCGAACAGACGGACGGACAGCAGGCGGCGGCGGCGGCGTACAGACGGACGGACGGACAGCAGGCAGCAGCGGAGACGGACAGCGAGCAGGCAGGCAGGCGGACGAACGGACGGACGGACGGACGAACGAACAGCTACAGCAGTAAGCGGCGGGCAGACGGGCAGACAGACAGACAGACAGACGGACACAATCTTAGAAAGCGGAGATTCCAATCAGAGAGTAGCCCAGGCTTTGGAATCTGGCGCCTTCGAATGAGGGGATCCAACCCTCGGATCCTTACTGTCGGTTATAGCGCCCCTTAAATGCACGTGAAGAGGCAACCTTTCCCCTTTCCCGCCAGAGGGAGACACCAAAGCTGCGATTGCCACAGCGGCGCCAGAAACGAAGGCGACTGCTTCACACTATGCGCTACGGCGCGCTCTTCAAAACAGCAATTTTAACGCGGCTTAATGTGCTTGTGAAATTATTCCCTTTAAAATCTCGAATTTATTGCTGGAGCTCCGAATAGCTTAGAAAGATTTTCTTTTAATCCTTAGAATGTTATTTCCTCGTGAAACTGTTTGCGACCCGATGGCTACCTTTCATTTCATTACAATAATGTGTTATTTTACCTTGAAGAACATTTAAAAAAACCTAAAACTATCTGCCTGCATATGAAACTCAATTCCATGCTCTTAATTTTTTCTTCATTCTTTTTCTAAAAAATTTGCGGAAACCGATAGCAGATGTAAATACGCAAACTGAAACGATGGATGAAAACTTGTACCAGGGCCAGGATTCGTACCCCTCTGCAATGCATTCATACACAACAGATGCTTGGGACTCGGAAACCACATACTTCATTTGAGTGTCAGTTGCCTGAGTAATCATTCATTTTCACTGGCGATTGGAGCGCCCAACATTTATGTAGCGAGTCCTGGTTTTAGTTACACAAACGTACTTAAATTGCAGCTTATGCTGCACTTCTGGCGTAGTACTTTCACTGCGTTCGTAATTTTCTGCGTCTTGCAAATTTGGTCCAGCCAACTGAGTCACTAAATATTTTGGCGTTTTGCTGTAACACACTATGAGTTCAAAGTAACGTTGAACTACACTTGGAAGCGCACAAAATTTGCTGGTGGAAATCGCCATCAGAGTTAGTGTGTGGTAAAGCACTAACGTGAATGAAATGCACCATGACGTATTTTTCTGTTTACCTTGGCAATATGCAGACGAGCGCTTCAAAAATTACAGCAGACTGATCTTGTCTCTATTCCACGTCTGTTCCGAGATAGCAAAAAGTATATTCAATAAATAAGATATGATGATATTACCCGCAAAAACAGTGCTCGTTAAATAAACGGTTATAATTTCGTAAACGGTCACTGTAGCTAAGTCTACAACGTGCAGTCTTCATTTGTAAACTGACTCACGTCTGAATCCATGTGAAATTTGTTTGAGCAATAGGAGACAAATTTTTCTGCATGATGCAGGCCCCTATATTTTCTGAAACACATTGCGATGACGAGGTTCCCCTCAGAAGACGCATCAGAATTTTGCCTATAAATCAAGGGGTTTCTCTTCTGGTGGAAAATGAACACCCTGGGTTCGAAAAATTAAATACTTGTATTTAGAATGCCACGCGAGAACTGTAAACACATTTTCATTGATTTTACATGGTCAGAAAGTCTGTTGAGACAAGTTATATCTGTGCACCATTCTATCTATATTAGCCAGTAACACTAACCGAGCACGTTTATATACCTTCACCACATCGCTTTCAGTCGAGTCATATTAATCATGAGGCAAGCCCCATCGTCAACAGGCTATTCGTGAACGAGTCATTGCTCTCGTGGAGAAAAGGAATTTGAAGGCGTCGGAGGCCTTGGCACCGTATGGCATTCCTAGGAGCATGGCGCGCCAATGGATCAAACATTATGAGATACCGTGTAACCTCCCAAAAAAAAAAAAAATAATGTGAATATGATTCTAATTTAGTGTAACCTCCCCAAAAAATTCTTTTCACATTAACCTCCACACAAAATTCTTTCTAATTTAATCGAAGCTCAAAATTCATTCACATTTAGCGTAACCTCAAAACTGAAAAATTCCTAAACCTCTCAACAGTAAAAATTATAATTATGTCGTACACATTCAGTGTAACGTCCCAATAAAAAAAAAAATTCAGTAACCTGGTAATAAAACACTGTAACTAACCTCTCAATTAAATTATCGCTCACTTATGACTTTTCAATAATTCACTGTGAATTTAACCTGGTAAATTTTGGACGACAGCAGTGCTGCGACATGGCCCTGAAAAATCATCCTGAACAAAAAACGGAAAAATTCTTACCTCAATGAAGTCCCCGGATATATCTGCTCTTACATAAATTTTTCCGTCACAGCTCTGTGCAATGCTCGCCGACCTATCTGTCATTTATAATACTTACGCTCCGACATCGCTGCACCGCGACCGGGCCAGCCAACACGATACACCATATCAGACCAGAGCAGACTCCAGACTAGCAACAACTTACTGCTACAGCTACATAGTTCCTACTGCAGTCAACACTGCTCTCTGGTCAGTGACCTTGCATATCACAGGCAGCGCATGAGCAATACATCGAAATTACATCTGCTCGGACCTCTTACATAACCCTCCACTGTGGGGGGGGGGGGGCGGGGGCTAAAATTTGTCAGCGGTGGTGAGTCAATTGGACTTGCCATGAGCAACAAATTTTTCAAAAATCTACTTAATTAACTAAGTTTACAGACACATATATATAAGTGCAGAACTTGAAATGAAATACAGTGCACATGCACTGAGTACAGAACATATGAAGAAATGACAAAATGTATACGCAATGAGTACAAAACATATTCACAAATGACATAAAGTGCACACGCACTGTATATATCTCTACATTTTACAAGAATTAGGGTACGCAATGAGTACAAAACATATTAATAAATGACATAAAGTGCACTCGCACTGTATATATTTTTTTTACCATTTTACAAGAACTAGGATACGCAATGAGTACAAGACATATTAATAAATGACATAAAGTGCACACACACTGTATAAATTTCTTTACCATTTTATAAGAACTAGGAAAGGAAAGGGAAAGATTGTATCATGGTCATAGCACAGTAGGTTGCACATAGCTGGACTGAAAGTCCATATCTTTCTACAGAAGCACAACAACAAGTGAGACAATCTGAAGTTCTCTTCCCTGAAGTATTAATCAGTGTAGCCAAGACACTGAAATGTCTTATTAATATTCAATGTTATCATTTTGGTAGTACATTGGGTACACCAAACAGTGGGACCATAATAACGTCTCCATAGTTCAAAGTGGTGGACAGCATGATGTGTCAACACCACATTCTTGTAAGATACACCAATGTAGAATTAGTGCAAAAACCAAATATAGTGCTCCATGATCATGAGGATAGACAGGACAAACGGATATTGCAGTAATTTCTGGTAGT
Source organism: Schistocerca piceifrons (assembly GCF_021461385.2). Classification (NCBI taxonomy): domain Eukaryota; kingdom Metazoa; phylum Arthropoda; class Insecta; order Orthoptera; family Acrididae; genus Schistocerca; species Schistocerca piceifrons. The sequence goes on from NC_060139.1 coordinate 407,364,596, forward strand.
TAGGTCAGAAGGTGAAGGACATTAAGACTTATGCTAGTCACCATTGAGAATCACACTAGTCTATCAACCGATTTGAGTGATTGTTGGCACTCATTGCCTAGTTACTAAACATTTCTGTACTATGTATGGAGTATTACAGAACATTATTGATATATCATCTGATTACACTAAATATGGGCACCCATTGGCCAGTTACAAAACATTTCTGTACTATGTATCGATTATTACAGAACATTATTCATAAGTCATCTAATTGCAGTAAATATTGGCACTCATTGGCCAGTTACAAACGATTTTTATGCATTATTCAGAAGTCATCATTCAAAGCAAGAGTTAATTAATGGCATAGTATTTACATAATTCATCTAATTATAGTATTCATTGGCACTCATTGGCCAGTTACAAACCATTTTTATGCGTTGTTCAAAAGTCATCATTCAAAACTAGAGTTAATTAATGGCATAGCATTTACATAATTCATCTAATTATAGTAATCATTGGCACTCATTGGCCATTTACAAATTATTTTTATGCATTATTCAAAAGTCATCATTCAAAACAAGAGTTAAGTAATGGCATAGCATTTACATAATTCATCTAATATAGTAAACATTGGCACTCATTGGCCAGTTACAAATCATTTTTATACATTGCTCAAAAGTCATCATTCAAAACAAGAGTTAATGAGTGTAGCATCAAGCTACTGGTATTCATATATGATAGAATGTAAGTGACATAAGACAAATTTAAAATATAAGAAACAGAGGCATTCATTGGCCACTTACAAAGTATTCATATAGTTGTATAAAACATTATTCAGTATTATTCAGAAGTCATCATTCAAAATGAGAGTTAATTATTGGCATAGCATTTATAGAGTATAACAAAAATATTATTTACAGAAATTATTGGCATAGTATTTATGCATTATTACAAAACATCATTCAGTATTACTCAGAACTCATCAATCAAGTGATATAGGACATATTTAAAATGCAACACACTATAACTATTACTGAAGGTCTGTGGCTAGAAAACATCATTAAGTATTAGTCAGAACTCATCATTCAAGTGACATAGGACATATTTAAAATGTAACACACTTTAACTATTACTCAATGTCTGTGGATCAATAATACATAGATATAATGGATTCAATACATCTGACAAATCTGCATTATATTTAGTACTACAAATACCTCTTTAACTAGTAGCATTATTTGGGACTGGTAATACATTTTTTTTGTGTGCTAGCAATGCATTGCGTTGGGATCGATAATTAATTGCTGGGGCATGAAAATATTTGCTTTTGACTTATTGCTGCAAATAAGGATTAGTAACGTCATTCGACATGAGTCAGCTGTAGCAAGGTTATGAAACAAGTTGAGTATATGTGATCACATTCATGAATGACACACACAAATGGGAAATAAAAAAAAAATGCAAGTACTAGAACAGGTTTAATAACTAACTGCTTATAGCACATTAATTTCATGAATAGATTCTCCTGGAAAAAATACAAAATGGATTATTAAGCTGAAAGAAGAAACGCATATTATGCTGAAAAGTAGTGAACTTCGAATTAACAGGTAATGAAACGTGTACTCAATATGTATGTACTCTAGCTGTCCTTTACAAAACATTCAGTCATTATACCATGCGATATAAGACATACTGTCAAAACGAACTGCAACAAATACTTAAATAACTACATAGCATTTCTTAACTAACAGTAAATATATAAACTTCATCATTATCCTCATCTGCAAAGAAAAACTTCATTATTCATATTACCATTTACTTCATACAACAATTCATACTACAGAGTTTCTTATTTCTAGCATATTCCATCACTAAAACTAAGATGTGTAGTTCTGTCTGACGGCTTGCATCAATCGCCTCGTATTCTGAAAGAAAAAAAATTAGTTAAGACTGCTATCATACGATGTGTATAGTATATTCTTGCTAATGCTTGTTAATTCTGATCCATTTACTCTTCATCACAAGGTATTCCATTTTCTTTCGTTCACTCCGAAGGTGAAATTCCCATTTCATAATAATCCACTGTGGTTTGTTTAAGCTATTTCTTTTACATGTTATTACTTTCTGAAAATGATGAAAAAGAATTAATATCTTGCATTTAAATCATATACCCATTAAATAAAAACTGGTTTCTAGTGATATAATTAAGCATACAGCATAGCATGACAGAAAACGTATTATGTCAAAAACATAGAGAGTGTTCAGGTGCAAAAATGTACACACAGTCTCATAATGCAGTAGCAAAAAAATGTAAAATAGTCAAGATATTGAGATATCATCAGGAAAAACGTCAAAGTCAACTGGTGTTTGTTATATCTTAAAGATTTCGTAGTGCATACAAACAAAACAAGAAAACAATCATACATACACGGAAAATGGAAAATGTGCACGGTCTGATATATAACGACAAGAAAAGCGACGTGCTAACCTTACCTCGCCGGGCACTTGCCAAGAAAGAAGATGAAAATCATCAGTAAGTAGTCATATAAATATAATTGCATAAGTGGTCATATAAAAATCAGGAAATGGCATTACAGTGTGATAAATCATAAAGTATGTTCATTCAATAAAGAGTTTAATATTTGAGACATGGTTTTTTCTGTTTCTCAAAGTTTCGACGTGCACTACATTAGGGTGAGGAATGCTGCGAATTCGATATAGACCTGCGTATAGAAGCTCAAACTTCCTGCATCTACTCTGTCCTCTGTTGGATAAATAGTGTGTACGTACTAATATCTTCTGTCCAATGTGAAAGTCACGGCATGTACAAACCTATTTTTGCTGTCTTCTCCGGCGCTCTGCGGCACGTTTGATGTTGTTCAGCGCAATGTCAATTATTTCATGGTGTCGTAGTCGACGAGATGTAGGAAAGGATACTAATTCTTTAATGTTGTTAGGTGGTTCAACATTTTTCAATATAACAGTCGGAGATAACATAGTAGATTCATTTGGTATCGAGTTAATTACATCCTGGAATGACAGTATGTGTATATCCCAATCGATATGTTTTTTATGGCAGTATATTCTACATAGTTTACCAATTTCTTTCATTAGTCGTTCACAAGGGTTCGAAGAAGCGTGATACCCGGATATATAGATCGGAGAAATTTTTCTTGTTCGTAACATACGTGCCCATAACGCAGATCGAAACTGTGATCCATTGTCGGAAATTACTTTCAATACATGCCCTACATGGAATAAAAAATGTTTTACAAATGCATTCGAAACAGATTTAGCAGTAGCTTTGCGTAACGGAATGAACGTAACAAATTTCGAAGTGAGTTCAACAGCGACAAAGATGCAACAAAAACCTCTATTAGATCTGGGAATCGGACCAAAAATGTCTACAGCGGCCATGTGTCTCAATTTAACAGGTACAATGGGATGTAACGGAGGAATATGTGAAGTCGTGTCTGACTTAGCTTTCTGGCAGATTTTACATGACGCTAAAACTCGCCGAATACGTTTCTACATGTTGGCAAAATAACAGTTCTGTCTCAGTATAAGAAAACATTTTCTGGCTCCATAATGTGCGTAACTTAAATGAGTATACCAAATTAATTTGTTAAAAGCTCGTCAGGAATACATAGTAACCAATTGTTGCTGTCAGGGTGAGAGCGGCGAAACAGAATATTATTGCGTACAGTGTAATGGTTTCTAATTGTAACATTATTCCTATCTTGCCAAAGGTGTTTAACTTCTTTCCATACGTTGTCTTTACTTTGCTCTTGTGCTATGTCTCGTAATGACGACGAAATAAAATTTTCGAATGCAACTTGCTGAATATACATGACGCTAAAATTTGCTTGGCAGAAGTTGGTTGCGATGTCTTGCTGATTGTTGCTGAGAGAACGGGATAGTGCATCTGCTACAATATTTTGTGTACCGGGAACGTGAACAATTGTAAAATTGAATTCCTGTAAATAGAGCTTCCATCTGCTTAACCTGTCGCGTGTAAATTTTGCTGAAAGTAAAAATCTGTATAGCTCTATGATCTGTGTAAACGGTCGTATGTTTTCCATAAAGAATATGCCTGAATCTCGTAAATGCCCATACAACACATAATTTTTCAAGTTCTGTAACAGAATAATTGCGTTCAGCAGGTGACAGAATGCGACTCGCAAAGGCGATGTTTTTAATTACTGTAGAACCATCTTCTTCAATTTCCTGAAAAATGTGTACGCCTAAAGCGGTGTTAGAACTGTCGGTGGCAATCGAAAAATTTCTAGTAAGATCTGGATGTGATAAAAGTGGTGCATTCAACAAAGCTTGTTTCAAATTGACAAATTCAGAATGTGCTTGGCTATCCCAGGACCAAATAGTGTTTTTATCCGTCAGTTGACATAATCTAGGGGTGTCTAAAGCAGAGTAATGAATAAATTTACGAAAAAAGTTAATTAAACCCAAAAAGCTGCGTAGTTGTTTATTCGTCGTAGGAACAGTAAAGTCACGTAAAGCTTGAAGTTTTTCCGTGTCAGGCGCAATGCCTTCTGCTGAAATTACATATCCAAGAAATTTTATAGAAGTTTTGTCAATGTGCGATTTACTGAGATTAACTGTGAGTCCTTGTGCACGAAAGGTTTGTAACAGTTGTTCAAGAATCAAATTTTGTTCAGACCAGTTAGCTTCTGCAATAAGAATGTCGTCTACATACGTTGTGATTCTGTCTTTTAATTCTGTCGGAAAAATGGCTCTGAGCACTATGGGACTCAACATCTTAGGTCATAAGTCCCATAGAACTTAGAACTACTTAAACCTAACTAACCTAAGGACATCACACACACCCATGCCCGAGGCAGGATTCGAACCTGCGACCGTAGCGGTCCCTCGGTTCCTGACTGCAGCGCCAGAACCGCACGGCCACCGCGGCCGGCTAAATTCTGTCGGAAGTATAGTATTCAAACCGCGAATAAATGCTGCTGAAGAAATAGTTAAGCCGAACGGTAATTTACAAAACTGATAACAGTCACCAAAACAGAGAAAAGCCGTGTACTTTCTGCAGTTCGGATGGAGCTGAATTTGCCAAAATCCCGATTTCGAATCTAATGTGGAATAAATAGCAGTACCATGAAATTTCTGTAGAAGTTCTTCTAGTGTCTGTGGGCGATCTGTTTCATTAATAATAAAGTCATTGATGTGACGCGAATCAAGTACGAGGCGGAGTGAACCATCATTTTTTTTAACAATATGGAGCGGGTTTGTGTACGGACTAACTGCCGGTTCAATAATTCCTTGGTCAAGCATAGCTTGCAATTCTTTCTTAACTTGTTCTCTGTGAATGTATGGAATAGGATAATGTTTGGCTTTATATGTGTCGTGCTGTTTAACTTGAAATTCATACATAAATCCGGGCATAGTACCAGGAATGTTGTCATAAACTGGAGCTTGCTGTAAAAGAATTTTGCGTAGCTCTGAACGTTCGTCGTCTGTATTTGCACTGCTCTGTTTAATTTTATCAGAAATCATCTGTATAACGTCATAATCGCATTCGTCTGGAGTATTATAGTTGTGTACGTACGTATCTGTGAACAATGTGGAATGACAGTCAGTGTTACGTGATGCAGAAATGACCTCTGTGCTATTAATTGTTTGTTCTTCTGCAGGTAAAGAGTGCTGAAATTCTAATGCTAGTTGTACATTTTCATCCTTTAATATTAAATAGGAATTTTGAAAGTCAATAATTGCGTCGTGTTATACCAGAAAATTCGTACCTAAAATAACGTCTGTTGTCAATAAGGGAACAATCCAAAAATTTGAGTGGAACGTATGACCTGCAATACAAAAGGATAAGTGTGTCTGTAATTTTACATCTACTCCTTTACCAGGTACTGCTCCTTTTACTTTAGTTTTGCCTAATGGTAACGTTGGATAGGTATTCTCTTTGTCACATTCGTTGAAAGTTTCTTCATTTATAACTGACATAGGTGATCCAGAATCGATTACTGCTGAAAATTTGGATGATCCAATCTTTACTTCAATGACAGGGTGTGAAATGGTTTTTTGAATAACTGGTTTTTCCTGCAAAAGAGTGTCTCGGATGTCGTCAAAAGTAATAACATTTTCGTGAACAAGATTCTCTGTGTCAAAAGTATTGCCTGCGTTGCTGCAAGATGCAACCTGCACTGTATCTAGTCAAATTCTTTCTGACGTGCGGTTATTCGCGGGAGGATGCTGTGGTATTTCAACTATTTGTACTGTTCTGTTATTTCGTCCTGACGCATTAGGTTCGGGATGATACCGACTGTCTGGTTCATTCATGATAATCTGTTGTTGTGGATGATTTTGCTGCTGGTAAGACCGACTGTTATTAAACGTACACTGAAAATTGTGCTCATTACTTTTACGTCTGTCATGATAGTCATTTCTATACGGTGCATTGCGATAGGAGTTGAAATGGTGTGTTTTCTGTACGTACTGGTTTCCTTGTTGCTGTGCGTTACTATTTGGCGGAGCCGACGCTATACGTGTAGGCGGCGAAACATTAAAGCTTGGTTGACCTTGCACATTACATTGTTGATCAGGTATGCTACCGGCTGGTTTTGTTGCTGTTTTTGGAAAAAACTTCTATTGTTACCAAAATGAGGTTTGCGACTGATAAATTTGATGATACTGATGATTAAAATTTTGTCTGTTTTTAAAATTACGCTGGTAGTTCTGAAGTGTCTAATGAAAATTGTCACTTTCAGAAAAAAAACTTGTCATATCGGGTTTTGTTTATTCATTCCTAATTCTAGATAGATCGATAGTTGAAGAGCTGTTTTGACAGATATAAAGGATAGTACAAGAGAAGGTTTTTTTTTTTTTTTGTCATCAGTCTACTGACTGGTTTGATGCGGCCCGCCACGAATTCCTTTCCTGTGCTAACCTCTTCATCTCAGAGTAGCACTTGCAACCTACGTCCTCAATTATTTACTTGACGTATTCCAATCTCTGTCTTCCTCTACAGATTTTGCCCTCTACAGCTCCCTCTAGTACCATGGAAGTCATTCCCTTATGTCTTAGCAGATGTCCTATCATCCTGTCCCTTCTCCTTATCAGTGTTTTCCACATATTCCTTTCCTCTCCGATTCTGCGTAGAACCTCCTCATTCCTTACCTTATCAGTCCACCTAATTTTCAACATTCGTCTATAGCACCACCTCTCAAATGCTTCGATTCTCTTCTGTTCCGGTTTTCCCACAGTCCATGTTTCACTACCATACAATGCTGTACTCCAGACGTACATCCTCAGAAATTTCTTCCTCAAACTAAGGCCAGTATTTGATATTAGTAGACTTCTCTTGGCCAGAAATGCCTTTTTTGCCATAGCGAGTCTGCTTTTGATGTTCTCCTTGCACCGTCCGTCATTGGCTATTTTACTGCCTAGGTAGCAGAATTCCTTAACTTCACTGACTTCGTGACCATCAATCCTGATGTTAAGTTTCTCGCTGTTCTCATTTCTACTATTTCTCATTACCTTCGTCTTTCTCCGATTTACTCTCAAACCATACTGTGTACTCATTAGACTGTTCATTTCGTTCAGCAGATCATTTAATTCTTCTTCACTTTCACTCAGGATGGCAATGTCATCAGCGAATTGTATCATTGATATCCTTTCACCTTGTATTTTAATTCCACTCCTGAACCTTTCTTTTATTTCCATCATTGCTTCCTCGATATACAGATGGAAGAGTAGGGGCGAAAGGCTACAGCCTTGTCTTACACCCTTCTTAATACGAGCACTTCGTTCTTGATCGTCCACTCTTATTATTCCCTCTTGGTTGTTGTACATATTGTATACGACCCGTCCCTCCCTATAGCTTACCCCTACTTCTTTCAGAATCTCGAACAGCTTGCACCATTTTATATTGTCGAACGCTTTTTCCAGGTCGACAAATCCTATGAAAGTGTCTTGATTTTTCTTTAGCCTTGCTTCCATTATTAGCAGTAACGTCAGAATTGCCTCTCTCGTCCCTTTACTTTTCCTAAAGCCAAACTGATCGTCACCTAGCGCATTCTCAATTTTCTTTTCCATTCTTCTGTATATTATTCTTGTAAGCAGCTTCGATGCATGAGCTGTTAAGCTGATTGTGCGATAATTCTCGCACTTGTCAGCTCTTGCCGGCTTCGGAATTGTGTGGATGATGCTTTTCCGAAAGTCAGATGGTATATCGCCAGACTCATATTTTACACACCAACGTGAATAGTCGTTTTGTTGCCACTTCCCCCAATGATTTTAGAAATTCTGATGGAATGTTATCTACCCCTTCTGCCTTATTTCACCGTAAGTCCTCCAAAGCTCTTTTAAATTCCGATTCTAATACTGGATCCCCTATCTCTTCTAAATCGACTCCTGTTTCTTCTTCTATCACATCAGACAAATCTTCACCCTCATAGAGGCTTTCAATGTATTCTTTCCACCTATCTTCTCTCTCCTCTGCATTTACCAGTGGAATTCCCGTTGCACTCTTAATGTTTGCACCGTTGCTTTTAATGTCACCAGAGGTTGTTTTGACTTTCCTGTATGCTGAGTCTGTCTTTCCGACAATCATATCTTTTTCGATGTCTTCTCATTTTTCCTGCAGCCATTTCGTCTTAGCTTCCCTGCACTTCCTATTTATTTCATTCCTCAGCGACTTGTATTTCCCGGAACATGTTTGTACTTCCTCCTTTCATCAATCAACTGAAGTATTTCTTCTGTTACCCATGGTTTCTTCGCAGGTAACTTCTTTGTACCTATGTTTTCCTTCCCAACTTCTGTGAGGGCCCTTTTTAGAGATGTCCATTCCTCTTCAACTGAACTGCCTACTGCGCTATTCCTTATTGCTTTATCTATAGCGTTAGAGAACTTCAAACGTATCTCGTCATTCCTTAGTACTTCCGTATCCCACTTCTTTGCGTATTGATTCTTCCTGACTAATGTCTTGAACTTCAGCCTACTCTTCATCACTACTATATTGTGATCTGAGTCTATATCTGCTCCTGGGTACGCCTTAGAATCCAGCATCTGATTTCGGAATCTCTGTCTGACCATGATGTAATCTAATTGAAATCTTCCCGTATCTCCCGGCCTTTTCCAAGTATACCTCCTCCTCTTGTGATTCTTGATCAGGGTATTCGCTGTTACTAGCTGAAACTTGTTACAGAACTCAATTAGTCTTTCTCCTCTTTCATTCCTCGTCCCAAGCCCATATTCTCCTGTAACCTTTTCTTCTACTCCTTCCCCTACAACTGCATTCCAGTCGCCCATGACTATTAGATTTTCGTCCCCCTTTACATACTGCATTACCCTTTCAATATCCTCATACACTCTCTCTATCTGATTAGAACAACCCGGTCACTGAACTGTTCACAGTAACACACCCTCTGCCCTACATTCCTATTCATAAGAGAAGGTAGCTGTGCAGTGCAGTGCAGTGTAGAAAACTAAAGATGAAATAGCACTACTACGGCTTGGGGCCCTGTGCACGCTACGGCACATATTCATCGAAGCGTAATGAATCCCCTGAGGTCTATTACGCGCTGTAGATAAATTTTAGTTTCTGCGTTACAGGCAATGCCGGTGAAAATTTAAAAACAAATTGTCGTATCCAGTCCAATTCTAGTTTCTGCATTACAGGCTAAGCTGGTGAATGTACAAAAATAAATTGTTGCATCCAGTCAAAAGGGTGAATTTGTGATCTGTCATTTTTAAAAACCTTAGTTTTTTTTACGGATAAAAATTGCTTATAATCAACGTTATCGTCTCTGAATGTCTGAACAGGTTCAGGATTGTATGCTAATCTGTTTGCCTGTGACTGTTCGGAATCTAAGTCACGTACTCTCAGTAAATTACCTAAATTACACAGGCTGTGTGAATGTGAGAAATGTTCGGGATGTGGCGTATGCTGTGCCGTGTTAGAGACTGAAACATTTTTCATCTGTGTCACTTCTTGCTGTAAAGTTGACAATTTTCTACGTAATGTATTATTGGACGAACCTATCTCACTAATCGTCTGCTGTAAATTTTGGAATTCGGGAGTTTGATTAAACGAAACTGATGAAGTATCGTCTGATTTGGTGTCATTATTACTTTCGATAACGTCAATACGACTGGCCAATTCATCATATTTTTCAGTCAGTACTTTTACGTGATCATCGTTTTTAGTATCACAAGCATTAATTTGTTTTTGTATTTTACGTGTGGTTTTGTTCAATTTTTTAACGTCTGCTTTAATGGCATCGGGATCCTGTATTAATTCCAACTTTTCAAGTCTGTTGGTCTTTGTCTGAAAGTCTAATGTGTGTGTGTCTGTTTTTTTTTAAGATCGGAGATTTCATCATGCAATTCGGTGTTCAACTGTTTGATTTCGTCCGATACTGTAGCAATTTTGCTTTCGTAAATAATTTACGCTTATCTTCCTGTCTCTGTGCAGTAATTGTTTCCATGACTTGTTGCCTTACTTTATTCTGTTCCTGAATAAATTTACTGTAACGCGTCTCACTGTTTTGTAGGTGGTGGTTAAAACGTTCGTCAATTTGGCTGTTCTGTTGGTCAAATTTCGCGTCTACTTTCGCATCCAGTGTGCGTGAAAGTTCTGCTGACATTAATTTAAACTCGTCGCGTAACTGTGTTGCGTTATCAGAGCATTGTTTAGCGACTGCACTAATTTCGTCTCTAAGTAATTTGGTTGTGGCTGCATGTGTATTACTTAATTCTTGTGCCATAGATCTAATTTCTTCACTGCTATTCCTAGCACAAGCCTTAATTTCCTCACCTAATTGTTCTTTAGTATCATGACATTGCACGGCAACGGCTGTAATCTGTTCACTAAGTTGTTTGATCTGTTCATTTAGGTTGTCGTGTTTTTCATTCAACTGTTTGAAATTTTCATTATAATTTGTCTTGTTTTTCATTAAGCTGTAGCGTTAATGCTATAACTCGATCCATGCCAAAATTAACTGCTGTATTCTCTGTGCTGTGTGATGATGTATCTGTATGTGTCACGTTTTGTATAACCATTTGGTCATTCTGTGATTCTTGAAAAGGTTTGCCAATCGGATGTGCACTGTTGGCCACTACATCGGAATCAAATAAATCTGACGTATTCTGACTACATTGTTCATCTTCGTGGGAAGAGTTTATCTGTTCACAATGTAAATTTTGCAAACCGGGTATGTCAAACTGGGCAGCGCTCATTGTATCAGAACGTGCCGCGTCATCAATTGTTACATTTACTGTGGACATAGTTGAATTTGTTTGCTCATCATTAGAATTTGACTCAATACTAGTGATCGGTACGCACTGATTATCAGTAATTAGAGGATTACCGCCATTACACTGAGTGTCGCAACTATTATCGGTCAAATTATTCGAGTCGGTTATTTCACTCACTGCACATCGCGATGTACTGTTAACAGTTTTTCGAGGCATTTTAACAGTTCAAAATTAAATACAAATATGAAACAAAGACGAAGCAAAAGAATGGAACAAACAAAACTACAACAAAGAGCAATAAATTTCCGATGATCTGTGAAAGAAAAAGTGACAAATTAGTAAATGCTTTGCGCCAGATGCAAACTACATTTAAGTAAATAAGAGCAGATATATGACTACTTCTCAGAGATTCACAAAGAAATACGATCCTGGCCGGTTGTCGCCAAGTGTAACCTCCCCACAAAAAAATAAAATAAATAATATGAATATGATTCTAATTTAGTGTAACCTCCCCACAAAATTCTTTTCACATTAACCTCCACACAAAATTCTTTCTGATTTAATCTAACCCCAAATTTCATTCACATTTAGCGTAACCTCAAAACAGAAAAATTCCTAAACCTCTCAACAGCAAAATTTATAATTATGTCGTTCACATTCAGTGTAACGTCCCAATAAAAAAAAATAAATTCAGTAACCTGGTAATAAAAGACTGTAACTAACCTCTCAATTAAATTATCGCTCACTTATGACTTTTCAATAATTCACTGTGAATTTAACCTGGTAAATTTTGGACGACAGCAGTGCTGCGTCATGGCCCTGAAAAATCATTCTGAATAAAAAAAGGAAAAATTCTTATCTCAATGAAGTCCCCGGATATATCTGCTCTTACAATAAATTTTTCCGCCACAGCTCTGTGCAATGCTCGCCGACCTATCTGTTATTTATGAAAAGGAGCAACTGATTTTTCTATTGCAATAATCGGGATGATCATGGATGGGAGAAATTAGTAAATTCTTTAAATTGAAATGAATTGTTGTTAAAAGTTCCTTTTTATGAGGAAGATTATTATTACGAGAGTTTTAAAACATTTACATGCGACTTGAGATAACATGACTAGATATGCGCGAGGCTGCTTTTTACCTTATACAATAATACTTACGCTCCGACATCGCTGCACCGCGACCGGGCCAGCCAACACGATACACCATACCAGACCAAAGCAGACTCCAGACTAGCAACAACTTACTGCTACAGCTACATAGTTCCTACTGCAGTCAACACTGTTCTCTGGTCAGAGATCTTGCATATCGCAGACAGCGCATGAGCAATACATCGAAATTACATCTGCTCGGACCTCTTAGAACCGGAGTAGGCATTTGTACAACATCTGTCCTGGATAATGAACTTGTCAGACCCCTTTTCTAAATGGGGCACACTTGAAACATATACTACTGGCCATTTTAATTGCTACACCACGAAGATGACGTGCTACAGACGAGAAATTTAACCGACAGGAACAAGATGCTGTGATGTGCAAATAGTTAGCTTTTAAGAGCATTCACACAAGGTTGGTGCCGGTGGCGACACCTACAACGTGCTGACATGAGGGAAGTTTCCAACAGATTTCTCATACACAAACAGCAGTTGACCGGCTTTTCCTGGTGACAGATTGTTGTGATGCCTCGTGTGAGTACCATCACGTTTCCGACTTGGATAAAGTTCGGATTGCAGCCTACCGCGATTGCGGTTTATCGTAATACGAGATTGCTGCTTGCGTTGGTCGAGATCCAATGACTGTTAGCAGAATATAGAATCAATGGGCTCAGGAGGATAATACGGAACGCCGTGCTGGATCCCAACGGCCTCGTATCACTAGTAGTCGAGATGACAGTCATCTTATCCGCATGGCTGCAACGGATTGTCCAGCCACGTCTCGATACCTGAGACAACAGATGGGGACATTGGCAAGACAACAGCCATCTGTATGAACAGTTCGACGACGTTTGCAGTAGCATGGACTATCAGCTCGGAGACCATGCTGCGGTTACCCTTGACGCTGCATCACAGACAGGAGCGCCTGCGATGGTGTACTCAACGACGAACCTGGGTGCACGAATACCAAATGTCATTATTTCACTTGAATCCAGGTTCTGGTTACAGCATCATGATGGTCGCATCCGTGTTTGGCGACATCGCGGTGAACGCACATTGGAAGCGTGTATTCGTCATCGCCATACTGGCGTATCACCCGGCGTGATGGTATGGGGTGCCATTGGTTACATGTGTCGGTCACCTCTTGTTCGCATTGACGGCACTTTGAACAGTCGACGTTACTTTTCAGATGTGTTACGACCGTGGCTCTACCCTTAATTTGAACCCTGCGAAACCCTACATTTCAGCAGGATAATGCACGACTGCATGTAGCAGGTCCTGTACGGGCCTTTCTGGGTACAGAAAATGTTCGACTGCTACCCTGGCCAGCACATTCTCCAGATCTCTCATAATTGAAAACGTCTGGTCAATGGTGGCCTAGCAACTGGCTCCTCACAGTACGCCAGTCACTACCCTTGATGAACTGTGGTATCGTGTTGTAGCTGCACGGGCATCTGTACCTGTACATGCCATCCTAGCTCTGTTTGACTCAATGCCCAGGCGTATCAAGGCCGTTATTACGGACAGAGGTGGTAGTTCTGGGTACTGATTTCTCAGGATCTATGCACCTAAATTGCGTGAGAATATAATCTAATATAATATATTTGTCCAATGAATACCCGTTCATCATCTGCATTTCTTCTTGGTGTAGCAATTTTAACGGCCAGAAGTGTACTATTACGTTTCCCAAATCGGTAGATATGTTATGGCACCATTTTTTTGAGGCCGGACTACCAGGCAAACGTGCGGTATTAAGTAGAGGCTTCACGACGATCATCGACTCCACCTCTCAGCGTTTGTCGAGGACAACGTCAATCGCCACTGGCGAGAAATGATAGGGTATTGCTCCCAGTGAAAGATGGTAGAGTAGGAGTATACAGGTCGCTAGGTGTCTGTTTCGACGCCAGATACATTCATGTTATCTAGCAGTAGACCTGCGTCTGTGGCACTTTGCAGCTGGGTATGTTCCTGTTGACGTGGACTACCTCACCGGACTTAATGACGCACAGGATAACCATATTATGGGTAATATTATGGTCCGAGGGAGTAATCTGTTTCCAGAAGAATCATTTTCCTATAAACGTGTCAGAGATGGGGCATGAGCGGTTTGTAGAACAGAATGATGTTTCCCTTCTCGATTGGCTTCCTTCGGGAGCCGACGTAATCTTTACTGAAAACCTATAGGCAGAGACGTAACGAACAACGTGAGAAAACTGGACGGACTCCAAGTCAAGAACCAGTGGCTGGGAGCGAATGGCAACAAATGGCAGATTACCCAACTCACGGACTCCTTTCCTAGCAGATTGCAGACAGTCTTTGAAGATGGAAAGCTATGGACAGGATGTTAAGAGGTCAACAATCCACATGCCGTGCCCTTTTGATAGCCGAAAACTTCACAGTAAAAATTATGAATAATTCGTTGTGTTAATTTCATGATTCCCACTCTTGAAACAAATTAACGGAGTAACGCAAAAAAATGACACGAAGTTGTTGCCAGACGGTTGCCTAGTGCAGTATTCTTGTGTGATTTTAAAGCGAACTTTCTTATGCAAGGTGTTAAAAGGTGTTACTCCTTCTACTACACACACAATTTTATGTTCTTGACTTTTATGAGACATCTGAATACCCGGTAATGTGATTCGCTCCGGTGTAATATCATGGAAAATTAAAATTTCAGCCACGGAATTTTTTGTGCTGTCAAGTTTACGTATTGACCGCATACTTGCTCTCTATTTCTGAACAATCACACTAGTAGACTGTAATATGAGGTTGACAACAATCGATTTACTTTTATTTCCGACAGACATAAGAAATATCTGTCCATTCTAGAACAACCATGTACAATAAGTGTTTAAACATCGTAATTCTGTTTTCTTTTCGGCTTCTTTTTATGTCTTTCTCTCATTCACTATTCTCTTTGTCTAACTAATCAAGAGTCTACTCATTTAAAACCGTTTTCCCATTTAACAAGATGAGATTTCACCAGTTCTTTCGACCTGTGCACCCATAAGAACCACCGAGACTGCTTCAGATTGAAATTATCCGCCCTACTTCGTCTAAGCAAAACCACATATGCTGTGTAAATAAATCAGATACGATATTGCAAGGTTTTCTTCATCTCCAACTTCAAGACTTCCATCCAATTATGTTAAAACGGCTAATACACGGACTGTCCAAAAAGTTCGGAGACTGGTTTTATTAACTACCATGCAAGCACCAACTAAAAACTGCAAACAATACGTGTGCTTCTCCCAATCAGTTGTGAACAGTGTTAAGTAATGAACGTCAATCCGTAGTGTGTCAACGTTGTTTCACACTGGACCAACATACAGAAACCAAGTATACAACAAATTCTCCAGAATGCTTGGAAGAAGATAACAAAGTGTGTAAAGTTTAAAGCACTAAAACCAACATAAGCAGTCTCGAAACTTTTTGAACTAAAGGGGTATTATTCTGTTCCCTAACAAGTGTCAGTTACAAATCCTCGCAGAAAGAGGCCCATTTGAAACGGAACGCGGTGCTCTTTGAAAGGTGGGAAGGAAGAACAGGCCTTATGTCCCGTTGGCAACCACTTATACTAAAATTAACCTATGACTTTAGGGCAACAGTATCTTTGAAATCACCCTGCAACTATTTTTAAATTAGAATGATTTTTTAAAAAATATTGTTCCTTGTCTTTAATGATAGTGTTAAATGCATAAATGCAAGAATGAGTAAATGCCTACAAACTTATTTCAGTTGAAACTTGAACGCATTACGAATGCAGTGAACTGTTTTTATGCGAACTCTTTTTCTCGACGCGGGCATCTCTTTCACCTTCTTAACTGTCTTAGTACGAGATATTGATTGAAGTGAAGCGTGCCAGTTTTGACGGAATTTGGAACTGAATATAATGATTTTGTGAAGGAATAATATCACGGGAGCCCTGCTCCATCAAGATAGATGAGATCGATATCCTGATAACACAGCACAGTGTATTTGATACGTTAAGTGCTGTGATCTCTAGCTGTTATTAAATATTAACTAGCACGACGGTGAAGTGGTCGAGTACCACCTGTATGAAATTCCAACACGGAGGGCTCATAATTTCCTCACATGTACACAAAAAACTGCAACAACTTGAAAGATGTACAAAAATGAGATTCACTATGAATTCTCTGAACAGAACACGAAAAGCAACCTAAAGAATGCCTCTCCGTAGCGTCTCCAACAGAAAAGATCTTATAGAGACATACACAGAGGCTGGTAATGGAGGTGAACCCTATCGATCGATCAGTCTGACATCTTGCGCGGATATTCTGCTGACTGTGTCGATTGAAACTACACAAAAGCATACAAATTATAATTTTATGAATACTGGGCGAATACTTTCTTTTCAAGTACACTGAAGAAAAGGGTAAATGAGTAATCGACAGCATTGACATAATCCCAGATACATTAATAAGAATAATGTACTAAAAAAACAAGTTGGAGATAACAGGTTTAGTGTGACGTTACAGGTTTTGGAGTCTTTAAAAAGGTGGAACGAAATTTCGAATAGATTTTACAATGCAACGAGTTGATACAGCAATGCTAACTTTCGCGAACGTGCCAGTTCCTCATTAAAATAAGGAAGACTAAGCAGGTGACAGGAAAGTCATTTACAATACATAAAAATAGGAATAGACACATTAACAGATGAAGCAGTCTTCTGTGACTTATTGTGGTGGTTCTTTATGTATTGGTATTTATATTTTATGAAAAGTTCGAGTTAGTGTTATTCTGCCTGTTACACAAATGAAAAAGTATTTACGTCAGTGACTCAGTTGCGGTACTTCTCGCAGTTAGTTTGCCCGACACGATGTTTTTATATTAAAAGACACTATTATCAGACGGACATTAGGACTTCCATAGTAGATTCGTTGATCGTGACCGGGCCAAAAATATCTAACGAAATACGCATTTAACGGAAAAACTGCGAAGAACGAAACGGAACGAAGCTTATCTGGATTGAAGAGGGAAACCATTTGGCGCTATCATTGACCGGCTAGATGGCGCTGCCATTGGTCATACGAATATCAACTGCTTTTTTTTTTCAATTAGGAACCCCGATTTTTATTAGATATTCTTGTAGTACGTAAAGAAATATGAATGTTTTAGTTGGACCACTTTTTTCGCTGTAATAGTCACAAACGTAAGGCTCACAATTTTAGACGAACAGGTAGGTTTTTTAAATTAAAATAAAGAACGTAGGTACGTTAGAACATCTTATTTCGGTTGTTCCAATGTGATACACGAACCTTTGTCAACTTATACAATTTCTGAGAACGCATGCTGTTACAGCGTGAATTCCTGTAAATACCACATTAAGGCAATAAATGCTCAAAATAATGTCCGTCAACCTCAATGCATTTGGCAATACGTGTAACGACATTCCTCTCAACAGCGAGTAGTTCGCCTTCCGTAACGTTCGCACATGCATTGACAATGCGCTGACGCATGTTGCCAGGCGTTGTCGGTGGGTCACGATAGCAAATATCCTTCAACTTTCCCCACAGAAAGAAATCCGGGGACGTCAGATCCGGTGAACGTGCGGGCCACGGTGTGGTGCTTCGACGACCAATCCACCTGTCATGAAATATGCTATTTCAATACCCCTTCCACCGCAAGCGAGCTATGTGCCGGACACCCATCATGTAGGAAGTACATCGCCATTCTGTCATGCAGTAAAACATCTTGTAGTAACATCGGTAGAACATTACGTAGGAAATCAGCAAACATTGCTGCATTTAGATTGCCATCGATAAAATGGGGGCGAATTATCCTTCCTCTCATAATGCCTCACCATAAATTAACCCGCCAAGGTCGCTGATGTTTCACTTGTCGCAGCCATCGTGGATTTTCCGTTGCCCAAATAGTGCATGTAATGCCGGTTTACGTTACCGTCGCTAAATATAACGCGTGCAAAAAATCTGTCATCGTCCCGTAATTACTCTTGTGTCCAATGGCAGAACTGTACACGACGTTCAAAGTCGTCGCCATGCAATTCCTTGTGCAAAGAAATACGGTACGAATACAATCGATGTTGATGTAGTGTTCTCAACAACGACGTTTATGAGATTCCCGATTCTCGTGCAATGTGTCTGCTACTGATGTGCAGATTAGCCGCGACAGCAGCTAAAACACTTACTTGGGCATCATCATTTGCTGCAGGTCGTAGTTGATGTTTTACATGTGGCTGAACACTTCTTGTTTCCTTAAATAACGTAACTATCCGGCGAACGGTCCGGACACTTGGATGATGTCGTCCTGGATACAGAGCAGCATACATAGCACACGCCCGTTGGGCATTTTGATCGCAACAGCCATATATCAACACAGTATCGACCTTTTCCGCAATTGGTAAACGGTCCATTTTAACACGATTAATGTATCACGAAGCAAATACCGTCCGCAGTGGCGGAATCTTGCGTGATACCACGTACTTACATGTTTGTGACTATTACAGCGCCACCTATGACAAAGTGAATAAAGTGGTCCAGGTAAAACGTTCACATTTCTTTACGTACTACACGAATATGTAATAAAAATGTGGGTTCCTATTTTTAAAAAAAACGCAGTTGATATCCGTTTGACCTATGGCAGCATCATCTAGTGGACCAACCATTGCGCCGTCTGCTTTCCCCCTTCAAGCTAGACAAGTTTCGTTCTTTGTAGTTTTTTTTCGTTTGACGTTTATTTCGTGAGATATTTGGCCCGGTCACGATCAATGGACCTCCCTGTATATGATTCTATATTGGGAAAACTGATTACTTTTACTGTTTCACAGGAAGAACTGCTAGTCAAGGGAATTCTTTTGCATTTAAGCTTATTTTTATTTGTCAAAATTAGGAAATATTAAGGTATTTATTATGACTCTGGTCCGTTATCATTTAGAACAATGTCGCTAACCTCTGCACCAATGTTCCCTAAACATTTGCATAGAAACATTGATTTTGTCGCTCGATGAATATAGGAGTTGGTACATATAAAATTTTGTAACAATTTTATGTAATATTTGAATATATTTAGGCTAAATGTTACACAGAACTTACACGTTTCCGTGCCTCGTCACAAAATGGCTTCTTACGCAACGAAGAAACAATAGGGAAGAGAGGCGATCTTGCTGCCAAAGAACAGAAATTGCAGATACATCAGATCATATTAATTGATCGTCGTTATTTTTCTGCGATAATATTTATTTCGTTACGACGTCAGTTTTTATATATTTGCGAAATTATTTAGTATCATTTTTATCACGTAGTGTGGTGTAACGCCACAATACCCCTTATTCTATTGCATATTGAAACGGTACTGAGGAAATGTTTCTGAAAGAACATCTCTGGAATCCAGTATAGTGTTTGTTACTGAATCATGGAAATTAGAGAGAAGAAGAGATAAAGAAAATTTAACAGATCGCAGATTACGGAGGGTTTGATTATTTTCCCGAATATCTGCATTATCTCAATAATTATAGTGCTGCCAGCAAGGTTGTCCCGGAGACACGTAGCAAACTCTGGGATAAGTATTCGCCAGCGCTACTCTCTGTTATGACTGGATTATTCTATTATCAACATAGGCGTCGATAAACTTCGTTGAAAAACAACAAGTCATTTATGCAGGATAATGAAGCCGCTCGAATGTCAGCACGGGCAACGTGTAGGCTACAACTGTATTTTCTTCTTTTTAGAAAAAAGATTGCTTGGAATGGAAATTAATTACCCAATATTTCACATCATTGGCATTCATCAGACATGACAGGGCGACTGTAGACAAGACATTTAAGTGTGACCAATCGTTCCAGAATAATTCGACAAGCACGAATCACGAAAGCGACAGAACTGCTGAGCCAATCACCGAAAATTTATACCCGTTATTTTAAGCAACGCTGAATGGGGCCATTAGCGTCTCTAAATGATCTATGCGCAAACAAGCGCTGTACGCTGTGCCTCATTCAGCGCAATTACGCAGTCGCTCATCTGTTGCAGCCTCCATTAGACGTGAAATACAGGGCTCCAGATAATCTGAGCCACGCACGCCATGAAGATTGCGCTTAGGGCATCAGTCACCGCTAGCCACTATTCATGCGATGCCTGCTGGAATCCCGGAACAACGAGTGCGTGCTGAAAAGTAAAGCCTCCGAATTTTTATATGAACACTATTAAGGTTTCTTTAAATGAAACAAACGTCGAAACATTCTATATCTTTATTCTTCATGTCTACGTACTAGGGCTGTTCGGAAAATAAGGTCCGACCGGGCGCGAAATGGAAACCATGATGAAATCCGATGAAGCTTTGCACAGATTTGTTGATCAGTGCCTCTAGTGTGCTTTTCAATCGCGTAACATCGCTCTTTTTAGTTCTGAGCACAAAGTGAGCCCGTAAAGATGAAAAGAAAGTAGTTCCTTCCTCCAAGTATGTGTGCCCGACGGGTGATTTAGCTTGATTTCATGCAGCACACGTAACGTAAGTGTCATGCATTTTCTTCCTCATGACGATCCTCAGCAGAACACTGCAAGGGCAACGACGACGCTCCTGAAGCGTCTTCGATGGGATGTCTTTGATCACCCACCAAACAGCCCATGCGTGGCACCCTCTGATGTTCATTTCTGCTCACGTGTCCAGCTGATTTTCATGACAATCCTCTATTTTCAGACAACGAGCTGCAGACCATCGTAGAGAATTGGCGGAAAGCACAGGCGGCTGCCTTCTATGACGAGCGTACCGGAAAGGTGGTACAACCCTACGACAAAGACACTTGTCTGAGCAGCGACTGTATAGAAGTAGTTGGAAGTTGTAACCAACTGTTACAAATAAAATAATTTTAATTTTCACACAGGTTCGCATTTCACCCCCTCTTGGGCATTACTTTCCGGATAGCCTTCGTATTTATTTCTCAGTATGGCTACGAACACATCTCTCCCAACGAGAAGCCAGTTTGTTGATACTGTCATAGTAAATACTCCATTTTGTTGATGGAGCCACAAACTCATCTCTGCCTGCCATAGATTCATCATATCAAAGTGGTCCTCGATGGTGTTCATTTTAAGTTTAAGAAACAGATGAAAATCGGATGGGGGCAAGTCTGAACAGCATGAAAGATGTTCTACACTATGTGATCAGAAGTGTCCGGACACCCCCAAAAACAAATGTTTCTCATACTAGGTGCATTGTGCTGCCACCTACTGCAAGTTACTCAATATCAGCGACCTCAATAGTCATTAGACATCGTGACAGAACGGAATGGAGCGCTCCATGGTAGTCACGTACTTCGAACGTGGTCAGGCGATTAGGTGTCTCTTGTGTCATATCTATGTACGCAAGATTTTCACACTCTTAAACACCGCTGTGGCCTCTGTTTCCGTTGTGATAGTGAAGTGGAAACGTGAAGGGACACGTACAGCACAAAAGCGTACAGGCCGAACTCGTCTGTTGACTGACAAAACCGTCGATAGTTGAAGAGAGGGTCGTAATATGTACTAGGCAGACATCTATCCAGACCATAACACAGGAATTCCTAACTCCATCAGGATCCACTGCAAGCTTAGCAGACTAAATATTAGTCTCAGCTTTAAAAGAGCTCACTGACAGCCGTATAGCGATGTATGTGGTGCTGACCTAGCACCAGGCGATCATATGGCTATCCAAAACTGATGTAGCAAATTACAATGAAGTAGTGTGTGTACCCTAGTCGGCCACACGGAATCCACAAAGTTGTAAGGTATGCTCGACATAGAAAAATAACAGATTGATAAAGGAACTGACGTGTTAGGATGCTTCTACAACAAAACCATGAATAAAGTTGTCCGATTTCATGCTGTATCAACGAGGACCGTCCTACTTGCCTACACGGAATTGTGTATCACTCGCAGAGTTGTAACATGGCGAAAAAACTCTCAAGCGATGCGAACTGGAGACGAATGGAACATCTTGTCAATGACTTTCTGTTTCAGACCGGATAGGAATTACTGGTTTCAATGAATGCAGGTGAGTTTGAACCAGTTTCGGAGAGAAAACTGCTAACTGAACAGCATGTGGAGGACACTTAGAGTTGCATAACATACAAACGGTCTTTGCTCTTTGGCAGCACATAAAGTTTTAAGTGCAATTTTTGACTCGGTCAGCATCGGCAGACGGAGTCAGACTGGCCGGTCGAAGACACGTAAATAAGCGAGATGCAGTAGAATGAGTTTCTCGAGTAATTGTTAAAACGGTACGCCGTATAAACAGTATTATAATCTTCACTTTGATATTGGACAGTCCCAATCCTCCAAAGGGACGGGGTATTAGAACCGCTTCATGCCGAAGTCGGAAAATATGACGACCAGACAACTGCATCAATGTGTGTGCCATCATCGTGGGGAGCGGGAATATTTGTGCAACATAGGATACTTTGCTGTAAACGTAAGAATCTAAGATCCGTACTTTGTGAAGAAAACAAAGGAACGGCGTTCGTGTTCACGAATTGCCTCTTCAATTAGATTCATCACCTCCGACCAATTTAGTGCTGACATCTACTGCAATCCCCAACGATTTTTGGCAAGCGACCATCGTTATTCATCTGCATTTATGTAGATACTCCGCAGGATACGTCCGGTGCGTAGCGGAGGGAAACCTGTACAACTACTTGCCATTTCCTTTCCTGTTCCGCTCGCAAATAGAGCGAGGGAAAAATGACTATCTATATGCCTTTGTATGAAACTTTATTTCTGGTGTCATTTCTTTGTGGTCCTTACGAGCAATGTATGTTTGATGTAGTAGAATCATTCGGCAGTCAGCTTCGATTGCCGGTTCTCTAGATTTTCTCAGTATTGGTTCAAATGGCTCTGAGCACTATGGGACTTAACTTCTGAGGTCATCAGTCCCCTAGAACTAAGAACTACTTAAACCTAACTAACCTAAGGACATCACACACCTCCATGCCCGAGGCAGGATTCGAACCTGCGGCCGTAGCGGTCGCGCGTTCCAGACTGTAGCGCCTAGAACCGCTCGGTCACCATGGCCGGCTTTTCTCAATAGTGTTTCTCGAAAAGAACGTCGCCTTCCCTCCATGGATTCCCATTTGATATCCCGAAGCATCTCCGTAACACTTACGTATTAATCGAACATACCGGTAACGAATCTAGTAGCCCACCTTGCATTTTTCTTGTCTTCTTTCAATAGTGCCCAAACACTCGAGCAGTACTCAGGAATAGGTCGCAACAGTGTCCTATATGCGGTTTTATTTACGGGTGTACCACACTTTCCCAAAATTCTCCCAATAAAGCGTAGCCGACCATTTTCCTTCCGTACCACAGTTCTCACTTGCATCGTTCCATCTCATATCGCTTTGCAACGTTACGTCACCAGATATTTAAACGATTTCGTCAAGTAGGACACTAGTAATATTGTATCCGAACATTACGGGTTTGATCTTCTTACGTATCCGCATAACTTACATTTTTCCACATTTAGGGCTACCTGACATTCATACCACCAACTGGAAATTTTGTCTAAATAGTCTTTTACCTCCCTACAGCCATTCAATTTCGACATCTCACCATACACCATGGCATCATCAGCAAACAACCGCTGCCCACGGAATGTCGTGTTCATAACGCTGCGATTGTAATAGGTTACAGTTTCGTCATTAATGCGGGCACCAGAGAGCGAACAAAAGGAGCCCAATATGTCCTTGAGCAATGGTATGTCCATACCGTAACATAATCCGCGTACGCTAGTACGAAGAAGGCTCCCTTACTATCTTCCAGGCAAACAATTTATTAGCAATACGGCGGAGCGACAAAAAGCGAGACGGAGAGGGAGCTCTCCTGCGGTAAGCCCCGTCAGATGGTGATATTGGGAGTAAGCTGTCCATTCACTACGACAAATGCATGAATACCAGTAAAAAAGTTAGATAAAGCCTGTCACGCAATATGATTGACGCCGGTCGCCTTGAGCAACTGCATCAAGAAATCGTGATTGACTCGGCCAAATGACTTATCTGTGTGCAACATTCAGGAGAAGCGACCGAGTTTTACTGGTTGCGGCAAGCGATTGAAAGCTACAGCTATGGCACAATGATCAGTGAAAACTGGTATCACGCCTATAACTAATAAATGTCCACATAAAGAGTTAGACGGATAAAAGCGATCGAATCAGCTGCTGGAAGTAGCTGCAAAATGCATATACTGACGAGAGTGAGATCTTGGCAGATCGACGCATCTCGTGTTTGCGAAGAACGCACAAAATCGTCTAGTTCCTTACTGAAATTAAAATAAGAGGTCGGATCGACAGCACGTGAAACATGATTAAAATCTCCGCCTAACGGATGTTTTAGCGGAGTTTTACAAAATAAATAAACTACATCCACTTTATAAAAAAAGCGCAAAATCTGTGGAACGAACAGATCCTGAAGGGGTATAAAGAATAATTAAAGAAAGGTCCAAAACGTGCAACCTATTCCTTGGTCGTTATCAATATTGGTATTCCCTCTCTGTAAAATAACGCAGTACCAGTAGATTGTTCAGGAGCCACATTGAAGAAAGTAGAAAATCCGGAAATAGAAAAATTACCAAATAATACTTCTTGCAAAATATCACGTCTGCACTTCAATCGCTTGTAAATTGTCACAACACAACAGGTCAAGTTCGGAACATATTCTGTTCACATTCAAGGTAAGAAAGGTACAGGCCAGCGTCTGTTTATTATCAAAATTATGCAGTTGATTACTTACAAATGACCGTTAATAGTCCATGCAGAGCCAACGAATGAAACTGAATGTATATAGTTGGATCAAAATTATGCAGTTGATTACTTACAAATGACCCTAACAGTCCAACGAAAACTCACGGTGCATCTTCTACCATCACCACATGTAACGTTGGCACTCTTTGGCCGATCTGGTTCTGATCAGCAGCGGCTTTCTTTTCCAACCCGGGTGCGCAGAAGAAGGGTGGGAATACCTTCCAGATTCAGGGATGTCTGGAAAATCCCTAGACGTGTTACGTAACTCCGAAATACGTCTATCTCCATGTGAGACCGAAGAGGCGGTCTCGATCTCGGGAGTCAGGTCGGAGGGACTGCTGGACGCTTTCGAATCTTGAACAGCAACCGACATATCATGCGGTTTAAACTCAGGAAGGGGAGAGGCCTCCTCCAACTGCATGTTTTCAGTACAACGTCCTTCTACGGTTGTTTAGAAGTGGAGGAGGTGGCGGCGCGGAAGTTACAGTGGCGAAGTCCCGACGCGAGGCTAATGGCGGAAATGCGCTAGGATCACACGTAATGGCTCACGTCATCCCTCAGCAATTTGGTTAGGCACAGTGGCTGTCACCTGGGGAACCAAATCCGCTAAAGTCAGCATTTATGTTGTTCACAACTGGATTTTAATACCGTGACACTTCGCGGGCCATTTGGACGGAGGTGTCTACTCTCATTACGTATAAAACTAGTCCCTTCTTGTCCCGTATAAACTGTATGTACCCGGTATCCACACACCTGCAAATGAGAGGGGATATTACGTCCGACCATCATGTCCACAGATCTAACGCCAATATAAACATGTAAGCGATGTGAACCGACCAACGTTCCCGCCATATATTCTGTATATCCCCAAATGGAAGCAGGACGGCCTTGTGAAAACTCTCATCAACTTCGAGCGGTAGATTAATCACGGTAACATTAGTATATTGTACCTCAACGTTTGCCGGAACAACGTATGAACCTGTTCGGAAGTGACCTTGATCCTATCTACAATCAGTCATGAATTTCTGACGAACAAGGCTGCACATGACGCGTGGACTTGCCAAAACTAAACCTGGCGGTACCTGTGCGTGGAATGTTCCTGGGTACCATGGACGGCACCACGGCGCAAGGCAACGCCGCTTCAGAATTGAATCACAAACGTGAGACAAACAACGACGTGACGCACACAACGACTCACATGAGTCTGAGGACAAACAAGGAAGCTCTTGCAGCGCTTCGATAGAGGTGGGAACAGGCAGAACCTGCTCGCCCGGCGTGCGCAATGGGAATGGATATCCATGCACAGCTCACGGCCAGACCCAAACTTCCATATGTAGTCAACCAGCCGTCAAAAGTCTACACTCGTTCATCTATTATGTTTATTCCCGTACAGGTAAGACATTTTACTTCAGAGTCACTTGCCCGGTGTCGCCTGATTCTGAATTACGATGCAAAGTTCTTTGCATCGTAATTCAGAATAACACATGGACTGGAATATCTAATAGTATCTCTTTGGGTTTTCGCCAGATTTCGTGACAGAGTTTCGTTGTGGAAACTATTAAAAGCATCTCGCACTGAAGTTAGCGCTAAATTTCGAACTTCTGTACAACTTCGCTAACCTGGGGGATTCTGTGTTCTTTTAAATTTCACAGGCTTTTTCGTTGCTCCTGCAACAGTATTCTGACTAGTTTCGTGTACCATGGGGATCAGTATCATCTCTTATTAATTTGTTTCCTATCTCAATTGCCGTCGATACTATTTCTTTGAATTCATACCATATTGTTATACACCTATATGGCCGGATTCGAAGGTGCGGGGGAATGTGCGGAGGTAGGCGTAAAGCAAATTTTTATCTGCTTTATAAATAGATGTACTTAGCGTTAGTTTCGGTGGGCTTGGATGCTATGGTATTCAGTCTCGCTACAGCAGCCTTGTGGTCGCTAATCCCTGTATCCGTCGTGGTGCTCCTTATTTGCTTACGATTATGTGTTGCCAAGAGGTGAAGTAAGTTTTTGCAACTATTTGCACTTCGAGTGGGCTCCTGAAAAAACTGTTCAAAACAATTATCTGAGAAAGCATACAGTACGAGTCCGGATGAAGTTTTATGTCTACGACAATCGTTAAACATGTAGTTTCGTCAACATACTGACAAGGGAACCTCCCCATCGGACCCCCCCTCAGATTTAGTTATAAGTTGGCACAGTGGATAGGCCTTGAAAAACTGAACACAGATCAATCGAGAAAACAGGAAGAAGTTGTGTGGAACTATGAAAAAATAAGCAAAATACACCAACTGAGTAGTCCATACGCATGATAGGCAACATTAAGGCTCACGGGAGCTCAGGAGCGCCGTGGTCCCGTGGTTAGCCTGAGCAGCTGCGGAATGAAAGGTCCTTGGTTCAAACCTATCCTCGGGTGAAAAGTTAAACTTTTTATTTTCAGTTTATGTAACAAATGCATATATTTTTATCAATTTTTGGGAGTGATTATCACATCCACAAGAAAATCTAAATCGGGCAAGGTAGAAGAATCTATTTACCCATTCGCCAAGTGTACAAGTTAGGTGGGTAGACAACATATTCCTGTCATGTGACACACATGCCGTCACCAGTGTCGTATAGAATATATCAGACGTGTTTTCCTGTGGAGGAATCGGTTGACCTATAACCTTGCTATCAAATGTTTTCGGTTCCCATTGGAGAGGCACGTCCTTTCGTCTACTAATCGCACGGTTTTGCGGTACGGTCGCAAAACACAGACACTAAACTTATTACGGTGGACAGATACGTCAATGAAGGAACGGACAGATCATAACTTTGCGAGAATAAAGATACTAAAAGTTTCAGTCGAGGGAAGACTTGAACCTAGGACCTCTCATTTTGCAGCTACTCACGCCAACCACCGGACCACGGCGCTCCTAGAGCCTTATAGTCATTGATGTTGCATATCTTCGCATGAACTACTCAGTTTGTATATTTTACTAATTTTTTTCATAGTTCCACACAACTTCTTCCTGTTTTCTCGATTGATCTGTGTTTAGTTTTTCAAGGCCTATCCACTGTGCCAACTTATAACTAAATCTGAGGGGGGTGCGATGGGGAGGTTCCCTTGTGAGTGTAGATTGAAGTAACCACCAATTGTAAATGTACGGGTGGGGTACCTATATGAAATGAGACTCAAGTATTCTTTGAACAGTTCAGCAGCTGCATCGTCTGAGTCGGCCAGTCGGAGTGGGAAGCAACTACTAATTTATTCCGGTTGTCAGGTATAAACTAACCATAGTAACTTACAAGAACTGTTTCAATGTCACTACAAGGTAATCTGCTGCTGACAGCAATAAACACTCCACAACCAATTGTATTTAATCTATCCTTTGTTAACACTGCCAACGGCCTTGCCGCAGTGGTAACACCGGTTCCCATCGGATCACCGAAGCTAAGCGCTGTCGGGCTGGACTAGCTCTGGGATGGGTGACATCTAGTCTGCACAGCGCTATTGGCAAGCGTGGTGCACTCAGCCCTTGTGAGGCAAACCGACGTGCTACTTGAATGAGAAGTAGCGGCTCCGGTCTCGTAAACTGACATACGGCTGGGAGAGCGGTGTGCTGACCACATGCCGCTCCATATCCGCATCCAGTGGCGACTGTGGGCTGAGGATTACACGGTCGGTACCATTGGGTCTTCCAAGGCCTATTTGGACGGAGAGAGTTTTGGTAACACTGTTAGGTCTTTTTTGAAAATTTCGGCTGAATTTAATGCCGGCTTTAGTCAGCTTTCCATACCTATAACGATTTGAGATTCAGTGGTCCGAAGCATCGTGTTTTGCCGCTTTTTCTAATAAAGTACTGCGTCGAGTGCACCAGCTGCGGGTAGCTCAAAGCGGAGGTTCTTCTATGACGATGTGTGGGCATTTTTCGTACCATGATTTGGGCCTACCTGAACGTGTTACCTAGAACATGAACTTTTTCGACGGTCAAGCACTGCTTTTTCAAATCTTCAGTAGGTATACGCCGTCGGTACTCCCGTCTTCCAAGATAACAGCCGCGGGCAAAGGACTGCACACCTACGTTCTTGGTTTTCACGAAGACTAAGGTAGGCAGTTCAGTTGAAGAGGAGTGGACATCGGTAAAAAGAGCAATCACGGACGTTCGATAATAAACTAAAGTCCTACACAGGGGTTGCTGGGAAGTCAAGGTGAAATGGCTGAAGGAAAAATCTAAAGATATCGTAAAAGGAACGATTGTCTGAAGGACTGACTGAGCGGCCAGCCTGACACAGCGGCTGGCTCCATGAAGAGTATAATATGAATTCCACTGTTAAACGCTGAGAATGGAACGGACAAGTGGAAAGTGGAATAAGTCTAGAGTGCAAATGCTACTCCGGTATCAAAAGGCTGACTCATGGTGGGCCACATAAAACAGGTCAGAAGACTGATGACTCAAAAAAAAAAAAAAAAGAGGAAAGAAAAGAAAAGAAAAAGAGGTACACAATCACGCCTCTATTAGCCCCCTTAGCCCCCTAAATGTCAGGTTCTTAATCAGCAGGAAATATCTTGGACTATTGGTAACAGTGGCTGAAATTTAACAACTGATATCCGCAAAATTTGGTAACCCTATGGGATCTAATCAAAAATTATCCAAATGGCTCTGAGCACTATGGGACTTAACATCTGTGGTCATCAGTCCCCTAGAACTTACAACTACTTAAACCTAACAAACCTAAGGACATCACACACATCCATGCCCGAGGCAGGACTCGAACCTACGACCGTAGCGGTCACACGGATCCAGACTGAAGCGGCCGGCTCTAATCATCAATAAGCAACTTCACACGGCGTTGTTTACCCGAAGGAACTTTAGGATTCTCTTCTTCACCGAACTGGATTTAATGTCAGGTACAAACAATTATAACGGGAATAGACGTGGGCCATGTAAATTAATCAAAGCGTCTCTCAATCAGGTTTTTATTTACGCATTTACTCACGTGTGACAGTCATTAACATGTACACTGAAGATTGCGGTGGAAGAAAGGAAACTAAAGGAACTAACGATATCCGCTGCATCTGAACTTTATTCAGAATCAGTGGCGACGGGTGAAAATATGTGCGGACCAGGACTCAAACGCAAGATCTCCTCCTTACTAGGTAGTAGCGTCAACCACAGTGCCAACCGGACACAGTGTTTACCTAAAAACACGGTTTATCTCGGCACGCTTTTGTGCCGACTCACGTTTCCACCTAGCGCCACCTACCCTCAATGCCCGCACATGTCCTCCATACTCGCTAATTGTCGACTCCCGCTCGAGATGCATCTTCTAGGAAGGTGCATCTTCTAGGAAGGTCGTGAATTCCTTTTACCATTGAGGCGAATCAATCATATGAATGCGTGGCATCTGTTCTCTTCTAGGAGTGTCCCAAAGAGCAGACAAGCTTGCATTCATAAAATCACATAAATCATTTTTGTGACGAATGGCTGAATTTACTTTTTATTTCCTTTCACAAAAGGAAAATTGATTTCCTTTCATGAACTTTCAATAGTTTCCTAAGGTGCCTTGCGTTGGTGAAACAGACTATTATGATCAACTGTTCGCTTCTCAAGCCAGCTAGCACCAGCAACACATCTTGCAGCTATAGGACCGCAAACGACTTAGGCAAGTGTAGGTATTTCTGTATGGACATCTCTGAAGAGTGCCTCCCAGGACGTAAATGATAGACCAGATAATCATGTACTCGTGAAAATATTTCTCGTTAGCTGTAACAGACAGAACTATGAGCACGTATGCAGTATGAGAAAGAGTACAACTCTAAAGCCAGAAACACACATCCAAAATCTAGAAACACACATAAAAAGTAAGAAATCTCAAAAATGTATCAGCTTGTAAAACGCCCAGCAAGCAATGCCGAATTAAAGAAAGTTGCAACCGGAATGATTCTGCAGAGGCCACCGAGGAGGTGGCATACAATCCGATATTCACAAGTAATGAGGCTGTTGTGTGGCTTCCACAAAATTTCCACTGTAAAACTGAAGTTGCGAGGGTATCACTGGTGTCCCAAGATACTTACCGGAGACGGACAGAAACCAACAGTACCCGAAAAATTGGATAATTTTTCACTATAAGCACTACCGACGGCGCGTGGACCAGTGTTACTCGCTAGGAACACCTCTGTGACTTGTGTCCATAGTGTCATTCACTTACAAATGTTAGGCAACGGTGGAAATTTCAGTTCCGTGGCAATATATTTGCACCGGTAGTTTCCTTTGATCCTAAGAACTTTTTGGGATGTGGGCGGGTATCATTAATAAAAGTTTGAGTGATGACTGTTGGGAGCAAATTAATAGCACATTCGTTTATGTGTTACAACTTAGAGGATAATGTTTGCTGCTTAGTCGGACATTTAGCAGATTACGCTATTATTTATATGGAAAAATGTTGCAAGACTGAACTGAGTCATGAAAAACCAGCTGGCAGATGTAAGGACTTGTAGTGAGCTATGATTGTAAAGAAATGTAAAGATTTGTACTATTAGAAAAGTAAAAATGTAGAAGCGCCTGACTTCACGGTTAATGAATCATAGCTAGAGGAAAATACGGACAATATACAGTATGTGCAAGAACCAAGAGGAAATTATAGGAACAGAGTATAAGGAACGAAGTGCTAGGTTTAAAGTGGGTGTAAAATAGGGATGCAGTCTTTCTTTACTCTGACTAGAAGGAGCAATGACGATAATAGAAGTTCAGGAATGTGATTAAGATTTAAGATGATAGGACATCAATGATATAATCCACTGATGACATTTTTATTCTCAATGAAAGTGAGGAAGAAATGCAGTACCTGCTGAGTGGAATTATCAGCCTAACGAGCACAGGATGTGGATTTAGAATAAACCAAAGAAACATAAAAGGGAAGCAGAGATGAGATGAGATTAGTGATAAAACTAAAATGAAATGGAGTGAAACGAAGTAGACGGAATGAAGGAATTTTTCAAGCTTAGAAGGAAAATTACGCATGACGACGAACCAAAGAGGACATAAAAAGCAGACCAGCACAAGTAGACAGGCCATTCCTCGCGAAAAGGAGTCAGACTGTAACCTCTCCCTTCCTAATCGGCCAACTGGATTGAAATATAACTGATCGTGATTGCATATACCCGATGAAATTTTACAGAGAGGAAGGTCATCATTACCGAAGGAAAATAACGCTGGTTAGTTGAATGAAAGTCTACAACAGCCTCTTCTAAAGGAAGAATCTGTTCTAAATTTAAGCTAAATACTGTTGGTAATTTTGAAATGGATGGAATATAGTGCACTCACTCACGAACCACACAGAAGGGTGAGGGGGGAGGGGAAGGGTAGCACGTAATATTTACTACAAGAATCACTGATAACACAAAAAAGCACTGATTCGCTAACGAAGAGGATAATTAAACGGTCACCAGCCTGCTAGGGCAAAGAATCTCCAGAAGCTTGGAAAACGTAATGGCAAAGAAGTTTAACCATATAATCACTGGCGTGGTAACAGAAGATTGTCACACTTTTCCACAGCACAACAGTTCACGATAAAATGAATGAATCAGAAAGCACTGAGTTTGAAGTTACTTATTCTGAATTACTAAATTTTGCAAGTAAATTTAAATGGAGTTATTGGCTAAATAAATGACTGGATTAGCTTAAACTTTGCTATGTAAAAAAGTAACTTTCAGTACCCCAGTGTAACGTATTGCAGAATTTAGAAAACGGCAAGCAATTTACTTTTGATTATTGAAAGATTGAACTGAATTTACCTTAAGCAAATGAGCAACTGATTTTACTTTTAAAACAACAAAAATGAAATACACACCAAGCCAGCAGAAGTCACTCGCTAAGCTAAATACAGAATAAATTAAATTGCCCACTCTTAATTTCTGCTGTATCATTAGTTATTAGTTTTGCCAGTGAAATTTTACTTTACTTTCAGTTGCCTCTGTTATACAACACAAGAATGAACAGTTACTGAGGCAGAAAACTTGGACTGAAACTGGTCGTTAACAAGCACACAAAACTGGCAATAAATAGTTAATCAATTTTCGTATTTTTACGACACTCGGTGGTGGCATAGAAAGCAAAAGGGACCATACTTGGTAATAATGTCTGAGGACAAAGACAACACAGGTGCCCTACAAGTTGTAACTATTGCGGGTCATTATTCAACTTTGCCATAGTTTGTGAAAGAAATATTGCTGGGCAATGCCTACGCAAGTCTATAATTTTCCACTTAACAGTCTTAAGATGTAGTTGTGCGGACGACGAAGAATGTAGGCAACGCTGCCGCTGTTGCTGCTGCTGTTGTTCGATGAGAAGCCCGAGTCGTCTCCAGGACCACAGATAATTATGGGACAAGCAGTAGCTGGAATTGCAGCTTCTTCCGCATGTCCACTGCTACCGTGCGTTCAATACTCGCGGGTCAACGAATAGGGTGCGTCTACATTGGCGCGAGCAAATATGCTTATCGCGTCTGAGGGAGCGTCCAACAAACACTCCCGCACTCTTTCATAACTCAAGCTGCTCTGCCTGGTCTATGCTCGCAACGCGACAGACTCTCGATACCCAGAGATAAACAACTGCACAGCTCCTGCCACTTCGTCGTTACTATCGATACATTTAAATAAATTTCCATTGGCTATTACCCAGAAATTTACAATATTTTCATTATAATTACAATCAGTTAAATACATTCAGAAATAGATACACTATTACATCGATTACATAGTAAATATAATCTCCGTACTACAGCTTACAGCTTCAGAATCAAAAGTATAGTACAAGAGATCAATAATATTAAACGGCGAAAATTTTATACGGTGCAGAAGGTGTTTTAGGTGTGTTGTCGGTCTTACAAGACATAGGCAATAAAGTAGAAGTTTCTAAGAATGTAGATTTGTAGTTCATCGCAATAGGAAAAGAATCGAAGCCTATGAGATGTGGTGCTAAACAGTCATGATTTGCGCAGAGAGGAGTAATAAGAAACGAGAAGTCCCTCCGCAGAATCGACGAGGAAAGGAATAGCTGGAAAACGCTGGCAAGAAGAAGGGGACAGGATAACAAGAAGTGTGTTTGGGCATCAGGGAATAACCACCGTTGTACTATAGGGAGCTGTAGGTGATAACTGTAAGGAAAAGCAGAGACTAGAATACATACAATGAAGAAATGAAGATGTTAGCTGCAATTTCTGGAGAGAAATACCTAGCGGGCCAGATCAGACCTGTCATAAGACTG
This sequence comes from Schistocerca piceifrons, assembly GCF_021461385.2. Taxonomy (NCBI): domain Eukaryota; kingdom Metazoa; phylum Arthropoda; class Insecta; order Orthoptera; family Acrididae; genus Schistocerca; species Schistocerca piceifrons. The sequence continues at coordinate 407,398,962 of NC_060139.1, forward strand.
ATGATTGAAAAATCAACTACTGTCAAATGTGCCATTAAGACACATTAGGAGTAAAAATGGACATTATCGTCACCATTACAAGCTGTTGATAATGTGGCGCTGAAAGAAATGAGAAAGAGGACCACGAAGAAATACGTGGGAAAGAAAGGAGATATCCTAACGCGAGCAGAAATTATATCGAGCGGAACTGTCTAAAGTATCCGGTTATACACACTCAATCACCTAAAGAGGTATAGTTTTACGATCTCCTAATGCTCCCGTTATATTCGACAGCTAGTCATAAGAGAATAAGTTCCATGTTACATGCATAGATTCCACCACTTATAAAAGTTATTCGCGTTGTTGAAATGCACACCTCACCTAAGTGTATAAACAGCTCCGTATTAACTTTAGCAGAGAATGAAACGCGAAAAAAATAGCTAACACATAGGACTATATCTCTTTAATCTTAGAAGAAATTGTCCGACGATTGATGCGTTCAGTATTTATACTTACCAAGTCCGTTTCGCATAGTCTTCAGAAGGATAAAGCAGATCATTCTTCCCCTTATCCAATCATACGAGAGCAACTACAAATGAAAAAGAAACAAGCAGATGTAATCGTGAACTTCTTTACATTCCTATATAACATTAGGAAACGGGTCAACCGGTGTGCACAATGTCCCTAAAATACCTTCGGGTAGACCTGCATGATAGGGGCGCACCCATCACCCAACCAAGTGTAACGAGCCAGTCTCTGAGTGGATGTCGCCTAACGACTTAACGACAACTTTTCCGTTTGGCTCATTATGCACTGAGAGCAACGAGTGTGTATTCATTATACTGAAATCGTATCCTTTCTTTCTCTTATGGTGATGAACGCATTTGGGAGACAACGCATCAATATCTTTAGTACTTTTTCACATAATTTTGTTACTAATTTACAGTTTATTCAGTCTAATAAGACGATATTAGCTCCCATGTTTCTTAGATACGACGTGTTGAGGAAGCAGATGCATTACCGTGAGTGACATCTAGGAACAACATGCTGAACTGCTTGTACCACTTTTACCGCCTGATTTAACTGCGACGCAGCATGCGTAGCAAGGATGTTACACATTTTCGCTTAAAATACAGTATCTAATGGTAAAAATCATGCAGATATTACACTTGTTAACCTCTGTCCAAGAGCTGGCAGCCTCCATTGCCTCTAAAAATGTTGAGCTTCGATATTCTGAAGAATAGTTAATTACCTAGCCATTCTTTTCTTACTTGCTGTGTATGAGCAAAAAAGATAAATAGTAGCTCGTCAAATAGCTCATCAGATGTGAAGATTTATTTGCAATGGAGCACAAGAATTTATACTGAGGTGACAAAAGTCATGAGATACCTCCTAATATCGAGTCGGATCTCCATTTGCCCGGCGTACTGCAGCAGATCAACGTGGCATGGAATCAACAAGTCCTAACTCCCCTGCAGAAATATTGAGTCATGCTGGCTCTATAGCCATCCACAATTGCGGGAGTGTTGCAGGAGCAGGATATTGTGCACGAACTGCCCTCTGCATTGTGTCCCTTAAATATTCGATGAGTTTCATGTCGGGCGATATAGGTGGGCAAATCAATCGCTCGAATTGCCCAGAATTTCTTCAAACCAATAGCGAACACTTTAGCTGGATGACTGTTTTTGGAACATGAAGTCCGTGAATGGCTACAAGTAGTCTCCAAGTATCCGAGCATAGCCATTTCCAGTAAATGATCGCTTCAGTGTGACCAGAGGACGCACTCATTTCAATGTAAACACATTCCTCGTCTTAATGAAACCACCACCAGTTAGCACAGTGCTTTGTTCACAACCTGGATCCATGGTTTCATGGATATCTACAATCAGCTCTTACCAACTGAAATCGGAACTCATCTGACCAGGCCACGGTTTTGCAGTCGTCTAGGAAACCAATCGATATGTACACGAGCCCAGGACAGGCGCTGCAGGCAATGTCGTGCTGGTGATACAGGTACTCGCGTTGGTCGTCTGCTGCCAGCCCATTAACGCACTGAACTAACGGTTGCGTTCGTCGTACGTTCCACATTGATTTCTGCGGTTTTTTTACGCTGAGTTGCTTGTCTATTAGCACTGACAACTATGCGCAAGCACCGCTGCTCTGGGTCGGTAAGTGAAGGTCGTCGGCCTCTGCGCTGTACATAGTGAGAGGTAATGCCTGAAATTTGGTACTCTCGTCATCTCGAATATTGGATTCCCTAACACATTCTGAAATGGAATGTCACATGCGTCCAGCTTCTACTATCATTCTGCGTTCAAGGTCTGTTAATTCTCGTCTTATGACCATAATCACGTTGTAAACGTTTTCACATGAATCGAGTAATAATGACAGCTCCGTCAGTGCTCTGCTCCTTTATGCCTTGTGTATACTATACTATCGTCATCTGTATATATGCATATCGCTAACCCATGACCGACAGTGAAATTATTTTCTCTTGTGAAGAAAATCACAATATTTCTTGTGCACGCTGTCCCGCAGCCTTAACATGCTGTATGAAATACTTACACCTGTAATATGGTTCACAAGAAATGTCTTTTTGTACTTTTTTTGCCGCTACCGGTTTCGAGCTATGGCTAATTCGCAAGAAGTACGTTAAAAGATCTTATAGAGTACCACTTCAGAAATGAACGTTATAAGATCTCCGAAGTATGAACATTATTTTCTGTTTCACTTAGGATTACGTGTCACGGGGACCGCGTTCCTGTTCTTCCAACAACTTACGGCAATATGCCTGATGATATCTTCGACAAACGCAGGAATTTCGACAGGTGCACAACCTATCGCTATCAAGGTAAAAAAGCAAAGACGAAGTGCTGTGCAAACTAATTTAAAACCTTAATGTGCAGAGTAGACGTGAGAAGCTAATAGGCACACACACACACACACACACACACACACACACACACAGTAAACACTAGAGCCACCACATTACCAAAGATGACCAACCGCGCGTGAAAAGCTAATAGGCACAAACACACACACACACACACACACACACACACACACACAGTAAACACTAGAGCCACCACATTACCTAAGATGACCAACCGCGGAATTTTACGTTAGTGAATATTACTAAACAACTAGCGTTGATTCTGCTGCTCTGCTGTATGAGGGAGAGAGCAGGATTTCACACAGCACTTAGAAAATCCTCCATCTCTATTGATGTCACTTGCTAATTTAATTTTAACTGCTTGCTTAACAACAGTATCCCAATAGCTGGAAATGAGTGACAGACTCTCGGTGTTGTTGGATTGTGTAGGGTGATCGGTGCCAAGGCAATTTTCTGCAATAGCACATTTCCTCGGCCGTTGTAAAGGTGTGTGGCCGTTATATTCAGTGGATTGACGGTCTGAACAATATATGAGATGCCATAAGACGAAGAATGCGATACACACACGCATCACACAAAGGCGTTCTTCACGGATCTCAAGAGAGCCCCAATCTTAGATGACGATAAAAAAAATACACTTCACATTGTTCGACCACCGTCCAAGATTAGTTTCCTGTTGGAGTCAGGAAACGATGATCTTGGTTTGCGTAAGGCTGGTGTGCGACATATTTCCCATTTTCTTAACAGAAAAGTTTCATGTGGCCCACCAACTAGCTGAAGAATTAGCTTGTGTCTCAGTGTGAGTCCCTGTGACAACAGTTCCATCTGTTCCCATAATAAACGTGAATAACTGCGAAAGAAATTAGTTGGTAAACCTCACATGACATATTCATACTTATATATTTGCACATATTAATACGTAATACTAATTTCAATCTCCGCTTTGGGAAACAATTCGTTACAGAGCCCCTAATTTGTACTTATTTAATCTTGATAACCAGTCTCAGAAACCGTGAAACAGTGAAAAAGAATGTATACCATAACATAGATATATATGTCTATTGAAGTATACAGTTTCTCACATGTAGACGTAGCATGCACATAGATTTATATGATCAGCGTTCGTAATTCACTATACAAGTATACAAGGATACAAGTTTCCATATCATACATAGGTGCACAGTGAGGATAGAGTGAAAACAACGTCACAGTATTGCACGTGCACAAGAATCAACAATCTACAAACTTCAAGTAACCCATAAACACCACACGAAATCCAAATCAACAACATCCCTAATTTCAATTCTACACGCTTTCTCTCCCGACGAAATAGTCTTTTTCTTTTGAACAAGTCATACACTATATACGTATACTAGCACAAAATCGAAAGATAATCTGTTGTATTCAAATAAATCCTATGACAATAATATTTTCCCCTGAATAATCCCTCTTTAATTAAAAGATTCGTAAACCAACAAGTGTAGCTGCTAGGTATGTTTGGCGAGTGTGGATGGAGGAAGAACTAAGTTGGTAGCTGCAAGAGCCGCTAATACACCATCGAAAATGGTACAGGAGTGACGTGGCGAGTGGTTAACTGGTTGCAGGCTAGTAAGCCCTCAATGAAACATCATTATTTGTACAGACATTTTGCTACTGAAACGGGTGCAACAGTAGTGGCGTCACCCCGCAGTGGCAATGCCGTCCACGACGAGTGCTGAAAACAGCGACTGCGAAGACGCTGATGCAAGCAGGTACGTGCAGCCTGCCGTAGTGCCAGCGAGTCAGTGGAACCGTTGACGTGAAGCCTAACCAGCAGCATATGCACTGCCTCGACGCAGCTCGCAGCTCATGGCAGGATGCACTGGAAGGCGTTGAACCCTGCCAGCAACCCAACAGAGGCAGTCAGGCCTCGGCAGTATCGCCCAATCTTTGCGAGCTCGAGTGGACAGCAACAGTACGCCCTTACAGGCGAAGATAGTTGGGCAGCTCTACTGCTCTTCTCTCGAACGGTTGATCCCAACGATAGGAGGCTGGCAGTGATTGCAAGTGGGACCAGAGGTGGTTCACCAAACGAAGTCGCGCTAAAGGGGTACTTGCACCGCTTCCCTGTCTCGTATCCCCGAGGGAACATACAGCGGAGGCGTGAAGTAAGCGGGCTTCTGCACCGCAGTAGCTCTGTCTGTCTGCTGTCTCACAGTTATTATAATGCTGAATCCTCGCCTGCCCCACGATATGGTAACTGCCAATTCGGTGTTAATTTGGTGGTAGCCGAGCGATCTGTTATTTTAAAGGGGGGTGGGGGGTGGAATTTCGTATTTTCTCTCCTGTCACGTTTGTCTTCTTCATCTTATGCAGTTTACCTTAAGTAGTTGTTAGAATATGGTAATGCTACCAGTGCACTGATTTTTCTTTCTTTCCAGTGAGTTCGCCTACGCCATGAGCTCCAGAGCTTGTCCAAAGATTTCCCATCTTAAAAGTGAACAGTGTCTCTAAGAACTGCGATTTTGTGGGCTTCTCATAGATCTTAGCGTACCCGCGGCGTACCAGCGGAAGATACCTTTGGTGAGGTAGTTGACTTCCTCTCCAATAATTCAGCTGCGTTGGAGGAATTATGCCTTAATATTTCAAGTCTTGAGGCGAGTCAGCCCACCTCAAACCAAGCGTGATTGCTGCAGGCACATTTAGCTCATCTGGGGAACCGTCTAACCGATATTGGATTTATAGATCTTAAAGATGCTGATATACAGCTTCGGCAGTAGTTAGCTGATAGACTCAGTGACTTGTAACTCAGGGTAGCGTCGTTGATCTTAGAGGGTGGCGGTTCGGGTCCTGAGCAGGAACGCTGACTGAATGATCAGATGGTCACTGATAGAGATTCTGCAGCTCTGGAAAGCAGCAGTTTCTTTGCTAATTTTGGTATACTACCAAACCCCATCACGGGCTTCCTTAGTGGAATTTCGGAATTGGCAGTCTATAATACTATTAGCGCATGGCGCGTGCTACTTGACTCCGAATAAAACAACTTCTAGTTCTGTCACTGGAATGCCAAGTACAACGCTACCGCGGAATGTATAATGCCAAATATGACCTTAAAATGCAGTAAGCGTTACCCTATGGGAGGAATTTTGCTGTTTGACCGTGCTTTAGCCTAACGGATAGAGAGAATCTAACATGAATTTCATAAGGGTGGCAATTAGTAGAAAGCAGAAAGACTACAATTTAAAAAGTAATGAAAGTAGAGAAAATTTACGTAAATGAAATAAAAAAACGGTCGCCAGCCTAATTAGGCATAATAATGTGCAAACATTATTCTCAGTGGATTTGTGTATACTCTTTCAAAAGGAACTTACGTTAATTCTTTCTTAGTTAAGTGCAACAGCATTGGTTAGCAATTACAGGAATGTAAAAGAAACTTTTCCCCTGTTAACTACAATCATCACTTCAACCTTTGACTAATTCAGCACAAAAGTCTCTCCAAAGAGAACACGAGACTAAGTAGTGCTTGACAAGAGTTCACGTATAACTAACATACATATACACATCGCAAATGCAATAATATGACACTGAAATAATACATTTCATATTCATTCCACAGTGGTACTGTATCAGATTCATGAGCAAAAACCAGATTAAAATTTACGTTACCCTGCTAGTAAAGATTAAAGTGGGGGGCCCTTAAACTGTCCGCTTCTTTATAAGTAATTATGCTCTCTGTTGTCTCTTATTGTTCATTTCTGTCGACGTACAGCTTTAGATCTACAATATTGCGAACCCCTAGTGGTTTTCTTGGGGTGGGGACACGAGATAATATGCATTGGTCTGCGAAGTTCCTTGCTCTTCAAAGGAACCATTATAAATACATTTGAATTTATAAATTTCATGGTTATTTTGGTTGGATTTTTCATGAGTTTTTACTAAAACAAAATCACCTATTTTGAATTTTGTTACTTTGATGCCCTTATTGTGCCTTTTAGCTCTGGTTTCCACTTTTTCTTTCATTCTTTTCCTAACCAGCTCTATTTTTCTCTTTCATATCAAGAACTACAATGGCTGGAAATTGCAAAGTTTCTTCAATTAAACTTTTACTTTTACAATTTAATAGGATTTCTTCAGGTGTAAAACCTGTAGTTTCATGAGAAAGGCTATTCATGTATTGTTTCGAAGATCTGTAACTCAACTCTCGCCATCTTCTCATATCGTCAGGTAGCTCTTTCGCTTTTGAGAGTTCAAAGTCTTTAACTACTGTGATCAATCCTTGGCCCAGCATCGTATTATCTGGAGGCTCTTTTGGTTTTTAAATTTCGAATTCATTCAAGACTGTAATCAGAACTTGCCCGAGTATCGTATCATCTGGAGGCTCTTCCTTCATCGGTGCCATTTCTAGTGCTGGATTTGGTTTGCAGCATCGTATTATCTGGAGGCTCTTTCGGTTTTTAAATTTCGAATTCATTCATGACTGTAATCAGAACTTGCCCGAGTATCGTATCATCTGGAGGCCCTTCCTTCATCGGTGCCATTTCTAGTGCTGGGTTTGAAGTATTGTTCCTTTTCCTCTATTTCTATGTATTCTCCCACAGAACTATCACCGAGTTATTTCTCACTATCTGACTCAATCATGAATGCAACTCTAAGACAACGAGCTAAATCATCAGTTGACATTTTTGATCATTTTCTAAATGCAGCGCTTGATCTATTATTTCAGGCACTTCCTCAACATCACTTTGAATGATTTTGGCTTTTACTTGGTGTAATCATTAGGCACTTCAATGATTCGCATGTTATAGTCGGACTCAACCTCACCCTCACTACTGCTGACAGTTGTATGTGTGGGATTTTCGTCACCCATAACCTTATTCATCCTGTTGAGGATTTCATCCTCCGTCCTATTTCTATTCATACTGGGCACTTTATCATCTTCTGGATTACTTTCTCTATTAACTGCTGCTCGCTTACCTTGCATGGCGCCTTTGTTCCTTTCACTAACTTCTATTAAATTTACTACACACGCGCCCTGCATGGGGCATCCTATTTCCCCCTCTTTTCTACCTATGTGTACTGTCTCTACTTCGCCGTTTCCTCTCTTTATTACACTATTGACTGTATAATTTTTTTCAACATTAATTACATCATCCCGCACTTTTTTACTCCTTGAGAACTCCTTTCTGCACAACATTTCCCTTTCTTGCTCTTATTAATTGACATGTCTCAACTTTTATTTGTTTCGGAGCCATTTACTATTGAAACTTTTTCACTGAAGTCTTTGATTATGCCATCTCATTTCATTGCAGCTATCTGAGTCTCAGAGCGGCTAGTTGATAGCTTCACCAAGTTCATCGCACACTGTGGCCTACTTTACAAGCGCCTGTCTGCTGCCTTGTCGCCCGTGCGTGACTCATAACGATTAACACCTGTCGCCCCACGTGCACCGACTAGTGACGTGTTCCTACCATTAGAATGTTGTATGCATTCATATTTATTATTTCTGTATGATTTCTCTCGTTTGGGCCTAAAGTCATTGCCCGTGCAGATCTGGCCCGTAGTACTTGCGGGCCCTGGTTTCTCGCATCATCTCTATTTTGAAAATATCATGGTGCACATGCCCTGCCGCGATATGAAATGTTACTGCGTCCTCTACCTCTGACTGTCTGTATCATGTTTACTTGATATCATTCATTCTCTGCTAGTTAGTTCTGGTCAAGGCTATCCCTGATTCGGTTATTATTGTTTGGACAATAATCACAGTTCCCTCTCCAGTGATCTTCATCTTCAACTCTCTCTGAGAATGAAGATAATCTTTCGTGGTAGCTTCCCACACATCTTTTCGAATCCTCTGGGAACTTCTTCCATAGTTCCCACACTATTTCGGATATTGTTCGCCTAGATCTTAAATGAGTCAATTCTCTGTACCATATTTCGCAAAATTCCTTCATGAAATTCCTGCCTCTATTATTGTACAGTCTAGCCATAACAAATTATCTCCACAAATAGTCCTGCTTCTGCTCTGACAAGTATTCATCAATAAATTTTTGATTAAATTCTTCAAATGACATCTGGTCTGTTTCTAGATTTAGTCCCCACCTTTTCACATCACCAAATAAATTTTCACCTGATCTGTCAAGTAATCTGTGAAATTTCTTTCGCAATTTTTCAGAAAGTCTAGAGGATGCCGTCCGTTATGTCTTTTTGCTGGGTCGAAACGTTGTTCGCCCTCTAATAATTTGCTTTAACTTACTGTCTCAGTGACATGATTAAGTTTTTCTCTTATTTTTCTTTCAGGATCGCACATCTTGCCGTGAAACTGAGTAGCGATTTGTTCACACTGCTGTTTGCTGTTTGTTATCTGTTTCCGTAACTCTCTTTCACTTTCTGTCAAGGATTGTTTCAGTTGAGCAATTTCGGTGTTACATGTAGTTAATGCTTCTCTTTTGAGATCGAATATTTTTTTGTCAATTTTAGTTATTACTAAAGGTTCTATTTCGTCTTGGATTTTTTTTTATTTCTATGTCAAATCTTTCATTAGTATCATTTACTTGCGATTGCATACCGGCAACATTACCTTTGATAACCTTTATTTCACTTTTTAACTCTCTAATGGCATTGCTCACTGCACCTACTTTTTAATTTGCTTCATCAATTTGCTTACTAATCTTAACCCCCTGTATTTAAATCTGCTTACTTTGTGTTTTCTCAAGTGTTTTAATTTGGTTGTTAATGTCGCTGCTCAGTGTTTTCTTTTGATAAGCCTGAGCTGCCATTTGTTCGTTAATATTGCTACTTTGTGCAGCAGGTTGATTGTTAATGCTTCGATCTTGTTCTGACCTTTGTTGATCCTGTGCTGAAATTTGAGTGGCAAAAAATTCTGCGAGATCTTGTGCTTTTTGGCTTTCCTGTTCTGATGCTTTCTCATGTTCAAATTCTGCTCCTTGCGACTCAGTCATTTTGCTTTTAACTTTCGATGAATCAAACATATCCATCGATTCGTTGATATACCCACAATAATTGATCGCGTCCTCTTCCCTGCCTTGTTCCATTTGTAATAAGTTCATTATTTGAATCTGTTCATTTACGTATGTATCACATTCCACGCAAGCCTGTTGGCGTCTCGTGGCATCATCTGTAGTTGAATCTGTCGAACTACTGCCACCTAATGCATTTTCTACATTCTCATTCCGCTCGTCTTGGTCTAATTTTGCTTTTGTGTGCATCTTTTATTCTGTTACAATTTTATATTTTTATTTTTCAAATATAGGAAACCCTCTACTGACTATTTCACCTGATATGTTACAGGCTCATGCCGCTGGACGTTTACTACTCGTTCTACTGTTGTTTTTCCTTCAATATTTACATTTTCCACTATCTCTGAGAGTAAAACTGAATAGCCTCTTGCCATGCGGCGCTAAGTACAACACTACTGGCGGCACACGCTACATGTTTCCTAATAACACAACTTGTAGTCCAGTCACGGTCGCCAAGTATAACACTACTGGAACAGTGCGCGTGCTGCTTGTTCCCTAATAACACAACTTCTAGTTCTGTCACTGGAAAGCCAAGTATAACGCTACTGTGGAATGTATAATGCCAAATATGACCTTAAAATGCTGAAAGCGTTACCCTCTGGAAGGAATTTTGTTGTTTGACCGTGCTTTAACCAAACGGACAGAGAGAATCGAACATGAATATCTGAAGAGTAGCAATTAGCAGATAGCAGGAAGGCTATAATTTAGAAAATAATATAAGTAGATAACAGAAACAAACTGTCTCCTGTCTAGTTAGGCATACTAATGTGCAAAAACTATTCGCAATGGATTTGTTTATACTCCTGCAAAAATAACTTTCATTTAATCTTTCTTAGTAAAGTACAATAAATAACTATAACGACCAGACAAACTACACAGTGTGCACCACCGTGCAGAAATGTAAAGGAAACATTTCCTCTGTTAACCAAGATCACCATCTCAACCTTTGACTAATTCAGCACAAAAATTGTTCTCAAAGACAACACGAGACTACGTACGCTACTAGCCATAAAAATTGCTACTCCACGAAGATGACGTGCTACAGACGCGAAATTTAACCGACATGAAGAAAATGCTGTGATATGCAAATGATCAGCTTTTCAAAGCATTCACACAAGGTTGGCGCCGGTGGCGAAACCTACAACGTGCTGACATTAGGAAACTTTCCACCCGATTTCTCATACACAAATAGCAGCTGACCGGTGTTGCCTGGTAAAACGTTGTTGTGATGCCTCGTATAAGGAGGAGAAATGCGTACCATCACGTTTCCGACTTTGGTAACGGTCGGATTGTAGTCTGTCGCGATTGCGGTTTATCATATCGCGACATTGCTGCTCGCGTTGGTCGAGACCCAATGACTGTTAGCAGAATATGGAATCGGTGGGTTCAGGAGGGTAATACAGAATGCCGTGCTGGATCCCAACGACCTCGTATCACTAGCAGTCGAGACGACAGGCATCTTATCCTCATGGCTCTAACGGATCGTGCAGCCACGTCTCGATGCCTGAGTCAACAGATGGGGACGTTAGCAAGAAACAACCATCTGCACGAACAGTTCGACGACGTTTGCAGCAGCATGATCTATCAGCTCGGAGACCATGGCTGCGGTTACCCTTGATATTGCATCACAGACAGTAGCGCCTGCGATGGTGTACCCAACGACGAACCTGGGTGAACGAATGGCAAAACGTCATTTTTTCGGATGAATTCAGGTTCTGTTTACAGCATCATGATGGTCGCATCCGTGTTTGGCGACATCGCGGTGAACGCACATTGGAAGTGTGTATTCGTCATTGCCATACTGGCGTATCACCCGGTGTGATGGTATGGGGTGCCATTGGTTACACGTCTCCGTCACCTCTTGTTCGCATTGACGGCACTTTGAACAGTGGACTTTAAATTTCAGATGTGTTACGACCCGAGGCTCTACCCTTAATTCGAACCCTGCGAAACCCTACATTTCAGCAGGATAATGGACGACCGCATGTTACAGATTGTGTACGGGCCGTTCTGGATATAGAAAACGTTCGACTGCTGCCCTGGTCAGCACATTCTCCAGATCTCTTACCAATTGAAAACGTCTGGTCAATGGTGGCCGAGCAACTGGCTCGTCACAATACGCCAGTCACTACTCTTGATGAACTGTGCTATCGTGTTGAAGACGCATGGGCAGCTGTACACGCCATCCAAGTTCTGTTTGACTCAATGCCCAGGCGTATCAAGGCCGTTATTACTGCCAGTGGTGGTTGTTGTGGATATTGATTTCTCAGGATATATACACCCAAAATGCGTGAAAATTTAATCACATGTCAGTTGTAGTATTATACATTTGTCCAATGAATAACCCTTTATCATCTGCATTTCTTCTTGGTGTAGCAATTTTAATGGCCTTCAGTGTAGTACCTGAGAAGCGTTCAATTTTAACTAACTTAAATATACACATCACAAAAGCAACGATATGACACTGAAATAACACGAGCAGAAACCAGATTCAAATTTACTATCCCCTGCTAATAAAGATGGAGGCATTCAAACAGTCCCTTTCTTTATAAGTAACTATACTCACATTTCAGAAACACTTTGCATCACATTAATGTTGTACTACAACTCCACTTAAGATTGTTTATCCTCAAATGCTTTAAAAAAATGTACGCTAGCAATATTCTTATTAAGCTTTGGAAATAAATTCAAGTTCAGTTTCAAATAGGATCAAATATAAGTGCCACATAACACCAGTTGTGAAGCAAGTGATTCCAACTAACCACATTTATGTTCATTGGTACTAAAACTTCGGCACTTTCAAATTAAAGCAGTTCATAACAAATTAAAACGTTTCATCAGTTAGGTATTATGTGCCTCTCTTTTTATCTATGAAACAAATGATTTAACTAGCAACTTTTATATGCTTTAAAACTGAACTTAGGCACATTTCAATGGAAGCAAATTAGCATTTCTTCATAATTAGGACACTCGATTTCTGGCACTATTAGCATTGGACCCTACTTGGTATAATGAAGAGGGCAGTTCAACGTTTAAACCAAGTATTTTGCAACACTGATTATTATTGCTAAAGCACACACAAGCACACTGGTTCATACTGAAATACATATCTGTTATCCAAATTTGTTGAATCAGGTACACAATATTGGTGGCAAGTACGTGGTGGCTATCAGGTCTCTTTCTGGCGGTTTTAAGCTCTATTTAATTCTTCTTGGTGGCGTTTTCATCATCCTTAGAGCTTTTGCAAATACGAAAGCACATTTTTTTACAGCCGGAATCACATCCGAGGCCAATCTATTATAGATTTGGTTACAGAATGCCTCACTTGGCACCTGCTGTGTCGACTATGCGACTGCTGGCCACCTATTGCCTAACGTACTCTCTCTCTCTTACCGCCCAGAATGATCGCCACTCCCACCCTTTCTTGAGCGCCAAGCCCCTTCCGTAGTGGAGGGGCTTCCTCATTTCTTTTCTTTCCTTACAAAACAACCCCGTAAGTATGAACCAGTTATTTATATACAATTTTGTTTTCATAAACATATTTAATAAAGTTTCATTATTTAAGCACACTGTTAAGTTGAACCAAAGTATACATCACACATTTCCATTTCCCTTCAACATTTTAAAGAACTTAACTCGTAAAGAATAAACACTTCATAGATACATACACATAATTACACTGCACCAGTTACTCACAGTCGATAATGGTGTTACAAGTCGAGCGCCTAACTAGGTCCAGTAAGTCCTTCGGTTGCTGGTAAGCTTTCGGGTACACGATGATGCATTACGCGTGCCTAACTCTGTGATTTTGTCCTTGTTATATCCCTTAATGAGGTTTTTTTTAGTATTGTAGCCTCTGAAATCTTGCAGCAACAGGGCACTTACAGCAATTAAAGAAACAGATTCCAAGTAGTAAATTATCTGCACATATGCGCAAGTTTCATTGGAGAGTGCAAGGAAGTTCAGAAACGTTAAGCCAATAGTTTATACGTGTTCGTACAGCAATGTCAGCTCTCGATAAGTGCGTCACTGCGGCGGAGTGCGTTTCTAATACGTTAGATGAGGTGCTACCTCAGGATCACTCCCGCTTGAACTTTTCACACCGGCCTAGTACTTTTGATCAGTTTCGGGAGATGATTGTCTCTGTAGAGGCACTTTCGTTTTTAGACGAATAACGCGAGAGCGTGGGTGGAATGCGGATATTGCCCTGGAGTAGTGAACCTCCAGTGGCGCGAGTGCTAAATCGGGTTTCTGATTACAGACGGTGTTATTGTTGTTGAGCGCCAGATCATTTAGTGCGCGAGTGTCCTGATAAGAGAAGTCCTAGATCTACCAGGTGACGCCGTAAGAGGCGGGGTCGCGAGCGCCTGGGTATCTGGCCTGGGGACTGTAAGGCTGTTAGTGTTGCTAAGTATCAGATTCTTCCATATTTATGTGCCCGACTCGGACAAGAACCTGTGTGTGCGCTCCTTGATTCGAACAGTTCGGTGTCATTGTTAGATCACCAGTGGTATTTGGACTTCCACCATTTGTGTAAATTCTCTTTCCCGCATCCTGTCACAGATATGCCGTGTCGCCGATGGGCGGGAGTTACCTCTTGTGGGCAAGGTGCGGGTCAGCTTGTCTGTCTGTTCGTAGGTTGTGTTCCAAATATGAACAGCATAGAGACAGAAGTGATGACACTTTCTACAGGACCCGACCGTCATTTTGCTGGACAATGCTCAAGCACGTACAGTGCAAGCGGTTACTGGTTTGTTTGACTGATGGGGCTGCTAAGTGCTATAGCACCTACTGCACTCCCCTGACTTAAGCCCACGTAAATTCAACTCGATTTCTAAACTGAAGGAAACACTTTCCGGCATTCGCTTCAGAACTGCTACAAATTCGTCGGGCAATAGACCGCGCCGCTCGAACTGTCAACACAACTGGCTCTGCTACGAGTATCCTACGACTTCCACATCGCTGGTGACTGAACGTCAGTAGAACTTTGAAACACGTTTAAACGCTTTAATCCACAATCGTATATGTCAGCGTACTCGAGTAGTGGCAAAGGTAATGAATTACTGGCAAATTTGATGGACTATGATCATTCCACCATGTTACGACATTTGCATGCAGTGGGGAAGGTTCAATAATTGAGTGTGGTTACCACATCCTCTAAGCCCAAAGCACAATAATCAGTGGGTAGCCATATGTGCAGCTCTGCTTACTCGTCATCAGTTGACTCGTACACAACACCGACCATTCCCATCCTGCATCATTACGGGTAACCAGAAATTATCAATGTGCTATCTTAAGGAACAGATAGAGGTTGTTGAACACAAACAAAGGACCAACACCCTACACAAAGACCTGCGCTCATCCACGAAAGATAATGTTACGCGTGTGTGTGTGTGTGTGTGTGTGTGAATTCCTAAGGGAGCAAATTGCTGAGGTCATCACTCCCTAGACTTACACACCATTTAAACTAAGTAACTTATGCTAAAAACAACGCCTGAGGGAAGATCCGAACCACCGGCGGGAGAGGCCGGGCAATTCGTGACATGGCGCCTCAAACCGGCAACTCGGCCGGCTAATGTTATGCATCTGGCACTACATCGACGATGTGATAAACTACGGATTGCTTCGCCGAGGAGTAAAGTCACTGCTCACAATTACTATCAACAACTGAGACGTCTTGCAGACGTAATCCAAGCTCAGCGAACAGGAAGCCTTCGTTAACTGATGCTACTCCGCAATATCGCCCGTCTGCGTTCTGCTACAGTGAAAAAACACAATGATCAGAAGTTGAATTGGGAAGTTATCCCACACCCACCTTATCCACCTGATCTTGAGCCCTTTGATTTTCTCTTTTCCGCTAGCTATAGAACAATCTTCGAGGAACTTCCTTTCTGCATGCAAATGCGCTTCTATCACGGCTCGACGACTCCGTAGCATGAGAACAACCTGACTTCAAAAGTCACGGAATCAAAAAGTATCTCAGCGTTGGCAGGCTGTTGTAAATAGTGAAGGAGAACGTGTTACCGATGATTAAAGGTTTTGTGTATCTGTAGTGTTTATTAAAGTTACGAAAAAACGCAGCTCTGGATAAGGTGATTGTTGATTGCCACTGCCACCTGGGCAAAGCATTTTATTACCGTGCAGAAACTACTGCAGGCCTTTAGGAAAGCAAGATATACAGCAGGTTTTCTCTTCTGTACCAGCCTTTTCATCTCAGAGTAGCAATTGCAACGTACGTCCTCAATTATTTGCTGGATGTATTTCAGTCTCTGTCTCCCTCTACAGTTTCTACCCTCTTCAGCTCCCTGTACTAACAAGGAAGCTATTCCCTGATGTCTTAACAAATCCTGTTCCTCCTTCTTGTCAGCATTTTCTGTATGTTCCTTTTCTCGCCTATTCCTCGGAGAACCTCCTCGCTCCTTACCTTATCAGTCCACCTAATTTTCAGCATTCATCTGTGGCACCACATTCCAAAGGCTTCGACTTTCTCCTGGTCCCACTTTCTCACAGTTCATGTCTCACTACCATACAACGCTATGCTCCTTTTCTTTCTTAAATTCAGACGTTTAATACTAGCAGACTTGCCCTTTTTTGCCTGTGATGGTCTGCTTTTTATGTCCTCCTTGCTCTGTCAATCAAGGGTTATTTTGCTGCCTAAATAAGAGAAGACAGTGAGATCGTCTTCTTCGTGATCGCCAATTCTGATATTAAGTTTCTCGATGTTGTCATTTCTGCTAATTCTCGCTACTTTCGTCTTCCTTCGATTTACTCTCTGTCCATATTCTGTACTCATTAAACGGTTCATACCAATGAACAGATTCTATAATTCTTCTCCCCTTTCACTGAGGATGGCAATGTCATCAGCGAATCTTAACACGGATATCCTTTCGTCCTGCATTTTGGGGTAGCCGCGCGGTCTGAGGCGCCCTTGCCAAGG
This sequence comes from Schistocerca piceifrons, assembly GCF_021461385.2. NCBI lineage: Eukaryota > Metazoa > Arthropoda > Insecta > Orthoptera > Acrididae > Schistocerca > Schistocerca piceifrons. The sequence continues at coordinate 407,415,787 of NC_060139.1, forward strand.
TTGGTGAGGCTATCCCCGTCGGAGTTTCGAGTCCTCCCTCAGGCATGGGTGTGTGTGTTGTCCTTAGCATAAGTTAGTTTAAGTCGTATGTAAGTTTAGGGACCGAAGACCTCAGCAGTTTGGTCCCACAGGATCTAACCACAAATATCCAATTATTCAATCCTGCATTTCTATCCCAATCTTTAAACTCTATTTCCGTCTTTGTTTCTTCGTTGAATAGATTGAAGAGTAGGGGCGGAAGGCTAAATCCCTATCTCCCAATCAACTTTATTCCGAGCACCTCGTTCTGGGTCTTTCAGTCAACTGTTCCCTCTTGGTCCTTGCACATGTTGTATATTACTCGTTTCTCTGTTTAGGTTACAGCTGTTTCTCTCTAAATCTCGAACATCTTGTACCATTTTACACAGTCGAACACTTTTTCCGGGTTGACAAAATCCTATCAACGTGTCTTGATTTTTTTTCGGTCTTGCTTCCATTATCAACCATAATATCAGAACTGCCTTTTTCATGCCTTTACTTTTCCTAAAGCCAGAATTATCAGTATCTAACAGATCGTATATTTTCATTCTTCTGTATATTATTGTTGACAACAAAGTGGATGCATGAGCTGTACTACTGATTCTTCCAATCTTCGGAATTACGTGGATGATGTTTTTCAGAAAGTTTGCTAATTTATAGAAATTTGAGTGTGGCAGGCTAAGAATAAATTCCTGAGAAATATCACCAGTCAGCAAGGTATCTTGGCCAATGAAGAAAAAATTGAAGCAATTCCTAACTTCCCATTTCCATTTCCTAAGGCGAAGAAACAGCTGAACTGTTTTCTAGACCTCCGTTATTCTTAGAGACATATCGTCTAGGACCAAGCTGTCGATAGTGTCGCATTGACCAACCTCTTCAAGCAAAACGTGCGTTGGAATTGCTCACCTGACTGTCAAGCCGCTTTTGAGAAGTTACAGACTACCTTGTCTGAGGCACGGGTATTATTTCACACAGATAGGAGTAGACTTTGGGTTAGCAGCTGATACCCAGTTTTCCAAGCCACGTGTTAAATAATTGTGAGCATGCTAATTCCTCGACCAAACGGGAACTATTAGCAGCAGTGTGGGCGTTTAAGTGCTTCCACAATTGTCTAGTGGGACGCCAAGCGGAAGTATACTGTGATCACAAAGCATTAAGCTTTCTGCTTAGCTGCAGACTGCTCCACCAGCTTTTTAGTTCGGAGGTCACACTCACTTCAAGAAGACAGCTTCGAGATACAGTGTGTAAGAGGAACAGACGTGTAGTGACCGACGCTTTGTCGAGACTACCTCAACGGTAGCAAAATGTCACTTTGAACACAGACAGTTAAAACGGCATCCAGATGTTGATGATGAAAGATGTCACACAGACGATGTTTTCTGCAAGACAATGATCTTACCTGACATGGCATAAAACAAAAAAAAAAAAAAAAGCTTTTGTTTTGCAGTCATGCAAAGCTAACATCCCATATTTAGCAGAAGACAGTGCCATATACTATTGGTGAATTCCGAGTTGTCAGCAACACAGAAATCCTCCTAAATCAATAGGGAAACTCATTTGTCATACACACACGTTGCGTGCAGTAATTTTGGAGCACAAAGGCGTACATATAAATTCAACCAGTACTGCTGCTTCCCCAACATCCAAGGCACAATACAATTTATGATTAAGACATGCTTGATTTGTGAGAAAATAACAGCCACCAAGTTCAGCCGCAAGGGAATATTGCATGAAATTGCTCCAAACAGAGCAACGCAATTGATCGCTGTTGATACATACAGACCTCTTCCACGATCAAATGCTCGGGTTAAGTATTATGATAGCACTGTATGATGTATTTAGCAGATATTTACGGCTGTATGCAATCCAGAATGCAAAGATTACGTTTGTCATTCGCCGAATACGGGCAAACTATTTTTCTGGAGTGCGAAAGCCCGAGGCGCTGCTCTCCGACAACAAAACACAATTTATGAGGGCAAGTGGAGAGTATTTCTCCTGAACAATGGAATCAGGCGAACACTAATTTTTAAGTATCAACCTGAATGGAATACTGTTCAACGAAGTTTTTGCAAGCCATGTCAGTTTAAGCGTATGTATGTGGAGTGAGATCATGAGCAGACCAATTTGTTTGATTATCTGGAAACCTTTGGGCGAATAGTGAATGATTTACTTAACGTGTCAACAGGTACACTCAACGTGAACTGCTGTTCGACGACCCAGGGGATAACGAATCATCCCAAAGATTTTGCGACACTGACAATGTCATACAGTTAGGCTAGCCTTGACAAGCACAAGGAAATCCTACTTCCGTAAGGAAGGCACGCATATTCACGGATGCAAATTTCTAACAATCCTAAGTCGTTCCCTATTGCTAAGAAGATAATTGCGGATACATACGGCTGGGACATATTGAGATTATACTAATCAACCACCAAGTGTCGTATTTACTTTGCTTTCCCGGTTCCAGAAGAATAAGAACTTTATAACAAAATCAGGATATGTAATGTTCTACAAATAAACGAACTCGTGAGACACAAGCTGTGTCATGCAGCAGTATATAGATTATTACCATGAAGTTATTTTATTTGCTGTTTTGCATAACCCAGCTATTTATATGTGAGTTAGATTGTAAGAGATTTTGTTCCGTTTACCTTACAATAAGCTGATTCATGAACTAGATAAGGCTCCAAATTTTGGTGAGTCAGATAAATTTGTAATTTTTTATGCTTTCGTTACGGTTGGAAAGTTTCTGTCGACAGATGTGTGTCGTTTACTTTACTAGTACTCATCACGTATCGCTTCATACGGACGTGCCCGTGTAAGTATTACAACCAGTTTGAAGTGCTTTAAACTTGCCGTATTTGTACAACTTTTTGCGCTGTGTGAGGTTTGTGCGTTGCAGGTACGTACTTGCTGGTATATTTGCGAATGCTTTCAAATGCGATGTAATGATCAGTTGCCTTATAATTTGTACAGGCGTTTCTGCCGTGCTGCGGAGACGTATAAACTCTAACAATGTGTCGAGAAGTGCTGTGTTGGCTGTTTCAACGGGTTATTCGCAGTGTGGGTACCCATTGACTGTTGAAGTTAGGTACACAATAACTGCGAGAAGCGAGCTGTTAAACTCATCTCCGCGACGTTACAGAGAGATCCATGGAAAAGGCTTGAAATGTCTGCATTCCTGGCAGAAGTCAGTCTTGCATTTAACATTAATGTTTAAAGCTATTTCTGTAGACTCGTTTTTAATGAGAAAGCATGTTGTGTAGAAACGTTTCCCTCCCACTCTAAAGTTTGACAGTATGTAGTGAACGTATTTAGGCCGGTCATGTTTCCTGTTTTCTTTGTTTTTGGCCTTATCTCTTGCCTTTTTTTTTTTATAAGCTACGGTATATGAGTCAATATACACGCATCAAAAAAGTTTTGCAACACCTCGGTTCCGAGAGTTCCGGGACCTGTACAGAAATCTGGAATAGAGATCGACATAAATTGTATTTTGTACCACCATACAGCTAGACATTCAGAGCTCGTGGTCCAGATTGCTGCACACATCGGTACCTCTAATACCCAGTAGCACGTCCTTTTGCATTGATGCATGCCTTTATTCGTCGTGGCCACAAGTTCATCAACGCACTATTGGTCCAGATTGTCCCACTCCTCCACGGCGATTCGGCGTAGGTCCATCAGAGTGGTTGGTGGGTCACGTCGTCCATAAAGAGCCCTTTGCAATATATCCCAGGCATGTTCGATAAGGTTCATTTCGGGAGAACATGCTGGCCACTCTAGTCGAGCGATGTCGTTATCGTGGAGGAAGGCATTCACAAGATGTGCACAATAGGGGCGTGAATTGTCGTCCATGAAGACGAGTGCCTTGCCAATATACTGCCGATACGGTTGCACAGTCGGTCGGAGGATGGCATTCAAGTATCGTGCAGCCGTTACGGCGCCTTCCGTGACCACCAGTGGCGTACGTCGGCCCCACATAATGACACCCCAAAACTGCAGGGAATCTCCACCTTGCTGCACTCACTAGACGATGTGTCTAAAGCGTTCAGCTTGGCAGGGTTGCCTCCAAACATGTCCCCGACGATTGCGACATTCGTCGGTGAATAGAGCGTGATGCCAATCCTGAGCGGTCCATTCGGCATGTTGTTCGGTCCATCTGTACCCCGCTACAAGGTCTCGTGGTTGCAAAGACAGATCTCGCCATGGACGTCGGGAGTGAATTAGCGCATCATACAGCCTATTGCACACAGTTTGAGTGGAAACACGGCGTCCTGTGGTTGCACGGAAAGCATTATTCAACATGGTGGCGTTGCTGTCAGGGTTCCTCCGATCCACAATCCATAGGTAGTGGTCATCCACTGCAGTAGTAGCCCTTGGACGGCCTGAGAGGCATATAATCGGCAGTCCCTGTATCTTCTCCATGTCCGAACAACATCGCTTTGGTTCACTCCGAGACGCCTGGACACTTCCCTTGTTGAGAGCCCTTCCTGGCACAAAGTAAGGATACGGACGCGATCGAACCGCGGTATTGACGGTCTAGGCATGGTTGCATTGCAGACAACCCGAGCCGTATACGTCCTTCATTGGGGAATGACTGGAACTGATCGGCTGTCGGACCCCCTCTGTCTGATAGACATTGCTCAGGCATGGTTGTTTACATCTTTGGGCGGTTTTAGTGACATCTCTGAACAATCAAAGGGACTATGTCTGGGAGACAATATCCAGAGTCAACGTCTGTCTTCAGGAGTTCTGGGAACCAGGGTGATGCAAACCTTTTTTTCATGTGTGTGTATGTCCGCAAGGTTGTCACTGAGATCAGTTTATTTGTCATAATACAGTACTAAAGTTTGTGGTACGATTTTTTTCATGAACGCCATAGGTAAATCACATAATGTAGACCCCTCTTCCTGACGACAACAACTCTGTTGTCCCATGTTATTTTTCTCTAGATACGCTACCTTCCCGATGTCAAACCTGTAATGCAAGTCATATATCCAGATGAAGCTATGATGTCAAATGCCGCTCTGCTGTGGGGCATTAGGTGGATTTGCCACCAGCTACAGGGCTAATGGCAGGATGAAATTGAATTTCTCTCTCAACGAAAAGCAACTCGATCACAGTGGAAGCTGGCATTGGCGAAACTGAATTTCATTACTATAAAATCATTGTTAAAAGGTATTTAAAAAATGAAAGAAACGCTCTCCACAATATTTTAAGCAAATGTAACTAAATATCCTTCCGATCCAGCTTTCACACTATGGGCAATGTATATATGTACATAGTTGTTGATGTTCGTATATATTTAAAAAATGCTCTTAGCACTATGGGACTTAAGATCGGAGGTCATCAGTCCCCTAGAACTTAAACCTACTAATCTAAGGACAACACATACATCCATGCCCGAGGCCGGATTCGAACCTGCGACCGTAGCGGTCGCGCGGTTCCAGACTGAAGAGCCTAGAACCGCTCGGCCACACTGGCCGGCCGTATATATTTATGTAACATATTGTTTATTCTTTGTGTTGTGTTGAAAGACGTCATTTCAAGCAAACTCTCTGCCACATCAAAAATATCTTATAACCAATGTATAAAGTGACACGAATTGAAATGCATTTTAGGTCACATGCAAAGAAACTCTTTATCGAAACTACAAAAATAACTGAGGCTTTCATGTGAAGAACTCACTAATACAAAGGAGCAATGCCATTTTTTGATGACAATATTTGTCTTTTGATGATCATTTCTTTCCCTACAGTTACTGATGTATTTTCTTTGTATGTAACTAAAATATCGTTTCACAACCTTGTAATATCCAGTTAAAAGACCGAACATAACTGTCATCGAGGAAAAAAGTTGAAAACGTTAGGAGTAGATCGTGAAATGCTAATGCGTACTATTTGTCATTCTGTTAAACGTGTTGATAAAACTATTGTATATAATGCCTGGATGTTCAAGTTACCAGTTCGCTATTTTTGCAGAAGTAGTATATTGTTCACTGTTTTAACGCAGATGGAAATGATTCCAACTGTATAGCGTCAGCTACCGTTGGGGGCAGTGAGGTGTCTCGGATTAATTTTTACCCCTCAAGTTTTAACTACATAAATTAAGGATTTTATTGTCCTGTACGATCTGTAATGAGGTAGCGACGTGTTTTTGCTCTTTGAATGTTCAATTGTTTTCCTTAACATGGGTCAGAAAACGGCATTAGGGAGAAAAATTTGCTCTCGTCAGCTTGTTGAAGTATAAGCTTTTGTGGCGAACTCCGCAATATAGAATTAGTTGCTGTTAGAATTTGATTACTATATATTATGACGGAGAAAGAAAGTAAGGTCGAATGTATCTGAAACTGTAACATGAGTGCACTGTTGGAGCTTGTTATCTTACATGCTTGAAGCAATAATAAATCAAACTGGTAAAATAAATTCTTCTTCCGTTATTTTAATATTTATGTCCCAAGATTAAATTGCTTCACATCTCCTCCCGCAGGAGGTCAGAGTCCTCCCTTTGGCATGGTTGTGTGTGTGTTGCTCTTAGCATAAAGTTAGTTTAAGTAGTGTGTAAGTCTAGGGACGGCTGACCTCAGCAGTTTGGTGCCCATAGGAATTCACAGGTATTTGAACGTCTTTTGCTCCTCATCGACAGAAGTAAAGAATCGCGTATTTTTGGAAGGTGGTCCGTCTAATGCAATTAGTTACATTTAGCTGCGCTACATGAACAATATCTCGAGAATACAGAAGCAACTAAGGAATGACGGAAAATATAACAATTAATAATCATTATCTTCCATACCTCCCTCAGCCCGTGCATAGCGGTTACACGTTATTTAATTAGCTGTAAGACGTGGAACTCGTAGTGTGACACTGTAGCAGCCAGATAATACTGTTCGTGATTTACACATTCCCTGTTAAAAAGGAAATGATATAGAAGAACGGCCTTGACCTTATAGTTGCAGTCGTCCTGATGTTTGCCTAAATTAATTTCGGGAAAGCAAGGGAAACCTGCAACAGCCGAACGGAGATTGAAACGTCCATCCTTCTGCTTACAACGCTTGCCGGGTTAGAAGCGATCAACCTCATTCGGTTTATCCTTAATACAATTCGAGGAAGAGGAAGAGATTCGTATTTAACGTCCCGTTGACAAAGAGATCATTAAAGACGGAACGCAAGATAGGATTAAGGGAGGATGAGGAAGGGAATTGGCGTGCCCTTTCAAAGGAACCATCCCGGTATTTGTCTGAAACGATTTAGGGAAATCATGGAAAACCTAAGTCCGGATGGACAGACGTGGATTTGAACAGTCGTCTTCCCGAGTGTGGTCCAATGTTCTAGCCACTGCGCCACCAAGGTCGGTTTAATACGATTTACTGTTCTGTATACACTTTCCTGCAAACCTATGCTGTTGGTAACTTGTTCATTGATCTCAGTCAACGCAGACACTACACACACATAATTCCTTACAAAAAAAAATCTTGTGCTTACACTGTCAACTGATTCATGTGGTCGGAAACGAATACACATTAGTAGCCGCTCTGCAGCCGACTACACCGGTAGACATACATTTAGAACCAATAAATTAACTTTTTTGTGTACATGTCCGTTCTTTTGGTACAATTTAATAATTCCGCGTCGAAATGACACAGCACGCTATTAAAGAACGGAAAACGAAATTGCCCGGCCAACTGACAGAAGTAGAGTGCGGTAATTCGTTTTCTATATTTGAAGTGAAACGACGCTGCAGCAATACAAGCTGAAACGTTATAAGTATACGGCAGCAATTCACCATCCAATGACACAGCTGTTACATAACTGCGTGTGAAAATGCAGGAAAAATCATCTTCCTGTGACAAACATGATATCGAAATAAAAGTGGAAGTCTTCGTGTTGGAAGACGAAGATACCACAGCCGAGACGGTAGTGAAAAAAGTGGAAATCATTTGTGGACTAGATTCCCACACCTTGCGCGACATTTTCAGCAGTGTCAGACTAATACAGACCACTACTTTAGCCGCCTAATCACCGTCGACGAGGGTTGGGTGTTTACCATCATTCAGAGGCAAAGGAGCAAAGCAAACATGAACGGAAACCCGCTGCACAGAAAGGTCCTACCATCATCGCCTAAAGTGATGCTGAGTGTTTTTCGGGCCTAACGCTAACGGATTATGCTTGTAAAGGGCCACCCGTTACGGGAAAATACTGCCGGGATCTCCTGACGAGATTATTGAAGGCTTCCTAGGCAAAGAATCGCGGGAAGCTATCCTACACATTTTGTCTATTCCTCGAAGAAAACATCTGAGTTCGTTCTACATACAAAACAGTCACACGTGATTCTTCTACATCTACATCTACAGGGTGTTTCAAAAATGACCGGTGTATTTGAAACGGCAATAAAAACTAAACGAGCAGCGATAGAAATACACCGTTTGTTGCAATATGCTTGGGACAACAGTACATTTTCAGGCGGACAAACTTTCGAAATTACAGTAGTTACAATTTTCAACAACAGATGGCGCTGCAAGTGATGTGAAAGATATAGAAGACAACACAGTCTGTGGGTGCGCCATTCTGTACTTCGTCTTTCTACTGTAAGCGTGTGCTGTTCACAACGTGCAAGTGTGCTGTAGACAACATGGTTCATTCCTTAGAACAGAGGATTTTTCTGGTGTTGGAATTCCACCGCCTAGAACACAGTGTTGTTGCAACAAGACGAAGTTTTCAACGGAGGTTTAATGTAACCAAAGGACCGAAAAGCGATACAATAAAGGATCTGTTTGAAAAATTTCAACGGACTGGGAACGTGACGGATGAACGTGCTAGAAAGGTAGGGCGACCGCATACGGCATACCACAGCGGGCAACGCGCAGCTAGTGCAGCAGGTGATCCAACAGCGGCCTCGGGTTTCCGTTCGCCGTGTTGCAGCTGCGGTCCAAATGACGCCAACGTCCACGTATCGTCTCATGCGCCGGAGTTTACACCTCTATCCATACAAAATTCAAACGCGGCAACCCCTCAGCGCCGCTACCATTGCTGCACGAGAGACATTCGCTAACGATATGGTGCACAGGATTGATGACGGCGATATGCATGTGGGCAGCATTTGGTTTACTGACGAAGCTTATTTTTACCTGGACGGCTTCGTCAATAAACAGAACTGGCGCATATGGGGAACCGAAAAGCCCCATGTTGCAGTCCCATCGTCCCTGCATCCTCAAAAAGTACTGGTCTGGGCCGCCATTTCTTCCAAAGGAATCATTGGTCCATTTTTCAGATCCGAAACGATTACTGCATCACGCTATCTGGACATTCTTCGTGAATTTGTGGCGGTACAAACTGCCTTAGACGACACTGCGAACACCTCGTGGTTTATGCAAGATGGTGCCCGGCCACATCGCAGGGCCGACGTCTTTAATTTCCTGAATGAATATTTCGATGATCATGTGATTGGTTTGGGCTATCCGAAACATACAGGAGGCGGCGTGGATTGGCCTCCCTATTCGCCAGACATGAACTCCTGTGACTTCTTTCTGTGGGGACACTTGAAAGACCAGGTGTACCGCTAGAATCCAGAAACAATTGAACAGCTGAAGCAGTACATCTCATCTGCATGTGAAGCCATTCCGCCAGACACGTTGTCAAAGGTTTCGGGTAATTTCATTCAGAGACTACGTCATATTATTGCTACGCATGGTGGATATGTGGAAAATATCGTACTGTAGAGTTTACCAGACCGCAGCGCCATCTGTTGTTGAAAGTTGTAACTACTGTAATTTCGAAAGTTTGTCTGCCTGAAAATGTACTGTTGTCCCAAGCATATTGTAACAAACGGTGTATTTCTATCGCTGCTCGTTTAGTTTTTATTGCCCTTTCAAATATACCGGTCATTTTTGAAACACCCTGTACACGGATACACTGCAAATCACATTTAAGTGCCTAGCAGAGGGTTCATCGAACCACCTCAAAAATTCTCTATTATTCCAATATCGTGTAGCGCGTGGAAAGAATGAACACCTATATCTTTCCGTACGAGCTCTGATGTCCCTTATTTTATCGTGGTGATCGTTCTTCCCTATGTGGCTCGGTGTTAACGAAATATTTTCGCATTCGGAGGACATAGTTGGTGATTCGAATTTCGTGAGAAGATTCCGTCGCAACGAAAAACGCCTTTTTATTTAATGATGTCCAGCCCGGATCCTGTATCATTTCTGTGGCACGCTCTCCCATATTTCGCGATAATACAAAACGTGCTGCCCGTCTTTGAACTTTTTCGATGTACTCAGTCAGTCCTATCTGGTAAGGATTCCACACGGCGTAACAGTATTCTAAAAGAGGACGGACAGACGTAGTGTAACAGTCTCCTTAGTAGGTCTGTTACATTTTCTGAGTGTCCTACCAGTAAAACACAGTCTTCGGTTAGCGTTCCCTACGAAATTTTCTGTGTGTTCTTTCCAGTTTAAGTTGTTCGTAATTGTAATTCCTAAGTATTTAGATGAATTTATGGCCTTTATATTTGACTGATTTCTCGTGTAACCGGAGTTTAACGAGTTCCTATTAGCACTCATGTGGATGACATCACAATTTTCGTTATTTAAGGTCAAATGCCACGTTTCGCACCATTCAGATACCTTTTCTAAATTGGGTTTCAGTTTTTTGTGATCTTCTGATGACTTTATTAGTCGATAAACGACAGCGTCATCTGCAAACAACCGAAGACGGCTGCACAGATTGTCTCCCAAATCGTTTATATAGATAAGGAACAGCAAAGGGCTACGAACTGTGACCTCTGACAGGAAATCACAAATCCAGTCACGTAACTGAGACGATATTCCATAAGCACGCAATTTCACTACGAGCCACTTGTGTGGCACAGTGTCAAAAGCATTCCGGAAATCCAGAAGTACGGAATCGATCTGAAATCCCTTCTCAATAGCATTCAACACTTCATGTGAATAAAGAGCTAGTTGTGTTTCACAGGAACGGTGTTTTGTAAACGCGTGTTGACTGTGTGTCAATAGACCGTTTTCTTCGAGATAATTCATAGTGTTCGAACACAACATGGTTCCAAAGTCCTGCTGCATATCGACGTTAACGATATGCGCCTGTAATTTAGTCGATTACTCCTACTACCTTTCTTAAATATTGATGTGACCTGTGCAACTTTCCAGTCTTTAGGTGCGGATCTTTCGTCGAGCGAATGGTTGTATATGGTTGTTAAGTATGGAGCTAATGCATCAGCATACTCCGAAAGGAACTTAATTGGTATACGGTCCGGACCGGAAGACTTGCCTTTATTAACTGATTTAAGTGCTTCCCTACTCCGAGGATATTTACTTCTACGTTACTCACGTTGGCAGCTGTTCTCAATTTGAATTCTGGAATATTTACTTCGTCTTCTTTTGTGAAGGAATTTCGGAAGGTTGTGTTTAGTAACTCTGCTTTTGCAGCACTGTCTTCGATAGTATCTACACTGTTATCCCGCAGAGAAGGCATTCATTTTTTGTTGCCGCTAACATACTTCTCATGTGACCAGAATCTCTTTAGATTTTTTGCTAGGTTTCGAGACAACGTTTCGTTGTGGTAACTGTTATAGGTATCTCGCATTGAAGTCCGCGCTAAATTTCGAGCTTCTGTAAAAGATCGCCAATCTTGGGTTCAAAAGGCTCTGAGCACTATGGGACTTAACTTCTGAGGTCATCAGTCCCCTAGAACTTAGAACTACTTAAACCTAACTAACCTAAGGACATCACACACATCCATGCCCGAGGCAGGATTCGAACCTGCGACCGTAGCGGTCGAGCGGTTCCAGACTGTAGCGCCGAGAACCCCTCGGCCACACAGGCCGGCCCACTCTTGGGGGATTTGCGTCTGTTTAAATGTGGCATGTTTGTTTGTGCTATCAACATTTACCTCACCTCCTGGTATTCTCCTGTAATGGCAGTCAGTGACTCCTTCCTCTTTCTTTGAAGGAACAAACAATTATGCAGCAGGAATTACAATCATGAAGACAAAGTGATTTCCTCAGCACCCAAAACGCAGAATTGAACAGTCAAAGTCTGCCATCATTGGATAAACTTAGTCTAATCAATGGGTGAACAAGTGTGGGAGAAATAACACTAACGCCACGTCTCATGCTACGAGCTTAACATTTTTGTGGTGATTTGTCGCTATGAGCACACCTCGAGTGAGTATAATGGAATCCGTGACATAATTGCGAGACTAGAGTGTGTCTAGAAAGCGAAACAAGAGGAGAAACAACGATAATGTATGTCATACTTCGACCTGTAATCCCCTAAAGCAGCCACGGTCTCCTGGCGAAGCCAGCGCTCCTGGCGGCCAGCCACGCAGGGTCGTTTGCTGCGAGGAGCGCGCCACAGCGGAACAGTGGCGGTGGGGTGGCCCCCGGCGTATGATTTAGCACCGCGACCTACATAAAGTGGCCCGGCTTAACGCCGCCATATTACTGCCGATGAATGGGCGCCGCCGCCAGGAAATACGTTCTGTAAATCAGTCCTCCGTTTTAATTGCCTATGCAAATTGCTACTGTGTCTCTGGGCTGCCCAGTGCCCAGTGTCCCACCGGGTGTTGTTGTTCTGGCGCGCTGGCGCTATTAACGGCTGCGTGTCGGCGGATCGGCCAGCGCCAGTGGCTGGGGGCCTTCCCCGTAACACGGGCGTGGCCTCGCTTCACGGCTCCCCTGACAGATGGCTCCACCGTTGCCACCACCACCACCACCACCACCACCACCGTCATCACTACCACCACCACGGGCTGGAGCTGGGCGTCAGATGTCAATAATAGTCGTTGTTACTGGAATGGAGCGGCGAATCCCGAGGGTACTTGTTGTGTCTAGTTACACTTCTTGTGACTTGATGGGACAGAAATGAGAAGAAATTTCGCAAATAGTTCAGCGGAAATGAGAACGAATTTTGCAAATAGTTCTGGGCTCAGGAGATGAGCTGTGTTAAGGTTGCACAGAAATCTAATTTTCCTAAATTGTTTTTCTATATTGCTATGAGTAGTAACATGAGTACTTAGATGTATGGGTGGCGTATAGCATGAACAGTTAATGAACAATTACGTACTAATGCTCCTAACACAAAAGGTTTATAAAAGGCTTTTGTGTTGTGTTCGAAAGCAATAATTCTTGCATGCCTTTAGTATTTTTTTCCATCATCAGCAACTACAGTCGCATAAAAGAGATTTCATTTCCTTAACCGGATCTAGACACTTAGTGCTTTCCTTCAGAAGGCTGCACAGAAAAATATACCACAAATAAGTAGAAGTTAGATAAGAATATTGAAGCGAAGAACGAAAAGTTTTTAAAAAAATTAAAAATTTAAGAAGAAAATAGTAGATACTTAGGAATTTAAGATGAGGATATACAAAACTACTATTCTACCAGTTATGCTGTATGGGTGTGAGACTTGGTCTCTCACTGTGCAAAATGAAAAGCCGTTTCGAGTATTTGGAAAGAATATTTTGAGGAAAATTTTCGGAGCAAAAAGGGATGACATTAGCGGAGAGTGGCGAAAACTGCATAACGAAGAGGTTCACAAACTATATTCAAGCCGTGACATAATCAGTATTATTAAATCACGTAGGCTGCGATGGGCGGGTCACGTAGCTCGAATGGATGAGGGCAGGGCAACGCGCAGAGTACTGGTAGGGCACTTAGAGGGAAAATGTCCTGTGGGGAGACCGAGGCGTAGATGAGAGGACAATGTGAAGGCTGATTTGAGGAGCCTAGGTATTGAATGTGAATGGAAGAAAATAGCCCAAGACAGGGACAGATGGCGAAAATACGTTGCTGCGGTAATGGACTCTCGAGTCCGGTATGACCAGTGAGTATGTAAGTAAGTAAGTAAGTAAGTACTTATAACCCTCGCATTATTGGTGAGCGTCGACAGTAAGATGCATGCAGGATACTGCTGTAGTCCTACATAAATACAAGAGCAATAAGTAACACAGTAATGAACCCATTAATACAAAAAAAGCTCGCAATATCATTCAGATGGTTCATAGCAGCAGCTCAAAATTGGGATAAGGAAGCCAAACATCTAGTACAGACAACTGGAGCTAATCAGCATGGATATCTCGAGGTTGATCTCAGAGTAGGGGTAAAAAGTACGATTAAATAATAAAATAAAACATTACACAACTATAGTTGTCATCAGGCATAAACGAAAACGTAAGTGCTCATAAGCAGCGTCATAAGTAATACACAAAAACCTAATGGTAAATAAAATACGTTAATACCAACAACAAGTGCCGCTATGGATGAGATTTTGGGACCTAATCTTCAAACTGCTGTAGTGAGGTCAGTAGTGTGCTAGTAGGGAACCTGTCAGAAGAATAAAACGAAGTGCCAGAAACTGTAACAGGAGTAACTGTAGAGACAGTTCTCTATGACTGGCTAATAGAAAGTGTCGGAAAATTACTACAGAGAAATGAAGCTTGGGCACAACTGCATTATTGTGATAGAACTAGTACTGGAATATATGGAGGTCGCAAGAACGTTTCGTGAAATAACTGTAACTAGCGGCATTTAAGCCACTTGTATAGTACTGTAAGTTTTAGACTACAGTGAAGTGGTGTAGCGATGTCAAAAGCGAGGGAGCAGGAAATACGGGTACGGTAAAAGGACACGAGATGCATCAAGGGGCGACAAGCAATAAGTGGAGTTAATGGAAAAACAATTCGTAGTCAGTAGCTAAAACGAAGTGTCAAGACTAATTAATGTTTCCATAAGGTGAGGTTCAAAAACGGTAAGGTATTTCATAAAATGCATTTTAACCATCAGCTGTTTACTGACCCGTTAGTCATCTAACGTTTTCGGTTATTAACCATCAGCCAAGAGATAGGGTACAACAGATTAGTTAAAAGCATCCCATATTCCTTTAAAGCTGAATAATGTCGAAATTATCCATTGTAAGTGTACGAACAATTTGTCTTAGAACTCACTATGTGATCAAAAGTATCCAGACACCCCCAAAACATACGTTTTTCATATTAGGAGCATTGTGCTGCCACCTACTGCCAGATACTCCATATCGGCGACCTTACTAGTCATTGACATCGTGAGAGAGCAGAATGGGGCGCTCTCCGGAAGTCACTGACTTCAAAAGTGGTCAGGTCGTTGGGTGTCACTTGTGTCATACGTCTGTACGCGAGATTTCCACACACCGAAACATCCCTAGGTCCACTGTTTCCGATGTGATATTGAAGCGGAAACGTAAACGACACATACAGCACAAAAGTGTACAGGCCGACCTCGTCTGTTCACTGACAGAGACTTCCGACAATAGAAGAGGGTCGTAATGTGTAATAGGCAGACATCTATCCAAACCATCGCACAGGAATTCCAAAGTGCATCAGGATCAACTGCAAGTACTATGACAGTTAGGCAGGAGGTGAGAAAACTTGGATTTCATGGTCGAGCGGCTGCTCATAAGCCACACATCACGCGTAACTGTAAACGCCAAACGACGCCTCGCTTAGTGTAAGGAGCGTAAACATTGGACGATTGAATAGTGGACAAACGTTGCGTGGAGTGACGAATCACGGTACACATGTGGCGATCCGATGGCAGGGTGTGGGTATGGCGAATGCGAAGTGAACGACATTTGCCAGTGTGTGTAGCGCCAGCAGCAAAATTCGGAGGCGGTGTTGTTATGGCGTGCTAGTGTTTCTCATGGAGGGGGCTTGCACCCTTTGTTGTTTTGTGTGGCACTACCACAGCACATGCCTACAACACTTTCTTGCTTCCCACTGCACAATTCGAGGATAGCGATTACATCTTTCAACACGATCAAGCACCCGTTCATAATGCACGGACTGTAGCGGAGTGGTTACACGACAATAACATCTCAGTAATGGACTGGCCTGCATAGACTCCTGACTTCAATCCTACAGACCACCTTCGGGATGTTTTGGAAGCCCGACTTCGTGCCAGGCCTCACCGACCGTCATCGATACCTCTCCTCAGTGCGGCACTCCGTGAAGAATGGGCTGCCATTCGCCAAGAAACCTTCCAACAACTGACTGAACGTATGCCTGCGAGAGTGGAAGCTGTCATCAAGGCTAAAGGTGCGCCAACACCATACTGAATTCCGGCATTACCGATGGAAGATGCCACGAGCTTGTAAGTCATTTTCAGCCTAGTGTCCGGGTACTTTTGAGCACATAGTGTATCATTTATCACGCAGACAGACATCACAGGAGAAATAAGACGAACGTTTGTAAACCTCATGCGTGCCGCCGTTGTTAAAGTACACCTTTAATGGGATACTGTCGGTATCCATACGCGGTGTCGAGACGAAGGCCATAAACGCCACAGATGAAAGGATTGAACGATAGATGTGAAGATGTGTACGGGCGACTATTGACCAACTGACCACCCAGATAAATGAAGGGGCTACCAACAGCGTCTCCTCAACGACCGTTACTGCGTACGGCACTATGCATCAAGCGCTTGGTTCATGCGCCCATGGTGGCTGCTGGAATTTGCACGCCTACTCCGCACATAGCTGGCCGCCTTTTCGGTTGAGTAACGTTTTATGCTCCATCGGGCAGATGGTGTGGACGAAGTGAAACGTCCGAAAGCAATTAATTTGCAACAATCGTCGGAAGGGTCCAGGCTGGAGAGCATTCTCTTTCTGATCTCGTTATTCTTGAAGGCACAGTGAATCAACTCAAGTATGAATCTACTCTTGAGGACCCCTGCATGCAGTTTGTTTCTCCTTGGCACGATGGCATCCGCCAGCAGGACAATGCAACTTGTTACACAGTCTCAGTGTACGTGCGTGTTTCGAAGGGCACTAGGATGAGTTTACCATACTCCCCTGGCCACCAAACTGCCCGGTGTAAAACCCGATCGAGAATCTGTGGGACTAGCTCTATGTAGTTGTTGGGGCCATGGAGCCTCAACCGAGAAACCTGGCGCCGTTCAAAAATGGTTCACATGGCTTTAAGCACTTTGAGACTTAAAATCTGAGGTCATCTCGCCTAGACTTAGAACTACTTAAGTCTAACTAATCTAAGGACATGACACGCATCCATGCCCGACGCAGGATTCGAACTTACGATCGTAGCAGCAGCGGTTCGCACTGAAGCGCCTAGAACCGCTCGGCCACAGCGGCCGGCTAGCATAGTTGACCACGGCACTGCAGTCGGCGTTGCTCCACAGCCCAGTCGGTTCCTTGGAGAACCTCAATGGCTCTCGTCCTCTATTTCTCTCATAGATCCGCGCTAATAAAGGTGGTTAATCAGGATTTTGTCTGGTGGTTGCATTAAGATGACTGGACAGTGTGTAACGACGACCACAGAGCCCCATACAGGGTCCACTGTCCAGACAGGTAGTTCACGTAAGTTATTTTGGTGTTTTCTTCGTCGTTTGTGAGCAGAGAAACACCACCATTGGCACAAATGTCGCTGCACGATCGACACGTAGTACATTTTAGGTCTCCATTGCACACATTTTCGAGCGTTTCGAGAAAATTATGTAAAATTTTAGGGTGAAAACGAAGTGAATTTAAGGATGAAACCACAAGCACACGATGCACCACCAATTACTAACGTACCGGTACTCGCACCGATTCGGAACCAACTTGACAAATTAGACGCAGAACGAGAACGCGAAAACAGAGCGCTCAGCGCACGCCACCGCACGTTACGACACTTGCTGACTTCAAAGTAACTAACTTCAGAGAAATCTCGCCGAGAGGAAGGCCGCAACACTTCAGCCTGTGTCAGTGACAGGAACCGCACGAGCTCCGTAGCTTGCCACGTGTAAGAGAATGGTATGGAGACAGTGGTGGGAGGAGCGGCTCGGAGGCAGAGCAAGGCAGAGCAGAGGAGGGACACGCCGCGGCTCTGCTCTGTCGCTGCTAATGAGAAATCAAATTGCGCTCTCAGCCGGCGCGGGCTGAGCCTGTGTTAACTCTGCCCAAGACGCGCGCTAGCACCTGCAATATTGGAATAGTTGCCTCGCCGTCATCTCGTCTCGTCGTCGCGGCGCGCCCAGAGCCGGCGAGATGCTCGCAGATAGCAGCCAGACGCCACAATAGCGGCGGCGCGCCCCTACCCTCGTCTTGCCGCGGGGACAATGCGCGGCCACCGAGGGGAGACACTGCCGTCTAGCGCGTGAATAATGGCCCGCGCGCCGCCATTGTCTGCCGCCGCTGCTACAAAACTGACTCTAATAGACAAATCTCATACACTGTGTAACCACTGGATCGCACTGACGCCTGCGATTTGAAAGCTGATTAAGCTGCGACTATTAATCAGGGCTAAGTGAAAGCTGCCTACAAGAACGTA
The DNA here is from genome assembly GCF_021461385.2 of Schistocerca piceifrons. Taxonomy (NCBI): domain Eukaryota; kingdom Metazoa; phylum Arthropoda; class Insecta; order Orthoptera; family Acrididae; genus Schistocerca; species Schistocerca piceifrons. The sequence goes on from NC_060139.1 coordinate 407,434,116, forward strand.
CCTTCTGAAAGCAGCCTATGTCATCGGTCGTACGTTCGCTCGATTGTCTTGTCCCGGTACCTATGCACTCTCGTGGTTTGTGTGTCAATAACAAGTGGATGTGCGTATAACTAAACCTCCTGCTGTGTCCATATTATTATCTAGCATTCATGACGTTTCTCGGCTTTAGATGGCGAGAGAAAGGTATACTAATCTCTGAGATACGTGTGTACTAGAAAGGAAAAAAACGTAGTAGGTCATTATAGGCTGGGTAAAAACCATGATAAACCAAGACTAGGGAAGGAACTAACCAGTCAAATTGTCTTCCATCAGAGAAGTGGAATGCGCCCAACGACCGTGACATAACTTTCAAAAGGGTAAAGAGGAGTAATCACTCGCCCATTCCGTTCTAGCTTTATTGTTATAGTAACCATTAATGAACTGTGACAAAAGTCTGCACAACAGGTGTAGCGTGTATAGCGACTCCGAATTACTGCACTGCTAATGACTTGTTACTAGTGGAAATTTGAATCAGCTACAATTAGGATAGAATGGGAACGATGACTGATCGCTGCTCTTTACTAATTTGAAAGGAAATATTCAACTGGAACCATTCCGTTATTCGCCTTAAAGATTTCGGCCTAATGTTAAGAACCGACGTGAAATGGCATGAACACGTATAATCAGCATTTGTATATGGGGACTGAAAGACTTAGTTTTGTTGGAAGTGGTCTGGAAAAATGTATTGCACTTGTAAGAGAAATTTCTACAGGGTACTAGTAGAATCAACGCTAGAGCGCTGAACCATCGTTAGGAGTGCTCTTCAAGGAAGCATAACAACACACATCGGACAATCTGAGCGCCGTACTACTAGAATCGTAACAAGTGGGACAAGGTTGGGAATCGCGAATCTCTGGAAAACGACAATGTTCTCTTTGCGATGAATTTGGGTAAATCCATACAACAGGTATTTGAGGAATACTGCGAAACAATAATGCTGCCACAAAGTATATCTGACATACAAATTAGGAGAGAAGTATTTCATCCTTCAGCAAGTGTATTTTTATTCAATAAAATAATCTGCATCCACCTTTACAAAATAAATTTTCTTTTCTTTTCCTTCTTCACAAAAAGGGCACTAGGCGCGTGAAAGCAACTGAAAAATAAAGGTTCATTCGTGCGACTGGTTGTTGATTATTTCAATAAAATGATAAGACAAGAAAGATTACAGCGCGTACAGGGGCATACACTATCCGATCAAAAGTACCCGGACTTACAGGGGTCGGTAAAGTATTAAAACATCAAAACGACAGCACACTATGGTGCCTAATACGGTGTAGAAAACATTTTGCATTCAAAACTACTTCCAGTCTTCTAAGACTGGATAAATACAGGTCCTACATTGTTTTCAATGGAATCTTATGCCATTATTTCAGCAAATTAGAGGCCAACTCAGATAATGACGATGGTGGCGTATAGGCATAACGCACCCATCTCTCCGAAGCAGGCTAAGAGGGCTCAATAACATTGACGTGTGGTAGCTCTTGTAGGCAGCGGAGATCCTCGTGTTCACAAAACTAGTCCTCGACGATGCAGTGCTGTGTGAACAAGGACCTCCTCGTCTTAGCATCACAACTAGGGAGCAAATAATGTTCCACAGAATAGACATGACCAGCCAAAATGGTTGCAGAGTAACCATAGAGATCATGGTACACCACGATATGGCTGCGAAAATCGTAACCGAACATCTGCCGAGTTTTGCTCTTGGATCAGAAACCGACCACATGTTTGAAACTGTGAAACAAGGCTTATCCGACCAAATCACTTTCCACTCCTCAACAGTCCAGGTTCTATAGCTTCCTTTTGCTGTCATTTGCATCACTTAATAGATTTGGAATAGCGATTCCCAGTTTACTGACCTGCCTTCGAGTTGTTTTGATGCTGACAACGTTCACGAGCCCGAAATTTAGTCCTGCACTGACTTCTGCAACTGCCGTCCACTTATTTTTCGTCATAGTGATCTTCAACGACCGTTCAAAAATGGTTCAAATGGCTCTGAGCACTATGGGACTTAACATCTGTGGTCATCAGTCCCCTAGAACTTAGAACTACTTAAACCTAACTAACCTGAGGACATCACACGCATCCATGCCCGAAGCAGGATTCGAACCTGCGACCGTAGCGGTCACGCGGTTCCAGACTGAAGCGCCTAGAACCGCACGGCCACAACGGCCGGCTTCAACGACCGTGTCGCGATCACACTTCCTTCAACATTGAGACTTACCGGATGGTGTTTTTCCCCTTTTTCTGTATGTGTGTAGATCTATGATAAGGTGACTCATGAAACATCAAACACTGTGGTTACCTTGATAACGGTAGCACCTACTAAACGAGCACCAGCAATTTGCACACAATCAATTCACTTAGTTCCGACATAATGCACACACAACTACACAGAACTGTGTCCTGATAAGGACTGACACTTGCAACGTATTGGAAACACTTCAAAGGTGCCTTTAGCCGTCAAATACGACAGCGTGACATGCAGGCTTGTTCGGCGTCTATATTTACGTTGAAGTATGCATTTCTCTCGGTGTTTCTATATTTTTGTCAAATGACCTAATTAGTGGGCTTTGATACGGGGTGTGTCCCATTTTGCCTTGGCTTGGACTTTACTGGGAACACTTTCAGTGAAATGTCTGTGGAGCTTCATCAGGACAGTTGTAAAATGATCCAAGTACGAAGGTAAGTCAATGGTTATCCGCAATTTAGTTATTTTTTCTTTATTTTGGTAGTACTGTCGTTTGCAATTTTGAAGCTGCTAGGTTAGTTACGTCACCGCTAACGTGCTGTTAATCATGGCTGCTACGCTATTTCCACCAAAGAAGAGCAACGTTCAGCGAGCCGTTTTTCGTGGTCGGAAGGCGTAGTAGGGGGCGGAAATTCATCGAAGACTTTGGTTACAATACAGGAACTGTGTTTTGCCACAACTGAGTGTCTACGAATGGACTAAAAAATTCCGAAATGGTCGCACAAGTGTTACGCATGCTGAAGGAGCGGGACGACCGTTTACCGCCACAAATGAAGTAACCATTGAGCGTTCACGTGTAATGGTTCTCTTAGACAGGCTATTAACTATTGACGAAGTGGCACATCATCTGCAAATTAGTCACGGTTCTGCCTACGAAATCATCCACAGCTGAATTTGATTTCTTAAAGTTTGTAAAACGTCTGACACAGTTGCATAAACAAACGCGCTTGGACATCTGCAATGGCAGCATCATTACTGGTGACGAAACATGGATCCATCATTACGAGTCGGAGAGTAAACGGCAGTGTATGGAATGGCAACATCCAAATTCGCCGTGCAAGAAAAAGTTCAAGACCCAACCGTCTGCAGGAAAACTGATGCCTACGGTTTCTTGGGACGCACAAGGTCCAGTTCTGGAACGTTATGGGGAAAGGGGCACAACAAAAAACAGTGTACGTTACAGTTAGATGGTTACAGCTAGGCTAAGGCCAGCAATTCTAAGCAAATGCCTAGGATTGCTGTCAAAATTGTTTTGTTGTTCCACGACAATTCCTGTTCGCATACTGCTGCTCACACTGCTGAAACGCTCCAGTAACTCAAATTTGAAGTTTTGGCTCGTCTTCCATATAGCTCCGATCTTACCCCTTCTGACTGGCGCTTGTTTCGTCCACTCAAACAGGCATTAAGGGGCCGTCGATTTGCCTCAGACGAAGCAGTGCATTCCTGGCTCGCAGCTCAACCGAGAACCTTCTTTTATAAGGGCACCAGGAAGCTTGTACAACGATGGACCAAGTGCGTTGAAACGCAAGAAGACTATGTCCAAAACTGATGTTCTTATAAGTTTCCTATCTGATTACAATAAAATTTTATGACTACTTTGCCGATAATAAATGACTTACCCTAGAAAATTTATGTTATGACAACAATAAGTTCTACGAATTGTTTGACAGTCGAGGAAACAGGTCTCAAAATAGACTAATAACATAAATAAATAAAACTGTTCCTTGACTAATTATGATGTGGTGTTTTCCCCTCAGCTTTGAAACCGTTTTAGCAAACTTTTGTACATTATGATAGGGAGACTTACGTGTATCGTTCTTCTTTTACATTGTTGCAGTTTAGTGCAGTTACAGCACAATATCGGTTTCTTGAAACGGTTTTCGTTCGAGACATTCTGCCATCGGTCTTGGAACGTCCTTTCATTTTATTCTTCCACCAAATTTCAACAATACCTAGTGCAAATATTCGTCTCTCGACTCCTTTCTCCATACCCTAACGCCTTTATACTTCTATCAAGTGTTGAATTAAACTAACGTTTAGAAAAGTTGGAAAATAAAAGTCTACCATGTCACGTCGTGGGAGTGGGGTTGTTCCTGGACTGTCATTTGGGAAATACGTGGAAGAGTACGATATTCTTCTGTTGCAGCACAATGATGATGCAGACTTAGTACAGAATCACCAAAATGAGATCAATGGATTTGATCTGCGCTTTTCAGCACTTCCACGGGAGGCACCTACAGTTGCCAAGTAACCTTTTATACTGATCATAAAATGTCGTCCCTCATAAACAGCTCGAGGTATCTGAGTGCTTGGTTGCTGTGAAGGGAGCTTTCATTCCAGGAATTCTGTTACACCATGGAAATGGAAATGAAAATGAGTGTGTGGCAACGTTGGCCGGTAGGCCCCATTCGGGGAAGTTCGGCCGCCAAGTACAAGTCTTATTTCATTCGACGCCACATTGGATGACTTGCGCGCCGGTGATGAGGATGAAATGATGACGGATTATGGGGCAGATAAATCACATTTCTTACACAAAGCGCTATCTCACTTACACATACAAGAATGTAAATGCTATAACAAAAATGTTTGAACTTGAACCTGCGTTTTATTGATATTTTAATAGGGTGATAACAAAATGTGTGAGACACATGCCAAATGAAGCAGCCGTCTTTTGATGGAAATATGTTCAGTATCGTATTTTCCCAGTAGAGGATACGACTACGGTCTCATTCCCGTTAGTACTTTCATTCCAAATCAAACGCATTCAATCTACTCTCAGTTAGTCAGCTAGCAGTTTTGTTGCCGCAAGAACATACGAAACGTAGTGGTAGTGTAAGATGCCGTCCTATATTTTGAAGCATTCGTCATTAGTTTTAGAGTTGTTGTTGTTGTGGCCTTCAGTCCAGAGACTGGTTTGATGCAGCTCTCCATGCTACTCTATCCTGTGCAAGCTTCATCTCCCAGCCCCTACTGCAACCTACATCCTTCTGAATTTGTTTAGTGTATTCATCTCTTGGTCTCCCTCTACGCTTTTTACCCTTCCCACTGCCCTCCAGTACTAAATTGGTGATCCCTTGATGCCTCAGAATATGCCCTACCAAGCGATTCCTTCTTCTAGTCAAGTTGTGCCACAAATTTCTCTTCTCCCCAATTCTATTCAATACCTCCTCATTAGTTATGTGATCTACCCATCCAACCTTCAGCATTCTTCTGTAGCACCACATTTCGAAAGAGTCTATTCTCTTTTTGTCTAAACTATTTGTTGTCCACGTTTAACTTCCATACATGGTTACACTCCATACAAATACTTTCATAAACGACTTACTGACACTTAAATCAATACTCGATGTTAAGAAATTTCTCTTCTTCAGAAACGCATTCCTTGCCATTGCCAGTCTACATTCTATATCCTCTCTACTTCGACCATCATCAGTTATTTTGCTTCCCAAATAGCAAAACTCCTTTACTACTTTAGGTGTCTCATTTCCTAATCTAATTCCCTCAGCATCACTCGACTTAATTCGACTACATTCCATTATCATCGTTTTGCTTTTGTTGATGTTCATCTTATATCCTCTTTTCAAGACACTGTTCATTCCGTTCAGCTGCTCTTCCAGGTCATCTGTTGTCTCTGACAGAATTACAATGTCACCGGCGAACCTCAAAGTTTTTATTTCTTCTCCATGGATTTTAATTCCTACTTCGAATTTTTCTTTTGTTTCCTTTACTGCTTGCTCAATATACAGATTTAATAACATCGTGGATAGGCTACTATCCTGTCTCACTCCCTTCCCAACCACTGCTTCCCTTTCATGCCCTTCGACTCTTATAACTGCCATCTGGTTTCTGTACAAATTGTAAATAGCCTTTCACTACCTGTATTTTAACCCTGCCACTTTCAGAATTTGAAACAGAATATTCCAGTCAACATTGTCAAAAGCTTTCTCTAAGTCTAAAAATGCTAGAAACGTAAGTTTCCCTTGCCTTAATCTATTTTCTCTTTTCTAAGATAAGTCGTAGGATCAGCATTGCCTCACGTTTTACAATATTTTTACGAAATCCAAACTGATCTTCCCCGAGGTCGGCGTCTACCAGTTTTTCCATTCAACAGTAAAGAATCACATTTAGAGTATTCTTTTTAATTCCATCGTAACCAGCGATCAATTGACAGTCACGTAGCTAGAATTGCGCTCTTCTGCACTAACCATGAATGAAATAACTATATTAGCAAATGTTACTTTCGCTGTCTTGGTCATTTAAGTAAATGCATGGACCTTTTACCTATAACACTTAGAAAGTGTTATACGTAATCGAAGCTGGTAATACTTATTTTTAGAAACATTGCCTGAAGAAGGAGACAATGGCGACGATGTTGTGGCTGTATTAAATTTATGAAATTTATTCAAAACTAACTGAGTACCCAGCGCTGACTCTGGTATGTGTATATTTCAAATCTGTTAGTCCATCTCTTCCTTCCCCTCTCTCTGTCCTTGCCTCGTGGGGTAGCCGTGCGGTCTAGGGCGTCCTGTCACCGTTTGCGACGCCGCCCCCCCCCCCCCCTCCCGAAAGTTCGAGTGTGTGTTGTCCTTAGCGTAAGTTAGATTAAGTAGTGTGTAAGCTTAGTGACCGATAACCTCAGCAGTTTGGTCCCATAACATCTTACCACAACTTCCAAAATTTCTCTCTGTCCGTCCCCTGATTCCCTGATATCTCTTGAACTGTGTCGTACAAAGACATAATTTTGAAGTCACATTTAGAGGCACGCCCGTATGTGAATACTATCTGCTAAATGTGATGAGAACAGAGTAAGTAGCAAATAATAATTAATATTAACGTCATGCCTAATACAACGAAAATGTAGTAAGCGATAAACTTTTCCTTTCATCATTATGTGGATGTCTCAGCGAGAAAAAGTTGCGGAGAAGATGGAAGTTGTGTATAACGTTGGTTGCAAGTCTCTTAAGTGCACTCTCAAACACTGGATGAGTAAAATCTGGATTTTTCACGTCGTGCCCTACACGTCTTCTTCACCCCCACTCCCTCCCCTTTGACTGGTAGGATGGCTCTTACCTCACAGCAGTTCGTTCCAGACGGAAACTGATATTTGTACCAACTTTGGTAGAAATCGGTCTAGTGGTTTCAGAGGAGATGCGGAGCTTATATACATACATACATACATTTCTTAATAACTATGAATCTCTATTTTCTATGAGCCGATTTTCGATGACATATATCCTATAAGGTGCTCCCAGCTACGCTGAAGTTACCAGTGAAAATCTCACAAAATTCATCTAGTAGGTTTGGAGATTATGGCATTCAGACGGACGAGAACGTTTTAATAAAACTTTTAATATATTTTGTTTCGTGATCATATTGTAATTAACATAGCGTATACGGTGCACCAAATTACGCTCAAGCTACCTGCGAAAACCCCATGAAATTTCGTCTAGTAGTTCTGGAGATTAGGGTGCTGAAAGGCAAACAGACAGACACGACGGTGTGACAAAGTTATTATTTTTACAGACTACGAAATCTTTCTGAGATTAGCTCTGAAATAGGTAACCTCTTCATAAGTAATACAGCTAATGTCAGAAAGGGTCCGCAAATAAGTTTCATAAACTTTTTAAAAATATTTGTCTTGTGTTGTACCTTGGGATGTTACGTGTTGGTGACGAAACAGTTCTGAGAGGAATATAATAGAACATTGTGAAATATTGTGCTACAGAAGAATTTAGAATATTAGATGGGAAGATCCGATAAGTAATGTAGAGGTAATAAGTCGTATTACAGGGAAAGGAAAGCAAATTGTGGCATAATATGATTGTAGAGGGGTTTGGTTGCTAGACCACATCTTCAAGCTTCAAGAAAAAGATTATTTGGTAATATATGAAAATGACATGGTTCAGAATTGTACCAACTAAGGTTAGATTGCGGAGAGTGTATTCAAATAGGCCGTAAAAAGAATTTGTTCTATCTTGTGTTTCGAAGACAGAATGGCAGGTTAGGCTTCTAGCTGTATATGGTTACTCATGCCGACGGCAGAATTCCACATTCACTTACACTACGCCAATTTTTGGTGTTTAAGTGCCATAGTGATTCATAGCGTAATGTTAATATGTCATGGGTGTATTACGTACAATGATGAGCCAAAACATCATGACCACCTACGTAATATCTTGTTTATCCGTCTTTGGAATGAAATACATCACAGATTCTGCGTATCAGGGTTCCGACAGTTTGTTTGTAGGTTTTTGGAGGTATGCGACTCAGATTTCAACGCACAGGTCATGTAATTGGCGTAAATAAAAGGCCGCTGATTTGCGTACCCGGTGATGACGCCCGATAGCGACCCAGATGAGTTCCATAGGATCCTGCGAACTTGGTCGCCGTTACAACTGTGCAAGCTCACTATGAAGCACCTCAAACCATTGTAGCACGGTTGTTTCTGTGAGACACGGAGAGTTATACAACTAAAAGGTGACATCGCTGTCGGGGAAGTCATCAAGCATGAAGGGATGCAGGTAGTTGGCAGTTTCAGCGAGTACTACCACAGGTCCCATGCAAGCGCAGGAGAATGTCACACACAACATTAGAGTACTCCCGCCGGTCTGCGTCCGTAGCACGCTGCACTTATTGAGCCGACATTCACCTCGATGGCGGTGTTTGAGGAGACGACTATCGACATAGTGCAGCAAAAATATGATTCACCCGAGGAGCCGACACGTTTCCATTGATCGGCGGTCGAATCCCGATGGTCCTGTGTCAACTGCAATCGTAACTGACGATGTCGTTGAGTCAACATGTGAATACGTAAAGGTGGTCTGCTGTGGAGCTCCATGTTCAACAATGCACGACGAACGGTGTCCTCCGAATGACTTATGCGTGCACCAGAATTCTGTTTTGTCGGCAGAGATGCCATGTATCACCATCTATCCTACTTCACAGGGCAGAAAAGGCTCCATCATCACATTCTGTGAAGATTCGAGGTCATCAAAAAAAAAAAAAAAGAAAAGTGGTTCAAATGGCTCTGAGCACTATGGGACTCAAGATCTGAGGTCATGTGTCCCCTAGAATTTAGAACTACTTAAACCTAACAAACCTGCCCGGGGCAGGATTCCAACCTGTGACACTAGCGGTCGCGCGGTTCCAGACTGAAGCGCCTAGAACCGCTCGGTCACTTCGGCCGGCTTCGAGGTCATCCAACCATTTATCGCCTATTATAGTTGCCCTGTCGTTCTACATCTTACCGTATATGCTCAGGACAGTAGCAAGTCAACATTCGTCTAGCTTCGCCGTTCTCGGGATATGCGTTGACAGGCTATGTGTAATAATAATTTGCCCTGTGTCCAAGTCGCTTATCTCAATGGATTTTCCCATTTGCAGCCCACATGTTTGCTAAGGTGATCTGTCGTCCGTGTCTACTCCGCTTATACACTTTTCTCAATGCGTCACATGCCCGCAAAGCAACCAGACGACATCCAACGTTATGATAGGCAGTAGTCACAATGCTTTGGCTTGTCAGTGTGCAAGACTTCTGGGAACCAGAGACACTGTCTTTCGATGATATAAGTTGTTTAAATTCAACTTGAAAAGTAGAATGTGACCAATGCGAGAAAGTCTCACTAGTGACCCAAAAGTAACACAGATAAAAATCCATACAAAGTTAACATACATCCACATGATGATGGACGAACAATTATTCGAAACGCATAGTGCAATGATTAGTACAGTAAATGTGACTTGTTAAACAATATGTTTTCCTGTGTTGCTTTGCCGTTCGTGTCAGTGGAGTAGATGGAATGAAATGCCTAATCTTCTGGACGAACATGTAAAATATTCCGAAATATGTAGCATCTGGGAAGCATTAGTACAATACAGATTTAATGTAACTTTTAGGACCTGGTATAGTTAAAAATGGTACCCAGCGAGCATCAATTACGTCCAAACAGGAGCGTAGCTGTGGCAGTCAGCTGGCTGCAGTAGAGACGACGTGCCGTGTAATGGAATTGCGTCACACGCACAGGGGGTGCGGGGCGGCCGCGCTCCGCGCTCTGGAGGCAGTCCAGGTCCAGCGGGTCCAGCCGACACGCGGACAGATTAGCGCCGCAACCGCAGCGGCCGGCTCAACTTTGCGCCCGCCCAGTGAAAAAATTTAATCTCCTCCCCATTTGCATTTTTAGCGGAACAAACGCGGTTGCAGTTTTCTGCCCTCCTGGTTCTGGAGAGATTCCAAGCGGCCTACGTACGTCGACGAGCGCAGCTAAAGGCAGCTTCTGTAGCCTTGCACTCGGCAACCGCGAAATAAACACCAGCACCTGCTTGGCAAAAACAGCACATGCTCGGACGTAAGGGCTTAAATACCACGCACGTAAGAGGTCTATTTAGTTTAGGAACAACTTCCACGAATACAGAAAGTACAATTATATGACTAAAAGTACGACGTTGTGACGTTACAACCCTCTCATCTTTTCAATATATAAAAACAGCGTCAAATTACAACGCACTCATCATTAACGATTCGATGCAGATTCCGCACAAAATACGTAAAGGTATATGGACTGAAGTACGAGAAGAAACGAAAATTTACAGCCATCTTAGAGAGTAGTCCGATAGGTGTTTAAATAAACAAAAAATATTCTACAACAGTTTCGCACTAGTTCTGTGTTGTATTCCTGCAGCTCCCTGAAACACGCTGGCGTTATCAATATGGCACAAGATAAAAGAAGACGTTGTACAGATTATTATGAAAATACGTCAGTCGTATGACATCGTGATTCTAACACGTATTACTAGATTACATTGTCACTGATAGATTATACTCCGGAAAAGATAATATGTCGTTAAAATTACCCACTGCTCCTAGCCCTTTATGGATCCAATTTGGCAATACATAGATAAATGCAGGAAAACATCATTGTAAATATGCAGTGCACCATTAGGTAACTCCTCCGGCTCAGATGCTAATTTTTACCATAGCAATTATTTTTGTGATCAAATTATTACGTTTGTACGCAATAAGAAAATACGTCTGTTGTAAATTTTATTCAGTTTAATAAGTGCTTTGAACTCTAACTAAACATGCTTTACTGAATATATAATACTTTCTTAACAAAAACGATTTTAACTTGGAACTTGACAAGGGTGTAAGACCGAAATTGTGCACTTCTGTGAAAAAAGCACAAAAAGACGAGGTTCTCCGCAGAGTCGGCGAGGAAAGGAATATGTGGGAAACACTGACAAGAAGGACGGATGGGAAGATAGGGCATGTGCTATGCCATCAGGAAATAACTCCTATGATGTGTAGAGGGTAAAAATTGTGGGAGAAGATAGAGACTGGAACACATCCAGCAAATAACTGAGGACGTAGGTTGAGTGCTACTGTGAGATCAAAAGGTTGACACGGAAGAGGAATTCATGGCGGACCGCATCTAACCTGTCAGAAGACTGACGGAAGAAAGAAAGAAAAAAGGAAGGACAGGACTGCTGATGGCTGCATATTTCGATTAAGGATACTTGCAAATCGGGTCAGTGAAAACAGATTCATTGAAGGATTAATAAATAGAAACAGTTACGTTTTCATTGGACTGACAATCGGAAACGTTCTCAGGGCTGATTGGACTGCGCGTAGACGCGAGCACTAATTCGACAAGTAGACTGGTGGAAGAATGGACCATTTCATCTCGCCACTCGACTGAGTCAGTTTTACATGCAGGCGTCTACAGCAGATGCAGTGTCGGTGTGACCCATCCATCACCTCGTATTATTTGTGTAACTGTTGGATGATAGACGCAACTTTCATTTTACGTGTTCTGAGGCTTATTGACTACCCCTTGGGCAGTTGAACTCACTCCTTCATTCGCGCTGGCTAACTTAGGCTCTTCAAGCAAAGTGCGGTCCCATTGTGCTCATGCAATTATTATTGCGATTATTTTAGAAATGATGTCAGATTAATATTCGGAAGCTGCTCAGATAAGTGTGTGCAGTCGGATGCATAAAAATTCAACCACTGTACAGCAAGAATTGTCTACTCGACAAGAAACAAAATTGAGTAATTCACTATTTGACGATAGACGTTGGAATGAATCCAGGCATCTGACTCAAAGCCTGAAGATCGGTTAGACACCAGGTTGGCATGCCTCCAGAAGGACAACTCACTGCCTCTCTCCTCCTGTCCAATAACTCTGACTAATCGCTGGCTCGTTGATACATTAGACTGTACATTTGTCGATTGACTGCTAACAGTTCCTGCTTGGAAGTTTTGATTGTTGTCTCCAACACTGTTCTACAAGGCGACGAATTTCCTGCCACATCGTTTTTGTCGTCTGTGGGGTCAGTTTGCAGCCCAATCCGATGAATGACCAATGATACATTAAGACACCTCCCAGTCCTTCTCCAGGATCTGAAAATTTCACATCTTGCACTATGTGACATGTAACTTTGAAACCTTATCTCCCAATCCTTTGTTGTGACACTTTCCTTACGAGTCGGAAACCGTTAGTACATGCTTCAAGAGCTTGTCTGCAATGCTCAATTGAAAAAGAAACCCGTGCCCCAATAACAAATCTGCTTGTGTGGTGCAGGTATGCTTGTACTTTGCTGAGTGTCGACAGACGTTTGTGACCCTGTGGCATCCTTCTTGCTGTACGTCAGACATTTAGAGAGGCTAAATTCTCAGAATGAAGCAAACACTTCACTTAAGGCATGGAGTAAGTAAATTCAATATCGTTCCAAAAGTGATAGCCATTATTGTTAATACATTCATGCCATTGTGAGACAAGACTGTCAGTGCCAACAAGTAAATATGTTTGCGGTTGCTTAAAGGAGCCATGATTGCGCCCAGGCGTGCACGTCTTCATGCGAAGTGAATCGACGGCCACGAATGTCTTTCTTCAAAAAATACGAAATACGCATAGGGAGAAAATTTGGAAATTCATCGTAAGATCTTGTGGGACCAAACTGCTGAGGTCGTCGCTCCCTAAGCCTACACACTACTTACTATAACTTGAACTACCTTACGCTATGGACAACACACACACCCGTGCCTGAGGGAGGACTCGAACCTCCGAAGGGGGGAGCCGTAAGGACAGTGACAAGGCGCCTAGACCGCGCGGCTGCCCCGCACGGCGCGCAGAGGGAGAAATCGGGACTACGTGAGAGACGTGGAAGGGCTTCCCGCGAAACTTCTGCAGAGCAGCCGAAGCACCCTTGACGAAATTACGTCGGGAATTATCGCGCAACATAATTATATCGTCCGTCAACATTTCTGGGCGTTTATACTCGATGGAGAGCTTTAATTTTTGCTTTGGGTCCACGTCGACTATTTGCAAAAATTGAACCGAACATGGAGTGAAAGTTGACGGACGGCATCACTGTATTGCATGTAATGCCCGCCTCTATGTTTCTAAGGTTGTTTAGACTGCACTGTTTCATCTACAAGATTTCAGTTACTTGCAGACAGTGGATCACCTGCAAACAGGGACAACGGCAGTAGCGGATCTCGCACAATTCACACGCCGTCTATGGAGGAGCTGGTGTTGTGACATAAAGAACATGATCCTGAAACGAGTGTGCCATAAACTGGACTTGCTGTAGGCTTGCGTCGGAAGTTCTGCACGAGTACTTGCTCTAAACCTACCATATGCAACCCGTGGAAGCTCTTTGGGAAGAAAACAACCATGGTCGAATGTAGTACGCAGTAAATTAACAAAATACTCACGTTCGGGGAGATGCAAACTGATATGGCGCGCGCTGCTAACCTGTGATCTTGTTGAGAGCGAGCACTGTAATCGATTATAGTTCGCTGTCCTGGTGCGGGTGGCGCTCCGGTGGCGATTTGCTATGACGTCGCTGGTGTGTGTTTGCGGTGGCCGGCGGAAAGCGAGAGGGTAGTTGGTTTTCCGGGTATTGCACGGAACGTGAAGGTCGCTCTGCCTGACCGGCTAGTGACTAGCGCTTAGGTTGTTGTGCCTCGCAGTATGAGTGGAGTGGTCTGGGGCGGAGGCGACTCGCCGCTGTGCTGGCCATGTGGTGTTGATTAATTGGAGTCGTCGTACATGCTCTTCCTGCCTGTCTGATGTGGTGGGGTCCTGTGATACTCTGGCCCGGAGACAACTAGTTGCTGAATTTTGGAGTCGTATGCCAGGTTAGGGTGTGGGCTCGGTTGGCTCTTCAGATTTTCCCCTGGAAGCTCCAGCAGCAGTTTCTGAACTTTTTTGATGTGGGACGGTGTTATTGGAACTTTTTCTGTGTGTGTGGCTCGTTACCATATTTGCTGGTACTAATTTATTTGCTCAACTGGTGTCCTGCCCAGAGTTGCGTTCATGTATGGTACATTTGGCAGTCGATGTGTTAGGTAAAGTCTGCCTACGAAGGGTGGTACAGTATATACATAGTGAATTACTTCTGCCTTGTATATGTGGTCTTCTGGGACCTGAACAAAACGATCTAGTCAATTTGGTTGTGTAGCAGCATTTAGTGGTATGTTCTGTATTTTTTTACTGTGTTATTATTAAGTTGGTGGAATAGTCGCGTTTAGTGTCGTTAAGGCACTTCTAAGACTGTGGTTTGACTATTCATGTGCGCTTGACTTTTATTGTTTCGTTTTAGGAAGCGAGAATTGTATGAGATTTGTGTGTGTTGGCTTCCGGCACTTGTTAAGAGCGCCCGAGTTAACGGCGCCGTGGTTATCATGTGCTGTAGGGATGTTGTATTGTTATTTTTGAATTTTATCTTGTGTTGATATTATCTGTCGTGTGTTACTGAACATAACCAAGGTGCGTAAGTGATGTGCAGTTGTGGGAGGCATGTCGGGGAGCTCTCAGCGGTTTATATCGTGGACCGTTTTTAGTAGGAAGGCCCCGAAGTGTTGAGAGCTCGCTCGTCTGTGATTGCGTTGGGAGTTGCCCTCGCCCTTTGGTTGTATCAAATTATTATTTTGTTATTATATTTATTGGTTGTGTGTTGCTTTTCTTTTATTTTATGGTGCCAAGCGCCATTATCTTTCTCAAAGTTTTTTATATAAATCATTTTCAATTGTAATGCCAAGTTAACTTATTATAGGATTTTGTCTTTTGGACAAACTCTAAAAGCACTATTCTAAAAGGTTCTTGGTTTTATGGTGGCAAGTCGCCGTTATTGTTTTTAAAGCTCACTCTTTAACCATTTGTTAAGTTTTGTAAGTTATATGAATTTGTTGTTATTTAAAAGAGTTTTGTGGTGTCACCGCCAGACACCACACTTGCTAGGTGGTAGTTTAAATCGGCCGCGGTCCATTTAGTACATGTCGGACCCGCGTATCGCCACTGTGTGATCGCAGACCTAGCGCCACCACAAGGCAGGTCTCGAGATACGATATAGCACTCGCCCCAGTTGTACGGACGACCTAGCTAGCGACTAGATGTACGAAGCCTTTCTCTCTCATTAGCCGAGAGACAGAATAGCCTTCAGCTAAGTTAATGGCTAAGAACTAGCAAGGCGCCATTAGCCATACAGTGATTGTAATTAAAGTCTCCTGTGTATAGTCAAGAGCGATGTACCACAATGATTGATTAAAGATAAGTATTAATCCAGCTACGTACTTTTCTTCATAGCATTAATTACGTAGCCTGTTCCAGTACTTCACGCCCGTCTGCGTTAGTCTAGCGTGCATTTTCAGCCATCTCGTTCTACAAGGTGTTGGCCCAGCTGCCGACACATCAAGTTTAGTATTGGCAATTTAATAAATTGTGTACAGAGTCTGCTGTTATATTATTGGGTGGAACTCATTGGATTGTTGTCCTATAAGAATACACATTTCCCAAACCTTCAAGAAATCATGGAGGTGAGAAATCAATACCGCTTCAGTATCTATGAATGTGCAGGAACTGTCGATGAGACACTCGCAGGGTCATACACTTGGCCAAACACATTTACTGGTGTTTTGTATCACTGATTTCTGTGCGATGAATTACCAGCGCTATAGGAGGACGTGACCATTCCAGGAAAACAGCGACTTCGGTTTATGCACAACGGAACAACATCCCAATTTTTACGAAGCGCGCGACAGCAGCTCTCCACAAGCGGTGGTCAAGGATGTGGGGCCGCCCACCCCCTTCCTTCTCCCTCCCTGCCCCGTTTTTATCGGACTGAATGAATCCACTGGATACGCGGCTATGGGAATATTTAAGGACATTGGTATGTGCACAACGTGAAGACGTTGCAGCAGCCAGATGTATTTGAGGGATTGCGTGATTGTGAAGAATAGCTGAAGGATGCATGAGGATGCGTCATATCCATACGCTGCTCTACTTATAATATCTACCTTTACATATCAGCCCATTGGGAGTGAGAGAACAGATTAGCCCATATTTCAACGGATGTTAGTTTTTGGACTCATCATTATGCTGACTTTATTTTCTAGTTTTGAGCTGCACCATCGTCTGTAGGGATGTACCACTGTTAGGTAAAGCTACACTCCCTATCGTTAGATCATGAATATGACGGAGGCTCATGACTCACTGTATACAGTGACAGAACAAAGCCAGTCGATTCGCCGTGACAGAGTTATTGATATTCTCATACCATGTTTCGGGAAACAAGTTTCCTTTGCTACGTAAAAATACTTCCCAATTCAGAAACATACAGGCGATAGGCAAAATAACGTGAAGACCTGTACGTACTTGGGAATGATTGATTAATAAGTGGTTGGACCCACATTTGCCCGTAATACAGCTGCGATTCTTCTTCTTATAATACTGGCATATATTGCTTGTATAGTCTCCAGTGGAATGTCATGCCACTTTTCGATCAGAACCTCTTCTAACACCTACAGTGACGAGGGAAGCGGAAATCTACTCCGGAGTCTGCGCTGTAATACCGCCCACAAGGCACGTGTCGCGCTGGACTGTGCTTGTTCAGTACGGACTATGCATCAGTGCACGTTGTTTATGAATAGTGCACACTTCGTATTTGCATTCAGAGGCCAAGGTCGACGTACAATGGAAGACCTAACAGAGTTCCAAACAGGGTAGACTGTGGAGATTCGATTAACTGGAGCATCTGTAACGAAGTCAGCCAACTTTTTCAATGTTTAAAGAGCAACGGTTTCAACAGTCATGGCAGTCTACACAAAACATGGAAAGACATCATCGTGTAAATAAAAACTAAATGACAAAGATCATCATATGCTAACACGAATTGTGTCAAAACAACACAAATCTACGACGGGTGAAGTGACCGCAGAGCTCAATAACCATCTTCGAGACCCCGTATCTATCGACACCATGAAGCGAATGTTGATGGACGAGCTGCTATATCGAAACCATTAGTGACGACAACCAAGGCAAAGAAGCGTAAAACATGGTGTCAGGAACATAATTACTGGACGGCGGATCAGTGGTCTGACGTGTCGACGTTTTCGTTATTTCCATCATAGGACCGTGTTTACGTCTGGAGAACGCCAAAAGAAACTACAATCCTGATTGCTTGATTCCGACGGTTAAGAATGGGGGTGGAAACGTGATGATGAGGGCAGTCATATCATAGTATTCTGCTGGCCCCACTGTAGCTCTCAAAGCCCGTGTTAGAGTTAACGATTTTGTGAATATTTTAAGTGACCAGGTGCAGTCCATGATTCAAATGTTGTTCCCCAACAATGATGCCATATTTCAGGACGATAATGTACCCATTCACACAGCCAGGAGTGTACAGTCATGGTACAAGGGGCATGCAACTGAAATGCAGCGTCTCCCTGGCGAGCAAAGTCCCTGGACTTGAACATATGGAACCCTTGTGGGCGATATTAGAGCGCAGACTCCGGAGCAGATTTGCACTTCCCTCGTCACTACAGGAGTTAGAGGAGGTTCTGATCGAAGAGTGACGTAACATTCCACTGGAGACGATACAATCATTATTCAGAGTGGTCCATTGATATTGACCGGGCCAAATATCTCACAAAATAAGCATCAAACGAAAAAACTACTAAGAACGAAACTCGTCTAGCTTGAAGGGGGAAACTAGATGACGCTATGGTTGGCCCGCTAGATGCCGCTGCCATAGGTCAAACGGATATCCACTGCGTTTTTTAAAAATAGGAACCCCCATTCTTTATTACATATTCGTGTAGCACATAAAGAAATATGAATGTCTTAGTTGGACCACTTTTTTCGCTTTGTGATAGATGGCGCTGTAATAGGCACAAACGTATAGGTACATGGTATCACGTAACATTCCGCCACTTCGGACGGTATTTGCTGCGTGATACATTACCCGTGTTAAAATGGACCGTTTACCAATTGCAGAAAAGGTCGATATCCTGTTGATGTATGGCTGTTGTGATCAAAATGCCCAACGTGCGTATGCTATGTATGCTGCTCGGTATCCCGGACGACATCGACCAAGTGTCCGGAGCGTTTGCCGGATAGTTACGTTATTTAAGGAAACAGGAAATGTTCAGTCACATGTGAAACGTCAACCACGACCTGCAAATAATGATGATGTCCAAGTAGGTGTTTTAGCTGCTGTCGCGGCTAATCCGCACACCAGTAGCAGACAAATTGCGCGAGAATCGGGAATCTCAAAAACGTCGGTGTTGAGAATTCTACATCAACATCGATTGCACCCGTACCATATTTCTGTGCACCAGGAGTTGCATGGCCACGACTTTGAACGTCGTATACAGTTCTGCTACTGGGTACAAGAGAAATTACGGGACGATCGCAGATGTTTTGCACGCGTTCTATTTAGCGACGAAGCGTCGTTCACCAACAGCGGTAACGTAAACCGGCATAATATGCACTACTGGGCAACGGAAAATCCACGATAGCTGCGATAAGTGGAACATCAGCGACCACGGCGTGCATTATGGGAGGAAGGATACTTGGCCCCCATTTTATCGATGGCAATCTAAATGGTGCAATGTATGCTGATTTCATAAGTAATGTTCTACCGATGTTACTACAAGATGTTTCACTGCACGACTGAAAGGCGATGTACTTCCAACATGATGGATGTCCGGCACAGAGCTCGCGTGCGATTGAAACGGCACTGAATAGCATATTTCATGACAGGTGAATTGGTCGTCGAAGCACCGTATCATTGCCCGCACTTTCACCGGATCTGACGTCCCCGGATTTCATTCTGTAGGGAAAGTTGAAGGATATTTGCTATCGTGATCCACCGACAATGCCTGACAACATCGTCAGCGCATTGTCATTGCGTGTGCGAACACTACGGAAGGCGAACTACTCGCTGTTGAGAGGAATGTCTTACACGTTTTGCCAAATGCATTGAGGTTGACGGACATCATTTTGAGCATTTATTGCATTAATGTGGTATTTACATATAATCATGCAGTAACAGCATGCGTTCTCAGAAATGATAAATTGACAAAGGTACATGTATCACATTGGAGCAATCGAAATAAAATGTTCAAAAGGAACTACGTTCTGTATTTTAATTTAAATAACCTACCTGTTACCAACTGTTCGTCTAAAATTGTGAGTAATTTGTTTGTGACAATTACAGTGTCATCTATCACAAACCGAAGAAAATAGTCATACAGGGTGTTTCAAAAATGACCGGTATATTTGAAACGGCAATAAAAACTAAACGAGCAGCGATAGAAATACACCGTTTGTTGCAATATGCTTGGGACAACAGTACATTTTCAGGCGGACAAACTTTCGAAATTACAGTAGTTACAATTTTCAACAACAGATGGCGCTGCAAGTGATGTGAAAGATATAGAAGACAACGCAGTCTGTGGGTGCGCCATTCTGTACGTCGTCTTTCTGCTGTAAGCGTGTGCTGTTCACAACGTGCAACTGTGCTGTAGACAACATGGTTTATTCCTTAGAACAGAGGATTTTTCTGGTGTTGGAATTCCACCGCCTAGAACACAGTGTTGTTGCAACAAGACGAAGTTTTCAACGGAGGTTTAATGTAACCAAAGGACCGAAAAGCGATACAATAAAGGATCTGTTTGAAAAATTTCAACGGACTGGGAACGTGACGGATGAACGTGCTGGAAAGGTAGGGCGACCGCGTACGGCAACCACAGAGGGCAACGCGCAGCTAGTGCAGCAGGTGATCCAACAGCAGCCTCAGGTTTCCGTTCGCCGTGTTGCAGCTGCGGTCCAAATGACGCCAACGTCCACGTATCGTCTCATGCGCCAGAGTTTACACCTCTATCCATACAAAATTCAAACGCGGTAACCCCTCAGCGCCGCTACCATTGCTGCACGAGAGACATTCGCTAACGATATAGTGCACAGGATTGATGATGGCGATATGCATGTGGGCAGCATTTGGTTTACTGACGAAGCTTATTTTTACCTGGATGGCTTCATCAATAAACAGAACTGGCACTTATGGGGAACCGAAAAGCCCCATGTTGCAGTCCCATCGTCCCTGCATCCTCAAAAAGTACTGGTCTGGGCCGCCATTTCTTCCAAAGGAATCATTGGCCCATTTTTCAGATCCGAAACGATTACTGCATCACGCTATCTGGACATTCTTCGTGAATTTGTGGCGGTACAAACTGCCTTAGACGACACTGCGAACACCTCGTGGTTTATGCAAGATGGTGCCCGGCCACATCGCAGGGCCGACGTCTTTAATTTCCTGAATGAATATTTCGATGATCATGTGATTGCTTTGGGCTATCCGAAACATACAGGAGGCGGCGTGGATTGGCCTCCCTATTCGCCAGACATGAACCCCTGGGACTTCTTTCTGTGGGGACACTTGAAAGACCAGGTGTACCGCCAGAATCCAGAAACAATTGAACAGCTGAAGCAGTACATCTCATCTGCATGTGAAGCCATTCCGCCAGACACGTTGTCAAAGGTTTCGGGTAATTTCATTCAGAGACTACGCCATATTATTGCTACGGATGGTGGATATGTGGAAAATATCGTACTATGGAGTTTCCCAGACCGCAGCGCCATCTGTTGTTGAAAATTGTACCTACTGTAATTTCGAAAGTTTGTCTGCCTGAAAATGTACTGTTGTCCCAAGCATATTGCAACAAACGGTGTATTTCTATCGCTGCTCGTTTAGTTTTTATTGCCGTTTCAAATATACCGGTCATTTTTGAAACACCCTGTATTTCCTTACGTACTACACCAACATGTAATAAAAAATGAGGATTTCTACTTTAAAAAACGCAGTTTACATCCGTTTGACCTATGATAGTGCCATCTGGCGGGCCAACCATAGCGCCATCTGGTTTCCCCCTTCATGCTAGACAAGTTTCGTTCTTTGTAGCTTTTTCGTTTGACGCTTATTTCGTAAGATATTTGGCCCGGTCACGATCAATGGACCGCCTTGTATACTAGAATTCCAAGCAGAATTGCATCGGTGTTACGGGAAAATGGGTGTCCAACCCCTTATTAATAAACCATTCACAAGTAAGTACAGTGTGTTCACATTATTTTGCCTCTCCCCAGTTGTAGCACAGAATTAAACTGATAACCCGAACACGTTCAATTCAGGAACATTTGCAATTACACATTGCTAAATTAGATCAATCCATTGTCTAGAATTATAATTGTAACGTCTATTTGAAACGGAAGGAGGTGACAGTGCTGAGACACTCGACTCTTATGGGCGGCGGGGGGAGGGGGGGGGGGGCAGCCAGCCAATTTTTTCTTTTTTTTTTTTTTTTTTCGTGAGGTCGTTAAGTTTCCTGATGACGGGATGATTCCTTTGAAAGAGATAGTCTGTTCTCTTTCCAAATCCTGCCCCGATTCGAAGACGAACTCCGTCTCCCATGCCCGTCTCATCGATGCGACGCTAAATTCTAAAATTTGCTTATTTTCTTGTTTCACTTCACCTCAGAGCTGTTATCCTTTCGAAGCGTGTTCTCTAGAAATTTCGATCGGTTTGAACATGTAAGACACAAACGTAGCTGCAAATAATTTTTCAGATGTTATTGTTGCTTCCGAAGAGAAGTGTGATGACGTCTACTAGAAAGTAATTCTCAAACAATTTTCAGACCCACACTTTTCCAGTTTTTGAACTGGAACCGGTTTCCCCTAAAACTAGACGGCAAACGGTTTGGAAAAAATGAAAATTCTCCCGAGAACATTAGATGTAAAAAGTTTTCCTTTCCTTATTTTCTGTTTTGTTATCAAGACGATCCACAGGCAGTTAGTGTAATGCTTTCGCTGACTAATTGCAGGGTAATCAAATAGATCTTCGTTGAGAAATAACAGTTTTTATGGAGATTGAGACCTCGCCGCGCCGAAGCCACTCGTAGGAAGAGTCGCACACTGATTGCGTGCCGCAATTTCAAACACAAGGAAGCCCTACTGGCTTCCGTGTCGGCGTATACAGAACTTGTAAGTGGGAGGTACACGGACACGGACTTCATAATTGAAAACGGCGACTTCCTTTTAAAATGATGGTGGTGGTGGTGGGGAGGGATTGTGAATAAGGAGCTTATGAAATTACCGGCTACTATTAAAATAGTAATATGCCGACAATATTACCCCTGTGAAAGAAATTTTGTGACTGAATATTGTGCAATGGAATGGTATCGGACTAATTTTGTGCGCATAAAGGTTTCTACTGAAAGAAAGCAGTAGCAAAGTAAACGAGAATCCAACCAAGGTTCTGTTAGTAATCTAGTAAACTGTAACTATGAAAAGAAACTGTCGCCAACCGCTGTAGGAAAAGTTGTACCCTGTACTAGCACGGTTCATAAAGAAGGTAACTATGTGGGTTGATTTTAGTTCATACTAAACTTCTAGTATAATTTGAATAATTGTAGCTAGTTTCTTATTTATAAATTATATAGTGCAGCAATCAGTCGTCCTTTTTTAGATTTTATTACGCAAATCCAGATATCGCCTAATGCCTAGCCATTCCCAATGCACTATTTTCTATTCTCGATACATGTAAGTCCCTGTTGTTCGGGCATCAGTCACATTTCTTTGAACACTTCTAATTCTTGATTGCTGCTGTTGCAATATGACATTTAAATTTGCCTCAACAATTAGCATGGGGACCCAGAAACTAATTTATCGGTAGATTTAGGTCGTGTCTGAACACAATATAGGAAACACTGTAAACTACATAACACATAAAATTATAAGCACTAACATTTCAATGAAAAGAATGTTTGATCTGATACTTCAACTGTCCATACATGAAAACTAAGTGGATTATTTCAAAACGTATGCTCACTAAATAATTAAATAATTATGTACTTTACAATTCCACAAAATTTGTTAACCTTTGTTAAGGAAAATAATTGCTTTTCATTTCAGTAAAAGAGGATACTCGGATTCATCTTAGCACTTGGGATAGAACCCTGTGTTGTTTAATGTCTAAGAGCAAAATACGGTGGCTCAGCACAAAATTTACCGAACACAAAATTATTGTTGGGAACGAAACCACGTAACAGGTCAATGAAACGATATAATACTCAACTAATAATTTGAGCTGCAGTTGGTGGCAGCGTCCATCTCCTGTGATATTCAAAAAACCTCTAGGTATCCACGACTCTTCCTGTGTAACAATCTCTGAAATTTCTCTTCTTAGCGTCGGAGTTTAATAGTACAGGGCTGACCAAAGTATGCAATGAAATGGAAATGCCGTGTGGCTAGGCCATCCCGTCGGGTAGACCGTTCGCCTGGTGCAAGTTTGGAGTTGACGCCACTTCGGCGACTTGAGTGTCGATGGGGATGAAATAATGATGATAAGGACAGGATTTACACTTGTTTACTAGGAAGTTTAAGAAGTCCGTTTATTTTGCTTTCAAGGCAATATGGGTTGATACTTTTCAATTTTTTTTCGTTTTCAAAAATACTACTGAAGATTTTAGTTTCAGTTTTCGTGCACGAAAATCAATAAGGAAAAATTATTACATTCGCCAAGTAAGTGTTTCTAGCTGTGTTGATTTTTAAGCGTTCAGCCAAATAATACGACACTATTTACAATAACCATATAATTTGTTACTGCCTCTTCATTATTTCAGACATACCACTCTTAACACCTTTATTTACAAACCTTGTTTTACCAGCCGAACAATTGGCTGCCCACTAAGATTTTTTGCAGTCCTTTTCAAACTTTCCTGCTCTATTCATTTAGCAAGAAATTATGCTGTTCATTCTACAGACTGGCAGTTCATTCTATTAAACTACAGCTTATAATGCAATGTAGCCTTATAGTATGTCACTTTATTTTTTTGAAATGTCCCTTTAAGTTTACACATAATTACATCGTTAAGAAACTGAAACTTACAAACATATGTTACCAGAACTTTAACAGTAATTCTACACAACATTATAACATCTGTAACAATACATACTTTGTAAAAAAATAAAAATATTATGAAACAGTACCTGTTATTCATGACTTGTTCTCAAATAGTCGTACTTTTTATTCTGTTCTATGGAGACAAGGTTTGAAGCCTACTGTGTTACTAACACCTAAGGACTTCTTTGCTTTTGGGTGTACTAGATAGTAGGGGTTAGTGTGAGAAGTTCCCTGTAAATATATTTGAACTTGGAAATGTCTTCATTTTGAAATGAACCTGGCCCATGTGCTCTAATTGAGGAAGCACTATGTGTTTTATTGCACAGTAAAATTTAACTGACCTGATCATGCCATAACAAGCCTTAAACATGTTTGATTTCACCCCAAGGGATGTTGTGTACATATCCTTTGCTATATCTGGCGGCTTTTTTTGTTTTCGGATTTCAAAGTCTTTCATGAACTGAACCCTTTTCGGTGGATTGTAATATCGTTGGTGGTTTCTCCTTTCTTGGTTCTGTGTTTACTTCAGGGTCTGTTTTTGACATTACTTCATTTGGAGGTACAAAAAAACATTTCGTACCGCCTTTCTAGATTTCTGTGACTTTCCTTCATACGAACTATCATCTATATGTGACAATTCTGGGTCACTGTTGGCTTCCAACAGATAATCCATCCTTAGACACATGTTAATTTCCTCATACGACTTTTTGTCCAGCCTTAAATATTCAGGGTCACGGTTCCCTCCTAATTTTACTAGTTCTTTTTCTTTCACAGCAGGCTCTTCGTTTGAACAGTCATTTACATCGGGTCTAATGACGTTTAACTTACTCCGTATTTTGTGTCGTCTTTGTGAACTTCAGTAATTCGTAAACAATCGTCTGTATGTATTTCTTCCGGCCTTCTGACAACAGTTTTGTTCTGCTGGCGATTCGTCAGTCAGGAATGCTTCGTGAGCAACGCTGATGATCTGATCTTCTTTCATTTTCCTCATTGGGACCGTATTTCTTATCTTACAATTGGGTAACGTCCTATTCTCAACGTCTCGTTTTCTCCTCTCACTATTACCTAACCCTTTGGTCGCATAATTGCTTTTGAAATCCTTCCACTCGCACTGCCTGCCTTGCTGGCACAGATCCTGCTGGAATTAGACGGGAGGTGGCTGACAGATAGTAGAAAAGCAGGGCTATGACAACCGAAGCGCGTCACACATGTGGTCGACATCAAACGAAACCTCAGCTTCAATTAAGAAAGAACGTTTCTTGGCAAATGCTGAAGCTCTTACAGTAAGACCACAACTAGCAAGGATCTCAAAGTCGCGAGTAAGTGTCAATATTTGTCGAAACGGACGGTTCCGAAAGAAGAGCTCCCTCCTATTACTCAGAGAAGTGGACAACATGGAGGGCTCTCACCAGACCACACTCTAGTTCTATGAGACGCACGGCTAATCTGCAGAAGTGGGACCTTCCTGTGGAGTTAGTTTAGTGTTAGTTAGCGTGGTTCTGTGCAGATTAACAACCATCTTCAACAGTTTTCATCATCTCCAGGCATAAGCACTTGAGAGGCCTGGTGAGCGCACTGAATGCACTCGACGTGTCAGATTTATGATCGACAATTATATAAACTGACGTCAGTGATCGATTTCCTTTGGTTGATTGTGTACTTTGTACTTCTGACACAGTCATAATAACAACAACAATAATAATATTCGGTAAACAGCAGAGTTTTATTCTTCTCCTTGAAATTTAATTCCCTTTCCAAATTGTTCATTGCTTTCCTTCACAGCTTGATCAAGATACGGACTGAATAACCTACGGAATATACTACAACACTGTCTCATTCCTTTGTCAGCCAGTACTTCCCTTTCATGCCTTCCGACTCTTATAACTACCATCTGGTTTCTGTACAAGCTGCAAGTGGAGGTTCTTATCCAGGATGTTACCCCTGCTACCTTGAAAAAATTTGAAGAGTCAGTACTGTCAGAAGTTTTCTCAAAATCTGTAGATGATTTAAACGTAGATTCACCTTCGATTAATCTGTCTTTTAAGGTAAGTCGTAGTGTCATTTTGGCCTCGCATATTCCAACATTTCTCCGGAACCCAAACTAATCTTCCACGATGTCGGCTTCTAACAATTTTTCCTCTCTTCTGTAACTAATTCATGTGAGTATATTTCAATCACGATATATTAAAGCGATAGTTCGGTAACATTCATACCTGTCAGCACTTTCTCTAATAGGAAGTGGACTTCAAAATCAGATGGAGCAGTTTACTCAAGGTTGGCTTTCCCAAAGATATTAGCAGTTTTGAAGCAATGTCGTTTATTCTATGGACCTCGATTCAGCTTCGATCTTTCATTGCTTTGTCAAATTATTCTCGCAGTATCATATTTCCCATTTCATCTTCATCTTTTTCCTGTTCCCTTTCTATAATATTTACTTGCAGTTCGTTTCCTTTGCATATCGTCTCCACATATATCTTCCAAGTTCTAACTTCTCCTTCTCTAATAATTACATTTTTCCAGTTGAGCTCTTGACATTCAAACAGCTGCCTCTGTTATCTCCAAAGGTACCTACATTTTCTATAGTTGGTACCTCTCTTTCCGCTGCTTATACATGCCCCCGCAGACTTACATTTATCCTCTAGCCACACCTGCTTAGCCATTTTGCCCTTCCCACCAATCTAATTTTCTAAATTTAATACGTCACTTCAACTTTCGAAGTAACAATTACAGCGTTATGAATGCCTCTAGAAAGAAATGTTATACATCAACTGCGAAGGAGAGCAATAGTTAGCCAACTATTACCATTTACAACCTCTGTAGTTGTACATGAAAAATTAATCTTAGCTCCTACAAAAGTAATAGGTCCATTTAGTAACGCTTCTTGTGCTACATTATTAGGAGTAAGACTAAATGTATCCACAGTCTTGTACACAGGCAATCTTGACCGTCTTGTATATCTTCTCCTCCTGTAGGGCATGGCTGTGTGCTCAGTGCGGCTGCCTCGAGCAGAATGAGCGTGCAGCTGCCTGTACAGCGGAAATGCCAACTGATAAGAGCCGCCATACTGGGCGCGGCAGGAAGTAACACGCTCGAAATCCAACATGGCGGCGCCGGAAGGGACCGTATCCAGCGGATCGCGCTTAGTTAAAACTTAGCGCGATCCGCCGAGCTCTAGCGGCGGCCGAGCGAAACTCGTTCAAGGTCACCCGCCAATATGGCGGCGCACACAGCCATGTTCGAAAACCTACCAAATTTCATCAGTTTGCATGCAGAGTGTGAGACTAATACGCCAGGCAGAAAAAAAAAAAAAAGATACGGGATAGCGATATCCACACATAGGTAGGTAGTATCGCGTACACAAGATTTAAAATGGCTGTGTATTGGTGGAGCTGTCAATTGCACCCAGGTGGAAAGGTTTCCGACGTGATTGTGACCGCGCAATCGGAATTAACAGACTTCGGCCTGCGCTGGGAGGCGCTAGGAGGTGGGGCATTGCAATTATTGTTTCTCCGGCGCAGCGAACGCTGTATGTAGGGTGTTCCGCCGTGTTCACTCGGTGCAGACTTGCGAATGCTGGGGCCAGGGCTGTGGCTGGGGTCCGGGTTGTTTGTCTCAGGCGATAACTGGTAGACAGAAATCTTGCTCGGCTAAATCTTGAACTTCGTGTGCTCTGCACTTCACTGCGATGCTTTAGAATTTAGGCCCTGAAACTCTGATCTGATACATTCTGAATAATAGCATCGCGGAGCGTTTCATTCTTATAAATTGCGCTACAGACACAATTGAATTTACAATCTCTAGTCATGCCATGTAGTTGCGCAAGGCGTTCCTTATGTGATGTTATTACGACATTGCGTGAGGTAAAATTTATACTGTGCAGCAGCAACGTGTATTTGACTCAAAAAAATTCGTCTAGTCTTGCAATTACTACTTCGTAGGGCTGGACATTGGGCTCACTGAGAGGAAAAAGCCGAGCGGTCTTAGGCGCTGCAGTCATGGACTGTGAAGTTGGTCCTGGCGGAGGTTCGAGTCCTCCCTCGGGCATGGTTCAAATGGCTCTGAGCACTATGGGACTCAACTGCTGTGGTCATTAGTCCCCTAGAACTTAGAACTACTTAAACCTAACTAACCTAAGGACATCACAAACACCCATGCCCGAGGCAGGATTCGAACCTGCGACCGCCTCGGGCATGGGTGTGTGTGTTTGTCCTTACGATAATTTAGGTTAAGTAGTGTGTAAGCTTAGTCCCATAAGATTTCGCACACATTTTAACATTTTTGAGAGGAAAAAAATTGCACCAACTTACACAAGAAAAGAAAAATGCAAGACATGATTCTCCTGTGATTTTGTAGACATCGAAATGTTGATGCAGCTCTGTTATGTGTTCTTTTCATGTTTCCTTCATCGTACTGTTGGAAGGACAGAGGAATTAGCTGAATAGCTTCTTTAGCTTCTGGCGCCTTTTGCTGCTGAACTGCTTGCGCTTGTACAAGGCAAGAAACTGCTGACAGCATTTCTGTTATTTGTTGACTCTGAAACAGAATAAGAGATGTTAGACGCTGCTCAGTTGTTAGATGTTGCTCCTCCTGGTTTGGCATGATTCTTTTAATACCCTGAGCGAAATATTTTAACTTGCGTATTTCAACTTATAATTTGTCCATACACAAAAAAGAATTCAATAGAAAGAGAAAAGTTGTCCTGGTCTGTATTCCAGAGCTCCTTGTTCCACTGTCGCAGCCTCGTCGCCAGTCTGTTTTATCTTCCTTGCTATCGCAGTTTCGTCACCAGTCTGTCGTACCTTCCTTGAACAATGTGTGGTTGTTTAGTGGCTCAAACGGCTCTGAGCACTATGGGACTTTAATTTCTGAGGTCACCAGTCCCCTAGAACATACAACTACTTAAACGTGACTAACCTAAGGACATCACACACATCCATGCCCGAGGCAGGATTCTAACCTGCGACCGTAGCCGTCACGCGGTTCCAGATTGTAGGGCCTCGAAACGCTCGGCCACAGCGGCAGGCGTTGTTTAGTGGATACAGGAGCAAACAACAGATGTCATTCATGGACAAAGAACTCAGATATCAGTTTAGTCTACATTTAATACCAAACAGTAAAAATAATACATAACTTTGTTGCTGAAGTAGCAGCGTCAGTTGCTAATAGTAGATCTGAATGTAGAAATATATGCTGATACGAAAGACTTATAAATCTACCACTCTTCAATACGAAGTATATTCTAAAGATGTCGACCCGTGGCCACTATGAAAGTCTGTAAATTTTATTCATGTGGCAAGCATACAAAATGGGGTCAGTGCATCAATGTTGGAATTCGAGCACCAGCCGCTTGAGCTCCGGAGAGTGGATGCTAGCTTGTCATTGGCCGCGACGTGATCGTTCGTGGCAGCGCCCTCGCGCCGCCGTGGCGGCTGTTGGAAATGTGGCGGCGCAGCTGGCGGTGCGTGTCTTTGAGAGTGCGGCCGACCATGAAGGTAGATAGTCTAGTTTGAAACTCACCACGGTTTTCCAGTTAGTTTTCCCCACAAAAATCTTGACGTGT
This sequence comes from Schistocerca piceifrons, assembly GCF_021461385.2. NCBI lineage: Eukaryota > Metazoa > Arthropoda > Insecta > Orthoptera > Acrididae > Schistocerca > Schistocerca piceifrons. Next base: position 407,464,208 of record NC_060139.1, read on the forward strand.
ATAATGATTTAGTACATCGCGAAATGGTTTCGCAATGCACATCAAAGTGAAGTAAAGCTGAACATCCCGTACTAAGAACAAATTTGTAAAAAAAGCTATCAAAGTTTTAAAAGTACATTTTTCCATTACAATTTTCTATTTATTTTCGGTATGTGACATAGTAACGATATCTGAATAGGGCGCAGAGTCGCAGTTGTGTCTCAATAAGGAAATGTATGAGGACATCCATATTAGTACAAAAAAAGTGTTAAATCTCAATTACACGACAAACCACAAAAATTAAATACGTTGTCAATTCGACTAGATACCTAAGAAATACATTTACGAACACCTTAAAGCGGAGCAATCTCATAGATAATAGTTTAGGGAAGGCGCACGGAAGTCAACGTCCTGTTGTTAGAACACTTAGATCCAAGAAGTCTACTAAAGATACTGTCTACACTACTCTCGCACTTGTTCTCCTTGAGTATTGCTGTGTTGTCCGTCATCTCGGCCAGATAGGACTGACGGAGGGCATCGAAAAAGTATAAAGAAGATCAGCTCGTTTTATATTATCGCGAAATAGAGGAAATGGTGTCACGGATGTGATAAGCGAGTTGGAATAGCAATCATTAAAACAAAGGCCTTCTTCACTTCCTGCGAGATCTTTTGCGAAATTTCAATCCTGAATTTTCTCCACTGTATATAAACATGTTTTATCGTCTCCAACGCACATAGGGAGATAGTATCATCGTAATAAAATAAGAGAAATCATAACTCATACCGTATGACGTAAGTGATAATTTTTCTTACACGCTGTTAGAGAGTAGAACGGCAGAGAAATAGTCTGAAGGTGAATCAATGAAACCCTCTGCCAGGCACTTAAGCGTGCATTGAAGAGTAGTCATTCAGATGTAGATACAGATGTAGATTTGTGCTGATCTATTTTTGAACTGAGGATCAGTTCTCAGCAGCTAATAATTCTTTTGAATGTTTGCGTGACTTCTGCAACTATAGTTGGCCGTCGTATTGTTGCACAATATCGGCTTCAAGGACCTAGTCATATTTTGTAGCTCTTTGATAAACCAAAAGTCTCACATACCAAATATTACAACTTTCATAGAGTTGGCAATGTTTTATGTCGTAGATTTTCGTCCAACGAATGTATCTAGATACTTTAAGGCCAAAACTTTGCAGCAGTACGAAAATAAACTAAAAGTATCTGTTACAGGCGGCGTAGTATCATTAAAACCACTACAGTACCGTATGTGTTTAACGTATTCACTTTAATTCTTTTATTGTTGATGTTATAGTTTCACTTGTAGCTACAACACAATCAGTGATAAAAATCGTAAAAGGTGAAAGAATTCGGGGCCTTAATTGTCAGGCAGCAAGCCAATTATTTGTCCTGGGCCTCTACATTAATCATCCATTTAAACAGGTGGTTAAGGCAGACATTAATGGAAATTGTAACACTAAAAACTTCACTTTTACGGCTTCATCGAAGTCTATTCCTCAAAGTCTGACATAAATTTTGGCGATTACTGAATGTATTATGACGTAGTGGAGGTTAAGCAATTCAGCCTCTCTGTACGTACTCCACTTGCTTTTAAGTGTGCAGCGAACTAAATGAGAAAGCCATTTGTAAGTGGAGCGACGGCAAATATGTACCTTTTTAAAGTAGCAACCGTATGTTTTCGGCAAAGCGTTTTTGATCATCGTTCTACGGCTGCTTTCGAAGCTGGTTGAGAGGCGGAATGGGACCAGCCGTTGGTTTAAGCGGTCGCCTATAAATCCGGCGGTAAGAGGGCGCGCGGGATTAGGGGGGACTTAACCGCACCAGCAGATTAACTCCGCGGGTCGAGCCGGGCGCTGCCGGCCATTACGGCTGGCTGGAGCGCCGCCCGGCTCCTCGGCCCGTTGTGTGCGCGGCTGAGAGGCCGAGCAGCGGCTCGGGAGGCGACGCGTCGGCCGTAGTTCTTACTATAATGGCATACAGTATTATGGGAGGCAAAGCATCTGCAGTGTACCATAAGTATCCGGACGGAACTGATTACTAAATGTCACGAGAGTGGCACCTCAAATATACACTACCAGCCATTAAAATTGCTACACCACGAAGATGACGTGCTACAGACGAGAAATTTAACCGACAGGAAGAAGATGCTGTGATACGCAAATGATAAGCTTTTCAGAGCCTTCACACAAGGTTGGCGCCGGTGGCGACACCCATAACGTGCTGACATGGGGGAAGTTTCCAACCGATTTCTCATACACAAACAGCTGTTGACCGGCGTTCCCTGGTGAAACGTTGTTGTGATGCCTCGTGTAACGAGGAGAAATACGTACCATTACGTTTCCGAATTTGATATGGGTCGGATTGTAGCCTACCGCTATTGCGGCTTATCGTATCGCGACATTGCTGCTCGCGTTGGTCGAGATCCAATGACTGTTAGCAGAATATGGATACGGTGGGTTCAGGAGGGTAATACGGAACGCCGTGCTAGATCCCAACGGCCTCGTATCACTAGCAGTCGTGATCACAGGCTTCTTATCCGCATGACTGATCCGGATCGTGCAGCCACGTCTCGATCCCTGAGTCAACAGATGGGGACGTTTTCAAGACAACAATCATCTGCACGAACAGTTCGACGATGTTTGCAGCAGAATGGAGTATCAGCTCGGAGACGAATGGTTGCGGTTACCTTTGACGCTGCGCCACAGACAGGAGTGCGTGCGATCGGGTACTCAACGACGAACCTGGGTGCACGAATGGCAAAACGTCATTTATTCGGATTAATCCATGTTCTGTTTACAGCATCATGATGGTCGCATCCGTGTTTGGCTACATCGCGGTGAACGCACATTGGAAACGTGTATTCGTCATCGCCATACTGGCGTATCTCCCGGCGTTATGGTATGGGGTGGCACTTATTACACGTCTCTGTCACCTCTTGTTCGCATTGACGGCACTTTGAACAGTGGACGTTACAGTTCAGATGTGTTACGAGCCAATTGAAAACGTCTGGTCAATGGTGGTCGAGCCACTGGCTCGTCACAATACGGCAGTCACTACTTTTGATGATTTGTGGTATCGTGTTGAAGCTGCACGGGCAGCTGTACCTGTACACGCCATCCAAGCTCTGTTTGACTCAATGCACACGTGTATCAAGGCCGTTATTACGACCAGAGGTGGTTGTTCTGGGTACTGATTTCTCAGGATCTATGCATCCAAATTGCGTGAAAATGTAATTACATGTCAGTTCTAGTATAACATATTTGTCCAATGAATACCTGTTTATCATTTGCATTTCTTCTTGGTGTAGCAAATTTAATGGCCAGTAGTGTAAAAGCAGGCGAAGAGTACCGCGTTGTCAGCAGAGGAGCAGTACAGGCTGAATGCGTCTGTCGGGAGCGCTCAGTGATCTCGAACGTAGACTAGTCACTGGACGTCACCTGAGTAAAGAAAAAGTCCATCAGGGCTCTTTCAGCTCCTCTGCATCAGCCCGAGTTGTATGTGGTGATGTGGTTGTGATGTGGAAACGCGAAGAAACAACCACAGCTTAGTGAAGGCCAGGTAAAAGTTATGTAATCGCTAACAAGGGCCGTGCATGATTGCGGGTGGTGGTTTATCGCGCGATATCAGCGGAAGGAACTACTAGTGAGATCCACAGTCCTATTGGAGGAAGGAAGGGAGATTGGGCTAAACGTCCCGTCGACATCGAGGTCCTCAGAGACGGAGCACAAGTTCGGATTGTGTCAAGGAAGGGGACACAAACCGGCCCTGCCCTTTGAATGGAACCATCCCACTATTTGCCAGGACCGATTTAGAGAAAGCATCTAAATTGGATGGGCGGACACGGGTTTAAACCTTCGTCCTCGCGAATGCGAGTCTAGTGTGCTAACCGCTGCACCACCTCGCTCGGTTTCAGTGCTATTAACTATTCAACTAGCACTGTGGCCGTACTTAGGGATTTAAAAAGTAGTGGGGTAGACTCATATGCGACACATTTATGTAGTAAGCAAAGCACGAGGTTGTATGAAGGGCGACGCCAATGGAAAGAGGATGACTGGAAACAAGTGATTTGCAGCAATGAGTCACTCTGCTACTTGCGGATATCAGATGAAGCGTTTTGGATTTGGTGAATGCCTGGAGAATGTTACCTGCAATCATGTGTAGTGGAAATAGGGAAGTACAGAGGAGGCAGTGTGATGGTGTCCCTTGTGCTTAGGGTGTGGTCTCTATATTGCGCTTAAGAAAACACTAATGCGAGGAGGAAACTTACATGCACTTTTTTCATCTTGGAGTGAGTTATACGGTAAGGGGATAGGTGGGAGACGATGGTTGATGTTGATAGCATAAGAATGCACTTTTTTTACGAAACACCGTCTGTGAGGTGATAGTCTCTGGACAAAAATATTCCTGAAATGAACAGGACTTCCCAGAGAGCCAACGAAAACCCTTGACATCTGAAGTTTAGTCAGACTTTCACCTATATGCATCGTAGTTTTGTTCATCATCTGCAAAGGTTTATACTTTTTTTTTTTAGAATTTTGTTGTGTTACTTGAGCCATGTGAGACTCGCGTTCATGCCATTTGTTCTTTGGCATTCAGCCACATGGAGTGGTGTCTTGTTTCTTCCTTACTTACTGGCATCAGGAAGTTGCTGCCTTGCCTCCTTGAGTGGCAGCAGCATCGCTTATCGATACTGTATTTTCGTACTATCTTTGGTGTGACCGCTAGTATTTCCAGGTAGTGGCGGTGTGTGGCAGTCAGTCAGTTGGGACGGAGCAGGGAACTATCCACAGCGCGCGGCCAGGCCAGGACTGCTGGCGGCATGCATGCGCCATCGGATCATGAGGCTCTAGCTGCGAGAGCGACAAAGTTCGTTGCCCACCGAATCTGGACGCTGAGGTTGAGTGATCAGTTAATCTGTTATGAAGCCTCAACTATTGTGACATCTCTTCGTTCATTTGCGGGTTGTTGCTCCCTGGACAGTTACCGCTAGCAGCAACATGTGTTGGGGTCGGTGAAATCTTGATGTCGTCTTCCTATATTGTGATTAATTATTAACTTGACTGTCGTATTTCCTGCCCTGTGACCGGTAACGCCTCAGTTACCTGCCCTGGCCATTAGCGTAGTTTTCTGGTAGTGTGCCTTTCCTCGTCATGTTGATGCTGTCCGGCACAGCGTGTAGTTCGACATCCTTTTAAGTTCTTTGGTTCATATTTGCCTAGAGTGGTTATTGTTCCATTGGCTGTTTTTAAACACCAATTTCTGAAAACGTATTGCTGTTCGTATACTCGTCCTTGGCTGATATTTTCCATCGTTGTGCCGTTGGTCAGACGAAAGAGAATTGGTTAAATCGTTGGTCGGTCCTTGGGCCGTCACTAGTTTGGGTTGCCATCTAATTATTTAACTTCAACTCTTGGCTGCCTGTCTCACCTCACCTTACGTTTGAACTACTTTCCCAGGCCGACCCTTGGAACACTTCTGAGCACCACTTGTTCTGTTGGTTTAGATTGTGATTTTCATTTTAGTTTCAAGTATTCTGCGAGGCCTTCTGCCATGTGTTAATACAGTTCTTTTCAAATTTTACATAACGGCCTTCAGCCTTGTTAAACTAAAATTCTGGAAATTGATTTTATTTTAAAAAGAAAAAAAAAGAACATTTCTCCTTAAAATTGTTTCTATCTGAAATTGTTTGTTATCCAGGCCCTAAGCCATTAGTTGTTTGATGTGTTATGTGTGGCCTTCAGCCGTGGATTCACGTGAACCCCTTTTAATAAGGCCTTTAGCCGTGTGTATTCTTTAAAGGAAAATTTTTTTTAAGAAGGAAGGGGTTTATTTTAAATTGTATGTCTGAATTGTTGTTCAGACCCTCAGCTGTTGTTTCATATTTGTTTGTGGCCTTCAGCCGTGCAAGAAGTTAATATTCCTTTAATTAAGCTTTCGACCGTTCTGTTGTAAGTTTGAACAGGAATTTCTTGGCTGGAAAAATCGTTTATTAATTTGTTTTAACTATAGTTGTCCTTCAGACGTATAGTGTAGGCCTTCAGCCGCTAATTGTTTTCAATTGCTTGTTTTTTTTAAAGAACCATTTTTACCTTCTGTTTTTAATTGCTTTTGATTTCTAAGCCAGGCCTTCAGCCGCTCTCAAGTTCTTTAACCAGGCCTTCAGCCATATTGTTTAATTGTGATCTTTTAAAGCAATGTGTAAATGTGTGGTTCTTTGAAAATTAAAGTTGTGTGTTTGATTGTGCAACACACAGTAACTGTTTTCTACTCCATCCACAATCACAACCTTATCGTGTGCGCTCCCTGAGTACCTACCAACCTGGTTTCATTACTCTTAGTGTAATGTTATTTTCATGTAATGTTATTAACATGTCAGGTGTCTTCGTGGCTTGCACCGCTTCCTATGTGGGCCCCATCTGGGGTAAATTTTCGTGTTAGTTGTCTGCTCGTGTATATGATGCATGTAGCGTTAGATTTTACGTGGATCATTTCTGCTTTTGAGTACGCCTTATAGACATGCCACAGCATTTTTATTTGTATCATTTTACTGTTGATTAAGCCTTATGACTTCGTTCCTCTCTTCACACGATGTGTAGTATGTAAATTTATTTCATACTTCCACTGTATGTAATTTTTTATATTTCTTTTTCCTTCACTTATGGCTTCCATGTACTGGGTGTAATATATTTTATTCGTAGATCGTATTACTTCTTCTGAGGAAAACACGTTTGATCTGTCAAAACTTAGTGAAGGATTGAATAAACTTTTGACCTGCAGCTGGCTAGCTCTGTGGTTCCCATTGTTTCCACCATTCTGTCGTTGCTGACTGCTGCCATGTCCAACATTTTCCAATGTAGCACCTTCAGGGTGAGTTACTATGTCGACTTCCTTCCAGATCCGAGCATCCGATATCAGAACATTCTCTAGTTTCGACTCTTGAGGATGAATTGCCCGCTTTTCCGGCACAGACATTCAGACACCTGACTGAAAGTGTCCCCAGGAAATTTCAGGCAGTCATAAAGGTGAAGGGTGGGCACACCCTGTATTAATGTCTACTAATACTTGTCCTGATACTTTTGATCAGACCTTGTCGTGTTCCGGTTTGAATCCATCATCTGTGTTAAATGACGCAGGGGAAATGTCATGTTTCTGTCTTGAGAAATCAAACAGTGTTTTGAAAAGATGAAGCGCATATTATATGCATATTATGCATGTTGTAGTACAGTTAACCTAATTCCTCCGAAATATCCCATATTAATGCGACGGTTATCGTTTTTGCATTTCGCCATGTGAAAAAGTAACAAACAATGGTAACATTGTGTTAATAGCCCCTCCATTCTTCAAACGAAAGAATTACGTAAATTGCTGATGGTGTACACCAAACAACGACCAATTGATTTAAGGTTACTTTTTTCAAAAAGTGCAGTTACTCGTTTCGAATTTATACAGTTGATTATCAGATGACTTTCATGTTTCCGTCAAAACACTTAATGCAATGGGTTATTGGTGAGTTACCCCAGGGCAAACAATAACTGACAGTTACAACTGTGTAATACATATGGATGCGCCACCATTCTCACTTGTGGTAGCATGCATGTCCACCTGGTGCATCTGGAGCATTTGTTTTAACAGTTTTTCATTGTATCAAATTTCTAATGTTGTGTGTATTTATTCAATAATGTATGTCGGTTAAAATTAATAAACCCTTAGGTTTGGTTATAAAACGAATTTCCAATACGTACTACGTGTGGGGACTCGCGACATATCAAAACAGAGTTTACAAAGTACATGAGTGTCAAAGACTCTGCCGTACGATGATATACGTAATATTTGGAACGAAAACTAAATTGCTGTTGTGATAAATTGATAATTATTCTACGTTACACGTAGAACATTGAATACTGATAGAAATAACGGATTTCTTTAATTAGAGCATTCAAACTCATTTTACAAAACGATAGAGAAATAAACGTAGATAAGGAAGTACTTGTAATCCTTATGTGCTATTTAAATAATGATGACTGGCTGCTTTAATTTATTATAAGATATGATACTTGATCTGAAGATAGGTGTAGAAACATCATTCACATTGAAGTGTGAAATGTACTTTCTCGAAGTTACTCAGTAAAGTTGCATTACCCAACTCAGTCTGTTCATTGAGGGTAGTATCAGGGGACTGTGTGAGTTTGTGTGAGTGTGTGTGTGTGTGTGTGTGTGTGTGTGTGCGTTTGTGTGTTTGTGTGTGTGTGTTTGTGCGTGTGTGTGTGTGTTTGTGTGCGTGCGTGCGTGCGTGTAATGTAATATTACTAATTTTCGCCTCACAAACATTAATATACGCTCAATAGTAAACGCCTGATGGCCTAAAGTTATCGAACAATTGTAAAGTAAAAGAAATGAAAAATCGCATAGCAGCGACAGAATCTATTATTCTTTATCTTTGCCGTTCTTGCGCGGTGCCTGTAAATCTCTATGTACATATATCGATTAATGGTATAAAAAAGAATTCTGTTGTTTCAAGACAAATGAGGCTTTTGGCGCCTCACCTTTTAGTGTTTGTATTCCATGAGAGGCGGACGCGGCCTTGCTGCGTTCCGCAACTGTTTTTTATATTCTATGTGAAAATATTGAGTGAAAATGCTAAATGTTATTTTTTTTCAATCAGAAAGCATGTAGTTTCTGGTAACTGATTACGAACAGACAGCATCAAGAGGACATTTTAACTGTTATGTATAAAGTATTTAACCACTATGGTCATCTATTGCAATTTAATATGAAAAGGTACGTAGCATTAAAAAAAAAGTGTGTTAAAGCTGTGCTTATTTAGTAAATTAACCTTGATGATTCCATCTCCTTATTTCCTGAATGATAATTATTTTTGTGTTACTTCATCACCAGTAATTACGATCATGCTGATGGGCCGAACGCAGCATGAGACAGAAGGAACATTATCGTTTTCCTATTATTTCTGAACCAACTTTTTTGTGTAGTGTTGCATTTATTTTAAAGTCTATAAATCTTCTGGTCCCTTAGTGTTGATCCGGGTATGACAACATCGCGACTATAAAAATGCACAGAAATGATAATGTTTCTTACGAACGATCTCAAATAAATATCAATATGCTGCTCTTATTCAGGTATTTAATGCTCAACGTATGTTTTTATAATAGTGTAATCAATCCCTGATTCTGTTGCTAAGTGGCCCAGCAAAATATTCACTTTTTCGACATTAAAAAAAAAGTAAAAAAATTCTTTTTCTTTTCGTCCCCCAAGAGCAACGCTACACTTGGCGCCCGAACAGGAATTTGATCAAAAAATCATTTCATGTATGTGTTTAAAAATTTTTCAGTGCTTCTTCTAATAATTGTTTCATTTTTTCATGTGGATGCAATTCAACCGAGAAAGAGAAGTGGGAAAACCTTTTAATTAATTCAGAAGAACGATTGATGAAATTACCAAAAAACGCGAGTATTCATCCGTATCATCATCAAGACAGCCATAGTAAGTGAAATATTTATACGCAGTAACCAAGCTTTCGGAGTGACGTAGCGTGTTTCGAGTTGATGAGAAAGTAAACCTGTCTTTCCTTGCCTTGAAACAGCTTTATTTCAATTTGTCCATAGTCCATTCTTATGTAGTTAAATTCAGTGAAAGTGTACCATTTTTGTCTGTGCATAAAAAAAATTACGATATGGCGGATAACTACGCTCAAAACTGGTAAAACGTGTGATATTTCATTTGTTTGTAATTAGTAGGAACCATCTTGTCTTCTTGGCGTACATGAACGTCAGTTGTTACTCAGAGTTAAAACTTCATCTTAGGTCCCAGTAAGCCATAGCACTACGTCACAGACAAACGACTGACGGCAGTGACAAACAATATCTGTAGCATTTTGACGTTTGACAAATAATTCATGAACATGGCTGACGGTAAACAGCGGACGCAAACAAAAGCAGACGACAGCAGTGATGCGAATGGACCTCACTATCCATTACGATCACGCGCGATAGGTACACGAGCGGAGGCAGAAGCAGCCTCCACCGAAGTCTTAGAAGCCGGTCCTAGTGTGCTAACTATTCCCACTTTTGAAAAAAAGACTTGGCTGCAATGATCGAAGCAATAATGGAACGTAAGTTCGAAAGCCAAAAACAGGAAAGATTAGATGAAAAGGCCCGCGAAGAAAAAGAGAAGGCCGAAAGACGGCATAATAAAAATCAGGTCCTTACAAATCTGTGCAACTCAGTAAAAGCAGACATAAATTCAGTAAAAACAGAAATAAATTCGGTAAAAACAGACATAAAATCAGTAAAAACAGATCTGCAAACGGAGATAAATAACCTAAATACACGGTTAAATTCGGTAAAGGCCGAACTAAAGGCAGACATAACAGCTGAGTTAAATACCCTGTTGGGTAATGTCCAAAGCCAAATCAGTAGTCAGATCACGACCGTGAGGCTAGAAATTGACACACAAGTAGAGTAAAAAATAGAGGATATTTCAAAATGGTTAGATAAAAAAATCGATGCAGCCAAGGGAGAGATAAATTCAAAAGTGATGGAATATCAAAAACAAGCTGCGACCTTAAAAGAAGATTATACTGCAATCTCTGATGAGGTCAAAGGAGTTAAAACCGCAGTAGACACTATCGAGAATGTTGTTGATGATCTTTCCAAACAGATTGAGACTCTTAATGTAGAGTATCAAATAAAGAATACTGTTAAGGCACATGCTAAAGCATTGTCTGACCACTACCAAGAGTGGATTAAAAACAAAGACGGATTCATAGAAAACAAAGTCAAGAACGAACTCAGGGAAACTGTCAAAAACGTGACCTTTGAAATATTGGCAGCCCCTGGGAAAACAGGAGACACGGTCATGTCAGAATTAGGCCAGATAAGACGAACGTTAGTTCAAGATTTACCTGAATGGCGTCAACAGATAGTTGATGAAGTTCGTACACTAAAATGTCAAGTTGAAAATTCCCCACCTTCCGTGTCAGGAGAGGAATTTTCCCGAATAGCTGGAGTGACCGCCAGCGAATTCAATTCGTTAGTGGATTTATCGTAGGCGATGCTGCCTTATGGGGAACCGAAATGGTCGACTCTTGTAAAAGTTACAAAGAGTCGGAACAGATGTTTTTAGCTACATTCTCGAGTTCTGGTGTGCAGCAGCGCCTGAGAAAAGATGTTTACAACGCCGAAGTGTTTAACAGTAAGCGCGGTAGTTTGAGAAGATATTTTGAAAAGTAGCGAAAATCAAGTTCTGGGATTCGCCGATCACCGCCAAAGACGTTATTATGATTCTAAAAACTAAGCTACCGATTGCGATCAGAGAAAAGTTAGTAAACCTGTCTGAGGACGATACGGACACTTTCCTATCTGTGTTAGACTGGTTACATCTGATTTACGAGGACGCTAGGGTTGATGGTGCCTACGCCCATTTCAGTGCAGGCGGCCAGCACAATACAGAATACGCAGGCAACAATGGTGGCCGAGCGAAAGCGCGTCACAGCGACGGCCAGTACCAACCCCAAAACGGTTTCAAAAATAAAGACACTACGTACTCCAACAGTAAATACAAAAATAAGTACAATAACGGCCAGAGATACAATCCAATATATAATTCGTCACCACCTCAGTACGGAAATGCACTTTATAATACCCATCCCCAGCAATATGGAAACACGCAATCGATCAACGGTAATTATCAAAACGATCAGTCTTGCGATTCAAATCGTCAGTGGAAAGGAAATAAATGGCATAATCAAGGTGGAGACCAACGTACACCTTTCAGTAACGGTTACAATCAACACAAGCTACAGCAAAATACCTTTCAGCCACAAAATATACACTTCACGCAATAAGCGAACGGACCTTCGGGAAGTCTGAAGCCTAAAAGCCCGCATAATACGCAAATTTATTATGCGCAAGCGAATACGCCAGGACAACAAGATTCATTTCCAACCGAGTTCGTACCACAAAACCAACACCAGTTCCAGACTGAAGAAACTTTAAGAAATATAAATCAGCAGGAAAGTAAGCGTCGAGCGGAAAATTAAAAGCAGCACCATTGAGCCTCTTAGAGGATGCTGCAGGTTTGAATGGGGGCACCCTGTCCCATAGTCCACACGAAATTAAAGCAATTATGTATGACAAAGAGACAAACTTACGGGATGATCTAGTAGCAGACACTGAGACGAAAGACAATTATGACGTATGGGACGAACAAGTTCAAGCTTCCGTAAGAGTATCAATTTCCAACATACCAGTAACAGCCATTGTAGATACTGGAGCTAATATAAATGTCTTATCTTTATGTTTATTTAAGCAAATATCCTCTGTATGCAAAGTTTCATCACTTCCAATTCAAGGTTGCACCGTATCGGGAGCAACTGGTCCACTAACACAACGTGTAAATCTTCAGACTCAGCTTCAAATCTAGATAGAGTCTATTTCAGTAACGTGCATTTTTCTTATTATTAAAAACCTATCAGTGCCATGTATCCTGAGTATGGAATTCTTGAGGCAGACGAAAGCTAAAATTGACATTGAGTGTGGAATTTGTACTCTAGTAGCGAGTCAGCAACAAGTAACTGTAAATTTGTTAAAATGTAAGGTGAAGACAAACTTTGGGGTGCTTCAAATAGCAGTACGGCCATGGACTAAAAGACAACAGTACAGTCAGACAGAAGACGTGACAGATCCTGAAAGTGTTAATGACGATGAGTATAAAGACCTAATTCCCGGTCAGAATGAATTATACGGTAAAGCTAGTGGGTCCACTGAATTATCCAAACAACAGAAGAATGAGCTTTACAATTTGTTAACAGATTAAGTTCAAGTATTTTCTAAGAAACCTGGACTAATAAAAGGCTTTGAATATCGAATGGATGTCCTGCCCCATACAACCTACTGTAGAACAAGCTATTCCATTCCATATGCGAGACGAGAAGCTGTCAAGTGGGAGATCAGGAAAAAGTTACGCTGGAATCTGATAGAAGTATCTCATTCGCCTTATTCGAGTCCTTTATTGTCTGTACTAAAATCAGATGGTAGCGTAACGCTAGTCCTAGATGCAAGATTAATCAATAAAATAATAGTACCCATAAGAACGAGACCAGAGGCTCTTGAAGAGAATCTGCAGAAGTTTCTTGGAGTTAATTATTAGTCAGGACTCACTTTAAACCATCCCTGTTATTAAAGAAGAATCGTAAGTGGCAACACATTTATGAAGGTCCCTTTGTGATAATGAGGAAACCACACATTGGTAGCTATTTGTTATCTGACCCTGCCACGAATAAAATCAAAGAATTGTTCCACCATCATGATTAAGAAAATTTTATAACGCCAGGAATTAAGTTAATTTAAGCTGTAAGAAAATTCTAAGGTATTGGAGATCAGGATTAACCAATGAGTAACAAGAACTGAACTGAACTGACTACGGACGTTAACCGGTGCTAAAGGGAAACCTTCTGTATTAAAACAACGTGTCTGGAAAATAAAATACAGAATAAGTTGTAGACAAGTATTTACATGAATAATCTTTATGTAAACAGGAGGACATGTCCTAGAGGCGATTTTCAATTTTAGTTATAAGTTAGTGTGTAAGAAAAATTATGTACTCGAGAGGTATTAATTAGCCCCGAGGTACTGCAATGAGGAATGAGGAAGGAGCGAATAATGCACATCTCTCGTTAAATGGAAATTTGAGAATAAGCAGGAAGGAACGAATAATGCACTTTTGTCGTTAAATAGTAATATGAAAATGATTACATGTGCTTAGTATTAGTAAGTGAAATTTAATCAAGGACAAATTAATAACCGGTTTTGAAAGGAAATACTTAAACGTCCAGACAAAAGAGGAAAGTTGTGTGAAAAGATTCGATTCCATGAGGTTATTCCCTGTTTTCAAATGTGACGTAAATAAGGCACCACCTGTTAGCGCAAAACAGTCTCTAGATTTAACTTGTAAGTTCCAGCACAGTGGTGTGCCAGCGATGAAATAACATCTCTTTGAAGTAAACAGATACCTAGGATTAAGCATGAACAGATTGATAACGCAGTGCAATTGTTCTAAAAAGGCCTGACGTTAACCTTAAGTAAAAGCGTGATGGAATAAAAAGGAAGTTTATTATATAACGCAAAGTAAGATGAGTCCAGACTATAAACAAGCTGAGTAATAGAACATATGAGTAACATGGTTTATTATGCCAACTTCACGGTACTATTGAGCATTAGCGATACTGCAAGCCGGCCAAAGTGGCCGTGCGGTTAAAGGCGCTGCAGTCTGGCACCTCGGGCATGGATGTTTGTGATGTCCTTAGGTTAGTTAGGTTTAACTAGTTCTAAGTTCTAGGGGACTAATGACCTCAGCAGTTGAGTCCCATAGTGGTCAGAGCCATTTGAATCATTCGATACTGCAAATTCACACGCTAGCAGCAAATGAATAAGAATCTCGCCCAAGCTTCACAGGTCGCGACAGCAGCAAACAACAACACTCTAGTGAGAGGCTTATATATACAAATGATAATTAATACCCAAATGCGTAATGCATAAACTTGACTTAGTCTAAGAAATGAGCAAAGAGTAATAAGCAAGCTGCAGCAAGATACATATTAGATATAAATGCTTGAAGTGATAGATTTTATTTTAAGTGCGCACTGCAATATTTATTGTTTTCTCTGTGAGTATTGTATCCCTTTCCTAAGTGCAAATCCTTTAAGATCCTTGGTTCTATCCACTCCTCAGGATCAACTTGTAAAGATGCACGTGTGCTTAGGAAGTGAGGCACTACATATAAAAAAATGAGTAGGTTCGCAACGCGCAAATTGCTTTTGTAATGCGTAATGTAAATCAAATTTTCGACCTGGTTGAGGAGTAATTTAAATTCTGTCGACGATCCGCGAGTAGGCCCGCTTTTCCCACTTTTTTTTCGACTGTTTGTATTTCTACGCGAAATCCCGAGGCGGAATTGCTATTTTCAAATTTCCTCGAACTTTCTTTAAAGACAAGCACATACGAGAGAAACTTTGACATAAATAAAGCTCCCCTCACAAGTCACTAAATAAGATGAGCACTAAAAAAATGTATTGGGCCTACAAAATGAATAAGCATGCGTGATAAAGATTACTATGAATGAAATTAATTTGTAAAGGAGATTGGAATGAATTTGGTCAAAGAAAAAGAAATTATAATAGCTTACCTGTGAACGTAGGCATAAATAAAAAAAAGACTAATTAAGAAACAATTGTTCTGATTCAAAGCGGTCAATTAGATTATTTCTCGATTTAAATGAACTCTTCTAAATATTAGTATGTAAATCAACTTGTAAACACCGTGTAATGTTATGAAGCGAGAATTTCTTTTAATACACCGTTCACGCAGACGCTCACCACAGTGCAAGTGAAGTTTTAAAGTTCGCCGATTTTCAGTGGCAGTATTCTACTGCACCATATGTGTGAAAAATTCATTGATGTGTGCAGTGCGTAATAATCAGTGTCATTCCACACATGCAGTTGCAGCGGTAGCTACCACTTACCTGTGAATCCGTAATTGGATAGTGGACAGGAAGTGATGTGAGGCAGTTTCGGTGGCAGAAGCTCCCTCCAGCAATCTAAAAAGCAAAAAGCCACGATCCGCCGAACAAAAGCGACGCACGGCACTTCAAGCGTGAAATCAACGCTCTGCAAGAAAGATACGGTCACGTACGCGCGCACAGACTGAAATTCAAGATTGCTCGCAATAGTGGAGGCCGACACCCACCACGTGACGAAATAATGTAAACGTTCAACCGCCAACACAGTTGCTGTGCGCTACATTCTGTAGCAAAAACATTCACACCCAGTACTGAAAACATTTTTGTATGTATCATAAACCTTCCGAGAGACTCTAAGATAGAGAAGTTAGCGTAATTATTATAATGACTGATTGTACACAGAGATAAGTCACAAGGTCACCTCTGAACACTGTTGAAATGTAAACTTTAACGAGAGGTCACGATACGAATGAAAATAGGCACACGAAAATACGTCAAAGGATCCCATCCTCCTATATCCCATCCCACATGTATATAAAATTAGTTTTGTAAGCTATTCTAATATAAGATATTTTATCTGTCTCATATGTGAAATAATCCGGAGAGCCACACTTGAGCCCTGAAAGTGAAAGATATGGACTTCCTTGTCAAAGTCATCACCAGTGGCCGCTCTACAATCCAAGTCTATCATAAATATGTATGTGCGACGAAAATAAATGTATAATTAAGTGCTACAACGGACAAGGCAATCAATCGACAAGACGATGACAATATAATGAATACAGTCAAAACAGAAAGTTGTGTACCAGTTGTGATAGTCAAATTACTTTTGCAACGATGAAAAATGAAGTGTGACTCTACTTCCTTATAAATTTTGTAAATATGTGTGCTTATAGCCTTAATTTTAAGAATCATCAAGAAAGACTGAATCCATGCAAACACTGATAGAAAAACAGAACAAATTCACAATGATCCAACGTCAGTAATTACAAATTGAAACGTTAATTCTTTTATTATGGAATGAATGTGAAATGAACCTTTTAATAACCTGTATGTTACACCCAAAAATTACAAATATTCCAGTGGGCATGAGGATGAAAATAATACCTTCGGTATTCATTCCCTCCTCATGGGAGGCAGTGTAATATTAGTAATTTTCGCCTCACAAACATTAATATACGCTCAATAGTAAACGCCTGATGGCCTAAAGTTATCGAACAATTGTAAAGTAAAAGAAATGAACCATCGCATAGCAGCGACAGAATCTATTATTCTTTACCTTTGCCGTTCTTGCGCGGCGCCTGTAAATCTCTATGTACATGTATCGATTAATGGTATAAAAAAGAATTCTGTTGTTTCAAGACAAATGAGGCTTTTGGCGCCTCACCTTTTATTGTTTGTATTCCATGAGAGGCGGACGCGGACTTGCTACGTTCCGCAACTGTTTTTTATATTCTATGTGAAAATATTGAGTGAAAATGCTAAATGTTATTTTTTTTCAATCAGAAAGCATGTAGTTTCTGGTAACTGATTACGAACAGACAGCATCAAGAGGACATTTTGACTGTTATGTATAAAGTATTTAACCACTATGGTCATCTATTGTAATTTAATATGAAAAGGTACGTAGCATTAAAAAAAAGGTGTGTTAAAGCTAAGTGTGCTTATTTAGTAAATTAACCTTGATGATTCCATCTCCTTATTTCCTGAATGATAATTATTTTTGTGTTATTTCATCACCAGAAATTACGATCACGCTGATGGGCCGAACGCAGCATGAGACAGAAGGAACATTATCGTTTTCCAATTATTTCTGAACCAACTTTTTTGTGTAGTGTTGCATTTATTTTAAAGTCTATAAATCTTCTGGTCCCTTAGTGTTGATCCGGATATGACTACATCGCGACTATAAAAATGCACAGAAATGATAATGTTTCTTCCGAACGATCTCAAATATATATCAATATGCTGCTCTTATTCAGGTATTTAATGCTCAACGTATGTTTTTATAATAGTGTAATCAATCCCTGATTCTGTTGCCAAGTGGCCCACCAAAATATTCACTTTTTCGACATTAAAAAAAAAGTAAAAAAAATTCTTTTTCCTTTCGTCCCCCAAGAGCAACGCTACAGTATGTATCTTTGGTTCTTCTAAGCAGTTCAAAGTGACTCCTTTTTCTGCTAAGTGTAATATTTTCATATTTTTCTTAGCGTTTGTCATTGAATGGGTGTAGCGACAGTACTGCAGCGTCCACGAATTACTGTCGTTTAAATTGAAAATGTGAACGTAGAACGGAAGTACCGAAGGGGACAATTGTCACTTGAAAGTCAATGTCCCATAGATCACTGCAACAGCTCTGAGCCCCCAGCACTACTGTGCACATAATCTATTTAGTTCGTAGCACACCATCAGAGGCCATAGCAAAAAGTTAGATGTTTCCAACGTCTGGCTGCGGTAAGTTCTACGAACTAACTGTTCACTCGTCTCATTTGCCCAAATTATTCAACATTAATATTGTTCACAGCTCAGAAGGGTTTGAGTTTCACGAAATTGTTATATTTATTTTCCTCGTGACCCGCAGAAACAAATTTAATTAGCTTCCAAGGATGAATGTTTATCCAATGCGGGAACTAAATAATCAGACAGTGTCTCAGGTAGGTCCTCACTTACTCCATAGCCTGCTTCAGACTCAAGTTTAAGTTCTCAGACGCTAACTGGCAAAAGTTACGAGTCCGAATCCACATTTCACATCGGCGGTAAAATTAAGGAGTTCAGAATCATCCTCTGCCGAAAAAAATACTCTAAGTCCATTACTCGAAAATATTACTAAATGTTCATTAGCGACACACGCAAAAATTTGCTAATTCTACAACTCGGCCCTAAGAAGAACCTCAGTACTTTAAGGTGACGACCGACTCTCAGCCCATCCAACTCACACAGACACTGCTAGCGAAAACCATCCTAAACTACACATTTAACATGAGAAACGCTACTTTTGGTGATGTTATTATGAACAGATTTAAACAGTAGATTGTGAACCTATTTCTACTTTGTTAACTACTGTTGTTCTTTAACGCAGCCGCTACATTTACGATATAAAATAATACTGGTGCTATATTTGTCGGTTTTTCAGCATGGCTTATAGCTATAAAACGTTAACGTTTACCACAATTTTGGTTTAATTATTTGATAAGTCTGTACGAGGTCCGTCCATTGCTCCTCCGGTTATGATAAGAGGTGTAGTTGTCACCGAGTTACATTTTTTTAAAGCTCATACAGTTTATAAATTGGTTAACAAAAAATAGCTTGAAAACTAATCATCGCACCGAGGGCGTACTTATATCCTCGTACTCGCTATAATTTTCCCTTATATTTGTGTTGATGGCTTTCCTGTATCTTCCTGGGTTCATATTTATTTAGAACATAAACGATAATTCAGTCTTTAACAAGATCCTTTAGTCTCTCATGGCGGTCCTTTCCACCGCGTTGCTCCCCAATCACTTTCGAGCATTTGAAATACCGGCCTCATGCTTTCAAAGTGAGTTAGTCGTCTGCCAGCATCAGAATTTCTCATACATAGTACCCGCTCCAATAGCAGACCTCAAAAAGCGTCAGCATCTAGGGGAAGAACTACGAAACTGTTGACGCTGAGGGCAGCCAGACTCAGCCACTACGTGGGTCGTTAGTATCCCTTCTTATTTGCCAAACGTGACCTCGCGCACCGAAAACTACCACACAGAGCGCAACAGACTGCACGCTCTCGGTCGCGTCCTCCTGCAATGTTTATATAGTGCCTTCTTGGGGACTGTACTGTCGCAATTTCTACAACAGTGTGGACTGCAATTGTAGATTTGTTCCATTTGTCAAGTCTTAACGCATCAAAGTGTTCTTTGTATCTAACCTTAACCTTGTAGCAGAAGGTTTGGAAGAATGTAACCTACTTGCACTCGAAGAAAAGCTAACACAGAGCTCTGAAAAATGCCACTATTCCATACACTGTCTTTTCCAATAAAGCACAAACCTGATTAATAATAAATAAATTAACAGATGGTATTATCAGCACGATTAGATTGTTATCTTTCTACAGGAAAATAGCTCCACAGGTAGATCGTAAGAAAATATTGAAAGAACTGGACAGAATTTTCACGTGTTGCAATGAACGTAACTCTCGTCAAATACGAATGAAAGCAATGTAACGCCCATAACAGAAAGAACTGGACAATATCCGATTATAATATTGGTGCTCTCTACTTGGAGCACGCAACGTAACATATTTACTTATGGGTAAATTTCTTCAAAAGTTCCCCTAATTTATAATCTTAGTTTTTTTCATATAAAGTATTAACTCAAAATAATTTGTTAAGTCACTGAATATCCAAGAAGTACGAAATAAGCATACTATGTATTACGTAACATGACATAAATGTGCTTATATACACAAGACCGTGTTTTTATACTTCGAACGACCTTAGCACTAAAATAAGTTATCTTAGCAATTAAGAGTATTATGAATGTAAACAGCTGAAGTGAAAGTGTTGAGGAACGTTATTTATTACTGTGCTATTGTAAGTAGGCTGTTTAGGTTTTTATATTGGTAACGCCACCGCCACGTAGCGCTCTGTATGAAAATCACTGGCTGTGCTGTGTGCAGTCTGTGGCTGGTTTGAATTGTTGTTCGCTATTGTAATGTTGGGCAGTTGGCTGTTAACAGCGAGTAGCGTTGGCAGTTGGAGGTGAGCCGCCAGCAGTGGTGGATGTGGGGGAGAGAGATGGCGGAAATTTGAGAGCCGATGATCTGGACGTGTGTCCATCAGAGACAGTACATTTGTAAGACTGGATGTCATGAACTGATATATATATATAATATGACTTTTGAACAATATTAAGGTAAATACATTGTTTGTTCTCTATCAAAATCTTTCTTTTGCTAACTGTGCCTATCAGTAGTTAGTGCCTTCAGTAGTTTGAATCTTTTATTTAGCTGGCAGTAGTGGCGCTCGCTATATTGCAGTAGTTCGAGTAACGAAGATTTTTGTGAAGTAAGTGATTTGTGAAACGTATAGGTTAATGTTAGTGAGGGCCATTCTTTTGTAGGGATTTTTGAAAGTCATATTGCGTTGCGCTAAAAAATATTGTGTGTCAGTTTCAGCACAGTCATGTATAATTGTTCAAAGGGGACGTTTCAATATGCGTGGCAGACCAATGCCTAGGCGGTAAAACTCTTAGTAAGGACATCTGTGAGATAACTGAAAAACAACTCACGATATACACTTAAATAAATGAATGTCGCTGTACAGTACATAACCCCACTGTTACAGCTAATAAATCTCATCATACTTTATATTAAGGTACATGTAATTCTAACGCAAACGATGATCGCAACATGCTGCCGAAACGCATGGTGCTAATAAATATTAGAAAGAAGTGAATGAAACAGTAGATATGATTTCAGGTGTTTATGGGTTATACTAAGAGGGTTTATGGAGTCGGCGTTAGACGGTGAAAGAAAGACTTACATTTTTTGGAAGCGTCTTGGGGAACTGCAGTGCATCTGTAAAGGAAATAGCATTCAAGACGGTATTTTGGCCATTTCAAAGTAATATTGGAGAGCTTATCAAGTAGACATGTAAATTGACATCACTAGAGAATTACGTCCCTTCTTGTTGTCAATCCATTTTACCAGTTCCCTGGTATTTATTGTTTTGCCTTGAGTTCCATTTCATATTTTTTAATTACTGACCACATCTATTTAATGTGCGAGGGAATGTTATGCAATACTTCTTTTCCTTTGGTCTTCCGTGTCCAGCCTTCTTGGAATGTAAAAAAAAATGTCCTGCAATCAATAAAACACAGAGAAAACGAATATAGAATTTCATTTACCTTTTTGGGATTTATTTGAGTTCTGTGAGAATATTATTACTCCAATTATGCACACTTTATAAATTCATTCATGTTTTAATCTAAGGGATTGCGCCACAGTATTTAATACTAATTACGCCACGTATAATAACAGATAAAAGTTAATTTTGGAGCTCATAACAAAAAGCGTCCGTTTTTTCTCTGCTGATAAGCCTGAACTAACTTCTCTGGTTTCGTTTCCGACTTCGTAAAGATGGAGACGAAAAAGTACACAGAGGTGACTCGAATATGACAGTGCATCCATACCACTGCTGAGAAGTACCATCCACCATGCACTACTCAGGGAATTGCAGAATATATGTGCATATGTAGATGCTAGTATTGGGTAGTGTATTGTTAAAGTTATATACACCGATACATCTAAATATCACACTCACATGAAATGAGTACTATTTTTTCTTTATTTTGAGCGACACAGGATGATGACTGTCCCTACTCTCTGATGAGGGAAGCTCCCCATCGCACTCCCCTCAGATTTAGTGGTAAGATTGTTCAGTGAACAGCCCGTCAAAAACAGAACACAGATCAAGCACGAAAACATGAAGAACGTCTACTGAACTGTGAGGTAAGCGAAAAAGAACAGTGAATGGTCCAAGAACAAGAAGTGAAATTAAGAGCAATATGAAAAAGCGTTGCGGGTGAGTAGTCATACTGTTGAACCGCCAAGCGGGCGAGCTGCGTTCAGAACTCCCTTGTGCCTTTTTTTGTTTTTTCACATTATTAAGAACTGTCCATCCGGTCACTGAAGTGTTTCTTCTCTTTCTGTAGTCTTCCAGTTGTCATACTATACATTGGTTATACAGGTTGAGACACTATTTCAACCTAGAATAACTCCGGAAGTATGATAGTAGCTGAAAAGCTAGGGGGACAAATGTTGCATGGGATAACGAGGGCCATAATATGAAATTGTTTTTTTTTTGCTAGGTGGGGTCGCGTCAGACATGTGAAGGTCAACTTTGGTTTATATTTTTTTATATGGGATGCTATAATTTGGTAGTTATTTTCTGATAGCGGCTATCGAGACTAATCCAATGATGTGTAACATTAAGGTCTTTGAAGGTCAAAAAGATGGCATGAACGTCCATTTATAGAAGGTTTTCGGATTGATGACCATTGGTAACAATGCAGAGCTGCAATCTTCTTATCATGGATTGAGTAGTATTCCTTGGTACTCCGGCACTTACCGAAGCACATGATCTGACAATTCTCTCTCGTATATGGTGCAAATAGTAAATATTCGCTGAATACGGCGTATCTATCTAAAGGGTCATTGACATGTAAACACCATTCGCAGATTTCTTATTACAACACTGATAGGAGTGGTAAGACTAGTATCGTCGAATCAAGCAAATGTGAATGATGTATTCCTTCGAAGAACAAGCTTTATATGTTTCTCATTTACGGAAATTGCCGAAGAAATTCTGTGAGAGCTAGAGACTTATACTCCGAAAGGCCCTACACGTCGTACATTTAAATATGTGTATGATAAGTTGAGAACAACTGGATCTTTATTGCATCGGAAACATATCAGGCAAAGGAAAGTTACTAACGAGGAAACGGAAATTGATACTCTTGCCACTGTGGTTCGAGTTCCTTGTGTTAATTCGCGTCAGATCGCAAGGGAATCTAGCATGAGCCACAGCAGTGTAGTTCGTGTTCTGCATCGCCATAAATATCATCCTTACCATATCAAATGGTTCAAATGGCTCTGAGCACCATGGGACTTAACTTCTGAGGTCATCAGCCCCCTAGACCTTAGAACTACTTAAACCTAACTAACCTAAGGACATCACACACATCCATGCCCCAGGCAGGATTCGAACCTGCGGCCGTACTTACCATATCAGTCTCCACCAAGCATTAACTGGTACCGTTTGTAAGCGTCGCATTGAATTATGCCTAAGGGCTCAACTTCAGAGTTTGAGGGATGACACATTTATTAATTTGATTTTATTTACTGACGCGGCTACATTCACGAACCATGGAAATGTTAATTTGCATGACATGCATTATTGGGCAACTGAAAATCCATGTTGGCTGCGGCAAGTTGCACACCAATAACCGTGGTCGTTCAATAAATTCCTGCAAGAAACATTAGGTCAGTTATGGTAGAAATACCTTTAGGAGCAAGCAACAGAATGTGGTATCAACACGATGGGTGTCCGGCACAATTTTCTCTGATGGCTAGAAATGAGTTGCAGAGACAAGTCCCAAATCGTTGGATTGGACGCAGAGGAGATGTGTCGTAGACGGCTCGTTCGCCAGACTTGACGCCTCTCAATTTTTTCTTGTGGGGATTCGTAAAAGACATTGTCTATAAAGACGATCCAACTACACCTGAAGATATGCGGGAGAGAATTGTCAGAGCACGTGCTTCGATAAGTGCCAAAGTGATAAGGAATACCACTCAATCCATGACAAGAAGATTGCAGCACTGCATTGATACCAATGGTCATCACTTCGAACACCTTCTGTAAATGGACGTTCATGCTACCCTTTTGACCTTCGTTGACCTTCACAGAACTTACTGTTACACATCATTCGATTCCTCTCAATAGCCGCTATCAGAAAACAATTACCAAACTATATAAAAAAAAGTTGACCTTCATAATCTGAAGAAAACCCACCTAGCAACAAAAAACTAACGTGATATTATGGCGCACATTGTCCCATGCAACTTTTGTCCCAGAAACGTTCCAGCTCCTACCCTACTTTCCGAGTTATTCTTGGTGGCAACAGTTAGTGACTCACCTTGTAGAATGTGATTCATGTGGTAAGAATACGTTTCAGTCGCAATTCATATTTATACGAACACCTACATCGGGCAAGATGGAAATCTCACTCATTCACCAGTCGTACAAATTAGGCGCGTCGCTAACACATTCTTATCAGATGACACCCGTACTGCCACTAATGCCGTATATGACACACCAGGCGTGTTTTCCGGTGGAGGATTGGGTTACTTGACGCTTGTCATGAAATGTTTGCGTTTGCCTTTGGAAAGACACTTCCTTTCGGCTGGTAATAGAGTAATTGTGAAGAGTCAACTGTCATTATAGGTTCCTACCTTACAGCTCGGTGTTGCAAACGAACGTTAAGTCCCGAGACAGACACAAATTTGAATAAAGCGAACAGCGAAGAAAAAGAAATGGAACGAGGGAGGTTTGAAAACTGCTAGTCCAGTTGCCAATCAAACACCATAACCACTGAACCACGACGCAGTTTCTGTTGCTTGCTCCTCTGTATTGCATTTCTTGTTCTCGGACATTTCACCGTTTCTGTTTCGCTTTCTTTTTCATACCCCGGTACACGTTCTTCCTGTTTTCATGCTTGATCTGTGCTCAGTTTTTGATGGGCTGTCCACTCGACACTTTTACCACTAAATCGGAGTATCCCTTGTGAGCAGTAGGAAGTCAGCTCACACTGATTTATTTCTTCAGTCTTGTACGTCACCATTCAGCTTAGGTTGAAAGGGTACCCTGCATGAGAGACAAATCAGATGCGAATCGCGCCGCAGTCGAAAGTCAATCAGATGAGTGATGGCAATGATACGGCGAGTAAGTCTATAGCTCGTTTCCTGTCGTCGCCACATAACCATCATCAGTAAGGATAAGAAGAACATTTTCTTTGACGACCTTGAGAATTAATGTCTTTTCCTTGTGTAATTTGTTATTAACTGTTCTATTAATAACCTTGTCTTCTTCTGAGACTTATTTTGATCATCTCAGGGGTTAGTTGATTAAAATATGTGGTTCTGAGACCCACGATGGAAAGCTTTTCCACTTCTAGTCAGCATCTGCAAGCTATTTAATAATATTGGCTAGCTTACAAGAGATCGTATTTTTTTACTGTTGTATCTTTCATTAAGTCAATAGCTAATGTAATGTAAACTACCAGTTCCCTTACAATTTTAGCACAAGGCCTAGATTAACATTAAATTTTGAGCCTATAGCAAGTACATTTAGTTCTTCAGTAGTGAACTCAATGTTTATTAGGTTTACAGTCCTGTCAGAACGTGTAACATCATAGCGGATAGCTGTATTTTCACTATTACAACATCTACTAATCATAAATTTTCGTATCGTGCCTTCTCTGAAAACTTGTTGTCCATTGTCAATAAACTCATCGGCAGCATTCATGATCATGTCTACACAAAGACACACTATTAAAGCATATTAGAAAACCAGCATTTGCGAGAGATTGCAGAAAGAGCCACCAACATATCTCACTCAAGAACCATGAGCAATGGTTAAGAGAAATCACAGCTTGCTTCTTCCATCAGCATGTGAGAAAGGAAAGGGAATGATTAGTGGCGGTACAAGTTACCGTCCAACAAGCGATGTATGGTGGCTTGCAGAATATGTATGTACTAGTAGATTTATGTAGAACTGGAGTGGAAATCAATATTAATGGTACCAAGTTCCTGTATTTTACAGGGCATAGAAATTGTCCGATCGAAAGTATCCGGAGAACACTGTGTAATACGGAACTGACCACTACATGTCACGAGAGACGAACCAACCACTGTTTGGAAGAGATGAATCACACTAGACGCTGTAGTAACCATATGGAAGAGTCTGAGTTTCGCCAATACCTGGAGACTATTAGTTGCCACCTTGCCTACTGACGACATTGAAGTACGGAAGAGGTACTGCGGTATGACCATATTTTTCGTGGCTAGGGTATGATCCATCCACTTCGTTCAAGTTAACGCGGGAGGGTATAATGACATTTTTCAGGATTCTGTATTGCGTACAGTGCAGCAAAAGTTCGGAAATGACTATTGCATCAGAATGTTTAAATCAACATCTGCGATGCTGTGATTTGTCGCCAATAATATTCCTGAAATGGATTGGTGTACTCTAAATCCCAACCTGAAAGTAATGGAACACCTTTAGGGTGAATTAGAACGCCGACTTCGTTCCATCCCCAGCGTCCAACATCACTACCTAATCTGGTTTCACTCTTGAGAGCGAATCGCTTGCCTTTTCTTCACAGACATGAAGAAAAATTATTGGTAGTCCTATGTATTAATGTTCATCACGGGGAGATTTAGGATTCTTATGATCACACAGTGTACGTAGAAATTGGTTTAGAGAAGGTAACCCTTATTTACGACAGATAAAATGCATAGACTCTTTAATGTTGATGAAACTGAAAGAGAAAAGTGTGGACTTCCTCAGAGCGAACTGGACCGCTTGGTTGGTAAGGCGTCTAAGGATGTAAATGTAGACACAGAGTTGAATCGGATCAGAGTTCTACAAAGTTGTGCGCCTGTATGTAGGCATTCTGACAAACGCCTGCGAGACAGCAGTTGCAGTACCGCTGAGGCGCAGCGGAGTGCTCACAAGAGAGCCAGCCGGCAGCCGCACGTCTCTTCCGAGACGAGACTGGCAGAGCGCGAGCTCTGAACACAGGGGAGTGCGGGGGCGCAGGGTCGGTGGGGTTTGGGAGGGGGGAGGGGGTAAGGGATGGGCGCCCACACCGCACCCTGGGCCCGGGCCGTAACTGCCGGCGCCCGTGCTGAATGGGTAGGAGTTGGAATCAGAGTTAGTTAAACAGTTCTCCGCCGGCGTTATGGGGGCCATTCACGTTCGTGCCCGTATCGGCGCGCGGGTGCGCGGCTGAATTCCAATAAGGCACAAGCGGGCACCGTGCTGGGCTGGGCCGGGCCGGCCCTCAGCTAGCGGCGACCCGGTCAAAAGAGCGCCGCCTGCCTGCCTGCCTCCTGCTGCTGCTGTTTCTGCAGCTTAGCGTCTTCTGCCGGCGGCCAACTTTAATCCCCGTGTTAAGCACTTAACGTTATTGTGTGCCGCCTTGGCGCACGCCACTTGAAAGGGGGAAGAGGCCTGCGAATCAGCGAATTTCAACCCTCCCACCCTCGACCGCCTCTTCACCACTCCCAGCCGACACTCTCTTTAGCGACTAATCGTTATCCGTCCCGCTCCTCCTTCTCCTCGCTTCCTGCTTCTCCGAACAGCGGGCGCGCCTCCATAGCCGCTCTCCACCATACCCGCCTCCCAACT
Organism: Schistocerca piceifrons; assembly: GCF_021461385.2. Taxonomy (NCBI): domain Eukaryota; kingdom Metazoa; phylum Arthropoda; class Insecta; order Orthoptera; family Acrididae; genus Schistocerca; species Schistocerca piceifrons. The sequence goes on from NC_060139.1 coordinate 407,491,682, forward strand.
GAACAGCTGGCAGCCTCCACACGCCGGTCAGAGGGCGCCACCACCAATACCGCTTTGATACACTTCGCTCTTTTCCAGGAATGTGAGCTCTGCTTCACATTTAGAAACTGATTCATCTCTCTCTCTCTCTCTCCAGGGAATCACCTGCCTACTGGAATATTTTTTCTTCCTGGTAGCGGATCCGAGCTTTGGCCTCAGAGATGCTTTAAGCTTCGAATGTAATATCTGTGCTGTTCTGCAATCATTTTCTGTGAAATATTCTGCTAAAATAATAACAAGAAAACGAAAACATTGCCTCCGTTTGTAGGTTAAGTAACAAGAACTGCTTGTACACAGGGTTTTATAGCTATTGGTATTGTATGTTTTTAGATTGGTTAGTATTGCCCAGGTCGTGTGGCAAGAACAAGCCATTAATACTTATTTTCGCTTGAGCAGCAGGTCACATGTTCAACTGTGAACACATGGACAGAAAACGGCGACTCTATGCTGACAGGCGTACTCCACTTCTCCACTTACTGGTGCAATTACTACCGTGCCGAAGTATCAGGTAGTAAATGATGTGTCACGTTTGGAGGAAGGCACTTAGACATGGAAGAAAAGCAACAAATACAGTGAAGCGGTTTTTCTTTAGGAATATTGACATTTGACTGTATGTTACAGTATTTTTCGACTGTACAATCTGTATTTCGGCTTTTACGCGATCATCGTTAATGGCGTAATGGTGTAAGCCAGTATCTAGATAGTATAGAAGAAAAATAAAGTAACATACAGTCAAATGGCTCTGTATTGCTTCAAAAAATACTGTATAACTTTTGCTCAGCACCATCGAATACTTTTTTCGCTGAAGTGGGTATATGTCAAGGTAAAAATTATTACAATATCTGCACTTATATCTCGATCACCGTGTACATTTAAGGCCGTAAAAGTATAAATTCTAGTCAGAAGTTTCGTGAATCCATTTAAGCGTACTAATTACTAAAATGTGGAAATTTGACTACGTCTACGAGCTCTCTTACGTCCTGTGGGGAAAGGAGCTAAAAATGAGCTCTAATTATTTTTCTCGTTGCGGTCACACGCAAGACTTGTGTGGGAAGAAATGATATGCTTATTTTACGTTTAGGTATAGTGTTTCGTAAATCGCTGCACGCGCCTGGAAACCCAGGAGTATTGACAGTATGTGATGCGCCAGGAAAGCTAAATATGACACAAGTAATGTATATGTTGCCAAGGTGTGCCTAGAAGTTACACTCTCGGAATTCTCACACTAAACCACTTCGTCATGCATAACGCCTCTACCTGGATTTACATTCTGGAGGACGACGGTTCAATCCCGTGTCCGGCCATCCTGGTTTAGGTTTTTCCGTGATATCCCTAAATCACTCTAGGCAAATGCCGGGACGGTTCCTTTGAAAGGGCAGGGCCGACTTCCTTCCCCGTCCTTCCCTAATCCGATGAGACCGATGTCTGGTCTCCTCCCTCAAAACAATCCCATCACACCTCTCCTGTAGCGTATGCTGCTGGTGTCCGTGGAGCATTCCCGTAATGGTCTAGCGCTGAACCCTCGGAATACCAGGAGAGGAGGGAGAGTTACTTTAAAGTTTTCAGCAAAACATAACCCAAAAATTTAAGTCTTAGTAGCAGATGTCAGTACCTGCAACGAATGTCGTATTTAGTAATTTCACCCTCAGGATCCTACTTACACAACAGTACGTTTTCTAAAAGTCGTGAGTAAAAGTCAACAACAACTAAAGAAATTTGTATATTTTAATTTTTTCGTGATGGTCATAAAGTACCGGCTCCCTTGGTGGTACATGTTACTGAAAGTGGTTTGGTATTGCTAAGAGCGTGCTAAAGGAGATTTTCATGTTCACTGCCCTACTTGTACATCAGCACCTCTTTAAAAGTATGTTGTTAATGTAAGTCAACAAGAAGTAATAAAATTTTTAAATTTTTCTTTAGTACCGGCATAAGGTATCCCATCCTGGTATCGAAAATATAAGTGTATTTCTGAGGTTAGACGTGACGAAACGAGCGACATGTCGTTGGATCGCCTGTGTATCATCACTTACTCCAACCTGAGATGGATCTCAGGTAAGCAGAATTCAATAATCGGTTTTGTAAACCATTTCGACTTCATTTATGTCGTTATTCCACTTTAGGTCTCTCAGGATGGTTATTCCTAGGTATTTTGCCATAGTTATTGTTACCAATAAATTTCCCTAAATAATGTAATCGGACAGTAATCACTTATTTATGTACAAACGTTTCATTTATTTACTTCCATGGTTAACTGTCACTTCCTGCTTCTGAATTTTACTACAGTGTTCTGGGCTCGGTAGGTTTCTAAAAACAGCTGCAGCATCTGCGAACAGCCCCTGGAGTTTCAGGCTTTACCCAGAGCATAATTTATATACAGGATATTGTATACAGTAACGATGCTGTCAAACTTCCTTCGCGAACTCTTATGACTGTCCATTTTGTTCACTTACGACCGACGTGTTGAGCTCCATGTACAAGGAATCCAATCACAAATGTTACCTGACACTCGCTAAGCTCGTATTTTGTACAATGAATGACAGTGTGGAACTGCGTGAAACGTCTTCTGCAAGTCGAGGAACACGTCATCAGTTGTGCGCCGATGCTTATGGCACTTTGAATCTCATGGAAAAGCAGAACTAGCAGAGTTTCGAAACATCCGTATCTGCAGAATCCATACTCACATTTATGGAGGAGATTTTCTTTCTCCAAAATCGTAATAACACAAGAATACAAAACATGTTACAGAATACTTAAACAGATACGTATATCAGCGAAACAGACCTACAATTATCGGTATCCCTCGTATGGCAGTTACTGACAACCAGAATGATTTGCTTTGTGAGTCTATATTTGATAATCTTGTTTCTGTAAATAACTACATTTTACTCTTTTTTGTTTCGTTTATTCACATTTCTAGTCTGCTGTTGTCTCCAAATTCTTGTTATTAGCCAAGCTGTCATGCGGGAACCTGGCATCGTAATAGTCGATGTCAGCACTTGACAAAGTGGTCGCTGACCAATGGCATTGCTACTTCACTCATGCCACTCATCGGTCAACGTCTTTTCAGGTGTGCATTCAGCTCTGACTTCGCTTTTATGCATAACAATGTTCGAAGTCATCGAGCAGCACAATTGGAGGAGCTCTTGAAACTAGAGGATACATCTTCATCTACATGGTTACTCTGCAGTTCACACTTAAGTGCCTGGCAGAGGGTTCACCGAACCATTTTCATACTACTTCTCAACCATTCCACTCTCGAATGGTGCGTGGGAAAAAGGAACACCTAGATCATTCCGTTCGAGCTCAGATTTCTCTTATTTTATTACGATGATCATTTATCACTACGTAGGTGGCTGTCAACAAAATATTTTCGCATTCGGAAGAGAAAGTTGGTGTCTGAAATTTCGTAAAGAGATCTCGCAGCAAAGAAAACCGCCTTTATTTCAGTGACTGCCACCGCAACTCGCGTTCATATCAGTGACACTCTCACCATATTGCGCGATTACACGAAACGAGCTGCCCTTCTTTGCACGTTTTCGATGTCCCCCGTCAATCCTACCTTGTAAGGATCACATACCGCGCAGCAATATTCCAGCAGACGACGGACAAGTGTAATATAGGCTGTCTCTTTAGTGGGTTTGTCGCATCTCCTAAGTGTTCTGCCAACAAAGCGCAGTCTTTGTTTCGCCTTCCCCACAATATTATCTATGTGGCCTATCCAATTTAAGTTGCTCGTAAGTGTAATTTCTAGGTATTTATTCGAATTGACAGCCCTTACATTTGTGCGATTTATCATATACACATAATTTATCGGATTTCTTTTAGCACCCATGTGGATGACCTCGCACTTTTCTTTGTTTAGTGCAAAGTGCCACTTTTCGCACCATACAGAAATTCTGTCTAGATTATTTTGTAATTGGAAATGACCACCTGATGATTTTACTAGACTGCAATTTACAGCGTCATCTGCAAACAATCTAAGGGGCTGCTCAGATTATCACCTAGATCATTTATGTACACTCCTGGAAATTGAAATAAGAACACCGTGAATTCATTGTCTCAGGAAGGGGAAACTTTAATCACACATTCCTGGGGTCAGATACATCACATGATCACACTGACAGAACCACAGGCACATAGACACAGCCAACAGAGCATGCACAATGTCGGCACTAGTACAGTGTATATCCACCTTTCGCAGCAACGCAGGCTGCTATTCTCCCATGGAGACGATCGTAGAGATGCTGGATGTAGCCCTGTGGAACGGCTTGCCATGCCATTTCCACCTGGCGCCTCAGTTGGACCAGCGTTCGTGCTGGACGTGCAGACCGCGTGAGACGACGCTTCATCCAGTCCCAAACATGCTCAATGGGGGACAGATCCGGAGATCTTGCTGGCCAGGGTAGTTGACTTACACCTTCTAGAGCACGTTGGGTGGCACGGGATACATGCGGACGTGCATTGTCCTGTTGGAACAGCAAGTTCCCTTGCCGGTCTAGGAATGGTAGAACGATGGGTTCGATGACGGTTTGGATGTACCGTGCACTATTCAGTGTCCCCTCGACGATCACCAGTGGTGTACGGCCAGTGTAGGAGATCGCTCCCCACACCATGATGCCGGGTGTTGGCCCTGTGTGCCTCGGTCGTATGCAGTCCTGATTGTGGCGCTCACCTGCACGGCGCCAAACACGCATACGACCATCATTGGCACCAAGGCAGAAGCGACTCTCATCGCTGAAGACGACACGTCTCCATTCGTCCCTCCATTCACGCCTGTCGCGACACCACTGGAGGCGGGCTGCACGATGTTGGGGCGTGAGCGGAAGACGGCCTAACGGTGTGTGGGACCGTAGCCCAGCTTCATGGAGACGGTTGCGAATGGTCCTCGCCGATAGCCCAGGAGCAACAGTGTCCCTAATTTGCTGGGAAGTGGCGGTGCGGTCCCCTACGGCACTGCGTAGGATCCTACGGTCTTGGCGTGCATCCGTGCGTCGCTGCGGTCCGGTCCCAGGTCGACGGGCACGTGCACCTTCCGCCGACCACTGGCGACAACATCGATGTACTGTGGAGACCTCACGCCCCACGTGTTGAGCAATTCGGCGGTACGTCCACCCGGCCTCCCGCATGCCCACTATACGCCCTCGCTCAAAGTCTGTCAACTGCACATACGGTTCACGTCCACGCTGTCGCGGCATGCTACCAGTGTTAAAGACTGCGATGGAGCTCCGTATGCCACGGCAAACTGGCTGACAGTGACGGCGGCGGTGCACAAATGCTGCGCAGCTAGCGCCATTCGACGGCCAACACCGCGGTTCCTGGTGTGTCCGCTGTGCCGTGCGTGTGATCATTGCTTGTACAGCCCTCTCGCAGTGTCCGGAGCAAGTATGGTGGGTCTGACACACCGGTGTCAATGTGTTCTTTTTTCCATTTCCAGGAGTGTAAATCAGGAACAGCAGAGGGCCTATGTTACTAACTTGCGGAACGCAAGGTATCACTTCTATTCTACTCGATGATTTACCGTCTATCACTTCGAACTGTGACCTCTCTGAGAGAAAATCACGAATTCAGTCACACAACTGAGACGATACTCCATATGCACGCAATTTGATTAATAGTCGCTTGTGAGAAACGGTATCAAAAGTATTCTGGAAACCTAGGAATATGGAAGCGATCTGAGATCCATTGTCGACAGCACTCATTACTTCATGGGAACAAAGAGCTAGCTGTGTTGCCCAAGAACGATATTTTCTAAATAGGTGTTGGTTATGTGTCAATAAGTCATTTTCTTCAAGGTGATTCATAATGTGCGAGTACTGTATATGCTCCAAAATCCTTCTGCAAATTGAGGTCTGTGATATGGGTCTGTAATTAAATGAATTACTCCTATTTCCTTTCTTGAATATTAGTGTGACCTGTGCTACTTTCCAGTCTTTAGGAACAGACGTTTCGTCAGGTGAGCGGTTGTATATCATAGCTAAGAAAGTCGTTATTGTGTCTGGATGCTCTGAAAGGAACCTGATTGGTATACCATCTGGACCGAAAGACTTGCCCTTGTTAAGTGATTTGAGTTGTTTCGCAACACCTAAGATATCTACTTTTTTGCCACTCATGCTAACAGCTGTTCTGGTTTCGAATTCTGGATTACTGACTTCGTCTTCTTTCGTGAAGAAATTACGGAAAACTGTATTTAGTAACTCCTCTTTAGTGGCACCATCATCGGTAACATTTCCATCGTTATCGCGCAGTGACAGTATTGACTGCCTTTTGCCACTGGTGTACTTTACATACGACCAGAATTTCTTTGGGTTTTCTACCATATTTTCAGAAAATATTTCACTGTGGAAACTGCCAATGAACTGCCGTGCCTGTTCCACTGACCTAAATCTCATTGAGCGTGTGTGGGATGTGTTGGGGAGATGTGCAGCAGCATGTCCAGATGCACCAAAGACCATCCAGGACTTACCAGCCACGCTGGTGGATGAATGGATCGTCCTACTACAGAACTCCATACCAGGCTTGTGGCCTACATGGAGGCACTTCGCAGAGCACGCATTGCCGTTCGTGGTGCTCACACGCACTATTAAGAGCCATTCCTCGCCTTTTGTAATTCCAGGGGACCATCATAAATCTCGGTGACTTTAGTGTAATTATTGTATCTGATGAGAAGCCTCATTTCTGTTCCTGTCATTGCTTATTTCTTTCAGTTATCTTCTGTACTCTACTGTACTATTTCTTTGTATGAATGGTCCGAGTTTTAACGAGCTATGTTACTCGGCTGTGACATGTCACGGAAGTTTATTTCGACGATGCCTTTTGCACTTCATTGTAGAAAAGCTTTTTAGCGGAGCTGCTTTGGCTTTTACTGCCGAAGGGTCAGGAGCGGTTACACTGTAATCACTAAAAGTGAAAGAAACTCTTCGTTCTTAAGTATTTGTAGGCTGAATGATATTTTTGACTAAGGATGACTTGTAGTAGGCATCACTGTCAGCGTTTGGTGTTCCTTGTTCCACGCTTCTGTATGTTAATAGTGAGCGGAATCTAACTTGCATTGCACATATACCCGTGGTCCATTTTCTTGAAAACTTTTTGGGCCCGTTTTTTTCGGTGATTGTATATGGTTTACTTGCATAGCAGACTTTCTCAATTAGGCCCTGTGGATATTCACGTTTTGCAATCAATGGTGTATTGTTTTTTGATTTGTGTTGTTATGTTTTGGAACAGAGCTAATGAGAATTTCTCAAGAAAATCCTTTTTCAAGTCTATAATGATCCAAAGATGTATTGCCTACTCATAATGTTTACACTATATGCATCGAAATGCTCCAAAATGTGAGTTACACCTGATAATCGAGCAATTCAGTTTTCACTACGTGTAAGAGGGGGAAAACAAAAAGAACTGTCATAGTTATGAATTGGTTTGGTTTAAATGGCTCTGAGCACTATGGGATATAACTGCCAAGTCATCAGTCCCCTAGAACTTAGAACTACTTAAACCTAACTAACCTAAGGACATCACACACATCCTTGCCCGAGGCAAGATTCGAACCTGCGACCGTAGCGGTGCGCGGTTCCAGACTGTAGCGCCTAGAACCGCTCGGTTACTCCGGCCGGCAGTTATGGATTTTTGATGTATAGTTTGTAATCCCTGCGTCAGAGCATTATTAATAATGCACTCTAATCTCTGAGCGTTGTTACAGAAATGGAAATAAAACACATTGGCTTATACTTTTGGTATCCTGGCGTCCACGGCCGAGGTTTTGAGACACTAATTCCTAGCCCGCTCACGAAACACAGTGGTTGTGAAAACTTATTCTTCCTCCAAGCATTATAACTAAAACTTGATAACAGTGCAGATTATCTGAGTTACTTCGCGTATGATACAGAATTCTCGTACAAAACTCAGCACTCAGCACATATTTGTTGTCATTTCCATTCCATAATCTGAGTGATATTAACTTAAAGTACGACATCGGGTTTTGAGGCCAGGAAGATCGTTCCATAGAGAAACTGCATCTAACCTCATCCTTGTAATTTACTTGTCTTTCCATCACTGGGGCAATAAGGAAGAGATTCATGTCGTAGTTGTTTGCTTGCTGCGAGCTAATGGAATTAAGCTATAGAGTCACTCACACTGGAGGTCAGAATTTTACGCATTCTGAGACTGAGCTGTAAGAAACCAGATCGGAAATCATTATGTAAATCTTAAGAAGACTTCCTCAACTTATGATACTGCACATTTGAAAATACCTTTTTCAGCTTCTGGCGATATAGTTTTTGGTTTCGGTACATACACTGCCTTTCTGCCTTATTCGTGAATTTGCGGCACTGAAGAGTTTGCTACTGCAGTTTCTTTATGCATCTACTAAAACCGTCATAGTTTCGTTCTGCTTGAGTATGACATAGAACAGCACGGAAGCACATCAGTTTAAAAGTCCAGAGTGTACAATATCTTGCTATTTTGTGTCGATTTAAGCATGATCAGTTTACAGAGACTTCAGTTTTTATGAAAATAGACTTCTGTCGTAAGGTTATTATTGTAAAAATAATTCATTTGTACTGTGCATATATCAATACCACTTTTCTATTGGATTACTGTATTTCACTGTAACCAAAAGACAGAAATGAATCATCAACGATATTGTGAAGGCCTGCAGTTTGTCGAGCTGTGTGGTAGTTGGTGGAGCTGCTCTTGCACATGTCAAGATAACGATGGCTCTCTCTTGGGCGTTATGAATTCTATGGCTTGATAAGGGCTAAAGGAGCCCCACTTGAATGATCAGATGGCGGCAGTGAGACACGCCCTCTTCTTCAAAACTATTCATTGTTCCAACAAGTTGCAGGAATGTTCCACGCCACACTAGCTCGTCAGCGCGAGCAAGAGTTGCTCTGACGCACCACGGAATCGAGGAGAAGTGTCATGATGACGTCATAAGCTGCTTGTCTCAGCATAGCCTCAGCGCAGATCTACCTCGTGTACAGAGCGTTCTCCAGTGGCGCTGTCTGATGCTGTTACGCTGCTGGCTGGGCGGCAAAGAACGGTACGATTTGACTGGCAGTCTGTCCTGACGACGCCCAATGAAACGGAGGCCTGGCTCGATGGCCTGGTGTGAAGTGATGGAGACTCCTTGTCTTCACCGTTGACGGCTTGTCGGGATGTGGCGGATCGTCCTCACGGCCGAAGCTGACATACTTACGGTAAGTGATTCCGATGTTTCGCCAATGGTTCGATGACAATCCTGCCAGGAAAGCCAATAGTTATACTCGCAAACGCGGGTATGTTTCGGCTGCGAAGGATTCCTACTTATGGTAAGAGCCGGGGCAACGGCAGGCAGGTGGGCGGCGCAATGCTGCTTTCTATTGCAGTGGATGCCGGGTGGTTGGCACTCCCTCCTGTGAGTGAAGCTGGCGACCCGTCTTGTGGGGAAGGAGGGCAGAGGAGTTTATGCCTTGAATGAGCTACTTAATAGGACATTCATATTCCTATCTTACCCAGAACATCGCGCCTTTACTGCTCATAGAATCCAGTGATACCAAAGGGCGGACTCAATGCCATTTCGAGGTTAGCTGAGGTAGTGTGGGACAGCAAATGGCAATCAGAAGTACGAAACTGAATCAGCCACATTTTGAATCGAGTGCTTGGCCAATGTACGAAGCGGCCGACAGGTCTGTGGTACTTCTCCTGGGGCCATACATTGGTGCAATGGCCTGGAGCATTTGGTATCAGTAGGCTGGCCTGGGATGTGCCGGAACATGGCGATTCTGTGTGACAACGGGTGACCACTGGTGGGTGACAGTAGGCGCGTGAGGCAGGCTCACAGTTGGAATCTGGTGGTGAAAGGAGGCTCAGCTATGTCTTTACCACTTGGATTCCATAGAGTAGAGGCTGCAAGGCGGTTGGTTCGCGGATCTTCATCACTGAGAGGAGCTCAAAGTTACTGTGAGGCATAATTAGGTGGAAGCGGTTAACGGTTTTTGTCTCCATACGGTACGGCAGCTGGGAGCCAGGACCTTTTGTGGAAGAAAGTTATCCATTACGATGGCTGGAAGGCGGTTAATAAGTGTTACTTTTGTGACTTTGATGTGCTGGCGTCTCGGTGGGGTGAAGTTCTTATATTGGATAATACAGGGCGGCAACGGTTGAAATATAAGAAATAAAATCACCATAACTTCTGAATGGTTTGCGTTAGGACGTTCATTCTGCACAATTGGCCTTGGGGCATCGTGAAAATTAGTATACGCTCTATGGTTTGGTTTAGCTACGAAGCCCACTTTCGTTTGGATGGGTTCGTCAATAAACGAAATTGGCGCATTTAGGGGACTGAGAATCCACATATCGCGATCGAGACGAGTCTTCAGTCTCAAGGGTTGACAGTTTGGTGTGAAATGTCCAGTCACGGAGAAATTGATGCCATTTTCCTTGATGGTGCAGCGATTATCGAACGGTGCGTGAAGGTTTTGGAATATGATTTCTTCCCCATTATCCAAAATGATCCTGATTTCGACAAGATGTGGTTCATGCAAAACGCAGCTCGACGTTATCGAAGGAGGAGAGTGTTTGACGTCGTTGAGGAGCGCTTTGGACACCGCGTTCTGGCTCTGGGGTACCCAGAGGCCACTCTCATGGGCCTAGCTTGGCCTTCATATTCTTCGGATATGAACAAATGGGGCTATCTTTTGTGGAGCTGTGTTAAAGACAAGGTAATAACCACAAAACCACTGCTGAACTGAAAACAGCCATTCAAGAGGTCATCGACAGCATCAATGTTCCGACACTTCTGCGGATCATGCAGAATTTCGCTATTCGCCAAGATGGCAGGCATATCGAACATGTCATAACCTAAATCCAAATATCTGTAGTGACGTTTACATGTTGAACAGAGCGTGTGCACGCAGGAGTTTGTAACTCATTTACGTTTCTTTTTTTTCTTCATCTAGTTCAATAATTGTCACCCTGTATATGTATAGCAGATTTAGTTTTCTGATGTTGGCTGATGCACCATTAAGGCTTTGTTATTACTGTGAGATGAGAGATTACTTTCCTTTACTTTACTACATCAAGTGTTCAATCACTTGGAAAACTGAATGCCAACTCCTGCTTTTGTTTCGTCTTATGCGTGCGCTCTGAGAATTGTATGGTCTGTACTATTAATAAAATTGACACTTTCGGTTACCAATTATTTATTTCTTGGAAAAAAATCGTGGCTTTACTATCCAGTTCTTGGAATTAAATTTTGAATTCTCAGGTATAAAAAATATTCCGATGTGCCCCCCAAGGGGGGATACAACGTGTCCCCATATGAGGACATTGTGTTGAAGTGGGTGCAATATAAGTCGGAAAGTCAAAGCATTTTATTTGAATTTATTTCACCAACATACATAAATTACACAAAGTTTACTATTGTTTTACACTTGTGAAGAATGATAACCAAAGAAACATTTTTTTCTATACAGACATAAGTGAATATTACATAGTAAAATTTGGTTTTGCTTTTGCAACCAGGTTTCTTGCACCTGTCAAATGGTTTTTTGTCACTGACCACTGGAAGATGCCCAACGCTGTCCAAACCAACTTCAGCTTCTGGGCGAACCTCCGCATTGGCTCGTTTTGAAATACTTGGTCTCTCACTAGTGGGACGCCCCCTTTTCCTGGCAGCTGATTTATCTATTTTTGCCAGTACTTTGGTCTCCCTTGCCCTAAAGGCTCTTATTTTTAGGAACACCTAATTCTGATGCGTTTTTCTTGTATTCAGTCCACGCATTTACGTACGAAATATCAGCTGCATTAGCAAACATGGGTCCACTTTCAGATTCAAAAACCGGCTATAAACCGTCGAAAATGGCTGCCGAAAATCGTGTTCGGTTTCAAACACAGGTAACTGCATTTTGTCTTTGGGTGCAAAGCCTGCTAAATGCCCAACAGGCGTGGCTGTCGCCCAGCCATGTCCGGATACAAAGTGCGTGAACAGACATCAGACTTACCAATCCGGACATTCAAAGCTACCTTTCAGTCTGTTACGATTAAAATGGATATTTTCCTTATTCAGCTTTAGTTGTCTGCGCTGTAACTAATTTTTATAACAACAATAACATTCTTTCTTCTAATGCACTGTCGTTTGGATGGGACGAGGGTTTCATGATTATCTCGGTGTCACTTATCATGCAGTTAGCGGGCTTACCGTCTAGGCTACTCAGCTTACAATATACCGTACGATATAAAACGTCTATCATTACCTCCATCATTGTCCTCTTGTTCAAAATTATCGCCAGTATCATCGGATAGGTTGTCATTTTCAGAAGGAGCTCTATAATCTCTTCTGTAAGTAGCCTTCGTCTATCTTGGACACGGGGCATTGTGAAATCTCCCTAAGGTGACTGAAAAGGCAGCAAAATAATGTCCTAAATTTCTATGCTATTACAACCTTTCAATCACAATATCCTCATTTGGAGACGTGTATAAATTTATAAATATGTCACTTACCTTTCGTTCTGAAAGACGCCTTTACTATTCACCTTCAAGAATGCATCTTTCTACTCACAAATAAAGTTTTTTACCTAGACTCAGAAGATATCAACCGGCTGATAAGAGGTACAAAGATTACTGGCCGGCCGAAGTGGCCGTGCGGTTAAAGGCGCTGCAGTCTGGAACCGCAAGACCGCTACGGTCGCAGGTTCGAATCCTGCCTCGGGCATGGATGTTTGTGATGTCCTTAGGTTAGTTAGGTTTAACTAGTTCTAAGTTCTAGGGGACTAATGACCTCAGCAGTTGAGTCCCATAGTGCTCAGAGCCATTTGAACCGTTTTTGATTACTGGCAAGCGACCATGACTGTACACATTCAGATTTGTGTTGTGGTACCACAGATTGACAGGAGATGTCGACACTGTTCTCAAATAAAATCTCTGCTTATAACAATACGAGGAGAAAAATTAAAAGTTGTAAAATTTTACGAATTTTAATATACTAAAATTTAGTCAGTATGTCCTTTATATGAGGACGCCATAACTGAAAGAGTGAAATTACACTCTGTGATTTCTTCTACTTGTCTCGAATAGGCCTACTTTGGACCACGTTTGTTCAACTGTTGGGCTTTGATCTTTGCCCAGTACTGTCGCATCCGCTGTCGGTGTAACTCTTTCCTTTCTTCCGTCGAGGGGGTACCTTTTATGCGGGGCTTATCCTGACATCCAAGAACTTCCTTCAGGATGTGTCTCAGAGACTGTCTGTTCTCGAGATCAGTTATTCCCAGTTCTTCAATGTCCTTGTCGGTTTCTGTCAGCCAAGTGGTGCGAACCTTCTTGTTTTTCCAGAAGGTGAACAGACGGTTAGTCAATCTGCTTGGAGGCAATATTGCAACATGGCTATAGAAAGCTACCCTTCTTTTTCTTGCACAGTCAGAGAGCCTCTCGATATATTCGTAGAGCTCTGAGTTATGCCGCCTTCTGAATTCTCTAGCTTCTTTGTGATTTATTGATTAATATTTCCTTCACAGTTACATATAATACTTTTGTTAGTGGCTACTTTAGAATACATTCGTTCATTCTCATACCATTACCCACATCAGAAAGTTACTAACAAAACATGAAATACAAAATTTTCAACCGATTACTGTACTGCAATAGGTCTTATGACATATCTGCATTTTTAACGTTTCACGATAAATAACACATTTGTTTTAACATCAGATCAGTAAAACATATGCTATTCAACTATGTTACGATTCTTTTAGTATATTCAAAACACAATATGCGCCTCTGGTTACATATACATAACAATTTTACAGGCGCCTTCAGTTGTTTATTCTGTGTTCTATCTCTGTCTCTCCAGAGGTCGTTATCTTACAACTAAATACGTTATACTACATTGATAATTGTCTCAGTGGCTATCACATTATTTTATAAATTACTGGTTTACTGAATCAAAAATCTCTTTAAAAAGAGCAAAAAATTATCGTGTTTAAATTATTATCAATAATAAATAAATTTACTGTACAACTGTAATCTGTTCACACGAAATTTCTGAAAATTTTATGTTGTATGTCCCGTTAATAATGCTGTATCTTCAAACGCAGGTGATGGCTTGAGAATGAACGAAAATGTTAGAAACTAGTCACTCATAAAGACGTTACACGCAACTGTGATGGAAACCTTAATTAATAAATTGAACATATTATAATGAGTTCCTGATCCTGAATGTTGGAATTACATGAACTATAGTTCGTTAAGATTCCACACTTGTACTACCTCCAGCCAAACTTAACTACCACCTTAATCTTGCGTCGTCATGCAATTCTTTTACGATTGTTTAATCAACAAAACTAATTAGGCTATATGGAAAACTGGCTACTTTTAAGCACTTGTAAACTTGAAAACTCGTAAATCTCTACTCCAGAATAAAATGAGTTTTATTATTTAATTTAATATGCGGAAAACATCTGCAGTGACTATGGTTCTTTAATTCCAGTGAAAAGGTACTAACTGAGCAAAAAATAAAGGTAAGACCATAATAGTACAGCTTGTCAGCAACATAAATCCATGACGGCAGTCTATCAGCGTCTATGCAAGTATAATGCTTGGTGGCTTTGGTGGAATATGTCAGCGGGGTCGGTGCAGCCACGGCGAAAGCCTGAGCGCCGCTGAGAGCGTCTGCGCCTGCCGTCATTGGCTGCCCATGACTGCGTAAACTGCTGAAAACTTCATTCCGCATTAATGGCCGGGGATGCTGCGTCGGGCGTGGCAGAGCCCGCGGACACAGGCCGTGGCTATCCAGGCGGTGCTGCGCAGCCAAGCCGAGCCGCAGATACACTGAGGCCCTTCCTTCCTTTCATCCAAAAACGTGCCGTACCTCATTCCTTTTTCCGGCCTCTTAATAACACTCGTAGTGAAATTAATGACCCTATATCAAACATCTATTACCGAAACACACATTTTTACAACACATACAAGCGAAGAGATGTACACCGACAGAAGTAAGACAAACGCCATCACCAAACGCTACGAAACTGATCCTCCCTTATTTCCGTACTACAGGAAAGTCATTTCTACAGATGAAGAACGAAGTACACTACTGGCCATTAAAATTGCTACACCACGAAGATGACGAGCTACAGACGCCGAATTTAACCGACAGGAGGAAGATGCTGTGATATGCAAATGATTAGCTTTTCACAGCATTCACACAAGGTTGGCGCCGGTGGCGACCAATACAACGTGCTGACATGAGGATGGTTTCCAACCGATTTCTCAGTTGACCGGCTCGGATTGTAGCCTATCGCGATTGCGGTTTATCGTATTGCGAAATTGCTGCTCGAGTTGGTCAAGATCCAATGACTGTTAGCAGAATATGGAATCGGTGGGTTCAGGAGGGTAATACAGAACGCCGTGCAGGAGCCAAACGGCCTCGTATCACTAGCAGTCGAGATGACAGGCATCTTATCCGCATGGCTGTAGCGGATCGTGCAGTCACGTCTCGATCCCTGAGCCAACAGATGGGGACGTTTGCCAAACAAAAACCATCCTCACGAACAGTTCGACGACATTTGCAGCAGCATGGACTATCAGCTCGGAGACCATGGCCGCGGTTACCCTTGACGCTGCATCACAGACAGGAGCGCCTGTGATGGCGTACTCAACGACGAACCTTGACGTTGCATCACAGACAGGAGCGCCTGTGATGGTGTACTCAACGACGAACCTGGATGCACGAATGGCAAAACGTCATTTTCCCGGATGAATCCAGGTTCTGTTTACAGCATCATGATGGTCGTATACGAGTTTGGTGACATGGTGGTGAACGCACATTGGAAGCCATACTGGCGTATCACACGGCGTGATGGTATGGGGTGCCATTGGTTACACGTCTCGGTCACCTCTTGTTCGCACTGACGGCACTTTGAACGGTGGACGTTACATTTCAGATACGTTACGACCCGTGGCTCTACCCTTCATTCGATCCCTGCGAAACGCTGCATTTCAGCAGGATAATGCACGACCGCATGTTGCAGGTCCTGTACTGGCCTTTCTGGATACAGAAAATGATCGACTGCTGCACTGGCCAGCACATTCTCCATATCTCTCACCAATTTAAAACGTCTGATCAATGGTGACCGAGCAACTGGCTCGTCACTATACGCCTGTGGTATCGTGTTGAAGCTGCATGGGCAGCTACACCTGTACACGCTATCCAAGCTGTATTTGACTCAATGCCCAGCCGTATCAAGGCCCTTATTACGGCCAGAGGTAGTTGTTCTTGGTACTGATATCTCAGGATCTATGAACCCAAACTGCGTGAAAATGTAATCACATGTCAGTTCTAGTATAATATATTTGTCCAATGAATACCCGTTTATCATCTGCATTTCTTCTTGATGTAGCAATGTTAATGGCAAATAGTGTAGTACCTGAAAGCTATTGGGTGTGTCTAACATTACTGGAGCTTTTGAAATGGAGATAGCAGTACATCATACACTCAGGACTTGGGTGGGAAACTATTCTGACTTTTAGTAAGATCGAAAAATCTGCATCAGGGATGTAGTAGCGTACACCAACAGATCGCTGAAACAGTTGGCTCTATTCCAATGACTTCTCTTGTCGCAATGTTGTGCACCTCGTCACTAACACTTCTGCAGTCTTTGCACACAGTCTAACAGGCTGTGCAGTATGTGCATAAGATACTCCTAGGTCCCTTCCGCCTGTGATCGGAACTTTCTAAAAATCAGAAAGTTGGTGATCTGTTACGTGCACGTCTGGTCATGCTGCGTTGCGATTTCCAGCTGCAAAATTGCAAATTCCAATAACGTTAGACGTACCCGATATCCATCGTTTATTCACTTCATTCTTCATCTCTGAATGCTGTTTCTCTGCTGCAGTGAAAATAATCTCGTATCAGATTGAAATTTCATTCCACATAATCCACAAACGCAGATGTAATGGAGCGTCTGTTCGGTACTAAGATGTTTGTGGCATAACATTTACCACTTCCGTCAGGGTAATAACGGATGCTTGTGTGCCATATGCATGCAACATTCGCTAGCTTAATCATACCCCTGTTTGACATAGATACTACGGTTGAGGCCAGACTAGTTATAATACTACCCTATCCTATGATATGTACTTCATACGTTTCTCATTGCGCATGATGCTTAGTACCTCGCATCGAAGACCTCTTCACAACCTCAAGGTCTCATTTGTTCAAGTAACGCAGTTACATACAACCATAACATACAAACTTCCGAAAGTTGCTTGTCAACTGCTGCTCTATGCATCAGCGTAACGCTGAAGTGCGAACCACACATCACTCAGTCAGTTCTACACCGAGAAAAAATGCTCATTCATGTCATTCAGCCATTATTAATTGTCATATCAGGTGGCCAATCACACTGTTAAAACGGGGATGCAAATATTGCCGAAACAAGTGATCAGTTCTTCCTCCAGCTAAAGTATTTCACATTCTCCAATCTGTCTCCTAATAACAAAATCTTTGCCTTCTCGCCGTAACCTGGGTTCCTTTTTCTCTAACTATCCAATCTTCTTGTGGTGATGTATCCGGCCTCTTTACTACTTCTGTTAACAAGTGAAACACACTAAACGGGACGCCACACCGTGTGATCTTCACAGCATCCAATTCGATGCGACTTGCTGGTGTGAAACGAAATAAGCAGTCGATTTGTATACTGATTAAACGGACCTAATCAATGCGTTATAGATGAACAGAAAATGTTGTACCACAGTTATAATAGTGGAAGAGCCCCGGTTCGACACCTAAGTTCCGATGCTGATGCACACCGTGGTCTAGGGGAAGCGTCTTTGGTTATTAATCAAATCTTTCTCGGATCGGGGTTCGAAACGCACCACCGCTAAAATTTTGATTAATGAGCAGCATTGGCAGCCGAAGATTTGCGGCATAAGAACTCCTTCTGCCAACGGCCTTGTTAAGAGGGTGGGGGAGCGGATCGAGGTTCAGGACACCCTCTTGTCTCTGGGGCGAGAAACTGCCGCTAAAAGCGGAAGAATCAGCAATCATCAACGGCATGAGGATACAGAACATAATGGAAACCACTGCATTAATGACACATAACGAGAATCGACAGGAAATTTGACCTGTAATTGTAAAAGTGTACTCATGATGTCTCCATTGGCAAAAGATTCTAGAATAGTCCCCCATTCGGACCTCCGCGAGGGGACTGCCAACTGAGAGGTGATCATGAGAAAAAAAGATTGAATAACCAACAAAAAGATAACGCTCTGGGAGTCGGGGCGTTGAATGTAAGAAGCTTGAACCTGGTAGGTAAGCTAGAAAATCTGAAAAGGAAAATGGAAAGGCTCAATCTAGATACAGCAGAGATCAGTGAAATGAAATGGAAAGTAGACCAGGATTGCTGATCAGATGATTATAGGTTAACATAAACGCGGCATAAACTGGTATAACAGATGTAGGATTCGTTATCAATAGGAAGGTATGGCAGAGAGTGTGTTACCGTGAACATTTCAGTGATAGTTGGTCTTATCAGAATCGACAGCAAACAAACACCGAAACGATAGTCCAGGCTACATGCCGACGTCGCAAGCTGAATATGAAGACATAGAGAAAGTATATGAAGATACTGAAACGGTAACACAGTACATAAAGGGAGATGAAAATCTAGTAG
The DNA here is from genome assembly GCF_021461385.2 of Schistocerca piceifrons. Lineage (NCBI taxonomy): Eukaryota > Metazoa > Arthropoda > Insecta > Orthoptera > Acrididae > Schistocerca > Schistocerca piceifrons. The sequence goes on from NC_060139.1 coordinate 407,510,362, forward strand.
TTATGGACGACTAGGATGCAGTTATAGGCAAAGGAGTAGAAGAGAAGGTTACAGGAGAAAATGGGCTTGGCGCAAGGAATGAGAGGGGAAAAAGACTAACTGCCGGCCGTGGTGGCCAAGCGGTTAAAGGCGCTACAGTCTGGAACCGCGTGGCCGCTACGGTCGCAGGTTCGAATCCTGCCTCGGGCATGGATGTGTGTGATGTCTTTAGGTTAGTTAGGTTTAAGTAGTTCTAAGTTCTAGGGGACTGATGACCTTGGAAGTTAAGTCCCATAGTGCTCAGAGCCATTTGAACCATTTCGAAAAAGACTAACTGAGTTCAGCTAGTAACAACAAGTTTTCTGCTCAATGATGACAAGAGGAGGAGGCATAATTGGCAAAAGCCGGGTAATATGGCAAGATTTCAGTTAGACTACTTCATGATCAGCAAATTCCGAAATGAGATACTGGATTTCAAGGATTGCCCAGCAGAAGATATAGACTCAGATCACATTTTATTAATGATGAAGAGTAGACCGAAGTTTAAGAGATTAGTGAGGAAGAAACAGTAAGCAAAGAAGAGGGATACGAAGTACTACGGAACGACGAGTTATGCTTCAAGCCCTCTAGCGCTACAGTAAAAGCAGTAAGGGACAGCTCCGTATGCAGTACCGTTTATGTCTCAAAAAGGGCAGTCACAGAAAATAGAAACAAAACAATAGGTACAAAGAAGGTAGCTAGAAGAAACCATGGGTAACAGAAGAAATACTTAAGTTGATCGACGAAACAAGAAGTACAAAAGGTTAATTGAAATTCAGGAATACAGAAGTAGAAGTCACCTAGGAATGAAATAACTAGGAAGTGCAGGGAAGCTAAGACGAAATGGCTGCATGAAAAATGTGAAGAGATCGAAAAAGAAATGATCATCGGAAGGAGTTACCCAGCATATAGGAAAATCAAAACAACCATCGGTGCAACGGGAATTCCACTGTTAATTGGAGAGGATTACATTAAACGCCTCTATGAGATGGAAGATTAATCTGATGTGATAGAAGAGGAAACAGGAATCCATTTAGAAGAGATGGGGGATCCAGTATTGCAAACAGAATTTAAAAGAGCTATGGAGGACTTACGATCGAATTAGGTAGGAGGAGGGATAGATAACATTCCAGCAGATTTTCTAACATCACTGGGGGACGTGGCAAGAAAACGACTGTTCACGTCAGTGTGTAAGACCGCGTGAGTCTGGCGACATACCGTCTGACTTTCGGAAAAATATCTTCCACTCAGATCAGAAGAATACAAAAGCTGACAAGTGCAAGAATTTCCGCACATTCAGCTTAACAGCTGATTCATCCAAGCTACTGACAAAAATAATATACACAATGGAAAATAAAACTGAGTATACGTTAGTTGACGATCAGTTGGGCTGTAGAAAAGGTAAAGGTACCAGAAGGCAATTCCGACGTAGGCAATGGAGGCAAGACTAAAGAAAAATCAAGACACAATATTAGAATTTGTCGACCTGGAGAAAGCGTTCGGCAATGTAAAATAGTGCAAGACGTTCGAAATTCTGAGGAAAAGAGGGTTAAGCTATAGAGAGAGGCGGGTAAAATTCATTATGTACAAGAACCAAGAGGGAATAATAGGAATGGGTGACCAAGAAAGAAGTGCTTGGATTAGAAAGGGTATAAGGCAAGGATTCAGTCTTTCACCCCTACGGTTGAATCTGTATACTAAGAAGCAACGATGGAAATAGACCAAAGTTTCAGGAGTGGAATTAAAATTCAAGGTGAAAAGATATCAATGATGCAATTCTCTGATGGCATTGCTGTCCTGAGTGTAAGTGAATACGATTCACAGGTTAAGTTGAATGTAGTGAAGAGTCTAATGACTGCTCAATATGGACTGAGAGTAAATCGAAGGACAAAAGTAATCGAAAGTAGCAGAAATGAGAAAAACAAGAAAATATCAGGACTGATGGTCACGAAGTAGGTAAAGTTAAGGAATTCTACTACATACGCAGCAAAATAACAAATGGCAGATGGAGTAAGGGGGACATCAAAAGCAGAGTATCATCGTCAAAAAAGCATTCCTGGCCAATAAAAGTGTACTATTATCAAACATAGCTCCTAATTTGAGGAATAAATTTCTGAGAATGTACGTTTGGAGCACAGTATTGTATGGTAGTGAAACATGGGCTATGGGAAAACTGTAACAGAAGAGAATAGAAGCATCTGAGATGTGGTAAAAGAGACGAACGTTCAAAATTATGTGAACTGAGAAGGTGAGGAAGGAAGAGGTTCTCCGCAGAATCGGAGACGAAATGAATGTGTTGAAAACTCTGACAAGGAGAAGGGCAGGATGATAGGACATCTGTTAAGACAACATGGAAGGACTTCCGCGGTACCAGAGGGAGCTGCAGATGTCAAAAACTGTAGAGAAAGACAGAGATGGGAATAGATCCAGCTAATAATGAGGGCGTCGGTTGCTACTCTGAGCTAGGCACATAAGAGAATTCGTGGCGGACCGAATCAAATCAGTCAGAAGCCTGATGGCTCAAAAATAAAAAAAATCCTTTAATAGATCTTGAGGTACCTGCTGTCTGCCATTATGTGCATAAACCAACTGTTGAAGTGCATGCCAGCCTGATAGTTAGCTCCGTCCCTCACCGCGATCTATAGCCCTTGTACATAAGCTATGAAGAACCCTTCCACTTCTGATACAGTTAAAACTAATAATTCAGTCTCCGCAACACCAAACAATTCACAACTCTCTTATAGATCAACTGAAACTCACAAGAACCTAACCACATTGTCAATATATCTTGAAACATCAAACCAACATCACTCATAAAATTCTGCTAACGATGGAGAATTTTACCAAACAATTTTACCCACCTATTTTCACAAATCATCAACATTGGATTACACTGACCCTGCTCTTCTCCATTTTCTTCCACATCACCACTCACAACTCCACCTTTTGTAATAAATTAGTCAAAAAATTTTGCAATTTATTCAACTGGCTATACATTTTCTCTGCTCCCTTAATTTGTTGAATATCCATCCATCTGATTTGCTAATGCCCTATTCTTACCTTCTACCTTCATTTCTGGACCAGCGATGCCAAAAGACATTAGAAATGTGCATCTCAGTGACTGAGTCTTTAATAGGCAACAGCACATAACTCACTGTTTCACTGCCACAGGATGAAAGAGAAACAGGAGCCTTTCCCAATTTCCTGAGCGTGCCAAGTAGCTCCTGTACTGAAACTTCATCCAAACCTCCTCTAACCAAGACTTAATATTTTGATTAACTTCTTATGGTTGGGATTCACAGTCATATAATATTTCTTAAAGGACATCATAGTCGCCGTTGACTGTATGAAATATTTATTATTGCGATTGCAATTTCGGCCTTCAAGTACCACTGCAAAAGTTACCTAAACACAAAGAAATACAAAAGTGAAGCACATAGTGTATATACATAATTAAACTAACATTTCATTAAGAAATTAGCGTTATTATAAAAATTTGTGAGTAATATACATAACTTACATTATATCAGAATATATGACTATCTGACAAAAGTGCAGCCTTTTGACTGCGAGAGTCCCACAGGTTCCGATGAGTATGACACTTTTTACATCGGAATGTTGTTAAATGTGCACTGTTGACGAGAAAACACATTTACTGAAGATACTGCCTGTGCACGTTGCAAACATAGTACGCACCAAGGATACAGCCTATAAACTTCATATCGTTAAGTCTTTTCATCTGTCGACATCGTACAGCTTTCTAGGTGGTGCTATTATTCCAAGGGGCATTAGGATAGGATGGGAATATTTATTTATAACATAATACAGGATAATACATGTGTTATCTGCTAATAAGCTCTCACATAGACTTATGCACTCGTAAATGAGATGAAGACAGAGCTATGATATATAATACTTTGTATGCGTATACATTTTACGAACATGTATGGCGTAAAACGCTCTCCAGCAATCTAATTTACGGTCAGCACCACAAATCGGGACAAAACATCACAATGCCTAGGCACAAATACAGGATGCATCCTTCAACCAGGCTCTATTACGGCAAGCACGAATAAGTAAATATGTACACTATTCCATCGAAATTGCTTAAAATGTTTTCGGTAAGTGTCCAAAATAACTGTACAGTTCTATGAATCACTGTAGAAGTAGATTGATACAATAAATCACCTTCTTCGGATACAATGAAATGTCGAGGCTACATTTCAATTATAAAATATACAACAATAAAGTACATTGGAGTATGTTCTTCTTCCCTCGTTATAGCCCATAAACTTTTCTTTACAGTAAAATACACCAGGATGACTGATAAAATTGGTTACTTGCGATTTAAGACAAAACTGGTCAGATACATCACATAAAATTGGCGGTCTTAAAATACATAAAACATGGCAATAGGTACATTCAAGTGGTAGCGGATATGACACTACACAGTTTCTAACATAATTTTGAACTATCCACATTTTTTTTATATATAAAACCTCCTTTACACGCTTGTCTATACAAAATGTCAGGGTGGTAAACTCCCATCAGATGTCGTTTATGTACAAATGACAGATAGTAAAATGGCTTATGGGCGCAATACCTTTGTCGAAGTATTATATATTAGAGCTCTGTCTTCATCTCATTTACGAGCACTTACATCAATGTAAGAGCTTATTAACAAAAATTGTTCAAATGGCTCTGAGCACTATGGGACTTGACATCTGAGGTCATCAGTCCCCTAGAACTTAGAACTACTTAAATCTAACTAACCTAAGTATATCACACACATCCATGCCCGAGGCAGGATTCGAATCTGCGACCGTAGCGGTCGCGCAGTTCCAGACTGAAGCGCATAGAACGGCTAGGTCACAACGGCCGATGCTTATTAACAGATAACACATGTATAATCCTCTATTATGTTATAAATAAATATTCCGACTCTATCCTACTGCTCCTTACAATCATAGCACTATTCAGAAAACTGTGTGATGCCGACAGATGGAAAGACTTCACGATATAAAGCTTTTAAGCTGTATCCTTGGTGTCCACTAGCTTTGCTACGTGCACAGGCAGTATCTTTAGTAAATGTGTTTTCGCACCAACAGACTTAGCTCCACATGTTGTCAGTGCACCTGAGCTTGTTTGTGTGATAGATTATTATAACGATGGTAACACTGACAATTCAGTACATTGAAAGAAGGCTACAGTGAGCCACTGCGCCAGAGATTGCGCCAAAGAGTATTATTAAGCCGCCTCCACAGTGCTTGTTGAGAGCTCGTAGAAGTCAGTGCTTGTCGAGAGCTCGTGGTAGTCAGTGCCTGTCGAGGACTCGGGTAGTCTGTGCTGAGATGTTGTAGCAGAGAGTGTTTGTTGAGATGTGCTATTAGGCAGTGCTTGCTGAGATGTGATATTGGAGAGTTCTGGTTGAAATGTGATAGTAGAGAAACGGTGTGACATATAATGTAAGGATTAGAGTGATTTTCATCAATATAAATGAGGTAACTAACTCCGTTTCTTTTTATTTCAGTATCCTAAATAATGCGTCATTACAGGTTCAGTCAACAAGCATCTGGCGTGTGTTCTTGTATTAGAGTTTAATTCTGCTTTCCTTACGGAATTATAGTATTTGTAATTTTCTTTTATCACGTCAGTAAAATTGGTATTTAAAAATTCTTGTCTTGTTGAAGAAGAACCGTGCCAGATGTGCGTTGAGTCATACTTCCACATACAGAACAGTTAAACTTATGCTTTGGTTTCGTAGGTTTCATAGTTGCTGGGGACTTAATTAATTAATTGTGTTAACGAAATTTTCTTTCATTGTTTTTTGTTGTTCTATGCAGTCAGATTGCGTACAAATACTAGTCAGGGCTAACCGATTACGAGACAGGGTAAACGGACATAACAGCTACTAAAAATATTTTCAATCATATTCAATTAAGACCCCATGCACGTGGCGACCGCTGCTTCGGATCGTCCCTTGGAATTCTTCTGATTGTAAAAATAGTAGACCGTAGTATTGTTGTAGTAATTTGAGTTTAGTAATTGTAGTCTATTTTGCATGTGTAGATTTGGTAATTGTCATTCTTCTAATGGTATTTTTTCTCAGAATTTGATTTGTTGTCTTGTATACGCGTTTGACAATTTAGTGCAATTATTTCAATTGTTCGATTAATCGTGTTTGAGGGAAACATTTCATGTGAATGATATTGTTGAGATAAAGAGTCATTGTGTGTAATTTTCGTATAGTGACGAATTTTTTATGTTTTGTAAATGATTACGCCGTCGATGAAAAAGGCGAAAATGATGAATAGTGAGAATGACGAAATTGTTGACATGGCGAACTCGCCAACACAGGACAACAGTATGATGAATAATGGAGTTGAAAACAATTTAATAAGTCGGGAAGACAGTCCGGAACCATTTCAAAATTTTTCTCAATCAGAAAATTCACAGAATACGAGATTAACGATACAAGATTCTGAAATAGTATCGAACACAGATAGCTTTACAGCTATGACGAAGGAAGCTGGTTTTGCGGGAAATGTTAGGGGCGAAAAGAATTTTGAACCATTTAATATGGAGCAGTTGATGGGTGTAATATTAAATTTGGGATCGGAATTAAAAACAGAGATAGGGACAATTAAAACTGAGATGGGAACAATTAAAACTGATATGGGAACAATGGAAACACGGTTAGGATCTGAATTTAAAACAGAGATTGGAACAATTAAAACAGAAATGGGATCTTTGGAAACACGGTTAGACTCACGAATAGGGAAATGTTTCAAAAACATGAAAGATGAATTAAAGAAGGAAATCAGAGAAGAAGTACAATCGATTTTGAATGCTCACAATAATAGATTAATTGCAGTAGAGACTACACAAAGGGAACAGGATAGAGAACAGGAAGAAAGAGATCGCGTGATAGTACAGAAATTTTCAGAGTTAAATTTACAACGTGCAAAGGATAAGGAAGAAATATTTGAGAGAATCGAGGAATCCGTACCAAATGACAGATTAAATAACCTAACACAACAATATGAACAGCTAGCTACCAAATGTGACAATACTGAAACCCGAGTCGCGACACTTACGGAAGACGTAAATAAACAGAAAGAACAATTAGGTGACTTATTGGAAAGAGTTGAGGAGATTTCAGATAAATTGACAAATCTTAGTTTACATGGGGACAGAGATTCGGATGATACAGCTCCATTACCATTTGCAGAAACCGAAGAGTATCAGAACACAAATAAGCATGTTGAAAATCAGGGAAAATTTAATGAACGCGTGAAAAGGGAATTTGAGGTATTAAAAAAGCAAGTCAAACAAATTCAAGGCGAAATCGTAGGAAAAGACGGCAAAGGAAATTTAGTATCACAGATACCAGAAGGATTTGAAGAAAATAATTTATTTCATTTATGGGATGCAACAAGAGAGCGCCAGGCGCGCGAACTTTACAATAATCGACATTCGGACTGGGACAGACGCGGTAGGTCTTTGTCGCCACGAGGCGAAAACTTTGACTATAAACACTTTTTGACTGTCCGGAAATTTAAGATCTTCCGCAATTCTAAGAATGACATACATCCATGTGCATGGTTAGATCAATTTATGTACGCACTCCCACTAAATTGGCCATTAAGACACAAACTGGAAATTATGTGCGGCTATTAAGTCCTCAGGGGATTCACTACTCTAAGTGAATATGTGCCATAGCGAGCATAGGGCCCCGAGCTGTAGTGGTGCTATTTCTCTTTTAGTTTTCTGTATCGCTGCCTACTCTTTTACTATTCTTTGCATCTGTCAAACCAACTCTTCGACTATCAATCTATCTAGAGAGTAAGTAAACAATAACCGGATATGACTATTTTACCAAAATGTGGTTTCGGAAATTACCGTTTGGACTTGCTGTATCTTCTGCAGCATTCATTCGTAGTTTAAATGAAATTTTACCTATTTGTCTTCGTGACAATATTACTTCATATGTTGACGATATTCTTATTGCTAAACGTTCTTGGAGTGAGCACAACAAAATTTTGGATTCATTATTACGTATCTTTGCAAGAGTTAGCATTACAGTGAACTTGGAAAAATCTGAATTTGGTCGTTCTCAGGTGAAATTTCTCGGTCACATTATTTCTACAGAAGGTATTCTTCCTGATCCAGAGAAATTAGACGCTGTTCGTAACTATGCTGTTCCTACCACAAAACGTGATGTTCGTAGTTTCCTTGGTGTCTGAAATTTTCTTAGACGCTCTTTTAGATTGGACAATTTGGCCACACCTCGTTTATGTGAACTATCCGGAAAGAATTCTAATTGGTGTTGGGATGAGGAAGCTCAGTCAGAATTTGAACAACTTCGTGATGCTTTAGTTGCTGCTCCACTTCTTTCACATCCGGATTTATCTAAAGATTTTTGTTTGGCGACGGACTCATCATACAAAGGCCTAGGTGCACATTTATTTCAAGAGATAGAAGAAGACGGCGTTGTAGTACAGAAAACTATTGCATCTGGAAGTCGTGTTCTTTCTAAATCAGAAAAGAATTATTCGATTACGGAACTTGAAGCTTTGGCTGTTGTTTGGGCTTTCACAAAATTTCGCACATTTTTGTTTGGCAGACATACTAAGGTTTATACCGATCATCGAGCTCTGGAATTTCTTATGTCAACAAAATTAACTCATGGCAGATTGTCACGATGGGCGTTGTACCTACAGGAATTTGACTTTAGTATTGTTTACATACAGGGTTCTTCAAATATTGTTGCCGATGCTTTATCACGTGCACCTATGGGTTTGAAACAAAGTGCTGAAGAGGACTGCATAGAAAACAATTATTGTTTGATGTATATTCAAGGTGTTGCGTTTGAGAACTTTATTTCGTCTTCGCTCCAGGACATCGCTAAGGAGCAAAATAAGGATCCAATCTGGAAGGACATTAAGGAGAAGTGGAGGAGAAAGGAAAGCGTAGCGATTAGACAGCATTATTTAGTCCGCAATGACATTCTTTTTAAACGAAAATCGGTCGACAACTCTGTTTGGTTAGTTTGTATTCCTGATGAGTGGGTTAATAAGCTGATTTGGTATACGCACTTCAGTTATGCACACTTTGGTCCCAGAAAATGCTTTCATAAATTACGGGAAAATTGCTACTTCAGTAATATGGAAAAACGTATTCGATCTGTTCTGGCCAAATGCAAATTATGTCAAAAGGCTAAGCCGCCAACAGTTTCTCACAGAGCACCGTTGTTTCCTATCATTCCAGCGAAATTAAAGGAGATGGCTGCAGTCGATTTGTTCGGTCCAGTGGTTCGTTCTACTAATGGTTTTGCGTACATTTTCGTAGCAGTGGAGTTGACGTCAAAATATGTGTGTTTTACACCTTTACGCAAAGCAACAGCTCGTTCAGAATCTAACGCTTTCATCAAACATTTTCTTAAAGAAGTTGGTCATGTTGATAAGGTTATATCAGATAATGGATCACAGTTTCGTTCTAAAATTTGGCTTCGTAGTCTACAGCGTCGTAAAATTAAACCAATTTTCATTTCACTTTTTCACCCTCAATCTAACGCTTCAGAGAGATGGATGAAGGAAATCAATAAATTGTGTCGTCTTTATTGTCATCAGAATCACAGAACGTGGGATCAGTATCTTCATATTTTTCGAAACATTCTGAATGAACTTCCTAATGATTCAACTTCTTTACCGCCTATACTGATATTAAAAAACAAAGCACCGACAAATCGCATTTCTGAAATCATTCCTTTTCCGCCTACACGGAAACTGCGGCATTCTGAAGTTGTCAACCTGGCTCTGCAAAATATTGCATCTGCGGCTGCGAGAAGAGAGAAATCAGCTTAACATCCTGGTCGTTTAAAAATCTTGTCAGTTGGTCAAAAGGTGTTAATTAAGTCTCATCGTTTGTCGCACAAAGGAAAAGGCTTGCGTCGCAAATTTTTTCTGCTTTATAAAGGTCCATATAGAATTCGTAAAATTATTCATGATAACACTGTTGAAGTAGAATCTCTTAAATCTCGACGCTCTAAAGGAATACATCATATATCTAACGTAAAAATTTTTGTGGAATGACATACTTTAGAGAAACTCACAGCTACATGTAAACACACGGAGAATGCTAGGATACCGCGCTGTGTTTTGGCGGCGGCACATACTCAAAGCAACAGTCAAGTCTGCGCGCCGCACAAGGCAGTCGTTGACCGAAAACAATTGCTTCCTACGTCACGCGCCTACAGCTGATCGAGCGCCCAGTGCGAATGCACTGACAGCCGTAAACAAATACACAGTTTAATTTCTCCGATTAAATTCAGTATAAAGCTATAGTGACTTGATGAATTATGTTATTAACATTCAGTATTTTTCAGGATACGGTTCTATAAAATAATTAAGAACTCCAGGTAAATTCTGTGTGTCTCCGACGTTAAGAGGACTTGCTATCGAGAAATTTTCAGAAAGAATGTAATTTCCAAGAAGAAACTAATAAACTAAAAAGGTAACTATTAATTGAGTTCATTTTTCAGGTAACATATTTCCACTTATGTACGTACTTTAGACGTAATTTGCTGCTCGCAATTACGTGATTCATACTTTGTGCTAAATTTCATGTTCTATGAAATTACTTGTGAAGCGACGTGCTTGCGTACGTTAACTGATTTTGACAATGATTATTAATGAACTGGGTTGTAACTTGTGTATATTATGCATCGCTTGGCTGCACTGCTTTTTCACTGATGTCATATTTTTTTAAATTATGTGCCTGCTGTGCTTATTTATTTAAATTATAATTGTCACCTGATTTATTGTGCTGATGTGGTTAGGTATGTAAGTTATACTTTGTGATTTATCTGCTTGCGCCTTCATGTTTACTTATTAGAATGACATATGAACATTTATTTGCTTATGCTGATATGATGCTAATGACCTGTTTGCTGCTATGTGTATGGATTGCATATTTATACACTTCTGTTTGTTGTCATAACTACTCTTTAATTTGGTGTATAGAAATGCTGATATACTGTGTATGAACATAGAGTTTAGGTCACACTATTGTATTAATTATAGATTGTTTGCTTGGCAGAGCCTCGTTGTAAGAATTGTGCAGCATACACTTGTTGACATTCTGTTCTCTACTGGTATATTTACTCGCTATTACTTGTTTTGCTTACGCTCAGTGCCTTATATTTTTGAGATAAGAAAATGAACCGCTATAATTCGACGAACGACATTAGTACAAGAAACTTCATAGAAGTCACATGAGCTGAGGTTTTATGGAAGCTGTATAAATTTATGTTAATAGGAAGGAAGCTAACGACATGACATACCAAAACTAGGTTTAGACCATTGACAGTTATTACACTGCATTTTTCGCGAGCAATTGAAATAGGAAGTGACACTTGACACAAGAAATACTCCACATGTTTGCTTCTGCCATAATTCTTGAAGTGGTGTACACACTGTGAAATATTATGATCATTCACATTCCGTAATCGTACTTAATTACTGAGAATTATTCGAACTAAGTATGTTTGAGATCATGTATGCATTTCTTTTGTTTATAATTCATAATGAGTAGAAGATTTGGCTCAGATGGATTACACAGAGGTTGTGTGTTGACAATGTGTCTTCGGATTGTATGGGATGATGAGGTTTGCATTAGGATTTTATCTGTACTTGTTCGAGGAGACTGACTAGAGGAAAGAGTTGTTATGGAAGTGAAATGATATTGGTAATAAGGTTTATATGTATCGACGCATTGAAGAGGTATTATTGAGGTATTATTGAGATTGTGTGAAGTTGATGATTATTGGAGTTTTGGTGGATAAGAGGTAAAGTAAGTGAGGAGCATATATTGGCAATAAGGTTTATATGTATCGACGCATTGAAGAGGTATTATTGAGGTATTATTGAGATTGTGTCAAGTTGATGATTATTGGAGTTTTGGTGGATAAGAGGTAAAGTAAGTGAGGAGCATATATTGGCAATAAGGTTTATATGTATCGACGTATTGAAGAGGTATTATTGAGGTATTATTGAGATTGTGTGAAGTTGATGATTATTGGAGTTTTGGTGGATAAGAGGTAAAGTAAGTGAGATGCATATTTTTTTTGTTGGTCTTATGGAACAAGGAGGATGAAGATAGCAGACTAGAACACTAAAGTAGAAGGAAGATAGTCTATACACACACTTTGTTAAATCACTAAGCAGTATATACTTTTTTTTGAAGAGAGGGAGTATTTGCATATCTTAGCTCACTGACAGTTCTTCAACAACAGTACATTTGATCTGGCTTGGCAAACATTGATCTTGACATGATGACTATGACGTTGACCTAACTATTATTGACTATTATACATTGCTGCCACTACTACTTGATACACATGATGAACATCAGATTTTGACAGAATTACATTTACACAGTTAATACTATTCAATTACACAGTAGTACTTAATGTGGACGAAAGATGAATGAGTGTGTTTTGTGTGTTTTCCTTTCCTAATCCTACCCACCTATCTCGTAAATATTATTTTATTTGTTTGTAGTGGCTTGCACTGACACCCATAAATATTATAGGTTTACGGATATTTGAGTATTTGTAATAGTTAATATGACAATTATCTGACATCATTTGTGTGTTTGTTATGATTTGTATGTTTAGTGTAAAAGCATTTGTATGTGTATTCAAACTATTGTTCATGCCTGAACTGTCTGATTAGTGATGGTAAATATTATGAACTGTTACCTGCACTTTTTCAACGTAATGTGTGACACTTAGGAATGATTAATTTCTGCTGATGAACTGAGTGATCAGTGATAGTGAATATTATGGACTGTTACTTGTACTTTTTCTACATGATTGGTGCCACTAGTACATGTTTAATTTCTGCTGATGAACAGTGTGATCAGGGATAGTGAATATTATGGACTGTTACTTGTACTTTTTCTATATGATTGGTGCCACTAGGACATGTTTAATTTGTGCTTATATACTCTGATGAACAGTGTGATCGGTGATAGTGAATATCATGGACTGCTCTCTGGACCTGCTCAACATTGCTGGGTGCAACTGATGGACTGCTTCTACTGAAATGATGTCACTTGTTGGTGTCTGCACCTGCTCAACATTGCTGGGTGCAACTGATGGACTGCTTCTACTGAAATGATGTCACTTGTCGGTGTCTGCACCTGCTCAACATTGCTGGGTGCAACTGATGGACTGCTTCTACTGAAATGATGTCACTTGTTGGTGTCTGCACCTGCTCAACTTTACTGGGTGCCACAGATGGAACTGCTTCTACTGAAATGATGTCACTTGTTGGTGTCTGCACCTGCTCAACATTGCTGGGTGCAACTGATGGACTGCTTCTACTGAAATGATGTCACTTGTTGGTGTCTGCACCTGCTCAACATTGCTGGGTGCAACTGATGGACTGCTTCTACTGAAATGATGTCACTTGTTGGTGTCTGCACCTGCTCAACATTGCTGGGTGCAACTGATGGACTGCTTCTGCTGAAATGATGTCACTTGTTGGTGTTTGCACCTGTTGACCATTGCTGGGCTGGAATTATCAACTATTTGTTTTTTTTTGAATAATTAAAAGTATTTTATGTGAACATTTGTATAAACTGATTTTTTGTGTATTGTGTAAACTATTATGTAAAGCCACATGTATGAAAAGAATTTGTATTGCCTACTGTATTTTATATATTAGGTTATTGAAAGGTCAGTGCAAAGCCAAAATTTTAACTAATTTTGTGATATTTAGGTATTAATATTATCTTTTTTTGTCTGTATTTTTGTGGACGAATTTGGTGGTATTTTCACCACCAATGCTGGCAAAAATACCATCAAATCCTGGCCTGTGGAGGAGGGGCATATGAAAGGTGGCTACAGTGAGCCACTGCGCCAGAGATTGCGCCAAAGAGTATTATTAAGCCGCCTCCACAGTGCTTGTTGAGAGCTCGTAGAAGTCAGTGCTTGTCGAGAGCTCATGGTAGTCAGTGCCTGTCGAGGACTCGGGTAGTCTGTGCTGAGATGTTGTAGCAGAGAGTGTTTGTTGAGATGTGCTATTAGGCAGTGCTTGCTGAGATGTGATATTGGAGAGTTCTGGTTGAAATGTGATAGTAGAGAAACGGTGTGACATATAATGTAAGGATTAGAGTGATTTTCATCAATATAAATGAGGTAACTAACTCCGTTTCTTTTTATTTCAGTATCCTAAATAATGCGTCATTACAGGTTCAGTCAACAAGCATCTGGCGTGTGTTCTTGTATTAGAGTTTAATTCTGCTTTCCTTACGGAATTATAGTATTTGTAATTTTCTTTTATCACGTCAGTAAAATTGGTATTTAAAAATTCTTGTCTTGTTGAAGAAGAACCGTGCCAGATGTGCGTTGAGTCATACTTCCACATACAGAACAGTTAAACTTATGCTTTGGTTTTGTAGGTTTCATAGTTGCTGGGGACTTAATTAATTAATTTTGTTAACGAAATTTTCTTTCATTGTTTTTTGTTGTTCTATGCAGTCAGATTGCGTACAAATACTAGTCAGGGCTAACCGATTACGAGACAGCGTAAACGGACATAACAGCTACTAAAAATATTTTCAATCATATTTAATTAAGACCCCATGCAACATATCTAACAACATTTCACAGTGTAAAAAGTGTCTTACTCATCGGATCTTGTGGGACTCTAGCAGTCAGAAGGCTGCATTTTGACGACTAGTCTTATATTCTGACAGAATTTAAGTTATGTACTTTCTCACCAATTTTAATAATTACGCTACTTTCTTAGTGAAATGTTTGTTTAATTATATATATATATATATATATATATATATATATATATATATATATATATACAATATATATATATATATACACCATGTGCTGACTTTTGTTTTTTTTGTGTTAGGTAACTTTTGCAGCGTATATATATATATATATACACCATGTGCTGACTTTTGTTTTTTTTGTGTTAGGTAACTTTTGCAGCGTTACTTGAAAATGGCACTAAGACCGAAATTGCAATCGTAATAATAAATATTTCATACAGTCAACGGCGACTTGATGTTTTTTAAGAAACTTACTATTTTATTTGTTCTTGCCTCAGCAGATGGCGGTCGCATGAAGAAATCTCAAAATAATCACTGTCAAATCAATTAATCTGTTCAGTGACCCCCACATCAATTAACCATGCTCGGCTACTGGTATTGAACCCAGTTTTGATGGAAGTGGAGGAAGGTCTACTAATTGTCGAGCC
Organism: Schistocerca piceifrons; assembly: GCF_021461385.2. Taxonomy (NCBI): domain Eukaryota; kingdom Metazoa; phylum Arthropoda; class Insecta; order Orthoptera; family Acrididae; genus Schistocerca; species Schistocerca piceifrons. The sequence goes on from NC_060139.1 coordinate 407,525,667, forward strand.
TGAAATTATTGAAGTCTCTTTACTTCTATACCAAATTTTAAAAAAAGGTCAAGCTCTCCAGGATGGTGGGCTCCACTGGATGATAGGAAGAAGAAAGTCTCTCTCGGTCCTGCTGGCCGAATTCTGAATCTCCATCGAATCTCAGGGGGGCATCCCACGGGACTGGCTGGTGAGACTGACTATCCGAAGCTGCAACATGCTTCTGCGGCCCCTTGAAACTATCACCTCGACTTATACTTTCCTTTCACAAGTAAATATCTGGCGCCACACAAAGCAACAACAAAACTTAAAATCCCTTAACAAAAACGTAAAGTATTAAAATTCAATAAACAGATAATTGTTATTGAAACTGCCTTTCTTTAAATAGAACGAGTGGTGTGCGAAGCCAACGTCAGGAAACCAGAAACTTAAGACAACTATACGTTTACGTATCACTGACCTCAGGGGAGGCAGGCAACTAAAATATCAGGGCTTAATTTCATCAAATAAATTGCAGGAGAATCAGAGCTAAATACTTAGCAACATAATTTTTAAAATTTACTATACTATAAAAATGGCTTAGGGCTGGCCAAACGCATCATTACTTTGATTAAATACAAATAAGTTACTGACACACAGGCTGCCCAGTACGCTTACCGAATAACAATTATCTACAGATGCCAATAAACCTAACCACAACTGAACGTGGTAGTGAAGGAAAGGTAAACATCGGACAGGCTTTACCACAGCTGACCCTAGGGCTCTGTGCGGAACAGACAACTTAAGACACTGCGATCATACCCAGATCAATACTCACGATCAGGCACCATTCATTAAAATAACTACTGTAGTGCATCACTTCACTATTTATCCCAAGCTAAGAGCCGCACTTTACACAAACGCTCTACAAATAACGACCATCACAACAGGCGAAAAAACAACACTATAAAATCCATTAAAATCATCTCGACAAAACCTATTCCAGTGGCAAATAAAACAACTGATCTGATAGCTCTGTGCACTGTAGTGAACTGTCTGACCATGCAACGGCACACCACAGGGACGCGTCAATGCTCCACAATCCCAGTTTCACTGTTCTGGACACCATATCGAGATGACAACCCAATCTTTTTTGATTAATCTAGTAACAACAAGAGATAGGAAATCGCCGCGTAACACATTGTAGAGAGGGAACCATTAACTTAGTAACGGTCGTTTCCGTCATTTTACGATCGCAGAAACGCGTTATAACACTCCTTTGCAAATAATACACTTAAACAACCCACGTTGCTTTCGCAGGTATTCCTTACAGTAAGCCACAGCAGCACGAACATACAAACTCTTTACGTCGGCTTGCTACACTCCTGGAAATGGAAAAAAGAACACATTGACATCGGTGTGTCAGACCCACCATACTTGCTCCGGACACTGCGAGAGGGCTGTACAAGCAATGATCACACGCACGGCACAGCGGACACACCAGGAACCGCCGTGTTGACCGTCGAATGGCGCTAGCTGCGCAGCATTTGTGCACCGCCGCCGTCACTGTCAGCCAGTTTGCCGTGGCATACGGAGCTCCATCACAGTCTTTAACACTGGTAGCATGCCGCGACAGCGTGGACGTGAACCGTATGTGCAGTTGACGGACTTTGAGCGAGGGCGTATAGTGGGCATGCGGGAGGCCGGGTGGACGTACCGCCGAATTGCTCAACACGTGGGGCGTGAGGTCTCCACAGTACATCGATGTTGTCGCCAGTGGTCGGCGGAAGGTGCACGTGCCCGTCGACCTGGGACCGGACCGCAGCGACGCACGGATGCACGCCAAGACCGTAGGATCCTACGCAGTGCCGTAGGGGACCGCACCGCCACTTCCCAGCAAATTAGGGACACTGTTGCTGCTGGGGTATCGGCGAGGACCATTCGCAACCGTCTCCATGAAGCTGGGCTACGGCCCCCACACACCGTTAGGCCGTCTTCCGCTCACGCCCCAACATCGTTCAGCCCGCCTCCAGTGGTGTCGCGACAGGCGTGAATGGAGGGACGAATGGAGACGTGTCGTCTTCAGCGATGAGAGTCGCTTCTGCCTTGGTGCCAATGATGGTCGTATGCGTGTTTGGCGCCGTGCAGGTGAGCGCCACAATCAGGACTGCATACGACCGAGGCACACAGGGCCAACACCCGGCATCATGGTGTGGGGAGCGATCTCCTACACTGGCCGTACACCACTGGTGATCATCGAGGGGACACTGAATAGTGCACGGTACATCCAAACCGTCATCGAACCCATCGTTCTACCATTCCTAGACCGGCAAGGGAACTTGCTGTTCCAACAGGACAATGCACGTCCGCATGTATCCCGTGCCACCCAACGTGCTCTAGAAGGTGTAAGTCAACTACCCTGGCCAGCAAGATCTCCGGATCTGTCCCCCATTGAGCATGTTTTGGACTGGATGAAGCGTCGTCTCACGCGGTCTGCACGTCCAGCACGAACGCTGGTCCAACTGAGGCGCCAGGTGGAAATGGCATGGCAAGCCGTTCCACAGGACTACATCCAGCATCTCTACGATCGTCTCCATGGGAGAATAGCAGCCTGCATTGCTGCGAAAGGTGGATATACACTGTACTAGTGCCGACATTGTGCATGCTCTGTTGCCTGTGTCTATGTGCCTGTGGTTCTGTCAGTGTGATCATGTGATGTATCTGACCCCAGGAATGTGTCAATAAAGTTTCCCCTTCCTGGGACAATGAATTCACGGTGTTCTTATCTCAATTTCCAGGAGTGTATATCGGCATTTTCTTCTTAAACTGTAAGTAAACATTTTCGAATCGTTTCTCATCGCCTTAAGGCATCGTTAACCACTTTGCTGACAATGGTGAAGCTACATACAACAGTGAGCGACCGACCACTGAATAACCACCATTCTTGGCTACAAATTACGCAAGTCTGTACCTTGACTGTGATCAACGCAATAACCAGAAACAGAGAACAACAACGTTAGGGCTCTACATACAGCAACGTGCTCAGTAACACCAGGCCGCAGAGCTCAACACCAGACTACAGCCGAGTTATCGAAACGCACAAAGCTGTAGGCTGTAGAGCCTTTCTGTGTTGTACCAACGGTGGCTGGCGGTTGTCCACGATGTCCTCTGTTTTGACTGCTCCAGGAGACCGACAAATGTTTGACTGAATGACCATTGTGGGTCCTATTCAAAAACTCGGTCCCACCAGGAATACATCAGACTGTCAGGGTAGCCACTATTTTCCGTATGACCATAAACGGCCGTTTGTACGAAAAGCTAGTGTCTGTCTCTCCTATGAGCTCTGAAGGAACTTGTCAGATACTTTCGGCTGCTTTTCCACGTTTGTCCTAAGCGCCATCTACGTCCCAGGAATGTATCCTTATGCTTCTGTTGTCTTTCTTCAAACCAAGGAACATCTATAGTGCGCCGGCCGGAGTGGCCGAGCGGTTAAAGGCGCTACAGTCTGGAACCGCACGACCGCTACGGTCGCAGGTTCGAATCCTGCCTCGGGCATGGATGTGTGTGATGTCCTTAGGTTAGTTAGGCTTAAGTAGTTCTAAGTTCTAGGGGACTTATGACCACAGCAGTTGAGTCCCATAGTGCTCAGAGCCATTTGAACCATCTATAGTGGTCGCTCCTATCTTTGTGACCACCAGTATTTACAGTTTTAGATCATTACCTGACACTATCTGGCTGACGATAAGACAAATCAAATATACATTCAGTATCTCTCCTGAACTCAAACAATGTGAAATTAAACGTAAATAGCCACTGAGGCAGTAAATTCTACAACACAGCGCTCTAAACTAAATAACATTTATGTCTACAGCGTTGTTCTTCTACCATAGTAAATATACAAAAATCTTTCATAAATCTAAATAAACAACTAGAAAACGTAAAGCTTATTATCATGAAAGCAGATAAAGGGGAATACCGTTGTCAGCTTTTATGACAGAGAATATCTAAAGAATACATAATTATTTTTGCCTGTAATATTATTATTGAAATGAAAACAGATCGTATTATATCTTTTCACAATACTTTGTAAAAGAGGATTTGTAACACTGCCCTCTTCCTGACAAGCAACAAGAAGGAAACAAAGTAATGAACCCTAGTATGCAGCAAATTAGACGTCAAATAAACGTACATAAGGAAAATAAACCAATTAGATTGATTGTTAACAATGTCAGTTCTCCAAATTAAGAATTAAATAAAATACTGAAAAGGAAATTGAAAAGCGTGTACATGTTCGAACAGTATGGTACTTTAAAAAACAGCTATGAACTTGAGAAACTTTTGACTGATAGCAGAATACCAGATGTTGCTAAATCACAGTCCTTGGCAGTATTTCTGTTACTGTTCCTGTGAAAGATGGTATGCAGATTATCAGAGAGAACCTGGTACTATATAAGTTAAATTACCAAATTAACTATTGGGGCAGTTCTTTTGTTACAATTATATTACAGTTACGTTGGCAAAATTTTTCGACTATTATATTGCAGTTACGTTGTCTGAATATTTTGTTAATGATCCAGGGCATAATTATTTTCAAAAATATGAAACTTCCAATGAAAATCTATATACTCTACAATGAACGGTATGTGGATGACAATCTTATTTTATAAAGATGCAGTGAACATGACGTAATTTATATTACTTGCGTTTTAATTAACATACACTCGGAAGCAGGTAGTTTCAGCAGATCCCATCTCAATTTTTTCAAAGGAAACTGACTGGCAAAAAGGCTTGTTAGATATTTCACTTTTGTAATGCCTCTAAGATTTGTTAACAGAGCTGTATGTAATTTGATGATTTGTATTTATGGTGGATTAGTGAGATTAGATAATATTTACTGTAAACAAATCTCATTGTTTGTGGATAAGTTAGTAAGTATGACTTTTTTTATCAATGTAACTTCAGAGGATTTAGTGCCTAAGAGGCAGAATGTATTCTACAGTGTCTCTATTTCTTTATTGGCATTGAGAGTTGCAATGACCAATTAATTCGTAAAAAGTTTTTGCTAACAATAACACACGTTAAACACGTTAAGCACACCATTTGCAGTTACAACACGCTACTCGATAATTCGAGTTCAGTATCCATTTTACAGTTCATACATTCATTCAGCATAACCAGAAGTGAAACAATTGAAAGAACGTTACACTTGGCACAGCTCTGCCAGTCGTTCGTTTTGTGGAATCTTGTGATATTAAAATAGTCAGGTATATACTGTCTGCTCTCTGAGCCAGTCTGTAACCGTAACAGTAGGTAATATTTTTTTTTGGCGAAACGCAATTTACTAACTTCTACATAAATTTTTCACAGTTCATAGCCATTCTTGTGATGTACCTTGTATTCCAGTGATTTGATTGTTCAACATTTTTTGTCTTGGATTGTACTATGTATGTGATTTATGACGCAGCGCAAAAGTGTCAAGGTTCCGGCACGTAGTCTGACAATTAGAGACACCGAAATAGACGACTTTACGAGTATTGATAACAATGTTGAGAATGATATTAATCACTCTGCTGTGCAAAAGTAGCAAAGCACCACAGAAAACGTGAGTTCCGTCCCCAAAATACTGTGCAGTTTACTGACAGTATGATTTCACCTAATTGACTATCTGCTCACTCTGGCGATTCCAGCAAAGCAGAATACGTTCACGTAGATATTGTTAACACGCAAACGTCAGAACACTATTCTTTACCATATCAGATCAATCAACGTCCCAGGTCTTGTACAGTCAATCAGAATGCCAATTGTATGGCAGAGCACCAAGTAGTGCAAAGTACCCAGTCTGTTTTTAAACAGCAGTCAGATTCCATTACAGGTAATTATACCGATAATACAACAAACGAGACGTCCATGGTTGTAGATAATGTCTCAACAACACAAGGCACAACACATGTCACACCCGATGCATCAGTTCAAAATAATATGGAAGCGATGCTTCAAAGTCTCATGCAGATGTTCAATGAATATTTAAAAAGACTGATGAAATGATGGTTAAACAGAATAACAAAACCGATTAGTTCAATGAAGGATTTAATAAAAATGATGAACACTTTTACACAGCATACTAGACAAACTAGATGCCACCACTGCTCAGTTCAGTGAACGATTTCATAAATACGATGAACAGTTTTCCAGCATTCGTGACGAGCTTAGATCGCACACATAAACGACGGGTAACCGTGTCAAAGAGGTAGATACAGACATTAAGGCCAGTGATAAACGTCTTGGCGTGAAATTTGAAGCAATTGTTAGGCAATGCGCAGACAGCACCAAATATTTGTGAGATGGCATTAATGCTTTAAGAGATCAGTGTAGTGAAACCTATAAAAAGCTTACAGATGAAATCTAATCCGTGAATGACTGAATAGATCAACAAGAAACTCGGTTAGATGCAGGTCTGTAATTTCTCACTGAGACCTCAGAAAAGCGATACAAAGAGTTTCGCCGTAAACACAAAGAGGAAAACAATCTGTTTTTACAATAATTATCAGTACAAAGACAGGAAATAGAACAGCAGTTGCTTAATAGTCCTACAACCCATGCTGAGGGTAGCATAAATTCGGTTACAGATGAGGTTAACACAGATTCCGATGTATCGACCTACTACAGTTATCCTACACAAACTGAAAATAGCTCTAATAACACCGAGCTTTGTCGAAGGCTACAAATTAGTCAAGCTCAAGTTCAATGGGTGGTATAGCCTACTGGAAGCACAGAAGCCATGAAGAGACATAGTGTGATAACTGCAGGCAAAGTGCCATGCCGTCCTTGAAACCAGCAATACCGTCGGGCCGCATAACGGCACGCGACAGATTACTTCAAAGCAATGTAGCGCCACGCCGACCAAAAGAAATCTCTGCTCCGGTTGCATCAAGCCCACTTACGTCATAAGTTTCTTCCTCTTACTCACAATGTCCATCTGATTTAACAGCAGTGCACAGATTCAATGAAATTAATCGCCGAGTCATCACCAGCAAATCAGTCCAAAAAATTACCATTGTCCCGTAGCACTCCGTCTTCAGGCTACAAGTAGCTCATCGGGACCATCAGATCGCCGTGTCATCCTCAGATGAGGAAGCGGATAGGACGGGCGTGTGGTCAGCACACCGCTCTCCCGGTCGTTACGGTGGTTTTCTGTGACCGGAAACGCTACCATTCGGTCGAGTAGCTCCTCAACTGGCATCACGAGGCTGAGTGCACCCAGAAAAAAGGAAATAGCGCATGGCTGCCCGGAATGTCATCCATCCAAGTGCTGGCCGCACTTGTCAGCGCTTAACTTCGGTGATCCGGGAACCGGTGTATCCACTGCGGCAGTGCCGTTGCACTGCCTTCCATAACGTATTTACTACACTGTCAAGCATATCTACTAGAAACATCGATATCCAAAACTAATCATATCTATTTACATCTCAAAAACATTATGCTTAGCCAACAGCAGAGCTTGATCAATTATATTACGCTGTGTAAATACAAGTCAAGCCGGGAGGGGGGGGGGGGGCAGGTCGGGTTCGACCGCCGGCTGGGTTGGAGACTTTCTCCGCTCAGGGACTGGGTATTGGTGTCGTCTTCATCATCATCATTGCATTCCCATGGATGCCCAATGCCCAAAGAAGTGGCTTCACCTGAAAAGCCTTTCACCAGGTGATCAGGTCTACCCGTCGGGAGGCCGTCGCCACATGACATCTCACTTCATTTCAAGTAAATACAACAGCAGATTCTTCCATCACGTAATCTACCTTTTATACGATTTTGCTTCGCTGAACTGCGACATTAGATATGATTTTTAAACTGTTACATTGCCTTTGTTCATCTTCTTGCGTCATTTGTAGCTATGCAACACCTGAATGATAGGTACTTAATTTCAGTTTCCATCTTAACAATAGTGAGAAAACACTGATATATCAATAATGTAAGTCTTAGCGTCGAGAATACGGCTACATCTACATCGTATTGCGCTAGCCACCTAATGATGTGTGGCGGAGGGTACTTTCGGTACCACTATCTGATCTCTTCATGCTTGTTCCACTCGCGACTAGTGCGTGGGAAGAATGATGTTGGTAAGCCTCTGTATTGGCTATATTTTCTCGGATTTTCTCCTTGTGGTCAATACACGAGATGTGTATGGGGGGAAGTATTATGTTGTCTGACTACTCCTGAAAAGTGCTGTGCCGAATTTTAAATTGTAAATCTCTCTGTGATGGACAACGCCTCTCTTTTAGCATCTTCGTAACGCTCTCTCGCCAGCTAAATGATCCCTTGAAGATACGCGCCGTTCTTCGTTGGATCTTCTCTGTCTGCTCTATCAGTCCTACCTGATAGGGTTCCCAGATAGATGAACAATACAGAAGAATGGGGCTAACAATTGCCTCATAAGGCACTTCTTTCGTGAATGAGTTACATTTCCTTAAGATTCTTCCGATGAATCTGAGTCTTGTGTCTGGTTTTCCCAGGATCTGTTTTATATGCTCATTCCAGTTAAGGTCGCTCTGGACACTTACGCCTAGATGTTTTAAGGCAGGCGCTACCTCCAGCTTTTATCATCAATTGTGTAGCCGTACAATAGTAGATCTATTTTCCTACGGGTGCGCAAAATGTTACATTTATTTATGTTCAGGGTCAACTGCCAGAGTTTGCACCATTCATCAATTGTCTCCAAATCGTTCCGCAAATTCTTACTATCTTCTGGCTTTGATTCATCATCTGAGAGTAGCCTTAAAGAGGACTGACGCTATCTACTAGATCATTTGTCTTTATTGTAAATAGCAACGGTCCTGTCACACTTCCCTGTGGTACTCCTGATATTACCTTTGCATCTGTCGATGTGTTGAGTTTTATCTGCAAGAAAGTCTTGAATCTAGTCACAGGTCTGCTCCGATAGCAGATACGCTCATACTGTTTTCACCAAATGGCAGTGCCGCACGGTGTCAATTGCCTTACTGACATCAAGGAATACGGTATCAACCTGAGCGCCTTTGTCCACTGCGCTGTGGATCTCATGGAAGGAACAGAGCGAGCTGAGTTTCGCAGGCCTCTGTTTGTGGAATCCATGTTGATTTTTATAGAGGAGACGTTCATTTTCCAAGAACGTCATAATTCTTCAGCATAAAAGTTGTTCCGTAATTCTACAACATTTTGACCCAACGATATAGGTCTGTAATTGTGTCGATGTGTTTTACAGCCTTTCTTAAAAACGGGAATGACCTTCGCTTTTTTCCAGTCCTTAGGTCTCTTTCGTTGCTCAAGCAATCTATGATAAATTACTACTAGAAGGGAAGCGAGTTCTTTCACATAATCTTTAAACAATCTTATAGGTATCTCATCTGGTGCTGTAGCCTTTACACTACTAAGTGAGCCGGCCGAAGTGGCCGTGTGGTTAAAGGCGCTGCAATCTGGAACCTCAAGACCACTATGGTCGCAGGTTCGAATCCTGCCTCGGGCATGGATGTTTGTTATGTCCTTAGGTTAGTTAGATTTAACAAGTTCTAAGTTCTACGGGACTAATGACCTCAGCAGTTGAGTCCCATAGTGCTCAGAGCCATTTGAACCATTTGAACTACTAAGTAACTGTGAACGAAAATATACACACACTTATTTCAGCAGCAAGAATTTGAAAAGAAAATTTTACGGCATTTATTCTACGAAATTTCTAAGTAACCAGCCACTTTACATACACTATGCTATATGCACTATATATACACTATATATATATTATATACACTATATGTACACTATATTCACTGTATATATCACTTTCCAGCTTTGCATAAATTGTTTGGTACTTTTCAGGAACTATGGTACTTGGCATTTGTTTTGCAGAAGTCGCTATTTGCATTACCAGCAAATATCAGATTATGCTTAATTTGGCTGTACATGCGAGTCCACAAGTCCACAACCTATAAAACACACTAGTCCTTCTACTTGACACATATTTTTCACATTTCTTTGATTATTTAGCATTTTGTTAGGTGTTGACTTGCCAACTAGGGAGAATCTTGCAGGTCGGTTCTCTTGCCCTAAGCTTAGGCCTTGCACATTTTTCTGTTTTCGTATACATGTGCATGGAAACAACTGAAAGAGACAATTTATTTTGAAATTTGTCCTGCAGATCACATCCCTTGGGTGGTCTGCCTGCTCCAATCGGTAACTCAAACTTTTTTTTTAGTAAGAACTTGTGTCCTTTTGTACATTACCTATATACATTTATTGTTCATTTATATCTGGATCTATTTTGTCTTTACCGATGAAATATACTATTTTCTGTGATGCTATGCTACTCCACTTTGCCATTATTGCACACCCTATGCAAGATGCTATTTCTACTGACTTTCATGCTATTCTCTGATGATTTGTTATTACATTTTTTGTCAGGTTACTCACTCTTTGTATTTTATAATGTTGTCAAGTGTTACTTATGACCAGTCTTGTGCTCGGTTTTGCTATATGTCTCTTGCACTTGATGTCACTAATTTACTTGCTTTCACCTGTATAGATTCAAAAAGTCAATGTACCCTGTAACTTATGTCCATTGGATATACTCATCAGCTTTGTATATTTTGTGGAAACATTGTACTGAAGTATCATTGTATCCAAATGAGCCATTATGCTCATACATAGAAACGCATTAAAGTGTGAAATGTGCCACCTGTAAAGGAGTGCAGGAAAAGCATTACATAGAAACCTCAGCATAAGCAACTTACATGGAATACTAAATACCATTGACACTTCCCACACTGTTTCCTGGCATTCTTTTATAACCATTTTCCTGTTAGTGAAATAGGTAAACTAGGCAGATTGCCTATGAGGATTTGGGAATATATTTTATCAGCATTTTGTGTTTTACTGGATTTTACAAATTCTAAAATTATTTCTAATAAATGGTGAGCTTAAATAGCCTCAAACCAAACGAAATAAAAACCAAGGACAACAATTAGGCCTTAGAAGTTATTTGAAAATAAGAATACAACAACTATTGATCTTCTTAATAACCATAACATTAATGAAGAAGTGAACAATAATGTTAATGGTGAAATGAATGAATTAAAAACTAAACAACAACAACAACTGATTCAAATGAATCATCTTCTGAACAATTTTTTTTATTTTAGGCAGTTATTTGAGTTGCACTTAATGAATGAAAGAAATGGAGAAATAGTTATTAATTATATTACAAAGGAAAACGTATTTTGTGAATTTTAATGGAAACAATTTAATTTCAAGATATTATAATAAATGAAAAATTTTGAATTGAATTTCATGATCAATTAGAATGGGAATACATACTAAGAAGTCGTGGAATATCTAAAGATTTTATAAGAAATTTTCAAGAACAATTAGATAGGAATAATACGTCAAGATATCAAAAATTATCTGTAGATTTCATGAAATAATTTGAATATGAAGGAAATTGCCATAGTGTTTCAAGTTTTCAAGTATTACCTGAAGATTTTATGAGAGAATTTCACTATAAATTAAACTGGGGTGAAGTATCATGGCGGCAAAACTGCTCTGAAGGTTTTATGAGATAATTTCAAGGTAAAATAGTTCGGAAAAACGTATCAAGTTATCATAAACTGTCCAAAGATTTTACAGAGAATTTCAAGATAAATTAAGTAGGAAGCTATATCAGCCAGACAAATATTACCTGAAGGTTCTGTGAGAAAATTTCAAGATTATCTAGATTGACATGCTGTATCAAGAGATCAAGTATTGTCAGAAGATTTTATATTATAATATATAGATGAAGTTAACAGAGAATATATTTTGAAATATTAAACATTATCTGAAACATTAAAAGATAAAATATGTAAACCTAATGGAATAATTAGACAGTCATCAATTTGTGAAAACAAACAGTATTCGTATTTTTTCACAAAGAATGTATTGACAAATGGTTAGTGGATCATACTTCTTGTCCAAGATGCACATGTCTTAAAAAAGTTTGTTGAATGTAACAATGTTGATGAAGACTTCAGTTGTGATGAAGAGTAATTATCTCATTAATCAATTGATCTTGAGTGTAATCATTTAAAATACTGTGCCAACAAACAATTCTTAAAGTTTCTTTCATCCTCCTACAGATTTACTAAGTTAGGATTAGTACTATCTTGAGGTTTCTTCATAAATAGGATGTCTATCTTCAATGTATGTAACTGTTTCCTTAATTTTTTTCTCTGTCCTCTAATGACATAATAATTACATTTACAGCCATCATCTAGTAATTTTTAAAAGAATGAATGTTGGTCTTAAATTTTTGGTGACTGTTTGAGGGACAATATGAGGTAATAAATTAATTATTTCTCTGTTTCTTTCTTGTGTTGTATCTAAAGCATTATCAACAGTTTGAATCAAATGAGATATATGATCATCTTCCATTATATTTTAATTTTCTAAGAGTGTTATTTGATCTTCAATTTTATATTCACCTGTTTTTCTGATTGAAGGCTAACATCGTGACTAAACCATTATTTGATTTTCTTTGCTTGTTCCTTTTTTGCCATTAAAATAAAAGCATATCATCCAGATTCCTTACTAAATAACAAGGACTTTCATAACTTTTTAAAGTTGTCTCCAAGATGCCCTTAGATATGTCTAATATCATTAGATCATGTTCCTTTAAAATTTTTCTAATTGCTAGATTCGAAATGTAATATTCTAATATTTGAGAAATATCTTTTCTCTTAAACCAATGACCATTTAATTCATCAATAATCATTAACATTTGCTTATTATTATATGTAAGTTTGTCATTGATAAGATCATTGACTGACACCTTTCGATAAACAGTCTTTCATTAGATACTTAATTTTAATAATAAAAATTAAATATATATATATATATATATATATATATATATATATATATATATATATATACCAGAAGCTGTTGTAGGTTCATTAATAAATGTTGTTGATGCTTGGGTTTAGAGTAATATTATAACATTTTAAGTGTGCATCAATGAAGGTACTTCTACTACTGTTGTTTGTATCATCAACAACTGCTGAAAAGAATATATCTCTAAATTGTTGTATGATTTCAGTTACTTAAATATTCATGATGATAGGAAACTTACTCAAGTGGTATATTCACAAAAGCTTTATTGTTATTTTGGTATTTGTAAAATCTTGAAACAACTTGTGAGTTAAGTGAAGAAACTTTAATATTTATGAATAAGCCTAGATGTGGTGTAAAAGATTCATTTAGTTATCGAACTATACTGTATAAATAGAATAAAAAGAATATAAAATGTTTATAAATATGAGCAGCTAACAAAGTATTAGAAATAACAGAAAAAGTGTTTCATTTGTGGCACAAATATTCTGATACTACATTTCATCCCCATACCAGTAACCCTGATATTTTAATTTCAAATAAAATTCGATTGCATAGAAATGTATTATATGGTCATTGTTGTCCAAACGATCCAGCTGGGAAAAGGAAATGTAACAGGTCTTGTATTTCTTTTTCAAATATCAATAATGATGCAGTAGAAATACACAAAGAAGATGATGGATGTGGTACTTAGAAACTTACAAAACTACAGCAGATCATCAGACAAAATTGTTCGAAATTCAAGTTGATGAAATAGGTCAGTCATTAGGGGTAGTTCATGCAGATGTTTATCAATCAATAATGTATCCATACTATAATGGTTCACATTTAGAATTATTTCAATGTGACACATGTGGTATTCAAAGTTTTCACGGTAAAAATATGTCAACACAGCTGTCAAAATATACACCAGTTGTCCCTCCAGTTAATACAAATAAATCAGTCTAAGCATTATGTGCAATTAATAAATTCGATCATTTATTGCCTGTGAATATAATTTTATATATTTTTATAACAAGTGTTTGTGGATAGGTGGGGATATGAATCCACATGTAATAATTGGTTAAAATTGCAGCCATAAGATTTACAAAAAATGAATGGAGTGCATCAAAGACCAAATAATGATGTTGTTTAATTTGTTTGTTAGCTGAGGTATATGACACATTTACAGAAACTAGAATTAAACCCTGAATTTCAAAAGTCAGTAAGTAGTATCGAATTCCATAAAAAAAATTATTAAACGGTACAGTAAATACACATTCTGGTACAAAATTTTTGCCCTTTAATAATATTTTTTTGTTGAGTTAGATGAACATGATGTTAACATAATTCATCAGAAATTATAAACAGAGAATTTCTAGCTTTACCCACAGGATTAACTTCTGTTTTCATATATGATAATGTATCAATTTAATTTTTCAGGATGATACATTTTATGAATAGCATGAATTCACAAGACATTAGTTAAAGCTATTACAACTGATATTTCTTTATTTTATACTTGTTGTAAGTAATCATCAAAATTATTTCCTTAGACAGCAAATTTTTGAGAGATATATTACAGAATTTAGAAATTTTATAGACATCATATAAAAATTATATATATATATATATATATATATATATATATATATATATATATATATATATATGGAAGCTTTTAAATCCAATCTGTGTAAATGTTGACTGAGAAGTCATTCCATAATTTCCTTTCACAAAAATACACAAAAATGGTTATAAGACAACTGGTTGACTGTGTGTAAATGAATACCGTGTAAAAGTGTAGATCTGAAAATTAATTCCTTGTGTATGTGGAAAAATCTAAATATTATAATAAAAAAAATTTGTGGGAAAAATATTCGAGAATATTGTCATCAATCAGTAATGATGAAGAATAAGAGACCAATAAATGAACCAAAAAATGAGAAGTTTGGCATGAAAGTAAAGATTGATTTTACAGAAATCCACAAACAATAAAAAATGTGAAATGTGTGTTTCAAAAAATATGAAGAACAGAAAGGACAATCATCATATACTTAATTTTCAAATTGCCATTAAATAAGATTTCTTTTGGGTCGAATTTTACACATCCAATAAATTTAAACTTTTTATAATGAAAACACTAAAGTGCAGAAATCAACAGTTCCTCAACTTCTTGATTACTGTAAAAGAAATAATTTGAGAAGTTACAGTAAATTTAAAAAAAATTGATCTAATTAAAATTATTAAGAGACATCAAGTCATGGACTTAAAAAAATGGTTCAAATGGTTCTGAGCACTATGGGACTTAACATCTGTGGTCATCAGTCCCCTAGAACTTAGAACTACTTAAACCTATCTAACCTAAGGACATCACACACATCCATGCCCAAGACAGGATTGGAACCTGCGACCGTAGCAGTCACGTGGCTCCAGACCAGGCGCCTAGAATGGACTTAAGTTTGCTATGATGATGCGAAGTGGAACTCTCTGGAAAGAGTACCACAGTTTGCTAATAAATTTTCCAAAATAAAGAAGATAAATCATAAAAAATTTATCTCCACTTTTTACCAACGACTGAGAAGCAGAAAGACAGGTAAATAGATAGTAATTACCTCATTAATAAAGCACTTGCCAACAGATTATAAGCTACAAAGCTGGAAAATAATCTCAATTCAATTGAACCTAAACATTTCGTAGCTGCAGTAAAATGGAAAATTATAAAACTCTAAAAGATAATCTAAGAATCAATCACAGATTGCATGTAGCTCTTAACCTTTTTGTTGCATACCAAATGCAGACAAGCAAGAGTATCACGGAATTTAAGTTCTAAACCATAAACTATAGGATCACAAATGAAAGAGGGTTAGTTTAAAAATTTACAAATGCTAAACAAGGTATTTCATCAAGAATGGGTCATTTTCAAGGACTGGACTAGGATGAATGTTAAACTATTTCTTTATGACTCGGAAATGACATATGTTCCACTGAGAGGATCTTACATTGATTTACAGAAAGACTAAACACAAACTAAAAAAAGCATGTATCAAAGTAAAAAATATCAGGCCTTAGATAAAATAAAAAGGTGCATACTAATCTCAGAATTAGAATCAGCAACAGGGAAAGATAAAGTTACAACTTTGATCCATAAGATGCTGACAGCCAACTTCATTCAGATCACAGACAACATAAGCACATCAGAAACGATAACACAAGCAAAAAGCGTTTGCAGAGACACCCACTGAGCCCTTTACTTTTCAACATTGCCACATACCATGTTGTACAGAAGATAAGACAGGAAACAGAGAACATTAAAATCTACAAATATGTGGACAACATTTGTCATCTGATTGAACTCCAGTCTCAACCTGCAAAGAGCAACCAACAAACTCCAGAAGTGGGCATAGGAGAACAAAATGGAGAATGACATGGGAGAAACCATAAAGATGGCATTCCACAACATAGGTCGAGAAACTGTGGAGTGAAGAATATATATTGGGACGGAACAACTTACGACAGTTAATATCTTCAAATATCTGGGACTGACTGTGAAATACTCCCAGATCATTCTGAGTACATGCAAAGTCTCGACCAGCAGTTGCCACAAAAGTCATGTTTGACATCAAGGCAATATTCAGACTGTCACTGAGAACAGAATTGCCTTGTATGCTGCAGAAATATTTCCCATCACAAGCTATGGAATAGATCTCATTTGGGAAAAGTTGACTCTCCAAGAGCTAAGGAATATGGAAGGAGTTAAATCTTGCTTCTTGAAAGCCGTCCTAGGTGTTTCAAAACACACAAAGTTGAGTCTAGTATACAAACTCACTGGGGAACCATTCCTCATAGAAGAACTGTGTTTCAGTTGGCCAGCCTACGAAAACTCGAATAAATCCCTACGTGAAAGAGAGAAGAAGAGGACCAGGGAAATTTGGCTGTACTTTTATACAACAGAAGTTGTAACAAGCAGATCTTGGATCAACACAAATCAGGAACTTCAACACCTAGTAGACTCTATAGCAATGTACGGATACCACCACAAAATATGTAAGAACAGGAGTTCTGACAACCCTGGCAACAACTGTGTGTCTGAATTGTGTGACCAACCCTGTGACTGTTACCACAGGACCAGCTGTAAGAAAGGCACTAAAATCATTGATAGAACTCTGTAAATAATAAACAATGTGAACATTGAAATGTGACAAAAAAGGTGTGAAATCACAAAGCTAAGTAATTTATGTAGCTTTTGCACAGCTTGTGAGAATATATTCAGATAATAGAAATATTTTCTGTGGCCTATAAAACTATAGAAAGCAGATTGTTAAGTACCTGGGAAAACAAAAAGCATTATGTACTTCATTATAGAAATCTTAAACAGTATCAGTGTCTAGGAATGAAATTAATGGATATACACAGTGTTCGAAAATTTAGGCAGTCAGATAGGTTGAAGATATATATATATATATATATATATATATATATATATATATATATATATATATATATATATATATATATATCCTACTACACAGAAATGAGGATCAAATTGAAGAACGATTTTGTGGAAGATTTCTCTAAGTCAATGAATAATTGAGTATTTGATGAGACAATGGAAAATATCAGAAATGGAGCGAATGTAAAATTAGTGGGAAGTGCAGAAAAATTTTGATAAACCTGCAGCAAAACAAACTTTAAAGGAGGAACTTTATTTAATGAAAATGTGGTTCCTATCTTATGAATAAAAATAAAATCACATTTAATAAACCCATCTATGTTGGCATGAGTATAATTGATTTATCTAAAGAGGTGATGTACGATTTTTAATATAGAAAAGTGATGCCAAAACATGGAGAAAATAATGAGTTTGGGTTACCAAGCTACTGACAGTTATACCTGCAATACAGAACCTGAAGATTTCATTGAAAACATGAAATCGGTGCCTGGTGACTTTGATATGTGACTATTTGCTAGATAATATTCACAATATTCCACAAGTCAACAAGACATATGTAGGAAAAAAGAAAGAAGAAAGTAATAGAGAAATAATGGAAGAAATTTATGGTTTTAGAGGTAACTTCATGTATGCCTACAAAGTTGCTGAAAAAAACTCTACATATGATAATAAATGTGTTCTTAAAGTTAGGAGATGATTAGAAGTCTATAAATATTGTTTTCTAACACTAGAGAACAATGCATAACAATTAATATGATTCAAAGGGATTGACATGAAATCTAAACAGTTCAAGTAAACATGAAAGCATTGAGTCCTCATTATGATAGAAGACATGTGTTGGAAAATAAAATAGATATATTACTATATGGAAATCATCCATTGTAAGGAAACTAATAAAATCTTTGATCTAGATGGAACTATTTCTAAAAGAGTTCAACAACATTACCAATTTTGTTTAAAAAGATTAGTTAATTACAAGTATAAGCTATATATAATATTGCTGGTTGTGAATATTTACCTACCAGAAATATAGAAAAAAATGTTTGGAACTCAGTAATGAATTAAAAATAATTTTACCTAATAGATATTTAAAAATTAATTAGTAATTAGGATCCTCAATCATTTGAAGAAGACACTATTAAATTGAGATATCTAGAAATGAACAAACTTAGAAATAGTGATAAACAATCTCATGATTTTGAATACACTGTGCAAATTCTTTTAAAATTTTATTTTTCCTACTAAATTTTATAATCTTCAAGTGGACAATACCAAACAGCTAAAGTGTGGTGACTGTCTAACTAAATATCATATTAATGAATTTTATAAAGATAAATATCATACAAATGGTTATTGTAGTGTATGTGTGGAATGTGAAAAGAAAAAGGATTCTGAAAAAACTAACATGTAAATGCAGTAGTCCTGTAGTCAAGCAAACATTAAAAAAATGAAAAATGAAAAGATCATATCAATCTTATGGCTGCTCAAGAAAAAAGAATTACAAAAATTTTCTGTAAGGAATATACATATAAAACCGTTTTTATTTATTTACTTACATTCATTTATTTATAGACAACAAAATTTTTATAATTAGTCAACATAATAAGAAAAAAATAGTTATTTCTCTCAATTTTCTATGTGCTTTATAACAGAATATATGATTTTATGAAAAAAGTGAGTAAGAGATGAAATTTCCATGATAGTAGGTAATTTCTACTGAAATTACCGACTCTCAGTAATTAATTTCATCCTAGAACTTGAACTCAATTCTTATATGAACTACTTAGTTTTGGTCACTACTAGAAATGATAAGAAACATGTGTTTATATTTGGGTGTTTTTCCAAACCAACATCGACTAATGGTGTTATTAGGCGCTTTCCATCCACAGTGCTACAAAAAGCTGTACTCCATGATGCATTGCCTTCTATGATTCAGCTTAGCGAAATATAAAACTAAAAAGAGATTGACATCTCTCAACCGGAGTCCTCCTAAGGGAGAGGGAGGTGTTCGTTCAGTGTTCCTTAATCTCTGCTCAAGTGAACAGAGTAACACATTTTCCCTATTAGTTATTGAGTAATGTCTGAAACGAAAATGCCAACCAACGTTCGAAAGAAAAAATCGAATCCTGAATATGTGTTCAGCAAATCCTCCTTACATTTCTTAGCTGCAGAGAGATTTTCTGTGTAAGATTTTTTATTTACCACCTCTACATCCATTTCATTCTGTTTCCTGTTGGTTGGAATCCTTGATGTTCTCAAAACTCAGCTTATTTTCGTAGGAAGTGACTGCTGATGAAATTCAGCTGTTAAATAACTCATATACTTCCAATGAGTTTGTTCATTTCCCTGCTGTTCACACCCAGACTCAGAAGTGTCTTAAACAATTCTTGAATCATCATTAGAAAGAATTCCGAATGAAATTCTAGATGAAGAGTCCAACTTAGGGAATGGAAGTGAAGATGAGGATGGTGTTACTCAGAACAATTCATATTGGGAAAGTGATATGGACGTTAGAGACAATTAAGATGACGAATATAATGTAGCTTCAGATAGTCATCACCAGTATGTGACTATGGGTAAATGTGGAAGAAGGTAAGTAGTGACACAGCCCAAATTGCCTTGGAGGTCTCTTCCAAATACAGTAAGTGAGCAGGCAGGAGTGACTCCATCCAGGTTTTGCCATTCTCCTAGAGAAACCTTGATGTTACTTTCTATACCTGACATCATGAATATTAAAGTAAAACATACAAATGAACAGAAAAGTTCGCTGAATGATACTTCTACTAATAAGAAAGAACTGTATGCCTTTATAGGAATACTGAATAGTAATATAGAGAAATCTCTCAGGACACGACCTTTGGTCAATCCCAATGGGTCGGTCTGTTAACGAAGGTATTATGGCAAGAGATCTTTTCAAGGAACTTATACTCAGACCCATTAGGGTTGATGACAAAACCATCTACCTCCCAGGAATGAAAGGAACCGGACAAGTCCACAGCAGTCAGTGAAATCTGCAGTGAAGTGAACGATAGGTTTCCACAACTTGTATACATATGGAGGCACCACACCATTGATGAGATGCTCAGCTTGTGTAGAGGACATATTATGAAGGAGAAACTGGGCGAGTATGGCATCCTTAAACGCAAGGTGCCAGATGCGAAAGACATACGTCACGAATATGGATACCTATGCTGGGAAAGCACAGAATTTACCAAGTACAAAAAAGGTTCAGCACTTGTTATCAAACATCTGGCGGTGCCAGTGAAAAACGTTGTGGCTGCAGTCTATACACACATCGCTGGATTTGGCGGAAGAGTTATACCAAGACTGCATGGTTACTACAGTAGGAACTCGCCAGTCATACAGGAAGCATGTTTCATACATAATGCATCAGATCGAGAGGTCTTGTTCACAGACACATAAGGAAGTAGGCCATTTGTCACAGTGGCAAGTAAAACCTTGCGGATGTCATAAACAATGCGT
This sequence comes from Schistocerca piceifrons, assembly GCF_021461385.2. Lineage (NCBI taxonomy): Eukaryota > Metazoa > Arthropoda > Insecta > Orthoptera > Acrididae > Schistocerca > Schistocerca piceifrons. The sequence goes on from NC_060139.1 coordinate 407,546,425, forward strand.
CAAGATAAAGGCACTGAAGGAGGAAAAAGATTAAAACCTACATTAATATAATTCCGTTAAAAGTGAAATTGATACCATTCATCAAATCACATTAATACCATTGATCACATCGCTCGTACATACACCTGCAGAAGAGGAACAAAAGATGGCCTCTAATAGTATTTTAGTCTCTCGTCGGTATCTACGCTGTAAGTACAACCACCACATTCATCCAGCAACATCGAAGATGGAATGAGATAACAAATGGAAACTGTTCAAGCTGGGTTCGAACTAGTGAAACTGTAGGCAGTAGAAAGAAGTACTAGTGTAGGTGGGTTATGTAACAAAATTGTCCTGTTGGTGCAAAGTATTCTCCAAAATAAAATTAAGGAAGTGACAAGACATGCAGATTCAGCCTTATGCAAGGAAAGATTGGTGCCATTTTCGTGTAAAAGGAATGAAACAAAGAAGCATAAGTACAATAGTCCAATTGAAGAAAGAGAGCATTGTGGACAGTGTCATAACAATGTATGTAGCATGCATTCAGAAACACCTGTGAAGTGTGTCTCCTGCCTTGAAACTGAGGACTCAGAATAATTAGTATGATATATCAACATATCTTTCTTTAATTGCCATATGCCAATTTATTATTGACTCAACATAACATTTATAAGTGTTATGGAAGTTTGTAAGCGCCTGCCTTAGTTAAAATACACAAACCTTTTTGAAAGTTTTATTTATTTATCAGGGGACTGTCTTAATACCAGTGGGTTCACCGAACTTCTCCTTCGCCATAAATGATAAAAAGAAAGAAAGCTTTGGCGCCCTTGTGTTGAAACAACAGATCGCAGTAGCTAATGGATACAGAGAAAGTGAGGTCAGCAATATCAACAAAAACTTCACAGACAAAAATATCCACCCACAGCTAAGAGCATTCCGTCTTCTAATATAATAACAAAAATAAGTCTAGTACTAGGCTTACAAGTTTGCAACTGTGGTATGTATCACAGAAAACTGAATAATGTTTCTGTAAAACGATTGTCAAGTTATGGTTGCAAATAATAGCCACTTAAATTGTGCCTGCGACGCCTTATAGGCCCTAGACCGGATAAATTCACTGATTCAGACATGTAACAGATTACGACCAATTTTGTTTTTGCAAGACGAGCCGTAGTTTTTGACTCCCATTTTAGGAAACATACATATGCACAGAACAAGACAGCTTTTGGAGTCGATATTGCATCAGAGGGTAATTCTGTGCATAATATACACTCCTGGAAATTGAAATAAGAACACCGTGAATTCATTGTCCCAGGAAGGGGAAACTTTATTGACACATTCCTGGGGTCAGATACATCACATGATCACACTGACAGAACCACAGGCACATAGACACAGGCAACAGAGCATGCACAATGTCGGCACTAGTACAGTGTGTATCCACCTTTCGCAGCAATGCAGGCTGCTATTCTCCCATGGAGATGATCGTAGAGATGCTGTATGTAGTCCTGTGGAACGGCTTGCCATGCCATTTCCACCTGGCGCCTCAGTTGGACCAGCGTTCGTGCTGGACGTGCAGACCGCGTGAGACGACGCTTCATCCAGTCCCAAACATGCTCAATGGGGGACAGATCCGGAGATCTTGCTGGCCAGGGTAGTTGACTTACACCTTCTAGAGCACGTTGGGTGGCACGGGATACATGCGGACGTGCATTGTCCTGTTGGAACAGCAAGTTCCCTTGCCGGTCTAGGAATGGTAGAACGATGGGTTCGATGACGGTTTGGATGTACCGTGCACTATTCAGTGTCCCCTCGACGATCACCAGTGGTGTACGGCCAGTGTAGGAGATCGCTCCCCACACCATGATGACGGGTGTTGGCCCTGTGTGCCTCGGTCGTATGCAGTCCTGATTGTGGCGCTCACCTGCACGGCGCCAAACACGCATACGACCATCATTGGTACCAAGGCAGAAGCGACTCTCATTGCTGAAGACGACACGTCTCCATTCGTCCCTCCATTCACGCCTGTCGCGACACCACTGGAGGCGGGCTGCACGATGTTGGGGCGTGAGCGGAAGACGGCCTAACGGTGTGCGGGACCGTAGCCCAGCTTCATTGAGACAGTTGCGAATGGTCCTCGCCGATAGCCCAGGAGCAACAGTGTCCCTAATTTGCTGGGAAGTGGCGGTGCGGTCCCCTACGGCACTGCGTAGGATCCTACGGTCTTGGCGTGCATCCGTGCGTCGCTGCGGTCCGGTCCCAGGTCGACGGGCACGTGCACCTTCCGCCGACCACTGGCGACAACATCGATGTACTGTGGAGACCTCACGCCCCACGTGTTGAGCAATTCGGCGGTACGTCCACCCGGCCTCCCGCATGCCCACTATACGCCATCGCTCAAAGTCCGTCAACTGCACATACGGTTCACGTCCACGCTGTCGCGGCATGCTACCAGTGTTAAAGACTGCGATGGAGCTCCGTATGCCACGGCAAACTGGCTGACAGTGACGGCGGCGGTGCACAAATGCTGCGCAGCTAGCGCCATTCGACGGCCAACACCGCGGTTCCTGGTGTGTCCGCTGTGCCGTGCGTGTGATCATTGCTTGTACAGCCCTCTCGCAGTGTCCGGAGCAAGTATGGTGGGTCTGACACACCGGTGTCAATGTGTTCTTTTTTCCATTTCCAGGAGTGGAGCTTTTGCGTAGGGGTCGTAAAGGAAAGAAACTAAATCTCCAGGTTGCTACATATGTAGAGCTGTCGTTGTTCCTACCAGCACGTTAACAAACTGCTTACCAGTTGTCCCCTCTTCTACCTGGTCAAACACGTCGGACAACATCCAGTACTGTGCTAACCTATTAGGAGATGGCAACAACATTCTACACTACCCGGTTTTGTATTAACATCATTACTTACTTTATATTTATATTATGTTTTTTCTTTACACCTATAGATATTTTTATCTACGCTATTGACTTTTGGTGTTATCTTAACGATCTGTCTCACATTTAACTTCTTACGATGAACTAGTCCAGACTGCTCCAACAAGTGTCCAACAAGAGTGCCCCATAGGCAAGAGGACTGCCCTGGTGAGGAGAGCTGACATCACACGCGCTATTACTGTTCGACCATGATATCATCGCATTTGCCCATCCATGGCCATTACCGGAAACTTGCGATGGCGTCGCAGTAAGCAAAACTGTGATGATTCAGGAAAACAAATAACACTGCGAATGCTTTCAGGACACTTGTGCATAGGTATACTATGGTAACATCACGAAAAAGACCCTCACGATAAACCGATTGAAGCGACCTCATTCACAAGTGAGACAGTATTGTGGTCGATTAATACTACGTGAGCCCGTGTAAACAGATGTACCTGTGCCTGTTTAGTTCTTATGGATGTGTAATTGTAACAGCAACAAATATTTCGAAATTTTGTCGCAGTTGTGAACTTTTTGATGTTAGCTGCTTTAGACATGGAAAACGTAACTGGTGACGACACATGACAATTTGTGCCGCACCAGGACTCAAACAGGGTTTCCCAATTATGCCGAGCGGTCGCCTTAATCATCTCGGTCATCCGTGCACACTTCCAGAACCGATATAAACAACCATATGTCACACTGTCTACACACTCCGATTGATCGCAGCCTTACCTGGTTTGGCGCAACAGTGTTAATGAGACAAAGTGTTCAATGGTAGCATTATCGTCGTTTTGCCCGTCTTGGATGTAATACTTATTTTTACAGTAACACATACATGCAAGATAAGAAGGTGGTCGTTATGGACCGAAATTGATAGTATGACGACCATTTGATTCCACACATTGAGCAGTATTAAAGAAAGAATGCTGCAGCTGTACAACACTCGAAAGCTGATTGAGACACCATTCTCGAAACATCCAAGTCATTAACCAGAAGCAAATCAGTACCTTTAAAAAGTGGATCTGATGGTTACGAATACACATAACTTAGTTTCTGCTCTTAATCACTCTTACGATGTTCGTTCTGGGATAACGGTAGCCTGTGTCTCCTTAATCCCAGATTAATATACCCTCGTAAAATCTATGATTGCACTTCGTCCCTCTCTGTGGTTTCTTCGAATATCATATGAGCAGCATATGCTTTTCAGTAACTTTGTGGCAAACCTTGTTTTCAACAATGGCTGACTTATTTAGTGCCTTAATCCAGTGGTTTGCTGACACTGGTTCATTGTCCTAAATTTAAGATATCTACTAATGGCGTGCCTGTTTACTAATAGTCGGCATGTTGCTTATAATTTGTCTTACTGAGGCTACTTAGGTGAACTATCAAGCAGTCACCGTTAGAAGCGTGATAGTGCTAATCTCGTCTTTTGCTACTGAAACTGACACAATGTGGATGGTGCTGAGTTTGATTTTTACACTAACATAAAATACAGGGTGATTATGTTGAAGAATTCCACCCGAGTTGTAGCAGCGGAATTTACAACAACCGCAAGACAGAGAAGTGTACTCATTTTGTCCTTTGAGCAAACGAAGAATGACGACGATGTGTTGTAGCCACTGCTCAAACGCAGATTGTACAGAACATCTACGTAGGTCTTGCTTAGATTGTATTAATAGTGGCTAAAGCAGAAGAATCTCTACTCAATGCGTGTGTAAAATATTCTTGGAGCTATAATAATTATAATAATTTGTAATTAGTGCATAACAAATTATGACTTCTTTCTCAATACAATTTTGAGCAGTAAAATTCTCGTTATAGGGTTTAGAACAAGAAATTTCCCATTAATTTTGTACTTAACATACCACTGGAGATTAATATTTCCATTTAACTATCTGAACGTGTAACTTACGACTTCCTTTGAGTAAAATTTGTAGCAGTAAAGTTTACGATAGTTTAGTAGCACTGCAACATTTTTCCCCCTTTGGTGCTCTACTGTTACAGGACTCAAGACAAAATTGTTATTTTGTACGTTGACATAGATGGAGGAACCGCGTTCAAAACTTGAGATGTGACATGGCTGAGGCTTATACTATTATTTAAACTAGTTGTTACTTGACAGGCGCCGGCCGCGGTGGCCGTGCGGTTCTGGCGCTGCAGTCCGGAACCGCGGGACTGCTACGGACGCAGGTTCGAATCCTGCCTCGGGCATGGGTGTGTGTGATGTCATTAGGTTAGTTAGGTTTAAATAGTTCTAAGTTCTAGGGGACTTATGACCTCAGAAGTTGAGTTTCATAGTGCTCAGAGCCATTTGAACCATTTGAACTTGACAGGCAAGGGGCTGCAGGGCTCCCGCCACCAATAAACCGCCCGCCGAAGTGGCCGTGCGGTTCTAGGCGCTGCAGTCTGGAACCGCGTGACCGCTTCGGTCGCTGGTTCGAATCCTGCCTCGGGCATGGATGTGTGTGATGTCCTTAGGTTAGTTAGGTTTAAGTAGTTCTAAGTTCTTGGGGACTAATGACCTCAGAAGTTGAGTCCCATAGTGCTCAGAGCCATTTGAACAATTTTGAACCAATAAACCAATGGCAGCCGGCGCTGTCGGCTGCCACTGCGTTGCCACTTCGCTCTGCTGAGCTGACTGAGGCATTGTGCCAGCCAGTCCTCAGCGAGCCGTTGTAGACGTGCGGGTGAGAGGTATGAGTGACTTGTAATTTCGCGTGTTTACGATCTCTGATGAAAGCAGTCGCAAGAGAGGGAGGCTGAGGCTGCACACTCATCGGGAACCTCCAAAAAGTGGCGGACAAGGCGTCGTTATACGCCGTCAGGCGCGTGAATACGTGTGTTCCTTCAGGGAGTATTTTGAGTGAGAGAGGAATACAGGGGGACCTCTCGTTCCTTTGCATAAGGTGGTGGAGCTGCTCTGCAAGTTAGCGAACGATCAGTAATAAGAACCTGCAATGAGAAATTCACGAAAGAAGGCTCAAGTGAATCATCTAAATTGGAGAGACCTGGGAAAAGGGGCAACTAGAGAAGTGGGTCGCAAAACTTGACTCTTTTCAGGAAGATGCCATTCGTCGTCAGATATAAGCATTTTATTCGAGGAAGGAGTATCCAACACTCAAAAAACTACATGCCACACTCACAGCGGCTGACCTGTTTCTGGGTAGTAAATCGACTTTGTTACGAGTCGTGAAAATGTTAAGATTCCGCTATAAATCCATCTCTGGCAGAAATTTACTAATGGAACGCCAAGATATTGCAACGTGGCGATACCACTTTCTTAGAGAATTAGTGGGGACAAATTTTGATGACATAATTTGGCTTGATGAAACGTGGGTGAATGCAGTACACAGTTTAAAAAAAGGATGGACTGTAGTACATGCTGGTAATTCAAAAGGTTTCAATCCAAATTGTCTGCTGCTATTCAGTTCAAATAACACCTCCGTCTACCTCGAAGAGATGAACCACAATACTTTTGTGAAATGGTTTGAAGACTGTGTGCTCCAGAACGTAACAAAAAACTCTGTCATTGTTATGGATAACGCTCCTTAACACTCAGTAATTTAAGATAAAGCATCCACAAAGGCAACGAGGAAAAACGACATTGTTAGCTGGTTACAGAAACAAAAGGTACAGTTCAAAAATGGTTCAAATGGCACTGAGCACTATGGGACTTAACATCTGAGGCCATCAGTCCACTAAAACTTAGAACTACTTACACCTAACTAACCTAAGGACATCACACACATCCATGCCCGAGGCAGGATTCGAACCTGCGATCGTAGCGGTCATGCGGTTCCAGACTGAAGCGCCTAGAACCGCATGGCCACTAGCGGCCGGCAAAAGGTACAGTTCGTCAGTAATTTGACATGGGCAGAATTATTAGAACTTGTATCGCAAGACAAGCCAAAGAACCCGATTTACATTGTGGATGAAGTAGCAAAAAAATACGGGCATAAAGTGCTCTGATTGCCTCCTTACCATTGCCATTTCAACGCAATAGAGTTGACTTGGGCTCAGGTTAAATGGCATATTGCTGCAGAAAACAAGATATTCACATTAACCGAAGTGGAACGCCTTTTGGAAGAGGCAGTTGAAATTGTGACATCGGAAGACTGGCAGAAGGTAGTGCATCACGTGAAAAGAGTGATACAGGACACACGGAACAATGAAGGTATCTTAAAACAAAGTGTCGAAGACCTGATTATATCTGTCAATACGAGCAGCGACACGGATAGTTAAACTGACTCTGAATTAAGCGGTGTTTTCGCGTTGTCTGATTAGTGTGTAGAGTACTTACTACCATTAAATATTGTGTTTGTGAATTTATTTCGATTAATTCTTATTCTTGTTGTGAGACTAAGAAATACTCTTTGGCCAGCTCTCGTCATCTCCTTACGGTAAGTTAGACTGAATTTTGATTCTATTTCATTTTGTATATACACCAAGATGTTATTCAATTTGTGTAATAGTTTTCGAGATTTGCAATCTAAAGAAGAAAACTTTTCCGGACGCGAAAATTTCTCACACTTTAATAGTTATGTAACAACGGCCCTAATTAAAATTAAGAAAATATATTTGATATGCTTATAGATACCACTGAGACCGATACTGTACGTAAATGTCAAAACATTTACATAATATTTATAGCAGATAGTGATTTTACACGTCATACTTGTTTCGAGTTCAGTAGTGATAGGGTTGCTTAAAAACGCTGTTTTCAGAAATTTATAAACAGAAAACGTAATGCACTATGAAGAGTTTTAAGGATTCTTTGCCGAGTGCATTATTTTGGTAATGAATGGAAAAAAATATTTTGCTGTGACACCAATAGTTTTTCAGTAATGACGTGATATGTTAGAAGCTGTTTGCGAAATCGAGAATTTAAATTAATTCAAACAAATTAACGTAACTCTTGTCCTAATTTAAATTCAGAATAGATATTTGACAAATTGAGAGACATTGTAGAGATATACATCATATGTGGGTTTGAAATTATTTACTTACTTTTTGTAGAAGATACAGGCTTTAAAATGATCTTCTATCGCCGGGGATAGCGATGCGCTGAGGCGGCTGCCTCCAGCCAGTGCTTGACGTGACAACGCTCCGACTTCGCAGCGCAAATGTCAAGTGACAACTACTTTAAATCTGACTGTAGTATCCAACCTTCTATGTTGTTGATATTTATCGTGAACATTTGCCAGGATGCTTACAGACGGATATGTACCTTACAACAACTTAACGGGGTGTCAGCAAGTAACAAGCGAATGTTCAGGTCTCCCGTCAGCGAAAACTGAACGCAATGGTAGGGACGTCAGATGTCAGTGCTCAGCTAACGGCAAACGAGGCTTGGAAGGAGGGCGGCGGGGGGGTGGGGGGGTGGAGGGGGCATGGTGGACGTTGGGAGCGGTCTGAGGTAAGCGCGGTGGCGAGGGGCGAGGGCCGTGCAAAGAGCTCGTCTGTGCCAGGGGAGGCCAGCAGGCGACAGGCGGTCAATATTTATTTTCAATTAAGTGTGCAGAGTGCGGCCTCCGGGGGCAGATAATGCGGTTGGGATCGGCGGCCTGCGGGGGCGGAAGCAGCGGCAGGGCGGGGAGCGCCGAGGGTTGGGGAGAGCAGGAGGGACGCCCGTCATCCCTGACCTGCGCCGCGTGCTCCTCAGTGATTACGTGGGGGAAGTGGTTTACGTACTCGTTTTAATCCAAGCTCAAATCTGGTAAACACTGGACCGGGAGCACAGGAAGCTAAATTCCTTTACGGCAGTTTCCTGGGTATGATTATTTTTGTATGCATGTATGATAGTTTAATGGAAGTGGATACGTGTGCGTATTGGTTGTGGTGGAGAGGAGGCGGCTCGTGAGGACAAGGGAAGAAAGATAGTGAGACTGAGGGAGGGAGGGAGGGCGGGAGGGAGGGAGGGAGAGAGAGAGAGAGAGAGAGAGAGAGAGAGAGAGAGAGAGAGAGGGAGAGAATTGCCAAGTTGCACATTACGAGGGGCGTTGAAAAATGTGGAGCTGGTTGTGGGACATCGTGGAATATGCACACTTCAGTCCCTATAGTTTCGTGAAGTTGCGATAGGTGGCGGCGCTGTACGTCACCTTCACAATGGTGTCTGTGACGGAGCTGCGTTCCTAGCAGAGAGTTGTAAATGAGATTCTTTTGGCGGAAAGTCATAGCATCGCAGATATTCATAGGCACTCGCAGAATGTCTACGGAGACCAGACAGTGAACGAAAGCGCGGTGATTCGCTGGGCGAGGCGTCTGTGATCATCGCAACAAGGTCGCACAGACCTGTCTGATCTCTGGCCTACAGGGTGTCCGCATACAGCAGGGACTCCTGCAGTGTTGGAACGTGCGGACACTCTCATTCGAAGTGATCAACGGACCACAACCAAACACCTCGCTGCACAAGTGGACTTTTCTCTTGGTGGTGGTGGCACAGGCGTCCACCAGTTGAGGCACTCTAAAGTGGTTGGGCCCGAGGGGTTTCTCACCGCCTTACACAAGTATGTAAATAATAATGAAGAACCGTCTGTGGAAAATTGTTGCGCATTACGACACTGATGGTAACAATTTTTTGTCGAACATCGTTATAGGCGATGAAATATGGTTCATCACTTCGAACTGGAAACAAAACGGCAGTCCATGGAGAGGTGCCACATCACCTCGCCTCAGAAGAAAAAGTTCCGACTTCCATCTGTTCCTCCCATTGAAGAATTCACTACGCGGGAAGTAGTACCCGGATGATGGGCTGATTATTGATGCAACAAGACTATGGCTACGATATAGTCCAGTAGAGAGGTACCATGCGGGCATACAAGTCCATCCAGTTAGGCGGTGTAAGGCCGTCACATTGCACGGAGATTATGTTGAAAAATAGGATTACGTAGCCAAAAGAGTATGGTAAGTTATTTTATATTTGAATCCTGAAAAAAACCAACCTGCTTTCAGAAAACTAGATTGTTGCTTTACTTTTTAAATAGCCCTCGTATACTGATTAAAGGAATTTTGCTTGTACTCCCGATTCGCATTACAAAACTAGCCGTGAAGTTTGGCATTGCCAAGGTATTTATTTATAGCTGCGCCAGAAACTACATACGGGTGAAATTTACTTTCGACTTATCAACCCTATTTGTATACAAAGTTTGACGTAATATCATTGGTGAGATGAAAGAACAACTTGTTTGCTTCACTAGCATTGGAGAGAGACATGTAGAGTGGGCTGTGCGGAATGCAACTAAGGTCCACACCAGCAACAGGCAGTATCTGGTCTGGTGCTTTGTTTATTGTCGTGGTGTAACATGAGATAACCTGGAATTGTGGTGTTTAAAGTGAAATGGTAAATTGTTAGGAATAAGCGGGATTCCGGGTATAAAAACTCGCTCGCGTGCGCCACTTTCCGTTAAAATTTCCGCTTTTATCGTGTTACGTCGGAGAGAAGTAACTTTATTCCTCGTTCCGTTACACAGTTTTGCTGCGTTTAAATTCTGTCACTGACATAAATTTCCGAAAATACATCTGTCGCTCAGTTAAAAAACCTAACAATGCCCTGTATTGGTTCTTAACGTGTAGTACGAAACTGACAGCGCCATCTCTCGTTTCTTTATTGTACTACGTCGTTATGAGCGTCTCACAGAGGTAAACTTCTGAATTATAGAGCGGAGCAGACAATTTAAGATAAAACTTTATATTAAGACGTCTTGTTTTTCCGTAAACTCAAGGCACGCTCAAGTTACACGTGAAATTCGCACCAAAATTTGTGTAGTAATTTAATGAGCATGTTCAAACACAATGGGGGCTGCATGAAACTTGAGATCACAACATCCTTTTGTTCCTGCATGACTTTGATTAAATAGAGCATGTACGTTGCCCCAAGCTACGCTCAAGTCGTCAGTCCGCCTTTCGCCGCGGAGCAGCTCGGACTTGTTTACGTCTCGGCTGCGAACGGTCGCGGAAGAAGCGGTGTTTACACCGTCGTCACTCGCGTGTGTTACTGTTTGAATCGAAAGCAATGGCACACAATTTCCGAAAAACCACGATACAGTTCACGTTCTGTAACGAGTATGCAAGACCGAAGGCTTTCGAAATCGAACGTTTCTTGAGGGACGAAGTGCATCTTAATTACACGGAGATTATTGGAATTCATTTATCAATCGTGAGCAGCACTCTTTACGTAAAGATGATTGACGACGCAGCATCTGATAGGATCATTGAAGCCGCCAAACGAGGACTCCAGTTCCGACACTCCGATGGTCATATTGGCGAAGTTTTAGTCGCTCATTCGGGCCTGGGCGTGCGTACGATTCGAATCTTCGAGCTACCTTTCGAGGTACCCGAATCATTGGTCACTGAATCACTCCAGCCATATGGCAGAGTTATTAGTCATACGGCCGAACGCTGGGCAAGTTTTAGCACGTATCCAGTGCTCAATAGTGTCCGACAGGTGCGAATTGCCCTTACGAAACATGTGCCATCGTACATAAACATCGGCGGCTGTAGAGCTATTGTCATCTATGATGGACAGCCCCGGACATGCTCCGGGTGTGGTGGTGAAGGACATCTTCGATCAGCGTGTATGCAGAGGAGACTCGTGCAACTCCCCAGCGGAGACTTCCAGAATCCGACTACACCAACGACACTGCCGATGACTTACGTGACGGCACTTCGCGGGGAGGTGACGCCGAGGTCGGAGCGCACCATCGAACCGACGCCGCAGTTGATTGAGGCGCCTTCGGACGCCACCGAAGAAGGAATGGCTCCGACCAACCTCCAATCTCAGACACTACAGGTGGCGCAGAAAGAGGATGAGAGCATCGCAATAGGCATGGAAGCTGAAGTGGAATGGCCCCAGGGCATTGTGGCGGCGGCGGGAACGCAGGAGATGCAAGATGCGCCAACACCAGAGGCCGAGGTTAGGGCCCGCAAACAACGCTCGCCAAAGCGCCGCAAGAAGCGCCGACTAAACTCTGCGGAGACGCTCCCTTCTCTTCTAGGGAGCCCAGACGAGTCTAACACTATGGACCTGTCTGACATGGAACCACAAGCTTCGGATGTCGCAGATCTTATGAATTCGGAAAGTGAAATGATGTCATATCGTTCAGACGACGCATCCGCTCCGGGGCCTGCTACCCCTTCGGCGGTGGAGTCTACAGCTGCGAAAGAACAACAGATGTCACACATCAATGCCGCACAGGAAAATTTGGAGCACACCAATAGTATCAGCTGGTATGAGCAGGACGACGACATCACCGATGCGGACCATTCTATTGGTGGGGCCTTGCATCCGTCCGCATCTCAAGAAACCTAGTGCCGCAGTGACACGTTCCTCGGGCGACCCTCGGCGGATGTGCAAAGTGACTATCGACACGGTGAAACTTTGTCATTTTAACATCATGTGGAGATGACAGCTACTCGACCCCAGGCATACAGAATAGGGACAGTGAATGTAAATACCATTAGATCGCCCGTGAAACAGCAGTTGTTTAGGGACATCATATACGCGTCGGATGTGGATATACTGATGGTGCAGGAAATTTACATTCCTGAGTTCCAGGAAGTACATGGATACATCTCGTACACCTCGCCGCACTCGAACAACGACAGTGGAACGGCGATATTGGTCCGGGACGGGATTCCGGTCCGAGACCTGGCATATCTACCTTCGGCACGAGGACTGGCGATAACTGTTAATGGAATTCGCATTCTCAATGTTTATGCCTCTTCCGGCACAGACAACAGACGGGCGCGTGCGAGATATTATTCGGAAGAGATTGTGCCCTTATTTACCGGCAGATTCGATCATTTCATTATAGGTGGTGACTTCAATTGTGTTTTAGCCCAATAAGACCAGACACCACATTACAATACCTGTCGTGAATTGCATGTGCTATGCCGGGATCTGGAGTTAAGCGACACCTGGGACATGATTCATAGGAACCGTGAGGGATATACTTCTTTTACTAGTCACTCGGCGAGCAGACTCGATCGAATATATGTTTCGGTTGGCCTACAGGATAAGGTGGTCGACGCGGAACGATGGCCTGCGGCATTTACTGATCATGTGGCTTACATTTGTACCATGTCACTCCCTAGGCAAAGTGTGTGGAGAAGCCGCGGGACATGGAAGCTCAATTCGTCCCTTTTGGCGGACCCCATATGTCGTCAGAGAGTCGAGGAGGTATGCGCCACATGTCAACGCCGTCTACCAACGTATACCTCCGTGCTTCAATGGTGGCTCGAGTGCACTAAGCCGGCACTAACAAGAGCTCTCGTACAGCATGGTCGGGATAAGGCGAGATGGCAGAGAGACACTCTTGATTATTATTACACCATGCTTCGTGAGCTGTCCTTCCAGGCGCCGTCTGCAGAACATCATGCGGAACTTCATCGTGTCAAGGCACAAATCCTATCGATCACGCGACGACGACTGGGTGGCATCCCAATACGGGCAAGATGTCTTGACACCATCACTGGGGAACGTACCTCGATGGACCATGTGTCGCGGGAACATAAGCGTTACCGTCGGGCATTGGTAACAGCGCTCCACGGTTTAGATGGCCGTCAACTGACAACACAACAGGACATTGCCAATGAATTTTTAGAGCATTTCCGCCATCTCTATGCCGGTAAACCGACGGACCGTCAGGTAGGGGAAGAGATACTGCAACATCTGCAAACGACACTGACAGAGACGGATAAGGCAGCGCTTATGGAGCCACTCACAGAAGACGATATAAAGGTGGCACTCACAAAAGGAGCGGCCCATAAATCACCGGGGCCAGATGGGATTACGCTAGAGTTTTATCGAGAATTCGTGGACATGATGATGCCACAGTTGGTGTCGATGTACAATGAGGCGATGAGTCCGAACATGCGCCTACCGTCGGATTTTGTGATGGGCTTTCTTCTTCCCATCCCGAAGATGGCGGGGAGTCGCAGTGTTAATCAATATCGGCCTCTCACTATGCTAAACACCGATTATAAAATTTTTGCACGGCTACTGGCGTCTCGTCTCAAGCTGGCGATATCCAGGACAATATCCCCTGATCAGGCTTGCCTAGGGGTGCGAAGCAACATCTCCTCGGCGTTAAGTGAATACCGTGACGTTATCGCCCTTGCGGAAACTTGTAAAATGCGAGCAGCGATGATATCTGTGGACTTAGATCGTGCGTTCGACAGGATAAACCATGACTTCTTGGCGTCAGTCATGAGCCGAATGGAGATTCCACCTGTTTTCATCTCCATCATTATGAGGCTAATACGAGGGGCTACATCGAAGGTGGTTGTAAACGGTCGGGAAGCGGGCTCGGTTCCTATTAACAGCTCCGTCCGACAAGGGTGCCCACTCTCCATGATGCTGTTTGCGATAGCGCTTGAGCCGCTGATGTGTGTTATGAGGCGCTCACTTACTGGGATAGCGCTTAATGAGAACTCTTTCGTTTGTCGCGCATATGCGGACGTCCTGATCCTTCTTGTCAGATCAGGTCATGAAGTGCACCAGGCTGTTGAATATCTAGACTCTTACGGGACGGCAGCATGCAGTGTCATTAACATGACGAAATCCAAAATTATGCACATTGGACGGGGTCTGGAAGACATACCGGGACCGTTTCAGACGGTGGAATCGCTGAGATGTCTGGGGATCACATTTACCCGTTCACTACGGCGGGCAGCGGCGGCGAGTTCTCGGCGGCTTCTGCAAAATGTTCGTCTGGCGATACGGAACAACTCACTGAGAGCCTTTGACACGATCCAGCGTGTGGCATACACTAACGTTCACATAGCGTCACGACTGCCCCATTTAGCGCAGATCCTACCAATACCGAAGGGTATTGCAGACCGCCTCATGGCTGCCTTTGGTTACTATGTTAGTACTGGGATGTTGTTTAAGATCACATATGACACGTTAACGCTACAATTCCGGAACGGTAGCCACAACCTCACAAACGTGCGAAACAAAGCTCTGGCACTTTACATGCGAGCGATGATACGAAATTGGCAACAACGAAAGCACACCATAACGTCAGCTCTGATAGAAGTACTTGTTCCGCCTTCGTACGAACCCCCTATTGCGGTGGGCAATATTTCGCCTTCTCTTGCACACATTGCTTCATTTCTTGTTGATTACAGTTATGTTCGTCTGAAAGTACCTTCGACGAGAATACCCACGACTCGGGAGATCTATAGGTGCTTGATGGATCACCATGCCCGCAACGTAATGGAATTCAAATACCCGTCGAGAAAGTGGAACCACATTTGGTGTGCAGTGCATACTCCATTACTGTCAACAGTAGCGAGATCGATGTGGTACATTCTTATAAACCGTAAACTTGTGACCAGGAGTCGATTACATACAATTCATATGGTCGATTCTCCTCTTTTCACAAACTGTGGCCTGTTAGCAACGGAAGAACATGGTTTAGTGTGTGGCGAGGGACGTCTGGATGCTGACGCGTCGAATATTGGCCTTAATTCGGCGCACTAACTACACAGAAATCACATCGGATGTACTTTTTCTACCGGACAAGACCTTTCTTCCCAAACAAAAGACGTTTGCGGTCAATTGGATCGCGGGACATGCGACGAAATATTTGTATTCGTACGATATTAAGTCCGTGATGGATTATTGGATGTATTTACAAGAACAACACGAGATCATACGGAGTCATACGAAATACAGGACTTACTTTTTCAAAGCCGGCCGAAGTGGCCGCGCGGTTCTGGCGCTGCAGTCTGGAACCGCGAGACCGCTACGGTCGCAGGTTCGAATCCTGCTTCGGGCATGGATGTGTGTGATGTCCTTAGGTTAGTTTGGTTTAACTAGTTCTAAGTTCTAGGGGACTAATGACCTCAGCAGTTGAGTCCCATAGTGCTCAGAGCCATTTGAACCATTTTTTTTTTCAATTTTTTAGGAAGTGTTTTTCACAATCCGCCCGACAGCTGGGGTGTCCCAGAACTGAGAAGACTCCTGCAGCAGAACGACTAGAGACAATACTGCGCGGTTCAGTTATATTGGCATACAGCACACTGAGAAGAAAACTGGCCCCAACATGGTCGACGCAGGAGAAATACATAAATATATGCCGCCCACAAAGGCAGAAATGGTCAAGATTATATGGCTGTCTGCCAGATTTATGATGAGACACCGTGTGCTGCAGGGATTGTTATGCAGATGATAACTTCATTTTCACTCCCGCCCGTGACTAGGATTGTCATTTACTTTATTCATGTTACACAAAAAAAGGGCGGCCTTTACGTTGATTTTCTGGTTTCCAAATTGTTTTTGCTTTGTTTTTGCTGTCTCGATCCTTTCCTTATCCCTAAGATAGTACTACTGTACGAATAGAGATTGTTTGTTTACCCTGCCTTCCTGCTCCCAAAAAAAAAAGATAAAAAAATCCGCTTGGAATACGAATTTTTATTTTTTTATTTTCACTTTTATTTAACTTGTATGTAAATCTTATTTATGTATTTGTATAGATGTCTGACATTTAAGTAAAAAAAAATTCAGACAGAGATCTGCTGTTTAGGTAATTGTAAAAAAAAAAATTAAAAAAAGCGGTTAAGGAGTTGGAAAAAAAAAAGTGGAACGGCAGCAAGATGGATGGAGCGCTGTCACACACCTCGAAAAGCGGGGCTGCCGTTTGAGCCAAGCTGTTCCTAAATAAATCTGATGTGTGCACATTTTAGCTTCACGCTATTTGTCCCAAGAGTGTTCTAATTTCTTGCACAATACCAAGTGTGGTACTCACTTTCATCTCGGATTTTTTACAAACTATTGCTTCTTAACAAAATAATAATAAAAAAGTGTGAAAACAGAGGTAGCATTCGAGTCTTCAGACACATCGAAAGACACGACGTTTTTACAGCATAGATACACACGACTCACATAAAACATTTCGGTCAGCTTCACTCGTGGCTGACAGACTGCCACGCGTTCAGCCGAGTGTGGAACTAACACGTTTCAATGAACGGAAAATCTGTCACTCGTTGGAGACATCGCCTACCTCCGTAGCCGAGTGGTCAATGTGACAGACCCTCACACCAGGGGCCCAGTTTTTACTTCCGGTACTGTCAGGGACTTTTCCTTGTGGGAGAACTGGACAGGCGTGCCACTCGGCCTAGTGATACAAATTGAGGAGCTACCTGATTGAACAACGGCTCCAATGTCGGAATGTCGGCCGAGAGTGCAGTGCGCTGACCTAATGCCCTTCCATACCGCTTCCGATGACGCATGAATGAAGGTGATACGGTTGTCGGTCGATCATCTTACCGTTTTCTGGACCTGATCGCGGGGTTTTCTTTTTTCCCTAGAGACACTACCCTAATACTGTGCGTTAGCGTCCATAGCGTTGATAAGGAGATCAACACGGGGAGGAAGAGCGTCCACCATTTTATTCAGGACTTCAATATCCAGCTGAAGCTACTCATTGATTACTAGGTCCCTTGCACTTAGCGAGAAGCTGAAATTTTTTCCCGTCTCTTTTCGGATACACCTTCGTGGTGCGTCGTTCTTTCGTCTTAGAGTGTATATATACTGTTACTAAACTGAGTCACTTAGCCTTATAATAAGGACCTTACGTAGCTGAGCGCAAACTGTTTATTAAAAATACAGTGTCAAATCAAAACACTTTTCAGTCATTTCAATTTCCAGTTTTTATTTTATCTCAGCAATCACTTTTGATGATATATTACGCCATTAGCAGACGCTTAGGAAGATTTCAACCTCTGTTCCAATCAAAATAGGGGCCAGAATTCAATGACTGGTATCCGAGGATCCCTTGGATCATCACTTGTCAGCTATGACGATCGAAGGGATTGCTGTGAAAAAAAAATCTATGGATACGTCACTGAATGCTGGCACCTAATTTGACTGGATAAAAAGTTTTGTATCACCTCGGCTCCAAGAGTTCCGGAACCTGTACAGAAAATTGGAATAGGGATCAACATAAACACCATTTCCATCCTTTTCATTGCTTATGAAAACCCACATTGCATGTTGTACCACCACACAGTTAGACCTTCAGAGGTGGTGGTCCAGACTGCTGTACACAACTGTACCTCTGATACCCAGTAGCACCTCCTCCTGCACTGATGCTTGCCTGTATTCATCAAGGCACTGTTGGTCCAAATTGACCCAATCCTCAACGGCGATTCGGCGTAGATCCCTCGGAGTGGTTTGTGGGTCACTCCGTCCATAAACAGCCATTTTCAATCTATCCCCGGCATGTTCGTTATGGTTCATGTCTGCGAAACATGCTGGCCACTCTAATCGAGCGATGTCATGATCCTGAAAGGAGTCATTCGCAAGAGGTACATGATGGGGGCGCGAAATGTCTTCCATCAAGACGAATGCCTCACCAACATGGTGCCTATACGGTTGCACTATCAGTCTGAGGATGGCATTCACGTATCGTACAGCCGTTACAGCGCCATCCATGACCACCAGCGGCGTACGTCGGCCCCACATAATGCCACTTCACAACAGCAGGGAACCTCCACCCTGCTACACTCACCGGACACTTTGTCTAAGGCGTTCAGCCTGGCACGGTGGCCTCCAAATATGTCTCTGATGATTGTCTGGTTGAAGTCATATGCGGCACTCATCGGTGAAGAGAACGTGATGTCAATCCTGAACGGTCCATTCGGCATGTTGTTGGGCCCATCTATAACGCGCTGCATGGTGTCATGGTTGCAAAGATGGACCTCGCCATAGACGTCGGGAGTATAGTTGCGCATCATGAACCCTACTGCTCACAGTTTGAGTTGTATCACGACGTCCTGTGGCTGCACGAAAAGCATTATTCAACATGATTTCGTTGCTGTCAGGGTTCCTCCGAGCCATAATCCTTAGGTAGGGGTCATCCACTGCATTAGTAGCTCTTGGATGACCTGAGCGAGGTATGTCTTCGACAGTTTCTGTCTCACTGTATCTCGTCAATGTCCGAACAACATAGCCGGCCAGGGTGGCCGAGCGGTTCTAGGCGCTACAGTCTGGAACCGCGCGACCGCTGCGGTCGCAGGTTCGAATCCTGCCTCGGGCATGGATGTGTGTGATGTCCTTAGGTTAGTTAGGTTTAAGTAGTTCTAAGTTCTAGGGGACTGATGACCTCAGATGTTAAGTCCCGTAGTGCTCAGAGCCATTTAAACCATTTAACCGAACAACATAGCTTTGGTTCACTCCGGGACGCCAGGACACTTCCCTTGTTGGAAGCCCTTCCTGGCACAAAGTTACAATGTGGATGCGATCGAACCGCGGTGTTGACCGTCTAGTCATGGTTGAACTACAGACAACACGAGCCGTGTACCTCCTTTCTGGTGGAATGTCTGGAACTGATCGGCTGTCGGACCCTCTCCGTGTAATAGTCACTGCTCACACATGGTTGTTTACATCTTTGGGCGGTTTTAGGACCGTGTCTGTGATACAATATCCACAGTCAACGACTACCTTTAGGAGTCCTGGAAACAGGGGTGATGCAAAACTTTTTTGATGTGTGTATGTAGCCAAAATTTGTTGCTCAGATAAAATAATTGGACATTTACTTGGCTGGAAGGTGATTTGAAGTTCAGAAACTGAGTGGTTCCATTCCCGTCATTTATTCATTATATTTTAAGCTATCAAACGGTTTAACCAATCTCAAAGAGTTACTCTAACATCTCATATAAACATAACAAGGGAGAGAAGCAGTTAAAGGTTGACGTTACTTGTAACAAGTGGAGGAAAGGCCGGTTCTGAACTAGTTCTGTGGCTTCAAATATCACAGCAAAAGTTCTCGCAAATTTTTTTCATTAAGTGAGCGCAGCTCCATCAGTTTAAGAATCGAGAGGAGGAAAAGTGAGCACTACTTGGCCAGGAGGAGGACGAGGAGGAGGAGGAGATTACTGTTTAACGTCCCGTCGACAACGAGGTCATTAGAGACGGAGCACAAGCTCGGATTAGGGAAGGATGGGGAAGGAAATCGGCCGTGCCCTTTCTAAGGAACCATCCCGGCGTTTGCCTGAAGCGATTTAGGGAAATCACGGAAAACCTAAATCAAGATGGCCGGACGCGGGATTAAACCGTCGTCCTCCCGAATGCGAGTCCAGTGTGCTAACCACTGCGCCACCTCGCTCGGTACTTGGCCAGGCTTCACTGCCCCGTTTAATGTTGCCCAAGGCTATTAAATCTGAAATCCATTTGTACCCTTTCCGATGAGCACTCTTTGGTCCACATTGCTCTGACTTACTCTGGCTGCCCGGCACCCACCCCCTGCCTCCGTAGCGACAGTTTCCACACCAAGGTGCACTGAGATTCGAGCACTGTGTTCGATCTCTTCCAAAATGGTGACCACCTCTAGGTACAGTGCCTCATCGCTTAGCCCTCGACCAATCGCTGGCACACACGAGACGCGACTGCCATACAGAAACTTTGCAATTAAATTTTACTCACCTGTGTGTCGATGAGGGAAGAGCCAATCACATTCGCTCCCATCTAAGGCAAGCAACGCCTCTAAAACCACCCCTCCAGCGACGCGCCGGTGTGGAAGTTCCTCTCCAAGAAAACTTAAACACACACAAAATATATGTTCCGTTGCGTATCTGATCGAGTTCACCCAAGATACTATCGTGCCATGAAAAGCCTGCCACTTGTATTCCTTCGTCGTGGGACGAATTCCAAAACAAGTAGTAGTTGCTGCCTTTTCACTTGATCACCGCGACTGAAGCTAAATTAATTACGTATCTCAGCCCCTCAGTACTGTTTGCTCTTGCTTCTCTTAGGAGGGTTGGACTGCCAGTGTGGTACTGTCCAAACAGGACACAGATCCCACATAATCTCCTTGGCCTTTTAGCGCCACCCACGCAGCGTCTGAAAGCAGCTGCACAATGCCTAGGCCCATATCTGGGTGGCAACGTTCGGCTGGAATCCTGTCGGTTGTATGAACGCTTTCCATCTCGTCCCGTACAACAGAGCCGGGGGAACCAAAACGCAGGCCAAGAAAGCTGCCTTGTACTGCAAGAAAAAGTTATAAAAAGAAATTACTGAAGTAACTTTTGAGCGCCGTACATACTCAGTTATTGATCGAAAACGAAATTTAAGCTGACTGGGAAACAAAACCGCATATCATAATTGCGTACGCTTTCACGGCCGGTGTCATGATGATTAAAATTCTTCTTGGTGTTGTAGCGCGACCGTGTATAATATCCTTCAATGATAAATTGTAAAACCAATCTTTCGACCTTAAAATTATTACGGTCTTCTTCAGAACAACACTGGTTTTGCTGGAGAAAAGGTGGCCCTGACGATCGGTGTCAGCACGCCCCAGTCGCCCAGCTCTGGAGTAGTCAGTTCTGCACAGGCTGACTGTCTTTATGAAGGGGATAAGTGACACTAATCATATAAAAGGAGAATTGAGAGAACTGCACCACATGTTTCGTGCCAATGATTGTGACGTCAACATTATAAGAATGACGACCAAGGCCAACCGAAATAAAACAAGAGAGGAGGGCAAGAATGAGGAGATTCCACTTACTATATGTGAAGGGCGTCAGAGGACGGATAGGCAAAGTCCTCCGCCGACGAGGTTTCAACCCCATTTTCCGCAGCATCCACAGTACTCACACCACGAGAGGTTCCACCAAGTATGCAATCAAAAAATGTAACATAGCAGGAGTATATGAACGACGTGTGAGTGCGGAGATGTCTACATAGGGAAGAGAGGGAGACCTGATGGCACAAGAGCATCGGAACATGAATGCTATACAGAAAATAAATCTGCGATGGTGGAAGAAAAAAGCAGCCACACAACATCAATAAAGAGGACGGCTACAAACTTTCGGCGTCCTGGCTGCCGGCTATCCATACCCTACGATCCGCGAGCACTTGCGGCGAAGCCTCAGCGGGCATGAAAGTGACAGCCCAAATGTTCAAATGTGTGTGAATTCCTAAGGGACCAAATTGCTGAGGTCATCAGTCCCTAAACTAATTTAAACTAATTTATGCTAAGAAGAACACATACACGCACCCATGCCCGAGGGAGGACTTGAACCTTCGACGGGAGGGACCGCGCAACCCGTGACATAGCACCTCTAACCGTGCGGCCACTCCCCGCGGTGCGCGACAGTCTGAACGGCTACAGGAGACTGTCACCGATCTCTGACAAGCAGGCTAACCCAGGAATAGCTTGTTTCCTACCCTCTCCCCTTTCGTCATGACTAGCCTGTTCCACAGCCAATAAAATCTTCCCCTGAAGAAGACCGTTGTAATAGGTCGAAACGCTGGTTTTACAGTTGTTTCCTACCCTCTCCCCTTTCGTCATGACTAGTCTGTTCCACAGCCAATAAAATCTTGCCCTGAAAAACACCGTTGTAATAGGTCGAAACGTTGGTTTTACAGTTTATGAATATTTTATACAGAGACTCGGTACAACACACAGAAAAATTTAATCATCAAAATCTCACAGATTCGAATGTGTTTAAAACCACTGTGGACCTGGATATGAGGGGATAGCTGATTGTGATGTCGCCTCATAAAGCATCTCTTGGAAAGATGTCAAATGGCGACTTATCTGGTCACACTACACACCTCTGGTCAGCTACTGCCCAGTTGTCTGTTTTTTGACAGTAGCTTGCAGTTCACTTCAGCGTTCGCTCGGAAGCTGATTAAAAGGGACCTGCATTCACCGACAACGAATTCCTGTCGAATTTCAGATTAGTAGCCTTTGGCAAGGCGTGACACTTTTCTGTAGTTCCTATCGGATCTTACACCGTGTTAAATTATCAGTAGTGCACCGTTCCCTATAGACACGACGTTTGACACTTTGCATTGATAAACCAAAAATTCGGTGAGCTCCATTCACAGATTGGTCACGGACACTTGTCAACACGATAGCTCCATTCTATCATTTTAACTGAGGTAGCTGAGTTGATCCCACATTCCATAATGGTGCATACACACCACTTCACCGTCATATTTTACGTTAGAAACGGAAAGTCGCTGATGTCTGCAGCACTCCTAAGCGATCGAACACCGTGCGAGATGACGCAGTGGTCAACGCACAGGGCTCGCATTCTGGGAAAAGACGGCTGACATCCCCGTCTGGCCATCCAGATATAGGATCTACGTAATTTTCCAAAACTGCCTAAGGCGAATGCTGCGATGGTTACTTTGGTAAGGCACGGTCGATTTTCTTTCCCATCATTCCTTGATCCGATTTTGTACTCCGTTCTTAATGACCAAGTTGTCGACGGAACAATGAGCTCTGATATCCTGCCTTCCTTTTTGCGAAAAGAAATGACTAATATTTTTTTGGGTGAGCTTGCATGTGGACTTGGCCTCCTTACATATAGGAGGATTGTGGGTTATTTCGTTATTCGAATATGGCGTAGAAAGACACATAGAATGATTTGAATGTAGCAAACTGCGTGGTTCAATTAGTGCGTCAATTGGAACTGTTACTCTCCTTGCATAATGAACAAGCCAGTGACCCATGTAACAGCACATAATGGTGCGCGCACGATGTCACCTGTCAATCCGAACTGATATACACTTGAGCAGAGGTCAAAGTGTGTTGTATATAATGTATTTGGTTCCCCTGATCCTATCAATGAATGGTTGCTCCGAACACAACGTATTGTCCGCTTCACTTCATGCTTCTTTTCATTACTACCAAATATTTGTATAAGATTAAAGATCTGTAGTCAAATGACACCCTCTGCTACGTTTCGTCAAATGCTCAACTTTTGAAATCTTACATTGTTAACAAGTTGCCAGTCTTAGCATCATACCAAATTTTGTCCAGATATTGCTGGCTGCTACTGAAATTTTAGTATATAAAAACTCCTCATGTCTACATAATCTACAAAAATTCTGAGATTGCAACTAAAACTATCCGCTCAGTAATTAGGAAATAACATGATCAGCAATGGTTCTATTACAATGCCGTAGGACGCATCAGATATTAATATTAGTGCCTGTAGCGAGCGATGTGTTGCAGTGGCACGACTGACGCGTATTCAGGAAAACGGTAGTTCAGACACCGAAACAATGTAGTTCACTTTATCCAGGGAACGAAGCAATGGAATGTGTGAAGCAAGTTGAATTTCACGTGATGAATCTTTTTGGAGGAATTGTTAGTAATTTGCATGGAGAAAGTACAGTGTCTTAAAATTATCGTAATTGCAATGGTTAATGAAAACCACCTCAGTCCTGTTACTACAAATTTGCTTTGTTAGGTCCGTTTCGTACTTAAAACATGTTCAGGGTGCCGAGATGTGCTGAAATCATGATATAAATGGTCTAGTTGTCTTATAAAATGTCAAAGACTAAATCCAGAAACACTGATCACAAACATTCTTCTGACAGCATGGTGGAAGTACGGCGAGCGGACACAGACTGCCTGCTACTTAACACAAGGCTAGTGGTGATCCTCATTAATCACTGAAATTAGTGTTGCACGATGGAAGCATGGTTGGGGAGTGGATGTTAGCGACTGGGGGGTGGTTCGACTGAAATATCTCTCAGTTTCCTTTTTTTATTAATTTTTCTCAGTTCGGCTCAAAATTCCTTGTCAAGTCTTTCGACCCGATGCCAGTCTGCAACACACGACCGACTGCCGCAAACACGCTTTTAGAGTTCTCAGTTCACTCAAGTTTTATTGTTGCAACAGTGCATATGGAGTAAATGAAATTGTTACATGTAAATATCAGTAGCACAAGCGGTTCTGAGCTAAGACGTATCGACCTAGGCTCAAACACCAATATTAATACGTGGAGCAGCCTCCATGGGCGGCTATGCAGACGCTGACTCTGATATCCAATAGTTCTGATGTCGAATACTGTCCTGGGGTAAGTTATGGCTCGCTTGCTTGACCTGTTCACGTAGTTATCATATTCCACACGTGCTCAGCTGGAATCAAGTCCGGTAATCGCGCTGGCCGGGAAAGTTTCTTCACGTCTTGCAGAGCACGTTTAGCTTCATGGGCAATGTGTGGATGAGCATTATTCTCTTGGGCCAACACATCACCTTCCCGTCGCAAAAACGGGTCTAACAACATTCTGCACGTACAGAGCGGTGGTTAGCGTCCCATACAGAAACAACAAAGGAGAACTAGTGCTGTGAGCAGACCGTAAGGCTTCGTTTGGGGCCAGTGTGCCTGAACGAATGCACAGCGCTCACCAAGTCTACGTCGTACGAGCAAACGACCATCATTTGCGTGCAAGTAGGATCTGTTTTCCTCATTGAAGACCACAGCGCGACATTCCATCTTGAAAGTGATCCTCTAACGGCAACGATTGAAGCCTTGCACGTCTATAGTCTGGTGTGAGTGGACGACGGGACAGAGATGTGCCTGACCGCAGTCCCAATGTCAATCACCGGATCGCAACAGTTCATGTTGACACGTCTGAGTTCACAAGCCCTGTTATCGGTGCCGTGGCAGCAGTACGATCTGCCGTTAGAATACGAGGCTCCTGACGGGCGTCTTTACTGTTGGGACGTCTAGAACCTCGTCTACGAGTGTGATAAAGTTCACATGACCACTGACACCAGCAATGTCGCACAACTGACTCAGAATGTCCTAACTGCGTGTAAATCTCTGAAAAGACTATCCCGCTACTCACAAGGGAACCTCCCCATCACACCCCCCTCAGATTTAGTTATAAGTTGGCACAGTGGATAGACCTTGAAAAGCTGAACACAGATCAATCGAGAAAACAGGAAGAAGTTGTGTGGAACTATGAAAAAAATAAACAAAATATACAAACTGAGTAGTCCATGTGCAAGATCTGCAACATCAAGGACAACCTCAGTTCAGGAGCGCCGTGGTCTCGTGGTTAGCATGAGCAGTTGCGGAGCGAAAGGTCCTTGGTTTAAGTCTTCCCTCGAGTGAATATTTTAATTTTTTTTTGTTTTCAGACAACTATGTGACGCACATGCCGTCACCAGTGTCGTTTAGAATATATCAGAAGTGTTTTCCTGTGGAGGAATCGGTTGACCTATGACCTTGCGATCAAATGTTATCGGTTCCCATTGGAGAGGCACGTCCTTTCGTCTACTAATCGCACGGTTTTGCGGTGCGGTCGCAAAACACAGGCACTAAACTTATTACAGTGAACAGATACGTCAATGAATGAACGGACAGATCATAACTTTGCGAAAAAAAGAAGTAAATTTTTCACTCGAGGGAAGACTTGAACCAAGGACGTTTCGTTCCGCAGCTACTCACGCTAACCACGGGACCACGGCGCTCCTGAGCTCAGACTCTCCTTGAAGTTGCTTATCTTGCGCATGGACTACTCAGTTTGTATATTTTGCTTATTTTTTCATAGTTCGACACAACTTCTTCCTGTTTTCTCGATTAATCTGTGTTCAGTTTTTCAAGGCCTATCCACTGTGCCAACTTATAACTAAATCGGAAGGGGGTGCGATGGGGAGGTTCCCTTGTCAGTAGAGTACGAGGGTAAGTCAATTATCATCAGCAAATTAGATATATTTTATTTTATTTTGCTGGCACTGTCGTTTTACGTTAATGACGCATGCCTTGCTTATTTGTTGTTATATCCGCAATTTTCAAGCTTCTGTTAGTTTCGTTATCGCTGTCGTGCTGTTAATCATGGCTGCTCCGCTGCCTATTTGCACCAAAGAAGAGCACCGTTCAGTGACCCGTTTTTTGTGGTCGGAAGGCGTATTAGGGGCCGAAATTCATCGAAGACTTTCGTTACAATAGGGAACAGTGTTTTGTCACAACTGAGTGTCTGCGAATGGACTGAAAAATTCCGAAGTCGTCGCACCAGTGTTACGCACGAAGGAGGCGGACGAC
The DNA here is from genome assembly GCF_021461385.2 of Schistocerca piceifrons. Taxonomy (NCBI): domain Eukaryota; kingdom Metazoa; phylum Arthropoda; class Insecta; order Orthoptera; family Acrididae; genus Schistocerca; species Schistocerca piceifrons. The sequence continues at coordinate 407,573,123 of NC_060139.1, forward strand.
CGCTTACCGCCACAAATGAAGGAACCATTGAGAGTTCACGTGAAATGATTCTCTTACACTATTGACGAAGTGGCACATCGTCTGCAAATTAGTCATGGTGCCGCCTACGAAATTATCCACAACAGAATTGAGTTTCACAAAGTTTGTGCAAGATGGGTCCAAAAACAACTCACACAGTTGCATAAACAAACGCGTTTGGACAACTGCAAAAACATTTGGATAGCTATGGTAACTAGCGGGACAACTTCTTAGGCAGCATCATTGCTGGTGACGAAGTATGGATCCATCATTACGAGTCGGAGAGTAAACGGGAGAGTATGGAAAGGAAACATCCAAATTCGCCGTACAAGGAAAGTTCAAGACCCAACGATCCGCAGGAAAACTGATGCTTAGTGTTTTTTGGAAGGCATAAGGTCCAGTACGGGAACATCATGGGGAAAGGGGCACTACAATAAACAGTATACGTTACAGTGAGATGCTTACTGCCAGGCTAAAGCCTGAAATTCGAAGCAAACGCCGAGGATTGCTGTCAAAAGGTGTTGTGTTCAAATGGTTCAAATGGCTCTGAGCACTATGGGACTTAACAGCTATGGTCATCAGTCCCCTAGAACTTAGAACTACTTAAACCTAACTAACCTAAGGACATCACACAACACCCAGTCATCACGAGGCAGAGAAAATCCCTGACCCCGCCGGGAATCGAACCCTGGAACCCGGGCGTGGGAAGCGAGAACGCTACCGCACGACCACGAGTTGCGGGCGGTGTTGTATTGTTTCACGACAATGCCCGTCCACATACTGCTACCCACATTACTGAAACGCTCCAGAAACTCAAATTTGAAGTACTGGATAGTCCCGATCGTGCCCCTTCTATCTCCTGTTTGATCCACTCAAACAGGCATTAAGGGTCCGTCGATTTGTCTCGGACGGAGCAGTGAAAGGAGCGGTGCATTCCTGGCTCGCAGCTCAACCGAGAACCATTATTTATGAGGGCATCAGGAAGCTGAAACGCAAGGAGGATATGTCGAAAAATGATGTTCTTGTAAGCTACCTATTTGATTAAAATATATATTTATAACTAATTTGCGGATATTATTGACTTAGCCTCGTATTACTAGACACCTTTCAAACACAATGAATTGGCTGTAGGAAGCAAGAATGCTTCTCTGTGACATGGTTACCTGCTTGCTTCGCCACTGAGCCTTCTGGCTGTGAGCATTCTCTACTAAATGGGAGACACAGATGAGACTGTGGTAGCTATGCCGCTACGCTATCTATTGGTGGACGTTGCTGAAACCATTTACCTTCCACGTGGCAAATGCCCTCATCGAATCAAAATCGACATCATGTACTACTTTTTTTCTGGCAGAGTAGTTCTCATCCAGGAGCCTTATGAGAAGCGTCACCAATGTTAGCCAACGCGACATCAGGAGCATCAACATCACGCACACCTCAAGTGCTGAGAGTGCTGAGCAATGGGAAGCGGACGCGCTGGAGCAGACATGTATATAACGAAAGTGGTCCTGCCCAAATAACACCATTGACTGAGCACATTCAAATCATGCAAAAAAAGCCCGCTCAAAAAGTTAATCTTGAACAAGGCACTGAGTCCTCATTTCATCACGACTTCGCAGTTCCCAGCCTCATGAATCAGAACGACCACCAGGAAACCAGATGGAAGTTATAAGAGTCGAGAGGCACGAAAGGGAAGCAGTGGTCGGGAAGGGAGTGAGACAGGGTTGTAGCCTATCCCCGATGTTATTCAATCTGTATATTGAGCAAGCAGTAAAGGAAAGAAAAGTAAAATCCATGGAGAAGAAATAAAAACTTTGAGGTTCGCCGATGACATTGTAATTCTGTCAGAGACAGCAAAGGGCTAGGAAGAGCACTTGAACGGAACGGACGGTGTTTTGAAAGGAGGATATAAGATGAACATCAACAAAAGCAAAACGAGGATAATGGAATGTAGTCGAACTAAGTCGGGTGATGCTGAGGGTATTAGATTAGGAAGTGAGACACTTAAAGAAGTAAAGGAGTTTTGCTATTTGGGGAGCAAAAAAACTGATGACAGCCGAAGTAGAGAGGATATAAACTGGAGACTGTGAATGGCAAAGAAATTGTTTCTGAAGAAGAGAAATTTGTTAACATCGAGTATAGATTTAAGTGTCAGGAAGTCGTTTCTGAAAGTATTTGTATAGAGTGTAGCCATGTATGGAAGTGAAACATGGACGATAAGTACTCTGGACAACAAGAGAATAGAAGCTTTCAAAATGTGGTGCTACAGAAGAATGCTGAGGATTAGATGGGTAGATCACATAACTAATGAGGAGGTATTGAATAGAATTGGGGAGAAGAGGAGTTTGTGGCGCAACTTGACAAGAAGAAGGGACCGGTTGGTAGGACATGTTCTGAGGCATCAAGGGATCACAAATTTAGCATTGGAGGGCAGCGTGGAGGTTAAAAATCGTAGAGGGAGACCAAGAGATAAATACACTAAGCAGATTCAGAAGGATGTATGTTGCAGTAAGTACTGGGAGATGAAGGACTTGCACAGAATAGAGTAGCATGGAGAGCTGCATCAAACCAGTCTCAGGACTGAAGACCACAACAACAACAACAACAACAACTAGGAAATCACACTGATCACGAAACAGTCACATATGTTCGAAAGAACAGACGCCGCACTTTCATACAACTGAGTCGTCTCGATGGGCTATGAATCCACCACCTTCAGTGCGAATGCTAAATAACGTTCGATCTCCTGTGGGAATCGCAAAGAAGTGGGCATGGAGGACATGGATGGAGACTGTGAATAGGCGGCGCTCGATGGTAATGTGTACGGAGACAGTGTGCACAGTTCTGATAAACACCGGTGGCGCAGTGGCTAACTCGAGTGACTAGTATCCGGCAATTCCGGGTTTCAATCCTGGTCCAACACACATTTCCACTCTGCATAAAGTCACGATTTAGCTGGCCATCATGAGTTTCTTCCCCTTCCTTCCTTTTCTCCCTCTCCACCTTCAATTTACATAACATTATCACTAAACTGCCACCAGCCTGTCTACTGGCATTGTAGACTAAGCATAGGGCAGCGCCCTTAATAATCAGCTCCCAAAGCTAGTTCATTACTATATGAGGTAATGGGGGAGTTGTGGCGCCCTGAAAACATTCCAAGTTCAGAGTTGGCATGGCCGCGTGGACCGCTTGGCAGGTAGACCGCGTGGTGCCGGACAAGAAGGGTAGCCCCAGCAGATGGTCCAGGGACCACGTGGCTGGGATATCCATGGCGACGCTGTGTCGATGAAGGAGACATGCAGGGAGTGCCAAAGATGGCGGACTTCATGAAACCCTAATAGCAGACATATCACAGTTCGTACAGAAATTAATAGTAGCCAGATGAATCATGATACCTTGAAAAGAAACATGTACATTACCATTATTTGCACGACGATTCTGATGAAGTAATCAGATTTTCAATACCTTTATTAGTTTAAAGTTTAGTATCTGACTGTAAATTATACAAGTTACACCCAGCTACGAATTTCCAAAATCTAAACGGTTCATCCGATTTTGTCGATCGACATGTCTTTAGAAAGCTTTAAACCTAAATTGTTATAAATTACAGGTATCTAACTTGAATAGAACATGAGTTATTCGAGGTTAAAGTGGCCGATTACTATCGACTACACAGTTACACAAAAAAAAAAAACGGTAGCACCATGCTTACAAATATATTTATTCATCTATATCTTTGTTTATATGCGATATATATATATATATATATATATATATATATATATATATATATATATATGCGATATATATAGTATTCATGAAGAAACTTGTCAATTAATTACTGTGTTTTAGAAAGCACAGAGATATTAGGCAACTGGCTTACTTGTGTTCTGTTCCTTTGATATATGATTATTTAATTTGTTTACGTATTTAATAACGTCTGATAAACGGTGTTTATGGTCCGTCCACAGGAATATTAATTTAGTTTCAAGTTATTTAAATGTAAATACATTATTTCGAATGTCTTTCATTATGTTTGTGAGTGTGTGTCGGCTTGAAGACATGGCGGGAGCGCTCCAGCCAATCACAGCGATCGTTTCCAAAAAGGACATGTGAAGAGACGTATGGAGGTGGGGGAGGAGCATCATTTCTGGAGAGGACACGGGGCAATTCTGAACAGTGAGGCGCGAGGGACAGTCGCACAGGACGCGGGGAGTGCTGGACGTGAAGGTGGGAAAGACTTGGAGAGTGAAGTAGTTTTGCGCGTGACGTGGTGAAACGTCCCCTTAGAAAAATTAATGAATTACTGTGCTGATAAACCTCTTACATTATTTGATTTTCAAACAACTGAGCAGGACTGAACGTACTCAGTCATTTCACTCTTTACCTATTCTTTGTTATTGTAATTATAAAAATTTTTTTCAAATCTGTATTGGCCACTGCCCAAAACAATTTTAAATTTTTTTGTGGGGATCATGGGGGCTATGTAAGTAGGCTGTTTAGGTTTGTATGTTGGTAACGCCACGTAGCGCTCTATATGAAAATCACTGACTGTGCTGTGTGAAGGCTGTGGTGGGTTTGCATTATAGGAGTATATGCTATTGTAGTGTGGGGCAGTTGGCTATTAACAGCGCGTAGCGTTGCGCAGTTGGAGGTGTGCCGCCAGCAGTGATGGATGTGGCGAGAGAAATGGCGGAGTTTTAAGGGCGGATGATCTGGACGTGTGTCCATCAGAGACAGTAAATTTGTAAGATTGAATGTCATGAACTGATATATACATATATTATGACTTTTGAACACTATTAAGGTAAATACATTGTTTGTTCTTTATCAAAATCTTTCATTTGCTAACTATGCCTATCAGTAGTTAGTGCCTTGAGTAGTTTGAATCTTTTGTTTGGCTGGCAGTAGCGGAGCTCGCTGTATTGCAGTAGTTCGAGTAACGAAGATTTTTGTGAGGTAAGTGATTTGTGAAAGGTATAGGTTAATGTTAGTCAGGCCCATTCTTTTGTAGGGATTATTGAAAGTCAGATTGCGTTGCACTAAAAATATTGTGTGTCTCTTTAGTGTTTATCAGAATAGGTAAAGAGCGAAATGTCTGAGTACCTTCAGTTCTGCTCAGCTGTTAGAAAATCAAATAATGTAAGAGGTTTATCAGCACAGTAATTCATTAATTTTTCTAAGGGGAAATTTCAGTGGGGATAGAAATATTTCATAGTGCCGACTTGTGCACTTGTGAGATTTCCGTGGCTTCTGCAGTGAAGGCATTATATACGTTTAAAAGTGAATACCTCGCGAGCTACATTGTTGTTCGCAACTGATTACGTGAAGTAGGAATCAATTGTTTCCCTGTTATTCAACTTATATTTTATTTAATTGCTGGACTATCGACACCAGTAAGTGTTTTACAGTAATAAATGGGATTCTTAAAGGTACTTCTGCAGTCGTATTCATCATTTAAAGTCCTTAAAATAGTACCTGCAGATTTTATTTTATTTCAATCTTTCATTTATTAATGATCATGTTACGTTCAAAATTCGCAATTTCCGAGTGATAGGAACCTTCGACCATTCGATTCTTGTGTATATTCACATTGTAAACTGTAGACTCAGCAGTATGTGGCTTGTAATGAGGCAACTACGTATCCCAGTCCCTTGACAACGAAACCAGCCAAAATTTTTAATATTTCAACTCTGAGTCAGAGGGTACGTAGTTGAGGGCCACATCGCACCACCTCATTTTATTCTAAAAATCCCGCATCTAAAACAACAAAAACCTCGTCACGCTAAATTATTTTGGTGTGGCAATTCAGAATCGTCGTTTTGGACAGTATCCAAACTGGACAACGAACGCTCTTCCACTGTTGCAAACACGCTGGAAGTGAACAATAAACTAGCTACACACCTCCACGCCATACAATCAGCGGAATTTATCTCTCTCAGACACGGCGCTCGCTATGCAACTGTACGTAAGTTAGCACGTCCTGTGACAGCCGAGAAAACGATTCAAAATACACACACTCTCACTTCCAGCATGACTGCTAACACAGTGCGGTTTTCATTGCACACCACTGAACGAGCTAAACCAATGCGCAATCACTGCTGCGGAAAGCAGTAATCTATTGCACTAACATTTCTCGACTAAACGAATTTGTGAGTGCAGCTGACCGTACGAAACATCGGCAAATAACAATGGAGGACGAAAACTCCAGTGTCTCCCACTCGCCGCGAATTCACTGTCAGAGAGGAAACCTAGCAAAGCGATCCAACAACAGACGTGATTCCTAAACCAACCGGAAAGTTACCCGTTGACTCGCATACAACGTCCAGCCGACAAACACTGCTGACCCTGTAATTCGGAATGCGGTTCGCATACGAATCAAACGTCTCTGTCCCAGTCCACAACTGCACGAGATTACGGAAACACTCGCAGAGGAGCCTACACAAATCTCCTAATGCATGATACGTAACAGACTAGGAACGAACACTAAAATACTAAGAAGACGTCAGCACGTCAGGCACTACAATACGAAACACACACTAATGTAGGCAGCAACCCTAACAGATGCTCAGACAGTTCGCCAATTAGTAACCAAACAGGGAAGACACTAAGGAAAATATTCAAAGCACTTCCACTGTATAACAGCACGATCGAATACCTGTCACAACACCCTCTTCATCAGGTACTGCACGCCTCTGCCTCACTACGAGGAGAACTGTTACACAGCCGCTAGATACGAGCTGCTGGCTCGTTCCACACTGCACTGCTCGCTGTCACAAGAGAGACGACTCCGTCTTTGGCCGATGCACGACTCAGGTCACTCAGCTGCAAGAGACCATCGGCTTGATATATAGCGCCGCCACAATAGGTGGCTGGATTTAAAAATCTTCAGAGGGCCGGACCACTCGGCACAGGGTCAATTCAGCTGTGGTGTTCTACATGATAATGATAATTTACTGTATAGTAGATGTAACGCCACCTTTTTTAAGTGGTAACCTTTCGAAATTGTATTAGTACCGCATACCGTGGTAGGTAGCAGGTGACGAAATAATATGTAAGAAGAGTAATAAATCAAATACCAAAGTATGATACAGTTTCTAACGTGGTCCCTGGTTGGAGTCCACGTTTCGTTCCGACTAGTTCCACCCTTGTTCTAAGAGTACTTATTGTGGAATAATCTGATTAGCTACATAAATTAAGAAATTCTGTGAAGATGCAGTAGTAAATTTTTACTGGATACGTTTTCATACCTAACGGCTTCTACGAGCTACTGTGAGCTAGACTTATGCACTGAAATGTACATAGAGACCTAAGCATTAGGAGCCAACGTGGTCAACTATGTGGTAGTTCCCTCTGGAGCGGCATAGGTTGCTGGTCTTCAAGCTTCTGGAACGTTGGCGCACTGCAAATTCCGCCGGTTTATTAGGTTAGGACTACGAGAATGGAACTGTCCTTTACTTGACCTAGGGAAAAAAGTCACATAGTACCCAATTCTTTTTTATTTTTGTGTGGTCTAATAAGATTTCAGAAGCCGGCTATTCATAAAGTGCCTGAACGAACTTTGTAAAGTTACAGAGACATTCTGTAGGCAAAGATTTATTCAGAATAGTGACTCATCAACACAAAACAAAGCCTGTGCTAAAAGAGTGCCGTGGAAGTTGCGACGATACGCCAAAGAAACTGCGCAATTATCGTGTCCTTTTGTCGCTGTGCATTAAGCCAAAGGCAGTTCAAATGCTATAGAAGAAATTCGGCAGATTATTCAGTACCAATAATTTATGTTTAAAGCTGTTACGCAGTGCAGTAACCTGCCACTCACGTCAAATAAGTCTCCAACCCCCGCCGCTGAACGTCCCATGATAACGATTACTATCGTTTCCTTGTATGTGCTCAAATTTTGGTGAGATTTGGCGTGTTGTAAATAACAAATACATAAAACTTACCGCTGATTCTATAGTTTTAAGATAAAATCGTCTGGGAAGACACATGCCCATATTATTCAGGTTGCTTTGGCTCACTCTAGTTTGGTGTTGGGTATAAGATCATCTGAAGTACTGTTTCTATGGTTAGATATAGTTTTACGGAGACACCGTGCGCACAGGTAAATTCATTTCCTTTTTAAATGGTAAGTCTCTTCTAATTGCCCCACGGCACCAAATCGTTTCGTACTTAAAGTACTAGCTATTCACATGTTGTTCATGTAACTAAGAGAGCGCGCTGCATGCGTATTTTACGACGACCGAAAAGAAGGTAGGCGTTCCAAACTTCAGCCCTCTCGGCAGTGGGGCGAAACGCAGTATAAACGTGCGTTTGGGTCAGCCTTTCATTTGTACGTTAATCGGAGATCAACAAATAGTGGAAAAGATGTCTTCCTCACTCGGACCTGAACAAACACACCCCTCCCCCCCTCCCCCTCTCCACCCCCCCTCCCCAATACCAAGCCACGTAGCGACTAACTGTAATTATCTACTTGTTGCCTTCGTCGTACTTTAAAGATACCAGTATTTAGAACGGAGATGTAGAATGTGCTATTTTACTATTTAACAGTATTTGTAACGGAGATATAGAACGTGCTATTTTATTGTTATTGTACATCAAGCTGTACAGTATTCTAGTTACCCGAATTATTCTCTGTCTTACGAAATTAGCAGGAATTCAATCTACACTTAGGAACGTGAAACACCCCCTGTTACTACAACTTCTCGCCTGCTGTAACACTGTTAGCACCTACTGTCCACACGAGTTCTCACCAAGTGATGGCGGTATACCTCGCCATGATTAGCAGATAACTCTCCAAAACGGACCACTGCTAATAACACAGTTTTGCATGTTTTAAATACATCATAAAAGCCTCAAATCAGAGAGGAAATTTGAATCATTGAACATAAATATACACGCAAGTGGCGTGTGTGGAAAGCGCGCGTAAAAGAGACGGGCAATAATGAAACAATTTGATTTTACTCCATTGCAAAATAGATGTTCCCGAGCAAAATTTCAATAACAGTATGTCATCGTATATTCCACAAATGGATGCTGCCTGCGTTTATTACTCTAACTAAAGGTTAGAGCTTCATATAAAATTCTCTTGTGACAAAAATTTACAATTTATTGGGGCTTGCGCTTGCGTGTATTTGTATATCTACGTGTACGTGTGTGTATGGTGGCTCTTTCAAAGTGGAAAGAAAATGCTGAAGAACGCAGGAATGACTCATTACTTTCAGAAATGCAACGGGATATGACATTGATTAAATTGCCTAGAACAGGCATTTCTCGAGGAAGAGATCTCAAAGTGCTGATGATATTATTAAAAGAAAAGCAAGTCAAGCGATGACCATACTTTAACTCCGTCATTTACAGTGTCAGTTATTGTAAATGTGAAACAATGACCAGTGTGTACTGATTAATCAGATAATGCGCAGATGACAAAAATAAATCTATACTATTACTACTGAAGGGAACTTAGACACTGTGTGAGTGATTAACTTAACATATGACACAATAACTTCACGAGCTTGCAGTACCTTTCATTTCACCTTATTGTTTGTAGGAAATACAACGTATACGCCAAACAGTTTCCAGTACAATTTAAATTAAATTATTGTAATACGGATCCACATCTAACACAGATTCAGTAAATGACGTCACATTCGCTTTTAATCGTAGGCCTAACTGTATTTACTTCATTTACATAATGCGATATTTGTGGCATTCTGAGGCACATACAAAGACGTAATGCAATGTATTAACAAAAACATGATATTAGGTTAATATTATCCACAACCTTCTTAAGGTTCGCGTTGAGCTGTGTTACACCAGCAGCACTGGGAAAGTGTTGCATAAGGCGAAAAAGGGCAGATTAACCGACGATTTAGAAGAAATTTAGACGTACAGCGCCTTCAAAGAGGAACCGAAATATATATCCTATGAACAAATGTACCTCAAAATATTTAAAACAATTGATTTTCGCATGTATCTAATGTACCATAAACATACAGTTTTAGGCATGTAAACTCTCTACATCATATACAAGATCCTCTCAAAATTACAGTACATAAAATTGAGAACCATGTTCGATAATATTTTGCTGATTACTTACTCTTTGATGCACATTAATCTTCTGTTGTTATTTCTGTCGATTTTAATAAAGGACAGGTTCCAGCATCAAACATATACTTCTCTCTAGGATCAGTGATAATTCACAGGCGTCATTCGACCGATATGAACGCAGTGATGACAAAATTCCATACAGTAGTATGCGAAGTTCTAACAAGATCGAAGTGTCGTTTCTGACAATAGCAGTACCTTTTCGTCTGCTCCTGTAGCATGCAAGTGACTTTCTGTAAAATGTGTTTTCATTTATCATTCTTTTAATTGTATTTATAGTTGTATTTATTTTCTCTGGCTCAGAGTAAATACCTGAATCATACATCTCGGCTATAGGATGAATAATTACAGAATAAAGAAAACAGTGCCAGTAACCAACAGTCCAATGTACATTTGAGAGTTCTGTGGTTTGTCACTTTCATTTTGCTATTATATGGAAAGTCTGTTGACAATGGAACCTGAAAAATAATATACATATTTTCCTATAGTCATTAACGAAATATAGGCTAGAAATGGTCAGTCTTTCTGGTGCTCACTGAGTGATGTATCTGTTATCCAATTTGTGCATACTACACCGAAGAGTCAAAGAAATTGGTACACCTGCCTAATATCGTGTAGGACCCCCGCGAGCACACAGAAGTGCCGCAGTACGACGTGGCATGGACACGACTAATGTTACAGTAATTCTGGAGGAAATTCACACTATCTATTCTGCAGGGCTGTCCATAAATCTGTAAGAGTACTAGGGGTTGGAGATCTCTTCTGAACAGCACATTTCGAGGCATCCCAGATACGCTCAATAATGTTCATGTCTGGAGAGTTTTGTGGCAGGGGCAATGTTTAAACTCAGAAGAGTGTTCCTGGAGCCACTCTGTAGCAATTCAGGACGTGTAGGGTGTCGCGTTGTCCCGCTGCGATTGCCCAAGTCCGTCGCAATGCACAGTCGACATGAAAGGATGCAGGTGATCAGACAGGATGCTTACGTATGTGTCAACTGTCAGAGTCGTATCAGGGGTCCCAAATCACTCGAAATGAACACGATCCACACCATTACAGATCCTCCACCAGCTTGAACAGAGCGGGGTCTATGAGGTTGTCTCCATACCCGTACACGTCCATCAATTGGATACAATTTCAAACGACTCATTCGACCAGGTGGTAATGGCCTTGCCGCAACGGATACGCCGGTTCCCGTCAGATCACCTAAGTTAAGCGCTGTCGGGCGTGGCCGGCACTTGGATGGGTGACCATCCTGGCCGTCATGCGTTGTTGCCATTTTTGGGGTGCACTCAGCCTCGTGATGCCAATTGAGGAGCTACTCGACCGAATAGTAGCGACTCCGGTCAAAGAAAACCATCATAACGACCGGGAGAGCGGTGTGCTGACCACACGCCCAACCTATCCGCATCCTCAGTGAGGATGACACGGCGGTCGGATGGTCCCGGTGGGCCACTTGTAGCCTGAAGACGGAGTGCCATCCGACCAGGCAACATGTTTCCAGTCATGAGCAGTCCAATGTCAATGTTAACGGGCCCACGCGAGGCGTAAGGCTTTGTGTCGTGCTGTCATCAATGGTAGACGAGTGGGCCTTCGGCTCCGAAAGCCCATATCGATGGTGTCTCGCTACATGGTTCCCACGGTGACACTTGTTAATGGCCCAGCACTGAAACCTGCAGCAATTTGCGAAAGGATCGCACACTGTCACGTTGAACTATTCTCTTCAGTCGTCGTCGGCCCCGTTCTTGCAGGATCTTTTTCCAGCCGCAGCGATGTCGTACACTGGATGTTTTACCGGATTCCTTTGTATTCATGGTACTCTCGTGAAATAGTCGTACGGGAAATCCCAACTGCAACGCTACCTCGGAGATGCTATGTCCCATCGCTCGTGCGCCGACTATAACACCACGTTCATACTCGCTTTAATCTTGGTAACCTGCCGTTGTATCAGAAGTAACCGATCTAGCAACTGAGCCAGACAGTTATTTTATATGGACGTTGCTGACCGCAGTGCAGTATTCTGCCTGCTTACATGTCTCCGTATTTGAATATGCATGCCTATACAAGTTTCATTGACGCTTCAGTATATTAATCGTAAATCTCAATAGTAAGTGTGTAACGCCGGAAATGCATATCCTCCTATTTCCATCTATTGCACTGCAAATTTTTTCCTTATTTTGTCACCTGAATATATGACGTTTCTGTGTCTTTGTATATTGTAATTGTTTTACTATTTGTATATATATGCATTTATGTCGATGTATAATTGGTTTGTTGAGTAAAGATTATTTGTATTTTTACGCTGGGTCTGGCCTAGGGAAACTATGCTATCGAACCATTACATCGATAGGTCGTGTGGAGAACCAAAGGGTTTAGGATCTTTGGTAGTGTTAACTCGGTCGCGTGGAGCGCGGGCAGAGAGGGAGTCTGGCTGGAGTAGCGAGTGGAGCAGGTGTGTTGTGTGACGCTCCCGCGAGTTGCCGCGCTTTCGGGGTTTGGCAGCATGTACATCTACATCTACACCTACATCTACATTTATACTGCGCAAGTCATCCAACGGTGTGTGGCGGAGGGCACTTTACGTGCCACTGTCATTACCTCCCTTTCCTGTTCCAGTCGCGTATGGTTCGCGGGAAGAACGACTGTCTGAAAGCCTCCGTGCGCGCTCTAATCTCTCTAATTTTACATTCGTGATCTCCTCGGGAGGTATAAGTAGGGGGAAGCAATATATTCGATACCTCATCCAGAAACGCACCCTCTCGAAACCTGGCGAGCAAGCTACACCGCGATGCGGAGCGCCTCTCTTGCAGAGTCTGCCACTTGAGTTTGTTAAACATCTCCGTAAGGCTATCACGGTTACCAAATAACCCTGTGACGAAACGCGCCGCTCTTCTTTGGTTCATCTCTATCTCCTCCGTCAACCCGATCTGGTACGGATCCCACACTGATGAGCAATACTCAAGTATAGGTCGAACGAGTGTTTTGTAAGCCACCTCCTTTGTTGATGGACTACATTTTCTAAGGACTCTCCCAATGAATCTCGACCTGGTACCCGCCTTGCCAACAATTAATTTTATATGATCATTCCACTTCAAATCGTTCCGCACGCATACTCCCAGATATTTTACAGAAGTAACTGCTACCAGTGTTTGTTCCGCTATCATATAATCATACAATAAAGGATCTTTCTTTCTATGTATTCGCAATACATTACATTTGTCTATGTTAAGGGTCAGTTGCCACTCCCTGCACCAAGTGCCTATCCGCTGCAGATCTTCCTGCATTTCGCTACAATTTTCTAATGCTGCAACTTCTCTGTATACTACAGCATCATCCGCGAAAAGCCGCATGGGACTTCCGACACTACTAGGTCATTTATATATATTGTGAAAAGCAATGGTCCCATAACACTCCCCTGTGGCACGCCAGAGGTTACTTTAACGTCTGTAGACGTCTCTCCATTGATAGCAACATGCTGTGTTCTGTTTGCTAAAAACTCTTCAATCCAGCCACACAGCTGGTTTGATATTCCGTGGGCTCTTACTTTGTTTATCAGGCGACAGTGCGGAACTGTATCGAACGCCTTCCGGAAGTCAAGAAAAATAGCATCTACCTGGGAGCCTGTATCCAATATTTGTTGGGTCTCATGAACAAATAAAGCGAGTTGGGTCTCACACGATCGCTGTTTCCGGAATCCATGTTGATTCCTACATAGTAGATTCTGGGTTTCCAAAAACGACATGATACTCGAGCAAAAAACATGTTCTAAAATTCTACAACAGATCGACGTCAGAGATATAGGTCCATAGTTTTGCGCATCTGCTCGACGACCCTTCTTGAAGACTGGGACTACCTGTGCTCTTTCCAATCATTTGGAACCTTCCGTTCCTCTAGAGACTTGCGGTACACGGCTGTTAGAAGGGGAGCTAGTTCTTTCGCGTACTCTGTGTAGAATCGAATGTAATTGCGCTCGACTTGCGATGATAGTTTCTGACATGGTGTCGCGGACAGGCAGCATTAGCTGGCGCACATCAAGAGCCCGTTTCGCCTGGTGACCGTGTCGAGAAGAAGGCGCGCCGACTCCAGCTTCTGCAACAGCGACGGCCGACAATGAGTGACTGTCGCCACCTCCTCGATCGACGGCTTCAAACCTTCAATCAACCAACAAGGAAGACTGGAAGCACGTAAAGTTTTAGAACTGTATGGCAGACCTCAGCTTTTCAAACTTTTAAAATTGTTGCATTACAAAATTACAGCAACGTAGCATGAACGTTTGTTGCTCATTGTTCCAATTGCATTACCAAGCAGGGTCCCTTCCTTTTCCGGAATGAACCCGAGTGTCGTTGAAATTCAAAGGCCAGCATCATTCGATTTCACTGCTTTAATTTCAAAGTTCAGTTAAGGTATTCATAGCTGGCTACAATATTTAGATTACACAAGCACAAATTAAGAGTGCGAGTTTTGTTACCGTATTTTAGCTTACCTGTGACTGCTGCTCAGCTTGGTACGTACTAAATTTTACTATTGTTAATCGTTCAGAATCATTTAATTCAAGTTCAAAGTTAAATCTCTTATTTCTAAATTGCGTAGATTCAAGTAGCTTTTGAAATGATTGTTGAGGTAGTCCAAGACTAACCGTATTTTACTGAATTTCGATGTGCTTCAGAAAGAAAGCTCACTATTAACTTCAGTCACTAAATTAACTTTCGATTTTCCGGTTTTATTAATTCTTTTCCTAAATTAAGTCAGAGTGTAGCGAAATTTATTACTTCTGACAAACTTTCAGTTTTCACACTACACGTGTCAACCTTCAGTTGCCACGCTTCTAGTGCTAATTATATGTGTAATAACCTTTCTTTTTCAGTTACTATAATAATTGTCCTTAGGACTGGCGACCGTAATTTCCCCCAAATCTCAAATATCTAATTACCGCTAGTTAATTGTTAACGTAACGGCCGCACACTTACTTTCTTTATTAACTTTACCCCTTTTCAAAATCAATTTCCACCAGTTTCATTAGCATTGTTCCTTTCATTTAGATGTAACCCTTTCCTCCCTCTTTACCGACAAATTAACTTCGGTGACGATTGGTTTTCCCAAATTTCCATTAGGTACACGCGGTTTAATGTTTCACTGTCATTAAGGTCGATAAGCGAGGGGAGGTTACAAGTGTAAGTACAGTGATGGTAGGTTACATTTATTGGGCCCTTGAACATGAACCCAACTATACTCTCGATTGAAAGCTACAGAGCGCTGTGATTGCCCTTTCCCGAACTGTAAATTTCATGTTTTGCTGACCGATGGGAATTCTGCCACAGTAATGATTCCTATTTCTGGCTTATGTACAATGTTTTCAATGTGATACTTCCACTCCATCGTAAGAACTTTTTGACTGAAAGTGTAACTTTGATCTTCTTATGACAAAATTCACACTTTCCATTCTGAAACTACTTTTCCTTGCTGGAAAGGATGGAAGATTACGAATGTCGCATTATTTTTTCCAGACACACCAGAGAATCCCAAGTCGCCGAAGGGGCATCAAATTGAAAGACTTGCACTATTCCGCCGGACAACCCCAGACGATGTCTGCCGTCCAGTAATGCCATACGATGATTCTGTTTTCAACGCAGAGAGTGTATTTATAACGTTGGGTTGTTGCATTTCTTCTATATGATACTTGCACAATACATTCGACGTATTATTTGATCATATTGAGATAAAAAGTTGGTACTTCAGTCTGAGTTCTGTACCACCTCTTTTTCTGGCACGATTTTTGTATAAATGGGAAAAAATCAGTGTTTTACTTGGAATCAATAACATTTAGTGTTACTTTCTGTCAATAAGGAGGGATTACGTTCGCCGCGTTACGTTGTTCTTGTAACTACATCTTTTCTGAATTCTGACTTTAATCTTTATCAAACATATTACGGAAAGGATATTACATTCTTTCACTTCCGTCTTAAACTCCTTGTTTCTTCAGGGTCTGGCCGTGCGGTTCTAGGCGCTGCAGTTTGGAGCCGAGCGACCGCTACGGTCGAAGGTTCGAATCCTGCCTCGGGCATGGATGTGTGTGATGTCCTTAGATTAGTTGGGTTTAATTAGTTCTAAGTTCTAGGCGACTAATGACCTCAGAAGTTAAGTCGCATAGTGCTCAGAACCATTTTCTTCAGGGACTTCACTACCATAACTGCAGGTATATCTTTGCTTTTGTATTAGCAAATAATGTAACATTTTTTACGGTAATGTGTGTATTGACAGTATAAACATATACTGGAAAACTAGGAAGGAACACCAGTACTCCACAATACGTCTTCCGCTTCTACTGCAGCTGTACTACTGCCTAGTTTCGGATTTTAGAATAGATTAAAGCTAATGCGTCGTTTTCAGAACGATCTATGAACAACAGGTTCTGGTAGGCCCGCACGCACGCATTCTCACTACTTGAATCTGCAATTACAGCTGAGACTTGCAGCGGAACTTGGAGCTCGCCAGCCTCCCCCTTCCCCCCTTCAGCGACGTTGCGTCACGGCAGCTCCAGCCACGGTGCGTTGCGAAGTTGCTCGACATGCGCACGCTTCGAATTCCTTAATAGATACAGCAGATTCCACTTACAGATCGCTCGCAGCGTGCGCTGAATACATTTCGGAGGTTTCTACGTGACCATCGTTGACATGGCTACAGCGTAAGGTATCCGGCACCAGAAAAGAGCTCGCACAATTTTCGCTAGCTGAATTTTTTGTAACTTCCAAATTTTACTCTCTGCAGTTACAGACTTTATTTTCCGCTTGATATTTTAACCTTTTTCAATTTTTTATTCACACGAACCACGCACTGCCTGATTAGTTTTCGGTTTAATATCCACGCAACCCGTATACATTTGAAGAAATGGAAATTTCTTACTTGTTTAAATTGCGGTGAACGCTGTGTTTTCGAACAATTTGCTTCCTATTGCGACAATTTATTCACTTTCTTACTTTCTTCCGTAACAGTTTCCACCATTTTCCTCTAGCTACAAAGAATGCAGTGTGAAAATTCATCATTGCTTTCTTCCAGTAACGGTTGGCGTATTATTAGAATTTTCCTATGATTATCCGTCATAGAAAGCAGTCGTTAGAACGAGGACGTCTAGCGCGCGTGTCTCGTAGAGCAACAGCTGAGTGATCGACAATGGAGAATTCAGCATCGAAATGTATTTAGATTTGTCAATGGATAGAGTTTTATCACGCATCGCTGGCTCTCCTGTAACGCCAAATACAATCACAATCAAGACCAAACAAAGCACTGCCCTTTGTGAGTCTACTAGCATCTGACGAACGTTCCGATCAGATTTAAACGCACCATAAAGAACTTTGTAGTTCATCCCCTAAGTGTCTACATTGTAAAGCTTCAGGTTCCTAAAATAAGATCACACCAAGTCGCAAATGCCGGTTCACGCCTGGGGTAAAGAAAATAGAAACAATATACTGAAAAAGAAAATAATACCCTGTAATGATGAACAAAAGGCTGGAATTTGAAATTGTAGACAATAAGACAGCCAAGAACATAAAAATATAAATTATAAGACCAATCTGAAGTCGTGAGAAGTTGTAATTATAAGTGTTGGTAAAGTGGTAAAGGATGTCAGTCGTGCCTGCGAGATAAAAACAGAGCTCACCACTTGTCGCATAATCAAAATGTCTCTAAGCACTATGGGACTTAACTTCTGAGGTCATCAGTCCCCTAGAACTTAGAACTACTGAAGAAGGAAGCAAGCACAAGAGTAGAAAATAAATCACGCGTAATATGTCCATGAAACCCAAAAGAATCTTTCACCCGTAATCGTGCATCGTTTAGGACATCACACACATCCATACCCGAGGCAGGATTCGAACCTGCGACCGTAGCGGTCGCGCGGTTCCTGACTGTAGTGCCTAGAGCCGCTCGGCCACGCGGCATAATCGACAGATTCGATTACGGACCTCTGATACAGAGTCGAGCAGAGGCTCTGAATCAGAGGCTCAGACGGTTCTGCGACCGTCTAGGCTGGAGAATCCTTGACTTGAGCCATAGGCTGTTAGGACCACGGGTCCTGCTAAATAAATCAGGAGACCACTACATGCTACACGGGTAACGGGGACTGTCTGGCGTGTACAGGTCAGTTTTTTTAGGTTACATAGTCTCGGAGTAACACAAAAAGGGCTTCAGGCTCAAAAGGTGTAGGTAGAACATTGGAAGAACGTAGATACAGAAAACATTGGTATAGCAGCTGTAAACTGTCGTAGCCTTGTTGTGAAAGTAATAGAACTCCAAGTGCTAATCGAAAGCACTGATACTCAAATCGTTAGAGGCACTGAAATCCGGCTAAAGCTGGAGATAAGCTCAGCTGAAATTTTTGTGAAGGACATATCGATGTTCAGAAAGTATGAGATAAAGACAGTGGACGGTGGCGAATTTGTTGCTATTAGAAATAGTTTGTCTTGCAGCGAAATTGAAGTACAGAGTTCTTGTGAGTTCGTATGAGGAGGGATTATTCTGGTCAACCGAAATAAAATAATAATTAGACCCTTTTACCGACCTCCCATCTGAAATGATACAGTTGCTGAAAGGTTCAATGAGAACTTGAGTCTAAATTCAAACACGTACTCGACTCTTGTTTACCCTCGATACCCTGGCGAAAATACATGTTTATACCCTGAGGTACACATGAAACATCGTCAGAAATTATGCTAAACGCATTCTCTGAAATTTATTTCGAGCAATTAGTTCATGCGGCCACTCGAATGGTATACGGTTGTCTAAGCACACTTAAACTCTTATCAACAAATAATCCTGAGCACCAAAACGGATACAAGGATTAGTGAACACAAGGTCGTCGCAGCGAAACTGGATGCCGTAGCTGCCAAAGCGAACAAAAACAAACGAAAAATATATCTCATGAAAAAAGGAGTTAGAAAGAGATTCTGGTCGTG
The DNA here is from genome assembly GCF_021461385.2 of Schistocerca piceifrons. NCBI lineage: Eukaryota > Metazoa > Arthropoda > Insecta > Orthoptera > Acrididae > Schistocerca > Schistocerca piceifrons. Next base: position 407,592,187 of record NC_060139.1, read on the forward strand.
TGTAAAGCACGCTAGCTACAAAGCACAATCAATTCCTTCACTATGTGATAGCAATGGAAATACTATCGACGACAGTGCTGCTGAAACAGGGTCTACTAAACACAGACTTCCAAAAATCGTCTACCAAAGAAGACGAAGTAAATTTTCCAGATTTCGAATCTAGAACAGCTGCCAACAAGAGCAACTTAGAAATAGATATCCTTGCTGTAGTGAACCAACTTAAATCACTTAATACAAGCAGGTCTTCCGATACACACTGTATACCACTCAAGTTCCTTTCTGAGTATGCACACACAATAGCTCCATATTCAACAATCACACACAATCGCTTGCTCGCCGAAAGATCCGTACCCAAAGAATGAAAAGTTACACAGATCACATCAGTATTCAAGTAAGGCGGAACGTGTAAACCGCTAAATTACCGGTTCGCATAATTAACGTCGATAGCCAGCCGGATTTTGTAACGTATATTGTGTTCGAACTTTATGAATTACCTCGAAGAGAACGGTCTATCGACTCATAGTCAACATGGATTTATAAAACATCGTTCTTGTGACACACAAGTAGCTCAAGAATGATATTTTCACTCTGCATCCAAGTGTGCGCTGATGTGAAATTTCCTGGCTAACCGAGAATCTAACTCGAGACATTTGCCTTTCCGTTGCAAGTGCTCTACCGGCATCAAAATGATCCACTATATGTCTAATAAAAATTAACCGTGTCTTGACTCAGAGTTGAAAAATCTTGACAACCATATACATAGAAAAAACATATACACTGAAAAACTTCAAAGACAGGCAGCACGTTTTGTATTATCGCGAAATATGGGAGAGAGTGTCACAGAAATGATACAGTATTTGGGCTGGACATAAATAAATGAAAGGCGTTTTTCGTTGCGACGGAATCTTCTCACGAAATTCCAGTCGCCAATAATCTCCTCCGAATGCGAAAATATTTTATTGATACAGACCTACATAGGGAGGAATGATGATGACCACGATAAAATAAGGGAAATCAGAGCTCGTACGGAAAAATATATGTGTTCATTCTTTCCGCGCGCTATACAAGATTGGAATAATAGAGAATTGTGAAGGTGGTTCAATGAACCCTCTGCCAGGCACTTAAATGTGAATTGCAGAGTATCGATGTAGAGGTAACTGTAGAAACAACCAGGTGTTTACAAGACCACACATCCAAATTGTCCCACATAGGCAGGAGAGCCAAATCATTTGCCGTACGACATAATGAGCGCATGTCAGCTATTTGGTTAAGCGAATATCATGAATCTGTAGTGGCAACTCACCTTTATGACAGCAAATACATCCCATATGTCAATAAGGCGCTCAAAACCTGTTATAGATGCTCGTTTCCAGGCACTGCGCAGTAACATTCTGGCGTTAAAGTTACACGTCAGTGACTTTTGCCAAAGCTGTCCCGTATTGATAAAACTATTTCCCATTCGTCTTGCTCCGCTTATCTACTTTCCTTACCGTTTCACGTACCCGTCACGCCATGAGACGGCATACTGCCCCGCTGTGTGCAGTGTTTTGGCAATTTAGTGTCGCTCAAATGTATGCTTCCACAATCGAACTACCCTTTGGTACAGTAACAATCTCTCAAGATTATGGTTGGTTAACTATAAAGTAAAGAACTGTACAGAATAGATGTCCACATGCAAACTTAAAAATGTGCTAATATTTGGATGGACACCATGGACTTGTATAAAGGTTTGTTTGCTAATGAGATCGCTCTGATGATTGTGAGTACACGCAGAACCAAGATCAGTGGACTCTACACATATGTATTACAGCTCTTCTGATAGTATGATGTCCTAAACCTTGAACTAGATTCTTTTTATACCCTACAATCACTTTATATATGATAGAAAATGGTTGCTTGAATACTATGCGGCCGGCCGGTGTGGCCGAGCGGTTCTAGGCGCTTCAGTCTTGAACCGCGAGACCGCTACGCTTGCAGGTTCGAATCCTGCATTGGGCATGGATGTGTGTGATGTCATTAGGTTAGTTAGGTTTAAGTAGATCTAAGTTCTAGGGGACTGATGACCTCAGATGTTAATTCCCATAGTGCTCAGAGCCATTTGAAGCATTTGGATACTATGCAAATACCATTATGCTACTGGAAACACCGCTTAAACGATGCACGATTACGGGTAAAAGATTCTTTTGGGTTTCATGGACATATTACGCGTGATTTATTTTCTACTCTTGTGCTTGCTTCCTTCTTCATACAAACGAAATTCTTTCGTTTGTTGTTCACGATTGAAATTTAATTACACTACTGGCCATTAAAATTGATACTACAAGAAGAAATGCAGATGATAAACGGGTATTCATTGGACAAATGTATTATAGTAGAACTGACATGTGATTACATTTTCACGCAATTTGGGTGCATAGATCCTGAGAAATCAGTACCCGGAATAACCACCTCTGGCCGTAATAAAGGCCTCGATACGCCTAGGCATTGAGTCAGAGGTTGGATGGCGTGTACAGGTACAGCTGCCCATACAGCATCAACCCGATACAACAGTTCAAGAGTGGCGAGAGATCTAGAGAATATGCTGGCCAGGGCAGCAGTCGAATATTGTCTGTATCCACAAAGGCCCGTACAGGACCTGCAACATGCGGTCGTGCATTATCCTGCTGAAATGTAGGGTTTCGCAGGGATCGAATGAAGGGTAGAGCCACGGGTCGTAACACATCTGAAATGTAACTTCCACTGCTCAAAGTGCCGTCAGTGCGAACAAGAGGAGACCGAGACGTGTAAGCAATGGCACCCCATACCATCACGCTGGGTAATACGCCAGTATGGCGATGATGAATACACGCTTCCTATTTGCGTTCACCGCGATGTCGCCAAACACGGATGCGACCATCATGATGCTGTAACACAGAACCTGAATTCATCTGAAAAAATTACGTTTTGCCATTCGTGCACCCAGGTTCGTTGTTGAGTACACCATCGCAGGCTCTCGTGACTGTGATGCAGTGTCAAGGGTAACCGCAGCCATGATCTCCGAACTGATACTCCATGCTGCTGCAAACGTCATCGAACTGTTCGTGCAGATGGTTGTTGTCTTGCAAACGTCCCAATCTGTTGACTCAAGGATCAAGACGTGGCTGCGCGATGCGTTATAGCCATGCGGATAAGATGCCTGTCACCTCGACTGCTAGTGATACGAGGCCGTTGGGATACTGCACGGCGTTCCGTATTACCCTCCTGAACCCACCGATCTTTATCAAAGTCCGAATCGTGATGGTACGCATTTCTCTTCCTTGCACGAGGCATCACAACAACGTTTCACCAGGCATTGCCGGTCAACTGCTGTTTGTGTATGAGAAATCGGTTGGAAAGTTTCTTCATGTCATCACGTTGTAGGTGTAGGCACCGGCGCCAACCTTGTGTGAATGCTCTGAAAAGCTAATGATTTGCATATCACAGCATCTTCTTCCTGTCGGTTAAATTTCGCGTCTGTAGCACGTCATCTTCGTGGTGTAGCAATTTTAATGGCCAGCAGTGTAGATATTGCTTAATAGAAGGGACGATCAAAAAGTTTCCGATCGTAAGTTGTACAGTCCACAGTCGATACGCCTATCAAGCATAATCTCCTTGACCATTGATGGAATCTTACCACCGACGCACCAGGTTGAAGATACACGTTTGGTAAGACAGCGTGCCGGCCGGAGTGGCCGCGCGGTTAAAGGCGCTACAGTCTGGAACCGCACGACCGCTACGGTCGCAGGTTCGTATCCTGCCTCGGGCATGAATGTGTGTGATGTCCTTAGGTCAGTTAGGTTTAAGTAGTTCTAAGTTCTAGGGGACTTATGACCACAGCAGTTGAGTCCCATAGTGCTCAGAGCCATTTGAACCATTTTTAAACAGCATGCTGGTGCGTGAAAATTCGTAACCGCTTGCTGAACGTCCGCGCCAGACTGGAATTGTCGATCCTTCAAAGCATTTCTTGAAGGGCCGAAGGTGTGATAATCGCATGGGGAGAGGACTATATTGTGAATGCTCGAGGGTTCTGCCGCTTGAGTTGGCGTAGCGTCTGCCTCGTGACATTTGCGATATGGGGACGTGTGTTATTCTGAAACAGCAGCACCGCTTGCAGTTTCACCGGTTTTCGACGGTCATGCTACCCCACACACTTTATTCACTCACCGATTGATAGCTACCAATGTTTGTCCTTCGATAGTCAAGAAAAGAATAACAACATACTGGACCTTGTTGGATGCTTTTGGTAATAACACTGACATATTCACGTTTCCGTATTTACGGCTGGCTCGTCGGAAAGACACGATTGCCATAGTAAACTATTGCCTACATGTCGATGTTTGTATACCCGCATCGGAATCGCGCTAGACTGGATATACTCTGCTGCCACCCCCTCAAATAAAAAAATTTTTCAAGGCTACTTACATTTAGCCAGGCACCAGTATCATATCTGTAGCACTTAGAACAGTTATTGCAATGAAATGAAGTTAGATACTGGAATCTATTTAATAAGTCTTTATGTCTGGTCCCGTTAGACATGTGAATCACATAGTATAGCGTATTATAATTAGTCACACCTCCTAAGATTTATCTTGCACATCGATGACGAGAGAAATGTGGGGATCAATTTAACTTACGGATAGGCCTACAGAGATTATTTGTTCGATAGAATCAGTAAATCAGTTTCAGAGAGGCTAATCCAAACTTTCATCCTAAACGTAATTGGAAACAATACCTTAAAGTTGTATCTGCATTTACCTTTCATACATTTACACATACAATCTTGTGGTACAGCTTACAGTCACGTTTAGAATCAAAGTTTTCGTTTATTTTTCACAAATTTTCAAACAACCCACTATCAATATTATGGGAACTGAATCGTATATGGTTTGAAACGAAAACGCCACCATAAAATCTGGCCAGAGAGACATACAAAGAATGTCTGACTATTGGCTGTGCGACGAGAAGACCTATGCGAATTCACACCCAAAAATCGGCTGAATACACTCTGTGTGTTGATCGAACACTCCGTGATATATTGTCATTTTCCCACTGCATAACCAGTCAGAGTCTATAAACTGGTGAGGCCATTGTCGAATGTTTCAGCTGCAGGAACTACCGTTCCCTTACTCTTGACGAAAATAACGCAGCTCATTTCAACCTGAACCTGTTGAAACGGAGAACGTAAAGCGCCTTTTGCTCTAGTGTTACTTGTTGCAGTGTTACCGCCATTTGGACTGAACGCACATAGGATAATCAACAAGAGAGTAAACTAGCTGCACCTGAGAGAGCAATTTCGGTAACCACACCCATCTGTAATGAACTGCTGTCGCAAAGGTGAACGTTTGTTTAACCGAGTAATTCAAAATTTACCTCTAGTTTCTATTTCCGTTTGTGTATACAGTCTCGTTAAACCTGTTGAATCTGTCTGAAACAACCTGATATGCCTTTTTAGTCTTGACGAGGCCTGTGTGGCTGTAAGCGTGCTTTCATTGTGGGAGGCCATCCGTGTGTTATAGTGCAGTTCGCAGTGCGCCTGAGGGGGAACTTTGGCTGTCCGCGCTCTTGCAAGGGCTTGGAGCCGGGTCGCCTTATTTAGCACCAAGTTGTCACCTCCCCTGCTCTCCCCCTCATCCAGCTGCTGGCTGACACTCCAGATCTCGTGCCCTCCGGCTCTGCGTCCCCAGACGATTCCAGCCCCTCGCCCATTACGGAGCCCCGAGTGGCTAAAGCTAAGCTCGACACGTTCGTCCTCAAATGAATGTTCGCCGGAGAGAATGCGATCACGTAATGGCCTGGACCACGGGGTGACAGAGTAGCACTGGCGAGAGCAGTGGTGCTGACTAGACCATTAAACAGCAAAAGAAAGACTAAGGCAATGTTCATGCTTGCTTCTCTGTCACAAGCACAATGCTCAACGAAAGTAAGTAGTACATTCTTCAGGATTAAGAAACATTCTGCTTCTCAAGTAATCTCCGGCTCTTTCTGTAATGTCTGTCCCTAATCCATACTAATAAGCTCACTGGACAAAAAATTATTCAGCTGTAGAGAAATCATTACAAGTATAATCTGATGCCGTGTAATTCCGCCCCTGGTGTTGATAATCGCCTATACCGGTTTCGCAAGCCAGTCCACAACGTTGCATAGGTACGTCGCAGCAACGGTGAGCCACTCGCTGAAGAGTTGATCGCAAAATTTCGCCAAATTGTAGGAATGATGATGTCGTTGTTTCACCCGCTGTTCCAACATGTCCTACAGATTTTATATGGGGTTCAAGTCGGGTGACTTTGCAGGCTAACGAGATGTAACTGAGTGGGCGGTTGGGGGATGTTTAGAAAACCTCAGTTTCTTCCAGCTCAATAAGCTTTTCTATTGTCGTCTTTATGTGCCTGTATGAGCAATAGCTTCCTGGTAGGTGACCGAGTCAAGATCTCATAGGACGCAATTCCCGTCGAAATTTTCTCACGTTAACGGTATGGGATAGACCTACAATCATTGCTTGAAGTAGCTCTTGTCGAGTTTGGAAGCGATTTTGGTTCACTATGCGTGAAATGCGTCTCTGGTCCCTCACAGTCATTATATTTTCCCGACTGCAATTCTGACGTGGTGCTTCGTAGCCACTTATATTACGCTAGTGCCTGTAGATACAGAAAGGTATGTGCTAAGGTCTGATCAGGGTAGCTCCAGAAAATAGTCGGTAGCGGCCAACCGCAAGGTAGAACGAGTATAATATCTTTGAGTAGGAGGATCTTTGATGGTTAAGAGAACCTGACGCGCGTAGTAAAAAACCGTAGAGCCGCAGCTAGGTGCCCGGAGGAAGCAGACGTCTGGTGACAGCGCTAAGGTAGGTCGCTGCCCCTGACAAAACTTTAGCACGTAAATGAGAGAAGGTATATAATCATTTCAAATTGGATTTTGTTAGATAATGTTCAGGGCTAGGATTTGTATGTCCAAGGTTTGACGCAGTAGCGTTTTGTAAAATTTTTTGTAACAGTGATTCGTGCTACGCAAATGTTTGAAACAGGTTTTGTGTATGAATAAAAAATTTAACAATGTATGTATTGTGATCAACATTGTGTTTATATCAAACAGCCTGAATTATAATCCGTATTCTTTGCTTGTGTTGAATATGAAAATGAGTAGTAAACTAAAGTTACCCACCAATGAAAGAACCAAGTAAACATGAGGGCCAGAAGTTAATTTTCCAGTGCCATCTCAATGCCATTGCACAAACGGCATTATTCTCTTAAACTTGATTGCTGAGTCAAATACACGTTGCATTTCTGGCAAAATGGAGGAGTGCAAGAAACAAGTTCACAGACGCAGTCAGATGCAGGTTTGCTGAATAATTAATTTAGAACAATCTTATCACTGATACTTTCATAGAATAAAAGGATACAATTTTGGTTGGATACTTTCAACACGTTAGAAAGTCTGCCACTCTGACACGTCCTTACAATTATCCGTGTTTGCGTACAACGTCCGCGTCAAACCTAAGTGTCTCACTGATGGCTACTGCGTCAAGCTCACGTAGAGGCAGAGCAAGCTGTTCAGCATCTGACTCGGTCACTGTGACATCTGTACGGGTTTAACGGTTCATTTGTGCGTGCGTACTGGAGTGACCAATTTGTTGGCCTAAAAATTATTATAATTGTGAAAGTAACTATGTCTGCTACGTTTTGAGGAATAAACATACTGAACCGATTTTTATGGAATCTGGTACGGGAATAGGTTGAATCCTAAACAAGAACATGGACGACTAGAGAAAGAAAAAACAAAAAAATTCGACCCATAAGAGGGTTAAGTAGGGAATGGGACATTTTTTAGGGTTCCGTAACCTAGTCTGTGAAAACGTTAACATTATAGGATCACTTTTTTTTGTCCATCTGTCGGTTTGTCTGTCTGTCTGTCGGTCTGTTCGGGTGTTCAAAACCCCTTTGCGCATGGACGGACAGATGTATCATGTTGAAATTTGTATCACGCATTAAGATTTAAGGTCCCTTGGGGTTTTCTAGAAAAGTGAAGCATCTAAGTTAATGCTGTCAAAAGATACGGCCATTCATGTCACATATTTTGATACTCGAAAACTCACCCGTCAAAAGCAATTGGATACTTTCTGTAGACCTACAATCATGAAATTTGGAAGAAGCAAGGTTGACACTACACGTAAAGGAAAAGAATTAGAAAATCATTAATTTGTAATTCATCACACGAATCTCTTTTGTCACTTGTTATCCGCTTTCGAATTCGAAATTAAAAGATTCTGGAAAGTCTTGGTATACCTGGGACCATTACTTGACAATGTTAATGTCAATAACAGGCAAAAATCGTTGTGACTGTCGATACCCGAAATGGATGAACTGTCTATACACATAATAAAGTTTGTACGAAACAGTGTGCGAGTCCTACTGGCAAACTGGCCAGTTTTCTTTACATCAAGTCAGCGTTTCGGAGTATTTCTGGATTATTCCGTTGCAGTAAGAATGAAATATTTGAGGTGTTGCAACAAAAGAATACGACAATAAGCCCGAGAAAATTATTTAAAACAGTGGCGTCGGGAAAGCCTTCACAAACGTAACATTAACATGGTTAATGCCTCAATAAGTCAGATATAGCGCACAGTTCTGAAGAGCTAGAGAGACATTAGGTCTGTCATAAGCACGTTTCATTTTAGACAATGAGCGTCAGGTGTGTGTTATAATTTCAGAGACGCTTGAAGATGCTCAAGGAATGCGTCACTGACATTGTGCAATTAAGAGAGACGTCTGGCCTTTTCTGCTTATAAGATAGTAATTCCGACTAAAAGTTGATTTTGGAATGATCATAAATAATCGTAAAAAGCGTATATTTCTTGTGGACAACTCTATGCGGTGGGGTCACATATTGCGACCCAAAAAACGTTTAAGCTAATGTAAAAAAGGTCAAAAATGATCTTTTAGAACTGTTTTAAGGTAAGATCATGCAATAAACAGTTTGAAGAAAGAATGTTTGAAGTTTTTAATATTTTTAACTAAGATTCGACACATGAAGAAGTAATGAGAATACATTAGTATGTATCTATAAAACGGCGTTACGTAAATGTATGCGTACACCCATATATATCTGTACCACTATAGACCCAGATATTTATAAAGATAAGGATTTCTGGTCAGACGAGTGTAGAGAAATAACAGTAGGAGAAATGGTATACCGGGAGTAGGATTTGTTATGAACAGGAAGGCAGGGCAGAGACTGAGTTACTGTGAATTGTTCAATGATAATGTTGTTCTCATCAGCATCGACAGCAAACCAATGCCGACCAAATAGTTCAGGTTTATGCATGTCGATGCCGTAAAAAGAAGTTGAAGAGGAAGTGTATGAGAATACTGAACGAGTAATTCATTATGTAAAGAGCAACTAAAATCCAATAGTGGTGCGTGATAGGAATCTGGTTGTAGAGGAAGCAGTAGAAGAAAGGATTACGGGAGATTATGGACTAGGTAACCGGAATAAGAGACGAAGAAGACTGAGTTCTGGGAATAAATGTCAGCTCTTAATAGCGAATACCCTAGTCAAAAGTCATAAGGGGTAGAAGTATGCTTGGAAAGGCCGCACGGCTAGCCGCGCGGTCTAACTTGCTGCTTCCCGAGCGGGAAGGCATGCAGGTCCCCGGCATGAATCCGCCCGGCGAATTAGTGTAGGGGGCCGGTGTGCCGCCCAGCCTATGAATGGTGTTTCAGGCCATTTTAAATCAGCCTCGGAGAATGCGGGCTGGTTTCCCTTAATCCACCTCAGTTAAACTATGTCAGCGATTGCTGGGCAAACGCTGTCTCCACGTTCGAGTACACCATAATTACTCTACCACGCAAACGTTTGGGACTACATTCGTCTGGTGTGAGACGTTCCCAGAGGAGGTCCACGGTTGCCGAACTGCTCGATAACCCTGGTGTGGGGCGGCGGAGGGATGGGTGGACTCCTGTGGCCTGTTTTGGGGTTGTGAACCACTGAGGGCTACGGCGGGACGAAACCTCTCTGTCCTTTCTAGGTGCCCGGTTCAGTACACAATACACATACAATGCTTGGAAAAGACGGGGGAGGTAGAGGAAGATTTCATTTGGATTACGTCAAGTTCAGGCAGAGATACCGAAATAAAATACGGGGCTGTAGGGTGTACCGAGGATCAAATGTAGACTCAGTCCACAATTTAGTAATTATGAAGAGTTAGCTAAAGTTTAAGAGGAGAGCCGGGAAGAAACGGTGTGCAAAGGAGTGGGATACAGATAAACCAAGTAATGTAGAGACATGCTTGAGGTTCTCTGAGACTGTAAGATCTGCGATACTGGAGAGCTCTGCAGACTGTTCAGTTGAAGAGGAATAACATCTTTAAAAAGGCAATGACAGAAATTGGAAAGAAAAACGTATGTACAAGGATATAAGTACGAGAAAGGTAACTGAGAAAAAATCATAGGTAACAAGAAATATTCAGTTGATCGACGAAGGAAGGAAGTAAAAAGAAGTTCAGGTAAATTCCGGAATACAGAAATACATGTCACTTAGGAGTGAAAGAAATGAGAAATGCTGGGAAGGCTAGATGCCTCTGCATGTACAAAAGTCAAAACAACCTTCGGTGAAATTAAAAGCAAACGCGGTAACATTAAGAGTGCAATTGGAATTCCACTGTTAAATGCAGAAGAGAGGGCGTACAATGCCCTTCTGTAGCACTGCAGCGAGAAGGAAGTGACTCTCCCTTACTTCTCTGGTTTCTGTATCACTAACCTGGTGTCTTGCTGCTTCGGTAGTCCCTCGTTGCACAATAGTAGCGCTCAGGCATGAGGTTTAGTGTAGGTTTTTGTTCCTGCTGGTGTAGGGTGTGTCGGGATGCCCGTTATTAAATGTTAACAACAATTTTTATTATACTCGTTTTAATAAAGAAAATACTTTGAGGCACACGTCATAGAATTTTCAATCTGCCGGCTCTTGGCTAAGCCATAATATTCAACCCTTTACATCACATTAACACATTTCTCACTTTTCATACTCGTGATATACATTACCCACGACATGTGGCTTTCAATGATAACTGACCTTCAGTTTATATTTTGTTTAACAGCTGGACCGTTCTTTTGGAGCCACCCCCGGTTACTAGACCGTGCTTTTTGAGTGGCGCCTCTCTTCCCGATGGACAAGAGAGACCCCACCTTTCTCCCTCAGTCGATAAGGACACGTTTCGTTTATGTATCCAAACTTTCAGCATATGGGCGTTTAGATCGCTGTTGCCAGGCGGATCTGATGTCACGTTTGCGGACATTGTGACGGAAGTTTGTCTCGGAACACTGTCTCAGACGGTAAGATCTTACTCCCGAATAGTCGGATCGTGTCCCTACTAAGGGCGCATAAGTGGCGCCTCTCTTCCCGATGGACAAGAGAGACCCCACCTTTCTCCCTCAGTCGATAAGGACACGTTTCGTTTATGTATCCAAACTTTCAGCATATGGGCGTTTAGATCGCTGTTGCCAGGCGGATCTGATGTCACGTTTGCGGACATTGTGACGGAAGTTTGTCTCGGAACACTGTCTCAGACGGTAAGATCTTACTCCCGAATAGTCGGATCGTGTCCCTACTAAGGGCGCATAAGTGGCGCCTCTCTTCCCGATGGACAAGAGAGACCCCACCTTTCTCCCTCAGTCGATAAGGACACGTTTCGTTTATGTATCCAAACTTTCAGCATATGGGCGTTTAGATCGCTGTTGCCAGGCGGATCTGATGTCACGTTTGCGGACATTGTGACGGAAGTTTGTCTCGGAACACTGTCTCAGACGGTAAGATCTTACTCCCGAATAGTCGGATCGTGTCCCTACTAAGGGCGCATAAGTGGCGCCTCTCTTCCCGATGGACAAGAGAGACCCCACCTTTCTCCCTCAGTCGATAAGGACACGTTTCGTTTATGTATCCAAACTTTCAGCATATGGGCGTTTAGATCGCTGTTGCCAGGCGGATCTGATGTCACGTTTGCGGACATTGTGACGGAAGTTTGTCTCGGAACACTGTCTCAGACGGTAAGATCTTACTCCCGAATAGTCGGATCGTGTCCCTACTAAGGGCGCATAAGTGGCGCCTCTCTTCCCGATGGACAAGAGAGACCCCACCTTTCTCCCTCAGTCAATAAGGACACGTTTCGTTTATGTATCCAAACTTTCAGCATATGGGCGTTTAGATCGCTGTTGCCAGGCGGATCTGATGTCACGTTTGCGGACATTGTGACGGAAGTTTGTCTCGGAACACTGTCTCAGACGGTAAGATCTTACTCCCGAATAGTCGGATCGTGTCCCTACTAAGGGCGCATAAGTGGCGCCTCTCTTCCCGATGGACAAGAGAGACCCCACCTTTCTCCCTCAGTCGATAAGGACACGTTTCGTTTATGTATCCAAACTTTCAGCATATGGGCGTTTAGATCGCTGTTGCCAGGCGGATCTGATGTCACGTTTGCGGACATTGTGACGGAAGTTTGTCTCGGAACACTGTCTCAGACGGTAAGATCTTACTCCCGAATAGTCGGATCGAGTCCCTACTAAGGGCGCATAAGTGGCGCCTCTCTTCCCGATGGACAAGAGAGACCCCACCTTTCTCCCTCAGTCGATAAGGACACGTTTCGTTTATGTATCCAAACTTTCAGCATATGGGCGTTTAGATCGCTGTTGCCAGGCGGATCTGATGTCACGTTTGCGGACATTGTGACGGAAGTTTGTCTCGGAACACTGTCTCAGACGGTAAGATCTTACTCCCGAATAGTCGGATCGTGTCCCTACTAAGGGCGCATAAGTGGCGCCTCTCTTCCCGATGGACAAGAGAGACCCCACCTTTCTCCCTCAGTCAATAAGGACACGTTTCGTTTATGTATCCAAACTTTCAGCATATGGGCGTTTAGATCGCTGTTGCCAGGCGGATCTGATGTCACGTTTGCGGACATTGTGACGGAAGTTTGTCTCGGAACACTGTCTCAGACGGTAAGATCTTACTCCCGAATAGTCGGATCGTGTCCCTACTGAGGGCGCATAAGTGGCGCCTCTCTTCCCGATGGACAAGAGAGACCCCACCTTTCTCCCTCAGTCAATAAGGACACGTTTCGTTTATGTATCCAAACTTTCAGCATATGGGCGTTTAGATCGCTGTTGCCAGGCGGATCTGATGTCACGTTTGCGGACATTGTGACGGAAGTTTGTCTCGGAACACTGTCTCAGACGGTAAGATCTTACTCCCGAATAGTCGGATCGTGTCCCTACTAAGGGCGCATAAGTGGCGCCTCTCTTCCCGATGGACAAGAGAGACCCCACCTTTCTCCCTCAGTCGATAAGGACACGTTTCGTTTATGTATCCAAACTTTCAGCATATGGGCGTTTAGATCGCTGTTGCCAGGCGGATCTGATGTCACGTTTGCGGACATTGTGACGGAAGTTTGTCTCGGAACACTGTCTCAGACGGTAAGATCTTACTCCCGAATAGTCGGATCGTGTCCCTACTAAGGGCGCATAAGTGGCGCCTCTCTTCCCGATGGACAAGAGAGACCCCACCTTTCTCCCTCAGTCGATAAGGACACGTTTCGTTTATGTATCCAAACTTTCAGCATATGGGCGTTTAGATCGCTGTTGCCAGGCGGATCTGATGTCACGTTTGCGGACATTGTGACGGAAGTTTGTCTCGGAACACTGTCTCAGACGGTAAGATCTTACTCCCGAATAGTCGGATCGTGTCCCTACTAAGGGCGCATAAGTGGCGCCTCTCTTCCCGATGGACAAGAGAGACCCCACCTTTCTCCCTCAGTCGATAAGGACACGTTTCGTTTATGTATCCAAACTTTCAGCATATGGGCGTTTAGATCGCTGTTGCCAGGCGGATCTGATGTCACGTTTGCGGACATTGTGACGGAAGTTTGTCTCGGAACACTGTCTCAGACGGTAAGATCTTACTCCCGAATAGTCGGATCGTGTCCCTACTAAGGGCGCATAAGTGGCGCCTCTCTTCCCGATGGACAAGAGAGACCCCACCTTTCTCCCTCAGTCAATAAGGACACGTTTCGTTTATGTATCCAAACTTTCAGCATATGGGCGTTTAGATCGCTGTTGCCAGGCGGATCTGATGTCACGTTTGCGGACATTGTGACGGAAGTTTGTCTCGGAACACTGTCTCAGACGGTAAGATCTTACTCCCGAATAGTCGGATCGTGTCCCTACTAAGGGCGCATAAGTGGCGCCTCTCTTCCTGATGGACAAGAGAGACCCCACCTTTCTCCCTCAGTCGATAAGGACACGTTTCGTTTATGTATCCAAACTTTCAGCATATGGGCGTTTAGATCGCTGTTGCCAGGCGGATCTGATGTCACGTTTGCGGACATTGTGACGGAAGTTTGTCTCGGAACACTGTCTCAGACGGTAAGATCTTACTCCCGAATAGTCGGATCGTGTCCCTACTAAGGGCGCATAAGTGGCGCCTCTCTTCCCGATGGACAAGAGAGACCCCACCTTTCTCCCTCAGTCGATAAGGACACGTTTCGTTTATGTATCCAAACTTTCAGCATATGGGCGTTTAGATCGCTGTTGCCAGGCGGATCTGATGTCACGTTTGCGGACATTGTGACGGAAGTTTGTCTCGGAACACTGTCTCAGACGGTAAGATCTTACTCCCGAATAGTCGGATCGTGTCCCTACTAAGGGCGCATAAGTGGCGCCTCTCTTCCCGATGGACAAGAGAGACCCCACCTTTCTCCCTCAGTCGATAAGGACACGTTTCGTTTATGTATCCAAACTTTCAGCATATGGGCGTTTAGATCGCTGTTGCCAGGCGGATCTGATGTCGCGTTTGCGGACATTGTGACGGAAGTTTGTCTCGGAACACTGTCTCAGACGGTAAGATCTTACTCCCGAATAGTCGGATCGTGTCCCTACTAAGGGCGCATAAGTGGCGCCTCTCTTCCCGATGGACAAGAGAGACCCCACCTTTCTCCCTCAGTCAATAAGGACACGTTTCGTTTATGTATCCAAACTTTCAGCATATGGGCGTTTAGATCGCTGTTGCCAGGCGGATCTGATGTCACGTTTGCGGACATTGTGACGGAAGTTTGTCTCGGAACACTGTCTCAGACGGTAAGATCTTACTCCCGAATAGTCGGATCGTGTCCCTACTAAGGGCGCATAAGTGGCGCCTCTCTTCCGATGGACAAGAGAGACCCCACCTTTCTCCCTCAGTCAATAAGGACACGTTTCGTTTATGTATCCAAACTTTCAGCATATGGGCGTTTAGATCGCTGTTGCCAGGCGGATCTGATGTCACGTTTGCGGACATTGTGACGGAAGTTTGTCTCGGAACACTGTCTCAGACGGTAAGATCTTACTCCCGAATAGTCGGATCGTGTCCCTACTAAGGGCGCATAAGTGGCGCCTCTGTTCCCGATGGACAAGAGAGACCCCACCTTTCTCCCTCAGTCGATAAGGACACGTTTCGTTTATGTATCCAAACTTTCAGCATATGGGCGTTTAGATCGCTGTTGCCAGGCGGATCTGATGTCACGTTTGCGGACATTGTGACGGAAGTTTGTCTCGGAACACTGTCTCAGACGGTAAGATCTTACTCCCGAATAGTCGGATCGTGTCCCTACTAAGGGCGCATAAGTGGCGCCTCTCTTCCCGATGGACAAGAGAGACCCCACCTTTCTCCCTCAGTCGATAAGGACACGTTTCGTTTATGTATCCAAACTTTCAGCATATGGGCGTTTAGATCGCTGTTGCCAGGCGGATCTGATGTCACGTTTGCGGACATTGTGACGGAAGTTTGTCTCGGAACACTGTCTCAGACGGTAAGATCTTACTCCCGAATAGTCGGATCGTGTCCCTACTAAGGGCGCATAAGTGGCGCCTCTCTTCCCGATGGACAAGAGAGACCCCACCTTTCTCCCTCAGTCAATAAGGACACGTTTCGTTTATGTATCCAAACTTTCAGCATATGGGCGTTTAGATCGCTGTTGCCAGGCGGATCTGATGTCACGTTTGCGGACATTGTGACGGAAGTTTGTCTCGGAACACTGTCTCAGACGGTAAGATCTTACTCCCGAATAGTCGGATCGTGTCCCTACTAAGGGCGCATAAGTGGCGCCTCTCTTCCCGATGGACAAGAGAGACCCCACCTTTCTCCCTCAGTCAATAAGGACACGTTTCGTTTATGTATCCAAACTTTCAGCATATGGGCGTTTAGATCGCTGTTGCCAGGCGGATCTGATGTCACGTTTGCGGACATTGTGACGGAAGTTTGTCTCGGAACAGTGTCTCAGACGGTAAGATCTTACTCCCGAATAGTCGGATCGTGTCCCTACTAAGGGCGCATAAGTGGCGCCTCTCTTCCCGATGGACAAGAGAGACCCCACCTTTCTCCCTCAGTCGATAAGGACACGTTTCGTTTATGTATCCAAACTTTCAGCATATGGGCGTTTAGATCGCTGTTGCCAGGCGGATCTGATGTCGCGTTTGCGGACATTGTGACGGAAGTTTGTCTCGGAACACTGTCTCAGACGGTAAGATCTTACTCCCGAATAGTCGGATCGTGTCCCTACTAAGGGCGCATAAGTGGCGCCTCTCTTCCCGATGGACAAGAGAGACCCCACCTTTCTCCCTCAGTCTATAAGGACACGTTTCGTTTATGTATCCAAACTTTCAGCATATGGGCGTTTAGATCGCTGTTGCCAGGCGGATCTGATGTCACGTTTGCGGACATTGTGACGGAAGTTTGTCTCGGAACACTGTCTCAGACGGTAAGATCTTACTCCCGAATAGTCGGATCGTGTCCCTACTAAGGGCGCATAAGTGGCGCCTCTCTTCCCGATGGACAAGAGAGACCCCACCTTTCTCCCTCAGTCGATAAGGACACGTTTCGTTTATGTATCCAAACTTTCAACATATGGGCGTTTAGATCGCTGTTGCCAGGCGGATCTGATGTCACGTTTGCGGACATTGTGACGGAAGTTTGTCTCGGAACACTGTCTCAGACGGTAAGATCTTACTCCCGAATAGTCGGATCGTGTCCCTACTAAGGGCGCATAAGTGGCGCCTCTCTTCCCGATGGACAAAAGGGACCCCACCTTTCTCCCTCAGTCGATAAGCACACGTTTCGTTTATGTATCCAAACTTTCAGCATATGGGCGTTTAGATCCCTGTTGCCAGGCGGATCTGATGTCACGTTTGCGGACATTGTGACGGAAGTTTGTCTCGGAACACTGTCTCAGACGGTAAGATCTTACTCCCGAATAGTCGGATCGTGTCCCTACTAAGGGCGCATAAGTGGCGCCTCTCTTCCCGATGGACAAGAGAGACCCCACCTTTCTCCCTCAGTCAATAAGGACACGTTTCGTTTATGTATCCAAACTTTCAGCATATGGGCGTTTAGATCGCTGTTGCCAGGTGGATCTGATGTCACGTTTGCGGACATTGTGACGGAAGTTTGTCTCGGAACACTGTCTCAGACGGTATGATCTTACTCCCGAATAGTCGGATCGTGTCCCTACTAAGGGCGCATAAGTGGCGCCTCTCTTCCCGATGGACAAGAGAGACCCCACCTTTCTCCCTCAGTCAATAAGGACACGTTTCGTTTATGTATCCAAACTTTCAGCATATGGGCGTTTAGATCGCTGTTGCCAGGCGGATCTGATGTCACGTTTGCGGACATTGTGACGGAAGTTTGTCTCGGAACACTGTCTCAGACGGTAAGATCTTACTCCCGAATAGTCGGATCGTGTCCCTACTAAGGGCGCATAAGTGGCGCCTCTCTTCCCGATGGACAAGAGAGACCCCACCTTTCTCCCTCAGTCAATAAGGACACGTTTCGTTTATGTATCCAAACATTCAGCATATGGGCGTTTAGATCGCTGTTGCCAGGCGGATCTGATGTCACGTTTGCGGACATTGTGACGGAAGTTTGTCTCGGAACACTGTCTCAGACGGTAAGATCTTACTCCCGAATAGTCGGATCGTGACCCTACTAAGGGCGCATAAGTGGCGCCTCTCTTCCCGATGGACAAGAGAGACCCCACCTTTCTCCCTCAGTCGATAAGGACACGTTTCGTTTATGTATCCAAACTTTCAGCATATGGGCGTTTAGATCGCTGTTGCCAGGCGGATCTGACGTCACGTTTGCGGACATTGTGACGGAAGTTTGTCTCGGAACACTGTCTCAGACGGTAAGATCCTACTCCCGAAAAGTCGGATCGTGTCCCTACTAAGGGCGCATAAGTGGCGCCTCTCTTCCCGATGGACAAGAGAGACCCCACCTTTCTCCCTCAGTCGATAAGGACACGTTTCGTTTATGTATCCTAACTTTCAGCATATGGGCGTTTAGATCGCTGTTGCCAGGCGGATCTGATGTCACGTTTGCGGACATTGTGACGGAAGTTTGTCTCGGAACACTGTCTCAGACGGTAAGATCTTACTCCCGAATAGTCGGATCGTGTCCCTACTAAGGGCGCATAAGTGGCGCCTCTCTTCCCGATGGACAAGAGAGACCCCACCTTTCTCCCTCAGTCGATAAGGACACGTTTCGTTTATGTATCCAAACTTTCAGCATATGGGCGTTTAGATCGCTGTTGCCAGGCGGATCTGATGTCACGTTTGCGGACATTGTGACGGAAGTTTGTCTCGGAACACTGTCTCAGACGGTAAGATCTTACTCCCGAATAGTCGGATCGTGTCCCTACTAAGGGCGCATAAGTGGCGCCTCTCTTCCCGATGGACAAGAGAGACCCCACCTTTCTCCCTGAGTCAATAAGGACACGTTTCGTTTATGTATCCAAACTTTCAGCATATGGGCGTTTAGATCGCTGTTGCCAGGCGGATCTGATGTCACGTTTGCGGACATTGTGACGGAAGTTTGTCTCGGAACACTGTCTCAGACGGTAAGATCTTACTCCCGAATAGTCGGATCGTGTCCCTACTAAGGGCGCATAAGTGGCGCCTCTCTTCCCGATGGACAAGAGAGACCCCACCTTTCTCCCTCAGTCAATAAGGACACGTTTCGTTTATGTATCCAAACTTTCAGCATATGGGCGTTTAGATCGCTGTTGCCATGCGGATCTGATGTCACGTTTGCGGACATTGTGACGGAAGTTTGTCTCGGAACACTGTCTCAGACGGTAAGATCTTACTCCCGAATAGTCGGATCGTGTCCCTACTAAGGGCGCATAAGTGGCGCCTCTCTTCCCGATGGACAAGAGAGACCCCACCTTTCTCCCTCAGTCAATAAGTACACGTTTCGTTTATGTATCCAAACTTTCAGCATGTGGGCGTTTAGATCGCTGTTGCCAGGCGGATCTGATGTCACGTTTGCGGACATTGTGACGGAAGTTTGTCTCGGAACACTGTCTCAGACGGTAAGATCTTACTCCCGAATAGTCGGATCGTGTCCCTACTAAGGGCGCATAAGTGGCGCCTCTCTTCCCGATGGACAAGAGAGACCCCACCTTTCTCCCTCAGTCAATAAGGACACGTTTCGTTTATGTATCCAAACTTTCAGCATATGGGCGTTTAGATCGCTGTTGCCAGGCGGATCTGATGTCACGTTTGCGGACATTGTGACGGAAGTTTGTCTCGGAACACTGTCTCAGACGGTAAGATCTTACTCCCGAATAGTCGGATCGTGTCCCTACTAAGGGCGCATAAGTGGCGCCTCTCTTCCCGATGGACAAGAGAGACCCCACCTTTCTCCCTCAGTCGATAAGGACACGTTTCGTTTATGTATCCAAACTTTCAGCATATGGGCGTTTAGATCGCTGTTGCCAGGCGGATCTGATGTCACGTTTGCGGACATTGTGACGGAAGTTTGTCTCGGAACACTGTCTCAGACGGTAAGATCTTACTCCCGAATAGTCGGATCGTGTCCCTACTAAGGGCGCATAAGTGGCGCCTCTCTTCCCGATGGACAAGAGAGACCCCACCTTTCTCCCTCAGTCAATAAGGACACGTTTCGTTTATGTATCCAAACTTTCAGCATATGGGCGTTTAGATCGCTGTTGCCAGGCGGATCTGATGTCACGTTTGCGGACATTGTGACGGAAGTTTGTCTCGGAACACTGTCTCAGACGGTAAGATCCTACTCCTGAATAGTCGGATCGTGTCCCTACTAAGGGCGCATAAGTGGCGCCTCTCTTCCCGATGGACAAGAGAGACCCCACCTTTCTCCCTCAGTCAATAAGGACACGTTTCGTTTATGTATCCAAACTTTCAGCATATGGGCGTTTAGATCGCTGTTGCCAGGCGGATCTGATGTCACGTTTGCGGACATTGTGACGGAAGTTTGTCTCGGAACACTGTCTCAGACGGTAAGATCTTACTCCCGAATAGTCGGATCGTGTCCCTACTAAGGGCGCATAAGTGGCGCCTCTCTTCCCGATGGACAAGAGAGACCCCACCTTTCTCCCTCAGTCAATAAGGACACGTTTCGTTTATGTATCCAAACTTTTAGCATATGGGCGTTTAGATCGCTGTTGCCAGGCGGATCTGATGTCACGTTTGCGGACATTGTGACGGAAGTTTGTCTCGGAACACTGTCTCAGACGGTAAGATCTTACTCCCGAATAGTCGGATCGTGTCCCTACTAAGGGCGCATAAGTGGCGCCTCTCTTCCCGATGGACAAGAGAGACCCCACCTTTCTCCCTCAGTCAATAAGGACACGTTTCGTTTATGTATCCAAACTTTCAGCATATGGGCGTTTAGATCGCTGTTGCCAGGCGGATCTGATGTCACGTTTGCGGACATTGTGACGGAAGTTTGTCTCGGAACACTGTCTCAGACGGTAAGATCTTACTCCCGAATAGTCGGATCGTGTCCCTACTAAGGGCGCATAAGTGGCGCCTCTCTTCCCGATGGACAAGAGAGACCCCACCTTTCTCCCTCAGTCAATAAGGACACGTTTCGTTTATGTATCCAAACTTTCAGCATATGGGCGTTTAGATCGCTGTTGCCAGGCGGATCTGATGTCACGTTTGCGGACATTGTGACGGAAGTTTGTCTCGGAACACTGTCTCAGACGGTAAGATCTTACTCCCGAATAGTCGGATCGTGTCCCTACTAAGGGCGCATAAGTGGCGCCTCTCTTCCCGAAGGACAAGAGAGACCCCACCTTTCTCCCTCAGTCAATAAGGACACGTTTCGTTTATGTATCCAAACTTTCAGCATATGGGCGTTTAGTTCGCTGTTGCCAGGCGGATCTGATGTCACGTTTGCGGACATTGTGACGGAAGTTTGTCTCGGAACACTGTCTCAGACGGTAAGATCTTACTCCCGAATAGTCGGATCGTGTCCCTACTAAGGGCGCATAAGTGGCGCCTCTCTTCCCGATGGACAAGAGAGACCCCACCTTTCTCCCTCAGTCAATAAGGACACGTTTCGTTTATGTATCCAAACTTTCAGCATATGGGCGTTTAGATCGCTGTTGCCAGGCGGATCTGATGTCACGTTTGCGGACATTGTGACGGAAGTTTGTCTCGGAACACTGTCTCAGACGGTAAGATCTTACTCCCGAATAGTCGGATCGTGTCCCTACTAAGGGCGCATAAGTGGCGCCTCTCTTCCCGATGGACAAGAGAGACCCCACCTTTCTCCCTCAGTCAATAAGGACACGTTTCGTTTATGTATCCAAACTTTCAGCATATGGGCGTTTAGATCGCTGTTGCCAGGCGGATCTGATGTCACGTTTGCGGACATTGTGACGGAAGTTTGTCTCGGAACACTGTCTCAGACGGTAAGATCTTACTCCCGAATAGTCGGATCGTGTCCCTACTAAGGGCACATAAGTGGCGCCTCTCTTCCCGATGGACAAGAGAGACCCCACCTTTCTCCCTCAGTCAATAAGGACACGTTTCTTTTATGTATCCAAACTTTCAGCATATGGGCGTTTAGATCGCTGTTGCCAGGCGGATCTGATGTCACGTTTGCGGACATTGTGACGGAAGTTTGTCTCGGAACACTGTCTCAGACGGTAAGATCTTACTCCCGAATAGTCGGATCGTGTCCCTACTAAGGGCGCATAAGTGGCGCCTCT
Source organism: Schistocerca piceifrons (assembly GCF_021461385.2). NCBI lineage: Eukaryota > Metazoa > Arthropoda > Insecta > Orthoptera > Acrididae > Schistocerca > Schistocerca piceifrons. The sequence goes on from NC_060139.1 coordinate 407,614,253, forward strand.
CTTCCCGATGGACAAGAGAGACCCCACCTTTCTCCCTCAGTCAATAAGCACACGTTTCGTTTATGTATCCAAACTTTCAGCATATGGGCGTTTAGATCGCTGTTGCCAGGCGGATCTGATGTCACGTTTGCGGACATTGTGACGGAAGTTTGTCTCGGAACACTGTCTCAGACGGTAAGATCTTACTCCCGAATAGTCGGATCGTGTCCCTACTAAGGGCGCATAAGTGGCGCCTCTCTTCCCGATGGACAAGAGAGACCCCACCTTTCTCCCTCAGTCAATAAGGACACGTTTCGTTTATGTATCCAAACTTTCAGCATGTGGGCGTTTAGATCGCTGTTGCCAGGCGGATCTGATGTCACGTTTGCGGACATTGTGACGGAAGTTTGTCTCGGAACACTGTCTCAGACGGTAAGATCTTACTCCCGAATAGTCGGATCGTGTCCCTACTAAGGGCGCATAAGTGGCGCCTCTCTTCCCGATGGACAAGAGAGACCCCACCTTTCTCCCTCAGTCAATAAGGACACGTTTCGTTTATGTATCCAAACTTTCAGCATATGGGCGTTTAGATCGCTGTTGCCAGGCGGATCTGATGTCACGTTTGCGGACATTGTGACGGAAGTTTGTCTCGGAACACTGTCTCAGACGGTAAGATCTTACTCCCGAATAGTCGGATCGTGTCCCTACTAAGGGCGCATAAGTGGCGCCTCTCTTCCCGATGGACAAGAGAGACCCCACCTTTCTCCCTCAGTCAATAAGGACACGTTTCGTTTATGTATCCAAACTTTCAGCATATGGGCGTTTAGATCGCTGTTGCCATGCGGATCTGATGTCACGTTTGCGGACATTGTGACGGAAGTTTGTCTCGGAACACTGTCTCAGACGGTAAGATCTTACTCCCGAATAGTCGGATCGTGTCCCTACTAAGGGCGCATAAGTGGCGCCTCTCTTCCCGATGGACAAGAGAGACCCCACCTTTCTCCCTCAGTCAATAAGTACACGTTTCGTTTATGTATCCAAACTTTCAGCATGTGGGCGCTTAGATCGCTGTTGCCAGGCGGATCTGATGTCACGTTTGCGGACATTGTGACGGAAGTTTGTCTCGGAACACTGTCTCAGACGGTAAGATCTTACTCCCGAATAGTCGGATCGTGTCCCTACTAAGGGCGCATAAGTGGCGCCTCTCTTCCCGATGGACAAGAGAGACCCCACCTTTCTCCCTCAGTCAATAAGGACACGTTTCGTTTATGTATCCAAACTTTCAGCATATGGGCGTTTAGATCGCTGTTGCCAGGCGGATCTGATGTCACGTTTGCGGACATTGTGACGGAAGTTTGTCTCGGAACACTGTCTCAGACGGTAAGATCTTACTCCCGAATAGTCGGATCGTGTCCCTACTAAGGGCGCATAAGTGGCGCCTCTCTTCCCGATGGACAAGAGAGACCCCACCTTTCTCCCTCAGTCGATAAGGACACGTTTCGTTTATGTATCCAAACTTTCAGCATATGGGCGTTTAGATCGCTGTTGCCAGGCGGATCTGATGTCACGTTTGCGGACATTGTGACGGAAGTTTGTCTCGGAACACTGTCTCAGACGGTAAGATCTTACTCCCGAATAGTCGGATCGTGTCCCTACTAAGGGCGCATAAGTGGCGCCTCTCTTCCCGATGGACAAGAGAGACCCCACCTTTCTCCCTCAGTCAATAAGGACACGTTTCGTTTATGTATCCAAACTTTCAGCATATGGGCGTTTAGATCGCTGTTGCCAGGCGGATCTGATGTCACGTTTGCGGACATTGTGACGGAAGTTTGTCTCGGAACACTGTCTCAGACGGTAAGATCCTACTCCTGAATAGTCGGATCGTGTCCCTACTAAGGGCGCATAAGTGGCGCCTCTCTTCCCGATGGACAAGAGAGACCCCACCTTTCTCCCTCAGTCAATAAGGACACGTTTCGTTTATGTATCCAAACTTTCAGCATATGGGCGTTTAGATCGCTGTTGCCAGGCGGATCTGATGTCACGTTTGCGGACATTGTGACGGAAGTTTGTCTCGGAACACTGTCTCAGACGGTAAGATCTTACTCCCGAATAGTCGGATCGTGTCCCTACTAAGGGCGCATAAGTGGCGCCTCTCTTCCCGATGGACAAGAGAGACCCCACCTTTCTCCCTCAGTCAATAAGGACACGTTTCGTTTATGTATCCAAACTTTTAGCATATGGGCGTTTAGATCGCTGTTGCCAGGCGGATCTGATGTCACGTTTGCGGACATTGTGACGGAAGTTTGTCTCGGAACACTGTCTCAGACGGTAAGATCTTACTCCCGAATAGTCGGATCGTGTCCCTACTAAGGGCGCATAAGTGGCGCCTCTCTTCCCGATGGACAAGAGAGACCCCACCTTTCTCCCTCAGTCAATAAGGACACGTTTCGTTTATGTATCCAAACTTTCAGCATATGGGCGTTTAGATCGCTGTTGCCAGGCGGATCTGATGTCACGTTTGCGGACATTGTGACGGAAGTTTGTCTCGGAACACTGTCTCAGACGGTAAGATCTTACTCCCGAATAGTCGGATCGTGTCCCTACTAAGGGCGCATAAGTGGCGCCTCTCTTCCCGATGGACAAGAGAGACCCCACCTTTCTCCCTCAGTCAATAAGGACACGTTTCGTTTATGTATCCAAACTTTCAGCATATGGGCGTTTAGATCGCTGTTGCCAGGCGGATCTGATGTCACGTTTGCGGACATTGTGACGGAAGTTTGTCTCGGAACACTGTCTCAGACGGTAAGATCTTACTCCCGAATAGTCGGATCGTGTCCCTACTAAGGGCGCATAAGTGGCGCCTCTCTTCCCGAAGGACAAGAGAGACCCCACCTTTCTCCCTCAGTCAATAAGGACACGTTTCGTTTATGTATCCAAACTTTCAGCATATGGGCGTTTAGTTCGCTGTTGCCAGGCGGATCTGATGTCACGTTTGCGGACATTGTGACGGAAGTTTGTCTCGGAACACTGTCTCAGACGGTAAGATCTTACTCCCGAATAGTCGGATCGTGTCCCTACTAAGGGCGCATAAGTGGCGCCTCTCTTCCCGATGGACAAGAGAGACCCCACCTTTCTCCCTCAGTCAATAAGGACACGTTTCGTTTATGTATCCAAACTTTCAGCATATGGGCGTTTAGATCGCTGTTGCCAGGCGGATCTGATGTCACGTTTGCGGACATTGTGACGGAAGTTTGTCTCGGAACACTGTCTCAGACGGTAAGATCTTACTCCCGAATAGTCGGATCGTGTCCCTACTAAGGGCGCATAAGTGGCGCCTCTCTTCCCGATGGACAAGAGAGACCCCACCTTTCTCCCTCAGTCGATAAGGACACGTTTCGTTTATGTATCCAAACTTTCAGCATATGGGCGTTTAGATCGCTGTTGCCAGGCGGATCTGATGTCACGTTTGCGGACATTGTGACGGAAGTTTGTCTCGGAACACTGTCTCAGACGGTAAGATCTTACTCCCGAATAGTCGGATCGTGTCCCTACTAAGGGCGCATAAGTGGCGCCTCTCTTCCCGATGGACAAGAGAGACCCCACCTTTCTCCCTCAGTCAATAAGGACACGTTTCGTTTATGTATCCAAACTTTCAGCATATGGGCGTTTAGATCGCTGTTGCCAGGCGGATCTGATGTCACGTTTGCGGACATTGTGACGGAAGTTTGTCTCGGAACACTGTCTCAGACGGTAAGATCTTACTCCCGAATAGTCGGATCGTGTCCCTACTAAGGGCGCATAAGTGGCGCCTCTCTTCCCGATGGACAAGAGAGACCCCACCTTTCTCCCTCAGTCAATAAGGACACGTTTCGTTTATGTATCCAAACTTTCAGCATATGGGCGTTTAGATCGCTGTTGCCAGGCGGATCTGATGTCACGTTTGCGGACATTGTGACGGAAGTTTGTCTCGGAACACTGTCTCAGACGGTAAGATCTTACTCCCGAATAGTCGGATCGTGTCCCTACTAAGGGCGCATAAGTGGCGCCTCTCTTCCCGATGGACAAGAGAGACCCCACCTTTCTCCCTCAGTCGATAAGGACACGTTTCGTTTATGTATCCAAACTTTCAGCATATGGGCGTTTAGATCGCTGTTGCCAGGCGGATCTGATGTCACGTTTGCGGACATTGTGACGGAAGTTTGTCTCGGAACACTGTCTCAGACGGTAAGATCTTACTCCTGAATAGTCGGATCGTGTCCCTACTAAGGGCGCATAAGTGGCGCCTCTCTTCCCGATGGACAAGAGAGACCCCACCTTTCTCCCTCAGTCGATAAGGACACGTTTCGTTTATGTATCCAAACTTTCAGCATATGGGCGTTTAGATCGCTGTTGCCAGGCGGATCTGATGTCACGTTTGCGGACATTGTGACGGAAGTTTGTCTCGGAACACTGTCTCAGACGGTAAGATCTTACTCCCGAATAGTCGGATCGTGTCCCTACTAAGGGCACATAAGTGGCGCCTCTCTTCCCGATGGACAAGAGAGACCCCACCTTTCTCCCTCAGTCAATAAGGACACGTTTCGTTTATGTATCCAAACTTTCAGCATATGGGCGTTTAGATCGCTGTTGCCAGGCGGATCTGATGTCACGTTTGCGGACATTGTGACGGAAGTTTGTCTCGGAACACTGTCTCAGACGGTAAGATCTTACTCCCGAATAGTCGGATCGTGTCCCTACTAAGGGCGCATAAGTGGCGCCTCTCTTCCCGATGGACAAGAGAGACCCCACCTTTCTCCCTCAGTCGATAAGGACACGTTTCGTTTATGTATCCAAACTTTCAGCATATGGGCGTTTAGATCGCTGTTGCCAGGCGGATCTGATGTCACGTTTGCGGACATTGTGACGGAAGTTTGTCTCGGAACACTGTCTCAGACGGTATGATCTTACTCCCGAATAGTCGGATCGTGTCCCTACTAAGGGCGCATAAGTGGCGCCTCTCTTCCCGATGGACAAGAGAGACCCCACCTTTCTCCCTCAGTCGATAAGGACACGTTTCGTTTATGTATCCAAACTTTCAGCATATGGGCGTTTAGATCGCTGTTGCCAGGCGGATCTGATGTCACGTTTGCGGACATTGTGACGGAAGTTTGTCTCGGAACACTGTCTCAGACGGTAAGATCTTACTCCCGAATAGTCGGATCGTGTCCCTACTAAGGGCGCATAAGTGGCGCCTCTCTTCCCGATGGACAAGAGAGACCCCACCTTTCTCCCTCAGTCGATAAGGACACGTTTCGTTTATGTATCCAAACTTTCAGCATATGGGCGTTTAGATCGCTGTTGCCAGGCGGATCTGATGTCACATTTGCGGACATTGTGACGGAAGTTTGTCTCGGAACACTGTCTCAGACGGTAAGATCTTACTCCCGAATAGTCGGATCGTGTCCCTACTAAGGGCGCATAAGTGGCGCCTCTCTTCCCGATGGACAAGAGAGACCCCACCTTTCTCCCTCAGTCAATAAGGACACGTTTCTTTTATGTATCCAAACTTTCAGCATATGGGCGTTTAGATCGCTGTTGCCAGGCGGATCTGATGTCACGTTTGTGGACATTGTGACGGAAGTTTGTCTCGGAACACTGTCTCAGACGGTAAGATCTTACTCCCGAATAGTCGGATCGTGTCCCTACTAAGGGCGCATAAGTGGCGCCTCTCTTCCCGATGGACAAGAGAGACCCCACCTTTCTCCCTCAGTCAATAAGCACACGTTTCGTTTATGTATCCAAACTTTCAGCATATGGGCGTTTAGATCGCTGTTGCCAGGCGGATCTGATGTCACGTTTGCGGACATTGTGACGGAAGTTTGTCTCGGAACACTGTCTCAGACGGTAAGATCTTACTCCCGAATAGTCGGATCGTGTCCCTACTAAGGGCGCATAAGTGGCGCCTCTCTTCCCGATGGACAAGAGAGACCCCACCTTTCTCCCTCAGTCAATAAGGACACGTTTCGTTTATGTATCCAAACTTTCAGCATGTGGGCGTTTAGATCGCTGTTGCCAGGCGGATCTGATGTCACGTTTGCGGACATTGTGACGGAAGTTTGTCTCGGAACACTGTCTCAGACGGTAAGATCTTACTCCCGAATAGTCGGATCGTGTCCCTACTAAGGGCGCATAAGTGGCGCCTCTCTTCCCGATGGACAAGAGAGACCCCACCTTTCTCCCTCAGTCAATAAGGACACGTTTCGTTTATGTATCCAAACTTTCAGCATATGGGCGTTTAGATCGCTGTTGCCAGGCGGATCTGATGTCACGTTTGCGGACATTGTGACGGAAGTTTGTCTCGGAACACTGTCTCAGACGGTAAGATCTTACTCCCGAATAGTCGGATCGTGTCCCTACTAAGGGCGCATAAGTGGCGCCTCTCTTTCCGATGGACAAGAGAGACACCACCTTTCTCCCTCAGTCGATAAGGACACGTTTCGTTTATGTATCCAAACTTTCAGCATATGGGCGTTTAGATCGCTGTTGCCAGGCGGATCTGATGTCACGTCTGCGGACATTGTGACGGAAGTTTGTCTCGGAACACTGTCTCAGACGGTAAGATCTTACTCCCGAATAGTCGGATCGTGTCCCTACTAAGGGCGCATAAGTGGCGCCTCTCTTCCCGATGGACAAGAGAGACCCCACCTTTCTCCCTCAGTCGATAAGGACACGTTTCGTTTATGTATCCAAACTTTCAGCATATGGGCGTTTAGATCGCTGTTGCCAGGCGGATCTGATGTCACGTTTGCGGACATTGTGACGGAAGTTTGTCTCGGAACACTGTCTCAGACGGTAAGATCTTACTCCCGAATAGTCGGATCGTGTCCCTACTAAGGGCGCATAAGTGGCGCCTCTCTTCCCGATGGACAAGAGAGACCCCACCTTTCTCCCTCAGTCAATAAGGACACGTTTCGTTTATGTATCCAAACTTTCAGCATATGGGCGTTTAGATCGTTGTTGCCAGGCGGATCTGATGTCACGTTTGCGGACATTGTGACGGAAGTTTGTCTCGGAACACTGTCTCAGACGGTAAGATCTTACTCCCGAATAGTCGGATCGTGTCCCTACTAAGGGCGCATAAGTGGCGCCTCTCTTCCCGATGGACAAGAGAGACCCCACCTTTCTCCCTCAGTCGATAAGGACACGTTTCGTTTATGTATCCAAACTTTCAGCATATGGGCGTTTAGATCGCTGTTGCCAGGCGGATCTGATGTCACGTTTGCAAACATTGTGACGGAAGTTTGTCTCGGAACACTGTCTCAGACGGTAAGATCTTACTCCCGAATAGTCGGATCGTGTCCCTACTAAGGGCGCATAAGTGGCGCCTCTCTTCCCGATGGACAAGAGAGACCCCACCTTTCTCCCTCAGTCGATAAGGACACGTTTCGTTTATGTATCCAAACTTTCAGCATATGGGCGTTTAGATCGCTGTTGCCAGGCGGATCTGATGTCACGTTTGCGGACATTGTGACGGAAGTTTGTCTCGGAACACTGTCTCAGACGGTAAGATCTTACTCCCGAATAGTCGGATCGTGTCCCTACTAAGGGCGCATAAGTGGCGCCTCTCTTCCCGATGGACAAGAGAGACCCCACCTTTCTCCCTCAGTCAATAAGGACACGTTTCGTTTATGTATCCAAACTTTCAGCATATGGGCGTTTAGATCGCTGTTGCCAGGCGGATCTGATGTCACGTTTGCGGACATTGTGACGGAAGTTTGTCTCGGAACACTGTCTCAGACGGTAAGATCTTACTCCCGAATAGTCGGATCGTGTCCCTACTAAGGGCGCATAAGTGGCGCCTCTCTTCCCGATGGACAAGAGAGACCCCACCTTTCTCCCTCAGTCAATAAGGACACGTTTCGTTTATGTATCCAAACTTTCAGCATATGGGCGTTTAGATCGCTGTTGCCAGGCGGATCTGATGTCACGTTTGCGGACATTGTGACGGAAGTTTGTCTCGGAACACTGTCTCAGACGGTAAGATCTTACTCCCGAATAGTCGGATCGCGTCCCTACTAAGGGCGCATAAGTGGCGCCTCTCTTCCCGATGGACAAGAGAGACCCCACCTTTCTCCCTCAGTCGATAAGGACACGTTTCGTTTATGTATCCAAACTTTCAGCATATGGGCGTTTAGATCGCTGTTGCCAGGCGGATCTGATGTCACGTTTGCGGACATTGTGACGGAAGTTTGTCTCGGAACACTGTCTCAGACGGTAAGATCTTACTCCCGAATAGTCGGATCGTGTCCCTACTAAGGGCGCATAAGTGGCGCCTCGCTTCCCGATGGACAAGAGAGACCCCACCTTTCTCCCTCAGTCGATAAGGACACGTTTCGTTTATGAATCCAAACTTTCAGCATATGGGCGTTTAGATCGCTGTTGCCAGGCGGATCTGATGTCACGTTTGCGGACATTGTGACGGAAGTTTGTCTCGGAACACAGTCTCAGACGGTAAGATCTAACTCCCGAATAGTCGGATCGTGTCCCTACTAAGGGCGCATAAGTGGCGCCACTCTTCCCGATGGACAAGAGAGACCCCACCTTTCTCCCTCAGTCAATAAGGACACGTTTCGTTTATGTATCCAAACTTTCAGCATATGGGCGTTTAGATCGCTGTTGCCAGGCGGATCTGATGTCACGTTTGCGGACATTGTGACGGAAGTTTGTCTCGGAACACTGTCTCAGACGGTAAGATCTTACTCCCGAATAGTCGGATCGTGTCCCTACTAAGGGCGCATAAGTGGCGCCTCTCTTCCCGATGGACAAGAGAGACCCCACCTTTCTCCCTCAGTCAATAAGCACACGTTTCGTTTATGTATCCAAACTTTCAGCATATGGGCGTTTAGATCGCTGTTGCCAGGCGGATCTGATGTCACGTTTGCGGACATTGTGACGGAAGTTTGTCTCGGAACACTGTCTCAGACGGTAAGATCTTACTCCCGAATAGTCGGATCGTGTCCCTACTAAGGGCGCATAAGTGGCGCCTCTCTTCCCGATGGACAAGAGAGACCCCACCTTTCTCCCTCAGTCAATAAGGACACGTTTCGTTTATGTATCCAAACTTTCAGCATGTGGGCGTTTAGATCGCTGTTGCCAGGCGGATCTGATGTCACGTTTGCGGACATTGTGACGGAAGTTTGTCTCGGAACACTGTCTCAGACGGTAAGATCTTACTCCCGAATAGTCGGATCGTGTCCCTACTAAGGGCGCATAAGTGGCGCCTCTCTTCCCGATGGACAAGAGAGACCCCACCTTTCTCCCTCAGTCAATAAGGACACGTTTCGTTTATGTATCCAAACTTTCAGCATATGGGCGTTTAGATCGCTGTTGCCAGGCGGATCTGATGTCACGTTTGCGGACATTGTGACGGAAGTTTGTCTCGGAACACTGTCTCAGACGGTAAGATCTTACTCCCGAATAGTCGGATCGTGTCCCTACTAAGGGCGCATAAGTGGCGCCTCTCTTCCCGATGGACAAGAGAGACCCCACCTTTCTCCCTCAGTCGATAAGGACACGTTTCGTTTATGTATCCAAACTTTCAGCATATGGGCGTTTAGATCGCTGTTGCCAGGCGGATCTGATGTCACGTTTGCGGACATTGTGACGGAAGTTTGTCTCGGAACACTGTCTCAGACGGTAAGATCTTACTCCCGAATAGTCGGATCGTGTCCCTACTAAGGGCGCATAAGTGGCGCCTCTCTTCCCGATGGACAAGAGAGACCCCACCTTTCTCCCTCAGTCAATAAGGACACGTTTCGTTTATGTATCCAAACTTTCAGCATATGGGCGTTTAGATCGCTGTTGCCAGGCGGATCTGATGTCACGTTTGCGGACATTGTGACGGAAGTTTGTCTCGGAACACTGTCTCAGACGGTAAGATCTTACTCCCGAATAGTCGGATCGTGTCCCTACTAAGGGCGCATAAGTGGCGCCTCTCTTCCCGATGGACAAGAGAGACCCCACCTTTCTCCCTCAGTCGATAAGGACACGTTTCGTTTATGTATCCAAACTTTCAGCATATGGGCGTTTAGATCGCTGTTGCCAGGCGGATCTGATGTCACGTTTGCGGACATTGTGACGGAAGTTTGTCTCGGAACACTGTCTCAGACGGTATGATCTTACTCCCGAATAGTCGGATCGTGTCCCTACTAAGGGCGCATAAGTGGCGCCTCTCTTCCCGATGGACAAGAGAGACCCCACCTTTCTCCCTCAGTCGATAAGGACACGTTTCGTTTATGTATCCAAACTTTCAGCATATGGGCGTTTAGATCGCTGTTGCCAGGCGGATCTGATGTCACGTTTGCGGACATTGTGACGGAAGTTTGTCTCGGAACACTGTCTCAGACGGTAAGATCTTACTCCCGAATAGTCGGATCGTGTCCCTACTAAGGGCGCATAAGTGGCGCCTCTCTTCCCGATGGACAAGAGAGACCCCACCTTTCTCCCTCAGTCGATAAGGACACGTTTCGTTTATGTATCCAAACTTTCAGCATATGGGCGTTTAGATCGCTGTTGCCAGGCGGATCTGATGTCACGTTTGCGGACATTGTGACGGAAGTTTGTCTCGGAACACTGTCTCAGACGGTAAGATCTTACTCCCGAATAGTCGGATCGTGTCCCTACTAAGGGCGCATAAGTGGCGCCTCTCTTCCCGATGGACAAGAGAGACCCCACCTTTCTCCCTCAGTCAATAAGGACACGTTTCTTTTATGTATCCAAACTTTCAGCATATGGGCGTTTAGATCGCTGTTGCCAGGCGGATCTGATGTCACGTTTGTGGACATTGTGACGGAAGTTTGTCTCGGAACACTGTCTCAGACGGTAAGATCTTACTCCCGAATAGTCGGATCGTGTCCCTACTAAGGGCGCATAAGTGGCGCCTCTCTTCCCGATGGACAAGAGAGACCCCACCTTTCTCCCTCAGTCAATAAGCACACGTTTCGTTTATGTATCCAAACTTTCAGCATATGGGCGTTTAGATCGCTGTTGCCAGGCGGATCTGATGTCACGTTTGCGGACATTGTGACGGAAGTTTGTCTCGGAACACTGTCTCAGACGGTAAGATCTTACTCCCGAATAGTCGGATCGTGTCCCTACTAAGGGCGCATAAGTGGCGCCTCTCTTCCCGATGGACAAGAGAGACCCCACCTTTCTCCCTCAGTCAATAAGGACACGTTTCGTTTATGTATCCAAACTTTCAGCATGTGGGCGTTTAGATCGCTGTTGCCAGGCGGATCTGATGTCACGTTTGCGGACATTGTGACGGAAGTTTGTCTCGGAACACTGTCTCAGACGGTAAGATCTTACTCCCGAATAGTCGGATCGTGTCCCTACTAAGGGCGCATAAGTGGCGCCTCTCTTCCCGATGGACAAGAGAGACCCCACCTTTCTCCCTCAGTCAATAAGGACACGTTTCGTTTATGTATCCAAACTTTCAGCATATGGGCGTTTAGATCGCTGTTGCCAGGCGGATCTGATGTCACGTTTGCGGACATTGTGACGGAAGTTTGTCTCGGAACACTGTCTCAGACGGTAAGATCTTACTCCCGAATAGTCGGATCGTGTCCCTACTAAGGGCGCATAAGTGGCGCCTCTCTTTCCGATGGACAAGAGAGACACCACCTTTCTCCCTCAGTCGATAAGGACACGTTTCGTTTATGTATCCAAACTTTCAGCATATGGGCGTTTAGATCGCTGTTGCCAGGCGGATCTGATGTCACGTCTGCGGACATTGTGACGGAAGTTTGTCTCGGAACACTGTCTCAGACGGTAAGATCTTACTCCCGAATAGTCGGATCGTGTCCCTACTAAGGGCGCATAAGTGGCGCCTCTCTTCCCGATGGACAAGAGAGACCCCACCTTTCTCCCTCAGTCGATAAGGACACGTTTCGTTTATGTATCCAAACTTTCAGCATATGGGCGTTTAGATCGCTGTTGCCAGGCGGATCTGATGTCACGTTTGCGGACATTGTGACGGAAGTTTGTCTCGGAACACTGTCTCAGACGGTAAGATCTTACTCCCGAATAGTCGGATCGTGTCCCTACTAAGGGCGCATAAGTGGCGCCTCTCTTCCCGATGGACAAGAGAGACCCCACCTTTCTCCCTCAGTCGATAAGGACACGTTTCGTTTATGTATCCAAACTTTCAGCATATGGGCGTTTAGATCGTTGTTGCCAGGCGGATCTGATGTCACGTTTGCGGACATTGTGACGGAAGTTTGTCTCGGAACACTGTCTCAGACGGTAAGATCTTACTCCCGAATAGTCGGATCGTGTCCCTACTAAGGGCGCATAAGTGGCGCCTCTCTTCCCGATGGACAAGAGAGACCCCACCTTTCTCCCTCAGTCGATAAGGACACGTTTCGTTTATGTATCCAAACTTTCAGCATATGGGCGTTTAGATCGCTGTTGCCAGGCGGATCTGATGTCACGTTTGCAAACATTGTGACGGAAGTTTGTCTCGGAACACTGTCTCAGACGGTAAGATCTTACTCCCGAATAGTCGGATCGTGTCCCTACTAAGGGCGCATAAGTGGCGCCTCTCTTCCCGATGGACAAGAGAGACCCCACCTTTCTCCCTCAGTCGATAAGGACACGTTTCGTTTATGTATCCAAACTTTCAGCATATGGGCGTTTAGATCGCTGTTGCCAGGCGGATCTGATGTCACGTTTGCGGACATTGTGACGGAAGTTTGTCTCGGAACACTGTCTCAGACGGTAAGATCTTACTCCCGAATAGTCGGATCGTGTCCCTACTAAGGGCGCATAAGTGGCGCCTCTCTTCCCGATGGACAAGAGAGACCCCACCTTTCTCCCTCAGTCAATAAGGACACGTTTCGTTTATGTATCCAAACTTTCAGCATATGGGCGTTTAGATCGCTGTTGCCAGGCGGATCTGATGTCACGTTTGCGGACATTGTGACGGAAGTTTGTCTCGGAACACTGTCTCAGACGGTAAGATCTTACTCCCGAATAGTCGGATCGTGTCCCTACTAAGGGCGCATAAGTGGCGCCTCTCTTCCCGATGGACAAGAGAGACCCCACCTTTCTCCCTCAGTCAATAAGGACACGTTTCGTTTATGTATCCAAACTTTCAGCATATGGGCGTTTAGATCGCTGTTGCCAGGCGGATCTGATGTCACGTTTGCGGACATTGTGACGGAAGTTTGTCTCGGAACACTGTCTCAGACGGTAAGATCTTACTCCCGAATAGTCGGATCGCGTCCCTACTAAGGGCGCATAAGTGGCGCCTCTCTTCCCGATGGACAAGAGAGACCCCACCTTTCTCCCTCAGTCGATAAGGACACGTTTCGTTTATGTATCCAAACTTTCAGCATATGGGCGTTTAGATCGCTGTTGCCAGGCGGATCTGATGTCACGTTTGCGGACATTGTGACGGAAGTTTGTCTCGGAACACTGTCTCAGACGGTAAGATCTTACTCCCGAATAGTCGGATCGTGTCCCTACTAAGGGCGCATAAGTGGCGCCTCGCTTCCGATGGACAAGAGAGACCCCACCTTTCTCCCTCAGTCGATAAGGACACGTTTCGTTTATGAATCCAAACTTTCAGCATATGGGCGTTTAGATCGCTGTTGCCAGGCGGATCTGATGTCACGTTTGCGGACATTGTGACGGAAGTTTGTCTCGGAACACTGTCTCAGACGGTAAGATCTAACTCCCGAATAGTCGGATCGTGTCCCTACTAAGGGCGCATAAGTGGCGCCACTCTTCCCGATGGACAAGAGAGACCCCACCTTTCTCCCTCAGTCAATAAGGACACGTTTCGTTTATGTATCCAAACTTTCAGCATATGGGCGTTTAGATCGCTGTTGCCAGGCGGATCTGATGTCACGTTTGCGGACATTGTGACGGAAGTTTGTCTCGGAACACTGTCTCAGACGGTAAGATCTTACTCCCGAATAGTCGGATCGTGTCCCTACTAAGGGCGCCTAAGTGGCGCCTCTCTTCCCGATGGACAAGAGAGACCCCACCTTTCTCCCTCAGTCAATAAGGACACGTTTCGTTTATGTATCCAAACTTTCAGCATATGGGCGTTTAGATCGCTGTTGCCAGGCGGATCTGATGTCACGTTTGCGGACATTGTGACGGAAGTTTGTCTCGGAACACTGTCTCAGACGGTAAGATCTTACTCCCGAATAGTCGGATCGTGTCCCTACTAAGGGCGCATAAGTGGCGCCTCTCTTCCCGATGGACAAGAGAGACCCCACCTTTCTCCCTCAGTCAATAAGGACACGTTTCGTTTATGTATCCAAACTTTCAGCATATGGGCGTTTAGATCGCTGTTGCCAGGCGGATCTGATGTCACGTTTGCGGACATTGTGACGGAAGTTTGTCTCGGAACACTGTCTCAGACGGTAAGATCTTACTCCCGAATAGTCGGATCGTGTCCCTACTAAGGGCGCATAAGTGGCGCCTCTCTTCCCGATGGACAAGAGAGACCCCACCTTTCTCCCTCAGTCAATAAGGACACGTTTCGTTTATGTATCCAAACTTTCAGCATATGGGCGTTTAGATCGCTGTTGCCAGGCGGATCTGATGTCACGTTTGCGGACATTGTGACGGAAGTTTGTCTCGGAACACTGTCTCAGACGGTAAGATCTTACTCCTGAATAGTCGGATCGTGTCCCTACTAAGGGCGCATAAGTGGCGCCTCTCTTCCCGATGGACAAGAGAGACCCCACCTTTCTCCCTCAGTCAATAAGGACACGTTTCGTTTATGTATCCAAACTTTCAGCATATGGGCGTTTAGATCGCTGTTGCCAGGCGGATCTGATGTCACGTTTGCGGACATTGTGACGGAAGTTTGTCTCGGAACACTGTCTCAGACGGTAAGATCTTACTCCCGAATAGTCGGATCGTGTCCCTACTAAGGGCGCATAAGTGGCGCCTCTCTTCCCGATGGACAAGAGAGACCCCACCTTTCTCCCTCAGTCAATAAGGACACGTTTCGTTTATGTATCCAAACTTTCAGCATATGGGCGTTTAGATCGCTGTTGCCAGGCGGATCTGATGTCACGTTTGCGGACATTGTGACGGAAGTTTGTCTCGGAACACTGTCTCAGACGGTAAGATCTTACTCCCGAATAGTCGGATCGTGTCCCTACTAAGGGCGCATAAGTGGCGCCTCTCTTCCCGATGGACAAGAGAGACCCCACCTTTCTCCCTCAGTCAATAAGGACACGTTTCGTTTATGTATCCAAACTTTCACCATATGGGCGTTTAGATCGCTGTTGCCAGGCGGATCTGATGTCACGTTTGCGGACATTGTGACGGAAGTTTGTCTCGGAACACTGTCTCAGACGGTAAGATCTTACTCCCGAATAGTCGGATCGTGTCCCTACTAAGGGCGCATAAGTGGCGCCTCTCTTCCCGATGGACAAGAGAGACCCCACCTTTCTCCCTCAGTCAATAAGGACACGTTTCGTTTATGTATCCAAACTTTCAGCATATGGGCGTTTAGATCGCTGTTGCCAGGCGGATCTGATGTCACGTTTGCGGACATTGTGACGGAAGTTTGTCTCGGAACACTGTCTCAGACGGTAAGATCTTACTCCCGAATAGTCGGATCGTGTCCCTACTAAGGGCGCATAAGTGGCGCCTCTCTTCCCGATGGACAAGAGAGACCCCACCTTTCTCCCTCAGTCAATAAGGGACACGTTTCGTTTATGTATCCAAACTTTCAGCATATGGGCGTTTAGATCGCTGTTGCCAGGCGGATCTGATGTCACGTTTGCGGACATTGTGACGGAAGTTTGTCTCGGAACACTGTCTCAGACGGTAAGATCTTACTCCCGAATAGTCGGATCGTGTCCCTACTAAGGGCGCATAAGTGGCGCCTCTCTTCCCGATGGACAAGAGAGACCCCACCTTTCTCCCTCAGTCAATAAGGACACGTTTCGTTTATGTATCCAAACTTTCAGCATATGGGCGTTTAGATCGCTGTTGCCAGGCGGATCTGATGTCACGTTTGCGGACATTGTGACGGAAGTTTGTCTCGGAACACTGTCTCAGACGGTAAGATCTTACTCCCGAATAGTCGGATCGTCTCCCTACTAAGGGCGCATAAGTGGTGCCTCTCTTCCCGATGGACAAGAGAGACCCACCTTTCTCCCTCAGTCAATAAGGACACGTTTCGTTTATGTATCCAAACTTTCAGCATATGGGCGTTTAGATCGCTGTTGCCAGGCGGATCTGATGTCACGTTTGCGGACATTGTGACGGAAGTTTGTCTCGGAACACTGTCTCAGACGGTAAGATCTTACTCCCGAATAGTCGGATCGTGTCCCTACTAAGGGCGCATAAGTGGCGCCTCTCTTCCCGATGGACAAGAGAGACCCCACCTTTCTCCCTCAGTCAATAAGGACACGTTTCGTTTATGTATCCAAACTTTCAGCATATGGGCGTTTAGATCGCTGTTGCCAGGCGGATCTGATGTCACGTTTGCGGACATTGTGACGGAAGTTTGTCTCGGAACACTGTCTCAGACGGTAAGATCTTACTCCCGAATAGTCGGATCGTGTCCCTACTAAGGGCGCATAAGTGGCGCCTCTCTTCCCGATGGACAAGAGAGACCCCACCTTTCTCCCTCAGTCAATAAGGACACGTTTCGTTTATGTATCCAAACTTTCAGCATATGGGCGTTTAGATCGCTGTTGCCAGGCGGATCTGATGTCACGTTTGCGGACATTGTGACGGAAGCTTGTCTCGGAACACTGTCTCAGACGGTAAGATCCTACTCCCGAATAGTCGGATCGTGTCCCTACTAAGGGCGCATAAGTGGCGCCTCTCTTCCCGATGGACAAGAGAGACCCCACCTTTCTCCCTCAGTCAATAAGGACACGTTTCGTTTATGTATCCAAACTTTCAGCATATGGGCGTTTAGATCGCTGTTGCCAGGCGGATCTGATGTCACGTTTGCGGACATTGTGACGGAAGTTTGTCTCGGAACACTGTCTCAGACGGTAAGATCTTACTCCCGAATAGTCGGATCGTGTCCCTACTAAGGGCGCATAAGTGGCGCCTCTCTTCCCGATGGACAAGAGAGACCCCACCTTTCTCCCTCAGTCAATAAGGACACGTTTCGTTTATGTATCCAAACTTTCAGCATATGGGCGTTTAGATCGCTGTTGCCAGGCGGATCTGATGTCACGTTTGCGGACATTGTGACGGAAGTTTGTCTCGGAACACTGTCTCAGACGGTAAGATCTTACTCCCGAATAGTCGGATCGTGTCCCTACTAAGGGCGCATAAGTGGCGCCTCTCTTCCCGATGGACAAGAGAGACCCCACCTTTCTCCCAAAGTCAATAAGGACACGTTTCGTTTATGTATCCAAACTTTCAGCATATGGGCGTTTAGATCGCTGTTGCCAGGCGGATCTGATGTCACGTTTGCGGACATTGTGACGGAAGTTTGTCTCGGAACACTGTCTCAGACGGTAAGATCTTACTCCCGAATAGTCGGATCGTGTCCCTACTAAGGGCGCATAAGTGGCGCCTCTCTTCCCGATGGACAAGAGAGACCCCACCTTTCTCCCTCAGTCAATAAAGACACGTTTCGTTTATGTATCCAAACTTTCAGCATATGGGCGTTTAGATCGCTGTTGCCAGGCGGATCTGATGTCACGTTTGCGGACATTGTGACGGAAGTTTGTCTCGGAACACTGTCTCAGACGGTAAGATCTTACTCCCGAATAGTCGGATCGTGTCCCTACTAAGGGCGCATAAGTGGCGCCTCTCTTCCGAAGGACAAGAGAGACCCCACCTTTCTCCCTCAGTCAATAAGGACACGTTTCGTTTATGTATCCAAACTTTCAGCATATGGGCGTTTAGATCGCTGTTGCCAGGCGGATCTGATGTCACGTTTGCGGACATTGTGACGGAAGTTTGTCTCGGAACACTGTCTCAGACGGTAAGATCTTACTCCCGAATAGTCGGATCGTGTCCCTACTAAGGGCGCATAAGTGGCGCCTCTCTTCCCGATGGACAAGAGAGACCCCACCTTTCTCCCTCAGTCAATAAGGACACGTTTCGTTTATGTATCCAAACTTTCAGCATATGGGCGTTTAGATCGCTGTTGCCAGGCGGATCTGATGTCACGTTTGCGGACATTGTGACGGAAGTTTGTCTCGGAACACTGTCTCAGACGGTAAGATCTTACTCCCGAATAGTCGGATCGTGTCCCTACTAAGGGCGCATAAGTGGCGCCTCTCTTCCCGATGGACAAGAGAGACCCCACCTTTCTCCCTCAGTCAATAAGGACACGTTTCGTTTATGTATCCAAACTTTCAGCATATGGGCGTTTAGATCGCTGTTGCCAGGCGGATCTGATGTCACGTTTGCGGACATTGTGACGGAAGTTTGTCTCGGAACACTGTCTCAGACGGTAAGATCTTACTCCCGAATAGTCGGATCGTGTCCCTACTAAGGGCGCATAAGTGGCGCCTCTCTTCCCGATGGACAAGAGAGACCCCACCTTTCTCCCTCAGTCAATAAGGACACGTTTCGTTTATGTATCCAAACTTTCAGCATATGGGCGTTTAGATCGCTGTTGCCAGGCGGATCTGATGTCACGTTTGCGGACATTGTGACGGAAGTTTGTCTCGGAACACTGTCTCAGACGGTAAGATCTTACTCCCGAATAGTCGGATCGTGTCCCTACTAAGGGCGCATAAGTGGCGCCTCTCTTCCCGAAGGACAAGAGAGACCCCACCTTTCTCCCTCAGTCAATAAGGACACGTTTCGTTTATGTATCCAAACTTTCAGCATATGGGCGTTTAGATCGCTGTTGCCAGGCGGATCTGATGTCACGTTTGCGGACATTGTGACGGAAGTTTGTCTCGGAACACTGTCTCAGACGGTAAGATCTTACTCCCGAATAGTCGGATCGTGTCCCTACTAAGGGCGCATAAGTGGCGCCTCTCTTCCCGATGGACAAGAGAGACCCCACCTTTCTCCCTCAGTCAATAAGGACACGTTTCGTTTATGTATCCAAACTTTCAGCATATGGGCGTTTAGATCGCTGTTGCCAGGCGGATCTGATGTCACGTTTGCGGACATTGTGACGGAAGTTTGTCTCGGAACACTGTCTCAGACGGTAAGATCTTACTCCCGAATAGTCGGATCGTGTCCCTACTAAGGGCGCATAAGTGGCGCCTCTCTTCCCGATGGACAAGAGAGACCCCACCTTTCTCCCTCAGTCAATAAGGACACGTTTCGTTTATGTATCCAAACTTTCAGCATATGGGCGTTTAGATCGCTGTTGCCAGGCGGATCTGATGTCACGTTTGCGGACATTGTGACGGAAGTTTGTCTCGGAACACTGTCTCAGACGGTAAGATCTTACTCCCGAATAGTCGGATCGTGTCCCTACTAAGGGCGCATAAGTGGCGCCTCTCTTCCCGAAGGACAAGAGAGACCCCACCTTTCTCCCTCAGTCAATAAGGACACGTTTCGTTTATGTATCCAAACTTTCAGCATATGGGCGTTTAGATCGCTGTTGCCAGGCGGATCTGATGTCACGTTTGCGGACATTGTGACGGAAGTTTGTCTCGGAACACTGTCTCAGACGGTAAGATCTTACTCCCGAATAGTCGGATCGTGTCCCTACTAAGGGCGCATAAGTGGCGCCTCTCTTCCCGATGGACAAGAGAGACCCCACCTTTCTCCCTCAGTCAATAAGGACACGTTTCGTTTATGTATCCAAACTTTCAGCATATGGGCGTTTAGATCGCTGTTGCCAGGCGGATCTGATGTCACGTTTGCGGACATTGTGACGGAAGTTTGTCTCGGAACACTGTCTCAGACGGTAAGATCTTACTCCCGAATAGTCGGATCGTGTCCCTACTAAGGGCGCATAAGTGGCGCCTCTCTTCCCGATGGACAAGAGAGACCCCACCTTTCTCCCTCAGTCAATAAGGACACGTTTCGTTTATGTATCCAAACTTTCAGCATATGGGCGTTTAGATCGCTGTTGCCAGGCGGATCTGATGTCACGTTGCGGACATTGTGACGGAAGTTTGTCTCGGAACACTGTCTCAGACGGTAAGATCCTACTCCCGAATAGTCGGATCGTGTCCCTACTAAGGGCGCATAAGTGGCGCCTCTCTTCCCGATGGACAAGAGAGACCCCACCTTTCTCCCTCAGTCAATAAGGACACGTTTCGTTTATGTATCCAAACTTTCAGCATATGGGCGTTTAGATCGCTGTTGCCAGGCGGATCTGATGTCACGTTTGCGGACATTGTGACGGAAGTTTGTCTCGGAACACTGTCTCAGACGGTAAGATCTTACTCCCGAATAGTCGGATCGTGTCCCTACTAAGGGCGCATAAGTGGCGCCTCTCTTCCCGATGGACAAGAGAGACCCCACCTTTCTCCCTCAGTCAATAAGGACACGTTTCGTTTATGTATCCAAACTTTCAGCATATGGGCGTTTAGATCGCTGTTGCCAGGCGGATCTGATGTCACGTTTGCGGACATTGTGACGGAAGTTTGTCTCGGAACACTGTCTCAGACGGTAAGATCTTACTCCCGAATAGTCGGATCGTGTCCCTACTAAGGGCGCATAAGTGGCGCCTCTCTTCCCGATGGACAAGAGAGACCCCACCTTTCTCCCTCAGTCAATAAGGACACGTTTCGTTTATGTATCCAAACTTTCAGCATATGGGCGTTTAGATCGCTGTTGCCAGGCGGATCTGATGTCACGTTTGCGGACATTGTGACGGAAGTTTGTCTCGGAACACTGTCTCAGACGGTAAGATCTTACTCCCGAATAGTCGGATCGTGTCCCTACTAAGGGCGCATAAGTGGCGCCTCTCTTCCCGATGGACAAGAGAGACCCCACCTTTCTCCCTCAGTCAATAAGGACACGTTTCGTTTATGTATCCAAACTTTCAGCATATGGGCGTTTAGATCGCTGTTGCCAGGCGGATCTGATGTCACGTTTGCGGACATTGTGACGGAAGTTTGTCTCGGAACACTGTCTCAGACGGTAAGATCCTACTCCCGAATAGTCGGATCGTGTCCCTACTAAGGGCGCATAAGTGGCGCCTCTCTTCCCGATGGACAAGAGAGACCCCACCTTTCTCCCTCAGTCAATAAGGACACGTTTCGTTTATGTATCCAAACTTTCAGCATATGGGCGTTTAGATCGCTGTTGCCAGGCGGATCTGATGTCACGTTTGCGGACATTGTGACGGAAGTTTGTCTCGGAACACTGTCTCAGACGGTAAGATCTTACTCCCGAATAGTCGGATCGTGTCCCTACTAAGGGCGCATAAGTGGCGCCTCTCTTCCCGATGGACAAGAGAGACCCCACCTTTCTCCCTCAGTCAATAAGGACACGTTTCGTTTATGTATCCAAACTTTCAGCATATGGGCGTTTAGATCGCTGTTGCCAGGCGGATCTGATGTCACGTTTGCGGACATTGTGACGGAAGTTTGTCTCGGAACACTGTCTCAGACGGTAAGATCTTACTCCCGAATAGTCGGATCGTGTCCCTACTAAGGGCGCATAAGTGGCGCCTCTCTTCCCGATGGACAAGAGAGACCCCACCTTTCTCCCTCAGTCAATAAGGACACGTTTCGTTTATGTATCCAAACTTTCAGCATATGGGCGTTTAGATCGCTGTTGCCAGGCGGATCTGATGTCACGTTTGCGGACATTGTGACGGAAGTTTGTCTCGGAACACTGTCTCAGACGGTGAGATCCTACTCCCGAATAGTCGGATCGTGTCCCTACTAAGGGCGCATAAGTGGCGCCTCTCTTCCCGATGGACAAGAGAGACCCCACCTTTCTCCCTCAGTCGATAAGGACACGTTTCGTTTATGTATCCAAACTTTCAGCATATGGGCGTTTAGATCGCTGTTGCCAGGCGGATCTGATGTCACGTTTGCGGACATTGTGACGGAAGTTTGTCTCGGAACACTGTCTCAGACGGTAAGATCCTACTCCCGAATAGTCGGATCGTGTCCCTACTAAGGTTGCACAACATTTCCTCCTATGATTTTATCATTAATACTCGTGGTTGATGCATAATTGTCAGATGTACATGTAGCGTGGTAAACACGTGAAGGGAATGCACGTATGCATTACAGGCGGACGGGTGAAAAGGATTCACTGATGGCTAAGGCGGTGGGGGGTGGGGGGGGGGGGTGGCAACACCATACTGAATTACTTAATTCAAGCATTATCGATGGAGAGCACCACGAACTTGTAAGTCAATTTCAACCAGGTGTCCCGATGCTTTTGATATTATAGTGTATGTAGGATTATCTGGATACACGTTATACCTCGCTTGATCCAATTACTACTGAATGGTGTAATGCGGGTTGGCTTACTCGGCTTGCACGTAGCGAGATTTATTTATGTAATATCAACAGTAGCGTGATTTTTTCAGCTCATCTTGTTGCAGGCGTTTAAATGAAGGTATGCATGCACTTCAGTGTAGAGCTACGTATCCGTTGCAAGTCTCTTAGGGCCACGTTCAAACACTGGTAAATGCGTTCTTAGAACGGTGAGCCTTTATTCATTTTGCACAGATTCACATTATCCCCAGCTACAGTATTTGTTTATCCTGGATGTCAACAACGGATGTTAAGGCAAACATATAGTCGTATTCAGAGAACGGTACACTTTATCAGCAGTGATTAGTTCAGTCACGATGCAAGAATCTAACACAGTTATGTGTCTAAATTTTGGCTAGGTTAATACCCATGTGATATTCTACAATTATTATGTAAATGTTCTCTACTAGAAGCTCACTTATAAAGTTTATGCATAAAGTTAATATATTTAAACAGCAATCACATTTAGAAGGTCATATTTGTACGCTTCACAGAGATTGCGTGAAACGTTACACAACTACACATTCGAAGAATTCAGGTACGAAACTTTCACATAGTCTCTAATTACGGTTTAAAAACGACACCAATATGTATAAAAAATTCAACTTATACAAATTCTTCCTGACAAACTTTCGGTAGAGTTTGAAATCATATTGTATAAAGGGAACTAAAAAAGTTTCCAATCGATGGCCCCACAACTCAGAATCGGTATGCCAATCAGGCAAAATCGTTGTGATCGCTGAAGCAATCATCTCATCAATGCACCAGGCTGAATATATCCGTTTGGTGAAATATGGTGTCCCGCTGCGTGAAGAAGTGCGTAACTGCCACCTGCCCATCCTCGTCCGACAGGAACTGTTGATCTTTAAAGGGCCTTTCTAAGGGACTGAAAGCGTGATAATCGTATGGGGAAAGGTTAGAACTGTAGTGCGGGTGTTCAAATGTCTCCCACTTGAGTTCGAGTAACTTCTGCGCTACAACATTTGAGATTGTCACGGAGGATCAGTACCTAGCACCTAGTTTTCGGAAGACATGCTGCACCATACACATTTTTCATTCTCAGAAGTATATGTGTCGGTGTTTTTCATTCAGCAGCCAAGAAATGAATAACAGAACATTGATCCTGTTCGGAGTCTCTTGGTAATAACGTCGCCATAGTTAACGTTTTAGAAACTAGCGCACGTACATTGGAAAGGCAGGAATGCTACAGTAATCCCTTGACTTCATGTCACCCATCAATGCCACGCAAGACTGCATATATGCTGCAGAAACGCTCGCAAATGGAAGCTTTTTGGTCGCCCTTTATGTATTCCGCCTGAAGTTATAAGATTAAATTCATTTCAGCTTTGCTGTTTGTCATCTTTTTCCGTGTAATTCGCCTTTTTGTGTAAGTACTGAAACCTCTTTTGAGTTAAAGAACCGGAAGTCATACGCAGATTTGCCACATTAATGGTGGTAAAGTGCGTTGCGTAAGTTTCAGTTAATCTGATACTCAGATCATAAAGTGTGATGTGTAATACCCACAGAAATTGGAAAGTAGCATCTAAGTCGTTTTGTCTGTGCAAAATAACAATGTTACGTTGATTGGTAGCAATCCATCTGACGACTGAAGAACATCTAAAGGCGTAGCGGAGAGACACATTAAAATGATTTAATTCTTCAGTTTCTCCCCATGCGTTAATTCATTGAAGAACCCACGGATATACTGCTGGATCATGGTATCCACTGGGAACAATATTTTGGCAATCAGACTGTTCGTCATCGTCAGGTAATCTGACGATGGTGACATGTCTGCTCTCCTAAATATTGTTACCGCTGGACACTCTCAACCAACAGGTTCAATCACGGAGTGTTCCCTTACACAATAATAGTGCTTGGTCCTGGCCCTTTATGCATTTCACTTGATATACTTAAATTCACAGTCAGACTTAAAATTTGCACTTCGAGTATTGCCGACGGAAACAGGATTACTACCCGTGACTCTGTATGATATAACAATAGTGCAAATGTGTTTCACTGGACCTTATGACTAAAGAAAAGCATTCCTCACGTTTATCTGCAGTTTATGAATTATGTTTTGAGAATTACTTTGGTCAGTAAATTACAGCGAAGTAAAGTCTATAATATGACCGCCTCGGGGCGTGTAAAATAGTGAAAACGGTATCCTTATAGCTACGAAAAGTGAAGTACCTCTAATTAATGTTAGCATGAACTACTGCCTTAAAAGAAAGTCCCCTCTCAGGAAAAGACTATGCGTGTCAGCTCTGAGGACAAAAGCAGAAAAAGATATCTATTACTGCACATATGGTGAAACATATTCCACGATTATGTCGTAAGCATCTGCCCTCAGTAAGGCTGTTGGAGACATACAGGTTGATTCGTATTAACGTTTAAGAACACCGGAAGCGACGTAGACGCAGCTGGGATAAGTAATTTAATATAACACATGAAGCCGCAAACGGCGAGAAATATCCCAGAAGTGGATGACAGATGGACCTCGGCGCACGTGCAACCCTTCAGCTTGCTGATCCTACGCTCGCTGGTAGGTGGAAGTGTTACACTTGGGTACACAACGGTGCAGATTTCGAAATGGCTCTGAGCACTATGGGACTTAAAACATCTGTCATCAGTCCCCTAGAAATTAAAATTACTTAAACCTAACTAACCTAAGGACATCACACACATCCACGCCCTAGGCAGGATTCGAACATGCGACCGTAGCGGTCGCGCGGTTCCAGACTGAAGCGCCCAGAACCGCTCGGCCACACCGGCCGGCTGCAGATTTCGACAATCTTTTGTAAATATGATTTGTTGCAAACGTAGAAGCTACAAAACTACTGTCCTCGCTGTGACGAAGCAAACTTGTTCTTGTTTTGTGTTTCTTTCCTTTCATCCCTTTATTTTTTGTTTACTGACTTTTTAAAGAAATCGTAGTTAATTTTTTGATAATGACGAAATTCGGCCATTAACGTATACTCGTAATTATTTACTTGTGACGCAAATAAAGCCGATTTTTGTTGTACTGAGACTAATAAATAAAATGTGTTCCTCAAAGTAAACACAATTGTCTAAGCAATAAAAGAAATACTGAATGCCAGACAGAAGACTCGAGCCATGAGCCCCATTCGCTGACGTTGCGCTCATGGGCCTCGAGCCTCACCAACGTGAATACTCGACGTGGATTCGGATGATGCGGAGCGACCAACTGATGGGCTCAACGCTGCACGTACGTTGACGTAGCTCATCTGGCGACATTACATGTTCAACATTTGCCATGTACATTTGGCGTATCTCCCAACACTTGCGACTCTATATATCTTATATTAAATTACTTGTCTCTGCATCTTTTACGTTACTTCAGAGGTCTACAAACATTAATAAGAATCTTCCTGTGTCTTTCCAAAGAACGTTGCCTCCAGGACGATTTTCGCTTGGTATGCCACATTTCGTATGTGTAGGAATATACGCGCGGAAATCTACTTACTATTATACTATCGAGCGAATATACGGGAGCAACAGCATGAATATATCCAGAAACAGCCGGTAATGTTCACTCCTCCCTCCCCTCCACTCTCTCCTTGTCCGTATGCCTTTCTTGCACTCCCTTTTCTTCTGCCTCTCTGTTTCTTTCTGCACTTAGTCCTCTCACCCTCTCACTCTCTCTTTTTCCCTCTCTGTTTTCTCAAAATGGTTCAAATGGCTCTGAGCACTATGGGACTTAACATCTGAGGTCATTAGTCCCCTAGAACTTAGAACTACTTAAACCTTACTAACCTAAGGACATCACACACACCCATGCCTGAGGCAGGATTCATCACTGCGACCTGTCTCTTTTCTCCTCTCTCTCTCTCTCTCGTTCTCACTCTCCGTTTCTCTCTGCTCCTATTCCCCCACTCTCTCACCTTCACTCTCGACTTCACCCACTCCATCCCCCTGTCTGTCTCCCACTCCATCAGTCTCTCAATCTCACTCTCTGCTCCACTCAATCCATCTAAAACTAATGCACTCTCACTCTTCATATTTCAGTCTCTCCATTTCCCTCTGCCCTATTCCCCGCACTTTTTCACCCTCACCCTCGATCTACTACCAGCTTCCTCTCTGCCTCCACCTCCCTCTCTCTCACCCTATCTCAGTCTCTCACTCTGCTCCTCTTAGTCCCACTACAGCTTCTTCACTTTTACTCTCTTTCACTCTTCCTGCGTCTTTTCCTACCCCTCTCCTTCTCTCCGTCTTCTCTTCCATTTTTCTCCCCCCTTCCCATCACCCCCTCTCCTGAAGTGCACTCTCCACTCTGTCCCCCTTGCACTCTTTCCATCTGCCTCTCAGTCTCCCTTCTGATCTCCTACTCCCTCCTCTCCTTCACTCTTGTTCTTCCTCATTGCACCTCCTCTCCACATTGCTTTAACTTTCTTATTTCCCTCTGCCTTTCCCTCTGTATTTCTTCATATCTCTCTTTATCTGTTCGGAGCAAGATATTGTACTCTATCAGGTTTATGATAGTTACTGAATGAAAAAAAAGAATGAAAATTCAAATCCTGAACAGTAATTTCAGGGAATTCGTTAACAGTTAAATAAGAATATAAATAAAAGAGGTACAAAAACAGTTTTCATTTCGAATAGCGCTATATTTAATATGACGCCTTTAGACCCTGGTAAGGATCTGTATTAGAGGAGTACAGCTGAAGGCAGTAAGTGTTTGTGATCAGATGTAGAAACGAGATATTGTTGCTGTCCTTTGGCTCATCGACGTTTGTAACTCTACGTTCACCATGAACTGAATGAAGGATGTAATTACTCCGCAGGTCAGCACTGATCAGTGACGTACCAGTTGGTAAGAGATAATTCGTACCCTCACAAACCAAGACTGCAGACCATTGTCCACTCCGACATGTTTCGACGTTTTTTAGTGTTGTGCTGTTATTTCTTGCGGTGCGTTCCGCAGATAAAGAGGTGGCAGCAGGGAAAGGACGGCGCCTGCAGTGCGGGGTTTTAGTGCAGGGCCGGGGTTGGCTTGGCTGAGCTGGCCTGGTGCGTGTTGGGCGCTGCGCAGCACACCTGCTCCAGCTGCAGCCGGTGGCGGCCACTGTGCTGTGCTGTGGAGCCCTGCTCTGCTCTGCCACTGTGCAGCTTTACGAGGCGGCGGCCGCGTTACGACCCGCGGTGCGGCGCGGGGCTCCCCAATATCATGTTCCGTCCGGCCCGGCCAGCCCCAGACCGGGTAATGGAGGCCCGCCGAAATGGGAGGCCCGCCTTGTAAACAAGCCCGCCCGGAAAGCGCCGCAAAGAACCCGGACCACCTGCCACGGCCGCGCAAAGTGGACCCAGCGGCGGCCGCCGGGGCTCTGGATCGTCCTCTACCTTGCGCTCGCACACTCAGCCCAATCCTAAAGTGTAAGATATATAAGACCAGAAAATTCCACCTTTTTCCTATGACTCGGGATGCAGCACTCTGCGATTATAAGACTGGTTATAGATTTCTAAAAGCTTGACGAAAGACAAACTGCGACATCAGCTACATTCGAGCACTGAAGTAAAACCAGTAGCCGCAAGTGAAAATGTATGCCTCATCGCGACTCGAAGCCGGATTTCTCACTTAACCACTTCGGCTATCCAAGCATGCTTCCAATTCAAAACGAGGTCCCATGTATCGCACGCTACAGACGTAGTTTCCCCTTACCATTATCCTCAATGCTCGCAGCCTCACCTGATGCCTGCAACAAGTCAACGAAAGAGTGTATCCACATTGAAAATATCATCATTTTCCATTAATACACATATATTTATATGTGTGGTGTCTGTTCTTTCATACATTAGGGCACTGAAATAAATTCAATGGCGAGAACTGAATATTTGTGCGAGACTGGGACTCAAATCTGAATATCCTCAATTATCCCAAGTAGTCACCTTAACCACTTCGGCTACCCGAGCATGCTTCTGTCCAACTCAAGTGCCCATATGTAGCACCGTACATACGTAATGTCCCCTGTCCATTGTCCTAATTGCTCGCAGCCTCACCTGATTCCTATAGTCTGTCTGTAAACTCAAGAGCAAGCAGCGCTTCTGGTGGGCGAAGTGGCCTTTCCCGGAAAACCCTGCCACTGGCCTACAGGGCCACCCAAAATCAGTTGCCCGTTACCTGTCTACCGGTGTAGTTCGGCGTGCAGTGATGTACGTCGTTTCTGTTCGTGGGATCTTAGTTGCCAGTGTCAGTCAGTTGACTTTATGTACTCACTGATATACTTCAGTATCCGGAAGTGATGGATAATTGCCCTGCATTGCAAGAAAATGTGCAGAATACGAAGGAGAAGGGGTATTTGCGGAGTAACGAGCATTCAATCGTCTCAACGTTATTACAGCGTGTGTTAACGAGGCGACACAAAAAGAACTGTTGGCTAATATTACCAGTCCCAATCAAACGGCTGCAGTTTATGCAAACGTTAGCCTTGCCACAATAGGACGCATAAGGAAGGAACGCGAACACAAGGCGCATGGTTTACTGGAATCGCCCCGAAGATAAACTAATAATTTAGGGAAGAAACCCATCGATATAGACAGTTTCACAAAATCGGTCATTCGACAAACGATGGAGGACTTTCACATAAACCAAAAAATAGTGCCCACATTACGGAAATTACTTACCCCAGTGAAACAAAAAATACATTTTCCTTGGCAGAAAGATGTTTTACACAAGACATTGCGTGAAATGGGATTTATCTGGAAATACATTTCAGACATGTTTATGAAGACAGTACGAATCGAACTAATACAATACACGAAATTATAAATTTTTAATTACTTTTTAAACACTCTTCGTTGCAAGAATTGTTAAGTTTCAATGCAGCCCTTTAAAGAAAACTTGTACCTTTTACTAGAAACACAGAGTAAGAACAAGCCTTAAATTCTCCAGATTGATTGCACTATATCTGGTTTGTCTTACGAATAGAGGAACATACTTTCACATGAATAGGCATTCGGTTTTATGTTTGTAATAGAATCCTGACTTCCGTTCTTATGTTAATATTATCTACTCTAGAACGTTGTGTTTCGAAAGAAGCCATCGTCTTTTGTTTTCCTTACACGCTTAACGCATTTGTCTAAAAATAAACGCAGCCGGGACGTATCTGTACACGGCGTCGCCACAGATTTTAAGCGCGCGCCGCGGCAGGGACGCTACTACGCTGTGAAACAGCCTGTAAAAGCACCCTGTGACGTAGCAGGGTAGGCAGAGTGGGGACTCGCTCCTTCGCTCTTTAGTTTACCGACAGACTATGCAAGAGGTCGAACGAAGAGTACATCCACACAGAAGCTATCCTTATTTGCAGTCTAGGCTATGAGCGTTATCTGGTTTTTCGGTCATGTTCGAAACAGCATGCACCACAAATATAATAAAAGAACTCTATAGAGCTTTTTTCGCGGTAAAAATTTCTCGGTACGACAGAATATGAAGGTCGTTTCACATTAGCCGAAGCATAATGGTACGTCCAGATTTCATGGACAGAAAATTTTAACGTAGATAGGAAAACGATGTCGTCGTTTGCTAATTTTGGAAGTGAAGCTATTCTACACGAAAAAAAGGCCAGATATTCGAAAATGAAACACAACGGTAGGAGTAATTTAGGTTGTTTCAAGAAATCACGCCATAAAATTTCGGTATAATTTCACAAATAAGATATTTCGTTCACATACACTGATTTATTGTCCAGATACATTTATCACATGCATGTATCGTAACGACCCATAATTCAAATGGCTCTGTGCACTATGCGACTTAACTTCTGAGGTCATCAGTCGGCTAGAATGTAGAACTAATTAAACCTAACTAAACTAAGGGCATAACACACATCCATGCCCGAGGCAGGATTCGAACCTGCGACCGTAGCGGTCGCTCGGCTCCTGACTGTAGCGCCTAGAACCGCACGGCCACTACGGCCGGCCTACCCATAATTCCGATCTTAAAATTTCGTTATTGTGTACTTGTATCAGTTACTCTGTAAAATACAAATTTAAAAGGTTCTTGGACGCACAGCATTTCTTGACCGTAAAAACCCCTGTAAGTTAACGCGTTTTACTTTTCATTGCAAATCAGCTGCCAGAAATTCCTGTATATGCATTGTTTGATTTCTTCTCTGATACACGCGAAACATTTTTTACGTTATGCACTTCGAGGCTTACACTTTTTTAATGCAAAACTCCCTTGTCCTCGTATTTTCTGTATTCGTTTCCTGGATGTGTCCATGTTTTACTCTCTTCCACCCCCTATCGGCATCGCTGATCATTTTTCATCAGTAGTATCTGCTTTCAGAACGTCGGCGCCAGGTTTTCTTCGGAAGGATGCACTTTTGTAGTGTTTCTCTGAACACATAAAACTTCAGAGCTATAAGCTTAACATTCTCCACATATCTCCCAATTAAAAAAGGGAAATATATCCATCGATAGTATATCGTGTGTGTTCGTTAATATCTTCATACAAACGTCAAATATGAGTATATATGCAACTCAACTACTATAGGATATATACATTTAAGAGCCAAAGAAACTGTTACACCTGCGCAGTGTCGTGTAGAGACCCTGCGAGTACGCAGAAGTGCCGTAGCACAACGTGGCATGGACTCGAATAACGTGTGAAGTGGTGCTGGAGGGAACTGACACCACGAATTCCGCAGGACTGTCGATAAATCCGTAAGAGTACGAGGGAGCGGAGATTTCTTCTGAACAGCAGGTTGCGAGGCATCCCAGATATGCTCAAGAACGTTCATGTGTGGGGAGTTTGGTGGCCAGGGGAAATTTTTAAGCTCAGTAGAGTGTCCTGGAGCGATTCTGGGCAATTCTAGGCGTTTGACGTGTAGCATTGTCCCGCTGGAACTGCCTAAGTCCGTCGGAATGCACAATGGACATGAATGTATGCCAATGATCGGACAGGATGCTTACGTTTGTGTCACCTGTCAGAGTCGTATCTAGACGTATCAGGGATCCCATATCATTCGAGCTGCATACGCCCAACACCATTATAGAGCCTTCAAATAGTTCAAATTCCTCTGAGCACTATGGGACTTAACATCTGAGGTCATCAGTCCCATAGAACTTAGAGGTACTTAAAGCAAACTAGTCTAAGGACGCTACACACATCCATGCCCGGGGCAGGATTCGAACCTGCGACCGTAGCGGTTCCACATTGAAGCGCCTACAACCGCTCGGCCACACCGGCAGGCCATAGAGCCTTCACCAGCTTCAACACTCCCCTGCTAACATGCTGGGTCCATGGATTCATCATGTTGTCTCCATACCATTTGACGTCCATCCGCTCGATACAATTTGAAACGAGACTCGTCCGTGACGCGCGGATTGTCCACGCGGTTTGTGCCACAATGTCACGTATCCCGCGGCTCCTCCCACCGGAGGTTGGTGTCTTCCCTCGAACATGGGTGTGTGTTGTTCTTAACATAAGTTAGTTTAGGTAGTGTGTAAGTCTAAGGGCCCATGACGACAGCAGTTTGGTTCTTTAGGAATTCACATACATCTGAACATTTGAGACTCATCCGACCAGGCAACATGTTTCCAGTCATCAACAGTCCAGTGTCGGGTTGACGTTCCCAGGCTTTGTGTCGTGCACTCATCAAGGACCCGAAAGCCCTTATCGATCAGGTTTCGTTCAATTGTTGCACGCTGACACTTCTTGAGGACCAACATTGAAATTTGCAGCAATATGCGAAAGGGTTTCACTTCTGTCACGTTGAATGATTCTGTTCAATAGTCGTTGGTCCCATTCTTGTAGGATCTTTTACCGGCCTCAGCGATGTCAGAGATTTGATTTTTTACCGGATCCGTCATATTCACGGTACTCTTGTGAAATAGTCGTTCGGGAAAATCCTCACTTCATCGCTACTTCATAGATGCTGTGTCCCATAACTCGTGCACCGACTATAACCTCACGCTCAAACTCAATTAAATCTTGACAACCTGCCACTGTATCAGCAGTAATCGATCTAAGAAGTGGGCCAGACACTTGTCGTGGTGTATAGGCGTTACCGACCACAGCGCTGTATTCTGCCTGTTTACATATCTCTGTATTAGAATCCGCTTTGTTTGGCGCTTCAGTGTTAATACAGTAATAATGGGCGTAAGCAGCTAAATATATAATTGACTTTTGTTCGTAAGGTTTTCAAGGTGTAGACACTGCTGTAGCTAATGCTTTATAAGAAACTAATGAAAGCATATCACTAAAGCACCTCAACTTTGTTTTGGTAGGCGCTTAAAGAAGTCTGCCATCGAATTGTCACGTAAATGAACGTAAACCATGATAAGCGACGCGACCTAGCATTGTTTACTTCCTTAAAGAAATATTCACATTTACTTTATTAGTAACACCTTTTGATACACATTCCCGTTCAGGAACATATGCCAGATCTTTAGAGGAGACATACGTATCCACATAATCCTCCGATTCGTACAGCTCGTTCCTCGGCACGGTCACCGTACGCTTTGCGACTACAGGCAGACATGTTTGTGCCACTTATCACTTTTACATGTACGTATCCCTCCAAAATCACCACTAGCTAGAATCTGAAATTAGAGATAGAGCTGTTATCCCTCATATTGTCGAGTAACTTTCAACTAATATGACTAAAGTAAATCACTTATTATGTTTTGCTTGCACTAACTGAATTTCCAATCGAGTATCGCTTACCGTTGTTTACAACGAGATCTACTTGCGTTTTACAAGACGTGCAAAAAGTAGAACCATAGACATTGCGATGTAACACCTTGTGTTTAATAACAGTTTCTTACAGTGTAAACATAAGATCAATTGAAGGAGTAAAATACATCGCTTTTTGACATTACTTGTTACTTGTAAGGGTAAAATAATGTAAAAAAGACTTTTGCATTTATTTCTGAATATTGTTCGTTGTGTATATAAGTGCATACTTTCTCAAGTTAACAAATGTGAATGTTTTGAAATTTTTCTAAGACGCTTTTCCTATTGTTTTACCTCTCAGCAGTGTATCCTACAGACTTAGTGAAGAACATTAATTATGAATTTTGTTTCGACCATTGATAAACTTCATCATTGCTAGTTTCTGAATTACGTACTATTGCCCAACTTCTTGTGCAAGGGATGGTATCTCATAACGTGAACTTCACCCTTCGGTACACAGCTAAGCGAAGTGCGTCCATGCCGAAGATCCATCTGCTGTGAATACACCGCCATCAGATAATGATATCACTCCCGTTCCTTTCAGTTCCCTTTGGTTCACGCCAAGGAATTGACCTTCAATGTTCAAAGTCCCTTCGACAACCAGTTAATTAGTGACATAGCACGAGCTCCGATTGGTTGAAACTTGGGGAAGAAAATCAGTCGTGCAGTTTTGAAGGATCCATCCCGGCATTTGCCTAAAGTAATTTAAGGAAATGACGGAAATAAAAACATTTGTGACCGGACGGGGTATGAACCGCCGTTGGCTGGAATATAAGCACAGTATCATACTGTGCCACCATTCTTTAATTTGATAGTTATTGTTGTCGGCGTTTGGTCTGGGTGGCCGTCACGTGACAATCCTTGATGTTGATAGTTGAATACTACACTCGGTTTTTTATGTATTTATTAAATTTCTTTAACTGCATATGGCAGCCAGCGCTCTGACCGAAAACTCTGAGCTACCACGCCAACAGCTACTCCATTACTCCATATACCTACGAGTAACACCTAGGTACGAAATAAAATTGAATTAATATGTGAAATGTGGACGACGAATACAAGACATACTTCATATTTTGCGTCATAGTAGTGGAGTTTTGGCGTCAGCAGACGGCATTATAATGATCTATGATACAACACTTCACTTTCGTTTGGGATTAACCAGAG
The DNA here is from genome assembly GCF_021461385.2 of Schistocerca piceifrons. NCBI lineage: Eukaryota > Metazoa > Arthropoda > Insecta > Orthoptera > Acrididae > Schistocerca > Schistocerca piceifrons. The sequence continues at coordinate 407,648,495 of NC_060139.1, forward strand.
CTGAAAGCAAAAATCGTAAAAATTCACAAACGTGCAGCTAGAATAGTAAGGATTTCGTTAAAGCCCTTGAGAAAGCGTAACACGAAACGTAAACGGGAAATTAGATGATGGTCGTCTATCAAAACCATTTTGGATCACTTTAGAGATCTAGTGTTAAAGGTAGAATATGCAACAATCTGTTTGATTCATCGTATACCCTCATTTATTTACTAATAAACTTGTACTTCAAATGCAGCATTTTATATCACCAATTTGAAATTCGTTTCCTGTTATTGTGCCGACAGATGTTATAACTCGATCCAGATTAAAATTCCAAAAACAAATAAAGAAAAATGTTCTATACAATCGGAGAACTAACGTATTATTGACATTAAAGCATTTCCTCCCATTCTTCTTCATCCATAGTAATTGTAGTTGTGATCCTCTCTGAACTATCTTCAGTGCTGCTGCCAGTAGTTTAAAAATAACTGTGTAGTATGTTTCTGGTTCTATATTTTGCATATGCAGTATTTGGGCAGAGAAGTTGCGAGACATCATTGAGCCGAGATTGGCAGTAACTTTTAAGTTGGGAATCTCTCCCGGCTACAACTGGACAGGTAGTAAGTCTACGATCGGGAAGATAGTGCTATCCGTTTGCTGGTTCCGAAGAGTTAGCACGCGTGGCCACAGTATTTGTGTGGGTACACGTCGTCTGAGGATTCGTTAACAGCTGCTGCGTCTTCTGTACCCGTTTCGTGCTGTCATTTAACGAAATCGTTTAATGAAAACCATGAGAAAGTAGGTATATTTTACACTACTTAGCCGGCCTGTGTGGCCGAATGGTTCTAGGCGCGTCAGTCTGGAACCGCGCGACCGCTACGGTCGCAGGTTCGAATCCTGCCTCGGGCATGGATGTGTGTAATGTCCTTAGGTTAGTTAGGTTTAAGTAGTTCTAAGTTCTAGGGGACTGATGACCTTCGCTGTTAAGTCCCATAGTGCTCAGAGCCATTTGAACACTACTGACTTCTATGACGAAATACAAAGTGACACACAATAATACACCGCTGAGCGAAAATATGACAACTGCTCACTGCGAGGCTGAATGTCCCCTCATGGTGTTAAGTGTGGTGACGCACTAAGGAAAGAATGTAAGCGGGAGAGCGCTGAATGGGCAGCCATTATACCAAAGACACCGACCGTAAATGAGGAAATCAACTGATACAAGCGGTTTTGACAAACGCTGCGGCTAGAAACGAGAATTAGTGAAACGGCGAAGCTGGTCGCCTGTTGGTATACTACCATAGTAAGAACCTATGAAGAATTGTTGAAGGATGGGGCAATAACACATAGGCCGTATGCTACTGGGTGTCCGCGTCTTATCACAAAACGTACAGGTCGGCGGATTCCCCAGGACAGGCAGCGATTTGTGGCAGATCTGACGTCAGAGCACAACGCTCCAATGGTGCAGGCACAAGTGTCTCAGAGTATACAGTTCGAAGGCCATTGTTGATCATGGGGCTCCACATCACACGACACCAACATGTTCCTGTGTTTGCCAAAGTGCATCGTCATTTACAATTGCAGTGGACACAGCATGACTGGGTTTTCACCGGAAATCAATAGAAAGGTGTCTCTCGTCAAATGAATTGCCTATTTTGTTACACCAGGTCGGTGGCTGGGTCCTCACACGTCCTGATCTAGGCGAATGGGTGCTTGAAACGTGAGCCGCGCCACAGAAGCTGGCTGGTGAGAGCACAATTATGCCATGGGGTACATTGAGTTTGGTTTCTATGAGACCTATGGTACTAGTCGAAGACAAATGACAGCAATGAATTACGTAAAAATTATAGCCGACCACATGCATCCCTTTCTGGCTGAAGCATTCTGTGAAGGGGATATCTTCCAGCAGGATAATTCCCCGCGACACAAGGCCAATATCGTGCCGCAGTTTTCTGAGTAGCATGATACTGAACTAACATTGATGTCTTATCATACAATGAAGGCCTTGACGACCGGATATTTCAGCTGCTGAGAATTCTTCCGGGTTGTATGGCCGTGGTCCATGGAACTCTTCAGTCCCTGACATCTTTGGAGGTGCTCGTGGTCGTGCCGAGTCCACCTCGGAAGAGGTCCTACGTAGCCTAGGACGAAACGTCAGGGATTGAAGAGTTCCATGGACCACGGCCATACAACCCGGAAGAACTGTTGTCTTAGCCAGCAGATGCCCCTGGCCTGGGCCCGTTAGAACATATATCTGGTGTCATCTGTGTGCCCACAAACCACCGTCCAGTAATTTGCGGGAATTTGGTGACCTGTGAGAAGACGTCTGGTGCCACATACTTCTGGAAACTTATCAAGGACTTGTAGAATCCATGCCAAGCAGAATCGCTGCTGTACTGTGTTTGTAACAGCACGCTATGAAACAAGTGTTTATGTTTTGGCTCATAGGTGTATAATACGCTACATAAAACAGTATTGATTGCACTGTAAACTAATAAAATTGTTTTCTTTTAATAGGAGGTATGATTTTCTTTTTTTTTCTTTGTTTTTTTTAAAAAAAAAGCTTTTGACTAACTAATGCCAGACTACATACAAGTTGAAGACGCATGTCGAGCTCAGCACCCAATCTGTTGCGTTATTTCGTCTTTGTAGCTGCATATATTGAGACGCTCGTTTCCCACTAGTCTGTGGGAAAGGGAAGAGAAAATTCGGAGGCCACGCAGCAAGTTGTGGCTATTTATCACGAAACCTGCACCAAAAATCATCAAGTGGCATGGTCTTGAAGATTGATTCTGTGTTTGAATTTGATGTTATTTCGAAAAAGGATTCATTGGTGTCGTTTGAGATGCTGTCTGGCTTTTGAAAATTCTGTACAAAACGATTCTGGTTCCAGTAACTTACTTTCAATTTTGAATTATGCGCTTCAGGAAAATACGTCTCAAAAGCTGAGTCCATATCATGGAGATAATGAATCAAATCTCGAAATATTTCGTTTGGTAATTCTGCTTTCTCACCAACGAACACATTCAGTGTTACAAAGCTTTATATTTCTCTGTTGCCGACACAGACACGTAAACTGAAAATGGGTAAGGGAAGAGAGAAAAGGAAAGGGGAAGGATCACTGCTGTCAGCTGCATTGAGACATTACGCGTAATCGGCGGCGACGAGTGAAAGTGTGTGTCGGACCGGGATTCGAACCCGGGATCTCCTGCTCACTATGCAGGTGCTGTAACCTCTGCGGCACCGGTACACAGTGTTGTCACTACTGCACGAACTATTTCGGCCCTCCTCACCGCCGATCCACACCACCATAGCGTGCCGCCTATCAGCAGCCCCTGTCCATTCCCTACATATTCGCTCTTCCGAGATTCCGACAGAAGGTCGGACTTAATTTGTTCATGTCCAAAAGAACAGACACCACACATTCATATAATTTCAAACACATTTATACAAACAGCTCAAAAGGCAGTTATTTTGTTATTAGAACTGAAATTTTTTTTTCTGTTTCTTCTGTAAACGAGGATTTCATTCATTACGTTTTCCAAACATATTTTCCAAAAACGCTGGTCCAAACAACCAACTCACATCATTCAGAATGAGATTTTCACTCTGCAGCGGAGTGTGCGCTGATATGAAACTTCCTGGCAGATTAAAACTGTGTGCCCGACCGAGACTCGAACTCGGGACCTTTGCCTTTCGCGGGCAAGTGCTCTACCATCTGAGCAACCGAAGCACGACTCACGCCCGCTCCTCACAGCTTTACTTCTGCCAGTATCTCGTCTCCTACCTTCCAAAATTTACAGAAACTCTCCTGCGAACCTTGCTGAAAGAAAGGATACTGCGGAGACTTGGCTTAGCCACAGCCTGGGGGAGGTTTCCAGAATGAGATTTTCACTCTGCAGTGGAGTGTGCGCTGATATGAAACTTCCTGGCAGATTAAAGCTGTGTGCCCGACCGAGACTCGAACTCGGGTACTTTGCCCTTCGCGGGCATGTTTGAAAGGTAGGAGACGAGATACTGGCAGAAGTAAAGCTGTGAGGACCGGGCGTGAGTCGTGTTTCGGTAGCTCAGATGGTAGAGCACTGGACCAGGTCCACTCGAGGAGCAGTCTCAGGTAGCACCTGAAGAAGGCCACGAGCTACGTGAGCGAAATATCGTGCAAGTACGAAGCTGATATCCGGCAGAACACCCGACAACCCAAGACGTCAAGACATTTTTAATTAATCCAATTCTCGCAAAAGTCATTTCTAGTGGAAAAATTGCACTCGTGCTTTTTTACAAGGCGGCCGAACTGTTGATTTAACATTCAGACTTATCCTGAAATTTTCTGATGACAGCACCTACATCATCCGTAATGTTTCTAAGAAAATTAATACTGGTACCTTGATGTGTGACTGCAATTTAATATTTTGGGATGAGGTATGAAATATCTGCTGAAACTTTGGACAGAACAATGCTAGATTTGCGGAACAACAATACGGGCGGCTGCATCGTTTCATTCTTTATGCGCAGCAATGAGGCTCCGCAAGACCTCTTCGAGAAATACGACAAAATAATATCAACCTCAAGAACAAAGGGCATGAAGTCTTGTTACACACTGAGAAAACAACTCTTATAAATATCGTATCATCGCAGGCTTTACAAAAGTTACTTTCTCTCAGTGCTTAGTAGCCAAAAATGAGCCGACACGCAGCATAATAAACTTCATAATTCTACGATCAAAAACTGTATGCGAAAGTACGAGGGCACTGAACTAGAAGTTTTTCGTAGTCGTTCTCATGATCAACCTTCCCATTTTCCAAGTTTAAATTATATGTTACACCTTTTGGTTTGTGAATATATGAGAAAGGAACAAACTGTCAAAGTTACTTTTAAACGAAATTTTCACTCTGCAGCGGAGTGTACGCTGATATGAAACTTCCGGGCAGATCAGAACTGTGTGCCGTGTGCCGGACCGAGACTCGAACTCGGGACCTTTATTTTTCGCGGGCAAGTGCTCTACCATCAGAGTTACCAATGCACGACTCCAGGCCCCGTCCTCACAACTTTACTTCCACCAGTACCACAACTCCTACCTTCCAAACTTCACAGAAGCTGTCTTACGAAACTTGCACAACGAGCACTCCAGGAAGAAAGGATATTGGTAGAGCACTTGCCCACGAAAGGCGAAGGTCCCGAGTTCGAGTCTCGGTCCGGTACATGGTTTTAATCTACCAGGAAGTTTCAAAGTTATCTTTGCTATGAATTCGTATGTATTGGTTCTGACCCTTAGTTCGATTTTGCGCTTTCTTTTTAACATTTGGTGTTTTTTATATATAACTAATTATTTGTTATATTGTTTACACCAGGAAATCTGATGACGGACGGAGTCCGAAACACGTCATTCGGATTCAATACACAAAAAGTAGTACCTGCTTGTTTGCGACCACTTAGCTTTTCTAAAACTCAGTCAGTTACATCAACAAACTAGCTGATTGCCTTCGAGCACAACAAATTCGTCTTGTAAGTGGATGGGTCGACTGAAGTTGCTGGACTGGCTACCTTGCTGATAATTTTACAATATACATACAAACAGTCACACGAAGAAGAATTGTTTATGGTGCGTATCATTGCCCTTTTAAAATAAACCTTCTGAAGCTGGGACGATTGTATAGAAATTTGTACAGATGAGGCCAAGGCAACTGGAATCTGGTATGTCATCTTGGCGTCAACATAATTAGCTGTTGCGTGGGAGAGCCAGGCCATAACATGTAAACAAAAAATTTACTTCAGACACCATTCACAATTAAATAACAAAATTGTACAAACATCTGTAAAAAAAATTATAATCTACGCGTCAGTGATAATCTACTGAAATTTAGGTTGTAAACCATTTGCCAAAAAGTTTTGGACAAGAAACTTTAGAATTGATATACAGTTGATTGGTTATAAAATTACTTAACCATGAATGTGTACGCCAAAAAAATTGTACAAAAATATTTATATACCTGCCTACTGCAAGAAGACTTATCTTACATCTCACTGGTAACAAGGCTACTTAAGCCTCGACTGTTTCACTGACGAAAATAGTTTGAAGTAGCTTCTTTAGATATGTGCCTTTGGCGACAGCGACCAGCATAACCAATCGCCGTAATAGGATAACGCAACAGGCCTCATAGGCTCGGATAGGGAGGCAGTTACAGCTAATCACTGCTACAGACTTAAGTTCAGAATTACATCTGACTTACATATCAAAAAATGGTTCACATGGCTCCGAGCACTATGGGACTCAACTTCTGAGCTCATCAGTCCCCTAGAACATAGAACTACTTAAACCTAACTAACCTAAGGACATCGCACACATCCATGCCCGAGGCAGGATTCGAACCTGCGACTGTAGCAGTCGCGCGGTTTCAGACTGTAGCGCCTAGAACCGCTCGGCCACCCCGGCCGGCGACATATAAACAGAGCCGCAACATTATTTGCTGTTTTGTTTTTAAAAAAGTCAAAACACATTATAGTCTTAAATGAGGTTATGGTAGGAAGAGGGTGTAAATATTTTAAAAAATTGCATACTAAGTAAAACGGCCAGCCAGAATTTGACTTGCAACATTCAATGCGTTCAATAAACTCCAATATGTTTCAACTGAAAAGGGGCGTGTGACAGCTCTCGAAAGGCAACCGCCGTTTGTGTGGTACGTTAATAAGACGGGTGTTCAAATTACGCCGGCTGCTGTGGGCGAGCGGTTCTAGGTTTTTCAGTCCGGAACCACACTGCTTTTACGGTCGAATCCTGCCTCGGGCATGGATGTGTCTGATGTCGTTAGGTTAGTTAGATTTAAGTAGTTCTAAGTTCTAGGGGACTGATGACCTCCCATAGTGCTTAGAGCCATCTGACCCATCTGTTCAAACAACAAGTTCTAGTCAGTGTAACCACTCCACAATGTCATTCAGAGTCCACAGCAGTTTTACAACTAAAAAGATACATAACCTCTCGTAACCGGCAAGGAGTAGGAGTTAATATGCTCCATATAAGAAGCTTCACGATCTTAAGAGAGCGTATTTTACATGCTACTACATAAAACCTGAATAGAAACCCTAAGAAAGTGGGCTCACAACCTGGTTATATGTGGAATACCAAATACGCAAGTTTACTGTACATATGCTTTGCGTAGCATTCATGCAAACTGATCAATGCAGGCAGAAGACACACAGGAGTGGAATAAATCACCATTTAAATTGTAGTGCTTCTTGTAATGCAGCAGAACAAACCCATGATCCAGCTTCTGCTGTGAATCTGCATTTGAGCCACACATCGGCGAGCAGAAAAGAACCTCCAGCACTGCATCACACAAACATCAGAATGACTCACTAGTGCCATATAGTCTTGACAAAAGGCAGGTGAATTAATACATCGGCATTCCCGGTAAAGACGGTCCATCCCAAAACACTGCAACCAGCTGTCCGCGACCTTGCCATAACAACTGGCCCTGGCTCGCCGCGTTTGCGCTTGGTATCACTGCTCACTACCCGGCTTCTGGCCTAGCCGTCTTAGATCCACTGCCCGCCGGCAGTTCGGAGCCCCACTCATCACACTTCCTCCGCGCACGCCCTTTAACTTTCCCACGTGGCTCACTGTCAAATATTACAAATCCCGTCGAAATAGGTAGAAGGGAGACCGCACGGCTCATCAATGACTGGCACAACAGCAGGTGTAGATTCATTAACAAAAAGTAAAGCACCGAACTGTAGTTCCAGCCGTTGTATACCGCATAGACAAGCACCCTTGATAAAGAAGATACTACCAAATCTAAAATTGGTTCTTGATGAAGCAGTAAGAATAATCCAGACAAATATGTGACGTCGGTAACATAATCAATTAACACACGCCCTCTTCAGCTCTGTCAAATTACGCTTGCCTCAAATCGGTCAGAAGATGTCAAAGGACAATTTAAGGTAGTTAATCGATTACTTTGTAGGAAAAACTTTGATCCGTTTGGAAAGAGATGGGTACCAGCGATTCCTAAACACATGCGCTTAGATGTTCTCCAGAAATTCCATGACACGCCTGAGACCGGACACTTAGGATTTATCGAGACATACGATAGAATCCGCAAGAGATTTTTCTGGCCAGGTTTATTTAGGTGTGTCCGTCACTATGTGTCGCACTGTTGAGAGTGCTAGAGGAGAAAGGTTGTTCCTCAGGAACCATCTGGCCGACTCATACCAATTCCACCAGCCGAAACGCCTTTCCAGCGTGTTGGGATTGGCCTCTTCGGACGATTTCCAACGTCTGCTAGTGGCAATAGATGGATTATTGTTTGCACTGATTATCTGACACGATATGCCATTATAAAAGCCGTGAAAACAGCCTAAGCACCCGAGGTAGCCAAATTCCCTATGGAAGACATTGTATTAAAACATAATGCCCCAAGGTCGTTACATACGGATCGAGGGAAAGTCTTTCAAATGGTTCAGATGGCTCTGAGCACTATGCGACTTAACTTCTGAGCTCATCAGTCACCTAGAACTTAGAACTAATGAAACCTAACTCACCTAAGGACATCACACACATATCCATGCCCGAGGCAGGATTCGAACCTGCGACAGGAGCGGAAAGTCTTTCAATCGAATCTTGTGACAGAGATAAACCGTCGGTGCAACATTACTCATCACATGACGACTGTCCACCATCCGCAAGCTAATGGGCTTACTGAATGCCTTAACAAGACCTTGGCCGACATGCAATTAATGTTCGTCAGTGTTGAGCAGAGCAACTGGGATGAGGTTCTACCTTTCGTGACGTTTGCCTGCAACACCGCCATACAACACACCACGGGATTTACACCATTTTTCCTGGTGCATGGGCGTGAGGCGACTACGACGATGGGCATTGTGATTCCGTTACATCCTAATGACGTGGACGACGACTATATCAGCCCGGTGTTAACCAGAGCTGAGGAAGCTCGGCAGTTAGGTCGCCTCCTCAGGCTGCAGGCTCAAGAAAACGATTGCCGGGCCACCGCCCTGTTGTCTACCAGCCTGGTGACCTCGTCTGGATCTTCACTCCTGTTCGGAAGGTTGGTCTCTCTGAGGAGCTATGCAGGAGCTACTTTGGACCTAATAAGGTTGTAAGACAGTTGCCTGCTATTACTTATGAAGTTGAAGATTTCGACCCCGACACAAGACGACGAAAGATCAGAGATACCGTCCACGTCCCTCGAATTACGTCGTATAAGGATCCTGCAACCCAGGGTAAATTCGAAGCTCCAGCGACCGGCAACAAGCGGGAAGCTGACGAGGAGCGTAGCGGCAAACGAAGTTCTAAGAAGATCACCATCAGAAGCATCAGTCATCGGGAGTCGGAGTATGCAGGACCGATGACTCGTTCCCGGACTAGAACGACGTAACACCGAGTCGCTGTTAACTTTACGAAGGAGCAATATCATAGCATAAGCTGAGTAACACCGTGGTGTAGTGATTATGATACTAATCTGTTGCATAAAGGGTTGTGGGTTCAAGACTCACCTGGATCCTACAATTTTTATTTCTATATTCGGTTCGAATACATTCTAGAAGTGTCCACAAATGTGAGGAATCATGTACTGGAATATTCTGTAGCTGTATACATGCTGTATGTGTTCTCGCCAGAGGAAGTTCGCTCCAAGCTCTTGTATGCGCAAGTGCTGAATAAACCTTTGTCAAATGAAGTGTTCGTCATTCATCTACTTACACTTTCTTCTACATTACATTGGAGGAAGGGGAATGGGTCCGTATCACCATAACCATCTACTAATTAATGAACTTGGTGGCCCAATACCCATGCGGTTGTGTCTGACTTTCCTCTAGGAATGTGTGGGAAGTCTGGACGCAAGAGGATATCAGCGCTTCGTGATCGTGACAGATAAATCTACATGGATCCATGACACTAAATTCAATACGAAGTAGGTTCTCATTGGTGGATAACACGACGACGCCTACTCCATTGGTAGAATAGGAAGGCTAAGATGAAACCACACTGTCTTCCAAGAAGTTTGCGATGCTGCTCTTTGATCAGACGTCGTAAGGTCAATCCCTCCCCCATGCATTAACAAAAATTTGGTAGTGAGATGGGGCACCTGTAGAATATCAGCCCCAAAGTAATGACAGCAACATAAAATTCATGGACATGTTTTAATTTTAAATTCAATCGACTGACATCATGAGGTTGATATATATACCACCCAACCGCATCCAGTTAAGAAATGAAGACTTTAATGCGCGTATTTCTTGAGAGACAGACTGCCAAATACTCGAGTTCATCGAGCATTATCATCCACGTAACGGAAGCATTATCAAAACCCCGTAATTTCATCAAGTGACATTTGCCTTCGTCGTTACGAGGACCAGATATCAGGCAAAACGCATTCACGGTGCTTTGAACAATGGTATCTTAGCGGGAGGAGCAGTAACACCATCACACGGTCCGCATGTGTGAGCACTTAGATCGTCTCACCCAAGAGTGTCCACTCTTGCGAATGAACATCACTCTTTCAAAGAAGGAGCTCAAGTAATACAACAATGACACTTAAAGCGGACTTCCATGAAGAAAACACCTATGGAGGTTAATTATGGGTGTCAGTTTGCCTCTGACAGCAACCGAAGCTTGGATGCCCGTGAATAGATTATACAAGACTCCTCGCGCGCCAGTAGTGAATCCATCGACTTCCAGTACCTGCAACAGGAAGCCATAGCGGACACGGTCGAACGCCTTGGGTAAACCCGAAAGCGCAAGAGATAAAGGAACGCTAGTAACACCAGCCACCGTTACGACGTCACGACATTCAACTATATCGAGATTAGAGTTGAACGACCAGCAAAAAAATTTTGATGGTCAGCAACAACTTTCTCCATCAACGCAAACAGCCGTCTATTCATAGTCCTCGCCACAACCGTTTAATCGGAATTTAGTAACGTAAGGAGGCGAAAATAATCGGTTGATGCCTGACCGAAACTTTTAGGACTTAACACCATTCTTCCAACCTTAAAAGGACCTGGCACCAATCTAGTTTCATCCCTTCGTCCAAAAGCAACGTAAAAGTAGTACCCAACGAAGTCCTGAAACGCACACAAAGTTCTTTTGGCAGACAATTCAACCTCTGGCCATTTTTTAGGGGGCTATCTGACTATAGGGTAAAAAAAAATTTTCACCTTGACCATCTACAAACACAGCATTATATGTAGGTGCAAGTGTACGATCAACAGTTCGAACGAGAGAATCGGGTATCATATCGACACAGAATTGGTGGAAGGGATGCAAAATCTCCTTCTCTGCTTTCACAACATTGCCGTCCTCGCTCTTGACAGACGTCATGCACGCACGTTTATGACGAAACTGATGTCGGAACAAATCATACAAAGAAGTCACTTCATCCACTACCGAGGAACGTGGTTTGAATCTCATCCGCCGCGCGGGATTAGCCGAGCGGTCATAGGCGCTGCAGTCATGGACTGTGCGGCTGGTCCCGGCGGAGGTTCAAGTGCTCCCTCGGGCATGGGTGTGTGTGTTTCTTCTTAGGATAATTTAGGTTAAGTAGTGTGTAAGCTTAGGGACTGATGACCTTAGCAGTGAAGTCCCATATGATTTCACGCACATTTGAACATTTTTGAATCGCATCCTTAGCCTTTCCATTTGACGCCGCTTCAACTGCAACAGTTGCGCATTTACACGCATGACGTCCGCAATTCGTAGAGAAGCTCCCATATAGGTCGTGTAAGAAAGAGTAGTAAAATTCTTGCTTTCTCCGAAATTCCTGCACTTTATCGTCGTAGAATCGTATCATCTTTTGTCACGGACTCGGCTTTGGCAGCTGATGCCCAATTCCAAAACGAAACATATCGCATAGTTGAATGGAGGCTATGGTCTCACACTTCCCGGGTCCCTCATCTAGTGAGGGATTCTCCAAGTGCACCAAAGATAAAATTCCCACCTATCAAAGTAGTCTGCGGCTTTCGCAGTAACAAGGCTACCGAAACAATTTCACCGACTGCCATGTGTGATTTAAAGTAACAGACACGGTGTAGAGGTCCGTCAAGCTGGCGGGGTTGACAACAGCCAATATTCTATCATGCATCAAATTAGACAGATGAAATCTATGAAGTTTACTGCCAGAAGTAACAGTAAAACAGGTAAATCTGGCAAGAGCAAACCATTTACAGACCCACACGTACTGGAGTTTCAAAGAGAGAATTAGATCTTGCATTTCCCGACAGAAATCAAAATTAGGAGATTGATACATGGGAGGCAACATACCGTTAAAATCCCTACCTATCAAAATGCTCTGCGGACCTTTTCGTTAGAAATAAACCACCTCTTCCTTATAAAATCGGGAACGGTTGAAAGTGCGTCCGGAACCGGACGGTACGTAACGCAGAATCAAGTTCAGCTTGAAAAGAAGCACATCCTGTTCCATTGCCACCAACTTCAATCCTTCCAGTGGGATTGCCCTCCCTAAAAAACAAGACAGACCCCGTGGAACATTCGGAAGCCACATTAAACACATGCCCAAAACCAGAGAGAGAAAAACTGGTGAATTGAACTCCTTGTAACAACACGGCATCCTGACGCAATGGAGTGAGAGGCAGTTCCGATTCCAGGCGATTAACATCAAAGAGATATATAAGCTTAAATAGCTTAACCAGAAACAAATTTCTAGCTGATGACCTACTTAATTATGTCTTCAAAAATGGTTCAAATGGCTCTGAGCACTATGGGACTTAACTTCTGAGGTCATCACTCCCCTAGAACTCAGAACTACTTAAACCTAGCTAACCTAAGTACATCACACACATCCATGCCCGAGGCAGGATTCGAACCTGCGACCGTAGCGGTCGCGCGGTTCCAGGCTGAAGCGCCTAGAACCGCTCGGCCACACAGGCCGGCTAATTACGTCTTCAACGTATGTCAAGGTTCATTACAATCCACTAAAGTGTCTCCCCTCCGAAATTTTAATGTTTCTTCTCTTCTCTTTACGAGCCACCGAGCGCACAGGTCGGACGCGCTACTTACAGTGACTGCGAGGCAATACAGCATCGGCAGTCTGAAATGTAGGCAGTTCTTGAAGCTTATCCAAAGTAGGTGACAAACAAAGTGCCTACAGACCCTCTCAACAGGATGTGATCCTTGCAATTCAGACTGGTGCACAAGAGAGGCAGGCGTCACATTTGGTTCGACAAGTAGTACTTCAGGCTACCAGTCGCTGACACTGAAGTAATAACAGTAGGCTGTTCCGATTTCACCTGAATGGGTGACGTGAGGGGAACATTAGGGTTTAGGGTAGTCTCGGATTGCTGATGTTGAATCATTTACACACAAGAAGGCTCGTTGGCTTCCCCACTTCTGTGTGGTTCTGGAGTGGTTACCTTAACCGCAGGAGGAACAAGAGGAAAATCACTAGAAACATCAGCATCTGTTTTCGCGCCACAGGCCCCATCATGATACCAGGTCTCATCACTACAGGGTACATCAATCGACGAACTTTCAAGATTTTAAACATGGCTGCAGCAGCAACTGTTAAAATTCTTCACAATAAAGGATGGCAGCCAAAAACAGTTGCAGGATAGAATTTTTTTATTAAAATTCTTGACCAAGGTTTCGGTACATATAAACATACCTTCATCAGAAGTACATTTCCTGAATAGAAAGACACATTCATTAGAAAAGCCATATCAACGAAAGTGAGAAACAGAAGCTTAAATAACGGTGAAATTGCTAAAGTAATACAGGCACACAATCTTTAGTACTTACTGAAATTACATCATGCACTGGAGAATAATGAAACAATTATGCTAAAAGGCGTCGTCAGTAATTAAAATCTCATCTCCATTTGTACGACATGTGTAATGGGTACAGGATCAAAGCGAACCGTTTAACAATGTTACTTCGCCTATGAACTGTTGAGACACGAGTGTGAAGGCACTAAGGTAGATTGTTTCGCCGAGAGAGGGCACTTGCATGTGCCAGACTGCCGCATATTACAATCCATAAATACATACATAAGCGCATTAAATTATTAAAGGTTGTGTTAATTCAAACTTTGTTTTAATAAATAAAGCGTATCACGCCAATTAAAGACATTTATGTAAACTAGAAATATAGAACCAAATTTACCTGTGTCCTAGTGTCAAACGGTTAAAGCTTGCGCTTGGAACATCTAACGAGAGAGGGCACTACTGTAATGCGCGAGAGTCTCGCGTAACGTAAGCAGTGAAATCATACTAGCGAAACAACCAAAATGTTATAATAAAACGAAACCATCTGTCTGTATGAATAAAACATAGTAGTCATTTAACCACACATGCACATTGAAATTCATAATTAACAAACATCACATTATGTAGATCCCAACAAGATAGGAAAAGCGCATTTCACCGGCATCAACAAGCAAGAAAATAACTCCTAGTCAGCCAGACTATATTACATTAAGGCAATGAGGGGTTTGAAACTGTCTAAAATATTTTTGTTTCGAAGCTGCACCTGTTCATTAAGAACAAAACCATCTTTTATAGACAGATGCTTGAAAATCTCTAATTCTTCGAGCAAGTCTAGTTTGTCACCTTTATCAGCTTCATGAAGCAGCTCTACGTCGTCCAGTTCTCTTGGCGTGTGCTGTAAGAGCCATAGATGTTCAGCAAAAGTGGAATTATATACGTTTTCCCCATTTTTACCTAACTTGTGTTCTTTATACCTAACTTTAATGGGTCTACCTGTCTGCCCTATGTAATAGTTTGGGCAGTCATTACAAGTAATTTTGTATACACCGGACTTAGTGCTGAGTTCTTCTCGTGCTCCAATCTTATGAATTACTCTACGTTTGAGGCTATTATTTACGGAAAAAGCAACTCTATAACCGTATTGTTTCTGTAAAAGTCTTTTTATCTTATATGAAACGTTCCCTAAAAATGGAATAGAAATAAAGTTATTACTCTCATGGTTCTTTGCCCTGTTATCTCCTAAAGTACAACATTTTACTGCTATTTTTTTCCTAGCAATTTGGTCAATTAATTTAGGGTCGTATCCATTGTTAGTGGCTATTGATTTTAATAAAAATATTTCATTGTCAAAACAATTCTGTGCTAAAGGTGTGCTCACAGCGCGATGAACTGCAGAATGAAAAAAGGCGATCTTGTGAGTTTGAGGATGACAGGAATCTGCTGGAATAATATTATCAGAAAAAGTTTCTTTACGGAAAATGTCGAAGCTAATGGTGTTACCCGATAACTTAAGTTTCAAATCAAGAAAATTGAGTTCTCTCTCGTTATTTTGTATCTCTTTTGTAAATTTCATTTTCTCGTGGAAACTGTTGAAAACATGAAACAGTTGTTGTAGATCTTGGTCACAACCTTGAAATAGTATGAGTATATCATCAACATAACGAGCATAAAAAGAGATTTTTACACACTAAAATTAAAGAAGCCTTTGTTTTTGAAAACAATTACTCTGTTAAAAATAGTGCTGAGGTAATAAACAAGCTAAAATCAATAGAGATCACTTCTTCCTCTCGTTTGGTTTCTTTTGACGTCGTAAGTTTATACACCAATGTTCCAGTGGATATCACTCTTAAGATTATTGAAGGTAACATTCGACAACATAAAACTTTAAGTGAGCTACATTTGTCGGAACTTATGTCACTACTGCAGGTTGTACTAGATTACAATTACTTTCAGTTTAATGGTAAAATGTATGAGCAACCATTCGGCTTAGCCATGGGTTGCCCGTTAGCTGGCATCTTTGCTGACATCTTTATGAATGCACTAGAAGAAAATTTCTTCAAAAACAACCCTACGTTAGGCAATAAGATTTCTTTTTATGCTCGTTATGTTGATGATATACTCATACTATTTCAAGGTTGTGACCAAGATCTACAACAACTGTTTCATGTTTTCAACAGTTTCCACGAGAAAATGAAATTTACAAAAGAGATACAAAATAACGAGAGAGAACTCAATTTTCTTGATTTGAAACTTAAGTTATCGGGTAACACCATTAGCTTCGACATTTTCCGTAAAGAAACTTTTTCTGATAATATTATTCCAGCAGATTCCTGTCATCCTCAAACTCACAAGATCGCCTTTTTTCATTCTGCAGTTCATCGCGCTGTGAGCACACCTTTAGCACAGAATTGTTTTGACAATGAAATATTTTTATTAAAATCAATAGCCACTAACAATGGATACGACCCTAAATTAATTGACCAAATTGCTAGGAAAAAAATAGCAGTAAAATGTTGTACTTTAGGAGATAACAGGGCAAAGAACCATGAGAGTAATAACTTTATTTCTATTCCATTTTTAGGGAACGTTTCATATAAGATAAAAAGACTTTTACAGAAACAATACGGTTATAGAGTTGCTTTTTCCGTAAATAATAGCCTCAAACGTAGAGTAATTCATAAGATTGGAGCACGAGAAGAACTCAGCACTAAGTCCGGTGTATACAAAATTACTTGTAATGACTGCCCAAACTATTACATAGGGCAGACAGGTAGACCCATTAAAGTTAGGTATAAAGAACACAAGTTAGGTAAAAATGGGGAAAACGTATATAATTCCACTTTTGCTGAACATCTATGGCTCTTACAGCACACGCCAAGAGAACTGGACGACGTAGAGCTGCTTCATGAAGCTGATAAAGGTGACAAACTAGACTTGCTCGAAGAATTAGAGATTTTCAAGCATCTGTCTATAAAAGATGGTTTTGTTCTTAATGAACAGGTGCAGCTTCGAAACAAAAATATTTTAGACAGTTTCAAACCCCTCATTGCCTTAATGTAATATAGTCTGGCTGACTAGGAGTTATTTTCTTGCTTGTTGATGCCGGTGAAATGCGCTTTTCCTATCTTGTTGGGATCTACATAATGTGATGTTTGTTAATTATGAATTTCAATGTGCATGTGTGGTTAAATGACTACTATGTTTTATTCATACAGACAGATGGTTTCGTTTTATTATAACATTTTGGTTGTTTCGCTAGTATGATTTCACTGCTTACGTTACGCGAGACTCTCGCGCATTACAGTAGTGCCCTCTCTCGTTAGATGTTCCAAGCGCAAGCTTTAACCGTTTGACACTAGGACACAGGTAAATTTGGTTCTATATTTCTAGTTTACATAAATGTCTTTAATTGGCGTGATACGCTTTATTTATTAAAACAAAGTTTGAATTAACACAACCTTTAATAATTTAATGCGCTTATGTATGTATTTATGGATTGTAATATGCGGCAGTCTGGCACATGCAAGTGCCCTCTCTCGGCGAAACAATCTACCTTAGTGCCTTCACACTCGTGTCTCAACAGTTCATAGGCGAAGTAACATTGTTAAACGGTTCGCTTTGATCCTGTACCCATTACACATGTCGTACAAATGGAGATGAGATTTTAATTACTGACGACGCCTTTTAGCATAATTGTTTCATTATTCTCCAGTGCATGATGTAATTTCAGTAAGTACTAAAGATTGTGTGCCTGTATTACTTTAGCAATTTCACCGTTATTTAAGCTTCTGTTTCTCACTTTCGTTGATATGGCTTTTCTAATGAATGTGTCTTTCTATTCAGGAAATGTACTTCTGATGAAGGTATGTTTATATGTACCGAAACCTTGGTCAAGAATTTTAATAAAAAAATTCTATCCTGCAACTGTTTTTGGCTGCCATCCTTTATTGTGAAGAATCGACGAACTTATTTCACGGATGGGTAGGTGAAGAGAAGACGAATTTGATTCTTCACCATCCTGTGTACGACGGCTGTTATACTGCACTGCGGACATTGCAGACTTGGCAACAAAATGTCAGGTCCGTGATCATTTCTCCATGGGATTTAAAGAAAAATTTCTGAGAATGCACGTTTGGAGCACAGAACTGTACGGCGGTGAAACGTAGGCTGGGGAAACCCTAAACCGAAGAGAATCGAAGAATTTGAAGAATCTGAAATGTTGTGCTACAGGTGAATGTTGAAAATTTGGTGGACTGACAACGTATAAAATGATGATGTTCTCTGCAGAAACGAGGAGGAAAGGAATATCTGGAAAACACTATCAACAAGAAGAAATAGGATTGTAACACGTCTATTAAGAAATCACGGAACAATTCGTGAACAGCTTATGTCAGTTTTCGACGCTATTGAAATGAGGACTTGAATACAAATACTTTCAGCGAGTAATTAGATCTCAGGTGGCCACTGCAGGGAAAGCAGGTCCCCACTTGCCGACTGTAAGTTACACTGATGTGGTAAGCATAGATCTGTAAATTGGAATTAATGTTACGTTTGACTACATGCTCCGATGAACGAATAAGAGTAAAACATTGATATTGGTGATGAGTGGACCAGCGCTCGAACCGTATATCCCTCACATCACCATAAATGACCAGAACCTCCTAAACTGTTGCCAACCTCCAGCAGGAGAATTAACAATAGGACATTTATATAATCCAGTTCTGCGTTAGTAGTGAGTAGCATACTTAAGGAACCATTACGATGCTTATAGAGAACTTGAGAATCACGACGCAAAAGTAGCCTATCTATTTGAAGTGGTTCGAAAAATCACAGTAGGCACTACGAACCTCATCAGACTTAACATGAACGGAGTCAATTATCTGGGATCCATGGAATGCGTGGTTTCGTCAAAACTGAGGCTTACTGTATCTTTTTCTGGAACACACTTGGAAACCATGGTCGACATAATGGAATGGATTACATCGCTACCAGCAGACTTACGCAACTGATGCTAAGAACCAAACGACGATGTGACACCAATGAAGAAACAAACAACACTGAGGAAAAGTCCAGGCACGTGCGACGCTGCGGTGAAGCGCAAAGCTGCCACCCTTTCTACTCAGCACATGAGGTGGAGCTACCACTAGACTACCATACTTCAGTTCGATCGCGGTTACGGTAAAGGAGTATAGTTCAATATGGAAACTGAACAATGTTTCACTTCTGGTCAATGTCCACATCAATGGGAGGTGAATTACAGGATAAAATACACAGTGAAAGGTCTGTCAGACAGCGATTCGATTCTGCGATATTGCGGTTCTCAGGTGGATGATTTACCGTTACACACCAGACCCGACTCTTATTCCATTCGAGCTTCGCTGTTCTCTGGTGCTGTGGCAATTATACCGACCAGATGGTAATGCCATCGTCTTCACAGTGGCACTGAACCTCAGTTCATTATACTTCGCCCAATTTCCACAAACTATTTTAAAAATATGTAATGTACATGACCATCCTCGTGTATCAGTCTATCTGTGAAACGAAACTTGAGAGTAACCCAGACATACAGGCAAAGATGAGCAGAGAATGACAGTTTTACACACACACACACACACACACACACACAAACACACACACACACACACACACACATATATATATATATATATATATATATATATATATATATATATATATATATATATATATATATATGGAGATATGGCTGTACTGACATTTGTATTTAATTGATATCTTTTCAACGCCGAAAATTATTCAAATTACAAATTAATTTTTGAAGCGACTTGTTTTTCCCTTCTTTTTGGATTAGTATTTACACAGTAATTGCTGTACTTAAACTCAAAAAAATGGAATGGAAAATTGAGGATCTGTTCGATAAATTTGTATTTACTAAATGTATCGGCACCGGATAGCCAGTTCTGACGTTGCGGTTGATAATGGAAACATGACTGAAGATAATTCAAGTTACGTTCATTGGATCTGAGGACCTGGAAAAAGCCTTGGACCACGTAAAACGGTGCAAGATGTTCGAAATTCTGAGAGAAATAGAAATAAATTATAGGAAAGACGAATAGTATACAGTATGTACGAGAACCAAGTGGTAACAAGAAGTCTGCAAAAGAACGGTGTGCTCTGATTAAAAAGAGCGTGAGGCAAAAATGCAGGCTTTCACCCCTACTGTGCAATCTATACCATGAAGAGTCACTTGCGGATGTAAAAGAAAGATTGTACAGTGGGATTAAAACTCAGGGTGAATGGATATCAACGATCAGATTCGCTGATGACATTGCTGTCCTCGGTGAAACTGAAGAAGAATTACAAGATTGTTTGAATGGAATGAACGGAATGGACAACTTAACAATTACAGAATATGAGTTGAGAGTAAATCGAAGAAAGACGAAAGCACTGAAAAGTATCAGAATTGTGAACAGCCAGAAACTTAACATCGGGATTGGAGATCACGAGTTAGACATAGTTAATGGATTCTGATTCCTAGGGAGCAAAAGGACCCGTGATGGATGGAGTAAGTCGGACATAAAAAACAGACTAAGACACGTAAAAAGGGCATTCTTGGGCAAGAGAAGTCTACTAGTGTCAAAGATAGGCCTTAATTTAAAGAAAAAAATTTCTGAGAATGTACGTTTGGAGCACAGACTAGTACGGCGGTGAGACGTAGAATTAGAACAATTTGAAATGTTGTGCTACAGGTGAATGTTGAAAATTAGGTGGACTGACAACTTAAAAATGATGAGATTCTCTGCAGAAACGAGGAGGAAAGGAATATCTGGAAAACACTATCAACAAGAAGAAACAGGATGGTAACACATCTATTGAGACATCGCGGAACAACTTCCATGGAATAACTATCGGGAGCTGTAGATGGTAAATCTGTAGAAGAATACAGCTAATAATTGAGGACGTAGATTCCAAGCGTTCCTCCGAGATGAAGAGGTTGGCACAGGGGAGGAATTCGTGGTGGTCTGCATCAAAGTAATCGGAAGACTGGTGACTATTTTATTTTTATTACTCTTCATTTTATCACTAAATTAAAATATACTTCAGCCACAGCTATTCGTTGCTTCTAACTCGGCTCACAGCGCATTTCAAGAAGCTTACGCCAAAGCTAAATTGACTATATTCTGTGAAAACAACTAATAATGAGAGCCCCAAATGTAAATATGTTCCAGTTAGGAAACCTAAAAGAAGATCATTTCATCATTTACTAAAATAAGTGTTCAGTAGGCGACAAGCCATAGAAATTTCATAGCAAAGGCATCCCAGATAAACCAACTAGTGTTCATGTTCCCTAACAGTATAATCTTCGGGCGGAGTGGCAAAGCAGTGACACGTTTGAAACAGGTTTGGAATAAAAATGACTAAGAATTTTCTGTCATTACTGGTTTTACTACGTTGCGGCATTTTTCATGCTACAATATGCTTGCCGGCCGGAGTGGCGGTGCGGTTCTAGGCGCTGCAGTCTGGAGCCGAGCGACCGCTACGGTCGCAGGTTCGAATCCTGCCTCGGGCATGGATGTGTGTGATGTCCTTAGTTTAGTTAGGTTTAATTAGTTCGAAGTTCTAGGCGACTGATGACCTCAGAAGTTAAGCCGCATAGTGCTCAGAGCCATTTGAACCATTTGAACAATATGCTTACAGGCAATTGCAGGTTTTTTAATCGTGCTAGTTCGTGGACAGTTTTACCTGGAAAACATTTTTAACACATTTTCATGATCTAAAGTGCCACGATATATTTCGGAAATTTCTCATCTGCAGCTACCTAAGCTATCTTGTAAAATTATTGAGATTTTTGATTGTAGCCGTCTGTACATTAGAAGACACATGAGTAAATAGTAACTTTCAGAATAAAGTGTTCTAAAACCAATTTGTGACTGGACGCTGCTGTACACAATCAACACTTTGTACCACCGAGGAGTCACATTATCCCATCATGTCTTCGTTTGACGAAAACTGCTACTAGTTAGTGCTTAATCTTACTGTCTAATGCAAGAACGGCGGAGTTTATGACATTCCTAAAATGGTAGAAAGGGGTCATTTTGACCACACATAAAATATTTTAATATTTGTCTTAAACAAGTACTTTTTTGGTGTTTGTTAATCCATACTTATTTCTGGTAATCACAGCAACTATTTACAATTATAAATAATAATTACTAATTTGTTTGAACAACATTGTATCATACAAATTTCTTGTTACTACTACAGCAGGTTTTGTAACTATAGATTTTAATTTATTAGCTATTCATACAACCTTCTAGACACATTTAGTATATTCCGTCCATTTTACTCTCACATGTAGCTCTGTATTACTTTTCACTCAAGTCATTTGAAGCTGCTAGACGCACTTAGCACAGGTGATTTCTGTTGTACGCACACATTTCCCACACACGGCCTTGTCGCACTTTACACAGCTATCGCTGGTCTTGTTACCTTTGCCGAGGCTGATTTGGCACTTTCTCCGCTTTCTAGGTGATTTCAGTCCCATATCCTCTTCCTTTGCCTGATGTTCTTGGTCTTTCGTTCCCTTGAGTTCATTTGCCAGTTCAAGTATGAACTTCTTCCTTTCCATTTTATTGTTCGTTACTATGTTATAGGTGACGCATGCATTTATTGCCGCCATGTTCAGTATGTTGTAGAAGACATGCATTGGCCATCTCCTAGATGCAACCTTCATAGTATATTTACAGGTCATTTGATCAACCACGTGTACCCTGTACTTTGTTGCTGTGTAGAACTCTGCAGTTTCAGGTTTCTTTCTTCCTTTCCTATGTTATTGCTACTTCAGCATGCAGTGTATTCAGAAGAATGACATTTTTATTCTTCTTTTCTTGGTATACAGTCAAGGTGCAGTCTGTGTTGTCACTACTGTGCAGTATTGTGGTGAAATGTATTTCAGCATTCGGCATCTTTACGTCATTGGGGATTTCACTGCAGACCTTGTTCATTGTACCAACAAATATTGTTTTATTATCTTTGAGTTTTTAGCTAGCTGAAGAGACGAAAGGAAGCTTTCCGTGGGCACATTTCTTTCTTGACTTACAAATGGCTCCACGAGACGCAGAACGACGTACTCTCCAAGTGGTTGTCTCTCTCTTTGCGTGTTCTCTTTGCTGAGGTAAGGGAAAGCATTACATATATACTTTGTCGTTACATCAACAGCCAACCAGAATCTGAGACCATATTTGTCTGGTTTGTTGGACATGACTGTTTTCAATGAACTTTCCCCAAATTTCAGATACAAGAGAGAATTTGTTAGCTGCCAGGCGTTCAACCGGGATTGATTTTTCATCAAAACGGAGAAATCTGAGATGCTCCTGATATCTGTCTCTTGGCATAATGTCCTTGATAAAAGCAGGCCCACAAGAGTGCTTCCAGAGATGATTCACAGACATATCTTTTGTGCAAAATACGCCCCTAACATACATGATGGACCAGTTTCTCCAGTTCCTCAAGTGACGCAGTCCACTCACTGTTTTTAGTACTTTTTGGGCATTTTATTTTGTATATGTCCTCATGAGACGTAGCTTTGCTTCTTCAAAAATAAGACAGTAGGCAGTGATGACAGAGCTGTCTTCTCGTTGGCAAATATAAGCAGTGAGATCTCCTCTCTCCTTGAGAACATTCACGTCTGAGCGGCTTCCAGAAGATGAATAATTTCCAATTTCCCACACGGTTCCATTACTCGCAGTCATCTTTGTAGACGCTTCCAACTGTACCTGCAATGGTGAAAGAGGTGATGATTGCCGTATATCAGCATCTGAATCCTGTTTCACTAATCGACCCTCGTTCACAAAGTCTTCACCTTCACTATTGTCAGGTACATAATCATCGTATTCATCAGTGAAGTAAATTGTCGATTCAACTTCGGAATTATCTGAGAGAAGTAACTCTTTTTCATCAGAAACTCCACGCTGACGATACATGTTCGAAAACGTTTTTCACGGACAAAGCCTGCCTGAGTGACACAACATAAGCTGTGGCGGACTGGAATGTCCACGTGCCAAGTTGCAGCAATGAGGAACAACTGCTCTCCATTACTGCTCACTGTTGCCACTATATATATATTCGGAAGAGAAATTACAGTGGGGTCAAACTGACCCCTTCTGCCCTTCTAGGTAGACTGAATGTAATGGCGAAGAAAATTAATATATTTTGTAAATACTAAAACATTGCCGGCCGGGGTGGCCGAGCGGTTCTAGGCGCTACAGTCTGGAACCGCGTGACCGCTACGGTCGCAGGTTCGAATCCTGCCTCGGGAATGGATGTGTGTGATGACCTTAGGTCAGTTACGTTTAAGTAGTTCTAACTTTTAGGGGACTGATGACGTTAGAATTTGAGTCCCATAGTGCTCAGGGCCATTTGAACCATATTTGAACTAAAACACTTTCTGAAAGAGGAGAAAAAATTGGAAAAGTCGTATAATTTCACTAACGAAGTAAATGAAGTCGATATTATAATGAACGAAAACGTATGACAGGGGTCATTTTGACCTATTCCGCCGTTCTAGTGTTAGTTTATGGCAACACATCTATTAATTACAAATTTGAGTGCATGGATGCATTTCAGCACTCGTCAAAACTTGGCTCCACAATATATTAAGTCGCAAATTAGAATATAAACTAGTTAAATGATCAACAATTTTAGAGCCAGTAACATCTCTAGAATATCGTTGAAGTAATCCAAAGTAGCATCATACGACCACAAGTTCACGATACCACAAAAAACTTCTTAAAAGTCTTTGGGCGAACACTTAAAATCAGAAAAATATCCGTCTTCCAACACACCAAGTCTTCCGTATGATGCTGACGCGTCTCCAGCTTTGAGCTGGAATCAGATGCTCTTCCAGGCTGGATGCGACCTCCGCATGTCACCCCGAGCGGTGATCGGATAGTGTGGATAATTGTGTACGTGTTTCCTTTGGAGGGAAAGGGTGGAGTGACCTAGGAAAGAAGTCCGAGATCATCGTCGAGGCGTTTGGTACTTCCGACTAGTGTGTCAGTAGCATCTGATCTGTGCAGAAACAGAAAGCTTACAAAGTAGCGGTGGTGCGTCTACAGGATAATTCTCATAATGATGCTCGATATCAGTAGACAACTGGCGATTGAGTTCTGTGTCTGACGCAGAGTTTGACCCTGAATTGCTCTTTTCCTGAAGGAACATAACTACTAGATTATAGAAGGTAAACTTCTTTGCCAAAATCGCTAATTTTATCCCTTATTCTCGATAACCCGTTTCTGTAATCATTGCTGCCATCTTCACATCTGGTTCGGTAATCAGTACTACCATCATCAGATCTGGAAAGCCTTTATACAATGTAACTACACACAAGAAATTGTATTATACAATATCAGTTACAGTACTGCCCTGGCTGCAAAGATGTGCTCTGTTGTGAGTGGCAGAAGACGCTTATATGTGGTGAATGACTATGTATGTTGTTATTTTAATTTTGTCATGCCGTTGCATTAGTCTTTTAGTCTGCTAGATATATGCCAATTCAGGAGTAAGGGTACCCTTACCGCTATTTTATGGAACATGCAGTAACCTGTCTGTAGAGGTCTGTAGTGATTCTATTTTTTTCCCCTTCTCAATTATATGTGATACTGAATATTACAATTGTTTTCTGTATAGTTACACTATATAAATCGTTGTAACATTGAATGCCGAAACCGGTTATCGAGGATAAAGGTTGGTATTAGCGATCTTAGCAAAAAAGTTTATCTTCTATGAATTATTTTCACAGATCGGCCCTTGCTCCTCAAAGCGAGTAAACTAAAAAAACAATTCATTTTATTGGGGTTTGTAAACTCGCAGAACAGTCGAAGTCTGAGTTCTAATAATGATGTGGAAACTTGAGTGTGCTATGCAATGAGTGCAACACGAATTACAGGCCGATTGCCTTCCACCATACCACGTCTTCTGATGAGAACAACACATTGCATAAATTTTTCAGCGAACAAACAACAAATGAAGAGACCTACGGCTATTTCATGTAGGATAATGTATGAGCATAGACCATTTATGAACGAATTATGAGATACTCTTGGTGTTCTATCATATAAGATGCAAAACGGCATTCAGAAAAGACTTTTCGTAATCAGTTGAGTGCTTGTTGTCCTTTTAACTTTGTCCTTTTAACTTTACTTGAACGCCAACAGAAACTTTGAAACAACCTTAAACTGATTGAACCGATTGATGGCTACTTCTCAGACATCAGCCGGTCCCAACGCCACCTCATTCGATTCATTGTAGCGATAAGGGTTCAACTTTCCAAAGCGCAAAGCTGGGTTCATATATGTTTTTCTGGAGGAAGGTTATTAATCATAGAAGGAATGTCTCTTATAATGAATCTCTTCTTAGAGACGAAGATTCGTAATTTATAGAATATGAGTCTAAGTATACAAGAAAATGACGTTCTAAGCTACAACAATTATTGATGAAACTACGTAGAAGACTGATTTGAACTGTGTCTGCCGGCGAAAGTGACAAACAGCAACAGCAATACAAATCATGGATGTTAATTAATTACATAAGATAAAGCATAGTTCGTGATAGTGCAAATCACGTGCATCACTTTTCGCATAGGACTTGTTATATAGAACAAAGAGTCACGAGGATAACTAAATCCAAGAGTATTCATCGTTACGAAAATGGAAATTGTAAATATTGTGAAAAGACGGATGGTGATAATTTTCACACTCTGCTACCAACTTGGACCAAGAACGAGGATCGAGATTAATTAAAATCGAAGGGTCGCTCAACTTGATGCGTCATTTCTCAGTCCCAAACAAATATTTTTATTTATAACAATTGAATCATGAGTCAACTTACACCAAGATTCTTGCGAAATCCATACCAATAGTTAAGATCTTTAAATTAAATTAACATTGTATAAGGACATTTGCATTATATGTAAAATTAGAAACACTACTCAAAAAATGTCAACTGTGGAACAGAGTTGTGGCCCAACTACAAAAAGTTAATTAATGAAAGAAATTTGCGGCGGCACTCTGTCATCGCAGCTACATCATAGCTAGTTCAACAAACATTAAGTAAAGGACATTAAAAGCGTACGTACCCACTAGCTTTTCTGCTCTCATATAGACAAAATGTGGCCAAGCTGCCCAAAGGCTACCCATATGTGAGACCAAAGCACTCATTCGCCACAAGCCTGTTCCATATAAATCACGTTAATTACTAAAATAAACTACCGGGCTCTTAAGACACAATTAAAGTGAAACTGACAATTAAACCCTTACTCAGTGCTCGGTTTGCCCAGAGATGTTCATCAGACGCCCACCAGCCCCTTACAATAACAGAAATATTGCGTTAATTACTTTCTAATCCTTCGACATTCCTGCTGTGGCACGATACCAAAAAGAATAACAGCAAACTACTCAATTTCAAGTTGGAACGGAAAATACGCAGAGTCGCGCGTTACCTGCCAACGGTTAGGCCTCGTGCGATTACGGGAAAGACGCCGAAGCAGAAGGAAATCGTGTCCCTGCCCTGGATCAGCAGAACAGCTACTCGTCAGCCGCTGCCTATACAAGGCTGTCAACATATACAAACTACGAACAGGAAAACAAGTTTGATAAAAATTAACATACACAGTAATACTTAACGGGCAATTGAAAATTAAACTATTAAAACTTCTGTATGGGTGCGGCCGTTCATAACAGCGTAAGTTAACCTTCCGCGTTATAACAAGAAACAATGTACAAGGTCATTTAAAACAATGATTACATAATATTCCAAACAAGATTTAAAGGGTCAAGGTGTACCCCTCCTGGGGCGGTTCAACGTATACCCCTCCAGGTCCCTCTTAGGGACACGCGCAGAATGGCAGATGACGGGATAAACTGTATACCTATAACGCAAAGGACTCCTCAGCAAGGAGTAAGGGAGCATGCAAATACAACCGCGCACACACCTACAGGGTGGTCCATTCATGGTGACCGGATCAAATATCTCACGAAATATGCGTCAAACATAAAACTACAAAGAACGAAACTTGTCTAGCTTGAAGGGGGAAACCAGATGGTGCTATGGTTAGCCCGCTATATGGCGCTGCCATAGGTCAAACGGATATTAACTGCGTTTTTTAAAATAAGAACCCCCAGTTTTTTTTACTTATTCGTGTAGTACGTAAAGAAATCTGAATGTTTTAGTTAGACCACTGTTTTCGCTTTGTGATAGATGGCGCTGTAATGAACACAAACATATGGTTCACAATTTTAGACGAACAGTTGGTAACAAATAGTTTTTTTAAATTAAAATACAGAACGTAAGTACGTTTGAGCGTTTTATTTCGGTTGTTCCAATGTGATACATGTACCTTTGTGAACTTACCATTTCTGAGAACGCATGCTGTTACAGCGTGATTGTCTGATATACCTCATTAATGCAGTAAATGCTCACAATGATGTCCATCATCCTCAATGCATTTGGCAATACGTGTAACGACATTCCTCTCAACAGCAAGTAGTTCGCCTTCCGTAATGTTCGCACATGCATTGATAATGCGCTGACGCATGTTGTCAGGCGTTGTCGGTGGATGACGATAGCAAATATCCTTCAACTTTCCCCACCGAAATAAATCCGGTGACGTCAGATCCGGTGAACGTGTGCGCCATGCTTCGACGACCAATGCACCTTTCATGAAATATGCTATTCAATACCGCTTCAACCGGACGCGAGCTGTGTGCCGGACTTCCGTCATGTTGGAAGTACATCGCCATTCTGTCACGCAGTGAAACATCTTGTAGTAACATTGGTAGAACATTACGTAGGAAATCAGCATACACTGCACCATTCAGGTTGTCATCGATAAAATGGGGCCCAATTGTCTTTCCTGCCATAATGCCGCACCATACATTAACCTGCCAGGGTCGTTGATTTTCCACTTGTCGCAGCCATCGTGGATTTTCCGTTGTCCAGTAGTGCACATTATGCCGGTTTACGTTACCGCTGTTGGTCAATGACGCTTCGTTGCAAAATAGAACGCGTGCAAAAAATCTGTCATTGTCCCGTAATTTATCTTGTGCCCAATGTCAGAGCTGTACACGACGTTCAAAGTCGTCGCCATGCAATTCCTCGTGCATAGAAATATGGTACGGGTGCAATCGATGTTGATGTAGCATTATCAACATTTTTGAGATTCCCGATTCTCGCGCAATTTGTCTGCTATTGATGTGCGGATTAGCCGCGACAGCAGCTAAAACACTTGGGCTTCATTACTTGTTGCAGGTGGTGGTTGACGTTTCACATGTGGCTGAACACTTCCTATTTCCTTAAATGACGTAACTACACTCCTGGAAATGGAAAAAAGAACACATTGACACCGGTGTGTCAGACCCGCCATACTTGCTCCGGACACTGCGAGAGGGCTGTACAAGCAATGATCACACGCACGGCACAGCGGACACACCAGGAACCGCGGTGTTGGCCGTCGAATGGCGCTAGCTGCGCAGCATTTGTGCACCGCCGCCGTCAGTGTCAGCCAGTTTGCCGTGGCATACGGAGCTCCATCGCAGTCTTTAACACTGGTAGCATGCCGCGACAGCGTAGACGTGAACCGTATGTGCAGTTGACGGACTTTGAGCGAGGGCGTATAGTGGGCATGCGGGAGGCCGGGTGGACGTACCGCCGAACTGCTCAACACGTGGGGCGTGAGGTCTCCACAGTACATCGATGTTGTCGCCAGTGGTCGGCGGAAGGTGCACGTGCCCGTCGACCTGGGACCGGACCGCAGCGACGCACGGATGCACGCCAAGACCGTAGGATCCTACTCAGTGCCGTAGGGGACCGCACCGCCACTTCCCAGCAAATTAGGGACACTGTTGCTCCTGGGGTATCGGCGAGGACCATTCGCAACCGTCTCCATGAAGCTGGGCTACGGTCCCGCACACCGTTAGGCCGTCTTCCGCTCACGCCCCAACATCGTGCAGCCCGCCTCCGGTGGTGTCGCGACAGGCGTGAATGGAGGGACGAATGGAGACGTGTCGTCTTCAGCGATGAGAGTCGCTTCTGCCTTGGTGCCAATGATGGTCGTATGCGTGTTTGGCGCCGTGCAGGTGAGCGCCACAATCAGGACTGCATACGACCGAGGCACACAGGGCCAACACCCGGCATCAAGGTGTGGGGAGCGATCTCCTACACTGGCCGTACACCACTGGTGATCGTCGAGGGGACACTGAATAGTGCACGGTACATCCAAACCGTCATCGAACCCATCGTTCTACCATTCCTAGACCGGCAAGGGAACTTGCTGTTCCAACAGGACAATGCACGTCCGTATGTATCCCGTGCCACCCAACGTGCTCTAGAAGGTGTAAGTCAACTACCCTGGCCAGCAAGATCTCCGGATCTGTCCCCCATTGAGCATGTTTGGGACTGGATGAAGTGTCGTCTCACACGGTCTGCACGTCCAGCACGAACGCTGGTCCAACTGAGGCGCCAGGTGGAAATGGCATGGCAAGCCGTTCCACAGGACTACATCCAGCATCTCTACGATCGTCTCCATGGGAGAATAGCAGCCTGCATTGCTGCGAAAGGTGGATATACACTGTACTAGTGCCGACATTGTGCATGCTCTGTTGCCTGTGTCTATGTGCCTGTGGTTCTGTCAGTGTGATCATGTGATGTATCTGACCCCAGGAATGTTTCAATAAAGTTTCCCCTTCCTGGGACAATGAATTCACGGTGTTCTTATTTCAATTTCCAGGAGTGTATTCGGCGAATAGTCCGGACACTTGGATGATGTCGTCCAGGATACCGAGCAGCATACATAGCACACGCCCATTGGGCATTTTGATCACAATAGCCATACATCAACACGATATCGGCCTTTTCCGCAAATGGTAAACGGTCCATTTTTTTTTTCTTTATTGTATTTCAATTCCCCATCGGGGCGGGCTGGCAGCAGCATATGCGCTGCTCTTCAGCCGAAAGACATAGAACAAAACAATAGAAGACATTTAAAAACAGCAAAGGAGATCGGTCCATTTCAACACTGGTAATTTATCACGAAGCAAATACCGTCCGTAGTGTAGGAATGTTGCGTGATACCACGTACTTATACGTTTGTGACTATTACAGCGCCATCCATCACAAAGCGAAAGAAGTGGTCCTACTAAAACATTTGCATTTATTTACGTACTACACCAATATGTGATAAAAATGGGGGTTCCTATTTTTAAAAAAGGCAGTTGATATCCGTTTGACCTATGGCAGCGCCATCTAGCGGGCCAACCATAGAACCTTCTGGATTCCCCCTTCAAGCTAGATGAGTTTCGCTCTTTGTAGTTTTTTCGTTTTATACTTATTATTAAAGATATTCGGCCCGTTCACTATGTATATGACGCACACGCGCGCACCTACACGCTGAGCGCATATAACTTTCGTTACAGGTCAAATCCAGTAACTTGCTCCAGAAAGTGAAATGAGGTCTACAGCAAACAGAAAATACCAACAGTAGTATCACGTACTCAATAATAACAAACCAGAATTGCAAGTGCAAGATTAACATTGCAAAATACTAGCTTGGCGCATACAAAAACCTCCAGATTGAGACACCCAAAGAGGTTACCGAAAGGCAATAAGAAACTGGATTTCAGGCCAGCTCACAACGGACGGAATTAACAACCTTTAAGTACATTACTTACGAAAGAGTGTTCAGGACTCCCGGTAGGCACCGGATAATACTGCCCTACTGATCGTGGCTGCTAGCAGGTGGTTCAGTACGTCTCGGCGTATTTAACACATCACGATTGACTGAGGCACCTCCGTAAGCAGGTTGCACGCAGCGAGAGCCGCCTAAACTAGCCGGTAGGAAAGGTCAACGCTGCAGTTTTTGCAGGGCCAGTATCCCAACGATCAACGGTGTTAACTCGCTACACTCGACAGGACGCCCAGTACCCAGGAACACCCGTCCAACTCCGTGTCCGACACGTCATTCACCACCACACAGCACCATATGGAACACGTAACCTAGAATGAGTCATACGACGAGGGCCAGAGTCAGTGGAACGCGCGGCCAGGTGGCGCTCTCACGTAAGCCGCCACGGCACCGAGACAACCTACTATTGAACAACTTTGGTTACATGACACGCAGCTGTAAATAAATTACTGCAAACCGTCAAAAATGTGACACAAAAACGAGTGAATTCTTAATTTCACGTCACAAGGAAAGAAATAACAGGGTCAATATTATTTGTTCACTACCACTTACGAGAAAGAGGGACTGAATTGCATGCGGGCTCACATATGTAAGAAACATGAATGGCTCTCTAACCACGTGGGTCCATGTTTCCGAAACTAAAACAAAGTAACACTTTGTTGTATACACCTTAAATGAACAAGCCATGCGAAAACTTACTCTGCGAGATACATGATTCAAAGACAATCCACCCACCAAAAAACGTAGATGAGACTCTGGGTATGCAAAGATCATTCAGCAGTCTCACCTCATCCCCCCCCCCCCCCTCTCTCCAGCAGGACGAAATATCCGACCAGCGTCCGTTCGGTATCAAAACTCTTAAGAGTGGCACAGAAAGGCCTCTGTTTCGATCGCCCACACACTCGCTAACTGAAATTCGTAAATTTTGTAAAATAAAATTAACTAAACTCCGCGAGACGTATCTCGTGTGGCTACACAGAGATAACGCTGCAAACAGGCAAGAAATGCAGCGTGACAAAAGTACTATACTTTGAAAGGAATAGATGACTGGCGAGCGGAGCTCTAGCACACTTATGGCATGGATAACCAACTTCGTATGTCATAATTAGACAATTTACATAATTAAGTGACAAAACCCCGCGTGTGTGCGTATGACAGAAAGAGAGAGAGAGAGAGGAGTGAAACCTATCTGAGTCTGAGATTAATCAGTGCTCAGGCACACCCTTAAGACCCAGAGCTAAACTTAGTGTGCACAATGGAACAACTGACGTTTTTTTTAATTGATTGAACCTAGCGGGAAACCAGAAGTTGGGGAATTGACAGTATTATTATTTAAAGGAACTGATTCTCATAATGATCTTAAGATTTAAACAACACTCTCTTAGTTTACTATCAACATTAACGGCGTAAGATACATTTAAGTTTACAAGAAGAACATCGTTTTTAATCACAGGAATCCATAGTAAGTTTTGCTTGAAGGGATAGTTCAAGAAATGTTACCGCAGGTGGACATTTGAAAGAGGATGTATTCTGAACAACTCATACAATGCTTCTAATAGTCTCCTCTGCATTGTTCGTATTAATCGATACTACTTATTTCACTCGACTTTCTAATCATCTACAAATATCCTTAGAACTCCTAAGAAATATAAAATTTCTGCAGAGAATTTTCTTTAGTTGTCTATCTGCCATCTGAAGGGATTGACGCCGTTCTCCAACTCTCTTAACCTTCGCACCTCACACTAAACCCTGCACCTCAAGAGGGGTTCCCTTGATACCAGTTAAATATTGTCATATATCAAGCGTTCTAGGCTAACTATAATTTTTAATACATACAATACATTGGATTTTCTTATGTATATTACAGATTGGAAATAACTATATAGTTTTCTGTATGGTTTTTTATTGTTATAACAACCAGTAACTCAAAGTATTTACAAATTGTGCATAGCATTATTATTAATTAAGTCTTGTATTTTTTAAATGTTTATCTTTCTTATATTTCATTATGTAAAATACAACAGAATGCAATACTTAA
Source organism: Schistocerca piceifrons (assembly GCF_021461385.2). Classification (NCBI taxonomy): domain Eukaryota; kingdom Metazoa; phylum Arthropoda; class Insecta; order Orthoptera; family Acrididae; genus Schistocerca; species Schistocerca piceifrons. The sequence continues at coordinate 407,681,959 of NC_060139.1, forward strand.
TTTCATTTAGTTAATACAGTGAGTAACATTGGAGGTTTACAGATTTGGTACATGTCACACTTCAACACCATATTGAAAATTAGCATTTGTGTTTGTTTTCTTACATGTATATATTCAACATGAGTCTGATTTTGAATGTGTACAGTAATGTAATGTAATACAATATGATGCATTATTTGCGTTTTACAATATATTTGTACAAGAACGCATAAAAATGTATAAACTCTCTATGTTAGAACTGAGTGAAACACTGTAACTAATATCAGTCACTATTTATACTGTCAGTGACCACACTCGGCGCAAATTAGTGCTTTACTTGCTCATCTGCCATCTGAAGGGATTGTATGGTCGTTCGCAGTTCGCCGCACGTTTTGAGAGCGTAAGAATGATTGTGATATTTCAGACTTGTTTCTTGTTATATTTCTCAATACTATCAAACCAAAGTTTTCAATCATTATCTGATAAAGAGGAACTGACGAAACCAGTTATCAATAGTCAGGTTTTTATTAGTGCTGTGAATGGTTTCAGATAAGTTTGTCACATAATAAGATGGGATAATTTTTTTTATTTTTACTATCTTGTCAATATATGGAATACCGTTTAGCACGTAAAACGTCTTGGAATCAATTACCATCAAACTCTTAATTTCAAATTTGTCTGGCTTTGAAGACATACATATTCTGAAAGGGCGGTTGCCACAGAGACCCATTAACTGCTCGTCTGATGTATAGCATTTGAAAGGTCTATATAGGGATTTGCAGTTATCAATAAATTTAGTACATATCTCCCGAATGAGAGCTAATTGGTCTTCTTGTTTTCTTTACATGGAGGTTGCTGTGTCGTCAGATGTTAGACCACTAGGCAAAATCTCAAATCGCCTTTGTGACATTGTAGCGTGAAACAGGCCATTGCCAAATTTAGGACACCAAAGTTCTTTTAAATTAATGTGGGCAACCTTTCTTACTCTGCATAGACACAAGAGACCAATGACAGCTCTTAGTTGTACAATATTTGTACTACTACGTTACCTACGTGGGTTTCCAATTGACGGACATTTGCGAGAAATTTCTTCATGCTCGTGTTTGTCATGACCAACATTTCAACCGTCAAAAATAATTGCTATGCTTCAGTTGGACTAAAAACAGATCTTGCTTGTCCTTCTTGTCATGGGAGATGAGAAACTAAATTTCTGAATTTAGTTCTTCCATCTTAGATGGTATCATTCAACACCACTTGTAGGTGTTCTTACCTAGAAGAATATTTGAGTTGGAAGAACTACCAGGAGTATCATCATCCTTTTCTCCACTCACTTCTGTACCTTATGATTCCTGTATTTCGACAAGACTCTGGGCCTCCAAATGAACTGTCTTCCCGGTCCAACTCGTCTTTGAAATAAAATATATAGGGCTATATTGAAAGGAAAAAGTTATAATTTACGTACAATATAAAATTCAATATTGTAAATTTAGCAGATTATAAATTTCCCAGTGCACAAATTAGTTACATGCATTTCACGCTGGGCTACCACACTATAGAAGATTTTCTAAGGGGCGTTCAAACAGAAACAACTCGACGGTGTAATTACAGAAACAAGTAACTATATGTTAGAAGTATTGACCCTGGCTGTTGAACACTTGTCCCACTGTGACACAAGGCGGTGAATGGCTGCCTCATAAAATTCCTGTTGCTGCGATGCTACTCAGTTTCGCACGTACAGCTGGACGGCGTCGTCTGAGGTGAATCGGGAAGGTTATACAGACGTTCTTCTTTGACCAAGATGTCCCCCTTCTGATTCACTTCCTGCAGCACGGGACAAAGGTGAATGCCCAGAGTTACCTGCCAACCTTGACCACCCTTCGCCAAGTGATGAAATCAAAACAGCCAGGCAATCTCAGCCATGAGGTCATTCTGCTCCACGACAAGCAAAGCCTCATACGGCCAACACAGTCGCGGCACTCCTTCAGAAATTCAAGTTGGAGCTTCTCGGCCACCCTGCCAGTGATTACGCCATTTTGGTCCCCTTAAAAAGGCTCTGAGGGGCAAACGATTCACCTCGGACGACGACGTCCAGCTGTACGTACGGAACTGGTTATCATCGCAGCCCCGGGAATTTTATGAGACAGTCATTTGCCGCCTTGTTTCACAGTGTGACGTCTCACCAGCCAAGGTTAATACTTATAACATACAGGTACTGGTTTCTCTAATTATGCCTCCAGCTCGTTTCTTTCTGAACGCCCCTTGTAAATGAAAAGGCATATTTTAGAATAGCATTTCAAGGCATAAACTGGGAAGAAATAACCAGTAGTGTAGTAGATCCCAAATGCGCTCGCCCAGTTAGTCGTGCGGTCTAACGCACTGCTTTCCGGGCGGGAACGCGTGCGTGCCGGCCCCTGGCACGAATCCGTCCAGCGAATTAGCGTCGAGGTCCAATGTGCCGACCAATCTGTGGATGGTTTTTAAGGCTTTTAAGGCGGTTTTCTATCTGCTTTGGCGAATGCTTGCACCATGATTACTCTAAAACGCAAACACTGGGGTTACGCTCGTCTGGTAGGAGATGTTCCCGCTGGGAGGGCGGGGGGCCGAGAGGGGGGTTAAGTGTGTCCACTGGGGGCCGAACTGCACAATAAACCTGGGATCAGTTGGGCGGTGGAGGGGTGAGTGGAGTCCTGTAGCCTGTTGTGGGGTTGTGAACCACTGAGGGCTACGGCGGGGACGAAGCCTCTCTGTTGTTTCAAGGTCCCCAGTGCCATACAATACAATATGTACCTAATGCACAAGCTGTGTATGTATTTCAGTATGGTCTTACATACTAAATAATACATTTTCAGTCTGTCTAAATGAGCTGCACGGAAATCACACTGGGGATATCAATACTGTTCACGAATCTTAATAAACTGACATCATAGCAAAACAACGCAAACGTTTCAGCTAACATCGAATAAATGTAGGCACTATAGCCAACGAAATATACAGTATGTTTCAATAAATTGTAATAGAAGTAGGAAACACACCAGGGTTCCTAGGGGCCGGGTGTGAGGTGCTAGGGTTAAGTCTCCTATCACCATCTTACAGCTACAGCTCCCATCCTCATATACGTTTTAGACCTTTCTAAAACTGTCTACTCCTATAGTAGTATCGCTGTGCTGCTACTCCTAGTTCCAAGATAACTATTATGAACATCCTATGGGATCCGCATTCTTGTGGGCAAGTACTTGTACCCTCGCCTATTCCTTCAAATACTGCAACTGTTTATTTTGTAATAAACCAGAATGAGGGGCAATATAACTGTTAACTCATAGAAGTCATGAGATGACAAACACTGGTATTTCAGATTCTGCTGCCCAAATGTAAATTCGTTTCCAGTTTATGGCCTGTACTCAGTTAGATATCCACGGATAAACGAAAGGTGACGACTGTGATGACATACGTTGCCTATGTCGCTCTGTGCTAATGCTATGACTGCACGTGTGTTTCTCGTTTCATTAATTAGTTTGGCTTATGGACTTGAGAGGTGGCATGAGCCCCCTCTCATATTTCTATCTTACGATTCTCCTCTCTAATTGCATGTGGTGGAAAGTTGCTATTCCTTCACATGCGGACTTCCCACGCAGCGTCTCTCGTCACCCAGGTGGTCCGGTGACAGGCGGGCTACACTGATCTCGAGAGGGTTAAGCCGACGTGTGTGAGGCAGTCGAGTGAATGCTTTCCAGACGCCGACATTGTCAAGAGACACGCCCGCCGGGGCCTGAAGTAGCGGCTGGGCTAGAGGTTCGATTACTTCGCAGATACTTAGCGAAAACACTTTCTGGCGGGCTACCAGCGAGGCGTGGGAATGACTTGTGTACCCAGGCAGTTGTGGCGGGAAAATTCCCGCGCTTTCTGCAAAATAGTAACTGTGATTGGCTTGCTCAGAGCATAGCTCCGTGACGTAGCAAAATCAGCGCAGAAATTGGCGCCAAGAATCTCCATTGGTGGAATGGTAGTGCTCCAGCAATGGGGTGGAATTTTCCGCCGGTTTTCGAGTTGCTGATTGGAACGTTTAACCACGGCCACTGTCGTGGGTCCGGGAATGTTCTGTGTTCGGCCTGTACGGGTGCTCTGGTGGAGAGTCGGCTCTCGCCTTTCGGTCGAGGACGTCGAAGCAACCAGCCATCGCCTACGGTACGCCAGATCGTGTTCTGGCAGTTAAGAAGACAGTTTGGTAATGTATGTCCGCAGCACCGGCAGACAGGGATTTTCCTAGGTGATAATCAGAGCTCAGCAGAGTGCGCCTTTTCGTCTTTTTCTAACTTTGTTCTGTCTTGAGTACCAGCAATTAATGTTAGGTTAGTTGTGTGTCTCTCTTATGATTTGAGTAGCAAGGAATTGGCTCCACATACCACTTCGTCTTAAAACCTCACAATCTAGTTTAGGGACAACTTCACCTTTACAGTGTTTGTATGAGTATCCAATTTGAGCCAATTTGATGTATTGTAAATGTTTCATGTGTTTTGGTTTAGTATTTTGTGTTTAGTCTTAATAAATCATATTGTTATTTTGGACAGAACTTTCATTCTGTTAAGCGGTAGAGCAAACCCATCATTCCTCACTATGTTAATGAAACATTCGTTTATTTAACTTATTTATCAAATTAAATTATTGCAGGTGCCAAACTCTTTTCTACTCCACTTGCAGGGTTGATAACAGTCAGTTTGCGTATATTTTTTAATCCTTGTGCAACAGCAAAAGTCGGAGTTGGAATAGGGGGCGGGGGGTTTAGAGCATCATTTACATATGTAGATTCTAGAATTTAGTGTTAAATACACTGCTAGCCCCGGCACCTCGCATAATATGGCGACCCATCCCGGATCTTTCCTGTGAATCGATGATAAGCAAGTATTATTAGTAGTAGGGACATTCAGAATCTTTTTTGCTTCATTTTTTTATTGATTAATGCCCAAGTTTTTTTTCTGGTAGTTCCGCGTTTAGTTTTAAGTAGCGGCGCATGATTACAGTTTTTGTTTTCAGTGTATATATTTTTGTTTGTTCATTGTTTTTGTGTTTCGTTGATGTGGTGTCCGTACCACATCGCACTTTGTCGGATTTGTGTGCGGTTTCTGTACCACATCAAATTGCGTTTGTGATTACAGCGTTGGAACAGCGTTGTTGAAATTTTATGTCTATGTGTAAAAATACAGGGAGTAGATTATTTTTACTGTGTATTTTAGATAAATTTTGTTTCTCATGAATGATCACGAGAAGTAAGGCATGACTATTAGTGAGCGAAGCTAAAACAAAAGTGGATACTATAATGGATAAGGGGCACGTTACTGACGGGAATAGGTTCGGAGGTGAGATGGGCACATTTTTAGCAGGACAGGACGACAGGGTCATTGATGAGGAAGGTGATTTGGGCGCGATCTCAGAGCAGCGTTGCGGCCGTGATTATGATAGTGAAGTAGAGGATGAAACAGAGACAGGCACACAGGTCGAGACGGTAGCAGAAGTTTATAATCAAACGAACGAGAGCAGACAGGGGCTAGCTCGGCCACGTCAGAGCTCTAGCGCCCAGGTGTCCAGAGTTACATCTCCCACGTTTGAAGAGGATCAAAAAGATGACGTAAACCCAATACTGAGCTTCCTACGATCAATGAAAGAAGAAGCTGACGTACAACGTAAGAAGGAGAAGGAAGAAGCTGACGAACAGCGTAAGAAGGACACTGAGGCAATAATTTCGCATATAGGGGAAATTCGGGGGGAATTACTAACAATAAAGAAAGAATGTGGAGAAGCAAAACAAATGTCAATGGCTGCACAAAAAGTAGCAGGCCTGGCCAAAACGGCAGCAATAGGGGCAATGAAAGTCGCGGAAGCAACTTCTAAACTCGCAGGGCGCTTGCGACGTACAACACAATCCCACTCAAAATCCCTAGCATTCTTAAAAACTCAAGGTAATATCGCGGTTGCGAACACCACGAAACGAATGGACGAAGTAGAGAGTCGGATAGCAAAACTAGAGCAAAACGGACACACGAGCACTGCGCGTTCGGATACCAATGATGGAATACACAGAATTGTGTCTCCGAGGTAAAGCCCGCCGTGCTCTAGCCCAATGACCGAGTGCGGAACTAACAATGCACACGCAGAAACAGCGAGTAATAGCTCCTATAATTATAGCCCACTTAGGAGAGTAAATTCTGAGTGCCACTTCCACTGTGGTACAGAGGTAGCACATCACAGTTATGAGCAAGATAGAACAGGACACTCAGCAGACGTGCAAGTATCGCAAACGAGTGACAACACCAGTGCAAGGATCAGACAGGATTTTGATCACAATCACTTCCTGTCGATACTAAAATTCCAGAAGTTCAAAGAAAATGGAGGGTCGATGCATCCGAAGAGCTGGGTGATGCAGTTTACAAATTCATTACCGGCATCATGGCCAACCCAGGCAAAATTAGAATTCATGTGTGGACACATCGATGGCCAAGCCGCGGAAAAGATGCGGGGTGTGGCAGTGATGTGTCGGACTTATCAGGAATTTGTTGGTGCATTCCTGCGGACCTATTGGTCAAAGGAAACGCAAGACAGGATTAAAGAGGAAATAATATTTTGTCCTGAACTGGAAGTGTCCGAGCATAGGAGCGCAACCAAATTTCTTGATGATTTACTCAAGAAGAATCAATTTTTAGATAGTCCATATAGCAACGGAGAAATCATTAAATTTTGCTTTTCCAAATTGCCAGTTAGATACCAACAGACACTTGTCGGGAAGTGTGGATCTGACATAGAAGCATTCAAGAGTCTATTGCGCAAACTCGAAGTAGTCTTTGATAAACAAGACGCAAAGGACAGGAAGAAGGGGCAAAGTAACGAATACCACGGGCCAGGAAGGGAAGACCACAGATCGCATAATCGCACTGTTCAGTTTGGAAACCAGGGTTACGGAAGTCAAGGTTACGCTATTCAAGGTTGTGGAAACCAAAGACATGGAAACCAGAACGTCAGGGAGCAGGGTCAATCTAGACAAGGAATCTGGGATAGGAGGAATAACGAACGGCAAAGCGACCGTAATTAGAGAGAGCGAAACCAAGGACAACAGTGGAACCAGGAGATTGAAACTAGACCCGCAAATCCTAATGCACGTCAGAGGAGGGGAAGCTTAACAAGGGATTGACGCCAGACTAGTGCGAACACAGGCCGCCGGAATTTCGCACGTAATCTCGGACCTGGCCAACTACGGATGATACATTACGAAGATTTATCAGAAATCCTGCTCGAGGAACATAAAGCAACTCCTCGACAAGATCGGTAGCCTCTTATCACAGTAGCAATAGCTGAAAAGAGTATGAATGAGATAATAGATAGTGGAAGCTACATAACAGCAATATCTGAGGCAGCATACAAGAGGTGCTCTCAGGAGATGGACTGGCCTGTCCTATCGATTAAGAAAACCAAAATAAAGGGGGCATTAGCGGGTAAATGTACGAAGGTCACCCAACAAACAAGACTGGAATTCGACTGCCAAGGACACTACATAGAGTCTAACTTCTGGATCGTGCCAAATCTGGCGATCGACATGATAATAGGAACGGACTTCCTAAATGAACATGAAGCGATAGTTGATCTAGGACGAGGTGAAGTGGTTTTGAGGAAAGGGATTCCCGTCCACATTAAGTTCGACGACCAGCTGATCCCAGCTCAACTACCGTCTAACTGTGTACGGATAAACTATGCGTGTCTGAAAGACAGAAAGGAAGAACAGGTCGACGTTGCGGGTAGGGGAGAGGACACGGATGAGAATGAAGTCGGAATAATGGGAGAAATAAAGGAGAAAATAGGAGAAAAAGTGGAAGCAATAAAGAATATAAGGTGCGACCAGTGCAAAGAACTTCATAAATTACTAGTAGAACATGCGGAGGTCTTCCTTCCCAAGACAAGATCAATAAAGGACTTCCAATATGAATTTCGTGTACGTCCGCACAACCAGTTTCGTGTGCCACCCTATCCAATCCCCTTGGCATATCGACAGAAAGTAGCAGCTGAAATTACGCGAATGCTGAGTGAAGGAATAATAGAACCTACGGCTTCAGCCTATAATAACCCGTTAAGAGTAGTCGAGAAGGCAGATGGTAGTATTCGTTTAGTCTTGGACTCGCGACAAATTAATACCATAATAGAACCCGAAACAGACAGACCGGAACGATTAGAGGAACTCTTACAAAACTTCCATGGAATATCAATCTTCTCATCAGTTGATCTAAAATCGAGTTTCTGGCAGATCGAGCTCCATCCAAATTGCAGACAGTACACAGCCTTTTTAGCATTTGGAAGATGTTACCGGTTTCGTCGTCTACCATTTGCTTTGAACGTTTCATCTGCCGCATTCATTCGGGGGCTGAAACGGCATACTAAGCGATAATTTGAAACGTCATGTCACCAGCTATGTGGACGATTTGCTGATCGCGAAGAAATCTTGGGGAGAGCACAATGCGGTCCTCGGTGAACTCCTTGCGACATTCATGGAATACGGAGTGACTATCAATATCGAAAAATCGAATTTTGGGGCGTCCTCTGTCAAATTTCTAGGACATATCATCACGGGTGAGGGCATTGCGCCAAATCCCGAAAAGATCGAAGCGATTGAAAAGTTTCCCATTCCTACGACAAAGAAGCAGTTAAGGGGGTTCTTGTGGATCATAAATTTTTACAACCGCTTTATACATGTCAAAACTCAGAGCAGTCCTAGGTTGCATCAACTTACAGGAAAGAAGATTCCTTGGGAATGGGATGAGGCGGCCGAATCCGAATGGAAAGCATTAAAATTCGCATTATTACAAGCACCCATCCTATCACACCCTAATTTAGCAGAAGAGCTTTGCATAGTAACGGACAGTTCATACTCAGGTCTGGGTGTCATGATGTTCCAAGACTATGTACATGAAGGAAACAGGGTGTGGAAGACAATTGCGTTTGGTAGCAGAGTACTAGCCAAGAGTGAGAGGAATTACTCAGTAACCTAGTTGGAGGCGCTGGCTATTGTATGGGCGTTTGAAAAATTCAGATACCTTCTGTTTGGTCGCAAGACGAGTGTCTACACAGACCACAAGGCACTCGAGTTCTTGATGACTGCAAAGCTTAATCACAGGCGGCTCATTAGGTGGGCATCATATCTGCAGCAGTACAACTTTTCGATAGAATATATCCCCGGCAGTCAGAACATTATTGCAGACGCCTTATCACGGTCACCGATCGGATTTGAGCACAACATGGAAGAAGATCTGGAGGAAAATCACTACTGCCTTTTCTATATGCAGAAAGTAGCCTTTGAAAATTTTATTGCCTGTAGTATGCAGGACATCAAGAAGGAGCAAGACAAGGACCCTGCCCTAGTGTTATTGAAACAGAAATGGATAGACAGAAGACACGCCACCATGAGGCAGTTCTACCTCTTGCGGAAAGGCATAATTTTCCATCGAAATTATGCCAATGACACTGAAGGGGGGGTATGCATCCCAGAACACCTAATAAACAAGGTTATATGGCATACTCACCTCAGCTATGGACACTTCGGACCACGCAAGTGCAATCTCAAGCTAAGGACCATGTGTTACTTTCGAAACATGGAGCGTCGAATACGGAGGGTACTGTCAGTGTGTAAAGACTGCCAAAAGGCTAAGCACACCACTGTGAGCATGCAGGCACCATTATACCCAATCGTACCGACCAAATTAAGACAATTAGCAGCAACAGATTTGATGGGACCTTTGCCAAGAACAAGAAGAGGATATACTTACGTATTAGTGTTTGTTGAACTAACGTCCAAATACGTTATCTTTACGCCACTGAAGAGGGCGACAGGACGAACTGTATCTCGAGCCCTAATCCGGGATTTCCTACCACAGGTTGGTCATGTGAGTAGAATTATTTCTGATAACGGGCCACAGTTTAAGTCAAAAACATGGAAGGAGACGTTGCGTCGATGTAAAATTGATCCCATTTTTATATCTTCACACCATCCGAGCTCGAATGCTGTAGAACGGGTTATTAAGGAACTCGAAAACTTGTGCCGATTGTACTGTAACAAACAGCACACGACATGGGACGTTTTCCTTAAAGACTTCCAGGAGGTGATCAATGAGGCACCTCATGGGATAACAAAGTTGGCACCCATTACAGTACTGAAAAACCGGATTCCTAAGGACTTGATAACCGAGGTCGTAAACTTCCCACCAAGGGCGTGAACGCAGCACCAAGCCATAGTGGATTTGGCTCTCAAGAGGATACGGGCTGCAGCAGAGGTCAGGAAGAGACGTGCCGACAGGGGAGCTCGTCTACGACACTTCCAAATTGGACAAAAGGTGCTCGTTAAGTCTTTCCGACTTTCGAACAAACAAAAAATGAAATGCCAAAAATTCTATTCTGTTTACAACGGCCCGTACCGTATAAGGAGAGCAGCTCACCACAATGCTTATGAATTGGAGACGCTGAAAGGAAAGAAGTCCATAGGACTCCACCACATCTCTCACATAAAGGAGTTCGTGGAATAGTAGTAGTGTAAGTGGTGTACATAGTAGAATAGGAAAATATATGAACCTTTCTTCGGGGAACAATAATCGTTGCATTAATAGATTAAGATTGTTGAAGTATTAACACGCTGCGTTTTCTCGCATAAGAATTTTCTGCTGTTTTTTTTTTTTTTTTTTTTTTTTTTTTTTTTTTTTTTTTTTTTTTGTCTATGTTCGGGATCTCCTCTGTCGTTGCGATAAGAGGCACTACCTTTCCATGAGCAATGTTTTTGTCCTTTCCTATCTGGTGTCCATGTTAAGGGATAAAGATGAGTGACGAGATGTCGCACAAACGGGCGCATACGAGAACGTGCTCTTAGAAGCGTTCTGAGAAGTCGTGATACGCTCCATAGCGGCCACAACCAGTTCGTGAGACGTTCTTACCAATGCTTGCAGGAACGCGTCAGTGCACTGCCAGATTGTGGTATATTGCGTGATTTCGAGGATGAATATGGGCAGTATAGTTTTTTGCAGAGCTGCGCCAGCATCGTTGTCTTGCAAGTCGGGGTGAACCTGTGAGCGTTTGACTCCAATGGTGCCCTAGACGAGAGAAATGCGGGCATAAAGCCTACCATGCCAATTTGCTGGTTGGGGATTTAGCGTGCTGCTCATGACTGTCACAGATGAATAACCAGGGACTTATACTTGGATGTTCGTGACATACTGTGTAGCTGGCGTGTGTTGGGCGACTGAATCCTCAACAGGAACCAGTCCTGGCTTGGTCATATTACATTGCCTCTTGAAAGGTGTGCTTTGATCGCGAATACTGCATAACATAGAAAAAGAAGTTGCAACTATAAATTTATTGTCTTGTATAGCCATGGCTAACCCAGTCTCTGGAGTTTCAGTGAGGCGTAGTGAGAACTCGGAGGCCATGTCGTACGGCGCGCACATCACTGTCGTCAATAGCGGCGAGCAGCGAGACATCTCAACGTAACAGGAATTATGTAAGAGTATTGTATAAGGTAAACAAAAAAAAATAAATAATAAATAAATAAATAAATAAATAAAAGGGTACGATATACTAGGATAAGTTAAACTGTATGATTTAACAATAACTAGATTAATATTGTGGGGGTTTTCTGCCACAAGTGTTTGGCGCGCGCCTGTTGGGATGTTATTTTTCAGGTCATCAAATCACAGACCCGAGATGGAGGGACGACCGGCGAGCGAACGTAGAATAGTTGCATGTTCTTTATAGCTCAGTAAAACTTCAGCCTGCATAATAACATAATTTATTCCGACGACATAGAATGTAGATCGTTGGCATATGGTAGTTAATTCTTGAGCATGTCTACTGTCGATCTATAAGTAATAGTAATATTGGTGCGGGCCCGCACATTTAGTTGTTCATCCATTACATAGCATCAGATATCACACACCATGTACAATACTGAGATCGGTCTCTACACATATATCAAAATAAATTATTTCCATGTCTAGATTAGATGTTATAATGATAGCTACAGATAAATAACTATAAAAGTAAAATAAGAGTGTCTGAAATAACAGACCATCAATGTGTCATTATGTAAATTTATTATAACATAGAAGGTCATGGGAAAAAGTTAGGCATAAGATTTTTGTCAGAACTGTGCAGATGACGGGTATCGTGGCAATGCAGAGGCCAGCCAGCGCTAAAACAAGAGGTCTTTGGCTACCTGCAGGAGGGCGAGCGTTTGGTCCCGCAAGCTGACAGTCACCTGGCCGTATACCTGAGGGATTAGGCGGGATCCTCGCCGGGCCACAAGCGAAAGTGAGGCTGGCCGTTGACCCTGACATGCGACCCACACGCGTCAGCCTGCTAGCTCTCCGGACGCGGCACCCGTTTGCAGGGATTCCCTGCAGCAGACCACGTTGTCGTGAGTACACGAAGAAGATCACATATCGTGTCAGAACCTGCGCCTCATGTGCCTCAGGACAGAAAGGGACGCTCCATACTCACCTGTTTGGGTTTTTACAACTCACTAGCACTGGCTGATCTGCATACACAAAGCAGTATCGTGCCACGCTAACAAATGTATGGTCTCATTTCTAACTTCTCCTCTCTATTAGAGAGCAGTTTTAGCAATCGTCGCTCCTAGTTCGATCCTGTATGGATGACCTCACACACTTGTGGAGTCACTCCATGTGCCATCATCCCTCGTCGAACTGCAATATTGGGAAACGTAAAGTACTGTCCAGCGAGAGAAGAGACCTAGACTAGTGATGTATCCCAACAAATAGACCTCAGAGACAATTAATCGACGTGAGGAGAGCCTATCACTGTGTCTTCCTACCGTACTGCTGTGATCATATGCGTAGGTCTTGGTGCAATGTCAACAGAGTACTGCAGATGCTCCAGAACACCCTATTGCCGTTGCAACAACGTAGCAACAACACCCGACGTTTAGCCCTATGAGATGTCAGTACTGTCGAATTTGTGAAGTGCTTCGAATATTTCTAACAATGTGATTTAGTGCCTCATCCTCAGCACAGTCGTGAACTTCGTGCAATGTGCATGCACAACTTGATGCCCCATGTACCTAGTTTTTTTTCTTAAATTTCTTTCTCTAGTGTTGTTTTTGTAATGTATGTTATACCTTGTAACACTGTAATTCTTATTACAAATTACTGCATTGTTCTCCACACCATATTTTTTTTGTATTTTGTATTTATTGTTGTGTGTATGCAAACAGTGTGCCTGAAGTCCCCATAAACTGAAGCAGATACCACCACTGTCATTGTGAATGGACCATCAGTTCAGGGAACATTTTGTAAAGGTTATTCTTGCTGCAGGGGACAGAATGAATCGGAGGTTGTAACTAGATTCTGAAAGCTCACAAAGAGATTGTTAACTTAAATAGTATCATGTGTGAGTGAGTTCAGGTTAGTTTCATGATTCAAATTGTTGTAAAATCTTGGGCATTTAATTGTGGAGCACTCCAACTCTGATTGTAAAGAATAAACTGCTCCATATTTGGCTCACATGCCGGGGCCATATTTAGAGCATGAATGTCTGTGTGAACAGGTGTTTGGAAGGGGCTCCCTGGGTATCGATGTGTGATGTGAGTGTTAGTGTTCCATATTAAGAAGGTGAAGTTGGCTACATCATAAATAATCCTCCCTCTATGAGCTGCATTTTTCGGTTGCAGTGATTCTTTTATAGAGTGCGGCATGTGGAGTCAGTTTGTAAGATTGTTCTTGGGCGATTGACTCACTACCTTGCTCCTAAGTGAGCCAACTGCTCACCAATTACAATCTAAATTGGCGTAGGGGCAATGAGAGGTGGCATGAGCCCCCTCTCATATTTCTATCTTACGATTCTCCTCTCTAATTGCATGTGGTGGAAAGTTGCTATTCCTTCACACGCGGACTTCCCATGCAGCGTCTCTCATCACCCAGGTGGTCCGGTGACAGGCGGGCTACACTGATCTCGAGAGGGTTAAGCCGACATGTGTGAGGCAGTCGAGTGAATGCTTTCCAGACGCCGACATTGTCAAGAGACACGCCCGCCGGGGCCTGAAGTAGCGGCTGGGCTAGAGGTTCCATTACTTCGCAGATACTTAGCGAAAACACTTTCTGGCGGGCTACCAGCGAGGCGTGGGAATGACTTGTGTACCCAGGCAGTTGTGGCGGGAAAATTCCCGCGCTTTCTGCAAAATAGTAACTGTGATTGGCTTGCTCAGAGCATAGCTCCGTGACGTAGCAAAATCAGCGCAGAAATTGGCGCCAAGAATCTCCATTGGTGGAGTGGTAGTGCTCCGGCAATGGGGTGGAATTTTCCGCTGGTTTTCGAGTTGCTGATTGGAACGTTTAACCACGGCCACTGTCGTGGGTCCGGGAATGTTCTGTGTTCGGCCTGTATGGGTGCTCTGGTGGAGAGTTGGCTCTCGCCTTTCGGTCGAGGACGTCGAAGCAACCAGCCATCGCCTACGGTACGCCAGATCGTGTTCTGGCAGTTAAGAAGACAGTTTGGTAATGTATGTCCGCAGCACCGGCAGATAGGGATTTTCCTAGGTGATAATCAGAGCTCAGCAGAGCGCGCCTGTTCGTCTTTTTCTAACTTTGTGCTGTCTTGAGTACCAGCAATTAATGTTGGGATAGTTGTGTGTCTCTCTTATGATTTGGGTAGCAAGGAATTGGCTCCACATACCACTTCGTCTTAAAACCTCAGAATCTAGTTTAGGGACAACTTCACCTTTACAGTGTTTGTATGAGTATCCAATTTGAGCCAATTTGATGTATTGTAAATGTTTCATGTGTTTTGGTTTAGTTTTTTTTGTGTTTAGTCTTAATAAATCATATTGTTATTTTGGACAGAACTTTCATTCTGTTAATCGGTAGAGCAAACCTATCATTCCTCACTATGTTAATGAAACATTCGTTTATTTAACTTATTTATCAAATTAAATTATTGCAGGTGCCAAACTCTTTTCTACTCCACTTGCAGGGTTGATAACAGTCAGTTCGCGTATATTTTTTAATCCTTGTGCAACAGCAAAAGTCGGAGTTAGAATAAGGGGGGGGGGTTTAGAGCATCATTTACATATGTAGATTTTAGAATTTAGTGTTAAATACACTGCTAGCCCCGGCACCTCGCATAATGTGTTAGATGCCCAGCCCTCAGGGAATCTGATGTGTGGAACCACGTAGTAACTGTAACCGATCATGCAGTGTACGACCTAATTGTAAGTTAGTTCTATGTGTCGATTCAGCATGTGTCAGACACAGGTGTCTGTCTGAGAAGGAGTGAGCCAGCAAAACGCTGCGCGACCCCGTCCTAATATCAGAGCACGTTTGTGTGGTGGTGCATGAATGCTCTCTGTGTCAATAGCCTATTATTTCTGACTCTCTGTGTAGCAGGTCATACACGTGTTTCTAGTTCGTACAATGGCACTATGTGTCTACGAGACGCTTTCCTCAGTAGAATATACCACAATTAGTAACAGAAAATGGTGCTGTCAAGTGACAGGTTATGCATCCGCTGCACTCGGTGAATCACATTGAACCGTGAGGCACGCGTTGTAAAATATACTAAAGTCCCAGTTTCATTTTCGAATGAGTTGTAGCATACACCGAAGTCCCAGTTTCACTCAAGAATGAATTACTCTACTATATATTTACAGTTCCTTCGAAATCTATACCTAGGGCGCTGAGGAATAGTCATAATTCCAAATTGACGACTTTCTTAGCAGTTTTTAGCAGGAAATTTACTTTTTTCTTGTAGCGCGTCCCATTTATGGTTCAAATGGCTCTGAGCACTATGGGACTTAACTTCTAAGGTCATCAGTCCCCTAGAACTTAGAACTACTTAAACCTAACTAACCTAAGGACATCCATGCCCGAGGCAGGATTCGAACCTGCGACCATAGCGGTCGCGCGGTTCCCGACTGTAGCGCCTAGAACCGCTAGGCCACCGCGGCCGGCCGCTCGTCCCATTAAATTTTTTGAGTTTACTCTTTACATTTTCTCACCTACCTCGGAGGATTGAGCGATATGCGTCAGTAGCAAAGAATTGTAGTCAGGCTTCGATGTGCAGAAAATTATTCAGTAGATTAGAGTTCTGGTGGGTTCTGTATCTGGCTCGTGAGGCTGATCGTAGACATCAGGAAAAAGAAAGTTATGCAAATTCTTATATGACGAAGTTCAACAACGGCCAAACTTTATCGTTCTAGAAAATAAATACAACAGAAACATTAAAAACGTGCTAGCATGGCCCGTAAGTCTACTCTCCCGACCTGCTGCAGTTCTGTCGTACGCCAGGCGTAAATGATTAGAAAAACGTCATGTTAGTGAACAACGGGGAATTGATAAGTTACAACTGTTTATCTGTCGCGATCTTTTTTTATTAATAAACTGGTACCAGTTTCGGATTACGTGATAACTGAATAGATAGTTAGCATGTATCAAAGTTTTACTGTCAGTCGCATGTTTTAATTCTAGTTACAGCTGTAGTTTGAGCCAGTAATTAATTACTGGTTAAGTTTAAGGCAATTTTGACAGCAAAACAGTAAAATGATAAAGATCACGCGGCTGTTCTGTGGTCCTGGCGCAGTATTTCTCCCTCGTGTGTATCTCGAAATATAAGTTTTCCTGGGCTACAACAAGCGCAACATTGTGCGTCTAAGATTCGAGGCCGTCTGCTGCTGGCTAGACTCTAGTGCATTTACATCTATAATTTTGAAATCATTTCGAAGAGCATCGTGGAGGATACTTTCCATTTTACCACTTGTCGGTGCTTCCTACGGTTCCATTGGCGCATAGATCGCGGGAAGAAAGGTCGCTGAAATCAACTTTTTCGCCGTAGTAATAAGTCTAACTTTGTAAAACTTACGGGACAATACATAGCTGCTGTAGTACATTATCCGATTTTCCATTTAATACTGGTTATTGAAGCTTTAAAAGTAAGTTTTCGTGGCATTATTGCTGTCTCTTCAAGCGACGCTAAAATTCAGATTTTTCACCATGTCCATAACGTTCTGCCATGGTTCAAAGAAGCCCGTGACCTCTTGTGCTGACGCTTTTTGTGAACCCCTGAGAGTCCTATTTGGTGTACGTCACACACATATGAGCAGTATTTAAGGATGGATCTAACAACGTTTTGTAAGCAATCTCCTGTATAACTGGTAGCATTCTGCATTCTGTTATCGTGCCAATGAATGGTGGTCTGGCATCTGCATTACCTACGGCTGCGTCTACGCATTCATTACAGTTCATAGCCTTAAAAATTGTGATAACACGATACTGCGTTTTTTTGTTCTGATAATTACACAGTTTTGCATCGCTGAACGTTGAAGGTGAGCTGTTGATTTTTGCACCACTTTGAAGTCTTATGTATATGACTGACATTTGTGCTACTTTTCACACAGTACTTCCGCACAGATAACTGCAGCATGTGAGAGAAGTAGGCGACTACTATTTATATTATTCGAAAATCATTAATATTCCAGACGAACGGCCGAGTTCCCAGCATATTCCCCTAAGAGCACGCATGAATTTACTTCCACATGTGTTGACGACTCTCCATGTGACATTATATGTTGAAAGTTCCTTAGTCTTGCAAGTGATACTGAGCAATATCGAGCTACATAAATCGAGCGTGAACAATTGTTATTGCTTTTTAGAAAAAAATAACGTGTCGCCTGATCAGGAAAATTGTCGGGCAATTTTAGGATCTTCAAATAGAAGTCATGTCTACCTTCAACAGAATTTTCTTACTCTTAAGTTCCACAACGGTTAATTAGAATTTATGAAAGAAACAAGATTAGTAGACTTACCAATGAAGTTGACAAATATTTCAATAAAAAATCTTCTCTTGTAACACATTTTTAAAATGGACTAAAACGTAGAAAATAATTTCTCCTAATCCCACAAATTCTCCTCTCACCATGCAGAGAGTCCAGAAAATTTGTGCGAGTGAGTTTAAAAGTTATGACAATACTTGCATAATTTAAAACGAAAAATGTCGGTACTTGCAGCAGATGAAAGTAGCTTAGAGAGTAGCTCCTGTTGAGAAGAATCTCAGAACGGTTCACAGCATTTGCAGCGTAATAAAACTGTTATTGATTTAGATGACTCACTGATGCAACAGTAATCTATAGCATGAGCTAACGTTCATCGTTTTAAATTGTACAAGTATTGTCACAACTATTACAAATTCACAATAAAAAATTTTGAGGATTATATGTACAGGGTTAGTAGTCTGATTGGGCCAAGGAGAAATAATTTTACACTTTTTAGTCCATTTTAAAACTTGTTATACTTTGAAAAAATTATTTAAATAATTAATTTCTGCTTTTTACTCTTGTGTGTCGATGATATTTCAGTTTATCTTTAACTGAGTCAACCAGTTTATTGCTATCTCCTACGTATTTTTCGCGAAAAGGCAGTGAAGGTAAAAATTAGATAGATTCGAGGTCACACGGTGGGTTATCAATAATTGTCCATGTAGCGTAATATTCGCGACTTGAACAGGACGAGAAGTATGAATGGTACTTACACAACCCTCCGCCACATACTAGACAAGAAATCCAGTTAATATTGGGTTTTACTTCAGTTCTGTGCTTGAATTCTCTGGATTTTGGTGAGTTAGTTTAAAGTCGATTGAAAGTTCGTCCAAAGAGAGAAACAGACAACAAAGCAACGTAATGAAATCTTGTTAGAAAGTAACGCTAACATTGTTGGAGGTGCCAAAATGGAAGGACTACTGCAAGGAGAATGAAGCACCAAGATTTCCTTAACTGTGATCTCGGGGATATGAGATTTATCGAAACATAATATCAACTGAGATTAAATCAGAAATACAAGTTTTGTACCAGAAAGATAAGGGTTATGAGTAGCTCGGAGTACGGTAATTTACGTCTACTCCAAATTAGCGAAGTGTGCTCAGGAGCCCCAAATGGTGGGCAGGTCTCTTCTCCTCAGACGTTCCATCCTCGAATGTCTCCCGCCGTTTGTCCCCCTAACGCCCCAAAAGTTACTTCCCACCTTCCACAATTTCAAAATTCAACGAGGTGAGGACGACTCCAAGATATTCCCAAAATGGTGGACAATAAATGCAACGAAATTTACGAAAATTTGGAAAAAGACAGCAAACTTTCCACTTTCTTGCATGCAAGACCCACTTCACCATCACGAGGTAGGCACGGGGTGGAAGAGGTATCCCGTTTCGCCATTGAAGTTTGATTTCGATTTGTACAGCCAGTGGCCGTTGCAGAGCTCAATTAGAAGCCGACCTCTGTATGAGCTGAACCAGGACACTGGATTATGTGTTCATTCTACGAGCTTCTAACAGAATCAAATTACTCATTTACATTCGTCTGAGAGCTTTTACAGTTTAACCGCACATTTATTGCTTGTTTGTGGTTCTTTCATTTCAGTAACTGTGTAGTGCATATTTACCCACCTGTCTAGATACTACATTTTTTTTTTCTATTTGAACAGCTAGTGGTCGTTACAGAGCTCAGTCAGAAGGCAAACTATGTGCAAGCTGCAACAGGCTAGTAAATCATTTGTGTGTTCATTCAGCGAGCTTATAAATGGAACAAATTATTTAGATTTGTCTGAGTGCCCTGGCAGTTTAATCGGAAATTTCTCGCGTATTACAAGGCGAAGACTCGCGTTTCAGCAATTATGTGGTGCATATTTACGCCACCTGTGACGCCACTGTAGTTTGTTATTGTTTTGTATAGCCAATAGCTGTTGGAGAGCTTAGTAAGTCGCCGACATCTGTACGTGCAGCTCCAGGCTAGTAGACTGTGTGTTCGTTTTACTGACTTCTAAATACAAGCAGGATAACTACTTAAATCTGTCAGAGTGCTTCTGAAATTTAATCATAAATTTATCACGTGTTTTTATAATTCAGTTCTTCACCATCTAAACTATCAATAAGGACAGTGAATATTTCGTTCAGATACGGCCTATGCTGGTAACCTATTGCTCACAGTCCATGCGCTGCTGGCTTCAGTCCTGCAACTGAGGCCGTTATCGTGAGCTTCACGATGGGGTGATGGGCGTGGGCATTCAAGGGAGGTCCAGCACGTCTCACGTATCAGCCGAGTGGTCCACCACTGTGGCCGTCCCGGTTACTGCCAACATTCATGTTGAACCCTTGATTGTGATCGAATGAGAGGTGTTTCAAGGGATGGCACTCAGCGGAAGACTTAATTTGGGGCTAATCGAAAGGCCCCACCGGTTCGTCGTCTAACGAACAGGTTTCAGGCAAAATCTATGGCTCGTAAAAGTCTTAAGCCATATGCAGTCGCTTGTTTTGTTTCACAGGAAGCCCCTCGGCCTGCATGAACTTGGCCTTACTGGTAGTTGGGAGCTCCAATGCTGGAGACGTCTTGGAGCCACTTAGGCAAATGGCTGCTATTGAGGAGAAGAAGTCCAGTGTACATGCTGTGTGCATACGGGCGGGGCCATTCTACGTAGATGGGTAGTAGATCTCTCCAGATGCCATGAGGTTCACTGGATACTGCCAACTCCTGGTGGTGGTTCACATAGATCCTGATTTTGTGTGTCACCTTGGATGGGAAGAGATTCTCTCAGGATGTGGATGACTATAAGAAGTAGTAACGACTGCCATTCTTGCTTTTAGGATGAACGTAGAACTCACCCTTATTAACAGCCTCGACAACACCAAGTGTGGAGCTTTGGTGCAGGGACAAGTGTATGGTCTGAATTAGGGGCTCATACGGTTCTGTGATCGTGTAAGCTGCAGATTCCTCGGTGTGGCTTAGGATGGAAGGTATTTTGCTTAGAGCATCGTGGAAAAGTACAAAGAGGGCTTTAGTCTCAAAGCATCGAGGGCAAACACAAGACGAGGATGGAGCTATGAACAATCCGTACTAAAGTTGTAAACTGTCATAGCCATGTTGAGAAAGAACCAGAGCCCCAAGGCTAGTAGGAAGACACAGAAGCTCAGAACGTTAAAGGTACTGAAAGCTGGCTTAAGTGGTAGATAAATTCAGCTGCTGGTGGTGTGGTTATTGCTTTTAGCAGTGTTTTATCATGTAATGAAATTAAACCAGATAGTTTCTGTGTTCGAATGAATAATCGTTATACTAGAGAACATGAATAAATGAATAATTGTTCTTTTTACCGATGTCTCGGCTCATATTATATAGTTGTAGAAAGCCTCAAAGAAAAATAGACTATCATCTCGAATAGGGATCCCACGATACGTTGGTGAAAATACATGTTCAATGACGGCAGCAGACATAAAACATCCTTTAAAATTTTACTAGGTGTATTCCTCACAATTTTTTTGGGCTGTTAATTAAGGAGGTCACTCGAAGTATAAATGGTTGCAAAAACATGCTTGACCTCCTACCAACATGTATTCCTGAGCAAATAGGAAGCATCATGATGGATTCAATAATTAGTGACCACACGGTCTTTGTAGCAAAACTACACATTATAACATCCAAACAAATCAAAAGTAAACTCAAAATACATATATTTAAATAAAGCCGATAAAATTTCGCTTGACGCAGACATGAGCAACTGTCTACACTCCTTCCAAAATATGTATGTGTAGACGAGATGTGACGAATTTAGAGAAAACGTATAGGTGGTAACTTAAAGATTTATACTAAATAAATTAATAGGAGACTGAACTGATCCCCCATGGCACACCAAACAGGTGAGAACACTGTCACAGAACAAACGAAAAAATCACGCTTAATTTAAAAGAATGCAGTATTTGCAAGAGCGGCGATATCTACTGAAGCTCGAAACTTAGCATGGATTAGAGTGCGAGATGGTTATAATTGATTCGACGACAAAACCTTGTCTCGAGATCTGATACAAAGTCCAAAGAGATTTAATTTGTATGTAAGCTACACCAGTGGCGAGTCACAATCAGTGCTGTGCAATACCAGCGATAACTTTATCGATAGCAGTGCCACTAAAGCGGAGTGAATAAATATGGTCTTCAGAAATTCCTTCAACAAAGAAAACGAAATAAATATTCCACATTTCACTCAAGGAAAGCGTAAATTACTTAACAAGTGAAGATCTTTCGGTGGGGACGTTATTAAAGTTGCATTCCTTTCAGAATATATTGATTTAAGAAATTCATATTTTACAGTCGAGCACTGCGAAATACCTCAAAGTGAACGATATGGTGACATAGAGTCAGCACGAATTATGGAGATATATTTCTTGTGAAACACAACTACCGAATTATTGATATGAAGTAATCAGTGCGGTTGATAGGGGATGCCATTTAATGTTAGATTTCAATAAGGCATTTTACAATGTTACTGCCAACTGATTTCTAATCAAATTGTATGCCTGTGGATTATCATCTCAGTTGTGGGATAGTAATGAAGGAAGGGTGATTGTATGCCACTCTGCATTGTTCCCAAATTTATTCAAGATAGTGGACCCTTTCCACACCCCTCCCCTGCTGCCCGTTGTAAGGTGGGGACACTGCACTTTGGGTGTTAAATTGATACCTAATTAATTAATTAATTAATTTAATCAGTTAGGCCCCTCACCCATATTCTCTCCTCTCCCCCACACACCTTGGAGAAGATTGACAGGAAAAGTCGCTCATTCTGAGCTGAGATGCAGGGCTCTAAGTATGTGACAACAAGAATTTCAATTCAATGTCAATTAATGCAAAGTATATGTTATTTATTTATAAAATTTTATTTGCCTATTTCTTATGTAACTGGTTTTTGGGAGACAGGGCTGCTCCTTTCCCAACTCCTTCACTACCCCACTTGAAAAAGAAAATTATGCCACCAAAAGGCATTCAGTATTGTGAAGTCATAGGCAAAAAATGGCAGGAATCAATGGTAGTGCTGTATCTGGTCAGGGGTACAAGGTGAATCGGCAGCTTACAAGCTGCAGTTGGTGAAATGATCATGAGACCTCAACGCCAGCAGCAGCTGAGATCGTCAAGCAACCTCCGGCAGAATAGGAAGAAGTGGAACAGTAAGCACTAATAACATGTCTTTAATTATTGCATCTTCGTCTTTGCTCAGCTCCATTTCTTTGTACCACATGTAATGGTCCTTCTTCTTGAAACTTCCTGGCAGATCAAAATTATGTGACGGACCGAGACTCGAACTCGTGACCTTTGCCTTTCGCGGGCAAGTGCTCTACCAACTGAGCTACCCAAGCACTACTCACGCCGCGTCCTCACAGCTTTAATTCCAGCAGTACCTCGTCTCCTACCTTCCATACTTTACAAAAGCTCTTCTGCGAACCTTGCAGAACTAGCACTCCTGGAAGAAAGGATATTGCGGAGACATGGCTTAGCCACTGCCTGGGGGATATTTCTAGAACGAAATTCTCACTCTAGAGCGGAGTGTGCGCTGATATGAAACTTCCTGGCAGATCAAAACTATGTGACGGACCGAGACTCGAACTCTGGACCTTTTCCTTTCGCCGGCAAGTGCTCTACCAACTGTGCTACCCAAGTAGTACTCACGCCCCGTCCTCACAGCTTTACTTCCGCCAGTACCTCGTCTCCTACCTTTCACCGGCACTTGCTCGCGAAGTGCAAAGGTCCCGAGTTCGAGTCTCGGTCCGGCACATAGTTTGAATCTCAGGAAGTTTCATATGAGCGCACACTCCGCTGTAGAGTGAGAATTTCAGTCCTTCTTGTTCTTTGTTCATCAGCTGAGGCGACCTCCAGCTTGTTGGCAACTGCAGCAGCAATGCCTCCAGCTGGTCAGGACCTGTGCCAGTGCCTGCAGTCTTCAGTGTATCAGGACCTGCTGTGACTATTGGCACGTGGGATCCTGCAACGCACTTGGTCAATGTGTTGGAGCAGGATAATGATCTGCCATTATCTGTGCTACTCACTGGTGAAAACGCCCATCTTGTCCTCAGCTCACAGAAATGCATCAGACGTCTAATGAAGTATTACATATATTAGTACTGGCCTCTGAAATATGCGCCCTTTCAGAATATTCTCTTAATACTTGCAAGGACAGAGTGTGATGTTAACCAGTTCCGCACGTACAGATGGATGTCGTCGTCTGAGGTGAATCGCTTGCCCCTATGCTGACGTTCTTCTGATTCACTTCCTGCAGCATGGGAGAACAGTGAATGTCTAGTGTCACTCACAAACCTTGAACATCCTTCGCCAAGCAATCAAATGAAAACAACCAGCAAATCTCACCCGTTGAGTCATTCTGCTCCACGACAATGCAAAGCTCCATACGGCCAACACAGCCGCGGCACTGCTGCAGGTTTTCAAATCGGAGGTTCTCGGCCACCCTCTATATAGTCCAGACCTCTCTCCCTGTAAATTCGCCGTGTTTGGTCCCCTCAGAAAGTCTCAGAGGGGCAAACGATTCACTTTGGACGGCGACGCCCAGCTGTACATGCGGAACTGGCTAGCACCGCAGCCCCGCGAATTTTATGAGACAGCCTTTCACAGCTTTGTGATACAGTGGGACAAGTGTCTCAACAGCCAGTGTCAATACTTCTAATACACAGGCACTGGTTTCCATGATTATGCCTCGGCTTGTTTCATTTGAATTCCCAATATAGATGTTATGGATGAGAAGGTGCCATTTTCTCCCAGCCCACTAATGCTTTGCAATTAAATGTATAATTTATCCGATAGTGGCTCAAAGCATCTACATATTGGTATGGAATTAGCAGCAGATAATGACCGGTAAGTAGTGATAGAGGTCGAAAATGCGACTAAGAGCGTTAAAGTGCTGTTCCTCAAGTTAGGATGGAACGAATGATATTGCACTATACCCTACATCAATGTAAAAACGACTACCGAGTATTATCCAGCTCATTTTCTCCCATGCATATACTGTACTGGTCTGACTATCTGTTCCAACAATGTAGGATGACATCACACTCCAAATGAAATCTGGGGACCTGTCCATTTATGTACAACACTCTACGATTATGAACTTATGTGGATTAATGTTGGTGATATTTCCTATGTTAGAGACACTGGCGTGATGGCTACCATTGCTCAAGCTGTGTACCATCTTCGCATGCATAGTGTACATGTAGATGATTTACAGCAGTGCATTAGTGAATGTATCAGTGCAGCATGAAAGCCATCACCATTAGCTGTGGAATCCCCCCATATTAAATTTTCAGATGGAATATCCGAGTTTCTTGATGCCCATTAGTTTGAGGGAAATATATTCTGAATTTTGGGTATACAAGAAACAGTTCTTTGGAAAATACTGTGAAAAATGAGCCAGTGAATTATCTTTTTTTTCCTTTTATGTGTTTTTGATGATGATGTATTGCATCCCATGTATGGATGCTGAATAAAATGTATATTATCACAAACCATGTTCTTTTTTCCCTTACATTCATGACATAGAGTGAAAGCAGTGGTACCCCTACACCAGAACAAGTGAAGCCAAACACTGTTTCATATTCTACGATGTTGTCGTGGAAAACCAGGATAAATTTCGAAGATATTTCTGTTTTGCTCCTCACGTGGGCATTGACATATTTTATTTCATTCAGATATATTACCAAATCGGAAAACAACTGATAAGGCATAATGCAGACATCATTACTGCCTTTAAGGAATATAGTTTGAATTTATGTAGGAACTGAAATGACATTGAATGAATTTTTAAAGATATGATGGCATTCCTGGAATCACAAACAGTTGAGATTTCTTGTCACCGATAAAACAAGAAAACTGTATGATGGTATTTGCAGACGAAACTTTCAAACGTTTCTGTATATATTGATATGACAAGAGATGAATACATTAGCGTACATCATACCACGGACAATTTTGCACACATCGAGCACTCAACCTGAGTGTACTTTTGGGAATGTATGCAAGGAAAAGCTGACCTACGCTCAGATCCTTACGAGATTGATCGGTACATTGAATGATAGGGTTAAGGTAATTGAAGAGAAAGTAAATGACTTAATTGCAAAGTTCGATGTGGTTGAAAAGAATGTTTATTTATGTGTACCCCACACAGAACTCTGACTGGTGTTTGACAAGAAGTTGACTAAGCGTAATTCATTGACGCAGGGAAGGACATTCGAGAGAAACTATGGCTACTAAGGTTAGGATATCAGGAGCAGGAGCTAACACTAAGCTAAACCTGAATCTCTCGGTCAGGTCTCGGTAAAATTATGTGATGATGATGATGCCATTATCAATTTCATTAACCATCACAATGACGCTAGGACAGACAGAACGTATGGTATCAGCTTGGTAAAACCACACATGTGGTTCACACAGCCTGTCAGATAAGACAATACATATTGGTAATAGGGGGTTTGAAAGGGTACCAGATGTACTGAACCATATTTTCCAAAACGGTAAATCGTTCACCAAAAGGTCTAGAAATGTATGGTGGAATATTGTAATTGACAGATGTACATAAGAAAGCAAATGGAGTGTCGAAAAGCCAAAGCAGTGCGAAATATAAAACCGTTAGAAAGTTGATATTTGACCCTCAAAGTACCTGTGGTGATGGTATTGATGTTAAGCATAAAAGCGTGAACAATCAGCCCCTAAAATATATATATTATGATGATCCCAATAAGCTAACAGATTGGCTATTTCTGCTCGTGGCATCGGCTACTGCAGGTAATGTTACTCATTTGAATGAATTTGTTTCAATAATTTCCAAGCTAAGAAAGAGAGATATCACCAAATAATTATTCAGACAGTTTTGCAAGAACTACACAAACCAGCATGCCAAACATGTTAATTAAAGGCTTGGATAAATTGTGGCAAGCGGATCTTGTAGATATGAGGGAATATTCATAAGTGAATAATGGTTCCAAATATATCGTAATGGTCACTGCTACATGCTGAACAGTTGCCTGAGTGCTGGCAGCCAAAACAAATATGGGGAGAGATGTTGCGCACCTGTTGGAGTGACTGTTGCAGGCGTGGACGAATACCCGCCCTGGAAATCTTCAAACAGGTCACGGTGGAGAGTTCTACAGTAGACATTTGAAGACTGTGATGGAGTGGTATGGAACACACCGCTACTCAACATTCACCCATCTGAGGGCAAGTATCATGGACGGTCTGACAAGAACACGGAAACCTCAATGTGGATTCTCTTCAATCTTCGTGGTTGATACAGATGGATAGGTATAATCCCACATATAATTGCTCAGTATAATGGAACCAACATTAAACGATAAAATTGAGACCAATTGGTATACATGATGATGGATTCCTAAATAAGGGTATAATCATATTAAAATGCTGGGTTCACGAAAAGAGAAATTTAATGTAGGTGACTTAGTACATATTTGAAAATACAAGACAGAATTTGAGAAGACATACTTACCAAACTGGCTGAGTTTCCTAGGTGTAAAGGACCAATCCCCAGAACTTACACCTTAAACAATAGCAGTGGTGCTGAAATTTCAGGATGCTTTTACACAGAGGAAGTGCAAAAGAGCTCAGAACTACATGTGGTTTTCATAGAACATGTCACGAGACTCTGCATAGTTTTCCTGCAACACAAAACAGTTTGACCGACTGCAGCCACAGTATTAGAGGAGGTGGTGGTATTCTCGATAAACTGCCAGTCGAAAAGCACGTTCAGGGATATAGCTGCTGTGGACGCAGAACAAAGCTTCAAAAACGTTTGGCGCACAGTGGTAACGCAATTAACCTCCTTGACAAAATGGTTTTGGATCATGTGGGGCGGCAGGTCAATAATAATAATAATAATAATAGTAATAATTCCTAGGAAAAAATGTGAAATATTAAAATATCGCTGAATTGTGGTAAATATTGTTCGCCGTCTTTTACAAGAGTCTGGAAACTACTTCTGTGGTCAGCCAGAAAGCGATTGAGAACATACTGACCATAGTTCCCAGTCTCCAAGCCCACATTCTCTAACAAAACACTGAAAGAAATGTTTCTATTCTGTATATGCCCAGCGGGATGATGAATTTGAAGATTTTGAGTTATAATTGATACATATATTTGGTAAACACAACATTGTAGTATTCATAATGATCATACTGACAGTAAATCTCTCTATCCTAAGCAGCACTATGATTTGTTCAGTAACTGTTAGTGTGCCGCCAGTAAGGTTAACAAATCCGCTTGGCCAATGGTGATACTTATTTTCCGCCGCGTGGGATTAGCCGAGCTGTGTCGGGCGCTGCAGTCATGGACTGTGCGGCTGCTCCCGGCGAAGGTTCGAGTCTTCCCTCGGGCATGGGTGTGTGTGTTTGTCCTTAGGATAATTTAGGTTATGTAGTGTGTAAGCTTAGGGACTGATGACCTTAGCAGTTAAGTCCCATAAGATATCACACACATTTGAACATTTTGATACCTGTTTTCCACTTTTGTGGCGAGCAATTATTTTGTTTAGCAGAAGTTAGGGCAAAAGACAATTTAATAGTAACTTACAGCAGAGGTCGCCACTGAACAACTCATAGTGCTGCTTAGGATAGAGAGATTTACTGTCAGTATGAACATTATGAAACCCTGATTTTAATTTTTATATGCAGGTAGTTAAGGTGGTTACAACCACAGAAAAAGTTTCAGCTCGCCCGGATTTAAACTTTGCGTCTAGAATTTTCAGAACCTGACCTCTGAACAACAACTTTAAGAAACGTTGTATTTGTTATTATTTAAATCCAGGCCTTGAAACTTGTTATAGCTCTATTATTTAATAGGTTTCATCATGTTCTGTAACCAAAACTTTCTAGCATTAATATAACAGATACTTAATTACTACAAATAAGGACTTTTTAGTTCCAAATTTAGTTTTCTGCAAATTACTCGAAAACTATTAGAGGTAGCTCAGTGGGGTTACATAATTAATATCTTTATGTTGAACTGAAGCTTCATACAAATTTTCAAATTTCTAAGTCTAATATTTAGCGCCTTCAACTTTTCTTAAAAATGCGGATTCCGCCCAAAATATTTCTTTAACCACGTTGAGACTTTTACCAGTTAATTTTCACATACATCTCCACATTATGATAAAGTTTTGGGTTTCTAGCATTATTATTTAGCCCATTTATTATTTCTTAAAACGACGCTTTTAGGGAAAAGTATTGACCCGTTCATTCTGAGATTTGACAGTTTACAAATTAATAGACTAAAGCGTATGCTAACAAAGTTTGGAAGAGAAACTTTAATTTATAATTCCATTCTTGAATTTTGGTGCGTTACTTGTATGTTACGCACAGACGCGTTCTGGTGACGTGGCGCTACTAGCAGAGAACTGGGGTAAGTCGCGGCACGCTCGCTCGCCTGTGTATCTCTCCAATGATACAGCGCTTATTTCGCCATAAACCCAAGATTGCATATGCACCACATAAGGATCTCCCACGATGTCATGATGAATATCGAGTTTTAGCTGATAAAGCCAAGAATGGATATTGATATAGCACAGCCCATTTCAGTAGTTACAGTTGATAAAACAACGCGTACTAAAATTAATTTGTCTTGTTTATGAATTTCAAGCAAGTTATGAATACATCACATTGCACGGTAAGGAAGAAGAAGATGATAATTCGGAAGAAGAAGAAGAAGCAGGTGTGTTTAAGCAACTATATCCTAACAGTGATGCATGCAGTTGAAAGCGCTCTGAAACGTAAATGAGCGGTTAAAGCACTCAATTTTATGCCAATACTAAAGACGTTATGTGAAATTATACCCTTCCTCATTCCAGTCCTCGTAGGTCTCTCCGCAGAGCGTTCAATGGCTGGCAGTGCTGTAGCTATTGACAGGATAGTTAAGAACGAGCAGAACTCCCAAGGACAACTAGAGGAAGCCAGAAGACACAACTGCACGATGGAAGCACCAGCTTTCAGTGAAGGACTGTATATGAAACCTACAAGAAAGGACTAGGTCTCTTCAGAAATAAATGAGAAAGTTGCTTAGAATCCTACTGGCTAGAGAGATTACAAATACAAATGTAGTATTTTGTACGTCCTCTGCAACTGTAATCTTATATAATGATATAATAAGCAACCAGTTGCATAAAAGAAGTTTAATTTCGCAATTGCAAAATAATTTATGCAAGATACCTGTATGGTGTGAAAAGTGACAATCGGATTCAAATAATGAAAAGTTTGACGTTTTGTATACTAAAACGAATCCTTTAAAATTAGGTTACACGATAAATCACATAAACCCAAATGTTTTCAATTGAACTCAATTGAATTCAGTTTAATTGCTACAGTCACATAAATAACATTCTGGGGACAGCGAATAAAATAATGTTTAATTGACGGAATCCTTGAAACCTGCAACAGGTCTAGAGATGGCCTACAGCATCCTTGCCTGTGCTCATTTGGGGTATTTCTCTGCTGTCTGGGATCCTTACCAGATAGGAATGAGACAGGACATCGAAAAAGTTAAAAGAAGGTCAGCTAGTTTAGTGTTATCGCGAAATAGGGGCAGTGAGTATCACAGATATGACAAGCCAGTTGAAGTGGCTCAACACTCCATGGAGGCGAGCTTCATCTACTGATATTAACAGACTGCCCTCTGCTAACAAAGGAGACGCAAGATTGTAATGGGACCTACCAGGGCAGCTAGAGGGGCACGAAGCTTAAGCTCCTGGTACACATTTTAAGTAGCCATAACTACTGGGTAAATAATCAACTGGTATCACGTAGCGATATTTCAGAGCCAAAAAACAGTTAAAAATTTCATTTGATATCCCATATGTGCGTGCTCCCATTAATAAGTGTTGGAATGGTACTGAGTCAACTGTATTTCAGAAGAGATATTGCAACTACATTTCTACCTTGATTCATCATTTTCAGAAAGTTATGTGAGAAAAATGGGTTTGGCACGGCCAATGGTTTCGGAATTGATGCTGGTTGACACGGACGAGGTCTGCCGGTCAAGATACCTCATTACGCTTGATGGGCATCTCCGTAGCCTAAGTCGCTAATACGCTCCTTTGCAGTGGCGATCGACTCGGTATAAAGAAGGTTCAGATAATGGTGGTGTACGAAAGTTTCACTGCTAGTATTTGACTGACAAGCGGAGGAAAAACCATGATGTAGACTTCTCCTTCACCAATCATGGTGCTTATGTCTTGGATTGAATTCCAAGCCTCTCTGCAGTGTCTCATGAAGTGAGGGGATGTGAGTGTTGACAGCGACCCCTCCTTCAGATGCACACGTTAAGCTCGGCGCGTTCTTGGTGCTATTCCAGCGGAAGAGGCTGTGTGCCGGCATCAGGTTTCACTCTCTCCCCTCTCTCATCATCATCATACAACACTGAAACAACACTGCACTCTACGTGCTCCCATTACACTCATATGAAGTGTATTTGAAGTTGCGAATATGGACAAGCATCAGCGGTGTAGCAGAACTGGGACACATACACGGATTCCTTGCTTATCGCGAGCGGTTGCCTCATCATTTATTTTATTATTATTAATTACTGATTTATTTACCATATGAATCCGCTAATTCCAACCACTTCCAAATGGAGAAAGCTACATACGCAGAACAAAAACAAAACAAAAATGCACTTTCCATGTAGGAATCGAACACGGAATCTCTCCTCATCAACCAGATGTCGAACCCAACTCCTGCCACGATGCCTCCCTCTTCCCAACCCTGAACCTCTCCCCTCCAGGGCCTGCCGGAGTGGCCGTGCGGTTCTAGGCACTACAGTCTGGAACCGAGCGACCGCTACGGTCGCAGGTTCAAATCCTGCCATGGATGTGTGTGATATCTTTAGGTTAGTTAGGTTTAATTAGTTCTAAGTTCTAGGCGACTGATGACCTCAGAAGTTAAGTGGCATAGTGCTCAGAGCCATTTGAACCATTTTTCTCCCCTCCAGGATGTATTTTACTTCTATTTTTTAATTTTTCTGAAACAGAATGAAGGTTAAGCAAACCTTTTTTATTCGTACAAGCAAACAAAAAAAATCAGTGTGAAGACCATCCTTCCAGTGCAACAAACATTAGTGTTGTCAACAGGATGTGAAAGTCTTTATTAACAAGGTGTAGGGGAAGTGAAAAAACTGGAAGTGAGCTAAGAGGTGTGAAGTCCTAGATGAAGACACTGACTCCATTAGCGCTGTAAAGGGACGATAAAATTCTGTTAACAATCCGTCGACTTCTTCTTCTTTCTTTCTTTCGCTTACGCCATAGTCCCGCAGCGATCGCAGGGTCGGCGTGGTTACAACGGATTTGGCAGTGTTAGGGATGGCCGGATGTCCATCCTGCCGCCACCCCATACCCCCCAGGACGGAATCAGTGTACCCCAATCGTCTGCGTCTAGTGTAAATCGGGAAATAGTTCGGACCTGTTTCAAATGTCTGCGACGCGTGTAACTGAGGCGGAACGTGGGGACCAGCCCGGTATTCACCTAGCGGGATGTGGAAAACGGTTAACAATCTGTCAACTGAAGGCGACTTATTCGAAGCACGGTTTTTGAATGCGTAGTGGACCTGGTCGCCTTCGTCAGCTCGTCCGCCTCGGCGCCTGTGAGGGCGCAAGTGAAGTGTGGTAACACAACCTCTTGAACAGGTGTATCGTTAGGCACCTCCTGGTACATTGTATGGTAGTGGTCTACAAAGGAATTGATGATGTCGGCCAGACAAGCGACGTGCTGAGTGCGACAGAACTCGGTGTTGGGTCGATGTCATCTTTGTTTCCAATCGGAGGCGATATCACGCTTGGTGGGATGTTCACGTCCGGTCATGAACACGGCCCCCTGCAATCTACTGCGTGTCAGTGTCACAGTGGGTGCCTCAATCCTGCTGCGTTCTCTCTGGGTTTCAGGGGTGTCTGGTGGGTGTCAAGGTCAAAGCGAATGGCGTAGAAAAAGTCGGTAGCGTGCTGCACCGTGTGGCTACTTCCTGGCTGTATTGTATCACAATACGTCGAAAGGCGGGTTAGGGTCATTCCAGCTCCCAGGGCAAGGTTGTGCAGTACTTAGGCCAGTGAGTTCACATGTCGCCCATATCTAGGTAACGCAATGAAGACATTCGATATCTTGGAAGTCGGAGTCCACAAGTGCAGTGGACGTGTCAATGGCAACTCGTAACAGCGAGGTCCATTGGGCGAGCCAACGGAGAGGGTACCAGCGCAGGCAGATTCTGCGTAGCGTTATCGTAATTCTTGTCGTCTTGCAGGTTCTCCGAAGCCTCACCTGGCCGGACGGCCTCTGATGCATCAGGTTGAGGTATCTCGTTCCGAGATCGTACGACGGCGACACTAGAAGCATTTAGGTGAACGTCGTTTGCGTGTCCATCCCTCTGTGTCGGAAGGCAGGAGGGAGTCAAAGTGTGTGGTGAAGGCTGTCACAGGGTGGATGAACGACGTGACGTCTATATCGTCGGCCAAGAAGGGGAAAGGTAGCCGTCGCTGTTGGTATGTTGGTAGTGGGGCCAAAGTCACGTCAAGTTGCGATCGTGGCAGAGCGATCCTGGTTTTATCCATAGCAGCTGTAAGGGACATTCATATGTGGTCCAGTTGACGGTCGTTGGCGGAAAGAGAATAGAACGCTGTTGCATCGATGATCACTAAGACAGGAGTCGGAGGAGCCACGGTAGTGGACGGGAAATGGATGACGCGCCGCCGAGATCACTCATACCTGAGGTGGCCTTCACTGTCGCAGCGAGAGCAGGTATTGGGTTGGCCGTCATAATATAACGACCACTCGGCACCCGCTGATTTGTAGGTGGCGAACTGTCGTACTGCGTGACCGCGTAAAGTGCCTTAGGGGTACTGTACGTCGTATGGTCCGTATGCTCAAGTAAGCTTGGTGTCAGGAAGTATTCGTTCTCACGCCTTGTCACTGAAGACTTTGACGTACGCGGTACTGCTTAAGATGGACAAATTGCTACCTAAAGCCTTTGGTCGGGTGTAATCATTGGCGAATTTGAATTATAGCGTGTTTTTCTAAAACGGCTGGCCATGGCTCCAGTACACGAAATCGACATGTAAGTGACGGCCTCTGAGAGTAAACAACAGCGCTCGCGCGCGCTCCGCAGGCATTCATGAAAGCTGTGCTGTTGGGCGTGTTTTTAAGTACTTTTATGTCATTTTATGCTGATGTGACATATTTTAAGATTTACTCCTAGTCTTACTAACATTATATTGAAACGCAGTCACTGGAACAGTTAATATAACTCCCAGGTTCGTAGTCATCAGAAATATAATCCAGAAAAAAAAGATATAACCGAAAGCAGATACTGTACTTCCTGAAGACACAGAACACTGGCAGAAAATCTAACGACCAGTTTCCTATCAATTCCCTGAATGTTTGTCTTAACCTAAACATCTCAGTGACTCTTGACTGAACTCCACGAAGATTAAATCAAGGTAAATCGAAGTGCTATAAACACTCGAAAAACATCAAAGGTCTTGCACAATCTAAAACATTCATGATGAAGATGACTTCGCTTCGTATTAGGAGCCATTAATCTTTTTAGTTGTCGGGCATCAGGCCCTATGTATGTTTTAAAAGACAAATTGGTTACTCAACTGTCTGATTTTTGTACATTTTTTTTGTATTGGTGCAGTTTCGTCTTTGAGGTCATTTTAAAACATATGGAATTACGTTTTAGAACAGTACTGCGGTTTAATTACGTATAATATTAGCTTACACCTACATCAATACAAATACATAGGCTTACTTGAACGTAAGCAAGTTCCATTACCACTCTCTGCGAGACTGGTGATAATCAATTTCTTTGTTTGTGAAGGAGTATATTTTTCCTTACTTATAGGTTACCTTAATAAGTTGGAAATGTTTTGGTATAAAACGGAGTTTAGATTACTATGAGGTTTACTTTTACAGTGGAGAGTTTTTAATGGTGATGAATGCGAAGGGTGCATTGAAATGCATTGACATCGCACAGCCTATTTGTCCCAGATGGCTTCATTGTGTCCGATTACTTATGTTCGACAGACAGAAAACGTTCATGCCCTCAACCTATAAGACACAGCAGAGGATTAGAACTTTAAATTCTTGTTGCTCCGGAGCCTTCAGATATTTGTTAAAGAACTATTTTTATACACAATGAGCTGTACTTAAAATGTTTATAATCAAAAATCTGTTCTCGGGTTTATATTCTATCATCAGTGGTGTCTGGTGCGGAGAAACAAAAAACTGTATGTGCATCAATATTTACAAAATGACAACCGCATTTTCTGTAGAAATAATATAAATTCACCTACATTATGTACCTCTATAGCAGCAGTGTGTGTGTCATTTAATATGATAAGATCTGAAATGTGTCCTTTAACCTAGTACACAGGTTGTCATGTTACTGCTGTCGAATCTTTGGCAGTGGCAATTATTCACCACATTTGACTCAACTGCCGTATGGAGTAAATGGAAATGTCAGCTGATGCTTGCAATATATGACAGGTCCTATCGAGTTAACTGATATGCATGTCATTCCAGCCGTCCGGTGTGGCCGTGCGGTTAAAGGCGCTTCAGTCTGGAACCGCGTGGCCGCTACGGTCGCAGGTTCGAATCCCGCCTCGGGCATGGATGTGTGTGATGCCCTTAGGTTAGTTAGGTTTAATTAGTTCTAAGTTCTAGGGGACTGATGACCACAGATGTTAAGTCCCATAGTGCTCAGAGCCATTTGAACCATTTGAACCATGTCATTCCTGTAGAGGTACATATTGTAAGCAGAGTTATATTACTGCCACTATTTTTTTTATATACAGATATGATCCTCTAGAAACCGAAGTACACACAGTCATTTTCCTCTGTGTCAGATGCCACTGATGATGTAAACCCGAAAACCAGTATTCGCAACTAAAATTTCAAATGCAGGTCATGGCGTATAAAAGATGTCCTGAGTAAACCACAGAGGACATTCATTTTAGTATATCTACGTGGCACAGTGACGACAAATTGGCAGTTGTCACTTGTCCTCCTCCTCTTCCCACAAAGATTGTAACGATAAAGACTTGTAGCTGAGTGAGACAGTCTCAGAAGTGCGGATAGACAGAGCGACGTTTCCTATTGTGATAAATCGCGGACCTGGTCACGTTCCACACTTCTTATTCTCGTAGGCTGTCCGCATCCGAACTTGAGACCTTCACTATGTAAAGGTACGAGACGTTTGTCGGCAGTGAGGGGGATCTCCTGGCGAGATTCCTCACAGCCTATGATATTATTCCAAAAACAACAGGGTTTTCCCGAACGCGCAAGACAGAACTTTGTTCTACAAACTCATGACTATGTAGCAACCCGAGATAAGTACCTAGGAACACGTTCTATAAGCGGCATAGGTAAACAAAAACGTTAGAAATGAGTGTAATACTTCATTATTAACAGTCAGTAGGCCATCGGTAAAACTCAAGTTTTCTCAATTTAGGAGTTTTCGACTATTTAGTTTCTCGATCACAGGTAACTGTCTTTATCGACACTGAAAATTTGTCTAATTATCATCTAATCGCTTTGTACTAGGAGCTGTACTGGTGGTTGTATTTACTTATCATACCGGATTTTCTTATTTTCCATTTCTCACATGAAGCACAGAAACAGCATAGATAGAGGCACAATCCTGGCAAGGGGCGGAATCCAAGCAACGCTAGACCATGGCCACAAATATTAATTAACCGTCACCGCGTTGCAGCTCATGCGAGCCTGCTGATATGTGACGAAACCAAAGCACTTCCAAAAATTGTTAGTGGCATTTTTTCAAATGTGTGTCCCGCCCGTGTTAATATATTTGTACGGATGCGAGATCCCAGAAACAGGGACTAACGATGTATTTTAGCCTCTTCTGTTTCACCTTTTAAGTACTTTTCACTATATGCAGCACATTCTTGTAAGTGTTGTGTTTAAACTTGAGTGTATACTACAAAGTCTCAAAAGGGCTCTTATCATGAGAGTATCTTATCGGTTCAGTTGAGGCTTCTCGTCCACTTTACGTCGATGCGAGTAGACTCCCTTTGCTTTCACCCGTTCAGCAAAAACGAAGCGTTTGAAATCAGAGCTAATATCCTGCTCAAATATGTCGTTACTGTCTGCCCTTCATGGAATCAGCTCCAATACTAATCTCGATGCTCGTTTGTTTCGCGTCTGTTTCCATTCTCGCGAAGCTTTAAATGCGGGAATGGTGCTGAACAAGGAATCGACTAGTGTGTCTGAGTCTGTGAACATGTGTGTATGTGTGTGTGTGTGCGTGTGTGTATCAGTATCTGTGTATGTTTTTTGCCCACGTGTGCCGTACGGACGAGCTCCAACCTCGTGTGGGAACAAATCGAGTGCTGTTGCTTCGTTAAGCAGCCACTGCGACCGCGTGACTACGCCACACTGCTCTTTTATTCTCTCCCGGGAAACGTGTAGTCGAGGCTCTCGGCACATTATTAGCTGCTGTCATGGCCAGCAGGAAGCAGAATCCAGCGCTGCTAACGGTATTCTGGCCACGTGAGTCGTCTGTGTACAAAAGAGTTAGTAAATTACTCAACAAAAGAGCTTTCACAGATAATCGCAATCAGTCCTTCAGTCAGTGGTGCATCTCAGTATCCCCGAAGCATGACTGCGTACGAGGGTAGCTCCAAAACTAACGCAAGCCATTAAGCTTTATGAACACTATCCCAGGTACAGAAAGACAATAACATAGCTAAGTAGACAGAGTTTTCAGAAACACACAATTGTATTTTCGGATGTCAAAGACGTTAGGTATGCACATCTGTCAATGATAATACACACATCAAAAAAGGTTTTGCATCATCTCGGTTCCGAGAGTTCCGGAACCTGTACAGAAAACAGGAAAAGACATAAACATCATTTCCACCCTTTTTATTGCTCATGAAAGCCACACACTGCGTATTGTACCACCATGCAGACAGACCTACAGAGGTGATGGTCCAGATTGCTGTACACACCGGTACCTCTAATAACCTGTAGCACTCCTCTTGGATTGATCCATGTATGTATTCGTCGTGGCATACTATCCACAAGTTCGTCAAAGTACTGTTGGTCCATCCCCAACAGCGATTCGGCGTAGATCCGTCAGAGTAGTGGTGGAACGGGTCGTCAATAAACGGCCTTTTCCAATCTATACCATGCATGTTCGATATGGTTCTCCACTGGAGAACATGCTGGCCACTCTAATCGAGCGATGTAGTTATCCTGAAGGAAGTCACTCACAAGACGTGCACGATGTGATGTGGGCGCGAATTTTCGTCCATGAAGTCGAATACCTCGCCAATATGCTGCCGATATGGTTATGGAAGAATCAACACGCAAAGAAGTGGCACACGGAAGTACTAAGGAAGGACGAGATACGTTTGAAGTTCTCTAACGCTATAGATACAGCAATAAGGAATAGCGCAGTTGGCAGTAGAGTTGAAGAGGAATGGACATCTCTAAAAAGGGCCATCACAGAAGTTGGGGAGGAAAACATAGGTACAAAGAAGGTAGCTGCAAAGAAACCATGGGTAACAGAAGAAATACTTCAGTTGATTGATAAAAGGAGGAAGTACAAACATGTTTCGGGAAAATCAGGAATACAGTAATACAAGTCGCTGAGGAATGAAATAAATAGGAAGTGCAGGGAAGCTAAGACGAAATGGCTGCAGGAAAAATGTGAAGACATCGAATAAGATATGTTTGTCGGAAGGACAGACTCAGCATACAGGAAAGTCAAAACAACCTTTGGTGACATTAAAAGCAACGGTGGTACCATTAACAGTGCAACGGGAATTCCACTGTCAAATGCAGAGGAGAGAGCAAATAGGTGGAAAGAATGCATTGAAAGCCTCTATGAGGGTGGAGATTTGTCTGATGTGATAGAAGAAGAAACAGGAGTCGATTTAGAAGAGATAGGGGATCCAGTATTAGAATCGGATATTAAAAGAGCTTTGGAGAACTTACAGTCAAATAATGCAGAAGGGGTAGCTAACATTCCATCAGAATTTCTAAACCAATGGGGGAAGAGGCAACAAATCGACTATTCACGTTGGTGTGTAGAATATATGAGTCTGGCCATATACCATCTGACTTTCGGAAAAGCATCATCCACACAATTCCGAAGACGGCAAGAGCTGACAAGTGCGAGAATTATCGCACAATCAGCTTAACAGCTCATGCATCGAAGCTGCCTACAAGAATAATATACAGAAGAATGGAAAAGAAAATTGAGAATGCGCTAGGTGACGATCAGTTTGGCTTAAGGAAAAGTAAAGGGACGTGAGAGGCATTTCTGACGTTACGGCTAATAATGGAAGCAAGGCTAAAGAAAAATCGAGACACTTTCATAGGATTTGTCGACCTGGAAAAAGCGTTCGACAATATAAAATGGTGCAAGCTGTTCGGGATTCTGAAAAAGTAGGGGTAAGCTAAAGGGAGAGACGGGTCATATACAATATGTACAACAACCAAGAGGGAATAATAAGAGTGGACGATCAAGAACGAAGTGCTCGTATTAAGAAGGGTGTACGACAAGACTGTAGCCTTTCGCCCCTACTCTTCAATCTGTACATCGAGGATGCAATGATGGAAATAAAAGAAAGCTTCAGGAGTGGAATTAAAATACAAGGTGAAAGGATATCAATGATACGATTCGCCGATGACATTGCTATCCTGAGTGAAAGTGAAGAAGAATTAAATGATCTACTGAACGGAATGAACAGTCTAATGAGTACACAGTATGCTTTGAGAGTAAATCGGAGAAAGACGAAGGTAATGAGAAGTAGTAGAAATGAGAACAGCGAGAAACTTAACATCAGGATTGATGGTCACGAAGTCAATGAAGTTAAGGAATTCTGCTACCTAGGCAGTAAAATAACCAATGACGGACGGAGCAAGGAGGACATCAAAAGCAGACTCGCTATGGCAAAAAAGGCATTTCTGGCCAAGAGAAGTCTACTAATATCAAATACCGGCCTTAATTTGAGGAAGAAATTTCTGAGGATGTACGTCTGGAGTACAGCATTGTATGGTAGTGAAACATGGACTGTGGGAAAACCGGAACAGAAGAGAATCGAAGCATTTGAGATGTGGTGCTATAGACGAATGTTGAAAATTAGGTGGACTGATAAGGTAAGGAATGAGGAGGTTCTACGCAGACTCGGAGAGGAAAGGAATATGTGAAAAACACTGATAAGGAGAAGGGACAGGATGATAGGACATCTGCTAAGACATGAGGGAATGACTTCCATGGTACTAGAGGGAGCGGTAGAGGGCAAAAACTGTAGAGGTAGACAGAGATTGGAATACGTCAAGCAAATAATTGAGGACGTAGGTTGCAAGTGGTACTCTGAGATGAAGAAGTTAGCACAGGGAAGGAAATCGTGGCGGGCCGCATCAAACCAGTCAGTAGACTGATGACAAAAAAAAAAATGGTTACACTATCGGTCGGTGGATGGTATTCGCGTATCGTACAGCCATTACAGAGCCTCCCATGACCACCAGTGGCGTACGTCGGCCCCGCATAATGTCACCCGAATACAGCAGAGAGCCTGCGCCTTGCTGCACTCGCTGGACAGTGTGTCTAAGTCGTTTAGCCTGACTGGCTGGCCTCCAGACACGTCTCCGACGAGAAGGCATGTGCAACACTCAACGGTTAAGAGAACGTGATGCCAATCCTAAGCGGTCCATTCGGCATGTTGTTGGGCCCATCTGTACCGCGCTGCATGGTGTCGTGGTTGCAAAGGTCGACTTCGCCATGGACGTCGCAAGTGTAGTTGCGAATGATGCAACCTACTGCGCACAGTTTGAATCGTAACACGACGTCCTGTGGCTGCACGAAACACACTATTAGATATGGTGGAGTTACTATCAGGGTTTCTCCGAGCTATAATCCGTAGGCAGCGGACATCCACTGCAGTAGTAGCCCTTTGGCGGCCTGAGCGAGGCATGTCATCCACAGTTCCTACCTTTCTGTATCTCCTTTGTGTCCGAACAACACGGCTTTTGTTCAATCCGAGACGCCCGGACACTTCCCTTGTTGAGAACCCTTCCTGGCACAAAGTAAAAACTCGGCCGCGATCGAACAGCGGTATTTACCGTTTAGGCATGGTGGAACTACAGACAACACGGGCCGTGTACCTCCTTCCTTTTGGAATGACTGGAAGTGATCGGCTGTCGGACCTCGTCGGTCTAATAAGCTCTGCTCACGCATCCTTGTTTACGTCTTTGGGCGGGTTTAGTGACATCTCTGAACAGTCAAAGAGACTGTGTCTGTGATACATTAACCACAGTCAACGTTTGTCTTGAAGAGTTCTGGGAACCGGGGTGATGCAAAACTTTTTTGATGTTCGTAAAAGAGGTTGTATACCGCACTCGTTAGAACCTTTACCAGCTGGCTGCAGCCAATGTCTCACAGCTCTGACAGCATCTTGTAGTGTAGGATTTTGGTGGAATGTTGTTCGGGCTGCGGGTGTGCGAATGCAGGCTCAAATTTCTGACAGATTTATTAAACAAAAAATGTTTTCTTGACCACAAGGAAATGATAAAACGAACACTTCATTTACAGCCCTGTCAAGTTCTAGAAGCCAGGTCTAAGGAATCCTACTACTTGGACGTTGGAGAGCGTCGAAGTTTGAAATGAGTGTGCATTCCACATAACGCCAATGAAACCAACATGAGTAGCAGGTCGCGCTGTCTACATTGCAAACAGGCTTCCAACTGCGTATCTCCTACGTCAATGAGAGCCTACAGTGGCGGTGCTGAGCCTCAAGCGCAGGAGCCAACAGAATCGGTTGTCTTTCAAGTGTACAGTGGTTGCTTTTCACTGTACAACACTACTGTTGTGTCACTCGACCCAGTAATTTAGGTGTAACTTGTTAAAGATTCATGGTTTAAAACGCGACGTGAAACACCTTTACCTTTGCCGCGCGGGTTTAGCCGAGCGGTCTGAGGCGCTGCAGTCATGGACTGTGCAGCTGGTCCCGGCGGAGGTTCGAGTCCTCCCTCGAGCATGGATGTGTGTGTTTGTCCTTAGGATAATTTAGGTTAAGTAGTGTGTAAGCTTAGGGACTGATGACGTTAGCAGATAAGTCCCATAAGATATCACACACATTTGAACCTTTACCTTTTGTTTAACAGATCTTATCAAATTAGATGTACGATAGACTGCTATTCACCGTAAAGTGACACGTTGAACTGCAAACAGGCACAACGAAAAGATTGTTATAAGTTCAGTTTTCGATCAAAGTCCTCTTCAGAGAACAGAACGGACACAGATTCAGCAGCTGCGACATACTCGCTTATACGTACAGTGATCCAATACTGTCTAATGTTTTTTTTTTTTTAATTCCAGTCTTTGATCACAATATCAATTCTTTTGACGATGACGAGTTTCAGTTCGTGATGACCATCCTAAGATCTTTTCTACACCATGTCCTAAAGTGATAAGGCCATAATGGCATCGTCAAAACATGGAGACTATATTTATGTTTTTGACGAAGCCATTATGGCCTTAGCACTTTATCACATGGCGTAGAAAAGATCTGAGGATCGTCATCATGGATTGAAACCGGTCATCGTCAAAAGAATTGATATTGTGATCAAAGATTAGAATAAAAATAAAAACACGGAGACAGTTACATGCAAGCATGCTCACCTCACGCACGTGCGACCGTCATCTCAGGGAGCTTGGTCCCGATTCCGGTCCGAATGCCAGATATGGCGGTCATGTGTTCGTTTTATGTGCTTCTTTGTATAATCTGTCATCTTTCCTAAGCAGTATTTCGTCGAGAGATAATACTTGTAACAGCCGTGCCATCGTCCCAGTCTGCAATTGAACGAACTAACTTACGGTGAGTAGCACCCTACCCTTTACCTAATATCAATGATCAGCAAACTAAAGGTATTTATTAGTCTTTATTAAATATATCATGCAAATTTATTTCTGACTGCGAGAGAACCTAGGCGTTCTTTGACCGTAGCGCTTCTCCCTGGAGAGCAAGTCTTCTAATGAGTGTATGCAACGATTGTGATTTTACTTTGGTGCCGAAGTTTAACGATCACAGACGTGTATATTGATTAGAGGCAATTTTTGCTATTGTTGCCCACGTTTAAGGTCAGTATTCACTCAAAGTCAATTTTTCTACACAGCTAGTGTCCAATAACAAAACTAAAAAAGCTGAACTCCGTCCGAACTGGCCTCGGAAGGCCAGACGGTCTTGTCATCCCCCACCTACAGGTGTCACCGGTTGCAGATATGGAGGGGCATGTAGTCAGTACACATCTAACCGGCCGTTGTGAGTTAACGAGACCGGAGCCACTACTTCTCAATCGAGTAGCTCCTCAGCTTGATTCACAAAGGCTGAGTGCACCCCGAATGCCTACAGTGCTCGGTAGACTGGACGGTCATCCGTCCAAGTCTACCCCAGCCCGACAGCGCTTAACATCGGTGGCGTGTCCGATTAATGTCATCCCTGTGTCAAGAAATGTAATATTTTCAAGGGAATGGAAATCAAGAATTTACGGCACACAGCATTTTTTAATTCCCCAGAAGGGACTTATATCAATTGTGAACATTCAATATGTGTACACGATTTTTGGACATTGATTTCTCGACGTTTCCTGGCGAGGCTGCACGCACGGTCAATTCATAGGGAGAAATGACAATTCGTTGTTATTTTGTGGAAATCTACGTATCCAGCTACGATATCGGTTAGTGAGTCGAGTACTTTAAAATCACCAGTATATATGCTGAGGATTCTTTGTCTGAAATTAAATACAATGTCAAGTTTGAGGCGATCGCATATTAGCGTAGTTGCAGCCAACCGTCGAGATCATCGAGACCTGCGAAGAGACTTTTGGAAATACTCTGAAACTTTGTGAGCTATTTAGAATCCATGGAGTTCACGGCATTAGCAATTAATTAAATGAACAACAGCTACATAGTACGAAAGTTGAACAAGCTAGTACTTGCACATAACGAACTAATGACAATAATATAATAATATTAATAATTAGAACAAAAACATTTCATTAATGATAACTCTTTCGTTAATGAATCTAAAATCAATTTCTTAACTGAAACTCAGTGACGTGATATAATTCAAGTAGACAGTGGAGAAAACAACAGCAATCGATCTCAGGTTGAAAGGTGGCTACACTGAGTCACAGCGCCAGAGATTGCGCCAAAGAGTATTATTCAGCCGCCTCCACAGGCAGTGCTTGCTGAGAA
Source organism: Schistocerca piceifrons (assembly GCF_021461385.2). Classification (NCBI taxonomy): domain Eukaryota; kingdom Metazoa; phylum Arthropoda; class Insecta; order Orthoptera; family Acrididae; genus Schistocerca; species Schistocerca piceifrons. The sequence goes on from NC_060139.1 coordinate 407,726,041, forward strand.
GTCGTAGTGGACAGTGCTTGTTGAGATGTGGTAGTGGAGAGTGCTTGTCGGGAAGTCGTCGTAGAGAGTACTTATTGAGAAGTGGGCAGTACGAGTTCTGATGTAGCCGTGACTAGTTGTGAGCATGTTGTATGCAGTTGTTCTGATGGGCTAGACAGCTGATGCTGTTCGATTGCGGATGTTGTAATGATCAGAGTATATGTTTCGTCAATATATATGAAGGTAAAAAAAAATTTTCTTTTTATTATTATTTCAAACGTGCTAAATAACAATGCCTCTTGGTCACAGGTTCAGTTAACAAGCATCTGGCTTGTGTTCATGTATTAGAGTGTAATTCTGGTTTCTATGTGCAATTGTAGTATTTCTGTTTTTTTTAATTACTTCAGTGTAAATGACGCTTAAATTACCTTGTTTTATTGAGGAAGAACCGTGCCAGATGTGTACGTTGAATCACACTTCCACACACAGAACAGTTACACTTGTGTTTTGTTGTTTCGTAGGTTTTATAGTTGCTGGGGACTTAATTAATTAATTGTGTTAACGGAAGTTTTCTTTCATTCTTCGTTGTTATTCTATGCAGTCAGATTGTGTACTAATACCAGATAGGGTCAACCGGTTACGAGACTGCGTAACCGGACTGATAGCGACTAAAAATTAAAAATATTTGCATAATATTTATTTAATTAAGCCCCCACGCACGTGGCGACCGCTGCTTCGGATCGTCCCTTGGAATTCTTTTGATAGTAAAAATAGCAGACAGTAGTATTGTTGTAGTAATTTGTAGTAACAGAATATTGCAGGTGTAGATATGCTAATTGAACATTTGTAGTTGTCTTGTCATTCTTCTAATGCTATTTTTGCAGAATTTAATTTTTGATGTCTTGTATACAGGTCCGACAATTTTGTGCAATTGTGAAGGTTTTAATTGTTCGTTAGGCGTGTTTGTTGGGAAGCATTTCGTGTGAATGGTATTGTTGGTGATAAAGTGTCGTTGTGTGTAATTCTCGTATAGTGACGAGTTTTGTATGTTTTGTAAATGACTACCCGATCGATGAAAAAGGCAAAAATGATGGATAGTGAGAATGACGAAATTGTTAACATGGCGAACTCGCCAACACAGGAGAACAGTATGATGAATAATGAAGTAGAAAACAATTTAATAAGTCGGGAAAATAGTCCGGAACCAGTTCAAAATTTTTCACAATCAAAAAATTTTCAGGATATGAGATTAAGGACAGAAGATTCTGGAATAGTATCGAACACAGTCAGTTTTACTGCTATGACGAAGGAAGTTAGTTTTACCGGAAATGTTAGGGGCGAAAAGAATTTCGAACAAGTTAACATGGAGCAGTTGATGAGTGCAATATTAAATTTGGGATCTGAATTAAAAACAGTGGGATCACAAGTAGGAACAATTAAAACAGTGATAGGAACAATTAAAATTGATATGGGAACAAAGGAAACACGGTTAGACTCACGAATAGGGACATGTTTTAAAAAACATGAAAGATGAATTAAAAAAAGAAATTCGAGAAGAAGTAGAAGTACAACCGATTTTGAATGCTCACAATGATAGAGTAATTTCAATAGAAATCAGACAAAAGGAACAGGATAGAGAACAGGAAGAAAGAGATCGCGTGATAGTACAAAAATTTTCAGAGTTAAATTTACAACGTGCACACGATAAGGAAGAAATACTTGAAAGAATCGAGGAATCCGTACCAAATGACAGAATAAATAACCTATCACAACAGTATGAACAGTTAACTACTAAATGTGTCAATACTGAAACCCGAGTCGCGACACTTACGGAAGACGCAAATAAACAGAAAGAACAAATAGGTGACTTATCGGAAAGAGTTGAGGAGATTGCTGATAAATTGACAAGTCTTAGTTTAAATAGGGACAGAGATTCAGATGATACAGCTACATTGCCATTTTCATAAACCGAAGAGTACCAGAACATAATTAAGCATGTTGAAAATCAGGGAAAATTTAAAGATCGCGTTAAAAGGGAATTTGAGGCACTATGAAAGCAGGTCAAACGAATTGAAGGCGAAATCTTAGGAAAAGACAGCAGAAGAAATTTAGAATCACAGATAGCAGAGGGGTTTGAAGAAAATAATGTACTTTATTTACGAGATGCAAGAAGATTGCGCCAGGCACGCGAACTTGACAATAATCGATATTCGGACTGGGACAGACGCGGTAGGTCTTTGTTGCCACGAGGCGAAAACTTTGACTATAAACACTTTTTAACTGTGCAGAAATTTAAAATCTTTCGCAATTCTAAGAATGACATACATCCATGTTCATGGTTAGATCAATTTATGTACGCAGTTCCACCAAATTGGCCACTAAGTCACAAACTGGAATTTATGTGCAGCTATTTAAGTCCCCAGGGGATTCGCTACACTAAGTGAATATGTGCCGTAGCGTGCACAGGGCCCCGAGCTGTTGTGGTGCTATTTCCCTTTTAGTTTTCTGCACCGCTGCCTACTCTTCTACTATTCTTTGCATCTATCAAAACAACTCTTCAATGATCAATCTATCTAGAGAGTTGGTAAAGATTAACCGGATATGACAATTTTACCCAAAAGTGATATCGGAAATTACCATTTGGACTTACTGTATCTTCAGCAGCATTCATTCGTAGTTTAAACGAAATTTTACCTGTTTATCTTCGTGACAATATTACTTCATAAGTCGACGACATTCTTATTGCTAAACGTTCTTGGAGTGATCACAACAAAATTTTGGATTCATTATTACGTATTTTTGCAAGGGTTGGCATTACAGTGAACTTGGAATAATCTGAATTTGGTCGTTCTCAGGTGAAATTTCTTGGTCATATTATTTCTACAGAAGGTATTCTTCCTGATCCAGAGAAACTAGACGCTATTCGTAATTATGCTATTCCTACCACAAAACGTGATGTGCGTAGTATCCTTGGTGTCTGTAATTTTCTAAGCGCTTTGTTAGGTTGGACAATTTGGCCACACCTCGTTTATGTGAACTATCTGGAAAGAATTCTGATTGGTGTCGGGATGAGGAAGCTCAATCAGAATTTGAACAACTTCGTGATGCATTAGTTGCTGCTCCACTTCTTTCACATCCGGATTTATCTAAAGATTTTTGTTAGACAGTATTATTTAGTTCGCAATGATATTCTTTTTAAACGAAAATCGGTCGGCAACTCTGTTTGGTTAGTTTGTATTCGTGATGAGTGGGTTAATAAATTGATTGGTACACACATTTCAGTTATGCACTCTTTGGTCCCAGAAAATGCTTTCATAAATTACGAGAAAATTGCTACTTCAGTAACATGGAAAAACGTATTCGATCTGTTCTTGCCAAATGCAAATTATGTCAAAAGGCTAAGCCGCCAACTATTTCTCACAGAGCACCGTTGTTTCCTATCATTCCAGCGAAATGGCTGCAGTCGAATTGTTCGGTCCAGTGGTTTGTTCTACTAATGGTTTTGCGTACATTTTGGTAGCAGTGGAATTGACATCAAAATATGTGTGTTTTACACCTTTACGCAAAGCAACAGCGCGTTCACTATCTAATGCTTTCATCAAACATTTTCTTAAAGAAGTGGGTCATGTTGATAAGGTTATATCAGATAATGGACCACAGTTTCGCTCTAAAATTTGGTTTCGTACTCTACGGCGTTGTAAGATTAAACCAATTTTCATTTCACTTTTTCACCCTCAATCTAACGCTTCAGAGAGATGGATGAAGGAAATCAATAAATTGTGTCGACTTTATTGTCATCAGAATCACAGAATGTGGGATCAGTATCTTCATATTTTTCAAAACATTCTGAATGAACTCCCTAATGATTCAACTTCTTTACCGCCTATATTGATATTAAAAAATAAAGCACCGACAAATCGCATTTCTGAAAGCGTTCCTTTTCCACCTACACGGAAACTGCGGCATTCTGAAGTTGTGAACCTGGCTCTGCAAAATATTGCATCTGCGGCTGCTAGAAGAGAGAAATCAGCTAAACGTCCTGGTCATTTAAAAACCTTGTCAATTGGTCAAAAGGTGTTACTTAAGTCTCATCGTTTGTCTCACAAAGGAAAGGGCTTGTGTCGCAAATTTTTTCGGCTTTATAACGGTCCATATAGAGTTCGCAAAATTATTCATGATAACACTGATGAAGTAGAATCTCTTAAATCTCGACGCTCTAAGGGAATACATCATATATCGAACGTTAAATTTTTTGTGTAATGACATACATTTGAGAAACTAACAGTTATACGTAAACACACGGAGAGTACAAGGATACCGCGCCGTGTTCCGGCGGCGGCACATACTCAAAGCAACAGTCAAATCGGCGCGCCGCACGAGGCAGTCGTTGACCGCAAACAATGACTTCCTACGTCACGCGTACGTAAAGCTGATCGAGCGCTCAGTGCGAATGAACTGACAGCCGTAAACAAATACACAGTCAAATTTCTCTGATTAAATTCAGCATAAAACTATAGTGACTTGATAAATTATGTTATTAACGTTCAGTTTATTTCAGGATAATTCTGTGTGTGTCCGACGTTAAGAGGACTTGCTATCGAGAAATTTTCAGGAAGAATGTAATTTCGAAGAAGAAACTAATAAACTAAAAACGTAACTATTAATTGAGTTTATTTTTCAGGTAACTTATTTCCACTTAGGTACGTACTTTAGACGTAATTTGCTGCTCGCGATTACGTGATTCATACGTTGTGCTAAATTTCATGTTCTATGAATTTACTTGTGAAGCGACGTGCTTGCGTACATTAACTGATTTTGACAATGATTGATTAATGAACAGGGTTGTTACTTGTGTATATTATGCATCGCTTGGCTGCTATGCTTTTTTACTGATGTCATATTTTTTTATTATGTGCCTGCTGTGCTTATTTATTTAAATTATAATTGTCACCTGATTAATTGTGCTGATATGGTTATGTGTAGGTTACACTTCGTGATTTATCTGCTTGCGCCTTCATGTTTACTTATTAAGATTACATATGAACATTTATTTGCTTATGCTGATATGATGCTAATGACCTGTTTATTATGTAAGATACATATTTGCTGCTTTGCGTATGGATTGCATATTTATACATTTCTGTTTGTTGTCATAACTACTCTTTAATTTGGTATATAGAAATGCTGATATGCGGTGTACAAACATGGAGTTTAGGTCACACTATGGTATTAATTATAGATTGTTCGCTTGGCAGAGCTTTGCTGTAGGGATTGTGCTTGACATTCTGTTCTCTACTGGTATATTTACTCGCTATTGCATGTTTTGCTTACGCTTAGTGCCTTATATTTTAAGATAAGAAAATGAACTGCCATGAGATGGAGGTTTTATGGAAGCTGTATAAATTTATGCTAATAGAAAGGAAGCTAACGACATGAAATACCAATACTAGGTTTAGACCATTGACAGTTATTAAACTGCATTGTTCGTGAGCAATTGAAATAGTAAGTGACACTTGACACAAGAAATACTCCACATGTTTGCTTCTGTTTTGCTATGATTCTTGAAATGGTGTACACACTGTGAAATATTACGATTTATTCATTCAAAGTCTTATGTAATCATTCATACTCTGTACTCGTACTTACTTACTGAAAGTTATTCAAACTAAAGGCTGTTAGAGCTCATGTATGCATTTCTTTTATTTTATGATGGACAAGGTAACCAAAATGTATTTTATAATCAATAATGAGTAGAAGATTTGGCTCAGGTGGACTACACAGAGGTTGTGTGTGGACATTGTGTCTTCGGATTGCATGGGATGATAAATTGAAGTTTGCACTAGGATTTTATCTGTACTTGTTCGAGGAGACTGACTAGAGGAAAGACTTGCTATGGAAGTGAAATTATATTGGTGATAAGGTTTACATGTATCGACGTATTTAAGAGGTATTATTGATGTATTGAGATTGTGTGAAGTTGATGATTATTGGAGTTTTGGAGGACAAGAGGTAAGGTAAATGATATTGATGATAACGTTTATATGTATCGACGTAAGAGGTATTATTGAAGTATTAAGTTTATATGATGCTGATGATTATTGGAGTTTTGATGGATAAGAGGTGAAGTAAGTGAGGAGCATTTTTGTTTGTTTGTTGGTCTATATGGAACAAGGAAGATGAAGATAGCAGACTTGAACACTCAAGTGGGAAGAAGATTGTCTACACACATACTTTGTTAAATCACTAAGCAGTATGTACTTTTTTTTTTGAGAGAGGAAGTAATTGCATATCTTGGCACACTGACAGTTGTTCAGCAACCATGCATTTGATTTGGCTTGGCAAACATTGCTCTTGACATGATGACTACGACGTTGACTAACTATTATCGACTGTTATACTTTGCTGCCACTACTACTTGATACACATGTCGAACATAAAATCTTTGACAGAATTGCATTCACACAGTTAACACTATTCAATTACACAGTAGCACTTAATGTGGATGAAAGATGAGTGAGTGTGTTTTGTGTGTTTTCCTTTCCTAATCCCAAATAATTGGAACCGACCTATCTACTAAATATTATTTTACTTGTTTATTGTGGCTTGCACTGACACCCATAAATGTTATAGGTTACTGATATTTGTGTATTTGTAATATTTAATATGACAATTATCTGACATCATTTGTGTGTTTATTATTATTTTCATGTTTAGTGTAAGAGCATTGATGATAATTTTGCAAAAGCAATTGTGTGTGCCTTCAAACTGTTGTTTGTGCTTGCACCTATTCATCATTGATGGGTGCCCCTTGGAAATGTTTAATTTCTGCTGATGAACTGTCTAATTAGTGATAGTGAATATTATGGACTGTTACGTGCGCTTGTTCAACGTGATGGGTGCCACTAGGAGATGTTTAATTTCTGCTGATGAACTGTCTAATTAGTGATAGTGAATATTATGGACTGTTACCTGCACCTGCTCAACATTACTGGGTGCCACTGATGGACTGTTTCTGCTGAAATTATGTCACTTGTTGGTGTCTGCACCTGTTCAACATTACTGGGTGCCACTAATGGACTGCTTCTACTGACATATTGTCACTTGTTGGTGTCTGCACCTGTCAACATTACTGGGTGCCACTGATGGACTGCTTCTACTGAAATGATGTCACTTGTTGGTGTCTGCACCTGCTCAACATTGCTGGGTGCCACTGATGGAACTGCTTCTACTGAAATAATGTGACTTGTTGGTGTCTGCACCTGCTCAACATTACTGGGTGCCACTGATGGACTGCTTCTGCTGAAATTGTGTCACTTGTTGGTGTCTGCACCTGTTCAACATTACTGGGTGCCACTAATGGATTGCTTCTACTGACATAATGTCACTTGTTGGTGTCTACACCTGTCAACATTACTGGGTGCCACTGATGGACTGCTTCTACTGAAATGATGTCACTTGTTGGTGTCTGTACGGGCTCAACATTGCTGGGTGCCACTGATGGACTGTTTCTACTGACATAATGTCACTTGTTGGTGTCTGCACCTGTTCAACATTGCTAGGTGCCACAGATGGACTGCTTCTACTGAAATGATGTCACTTGTTGGTGTCTGCACCTGTTCAACTTTACTGGGTGCCACTGATGGACTGCTTCTACTGAAATAATGTCACTTGTTGGTGTCTGCACCTGTTCAACATTACTGGGTGCCACTAATGGACTGCTTCTACTGACATAATGTGACTTGTTGGTATCTGCACCTGTCAACATTACTGGGTGCCATTGATGGACTGCTTCTACTGAAATGATGTCAGTTGTTGGTGTCTGCACCGGTTCAACATTACTGGGTGCCACTAATGGACTGCTTCTACTGACATAATGTCACTTGTTGGTGTCTGCACCTATTCAACATTACTGGGTGCCACTGATGGACTGCTTCTGCTGAGATAATGTCACTTGTTGGTGTCAGCACCTGTTCAACAATGCTGGGTGCCACTGATGGAACTGCTTCTACTGAGATGATGTCACTTGTTGGTGTCTGCACCAGCTCAACAGTACTGGGTGCCACTGATGGACTGCTTCTACTGAAATGTCACTTGTTGGTGTCTGCACCTGTTCAACATTACTGGGTGCCACTAATGGACTGCTTCTACTGAGATAATTTCACTTGTTGGTGTCTGCCCCTGCTAGTCATTTTTGGGTGCCACTGTTGAAGCTGTTTAAATACTGCTGGTGAAATGTTATGAGACTGCTATTTGCACCGGTTGATCATTGCTGGGTGCTACTGTTGGAACTGTCAACTACTCTGAGGAGTTCTACTTGTTTATTGAACTATTGAAAGGATTTAATGTGTATATTTGTACAAACTGCTATTTTGTGTGTTGACTGTTTATGAGATGTTATGAGACTCTTTCCTGCACCTATTCGTCATTGCTGACGCTATTGATTGAATTGTTCAACCACATGATACTTGCGTAAACTATTATGTAAAATCATATGTATGCAAGCATCTGTATTCCTTACTGTATTTTATATATTAGGTTATTGAAGGGTCAGTGCAAAGCCAAAATTTATCTAGTTATGTGATATTTACTTATTACTATTACTTTTTAATTTTTGTCTGTATTTATTTAACGAATTTGTTGGTATTTTCACCACCAATGCTGGCAAAAATACCATCAAATTCTAGCCCGTGGAGGAGGGGCATATGAAAGGTGGCTACACTGAGTCACAGCGCCAGAGATTGCGTCAGAGAGTATGATTTAGCCGCCTCCACTGGCAGTGCTGGCTGAGAAGTCGTAGTGGACAGTGCTTGTTGAGATGTGGTAGTGGAGAGTGCTTGTCGTGAAGTCGTCGTGGAGAGTACTTATTGTGAAGTGGGCAGTAGGAGTTCTGATGTAGCCGTGACTAGTTGTGAACATGTTGTATGCAGTTTTTCTGATGGGCTAGACAGCTGATGCTGTTCGATTGCGGATGTTGTAATGATCAGAGTGTATGTTTCATCAATATATATGACGGAAATTTTTTTTTATTATCTCTAACGTGCTAAATAACATTTCCTCTTGGTCACAGGTTCAGTCAACAAATCATCTGGCTTGTGTTCATGTATTAGAGTGTAATTCTGGTTTCTATGTGCTGTTATAGTATTTCTGTTTTTTTTAATTACTTCAGTTGTTTTATTGAGGAAGAACCGTGCCAGGTGTGTACGTTGAATCACACTTCCACACACAGAACAGTTACACTTGTGTTTTGTTGTTTCGTAGGTTTTATAGTTGCTGGGGACTTAATTAATTAATTGTGTTAACGGAAGTTTTCTTTCATTCTTTGTTGTTATTCTATGCAGTCAGATTGCGTACTATACCAGACAGGGCCAACCGGTTACGAGACTGTGTAATCGGACAAACAGCGACAAAAATTAAAATTATTTGCATAATAATATTTAAATAGGCCCCCATGCAAGGTTTATATTTCAACTATTTCACAGTCATGTTAGAGATTCACGTACTCTCTAACCAACCTATATTGTTTATTATGTGACACTTTCGACTAATGCATCTGTTCTAATATGCGTTGAAGATCACTATGTCATACACTGACGGGAAAATATTGCATTACCAAAAAGGAGCCATGCGACGTAGATGACAGGTGACAGGCGAGTTTCTTTATCAAGAATTTCGGCCCAGTGGCATAAGCGTGACGCTAGTAGCGCTCTACTATGAGGATGAAAATCTAGTTTGCTTTAAATATACGCTGTAACGGTTAGGAGCGTTAGTTACTTTTGAGATAGGACATGGTAATAATAATGTCCTGTGGCGATGGCCTCCCGTCGGGTAGACCGCTCGCCTGGTGCAGGTCTTTCGAGTTGATGATTAGGACAACACAACACCCAATCCCAGCGCGGAGAAAATCTCCGACCGAGCCGGGAATCGAACCCGGGCCCTTAGGATTGACATTCTGTCACGCTGACCACTCAGCTACCGTGGTCGGACGTAAGAAGTGGTGGGTTGATGTTAGTCAAGAATGACTTTAAGATGACAAAGACGTCATTATCGACCTCTCAGTGCGTTTGAACGAGGTCGTATAATAGAGACACGATAAACTGGAAGTTCCTCCTACGGCACTGCAGAAAGACTTGACATGAACGTAGCCTCTGTACATGACTGCTAAGACCGGACCGCGGACGGCCACGTGGCACCACCGATACAAAGACCATTGTTTTCGGCGTGTAGGTGTGTGGCATCGTGTCGCATTTGCACCAGCAATTTCAGCAGCAGTTGGCAACACAGACGCCCTGCATTCCACTGACCCCAAACGACTGCCAATTTCGACTTCAGTGGTGTCAACCGAAAAGTTCAGATGGCTCTGAGCACTATGCTACTTAACTTCTGAGGTCATCAGTCATCTATAACTTAGAATTAATTAAACCTAACTAACCTAAGGACATCACACACATCCATGCCTGAGGCAGGATTCGAACCTGCGACCGTAGCTGTCGCTCGGTTCCAGACTGTAGCGCCTAGAACCGCACGGCCACTCCGGTCGGCCAACCGAAAAGTCATTGGATGGCAGGGTGGAGGTATGTTGCATTTTCTGATGAAAGCGGGTCCAGCCTCGGTGACTGTGATAGCCATGTGTTGGTTAGCACAGTGGCACGTCGACGATATTCTACGCCCGATTTTGTTGCTCTTCTTGCAAAACCATCCTGGGTTTAAATTGCAGCAAGATAATGCCCCCCTGCACTTGGCGACATTTTCTGCTGCTTGTCTTGGTGCTCTCCAAGCCCTACCTCGGCCAGTTGGATCCGTGGATCTCTCCTCAATTCAGAACATTTGCAGTGTTAACGATGGGGCCCACCAACTAACTCGGGATTTTGACTTCTAACGGGTCAGTGGGACTTAATTTGACACGCTATCCCTCAGCAGGACATCCAACAACTGTTTCAGTAAATAAACAGATTTTGATGTTGCTGAGCAACAGTCATGGAATAATTTCTAAATCAAAACACCACCATTTCACTGTATCGTGGTTTAATAATTGCGTCTTAGCTTTCGGTCTTTTATTTCATTGTTAATCAATGCCAAGCCGAATAACTTCTTGTGTACGGATCAGGGGTCCACCTGTGCGTTATTCCTTCTCTTGAATAAATCATTCAATTTTCCTAAGAATGAAATCATTTATTTTTCTGTGCATATACATCACATCTACCGATTTCCGTCCCATTCGGATAATTCCTTCGTGGTGCGTCGTTTTCTCTGTCTCAGAGTGTATATGTAATTTCTTAGCTCAACAGCAGCTTACAACCTTAGCTCTATTATCCATTGGGAAGAGGCCCCTTTGGGAACTGACATCCGAGTTTTACGACCCAACGATCAGTGAATTCGAGAAAACGATAATTTCATACTTTAAAAGGACATTTCATTCTTTAGTAACTGTTTAAAGCTCAGTAGTCGCTACTGGCACCGCTGTGGAGTCTGGCGATCGTTGTTACTTCGCCAGTTGGGCAAGTAATTTAAAGAGGGTAATGAAGGTAAATTATTGTACTTTCTGTGATAATGTAGATTTTCCCGGCGTATGAAATACTGATGATTTTCACGGGTTTGCAGCAGAGTTCCATCGTCCTGACGACAACACGATATTTCGGCGGACCATCTGGCCGCCATCTACAGGTGAGATTGAGTGCACAATCACGCCGGAACTGAAGAGACCTGATTTTCTTTTTTTTCTTAATTGATTTTCAATTCCCCCCCCCCCCCCCGAAGGGGGTGGACTGGCAGCGTCTTAGTACGCTGCTCTACAGCATACAGACTTTCTTAAAAAGGGAAGAAGAAAATAAACAAGAAAAACAGGCGATAAAACTGTGACTTAAAGTGTAAAATGGCGGAAAAATGCGGAAAAATAAAACAGAAAGCAAAAGGGGTTGGCAATGTTAATAAAAGACGCAGGAATCAGACAAGTAACATAGTACACACACAATTAAAAAACATTGCGACAGTCTGCTCTCTGTTCGCAAGAGGTAAAAAATCACACCCAGCGACAGTATGATGGCCGTTCACAACACTTCCCAAAAGACACAACATGGAACACTCACTGTAAAACACTCACTGTAGAACACTCCACGTAAATGGCGGCACAAAGATGACACTCCCGAGCCAAAGGCAAATGGGGGGGGGGGACCTGGAGGAGGGGGAAAAACAAGGAGGGTGGAAGGAAAAAACCAAAAGGGGGGGGGAACAAAGGAGGGAGAGGACTCATAAGGGCGGAGAGGGGCAGGGCAGATGCGAGGGAGAATGAGAGGAGGCAGAGGAGGGAAATGTGAAAGGACTCGGGCGAGAGAAGGGGGCAAAGAGAGGGGAGGTGGGAAAGAAAGAGGATGGAAGGGAGGGAGAGGGAGCACGGGAAAAGGACAGAGGAAAGGAGGGGGAGTGAGGATCAGAGTTGATAGGAGGGATAAATGGAGGGAGAGAGGGCATCATCTGGGAGGGGGAGTTGATGGAAGCCACCTTGGGAAAGGAGATGTTGGGTGTAGAGATGGAGGGCAGGGGGGACACAACGGTGAAGACGTGGCAGGGGGCGGGAATGGGAGTGGATAAGAGCAACCAGGGGATGAGGGGGTTCAAGGCGGCGGGAGGTGTAGAGGATGCGGATATGTTCGAGGAATAGGAGCAGATGGGTGAAAGGAATGAGATCATAGAGGATCCGCGTGGGGGGTGAAAGGCGTATACGGAAGGCGAGGCGGAGTGCATGACACTCAAGGATCTGGAGGGACTTATAGAATTTGGGGGGGGGGGGCAGATATCCAGGCAGGACTGGCATAACAGAGGATGGGACGGATTAAGGATTTGTAGGTGTGGAGGATGGTAGAGAGGTGCAACCCCCATGTCCGGCCAGGGAGGAGTTTGAGGAGTCGGAGGCGGTTGTAGGCTTTGGATTGGATGGAGTGGAGATGAGGGATCCAGGTGAGGTGACAGTCAATGGTTAGGCCAAGGTAGGTGAGGGTGGGGGTGAGGCAGACAGGACGGGCCCAGACAGTAAGGGAGAAATCCAGGAGCCGGAAGGAGCGAGTGGTACGACCTACGATGATTGCCTGGGTCTTGGAAGGATTGATTTTCAGGAGCCACTGGTTACACCATGGAGCAAAAAGGTCAAGGTGATTCTGGAGAAGGCCTTGGGACCATTGGAGGGTAGGAACGAGGGCGAGGAATGCGGTGTCATCAGCATATTGCAAGAGGTGTACTGGAGGGGGGGGGGTTGGGGTATATCTGCTGTGTACAGGAGGTAGAGGAGAGGGGAGAGGACAGAGCCCTGGGGCACACCTGCAGAGGGGTAGAAGGTGTGGGAATTGGCAGTATGGATGGTAACATAGGAGGGGCGGCGAGAGAGAAAGGAGGCCATCAAACGGATGTCGTTGATAGGAAGGGCGTAGGTTTGGAGTTTAAACAGGAGACCAGGATGCCAGCCATGGTCATAGGCCTTTTCGAGGTCGAGGGAGACAAAAATGGCGGAGCGACTGGAGTTAAGCTGGAGGGAGAGGAGTTGAGTGAGGTGGAGGAGTTGGTCATGGCAGAGAAGGAAGGTCGAAAGCCACACTGGGTGTTGGGGAGGAGGTGATTTTGGCGGAGGTGGTGATGGATGCGCCGGGAAAGGATGTGAGACAGATAGGACGATAGGAAGAGGCATCAGATGGAGGCTTGTTGGGTTTGGAGAACATCAGGATATGGGAGGTTTTCCACTGGTCGGGATAGAAGCCTGTGGCAAGGATGACATTGTAGAGGGTGGCAAGGACTGAAAGGTAGGAGGGAGGGCAGTGTTTGAGGTGACGGTAGGTAATGCAGTTGTGGTCGGGAGCAGTGTTGCGTTTATTGTGGAGTGTGAGGCTGATGTCCTGTGTAGTGATGGGAGTGTTAATTTTAGATGGTCATGTGTGGCCCAAGTACTGGAAGCTTGGAGCAATGGGAGGAACAGATGTATTTGTACGGTCCATGATGTCAGGGAAGAGGTAATAATCAAAGTGGGGATCATCTGGGATGGAAAAAACATCTGAGAGGTGAGAGGCAAAGTGGTTGGCCTTACTGAGGTTGTCAGGACAGGGATGAAGAGACCTAATTTTTTTTCTTTATTGTGATTTTAAACACCTTATAAAAGGTGGGCTGTCAGCAGCACAGTACGCTGCTCTTTAGCCTTGAGTTGACAATAAGTAGTACATAGAGGTGGCACAGAAAATACAAGCAAAACGGCGGGCAGAAAAAGTAGACACTAAAAAACAAAAAAAAGGAGCCGTTCACGCTGGACGAGAAACATCACTAACACTAGTTGACACGGCACACATAACATGGATTATGGCGACGGCGAACAAACACTAAACACAAACGAAGGCACACACATGAGACACTGACGGCAAAGATCTCCGGCGCGCGAATGTTCACTGAGTGTGTGCGAGTCCGGGGATCTGCCAAGAGACGAGGAGGAAGAAGGGGAGTGGGAGAGGGAGAGGGGGAGGGGAGAGCAGAGATGCCAGGGGCATGGGAGATGGGGGGAGGGAAGAAGGGGAGGGGAAGCCCGGGAGAAGAGGGGTGGAGGGAGGGGACGGGGGAAAAGGAAAGAGAAAGGAGGGAGGGTGCCTAAAGGAAAGGACACAGGAAGTAGGGGGGAGAATCAAAGTTGATAGGAGGGGTAGATGGAGGGGAGGAGGACATCAGCAGGGAGGGGGAGCTGGCGGAAGCCACCTTGGGAGAGGGTAAGGAGAGTGGAGAGATGGAGACCGGGGGGGAATGTGGGAATACAGGTGTGGCAGCGGGCGGGGGTTGGAGAGGATGGGTGAGACAAACGGATGAGGAAGATCGAGTCTGCGGGAGGTGAAGAGATCAGAGATTCGGCGGCTCCTTTATTCCGCGGGTACTAGCTGTTGCGCGTGCGCGAGCAACGGAAGAGTGCCCTCTGTGAGGCGAAGAATTGCGGCAGCGCCAGCGGTGAAAACTGTCAAAAGCGAGGAATCGCAATATTAAAATGCAGCCGGTCGGAAACCAGACCGTTGTTGTTTTATCTGTGATAAAATAGGATTCTACGTCTTGCTCAAAGGAAAACCTTTTTCTCTATTAATAATATCATCAGACAGACGTATTTCAATTGAGTGACAGTTTTCATCGTTGGCGCCGCTGCAATTCTTCACCTTTCAGAGGGCAGCTCTTCCGTTGCTCGCGCACGCGCAACGGCCAGTACCCGTGGTATAAAGGAGCCGCGGAATCTGAGGTCTCTTCAGTTCCGGAGTGATTGTGCACTCACTCTCACCTGAAGATGGCGGCCAGATGGTCCGCTGAAATACCGTGTTGTCGTCAGGACGATGGAACCCGGCTGCAAACCCGTGAAAATCATCAGAATTGTACTTTCTGCTGACAGTCTATATGTTTCTAGTGATTTTTCCTAGTGTATGTTTGTAATGCCGTTAAACAGTGACAATTACTGTTAAAGCTTGTGTTTTTCTCCACGGGCAATATAATGGAGGAACGTACGAGTACATTGGGTATAGCCTGGCTTACATCCGTCATGACCCTTCTTGTAGTTTCTATTGTAGTGGCGTGATGACAAACAAGCATGTTATCTTTGTAGATGGTGGCAGCGCTGGCTAGATTTCACTTTCATTAACCTACAAGGAAAGAATAGTTTTCGTTATTTCTTCTTTCTCATATGGCCCTGTTGTTTCTTGGTTGTTATCTCTATGGGGAGTCGTTCACATTCGCTCTTATACTTCAATCGTTTAGTTAAACTATGCATTTCTATCGATGGAGGCGTTGAGTATATAAGTGTAAATGATTACGAAGTAGTTCTTCATCAGCTAAACGAAAGTGATTCTCCACAGCGTTATAATTACTGCCGCACTGTTGCAGTTCCAAATTTTCATCATCATATTCTCAAAATTGCAGTGAGTCTAGCACGCTGTGATCCTGTTACTACTACTTCGTGACGTCCAACATGCTATTAAGATGGCTGTAATGTGCTAAAAATACCCGCTCGCCTGGGAACTAATTATAAATATAAATATCTACAGTCATACGCAAAGGAGGAACTATTCCATTTTCATTAAATTATTAGAAGTGTCACTCTGATGTAGCGGTACTCTCAGTGTGTTCACTTGAGGGAACTCATGACTGTAGCTCTATCTAGTCTGTCTCAGGTCTGCGTCTACTAGGCAGCTTTCGCGGTCAGCAGTGAGGTTCCCGCGAGAGTTCGTCCAAGAATCAAATAATCACCACTGTGGCTATAGAAGCTATTTGTATAAACGGAAAACAAAGAGTAACGAAAGAATGTGAGATAAACTGTGGGTAGGTCGTAGAGATCAGACAGATGCAACCAACGCCTAATTCGGGAATATCAGTTGGAGAGGGCGCTGCATTTTTGAACAGTTTGGCGAATAGCGATCTATGAAGTGTGTAGTCTTATAGATTCTGTTGGACCGTCAGTCGTGAAGGTGAACACGAAAATGAGTCAAGCAATATCAGTACAGAATAGTGTGGTAATTACCTCAACTCCTCTCTTCGTCTGAACAGGTCTCGGAAGGCCCAACGGTATCACTAGTAAGTTCATTACATTCATGATGGCACGCTGATCTATGTGAAGCTCATAAAACATCAGGGGCACTTGTTATGTAACACAAAGTAACGTTAAAAATGTAAGTTGTTCATATGTTGTGAGACACGACCACAAGACTAATCGTGATTCCTGATTCACCACAGAGAGACGAGGTATAATTCATTTTTAGCCAGTATCAGTCAGCAAATCTGAACTTTAAATTACATGACAAAAATTTCTGTATGGGACCACACCCTCAGCCCAAAGGCTCAAATGGTTCAAATGGCTCTGAGCACTATGGGACTTGACATCTGTGGCCATCAGTCCCCTAGAACTCAGAACTACTTAAACCGAACTAACCTAAGGACATCACTCACATCCATGCCTGAGGCAGGATTAGAACCTGCGACCGTAGCAGCAGCGCGGTTCCAGACTGAAGCGCCTAGAACCACACGGCCACACCAGCCCAGAGGCATCACTGGCTGTGGATATGGTGGGGCATATTGTCAGCACTCAGCGCAGGGCTCTTTATTTTACGAGAACGGATCCGCTAGTTCTCAATCAAGTGGCTCCCCAGTTGACCTCATAAGGACTCCATGCATCCCATTTGCCGGCAGCATTCGGTAAACCGGACGGTCACCCATCCTGGTGATCCTTAAGCCCGACAGTGGTTAACTTTCTCTTATCTTACGGGAGCCGGTGTTACCGTTGCGGCAAGGCCGTTGGCGACAGTTGCCTTAAGATACTTCGCAAAACTATCGCAAGGTTACCTGATTGTGACAAATTTTTCTCACTTTCTAAAATCCAAATATTTTACGTGAACTACCTCCACATCACACCCTACTTCCGATTTTTTATCTGATTAGTATGGCAGTCTTCGGTATCTCTCGCATCCACGTCTGTACAATTGGCATTATAATTAGAGAAGTAGAACCAGTAATTTACAGCGCTCTAAAAAGAAAATACCTACAGGCTACAATGCACATAGCTATGTAATTCATGAAATGTTTTCGCACTTGCGAATTTGGGCAGACATCAGCTGCATAATGGAATGATGATAATGAAAATTGTGTTAGACCGGGACTCGAACCCGGTTTTCCCGCTCATCGCGAAGGGTCACCTTACCGTTTGGCTATCCGAACATGACTCACGGCCAAACCAAACTTACGTGTTTCGTCAACCACTGTGTCCCTATAGGGCCTTACCTTTCATTGTCCATGCCACAGGTGATGGTTGTCCATATTCGCAACTACGAATACATTTCATGTGCTTCATAGCGGCTGTCGCCGCATTCCATATTCTTTCGAACATGTACCCACGTCCGAAGGACCATTGCAACGTAATTCGGAATAACACAGGCACTGCTGCTATGTAACCAGTCGGTTTTGTTTAACAATCACGACAGAAATATCAGACAGTGCTAAAAAAATGGAAAGCTGGGAACTAGCTCGCAGATTTAGATGATTCCTGGTCATTGTGCCTCTTCGTGACTTCTCGCCAAAACAGTTATCTTGCAGGGCTGTAACTACGCGTTATTGTTTCAAGAAGTCTTATAAAACAAGCCAATCTTCAAGTAACATTGGCCTACATAACTGATCGGATAAATCATTCTTGAGCATATGACTACAAATAATTAAAATTCACAGAGAGAATTTTCTCATGAAAAACGAAGTTTTTGTTGAAGTTCCTACAAAGCACACAAAACTGACTGAATGTGTTGCAGTTTTTAGAACTGTGAGTAGCCTTCTGAATCCCTTTTCCTGAACCAGGAAACTCCCCTCCCATATCCTCCAGAAGCTAGTGTTTCTTCTTTTTTTCACAATATTCGGCACATTTCACACTCTACAAACCTTCATTAGTTCGCGAACTATAGATTCCACATTTTCTTCTGGTGACTATGTTTCGGCCTCTCTTTGTTCACCACTTTCAGGGAACTACTTTAACAATACGAAGACCACTCGTATTTGGCGAGCTGCTCTCTACAACGGCAGGCAACGGCTGTTGGACAGTAACCGTCTCATGGATCATTAAATCTCAGCTAGATGCGCAGCCAACCCGGCAAACGATTGTAAAAAGCCCAGTTTGCGCACGTGCCAGTTTTACGCTAGAAGAACTCTATAGAGAATACTGCCAATTCTTACTCTCAGTTTTACACCCACCCCGTCCCACATGTACCAACTTGCACCAGGAATTTATTAAAATGCGTATTCAATTTACAATATTTCTAATATAATGGCGTCATACACACAAAGTTAAGTAATCCAAAGTCGGCAAATGCCTCATGTTCCCCAACGCTTGGAATCCCTAACACGGCATTTATCTACACACTGTCAGTGGTATTAACAACAAAGAAGCACTATAGTCCACAATCATAATACACTAATTAATATAATAATTTGATCGTTCCTGAAAACCAATCCCTGACGTTCCATTTACTTCATTAATTACGCTCTACATAAATAATGGAGGCCGCAAGGCATAGTGAAAAACGATCCCTCCCCCTCTCCCCCCTCTATAATTAAGCTTCCTACCAGTAGCGACAGCAAAAATCAAACAAAATGTAAGTAACCTCTTGAATGTAAGTAAAACTCGAAGAACTATGTCAAATAAGGGAAATAATCCTGATGGCTCACCTATGCAACACGCAAAATTCAGTCATATTTAATGGGAATTAAAGAAATAAAGAAGTGAAACATTGAAAGGGTCAGTTCCCAGAATTTACAGAATAATACCCTCAGTCGTAGTAAAATAATCACATCCTCAAGAAGACAAGTTTCCTCAGTGCCTCTTGAATATTGTAATATGACAATTTTTTTATATGTAAACAAATTTTATTTATAATGTTACCATTACAAGCAAATGTTTCCCGTTGTTTAAACTAAAGCGGCACCATCTGCCACCAAATGTAACAGCGACACCATCTGCCACCAAATGTAACAGCGACACCAAATGTAGCAGGAAAAGGTAGAAGGCACTGTATTAAGACTCGCCCAAGCTTTCCAAGTGATTTGTTGTTTCCTACTACAGTGCCATGTTCCCCTCGGTCTGTGTCACCAGGTCCCGCAATGCTGAGGACACCGCTGTCTGCGAAACGGCTTGGCGCGGAATGGCTGCCTCAGCGACCCCTGCACGCACTGCTGTGTGTTGGCCTTGTACACCAGCGGAGTTGTGGCACCGTCAGGATGCCAGCAGTCCACTCAGCGGTCTGCGTCCCTGCTGTCTCGGTGTGAGCCGCAGGTGGCCAGCTGCGTGCTTCTTGCCGGTGTGGCTGAGTTTGCGGCGACCAACTCCTGTGATCTGGCGTCCGAATCTGCGGCTCTCGCCTAGAGATGCCTCCAGCATGTGTACTGCCCGCGGTAGCGAGCCGTGGAGTGGCCCGCCACTGGCTGGCTACGGACCCTACATCGGCCTCAGAGGGTCGAACTAGCGACCCGCTGTGGACTGCAACTTTGGCGCCCTATCTGCTGCTGCATGTAACTGGTGGTGCGACACGCCCTGCTGTCCAGGAGAGCTGCCTGCCACACTTGAATGAATCTCGATAGGAAGCTGCACCAATTTATACGCGGCTGTGCACCTCTGTTTCGCCATACGTGCTGCTTCGTGTCACATACTCGTAACACGCTAAGTTGGCCAGGGGACCCCTTCTGCCTGTGATTTGCGACATGCGAAACTGCTACGTATACTCTTTCAGTAATGTGATGGCCCTGTAGCCTCTATCCTACTTCCCATCTGTTGGTATGCATAACTCACTGCAATCTGCCCTGCATCTGGCTGTAACTTGTGCTCTGAATATTGCACAAAACTAACTTTCTCTAAGCTAAATGGTGGTGCTGCTACAAAACGCTGTACTAATGCAAATCTGAAGACAGTTATTTGGTTGGCCAAAAACACATTGCTAAGTGCAAATTTACTAGCACTTTGAATGAAATATTGTACATTCCACAGCAGAATAGCCCCCGTCATACAAAACAAGAGCAACACTAGCAAATGCTAAGAATATCAATTTATATGATATCACCATACAAGCCACGGAAGACGCACACATGAACTATTACAAGGTCATGGCGGCACCTATTACGCTCTATGAATTTGAAACCTAGGTTCCCAACAAGACGGTATGAGCAGGTTTCAAACTGCGGAAAGGAGACTATTCCATATCGTTAAAAGCTGTAACAGAGAATATCGCTTAGAGAAATGAAGAATTCAGCAATGGATTACAAGTTTATTCAGTGCTCAAGACAGTAGACGTAAATAGAAAAATATGTGGGAACATGCTGACAGAATGCTTGACAGCAGACGACGAAAACAGGTTTTTGACAACTCGCCTGGACCTTGTTGCCAGGAACTGATGAAATAGCTTCATGCGTGAAAGGTGGAGAAGAAGAAGAAGAAGAAGAAGAAGAAGAAGAAAAATGTTACCAAACAAAAACATGTTAGTTTTCATATTGCAGTATAAAGTCAAAAATGAGCAGTGTGTCCAAGTGGTTATGGAGTGTAAGGTATATATTTACCACCCACATTATATTTGATTTATGAACGTGTTACATAGAGGATGTAGTTGTATTGCATGGTTTGCAATTACTGATGGTTTTATTCATATTATTTTGTTATCGTTTCATATGACATGGATAGTAACAAACAGAATACACGTATCTTACATCATCATCGTCATCATCATTTATTGCATTTACAGGCCATTACGGCCTTTAGCAGAATAAAGAGGATACAAACTGCTATATATAAGGAATACAACAAACTGCACATTTATGCGAAGGTGCACATTGGAAAAGAACACCAATCAGTCCCAATCCCGGTGCAAATGGCGGTCCTTCACTGTCGGTCCCCAGCCTCGCCTTCTATCGCTGTTGGCTCCACTTCTGTGAGTATGGCCAGTACCCGATCCTTCCATCGCGTCCTTTGTCGTCACTTTGGGCGTCTACCAGCAGATTGGGAACGGAGAACACGGTCAGGGAGGGATCAACCGGCTCGGAAGATGTGGCCAAACCACTATAACCTCTTCTGCCGCAATATCCGGCCGATGTGCAGCTTTCCATACCGCTGGTAAAAATGGGCTTCTTTTGTTCTTCGTTCCCATTTACCTTCCCCGGTATAGTAGACAGGTCATACATCTTTCGAAGTACCTTCCTCTCGAACGCACAAATTTCTTCTTCAGTTGTTCCTGAAGTTGCCCAGGTTTCTCAAACATATAAAAGTACCGGCCTTATTAATGTCATTTACAGCCGAATCCTGTTTTTTAGCGATATCAGCCTGGATTTGAATAAATTGTTTAGGCTGAAGAAAACGTGATTAGCATTTGTGATTCGCTGCTGCACATCTTTCGTCACTTCACTTTTGTTGGTCAGTACGGGTCCCAGGTATTTGAATTCCCTTAATCGTTCGAAGGGATGCCCGTGAAAAATAATGGACGGGAGAGGAGCTTGGAGTCGCGAGACAGCGAGATATTTAGTTCTACTCTCGTTCACTGCCAGCTCTATTTGTTTCGCGTTGCGGAGGAATCGTGAGGTGTCAGCACTTACTTACTCCTGGGTGTCGCCAAGGTTCATAACATCGTCAGCAAATGCCAGGATTGTGTCCGTTTCCACGATATTCATTTCTCTGTTTCGACCAGTGTCGCGGCTTACTTTTTCCAAGGCCACGTTGAATAGTATAGGTGCTAGTAGATCTCCTAGTCGCAATCAATTTTGAATACTGAATGGTGATGATAGTTCGCTGTCGAACCCTACTTGACAAGTTGATTGGGAGTAGGAAGCTGCTATTAGTCAGATGTATTTGGGTGGAATGACAAGTTCTTCTAACGTTTTCCATAGCATGAGCGGTCAATGCTGTCGTACCCTTGTTTAAAATCAATGAAGATGAGGCGTAGTTCCCGACCAAACCCCTAGAATTTTTCTGTTAGCTGCCTCAAGGTGAATAGGTGATCAAGAGTCGAACGCCCAGAGATGAAGCCACGTTTCAAGAGGTTTAGGAGCAGCATTGTAAATACCCAGACTCAAGTAGTTAAATCCCGCGGTAGTTAGATACTTCTGTGGCATCTCCCTTTTTGAAACTGGGACATACACTTCGTTCACAAATGAATTACGCTAATCTAAATGAAGGATCAAACGATTATACAAAAAAAAAAAAAATTACAAAAACCATGTTCCCTGACCCATTATATTATTTGGTGAAATAAACATAGCTGTGAGAAAAAATGAGCACCTGTCCCACGCTGGTGAACTGCGTATTCCAAGTCTTTGGTGTGCTTGCTACACACCAACGCAGCAGCCTTCGGCTTTAAAGTGATTTTACGAAGACGCGGTAAGAAATCCGTACCGTCTGTTTGTTGGTCGTAGCAGTGGTGGTCGACAAGGCATAGCAAATGAAGTCCGTACTGAGTGACGTGGCGTTTACTAACGTCACTACATGTAATAAGCGTTTGTAACCACTCTTTGAAAGCTGTAGCTTTTTTATATGGCACGCAGTTCAAACCTTGTGCTCAGCACTGAATTCTGTTCACTCGGCAAACCTGTATTTTTCAGTCGTTGCCTACGCATTTTCTCCATGATACATTAATTCATGGTAAGAGTCACATCGACACTGGTACACAGTACGACTGATGATAAAACACCGGTAGATCGATATTTTTTCCTGATCGATATATATATCAGCGATATTTTTCCCACATACACACACACACAATGAAAACAGTTTTATATCGCCTCGGTTCCGAGAGTTCCCCAAACTATACGGAAAATTGGAATAGAGATCAACATAAACATCATGTTCGCCCTTTTTATTGCTCATGCAAACCACACATTGCATGTTGTACCACCATACAGCGAGACCTTCAGAGGTGGTGGTGCAGACTACTGTACACACCGGTACCTCTAATACCCAGTAGCACTCCTTTTGCATTGATGCATGCCTATATTCGTCGTGGCGTACTATCTACAAGTTCATCAAGGGACTATTGGTTAAGATTGTCCCACTCCTGAACGGCGATTCGACGTAGATCCCTCAGTGTGGTTGGTGCAACACGTCGTCCATAAACAGACTTTTCCAATCTACCCCAGGCATCTTCGATAGGGTTCATGTTTGGAGAACGTGCTGGCCACTCTAGTCGAATGATGTCGTAATCCTGAAGGAAGTCATTCACAAATTGTGCGCAATGGGGACGCGAATTGTCGTCCATGGAGGCGAATGCCTCGCAAATATGCTGCCGATGTGGTTGCACTATCGGTAGTAGGATGGCATTCATGTATTGTACAGCCGTTAAGACGCCTTCCTTGACCAACAGCGGCGTACGTCGGCTCCACATAATGCCACCCCAAAACAGCAGGGAATCTCCACCTAGCTGCACTCGCTGGACAATGTGTCTAAGACGTTCAACCACCGGGTTGCCTCCAAACACGGCTCCTACGATTGCCTGGTTGAAGGCATATGCGACACTCATCTGTGAAGAGAACGTGAAGCCAATCCTGGGCGGTCTATTCGACATGTTGTTGGGCCCATCTCTACCGCGCAGCATGGGGTCGTGGTTGCAAAGATGGACGTCGCCGTGGACGTCGCGAGTGAAGTTGTGCATCATGCAGGCTACTGCGCATCGTTTGAGTCGTAAGACGACGTCCTGTGGCTACACGAAAACCATTATTCAACATGGTGGCGTTGCTGTCAGCGTTCCTCCGAGTCATAATCCGTAGGTAGCGGTAACCCACTGCAGTAGTAGCCCTTGGGCGGCCTGAGCGAGGCTGTTCTCGACAGTTCCTGTCTCTCTGCATCTCTTCCATGTCCAAACATCGTTTTGGTTCACACTCAGACGCGTGGACTCTACCCTTGTTGAGAGCCATTCCTGGCACAAAGTAAGAATGTGGACGCGATCGTACTGCGGTATTGACCGTCTAGGCATGGTTAACTACAGACAACACGAGCCGCGTGCCTCGTTCCTGGTGGAAAGACTGGAACTGGTCGGCTGTCGGACCCCCTCCGTCTAATAGGCGCTGTTGTACGTAGTTGTTTACATCTTTGGGCGGGTTTAGTGACATCTCTGACCAGTCAAAGGGACTGTCTGTGCTACAATATCGACAGTCAACGTCTTTCTTTACGAGTTCAGGCAACCGGGGTGATGCAAAACTTTCTTTGATGTGTGTTTGTATATCGGTATGGAAATGTCAATGTCAAGTGCCGATGTTTTTATACCGTATTATATTTTGTTTCGCAATTAACGGTAAATGTTTCAATTGGAATTGTAGTAGAATTTCTAAATTGTAGTAGAACATAATTTAACACTATGTGAAGAAATCTTTCTACTTTTTGAGCTTTCTTCACTTCCAGTCTTCCTCTTTGACTGTGTGAAGCAAGTGCAGGTGGCACAAAGAAGAAGTCCGCTTCCACTGGTGAGTGGCGTTGTTATTGGAGTAACCTGATTTCCAATATGATGAAGCAGCACACGACTTACATTAAAAACAATGGTTCAAATGGCTTGAGCACTATGGGACTTAACTTCTGAGGTCATCAGTCCCCAAGAACTTAGAACTAATTAAACCTAACTAACCTAAGGACATCTCACACATCCTTGCCCGAGGCAGGATTCGAACCTGCAACCGTAGCGGTCGCGCGGTTCCACACTACAGCGCCTAGAACCATTCGGCCACTCCGGCCGGCTTAAAAACAATTTAACGGAATTAATGTGCTATTTCTTCACATCGGCATTCTTCAAAATCAGTTGCAGAAAGTTATGAACAACAATCGAAATGACAACATTGGTCTTTGTGGCGGGCGGAGACATGTGAGAGGAAATGGTTACATAATCGATGCTCAGCGCTACCAACAGAAACTGCAAAGTTTAACTTCACACGCCATTTCTACACTGCAACTGCTAGATCGCGTTTGCTGAAATGAAAAAGCAGATGAGTCGACGTGAAATGTTCCAGACAAATGAGATACGTTACGAAACCAAACGACAGACCCATCGCACACCTATTATTGTGCCACTTACATGCAGTCACCATGGTTGGCAAAGTGGTTATCACCAAGCTTGAACGTCCATCGTTTTCCTTTCAATTCTTGCTCTCAAGAGGCCAAGCAGGTTGCTCGTTTGTTGATGTGCAGATTATCTAATAATAAATCAGTATTTAAATACACAGGTCTAAAACTGGCAGTGAGTGTACGACCTGTAGGCTTGTACGTCGATATATTTTACTTCGATTTGTGGATATTTTTCGGATGTATCGACGACAGGCTATGATCTAGACTTTCTTAGGTATCGATATATCGGATCCCGATATTTTTAAAAATATCAACAGTCCTGTTCACAGTTGGGGGTATGTGACAAATATTGACGTCAGTCCACTGGGTGTCTTTCTACAGTCACCTCTTTCCTATTACTCTGCGGTACAGTTGTTAACGATAAGAGGCAAGTCGACAAATTGTAATTTTAACTTGGGAGACCGCGTTATGACGAAAATTCCAGTTAACAGATATGTCTCAGCACTATACTAATGTCACATCCTTTATAATAATACGTTTAAGCCAAGACACATAACATTTAAATACACTTTTTTAGTAATTTTTACAGTCCAAAATGTGCCGGAACTTAATTTATATGTCCACTGTTATAAATTAGCTATCTGTATACGTCCACTGGCCAACGATCGAATATTCGCTGCTATCCTCTCACTGTTATATCAAAGGAGCGAACCCAACAATACTTCGCAATTGCACATGCATCCTAAATTTCAAGCCCCCTCTGCCCATCATTTCATTCCCAGCATCTCTCCGTACATCCCCCCCTCCCACCATCTCTCTTTGTATAACCTCTCCTCCTCCTCCCCTCTCTACGTTCAGTAGAGTATCGCGTAACAATTTTGGAGTAACTCGGTCAAGATTTTTCGAGAGTTTTGGTAATAACGTTTTCCCTTTGTATATTAGATAAGTACTTATATATATATATATAAGTAGCTATATATTATGTATATGACTATCAAACTTTTTTGTTATGAAAACGGGCAGCTACAGACCTGTCAAACTAAACAGAAAATTCTTTTCTTTTAAATTTTCTTTTTCATACCAAAAATACCATTACCATCTAGAATTCCGAACACGACAAAGAAAATCGATCGAAACATTCTCAGTTGATGGTCTTTCACAACTGATTTAAATTTCCGACTTTTCCGGTGGATTTTCCTGAAATTTCCTTTGATACAAACCTTGTACTTACACTACGATCACAACAAAGATAAAAATCAACCAAATCCATCGAGCCGTTCTTAATTCCTTTTAAGCTTCCAGAAACTTTCTTTCATACAAATCTTCTCCTGACAATAGGAACACAGACCAAAAAATCACAAGCAATCAGGCAAACCGTTCTCTAGTGATGGTCTTTCATAGATGTGGCAAGTGATTTTTACTAATATAGATCTCGCTTCTTATCGATATACGTCTAAACTCTGACTCTCAGACAATATTATCATTGCTAAATGTTATGAAACCATTTCAGTTTAAACTTATGCGAATACTTTTAAGATTAACAAAGTAATGTTAAATAAAAAACTGTAAACATAACAGAAAAAAACGCAAACAGTCTCTAACTGTCGCTGTGGATACAGAAAGGTGTGACATATTATATTGTAAACAAATTTTAGTATACGAATCGAAGATATACATACACAGCTTCGTACTGTTCAAATGTTCAAATGTGTGTGAAATCTTATGGGACTTAACTGCTAAGGTCATCAGTTCCTAAGCTTACACTCTGCTTAACCTAAATTATCCTAAGGACAAACACACACACCCATGCCCGAGGGAGGACTCGAACCTCCGCCGGGACCAGCCGCTTCGTAATGTTATCTCCCCAATTGGAGCAGATGTATAACACGAGTAGCGTTGCCTAAACAACCAATTGTAATACGGATGTGTATCACCTGTTTACTTTAAGTGTTATCATATACGAGTACATTGGACTCATTCTATCAGAGGTGCATTTATTTTCTGAACTGGCCTGTTCAGATAGAGAGTTATATTGCGCTAATTTCTTCAGCAGTATGTCTTTACTATCGGTCAATAGGTACATAATGACCTATACATATTCTCAGACCATTTAGATGATGACGGCAATAAATGCTCGTCCGCTTCCGATTTCAGTGGTTAATGACTCCTGTTGCACTGTAGCCCCGCGTGTTCGGTTACATGGCTAGCCCCACGTTCTATAATAAAAATCTAGTAAATGATGTCATCGTTAGACGTTTAGAGGGTGTCATGCGACGTTCGCATGGAAGTGATCTCCCCGAAGATGAAGGACAACGAAGAAACGGATAAAATGCTCAGTGCATCTTGTGGAAAATCAGGGTTCGATTCCCAGTACTGCCAGGGATTTTTGCTTGAAGGAAGGATTGGAACGGTGTGCCTTGGACCTCGTGGTGCAAATTGAGAAGCTACTTGAATGACTCGGCCGAGAGAGTAGTGTACTGATTGCAAAGCTTTTAATTCCGCATCCAATAACACCACTGGCGGAGGATGACACAGAGGCAAATCGGTACCAAATGACATCGCAGGATCAGTAGACGGAAGTTTAACGCTTGTAATAAATGCCTTAAACAGAGCAACTATTTTAGCTCAAAAAATGCAACAAACACTTTCATTACAGTGAAGCAAACGAAATCTGTTAACCCACAGCTTTGTACAAAAGTCATCTCTCAGGTTATTTCTTTGCGATTCTCAAATATGTGCTTCTGAGTGTTCAACCAAGTTGTTGATTCCATTGTAAATCCTCTTGGATATTATAGACCTCTCAGTGTTATACTATCCTTTTACTGAGGCGTTTGTACGCTACCAGAATTGTTTTTTCGACAGGGGATGAAGAACATCGAAATTAGTTGCGTAAATAAACTACATCCAAAAGTGAGGCCGCAGGTCTTTTCATTTCATGAAAGTAATGTGTCTAACTGATACAAGAACTCATTTCTTTATCGTAATGCATACATCTACTGTGAAAGAGAGAGCGCCAGTTTCACTTTATCTAATGAAGATATAAGACTGAAATTATGAATCAAAGCTGTGGTGGAGCTGATGAATCCAACAGATAAAACCTCATAGAAATTTTATGGCAGGTAGTTGGGTTGGATCCCTAGAATTGGTTCAACAACTTCTTGAGGAGGGACTGAAAAACGTGGACATTCCAAATAATAAACAAGGATCCCTAATATCCTTCTTTCTCGAACGAAAAGGCTGGAGAAAACTGCTGTTTTCGCTTCCAGGAAGAGATGCCGCTGCTCTCTTGTGTTCCGAAGAATGGGAAAGCTGTGATCCTACTCACAAGTATACATCACTCTGAGGACCTCGATCCAGAGAGCTGCAGACCATAGATTATTTATTTCATAAAGTAACAAAGGCGGTTTATGAAATCATTAGCAAATGCACTAAATATCCCCTCATGTAGGGAGAAAGTGTTCCAAGGAAACCCTTTTCTAATTAGATGCATACTGCAGATAGCATATGAGGAACTTTTAAAACTTAAGTCTCTTCAGGAGACTTATGAAAAAAGAAAAAGCTGTAGCTATTGCTCTCTAAAAACGAAGAGAAACACGGAATATCTTAGATTCTTCAGGAGACTTTTGAAAAAACACTCAGCTGTAGCTATAGCTCGCCAGAAACGAATATAAACATGAAATACCTTGGTCAACAATGTGGATATGCAATATATTTTCTTTGTGCAAGGAAACTATAAAACCTGCTTTCAAACGAAAAATAAATGATTCTTTGTTTAGACAGTCGAACATTTCAAAGTAAAGCTTATAGCATCCGTTTTTTTACAATATATATTTAATTTTCTGATTGTATATCCAACGAACATTCGAGAACATTATGTGTATGTGCTGTTTTGAGACGAAGGATTGTCTGCTGGGAATGCTCGCAACTGTCTCTACAATACTGGTATTTTTTTACCGTTCAGAGCACTGCTCTCCAGAAGTGAAGTTTCACGTTACATATCCTGTACTTAAGTCACGACTGTCTGGTAAACCTTGGAAGCTAACTTTTAGCTCTGTTTACACGGCGACTAGCTCCCACACACAACCCCCACTGAAACGTCACATCTTTGAGTAGGTCGTCTCTTTCCACTTCCCACCCCTCGGTTCTGTCCTGGGATAGCATTACAGCGACATTACTAGTATTAGCTGTCTCTCATCCTTTCATTCGATACTCATTCATATCTCGTAGAGAGCATATCGATACGGCACAAGCATTCTCCACGGTATAATCCATACGATATAGAATGCTCAACATGTCGTTTCCACTGGGGCCTTGTCTGTCTAGAAATGCGCCAAAATCGCAAAATAGGACGCTTACTGTCAGAGTAAATGAGTGCTTTTGTTTAACTAGTCCAACATAAAACCTTTTAAAAATCCTTTTAAACCAATATAAAGGTCTTTGAGCTATTGAGCTCCAAATAGCGGCCAGTATCACCAACAATGTTGGGGACCGTGGTAGTTTCGCTTCAATTAGGGAGCATTTGAATGCTGATTGACGTGAGTAATCACGAAAGTACAGAGTGTTTAAAAAAGAATGACCTGATCTAAATCCCACATTTATTTATAAAGACATGCGGCAAACAAGGTGTTGTTGCTGTTGTGGTCTTCAGTCCACAGACTGGTTTCATGCAGCTCTCCATGCTGCTGTATCCTGTGCAAGCTTCTTCATCTCCCAGTACCTACTGCAACCTACATTGTTCTGAATCTGTTTAGTGTATTCATCTCTTGGTCTCCCTCTACGAATTTTACCCTCCACGCAGCCCTCCAATACTAAATTTGTAATCCCTTGATGCCTCAGAATATATCCTACCAACCGATCCCTTCTTCTAGTCAAGTTGCACCACAAATTTCTCTTCTCCCCAATTATGTTCAATACCTCATTAGTTATGTGATCTACCCATCTACTCTTCAGCATTCTTCAGTAGCACCACATTTCGAAAGCTTCTATTCTCTTCTTGTCTAAACTATTTATCGTCCACGTTTCACTGCCATACTTGGCTACACTCGAAACAAATACTTTCAGAAACGACTACCTGACACTTAAATCTACACTCAATGTTAACAAATTTCTCTTCTTCAAGAAACGCTTCCTTTCCATTGCCAGTCTTCATTTTATATCCTCTCTACTTCGACCACAATCAGTTATTTTGCTCCTTTACTACTTCAATCGTCTCATTTCCTAATCTAATTCCGTGAGCATTACCCGATATACTTCGACCATATTCCATTATCCTCTTTTAGCTGTTGTTTATGTTCATGTTATATCCTCCTTTCAAGACACTGACCATTCCGTTCAGCTGCTCTTTCAGGTCCTTTACTGTCTCTAACAGAATTACAATGTCATCTGCGAACTTCAAATATTTTATTCCTTCACCATGGATTTTTATTCCTACTCCGAATTTTTTTGTTTCCTTTACTGTTTGCTCAATATACAGATTGAATAACGTCGCGTGTAGGCTACAAGCCGGTCTCACTCCCTTCCCGACCACTGCTTCCCTTTCGTGGCCCTAGACTCTTCCGTGCGGTTAAAGGAGCTGCAGTCTGGAACCGCAAGACCGCTACGGTCGCAGGTTCGAATCCTGCCTCGGGCTTGGATGTTTGTGATGTCCTTAGGTTAGTTAGGTTTAACTAGTTCTAAGTTCTAGGGGACCAATGACCTCAGCAGTTGAGTCCCATAGTGCTCAGAGCCATTTTGAACCTCGACTCTTATAACTGCCATCTGGTTTCTGTACAAATTGTAAATAGCCTTTCGCTCCCTAAATTTTACCCCTGCCACCTTCAGATTTTGGAAGAGACTATTCAAGTCAACATTGTCAAAAGCTTTCTCTAAGTATACAAATACTAGAAACGTAGGTTTGCCTTTCCTTAATCTATCTTCTAAGATAAGTCGTAGGGTCAGTATTGCCTCACGGGTTT
Organism: Schistocerca piceifrons; assembly: GCF_021461385.2. Taxonomy (NCBI): domain Eukaryota; kingdom Metazoa; phylum Arthropoda; class Insecta; order Orthoptera; family Acrididae; genus Schistocerca; species Schistocerca piceifrons. The sequence continues at coordinate 407,757,517 of NC_060139.1, forward strand.
CAACATTTCTAGGGAATCCAAACTGATCTTCCCCGAGGTCCGCTTCTACCAGTTTTTCCATTCGTCTGTAAAGAATTCGTGTTAGTATTTTGCAGCCGTGGCTAATTAAACTGGTAGTTCGGTAATTTTTACATCTGTTAACACCTGTTTTCTTTGAGATTGGAATTATTATATTCTTCTTGAAGTCTGAGGGTATTTCGCCTATCTCATACATCTTGCTCAGCACATAGTATAGTTTTGTCAGTGCTGGCTCTCCCAAGGCTATCAGTAGTTCTAATGAAATGTTGTCTACTTCCGGGGCCTTGCTTCGACTTAGGTCTTTCAGTGTTCTGTCAAACTCTTCACGCAGTATCATATCTCCCATTTCATCTTTATCTACGTTCTCTTCCATTTCCATAAAATTGTCCTCAAGAACATCGCCCTTGTACAGACCCTCTACATACTCCTTCCACCTTTCTGCTTTCCCTTCTTTGCTTAGAACTGGGTTTCCAGCTGAGCTCTTGCTATTCACGCAAGTGGTTCTCTTTAATTTTCCTATAGAAAGTATCTATCTCACCCCTAGTGATATACGCCTCTATATCCGTAGATTTGTCCTCTAGCTATCCCTGCTTAGCAATTTTACACTTCCTGTCGATCTCATTTTTGAGACGTTTATATTCCGTTTTGCCTGCTTCATTTCCACGGTAAAAACATGGTAAGGATTGCTAAATACAAAATCTTAATGTTTTAGCTGTGCTATTGCAGATGCTGTATGTTTCCAACCAGCAGCAGGAAGAACAACTTTTAGACGATTCGTCATAAACTTTACACGATGTATCTGCTTTTATAGAAGTCATGGCTGCTATTATTCTGTTCTTCACTTCTACCATGTCATGAGATAGAGGGAGATGAACATATTATCCTTTACTTATCAACACAACATAAAACTGCATGGAGCTCGTGTGGCAATCTTGGAGGCGAAGAATGAAGGCAGTGGCTTGAGGTGCCGTGCGTCCTGTCCATCTTTGAGGCAGAGTGTGATTGAGAAACTGACGCACGTTGTTGTGCCAACGTGGTGGGGCTCCATCCTGCTAGAAAATGAAGTCAACTGAGTCCTCATGAAGTTCGGGAATAAACCAATTCTGCAGCATTTGAAGTAGCTCATTCCAGTAACTTTGTTTTTCTAAAAAAAAGAAGGGACCGTACACTTTTTCACGAGAAATGGCAAAAAAACCATTACTTTAGGTGAGTCTCTTTCGTGCTCAGTAACGTCATGAGTGTTATGGAGCGCCCATATGTGCACGTTATGTTGGTTCGCTTTACCAGTAACATGAAATGTTGTCTCCTCACTGAAAATTAATCGTGATAAAAGAGTGTCATCTTCCATGTAATCTATCAGAGCACTGCTGAAGTCAGCCCGATTCCTTTTATCATCTACCCGAAGAGCCTGCACAAACTGTAGTCAATAACATTTGCAGACCGAGTGAGGCATGGTGCCTTCATCGTATGAGGCACTGCCAGTTCTATGCTAGCTCAGCGATTAGACTTCCGTGGACTCCGCTCAAATATTTACAGAATTCTTTCCACCATGTCGTGAGGAGAGTGAGGTCGACCTGGATTCCTTTCTTTACCCAAACATCTTGTTTCTTCAAATTGGCGATACCAGCGAGTAATGTTTTCGGATACAAGCGGCTCCGTGCCAAAAGCCGACGAAAAGGACGCTGGACGAAAATCACTGACTCGCTCTTTGCAAAATGTAGTACAGAAATCGCCTTCTGTTGAACGGACGATATCTTACTTCTAACTAAATGAAAATTTAACCGACGCATTGACTGACAGCTTAAGGAATTTTCTGGAACTCTAGTCCACGCCCATTCAGACAACACACTTTTCCTTACCGGCACGTCCCATGTTTCGTAATTATTACCGTCCAAACCAAGGTAATTCTTTTTGAAACGCCCTGTCTACCGAAATGGCATTCTTACTCAACCATGAGACTCAAAAAACATTCTAAACCTGCTTGTGCGTTACGTAAAGCGCATCAGAACAGATACTTGCATGTTTCGTTACCTACATTGAAAAACACGTATAAAATATGTATATTTCAGGCTCCGACAAAATCATTGCAATTATAGTGTTAAATATGATGCTCCGAACTGTGGCGAATAAATCACACGTTAATATTGTACTTGATATGGACACGAAAGCTGGAGGAAATTAAATTAATTGCACGTTAATAATATCGTCGGAGATAAAAAATCGCCATTTATAAAATAATAACGGAAAGCGAAATAGTTGTAATGCGAAATATATTATGCGGCCAATGTGAAATACTGTTGTTAATATTCACGAATATGTGCGAGAGTAATATTGGAGCAAAATTTAATTCCCGTAAATTCGACGAAAAAATTTCTGTTGCCACAACCGCTCAGGTAAAATGCGTGTTATTCGTAGTAATATATGTCTGTGAGTCTCAGTTTGACTGTGTTGAGACTCTTTCGCTCCCAAAAGAATATAAAATGATTGATGCGGTATATTCATTGATCTTACTTTGAAACACAATATATATTATCTCGGAATTGTGATTTGTACTGTGAAATGTCCGTAGACCGACATTACGAGCGCAGAGGATTACGGCATATTCGCTGAAATATATTTTTAAAACAAGTTTTCGGAGAAAGAAGTGCACAGATACAAGAACTCAAGATGGCGAGGCAGTTCCTATAAGGTGGAGAAAAAGCATATTTAGAGGTAAAAACCCAACAACAGTGTGCTGTAACTTTCTGGGGATTCCTCTTTACAGAACAACGCACTGTGTAGAAACTCTTCCTACAAAATCAGTTTCCCGCATGATTCGAAGGTTAGATCCTATTTTGGAAAGAATTACAGTATGTTAAGATTTAAAAAACCTTTCCTAGAGTGAAAAATATTAATCTGAAGTACTAATCTCCATACATTCTTATAGGGTACTCTTAATTATTCGATAGAGTGTATAAAATCTTATGTTATTCTTTAGGAATCTTGTTAACCAAGATTACTGGCAACTATTTTTACTAGTATGACCGGCCTTTGCAGTTTTACGCTGTCATCATCAGATCTTGTAACGTTATAAGCTATGCGTGCTTGTTACGATGCTTTCAGGCCACCGCCAAACTGACGCAATGTCAAACACACAGTATGTATAAAATCTCTTGCTGTAGTTCAGCGCGTCTATGAAATATAACTTTGTAACATGCATCTGCTAACAGCATGGCCGAAACAGCGACGTGATGTGGCGTTTTTCTTCACAATAGAGCAGACTGAACATTAGTCTCAGATGCCTTTGTGGAAATGACCCAGGACTCATTAAATAGAATCCCATCAAATCTCTGCAGTGAAAATTCCTTGAGGATGTCGATAGGAGGTTAATACTATATGCATACAAAACCCAGATATTGATCCAAAGTGTGAGAAATTAATGAGAAACTATCACAGCAAAGAAGATGAACATTAGGCGTTACGTTACTGACTTGATAACTGTGACGATACTACCGTCTTTCAGCACAATACTGCGAATATTGATGAAATGTCAAGTTAGCTGCTTTTTGGTACCCTGTCGAATGTAGCCATACCATAAGAGCATTGTTTGTGAGTCATGACACGGCCAAAGCCCGCAATTTTGCCTATTTCCTTAAGGTACATATACCGCAATGAAACAAATCGACTTAAGGGATGAGAAATATAATAATTTTGAGATAGATTGTGTATATCAGCTGTGTTGGCGGTGTTTTTCAGGAGAGACTGTAGTTCAACGCACAGACAACTTAACATTGAAAACATAATCAAGATTACAGATGCTACTATTTGCTGATATAGCATCCTTCACACTGGATTAATGAGTTACAATGGTTTGAAATACTGGATTAAAAAGACGTGTTGTTGGAGCAGATTCAATTGTATTGTTGCACGGCACCCATTACAGAATTAATTAGAGAATTAAGTTCATTTAAACGCTGAGGCGTAATAACTTGTGAATATAAATGCAAGAGGTTGTTCTGTTAAAAAGAACTATCGTATAAGTAAATATTTAATCAAATGGGAATGTGTGCTTCAAGTTCACATGCACACTGTAAGTTATTCGTCTCTGCGGCTTTGTGAGTCATAATTTAAGCCTTGCGTGTGATCCGATTACATTGCATTTGAACTGTAATTAACTAATATTATCTCCCCCAGAAACTGAGACGAAGATATTCATATATCCCAGAGTGTCGTACGAGTGTAGGTGGTCACGCAAGTCTAACGTCAGAAATAAACTTAGATAAGCTTTTCAGGAGAGCGACGTGCAACAGCAACTGTGTTAAGTGCGGAGGCTACCGCTTCTTATCGCTACCATTTGATCATTCACTACAGCGATTGTACGAACCTACATCACATTTTTTAATTTTTTATTTTTGAGTTATCTGTCTTTTGACTGGTTTGCTACGGCCCGCCGCCGAGATTTCCTCTCCTATACCAACCTCTTCATCTCAGAGTAGCACTTGCAACCTACGTCCTCAGTTGGTTGCTGCTTGCATTCCAATTTCTCTCGCCCTCTACAGTTTTTGCTCTCTACAGCTCCCTCGAATACCATGGAAATCATTCCCTCATGCCCTTTCACCTGTTCCATCTCCTTGTCAGCGTTTTCCACGTATTCCTTTCCTCTCAGTTTCTGCGCAGAACCTCCTCATTCCTTACCTTATACGTTCACCTACTTTTCAACGTTCGTCAGAAGCACCACATCTCAAATGCCTAGTTTGCTTCTGTTGCGGATTTCCCACAGTCCGGTTTCACTACCATACAATACTGTGCTCCAGACGAATATTCTCAGGAATATCTTCCTCAAATTAAGGCCTAAGTTTGATACCGGTAGACTTCTCTTGGTCAGGAATGCCCTTTTTGCTGGTGCTAGTCTGTTTATGACGTCCTCCTTGCTCCATCCGTCATTGATTATTTCACTGCTTAGGTAGTAGAATTCCTTAGCTTCATCTACTTCGTGAACATCAATTCTGATGTAAAACTTCTCATTATCTTCGTCTTTCTTAGATTTACTCTCAGTCCGTATTCTGTACTCATTAGACTGTTCATTCCATTCAGCACATCTTGAAATTCTTCTTCACTTTTACTGCACGCTGCACTGTCATCAGCGAATCGTATCATTGGTATCCTTTCACATTTAATTTTAATTCTGCTCCTGAACCTTTCTTTCATTTCCATCATTGCTTCTTCGATGTACAGATTGAACAGCAGGGACGAAAGACTACATCCCTGTCTTACACCCTTCTTAATACGAACACTTCGTTCTTGATCGTTCACTCTTATCATTCTCTCTTGGTTCTAGTACATATTGTATATCAGCCGTTTCTCCTTCTATCTTACCTGTATTTTTCTCAGAATTTCGACATTTTGCACCATTTTACGTTGCCGAACACTTTTTCCAGGTCATTAATTCTATGATTTTTCTTTAGTTTGGCCTGCATTATCAACGCCTCGAATTACGTACCTGGTGCCTTAACTTTTCCTAAAGCTAAATTGTCATCTACACAGACTCAGTTCTCTTTTCCATTCTTCTGTATATTATTCTTCTTAGTAACTTGGATGCATGAGACATTAAGCTGTGTGTGCGATAATTCTCCCATTTGTCTGCTCTTGCTGTCTGTGTGGAAGATGTCGCCAATCTCGTACTTTCTAAACAAAAGCCTGAATTACCATTTACCCCGATGATTTTAGAAATTCTGATGGAATGTTACCTATCCCTCATGCTTTATTCGATTTTTCGTCTCCAAAGCTCTTTTAGATTGTGATTCTAGTAATTGGCCCCCAGTGTCTTGTAAATCGACTGTTGCTTCTTCTTGTATCACATTTGAGATTTCTTCCCCCTCATAGAGTCCTTCCGTGTAATCTTTCCACCTATTCGCACTCTCCTCGGTATTTAACAGCGGAACTCCCGTTGCACTCTTAATCTTACCATCTTTGCTTTTAATTTCACCGAAGGTTGTTTTGACTTTCCTATATGCTAAGTCAGTCCTTCCGACAATCATTTCATTTTCGATTTCTTCGCATTTTTCATCCAGCCATTTAGTGTTAGCTTCCCTGCACTTCTCGTTTATTTCATTTCTCAGCGACTTGTAGACATCCCTGAATTTCCCTGAACATTTCTGTATTCCTTCTTTCATCGATCAGCTGAACTATTTCTTCTGTTACCCATCGCAGTTACCTTTTTTGTATCTGTATTTTTCTTTGCAACTTCTGTGATAGCCCTTTTCTACAAATACCCATTCCTCTTCAACTTTACTGCCTACTGAATTATTCCTTATTGCTGTATCTACAGCCTTAGAGAACTTCAAGTCTGTCTCACCATTTCTTAGTAATTCTGAATCCCAGTACTTTTCATGTTGATTTTTCCTGACTATTCTCGTGGACTTCAGCCTTCTCTTCTTCACTACTACATTGTGATCTTAGTCTATAACTGCTGCTCGGTATTTCTTACTATCCAGTATCTGTTTTCGGAATCTCTATCTGACCATGATGTATTCTAACTGCTGTCATCGCGTATCACCCGGCCTTTTCCAAATAAACCTCCTGCTCTTGTAATTCTCGAACAGAGTATTCGGTATTACTAGTTGAAATTTATAACGGAACTCAGTAAGTCTTTCTCCTCTCTCATCCCTGTTCCAAACCCATATTCTCCTGTAACCGTATCTTCTCCTTCCCCTACATCTGCATTCCAGTCCGCATTGACGATTAGATTTTCATTTTCCTTTTCGTAATGTATTGCCCTTCCAAAAACTGCAGATGCTTTGTCTCTCTCTTCATCTTTAGCTTGCGACGTCTGAATGTATACCTGAACTACCGTTGTCGGTGTTGGTTTGCTGTCGATTCTGATAGAAACAATCCTACCGCTAAACTATTCGCACTAAGACACTCTCTGCCCAAAGTTCCTATTCGTAACGAATCCTGCTTCCGTTGTACCATTTTCTGCTGCTGCTGATATTACCCTACACTCATCTGGCCAGAAATCTTCGTCTCCTCACCATTTAACATTTCACTTCACTGTCCACAATTATATCTAGATGGCGCCTTTACATGTCTCTTTTCTGATTTTCAAGCTTCCTTACGCCATTCAAGCATCTGAAATTCCACACCCCGACTCGTAGATTGTTAGGCTTTCATTGATTATTCAGTCTATTTCTCATGGTCATCTTACTCTTGGCAGCGCCCTCCGGGGTATCCGATTGGGGGACTATTCAGGACCTTTTTCCAATGGAGAGATCATCATGATACTTCTTCAATTACAGGCGGCCACATGTCCTGTGATAAAAGTTACCTGTCTTTTGTGCAGTGGTCTTCTGCGTCCCCTTGCCTTTGAGCACTGCTAATTCTTCCGTCTTAGGAGCAGTTTGCTACTCCAAGGTCAAGAGAGTGGCCTGAAAATCTGTCCGCTCGTCCACCCTTTTTTACAATTCCATTGGCAGAATGAGGGTGACTTCATCTGCCGGAAATCTGCGGCAGCCATTGCTGATTATTAATCATAACGTAAGCGGTGGCAGGTTTCTAACTAGGGACGGACGACGTTTTGGTCAATGTCACTACCCCTACACTATGTAGACAAAGCTACTTAGTTGTTCATCAAATGTATATTATGATTTAAAATGTGTGCCTGCAAGTTGAATAACATCAAACTTATCATCAGTTGTAGACTCTTGATTAATTATGGACATGACTACACCCTACACTCTTGTACAGAAGATACAACACCTTGAACGATTAGAGATAGGATGTTCACAATGAAGAGACATATACATTGATACCAATATGTTTGCCGAAAAGATCAGCATTTCCGTCACCTCGGTTCGGCATGTGTTCTGCTACCTAGTAGGCACGGGGTCCACCCTTGGCCTTGGTAAGATTCTCAATGCATGGTGCCACTGACGCGCCGGCCGGACTGGCCGAGAGGTTCTAGGCGCTCCAGTCTGGAGCCGCGCAACCACTACGGTCGCAGGTTCGAATCCTGCCTCGGGCATGGATGTGTGTGATGTTCTTAGTTAGGTTTAAGTACTTCTAAGTTCTAGGGGACTGATGACCTCAGATGTTGAGTCCCATAGTTCTCAGAGCCATTTGAACCATTTGAGCCACTGACGCTTATAAGGCGCTAATGACGACCTGTGATTAGCCATGTATGCTGCTTTCAACTGGTTCCAAAGTTTGTCTGTGGTGGCAGGATTTGGGTCACAGCACTGCGCCCGTCGTTTCACTATATCCCACACAGTTTCGGTTGGCGACAGTTCTGGTGATCTGGCGTGCAGGACAAAAAGTTGATATCCTGTGACACAAAGAAATCAAGTGTTCGTGCAGCAACATGTGGTTGAGGATTGTCCTGCTGAAAAATGGTTCCTGGGGTGTTGTGCAAAAAGGGTATGGCTACTGGTCGCAGCATGTCAATCACGTAGACCACATTGGTCACAGTGCCCTGGACAGGCACCAACCGTGATTTGTGGTCGTACCCGATTGCACCCCACACTTATAGGCCTTGAGTTAGCGCTGGACGTCTTGTGCGAATGCAGTCAATGTCATGCCAACCCTCGCCTGCGGCGAACCAAAACGCGGCCGTAATTTTCAGACAAACATAACGTGGATTCAGCGTTGTGAGTGGCCGAAAGTAAGGCATCAGTTACGATCACATTGTCTTTTTTAAGTTTTTTGGCTGTTTCAGATTCGCATCCTACTTTCGTGGTAACTTAGTTGATGCCATTTATGAATGTGGTATATTAGCAAAAAACTAGAAAGAAATTGACACCATTTTCAGGTATCCATCTGTACATACTCTAAATTAGAGTCCCCCGCCGCGTTTTTCTGTCTAAATGTGAAGGCTAATGTCACGAATTATTGTAGGGATTTTGATACAGTTTCGCTAGCATGCAGATTGATTCATGAAGACCGTTTGTGTGTACGTTATTATAATAGTTTGCGAAGAAGCTCGTTAGGACTTCGCTATGAACTAAGAGGTGTACCCGTATTTCTTTCATTCGCTCCCTGTGAGCTTCCTTTCTCATTTCGGACCTTTTAGTTCCCGTCTTCTGCCTTGGGTTTTTTATGGCCAAATTATTATTTGTGCAGTTTGGACATGAAGACTTCGCTGTTTTTGACATATTCTGGAGTAATTCTTGCTAATTTCAGATCACGTTTAACCTGGCCACTCCATTTCATCGTGTCCGTATTGGCTGTGCCTGTGTTGTCAAAAAAGAAACGATTATTTGTTTTGTATGTCTACCTAGATTCATTCTTTTAATGTGTCCATATAATTTGAACCTGCGTGTTCTAATGTGACTAGGAATATTTGAGTCTCCTTTGATTTCCTGATTGCATGAGTCCGTATTGTTCGTTTTGAATACAGAGCTTTGCTTACGATTTTGTATTTTTTTCCTTGTTTTGCATGTTTGTTTTCCTGGCCAAAATTCGTGTTTGTGATCTCTAAATGCACTCTGGTAAAATTACTGTATTGCAGTGTCCCAGTTTTGTGTTCTCGATATACATTTCCTGTTGTAGATATTTTGGGTAAGTAGATTTTCAGTTTCCATATTTTGGAATCTGATTTCGTCGCTTTTTTTTCTATTCCACTTTCCTGAATGTTTTCACTGAGACATTTAAATTGCGGAACTCGCATCATTTTGATATCTCTCCATGATTTATAGTGCTTGTCTGTTGCAGGTCCTCTACTCTGCCTTATTAAAAGATACATTGAGACCAACTTTTGCTACAATTTCTATCAAGAATTCAGATTATTTTGAGCTGATGAAATATCGAGATCTCATGTTGCTAAATCATCCGCATATTCTAGGAAATCTGTTGATAACCTACCTCTGTGTATAGTGATTGGTTTGTCATGGTCGACTTCTGATTTCTGTTGGCGTCATTCTCGTATCACCTCCTCGAGTTCGCCATTTAAAATCACGGAGACAGCCCACCTCGTTTTGAATTCGAAAAAATCTGAGACTTCCCCGATAAATTTAATTTGTGTATATCATTTACAATTATTGTAATGACGAGAGAGTAGTATATCTATTCTTAGCTGTTACATATTTAATTGGGGTCTGGAGTGACATCTCGTGGCAATGATGAGAACTACAAGCTGTTTAGCTACAGAAGAGGCGTATCTGGTGGGAGGAACAATAAAGCAAACAGTTGTCATAACTCCAGAGAGCAGCTAATTTCGACCAGAAGATTTACATGTTTAGATGTTAAGTTCAAGGTCACGTTTTTATGTGAGAATTAATCTCAGAAATTACAAGCGGAATTTGGCTATGGTTAACTTGAAAGGATCGTGTGTATAAATTGTTATCGCTATGCCAAACAAATCGTCCGGCTCTACGTACTTACAAGGGAACATCCCCATTGCACCCCACTCAGATTTAGTTATAAGTTGGCACAGTGGATAGGCCTTGAAAAACTGAACACAGATCAATCGAGAAAACAGGAAGAAGTTGTGTGGAACTATGAAAAAAATAAGCAAAATATACAAACAGAGTAGTCCATGTGCAAGATAGGCAACATCAAGGAAAGTGTGATCGGAGGGGCGCCGTGGTCCCGTGGTTAGCCTGAGCAGCTGCAGAACGAGAGGTCTTTGGTTCAAGTCTTCCCTCGAGTGAAAAGTTAAATTTTTTATTTTCAGACAATAATTATCTGTCCGTCCGATGCGAGGTAAGGTACACCTAAACAAACATCGAAACACACGACGTCATTCGACTACAGCGCACGGAAGAGAGAGTATTCCTGCTAACGAGGCTCCCTGGCTAGCAGCTGCATTCATTTGTTGCAGTTTATGTGACAAACTCTTATGTTTCATCACTTTTTTGGGAGTGATTATCACATCCACAAGAAAACCTAAATCGGGCAAGGTAGAAAAATCTTTTTACCCATTCGCCAAGTGTACAAGTTAGGTGGGTCGACAACATATTCCTGTCATGTGACGCACATGCAGTCACCAGTGTCGTATAAAATATATCGGACGTGTTTTCCTGTGGAAGAATCGGTTGACCTATGACCTTGCGATCAAATGTTTTCGGTTCCCATTGGAGAGGCACGTCCTTTCGTCCACTAATCGCACGGTTTTGCGGTGCGGTCGCAAAACACAGACACTAAACTTACTACAGTAAACAGTGAACGGACAGATCATAATTTTGCGAAAATAAAGAAAGTAAACTTTTCACTCGATGGAAGACTTGAACCAAGGACCTCTCGTTCCGCAGCTGCTCACGCTAAGCACGGGACCACGGCGCTCCGGAGCACAGATTGTCCTTGATGTTGGCTATGTTGCGCATGGACTACATAGTTTGTATATTTTGCTTATTTTTTTTCATAGTTCCATACAACTGCTTTCTGTTTTCTCGATTGATCTGCGTTCAGTTTTTCAGGGCCTAACCACTGTGGCAACTTATAACGAAATCTGAGGGGGGTGCGTTGGGGAGGTTCCCTTGTTAGTGCCATCCGCACGAAGCCGGGTATGGTCTATAGCGGCAAAGTTGAATTCCAAAAATATCTTTCCTCCATTGTCATGATTTTCACAGATTTTTTTCTCAGAAGTTTTTCTCAATATTCTTTTGACTTAAGTAAGTCGCTATGAATATCCACCTGCATAGCGGAGGTAAAAGAAACCTGAAATTTCGGTACTGCTCATTAAATCTCTGTTCCTCCTGTATTTACGTGGTTTGTGTAAGCTGTTTAGTAGGTCAGCGTGCTTCAAAGGGTGGATTCAAGAGTATATAGTAATTGAACTGTTACCTCAAAGCAAGCATAGTTATAGGATTACGGAGATGCCCGCAGGAATTTGGTGTGCACTATAGCGACGTCGTACCACCCTTCGAACGCCATAGTTGCAAAAGGCACTGAAGATCTACGTCGTACTGGTCGCCCGCAGCCAACAGCGCCGACTGGTGATCGCCACATATGAATTGCTTCTCATAGGTACCGTGAGGAGAATGCCACGGACCTGCACGGAACTGTTCTGGACTCACCTGAGAAGGCTGTGTCGACTCCAGAGGATCAGTAAGCCCCCTAAGCGTCGCGTATGAACAACAGTACAGAGCCTGTAGCAGCGTGATGCATGATCAAAGAGGGCAAGGAAAAGCGTGAAGTGAATCCTAGAGCAATGGCGCCAGGTTATCTTCGCTAACGAGTTTGGGAAGTGGCTGACGCATAGCTCTGAAGACCATCTTACGATGTGTGGTGGAGGGTACTTTGTACACCACTGTCACTTTCCCGTTTCCATTTTCTATTTGTTAGTACCTCACGGGAAGAACGATTGTTGGTGAGACTCTGTGACAGTTGTAATCTTTCTCATGTAACCTTCATCGTCTTTCCACAAGATATACGTAGGAAAAATTAACGGATTTGGTGAATTCTTCTAAGAACGTACACCCTCGGAACCTTAGCAGTAAACCATTCCCCCGTGATGCAGAAGGTTTCACTTGTGACGTCTGGCACTGAACCTGGCTGAGCATATCTGTGAGACTTTCATAGTTACTAAACGAGCGTATAACGAAACACGCTGCGAGCTCTTGGATCTTCTCCTTTTTCCTCTATCAGTGCTGTCTGCTACAGATCCCAGATTGACGGGCCATGTTTAACTTCTTGTCGGACGAGGGTTCCGTAGCCGACGTTGGAAAGTGTACCAGACTACGTGAGGATTCTTCAAATGAATCTCAGTTCTGTATCTGCCTTACCTGCGATTAGTTCTAAATGGCTCTGTATCCATACTCCTCCGTACTTTGTGGGTACGACTGCTTGAGTGACTATTCTGGAGTCCTGTGATAATACAGAAATGGCTCTTTCTGCCTATTTATGCGCAGCACACTGTGCTGTATTATAAAATCTTCTAGGTTTACAAGTCTCGTCACTTCGAATAGATCATTCGAGCATTCGATAGCTGTCTCCGCCTTTGTCATCAGAAATCATTAGTTCCCAGGACAGCCACGGTGTTCTGTTCATGTAGGTGCAATATCAGCGTCTGGAATTATTCAGGGAGGAACGAAATGAGGCATGTGTATAAGGTGCCGTGGCTCGCACAGCCACACAAACGCAACGGTCGGCTACCGCGGCAAAGTTAAGCGGCGCCTGCAACTGCAAGTGCCGGCGCCTTCCGCCATCTGGCGCTAGAGGCGTTCCCGCCAAACATTGAATCAGACGCGAACTATGAATGAGCACGAGCCTTTTTCCGGCGCGGATGGTCACACTATGACATCACCATCCACCAGTCAGGGATCGCCTACGGCCGCCAATTATCACTCCGGAATCAGTGGAGGAAGACTGGAGCCGCTGTGTTAAATTGCCGGAAGAAAGGGAAGCATACGTCTTTCGACCCGCCGCGGACTGCCGCCCGGAAGAAACTTCGACGCAGCCGGAACGTCCAGGTGCCACGTCTTCGCTACGCCGGCCATCGACCCCGGACTCTGCGCCCGTCTGCTTCCTCGGCATCCGCCGGAAGGCGTCGAGAGAAAACCCGACAAATGAAGGTAAATTCAGTTCAGTTCCTAATATTTCAGTTCAGGAAGGTGGCATATTCTTTGGTAGGAGAAGATTTTGTTTTCGAAGAAAGTTTATCTTTTTGTAAAATTAAGCGGTGGCCTTGCTCCACCTAATAAAAAATTTTGTTCGCACATGGGTGTTAATCTGTGGATATAACAGAAGGCAAGGTGGATGGGTGATAGTCGAGTGATTAAAATTCGGGAACTACAACTGGCATTCGGGTCTGGTCATGTGACATCCCTCACTTGCCACTTTGGAGACGCCATATTCAATTTTCGTATTTTGTTATTTCTCAGGTATTATTTGCATGTTATGAGAGTGTGGCACCACGTATCTATACCACTCCACAGGCGACATAATGTTTGTAACGGAATAGCAAGTTCCCGTTCGACACCGGTAGCAGCAGTACTGAACTTGGTGGACTCAACAGAGCACGACACTAGCGGCTCTGGACTGCTCGCAGCCTCTGCCGCCACTGTGCAAACGGCCCGCGGCTCTCGCTCATCCCAGTCGCGCTTGGAGCCACTTCGCTGCAGACCACTCTGCTTCCATCGTTCGTGCCTTACTACGAGGAGCCTCTTCCGAGTTGATGGTGTGACAGCTGGACTCTGCTTTCGGCTGTATTATTCGTAATGAGTCTTCGTATGCTTGGAGACACACAAGTAAGTCCTGTGTTTGCTCTGTTGACTTGTTTGCCAATCATATCTGGTCCAGTCCGGTCTTCCCATGACGACAGTTGCAGCACCACCCTGTAACCCACCTCTCCTTACCGTTGTGTTCTAGGTCGTACACAACAGACAGTACGCTGTTTCAAGGCAATGGCACACTGAAGATGTATCAGAAACGTAGCAATCAAATATCAGTTAATGACACACCGGCAGCAAAAATCCTTTAGGAGATCCTCGTGGAAACGATACCAATGGGCCGATTCGCGTGTGGTGAGGATGTTGTTGTGGTCATAGATGTGAGGCTATCGCACTGAGAGAAGCAAGTTCGTTTCGCACTGTATGCAAATATTTTTTGTCATCATCGCGTTTGTAACACATTCTGGTTCTTTCTTATTCATGTAATAGAGACGTGTTCTGGAGTAAGAGGAAAGCGGGACATTATCCCCTAAGGACTCGTGAACAGTTTCGTAGCAGACACCTAGCGCGACATGTGCATTATTGACCAAAGAGCGCCTATTTCGTACTGAGAGTCAGATATCGACCTTCATGTAGCGAGTCAGACACGTGTCAAACATCAACGTTATTTATGTCTGCGATCTTGCTTTCCCGAGTGGTGGAGTTTGTAACATTTCTGGTTATAAATATAGCACTCCATTTCTAATAAGTTTGTACTGTTTCCATATCGTGTATTACTGCCTGTGATTTTTCCTGTCCAACAATGGCTCTCTTCCTTAGCAATTTTCAAGCAGTTTATTTTTTGATTGCAGTTGTAAACACATTTTTAAAATGTAACTAATTATCACCAGCCAACAGTCAAAATATTACAGGGATGGTATCAATGGTTTTAGTTACATCGACCATGCTGATAATGAAAATGACAATGAAAAACTCGAATTAGCTCTAGTTACCAAGTTAAATGGGATGAAGTGTATTTAATTATTATATCTTATTAGCTTTCATTTCTTAATCCCTTCTCAATACATTCCAAAATCTTCAGCAGGAAAGTTTCAGGCATGTGTATTTTGTCGCTATTTTTAACCCGAGCTTGTCGCAATAAGGGGATGGGGAGTAGAAATGGATGAGCGAAGCATGTTTCATTTAAGCGTAGTTTCACTCTGTTACAAGTTGTGCTCTGTTAGTGTGCTGGAAGAACGTATTATTGAAGTGTAATTGGTGCGTGTGGTCATTGCAATCTCTCTGATTCAAATGCGTAAATGGTGCTGGCAATTTTTATTACATTTGCTGACAGACTGCTCTGAATTCGCAGAGGAGGATAGTAATGTCGTATATTAGAGAGACACACAGATGGTACTTTCAGGAACCAGGACAAACCTTTGTCTCCTCAAGCATGCGGAGCATCCTCTGTCTCGAGTCTTCATTCGTGGTCGAATCATAAAGGTTCTTCCACGGGCTTTGCTATACTCACGTTCTGGTGAGAACCATCAAAGCATCAAATGATCTGTACTTTTGTATAGCAACTGCATTAACATATGTTATTTCCAGTAAGAAGCAGTCTTCCTTGACGTATCCTATCATACCGTCGACCATGTGACAGTGCCTCACGCAGACGGACTGCACGTTGCTGTCCCACATCACTTGATAGCAATGTGAGTGGTAGTCAGGCTAGTGCGGCGCTATCACCTTCAAAACGCAGTTCTTCGAAGAATACTGGTTCTGTGTGTAACGAAGTCCGCCACTGTAATGGAATAGCAAGCAGCAGCCTCGCTGCCAGAAGACAGAAGATTTTTACGTACCCGGGTGCCTCGTGAGGACGGGAAGGAGACGGCCTCACATCAGCAGTCACCTGTGAGCTGGGATGAAGATCTGACAGCCGAAGACGGGCAAGCTGGAGTCCGTTGTTCGAGTCCGGGACACTGGCCTCCCACCGCTGCGCCGCTCCGCTGGCCGACGCACGACACTGACACGCGGCCGCATAGAGAAGAGAAAGACAGGGACGCCACATGCAAGGTATCACCATCCGATTCATGACTTCGTTCTCAGTAATTAAACGGGCCACATCACGATGAGCATCTCCAATCAACTGGGCGAAACAGCGACACGAGGCACACCGCAAGGCGAAATCAGACGCCGCCGCCCACGCAGCAGAAGGCTTCGCAAACGACACAGCTGCCGCTCTCCCAGCCAGAACAATCCAGTAAGGAAACGATTGTACAAATCTTCAGTAAAAGTTATCTTATGTGAAAATTCTGTTTCATTCTACCTTATACCCAAGCCAAGGAAGAACCCAGCCTGCCCACTTATTGTGAAGAGAGAAAAAGTAATTTATTTTGTGTTTCTCATCTTGACATAATGCTTTAGAATCAAATGCCCTTTGCAGTGATGCTCATCCTGACAACTGACTAGCATCAACAGAGGTTACCCAATTACACAGCTACAGATTCATGGCAACTGACTCATTTTGGCCGACTCTTACAGTGTACTATGTGTTTGCATACATTTTCGTAACCGTTTAGAAGCCATTGATATAAGTTGCATTTGTGCCCCTGCAAAAAGCCACAAGAAAGACAATGGTCAATGTATTTCAAAAGTACTTTTTGAGTGAGGTTTGGTCAGTGACTAACGTAATTTCCTACAATGGAAGTAGAAGTTTTGAATACGAATGCTGAGTTCATGACGAACTGGAACTGCGTTTATTCATCGCATCATCCCTTGTCATTCAGTACCAAGAACCAAACAACTAGTTCTGGGAATGGTGAATTTTTATACGCGTTTCGTGAAAGAGACAGTTACCACAAATAACTTGCGTTGTTTAACCCTCCGTTACTCGCGTGAAATTGCGTGACATCGTCACTCGCGTGGATGACTGGTGTCATACACAAAGCAAGCGGTCTATTTGTACACCTTGAACGGTTTTTATAACTGGTTTTATGATTTTTTATTAAATCTACATAAAATACATTTAATATTTGTAAACATTATAATATATTCTAACGTTTGAAGCAGTTTGACCATTAGAAGAACAAATATCTTCAGCTGAATTACTGACATTACATGGTCCCTCTGGTTGCTTACCAATGTACGGTTCCAAATTCAAAGTGTAAGCTGTTTGTACATCAACGAAAGCAAACACTTTTAACCCATACTTTGCTGGTTTGCTAGGAATATATTGCGTGGACGTGCAGTGTCCTCTAAATGCCAAAAGCTGCTCGTCAACAGTAAGATATTCACTAGGTGAAAAATATTTTTGGCAGTTGTTCGTGAATAGTTCAAGTACCTCTCTGATAGCTATGATAGCAACCAACTTTTCAATCTCTCTGCGAACACCTCTATCACGGATATTATCAAACCTCCGACATGTCAACAGAAACCTGAATCGGTTTTCACTTGTGCATAAATAACATGATTCAAGTCAGTTTCCCTTTGAGTTATCCCACAATTTCAATATACTCTTCCTAGAACATCTCAAAGGTCCACATAGATATAACAAACTAATGAAAGCTCTGATCTCTATCGCATCTGTTTGTTTAGCGTCCTTTTCCCTAGAGAAGTTACCACGAACTTAATTGATGTATATATTTGTGCATGTTGCGATAATGCTTATTATGCTTTCATCCAAGAACAAATTCAGAATTTCTATATCTGCCTTTTTTATACGAGCTTGTTTTTTGGTCCAGGGAAATGCGTAATAAAATTACAAGATCTGCCTCTAACTCTGGTGGGTTATTCATTTTTCCTCTGTGTAGTTATTCAATCTTTCCCTAAAAATAGGGATCCTCTTGAGTTACATCTTCCTGTGATTCATATTCATCGTTTTCTGACACTTCTTGTTCTGTTCCTGAATCATGACGGCTTTCATGAACACAATGCTCAGTCTCTCAGTCATCGCTATCACTGCGAGCATCTTCATCACCCAGCTCATTGAACCATTCAAGCCAGACATCAGGATCTATACTAAACTCTGTCCGAGGTTTATTGCCAATGACATTTCTTCCACAATTTAAAAAATAAAGATAATACTAGGTAATACGGAAGGTAACTGCAATCAGTTTCAACACGTCTAAATTTACGCACATGAAAGATCGATTGAATCTAGGAAAGTAATAAAGTAATACAGACTTACTTTGTTTCGGATTGTGGCAGCAGAGCTCGCGCTGTTGACAAGTGTCCTCCAGACTATAATAATGTTTCATAAACAATGTATCTTTTGTAGCTGAAAGATAACAATGATTGAAGCTAACAGCCGGAGAATTAACAGAAAGGTACTGAAAATGGCGCCAACTCAATCTAGCCCAGTCAGACAAAATTGAGCGGGAGAGTCATGTGGATGACGAATGTCACCCGCGCGAGCAACGGAGGGTTAATTAGTAAGAATGTGACGTGGAACTGGAGTGAAGTAGAAAAATGCGAGGTTGAAGTGTCAAAGGGAACTACGTTGAGAATCATATTTTATGTTGTGCATCTCCCAGGGAACAGAAAACGTTGTAGCAGAAGGATTGTCATGAGCAAATAATGGAGTGATACATGAGCATGATAATGTGTTAAAAGAAACTACTTTTGATATGTAGGACATGAAGAGGGGAACATTCACATATTTTGTGGGAACCACGATTGCTGATAATGGCAAGGAGCAGGACAAGGATCCCATCTTAAACGAAGTTAATGTGAAATGGAAAGATACGATGCAGACAATTTTAACTAATTAAGAATAATTTATTGTTCATACAGATGAATTATGGTGAAAGCAGGTGATTGTTCTACATGCCAGAAGAATTGATTAATAAATGAAAGTGGTACACACATCTAGGTCACGTGTATTTGGGGCCACGGAAATGCTAAAGTAGATTGTGTGAATCACTTCACGTCAGCAACATGGATAGACTTATAAGGAGGATGCTGAGCACTTTTGGGTCTGGTCATAGAGTCAAGCCTGGAACAGTCACGCACTGAGTACCCATGTTTACAGCTTTACGCAATGGACAACGAAACATCATTGCCACAGATATTTTAGCATTAATTCTGAGAACACATCGAAGCTACCAGTATTTACTCGTAAACGTTGAACTCAGTTCTAAGTTCGTGACCTCCACACCATGCTGGAACACAATCGGTAGATCAATAACGAATGCTTTCACTACAGGCTTCTTCACTGTGGTCAGTAGAATAAAAAGAGTACTATCGGACAACAATATACAGTTTCATTTCAGGAGTTGGAGGAATTTCATGAGTCAGAATAGGATAAAAACTATATGTATATCACTTTACCATCCAGTCTCAAAACCTGCAGTATGGATCATTAAAAGGATAATGAAGATATTCCAGTTGTGCTGCCACCATCGACACAGATCGTGGGTTGAAC
Source organism: Schistocerca piceifrons (assembly GCF_021461385.2). Lineage (NCBI taxonomy): Eukaryota > Metazoa > Arthropoda > Insecta > Orthoptera > Acrididae > Schistocerca > Schistocerca piceifrons. The sequence continues at coordinate 407,777,017 of NC_060139.1, forward strand.
ACTAAGTAAACTTCCACGAGATAATGGGGCTTTTGGGGTGCTGCTAAGAGTAGCAGCCACTGGCAGACGTTAAGAGACCCTATGGGAGATCCACCTACAGTTGGAAATGATGTACGAATAGACCGAAAGATGCAGGGAAAATTAGAAAGGGTCAGTATAAAACATTAAGTTCGCTGTTGGAGAAATAGTGTTACTGAACTCGAGGAGAAGATCGAACCAAAGCATACATCTCCTTTACATATTTTGTGGATCATACCATGTCTAAAGAATACTATATGACAATATTCCAGCACTGGAGACCTTTCAACGAGGAGACAGCATGTTTCTCACAGCAAGAAGGTTAAGGAGTGAGAAATTCTTTAAGAGATGCGAAGACAGTACATCCAATCTCATGTCCATCAGAAAAAAACGTGTATTTGTGAACAGAAGATAGATCCACGTAATTGGTTATCGTTAGATCCTATTTTGTATTATTGTGTGTGGGCTAGTTCTAAACATCGTCAGATGAGGTCAAGGAGACTGCATAACATGTGCCACAACAAGAGGCACTAGACAAAACATAGGATAGATTTAAATGATAAGGATGATATGCATTTCATTGATAATGAATTTTAGTGAGCCAGTTGTGACGTAACCCTATTCCAATAGGGATCTGCGTGACTGAGCCATTTGTGAGGTACCACTGTACCATTGGTATCAGGCTGATGAGTAGGAAGAGGCGCTACTTTTAAATAAAGATACGTATTATTAGTACCCGTGGTCTAGTGGTAGCGTCTTTGATTCATAATCAAAACGTCGTCGGTCCCGGGTTCGATTACCGCTACTGCCTAAATTTTGATAAAAAATCAGCATTGGCGGCCGAAGACTTCCGGCATAAGAAGTCAGCCTCATTCTGCCAACGGCCTTGTCAAAGAGGGCGGAGGAGCGGATAGAGGTTCAGGGCACTCTCTTGTCCTTGGGGTGGGAAATTGCCCCTAAAGGCGGAAGAATCAGCAATGATCAACGACGTGAGGAAGCAGAAGGCAATGGAAACCACTGCATTAAAGTCACGTAACGTGTATCCACAGGACATGTGGCCTGTAATTGAAGAAGTGTCATGATGTTCTCTCCAGTGGCAAAAGAGTCCGGAATAGTCCCCCATTCGGATCTACGGTAGGGGACTGCCAAGGGGGAGGTTACCATGAGAAAAAGATTGAATAATCAACGGAAGGATAACGTTCTACGAGTCGGGGCGTGGAATGTCAGAAGCTTGAACGTGGTAGGGAAACTAGAAAATCTGAAAAGGGAAATGCAAAGGCTCAATCTAGATATAGTAGCGGTCAGTGAAGTGAAGTGGAAGGATGACAAAGATTTCTGGTCAGATGAGTATCGGGTAATATCAACAGCAGCAGAAAATGGTATAACAGGTGTAGGATTTGTTATGAATAGGAAGGTAGGGCAGAGGGTGTGTTACTGTGAACAGTTCAGTGATCGGGTTGTTCTAATCAGAATCGACAGCAGACCAACACCGACAATGATAGTTCAGGTATACATGCCGACGTCGCAAACTGAAAATGAACTGATAGAGAAAGTGTATGAGGATATTGAAAGGGTAATGCAGTATGTAAAGGGGGACGAAACTCTAATAGTCATGGGCGACTGGAATGCAGTTGTAGGGGAAGGAGTAGAAGAAAAGGTTACAGGAGAATATGGGCTTGGGACAATGAATGAAAGAGGAGAAAGACTAATTGAGTTCTGTAACAAGTTTCAGCTAGTAATAGCGAATACCCTGTTCAAGAATCACAAGAGGAGGAGGTATACTTGGAAAAGGCCGGGAGATACGGGAAGATTTCAATTAGATTACATCATGGTCAGACAGAGATTCCGAAATCAGATACTGGATTGTAAGGCGTACCCAGGAGCAGATGTAGACTCAGATCACAATATAGTAGTGACGAAGAGTAGGCTGAAGTTCAAGACATTATTCACGAGGAATCAATACGCAAAGAAGTGGGATACGGAAGTAATAAGGAATGACGAGATATGTTTGAAGTTCTCTAACGCTATAGATACAGCAATAAGGAATATCGCAGTAGGCAGTACAGTTGAAGAGATATGGACATCTCTAAAAAGGGCCATCACAGAAGTCGGGAAGGAAAACATAGGTACAAAGAAGGTAGCTGCGAAGAAACCATGGGTAACATAAGAAATACTTCAGTTGATTGATGAAAGGAGGAAGTACAAACATGTTCCGGGAAAATCAGGAATACAGAAATACAAGTCGCTGAGGAATGAAATAAATAGGAAATGCAGGGAAGCTAAGACGAAATGGCTGCAGGAAAAATGTGAATACATCGAAAAGATATGATTGTCGGAAGGACAGACTTAGCATACAGGAAAGTCAAAACATCCTTTGGTGACATTAAAAGCAACGGTGGTAACATTAGAGTGCAACAGGAATTCCACTGTTAAATGCAGAGGAGAGAGCAGATAGATAGAAAGAATACATTGAAAGCCTCTATGAGGGTGAAAATTTGTCTGATGTGATAGAAGAAGAAACAGGGGTCGATTTAGAAGAGATAGGGGATCCAGTATTAGAATCGGAATTTAAAAGAGCTTTGGAGGACTTACGGTCAAATAAGGCAGAAGGGATAGATAACATTCCATCAGAATTTCTAAAATCATTGGGGGAAGTGGCAACAAAACGACTATTCACGTTGGTGTGTAGAATATATGAGTCTTTCGATATATCATCTGACTTTCGGAAAAGTATCATCCACACAATTCCGAAGACGGCAAGAGCTGAAAAGTGCGAGAATTATCGCACAATCAGCTTAACAGCTCATGCATCGATGCTGCTTACAAGAATAATATACAGAAGAATGGAAAAGAAAATTGAGAATGCGCTAGGTGACGATCAGTTTGGCTTTAGGAAAAGTAAAGGGACGAGAGAGGCAATTCTGACGTTACGGCAAATAATGGAAGCAAGGCTAAAGAAAAATCAGGACACTTTCATAGGATTTGTCGACCTGGAAAAAGCGTTCGACAATATAAAATGGAGCAAGCTGTTCGAGATTCTGAAAAAAGTAGGGGTAAGGTATAGGGAGAGACGGGTCATATACAATATGTGCAACGACCAAGAGGGAATAATAAGAGTGGACGATCAAGAACGAAGTGCTCGTATTAAGAAGGGTGTAAAATAAGGCTGTAGCCTTTCGCCCCTACTCTTCAATCTGTACATCGAGGAAGCAATGATGGAAATGAAAGAAAGGTTCAGGAGTGAAATTTAAATAAAAGGTGAAAGGATATCAATGATACGATTCGCTGATGACATTGCTATCCTGAGTGAAAGTGAAGAAGAATTAAATGATCTGCTGAACGGAATGAACAGTCTAATGAGTACACGGTATGGTTTGAGAGTAAATCGGAGAAAGACGAAGGTAATGAGAAGTAGTAGAAATGAGAACAGCGAGAAACTTAACATCAGGATTGATGGTCACGAAGTCAATGAAGTTAAGGAATTCTGCTACCTAGGCAGTAAAATAACCAATGACGGACGGAGCAAGGAGGACATCAAAAGCAGACTTGGCATTTCTGGCCAAGAGAAGTCTACTAATATCAAATACCGGCCTTAATTTGAGGAAGAAATTTCTGAGGATGTACGTCTGGAGTACAGCACTGTACGGTAGTGAAACATGGACTGTGGGAAAACCGGAACAGAAGAGAATCGAAGCATTTGAGATGTGGTGCTATAGACGAGTGTTGAAAATTTGGTGGACTGATAACGTAAGGAATGAGGAGGTTCTACGCAGAATCGGAGAGGAAAGGAATAAGTGGAAAACACTGATAAGGAGAAGGGACAGGATGATAGTACATCTGCTAAGACATGAGGGAATGACTTCCATGGTACTAGAAGGAGCTGTAGAGGGCAAAAACTGTAGAGGAAGACAGAGATTGGAATACGTCAAGCAAATAATTGAGGACGTAGGTGGCAAGTGGTATTCTGAGATGAACAGGAAAGGAATTCGTGGGGGGGGCCGCATCAAACCAGTCAGTAGACAGATGACAAAAAAAAAAAAAAAAACAAAAAAAATACGTCAATCTGGCGAGTGTAGGATTTGTAAATATTTTTCATGTTTTACTCTCCTGTTAACAGCCGGCCGCGGTGGCCGAGCGGTTCTAGGCGCTGCAGTCCGGAACCGCGGGACTGCTACAGTCGCAGGTCCGAATCCTGCCTCGGGCATGGATGTGTGTGATGTCCTTAGGTTAGTTAGGTTTAAGTAGTTCTAAGTTCTAGGGGACTGATGACCTAAGGATTGTACATCTGAACTATTGGTGGAAACCCATGCTGATATAAGCAAAAAAGAGATTCTACGTCTGAACTATTGGAGGAAACCCTTGCTGATGTAAGCAAAAAAGAGATTTTCATGCAGACGATCAAAATGTTTAATCTCCAGGACGTGTAAGTAGTGGTAGGACAAAACAAAGTTAAGAAATTAGGAATGGTATGATGTGCTAAGATAGTCTGTAGGTTAAAAGGAATATGATGTGCAGAACCTTTAATGGTAAAGGTGAGCACTCATTTGTGTACGCTTATGCAGAAAAATCAGATGGCATAGTAGGTGAGAGAGTAGTTGTAAAAGGTAAATAAAATCGTAGGAAGAATAGTGACACTGAGCAGCAAGCGAAAGGTTAATCATCAGGAAAAAAGCGATGGTAACCATCAGACAAGAAGTGAAGGTGAAGGAGAAGATTGATACGGTAGTATTGACAACATTAGTAGAATGGCCACAAAAGATATATTGGCCTAATAGTTGGCTGCAAACAGAAGAATTATTCTATGATAATGTATAATGACTCAGAATTAAACAAGAATTTGGCCCACATTGTTTGTGGTTTATTTGTCGATAGAAAAAGCAAATGGAAATAAAATCTGATAGAAGAAATTAAGTATTGAAAGTAACTAGAAAGCAGAAATGAATTGGTATATAAATGATGCATTACAGTTTTCATGAATTAATTGTAAGAAAGAGGAATGGCCTTTGATGAAGGAATGTAATGTTGTTCTTCAATATCTGTTTGTAATGTCTTTTTGTAACGCTGTTCAAGTTCGCTTCAGTTACGCATCAAGCAGGAGAGACAGTTGGATCAAGATAACAGGTAACTGAGTTAAATAAAGAGATCTGCTATAAAATGCAGTTTCAGTTTCTACGTGTTTTAAACATTAGATGGCTGCAAACTTCAAATAATCACGTCACTCCTTATCACTAAAGAAACTGGTGAAAGATCACTCAAAAGCCTAAGATAAAGTGTAGTCAAAGCACACAAATTTGTTGCTATGCTTGCATGTCCCGTTTGACACAGGTGTATGTGTACGTTGTAGATTCCTGACTGTCGGCAGAAATACATCAAAGCTGTAATCTGGCAGATACAACATATAAAGCTGTGCTCATTGTTTTTCCCACCAAGGTAGAGTTATTCTTCACGATGCAGTGGAGCTATCGGCAGGGTTATGTCTTAGAAGGAAGGAAGGGAGCAAAATACTTGCAGTTTTGTAATAGATTTGTATTTCCGGCTAACAGTACTCTCACATATAGTTCCCATTGGTAGCTACTCTGCCGTGTGGTGCGGCAGAGAGTGATTTAAATAATAATGCTGCACTCAGAAAAATCTGGATTTACTGTTATAGTTTTAGGGTCAAGAGATTTTAGACTTTAAATATTTCACCGCCCTTCCAGAGTTAACACAATCCTCTTATAGTGAGAACGCAAGCAGCATTTACGTCACGTATGCGGTAATGTTCACATTCATCATTCAGTCGGTGTGTCAGGCTATCGCGTGCAAGGGATTTATTAACCTTCACCCGTACGCTGTATGCCGCTAGCTCACTTCCAGGTTGTCCAAAGCGGGCTTTTTTCATTGTAGCTCCTATCTGAATTAATTACAGTCTCTTCTCCATGTACTTCTATTGGATATTAGTTCGACCCAGTCTTATAGATGTATGCTAAAACTAGGCCAGTGAAATAATCATTTTAGCAGTATTGGATACCGGAAGACCATGAAGAAGATCCTAGCAGAGCGGTCAAAATGTCGATTATTTTAGAGGAAATATGACGCGGTCTAAGAACCAAGAAGCTTTTAACTTTAGTGACAATGGCCACGAAAACCTACAGACTTACTTAATCACTTTAGGAGTTTTTCCTTCCTGATGCACCTGTTAGATCTACGTTCCAAAAAATATTCAATGTCGCCTCCTCTACGGTTCAGTAGCTCCGATCAGGATGCGGAGTGGTTACACGAAAATAAAATCTCTGTAATGGACTGGCCTGCACAGAGTCCAGACCTGAATCTTGGGATGGATTGTAACGCCGACTTCGTGCCAGGCCTCATCGTCCGACATCGGTACCTCTCTTCAGTGCGGCAGTCCGTGAAGAATGGGCTGCCATTCCCCGAGAAACCTTCCAGCACCTGATTGAATGTATGCCTGCGAGAGTGGAAGCTGTCATAAAGGCTAAGGGTGGGCCAACACCATGAATTCCAGCATTACCGATGGAGGACGCGACGAACTTTTAAGTCATTTTCAGCCAGGTGTCCGGATACTTTTGTTCACATACTATAGCTTCCACTGATAGGAGTCCCTTTAGAGTTTTCTTTCGTAGAATCTTTATATTTAGTAAAAACTCTTTCTAACTGTATATAATCTCTCAATTTTGAACATATTACTCCATGGACGAGCATAAAACGTTAATAGCATAATATTGCGACCACTGCCTTTACCAACTAGACAAAATAAAAATCGGTATTCACATATTTCCATACATTCTGAAGTTATTCCAACATTCTATAGTCCGGTGCACCATAGTAGACAAAAATAAGTGTTACTAATTATTTTCATGGTTTCAGAGTTGTGCACAAGAAAAGTTTAATGTTTTTGAGAAGAGCTCCTGCATTAAATCATGCAATAATTGCGCGCCTTTCAGGAACAGCCACGTGTGCGACCTCATCAGCAGGTCATACAGTATCCCGAAATTTGTCGAGGGACACTGTCTACTGTGCAGATAACTACCCTAGGTTTTGATTCTGATGTAACAGACGGAAATCATGTGTGTTGAAACAGGTTATGAAATATGAGTAAAAGTTTCTATTGTTACTTCGTATTTCCCAAAATATGAATTGTTAACTGTTAGTGAGCCAAAGGTTCGCATGGATTTTAATGTAAAAAACCTCTGACGAAATAGCTTTATGGATTCCCGAATAAGGACAACTAGTCACCTTCGAAATAACTTGCAGTTCACCACCGCTAATGAACTCGTCGTTGACGTGACGTTCTTTCTTGCTAACGTTTTCCATACCCATTCGCCATTTTATACCCAAGAAAACTTACCGCCAGTTACTACGAAGCGAATATTGTGGATTTTCGCCTTGTGATTGGAAGAACGGTAAATTAAGCACGAAAGGCCCTATCTATGGCGGGCACAGTTCCTTTCTTTCGTGACATGATTTAATGTTTACTTATCTGAAATCTACGGAGGAATGCAATAATTTCCAGAAACGGAAATTTATAATTAATTAGGACTGATGTGTCACATGGTAAACGGGGTTCGTTGTGTGATCCTACACTGTTAATTAATAGCTCTGTTGCAGAAACAATGGCGACGAAGTGAAGGATATATAAAAGACAACCTATGGTGTATTTGCTTAAGGAAAGACGCAGTTTTCACGTTAATTACAAGATTAAACTGGTGTAATGCAGAAGTTACCTAGCAAAGACAGAGGCTCTGCCATGTGAGTGAGATTTGTCAGAGTGTCACCAGAAGCAGTCAACTTTCCAGAGCAATGAAGCGGAGAAACAACAGAAGTTCACGAAATACCGCGTATAAAGGAACGAGTGGAAGCGACGAATCCATGTATCGATATTAGACAGATCGTTGTGATTATTTAGTTTTCAGATTACAGTGTAGTGATTGATTCCATAATTAATGACAGAGAATTACTTGTTCCAGTAAAGCATGTTATCTGCCGTAACCTTGGATTTTCTGGAAACAGTGGTTGTCGCTTTTTCACTCGCAGAATTAAGAAGAACTTGAAGAAGTCATTTATGACCAACAACGTTTGAGGAAACTAATGAAATAGACATCAGCTAGAGCCCACTTGACGGTGGTACCACATCTACGCCTGTTAAGCGAGATTATGGTCAGTATTACATATGTGTGGTAAAAGAAATCGCCCTAGTTCTTTCGCAGCCCGCTAGAGGGAACTGCTGTCGTTCATGCAATGTCCGTTAAACATTAGTTTAGTTTGAATTCTTCACTGACATTTGCACTTGTTTACCGACAACGTAAATGCACAGAAGATGTTACAAATTTATAAAAATGTTTGATGACGACTACCAAACGCTGGTTAATGGACAAAAATGAAGATGGGATACTGCAGAACAATGATCCGAAACACCGCAGCAGGCTTTTCGGAGGCTGGAAAAAGGAGAGAGGTGTGCAGCTAGTGGATTGGCCCTCACAGTCGCTGACGGTGATCCTATTGAGAATGTATCTTACCACATAAAAAAGAAACTGCAGGAAAAAGATGCTCACTTAGAAACAACTCTCAAACCCAATTCGTTTGGAGGTCTTTCCACGTCAATACGAGGAGAAGTTCGTTTCAAGCATGCCTCGCTGATGCCTAGCAATTATCGATGCTGCGGATTACAGGACGTATTTTTAATTGTAACTGCATTTTTGTTTTGTTCCTGTACATTGCAAGTATATTTTTTAAGTCTGCTGACATAAAATTTTTTTACTGATCGACCCGACCATGACCTTACTTAACAGACTGTAGACAGCAGTCACGTGAAATTCTTCGTTCAGCTAATGTATCTCGAAATTAGTCATATTACGTTTACATTTCTGTTACTTAGACCTATTTAGAGCAATTAGTAGACAAATTTAGGCCGAATTCTTGGCTCACAGGTTTGGTTAAGAAGCCATAGATTTATTTGCATAAAATTCAGTTTTAGTAATTTGAAGATATGCACTTGTAAGAACCTATCCTATGTTAGTTGAATGGAATTCTTTGGGCGTGGATGCGGCCAGAGCTGAGGGTAGCCTGACTTCTCCCTTACCGACACCCGTGTTTTCCTAATGATGGGCTTCTGGGTGTCGTGCCGAGTGGGTCTTTGTGTTTAATGAACAACATTTCGACGGTCGACTTAGCCGCCTTCGTCATGTGCCGCGAATTTTGCTGTCTGTGTACTGCCTGCCTGGGCTCCAACCGGACTGCGAACTGTTGTTGGAAAAAACAATTCGTCAGAACACCGGGAAGCACACCATCAATCAGTCGACAGATTGTGTTTTCCATTTTGTTTCATAATTTATTCACATTTTTCATGTTACATGGTTTATGCTCGCTGTATCCCGCACAAATTTGAAACGTTACATTTATTTACAAAGTAACACGTTTCACAGTTCACACCTGTGAACTAAATGCGTGTGTACTTTTCTTTGGTTTGTATTCAAATGTTCGTCTATCACACGGTACTATCTATCTTCTTTGCCACTCAATACAGGAACGCTCGATTCTCCCTACGCGAACGCCCAGGCCAAAAAAAAGGACCGATTACATACTTACAGAGGTTAGATCTTTACGTACCAAATTTCCTGCCATTACCCTAATACTTTCAATTTAATTGTTTGCGACATCGCCATATATACCCGAACTATTGTTGTTAATTTTGGTCGCCTTCCTTCCTTTTCATGACGAATCCTTCTTCAGTTACATGTTTTTCAGCTGCTATTGATATTACTTTGTACTTCTTTCCGTTTAACATCACTGACACCACACGGCATTCAGATTGATCTTTCGTACTTCCTTTTCCAGATTTTCTAGCTTCGCTACCACATTAAGACTTGTGACATTTCATGCTCTGACTCTTAAAACGTTACCCTTTCGCTTGTTACTCAACCCTTTTGTCATGAAGACATCCCCATTTGCGGTTTCCTACCTGACATTGTAATGGTGGACTAATTCGCATTCTTTGGAAAATGGAGGGACCGTTTTGCTACCTTTTTCAGCCAGGCCTTGTGAATTCACATTATGTGCGTCAAAAAATACCAAGCGTTAATAGACTACTGTTTACAATGGATGAATGTCGTCGACAAAGGATCAAATAGTGCCATTTCGGAAGTTGGTGGCACCTATACAGCAGATAAAAAACTACCAGTAGTGTTGATGTCGTCTTCAGTGGGAAGACTGGTTGATGCAGCTCTCTATGTTAATCTATCCTGCGGCAAGCCTCTTCATCGCCGAATAACTATGGGAACTTGTAGCAATCTGAATCAGCTTACTGTATTCATCTCTTGGACACCCCTTACGATTTTTAAACCATACTTTCCTCTAATATTAAATTCGTGAACCCTTGATGTTTCAGAATGTGTTGTATCAACCGGTAGCTTCATTTACTCAGGTTGTCATTAGTTACGAGATCTACTCCTCTAATCTTCAGCATTCTTCTGCAGCGCCACAATGCAGAAGCTTCTATTCTCTTCATGTCTAAAGTCTTTATCGTCTCTGTTTCTTTCGCTTTCATGCATGGCCATACCCAATGCAAATACTTTCAGAAATGAGTTCCTGACATTTAAATCTATATTTGATGTTAATAAGTTTATGTACTTTTCTATACTTTTTCTACCATTGACAATCCTCCTGATGACGACATTCTCCAGAGTAGTCCCCGCCCGGAAATCCTAATAAGGAACTATTTTACCTCCGGAATGTTTAACCCAAGAGGATACCATCGTCATTTAACCATGCATTAAAGCTGCATGCCCTCTGTGAAAATTGCAGCTGTAGTTTCCACTTTTCTTTCAGCCGTTCCCAGTACATGGGAAACAAGGCAATTTTTGTTGATCTTTCAAGATCAGAGCTGTCAGTCATCCAGACTGTCGCCCCTGCAACTACTGAAGAGGCTGCTACCCCTCCTCAGGAACCACATGTGCGTCTGGTCTCTTAACAGATAACCCTCCTTTGCTGTCCCATCCACGGGACGGCTATCAGCTCTGCAGACGCACGCAAGCCACCCCGACGAACAGCAAGACCCTGGTTCATGGAGGGATTACTTATTGTATTCTGGAATATTTGTCTCAATTAAATTCATCCCTTGTCGATATTTTGATTTTTATATCTCGGGTCGTTAATGAAAATGTAGGTGTGTCGACACAACTGAAGACTCCTTATACATATTTGCATTCTAAATTGCATTCTCCTATATGTCTACGACATAAAGTGTGTTACCGACCTTCCTTTCATCAGCACAATCTCACAATATCGAGTTAGACAATAATGTCCATTCTGGTGGTGATCGTTCCTCGGGCTGACCTGCTCGTCATCTCTCCCTGTGTTGGGGCGCACATGCGGTATTTACAGCGGGATTCGAGCTAAAACAAACGCTGCAGGAATTATAGCAAGTGTACCGGCCGTACAGATCAGGAAAAACTGCAAGGCGTTGACAGTCAGACGGCCGCATACGTACGCCAGCGGAAGCATTGGCCATTGCTTTGCTGTACATCAATTCAGTTCTCACACTGTCTTTACTACAAGCTCGTCATTGTCGATGTTAAAGACGGCATAATAAACGATAATTCCACCCTATAACGACAAGCCAACAAAGGGAAAGTTATTTGTCTTATATTAGGAAGTGATGGAATATCTCCATACATTTGTTGAGCGTTGCCGAATTCTAGTTAACTCATTCGTGTAACTGTTATCTGTATTGAAAACGTATAGTCCGAAAGCCAATACAGTGCAAGGGATTCTCGTTCTCTTGCAGACTGTCCTATCCGTACACCTGATCAATTCGTATTTGTTACTGACGAGGCATTTGTCATATGTGATAGTTCCTTAGCATTGTTTTCTGACAAAATTGCACGCCTCGAAAAAGAAGTATGCGCCGACTAAATAATCACCTGTCAGAAGGGTGAAACATTTTGCAGTGCTGATTCAGTGAGGTTCTGAAGGTACCGACAGGAGATGTGGAACCATCCCGACTCCAATGCCGTGGCCAGCTGCACTAGCTTTTTTCGGTTGGGGATACTTTGAGCATCCGCCCGATCGATGATTTTCTACGGATTTTAGACTGGGTTTAAATCCTGGGAGTCTAACGTCCAAGGGAGTACGGTGAACTCATGCTGGTGCTCTTCAAACCACACAAATACATTAAAAGCTGTGTGACGCGTTGCATTGTCCTGCTTCTAGATGACATCGCCACAAGAAAAATCAAACGTAACGTAATGGTGTACTTGGTCTCGAAAGGCTAGATACATACTTTTATTGATCCACTGTGCCTTCCAGAATGACAAGGTCATCCAGGGAAAAACACGAAAGCCTTTGGCGGACCATGACGCTTTTTGCTTCAGACGATTCAAGCCGTACACGCTTAACACAATTCATCTGGAAAGGCCATCTGTCACCATTCAGTGGACAACCAGTTGCGGTATTGGCATGATAACACCAGCCTTCGTCTCCGATGAACAGCACTCAGCATGGATGCATGGACCAGACGCTTGCTGCGAAGGCCCACAAGCACTAACGTTTGCCGAACGGTCGTTGAGGAGATACCGTTGATAGCCCCTTTGTTCATCTGGGCTCCCAGATAGCCAACAGTTGAACATCTACCAGTATTTTCGCCCTCACTCATCTCCGCAGCCGTCATTCGCCCGTGTCAGTTGTGGCCCGCGGTGAACCGCAGCTGCCGTGGTGCTGGTTTTGGATAGCGCCATTTTACCATGTACGATACACCTTAACGACGATGGCCTGCGAACGGTTAGCAATCTTAGCCATATCGGAAATGCTTCCACCCTTTGTCCGATAGCCAATGAGCACAGCCGCTTGGATGTCAGATAAATCGTTCCGTCTCCGCATTATGTCAACGACTGAAAGCGTTATATACCCTCCACTGACAGTGCTGTCACCTGCTGTCCGTAAGTGGTTATTGCACATTGACGCTGTTCATAGGCGAGGGTCACATTAATGTGATCGGACGTTGCAGTTCCATCTTCTGATACTCTCTATCAATGAGTTCTGTGGTAATTGCTTCAACCACTCTGTGATCATGCCCCTGTTTCTACTGACCTCAGTATTTAGTAAATACACCGACACTTCTCCAGAAATAACAGCTCATAGTCCACATAACTCACGTTCCCCATCATGACTGAAACGATCTGCTCAGGACAGCGTTGGCGTATCGCCACTGAGGCAGCTGGGAACCCTGCAGCGAACTGGGCCAGGTCGCGCTTTTCTGCGTGGAAACTTGGCGACACGGCCGGCCAGTACAGCAGCGGCACGTGTTTTAGCAGCGGCGGCGTTGTGCTATCTTTGGATTCTGTGATTTCCTGGCGTCCTGGTAGGAGGCGCGAGACCTGATTTGCTCGTTTTATCGCTGTTTGCCAGTGAGGAAAAGGAGGGAACCGTGTCGCGGTCGGAGTTGGTGTTGGCACGAGAAGGCAGCAGGTACGGACTGAGGGGCCGGTCTGCTGAGACGGCGGCAGTTGGAGCCACTTCATGTGTTCGGAGCCGTATGCACGATAGCATACTAGGTTTTCGAGAGAGAGTGCACCAGAAATTTGGCTTCTGGGGTGTTCTCGCGGTGTGCAGTGTGGATGTTGGCGACCGGAGAAGTGCTCTGAATGATGGCATATGGAGTACTAAAGTAGTTATGGTGCGTTTTGTGTTTATTCCCTCGCCTGTGGAGTTTGAAGATAAAGTTTTTTGCAATTACTGTAATCTACTTGAGGCTGCAACTCTTATTTTGTTGATTACTTAGTGATTTCTACTTACGTATGTATAAGCACTTGGTCTGTTAGTATCTCCAAGTCATTCTCGGATTACAAGAATGTTGAGATAGCTGAGCCACTGACTGAGGTGGTAAATTTGTCTCTGAACTGTTCTGCTACATCTGTTCATGCGCACTGGTGTTTCCATTTGTTGTTTCTTAGTTTTAAGTCATTCCTTACCTGTTGTAAGACTGAGCAATGTTGAATCAGATTTGATGTTTTAAGCTAATATTCTTCTAAATTTGTGTTAGATGGGTTTAAATCTTGAGGATCTGCAACCTCAATTATATCTGCAAATGCTGAACCTGAAGTCCTCGCCAGACGAGCAAGCTCGTATCTATTATTCTGTAGTTTCAAAAGTGTATTCTATGTCTGTTCATAAGTCTGCTGTTGGTAATCGAAAGTTTCTTAACCTTTCATGTTAGAAGATTTAGTATAGTAATTGAAATTTTACAATTATAAGGATTAAGCCTTATTCACTTACCTTACAGCTTGTTTGTATTGTATCGTATGCTAACCGAGGACCTAGAAACGACGGAGAGGCTCCGTCCCCGCCGCAGCCGCAGTGATCCACAACCACACGACGACTACCGCAGTCCACTTCACCACACCGCCGCCCCACACCGAACCTAGCGTTATTGTGCAGTTCGGGCAACGGTGGACCCCCCAGGGAACGTCTCACACCAGATGAGTGTAACCCCTATGTTTGCGTGTTAGAGTTATGGTGGTGTACGCGTACGTGGAGAATGTCTGCGCAGAAATCGCTGACATAATGCAGCTGAGGCGGAATAATGGGAACCAGCCCCCATTCGCCGAGGCAGATGGAAAACCGCCTGAAAACTATCCACAGACTGACCGGCTCCCCGGACCTCGACCCAAGTCCGCGTTAGACTGCTCGGTTAACCGAGTGGGTTCAAAATGGTTCAAATGGCTCTGAGCACTATGGGACTTAACATCTGTGGTCATCAGTCCCCTAGAACTTAGAACTACTTAAACCTAACGACATCACACACATCCATGCCCGAGGCAGGATTCGAACCTGCGACCGTAGCAATCGCTCGGTTCCGGACTGAGCGCCTAGAAGCGCTAGACCACGGCGGCCGGCTAACCGAGTGGGCCTAACTTAGAGTTTAGTAATAGCTTATCCAACATTACGCTACTTTAAGGGCTTTATTAAGTCTTGAAAGACATGAACACCTTATTGCAGGAGCTCTTGACTTTAGTGTCGTAATGTGTATGCCATTTATTGACAGCTATGGCTTCTGTGCCGTGACACTGTAATTGACGCGGAGCTTGCCTACGTGTATGTACTCCGTATTTCGGCATGTGTTGGTGCCCAGACGGCGTCTACGCTAGCCGTTAGGTCTCGCTAGAGTTTGGATACCAGCCGCAGCTATTAAACAAGACATCCGGATATTTTGTTTGAGGAGTGGTTTTATGTAACTGCCTTTCCGAGCTTGCTCTGTCTTGTGATCTAACGTAAAGAACCTAAGAATCTATTTCTGAACTTGAGTTCACAAACGTTTACTGTACTATAAATTTGAACCTTTAAATTAGAAATGTAATTCACTCCTCTGACTGTCAGCTTGGCCGAACTTGTCGCACACTTCTTGAATCTCCTTGGGAGATTACCAGACTTAGAGTGTAAAATTGTCCTTTTTCTCGGAGGATTGATTCTTATTCTTCGTTGTTGTGTATGTTAATGTGGGAATTAAAATTGAAAGGAAGGTCAGCGTTGGCCGTAATATTAATGTTTTATTGATAGCAGAATCGATTTTCGATCACATAGTGATCATCTTCAGTGCTGCGGTGAACAAATTAAACTCAGACACAACATCAATATTACGGCTAACGCTGACCTTCCTTTTAATATAACACATACGGTCGTTGTGCACACAGCA
This sequence comes from Schistocerca piceifrons, assembly GCF_021461385.2. Lineage (NCBI taxonomy): Eukaryota > Metazoa > Arthropoda > Insecta > Orthoptera > Acrididae > Schistocerca > Schistocerca piceifrons. Next base: position 407,792,717 of record NC_060139.1, read on the forward strand.
CTCCATGGAGTCGCCAAACAGTTAATGTAGGAATCTTCACTTAACTCCATTGTTATATTTGTTTAGGTTTTATTTAAGGACCTCACGTCAGTTTAAAATTTTGGATTACTTTAACCTGTTGTCTACTGAGTTTTAAGAGTGACCCCTGAGGCTTTTGAGTAGCTTCGTCCTATTTATTGTGATAAACAGTTCAAATGGCTCTGAGCACTATGCGACTTAACTTCTGAGGTCATCAGTCGCCTAGAACTTAGAACTAATTAAACCTAACTAACCTAAGGACATCACACACATCCATGCCCGAGGCAGGATTCGAACCTGCGACCGTGGCGGTCACGCGGTTCCAGACTGAAGCGCCTAGAACTGCACGGCCACACCGGCCGGCTTGAGAAACAGTAGTTGTTTAGTTATTGTTATTTCATTTTAAATTTACTTGTGTGGCAAGTCTGCTTTAGCTGTCGCAGCGGTCGCAAGCTAAGTTTGCTCCGTGAACGTTCAGTGCTTACACCAGTGTTTTCGTATTTCGTGCTCGTTTATTGACGTTTTGCACGTGAATTAAGCGTTATCAATTGAGCATTTGGTCTTCGTTCGTGTCATCTTTCTACGTAGAACCGTTGGGGTTTCGGCGTTGTCCGAGATTTCTTCGCTGCAGAACACCATGGCAAACTCCGTGAGAAAAAACACCGTGATTTTCACCTTCGACAAGTACACCCGTCGAGTACAGCCCTCTGCACTTGAAATACACGACTGGAATACCGAGGTAATTGGCCTTCATTCTGAATCTGTTCATACCATGCAGCTAGACTCTGATGAATACTGCATTTTTGTAAAGTTTAACGATTCCGTGAGTGTAGACCGCCTTCTGGCAAACTTTGGTTATGAAACGGAATTTATACACCGTGATGGTACTAAAAGTACTGTCAAACTCCGGAATTCCGAGTCTGTAATTAGGAATGTTAGGGTTTTGAATATTCCCGTAGAAGTAGACAACTCGAAAATTAAAGATGTCCTTTCAAAGTATGGGGTTGTCAGACAAATAGTCAACGAAAGGTGGGCTTCGCATTTCAAGCTGCAGTGCTTTAACGGCATTCGCTCCGTGGAGATGGAAGTGAAGGCAAACATTCCCTCCCACATCTTTGTTGACGGGCACAAGGCGCATGTTATGCACTCAGGGCAAACCCCTACATGTCATGTATGTAACGAGTCTGGTCACCTACGTCAGGACTGCCCTCGCCGTGTTTTTGTGCTAGCAAATAACCTTACGCAACGCCGGAAATTAACACTCAACGATTTGTTGCCAGCCAGTAATACAACAGAGCTGGCGGCTGTCTTGGATCCTGTTACTACCTCTGAAAATGTTGCACTTAATGTTAATGACTTTCCGTCTTTAAAATCTGCATTAACTGCTGAAATTCCGTCCCGTGACAGCGAAATTCACACTAAAAAGCGTCCTCTAGAGGACACTGAAAAAAATGTTGATGAGGACTCTTCCTGTGAAACACCCGATGCCAGGAGGCCGAAGCCCAGTCCTGAAGATCTGTTGGAAGCGGAAAAAGGAGATGGAATGCAGGTCGATGTGGCTCCCACTTCCGCACAAGGACTTATACCGCCACGAACAGATAGTGACGCAGCTGGTAGTGACCTTTCACTGAAATGTGACCCCGAGCCTGAGGTCACGGCTGAAATAACCGCATCAAGCGCACAACCCATACAGTGCGAACAGTACGAGGAAGTACAAAGTAAACAACCTGCTGACTCCGAAGCGCAAAGCCGCGCCGAAGGAGGAAATAAACAAGCATCACCGCCTCGCCAGCAAGACAACACAACAGACACCACGCCGGAACCAACCATTGACGACTCGCAAGTCACCGCCGTTGCCCAATTCAGCCACCGCTGGCGGCTGCGACCGACACCGGGTCTTGCTGTGACGCGTCATCAAGCGAAAGCCACACCAGAGAAGAAAGACATCAAGAAAAAGAATATTAAATATGAAGTCATCAGGGCCAACACTGACGAATAGAAAGAGAATGGCCACAGTGACTTATAGCAATGCATTGTCAGGATTTCAGGATACTTTTCTTCTCAAGAACTTTGTTTAAAAGCAGTGCAAATTTTTCTAGGAAGTTAGTACATGTAATGGGCACACAGCTTGTAAAGATCGTGCCTTGTAGGGAAGCACGTTGCTGCTATAATCATACCGATCCTCATCCCAAATAGTTTCTTCTGGTATGTCTGTGATGTAAGCTTATAGCATTAGTACTATTAACATTAATAAAATATAGTCACCCTTGAAATTGGCAGCACTAAAAGAATTCTTGTACCAGTCCGGGACAAATTTAGCGTTGCTACAAGAAGTTGCGATAACGGAATTTCGGATCCCAGGCTTTTTTGAAATTGTTAATGTTTCTACGGAAGCCAATATCGGTACAGCCATTCTTATAAGGGAAGGTATTCCGGTGACTGAAATCGAACGACTGGAATCAGGAAAAGCGATAGGCATAAATATTTTCGATGTGACAGTGCTTAACCTTTACGCCCCATCAGGAAATTCCCACAAATTGGATCGTGCGAAGTTTTTTCAAGATGAACTGATTTATTTATTGAGGAAAAATCCGTGTTCTCTTATACTAGGTGGAGATTTTAACTGTGTTTTAAACTAGAAAGATCAACAACCCAACTTCAACTACTCGCCACAGTTAAAAAAGTTTGTAAGTGATCTACACCTTAAGGATGTGTGGGAACTTCAGCACCTGACGTCAGTCGGGTTCACGTATATAACCAGCCACTCCCGCAGCAGACTAGATAGAATTTACGTGTCACCAAATTTGCAAAATTATTTATTAAACGTTGAAACTATTCCCGTGTTTTTTAGCGATCACAGTACACTTTTAACTTGCTTTAATTTAAGTGTACAGTCAACCCGTCGATTCAGAGGCCAATGGAATTTAAATATCTCTGTTTTAACTGACGAAGAACAGGAACAGGAAATAAGTGTAGCGTGGACTATGTGCCTCCGCACAGTAGACAAGCACCCAACAATCATTGACTGGTGGACTAGGAGGGCTAAACCAAGGCTGCGGAAAGTTGTCATGCAGTATAGTGCAGCGAGGCACAGGGAGTTGAGGAATACAATGGAGTTTTATTATAAAGTTTTAAGAGACTTATATCAACAGGCCCATGATGACGTAATTCGTCTGAATGATATAAAAAAAATAAAAGCCAAGTTATTAAGCATTAAACGGCAACAGATGGAGGGACTCAAAATTAAATCGAAAGCCACATCTCTCGTAGCAGACGAAACAGCTTCTCTGTAGCACTTGGTGCGGCATGTTAAAAACAGACGTCTAACTTTAATTGATGAAGTCCAGACGCATACTGGTCCGAGGCTCACATGCCAGAAACAAATACTGGACGAAGTCCACAGGTACTATGAAACCTTATATGCCCCTACCACAGTGGAAGATGCAGCTCTCGAGAACTTTCTCACTATTTTAGGTCCACAATTGTCGGGAACATACAACGCTGACATCCTGGCACCTATTACTAAAGATGAAGTGCATGAGGCAGTGCGTAACTCACCTCTCAAAAAATCTCCGGGACTTGATGGCCTCCCTGCGGAGTTTTATGCCCGCTACTGGTCTATAATTGGGGACAAGATCACTTCCATGGCAAATGAGGTCCTGAACGGAAAACCGGTCCCTGCAGAGTTTAAGGAAAGTAAAATAGTTCTGATTCCTAAGAGTAAAGGCAAAACCAACTTAATCAATTTTCGGCTTCTTTCGCTACTAAATTCTGATTACCAAATAATTTCGCGTATTATCAACAAAAGACTCTCTGCCTTTTCCAACAAAATATTGAGTCATCATCAATCTTGTTCTCCGACCAGAACGATATTCGAAAGTCTATCTGCACACAGAGACGTCATTGCAATTACCTCAGTGACAAGTATAAAATGTGCGTTAATCTTTATATATTTCAACAAAGCTTTTGACCGCTTTAGTCATAGATACCTCTGTGCGACGCTGTCAAGAATGGCTTTCCACCCCCAGATTGTGAACGTGCTAAGGAATATTGCAACAGGTATAAATGCGAAAATAGCAATCAATGGCCAAACATCTAAACCCATACAGATAAGGCGAGGGGTTCCACAGGGCAGTCCCTTATCTATGTTTTTATTTTCCGTATCTTTAGAGCCCTTCCTCCGTACTGTCCACGAAAGATTAACAGGCACAACATTGAGTGGTGAGAAAACTCTCATACGAGCTTATGCTGATGACGTGGGCGTTGTAATAAGGAATAAGGAGGAGACAGTTGTAATAAGGAATAAGGAGGAGACAGTTACACTGGAAAGAGAAATCCAAAGGTATAGTCTAGCGTCGGGGGCGACAGCAAATGAAAACAAAAGTCAAATATTGAATCTACGGGGCCTAGATCACCTTCGACTGGCATGGGCAAAACAAGACAACAAACATAAGACTTTGGGAATAACCTTAATGGCATGTCCGATGCGGATGGCTGCTTTTAACTGGACGGAAACTAGGAGGAAAGTTCGTGGTGCTGTAATGGAGAACATCCATCGAACTATGGACCTGGTGCTAAAAGTCATATTCATCAACTCCTGCGTTTTGTATAAAGCGTATTTCACTGCGCAGGTATTTCCAATCCCTAAACTAGTAGCGAAAGGGATCTTGTCCACTGTTACCAATTATTTATGGCGAGGAGACATATTCAGGGTTGGTGCGACTACCGTTATACTGGATGTCAGAAACGGGGGCCTCGGTTTGGTGGATATTCGCAATAAAGCGTCTGCTCTGTTCCTCAAACGGAGTTTCCATATACTAAGACAACTTCCACAATGTTTAACCGCAAAGCTCTCTGAGGCCGTGACACCCCATAGCCTGCAAGCACCGATTAATGTGCGAAGGATTAATGCCCGTCTGCAGCATGTGAGGAACATTTTCCTCGAAGCAAGTTATCTTAGTGACGAAATCAGAAGCAACACACGTATCACAGCGCGCGACATCATACTTCAGAGGAAGTTAAATGAAGGTAGAAACAAAATTGAAACGAAATTCCCAAATTGTGACTGGAAAGCTGTATGGCGGAACATCAACTATGCCGGGCTATCTACAGACGCTATTTCCGCATGGTACAAAACAGTTAATAATGTCATCAGCACCAACGAGAAACTATATGGGATCGGTTTAAACCAGACACACCTTTGTGGAAAATGCAGTCTGGTGGATACATTCAGCCACAGATTCACCTGTGGTGGCAATATGCATAACTGGAATTGGATCAGGCAACAAATCATCTTTCTCACCAGATCCTCTACGGAATATATAATGCCATCGCTCCTCCTGAGACCAGACATGACATACTTTCCGAAATTAAAACCCAACGCCATTAGCTGGTTACTGGGAAAATATGTTAGTTATGTCATCCACACACTTGGGTCGGACAACGAGATAGAATTCCGCGTTTACATGAAGTGTGAATATGCAAAAATCAGCACGTATCGAAACCACAAGAAGCACTACGGCAACATGCTGAAGATCATTTTTGAAAGAATGGGTGTTGGTTGAATATGTGGAACCACTACAACACCTTGAACGAGAACGAACAGAAGAAAATTAAAAGTCACTTGGTTTCTTATTATTATTTACTATTACCTTGCTTCCGGAACATCTTTTTTTCAAAACATTTTGTTCAAAATTACTCGTGTTCGACTTCCAAAGTATTTGTGTGATTCGAGAAGAATTGTTTTTTTTTATCAGTGTTTCAGTTTCTACTCAGAGGAGAGGTTTCTTTGTCTTTCTTATATCGGAGAATGGGAATACTGTGTTAAGATTTCTGCACACTTAGTGCTATGACCCAACAGGGAACAGAAAAAGGGGTGGGAGGGGTTTGGGCCTCGACGCACTGGCAGTGCCGTGAACAGACCCCACTGTTAGTGCGGCGTGTACCACGCCCTGACCGTCCTAAAAATACAGAATAAATAAATAAATAAATAAATAAATAAAAAAAGAAAAAAAGAAGACAAAAGTGGTTAATAAAAATAGGATTGCTGGAAAAAAAGGATGGATAAAAAAAGTGGATAGAGAAAAAAAAGCGGTCTAAGGCGGGAAAAAAGGGGTAGCGTCTTTGATTCATAATCAAAACGTCTTCGGTCCCGGGTTTGATCCCCGCCACTGCCTAAATTTTGATAAATCATCAGCATTGGCGGCCGAAGACTTCCGGCATAAGAAGTCAGCCTCATTCTGCCAACGGCCTTGTCAAAGAGAACGGAGGGGCGGATAGAGGTTCAGGGCACTCTCTTGTCCTAGGGGTGGGAAATTGCCACTAAAGGCGGAAGAATCAGCAATGATCAACGACATGAGGATGCAGAAGGCAATGGAAACCACTGCATCAAAGACACGTAATGTGTATCCACAGGACATGTGGCCTGTAATTGAAGAAGTCTCATGATGATCTCCCCATTGGCAAAAGATTTCGGAATAGTCCCCCATTCGGATCTCCGGGAGGGGACTGCCAAGGGGGAGGTTACCATGAGAAAAAGACTGAATAATCTACGAAAGGATAACGTTCTATGAGTCGGGGCGTGGAATGTCAGAAGATTGAACGTGGTAGGGAAACTAGAAAATCTGAAAAGGGAAACGCTAAGGCTCAATCTAGATATAGTAGGGGTCAGTGAAGTGAAGTGGAGGGAAGACAAGGATTTCTGGTCAGATGAGTATCGGGTAATATCAACAGCAGCAGAAAATGGTATAACAGGTGTAGGATTCGTTACGAATAGGAAGGTAGGTCAGAGGGTGTGTTAGTGTGAACAGTTCAGTGACCGGGTTGTTCTAAACAGAATCGACAGCAGACCAACACCGACAATGATAGTTCAGGTATACATGCCGACGTCGCAAGCTGAAGATGAACAGATAGAGAAAGTGTATGAGGATATTGAAAGGGTAATGCAGTATGTAAAGGGGGACGAAAATCTAATAGTCATGGGCGACTGGAATGCAATTGTAGGGGAAGGAGTAGAAGAAAAGGTTACAGGAGAATATGGGCTTGGGACAAGGAATGAAAGAGGAGAAAGACTAATTGAGTTCTGTAACAAGTTTCAGCTAGTAATAGCGAATACCCTGTTCAAGAATCACAAGAGGAGGAGGTATACTTGGAAAAGGCCGGGAGATACGGAAAGATTTCAATTTCTGAGGATGTACGTCTGGAGTACAGCATTGTATGTTAGTGAAACATGGACAATGGGAAAAACGGAACAGAAGAGAATCGAAGCATTTGAGGTGTGGTGCTATAGACGAATGTTGAAAATTAGGTGGACTGATAAGGTAAGGAATGAGGAGGTTCTACGCAGAATCGGAGAGGAAAGGAATAAGTGGAAAACACTGATAAGGAGAAGGGACAGGATGATAGGACATCTGCTAAGAGATGAGGGAATGGTACTAGAGGGAGCTGAAGAGGGCAGAAACTGTAGAGGAAGACAGAGATTGGAATACGTCAAGCAAATAATTGAGGACGTAGGTTGCAAGTGCTACTCTGAGATGAAGAGGTTAGCACAGGAATGGAATTTGTGGCGGGCCGCATTAAACCAGTCAGTAGACTGATGACGAAAAAAAAAAAAAAAAAAGTGAAGCTTGGTGCTCAAAGTGACATTTCTCTATGTTAAAGACACCTTTATGTTAGACAAACTTGCTGTTCATTGTTATACATCGAAGAGCCAAAGAAACTGTTGTACTTCCGTAATATCATGTAGGTCTCCCGTGAGCACGGAGAAGTGTCGAAGCACGACGGGGCATGGACTCGCCTAATATCTGAAGCAGTGCTGGAAGGAATTAACACCATCAATCCTCCATGGCTGCCCATAAACCAGTAGGGTACAAGGCGGTGGAGATCTCTTCAGAACAGCACGTTGCAAGACATGCCGCGGAATTTTTTAAACTCGGAAGAGCGTTGCTAAAGCCACTCTCTAGCAATTCTGGACTTGTCAGGTGTCGCCTTGTCCTGCTGGAATTGCACAAGTCCGTCGGAATGGACAATGGACGTGAATGTTTGTAGGTGATCGGACAGGATGCTTACGTACGTGTTACCTGTGAGAGTCGTATCTAGACGTATCAGGGGTCACATATCACTTCAGATGCACAAGTTGCCCACCATTACAGATCATCCACCAGCTTGAACAGTCCCCTGCTGACATGCTGAGTTCTGGTTTCATGAGGTTGTCTTCATGCCCGTACACGTCCATCTGCTTGATACGATTTGAAACTAAACTCGTCCGATCAGGCAACGTGTTCCACTCATCAACCGTCCAATGTCGGTGTTGACGGGCCCAGGCGAGGCGTAAGGATTTGTGTTGTGCAGTCATCATGGGTACACGATTCGGCCTTCGACTCCGAAAACATATCGATGATGTTTCGTTGAATGATTCACACGCTGGCACTTGTTGATGGCCCAGCATTGAAATTTGGAGCAACTTCCTAAAGTGTTGCACTTCTGTCACGCAGAGCGATTCTCTTCAGACGTCGTTGGACCCTTCCCTGCAGGATCTTTTTCCGGCAGGAGCGATGTCTGAGATCTGATGTTTCACCGGACTCCTGATATTCACGTGGATCTGTCGTAAGGGATATTCCACACTTCACCGTTACCTCGGAGATGGTGTGTCCCATCGCTTGTGCGCCGACTGCAGCACCACTTTCAAACTCACTTAAATCTAGATAACCTGCTATTGTAGCAGCAGTAACCGATCTAACAACTGCGCCAGATGCTTGTTGTCTAACATAGGGGTCGCCGACCGCAGCGCCGTATTCCGCCTGCCTACTTATCTCTGTATTTGAGTACGCATGGCTATATCAGTTTCTCTGGATCTTCAGTATATATCCTGTTGGTTTGGTAGAAGAGCCAACACCGTGTTACTAGGGGAGGCCGAAATGCACGCGTTTTAGCTCATGCCGGCTGGCGTGAGGAGGGAAGAACTATACTGACGTGAGGTCTGGAAAATGACAAGGAATTAGAATTCAGAAATCGGACGTAATTAGTTTGATACTTAACTTTAATCCATTAATGATGAACTCCGCTCTTGACGGTACATGAGTCACAATATCATCTGTTCAGAAGACATAGTAACTGAATATGGCGCCTTGCTAAGTCGTAGCAAATGACGTAGCTGAAGGCTATGATAAACTGTCGTCTCGGCAAATGAGAGCGTGTGTAGACAGTGAACCATCGCTAACAAAGTCGGCTGTCCAACTGGGGCGAGTGCTAGGGAGTCTCTCTAGACTACACTTGCCGTGTGGCGACGCTCGGTCTTCAATCACTGATAGTGGCGACACTCGGGTCCGACGTATACTAACGGACCGCGGCCGATTTAAAGGCTACCACCTAGCAAGTGTGGTGTCTGGCGGTGACACCACATATCCGGTGCAAGAGAACACTGTACTTTTACTCATAATTCTGACTGTTGTCATATTTTCAAATAAATATATGGTTTCTTAAGGAAAAATGATGTACTCAGCCTGGGTTCGCTCTTCCGCGTCCCCTATCCGTTGTCCATCCTCTGTCCGGACATTTCAGTGATTTCAGCTTTCCAGCTCTGTCTCGGGACCCTCACTTAGTTACACACTGAAGAAAATGCTGCCTCCTCAGCCGTCCATTATTGCGAAAGTGTTGGCGGTGCTGGATTTGGTGCGCGATCTGACCTTTCGATTATTTCCCAAACATTTTCGATGCGATTCATGTCGGACGATTTCGAATTGTCAAGAAAGTTTCCAAACAAATTGGAAAGAATTGTGGCCCCGTCACAACGCATAGTCATCCATAAAAATTCGTTCGTTGTGTGGGAATATGAAATGTATGAATGGCTGCAAATAGTCTCCAAGTAGCCGAATAAGTCGATGATCGGTTCAATTGGAGCAGAGGAGGCAGTCCATTCCATGTAAACAGAGCCGTTCCCATTAACAAACCTCCACCATTTGGCACAGTGCCTTATTGACAACTTGGGTTCATAGTTTCATGGGTCTGCGCTACACATTTGAACCCAACCATCGCCTCTTACCAATTGAAATCGGTATTCATATATCCAGGCCACGGTTTTACGGTCGGCCAGAGCCTAAGAGAGGCGCCGCAGGAGACGTCGTGCTCTAAACAAAGGCATTCTCTGCGGTTGTTTACTGCCATAGCGTATTAATGCCAAATTTCGACGCATTATCCTAACGGTACATTCATCGTACGTTCCACATTGAATTATTCTGTTATTTCAAGCAATACTGCTTATATGTTAGTACTGCAAACGCTACGAAAACGCTGCTTCTCTCGGTCATTTAGATAAGAATGTCGGTAACTGCGTTGTCCGTGATGAGAGGAATGCCTGAAATTTGGCATTCTCGGCACAATCACGACGCTGTGAGTCTCCTAATATTGAATTCCCTAACGATTTCCGAAATGGAACGTCCCATGCGTCTAGCTCCAAATAACATTCCACGCTGGGAGTCTGTTAGTTCCTGTCGTGCGGCCGTTATCACAGCGGAAAGCTTTTAACGTGAATCTTAAGTACAAACGACAGCTCCGCAAATTCTCTACTGCTTTATAGCCAGTGTACGCGATTCTACCGTCTTCTATATATACCGTCTTCTATATATTCGTCACCTCAGTGTACACTGGTGAGGCAAAACATTATGACCACAGCCCACCGCAACATTGAATGCCTCCTGGTGAAGCGAAAGATATACCTATTCAAAAAAGCAGATAAAAATTCACTTGGCGCCGTCCTGACAGACAATCTCCACTCATTCCAAATTAATAATGTATGTGTAGACCAGATGTGGCTTAAATTCAAGGAAATAGTATCGGCAGCAATCGAGAGGTTTCTACCAAATAGATTAACAAACGACGGAGCTGATCCTCCTTGGTACACAAAACTGTTAGAACACTGCGGCAGAAACAACAAAACAAACATGCCAAATTTAAACACGTGCAAAATCCCCAAGATTGGCGATATTTTACAGAAGCTCGAAATTTAGTGCGGACTCCAATGCGAGATGCCTATAACAATTTCCACAAAGAAACTTTGTCTGGAAACCAGGCAGAAAATCCAAAGAGATTCTGGTCGTATGTGAAGTACGTTAGCGGCAGGAAACAATCAATGCCTTCTCGGCACGATAACAATGGAGATACTATTGAAGACAGTGCTGCCAAAGCAGACTTACTAAATACAGCCTTCCGAAATGCCTTCACAAAGAAGACGAAGTAAATATTCCAGAATTCGAGTCGAGAACAGCTTCCAACATGAGTAACGTAGAGGTAAATATCCTCGGAGTAGTGAAGCAATTTAAATCACTAAATAAAAGCAAGTATTCTGGTCCAGACTGTATACCAATTTGGTTCCTTTCGGAGTATGCTGATGCATTATCTTCATACTTAAAAATCATATACAACCGTTCGCTCGACGAATGATCCGTACCCAAAGACTGAAAAGTTGCACGGGTCACACCAATATTCAAAAACGGTAGTATGAGTAATCCACTAAATTACAGGCCCATATTGTTAACGTCCATATGCAGCAGGATTTTAGAACATATACTGTATTGACACTCAGTCACCTTGGGTTTACGAAACATCGCTCTTGTGAAACACAACTAGGTCTTTATTCACATGCAGTTCTGAGTGTTATTGACAAGGGATTTCAGATAGATTCCGTATTTCTGGATTTACGGAAGTCTTTTGACACTGTACCACACAAGCGGCTCGTAGTGAAATTGCATGCTTATGGAATATCGTCTCAGTTATGTGACTGGATCTGTGATTTCCTGTCACAGAGGTCACAGTTCGTAGTAATTGACGGAAAGTCATCGAGTAAAACAGAAGTGATTTCAGGCGCTCCACAAGGTAGTGTTATAGGCCCTTTGCTGTTCCGTATCTACACTCCTGGAAATGGAAAAAAGAACACATTGACACCGGTGTGTCAGACCCACCATATTTGCTCCGGACATTGCGAGAGGGCTGTACAAGCAATGATCACACGCACGGCACAGCGGACACACCAGGAACCGCGGTGTTGGCCGTCGAATGGCGCTAGCTGCGCAGCATTTGTGCACCGCCGCCGTCAGTGTCAGCCAGTTTGCCGTGGCATACGGAGCTCCATCGCAGTCTTTAACACTGGTAGCATGCCGCGACAGCGTGGACGTGAACCGTATGTGCAGTTGACGGACTTTGAGCGAGGGCGTATAGTGGGCATGCGGGAGGCCGGGTGGACGTACCGCCGAATTGCTCAACACATGGGGCGTGAGGTCTCCACAGTACATCGATGTTGTCGCCAGTGGTCGGCGGAAGGTGCACGTGCCCGTTGACCTGGGACCGGACCGCAGCGACGCACGGATGCACGCCAAGACCGTAGGATCCTACGCAGTGCCGTAGGGGACCGCACCGCCACTTCCCAGCAAATTAGGGACACTGTTGCTCCTGGGGTATCGGCGAGGACCAATCGCAACCGTCTCCATGAAGCTGGGCTACGGTCCCGCACACCGTTAGGCCGTCTTCCGCTCACGCCCCAACATCGTGCAGCCCGCCTCCAGTGGTGTCGCGACAGGCGTGAATGGAGGGACGAATGGAGACGTGTCGTCTTCAGCGATGAGAGTCGCTTCTGCCTTGGTGCCAATGATGGTCGTATGCGTGTTTGGCGCCGTGCAGGTGAGCGCCACAATCAGGACTGCATACGACCGAGGCACACAGGGCCAACACCCGGCATCATGGTGTGGGGAGCGATCTCCTACACTGGCCGTACACCACTGGTGATCGTCGAGGGGACACTGAATAGTGCACGGTACATCCAAACCGTCATCGAACCCATCGTTCTACCATTCCTAGACCGGCAAGGGAACTTGCCGTTCCAACAAGACAATGCACGTCCGCATGTATCCCGTGCCACTCAACGTGCTCTAGAAGGTGTAAGTCAACTACCCTGGCCAGCAAGATCTCCGGATCTGTCCCCCATTGAGCATGTTTGGGACTGGATGAAGCGTCGTCTCACGCGGTCTGCACGTCCAGCGCGAACGCTGGTCCAATTGAGGCGCCAGGTGGAAATGGCATGGCAAGCCGTTCCACAGGACTACATCCAGCATCTCTACGATCGTCTCCATGGGAGAATAGCAGCCTGCATTGCTGCGAAAGGTGGATATACACTGTACTAGTGCCGACATTGTGCATGCTCTGTTGCCTGTGTCTACGTGCCTGTGGTTCTGTCAGTGTGATCATGTGATGTATCTGACCCCAGGAATGTGTCAATAAAGTTTCCCCTTCCTGGGACAATGAATTCACGGTGTTCTTATTTCAATTTCCAGGAGTGTATATAAACGATTTGCGAGACAATATGAGCAGCCGTCGTCGATTGTTTGCAGATGACGCTGTCGTTTGTCGAAGTCAGAAGATAAAAAAAAACTGCAAACAATTTAGAAGAAATTTCGGAATGGTACGAAAAGTGGCAGTTGACCTTAAATAACGAATAGTGTGTAGTCTTCCACATAAGTGCTGAAAGGAACTCGTTAAACGTCAGTTACACGATAAATCAGTCTAATCTAAAAGCCGTAAATTCAACTAAATACCTAGGTATTACAATTGCGAACAACTTAAATTGGAAGGAACACATAGAAAATGTGGTGGGGAAGGCTAACCATAGACTGTATTTTATTGGCAAGACACTTAGAAAATGTAACAGACCTACTAAGGAGACTGCCTACACTACGCTTGCCGTCCCCTCTTAGAATACTGCTGCGCAGCGTAGGATTCTTACCAGATAGGACTGACGGAGTACATCGTAAAAGTTCAAAGAAAGGCAGCACGTTTTGTATTATCGCGAAATATGGGAGAGAGTGTCAGAAATGATACGGGTTTTGGGATGGACATCATTGAAAGAAAGGCGTTTTTCGTTGCGACGGAATCTTCTCACGAAATTCGAATCACCAACTTTCTCCTCCGAACGCGAAAATATTTTTTTGACACCGACTTGCATTGGGAGGAACGATCACCAAGATAAAATAAGGGAAATCAGAGCTCGTACAGAAAAATACAGGTGTTCATTCTCTCCGCGCACTATACGAGATTGGAATAATAGAGAATTGTGAAGGTGGTTCGATGAACCCTCTGCCAGGCACTTAAATGTGATTTGCGGAGTATCCATGCAGATGTAGATGTTGATGGTGCTGTTGCGGACACGTGACGCTGTAAAGAAAGAATGTAAGCGGAAGAGAAACGAGTGGGTGGTCAGTACAGCGAAGATACGGGCAGCAAATGAGGAAATCTACAGATGTAAGAGGTTTCGTCAAAGAAAACATTATTGTGGTGCTGTGGCTAAAAACGACTATCTCTGAAACGGCGACACTGGTCGCCTATTGGTGTACTACTATCGTGAGCACCTAAAGAAAGCGGCTGAAGCATGGTGAGTAGGCCGTACGATATTGGACGACCACGTCTCAGGTCGGAGGATCCCCCACTGTGTAATCCAGGATAGGCAGCGATCTGTGGCAGATCTGACGACATAAACAATACTGGTGCAGGCAGAAGTGTTATGGAGCGGACCGTTCAAAGGCCGTTGTTGAACATGGAGCTCCGTATCACACGACCCCTACGTGTGCCTGTGTTGACCCAACGACATGGAGTTAACAGTGGGTACAACATCACTGAGTTTTCACCGTGGATCAATAGAAACGTGTAGCTAGTCGAATAAATCGCTTTTCTTGTTACGCCAGGTTGATGGCTGGGTCCTTACCTTGGGACTGAAGTAGTTATAATCCACACTTCCTGTGTACAAAATACAGTCACGCCCACAACTGCAAAATATGGATACAATTTAAAACTTCTTCGCTCTTCGGTCCATAGTGGTTTTATCCGTATCTAATTGTTTGAGGGAAAATATGACAGCCAGAAATTTTTGTTTGAAAGTGATCCTGTTATATCTCTGTTAATTGAATTGCCATTTCTTACAAATCCCTTTGTGCATCTTATTCACAAGAAACTGGTTGATGTGCTAATATCCCTATGTCCATTTTAATTATGTGCCGAGGAACATGGCCCTTATTTTGCTGACGGTATCAGAGATCCCTTTTACCTGAGTATACAGTTTTTGTTTTGCTTGTCTGCTATACCTACCGTCTCTAGTACTCCTAGAGACGTATATTCTAGGTCCCTAAATTCTCCTGAGAATCTTTCGTTTCTCATGTTATAGCCTGTTAAGTAATCCAGGTCTAAGAGCTTTAAGACTCTCTGCTGCCTACAATGCTTCAGGGAATATCACTGACTGGCGTAGTCTAAATTTTGCATTATAGATGTTCATAGTAAGTTTGCACGCTAAACTGGTGTTGCTCATTCCTGACACCATAATTTCTTTTAATGGGATCAGTTTCTATCCATTCCTCTTTTTATCTAGACAGAAGTGCCACAGAAACTGCCATAGGTATGCGTATTCAAATACAGAGATATGTAAACAGGCAGAATAAGGCACTGCGGTCGGCAAAGCCTCTATAAGATGTGTCTGGCGCTGTTGTTAGATCGGTTACTGTTGCCACAATGATAAGTTATCAAGATTTAAGTGAGTCTGAACGTGGTGTTACAGTTGGCGCTCGAGCGATGGGATACAGAATCTCAAAGGTAGCGATGAAGTGAGGATTTTCCCGTACGACCACTTCACGAGTAAAACGCGAATATCTGGAAACCGGTGAAACATTAAATCTTCGACATCGCTGGGGCGGGAAATAGATCCTGCAAGAACGGGACGAAAGGCGACTAAATAGAATCGTTCAACGTGACACAAGTGCAACCCTTCCGCATCTTGCTGCAGATTTCAGTGATGGGCCATCAACAAGTGTCAGCGTGCAAACCATTCAACGAAACATAATAGATTTGGGCTTTCGGAGCAGGAGGTCCACTCGCGAACCCTTGATGACTTCACGACAGGGCCGGCCGCGATGGCTGTGCGGTTCTAGGCGCTCCAGTCCGGAGCCGCGCTGCTGCTACGGTCGCAGGTTCGAATCCTGCTTCAGGCATGGGTGTGTGTGATGTCCTTAGGTTAGTTAGGTTTAAGTAGTTCTAAGTTCTAGGGGACTGATGACCTCAGCAGTTGAGTCCCATAGTGCTCAGAGCCATTTGAACCATTTGAACTTCACGACACAAAGCCTTACGCCTCGCCTGGGCCCTTCAACAACAACATTGGACTGTTGATAACTGGAAACCTGTTGTCCGGTCCGACGAGTCTCGTTCCACATCGTATCAAGTGGATGGACCTGCATGTCATCAGAGGACCGTTCAAGCTGGTGGGGGCTCCGTAATGAGGTGGGGCGTGTGCAGTTGGAGTGATATGGGACCCCCGATACGTCTAGATACGGCTCTGACAGATGACATAGATGACACATACTTAAGCATACTGTCTGATCACCCGTATCGGTTCATTTCTATTGTGCATTCAGATGGACTTCGGCAATTCCAGCTGGACAACGCAATGAAACCCACGTGCATATTGCTACAGAGTGGCTCAAGGAGCACTCTATTGAGTTTAAACAGATCCGCTGGCCACCAGACTACCCAGATATGAACATTATTGAGCATATCTTGGATGCCTTGCGACGTGCTCTTCAAAAGAGACCTCCACTCCCTCGTACTCTTATGGATTTATGGACAGCCCTGCTGGATTCATGTGTCAGTTCCCTCCAGAACTACTTCAGACATTAGTCGAGTCCATGCCATGCATGTCGTGTTGTAGCACTTCTGCGTGCTGGGGTGGGGGGGGGGGGGGGGCTCTACACGATATTACAGCTCTTCAGTGTGTATTATTAGGTGACTCCACGGGAAACCGGAACCAAATACCAGCTGCAGGTTGCCTATGTAACGGCTTGCTGGAGGAACGAAAACATAATTGACAGTATTTCGGGGAGTTATTGTCCGAATTTACAGAATTAATATGGTGCAGTAATCTGTACTTAAGAGGTGTAATCTTATGTTGAAAGCTTAAGACAACAACACAAGTATTAGAGTCAGAAACATTGTGTTCGTCTTGAGGAAGTGTAACTGACGACGCGAAAATACGCGGAATTTTGTTCATCCAATATTTAAACATGAGAGCATTTAGCGGCTTCGAGCCAATTTTACAAATAATTTCAGACATTTTTGAAACCTATTCTCACTTACGCTCCCCTTCCCCCCTCCCCCCTCACACACACACACAATACAGGCTGAGTCACTAACTATTGCCATTTTTTTGCTAGGTTGGGTCGCTTCAGAGATATGAAGGGAAACTTTTGTTTTTTTCAATGGGATGCTGCAGTTTAGTACTTATTTTCTGATAGCGGCTATGGAGACGAATCCAATAACCTGTAACAGTAAGGTTTTGAAGGTTAACGAAGTTCACAAAGGTGACACGAACGTCCATTTACAGAAGGTGTTCGAAGTGATGACCATTGACATGAATGCAGAGCTGCAATCTTCTTATTAAGGATTGAGTGGTATTCCTTAGCACATCGGCGCTTATCGAAGCACATGCTCTGACAGTTCCCTCTCGTATATCGTGCTAGTGATAAATATTCACGGAATACGACGTATCCATGTACTGTGTCACTGACATGTAAACACCATGCGACTGTTTCGTGATACAACACTAATAGAAACGGTAAGATTAGTACCGTCGAATCAAGCGAATGTGAATGATGTATTCCTTCGAATAACAAATCGATATTTTTTCTTATTTACAGAAATTGCAGAAGAAATTCTGTGAGAGCTAGAGACTTATACGCTGAAAGATATCCTCAACGTACTGACCCTACACGTCTTACATTAAAATATGTGTATGATAAATTGAGAACAACTGGACCTTTAACGCATCGGAAACATATCCAGCAATGGAAAGTTACTAAAGAGGAAACGGAAATTGTTACTCTTGCTACTGTGGTTCGAGATCATTGTGTTAATTCCCGTCAGATCGCAAGGGAACCTGGCATGAGCGAGAGCAGTGTTGTTCGTGTTCTTCACCGCCATTAATATCATCCTTACCATATCAGTCTCGACCAAGAATTAACTGGCACGGATTGTATGTGTCGCATTGAATTATACGCATGGGCTCAACTTCAGATTTTGAGGGATGACAACTTTATTAATTTGATTGTATTTACTGACGCAGCTACATTCACGAACCATGGAAATGTTAAACTGCATAAAATGCATTATTGGCCAACTGAAAATGTATGTTGGCTGCGGCAAAGTGTACACCAAAAACCGTGGTCTGTGAATGTATGGTGTGGGATTCGGGAGGACAGAATTATAGGCCCCTGTTTCGTCGAAGGAAATTGGAAAATTGGAAATTTGTGGTAAGTTCCTAAGGGACCAAATTGCTGAGGTTATCGGTCCCTAGACTTACACACTACTTAATCTAACTTAAACTTACTTACGCTAAGGACAACACCCACACATACGCATGCCCGAGGGAGGACTTGAACCTCCGACGGAGAAAGCAGCTCGAACCGTGGCAAGACGCCTGAGACCACGCGGCCACCCCGCGCGGCATTGAAGGAAATCTTAATGGTAGGAAGTACATCACATTCCTGCAAGAGACATTAGGTCTGTTACCGGAAGTAATACTTCTAGGAACAAGGAACAGAATGTGGTGTCAACACGATGGGTGTCCGGCACATTTTTCGCTGATGGCTAGAAGTGAGTTGCAGAGACAATTCCGATATCATTCTACATCTACATCTACATTTATACTCCGCAAGCCACCCAACGGTGTGTGGCGGAGGGCACTTTACGTGCCACTGTCATTACCTCCCTTTCCTGATCCAGTCGCGTATGGCTCGCGGGAAGAACGACTGTCTGAAAGCCTCCGTGCGCGCTCTAATCTCTCTAATTTTACATTCGTGATCTCCTCGGGAGGTATAAGTAGGGGGAAGCAATATATTCGATACCTCATCCAGAAACGCACCCTCTCGAAACCTGGCGAGCAAGTTACACCGCGATGCAGAGCGCCTCTCTTGCAGAGTCTGCCACTTGAGTTTGTTAAACATCTCCGTAACGCTATCACGATTACCAAATAACCCTGTGACGAAACGCGCCGCTCTTCTTTGGATCTTCTCTATCTCCGCCGTCAACCCGATCTGGTACGGATCCCACACTGATGAGCAATACTCAAGTGTAGGTCGAAGGAGGGTTTTGTAAGCCAGCTCCTTTGTTGATGGACTACATTTTCTAATGACTCTCCCAATGAATCTCAACCTTGCACCCGCCTTACCAACAATTAATTCTATATGATCATTCCACTTGAAATCGTTCCGTACGCATAGTCCCAGACATTTTACAGAAGCAACTGCTACCAGTGTTTGTTCCGCTATCATATATAAAGGATCCTTCCTTCTATGTATTCGGAATACATGAGATTTGTCTACGTTACGGGTCAGTTGCCACTCCCTGCACCAAGTGCTTATCCGCTGTAGATCTTCCTGCATTTCGCTGAAATTTTCTAATGCTGCAACTTCTCTGTATACTACAGCATTATCCGCGAAAAGCCGCATGGAACTTCAGACACTCTCCATAAGGTCATTTATATGTATTGTGAAAAGCAATGGTCCCATAACACTCCCGTGTGGCACGCCAGAGGTTACATTAACGTCTGTAGACGTCTCTCCATTGAGAAAACATGCTGCGTTCTGTTTGCTAAAAACTCTTCAATCCAGCCACACAGCTGGTCTGATATTCCGTAGGCTCTTACTTTGTTAATCAGGAGACAGTGCGGAACTGTATCGAACGCCTTTCGGAAGTCAAGAAAAATAGCATCTACCTGGGAGCCTGTATCTAATATTTTCTGGGTTTCATGAACAAATAAAGCGAGTCGGGTCTCACACGATCGCTGTTTCCGGAATCCATGTTGATTCCTACATAGTACATTCTGGGTTTCCAAAAACGACATGATACTCGAGCAAAAAACATGTTCTAAAATTCTACAACAGATCGACGTCAGAGATATAGGTCTATAGTTTTGCGCATCTGCTCGACGACCCTTCTTGAAGACTGGGACTACCTGTGCTCTTTTCCAATCATTTGGAACCTTCCGTTCCTCTAGAGACTTGGGTGCGGAGTTGATGTGTCGTGGCCGGCTCGTTCGCCAGACTGTTCGCTCTGGATTTTTTCTTGTGGGGATTCGTAAAACATATTGCTTATTAAGACGTTCCAACTATACCTGAAGATATGCGAGAGAGAATTATCAGAGTATGCACTTCGATAAGTGCCAATGTGATAAGGAATACCACTCAGTTCATGATAAGAAGATTGCAGCACTATACAATTATTAGTTGAAGACTTACGCTTAAAAATGTTTACCTTAATCCATCAGAAGTGGAACCGACGTTCTTCGTCGAGTAATTGACTTTATGAGAATTTTGTCAGTATTTAAGAAACTATGCGAATGAAGGATAACTGAGAAGGTGATCCATGTAATACCCTCTAATAATGTTGTCGTGAAGATCGAAACGATATAATCGCCATTCGTTGCAAGTGCAAGTACGGTACCTATGAAAAAAAGAAAGAACCAAAGCTGAAGGTTGAAATCGACTTCAAAGATATAGGTCACAAAGTAGTTAACGCTTGAAATAATGCAAGACAGTAGATATAAAATTGAGTAAATTAGGTACGCTACTTTCTTACCTATCTGAAACCAGACACGGGAGTTGCAGCTTGCAAATGTGGACCCTGACTTCTGTAGCCACGAGGGAACACTGACAGCCCACGTAAGTAATAACTAACGCGTTGACGCTGTGTCGCAATGTGCACGTGACTAAGAGCGCTGGTCGCTGGCTTACAAACAGCCAAAGTTCGTCAAAGCATTATGATCCTTTAAGTGCAACTAACTATTCAACGTATTGTGTATAATTACTGAATTTAGGTTCCACCTTCTAAGCAAAACTGTTTTTTCTTGTTACCCAAACATGTTTCGGAACCTCTGTGCCATCATGAATGGGTTTTGCTTATCGAATAATTGTAGAATGGGAACATATTTTAGGTTTTAACTGATATTAAGAAAATGAGGCCTCATTTTGTTTGGTCAGTTACAACCTAAAATATGTTCCCTTCTCACAACTGTTCGATAAACAAAATCCGCTGATGGTGGCACACAGGTGCCGAAATATGTTTGAGTAAAAGGCGGAACCTATATCCAATAATTTCAACTGCAAACAGGGAAAAACACAACAGCTGCAAATCGAAAAGATGAATGATATTCCGTACACTATCTTTTGCGTATTTAAGAATTTTCACTGCCTCTAATAGATTTTTTTCCTTGGAGGATTACAAGACTTTCAACAAGACTTGTGATGCCATGTCCCTCTTCCTGTAGGTGCGATATTGATGCAAATTTGGAGTTTATTAAATGAAATTGTTCCTCGAACGTTTTACTGAAGGACCTAACTGTTTGCCTATGTGGTTTTTGGGACAACAGTTACATTTAGTACAGTAAGCACAGGCTGCTTTATATTTGCTACAGGATACACTTTCTCTGTGACTACATTTTTCATTCTGGTTAGAAGGAAACCTTCTTGGTTCGTTCGTCTAGTTTTCCTTTTTTTTTTTCAAAATTGTTGACAGTATCCTCAAAACGGCAATACCTTAACTAAGAACGTTGGATTCACCTATGATGGATAAGAGAAATAATTTTTGTGAGTATAAGTCTTCAAGTTGCATAGACTGTTAACTACATGAAGAAGGGCACCAAGTACCCGAATCTGGTCGAGAAATTAAATTTCTTACGTTCAACTTTTGCTTATTTTTTCGTTATGTAATACTACAGTTGCTGAAGATGGAGAAAATACTTATCTTCAAGTAATCTATATCTATTGTATTGTATTGTAAGTTAACCGGGGACCTAGAAACGACGGAGAGGCTCAGTCCCCACCGCAGCCGCAGTGGTCCACAACCCCACGATGGCTACCGCAGTCCACTTCACCCCTCCGCCGCCGCACACCGAACCCAGGGTTATTGTGCGGTTCGGTCCCCGGTGGACCCCCCAGGGAACGTCTCACACCAGACGAGTGTAACCTCTATGTTTGCGTGGTAGAGTAATGGTGGAGTACGCGTACGTGGAGAACTTGTTTGCGCAGCAATCGCCGACATAGTGTAACTGAGTGGGAATAAGGGGAACCAGCCCGCATTCACCGAAGCAGATGGAAAACCGCCTAAAAACCTTCCAAAGGCTGGCGGTCCACCGGACCTCGACACAAATCCGTCAGGCGGGTTCGTGGCGGGGAGCAGGCGCTCCTTCCCGCCCGGAAAGCCGCGCGTTAGACCGCACGGCCAACCGGACGGGCCAATCTACATGTAATACAGTTTATCTTTCAGTTCGTAAATCGGTAGGCTACAAGTAGTAATGTGGTCAATTAAAACCAACTTTTACCAGCTCTCAAAGCGACTGTCTCTCGTATTGAGTGGTTTGATTACGCAAAACTTTTGTTGAAAGCATACAGTTTGTTACCAACAATTTGTTCCCTGTAGGTCGTCTGATGTTTATAATACCTATAATTTGATTGTCAGCGACTACATTAGCCGAGAGTGCTGCAAGAGAGGTTAAACAAACGGCCGGAATGAGATTTTTGTACTTGTTTGTGCCCTATTGTTCAATCCGGCAAATCGTTTATTGCTTATCAATAAATTGTGGCAAGCGAAATTGTGAGGTACTTGGCTGCCGGAAGATTGGCGCCATTAGAGCCAAGCACGTCACTGCTACTCCCGCTACGGTCATTTGCGTCTGTGTCCGAGCGCGGGTTCCCGCCGCCGCCCACTGGGGAGGGAACAGCGCCGCCGCTGATACTCTCAGGCGTCGTGTTTGTGCGGCGAATTCGAGTGGCGGGCTTTGCGGAGGATTCGGCGCGCCTGAGTAGATATTAAACTGGAAACAACTCTCGAGCACACGTCTCGGTGAGCCAAGTGCACCGCCGCTTTGAGAGCGGCCGGCCCCAGACGGACGTGCGAGTTGGCAGAAGTGGCCGTGGCTGCGCGATGGGCTGACGGTCGGGCAGTTCCCGCCTGCTCGTACGCACTCTCTGCCCACGCACCCAGACGCGCACGCATATTATTGCACGGCCCTCTACTTTTATCTGCGCCCGAGCAGCAGTAACGGGCAACTGCGTGCCGCCTTTGAGGGCGATGTGCAGATTAAATTAATTTTACGCTGTTTTAGTTCCGCGCGGAAATTATTCATTAAGGGCTTGCGGTGGAGCGGTGCGGACGGGGTCTCCCCGTAATACGTCATAGCCGGCGGCTGGACGTTCGGCGCACGCGCAGTGGGCGCCGCCTCAGACTCCGCGCGCTGGACCCCATTAGTTGCGGCTTGACGGGCGGCGCTGGCCGCTCCACTGTGCTGAGAGCAATGGTTACCAGCTGGAACCGTCATTACAAGTAACTGCCGCTCACATGTGGCACTAACACTGGGTCATTACATCGCGAGAATGACGTTCACTCATCCTATTTCGAAGAGTCTGTGGTGAGGGGATGTAACAAGGTTTCATTCAAGTGCTGTTTAGTTTTAGAAGTTAAGAAATGCTTTAACATTACAGTGCTAATGTAAACTGCGTTATAACAGAAATTGGTTGGGTGAATACCTCTGAACATAAACTTCAATAGGGAAAAAATGGTTCAAACGCCTCTAATCACTATGGGACTTAACATCTGAGGATCCGGCTCTTGTGGCCGAGTGGTTGTAGTCGCTTCATTCCGGAACCGCGTTGCTGCTACGGTCGCAGGTTCGAATCTTTCCTCGGGCCTGGATGTTTATGATGTCCTTAGGTTAGTTAGGTTTAAGTAGTTCTAAGTATAGGGGACTGATGACCTCTCATGTTAAGTCCCATAGCACTTAGAGCCATTTGAACTATTTGAACATCTGAGGTCATCAGTCCCCTAGACTTAGAACTACTTAAAACTAACTAACCTAAGGGCATCTCACACATCCATGTCCGAGGCAGGATTCGAACCTGCGACCGTAGCAGCAGCGCGGTTCCGAACTGAAGCGCCTAGAACCGCTCGGGGTCACAGCGGCCGGCAAACTTGAATAAAGCTAAACAATACTATCTACAAACAGTAGATGTATAGCACTTACATGCATTTGCTTCATACTGACCCTGAGACTGAAGCTCTCAAATAGCAATAGTATTACGTCCGGCCAATAGCAATAAATTATCAAAACTAGACGTATTCATCATAACGGGTTATCTCCAAACCCTACTTACAAATAACTGTCGTAATTCATCCACCAGATAGCTTTTAATTATTTTCTCATGGTATTTTCGTGCGAGCTGCCCATTTGCATAGCACTTGTTAGTTACAGAGTAGGCGATGGTTGCAGCCTTAACATGGCTTTTACAGTATTATTCTGAAGCCAGTTCATAGATATAGGGCACTGATGGGACCGTGTATACGATTGAAGTTCACGCCCTCGGCGTCAATTAAGGCACGTGGATGGTGTCGAGTCTCCGAACGTGGTTGCACTATAATAAAACAACATGAAAACGACGGCTGTAGCCGTTTAATTCTATTACGTAGGTGAAAGGGCCGAAGTCACGCAGAACATCAACCATTAGAATCGATACACAAAAACTTGAATTAGGGCAGTTTTGAACAAAAATAGTATTACACAAATATTGCCAGATATGAATTCATTTAATTAGTAAACAATCTCTTTAGTTTCCTCTCGAACGCAACTGTATTTCTGATAATAATTATACACGCAGAAGGAGAGAGAGAGGAAAAGAAAAGAGAAAGCGAACCACAAAGGACTTCTACGAATGGGACGAAAATCTGTAAATGTAATGTAAGTGTACAGACAAGCAACTGAATATAATATCAGAAAAATGGTGTGTTTTTTTTCGAGACAAAAGACCTTCATAAACTGAGCAAGTCAATTATGCGTTGGTCCACCTCTGACCGTTATGAAAACAGTTACTCGGCTCACCATTGATTGACTGCGTTGTTGCCTGTCCTCCAGTGGAACATAATGGCAAATAATGTCCATTGGCGCGTTAGACAGTCAAAATCACGACATAGATGGAGGGCCCTGCCCATATTTTTCCAAATGTTCTTAATTGAGGGAGATCCAGTGAATTTTTTTGCCAATGTACAGTTTGGGAACCACGAAGACCAACATTAAGAACTCTCACCCCCTTCTGGTCGGCATAATCTTGCTGAAATGTAGAGCCCATACTGGCCTGCCACAAAGGACAATAAAACGTGATCTAGGGGTAGTGTGACGGTCCCGAGTTCGAAACCCATCACTACTCAATTTTTTATTAATAATCACCGTTGGCAGCCGAACACTTCCAGCATAACACCTCACTCTCATTCTGTCAATGGCGTTGTCAAAGAGGGCAGAGGAGCGAACAGAGATTCAGGGCACTCTCTTGTCTTTGGGTAGAAACTGTCCCTAATAGCGGAAGAATTAGCAATGGCTAACGGGATGAGGATGCAGAGGGAAATGCAAACCACTACATTATGGACGCATAACGTGTATCCACATGATACGTGGCCTGTAAGTGAAAAAGTGACATGATGGTGTCTGCATTGGCAAAATATTCTGCACTAGTCCCCCATTCGGATTTCAGGGAGGGGAATGCAAAGGGGAATCTGACCGTGAGAAAAAGATGGACTAACCAATGAAAGGACAAAATTCTACTAGTCGGGGTGTGGATTGTCAGAAGCTTGAAAGTGGCAGCGAAGCTATAAAATCTGAAAAGGGACATGCTAAGCCTCAATCTAGATAAAGTAGGGGTCAATGAAGTGAAATGGAAAGAAGACAAGGATTTTTCGTCAGATTATAGGGTAATAGTAACAGCAGCACAAAATGGTATAACAGCAGAAGCATTCGTCATGAATAGAAAAGCAGGACAGAGACTTTGTTACTGTGAAAAGTTGAGTGATTAGGTTGTTCTTATCAGGATCGAAAGCAAACAAACACCGACAACGACAGCTCATGTGCTCATGCTGACGTCGCAGACTGAAGATGAGAAACTAGAGGAAGTGTATGAAGATATCGAAATAGTAATACAGCACGTAAAGGGAGAGGAAATTTAAATCATGGGGGACTAGAATGCAGTTGTAGAGGAAGGGGTGGAAGAAACGGTTACAGGAGAATAAGGGCTTGGGATAACGAATGAGACTGGAAAAGACTGAGTTCTGTAATAAACTTCAGCTAGTAATAGCGAATACTCTGTTCAAAAGTCACAAGACGATGAGATGTGCTTGGAAAAGGCCGGGTGATACGGGAAGATTTCAGTTAGATTACATCATGGTCAGACAGAGAATAAGAAATCAGATACTGGACCGTAAGACGTACCCAGGAGCAAATATGCTGGCGGAAAATCCAAAGAGATTCTAGTCGTATGTAAAGTATGCTAGCGACAAGACACAATCAATGCCTTTTCTGCGTGACAGTAATAGGAATACTATCGACGACAGTGCTGCCAAAGCAAAGTTACTAAACAAAGCATTCTGAAATGCCTACACAAAAGACGAAGTAAACATTCCAGAATTCGAATTAAGAACACCTGCCAACAGAATAACTTAGAAGCAGGTATCTAGCTTAAATCTCTTAATAAAATGAAGTCTTCCCGTCCAGGCTTAACAGCCATATACAACCGCTCGCTCGCCGAAAGTACCGTACTCAAAGACTGGAAGTTTGCACGGGTCACAACAATATTAATGAAATGTTAATTACAGGCCCATATCATTAACGTCGATGTGCAGTAGGCTTTTGGAACATATATTGTGATCGAACGTTATGAATTACCTCGAACAGAAATGGTCTACCGAGCGAGGTGGCGCAGTGGTTAGCAAACTGGACTCGCATTCGGGAGGACGACGGTTCAATCCCGTCTCCAGCCGTCCTGATTTAGGTTTTTCGTGATTTCCCTAAATCGTTTCAGGCAAATGCCGGGATGGTTCCTTTGAAAGGGCACGGCCGATTTCCTTCCCCATCCTTCCCTAACCCGAGCTTGCGCTCCGTCTCTAATGACCTCGTTGTCGACGGGACGTTAAACACTAACATCCTCCTCCTCCTCCTCCTCCTCCTCCACAAATGGTCTATTGACACAAAGTCTAGACGGATTTAAAAAACATCGTTCTTGTGAAACACAAAGGTGTAGAGTGCTATTGACAATGAATTTAAAATTGATCCCGTATCTCTAGATTCCCAGAAGTCTTTTGACTCTGTGCCACACAAGCGGTATGTTGTGAAATTGCGTGCTTATCGAATATCGTCTCAGTTATGTGACTGGATTCGTGATATCCTGTAAGAGAGATCACAGTTCGTAGTAACTGAAGGAAAGTCATCGAGTAAAACAGAAGTGATTTCTGGCGTTGCCGATGTAGTGTTATGGGAACTCTGCTGTTCACCTGCCAATGTGGGCGAGTGGTTCTAGACGCTTCAGTTCGGAACCGCGCGCCTGCTACGGTCGCAGGTTCGAATATTGCCTTGGGCATGGATATGTGTGATGTCCTTAGGTTAGTTAGGTTTAAGTAGTTCTACGTCTAGGTGACTGATGACCTCCGATGTTAAGTCCCATAGTGCTTAGAACCATTTGAACCACTTTTGAACTCTGCTGTTCCTTATCTATGTAAACAATTTGGGAGACAATCTGAGCAGCCGTCTTAGGTTTTTGCAGATGACGCTGTCGTTTATCAACTAGAAAAGTCACCAGAAGATCAAAACAAACTGAGAAACGATTTAGAAAACTTATCCGAATGATGCGAAAATTGACAGTTTGCCCTACATAACGAAAAGTATGAGGTCATCCACATGAGTGCCACAAGAAATTCATTAAACGTCGGTTACACGATAAATCAGTCAAATACAAAGACCGTAAATTCAACTAAACATCTAGAAATTAGAATTATGAATAACTTACATTGGAACACATAGAAAATGTTGTGAGGAAGACTAACCAAAGACTGCATTTTATTCTCAGGAGACTTAGGAAATGTAACAGATTTACTAAGGAGACTGCCTACAGCACGCTTGTTCGCACTCTTTTACAGTACTGCTGCACGCAGTGGGAGCCTTACCAGATAGGTTTAACGATGTATATCGATGCAGTTCAAAGACGGGCAGAACGTTATGTATTATCGTTAAACAGGGTAGAGAATGTCACTGACATGATATAGGATGTGGAATGAACGTCGATAAACAAAGGCGTTTTTCGTTTTGCCGAAATCTTATCACGAAATTTCAATCATCATGTTTCTCTTCCGAATCCGAAAATATTTTGTTGACGCCTACCCCAAAGGGAGAAACGATCATCATAACAAAATAAGGGAAATCAGAGCTCGCACGGAAAGATGTAGGTGCTCGTTTCTTTCGCGCTGTTACATTGGAATAATAGAGAATTATTGTGAACATGATTCGACGAACCCTCAGCCGGGCGCTTGAGTGTGATTTTGGGAGTATCTATGTCTGTAGATGTAGATCACAATGTAGTAGTGATGAAGAGTAAGCCGAAGTTTAGGAGATTAGACAAGAAGAATCAGTACGCAAAGTAGTGGGATACGAAAGTATTAAGGAATGAGGAGCTACGGTTGAAGTTTTCTAAGGCTGTAGACACAGCAATAAGGAGTAGATCAGTAGGCAGTACAGCTGAAGAAGTATGACTTCTATGAACAGGAATTCACAGAAGTTGGAAAGATAAAACACAGGTACAAAGAGGGTAATTCCAAAGAAGCCATGGGAAATACAAGAAACATTTGAGTTGATCGATGAAAGAAGGAAGTACAAAAATGTTCACGGAAATTCTGAAATACAAAAATAGAAGTCGTTGAGGAATGAAATAAACAGGAAGTTCAGGGAAGATAGGACGAAATGGCTCCTTGAAAAATGCGAAGAAATCGAAAAAGACATGATTCGGGAAGGACTGACTCAGCATATAAGCAAGCCAACCAACCGTCAGTGAAATCAAAAGCAAGGGTGATAAAATTAAGAGTGCAACGGGAATTCCACTGTTAAATGCTGAGAGCGGTTAGGTGGAAAGATTATACTGAAGAAATCATGAGGGAGAAGATGCGTCAGAAGTGACACGAAGAAATAGCAGTCGATTCAGAAGAGGTAGGGAGTTCAGCTTTAGAATCAGAATTTAAAAGAGCTTTGGAAGACACGAGATCAAATAAGGCAGAAGGGATAGATAACATTCCGTTAGAATTTCTTAAGTCCTTGGGGCAAGTGGCAACAAAAGGACTATTCACTTTGGTGCGCAGAATGTGTGGGTCTGGCGACGTACCATCTCTCTTTCGGAAAAATATCATCCACACAATTCCGAAGACTGCAAGAGATGACAAGTGCGAGAATTATTGCATCATCAACTTAACAGCACACATTACCAAATTGCTAACAAGAATAATATACGGAAGAATGGAAAAGAAAATTGAGGATGTATCAGGTTTAAGAAAGGTAAAGGGAACAGGGAGGCAGTTCTGACGCTTAGTTTGATATTGGAAGCAAAACTACAGAAAAATCAAGACACATTCATAGGCTTCGTCGACCTGCAAAAAGGCGTTCGACAATGTAAAATGGTGCAAGATGCTCGAATTTGTTGTAAACTGTAGGGAGAGACGGAAATTATTATAATATGTACAAGAGCCAAGAGGGAATAATAAGAGTGGACGACCAAAAACGAAGTGCTCGGATTTAGAAGAGTGTAAGACAGCGATATTTCTTATGCCCATACTGTTCGATCTGTACATCCAAGAAGCGATGATGGAAATAAAAGAAAGATTCAGGAGTGAGATTGAAATTCAAGATGAAAGCATCTCGGTGATACGATTCGCTGATGACATTTCTGTCCTGAGTGAAAACTAAGAATAATTACATGATCTGCTGAATGGAATGAGTATGGCATACGGATTGAGAATAAATCGAAGAAAGACGAAATTAATGAAATTTAGTAGAAATGAGAGCAGCGAGAAACTTAACGTCAGGACTGATGGTCACGAAGCAGAGGATATTAAAGAATTCTACTA
The DNA here is from genome assembly GCF_021461385.2 of Schistocerca piceifrons. Taxonomy (NCBI): domain Eukaryota; kingdom Metazoa; phylum Arthropoda; class Insecta; order Orthoptera; family Acrididae; genus Schistocerca; species Schistocerca piceifrons. The sequence goes on from NC_060139.1 coordinate 407,822,726, forward strand.
CCAATGCAGGAAAATAGCGAATGACGAACAGAATAAGGACATTAAAAGCAGACTAGCACCGACAGAAAGGGTATCCCTCACCTAGAGATATTGACTAATATCAAACACAGGCCTTAATATGAGAAAGAAAATTCTGAGAATGCATTGTATGGTAGTGCATTGTATGGTAGTGAAATATCGACTGTGGGAAAACGGGAACAGAAGAGAATCCAGAAAATGGCTCTGAGCACTATCGTACTTAACTTCTGAGGTCAGCAGTCGCCTAGAAATTAGAACTACTTAAACCTAACTAACCTAAGGACATAACACACATCCATGCCCGAGGCAGGATTCGAACCTGCGACCTTATCGGTCGCGCGGTTGCAGACTGTAGCGCCTAGAACCGCGCGGCCACTCCGGCCGGCCCGAGAATCAAGACATATAAGATGTGGTGCTACAGACGAATGTTGAAAATTAGGTTGACCTATAAGTTAGGAATGAGGAGGGTCTGCGCAAAATCGGAGAAAAAAGGAACAAGGGACAGGGTGCCTCGGATGACAACCAAAGAGTTCCTACTATGAAAATAGAGCGTGGTAGTTATGAAAAAAAACGTAAATTAGTTACAAACTACTGTGTGCCCACACTTAATTCAACAAGTAAAAGTCACTACAGATATTCGAACTTAGGTTCTGACGTATTCGATATCCCTGCCATCCTTGGCGCTGATGTAGCGCAGACGAATAGTGAAATGCTGTATGACCCGCTGAAGTGTCGGGACACCGATCGTGTCAATGAACTCCTGATTGGCTGTTTTCTGCTCAGCAATAGTTTTGGGATTATTGGTGTACACTTTGTCTTTAATTCAGCCGCACAGAATCCACCGTTCTGAAGTTATGACGATTTCAATAATTGTGACCCTATGAATAAGGCGGTCAATCGAGGCCCACGCCAGTGGCTTCTGGGTATCCCATAGGTAGAATGCAATACCCAGAGTGCTCCTCCAGGACATCAAGCACTCTCCTGCTCTCATGGTGTCGAGCTCCGTCTTGCATGAATAACATCTTGTCGAAATGAGAGTCACTTAGGATAGCGGGGATGAAATCATCTTCCCAAAAGTCACGTACCATTCGGTAGTCAACGTGCCATCATGAAATTTGGCTCCGATTATTCCGTGACTGGAGATTGCACACCACACAGTCACCCGGTAAGGTGAAGATACTTCTCGATGGCAAAATGCAGGTTCTCAGTATCCGTAATGCGCCAATTTTGACTGTTAACGAACCCATCCGAATGAAAGTAGACTTCGCCGCAAAACTAAACCAAATCAAATCATACTAATTCCCATCATGACCCGCGGCCAACCGTGCAGTTTGAACTCTTAACGCAAACTGTTCAGAAGTTATGACGATTTCAATAATTGTGAGCCTGTAAATGTTCCCATCATTCCTGGTTTCCGGGTCGTATAGCCGGCGACAGTCAGGTTGGTATCCCACCTCTGTCCGGGGCGTCTTCGCTGATAATCGGTGCTCTGTTATAAGTGAGACAATTCTATTGCAGTCAAAGAGATTCCAGGCCGAAGGCGCGTCTGGAAACGGCCCAGACAGGGATGGAATACCAACCTATCAGTCACCCACCGTACGGCCTGATAACCAGCTGTGATGGTCTGGGTTCCCATTTTGTTTCATAACAGGATAGATTGTGGTTCATGGTGTGGGTTCCTGTAGTCATGTCCTAGTTCATGAACCACTGGCAACGTATGAGTGGCCAAGTAAGTGGTCCCGACAGTCGGGATACCAGTTACTTTGGAATAAGACTGGGCATCTCGGACATATTCTGAGTCGTGGTCACCTTTGTGCCCATACGGCAAAGACTACCTAATCCACCGGTTAGTCCCTCAACCGTTAGGGATAAAATTCAATGGGACTCGGGGCAAGTAAGGCTAGCAACCTGCTTCCCTGGTACTTTAAATATGATGCTGGCAACAATCAGAACAAAATGCCTCGGACTTTTGGAGGTGACGGAGTTCTACCTCTAACTGACAAACCAGGGACTCCTAAGATACGATTGGGCAAACAAATGGTAATCAGATGGGGAGCTATTTGTATCAATGGGGGCTACTCTGGGAAGAAGGTAGAGCTGGCAGAGGCTGCAAGTAAGATGGGGGTGGACGTTCTAGCTGTTAGTGACATTCGGGTAAGGGGTGAGAAAGAAGAGGAAGTGGGAGAATACAAGGTCTGTCAGAAGTCAAAGCAGGAATAGCACAATGGGGTGTAGGGCTTTTCATTAGGAAAGAAATGGAACCCAGCGTAGTTGCAATAAGGTATGTAAACGAACGACTGATGTGGATAGATTTGACAGGTTCTAGCAAGAAAATTCGGATTGTGTCAGTATATTCGCATTGTGAAGGGACAGATCAAGATAAGATGGATAGTTTTATCATGCACTCAGTGTTGTAGTTGTTAGAGTAAAAGACAAGGACAGTGTTCCGCTCATGGGTGATTTTAATGCCAGGTTTGGAAATCGAGCATAAGGGTATGAAAAGGATATGGGTAAATTTGGAGAGGATACGGAGGCCAACAGGAACGGGAAACAACTCTTGGATATCTGTGCCAGTATGGGCTTAGTAATCACAAACTCCTTTTTTAAACATAAGAACATTCACCGGTATACTAGGGAAGGCAGGGTAACCAGATCTGTCATTGACTATGTAATAACAGATCAGGAATTCAGGAAGGCTGTGAGGGACACACGTGTATTCAGGGGATTCTTTGATGACACTGATCATTATTTAATCTGCAGCGAAATTGGTATTGTGAGGGCGAAAGTGCATGAGGTCAGGTCCATATGTAGGAGGATAACAGTGGAGAAACTTCAGGATAAGGAAATCAGGCACAAGTACATAACAATGATCTCAGAAAGGTACCAGTTAGTTGAATGTGGTCAATTACAGTCATTGGAAAAGGAATGGACAAGGTACAGGGACACAGTACTAGAAGTGGCTAAAGAATATCTTGGAACAGTAGTGTGTAAAGGTAGGATGTAGCAAACAGCTTGGTGGAATGACACAGGCAAGGCAGCCTGTAAAAGGAAAAAGAAGGCGTATCAAAAATGGCTACATACTAGAACTCATGTAGACAGAGAAAGTTATGTTGAAGAAAGAATCAATGCCAAACAGATAATTGCAGCATCCAAGAAGAAATCTTGGGAAGACTTTGGAAACAGGTTGGAGACTTTGGGCCAAGCTGCTGGAAAACCATTCTGGAGTGTAATTAGCAGTCTTCGAAAGGGAGGTAAGAAGGAAATGACAAGTATCTGGACAGGTCAGGAAACCTGCTGTGAATCCTGTGGATTCCTTGGGCAAATGGAGGGAATATTTTGAAGAGCTGCTCAAAGTAGGTGAAAATACGATCAGTAATGTTTCAGATTTTGATGTGCAATGGGATGGGAATGATGATGGAAATAGGATCACATTTGAGGAAGTTGCGAAAATGGCCAATAGATTGCAGTGCAATAAAGCAGCTAGGGTGGATGAAATTAAGTCGGAACTCATCAAATACAGTGGAATGTCAGGTCTTAAATGGCTACACAGAATAACTGAAATGGCCTGGGAGTCGGGACAGGTTCCATCAGACTGGACAAAAGCAGTAATCACACCTATCTTTAAACATGGAAACAGAAAAGATTGTAACAACTACAGAGGTATCTCTTTAATCAGCGTTGTGGATAAAATCTTCTCAGGTATTGGTGAAAGGAAAGTGCGAGTATTAGTTGAGGACCAATTGGATGAAAATCAGTGTGGGTTTAGGCCTCTTAGAGGTTGTCAGGACCAGATCTTTAGCTTACGGCAAATAATGGAGATGTTGGTTCAAATGGCTCTGAGCACTATGTGACTCAACATCTTAGGTCATAAGTCCCCTAGAACTTAGAACTAATTAAACCTAGCTAACCTAAGGACATCACACACACCCATGCCCGAGGCAGGATTCGAACCAGCGACCGTAGCAGTCCCGTGGTTCCGAACTGCAGCGCCAGAACCGCTAGACCACCGCGGCCGGCAATGGAGTAGCGTTATGAGTGGAACAGGGAATTGTATCTATGCTTTATAGATCTAGAAAAGGCATATGACCGGGTTCCTAGGAGGAAGTTATTGTCTGTTCTACGAGATTATGGAATAGGAGTCAAACTTTTGCAAGCAATTAAAGGTCTTTACATGGATAGTCAGGCAGCAGTTAGAGTTGACGGTAAACTGAATTCATGGTTCAGAGTAGTTTCAGGAGTAAGACAAGGCTGCAACCTGTCTCCACTGTTGGTCATATTATTTATGGATCATATGTTGAAAACAATAGACAGGCTGGGTGAGATTAAGATGTGTGAACACAAAATAAGCAGTCTTGCATATGCGGATGACTTAGTTGTGATTGCAGATTCGATTGAAAGTTTGCAAAGTAATATTTCGGAGCTAGATCAGAAATGTAAGCACTATGGTATGAAGATTAGCATCTCCAAAACGAAAGTAATGTCAGTGGGAAAGAGATATAAACGGATTGAGTGCCAAATAGGAGGAACAAAGTTAGAACAGGTGGGCGGTTTCAAGTACTTAGGATGCATATTCTCACAGGATGGCCACATAGTGAAAGAACTGGAAGCGAGATGTAGCAAAGCTAATGCAGTGAGTGCTCAGCTACGATCTACTCTCTTCTGCAAGTAGGAAGTCAGTACCAAGACTACGTTACCTGTGCACCGTTCAATCTTTCGACCAACTTTGTTGTATGGCAGCGAAAGCTGGGTGGATTCAGGTTAGCTTATCAATAAGGTTGAGGTTACGGATCTGAAAGTAGCTAGGATGATTGCAGGTACTAGTAGATGGGAACAATGGCAGGAAGGTGTCCACAATGAGGAAATCAAAGAAAAACTAGGAATGAACTCTATAGATGTAGCAGTCAGGGCGAACAGGTTTAGATGGTTGGGTCATGTTACACGCATGGGAGAAGCAAGGTTACCCAAGAGTCTCATGGGTTCAGCAGTAGAGGGTAGGAGGAGTCGGGGCAGACCAAGGAGAAGGTACCTGGATTCGGTTAAGAATGACTTTGAAGTAATAGGCTTAACATCAGAAGAGGCACCAATGTTAGCACTGAATAGGGGATCATGGAGGAATTTTATAAGGGGGACTATGCTCCAGACTGAACGCTGAAATGCATAACCAGTCTTAATTGATGATGATGATGATGATGATGATGATGATGATGACAGGAGTGAGTTGGTTGTCAACTGCTGCAGCTTTACACTACGTCGACGATATTTTTGTTGTCCTTGATGACAAGCCACCTCGTACTTACATTTGAGCAAGATAACGCGCATCCGCACGGTGTGATTTCCTGCTACCTGCCTTCGTACTTGCAAGTCCCACCTTGGCCAGCAAGAGCGCCAGATCTGCCTTCAATTGACAAAATTTGGAGCATTATGGGCAGGGCTCTCCAACCAGCTATGGATTTTGACGATCAGAAGGACCAACGGGACATAATATGCTGCAATATCGCACAGGACGATATTCAGCAATATCAATCATTGCCCAGCAGAATAATCGCTAGAATAAGTTTCAGAGGTTGAACAACTGGTTATTGACTCGCTCAGTCTGTCAAACTCATTATCGTGAATAAATGAACCATTTTTTCTGAAATTGTAATCGTTGTTTCCTGGACATTAACGTCAGATCTACCGGTTTCTGTTCATTCGTGTTATTCCTTCATGGTGCGTCGTTTTTTTATTGTTTTATGGTGTAATTTGGTCCAGAGAGCTTCATAATACACGTTTATCCACGAACTGATTATTGTAGAAGGGGTTTCAACCATATAATTTCTTAATTATGACTTTTTTTTTGAGGAAATGAAAAAATTATTGATAGTAACACCGTATACTTTTGAAGTTACGTGCCCTGAAGCAATTCCCATCATACAATCATTTCAGGAAGGTCTCATTAGAATATCCCTATGTAAACTCGATCAACATAACTGATTCTCTGTAGGAAAAAGATTTCAGAATGCAAGATTTTACAGTCTAAACGTTGTCGTTACTGATGTTCCATGAACTAGCTAAACTAGATAAATCTCTTTCTTAAATTACATTTGAAAACAAATCTTACAAAAACACACACACTCATTTATCGTTGTTTTTTAAAGTGCTCGTATATACTGGTGACGTCGTCGTCTACCGGCGACGACATTTGTGACAGTGTGCATCACTCCGAACTTGTTTCTCCTTAGACCCAACACTAAGCTAACTGTTGCGAATTTATTGGAAAAATAATATTTCGTTTAAGGAGCTGGTGATGGACTTTTTAAAACTTTTCTTTACTTGTTGACATAATCACTTTTTTATGAAGAAATCATAAGCGATTTCAGTCACATTTTCTATCTTCAGATCTTAAAAAAGCTTATATTAAGACATTAAAGCTACTTGCTACAATGTTTTATTAGAAATAAGCCTTCTATGTTCCAAAAGTATCCATTAAAACTACCGTCAACTTAATGTACCGGTAATGTGATAGTTTCGTTAAGTAATATGAGTAGCTAGGGTACTATGCGACCAGTTTGATTTTCGCACTGGCTGTAGGAGCCTCATGCATCCTACAGCAAGTCAACGGAGTACTGAAGTACTTTCCATATCATCAAGCGTGTGGCAGATAAGGTATCGAAAATTAAGTCTTGCATTCAGATTGGGCCTCACACCCGAACACAAATCTACTTTATAAAGAAACACATTTATTAGTTTTTATCCCGGTAGCGAGCCGTTCGTCTCTCTCACAACACGTCACATCATTCTATTCTGGGTAAGCATTAGTTGGTCTGCAGCTCACGAGGGAAGAAAGAGGAAAGGGGATTCCAGCGTTCACACACTACGGAATAAGTCTCACACCTACGCCATATATGATACATTTTTACCATTCGTAGATAATCCTCGTGGTCTAGGGGCAGCGTCCTTGGTCCCAGGTTCGAATACCACCACTGCTTAAATTTTGAATCAAAGCCACCAGTAATCGCGGCCGAAGACATTTCGCCTATGAAGACACCCTCATTCAGCCAACCGCCTTTTCAAGAAGGGTAAAGGAGCGGACAGAGACTCAGGGCACTCTCTTGTCCTTGGTGTGGGAAACGGCCGCTATACGCAGGAAGAATCAGCAATGATTAACGGCATGGGGATACAGAACGCAATGGAAACCACTGCGTTAAAGACACATAATGTGCATCCACAGGGCATATGGCGTGTAACTGAGAAGAATTCGTGATGATCCCTCCATTGGCCAAACATTCCGGAATAGCCCCCATTCCGATCTTCGGGAGGGACTGCGAAGGGGGAGACGGCCATTACGAACAGACTGAATAACCAACAAAAAGACAACGTTCTACGTGCTGCGGCGTGGAATGTAAAAACTTAGAAATGGCAAGGAAGCTAGGAAATCCGAAAAGGACAAGGGTAGCTGTAGACACTGCTGGGCTCAGTGAAGGGAAATGGAAATAACACAAGGATTTATGATCAGATAAGTATAGGGTAATATCAACTGCAGCAGAAAACGGTATGATGGTAGTAGGATCGTTATGAATAGGGAAGTTGGACAGAGAGTGAATTTCTGTGACCAGTTTAGTGATAGGGTTGTTCTCAGAATCGACACCAAACCAACACCGACAACGATAGTTATGGTATACATGCGGAAGTCGCAAGTGGAGGATGTTCAAATGGCTATGAGCACTATGGGACTTAACATCTATGGTCATCAGCCCCTAGAACTTAGAACTACTTAAACCTAACTAACCTAAGGACATCACACACAACACCCAGCCATCACGAGGCAGAGAAAATCCCTGACCCCGCCGGGAATCGAACCCGGGAACCCGGGCGTGGGAACCGAGAACGCTACCGCACGACCACGAGATGCGGGCACAAGTGGAGGATGAAGAGACAGAGAAAGTATATGAGGAATTGAAAGGGTAATTCAGTAAATAAATTGGAGATGAAAATCTAATAGCCACTGGGTGACTGGAATGCGGCTGAAGGGAAAGGACTAAAGGAAACGGCTAAGTAAAAATATGGGATCGGTACTAGAAATGAGAGAGGTGACAGACTAATTGAGTTCTACAGTAAATTGGAGCTAGTAATAGCAAATATTCTGTTCAAGAATCACAAGAGAAGGCGTACTTGTAAATGGCCGGGATTTCAGTTATATTTCATCATTGTCAGACAGAGATTCCGAAACCAGATAATGGATTGTAAGGCTTACCCGGGAGCAGATATAGACTCAGATCACAACGTAATAGTCATGAAGAGTAGATTGAAGTGTAAGAGACCAGTCAGGAAATATCAGTCCGCAAAGAAGTTGGGTATGGAAATGCTAAGGGATGAAGATATACCGCTGAAGTACTCCAAGGCTATAGAATCTGTGATAAGGAATAGGTCAGTAGATAGCTGAGTGGAAATGGGATGGGCGTCTCTAAAAAGGACAATCGCAGAAATACAAAAGAAAAACATAGGTACAAAGAAGACAACTGCGAAGAAACCAAGGATAACTGAATAAATAATTCAGTTGAATCATGGAAGAAGGATGTACAAAATTTTCAGGGAGTTCTAGGAATACAGAAATACAAGTCAGTTAGGAATATAATTAATAGGAAGTGCACCGAAGCTAAGGCGAAATGGCTACATAAAAAATGTGAAGGAAAAGAAAAAGCAATGATTGTCGGACGGACTGACACAGCATATAGAAACGTTAACACAACCTTCGCTGACGTTAAAAGCGAGGGTGGTAACATGAAGAGTGCAGTGAGGATTCCTCTGTTAAATGCAGCAGAGAGAGCGGATAGGTGTGAAGAGTACATTGAAGACCTCAATGAGGGGTAATATGTGTCAGATGTGATGGAAGATGAAACGGGAGTCGATTTAGAAGTGATAAGGATCTAGTATTACAACCAGAATTCAAGAAAGCTTTGGAGGACTTGAAATCAAATAAGGCAGAAGGGATAGATAACACTCCATCAGAATTTCTAAAATCATTAGGGAAAGTGGCAAGAAAACGACTATTGGCGTTGATGTGTAGAATACATGAATCTCACCGTATGCTATCTGACATTCGGAGAAACATCATTCACTCAATTCTGAAAACTGCAAGACTATTCACGTTGATGTGTAGAATACACGAGTCTCACACTATACTACCTGACATTCGGAGAAACATCATCCACACAATTCTGAAGGCTGCAGGAGTTACCGCACAATCAGCTTAACCGCTCAAGCATCCAGAATGCAGACAAGAATAATATACAGAAGACTGGGCAAGGGTGTCAGTTAGATGACAGCCAGTTTGGCTTCAGGAAAGGTAGAAACTACCAAGGGGGCTGTTCTGATGTTAGTTCATAGGATTTGTTGACCTGGAAAAAGCTTTCGATTGTGTGAAATAGAGCAAGAATTTCGAAAATCTGTTAATAATAGGCGTAAACTGTAGGGAATGACGGGTAATATACAATATATACAAGAGCCAAGAGAGAAAAATAAGATTGGAAGAAGAATAAGGCAGTGCTCGGATTAAAAAGGGTGTAAGAGATGTTGTATATCCCCGTTACTGTTCAGTCCATACATCGAAGAAGCAATGACGGAAATAAAAGACAAGTTCTAGAGTGGAGTTAAAATTTGGGGTGAAAGGATGTCAATGATAAGATTCTCTGGTGACATTTGTATCCTAAGTGAAAGTGAACAATTACGGCAACTGCTGAATGGAATGAACAGTTAATGAGTACAGGATATGGACTGAGAGTAATAGTAGAAAGACGAAAGTAATAAGAAGTAGCAGAAAAGAGAACAGTGGGAAACATAACATTGAGATTGGTGATCAAGAAGTGGGACTTCTACCTAGGCAGCAAAATAACGCATGGGGGAAGTAGCAAACAGGACATCAAAAGCAGACTACCACTGGCAAGAATGGCATTCCTTGCGAAGGGAAGTCTACTACTATTAAACATAGACTGAATTTGAGAAAGAAATTTCTGAGAATCTACGTTTGGAACACATCATTCTATGGTAGTGAAATATGGACTGTGGGAAAACCAGGACAAAATGCAAACGAAGTATTTGTGATGTGGTGTTGTAGAAGAATGTTAAAAATTAGGTGGACTGATAAGGTTCTCCGGAGAATCAGCGAGGAAACGAACATATGGAAAACACTGACAAGCAGAAGGAACAGGATGATAGAACATCTGTTACGATGAAACTTACATGATACTAGAGGAAGCTGTAGAGGGTAAATATTGTCATAAATGTTGGAATACACGCAACAAATAATTGGGGACGTAGAATGCAAGTGATGCTCTGAGATGAAGAAGTTGGCGCAAGAGAGGAATTCGTGGCTAGCCGCATCGAACCCTTCAGAAGACTGATCACTGGAAAAAAAAAAAAAAAAGAATCTACTAAAACTAATTTCGTGAGCGTAAGTTTATACACCAGATCGAGTCTTTGCTCAGGGACACCTCGTCCATTCGGGCGTTGTTGCAGCCACGCGCGTCCAACAAGTACCACGCACACGTGATACATTTCCCACTCCACACATCGTGAAACCCATGAGTCGTGTGATGTCTGCAGCAAACTGACTGCTGTTGTTACTGTAAAGCACAGTTTATCCCATTAACTAAGACCTAAGAAAGAAATGTGAGATTATTTTTCAAAGGAACTGTTTTTCAATTCTTGTTAAGGAAAACTGTTTAGTAATCAAACTACGTGACCGCGTAATCATGTTCCCTAGAAAACCACCGTGTCGGTCACCGTTGCAGCTGGCGTCCATCAGTGTATCTACTGTATTTTCGGAGGGAAAATACAGCGCTATGTTTGCAACAAAAGCTTAAAAATTGGTGTATTAAAACTGCTAGCCCACGAGAGAAAGTTATATATAAGATAAAACCGCCAGAGACGACTAGAAGGCAGTTATTCCTCTTTAAGAACTCCATAACATCAATGACATGCGCAACGTGACTAAATGAAAACTAAAAATGTCCTTTGTACACAGAAACGTAATGTAATACGAGGGTTGTTCAGAAAATAAATTCCGATCGGTCGCGTAATGGAAACCACAGTGAAAAGCAGAAACGTTTTATTTGCAACAGTTAGGTACACCTTCCATCTGCTTCCCTACACAGTCGCCGCTCCAACTTCGAGTGTTGTCGTAGTGTTGTATCAAATTTCCAATACCCTCGTCATAGAAAGCAGCCGCCTGTGCTTTCGGCCAGTTATCTGCACTGGTCTGTAGCTCGTTGTCTGTGGAAAAGTGTTGTCTTCATAGCCAGCGGTTCTTGTGAGCTCAGATGAGACTCAGGGGAAGCCAATTACGAACTGTGTTGTGGGTGATCAAACACTTCTCATCAGAAACGCTGCAGGAGCGTCTGCATTGCCCCTGCAGTGTGCGGCCGAAAATTGCTACGAAGAAGGAACTGCTCGACAGTTGGGTTATGTGGGCTGCATGACACAGGCGAAATCTTTAACTAGGCCCTCATACTTGGCGGGAGACGCTATTCCCTACGCATCTTTACGTGCTCACTGTGAGCTCAGAACTGAAAAGAGCGACGCGACACGATCGCCGGACATACTAGAGACAATTCCCAAGCATCTGTGCAAAGCTTTACAGGATTTTCCCAGTGGTTTCCATTTTGCGACCGATCGGAAATTACTTACTGGACAGCCCTCGTATTTAGAGGAGGATTCACCATTCGATTGGAGAATTTTATGTCTCTATAGTTCGTCATCCCCCACCCCCCTCCCATGAACCACGGACCTGGCCGTTCGTGGGGAGGCTTGCGTGCCTCAACGTTACACATAGCCATATCGTAGGTGCAACCATAACAGAGGAGTATCTGTTGAGAGGCCAAACAAATGTGTGGTTCTTGAAGAGGGGCAGCAGCCTTTTCAGTAGTTGCAGGGGCAACAGTCTGGATGATTGACTTATCAGGCCTTGTAACACTAACCAAAACGGCCTTGCTGTGCTGGCACTGCGAACGGCTGAAAGGAAGGGGAAACTACAGCCGTAATTTTTCCCGAGGGCATGCAGCTTCACTGTATGGTTAAATTATGATGGCGTCATCTTGGGTAAAATATTCTGGAGGTAAGATAGTCCCCCATTCGGATCTCCGGGCGGGGACAACTCAGGAGGACTTTGTTATCAGGAGAAAGAAAACTGGCGTTCCACGGGTCGGGCAGGTAGGTTAGAAAATTTAAAAACTGGTAGAAGCCGACCTCGGTGAAGATCCATTTGGATTCCGTAGAAATGTTGGAACACATGAGGCAATACTGACCCTACGACATATCTTGGAAAATAGATTAAGGGAAGGAAAACCTACGTTTCTAGCATTTGTAGACTTAGAGAAAGCTTTTGACAATGTTGACTGGAATACTCTCTTTCAAATTCTGAAGGTGGCAGGGGTAAAATACAGGGAGCGAAAGGCTATTTACAAATTGTACAGAAACCAGATGGCAGGTATAAGAGTCGAGGGCATGAAAGGGAAGCAGTGGTTGGGAAGGAGTGAGACACGGTTGTAGCCTATCCCCGATGTTATTCAATCTGTATATTGAGCAAGGAGTAAAGGAACAAAAGAAAATTCGGAGTAGGAATTAAAATCCATGGAGAAGAAATAAAAACTTTGAGGTTCGCCGAAGACATTGTAATTCCGTCAAAGACAGCAAAGGACCTGGAAGAGCAGTTGAACGGAATGGATAGTGTCTTGAAAGGATGTTATAAGATGAACATCAACAAAAGCAAAACGAGAATAATGGAATGTAGTTGAATTAAATCGGGTGATGCTTAGGGTATTAGATTAGGAAATGAGACGCTTAAAGTAGTAAAGGAGTTCTGCTATTTGGGGAGCAAAATAACTGATGATGGTCAAAGTAGAGAGGATATAAAATGTAGACTGGCAATGGCAAGGAAAGCGTTTCTGAAGAAGAGAAACTTCTTAATATCTAGTATAGATTTGTCAGGAAATCTTTTCTGAAAGTATTTGTATGTAGTATAGCCATGTATGGAAGTGAAACGTGGACGATACATAGTTTAGACGAGAAGAGAATAGAAGCTTTCGAAATGTGGTGCTACAGAAGAATGCTGAAGATTAGATCGGTAGATCGCATAACTAATGAGGAGGTATTGAATAGAATTGGGGAGAAGAGACCGTTCGGTTCCAAGCGCTACAGTCTGGAGTCGAGCGACCGCTACGGTACCTGGTTCGAATCCTGCCTCGGGCATGGATGTGTGTGATGTCCTTAGGTTGTTTAGGTTTAATTAGGTCTAAGTTCTAGGCGACTTATGACCTCAGAAGTTAAGTCGCATAGTGCTCAGAGCTATTTGAACAATTTTTGGGGAGAAGAGAAATTTGTGGCTCAACTTGATTAGAAGAAGGTATCGGTTGGTAGGACATACTCTCAGATATCAAGGGATCACTAGTTTAGTATTGGAGGGCAGCGTGGAAAGTAAAAATCGTAGCGGGAGACCAAGAGATGAATACACTAAACAGATTCAGAAGGTTGTAGGTTGCAGTAGGTACTGGCAGATGAGGAAGCTTGTACAGGGTAGAGTAGCATGAAGAGCTGCATCAAATCAGTCTCTGGACTGAAGACCACAACAACAACAAAAGTTAGTCACGGCGATAAAGAGCTACGACTGATTATGCAGAAAAGAAGTTACACTTCAGTATCCTCTCGCTACTGAGTATGGGTGCCTTTTAGCACATGTTCGTAGGGAAGATTATCCTTTTGACTAGGAATGTTCAATATTTTGATTTGTGTTGCGTGTACTTCGTTGAAGCATTTATAAACGTGATACCTCGTGAAATGACCTCCTCATATGACACATACTTATTCTTTTTCTTAACGCTCTAAACGAGGAAACAACAGAAACACAATCATATCTGTGACTTGCCCAGAATCAGAAGTGAAAGATTCCCTTATACGCATTTTTCCACATCTTAAATGTTTCTCTGGAGACTGCCGGCTTAATGATAATTATGAATTAAGGTAACAAGGCGACCGACGTTTGTCACAACAGACGGCAAAATCATTCAGAATAAGAATGAAAAAGACTCCTTTGTTTTCATTTATATGGTTATGCGGTGCACGACTTCATACACAAGGGTAAGATGGGAAAGCAGGACGTGAGCAGAAATGATTAGCGAACATGTTAACGCGACAAACAGAAGATCAACGTAACACGTATTTCTCCAAATTCAGGAAGACTCATCACAAATGATGCAAGAAGAGATAGAATACAGCTGTTGATGTCAACAGGGAAGAGACTCTGTGTACTGAAGTGCAAACGATTACATCTGTGCCAAGAGTAGGCAACCTGTAGCGATGTGGCTAGTGGCGGCTGGTGTATAAGAGCACAAGAACACGTGAACACCCTAGCTTGTGACGCCTACCGGATTTATTGGTTATTTTTCTTCGAGTGCTGTTAAACGTGTTGTAAATACGGTAATCTGAAACACAGGCCACTACAGCTGCCGCGCTAAACTCCTCTTGATTCGCTGAAATTTGGCAGCACGGTCGCGAGCACAGCTTTACTTGTGCTCGTTTTAAGGAGTTTCTGCGCGTCCGCATCTGGCATGACGCAATTTCCTGACGGGCTAAATACGTAAGGATCTGGTAAGCAACGTGTACATTTCACGGTGTGCACAGCTAACCGTTAGTACTCAATTGCAAATTTACATCAGAGTCACCAGCTGGTAGCACACTGCAACAGGCTTTTATCCGCGTTCACTCGTTTCATGTCCCACTAGATGTTTAGGACGGCTGGTAGGGACAGATCATGGAGTGACATTATACTGAGTGCACTATCCGAAAATTACCTCGAGCAGTTAAACAGAGAACCGACTTGTGGAGATAACATCTTGGACCTACTGATAACAAACAGACCCGAACTTTTCGACTCTGTAAGCGCAGAACAGGGAGTCAATGATCATAAGGCCGTTTCAGCATCCCTTAATATGGAAGTTAATAGGAATATAAAAAAAGGGAGGAAGGTTTATCTGCTTAGCAAGAGTAATGGGAGGCAGATTTCAGACTACCTAACAGATCAAAACCCAAAAATCTGTTCCGACATTGACAATGTTGAGTGTTCATGGAAATAGTTCAAGGCAATCGTAAAACGCGTTTTAGACAGGTACATGCCGAGTAAAACTGTGAGGGACGGGAGAAACCCACCATGGTTCAACAACAAAGTTAGGAAACTATTGCGAAACCAAAGAGAGCTTCACTGCAAATTTAAACGCAGCCAAAACCTCTCAGACAAACAAAAGCTAAGCGATGTCAAAGTTAGCGTAAGGAGGGCTATGCGTGAAACGTTCAGTGAATCTGAAAGTAAAATTCTATGTACCAACTTGACAGAAAATCCTAGGAAGTTCTCGTCTTACGTTAAATCAGTGTTGTTGTTGTTGTGGTCTTCAGTCCTGAGACTGATTTGATGCAGCTCTCCATGCTACTCTATCCTGTGTAAGCTTCTTCATCTCCCAGTACCTACTGCAACCTACATCCTTCTGAACCTGTTTAGTGTATTCATCTCTTGGTCTCCCTCTATGATTTTTACCCTCCACGCTGCCCTCCAGTAAGTGGGTCGAAACAGTATATCCAGACACATCTGGGATGATAACGGCATTGAAACAGAGAATGACATGCGTAAAGCTGAAATACTAAACACCTTTTCTCAAAGCTGTTTCACAGAGGAAGACCGCACTGCAGTTTCTTCTGTAAATCCTTGCACAGATGAAAAAATGGCTGACGTCGAAATAAGTGCCCAAGGAATAGAAAAGCAACTGAATCACTCAACAGAGGAAAGTCCACTGGACCTGACGGGATACCAATTCGATTCTACACAGAGTACGCGAAAGAACTTGCCCCCCATCTAACAGCTGTGTACCGCAATTATCTAGAGGAACAGAAGGTTCCAAATGATTGGAAAAGAGCACAGGTAGTTCCAGTTTTCAAGAAGGGTCGTCGAGCAGATGCGCAAAACTATAGGTCTATATCTCTGACATCGATCTGTTGTAGAATTTTAGAACATGTTTTTTTGCTCGCGTATCATGTCATTCCTGGAAACCCAGAACCTACTCTGTAGGAGTCAACATGGATTCCGGAATCAGCGATCGTGTGAGACCCAACTCGCCTTATTTGTTCATGGGACCCAGAAAATATTAGATACAGGCTCCCAGGTAGATGCCATTTTCCTTGACTTCCGGAAGGCGTTCGATACAGTTCCGAAATGTCGGCTGATAAACAAAGTAACAGCCTACGGAATATCAGACCAGCTGTGTGGCTGGATTGAAGAGATTTTAGCAAACCGAACACAGTATGTTGTTCTCAATGGAGAGACGTCTACAGACGTTAATGTAACCTCTGGCGTGCCACAGGGGAGTGTTATGCGACCATTGCTTTTCACAATATATATAAATGACCTAATGGAGAGTTTCTGAAGTTCCATGCGGCTTTTCGCGGATAATGCTGTAGTATACAGAGAAGTTGCAGCATTAGAAAATTGTAGCGAAATGCAGGAAGATCTACAGCGGATAGGCACTTGGTGCAGGGAGTGGCAACTGACCCGTAACATAGACAAATCTCATGTATTCCGAATACATAGAAGGAAGGATCCTTTATATATGATAGCGGAACAAACACTGGTAGCAGTTGCTTCTGTAAAATGTCTGGGAGTATGCGTACGGAACGATTTGAAGTGGAATGATAATATAGAATTAATTGTTGGTAAGGAGGGTGCAAGGTTGAGATTCATTGGGAGAGTCATTAGAAAATGTAGTCCATCAACAAAGGAGGTGGCTTACAAAACACTCGTTCGACCTATACTTGAGTATTGCTCATCAGTGTAGAATCCGTACCAGGTCGGGTTGACAGAGGAGATAGAAAAGACCAAAGAAGAGCGGCGTGTTTCATCACAGGGTTATTTGGTAAGCGTGATAGCGTTACGGAGGTGTTTAGCAAACTCTAGTGGCAGACTCTGCAACAGAGGTACTCTGCATCGCGGTGTAGCTTGCTGTCCAGGTTTCGAGAGGGTGCATTTCTGGATGTGGTATCGAATATATTGATTCCCCCTACTTATACCTCCCGAGGAGATCACGGATGTAAAATTAGAGAGATTCGAGCGCGCACGGAGGCATTCCGGCAGTCGTTCTTCCCGCGAACCATACGCTACTGGAACAGGAAAGGGAGGTGGCACGTAAAGTGCTCTCCGCCACACACCGTTGGGTGGCTTGCGGAGTATAATTGTAGATGTAGATGTAGACGGTAGCAGATTCCTCAGATATGACAATTAATTCACTATGTAGTAAAACTAGATCGTACATCAGTATATGATACTGATAGAAAAACCTAGTTTGTGGGATTCTGAATGAGACACACTGTTTTAAGTTTTGGTTTCTTTTATACAGTAATCCATTTGACAGTCTAAGAACCATAAAGTACATAATCGTCAATTGTGAAATTGTAGCATATATTCATGCTTCTGACATCTGTCGATCTTAATAAGTCACGTTTATCTGTACTGTAGGTCCACAATATACATACCTATATATGAACATTCACAAAAAAAATGTCTCACTGGTTCCTCTGATATTCACTTAAATGTGGAGTCGAAACGGTGTGCTTTTTGCCCTTATGGGTCACAGCGCCTCATTTGTATTCTAGTCAAGAGCCAGAGTTGGTAGATAGTACTACTTGAATTTAATTATTTCCTGAAACGGCAGTTTGTGTTTGGGGTTGGTCATTTACTGTACAAGAGTCGGCTTCCCTGTGCACTGTCAACATGAACTCTGTTTTAAGTGCTAACAGAAAAAAACAACAATTACCAGGAGGGCCTGCCATACCAGACACGTTGTATGAGAAAGTGACCAAATCAAATAAGCATGACAACAAGCAAACATTTAACATTGGCGTGTACAATAAGCATAACTCGTCGTGTGAGTAACTCACAAAAACTGCCACGAACGCAAAAATGCGAAATGGAGAGTAGTGAAAGCTTAAACAACATTTAACAATGAAGTGTATAATAAGCATAACTTGTGTGAGTAAATCAGGAAAACTCCACGTACACAAAAATGCGAAATGGAGAGTAGTGAGAGCTTAAACTTTATTTCATAAACCTTAAACCAAGTTTAACAAAAACAAGTACTTCTTTGTTCATGTATGTTCAAAAATGGTTCAAGTGGCTCTGAGCACTATAGGACTTAACTTCTAGGGTCATCAATCCCCTAGAACTTAGAACTACTTAAACCTAACTAACCTAAGCACATCACACACATCCATGCCCGAGGCAGGATTCGAACCTGCGACCGTAGCGGTCCTGCGGTTCCAGACTGTAGTGCCTGGAACAGCTGTTCACGTATGTGGTGCATGTTATTATTACAGTTACTGACAACGGCAAACCTTACATTAATACATAAACAGACATTACTTCAAGGATGCCATTAATTATTTATAACACTGCCTCATTTGATTTCCAACATTGGTATACATCCACAATGTGTACTTACAGGGTGTTTCAAAAATGACCGGTATATTTGAAACGGCAATAAAAACTAAACGAGCAGCGATAGAAATACACCGTTTGTTGCAATATGCTTGGGACAACAGTACATTTTCAGGCGGACAAACTTCCAAAATTACAGTAGTTACAATTTTCAACAACAGATGGCGCTGCAAGTGATGTG
Source organism: Schistocerca piceifrons (assembly GCF_021461385.2). Classification (NCBI taxonomy): domain Eukaryota; kingdom Metazoa; phylum Arthropoda; class Insecta; order Orthoptera; family Acrididae; genus Schistocerca; species Schistocerca piceifrons. The sequence continues at coordinate 407,841,430 of NC_060139.1, forward strand.
AAAGATATAGAAGACAACGCAGTCTGTGGATGCGCCATTCTGTACGTCGTCTTTCTGCTGTAAGCGTGTGCTGTTCACAACGTGCAAGTGTGCTGTAGACTACATGGTTTATTCCTTAGAACAGAAGATTTTTCTGGTGTTGAAATTCCACACAGTGTTGTTGCAACAAGACGAAGTTTTCAACGGAGGTTTAATGTAACCAAAGGACCGAAAAGCGATACAATAAAGGATCTGTTTGAAAAATTTCAACGGACTTGGAACGTGACAGATGAACGTGCTGGAAAGGTAGGGCGACCGCGTACGGCAACCACAGAGGGCAACGCGCAGCTAGTGCAGCAGGTGAGCCAACAGCGGCCTCGGGTTTCCATTCACTGTGTTGCAGCTGCGGTCCAAATGACGCCAATGTCCATGTATCGTCTCATGCGCCAGAGTTTACACCTTTATCCATACAAAATTCAAATGCGGCAACCCCTCAGCGCCGCTACCATTGCTGCACGAGAGACATTCGCTAACGATATAGTGCACAGGATTGATGACGGCGATATGCATGTGGGCAGCATTTGGTTTACTGACGAAGCTTATTTTTACCTGGACGGTTTCGTCAATAAACAGAACTGGCGCATATGGGGAACCGAAAAGCCCCATGTTGCAGTCACATCGTCCCTGCATCCTCAAAAAGTACTGGTCTGGGCCGCCATTTCTTCCAAAGGAATCATTGGCCCATTTTTCAGATCCGAAACGATTACTGCATCACGCTATCTGGACATTCTTCGTGAATTTGTGGCGGTACAAACTGCCTTAGATGACACTGCGAACACCTCGTGGTTTATGCAAGATGGTGCCCGGCCACATCGCAGGGCCGACGTCTTTAATTTCCTGAATGAATATTTCGATGATCGTGTGATTGCTTTGGGCTATCCGAAACATACAGGAGGCGGCGTGGATTGGCCTCCCTATTCGCCAGACATGAACCCCTGTGACTTCTTTCTGTGGGGACACTTGAAAGACCAGGTGTACCGCCAGAATTCAGAAGCAATTGAACAGCTGAAGCAGTACATCTCATCTGCATGTGAAGCCATTCCGCCAGACACGTTGTCAAAGGTTTAGGGTAATTTCATTCAGAGACTACGCCATATTATTTCTACGCATGGTGGATATATGGAAAATATCGTACTATAGAGTTTCCCAGACCGCAGCGCCATCTGTTGTTGAAAATTGTAACTACTGTAATTTCGAAAGTTTGTCTGCCTGAAAATGTACTGTTGTCCCAAGCATATTGCAACAAACGGTGTATTTCTATCGCTGCTCGTTTAGTTTTTATTGCCGTTTCAAATATACCTGTCATTTTTGAAACACCCTGTATAAGCCCCTACTGTGAATGTGGGTGCGAGTGCGAGCGGGCTGAGCCGCTGCTGCCGGGTCCTACTATGTCGCGCAGTAGAGAGCGCTTGAGGTCGCGAGTGGCTGGAGGTGTGGCTCAGCGAGCGTGCTCCATTCAATTCACCAGATACCGAACGACGTCTCGAAGACAACTTGTAGTTCCACTGTCCCTGCGACACCTGTGAAGTGAATCGATATGTAATACGAAATCTCTCCCTCCTTCCCACGCCGGTCGCGGTGGTCTAGCGGTTCTAGGCGTGCAGTCCGGAACCGCGCGACTGCTATGGTCGCAGGTTCGAATCCTGCCTCGGGCATGGATGTGTGTGATGTCCTTAGGTTAGTTGGGTTTAAGTAGTTCTAGGTTCTAGGGGACTGATGACCACAGTAGTTAAGTCCCATAGTGCTCAGAGCCATTTGAACCATTTGAACCTCCTTCCCGCCCTCCAAACCCCCTCGCCGTCATCGTGTAGTATACATGATGAACGACAACGGTGAGGTGACGGGTGGAGAAGGGGGACCGGGCCAGCACATGATGCAGCCGCCGGAAAGAGGGGCCCATTCCCAGAAGATGGTGGCTGTCCAGATGGCGACCACTATGATAGGAAGTCGACTCCCAACGGCTCCAGGACTGGTGCCGATGGCGTGGGGCACATGGGAGTAGGCTGTAGCGAGAGCTGCTGCGTTCACGAGATCTGAAAGCACAAAGCCTGAAGCAGGCTCACGTTGTTCACAAGGACAAATATGATTCTATTGTCGCCGCAGTAATCCTCTCGGACCCGCAATAAAAGCCTAGAACGTCCAATGTGTCAGAAATGGTCCCTCGCTCCCAGTGTCTCCGTCTAAGGTAGAATCTGTAAAAGACCGAATCATTAGTTTCGTACTTTGCCTGTTGAAGAGGAATGGCAGCCACCCGCCGTGGCGGGTGCGGCAACTGAAGCAACTTGCCGTGATGTCGTCCATATAACGACTCTGCCAGTGATGATGCGTCGCGTAGTTGGGAGCGGTAGGAAGACAAGAAGAGCAACAGAGTTTAATGCCATGTACGTGATGTTCGATCGAAGCGTTCAGCTTCGCCTCTGGATTGCGAGTTGCGATGTTGTACTCGTGATTTGCTCGAGCTAGAAGGCGGTAGAAAACTGTCCAGACTCGTTGGCAGCAAAATTGAGCTCCTTTGTTAGTCACAACCGCTTCAGGCAATCCCTGGAGGCAAAAGATCGACGGCAAGGCCTGGACTGTGGGACGAGCCGTTGTAGAGTGCATAGGAACCATGAAGGGAAACTAGCTGAACGCCCGTGTTGCTGGAAAATCAAACAGCAGGTTGCGCAATCGGGACTGATAAGGCGCGCTGACGCTGTGCGCGCCAGTGGGGGGCAGGAAGTACATCCTGTTCTGAGGCAGCAGCAGGCTCATTCGACTCGAGGCAGCCGCACGGAGCACACAGCCGTGCAGTGCGGTTGTAGTAACTCCTGTTGACCAGTCTCATTTGGTGTAATGTTAAATGTATCCACTGTCTTGTACACTGGAAGTCTGCTCCTCCTCATGTATCTTCTCCGACGGTAAGGCATGGCTGTGTGCTCCGTGCGGCTGCCTCGAGTCGAATGAGCCTGCTGCTGCCTCAGAACAGGATGTACTTCCAGCCCCCCACTAGCGCGCACAGCGTCAGTGCGCCTTATCAGTCCCGATTGCGCAACCCGCTGTTTGATTTTCCAGCAACACGGGCCTAGTAATACTAGAGCCCATGTTGCCTGACTGCCTCGCTCAGCGGCTAAGTCCCCTTCAAGGTCACCCGCCTTAAGCGGCTACATACATTAACTGCACACAGCCATACATTAACTGTGTGCAGTTAATGTATGTAGCCGCTTAAGGCGGGTGACCTTGAAGGGGTCTTAGCCGCTGAGCGAGGCAGCCGGGCAACACGGGCTCTAGAATTACTAGGCCCGTGTTGCTGGAAAATCAAACAGCGGGTTGCGCAATTGGGACTGATAAGGCGCGCTGACGCTGTGCGCACTAGTGGGGAAACTAGCTGAACGCTTCAACGATGATGGGTCAACGTGTGTTCCAGCAGCGACCAGCGAAATCAAAGGGCAAACGTTGGCTTCCAGCTACAACGGAGCTGGCTGTTGTTCAGCATAGGCTTAGCACTCAAAAGTCAACTGTTCAATTTGTGCATCTGGACCATGCCCAGTGCAATGAAGTCTCGACACCTGCTTTGTGCGATTGACGCCTCAGTGACTTTGGTGTAGCAAACGAAGCTTGGAAGGATGGAGGGCCTATGGAACCGCAACGCGTGACTAGTAATTATCAGTCCGAAGCCGAATGACGCCTTGGTGAAATGCAAAGGCATTCCGACGGGCAAAATATCAGTGAACCACAGAACTACAAATCTGTTCGCCTGAATGCGGGCAACCAGGGCGGGAATTACAACAGAATTTACAAATCAGGGTCCACTGCTGTGGCGTGGGAAATTTTCCGGTGATTAAGCGGAAAGCATTGTAAAACAACTGTGTCTTGTGCATCATTGTAGCACCAAGAAGAAGAGGACTCATCGAATGTTGAATCTGGGTCAACAGGATGCGGGAAAGAGCATATTCTTTTGGCGGGCTTAGAGGTCGGCCAATATACAATCTCATACTGGTAATTTGAGAAACGAACAGCCCACTGTTGCAGCTTCTGCGCAGTGCGAGTTGGGACTACTGCGAAGCTGTGAACAAAGATGATAAGAACTTTTCTGCCAAAGAGGTACTGATAAACTCAGTGATACCATACACAAGGGCGAGAGCCTCGTTTTCAGTTGGCCCAAAATTACATTGTGTTTCGCTCAACAACTTCTAAGCAAAGCCAATCGGCCTGCCAACAGAACTGCACTGATGCCGTAAGCGGAAGCATCCACAGCCAAGACCACGGGTTTGGCTGGATCAAAATAAACAAGGTTTCCATCGCTAAGCAAAGCATATTTCAGCTTCTGGAAAGCACACTGAAACGCTTGCGACCAAACAAAACACGCTTTCGTCCAGGGCAAGCGGTGCAAGGGAACCGCAACTGAAGCGGTGTTAGGAATAAATCAGATGTAATACTGGAGCTTTCCTAACACAAAGTGCAATTCCCGCACATTGCATGGGGGGTGGATGGTCCGGATAGCAAGCAAATGTGATTGCAATGGGTGAACACCCTGACATGTTCTAAGTACCTCAAGTTCACTCTGAGGAAAACAAACATTTGATATGAGTTACATACAAACCTTGAAACAGAGTGTAAACATTGCTAATCTGTTCTTCAGGAGTGCGACCTGAGATGGCAATGTCATCTAAATAATTTGAGCGAAAAGAAACTTTTGCAGTCAGCTGCTCCAAAAATCGTTGTAATACGACAGGTACGGAAGCACTGCCAAACGGCAATCTCAGCAATTGTAAGAGACCCAGATGAATACTAATGACAACGAACTGCTGCCACTGCTAATCCAAAGGTATTTCCTAGTAAGCATTGAGCAAATCATTTTCGAAGAGTAACAATTGGTGCCTAATTTATCCATCAGCTCTGCCGGGTGAGGCCAGGAGTAATTGGCAATTATTGTTCGGGGATTCACAGTTTTCTTAAAATCGTCGCTCAACCGGGGTCTGCCGGACGGTCTCATTAGAATAGAGGGGACGTTCACTAACTGGCAATAATGGGCGCTAAGACCTCATTGGTCTAGAAATCAGGGAGTTCTTGAGCCACTTGTTCTCGAAGAGCTTCAGGAACAAGACGATATCTAACAAAACGTGTCTGTGCATTGTCCTTCATTGTAACATGGACAACAAAATTATAGGCTTTGTCTAGAACCTCAGAAAACATATATTGAAATTCTGCACACGCCTTAGCAACACTGTCTCGAGGATCAAGAGAAGAAACAGAAAGTACATCTTTCTGAATGCTTAACCCAGAAAAACTATTCTAAACCAAAATATTTGCAATGTCTCGGGAGCAAAGAACTAAGAATTTCACTGTCTTCGTCGCATATCGGAAGACTGCAGTCGGGCTACAAGCCCCTATCACAGGAATGTCTTGGCTGTTATACGTCGTCAGCGTATTGCCAAGGCATTCGTAAATGTTACGGATGAGGTAGTTACCGAAGCTCCAAATTGCCAATGGACTGATCTTACAACAATAGCAAGAGACACAAAAAATGGTTGTCTAGAAGTGCCACTGCAGATGAGTGGGAGCCTCTCCTGAACGGCTTTTACACTACTGCTTTGCACTAATGACACAGTGGGGCTTTGAAAACACATTACACACTCTCTGTGACTTAGATTTGCGTGGAGGAGTGGCGAAATGGGGTACCTTACACTTCTGTAAGCACACAGAGTGTACATGCACCCGTTTGCCGCAAAAAAGCAAATCGCTTCACGCAAGTTGAAAGATAAGCGAGGACAAGACTTCACACCCTGTGCTGGATGCAACACGTGTTTAGGTGAGCGCTGGACTGCTGTTTGCACGACGGTGGCGAGGCCTGTTTGCCGTGGCTGTCTACTAACAAGCAGGCGTTACCTCAAAACTGTCTGCTGCACTTTCTCAAGAATTCTGATAATTTAGAATCTGCAGAATCTTTTGCAACGAACAGTCTGCGTATTTATGAATCTGTTTCCGATTTCGTGAATCATCTACATTGTGCGTGATGCCAACACAAGCCATGGTATCTCAGTAATAAGTGCCACAGTCAGATCTGGATCTACAATATCTAGCCAGGCCTTGCAAATCAGTCACTCACTCACAGTGTGCCTCTCCCTGTTGCTTAGTACCCAGCACTCTTACCACTTTGTGAGCGCCTGCAATAAACTCTCGTAATCCACTAGCTCACGGTGGGACATGGGAACTAATTTGGTTCACAAGTGATACACATTCACTTCTACTGTGGCCAATATAAGAATGTTTGTCAGTATCCGGTATGTGATGAGCTGCGATGTGCACGTTGTACTGCACTTACCTCGTCTCGTCAAATTCACGAAATTGAGGGACATAGGTTGGTTGGTTGGTTTGGGGAAGGAGACCAGACAGCGTCGTCATCGGTCTCATCGGATTAGGGAAGGATGGGGAAGGAAGTCGGCCGTGCCCTTTCAGAGGAACCATCCCGGCATTTGCCTGGAGTGATTTAGGGAAATCACGGAAAACCTAAATCAGGATGGGCGGACGCGAGATTGAACCGTCGTCCTTCCGAATGCGAGTCCAGTGTCTAACCACTGCGCCACCTTGCTCGGTGAGGGACATACTCAGACACTGTTGGTGGTGGGGCTGCGTTTGTTCCGGCGTCTTGCGTGAAGTCCATTGTGCCGTCATGAGGCGATTAGACGCTTAAACCAGTTCCCCATTTGTTAACTCTGAAAGTGAATAAACTGAGTTAGATTAACTGCAGGGGGCGCAGCAGCCTATTGCGGCCGAGTAATCATCGTAAGTAAGCAACGCACATACAACAAGACAATTAAGCAGTAAACAACAAAAAGCAACCAAAAAAAAAACACGCCAATAACAGCAAGAACGAATCAAATAGACGACAGAACAGCAAGAAGACCGATGATGTGTATGATTTCGTGCACAACGATGAATTGGGCTTGAGAGTGGTGAGTTAGTGAGGTAACTGTCGTCGTAGGAAAAATGGACAGAAGCAGAAATAATTGGCGAACAAGTTAACACAACAAACAAAGATTTACTTAACTTGCATTTCTCCAAACGCACGACGACTCATTAGAAATGATGCAACAAGCAATTGAGTCCATTTGGGCTGGGAAAACGATACCCGCGTTCGAAGAGGCTGGAAATTTCGCTATGCGTCACAGCTTCTGATACAGTATTGGGCTTGTTCAAACACCCACGTGACAGTTCACTCACGCTGCGCAGGTGTAAGGGAAAGGGGCACGTGAGAAATAACGAACTAGCCACAACAATAAGTTACTGCTCTGTTTAAAATTTTCCAGTTTCCTGAAACCTTGGAGAAAGTAGCATTAGATCCCAGTACAGCACAAACTTTTATTGTGTTTGAACAAATTTACAATGCGCGTTCTCATACACTACAAGTATTTACGGATATATAAACATCTATACTGGTTTTTAAGTAAAGGCACCAGACAAAGACGAAAATTTTGTCCACCAAAAAATATTACATGACTGAACCCAGTACAATATATTATTTGTATGTGAGAGACGGTAATGATTTACTAAGTAGGCTGCAAATGAGCAATTCAAACCTTGTTCACGTATTAAAATAAGACGTAACAACGTTATCAGATTTAATCAGTTTGAAAACAAAACGACAAAATTCAGATAAAACAGTCAAAAATTAAATGCTGAACAGATGAAATACATCGTAATAAAGTGACAGTAATTTATTTTTTTTAACGAGAATGAGCTATAGGGGCAAGATCCGTCTTGGAGGCAGTACAATCAGGCATCACCTGATTGCGGGACGACCAAAAGCTCTATAACTTTACAGAATCTTGTTTGCAAACCTTTCATTTATATATTAGTTGTCATTGCTACGGGTTAGCTGCACCCGAGAAGATATTTTAGTCGGCGTTTCAAAGTTATTTATGGCCGGCCGAAATGGCCGTGCGGTTAAAGGCGCTGCAGTCTGGAACCGCAAGACCGCTACGGTCGCAGGTTCGAATCCTGCTTCGGGCATGGATGTTTGTGATGTCCTTAGGTTAGTTAGGTTTAACTAGTTCTAAGTTCTAGGGGACTAATGACCTCAGCAGTTGAGTCCCATAGTGCTCATAGCCATTTGAACCATTTGAAAGTTATTTATGGGTTCTTATGATAGTACTGTATCTACAAAAGGCCAATAAAGCTGTCGAGCAGAACCAGAGATTTTCCGAACTGTGACGTAAACTTCTCGAACAGTGCGAGTTGTATTCATACACAACCGTAGGTTCCAGCTATCCATGTCATCAAGGTAGAGTCTCTGTACTCAGGCACAAACGACAATGTCAGAGTCGCGACTAGACGCCACCTGCGTAACTTCCTGTAGTGATGTGGTTCCGAGAACGAGTGTCCTTAGCTGCTGCAGCGACAGACGGCGTTCGAGGTACCAAGCCACTAGAGAGTGAGGCTCAGCGCACTCCGCTGAGTCCGCCGGACCCTGCTTCGGCATCTCACGGAAGTTTGCAATTCCACTCCTGTCACGTCCGTGGGCTGTTACTAATACGTGATACCAAGAGTTAAAGCTGTTTTTAAACGCTTACAAAAATTCAGAATACAATAATTTTTTGTACTATTTTTCTGAAACACCAGTTCGTGAAAGGGCCACATTCAACTGATCATGCGAAAAACTCTTTAATCTTAAATCAATTCCAACTTATATGAATTTCCAGACATGAGCTGCCTTTACTATTATTGCAAAAGAAACCTGGACTCACTTAAACTGAGTGGGTAAGTCTGTTGGGGTCATTAGTATCGAAGTATGAGAGAGACCTCTCCCACTAATAAATCACAATGTGTGATCCCCCACGGGGACGAATACACGTATTCGTTGTGGCAGACAAACAAACAACCTATAAATGTCTTTACGAAGCGTTTCTTGTTTTGACTGAAACGCGTGCTGTGGTTACTTCATGTAGATATCTGGCTGGAAGCTAATGTGAAAGTATACATCATCCCATCTCATCCCAGACATGTTCTACTGGTGACAAATCTGGGGACCAGGCAGGCCAATCAAGGACTCCTACAGTCCTTTAGGCATTTGGGGTGTGAACTGAGGTGTGGGGGTCTTCTATTATCGTACTGGATCATTGCTTGAGTGCTCTGATTTTGGAGGGTATAACCACAGAGTTTTCCAGGCACGCCACATAGTGGGAAGTAATCAGTGTGATAGGAATATTGGGTGTACCTTCAATAGTTGCCAAATCAGTAAGGTTTGCATATACAGCAGCTCCCCACATAATGGTTGCAGGAACTGGTGAGATAAACGTCTCGAGAATCGCAGCATTTTACCAGGTCGTCTACGAACGGAGCATCGTCTGACTGCCACAAAAAAAGCGAGACTCGTCGTTAAAAACCATAAAATGCTACTCTGTGTCCCAGTTGACTCCTCGCTCATACCGTGCAAGTAGCCATTGTTATGTCGGTAGTGGACGATGGATAACGGGGAAAGTACTTCAGCTGATCGATGGAAGAAGGAAGTACAAAAATGTTCAGGGAAATTCAGGAATACAGAAATACAAATCACTGATGAATGAAATAAATCGGAATTGTAGGGAAACTAAGACGAAACGGTAGCATGAAAAATGTGAAGAAACTGAAAAAGAAAAAAGATTGTCAGAAGGACTGATTCAGCGTATAGGAAACTCAAAATAATATTCGATGAAATTATAGACATGGATAGTAACATTAAGAGTGTAACAGGAAATCCAATGTTAAATCCAATGTGCGGCTAATCCCGGCGGAGGTTCGAGTCCTCCCTGGGGCATGGGTGTGTGTGTTTGTCCTTAGGATAATTTAGGTTAAGTAGTGTGTAAGCTTAGGAACTGATGATCTTAGCAGTTAAGTCCCACAATATTTCACATACATTTGAAGTTTTTTTTTTTGTTAAAACCAAGGGAGACAGTGGATAAGTGGAAACATTAAATTGAAACACTCCATCCTGATGTGATAGAAGAAGAAGCAGAGTCTATTTAGAAGAGATGGGGGATCCAATTCTACATTCAGAATTTAAAAGAGCTTCGGAGGATTTAAGATCAAATAAGGGAGAAATTCCATCACAATTTGTAATGTCATAGGGCGGGGGGGGGGGGGGGGGCGGCTGGAAGTGGCAACAAAACGACAATTCGCATTGTTGTGTAGAATGCAGTCTAGCGACATACCATCTGACTTTCGGAAAAATATCTTCCACATTACTCTCAACACAGCAAGAGCTGAAAAATGCGAGAATTATCGCACAATCAGCTTAACAGCGCATGCATGAGATTGCTGAGAAGAATAACATATAGAAAAACGGAAAATAAAATTGTGGACGTGTTAGACGAAGATCATTTTGGATTTAGGAAAGGTAAAGGCACCACAGAGGCAATTCTGACGCTACATTTGATAGTGGAAGCAAGACTACAGAAAAATCAAGATACATTCCTAGGATTAGTCGACCTGGAAGAGACGTTCGACAATGTAAAATGGCGCAAGATGTTCGAAATTCAGAGAAAAATAGGGGTAAGCTGTAGGGAGAGACGGGCAGTATACAGTACTTAAAGCAGACAAGAGGGAAAAATAAGAGTGGACCACAAAGAACGAAATGCTCCGATTAGAAAGGGCGTGAAACTGGGACGTAATCTTAGGTGCCTGCTGTTCAGTCTGATGCAGTGATGGAAATAAAAGAAAGGTTCAGGAGTGGAATTAAAATCCAAGGCAGATGGATATGAATGATTCGATTCACTGACGACATTGCTATCCTGAGTGAAAGTAAAGAAGAATTACATGATCTGCTGAATGGACTGAACAATGTAATGAGTGCAGAATACAGACTGAGAGTAAATCGAAGAAAAACAAAATAATGAGACCCTTCAGAAATGAGAACAGCGAGAAACATAACATCAGAATTAATGCTCACGACGTAGATGAAGTTAAGGAATTCTACTACCTAGGCAGCAAAGTAACCAATGATGACGGAGCGAGGAGGTCATCAAAAGCAGACTGGCACTGACAATAGGCCTTAATTTGAGGAAGATATTTCTGAGGATATATGCCTGGAGCACAGTATTGTATGGTAGTGAAACATGGACTGTCGATAAACCGGAACAGAAGAGAATCAAAGCATTTGAGACGTGATGCTACAGAGGAATGTTGAAAAGTAGGTGGACTGATAATGGTTCAAATAGCTCTGAGCACTATGGGACTTAACATCTGAAGTCATCAGTCCCCTAGAACTTAGAACTATTTAAACCCAACTAAGGACATCCCACACATCCATGCCCGAGGCAGGATTTGAACCTGCGACCGTAACGGTCGTTCGGTTCCAGACTGAAGCGCCTAGAACCGCTCGGCCACACTGGCCGGCTGGACTGATAATCTGATGAATGTGGAGGTTCTGTACCGAATCGGAGAGGAAAGGAATATGTGGAAAACACTGAAAAGAAGAAGGCACAGGATGATGGGACATCTGTTAAGACATCGTGGAATGACTACCACGGTAATAGAGGAAGCTGTAAAAAGCAAGAACTGTAGAGCAAGACAGAGATTGGGATACACACAGCAAATAAATGAGGACGTAGAAGACAGAGATTGGGATACACACAACAAAAAAATGAGGACGTAGGTTGCAAGTGCTACTCTGAGACAAAGAGGTTGGCACAGGAGAGGAATTCGTGGGGACAGCATCAAACAAGTCAGAAGTCTGATGAATCACTAAAAAAAAGAAAGAAACAAAGTGGACGACGCATTGCTACTCGGGGTCTTAACCCAGCATCCAATAATCTGCCCCATACGGTTCGTGCTGACACTGGCTGTAAACTCTGCCTAGATTTCAGCTGTTGTTATCCATCTCCTCAACAGAAACAGTCCAACAATCATCATCTAGTGCTGTAGTCTTCCTAGAACGACCTATACCTGTTCTTCTTGTCACACTACTGTGCTGAGACTATCTCGTCAAAGGCCGTTCTGCATTCGTCACTGTAGAGGTCATTGTCCATCCAAGGTGTTGGCACGATGTTCCCATGTCGCTGAAATCAAGTACTGAAACTATATCAACGTCCGAAAGATGGCGATAGTCTTCACTCGCAAGTTCTCTGGGCGTGCTGTATTGCGACCTTTATCTGAAATATTTCAGGCTTGTTTGACACACCAAGTATCTATCATACAGTCACATAGTTCTTCATCTAAAGGAGTGGCGGTTTTCTGTGCTGAAAATTAGCTTGCATAAGGATTACATTATAATTAATACACTCCTGGAAATTGAAATAAGAACACCGTGAATTCATTGTCCCAGGAAGGGGAAACTTTATTGACACATTCCTGGGGTCAGATACATCACATGATCACACTGACAGAACCACAGGCACATAGACACAGGCAACAGAGCATGCACAATGTCGGCACTAGTACAGTGTATATCCACCTTTCGCAGCAATGCAGGCTGCTATTCTCCCATGGAGACGATCGTAAAGAAGCTGGATGTAGTTCTGTGGAACGGCTTGCCATGCCATTTCCACTTGGCGCCTCAGTTGGGCCAGCATTCGTGCTGGACGTGCAGACCGCGTGAGACGACGCTTCATCCAGTCCCAAACATGCTCAATGGGGGACAGATCCGGAGATCTTGCTGGCCAGGGTAGTTGACTTACACCTTCTAGAGCACGTTGGGTGGCACGGGATACATGCGGACGTGCATTGTCCTGTTGGAACAGCAAGTTCCCTTGCCGGTCTAGGAATGGTAGAACGATGGGTTCGATGACGGTTTGGATGTACCGTGCACTATTCAGTGTCCCCTCGACGATCACCAGTGGTGTACGGCCAGTGTAGGAGATCGCTCCCCACACCATGATGCCAGGTGTTGGCCCTGTGTGCCTCGGTCGTATGCAGTCCTCATTGTGGCGCTCACCTGCACGGCGCCAAACACGCATACGACCATCATTGGCACCAAGGCAGAAGCGACTCTCATCGCTGAAGACGACACGTCTCCATTCGTCCCTCCATTCACGCCTGTCGCGACACCACTGGAGGCGGGCTGCACGATGTTGGGGCGTGAGCGGAAGACGGCCTAACGGTGTGCGGGACCGTAGCCCAGCTTCATGGAGACGGTTGCGAATGGTCCTCGCCGATACCCCAGGAGCAACAGTGTCCCTAATTTGCTGGGAAGTGGCGGTGCGGTCCCCTACGGCACTGCGTAGGATCCTACGGTCTTGGCGTGCATCCGTGCGTCGCTGCGGTCCGGTCCCAGGTCGACGGGCACGTGTACCTTCCGCCGACCACTGGCGACAACATCGATGTACTGTGGAGACCTCACGCCCCACGTGTTGAGCAATTCGGCGGTACGTCCACCCGGCCTCCCGCATGCCCACTATACGCCCTCGCTCAAAGTCCATCAACTGCACATACGGTTCACGTCCACGCTGTCGCGGCATGCTACCAGTGTTAAAGACTGCGATGGAGCTCCGTATGCCACGGCAAACTGGCTGACACTGACGGCGGCGGTGCACAAATGCTGCGCAGCTAGCGCCATTCAACAGCCAACACCGCGGTTCCTGGTGTGTCTGCTGTGCCGTGCGTGTGATCATTGCTTGTACAGCCCTCTCGCAGTGTCCGGAGCAAGTATGGTGGGTCTGACACACCGGTGTCAATGTGTTCTTTTTTCCATTTCCAGGAGTGTATATTCAAGAGGCATGGGAATACTTGAGTGTCAGTGGTCCGTAAAAGTTTTCAAGCAGTTACAGTTCCAGTTTTCTGCATGGAAAGTGCTGTTTGGCATCTCATCTCATAGCCAAGAAAAAGCCTGCTTAGCATCCCACCAGGTGGCACTCGTGTCGTCCGTCGCGTCGAACTAACCCCGCCCAAGATTTCCTTGGTCTCAGTTGTCGCCCACTGGTAAAGAGAGGTGGACATTTGTAACGGTACCACTGAACACCTTAAACGGCAATCGATGTTAACGTTATACCTCTGCGAGGAATTTTTGAGAGTTGTGACGGTGAGATAACCTAATAGAAACAGAACAATCAAACTAGGATTCATTTCCGAAACACTCCTGCAGAGTATAACCAACAGCAAACGGTGGGTCACGAATAGACATTCTCCCAGCATAAAAGCAAGTTGTAACATTACATATTAAAACCAGTCGCCATCCTGATTAGGCGTTCTTGTGTCAAGCAAAATGATAAAGCAGAAGGCAGTGCTAAGGCTACCCTAACCTTCCTCGACACACACACTAAACTCTTTCCTTATATCTGTTCATACTACAACACAGTAACCTAACCTTCCAGATAAATGCGCTACTGACAAACAAATGGCCAACGAGACAGTAAACAGTAACATATGCCTCTCAACAATACGTACCTTAAATGAACTAGATGTAACAATTTATAACCCTATTACCGACACACATGAAACTAGTGGCAATACTGAATAGGAAGAAACTTGAAATGATTTTGAATTTAAATCCGGGCGGTCTGCTAATGATCATAATCTATGACTTCACTGCTTAGTACAGGGTCTCTATGCCTGTGAATTAACCGACTTGCATTACAATAGATAACAGAGTAAACAATTCTTTCTTAAACTCGGTTTGAAGCAACTAATGAAAATCTAACTACACTGGCTCTGAAGGAGCCTTTGCATTGCTTCATTAACTAACTAACTTAGTTCTTAGTTCTTAAACTTTCATGACTTGATGAACCATGCTCATTAACAAAACTACATCGGTATGTATGGGAAATGGTTAGTATTCTTATCATTAATTATTAATTAAGTAAAACACAACAAACTATAACTCTTTAAATAACAAATGTGCTTTCATAAGCAGTCTTTTGACCTAATCTAAAATATAATTTGCTGTGCAACTGACAACACAACATTAAATTCAAGTTCAACCACTGTATCATAATAAATTAGGACTCTCGGAATTAAATTCACTAGAATAGGTTTCCGGCCCAAGTTTGTGATTTGGTATAATCACGGGTGTAAGATAGTGTTTTTAGCAACGCCACAATTACTATCATAACCAAATTTCACAAATGCCTGGTCCATTTACTGAATGCCAAATATAAACAATTTAGTGGATGGCTGGTAGTGCAATTTGCAGTGGCTATTAACCTGGTGGCGATGCAATCATAGCAATACTGTTGGCCTCATCCTGTTACATATCTTCTTGGCGTCGAAACTACATTTTTATGGGGCCAAAAGCCATGCGATGATAATGGCATCACCAAATGCAGCATCCGAGGCCCATAAATACTGCCCTTAAGCTCTTCTGGCCTAAAACCTCCAGGAATATGTGTCACAATTAGCCGCTACTGCTAATGAGATGTTAACCACAGCACTGCTCAGCCCATACTCCTTACCCGTCACAAAGGACGAGTTGCCACTTGCGCGACAGCCACGTCTTTTCCACTCCGCGAGACTACTTCGGTAGTTGCGCGGTTTCCCCACATCTTTTACATTCAACCCTATGTTCCTTAACTATGGACCAAGTCATTTACAGTTATATAACAGTCATTTCAGTAGTTATTTAAATTCACTATATTAATTAAAACTACGTTGTTCTTTTACATTCAACCCTATGTTCCTTAACTATGGACCAATTCATTTACAGTACATTATATGACAATCATTTCAGTAGTTACTTAAATTGACAAGCATAATTTGAAATACATCGTTCAAAAGGTCTCATAACTGTAATATATGTACAAAGTCAAAGAATTTCCATGACAGATACATCGGTAATACTACAAATTGACATAGAAATATCGATACAGATACAAAATAGGTCAAAAATAGTTGTTGCACATCTGACATCAGTTCCTGGCGATTATGTAAAACATGGACGCTAAGAGAAACTGCCAGATTTAAGCAGCACTTGAGCGAAAGGCTACATTGCCAGTCCTCAGTTATGTGCCTGAGAAACACGACGCTCGAAACAGGGGAAAGACAGTCTTGGCAATGTGTTTGCTGTGTCATATCTACAGAAATGACCGGTAGTATGGACTGGCTGAGTCATATGGACTTGTTTTGTCAGCTCTTAATGAGGAAGCTGTACGTGACGCTATATGGAGGTTTCTGCTGCGCTGTGGTGTTCTTATACTGTGCTTTAGGTGTCGATTAATCACAGGTCTGTTAAGAGACGCTTACCGGTTGTAATATCGATAAACTTGTGTTTATACCACTCTCGTCTGCTACTGTTTCCTTTGTGCACTCTTGATGATTTATTAATATTTTCCGTGGTTCCTGTAATGTGTACTCAGCTTGAAGACAAGTTGTATTAGTTGAAACCGTGTGGGCTTTTAATTTCAAATTTTATTTACATGCCTTTTGGTGGAATCTGAAGTCACGCAAAGCACACTGCTAATGATCTCTGTCAGTTGATGTTACAATTACACCCCTTCATTGGATGCGACCACAATTTGTAATTTAGGAGTATTATTAGCACTAGCTTGGGCGTGCAGGGTTAATTGAAGTATTTGTCATTGATACCGTCTAAGTGTTTTGTTTCCTTTAACCGTTGCCTATCTATTTTACAGCATTCTTTAACAATGGCTCATCGTTTTGACCAGGTACGGATCGCTATTTAATTTTTTGTTTTTAAAATCACCCGCGATGTCAGTATCGAGATCGGAGTGGAGTCTCTGGCCACCGCATATCTTTGGCGAGTTGGCTTCCCGCGCGCAGCGAAATACACAAATAATTGCAGTATCTGTTTTGTAAATAAATTGTCTTTTCTGCTTCATATGTTACACTTTTGGAACTCGGCACCTTCCCTCTCCAGCTCCTCCCTACCTACAGCATTTCTGTATTTGTGGACGTACTTCTTGGATTTACATTCGTACCTGGCTTGTTCATGAAGCATTGTCGAGCAGCTGTGACGTCAACATCGCCACTCCTCATTGTTGTAAGGTACAGTGGGGCTATTCTGATCGTTTCAACTGTAAGCCCTATATAACATGAGATGAAACTTTTTTAAAATCTATTAGTGTCATACAAATGTGGTATTTCATTGTGAATACATTACAGTACACAAAATGATGAAATTCCTTCACATGAACGAATTATTAAACGAACATCTCAGGAAGGCGGAAATCACAATATGTAAAAATGTTGGGGATATTCCATGTGGTAAAGAGGCTATACCGACCAGTGTATTTCAGTGTCAAAATCACAAGCATTTGCCAAAAGTAAACGTTTCTCGTCCTTTTGCTTCCCCACACACTTCGTGAAACCATGTAGCAGATTCCTGGCACTTTATCCAGAGCAGCTGCTTATGACACTTGTTACAGCTTGTTTCATGTCTCTCCTGGTCCATGAAGCCCTTGTCTCTTTTCTTTCAGAAAAGAAACCAAGAAAACGTGTTCTCTAGAATTTTGCAGTTAAACGCCAATTAAGCTAATAATTCGACTGAGAGGAAATAGCACCAAGTGTAGGGGACCAAATAGCCCCATGTGCAGACATTTCGGAAAATGTGGCAAATCAGACATTTGCGGAATATGCACGCAATATTTGTTGATACACACAGTGGATTACCTGTGTTCAAGTAGTAATAAAAGTTTAAATTTCACGTTATTGTGCATGACGCACCTTAATTTATTCAAATGTTCAAATGTATATGAAATCCTATGGGACTTAACTCCTAAGGTCATGAGTCCCTAAGCTTACACACTGCTTAACCTAAGTTATCCTTGGGACAAACACAAACACCCATGCCCAAGGGAGGACTCGAACATCCGCCGAGACCAGCCGCACAGTCCACAACTGCAGCGCTTCAGACCGCTCGGCTAATCCCGCGCGGCCACCTTAATTTCTTCGGCTGTATGTACTATGGAAATAATCCATCACAAGTCGCTTACCTCTAGAGTTAGTTCTTCTGTCCCGCGAGTAGCATAACAGAAAACACCCTAACTTCAACCACACGGTGACACAGAGACACCAACTGAAGGCAAAACGGCCTTGTCTCTGAGAGGAACTAGTGCATTGTTGCAAAATTTCTTATTTCAGTCGGATCAGCTCTGTGAGTAGAGTAGCTCCGCTGTACCCTACATACTCCGAGAACTAATGTTTCAGAAATCATAATCTTCTTTCATCAAGTGGTCATTTCGAACCTTTTAGTCGCCATCGTGACTCCCATAATTACATTGGAAACGCTCCACAGTACACAACGGCTGAGGTTCGGCACACTGTGCCGCGGTAATGAGACCCACATTCCGGCACGCCAGGAGAAAGAGGGCGGCGTTTGCTGGTGCGGCTGGCCGGGGCGGCCACTGGCAGTAACGAGGCCGCGCCGCAGACAGACGGGCAGGTGCCGGGCTAACAAACCTGGCGCCACTCGCGGCAGCCGCGAGGTTTTCTTCGCCTCCTTTGTCCCTCCTGGAGGGCCGCCGCGGCGCCTGGAGCACCCCTCAGGCTTCAAGCTGCGCCGCAACTGTGACGTCAGGCACGCGCCGACTCCGTGGGAAAGGCAAGACGACCAAGTTGGAAGCCACGCATACACTCCACTATTATTGGAAATTTCTACTCAAATATCTTCCAGATCTTCTCACCATCCTACCTACTTCATCGACATGCCAAAAATATTATTTTACTATTTGTTTATTTACTTATTCTTCATAACTACAACATGTAATCTGACTAGTTGAAACAGCACATACATTGCATATTTTCGTGGATGGCAACAAATGTATATATTAATTATTTATTCGTAGCATTAATAAAAGTGAAACCAATACTAAAAGAATGTTGTTAGCAGTAACAGAATTACTGCTACCACTACAAAAGAACGATGAAACACATATACAGTTACCCAACTACTAATACTACTGTCAATTCTACAGAATCTTGTAACACGTGTGTCAAATAATGGGTACCTACTGTTATGTAATGTTATGCAATACAGTGCCAGCCTACTCTAAGAGACACAGGGAATATGGTGTTGGATGACATGGCAGTGTTGGGTGACGTTACATTCCCAGCATGGCAACTGGCTATCGTCACTTGTCTTCAGCCACGTAAGACAACGCTACTGGCTGAGCTAGGCAGCCGACGGGAAAAAAATTACAGCACCAAATGTAACTAATGTAATGGCAATTCGAGAATACATTTGTGTAGATAACATATTTAAGTAATTAAAATTGCATGATCACATTTTAATTTAAACGTGAGATGAGGCATTGCAAATTTGATAGTATGTAATCGCCAGAATGTTGAATGCAAGCATGCAAACGAGCGTACTTTGTGCTTTACAGGTGCCTGAAGTAAGATTATGGGGTGGAGTTCCATGCCTGTTGCACCTGCTTCGGCAATACAGGAACGGTTAAACGAGTTTGTAAATAACACTGGAAATGTCATCTGAAGAGTTCCCATACGTGCTTGATTGGAGGTATAATGCGGTGATCGTGCAAGCGAAGACAATATGTCGACACTCCATTGAGTTACAATGGGGAGGGGGAGCATAATCAAGTTGGAAAACACTCCCTGGAATTCGGTTCATGAGTGGCAGAACAATAGTTCGAACCGTGAGGCTGACATACAGATTTATATTTTTCAGTCAAGATGCGTGGGATACCCACGAGAGTTCTCCTACTGCTATACGAAGTAGAACACCAAATAATAACTCCAGGTGTAGGTACAATGTATCTAGCGTGCAGATGGGTTGGTTTCAGGTCCTCAGCTGGACTCCTTATAACCAACACAGTAGCACCATTGGCACCAAGGCTGGATCAGATTCCATCAGAAAACACAACAGACCCACACCCTGCCCTCCAGTGAGCTCGCGCTTGACACCACTTAAGTCGCAAATGGAGGTGTTTTGGCATCAGTGAAATGCCAGGGCGTCTGGCACGGAACTGTCATTAAAATAAATCGTTTATGTCACTGTGGTGACAAGTGCTGCTCAAATTGCTGCTGCACATGCAGTGCGAATTGCTAGAGCCAAAGGCGAACAAGATGGTCTTCCCTTTTGGTAGTACCACATGGTTGTCTGGAGCCTGGCTTTCTTGCAACTGTAGATTGTCGTGATCACCGCTGCCAGCAGTCACGTGCAGTGGCTACATCTCTGTCAAGTCTTTCTGAAATATCGCAGAAGGAACATCCATCTTCTCTTAGCCCCATTACAAATCCTCGTTGAAACTCAGTGAGGTGCTGATAATGGAGGCTTTGTCGCCTTACGGGAATTCTGCACTAACCTCAACTCATCATGTCCAATCTCTAAGGTAACTAACGCATGCGACCGTTACAGCGAGTATTTAAAGCAAAGCTGATTCGCATCCTCATAGTGTCGCCACTAGCACCACTCTTATGCATTGGCGCTGAATATGAATAACCATCATCTTCCAGATATAGAAGCAAGTCTACGAACTTTCGTTCTTGTCGCACAATTCCTTCTTGATGCTGTGATTTTTCTCTGTCAACGTTTGTGGTGAAACCAAATTTCTGAGGCGTTGATTGGCACTGTGTCGCAGCATGAAGGTCAGAGCTGGCACGTTAGTCATAGGTGGGTGTGCGTGGGGGGGGGGGGGGGTTCATTACTTTAATCGTTGATTTCTTGCATTAAAAGTAGAATCAGTCATGGTAGACTCCGTGATAAGCAGATCGGAAGAGGCTTTCGTTAATTAGTTAATTACAGTCAATCTCAGGGTTTATATTTGCATATTCGAGTTCGTTATTATGAGGTCACATATGTGCGTAACAAGTATCTTCTGTGTAATCTCCCCTTAGTTGCCATGTGTGATATTAAACTGTACCTAATGAAGTTTAAAGTGAAGTGTACGTAACGACACTACAGCTAGAAAATTATACAGCGTCCCTTTGCAAAACGTTGTACATCTTTTATTGCGAAACTCAGTGGTTGAGGGTCACCTTCACAATTCAGCGTAGCATCTAGATCACACGAGCCCACGACCACAGCTTCGACTGCAACGAAGACATCATCTGAAAGAATCGGGTTAGTGAACTTCAGCTCAACAACCACGAGATGGGACGGACTTGCGCCTCTCCAATGGCAGCCTCACCGTGTACAGCTGCTGTAGTACAAATAGAGGCTGACATTGGTCTTGCAAACGCAAGGACGGTGTTGTAATCTGTTCTGTTTTTGAAACTTCCTGGCAGATTAAAACTGTGTGCCGTACCGAGACTCGAACTCGGGACCTTTGCCTTTCGCGGCCAAGTGCTCTACCAACCGCGCTACCCAATCACGACTCACGCACCGTTCTCACAGCTTTACTTCCGCCAGTACCTCGTCTCCTACCTTCCATACTTTACAGAAGCTCTCCTACGAACCTGCAAGAAAGGATATTGAGGAGACATGGCTTAGACAAGCGTGGGGTATGTTTCCAGAATGAGATTTTCACTCTACAGCGGAGTGTGCACTGATATGAAACTTCCTGGCAGATTAAAACCTGTGTGCCAGACCGAGACTCGAACTGGAACCTTTGCCTTTGGCGGGCAAGTGCTCCACCAATGAGCTACTCAAGCACGACTCACACACTGCCCTCACAGCCTCACTTCCGGCAATACCTCGTCTCCTACCTTCCAAACTTCTGAGCTCTGTAAAGTTTGGAAGGTAGGAAACGAGGTACTGGCGGAAGTGAGGCTGTGTGGACAGTGTGTGAGTCGTGTTTGGGTAGCTCAGTTGGTACAGCACTTGCCCGCGAAAGGCAAAGGTCCCGAATTAGAGTCTCGGTCCGGCACACAGTTTTAATCTGCCAGGAAGTTTCATATCAGCACAAACTCCGCTGCAGAGCGAAAATCTCATTCTGTTCTGTTTTTGTTCATTTGTTTTGGTGCATGTAAGCTACAGATCGTTTATTTTCGCTATTGTATCCCCCCCTCTTATTATCCTGGTCGACAGACAACGTCTGTCTTGATTTCTTGGGCCTACGTCAGTACGTCAGCAGCGTTTTCGCTGTAACAAGTATTCCATGGTACAATCTTACATTTTAGAATCTACATGTCCATGATCACTTTGCACCAACGGAATGTAAACTCTCTAGAAACCATTTCATTCAGTGTTCGCCGGCCTCAATTGTCTTCTCTCCATCTCCAGAGTATGTTGTCTAGTTGAGGTGGTTGTGGTGGAATTCCTCGCGAAATCTTAGTTTGGCTTCCTGGATATTGCAATATCGTCAAAGATGCACGAGGTTATCTAGCTCTCTAGTGCAGCTTTGGGACCCAACATTCTTAATGCCTGACAGCCATTATTAGAGAGGACAGTTCCACAAAGTGTTTTCTGGAATTCCCTCAAGGCCATTGGTTCAACTATCACATTTTGTTTGTAGAGATATGTAGCATACAGGTCATGACTGGTCAGATAATGTATCAGTCCACTCGACAGCTTAAGGAATCTGATTTTAAGTCCCTGTCTGATGTTAGGGAGAAATTCGTATGCCCTCCAGTCCGTGACCGAAGCGTGCCATTCATTTTGCCATATTTGTAATATGCGACCTTTTATTGCTTTTTTCGTATCAGCCTCATTTCCAAGTATCCTTTGTACCTCCACTAGATTGCCTTTCTATAACCAGTAATCTTAGTGGCACTAATCGTTGAGCTCTTCTCACTATAGAGGCTGCTGGTGTCACAAACTGCAATCTATATACCAAAAAGCTCCCATCACGTCCTGTGACTGATGTTATGATAGACTGGCAGTTTGCTATAATTTTCACGGGAAGCCGAGATTACCTATATGCAATTATTATAATTTTGTTTCTCACGTTTGTAGCGTTTCTGCCTGCGTCCTCCGTGTGAAGTGCAAAGTTACGACTTTCGTCCAAGAATAACTCTAGATATCTCGTTAATGATGCTCTGCTGAGCGGCATATCATTTAATTTTATTTTAGGGTTTCTTGCTAGGTTTCCTTTTTAACAACAGGTACATGGTTTTGCGAGACGCTTATACGCCATTCAGCCAGTCCATGGAGCACTGCATTACTCTGTCTCCCATAATTCATCCTCTTCAGTTGTTACCAGTCTGCTTCCGTTACCTCTGTCAAGTAAACTAAAATGAAGTGATCGTGTAGTGTTTTGGGCCGGGAGTCCCAGCCTGGGGAGGTTACGCCGCCGAGTCGTTTCAATTGACGCCATACTGGATGACTTGCTTGTCAATAATGATGAAATTGTGATAAGGACCACACAGCACCCAGTCCGCGAGCGGAGAAAATGTGCGACCCAGTCGAATCCGTGCCCGCAGCATTGTAGCCAAACGCTCTTACCTTACAGCTAAGGGGTTGGAAATCCCAATCATTATACCAGACGCTGATACCAGCGGGCAGCTTGTAGATACCGTGTTCAGAAAAAAAGAATCAAATGTACGGAAAAGTGTGATAGGGAATACCAGTCACTTAACAGCAAAATAATAAATTTAAATGCAGGATAAACATGAACAGTACTATTTACACTATGCAGCGAAGAGAATCCGGACAGCGATTAATGGAGATTTAGAATGTGTCCACTTTTTGGCTTGATATCCGTTGGGACACATTCAGTGAGGTGGCAGAGTGTCCCTGGAAGAATTGCAGTCCATTCATCCTGAGGAGAAAGTACCATAGAAAGTAGTTGAATGCCTGGGTATGGATCGAAAAAGTTGACACTCTAACTCCCCCAAAAGTGCAGCGTAGGGTTCAGGTCGGATTCAAAGTAGGCCGGTTCTTTTCATGAATGTTATTGTCCACAGCCATTGCCCCACAGATGTAGCTATACGACAGGATGATCCTCCATGCTAATACAATCATCATCTCCGAAATTTTCCTGTGCTGCACACAATTCACTGTGATGTAAAATGTGTCAACTTTCTTCCGCATTTAGCGTTTCCTTAGGTGCAATAAGAGGACCACACTCTGTGGCATCAGGAGTGGTTAGTCTGCTAGGCATTATGTGTAAAAAAAAAAGAGATTTTGCTTGATCGCTGTAGGCCTGTTAAGTTACCGTGAAATGTCAGGGCGAGATAAGTCACAGGGTGGACTACCAACGCAAATGCAGAGCGCTGTGAACGAACGTGGGGGACCACTCGGCTTGTTACAGCAGCTCAGCGATGTAGATGTCCCGAGTTGGTAGAGGAGAGTATACCACTGCATGCTTAAAATTAAGAGGCGAAAGGTCCCAGAAACTGACAATCTTAAAAAAATATTCACTGAAAATACTAAAAATACTTCCCTACTAACTACGAAAAATGTAAAGTCGTTGTCGAAGTTGTGGTAGTCAGGCAAGCTTGCTAAAATTCTTACCATACGTATAAAATTATCATTAACAAAATCATTCATATTCTCACTATATACTGTTTATAAAGTGAATAAAAGTGATACAAACACATTATATCCGTGTGACACACAATTATGAAGATCTTAATGTCATCCAGGAATGACGAAATTTTTGTTACTCTTAAACAAATGCCGAAATGTTTATTTAAGGAAACGTATAGAGACGCGAAAACAAAGAATTCTCCACACGTGCGCAAACGATTTTCGGCAGCGTGAGGGTGTTGTTCCATTATACTATCAATCCTATGGTTATCCAGAGTTTGGTAACTTAATGTAATTTGTGTAACGGAGGAATGCAACACCAATGTGAATAAAGTGGTCTGTTGGCTAGGTTTTGTGCAATTCCGTCTGTGGTGCATAAAACTGAATAAAGCCATTAAATTTGCTGTGTTGAAAAATGTGTAAGCAACGTTGTATATTGGACATATTTAAATGTATATATGTTATAATATGTGTAATCTCATGCAATCTGGTCGAGCTGTAAGTTGCTAAGTTGAGTAAGACTCTGGGCGACATGACCAAGTTCTGAAATAGACAAGCAGAGCACAGGGTAGGCTATTTCGTCTTAGTCTCTTGGTCATCCACACCACACCGACTCATCCACATATAAACGTAAACATTGTCCGCAGTAGACTGCAACGTGATTTTTATTTAATCGTTCGATTAGCTAATTTCGATTACGTGTCATTGTCGAGCACTTGTAAAACCAACACTGAAAAGCACTACATTATCAGAGTGCATCACATACATAACAAACACTTTACACACCTCACATTTAGATAAAATTGCGCAGTTAAATAAAAATCACGTTACAGCCTACTGCGGACCATATTTATGTTTATTAAGCATATGGAGGCTGTGGATCCCGCAAATAGAAAATTTTAAACATCCCCATAAGGTAGTACGCACAATGCAACTGCAGATAAGAGGCATCTGACGTATACAGACGATGTTCCCAAAATAATATAAATCCGAAGATATAATCAACATGTTGAGAGACTTCTCACCTGTTCCCAAGAACATACTGAAGTTTCAAAGGAGGTCTTAGGACCACAAACCACCTTGTGGCAAAAATAATACAAGAGTTTCAGTTCAGTAACTTCTGTATACCACATCACATCCGCATATGTGTATGTCATCACATAATATCCAAATAAGGGGGCAACATCCTACTGCATCAATAACCTCCCCATCATCCAAGTACTGCTTCCCGCAAGATACATCCATCATTGGCCCAAGCTGGTGCGAGATCCTCGTTGTAGGATGGATGAGGAAGTTAAGTGAGCTCCTCTCGGGTGTGCAAACTTATGTGAGGCATTGCGTTGTCATGGACGAGAAGAAGTTCATTTACAAACATCAAAAAGTTTTGCATCGCCTCGGTTCAGAGAGTTCCGGAACCTGTACAGAAATCTGGAATAGAGATCAACGTAAACATCATTTCCGCTCTTTTTATTGCTCATGAAAACCACGCATTGCATGTTGTACCACCATACAGCGAGACCTTCAGAGGTGGTGGTCCAGATTTCTGTACACACCGGTGCCTCTAATACCCAGTATCACGTTCTCTTGCATTGATGCACGCCTGTATTCGTCGTGGCATACTATCCACAAGTTCATCAAGGCACTGTTGGTCCAGATCGTCCCAGTCCTCAACGGCGATTCGGCGTAGATCCCTCAGAGTGGTTGTAGGGTCATGTCGTCCATAAACAGCCCTTTTCAATCTTTCCCAGGCATGTTCGACAGTATTCATGTCCGGAGAACATGCTGACCACTCTAGTCTAGCGACATCGTTATCCTGTAGGAAGTCATTCACAAGACGAGCACTACGGGGGCGCGAATTGTCGTCCATGAAGATGAATGCCTCGCCAATATGCTTTCGATATGGTTACACTATCAGTCAGAGGATGGCATTCACGTATCGTACAGCCGTTACGGCGCCTTCCATGACCACCAGCTGCGCATGTCGGCCCCACATGATGCCACCCGAAACGTCAAGAAACCTCCACCCTGCTGGACTCGCTGGACAGTGTGTCTAAGGCTCTCAGCCTGGCCGGGTTGCTTTCAAATACGTGTCCGACGATTGTCTAGTTGAAGGCACATGCGCCACTCATCGGTGAAGAGAACGTGATGCCAAACCTGAGCGGTCCATTCAGCATGTTGTTGCACTCACCAGTACCGCGGTGCATGGTGTCGTGGTTGCAACGATGGACTTCGTCACGGACGTCAGGAGTGAAGTTGCCCATCATGCAGCCTACTGCGCATAGTTTTAGTCGAAACACGACGTACTGTGGCTGCACGAAAAGCAATTCAACATTGTAGCGTTGCTGTCAGGGTTCTTCCTAGCCATAATCCATGCTGTAATGCGCTGCAGTAGTAGCCCCTGAGCGGCGTGAGCGAGGCATGTCATCGACAGTTCCTGTCTCTCTGTATCTCCTCATGTCCGAACAACATTGCTTTGGTTCACTCTGAGACGCCTGGACACTTCCCTTCTTGGCAGCCCTTCCTGGCACAAAGTAACAATGCGGAGGCGACAGAACCGCGGTATTGACCATCTAGGCATGGTTGAACTGCAGATACCACGAGCTGTGTACCTCCTTTCTGGTGGAATGACTGGAACTGATCGGCTGTCGGACCCCCTCCGTCTAATAGGCACTGCTCATGTATTGTTGTTTATAACTTTGGGCGGGTTTAGTAGCTCGACGTCAAAGTTTACACTATCTGTATTCTATAGTAACCAGAACAGGCCCCAGAGGAAAGGATACTGTCACAATTTTTATCGCAATCTTCGTGCCACGTCATCTCCCTGCCACAGTCTCTGTGCTGCACAGGGTATCCATGCCTCAGCATCTCCACACCACATTCTCTGTGCTGCAGTGCATCCATGCTGCTGTCTTAAAAGTGCATCTGCACTGCAATATACGTGCCGCAATGTCTCTGTGCTGCAGTCTCCGTCAGTGCCTCAGTGCTGCCACGTTGCCATGCAGCGTCGTGTATCTGTGCTGCAGCATTCCAGTGCTGCCACATTTCCACACTGCAGTGTCTTTGAGCCACAGTCTTCATGATGTAGTACAAACGCAGCCTGTCTCCACAGGCAATCCGCGCTGTAGTCACCATGCCGCCACGTCCAGGCACTGCCAAGTCTCTGCTCCACAGTATCTACACCACATTCTCCATGCTGCGGCATATCTATGCCGCATTTCTAATTTTCAGTCTCTCCAGGCCACAGGCTCCATACCACAGAATCTGAGAACTGCAGAAAGGGTGACAAAAGTAAAGGAATAGCGGCTCCCCGGAGATGGCGGCAGTATTCCGTACACAAGGTATAAAAGGGAAGTGCAAAGGCGAATCTGTCATTTTTACTCGGGTGATACAAGTGAAAAACTGTCCGACGTGATTATAGCCACACAACGGAAATTAACAGACGTCGATCGCGGAATGGTAATTGGAGCTAGACGCATGGGACATCCCATTTCGGAAATCATTAGGGAATTCTATATTTGGAGATCCAAAGTGTCAGAGCGTGTGCCGAGAATATCACATTTCAGATGTTATTTCTCACCACAGAAAACGCAGTGGCTGACGGCCTTCCCTTAACGACCGAGAACAGCGGCGTTTGCGTAGAGTTATCAGTGCTAACATACAAGCAGCACTGCGTGAAATAATCGCAAAAATCAATGTACGATGTACAACGGAAGTATGACAGCGCAGCGAAATGTGGAGTTAATGCACTGTGACAGCGAACGACCGATGCGAGTGCCTTAGTTAACAGCCTGACGTGGCCTGGAGCGCCTCTATTGCGCTCTTGATCATTTCAGTTGGACCCTAGACGACTGTAAATCCGTGGCCCGGTCAGATAAATCGCTATTTCAGTTGGTAATCGCTGATGGTAGATTTAGAGTGTGGCGAAGACCCCACGAACTTTCTAGACAGTTTGAGTGAATGATTTGGTCATCCAGATCACCCGACAAAATTCTCAGCGTATTATGGGACATCATCAAGAGGTCAGTTCGTGCACAAAATTCTGCCCCGAAACACTTACGCACTTATGGACTGCTATAGTGGCAGCATAGTTGAGTATTTCTGCAGTGTAGTTCCAGCGATTTGTTTGAGGCCACGCAATGTCAAGTTGGTGCACTACGCCGGGTAAAAGGAGATCTGACACGATATTAGGAGGTACTCCACGATTTTTCTCACTCCAGTGTACATGACACTGTCTGATCACACCAAAACGTCTCCATGATGCAGCACTTCTGCACCACAGGCTCTGTACTTCAGAATATTAGCGGTGCCAGCTTCTCAGCCCCTCTGCGACTCCTTCCCACAGTGTCTCTGTAGCGCCGCAACTTTACGCCACAACTTCTCTAAGCCTCCATGTCTGTGGACTACAACCCTTCTGACATCAGCCAACTCCAGAATGTAGGTGATGATCCGAAGCGTCGGTTTTCGCTTCGCGTCACACTGAACACGGAGCAGCAGAGGCAACATATGAGACATTTAATTTAAGTACTACCATAGCTGCATTGCATTTGTCTTCTTGATCAGCAGCCATAGCTAACGGAAAGAAAACTTTCTAAATTTTAAACATGGCTGAAGCAGCAACTGTTGAAAGTTTTCACGGTAAACAATAATAGCCAAACAGCGGCAGGATATTTATTGAAATCCTTGACCACGGTTTCGGTATATCTAAATATACCTTCATCAGAAGCAAAAGTACACTAAAATCATATCCTGAAGTGGAGATACACTTAATTTTAACTACGGACGACACCTCTGTCACGATTGTGTTCTGTATCTCCACTGCAGGGTGTGATTTTAGTGTATTTTTACTTTCGATGAAGGTATATTTAGATACACCGAAACCGTGATCAAGGATTTCAATAAATCTTTATCCTGAAACTATTTGGCTGTTATCATTTACGGTGATGGAAATGGCAACTCATCAAGCGATTGCAAGCAAGAGGGCGGGTAGTCCTGGTAGTGAAGCAGGCAGTTGTGTAAGTTAGAGGGAAGTAAGTACTGAAAACCAGTGGTAGACAGAAGAGTGATGTACATTACTTTTGCATTTAGGATGTACGGGTACTGATACTATCATGAACTTAATGAACAAGTAAATTAATAGTAATGAAAGAAAGTATGAGGTGGTAATATGTGTTTATGCTCTTTGTGAAGGATGTGGAGAATTTTACAAATAGTACGTGTAAGTTTCTTCAGAGTAGAACATGTGCTGCTGTTAATGATATTAATCATGAAATACACTCCTGGAAATGGAAAAAAGAACACATTGACACCGGTGTGTCAGACCCACCATACTTGCTCCGGACACTGCGAGAGGGCTGTACAAGCAATGATCACACGCACGGCACAGCGGACACACCAGGAACCGCGGTGTTGGCCGTCGAATGGCGCTAGCTGCGCAACATTTGTGCACCGCCGCCGTCAGTGTCAGCCAGTTTGCCGTGGCATACGGAGCTCCATCGCAGTCTTTAACACTGGTAGCATGCCGCGACAGCGTGGACGTGAACCGTATGTGCAGTTGACGGACTTTGAGCGAGGGCGTATAGTGGGCATGCGGGAGGCCGGGTGGACGTACCGCCGAATTGCTCAACACGTGGGGCGTGAGGTCTCCACAGTACATCGATGTTGTCGTCAGTGGTCGGCGGAAGGTGCAAGTGCCCGTCGACCTGGGACCGGACCGCAGCGACGCACGGTTGCGCGCCAAGACCGTAGGATCCTACGCAGTGCCGTAGGGGACCGCACCGCCACTTCCCAGCAAATTAGGGACACTGTTGCTCCCGGAGTATCGGCGAGGACCATTCGCAACCGTCTCCATGAAGCTGGGCTACGGTCCCGCACACCGTTAGGCCGTCTTCCTCTCACGCCCCAACATCGTGCAGCCCGCCTCCAGTGGTGTCGCGACAGGCGTGAATGGAGGGACGAATGGAGACGTGTCGTCTTCAGCGATGAGAGTCGCTTCTGCCTTGGTGCCAATGATGGTCGTATGCGTGTTTGGCGCCGTGCAAGTGAGCGCCACAATCAGGACTGCATACGACCGAGGCACACAGGGCCAACACCCGGCATCATGGTGTGGGGAGCGATCTCCTACACTGGCCGTACACCACTGGTGATCGTCGAGGGGACACTGAATAGTGCACGGTACATCCAAACCGTCATCGAACCCATCGTTCTACCATTCCTAGACCGTCAAGGGAACTTGCTGTTCCAACAGGACAATGCACGTCCGCATGTATCCCGTGCCACCCAACGTGCTCTAGAAGGTGTAAGTCAACTACCCTGGCCAGCAAGATCTCCGGATCTGTCCCCCATTGAGCATGTTTGGGACTGGATGAAGCGTCGTCTCACGTGGTCTGCACGTCCAGCACGAACGCTGGTCCAACTGAGACGCCAGGTGGAAATGGCATGGCAAGCCGTTCCACAGGACTACATCCAGCATCTCTACGATCGTCTCCATGGGAGAATAGCAGCCTGCATTGCTGCGAAAGGTGGATATACACTGTACTAGTGCCGACATTGTGCATGCTCTGTTGCCTGTGTCTATGTGCCTGTGGTTCTGTCAGTGTGATCATGTGATGTATCTGACCCCAGGAATGTGTCAATAAGGTTTCCCCTTCCTGGGACAATGAATTCACGGTGTTCTTATTTCAATTTTCAGGAGTGTAGATGGTGAAATCAATGTTAATAGTATGCCTGTGTAAATGGTAATGCTAGTTATAATGAAGATGAGTTGATGAGTGAGGTAGATATCAGTTGCAATTATGGGAATAGAGTTATAGTGGTTTGCCCGGTGAAAAAATTGAAACACCACGGTATAAGACGGTATACCACGCGAGGTTCCAGCGTACCACCCAAACTCGATCCTATCGCATTATGCGTACTTAGTATCTTGTGGACATGCGCCGGGTATCACCATACTGGATGCGTTGAAAGCTGTATCCAAGCAACGCTAGGCAAAGAGTTGCCTCAATTACAGGAATCGATAAAACCATGCACATGGCTCAGGCTTCTTTTTACCTGTGTGGTCCTTCGCTGTCTCCCCTTTTCATTTCTCAGAGCTCACCATTTCTCATCAGTTGTACCCTGTCCACCGTTTCAGTGAAACGTTGCTTAACGTTCCCACTGAAATCCTCAACAACATATAGTTGTTTCTGTCTATCCAGATCCCATCTGCTTGATTTCCTAAAATTTTCAGTTTCTTCAGTTTTAATGAGCAATTAATCAACAACAAATTGTGGTCATAGGTGGCATATCCTCCTGGAAATGCATTAGAGATCATAAACTGGCTTGTAAACCTCACTTACCATTATGTATTTATTATGAATCATAACATTATCCCAAGGTCTCTTCCATGTATATAGTCTCCTTTCATAATTCTTAAACAAAATATTTGCGATAATTAAATTATGTTCTGTGCAAGATACTACCAGGCAACTAACTCTTTACTTTCTTCCTCGTAGTCAATGTTCTCTTACAATTTCTCCTCTCGTACTGTTCCTATTAACGGATACCAGTGACACACCACAATTAAATTTTCCTCTCATTAACACTGTATGAATAATTCGTTTATTTAACCATATGCTTTTCCATCTCTTCACCATCTGTGGATCTAGTCGGTGAAACTGTCGAGGGTGTTATCTTCACCTCTATCGAGGCTACGATAGCGTGCTTGTAATGCTGTTTTAGTAGCTTATCTCTATTTCCATTCTCTTACTGTCATTAAATCCAGTACTTCATTAACCCTATCTCATTTTGTGACCAGATGTCCTGGTCTCCCTACCACAGAACTTAAGAAATTCTCCCTATAACTTCAAGCTATCCATTTCCCTATTTAAAATTTCTAACATACCTATTCGATTTAGAGACCCAATATTCCATGGTCCGATACTTGTAATGAAAGCATTATTTTTCCCGATTTAGCTAAGAGGATGGCATTCTCTTGTAGTCATGCAGTAGCACTGTATGGCCTCGGGAAAAGAATCACTGCTGTAGTTTTCCTTTGTCCTCAGACGTTCGCAGTTTTAAGAGAGAAGCACCAAGTTGGTGACTAATGAAAGAAAAATACGTTACACATTGACAACAAGATGAAACAAGATGATAGGACGTGTTGAAACATTAGTGAATAAGTTCCATGGCACTAGGGAGAGCAGTAGAGAATAAAATGTTTAGCGAAAAGTTGCAGTCTGGTATAAATCTGACTTTTCTTATCAGGACCAGTCTCTCTTCGCTATTGTGCCGTCTACAGGCCTATGGTTTGCTCGTTTTTCCATTATTGTATATAAGTATAGGCTGTTTGGTAGTCTCAACATAATTGCTCGCACAGTTACTTGGCACTAGAACAGTGCTTTAGATGATATATCTAAGGGCTTGCTCGCGGTGCTATTGCAGTTTACAGTAAGAATCTTGCGATAGTCGATTGTTTCGTGCATATTCTTCGTCCTCATTTCCGTACAAAGCTGAAGTAAGTCCGATGGGAAACCCAATTTCGCACACTAGTTTATACATTTTTGTGCCATAATTTACCAAATAGTCGTTTAATAGCCGGGAGTAACGTCAGGAAACGGTTGGTTCAGTTTAGTCGTCCTCTAGGTGATGAATGGTAGTCATGAAGTTTTAAACATGAGTTCGCAAAGTCAAACTGCGACCAGCTGCTTGGTCCTGGTGTCAGACCTTCTAGATGTATCCATACTTCGATGCGACACATTTTTCCCAGCGATGGATGATTTGGAGGAAACTCTCATTGTAGAAATTTACATTTTGACTGTTCCGGAAACCTTCTCCCTAGAAAATTTTTTCGTCGCCGTTATAAAAATACCAGCCACACAATGGTGTTTCATTACCTGTGAAAAGAGGAATATGCCACTTGGTGCCACCATGTCAGAAGAATAAGAGGGTGATGGGGGACCGAGGTGGGCTCAGCGAGAGGAGGGTGAGGGAGAGGTGAGCTAAAATTCGGCAGTCCAAAGAAGCAGAATGTTTAACTATGTCCTGGGGTGGTCTCGTGGAGCGAAAGACCCCCTTGAATAACTTACCGCTACACTTCGTCTTCACTGACTCCTACAACCTTGTCAGATTTCTGTAGTATGCTCCTGTGACAGTTGGCTCATGACGCGCATAGTCTGTCAGTGGGCAATATCTCTCCACTTCCCTGAACCTCCTGACGTTTCTCAGTTTAGTTAAGTGAGTGCGTGGAAAATGCCATAACCGGAGTATAGTATGTGTGTTATTTGCAGAGATTACTACTGCCCGCTCTTGGATTATCTCAATTAGACGTCGTATAGGATTCTTCCTTACCTGTTTTGCCGCAAAGCTCTCGTAATTGATGTCTATCGCAGTTGTAGTACAAGCGCCATCTGACTCTGTGGAAAGCTCAGTTCCATATCCTGTAATTGTAAGTGATGACGCAGGAAGCTATATTACTTGAAATAATATTCCTTGATACCCTTATGATGTGTTCATTTACGAAAAGCACCGCAATGGGACAGCAATGAAACCATATATCACATATTAACTCAAAACCAGCAATTTTTTGAGAGTACGTTCTTGCGTTAGCCCTAGTCCGAAAGGCATCCTATTGGTGACGGGCGACTCCGGCACGCCACCAGTATTTCGTATTTACAATCGAAAAACACCGTAGCTGTTCGTACTGATTCGATATCTTAAACACTGGCATTTGTTTATTGAAACGACTGCTTCCTTGCGCCGTAATATTGTTGTAAGAAATTGCTTATGACGTGTAGGATTCTCCTAATATCCGTAGTGGACAAATTGGCTTCTGTCAGTAAATATTTATGAAGCAAACTCACTAGCTTCGCGCCAGAATGGCTGTGGTTTTCCTACGCATCGTGCGCTGATGTTAAGTGATTCTCTCACAGCTAGAAACAGCGTCTCACCCCACTGCCTACTTGCAACGCCAACCAGATGGTCTAGGGGCTACTTCACCAAGGGGGTAACTGAAATATTACTTTCTGCTAAGCGCCGTGCAGCACTGTCTGAGTTCATTGAGTACTGCTGATACCAGCAGATACGCTATGAAATGCAGATCTGGAAAATAGGGAAATAAAATGAGGTTTGAAAACATATAAGGGGTACCTTACAAGTGACACATCATTGTACCCCAAAATAAAGATGCAGCACCTTCCAAGATGACGGTCAGGTCTCCGTTTACTTCGGAAGTAGTCGTTCGTCACGTTTCAACTGCTTGCATTCCTCCTTTACCACAGTATCATAATGATACATACAGTACTTTTCGAGCGGGAGGTTCGTTATTGCGATTCCAATTCCTCACAGAAATATTGTCTTCCACTTTCTTCTTCACCATTCAGATTTGTTTGAGCTCACTGGAAGCGTCTGCTCCATCTAACTACCTGCAAGGAAACAGCATTACATTAATTTTTCTGTGCTGTGTTGTGTGTAATAATAATACGTCCCTGTCGATTAGACTGATACTTTGATTCTACGAAACCTACAATGCTAGGTTGCTGAAAAGATATTCTGTAGTTAACAGCTTATTGCACTATAACTTTGTTGTATATGAAAATATTTTCAACAATCCAAACGGTGTCAGTTATCCTCATGCCGGAAGACCAACTTATTCTAAACAAAGAGTGGTCTGCATCGAAGAACTAGATAAACTGCTACGGTTGTTAATCTCTAAACCATTTACCTTGATTATTGGTATCTTGATGACTTTTCTCTGAGCAACAGGTAACAGTAGCAGACACAGTCGCTACCAACCAATGATTGACTACAGTTCACATTAAAGTGCGCTGTATGTGGAATTTATATTAGAGCAAAAATGTGGTGCTCTTTAAGGTACAAAATGGTGCTGTAGTACCTTTTGCAGCAGTAAGCTGCCTTGAACGCAAAATAATTCCATGCCAAAATGAAATGAGCTGCACCACTCAGACATAAGCATTCTTGAAGGAGGTAGATAATGTACCGGGCTTTGTCTAATTCGTGACGTGAAGATACCGTGTAAGCCAATGTCTGCGATACACAAAACGGCTCTGCGGCTTACAGAAAAGACTTAGACCTTCTATTTTTTACTAATGAGTTGTTGTATAATAGAGAGACATACTTCGAAGAGCGTGGCGATGTGTATTTCAGGAATCAATACTATAATAATAACAGGAACCTGTGTTATCATCTTGTACAAGTAAGTTATGTCTATTTTTATATACACTTTTCAGTGTTTCACCTTTGACAGTGTGTCGTAACTTGAGAAGAAAATTATGCAATAACTGCCCAAGATCGCATTGCAGCTTAACATCTTCAACTTTTGTAGTCCTGTCTTCCTCAGTTTCGTGTAATATTACGGTATATTGATAATTTTTACTTTATGGACGGTATGACTACAACGTAATGAAACACAATTTTCGTGTCATACTCGTTTCGCCTTTATTTTCTGTAAGGCATTAAAAAAAATTAAAATAGATAAACTCCCCGCTTCGCCTTCTGGACGCACACACAGACACAAACAAAGACACACACACACACACACACACACACACACACACACACACACACACATACAAAATGCATACACAAAAACATCACAGATACTTCAATAATTACATTCGAAAGTTGGTAATAACATTAGATCTTTGGCAGTAAGATCTGACAGTCTACAAAACAAACCAAAAAATTGCATCAAAATAAGTGTTCAGTTCCTAGTGCTGTGAAATGTGGGAGAAAAACCGCAAATTGGCATTTATAACAAGAGGAACAACACCAAAAATGGAACAAGAGCGTAATATGTAGTAAATCGTCCACGAAAACTGTAAGTGCAGTTCAAAAATATTACTTCATAATAGCAAAAACCTGCCATCAGAACTGTTTATAACCTATAGGTACGTTGACAAAAAAGTAAACTAAATAGCAGAAATTTGTACATATTATGGGCCACTGAAGATGCCTTAAAGAAACTAAAGGTGAAACGCGCACGGCACGAAAATTGTCTTTCATTCAATTGTAGTCAGACGATCCATAAAGTAAGAATTATCAATATACCGTAGAACTGACGAGCTTAATTTCTCTTTCATAAGGCAAATCGAATAACTTCACTTCTATTAGAAAAGCTACATTAATTTGATTGAAAAAGTGATTGGCATTAAATGTCTTGCAATCTTCATCCTTATCCTAAAAGTAAACTTACATTCTATCAAGGAAAATTTCAAGAAGTATTTTAAGTTCATCTGAAAGGACTGTTCCAAAATACATCCCGTCATGACTGGCCACGGAATTTTGTAGGCATTATTATTCATTTTCTAAAGGAAAACAATCAAGATGAGGTTATTTGTTCAATTGTAAACACTGACGTTGTGATTTAGCGGAAAATGAATTATTTTACGGTAACTAAGGTAACCTGCTAAGTATACTTAAAGGTGATTGTTGTGTTGTCGAACACCGACATTCCCTAAAATCGACGACAACCTTTTCAGTACGCAAATACGATTTACAAACAGTTAACTTTTATTAAAAATCGGGTTTAAATAAACGCCATTATCGCAAATATGGAAGGGTTAATTTTAGTACTATTCTCCAGTTCGTATCTTACGCTACGAGAACAGCTATAGGTGACAGCAAAACCACCCAAATTACCAGAAGTAGCCGTAAATTTCAGGAAGTGTAGCAGGGTGTTATATAATGTTTCATATGAAGCTACATAATTGACTTACATTTCTGCCAATTCAACATGAATTGTTGAAGCGCTGTTCTCCTTCTAATGCGGAGAACGAATTACTAAACGATACTACACTTTACCAACGGTGCCATTCCATTAGAGGCACGCTGTCATTCTTAGGCGCAGTTATTTCTACCATAACAGCAGACATATAGTTGCAAACAACCAAAGTTTTAATTATATTAGTCTATATTTCAAAGTGATGACTAGTACTTTGTAGCTACTCTTCGTACGACTGATATCGAACACTGGGCCTGATGACTAATTGTCTTAAACCAAGTGTGTGCCTCGGGATGACAGTAAGATGATGTGCAAACTTTCTAATTCGCTGGTTTGCCGTAATTCCAATTTTTTTCCGTTTTACAAATTGCAAGGATATTCTAAAACATTTGAGACATCGTTGTTAACAGTTCCTTTTGGAATGCAACTAACTGTAAGGTTGATTTTAGAGTCTAGTAAACGATGGGATGAGGGTATTGGCTGATCTGACATGGAACCAGGTTATTGCGTCTTGCCCAGAAATGCAGTTACGACCTGCTTTTATTGCGAGAGCTATTTCATCTTCCTTTATTGCATCAGTTAATTTAGCTGGCTCTCCTTGAGGAATGTTGTACGGTTTCCGGAATTGAGTATAAGATCTGGAACTTGGATACTTATGTTAAAGAATAGATATTACTTGTGTTTATCTTGTATCATTTTTTTTCATTATTTTTGCGTTCTAGTTTAAATATACTAACAAGTCACTTGTAATTTTCAGAGCTGTTGGAAGTATTTGACAAGTAGCGTCTCACCAACGGGTTTTGTTCTAGTGTGTTCTCGAGTAGTATTACTGCCTGTTTCGGATTTGCTTTTACTTCAGTTTAATTATCAGAGCCTTTGAACACATTTGTCAAATAACAGTCAGTCATTGTCTACTTGCTCTGATCTGTCCTTAATTATTTGTAGCTTCTGGTTTTGATATACAACTGAGTCGTTTCAAGTTGGCAGTTTCGCTCTTCACATAATAATCATTGTCTGTTGACGGCTCGGGGTATTTACAATAAAAATTCGACAGCAGGACATAATTCAAGTATGTAAGGAGAAAGGCAAGGAAGAAAGATTAAGAGAGCTCAGTATCAACAGCTAATTGTCTATTGAACAGAAGATTATATATTTATATATGTAGCTCCATAAATGGCTTTACTACAGTTTTCAATACAACAGTCAAGGGAGGACTGTAGAGTGTTAAAACCAAGAACCAAAATATGATAAGAAAAATTAAAAGTGGATGTTTCCAATTAGCAGTCGGTAGGCCAGCCCGTGGTGACATTAGAGCTGAAATGCTCTTACTACAGCTCTCAGTAGAAGTTTGAATAATCTCTGGCTGACATGGGCAACCACCAGATGTAAAGCTTATTTTCCTTCTTTCCCTTCTATACTGCTATATTTTGAGCAGTGTCATAAGTCAAGTGCCAACTTCCCCTTCGAAATTGTTTAGTTTGTACAGCTGGTGAAAGCAGATATGTAGTGTGTCTTCGTGACAAACGTACAAACTGAGAGTAGAATTGCTACGTTGATTTTGGGGTACGTTGACCTCAAACAGATGGCTGAAGGTCATACAGGCTCAGTAGAAATGCATGTCACACACAAGGGATTTGCCTCAATGCAGGGACGAGATGCTATACCAGCAGAATTCTGATACACACTTACATCACCAAAAATTGTGCATCATCAGCCAAAATTCTTCTGTCTTAATACCTAAATTTCTGCCTGCCTTTTCAGAAAAATTCACCAAACACACACATCCAGGCATATATATAGATACATATTGACGTTAATCTTGCATCCTCCTTTCAAGACGCTGTCCATTTGGTTCGACTGCTCTTCCAAGTCCTTTGCTGTCAGTATGTACTGTACGTCCTCGATTCACCGCCAGTTGGCCCAATTGAAGGAAGGTAATGTTATGGGGGCATTTGAAAGCTCTTGTCTACACAACCCCGGTACCAACTGTAGAGACTCTTCGTGCTCGTATTGCGGACGGCTGTGATACAATACGCCATTCTCCAGGGCTGCATCAGCTCATCAGGGATACCATGCGACGGAGGGTGCATGCATGTATCCTCGCTAACGGAGGACATTTTGAACATTTCCTGTAACAAAGTGTTTGAAGTCAGGCTGGTAAGTTCTGTTCCTGTGTGTTTCCGCACCATGATTAATGTGATTTGAAGAGAAGTAATAAAATGAGTGATTTGAAGAGAAGCAATAAAATGAGCTCTAACATGGAAAGTAAGCGTTTCCGGACACATGTCCACATAAGATCTTTTCTTTATTTGTGTGTGAGGAATGTTTCCTGAAAGTTTGGCCGTACCTTTTTGTAACACCCTGTATATACTTGTAAGTTATGGTCGCAACAGTTCTTGAAGCGAATTCTGGAACATTTACTTCGTCTTCTTTGGGGAACGTATTTCGGTAAACCGTGTTTAATGACTTTATGTCAGTGGTACTATCATCAGTAACATCACCGTTATTGTAGAGGAATGAAGGTATTGGTAGCGTGTTGCCACTGGTGTACTTTACATACGACCACAATCTCTTTGGGTTTCCTGCCAGATTTAGAGACAGAGTTTCGTTTTGGGAATTATTAAAAGTATCTCGCAATGAAGTTCGCTCTAAATTTTGAGATCTA
The DNA here is from genome assembly GCF_021461385.2 of Schistocerca piceifrons. NCBI lineage: Eukaryota > Metazoa > Arthropoda > Insecta > Orthoptera > Acrididae > Schistocerca > Schistocerca piceifrons. The sequence goes on from NC_060139.1 coordinate 407,881,060, forward strand.
GCAAAACTTTCGCAATTTTGAGAGTCTTGTGTTATTTCAAATTTGTCACGCTTTTTTCGTTGCTCTTGCTACAACTTTCTAATCTGTTTTGTTTGCCATGGTGTGTCAGTACCATTTCTTACTAGTTTATTAGCCATATATGTCTCAACTGCTGTCACTACTATTTCTTTGAATTCAAACAACATTTGTTCTACGCTTACACAGTCAGAAATGAAGGCGTGGAGAGAGTCTCTTAGGAAGGTGTGTTTTTTGCAATATTTGTTGCAGAACAAATTGTTCAAAATAATTTTCGGAGAACCCGTCAGTACAATTTCTGACGATGTTTTATACCTAACACCGGCTTTGAATATGTGTTATCACCAACGCGTCGAGAGTAGATTGAAATCACCGCCAACTATATTTGTATGAGTGGTGTACCTGTTGGGACTGCTTAGCAGCTGTATCGTCTGTGTCAGGAGAGACGGTGAGCGAACCAAGGGTCACCAACTCAGCTCGCATCTGAGCACAGAAATCACAGGTTCTATCCTCACGAAGATACTAGAAAGCTAATAAAGAGCAGTACTGTCCCTAATAAATGTACAAACACGCACGTAATTTAGGAATTTTAACTAAAGAGCACAGAGGAAATGGAGAATAAGTCGCTTCTAATGAGAAGATGCGTCAGCTTACAGAACGAAACGATGTACTTTTGCATGCCGCCGCATGCTGGCACTCGAAAGACTACGAATAATTCTTAAATAACGGAGCCCCAGAAATATGTGGCTGTGGTCAGAATAATCGTTTTATCACACTGCACTGAATGACCAGTGGAAATACGAGATGGTTCTGAAAAGGAATGCCTCCCAATTTTCTGTACGAAAACTCTTAAAGCTTTTTAAACGAAACAAACGTTATTAACATTCTACATCTTTATAGTTTTAGTCTACAGATTTTCAGCAAGCTGCTGCTAGAGTGCTCCAAATTCTGGCGTGTAACGTGGTGCTGTGAAACATAACCAGGTCGGCACGTGAGAAAGAGCATGCCGTAATCGAGTTTCGAGTTCCAAGATTACTTCCACACATGGACCACCCTCTCCTTCAGCGTGACAGTTCCAGACAACACACGAGCGCTGAGACATCTGCAACAATCTGACGCCTTTGGTTCACTGTGTTCGATAATCCCCCAAACTGTCCCAACTTGGTCCCATCCGATTACTATCTGTTTAAGAAATATAACAACACTTTGAAGGACTTCTCTTTGATAGAGATGAAGCGATACAGAAGAGACGATGTGGCTCTGTCAACAAAGTCAGACATTCTACAGTGACCTTATCATAAACTGATCTCTTCGTGGAGAAATACTCTAGTGGCCATTAAAATTGCTACACCAAGAAGAAATACAGATGATAAACGGATATTCATTCGACAAATATATTATACTAGAACTGCCATGTGATTACATTTTCACGCAGTTTGAGTGCATAGATCCTGAGAAATTCATACCCAGAAGAACCACCTATGGCCGTAATAACGACCTTGATACGACTGGGCAATGAGTCAAACAGTGCTTGGCAGACGTGTAAAGGTATAGCTGCCCATGCAGCTTGAACGCAATACCACAGTTCATCAAGAGTAGTGACTGGCGTGTTGTGACGAGCCAGTTGCTCGGCCACCATTCAGTAGACGTTTTCAGTTGGTGAGAGATCTGGAGAATGTGGTGGGCAGGTCAGCAGTCGAACATGGGGTCGTGCATTATCCTGCTGAAATGTAGGGTTTCTCAGGGATCGAATTAAGGGAAGAGCCACAGGTCGTAACACATCTGAAATGTAACGTACACTGTTCAAAGTGCGATCAATGCGACCAAGAGGTGACCGAGACGTGTAACCAATGGCAACCCCTACCAACACGGTGGGTGATACGCCAGTATGGCGATGACGAATACAGGCTTCCAATGTCCGTACACCGCGATGTCGTCAAAAAAGGATGCGACCATCATGATGCTGTAAACAGAACCTGAATTTATCCGCCAAAATGATGTTTTGCCATTCGTGCACCCAGGTTCGTCGTTGAGTACACCATCGCAGGCGTTCCTGTCTGTGATGCAGCGTCAAGGTTCGTCGTTGAGTACACCATCACAGGCGCTCCTGTCTGTGATGCAGCGTCAAGGGTAACCGCAGCCGTGGTCTCCAAGTTGATAATCCACGCTGCTGCAAACGTCGTCGAACTGTTTGTGCAGATGGTTTTTGTGTTGCAAACGTCCCCATCTGTCTACTCAGAGATCGAGACGTGGCTGCACGATCCGTTACAGCCAAGAGGATAAGACGCCCGTCATCTCGACTGCTAGTGATACGAGGCCGTTGGGATCCAGCACGGCGTTCAGTATTACCCTCCTGAACTCACCGAGTCCATATTCCGCTAACAGTCATTGGATCTCGACCAACTGGAGCAGCAATGTCGCGATACGATACCGCAATCGCGATACGGTACAATCCGACCTTTATCAAAGTGGGAAACATGATGGTACGCATTTCTCCTCCTTACACGAGGCATCACAACAACGTTTCACCAGGCAACGCCGGTCAACTGCTGTTTGTGTATGAGAAATCGGCTGGAAACTTTCCTCATGTCAGGACGTTTTGGTGTCGCCACCGGCGCCAATCTTGTGTGAATGCTCTGAAAAGCTAATCATTTGCATATCACAGCATCTTCTTCCTGTCGGTTAAATTTCGCGTCTGTAGCACGTCATCTTCGTGGTGTAGCAATTTTAATGGCCAGTAGTTTATGTTCGCCGTCACGGTGACTATGTCGGGAAATAAATATGTAGACATGAAGAATAGAATTGTAGATTGTAGACAACAAGTGTTTTATTTAAATATATTTAATAGTATTCACATAAAAAATTAAAATGAATTACTTTTGAGCGCGCCCTCGTACAGTATTTCGCATTAGCGGCCTAGCTAGATTGCAAAGGCGGGTGCTGCTTTCATGTTCAGTGCAGCGTTCTTTCACGAAGTGTGTAACCTGTAATATGTTTGGAACACCACAATGGCACGGCATTATGTGAATTCCGGTCTTCAACAGGAACAAATCGGCCTTCACTGTCGCCAGAAGGTCTGGAATCTTAGGTAGTGAGAGGAAAACGAATTTCACTGATAATAATCCTGCCAACAATAGAAATAAAAACTAAGGATTTAGTCAGCGTGCTCTCCTCTTTATCCGTTTCCTGGTTCTTCGTTTTAGCTGATAGTGCCCTGTTACTATGCCAGATACGATATCCATTTTTGCCTGAAGGCTGTGGTGGACAAACTATCTATTTCAGTATGTGTGAAAGTTGTTTTCAGCACGGACAGTTTGTGACGGGTGATGACAACTTGGTGCTTGTAAATATAGAACGGTATGAGTGAGATGCCCCCATCATAGTTCCTTCTAAACAAGAAAACCAAGAAAGACAGACCACAATCCTTTTATATTGCCGTAGTGAATCAAACGTTGTTATGAATCGAGTTGAGATTACGTAGAAATTTCATTAATTTATCTTCTCAGTGGTGACACACTATGGAACTATAATCCACAAATCTCCAAGATACACTTGGTTTATGGGCGACTGATTCAAATTCTCTCTCCTCGAAATCCAGCATAAAAGTTTGGCTACTATACGGTTGCCCCCGGTAACTCCATCTGTCTGTTTGTTCAAAACATTCTTAGTTGAATTTATAATAGGTTGGGAAAAGATGTGTCGAAGCACAGTAGTGCTGTCCATCTGAAACTTATTTCCAGTCAGTGCTAAAATATCTGTGAGAGCGACCTCTGCAAAAAGTGGTACCCAATAAAGCTAACTAAACGGCCCAAAATGTTTAGCTGGAGAGCCCACAGTAAAGTGATAATGTCACATGAGTTAAGAGTGATGTGAGCATTTGCCAACCAATGGTCTCAGCGAAGAAGCGAGATGTTTGGCTATATCATATCTAGAAGCCCCAGTATTGTTTACTAATCGCCTGACTGGCAGACATTGTTATGAAATTTTGGAAGACCATACAGTCATGTTGGTACCTAGTCATGTCATCTTACTCCCTTGATTATTTTTTAACGTAAGGAGGAGGAAATCAGAAGCTCTAAAGATTTCCATTATACACTTCCTGTAGGATCATAATCAATCGATAGGTAGAACTTATTTTTTGGTCATCATTAGTTATTTTGCTGCGCAAATAGCAAAACTCATCTACTACTTTAAGTGCCTCGTTCCCAAAGCTATATCCCTCAGCATCACCTCAATTCAATCAACTACATTTCATTATTCATGTTTTTCTTTCGTTGTTGCTTATCTTGTAACCTCCTTTTAAGACACTGTCTGCTCCGTTCATTTGCTCTTCCGAGTCCTTTGATGTCTCTGACAGAAACACAGTGTCCATGGCAAACTTCAAACTATTTATTTCTTCTCCCCAAATTTTTTTTCCTACTCCAATTTTCCTTTGCTTTCCTTTACTGATTGCTAAACATCCGGTCTTAATAACATCGGGGATAAGCTACAGCCCTTTCTCACTCCCCTCTCAAACACTGCTTCTTCTTACATTTGCCGTCTGGTTTATGTACAAGTTGTGAATAGCATTTCGCTCCCTGCATTTTACCCCTGATACCTTCAGAATTTCGAAGAGAGTAGTCCAGTCAACATTGTCAAATACTTTCTCTAAGTCTATAAATGCTACAAATGTAAATTTGACTTTCCTTAATCTAATTTATAAGGTAGGTCATAGCATCAGTATTCCCTTTTGTGTTCCCCCATTTCTCCGGAATCCAAACTGATCTTCTCCAACGTTAGCTTCTACCAGTTTTCCAGTTCTTCTGTAAAAAATTCGGTTTAGTGTTTTGCAACAATGACCTACTAAACTAGTAGTTTGGTAATTTTCACACCTACCACAACTGCATTCATTGCAATTGGAAGTATTACAGTCTTCTTGAAATCTGAGGGTATATCGCCTGTGTCATACATCTTGCACACCAGATCACACCAGATGGAAGTCTTTCCCAAGACTATCTGTAGTTCTGATGGAATTTCGTTTGCTACAGGGGCCTAGCCGGCCGCGGTGGTCTAGCGGTTCTAGGCGCTCAGTCCGGAGCCGCGCGGCTGCTACGGTCGCAGGTTCGAATCCTGCCTCGGGCACGGATGTGTGTGATGTCCTTAGGTTAGTTAGGTTTAAGTAGTTCTAAGTTCTAGGGGACTGATGACCACAGATGTTAAGTCCCATAGTGCTCAGAGCCATTTGAACCATTTGAACAGGGGCATTGTTGTTGTTATCAAATTCTCCTAGTAATATCGTATCTACCATGTAATCTTCATCTACATCTTCCTCCATTTATATAAAACTTCCTTCAAGTTCACCGCCCTTGTATGGACCCTCTGTATACTTCTTCCCCCAATTCCCTTGTGTAGACCCTCTGTATACTTCATCCCCCTTTCAGCTTTCTCTATTTCCTTAGGGCTGGTTTTACATGTGAGCTTTTTATGTTTATACAGCTGCTTCTTTTTTCTCTAAAGACGTTTTTCATTATCCTGTTGGGGTATCTACGTTTCCGCTAGTGAAATATGTTTCTAAAACCTTACATCTGCCTTCTAACCATTCCTCCTTAGCCATTTTGCCCTTTGTCAGTCTCATTTATTAAACTTTTTTATTCCTCTTAGCCTGCTTGATTTGATTCATTTCTATGTTTTCTCAGTTCGTCAATCAAATTCAGTTCTTCCTCTATTATTCAAGGTTTCCTCCTAGGTCTTGTTCTTTTAGCTATTTGATCCTTTGTTGCCTTCACTGTTTCATCTCTCTGTTCGTCTTCTACTGTATTGCTTTCCCATGCCTAACGTTTCCTCTGAACTTGTCGACAACCTCTGAGTCCTTCTACCTATCTAGGTCTCATCTCCCTAATTTCCTACCTTTTGGCAATTTCTTCAGTTTTAATCTACAGTTCGCCAGCCGGGGTGGCCAAGCGGTTAAAGGCGCTACAGTCTGGAACCGCGCGACCGCTACGGCGCAGGTTCGAATCCTGCCTCGGGCATGGATGTGTGTGATGTCCTTAGGTTACTTAGGTTTAAGTAGTTCTAAGTTCTAGGTGACTGATGACCTTAGAAGTTAACCCCATAGTGCTCAAAGCCGTTTTTTAATCTACAGTTCATAACCAATAAGTTGTGGTCAGAGTCCACATCGGCCCATCGAAATGTCTTACAATTTAGTCTTACTCCAAAATCTGTAACAATTATATAAGCTGTCTGAAACATACCATAGTCTCCAGGTCTCGTCCAAATGTACAACCGTCTTTTACGATTCTTAAACCAAATGTTACCAATGATTTAACTACGCTCTGTGCGAAATTATGCCAGGCAGCTTCCCCTTTCATTCCTTTGTCCCAGTCCACATCCACCTAATATTTTTCCTTCTTTTCTTTTTCCTACTATTGGAATCCAGTCTCCCATCATAATTAAATTTTCGTCATCCATAACTATCTTAATAACTTCTTATACCTCGAATTGTTCTGTAACATAGGAAGTGCCATTATGGGAGACATTTCTCCGTTGTTTATATTTCATTTTTCTGTAATATAAACTAGGCAACAATGGTCAGCTAGCAAGATGACTGCCATTACTCACAGGTAGGCTACTATTTGAGGCTGCAGTGATTGTCATTTGAAATAGTGGCTAATATGACCCCTAAACTTTTTATTTAATCGTGTCAGAAACACACACTATTGCTTAAAAGTTACACAAAATGTTCCAAAACATGCTATTATAAGCATTACAATTACATGCGTCGTGACCAGTATGCAGCAACTACACAGGCTTCCTTGGTGGCATAGATGACATTCTTTGGCGAGCATGACATTGGGCATAGGCCGCAGACAAGAAGATGACTCATTGTCTGCTCTTCACCACATTCACATGCTGTGGAGTCGCATAAATCCCCACTTTTTCAAGTTGGTCTTCGTTCTCCCAACTCCAGAATGCAGTTTGTGAGGGTCTTCCATATTGACCAGTTTTCTTCGTGACCTGATGGGAGGCTGCAACGTGGCTGGATCTGGAACGCCATGAATTGACTCTGAAGTTCGAAGGTGGTTCGGTGAGGCTTTGAGTTGAATGGAGAAAGCTTTTCCTTGACTAGAGCCTTGTTACTGCTGGCAGGAGAAAAGTATACTCTCTTACCATATTACAATGGCAGATCTCAATAGAGCACTGAATAAATGCAAAACTGTTAAGGAGGCAGGTATGGATCACATCTGCATTGAACAACTTATAAGATTTAGTGCTGCCAGTAAGCAATGGCTCTTGTACTTATTCAACAATTGCATCAACTACTACAAAATCCCAAAATTGTATAAAAAAGCCAGAGTTATTGCAATACTCAAGCCTGGTAAAGAACGCAAGCGATCCCAAGAACTACCGACCAATCTCCTCACTGTGTCATTTATACAAAATCTTAGAAAGAACGACTTTTAACAGACTATCTGATGTGGTAGAACCATTTTTCATATCAGAACAAGCCGGATTTCGACCAGGGAGAAGCTGTACTTCACAAATACTTCACACCTAGATAATACTTCGTTGTGTCATCTATGTAACTGCAAAAGTGGAACAACTTAATTCATGTTCCATATAATTTGTAAGAAATTATCCTCCTTGTTCAAGAAAACTGTAACAAAATCCCCCATGTTATAACAAAACTTTAACAAATTTCCTGATGTCAGCATCACTCTCTCTAAGAAACTGTGCCCTATATTACAGTGAAACTGTATAAAATCAACACATGTTATAGTAAAACCGTAAAAAACTGAATTACAGCAGAAATGTAAAACGTTCATTGATGCTGGAGAAATATTGTAATATACTGATCCAACGTCAAAGCAAAATTGTAACAAATTTAGCCATGATATATCAAAACTGTAACGAACTGTTGAAATTTATAGCGTAACTGTAACAAACAGCTCTATGTTGCAATAAAATTGTAACAATATCTTCATTTGTAACCATTTTCCTTCACTGTTAGAGTGATACTGTAACAAAAAGCAGTTTATTAGAGTAAATTCGTAAGAAATTATGTAATGTTGCATGTAAAATAGAAATACAATGCCCAGTGGATTTGAAACTGCATCCCAAACATCCAATTGTTACGTATTACTTTATAAATCACTACTGTTCTCAAAATTGTAATAAATAGCCCCTTACAACACCAGTGTAACACAGAGGTAAAAGGCAGTCTCCTCTCACATTAGTGTAGCTACATAAAATTGTAAGAAAGTGCTGCATACATCACTGACTATGCAGAGTGAGACTTGTTCTGGGAATTTGGGACTTGTCGGAACAATCAACCGATCACAGTGCACTATTTTACCTGCTACTAATATGAACATCCACATGATTTCATGGATGCCACCATCATGGATTGAGACGTGGTCGAGGTCAATGACCTGTAGTGATGGCAAGAAGATAACATAGCAAAGAAGATGTGGTTTCTGAGATCGTGGATAAGGATCGATCGGCACCAAGATGAGTATGACTAAGCATTTCGATTTCTAAAATAAAGTGTCGACTTGTTGACTAATCGCATTTGTCTGTTTTTAACAGTTTGCAGTTTGCTTCAATAAGTCTCAACTTACTTAGTCGGTGATGACTGGAACAATTTGTTACAATTTTGTATATTATGATGTATGATGTGGTTTTTTACTTTTTTGTTTAAGAGTGGTGATGAATAGGGACATTCTTTACAATTTCTTGTAACAATGGTGATTTATAGAGGAATCTCTTACAATTTTGTTGGATGCTTGGGGTACTGTTTCAGTTCCATGGTGATGTTTGTTATGGTTTTGCTGCAGAAGGGGGTAATTTGTTACAATTTTATGGGTTAACTTGTTACATTTTTACTCTAAGATGGGGCAATTTGCTGCATGTTCGTGAAATGTGAGGCAATTTGTTGCGATTTCAATGTAACAGGGTATAGTCTGTTACAGTGTTTCTGTAACGTAGAGTGAGATTTGTTCCTATTCTGGTGAAATATGGGTCAAATTGTTACTATTCCGTTGTAACATGTCGGGCACCACTCAATAGTAATTCGTGGTAATAACTGTCACATTTGGTTTTTGAGTAATGGTAGTCATGATAATTATGTGAACTAATTTATCCTTCCAATCTAGTTCTGAGTATTTCTTCCCTATTCCAACCACTTCCAACTAATTACCACTTGTTCTAACAAACACCATTACTAGAGGAGTGCCAGTCACGAGATCAGTAGACCATCACTTCACCACAATTGCATGTGTGATAATGACAGTCTCCCTGTAAGCTGACCATCACTGCCTCACTTGCCTTCAGGGTAAATACAGACGCCTTGTCAGCTGACCAGTATGGCCCCAGTGGTATTTGTGGTAATGGTAGTCTTCATCTGTTCCCTCAATAGCATAAAACAAGTCTTCAGGGAAATGGTAATTACCATGTAAACTGAATACCAAAATTTAGTTAAATAATGATGATGTATAGATCTTTTTTTGTAAAAATGCAATTAAGTGGTTTTAGCATATATTCGAAGGTTCTAGTTACATTTTTAGGATCAATTTGACCTTAATTACAGTCAGTGTGTTACAAAATGGCTGTAAATGGGGCAATTTGCTACAATTTTTCTGTTAATGAAATCGCCAAAGTATCACTTCGCCCACACTATTCGATAGCCGAAGAAGATAAACATTTTGTGCTTACTTCCTTACTTCCGTACAAAGATAAAACTATTGTAATCGATGAGGGAACTTTAGTCTGTAAAGTTAGATGAACAGTAGAGCTACCACTAATTTCTAGATTCTAATATGACATATCAGTGCAATAGACTGAAACTCTACAAATAAAGGTTCGATGTTTTATTAGAAATAATTAATGGCAATGTGATCAGTTTTATCACTTCAAGATGGAGTTTCACCATTAATGTAGTAATTATCGTTCTTGCATGTATTCATGTGAACTTGTATTGTTGTAGAATTTTTTATATGTTTTGGTAAATTTAACATAAGGCACAAAGAGCAAATTAAGCTCATTGGATAATTGATGATCTGTTTCAGTAGTGTCAATAAGTCATTCACGTGCATTTTAATAAGTAATGCGGACAATTTTCATGTCCTGCAAGGTGTGGTGCAGCAATAGGACTTTAGTAGTCATCAAAAAGTTTTATCTGCAGTCGAAATATGCAAACAATATGTATTTATCATAATGTTACACATTAATTAAGTAACGATGGTAGTGCCGTGTACGTCTTACACTCGAAATCTTCCATATTTTGCGAAATAATTTCAGTTTGGTGCAAAGACTGAAATTCTCATTCGTGGTCAGAGATGTAATTTTTATTTGCGTATTATGAAACACGATCTGTTATTGTCTTTTTGTATGTGAAATATTTGCTTCTTTTGATAAATAATTCGGTTTTGGTGCAAACATCGAATTTCCTCTCGAGATCAGAAACCTGCGGTACGAAGAAGTACTTGAGCTTCGTCTCTGTTTGTGGAAATTTGACCATGTTTACACACTTGCTTCATGCAGTTCAATATCTGCTTGTGTTTAATGAAAATATACCGCTCAAAAATTGCAACACAATGAACATACCGGTGTAGTTTAAAGGCCTTCGTCCCCAGTAAATGATACTTGGTCAGTTCATTAGGCTTTGGGTGTGTTTTGTGAATATTTATCTCGTGTTGTGGGTTACAATTAGATCTTGCTATTCTTCAGTAGTTGATTATTGGAAAAACAGTCTTTAAACTTTCTGCAGAGAATTGGCACCATAAATCATACCGATTAACGTTACAAACTGCCTCAAAACTTTTCTTTTGTAAGTAATCTAGAGAATTCCTTCAGCAAATTTAGTAAGAACAATATTAGCCCCCCAGGATCACCACTTAACTTTCTTACAGTGTGGAACAAGATGCATAATCTTCTTCCTCCTTAAAGTGATGCCTTATGAGCTGATGCATTATTGAAAACTTCAAGATTTGGGATGAGGGAGGACTATAAATTACACCATTTTTGTACATTTCAGACGTGAAAATTAAAGTATATTACATAATTGATTACTGTATTATAGAGATGTGGTCGTATGTCCTCCCTTCCGAGAAGATTAGTCCTGAGTCTTTAACGTTGTGCTCCTACTCAACTGCGTTAACTCTAATAATTTACATTGAGGACAATCACCCGAATTCACCATACAGGATTTCTGCTTGCTTTTTACTACTACCATGTATCCCTTATCGTGACCTTAGACACTAATTAAGACCTTAAAACTAGTTGCTTCCCCGACCAATGCCGGACAACCACTATACTGGCGCGTCCACAGCATGTGCCCTCTTTCGTCGCACTCTTAAATGCAGTATGCAAAAACCTCTAGAAACACGCCACAGCTCGTGGCCAGTACGCTCACCACTAATACTTCGTGCCCCTGTTCCTTGCCGGAATTATTTGTTGGCTTATTTGTTCCATCGAAATTCCGCCTTGCTGGGACTCTGTTAACCTTTAACCTGTCCAGAGACTGAAAAAACTCTAGATTGAGATGCTGAGAATTTTTCCGTGTTGTATGGCCGTGGTCCATGGATCTCTTCTATCCCTGACGCTTCGTCCACTGGTACGTTGGACATCTTCGAAGGTGCTCCTGGTTGTGCTGAGTATTGCCGACTGTCGGCAAGACTCAGCACAACCAGGAGCATCTGCGAAGATGTCCAACGTAGCCGTGGACGAAAAGTCAGGGATAGAAGAGTTCCATGGACCACGGCCATAGCACCCGGAAAAATTCTCAGCAGCTGAAACACCCGGTCGTGAAAGCCTTCATTGTATGTCTGGATTGAGTGTGCCATTAAGCAACTTAAATTTTGAACGGGTAATACCCTTGGAGATCCTTCTGGCCAATACAAGGTAGTTCGCGACAATGTCATAAAGTTGAGCCTCTATGCGCAGCGGAGGATGATAACCCGCCGCGACTACCTCGCAAGTCGTGCCATTGATAATCATTCCACTTTCCCGAAGATTGAGTTTTTTCAACCCTACCGATCAGCCCTCTTCGTAGCAACAACCATACAAATTCCAGCTTATAACCAATGAGTACCCATCCTCTGTAAGTATGTTCTTGCTAGCAGGAGCTCCTTTCCACTACTGGTTCCATTTACTTCCCCCAGAAACAAACTCTCTTCATATGTTCCGCATATCAGTCCGTGCTTGGCCACCCGGACGGATCACAAATTACACAGTCACCCTCAACCAAATTTTTAAAAAATCCAATAAATTAGTTTACAATTATACAACCTACTTACTGACCTTAACCTATACGGCATATTGTGCACATTACGTTGCTCACCACCTCCGGGTTCCTTCCTTTTAACGTTTATAAGTTTCACCTCCTGATTGGCTGCCAAGAACTGTTGTATCCCCTCTACCATTCCTTTAAACGGTTTTATGCGACTGACGTGTATGACAGACGTTTTTAGGGAACTTTATCTTCAGGTTGACCGGTGAGGTCCCTGGTATTTTGTTAAAAACTTCTTTGGTTACCCATTTTACGTGTAGCGAATAGTGACATGTACTCAATGCCCCAAGAGGTATTTCGACAACTTTCCCATGCGTCTGTTTGGTTGTTCCTGGCGTTCTTTCACCTTCCTGTTTGCCTTTTGCACGTTCCTAATTCTTGTAGCAAACTTCCTCACTGACTCATCATCTAGTCATAATATAGGAATCAAAAAGTCAAAGGGAGATGGCATTTTTCCGCCGTACGCCACTTCAAATGTCGACAAGCCCATTGCAGTATGAACGTTAGAATTATAGGCAGACTGTACATATGGTAAATCGTCGTTTATGGAACCTACGTAATAGCTCAATATCTTTGCAATTGTCTTATGAATTAGTTCCTTTGTCCCATTGTTCTGCGGAAGAAAAGGACTCGTCTGTAACTTCCTTATACTTAAGACGTGACATTGCAGCCTCATTAAAATCAAGACAAAATTCGTACCCAGGATTCGTACCTTGGTCCATAATTGTGGTTTCAGGCAACCCAAACTTTAATATCCAGTTGTTCACTAACGATTGCGCAACACTAGTATCCCGTTAGTCTGGCATCGGAACCTTTGCCAGAAGTCGAGAAAAATGATCGATGATCGTGAGAAGATCCTTGTTTCCTGCTGGTGTTTCATTAAATGGCCCAAGGAAATCCAACCCCAACACCGAAAATGGACTGAATGCCTCTGGTAACCTTTGCAACGGTACTTTCTGATAAGTGATGTAGGCCCTCTGCGCGCATGGCACACAGTCCTTAAGATACTGCTCCACGTCGCGCTTCCTGTTCGTCCACTATAACTGCTCTGCTACACGTCTGTCCGTGGCATGTCACCCATCGTGACCTGTCAACATTTTATCGTGAGCCTGCTGCAAAACGTCCTTCCGAACACCCTCTGGAGCCACCACACATGGTCCACACCTCGTCGATCTACGCTACAAACCCTGTCACTGAAGTGGCTAGCACTCTTTATTCCGTACCTGTGCCTGCTGCCACTCTTCAGTGCCCTTACCTACCCAGCGACTTAACGAATCTGCATTTGCGTGAGATCTCTATAGCTTATGGATCGCCCCGTACTCTAATTCAATGAGCTTAAGTGCCTACAGAGTTAATCTATTAAACGGATCTTTCAAATCAGGCAACTATTTCAATGAGGCGTGATGTGTCAGACAGAAGACTCGAAACATATTTAATACCATATAGATCCACTAACATCTCTTTCTTCATTGCTGAGTACTTGCGCCATGACTTGTTTAACTGCCTTGAAGCGTAAGCTACTGAATGTTCCTGACCATCTACCATCTGTCCCAAAACACAACCGACTGCCTCATTTGAAGCATCACACGAAAGGGTAAACTCTTTCTCGAAATCTGAAAAAACCTGGCTCTGAAACAAATATTTCTTTCAATTTCTCAAATGCTTCCTGACATTCCTATGACCAATGGAAACTATTCCCCTTCTTCAGTAGCTTGTTCAAAGGTCCGGCTATATTCACAACGTCTTTCACAAACTGTCTCTAATAATTACAGAGGCCAGTGAACGACAGTACCCGCTTAGTGGCTTATGGTATTGGATAATTTTGAACTGCGTCTGTAAGACGAATTCCGGTCTATACGTGATACTAATCATGTTCCCCTAATAGTTTACTTGAGTTTGTGCAAAATGTCACTTGTCCACACTTGACGTTAAACGTACCGATCTCGGTCTCCTAAAGGGATTCTCCAAACGTGTTCCGTTAAGTCCTTTGAATAGGCAGTTATGTCATCGACGTAAACCAGACAAGTTTTTGGATTTAATCCTCTCAGTACCCCATCTAACAACATCTGAAAAGTTGCCAGTGCTTCTTTAGTCCCAATGGCATGCCCTTACAATGAAAAGGTTCTGTTCGGCCGGTAAACAATGTTTTCGGCTTATTTTCAGGCGTCATCTACAACTGATAGTATCCACTCCTGAGGTCCATAGTTGTTAAGAACCGACACCGACCAAGGTTATCTAAAGTTTCCATGACATTTGGAATTGGAAAGCATGCATAATGGTTCGCGCGCTTAGATATCTGTAGTCACAGCTAAATCTGTATTTCCGTGTCTCGTCCGCTGGCTTTTCTGTCACGATGACAATATTTCACTCCAGGGACTATCACTGTTCAATAAATTATTCTACCAGTGTTTGCAGCTGCTTTGCGATACGGTATCGCTTCCTATAAATTGGTGCGCTATCCCCTGCCGGTATGTGATGCATCAGCGAAGTTGCTGGTAACCTTCGTTTCGCACAAAATAAATCACTAAACCTCAACAACAAGTTCTCCATAGCCATTTGATCAGTGCACTTCAAATGATCTACTGTCCCTTGTAACACTTCCTTATCGACGGATTGCTCGTAGCTTTCCTCTAGACTCAATTTATGGAAGTCCTCACCTTCCAAGACTTGCAGAATGGCTATTACTGCACCCTTTGACAGAGTCATCTCCCCTCCGCCAAAGTTATCCACACTAACTTGGATTACCTTTTCCCCAATAATGTCACTCACATGTGCTCCACATGGATGGCGGGCAGTAACTCAGTACTGTTACTGTGTTACGGCCCGCCATCCATGTGAGCACATCCTCTAGACTGAGCCACACAAAAATGATTTCATCAAAGTGTACGGGCCAGATGATGGCGTTGATGCTACGTCGAAACTAGTAGCGAAGTAAATAAAAAATATTAAGTACTGCTGGAGGAATTTCCTTTCTAATAAAAATTATACCAGCTGTGCCCCACCTCATCCAGTTTAAATATGGATCTACGAAAAAAAAGGAATAACAATTGGAGGGGAACGATTGAGGAGAGTGGATAATTCAAGTACCTAGGAAGCCTGATACAGGAAGATGGAAAAAACGACAGAGAAATAAACGAGCGGGGAGAAAAGCAGAAGCATTTTTCAAGAGTGTCAGAAGCCTGAGATGGAGCGAGGATGTATCCCAAATCAGTAAAAAGTTTATATAACTGTCATACTATGTCTCGACCCTGACATATGCATCCGAAACCTGGATTATGAAAGGATGAGAGAAAAGCAAAGTACAAGCTAGTGAGATGAAATTATTGATGAACTGTATTGGAGTGAAAAAGGTAGAGAGGTTAAGAAAAGAGAGAACCAAAGAGTTAAAGAAGGTAGAACCACTAGTGGAGGAGTCAGAGAATATGTACTGAAGGAACTGTAATCCTTATAGTAGAAAACTGGATGTAATGTGTCTTTTCGAAGTTCAGAGCAAGCCCATTCGCTGAAAACCAATCAGTAACTTATCCAAAGACATTATTTGTAGCATTGTCTATTGGAGTTTCTCTTACTGGATTAATAATGATACTTGTATCATCAGCAAACAGTGTCAGATTAGCTTCTTGTTTCAGATACGAAGGGAGGTCATTCACATACATAAAGAAAAGTAGGGGACAAATAATCGAACCCTGTGGAACACCTAATGTAATTTCACCCCAGTTAGATGAAGTGGTAAACTTCTTTAAATCACTTAAACGATATAAAGAGAGATTTGCTTCTGTAGATATAACTTAAAACACTCATATGATCTTCCATTTATACCATAAAATTGTAATTTCTGTAACATAATGTCATGGTTCACACAGTCAAATTCTTTGGATAAATCATAGAAAATTCCTATTGATGACATTTTACTATTCAAAGACTGTATATTTTGGCAATGAATTTGTGTATTGTTGTCCCAGAGGAACAACATTTTTGAATCCGAACTCTGATTTACTAAGTATCCCATTACTGTTGAGATGGCAACCACTTTTGAGTACATTGCTTTCTCGACGATTTTAGAAAATACTGTAAGCAAGAACACTGTCCGGTGATTATTGACGTATGTGGTGTCCCCTTTTTTGTAGAGAGGCTTGACAACGGCGTACTTTAACGTTTAGGAAAATACCTTGAGTTAGTGATTCATTACGTATGTGACGCAGAACATCAGCTGTATCTGTGGCACATTATTTTAATACCCTGTCATCTACTCCAATGAAACATTTATTTTTCATATATTTAATGGTTTTCCTTATTCCACAACAGGTTGTTAGATGAAATTTAATCTGACAAAGATTTCTCAAAGCTCACTCTTCCATGTACTGCTTGGCTTTTTTTTTTTTTTTTTTTTTTTTTTTACTATTCTCAACACGTTTTTCACCTACACTCAAGAAATGGTTGTTAAATACCTCTGGCACAAACCTGCTGTTTACTTTTGGTTCGTATGTGCTTTACTCAGTGTCTCATGGAGGACAATATATGCTTTGGCATCCCCCACCAAATGTAAATTACCAACATACAGAGCTACTTTATCTGACCACCCATCTGCTTCCGCTGTGTCCCTAATATCCTTTACGAAAACTGTCCCATTGCCTTTCCCGATAAGGGATTAATCAATGTGACCACTGCCAAGTCATACAGAACAGAAGGCACTCTCAGTGCGATTTACTTTACGGAGACTCTGATTGCGACTGACCACGACTCTCTTTACGAGCCTCTAACTCATGATTAAGTTCAAACTTACTCTCGTTCATGCTCTCAGATTGCTCTGTTAGTGCTTGCTGAGTTAAAGCAGCAAGTGTGTATGCTGTAGCAGCACTTGGCTCATGTTTCCACTATGTTGTATACTCTACTTTCACCTTAATAAAACCGATTTCTTTTTCAAACAAGGGAAAACACAAACTCCAATTCTATAGAAAAATTGTAAACACCAATTAATTCCTCTGGAAACTCTGGCCAGACAAGTCACAAAACTAACCACTCCCTGGCATTACATGTGCTGGCGTTAGCTGTCGCCAGTACAACGGTCGGCAAAGAAGTAGCGTGAAGACCGATGGTAGGCGCTCGAACGAGCATGCCTATCACAAGAGAAGCCACAGACAGCCTCGTAAGCAACACGCCGTGAACGCCCTCTCGACCTCAAGTATTTGGGCAACTGCCCCTGAGCGGATCGTCTTACTCACTCAGTTACTGACTCACTGATTCAGTCACTGACTCGACCCACTACTCCATGTTGGCGTCTGTCACTCATTCGCAGAGCGGCATGGTTCAGCAGGCTACGCCAGTGCGAAGCGACCAGATTAATATAATAGCAAGATTACCGATATTGTCTGCAAGAGGACTAATACGGATGAGTTTGTACCACAACATATGGACTCTATTGAAGTTAGGTAGCAGCTATCTGTTCATGTAAATAAAGAACCAAGTTAATCAACGATTGCATTTGTATTGTAGAAATACGATACCGGCCACCCATAACATCCTCTCCCTTGTTTCCTACGGTACAAGACTCTACATTGACGACAACGATACTACAGTTGCGACAGGGATGGGATAATCCAGTGGCGATCAAAGTTAATTAACTTGGCTGACGATTTAGCTTATTCTCTTGTGTTTTAGCTCGCAGAAGTGCGCTTGTTCACGTGTTTCCTAATTTGTTGTTCCGTTCTTGCATGTATCGCAGGAGGGCCCCGCATAACTAATCAAATTTTACTTTTCAGAGGCTTTGTTTGGCTTTTGATTCTACATATTTGTGTAAACCATGAATTAACCATACCTCCGGCCGCTGCCCCGCGCCAATGTTATGCAAGCAACACAAGTTTTTCAGTTTCAGAACCATCAAAATGGTTACCCTACTGACGATGGTACAACTACTGGCTGCACAAGCTGCGTCGGCCGCACAACCGACCAACCAAACAGCCCAACAAGTGCCGCCGATCAGCAGACCATTGTTCTGGAAATTTAACGACACAGGAGAGGAATGACTCAAATACCTAGCTTAGTTCCGTGCGCATTGGGAAGTTCATCGTGTTCAGGGTACTGTAAAGTTACGATACTTACTTTCGATTGCGGGGTTCCCAGTGTTCAGGTTAATACAAAACTATTCCCAACCGCGTCTCCCGACGAACTCAGCTATGACCTAGTAATCGCTGCATTAATTCAGTATTATAACCAGCAAGTTGCTGCAGCTAGATATCACTTCTGTCCCTTGCAGAGAAGGCCTGAGCAGTCCTACCAACAGTTGTACACAGAATTAACGAGCATGACTAGTAAGTGAAAACTTTAGTGTAGTTGCGGCCACTTTTACAGTGATCACATGATACGTAATGCTATAACATTCAATGGCCCGGATAGTAGAATTAGTAAAATACTTGAACAGATCTTATAGTACTCTGATCCATGACTTCCTCAAGTACTGAAAACCTTAGATCTATATGATTGTGGTGCCATAGCGGCCGATAAGTTTTATCAGGTCCCGATTTGTCAGGCCGAGTCGCCCGTTGTACTGACTGCCGCAGCCACAAAGAGCGCGTACACAGCCGCGCGAATAGACACGTAGTCCTGTAAACAAACCTGTGAATTTAGTGAAGACTTGCCCTAGATGTTTTGCTCGCCACAAGAGACAGGACCGCCCATCACGTAACGCAACGTGTTACGCGTGTGTAAAAAAAGGCTATGTCCAAGCAGTTTGTCCGCGACGGTACAAAAGCGCCAATTTTGCACGCTCCCAGAAAAACAGGCTCGAGCCCATGCAATGAACGCTGTGTTTTCAAAACCAACAACAGGTTCGGACAAAAGTAAGGCTAAGGTTGTGGCTCCTCCTCACCGTAGTGCTGCGCAACGACATTCTAACAAACTATTTGTCTCATTACGAACTACTGACCGTCGTGTGAATTTTCAGTTGGACACAGGTGCTTCAGTAACTTTGCTTAATCGCGTCAAGTACGGACAGTTAGGCTCACCACGCCTTTCTAGATCTAGCAAGCCCCTCACTGCTTACAACGGTCAGGAAATTCCAGTGGTTGGATAGTGTAGTTTGCCTTCCACTTACAAATCTCACACTAGGGCGGTGAATTTTACTGTGCTGAAATCAAGAGACAGTGAGAGCATATTCGGTATAGGTGCCTTTGATTTGTTTGGACTTAGCATCAAAGACAATGTATTTTCAGTGTCTACATTTGCATCAAAAGGAATTGTAGCTAGCTTGCCTACAGAATTTCGTGAACTGTTTTCAGAAGGAATTAGAAAAGCTAATAACTTTGTAGCGCATGTTACGTTGAAAGACAATTCACAGCCTAAGTTTTTCCGTGCCCGCCACGTTCTAATTGCTTTAAGAGACAAAGTAGCCAGAGTACTGAAGGAATTGTAATATAACGGAGTAATTGCTCCCATTCAAGTTAGTCAATGGGCAAGTCCTCTCGTTTTGTTGCCTAAGCCTTCTGGTATCATTCGAAATTGTACTGACTTCAAATCTACAGTCAACCCAGAGAGAGTAGTTGTCACTTATCCCTTACGTCTCCCAGAGGAAACGATGAAACGGCTTGGTGCAGGGCGTTATTTTCAAAGATAGATTTGCGTTATTCCTACTTGCAAATTACATTGAATGAAGACTGTGTAAATACACTCTTAGGTCGGTTCAAGTATCTGCGTTTGCCCTTCGGCAGTGCTTCCATTTTCAACGTTTGGTACAACCACCGCAGAATCAGGCGCCGCCAACGATCCGCAAGTATCGCTTTTCAGGGTTTATGCCAACCGTGGGCGCTGGGTAAGAGGCGCGATCCAGGAACGCATTGGCTCTTTTGTGTACCTTATTGCAGGCCCCGATGGTTTGCAGCGCCGCCATGAGAACCAAATGCGTGCGTGTCATTTGCCCTGTGATTCCGCTGCGTTTCTTCTCCCAGATTCACGGCCCCACTGGACCGTGCAGCCTTCGCAGCCGTCTCCTGGTGCCACCAGGGCACTCCAGGAGGCGCGGATGGACGATAAGCCCTCGCCCTCGCCGTCCCCGCTCGCCAGCCCGATGGACGCAGACGCGTCGTTACCGTCCCCGTCATCGTCCCAGGACACGCCATCAGGGCTGGACGTGTGCCCTAGCAGCAGTTTTCTGGAGGATGTTCTTGTTGCCTCGCAAGTCAGACGGCAGGATCAGTCGAGAGCACACCATCCTCCACAGTCACGGCTTCCAGCTCATCTCTACGTCAAGAGTCCTGCCTCCGTCCCCGTTGTCGCTCGCAAAGGTTCGGCATTTCAGGGGCAAGGGAGGGAGTTGGGGCGAGGAATGTGCTGCCTTAAGCTGTCGCCAGCACCTCGGTCAGCAAAGGTGCGAAGGTCGATACTAGACGCTCGATCAAACGCACCTATCACTAGAGAAGCCAGAGACAGACTCGCAAGCAAAACGCTGCCAACGCCCTCTCAACCCCAAGTACACTACTGGCCATTGAAATAGCTACACCACAGAATGACGTTCTACAGACACGAAATTTAACCGGCAGGAAGAAGATGTTGCGATATGCAAATGATTAGCTTTACAGAGCATTCACACAAAGTTGGCGCTGGCGGCGGCACCTACAACCTGCTGACATGAGGAAAGTTTACAACCGATTTCTCAACCATAAAACTAAAATGATCGCATGGCATTGTTGGCCGGGAAGCCCCATGCGGGGAAGTGCGGCCGCCGATTTGCAAGTCCTTTTTAGTTGACGCCACTTCGACGACTTGCGAATCAATGATGATGAAATTTTGATGAAGAACACAGAACAATCAGTAATCACGAGGCAAAGAAAATCCCTGACTCCGCCGGAAATCGAACCCGGGACCCCGTGCGCGGGAAGCGAGAACGCTACCGCAAGACCACGAGCTGCAGAGGACCGGCGTTGCCTGGTGAAACGGTGTTGTGATGCCTCGAGTAAGGAGGAGAAATTCGTAGCACCACGTTTCAGACTTTGATAAAGGTCGGATTGTAGCCTATCGTGATTGCGGTTTATCGTATCACGACATTGTTGCTCGCGTTGGTCGAGATCCAATGACTGTTAGCAGAATAAGGAATATAGTTCAGGAGGGTAATACGGACCGCCGTGCTGGATCCCAAAGGCCTCGTATCACTAGCAGTCGAGACGACAGGCATCTATCCGCATGGCTGTAACGTATCGTGCAGCCACGTCTCGATCCCTGAGTCGACAGATGGAGACGTTTGCAGGACAAAAACCATCTGCATGAACAGTTCGACGACGTTTATAGCAGCATGGACTATCAGCTCGGAGACCATGCCTGCGGTTACCCTTGACGCTGCATCACAGACGGGAGCGCCTGCAATGGCGTCATTTTTTCGGATGAATCCAGGTTCTGTTTACAGAATCATGATGGTCGCATCCGTGGTTGGCAACATCGCTGTGAACGCACATTGGAAGCGTGTACTCGTGATCGCCATACTGGCGTATCACCCAGCGTAATGGTATGGGGTGCCATTGGTTACACGTCTCGGTCACCTCCTGTTCGCACTGACGGCACTTTGAGCAGTGGACGTTACATTTCAGATGTGTTACGACCCGTGGTTCTACCCTTTATTCGATACCTGCGAAACCATACGTATCAGCAAGATAATGCACGACCGCATGTTGCAGGTTCAGTACGGGAGTTTCTGGATACAGAAAATGTTCGACTGCTGCCCTGGCCAGCACGTCTGGTCTATGGCAGTCGAGAAACTGGCTCGTCACAATACGCCAGTTACCACTATTGAGGAACGGTGGCATCGTGTTGAAACTGAGTGGGCAGCTGTACCTGTACACGCCACCCAAGATCTGTTTGAGTCAATGCCAAGGCGTATCAAGGCCGTTATTACGGCCAGAGGTGGTTGTTCTGGGTACTGATTTCTCAGAATCTATGCACCCAAATAGCGTGAAAATGTAATCACATTTCAGTTCTAGTATAATGTATTTGACCAATGAATACCCGTTTATCATCTGCATATCTTCCTGGTGTAACAATTTTAATGGCCAGTAGTGTATTTAGGCCGACGCCACTGAGCGGAGGGTATCAGTCACTCAGTCACTAACACGCTGACTCAGTCACTGATTCGATGCACTACTCCAGGCATTTATTTGCGGAGCGGCATAGTTCAGCAGGCTATGCCAGAATATAGCGACCCGATTAATGTAACAGCAATATTACTGATACGGTCTGAAAGAGGACTAATCGGATGAGCTTTTACCACAACACATGGACTCTATTTAAGTGGCAGTTATCTGTTCATGTAAGTAAAGAACCGGGTTAATCTATGTCTGCATTTGTGTTACAGAAAGAGGATACCGGCCACCCGTAACATCCTCTCCCTGGTTTCCTATGGTAAAAGACTACAGTGACGACAAGGATACTTCAGTGGCGGCGGGGACACTACACTACATTATCCCGTACACATTATCCAAACAAACACAAGTTCACGGGTTCCTGTAACTTCACAAATATAATTCTAAACATCTTGTACACTAGCTCATACAACCAGCTCTGACAACTAGAGCAAATATAAAAAATAGTATAAATAAAACTGAGACTCACCGCACCTCAGTATGCTGAGCTGGTACTTATGTCAAGTGCCACTGCCTCACTCACCACTCACCAAAAGCAACTCTCTCACGAAAACGTAGTGTTGGAAGTGGACGGACACTTTGTGAAGCAACGTACTGTATTGGAAAGCGAAACGACCGCTTCTGACAGCAAACCGTCATAACCCCCCACCCTCCCCACCGAGCTTGGGGGAGTTGTATACCGACAGGTAGGGTTTGGGGTGAGACAAGTGTGTCATCGACTTTATTTCATCTAAGGTATACAGTGGGCGTTCTGCTGAACTTGGCCATGGCGCCGCAGAGCATGCCAATGCCGCGATCTGCAACGTCGGTGCCCTTTCGCCCATTCTTGAGGCCATAGTGCTCCTATTCACGCTGCGGCTAAATGGCCGCCATGTCTGTTAACTGCGCCCGTGGCTGGGAACACGGCTGACTGCTCCCTCAAGCGCAACTTGTGGGCTTCATGTAGAGCACCGAAGTGAAGCAGCCGACCTCCGTCGTTGTAGTGAGCCTTAGCAGATCCGGCCGTCCGCCCAGTGCCCAGTGCCCGCAGTCAGCCCCGCGCCCGGGAGGCCGTGAGTTCGCTCCCCTGCCCCACCCCTTGAGGACGGCAGCTTGCAGGTTGAAGGTACTTCAGCGAGCCTGTTGGCCACCGATATCGATCACCAAAAGGTCGGCATGGTTGGCTTGCAACAGCATTGTACACAAATTGGCGATACGACTGCCGAATTGGAGCCTACGGTCTCTTATATTTAAACGTCTGTTCCCTATGCGTCTGACGTAGTTCCTCTGGAGGCGACAAGTGGAATGCTCTTTCATAATTATAACGTCAGCCTTCTTCACCTCGCTTCGGCCCCTACACTCAGTTCACTAGGCGCTGTTGTAACTGCAACGTCTGGGTTCTTCCCAGCGCGTCTGTGCCCTGTGCTGCCCCGTTTACTTCATATTTGCATGCAGTGCTCGCTGGACATTGCCTTCTAGCCTGCGAGCGATGTCGTAAACCTGCCTCGCAGACTCGTTTGCAAAATAACAGCATCTTCTGCGTCTCCTATTCGATGTGCCATCGGTCCCTTAACTACTGACTTCCAGCCATAGCTACGCGAAATTTACAGGAATTCTCCAAATCCACGCCTTTGCTGATTCATTGTGCAGGAATTATAACAGTTGACATCAACATGGTGTGTATTATTTCTTTCTTCCCCTCGAATTGGTGGTTGTTCAGGTTTATCATGGTTCAGACTTTCATTTAGTGTAGAATGAAATGTCGTCTGTCTCTTTAGCATACTAAAGATCAGTTTAGATGTAGAATTAACAATGTGGCAATTAATTTCTGAGATCACAGTCCCGCTTTAGTAGTCACACTTTCATCTAGATATTCATGAAAACTCTGCACTTCACCACTATGTACCGGGCAGAGGGTTCATCGGACCACTTACAAGCTATTTCTCCACTGATCCACTCTCAAATAGCACGTGATAAAAACGAACCCATAAACCTTTATGTGTTGAGCTCCCATTTCTCATATTTAATTTTAGTACGTAAGTGGGTGCCAACATAATGTTTTCGGCCTTGGAGGAGAAAGCTGGTGATTTAAACGTCTTGAAAAGATCCTGCAACAACGAAAGGCGCCTTTCCTTTAAATATTGCCACCAAAACTCGTGCCTGATACCCACGTCACTCTCTCCCCTATTTCGCGATAATAAAATCAAGCTGCCCTTCTCTGTACTATATGGATGGCTTCAGTCATTCCTACCCGAGGCGCATCCCACACCACACAGCAATGCTTCAGACGAGGGTGAACAAGCGCAGTGTAGGTAGTCACATTATATACCTCTTGCATCTTCTAAGAGTTCTGCCAATAAAATGCAGTCATTTGTTCGATCTCCACACAACTTTTTCTATGTGGTCGTTCCAGTTTAAGCTAGTCGTAACTGTAATTTCTATGTATTTAATTGAACACATAACCTGTATATTTGCGTGATATTTCGTATAAACGACATTTATCGGATTCATTTTGGTTCTCATGTGGATGACTCTCTCCTAGATAATTTATAAGGATTAGGAACAGAAGAGTGCCTATTACACTGCATTGGGGAACGTCAGGTAATAGTTCTGTTTTACTCGATAACTATTACACACTGTGAGACTTGTGACAGGAAATCACGAATCCAGTCGCACAACTGAGACGGTACTACATAGGGATGCACCTATTAGGAACAGCTTGTGAGGAACGGTAACAAAGGCTTTGTGGAAATCTAGAAATATACAGTCTATCTGAGGTCTCTTGTCTGTAGCACCCCTTGCATCGTATGAATAAATTACTAGTTGGGTTCTACAAGAACGGTATTTTCTGAATCCGTATTGCATTTTTGTCAGAAAATCGTTTTCTTCGAGGTAATTCATAATGTCTGAAAACAGTATATATTCCAAAATACCACAGCAAATCCTCCGCAGTGATATTAGTCTGTAATCCAACTGATTACACCAATTTTCATCCTTGAGTATTTGTGTGACCTCTGCGACTTTCCAGTCTTTAGGTACGGATGTTTTGTCGAGCTTACTCTGAAAGGATCCTAACTAGTACACAATCAGGACAGGAAGCGTTGCCATTATTAAGTTATTTTTGTAACTTTATTAAGTAATTTTCGTTACACCGAGGATCTCTACTTCTAAGCTACTTATGATGGTAGCTGTTTTTGATTCTAATGCTGGATTACCTACTTTGTCTTCTTTGGTGAAAGAATTTCAGAATACCCTGTGTAGTAATTCCACTCTAGAGGCACTATCATCAATATTTCTACCGCGCAGTGGATGTACAAGGGCTGTTCGAAAAGTAACGTCGGATAGGTCTCGAATTGAAGCCCAAAATGAAAATAAAATGTTTTTCATTCGCAACAGTTAGCCACATCGTCCTTCTTCCTCTCTAAATAGTCGCCGCTCCGGCTTAGACATTTGCTTTGGCGTTGTACAAACTTTCCACTACTCTCGTCACAGAAAGCAGCTGCCTATGCTTTCCGACAATTCTCTGCGTTGGTCTGTCTTTCGTTGTCTGTGCCAAAATGTTGTCTTCATAGCCAGCGGTTAATGGAGCAGAGATTAACAACGGAGGGAGCCAATTAAGGGTTCTACTGTGGGTGATCAAACACTTCTAATCGAAAACGCGGCGGGAGGGTCTTCATTGGCCCACCAGAATGTGGCTGAAAGAAACACATGACATTCGTGTTACGGGAGCTGCATAGCTTCAGGCGAAATCTCTTACCAGATCCGTATATTTGGTGGAAGACACTGTTGTTCTAGGCATTTCTATGTGATCACTTTGCGCTATGAACTGAAAAGAGTGACAGGTGCACTAAGGGCACTGTCCACCACATCTGTGCAAAGTTCCATAGGATTTTCGCAGTGGTTTCCATTTCTCACCTAATCGGACCTTACTTTCCGAATACGCCTCGTATTAAACGTGTTTTGCCGCTGCAGTACTTTACATTCGACCAGCATGTGATTGGACTGCGTGGCAGGTTCCGAAACAGAGCATCGTTCTATTAAATGCATCTTACATTGAAGTCCACTCTAAATTTCGAGTGTCAGTAAAACATCGCCACTTTTGGAGATTTCACTTTCTTTTAAATCTGGAGTCGTATTTCGTTGTTACCGCTACAGTGTCATCTTTAATTAATTGATATGCAATGTGCCTCTCAACTCTTGTGGATATTATTTTTTTAATTAAGCCGCAAATTGACTACATTTTTGTAATCAGTTTGAAAGGAATGAAGACTGCCGTTAGGATGGTATCAGGCGAATTTTTTATCTGCTTCTTTTTAAATTGAAATATTTTGCGTTTTCTTTTTATGGTTCAAGATTGTTGTTCAGTGTTGCTGCAAAAATCTTGTAGACACTAATCCTTTTATCCGCTATGATTCTCCCTATTTGTTCAGGTTTATTCGTTGGTAAGCGATCAAGTATGTTTTCGCAATCATTTTCACTTACAGTGGGCTTCTGAACTAATTGCTTAAAATAAATTTTGGAGAAGGCATTCAGTATGATTTCGAACGACTCTTTAATCTTGCTACTGACTTTAAACATGTATTTTCCCGAACATATTGAGGGTGTATTGAAGCCACCACCAGCTATGGTTTTACGAGTGGGATACCTATTTGAAATGAGATTAAAATTCCCTATCACCGTTCAGCAATTACATCATCTGAGTCAGGGGGTCGCTAAAAGGACCTAATTATAAATTTATTCTAGTTGTCCGACTCTACCCGTACTAACTCACAGGAACTATCTACTAACAGGGTGACAATTACTATATGAAAAAAGTAAATTAGTTTCAAAATACGGCTTGCACAAACTTCATTCAACATGTAACCGTCACTACAGATATTCAGATTTAGGTCAGGACATGTTAGATATGCCTGTCATCATTGGCGATGATGTGGCGCAGATGAATAGCGAAATTCTGTATGACCCACTGAAGTGTCGGAATTTAGATCTGTCGATGACTTCCTGAATGGCTGTTTTCAGCCTAACAATGGCTTTGGAATTGTTGTTGCACACCTTGTCTTTAATATTGCCCCACAAGAACGAGTCGCATGTGGTCAGACCTGGAGAATATGGCAGCCCATGGAGGCCCATGCTATTGGTCTCTGGGTACCCCAGAGCCAGATTGCGGTCCCCAAAGTGGTCCTCCAGGCCATCAAGCACTCCTCTGCTTCGAAGAGGTAGGACTCCGTCTTGCATGAATCACTTGCTGTCGAAATCAGGGTTACTTTGGATAATGGGGATGAGATCATCTTCCAAAACCTTCACGTATCTGTCAGCGGTCATAGTGCCATCGAGGAATATCGCATCGACTACTCCGTGAGTGGACACTGCACACCGCACAGTCACCCGTTGAGGCTGAAGAGACTTCTCGATTGCGAAATGCGGATTCTCAGTCCCCCAAATGTGCCAGTTTTTCTTACTGACTAACCCATCTAAATGAAAGAAAGATAAACTAAACCACGGTCATACTAATTCCTATCATGCTCTGTGGCCAACCGTGCAGTTTGAAAGTCCTAACGCAAACAGTTAAGAAGTTATAACGAGTTTTGTTCATATAGTCCAGTAATTGCCACCCTGTATATTTAACTACAAGATTAACAACCAGTGACAGCAATAAACACCTGACACCAACTATATTTAATCTGTCCTTTCTAAACACCGCTAGTCCTTATGGACAGCACCCACTACTCAAAACGATTTGAGCTTAGGGACTTTCTGTAAACGCCTCTTGCTTTAGTTCTGTTGAAGAAACAACTCTGAAAATTTACAACCACAATAACTGTTGTAGCCATGTCTATCTCTCGTGCTACATTTGCCCTTCACCTTTTATTTTTCCGCCCTCTCTGTAATTACCTGAGGATCTCTAACATAAAGAACCACCCGATGTCCCCCTTAGGTTCCCCAGCCCCCGTGTTGCTGCTTCCTGTATGTAGTGGGCTTTGCAGTCCGGAACCGCGGGACTGCTACGGTCCCAGGTTCGAATCCTGCCTCGGGCATGGGTGTGTGTGATGTCCTTCGGTTAGTTAGGTTTAAGTAGTACTAAGTTCTAGGGGACTTTTGACGTAAGATGATGAGTCCCATAGTGCTCAGAGCCATTTGAACCATTTTTTGTAGTGGGTTTCTGAAATACTGAGCAGTACCTGAAAACTCACGACCCTGTAGTGGGTGCAAGTCGTGGAATCCGCATCGTACATGGTCGCAAAATCGTCTGTGCCTGTAATGCAGAACCTACAGTCGACTCAGTACCAAAGATCCGTAGCCAAGCCTGTCGACGACGACACATATGAGCTCCGCTTTCAGCTCACAAGCGAGACTGGTGTACTTCATCACTTCAGATAGTCATAAAACACCAGCGAGAATCTCTTCCAAACAAAAACGACTCTCTTTGTTGGCACTAACATGGGGCGCCCTGTTCTCTTCATAGCATCCAGAAACACTTGTTTCACATCTGGAACGACTTTTCCTGGTATGCACACAGTGTGCACACAACACATCTTCCCCACCTTGTCAGCCATATAACTAAAGTGCCTCTTTACATGCCTGAAACTGTAGCTCCCAACTACCAGTAATCCCACCCCCAGCCTCAAGTAGCGTGAACGAAGCAAATATCAACTGAAGCTGTGAGTGATGAGTCACCAACTCAGCTCACTTCCGAACGCTGCAGTCACGGTCCCTTTCCATACTAAAGACAGCAGAAATATACTCTAGACGATTATTAAAACTCTGATCTGTACCCAACTTATAACAAACGAGGAAGACGTTTAAGAGTTTAAACTTAAAAGCACACAGAAAAATCCAAATAAGTCCTTGCCTCAACTCACAATCTAAACTACGGTTCTTTTGTGCTTTTGTTTGGCCTTCTTCCTGTGGATGATAGCAACCCAGACTACCTGTTTGTTCAGTCTGTGCCTGCTTAATATAGTATTTCAGCAATTATGTGCTTTCTGTTCCTCTGTGTCATGTTCGGTTTGGTACAATGCCTCATTTACGTCTAAATGAGAAAATCTACTTCCCGCTTAGGCTGTTACTTTTTAGCCGCATGTAACCGTAACAATGTAAGTGTGGGAACAGTATGGGGACACTTAATTTGAGCGATTACAGTCAGGTTGTAACGGTAGATTTTGATGGATATGTGTGTGTGCTTTTGGATTTAGCATTGCGAGAGTTTACATAAATAATAGAGTTTTGTGTTGCTGACGTATGTTTTCAGATATTTTAGGTTTTGATAAATAATGTCACACTCGTCAAGCGTCAGGTGTTCTACAGAATAAATGTGGAAATATTCCATTTTTGGTCCGTTGTGGTACAAGGAAGTCCGTGACAAAAACATTATGTGTTTGTGTGTGTGTGTGTGTATGCCTCTAGACATTCAGATCTATAAGCTATCCCTTTACGTTGCCGCTCTATGACCTTCAGCTGACTAAAGTGTACGACAACCAATGCGACTATACGACTTGTGGGATATATTAACGTCCATATTTAAGACAATTTGTCTTCAACGTAAGTTAATTCATAGTTGAAAGATGTTTCTGAAGCGTCAGCTACTTCATTTGAGTAATTCAACTGATGCTGAATTTAAATAACGTTGCATTTTTCTTAACAGAGGTTTTTGAAGACAATGACCCATACAAACAACAGACGAAAACATCGATGTGATGTTAGATGATCGTCGATAAAATGGGTATGAATTAATTCACTGCCTAAGCATGATCTCCATGCTACTCTATCCCGTGCAAGGTTCTTCATCTCCCAGTACCTACTGCAACCTACATCCTTTTGAATCTGTTTAGTGTATTCGTCTCTTGGTCTCCCTCTACGATTTTTACCCTCCACGCTGCCCTCCAATACCAAATTGGTGATCCCTTGATGCCTCAGAACATGTCCTACCAAACAATCCCTTCTTCTAGTTAAGTTGTGCCACAAACTTCTCTTCTCCCCAATCCTATTTAATACCTCCTCATTAGCTATATGATCTACCCATCTAATATTCAGCATTCTTCTGTAGCACCACATTTCGAAAGCTTCTATTCTCTTCTTGTCCAAATTAGTTATCGTCCATGTTTCACTTCCATACATGGCTACGCTCCATACAAATACTTTCAGAAACGACTTCCTGACACTTAAATCAATACTCAATGTTAATAAATTTCTCTTCTTCAGAAACGCTTTCCTTGCCATTGCCAGTCTACATTTTATATCCTCTCTACTTCGACCATAATCAGTTATTTTGCTCCCCAAATAGCAAAACTCCTTTACTACTTTAAGTGTCTCGTTTCCTAATCTAATTCCCTCAGCATCACCCGACTTAATTCGACTACATTCCATTATCCTCGTTTTGCTTTTGTTGGTGTTCATCTTATACCCTCCTTTCATGACACTGTCCATTCCGTTCAACTGCTCTTCCAAGTCCTTTGCAGTCTCTGACAGAATTACAATGTCATCGGCGAACCTCAAAGTTTTTATTTCTTCTCCATGGATTTTAATACCTACTCCGAATTTTTCTTTTGTTTCCTTTACTGCTTGCTCAATATACAGATTGAATAACATCGGGGATAGACTACAACCCTGTCTCACTCCCTTCCCAACCACTGCCTCCCTTTCGTGTCCCTCGACTCTTACAACTGCCATCTGGTTTCTGTACAAATTGTAAATAGCCTTTCCCTCCCTGTATTTTACCCCGGCCACCTTCAGAATTTGAAAGAGAGTATTCCAGACAACATTGTCAAAAGCTTTCTCTAAGTCTACAAATGCTAGAATCGTAGGTTTGCCTTTCCTTAATCTAGCTTCTAAGATAAGTCGCAGGGTGACTATTGCCTCACGTGTTCCAACATTTCTACGGAATCCAAACTGATCTTCCCCGAGGTCAGCTTGTACCAGTTTTTCCGTTCGTCTGTAGAGAATACGAGTTAGTATTTTGCATCCGTGACTCATTAAACATTGTTCGGTAATTTTCACATCTGTCAACAACTGCTTTCTTTGGGATCGGAATTATTGTATGCTTCTTGAAGTCTGAGGGTATTTCGCCTGTCTCATACATCTTGCTCACCAGATGGTAGAGTTTTGTCAGGACTGGTTCTCCCAAGGCCGTCAGTAGTTCTAATGGAATGTTGTCTTCTCCCGGGGCCTTGTTTCGACTCAGGTCTTTCAGTGCTCTGTCAAACTCTTCACCCAGTATCGTATCTCCCATTTCATCTTCATCTACATCCTCTTCCATTTACAAAATATTGTCCCCAAGTACATCGTCCTTGTATAGACCCTCTATATACTCTTTCCACCTTTCTGCTTTCCCTTCTTTGCTTAGAACTGGGTTTCCATCTGAGCTGTTGATATTCATACAAGTGGTTCTCTGTTCTCCAAAGGTGTCTCTAATTTTTCTGTAGGCAGTATCTATCTTACCCCTAGTGAGATAACCCTCCACATCCTTACTTATGTCCTCTCGCCATCCCTGCTTAGCCATTTTGCACTTCCTGTCGATCTTGTTATTGAGACGTTTGTATTCCTTTTTGCCTGCTTCGTTTACTGCATTTTTATATTTTCTCCTTTCGTCAATTAAATTCAATATTTCTTCTGTCACTCATGGATTTCTACTAGCCCTGGCTTTTCACCTACTTGATCCTCTGATGCCTTCACTATTTCATCCCTCAAAGCTACCCATTCATCTTCTACTGTATTTCTTTCCCCCATTCTTGTAAATTGTTCCCTTATGCTCTCCCTGAAACTCTGTACAACCTCTGGTTTTTTCAGTTTATCCATGTCCCATCTCCTTAAATTCCCACCTTTTTGCAGTTTCTTCACTTTTAATCTACAGTTCATAACCAATAGATTGTGATCAGAGTCCACATTTGCCCCAGGAAATGTCTTACAATTTAAAACGTGGTTCGTAAATCTCTGTCTTACAATTATGTAATCCATCTGAAACCTGCCAGTATCTCCAGGCTTCTTCCATGTATACAACCTTCTTTTATGATTTTTGAACTAAGTGTTAGCTCTGATTAAGTTATGCTCTGTGCAAAATTCTACCAGGTGGCTTCCTCTTTCATTTCTTAGCCCCAACCCATATTGACCTACTACGTTTCCTTCTCTCCCTTTTCATACTACCGAATTCCAGTCACCCATGACTATTAAATTTTCGTCTCCCTTCACTATCTGAATAATTTCTTTTATTTCATCATACATTTCTTCAATTACTTCGTCATCTGCAGAGCTAGTTGGCATATAAACCTGTACAACTGTAGTAGGCGTGGGCTTCGTGTCTATCTTGGCCACAATAATGCGTTCACTATGCTGTTTGTAGTAGCTAACCCGTACTCCAATTTTTTTATTCATTATTAAACCGACTCCTGCATTACCCCTATTTGATTTTGTATTTATAACCCAGTATTCACCTGACCAGAAATCTTGTTCCTGCTGCCACCGAACTTCACTAATTCCCACTATATCTAACTTTAACCTATCCATTTCCCTTTTTAAATTTTCTGACCTACCTGCCATATTAAGGGATCTGACATTCCATGCTCCGATCCGTAGAATGCCAGTTTTCTTTCTCCTGATAACGACGTCCTCTTGAGTAGTCCCCGCCCGGAGATCCGAATGGGGGACTGTTTTACCTCCGGAATATTTTACCCAAGAGGACGCCATCATCATTTAATCATACAGTAAAGCTGCATGCCCTCGGGAAAAATTACGGCCTTAGTTTCCCCTTGCTTTCAGCCGTTCGCAGTACCAGCACAGCAAGGCTGTTTTGGTTAGTGTTACAACGCCAGATCAGTCAATCATCCAGACTGTTGCCCCTGCAACTACTGAAAAGGCTGCTGCCCCTATTCAGGAACCACTCGTTTGTCTGGCCTCTCAACAGATACCCCTCCGTTGTGGTTGCACCTACGGTACGGCTATCTGTAGCGCTGAGGCACGCAAGTCTCCCCACCAACTTCAAGGTCCATGGTTCTTGGGGGGGGGGGGGGGGGTATTATCGCTCAAATGATTCCTTCATCCGTGCCCTGTGAGTTAGAGTTCTGTTAATAAGATGTTCGTACTCAACGAGACTCAACTTACTTTGATGTAGAGTCACTACAAATTGCTATAATTTGTTTTTGCTCTGAAACTGATTTCTACGTTAAAGGCATCACCTGATATGATAAAGTATATTTTCCGCACGCTAAATGTCGATGAATACAGCTTTAAAATAAGTAAATTTAAAGAATCCAGAGAAAGACGATGTCCCAACTGGCTCCAGACGTCATTTTACATCAAAATGTCTTTCATAAAATCTGCTTGCTCGATGCAAAGAATAACTTGTAAAGCAAGATGTGTGATTCTTTCAGCAAGATATCTGATACTATAAATGTAATGTGCTATGGTTTCGTTGCTTACATAGAACTTATCGTATATGTAAAACGAATCTAATCTGCTGTTCTAGCAAGTTTCTCACAACTAGGTAGCTCTTAAAAATACAACAACTGCCTAGTTTTCAAGCCTTGTCTTAAAAGCCTGAAACATTTAAAGAAGGAAGTATGGGATTAACTAGGGTTATGAATGACAGGAAAGTAAGAATTACTTAGGGGATACATGTGTATCTACACGCAGTGTAGTTTCGAACAGTTTCACCACTAAAGTCGAACTCAGGGCCTTGACTTAACCTGCCTATATCGATAGCTTGTGGTGAAATGAGTTTCTCAAAACTCAAGCTCAGTCTTCGATTAACAACTTCTCAAGAACAGTTTTGTGGACTGTCAACTGTAGCGTTTGAAAGCGACATTTTGAATTTAATAAATTCAGCTTCAACATTGATTTTTCTAAGTTAAAGGCTGGAAAAAGTCAGTATAAAGCGTTGATCTATGATAAAAATTGTAGGATGGCCTAAAATCCCGAAGAACTTCAGGGACTATACAGGACTCTGTTAAACGAGTGTATCTCTTATGCACCACACACAAGTTTTATGTTCTTTCTTTCTCATCTGTGCACATATGGAATTTGACCACTTTTATCAGTTTTCTACTACTTTCATTGCAAATTATCTACATTTTAGCTACTCAATAATGAGTTTCCTTGACATGTAATACACAATTTACACTGTTAAGCAGTGTTTTAGGTTTAACATGGAAAAATAAAATTGGTTGCTATTTTTCTTTCTTTTGTGATCCCAACTGCTGCTGTGAGAACATTTATTAAACTAAAATCCTGTTCAACAGAAATTATATATGTTCATTCCTTCAACTCACTTTCACTAACAGCACAACTTTAATGAAGTTAGATCAATACAACAGGTTCAGTTCATTCTGGATTCCCTAAAAAGCAGGAATACCTTGGATATTTACCTTTCCGTATTTAATAATCAAATGGGATGGGTACATTTATTATTGTTAGAGAGATATGCCTATATAGTACATATTTGAGAAGAAGAACAACCTGTATCCATAATCACTAGATTTAGATTCTGTTTCAAAGATGCCAATAAAACAATGTTGCTCATAGCATACGGTAAGGGGGGATGGCGAAGTGGAGGGTTGGTAAATGATGTGTCGACTGTCTGACAAAATGATCTCAATCAATCGCTGTTCAAACTACCACTATTTTTAGCGCAGTCAAAGCATGGCTAATGTTACTATTACGTGTAAGAAAACTTTTTATTTAGTCTGCAGTTGCCTTATGTCCTTCTACCAAAATTTATTGAACAATATTAACCACGCCATTAAGAGGTATTTAGAACAACTTACAAAGCTAGGAGACGTCACTGATGTGGAGGTAATAAATATTTCCATACAGGAAAACATTTGTGGTGAACACATATACAGCTCCCTATGTGAGATTGTATTTGCTTGTTTATGGCTAGTATGTCACAGTGTCACTGTCACACTTGCTGCCTGCTCGTCCTTATAAAGTTTATTACTACAATAGTCAAGTTTCTTATTAGGCCGATATTTGGACAGACAGTTGTTACTTCGACGATCTGAATGCTAACTGTTTTTCAGGATAGTTGTGATCTTGTGTGCAACTATTAGCTCCAGACACCACAGCTTCGTTTGTCTTCACAAATCAGCACTATAAGGCCCAAATCTCAGACAGTACAACAGAGTACTTACGACGCGCTGTAGACAATAAAACTCAAGAAATAAGGAGCACAAGTCCTTAATCAAAAGTCATTATCTTAAGCTACATACTAAACAGTTCTTTTTTGAGGCAGTAGCAATCGCTCATTTCCAAAATATGTTTTTTAAAGTTTTTCGCTTTACTAACTGGCTTCCAGCTTACAGATTGAGGCAGTCACTGACTATAATAATAATAATAATAATAATAATAATAATAATGGGCAGTGTTTGCCTAGGTGCAATCTGTAAGTCAAAAGCCAAAAGCCAACTGATAATAACAAAAATTTAATGAGGTTGCCCTCCATGGGGTGCGTCCACGCAACGACTGTGGTTATATTGGGTTAGATAGAGCAGCAATCAGTCGTGGAATTAAGTTGCTTTAATATGACATTTACAGTCACAACGCAGATCAGATTTCGACCTGTGTCAGGTCATTATCAATGCAGTGCGGAATTGTAGCAGTTGCTCGTGCTCAAGTGAATGCTTGCACAATTCAACCATTGAACTGTGTAAGCATTCACTTGAGCACTAACAACTGCTACAATTTCGCACTGCATTGATAATTACCTGACACAGGTCGAAATCTGATCTGCGTTGTGACTATAAATGTCATATTAAAGCAACTTAATTCCACGACTGATTGCTGCTCTATCTAACCCAAAAATTTAATGGTTATTATTAGGAGTAACATAAATGCCTTTCCTTTGATTAATGGATGTCTCTCTTACTGTATGGACCAGGAAGCT
This sequence comes from Schistocerca piceifrons, assembly GCF_021461385.2. Taxonomy (NCBI): domain Eukaryota; kingdom Metazoa; phylum Arthropoda; class Insecta; order Orthoptera; family Acrididae; genus Schistocerca; species Schistocerca piceifrons. Next base: position 407,917,310 of record NC_060139.1, read on the forward strand.
CAGCTGATGATATATTTGAAAAAAAAGTACCACCATTCTTTATTCTATCACACGACTAGTTTAGCCGGCACATTACCGCCTTACTCAGGCTCCACCCCAGCCAAAAGAGCTTTTGATTTTCTTGTAGGTGGCATATGTGGGCTAGATTTCATCAGGAGTTATACCCTGTTGTCTCCTTTAATATTTTTGTACCATTATGTTACGAATAATGCAGCACATGTGATACAACAGGCAGAAATCTGTTGGCAACATGTGTCCATGACTTCCTGGGCGGCACACACGAACCCTCCGATTAGTTCTGACCAACTTAAATATTCGCTCATCTGACCAGACCATGGTTTTTCAGTCGTCCTGGGGGCCAACCGATATGGTCACGATGCCAAGAGAGGCGCTGTCGTGCTGTTAGTAAAGGCACTCGCGTCGGTCGTCTACTTTCACAGCACATTTACGCCAGATCTCATCGCACTCTTCTAACGGGCACTTCCGTCGCACGTCCCACATAGATTTCTGCCGCTATTTGACGCAGTGGTGCTAGGCTGTTAGCACTGATAACTATACGGAATTGGTGCTACTCTCTGTCGTTAACTGAAGGCCGTCAGCCACTTCGTTGTGAGAGATAATGATTGAAATTTGGTATTCTCGGCATACTCTTGACACTGGTTCTCGGAACATTAAATTTCCTACTGATTACAGAAATGGAATATCCCACGCGTCCGGCTCCAAGTATCATTGCGCATTCAAAGTTAATTCGCGTTGTGCGGCCATAATCACGTCGGAAACCTAGTCACATGAGCAACCTGAGTACAATTGATAGTTTCGTCAATGTACTGCCTTTTTATACCGCAGTCTGTAAACGTACGTATTGCTTCCCTATGACTTTCGTCAGCGTAATGTATATAATGACTGTGGACGTGACGAATTTAATTAGTTATTGAGTGGAGAAGGAATTTATAACGACCTTTCACACAATCTTTAATAACAATTGCATTAACTAGTTTGATCCACCATATGAAGGCGCTCAACGAGACAAATTGACCTGGCCATTAATATCTATAAAAATGTACTCACTTAGTCGAATAAGTGATACCAGAATCAAATAAGTAATTGAGGCATTATAATCAGTGTTGTAAAACACCTACGTGAAGACCTTCACAGCTTATGTTGCTAAACGTAAGCTGACATCAACATTTAGATTGTGAGATTTCTGTATCTAACTCCCGATTTTAATTAATTAATTAATTAGAATTTTTCGTAGTCCAGCCGATTATTCATGTTCTATTAAAACTGCAGGAATTTGGATAGCACCAGTGGAAACAGCAGATCATTTCCTGCAACACTGATATGCCATGTCTACGTTTATTGTAATTGTTCGACACACACTGTACGGAAACTAAGTATAGTCCTTTGTATTTAAATTTTGCCATCACTTGATTTCAGACTGTGGGCAGTATATTGGTCCAGAACTTTATTGTAATGTATCATATGAATGAGCATTTAGGCACGCTTCCTCTGGTGCTTCTAGTTTTAAGGTCGATCGAATGAATGAAAAGTTTTATTTCTGACTAGAGAGAAATCGTAACAGTTGTATGATGTAAAGTCGTGGAAATTTCGGGCCACGGTGATCCGTGGTTATGAAAGTGGATCGCCATCTTAAGTTTTGCCAGCCGTTCTGAGACACTTGGAGGGGCAGGACCTATGCGCCTCTTAGATTTCGCAACTGTAGACACAAATACTTATAATGCTATTATAGTGGGACAGTGTGGACATGTGTTCTTTTTGTGAATTAAGCTAGGTGGTCTCTAAATGATTGAGCTAAGGGCTTCAATTATGTTGACTTGTAAAAGTCCACATCTTTAGTCTGAACAATTTCACTGTGGCTCCGTTGCAATTGCGATCTTCGTGAGTAGAGCTAGACAAGAATGTGAATAACGTTGGTATGAGTTCGGACTCTGAATGACACAGTACAGCGTGGACACTGAATACTTGGTATGTGTGGACACTTCCACTGTGGGGCGGCAGAACTTAAAAGGTATCATAATGAAATATTATCCTTGTTACTGGTTACGACTTTATTTATACTTCGCATGAAGCGATTTTGGAAATTATTCCCATATTCTAGTGATTTCCATATTCTAGTGCTTTTCTATGTGCTATCCATTTCGCTCGTTTCCCATATGTGCAGTGCGGCGTTGTTCTGTTGTCTTTACCGTAATGTATAAAAACATGCGCACCTATAGACATGCACTGACTCAATCTACAGTTCTCCATTTACCTGCTTATCATCATCAAAATATATTAATACAAATTTTTCTGTTGTTACAAAGAATTGAGGAATTTTATCCAGAATAAATGAATCGGTGATAGTTAATTTGGCTGTATTGAGAAAGCGACCATTGTGACAAAAACCCCAGTGTTGAACCAAAGAGATTATTCCGTGGTCGCATTAACAAGTGCCGGAGTGACCGTCATCACATTTTCGTAATAATTCGTCGTAGAGAGGTTACGTAACACAAATATTTATAAATACACGAAGTTAATAAAAATGATAAATTTTTCATTGGACTCGTTCATAAATAAATATGAAGTTTCCATTAGTATACTTTCTTCCACAAAGTCACTGTTCTTGTTTTACCACACTCAGTATAGCATGTTAGTGTGTATCTGATTGTACTAGAACAATAAAAAAGTCGATTATTATCTTTATATTCTCCGGTGGTACAAATGTTGCAGCCTGTATTCTATTTATCTGTAAAAGTAATAAATGGTAGTCACCACTCACAGAAAAAAAGCAACAAAATACTGTTAAATGCAGATCCAGTTTACACCTTAACAATTGCATTTATCCGAGAATTGCACTCAGCGATAGATGAACAAGAAAAAGTAATTTTAAACAGGTTAACTGTAAATGAACACCACCCACACACCACAGTGCTGTTCACCACTATGGCAATATTAGACTGTCAAAGGGATGAAACAAAGTAGTATAAATGACCTTAACAGATTTCATTTTCAAAACTAATCTACCTAGTTTGCTTTTGGTCAACAGAACAAAAGCAGACTAGTGCTTCTCATTTATTATAATATTGTTCTGCCAAGAACCGAGGGAATATCCAGTTAACACGATACCTGTTTGTCTAAACCGCAAGTTTACAACGGAAGTAACATTACAGTTTTCACTTGAGGTATCGTTCCAATTCCCATGACACCTGGAGTATTCACATTGCCACATCTACATTCTAAATAGCTATTATAATTACCATTAAGTTTTCGTACGGTACTTAACGAACAATTTGCTGTCACTGTTTCTAATTTTACCATTGGCAATATAGAAAAGCAATGTTCCTGACAGCGAAGTGAATTTCATATTTGTTTTTCCGATTCAATAACTGTGAAAGCCACTGTCGGTTCTACAGTGCGAATTATGTGCGTCGATTAGTACTGGCCTTCCTCCAGTTGGCATCACGTCAGCATAGTTTTGAGAACAGGCAGACAGTCGGCGACATTTCCACAACCTTGTCCTGCAGCAATCTATGATGTGTAATTGCAAGAACCTCAAACTAGGAAATATGTTGCACTGTTCGGGAATTATATCTCCGTTGTAATATCCCCCAAGTCAGAAAGTTTTACCTGACGATTGAAGTCGTTTTCGCGTATTGTTTTGTGTGAATGTGAACTAACTACCGACACAGCCCGGCTTCGTACAGGTGGCATTAAATATCTATGCCCAGATCTGCTGTGATCACCAATAGAAGGATAAATTGTGTAGCCAGCGAAGTCCAGAGGTATGGCCAAGTGTATTCCTTTTGAATCCGGGAGCTAATGCTGTTAGTATGGTCTTTGCTATTCGGTATGTTTGGAGTCAACACCCACAGAGTAGGGACACCCCCTCAGCGAGGACTGAGGAGGAGAGAGACAGCGGCGAGCCATGTCATGATCTATCAGACGGCATTGGTGATGGCGTAACTAGGCCTCCGTCTCGGATTAACTCCGCCCTCACTGTGTGGTTCGGATCATTATGGAACTTGTCATTCCACGCCGTCGAAGGCGCCACCATTGATGTTTCCATATGTTTCCTCCCGTCCGTAGGAGCGGAGCACCTCTCAGCGGCAGTCGAAGCGATGGAATCCATTGGTGTGGATGAACCTGGGCGAACCGATGGAGTAGATACCGGTGCCGATAGATCCGGATTCTCCTTGTCGTCGTTCTGGTCGTCATGAATATTCTGCAAGTCCTTGTCACTCCAAACGGACTCACAAGTGTCGAATGAGCTGTTTCGTCCCGAGAAGCTACGACATCTCCTTTCGTGCTGTGTAGACAAATGTTGTTTATGTATCTGTCCTTGGGAGTCGGACGTTACGAGGGAGTCATGGCGGCTCGGGATGAATTCCATTACAGGCACGGTGGGCGACGTGACTTCCATATCGGCGACCGGGAGAGGAACTTAAGTTATCGATGTTACTAGGGGACTCAAAGCAGCGTCAGCTTCTGAGCTTGACGCGTCGACCCCGGCGTTCTGCGTGGCAGCTGAAAGGTGTGATGGTACGTCGTCCTGTTTGTGATGGTCGGCGGGCGAGAAAGAGAGACACGAAGGTGAGTGGTAAAACTGTCATTGGAACTGGAGGTGCCACCGCTGTGGCCAGCAGCTTGGTGCTGCACTACTGAAGAACACTCAGACCTGAGGCGGCCTTCTTCGCCGGTGTGTGGTTGGCCATAATATATATAGACTGTACTGCATCCTCTGGTGTGTATATAAGATGGCACGTGGTAACAGAAATCGATGGGATCTGTGGCACATGGTTAAGAATTGGGTACGCTCGCAACTTTGCCCAGTGTCCGGCAGTATGACTATGCACAGTGCCTTACAGATGAGAAGCCACAATAATGTCTTCCAGTGACAGCTAGAATGGTAGTTCAGAGGGTCGTATGGTGCACATACGCAAGCCTGCGTGGTCGAGAGTGACTGCACCAATATTGTCGTCGGGGTGGCAGAAGAGTAGTCCATATCTGGCCACACGAAGTATTCGTCCATTGACGACTTTTACGTGCTGAATGCTACCCAAAATGTCGGAGCACACGGTCTTAGCTTTGTCACGCAGAAAGCATTCCACTTCCAAAGTCTTTCATAGAGTGTAACCGTTACAAAAGGTAAGTCTTAGTATGGATTTTCGGAAACGATTGTCCATGTCCAGTACACTTAATCGGCACGTAAGTGAATGCCGTAGGAACTAAAACGGCTAGCACATGCGCTGATCAGGCGGAGACACGGATCAGGTCCATACTGCACGGCTGCTAAAATCAGACCGACAGCTGCTAGACTACCACACCAGATGCAGTGTGACGTTTTACACTTTCTCAAGCAAATGCTCTTGTCTCGAATTATGATGGCAGCTCGGTGGGTAGCAAAAGAATAGCTTTCACAACTAAACTTTGATTCTCCGTATTTCAGACAATTTGTGCTACATATTTATAAAATATATACAAAAACCTTCTACATGATTCAGCATATCCATTTTGTGAAAACTTGACCAAAATCCCTAGAGCAATTCTTGAGATTAACCGGCATATACAGAAGTATGCGAAAAGAACACTTCAGTCTAAGTATGCAGAGAAGAGATAGCATGTAATTTAAAGGACAGTGTGTGTATTTGTAGAAGAAAGTTTGCTGCTATACAGGTACATGTATGCACTGCCCGTGCCATAGAAATCAAAGCACTACAACACCGCAGAAAGTCGTTGGACGAGCGGAACCATATATCACCAGTTCATAAAGTAGATTATCGAGCTATTGATATACTGGATTTTAAGACGAACAACGGAGCAATCGTCCATGCTAAGATATGGAGACCATGACGCTTTAAGGGCAGCGTCTCACAATCAAGAGGAGAGTGAGAAAAAAATGAATATTAGTCACTGATCAATTTTCAATATCTTGCACGACATTTTGAAGACGACGCAGTTTCTCCGCTCGCTGAATACAACAGCTGTTCACACCCATTTAAAAACTACGCCGAACTAAGTCAGCAGCGGAAATGCCTTAACTGTGTCTGCCCGATAGGAATGACTTCCTCATCCGCTTAATGACCCTGAGACAAAAGAACAATGCAAGACGAGGAAACACGATGATTTACCTCCGGCGAGAAAAGGCGAAGACCCCACCATCATTCAGCACGTCGATGTAGAGTGTTCTGGGTGCTACTAACGTGTGGGGCTAACAGAGCAAACCGTAAGAGCAGCATATTCCCGTAACCTCTTGACGAGATTATGGCAGTCTGTCAATACGAAGCGTGCTACAGACTGTGCGAGGGGGTGATTTTGCTGCATGACAACACGCTGCTTCCTTCAGCTGTCACATTTGTGCCGGCCGGTGTGGCCGTGCGTGCGTGCGCTTCAGTTTGGAACCGCGTGACCGCTACGGTCGCAGGTTCGAATCCTGCCTCGGGCATGGATGTGTGTGATGTCCTTAGGTTAGTTAGGTTTAAGTATTTCTAAGTTCTAGGGGACTGATGACCTCAGAAGTTAAGTCCCATAATGCTCAGAGCCATTTGAATTTTTGTCACATTTGTCCCTATCCACTCGTAATCTTCCGACACTCAGCGACTCGTTTCCTGTGACTCACAAACCATTGTATCGTGGTTATGTCCAGAGTGACGACGACAAGATTATGGAGGTAACACGTCCAGAACAGTCAAAATGTTGACTTCTGCAACGAAGATCTCCGCCGTCATGGATCGTTAGGAAACATGTGTCGCATTGAAGGGGGACACATCTTTCCCAGCGATCCATGACGGCAGAGACGGCGGCATTGAAGGGCAAACCTGGAATAACACCGTCATGTTCCATGGCGGCAGTTTGAGTCAAATGGCTGGGACTTAACATCTCAGGTCATCAGTCCCCTATAACTTAGAACTACTTAAACCTAACTAACCTGAGGACATCACACATCCCGAGTCAGGGTTCGAACCTGCGACCGTAGCGGTCGCGCGGTTCCAGATTGAAGCGCCTAGAACCGCTCGGCGACTCCAGCCGGCCAGCTTGATTCTTCTGAGGTTACTGTTCCATTATGAGATTAGCAGTATGTGGAAAATGGCTAAGCAGGAATGACTAGATGACAGATGTAAGGATTTACAAGCGTGTATCACTAGAGCAAAGGTGGATACCTACTACAGGAAAAATAAAGAGTACTTTGTACAAAAGAGAAGTAGCTATATGAACATCAAGAGGTCAGATTGGAAACCAACACTAAGCAAAAAATGGGAAGTTGAAACATGAAATCTTAGTTCACTTTAATACATAAATGACAAATATTTACTTATCTTTGTCGCATTTATTCGCTCCAGAATTTTTTGGTGATTCACAAGTGACTATGAAACCATCATTAGATGCACACATTAACGAACGTTTCTCTTGCAGCACAAAAGACAACATTTACGAAAGTACTTTTCATCAGAAATTTCAACTTTTACTGTCCTACGCTTTGATGTTGACTGCTGTATTTGACGTCACGAACTGGGCAAAGCTCTTGTGTGTTCCACACTATATTGGCCACAGCGCGAGGGCACTGCCTTGCTGTGAAGGAGACATGGACTTCAGGAGTGGCTTCCAGTAGTTGTTGATGATTGCTACGAGCCGTCACCAATGTCAGTGGTATCATTCGCGTTGCCGGCTTCGGTGTGGTTTCGCGATCTCTGGCCGATACGATACATGGGATAGAGGACATTCCTTGGTAATTACTGATGGCCTTGGGAGACCATGACAAAACTATTCCCCCGAGGATTGCAAGATGTATGAGATAGGCGAAATAGCCTCTGACTTCAATAGAATGTAATAATTTTAATTCCGCTGAATCAGGTGTTGACATGTGTCAATATTACCGGACTATCAGTTTAATAGCTCAGGGTCGCAAAATATTAACACGAATTCATTACAGAAAAATGGAACAACATGTAAAAGCAAACATTGGGGAAGATCGTTTGGGATTCCGAAGGAATGTAGGAACACACACGGCAATTATGACCCACCACTTCTCATAGGAGATAGGCTAATAAAAGCGAAGCCCATGTTTATAACATTTGTACACTTAGATAAAGCTTTTGAAAATGTTGACTGGAATATCATCTTTGAAATTCTGTAGGTAGCAGGGATAAAATACAGGGAGATAAAGGCTATTTGCAACTTCATAGAAACCAGGCGGGAGAGTCGAGGGCATGAAGAACAAGCAGAGAAGGAAGTGAGAGAGGGATGTAGTCTACCCCCGATGTTACTCAATCTGCACATTGAGAAAAAGCAAAGAAAATTTTGGGGGTAGAAAATAAAGTTCAGCGAGAAGAATAAAAACTCTGAGGTTTTCCTATGACATTCTAATTCTGTCAGAAAAAGCAAAGAGCTTGGAAGAGCAGCTGAACGTAATACACAGTGTCTTGAAAGGAATGTAGTACAATTAACTCGAGTGATTCTGAGGGAATTAGTTTAGGGAACGAGATATTAACAGTGTTAGATGAGTTCCGCTGTTTCGACTGCAAAATAAATGATGATGGCCAAAGTGGAGAGGGTATAAGATGTAGATGGAAATGGGAGGAAAGGTGTTTCTGAAGAAAAATTTGTTAACGTTGAATATAGATTCAATTATTAGGAAGTCTTTGTTGAAGATATTTATATGGAGTGTAGTCATATATAGGAGTAAAACATGGACGATAAACAGTTTAGACAAGAATACAATCGGAAACGTAGGGCTACATAAGATCGCTATAGATCTGATGATAGATCGTGTAACTAATGAAGAGATACTGAACAGAATTAGAGAAAAGAAATTGGTTGCACATCTTGACTAAAAGGAGGGATCGGTTGATAGGATACATTCTGAGACATCAAGGGATCACCAAAGTAGTAATGGAGAGAAGCGTTTGGAGTAAAAATAATAGAAGCAGACCAATAGATGAATATAGCAAATAGGATAGGAAGGATGTAGATCGGGATAATATTCGGAGGTAAAGAGACTTCAGAGGATAGGGTGGGATGGAAAGTTGCCCCTTATAAGATCATGATCCTTACGCGAGACATACTATGCAGGTAGCGGAACTGCTGTACCGTTTCCCCGAATACTCACTCGTTCTCAAAATTCATCAACATTGCATTTCTTCCAAACATTTCAGTTTAAGTTCTGTGTGCAATGCTGTCATACTCGCCTGAAGCGGTTCTACCGGCGCGTCTTCTAATTCGTTTGACGTGGGCTGTCATTGCTATGTAATGCTCACGCTACAGCCGCTCAGTGAGCAATCAAAATGTACTCGCATTAGGGTCTTCTTTGTAGTTTTCTTTACGAATAACAAAACACTTTTCTCGAACTTTCCCAACTGTTTCAAGTATTCTGTTGGCCTGTCCTACTTTTGAGTAAGCGTTCGTGCCGTATCACATCAGTTCGTAGAATTTCAACGATGTGTCAGACTCTAGACATTCAACAACGACCTTGCTGTCAGATTTAATTGGGCGTTTAGTTTGTGTGTGGGTATTACCTACCATTCGTTAATATCTGAAGAGCGTTTCCATTCAGTGCCCCAAGTGCGAATACTTTCGTTCTCTGTGACTCCACTTTCCGTCAGATGATAGGCATTGTATGTATCAGTCCTCATTCCACAGCGGTATCCCTCGTGCATCGTGCGTCTGTTCCGAGCGGCTGCAGCACACAAGGCTATGCGTCCCAAGGCGAACTGCACACTGCAATACACGGCATCCGATCGTAGGAGAGACAGACGTAGGACCATTACATGGCTGTTATCAAAGACAGCGTATTAATTAGTAGGGAGCAAGGGTGTAAATCCCTCCCACAGCCCCAACACGCAGCCATATACACACGCCGTCAGTTTAGGGAGCCGTGGACACGTTACTGGCCCCCAACGGCCACCTATAAACGCAGAGCTCTCATTGACGAATTCCTAGTTTGTGTATTATCCTGTAAATCAGGGCGATTCTCTTCTTTGGATATCAGCCTTTGTGACGAATTATGAAGATTTTGGCCATTTTCCCAATTACTTTTACACCTTCTACAATTCCCTATTGTGTCGCAGAGTTTAATTCTTGCTTGCTATGTCGTTTGTCACCAATAACAACCACTTGGCTGCTCTTGTTATTGATTTATTCAGTGTCCGGTTTCGTAGCCTAGAAGACACATCATCAGTTTAGATATAGTGAATCATGACATTAATGCCTACTGTATCTAAACTCAGCATGTGGATTCTAGGCTACGAAACTGGTCTTTAAATAGATTATCTACATCAGCAGACAAGCGGTTATTATTCAAGATGTCTGCTTTTGGATGCTTTTGTCCCACATATGAGACAGTGTGTACCATAGCTGTGGTTTCACAACTTAAAGCTTATTGCACACAGAAGTCTAGAATTCGAGTTCGAATCGCGATCCGAAATACAGTTTCAATCTACACTGAAGAGTCAAAGAAGCTGCACATGTGCCTAATATCGTGTAGGGCCGCCGCTAGCACGCAGAAGTGCCACAACATAACGTGGCATGGACTCAAATAATGTCTGAAATAGTGCTCCAGGGAACTGACACCATGAGTCTTGCAGAGCTGTCCATAAATCCGTAAGAGTACGAGGTGGTGGAGATCTGTACTGAAGAGCATGTTGCAAGCCATCCCAGATATGCTCAATAGTGTTCATGTCTGTGGAGTTTGGTGGCAAGCGGAAGTGTTTGAACCCAGACAAGTGTTTCTGGAGCCAGTCTGTAGCAAGTCTGGACGTGTGAAGTGTGGCATTGTGCTGCTGGAATTTCCCAAGTCCTTCGGAATGCACAAGGAACATGAACGGATGCAGGTGATCGGACAGGATGCTTACGTATGTGTCATCTGTCAGAGTCGTATCTAGACGTATTAGGGTCCCATACTCCTCCGACTGCACAGAGCCCGGTACCATTACAGAGCCTCCACCAACTTGAACAGTCCCCTGCTGACATGCAGGGTCCATGGATTCATGAGGTTGTCTCCGTACCCGTATACGTCCATCACTTCGATACAATTCGAAACTAGACTCGTCCGACCAGGCATCATGTTTCCAGTCTCCAAGAGTACATCCAGGCGTGGACTAAAACTTTATGTTGTGCAGTCATCAAGGGTACACTAATGGGCCTTCGGCTCCGAAAGTTCTCATTTATGATGTTTCGTTGAATGGTTCGCACGCTGACACTTCTTGATAGCCCTGCATTGAAATCTTCAGCAATTTGAGGAAGGGTTACACTTCTGTCACGCTGAACAATTCTCTTCAGTTTTCATTGGTCCCGTTCTTGCAGGATCTTTTTCTGGCGGCAGCGATCGGAGATTTGATTTTTTACCGGATCCATGATATTGACGACACACTCGTGAAATGGTCGTACAGGAAATCGCCACTTCGTCGCTACCTCGGAGATGCTTTGTCCCATCGCTCGTGCGCCGACTGTAACACCAACTCACTTGAATCTTGATAACCTGCCATTGTATCAGCAGCCTGCGACCTAGCAACTGCGCCAGACACTTGCAGCACAGAATAGGGGACTGCTTTTCCAGATTTTTCGTAATTCTAAGCTACAATCTTCTAGTGGTCTACATGACTATGACATGCAACAACCGCTGGAACTGCGGCGCACATATATTTTTTGGTTCGAAACAACCAAGCAAATCTGTGAGCATTTTCTCGAGATTCAGTTTGAAATAAATTGCGAAACGCCTAGAATCTCGATTGTATGTGAACAGTGCACGTCGAAAGTTTATCGATAGGCGATCTTAAAAACGGATTCTAGAAAAGCGTAAGTGTCCTGTTTAGGTAGGCTTGGGATGTCGTATACGGTTCGTTAAGGTATCTCTGATCATCTGTCGCAGTATAGAACACCGAAGAATTTTCATTCTAACTAAAAGGTTCATGGTGTGGGTTCCTGTAGTCATGTCCTAGATCATGAACCACGGGCAACGTATGAGTGGCCAAGTAAGTGGTCCCGACAGTTGGGATACCAGTTACTTTGGAATAAGGCTGGGCGCCTCGGACATATTCTGAGTCGTGGTCACCTTTGCGCTCATACGGCAAAGACGACCCAATTCCACCGGTTAGTCCCTCAACCGTTAGGGGTAAAATTCAATGGGACTCGGGGCAAGTAAGGCTAGCAACCTGCTTCCGTGGTACTTTAAATATGATGCTGGCACAAATCAGAGCAAAATGCCTCGGACCTTTGGAGGTGACGGAGTCACACCTCTAACTGACAAACCAGGGACTCCTATGATACGACTTGGCAAACAAATGGTAATGAGACGGGGAGCTATTAATATCAGTGGGGCTACTCTGGGAAGAAGGTAGAGCTGGCAGAGGCTGCAAGTAAGAAGGGGGTGGACGTTTTAGCTGTTAGTGACATTCGGGTAAGGGGTGAGAAAGAAGAGGAAGTGGGAGAATACAAGGTCTACCAGTCAGGAGTCAAAGCAGGAATAGCACAATGGGGTGTAGGGCTTTACATCAGGAAAGAAATGGAACCCAGCGTAGTTGCAATAAGGTATGTATACGAACGACTGATGTGGATAGATTTGACAGGTTCTAGCAAGAAAATTAGGATTGTGTCAGTATATTTGCATTGCGAACGGACAGATCAAGATAAGATGGATAGTTTTCATGAGGCACTCAGTGATGTAGTTGTTAGATTAAAGGACAAGGACAGTGTTCTACTCATGGGTGATTTTAACGCCTGGATTGGAAATCGAACAGAAGGGTATGAAAAGGGTATGGGTAAATTTGGAGAGGATATGGAGGCCAACAGGAACGGGAAACAACTCTTGGATTTCTGTGCCAGTATGGGCTTAGTAATCACAAACTCCTTTTTTTAAACATAAGAACATTCACCGGTATACTTGGGAAGGCAGGGGAACCAGATCTGTCATTGACTATATAATAACAGATCAGGAATTCAGGAAGGCTGTGAGGGACACACGTGTATTCAGGGGATTCTTTGATGACACTGCTCATTATTTAATCTGCAGTGAAATTGGGATTGTGAGGCCGAAAGTGCAGGAGGTCAGGTCCATATGTAGGAGGATAAGAGTGGAGAAATTTCAGGACAAGGAAATCAGGCACAAATACATAACAATGATCTCAGAAAGGTACCAGTTAGTTGAATGTAGTCAATTACAGTCATTGGAAAAAGAATGGACAAGGTGCAGAGACACAGTACTAGAAGTGGCTAAAGAATGTCTTGTAACAGTAGTGTGTAAAAGTAGGATGAAGCAAACAGCTTGGTGGAATGACACAGTCAAGGCAGCCTGTAAAAGGAAAAAGAAGGCGTATCAAAAATGCCTACATACTAGAGCTCAGGTAGATAGAGAAAGTTATGTTGAAGAAAGAAACAAAGCAAAACAGATAATGCAGCATCCAAGAAGAAATCTTGGGAAGACTTTGGAAACAGGTTGGAGACTACAGGTCAAGCTGCTGGAAAACAATTCTGTATTGTAATTAGCAGTCTTCGAAAGGGAGGTAAGAAGGCTATGACAAGTATTTTGGACAGGTCAGGAAAACTGCTGGTGAATCCTGTGGATGCGTTGGGCAGATGGAGGGAATATTTTGAAGAGTTGCTCAATGTAGGTGAAAATACGATCAGTAATGTTTCAGATTTCGAGGTAGAATGGGATAGGAATGATAATGGAAATAGGATCACATTTGAGGGAGTGGAGAAAATGGTCAATAGATTGCAGTTCAATAAACCAGCTGGGGTGGATGAAATTAAGTCGGAACTCATCAAATACAGTGGAATGTCAGGTCTTAAATGGCTACACAGGATAATTGAAATGGCCTGGGAGTCGGGACAGGTTCCATCAGACTGGACAAAAGCAGTAATCACACCAATCTTTAAACATGTAAACAGAAAAGATTGTGACAACTACAGAGGTATCTCTTTAATCAGCGTTGTGGGTAAAATCTTCTCAGGTATTGTTGAAAGGAAAGTGCGAGTATTAGTTGAGGATCAATTGGATGAAAATCAGTGTGGGTTTAGGTCTCTTAGAGGTTGTCAGGACCAGATCTTTCGCTTGCGGCAAATAATGGAGAAGTGTTATGAGCAGAACAGGGAATTGTATCTATGCTTTATAGATCTAGAAAAGGCATATGAGTGGATTACTAGGAGGAAGTTATTGTCTGTTCTACGAAATTATGGAATTGGAGGCAAACTTTTGCAAGCAATTAAAGGTCTTTACGTGGATAGTCAGGCAGCAGTTAGAGTTGACGGTAAATTGAGTTCATGGTTCAGAGTAGTTTCAGGGGTAATACAAGGCTGCAACCTGTCTCCACTGTTGTTCATATTATTTATGGATCATATGTTGAAAACAATAGACTGGCTGGGTGAGATTAAGATGTGTGAACACAAAATAAGCAGTCTTGCATATGCGGATGATTTAGTTGTGATGGGAGATTCGATTGAAAGTTTGCAAAGTAATATTTCAGAGCTAGATCAGAAATGTAAGGACTATGGTATGAAGATTAGCATCTCCAAAACGAAACTAATGTCACTGGGAAAGAAATATAAACGGATTGAGTGCCAAATAGGAGGAACAAAGTTAGAACAGGTGGACGGTTTCAAGTACTTAGGATGCATATTCTCAAAGGATGGCAACATAGTGAAAGCTAATGCAGTGAGCGCTCAGCTACGATCTACTCTCTTCTGCAAGAAGGAAGTCAGTACCAAGACTAAGCTATGTGTGCACCGTTCAATCTTTCGACCAACTTTGTTGTATGGAGGCGAAAGCTGGGTGGATTCAGGTTACCTTATCAACAAGCTTGAGGTTACGGATATGAAAGTAGCTAGGATGATTGCAGGTACTAGTAGATGGGAACAATGGCAGGAGGGTGTCCACAATGAGGAAATCAAAGAAGAACTGGGAATGAACTCTATAGATATAGCAGTCAGGGCGAACAGGCTTAGATGGTGGGGTCATGTTACACGCATGGGAAAAGCAAGGTTACCCAAGAGACTCATGGGTTCATCAGTAGAGGGTAGGAGGAGTCGGGGCAGACCAAGGAGAAGGTACCTGGATTCGGTTAAGAATGAGTTTGAAGTAATAGGTTTAACATCAGAAGAGGCACCAATGTTAGCACTGAATAGGGGATCATGGAGGAATTTTATAAGGGGGCTATGCTCCAGACTGAACGCTGAAAGGCATAATCAGTCTTAAATGATGATGATGATGATGATGATGATTATGAGTAAAAGGGTATGAATGTTTTATGGCCGAGCGGTTCTAGGCGCTACAGTCTGGAACCACGCGACCGCTGCGGTCGCAGGTTCAAATCCTGCCTCGGGCATGGATGTGTGTGATGTCTTTAGGTTAGTTATGTTTAACTATTTCTAAGTTATAGGGGACTGATGACCTCAGAAATTAAGTCCGATCGTGCTCAGAGCCACTTGAGCCATTTTTGAACCAAAAAGGAAATGTGCATATGTTGGGAGTCGAATAGAGGTTAAAAAGCGTCGCCAACAATTTCCGCGCTCTAATGACAACACTTTCATGCACCCAGTAAACAACCAAACCGACGAACAACACCCGTCTTAAATATAAACATTAAATACTCTAAAAGGTTCTGTTAACCATTAGGTAATATGTCGAAATATTGATAAGGAACAGTCGAATGAAAACGAAACACATGAAAAAAAATGAGTAAACTGTTTGCTGTTTCAGAAGGAATTGCCATAATTGTTAATACAATCATCCCACTTGATGGAAAAGGATAAGCGGTTCCCTACGGATCTGTCAGCCTTTCTAGGTGTGCACCGCTTCATCCAAAATGACTGCGAGGGCACATTGCTCCTCCAGGTTTTGGTACAACAGCACAGTTAACACACAGTGTTACGGGAACACTTGGAAAAACGGAATTGGGCCACCAGGTGCAAACGTCCACCTACATTGACGGACAGCATTATTCTGTTGCAGGATAACGCCAGTCCACCTGTTGCCAAGGTTCTTTCGATTACATTACAGGAGTTTCGCCGGGAAGCCCTTACACATCTTCCATACAGCTGCGACATTCCCAACACGATTTCTTAATTTTTGGAGTCCTGAAGAAAGACATTCGTAGCTGTCGATTTGCTTCGGGCAAAAAGCTGCGCGTCTGGGTAAAATCATGGTTCTGTAGGAAACCGCAAACATTTTTCCATGAAGGCACTGACTGTCTTGTTACATAGTGGGATAACCGTATTAACAGTTATGGTAATTACTTTTGAAACAATAAACAGTTTACTAACTATTTTCCCGTCACTGCCCCTTATAATATGCGATATCGATTCATTTTATGTTGGTGCTCTATCGGGCTGTGTATGTGAAAGAGAGAAAGATCGCATCAGGCTAAGGGTCCTTTTGTAGCGACTGAGGATCCCATTGGTAAGCTAACTATGTTAGCCACGCCTTAGTGCTGGGTGACTAAGTATTTGGCATCAGTCTCAACGCCCCACCATCTCGCCTTTTATGTGATGGTGAGCGGTGCCAAGGAGTCGGCAGCTGGTGTGGGTCCCGCCAGTCCCTTCGATTGAGTGAGTACGATAATTAGGGGAATCTGTGCTGGTGGACTGAGAACCGAAGGTCTGGCGCTAATAGAATGTTGGAGTGGCGCCTTTATTTAGCTGCAAAGTCAACATTCAACCGATGAGGTTGCTTCACTTTGCCTAGCTTAGGGGGCGGAAGAATCGGCCCATCAGAAATAACATAGTCTCAGCTTGGTACCAAATTCGTAAAGCAAATTGTGCGTGGTACGTACAGAAGGGAGGAAGTTTGCTTCTTTCCCACGATTTCTAGAAAATTTTGTGGTATTCCTCAGCCATCATGTTGGCAATAGTTAAGAGTTAGCACTTCCACCTGTGGTTATCTGGAAGTTGGAAGTCGGGTAGGAGGAAGGAATATATTTGACGAAACCTGCTGTCGTGGGGCTGGGTAGTGTATTACAGTCGGCGGTAGCGTGATCCGGAACTTGTGCAGTTTGCTTATCCTGTCTTTGAATTTGCAATCTAAGTTCCTGTTTTCTTTCAAATAGAAACTTAATTTCCTTAATCCTGCATCAGAAAGCTGCACAGAATTATAAGGACCTATTGGCTATGTGTCTTCCATATTGGCCCTCCCACGGTGTTAATCTCAACCAGTTAGTAAAACTAATTCGAAGGTAAATTGATTTACTTATTTCATTGTCAAAGATTGTTTGGAAATGGAAATGAAGTCCCATGCTTCTTTACAGAGCGTAGGGGAACGATGCGGGAGACCCGCACCGCCTTACTAGGCAAGGTCCTAATGGAGGTGGTTTGCCGTTGCCTTCCTCCAACCGTAATGGGGATGAATGATAATGATGAAGACGACACAACAACACCCAGTCATCCCTAGGCAGGAAAAATCCCCGACCCTGCCGGGAATCGAACCCGGGACCCCGTGCTCGGGAAGCGAGAACGCTACCGCCAGACCACGAGAGGCGGACAAAGATTGTTTGACATTTTCCCAATTTTAGACTAATTTCATATTCCGCGGAAAGCTGATTAATTGTATATTTCATTGTCAAAACTGGTTTAATACTTGCTCTAGTTACGAGAAAAGACAGATTCTATTAAAAGCAGAGCTATTGTAAGTAATGTGTTTCACGAAAGGTAAAAGTAAAACCTTTTGTTAAAGACAAATATCTTTTTGACTCGTCATGTTCAACATTAGAATACATAAAAATTTTGTGAAAAGCAGATCTGGCCTCTATTACAAGACCATTAATTTGTTCGACAGCATTCCTGGTTAGGTAGTGTGAATAGAGGCTGGTGTACTGTGTAACCTCCCCACCGTAATTTTAAAGGGAAAGACAATACTTAATACAAATGGGAGCCGAGTGTAACCTCCCCACCGTAATTTTATAAGAAATGACAAAATTATTTAGAACTGCTAATGGACATTGCGCTAATTGTAACCTCGCCCACAATGAGAGGTGACAATGGCAACAAAAATGTGAAATTCGCAATCTGACTCAAATATAATTTCTTCACAAAAAATTAAGGTCAATTCAGTGATAAGAAAATTCAATTAAACCGAAATATCGGTCTTTGGCCCTGTGTAAAACAATCAGAATTAAAATCTTACCTCAGAATAACTGGATGTCAAATTTCTGCTCTTTTTCGTGCGCACGGCTTGGAGGAACTGCATTGCCAAATAATAATATTCCTTTTTTTTTATTTTACTGAAATTTTTCTTTAAAAAAAAGTGGAGTGAAATGGGAAGTGCAACGAAATCTTTAGTTCAATAAAAAATAAAATTTTTGAAAAAATGCTTTTGAAATAAAAATTATTATTGGGGCACTTGTTGGAGAATAATTACAATAAATAAATTTTTACATTATCTAATGATTATATTAATTAACAGTATACCTCATCCAGCATCTTGACCAGTGTTGCCGACCGCCTACATCACACAACCGGACTGGGCTGCTACTGCTGACCGACCGCTCTGCATGACGACTATTAGCGAACTGCACTACATGACGACTAGTAGCGAACTGCACTGCACGACTACTACTGACCGACTGCTCGCAACTAAACCGAGCTACAGACTCGCAACGACTACTGACAGAGTACTGCTCTGCATAGCGACAACTAGCGAACTGCTCGCAACACTCGCGCGGTCAAGCGCATAGTCTCTGGTCAGAGACGCTGCAATGTCTCGCCATCGCTGCTGCGTTACATACGTGTTTCATAACCCTCCACTGGGGGGGGCAAAATTTGGCAGCGATGGTGAGTCATTTGGACTTGCCAATCGCCGCAAAATTTTTTTCTAATTAATAAACTTCTACAATTTACAGAATATTTAGATGTAGTACATAAATTAAATGTTGTGCACACGCACTAAGTACAAAATATATCAGACAAAGACAAAATGTGAGTACAAAACATAGTAGCCAATCAGAAAAAAGTATATACAAATTATTTGACAGATAACAAAGTGCACACGCACTGAAAAAATTCTTTGGCATATTCAGAACAAATAAACCGACTGGCAAAAAATATTATGTTGACAAGTGACATGAGTGCAGATGCACTGCAGTTGAGAACATATCAGTAAATGATGAAACGTATATACAATTAGTAACAAATGACATAAGTGCATACGCATTGAAGTATTGAATATACAAAATGAGTACAAATCATATTGAAAAATGAGAAAAGTGCACATGCACTGAAGTTCAGTAGAAAACATATTAACGCCTAACATAAGTGCACATGCACTGTAGTTCAGAACATATCATTAAAAATAAAAATGTATACACAATATAAAAGACAAGAGTGCACATACTGTACTTGAGAACAATTCGAAAAAAATGTCTTTAGCATTTTGGCAATAAATAAACATAATAGCAAAAAATCATTTCGAAAGTGCACACGCACTGAAAAAATGTCTTTAGCATTTTTACAACAAATAAACAGAATGGCAAAACATCATGTCGACCAGTGCCATAAGTGTACTCGCACTGGAGATCAGCGAAGCTGAAAAAAAAAAATGTATAACCTACGAACAGAAATGATGTTACCAAAAAATGATTTTCATTATGTGACAAGAATTAGGATAGGAAAGGGAAGGATTGCATCATGGTTGTAGCACTTTAGATTGCACACAGCTGTTCTGAAAGTCTATATCTTTCCACAGAAGTACAACACCAAGTGACACAACTTGAAGTTCTTTTCCCATCAGAATTTATCAGTGTAGCCAAGACACTTAACTGTCGTAGTAATGTTCCATGTTTTCATTTTGGCAGTATATTACGTACACCAAACAGTGGGACCATAATAATGTCTTCATCGCTCACGGTGGTGGACAGCATGTCGTGTCAACACCACGCTCTTACAAGGCACACCAACGTAGAATTAGTGCAAAACCAAATATAGTGCTCCATGATCACTAGGATAAACAGGACAAATGGGCATTGCAGTAATTCAGGGTAGTCAGCTTATGAGGTGAAGGACATCAAGTCACATAATATTGACAATTACAGACTTAATTAGCAGTTTGTGGCATTCATAGCCCAGTTATTGAACATTTCTGTACCAAGTATGTAGTATTACAGAAAAATGTTCATGGATTGTTTTACATAGAATCAGTAGCCTTCTTTTCCTAGTTACAAAGTACAGCATAGTTAATAAATCATTTGTCATTCCAATAGAATTAATCATTTGTCATTCCAATAATAATCATTAGCCTTTTCCTAATTACAGTTAATTAATCATTTGTCATTCTAATATAGTAAGAATCATTAGCCTTCTCGTAATTACAAAGCATTATTAAACAGTCACATTCCTTTCCAATAACAAAGTATGGCATCGTTAATTAATCATTTGTCATTTCAATAGTAATAATCCTTAGCTTTTTCCTAATTACAGTTAATTAATCATTTGTCATTCTAATATAGTAAGAATCATTAGCCTTCTCCTGATTACAAAGCATTATTAAACAGTAATTAAGATTCATTAGCCTTCTAATTACAAAGCATAGCATCATTTGTCATTTCAATAGTATTAATCATTAGCCTTTTCCTAATTACAAAGCATTATGAAACAATAGCATAGTTAATTAATTATGAGTCATTCCAATCTAGTAAGAATCATTAGCTGGCATCATGGGCAATCGTATTACAATAAACAGTGGCAGTCCTTGGCCAGTTACAAAGTATATTTAGTATGACAGAATAATGTTCATCAGAAGTCTTAGTTGAAAAGGAGAGTCAATTATTGGCCTAGCATTAACACCATACGTTGAGTGATACAAATTATTGGCACTCAGTGGCCAGCAAGTATTGAATAGAATAAAAACATAGTTCATCATTCAGTAGTATTCATATCATTACGAAGTCATTATTAAAAATCAGCTAATTACAATCAAACCATTAATAATCATGGGCATTATAAGTAGTCTCGTTACAATAAACAGTGGCAGTTATTAGCCAGTTACAAAGCATTATTTTATATGTATATTCTTTTTGTATCATTAAGAAGTCATTACTGAAGTGACATACTATTCAGAGCTAATCACCATTACTCAGAACTTTCTCAAACTGGTATCACTATTTGGGACTGGTAATACATTTTTTTGTTAGCAATGCATTGCGTTGGGATCGATAATTAATTGCTGAGACATAACACTATTTGTTTTTGACCTATTGCTGCAAATGAGGATAGGTAACGTCATTCGTCATGAGTCAGCTGTAGCAAGGTTATGTAACAATGCAGTATATGTGATCACATTTATAAATGATAAACACAAATGGGTAAAAAAAAAATAAAAATGCAAGTACAAGAACAGGTATAATAAGTAACAGGTTTAGTAAGTATCATGAAAAACTTTTCCTGAAAAAAATACAAAATGGATTATTGACCTGAAAGAAGAAACTCACACTATGCTGAAAAGTAGTGAACTTCGAATTAACAGGTAGTGAAATGTGTATAAAATGTGTTCCATAGCTGTCCTTTCCAAAACTTTCCGTCATCCTACTACGCAATGTAACACCTGCTGTCAAAACAAACTGCAACAAATACTTAAATAACTACGTAGCATAAATACATAACTTCAACATTATCCTCATCTGTAAAGAAAAAACTTCATTATCCATATCATCATAACTTCACTATTATCATCACCTGTAAAGAAAAACTTCATTATTCATAACAGCATATCCTTCATCATTATTCATCAGTATTCATTATCATCTGCAAAAAATCACTTCATTACTCATTATACAACTATTCCTTATCTCTAGCATATTTCATCACTAAAACTAAGATGTGTAGTTCAGTCTGACAGCCTGCATCAGTCACCTTGTATTCTGAAAGAAAAAATTAGTTAAGACTGCTATTCTGTGATGAGTATAGTATATTCTTGTTAATGCTTGTTAATCCTGATCCATTTACTCTTCCTCATAAAGTTATTGCATCTTCTTTCGTTTATTCTGTAGGTGAAATTCCCGTTTCTGTTGAATTTATTTCTTACACGCATCATTTCTTTCTGAAATTCATGAACAAAGATTAATGTCTTGCATTTAAATCATATACCCACTAAATAATGACTGGTTTATGGTAACATACTTAAGCATACAGCATAACATGACAGAAAACGTAATATGTCAAAGACATTGACAGTGTTCAGATGCAAAAATGTACAGAGAATATCACAATGCAGCAGCAAAATGTAAAACAGTCACGATGTTGAGATGTCATAAGGCAAAAAAAAAAAAATAATGTCAAAGTCAACTGCTGTGTGTTATATCGTAACTATTTCACAGTGCATATAAACAAAACTGGAATACAATCGTACATAAAAAAAGTGGAAAATGTGCACGGTCTGATGTGTAACGACAAGAAAAGCGACCTGCTAACCTTACCTTGTCGGGCACTTGCCAAGAAAAAATACGATAATCATCAGTAATTAGTCAGGTGAAATAATTGCATTAGTAAATGACATCATAGTGTGTTGAATCATAAAGTGTCTTCATTCAATAAACGGTTTAATGTTTGAGATATGGTGATTGCCTTTCGATTTTCTGGTTCTCAAAGTTTCGACGTGTACAACATTGGGGTGAGGGATGCTGCGAATCCGATATGGACCTGCGTATAGAAGTTCAAATTTACTGTACTTACCTTTTAATTTGCTGGATAAATAATGTGTACGTACTAATATTTTCTGTCCAACGTGAAAGTCGCGGCGTGTACAAACCTGTTTTTGCTGTCTTCTCCGGCGCTCTGCGGCACGTTTGATGTTGTTCAGCGCAATGTCAATTATTTCGTGGTGTCTTAGTCGCCGACATTTTGGGAATTTTACTAATTCTTTAATTTTGTTTGGTGGTTCAACGTTTTTCAGTATAACAGACGGAGATAGCATAGTGGATTCATTTGGAATGGAATTAATTACATCTTGGAATGAGAGTATGTGTGTATCCCAATCAATATGTCTTTTGTGGCAGTATATTCTACACAGTTTACCAATTTCTTTCATTAATCTTTCACAGGGGTTCGAAGAAGCGTGGTACTTGGATATACAGATCGGAGAAATGTTTCTGGCTCGTAACATGCGTGTCCATATGGTACTACGAAATTGAGATCCATTGTCAGAAATTACTTTCATTACATGCCCTACATGAAATAGAAAATGTTTTACAAATGCTTTTGAAACAGTTTTGGCAGTAGCTTTGCGTAATGGAGTGAAAGTAACAAATTTTGAAGTGAGCTCAACAGCGACAAGGATGTAGCAAAAACCTTTGTTAGTTCTGGGAATCGGACCAAAAATATCTACAGCGGCCATATGTCTTAATTTAACAGGTATAATGGGATATAATGGAGGAATATGTGAAGTGGTGTCTGATTTAGCTTTCTGGCAAATTTTACAAGACGCTAAAACTCGTCGTATACGTTTCTCCATGTTGGTGAAATAACAGTTCTGTCTCAGTATAAGAAAACATTTTCGTGCTCCGTAATGTGCGTAGCTTAAATGAGTGTACCAGATTAGTTTGTTAACCAGTTCATCAGGTATGCATAATAACCAATTGTTGCTGTCAGGATGAGAGCGGCGAAACAGAATGTCATTGCGCACAGTGTAGTGGTTTCTAATCGTAACATTATTCTTATCTTGCCAAAAGTGTTTAATTTCTTTCCACACATTGTCTTTATTTTGCTCCTTGTGCTATGTCCTGTAATGACGATGAAATAAAATTTTCAAATGCAACTTGCTGAATGTACATGACACTGAAATTTGTTTTGCAGAAGTTGGTTGCTACGTCTTGCTGATTGTTGCCGAGAGAACGCGATAGTGCGTCTGCTATAACATTTTGTGTGCCGGGAATGTGAACTATTGTAAAATTAAATTCCTGTAAATAAAGTTTCCATCTGCTTAATCTATCGTGCGTGAATTTGGCCGAAAGTAAAAATTGTATCGCTCTGTGGTCTGTGTAAACTGTGGTATGTCTGCCATAAAGAAAATGCCTAAATCTTGTAAAAGCCCATACAACACATAATGTTTCTAGTTCTGTGACAGAATAATTTCGTTCAGCAGGTGACAAAATGCGGCTTGCAAATGCGATGTTTTTAATTACGATAGATCCATCTTCTTCAATTTCCTGGAAAATATGTACGCCTAAAGCGGTGTTGGAACTGTCGGTGGCAATGGAAAAATTTCTGGTAAGATCTGGGTGCGATAAAAGTGGAGCATTCAACAAAGCATGTTTCAGGTTCATGAATTCAGAGTGTGCTTGCTTATCCCATGACCAAATAGTGTTTTTACCTGTTAATTGACATAGTCTAGGTGTGTCTAAAGCAGAGTGATGAATAAATTTGCGAAAAAAGTTAATTAAGCCCAAAAAACTGCGTAGTTGTTTCTTCGTCGTAGGAACACTAATGTCACGTAGAGCTTGAAGTTTTTCCGGATCAGGTGCAATGCCTTCTGCTGAAATCACGTGTCCAAGAAATTTTATAGAAGTTTTGCCAAAGTGCGATTTACTAAGATTAACTGTAAGTCCTTGTGCATGAAAAGTTAGTAACAGTTGTTCTAAAATCATATTGTGTTCAGACCAGTTAGCTTCTGCGATAAGAATGTCGTCTACATACGTCGTAATTCTGTCCTTAATGCAAACGTGTGTCGGATGGCGTCAAAATTAATAACATTTTTCGTGAACAAGAATCTGCGAGTCAAAATTATTGCTTATGTTACTGGAATATGCACTCTGTGCTGTATCTGGTTAAAATCTACCGTACGTGCTGTTATTTACGGGAGAATATTGTGGCATATCCACTATATGAACTGCTTTGTTATTTCTTATTGACGTGTTACGCTATAGATGACACCTATTGTCTGTTTCATTCATCATAATATGTTGTTGCTGCTCATAAGATCGACTGTTATTAAATGTACGCTGAAAATTGTGCTCATTATTTTTTTTTACGTCTGTCCTAATAGTAATTTCTATACGGCGCATTACGATACGAGTTGAAATAGTGTGTTGTCTGTACGTGGTTATTTCTTTGCTGCCATGCGTTACTATTTGTTGGAGCTGGGACTATACGTGCACGCGGCGAAACATTAAAGTTTGGTTGACCTTGTAGACTGCATTGTTGGTTACGTATGCCAAGCGGCTGACTTTCATGCTATTGTGGTGAAAAACATCTATTGTTACAAAAATGTGGTTCCGATTGCTCAAAATTTTATACATACTGATGATTACGATTTTATCTGTTATTAAAATTACGGCGGTAGTTGTCATTACGGGAGTGCCTACTGAAAATTGTCACATTCGGTAAAATATTTGTCATATCCGGTTTTCATTACTCGTTTCTTAATCCTACAAAGAGCAATAGTTAAAGAGCAGTTTTGATAGATATAAAGGATAGTAGAAGAGAAGGCAGCAGTGCAGAAAACTAAAGATGAAACAGCACTACTACAGCTCGGGGCCCTATGCTCGCTACGGCACATATTCATTAAAGCGTAATGAATCCCCTGAGGTCGATTACGCACTGCAAATAATTTTTAGCTTTCGTGTTATAGGCAATGGCGGTAAAAATCGAAAAGAAAATAGTTGTATCCATGTTAATTCCAATTTCTGCATAATAGATAATGCTGATGAAAATACAAAAATAAATTGTCGCATCTGGTTCAAAGCTAGCTTCTGCATTACAGGTAATAGCGGTAAATGTACAAAGATAAATTGTCGTATACAGTGCAAAGCGTGTACCTGTACGCTGGCATTATTAAATTCCTTACATTTTCTTACAAATGCAAACTGCTTATTATCAACGTTCTCGTCACTGAATTTGAGAACACCTTCGGGTTTGTGTGAGAATTTGTTTGTCTGTGTCATTTCGTACTTCAAGTTACGTAGCTTTTCATATTTTAAGTCGCGTGGCTTTTCGGATTTTACGTCTCGTAGTCTCTGTAAATTGCTCACATTATACGCGCTGCGTGAGTCTGACAAATGTTCATAAAGTGGCGTCTGTTGTATGTTATTATTAACTGAAATACTTTTCATCTCTGTTACTTCTTGTTGTAAACTCGATAACTTTCTACGCAACGTGTTATTAGACGAATCGATCTCATTAATTGTCTGCTGTAAATTTTGAAATTCAGGTGTTTGGTTAAATGAAACCGGTGCAGTATCGTCTGATTTATTGTCATTAGTATTTTCGATAACATCAATACGACTGGCCAATTCATCGCATTTTTCAGTCAGTATTTTAACCTGATCATCGGTTTTAGAATCAGACGCATTAATCTGTTTTTGCAACTTACGCGTAGTTTCGCTCAGTTTTTTAACGTCAGATTTGACGACATCGGAATCCTGTGTTAGTTCTAATTGTTGGAGTCTATCAGTCACTGTTTGAAAATTTACTGTGTGTGTATCCGTTTTTGATTTAAGATCAGAAATTTCATCCCGTAATTCCGCGTTCAACTGTTCTATGGTATTAATTTTGTCGGACACTGTAGTAATATTATTATCTACATACGTTTTTGCCTTCGCAAACATTTTACGTTTGTCTTCCTGTCTCTGAGCCGTGATTGTTTCCATGACGTGACGTTTTACTTTGTTTTGATCCTGAATAAATTTGCGGAAACACGTATCACTGTTCTGTATGTGCTGATTAAAGCGCTCGTTAATCTGAGTGTTCTGCTGTTCGAATTTCGCGTCTATCTTAGCGTCCATTGTGCGCGAAAGTTCTACCGTCATTGCTTTAAACTCGTCCCGTAATCGTGTAGCTTTTTCAGAGCATTGTTTAGCGACTCCGCTAATTTCGTCTCTGAGTGTTTCTGTTGCGGCTGTTTGCATTTCCCTTAATTCTTGCGCAACAGACTTAATTTCTTCGCTATTTTTTCGTGAACAAGCCTCAATTTCCGTGCGCAACTGTTCCTTAGTGTCATGACACTGCGCGGCAACGGCTCTAATTTGTTCACTAAGCTGTCTGGAATTGTCGTCTAATTTTTCATTTAAGTGTTGTTTGAGTTTTTCATTATCTTGTTTGACCTGTTCACTAAGTTGTTTAAAATCTTCACTTTGTTTGTCTAATTTTTTATTCTGTTCACTAAATTGTTGTTTGAGATCTTTACTACTGTTGTCTATTTTCTCACTTTGCTGTTGTAGCAAACTTCTCATAATTCGTACCAAGTCAAAACTAGCGTTTATATTCTCTGTGCTGTTTAGTGGTGGATCTGGAATTTTCTCGTTTTGCGTGACCATTTGGTCATTCTGTAATTTACAGAAAGGTTTATCAGTCAGACGTACACTGTCAGTCACTATTTCGGAATTAAATAAATCCGTCGTACTTTGAGTATCCTGTTCATTTTCATTAGACAAATTTGTCTGTACGTTATCTGAATTTTCCAAATCGGGTATGTTAAGCTGGGTAGCGCGCATTACAATAGAGCGTTCCGCGTCATCAATTGTCGTTAAATTAACAGACGAGACGATTGGGTTCGTTTGTTCATCATTAAGGTAAAAGTCATCATTAGTGGTTGTAATGAACTGATTGTTGGTGAACGCAGGATTGTCATCATTACACTGCGTGTCACAATTACTATCGGTCACGCTGTTTAAGTCGGTAATTTCATTCAAAATACCTCGCGATACACTATTCATAGTCTTTCGCGGCATTTTCACAATAGTCACAAATATTCACAAAACAATTAAGCACATATGCAAAAGCAACACACAAATACAATAGAGCAAACGAATTGTCGTTGATCTGTGGAAAGAAAGTCACAAGATTAGTAAAAGAGTTGCGCCAAATCCTAATTATATCTAAGCAGATAGGAGCAGATTTCTGACTGTTTTTCAAAAGACTCTCAACGAAATACGATCCTGGACTGGGTGTCGCCAAGTGTAACCTCCCCACCGTAATTTTAAAGGGAAAGACAATACTTAATACAAATGGGAGCCGAGTGTAACCTCCCCACCGTAATTTTATAAGAAATGACAAAATTATTTAGAACTGCTAATGGACATTGCGCTAATTGTAACCTCGCCCACAATGAGAGGTATTGACAATGGCAACAAAAATGTGAAATTCGCAATCTGACTCAAATATAATTTCTTCACAAAAAATTAAGGTCAATTCAGTGATAAGAAAATTCAATTAAACCGAAATATTGGTCTTTGGCCCTGTGTAAAACAATCAGAATTAAAATCTTACCTCAGAATAACTGGATGTCAAATTTCTGCTCTTTTTCGTGCGCACGGCTTGGAGGAACTGCATTGCCAAATAATAATATTCCTTTTTTTTTGATTTTACTGAAATTTTTCTTTAAAAAAAGTGGAGTGAAATGGGAAGTGCAACGAAATCTTTAGTTCAATAAAAAATAAAATTTTTGAAAAAATGCTTTTGAAATAAAAATTATTATTGGGGCACTTGTTGGAGAATAATTACAATAAATAAATTTTTACATTATCTAATGATTATATTAATTAACAGTATACCTCATTCAGCATCTTGACCAGTGTTGCCGACCACCTACATCACACAACCGGACTGGGCTGCTACTGCTGACCGACCGCTCTGCATGACGACTATTAGCGTACTGCACTACATGACGACTAGTAGCGAACTGCACTGCACGACTACTACTGACCGACTGCTCGCAACTAAACCGAGCTACAGACTCGCAACGACTACTGACAGAGTACTGCTCTGCATAGCGACAACTAGCGAACTGCTCGCAACACTCGCGCGGTCAAGCGCATACTCTCTGGTCAGAGACGCTGCAATGTCTCGCCATCGCTGCTGCGTTACATACGTGTTTCAACTGTCAACTTAAGCTTTTCTGTATTAGTGTTGTCCTCTGTTTACAGTGGCCATATTTGGCGATATGACATTTTTTTTCAGTAGCTGCAGCAGAAGTAGCTTGAGGTAATACGCACTACCAATTATTTACAATAATTTAAGATGACATCCCTTCAAGGTTCTGAGCTCTACACTTGCAAACGTACTGCCGATGTTTGTAAGGATTACATAGTAGTAATAATGTGAGTGCATAACATTCTACCTTTAAATTAGTGATAACCTCTGACAATGAACATCGTGATTGTTGAGGTCGCTGTTCCGGAGAATCAGTTATTCGTTCTATGGAATCCAACCAGCTTTTGTCCGAATTCCATGTCGCATTACATAGAAAATACTACATCTATGCAACATAAAACAAATAACACGAAAAACATAAAATAGAAAACTTTAAAGCTAAATTGCTATAAGCAACTAGCTTCTTGCAAATAATCAATCACATGGCCAATGGGTAGCAATGAAACAAATATGAAGAAAATTTACAGTTACGGAAGTTTCAATGAAGACTTACCACAGCGCATTTCCTGCTTATAAGCAAATACAGAACACATTTCTAAAACTGGAAGTATTAATGAAAAAACCTTTCAGTCACTAATTTTCGTGTTTTATTAAATAAACGATTCATTCAGGAAACTGTGGGTCAATCATCATGTGGAAATCGTCTTAATAACTGATTTATTTTTGCTCTCGAATGAGGTAAAATGCATGTTCTTTTCATGAAAAGGTTTGATGTTAGGTTATGATTTTTGTAAGGCAAATGCGGAAAATATGTGCCAAACGATGGAAAAAATAAACAGTGTAAACTGACCACACAATCTAAGAAAAGCGTTTTTAACTTCTTACACCATTCTACTTTCATTTCTCCATCCTGCTCATGCATATCACTTCACTCAAGAGCACATTTGTATATACGTTTTTGTTAACGCTTCTCTGATGGTCTTCAACGTGCTGTGATCGAAAAACAATTTATTAGTAATGCCATAGATCTAATTATTAAACAACTGGCATATGTACATAATAACTTTAGAATAGGTCTTTAAAACTAGTAAAATAACTGTTTCTTGGTAAATCTGTCTGTTCGTTAAGACAGATTCTGAGATTCTGATTTTTCATTTAAGAAAACAAAAAGACTCAAAAGTAAAATAATGTATTACTAGAGATATTTTGATGATACCTTGCTGCTATATGACAGATCTACGGGCGTTATTCATTGCTTTCCACAAAAAACATAAAATTCAAGATAGAACACGAGGACAGCAAAACCATAAATTTTCTGGATCATAAAATCACCAACCACCAACAAAAACATAAGTTCAGCATACACAGAAACACACCTACACAGACATAACATTGGACATTTCATCATGCCACCCACTAACGCCAAAAGATGTTGAATTTATATCCATGCTACACACAGTACACTCTCTTGCTTTAGTAGAAAACAGCCTTAATGATGAGCTAGATTCAATAAAAAGCATTGCTATTTTCAATGGCTACACAGACAAACATTTACAAATTAGACACATACGCTAAAGTAAGACAGCAACTGACTAAATTGTGAAAGACGAGAAAGTATTTGCCAGTATCCGTTACCTGGGCCCCATATTACAAAACCAAGCTAAAGTTTTCAAAAAAGAAATGTGACGGTAGCAGCCTCAACTAACAGTAGGAAACTTATTCGTCCATAAGAAAAGTAAAATACACAAAAACTCAACAGCAGCGGAGTTGCAACATATTATACCCCAGCTATCCCGCCAACTATGTAGGAAAAAGGGCAGAAACTTCAAAACTTCTTTTCAAGAACGTATAGATGCTTTCAGGCTCAGCCACGTCAAGAAATCAGTTATTTCACAAAATACGTATCATAAAGCATCTACAAAAAGTTTGGTGGCACTAAACGAGAAAGCCAATGGTAAGACCCTAAATCTATTAGAACAACTGGAGATGTAGTCCCTTATAATAAAAAAAATCGGAATCTACGTTAAGTAAAGAGACATTTAGCAAGGAACTGTTATATTAGCAATTTTAAAGACCTAGTCAAGTTTTTCCCTGTATATGTCAATAGATCTATGGCACTACGAATAAATTAGCATTTGATCATCTGTGAAGTGTTAAAACTGTGTATACAAATGTGCCGCTTTAGTGAAGCGATATACATGAACAGGATGGCGAGACCAATATATGTTGGTGTTAAAAAATTAAAAACGCTTTTCTTGGATTGTGTGGTAAGTTTATACCGTTAATTTCTTCACCGTTTCGCACATATTTTCCCCATGTAACTTACGACATTCATTACCTAACATCCAACTTTTTCATGAAAAGAACATGCGTTTCACCTCATTCACGAGCAAAATTAAGTCATGTATTAAGGTATTATGTATTTAATAAAACATGAAAATTACTAACTGAAGTCGTTATTTGATTCATACTTCCGGTGTACTGAATACAATCACGTTCGCAGCTGCAGAATATGGATAAAATTAAATAACATTTATGAAAGAATTGAAAAGTTGAACATACAAAATTGTGTTTCCTCATTGTACATTAAATCTGTATTGAACCGACAGTTCAAATACGCCAATTTAGCAGCTAGACTGACTGGGTATAAGCCCAGCTGCATATTACAGCATTCTGTCTCCACATTTGCAAAGTATGCATAGTGAGACGTTAACAGATGTAATGTAAACATCGATATTTTACATATCGATGAAAGAAGGAGGAATTCCATTCGACTGAAAATCCTTGAGCTCAAGTAACTCTGGACGTAAATACTTCAATTTATTCCATTTAGTCACGTGCAGTTCAGCACAGGTGCCCCGGTATTATGTTAACCGAAACCCACTTATCACAAGAAGCTCGCTGTATAGAACATTAGTCGTCGCCTTGAAACGGCACAGTGGTTTCTTTGGAGTACTGTAGATGCTGATGAACAGGACCCAGGCGGTCAAGTGACTCTCCAGAACCACAGAAAGATGGCGGACGAGGCCATGTGACAACATACCAGGAAGAAGCTCTCGTTTTGGTACCCAAGCATGATATTGCCGTGAATTAAGTTCCTAATTTGTGTGTGGATCAAAGCAAAATTCAAGGATATACAGTATGTACTCCTCGCTGCCACATAATAAAGCATAATATAGTGTAGGAACAGTGGCCGGCAATAAATCGCAACCGACAGTTACCGCAGACGAGTGACATTCCTACTCAACGACAATCGGTTTCATATCCGAACAGCCGGCCGCGGTGGTCTAGCGGTTCAGGCGCTCAGTCCGGAACCGCGCGACTGCTACGGTCGCAGGTTCGAATCCTGCCTCGGGCATGGATGTGTGTGATGTCCTTAGGTTAGTTAGGATTAAGTAGTTCTAAGTTCTAGGGGACTGATGACCAGAGATGTTAAGTCCCATAGTGCTCAGAGCCATTTGAGCCAAATCCGAACAATGAATTCAGACCTACATCAACTAGCTTCCAAGGCACAGTGGCGAAAGGAACTGCATACTGTTGCCAAAATGGATCTGGTATCTCTGAAATGGCGATACTCACAGCGGCAGATGAAGCTAAAATTTCAGTGGGCCAAAGGACAGAGAAATTGGACAATGGCTGACTGGTAGCATGTAGTGTGCTATATCGAATCACGATTTTGTGTCTCAAATGATGCAAGGTGTCAGGTCCACAGAAGGCACAATGAGGCAGGGCCCACTCATTCAGATTTTTGTGAACGTCAACAGAGATGTCAATTTCAATTTAGTTTATGACCAAGTATTTCCTCAATTTTTACATCTTCCTTATTAGTAAGCTGTGAACACTCGCCCCTTCCAACATAAGAACAGCTCTGAATGATATCATACGATGCTGCTTACACGAACACATAGGCCCATTATTGCAACTCTTTGACCGCTACAGCAGTCCATTTTCAACCACTGGAAAATGTTTGGAAATTTTCGCTAGGAATTACAATATCCGAAATTTGGTGGCTGTACGGGACCTAATCAGCAAAGAGTCGCTCCAGCTTCATATGGCATACCTGAAGAATTTTATGAAGTCTTTTAATCATAGAATTGGGACCGTTCTTAAGAGTAAGGGTAGTGTTACACGGTATACCTCACGGGTGTGATTAATATTTGTTTCGTATCCTTATGCACACTTTTCCAATTACACTCCCGTAGATTTCACCCGTGTATTGTAATGACATTCTCATTGATACTTGGTAATTTTGGCAGCTGAACTCTGTCACAGACGACAGCATATCTGATTGTCCTCTCAACCGCAATGTCGCGGCCAGCTCGCGACGCCAGATTACTGCCCGCATCGGCCACACTTTCCGAGAGGCCTCTCCTCGAACCCTTTGGGGCTGCTGCCTTTTCATGTGTGGAGGCCAACAAATGATCACACCAGAGACAAGCTCGACTGTATGGGCACGCCTTATTGGATGTGACTCGAACTGGAAATCGTTAACGCATCATCTACCCAGCATATGATGTCGGGACATTAGCCTGCTGTATTTTCTTTGTTTGTAGGCAAGGTTTGACTTGCTGGAAAGTTATACAGTGGAGAACTACACTAGGTTACCGAAGCTGGCGTGTAATCACACAAGTCGGTACATCTACATTTATACTCCGCAAGCGACCCAACGGTGTGTGGCGGAGGGCAGTTGACATGCCACTGTCATTACCTCCCTTTCCTGTTCCAGACGCGTATGGTTTGCGGGAAGAACGACTGCCGGAATGCCTCCGTGCGTCCTCAAGGTCAATGTTTGCATCATAGAATGTTGCCATTTGTCATTAGTTCACATTAGCTTGTTTTGCCTGGTGCATTTGGTCGTCACTGTGCCTTAGTTCAAGAACACAGAGCGCTGTCGGTTGCTGCTAAAATAGTAAGTGCGTATGTTGAGCGCACTTGGCATGTTTTAATGCAAAATGTTTTTTACGAATTAATGAAATTAACTGTATTATATTGTATTGTGTTACACAATATTTATAAAGATATTCGGTGTTACGGCGTAAAGTCTGCGTCGGCACGCCAGTCGGGAATGTCAGAGAAGATACGGTTGTGAGAAGAGGTCAGCCAATCGCATGCTGTCCATCCTCCCTCCAGGACGACAAAGCGACTACAGTGGCCCCTAGTTGGAGAGGACATAAGCGCCGTGTCCGACTGATGGCGGCCCAATTTCATAATAGCTTAAATGTTAGCCACTTCGTTAGCCGACACAGCGTAGCCTCTTATTACCACAGTTAGAGATTAGCTGTCACTGTAGTTGACATACTTTTGTTAGTTGGGGTCGTTAGTACCAGAAGTGTTACATGTGTTGGCCTATTCTGAAGTGACTGATCGTTTTGTATGTCGCCATTGGCTTGCGACGTATCTTTCATTTGTACTTGTCTTGTTATAATAAAATTCATTAATAGAAGTTGTTTGATTGTTTGTCTAGCAAACCAAGTTTGCAGGGTTCCTAGACACAACATTCGCTACAAAGATTGTTTATAACATGAAAAATAGAAAAACTTTTAAAAACTCTCCATACCGAAAATCTTAGAAATATTTCATTATAAAATATAATAAATTTGTTCAGTTCATAAAAAATATTCTGCATTAAAACTGTCTCAAGTGCACTCAGCATGCTCACTTACTACTATAGACAAAAATGCAAGCCAATTTTGAGCGAACTACAATAAAATAAATTTTAAGGTGAAAATAATGGGCATTTTGAACTCACTAGAATTAATTCAAAAATTCATTTTGTGTATCACATTCAGAGATTCTTAAATAATGAGGATTTCATATTCCACATATTAGTCCGTGTTGAATAGTCATCCTACACTAGATTTCTGTGAAAAAATAGGAGCAAAAATTCCAGATCATTACACTCATTATTATTATATTAAGTGTCTTCATTTCTTTATATCTCAGTTTAATATGCCTTACATAAAAGAATGGAAAATTCCTAATACTAATAAATTTTAAATATCTGTCTGGTAAAATTATTTTATATTCATTGTTCCCCTTGAACATGCTTTATCTCCATGTTTAGTATTCAAATATTCACAACCACTAATGCCACATAAAAAATTTATTTATATCTCACTAATCATTTTTAAACGAATTATTATTGTTAACATTTTTGGGTTTCTTTAGTAAAACTTCCATTTATATAGAACAAACTTTATTAATAAAATTTAAATTCCATATGTACTGTATCATAGCTTTCTGGCACTATATTTTTATCATACTGAAATAAAAATTCTTTCTTAACTGTTTGTTTATTAAGGTTTTAGTATCAACATGCCTAGTTATTAGGCTGTACTCTGTATCTTTTCTTTTACTTCACCCTCAGTTAATCTTATCATAGAGTTACCATTTAGCTTTCCGGTAATCTTATAGTTTAAAGTGAATCCATGTTTTTATAATTTTTCTTGTTGTAGTATCATTTGTCTCCCATTGAAGCCCAATCTATAATCCACTTATTTTCTAATTCCTCAGCCCGTTCATATAGCATGCAACCTGTTTCCACAGTATTTATACCAGTATCAGTATACACAATACAGTCTGTATGAAAACATAAACAGCTCTTCCTTGCTTATCTAGCATATATTGTAATCTGAATCTTGCATTTGATGCAGCGAATGTTCCTATAAAAATATTTGTAGCTATGTTATTATCCACATAATAATCCTTGAAACTTTACTTCGTCTGAACCATACTGAATTTAATAAAATTTATGTCTATATCATCTAATCGATCATCCAATAGTATCTCATAAAATTGTTGTTACTCTGTAACATACCCAGTTTTACTCATATTTTATTGCTATCCAAATTTTCCCAACAATGAATTTAAACATATCTTAGCAACAGCTCGTTTTCCTGGATTTTCTTTTATCTTATCAGGATCCAAGTCAATACCTATGAATACTTTCAAATATCTTATATATATTATCAGTTTAAAACTTATAGGGGCTAGTTTGTAATTTTATTTTCAAGAAATATTTCATGTAGTTTTTAAACAACAGGTCGCTTTTATTCCTAAAATTCCACACTTTGTAGTTACTTAAAATTTATATCCTTTTTTACAGCTTTATTTGCTTTATCACTTCTCCAAGTTCCAATAAAACTTATTTTGTTATTATTATTTATCATTTTGTTATCATTATTTATTCTTTGTTCTGCACATTTTACAAAGTAAGGAAACAACAATTTTTCGCTTTTATCGGACTTCATTCATACAGGTAAAACAGGATGATACAGTTCTCTAGATGCCACTGCTTTGTACCATACAATATTACAATATATTCGTTTATATGTTTTGACTGGATGACCTACACAATAATAATCATTATATTATAGTGTTAGATAGAGATGACACTCATGAATATAACAAATTTTTGTGTTAATTCTACCTGCCTTAGCTCTTAACTTTATTGCATATGTACAACTGCCATAGAAAACATGTCTGCAATTTAGTTGTTTGAGAACTTCTGGTAACTATTTCAGTTTCTTATGCCTTTTATATACTGGTACTGCTGTGATAATCATATGACACTCTCACATGACCACTAAATTATATTGTGATATTTGTATTACTGTTATTCTTATTATTGTCTTTTGATATAAATCATCCACTGATTATCGGTTTTTGCTGATAATGATTCAGTTTTAAAACATTTTCCACAACCATACAAAAACGAGCCATGGGATTGATAAAGAGTATTGTTTTCTTCATCAAAGCCATCTCCTTTAACTCCAGCTATATTTACTCCACCACCATTAAGAGCCTGAATATTATTGCTTCAACTACCTAACCAACCAATAGATTCTGTACTGTAGTTTTTATTTGTTCTTTATCCAACACAGAAAATTTTCTAGTATGGACATATTTAGATCTCTATATAGCTATAAGAAATCCAGTATGTATCAATATTAGCTATTTCTAGGAAATGGTCTATTAGTTCTAAACAACCTGTTCCCAATATAACTACATCTGAATTACAGTGTTCATTAATTTCTTAATGAACACTAAAAAGAATTTAGTAACTCTTCACTATGCCATTTGAGGAATATTTCCTTATCTTCAGGGTATATAGTATTACTACAATATTATTTGACATCAGGGATTGGTGTTATGTAATTTTCCTTTTTCTTTGGATTCAACAAATGTGGGACCAATCATTACGTAAATTCTTTCAAATCAAATGCTTTTGGAATAGTTTTCCATGTACAAAATTGCAGTTGTCTACAGTTCCTGGGCCTAATTGTTTTACCCATCATAGTATCAATTTAGTTCCATTCTAGATATTATTTGCCTTTAATGAAATTTCAACACAGTGCTTCAGAATGAATTGTGAATCATAATGTTTATGAGCTACAAATGTATAATCACAGTTTTTACTAGATATCATCACCTACATATTTCAGGATTTTTTGTTCAGTAACACAATTAAAATTGTGGCCTATTATTAGATTTGGAATAGGTATACCTATTTCTTGTTCATGTCTATAATCAAATAACATCCATTTTTTAATATAGTTACAATAAACTTTTTGTGGGATCCTTTTTCACAACACGGACTGTTTTCCTGAAATTGCACTAAAACATACAAAAATAAATTAATTTTTTAATTCCACATTAACATAACAACCATTTCTACCACCTTTCTGATAATCTTTGACAGTACATTCTTCAGTAAATTTTCTCTTACACACACCACATCTTTTGTCTTTTGTATTGCAGTAACATTTATTATTTTTAATTTTTACTTCTATATTTTTTAAAGCCACTTATACACTCTTTCAACCTCAAACAAACAGTTTTACATCCCTCACATTTGTAAGCTTTATTAAAAACTTCTTGGTGACTATGTAAGCATTCTTCATTATAACAGTATCTATTACATTTCCCACAATTTATCTTATTTTCCTTAGTTCTGTGTTCTGAATCATATTTTTCTTTCTATCTTGCATTTATGTTTATTCTTGTTGTTATGTGGTTTATTGTGTTTATCATGAAACTATGGCAATCTTAAGAATGCTGACATACTGTTCATTACATGAAAATGGTTACAATATATGTATATTAAACATTATAAGTCAGTAATTAAACCAATAATGCTATATGTCAGCGAAACCTTGACACTTAAAAGGAAAACAGATATGGAAAACCTGAAGAAAGAGGAAAGGAAAATCATTAGGAAAATTCTGGGACCAAGATGGACCAAAGAGGGGTATAGATTACAGAAAAATTCTAAAATTGAAGAATATTCTAACATAGAGATAGACATGAGGAAGAGGCGTCTAAAATTCTATGGCCACATAATGAGACTTCCCGATCACAGACTTACAAAAAAAAATAGTAAGATACGTAGCATCCCTTGTTAATGGAGGAGAATGGATCAAATATGTAAAGAAAGATCTGGAATTAGCCAACATTACTAGTGAAGACATGAACAAAAGAAACAATTTCAAACTTAAAGTTGACAAATGGGAGGTCAAACCAGAGACAAAAGCGCCGAGAACTGGAACAAAACGGAGCGAAGAAAGAAAAGCTGAATTCTCGCAAAGAATGAAGACCTGGTGGGCAAACAAGAAGAATAAGAAGCCCCAGAAGTGAACCATCTTTACTTAGCGTCTTCTATGTTGGGAGCTTTACGACTAATAATATATATATATATATATATATATATATATATATATCGGTGTTTGTGTTTCTGGTTTCTGTATATTTACATATATTTATTAATTTATCTGTTGATTTCTTAGGACTGTGATAGGTAACTGAACTGATATTTTCAGCACATACATTTATTTGAATAAACAGTAGTTGCTGAAAGATCTTAGTATGGTCCACAGTAAATCCTTCTTGATTTTATTCACCTACTGTGTTCCCTAACATCCTGGTTAATTCAATCGATTCCCATTCTTTCATCATCTCTCTCATTGCACCAGAAGATAGCTGCTTTTTTGTTACCACATCCTCTTCCTCCTCCCCTGTACAAATCCTCTTCACAGCTTCCTGCTATAAAATACACTGGAACTCCATATGTCCTTTGGTGGTCATCTCTTGGTTGTCATCGTCAACAAGGTCATCACTATCATTGTCATTTACTTCTAGTCCCATGCTGTTGGCCAAAGACACAATCACATTGACTGCAGGCTCCACAGGTACTGACTCAAATGCCTTAGAGTCACATTAGACAATGCAGTCTACCCCAAGCTTCTTCCAAGAAGGAGACATTTCGATCTTCCTAATGCAGGCAGCTATGTTGAAGTGATATTTCCAAAATTCTATGAGAGTTAGATTGGTAGCTTCTGTCTACTCAAAGAGGGCTTTCGTACAGAACACACTGTAAATATGGTTTTGGTGAATTGCAAAGTGCTTTTACGACCTTATTTGTGTAAATACGTGTCACGTTTTCATGTACTTCACAACATCTCACCATGATGCAGAGAATGTAAACACAAAAACATAACAAGCTACCTGTAATAAATACTTCACAAATAATCCTGATTAGCCATTCCAACCAAGAGTAATGATAAAATAAAACAGAAACCCACTGCTGATGGCATAGAGGTGCTGAAACATGTTTCGGAACTTGGAAAAAATGATGTTTTGCATAACTGGTGGACTTAACATCATACAATTTTAACTGTAAACATGGTGAACACAAGGAGCTGCAAATCCAAATGTCGATTTTTTGTGTGAGTTCATTCTATTCACAAAATGTATCATCTTTGAAATAATTCAACAATCTATTATTGAACCTAAATACAGAATTTTTTCCTTTAGGCATCGTCTAATTATAGTGCCAATTATTGTATTTTTAAATCTGCATTTATCCATCTCTGGATAGAAAATCCTGTTAAGGAATATATTTTTTACCTGACTATGTGTTTACTACAACATTCAATTTAAAATCTTGATGTAATGCTGTATAAGATATCCTGGAATAATTTGGAATGTGTTTACATTTATCATGTATATCGCACTACCAACAAATAACTTTACCATTTTCTTTGTAGATTACATTAATTTTTGGTAAATCTTGTGGTAAAAATATTAACCAGTTAATTATCAGTGTGATATATCAATAGCTATCCACTACCACTTTTGGTAAAACATTTATAAAATTCAATTCACAAATTATAAGCAATCTAAATTTCAATTTGACATAAAGATTCAATTGGTTCAAATGAAACAACTGGAATTCTTTGCAGTGTAGATGGCTGTGTTGTTGATAATTTTTATTGTAACGTCATTCAGTAGCGTAGACACCCTGACAAAATTGTAAATGTGAAACTTTATTGTATGGATATATATGTACCACATCAACACCTGACTGTTCTAAACCTAATGCATGAACAACTTCATGAACCAAAACGTCAAATAGATTTGTTTTATGTTCTACTGAATTTCTATTAATTTCATAGTACCACAACCCTAGGTCCTACAAGTATGTCTCTACAGGATTATTAATTACAGTTGGAAAACAAATTTGTTACCTACACATTACCATTTCCATCTAGATACTTTGGACAGAGTTCATAAT
The DNA here is from genome assembly GCF_021461385.2 of Schistocerca piceifrons. NCBI lineage: Eukaryota > Metazoa > Arthropoda > Insecta > Orthoptera > Acrididae > Schistocerca > Schistocerca piceifrons. Next base: position 407,957,655 of record NC_060139.1, read on the forward strand.
TACGTAAATATCTTTTATCTGATTTTAGATTTCAGCATTATTGTCAATATACATTTGTCATATGTGAAATGCCAACTTTATTACTTGTATATCTTCTTAGTTGCATCTTTATAAAACCGTTTTATATTTTTGTTATTCCATTTATACACAGAAGTTTTATAGTCATTATTAACATTTGACCCCACATCGAGTCTTATACATGACATTTAAAGTATCTTCGGTCCTGTCACTATTTATTTCAAGACTATGTGTGACATGATACATCAATAATGATTCACTAAATGCAGCATTACTCACTTGAGTAAATTTTGTATCATCCTGAATATCTAATTAATGATAATCATTCTAATACTTCATTGCTTTACTCTTTTCATCTGCTACTACTATTTTGTCAAACAGCAATGTTATATTTACCTTCATTGATGCTCACTTAAAATATTATATGATTGACCTAAATCACTCAAAATTGGAGGTATTGAAAGCAAAACAAAGAACGACTATATTTATTAATGAATCTCGTCTATATATAAAATTTTTACTAATGAAAAAATTCTAATATAAATTCTTTTTGACCATGTCAAGAAGATGCTTACTTATTATAATGAGGAAATGTTTATGAATAATATTGATCAACAGAATAATCCATGATCTTACACAAACCAAGTCGCTAATGGTTTACAATATGGACATTCTAGGAATGCAATTAAAGACTATGTTAGGAAAACTATAGTAAAAAATAACTTCACTAGCATGGTATGAACTAAATATGTATGCAAATCAACAAAATATATCAATGTGTGTGGTCTATATTCATTAGTTATGTGATCCAAAATAGCTCTTGCAGAAAATTTCGAGTATTAAATTTACAAATAATTATTATTACCAATTTCTGAACATGGAGGATATGACATTTATGATTCATCAGGAAAATATAAACAAAACTAGGTATGAACATAGAGAAAATTCAAATGGAGTAATTGATAAGGCTTTAGAAATTTTATAACAAATAAACAAAGAAACAGATAATTCATTATGCCATGATGTTCCTCAAATGTTCGATCAGAATCAAAATTAGAATTAGAATTTATTAAAACTGTCTGTATGAAAGTATGATTTCATTTAGATTTTACAAACTGATATTTGAGAGTACAGGAAAAGAAAGTGTTTTATCTGCTTTTCTTAAAAAATGAGTTATGTATTCTATGAAATGTTGGATTCTGTGTTGTTTAATATTATTAATCAGCGAGTCTGATAATATGAATAGTTCACATTATTTAACCCATTTTAGATAAGCCATGATGGGAAAGAATGTGCTAATGTCTTTCAGTATAGGGAATAATGTCCTTGGTCCAATGTTGTGTATTAAGTTTATTTTCCTTGTGGGTTGGCTAACAATGTTGAAGCAAGGAACAGATGATTTTTCTTTATTGTGCATTTTTGGTAATACTGAAAACCATTACTTTTGTTTGAGACATTGTTTTTAGTAATACCTGTGTTGTACATGATTTAATAGCTTATTATTTACCCCAAACGATTAGTATTTGGCCTTCAGGTTGTAGCAGTGTTCTGGGAAAGCAAGAGTGAGGGTAACATGCACAGTCATGAAAAAATTAAGGCTTCAGTCAAATGAACTAGGAGAAGACTGCCACTGTATGTTAAACTGTTTTGAGTTAGTAGGTGCTCAAGAAAGATAAAATATTTTACAGAATTTTAGTGATATGGTAGACTGGAATAAACAGTCATCAATTTGAAAACTTGGTCAAAGCAAATCACAAAGAACAAATTAAAATTTACAAGAACAAATTGAAGATTTACAAATTGATAAAGAAATAACTATATATGTGCTGAAGAAAATAAGATGAGAAATTTAAAATTTAAAACCATGAGAAGATTTGCTTGTGGAATATTTATCTAAATGCAACCACATATCGTTGTACCAACTGAAAATACTGATCTGGGGAACATGCTTGGTATTCAATGATTATTTTATTTTGAATTTGAGTGTGATTACAATTTGGTTAGCTGCCACAAAAGAAAGCTACAAATTCGACTGTATACACTTGAAGATAGACATACAAATTGTGAATAAATCATAAGAACAGAACCGGAACTCTATTAACTTGTACAATAAAATGAAAGGGGAAGTGAATCATTATACTAATTTTCATAGCAATTACTTTTCATTAGATAATGGATATCCTGAACAAGGACTTTTACAAGATGTAAGAAATCTTTTACAAAATAGTGTTGTCCTTACTCACCAAACCATTGTGCTGGATACACAAAAATTGGTTCTAATTGCACTGAGCGCTATGGGACTTAACTTCTGAGGTCATTGGTCCTCTAGAACTTAGAACTACTTAAACCTAACTAACCTAAGGACATCACACACATCCATGCCTGAGGCAGGATTTGAAACTGTGACCGCTGGATACACAGCCTAGTATCTTGTGTTCTGTAGTTAATATTCGTAAAAATTTCCTTTTATTTTTCTATATCCAGTACCTTTAGTTGTGATTGGGTTAGAATGAAAAACATCTTCAGTTAGAAAAATTTGTCTTGATCAATTAGCTGTACAGCCTTTTCAAAATTACAACATTCCTAACTCCAAATATAACACAAGAAGTAATAAAGATTGTTTTATGGAGAAATGATCGGAATTCCTATTTGGCAATATAGTTTCAAAATCATGGAAAAATTTACTCATTAAAAATAGCCGAATATCCAAGCAGATAAAATTTTAAATAATATTTATTTGAGAGCGATGTTAAATTATATATGGATAGTAGAGCTAGTGTTTGAAGAGTACTTGGCTGTAGCGAACGAATTATTCAAGATGAAAAAAACTGTACTAATTATCTTCCTAAATTTATTCCATTCGAATTAATCAATATAAAATTTAATCTAGCTCACGGAATGTTTGTGAAACATGCTGATCATGTTCATGAATAAACTAATATTAGTGCTTCATTCAAACCTGACGAATTTTGTGGATCAACACTTCATTAACCACATTATCCAAAATATATTCCAATGTAATATGCTACAGATGAAAACAATAATTTAATTGACTTCAATGGTGATACTGTTACAGTTATTTTAGAAATGGTGTAATAAATTTTTATGTTTCATGACTAATGAACAAAATAGACAGCTATCAGCTCTATTCCTTCCCTCTGAGTTATAAATCAAAAAGTAATCAAAATACTCAAAACAAGGGTACATAATTTAACATAATTATATCAGATGAATGGGTTCATACTAATCATGCTCAGTTGTGCATAAGCTTCAGCAATATTGGAGCTGATGGTATAGATTGTCCAAGTTTTGACAGAAAATGTAATAAAAATTATTTACTCACATACCGACTATGTATACAATGCATGAGTGTAATTTCCTTGTCCTGTGTGGCAGAGCTATAGATTTAGTTCCGCTGGTCAGTACTATTGTTATTTGCTATCATCAGCCACTGCTTGAGCCCATCTGGAAGAAGATGAACACTTTTGCCATCAGCAGCTCTACCCTCTGCAGAAGTGGTATCTAAGATGCCACCCGAAGAAGACGATGGGTGGACAACAATTAGCATCAAAGTCCCAGCCCTACAGCGAAATTCAGCAAAAAAATAAAAATACACAGTGGAACAAAATAAAATAAAGAGGAAAAATAAAACACCCACTGGGTTTCCTTTCAAGGGGTGCCCAGAGGTTTTGCTGAAATTTTGTATAATTTTGTGTCTTGAATTACTTTTTTTATATTAATGTTAGTGCATTCAAAATTGGATTGGTTTTTTATAATTGGAAGTGGATACATTGAGTATGCATGGCGCCTTTTTAATACACAACTTTTTTTTCAATTAATTAAATTAATTATATTATGTTAGATTATATTATATTTATAACGATTGGCAGTATGAACGTTTTTTGTAAGATAAAAAGCTCCAAGATGTTGTACCTAAAATTTTTATAAATATAATATATTATGAATTAATTTCAATAATTCATAAAAGGGATTCTGCACGAAAAGTAATCCAAGTGTACTCATGTACCTACTTACTTCTTTCTAAAATTCATTTTTATCTATGTATATCTTGTAGAGCCCCTTTATTTAACCTGAAGTTCTGTCACACTTAATGTGGATGTCATTTTGCAATGATTCATATAATGGTTAACTTGACGTTCAAACTGTGTAAGATGTTACGTTAAGTTATTGTTTTAATCAAGTATAGGTGTCAGGTAATTTCTTTATCACGGTCATCTTATTTGACAAGATTTGAAAGGTTTGTGAAACTTCCAAAGTAATTACATAATGGTGTTTTGTACTGTTTAAATCAGTGTAAATTTGGGTGGTCATTATATAAGATCAATATTAATTTCCTTAGAGATACTGTTAATATTGTTTTAAATGACTGTACATTTTCGTGTTCGTTGTGGATGCTTACTGCAAAACTTCAAGTCTGTAGCTAATATCTTGAATGGGTTTTTGGTTGAATTTTGGCGTTTATGTGTTGTTTAACGATAGTTCTTTATTTGTGGAACGTTGCTACGCACTATTTCCCATTCTGGCATAATCCCTCTCTCTACTGTGCTTGTATACAGATTGCTTTAATTATTGTGATGCTTGTGCCCTTTTCAATTTTCATATTGCCTATGATTACCATGTTCTAAAATTTAAAGTCCACCTGTTTCACCTATAGGGAATAAATTTATCTTCCAATGCATTACCTGCAAAGCTGCAACTGCCTGCAAATTGTTTCAGTACTGTATATCAGCTGTTTGGCCCAACCATCAATATCCCAAATATGGAAATACTTGTACAGCCAACTCCTGCAAATACCTTTCCAAATTTCAATTTTTCTGTTTCTACCATACTCTTGATGCAAGTAGGTTCTTCCTCTATATAGGAATTATATTATGAACAACTTGCTCAGCAGGAAAGGGCATGTGGCCCACATTGCATTTGGACATCTCATGGGTTGGGTCTCGCTGAACAAAGATCTGACAAAGTCCACTGAACTGATAGTGTATTAAGCGGTTGTCATTTCTGCACTGCTCTGCGAATATGGTTGCGAAACCTGGATGCAGTGTCCCATGATTCTAAGACTCTAGAACGCTTCAACTGACAGCCAAGATATAATATTGTTGTGCCATCAGACACCAAATTCGGCGTATTGACACCAAATGTAGAGGGTGAGTGCCAGGAGCTGCCATATTACAACTCAGCGAGAACTTTCCAAATGATTTATTGTTTCCATTACATCGCTCCGTTCACCTCGGTCTGTGTCACAAGGCCCTGCATTGCTGAGGTAACATGCCAGCAGCCTGTGCACGCCACGCTGTGTCGAGCTGGCCTTATATGCCAGCGGCTGAGTTCCAATTACGTCAGGACAGCAGCGCCAGCAGCTGACTCAGCGACCACTGACCTCGTTGTCTCTGCGCTGCTCTGCTGGGAGCCATAGGCCGGCGCTGCTGCTGTTTCTTACCCGGCTTGCGTAGCTGGGAACACGGAGGCAACGACCGCCTGTGATCTGGCGTCAGAGGGTCGAACCAACGACCTGCCGTCGTCTGGGATGGTGTCATCCCATCTGTTGCTGCGAGTAGCCTGGTGGAGTGACACACCCCTCCGTCCAGGAGAGGTACCACACTTGAATCCCCCACATTGGCCTCAGAGGGTCGAACCAGTGACCCACTGGAGACTGGAATGCTGGCCCCCCATCTGCTCTGTGTGTAGCCAGTGGTACGACACGCCCCACCATCAAGGAGAGCTGTAGAACTTCAATGAATCTCGTTAGAAAACAACTCCTATTTATACTCAGCTGCGCGCATCTGTTTCGTAACACGTCACTTCATGTCATGTACGCACCACACATCAGTTGTGACAGTGAGCCCCTTCTTCCTGTAACTTGCGACATGCAAACCACTGCGTTTAAGCTTTTCAGCAGTTCGACAGCTCCTCTGGCCTCCATTCTACTTCGCAACCGTAGTTATGCGTAACGCACTTCAATCCGGCCTGCACCTGGCAGTGACTTGCATTCGGAATATCGCACAAAACAAAGTTTACCTATCCTAAACGGTGGAGCCGCTACATTATTCCCCTCCTCGGAAAGACCCAGTCTCCAGGTCGTCCTTTAACTCTTAACCTTGTTAGGATTGTCACTAATGACATGCTTACTTACTATTATAAAACTTAGACGTGTTCTAGTGCTCTCTTGAAACCATGACATGAAACCAAACGTAAAAATTCCTTACTGGACGACCACTGCTCGATCAACCCCTTACCTGCTCGTCTCACGCCCTCGGTATCCAATCTACTGGGACTTGGATTGCCCTCGGATCCTTCTGGGAATTGGCTCTCCGCCTGATCAGAAAGAAACAACACATAACAAGGTTAAGGCTGCGATGACACTTAGCACAGAGGTGATCAAAATGATCATGATTTGCTGTTGCCTTTCCCTATACTGAGCAACAAGCTGTTCAGCTGATATGCACCCCTCTTGCTCTAAATCGAACTGGTTTACGGATCTCAACAGACCTGGCTCCAGAGTTTGATTTTACAAGGTCAGATTCTGCCTTGACAAAAACTCTATAGTGGTTTCCGGCCTGTACAGCTGTGGGTGCGTAACATTCAATTGTGTGACTCCTGAAATTGACGCTGGCAGATGGAAGGTTGGTCCTATTACGTCCGTAAACACTCCTTCTTCAAAACAATATGCTACTACTACCAAATTCTCATAGGTGAAGAAGATCCAATGCATCCCGCCAGTTGCAAGCTCAATTTTGGCTTCATGATGTTCCTTGGACAGTCTATTCCTTTCTCCCTGGCCTTGGCTAAAAATAACAGCACCGTGCACGTGCCCCATATTTGTAGCTTCACAGATTTTCCTCAAACATTCATTATTTTTGATCCAAAGTCAACACCGATTGTGTGACTACTTTCACCCTTAAATTTGCAATATATGAACTGGTGCAATACACACGTCCTTCCTCACCCAGCACTGTCGATAACTAAAAATTTAAACAGGAAATCGCACGACTTTGAGATATTTCAACACATATTTATTACGGCTTTGCCCCAAAATTTACTTCGATGAATTTATTTCTCCAGAACTGTGTTGATTTCTCCTCCAACAACACTCCACATACGTCAGACGCTAACACTTCCCTATTCAGTGACCTGAGGACAGGGATCACCCTTACCCTTCCAGCATCTTCAAAAGACTGCTGCCCCCAACAGGCCCACTTATTAGATACAATGCCTAATTAATCTACGCAAACCCAATGATACGTCACTTGAAAACAAAAAAAACCAAAAAATGCTACAAATATTCTACTACTTCCTACATCGCAAAGCATACGGTACTTCATGCTGTACTCTATCTTCCTGGTTTTCTCCGTGCTTAGCACCTCTCTTCACTCTCTTTTTCTTCCTCTTTTCTTCTTGTGACACGCCTTGAATCACATCTGGGGAACCCTTAATTGGCGGTAACCGCCCAACGTGTACTATCGTCGTTCTAGTTGGCAGCTGAAGCTCAACATTAACGGGAGATGTGGTTTCAACAACTTGGTATGGCCCTTGATACCTCGTGAGGAACTTCTTCGTTTTCCCTTTTTGCGTATAGGGGCTGGACAGCATTACCCATTGCCCCTCTTTATACTGCGGTAAACTTCCTTTCCGCTTCACTGCGTCTTCCTGCCTTTCCAAAGCCTTTGTATTCGGCTTTTGTACCCGTTTCCAAACATCCCGAAGTGTTCTCGCGAATTGCCGCACAGATTCATCAGTCCTTCTTTTCTGTAGCTTCACTAAATCAAACGGTGGCGGTATTTTTCGCCCGTACACTCTTTCATATGGAGACAAACCGGTAGCTGTATGTACTTTTGCCTTGTATGCGCATACAATATGCTTCAAATACTCGTCCCACTGATGGTGATGAGAATCCACTTAAAAACTCAAGATCTTTCCGATTGTTCTGTGCACCCGTTCTGTCATTCAGTTCGCCTGCGCAACGCGCTCGTCCTTTACGTTCAACAATTTACACAGTTCCTTCATTAAATCCGCTATGAAGCTGGTCCCTTGGTCAGTAATTATTGTCTCCGGTAACCAAACTTCAAACTCCAGTTATTCACTAACGCTTGCGTGACCATTGCTGCATGTTGATTTGGCATAGCTACCATCTCCACATGCCTTGAAAAATGGTCTGTTATTGTCAGAACGAATCAGTTCCCCGATGGTGTTCGCCTAAAAGGTCCTATGACATCAATCCCCAGGAAAGAGAATGGACATGTTGGTTCTGGTAATCGTTGTAGCTGGATCTGTTTCCGACTCAAATCTGCTCTCTGCACACAAGGTATAGAGTTCTTGACATATTGATCCACATCTCCTTTCCTACCTTACACCAATTCCGCTCCGCCACTCTCCTATCCGTCGCTCTACACCCTCCATAACCAGATAACACGTGATCATGTGCTTCCTTTAAAACCTCATCCCTCAACTTCGCTGGCACCACTACCCGTGGCCATAACTTCGTTTCCCGGCACAGAAGACCGTCGTACACATTAAACTGTGGCTGTGTCCGATACAATTTACAGTCGTTGTCTGCGTCTTGCATTTTTTGCCATACTGCTAGGTCGTAACCTATGACTTCTACTTTTGCCACCTTCCTACTTAGTGGATACGCATTATCTTGCTTCTTCCCAGGTTTGTGCAACACCTTGTAGTCGAATTCACTAAGCCTCACGACCCATCTAGCGAGTCTAGTGGACGGATCTTTCAACCCCAGCAACCACTTCAACGCAGCATGATCTGACACTACCCAAAATTTTCTCCCATATAAATAACATTTAAAATATGTGATTCCATAGATTACACTAAGCATTTCCCTCTCTATTGTTGAGAAACTCTTCTCTGTTGCATTCAACTGCATAGACGCATAGGCTACAGGATGTTCTTTCCCATCAATATCCTGACTAAGAACACACCCTAATGCTTGACTCGATGCATCGCATGCTAGTATAAATTCCTTTTCATAATCTGGAAACACATGATCTGGACTCGATGTTAACACTTGTTTCAGTTTGTCGAACGCTTTCTGACACTGTTCTGTCGACTCAAATTTCACACACTTCCGTAACATTCGCATCAAAGGCTGTGCTAAATCTGCAAAACCCTTCACGAACTTTTGATAGAAATTGCAAATTCCGAGGCATGACTGCAATTTCTTAACTGTTTTCGGTTCCCGAAAATTCCTCACAGCCTGTTCCAAGCTCGGGTCTGTTTGCACTCCGTCCTTACTGATAACATGACCCGAATATTATACTTCTTCTAATGCGAAATGACACTTCTCTAGGCTCAACGTCAAACGAGCTGCTCTTAGCCTCATAAAAACTTGCCTTAAGCGCTGTCTATGTTGCTCCATACCACTTGAAAACAGTATAATGTCATCCATATAGACAAGACAGCGCCGTGGTTTGAAACCTCTCACGACACTGCCTAGCAACCTCTGAAACGTTGCCGGAGCGTTTTCAAACCGAATGGCATTCTAATGTACTGGTAATGGCCTCCAGGTGTAGAGAAAGCAGTTTTTGGACGATCCTCTGGAGCCACCTCTAACTGATGATAACCACTTGTCAAATCCATCGGAAAGTACTGGCACTGTCCTAAGCTATCGTAAGTCTCCGATATGTTTGGGATGTGGTATGCGTCCGTTACTGTCTTCTTATTGAGGTATCGGTAGTCACTACAGAACATGTATTTCTTAGTTCCATCCTCAGATTTTTTAGGCACAACGACAATGCTCGCTCCCCAGCAACTATTACTATTCTCTATAACACCGTCCGCAAGCTGCTGATCAATGAAATCCTCCACAATCGGCTGCAAATACCTCGGTATTCTGTATGTTTTACGGTAAACAGATGCTTCATTCCCTGTTGGTATCCTATGTGGAATTAATGGAGTTGCTTGTAACGGCCCTTCTGAAAAAAAAAAAAACACCAAATCCTCAAGTCCCCATAATAATTCCCCACTTTTCAAATGCTTAATTTTGTCACGCAATGCGGTTCTATCGGCAGTTAGTGATTGATCGCTTCGCCTACCTCTCGAACACCAGTCTTCGTCATCTGGCACATCCAAATTTGCTACTAAAACTCCTTTCCTCAAATTTGCGTCTACAGCGCTAAAATTACCCACGTTCACGGGAACTACTCGCTCGTCGTTTCCCTCCCGTACGCGTACAACCACTACGTTTCACAAAACAACCCAATGAACCTAAATCTTCATTATCCTCCAAAGGTTCAATAACACATACTGAACCATAGGTAGATTCGACTCCAACTTTCCCAAAGCGATTTCCTGGTGCCACTAGACACACAACCATGTGAATTAAGCCTTAATGCTTATGTACGCGGTTCAATTGGTTTGTTCATTACGTTGAACGCCCCTCGCGACAGCTCTGCATTGACAACAGTTTCCACTAGCGGAAATAACATTCCACCAAGTTCCACAGTTCGTTGTCCAAGGTCAATTTTGGCATGATGTTGATGCAAGAAATCTACTCCTAGGATCATGTCGTAGACATTGCTAACCCATGGTACTACCTTCATACATGTCTTAAATCGGACTTTCCCTAAGCGAAAGTCAACTGTCACCGACCCCGAAGGCGTGACCTCCTTATCCCCCACTCCACGCAACCTGTAACGTGGTGGGTGTAACTTCCTTCGTCCCATTATATTCCTAGTAGCCTCTGACACTTGCGCCCCTGTGTCCAACAAAATCTTAAAGTTTTTAGTTTTCCTACCACTGAACATTCCACCTTTGCATACGTATTCGTAGCATTGAAATTAAACGGGAGCTCCCTTAGATGGGTCTTGGGCCGCCTCTGACGTTTAACGCTTGTCCACCTCTCCTATCTCCACTTCTCCATCGCCGGCCGAAGTGGCCGCGCTGTTCTGGCGCTGCAGTCTGGAACCGCGAGACCGCTACGGTCGCAGGTTCGAATCCTGCCTCGGGCATGGATGTGTGTGATGTCCTTAGGTTAGTTAGGTTTAACTAGTTCTAAGTTCTAGGGGACTAATGACCTCAGCAGTTGAGTCCCATAGTGCTCAGAGCCATTTGAACCATTTTTGAACTTCTCCGTCCTCCATGCTGCTGATTTCCAGCCCTTTCTCTATTCCTCGGTGATTGCGTACATTGCCTCTGCATATGTCCCATACGACCACTTATAACATTTTATACCCGCTACAGATACTGTTTTCCTCTCGCGTTCCCCTGTTGCCACGTCAATTTCCTCACATTGAACTGCCAGCGGAATGGCCGAATACAAATCTTTTGGAGTCCCTTCACGCACTTTCCGTGACATATGCTCCTGTAACCCTCTCAAGAATACATAAAATGCCCTTTTCTCGCCCTCCTGCCACAGAACGCAATTCGCTTCATAGCTCTGATCCAGCTCGTAAGTATACCCATTAATTTCCCTTATCCTGTCCGCAAATTTCTCTACCGCCTGCCCCTGTCTCTTTGTCATTGTACTTTACCTCTCCTTAAAGTACCGAGCGCTATTCTGTTTCTTGTACCTTTGTAAAAGCCCTTCCTTTAACTGTTTAAACTGTCCTGCCTTCCGTAAGGCCTCAGAACACCTTATGTATGTTTACGCTCCACCCCATCTGAAATGGTTCAAATGGCTCTCAGCACTATGGGACTTAACATCTGAGGTCATCAGTCCCCTAGAACTTAGAACTACCTGAACCTAACCTAAGGACATCACACACATCCATGCTCGAGGCAGGATTCGAACCTGCGACCGTAGCGGTCGCGCGGTTCCAGATTGAAGCGCCTAGAACCTCACGGCCACTTCGGCCGGCCACCCCGTCTAATCTTGGCAATATGTAACAACCGTTTATCAGACTAACCATTCATCACCCTAGGAAACAGCGACTGATCTGATGCGGCTTCCCGCTCACTTCTAGATGTTAATTCATTTCTCAACTGCGTATTGTCCGCTATCAATTGTGCTACCTATTCCATCAAAATCCGCACCGCTTCTGGTTCCGACGCACCTTACATCCTTGAGTCTGCCATTGTGTTGCTTTTGTTTTGAGTTGGTCGTTTTGTTTCAGAACTATGTACAAGAATAATCTGACTTCTTACAGCTCTGTATCATCATACTCAGTATCATCATACTCAAATTAACACCAAAAGTAATTAAACGCCACAGAACAATGTTACTCCCTAAACATACTAACACTTACACTGACGACAAAATATACTATGTCCATGCAAACATCTAAAATGTGGATTGTCAGGAGCCATACACATAAAACAAAAAAGAAATAAAACGTCCAACACTCAAAAGAACAATTTTGACAGCACTCACCACGTGTTGCGACTGTACTGCAGGCAGTGGGCTCGAACGTCGTACTGGACAGACGACGTCCGCTTTTCTGACACCAAATGTAGAGGGTGAGTGCCAGGAGGTGCCGTATTAAAACTCAGCGACAAGTTTCCAAATGATTCATTGTTTCCACTACATTGCTCCGTCCACCTCGGTCTGTGTCACAAGGCTAAGGTAGCACCCCACCGGCCCGTGCACGCAATGCTGTATCGAGCCGGCCTTGTACACCAGCTGCAGAGTTTCAATTACGTCAGGATGGCTGCGCCAGCAGCCGACTCAGCCACCACTGTTCTCGTTGTCTCCGCGCTGCTCCGCCAAGAGCTGTAGGCCGGCCCCACTGCTGCTTCTTCCTTGTCTGGCGTAGCTGGGAAGCGGCGGCAACGACGGCCCGCGATCCGGCGTCCGAATCTGAGGCCCCTCGCCACGGAAGTCTCTGGTGTGTCTTGGGAGCCGAGACGACTGCCTGTGGTAGCGAGCTGAAGAGTGGCCGACCCTGGCTGGCTGCAGACCCTGCGCCGGCCTCAGACGGTCGAACCAATGACCTGCCGTCGTCTGGGATGGTGTCATCCCATCTGTTGCTGCGAGTAGCCTGGTGGAGTGACACACCCCTCCGTCCAGGAGAGCTACCACACTTGAATCCCCAGCGTTGTTCTCAGAGGGTGGAACCAGTGACCCACTGGGGACTGGAATGCTGGCGTCCCAACTGCTCCGCGTGTAGCCGGTGGTGCAACACGCCCCACCATCAAGGAGAGCTGTCGAACTTCAATGAATCCGATTAGAACACAACACCTATTTATACTCGGTGGCGAGCCTCTGTTTCGCTAACACGTCACTTCATGTCACGTACGCACCACACCCCAGTTGTGCCAGTGAGCCCCTTCATCCTGTAACTTGCGACATGCAAACCGCTGCGTTTATGCTTTTCAGCGGTTCGACTGCCCCTGTGGCCTCCATTCCACTTTGCAACCATTGGTATGCGTAACTCACTGCAATCTGGCGCGCACCTGGCTTTGAATTGCGTCGGAATATCGCACGAAACTAACTTTCCCCATCGTAAACGGTGGTGCCGCTACAATATGAACATCACATGGAATGAGTTCGTATCAGCTACATCTACATCACTGCTCTGCAATTCACAATAACTTGCCTGGCAAAGAGTTCATCGAATCAGTCTCACACTATCTCTCTACTGTTATACTCTCTAAGATCATATGGAGAACACCAACATTTAAGTCTTTCTGTGCAAGCCCTGATTTCTGTTACTTTATTATGATAATCACTTCCCCTCTGTAGGTGGATGTCAACAAATTATTTTCGCATTTAGATGAGATTTGGTGATAGAAATTCTATGAAAATATCTTGTCGCAGCGCCTGCCTTTTGATGATTTCCACCCCAAATTGCTTATGATAGCGGTGACACTCTCTCCCCTACTTTGCGTTATCTAACGAGCTGACAGTTTTTCGATATCATCCGTCAAACTTATCCAATAACGATCCCCCAGAGCACAGCAATCATATAGCAGAACTCGGACAAGCATAGTTTATGCAGCCCCTGTAGTAGATTTGTAGTGGCTTTTAAGAGTTCTGAGATAAAGCACAGTCTTCCTTCCAAGATTAGGAACGTAATTTGATTAGAAATAGCTTGTGAGGGACTGTACCAAAAGGCCGCTAGACATCCAGAACTATGGAATCAATCTGAGATACCCTGTCGATAGCACTCATAATTTCATGAGAGTTAAGAACAACGTTTGTTATACAACCACGTTATTTTCCGAGTCCGTGCTGACTAAGTGTCAATTGATCGTTTTATTCGAAGTAGTTCATAGTGTTTGAACACACTGTATCGTCCCAAAATCCTACTGCAAATCGGTGTCAGTGTTATGGATCAGTAATTCAGCGGATTACTCCTATTGACACCCTTCAGTATTGGTATGAGCTGTACATATTTCCAGTCTTTAGTTACGGATATTTCATAGAGCGAGTGGTTGAACGTGATCTCTAGGTGTCGAATGCATCTGTTCTATGGAAGGCAACCTACCCCATATCGATTCGACATCTCCAGTGAATGAGACCGACAGACTCCCGCGACGTAATTTGTATAGTGAAGTGCGCACAGGCACACGTAGAAGGCTTCGTTGTGTTACTCTGAAGCACTGTAAGGAACGACTAAAGATGAACCTGAAGAGCCCAGACTTTGGCCTGTATAATTGGTGCACCACAATAGAAGTTTGTACATGCTGATCGTCAACTACTGCAGTTGTTGTTTTAAATTTTGAGGAAACATTGTTTTCTGGCGGCTAAAAGCCCAAATAAGTTCTGAGAAATGCATAACGCAATGCTGTATTGTATTTCTTGTTTGTTACAACCAGTTTCGCTCCTCGACCAACCTTCAGGTAACTACATCGAAGTCAAATAAGCAAAAGACGATGCAGAATCAAGGGATAGCCAGACTACATGTAACGAACTAACCATTTTGTGCTACTTACCGGAAAAAATTAAATATTCACACGTCATACATAGTTCCACAAAACAAGAACTACTAGAGTGCAAGCAAACTTATAGTCTACATCACACAGAAAATTTTTTTAAAGTAATAGAACACGATGACCAATTTTCAGGCAGTGGGATAACTGGATGCTAAGGTTAAGGGTGCAACCAAAACAGGTGAGACAGATACATGACCAAAGAAATTATGGGTCACAGATATAACTATGGCAGTTAACATATCAAAGGAAGTAATGTTAATTTCTAAAATAATTGTACCGTAATTCTTAGACAGGGGGAAAATGTGACTACAATAACAACAAACTGGCAGAATAACTTTATTGTTTACTGTTTTTTATTTGTATATTTTTTGCTTCCCCCTCCTATAAAAGTAGGTATTGCCAGCATCATTGTCCATAAATGATAATTTATGCAAATAAGTGCAGCGCAATATATGTTCTGCTCCATGTATAACATAGTGTCACTACCTATAATAAGAAAGTACCAAATCTACGAGATGAACTGAAATAATCAGAAAGACACACAATGTATAAAGATAGAATGTTAAATAATGATATGATACAAAGAAATAAAATTAAACATCACAATATAACTAAGAAAAACCAGTGTAGTGCATGTATCCCCAGTGAATTAATGTCAAAGTTTAAACTGAAAATACAATCTGTAGCTTATAGTCTGCGAGTAACAGAGGTTTAATGTGAATGACAAAAACAATTAAACAGTTTAATAGATAACATACACATCACTTGACAGTTTGCAATAAAGAGAGAAGATCAAGCTACATTATAATCAATAAATACAGATCATTATTATATCTTCAGTGTTCAAAATGCAATAACAAGAAGAATTTACAGTACAAAGATCCATGTGTACTCCTAAATGTAAAGCTAGAGAACTTCCATTGTTTAACTGGAATTATATCCCTCAACAGATCAAAAGCCTACCTCTCCAATTTATGGAGGTATTGAACAACACCTAATATTAAGAGCATTATTCCAAACAAAGATACATGGACAACAACTAAAGATGAAATGGTAAGCCCACATACGAAAGATAGGTGTGGAAAACAATGATTCATAATACATTAAAATAACATTATCTTCATGTGGATCAGTTCTTTGCAACATAGTGATTGAATACCAGTCACTAACTCATGTAGTGTCAAGGATACAAAAATCATAATGAGATATGTGTTATGTAACAATACTACACAAAGAGATAAAAAGATATTATAATTCAATGAATACAAGAAAATAATTGTAGAAAATGAGTCCATCTAGTATTGCCACAATTTTACATTGAAAACTCAGTCCTTAATACTGGGATCTATAGCTAACGGAATGAATAACATAAATAATCAAAAGAATCTGTTGATCTATTTAGCAAATAAAATATCCATCAAATGGCCAATTTGCAAGTAGTGACCAGAACAAAATATGTTAAAGTCAATACAGGAATACAGGTAGTTATTACACATTCTAAGTAAATATTGCAATAACAATAGGAATATACAGTACAAAATTCGTATGTAGTAATAAAGATTATAATACAAACCTTCTCAATATAATATACAATTTCTAAGCTTTAACTGATGAAACGTCTACCTCCACAGGATGTGACTGTATTAAATATTACTTAATATTAATAACAATACCACAAAACAGAGATATGTGGCTAAAAGTTAAAGATGCATTTTAGTCTAAGTCGTGATACAAGTTTAGGTGGGTGCTGTAGTTGCTAGTCCTGTGCTCTCATATGTTGGTTTGAGGTGGGTGTGATCACCAATGAGTGGCTAGCCCAACCACCACACATTTATTGTTTCACAATTATTTTCTTATATTATGCTCCCTCAGTGCCTGCAGTTGTGAATATCGAAAGCATCAGCAACGAGTTGCATAAAATAAATTTAATTTTTTAAGCAGTTTCAGGCACTTAGTGTCCTTCTTCAGAAAACTGTACAGGAAAATGCACCACAAATCAGTAGGCATCTGATTAGAATATTAATATTAAGGATGAAAATTTTATAAAATCTAAAAAATTTCAAGATGAAAAAGGTACATACTTATATCTAACGCATTATCTTAGCAATGGGATGCATACAGCAGAATGCCATTAATGGTTCTCAGTGATGGTACAAACATGGTATAAAGAAGTGAAACAACGAGTGCTGACATCATGCCAAAACTGGAGCTAAACAGCTAGTGATATGCATATCCTGAAATTGGTCTCAAGGTGGGCGTGACAGTACGATAAAGTAAAAAAATTAATAAAACCCTACCTAACTAGTTTTCATAAGACGTGAACAGAAAATGTAAGTGGACATAAGTAGCGTGATAAGTAATATAAAAACGTAGTGATAAAATAAAATAAGTTAGTATGCACGAAAAGTGGCGCTATTGGCGGGATATTAAACACGGTTTTCCGAAACTTCTTCACCAAAGAAGACGAAGTAAATATTCATGAATTCCAATCAAGAATAACTGCCAAGATGAGAAACATAGAAGTATATGTCCTAGGTGTAACAAAGCAGCTTAAATCATTTAATAAAGGCTAGGCTTCATGTCCAGATTTTATAGCAGTGAGGTTTCTGACAGAGTATGCTGATAAAATAGCTCCATATTCAGCAATTATATACAACACTCGCTCACAGAAAGATCCGTACCTAAAGACTGGAAAATTGCTCAAGTCACACCAACTCCGAAAAAGGAAAGTAGGAGTACGCTGAATTACAGGCCTATATCACTAACATCGATTAGCAGTAGGGTTTTGGAACATATGCTGTATTCGAACATTATGAAGTACCTCGAAGAAAAGATGTATTGACACATAGTCAACAAGGATTCAGAAAATATCATTCTTGTGAAACACAACTAGCTTTTTATACTCGTGAAGTAGTAAGATGTCAAATTGATTCCATATTTTTATATTTCTAGAAGGCTTCCAACACCGTTCCTCACATGTGTCTTCTAACCAAAAGGCGTGCCTGCGGAGTACCGCCTCAGTTGTGCGACTGTATTCCTGATTTCCTGTCAGAAAGGTCACAGTTCGTAGTAATAGACGGAAAGTCATTGAGTAAAATAGAAGTAATATCTGTCGTTCCCCAAGGAAGTGTTGTTGGCCCTCTATTGTTCCTGGTCTATATTATCGACATAGGAGACAATCTGAGTACCCGTCTTAGATTGTTTGCAGACGACGCTGTCATTTACCGTCTTGTAAGATCCTCACATGATCAAAACGACTTGCAAAATGATTTAGATAAGACATATGTATGGAGCGAAATATGGCAATTGACCCTGAATAAAGAAAAGTGTGAAGTTAATTCACATGAGAACTAAAAGAAATCTGCCAAATTTTTATTACGCGGTAAGTCACACAAGTCTGAAGGCTGTAAATTCAGCTAAACACTTAAGGATTACAGTTACAAATAACCTAAATTGGAACGATCACATAGATAATATTGTGGGTACAGCAAACCAAAGAATTGGCAGAAGACTTAGGAGGTGCAACAGGTCTACTAAAGAGACTGCTTACACCAAGCTTGTCCGCCCTACTCTGGAGTATTGCTGTGCGGCGTGGGATCTACATCAGGTGGAACTGACGGATGACATCGAAAAACTATAAAGAAGGGCAGTTCGTTTTGTATTATCGCGAAATACGGGAGATAGTGTCACAGACATGATACGTGAATTGGAGTGGCAATCATTAAAACAAAGGCGTTTTTCGTTGCGACGGGATTTTCTCGTGAAATGTCAATCACCAGTTTTCTCCTTCGATTGGGAAAACATTCTGCTGGTACCCATCTACAGAAGGAGAAATGATCATCACGATAAAATAAAAGAAATCAGGGCTTGCACAGGAAAATGTAAGTGCTCGTTTTTCCCGCTTGCGGTTCGAGAGTGGAACGGTAGAGAGCCAGCTTAAAGGTGACTTGAAGGTGGTTCATTGAACCCTCTGCCGGGCACTTAATTGTGAATAGCAGAGTAATCACGTAGATGTGTAGATGTAGATATTAGGAAACTAACCTCCAGACAGCTGTAGTGAGGCCAGTAGCATACTGGTAAGGAACGTGTCAAAAAACAAAGTGTGAAGCTGTAGCTTGTCACTGGGGCAAGTGGAGAGACAGTTCTCAATCACTAGCTAATGTTAGGTACCTGAAACTAACTGTAGACCTGAAGATGATACTTTCAGTTTCGAAACCAGTCTTGGAATATGTTTAGAAAAATTACCAGCTACTGAAGCGGATTTTAATTCTAAAAACACGTTTCCCAGTTGCTTATGTTCACCTGACCAACTATTTCGTATAACAGGGATACTCAGAGAAACTGAACGTGAATCCTCGAAAGAAAGACGTATTTCTGACAATCTCTGTTGGGAAAATTCAGAGAATATGTGTTCGAGAAAGAACCAACGTCCTAGCCGCAGTGGTAACACCGGATCAGATCCCGTCAGATCACCGAAATCAAGTGCTATTAGGCATGTCTAACACATGGATGGGTGATTGTCCGGCCTACTGAGCGCTATTGGCCAGTGGGATGCATTCAGCCCTTGTCAGGCCAACTGAGGAGCTGCTTGATTGAAATGTAGCGGCTCGAGTCACGAAAACTGACAACGGCCGGGAAAGCAGTGTGCAGCCTACATGCCCCTACATATACTATTGATCAAAAGCATCCAGACCCCCAAAAAACATATTAGGTGCATTGTGCTTCCACCTACTGCTAGGTACTGCATATCAGTGGCCTCAGTAGTCATTAGACATCTTGAGAGAGCAGAATGGGACGTACCGCGGAACTTGCGGATTTCGAACGTGGTCAGATGAATGGAGCCCGTATGGCTAGCCGCGCGGTCTAACGCGCTGCTTTCCAAACGGGAAGGTGTGCCGGTTCCCGGCAAGAACCTGCCCGCAGGATTTGTCTGGAGGTCCGGTGTGCCGGCCCGACTGTAGATGGTTTTTAAAGCGGTTTTCACCTGCCTCGGCGAATGAGGTCTGGTTCCCCTTATTCCACCTAAGTTATTCATTGTCAGCGACTGCTGCGCTAACACTGTCTCCACGCACACTACACCATAATTACTCCGCTACGCAACACGCGTCTGGTGCGATACGTTCATTCCCATTGAGGGGGGGGGGGGGGCACTTGGGGCCGAACCGCACAATAACCCTGGGTTCGATGTGGGGCGGCAGTGCTGTGGGTCGTCTGCTGTGGCTTGTTGTGGGGTTGCGGACAACTGTGGGCTACAGCGGGACGAAGCCTCTCCGTCGTTTCTAGGGCCCCAGATCGATAGACAATACACTGACACACACAGGTCATTGGGTGTTCCTTGTGTCATATGTCTGTACGCAACATCTCCCCTCTTTTCAAAATCCTTACGTCCACTGTTTCCGATGTGATAGTGAAGTAGAAACGTGAAGGGACCAGTACAGCACAAAAGCCTGCAGACCGACCTCGTCTGTTGACTGACAGAGACCACTGACAGTTGACGAGGGTCTTAATGTGTAATAGATAGACATCTATCCTGACCATCACACGGAAATTCCAAACTGCATCAGGATCCCCTGCAAGTAGGCTATGACAGTCAGGCGGGAGGTGAGAAAACTGGGATTTTATGGTCGAGCGGCTGCTCATAAGCCACACATCACACTGGTAAGTGCCAAACAATGCCTTGCTTAGCGCAAACAATGGACGATTGAACAGCGTAAAAACTTCGTATGGAGTGCACAATATGGCGATCCGATGGTAGGGTGTGGGTATGGCGAATGCCAGGTGAAAGTCATCTGCCAGTGTGTGTAGTGCCAAAAATAGATTTTGGAGGCGGTCGTGATATAGTGTGGTCGTGTTTTTCATGAAGGGGGCTTGCACCTCTTGTTGTTTTGTGTGGCACTATCATAGCACATGCCTACTTTGATGTACCTTCTCGCTTCTCTCTGTTGAAGAGCGATTCGGGGATGGCGATTGCACCTTTCAACACGATAAAGCACCTGTTCGTAATACACGGCCTGTGGCGCAGTGGTTACACAACAATAACATCCCTATAATGGACTGGCCTCCACAAAATCCTGACCTGAATCCTACAGAACACCTTTGGGATGTTTTGGAACGCCGACTTCGTGCTGGGCCTCACCGACCGAAATAGATACCTATCCTCCGTGCAGCACTCCGTGAAGAATGGGCTACCGTTCCCCAACAAACCTTCCAACACCTGACTGAATATGTGCCTGCGAGAGTGGAAGCTGTCATCAAGGCTAAACGTGGGTCAACACCATACTGAATTCCAGCATTACGGATGGAGGGCGCCACAAACTTATAAGTCATTTTCAGCCAGGTGTCCAGATGCTTTTGATGACATAGTGTATCCTCATCTAATAATACACGGCTGGTCGGTACCATGGGGTCTTCCGAGGCCTGGACCGACGAAGAGTCTTAGTATTCGACGGAGACTGCGCGACCATTACGTTGCCACCATCTTTCATTTGGATCATGAGAGTAAGATATGGGAGATCAGGGTGCCAACAGAGGCATGTAGACCGTTATGTTTCTCTTCGTCCACTACGTGAAATGAATTGGAAAGAAAATCGATAACATTGGTCTGATGTTCCATTCGCCATGCGCTGTACACCGACGTGCGGAATATGATTGTAGATATAGTATTATTAGCTGTCTTAATAGACCATTTGTCGCTTAATTACTTCACTGGCCACCTGGCTTCAGGGAATTTACAACAGTAATGACGCCACGGGCTGTAACTGTAGACTAGGCTGACAGGAGATCACTGTCCGATCTGACAGTAAAGCCGAGGAGAGCAACAGCAACCTGATACTGGGAGGGCGCAGGTGTCCGCTGCTGACGCCAGGGCAGTGGGCAGGCCGGCTCAGACGTCTCCGGTTCGCCGCCCACGACAGAGATATCAGTTATAATGCCAGCCGACGGTGGATGGGGAGGGGGGGAAGGAAGGGAGAGGTAGCGGTGACGGATTACGGCGCCTGTGCCGGCGCGTCCCAGGGGGAGCGTCCCCGACAGCACCGACACCTCTCAAATCCCCAAGAGATGCAGGCTCCTAGCAGGCAGCTCTCTGACTGGCACTTCACAGTCACTACTGCTCTGATACTCACTAGCATTTACACCGCGATCCTACTCAGAAGAACGATCTAGTCCAGTGGTTGCCCGGATTGTGAAGCTTCTGAATCACCATACCGTTTTCAAATCATACTGTGAACTCTGAAAAGAATGTAGGACAGGAAAAATAATGTAAAAAGTATCTTAATATGTTTATCGCCAATTAGCTTACATTTCTTGTAAATGTGAAATTTATTTTAATTAAACTGTATACACGAAGAAGATATTGTTGTTGTTGTGGTCTTCAGTCCTGAGACTGGTTTGATGCAGCTCTCCATGCTACTCTATCCTGTCCAAACTTCATCTCCCAGTACCTACAGCAGCCTACATCCTTCTTAATCTGCTTAGTGTTTTCATCTCTTGGTCTCCCTCTACGATTTTTAACCTCCACGCTGCCCTCCAGTACCAAACTGGTTATCCCTTGATGCCTGAGAACATGTCCTACCAACCTATCCCTTCTTCTAGTCAAGTTGTGCCACAAACTCCTCTTCTCTCCACTTCTATTCAATACCTCCTCATTAGTTATGTGATGTACCCATCTAATCTTCAGCATTCTTCTGCAACACCACATTTCGAAAGCTTCTACTCTCTTCTTGCCCCAACTATTTATCGTCAATGTTTCACTTCCATACATGGCTACACTCCATAAAAATACTTTAAGAAACGACTTCCTGACATTTAAATCTATACTCCATGTTAACAAATTTCTCTTCTTCAGAAACGCTTTCCTTCCCATTACCAGTCTACATTTTATATCCTCTCTACTTCGACCATCATCAGTTATTTTGCTCCCCAAACAGCAAAACTCCTTTACTACTTTAAGTGTCTCATTCCCTAATCTAATTCCCTCAGCATCACTCGAAGTAACTCGACTACATTCCATTATCCTCGTTTTACTTTTGTTGATTTTCATCTTATATACTCCTTTCAAGGCACTGTCCATTCCGTTCAACGGCTCTTCCAAGTCCTTTGCTGTGTCTGACAGAATTACAATGTCATCGGCGAACCTCAAAGTTTTTATTTCTTCTCCATGGATTTTAATACCTACTCCGAATTTTTCTTTTGTTTCCTTTACTGCTTGCTCAATATACAGATTGAATAACATCGGGGAGAGGCTACAATCCTGTCTCACTCCCATCCCAACCACTGCTTCCCTTTCATGTCCCCCGACTCTTATTACTGCCATCTGGTTTCTGCACAAACTGTAAATAGCCTTTCGCTCCCTGTATTTTATCCCTGCCACCTTTAGAATTTGAAAGAGAGTATTCCAGTCAACATTGTCAAAAGCTTTTTGTAGTCTACAAATGTTAGAAATGTAGGTTTGCCTCTTCTTAATCTGGCTTCTAAGATAAGTCGTTGGGTCAGTATTGTCTCACGTGTTCCAATATTTCTACGGAATCCATACTGATCTTCCCCGAGGTCGGCTTCTACCAGTTTTTCCATTCGTCTTGAAAGTATTCGCGTTAGTATTTTGCAGCTGTGACTTATTAAAATGATAGTTCGGTAATTTTGACATCTGCCAACACCTACTTTCTTTGGGATTGGAATCATTATATACTTCATGAAGTGTGAGGTTATTTCGCCTATCTCATACATTTTGCTCACCAGATGGTAGAGATTTGTCAGGAATGGCTCTCCCAGTGCTGTCAGTAGTTCTAATGGAATGTTGTCTACCCCCGGGGCCTTGTTTCGACTTAGGTCTTTCAGTGCTCTGTCAAACTCTTCACGCAAGAAGGTAGGGAAACTGAACTGTACACAAGAAAGCAAATGAAGGTAGCAATATACTGCAAATGTAAGAGCAGATTTTTTATTATACTTATTTGAAATGAATGACACTTTTTTTTAGTCACCAACTAGTTTTTGACTATATAAGACTAGGTAGGAGCTGCCGATCGAATACAGATGTCCAAGTGTTTATCAGTTTATCTGCTTCCGTAGTAGTTTTTCATAAATAACGCCTCAGTTGCTGCTTTATCCTTTGAGTAATTGTCTTAAAAGTCCGTTGATGAGCAATTTGTTCGGATTTCATCTGTCTTGCCTTCCCTTTCCTTAGAGCAGAATCCACTGAAAAATCATAGTCAATCCATGACTGAACGGTTTTGAAGTGATGTCCGACATTACCTTTTTTCACGGCTGATACACTTGCATAACACAGTAAGCACACATATTTTTCTCTTCCTAGGTAACGAGGTAATCATTTTCCAATTCTGTAATAAAGTTATAAGTTTATTTTAAATTTTTGATTACACACGCTATCGATAGAACAAACCTAGGTTAGCATCAATCCACGTTAGCCAACGCCTGACTGACACACGAAAAGCAGAATGTACAAAATCTCAAGCGTGTGTAGTCAACTACGAGACTCACTATGTAGTATTCTTGTCTGACAAGGGCAGTTGCGCCAGAGGTACAAGCTGTTGTTGTCATGAGCGCGGTCTAGCCGACGTGTGAGTAGAGTAACCCAGGTTAACTACATGAGGAGTACCGCAAGCTACTGGTAATTCACGATCGAGGGTTTAGCGAACATTGCTGTACTACAGTACTTGCATTCCAAGACGTGCTTCCTCTCTGAATTTGAAACGTACACCATATCTGAAATCCTTTCTTCCTTATCTAGACGAAAGTCTTAGAAAACTCGTTCGTGGATCACTGTCGAAACTCAATCTAATACTGTCTTACTGAACTGTTTCCTTGGCGTCTGGTGGCGTGATGAGTGTCCCTCTAGCTTGTTTCTATAGCACATAAAGTGTCTGTGTCTTGGCTAATATAGGGAATTTGATGATGGGATATATCGTAAGGCACCAAGGACTCGCCAGCAGATGGAGGGAGGTACATATTGTAGATGGAGACCAGGTTCAAATGAATGTACGGGTGCACAGATCAGGCTAGCGTGGTGAGCCGCATCAAACCAGTTCTCGGAATGAGGATACAACACTATGTAAAGGAGTTTTCCAAATTACACTACCTGAATCATCGGTGTGAAGGAGTTTTCGGTGCTATTTTGATGTCATTTTTTAAGAAACAAACGGTCATGATCTTTTTAGCGATCGACCTGCGGATAGTTCCATCTCCCAACTGCCTGTCCCAGAATTCAGGTCACCTGGTTGATCAAACCTGAGTAGTTGCTGAAAATATTTAACATCTAGGCCGTTTCCGGTGAGTGAATGTTAATGTTGCGGTAAAAAAAAAGAAAAAAAGATCATTTCACCTGCTAACATAGAAGACCTCAACAATGTGTCGGTAATAGTGAATTTTTAAGATGTACGCAAAGTAAATGTATTTGAAAAAGAGGAAAATGAAGAAGGGAAAAATGGGTTATTTCTGCAATTGACACTCACGATTTTTTCGGAAAACCTAAATTTGATATCAATATTCCATTCGTAAAATAAACACATGCGCTCAAAGGTAATGAAGAAAAGGGCATTACGCCCACAGTTTCTCACGTTATTTACAGATTTGTTGTGTGAATAGCGCGGAAGGAAGAGCCAAGCGTAGCATATCTATAAGAGGTCAAATTCTTTGTGAGCCATGTTGCTGAAAATGTGAGCCTTACGATTGTAGCACCACGCTTTTAGTTTGTGTCGAATGAAACAGATGTACTGAATATTGGTGAAGATCTAAGTGAAACAGATGTCTACAAAAAGTAAGAGGTGAAACTGTGATGTGGAGAAGAGTACGAAATGAAAGATTTAGAGGAAAACTTACGAAAAAGTTGCGTTCGAATTTAAATGACTTGAATTTTAAAGGGTAACAACCAAGTGCTCATAATGAAAAATAACAGTGGTCCTAAACCAAGTTTTGCTTAACCTTTAATAATTTTCATGGGAAGATTTCAAAAATCATGCTAAACAGAGTACTGTAGTGAAAAATGAAGTGTCACATGGTACGGGCCTCCTGGCGGGTAGACCTGATCACCTGGTGCAAGTCTTCTGAGATGACGCCACTTCGGCGACTTGCTCGTCGATGGTGATGAAATGAGGATAAAAAAGACACGAACACCAAGTCCCTAAGCGACGAAAATCCCCAACCCATTCGAGAATCGAACCCGGGCCCCCCCGAATGACACGCCAGCACCCTGTCCACCCAGCTACGGTGGCAAACACAGCAGTTGTAAACTCGAGAAACTAATCAAGACATCACGTAACATGAAAATTCTCAGTGGCATCGCCCCACTTGGGCTCCAAAATGTAGTTAATCGAAAATTAATTTATGATACCACATACCATGAACATTTCTAATGAAATAATCACACTAAGGACGCCAGCAATTAAATGACATCAATAATTAAATTAAATCAGAAACAAGAGGTTATGAGATTAAGGCTCTTCGCAGTGTGTCCATTTTTAACCTAGGTGAAGGCATGCTCCGTCCTACCCCTGTGCAGTTCCAGAATGACTCCAGTGTCAGCGAATCGAGCACTTGTCACATAACGTCCAGCCTGCTTTCTCCTGCGTCTCCTGCGGGTGTGAGTCGGCGAAGAAGGCCCCAGGTGGAGCTATCACAATTCGATCTGAAAATTTGTCTAATAAACAGTTTTTAGAGTTAGAAAGCAATTTAAAACCATTTGAACTAGAGATTAGGTGACATTAGCATCAGTGTTCCTGGAACTCTGACTTCATCGCATCTGGACACTTAACTAAGGGCATGTTACTGTCCTGTTAAGGCCACATAGGTGACATTAGCATCAGTGTTCCTGGAACTCTGACTTCATCGCATCTGGACACTTAACTAAGGGCATGTTACTGTCCTGTTAAGGCCACACATGACCCCGAAATCCCCTGTGCCCGTGCAACTCCTGCCACCAGTTATCACAAAATTTAATTTCATTCAGTGCTGTTTAACACACAATTCCGAATATTTTATGTGTAGTATTCACATATGTACTCAGAGGTGCCCGAAAAGTATGATACCACACGCGTGTTACATATGCATCATGTATAGCATTGGCTCCATTGTGACACACCAGAGTAATGTCGCATCATCAACAGTTAATTTTGTGATCACCATTTGCTGCCTGTAATTTGTGTTGAGAGTAGTGTGCATTTAAGTGTCTCAATGATATACACTGTTTCCCTCCAAAAGATTAACGTGAGACACTTGGTTCTTAGAGCATGCGTGTGACATATTCTATACTTTGCTCTGAAGTATCCAAGCGAACTGCGCGCTGACACAACGCTGAAGTGTAATTACTGTCATTCGAATGCGTGGTCGTCATCATGTCAACATGCTCTTTGCCAGTCACCAGCGGCTCCTTTGCCTTCAGCCTATTTTCTATGTGCTCTGCAGTTCGTAAGGGTGTTATCAATACCAGATTAGTTATGGTATTGTTCCATTTACGTGAGTTTCATTCCAATACTCTCCAAATATTTATGTAGGACACTTCGACATAATCGTGTGTGTATGATATATTTTCTTCTGTTCTAATAGGTATCCGAACTTTGTAAAACAAAACTACATCACCCATGATTCCCCTTATTCAGTCATAGCTCCACAGCTACCAACCAGCTCAGTTTCCATTCTAGGCCTGGTACTTTTTTTTGGGGTCATCAGACTTCTGTCTGGTTTGATGGGGCCTGCCACGAATTAACCTCCTGTGTCATCCTCTTCATATCGGTGTAGCACTTGCAACATACACCCTCACTTATTTTTAGGATGTATTCCAATCTGTGTCTTCCTCTACAGTTTTTACTCTCTACAGCTTCCTCTAGTGCGATGGAAGTCATTAACTCATGTCTTAACAGATGTCCTGTCATCCTGCCCCTTCCCCTGCTCAGTGTTTTCCACATATTCCTTTCCTCTCCGATTCTGTGCAGAACCTTCTCATCTCGTTCCCTACCACTCCACTTAATTTTCAACAATCGTCTGTAGCACCACATCCCAAATGCTTCGATTCTCTTCTCTTCCAGTTTTTCCACAGTCCATATTTCAGTAACATAGAATACTGTACTCCAGACGTACATTCTCAGAAATTTTTTCCCCAAATTAGGCCATGTTTGGTACTAGTAGACTTCTCTTGGCCAGGAATGCACTTTTCCCATTGGTAGTCTGCTTTTGATGTCCTCCTAGCTTCGTCGGTCATTGGTTATTTTACTTCCTAGGTAGCAGAATTTTTTAACGTTACCTACTTTGTGACCATCAATTCTGGTGTTAAGTTTCTCGCTGTTCTTATTTCTGCTACTTCTCATTAGTTTCGTCTTCCTCCGATTTCTTCGGAAGTACTCATTAGACTGTTCATTCTGTTCAGCTGATCCTGTAATTATTCTTCACTTTCACACAGTATAGCATCGTCATCAGAGAATCTTATCATTGATATCCATTCACCTTGAATTTTAATCCTGCTCTTGAAACGTTCTGTTACTTCCATCATTGCTTCTTCGATACACAGATTGGACAGTAGGGGTGAAAGACTACATCTCTGCCGTACACCTCTTTTAACCCGAGAACTTCGTTCTTGGTCGTCCATTCTTAGTATTCCCTCTAGGCTCTTGTACATATTGTATATTATCCGTCTCTCCCTACAGCTTACACCTATTTTTCCAAGATTTTCGAACATCTTGCACCATTTTACATTGTCGAACGCTTTTTCCAGGTCGACAAATCCTATGAACGTGTTCTGATTTTTCTTGTTTCCGTTATCAACTGTAAAGTCAGAATTGCTTCTCTGGTGCCTTTACCTTTCCTAAAGCCAAACTGATCGTCAATTAACACATCCTCAATGTTCTTTTCAATTCTTTTGTATATTATTCTTTTCAGTAGTTTGGATGCCTGAGCTGTTAAGCTGATTGTGCGATAATTCTCGCACCTGTCAGCTCTTGCAGTGTTCGTAATGGTGTGGATGATATTCTTCCAACGGTATGTCGCCAGACTCAAACATAGTCGTTTGAATAGTCGTTTTGTTGCCACTTCCACAACGATTTTAGAAATTCGGATGGAATGCTATGCATCCCTTCTACCCTATTTGATCTGAAGTCCTCCAAACCGCTTTTAAATTCTGATTCTAATACTGGATTCCCTGTCTCTTCTAAGTCGACTTCCGTTTCTTCTTCTATCACATCAGACAATTCTTCCCTCTCATGGAAGCTTCAATTTACTCTTTCTACCTATCCGCTCTCTCCTCTGCATCTAACAGTGGAATTCCAGTTGCCCCATTAACTTTAATACCCTTGCTTATAATGTCACCTAAAAAAAAAGCTTTACCTTGCAACTGAAGGCTGAATTTCTAATTGTCTGAACAATTCACGGTCTGAAGCGCTGCATTATGTTAAAGATTTGTAAATTCACGAATCTTTTGAACAACAATAACCGTAACTTAATTAACGGCTAAATCAGCACATAGGGGCATGTAATCAAATTCATGCAAGTTGCACTTGCAATCGAAGAGCAAAATGAGTCCATTCACCGACAAAACAAAACGATAGAAGAGATACGCGAAACTCTCGTTCAAGAGGAACATGAAATCAGCAAAAATTTTATTGCTCACGTAGAAAAATACATAGACAATTGCTGCAGTAAAATTTTCGGTGATCTTAAAAACCTTACGAGACATGGAAACACAGATTCAATGCGATTTTACAGAGCATACGACTCAAATAGATACTTGTTTGAGTCAACAACACGAATAACACGAATAAGACATACCGACCCGTCACCAGTGGGTTTCAACAACTAGAACTAGATACTGATTCTACCGCAGTCAAATCTGACATATGCAAACTTAACAAGCGTGCAAAGAAATTACAGAAGCAAACCGACGAGAATGACACCAACAATAGCGCTCAAATTTCATCAGTTACATAAAAACTTGGTGACCTTTCGAACAGAGTAGAAATTTTAGAAAGTAATACCAATTCTGTATCTGAAAACACATTGCATTCTTCTCTCATTCAGTCTGAACAATTTCAGTCTATGAACCGCGTTATTAATGAGCTGAACTCACACAGCAATGCTCTGAATTGTAAAGTTAACGGTTTTCACCAAGAAACTGCCGCGTTAAAAGATAAGACATCATACAGTCAAGTACATGGTAACCTCCAATATAATCAGACGTAACAATTTGACACCACACCGCTAGAACACAGTCTTGGCACATTACGGCGTGTGAGAGAATTAGACGCGGAACAACAATAATGAACCGATACAAAATTTCCTAGAGGATGGTTTCGGTTACAAGCATTTACTGTCATTTCGTAAGTTCAAAGTATTCCGCGATAACTAAACAGACTGGGTGCAAAAGTTTTCATTCTCGTCACCACCTAATTGGCCCATTACCCATAAATTAGAAATTATTTGCAGTTTTTTGGAGAGCGAGCTCACCACTAGGATGCGCCCCACTACAAAACTGCTACTCGTTAGAAAAAATTCAAAATACCATCTAATCAGTTTATTGGTCGGATACTAGAGAACGAGGAATTAAAGATCAGTTAATCAGTTTACCGCCCTTTGGAAATTTTTACTTTCCAATTATTACGGAATTGGTTCAACAAAATCAACACCTTACTGAGCCTTACAGTAAATCAGCATCAATATAGCTATGCATCTCTAAATTAACGCGTTCATTACGAGTCTCCCTGTCAACGGGGCAACCAAAAGAAAGCATTCCTGAATTTCGCAATCTCTTACAGCTTTTGGAAGTACAACATTATGACAATTTCATATTAAAACTCATCAAGAAATTTTAACGGCGGACGTAATATGTGGTTTAGGGATGGCAACAACTTTCAGATTAATTTTCACAGACTCTAAATGTTAATCATCAGTATTCACAAAACCAACAACAGCACCAACAGTTTGGCATCAACAACCAGAATTTTCAACAACAGTGTCACCAACAAACCCAGCAAATGGGTAATTCCAGATAACAATATTCTTAGCAAGTTCAACCCACTTTCAGAGAGTCGCCACGAACTTTCGTGACCACGCAACAGCATTGCAATAATACTGCACCACAAGCTAAGAATTTCGTGTATAGAAACAAGACATAGTATTTCGACCGAAATGATCCATATCAGACTAACAATCGAAGAGGTCATACTCAAAATTTTCAGCTTAATTATGGCAATAACAACTTTTTACAGCATCAAAGACAATTTCAACTACTCCCTCCACTTACGGTGGATGAACACGACGTACCTTTATACCCACCTCAAAACCCTAATGCCACAGTAGCAGAATGGTACAAATTATTGAGATGCCACACAAGCTTCGACAAGCAGTCAAGGTCCGAGTACTAGATGACTAGAGGACAACCCCGTTGTTTTAGGTTGCAACGACGATCAGCAATTAGCTCCTTACGAAACAGTAACTGAAAATGTAATTACTTTCGAGGACATTAGAGAAAAGCTTTTACAAGAAAAAAATCAGACTAAGAAGATAGCTTCTCACTTCATCTTGAAATAGAAATAGGTAAACATAGATTTACCGCTGTGATAGTCTCAGGTTCGCCTGTTGCTAAGTGGTGCTCATTTAATAAGTGTAGCCACGATAATTCCTGTACAACTTTTCCACTGAGAAAAACAGAAGAACGTGGGGCAGTTTCTAGCAAAGACGTCGACATAAAATTTCAAAAACCTTTTACCTTTCTTTGTACATGCTCACACGTTTTATTCTAATTTTTGGATTGTTCCCTTACTCAAATTCGAAAATTTATTGCAAGGACAATCGGACCGAACTGCTGAAGTCGTCGCCCTAAGCATACACACTACTTAATCTAAATCAAACCAACTTACACTAAGGACAACACGCCCACCCATGCCCGAGATAGGATTCGAACCTCCGACGCCTTAGACTGCACGGCTACCCCACGCAGCCTGTTCCCTTACTCACCACCGACGTAATGTTAGGTATGCGCCTTCTGATCGAACATAGAGCTACCTTGGATTTCAATAACTTGTACCTCATATTAAATGAAAGTGTCAACCAGGTTACTTAGGAATCTCACCAAACCTTATGATTTGAGGAACAAA
The DNA here is from genome assembly GCF_021461385.2 of Schistocerca piceifrons. Lineage (NCBI taxonomy): Eukaryota > Metazoa > Arthropoda > Insecta > Orthoptera > Acrididae > Schistocerca > Schistocerca piceifrons. The sequence goes on from NC_060139.1 coordinate 407,989,610, forward strand.
ACGTCAATAGAGCTGAACTTTTTTCGGTTACCAGAAATACCAGACGATATGGAATACGACTGTGAACAAACAATTACCAACAAGGTTCAAATGGTTGAAAGGACTCTGAGCACTATGGGACTTAACATCTATGGTCATGAGTCCCCTAAAACTTAGAACTACTTAAACCTAACTAACCTAACGACATCACACAACACCCAGTCATCACGAGGCAGAGAAAATCCCTGACCCCGCCGGGAATCGAACTCGGGAACCCGGGCGCGGGAACCGAGAACGCTACCGCATGACCACGAGCTGCGGACCACCAACAAGGTAAGTGGAAGCCAAGCAACAACTGATGACGAACGGTAACAATTACATGACATTTTACGTCAGCATTCATGAGTATTTGATAACATTTCAGGTAATATGATAGGTATTTTGTATGAATTTCAGGCGAGACCTAACATTATTTCTAATTTAAACATTATTCGATATCATTTATTTATAGAAAACAGGTAAAACGAAAACTTCAAGCCATGCTCGACCAGCTGTTAGTCAGTACGTAATTCCACTACACACTGTTGCTAAAAAGGAAGGATCATTACGCCTTGTTCTCGATTCATGCCACAGCAACGACATTATAGTAACGGAAACTGATCGAACGCAGACTTTAGACAACTTGTTACAGAAATTTCATGGTACATCTGTTTATTCAACATCAGATCTGAAGGCGGGTTTTTGGTAGATTGAATTTCACCCCAACCGAAGAAAATACACGACATTTTTCCGTTTTGGCTACTACTATGAGTTTTGCAAACTACTGTATTATATTGCAAACTGCTGTATTCACAGGATGTACGAAATCAGTAATACCGGCCGAATTGAAAGACAGAATAACAGCGTACGTTTCTCACATTTTAATTGTGGAATCCACTTGGTCTGACCAAAATAATACTCCTCAAGCTTTACTCCAGACATTGCTTCAGCAAGGCCTCACAGTTAAACCGAGTGAATTCCAATCTGGTAAAACGTCTGTTAAATTTCTAGGTCATGTCATTTCTGCCGACGGCATAGCGCACTACCCAGAAAAAAACTACAGGCATTTCGAGATATTACGATTCCCCACTTCAAACAAGCAACTTCATAGCTTCCTAGGACTGATCAACTATTTCGTCGCTCAGTTCATTATTCTGCACTGTATTCCCCGAGATTGTGTCTAGTAACAGACGAAAATGATAATCGGACATGAGATGAATTCTTGAATCTTAACCATCCACTGGTGAATGCACCGATACTATCACACCCTGAAGCCACTAAGAACTTTTCGATCGATACTGACAGTTCCAATACAGCACTCGATGTATACGTTTTCCAAAAGGTAGAAGAAGATGATATCATAGTTATTAGAAGCATTTCATTTGCGAACCACATACTACCTGCTGCAGAATGCAGCAATTCGAATACAGAGTTGGGAACCTTATCTGTAATTTGGGCCTTTACTAAATTTAGACCCCTTTGTATGGAAGACGTACCACTGTTTATACTGACCACCATGCTATTCAATATCTGCTTTCAGTGAAATTTTCTCACGACAGCCTTGGACGATGTAAGTTATATTTATTAATATTTGACTTAATCGTAATCCATATTCCCAATTCTCAAAACGTGGTAGCTGAGAGGTAAAAATATATCTACACATTTCAGGAAATTATTAACTGCATTCCACATGATTCTTCATTGTTGTCTCTGAACATGGTATTAAAGAATGATGAACTATCAAACAAATTTAAGGAATCAGTTGCATTTCCTGCTTCACGACCACTACGTCACCATGAAATCATTGACATCGGAGTCAACAATATTTAGCGAGCAGTTGAACGAAGAAAGAAATATCATAAACAGAAAGTCATCTTTGCAGATTTAAAATCAGTCAAAAATTATTAGTACGTACAATTCATCTTTCTAGCAAAGCCAAAAATAGGAGCCACAAGTTCGAGTTGCTGGGAAGTAGTCCATTAGTCCATACAGAAACTTTGCATATTAAAGGTCACAAGGTAACCATCATCTCAGTAATGTAAAACATTTTATTGAATGATACCATTTTTTTTCCTGATTGTGACGATATTTGATACTATGCTGTCACAGCGTGACATTATAATTCCTTTTGCATTTTTCTTCTACTGTTCTAGCAATTTTATTTTCGCTATGTACTACGTATTTGTTATTTGTCTTGTAACTTAGCGCCATTTCATGCACTACTATTTTTTTACAAATGGCCACCATTTAGGTAGAAACGAGATATCACATGTTTACTTTATATTGTTATTACTATTTATTCATCATGCTCATTCACTGTTTCAGAACAAGTTGTTATCATGTTAAGTAAAATAGAAAGAAGTTAACATATATACAATTTGAAGTATCGAGGATAAGCAACACGTCAATGAGAAATGAACGAAACAAGTGCAAGGAAGGTCTTGCTTCAACATATACCAACGTATTTTTACTTCTTGAGGGCTTCACAGCCAGAAACACAGCACAAACTTAAGGATAACATCCGTATTCTACAAACTCATTTATATGCTATCAATTATAAATTCTTTTTCAGCATTCTACATGAATACTGTAGCAATACCATGAATGACATGTACTAAGGACTTTTCTAAATATACTAGATGTAAGTTTCAATTTGATTATGGTAATATTTTATGATATTATAACAAAGAAGACACAATCATGTGCTACTAATTTTAATAGATTGAATGAAAAGGAGAAACTAAAGAAAAGTGATCACACAGATGTGACACTGTTGTAATGAGAAATTTATTATGACAATCTGAAGTTAATGAAAACGCACTAATGGATTAATGGAGGTATAGGTACGTTTTTTCTAATTATTGTAGAAGAACATGATATGATGTGGTATGTATTACTCCTTATGCTACAAAGAAAACATTTGCTTTTGAATGACAAAGTAGTGATGCGTGTTCCAATTGATACACTGCACTTTTCTTAACGAATGATACTTTTACATGAAATGTACACTGACATTTAGCACCTGTTGATGTTACTTTTGTTTGCATTAACAACTGAACATAAATTCCTCGTGCTTTACAGGTACAATGATCCATTTCTCATCACTCATTTTTTTCTTTTGTATGCTTTGCAATCTATGCTTATACTATATATGCTTCTAGTTGTTAAGGATACAGGGGGTACTTTTCCGGTTAAATATTATGTAAAAATCAATACCAATTTCTTTCAGGCTCTGTTTATAACATGTATTTTTTACAGATTTTTTGTTGATGTCAGCACACTTTCTAAATAAATTAGAAGCACTTTGAACATTTTTGAACCTTCTTAGGGTTATTAAAAAATTACAAAGACATTGACGGCATTTTTTCCCAAAATGCTTCCTCAGATTGAGGTACCACTAAATCAAATGTTATACATTTGAAGGAGACTACATTTTTACCAGATATGCATGACGAGATCGCTGAGGCCTTGCACCTATTTAATTCCACCTATTATTTATATTACAAGGGTAAAAAATATCAGATATTAAATTTTTATATTTATATTTTTTCCTAACAAAAATGTTATTTTTATGTAATTTAGTTGATTCTGCAACAAAGCTTAGGTATACTACTTAACTATGGACTATTGAATGCAGGGCGGTAATCATTAGGTTCTGACACCTGATGCAGTGCGACCAGTTGACAGCAAGGAATTGTAAAGCCTGTCGCCCAGTAGAAGAGAGACAAGTTGTTATATATTCCACTAATAATAATAATAATAATAATAATAGCTGTGAAATAACACTGTGAATTTAAGATACACATCTACCAATAAACGTCAGCCTTCTCTCTGCTTTGGAAGTTATGTGCAGTGCTGCTGCTCTACAGGTGGCTGGCCGGCGCCGAACTCAGCACTTGTTTCTCCTCTGTCAGTCAGCCAGCCAGCCCAAGCATAGTGTACTGCCAATATACTGAGACATGCCACAGCTATTTCTTTTTTCTCTTTTTGTGGTACAAATTGCTGGGAAAGTAGCTAACCATCACAATTCCTGTTACCACTGCCAGAATGTGCTGTTAAAACACGTCTATTGGAAGTATGTTATTTGCATTTCTGGAATTTGTACGTGTTATTGATGTCTCAGACGCTAAGCTACAGTTCTCAATTGCTTATTATTCACGTGCACTCTTTGGTCGGAGCAGCTGTATCGCTGAGAGATTTCCTTGTTTCTGTCATCGCCGCTGGGCAGCAATGAGCGCGGGACTTCTATCGTTAGAGCAGTGAGACAGACGTCAAGGAAAGGACTCATGGCAAAGAGGTTAAGTGCATCTGTGTTTAAGTAAAATACTTTGTATTTGAATATTGTGAAACAGACGAGAAGGATTTGGTTAGTGATTCAGAATGCAAAGAGTATGGAGAGGAATGAAGGCAATATTTTTATGTATTGTCATTGCAGTCGCGTTGTTAGGTTTCGTTGTCGAATAAGACATCCTTATCAGAGAACTTCAGAATTTTCTTTAAAGACTGAATAAATTTCACAGCAAGGTATCTGTCAAGTTCATTACTGATTTGTCCAACATTAGAGAAAGTGTGAACTTACTATCAATGAGATGTCACTGTCAATGTTGTCCTTTGTCAGTGTTAATGAGTGTTGTAAGATTAATTTCATAGAAGTAATAATATCTCAGATAATTTAGAAACAGTTTGTCAAAGAAATAATCCATCTAAGAACATTGTCCACTTCCTCAATTAAAGTGCGTGAGCGCAAAACATACGTCGATAAGGAAAACTTTCCTTGCCATTGCCAGTCTACATTTTATATTCTCTACTTCGACTATCATCATTTACATTCCTGGAAATTGAAATAAGAACACCGTGAATTCATTGTCCCAGGAAGGGGAAACTTTATTGACACATTCCTGGGGTCAGATACATCACATGATCACACTGACAGAACCACAGGCACATAGACACAGGCAACAGAGCATGCACAATGTCGGCACTAGTACAGTGTATTTCCACCTTTCGCAGCAATGCAGGCTGCTATTCTCCCATGGAGACGATCGTAGAGATGCTGGATGTAGTCCTGTGGAACGGCTTGCCATGCCATTTCCACCTGGCGCCTCAGTTGGACCAGCGTTCGTGCTGGACGTGCAGACCGCGTGAGACGACGCTTCATCCAGTCCCAAACATGCTCAATGGGGGACAGATCCGGAGATCTTGCTGGCCAGGGTAGTTGACTTACACCTTCTAGAGCACGTTGGGTGGCACGGGATACATGCGGACGTGCATTGTCCTGTTGGTTCAGCAAGTTCCCTTGCCGGTCTAGGAATGGTAGAACGATGGGTTCGATGACGGTTTGGATGTACCGTGCACTATTCAGTGTCCCCTCGACGATCACCAGTGGTGTACGGCCAGTGTAGGAGATTGCTCCCCACACCATGATGCCGGGTGTTGGCCCTGTGTGCCTCGGTCGTATGCAGTCCTGATTGTGGCGCTCACCTGCACGGCGCCAAACACGCATACGACCATCATTGGCATCAAGGCAGAAGCGACTCTCATCGCTGAAGACGACACGTCTCCAATCGTCCCTCCATTCACGCCTGTCGCGACACCACTGGAGGCGGGCTGCACGAGGTTGGGGCGTGAGCGGAAGACGGGCTAACGGTGTGCGGGACCGTAGCCCAGCTTCATGGAGACGGTTGCGAATGGTCCTCGCCGATACCCCAGGAGCAACAGTGTCCCTAATTTGCTGGAAAGTGGCGGTGCGGTCCCCTACGGCACTGCGTAGGATCCTACGGTCTTGGCGTGCATCCGTGCGTCGCTGCGGTCCGGTCCCAGGTTGACGGGCACGTGCACCTTCCGCCGACCACTGGCGACAACATCGATGTACTGTGGAGACCTCACGCCCCACGTGTTGAGCAATTCGGCGGTACGTCCACCCGGCCTCCCGCATGCCCACTATACGCCCTCGCTCAAAGTCCGTCAACTGCACATACGGTTCACGTCCACGCTGTCGCGGCATGCTACCAGTGTTAAAGACTGCGATGGAGCTCCGTATGCCACGGCAAACTGGCTGACACTGACGGCGGCGGTGCACAAATGCTGCGCAGCTAGCGCCATTCGACGGCCAACACCGCGGTTCCTGGTGTGTCCGCTGTGCCGTGCGTGTGATCATTGCTTGTACAGCTCTCTCGCAGTGTCCGGAGCAAGTGTGGTGGGTCTGACACACCGGTGTCAACGTGTTCTTTTTTCCATTTCCAGGAGTGTATTTTGCTCCACAAATAGCAAAACTCCTTTACTACTTTAAAGTATCTCATTTCCTTATATAATTCCCTCAGCATCACCACACTTAATTCGACTACACTCCATTATCCTCATTTTGCTTTTGTTGATGTTCATCTTGTATCCTCCTATCAAGACACTGTCTATTCCGTTCAACTGCTCTTCCAAGTCCTCTGCTGTCTCTGACAGAATTACAATGTCATCGGCGAACCTTAAAGATTTTATTTCTTCTCCATGGATTTTATTACCTACTCCAAATTTTTCTTTTGTTTCCTTTACTGCTTGCTCAATATACAGATTGAATAACATCGGGGACAGGCTACAATCCTGTCTCACTCCCATCCCAACCAGTCAACATTGTCAAAAGCTTTCTCCAGGTCTACAAATGCTAGAAACGTAGGTTTACCTTCTCTTAATCTACCTTCTCAGATAAATCGTATTGTAAGTATTGCCTCACGTGTTCCCATATTTCTACGGAATCCAAACTGATCTTCCCCAAGGTCGGCTTCCACCAGTTTTTCCATTCGTCTTGCAAGTATTCGCATTAGTATTTTGCAGATGTGGCTTATTAAACTGATAGTTCGGTAACTTTCACATCTGTCAACGCCTGCTTTCTTTGGCATTGGAATTATTATATTCTTCTTGACGTCTGAGGGTATTTCGCCTGTCTCATACATTTTGCTCGCCAGATGATAGAGTTTTTTCATTACTGGCTCTCCCAAGGCTGTCAGAAGTTCAAATGGAATGTTGTCTACTCCTGGGGCCTTGTTTGGACTTAGGTCTTGTAAGGTGTCAGGCAAATCCAACACCTTCCATGAAAACTGTGACATGATAAGCAAATCCAGTAGTATGTCACACAGCTCCGAATAAATCGTGACATTAAAGTAACGAAAGTAATACGAGTAACGAGTGAGCAAATGGAATACCACAGACTAACACAAGAATGCCTAAATGAATGTCATACCTTCCCACCATGAGACAGACGCAGTTCCGAGGGGAGAAACGAGAACAGAAGCCGAGAGCAGAACCGTGTTAAGCTAGAAGGCCCTACGATTAGGGACGGACACCCACGTTGCCAGCTAACCACCAGGACCACCCCCCCAGGCCATGTTAAAAGGTGGAGCCCTCCAGAAGAACAGTATAGATCTTACGATAATACTAAAAGGGCCACACAAGCTGCAAGTTTTAGCGTGAGACTTTTTCGCGTCTCTGTTACGTTGCAAACGTTAAAACCATTGCTCCACCACGAAAAGTAACCGCCAGGACCACCCCCCAGCCCATATTAAAAGATAGAGCCCTCCAGAAGAACAGTATAGATCTTATGATAACACTAAAAGGGCCACACCAGCTGCAAGTTTTAGTCTCAGTCTTTTTCGCGTCTCTGTTACATTGCAAATTTTAAAAACGTTGCCCCACCACGAAATGTATAACGTTTCTCATTGGATAGACAGAATTTTTGTAGGTGGAGCTTAAGGTTAACATTGAGACCCTGATTGGTCAGATGGAAACACAGCCAGATGGTTTTTCTTTAATCAACTTCGGTAAATTGTAGTAAGGAGAAGTTAGGAGAGGAGTTGCTTCGGAGACGGCGAGCTGTACGGTGGTGCGCCGGCCACCACCCCTGACGAACACCGACAAGGTAATGAACGCACGCGATGTCCAATTTTTGAGCGCATAAGGCTTCACTCAGAACTTGCGGCTGGTGTGGCCCTTTTAGTGTTATCGTAGGATCTATACTGTTCTTCTGGAGGTCTCTAGCTTTTAACATGGGCTGAGGGGTGGTTAGCTGGCGACGTGGGTGTCCGTCCCTTATCGCAGGGCGTTCTAGCTTAACACGGTTCTGCTCTCGGCTTCTGTTCTCGTTTCTTGCCTCGGAACTGCGTCTGTCTCTCGATGGGAAGTTATGACATGCATTTAGGCATTCTTGTGTTAGTCTGTGGTATTCCATTTGCTCACTCGTTACTCGTATTACTTTGGTTACTTTAATGTCACGATTTATTCGGAGCTATGTGACATACTACTGGATATGCTTATCATGTCAGGATTTTCATGGAAGGTGTTGGATTTGCCTGACACCTTACATATCACCACCCTTCGAACTTAATTTTTGCACTGAAATTAGGCAATGATTGAATCGTTGTCTAAGTCATACAAAATTTTTTCCTTTAACTAAATTTTGTTGCCTACTGTTCAGCCACGTTATTCTGTTCAGCCACGTTATTCTGGTTCTATGCTGGTTTGTATTACTAATTTATATTTTGATATTATTTCTCATTGTACTCAAAAATATGATTATATTGGCAAGAGAAGAATATTTTATGTTATCATTATTACTATAATTAATTTTTTATTATTTTCTTTCTTTATTTAAGTGAGAAGTTTGTTTTTTAAGAAGTCTGTTATCGAAAGTGAATTGTCTTTCACATCAATTTTCTTAGATATATATTTTTTTATAAAAGTAGTAATTAAGTAAAATCTATTTCTAACACATTTTCTAAATATCATGTACAAGTAAAAATGTTTTTGTTTCTAGACACTCATTTCAACATTGTTACACTAACAAATAAGAAATATTTTCAAGAATTGCTTTGACAAAGATATATACATAAACAAGTATTGAGATATTATCCTGACAAATGGTACCAATGTTTAAAAAAAGGGAAAACATCCAACAAGATAATTTTTGATTCTTTGTTTTTATAAGGAGAAAATAAGTAAAATATAGTTATTCTTTTATTTTTATGAGGAGAAAATAAGTGGCATATAGTTTTAGTGTTATGTGTCGCTGAAAGCGGTCGTTTTTCGTTGTAATACTTTGCAGACGACTAGTTTACAATAGGATAGGGATTTGGGATGGTATGTCGTCTATTCTTCACCCATCTTCTTTCTTCATCTCAATCTTGTGAATCTTCAACTTCTGCTCTTCCTGATTTTTCTCTGAATCTTACTTGCTTCTTGGTTCTTCTCTGGGCAGGATATGGAAATATTTATTGATAACTAGTCACTTTGAAGTTCTCCTCTTAGTAACAGTTTGATAAATTATTTGGGCGTGTCAATTTTAGTTTGTGGAAGTTTTCTTCAGTTTCGTGCATCAGCGTGCTTTTTAATAGTAGTATTGTGACTTTTACACGTAATTTTTTTGCCAGTGGTGGTTTGCGCAAGCAGTCTTCTCGTCGGGCCGTTTTTTGCTCTCTCCGCTGAGTCAGGGCGTTCCAAGACCCTCTTGGCCTTCCGCGTTCCACCACTCTGTGGTTCCCTTGTTCTGTTCGAGCAGGATTCTGCCACCCTGTGGTTCAGCTGATTTACTGCCCACTTCGGCTACAAGATGGCCCTCTGTTGGTCTCACTGTCCCTTCCTTTCTCTCGACACTTCTGCCTTGTAAGAATCATTTCTTGCTAATTATGTCCTTTTCTTTTTTGATACTTCTTGCGTTGCAACTTGTGGGTCGTTGCACCTGGTCCTTGCTGGAGCTTTTACAATGGTTCTTACAAAAAGTTTTACTTATAATCATTTAACATATGACTAGTACCTACATTGTTTTACGTCTTCTTAAAAAGCTTTACAAATTTTGGCGCCCTTTCCATGTTACAATTCTAAGATATTTTGAGTCTTAACTTCTACAAGAATCCTCAAATTAGTTTTTTATTTTTGTGTAGTGTCGTGGTGTACAGCATTTTAGTATTTCATGCTGTTAGACTATCTATACTTTATCACTTCACCTTAATCTATGGTACTATTGGTGTTATTTTTGTTTTTATTGAAACTACTTTCTTTTTCCCACCTTCCTCTCTCTTCATTCTTATTTCTCCTGATGATCTTATCTGCAACATAATCTTGAAATATTGTGCTGATTATTTAATAGTAATAAAATTAATCTTCAAACTTTTTGATATGGCTCACATGGTGAAGTCCTAAGGTTTTGCCTGTTTATGGGATCATTAGTTCCACAGCATTATCATGAGCAAATTGGCTAATTATAACAGGTCCTTTGTATGCAGTGTAAAACTTATGTATTTTGTGTTTCTGTTTGCTGGAGAGATGGTGTGTTATTACAGATACTTTCTGGCCTACGGAGAATGTTCTTTTAATTGCTGATCTATCTCCTCTTTCTTTTCTTTTAATGGCTGCCTTTCTGATGTTGGAGAGTGCTGTTGCTATGACTTGTTTGTGCTGTCTACGTGGTACAATAGGAAATCTAACATTTTTTCTGGTTGTGTTTGGGGGTTCAATATTTTTAAATACAGTAACTGGAGGTAGCAACGTAGTGCTATGTGGCATTTCATTTATTACTTCTTGAAAATCTTTAAGGTATATATCCCAAGTGTTGTGTCTTTTGCCTGCATAAAATCGGCATACAGTGCCTATGTCCTTCATAGATCGTTCTGCTGGATTTACGCTAGGTTTGTACTTAGATATGTAGATGGCTTTTATTTTGTGTTGTTTTAACGTGTTCTGACATTGCACTGACTTGTATTGTGGGCCATTATCCGAAATTATTCGTTCCACTGGACCTACTTGTCTGAGAAAATCTTGTCTAAGTGCTTTACTTATAGTAAGACCTGCTGCCCGTTTTCATGGTGTCAAGGTAACATATTTAGAAGTAAGTTCCAAAACGACAAAAATGAAAATATATCAATTTTTTGTGTGTGGGAAGGGCCCCATCTAATCTGTTGCAGCTATTTGTTTTAATTTTTAGGGGTTATTGGAAACATAGGTGGTTTGGTTCGGAAAGTGACATGTTTAGCCCTCATACATTTTTTGCATTTGACTAATACTATTCTAACTCATCTTTCCATATTAGGAAAATGGCTTGTTTGTTTTATTTTTAAAAAGCATTTCTTTGGTCCAAAGTGGCCATTACTTAAATGTGTATACCATACATACTTATTAATTAGTTCATCTGGGATATAAATTAACCATTCATTCGTTGCAACATTTCGACTAAAAATTAAAACTTTGTTTTTTACGAGATAGTGCTGACGAATGTCTGGAAAATCCTTTCTTCTCCAATTGTCTTTGATTCCTAGTGTTTTGGGATCGTTGTCCTATTCTTTGCCTATGTTTTTCAATGATGTCGTAATGTAGTTTTCGAAAGGTACTTGTTTCATATAGTACATTGTAAACTGGTCTTCTGCTGCTTCCAAACCTATGTTATTGGATGCACCCTGTGGACTTCGTGATAAAGCATCAGCTAATACATTCGCTGGTCATGCTATGTGTGTAATAGTGAAGTCAAATTCTTGTAGTATTAACACCCATCTGGCTAACCTCCCATAAGTTAGTTTGGAGGATAACAGAAATTCTAATGATTTGTGGTCAGTGTATACTTTTGTTTTTCTTCCGAATAGGAAGTATCGAAAACGTAGGAAGCCCCATACAATGGCCAATGCTTCCAGCTCCGTGACTAAATAAATATTCTCGCTTTTTGTGAGTATGCGACTGTCAAATGCAATTGTTCTATATGATCTTAGCCCTGCCTGTTCGTATTCTTGGAATAAAACAACGCCTAAACCTGTTTTCGCGCTATCAGTGGCCATACAAAAATTTTGTGTTAGATCAGGATGTGCTAAAATCGGTGCTGTTGTTAGTGCGTTTTTCACTTTTAAAAATTCTTCATCGGCTGTTGCTCCCATATCCATGGCTTGTTTTTTCCAGTGAATGCACAATTGCGTGGTGTTACGAGACTGTCGATCCAAAGAAATTTTTTATAGAATCCAGTGAGACCTAGAAATACTCTGAGAGTTTTCTTATTAAATGGAGTACAGAATTCTTTGATTGCTGTTAGTTTTTCTGGGTCGGGCATTACCCCTTTCTCTGTAATTATGTGTCCTAGAAATTTGACCTCTCGCTTTCCAAATTTGGATTTTGTTATATTTACTGTGACCCCATGCTCTTTCATGATCTGTAAAAACTGATTTATTGTGTCGTTGTGATGTCCCAAGAGGGTTCTGCTATAATCATATCATCAACATAACAAGTATTATAAATAAACGCTGCTGATGATATGTTTAAACCAAATGGCAATCGTTTAAACTGGTAACATCCACCGAATACGATAAATGCTGTAAATTTTCTACATTCTGGGGCCAATTCTATTTGCCAGAAACTACTCCATAAATTAATTGATGAAAATATCTTAGCACTGTGGAAGTTTTGTATCAATTCCTCTAATTTTTCTGGGCGATCTGTCTCAGTGATTATGATTGTGTTGATCTGTCTGGAATCAAGCACTAACCTGATGCTCCCATCTCGTTTTTGTACAATATGGAGCTGGCTGTTATATGTGGAGGCAGCTGGTTCAATAATATCATCATCTAACATTTTAGATATCTCCTGGAATACTTTATTCCTGTACCTTAATGGGATTGTATAGGGTGGCACTCTAAATGGCTTGTGCTGTTTTACTTCAAACTTGTACTGAAAGGGTTTAATACTGCCAGTCTTAGGTAAAAAAACTCTGCTTTATCTCATAAAATTCCCTCTAGTTCTCTTTTACTGTGTTCCGAAATACCTTGAACTTCTTGCAGTTTTTCGTCGATTTCATTATGGACTTCTAACATGAGTTGAGACGATTCCCTCTTTTGTGCATACCATTATAATTCTTCATCCTCTTTATCTCGCGTCATCCTTAATTGTTTGTTTATAACTGGTATTTCTTCTAATTTTAGCTTTTGCTCAAAGAGAAGTGTGACATTCCCTAATGTTACGCTACCTTTCCCCATATCTATTATCGCTCGTCTCTCATTTAAAAAATCTGCACCTATTATCAAATCTACAGTTAGTTTAGTTATAATCACGAAATTGCCTTCGATGTTTTGACCTTGACACGAAAGTGTTAACCTTGTTTGTCTCGTAACTTCCGCAGCATTGTTTCTAATAGGACCTCTTACTTTAATCTTACGTCTTTTCAGAACTGGCAATTCCTCATTGGCATTACACTCCATGAATAAATTTTCAGAGATCGCAGTCAGTTCACTTCCGCTATCAATTACAATATTGACTGGGATATGCTTTACGATGGCCTTAACAATTTGTTGAATTTGAAAATGTTGGTTCTGTTCTTCCTCTTCTTGCATCAACGAATCCTCCACTGAATCATACATGAGTCCTTTCAAGAATTTACCTCGTCAATTCGAACTTTCTGTAGGATCAGCTTCGACTGCTGCTTCTCTCTCTTGTATTTCCTCTTCTCTATTTCTTCCTTCATTTACGCTTTCTTCAACATCCTCTACTTTTTCCTCATCCTCGTCTATCTTCTCCTTCTTCGTCACTACTTCCACATAATCGCATCTAAATGCTCTAATTATCGCTTCATAACTTCCTTCATTATATATGTTGGGTTGTGTGACCACTAGTAACTTATTTTCAACTTCTGTCGACTGTGCATTATTCTCATTGAATTCGTTTTCCCTGGTTTCCATCTCATATAGCTCTGCAATACTCATTACCTCGTCCTTTCCTCCTACATTCGTTGTGCATGCCTCTGGTAATTCATCTTCCTCGTCAGTATTCTCCCAATTAATTTCGCCCCAACACGATATTATTATTTTCTTGTCTTCGTTTTCATCTGGCCCCTGCGGATTTGTTTCTTCCTTCTTCTCTTCTCGTGATATGGTATTTACTTCTCTGTTCAAGGTGCTGCAATTGTCCTGGGTCGGTGCGTCATTCTCTTTGGCATGGGCGCTTAGCTGTCAATTCGAACGTTTATCGGGGTTTGGTGGTCTTACCTCCACCTCTTCTATCTGTTCTCTTTTCTTGTTCAGCTTGTTGATAGTGGTTTCTTTGTTGATAATTTGTCGGTCTATTGGTTCTCCAGTGCCCGTTCCGGTTGTCGTTATTCCCTCTGTAATAGTTATTGCCGTCCCTGTGCGAATTAAAGTTATTGCCATATTCTCTTCTAAATCCATAACCGGTTCTTTGTTGAAATCTATTGTTCTTTTATTACTTGTGCCAACTGATCTTGTACTTCCCGGATTTCTCTTTTGTACTGTGTATTATTTGATTTTGATTTTGTTTGAATTTTCTAATTTGGTAATACTCTTCAGTGTCAGTGAAGGCTACAGGTCTTGTGTCATTCAGATCATCATCTACCTTTGTAGATAAGTTTGTGAACTAATCTGAAAGTTCGGCTACTTTATCCGATAATGAAATTATTTCCTCTGCGTGTTTTTCTGAATCAAGTTTCAGAGTGTCCATTTGTATTGAAATCGTATCTACTGTGTCCTTTAAGTTTTTCTGAGTTTTTCCAAGATACGTAACCGAATCGGTAGATGCAACTGAGTCAATTTAGCTTGCAAGGTCTCATGATTTTCATGAACAATAGTTTGCAGTTCTTTTATGGCTGCTTCGTGATTCTGTAATGCATTTTCATGCCGCGAAAACATAGGTTGAAAACGCTCACAAATTTGTGTTTTTACGTCATTACAAACTTTTTGACATTTCGATTCAATGTTACGTAACTCAGTAGTTAAATCTTCACGTGTTTGTTCATGCGTGGTGTCTAACTTCCGAAGATTTTGTTCCATTGTGTCTAACTTTAGTAACCTTTTTCCCATTTGTTGCATAAACTGTAATAACAATGCACTGGTGTCTGAAACATGTTCCTCAGTGCTATTCGGCAGTGAATTTGAACCGGCAATATTCGCATTTTGAAAAGCAGAAAATGTGTCTTGACTTATTTGAGAAAACGGTGAGGACGCAAAACCTGAATCTACAGTATTTTCAAGATTGTGCCCTGTCATTTCGGATTCCTGAGGCGAGCTGTTGCCGACCGAGCGATCGATAATGCTTCCACGTTCAGTATTCGTTTCACTGTCTACGCCATTATTTGCCGCCCGCTCCATTTCCCTATGCACAGTTACCAAATTACTACTTTGAATGTCTGTTAATTCATTAGACAGTGGTGCTGATAAGCTACGCTCGTCGTCACTATTATTTTTCAGATTACTTTGGAGCCCAGTGTTACGTTTTTCACATGCCATAATTATCACGTATTTCACACGATAACACAGAAAACCGCAATTTGAAGAGCAAAATATGAAAACACATTAACATAGCACTGAAAATAATATCTACTTAATTGCAAGCGCAGCTGCGAAATACTTGGAGCAAATCTAAATGCATGTCACAACTGTTTTACTGTACAACAAAGAAAAACTACAACTACAAAGGAATTTCTCTCTACAATTACGCGCTAGCAATAAACAAAGGCTGCACTAATTACACAAAATACAAGAATAAAATCAGAAGATTCCAGTGAGGTATCCTCGGCTAAGGGTCGACAAATGAAACGTCCCCTTAGAAAAATTGTACATGACTGTGCTTAAACTGACACACAATTTTTGGCCAACGCAATCTGACTTTCAAAAATCTCTACAAAAGAATGGCCCTGACTAACATTAACCTATACGTTTCA
Source organism: Schistocerca piceifrons (assembly GCF_021461385.2). Lineage (NCBI taxonomy): Eukaryota > Metazoa > Arthropoda > Insecta > Orthoptera > Acrididae > Schistocerca > Schistocerca piceifrons. Next base: position 408,005,307 of record NC_060139.1, read on the forward strand.
CAAATCAATTACCTCACAAAAATCTTCATTAGTCGAACTACTGCAATACAGCGAGCGCCACTACTGCCAGCTAAATAAAGGATTCAAAGTACTAAAGGCACTAACTACTGATAGGCATAGTTAGCAAATGAAAGATTTTGATAGAGAACAAACAATGTAGTTACCTTAATGGTGTTCAAAAGTAATAATATATATAGCAGTTCATGGCATGCAGTCTTACAAATTTCAAAAGTCCGCCATTTCTCTCCCCACATCCACCACTGCTGGCGGCTCACCTCCAACTGCGCAACGCTACGCGCTGTTAACATCTAGCTGCCCAACACTACAATAGCCAACAACAATGCAAACCAGCCATAGATTGCACACAGCACAGCCAGAGATTTTCATACAGAGCGCTACGTGGCGTTACCAATAAAGAAACCTAAACAACCTACTTACACCATGACTATTAAAATTTCGTCTCCTTTCACTATCTGAATAAGTTCTTTTATCTCATCATACATTTCTTCAATTTCTTCGTCATCTGCAGAGCTAGTTGGCATATAGACTTGTACTACTGTCGTAGGCGTGGGCTTCGTTTCTATCTTGGCCACAATAATACGTTCACTATATTGATTGCAGTAGCTTCCACGAACCCCTATTTCTTTATTCATTATTTAACCTACTCCTGCATTACCCCTATTTGATTTTGTATTTGTAACCCCGTATTCACCTGACCAAAAGTCTTGCTCCTCCTGCCACCGAACTTCCCTAATTCCCACTATATCTAACTTTAACCTATCCGTTTCACTTTTTAAATTATTTAATCTACCTGCCCGATTAAGGGATCTGACATTCCACGCTCCTATCCGTAGAACGCCAGTTTTCTTTCTCCTGATAACGACGTCCTCCTGAGTAGTCCCCGCCCGGAGATTCGAATGAGGGACTATTTTACCTCCGGAATATTTTACCCAAGAGGACGCCATCGTCATTTATCCATACAATAAAGCTGCATGCCCTCGGGAAAAATTATGGCTGTAGCTTCCCTTTGCGTTCAGCCGTTCGCAGTACCAGCACAGCAAGGCCGTTTTGGTTAATGTTACAAGGCCAGATCAGTCAGTCATACAGACTGTTGCCCCTGCATCTACTGAAAAGGCTGCTGCCCCTCTTCAGGAACCATCGTTTGTCAGGTCTCTGAAGAGATACCCCTCCGTTGTGGTTACACCTACGGTACGGCTATCTGTATCGCTGAGGCACGCAAGCCTCCCCACCAACGGCAAGGTCAATGGTTCATGGGGGGAAGTGCGGTAAATAATTTATGTTACAAAACAACAAGGTGTCGTAACGTATGAAAATATAAACTGCTCAGAAATTGTATGTTTGGTTAAAGATGTTCCATTGCCAATAAATAACTGAAACTCTGCTCAACGCCACAGCGGATGTGTCACGCAATGCGAAGGTCGTTGCAGGACGTGTTACCCACATTTCAATGTTTCTTTTGACAACTCTGTGACAAAATCATGCTGTTTTCTAATGGGTGCCGGTGGAAAACGTTTCAGATACACAATCGACATGAAAAGGGCTCTGTGGGCGACATTAAGGGCATCAATGAAACCACAGGTTTCTCTAAGGCGGTCGAAAGCGATAGTGCAATGGGCAACAGGAAGATCTTTTTACAATCTTAGAGACTGCTAACACCCTCTTATGTTTCAGCTCTTCTTAGAGGACACTGAACATGAGCGCACCACTTTGGAACCCAACGCGACCACAATTTGGCTCTCGTTTACAGGCTAGAACCACTAGACACCATTCAAAACTATTCAACGAACTTTCAGCGTTATCCGAAGCAACAAACGGTAGTTATGCTTTTTCAAACCATTTGTTTTCCACCCTCCTGTGGCTTGAATACACAGAAGTGTAACATTATCTGTACGTAAATAAACGGGCAAAGGATCCTTAAAGACTTCCTAGTTCGGCAACATCTTTCGTGCCACCCACACACGTTGAGTGCGTTACATTTGTACCTATGTACCTGTCAGAAAACTCGACTCCAGTTCAGCCTCGTGGCTGGTCTGGTGCCTGAAGGTAGGATATCCCCGACCTAGGGAGTGTAGAAGTAGTTGCTAACTGTCAGGCTCTAGAGAAGCCGCCAGGCTGTTGTGATGTCGGAATTACTAAAAGAACATTTGTAACGTGCTCAGCAAATGTGCAAATACGGATGGGGGGGAGGGGGAGGGGGGGGGGGGGCGTGCAGGGTCTTAGAAGGACCATTTGCCAGTTTTATTCACGAACATGTTAATGTGGCATTCCAACGTGATCATAGCATAAGAAGGTGTATAACAAGGGTTGCTGAAAAACCATAAGCACTATTTTCTACTTCCGCTCAAGTTTAAATTACGTTGAACTGTTTCCAGCAGTCCCTGGTCGATGCAACTCGCTGAAGAGAGGAAGAAGTGCGGTCGTGCTGCACTCTAAAGGGGTGTGATCACGTTCAATGGGGATGCAGCCTCGCAATGTCTTTATGGAACGGTTGAAGTGTCTGAGGTATAAGTAGTGTCAAAGCCTGTCGAGAACGTGCTCCTGTTGCTCATCGCACAGCGAACTGTCAGTTCGACAGCGAATTGAGTTGGACTCAACGCCCGAAGGGAAAGGGTGATGTCATTGACTCCCTCTAAGCAATCCCTTGATGCCTTCACGCCTTGATTATGAGCGACTGTATATCTGAATTGTTTTCCTCGGCCTCCCATAAAAAAAAACCGAGTGATTTCAACGCTCGGTGTCGCGGTTCTGACCTCCATCGCAGAGCCGTCAAAATAAGTGGTGAAATGTGGGTAGGAGTGGCTGCTACGACCTTCTCATCGTGTGACATGTCCACGGTGGCATTAGAATTGTGGTGAAATTTGGTGTGCCAACTTACATCTCACATGAAATTCCAAGCTTTGGTCTTTATCTTTGCATGTGCTGACACCTTGCTGTCTGATGAGTCGCCGAGTCAGTGGGTGATGTGACAGCGTGACAGCGTGACACGCTTCACAAAGGGTCGTAATTACGACACTTAGAAGAAATTATGCCTTAATTCTGTTGTACGGTGTAAAATGGTGAATCCCGAACACTGAAACCATTTGCTCACCACGCTGTCCGCCAGTGACACCCTCCTCATACATGCTGTCAATGTTTTCGAGCTTTCTTCACTGCTTCTCGTCGAGCGATAAACTGAAACAAAAGTATGGGTCGCTACTGTCTGCTTTCTTGCTGACGGCGCTCCATCATCCACAGTGCACAAGTTACACAAAACTTCAGAGTGACGAATTTATGATTCCCAAGTACAATAGTATCAGTCTAAACGAGAAATGTCAGACGATAAACAAACAATCGCAACATGGACAGTTGCAAACACAGCCTCTGCGGGGGAAATGTACGTCTGGAACAAAAACAAGATTCCTAGTCCGTTTTCATCTTCCAACAATAAGAACATTAGGGTCAATGTAATTAAGAAACAACTTTATTTGTGGCAGCAGCCGTCGATCTTTGGCATTGAAAGTTGTGAACCATGCCCCGAGCCGTTGTTTGTATAGGCCCTACAAAAACCTTCCTGAAAATCAAGTTAAACTTAGTCTCGAAATGGGAGAAAATCAAATGCAACACTATGAACTTCCCGCACTGTAATCGTAAACGTATTTGACACATATGCTCAAAACCGACTAAAATACTGTTTCACCTATACTCAAAGGGAAACATTCATCGTTGATACATATTTCTGGTTTCAGGACACATCACGAGGTAGAACAGTCAGATTCCATTTAAATCGAAAATGATGCTACGGTAAGATAATGTGGCATAAAAGTGTATAAGTTAGTTTTCAGAGAAAAATATCAGAACTGCAACAGCGGAATAGGACGTGTTCAAATAACATAGACACATGTATGAAGACAGGATGCAGTTGAAGTTCGTTTAAGATTCCAGAGTAAGAAATTAAATGTAGATTAGATCGTCAGTAAGCCTTTTTGAAGAAATTTTTTTGGCGTCTAGCTATTTACGGAAATGAGAATAGAGACTAGACTGTTTTGAAGTATAGTGATACAGACGAATGCTGAGGATTGCATCGATAGATGGAATAACCAATGAAAGTGTACTGAACCCAAAAAGAAAAAAGGATTATGTCTCCTCTTGACTCAAAGAAGCGGTTGATTGATAGAACACATCCCTTAGGCATAAAGGATTAGTCAGTTTTGTTATGGAAGTAATTATAGGGAGAAAATTTGTCCAAGGAGATCAGGGCTTGTCAGTAGGCAGGCTCAAATGGACTTAGATAGCAGATGTTATTCAGGGGAGAAGAGGAATGCACACTACGTGGAGTTCTGCATCAGACCAGCTTTCCTACTGACGAATACCAGAACAACAAGGGCAGTTGTAAGCCAAGGAGGTATCTCCCACTGCATATCAGCGCTATATGGGAAATTGTACATTTAGAGCATGATTCAAGAAAAAATTACATATTTTTAACGGGAACGATTCTGTATAGTGAGGTGACAAAAGTCATGGGATACCTCCTAATATCTTGTCGGACCTCCGATTTCCCGGCATAGAGCAACAACTCGCCATGGCTTGGACTCAATAAGCCATTGGAAACCCCCTGCAGAATTATTGAGCAGTGCTGCTCGTATAGCCGCTCATTATTACGAAAGTGTTGCCGGTGCAGGATTTTGTGCAAGAACTCACCTCTAGATTATGTCCCATAAATTTTCGATGGACTGACGTCGGGTGATGTTGGTGGCGAAATGATTCGCTCAAATTGTCCAAAATGTTCTCCAAACCGCTCGTGAACAGCCCGGTGACATGGCGCATTCTCATCAGTAAAAGTCCCACCGTTGTTTGGCAACGTGGAGTCCTTGAAAGGCTACCATTCGTCTTCAGGTAACCGATCTTAATCATTTGCACCCAATGATCGGTTAAGTTGGACCAAAGGATTCAGTCCATTCCATGTAAACACGGCGGAAATGGTTCAAATGGCTCTGAGCACTATGCGACTTAACTTCTGTGGTCATCAGTCGCCTACAACTTAGAACTATTTAAACCTAACTAACCTAAGGACATCACACACATCCATGCCCGAGGCAGGATTCGAACCTGCGACCGTAGCAGTCGCACGGTACCAAACACGGCGCAGACTGTTATGGAGCTACCACCAGCTTGCACAGTGCCTTGTTGATAATCTGGCTCCATGGCTTTGTGGGGTCTACGCCTCACTCGAACCCTACCATCTGCTCTTACCAACTAAAATCGGAACTCATCTGGAGGCTACGGTGTTTCAGTCGGCTAGGGTCCTACCGACATGGTCATGAATCCAGGAGGATCGCTGCAAGCGATGTCGTGCGGTTAAGAAAGGCACTCTGTTTGTCAGCTGCCACCTTCGGCCATGAACGCCGTATTTCGTTCCACTGTCCAAAGGGATACGTTCGTCGTACGCCCCATATTGATTTCTGCGGTTATTTCTCGTAGTGGTACTTGTCTGTTAGCACTGACAACACTATGTAGTCGCCGCTGCTCTCGGTCGTTACACCGTTGCCGGCGGTGAGAGGTAATGGCTGAAATCTGGTATTCTTGGCTCAGTCTTGACATTTTGGATCTCGCAATTTAGAATTCCCTAACGATTTCGGAGCAGGAATGTCTCATGAATTTAGCTCCAACTACGATTCCACGTTCAGAGTTTGTTAATTGCCGTCGTGCTGCCATAATCGCGTCGGAAACATATTCATGTTAATCAACTGAGTCCAAATGACAGCTCCAGCATTGCACTACCCTTTCATCCCTTGGGTACGAGATACTACCGCAATCTGTATAAGCGCATATGGTTATGCCATGACTTGTCACTTCATTGTACTTGGAATTAAAATGAAATCATTGTTGCGTAGAGAGGGTGCTGAAGCAGCTGGAACATATCAACTGCTTCACAAAATATCGCATACTGTTACATTTTATGCTAACGGGCCACTCCCGATATTGAAACAAATTTAAAATTGTCGTTTCTGTTATTCGTTGTCAACTAGAAGCGCTAATTTTACACTAATTTTCGTCCGTGGCAAATACGAGTGACCAGCAATTATGTAGTTTTGGTCAGAAATATTGCAGTCAGTGTAATTTAGAACGAGAATCGATGCTGCACTAAGCAAATATTTGCTATAACAATGTCGTTTAAAATAGCAAATGTGAAATAACTGCTCATGCTTGAATCATGCGGTATTTCCGCCTTCAGGTCCCGCAGGAGGCTACTAGCTATTCAGATTTCGAACAGGGATACAGCGCTCCATAGACTGACTTACAAAATAATCTAGAAATACAGTGAGACAAACCATACGTAAATAGTTTTTATTATTGTAATACGGTACTTGTAAATGCTAAGACGTGTAAACTAAAATGGAAACTGACAATATAACTTTAACAGCAATCTTTTTATTAGGGTAGGTAACGTCTGAGAATATTGGAAATAGGATGGTTAAAATCCGTATGACATACGTCATGAGTGGTACGAAGTATGCAAAAACAAAAACAAAAAAAAACAAAAAACGAGAAATAGTTTCAGCCTCTGAGAAATGGATGCAGTGCTCGGAAAACACCCATTTAAACACGCAAGACGTAATAATTGTTAGGAAACTCTTTTTTTTATTGGAATAATTATAAGAAAGAACAGAACAGAATAAATTGGAAAATATCATTCACTTTGTATTCATATGTGTCTATAACTCACGTCTGTATTCTCTCCAGCGTCTGCCTTCTATCAGACCTGTTGTCCGTTACTGAGGTCGCTGAACAGCGTAAACACTGTGCTGCCAGCCGTGGGACGGCTGCTTCTAAACCAGCTAGGGAGCAGAAATTTCGATTGTGTAGTACCAGTTGTTGGTCAGTTGAACTGGGACACTGTCAAAGACTCAATTGCATATGATTCGGGAATGATAAGAGAGAATTTATCATGCTAAAGTTGGCTGTTTTCAATTTTTAAGCATGGCATAATGTGTGGGTATGTTATTCAGATCTGTAGGCGATTACTATTCTTGACTCAGAAACACTGGTGAAGGTGCCAGCAGAGGCGATGAAATGAACCTGACGCTTTCTGAAAGAAAGCCTCTTCATCGTAAATGTCCGGAGGACAATGCCTTGTCAACACTGCAGCAGGTGAGTTGACGTCAGTAATACAATTTATGTCTCCCGTTTTCTCAAAATGACCCATCCCCCAGATCTATTTCATTATAATGTGCCAATTTATGGCTCTGGTCTATTAAAACTATCAATTAAGCAATGTTTATTTTGTGTAAATTCCAACAGCAAATGCAAAAAGTGGCGCCAAACCTCGGTGGAGGTTTCTTTCTGTGGCATCCATAAAATTTTACTCATCATACCCAGCCTCGATGTTCCTTTTTGTGTCGTTTTTCGGGATGCACTTCAGTGGAATATTTCTTTGCTATAATCATACTGCATGAAAATTTAATCTTCCAAATGGTGTCCTCTGGTACAACACTGTTAATTATTTATCCCTCATACTCTTCAATAATTCTGCACGTCTTCCCACCCCAGGCCCAATTACTATGTTGTTTTCTTTATCTCGTTCAGAAACGTCTCAGTAACGTGTGCTGATTAATTAAATGTTGTCTCTCATTGAGTCATCGGAATGCGAGTGACTAATTAAGACCTGCGTCAACTATGAAGACCGCTAAGTTACAGCCTAACTGAAGAATTCTACTCAGCTGTTACCAGCAGAATTAAGAAGCGAGTTGTTGCAAGAATTTTCTTGACAAAAGATGTATCTTGCAATATTTTGATCACGACCTGAACTGGCCACTGTGAATCTAAAGGCATCTTATTTTTTTTTTTTTTCATTATGTATGACTACTAATGGAATTGTATTTATGCATACAGGTCTGAGTTCATCTTCATGTACAGTGTGTATGCGAGCACTTAATCGGGAACACTGGTTCACCAAGACCAATGTACTTTTCAGTAAGTCAGTACAGTGACAGTAGTTAAACAGCCCTGACCCAAGGATGAAGTCCGTACTAAATTGTACTGTCAAACACAAAGAGGCCCAAAATTGTGTGAATCTACATCCTCTATACAAGCATTAACGCCGTTCATGCTAGACTATATACGAAAGCTTGAAAATAAGATACTATCTCCATTAATTTAATCCAAATGTTCAGCAAGATATTCATCTTATCTCGGTTCTGCGACAGGAGTGTCGCCAACCTATAACACGATTATCTCTTACTTAAAATTTGTACACATTCTGAACTCTAAGCATTCATTAGAACCATAAAATGTATTAAAATTTACTTAAAATGTTGTTAATTAATTCTATTTTTACGCATTTGAGGTGCATGTATTGGAATTTATCTCTTCAGATTTGAAGAGCATGAAGTAGACAGCGAGAGAATCTGTAAGAAGTATACTGCACTTAAATTATTTTCTAGTCGTTTGCAATGAGTTCTTCTTTCTCTTGGAACAATCATAGTAGATTAATTATTACTTCATGATAAGGCTGCAACGTTGTGTACGGATTCTGCTTATTCACACATCAAATGAATAAGGCACAGGAAAGTATTTGCTCTTCAAAATTACTTAGTCAACGTTTTCCATTTTTCTCAAAAGGACAGGAAATGCTATCTTCCAGCCATAATATCTCACAACAAGAACTGCTATTACAACTACCTCGTTGCTACCTCCCACCAAAACATAACACACACTGCAAGTGAACGAGAACAGAGGTCTATCCGTTTCAATACAAAGGCGTGTTTTCATGATTGATATAATTGATGTTCTCGACCAAAGAATTAAAATTTAATTAATATTTCATCAAATAAAAAAAATACAGTCCTATATTTATTTAATTTTTACGAACAATTATGGAAAACAATAAGCATGATTAAATGACCTTACAAAATAAACGAAATTGTTAAGTACGTTAGGTATACAAAGAAATTATTCTTCTTATAATTTCGCTAATTTTATGTCAGTGTCATGATTCATCAGTGTGTATTTACATCAAAACTATAGAAAAATGTAAGTTGCGATTTACGATCTCTTTAGAGTGTGTTGTGGATTGTCATATATCGGGTAGTTCGTTACTTGATTAAAAATAGGTCCACTGAACCGTTTCCTGGCAATGTATGGCAATGCATCAAAGAAAAGTGACGAGATAATGGTAATAAAACCAGTATAAAATAGTAAATACGGTGATCAGTGGCCAACAATAAGTTTAAACCTAACAGACCGTCTGTAAAAAGGCGTTGAGGAGCAGCCGGACCCTTATCGGCTAAGGTGATGAACACATTACAGACTTTTTCAGTGGTATGTATGTATTTTCACAGAAACAAACCTAACTGCGGTAATACACCACCAGAAATAAAAATTAGTACACCTGGAAAGATGACATCGATCGTGACGCTATATGCCACCTGGGGAATAATAGGGGTACTAATAATAAACGTCGTTCCGCATATGCGTCTAGGAACACTCACAGCCAGAAGGCTCGAGTATGGTGCAAATGTATGAAGCAAGAAAGCAACCATGCCACGGAGACGCACTCATACTATGAAGCGTCCCATTAGAATAATTTATGAGTTACTTTGCTGATAAACATCTTACATTATTTGCTTTTCAAACAGCTGAGCAAAACTGAACGTACTCAAACATTCACTAAAGTGACACACAATATTTTTAGCGCAACGCAATCTGACTTTCAGTAATCCCAACAAGAGAATGGCCCTGACTAAATTAACCTATACGTTTCACAAATCACTTACCTCACAAAAATCTTCGTTACTCGAACTACTGCAATACAGCGAGCGCTACTACTGCCAGCTAAATAAAAGATTCAAACTACGGAAAGCACTACCTACTGATAGGCACAGTTAGCAAGTGAAAGATTTTAATAGAGATCGAACAATGTATTTACCTCAATAGTCATAATATATATAGCAGTTCATGACATCGATTCTTACAAATGTACTTTTCCTGATGGACACACCTCCAGATTATCCATTCTCAAAAATCTGCCATCTCACTTCCCCACATCCACCACTGCTGGCGGCTCACCTCCAACTGCGCAACGCTACGCGCTGTTAACAGCCAACAGCCCAACACTACAATAGCAAATTCCAACAATGCCAGCAAGCCACAGACTGCACACAGCACAGCCAGTGATTTTCATACAGAGCGCTAGGTGGCGGTGGCGTTACCAATATAAGAACCTAAACAGCCTACTTACAATACTTCCTACACCCAAATGAGAGAGTTTGAAAGGTGTCAGTTTGTGGTTTTCTGAGTGGTTGGATGGCCCTTTCTGAGAATTTCCACACAAACTGGACGTACTGCGTCAGCTGTCAGCTGTGCAACGATGCTGGTATCAGTGGTCACGTGGACATTCTTGCACCTGGAGATGAGGTTCTGGACGTCCACGCAGCATAGACGCCTGACAGTTTTGTCATGTTGTGTGGGTGGCAGCGGCAGATCGTAGAGTTACCAAACCACAGATAAGATGGCTTATGAGGCCGGATCTGTCATCGCCTACTGTTGCGAACCGTTTATTAGCAGTGGGAATACTGGGACTTACAAAGTTTTTGGAATTGTCCTTAGAACCAGCAATGCTGTTAATCAGTCTCTTGCTGAATTATTAACACACATCCAAACACTAACAGTCCCAACTTCTCACATATTTTGCATATACTATGACCATCAGAAATTTGATGAACTGGTGTCAATTACAATTTTATAACATGGGAATACAATAACAAAGGTACAAAATACATTATTAAAGAACATAACAACACAGATAACATTTGTAGCAAACCGGCTTTACAAAAGAATAGAAATAAACATGTACATCAGTGTTACAAGAATTATGACATAAGTACATACATCAGAATAACTTTTGAAACATCAACTTCACACATGAGCATTAAAACAGAACAGAATAAATAACGTCTAAACATCTTTACAAAGAAAATAAGATGGTATTAGAAAAATTCTACAACATAAATCTTATTAGCTAAACACGTAAAGACAGGAGAAAGACAAATACACAAGAGTACATAAACACATAGCGGAATAATACAAAAGGAAAGGCAGGGTTCGTTTTCAGTGTAACATTTGGTACTGCAGTCCAACCCAAAACTTCACTCCATTGATCTTTCGTCTTATTTCAACATTTGTTTCCACCAAAAAAATCCTATTTCAGCATGCTTTCTGTATTTATATGTTCACACATTTCTTACCTCATTATTTATTTTCCATTATCTTACCTCATCATTTATTTCCAAGAAAATCCTACCTAAACCTGTTGTCCCTAAAGAATACTTTTTTGTTCATATCCTCTTTCAAAATACTGTTTTGGCCAAACCATTATCTTGTAGCTTCTCTATGCATTTCTTCCAATTCATCGCAACTCATTCTCACATATGGCCTACCCCATATTAAGCTAACTTAAATCTACTGAGCTCAGACGCTAAACTAAGGGACAAGGTAATGCAGCAGCACAAAACAATTAACACAAACAGCAATGAAAATAAAATGGAAATTGGCAAAGCAAGCTACAGTAAATCTAAATTACCAAGCAAATGCAACATTACAACTAATATGTGGAGCAACAAGAAAAATAAATCAGTAGTAAATCTGGCTTAACAGAGTAATACAAACTTAAATTTAGTAGCACTATCCCTGGCAAACAGCAGCAGCAAATGCAATAACTTATACCTAAACATGACAAAGCTCAAGCAGAAAAACTATTACACTTAAGATGGCCATGTCGAATATCTATGTCAAATCTTCACACTAGAGTGATGCATCACAATAACTTACTCAAGCAGACAAGTTACCAAATCGTAAAAAAAATTATTTATGCAATTCCTGTGAAGGGAAATGTCTTTTGTGCTCCCTCGTTTTTTTGTAAGTAGATCATAAAATTACTGTTTAATGGATCTGTAGACAGAAAATTTTACATTAGTACATCTATTAAATTTTATTTTAACCGATGCTGCAGTGCAGCTAGAAACTAGATATCAAACAATATGAGCAACCTCTCAATTAGAAAGACAATAGATGTAAAAATTTTTCTCATCATTTTATTTGGCATTTTAGTAAATATCATAATTTAAGAGCGCCACAGTGAATCAAATGTTTTCAAGTTTGAGTGTGTCGTATTTGCGATGCTTTCGACAAAGAAATGTCAATAGCGAAGATAACGGCCTCTTTTTTTTTACTCCACCTGTGCCTCTGAAAGGCACACACTAATGACTTTTTTCCAGGTGACTGTCCCGCAACTGGGTGCCCACGACGCATTATGTGGAGGGCACTTGACTTTCTTACCAAAATATTTACGACCCCACTTTGCACTACAGTGACAGTCTCATGTAAAAAATGTCACAGGTCAAGAATTTCTGTTGCAAATGTGTAGAAACAAAATCATATGAATATAAGAGTGTGCAAAAAATTTTCGCCTGCATTGTGATACATTCACACATTTACACACATTTCATAACTCTTAAAGTACGATTCTCAGCTTATTGATCATAAACATACATCAACAGCATAATACACATCGTCGTCATAAAAATAAGACCATAACACCTCAGTCAAATCTCAAAAACGTCGTAGCTTCTTTCAATAATTTCAAAACCTTCAATAAATTCATCTACCTCAAACGTACTTCAAAAATCATGATCCCTTACCAAATACACAATTCAATATGGACAGTTCACAAAGTACAGACAAAATACAATTTCGTAAGTGTGAAGTTATCCAACTGTGTAATTACATAAACATCTCTCACTGATGTAGTAAAAAAAAGTTTGTTTCTCTGTTAAATAATCAGGTAGCTGTGTATTTTTTGTTAGAGAAATATGGTACCGATGGGTAAAATTGTATAAGCAAATGCCATATTAGCTAGGGCTCCTTGTGCTTGGCACACACATGGTACACAAAGTAAGCATGTACCCCCCTAAGGATTAATGTAATTATACCCTCAGGTGTTACAGATTACAGCAATGGAATGAAATGTATCACAGAAAACCTTTGTATCATTGTACTTCAAAAATCTTTAAAAATAAATGTTTTAAGTACAAAATGAATCTTACAAATACGTGTACTGTAGCGCTAAACTGTGCGTCTTGTTGTAAGATAATCTCTGTGGAAGTGTTGTAGTTATCGTCCTCTGTAAGCAAAGTTCTGCTGAAATCAATGTACTTACCTCATCATAAACGAAAGTGAAATGCTTTGCGTATAGATATCAAAGTTATTACGTACCTTACCATGATCAAGGAAGTACTATAATGTAACATATTGTTGTGCTATTGCAAAGGCTATCTCATTGTAGCTATACCACAAAAGTTACTACTAAAACATGTTTCACTTTCCAGAATAATACAGAAAAACTGTGCGCATATAAAACAGATACACCGCAAAAGCAACAATGTAAATTGTGTCACATATTAGTGACGTCGTGATATAATAGTGTAGCTGTCACATAAACTAACCACTGTGCCATCTGGTATCTCTGAGAAAGTACTTTAAATCCAGGATGTATTTTCAAGTAAACCAAAATTTTACATTAAAATCTCATTAGCGGTACCTGTGTATGTTCTAAACATGTAAGCCTTATAGTCATTACGTAATCGTGCAACTAACAAGCAAGAATGTACACACACAATAGCACTGTGACATCTGTTCACTATAACAATGCATTCGTAACTTCTGTTTAAATAAGTTCTCTTGGTTGTTTATTGGATATTTAGCTTCAAACATTGTTGCATGTTAACAGTTTCTAAGTCTGGCAAGGCATACTAGAAATGTGAAGTGAAAAGTTTTATGGCAAAGACAAAGTTAAAAAAGCAGATTATCTTTCAATAAACGGTTTTACATGTGAAATGTGATCCAATCCCTTACTCTTCCTAGTACGCAGAGTTTCACTTCAAAGCAATTATCATACGGTATACGTCGGTAAGGAATGCTAAAATTTTTCTCAAGGTTAGCGTCTATGTTATTTTTCTCTGAGCCAGCCGGCGCACGTGGCTCCCTGCGGTGCAAGTCATTGTCTGTCTCTTTGTTGGCACGTGTCGTTATTGGGATTTGGAGGTCTAACTTCTACAAATTCACCCTGTCGAGAACGCCCTGCCCTGTTTGAATCTCGCCAGTTCTGATGAAATTCACGTCTGTCGTTACGATTATATCGTCTATCGTCATGTTGGTAGATTCCATAGTTTCTTTCTAGTCGGTCATGTGGTAGAGAATTTCTCCCTGAATTGTAACTGCGCGTTGGACCGTTCCGTCTGAAGTTATTCTGTCTCCCTTGGTAACAATTATTTGGGTTCCCATATTGTCTGTTACTCTGATTGTCTCTGTGATAGTCACTACCGCGAAGAAGTGATCTATCCCTGTAATTATTACTACTCTGCCAACGGTTGTCATACGAGTGGTGTCTGTTTTGGTCACGATTTGTGTTGTGGGAATAACCTTGTCGTGTCCAGTTATTATTTCTTTCATCGCAGAATTGTGACGGATGTGACCTGTAATTGTTGTGCTCCTGTTTTCGCGATGGCGATTGTCAGTGTCAATTTCTAATTCTTGTAAGAGTCCCTGAAAGGCTTCAATGTCGTCTTTGCAACGTCCTGCCAAAATATTATGTCGTAAATGTTCAGGTAATTTGATTAAGCAAATGCGGATGAGTTCTGAGGGGCTGTATGGGTTCGACAGGTACTGATTCTTGTGCAACATGTCTTCAAAATATTTCACAAGACTGGAAAATTCAGATTGTTCGAAATGTTTCATCATTATGATGCTATGTTTTACTCGGGCTTGTGTAGCTTGAGACCAACATGCTGAGAGGAAGGCATGATAAAATTCTCCTTCACTGTGACAATCGTGAATGACCGACCGCATTCTTTCAGCTGGTTCATTCTCTAAATAGCCTCACATAAATTTTAATCTGTGCTCTAATGACCAGTTGGGAGGAAAACAATGGGAGAATTGATGAAGCCACGCTTGTGAATGTATGTTGTGGCCAGAAATCTTAATTGTTTTGAATTTACTTGTAGTAATGAACAGTTTATAGTCAAAATCATCATGTCGGCGAGTCGCATGACGGTCATTGTTACGTCATTTCGCCAGTTCCATCTCTAAATTCGGTGTACCTTGCCAATTTCATTCATAATTTCCGAAAGGCCCTGTGTTATTATTTTGCGGCTTTTCCGTATTTCTAAGTCCCTCTTCCAGTGTTGGAGCGCGAGTGTCCTCTGAAATACATAATTCTTGTATTACCTGTGTCAGCTGAATTTGTACTTCCCGGATTTCTCTTTGATGTTGCGTATTGATTTGATTCTGATTTTGTTTGAATTTCCTAATTTGTTTGCACTCTTCTGTGTCATTAAAGACTACCGGTTTTGCGTCATTCAGATTATCATCTACCTTCGTAGATAAATTATTTAGCTGATCCGAAAGTTCAACTACTTTCTCTGATAATGAACTAATATCCTCCATGTGTCTTTCTGAACCAATTTTCAGAGTATGTACTGTATCCTTTAAGTTTTCCTGAGTTTTTGCAAGTTGCATAACCGAATCGGTAGATGCAACTGAGTCAATTTTAGCTTGCAAGGTCTCATGATTTTCATGAACAATAGTTTGCAGTTCTTTTATGGCTGCTTCATGATTCTGTAATGCATTTTCATGCCACGAAAACATAGGTTGAAAATGCTCACAAATTTGTGTTTTTACGTCATTACAGACTTTTTGACATTTCGATTCAATGTTATACAACTCAGTAGTTAAATCTTCACGTGTTTGTTCATGTGTGGTGTCTAACTAACGAAGATTTTGTTCCCTTGTGTCTAACTTTTGAAGTGTTTGTCTCAGATTTTGTTCCATTGTGTCTAACTTTTGAAGATTTTGTTCCATTGTGTCTAACTTTCGAAGATTTTGTTCCATTGCGTCTAACCTTTGAAGCTTTTGCTGTGTTTGTCCCATTTGTTGTATTAATTGTAATAACAATTCACTGGTGTCTGGAACATGTTCCTCAGTGCTTTTCGGCAGTGAATTTGCACCGGCAACATTCACATTTTGACAAGCTGAAAATGTGTCTTCACTTATTTGAGAAAACGGTGAGGACCCAAAACCTGAATCTACAGTATTTGCGAAATTGTGTCCTGTCATTTCGGATTCCTGAGGCGAGCTATTGCCGACCGAGCGATCGATAATGCTTCCCTGGTCAGTATTTGTTTCACTGTCTACGCCATTATTTGCCGCCCGCTCCATTTCCCTATGCACAGTTACCAGATTACTACTTTGAATGTCTGTTAATTCATAACACAGTGGTGCTGACAAGCTACGCTCGTCGTCACTATTATTTCCCAGTTTACTTTGGAGCCTAGTGTTACAGTTTTCACACGCCATTATTGACACAATATTTCACACGATAACACAGTAAAGCACAATTTGAAGAGCAAAATAAGAAAACACATTAACATAGCACTGAAAATAATATCTCGTTAATTGCAAGCGCAACTGCGAAATACTTGGTGCAAATCTACATGCATGCCACAACTGTTTTACTATACAAGAATGAAAAACTACAGCTACAAAGGAAATTGCGCGCTAGCAATAAACAAAGGCTGCACTAATTGCACAAACTACAAGAAAGTATCAGAAGGTTCCCATGAGGTATCCTCGGCTAAGGGTCGACATATGAAACGTCCCCTTAGAGAAATTTATGAATTACTGTGCTGATAAACCTCTTACATTATTTGCTTTTCAAACAGCTGAGCAAAACTGAACGTACTCAAACATTCACTAAAGTGACACACAATATTTTTAGCGCAACGCAATCTGACTTTCAGTAATCCCAACAAGAGAATGGCCCTGACTAAATTAACCTATACGTTTCACAAATCACTTACCTCACAAAAATCTTCGTTACTCGAACTACTGCAATACAGCGAGCGCTACTACTGCCAGCTAAATAAAAGATTCAAACTACGGAAAGCACTAACTACTGATAGGCATAGTTAGCAAATGAAAGATTTTAATAGAGATCAAACTACGTATTTACCTTAATAGTCATAATATATATAGCAGTTCATGACATTGATTCTTACAAATGTACTGTTTCTGATGGACACACCTCCAGATTATCCATTCTCAAAAATCCGCCATCTCACTTCCCCACATCCACCACTGCTGGCGGCTCACCTCCAACTGCGCAACGCTACGCGCTGTTAACAGCCAACAGCCCAACACTACAATAGCAAATTCCAACAATGCCAGCCAGCCACAGACTGCACACAGCACAGCCAGTGATTTTCATACAGAGCGCTAGGTGGCGGTGGCGTTACCAATATAAGAACCTAAACAGCCTACTTACAATACTTCCTACACCCAAATGAGAGAGTTTGAAAGGGGTCACTTTGTGGCCTTCTGAGTGGTGGGATGGCCCTTTCTGAGAATTTCCACACAAACTGGACATACTGCGTCAGCTGTCAGCTGTGCAACGATGCTGGTATCAGTGGTCACGTGGACATTCTCGCACCTGGAGATGAGGTTCTGGACGTCTACGCAGCATAGACGCCTGACAGTTTTGTCATGTTGTGTGGGTGGCAGTGGCAGATCGTAGAGTTACCAAACCACAGATAAGATGGCTTATGAGGCCGGATCTGTCATCGCCTACTGTTGCGAACCGGTTATTAGCAGTGGGAATACTGGCACTCAAACCCACAGCTAGTCTTCCACTCAGGCCAAAGCATCGACGTGCACAGTTCGAATGGTGACGCCAGAGGATTACTTGAATGACAGAATGACGCACTGTGGTATTCAGCAATGAAAGCAGATACTACTTGAATGCAATTGATCAACTTTCCTGGCCAAAACTATCTGTGGACTTGTATCCAATCCAGAACGTGTGGAATACAATAGAATGAGAAGTGACTCGTGTAGCAACACGTACAGAGCTAAGTGAACAGATCGAGGAGCTAGATCAGCATTAACCATCTCACCAGTCAATAACTGTTACCTCTGAACCGCTTGTGCAACTAATCTGCATAAGTATTCACTTCATGTACTGCATATGGACTGTGCAACAATAAATCTTGAATGAACTGGAAAATTCTAAAACGGGGTATTAACTTGCTTTCAGCAATGTTTATCGAAGAAATTATAATTCCGTCATTACTCTGCGACGAATAATCGGTGACCGTAGGTAGCTTTACAAAAATAACCTGAAAACATTCTTGAACAACCTCTTAAATTTTGTTGATGGAGGTAAGTTGCACGCAGTACATCACAAGGGACGACTACTATGCAGTAAAATAGAATTGATGGACAACCAAATGTGTATATTCACAACCGGTATACTGTAGACATACAAAAGTACCATAGTTCATGGCTGATGTCAGGTTCGACTGTAATCACCAAGAGCTGAAAGAATTTTCCCCTCTCAAACGAATGTATTTTCAGTATAGTAAGTAAAAATAAATAACAAAAGATACCTCTCACACCGAAGAAAAAGTCCTATAGTTCAGAGTACGATGTATGGAACAATAACACAGGATGTTTGTAGATTTGTATAACGTTCTGCATCGTGTCTTGTTATTTGACCCTTATAAAAAACTTTGCGATTGGTGCTAAAGGAAATACAATGCAGTTCGTTTCATGTATGACCCGTTTGTATAGTCTTCATTTAGTAGTCAGTACTGAATGAAATTGCTGTTTGTTGCCCTCTTAGTTTCTCAGAGCGAGTTAAATACAGTTTACTTTCCGCTGAAATAAAAGTCTTCTGAGTATCTTCCCCGTGTCAAAAAGTAAAATACAACACTAAATTTTCTGAGTATCGTATCTCCCGCAGAATGTAAGAAACAGTGTAGTACAGTTTTTTTTAGATTTTGACACGGTACGTTACTCAGAAAATTTTTATATCAATTGATTCTGGCAGCGGAAGCCTCACATTAATGTTTATATTCCGTTCCAGTACTCCATCTCAGCAAAATTCTTCAAGAATATCTTGAATCTCAGCTGTATATCCCATTCTCTCTTGTAGGCTAACGTTCTTTCCACTCAGCTGCGGAGCCTAAAGTTTTATTATAATAGGAAAATTGTTGATTTATGTGTGAACAGTTTGTCGAATAGGCTTTAATCATCTTTTGAGTAACGGTGTAATCACACGTAATTTCTCTGAACCTGCACTCTAACTTCTTGAAGAATTGTTTACTTCTATATTACTTCGTGAAATATACTTCTATATTTCTTCAGTTACACTGAAAAACAAGAAGAATATCCTGCACGAACGATATATTTCACATAACTGAAGTCGTATTCATTTTTGTGGATCCTGTAACCGCACATTTAGTGTATTGGTTGTTTTTGCTGTCATTTCCTTCTTCTATCTGCATGTACGGTGATGTATTGACAGTCATTCAGCATGGTTAGGCCTATCTCACCGCACAACATTACCTTTGCCTCTGAAGATGTTTGGGATTTCATCGCTGTTCTACCTGCCATGAGTCTGTACACGTAGAGAGTCGGAAGCCGTAAGTTCATAATGGTCTGTAGTTATATTTTAAATGAATATCGGGAGCTTTAAATCCATTTTGCGATGAATTCTTTTTTCCTGAAAGCACTTCACTACATCAAGGCGGGGTGAAACCCAATTACTAAGCATCTGATAATTACATTCCTCAAAGTGAAAAATTTCTGGTCACCAATTTCTGAAACTACGTCTTACGAAGTAATGGATCCGTTTAACCTCAGTCACCTACATACATGGGTAGTTAGACGTTAAAAATGTTTAGGAGAGAACTTCAAGTATAATTTAACAAGATTCACACTTACAACGATCATTCGTCTGATGCTACATGTCAGTGCTATGTGTATAACACGAAAATGTGTAAACATATATTAAGAAACGAAAGACGATACTCCATTGATTGCACGATACAGTAATTCTAATTCAGCATTTGTTGAGAAGCGACGTTATTCAAATTTGAAGAAATACGGTGCTCATAGTCACCTGGCGACACTGAAACTTACAGGCGATTGAAAGAGTTAGGTACGCAGCTACAGACATTTGTGGACGAAATTACAGGTGTCTGGAGTCATAGGAATACCACGACCTGTTGCATGTGTGTGAAGGCCTTGCTGCCGGTGATAAATGAGAGGCTCTGGTGTAAAGTACTTGGACAAGGAGAGTTTCAGCTTTCTTGTACTTAGGCGCTGACGTTTCAGGAAACGTAATGCAGATTCGCTGGCTAAAGATACAGACAGTGATATATTACATCAGTTACAAATGAAACGTCCCCTTTGAACAATTATACATGACTGTGTTTAAACTGACACACAATATTTTTTAGCGCAACGCAGTCTGACATTCAAAAATCCCTACAAAAGAATGGCCCTGACTAACATTAACCTATACCTTTCACAAATCACTTACCTCACCAAAAATCTTCGTTACTCGAACTACTGCAAAACAGCGAGCGCCACTACTGCCAGCTAAATAAATGATTCAAACTACGGAAGGCACTAACTACTGATAGGCATAGTTAGGAAATGAAAGATTTTGACAGAGAACAAACAATGTATTTACCTTAATAGTCATCAAAAGTCATAATATATATAGGAGTTCATAACATCCATTCTTACAAATTTCCGAACTCCGCCATCTCTCTCCCCACATCCACCACTACTGGCGGCTCACCTCCAACTGCGCAACGCTACGCGCTGTTCACATCCAGCTGCCGCTGCCCAACACTACAATGGCAGACAACAATGCAAACTAGCCACAGACTGCACACAGCACAGCCAGTGAGTCTCACACAGAGCGCTACGTAGCGTTACCAATAAGAAAACCTAAACAGCCTACTTACATAGCCCCCATGCTCCCCACAAAAAATTTTACAAATTGTTTTGGGCAGTGGCCAATAATGATTTGATAAAATTTTTCATAATTACAGTAAGAAAGATATCAAATGCACACACTTATTAATACAATGTTGGCCAAAAGCTAAAATTTTCTCACAGTCCATAAAGACAGTCTTGATCATTCATCACAGTGAAACTGCCGTTTCTTTTCTCAAAGTCTGAGCAGTAAAAGAAAATGCACACGGAAGTAATGGCTTTCCATGCAGTCTTGAAGAAGTAGTGTTGTCCTTCCAATGGAAAGCCAGTGCTGACTCTCGACATGCAGACAGGTAATGGGCCACAACAGAGCAAACCCACCACAGAGTCAGTCTGAGTTTTGAAGAAGGTAGGTCATCACAGAGCTGACCCACTGTAGTCCTGGTAGAGATTATGGTACTGGTGGGCCACCAGAGGCGCAGACCAACTGCAGTCCTTGTAGAAATAATGGTACCGGTGAGTCAGCAAAGACGCAGACCCACTGTAGTCCTTGTAGAGACGGCCAGCAGCCATCTGTTGCAAATGTGCAGGTGCACAAGCACCATCGAAGAGTCTTACGGACAATATAGCAAGTCCATAAACCATAACTTGTGCACTCACAAAGTTTCTGGAATTGTCCATAGAACCAGCAATGCTGTTATCCAGTCCCCTGCCGAATCATTAACACACGTGCAAACACTATCAGTCCCTACTTCTCACATATTGTCCATATACTATGACCAACAGAAACGTGTGCAGTGAAATGTAACTTAATTTGAAGAACTGGTGTCTATACAATTATAAATTTACAACATGAAAATACAATTAGAAAGGTACAAAATACATCATTAAAGAACATAACAGTGCAGATAACATTTGTAATAATATGGGCTTTACAAAAGAATCGAAATAACATATACATCAGTGTTACAGGAATTATGACATAAGTACATACATAAAAGATCAGAATAATTATTGAAACATCGACTTCACACATGAGCATTAAAACAGAACAGAATTAATAATGTCTAACATCTTTACAAAGTAAATAACATATTATTAATGCAAATTATATTTGAGGATAACAGTATTCCTCATCATAGTTCATGTAGCTGAGTATTAGAAACATTCTACAACATAAGTCTTATCAGATAAACATGTTAAGACAGGAAGAACATAAATACACAAGGGTCCACAAACGCTTTCTTTACTTCTCGGAGATCTCCCTTCGTTCTTCATTATTTCCAAAAAGTCCTATCTATACCTGCTTTCTGTACTTTTTTTGTATGACTTCTCAATGCATTTCATCGCAACTCATTCTCTTATATAGTCTACCCCTGTTAAGCTTACTTAAATCTACTGAGCTCAGATACGAAACTAAGGAACGAGGCAATGCAGCAGCACAAAACAATTAAGACAAACAGCAATGATAAAAATTACAAAAGGCAAAGCAAGCAGCATAAATTACAACTAATATAAGGCAATGAGCAGCAAACAAGAAAAATAAATGCGTAGTAAAACTGGCTTAACAGCGTAATACAAAGTCAAATTCAGTAACATTATGCCTGCCAAACAGCAGCAGTAAATGCTATAACGTATACCTAAGCATGACGAAGCTCAAGCAGTAATAACAGTACACTAAAGACAACAATGCAGATAAAGGTAATGTATAATCGCATCTTAATGTCTATGTAATTAAAGTGGTGCACCACAACTATTTCTACAAAAGAAATTACCAAGTACTTGAAAAGAAAATTATATATGCAGTTACTGTTACTAGTCCCTTCTTATTGTTCTTTCCTTTCGAAGTGCTCCTTTTTTTAAGAATGTGAATTACAAAATTATTATTTAATAGATCTGTTGACAGAAAGTGTTCACATTAGCAAATGCATTTTATTTTATAAAAGCAATGCTGCAACACAGCTGGAAACCAGATATCAAATGAAATAAGCAACTATGTACAAAGTAAAGCATAAGAACATCATTCAGTAGTCATTAGGCATTTCATAAGTTAGTAGAAAAATCTCTCAACTAGAGAGACAGTAGTCATAATCAGGTGTATAGACATAAATATTTCTCGTCATTTCATTAGGCATTTCAGTAAATATGATAAATTAAGAGCTCCAAAGTGTAATCACATGTTTTAAAGTTCGACCATGTCGTTTTTGCGATGCTTTCTACAAAGGAACGTCAATAGCGAGGTTGATGGCCTCCCTTTTTTTTCTCCACCTGTACCTCTGAAAGGGGCACACGCTAATGGCTTTTTTCCAGGCGACTGTCGCCCAGCTGGGTGCCCACGACGCATTACGTGCAGGTGGTCACTTAACTTTCTTACCGAAATATTTATGACACCAGTTTCCGCTACAGTGACAGTCTCATATAAAAATATTTCACAGGTCAAGAATTTACGTAAAAAATCTGTAGAAACAAAATCCTGTAAATATAACAGAGTCCAAAAAATACTGCAACAGCATAATACACATAGTCATCGTAATAATAACATCATAACACCTCAGTCAACTCTCAAAGTCGTCGTAGCTTCCTCCAATAATTAAAAAAATTCTCTGCTCATGTCAAAAGTGTCATCTGCCTCAAACGTACTTTAAAAATCGTGATCCCGTACCAAATATATCATTCAAAGTTCTCATAATATCACAATGGGTCTGAAAAAATATGAACAGTTCACAAAGTACAGACAAAATACAATTTTGTAAGTGTGAAGTTATACAACGGTGTAAGTACGTAAACAACTGTCACTACCATAGTAAAAAGGTTTGTCTCTCTCAGTTAAATGATCAGATAGCTGTGTAATTATGTGTTAGAGAAATATGGTACCGATGTGTAAAGTTGTGTAAGCAAATACCATATTAGCTAGGGCTCCTTGTGCTTGCCAAACACATGATACATAAAGTAAGCGTGTACCCCCCCTGAGGATTAATGTAATTATACCCTCAAGTGTTACAGATTACAGCAATGGAATGAAATGTATCATGGAAAACTTTCTTTGTAATTCAAAAATCTTGAAAAATAAATGGCTTAAGAACAAAATTAATCTCTCAAATGCGGTCCTGTAGCGCTAAATGTGTGTCTTGCTGTAAGATAATTTTGTGGAAGTGTCATAGTTATCGTCCTCTGTAAGAAAAGTTCTGCTGAAATCAATATACTTACCTCATCATAAACGAAAGTGAAATGCTTTGCGTATGGGTACTGTAGTTTTACATAACTTACCGTGATAAAGAAAGTACGATAATGTAACGTATTGTTGTGCTACGGAAAAGGCTGTCTCATTGTAGCTATACCACAAAAGTTACTACTAAAACATGTTTTACTTTCCAGAATAAAACAGAATTATGTAATCGAGCAACTAAGAAGCAAGAATGTACACACACAATAACACTGTGTTGTCTGTTCACAACAACAATGCATTCATAATTTCTGTTTAAAAATGTTCCCTAGGTTCTTGACTGGATATTTAACTTCAAAAATTGTTGCATATTAACAGCTTCTTAAGACTGACAAAGCATACTAGAAATGTGAAGTGAAAAGTTTTATGGCAAAGACAAAGTTAAAAAGCAGATTATCTTTCAATAAACGGTTTTACATGTGAAATGTGGTGTAAACCTTTACTCTTCCTAGTACGCAGAGTTTCAACTGAAAAGCAATTGTCATGTTTTATATGTCGGTAAGGAATGTTAGCGTCAGTGTTATTTTTCTCTGAGCCAACCGGCGCAGGTGGCTGCCTGCGGTGCGAGTCATTGTCTGTTCCCTTGTTGGCGCGCGTCGTTATTGGGATTAGGAGACCTAGCTTCTACATATTCACGTTGTCGAAAGTGCCCTGCTCTGTTTGAATCCCGCCAGTTCTGATGAAATTCAGGTCTGTCGTTATGATTATCTCGTCTGTCGTCATGTCGGTAGATTTCATAATTTCTTTCTTGTCGGTCATGTGGTGGAGAATTTCTTCCTGAATCGTACCTGCGCACTGAACTGTTGCGTCTGAAGTTATTCTGTCTCCCTTGATAATAATTGTTTTGGTTCCCATATTGTCTGTTTCTAAGGTAATCTCTGTCATATTCGTTACTACGGAAATGCGATCTTTCTCTGTAACGTTTATTACTCTGCCAGTGGTTATCATATGGGTGGTGTCTGTTTTGGTCACGATTTGCGTTGTAAGAATAGCCTTGTCGTGTTCAGTTATTGTTTCTGTCATCACGGAATTGTGACGTATGTGACCTGTAGTGATTATTTTCATGTTTTCGCATCCGGCGACTGTCTGTGTCAATTTCTAATTCTTGTAAGAGTCGTTGAAAAGCTCCAATGTCGTCTTTGCAACGTCCCGCCAAAATAATATGTCGTAAATGTTCAGGCAATTTGATTAAGCAAATGCGGATGAGTTCTGAGGGGCTGTATGGGTTTGACAGGTACTGATTCTTGTGCAACATGTCTTCAAAATATTTCACAAGACTGGAAAATTCTGATTGTTCAAAGTGTTTATCATCATGATGCTATGTTTTACTCGGGCTTGTGTAGCTTGAGAACAATATGCTGAGAGGAAGGCATGGTAAAATTCTCCTTCACTGTGACAATCGTGAATGACCGATCGCATTCTTACAGCTGGTTAATTCTCTAAATAGCCACACATAAATTCTAATCTGTGTTCTAATGACCAGTTGGGAGGAAAACAATGAGAGAATTGATGGAGCCATGCTTGTGGATGAATGTCGTTGCCAGAATTCTTAAATGTTTTGAATTTACGTGTAGTAAAGAACAGTTTATAGTCAAAATCATCATGTCGGCGAGTCGCATATCGGTCATTGTTACGTCGTTTCGAAGGTTCCATTTCAAAATTCGGTATACCTTGCCAATTTCTTTCATAATTTCCGAAATGCGCTGAGTTATTATTTTGTGGCTGTTCCATATTTCTATGTCCCTCTTCCCGTATAGGGGCGCGAGTGTCCTCTGAAATACGTAATTCTTGTATTACCTGTGTCAGTTGATCTTGTACTTCGCGGATTTCTCTTTGGTGTTGCGTATTAATTTGATTCTGATTTTGTTTGAATTTCCTAATTAGTTCACACTCTTCTGTGTCATTAAGGACTACCGGTTTTGTGTCATTCAGATTATCATCTACCTTCGTAGATAAATTATTTAGCTGATCCGAAAGTTCAACTACTTTCTCTGATAATGAACTTTCTGAAAAATTTTCAGAGTATCTACTGTGTCCTTCAAGTTTTCCTGAGTTTTTGCAAGTTGCGTAACCGAATCGGTAGATGCAACTGAGTCAATATTAGCTTGCAAGGTCTCATGATTTTCATGAACAATAATTTGCAGTTCTTTTATGGCTGCTTCGTGATTCTGTAATGCATTTTCATGACGCGAGAAAATAGGTTGGAAATGCTCACAAATTTGTGTTTTTACGTCATTACAGACTTTTTGACATTTCGATTCGATATTACGTAACTCAGTAGTTAAATCTTCACGTGTGTGTTCAAGAGTGGTGTCTAACTTTTGAAGATTTTATTCCATTGTGTCTAACTTTTTAAGATTTTGTTCCACTGTGTCTAACTTTTGAAGCTTTTGCTGTGTTTGTCTCTGATTTTGTTCCATTGTGTCTAACTGTTGCTGTGTTTGTCTCTGCTTTTGTTCCATTGTGTCTAACTTTTGAAGATTTTGTTCCATTGTGTCTAATTTTTGTAGCCTTTGTCCCATTTGTTGCATTAACTGTAATAACAATGCACTGGTGTCTGAAACATGTTCCTCAGTGCTTTTCGGCAGTGAATTTGCACCGGCAACATTCATATTTTGACAAGCAGAAAATGTTTCTTGACTCATTTGAGAAAACGGTGAGAACCCAAAACCTGAGTCTACAGTATTTGCAATACTGTGTTCTGTCATTCCCGATTCCTGAGGCGAGCTGTTGCCGATCGATCGATCGATAATGCTTCCCTGTTCACTAATTGTTTCACTGCCTACGCCATTGTTTGCCGTCCACTCCATTTCCCTATGCAGAATTTCCAAGTTACTATGTTGAGCATTAGTTAATTCATTACACAGTGGCGCTAACACACTGCTTTCGTCTTCACTGTCATTTCTCAGTTTACTTTGGAGCCTAGTGTTACGTTTTTCACACGCCATTATTGTCACAATATTTCAATGACAACACAGAAAAACACAATTTGAAGAGCAAAAATAGGGGAACACATTAACAGAGCACTGAAAATAATATCTAGTTAATTGCAAGCACAGCTGCGAAATACTTGCTGCAAATCTACATGCACGCCACAACTGTTTTACTGTACAACAATGAAAGACTGCAACTACAAAGGAGATTCTCTCTACAATTACGCACTAGCAATAAACAATAGCTACGCTAATTACACAAACTACAAGAAAAAATCAGAAGATTCCATGAGGTTACCTGGCAGCGTCGCCATATGAAACGTCCCCTTTTCCACAATTATACACGACTGTGTTTAAACTGACACACAATGTTTCTTAGCGCAACGCAATCTGACTTTCAAAAATCCCTACAAAAGAATGGCCCTGACTAACATTAACCTATACCTTACACAAATCACTTACCTCACCAAAAATTTTCGTTACTCGAACTACTGCAAAACAGCGAGCGCCACTACTGCCAGCTAAATAAAAGATTCAAACTATGGAAGGCACTAACTACTGATAGGCATAGTTAGGAAATGAAATATTTTGACAGAGAACAAACAATGTATTTGCCTTAATAGTCATCAAAAGTCATAATACATATATAGGAGTTCATAACATCCATTCTTATAAATTTCCAAACTCCGCCATCTCTCTCCCCACATCCACCACTACTGGCGGCTCACTTCCAACTGCGCAACGCCACACGCTGTTCACATCCAGCTGCCGCTGCCCAACACTACAATGGCAGACAACAATGCAAACTAGCCACAGACTGCACACAGCACAGCCAGTGATTCTCACACAGAGCGCTACGTAGCGTTACCAATAAGAAAACCTAAACAGCCTACTTACACAAATTCCAATTACAGTGTTCATACATGATTGAAATGGTTATTCAAATTCAGATTTTCGACGTAATTAATCGGGTGGACAACGATCAGAATAGTTTTGGTATGGGTGTTATTAAGGAATTGGACAAATTATCAAAAACGTGACTGTAGAAGCAACTGCAAATGAGGGTGCAAATTAGAACGTAGGCAATAAATCACAACAAATAGGAACAGCCAACACTCATACTGATAATTTCGGAAAAGGTGGCATGTTAATACAACTTTTACAAAAACTGAGGACAGATTCGAAAATAGATATTCAAATATTGAATGGTTATAATAAAAAATCAAACATAGAAGTAAATGATCATGACCAAAAATTGATGCACATAACTTGTGAAGTTTATATGCCAACTAGCTCTGCAGATGACGAAGAAATTGAAGAAATGTATGATGAAATAAAAGAAATTATTCAGATTGTGAAGGGAGACGAAAATTTAATAGTCATGGGTGACTGGAATTCGAGTGTAGGAAAACGGAGAGAAGGAAACATAGTAGGTGAATATGGATTGGGGGACAGAAATGAAAGAGGAAGCCGCCTGGTGGAATTTTGCACAGAGCACAACATAATCATAACTAACACTTGGTTTAAGAATCATGAAAGAAGGTTGTATACATGGAAGAACCCTGGCGATACTAAAAGGTATCAGATAGATTATATAATGGTAAGACAGAGATTTAGGAACCAGGTTTTAAATTGTAAGACATTTCCAGGGGCAGATGTGGACTCTGACCACAATCTATTGGTTATGACCTGTAGATTAAAACTGAAGAAACTGCAAAAAGGTGGGAATTTAAGGAGATGGGACCTGGATAAACTAAAAGAACCAGAGGTTGTACAGAGATTCAGGGAGAGCATAAGGGAGCAATTGACAGGAATGGGGGAAATAAATACAGTAGAAGAAGAATGGGTAGCTTTGAGGGATGAAGTAGTGAAGGCAGCAGAGGATCAAGTAGGTAAAAAGACGAGGGCTAGTAGAAATCCTTGGGTAACAGAAGAAATATTGAATTTAATTGATGAAAGGAGAAAATATAAAAATGCAGTAAGTGAAACAGGCAAAAAGGAATACAAACGTCTCAAAAATGAGATCGACAGGAAGTGCAAAATGGCTAAGCAGGGATGGCTAGAGGACAAATGTAAGGATGTAGAGGCCTATCTCACTAGGGGTAAGATAGATACCGCCTACAGGAAAATTAAAGAGACCTTTGGAGATAAGAGAACGACTTGTATGAATATCAAGAGCTCAGATGGAAACCCAGTTCTAAGCAAAGAAGGGAAAGCAGAAAGGTGGAAGGAGTATATAGAGGGTCTATACAAGGGCGATGTACTTGAGGAAAATATTATGGAAATGGAAGAGGATGTAGATGAAGATGAAATGGGAGATATGATACTGCGTGAAGAGTTTGACAGAGCACTGAAAGACCTGAGTCGAAACAAGGCTCCCGGAGTAGACAATATTCCATTGGAACTACTGACGGCCGTGGGAGAGCCAGTCCTGACAAAACTCTACCATCTGGTGAGCAAGATGTATGAAACAGGCGAAATACCCTCAGACTTCAAGAAGAATATAATAATTCCAATCCCAAAGAAAGCAGGTGTTGACAGATGTGAAAATTACCGAACTATCAGCTTAATAAGTCACAGCTGCAAAATACTAACACGAATTCTTTACAGACGAATGGAAAAACTAGTAGAAGCCAACCTCGGGGAAGATCAGTTTGGATTCCGTAGAAACACTGGAACACGTGAGGCAATACTGACCTTACGACTTATCTTAGAAGAAAGATTAAGGAAAGGCAAACCTACGTTTCTAGCATTTGTAGACTTAGAGAAAGCTTTTGACAATGTTGACTGGAATACTCTCTTTCAAATTCTAAAGGTGGCAGGAGTAAAATACGGGGAGCGAAAGGCTATTTACAATTTGTACAGAAACCAGATGGCAGTTATAAGAGTCGAGGGACATGAAAGGGAAGCAGTGGTTGGGAAGGGAATAAGACAGGGTTGTAGCCTCTCCCCTATGTTATTCAATCTGTATATTGAGCAAGCAGTAAAGGAAACAAAAGAAAAATTCGGAGTAGGTATTAAAATTCATGGAGAAGAAATAAAAACTTTGAGGTTCGCCGATGACATTGTAATTCTGTCAGAGACAGCAAAGGACTTCGAAGAGCAGTTGAATGGAATGGACAGTGTCTTGAAAGGAGGATATAAGATGAACATCAACAAAAGCAAAACAAGGATAATGGAATGTAGTCTAATTAAGTCGGGTGATGCTGAGGGAATTAGATTAGGATATGAAGCACTTAAAGTAGTAAAGGAGTTTTGCTATTTGGGGAGCAAAATAACTGACGATGGTCGAAGTAGAGAGGATATAAAATGTAGGCTGGCAATGGCAAGGAAAGCGTTTCTGAAGAAGAGAAATTTGTTAACATCCAGTATAGATTTAAGTGTCAGGAAGTCATTTCTGAAAGTATTCGTATGGAGTGTAGCCATGTATGGAAGTGAAACATGGACGATAAATAGTTTGGACAAGAAGAGAATAGAAGCTTTCGAAATGTGGTGCTACAGAAGAATGCTGAAGATTAGATGGGTAGATCACATAACTAATGAGGAAGTATTGAATAGGATTGGGGAGAAGAGAAGTTTGTGGCACAACTTGACCAGAAGAAGGGATCGGTTGGTAGGACATGTTCTGAGGCATCAAGGGATCACCAATTTAGTATTGGAGGGCAGCGTGGAGGGTAAAAATCGTAGAGGGAGACCAAGAGATGAATACACTAAGCAGATTCAGAAGGATGTAGGTTGCAGTAGGTACTGGGAGATGAAAAAGCTTGCACAGGATAGAGTAGCATGGAGAGCTGCATCAAACCAGTCTCAGAACTGAAGACCACAACAACAAACTTGTGAATTAAGAATTGAAAGCAGAGAATCAGAAATTGAGATTTAGTCAGAACAAAATTATGAGGAGCAGGATCATTTTGGGAAGATAAAGAAGGAATGTAGCAAATCGCTAAACACATAACAATGTGAATCAAGCACAAAGTTGAGACACATCGGCAGTAGATAAAAGCGGTGATGATCTAAATACAGGCCCAAATCAGCTCATAAGTGGAAAATGGGAAACACATTCTAATGTACAATGCAGCAGGAACAACGAGATAGTTTGGCCGAAAAATGCTTTCCAGCAAAACAAAAATTCTATCACCAAAGTAGGCTCTGGCGATCTTCAACGATACGTCAAGTTAGGATCGAAAGTCCCGGAACTGGAAAAACAATGAAGGATGTAAAATTTTTCAGCACGATACTTCGCATGAACGTAATCCTACAAGAAGTAGAAATGATAATGCAAAATAGTCAGGGGTGGACTGTTGGACGTATATTATCGTTGACAATCTGATCGGTTGAGGACAACTGAAAGAATTCGATCCACAAAAGCAGTTACAACCAGATGATTTTATGTAGCCACTTAGCGTCACATTAGTGCAAATTCAGAATGAGCCTGACGAAGATGACATTTGAGAACGACACACGAGTGCAGGTGCTAGAAGAAGGGGTAACAGTGATGAATACAGCCTATTTTCTACAGAGGGGAGGGGGAAATGTTAAGCTTTAAGGGGGAGATATTAAGCTTGAGGTGAGGGGGTGTTATTGGCTTCTAATTTTACTGACATCATACTAAAAATAGTAGTGCTCCTAATACTTAAAAATTTCCATTCATGTCTGATAATTAATCAATTTATATCTAAGTACTTAGTAAATACAGCCTAAGGTAATTAATCATCTTTAAAAGTGAAATTGTGAGAACTAGTAAAATAATATTATTGCATGAAATAATTAACACTTGCAGCAGACAAACGCACAGAGGTTTTTTACCAGCATATGGGTCCCCTTCTGTTGACACATTCACACAGATTTAAAGCATATCCTGATTCATCTATTTCTTAATTTTGTCATCGCCCTATTCACTGTGATGAATGACCCTTCTGCACTGGAACTGGAATCGGGAATGCAAAGAACATCTTTAGCGATCGTCTTTAGCGTTTCATATCCCATGTCGACCATTAAATCATGCAGTACCATTTGAAAATAATGTAATTTTCTCATGAATTTCAAATTTTAAAATTCTGAAAAAATATTTGTTGCTTTTAACCACTGCTTAGACCACATTCCGTAATTCACGAATTCCTCTCCTACGGCGAACTATGTATCCCAAAATGCCATCAGAATGGATTTGTAGAGTAGGAAACAGCTTCAGGTATTTTTAAGTCAAGTTTTTTTGAAGCACACTGACTTTTATGCAATACATCTTCCCATTTAGAAGACGCATGAAAAAGCTTATAAATGTCATTAACAATATGTAACGTCCGTTTTAATATATGGTGTTAAGATGGTGGCAGAAACCGACAACAAGTTATGTGCTTTGCAGTGAATTTATAGCAACTCCTGCCCCCTTTTCCCTGATATCCTAGTGCGCACCCCAGCGACAAGACTAGTAAAATTAGCAGCATCATCAAAACAGCATGTTACTAACGTGCCAAAGAAAGTTTTCCTTTCTTTGGTTGGCTATCAATTGCTGTATATACAGATTCACCTGTACTACTCTTTAGTTCAACTAGGCATTAAAACTTTCGCTTCTCTTCAAAAGCCAGAGACGGCGCAACATAACGAACGAGCAATGACAGATTACTTTGTTTAAAAACATTCGTAAATTCGAAAAGTATTTATCATGGAGAACTGTTTCACCTTATTGTCAAAATTCTGTAGCCTTATATTCTAACACATTTCTCGCTGAAATTTACCACACTTCTCGCGATTAATGTAAGTTTTTAGTACTAGCTTACGAGTTTGAGATTCACGTTAGTTTGTGTGTAAGATTTCTTCCTACTAAAGAAATACTCACTTTCAATGAAAGAAGACACTGCTTGGCCGTTTAACAGCTTTTCAGTTTGATATTGTTTAATTATTTACAGTTGAAATGGAACGTCTATGCCACATAATTTACAATTTCTTAACGACGGCTTTTGCGTGTTTTTATAACTCGAAATGTCTTTTTAGTTTCCCCTTACTTCTAGAAGCTTTTCTAAATTTAGCGAAAGGTACAGAAAAGAACGCTATTCCTGCTTTTTGTAGACCTTCTCTGTTTAAAAAGCATTCCGCACATTTTGTCAAGGTGTAACAAGTTGTACGTACACTCCTATATCTGCTTGTACTAAATCTCGTATTGAATAGTTCATCCCAAACTTTATAAACTACACGCTTATAACAACGCCGTTGAGCGCTCATAAGCTCCAGCTTTTAAACTGCAGCTGTCGTCACATCTGAAATATGTCAAAACAACATAAGCTTATTAACTATTACGTTACGCTAGCTCAGACGATAATATAATGTAATTGATTATTTTAACTTTTATTGTTATATACAAATAGAGATGAATTTCTCGACGGGCCCGAAGGGGGGAGGATTCTTTTTCTCAGGAGTGGGGAGGGGGGAGCAAATTGACAACTGAGGGAAAAACGGATTTCTAATCAATACACAGCGTTTTGAAGACTTGGAACTGCGTCCCTTGGCAAGTATTGCTCTGAAGAGGAACAAAGAAGGTCCGAAACTAAACTATTTTCGATGCACAACTACGATTTCTGCGAAGGATCACTGCTTAACTTCCTCCCACATAACTGGTTTTTATTTGAGTCACCAGTCTTCTGGATTCCGACTGGTTCGATGCATCCCGACATGGATTCCCCTCCTGTGCCAAACTCTCCATCGCGGAGTACCATTTCCAGCTGATTTTCAATATTCATCTACAGCACCACATCGAAAATGCTTGGATTCCAATTTTCCCACAGTCATTGTTTCACTATCATACAATGTTGTGCTCCAAACGTACATTGCCACAAATTTCTACCTAATATTAAGACCTGCAGTTGATACTGGTGCACCACTCTTGGCCAGGAATGCATTTTTTTTTTTTTTGCCACCGCTAGTCTGCTTTTGATGTCCTCCTTGCTCCGTCCATCATTGGTTACTTTGCTGCCTAGTTGGGTAGAATTTCTTAACTTCATCTACTTCGTCACCATCAGTCCTGATGTTAAGTCTCTCGCCGTTCTCATTTCTGCTACTTCTCATTACTTTCGTCTTTCTTCGCTTTACTGTCAGTCCATATTCTGTACTCATCAGACTATTCATTCCATTCAGCAGATCATGTAAGTTTTCGCCACTCTCACTCAGCATAGCAATGCCATCAACTAATCGTATCATTGATATCCTTTCACTTTGAATTTTAAACCCACTCCTGAATCTTTCTTTTATTTCCATCTTTGCTTCTTCGAAGAACAGGCTGAACAATAGGGGCGAAGGTCTACATCCTATCTTACACCCTTTCTATTCCTTCTTGATCGGCCACTCTTGTTATACCCTCTTGGACATATTGTATGTTATCCATCTCTGCTTACAGTTTTCCCCTATTTTTCTCAGAATTTCGAAAATGTTACACCAGTTTGCATTGTCGAATGCTTTTTCTAGGCCGTCAAATTCTGTGAACATGCCTTGATTTTTCTTTAGTCTTGCCTCCATTATCAACCACAGCGTAAGAACTGCCTTCCTGGTGCCTCTACCTTTCCTGAAGACAAACTGATCGTCATTTAACACAGCCTCAATTTTCGTTCCCATTCTTCTATATACTATTCATGTCAGTAACTTGGAAGCATGAGTTGTTAAGCTGATTGTGCGATAATTATCGCACTTGTCAGCTCTTGAAGTCTACGGAATTGTGCGGAACATATTTTTCCGGAAGTCAGATCGTATGTCACCAGACTAGCACATTTCTACACACCAACTTGAATAGTCGTTTTGTTGACACTCCCCGCAACGATTTGAGATATTGTAATGGAATTTTATCTATCCCTTCTGCCTTAATTGATGTTAGTCCTCCAACGCTCACTCAAATTCTGATTCTAGTACCAAATCACAGACCTCTTCTAAATCGACTCCTGTTTCTTCTTCTATCACATCAGATTAATCTTCCCGCTCATAAAGTCCTTCAGTGTACTCTTTCCACGTGTCCGCCCTCTGCTCTGCATTTAGCAGTAGAATACCTGTTGCACTCGTAATATTACCACCCTTGCTTTTAATTTCAACTAAGGTTGTTTTGACTTTTCTATACGCTAAGTCAGTTCTTTCAACAACATAACTTCTGTATCCAATGGTTTCTTCGCAGTTACCTTCCTTGTACGTATCTTTTTCTATCCAACTTCTATAATTTCCCCATTTTAGAGATGACCATTCCTCTTCAACTGTACTGCCTACTGAGCTACTCCTTATTTCTGTATCTATAGCCTTAGAGCACTTCAAGGGTATCTCATCATTTCTTAGTACTTCCGTATACTACACTTTGCGTGTTGATTCTTCCTGGCTAATCTCTTACGCTTCAGCCTACTTTTCATCACTACTGCGTTGTGAACTGAGTCTGTATCTGCTCCTGGGTACATCCTACTATCCAGGGTCTGATTTCGGAATTTCTGTCTGCCTGTGATTTAATCTAACAGAAATACTGCCGGAGCATGCGGCTTTCTCCAAGTATACCCCTCCCCCCCCCCCCCCTTGTGATTCTTGAACAGAGTATTTGCTATTACTACCCGAAATTTATTACAGAACTCAGTTAGTCTTACTCCTCCCTCATTCCTTGTCCCAAGCCTATATTATCCTATAACCGTTTCTTTTACTCCTTCCCCTAGAACTGCATTCCAGTCAACCCATGAATATTAGATTTTCATCTCCTTTTACATACTGTATTACCCCGCCAATATCCTCACATACTTTCTCTATCTCTTCATTTTCAGCTTGTGACGTCCGAATGTATACCGAATCTATCGTTGTCGGTGTACCTTTGCAGTCGATTCGGATAAGAAAAATCCCATCACTGAACTGTTAGCAGTATCACACTCTGTGTCCTACCCCTCTATTCATACCGAATTCCACTCCCGTTATACCATTTTCTGCTGCTATTGACATTACTCTATACTCATCTGACCAGAAATCCTTCTCTTCTTTCCATTTCACTTCACTGACTCCTAGTATGTCTAGACGGAGGCTTTGCATGTCCCTTTTCTGATTTTCTAGATTCCCTGCCACGTTCATGCTTTTGACACTCAACGTTCCGACTTGTAGAAAGTTGTCCTTCCGTTTGTTATTCAGTCTTTTTTATAATGCTCATCTGCCCCTTGGCAGTCCTCTGCCTGAGATCCGAATGGGGGACTATTCCGGAATCTTTTGCCAATGGAGAGATCATCATGACACTTCTTCAATTACGGGCCACTTGTCCTGTGGCTATACGTTGTGTGTCTTTAAGACTGTGGTTTCCATTGCCTTCTGAATCATCACGCAGTTGATCATTGTTGATTCCTCTGTCTTTACAGGCAGTTCCTCACCCCAAAGAGAAGAGAATGACCGGGAACTCTGCCCACTCCTCCACCCTCTATGACAACGCCGTTGGCAGAATGAGGGTGGCTTCTTATGGCGAAAGTCTTCAGCCCCCAGTGCTGATTATTAATCAGAATTTAATAGGTGGGAGGGGGGGATATAACTGGGTACGGAAGAGCTATTTAAAAAACCGCATCAGCATCAGTGCTTTACTTATAAGTTTAAGAAAACATTTTTCTTTTGAAAGAACCAAAGCAGTTAGCTTCGTGAACATTCGGCGATTTCTACTAGTCATTGACGATTTGGAAGAGGTTGACAATGTGGTAGCAATAGATAAGTCGGAATGAGGGACATCACGACACAGTCAACATTTACAGCAGCGCGAAGAACCACGACAAGACAATTTCAGGCTCCTGCAGTAGAGTCAACAAAGCAACAATCGACTTGGGTACAATGTTGCGCGAAATGAGCACACTACGTTGATCGGTTTTGAAATGAGGACTGTGGCGAAGATAGTGGGTGATAGGCAATTGACTTTGAGAGACAAATCGGCAGGCTGTCCTAGATAGAAGATTTTGGAATTGTTCAGCTCTCCAAGATATAAACAAAAGTCCCGACAAAACATGTAGGCGCTCATAAGCTAAATATAAGCTACATGTAGTTTCGAACAAGGCCTGCTCCAAATCATCTGAAAAACTTAATTGCTCATCTCTGAGAATACCAAGTTAAACAAGATACGGAAGACATTTAAGCTATTGAGGGAAGAAGTACATAACTCAGATGACACAAACTGTCATAAATTTGCAGCCCTCTCAGATTCTAGAAGTAAAACTGCGGCAGCATCCCGGAATTTTGATGAACAATTTCGCGAAACAGAAGAGATGCCTGTACTTTTACCAAATAGTATGGATACATTATAAAACATTTTAGGGAGGTGATTACCAACAGCCATTAAGTAATGTATAAAATGCATGTTTGGCCATCGGTTGCGGCTTCTGTCATGCACCACCTTCACGGATAAAGATAAAACGGTTACACTTGTCATTACTTAAATAATGTATACAGAATGTCATGAATATCAATACACGACACAGGACTTTTAGAAGGAAACATACTAACACCAAATACACATTCCTTCTTAAACGCCGCCTACAGTACAAGAATAACACTCTTACCAATTTTCAAGTTTCCCTCCCTAGCGGTTCGGGCTGGGCGATGATGAGTAGTAGTGTAGAGCTAGTGCTTTTGTAGTTCTGTTATTTATGTCAAAACTCGATGGTTTATCCGGAGGACAACATTAAGGCAATTTGTATTACTCATCATAAAATTAATTATAAGACATTCATATTCCGTCTTTTGCTGCACCACACAGTCACGAGAGCCGCATTTCTGGACTATGAATTACGGCGAGAATGTCAGCCCGAGGCAGAGGCGGGCGGTTATTTCTCATTCGCTAATGGAAGTTCGTGCCGTAAACAGTTTTATTCAGGCAGCGCAAGAGGCTGAAGTGGCTGACATTTCGTGCTCTTTAGCAACAGCCGTTCCGCTCACCTTTCCGCGGCGGTTCTGCGACATTTGTTGTGGCTGCTGACACCTGTCGTGGGGAAACAGCAGCAGCTCGGGTGAAAGGCTGGTCTTCACACGGCTGTGGCCCAGATGGGCCCAGAGAAATACCAGACGTCAGTTCCATTTATAATTCGGAGCTGGGAGTCGCTTTCCTCCTAGTGCTGAACATGTTTTTACAATCGATGCCTGAATGCTGTGGTAGTTGATTATTACCTACTATTCACAATTTTCGCAAGTTCCATGCTTACTTATAGAGTTTTTTGCAATAGAATACAAAAAAAACTCCATGTGAAACGTTACATTAGCTACATCACATTTAATGGTTAGGATCTGTCGCAATCAGCACATGATGAGCACAGTCATTACTTAATGGAAAGGAATTATTAACAATATATAACACATACAGAAATGCTCAAGTCATAAGAATCTTCTGTTCAGTCCCATCTTCTTTCTCCATGCTTAGGTCAGTGTGTCTACTTTGTTTTAATATCGTTGCGAAATGCTTTTAATTGGGATTGGACGATGATGTGGGCATAATGGAGCGCATTAAGAATCGTCATTTACGGGTAATAAATTTGGCCTCTAGTTTTGCTAATGTTCACTATCTGATCTCTCAATTACATCATCCTCTGCCATAGACTTGATTTACTTTTGTACACCTTCTCTTCTAACTAGGAGTAATGGATACGATTTCTTCTTTAACTGTTCATGCAGTCTTAATTTAATTTGGCATTGGCGCCCAGTCATCAGTTCAGTTTTACTGAAAAATACCTCTGTGTGCATATGTAGAACTTTTCATAATTCTTCTCCACATGATTTCGAAAATTATTCAAACCGTAGTTTATTCTTGAATTTCTGAAATGACTTCGCAATTTTCATCTCCCCTCTCATGGACACCCATTCTGCCATGTAAACTGGTACTTCTATACCATCTTCTACTTAATAACCATAACTCCTAAGCCTGCGGAAATTTCTCCTTCTTCTCTGACGACTTCGACGGAATTAACTTCCCTTTCTTCACTCTTATCACAAATGATTAAACATCCACTTCCTCAAACAATTGCGCATCTACTTTCGGTCGTCCATGAACAACAAAATCCAGTCCAGAGTTAAAGATTCGATAGTCAACACTAGAAACGTCTCAGTATAATATATGCCGTGTAAAATACATGTTTGACCATCAGCGAATTTTATTTTAAACCCAAATATCGACCAGTTTCAGTCATGGACCATCTTCACGGATAAGGGTTAACATGGTTTAAGCTACAACATTACATTTTTCATTACTTAAATAATGCATAGGGCATGTCATGAACACCAATATACGACACGGGACTCTTAGAAGCAAACATACTAATACCAAGTGTACCACTAAGAGGGTGGAATAGTGGAAGTAAGTTTTTTTGAAGATACGTTTCTATTAAGGCAACTTTGAAGCTAGACCTACGGAAATTGGTTTCTCTATCAGAAATGAAGAAATCTGTGCTTTAACCAGTATGGGGGTAAAAATAGTGTGCGGAAATTCTTTTATAAAATACTCATTGAAAAGAACTAACTTAGTACTTTTAAAGCTACATCTCTCAAAAATGGTATTTGAGTTCTCGTCTACAAATGAAAAAAATATTTCTTTAAGTATTTTTGGAAATTTCAAATCCTGAGGGGGTGAAATGGTTTATGAAAACATTTTGGAAGCTAAATTTATGAAAATTTCAATTTGACTTCTCAGTGAGAAATAAATAATACGTATGTTTCATTGCAATTGGAAATTCAACTCCTATGAGATCAGATTCATAAGAAATACTATCGATACGAAAACATTTTCTCACTTACATAAATGAACATCTATATTCATTGCACTGTGGAACACTTTGTCTACTTAAGGGACAGTCTTTGATTTGTGAATGCGAGAGAGAAGCTAAGAGCTCTTCGGTGCTCAGTGCTTCTCCCTGGACATAGTGATTAAGTAATTAATTAACTGCAATAGGACACTCTGGTGTGAGTTCTCCGATTGAGTAGATCCACATTGAGGAAACTACTTTAATATATTGTTGAATGTCAGCCATCTTGTAAACTATTACATCTAAAAGTTTGAAGAACTGATAAAGTCGCAATAAGTTATAAGCAAACGATGATTGTGGCTATGTCTGAAGCATTTATCAAGATAGACAAAAGTTTAATAAGAAAAGGTAACTACGATCTTTCATTTCAAGAGATACTGCATGTTAGAATTTTGGTAGCAATTCTGGAGCCTGCGCATGGTCAGAACTTTTCTGGGAGAATTTCTTATTCGCAGGCAAAGAGTTTTCCTCCTTTAGAGGTTCTCATAGGACGGATAACGCTTACCAGATTC
This sequence comes from Schistocerca piceifrons, assembly GCF_021461385.2. Lineage (NCBI taxonomy): Eukaryota > Metazoa > Arthropoda > Insecta > Orthoptera > Acrididae > Schistocerca > Schistocerca piceifrons. The sequence goes on from NC_060139.1 coordinate 408,045,565, forward strand.
CAATCTAGAATCGATCATTGCTGGTACAACTTCTGGGAGGTCTATTACGAGCAGCGTACTTTGATTCTGAGCTGTAGCCTACGACGAACGTAGCACCAAGACGTCGGGCAGCAGAATAAAATTCGCCGAGCTGCAGAAATCCAATACCCGAAAGGAGTGACACTTAAGCCCACTGCTGCATACACATCTGTGATATTACATTCCAGATGACAGACAAGAAATTATAATAATTTTTGTATTATACAAAATATTAGACATGAAACTGGACCGTTGCTGTGACGTCGACTTTCAGTCTCAGATAAATGATTTCCGTATCCTCTCTTGTTCATTTGACTGCCATGTTACGTTGATTATCACATAGGGGCGCACCTCACCTTGTAATATCTCCTCGTACTACCATGTTATGAATTATCCTCCATATATATTTCATCGATCGTCGCACGATGCTCACAGTTTCACATACAGCACAGACAACTGCATCACCGAACTGAGAGCCACATACAGAAATGACCATATTTGTGCAAATATTTCCTTATGCAACTGACAGGTGACGTTACTGGCTACAGTCTCAGAACAGTGACGCATATTTTGAAAGATACCACATCGTATAATGAAATGAGAATACACTCACAAATGAAAATGATGTGCCGCTTTTGTATTGGCAAGTGAGTGACTTCAAGTGCATTACACTTTCTTCACGTAACTGTGTCGTTACCTAATTGTCCGCATCCAGTTCTACTCCAGTCATTGCATAAGAGTTATGAAGATGTTACAAATGAACCTAGAAACGAGATTTTTGAAGACAACACAGACAGTTACATATTTCTAAGTTCATCTATAACATCTATTAAACTCTTCAGCACTGTCTGAGGCAGGTCACCTAGTGTCTTCTTTTGAAGCCCCGTGCAGAAATGGGTGGAGAGACTTGTGCAACGACACAATTATGTGAAGAAACTGAAACGTACTCGAAGTCACTCACTTGCCCACATAAAAGCGCCGCATCTTACAAATTACATTTAGTTGAAAATTTAAATAACAATCTGAAGTTGCACTGATAAACTCGATGTGATGAAGAAATACTAGATACCGACTGAACTGCATCAGCACTAATTTTTGTATATATCACCGTTGCCCCTAGACACGTGTGCTTGTTTGTGTTTTAAAGCAAACAGTGATCTCTTTACTACACAATGAAATTGTTGTAGAAAGTACTAAATGTATGTTGCTTTTCACATGAATATTGCCAAGTGACTAATTCTGAAATAGTACAATTTCGGCTGTATTACGCTCAACGGCATAATTCCCGTAACCCTAGCAGGCAGATGAAACGTTGGCCCCATTGTGTCACATGCTCTCCTGTTCCGGGGTTCCGTTGTGTAGGTCAGGAGTTCACTACACTTAGGTGGCGGCTACACGGGTAGCGGAGGCTGTGTGGCGTGGACTGGGCGGTGTTTTAGGTTAGAAGGCCTCGGGAAAGTACAGGGTGGGCTGCAATCTCAAAGGGTGCATGGCAAATACAGGACGTGCTTGGATCAAGGAAAAGTCGGAATTGTAGTTGTAAATTGTTGTAGTTGTGCTGGGAAAGTCCCTGAGCTTCAAGCGCTAATAGAAAGCACAGAAGCTGAAATCGTTATAGGTACAGAAAGCTGGCTAAAGCCTGAAATAAGTTCTGCAGAAATTTTTACGAAGTCTCCGACGGTGTTCAGGAAAGATAAATTAGGCAGAATTGGTGGTGGAGTGTTTGTCTCTGTCAGTAGTGGTTTATCTTGTAGTGAAGTCGAAGTAGATACTCCGTGCGAATTGGTATGAGTGGAGGTTATACTTAACAGCCGAACTAAGTTAATAATTGGCTCCTTCTACCGACCCCCAGATTCCGATGATATAGTTGCTGAAAAGTTGAGAGAAAATTTGAGTCTCGTAACAAATAAATACCCCACTCATACGGTTATAGTTGGTGGGGACTTCAACCTTCCCTCGATATGTTGGCAAAAGTACTTGTTCAAAACCAATGGTAGGCAGAAATTATCATCCGAGATTGTCCTACATGCTTTCTCCGAAAATTATTTTGAGCAGTTAGTCCACGAACCCACCCGAATTGTAAATGGTTGCGAAAACACACTTGACCTTTTAGCCACAAACAATCCTGAGCTGATAGAGAGCATCATGACTGATACAGGGATTAGTGATCACAAGGTCGTTGTAGCTAGGCTCAATACCGTTTCTTCCAAATCCACCAGAAACAAATGCCAAATAATTTTATTTAAAAAAGCGGATAAAGTGTCACTAGAAGCCTTCCTAAGAGACAATCTCCATTCCTTCCGAACTGACTATGCAAATGTAGCCGAGATGTAGCTGAAATTCAAAGATATAGTAGCAACAGCAATTGAGAGATTCATACCTCATAAATTGGTAAGAGATGGAACTGATCCCCCGTGGTACACAAAACAGGTCCAAACGCTGTTGCAGAGGCAACGGAAAAGCATGCGAAGTTCAGAAGAACGCGAAATCCTGAAGATTGGCTAAAATTTACAGACGCGGGAAATTTGGCACGCACTTCAATGCGAGATGCCTTTAATAGGTTCCACAACGAAACATTGTCTCGAAATTTGGTAGAAAATCTGAAGAAATTCTGGTCGTATGTAAAGTACACAAGCGGCAAGACGCAATCAATACCTTCGCTGCGCAGTGCCGATGGTACTGTTACCGACGACTGTGCCGCTAAAGCGGAGTTAATGAACGCAGTTTTCCGAAATTCCTTCACCAGGGAAGACGAATGGAATATTGCAGAATTTGAAACACGAACAGCTGCTAGCATGAGTTTCTTAGAAGTAGATGCCTTAGGGGTTGCGAAGCAACTCAAATCGCTTGATACTGGCAAGTCTTCACATCCAGATTGTATACCGATTAGGTTCCTTTAAGATTACGCTGATACAATAGCTCCCTACTTATCAATCATATACAACCGCTCGCTCACCGATAGATCTGTACCTACAGATTGGAAAATTGCGCAGGTCGCACCAGTGTTTAAGAAGGGTAGTAGGAGTAATCCATCGAACTACAGACCTATATCATTGACGTCGGTTTGCAGTAGGGTTTTGGAGCATATACCGTATTCAAACATTATGAATCACCCCGAAGGGAACGATCTATTGATACGTAATCAGCATGGTTTCAGAAAACATCGTTCTTGTGCAACGCAGCTAGCTCTTTATTCGCACGAAGTAATGGCCGCTATCGACAGGGGATCTCAAGTTGATTCCGTATTTCTAGATTTCCGGAAGGCTTTTGACACCGTTCCTCACAAGCGACTTCTAATCAAGCTGCGGGCCTATGGGGTATCGTCTCAGTTGTGCGACTGGATTCGTGATTTCCTGTCAGGAAGGTCGCAGTTCGTAGTAATAGACGGCAAATCATCGAGTAAAACTGAAGTGATATCAGCTGTTCCCCAGGGAAGCGTCCTGGGACCTCTGCTGTTCGTGATCTATATAAATGACCTGGGTGACAATCTGAGCAGTTCTCTTAGGTTGTTCGCAGATGATGCTGTAATTTACCGTCTAGTAAGGTCACCCGAAGACCAGTATCAGTTGCAAAGCGATTTAGAAAAGATTGCTGTTTGGTGTGGCAGGTGGCAGTTGACGCTAAATAACGAAAAGTGTGAGGTGATCCACATGAGTTCCAAAAGAAATCCCTTGGAATTCGATGACTCTATAGATAGGACAATTCTCAAGGCTGTCAATTCAACTAAGTACCTGGGTGTTAAAATTACGAACAACTTCAGTTGGAAAGACCACATAGATAATATTGTGGGGAAGGCGAGCCAAAGGTTGCGTTTCATTGGCAGGACACTTAGAAGATGCAACAAGTCCACTAAAGAGACAGCTTACACTACACTCGTTCGTCCTCTGTTAGAATATTGCTGCGCGGTGTGGGATCCTTACCAGGTGGGATTGACAGAGGACATCGAAGGGGTGCAAAAAAGGGCAGCTCATTTTGTATTATCACGCAATAGGGGAGAGGGTGTGGCCGACATGATACGTGAACTGGGATGGAAGTCATTACAGCAAAGACGTTTTTCGTCGTGGCGAGATCTATTTACGAAATTTCAGTCACCAACTTTCTCCTCCGAATCCGAAAATATTTTATTGAGCCCAACCTACATAGGTAGGAATGATCATCAAAATAAAATAAGAAAAATGAGAGCTCGAACAGAAAGGTTTAGGTGTTCGTTTTTCCCGCGCGCTGTTCGGGAGTGGAATGGTAGAGAGATAGTATGATTGTGGTTCGATGAACCCTCTGCCAAGCACTTAAATGTGAATTGCAGAACAGTCATGTAGCTGTAGATGTAGATGTATGTTGAATACTTCATTTTCCAACCTAGTTACCTGCGTGGTATGCCAACCTGCCACCGATTTCCCACTCCAATGGCAGTTCCTTGTCCTCCTCTACCAACCTGTTCAATTATGTCACACCATCTTATCCCCTCTCCCCAGAATCGACCAAGCCCAATTTACAACGATGTAGCGAACGGGGCACTATCTCCATTGCTGCATTTTTTCTAATAATCTTTCATAAGATTTTTCTAAATTGTTTCATTCCCGTGAAACTTCTCCACCCCTGCCCTTGGCTCTCTGTCCAAACTCAGAAAATCCTTGCTCGGCCCCCCATAATACTTTCCGCAATTCCCTTGCATTACAAACTAAACTTAAGAGTCGATTGACGACTGGCCGCCACTTCATCCTCTTGTTTGGCAAAAAGAACCCCTCTCTCCCCTTCCCTCCAGGCGAAGACGTGCAGCACTGCCAAGACTAGCATCTCTTCCAGCTTTGATCTCAGTAAACAATAACTTGAGGACAAGTATCACCATCATCATCATCACCCCTCATCCCTCAGAAGGCTGCTGCCATCGACAGTACCCTAGTATAAACAACATTCAAAGCATCCATTTTTTTTCATCAGTCTTCTGACTGATTTGATGCGTTCGCCACGAATTTCTCTCCCGTGCCAACATCTTCATGTCAGATTAGCACTTGCAACCTACGAGCTCAGTCATTTGCTGGATGTATTACAATCTCTGGACGTATTACAATCTCCGCCATTTTTACTCTCTACAGTTCCTCTTAGCACCATGGAGATTATTAACGGTGTCCTTTTGTTCTATCATCCTGCCCCTTCTTCTTGTCAGGGCATTCCATACATTCCTTTTCTCTTCGATTCTGCGCCGGACCTTTTTATTCTTTACATTATCAGTAAACCTAATTTTCAACATTCGTCTGTAGCACCACATTACAAATGCATCGATTCTCTTCTGTTCCGGTCTACGCACAGCCCACGTTTCACAATCACACAATATTGTACTCTAAACGTACATCCACAGAAATTTCTTCCTCAAACAAAGGCCTTTGTTTGATTCTAGTAGACTTCTCTTTGCCAGGAATGCACTTTTTTTACAGTGCTAGTCTATTTCTGATGTTTTCCTTGCTCCGTCCGTCATTGGTTATTTTGGTACCCAGGCAGCAGAATTCCTTAACATTATCTACTTCGTGACCATTAGTCCTGATGTTAAGTTTCTCGCTGTTCTCATTTCTGCTACTTCTCATTACTTTGGTTTTTCTTCGATTTCCTCTCCATATTCTGTACTCGCTAGATTGTTCTTTCCACTCGGCATAACATGTAATTCTTCTTCACTTGCACTCGGGATAGCAATGTCATCATCGTATCATATTATTGATAACCTATCACCTTGAATTTTAATTCCACTCTTGAATCTTTCCTTTATTTCCGTCATTGCACGGTACAGATCGGGAAGTAAGGGGAAAGACTACATCCCTGTCTTACACCGTTTTTAATCCGAGCGCTTCGTTCTTGGTCGTCCAGTCTTATCATTTCCTCTTGACTCTTGTCCATATCGTTTATTACCATTATCTCCCTATAGCTTACCCCTATATTCCTCATAATTTCGAACATCTTGCACCATTTGATCTTTTTTCTTTAGTCTTGCTTCCATTAACAGCGTCAGCGTCAGAATTGCCTCTCTGGCGTCTTTACCTTTCCTAAAGCCAAACTGGCCGTCATTTGACAAATCATCAATTGCCTTTTTCATTCTTCGTATTATTACTCTTGTCAACAATATGGATGAACCGTTAAGCTGATTGTGCAATAATTTTGGCATTGTCAGCTCTTGCAGCGTTCGGAATTGTGTGGATGAAATTTTTCCGGAAGTCAGATGGTATGTTGCCAGACTCATACACTCTATACACCGACGTGAATTGGCGTATTGTCGCCACTTGCCCCATAGATTTTAGAAATTCTGATGGAATATTCTCGGTCCGTTCTGCCTTATTTGACCTTAAGGCCTGCAAAGCCCTCTTAAATTCTGATACTTGAACTCTATGTCTTCTAAATCAACTCCTGTTTCATTTTCTATCACATCAAATAGATCTTTCCCCTTATAGAGGCCTTCATTGTATTCTTTCCACCTATACGCTCTCTCCTCCAATTGAACAGTGGAATTCCCGTCGCACTCTAAATGTTACCACCCTTGATTGTAATGTCACCGAAGACTGTTTTGGCTTTCCTCTATGCTGAGTCAGTCCTTCCGACAATCATTTCTTTTTCGATTTCCTCACATTTTTCATGCAGACAATTCGTCTTAGCTTCCTTGCATTTCCTACTTTTTTTCATTTCTCAGCGACCTGTATTTCTATCTTTATGAATTTCGGTGACATTTTTGTACTTTATTCTTTCATCGATTAACCGAAGTATATCTTCTTTCACCTATGGTTTCTTCGGAGTTACCTGATTTGTAATTATGTTTTTTTTTCAACTTTTGTGACTGTTCTTTTTAGAGATGTCCATTCCATTTCAACTGTACAGCCTACTGATATATTCCTTATTGCTGTATCGATAGCCTTAGAGAACTTCAAGCGTGTCTCGTCATCCCTTAGTACTTCTGTATCCCATTTTTTTGCGTATTTAAGAATTTTTAGCATTGTGAAGACCTGTCAGAAACTGTCATAATTCAACATGTAACACGTCAGCCTCAGTTGCAAATAGAAACCAAACTTTACCGAGGTTTCAGCCAAAATAATTTGGCATTCCTCAGATGCTAATGCTATGTTAATTCAAATTCATCTACTTTTTAAGTTTTTAGGCGCCGTTGCCTTTATTGATGCTTAGTCACACCGATGTACACTCCACGATATTAGAGATCATTCCTGTAAATAGCCAAACATACGTTTATTAATTAACCAGATAAAGTTTGAGCAATGTATTCAAAATTGAGATATAGTTTTGCCGAGTAATAGCTATCCATTCTCACGGGCTCCGAATCTGTTATAGAGCTATTGATCTCCTCAGAAGTAAGTTCTTTTACATATTACGCCATTAAAGGTTTTAATGGTTATGTTAATCCTATTCTTAATGTTAAGTTAGCTACTGTTACGTATCTATATTTCCACTAGCGCATGCGCATGACTATCAGCAACGCTCGGTACACAGCTGCTAGCAGCGTTTAGTTTCGGTGCAGCTCTCGCGGCCTACCGACCTCGTCTGCGTAATGGGGCCTGCTGTTGCCGTTCAGGTCATGTAATGTAGATTATGACTAGTTACAACGCTGCTACAGTTTTATACTTGACATGGCCAAACTTTGGCATGCAGTAGCTTAGTATCACTCGCTTCTGAAGAAGACCAAATTATTTTGGATGAAACCTGGGTAAAGTTTGGTTTCTATTTGCAACTGACGCTGACTGGCTGCGTGTTCTTGGCGTATTGATTCTTCCTGACTAATCTTTTGAACTTCAGCCTATACTTCATCACTACTACTTTGTGATCTATTTCGGTTCCTGGGTACGCCTTACCATCTAGTATCTGATTTCGGGATCTCTGCCTGACCGTGATGTAATCTAACTGCAAAACTTCTCGTATCACCCGATGTTTTCCAAGTATACCTCTTCCTCTTGTCATTCTTGAACAGAGTATTCCCTATTACCAGCTGAAATTTATTACAGAAGTCAATTAGTCTTTCTCCTCTCTCATTCCTTGTTCCAAGCCCACATTCTCCTCTAACTTTTTCTTCCACTCATTCCCTCTACAACTGAATTGGAGTCCCCCATGACTTTTAGATGTTCATCTCCCTTTATGTACTGTATTACCTCTCCAATATCCACGACACTTTCTCTCTCTCTTCACCTTCTATACGTGAACTATCGTTGTCGCTGTCGGTTTGCTGTCGATTCTGACAAGAACCACCTTATCACTGAACTGTTCACTGTAACAAGCTCAATGCCGCAACTTCCCATTCATAACGATTCCCACTCCCGTTGTACCATTTTCTGGTGCTGTTTAAATTATCCTATACTCATTTGACCAGAAATCCTTGTCCTCTTTCCATTTCACTTCACTGACCCCTACTATATATAGATTGAGCATTCGCATTTCCCTTTTCAGATTTTCTACCTTCCGTACCACATTCCAAGCTTCTGGCATTCCACGCCCCTATTCGTAGACCGTTATCCTTTCTGTGATTATTCAAACTTTTTCTCACAGTCGTCTCTCCCCTTGTCAGTCTCTTCCAGGAGACTATTCCGGAACCATTTGCCAGTGGAGAGATCGTCATGGCACATTCTAAAATAAAGGCGACATGTTCTTTGGATATACATTATGTGGCTTTAATTCTGCTGTTTCCATTGCCTTCTGCATCCTCATGCCGTTGAGCATTGTTGATTCTTCCGCCTTTAGGAGCAATTTCTCACTCAATGCGCAAAAGAGTTCCCAGAACCTCTGGCCGATCCTCTGTCCTCTTTTACACAGCCGTTATCAGAATGAGGGTGACGTCTTATGCCGGAAGTCATCTGCATGGTTACCAATAAACACAAAAAAGTGCTTGTATCGATTCGTTAACCTCAGAATATATGGCATATGCTGAATGGGTTCATTCACATTCTCACAATCACTCCTCTGCTTCTTCCTATTCGCGCCCTTTTGAGACTCCTCTCTATGGTGAATGATGACGTATTTTTAATCATCTGTTGTTCTTTAGTACCTCGTGACGAAATTCTTGGTCTAACCCATCGGAGAGTGAGAGATGGGTAACATTACCCACAGCCAAACTCTATAACGCGGTAAATTCCCCGTATGTTTTAAACTTTCTCCTTAGTCCAATGCCTTTGTGTTTGCCTTCAACACTATTTCTATATTTTCTTATCGTTGTTGCGAAATCACGGACTGACTCTCTGTCCTTCCCCTTTCTCGCTTAACCACATCAAAAGTCGACGACATTTTCGTGCCATGTTCTACCTCATGTCACTGTGAACCTTTATATATATATATATATATATATATATATATATATATATATATATATATATATATATATATATATATGGCATCGTATTCGCTATTTGTTTGTTGGTGGCGTGCACCTGTTCTAAGGTCCTTCACACACAACAAACGATATAATTCCTTCATCAAATTTGATACAAAAAATTTTCCATTGGTCAATAATCATCAACGACGTTCATGAGGTAATGAAAGATTATTACACCACATGGTTGTACACATAAATTATCAGATGAGACTCAAAGGTACATTTCGTACGTTACCTTGAATGTGTCAGGCTCGATGATTTTCCAAGCCCTCACATCCGAGATAGCTAGGTTACGGGATGTCTAACACAAATCTAAATATATTCCTATTATCTATATTCCTCTTTAAATGCAAGATTCTGGTTATTTCAGAAATATTTTTCCAAATTTATAATATTTTATAAAGAGATAAAAGTCATAGCCGCTTCCCGTGTTCAAAATTTCTATCTTAAATCTATAATTTTAAGACCTTTATTTTTTAATTACTTTTTAATTTTAGACGTATTACAGCTGGAATACTATTAATCCCTATTATAAATAAGAAATGTCAAATCAGTCATATATTCTATCCAAGCACAATTTCATACTTTGAATCTACGACTTATCTTAGTAACTAGGTGGCAGGCCGACTGTAAATGGTTATAACAAATAAATAAATAATAATCAATGTCTTTAGCACCCGAAACTTAGAATTCAATTGTTGACCATTCCTTGTGTTACTGTAATTGCTTGCTGGTTCGGCATAGCAATCATCTTCTTCCACCGATAAAAGTATTCTGTTATTGTCACAATTAAACGGTTCCCTACTGGAGGCCAATTAAATGGTCATAATACAACCACCCTAATCATTTCAAATGTCTTCGAAACGTCTCTGTAATGATTGTCGTCTATGAGTAAACTCCATACGCTATTGCTACCATTCTTCTAAAAGGAAAGTTTTCCATGTTTCTTCCCTAGCTTGTGCATCACATTACAGTCGAGCTCACTGAGTATTAATGCCCATACTGTTAGCTTGCAGGATGGATATTTTACCTCCAATAACCATTTCAGGGCGGCATGGTCGCTCGCTGAAAATCATCCCATAAAGTTAACACCGAAAATACGTCCCTTAATGTATGAACCTAAATATCTCTTTCTCCATGGTTACATATCTTTACTCTGCTCTATTCTGTTGTTGCGATCTATACATCACAGGATTCTCCTCAATGTTGATTTCTCGATAAAGGACACACCCCAAAAGTGTGGTTGGATACCTCGCAAAACAGTATAAACTCCTTCTGAAAATCAGGATGAATTAAAGCTAGAATTGACGTTAAAACTTTTCTCATCCCTTTGATTGCTTCCTGATATTCCTTCATCCTCACGTATTTAGCACCTTCTTTAAAGGCTACATGAGTGCTGTATTAGGTAACCCACTCACTAGCCTCACGTTGTAGTTCAACAGTCCCACAAAAGATTAGAGCTCTTTGCTCTACCTAGGGACTGGAAAATCTTGTACCATCCATAACAGTCTTGGCTCCCTTCTCACCCCATCTTTGCTAATCACATACCCTAAGTAATCCACTTCTTTCAAAGCAAAATGACACTTTCTCCATCCCTAACGTCTAATGTGTAGTCTACGACTTCTTAAATACCTTTCTCAGTCATTGCCTATGTTTCTACATGTTTTTGAGAATGCAGTCATATCGTCAAGGTAAACTAGATATTAACGAGGAATTATTTCCGTCAGTACTCCATCCGACAGTGACTGAAAAGTTGCTGGAGCGCTCTTCTACTCAAATGATAATGACCTCATGAACCTCCTCCAGCTAATGCCATACACTTCTTAAATTCACTGTAGAGGTATACCAGCACCATCTCAAGTTATTGATGGTTACCCTGATGGTGAGTGATGGATAAGCATCTGTCTTTTAAATTTAAAGTGACAGTAATCACACCAGAACTGCACTTCCTCGAACCTTCTATAGACTGTTTGGGCATGACCACAATTCCTGCATCTCAATGAACTACTGCCCTCTGATATTATCTCATTAGGTAACAGCCGGCTGATGAACACCTCCGTAAATGGTTGCAAAAATCTAGGTATCCATAACACTGACGATTCACTTTCTACCGGAATTCGGTGCTGAGTGATGGGGTCACTGGCAGTGGGTCCTGTAGGAAAAACAAGTCTTCGAACTCGAATGTTGATAATTTTTACTTTTGGATCGTGTAACTGCAACTGAATGGAAGAAAATTTGGTGCCCTTCCTTTATCTGTTCTTGTTATTACAATATTACTGTTTTTTAACTTTCGTTTTAACGTTTTCATGGAGGCTGTTTCTGTTTTATTGTTCTTATTATGTGTCTTCGGTGCTTGTTTTCATTAGCTTTTTATTTATTTTTTTACTAATTCTCTTGTCAGTTCTACGTTTATTTCTTGAGAAAGAAAAAGAAAATGAAATAAATTTTGTTGAAATAACATTAATAAAGGAACATGGAAAACATATACAGGGTGATTCAAAAAGGATACCACAACTTTAAAAATGTGTATTTAATGAAAGAAACATAATACAACCTTCTGTTATAAGTCATTACAAAGAGTATTTAAAAAGGTTTTTTTTTCACTCAAAAACAAGTTCAGAGATGTTCAATATGGCCCCCTCCAGACACTCGAGCAATATCAACCCGATACTCCAACTCGTTCCACACTCTCTGTAGCATATCAGGCGTAACAGTTTGGATAGCTGCTGTTATTTCTCGTTTCAAATCATCAATGGTGGCTGGGAGAGGTGGCCGAAACACCATATCCTTAACATACCCCCATAAGAAAAAATCGCAGGGGGTAAGATCAGGGCTTCTTGGAGGCCGTCCAGAACTTTTCCCTTTGCACAAACACCCATTCTCTGTAAACTGTTTATACCAACTTTTAATACACCACCTATCAGGAGGTTTAACACCATACTTCGTTCGAAATGCACGCTGAACAACTGTCGTCGATTCACTTCTGCCGTACTCAATAACACAAAAAGCTTTCTGTTGAGCGGTCGCCATCTTAGCATCAACTGACGCTGACGCCTAGTCAACAGCGCCTCAAGCGAACAAATGTACAACTAAATGAAACTTTATAGCTCCCTTAATTCGCTGACAGATAGTGCCTAGCTCTGCCTTTTGTTGTTGCAGAGTTTTAAATTCCTAAAGTTGTGGTATTCTTTTTGAATCACCCTGTATTTTACATCTTCCGAAAACCAATTGCTTGGACACAATAATACATTTCACATCTAATCATTCCCACAACCAGAAGTTTGTAGCACTGAGATATATGCTTTATAGTTTAAATAGAATCCTACTCAACTAGAGAAACTATGAAAAAGGAATGAGTTGAATCGTACCAAAAGTTAGCAACAATGGAACTTCCTGACAAATAAATACTGTGTACCGGACCGAGACTCGAACTCGGGAGTTTTGCTTTGCGCAGGCAAGTGCGCTACCATCTTTTTTTTTAAACTTATTTTGTTCGTTATTGTTCGTTCTATTGGTTCGGGGCGGACGTCCGTTTACGCTCATTCAAGTTAATCGTTGATCCACTAACTCAGTTTTTTTATTACAGAGTGCAACTAAACCTCTGACCGAACACGCTGTGCTACCATGCCTGCGTCTGAGCTACCCAAGCGCGACTCACACCCCGTCCTCACAGCTTTTCATCTGCCAGTGACTCGTCTTCTACCTTCCTAACTTCACAGAAGGTCTTTTGCAAGATTCTCAGAAGAGCTTCTGTGAAGTTAGGAAGGTAGGAGACGAGTCACTGGCAGATGAAACGCTGTGAAGACGGGGTGTGAGTCGCGCTTGGGTAGCTTAGATAGTAGAGCACTTGGCGGCTAAAGGCGAAGGTTCCGAGTTCGAGTCTCGGTATGACACACAGTTTTATTCTGCCGAAGTTTCATGTCAGTGCACGCTCCGCGCAGAGTGAAAATCTGATTCTAGCAACAATGGGTGTGACACGCACTTAGTACACAGACTCAATCAAAAAATAAAAACACAGATACACAACAAATACAACATTTCCAGAATACAGGATATCTCACAAACTGTAAAGTCGCAAACACACTCCACACACACACACACACACACACAAACACACACACACACACACAAAATGGCAACATTACGCAGAAAGAAGCAGATGGTATGCTATGGCTTACACACATGAATTAACGCATTGAGTGTGAAACATACTAAAGAAACAGGGCTTCCAAACAGCATAGAAATTCTGGAAACGCTCCAATCAGACTTAATCAAACCAACAACCAAGAGGGATAAAGTCCAGTGATCAGGAATATATAAAGTCAATGTTCTGATGCAGTATAGGTAGGATTGACGTAAAAATTTTAAAACATAGTACAAAGAACACGTCAGGTGTTGAAAGTATGAAACAAACCATTCCACATTTGTAGAGCTCTTAAAACACGATAACCACCATCCAACCAACAAGGAACAACATATGAAAATAATAAGAATAAACAGCCATGACAAATACTGTGGTGTCACCGCCAGACACCACACTTGCTAGGTGGTAGCTTAAATCGGCCGCGGTCCATTTAGTACATGTCGGACCCGCGTGTCGCCACTGTGTGATCGCAGACCGAGCGCCACCACAAGGCAGGTCTCGAGATCCGAAATAGCACTCGCCCCAGTTGTACGGACGACATTGCTAGCGACTATACGGACGAAGCCTTTCCTCTCATTTGCCGAGAGACAGTTAGAATAGCCTTCAGCTAAGTCCATGGCTACGACCTAGCAAGGCGCCATTAGCCTTACATAGTTTGATAGTTATCGTATAAATGTCTCAAGGAGAACGTTGTAAACCAACAAAGAATAAAGTTAAGTATTCGAGGAGCTGCATACTTTTCTTATTAGCATTCAATAGTTATCCTGCTCCAGACTTCACGCCAGTCGGCGTGTGTGTACGCGTGCCTTTCTTTCGACTACCCGTCACTGTGGACCGGCTGCATTGTCAGTCCACATCAAATACCTTATACAAATGCAAGAAACCTCCCACATACAGAAAGCCGTTGCTGATAAATGAGCAAACACCCATCAGTACAGACTCGTTAATACACTTAATAAAAGAAATGATACGATGAAAATCATCCCTCTAGCACATATAGCCACATTAAAACAAATACATATCTTCCTTTCTCTCTCTCTCTCTCTTCCTGCCTTTTGATCGCATACAAACACACACACACACACACAAACACACACACACAGAGAGAGAGAGAGAGAGAGAGAGACACAGAGAGAGAGACACACACACGCACGCACTTTAGCGCACACATACACACGTACATACACTCATACATACACAAATGTATCACAAGTATGCCATAAATTTCATGGAAAATTTGGCAATAATATTCTATCTTTGGCAATAATTTCCGACTCTCGCCAACACAAACCTAAACACAGCATCAAAACAATTAGCAGGTCTAGTGCTGTGAAATTTGGAAAATAAAAACCCAAATGACAGTTACACTACTGGCCATTAAAATTGCCACACAACGAAGATGACGTGCTACAGTCGTGAAATTTAACCGACAGGAAGACGATGCTGTGATATGCAAATGATTAGCTTTTCAGAGCATTCACACAAGGTTGGCGCCGGTGGCGACACCTACAACGTGCTGACATGAGGAACGTTTCCAACCGATTTCTCATACACAAACAGCAGTTGACCGGCGTTGCCTGGTGACACGTTGTTTTTATGCCTCGTATAAGGAGAAGAAATGCGTACCATCACGTTTCCGACTTTGATAAAGGTCGGATTGTAGCATATCTCCTTTCTGGATACAGAAAATGTTCGACTGCTGCCCTGGCCAGCACATTCTCCAGATCTCTCACCAACTGAAAACGTCTGGTCAATGGTGGCCGAGCAACTGGCTCGTCACAATACGCCAGTCACTACTTTGATGAACTGTAGTATTGTGTTGAAGCTGGATGGGCAGCTGTACCTGTACACGCCATCTAAGCTGTGTTTGACTCAATGCCCAGGCGTATCAAGGCTATTATTACGACCAGAGGTGGTTGTTCTGGGTACTGATTTCTCAGGATATATGCACCCAAATTGAGTGAAAATGTAATCACATGTCAGTTCTAGTATAATATATTTGTCCAATGAATACCCGTTTATCATCTGCATTTCTTCTTGGTGTAGCAATTTTAATGGCCAGCAGTGTAGTTTCATGTTATCGATCCACGTAAGGAGATGATAGTAACTGAGCCAAACGTGGACACGATGTCACTCCATCCATCTCCAGACGACTTTTCGATCCGTGCAAGAGGTCTGATATCTGAATTTCTGACAGCCCGAAAAACATCACTGTGACTAATTTCATTTTCAGCATCAGTATCTTGAGGGCGGTCAGCATGATGATGAACTGAAAAAATCATGCTTCCTTTAGATGTATCTCTTGATAGGATGAGAACTGTTATTCTGAAGGCATTATCAGATGCTTGCGTTGTTGCTGTTCGGTTGTAAGCTGCTCCAAATAAACTGGATATTAATAACGGAGTGACGATATGACCTGGGTTACTTGCCAGCCACGTTTCTCTGGCATACTAGGTTTTCATGAGCCCATAAAGTGCCATAAAGTTGATCCGATACAGTGGCCGAGTGGTTCTAGGCGCTGCATCTGGAACCTCGATCACTATGGTCGCAGGTTCAAATCCTGCCCAGGGCATGGATGTGTGTGATGTACTTAGGTTAGTTAGGTTTAAGTAGTTCTACGTTCTAGGGGACTGATGACCTCAGAAGTTAAGTCCCATTGCTCAGAGTCATTTGAACCATTTTTGATCCGATACAGCTCTCATAGCACTTCAGCTATTCTGGTTTCGATCGCTACATTATTTTTTATAAGTACTGAGAGCAGAACATCTTGAGTTGTGAGAAATATTAATTATTTTATAAACAAAATGCTCCCCTAATAGAAAGGTCCGGAAACTTGCTAAGGTTTCACTCACTGGACTACTCAAAGTAATCCCCATTTATGGTACTTCACTAAAATAAAAATAAATTCAATTGTTATTATTTTACTATAATGAATGATAAAATATTGTCATCTGATGATATTGTTATCTAAATTATATATGAAAAATTAAGAGATACAAGTTCCCCCATTGTGCGACAGGTATCTTAATACACGACACTAACACGTATTTGAATCCCTGCGCCGTCGCATATTAGGAATCTCGCTACATTGACACATTCGTGCTAATAATCTTTAGTAAAATGAATTTAACCCTCAATAATTATAGGTAATTCCATCATAAATAAAAACAATAAAAGAGAACAGTGATATCTACTCTTTGTAAAGTATTAATACTAACTTAGCACCAACGTCTCAAAAACTCCAAATACTATAAATTTTAAAACAGAGTCTAAGCGCTTTCTCCAGCTCG
Organism: Schistocerca piceifrons; assembly: GCF_021461385.2. Lineage (NCBI taxonomy): Eukaryota > Metazoa > Arthropoda > Insecta > Orthoptera > Acrididae > Schistocerca > Schistocerca piceifrons. Next base: position 408,062,363 of record NC_060139.1, read on the forward strand.
GCAATGCCGTTCTCGTCGTTTTGTTACCCTCACACACGCTACAGATCTGTTAAGGGGAATCTCCACCAGAGTTCAGCACCTACTATGGCCAATGTAGGGGTCTCACACATCAGAGAAATATCGCATAATAGACATGTTTCCTCTATTTTTTTCAGTAGTGCCACAGCTACATGTTATTTTAATAAGCAGTGGAGACAGTTGACCCGTGTTTTGAAAATAACAGTTATACCTGAGTTCAAATTTTCAAAGTTATGTAGTGGAATTTAAAACTGATAGTTAAGGTGCATGAAGATATTGTAAGACTGCTGTCTCATTATTTTTAATCGGCTAGTGTTGTAGTGTTTTTTAAAGTGGGAGATGTTTATTTAGACACAATGTGCGGCGCGTTTCGGTGTCAGTACAGTGTAACAATTTAGAGCTAATAGCCAACTCGTTACAATTGTGGTAGAAAGAAGAGGTTTGGTTACCCCTCCCTATCTCTCTCTCTCTCTCTCTCTCTCTCTCTCTCTCTCTCTCTCACACACACACACACACACACACACACACACACACACAGACACACTCGTACATACGCAAGTCTCATCATAACATATTAAGTCCATATCTCTGATAAAATCATGTGAACTAAAGAATTCGAACCTCTTCTCTCTCATTTTCGTTGGTGTTCTTTTTTTTCAATACAGTGGTGACAATACTCATACGTTTTCCTCTGTCCAGGAATGTCTGAAAGTTGTCGCTCACACACGAGAACGTAACTCCATAACAACTTCTGAAGACTGTTCACAATACAGATGTTGAAATTTCAGTCACTGGATATGCGAAATACTTATCAATTTAGCGTTTTTAACGCTTGAAATAGCGGATTCGTAAATTTGTGTCATACAATTTTTTCTACGAACTTACCTTGCTGTTGAAACCACAGTGGGATCTACGTGGCCTTACGCTATCAGTGCCACCATACGATAGACTTTAGAAAGTTATAACAGTGCAAGAACAAATTATTAAAAGAACTTTTATGGTTCTTTCAGTAGTCGTGGGAGTATGATTCCGTTATTAGTTTTTCGAGGAGGTTACAATGCCGTGACCATTCCGAGTTCGCCTCTGATTGCTATTTCGGCATCACTACCACATCATATGTACCTGAGTTGACGCTACGTTATCTGTCGCTTCGGGCTATTGTTTCTGCCTTTCAAGTGAATTTTACACCAATTAAGTCTTGCCGCTTATTTCACGCCGCCTGATATCCTCTCACTAGTGACACAATTCTCGGTGTTGTATTGCAACGATGTTTATGACTGTTTGAAACGACACACTTAATCGTGCTATCCATTCCATCTTGTTTTGTTTCAATCTCTGTTGTGTATCAGTTGTCAGAATCGTTACTGCGTAAACAATTAAGCCCTAATTACCTGGATTCCGACAACTTGCTAACGAAACTGGTGTTGATTGCAACATACGAGCTGATTACCTAGAACTGACAGGCGGCTAATGGGAATACGGCAGTACGCGTCCGTAAAATTGACCCAGATCGAACTCTGTGTACTCCTTATGATACATTCCTGGCTGAGTTGCTTGTTCATGAATTAGGGTGGCATATATCGGTTATCGACTTTTATGTATGCTATATAGACATCTGAGTGCAGTCACAGTTCACATTATTCAGATTATTTTCATTACCTACATTCTTTAATAACCTTAACATTATGTAATGCAGACGAAGCTCCTGGTGCAGCTTTAACACACCAACAATGGGCGCCGAGCAAAATGTTTCTGGCTGACTACGGTAGCCGAGTTCTGGAAGGAGTCCAGTTGAGTACACGGAGTGGCTGCACGTTACGGTACAGGCGACAGGTCGCACGTTCAACATATTATTTGCACGCCGTATATATAATCACTTTCTCATATACTTCGAGAGGAATGCAGAGTGGAATGTGTAAATAAGAAGCTTATTTTGTTATGCGATTTACGTAAAATACTTTATGTACAAAGAATTAGTAATTGAAACTGTGCAACGTGAGACCCCGTAAACGAACTTTTATTACATCCCTTGTTAGCAGTTTGTGACTTTGTCTGCTACGTGATCCATTTGTTAATGAAGTCTCCACAATACCTATTGGAAACTGAATTTGTATTTGGTAGCATTGAGAGCGTCGATAGTAAATTTCTTTCACTCTCACATCAAAAGCTAGGAAATCATGACCTAAAAGCTGCTTTTACGCATCAGTAAATTCTGTAGAAGACCCCAGGTGACTGGACAATTTAACGACCTCCTTTGTTACGCACATTGGATGACCGTTAATTCTAATAAATGTTAACGGAGTAAAAATATTGTTAGACTGGTCTAGTGGTGGTTTTAGAGAAAAAATTACTCATCCTGTTTTTGAGGAACTCCTTCAGTCCGTTGCTTGAATATCTTTTGTCAGGAAGCCAGGATCTGTTGTAGGTTTGGAAGCCCTACAGGATTGTGTGTTTGTAGAATAATATACATGAGAAAACTGATTCGTACGTAATTTCATTATTTGATAGTCCTAGATGCCATGCTGCCAAAAATTTAAAATTTTCAATCAGTGAAATACATTTCATTTGTACGCAACTCCAGAAAACTTTACATTTCTCCTTCCTTCTTTCCCGCCACACACACACAACATACAAGCAAATCGCACCCATACTAAGATAGAGACATGGAACATTAAATCGAAAACAGTTTACAAAAATGACATTTATCAACAGCACAGTAGAACAAATGACAACATATATTCACATAAGCAAAAAATTGTCTTTTTGGAGGTACAGTAATTTTATGAACTTTTCTTTAAATCACAGGAGTTAACTGTGTTAGCACGACGTATTATACATTTCAAATAATATCAAACGAAGGATATAATCGCAAATTTGAGAATATACATGGTCCAAACGTCTTATTGGATGATACACACACCCCTGATAGTTTCGCTTGCATTTCACTGTGAGGGAAAGTCTCGCAGGCGTGCACAATGTTTACAAATTTGAAAAGTAGAACATGCATCGAAATGGGTGTTTTCGAAATATTGTCGTAGGTTTCTGTGGTCTGAATAGTTGAAGGCTGGTAAAAAGAGGCGTCTGGTGTGCGCTGAATTGGAGGTTGGTGTCCGACGCTTCTCCATACTGCTGACGGTCTTCATGATTTTTTAGGAATGGACACAGCTCCCAGGGTATTTCCAGCAACACTTCGCAGTGTGTCAGCTTCAGAATCCAACATTCCGTAATCACATGTATGAAATATAACATGTGAAAACTGCAAGATAAACAAGGCTCCCTGAATCTGAATTAAAAAAAAAAAAAAGAAACAGATACGTCAAGTAAATGAGTGGAATACTTGAAATTCTCTTAGGCAAAAGCCAATACTAACTCACCTTGAAAAAAAAAATTGAAGAAGACCACTTCCCACAAACAAAGGATATTGTCACACGTCCGATGTCGGAATTTTGTGCGAATACTATTTAGCAATATTAAAGAAAAACTATTTATACTAAGACGAAACTGTTAAGCAAATACTAATGCGTTAGGGACAACAAGACTAAAACTAATACTCAATAATCAGTAAATTTTAACTTGGATGCCGAAAATAATAAGATAAATCACTTGTTTTCTTACATGCTTGACTTCCCAAAGTTATTCAATTTTTGAAAAGTTAATGCTATTTAGAAAACCGTCTTTTCTGTAAGTGTAAAATACGATACCACTTGCAATATTGAAGATTATAATACCAATTTCACTACCGAAAAACGCGGTAACGTATTTCAGAAGCAAGTCCTCTGAGCGTTTTTGGCATTATAGTAGCTTACAACACTATTTTACATTGTCAGTAATTCATGAAATACTGGGTGCAGCGTGGATACTACTAAAACGTCAAAGCATTTGATCAAGTTCTGTGTGCTACATAAACACTCTCATTTCCAGGATACTAGATTATGTTTATAGTAGTTTCAAATATAATTTCATGTGTGCTAACATCTAGTGAGTTTAAACACACAGCTAAGTTCGCTATCAATTTATTTCGACTCATGGCTGAGGATACTGTACAACATCAATGAAACAAATAATATTTATAATTACTATGGTTAGTGTCCATAGAACAAGTCATGTAACTAACACTTAAAGCACAAAAATGAAAATGTACTCTCCAGATCTTGGGATTGTCTGAAATTTACATATCATTTCTGATTGAATAATCACTTATACTTAGATAGGAATGGCAAGTGTCTCTTAGGTAATACACAAAATTATGTAATGTACACGGATGGTATTATGTATCAAATTTTCGGAAACAATTGCCCATAGATTTCAATAACTCACTAGACTTTTTTACACACATGAGTTAAGGTATTTTTGTTTTTTTCGGAGTTCTGTGTCACAGACATCTACATAAAATAGCATGGTGCCTTTGTTTACAAGTAGTTCAAAGACAAAGAATAGTATACATATTTTCCTAGTTATCAGACAGTATCTTCAAGGTATTTACAAAAATAATAAAATGTTATACAGCTTGTATGGGGCATGGGTACAGTATTCAATGGCAAAGTAATCTTTGTACCTGTTAATATCATTCATGAATCACCCCCATACTCATAAATTGTTACGTAAGTAACAAAACATCAAAGAAAAAATACAGTAGCACTAAGATATTTACAGGTAATTGTGTGGGACATGCTTGTGTTGAAACACTTAAAAACTAGAATTTCTGTACAGATAGTTGTTGATCGTTACATATTTCATTAAGTCACTAAATGATTATAACACTTGATGCACATCAAGCACAAGACAAATTCTGTATGAAGTCTCCCATCTGGGGTAAAATGTTTTAAAAATTTATTATGTACCTAAAAATGTGCTTAGAAAAACAAAAAAAAGAACTCCCACCTCTCATCAGATTTTCAGAAACAGTAACGAAACAGTTATATGTCTCAAGTCTATAGTTAGACATAATAAGTAGTTCTATATATATATAGCCTTTTGAGTACTGAATGCAGCAACCATCAAATCCTAAATGATTCAGTGTAAGTACAAAAAAATTCATAAGTTCAGAAATAAATACTTTTCACTTCTCATTACCTTTCAACATTGTACATGTATGTAGTGGTGTATAGGTATAGTTGTTAATTCACTAAAAATATTCACCAGTTTACTTCCTACTTTCAGGTGTCATGTTCTTCACATTAATTACCAATAAGATGTTTAATCACTTCTCAATGTACAGATTACTGACATGTTGCCTAATTACAAAGATGTAACAATTCACATAGAATCAACCTTTCTGCATAAATATAACTGAGCATTTACTTGCATCTGTTACTTCAAATAAAAAACAACTGGCATTGCAAACATTGCTGACTGACTGACCTGTTCCTACCTAACATCATTCTCCTCATTACATCAGTAATACATCAATACTTCGCTAAATACATCAAATATTTCCTCAGTACATGAAGATAATAACTTCACCTCATATCCTCATGGTTTCACCTCATTACTCCACTGAAAACTCCATAATAACATTCACCTAAGAAAAATTACTTGCTTCATCTTATACAATAGATCAACCTCACAAAATAACATCACATAGCAGCACACCTCACAACTGGTATAGTTTTTCCTCTAACAATAAAAACAGACTTTCACTGTTCAAATGTTTTATTTCTTTACTGTATGTAATTATTGCATTGCTTGCACAACTCATTAATGTATACAGTCAAATTACTTCAATTTATGGATCAGAAAGATAACACTCCCTACAATCACTCCATTGCTTTCAAATACACCTCACTAGGCAACTGTGCTTTCCCTTCTTACGTTATACAGAGACTTTGAAAACTAGTGTTTCACACTAAACATCTTAAGTGTACTCTTCTACTAATTGCTGTATATACCATATATTTACTCAAACTTTATCAAACATTGTGCATAAAATGTCTACTAATCTCATTACTCTTGCAATTATACAACCTTTTACATTTACATGTTTACAGTTTACTCAGAGTGTTCAACATAATTTGAAATACTTGTACATTTTGTAAAATTCCATTGCATAATCTTTTTGGTACAATCGAAAAACCTTTCTTTTTTTTCACTAGCTAACTTTTTACAAACTAATAAGAGGACAGGAAATAAGAGTAAGTGACGTCGTCACTGAAATGTCCCACACAGATCTCGAGACCCTCTAATTGTCTTCTGCAAATTTTGAAAACTAAGGATATTTTTCATGAACTGGTCTACAAAATCATCTGGCCTATAAACTAGCCCTATTTGAAATCATTCTGGTAGCCTTTTCTTAAATACATCTGTTTGAGTTAATTAATCAAAAGGTTGGTCTAAGTGTGCATGATCTGGTCTTTGCAAAACTCTTTCATACCCTCTCTCTTCTCTTTGTACATCGGACCATTTAAAAACTCACTCTTTATCCTTGCCTTTTCAAATTATTCTATGCATAAATTGCTACAGTCAAGTTGGTTGGCCTGTGACAATGCTTCCCATTTAAATGATTGTTTAATGAATTTAATTTTTAATTCATCACTCATAACAGGGAGAAAACTATCCCATCAATGTTATATAAAATCAGCTGGATGAAAATATTTGTCACCGGAGAAACACTTTAGTGGCATAGTAGGATAGCTTGGGTGTCCTGCATTACAGAATATTTTTAGATAAGAACCATTTTATAACTGTTGTACTTATTCTTTGTCAACAGTGACATCACTATGTGAGTCTGACACATTTGAGTCTGTTATCTCGGCCATCTTCTGAACTCTTACATCTACATCTGAGGAAACGCGGTCTATTTTTTTCATTTAGCTTATTTATAAAGGTTACAGCTTGTTTACTAGTGTCTCCAACAGCATCTTTACATCGAACTTCAATAGCATCTATCCCAGATATGAGATTCTTGTCTACCTCCCATATTTTTGTCTCTAATCATTGTATTTCTGACTCTGGAGCCGCTACCCTCCCCTCTACTTTTTCACACGTTCATCTGTAGCTTTTACTAGAGAAAACACACCAACAAAGTCTTCTTTAATATCTTAAAATTGGGGATTTAGTTCTGCTCTGATGAGATTACATTCTGAAACTATTGACTATTCAAGTTTTTCAAAATTTTTTCAATTAATGACATTAATGCAGTAAGAATCTCTTCTAAATTTAACTGTTTGGGTCTTTCATTTAGCATTGTTTCACTTATGTTTGACTGTACTTGTTTCTCACGATCTGGACTCGAATCAAACACGCTACTGTCTAAAAATCCCGAATCTGTACTAATTTCATTTAACTGTCTAGGTTGATGCTTGTCTAATAATCCTGCAACATGTCTTTATCGGCGATGTCCTGTTTAAAGCCACTAGTTGAAGCTAGAAGGTTCGGCATATTTATTTCATTGTTCTGATCACGATCCATTTTTGTGCATTTGTTAGTAAATTATCAGTGCAAGAAAAAACCGGTCACACAGCACTGTACTGAGAAAATACAAAATCAAATTTTTCAATTACTACTTATGTTATTATTGTCCTGGATTAGATAGGTGGCATCAAGTAATAATGCTTCATCTTTTTACAACCATGTATGTCTTTAGTGTGGCATCATTGCAAAATTTCTCCACATGTAGTATATCCACCTATGTTTGGTTTAAAATCATTCCGCTTTGCAATACAGTTATATGGTTTTTGACCACCTGAAACATAAACACTGTCTAAATTCCAAGTCAGTCTTGTTGCAACCCTTCTTCACTAAAGTACGATCAGCCCTTAGTGGCTCGCCATCTTACTTACAACTATTCACGACGTCGCCCTTCCGGCTTAGATCTATTTTTATATGTGACTTGTAAGTACTGAATCATTTTCCAGTCAGTACAAACTTTAATTTTATTAATGTATTGTATACCTAATATGTTTCAGAACAGTTAGTCTAATTCTGAAGACGACGCTCATAGTAGCATCGAAACCTGGTAAATTTTGACTTAATCTTACAGCTTAAGGCCTAGGAAGAAGAGCTTTCAATTTGAAAAAGCTGAGGGCCTTAGCTTAAAACATTTCATGAAAATTCGGCTGAAGGCCTCATACCCAAAAAAACGACAATGCTATGACTTAACGGCAAGAGCAAGATTTTGAATTTTCAATTGAAGAGAGTTTAAAACTCGGCTGAAGGCTACACACCATGGAGAAGACAATTTCATGGCTTAAGGCCTACTGAGAAAAAGCTTACCATTTTAATATGCTAAAACACGGATGAAGGCCACACAGAGTACTTAAGACTAAAAGGAAACCGCTATGCAAAACACAAGGAGCGGCTCTCAGGAGATTCCAAGGGGTGGCCAGAGAAGTCACTAACACACGTTTAGGTGAGACAGGCAGCCAGACTGACAGCCTCTTACTCCGAAAGAAACCCAACCGCAGGCCGGCCAACAAACCAATCAATAAAATCAGTTCTGGTCCACCTGACGAACAAAACGACAACAAGACGTCAATAACACAATGTTCTGGATACTGGTGCCCATTATATCCAAGTGAAAATAAACGCCCAAAACTACCAACACACCTCAGCTGTTGCTGGACAGCAACTACATGACAATGAGAATACACTGCCAAAAACTACGTCGACTACGTCACCACCCAGGGTGGGTATTCGGAACGTTAATGACCACAAGGCAAAAGGTACCACTGGAGCACTTTATTAATGATGTAATAAATTAAATTAAGTTAAGCCCCACTTAAGAAGACGGCTGCAATTCTAGCCGAATTCAATTGACATACATTGCTCGTGGAAAACTCGCAGAAAGCGTTCCCGCTCCAGTCTCCTTCCGTCCGACAATTCAAATCGGTCGCTAGCGGTCAACGACCACTGGCTGTCCGTGCCTCACCGGCGCTCCGTCCCGGGCTTCAGTGCTGCTGCGTCCCGACTGAACTACCAACTGTCCTTCAGACACATGACTACCCGGAAATACTGTTGATCGCTCCAGAGATGGTACAAGAGTGCACTTATCGGTGAGCGCTGCTGCTGCCACTCATGGGCAAGTAAGGCAGAAGTTAATGACGCCAGTAAATGAAATAAGAGAACTAGGCGGCACTGCCGTAAGAGAACATGACAAACAATAAACTGGATGAACACAAGCCGCACACAGCTCAACCCTCTCTTTCTTTTACATACTTTGGAATTCTACAATGGGTAGTAGTAGTTAAAAATAATATGGGTTGTGGGAGCTGATTTTAAGGTGCTCCGACTCACCCAGTAGTCTGCGATAAAATATAATTCTCAGAGATCCTCCACTGAGAACTGATAGCAGGACGTGCTTGGTGATTAAACATCAGAAGCAAAGTTAGTCCAAGGAGAGAAAGTCTTTCATTTAATTATTAAGAGGGAAGATGCTCAATCAGAGAAAAGATCTAGTCCCGATACAACGGTGGAATCGCTCGCAAAACCTTCTCTTCGTTTGTCGGACAACTTTCCGAGCTTATAGCCTTGGTGCAATAGTTGAGTTACTATCAACAGCAATACAAGAATTGAAATGTTCAAATGTGTGTGAATTGCTAAGGGACCAAACTGCCGAGGTTAATAAAGGTTAATGTAACTTTGAAATTGAAGTAACTCGTTAATCTGATTCTCAGCCATTATTGATACGTAAGTCATTCTAATTGTCATTGTCTGTTATTGGTTATGGATTATAATGATTCTGGATTTTGAAATGGACTTAATTTATGATATCCTTTCTCACAACTTATTTAGTAATTAAAGGATCCAAGCAAACTCCTTCTTATTTCATTAATTCTTAGTAACAATAAACTCCAGCCTCTGCTGCTGCTTGCTACTGCGAATTGCTGTAAACTACACGGAAAGAGGCAGTCATCTAAAGAGGTGAGTGCAAAACGTAAGCTCAGAACAGAGACGCTGACATACCACAACATGTAATGTACTCTAATCCCCTAAATGCTGTAGTACTTGCCTGATTCTGTATCACTTGTAAATTCTTGTTCAAAAACGCAGTCAGATAGCTTGCACAAGCCAGATTCTGTATCACTTGTAAATTCTTTTCAAAAACGCAGTCAGATAGTTTAGGTATTCATTGTTACTGGTTCATTTGTTCCTGTAGTTTTTCATATTCAAATACGCAGTCAGATAACTTATCGTAATGTTAGTTTTAAGTTTTCCATGTAAAGATGTATTGAGGACTTAAACGATAATGAAACCAACGCACACATTGTTAAGCAGGCTAGATTGTGTTTATTGATAGTTTAATTGCTTATTGATACAATTTTGCCGGCCGAGGTGGCCGAGCGGTTCTAGGCGCTTCAGTCTGGAAGCGCGCGACCGCTACGGTCTCAGGTTCGAATCCAGCCTCGGGTGTGGATGTGTGTGATGTCCTTAGGTTAGTTAGGTTTAAGTATTTCTAAGTTCTAGGGGACTGATGTCCTCCGATGTTAAGTGCCATAGTGCTCAGAGCCATTTCAACCATTTGATTCCATTTTTGCTGACGAACATAGGCATATTTTTCGTAGCTACAAACATTTTAGTTGCATATACCTTACAATATAATGCATGTTTGGGTGATGCAGCAAATAGCGCAGTCGTTGTCGTAATACGGAAGCGGAGATGTTTATCTCACGTTCTAAAGCGAATAATAGTTTGTTTTCGGGCCAAGGGTGGAGCTAGTGCCGGAATTGCTACGTTTGTAAATTGTTCACTTGCAGCCGAAATTAAAGTATACCGTGCCTGGCGAAATGTCGCTATCCGAAACCGGCGCTGAAACAACTGGGCTGCATCCCATGCCATACTTGACAAGAGCGAATTACGACTGCGGAGGTGTGTGCGGGCGAAGAGACGTGCAACTGTTGAGGATCTGAATCAAGGGCCACAAAACAGTATTTCCTCAACGACCATTAGGCAAACATTGCTGCGTATGGGCCCCTGCAACAGGCATCTGATTCAGGCACCCAAGCTAACTGCTGTTCATCGGCGTCGAAGGCTTGAATTTGCAAGCTGGTCCCACAGCTGCAAGTCCATCGTGTGGCGACAAGTGAACTTTTCAGATGAATACAGTTTTGCGCTCCATCGAACAGATGGCCGTTGCTGTGTATGGCGTGGAACATCTGAAAGCATTGGGTGGAAGTAGAAGAAGAGAGTGTTACGGTCTGAAGAATGTTTTCGTGTCATCCCCTGGATGATTTCGTCATTCAGGAAGGCAGAATTGATGAACATATCTATCCTCTTATCCTTGGGCCACGTCAACCCCTACAACCCCCACACGTAGTTCGTTTTTCCTCGACAGGATGACATCTACAGATAGAACAACGCAAAACTTCACACAGCACTCAGTGTACGTTTGTGATTCGAAGGCCACCACGAGAAGTTTACCGTATTCCCATTTCCGCCTAACTCCTCGAATTTAATCCCAATAGAGCATCTGTGGGACAACCTCGATCGGGCTCGTTGCACCATGGATCCTCAACCGGGAAATCTGTCGCAGTTGACAGAATCCTGTCAGTACTTTTCAAAACCTCACTGACTCTCTTAGCGCACGTCTCGCAGTTTACCGTATTCCCATGGCCGCCAAAGTCCTCGAATTTAATCCCAATAGAGCATCTGTGGGACAACCTCGATCGGGCTCGTTGCACCATGGATCCTCAACCGGAAAATCTGTCGCAGTTGACAGAATCCTCTCAATATTTTTCAAAACCTCACTGACTCTCTTAGAGCACGTCTCGCGGTTTACCTATTCCCATGGCCGCCAAAGTCCTAGAATTTAATCCCAATAGAGCATCTGTGGGACAACCTCGATCGGGCTCGTTGCACCATGGATCCTCAAACGGAAAATCTGTCGCAGTTGACAGAATCCTGTCAGTACTTTTCAAAACCTCATTGACTTTCTTAGCGGACGTCTCGCCGTTTACCGTATTCCCGTGGCCGCCAAACTCCTCGAATTTAATCCCAATAGAGCATCTGTGGGACAACCTCGATCGGGCTCGTTGCACCGTGGATCCTCAACCGTAAAATCTGTCGCAGTTGACAGAATCCTGTCAGTACTTTTCAAAACCTCACTGACTCTCTTAGCGCACGTCTGGCAGTGGTGGGCGCTGCAAAATGTGGTTATTCAGGCTGTTGAAAGGGGTCATGTTAGTGTGACTGGACAGTGTACATCGCACTTGCTGTTAATAGTTTTGGCTCTGCATAGTTTGGAAAGAATGGTCTCTGATACGCCCAATGGGCTCGTACAGTCGTAGCCGTATAAAAATTATGGCTTCAAAAGAATCGTCAAGTATTAATCACTTGTGATACTATGGTAAGTTACTGAAATTTTCTTCCAGCTTTCGTGATATACGCTGACTGCAATGCGTTCTCGTTAAAACTTTCACCTAAGTTGAATTTTAAGAACAGATTATAATATTTGACTTTTAAAAACGTGTTAAGGGGAACTGGAACGTCATATCCCGACAATGCAAAATATAGTGACTTGGCTTCCCTGTATTTCAGGAACCACTTTAGCCATTGACATGAAACTTTTACAAGAAATTAAACAGTATGTTCTGAGTCTACTGAACTACAATAATTGCTTTTCAACCATTGATTTCGGAAATACAGTTTTTTTAATTACATGGTTTTGTGTACTTTTTTGTACGTTATCCGAAATAATTTTAATTATGCATAACATTATGTTCTTCTTTTAGTTCAGTAGACTCAGGATATGAATGTTATTACTCCCTGAAGATTTGAATACTCTACCTGAAGTGGTTTCTGAGATTTGGGGGAAAATGCAACACAAAATGTAGATTTTTCAGGAGCGGCTTCTAAAACTTCAGAAGAGTGTAACTCACTTAATATATGCTTAATTTTTTATTATTAGTCATTAAGAAGCACCCTGCACTATACTGTATATTATCCTCTTGATAGTTTTACAACTTTTTTCTTCTTTTCTTATTTTTGGACTCTTTAGTGGGCAACTGCTTTATCAATGCGAACCTTGTCCATCCGTCCGAGTTCTCTGAGGCAGTTTGCTCCAGGATTAGTTCCCATATGCTGTAGCACTTTCACCCTACCAATGTTGCCATCATTAAAAGCAATAACAGCATCACTGACCGCACCTCCCACTTTAGGGCCGTAATTCCAACAAAAATGTCTTTTGGTAATTGAGTCCATGTAAGATTATTGAACGCCTCTTTGGGAATTTGAGTCTGACCTTGCACACACTTCTCTGTAATCCAGGATTTGCCAGGTCTCTACAAATAAAGTAAAATACTTCCCATACATACATACATACATACATATATATATATATATATATATATATATATATATATATATATATATATATATATATAAGATGAACATCAACAAAAGCTAAACAAGGATAATGGAATGTAGTCTAATTAAGTCGGCTGATGCTGAGGGAATTAGATTAGGAGATGAGGCACTTAAAGTAGTAAAGAAGTATTGCTATTTGGGGAGCAAAATAACTGATGATGGTCGAAGTAGAGAGGATATAAAATGTAGGCTGGCAATGGCAAGGAAGGCGTTTCTGAAGAAGAGAAATTTGGTAACATCCAGTATTGATTTAAGTGTCAGGAAGTCATTTCTGAAAGTATTCATATGGACTGTAGCCATGTATGGAAGTGAAACGTGGACGATAAACTGTTTAGACAAGAAGAGAATAGAAGCTTTCGAAATGTGGTGCTACAGAAGAATGCTGAAGATTAGATGGGTAGATCACATAACTAATGAGGAAGTATTGAATAGGATTGGGGAGAAGAGAAGTTTGTGGCACAACTTGACCAGAAGACGGGATCGGTTGGTAGGAGATGTTCTGAGGCATCAAGGGATCACCAATTTAGTATTGGAGGGCAGCGTGGAGGATAAAAATCGTAGAGGGAGACCAAGAGATGAATACACTAAGCAGATTCAGAAGGATGTAGGTTGCAGTAGGTACTGGGAGATGAAAAAGCTTGCACGGGATAGAGTAGCATGGAGAGCTGCATCAAACCAGTCTCAGGACTGAAGACCACAACAACAACAACATTTGATGATGTTGCTTGACCTTCTTATTCCTTGAAGTTTTGTCAGATTTTAACAATTATATCAATATTGAAATTGCGTGAGCAGATAGCATCGTAAGTTTTACTAGCTAAAAACATGGAACATCGTATCTTGATCGCAGATAAACATTTATGGGTGGTATGGCGTTGGGTCAGAACGAATTTGATAACGCTACTAATTCTCCAACATTTCCATCCTTCGCTTCCTTCTCAGAAAGCATTAAAAAAATCGCAGCTAATCCAACATGACACGCCTGATTTTACCCGCACGAGAAAGAAATAGACTTTTCCGTTTTCATGCGTTGCGATCTGCCCAGCATTCTACTCTCTTACTATTATTTTACACAATTTTTTTCCAGTTGTATTCAAACTAGGCGTCTGTGTCTCAGAATTAAACACACGTAAGTGTTTTATGAAATATTATTTAAAATTTTATAGTTTAGGTTTTATTTGTTGTACCTTCTGTATCAGGGTTTATGAAAATTTTAGTATTTATTTTCCTTCTCCTACCTTTCCGTGTTTTAATATAAATATATAAAGGATTGAAAATCACTATGTTCTAGTGGCTGACAAAGCATTCAGTCTCTGGATAAAACTTACACAGACCATTGCAGACAGACAAAGGTACGTTGGTTTGACTTGTTTGGATAGTTATAACAATCAGGGAGCTTGCATTTTGTGGCCGGAGCGTCCCTGAACGCCAGCGTTTACGCCTGTTAGCCTCTGTGGCCCTGCTGACTGCAGGCAGGTGACACGGCTGTCGCCATGTCCTCTCAAGCAACGTACTGTACAAGAAAAATAACCAATTACAACCACTATTAATGTACATTATAAAATCCAAATTTGTCCTTTTCACAATTCTTGAGAAGAAACATATTCGTATTTAACCAGCGGCTAGACATTTTGAGGGCGGAAAATATCCGAAAGCCCCCGCCAGAACAAAGTAGTATCGCACAACGAGTTACACTCCTGGAAATTGAAATAAGAACACCGTGAATTCATTGTCCCAGGAAGGGAAAACTTTATTGACACATTCCTGGGGTCAGATACATCACATGATCACACTGACAGAACCACAGGCACATAGACACAGGCAACAGAGCATGCACAATGTCGGCACTAGTACAGTGTATATCCACCTTTCGCAGCAATGCAGGCTGCTATTCTCCCATGGAGACGATCGTACAGATGATGGATGTAGTCCTGTGGAACGGCTTGCCATGCCATTTCCTCCTGGCGCCTCAGTTGGACCAGCGTTCGTGCTGGACGTGCAGACCGCGTGAGACGACGCTTCATCCAGTCCCAAACATGCTCAATGGGGGACAGATCCGGAGATCTTGCTGGCCAGGGTAGTTGACTTACACCTTCTAGAGCACGTTTGGTGGCACGGGATACATGCGGACGTGCATTGTCCTGTTGGAACAGCAAGTTCCCTTGCCGGTCTAGGATTGGTAGAACGATGGGTTCGATGACGGTTTGGATGTACCGTGCCCTATTCAGTGTCCCCTCGACGATCACCAGTGGTGTACGGCCAGTGTAGGAGATCGCTCCCCACACCATGATGCCGGATGTTGGCCCTGTGTGCCTCGGTCGTATGCAGTCCTGATTGTGGCGCTCACCTGCACGGCGCCAAACACGCATACGACCATCATTGGCACCAAGGCAGAAGCGACTCTCATCGCTGAAGACGACACGTCTCCATTCGTCCCTCCATTCACGCCTGTCGCGACACCACTGGAGGCGGGCTGCACGATGTTGGGGCGTGAGCGGAAGACGGCCTAACGGTGTGCGGGACCGTAGCCCAGCTTCATGGAGACGGTTGCGAATGGTCCTCGCCGATACCCCAGGAGCAACAGTGTCCCTAATTTGCTGGGAAGTGGCGGTGCGGTCCCCTACGGCACTGCGTAGGATCCTACGGTCTTGGCGTGCATCCGTGCGTCGCTGCGGTCCGGTCCCAGGTCGACTGGCACCTTCACCTTCCGCCGACCACTGGCGACAACATCGATGTACTGTGGAGACCTCACGCCCCACGTGTTGAGCAATTCGGCGGTACGTCCACCCGGCCTCCCGCATGCCCACTATACGCCCTCGCTCAAAGTCCGTCAACTGCACATACGGTTCACGTCCACGCTGTCGCGGCATGCTACCAGTGTTAAAGACTGCGATGGAGCTCCGTATGCCACGGCAAACTGGCTGACACTGACGGCGGCGGTGCACAAATGCTGCGCAGCTAGCGCCATTCGACGGCCAACACCGCGGTTCCTGGTGTGTCCGCTGTGCCGTGCGTGTGATCATTGCTTGTACAGCCCTCTCGCAGTGACCGGAGCAAGTATGGTGGGTCTGACACACCGGTGTCAATGTGTTCTTTTTTCCATTTCCAGGAGTGTATTTTGTTACAAGAAAGGACTTCGAGGCAGATATTTTTGCATTGGAAATATATAAAACAAAAGAAAATTGGATCTCTTACAACCAAAGGACAACGTAGTATTCAGAATTGCTGCATTTCTCCTTGCGATATAATAGAGTCCAATTCTTTAAATACGAGGGCAGTTCAATAAGCAATGCAAAACATTTTTTTTCTCGGCCAATTTTGGTTGAAAAAACCGGAAATTTCTTGTGGAATATTTTCAAACATTCCCGCTTCGTCTCGTATAGTTTCATTGACTTGCGACGGGTGGCAGCGCTGTACGGAGCTGTTAAAATGGCGTCTGTAACGGATGTGCGTTGCAAACAACGGGCAGTGATCGAGTTTCTTTTGGCGGAAAACCAGGGCATCTCAGATATTCATAAGCGCTTGCAGAATGTCTACGGTGATCTGGCAGTGGACAAAAGCACGGTGAGTCGTTGAGCAAAGCGTGTGTCATCATCGCCGCAAGGTCAAGCAAGACTGACTGATCTCCCGCGTGCGGGCCGGCCGTGCACAGCTGAGACTCCTGCAATGGCGGAGCGTACGAACACACTCGTTCGAGATGATCGACGGATCACCATCAAACAACTCAGTGCTCAACTTGACATCTCTGTTGGTAGTGCTGTCACAATTGTTCACCAGTTGGGTTATTCAAAGGTTTGTTCCCGCTGGGTCCCTCGTTGTCTAACCGAACACCATAAAGAGCAAAGGAGAACCATTTGTGCGGAATTGCTTGCTCGTCATGTGGCTGACGGTGACAATTTCTTGTCAAAGATTGTTACAGGCGATGAAACATGGGTTCATCACTTCGAACCTGAAACAAAACGGCAATCAATGGAGTGGCGCCACACCCACTCCCCTACCAAGAAAAAGTTTAAAGCCATACCCTCAGCCGGTAAAGTCAGGGTTACAGTCTTCTGGGACGCTGAAGGGGTTATTCTGTTCGATGTCCTTCCCCATGGTCAAACGATCAACTCTGAAGTGTATTGTGCTACTCTTCAGAAATTGAAGAAACGACTTCAGCGTGTTCGTAGGCACAAAAATCTGAACGAACTTCTCCTTCTTCATGACAACGCAAGATCTCAAACAAGTCTTCGCACCCTAGAGGAGCTCACAAAACTTCAGTGGACTGTTCTTCCTCATGCACCCTACAGCCCCGATCTTGCACCGTCGGATTTCCATATGTTTGGCCCAATGAAGGACGCAATCCGTGGGAGGCACTACGCGGATGATGAAGAAGTTATTGATGCAGTACGACGTTGGCTCCGACATCGACCAGTGGAATGGTACCGTGCAGGCATACAGGCCCTCATTTCAAGGTGGCGTAAGGCCGTGGCATTGAATGGAGATTACGTTGAAAAATAGTGTTGTATAGCTAAAAGATTGGGGAATGCTGAACAAAACAACCCCTGTTTCAGAAAAAAAAAGTGTTGCATTACTTGTTGAACTGCCCTCGTATTTCATAGGTAGTGATTGTGGAGCAAGGTTTAGTGACCGTATTGCAGGCTGTTCTGTGATCATGTTCCGTTTTGCAAGTGGATGTAAACCCAAAAACATTAACCGTTACTAGCGCTTTGAGATTCCTATAACTCTACAAAATACATACCGATTTTCCACATCCACTTCCCCGGTATTCAACAACTGCAAAGCGTCTGAGATTCATAATCAGACATCCAGCAACTGCTGTTTCTTTAAAAGGCACGAAACGGTCAGATTAATAAAATGGCCTTATGAAAGCCATAGTCTTATCAGGAGGGCGAAACGTGCCCGGAATGTACCTGCTACACGGAATCAAAACGTACCCGATACTCTATAACATCACGTCAGTCACTGAGCCTGTTTGTTGGTGACCTATGGTATTTAGCAACGTCAGTTTTCCTCGGCGTTTCCAAAGATGTATACGTCCCACGTGATACGGTACAGAAAACATGCACTGATCTGCGTCTAATGTCCTCGTTGCTTGTACCTCTCCCTCTATTGTTATAGCAAGGGAAGCCGGTGCAGTGAATGACGTTGAACTTTCCGTGCGTACACTTGTTTTACCCGCTCTCTGACTCAATGTGCGTGAAGCGACTGTACGATCCTAGACTTTGGGTTCCTGGACAGTCGAGCAAACAATATACAAATGCTCACCTGCTCCGGTCTTTCGTACCGTTAAGATCCTACGTGGTGCTGTTTGTGGTCTTCCTAAACCGATCGATTCAACATTAGTGTGATAGTCGTGGAACCCTGACCAATGTGAGCAGCATTACCGTGGAATGAAAAACAGCAGTCTTGAGATGCCAGACGCTGCTGCTGTCAAGTTCCAACATGTATCAGTAGATGCTTCTCCTTATCAAACGAAAGCATGACTCAAAATTTGTACTAAGAAAGAAACAATGCGATTTCGGATTGATAAGTCCACTGTGTAATTTTCTCCTTATACACAGATAATGTTGATAATGGTGGTAAAGAAGCTATTACATGTGCAGTATCATCAGCTGCAAAGTCCGCAGCTCGTGGTCTAGTGGCTAGCGTTGCTACTTCTGGATCACGCGGTCCGTGCTCGATTCCCGCCCGGGTTGGGGATTTTCTCTGGCCGGGGACTGGGTGTTTGTGTTGTCCTCATCATTCCATCATCATTCATGGAAGTGGCGAGATTGGACTGTGTTCAGATTGGTAATCCGTACCGGTGCTGAGTCTGCCTGTTCCAGTAAGCATAGCTGGAGACGTGCACTCTGCTATCTCAAAGTATGATGCGCCATCATGCACAGCGTCACTGCCGAGCAGTGCGCCCAGAGAGGCGAGGGCAGCAGCGCGCATCTATGCATCATACAACTTGTACATTATGCAACAAATACTATGGAAGTATGGATTAAAAATACTGAAAAGTGCTTCAGCATTGTATTCATTACTTTCAAACCGTGTCACGTAGCACATATCAACTAATTAAAGCATTTTCACCAATATGAGAAAGACAGATGTGTAAGTGTGCATAGCTTTTCCAAAGAGCAAATAACTTTCCCTAATTCGCGTAATATTCTTCAAAGATAAGCGTATTGTACTAATAACTTTCTAATGTATCCTATGCTCTACCTCACAGTTCAAATTATCTCTATACCAAATTTCATCCAAATACGTTCAGTGGTTTAGTCGTGAAAAAGTAACATACGGAGTTACTTTCGCACTTACAATATTAAGCGGCGCGGGATTAGCCGAGCGGTCTAAGGGATGCAGTCATAGACTGGGCGGCTGGTCCCGGCGGAGGTTCGAGTCCTCCCTCGGGCATGTACGTGTGTTTGTCCTTAGGATAATTTAGGTTAAGTAGTGTGTAAGCTTAGGGACTGATGACCCCAGCAGTTAAGTCCCGTAACATTTCATACACATTTGAACATTTCTTTTACAATAAGGATATCCACTGGAGATGGAATTACTCCTACCTGTTTTGTGCAGTTGAGCTGGAACTAACGATTTCCATAGCCAAACTTGTAATACTAATTTGACGCACGTTGAATGGCCCCCTCACAATGACATATATTATAGATGCGTTCATGTTCTTGTCTGATGCATAAAACTTTTTTTCTTTTTAGTACTACTATTTGTACATACAAGAGCATGCTATTCTCTGTTTCCAATTGCGATGTATATACTTTAATGTTCCTGAAACTTTTATTCACGAATTAAAATGAAAATCCGTTCTTCACGTAACATCTGCTGTAATCTCTGTGCTTAACCCTTCGCTGTGTGATTTCTCTCCCATAATAGTATTAAACGTTTGCTAGGTTCCTGTAGGACAGACCATTATATGACACTTTTTACGAGCACTGCCGCCACACGAGTATCAAATAATGGTTTGTGCACTAAGACTTAAGCACTAGGAAGTGTCGTGTGATAAGCTTCATGCGTCATTTTGGTGTACCTTATTGCGACCATTACGGAGGTGTAGATGGCAGAACCGAAATTAGCCGAAGAAACTAATAGCTGGGAAACTATTCTGTTCATGACGGGCGCGGGTGCTCCAGTACCGGAAGTGTGACGTTCCGGATGGGCGTTAGCGCTGCCGTCGCTGGTGCCGGCGGCACTCGTCCTCCCACGCAAGTGGCGCAGGGCGCCGCAGCACGGCGTCCGCACGCGAACTCGCCGGGCCGTGGCGCTCCAGAGCTGCCGTAAAACTATCCGGCTGTGTGCACTGCGAAATGGCGTCCATAACGGCCGCAGCTAATGTCTGCAGCGACCGTTAACTGCGCTGTTGTTCGCTGATGGCCGCGCCGACGGAAGCGGCTGGCTGGCTGCAGCGGCAGCCCCTGTGCCAGCGCTCCTCTGCCGGGTTGTGTGCGCGCCCTCTCTGGCGCTAAGAACTGGCCAGCACGCGAACTTTATCCCAACCGGGGCGATAGCTGATGACGCAATCATCGTTCCACCCCACTGCTTAGCATGCATGTTTCCAGATTTGCGGGTTCTTTCTTGTATTTTTATTGAGAGATACTTCTACGAGTTATCATGGATTGCTGTAACTTACGTTGCTGGCATAAGTTGTCACCGGCACACTGGTAGGCAAAGATGTAGCGCGAAGATCGATAGTAGGCGCTGGATGAAGCGTTCTATCACGACAGCGGCCAGAGACACACCGACAAGCAACAGGCCGCCAACGCCCTGCCGACAGCATGTATTGAGGCCGCCGCCGCTGGCCGGTGGGCCTCACTGACTCACTATTCCAGTTTGGCGTCAGTATACTCGCAGAGTTGGTCACAGGTCATAATAGTACACAACGACCAGATTAGTGCCTATAGCGAGACTAAAGTTTGTTACTTTTGAATACATTATGGGAGTGACAGTGATCAATGTGTTACAAATATATATAATAAAAACAGTCTTGATCACGATTTATTTATTAAGGTGACCGGTTTCGACCACTGCTGTGGTCATCTTCAGACCACTGAGTAGGAACCTCTTTCTGCTGGAGAATCACTACTAAGTGATAGTGATTCTGCAGCACAAACATGTTCCTACCCAATGGTCTCAAGATGACCACAGTAGTGCTCGAAAGATGTCACCTTAATAAATAAATCGTGATAAAGACTCTTTTTATAGTAAATATTAAAAACTAAAGTTTGTATTTGCTATATTACCAATTTTCTCTACAAGAGGACTACTACTAATGAGGTTGTACCACAACACATGCACTTTGTTGAAGATAAATAAATGGTCATATAAATAAAGAATTGTAATAATCCACGTGTGCACCTGTGTTGTAGAAAGAGGATACTGTCCACCCACAACAACATCCTCTCCCTTTGCTCCCTTTGCTTCCTCCAACAATTACACAAATATATAATCGCGTTTACATTCATTGTATTTATTTGAATATATATTACTGTCTATAAGAATAGAAGGAACTGTCACCTTAAGTTCCAGTAGCTCAGCATCAGTCATCGGATGAAGTCTGTGACACCTGACAAAAATGTGAGCCGGTTTTCGGAGTGTTTCACAGGACATAGGGCGCTATAGCGCAAATAACCACAGGAAAGTTTCTGAGTCAATCATCTGTAGCCGAGCACTGAGTACTAAGTCCTGCGGCAGTACTAGCCGGTGAGACGACAGAGTAGCCAGGGTCAAGGGAGCGGAGCGAAGTCTAAGTCAGGGTCCAAAGGCAGTAGTCTCGAGAATACGGGGTTTAGCTTTGTTGGCGCTGATCTATTTGAGATAGCTACCAAAGAGAACCGCCTAACACAGACCTACAACCGTTTGTAGTGCTTCCTTTGCAATTATCTAGCTTGCCAAAATGGACGGCTGGCGGTCACGTTGTGGTGGTTCTCATATTACACGCTCTGCGTAAGTGCCACGTTAACTTGCAACAACCATTCACAGACAGCTGGTGGAAGCATAACAGTGCATGGTATATAAAGTGGCCAGCCGCGGTAGCCGAGCGGTTATAGGCGCTTCAGTCCGGAACCACTATGCTGCTACGGTCGAAGGTTCGAATCCTGCCTCCGGTATGGATGTGTGTGATGTCCTTAGGTTAGTTAGGTTTAAGTAGTTCTACGTTCTAGGCGACTCATGACCTCAGATGTTAAGTCTCACAGTGCTCAGAGCCATTTGAACCATATTAAAAGTGTGCTCAGGGGATACGAAAAACAGTCATATTCGTATTGCAGAAACTGCGAGATTTTCTGACGTCGAAAATAACAAGATTATTGGTTTTGGGGCCAAGCGTGGAAGCATTTGAAACATTTCTGAAACGGCTGAGATTGTAAATTGTCCATGCTCCAGCCTGGTAAAGAATAACGAGGATGGCACTGGCGTTACCCAAACCCCATGTCGAGGCAACTGTGGTGACCCGTGCGCCATGGATGACACGGATGTGAAACGTGCTACTGTTGAGCAACTGATCACATAAATGAACCAAGGGGCTCCTCAAATAGTAAGCGATTGTTGCTGTGTATGGGTCTCTGCAGTAAGCGCCTGGTTCAGGCACCCATAGTGATTGATTTTCATTAGGGATAAGGGCTGAGATTCGCATACCAGTACCAGAAGTAGACGTCCACCAATTGGCGACAAGTGACCTTTTCAGACGAAATACGCTTAATACTCCATCGGACTGAAAGCGAAACCCCTACAGCAATCATTGAAAGGGTCCCGGCTGTAAGAAGGATCGTTATGGAGTGGGAAATAGTTTTATGGCATCCCCTGGGAGATTTATTCGTTTTACAAAGCACAACAGATCAAAAATTGTGTGCATCTGTCCTTGGTGACCATATCCACCCTTACAGGCAGTCTACTTTTCCTCGGCATCTACCAGGAGGTCGATGGAACCATCCAGACCATCTGGATTAATTTACTGTACTCCTTGGATTGAAACGGAATCGAGAATCTCTGGCACTACCTCGATCGGGCTGTTAGCGCAATGGATCTTCAGTCGAGAAATCTAGCGCAGCTGGCCACTGGACTGGAGTTAACACCCCACATCTCCGTCACTACCGTCCATAGTATCATTGACACACTGCCTGCACATTTCGCGATGGTTAGTGCCAAAAATGGCAGTTATTCAAGCTTTTCACAGGTGGTCACATTAACGTGACTGGACAGTGTAGTTGCCCTGAGAAACTATTTTCATAACAGATTATAGCTACAAATTCCGGTTCTCGAGTGCTTATTCCTCTTATAACATCAGTTCTGATATTCTGGCTAGAGTGAACCGTCCATAAAAGCAGTCCTGACGTATAAATATCCGATTATGCAGAACGGATCCGGTACATAATGTACTACGGGAGACCAAAATGTCCTTCTCTTTTATACGCAAGTACGTCTCACAATAAGCAAATTCCACCAATCCAAGCGAATAATTACGCATAGTGCGCTGCGTCTTGAAACACACTTGTCCTAAGGATTAATAAAAGGATTTTTCCTCGTCTGCCGCCCCTAATCTATCAATTGTCGAACGTTTTCATTGTACCCACCAAGCGTTGACTTCATAGAATACGTCTCATAATGGATAAAATTAAACCTATAGACGAGTTTTTTCAGGTCATCTGCAGAATACGTTCCTCCCAAATCATACTTTAGAAGCTAATGCCTTGTCGATGTCACCACTCTCTTCTGTCACTGGCAGTTCGTTTCAGTTCCATGTAATTGACAGCTCCTATCCTCTTTTCGATATCTTCCAAATACTGCATCATATGCCGTCCTCTTCCTTTCTTTCACTTTCCCTTTAAGAACATTAACAGCAGAGGTGTGGAGTCTGATGTCATGCCCAATAAAGTATATTTTCTCTTTTCCATTTCATTTAATAAGCTCCTCTTAAATCTAGTTAATAATATTCTATTAAGTCTTCTTCAGTTCTTCTATTCATATCCATGCCTCTCCTCAAAAGCAAGCTCATGGCCAATATTGCTTCTCTTCTTGCTTGCTTTCTTTGAATCCATATTTTTCTGCAATATACTTATCTATTTTCAATTTATCTTATTTAAACCATTAATGAGTATTTTGTACACATTTGCTATCATTGGTAGTGTTCCATAATTGGTGCAGTCAACTGTCTTTCCTATTATAGCTTTAGTAATGGTTCTGCATTGTATGAAGGCTTCTGGTGTGATTGCTCTTTCGCAGTAGTCATTTATTACTCCAAATAACTGTTCTTTCATATTGCAACCTAAACTTCTGAGCGGTTATCGAGGAATATTATTAAGCCGTGGCGCCGTTGAAGTAGTAGACTGTCCTGTCTGGCGCCACTGGCTCAGGTGTAGTATCGACTATCCCTCTTGCAGCCCCATAGCCAATATCTATAAGGAGGAGTTGTTATCTGTGGGTTGTGTCCTTAGAAGGTCTAGGAAACGTTAGCGGCAGCCCCGGACATTTGCACAAGCCCCGCCCATTTACGCCCCTCCACACCTACCCCCCGCCACACCAACCGAGAGTGCGAGAATTTGGACATCTTCAATTTTTTGGTCCTGTCCTCCTCAGTTGCGCGTAATACTACGGTATGTTGATGATTTTCACTTATGGACCGTCTGACAGCAACTGAATAAAACACAATTTTAGTGCCATACGCGTTTCGCCTTTATTTTCTGCAAGGCATCATCAGTGGCAGGTTGCGTAGACAGTTTCTTACATATTACGCTCCTGTTGCATTTTTGGTCTTGTTCTTCTTCCTATGAGCGCCAATTTGCTGTTTTTTCTGCATTCCACAGCACTATGCACTGAACGCTTTTTTTAATGCATTAAAAAAAAGCGTTCAGTGCATAGTGCTGTGGAAAGCAGAAAAAACAGCAAATTGGCGCTCATAGGAAGAAGAACAAGACCAAAAATGCAACAGGAGCGTAATATGTAAGAAACTGTCTACGCAACCTGCCACTGATGATGCCTTGCAGAAAATAAAGGCTAAACGCGTATGGCACTATAATTGTGTTCTATTCAGTTGCTGTCAGACGGTCCATAAGTGAAAATCATCAACATACCGAGAATTTGGAATTTGCTTGTACCCCGCATTTGTTTTTGTTCGTGGTTTTTTGTTTTACCGCGGTTGTTGATACTAGCAGTGTTGTGCAGTACTTCTTAGCAGTTTGTGTAATTAAAAGTATTTAAAATGAGTAATTTTAAGTGTG
Source organism: Schistocerca piceifrons (assembly GCF_021461385.2). Taxonomy (NCBI): domain Eukaryota; kingdom Metazoa; phylum Arthropoda; class Insecta; order Orthoptera; family Acrididae; genus Schistocerca; species Schistocerca piceifrons. The sequence continues at coordinate 408,087,895 of NC_060139.1, forward strand.
AAATTTGTGTAAATGAATACAATTATCGGAGGAGCCTGAGGCAACATGTTTCCACAGCGCACCCACAGCAGCTGAACGAAATCGTACCTCATGTTACAAATAATGAACCTTCATGTTCCTATCAGTGCTACATATGCGACAAGAGTTTTACTTGGAAAATAAGTTTGAAACGCCACCAACAAGACGCATGAAACAGCAGAAGAGGTTGAAGTGTATGATGTGCACATTTAAAGCTGAACCAAAAAAGTGTTGGATTGAACTTTTCCAAGCCGCTCATCAAATACGTGTGAGATCGGAAGATCTGGAGTTCTCTAATGAAAGTGAATTTTTGAAGTGGAAACTAGAAGTTGAACACACTACACAATCCAGATTTGTGAAACATCGTGGCATTACGTTTGGTGTTGATTACTCAACCTGTAAGAATATTTGCCATCGTTCAGGTCAGTTTGTTTCCAAAGGTAAAGGGCTGAGACACTTAAAAATGGCAGGTAGTAACAAAATTGATGCAAAGTGCCCTGCAGAGATGAAAGTCCTTTATAAGGAAGGAAAGTGCGTTGTTCATTTTGTGTCCACTCATGTTGGACACGATCTGGACCTAAGACATTTGAATCTGACACCACAAGGAAATGAGAGCATAGCTGCAGGCATTTCTGTAGGAATTCCCTTTCCTATTGTTCTCGATAAAATTCTACCAACTGTGCAGGATTAAAATTTGGAGAGAGGACATCTCACAACTATGCAGGACTTGCACAACATTGCAGCTACTTATAATTTGGCTTCAAAGTCAGTCAGACATCAAAATGATGCTATCAGTGAAGAAGCGTGGGTACAAGTAGTGAAGGAAGTGATAATCCGTGTGTATTATTTTATAAGCCACAAGAAATTATTGCTAACCAGCACCCAGAATTGATAAGAGAGTATTTAATGTTAGTGATAATGAACACTGCACAAGGTGAATTATTGGCTAAATATGGATATGAATACATTTGTGTTGTGGGACTCATGGTGTAAATGGTTGTGATTTAGAACTTACCACGATACTAGTACTGGATGATATGAGGCAAGATTTTCCATGCGCCTTACTCATTTCTAACAGAAATGACAGTGATGTGTTAAATATATTTTTCAACTATGTGAAGACACAGGTTGGACAGATGTGCCCCAAGGTATTCATATCAGATCTGGCAGAATCCTACAGTTCTGCTTGGACCAGAGCAATGGGGCCTCCTAAAAAGAGACTTTACTGTACCTGGCATGTGGATAGAGCATGGAGGAACAACATTAACAGTAAAGTTCTCGATAAGGAGAAGAAAATGGACGTGTTCAAGCTTGTCAAGACATTAATGCAGGTGAGAGATGTTGCTGTGTTTGAAGAATCACTGCAAAAAGCACTCCAGAAGCTCTGTAGTGATCCAGATACATCTGAATTTGGGCATTATTTCAAAACTTACTTTTTAAACAAATACAAAGTGTTGGCCATATTGTCACAGGATGCAAGCTGGGCTCAGTACAATCATGCACCTTGAGAGTATGCACAAGACTTTGAAATAAGTACATGCTAATGCGAAGCAAGTGAAAAGACTGGACAAAGGTATATCTGCACTGATGTCATTTGTTACTGCAAAGCTGTTTGATAGGCTTACTGTGATTGTTAAAGGAAAAGTAACCAGTAAAATAAAAGACATTCGTGCTAGGCACAAGTCTGTTTTAACGGATAACTTAGTCTATTTTAATGGATGCCTTCATTACTAAGGTAGACAGTGGTTGGGAGGTACCTGCCTCGAGATCATCTGAAGTTTGTCTTGTGAGAGACAATGTCCACTCCAAGTGTAGATTTGTATGCAGTAAATGCGAAGTATGCATTCTTTGGTATTCTTGCACATGCATTGATTGCTGTGTTAAATATGTGTATTCACATTCACATTGTTTGCTAAATGGGAAAAAGAGCATTAGTTACATTCCATTTAAATCATGAATTGTCAGATGCAGTTGTTACTGATGCTGGAGATGTGTATGTGATTATTGAAAGGGAAGCAATTTTGGCCCAAGTAAGTGTTAATGCTAACACCAGCACCCAAGAAGCACTGTCAGATGAAAAGAAGATTATTTGAAACGTTGCTGCGGCCTCAATACATGCTGTCTGTGACTGATGAGAAGGAAGCAATTTTAGAGCAAGTAAGCACAAATGCTACCTGCAACACCCAAGAAGCATTGACAGGTGAAAAGAAAAAGATTGTCGCAATGTTTTCAGAAGTCATTGCTGGCATGGCAAGAGCTGAAGTTAAACTAGCCAAAAAGAGGGTGACAACCTTGAAGATGAATGTAGGTGCTGTTAGAACACATAGTGGTAGCTCTTTCATCAGCCCAGAAAACAGTCGCAAGAGGAAACTCGTGCCACAGAGGAGGCTGTTTTCGACCAAGAAAAGAAAATCTTGACACCATATGCCTATGGCTGTTCCTGATGTAGAAGAAAGCCATGGCATATTCAGAACACTTCTTGGTGAAGGTTTGTACCACTAATTAGCAACCATTTCATCATAATATTTTAACACCTGAAATGCTCATGTGCTCGATTCTGATGCTATAAGATCCATACCAGGATATATGTACGTTATCAGGCATGTAGCCATTAACATTATCTCCAGTTCGATTTAAAATTTATTTGTAGTGCCCGACAATGGTGGTGAAGTTACTGTGGAGTGGGATCATACATATTATCTCCAGAAGACACTGAAAACAAACCAACTGGTATGTGACTGAAAATTGTATGTAGTTTGTAACATTGATGTGCTTTATTTTTTATATCATATGTGTACAATATTGCTTTCCTGTTCTAATGTACTCTATCTGGAACCCAAATTAAGATTTATGTATTTTAGTTCCTGGTTCTGGTGCATTAAGATCTACACCAGGATATATGTACATTATCAGCCATGTAGCCATTAAAACTCTCTTGAGTTTGATTTAAAATTTATTTGTAGTGCCCGACAATGGTGGTGAAGTTACTGTGTAGAGGGACCATTCCACGTTATCTCCAGAAGACGCTGAAAACTAACCAACTGGTATGTGACTGAAAATTGTATGTAGTTTGTAACATTGATGTGATTTATCTTTTATTTCATACGTGTACAATGTTGCTTTCCTGTTCTAATGTACTCTATCTGGAACCCAAAGTAAGATTTATGTATTTTAGTTCCTGGTTCTGGTGCATTAAGATGTACATCAGGGTATATGTTTGTGATCACCCAAGTAGCCATTAACACTCTCTTAAGTTTGATTTAAAATTTATTTGTAGTGCCCGACAATGGTGGTGAAGTTACTGTGTAGAGGGACCATTCCACGTTATCTCCAGAAGACAATCGTAACACACCACCTGGCATGTAACTGAAAATTGTATGTATTTTGTAACATTGATGTGATTTGTCTTTTATTTAATGTGTGTACAATGTTGCTTTCATGTTCTAATGTACTCTATCTGGAACCTGATTTAAAATTTATGTAAATAATCTGTCGGTGTATGTGGGGAAGAAAAATATTTAGTAGCATGGCAGCAAGATCTGCATCACAGGACACCAAGTATGACCCGAATTCTGTGTGGTGTACCACACAGAAATGCACAGAGATTTGTCTGTGAATTCAGTACATGCACAATGTTACTTTTCTATTGCAATTTGTTGTATATAGATCCTCAACTAAATTTATTTACATGACCTGTCAGTGTAGCTGAGAAACAAAATTTGTCATACTCTCTGGTATTGAATTCCATGTAGTGCACCACATTGCATTGCAGTATGTTGTGATGTATCATTAACTTCCTATATGTGTAATATTACTTTTCTGTTACAGTACACTGTGTATGGATCATGATTTTAAAATTGTTTATATGGCCCAACAACTTGCATCATGTTGCTGTGGAACATAGTTATGCTATGCCATGGCATGTAGCATAACAACACAGCATACTAATGTAACAGTGTCAACAGTGCTGGTTAATGTCGATGCTGTTGGATGGTGGCGCATCTTAGACAGAGTTGTTAGGATGGCCAGTCAGATTCCCTTCCCCAGGTGCACAGCATCACAGATTGGGATACGTGATCAAAATGAGTCATGCTCAGGTTGGAACTAGTTGATTTATTTTTATCAAATGTCATAAAACTTTTTAAAATGCATACATCCATTAGACAGATGGTGGGCGTCTCACCCATGGTCCTTGGTATATGCATTCTAGGCCTGCGGCCCAAGTTGTGTAAGTTACTGGCTATCCTGCAGTGGCTGTTCCATCAACCTGCCCCAGCATAAGCTGGTAATAGAGCTGTGGCATTGGCATCTGGAGAGAAAACCTCGGCCTCGGACTTCTGGCTGGTGAAATCTGGCAATGGGAATTGGTAAGTGCATTGATGTCTGTGAGGATTCTAGTTTGTCATTCCTCCCATTGGAGCCAATGCTGGACAAGTAGTGGTACTTATCAACTAACATGTCTGGATTGTAGTTCAGTTCACATTGAACAGATGAGGAGAAATTTCAATATTTGGTATGCCGAACACAGAATAGAGCTAAAAATGCGCAGTCATTCCATATTTGCAGAGCACCATGTAGACCACAGACATCAACAACAATACATCACACAGAGAAATCTTCCACATATAATAAAGTAATGTTGTTCTTAGTTGCAAATTTTAAGTATAAATAACTTGCTACATTAAGTTCTCTATGGTTCCAGATGACAAACTGTGAAGGAAAGCAGTCGTAAGAGAAAATAAAATAAGCTGCAGCATGTGATAACCAGGGTATATATATAAAAATATTTCTCTGTATCAAATTTGTGAATATTCATCTTTTAAAAACTGACATTTTTATAGCAAAAAGCAAGTTTCTTGTTACTTAATAGAATAAAGTAAAAAACCCCCTTGACAATGTTAAAATTTTGGTGAAACAAATTACATAAAAAGAAGAAAAATTGTTTGGTCAAGTCAAAAACTATCCAAAAACACATTTATTCACTCAGTACCCTACATTAAGTTAAAAGGCTGAACACGATGAAAAATTTGTTTACAAATCAATTTATTATGGACTGCCTATTGCGAATATCTGGAATGTGACATGTTTTTTCCTTCTTTGTAGTTAGCAGTCTGGACAGTGCCGTCTCCACAAACTCTTAGAAATCTTCGAAATTATTCCCCAGTTGGCATCTCTGGTCTGGGGCCCGTACACCCCAACGCCAGGGAAGGAAGCTTGCTCAGGGTTTAACATCCTTTAGACACTGAGTTCTTTAGAGAGGACCAAAAGCTCAGAATGTTTCAAGGATGGGAGAGGGAAATCATCTGTGCCCTTTCAGAGGACCTACAGCGATTTAGGGAAATCACGGAAAATGTAATAAATGTGGATAGCCAGAAGCATACTTGAACTGCCATCCTCCTGAAAGCCAAGGAAAAGCCATAACTGGTAAATGAAATGATCATGTGGCATATACTGGCCAGGATATCCCCTTCGGGGTTCGGCTACCGTATTGCAAGTCTCTTTGGTTGATGCCACTTTGGCGACTTGCGCGTCAATGATGACTAAAATGATGATGGACACACAACACTCAGTCCCCTGTTGGGAATCAAACCTGGGCCCCCTTGCGCCGTAGGTGGTAACGCTACTGCTGCGCTATGGAGGTGGACGCTATATCTGGTATGTAACTGTAAATCGCATATTATTAAATAGCATTAGAAAAATTTGTGATACTATTACAAGTACCTAGCTATTGGCTGTATATTGCACATTATGTTAAATCTACAATGTGACTGTTTAGTGGCTATTAACACTGATCTGTGGTTTATTTTCAGGTTGGTTACTGCCTTTCTTCCACATCGGAAACAGCTGTAGGATGTGGCACGATGAGGCGTTTTCTTTGTGGCAAACCGTCTCTTCTGTGGCCCAGTTATCTCTTGTGATTACTTTGTGGGCTAGTGAAAGAACTGCTGTCATGGGTTCAAGCAGCACCTACTTCAGCCTGGGATGATGTCACCATTTGTTGGTTAGGTGACATTCCAGCAACGTTTCAAATAATCTTCTTTCCATCTGACAGTGCTTCTTGGGTGCTAGTGTTAGCATTAACACTTACTTGGTCCAAAATTGTTTCTCTTTCATTAATCACATACACATCTCCAGCATCAGTAACAACTGCGTCTGACAATTCATGATTTAAATGGAATGTAACCAATGCTCTTCTTTTCCATTTAGCAAACAATGTGAATGTGAATACACATATTTAATACAGCAATCAATGCATGTGCAAGAATACCAATGAATGCGTACTAAGCATTTACTGCATACAAATCTACACTTGGAGTGGACATTGTCTCTCACAAGACAAACTTCAGATGATCTCGAGGCAGGTACCTCCCAACCACTGTCTACCTTGGTAATGAAGTCATCCATTAAAATAGACTAAGTTATGCGTTAAAACAGACTTGTACCTAGCACGAATGTCTTTTATTTTACTGGTTACTTTTCCTTTAACAATCACAGTAAGCCTATCAAACAGCTTTGCAGTAACAAATGACATCAGTGCAGATATACCTTTGTCTAGTCTTTTCACTTGCTTCGCATTAGCATGTACATATTTCAAAGTCTTGTGCATACTCTCAATATGCATGACTGCATTGAGCTCAGCTTGCATCCTGTGATAATATGCTCAACACTTTACGTTTTTTTCATAGTAGGTTTTGAGATAATGCCCAAATTCAGATGTATCTGGATCACTACAGAGCTTCTGGGGTGCTTTTTGCAGTGATTCTTCAAACACAGCAACATCTCTCACCTGCATTAATGTCTTGACAACTTGTACACGTCCGTTTTCTTCTCCTTATCGAGAACTTTACTGGTAATGTTGTTCCTCCATGCTCTATCTACACGCCAGAAATTCAGATGTATCTGGATCACTACAGAGCTTCTGGAGTGCTTTTTGCAGTGATTCTTCAAAGATAGCAACATCTCTCACCTGCATTAATGTCTTGACAACTTGTACACGTCCGTTTTCTTCTCCTTATCGAGAACTTTACTGTTAATGTTGTTCCTCCATGCTCTATCCACATGCCAGGTACAGTAAAGTCTCTTTTTAGGAGGCACCATTGCTCTGTTCCAAGCAATACTGTAGGATTCTGCCAGATCTGATATGAATACCTTGGGGCACATCTGTCCAACCTGTGTCTTTACATAGTTGAAAAATATATTTAACACATCACTGTCATTTCTGTTAGAAATGAGTAAGTCGCATGGAAAATCTTGCCTCATATCATTCAGTACTAGTATCGTGGTAAGTTCAAAATCGTAGTCCCATCAACACAAATGCAGTCATTTCCATAATTAGCCAATAATTCACCTTGTGCAGTGTTCATTATCACTAACATGAAATCTTTACTTCTTAACTCCAGGTACACATCAGTATTCTTATAAAATCAATACACATGGATTAGCACTTTGCTTAAGTTGTAGTACCCAAGTTTCGACGCAGTGATTCTTCAAAGATCATCATTTTGATGTCCGACTGACTTTGAAGGCGAATTATAGGAAGCTGCAATGTTATGCAAGTCTTGGAATGCCATGATGTACTCTCTGTGAGTTTGAATCCTGCAAATTTTCTCAAGAAAATGGCAAACAGCAATGTCTGCAGCTACCCTCGTGTTCTTGTGGTGTCACATTCAAATGACTTAAGTCTAGATTCTAGAGTGGACTCAAAATTAACAACACACTTTCCTTCCTTATAGAGGACTTTCATCTCCGCAGGGCCCTTTGCATCAATTTTGTTACTACCTACCATTTTTAGGTATCTCATACCTTCACCTTCGGAAAGAAACTCACCTGAACGTCTTCTGATTTCACACGTATTTTATGAATGGCTTGGAAATGTTCAATCCAACACTTTTTTGACTGAGCTTCAAATGTGCACATCATACACTTCAACCTCCTCTCTTCTTTTATTACGCCATGAATGTCTAGTTGGTGGCGTTCCAAACTTCTTTTCCAAGTAAAACTCTTGTCGCATATGTAGCACTGATAGGAACATGAAGGTTCTTTATTTGTAACATGAGGTACGATTTCTTTCAGCTGCTGTGGGTGGGCTGTGGAAACATGCCGCCTCAGGTTCCTCCGATAATTGTATTCATTTCCACAACTTTCACACTTAAAACTACTCATTTTAAACACTTTTAATTACACAAACTGCTAAGAAGTACAAGGTGGCAGTCGCTCTATTTCCGAGTGGAGCAGGAAACGAAATGACAAGTAGTGGTGCAGTGTACCCTCCGCCATGAACCGTTCGGTGGCTTGTGGATTATCTATGTAGCTGTAGAATAACATTTTACCAGAAATCTTAGGGAATTTCAGGAATTTTATAAATCTCAAGGAATTCTGCGTTTTAATGTAGCATTGAAACTGAATTAGGGAATTTCAGGAATTTTATAAATCTCAAGGAATTCTGCGTTTTAATGTAGCATTGAAACTGAATTTTATAAATGGGAAATTTTAAAATACCTAATATTTGGAAGTGTGTTACTTATATGAATTATACTCAATATAAATCAGTGTTTTTTAAAAATTATTTGAACTAGATACTGCTTTTAGCTGAAAAAGGAAAAGTGATTATTGTGGTATTCTGCCCCTGCGCCACCACCCCACTCCACTTTCCCCCTCCCCCTTATCATTAAAGTATCAGAAACATATTGACACATTCATGCTCCTCCTCATGGACTTCTCAAGATATTCTTTTCCAAGTTTTTTCCTGGAAGTACCTTAACGCTAAGAAATTACTAACAATGCTATTGTGCGTTATTTCCTTTGCACTGAAGAGGTGATACTGTTAAACTGAAGTACATTTGCGGGAGTTTCAGTATTCAGCAATGTAGTTTGAAATACAGCATGTGGAATAATGTTCTCCTTCGGATTTATTGGGGCTGTTGTGACAGCCTTAAAGAAATCAATGTATTTGTCCTCTGCAGTAGTCTACATCTGTGAAGTTCTCGGTCTCTCTCTCTCTCTCTCTCTCTCTCTCTCTCTTTCTCTCTCTATCTCGTGTGTGTGCGTGTGTGTGTGTGTGTGTGTGTGTGTGTGTGCGCGTGTGTGTTACAACTATGTATTTACTCTGATTCCTGTGAGAGCTTAGACCTTGTAGTGTATGTGTTTAGGTGCAAATGAATGAACGTTAATGAGATAACTCATGTCTCATATTTTAATCAATGGTATTTGCAGATCCTATTCCTAATATACTATATTTTTGGTGCTCAGTATTTTGACTTGATTTACATAATACACATGTGATGTCATATCCGTATCCTAATTTATTACATTTTGACACCCAATGTATTACATATTTTAATGTACATAGTACATTCTTTTTTATTTTCTGTGTTTACCTGCTACTTTGTTGTATTGTGTGACACTCAACAACCGAACTAGGTTAATAGTTGGCTCCTTTTACCGACCTCCCGACTCTGCAGCATTAGTGGCAGAACAACTGAGAGAAAATTTGGAATACATTTCACATAAATTTTCTCAGCATGTTATAGTCTTAGGTGGAGATTTCAACTGGGACACTCAGATGTTTATGACGGGTGGTAGGGACAGAGCATTGAGTGACATTATACTGAGTGCACTATCCGAAAATTACCTCTAGGAATACAGAGAACCGACTCATGGAGATAACATCTTGGACCTACTGATAACAAACAGACCCGAACTTTTCGACTCCGTAAGCGCAGAACAGGGAATCAGTGATCATAAGGCTGTTGCAGCATCCCTGAATATGGAAGTTAATAGGAATATAAAACAAGGGAGGAAGGTTTATCTGTTTAGCAAGAGTAATAGAAGGCAGATTTCAGGCTACCTAATAGATCAAAACGAAAATTTCTGTTCCGACACTGACAATGTTCAGTGTTTATGGAAAAAATTCAAGGCAATCGTAAAATGCGTTTTAGACAGGTACGTGCCGAGTAAAACTGTGAGGGACGGGAAAAACCCGCCGTGGTTCAACAACAAAGTTAGGAAACTACTGCGAAACCAAAGAGAGCTTCACTCCAAGTTTAAACGCAGCCGAAATATCTCAGACAAACAGAGACTAAAAGATGTCAAAGTTAGCGTGAGGAGGGCTATGCGTGAAGCGTACTGTGAATTCAAAAGTAAAATTGTATATACCGACTTCACAGAAAATCCTAGGAAGCTCTGGTCTTAGGTTAAACCAGCAAGTGGCTCGAAACAGCATATCCAGACACTCCGGGATGATGATGGCACTGAAACAGAGGATGACACGTGTAAAGCTGAAATACTAAACACCATTTTCCAAAGCTGTTTCACAGAGGAAGACCGCACGGCAGTCCTTTCTCTAAATCCTCGCACAAACGAAAAAATGGCTGACATCGAAATAAGTGTCCAAGGAATAGAAAAGCAACTGAATCACTCTACAGAGAAAAGTCCACTGGACCTGACGGGATACCAATTCGATTCTACACAGAGTACGCGAAAGAACTTGCCCCTCTTCTAACAGCCGTGTACCGCAAGTCTCTAGTGGAACGTAAAGTTCCAAATGATTGGAAAAGAGCACAGGTATTCCCAGTCTTCAAGAAGGGTCGTCGAGCAGATGCGCCAAACTATAGACCTATATCTCTGACGTCGATCTGTTGTAGAATTTTAGAACATGTTTTTTGATCGAGTATCATGTCGTTTTTGGAAATGCAGAATCTAATCTGTAGGAATCAACATGGATTCCGGAAACAGCGATCGTGTGAGACCCAACTCGCTTTATTTGTTCATGAGACCCAGAAAATATTAGATACAAGCTCCCAGGTAGATGCTATCTTCCTTGACTTCCGGAAGGCGTTCGATACAGTTCCGCACTGTCGCCTGATCAACAAAGTAAGAGCCTACGGAATATCAGACCAGCTGTGTGGCTGGATTGAAGAGTTTTTAGCAAACAGAACACAGCATGCTGTTATCAATGGAGAGACGTCTACAGACTTTAAGGTAACCTCTGGCGTGCCAATGGGGAGTGTTATGATACCATTGCTTTTCACAATATATATAAATGACCTAGTAGATAGTGTCGGAAGTTCCATGCGGCTTTTCGCGGATGATGCTGTAATATACAGAGAAGTTGCAGCATTAGAAAATTGTAGCGAAATGCAGGAAGATCTGCTGCGGATGGGCACTTGGTGCAGGGAGTGACAACTGACCGTTAACATAGATAAATGTAATGTAATGCGAATACATAGAAAGAAGGATCCTTTATTGTATGATTATATGATAGCGGAACAAACACTGGTAGCAGTTACGTCTGTAAAATATTTGGGAGTATGCGTGCGGAACGATTTGAAGTGGAATGATCGTATAAAATTAATTGTTGGTAAGGCGGGTACCAAGTTGAGATTCATTGGGACAGTCCTTAGAAAATGTAGTCCATCAACAAAGGAGGTGGCTTACAAAACACTCGTTCGACCTATACTTGAGTATTGCCCATCAGTGTGGGATCCGTACCAGATCGGGTTGACGGAGAAGATAGAGAAGATCCAAAGAAGAGTGGCGCGTTTCGTCACAGGGTTATTTGGTAACCGTGATAGCGTTACGGAGATGTTTAACAAACTCAAGTGGCAGACTCTGCAAGAGAGGCGCTCTGTATCGCGGTGTAGCTTGCTCGCCAGGTTTCGAGAGGGTGCTTTTCTCGATGAGGTAACGAATATATTGCTTCCCCCTACTTATACCTCCCGAGGAGATCACGAATGTAAAATTAGAGAGATTCGAGCGCGCACGGAGGCTTTCAGACAGTCGTTTTCCCCGCGAACCATACGCGACTGGAAGAGAAAAGGAAGGTAATGACAGTGGCACGTGATGTGCCCTCCACCACACATCGTTGGGTGGCTTGCGGAGTATAAATGTAGATGTAGATGTAGACCTTTACTACGCAAATACTGTTTTTCAGTTTTAGATTATTTTAGTCACGAGTGTTGTAATACGTTTCAACCACACTATCACGTGTTTCACCAACTAAAGTACTTGTCTCCTGGAAACAGTAATCATACCGAATTGTCTTGTATGTTTCAAAGCTTTTGAAAAAGATTTAAATTTTGGATGCAGTGAGATAAATGTTTTTGTTTTGTTGAGGTGTTCAGAGTTTAATATTTCATTTAGTAAGCACTGAAAGCCAGTTGATTATTTTGAACTACAGATATCTGACAGTAGGTCACTTACAACTTATTCCCACATATGTTTTATTCAGTTGTCTGTAATGGTTATAAGAATTTTACACAGTCAATAAAAGTATATCCTTACAGAATTGGTTTCTTATTGATTACCTTACCCATTTTACATAATTAAAATTACCCATTGGAAATATGAAGGGGTATCATTGAAACCTCATCACTTGATAAGCATTTGTTAATGAAATGGTCATCCAAGCAACGTTATGTAGTAATATTCACCTTACAAATGGTGCTGCATTGCTTCTCAGTAAAAGTATACAGTGCATGGTCTCAGCTCTCACCCATCACAAAGATACGACTGTTTTATAATGTGCTGTCTATATCTTTCTCAGTACCTGTGGCTGCTTGAGTTGTGAACTAGTGTTCACAACTGCCAGTGCTATCTCATGTTGTATATGCTGTACACAGTTCATAATGTGTAGTTGTACACTGAACACCCAAGACGATTTCATCACAAAGATTCTATCTGATTAATGAAAAATGCACCACAGTGTGAAAAGACTTTCATAATTGAAATTGAACAACGGAAATCCAAGATGGAGTAACAATTAAGAAAAGGATAGATTGATACCATATGAATAAGCTGTTGAATCCCAGACAGGCACAACAAAAATACTGCTATCACAAACACACACATACACATATTCATGCAGGCACTACTCTCTCACAAACGAGGACTGTGTCTGGCCATGAACAAGGCCTTGTGGCCAAAAGCACTTACTTGTATAGTAGTCTTTTCGTTGTGCCTATGTACGACTCACTATCTCCTCTATGTGGCGAGTTGTAATCTGTTGTTGTTGTTGTGGTCTTCAGTCCTGAGACTGGTTTGATGCAGCTCTCCATGCTACTCTATCCTGTGCAAGCTTTTTCATCTCCCAGTACCTACTGCAACCTACATCCTTCTGAATCTGCTTAGTGTATTCATCTCTTGGTCTCCCTCTACGATTTTTACCCTCCACGCTGCCCTCCAATACTAAATTGGTGATCCCTTGATGCCTCAGAACATGTCCTACCAACCGATCCCTTCTTCTGGTCAAGTTGTGCCACAAACTTCTCTCCTCCCCAATCCTATTCAATACCTCCTCATTAGTTATGTGATCTACCCATCTAATCTTCAGCATTCTTCTGTAGCACCACATTTCGAAAGCTTCTATTCTCTTCTTGTCCAAACTATTTATCGTCCATGTTTCACTTCCATACATGGCTACACTCCATACGAATACTTTCAGAAATGACTTCCTGACACTTAAATCAATACTGGATGTTAACAAATTTCTCTTCTTCAGAAACGCTTTCCTTGCCATTGCCAGCCTACATTTTATATCCTCTCTACTTCGACCATCATCAGTTATTTTGCTCCCCAAATAGCAAAACTCCTTTACTACTTTAAGTGCCTCATTTCCTAATCTAATTCCCTCAGCATCACCCGACTTAATTAGACTACATTCCATTATCCTTGTTTTGCTTTTGTTGATGTTCATCTTATATCCTCCTTTCAAGACACTGTCCATTCCATTCAACTGCTTTTCCAAGTCCTTTGCTGTCTCTGACAGAATTACAATGTCATCGGCGAACCTCAAAGTTTTTATTTCTTCTCCATGAATTTTAATACCTACCCCGAATTTTTCTTTTGTTTCCTTTACTGCTTGCTCAATATACAGATTGAACGATATCGGGGAGAGGCTACAACCCTGTCTTACTCCCTTCCCAACCACTGCTTCCCTTTCATGTCCCTCGACTCTTATAACTGCCATCTGGTTTCTGTACAAATTGTAAATAGCCTTTCGCTCCCTGTATTTTACCCCTGCCACCTTTAGAATTTGAAAGAGAGTATTCCAGTCAACATTGTCAAAAGCTTTCTCTAAGTCTACAAATGCTAGAAACGTAGGTTTGCCTTTCCTTAATCTTTCTTCTAAGATAAGTCGTAAGGTCAGTATTGCCTCACGTGTTCCAGTGTTTCTACGGAATCCAAACTGATCTTCCCCGAGGTTGGCTTCTACTAGTTTTTCCATTCGTCTGTAAAGAATTCGTGTTAGTATTTTGCAGCTGTGACTTATTATGCTGATAGTTCGGTAATTTTCACATCTGTCAACACCTGCTTTCTTTGGGATTGGAATTATTATATTCTTCTTGAAGTCTGAGGGTATTTCGCCTGTTTCATACATCTTGCTCACCAGATGGTAGAGTTTTGTCAGGACTGGCTCTCCCACGGCCGTCAGTAGTTCCAATGGAATATTGTCTACTCCGGGGGCCTTGTTTCGACTCAGGTCTTTCAGTGCTCTGTCAAACTCTTCACGCAGTATCGTATCTCCCATTTCATCTTCATCTACATCTTCCTCCATTTCCGTAATATTGTCCTCAAGTACATCGCCCTTGTATAGACCCTCTATATACTCCTTCCACCTTTCTGCTTTCCCTTCTTTGCTTAGAACTGAGTTGCCATCTGAGCTCTTGATATTCATACAAGTCGTTCTCTTATCTCCAAAGGTCACTTTAATTTTCCTGTAGGCGGTATCTATCTTACCCCTGGTGAGATAGGCCTCTACATCCTTACATTTGTCCTCTAGCCATCCCTGCTTAGCCATTTTGCACTTCCTGTCGATCTCATTTTTGAGACGTTTGTATTCCTTTTTGCCTGTTACACTTACTGCATTTTTATATTTTCTCCTTTCATCAATTAAATTCAATATTTCTTCTGTTACCCAAGGATTTCTACTAGCCCTCGTCTTTTTACCTACTTGATCCTCTGCTGCCTTCACTACTTCATCCCTCAAAGCTACCCATTCTTCTTCTACTGTATTTATTTCCCCCATTCCTGTCAATTGCTCCCTTATGCTCTCCCTGAATCTCTGTACAACCTCTGGTTCTTTTAGTTTATCCAGGTCCCATCTCCTTAAATTCCCACCTTTTTGCAGTTTCTTCAGGTTTAATCTACAGGTCATAACCAATAGATTGTGGTCAGAGTCCACATCTGCCCCTGGAAATGTCTTACAATTTAAAACCTGGTTCCTAAATCTCTGTCTTACCATTATATAATCTATCTGATACCTTTTAGTATCGCCAGGGTTCTTCCATGTATACAACCTTCTTTCATGATTCTTAAACCAAGTGTTAGTTATGATTATGTTGTGCTCTGTGCAAAATTCCACCAGGCGGCTTCCTCTTTCATTTCTGTCCCCCAATCCATATTCACCTACTATGTTTCCTTCTCTCCCTTTTCCTACACTCGAATTCCAGTCACCCATGACTATTAAATTTTCGTCTCCCTTCACAATCTGAATAATTTCTTTTATTTCATCATACATTTCTTCAATTTCTTCGTCATCTGCAGAGCTAGTTGGCATATAAACTTGTACTACTGTAGTAGGTGTGGGCTTCGTGTCTATCTTGGCCACAATAATGCGTTCACTATGCTGTTTGTAGTAGCTTACCCGCATTCCTATTTTCCTATTCATTATTAAACCTACTCCTGCATTACCCCTATTTGCTTTTGTGTTTATAACCCTGTAGTCACCTGACCAGAAGTCTTGTTCCTCCTGCCACCGAACTTCACTAATTCCCACTATATCTAACTTCAACCTATCCATTTCCCTTTTTAAATTTTCTAACCTACCTGCCCGATTAAGGGATCTGACATTCCACGCTCCGATCCGTAGAACGCCAGTTTTCTTTCTCCTGATAACGACATCCTCTTGAGTAGTCCCCGCCCGGAGATCCGAATGGGGGACTATTTTACCTCCGGAATATTTTACCCAAGAGGACGCCATCATCATGTAATCATACAGTAAAGCTGCATGCCCTCGGGAAAAATTACGGCTGTAGTTTCCCCTTGCTTTCAGCCGTTCGCAGTACCAGCACAGCAAGGCCGTTTTGGTTATTGTTACAAGGCCAGTTCAGTCAATCATCCAGACTGTTGCCCTTGCAACTACTGAAAAGGCTGCTGCTCCTCTTCAGGAACCACACGTTTGTCTGGCCTCTCAACAGATACCCCTCCGTTGTGGTTGCACCTACGGTACGGCTATCTGTATCGCTGAGGCACGCAAGCCTCCCCACCAACGGCAAGGTCCATGGTTCATGGGGGGAGTTGTAATCTAGCCTTTTCAAAATTATAATGCCTGACCTCATGCAGCAAACAGTTTAAGTAATATTTGGAAGTCTCATTGAGATCTGTGAATACTCTTAGAATAATCTTCATGTGTCTTCAGCTGGTATATTCACACAGGAACTGGGAGCTCTAAACTGTTACAGTGAACTTGATTTTTAATTGCTATTAAACTGTTAGGAAACAAAGCTTAGATTCTTTGTATGAGAGGTGTACCTTGCATTAATGAGATAGGTAAAGTGTTTTCCTGTGAGTATTAATTCTGCATAAAATTCCATTTAGAATCTACAGAGTTTTTATTGTCACCCAGATCAGCTTCTCCATCTGGCTAGTGGATATCCTTACAGCATACTGTTGTGAAATAATCTTTTATGCATGCTACAGTCATCATACACACACATTTGTAAAGCAGCTGAGTCCTTAACTTGGTGATGTAAACAGTTTTCTCAAGATACATCTGAAAAGTGGTCTTCCGAGGGAATATATACAAGCACACAGTTTTTCTATAATTCAGTTTAGCTGTATGTAGGTAACTGACGAAAGAGCAATCTACCTTGTTATTTTACATAGAGAATCTGTCAGCACTGTAACTTCAGCTTTCTATTCTCATAGTAATATTTGTATTGAAATGAACTTTTAAGGACATGTTACTACATTGTTTTGAGAAAGAGCCCCTGTGGATGCAGTTGAGTATTCCTGATTAAGGTAATGGCTTTATGATTTTGTTCTGCATAGAAAACTGTAACAGTGGAAAACATTTTTATTTGGATCAGTGTTAAGTGGGCTGTAGCTCCTATGAGAGTGAAGGTTGACCCTCGGCTGAACTAATTTAATTTAGATAAAATAGATTGGTGTGGGGGGAGGGGGAGGAGGAGAGGAGATGAGGGTTTATTTGTTTGATTCTGAGAGAATGTGACAAACAATCTTACATTAATGGGTCATCCTTGTAACCAACACAAAAGGCAAACATTTTCAACTTAAACGTCCCTGATTTGCTACAGTCAGTGATCCTGGTAAGAGATCAAAAATACCAATTTGTAGAGGTACATGACAACTCTGTGGAAAGTTACAGGTTTGTAATTTCAGAAACAATGAAATTTACACATGTCTCAAGTTAAAGGACTAAATTGTGATTCTAGTACATGTGCAGTAATGGAAATTTTTTTATTGGAGGATAAATTAATAGTGCTTTACATCATTAGATAACATGACCTCACTTCCAACAGATACTCCTTTTCCTCCCTACTCCAGGCTGTTGCTGGACAGCACTCAAGGTGTCCTGGAGTACAGTGGAACCTTTGTTAATGTAAGTGTGTCCTTGCCTGGTGACGTCCATAGAATGATATATGTGGCTGTATATTTACTGCTTCCAGTTTTGTCTGCACAGTGGATATATTCACATGAAATTATTTTTTAATACTGAAAACTTCAGATAGTTGCAATGTTGTATTTACTCATCCAAGGATCAATCTTACAATGGTATAGGATTTGCAATCCTAATAAAACGAAACTAAGCACCTCCAATCTCTCTCTCTCTCTCTCTCTCTCTCTCTCTCTCTCTCTCTCTCTCTCTCTATCTCTCTCTCTCACACACACACACACACACAACACACACACACACACACACACACACACACACACACACATATATATATATATATATATATATATATATATATATATAGTGCCACCTTCAAGTCAAAGTCTTGCAACTGCAATACATATAAAGTTCATGCAACAGTACAGAAGAGTTTCAGAATTTTCAGGTGTGGACACTAAGTAAGTATTCTGGCTTGTCCACCAAGTTGGAAGACAGTTATTACAAAACGGAACACTTTCTGATTTGGTTTCACCTGTGACAGCAACTTCTACCGAAAATGTAGGTGAAGATGACAGCACCTGAACTTACACCTCTATCTTTAAACACAAGTAGGCCTACTCGATATTTGGGTGAATAGCTTAGGGAGAAGTAGATCTCTGTGTGATGAAAAGCAAAAACTAAAAACTGTAACCTCACTGCTTGGGGCATATTTGTGTAGCACAATCAGAAATAGAATAATGTGAAGAATGTAAAGCAACATACTAGCTGAGAGCCAACTTTCGGAATTAAGACAGTATGTGTGGAAAATTACAAATTCTGGCTGAAGTTCTGCAGGGGAGTCAAATCACTGTATTGCTGCCAGTGAAGCGGGCTGATGACCTCAGATGTTAAGTCCCATAGTGCTCAGAGCAATTTGAACCATTTTTGAGCTGCCAGTGAAACCCAAACTTTCTGTGTATGTGATTCACACAGTTTTAAGTTACGCTGCAGAGTTTTAAGGATGGAAAAAGAATTTAGCAACGCAATCAAAAACATTGGGTTTGGTCATAAAAAAGCTATATAGTACTTCTTTTGTGCCATTCCATTCTGCTAACGTGTTTCTTACATCCACGTTCCTATTATTAAACTCAAATTGGATTTGGTTCATAGACCCAAAAACGTTATGATTCTCATGGGTGTAGAACAAGTCAGAAAGTGTCAAATAAAAGCCAAAACATTTCAATACTCATTTCAGTTTATCAGGGGGTTGTCAGGCTGTGTGAATACATTACAGTAAAGTGGAAATGCCAATATTTACAGAATTAATATACTGTCAAAATGAAACATAGATATGCACTATCAATAAAGTTATCATACACAAGGTACCTAATCTTGTCTGTTGCGGCCAACTGCTGTCAAAACATCTAACAGACATTAAAGTACGATAAGATGTGTTGGAATGACACTGTTCATATTTTATACATATATTTAACAATAGGCAGCTCTAAACCTCTCAAACACTAAAGATGAACTCAATGTAATCTCGTGTCTGCTATAAGCAAGCAGTCATAAGAGTTCTCGAGTAAAAATTCACCCATTACTCAGGCAAATATTAATGAAGAATGTCACATGTATAAATACTTGACTGCTTGCATTACGCATTTCTACCTTATCTCACTCTTATATTCTGTAACTTTTATGAGGTATCAGAAACAAACCAAGACATCAACTTTGCCTTTTTTATGTACAACATTGACTTTTGACAATAGAGATAATGGACAGCATCCTTGGCGATACTACCAATTAACATTTCCCAGCATAATTTCTTACACTACGCGAGGTGACGGAAATTTGCGCTCACTGCAGTTAGCAAATATCAGATTTTTTGATACACTGCAGATGAAAGCTCATGAAATAAAAAAGACAGTGTGGATACCATTTTTATTTTTCTTTCTTATTGATGATTTTTCAACTCGCATATTCAATGTACATATTTCTAATACTTTTCACAATGGTATCGGAAAAACTGTACTTCGTACTAACTACTGATTTTCTCCCTTGTTATGACTGGCATATCTGTGATACGAACAACTTTGATGTTGGAACATGCGGCAGACCATGGGCGGAGCTTAGGATATGGACTGGTGTGAGGAGGTTGAATGGGTGGGACTTGTGCACTGTCCGGGACTGCCGCTAACGTTACGTAGAAGGTCTTCGCTTTCCGATATACAGGGCGTAAATTTTAAGTTAACAAACCAGAATAACTTCAAAAGCAAACTTCACACGAAAAAATGTGTAGAATCCAAAGCTTATTATTTCCGAGGGGGACATCTGCTGGTGCTAAAATGAGCCCACCACCCCAGCCGCCTGGGGGTGGGGCGGGAGGCAACTTCAAAATTTCAAATGCTAACCCCCATTTTTCATCCAAAATCATGTTATATATAAAAACTACGTACATTTAGTCTTGAACACTAGTTTTGATTCTCGGTAGTTGGTGCTGTAATCAAGAAAATCAATTTTCTTACTTTTCGTGGAAAATGGTCATGGATAATTAAAAAATACTTATTTACTTCGTAAATTTTGATTCGCTGAAACTAAAACTCTCCCTCTCTACTCATAGGGTGTGGTCTGAGAGAGAGGATCAAGAGTTTTACAAACAAAACTTATCCGAATCTGAGGAAAAAATTAATATTTGGGTCAATCTTTGTAAAACTCCAATTCCTTTCTCTCAAATCCCACCCTAAGGGGAGCGTGGGAGAGTTTTAGTTTTAGCGAATCAAAATTTACGAATAAATAAGTATTTTTTATTCATCCCTAACCATTTTCCACGCAAAAATGAGAACATAGATTTTCTTGAATTACAGCACCAACTACCATGCATCAAAACCTGTTTAAGACATAATTACTTAGTTTTGATGTATAATCTGATTCTGCAATACAAATGGGGATTCCCATTTGAAATTAAAAGTTGCCTCCAACCTACCCCCCAAGAAGCTAGTATGGCGGGCTAATTTTAGCAGCAGCAGATGTTCCCCTCGAAAAAATCAACTTTGGATTCTACACATCTTTTCGTGTGAAGCTTATTTTTCGGGTTATTCTGGTTTGTCATCTTAAAATTTATACCCTGTGTATATGGGGTTCGCTGTCCCACGAGGCAAGCACGAAGTTTGCGGGTTGGCGGTAGCGTCGCGACAAGAGATGATTAAGAGGTCCGAGCGGCCGAAGCCACGAGCTGCGTAAGGTGGACCTGCGCAGAGCGAAGATACCGGTGTCCTTCACCGGAGTCAGTGTCGACTACAAGCAGCAGGTCGACATCCCGTCGGTTGGTTGGCAACATTCATGTCAGACGTCCGCTCGTGGCCAGGCTGCCCCCTTCTACCTGGCTTTCAACGGCACCACTCAGTAACCGCTGCGACGCTCCATGGATCCATGAGAATGCTTGTTGATAAATGGGAGTAACATTTTGTTATCCTCGTGGTGATTTGTTTCATTGTCTACCTGCCCTCCTCATTATTTTCTCGTTTGTACCCCACCTTCAGAGCTTTACTCGGTGGGCTCTTTGGTTGTAAATATAGGCAGTAATATTGTACTTAGACTCTTGTTGTAGTTTGGGAATTTGTCCTGCAATTATATTGCCTTCCCTTTCTGGTTTGTACCCGATCATTAATGTTCTAATTAATCAGCTCTTGGTCGTAACTACAGCTGGAGCAATTGCACTAAGGCATAGGTTGCTGTTTAACAAAAGAGGGACCTTGTGATTAGGTTTAGCTATTAACCTGTTCTATTGTTTGATTGTAATTGCATTTCTCAGTCATTAGTTATAATCTGGACGACCTGTTGTACTGAGCTGTTCGTTTATGTGTTTGAAAGAGAGGGTCATTATTCGTGTATTTTAGCTGGACCTTGTGGTTCCGCCGAGTGTGTTCTCTTATAATAAGTCTTCACAAGTAATGTTTTAAGACATTCCTCCAGAGCGGTCTTATTAGCTGACAATCAGTTTAACTTTTAAAATATTAACAGCCAACTGTCACCAGGACTTAAGTCAAAATAAAATTGTTAGAAGGGACGGGTTGGAAACCAGTCTCACCTTGGTTGCCGATTGAAATTAAGAGGCTGGTTACTTTGAAGTAAGCCTTATTATTGTCATATTGTTTGCTAACCTGTTTAACCTCTAAGCGCAGGTGCGCATCTTAACTCCGAACCTTTCGACATACAGCTTTCAAATTACAAGTTAAGCAGTCTGTTTTGCGTAACTGAATCACTCGTGTCATCAATGGCGCTTATAGTTTTCGTGTGTTGCAGGAGGCCATTCAGTACATTCAGTATGAGAGACAGTGTCCAGCGGCGGGAGGGGGGGGGGGGGGGGAGGGAACACCGCTGTTTCTCCCGTTAACGGACGGGCTGCAGTTCCGGCCGTCTTGTAATCATCGTCACCGTCTTGTAATCATCGTCATACTGTTTGCTTTTTGCAGTACAACACTTCTGACTACTTTTGCGAAGATTAAAAGTTAATTCAACTTGAGGTTTAAGGTCAAAAGAATTCTGCAACTTGTTCGTTTTGTTAAAGAAACTTTTATGCTTAAATGCTTCGATTATCTGTAAAACACAGTTTATACATTGTTAAATAAACAGGTTGTGTGAAAAGAAAGTTATATTGGTTGGTCTTCCCTTCCACGTTTTCCTTAATTCCAGTTAGTTCGACGTATGAGTTATCAGCCCATAGACTTTTAAAAATTTCTTCAGTATCTTCACCTTCACAGAATACACATAAACTATGTAGCACTAGTCACGTGCTTGTTTCCCTGCGTCTGGTATGGGCGGAAATGCAAACTTTCCCTCCATCAGCTCTAACCGATACTGTGATTCGTCCTATATTTCCCTTGGACCCTCAAAAACTGCTCTGACCTTTTACAGCCTGCTCCGTAACCTCCTGTAGTTCCCTTACTTCCCCTCGTGCTTCCCAAACACTAACTTCTACGGAATTCTACCATTTTGTCTTTCCAACTTTTCTATGTAAGACTTCTACTTCGGTTCGTAGTTCCCTGATATTCTGGTTAGCTGCCTCTATTGTAGCTCTGACATACAGCGTTACTTCTCCCGTCAGGTAACGTAGTAGTCGTGTGTTATTCAATACTTTTTTCTTTTAACTTACAGTCTGTGTAGTGTGCCAACCACTCACGGCTTTCTTTCCTTTTGTTCACAGCTTAACCACTTGTATGGTGTCGTTCACCTTTCGCAAGTCATCTTTAGCAGAAGTGCAAAATACTGTTATCACAATCCAACGTCCAGTCTCCAACCAACCTGTCTGCCTTATATGTATGTGGAATGACCGCCCCCCCCCCCCCCCCCATACCTGGATCATGTTACTCCTTAACTTAATTTTTATTTTTTAATTCGTTACTGCATAGCCCCTTATGACAAATGACAGAGTTCATCAACAGTATAACTTTTTTTTAATATCCAGACTCCCCAAAAAATGCATACCACATTGTTCATTGTTACACCCCCACATAAACTGTGGAAGGTAGGCACCCATAATTACAACTGAACTTTTAACAGAAACTCTTTAACAGTGCATCAGAGGCTTACAGTGGCCATTAGATGATGGGGCTGGAAGCAGTTTTGCGAACTGGCTATTCTCGGAATGTACAACACAGATTTTTTTAAATACTTACTTCAAGTATAACCAAACCTAATCCTCGAAAGCAACATTAACTTTAAGATATTTCAAAGTAAATGCAATGTAGTCTAGGGACACATGCCATGTAGTCACATTTTTTCACAGCTATCTTCTCTCAGAGACTTGTTGAGTCACCCTAGATCTAGCAGAGGAATGTGTGAAGCTTATTGAGCTCAGTGAAACCTCCTCTTGCAGCTTTACAGCTGAATCCAGTTAACAACAACCATACTGCTACTTGGAGCATCTGCCAGAAGGCTAGAAGAAGCAGTCTCCGATGGAGGTCAACCCTTTGCAGTTGGTGACTTACTAGGTTTCACGAAATGGTAACCGTGCATCTGAATTGTTTGTTTTCGCTTTTGTTTGATAATAGGAAGAAAGACACACATCATTACTATTTATTACATTCTGTTAAATTTTAGAGTTCAGCTATTCTGCATTGTATCTTACTTCAGCTTTATTACTTAGCATGTAGTGGTTTTAGGTTAACTGATTATAAGAAAAGTTGACTTTCCTTCTTCATTCCCTTTATATTTATATTAAATGTTGTAGAGTATCAGACTGAATTAAAGAAATTTGTGCTTGTTAATTCCTTCCTTTTCTGATGAGCATCCACACAGAAATGTAAAAACAGCATTTTTGGTTATTTGTAATTAATATTATAACTAAAATACCTTTGCATTATTTTATTGTGCAGCATACACATCCTTCATATTTTTCCACATCCCAGAAGCCCTTTTTGTGGAATCCATAGAGAACAACTAATATATAAGGTAACTTTTTACCAAAGTAGGCTGTAACATGAGCTAGCAAATGTTCTACTAGGCATCAAAAACTGTCCAATGTTAATCTTTTGCTGTAAAATAACTGAAACCCCCTCAGCTCACTGAAACTGATATGGGAAAGAGTAAACAAGAAAAAAATTGTGTGATGCTCCGGATGGTGTTTCCAAATACATTTTATTCTTGGTGTAAACAATTCATGCCATATGAAGAAGAAGGCAACTGGAGGTAACAATGACACCAAACCTGCATCACTGTAATATTAGCTCACATAGGATCACATAGATATCCAGGTACTACCTTTGAGTACCCCGTGCCTTTCTGTTCAATGGCGGAATTTGTCGAATGCTTCTTATAATCTTCTCATCTAGTTACGTATCTCCCATGCTTGGAATACCGCCTATATCATCAAGCCATTAGTGGTGATCACTAAGTCTTCCGGTATGGCGAACAGCACCCATCTTTCCAGATGCTAGTTCCCCAACACTTCCACCCCGACGGAGGTCAGTAATCCCGCTATGAACCGTATCATCTCGCCTTCTCTGAACTTCACCTACAAGCGGGAATACCTATTACTTTCTTCCCCTTCCAATTCTTTGCTGCTCCGTAGCTGCTTATGCCAATTACACTAAATCTATACGTCACCTAAAAAAACGTTAAATGAATATATCCTAGGCCTTAATCAATACGGGTTCCTCGTTATCATTTCATTCACAACCTCTTGTTTATCTTCCAATACCTTTCTCCTCCATTTCCGGTCTGAATGTGCTATCCATGGAATACCTTCCAAACTCCCTTGACAAGATTTCCATCGTCCTACATGCACAATTGTTGTTCTCGTCGGCAACTGAATTTTACGTTTACTGGTGATATAGTCTCTACTATCTGGTATGGGCCCTGAGACTTTGCAAAGAACTTCTTCTTCTTTACCTTCGGTGTTTACGAAGTCGATATCATCAGCCACTGACCAGCCTTACACTGTGGCATCTCCACTGCTTCTTCCTGTCTCTCTAGTGCTCGTGTATTTGCCCTCTGTACTCTATTCCAAATTTCCCTAATTATTCTGGCAAAGTCCTTAACAGACTCTGAAGTTTCCTCTTTCTTCGTTTTCAATACGTCGAACGGTGATGAAACTATACGACCATATCCTACTTCATATGGCGATAATCCTGTATTCGTATGCTGTTTTGAGTTTTAGCTGGAGACTGCGTACTTCAAATAAACATCCCAGTGTTGTTATATTGGCTTGTGGATGCAGAGGACTCGTCCTAAACGTTCGTAATTACTTGAAAAGGTGTGACATGAAGTTCATTCCCTGGTCTCTTACTATTGTTTCAAGCACTCCCGACTTCAATAGCCGACTGTTCATAAGAGCTTGTGCCGCTGTGGCTGCCTGCTGGTTTGGCATCACGACCACTTCTACCTAACTTCAAAAATAATATATGATTGTCAGTACGTAGTTATTCCCTGCAGGTGCTTTATTGAATGGACCTAAAACATCAATCCCCAGAAACTGGAATAGTGCTAATGCTTCGAGTGACGTCTGCAAAGGTACTCTTATTTCACTCAAATCCGCTCTCCGTGCGCACTGTATACAAATCCATACATGTTGGTTTACGTCCTTCTGCCTATTCCTCTACCAATGCCTTTCTGCTACTTTTCTTTTGGTAGATCTGCAACCTCCATGACCCGTTAATATGTGCCCAAGAACTTCTTAGTTTCCCTGGTACCACTACCCGACCTCCCAACTTGGTTTCTCTGCATAGCAACCCATTCTGCATACACAACTGCGAAAGCTTTAAAAACTGCTAGGTCTTCTAGTACCAAACATAGACTTAAGTTTGAGGAAGAATTATCTGAGAATCTTTATTTCGGCCAGATTACTTTACGGAAGTGAATCATGGACTCTAGGAAAACCGGAACGAAAGATTATGGAAGTGTTTGAGGTGTGATGCCAGAATAAAGTTGGTTAGTTGAAGTGATAAAGTAAATGATGAGATGTTGACCGCAGAATCGTGGAAGAAAGAAAGACATCACGGAGTAACTTCCACAGTATTAGAGGGAGTTGTAGCAAGTAAAACTTGTGGAGGAAGACAGATTTTGGAATGCATACAGCAAATAATTCAAAACATAATTAGCAAATGCTAGTTTTAGATGAAGACATTGGCAAAGTGGAAGAATTCATGGTGGGACGCGTCAAACCAGTCAAAAGACTGATGACTCCAAATAAAAATCTTCTTCTAATTCTCGTTTCAGTTTCAGATTTGCTGCTGCTGGATGCTGTTGCATATAAACCGGTGACCTATCAATTCCTGTTGTAGAGTAGCATTCATTTCTTTCCGCAGCTATTCTTTGTAGTATTTCTTCATTTTGTATTTTATCTATCCAGTTAACTTTTCAGTGTTGTTCGGATTTCCGATTTTTCACGTTTCACTAATATAGAACTCTGTGCTCCTCGAAAATATTTTTAAGAACTTCACCCTTACATCCATATCAGTTTTTGATATCAGTAGTACTCTTCTTATGACCTACAACAATCTACTTTCATTATCTTTCTTCCTCCTACCACTCTGTTGTTTACAATCTTGCCATCTAGGTAGGATACTTGCCCTGCTACTATTTTGGCCGGGATTCAAATTTTAAGCAGGGGTAATGTATATCAGAATAGACACAGCATTAATCTTTTTCTAGATTCTAGTGCTTGAACCTAACAGAGATTGTCACATGGCCAATTATGTGTGACCATGAAGAGTAGTATGCAATGTACTCGGCTCCCGCTGGCTTTCACAGTTCTTGAACGTGTTGAATGTATTACAAGATGTTAATTTCAACCTTTGGTGACACCACGACATTGCAGTATTCTGTCTTTGGTGTATACGTCACCTCAGTACTTCACAGTGCATGTTAGTGGCATACAGCAGTTCACGGAGAGAGAGCATTCTAGCTTCCAGGAC
This sequence comes from Schistocerca piceifrons, assembly GCF_021461385.2. Taxonomy (NCBI): domain Eukaryota; kingdom Metazoa; phylum Arthropoda; class Insecta; order Orthoptera; family Acrididae; genus Schistocerca; species Schistocerca piceifrons. Next base: position 408,114,940 of record NC_060139.1, read on the forward strand.
TATTAGTTAGCGGTAATCCATGTCGTCATACTTGAATGGGTTGTGACGTATCAGTTGGATATTGCTGGCCGTGCTTCCTCTAATCGAATAGCCCTTATCCACGGATGCATGGGCCACCCTCCACGTAAGAGTGAGCTCTTGACAAAATACCGTGTGCTCTGTTAACCTCCCATCTTTAAGCGTCGTGTAGCATGTCCTAAAACGTGAATTCTGTATTCAAATGGGTGCCTTTTGAGTGTAAGTGATTGTGGACGTATGGACGGAATACTTCGTGAGCAGAAAGCGCGACTGTCTCTGGGAGGAAAGCTTTTATTAGGAGCAACACTGTCGTCCAAAATATTCCAGTATCGTTGTACTTTCAGATCGAAATGAATTCTTCGCATGTTACTAACAAATGTCAACTAGAAACTTGACTATAGTGGGGCACATATCTACCATTACCTGCCTGAGTGCAAAATAAAACACACAAACATCTTTTAAATCATTATCTCTCAGTTAAGTACACCACCAGTTGTAAGCGACTACAAAACGTGATATCATGAGGATATTTGGTGATCAATGAATACAGTTTTTCAACAGCTTCTATCTTTATTTCCTTCCCAGATCCGCAGTAGTACCTCATCGATAATGAGCCTGTCTTCGACGACGATAGCTTCAGTCTTACCTTCCTTATTTCATGCTTGACAGGACAAATATAGGAGTTCATTAATATAATGCTATTATTCTCTGTGTGTGACCTATCACCCCTCTAAGTTAACCCGTGACGTACTGAAACATTCTGTACGAGAATATTGCTCATAGATATTTTCTCAACAGGCATAACTGGCAACGTATTATATGAGGTACTATTGGTTTCGAGATTCTGTTTATCAAATGCCACGACACAGCTCATTATACAGCTGTAACTATTGTTAGTATTTTCTTCTCCATAGATATTTAAGTACAACAAGCATCAAACCGGGCTTCTCTGTGAACGGAACACTCAGTTTTCCGGCTACATTTGCAATACTCTATGCACGCCTCGGTCTTGAAAAACAGCAACGACTGACTGTAAAGAAGATGCATTGCTAAAAATCTCATTATTACAGATGCTGTTGGATTTCGACATGGAAATGATGGGCCTTAAGTAAGTCAGGTATTCTAAAGACCCTGATTGTATGGTTACAGCTTCAATATCGATCATGCAGACTGGATTGGCCGTCTGTAAATCACTTTTTGCTCCATTAATTGTTTCCCCTGTAACAGTTTTCTGCATTCGTAGCCGATAGCCACAAGGTCACACACGTCTGAAAAATGTTAATTTCTTTACTCGTTGTATTGTTCAGCGTACTATTTGACGTTTTCCTGTATTCCCTCGACAATTTCGATAAGTTAAAAAATATCGGCCTTATCTTGAATATTATGTTCTATTTATCACACAGTCGCAAACTAAAATACCCAATAATCCTCACAAAACGGTAATGATTGGGGCATACGCATATCGTACGGGAGTGAGCCCTGTTCATCGATGTTCACGTATTCAGTGGAGGTGAAGCAGCGTTTTGTAGCTTCCATTGCAACCTTAATTTAGCAAATTACCTAGCGTACCATGCACAAGTTCCATTGCAGACATTTCCAGCCACTGTGCTGCTGATCTGTTTGCAACAGGTTTTACATGTGATTCACAGAAGAGAAACAGTAGTTCCATCAATATCCCTATAGACAAAAAAGTTAAGGTGTTACGGATAAAGGAAAGTACTTATTCGTTTCCCTATTGATGCTGGAATCTTAGTTTTGACACCTACAACCATTTGCGGGGTATTCCAGATTGTGTAAGTTAAATGTTTCAGTCTGAGTGCACCAGTGTTGCATTAATACCAGTAGTTAACGTTTAAAAATAACAGGAATTTTACGGAGTATTTACGATAGAGGACCGAGAAATAAAGGCGAGAGAAAAAGCGAATGAAGGAAGCTATTGGCCGACTGAAACAAACATTGAAAAATCAGCATTTTAGCATTAGGATATGGGCTTCGTTTGCATGAATTATTGGCGAACTAGCTGATAAACCCGGCCTAGCCCAGGTATTAGTTATAGGTTTGCCCAAGACTTCATATGTATGGAATTTATTGTTGATTTGTAACGTTTCTTTGTACACAATGTTTAACGTAGTGTGATTGGGGACATGAATGAAGAGCTTCTTTGCTTCAATTACACGAGAGAGAGCCGTACGGAGCAGGATGTGCGATAAGCTGCTGACAGGAAGGTCCACATCCACAAATGCAATGCCTAGCACTCCTCTTTGTTTATGGTTATGGCATAATGTACGCTCACCGGAAGTTGTACACGTTTAATGAGAAACCTTTAACTGTTTGGAATAATGGGAAATCGGGGTATAAAAACTAGGTCGCCTGCACCACTTGCCGTCAGATTTTCAGCTTCTTTGATGTTACATAGGAGGCTAGTAACTTCAATCCTATGGGAGTGAAGGATTCTGAGGAGCGTGATAATGCATGACGCCCTCGATCAGAGATACGTCAACCATCGCTTTTGGAAGCAATTTTCAAAGAGCGACTTAAAACCTACCGTTCTCGAGGTGAAGAAAGCCTCACATCACGATCTTTATTGGATTCTTGAGACTGTATAGTCCTCAGTGTGTTAGCCTTTCTGCTTTATTCAGAAACATTCGACTGTTTTCTAGAGAATTTTATTCGTGAACAAAATGAAATTGAAATGTAATGAGTAGGGACGTAAATAACAAAGCTAACTTTTTCCTATCGAAGATTATCACAATAACCTATCAAAAGAAGCAAATCATTGATTTTAAAATTTTAATACTCAAAGTGAAAACAGTAAACCCATTTATACTTTCCACGTAAATTCAATATTAGTTAGTATTCATGAAGTTAACATTATGGCCCTTAATTCTGTCACTAACACAACCTAACAGCGCCATCTATTGGTTCTTTGATGTACTACGATACTAACAGCGCCATGTGTTGCTCCTTTGGAGTAATATGAAATAATAATTAAACACCCGAAGTACGAAGCTGAGCAGATAACTTCAGATAAAACTTTAAGTACAATACCTGTTTTCTTGTGTTCCTCTTTTGATGAAATAAGGCCTCCACGTTGCCATAAGCTACTCTCAAGTTCCCTGTGGAACTCCATGAAAATTTACCTAGCAGTTTTGGAGATTAGCGTGTTCAAATATACAAACATAAAGACACGACGACTTTAGATCAAATTTTAAATCACGATATCTTTTTTCCGTGTTCCAATTTTGATGAAATAGAGCCTTTATGCTGCCCCAAGTACGCTCAAAATACCTGAAAAAGCAATGGAAGTTCGTTTAGTAGTTTGGGACATTAGCGTGTTCAAACACGACAGATTTACAAATTTTTTATTAATTCATAAAGATGTTTTTGTGAAACGTGTGCAAAAAATCAGTTAAAATTCATAGAAAGGACTGCAATATATAAAGGGGTCTATGTTCTACATAAATGTAACGTATTGAGCAAAGTGCTTCTCATCTTCCAGCTTCATATGCCGCGAGTTCATATATTATGTAAGTCTAGTAATCTTAATTAACTATGAACAAAGCATTGGTACAAAATCAATAAAATGTGACACAAAACTAATTTGTTACATTGGCACCAAATATTGTCTTTAGCCGAATTCGCAGCGATCAATCTCTGCGGACCAGAGAGTTCGTACTTTTCATTTCATATGCGAAATCCCGTCTTCGTGGAAAACATCCCTAATCCAGAAAACTGTGATCCAGCCAACCATTTAATACTTCTAAAGGATAACGCGACTTTTTAGGCTTTAGGTAGATCCTAAAGCGGTGGATTTACACAATAATTTAATGGGATAGGAAGGTGTCTGACTAAACTACTAATTAAACACTCTAATTTACTCACTAAAACATAGACGATCACATTAAAGGAGGCAATAAAACAGATGTTTAAAAATTCTGATTAGTGATTACATGGGTAGCATGAGAAATTACAATCTATTAACACAAGGTAACGAACTGAAACTCAATTTCAAACTATTTTTTTTCCTGACGAAAAACAGTGATCGAAAGGTTCATACGTACAACATATGTGCGGTGAGCCAGAGAAAACAAGAAATTTAACGTACAACACGCATTTGCTCCAAACGGAAGTGAGGTAAGAGGCACCTCACACCTCACACTGACCATGCCAAAGCCTACTCTTCCCTCGTCAAACATCCAAATATTTTTGGCAACGAAGAAAATACATGGAATTTCTGTTCGTTTAACTGGCAGCAATTTACGCTGCAGTCTTAGGTTCCTGCCTCGTCAGACACTCGGATATAATCACATATTCCAAAATGAACAGCCAAATATACATGACGAGCGAGGAATTATGTATGTCAGTGCTTCTGGTTTCACTCGCAACAATTTAGGCTGTATTCTTAGGTTCTTGCCTAATCATACACTCGATCATGGCCATATATTCCTAACTAAACAGCGAAATATTTGTGACCAAGAGGAACAGGAGTTTTATTGTGGTTCGTTTCTTTCGCAGTAATTTAAGCTGCCCTGTAATTTTCATGAAACCACGCGCTTAGAAATTCCCAGATATTTGGCAAAAGACAGTGAAATACTTGTGACCAGGAATGACATGAATTGTATTGCTGCTCACTTAACTCTCAGATATTTAAACTGGCCTCTTAGATTCCTGCCTACCCAACACTCAGAAATTGACACATAATGGGAAGTAAAAAACCCAGTATTTATTTCATTCTTTGTGTTTTAATCATAAATAACCTCGTATATTTCGGAACATACTTGTATTACATTCATAAGAAACTCCCAGAATGTGTTGAGAACTCTAAGGTGAAAGAAAAAGAAAATGAAAATAAAGAAATTGGTAGCACATAGCTTTGTTCGACATTATTACCTTTTACGCTATGCCATAGACAGATTAATATCTTTGTTTTTCTTGGATATAACAGTGCCTCTTGAATGATCGTGTCGTTTAAGCATTATTAAATGATATTTAATGAAAAGGGCAATGTGTTAGTGGTAAATCATTAATGCGCTGTTATGTTGAAATGTCATACTCCAAGTTACAATACAAAACAGCTAAATGTGCGAATGGAAATAACGCTTCTGCAAGATTGAGTCACTTTCGTTTGGAGTAGATGCAAGTTGTAGGTTTAACATCTTCACTGAGACACCTGATTAAATTTTATTCCACAAGTGCAGAATAAGATTGGCCTAGTTCGCCGATCTGCTACTGATGATCACTATAATTTTATTGTGTGCACCATGATGACTACCGATGCCAGCGGAAGCACACTCGAGAAGATAGGGGCGCAGAGCCACAACTGCTACATAACGCACTGGACGTCCTTAACTTGGAAGTCGCTGTGATCAGCACCAGTTGTCAGCCGAAGTCGACGCCGCCTGCACCGCGACTCGACTCAGATTCAATGCTGTTTCCACTGTACCTGAGTGTTCGGTGCTTACTTTTGGCTTCTCTTACACCCTGCTCTCCATTTTCTGCAAAACAGAGCCAGTCGCCAACAGCGAAAATGTAAAATACTACTGCCAAATAGCGAGGTTTCCCATGAAAACGGTGCATCACAATCAAAGGTCAGTTATATAGCAAACCTCTCCACTACTACAGAAAACGTCTCCACCAACTCTGTGCTCATGACGTCACGCTTTAATGTACCAATCGTGCGTTTTCTCTCCTATGGCGTTGCCTCGTGTCACAGAGCCTCTGGAATTATGAATAACACCTCACGAAGCTAGTACGTCATTCTTTGCAGCCTCTATTCTCCAAGAGTGTCGAACATGTGGAAGGCTCAACCACCTACTGCTCGTGGGGACTCTGTGTCGTCCGCAAGCGCAGGCTGGGTGATGCTGCAAAGCTGGATGATGGTTTGCTACAGCCTGGGACGGTTCAACAGCCACCGTTCCGTGAAGTCCACTAGAGCCTACAGTCTCCGCTGCCAGAAAAGTGCCGTTTTCTGTAGCATTCTCGGTTCACCTCCGTCTCATTCCAATGCACTATGCCTTCTCACACACGCAAAAAGCATTCAGAAAAAAGTGAGTCCATCACCACTTAAAGAAGGGAAATAAAGCTACATATAGCACCGCACTATCTACCAGTCACTGAGGCCCAGATCTCCAATAAAAACATTCTCAGTTCAGTCTCCACAGTTACCACGCCATAACTAGATAACCACTCCCAATTTATATGAAAATGACAAGCACAACTGCCTGCCGTGTCCCAAATGCTGTGGCGTTTTCACTGCTCTTCATGGTATAAATTGTATAATTTTTGTATTGTCTGTGACAAAAGACTGAAACTATGCTTCAGATGCACTTTTTTAACTGTATCTGCTGCTTGATTGATTTAAAATGACATTTTTACCTATCTTCTCATTAAGGTTCTGATATATTCAATATTGTGTCTCACTAGCTTCACTGTGCAGAGGAAGTAAAGTAATCTCTTTGTAAGGGAGTGGAATAACGTGGAAGCAGATGATGAGTTGTCTATGAGAGAAACAAATTTCTTACCACAGGAAAGCCAGTATTCTTTTTTCCTAAACTGTATCACCAGAGAAATCGAGCAAACACAGAAAGCAAATGTACAATACTCTGAACACAGGCAAATTCTAGGTACAAACGTTTCAGTTACACCTCTGTAAACAGTTATTTGATACCGGAAGTCAGAACATACTTTGCGAGAAAAACGTGTTTCCAGTAGTCCTTGAGAATCAGATACAGTTGTATAATAATAACTGGCTCATCCGTTTTATCTTGATTGAATAGTTCATACATATGAAAGAAAAACATAAACTGTCAGTGTTCTCCAATCATGACTTCGACGTCCAGACACTGTTGATTTTTCGTCCGAAAAACAAATTAATTGATGTAAGTACTTCGGTCCAGTGCTAGGTCATTCGAAGGAGAGTGCACATTAAAATAAATTCTTACCATGAATTTTATAAGTAATATAGGATACTTATTATTCATGACTATAAGATTCTAGTGACTTGTACGGGTCTCTTACAACTGCCCATACCTATAATTTGCATAATGTGGCAGTGGTATAACAAAATCAATACAACTTCAGTACTCCTCTGTCATTGTGGTGAATGATTAAATCTTAGTTTTAGCGGAATATCTATCTGTGGGCTTATCACATTTTCTTATCGGATACAAAAGGATAAAAACGTGTGATTCAACCCTAAATCCGTTTTTCTTGCCTCTATCGTCCGTTCATTGTGCTTGTTACAGTAGGTAAATCTTTTTCCCTTTTTCTTCATGAAGCCTAGTGAGGTATGTGTGTGTGTGTGTGTGTGTGTGTGTGTGTGTGTTTGTGTGTGTGTGTGTGTGTGTGTGTTTTACATAGTGGACATGTCGTGGAATATGCGCCATCACTAGAGATGTATTCTCAAGTTGACTACAATTGTTTTGCGTGATAAACTTGAAGTAGGAATGCAATGCCGGCTTAGGATAAAATTCTAAATATGTAAGTTGAATGCCCCACATGCGGGGGGAAAGTTCATGATGTCATCACACCCTACGCCTCTCATAAACCACAACCCCTTCCTAAGTCAAGCCTCTTGCTTTCTCGCGTACTCTTCCTAAACTCCCCTCTTCCCTTCCATGATCCCTACACATTCCTTTGATATAGGCCAATGACTGTACCTCTAAGTCAGTTACGTTACACATATTTAACTACCGAAATCACAATTCAGTATTTTACTAACATATCAGATCGCCTTTTCACTTTTCTCAACACCTTCGTGAGCCCTGTCCCTTCCCTTTCTTTTTTGTGGGGGAGGTGGCGATGACACGCGGGAGACTTGCTAAGGATAAGCGAGCGTGGCATTTTTCTCATCCACTGTGTTGGCAAATGCAAAATGTCAGAGAGTTGTTGGGCATTTTCTTGCCTTAACCAATAACCTTGTCTGTACCTTATATGTTTAGGTGAAATCGATAGCCTTTCTTCCAGGAGGAAGACATATGAGTGGCCTCCTAAACTTTCCAGAACACATTCTTCCCAGAAGAAAAATTTATATTTATCACCATTACAGTCCACACTTTCAGATTAGAACATCTAGGAATACCAATGTTAGGAAATTAAGTAGTGCGTTCACTGCTGCTACAAAACTGTACCATCAGCATGGCAATGATCTACAGCAGCGTAACAATGTTAGTGCAAACATGTTGTTGTACGTAAGAGTAAGAGCACATCTTTATTCTCTCCCACAAAAGCTTACAACGGGACGTCCTCCTCTAACATTACCTCTCGTCAACAGTAGTTGTCAATACCAGTATTATTTTTCGAATTTCGGATAGGTCAATATTATCCCAGCTGCTTTTCTGAAAACTTCAGTATAGTTTTATAGCCGGCCAGAGTGGCCGAGCGTTTCTAGGCGCTACAGTCTGGAACCGCGCGACCGCTACGGTCGCAGGTTCGGATCCTGCTTCGGTCATGGATGTGTGTGATGTCCTTAGGTTAGTTAGGTTTAAGTAGTTCTAAGTTCTAGGGGACTGATGACCTCAGAAGTTAAGTCCGGTAGTGCTCAGAGCCATTTTTATAGTTTTATATACTTCAAGATAAAATTTATGAAAAGGAATTACTTTATTAACGATGTTACAATCGATAATACTAATTCTGAATGTACAGTTAAAATAATTTTCTTTTTGAAACATTGCAAATTACGAATTATTTGGCACAGTTAAAATTTCTATTATTAATTATGCAATCTAGTATTGTTTATTATTTTTATTTCTGGATTTATTTATAAAATAATGGAAACTAACAGAAATTCATTTGTCAAGAAAAATTGTAAACCCTTTGGAATATTCTTATTTCCGATGAGTGAGATGTCAGCAAGCATGCCTCTGATGCGATTGAACATATTTTTGTATTTTGAGCTAACAATGCAATTTCAGCTTTGTTAATGTGACAATTCGAAAGAGTGTATGATATAATAAAATGTGACAAAATATATCAATGTATCAAAAATATTCTGCCACAACAATCTTCAAGTCCATTTAGATCACTACGATAATGATTGATGCAGAAGAGATGAATTAAAATTTGTGCTGCCTCTGGGACTCGAATCTGAGTCTTCTTGAATATTAGGTAGAAACGCTAACCATTACACCACCCAAGCACTATAGTTAGCATTGCTGCACAAACTACCCAACTCGCATTCCCTCCCCAACACAAACTTCAATTCATATCTTCTGCTTATTTTCCCTTACACTGTCATTATTGCCAGGACTCTCCAGCAATGGAGAAGCCCCACAGTGTTGGACGCAGTGGGAAAGTCCTGTACCATAGGTGATCTTATAGATTTCTTAATTAAATGTTTCCCCGAGACATGAGAGCCCTGGTAGTAGTGACAATGTAAGGGGCATTAAGCAGAAGATATGAATTGAAGTTTGTGTTGGGGAGGGCAATCGACTTGTGTGGTTCATACAGAACCGTTAACGATTCTGGTGTGCTAATATAATGGTTAGCATTTCTGCCGAGCAAGTAAGAATACCATAGTTCGAATCCAGGCCACAGTACGAATTTTATTTCATTTCTTCTGTTGCGATCATTATACTAGATAACGAAGAGACTTAAATCTCTCAGGTAAACATTTAATTATCAGATTTATTTAGATCAGTTCAACCATGAGAACATAAAATGTGAAAATACGAGCTTCAAGAATCAGACCCCTAGACAAGAAGAACTGGAGCCAACTCCACATGAAAACCTAAGCAAACTATAAAATTTATTATAATATTCGCTACTCTCAATATTTCGTAAAATACTGGTTACTGCGGACAATAACTGGAATTAGGAAGGAGGGGGGAGGGGGAGGATATACAAGCTGTCACAAGAAACCGATAAATCATTTAATAATATAATTTCGCGGTTAACGGGCAGTAAAGTTACTGCCAATTTCGCATAACACTGGGTGGACATACAGATTGTATATTATCTTTAACTTTACACTTCGCTCGTACGAGTAATTTGTATAATTTCATTTATTTTGTATTAAAAAATCACCTTTCCTTTAAGGCAGTGTGCTTAAATGCCACAGTAACCGAATCAACGTACGAAAGCAGAGTCTGGAAGAAATTATCAATCGGGTCCATTTCATGCCACCAAACACCGATCTGATGGGGAATCCATCTATAGACGCGAATAATGACGAAGGGTGTTGCCGCATCGCAGCTGTAATCGGGAAGAGCGATCCGGGGAAGATAGGGCGGATGCTCGTCCGCTCCCTCTCTACTCGAGTAAAATTATTCCAACCAACTCCCAGGGCTGTCGTTACGAACAGTGATTTAAGTTGGGAAATCGGCTACCTCATATCGCAGACCGCGTATGCAACTTGGCAGGGAAGTGGCGTCTGCTACGCGTGGTGGCTCTGTTCAAGAGTCCCAGACCAGCCAGCACACATTCCAGGACTACGAAAATCGAATCAAATGTGAGCAAACCTATTCCTCATATAGTGACAAGGGAATAATAGATGTTCGAATCTAAGATAAGAATCTTTCCCCTTTGGACAACATCTTCCTCGAGAACCATTAGTCCAGTCACATGAATCTGCAGTCTTAAATAGTGAGATGTAATTCAAAAAATGGTTCAAATGGCTCTGAGCACTATGGGACTTAACTTCTGAGATCAACAGTCCCCTAGAATTTAGAACTACTTAAAGCTAACTAACCTAAGGACATCACACACATCCATGCCCGAGGCAGGATTCGAACCTGCGACCGTAGCGGTCCCGAGGTTCCGGACTGTAGCGCCTAGAACCGCTCGGCCATTCCGGCCGGCTGAGACGTAATTAATTCCGCTAATAAACATAGATAGGATGTCGAATAATTTTTGCTTGACCCTCTGCAGGCAGGACCACATGAGTGTCTAAGCTTTGTCGAATGTGGAAACTCGGTGGACCTTGGCGGTATACTGATATCAACTCAGCAATTCACTCGAACTTCGTTTGTTGAGGTGTTACTAAAAGTTTATCTACCTTATGAAACATCAGCACAAGCTACTCGCGTTTCCTACAAGAGTGCGATGTATCTACCTTTAGTGTCATGTTGTGTTTTAAAATTTCTTTACAAGGTCTCATTTTTTTGCGAGTGGAGAGGGGGCGTGGGGTAGAGAGGTCATCAGTCTTCAAGACGGTTCGATGCAGCGTACTTCAAATTCCTCCCCCTTCCAAAATCTTCGCCTCATAGTACCACCTCTACTTCCTCAATTATTTGTTGGATGTATTTCAGTGTCTGCCTTCCCCAACGGCTCTTATCTCCCACAGCACCCTCTAAGCACCATGAAAGCTATTCTCTAATGTATTAACACCTGTCCTGTCACCTTGTCCTATTCTGTGGAGGACCTCATGATTCCGTAATTTATCAGATCTTCCTACATCCAACCGGCTTCTATAGTATCACATATCTTCTTTGACTGGTTTTCCTACAGTTCATGATTCACTTACTGGCATTTGTTCCCCGGATTTATGTCGATGTTTCAGATGAATAGACTTCTCTTGGCCTGGAAATGGGGGCGTGTCGGGAGTTCCATGTGGCTTTTCGCGGATGATGACGTAGTATACAGAGAAGTTGTAGCGTTAGAAAGTTGCAGCAAAATGCAGGAAGATGTGCAGCGCATAGGTACTTGGTGCAGGGAGTGGCAACTAACTCTTAACATTGACATATGTAATGTATTGCGAAGAAAGAAGGATCCTTTATTGTATGATTATATGATAGCAGAACAAACACTGGTAGCAGTTACTTCTGTAAAATATCTGGGAGTATGCGAACGGAACGAATTGAAGTGGAATGATCACATAAAATTAATTGTTGGTAAGGCGGGTGCCGGGTTAGGCTTCATTGGGAGAGTCTTTAGAAAATGTGGTCCATCAATAAAGGAGGTGGCTTACAAAACACTCGTTCGACCTGTACTTGACTATTGCTCATCGGTATGAGATCCGTACCAGGGCAGGTTGACAGAGGAGATAAAGAAGATCCAAAGAAGAGCGGCGCGTTTCGTCACAGGGTTATTTGGTAAGCGTGATAGCGTTACGGAGATGTTTAGTAAACTCAAGTGGCAGACTCTGCAAGAGAGGCGCTCTGCATCGCGGTGTAGCTTGCTGTCCAGGTTTCGAGAGGGTGCGTTTCTGGATGAGGCATCGAATATATTGCTTCCCTCTACTTATACCTCCCGAGGAGATCACGAATGTAAAATTAGAGAGATTCGAGCGCACACGGAGGCTTTCCGGCAGTCGTTCTATCCGCGAACCATACGCGACTGGAACAGAAAAGGGAGTTAATGACAGTGGCACGTAAAGTGCCCTCCGCCACACACCATTGGGTGGCTTTCGGAGTATAAATGTAGGTGTAGATGTAGATAGCACGCTTGCCTGTGAAACTCTGCATTTATGTTCCACACATTTTGTGTTGCCTCCAAAGTCCTGAGAATGTTCCACATCAATTTGAAGATAAGTTAAAATGTTCTAAATGTGTGTGAGTTCTTAAAGGACCAAACTGCAGAGGTCATCGATCCCTAGACTTACACACTACTTAAACTAACTTAAACTAACCTATGTTAAGAGCAACAAACACACCCAAACCCGATGGCTGACTCGAACCTCCAGCCGGAGGGGCCGCGCAGTCAGTGACATGGCGCCTCTAACCCCGAGGCCAGATAAGTTAAAGATGTTAGTAGATGGATCAAATCTTGAGAATAAATTTATCATTCTGACGTTAGGTTCTTTATTTCAATTGTTCTATTTTCCGCTCTTTTAATAAGATTAGGTTTAAAAAAGAAATAGTTTATTTGATCGAATAACATTAAACTAGCTGAAAATATTGACTAGTGAGAATCATAGGAGTGGCGATATTTGAGGGATTTGGATTAATAATTCCCCATCAGAAGCAGGCGTCAGTTTACTATTCTTTGGCTTAAGAGACCATTATTACTTTCAGTCAGTACGAAACTCCGTCTACTAGGTGGCCCTCAATTCTGATGTTATGTTTATATCAAATTTCATTTCTGCTACTTCCCATTATCCCGCCTCCGTAGCTGAGTGGTCAGGATACATGGCTGCATTGAGATGCACTTGGGTTCGTTTTCCGATACTGCCACAGACTTGCTTAGTGGGAGGACTGGTACGGGGAGCACACATCGTCTTGATGCCAAATGAGGAGATGTAGCGACTCCACTGTCTGGAAAATCGGCAAACGCTGGGAGAGTGACATGCTGACTGTATGCCTCTCCACACAGTATCCGCAGTACCCTGCGAGGCAGGGGACGACATGGCCGATATCTCTACGACGGTCAAGGTCTGGACGAATCCCTCGTTACTACTATTTTCTATCTTCTCTCTTTAGTTTATCCTCAGTCCATGTTCTAGAGTTATTGGGCTGTTCATTTCATTCATCATGTCCTGTAATTCTTCCTCCCTTACCGAAATCATCATCACCATCCACGAATATTATCACAGATACCTTTTACCCAAAATTTTAATCTGTCTACAGAGCCTTTCATTGGTTTCCGTCATTGTTTCTTCGAAGAGTAGGGGTGAAACACTATATTCCTTTTTTGACCATTTTTCAATCCGAGCACTTCGTTCTTGCTCTTCTATTCTTATTGTCCCTTCTTAGTTGTTACACGTGCTGCATATTACATATTACCCGTCTTTTCCTGTAGCATATACCTAATTTTCCAAAAATTTCGAACACATTTCACCGTTTAACATTATCTGACGCTTTACTTAGAGTCATACACCCAATTACCCACTGATATTTCACAAATTTTGCTTCCATTATGAAACGGAGTGTCAAAGCTTGTACCATCGTGCATTTCCCTCTCCCAAAGTAATCCACAAAGTAATACTACACGTTTCATTTTCTGTTCCATTTCACTGTCAGCAGTTTGGTTGCATTAGCCGTTAAAGCTATTCGCTCAATAGTTTTCTCAGTTTCCAGCCCATGCTACCTTCGACGCATCAGGGAAATATTTTTCTAGGTGTTACGTCTTCGAGCTACTATGAACAGCTCCTAGAATCCAGCCTTTACTTCAGCTTGAATACAAATCGTCAACAATGGCAACCGAAAACACCTCCCGCAACGAACGAATCAAGGAAACGTGTTCTAGACGTCAGCTCCGTGACCGTAGGCACGTTCGTGTTGCCAACAGCACGTCCCCAACCGTCAATGCATATCGTGACTCTATTGGGTCGTAGCGGTTGTGGATGATGGTAGCAGGTTATGCTTAGAGATGGATACAAAGTGGCAGGAGATGTGGCGACGTCAGGAGAGCCTCCGCTAGGAGTCATTATGTGAACCGGGCCTGAGCTGGGTTGTTGGTCCGAGTCATATGAGGGGGTACAGCATTCCGAAGGCATCGCAGTAGGAACTGCGGACGAGTCAACGTAGTCAGTTGGTGTATAGCCAACGAATATGGCACGTACTTCAATGGGAGATGCTTTTAATAATTTCCACAACGAAATTCTGTCTCGAAATCTAGCAGAAAACCCAAAGAGATTCTGGCCATACATGAAGCGTACCAGTGGCAAGACACAATCAATACCTTCATTGCGCGATAACAACGGTGAAGTCACTGATGACAGCGCCACTAAAGCAGCGTTATTAAACATGGTTTTCCGAAACTCCTTCACCAGAGAAGACGAAGTAAATATTCCTGAATTCCAATCAAGAACAACTGCCAAGATGAGAAACACAGATGTAGATATCCTCGGTGTAACAAAGCAGCTTAAATCACTCAATAAAGGCAAGGCCTTCGGTCCAGATTGTATACCAGTCAGGTTCCTCTCAGAGTATGCTGATAAAATAGCTTCATATTTAGCAATTATGTAAAACCACTCGCTCACAGAAAGATACATACCTAAAGACTAGAAAATTGTTCAAGTCACACCAATCCCCAAAAAGGGAAGTAGGAGTAATCCGCTGAATTACAGGCCTATATCGCTAACGTCGATTTGCAATAGGGCTTTGGAACATATACTGTATTCGAACATTATGAAGTACCTCGAAGAAAACGATTTATTGACGTACAGTCAGCACGGATTCAGAAAATATCGTTCTTGTAAAACAAAACTTGCTCTTTATACTCATGAAGTAATGAGTGTAATCGACAGTGGACGTCAAATTGATTCCATATTTTTAGATTTCCAGAAGGCTTTCGACACAGTTCGTCACAAGCGTCTTCTAATCAAACTACGTGCCTACGGAGTATCGCCTCAGTTGAGCGACTGGATTCGTGATTTCCTGTCAGAAAGGTAACAGTTCGTAGTCATAGACGGAAAATCATCGGTTAAAACAGAAGTAATATCCGGCATTCCCCAAGAAACTGTTATAGGCCCTCTAATGTTCCTGATCTATATTAACGACATAGGAGGCAATCTGAATAGACGTCTTAGATTGTTTGCAGATGATGCTGTCATTTACCGTCTTGTAAAGTCATCAGATGATCAAAATGACGTGCATAATGATTTAGATAAGATATCTGCATGGTGCGAAAAGTGGCAATTGACTCTAAATAACGAAAAGTATGAAGTTATTCACATGAGTACTAAAAGAAATCAGCTAAATTTCGATTACGCGATAAGACACACAAATCTGAGGACTGTAAATTCAACTAAATACTTAGGGATTACAATTACAAATAACCTAAATTGGAACGATCACATAGATAATATTGTGGGTAGAGCAAACCAAAGACTGCGATTCATTGTCAGAACACTTAGAAGGTGCAACAGGTCTAGCAAAGAGACTGCTTACACTACGCCTGTCCGCCCTATTCTGGAGTACTGCTGTGAGGTGTGGGAACCGCATCAGGTGGGATTGACATATTACATCGAGGAAGTACAAAGAAGGGCAGCTCGTTTTGTATTATCGCGAAATATGGAAGATAGTGTCGCAGACATGATATGTGAGTCGGAGCGGCAATCATTAAAACAAAGGAGTTTTTCGTTGCGACGGGATCTTCTCATGAAATTTCAGTCACCAGTTTTCTCCTCCGATTGGGAAAACATTCTGTTGGCACCCACCTACATAGGGAGAAATGATCATCACGATAAATTAAGAGAAATCAGGGCTCGCACAGAAAAATTTAAGTGATCGATTTTGCCGCGTGCCTTTCGAGAGTGGGTCGGTAGAGAGACAGCATGAAGGCGGTTCATTGAACCCTCTGCCAGGTACTTTATTGTGAATAGCAGAGTAATCACGTAGATGTAGGTGTAGAAGTAGAAAGCTGGCGTGCTGGGAAACCGGGACCGGGGCTTCCTCACTAGTGGTGGACGCAGGCGTGGTCAGTGTGGACCCAACAGGCCTGGACTGCGAATGCTGTCTTACCGAACCAGACGGCGGATATTCCGGCAGTTACTTAGAAAGGTGAATCTGTGTTACAATATGAGCTCTAACAGTGTCATTCAATCACCGACACAGGAGTAATCGTCTGCTGAGATGGCTCAAGTTGAGTTTAGTGTACATTGGAGGGTGCACGCGTTGTGCACTGAATGTAACAATTTGTCCTTCATATATCTCATGGAAAGACCTTTTGTACACTGTGGTATATTGAGATTACTGTGGTTGCTTGCACACTGGGCTTGCATTTGTTTCTCCAAACGAGAGCTGTGTTTATTTGGTATGTTATTATTACTCTTATTACAATGTGAGCATAAGTGCAACTGCATACTTTTGCACAAAGAATTGTAAGTGCCTCTTTGCGTTGTTAGTTTTCCGTCGTTGGAAGTAATGTTGCTTGTAGTAAGTATGTTGTGAAGGGAGTGGTTGGTAAATCTGGTACTTAGTTTGAGTGCAAGCTCATGAAAGCCTAATTAAATGTATTGTTTTTATTCAGATATTTGTTACTAAGATATTTTCATTTTCTTATTACGGTATTTGTCGCCCAAGATGCCGAATTTTAGAGGTGATTGAGTTGGCATTGTTTCCTCTAGTTTTGTGTTACTGGGGCGTTGTTATGTTGTAACTGCTTTATAATTGTCCAGGAGGAATTTTAATTCATTTGTTGTGTCATTCTAATAGCTACTCTTTGGGAATTTATTTCAGTTCATATTTTCATTTCAATCTAGTTTGTCAAATTGCCTTAGTCGACTGACAAGAATGATATTTTTGGTTTAAACTATACCGTATGTCAAGTAAAGCCACACCTGTACAAGCTCTAGACCAAAACTCACTTCACGTAAATCATATGCTACAGTGAAACGAAATGGAAAAAAAGCTCAAGGATCTCTATCCAGATTACGTCATGGTTAGACGGAGACCCCGAATCAGATTTTAAGGACCATCCAGGAGTAGATATTGATTGAAATCATAACTTAGTATTGATGAAGAGTAAATTGAAATTTATGAGAATCATCTGGAAGGGTAAATGAGGAATACATTGGGAACTTTCTGGGCAGCTACACTTCGAAGCTAAATCTAATACAAAATGGTACGAGCATTTAACCTACACAAGTATATTTTCTAGGGGTCTACAGTTTTTGACAATCGCTGATGAATATGGAAAGAATATCCGTAATCGGCAGTGATTTGTCTTCCTTCCTCCGTATTTTCTTGTTGCAGGGCATTGAAACAGTAAACAGAATAACAGGATAAACAAATTAACAGGATATGGAACTGGTTTTCAGTCATCGTGGCTCTTAGCACAGGTCGTCCTATATAGTCTTCAGAGGACAATGACGGCATATCTTCATGCCCAGATCTACAGGTAGAAGCTAGCTTACAAGGCGCTATAAGAGCTTTTATATCATACGTATCAGTAGATTTGTAGTTACTCTGCTGATGTACTTCAATCTTGTTTCTGTACTGTAACCATTTAATGTTTTTAAAGCTCACAGTTAGTTCTATGAATTTACCATCGGATATCAAAGAGCAAATAACTTTTACTTTTTATCCGTCATTTCGATGCCTGATATTCCCCAGATTACGTTATCACAAGATACTGGTCTAGCTTTGTTTGGTTCTTTTGATTTCCAACAACATCATTTTTCCATTTGTACAAAAAAAAAGGAATTGAAGTATCGTCATTTGCTTTTTCACTCCTGCAACAAACGTCAACATCTACAACATAGTTTGTACATTAGAGGATGACTTGAAGGTTGGTTTTGCAAGTTTCAAACTTTCAATTATACTCACGACTTTAATGAAAATGACAATGATAATTAGAACAGTGTGAGGGACTGTGGTCCAAACAACAATAGATTTATTCATTTTTAACATTACAAGACTAAATAGTGGCTAAAGATACGTCACACAAACATTTTTATTTGACAAACGCTTTCTGTGATATGCGGTCTATGGTGAAAAAAGTGATCAGCTGGGGATCAACACACGCCACTAACCAGAACTAATCGCTTCACCTGAGTTCATACATGTTAATCCGTGGTATGGCCCAAAAACTACACTACTGCATGCATCTATACTCTACTATTCCATAAAGAAAAATATGGTTCCAAAGAAAAGGGTGCTGAGAATCATATATTGGAGCCCTACACTGTAGCAGCGAAAACGTTACCCTCCAGCTGGTCAGGGCGGGAAACCACAATGCGCTCGGCGACTGGAGTCATGGACAGCAGCAAAAATGAAATGAAATGAGCGTATGGTATCGTTGGCCGGGGGGCCCCTATTCGGGGAAGTTTGGCTGTCAAATGCAAGGCTTATTTCATTCGACGCCACATTGGGCGACTTGCGTGCCGGTGATAAGGATGAATTCATGATGAGGACAACACAACACCCAGCCCCCGAGCAGAGAAAATTTCCGACCTGGTCGGTAATCGAACTCGGGCCGGCTTGCGTGGGAGGCGAGCACGTTACCACCCAGCTAAGCAGGCGGACATGGACAGCAGCAATCTGTTATTCATGGCGTGCGCCTGAAAAATACAAGTACGCGCTCTCACGTTCGGCTAATTGGGAATGCAGGAACTTCCCTATGAGCCTCTGAAACCCTGGTGGATTCCAGAGTGCATGTGGAACCGTTTGCGGGTCTGCCAAACCAATTTGACTCCGTGCCACGACTATACGTGACGGAATGTGTCAAATGTTTAGACGGCTGACTCGAAACAAATAAGTGCACCCCACATCACTCATGGTGTGTGTGATGCCAGAAGCAGTACCTCTGATGGTTCAGATGATGACTGGCACAGGCTCGAAGAGGCACAGTAGCAAAGGGCACAAGTCTCACCGTTTAGGTAAAGACCTACAGTTCTTTACTAGCGAAGTGCCAGTACAAGAGAGTCCTCTTTCTCTCAGATTTCCTCGCCACCTTAATAACATAGCACATTTACATCTCAGAGTATACCCTCTTTAGCACGAGCCAGTCACAGGTTGGAGCATGGCATTCGAAGCTGGGAGACTGCCCCTTGCTCTACATACGAAGATTTGACCAACCAGCGCCCTTAAAAATTAATTTGGAGTAAAGGAAGAAAGATTCAGCTTCGTGTCCTCTTTCCATACATTTACGCCATGTCTTTGCAAACATCATGACCGGGATAGGGCCACAGCCTTCCATAAAACGATCGTAGTCTCCTCTGTTGCGTCCATTTGGAACCTTCCAAAGAACGGTCATAAACTCGCTAAAAGCCTCAAGCCTTCACAAATACAGGGTTATTACAAATCATTGAAGCAATTTCACAGTTCTACAATAACTTTATTATTTGAGATATTTTCACAATGCTTTGCACACACATACAAAAACTCAAAAAGTTTTTTCAGGCATTCACAAATGTTCGATATGTGCCCCTTTAGTTGTTCGGCAGACATCAAGCCGATAATCAAGTTCCTCCCACACTCGGCGCAGCATGTCCCCATCAATGAGTTCGAAACGGTAAGGCTTCTGCTTTAGCCTTTTCCGTAAGATTTTCCAAACCGTCGGCTGTGGTATTTTTAGCTCCCTGCTTGCTCTATTCGTCGACTTCCGCGGGCTACGCGTGAAACTTGCCCGCACGCGTTCAACCGTTTCTTCGCTCACTGCAGGCCGACCCGTTGATTTCCCCTTACAGAGGCATCCAGAAGCTTTAAACTGCGCATACCATCGCCGAATGGAGTTAGCAGTTGGTGGATCTTTGTTGAACTTCGTCCTGAAGTGTCGTTGCACTGTTATGACTGACTGATGTGAGCGCATTTCAAGCACGACATACGCTTTCTCGTCTCCTGTCGCCATTTTGTCTCACTGCGCTCTCGAGAGCTCTGGCGGCAGAAACCGGAAGTGCAGCTTCAGCCGAACAAAACTTTGAGTTTTTCTACGTATCTGTAGTGTGTCGTGACCATATGTCAATGAATGGAGCTACAGTGAATTTATGAATTCGCTTCAATCATTTGTAATAGCCCTGTATGTTTTGTAGCAGAGTCGGGACGTCTGGGCGCCACTGACCTGTCCCACAGAAATAAACGGAAACACACAGTCATCTCACTGGCTTCCAGCCTAACAAGGGCCCATCCTCTGCTTTACTGCCAGTCATCAATACTCTACCCATAGCAGCAGCGACTCCTCCCAGGCGCTAGTCAGCCTACCTGGACGCGGCCGACGATCGACTGGCGACATCCAACGTGTCTGCACAATGAGACCAAGGACCTGGGAAGTCCTAAAATGAATTCACACAGGCTCTGCAGAAGACACGTTCCTCTAGGCCCTCAGGTGCCATATACTTTTAGTGCAGACGTTTAAATCGGCATCCTCTTCCTTTGAATGCAGGTAAAGCTTACTGCTATTCCTTCACTAAAGCACACAAGCAAGAGCGTTAACTACTGCCAACCATTTCAGCATATGAATGAAGTCAAATCGTATCCAGTATAGCAACTAAGTAATAAAGACCATCTTCCCTAAGAACATTAAGGAGCAAAACACTGCATCAGAAGTGAGAGTGCCCTGCAATCTCTCAGCTTTTTCAGGAGAAGATGAAGGGTTATAATCGGCATCGTCAGAAAATAAGTTATCTACATACATTTCCTCTCTATCTACATCTTACCAGATTTCTGTTCAAAATTTGGATCATCCTCTCTCAATACTTGAGTTTTCCTACTTTTTTTGACATATATGGAACCTGCTCCATGTTTCCCACCCATACTTTTTTGTTCTTTTTCTTTTTCTCCAATCTCCTGACTGACTTGAAGCATACTGCCAGCAACTCCTCTATTTTGCCTCTCTTTTTATCTCGTAGCAACAGAAATCTACATTCTCAGTTGTTTGCGGGATGTATTATAATCTTTGTCCTGCTGTCCAATTTGTTACATCTACAGTTCTTTCTGGGACACTGGTAGTTACTCCCAGTATACCTATGATCCTCTCCCTTTCCTCATTGATTCTGGAGAGAATGTCCTCATTCCTTACTTTATTAGTCAATCTATTTTTCAACGTTGTTACGTAGCAACTCACCTCAAATGCTTCGATTGTCTTATTTTCTTATTTTCCCAAAATCTATGCTTCACTACCATACAATTCTGTGCTCCAAACTTACACTCTCAGAAATTTCTTCGTCAAATTTAGGACTACGTTTGATACCAATGAAATTCTCGAGGCCAGAGATGCCTTTTTTCGGGTTGTGGTGTGCGTACTGTAAGACCTTCGGTACACACACCATCAGATTATTTGACTTGTCGCTCTAACGAAGTAGGCGAGTGTCAGCAATATGTCTCGTGGTCTTATCATGGCGTGTTTATCTTCTTCCGTTAGGTCAGACGATAGAAATGCCACTTGCATGCTTAGAGTAGCAGATTGACGGTGACCAACTTTAAACAGAACTTGATTAATTTTCACACACATTTATTAAAATAATAACTAGCATAGAAATTATGTAACTTGATTCTGGATGCTGTTTACAATTCAGAATCCGAAGTTCCTTTGGTCTTGGTACGTTAATCTTATTCTCACATATCTCTGATACTTGACAAAGTGTCTATACATTTATCTTCATGGCTAAGTACAGGAGTATGATAATCTCCTTAGGTGTAGACTGAAAATCGACTATAGACTGGTGCAGACAAATGCAGAGTGGTACAGACTGCTGCAGACAAATGCAGACTGAGTAATCAGAGGTCTATACACTCGTTATAATACCTCGCATGTTCATGTATCACTGTGCGAGTGTGATCCGCGAGGAGAAAAGGTTCTACGTTAGCAGCAATCTCACTGGCTGCGTTACATAATAATACGCAGATCAGCGGAAGCAGAATTTGGTCCATCTCTAAGGCAGCGCCATCTTGTAGTGCGGAGATGGCCGAGCGCTGCGCCTGCGCTGTTGTACTAAGCGGGGAAAGTTGCGTGCGCGCTGACTACGCGGAACTATGTACACAACACGGGTACTAGTCTTTCTTATGTTCTCCTTCTTCCGTTAATTATGGCTATTTTGCTGCCTAGGCAACATGTTCCTAAAATTCGGTGATGCTGAATTCTTATGTTAAGTTTCTCGCTTTTCTCGTTCCTGCTACTTCCCATTAATTTTGTCTTTCTTCAATTTACTCTCTGAAAGGAATTAGGTAAATATTTAAACAGTAAGAAAAAATATTTCACCGATCCACACTGTTAAAACGATAAAGAAAACGGTCGTCAGCTTAAAATAGGCATGTGGATGATTAACATTCTTGTTCAAGAAAATAGGTATAAGTAACTTTAACACACAAACACAACCTATATTTTTCCACACGAGAGTGCAATGAACTCTGGCACCTACATATGTTAACGTTAAGGTTGGAGCTGACAAGTAGAGGAGAACAAACTATTTGAATAAATACAATAGACAACGATACACACTATGATCTTCAGTGTTTAGTCAAACTGAATGGTCTCAATAATATTACTATCAATATTCACAGTAGCATCATAAAATGGACATAGGTTCAGTATTTCTTCTACCAATTACTTTTCTAACTGACTTAGGAAAAAATTTCACTGACAAACTGTTACTCACTGGCCTCTGAATAGTAGATGTTACTGTTTTCATAGAAAGTGGCTTTTCTATTAATTGTTATCTATCATGAACACAATGTACAAACTGTGGATCCTGTTACACTATTAATATGTACTTTCAACACACCAGAGAAACAAGTATTTAGCAAGCATGAGTATATAACTTTCCACAATCGCAGTTTTCAACTTTTACTGCAGTGAGATACGAAATTGACATATTTGTAAGGTACTGACTCATCTTTTACGATTTACAAAAGGCAGCAGTATGATCTTTTACTAAGCAATACTAAGCAATACTACTACTTTATTACTTTAAATTCTATTTTTCGCTTTAATTTTTTAGCAAACCCACAAACTCTTAACAAGAAGTTTTATTTGCAAAATTACTTTCAGCAAACATTATTTACATTAGCTTATTCTCTTGGGAAGGCTCTCAAGTGGAAAAGTGACAGAGGATAAATCAGGGTAAGTTTTCATAAATAGTCTTTTGGTTTACCTTATAATGGAAAACAAATAAATCATCCACATAAACTGATCCTTCACTGTACATTTCTAGAACTCCTTGGTTTCTTTTCAGTGACTGCGCAACGTGGTGGCGAGTGCATGTTGGATTTGCAGGTGGAAATGCTGGACTCTGTCATTTCTTGGTGGTGATGATAGATACCAACTCCAGAATAGTTCGAGCTCTTTATCCATCCATCCGAGGCATTAGCACCTTGGAAAATGGCATCAAAAGTCTCTTTCGGCACCAGCACAATATACAACTGTTACAAGACCAGTTGACAGTTCGGTAGCTCGTCCCACAATTTGCGCGCGTTACTAAGTTCCGTTCCTGAGGGGAACCACAACACCTTTTACATACAAAATAACTAATAACCCTAAGTGAAGGTCAGCAGTTTACATAACAGCAACCAAACATATTAAATAAAATAGATCAATTACACATATAGGTATTGCTACAAAAAAATTATTCACACAGAAATTACAATTACATACATTAAGTTTTGTTCCCTCCAAATGAGGCAAAGAATTTAACTAATAAAGACAATTCATTGCACAGTATTGTATAGAGACATCAAAGATTTACAAAGAAAGAAGTATACAATTTTGTGTGATTGATTCAAAGCAACATTTACAGAAACTCAACGATATAACATTGAATAAACATAAAGCAAAAATAAATAAATAAATAAATCAGTAAACAGTTAGGTAGGGTCTGAGTTATGCTGTTACAAGCTAACAGATACTCTATTTTTTTCCATTTTTCTGTATATTATCGTTGTCAGCAACTCGGATGCCTGAGCTGTTAAGGGGATTCTGCAATAATTCTCGCACTTGTCTGCTTTTGCGATATCCAGAATTGTGTGGGGCGATGTTTTTCCGAAAGTCTGATCGTATATCGCCAGACTCTTACATTATACACAACCGTTTTATTCCAATTCCCCCAATTATTTTAGAAGTTACCTCACTTCGGCTTAGTTATTTGAAGTTGTACAAAAATTTTTAAATTCAGATTCTAGAACTGTATCCCTTATTATTCCTCGTCGACTGCTGTTCATTCTTCTGTCACGTCATCAGAGAAGTCTTCCTCTCATAGGGCCTTTCAGCGCACGTTTTCCATCCATTTGCTGTCTCCTCTGTATTTTTCAGTGGAATTCTCATTGCAATCTTAATTTTACCACCCTTGCTTTTAATTTCACAGGAGGTTATTTTCATGTAAATAAAATATTACAGAAACGCTAGACCTTGCGAATTAAAAGGTAGTTGTATGCACAAATTTTTAGTGCTAGTTGTGCTTATCGGAAATAAAAGTGTCTCTTTTGGAAATATCTGTCTATTAGGTATGCAATAATATTTGCGTTACTGGAATTATGTGTTTCATAGACACTATCTTTAAGGTGACCAAATTTTTGAAACAACAACTGAGGACACTTTATAATTGTCTCACAGAATCAAGAGACAAAAGAGAATGCCTAAAATAATTTAGTCATAAATACGAGGGTTTAGAAACTTATAACAAAGAAATAATGTGTAACTTACACATACGATAGCTCCCAAATGACTCCAGGCAAACAATTTTGTAAATCATTTCTTACTTACGTTTTGTTCATGACTGTATCTTCTTCAGTGAGTCCACTTTACCACATAAAATTTTGTAAAAATTTCTGCACCTGTGATGAATGTTTCCTTTATTGATCAGCATAGCTTATAGTTAGTTGTAGGGAAAATAAGAAATTCTAGTATTTTTAAGAGTATTCATATGACTCACTGTTCATATTGCAATGCCAAATAATTTCTACGCAACAGTCGCTAGGTGATGTTTTTCCAAGTTCCCATTTTTACAATATTTTCGGTGATACATATGGGATACATATTGTTTGATATATACATACTCATGATGCAGATCAGTATCGCCTATGACGGTTGAATGAGCCATTTTGCGAATGATTTCTTCAGTGTTTCGTATATCCTTACATTGGGGTATTCCTGTTTCAAGCGTTACCCAACTGCAATTCCAAAAACTCTCAATGGGTTTAAGCCATCTATCTAAATATTCGGCTGTAGTTTGATAAAACGTGTGGGTATACTCTTCAAACGTTGCATTGTAAAAGCTAGTTTCCAACGTTGAAGAATGTTTCATAACATTACCTGCCAGATCCCTTCTCGGTAAACTGGAAAACAATCCAAGAAGTGATCTGGCAGGTAATGTTATAAAACAATCTTCAACGTTGGAAACTAGGTTTTAAATTTTTAACCCAGTAATTACTTCAAAAACTGTAATTGTTTGACATTCTACTCTTAGAACTGCATCGTGAAAGGTAGATGTTTGCAGAGTATAACCTTGCTTGTGATAAAGGATTTCCAGGGATTGATTTCAAGGGAAATGGACAGCTATTTTCATGTTCGACTAACTAACATAGAAGACTTTTGACAGCAGAGAATGATGATAGCTAACACTCGTTAGTACTCTGCGTCTACAAACTTACAAGATTCTTTAAGATTTTCAACCATTACAGTATGCAAAAAGAAATAAGAGTATATTTTGAAACAATGCCTTCAGTATCAATAGGACATCAGCATTGTGGGTTCTATGAGCAGAACAGCCGACCCACAAGTGAGTCATAGCCAAAATTTCCTTTCAGTTTTTCCAGGAAGTTTCAGCAATTGAGAAGGACGTTAGACAGGACTGCAGCGTACTCGAGATGTTACTGAATCTCTACATTAAGAACTGAAAGAAAAATCTGGAAATGGGATTAAAGTTCAGGGTTAAGAAAAAAGTTTTCTGGTTAGCTGATGAGATTGTAGTTGTGTCAGAGACACCAAAGAACTTCGGAATGCAGTTGAACAGAATGGAAAGTGCCTTCGAAAGTTATAAGATGAGAATCAAGAAAAGTGAAATACGGTAATGCAACGTAGTCATATCAAATAAGGATATGTTGAGCGTTTTCCACTAGGAAACGATACATTAGAAGTAGTACTTGAGTTTTGCTATTTGGGTAGCAAAATAACTGATGATGCACGAAGTAGAGAGAATATAAAATGCAGACTGGCTATAGCTACCAAATCATATCTGCAAATAAGGAATTTGTTAACTTATAATATGAATGTTTTTTGAAATCTTTTCTGAATATTTCAAGATTTTAAACATGGCTGAAACAGCAGCTGTTGAAATTCTTCACGGTAAATAATGTTAATGGAGTTAATAGGCGAAGTACTGATGCTGTGTTCCCATCGACCCTCTGTCCATAATTATGCTGTATAAATGGAGATGATGTTCTAACTATTGACGACGCCTTTGGCCGAATTGTTTTATGAATCTCCATTGCAGGATGTGATTTTAGTGTATTTTACTTCTGATGAACGTATATTTAGATATAACGAAACTGTGGTCAAGAATTTTAATAAATCTTAATCCTGCAACTGTTTTGGCTGTCATCATTTAATGTGAAAAATTTTCTGATTATATTTGGAGTGAAGTGTTGTACGGAAGTGAAACATGGACGATATGCTGTTCAAAAAAGAAGAAGATTTAGAAATGGGGTGCTACAGAAGGACGCTAAATATTAAATGGGTACATTGTGTAACTAATGAGGAGGTACTGAATCAAATGGGGCAGCACTAAAATTTACTCCAAAACTTGCCTAAAGGAAGAAATGGGTTGACAGTGAATTATCGATTTGTCGTTGGAGGGCAGTGGGTGTGGAGGGAAGTGGGTAAGGGGGTAATAACTGAAGAGGGAGCTCACTGTACGGATACGGTTCGCAGGTTCAAATGGGTGAAGGCTGTAGTAGTTATTCTGAGGATAGACTAGCGTGGAAAGCTGCGTCTCAGACTCAATAACAACAACAACAAGATGTGTTGGTACACGCAAAATTCAACGTCATTCTATATTTCAATAGTTGCAGACATTCCCTTTTACTTCTATCTATCGTGGGTTCAACATCCAAGAGTGTAAGTTATAGGATTTCTGTCTCTTTCGAACTTTTCTGTGATTTCAAAATTATAGATTATTTGCAGCTAGAGTTGAGTTCCATCAGAACTACGGTTCAGTCGTATTGCTACAATATGGGCTGAAGAATTCCGGCTCAAGAAGTCACTCCCCTGTATTTGGGATGGGAAAATGCCCCTAAAGGGCGAAGAATCAGCAATGATCAACGGCATGAGGATGCAAAAGGCAATGGAAACCACCGCATCAAAGACATGTAATGTGTATACTCAGGACATGTGGCCCGTAAATGGAAAAGTGTCATGATGATCTCTCCACTTCTGAACGATTCTGGACTAGTCCCCCAATTGGATGTCCAGCAGATGTCTGCCAAGGAGGAAGTGACCATGAGAAAAAGATCTAGCATCGAACGAGACGATAACATTCTACGAATTGGATCGTGGAGTGTCAGAACTTTCAACGTGGTGTGGAATGTAGTAAACCTGAAAAGGGAAATTCTAAGTCTCTATCTAGATTTTTTTTTTTGGGGGGGGGGGGGGTGAACTAAGACAAGGATTTCTGGTGAGTATAGGGTAAAATCAACAGAAGCAGAAAATGATGAAACTGGAGTAGGATCCGCTATGAACGCAAAGGTACGACTGAAGGGCACTGTAACAGTTCAGATAGGGGTGGTGTCACTAGAATCGGTGGCAAATCAACACCGACAACGATTGTTCAGGCATACGTGCCCACGTCTCAAGAAGAAGATGAAGAGAGGGAAAAGTATTTGAAGATACTAAATGGGTAGTACAGAACGTAAAGGGAGATGAAAATCTAATAGTCATTGGGGAACGGAATGCAGTTGTAGGGAAAGAAGTAGAAGAAAGGAATACAGAAGAATATGGGCTTGGTGGTAGGCATGGTGGATCACCAGTGGTCGAGGCCAGTGTGGCAGTGATCGCTCAAAGAGGACGTGCCGCACTTCCGCCAGCGGAACTTGTAAATTCGCGTTTGGTCACATTACAAATTTGACATCGCGCGGGCTTCGCGCATTGTGATCATGGCAAATACGTTCGGAAAAATCGACACTAAGTTTCAACTTTTGTCCGGAATATGTGCGAACGAAAGCATTAGATATGTAACGTTTCCGCCATGGGGAGGCGAGGATCCGGACTTCAGAACTTCTCAGTATCCACATCGCTATTCTCAGTAACACGGTTTGTGTTAAAATGATCAATGACACTGCGTGCGAGCGCGTTTTAAACGAAACCAGACATTGTATGTGTTACCGTCACGCTGATTGCAACGTCGGTTTGGTCAGACATTAGAACAATTCGCGTGTTCGAATTGCCATACGAGGACTTCACAGCGTCTTTTAGACGTTACGGCCGTTATGGCCGTTATGGCCGTAAGGCACAACTCTGGGACGGCTTCCGCATATTTCCTGTTCTTAACGGCGTGCGTCAGATCACAATTGATATACGCAGCCATATTCCGTCTTATCTGATCATCAGCTGATGTCAGGTCATGATTATGTACGACGCTCAGCCGCGTACATGTTCAGGATGTGAAAAGGAGGGCTACGTAGGACCTGAAATTCTGCAACAAAGGATAACACAAGTTACCAACTGGAGGAGTGGTCCTTCCGATCCCGTATGCGATGACACTTAACTTACCACCGCCCGCCGGTGGCTCAATTTATCACATGAACAGCTGATGTATAGTGTTCGGACCCTTCCTGAACCGGTTGTGGACGAGGTGACTAACGATGTGACTTCAGCCATGTACTCAGATCAGACGGTCGCTCCGGCTGCGCCCGTGACCAACGCTGATGTCGAACGTGACTCCTTGGTCGACTCTCTGGTTTTACCGACTGCAGCCTTTATTCTTGTCCGGCTCGCTCCCTCCAGTCTTCGGACACGGAAGGACGACTCCGTAAACAACGACCCCCTAAACGACGCAAAAGGAGGCGCCATTCGACGTCGGAGTGGGGCTCTTCTCCCTGTCCAGATGAAACACTACCTGTTGAGAAAATAAACGTCAGCGTCTGAGACCGTGGGCGACGGTGTCGTCAATGCGTCTGAGGAACGGCGGCCCTCAGTGGCCTCCAAAAGGTCTACCGAAGAAGAAACAATACCACCGATCTGGCGACGGATGTTGAACCTAAGAATACCACGGCGACGGAGTTACCGCTGGCGTGGAGCGAGGATTTTGGCGGAGCAGCAGATCCCGTACAGGAGTCTCCGCTTTAGGGGAGGCGACATGTTGATGTCAATTTCTGCGCCGTTGGAGGGGCGCCTGCAGCTTCTGCCGCCGGGTGAGCTCACATCCAGTGGCCCTCCCAGCCCGGTGGGGTCCTCCGGCCTCTGTGCGTACATGTATACGCTGCTACTTTCCAGACAGGAGGTCAGGAATAGTCTGGCACCAAGGAAACTCAAAACTTCGAATCTGCAGGATCCCGATTGCTTCCAACGAATTACTGAGACGTGGACAACGTGTGAAAGGCGTGTCAGATCCTACACATCAGTGGTGGAGTGGTAGCTGGAATGTGCCAGACCGATGCTCCGTTGTACATTCAGCACTTACACCAGGGAGGTTGCCACTTGGCACAGGAACACTACAACGTTCTACTTCAATATCTGTTGGTCTATCATGGACTGGGGACATCGGTTGGTTAACTCATTGTCAATGTTTATGAAATCCTCCAGCAGCCACGTAATGTTATTTTATTTTATTTTATTTGAAGGCATCTTAATCTACACGGCTGTTGGAAAATTTCATTGACATGGACGATAAGTTTTATTTCAGCAACCCTGCAACCGTGATGGCAAGTTACCTTCTGCAGATGTGCAAAGTGTACGCGGCATGATTGAGGTGAATATAGTAGCGATTACTCGTTGGAAACTACAGAGGGCTGTGGTGAGCGCCCGCGAGCTGGATTTGGTGTGGCGGGAGAATCTCTCCCTGCATCGTATGGTGCACGATCGGAGACACCGCAGACAAAATTTAGTCAACGAGCACTTCGACCACTGTGTGCTGCGGGTCACCTGCCAAGTGCACTTTTCTCGAATATTATAGCCGAGTCTACCGTGCCGATGATGACGCCATCCTGGAATTCGATACAATTCCCGTGACCGTTTCACGTGCCCTCACGCTTCAGAAAGGTGTTACATGAATGAAACCTTTTACCTCCGAGTAGGTCACCACCACTATCTTCAGAGACGCGTTATGCATGTCGCCAGCTATCGACGGACTCCCTGAAGAATTTTATAGTACTTTGTGGTCTTATGTCCGCAAGATGGAGGGAGATGTATAACGAGCTGATCACATCTGCAGCAGCAATTCCGCAAGCTTTCGTCGAGGGCATTATTGTTTCCGCCGGCCGTTGTGATCGAACGGTTCTAGGCGCTTCAGCCCGAAACCGCGCTGCTGCTGCGGTCACAGGTTCGAATCCTGCTTCGGGCATGGATGAGTGTTATGTCCTAAGGTTAGTTAGGTTTAAGTAGTTCTAAGTTCTAGGGGACTGATGACCTCCGAAGTTAAGTCCCATAGTGCTCAGAGCCATTTGAACCATTATGGTTTCCGCTCATAACCCTACACCTGCAATTCCGACGGCCCACTACCGCCCTACCGTCTTATTAAATACTGAGTATTGGTGGCGTGCTGCGGACCCCCTTTAGCATGTATCCCGCTTCGCATGTATCCACCCCACCTAGCTAACTAGGTGGCAGATTTAATGTTTAGACAGCCATTAGAGACTGTCGTGACGTAATTGCCCTGGCAGAGGCGTGCAGACATCGAGCGGCGATAGTGGCCGTAGAAGTTGACAGCTCGTTTGACAGGGAGTACCATGTATTTCTATATTCGGTTTTAGAACGGATGGGATTCCCTGCCCGGTTCATCAGCATGAGCATCATTAGTTAGTTCAGGTGTGGCGGGTGTGATACCGATCCAATGGTCTGTCCGCCCAGGCTACCCATATCTATGTACCTTTATGCAGTGGTGCTGGAGCCGCTCATAGACCTGCTGACGGTGCAGTTCTCTTGACTCTCCTTACGCGGTTACACCTTCTGATGTCGCTCATACGCAGAAGACCTCTTGGTGCTGATTCGTTCCCGGTTGTATGTCGCACAGATCCTCGACACCACTATAGGTCATGAGAGGGCGATGAATGTGAACCAATCAATGGCGTTGTCTTCTGGTCGCGGATTGCCGACGGAAGATCAGGCGCCCCTGCACTTTGTCCGGCGTCTCCCCTCTCTTAGGATCACCTTTAAGTCGTCAACAAGCTGTACAACGTCGCTCAACTTACGTCAGGTTTTGAGAATTATCCGTGTGATGTTCAGTCACAACTCCCTACACAACCTCGACCCTTTGCAGCGTGGTGCCTACCTGAATGCCTATGTGCAATCAAGAATGGTTCATATTGCTCAGATTCTAACAATGCCGATTACGATAGATCGTGGTATTGAAGGGACTTTCGGAAATTTCCTGACGTCTGGATCGATCTTCAAAGTACGCTTACTCGTCCCCAAGTGAAGGAGAGCTTGGTCTTACAAAAGTATGCTATCGTCCGGTGGCACTTTACATGGCCACGTTGTGTAAACTATTGCGAGGTGTCGAGGCCTCCACTACGCATAATTTACTTATCGTCCTTTTGTCAGTGTCCTCTCCCCGCCTGTAACGTCGTAGAACTTAATTTTCCAATGTGGCTGTGAACTGTTATTTGCATCACATTCAACACATTCATCACATTCATCACCCTGTCACCGAATAAATTTTGAATAAAAATTATCAGAAATGGCATCCGAAGACTTCCGGCGTAAGATGTCACCTTCATTTTGTCAACTGCTTTGTCAAAGATGGAGGAGAAGCGGACAGAGTTTCAGGACACTTTCTTTCACTTGGTGTAGAATAATGACCCCAGTGGCCGAAGAATCACCAATGACAAACGGCATCAGCATGCAGTACGCAATGGAAACAACATAAAGTTGGGACATGTGGCATGTAATTTAAAAAAAAAAAAAAAAAAAAAAAAAAAAAACGTCACGATGAACTCTTCATTACCAAACGAGTCCGGACTAATCCTCCTTCGGATCTTCTGGAGGGGACTGCTGGAGGGGAAGTAAAGATTCAACAACCAGCGAAACGATAACACTCTACGAGTCAGGGCGTGAACTGTCAGAACTTCTAACGTGATAGGGAAGCTAGAAAAGATGAAAAAATTAATTCAAAGGCTCAATCCAGATATTTTAGGGGTCTGTGGAGTGAAATCAAACGAAGACAAGGAACTCTGGTTTTTGAGTATAGGGTAATATCAACAGCAGCAGAACGGGAGTAGGATACCTTATGAGAAGGAGGATAGGTAGACACTGAGTTGCGTTAAATACTTCAGTAACATGGTGGTTGCTCTCATCAGACTCGACAGCAAATCATCACCGACAATAATAGTCCAGGCATACGACGCTGCAAGCTGAAAATGAAAAGGTTATGAGGATATTGAACGGTTCTTTCATTACGTGAAGTTAGATAAAAATCTAATGATCATGCGGGATTGGAATACTGTTGTAAGGAGAGGAGTAGAAGTAAGGGCTACGGGAGAATACGAACTTGTTACAGGAAAAAAAGAGGAAAAATATTGATCGAGCTCTGCAACATATCTAGGAACAGCGATTATTCCATTCAATAATAACAAGATCGTGAGGTATACTCTGAAAAGGCAGGGAGATACGGGAAGATTTGATTAGGTTGCGTCATGGTGAGGAAGACATTCCGAAATCAGATACTGGTCTGTAAGGCGTACCAGGAGCAGATATAAACACAAATCACAATTTAGTAGTGATGAGGAGTAGGCTGAAGTTTAAAAAACGTATTGAGCAATGAAATGAGAGAAGAAATACTAAGGCATGAAGAGATACGCTAGAGGCTATCTAAGGCTACAAATACTGTGATAAGGAATAGCCCAGTAGGCAATGCCGTTGCAGGCAATCACAGAGAGAAAAACATAGCTACCATAGCTACAAAGTAGGTAACTGCGGGGAAACCGTGGATAACAGAAGAAATATTTCAGTTGATCCATGAGTGAAGGAAGCGCAGAAATGTTATGAAAATTAAAGAACACAGACATAAAAGAAAGGAATGAAATAAATCAGCAACGCAAGAAAGCTAAGGCGAAATACGGGTATGAAAAATGAGAAGAAATCGAATAAGAAGTGACTTTCGAAACGATTGACTCAGAATGTAGAAAAGTGACAACAACCGTCCGTAAAATTAGAAGTAAGGGTACTAACAAAAATAGTACAATGGGAACTCCACTGTTAAATGTACAGGGCAGGACGGATGGATGGAAAGAGTACACTGAAGGCCTCTGTTATGGGGGAAGGTTTGTCTGATGACGTTGCAGAGGAGGAAACAGGAGTCTGTATAGAAGAGAATTAGAAGTGAATTAGAATTAAAAAGAGCTTTGGAAGACTTACTAGTGAACAGGACAAATGGGATACGTAACAATGCACCAGAACTTCTAAAATCATTCGGAGAAGTGGCAACAAAACGACTATTCACGTTGGGGTTAGGCAGTATGAGTCTGGCGATATGCCTCCTGAGTTTCGAAACAACATCACCTACACAATTCCGGAAGTTGGAAGAGATGAAAAGTGAGAGAATTAGCCCACAATTACCTTAACAGCTTACGTATCCAAGTTGCTGACAAGAACAATCTAAAGTAGAATGGAAAAGAAAATTGAGGCTGTGTTGGATGACGATCTGTTTGCTTTTAGGAAAGATAAACGCACCACAAAGGCAATTTTGACGTTACGGCTGGTAATGGAAGCAAGACTAAACAAAAATCGAGACATGATCACATTATTTGTCGGCGATGTCAAATGGTGCAAGGTGTTTGAAATTCTGACGAAAATATGTTTGAAATTCTGACAAAAATATGTTTGAAATTCTGACAAAAATATTGACATATAAGTTTAAAAACGACAGTAACGACAAGAATTACGTTTCCTGGAATGCAACTTTCGCCTGATGCGAGATATCATTACTATAATAATTAGATTCTCGTGCAATGTCTGTGAAATGCACCGACGGTGAAAAATATGAAAGACTACGAAAATTAGGAAAATATCTGCCACTCCTTGGTACTCGAAAGAAGGATCTGCCAAGTGTTGGAATTAATGGATTCAGCACTGTTAGAATTCGGTCTCCAAAAGAGGGTGAGCTATATGCCAATTTCCTAGGTTAATCTGGAAACCTAACACAAACTATCACGAACTGGAGTCTTCTGGCGTTGTTGTAGGTGATGCGTTCATTGCCTTAATCCTTTAATTTCCGTTCGATAGAGGCCGTTAATGTAGCGGTGCAAGTTTCAGCACTATCTTTATCTCTTCTACAGTTGAAAACAGAAACAGAATCACTACACCACACTCGAAAAGCGCTTACACGGAGAACACGGTAAATGCAACAACACGGTTTCCCAGAAACCTCGACCAGTGGAAGAGCTGTCAAAATAAGCGAACACATGTCTCGGCTTAAACGTAGATATTCGACCGTTTCTGAGAAAACAACAGTCAAAGGTTTCCTTTCAGCGAACAAACGCATCTATTGACACAGTGGCACAGTGGCTGGTGTCGCGGTTTCACATTTCTGAGCCGTGTACTCTAAACCAGATTATTATTTTCATTTTTGTTTATCGTTTATCTATCCATGCCCGTAGAAGATTAATACATAAATGTTTTCCAGTGTATATTGAAATAACGTTTCCCATCTCTAATTGTATGAGTATGTCTGGTGCATGAATTAAAAAAGAAACTATAAATGAATTAGAAAATTATTTGAAAATGTATCCCGCGAATTTCCTGTAGTGTATCTTGAATTGTCATCAACTGCATGCGCCAGTATACGGTAAAGTTATACGTTATCACGGTATGTGGTGGAAGTACTGCCAACACGTGAAATCTTCAGCAGTGTTAACGATGGGTCTTTCCCGAGTGAGACTGATAGGAGAGTCGGCCGAAGTGGCCGAGCGGTTCTTGGCGCTACAGTCCGGAACCGCGCGACCCCTACGGTCGCAGGTTCGAATCTTGCCTCGGGCATGAATGTGTGTGATATCCTTAGGTTTAAAGTTCTAAGTTCTAGGGGACTGATGACCTCAGAAGTTAAGTCCCATAGTGCTCAGAGACATTTAAACCATTTGAACCATTTGAACTGTGGAAAACTTGCCTCAGCACGATGCACGTGGTGTTTGGAATTTCTCTGTTTATAATGGTTCTACAATAGTTATCATCCAAGGAAATTCCTGAAGAATTAATATAAGAATTAATGTAAGAACTGATGTAAGAATACGAGAATTTACGAGGGTTATAAGTTAAATAGTGGCAACTACTTAATCACAACCGATACAAAAGAGTTACATGTTTGCACCTGTTACTGTCCTTCAAAGTAGTCATCAGCGTTGTGTAGATCCCGTTGCCATCGATGTGGAAGGCGTAGTACACCTTTTGCGGAGCCTGTTCTGTTGATGGTGCGAATGAAGCGGTCTACTGCCTGTTGAATGTCGGGAACAGCTCTGAAGCGAATGCCACGAAGTGGTTCCTTCATGTTCGGAATCAAATCAACTCACAAGGATTTAAGTCCGGGGAGTATGGTCGATGGTACAATACTTCCCTGACCCATCGACCGAACACAGCAGCCACAGCTAGCGCTGTGTGCGCCCGCGCATTGTCGTGCAAAATGATGGGTGGGTTGCGAAAAAAGTGTCGCCGCGTCTTTCACAATGCTAGTCGCAGGTGATGCTCCAAAATCTAACAGTAATACTGTGCATTGACGGTCTGCAGTGGAGGAACGGAATTCGTCACAGTCGTACACGAGAATCACCATAACTTTAGACCGCTCCATTCGCACCATCAACTGAACAGGCTCTGCTAACGGTATACTACACCTTCCACATCGCTGGCCATGGATTCTACACAACGCTGGTGACCACTTTCAAGGACAGTGACAGGTGCAAACGTGTAATCTTTTAGTATCGGTTGTGAATAATTAGTTGCCACTATTTAAGTTCCAAATTTCGTAAAACGATTGTTATACCTGAATATACGATACACACATATAGGAGTATTACGTGTTAAATGTATGACAATTATTGAGAAACCCGACCGAAATTTTACAATTAATATAGCGCCCTTGTATCCCCTGACCTAATAAAGGTTCAAATGGCTCTGAGCACTATGGGACTTAACATCTGTGGTCATCAGTCCCCTAGAACTTAGAACTACTTAAAGCTAACTAACCTAAGGACATTACACACATCCATGCCCGAGGCAGGATTCGAACCTGCGACCGTAGTTGTCACGCGGTTCCAGACTGAAGCGCCTAGAACCGCTCGGCCACACCGGCCGGCTACCTAATAAAGCACAGTCACGGGTAGTTAAATGAAAAAAAAAGAAATAAAATAATATAAATGAAGATAGTATTCGGGTTCCGTACACGGGACGGAAACATGAGAGACCAGATACTAGCCACTGAATCACCATTTCGACTGCAATTAAGCGCCCTAAAAGACATCCAAACTACGTAGAAAACTTTGATCGTCGTTTTCTCATAGTATCTACGGATAAATCGAGACACGTGTTCGTTAATTTTGACTCGCCTTCCACTGAGCGAAGTTTCTGCAAAATCTCGTTATGGTACTTGCCGTGTTCGTCAGCACGATCACCTACAAATCATCTACACTAAGACGGTTAGGCTACTTCATGATTCAATCAGCAAGGGACAATGACTGGAGAAAGATAAGCCTTTGTAAACAGGCAGTCGAACAAACCTGTCTGGAGCATTCCAGCCAGTGATTCGACTCGGCTGTCATTAGCAGTGGAATGGCGTCCATCTAGAGAGCTCCGGGCGGTGTTGGGCCCGAAATACATCCGAACGAGTGAACGAGCAGTCAGGCCTCGTTACCGAATTCTATTCCCGTGGCGTAAACTGGTCAATAGGCTCCAAACAACTCTGGTCCAGCATGCGTATTGACCAGTCATTCGCCAGGAATAGTACAGTGTATTGAGGTCTCTGGCCTGCACGTTTATATCTGGTTTTATCGGGAAGAGACCTGGGGCTGGGAGTAGAGCTTGTGGTAGAACTAGCGTGCATACTGCAAAGGACAAGTGATCTGCCTGACGTCACGGCAGCAGAGAAGCAGCAGGTATCACTGGTCGACTAATGGCCCGGACTGCGCAGCGAGCAGAGAGCAGAGTGCTTAGTGCTGGCCGGTAATGCCGCCCAGAGATGGAACGAAACGCAGCTGAGTCGTCGGAGAATGCGGAGACAAGAGGAAGAGATAAGTACGCTGCAGCACGCGCGCCCCACCGCTTTTACCGGGCAGCTCTCTCGCTGCGCTTCGAGTAAAATGCGTGGTGGGCGAATGACATGCATCTGAGGTATAAGCATATAGCGCACGAAGCTCTTTGCTTGGGTCCGTAATGTTCGCATTGCCCTTTGCGTGGCTCTTTCAACAGGGCACTCTGCGGGGATCACATGAGAGCAGGGTTCCGAGTGTTGTATGAGAGTAATCGCTACTTCGCTAGTGTATAAGTAAATCATTCGTCTGTTATTACATGTATTTTTTGCCCTGTTATTGCCACTGACGTGCATTTACTTTAATTTAGTTCACCTTGCACCTGCTGAGAGAACTGCTAATCACTGTTGTTGTTGCGGTCTTTGTGTAGTAAGGCCATTTTGATAATTTCTTATGCAGCATAAGATGCACAGAATATTAAAATATGTAATTTACCAAGTCAAAATTTACAGTAAAGAAGCAGGTTGCTCCACAAGCTCGCGGAGATTTTGTTTCACATGTTTCCAAGCAGTTTGCTATCAGTATATTTATCGATCGTCATTTCTCATTCGAGGTTACACAGTTTTCATGTCGTAAGTTACTGTACGTTACTTGTATGTAGGTTATGAAGACAGTTGTTTAAACCTTAGTAACTGAAATGTGACATGGCCAAAATCTAGTAATTGTGACATTTTGCCCTCCTTGAATGTAATAGTGTTGCAGGCAGATCGTGGCTTTGGAAACATTTGTTCCGTGTGTTGGTTAAGTGCATCGAAAAAATCACTTGAGAACAATGTTTTCTCGTTTCAGGTAGGATAGCTTTGATGTGAATCGTTCGCCACATTCAGGACCACCAAAGTGCTGTTGTTGGTGTGGTCTTCATTCCTGAGACTGGTTTGATTCAACTCTCTATGCTACTTTATTCGGTGCAAGCTTCTTCATCTCCCAGTACCTACTGCAGCCTACATCCTTCTGAATCTGTTTAGTGTATTCATCTTTTCGTCTCTCTCTACGATTTTTACCCTCCACGCTGCCCTCCAATACTAAATTGGTGATCCCTTGATGCCTCAGATTATGCGCTACCAGCCGATCCCTTCTACTAGTCAAGTTCTACAAATTTCTCTCCAATGCTATTCAATACTTCCTCATTAGTTATGTGATCTACCATCTAATCTGGAGCATTTTTCTGCAGCACCACATTTCGAAAGCTTCTGTTCTCTTTTTGTTTAAACTGTTTATCGTCCACGTTTCACTTCCATACTTGGCTACACTCCATACAAATACATTCAGAAAAGGCTTCCTGACACTTAAATCTATACTCGATGTTAACAAATTTATATTTTTCAGAAACGCTTTCCTTGCCGTTGCCAGTCTACATTATATACCCTCTCTACTTTGACCATTATCAGTTTTTTGCTCCCCAAATAGCAAAACTCATTTACTACTTTAAGCGTCTCACTTCCTAATCTAATTCCCGCAGCATCAGCCGATTTAATTCGACTACATTCCATTATCCTCGTTTTGCTTTTGTTGATGTTCATCTTATATCCTCCTTTCAAGACACTGTCCACTGTTTTCATTCTTTTATTTCCTTTACTGCTTGCTCAGTATACAGATTGAATAGTATCGGGGACAGGCTACAACTCTGTCTCACTTCCTTCGCAACCACTGCTTCCCTTTCATGCCCCACGACTGTTATAACTGCCATCTGGTTTCTGTACAAATTGTAAATAGCCTTTTTCTCCCTGTATTTTACCCCTGCCACCTTCAGAATTTGAAAGAGAGTGTTCCAGTCAACATTGTCAAAAGCTTTCTCTGAGTCTACAAATGCTAGAAACGTAGGTTTGCCTTTCCTTAATCTATTTTCTAAGATAAGTCGTAGGGTCAGTATCGCCTCAGGTGTTCCAATAACTCTACGGAATCCAAACTGATCTTCTCACTACAGCATTTAATACCATCAGGTACATATTTGTTACATCTTCGTTCAGTATCTCTGCTCACTAGTTTCTTTCTGGCTTTCAGACTAGTATGACATATTGATAATATCACTGCGCCCACAGCCAGGGCCTCCGTATTTAAAACTTAACCTCCTTGTAAGACAACTAAAGTTTACTACATCAAATGATAATGTAACATACAGAAAAAGATAAACACTTTATAGTTACAACTGGAATCGCCAGAATCGTGTATCGAAAAAATATTAGACACTACAAGAAAATATACGAAGAGACTGACACAGAAGTTCAGCATCTATCACACTATGGAACCCGCGGGTCTTTATAAAAGTGTGAGCACATTTCGTAAGGAGAAACGAGGAAATGTTTCAAATATTCAAATGTGTGTGAATTTCTAAGGGCCCAAACTGCTGAGGTCATCGGTCACTAGACTTATACACTACTTACACTAACTTATTCTAGGAACAACACCCACACCCATGCCCGAGGGAGGACTCGAACCTCCGACGTGAGGGGCCGCACAGTCAGTGATATGGCGCGTCTGACCGCGCCGCGGAAATGTTCCGATCACCTGTCTTCGACCGTTGCTGACGAAATTCCTCTGGAGTCCCGCAGGACGAGGCGACGAATTCGCCAGAGTGCAACCGAGCAGAGTGATGTACGAGCTCACAGTCAACCGCAATGGCCGTGGCTCAGCGCTAATGCCTGTGACCTACTCCACAGAAGAGGACAGACATCCACAAAGCGTAACGTTCAGAATTAACTAGCTGTAGCTCGACGGACAGTTACAACCGTTCGACTTCAGACAATGCTATGGATAAGCAGAAAATGAGGGAATGTGACTCAGGAAAATAGAACTATTTACTTAATCTATAAATGAGTGTAAGTACTTAAAATATCGTGTGTGGGTCATCTTTGCAAGTTTCTAAAGCGAATTTTGGGTTTCTTGTACGAATGAATTCATGAAGTCATGGAGCGAAGTAGTAGAATTTAGTAGAGTACACTGAGGTGATAAAAGTCTTGCGGTAGCGATATACAAGTATACGGATGGCGGCAGCACAGCGTACACAAGACGTAAAAGGGTAGTCCACTGGTGGGGCTGTCATTTGTATTCTGGTGTTTCACGTGAAAAGTTGGTAGTTGGAGCTAGGCGCATGGGACATTCCGTTTTTGGAGTCATTGGATAATTAAATATTCCGAGTTCCAAAGCGTCAAAATATCCAAGTTCAGGCATTGCCTCTCACCACGAAGACAGCAGTGGCCGACGGCGTTCATATGCCGACCGAGAGATAAGGCGTTTGAGTAGAGTTGTCAGTGCTAATAGACAAACAACACTACTTGAAATAAAAGCAGCAACCAATTTGGACCGTGCGGGGAACGAATCCCTTAGCACAGTGTGGCTAGATTTAGCGTTAGTGGCGTATGAGAGCAGACGACTGACACGAGTGCCTTTGATGACACCACGATATCACCTGAAACGCCTCTCCTGGGCTACTGACCTGGACCCGAAGCGACTGGAAAACCGTGATCTGGTCAGATGAGTCCGACATCAGTTGGTAACAGCCGTCTGTCTACTTAGCTGCGTGGTAACGTGTTCGCATCCCATGCAAGCGGGCCGGGTGCGATTTCCGGCCTGGATGGAGATTTTCTCAGCTCGTGGAATGGGTGTTTTGTGCTGTCCTCATCTTCATCGGTAAGCAAGTCGCCCAATGTGGCGTCTACTGAAGTAAGATTTGCACTTGGCAGCCGAACTTCCCCAGTTGGGGACTCCTGGCAAACGATGCCCTACGCTCATTTCCAATTTATTTTTTTAAGATCCGATGTCAGGATCTGGGTGTGGCGCAGGCCCCACGAAACCGTGGACCAAGACTGTCAACAAGGTACTGTGCAACCTGGTGGTAGGTACGGGCTGTTTTTAAATAGAATGGACTGGGTTGTCTGTTGCAACAGAACCGATCATTGACAGCTAATGGTTATGTTCGGCTGTCATTCAGGTACTTCATGTTCTCAAACAACGACGGAATTTTTATGGATGATAATGCTCCATGTCTTTGTTTGGAGACTGTCCTGGACAATTCGAGCTAACGATCTGACCACTCATATCACTGTGTAATTCGACGTTCACTAGGCTTAGTATGTCAACGTGCTTGTGATTCCGCCAGAATTCTGCATTTCACTTGCACTTCCGGGACGTTGGTGTAACCACCATCAATTTATATAATTTTCCATAAATTGTTCGCCTCCAACTTGGCGCCTGGTAACAAAATTATTTTTATCAGTGTTGTGTCAACAAACCGTA
This sequence comes from Schistocerca piceifrons, assembly GCF_021461385.2. Classification (NCBI taxonomy): domain Eukaryota; kingdom Metazoa; phylum Arthropoda; class Insecta; order Orthoptera; family Acrididae; genus Schistocerca; species Schistocerca piceifrons. The sequence goes on from NC_060139.1 coordinate 408,156,879, forward strand.
GAACGGTGAAATATTTATTGGGTATTCCTTGTTATAACACAGTAATATGGTGACGAGCCGGCAACCATCTACATTGAAAGCTTTACTCACGCAACTTATTCATCAACACGACGAGCGCCAGTAGTTGCTACTGAACACCTTCCAACCACATCTTCAAAGCTTACTGCAGACGCAAGCAACGCAGCAAGTGCCGGCTTTTGCTTCCTTTGGTGAGGCTTTAGGAAACTAGGAAGCCTACGAATCAAGATTGTTGGAACATTTCCAGGGATTCAAGGTAACTTACGCCAGCCTCAAGAAATCTTTGTTTCTGTATTGGTCAAAATCTGAGATTTACCAGCTACTGTGCAAATTGGCCCCTTATCTAAGCCTTCAGAGCTTACCTTTTCAAATATTCGTTTGTCGCTGACTAAATAATACCAGCGGCATACCCATGTTATTTCCTCCCAGATAGCATTTTAGCTTTTTACCAATGCAATTAACAGCGAAACCATACTCATAGAGAATCGGCCGCGGAGTTGCAAGGCTTGGGGCGAGAATGTCGTTTCGTTACCTCTAAAAATGAGAAGTCCTACGAGGAATAAATCATCTGGGACACGATCATCCCGGGTATTCCAGGCAGGGTTTTCCAATACGAGGCACTTTAACTCAAAGACCCGAAGTTTTTGACTTAGCATAAAGCTTCGAAGTGAGGCTAGCGGCAGGCAAGAAACTGCTGCATCGACATAGCAGCCGTTAATGTAAGCACATCCGAGACAGCAGCCAATGGCCTCATTTGATGCGATTTCGACGTAGCAGCAGTACAGACGGGACACTGTATCATTAACCAACAACGTTATCCATCCCGCTCGAGTCGATCAAACCGGTCTTGGGTACCGAAACGATTGCCGTCATGTCCGGATTGTTTTAAAAGACGTCAACGTGAAGACTGTCCTGACAGATGGACCTATCGCCAAAGCTGCTCTGTCAACTGCCATTTAGCTTTGTATGTCGTAAAGTCTCGTCAGGCAAGACAGCCTCCTGCCGAACAGATGGACGTCAATCTGTTACACCATCAAGAGGCCTCCAACAAGCTTTCCAGAAGTGCCAACTGCAGAGAAGTCAGATCATTTACAAGTAGACATCGGTGCAGCCGTCAGCATTCTCAGTTACGGTACTTATTTAAAACTTGGAGCTCTTCCCTTCCAAGAAGCTAAGAGACGTCTAATGGCGTATAATAAACATATCATCCCAGTACATGGTCAAGTCGAACTGTCAACGACATATTATCATTATCTTCTTAGTCGTTAATAGTGAATCTGCTGAGAACTTGTTTGGACTTGACTTTTTTCAGAAATTCGGATCTTCAATAGACGTTTCTGTGAATTTAGTACCCGGAGATGTTCCGTACTCGTACCTAAGTAGGATGTTTTTGTAGGTTCTGGACCACTAGACCAATCTTATAAAATATAAAATATTACTCCTTACCCAGACAAACATCCCACTATCCCTTCTACCTAACAATAATATAATATAATAAAATAATATAACAGCTATCATAAAAAAATCATTTATTTTATATACATTTCCCATGGTGAATGTAATGTAATTAAATATATTAGGTAATTAACTACTGTTTTAGAAACAGTTTCAGAGAGGCATTTATTGCATCATTTTCTTAGTTCCAAGATTTATCCTGTTTTTGACTTTTGTGAAAAACGTGTTTTGTAAAATTATTTACATTCTGCTTTAGCAGCCATAAGATTATTATGAGTTGTTGTTTGTAAATGTTTTTCGAGTTAACACCTATTTACAGTTTTACCACATACACAAGAAACTTTAATTTTCTTACATTCTTTACATACATAAGAATGTCTACCAGTTCGATATTTATCTTTATAAAATTTTTCACTTAAGTTGCTTTAACTGTCGCTTAGTGTGGTCCATTTAAAGAATATAATTTTATTTCACTATTTGAAAACTCACAATGTCCTACATACATTTTCTGTGTTTCAGATGCCTCTGACCCTATGTACACAGCGCCACACGAAAACTAAGTTAAGAATTAACAGAACTGCTTCTTTTATTTGGGCTGGTATTAAGTACATAGGCGAGTGTGTCGGATATTTTAGCCAAATGGCTAGCACTCTTCACACAAATACGTTATAATGACCTTTGATATTCGCACCCTCATTGGTCAACGAATGTGTGAAGTTTGGCTGAAGTAAAGGAGCTTGAAGTATGTATATATAGTTGGAGTTCTACTAACAAAGTATCTTCTAAAAATCAAGTTCTTTTTCAATTTATTTCAAGATCAAATTCATTATTTTCATAACATCATTCCATATTAAAATTGGAGAACCAGCATGAACAATTGAAGAATGCGATTTTAAACGACAAAATTAAATACAAAAATAGAGAAAATCACACCTAAAGTAAAGTATGTTCCCACATTAAAGTAAATGGAACTTCCTTCAGTGCCATCTGTTGACAGAAGTTAGAATCCAGTAAGTTCAGACTAATGCTCGCAGATTTCTCTCTAAGTCCAGTTAGATACATATAAAATGAAGTAGTTTCATACATGCAAAATGTATCTACCATGACTCAGCACTTTTGGACATGTGATTTTCTGTTTAATCTCAAGACAATGTAAATTCGTTTTTACTATAACTTTTTTATTTTTAGAGATATTGGAATTGTGATTGCATTTTTGGTTAGGCCTTTTCCCCTAAAAGTTTTATACCCAAAATACAGGGAACTAAGTCTGGTTGCATAAATCACAGGGCAGGGGGCAAAATATTTTTTGTTAATTTGTCAGTCAAATATTAACCGAATTTAAAAATTATTGGTGCTAACATAATCTACATAAAAAGAACTATCTAGAAAAAATAAAATAAAATAAATCGGAAATCATTTAATTAGTAAGATAGTAAAATTTTCAGTTTTTATTTTTTCTTTCTTAAAATGTTTCAGAAATGTATATAATCAAGAAGTTAACACTTTTATAAACTTTTTAAGTTCCTCATTCATTTATATAGAAACGAATGTTAATAATTAAAAATTTTCAGTAAGTAATCTATGTTGTGCATCATATGTAAGATTCTTTTTACCATACATAATTACATAAGAGAGTGTATCATTTGGAATTTTATCATTAAAAGTTGCACAAAGTTTCATAGTAGTTTTCTGTGTAGCTACAACATTCTTTCTGGATGTCATATTGATTACATAAATTGGATAATTATTTATAAAACTAAATGGACTAGTATCTATATCTGATTTTAGTGAAGTAATTCTTTTAAAATCAAGAAATGCATCATATGCTTTCAGAAAATTATTTGGCGGATTAATATTCCACATTTCTTGAGGAAAAACTTCATTTCTACAATTTTTAAATAAATATTCTGTAGTTTGACATAATCAAATAATGACGAATCAACTAATTGATTATTTTTAAAATTTGTTTGAAATGTAACAAATATGAAGTATGGCATATCAAATTCTGTAGAGTTACAGTAATTTGTAATATCTAGTTCAAAACTGTTTTTACCAGACAATCCAGCAACTTTTTGTATTTGAAGTTCATAAAAAGGAATAGGAATTTTCGGATTTTAAGAATAATTTCACATTGTTCAAGTTCATAATTTGGTTCATATTTGACAACTGGTACACGAATTTCCATCGATTCTATAACCACAGGGTTATTACAAATGATTGAAGCGATTTCACAGCTCTACAATAACTTTATTATTTGAGATATTTTCACAATGCTTTGCACACACATACAAAAATCCAAAAAGTTTTTTTAGGCATTCACAAATGTCAGCAGACATCAAGCTGATAATCAAGTTCCTCCCACACTTGGCACAGCATGTCCCCATCAATGAGTTCGAAAACATCGTTGATGCCAGCTCACAGTTCTGGCACATTTCTTGGTAGAGGAGGTTTAAACACTGAATCTTTCACATTAGCCCACAGAAACAAATCGCATGGGGTTAAGTCGGGAGAGCGTGGAGGCCATGACATGAATTGCTGATCATGATCTCCACCACAACCAATCCATTGGTTTTCCAGTCTCCTGTTTAAGAAATGCCAAACATCATGATGGAAGTGCGGTGGAGCTCCATCCTGTTGAAAGATGAAGTCGGCACTGTCGGTCTCCAGTTGTGGCATGAGCCAATTTTCCAGTATGTCCAGATAGATGTGTCCTGTAACTTTTTTTCGCAGAAGAAAAAGGGGCTGTAAACTTTAAACTGTCAGATTGCACAAAACACGTTAACTTTTGGTGAATTTGCTGCACGAATGCATGAGAATTCTCTACCAACCATATTCGCACATTGCGTCTGTTCACTTCACCATTAAGAAAAAATTTGCTTCATCACTGAAAACAAGTTTTGCACTGAATGCATTCTCTTGTAAACAGTAAGGCTTCTGCCTTAGCCTTTTCCGTAGATTTTCCAAACCGTCGGCTGTGGTACGTTTAGCTCCCTGCTTGCTTTATTCGTCGACTTCCGCAGGCCACACATGAAACTTGCTCTCACGCATTCAACCGTTTCTTCGCTCACTCCAGGCCGACCCGTTGTTTCCCCTTACAGAGGCATCCAGAAGCTTTAAATTGCGCATACCATCTCCGAATGGAGTTAGCAGTTGGTGGATCTTCGTTGAACTTCATCCTGAAGTGTCGTTGCACTGTTATGACTGACTGATGTGAGTGCATTTCAAGCACGACATACGCTTTCTCGGCTCCTGTCGCCATTTTGTCTCACTGCCCTCTCGAGCGCTCTGGTGGCAGAAACCTGAAGTGCGGCTTCAGCCGAACAAAACTTTGAGTTTTCTACGTATCTGTAGTGTGTCGTGACCATATGTCAATGAATGGAGCTACAGTGGATTTATGAAATCGCTTCAATCATTTGTAATAGCTCTCTATTTTTCCTTCTTTAGGAAGTGTATCTTTTATTTCAATTCCAGTATCATTTTTATCAGACCAACGTAAAATTGTTTCTCCAGAAGATGAACTACATGTAAAAATTACAGTTAAATCACCTTCCCACATAATTTCTTTATAATCTTTAAGAAATCCACCAAGTAATGATAGTTGATAAAGAACTTCATTTCTTTTACTATTTATTTTTCCTGTATTAATGATATGTCCTTCTAAACTTATTTTGTCAGTAACAGATGAAGTTAGGAGAAGTAAAACATATGAAGAAATAAAAGGATGTTCAATTCTAGATAAAATATTATTTCCTTTCATTATCATTATAAAATCAAACAGTTTTACTACATAATTACCAATCAATTTTTTGTTTGATTTTCCATCATAAGTTGGATAATCTGTGCCTTCATTTACAATAATACTAAAATTCATATGCAATTGTGCATGATTTAGATGAAGCCAACCATCACCAATATTTATTTCAATTTCGGTATCTTTGTTAGGAACATTTAAATTATTTTTAGTTCTCTCTTTCACAGGGAATGAATAGAATTGTTTACTTTAAATTTTATTCATGACGAAGTCTAAGATTGTTTTAGCAGTTACTGATGTATTAAGGAAAAAATTTATTCGCGTCAGCAAAGCAGACTTTAGTCTGCAACTAAGATATTTCTGAAACAACTGTTACAGTAGCACCATTAAAGTCAGTTAAGTTATCGTTTTCATCAGTTATATTAACTTCTAAATCTGGAATTATATCAAAAATAGGAACATCTACAGGATATTTTGGTTCATAAATTATTGGTTACTCCAAATTCTGCATTAGGTTTAAATGAAGCAATAATATTAGTTTCTTTATGAAAATGATCATTATGTTTTACATACATTCCATCAGCAAGATTAAAATTTAAATTTATAAATTCAAAAGGAATAATTTTAGGAACATCTTTAGCCACAGGTTTTTCATTAGGTAAAATAATTTGAATACTAAAACCTATCTGCTACATCCATATACAATTTTACATCACTTTCTATAACAATTCTGTTTAAAATTTCATCTGCCTAAATATATATGTTAGGCTTTTGCAAATGAATAAATTTTTCTAAATTTTTAAAACTATATTGACCTATAGGAATTTATATCGTTTCTCCATCACAATAAAGTTAATTATTTTTTGTTGTAATATTTGGTGACAAAAAAGTTTAAAAAAACCAACTGGTTAAACATTAGTATAAATATCATGTATTGGAACAGTTACTCTTTTTCTAAGTATTGAAGATTTATCACTAAGTTGAAATAATCTACTCAATTACTACTGAAAAATATTATTAAATAAATGAATAAAACTCATTGGGAACCTAAAGTAAGAATTCCAAAAAATAAGTTATAAAACAAAGATGGTAAACTTTTACTGAATTCTATTACATGTGTAATAATTCGACCAAGTGGTTGTGGAAAAACAACAATAATGAGTGGTAACTATATTTTAGACCCAGGTTGGTTAAATTGGAATAAAATTAATCATTTATATGTCTATTCAAATAGCTTAGATCAGCCAAAGTATAAAGAATTTATAAAACAATGTAAAAAAATTGAAGATAAAATTAATGAAAATATTGTTAGTTTTATTGAAAATAACGAAGAAATTATTCCTTTAGATGAATGTGAAGATAATTCAGTTGTAGTATTCGATAATTTCATTTTAGAAAACCAAGATATTGTAAGAGAATATTTTACTAGAGGCAGACACAAGGGTATAGATTGCTTTTATTTAGCTCAAGCTTTTCGAAAATACCTAAACAGTTAGTTAGAGACAATCTAAATTTTTTAAATATCTTTAGACAAGAAGATACAAATTTAAATCATATTTATCATGAATTTGTTGGTGGAGATTTAAAGTTTGATAATTTTATAGAAATGTGTAGTAAATGTTGGAATGATGAGTTATGATTTTTCACAACAGACATGACCAAATGAAGGTAAGTTTAGAAATAAAATACAACATTATGTAAATCTTTAATTATTTTCATCTATAATAAATGGACACTTTAAAAAATGATATAACATATCTATTAGACCATGATGATGGAGTTTTACCTGAACATATGAATGAATAAAAAGAAGCTCTTGGTTCCTTAAAAAATATGAAAAATCACAAAAATCAATTTATGGTCAACATTATACAAATTGTTCATGGTCTAAGGATAATGCTACTTTTAGACCAGACACATGTGGTTGTTATTATTATGATAAATGTATAAGTAAAATGCATTACCTTATTAATTTTTATAAACATTAATATTAAATGTAAACGTAAATGTTAAACATAAATGTAAACATACACATAAATGTTAACATAAACATAACATAACTAACGTTTTTTCTTCCTTAGTAAATGTTTGCAAAGTATGATGGAAACGTTGTTAAGCAAGCTAAACAAAATAAAAAGAAAGCTGAAGATTTAAAAGAACAATTTAAGCTTTGGAAAAAGCAACCAAGAACAGATATAACAATTGTAAAAAGGAAGATCAACCTGTTATTGATGCAATTGAACAAGCTAAACAAGAAATCGATGGATTAGGAGATAATGTTCACAAAGCAATTGAAGAAAACAGAGAAGTTGAAAAACAAATGATTCCATATTGTCATCAGTAAGAAGAGTTTTGAGATTTAACACCAATTAAACCATTTAAAGATTGGTCTGATGATATTCCTGGAAAATATGATTATACATTAAGTAAATCAGAAAATCAAGATGTATTAAATAAATACCAAGAAGAAAAAGAATCAAGTAGTCATCTAAATGAAACCAAAAAGATAAATGTAAGTGAAAGACTGTCAAAGTATATTAACCATAGTGAAGATAAAGTTTTTGGTTTAAAACCTGTTGGCATGTTTAAATATGTTGGTAATTTACCTGTTGAATTCAGTGTAGATAAACTAAAAATTTGTGAAAAAACATATGAAGTTATAGATGGATTAATTAGACTTTTAACTGAAAAGCAAATTACTACAGTTGATATAAATGAAAAATTCGATGGTCAGGATTTATCAAATTATGGAGATATATTATATAATTCAGGTGCATTGTATTCTGATAATAATCCAAATAAAATAAGATCAAGTAAAAGTAATAAATATAAATATTTGATAAAATAAATGGTTGATGATTATTTTCCAAACTTAAGAAGAAGTACTATAGATGATTCAGAACCAAGTTCTCCTGAAAAAAAATAGGTGAAGGTTTAATTTAAAAATATACAGATAAATCAATTGAATATGTTTGGATGAATGATGTTAGACAATTAATGGATACAATAGCAGTTATTCATGGTGAAGATCTAGCTGGAAATAAGAATTACCATTATGAAAAAGTTAGTATTTCACAAATGTTAGCATATAAATTTAGTGATCTTGTAATTGATAATCCAAAAAGGATTTCATATCTAATTATACTTTTGAATAATCTTCCACATACATTATGGAAAAGTGATAAATATGGAAAATGATTAGTAAATACTTTAATTAACAAATTGCCATTTGAAATGCATTTTCCTGGTTATAATTAATGTGGTTGAGGTACAAAATTAGAACGAAGATTAGCTAAAGGTATAAATCCATTAGATGAAGCTTGTAAAAAACATGATAATGCTTATAGAGATAATAAACAATTGGAAAAAGACATATAGCTGATAAAGAACTACAATTCGCTACAAAAGAAATAGTGTATGCCAATAACGCTTTGATTGGTGAAAAAGTTGCAGCAATGGCAGTTAGAAGAATAATGTATGGAAAACCAAAATTAGGTATGGGAATTAATTTTGATGAAAATGGTTGGGGATTATAATTTTAAAAAAAGTTTATTATATTTTTAACTATATAAATGAGTAACTTTACAATTGATTATACTCTTCTATCTAGTGGCAAAACTAAACTAAAGTCAATTAAATTTAAGTTAAGTAATGAACAATTAAATGCTATTGAGCCATTTTTAACCGATGTTCAAAAAAGATAGAAAGAAAAGAAAGTTGATGGAAATTTGCTTGTAACATTAGCTATTCCTGTTGTTAAAAAAAATTATTAAATACTTAACAAAAAAGAAAGATGGTCAAGGATTAACACAACATGAAGGCGGATTTTTACCATTATTATTAGCTGCATTACCATAATTAGATACAATTGGTTCCTTAGCTTGTAGATCTGCAGCAATTGCAAATGCAGTTATAAACAAAAAGAAAGCTGGTAAAGAACTAGAAGAACAATAAGACATAACTTAGAAATGGGAAAGAAGGCAGGAACTGGAATAAAGAAAACAAAAAATTTCAAAAAAGTATTTAATAAATATCCTAATGCATTAAGTAATTTCGATATAGAGGAACCTACTAAATGATTAAAAATTAATAAATACCATAATGCATTAAGTAATTTCGATATAGAGGAACCTACTAAACAAGTAAAAATTAAACACTTTCGTGGAGTATATATCATTGATGAATTACCAAATAAGCCATTTAAAATTGAATGTGGAATAGTTAATTTGGTTACATCTGTTAATCCTGGTACACATCAGATTTGTTATTATAAAAAAAGGATAAAAAAGTTTTTGTTCATTTATTGGTAATATACCTAAACAATTAGTTAATTATTTAGGAAAAGATGAATTATTTTACATTACAGAAAGAATACAAAATTTCGATGAAGTAATATGTGGTCATTTATGTATATTTGTTTTAAAATTACCATGTGGTAATTATAATTTTAATGATATTTTAGATTTAATAAATAGACATTTTTGGGAATAATATCAAAACTGATGAGGGATCATCGTATGATATAAGGTCATTGGAATCAAAAATTAAAAAGGATATAGAACCCAAAATAGATAATTTAATCAAACCATTTCAGAAAGAATTACATGGAATTTTTAAAATAAGTTAAACTTTTGTTGATTGTAAAGGTAGAAGAATAGTGAATATAAACGAAACAGTAAATGGCTACAATGCTGTTACTAAACAATACTTAGAAAAGGGATATGGTACAAAACCTCAATATACGAACATTCTAAAACTGCTCAATAATTATTTTACTAAAGAAGATGTAGAAAAAGCTTATTCAGAATATATCTCAAAAAACAGACATAAATCCATACTTAGAACAGTTAAGTAATCCTAAAGAAAAACTATATGATAAACAAATAATTGAATTTACTTTCTCAACAGCTAATGAACTAAAAATGTAGGTATTTGAATATCTTTTCATACTTAAAAAAGAATTATTATTCTTGCTAAACATACTAATGGATATTTCAACTTTGATGATTTTGTTATATCAGTAAGTTTAGATAATGGTGAATATCAACCAATAAATAATAATAATCTATCAATACCAGTACACACATCAAACTTTATATACGCACAATTAAAAGATTCTGTTAAAGATTCTCTTAAAACGTTTCCAGTTGATGTAAAGTTAATTTTATTTGGTGAAATAATTTAAAATTCAAAAATTTAATAAATTTTTTATCTATATAAATGGAAAATCATACTTCACATGACTATCATATTTACTGTTTAAAGTGAAAAAAGTTTACTGATACTCAAATCCACTTAGAGTAACAACTAAAAATGAAAGAATTGAAGGTCTTTGTACAGCTTGTAAATCTAAAAAGAGCAAATTTCTTTAAAAAAATTGTAAATGGTGAAGGTCTAAATAATAATATTCATGAAGAAATAATTAACGAATTGCATAAACCAATGAGAAAGAATTTTAAAAGAAGAAATATTTCTTTTGGTATAGATGACGCATGGCAAGCTGATTTAGTTGAAATGGATTCTGGTATTTTCAAAGGAATTTCAAAAATAAACAATGGTAATAAATATTTAATAACAATTATAGATGTGTTTTCTACATATGCTTTTGCTGTACCTATTAAAGATAAAACAGCTAAAAATATAGCTTTTCAAAAAAATTTATTGATAGACCACCAAATAATTTACAAACAGATAATTGTAAAGAATTCTATAACAAAGAATTTAAAGAAATAATCGAGAAATGTAACATTAATCATTATTCAAATTTTTCGGAGTTAAAAGCATCTGTTGTTGAGCAGTTGAACAGAACACTTAATGTGGAAGAAATTTGCTTTACAAGGATATTATAAATGGATCAATCTAGTTAAAGATCTAATTGATGAATATAATAATACAAAACATACTACAATAAGATTGAAACCAATAGAATTAAATGAAATTAATTTTAAAATAACTAATATGGTCTCTAGTCGCAGACTAAAGTCTGCTTCAGCTGACGCTAATGAATTTGACACTAAATTCAAATAAGGTGACAAAGTGAGAATTAGTAAACTTAAGGGTTTTTTGAAAAAGGATATACAGCTAATTGGCCAACAAGGTATTTAAAATTGGAGAAGTTATTCATTCTAATCCAGTTACATATAAATTAAAATATATAAAAGGAAATTTTTATGGACAAGAGCTACAGAAAACGAAATATCCAGATGTATACTTAGGTGAATAAGTTTTAAGAAAGAAAGGAGGTAATGTTTATGTTAAATGGTAAGGTTTTGATAATTCGCATAACAGTTGGATGAATAAAGATAAAGCTATTTTATAGTAGTTTAGTTTCATGATAAATTACCAACAAAAGATAAATTTTCTAGTAAATTAAATGTTTGTGACGTGTAAGTGATGAAGATTATGAACATGCAAAATTAGTTTTGGAAAAATTCAATATTAAAAGTCTTGGTGAATATCATGATTTATATCTTAAAATTGATGTATTATTGTAAGAGATGTTTTTGATAATCTTAGAGAAACATGTATAAATACATATAATTTAGATCAATCTTGGTATTTTACAGCACGAGGATTATCTTGGGATTCAATGTTAAAAATCACTAATCAAAAACTTGAATTATTATATGACTATGATATGCTTCTAATGTTTGAAAAAGGAATAAGAGGTGGAATTCCACAATTTTGTAAAAGATATTTAAAAGCAAATAAAAAATATTTAAAATATTTTAATAATAAAGAAATATCAAATTATGTAATGTATCTAGATGAAAATAATTTATATCATTATGCTATGAACCAATATTTACCATACGGCGGATTTAAACGGGATGAACCAAATTAAAAGACTTCTACAACAACAAGTGAAATGTCAAACAATAGTTAAGATGGACAGATATTTGAAGTAGATCTAGAATATCCAAAAGAATACATGATTTTCATAAAGATTTACCACTAGCCCCAGAATCAAAACTTGTCCCAGTTACAAATGAAAGTAAATTAATAACTAATTTAAACAATCTAATTAGTTAAAGAAGTATATAGATCTGAACTCACAGTTAAGGACAAAAGCCACAAATGATTTTGAAAAAGATTTCTATACATTTTTGAAAAATTTAGTAGTTGGTAAAATAATGGAAAATATAAGAAATAGACAAGATAATAAATTAGTTTCAGATAGTAAAGTATGTGATAAACTTCTAACTAAGGCAAACTTTAAACGTAGTTCTATATTTACTGAAAATATAGCTGCTACTCATAAGAATTAAACTAAAATTATATTTAATAAACCTATTTGTTTTGGATTGAGTACACTTGATTTATCTGAAGAATTAATGTACGATTTTCGCTATAGAGTTATCAAATCTAAATATGGCGATCATATTGAATTATGTTATCAAGATACAGATAGTTATATTTACAATATAAAAACCGAAGATATCTACGAAGATATGAAATCAATGATTGATTATTTTGATACAAGTGATTATCGAACAGATAATATATTTAACATTCCACTTGTAAACTAGAGAGTTGTTGGTTAAATGAGGGATGAATGGAATGGAATAATAATGGAAGAATTTTGTGGTTTAAGAGCAAAGCTGAATGCTTATAAAGTTGGTGACAAAATAGAAAAGAAATCTAAAGGAATTAAAAAATGTGTTGCTAAGAACAAAATAAGTTTAGAAGATTATAAAGACTGTTATTTAACAATGTAGACAATATAGAAAATTTAATTTAATTAAAAGTAAGAAATATGAAATATATGCAATTCAAGTAAACAAAAAAGCTCTGTCCTCATGATAATAAAATATATGTTTTAGAAAATAGAATAGATACATTACCATATGGTTATTACTCATTACTGAAAATCTGATAAATAATTATTATATATAAATCTAATAAAATTTTTTCTATATAAATGGAGACTATAATCAAGAAGCTTAATGATGTTAGTGCCTCAAAAGGGATAAAAAAATAGCTGAACTAGAGATTAATGTTTTATATAATGTTACTGACTGTGAATATTTAAATACTAAATATGGAGAAAAAATACGTATGGAACTTAATAATGATTTAAAATTTATCGTACCAGATAGATATTACAAATTAATTAATCCTTGGCAACTTGAAATAATTAAAAAAGGGCAAATGAAACTGAAATATAAAGGAATGAAGAAACTTAAAAATGGAAGTAATGAATTTCATGATACAGAATTCGTGATGTGAAATTTTTAAAAAACTATTTTTCTAATTATTTTTATTTCATTTAAATGGACAACAATAAGCGTCAGCTAAAGCAGAGTTTAGGCTATGCCAAGCCACAATTAAGACAGTGTAGTGAATGTATGATTACAAGCAGCATTGACGAATTTTATAAAGATAAATAACGAATAGGTGGATATACATATGTATGTAAAGAATGCTGTAAGGAACATAATAATATTAGAATTACTTGTAAATGTGGTAGAACTGTAAATAAGTCTTCATTCAAAAATCATTTACAATCAACAGGTTATAATAATCTTAGGCTGCTATAGTAGACAGTAAATAATTTTAGAAGACACGTTTTTCGCAATAGTCAAAAATAGGATAATTTTTGGAATGCAAAAAATGCCTCTTTTAAAAACTCTTTTTAAAATAGTAGTTAATTACGTAATATAAATAATTACATTACTTTCATCTATAGGAAATGTATATGAAATAAATGATTTTTTACGATAACTGTTATATTATTTTATTATATTATATTATATTATATTATTAGGGAAAAGGGATAGTAGTTTTTTTTTAGGTTCTAGTTCATTAGATCAATCTTATGGAAAATAAAAAATTGTGTTAACAAGTAATTTTTTATTTTTTATAAGATTGGTCTAGTGGTCCAGAACCTACAAAAACATCCTACTTACCTAGAGACACTTTCACCCCAGAACTCTGCGCCGCAAAGGATTTTGAGGCGCACATCACACTGAAATGTAATGCACGGCAATGGTACTTTCGAGCCTACGCCATTTCGTTAGTTCTCAGAGACCAGTTAAAGGAAGAATTGGTTCACCCATTTGCAGTTGAAGTTTTAGGATCTATTCCTTTTAGTAAACGGGCTACCCCATTAGTTATAGTGTGAAATCCATTGCGAAAGATCCCCCGATGCGACTAGTTTGAAGTAACTGTCAATGCCCAGTCAGAGATTTAGCCTATTCCGAAGCCGGAAGAATTACTGACAATATTAGAAGTTGGGAACTTCTTCTCTGAAATAGACCTAGCGGATGCATATCTCCAACTTCGGCTTGATGCAGAATGTCAACAGTTTCTTACACTTAACAGACCACACAGACTTTATCGTTTGAAATGCCTAATGCTTGGTACAGCAAGCGCCCCATCCTATATTCAATGGTTCTTAAAACAATTAGTACTCAATGTGGATGGAGACATTAACTCTTTAGACGACATCATTGTAACAGGGAGAATCACAGAGGAACACCTTCGCAATCTGAAATCTTTATTCAGCATCTTAACGGAAGAAAAGAAAAATATTTTTTCTGGCCCAAGATTGAACATCTCGACCACATAATTTCGAGGTCGGGCATTAGTCCTCTGAATAAACATTTCGAAGCCATAATCGAACTTTCCAGACCAACAGCGCTTAATCAGATTAGGTGGCTTCTGGGGAAGATACAGTGTTTTCAAAAGTAGTTACCCGCAGCAGCAACAGAAACAGTCCCCTTGCCCCATTTATGCAGAAGAGGGATGCCTTTCCAGTGGATACCAGCTTGCGAGCGTGCCTGCCACAGGCTGAAATCCCAGTCGTTGCGGGCCCCGTGCTTTGCACCATTTGATCCAACAAACCAGATAGTTATTGCGACAGACGCATCTGATACAGGCGTCGGAGCAGTCTTGGCAGACAGGGAGGCGGATGGCTCTGAGCGCCCTGTGGCCTATGCATCGAAAATATTGACTGACACCCAACGCAGGTACTCCCAAATAGAGGAAGAAGCGCTGGCCACCATCTTCACATTAAAGAAATTGCAAGTTTTTGTTTATGGCACCAAGTTTCACCTTGTCACAGACCATAATCTGCTGGTCTTATTCAGCGCTGTAGTAAAAATTCCTGACACGACTCCTCACCACCTCCCACGCCGAGTGTTATTTACTAGTATGAGATTCATTTCTGCAACACGACTGAGCATGCCAACGCTAATGGCATCTCCCGCCTTCCATGGGGACCCGATCTACCGATGAACAAAAGAAGAAATTGTGTGTTTTTCCATCGACGAAGAAGCAGAAGCCGTCGTAGATTCTCTTCTCATTACCAACTCCCGGGTTACAGGCGCATCCGGTAACGACTAGGTACTCCAACAAGCCCGGAGTCAGATACTTCACAGGTGGCTCAAATGAAAACTTCCCAAGGCTTCCATCAGTTCCTTAGTGCTCCCGTAACTTCTTTAATGCCCATCAGCTCAACTTGATCGACGGAGTAATCGTTTCTGACGAGGGACACCCACAAATAGTCATTCCTTATTCTTTACCTCAGCACGTCCTACAACTACTTCACGAAGATGAGAGGGGGGATCCCGAGCTCGACTCCTGGCTGGCATGGCCTTGCATGAAGCAGGAGACTGCCAAAGCCAGCAGAAAGCCCCATGACGTTCATTTGTTCTTGGCCACCATGTGATCGCCTATGGGAGAGGGTACATATTGATTTTGGAGGGTAGTGTTTAACGCCATGTTCTTGACAGTAGTTGATGCTTCCTCCCGATTTCCGTACATTGTCCGCTGCAATGGCACATAAACCACCAACACCATCACACCCATAGAGAAAAAGTCTTTACACTGAGGGTCTGCCGGAACAACAGCAGTCCACAATTCCGTAGCGAGGAATCTCGTGGTTTCAGTGTTCAGCGTAGCATTCACCACATTCGAGCGCCCTCCCCCCCCCCCCCTCCCCACCATTCCATCCACAGTGTATGGAGAAACCGAGAGGATGGTCTGCACTTTCAAAATTCAGATGAACAAATACTTCCAGGAACACTCCACTGATGCATCACTAACTTTTTTTCTGAGCAGTTACAGCTCCACACCCATCGGAGACAAAAGTCCTGTGGTACTTCTCCACAGTCAGTAACCCCAGACCGTCCTTGGCCTGTTCATGCCAATGCCACGGCCCACGCCACCAGTTGCCTGCTTCCAAGTTCCTCCCACAGACCTTGGTGTGGGAGAAAGGATTCAGCCAGAAACCAGCCTGGGTTCCGAGAGAAATCGTCCAGCACCAACGCCAGAAGGTTTTCTCCGTGCAGCTTCTGGACTGGGAGATTCTGCGACAGGTCCATCAACTTCTTCCCCACCTAGTTTCCCAACAGTCTTTACCGTCCCCCTCTCTTCACCACCGTTACCAGTCACCTACTTCTCATCATACCTCAGGCCACACAGTGAGTGTAACACCAGACTTATACATGCCTTTTTCCCACACCCAACTGACCAACACTTCACCCAAACAAGAGTAACCTACCCCAGACGTCGCCCAGCCCAGAGACTGTCCTTCCCGGACTACGAGATCTCGACCGGTTACCAGTCACGAATAAATCCGGATGAGGATGAAGACATGCCACTGCGTCCTCCGGCTCATTTTGCTCCGCTGCAGAGGTCCACACCAAACAACCTTCACCCACGGCCGGGGA
The DNA here is from genome assembly GCF_021461385.2 of Schistocerca piceifrons. Taxonomy (NCBI): domain Eukaryota; kingdom Metazoa; phylum Arthropoda; class Insecta; order Orthoptera; family Acrididae; genus Schistocerca; species Schistocerca piceifrons. Next base: position 408,173,778 of record NC_060139.1, read on the forward strand.
GTTTTCGTCCGTATGCTCCTGCACCCCGAGTCACTAACGTCGTTGAGGGCTCGGAGAGGGACCCCATGAATGTGGCATTCACTCGCAGCAGATGCTATCCCGCTCTTCCAAGGGGTGAGGTATCCACCACCGTTAAAGCTCGGCTCTGAGCATCGGCACCCTCCATTACGCGAAGCCGAGAAACGCACCGTTGGAAGCAAATCCTCGTGCGCGGCCCGCTGTTAGCATTGCAACTGTCTTAGCGCGAGCGCGATTCAAACCACAGCGATTGGCCACGCATAACACTAGGAGATTGGCCGCCTAGAAAATACAGCGACCCGAGCCGCCGGCTCCATTAACTTTGGAGCCTTATTTTGCGTCACTACTGACGTCTACAAGCCTGTTCTCATCGTGTTATGTCCTACTCCACAACTCGGGAGTGCTTCGCTGAGGTGGACCTGCTATTCGACCTTGACTTGGCTGCGCTCAGGAATTAGAATCCGAATGAAATACTGGAGCTTGGACTTCAACATTCACTAGGCTTAGTACGCCGGAAATCAGCATTTGCCTTGCACTTCCTGGATACTGGTAACCACCATAAACTTGTATAATTATCTATAAAGTGTTCATCTCCAACTTGGCGCTTGGTAACAGAAATATTTGTATTATTGTTGTGTCAAGGTGAGATATATATTGGGTTATTCCTGGTTATAACATTTTCGTTCCTTCAATGGCGTATGATTGCGGTGATTATACAATCACCATAAGTCATAGAGGGGCCTGATGAAGGTGGAGAGGGCCTTCGAAACCCATTAGAATTAAATAAGTAATAAGTACGGATAAACAGCTGACGATTTTATTCATTACTTTACATATTTTTATCACCTGCTATCTCACAACGCATTTGAGGTTGAGAATGGAGGTACGAAAACTTATTTTCTCTTGGTAAGATTGTTTTTCACTGACAGCGCGCTATTGGATGGTTTTGTCCAGCTGCCTCCGGAGGTCCCTGACGATGAAGATGAGGTCATGGTAGCGCAGCGCCCATGTACTGGAGAATTTTACCTTCTTGCCTGCTAGAGTACTGAAACGTTAGGGAGCTAGGTGGTGCGCCGGTAAGCTGCTGGGCCTTAATAAAAACCACAAACCTTAAGCTAATTTATATAAATATGTAAAACTCCAGATTGTAGAAGGAGCTTTTATCATTTCGTGTAGGATATCACACTTCCGCAGTATCAACAGGAAACATTTATTTTGATCATATTGGATTTAATTAAAATAACTCCAACCAAAAGTTTTTATTAAGCTCACTGTTAAGAACTTTGATGTATTTAAATGAATTCTTCAGCCAATTGAAACTAATAAAACTCAATTATGAAGAATGAATTTTTAGACAGTAAACTTAGAATGTGTACAAGATGTTCAGAAACCGTTGCTGTGCAAGTTCTGCTGTACAAAGTGAAACTCCCTCTTACAGTGCGGGTAAGCGAATCACCTTTTCAAGGCCTTTACAATACTGTGAATAAGCTACATGTAATGCACAAAATTTATATAAGCACACACACAGTTAACACACATACGCAATAAAAAACCCGTCCTAACTTCAAGAGCCGAAAGTATTTAATACTTGGAAGACAGTCTCTAATTTGAATAAATGCATGGTCTCTCACGGAATTAATAAAATCTTCTCGGTCTTCTAGCAGGGCCAGGTAATTAAATTCCAATGAGATTTCGACCGAACTCTTCTCAGCCGTTGTCAAGTTGTAAATGACTGCCGTGTCGCCCTAGCCTCACCTTTCTATACACACGCTGCTGGCTGTGGCGTCACTGGTGCTCACATCTTAACCAAATGTAGTTTTCCTTCTGTGTCCATCGCGCTAGCTTCAACCTCGCGATGGCTGGGTCCCAGGCTCCGCTGAGCTCCTAACCGCTATCCTTACTGATGGTGTTTCCAAATATTTTTATTTCTGCAGCTTCTTTATATCGCTTTCTCCAAATTCCCTCCGTCCTCATAATGCCAGATGTTTCATCCAACAGAATTTGGTGTCGATTTTCTAAACTGTGTCCATCATAGGCTTCATGAGCGACCATATACGAGGGTTGGAACATTAATAGTGGAAACTGTTTACAGCTCGTACAAAATAGATACGTGTTTCAAAGTTGTACTGACCTTTAAAGAAGTCACCAGCATTGTGGATAACCCGTTGCCAGCGATGTGGATGTCATACGATACTCTAAGCAGTGCCAGTTGTGTTGACAGTTCGAGCGGCGCGGTCTATTGTCCGACGAATCTGTAGCAGTTCTGAAGCGATTGCCGTGAAGTGTTACCTTCAGTTTACAAATCGAGTTGAGCTTACGAGGGCTTAAGTCAGGGGAGTGCAGTAGGTGGTATAGCACTTAGCAGCCCCACCAGTGAAACAAAGAAGTAACAGCTTGCACTGTATGTGCTCGAGCATTGTCCTGCAAAACGATGCTCAGGTCCTGCAGAAAGTGTCATCACTTCTGTCTCTAAGCTGGTCGTAGGTTGTGTTCCAAAAATGAACAGCATAGAGACAGAAGTGATGACGTTCTTCAATTATTTGTTGGCTGTATTCCAATCTCCGTCTTCCTCTACATTTTCTACTCTCTACAGCTGCTTCTAGTACAACAGAAATTATTACATGTTGTCTTAAGGAGATGTCCTACCGCCCTGTCTCTTCTTCTTGTGTGTGTTTGGCATATATTTTAGACCGTTCATTCCATTCAACAGGCACTGTCATTCTTCTTCACTTTCACTTAGGATGGCAATGTCATCAGCGAGTCTTCGCATTAATATCCTTTCACCATGAATCTTAATTCCACACTTAAACCATCCTCTTATTTCCGTCATTGCTTTTTCCTTGTCTTGATTGAACAGTAGGGACGAAGAGACTACATCCCTGTTTTACACACTTTATAATCCCAACGACTCTATTTGTTCCTTCATGGCCCTTCTACAAATTGTATATTACCCTTCTCACCCATATTTTTCCCAGAACTTCCAAGACTTTGCACTATCTGACATGTCGAACTCCTTCCCCTAAGAATATGTCTTGTTTTCTCTGTAATCTTGCTTAGATTATTAACCGCAACGTTACAACTGCTACTCTGGTGCCTTTCCCAAAGCCAAACATATCGTCACCAAACACTTCCTCAATTTTCTTTTTCATTCTTCTGTACATTATTCTTATTAGCATCCTGAATGCATCAGCTATTAATGCTCGCACTTCTGGGCTCTTCCAATCTTCGTAATTGTATAGATGATGTTTTTCCCAAAGTCAGATAGTATATCGTCAGACTCATACATATTATACGCCAATGTGAATAGTTGTTTTGTTTCCACTTCCGTCAATGATTTTAGAAGTTCACATGGAATGTTACGAGGCCTTTTCGGAAAGTAAGGTCCGATCGTTCGCAAAATGCAAACCACTGTGAAAATCGAAAATGTTTTTTGCAACAGTTAGTTACACCTACCACTACTTCTCTGCATAGTCGCCGCCCCGATTTGGATATTTGTCGAAGCGTTGTACCCACTTTCAAATACCCTCGTCATAGAAGGCAGACGCCTGTGATTCCTGCCAATTCTCTACACTGGTCTACAGCTCATTGTCTGTGACATAAAATCGTTTTCATAGCCAGCGGTTCATGACAGCAGAGATGAAACTCAGGGAGAGTTAATTACAGGCTCTATTGTGGGTGATCAAGTACTTCCCATCGAAAACGCTGCAGGAGCATCTTCATTGCCCCTCAGAGTGAGGTTGAAAATTGTCCTGCAGAAGGAAACGCATGACAGCTATATTATGTGGGCTGCATGACATCAGGCGAAATCTCTCACCAGGCCCTCATACTTGGCGGGAGACACTGTTGTTCTTAGCATCTGTATGTGCTCGACGTGCGATCAGGACAGGGAAGAGTGATCTTGCGATCGACGGTCATACTAGAGGCACTGCCCAGCCCATCTGCGCAAAGCTTCATCAGATTTTCACTGTGGTTTACATTGCGCACTCCATCGAACCTTATTTTCCAAATCGCCCCCGTATTTATCCCTTCTGCCTTATTTAAGCTTAAGTCCTCCAAACGTCTTTCAGATTCTGATTCTAACACTGGCTCTGCTATCTCTTCCATACCGAGACTTACTTCTTCTTATACCTGGTCATGAGGAAAGTCCTCCTCCCCATAAAGGTCTTCAGTGCACTCTTTCCACTTGTCCGCTCTCTCCTCTACATGCAATTTCCACTGCACTCTTAATGTTAGCGCACTTACTTTTAGTTCACCGAGGGTTGTTTTCACTTTTCTGTAGGCTGAGTCAATCCTTCTGACAATCATTTCGTTTCTCGATTTCTTCACATTTTTGATACAGCTATTTTCCTTTAGCTTCCCTCCACTACCTACTTACTCGTATTTCATTCCTAAGTTACTTGTATTTCTATATTCCTTAAATTACCTGAACATTTTTATACTTCCTTCTTTCATCGATCAGCTGAGGTATATCTTCCGTTACCCATTTATTCTTCGCAGTTACCTTCTTTGTCCCCACATCCTCCTTTCCAACTTCTGTGTTTTCCTCTTTATATGTCCATTTCTCTTCAACTGAATTGCCTACTGAGCTATTCCTTATTGCGATGTTTATCGCTTTAGAGACCCTCAGGTGCACCTCTTCATTCCTAGTACTTCCTTCGGCATTGAATGTCCCTGCTGGACTCTTGAACTTCGGCTTATGCTTTATCGACACAGAACTGTGATACGAGTTTATATCTGCTCCTGGGTACTCCTTACAATCTAGTAGCTTATTTTGCAATCTCTGCCTGACCATGATGTAACGTAACTGAAATATTCCCGTATCTCCGCGCCTTTCCTAAGTATACTTCCTCCTCTTGCGACTCTTGAACAGAGTATAGATGTTACCGGCTGAAATCTATTACAGAACTCAATTAATCTTTCTCCTCCCTCATGCCTAGTACGAAGCTCATATTCTCCCGTAAGCTATCGAAAGCTTCTTCGGAGCCAAAGGGTCCAGACAAAGGGTCAGCGTCGTAATTGCACCGTCACGGGACAAAGGCAAAAGCCCTATGGCTTCACGCCAGCACTGTAGGCTCTGTTAGGTGTACGTGACCTGAAGCAGTGCTTAGCCATCCAGCGATCGTCGAGGGAGTGCTGAAAAGTAAAGCCTTCGAATGCTTAATGTGAAAACTGTTACAGATATTAAAAAGAAACCAATTATTTTTAACATTCTGCAGCTTTATTCTTCATGTTGACACATTTGTTTCGCATAATAGTCACCTGGCGATGAACACACCGGAGACCCGTTTGTTGATACCATCGCTGTAGAATGTTTGACTTTGTTGACGGAGCCACAACATCACCTCTGTTAGCACGGATTCATCACAATCAAAGTGTGAATGTCGAAGGAGTTCTTTTAATTTTGGAAACAGATAAAAATCGGCTAGGACCTTGTCAGGTCCGTGTGGAGAATGATAGACGACAGTGAACCAAAGGCGTTGGACTGTCGCTTGCGTTTTGTCTCGCATTGCCATGCTGAAGAAGTCGGCGCTCCACGTATGAACAAACTCTTAGATTTAGAACCTCGATCACAGCAATCTTTTTCTTAACCACCGCTGTGTTACACACCACATTTCGGAACCCAGTAGCGGCAGAGACCTGCAAATATCTAGGCTTGAAGATTAGAGATGTAGAATGTTAATATTGTTTGTTTTTAATTTTTCGCATAAAAAATTCGGTAGCATTGCTTTTCAGCATGCCCTCTTAAATATGCCTCATATTTAAACATATGTAGCCTGGCAGTCACCCTCATCAGTGACATGTCTTCGCTATAATACGAGCTGACATCGTTTTACAAGCAACCACAATGAGATTTGGCCTCAACTTGCTGCAAGCCTACTGCAGGCTCTGATTCCACTGCTGTGGGACTTAACCCGTTCCAGCTGGTGTGGCAACACCAGGTCTACTTCCAGGTAATGCCAGCCTCTTAATCTGGGCAGTAGCAGTTTGAGATCAGGGAGGTACAGCTGTCTAACTACTTTTGCCTGTTTGAGCACACTGTTAGGTGACCCATGTATTTTGAAGAGTGAAATGAGACGTCATGATGACAGTATATTTCTTTAACTTCTTTATTATGGCCCCCGGTCTTAGAACATCAGGAACAGCTTGGTGGAGGCGTCCAGATACCTCTCACGCGAAACAATAGATGTCCGGCATTGCTGACAGTCCAAAGAGCTGCGCCGAGCATGGACTTCACTGAATACCACCCTCACCGATGTCACCATCTATGATGGTAAAGACAGCGAGTTAGCGCAGCTGATGATACCACGTAGGTAGCCATAACTTCCCTCCAGCGAGCGGGCGGCTCTCTGCTCCAGCGGCGGCTGTTGTCATGACTCAGGGCAGGTCTCTGTATTGCATACGGGGATGCCACTCAGGGTGTCACAGGCTTGTGGTGTAGGCTGTGATACTGTGACGAGAATACTTTAGTACTCAAACGACTGAATACTTATACGCTCCTGAGTACGTTCGTTCACAGTTTAAGACACGTACTCTAAACACTCCTGTTGTGACAAATGAGGAAATACTTTCTGTTCTCTATTTGAGTATAGGAGTGTCGGGTTTTGCTATATCACTCCCAGCTGGCTCTGCATCATAGCGCCTGTCTGCCATGTTTTGCTTCGCAACGCATAACACTCTTGCATGCCTGCGGCCGGCTGTTTTGGAACTTACTTCCACTCTGGCGATTTTTTTGACCGAATAAGGTCGTATGCTAATTGCCCTTCTTTTTTATCAAGTCTCGGTCGCTCGGGTCGATCAAGCTAGATTAAGCTTTACACTAGAGTTCCTGGCGAATGGCCCTTCCGGGCCTGTTTCGCTTCTTAAGAATTACTCTAACAATTGGTTTTTTTAACCCTATCACTTCATGTTACACATTTCTACAAGGCTTCTTCTCCTGGTTCTTAAACACCACGGAACTCTTTTCATTACTACGATTTTTGCACAACGACTTCTAACTTTCTACTCCAAACCTGCAAGCTAAAATGAATCAGTTACCCTTAATACTAGGCCCTTGTTCGTTCATCTTCCTTGTGCTGCTCGGGTTACCTAGTCCACTAAAATCTGAACGACTTTAGGGTCTGAACTCAGTCTTGTGCTTCGACTTCTACGGACCAAAACAATGACTACGCTTAACAGAAATAGTGCCCATGCGGTGGTTGGTATGACATTAGTCAATGTTGTCTCTTTTCGGTAATGATTTCCCCGGTATAAATATACGTGTTGTGCTGATGTTCCCAGACATACTCATTCCTTCTGTTGCTTCAGAAGTGTGTTTGTCGACTGCATTCATTGCGGCCCTAAAGTGTGTTTCAAGCTGATTACATTTGCGGCAGTGGGCTCCTCACGCCAATAAAAACGAAGCGGCAAAAAATTCATGTGTATTATTCCCGAAATTGTGGCAAGCTGATGGAAAGTGGGCCTCATTCTCTCGGATGCTGTCCCAAGTAATAATAAACCACTCCCAATTAATTCTAGCCTCTTTGCTGCCATAAGCTTCCACTGCTCAAAACAACTAGCCACTACTACCGTCTTGTCAGAGGTAGAGAACAAAAATGCGCCTCGACCTTCTGAAGATGCAATTCCAGCTCGATCACATTTTTATTGCATTCTCTTACCTCGTTATGTCCCATAAGCAATTCACTGCACAGGAATTCGGCCTTTGTCTTATTGGCATATGCGGACATACCACAACTTCCCCTCTGCAGCGTTTTCTTGACTTTGCTTCCTCCATTACTACACTGTCTTACCTTATCTTTTGACGTTAATAATAGTTGCAATGCTTTTACTCATACAAATATCTTCAGTATCCCCAACTTGACATGATATGCACAAACTATGTATCACTGGAAACGTGCTTCTTTCCTTGCTACTGGTAGAGAAACAGAAATGGAAACTATCGCTCCATTAGTTCTCACCAACACCGTGGCTACCTTGAAATTAGAAGATGAGTTTTTGTGCTCGTGTTCTAACACCAACCCCAACTCCAGCTGTAGTTCCTCTGTAGTCTCCAAAGACCCTCTGAAAACTGCTCAGGTTACAATAAGTTTACCCGTAGCTGACGTCTTACAGCCTCCCTCCTGAAGTTCTGTTACCTTGGGTACTTCTGTTTTTAGTTCCCTGATATTCTGATCAACTCTCTCTTACGTAGCTCTGGCACATCGCAGAGTAAAACTAAACTAAACTACGTCCGAACAGGCCTTGTAAGGTCCAACGGTACCGACCGGCCGCCGTGTCATCCTCAGCCCACAGGCTTCACTGGATGCGGATATGGAGGGGCATGTGGTCAGCACACCGCTCTCCCGGCCGTATGTTATTTTACGAGAACGGAGCCGCTACTTCTCAATCACGTATCTCCTCAGCTTGCCTCACAGGGGCTGAGTGCACCCCGCTTGCCAACAGCGCTCGGCAGACCGATTGGTCACCCATCCAAGTGATAACCCAGCCCGACAGCGCTTAACTTCGGTGATCTGTTACCAATGTGGTAAGGCCGTTGTCAGTTGTTGTAATAGTCATGTGTTATTCTATACGTCCTTCTATAAACTTGCAATCCGCGTAATGTGCCAATCGCTCATGGCTTTGTTCTCTTTTGCCCACTGCTTAAAGCTATTCTATAGGGTCGTCCACTCTTCGAACATCTTCCTCATCAGCAATGCCAAATATTGTTTCCTAAACTCTACCCACAGCTTCGATCCAAGCCCTCTTCCTTCATGTACGTGGAATAACCCCCCGTATGTGATCATCTCACTCCTTAACCTATCGCTTTCCTACCCCTCAATTTGACAGCTGCTCCGCAGCTGCTTACACTAATTGCACTAAATCAGCACCAAACCCCAAAAGAATATTCAATGAATTTCTCCAAGGCCTTCATCCATACGGATTCCTCGTTGCTATTTCATTTACAACCTTATCTTCCTTTCCGGTCTGAATCACCTATCCCTGGAATAACGTCCAGACTCCCATGGAAAGGCTTCTACAGCCCTAAGTGCAGTAGACATTCTCGTTAGCAATTGGGTCTTTACTGTGAACGTGGTGTCTACACCTTGGTATGGCCCTCGATACTCGTCTTTCCCTCCGGTGTGTACGAAGTTGATTGCGTCGCTCACTGGCCAACTACTGTGACCTTGCCGTATGGCCCACTACTTCTCTTTACTTCTTCAGTGCTTGTGTATTTGCCCTCGTTCTCTGTTCCAACTTTATCTAATTACTCTGGCAGATCCCTTAACAGACTCTCCAGTCTTCCTTTTCTTTGTTTTCGCTATGTCGAACGATGGTGGCATTCTATGAGCAGGTACTACTTTATAGGACGATTATTCTGTATTCATATGCCGTTTTGAGATGTAGGCGGAGACGACATACTTTAAGAAGACATCCCATGCACGTCCATGTGGTATCAACACAACTTCCAGATTATCCTATGCACTCATTCAGTTCTTGCATTGGCTTGTGGATTGAGACGAGTCGTCCTCAACTTCTTAATATTCAATAACTTACACAGTTCCTTGAATAGGTGTGACGCGATGTTCGTTCCCTGGCCTTCAACTATTGCTTTTGGCAGTCAAAACTTCACCGTCTAGTTATTCACAAGTGCTCGTGCGTCTGTTGTTGCCTCCTGGTTTGGTACTGCGACCATTCTTAGGTATCTTGAAAAATGATCTACGATTGCCAGTACTTATTCCCTGCAGATGTTTCATTGAATAGACCTAAAACATCAATCCCTAGGAATTCGAATGGTTCTAATGTATGAGGTAACCTCTGCAATGCTATTCTTGTGCGACACATCTCGGCTCTCAGTGCACACTGTCGCATTTCTGCACACACTGGTTTACGTCCGCTGCCTATTCTGCGACTAATACCTTTCTCCTGCTCTTGTGTTGGTGGATCTGCAACCTCCATGACCTGCTGATGTGTGATCATCAGATTCTTGTAGCACTGTCTTCTTTATCTTCACTGGTGCCACCATCTGCTGTCCCAACTTGGTTTCTCTGCGTAGACGCTCATCCTGCATAAAAGAACTGCGACGGCTTAAAATACTGCTTACATTCGTCATCCTCACTCTGTGTCGTTTACCATTCTTTATGCTCAGTACCGTCAATATACTTTTCTGCTTAAGCCATGCTTCTTCGTTTATGCTGGACTTTGAAATCAAATTCAGTGTGTCTTACTACCCATATCATCTCCTTACTAGAAGGATCCTTTAACCCCTATAACTATTTTAATGTCGTGTGATCTGCTATCACTCTAAACATTTTACTGTACAGATAATATTTGAAATATGCAAGTCCATAAATTTGGCTTAACATCCCTTTCTCAACTGTGAAATAATTTCTTCCTGCAGATTTTAGTAGTCTTAATGCGTGAGGTACCGGGTGTTCTCCGCCTATACCTCTTGTGACAATACACAGCCAAGTGCATCGTTTGATGCATAACATTAAGAAACAAATTCTCTATTAAAATTCGGAAATATCAATAGCGGAGGCGGCCAGGGTGGCCGAGCGGCTCTAGGCGCTTCAGTCCGGATCTGTGAGACCGCTACGGTCGCAGGTTCGAATCCGGCATCTGGCATGAATGTGTGTGATATCCTTAGGTTAGTTAGGTTTAAGTAGTTTGAACTTCTCGGGGACTGATGACCTTGGAAGTTAAGTCTCATAGTGCTCAGAGCCATTTGAACAATTTTGAACCAATTTTGGAGTCAATGTTAAAGATTCTTGTAGCTGCTCAAAAGCATGCTGGCGCTTCTCTGACCATACAAATTTAGTACGCTGTTGTAACAACGGTGTCAACGGTCTGGCAATAACTGCAAATCCTTTTACGAATCAGTGATAATAGTTCGTGACTCCCAAGAATAATTTCACCTCCTTTACAGATTCTGGTATAGGAAATTCACGTACAGCTCTAAATAATCTTGGGTCTATCTTAACCCTATGTTTACTAATGATATGACTTAGCTATGCTACCTCCCCCATCACAAAATTACACTTTTGTGTACTCAGTGCTATCTTTGCTGCTTCTAACCTTAGAAATAGTTCCCTTAAATGCTGCATATGCCGTTCGATATCACATCCATAGGTGATTATGTCATCGAGATACACCTAGCACTGCTGTGGTTTTTGAACCTCATTGTACTCTGTTCAACAATCTCTGGAACACTGCTGGTGCATTTTTTAATCTGAGTGGCGTTCTTCTGAATTTATACTATCCCCCGGAAAACGCTGTTTGGTGTCAATCCTGTGGTGCAGACTCTATGTGAGGGTAATCAATCTTGAAATCCAATACTGCAAAATCTTTTAATTGTCCTAAATGCTCCAAAACTTCCTTCATCTTGGCAAACGATAGGGTTCCGTTATGATTTTCGCATTTAGTTGTCTGTAATCATAGCAAAACCTGTATTTTCATTTTCCATCCATCATCAGGTTCATTTTATTGGCACGAAGACTACTTCTGCCCCCCTCCCCCCCTAAAGGTTACTTTCTTCAGTTAATCCATCTTTCAGCTGTTGATCGATAAATACCTCCAAAATTGGCTCTAAGTACCTAGGTGGTCTGTAACAGAATGGTTATTCATTTGATATGTGATCATTTGCTGTTATTATACAGTGCTGTGTGTTATTTGTTGCTGGTAATGGCCCTTTTCGAAAAAAAGAAATAAAAAGATCGCATACTTTTGTACACGGCTGCACGTTCAGAGACCGTGAATAGTTACAATTCAAAGAAAACAGCTCTCGGTCACTATTTTTAACGAATTTCGTTAAAAATTCGTTAAAAATAGTGACTGAGGGCTGTCTTCTTTCACTTTTAAATCCTTAAATTCCAAAAGTAATTTTTTCCATTACTTTCCAGTTGCTTCCCTCTAGGTACTTCACTTTTCCTCATAATGCAGTTTCAATGGCCTTCGGCGATTTTCCATGGCATCCACCCCTTGTTCCACATTCTCCTTCCTCCTGGATATGCCATAACCTCCTGGTTACCCCATTATCAATCCCATGTCCACTGCGCTAAAATTTATCAATAGAAACAGGTACCTTCTTTTTCACCCTTTTTTGTACACATACAGAACCTCTTTTAACAAAGCGACAATCTGATCTAATAGTTCATTCTATTCTAACGGTTTCACCACACACAAAATTCCTACGAGCAAGCTCGACTCAACACTGACCCAAAGTGATTTCCCAGTACCTTTAGATGCACAGTCTAGAGAACAAGTCTGAGTGTGAACATTCACGATTTAATCTGTTCATCTTTCGCGACACTGACTATGCCTTCTTACAACTGTAATATTTTTCCATCCAGTTCCACCCCATGTTGCTGACGATCGATTATGGCACAATGCTGATACATGAAGTGTAATTGTTGTAACCGCGACAGGGACTTTAGCGGGTTTGCCGCTAACGAAAACGCGGCGGGACCGATGGGAGCGGCTCGTGAACAAACAATACGGACGAACGGCAATGGAAGGACAAGCACGATGACAGACAACCAAGCAAGACACCAAGATCAACATCAAAATTCTAAGCAACGGGGTCACAAGAGACGACCTCACGAAATCAAGCCAACGCCCACTCGTAAACGGGAAGTAATCACACGCAACATAAACATGAAGTCAGTAAGCGAGATGTCAACTGAATCAACACGAATACCAGACTGCGTCGCTGAGTGAGATGCAGCCGCCTAAATACACAACAGGGGATGTCGCTGTTGGCTGCTGGGACCACGTGCTCCACAGTGGCGCCCTCACGTTAGACTCATGGCCAGGAGTGCGCGCAGGCACGGCTTACGGCGCTACTGCTGCAGCGACCTCTGGTGGTCATCGAGCTCCATGCCGTCTGGCGCGGATTCGAAACCTGCGGCGCTCGGTACCAGAATAATCATAGAATCATTTCACACCCCTCTCTCACATATGTCACCGTCTCTACGCATTGTTTAAATTGAACCATATCCAGGTGAAAGTCTATGTCCACTGATCCTAATGCTGTGTCTTCTTTATCTCCCACTACACACAGTCTGTACCGTAGTGGGTTCGATTGCTTACGTTTCATCAGATCATTACTGGCGACCGACACATGCGCTACTGTGTTCAACAATATCCAGCAACCATTTTCTCCGACTGTTCCTCTCATCACACAATCCACCTCTTCATACGATTTCGTAGCAAACAGTCTTACTGGGGATGACCGTAGGTAGACCTGGGGATCCCGTGGGAGTTTAACACCTTATTATTCCCTGGTCCTCTACTTCTAAACCTATTACTTCCTCTTACTTTATTCATAACACCCCGAACTTGGTGACAATGTCTCCTTACATGCCCCACTCGCCTAAAACTGAAACATATCATATTATCTGCAAACACTGCATTCCATTCGACAAATCAATGTCATGTTCTATAGCTAACCGCACTGCTGTGCCCAAATCAGTCGGACCCTCTGCTTGTCCATACATATCTTGACATTTCCGCATGCTACCCTCTCAAAAAGCATTGAGAGCTCCCTGCTCAGCTTCATGCAAAGTAATTTAATTGACTGTAGCATCCTGTCCTAATTCAAAGGTACAACCATTAAGTTTCCTTATCCCATTTACAAACTGTTCCACACTTTATGTATTTCTCTCGGTCATTATATCTAATTGTTCCCTACAGCGTCTGGCACTACTTCGTTTCGTTTATCTCTGAATTAACATTCTTTAAGTTCTTCGAATGTTGTGGCTCCCTTAAGAGTTTATGTGTGCCCTAAGTATGTTTTAGTTTCTCCTGTTAACCTCTGTTTTGCAACATTCAATAATTCCTTATGATACCAACCTTCCATCTCAGCCAGACTTCCAAGGTCTCGCACAAAGGGCAGCCTATCCTCAGTTGCCTTACCAGAACAAGGAGCAATTAAACTTGCGACTGACAGATCTACACCCCGTTGTGATGATCGCGATTCCACCAACCTACGCAGTTCTGTATTGTCTGCTGTTAATTGTACTACCCTTACTAACAACATGCATAGTGCTTTCAGCTCTGACACACCTTGCATCAATGGTTCTACCAGAACTTCTTCCTTGACAATACTAATTTTGAGGAATAACATTCACAAGACAAGAAAACAAAGTATGTTAAATTAATTCTTATGCCTAGTCATGAGCCATCTCGACTCCCACCATTGCTTAGCCACATGGCCCTAATGTTTATGTGTATAACATTTTACTGCAACTGATTCCATACATGGCGCTGAGTAGCTCTCAGGTTAACACTCTGCACATGTAACAGGCACTAACCAAACGCGACTTCCGTGATCTCTAAAACAGGACTAATCCACTAGTTCTCTACCTGCAATAAGATCTACTTTGCAAAATGCATGACCATCAAACGAGACGTTGCTCTAACAAGACGACATCAATTATCTGACTCCAGGGTTAGACAACCCAAGGATTGTAACCCATGGAGAGTGAAATGAAACGTCAGGACGACATAAATTTGTTTAATTCACATCTTTATTCCAGCCGTCGGCTGCAGTACATCCAGAAAACCTTGGTGGAGGCTTCCATTTGCCCTTCAAGTGAAACAATAGTCGTCCAGCATTGCTGACTGCACATAGAGCAGGTCTGAGCATGGCGGCACACGAAAGCCACTGTCAGTCACCTCTCCAGCTGGGACCATGACAGCAGTATAGCAGCACAGCTGGCAATACTACTGAGGCAGCCGTGACCTTCCTCCAGCAATAACGTCGTCGATAGCCTCAGCTCTCATCAGTAGGCACTAATGCTGAGAGCTATATTCCTCCACGGGGTCATTAGTGGGATTATGCGACTCGCGTTGTGTCCTGACCTGAGCCACAAAACTACAACTGGATAGTGCACATTCATTGCCACACATATCCGTGACTGCGGCTTAGCTGAGCGCTGGCGTCACAGCTTGCTTGCCTGCATTAGTGCTTTCACACCCTCTGTCGTCAGCACACCTCGGAGAGCGTTACCCCTACAGAGAGTTGAATTAATGATGTTTTCTTAAAGACTTAACAGCATGCAACCAGTAAACCGCTCGTCACCTTACCGCTTCACTACCCAGTGGGGTAGGAATGGCTTATAATATTGTAATCTTGGCTCCACCATCCACTGTAGTGACCAACCTCCCCCACCCATTACAAAATGAACACGGACATTATTAATTTTATAATTACATCACAGTCATGCACCCAGGAAACTTGTAGGTAGTTTGTTTATATGTTTGATTCTTGGCAGCGCTTTAGACTATATTGATATCAATGGCAGCACTGTGCGCCCTCTGTAAGAGACTCTATGGCTGGTCGGACTCGTAGCTACAAGTTAATAGTTAGCAGTGAAGGAGGTGTCCGCCCCCGGTAGCTGAATGGTCAGCGTGACAGACTGTCAATTCTAAATTTGTGTTCATTTTCAGCCTATTTTTTCGCGAAATGAAAACACATTAGAGAATCATGAAGCAGGCATAAAAGAACTGCGGATCAATGTTGACGAAAATCACAGCACTTTGCAAGCTAAAATAGGCTGAGTTGTATCTACCGATACGATCACGCAACGTGTAAAAGATCAGGAAAACTTAAAGGACACAGTGGATACTCTAAAATTTTGTTCAGAATAACACACGGAGGAAATCAGCTCATTATCGGAAAAAGTAGCCGAACTTCCGGATCAGTTAACAAATTTATCTACGAAGGCAGATGATGATTTGAACTATGCAAGACCGGCAGCCTTTATTGTTACAGAGGAGTACAAGGACCTTAGGAAATTTCAACAAAGTCAGAATCACATTAAAACTCACCACAAAAGAGAAATGTGGGAACTGCAAGATCAGTTGGCAGACGTGATACAAGAGTTACATATTTCAGAGGATACTCGTGCTCCGACATGGGAAGAGGGATTTAGAAATTCTGAAGAGTCACAAAGTAATAACAACGGGTATTTCGGTGATTTTGAAAGGAATCGACAGGGTGCCGCGGGCCTTGAGATGGACCGCCGACACGACGTAAGAATCACAGATTTGCGAGTCGCCGAAACGATCATTTTGACTACAAAGTATTCATTACAACACGTTAATTTAAAACATTCAAATATTCCAGTAATGGTATACATCCACAAGTTTGACTTCATCAATTTTCTCATTGTTTTCTTCCTAATTGGTCATTAGCGCATAGATTAGAATTTATGTGTGGCTATTTAGAAAATTAATCAGCTGTAATACTGCGGCCGGTTTTTCGCGACTGTCACAAGAAGGAGATTTTTATCATGCCTTCCTTTCAGCATATTGGTCTCAGGATACTCAAGTTCGAGTAAAACATTATATTATAATAATGAAGCATTTCGCACAGGCGAAATTTTCCAGCCCTGTAAAATATTTTGAAAATATGTTGCATTAAAATCAGTGTTTGTCAAACCCGTACAGCCCCTCGGAACTCATCCGCATTTGCTTAATTAACATTGCCTGAAAATTTAGGACATATTATTTTGGCAGGACGTTGCAAAGATGATATCGAAGCTTTTCAGGGAGCTTTACAAGAACTGGAAATCGACACTTACAATCGCATGATGCGAAAACCGGAAAACAACAATTACAGGTCACATCGAACACAAATATGTGCCGACAGAAATAATAACCAGACACAACGAGGCTACTCTCATAATGTAGATCGTGACCAAAACATACATCACCCTTATGACAACCATAGGCAGAATAACAACAGTTACACAGAAAGGTCATTTTTCCGTTGGAATGACTATGACAGAGACAAACGTAGAAACAGACAATATGGCAACCAGAATAATTATTATCAAGGCAGACAAAATAACTTCAGACAAAACGGTCCACTTGGCAATTACGATTCCGAGAGAAATTTTCTACCACTTAATCGACAAGAAAGAAATTACAGAAATTACCGACAAGACGACAGACGTTATAGTCATGACGACAGACCTGAGTTTAATCAGAACTGGCGTGATTCAAATAGGGCAGAGCCCTCTCGTGAAGCTGAAATTGTAGAAATTAGACTTCCAAATCCCAGTAATGACGTACGACAACAAAGAGATAATAGACAGTGACTCGCACCGCAGACAGCCAAAACACGCACTTATGAATCTGACAACGTAGCTATCGTTACTATCAGTTAGGTGAAAACGGAAGACATGATGGACCTACTCCAGGAACATGGCACGAAACAAAACAATATTGCAAACCTTGTAATTCACATCACAGCAAATGACATAAAATTTACAGCAGTACTTAATTCTGGGTGTCCTATTTCAGTAATTAGTGAAACAGCTTTCAGTAAATTGCGCCACACTTCCTTTACGTAAGATTAAATTACGAGGTGCAGTTTTTGCAGAAAGTACAGATGTAAGCCGACAAACTAACTGTGAATTCTTATTTCAAAGCCACAGATATATCATGAATTTTCTTATTGTTCCATTATTGGCGATGGACATTCTAATGGGTGTAGACTTTTTGAAAGAGTATAAAGCAGTTTTAAACTTTCACAGCGCTGGAATAAGTTTAGAGAAAGAAGGTAAGCCAATAGCTTTGAAATTTGAAGATTTTCTTTCAAACCATGACGAGGAAATCAATCGGCTTTCTTTTGTTAGATCACGGTTAGGCAATTTCGACAGAATCTGACACTAAACATCACTTTGCAAATACTAAGAAGGATGATATTGTTAAAGTTTTAGATACTAACGTTTTAATTCAGGGGCAACAGTCTGGATGATTGACTGATCTGGCCTAGCAATATCAACCAAAATGAACTTGCTGTGCTGGTACTGCGAACAGCTGAAGGCATGGGGAAACTACAGCTGCACTTCTTCCTGAGAACATGCTGCTTCACTGCATGCTTAAATGATGATGGCGTTCTCTTGCGGAAAATTTGCGGAGATAAAATAGTCCCCCAATGGGATCCCCGGGTGGGGCCTAGTCAGGAGAACGTAGTTATCAGCAGAAAAAAGAACTGGAGTTCAATGGATCGGAGCATGGAGTGTCAGATCCCTTAATCGGTTAGGTCGGTTAGAAAATTTAAAAAGTTAAATGGGTAGGTATAAGTTAGATATAGAGGGAATTAGTGAATTTCGGTGGCAGCAGGAACAAGACTGCTGGTCAGGTGAACACGGGTTTATAAATACAAAATCAAATAAGGGTAATGCAGCAGTATGTTTAATAATGAATAAAAAATAGCAATGCGGATACGCTACTAGGAACAGCATAGTGAACAAATTATTGTAGCCAAGATAGACACGAAGTCCACGCCTACGACAATAGTACAAAGTTTATATGCCAGCTATCTCTGCATATGAGGACGAGATGATGAAAGGACTGAATAGACGTATGATGTGATACAAAAAGTTATTCAGATAATCAAGGTAGACGAAAATTTAATATTCAATGGGGACTGGAATTCCATAGTTAAAGGAGGCGAAAATTTAATAGTCATGGGAGGATTGTAATTCGACAGTACAAAAGGGAAGAGAAGGAAAAGTAGTTGGTGAATATGGAATGGGAGTAAGGAATAAAAGAGGAAGCCGCCTGGTAGAATTTTATACAGAGCAAAACTTAATCATAGCTAACACTTGATTTAGGAATCATGAAAAATGTTGTAAGCTTGGAAGAGGCCTGGAGACACTAGAAGGCTTGAGACAGGTTATATAATGGTAAGACAGAGATATAGGTACCATGTATTAAATTGTAAGATTTTTCTAGGGGGAGATGTGGATTCCGCCCACAATTTATTGGTTATGAACTGTTGACTAAAACTGAAGAAACTGCAGAAAGGTAAGAATTGAAGAACATGGGACCTGTATAGAGCGAAAGAACCTGAGACTGTACAGAATTTCACAGAGAGTATTAGGCAACGACTGACATGAACAATGGAAAGAGATCAGGAGAAGAAGAGTGGGTATCTTTGAGAGATGAAATAGTGAAGACAGCAGAGGATCAAGTAGGTAAAGAGATGAGGGCTAGTATAAATCCATGTGTAACAGAAGAGATATTGAATTTAAATCATGAAAGGAGAAAATATAAAAATGCAGCAAATAAAGCAGGCGGAAAGGAATGCAAATGTCTCAAAACTGAGATAGACGGGAAGAGCAAAATGGCTAAGCAGGAATGACCAGAGGAAAAATGTAACGATGTAGAAGCATGTATCACTAGGGGTAAGGTAGACACTGTCTACAGGAAAATCAAAGAGAGCTTTGGAGGAAAGACAACTTAGTACTGGAGGGAAGCGTGGAGGGTAAAAACTGTAGAGGGAGACTGTAGCGACTCTACCGTTTAGGATAGAGAAAGTTAGTTTTGTACGAATTTGGAGCACGAGTTATAGCTAGGTGCTGGCCGGATTGCAGTAAGTTACGCATACCAGCTATTGCGAAGACAAATAGAGGCCACAGGGACATAGAAGTGCCAGAGAGGGCGCACACAGCAGTTTCCATGGTGCAAGTTACAGGCAAAACAGGGTCACTGGCCAACCTAATTGTTATGCATACGTGACTCGAAGCGGCGTATTAGCGAAATAGAGGCATGCAGCCGAGTATAATAAGGTGTTGTCTTCTAACGAGAGTGGTTCAAGTGTGACAGCTCTCCTGGACGGCGATGTGTGTCACACCGCTGGGCTACATGCAGCAACAGATGAGACGACAGCATTCCAGTCCAGGATGGGTCGTTGGTTCGACGCACTGAGGCCGACGTGGGGTCTGCATCCAGACAGTGGTGAACCACTCTTCAGCCCGCTACTGCAGTCAATGGTCTCTGCTCCAGACACACAACGGAGACTTCCAAGGCGAGGGCCACAGATTCAGACGCCAGATGGCGAGCGGTTGTTGCCACCGTGTTCTCAGCTACACCAGCGAGAAAGAAGCAGCAGCGGGGCCAGCCTATGACTTCCAGGGCACAGTGAGGAAACTACAAGGACGGAATGGCTGAGTCGTCTGCTGGAGCAGGCGTCCTGACGTAATCGGAACTCTGCAGCTGGTGTACAGCGCTGGCTTGACACAGTGCATAGCACTGGGTCGCTGGGGCGGTGGCCTCAGCATTGCGGGACGCTGTGACACGGTCCGAGGTGAACGGGGCGCTGTAGTAAAAACAAAAAATCATTTGGAGAGCTCGGATGAGTTTTAATACAGCACCTATTGGATCCCACACACTACATTTGGTGTCTTCCCGCTACATTTGGCCGTCCTGATACATTTGGTGGCAGAAAGTGGCCATAACTTTTGGTGTTCGAGTAGTGGACATCGTCTGTGCAGTACGACGTTCGAGCCTAATGCTTGCAGTACGGTTACAAGATGTTGTGAGTTTTGGACGTTTTCTTGCCTATTTTTTCGAGTATGGCTCCTGGCACGCCACATTTTTAGATATTTTCCGTGGGTGTAATATTATTTTGTTGTCAGAGTAAGTGTTACTATGTTTAGGGAGTAATACTGTTTTTGTAGCATTTAATAGCTTTCGTACAGGTTTGAGTATGATGATACCGAGTATAATGATACTGAGTGCGATGACACGGAGGTGTAGGAAGTCAGGTTGTTCTTGTACATTAATGTTTTGTTTTGGGACTAACTAGGAACGAAAGTAACACAACGGCTGGGTCAAGGACACGAGGTGTGGATTTTGATGCAAAAAGTATCACAATTGACAGCAGACAATAAGCAATTGAGAAGTGAATTAACATGTAGAAGTGAGTGGGAAACCGCATCTGATCAGCTGTTGTTGCCAAGGGTGCAGAGGATTGATCCAGCCGCCATGAATTTGATTATTCGGTTTTCTGGCAAGGCATCTGAGGATTGTGTTCATTTGTGGTGGACTTGGAAATTTCAGTTGCGATGAGCGGTTGGTCTGATGAACAGTTGTTACATGTAGTCAAGATTAGATTAACAGGTGAAATGAAGACATATGTAAGGTGTTCTAATGCCTTATGGAATACAGGACAGTTTAAGCAGTTAAGGGAAGGGCTTTTACAAAGGTGCAAAAAGCAGAAGAGAAGTGAATTAACATCTAGAAGTGAGCAGGAAACCGCACCTGATCAGCCGTTGTTGCTTAGGGTGCAGAGGATTGATCCAGCCACCATGAATTTCATTATTCTGTTTTCTGGCAAAGCATCTGAGGATGTGCGTTCATTTGTGGATGAATTGGAAATTTCAGCTGCGATGAGTAGCTCTGAGTACTATGGGACTTAACTTCTGAGGTCATCAGTCCACTAGAACTTATAACAACTTAAACCTAACTAACCTAAGGACATCATACATATCCATGCCCGAGGCAGGATTCCAACCTGCGACCGTAGCGATCGCGCGGTTCCAGACTGTAGCGCCTAGAACCGCTCGGCCACCCTGATCGGCTGCGATGAGTGGTTGGTCTGATGAACAGTTGTTACATGTAGCCAAGATTAGATTAACAGGTGAAATGAAATATGTAAGGTGTTCTGAGGCCTTAAGGAAGGCAAGACAGTTTATGCAGTTAAAGGAAGGGCTTTTACAAAGGTACAAAAAGCACAATATCGCTCGGTACTATAGGGAGAAGTTAAGTGCAATGCCAAAGAGACAGGGGGAGACGGTGGAGAAATTTGCGGACAGGATAAGGGAAATTAATGAGTATACTTACGAGTTGGGTCAGAGTGATGAAGCGAATAGTGTTTTGTTGCAGGAGGCCAGTCAAAGGGCACTTGTATTTTTGAGATGGTTACCGGCGCATATGTCACGGAAAATGCATTAAGGAACTCCGAAAAATTTGTATTTGGCCATTCAGCTGGCAATTCAGTGTGAGGAGGTAGACTTGGCAACATGGATACACGAGAGGCAAACAGTGTTTACGGCGAATGTGAAATGTTTTAAGTGTGGTCGTACAGGACATGTGCAGAGGAAATGTACCCAGTCACCAAGGAATAGAAGAAGGGGTGGAAATCAGCAGCGTGGAGGATGGAGAAGCGGAGATAGTAGGAGTGGACAATCCTTAAATGGCCAAGGGGGCCCAAGACCCACCTAAGGGCGAACCCGTTTAATTTTAATGCTGCGAATACGTAAGCAGAGGTGGAATGTTCAGTGGTAGGATCCGTAGGAACTAAAAAGTTCAAGATTTTGTTGGACACAGGGGCGCAGTGACAGTTGCTATCAAGAATATAATGGGACGAACGAAATTAGTCCCACCACGATATAGGTTGCATGGAGTGGGGGATAAGGAGGTCACGCCTTTGGGGTCGGTGACAGTTGACCTTCGCATAGGGGAAGTCCAATTTAATGCATGCATGGAGGTGGTACCATGGGTAAGCGAGGGCTGCAACATGATCCCAGGAGGAGGTTTCTTGCATCAACACCATGCCAAAATTGACCTTGGAAAACGAACTGTGGAACTTGGTGGAATGTTATTTCCGCTAGGGGAAAGTGTTGTCAATGCATAGCTGTCATGAGGGGCGTTCAACGTAATGAACAAACCAATTGAACGGCGTACATTAGCATTAAGGCTTAATTCGCATGAGTGTGTGTCTAGTGGCACCGGGAAGTGTGCGGTCGAATCTTCCTGTGGGTGCAGTATGTGTTACTGAACCATTTTAGGATAATGAAGTTTAGGGTTCACTGACTTGTTTTGTAAAACACAGTGTTGTACGCGTACGGCAGGGGAACGACGGGCGAGTAGTTCCCGTGAACGTGGATAATTTTAGCTCTGTAGACGCGAATTTGAGGAAAGGAGTTTTAGTAGCAAATTTGGATGTGCCAGAGGACGAAGATTGGTGTTCTAGAGGTAGACAAAGCGATCAAGCCGACAGAACTGCATTGCATGACAAAATTAAGCATTTGAAAGGAGAAGAAAGAGAGCATATGGAAGAATTATTGCGGGATTTTAAGAATTTGTTTTTTCCACAAGGACCGTTACCAGCAACTCCATTAGTTCAACATAGGATACCGGCAGGGAATGAAGCACCTGTTTACCGTAAACCATACACAGTACCGAGGTATTTTCAGCCGATTGTAGAGGATTTCATTGATCAGCAGCTTGCTGACGGTATTACAGAGCATTGTAATAGTTGCTGCGCAGAAGGCATTGTCGTTGTGCCTAAATAATCTACGGATGGAACTAAGAAATACATGTTCTGTTGTGACTAGCGATACCTCAATAATAAGACAGTAACGGAAGCATACCCCATTCCGAACATATCGGAGACTTTGGCTCACTTAGGACAGTGCCAGTACTTTTCTACGATGGATTTGACAAGTGGTTATCATCAGAGGTGGCTCCAGAGGATCGTCCAAAAACTGCTTTCTCTCCACCTGGAGGCCATTACCAGTACATTAGAATGCCAGTCGGTTTAAAAAACGCCCCGGCAACGTTTCAGAGGTTGCTAAACAGTGTCTTGAGAGGTTTGAAACCACGGCAGTGTCTTGTCTATTTGGAAGATAATATAGTGTTTTCAAGTAGTACGGAGCAACATAGACAGCAATTAAGGGAAATCTTTATGAGGTTATGAGCAACTCGTTTGACATAGATCCTGGAGAAGTGTCATTTCGCTTTAGAAGAAGTAAACTATTTGGGTCATATTATCAGTAACAACGGTGTGAGAATAGATCCGAGGTTGGTTCAGGCTATAAGGGATTTTAGGGAACCGAAAACAGTTTGGAAGTGCAGTCATTCATCGGACTCAGTAATTTCTATGGAAAATTCGTGAAGGGTTTTGCAGATTTAGCACAGCCATTGACGCGATTGTTACAGAAGGGTGTGAAATTTGAGTGGACAGAAGAGTGTCAGCAAGCGTTTGACAAACTGAAAGAAGTATTAACGTCAAGTGGGGTTCTTGTGTTTCCATATTTTGAGAAGGAGTTTGCACTAGCATGCGATGCATCGAATCAAGCTCTATCCATGCTGATGCTGAGTTTCTATGTGGATTCTCATCACCATGAATGGGACGAGTATTTGAAGCATATTGCATGAGCATATCATGCAAAAATCCATACAAATACAGGTAATGTACAGGCGAAAAATGCCGTAACCGTTTGATTTAGTGAAGCTACAGAAAGGAAGGAGTGGTGAATCTGTACATCAGTTCGCAAGGACAATTCGGCATGTTTGGAAACGGGTACAAAAGGCCAATACGAAGGCTTTGAAAAGGCAGTAAGACGCAGTGAAGCGGAAAGGAAGTTTACCGCAGTATAAAGTGGGGCAATGGGTAATGCTGTCCAGCCTCTATATACGCAAAAAGGGAAAATGGAGAAGTTCCTCATGAGGTATCAAGGGCCATACCAAGTTCTTGAAACCGCGGGCAGACCTCTCAGCTCCCGACACACGCAGGAGACTTCCGAGGTGAGAGCCGCAGATTCTGACGCCGGATCATGGGCGGTCGTTGCCACCGCGTTCTCAGCTACACCAGCGAGAAAGAAGCAGCAGCGAGGCCGGCCTACGACTTCCAGGGCACAGCGAGGAAACAAGGACGGTGACGGCTGCGTCGGCTGCTGGTGCAGCCATCCTAACGTAATCGGAACTCTGCAGCCGGCGTACAAAGCCAGCTTGACACAGCGCGTTGACCTTGGTCGCTGGGGTGATGGCTTCAGCAATGAGGGACCCTGTGACGCAGACCGAGGTGAATGGGGCACTGTAGTGGAAACAGTGAATCATTTGGCAAGCTCGGACGAGTTTTAATACGGCACCTCCTGGCACCCATCCACTACATTTAGTGTCTTCCCGCTACATTTGGTCATCTTGATACATTTGTTGGCAGAACGTCGCCATAACAGAGACCAAGAGAGGAATACACTAAACAGATGCAAAAGGATGTAGGTTGCACTAGTTATTATGAGATGAAGAGGCTTGCAGAGGACAGAGTAGCCTGGAGAGCTCCATCAAACCAGTCTGTGGACTGAAGACCACAACGACAGGGAGTGTCTGCGCCAATGCACCACAGTCTCATTCAGAGTAGTGTGCAATCCCCAATTTATAAATTGATGCTTAGCATCTTTCATGTCTAGGTCTGCCACAATGAACCAAAATCTCATTCTGAGTTGTGCGCCATACACTATTTATTAAGGCACTTTTAGCACCTTGAATGCCAGGAATGGATGCACTTGAAGCAGCTCGAAGCTTTTCCTGACAGTTATGTGACTCTAGGCAATAAGCTTGAGTCAATATACTTTCAAAAAACTTTTTCTTTGTTTGTGACCGCATTGTCAATATACATAGAATTACATAGGTTTCTGTCTTCTGTCCCTGTTGCAAGCTACCTTCTTCAGGGTGTTTTTGTTTACTGTTGGATGAGAAAACTTTGTTTCTTATATACCTGCAGACATGGCTGTTATCTGATTCTGATAGGCTGTTTAGGACGAAGGGAGGGATGTTAGAATTTTACAGGTGTTTGTACTATTTCTTTTCATTGATGGAAACTCGACGTTTTAATTGGTGTTTGCATTACTGCTTGTGACTGGTGGAAATCGGCGAATGGAAGACCAGGTGGCAGGTGTGACTGGCGTAGTTTTCCTACTTTCTAGCACTGGCTGAGGCCCGCCAGTACTCTATGTACCTTCGGCCTCTGCCGTCTCCCGCGCGCCTGCATGTGTTGCTTCACGTGAGCTGCCATCCCGTAGCGCTGTTATTGCTGGCAGCCCAGACTTCGGATGTCGGTACCCGTCTTCTCTGTTCTCATTTGCCGGTCGCTTGGCTATTTCTATTGCCTCTCTAATCTTCCTCCGAAAGTAAGAGGCTGTTTCGCCAGTACGCATGCTTCACCAAATTCAGTCTGTTTGCCGCACTCATCCTAGTGTTCTGCCACCGCTGACTTGGTATGCTGTCTTAGTCGGATAAGTCTTTCGTATTCAGATATCCGTGTGCTGATTGGTCGCCCCGTATCGCCAACATACACTAATCCACATTCGCACCTGATCTCGTAAACTCCAGCAGCATGTAGTTTGTCAACTGTATCTTTCGTTGTGCGAAGAACATTTTTTATTTTGTTGCTGCTTTGGAATATCGATGCCTGCTCGTCGGGGAATTCTGGCCATCCGTTCAGTGAGACCTTGAACATACGGTAATGGAGCGATGTTTTGTGCTTCCTTTTGCTCTCGTCTATTGCCTTCATTTTTCTTCGCCATAGTTTTATCTATTTCTTTCGTTCCATAAGCATTGGTACAAGAAATGGTCTTGAGGTTCTGTAGTTCGCTCTTCAGATGTTCCTTATCGTTGGTCCTGTGAGCCCTTTTGGTTAAAGTGTGCAGGGGGAATTCTTCTGTATAGGGTGATGATAGGAGGAGGCGTGCTGGTACCTGTCAGTACTGGTTCGCTTCCTATATACTCTGTGGCTCAATTTACCATCAGGTTCTCTGTAAACTTCCACGCCGAGGGAAGGCAGCACCTCATTCTTTTCTGTATGTATAGTGAACAGACAACAAGTTGTCACTATCAGCCTCGTAGGACTCAAGCAATCCCGCGGAACTGGTCCTTCATTGCTATTTGTTGTCTTCTGTTAGGCACCGAGGAAATCAGCGGGCTCACAAACTATGAGTGCCCCAAGAGGTGGACGAGACTGTCACTACTACTACAGACGTTCAGTTCAGCAGCGGTGTGTTTGCTTGTGAATTGTAGATCACCTCGAATGAGAATGTCCGCACGTTCCAGTATTGCAGAACCACAACTATGTGTGGCCGGCCGTCACGCGGGAGATCAGACAAGTTTCAGCGAATTTGTTGCGATGATGACGGGCACCAAGCCCAACGACTCATCGTGCTTTTATTCACTGCCAAGGGTCCGTCGATATTCTGCAAGCGCCTATGAATATCTGTGATATAAGATTTATAGCCAAAAGACACTCAATAACGCCTCTCTGCTTGGAACGATACAAGTGCCATTTTGAAGGTTACGTACAGTGCCGCCACACATCGGAATTTCATGAAACTAGAGGGACTGAAGCGATGTCGCAAAAGAATTTCCGAATTTTTTCAACCGAAGCCAGCCGAGAAAAAAATGTGTTTTGTTACTTACAGAGCGTCCTCGCAAATGCTATGGTTAGTCCTCTTTCCCGTCTTGAGACGGTTTACATTGTGTTGCTACGACAATATCATCTGTATAGCAAAAATTTTGAGTATATCGCTTGAGTTTAAGTAAAATGGAGTCTGCACCGGCATCAACGATATTCTACTTTTTCTTATGCGATTTACTTGCGTGCGGTTACTACGAACGAGCGATTCTTATGCATAATCTCCAGCAGTTCAGTGGAATAAGAATGGCTTTTTTTGTTTTCGTCAGTTTTATCAGACGTCTACCTTGACACACAGCACGGTAGGCTGCAGTTAATAAACGAAAGCTTGTCACATTAGAAGCGAATTTCAATAAATGAAGTGGGAGTTAAGATCTGCTCACTACAGCTTAGGTTTGATTTGAATCAAAATTTCTTTAGTCTTACTATGCTATTAACAACTGTATATACTGAGCAGAAAATTAACTTTTCTAACAATTTTAATATATACTGGTCAGAGAAGCGAAACTGCTAGATTTCAACGGTCTTAGAATTACTGCTGTTTCAGAGATTGTATTTCAAATTGCTGTCTTCAAACGTTAAGACTATGACAGCAGAATTGTATAAAACATTTTCGTTGTAATTGGCTCAGATTGTTAATAAGTTCAGAATGAATACCATTTCCGGCAGCCTCGCTCAATTTGGGCTCATTTGCTATGTTAATCATGTTATTAGTAAAGCGAGAATTAATATTTCGATCTTCATTTAGCCTAGGTCGATGTCTTCCAGTTATTATTTAAAGAATTTTTAAAATATGCGACTATTTCTTTTCACCAAGGAATCAAATATACAATCAGGTAACAAAATTCATGCACGAATTCAGATGGCCGTAGTATCGCGTACGTAAGTTATAAAAGGACAATGCATTGGGGAGCTATCATTTGCACTCAGGTGATTCGTCTGAAAAGGTTTCCGATTTGATTAAGACCACACCACCGGAATTAACGGACTTCGATCGCGCAATGGTAGTTGGACCAGGACGCATCGGACATTCTATTTCGGAGATCGTTAGGGAACTCATTGTTGTCCACAGTGTCAGCAGTGTGCCGAGAATAACAATTTTCAGACATTACCACGCACCAGCGACAACGCATGTGGTCAAGGGCCTTCACTTAACGACCGATAGCAGCGACGTTTATGTCCGGTTGTCAACACTAAAATACAAGCAAAACTGCATGAAATAACAGCAGAAATCATTGTGGGGCGCACGACGAACATATCTGCTAGGACAGTGTGGCGAAATTTGGCGTTAATGGGCTTTGGCAGCAGACGCCCGACTAGAGAGCATTTTCTAACAGCACGACATCGCCTGCAGCACTTCTCTTGGGCTCCTGACCATATCGGTTGGAGCCTAGATGACTGGAAAACCGTGTCCTCATCGGATGAACCAGATTTCAGTTGGTAAGAGCTGATGGTGGGGTCCAATTGGGCTGAAATCTCACGAAGCTACGGACACAAGTTGTCAAAAAGACACTGTGGAACCTAGTGGCGGCTCCCCAACGGTATGCGCTGTGTTTACAAGGAACATACTGTCTCGTCTGGTCCAAGTGAACTGATCATTGACTGGAAATGGCTATTTTCGACTACTTGGAGACAATATGCAGCCCTTCATCGACTTCATGTTCCCAGACAACGATGGGGTTTTTGTGGATGAAAATGTGCCATGTCACAACGGGCCACAACTGTTCGCGATTGATGTGAATTTCCGGGCAGTTCAAGCGAACGATTTAGCCACCCAGGTCGCACGACCTGAAACCCATCGCACATTTATCCGACGTATGTTAAGAGGCCAGTTCATGTGCAAAATTCTACACCAGCAACACTTCCGCAATTACGAACTGCTATAGGGGTAGGATAGCTCAGTATTCTTGCAGTTTACTTCCAACGAATTGTGGAGTCCATGACACTTCGAATTTCTGCACTACGCCGGGCAGCCGGACGTCCACACGATATAAGGACCCGTGCAGGGTTGCTTCGCGTTCCAGGCGCTTTGCCATGGTTCGCGCGGCTGCCCACCGTCGGAGGTTCGAGTCCTGCCTCGGGCATGCATGTACGTGTTGCTCTTAGCGTATGTTAGCATATGTTAGATCAAGCAGTGTGTCAGGACATAGACCGATAACCTCAGCAGTTTGATCCCATAGGAGCTTACCACCATCTACACGAGGAAGTATTCCTTGACACATCCACTTCAGTGTAATTTTCTGATGTTCGTGTTATCTGTCGTCAAACTGAGTCAGCACTTTTGTATAATTACCTTGGGTAGCATCACAGGTAGTAGGTTACCTGTGTGCGGAAGTCGTTGACAGGGAACTGTTAGTTGCTAAATTCCTAGATCAGGGTTTGTGTCACGTTGATGTCTCGCTGATCTTAAAGCTTCTCAGTCTCTGGCTTAAGAAACAAAATGGAACTCTCGTTGTTCCATTCAGATCACTAGGCTTTTCTCATTTTTGTAGGTTATGGTTAACCTCCAGTTGATGTGTTGGCAGCTGCAGTCCCCCATCAACTCTAAATTGTATAGAGTTGACGAGTGAGAACATTGAATATTTACTGTTGGTGATTTGTATACTTTTTAGTTTTTTACACATTTTGTTCCTTACACATTCTTTTGAAATCCTACTCATTTATTATGAAACAAATGCCTTTGCATTATTCTTCTCCAAGACTATAAATCAAGTGCTTCGACTCACTACTTTTCCGGGTTTTCCACTGGTCATTGTTGATTCCCATATAACGTTGAACTCCAAATACACGTTTTCACAAATTTCTTTCTGAAATGAAGACTTATGTAACATACTAGACCGTTGGACATTAATATTTCAGCACCATGAAGGCGGCTTGCACTTAACATCAAATTGGTGTGATCTTGTATTCCGTATATACTGAACAACTACGTAGCTAGATTGTTGCTCTGAAATAAAATTTGAATGTTGTAGGTTTGTGACAAGCTCGTGTTACGCCTCATCGAAGATTGGGAACCGTGTACCATCAATGAAACTCGGCAGCGACAGGTTCGAGACCTGTTGAGACTGCTTGTAATAGTTCCATGATAACGCTGCAACCTGATGGCGGGATACTACGACTATGACACGACTATACACTTATCTGCCAGAACCTTATGACCACCTACCTAATAGCCGGTTTATTCACTTTCATCAGTGCGACGCGTCGTGGCATGTAAGCAATGAGGCCGTCGTAGGTATAAGCGACTTTGTGCCAGTAAATTCTGGGTAGGGGGCGATGAGCTCTGACCCAACGTTCAGTCACATCCCAGCTGTGTTCGACCGAGTTCAGATCTGCGAGTTGGGTGGCAGCCCATCAATTGGAAGCCGACACTGCATTTCTGGAACCACTCCATCACACTCCTGGCCTTGTGCCACGGTGCATATCTTGATGAAAAAAGCAGATCATCACGAAGGGGTGTACGTGGTCTGAAACCAGTGTACAACACTCCTTGGCCATAATGGTGTCTTGCCCCAGCTCCACTGGACCCATAGATGCCAACGTGAATGCTCCCAAAGCGTAATGGAGCCACTGCCAGCTTGTCTCCATCTAGCAGAAAAAGTGTCAAGGAGCTGTTCCCCTGGAACGCCCTCCCATCAACCAGATGAATAAGGTATCGGGATCCATCAGATCATGCAAAGTTCTGCCACTGTGCCAGCGCCCAATGCCGATGGTGTCGTCCCAATTTCAATCGTGGATGTTGATTTCGTGGTGTTAACATTGACATGGGTCGTCGGCTGCGAGGCTCATCGGTAGGACTGTTCGGAGCACTGTGTGTTCGTAGAAACGTGCACTATGCCCAGCATTAAAATTTGATGTTAGTTCCACCACAGTTCGCCGTCAGTTCTGTTTTTCCAGAGTGCCCAGACTATGGCATCCGACACCTGCAATTACTGGTGCCTGCCCACCCTACGACGTTTGGACATGGTTTCACCTTTGTTTCACCACGTGTTGAAGACATTCACCACAGCAATCCTTGAACACTCGAAAAGTCGTGCAGTTTCCGAAATCCTCGAGCCGAGCGTCCTGGCCGTCAGAATCTGTCCTCCGTCAAACTCAGGTAGATCGCTCGCCTTTCCGTTCTACACACGGAAGACACTCTCACTGATCCTGCATGTACCGTGAGTGTGTGTGACCAGCATCATTTCTTGCCAGGTGAAGCTGATATCGCGTGGAAGGTTTATATCGATAGTAGGTCGGTGCTCATAATGTTCTGGCTGATCATTGTAGAATTGTTGGGTCCAAGAGGGCAATATCGGCATACAGATACTCAACAGCCCTGCCGCACAACGCCCGGAGGGAGATATCGTCTGTTAGGCCGTGCTGGAACGTGTAGCCGCGTCACAGACGGTAAGTGACCAAACGGGCTCATCTGTAGCAAGACAAATATCTGTACAGAAACGTACATGTTGAGACTTCTCTTAGGTACGGTGGAAGAGCGATTGTTGCCGATTGTGGTCCACCCAATGACAACAGTGGGGACGGGCGTGGCGCCACGTCTTTATCTTTTCTCGATTCTGTATACAGGAACACGATGAATGCAATTGTGTGCGAAGGCTCCGAGGATAACGAAGGCTTCGGTACAGCATTTGCCTTCGTTATACAGACCTAGGACCTGTGGGTGACAGTATGGTTTGCTTTTGGGTACGCAACATAGTTATCTGTGACTCGCGAAACCAGTAATTTAGTCAGCAGATGCCACATTTCTGACGTGTTACCAGCGATAGCTGCGCTACATCGAAGACGTATCCGTAGGTTTTCGACATGGTAGCATAGGTCATCATGCTGCCTGTGCTGTCCTGACATGGCCCAATTCAGAAGGTAATCATGCACTGGCCACTAAGTTCTCAAGATCAGTCAAGCACTCAAAATATCTGGTCATAGAGTGACAGGAAAACACTATGCCACTGCGCGCCATCTGGCGATTTCTGGCCAAAAGTTGAAGCAGTATGCAATGATATTTCCATATCTTTTGTGAAACATCGCTTTGATTCGCTTTTCATTCACGGTATAGCCATTGTAGCTATCCGTAGTAGTCATTCTTTATACTAAATTTCACTTCCTGAATACGATGAAATACATAAAAATCAGCGAAGAAATCTTCCTACTGTACTGTACATGCGTCACGTAAACTTTGAGAGAGATCTGTCTGACGCCTCTCACATCTTTTTGTTCTTCTAAGCTGTCCACTGGCCAAATAATGGTGAACGTAATGAACCTCTTCCAAAGAAATATGCCATTGTTTCTACAAGTGTACATGTTTGTTAAATTATAATCAAGGTCCGCACTCCTTAATCCAACTTATGTGAAGACCAAACCTGACAACGGACGACGAAGAGGTAGATTGATGAAAAGAATATGGGAGGAAGATGCTGGCGTGTGTCTCACTGCCTGCACTTTGAACAAGACATTTGGCCTTCTGTGATTCAAAGTCTGTTGTTTGTATCCACAGGTAATTTGAGTGTGAAGAGAGCAGAAGCAATTGGAGTCATACTCGTAATTAGCTTCCCTGAATACATTTTCATCTACGTACGTACTCCGCAAGCCATCGTATGGTGCGTGGTTGGAGGTACCCTATGCAACTACTGGTCATTCCCTATCCTATTCCAGTCTTAAACAGAACAAGGGAAAAACGACGGTCTGTATGCCCCGCAACAGCCCTAAGCTCTCTAATCTTATCTTCGTCGTCCTTAAGCAAAATGTATGTTAGCGGCAGTAGATTCGTCCACCAGTCAGACTCAGATGTCGGTTCTCTAAATTTTCTTAATACTGTTCCCCCAAAAGAACGTCGCTTTCCCTCCATGGATTCCCATTTGAATTCCAATGCTCTCCGTAATACTTGCGTGTAGTTCGAACCTACTGGTTACTGTGTAGCAGCTCGCGTCTGAAATGCTTCAATTCTTCCTTTAATCCACCCTGTACGGGTCGCAAACAGTCTAACAGTACCCACACTGGGTCGCACTGGTGTCTATATGTGGTCTCCTTTACAGATGAACCACACTTTCCTGATATTCTTGCATTAAACCGAAGTCGACCTTTCCTACTACAATCCTTATTTTCTCATTCCACTTCATACTGCTATGCAACGTTACGCCTAGATATTTAATCGAAGTGCCCGCATCTCGTGGTCGTGCGGTAGCGTTCTCGCTTCCCACGCCCGGGTTCCCGGGTTCGATTCCCGGCGGGGTCAGGGATTTTCTCTGCCTCGTGATGGCTGGGTGTTGTGTGCTGTCCTTAGCTTAGTTAGGTTTAAGTAGTTCTAAGTTCTAGGGGACTTATGACCACAGCAGTTGAGTCCCATAGTGCTCAGAGCCATTTGAACCATTTAATCGAAGTGACCGTGTCCCGCAGCATAGTATTGATACTGTATTCAAGGAATATGGGGTTTTGCCTACTCACTTGAATTACATTTTTCTGCATTTATAGCTAGCTTCCATTCACCACACCGACTACGACTAGAAATTCTGCCAAAATTATCTCCCATCCTTCCTACAGTCACTGAAAGGCTATACCTTCCCACACACCACAGCATGATCAAAAAACAGCCGCATACTGTTGCTTACCCCGTCCGCCAGATCATTTAGGTATCTGTAGCATCACACTTCCCTGGGATACGCTTGATTATACCCATTTCTCTGATGGACACTCACTGTTAAGTACAATGTACTGTGTTTTGTTACATAAGAGGTCCTCGAGCTACTCGCGTTTCTGTGAACCTATTCCATATACTTGTTCCACCAAAACAGATTTTAGATAGACAATATGGCTGGGTCTTGGTAAAATTTGCTGTTTTGAAGAACGCGCCGCAGCGCGTAGTGTAAAGCAGTCGCCTTACATTTCTGGCGGTGGCGCCGCTGTGGCAATCGCAGCTTTGGTGTCTCCCTCTGGTGGGAAAGGGGAAAGGTTGCCTGTTCACGTGCATTTAACGGGCGCTATGAGTGTGAGCGGTTGGTCAGTCGGATTGAGTCTGGGTCAGTCTCGCGTCACCAGTTGCTGGTCTGTCTCTCGTTCGCATTTGTGCCGCAGTTAGTGTGTCTGTCGTCGGAGTGCTGGGATGTCTGTCGTTTGGATCAAACTTTAAAGCCGGCAAATGAGAGTCTTGCCACTCTACCAGTAACAGAATTCAGCTAGTGGTCACCCGGTCGGGGCTGACTTCCTGCATCTGAGTCTGCGCGTTATGTCGCCAGTCTGCTCTAGTTGCTCGGGCAACGGTCATTGGCGGTTGGTCGGTCGCGCACTGAGACACAAGATGACTTGTCCGCCTTGAGCGTCGGCGCGTGTGAGGTCGCCACGTCAGGCCAGTGAGCCGCACCGTATAGCGAGGGGTAGTGGCTTCGCGACCGACACGAGAGCAACAGGAGCCAACCCACGACATCGGACTGACCGGTGCGAGCTGCGACACCGTGAGACGGAAGATCGGCGCGCCTTCCTGCGTCCGTTGAAGCGGCTGGCAGCGGACGGTTCGGGAGAACGATTTGGGTGTGCTGCGCCAGGTCTTCACCAGACATCGCAGTTTATTAGAAGTTAAGTGATTCGTGATGTGTTGTCTCATTTACTTGTTAAATTCTGTTTGCTTTCTTGGTCAGTCTCTCGTCTCCAGCTTGCTCGACTGTCTCCCGTCCGTATTTGTTAGGCAGTTAGTGTCTGTCTGTTGGTCTGCCATTCGTTAACTGCTGCCTCTGACATGTTTGTCGGATTCGGTGTTAACGAATTTATTGCTTAAGGTGTAAAGACCGAATTCCTGAAATATGTTTTTATCCTGCCTATCATCTTGAGAGGTGGTATATGTGTAATATAGAGCATGTTTGTACATTTGATGTAGGACTGCATTTCATGGGTTTTTATTTAAATGATCATTTTAGTATATAAAGTTGCCACCCTTCCACCAAAAAAGTCCTTTTAAAAATAAGTTGCACTTTCGGTGGCAAATACTTTTTAATGCAAGTGTTTTGTACCATTTCCATCCCTCTTACTGGGTGCATAGTTATGTGTTTTTGTGAGTTGTTAAAAATTCTAGTTTAAAATAATCTGGTGTGTTGGAGATTAGCACCAG
This sequence comes from Schistocerca piceifrons, assembly GCF_021461385.2. Lineage (NCBI taxonomy): Eukaryota > Metazoa > Arthropoda > Insecta > Orthoptera > Acrididae > Schistocerca > Schistocerca piceifrons. Next base: position 408,208,853 of record NC_060139.1, read on the forward strand.
TGTAGTCTTACAGAGGCTGTTGTGTGCGGTCGTGACTACAGCCGTGTTATGAGGGAGCGGCAAGCTTCTCAGCCCAAAGGCTCCTACTGTCATAATAAAAAAATGGTTATTTCTGCCTCTGAATAATTGTAACTTGATATTTAGAGGGTGCTTTCCGATTGTAATTTTAAATCTTTTTTTAAGGAAGGATTTTAGGAACAAAATTTCCATTTGTTGAAATTTAATTTGTTTCCATCAGTTACTGAGTGAAACTACATCCAAGCTCACAGACTGTGATTAAATGTGTTAATGTTCTTGATGAATCGCTAGTAAATAAAGTAAATTATTAAGAAAAGGTTTTGAAAGTAAATTCACGGTTCAATGGCAGTCCTCACAACTCCGAATAGGCAGCTCAGAAACTAACTTTGCGGCTCTAGCTGACATACTGGCGCCAATGAAAGGCAGACAAATTGCTGACAAGTCGAAAGTAACGCTCCTGGCAGACGTACTGATGCCAAAGATGTCTACCAAAACTTTGGGAAGAGTGAAGAAGATTTCGAAAAATATTCAGGATCAATTTTGGCTGGTGTCGCATGGGCTAATGCTGAGATCAGAGTCCTCACAGGCCGCTAATATGTGGCGTCGACCTTTGTGAACCTAGTAAGACGAGAGGTGGGGGAGTCGTGCGGAAAATTTCACCAACTACGATATGAGAAATAAATAATCACGAATTCTGAATGGCTGACGCGAGTTTTGGAGGAATTATTTTTGATGAGCCCCCCCCCCCCAATGAACCATGAACCTTGCCGTTGGTGGGGAGGCTTGCGTGCCTCAGCGATACAGATAGCCGTACCGTAGGTGCAACCACAACGGAGGGGTATCTGTTGAGAGGCCAGACAAACGTGTGGTTCCTGAAGAGGGGCAGCAGCCTTTTCAGTAGTTGCAAGGGCAACAGTCTGGATGATTGACTGATCTGGCCTTGTAACAATAACCAAAACGGCCTTGCTGTGCTGGTACTGCGAACGGCTGAAAGCAAGGGGAAACTACAGCCGTAATTTATCCCGAGGGCATGCAGCTGTACTGTATGATTACATGATGATGGCGTCCTCTTGGGTAAAATATTCCGGAGGTAAAATAGTCCCCCATTCGGATCTCCGGGCGGGGACTACTCAAGAGGATGTCGTTATCAGGAGAAAGAAAACTAGCGTTCTACGGATCGGAGCGTGGAATGTCAGATCCCTTAATCGGGCAGGTAGGTTAGAAAATTTAAAAAGGGAAATGGATAGGTTGAAGTTAGATATAGTGGGAATTAGTGAAGTTCGGTGGCAGGAGGAACAAGACTTCTGGTCAGGTGACTACAGGGTTACAAACACTAAATCAAATAGGGGTAATGCAGGAGTAGGTTTAATAATGAATAGGAAAATAGGAATGCGGGTAAGCTACTACAAACAGCATAGTGAACGCATTATTGTGGCCAAGATAGATACGAAGCCCACGCCTACTACAGTAGTACAAGTTTATATGCCAACTAGCTCTGCAGATGACGAAGAAATTGAAGAAATGTATGATGAAATAAAAGAAATTATTCAGATTGTGAAGGGAAACGAAAATGTAATAGTCATGGGTGACTGGAATTCGAGTGTAGGAAAAGGGAGAGAAGGAAACATAGTAGGTGAATATGGATTGGGGGACAGAAATGAAAGAGGAAGCCGCCTGGTAGAATTTTGCACAGAGCACAACATAATCATAACTAACACTTGGTTTAAGAATCATGAAAGAAGGTTGTATACATGGAAGAACCCTGGAGATACTAAAAGGTATCAGATAGATTATATAATGGTAAAACAGAGATTTAGGAACCAGGTTTTAAATTGTAAGACATTTCCAGGGGCAGATGTGGACTCTGACCACAATCTATTGGTTATGACCTGTAGATTAAAACTGAAGAAACTGCAAAAAGGTGGGAATTTAAGGAGATGGGACCTGGATAAACTAAAAGAACCAGAGATTGTACAGAGATTTAGGGAGAGCATAAGGGAGCAACTGACAGGAATGGGGGAAATAAATACAGTAGAAGAAGAATGGGTAGCTTTGAGGGATGAAGTAGTGAAGGCAGCAGAGGATCAAGTAGGTAAAAAGACGAGGGCTAGTAGAAATCCTTGGGTAACAGAAGAAATATTGAATTTAATTGATGAAAGGAGAAAATATCAAAATGCAGTAAGTGAAACAGGCAAAAAGTAATACAAACGTCTCAAAAATGAGATCGACAGGAAGTGCAAAATGGCTAAGCAGGGATGGCTAGAGGACAAATGTAAGGATGTAGAAGCTTATCTCACTAGGAGTAAGATAGATACCGCCTACAGGAAAATTAAAGAGACCTTTGGAGATAAGAGAACAACTTGTATGACTATCAAGAGCTCAGATGGAAACCCAGTTCTAAACAAAGAAGGGAAAGCAGAAAGGTGGAAGGAGTATATAGAGGGTCTATACAAGGGCGATGTACTTGAGGACAATATTATGGAAATGGAAGAGGATGTAGATGAAGATGAAATGGGAGATATGATACTGCGTGAAGAGTTTGACAGAGCACTGAAAGACCTGAGTCGAAACAAGGCCCCCGGAGTAGACAATATTCCATTGGAACTACTGACGGCCGTGGGAGAGCCAGTCCTGACAAAACTCTACCATCTGGTGAGCAAGATGTATGAAACAGGCGAAATACCCTCAGACTTCAAGAAGAATATAATAATTCCAATCCCAAAGAAAGCAGGTGTTGACAGATGTGAAAATTACCGAACTATCAGCTTAATAAGTCACAGCTGCAAAATACTAACACGAATTCTTTACAGACGAATGGAAAAACTAGTAGAAGCCAACCTCGGGGAAGATCAGTTTGGAATCCGTAGAAACACTGGAACACGTGAGGCAATACTGACCTTACGATTTATCTTAGAAGAAAGATTAAGGAAAGGCAAACCTACGTTTCTAGCATTTGTAGACTTAGAGAAAGCTTTTGACAATGTTGACTGGAATACTCTCTTTCAAATTCTAAAGGTGGCAGGGGTAAAATACAGGGAGCGAAAGGCTATTTACAATTTGTACAGAAACCAGATGGCAGTTATAAGAGTCGAGGGACATGAAAGTGAAGCAGTGGTTGGGAAGGGAGTAAGACAGGGTTGTAGCCTCTCCCCGATGTTGTTCAATCTGTATATTGAGCAAGCAGTAAAGGAAACAAAAGAAAAATTCGGAATAGGTATTAAAATTCATGGAGAAGAAATAAAAACTTTGAGGTTCGCCGATGACATTGTAATTCTGTCAGAGACAGCAAAGGACTTGGAAGAGCAGTTGAATGGAATGGACAGTGTCTTGAACATATAAGATGAACATCAACAAAAGCAAAACAAGGATAATGGAATGTAGTCTATTTAAGTAGGGTGATGCTGAGGGAATTAGATTAGGAAATGAGGCACTTAAAGTAGTAAAGGAGTTTTGCTATTTGGGGAGCAAAATAACTGATGATGGTCGAAGTAGAGAGGATATAAAATGTAGGCTGGCAATGGCAAGGAAAGCGTTTCTGAAGAAGAGAAATTTGTTAACATCGAGTATTGATTTAAGTGTCAGGAAGTCATTTCTGAAAGTATTCGTATGGAGTGTAGCCATGTATGGAAGTGAAACATGGACGATAAATAGTTTGGACAAGAAGAGAATAGAAGCTTTCGAAATGTGGTACTACAGAAGAATGCTGAAGATTAGATGGGTAGATCACATAACTAATGAGGAAGTATTGAATAGGATTGGGGAGAAGAGAAGTTTGTGGCACAACTTGACCAGAAGAAGGGATCGGTTGGTAGGACATGTTCTGAGGCATCAAGGGATCACCAATTTAGTATTGGAGGGCAGCGTGGAGGGTAAAAATCGTAGAGGGAGACCAAGAGATGAATACACTAAGCAGATTCAGAAGGATGTAGGTTGCAGTAGGTACTGGGAGATGAAAAAGCTTGCACAGGATAGAGTAGCATGGAGAGCTGCATCAAACCAGTCTCAGGACTGAAGACCACAACAACAACAACAACAACATTTTTGATGAGAAGCCAGAGAAACGAAAGGGTACCGAGATACCTCCGCCTGGGGTCTCCTTCGCCGACTCTCTCCGACAGCGGCCCAGTAGAAGGCTGGACGGATCCCATGCTGCGAGTGCCAGAGAAGCAGACAGTGAAGCCATTCTACGAGCACACAGAGAATAGCTGGCAGACGCCCTCGCCTCGCTTAAGAATGAACACGTTGCGAAGGGCCTGGCGGACAATGAATGCCTGTCTAAAGCTGTTGGACCTCTGGAGCCTCTACGATGAAATGTCAAGAATGCACTCACTAAAACATGTGATTTCTTGTGGCCTGCCTGAGAAAGAATATCTCGACAGTTCCGACACCCCTCAGGCACCAGGAGGAGGATACACAAAGCGCGAACAATTCGCACAGGAGACGTGTGAAAGAAGTCAGCCTTCTTAAGAAAGATGTTTTTTGGACAGTATGGGTGTTCCTTATAAATCACGGACGCCAGCAGACTCTGAGATGAAGCCCAAACATGAGTTTGTCCAGGAGTCACACAGAGACAGCGATTATAAAGAAGTGTGGTGTGTCTGCTCTCACAACAGCTTTAGATTGCAGAAAAATATCTTAAGAATGTGAAGTCGTGAGGAACTCGGCAATTCCCGAGTCACACACCAGCTCACACAGTGTAAAGAATTTCCACCTGCACTGCGAGGCGTGGTCATTAAAGGAGTATCAGTCATTGGGTGGCATTGAAAATTTGGTCCGCCAATGACAACGTAGAGGGGGGAAAATGTCGAGAAATCGTTGGAGTGGGAGGTGGATGAGTAGTGAAGAGAAGAGTCGGCGAGACAGCGCTGGAGTGAGAGAACATGGGTGCTCTTCTATCCTTCGCCGACACCCGCTTTCCGACAACGGGATATCGCAGCTTCGGCCACGCAGCCGACAACGGGCAGACAACGCGGAGATCTTACCTGGACCTCGTCGCAAGGCCGCGATTGCTGATGAGGCCAGTGGACTCATGCCGCACAGCTCTGAGGCGAAGCGCCGTGCCGAAGGAACGGCTCAAATGGCTCTGAGCACTATGGGACACAACTTCTAAGGTCATCAGTCCCCTAGAACTTAGAACTACTTAAACCTAACTAACCTAAGGACATCACACACATCCATGCCCGAGGCAGGATTCGAACCTGCGACCGTATCGGTCGCGCGGTTCCAGACTGTAGCGCCTAGAACCTTTGGCCAAACCCGGCCGGCGCCGAAGCAACGCCTGCGACCGACAGCACTACGCGACGAATGATATAGCAGTGACACGATTCATCCTCCTCTTACCGCGAATAACTGTGTCGTGTCAACGCTCTGTGATAGTGGCCCTGAGACTTTTAATTTTGTTCTGGTTTGTGTAAACAGCTCTGAAGGGAATACATTTCTTTCATGTTTTAGTGATCCAACCAATCTTTTACATTCATACATCAACTTTTCAACTTCGAACCCTTTGTGTTAGATTTGATTTTATTTATTAATGTCAGTTAATTGTTGGTGCCCAGTGTGGGGCGAAGTCATTGGTAATTTTCATGCTGTCTAATATGATATAGAAGAATTTCTCCAGTTCACAACATTTTTGGCGCCAGACGTGGGACTATCTCACTGGTGATTTTCATGTTATGTGACATCTGGAAAAATTTCTCGATTCACTACAGAACAGAAATCGTTCTGTCCGGTAGGGTAGTCGACAAGACATCCTGTTCTGGAGGGTAAAAGGGACATTCTTTTTCGGCGAGCGGAGCAGAGAGCATTATAGTCCAGAGGCCATAGAGAGAACACCTGAGTCAGCGAGTGGCAGACGGCAGAGCCATTCTGAGAACGATAGTGTGCTGCTGGTCTTCGTTCCACATCCGAGATGGCAGCTACAATGGTTAAGTATTCACGCTATAGTGTTGATATGTGATTGAGATGGGTGTCATGTGAAATTTAGGATCCTCACGACCAAACTAGAGTCGTTTCACAGTCATTGTTACGATTTTTAGCTTTTCATTTAAATTATTTCACGATTTTGGATTCAACATTTGTTACAATGAATCTTGAGATAGAACTGACTTGCTTGTTAACTTGCTTGGTGGGATTATTAATTCTCGTGCATGTCTAATGACTCTTTGACTCCAGGGGTAACGTAATTATTTCTTCCCCATCATTTAAAGACGAATCAGTCACAGTCTCTCCTGCATACTGTGATTTACAATACCTTGCGGACAGAGCATACGCATCGCTTTTAACAAACACAGTTTAATATATCATGAAATTCTTAGTATTTCTGAACGAGGACACTTGCCATTTTCAGTGTGTTTACGTATGGAGATCTTGGCAAAATAAATTTGCTGTAATCGAATTCCCCTGGACACCATTTCAGTAATTAATTAACCACACGTCACATGAAAATACAAGGAGCACTCAATAAGCAAGGCAACACATTTCTTTGTCGGCCGATTTCGGTTGGAAGAATGCGGAATTTGTTGTGGGACATCGTGGAATATTTGGGCTTCACCGCCTACAGTTCCATGAAGTTCCGATAGGTTGCTGCACTATACGTAGCCTTCAAAATGTCGTCTGTAACGGAAGGGCATTCCTAGCAGTGAGATGTCATTTTCTTTTAGCGGAAAACCAGAACGTTGTAGATCTTCATAGGCGCTTGTAGAGGTCTACAGAGACGTGGCAGTGCTTTTGCACGGTGAGCCGTTGGGCATGGCGCCTGCCATCATCGCAACAAGGTCGTGACTATTTGTCCGATCTCCAGCGTGCTAACCGGCCGCGTACAGCTATGACTTGCAATGCTAGAAGGTGCCACTAAAATGCAAAGGAATTTTTTCTTCTTCATGACAGCGCAAGTGTGTACACCAAGAGGAACTCACAAAACATCATTGTTTTTCTTCATCCATCCTACAGCCCCGATCTCCCACCTTCCGAGCTCCATCATCTGCTTGACCCAATGAAGGATGCATTCCGTGGGTCATGCAGACATTGAGGCGCTTCCAGTAAGATGGCGTAAGTCCGTCGCATTCAACCAAGACTATGCTGCAAATTATAATTTTTTAGCCAAAAGGTTGGGAAATAATATAGTGGATGGAAATTCTAAGTAAGACCAACTTGCTTTCAGAAATAAAGTGTTGCATTATTTATTGAACCCCTCTCTTAGATTAATCAAGGCTATCAGCGATACTTATATGTAAGGACATTGTTTCTATTAGCAATTCCGTGGTGCATGTTTCCTTTTAAATCATTTATCTTGCAGCCCGCCAGGATGTCCACATAGCCCATATGACACGTTGTTCCCCATAGTTATACACAGTTTTCTACACACCGTAAACTCCGTCCAGAGGACGCAGGTTCGATTACAGGTACTGCCAGTAATTTTTCCTTGGTGGGAGGAGTGGAACTGGCTGCACTCAGGCTCTTGATGCCAGATGGGGAGTTACTTGACCAAGTAGTGGCGGTTTCCATGTGCCGAAAACTGACAACAGTCTGGAGAGCAGGATGCTGACTCCACGCCTAGAGTGGCGTTCTACCAAATCTTTGTTTTAGTACGCTACATGAATGACATAGTGAAAGATACGATTACCAGTAATGGTAGCATTGATACGAAAAGAAACATAAATGAATGTGTGAGAGGAAACTGGGAGCCGACGACTTCTTTTTGTTTTTCGTTTGCTTGTTTGTTATGCACATAATTAGAACCACACGTTGTTCAATGTTACTCCATAGTGTACTTTATATCATTACAGGATATAAGTAGGATTTTTAGGTAACAAGAATTAGTTGACTGCCTACGTTCTGCGTTTTTATGCAACAAAAGCATTTACTTTTGATAGAAGTGCAGTTTACGTACACAAACATAATAGATTTATATAATTAAAGCTGTTTTTGTATCCAGTAGAACGTTTATTATCACTATCAATGTCAAGTGTTTCTTGTTGTTATTGTTAAGTGCGGGAATTGTTTATGTAAAACAAAAACATGTTTGTTTTAAGCCCGACGAAGTATTAAAGCGATGTGTTGATAATTTATGGTTAGCGCACTTTTTCTTTTTTTTCTGTTTATCCTTATTTTTAAGGAAATGCTGTTTTTGAGCTCTACAAGCAAAATACGTATTTTTTATTGTTTTCTATAAAAGCTCTTTGTTACATTTTAAAAATCAACACCTGTCGTATAAAACCTGAATTCAACATCGATACCTTCGATTTTGCTGTAAGTACTGTTTATTTTTAAGTGGCAGACCTGAGGATAACAATGTACAACAAAAATTTTCCGTAGGCTATGCGTGCCTTTATACATACGCAATCAGTTTGTAGACTGCTCCCCAGTTTCAAGAGTAAACGCTGGCCGGTGTGGCCGAGCGGTTCTAGGCGCTACACACATCCATGCCTCGGGCATGGATGTGTGTGATGTCCTTAGTAGTTCTAAGTTCTAGGGGACTGATGACCTTAGAAGTTAAGTCCCATAGTGCTCAGAGCCATTTCAACAGTAAACTAGTAGCGTACTGATCGCGTATGCAAACAAAGCTATTGAAATGAGGTAACGTCCGGCAGGTACGCAACACACTTAACGTTCAGGCAACGCGATTACTATCCCAACCTGCCAAAGCTACTAGGAAAACTACTGCAGCCTACGCCATCCTACGACAGGCTACGGCAATCTGCGGTAAAATCACAACTCTTACCACTCCCCTCCATAATTCACCCAATGACGCAATTGGCTGAGGATGACGCGATGGTCGGTCGGTACCGATGGCCCCCATGGATACGGCAAGTGTTCCATAAATATAGTGCCTTTTCGCTATCCTTCAAAGCGCTACAGTTTCAGTGGGCATCAATGTAGTTGACAAGTTTTAACGAGGAATGCTCCGTTTGCCTGTGTCAGTGACAGGTATGATACGTGATATACGTGATGCGGTGCTCCAGTAGGAGGAGGGCGGTGTGGGCGAGGTGTCGCGCCGGGCGCAGCGCCGGCAGCCGTGCCGCGGTCGCGCACGCATCACGCAACAAGTCCCGGGGCGCAGCTGCGGGCGCCGCCGATCGATCGATCAGCGCAGCGCGCGGCGCCGGCCCGGCGTGCCGCGCTGTGGTGTGGGGGCGGCACGCCTAATTGAATAATGCTAATGAGGCGGGCTCGGGCTGGCCGGGGGCGGCCGCGTTATGCCGCTGAGCCGCCTGAGTGATGACACGCCGCCCGCAGCGCGCCCCCACTCACCGCCCCCACACCGCCCCCACACTGTCCCTGCCACGTAGCGCAAGCGACGCACGGCCCGGCCGCCTACGCTATTTGGCTTTTTAAGCCGATTACGCGTAACGCGATAGAAAGGTCCTCTGCGGTGCGGTGCGGGTCCTCTTAGCCAAAGATAACACCGCCTTAATACAGGCATCTCTGCTACAAAGGACAGTGACCACATACTGCCCATTTATCAGATGCTGGCTACTGCAGTTCCGAAGCTTTAAATACCCGAGCAGATCTGCTACTCGAATCGAATTGCTATGGGTATTGAAGATGTATGAATGAATTACGTGCCATGTGCAACAAGCTGAGATGCATTACACTTATACCTCCAATAGTTCTTTCCTCCATTAAATAATGCAGCACTTTTTTTCTGGAAGCAATTCGGTTTTATTCAGGATTCCAACGTACCATATTACACCACTGGCCACTAAAATTGCTACACCACGAATATGACGTGCTACAGACGCGAAATTTAAGCGACAGGAAGAAGATGCTGTGATATGCAAATGATTAGCTTTTCAGAGCATTCTCACAAGGTTCGCGCCGGTCGCGACACCTACAACGTGCTGACATGACGAAAGTTTCCAACCGATTTCTCATACACAAACAGCAGTTGGCCGGCGTTGCCTGGTGAAACGTTGTTGTGATGCCTCGTGTAAGGAGGAGAAATGCGTACCATCAAGTTTCCGACTTTTATAAAGGTCGGATTGTAGCCTATCGCGATTGCATTTATCGTATCACGACAATGCTGCTCGCGTTGGTCGAGATCCAACGATTGTTAGCAGAATACGGAATCGGTGGGTTCAGGAAGGTAATACGGAACGCCGTGCTGGATCCCAACGTCCTCGTATCACTAGCAGTCGACAGGCATCTTATCCGCATAGCTTTAACGGATCGTGCAGCCACGTCTCGGTCCCTGAGTCGACAGATGGGGACGTTTGCAAGACAACAACCATCTGCACGAACAGTTCGACAACGTTTGCAGCAGCATGGACTGTCAGCTCGGAGACCATGGCTGCGGTTACCCTTGACGCTGAATCACAGACGGGAGCGCCAGCGATGGTGTACTCAACGACGAACTTGAGTGCACGAATGGCAAAACGTCATTTTTTCGGATGAATCCAGGTTCTGTTTACATCATCATGATAGTCGCGTCCGTGTTTGGCGACATCGCGGTCAACACACATAGGAAGCGTGTATTCGTGATCGCCATACTGGCGTATCAACCGGCGTGACGGTATGGGGTGCTCACCTCTTGTTCACATTGACGGCACTTTGAGCAGTGGACGTTACATTTCAGATGTGTTACGACCCTTGGCTCTACCCTTCATTCGATCCCGCGAAACCCTACATTTCAGCAGGATAACGCAAGTGCGCATGTTGCAGGTCCAGTACGGGTCTTTCTGGATACAGGAAATGTTCGACTGCTGCCCTGTCCAGCACACTCTCCAGATCTCTCACCAATTGAAAACGTCTGATCAATGGTGGCCGAGCAACTGGCTCGTCACAATACGCCAGTCACTACTCTTGATGAACTGTGGTATCTTCTTGGAGATGCTTCGGCAGCTGTATCTGTACATGCAATCCAAGCTCTGTTTGACTCAATGCCCAGACGTATCAAGGCCGTTATTGGGGCCAGGGGTGGTTGTTCTGGGTACTGATTTCTCAGGATCTATGCACCCAAATTGCGTGAAAATGTAATCACATGTCAGTTCTAATATAATACATTTGTCCAATGAATACCCGTTTATCATCTGCATTTCTTCTTGGTGTAGCAATTTTAATGGCCAGTAGTGTATGCTCCATTCTTTTGGCTACAAAACCCTAATTTTCAATGTAGCCAGCGTTAAATGTGAGGCCTCACTCCATCTTACTAGAAAGGCCTATATGCCGGTATATTACCACTCAACTGGTCGATATTTGAGCCAACATCCTACTTCATCAGTAAACTCCCCATCATCCAAGTACTGCTTCCCGCGAGATGCACTGGTGCGGGATCCGGTTTGTGGAGTGGATGAGGAAGTTTAGTGAGCTTCTCTTGGGTGCGCAAACTTGTGTGAGGCCTTGCGTTGTCATGGACGAGGAGAAGTTCGTTTGCATTTTTGTGGCCTCGAACACGTTAAAGCAGAATCTTCAATTTTCTGAGGGAGATCGGACAGATTTGCACGATAATGTTTCGCTGATGACAGGAACCTCGCCCAACAATTTACCCTGCTTTGGTTCACAATCAGGTCTACGAAGACATTCTACAAGCGCCTATGAATATCTTTAATTCTGTAGTTTTTCGCCAAAAGAAGTTTAATGACAGGCCTCTGCTTGCAACACATCTCAGTTACCAGCAGATGTCATTTTAAAGGCTACGTCGGCACCTATCGGAACATCACGAAACTATAGGGTCTGTGTGGGGAATATTCCACGACGTCCTACAGAAACTCCTGCTTTTTTTTCAACTGAAATCGACAGAGAAAAACGTATTACAATGCTTATTGAACGACCCACGAACAACATGTGAAAGTTCAGTATTTGTGTAGGTGAAGGAACAAATAAGGAACACGCACGGTTAATATTAGAGGTACTGCAGCACTAGCGTTACATTACAGGAATGACGGAAATGAAAATTCGTGCCGGACCGGGTCTAGAACCTGGATTTCCCGCTTCACGCAAAAGGTCGCCTGAATCGCTTTGGCTACCCGTGAACGACTCTCGGCCGGACCCAGTCCTCCAACCGCCGTCGTTCCTGAGTCATAGAATGCACTCGTACACACATTGCGCAGTTTCTGTACAGGGGAGGACATGTTAACTGAAAGTCGCTGTCCTGTGATGGCGAATAATTATGATATTGCAGTGTCTGTGTTGTCAAGAAGAACAACGCAATATTCATTCTGACATGCATACATGCAACGTTCTTCTTAACAACACACTCTCTGCGATATCGCATCACATTCGTTTCCCTTTCAGACAAAGAGACAGCTAAAGGTGTACAAGATTTTCGACTAGCTGGTCAAGCAAAACGTGGATCATTGTTGTTGTTGTTGTGGTCTTCAGTCCTGAGACTGGTTTGATGCAGCTCTCCTGTGCAAGCTTTTTCATCCCCCAGTACCTACTACAACCCACATCCTTCTGAATCTGCTTAGTGTATTCGTCTCTTGGTCTCCCTCTACGATTTTTACCCTCCACGCTGCCCTCCAATACTAAATTGGTGATCCCTTGATGCCTCAGAACATGTCCTACCAACCGATCCCTTCTTCTGGTAAAGTTGTGCCACAAACTTCTCTTCTCCCCAATCCTATTCAGTACTTTCTCATTAGTTATGTGATCTACCCATCTAATCTTCAGTATTCATCTGTAGCACCACATCTCGAAAGCTTCTAGTCTCTTCTTGTCCAAACTATTTATCGTCCATGTTTCACTTCCATACATGGCTACGCTCCATACAAATACTTACAGAAACGACTTCCTGACACTTAAATCTATACTCGATGTTAACAAATTTCTCTTCTTCAGAAACTATCCTCTCTACTTCGACCATCATCATCTATTCTGCTCCCCAAATAGCAAAACTCTTTTACTACTTTAAGTGTCTAATTCCCTCAGCATCACCCGACTTAATTCGACTACATTCCATTATCCTCGTTTTGCTTTTGTTGATGTTCATCTTATATCCTCCTTTCAAGACGCTATCCATTCCATTCAACTGCTCCTCCAAGTCCTTTGCTGTCTCTGACAGAATTACAATGTCATCGGCGAAACTCAAAGTTTTTATTTCTTCTCCATGATTTTAATACCTAATCCGAATTTTTCTTTTGTTTCCTTTACTGCTTGGTCAATATACAGATTGAATAACATCGGGGAGAGGTTGCAACCCTGTCTTACTCCCTTCCCAACAACTGCTTCCCTTTCATGTCCCTCGACTCTTATAACTGCCATCTGGTTTCTGTACAAATTATAAATAGCCTTTCGCTCCCTGTATTTTACCCCTGCCACATCGAGAATTTGAAAGAGAGAATTCCAGTCAACATTGTCAAAAGCTTTCTCTAAGTCTACAAATGCTAGAAACTTAGGTTTGCCTTTCCTTAATCTTTCTTCCATTCGTCTGTAAAGAATTCGTGTTAGTATTTTGCAGCTGTGGCTTATTAAACTGATTGTTTGGTAATTGTCACATCTTTCAACACCAGCTTTCTTTGGGATTGGAATTATTATATTCTTATTGAAGTCTGAGGGTGTTTCGCTTGTTTCATACATCTTGCTCACCAGATGGTAGAGTTTTGTCAGGACTGGCTCTCCCAAGGCCGTCAATAGTTCCAATGGAATGTTGTCTACTCCGGGGGCCTTGTTTCGACTCAGGTCTTTCAGTGCTCTGTCAAACTCTTCACGCAGTATCGTATCTCCCGTTTCATCTTCATCTACATCCTCTTCCATTTCCATAAAATTGTCCTCAAGTACATCGCCCTTGTATAGACCCTCTATATACTCCTTCCACCTTTCTGGATCATAAGCTGATGTATTAATCAATTCTGTAGCGTCCAGAAAGAAGGTAACTGGACAACGTCACACACACAAAGAAGCAAAAAGAATATCAATGAAAAAAATCGATCACTGGGACAGGAGCAGACGAAAACAAGGATCTTCAACATGCGGAAAGAAAGACCTCGCTGTATCTGTGCAACCTCAATAAAAAGAGAAAAGGTTAGAGGCTACGTACAGAGAAAAGGAATCTGAGGTGACATTGAATGTGAAGAACTACGCACAGAAGGAGATAAAGTTGCCTTCTACGTGGGGCTTCTATTAAGATTTATGGAAGATACAGGTCGATCAGAATTTCGCCCAATAGGAATATAGCTGCGATATCATTTATACCACCAGGGATGTTATCAAGTTACGACACCATCATCCTCGTAGAAGCCTTTTAACAGAAGAACTTGCTATAAAAGGACACTACGGATCGCTCTCTTTCGGACGCTAAGCCATAGGCAGACCAGCAGGAGCTCCCATCTTCCTCAAACCATGCCTTGGATAAGTAAAAGAAGCAATAAGAGATGAAGAGAGAATTACTGTTAAGACGAATCACGTCAGAATAATAGGCACACATGCTCAACCACAGATGACGGTAGAAGATGAAATTAATAAACTAAAAAATATATTAACACAAAGAAAGATCGGCAATGGCGTAGTTCTCGCAGGCGATGTCAACCCAAGGACAGACACACTAGACACGAAAACAGAAGTGATTCTGGAAATGCTAGAAGAAGGAGGATATAGCCTCATCATCGTACCCGATCTGAAAACCTACGCAGCGCCCAATGGAAACAGTGCAATAGACCTTGTACTACTCAGAGGTGAAGGCATAAAGGCAAGTAATGAGAAAGCACTCCGGACATCAGCAGTAGCACCAATAACAAAATACATACCCCTCACAAAAACTTTTCAATTTAATCAGCCATCACCAACAACCAATCTCAAATCAAACAGTACATCCAGGATATCAGATATACAGAAGTTGTAGGAAAGACTAGGAAAAATAGAAAAGACAAGACTCCTTATATAGCTACACCAGGCAATGGATGCAGTGGAATTATCCCCAGTGTCTCTGTAAAACAGAAACAAAAGGTAGGAACTCGCAATCAGGGTTCGACTAGGAATGTTATGATGAGCAGCAAGAGTCGCTATCGGAACTACACGGAGCCAGAACCAGAACACACAATCTGACCAGTCACTACATGCCAGCCAGGGAAGGTCATACAAAACACTAATAAAGAAGAAGGCGGACCACATAGGAGAAGATGGCAGACGTCAAGCAGAGTGTGCTCAAAGAGATCCGCTCATAGCGCTGAAAAAAGCTAGATCACTATCAATAAATGGAATCTCAGTGGACACAAGGGAAACTATTTTGAAGCCATCCTGAACCTCCAACACAAGAAACCAGCCCATGAATACAGTACAACGGAAACAATAGCACGTCACACCTCTATAACAAGACAATAACTACGTCAAGTGATAACAAAGGCAAAAATCAAAAGAACTGTAGGGAAAGTCGACATATATCTAGAACGCTTCGAGCAATCCTATTAAAAATTGAAGACTACTGGTTGGAGCTGTTCAACAACTACATGAGCATAGAAAAAATACCAGAGCAATGGGAAATCAACCATCAATACATTTTCCAAAAGAGGCACAGCCCTCGAAAACAAATCTTTCGCAGTTTTCATGGAAATATTGACCAATAGGCTTACCACTGAAGTAGGTGCTCAAACACCAGAAATACTACTTTGGTTTCAGAAAGAGAAGAAGCATTCTAGCAGTGAACTGCTGAAAAGGATAAGTGCAAGGCACACTAAGACACCCAGTGAAATCACATTTTGTAGTCTATACAGAACTGTTAACATAAGAATACTCATCCGAAAAGTCAGCCAGTTAATTGACGACAGACGTCAAATAACGCAAGTACTTCTTCTAGCCATAGTAAGACAAAATATCAGATGGTACCATTGTATCCAAGAATTTAACTCAAACACACAGCGCACTACAAGTAGACCTGATCAATCCGACACTGTTCAACATCATGACACCAGTTATGATGAGGATCACCAGAAACACTCATACTTTTCGCGGATAACGTAGTAATAGGTCCAGAGCACAAAGAACAGCTACAGAGGGTGCTAACGAGACTCACAAAATGGGCTGTGGATAATCGATTACAAATAAGCAAAACTAAACAGACGATTTTCAGAAGAGGTGGTAAATTCTAACCAAAAGACGCGTTGGCCCTTCATGACAAACCACTAGAAGTAGCATCAAAGGACAAATATCTCGTAGTCACTCCGCAAACGATACGCACATCATTCAACATTCATAGGAAAGAAAGAGCAACGGCAGTAATAAAAGCAATGTACAAAATCCAATCTAGCCGCTACAGTCTGGAGCCGCGCGATCGGTACGGCCGCAGGTTCGAATCCTGCCTCGAACATGGATGTGTGTGATGTCCTTAGGTTTAAGTAGTTCTAAGTTCTAGGGGACTGATGACCTTAGAAGTTAAGTCCCATGGTGCTCAGAGCCATTTGAACCATTTTTGAACAAAATCCAATAGCGTCAAAAACTCTCAACAAAAATTGCAATGACACTATAGAAAAGGCCATAGCACCAACAGTAACTCACGGGATCCAACTGATCTGGGACAAACCCTAAGTCAGTGACACAGAAACAGTAGAAAAATCCCGCTTTATGAAACGGATACTGGGCATCGGGAAGACAGCTCTTCCAAGAATGGCTCACATCTTAGTGAAAGAAATCTTCTTCATAGAAGTTATCAGAATGCAGATGTTCCTGCCCAACACAAAACTACGAAAGCAGACGCCAAGTACTCATAGAAAAACACAACTCTATTTGGAACGACTTCCATTCAACCAACTCTACAATTACAGAAGAGAAGAAACAGGCAAACTACGAACTGCGACACGTAGTAACACGATATGAAATACATGGATTCCACCACAAGATCTGCAAAAACAAGAGCTTCCAACAGCAAAGTGAGTTTTGCTTGTGTGTACTATACAATAAACACTACGGAAGATATTATCCAGAAACTGCAGAAAAGAACTGTGTCAATAATAAAACTACCTTTGTATTTGCATTTGTATTAGTTTGTATTTGCACCCTGTGCACATTTTCATTAATAAAAGGATTGCATAATCTTAATTATTGCTCTGTCTTTGTAGTCCATTTGTTGTCTAAATAAAGTTTATTCTGTATTAAAATGACTGTGAATTTGAAACTTTTGCTACTCTATTCATTTGTACTACAAAGAAAACATAGTCCCATTTATACATTTAATTCTGCGTTTGACTGGCACCCTGTATTGACTTTTTGTGTAGTGAGATGTATACACCATATTTGTTGACATGGAGTAGCAGACTATACGGTTTTTGGTCGTTTCTGACCATCAGATAGGTAATGGGGAATTTCAAAAAGCAGCGGATCTAATGAACGCCATTTTATTAAATCCCACAAAAACAATAAATTATTCACCATAAGATTTAGAGATGAATGGTGAAATACTGCAGTTGACTGTGTAAGTAGGAAACCAACGCAGTGCAAAATACTCAGCCGTTATAAAACCCACATTAGATGCTCGATGTAACATCGGAATTGGATTCCGTAGAAGTGTAGGAACACACAAGGCAATACTGACCCTACGACTTATCTTAGAAACTAAGTTAAGGAAAGGCAAACCTACATTTACAGCATTTCAAAACTTAGAGAAAACTTTTGACAATGTTGACCAGAATACTCTCTTTCCAATTGTAAAGGCGGCATGGGCAAAATACAGGGAGTCAATGGGATATTTACAATTTGTACAGAAATCAGTGGGCAGTTATAAGAGTCGAGAGGGACGAAAGGGAAGCAATGGTTGAGATGGGAATGAGACACAGTTGTAGCCTACCCCTGATGTCACTCAATCTGTACGTTGAACAAGCAGTAAAGCAAACCAAAGATAGGGATAGGAATCAAAATCCAGGGAGAATAAAGAAAAACCTTGAGGTTAGCCGACGATATTGTAATTCTGTCAGAGACAACGAAGGACTTCGAAGAGCAGTTGAACGGAATGGACAGTGTCTTGACAGGAGGATATAAGATGAGGATAATGGAATGTAGTCGAATTAAATCAGGTGATGCTAAGAGAATTACGTTAGGAAATGAGACACTTAAGGTAGTAGATGAGTTTTGCTATTTGGGTAGAAAAATATTGAGGATGGTCCAAGTGGAGAGGATATAAAAATAGACGGAGACGGGCAAGGCAAGAAAAACGTTTCTGAAGAAGAGAAATTTGTTAAAATCGAATATAGATTTAAGTGTCAGGAAGTATTTTCTGAAATTATTTGTATGGAGTGTAACCACGTATGGTTCTGGAGCATGGACGATAAACAGTTTAGACAAGAAGACAACAGAAGGTTTCGAAATGTGGTGCTATTTGACTAAAAGAAGGGATCGGTTGGTAGGGCACGTTCTGAGGCATCAAGGGATCACCAATTTAATACTGTAGGGAAGCGTGGAGGGTAAAAATCGTAGAGGGAGACCAAGAGATGAATACACCAAGTAGATTCAGAAGGATGTAGGTCGCAGTAGTTACTCGAATATGATGAGGTTTGCACAGGATGGAGAAGCATGGAGAGCTGCATCATACCAGTCTTTGGATTGACGACCACAAGAAAATAGGATTGGTGATGGTATTGACATCCAAAATAAAAGAGACAGCAATTGATCCCTGGAATATATATAATATGATGATCCTTATGAGCTAATAAATCAATTGCGACTGGCCATGGCAGCAGCTGCTGCTGGTAATACAAGTCATTCGACTGAGGTTGTTTCAATAATCTCTGAGCAGAGAGAGAGAGAGAGGTATAACGGAATTTAGCATGGAAACAGTAGTTCAAAAACTGCACAGACTAGGCATGATACGATACAAAGTTAGGATGACTAATGGGAGGCTGGTCTTATATATATGCTGAAATATTCATATGCTAATAATGCATTCAAGTTCATTTTAATGGTTACTGATATACACTTCAAATTTTCCTAGGCATTGCCTGTCAAGACAAATATGGATAGGATTGTTGCGGAAGTGTTTGAGCATATTATGCAAACAGGGACGATTCGATGCTTGGACAACCTCTAAACCGATCACGGCTGAGGGTTTCACAATGGGTATTTCAAGACTGTGTTGCAGTGGTATCCAATACATCACTACTCACCGTTCACTCACCTCAAGGCGAGTATTGTGGAACGTCTGAAGAGAATAATAAAAGCTCAAATGTGGATGTGTTTTAATCTTTGCAGCTCATACAAATTGATGGATATCCTTCCAGAAAAAACTGCACAATATAATCGAGCCTAACACAGCACAATAAAAATGAAACCATTCAATGTTCATGATAATGGACATATGGATACTATATATTATCGTATTAAAATGATCGGTGCTCGCAAACAGAAATTTAACATGGGAGTATGACACATATTTCTCAAAACACGAAAGAGCATTTGGGAAGTCATATTCACAGTTTCCAGAGTGCAGAACCTACGTCTTACAGGTAGAGCCCAGAACCATGTGATTTACTCATAGAGCGTGTCATACATTGAAGAACCAAAGAAACTGGTATGCCTGCCTAATATCGTGCAGAACCCCCGCGAGTACACAGAAGTGTAGAAAACACGACGTGGTATGGACGTGACTGATGTCTGAAGTACTGCTCGAGGGAACTGACACTATGAATCCTACAGGGCTTTCCATAAATCCGTAAGAGTACGAGAGGGTGGAGATATCTTCTGAACAGCACATTGCAAGGCAGCCCTAGATATGCTCAGTAATTTCCGTGTCTGTGGAGTTTGGTGGCTAGCGGAAGTGTGTAAACTCAGAAGAGTGTTCCTGCAGCCATCCTGTAGCAATTCTGGACGTGTGGCGTGTTCCATTGTCCTGTTGAAATTGCCAAAGTCTGTCGGAATGCACAATGGACATGAATGGATGCAGATTATGAGACAGTATACTTACGTATGTGTCACCTTCAGAGAGGTATCTAGACGTATCAGGGGTCCCGTATCACTCCAACTTCACACGTCGCACACCGGTACAGAGCCTACACCAGCCTCAACAGTCTCCTGCTGACATACAGAGTCCATAGATTCATGACGTTGACTTCATACCCGTACACGTCCATCCGCCCGATACAATTAACAACGAGAGTCATCTGACCAGGCAACATGTTTCGAGTCATCAACAGTCCAATGTCGGTGCTGACGGGCCCAGGCGAGGTGTAAAGCTTTGTGTCGTGCAGTCATCAACGGTACACGAGTGGGCCATCGGCTCAGAAATCCCATATCGATGATTTTTTGTTGAATGGTTGGCACACAGACACTTGTTGATGGCCCATGATTGAAATTTTGCAGCAATTTGCGGAAGGGTTCGTCTTTTGTCACGCTGAACGAGTCTCTTCAGTCATCGTTAGTCCCGTTCTTGAAGGATCTATTTCCAGCGGCAGGATGTCGGAGATTTGATGTTTTACGGATTCCTGATATTCAAGGTACGCTCGTGAAATGGTCGTACGTGAAAATCCCCACTTCATCGTTACCTCGGAAGTGCTGTGTCTTGTTGCTCGTGCGCTGCGTATAACACGATGTTCGAACTCACTTAAATCTTAATAACCTGCCATTGTAGCAACGGTAACTGATCAAACAACCGCACCAGGCACTTGCTGTCTTATATAGGCCTTGCCGATCGCAGTGCCGTATTCTGCCTCTTTACGTATATCTGTATTTTATATGCATGCCTATACCAATTTCTTTGGCGCTTCAGTGTAAGATGTTGAGAAGACAGAGTGCCATTTAAATGATGGTGATGCGGCTATTACCAGAACAATCAAGGACGTATAGAACTCTCAGAAGCAGCTAGAAAGCAAGAAGGCAAAACGAAATGATGGAAACAGCAGCCTTCGGAAAATAATAATTTTACCTGAAACCATACCAGATAGGACTAGTTGTTTTCAAATATAGGGTAAAGTCCATTAACTGTCTTCTGGAGAGACCGCTTGCAAACTCATATCTGCTCAAGTATTTTAGGAAAAAATTCATAGTTCCAAGGTTCCGTGATGTGTTTATATGGGATACATCACCGAACACCATGTGGAAATCTGGGGAAAGTGAAACTATGAATTTAAATGTTGTTGGAACAGCAGATACCCAAAGGGTATTATATATTAAGAAAAATACAAATAACGTCTACTATTTCGATTCATTTCGAAACCTGCAGCCAACAGAGGGGTTACTACAATACTTCACCACAGAAGACGTGTGTTCTAGAATCTTCATTGCTACGAAGACTTTAATGCTTACTTCAGTGGGCATCTGTGCATCATGTTCCTTGTAACGTTTATGACTAGGAGTGCAGTAAACATCCACTCATCAGTTGAGGTTCAGATGCAGTGTCCTTTACTCTGACTTTAAAAGAACGATCGTCTGTATTAAACGGGAATTACTCCCCACTGATTGATTTAAGCAACATGGAGCGGAGTATTGCGTGATTGGACTGGAGACAGGCAAGAGTATCCCGAATATCACAGAGATAAACAATAAACTTCATCTGGATATTAATGGTAGGAAACAAACTGCGCAATTAGAACCTGGTACATACGATACTGACGGGTTAAACGTCTTTTTAAAAAGGTTTGGAGAAGGAACTGTGGCATATGCAAACATCGGAACTCATTAAACTGAAATAAAGATACCAAATGGAGCGACTGACTTTAACCAGAAAGGTTCAGTAGGGCGGCTACTGGGTTACACAAAAGGACGATACTGACGATTTAAACGTCTTTTTAAAAAGGTTTGAAAAAGGGACTGTGGCATATGCAAACATCAGTACACTTTAAACTAAAATAAAGATATCAAATAGAGAGACTGACTTTAACCGGAAAAGTTCCGTTGGACGGCTACTGGGTTTCACAAAAGGACGGGTTTTGAGGAAGGAACCTAATAAATTTTGCAGATCTGATTAGTCAGCGGATATGCTTCCTGTCAGCACAATCCGTGTCGAGCGTAAATTTTAAACTAACTCTTATCTCAACAACAGTTTAATTCTTACAATTTACAGATTCTTCTCATCAATTGGAATAGGGTATTAGATTTTTGACACACTAACCAACGCTGTTTACGGCTAGGTGGCAGTTGAGACATTGGACTATCTGTTGCTGCTTATTGTGGACCAGGATGACCACTCATCGACTTTTATGGCGAGGAAATGACTGTACGACTACATCTAAAGTGGAACCAGCAGCCACCCCGAATATGCAGAGACCCGGAAGCGACTACTACCTCCAACCAGCTGGGACTTGTAGCAGCTTCCCAGCATAGTAGTATTCACTTCACAGACAGGATGCGCATAAGATATAAAACCAACATCGCAGAGCACGGCACTTCACAACAGAAAACCACGGTTGTAACTCATGCGAACTACCAGTTTCTTAAACCTCTTTCTGAAACCTCGCGATGACACTGTTTGGTGTAATTAGCCAGGTTTAACATGACGAGTGTATTATATTCCAGGAATACTTCTCCCACGAACCTTATATGTCAATCACATTTAACAAGAACGACGCAATTCGAATTGTCTGCCAGCATTGAGCCACTTTAATCCTCCCCTGTGGGATTTTCATATATCTTTGTGGACCATTTACGAAAAGGGATGTTACTCCTACAGTGTCACTGAACCTTACAAGTGTTGCTTTAGCGTTCCTGTTTCATGAGATACGATATGAACATAACAGAGTCAAGACTGACCATACACACAATGCAGGCACAGCGTCAACTTTTCTTCTATGTCGTATATGAACTATTTAGAAAATGCTGTATTGTTTATAGACGAGCCAGTGGGTAGACCCTGGAAGAGTACAAAAGATTTACTGTATGTATACTTTGAAGACAAGCTGAAAATTCTTCTGAATGCTAATAGAAACTGATTCAGGCATGGAGTGCATCCGATAACAACTCATACATTCAAGGTGCTCAAGAGCAGAACGAGATCATTATCAACTGAATAATACGGAAAATGCCACACATTAGTGTATGAGATGAGCAGTGTTTGAAGATTTTAAATGTTCTGAATGATGGTATATTTCAACTGTTAGCTTTCCATTCATGGGAGATTTTCGAGTACCCAGTGCTGCTGACTGCAAGCTGACAAACGTGGGCTATTAATATCTCTGCTGAACTGGAGATGCCCAGGTTAATCACATTTGAGTTTCATATCAGTAGAAGAGTCAGTGTTGCAAACGATTCCACCAAATTTTACAATTGCTGGTTAACCAATGCTAGAGTCTACCTGAACTCTGAATTCTACCTGTGTGATAAATTACACCTGTAGTGGAATGAGAATGTACACAGTCTATGATGTAACATGTTTTTGAGGTTCAGTGCTCCGTACTATGAAGAAGATGGATGTCTACTCAACCCTCGAAAATTCAAGTAACTGGCGCCAACCACAGTAAGAGACAGTTCTAAACAAAATGATATAGTTAAACTGGGACCTATAAGTGTGTGAACTGAATCTGAATGCTCACTAAACTTCCCAGAACACACTGCAGCGTATGATCTAGTTCTACATGACCATTTGATGAACTATTGTACACTCAATGGTGTTGTGTAACGAGCTGTGTAGACGAACAGGTACTGAGTCACACCCAGAGCATTTCACAATGGTATCTCAAGGAGTGAACATCGTTGCAGATGCTCAGGGTTTCAATGATGATGAGCATAAGCAATTCATATTTAACGAAGCTATATTCATAGTATACACAGATGTCAAGGATATGAAGCGCGCGAAAACACGGAGGAGTGTAATTGGTAAACACCTTTCTACTATGGAATTCATTTAGATGGTCCTGATATACCCTATAAACATATGGTGACGTCACTTTGATTATTCGACCTCTTGGATACCATCCCCTACGACAAAGTCGAGTCCGGAACCGCGGGACTGCTACAGTCGCAGGTTCGAATCCTGCCTCGGGCATGGATGTGTGTGATGTCCTTAGGTTAGTTAGGTTTAAGTAGTTCTAAGTTCTAGGGGACTGATGACCTAAGATGTTAAGTCCCATAGTGCTCAGAGCCATTTGTACCATTTTTTTGACAAAGGCGAGGAGAAGATAGCATGGATGTCTCAAATCTGCAAGTTTCCTGATATTCATGACTTTCAGTTCTATGGGTGTCCTGGTCTCCGTCGCTGTAGAGGAAGGAGAAGTGTAAAAATATTGTTGTGTCTGCATACGAAAGCGTAAAATTACTTTTATATTGGATGAGAGATAAATGAATTTATAGCTTAAAATCTGTGTATGATTTCTTTCCATTCTGCTGCCACTTTGACAGTGTACAACTTTGGCCATGTTTGTGGTTATCCTCAAGCACAGGAGAGAGAATTTTAGACATGTTTGCTGTATGTCTCTGGAAGCGATAGGTTTTCTGTAAATAACACAACAAAGGTGAATGGTAGCGAATTTTTTCATCTATTAATTTCTCGCAGAGTCATTTTGATTCTTCTGGTACAATTTGCTTCTTGAGACATAGTTTAGTTGTTGAGGTTCACTTTGGTCCTTGAGATACACTTTCGTCCTAAGATTTTAATGCAGATATACTAATAATTACAGGTCGATAAAGATCCGTTCTAATATTTTCAGAGCAGAGATACTTTAAATTTACACACTATTACCATAACTAAAAAGTATGACTAGAAGATAAAACCTTCCACAGTCTACCAAACAGTGGAAACACCAGTTGAGAACAATTACAGCTTTCGGTAGGAATTATTGACAATGTTTTGTACCATATTCCAGGGCACAGTAGCACTGGTTGAAAGTGTCTACCATTGTTTTTCCAGAGATGTAGTGGTACTTGATAAGCATATTTACAAATTTAAATGTAACTATCTGCATTAAGAAGTAATTTGACGTGATGGATGGCAGCAGGTGAAACTTTAACAATAGACTACTTACATTGTACACAAATATTGACGTGTATATATATATATATATATATATATATATATATATATATATATATATATATATATGCGCCCTAATCCATCCACTGCATAAAAAGGGAGACATGGCAGATATAAACAACTATCGAGGAATCTCCCTTCTCCAAGTCACTTATAAAATCCTCTCAGCTTGTCTTCTTCAACGAACACAAGAACAACTCGAACACAGTATTGGTGAATACCAAGCTGGCTTTCGCCCTCACCGATCCTGTGCAGAAAAAATTTTCAATTTGAAGACAACACTAAAATACAAAGCAGTCAGAAACAGTCCAATCATTTGTTCCTTTGTTGATTTCGCAAAGGCTTACGATTCAATCGATAGGCAATCTCTCTTTATTATCCTTGAGGAGCTAGGACTCGATCCGAAAACCCTAAACCTTATCAAAGAAACGCTCACAAACACAACTTCTAAGATCAAATTCCTGGGTGAAATATCAGAGCCCTTCCTGATCAAAACCGGCGTCAGACAAGGTGACGGCTTGTCTCCACTCCTCTTCAACCTTGTCTTAGACAAAGTCATCCGAGAATGGGAAAAAGAACTGAAGAATCAAAATTACTGGAAGCCTATACAACTAGGAAGATCGAAAGATGGTATTAAAATTTCATGCTTGGCATTTGCAGATGACGTGGCCATTCTAGCAGAAAACGAGACCACAGCAATTAAACAGATAGACATTCTCAAAGAATGCGCCGAAAAAGTTGGGCTACAAATTTCCTTCCAAAAATCCTAATTCATCTGCTCAAAATTTGAAACTCAAAACCTGACTACAAAATATGGACAAATTTAGAGAGTTCCATTCTTTAAATACTTAGGCGAGGTCCTAGAACTCACAGGGGGAGAGAAAACTGCACAAAAAGTTCGACTGCAAAAACTGAAAAGAGCATACTGGAAAACCCACAACATCTACAATAAAAAGTCTCTCTCCATTCACTCAAATATACGACACTAAAATACAGTAATCAAGCCCGAAGCACAATATGCCAGCGAAACACTCACACTCCATAGAAAAGGCGACCTGGAAGGCATCCTGAAAGAGGAACGCAAAATTATCAGAAAGATTCTTGGCCCAAATAGAACTGAAGATGGATACAGGTTACAGTCTCGGAAAACTACAGAAAAATTATCTAATCTCGCCGCAGACATCCGGAAAAGAAGACTAAAATTTTACTGTCATATCCACAGACTCCCAACACCCAGACTCTCCCACAAAATTTTAATATACATTGAAAAATTGAAAACCATACCCTGCATAAAAGAAACCAAAACAGATCTAGCAAATGCACAAATAAATTCTTCAGAAGTTATAAACAGAAATGTATACAGGCAAAAAATCAATAGTTGGAAAGTACAACCCGAGAATGAAGTTTGCAAGAGACAGGGGACAAAATGGACAGAGGAAAGAAAGAGAATTCATGGGGAAAGAATGAGAGAAGTTTGGAGAATTAAAAAATTGAATCGGAAAAGCTTTGCGTGATCCGTATGGGTCCAATCGCACATAATAATATATATATATATCGTCTCACTCTGTCTCATTCACACAACACTCTCATCAAGTGAATAGTGTGAGTATAGGCGAGTTTCGGTGCCACCATCATAAATTACTTGTTTATCATCATGAACTGACAAACGGATTGCAGACTGCAGCTCAGTGTACACCTTGTGCCATCGAAATCGAATACTAGTTTGGTGCACCATGTGCGATGTATGATGGCTGCAATGGAGCACCACCACTGGTACTATACAGACACTGTAAATAACGCTCAATCCTGAGAGCTGTTGATGTTGCAGAAGTCCCTTTGCTTGCCTCTCGTGTGCGATATGTGTACGTCTTGCAAATTAGACCAACAAATCCCACAATCGATAACCAGTTCACATCTTCTTTCCTTAGACTGATAACCTTCTTGTTCTATGTAACAGTACCGTAAGTATTATGGGCCGTATTTGAAGCCGGCCGAGGTGGCCGAGCGGTTCTAGGCGCTATAGTCTGGAACCGCGCGACCGCTGCGGTCGCAGATTCGAATCCTGCCTTGGGCATGGATGTGTGTGTTCTCCTTAGGTTAGTTAGGTTTAAGTAGTTCTAAGTTCTAGGGGACTGATGACCTCAGAAGTTATGTCCCATAGTGCTCAGAGCCATTTGAACAATTTGAACCGTATTTGAAGACTCGTCAAATTCTTAAGATGATGCTCTCTGTGTCAATATAAATTAACTAAGGATGAGCGCAGTAAGGGAATAGGTACATGTGGAAATTGGACTAGTCTAGTGTGGATTTCCTCACACAGACAGATCATGGACTCTGCAGTTGTCTTCGAAGTCTCCAATGCAACTAATTTCTTGTTGAAAATAGTGACCCATTTGACATTTGGTCTGCGATTCACTTCTTAACACCATAATGCCCGTTCCGACACATCCTAATAAGAAAAGCTCAATATTTTCTCAGAACTTCTATCGTCTTATCTAAATTTGCAACACCCATCTATTTATAAAAGTCGTTTTCGAAATAGTTTTTCGTGAATGCCTTTTTTCCGGTGTTTAAATCAATATAATCCGTCAACCAGGGTGGGCCTTGGACTGTTCAAGCTGGTGGAGGCTCTGTAATGGAGTGCGGTGCGTGCAGTTGGACTGATGTGGGACCCCTGATATGTCTATATACGAATCTGACAGGTCACGTGTACATAAGCACCCTGTCGGATCATCCGCATACATTCATGTCCATTGTGCATTCCGACGGACTTTGGCAATTCCAGCAGGACATTGCCACATCCCACACATCTAGAATTGCTACAGAGTGGCTCCAGAAACACTTTTCTGAGTTTAAACAGTTCCGCTCACCACCAGACTCCATAGACATGAACGTTATTTAAAAAATATGGGATACTTTGCAACATGCTGTTCGGAAGTGATCTCCACCCTCTCGTGCTCTTACGCATTTATGGGCAGCCCTGGAGGATTAATGGTGTCAGTTCCCTTGACATTATTGAAGTCCATGCCATGTCATGTTGTGGTACTTCTGCATGCTTGTGGGGTCCCTACACGATATTAGGCAGGTATACCAGTTTCTTTGGCTCTTCACTGTATTACTGACACTGATTTGAATTTCATGTCGTGAGATCCTTCCTCTCCAGCAATTCAGCATGGACATTCTTTTCCCTGTCAATATACAGGTGGAGAGGGGAAGGAGAACTGGGGGAGGGGGAGGACTGGGGGATTTCCCAGAAGAGGAGGGGGTATATGATTGATAAGTTTAACTAATCATTCAAATAATTTGATACCAAAAGAATGCTCATATCGGGGAGTAGGATGTGTTGAAGATTTTCAGAGGGCTGGGAAACAGGGAGGGACAGAGGTTTCTTAAAAGGACAGACTATCCCTGGAGTGTCATAAATCAACCCCCAGGGGGTCTTAAATCAATTAGCATAACAATAGGTTAAGGGAAGGCAGATAATATGGCTCTGAATGCATGCTTGTCTGTGAATATAGGCAAGCCCCGCAAACAAAATAGCCCTGAACGAGCTTTACCCCACTACTGAGGCTGGACCAGTATCTACATCTACATCTATACGAGCCACCCAACAGTGCGTGGCAGAAGTGCATCACTGTCACTTACCCTCTTCCCCATTCCAGTCAAGTACAGTTCATGGGAAGTACAGTTGATGGTCTTCTCTCGAGTTGTACAGAGAGGAAGCATTGTATCAGTTAGGTCTTCTGGGAATATATGCTCTTGGAATTTGAACAGTGAACGACACTGTGAAGCTGAATGCCTCTCTTGTAGTTGAGTGAGCGTAACAGTAGCTTTTCTGCTTACTTGTTGAATCTGGAACTAAACACACTGCTCTTCTTTGGTTCTTCCATCCTTCCTCTACCAAACCTATCTGGTACAGATACCACAATGATGAGCAGTTTTCAAGCATTGCCAGAACTAGGTTTCTGTAAGGTACCTCTTTGTGGGTGAGGATTCCTCCAACAATTTCACTCTGGCATCTGCCTTACTTGCGATTAGTCTTCTGTGGTCGTTCCCTATGAATCTTTCTGTATGCATATTCCTAGCTATTTTATTGTTGTGAGTGCTTCCAGTGACTGTTCCGCATTCGTGTAATTATACAATTTTGGTTATTTATCGACGTTTATGCACAATACGTTACGTTTGTTTGTGTTGAGGGCTAAATACCAGTCCTTGCTACAAGATTAGTTCCTCTGCAAGTCTTATCACATCCCGCTCCGATTCTCTGGCATTGCGACATCTGTGTATATAATAGCATCATCCTCGGAAAGCCTTATTGAACTTTCGACGTTACCTGTATCATCATTTATAAGTACCACAAAAAGTAGTAGTCCTATAACACTACGAGATCGGTCTCCCACCCTCCGAACTACTTTAATTTTTGTAATTCGATTGCTTGAGCACCGTCATTTCTTCGCGGTTTGTACGGACGTCTAGATTTCATGTGTTCAATTGACGAGACTCTTGTGTCAGAATGACAGATGCAGAAATACATCTCGCAAGGCAGCCTGTCGTTTAGAAGACTGGATGCACAAACATTAAATGTGTGTACCACATCTAAGTGCAGTAGATCCCTACAATGGGATAAATTGTGTTCTACAGGTCTAAAATATTGGAGGGGCTGGGTATGGAGTGTAGAAGCAAACTGAAAAGTGAGTCACCTTGCTGAGGTCATGCACTTCTCTCTTTCAATGATCTGCAAATTGAAGACTGAGCAAGAGGATCCTCATTCTATCCAACCCACCACTAATTACATCGTCCTTGACAAAGCTACACCCACCCCCTGCAGGGCGCTTTATGAACCATCTGCGACGCAGATATTAGCAACACTTCTTGGTATCCAGATACAAGTGACTAATAACGCTAATATAAGAAATGTGTACGGAATCTACGTAAATCTCTGCGCAAATCACCATGTTCTACATTGATAGAGGGGTAATTGGTTCTGAGACATCCTTTTAGAATCTTTAGCGTATTTCCAAAAATGGAAACATTCTCGACCGTGAGCACCCCTCGCTTTTCAGTTAACCCTACACCTCCCAAGCATTTCCTGTTCAGTTCTCTTACTTGGAAAAATAATATGACTTCATTGAGTTCACGTTTACATAGTGGCGTTATTTTCAATTTATTTATGAGTACTTATTTGCAACTGTTATCTTTAATATAAAATCTGTTCCTGTAAAAAGTGACTGAGAGAAGGTTCAATTAGGAGTGTGGTGTTGTCAGTGGGAAATGTACTGGACTGCTAAATGACAGATCTTGGTTTTTATTTTTATTCTCGCGTCAAAAACATACATGAAGCACAGTTTATACAATCGTTGACAGACCAACAACTTTATGTAATTTTTGACCCAAATTTCACCACTTCCAGTACACTTTCCGTTGCCTGGTGAAGGTCATGTTCTGTGCAGGTGGTGGGACACAGTCGACACTGAAGGATACGTTGAACAGTCCGTTCTTCCTTGCAGTCACGTTGTTTCTCTTTTCTTCAATGTCTCCCGATTTTGCCAGGTTAACCCATGACCTGACCACTCCCAGCCTTGGCCTATTTAAGGACTTGGAGACTGTCCCATTCTCATCATGACAGGAGATAAAGATTCTGAAAATCTTATCCAACTAGGAGGGTGAGATGAGTTAGCCCTTCGTAGTTACAACCTGGCTTCTTCATCGGTGGTTGTTAGTTTCTTCGATGTTCTGAGGAAACTTTTCCTTGACCTTAGTCGTTGTGGGTAGGTTATCTGTCCTTGCATGGGATACCGTTTTTTCCCGCTCGAGTTTCGTTCTAACCCTCTTTGGTGCTATTTCCCTTTGAACATTAGATGGTGAAATTCCTGCAAGGTGATAGAGCTGGAGTTGACTTCAAGCAGCCTGTTATAAATCTGCATGTATTTTCTAGGGCAATATCCACCTGTATTCAATAAGTTGACTTACATCAAACAGGACAGGCATAGTCTACAGCGGAGTTGCATAACGCCATTGCAGAAGTTCTAATGGTTTTAGCTTCACTGCCCCACTGTGATCAAGGCAGTTGTCTCACAGGTTGTTCCTGATTTGAAACTCATGGTGTGTATTTTGAATGTTAGAAATCTGTCTAGTCTTCTTCCTATGTATATAGGTATTTTGAGGTGTCACAGTGTTCCAGTTTAACTGATGACTAATCCATCTCTTACTTGCAGGTGGTTTTCCCATTTCCCAGATGGTAAGCGAACACTTGCAACTTTGGTGGGTTTGGTTTTAAGCTGGTTTACTCTGCAGTATTTTGTCAGAACTACAAGGGCATTCTTTAGGGTGATATCTACTGACTCAAAGTTTGTGCTTTGGATTGCCAGAGCAAGAGCATAAGCATACAAGACACCCCAGCAGTTGGGGACTTTGGGGTGGTCGTTAGTACATACTTTAAACAGAACTGGACCTACCACACTTCCCTGGGGAAGGCCATTTTTCTGTACCCTGCATCGGCCAAGCTATCCTTGGAGGTCAACGGAGAATCTTCGGTTCTGCAGGCTACTGGCGACGACCCTTGTGAGGCTGAAATCCTTGGTTAGATTGTTGAGCTTTTTCAATAATAACTGGTGGTTGACGGTGTCGTACGCTGTTGTCAAGTCCAAGATACCACTCCTGTCACTTTAGGGGCTTCAAAATCATCTTCCGTGAACTGTGTAAGACTGAGTAACGGTCATGTGCTGCTTTTACCACGGCGGAATCCAGCTTGCTGGGGTGTACGCAAGGGGTCTATAGCGTTGGAGAGACGGTTTAAAACCATTCTCTGTCGCAGCTTGTAAAGATGGCACAGTAGCGCAGATGATCTAAAATTTTATGAACTGTTCCCTTCTTTACCTGGTTTCAGTATATCGATTATCGGTTCTTCCGCCATATCTTTGAAATTTTGCATCTATTAATACATTTATTGAAGAACTGGAGAATCCATTCCTTCGTTGCTAATCCAAAGTGCTTGATTTTCTCAGTTCGTACATCATCCAAACCAACTGCCTTACCAGTGTTACTCTCTTTAACGGCCTTCTGTAATTCATCTACCGTGAATGGAAGTGAAAATTTGTTACTCTCCTCATACTCAGTTCTTCGTAGTTTTCGTTTTTATGACTGGGTTTCCATTTAGCGGTAGCTGGTGTCCTATTTAGGTGGCGGTGATATTTTGGTGTGTAGTGGTCTCAGTTGGGTCATTGCAAAGGTGTCTTTTCAGATCGAAATTTTCTGTTGTTTTAATCCATTTTCCTCTTTTTGATTCTCGTATGGAGGAAATGAGTGTGTTTCCTGTTTCTATAGTTGTTCACTGAAAGGTTTATTTCTAAATAAGTGCGTGGTCACAATCCAAGGACCCGCTGTCCCTCGCTCTTCTGTCCTTCAGATCTCACCTTTCCAAAAATGTAAAACCCAGAACACAATTTAACTCTTATTAGGGCTCTCATGCTTTGTCTTAGTGCACTTATCTAATATTCCCAAAATGAAATATTCACTCCACTGTCGAGCGTGCGCTGATATGAAACTTTTTAGCAGATTACAACTGTGTGCCGGATCGAGAGTTGAACTTGAGACATTTCCCTTTCTCAGGCAGGTGCTCTACCGACTGAGATACCCAAGCACGACTCGATACCCGTCCTCACAACTTCACTTCTGCCATTACCTCAACTTCCACCTTCATAACTTCACATAAGCTCCTCTGAGGAGTGCACTTGCCCGAGTCTCGGTCTCCGTCCAGCATAGCGTTTTAACTGACAGGAAGTTTCTCATTTAATATTTGTTCTTAAGCCACTTCATTTGACAGTCAATGGAAAACTTATGCAATTAAAACGCAAATTTTAATAATATACGATTTTTGCATCTCCTGCAACGCAGAAGATATTAGTTCTTTGGAAATAATGAGTAGGACCTTCTTTGTAGGAAATTTAATGTAGTTTCATTTTATGCTGTGAAAAATTTTACAGCGGTTTACGAGTTATTCGAGAACAACATACAAAATTTGGCCTTTAAACGTCCCCCTTCTCACTCTCACAGCCCCCGATGACGATTTTCAGTGTGTTGTTCGTGATACTCTCTTCCGGTGCTGTGCGCAATCTGTGAGTACACATGTTGTATCTGTAATCTTCAGTCCGATGACAGTTTTCATGTGGCCCTTCATGCTACGCTGTCCTGTGCGAGCCTCTTCATCTCCGGATAACAGCTGTCACCTTCATCCTTCTGAATCTGCTTACTGTAATCCTCTCTGGGACTCCAGACGATTCTTACCTCCACACTTCCTTCTTATACTAAACTGGTGATCCCTTGACGTCTCAGAATGAGTCCTATCAACTGATTCTTCCTTTGGTGAAATTGTGCCACAAATTTCTTGTCTCCCCAATTCTATTCAGTGCCTCCTCGTTAGTTGCGTGATCCATCCATCTAACCTTCAACATTCTTCTGCAGCAACACATTTCAAAAGCTTCTATTCTCTTCTTGTCTACACTGTTTATTGTCCATGTTTCACTTCCACGGCAGACAAATACCTGCAGGAAAACTTCCTAACACTTAAATCTGTATTAGACATTAGAAAATTTTTCTTCTTCAGAAGTGCTGTTCTTGCCATTGCTAGTCTACAACCTTACGTACTCTCTCCTTCGGCCATCATTAGTAATTTAACTGTCCAAATAGCAAACCTTATCTACTACTATAAGTCTCTTGTTTCCTAATCTAGTTCCCTTAATATCACCTCATTTAATTCTATTACATTCCATTTTTCCTGTTTTACATTTGTTAATATTCGTCTTATATCCTCCTTTAAAGACACTGCCCATTCCGTTCACTGTTCTTCCAAGTCTCTTGCTGTCTCTGACAGAATTACAGTGTCATAGACAAATCTTAAAATTTTTATTTCTTCTCATTCAACTTTAATTCCTACTACAAATTTTTCTTTGGTGTCCTTTACTGCTTGTTCAGTGTACAGATTGAATAACGTCGGGGATAGGCTACAACGCTGTCTCACTCCTTTCTCAATCACTGCTTCCCTTTCATGATCCTCGACTGTCGTAACTGCCGTCTGGTTGCTCTACAAGTTGTAAATTGCCTTTCGCACCCTGTATTTCGCCCCTGCTACCTTCAGAAATCAAAGAGAGTATTCCAGTCAACATTGTCAAAAGCTTTCTCTAAGTCCACAAATGCTATAGACGTACGTTCGCCTTTCCTTATCCAAGATGAGTCGTAGTGTCAGTACTGCCTCGCGTGTTCCTACTACAAACTGATCTTCTGTAAAGAATTCGTGTTAGTATTTTGCATCCTTGACTTATTAAACTAATATTTCGATAATTCTCACACCTTTCAGCAGCTGCTCTCTTTGCAGTTTTCCCATAAATTTTTTGCTGTCGTTGACAGGGCTAATTCGAAGACGAGTGCATTCCGGAGGTGCAGCCTTCGGCTGATGAAAGCGTGTAACGTTTACAAGTGTCTGGACGATGAGGCAGCTAATGGAGGTTCGAGGCCTAGAACGGTGGCTATGTTTACGATACGGTGTTATGTTCATGGCAGCCACTGGCGCGGGATCTTCGTCGTTGCACAGCCCAGCTGTTCGGAATATGATTCCTGATTTCGAGAGGACCGAGCGGGAGGAATACCGCTGCCGCATTCCTTCGCGTCTACTAACCGTTTTGGCAGAACGGAAGCGGGGCGGTCAGCGTACTGAGAGGATGCTGACACACGATAGTAGTTCAGGTCGAAAGCAACAGCGCTCTAGTTCCTGACACTGCTTGGTCCTTTAAAGCTTTTTTTGTAGAAAAAAAGCCAAAAAATTCATTCCAGGTGAAGACATTTAATGATTAAGAAACGAAAATATTGATATGATAAAAATTTTAAATTGTATTGCAGCTCAAGTTTGAAAGGGAAACAAAAATGAATAGAATTAATTGATCCATTCTGTCTCTAATAATCGTTTTAAAAATTCGTGTCTTTAGAAGCACTTTCTGTAAGCTCGGAATACACCTCATTTTAGACTGCAAAAATAGTGTAGCCACAGTCGTAGAATTCAGCGATAGTTTTGAGACTGGCAACGCACATATGAAAAATTCAGTGGTGCTCCTGCAACACATTCAAGAAATAAAACACATTGAACTGACACCAACACTTAGCAGCGAACAACTAAACCAAACATGTGCCATACTTCGTAAAAGGAACAGTTATATCCACATCACAGCTACCTGCTTTGGTACAAGCTAGGGGCTCACAGGACTGCTTGGTCACAGTATCTTATTACTCCTAGGCAAAGCTCATAGTGAACGTGTCTCAAAAGTATTAAGGAATTATCTAACATGTAAAGTACGTTGAGGAAAATAGGCTGGTACCCTTTCAGCACACAGCAATCGTGTTGTGGAGCGGTCGTGACATCAGTGTCATGTTAGTGTGACGCCCAGGGGAGACAAACGGGAGGCTTTTCGCTTTGCCATGGCAACAGTGGCACCGTAGGAGATCTCTTCAGAGAAGATAGGGCCAGGGACTGGAAACGCTTGTGGGACGTCAACTGAAAGAACTGTGGAATATTTCTATCAAATAATGTGAGCAGTATTCTTTAGACATGAGGAAACTTACTATAGTGTAAAACACATTAATTAATATATATT
This sequence comes from Schistocerca piceifrons, assembly GCF_021461385.2. Taxonomy (NCBI): domain Eukaryota; kingdom Metazoa; phylum Arthropoda; class Insecta; order Orthoptera; family Acrididae; genus Schistocerca; species Schistocerca piceifrons. Next base: position 408,244,325 of record NC_060139.1, read on the forward strand.
ATTACCGACCGGTTTCGACAGCTAAAACTGTTACCTTCTGATCTTAAAAAAATTTTTGGTTATATATAGTATTCCATTATGAGTTTATCTCTTATTCCGATTAAAAAAAAATTTGGAAACTGTGTTCTTTTATGATTTTTATCATTCACGCCACAAGCTCATACTGGAACACGATATACTTGTATAACCGAAAACCTTATAAATTTCAGGAGATAACAGTTTCATCTGTCTAAACCGGTCCTTTTAACAAATATTAATTAATGCGATCTTGGCTACAAAAAGGTTTTTCGAGTTAAATTTAGATAGCTCTTTAAAATTTTCTCACAGTGAAAAATTTTGATCCTTCAGACGCAACTGCAGTGGTATTTATATAGGCAAAGTGAGAAACAGTGATTTCTTTGTTGTTGGTCAAAGGAATCGGACCAAACACTGTCTCACATGAAAACCGTTTTGGTTATTAAAAGTAAAGGATCAGCACGAATGTGTAAAATATGTGATACATAGGAAATTATGACTGTCTGGAAGGGAGTAAAAGTTTTTATTTTTCGATAAGAAACTCCGACTTAGATCACTAGCAAGTTCCTTTTAAATTATTAACGGTTCAATATACTGACTGACAAAGAAACAGTGCTCTGTCTTTGTTAACAACCACTTGAACTATTCAGAAAACATATAGGTTAATAGTTGACGTGAGTGGCACGTGCACTGCAAAAAATTATAATTCTTTCATTTTTATTATTATTTAAAATGTCGTCAGAAAATAAAACGATTCTTATAAAGTACTCAGGCAAATTACACATTTGTATCGTTACATGTTTCTACAAAAGCTTCATAAAGGGAATAAGATTACGCTTCAATCGGTTTAGCACTTTTCTTAAGCCAACTTTTGGTACAGAAAACATTCTGAATAGGATGCTGCCTTCACTGAGAACCGCAACTGAGAATTTGTTCATAAATTACAGGGATAGAGATAAACAGTCGAAACCATGTGGACGATTATTTGTACACTTAGCTTTTGAAAGTGGGTAAGAGTAAACTAAAAGGAGTCTCCGAGATGATTAAATATTACATGTACCTAAAAGTACCACGCCTTATAACCTCCTGTTATTTCGCTCTAACTTTCTCTCACAGAAAATTTCACTCGAAAAACCAACCCTTCATACTGGTCGTATTTCACTTCCTTTCATCCGCTAATGGCTCGGAGCGAAAGGCGATTATAACGCGTCCGACGGGAGCACAAACCGCAACATCCGCTGAACAAACACTTTTAAAAGCTTTGGCTTTTTTCACGCCACGGTATTGTGACAAAGCGTCCGATGGAGGATAAAATGTGCGGCCCGCCGCTGGCGAACGACACTGAATTTACATTCTCTGCACCACAGTGCTCCTCTCTTGCACTGAAGTTGCACTTCCGATGACCAGTGTCGCTCTGTAATACAAAGTTCAAAATGTTGTTTGACTCCAAGTAGCTCTGTTTACTATGATAATATACAACGCGAATACCAAAGAGAAACGTCATGCCTATGGGAGCCCATTCGCTGGTTGTAATTATTATAACAATTCCGCTGAACGCACTTATTATTCTGCAATTCGGTACTGGACTTGCCTAGCAGAAGCTAAGCTTGTCACATAACTGGATACAATGAATTGTTGTTACACGTTAGTTCAAACGGCTAGTGCCTTATTTTGGTGGCATTTAGAGCCTTACACATTGTAAGTAATTGACGACAAAGCGTCATGGTTCGAGTACTGTTGTCGAATAAAACTGCAGTTGGGCATGTCATTGTCGAAGATGCAACACGATGTGTCAAAAGCTCAGTCGTGTGGAGGACTGGTGCGTGGTGCCGTGTGATGTGGAGACAAAGAGATCATGTAAAAGATATTACTCTAAGATAAATGGCCTTGTGGATGATAATACTAAATGTATAACAACATACAGAACGATATCAAGCAATGTGAGTTATCAATATACCCGGCAAAACATTCACGAAATGCTGGCCTCTACTATCAATTATGGACCTGCATTGTGCCACATCAGTCTTGAACCCTTTTGAATTAAGATCTGAATATACAATGCTGGTAGGCACGTTATTGGCGATATTTATTTTATGGGCAATAGGCCACGCTGGAGACATCCTCTGAGGTTTTAATAATTCAGAAATCAGGTACTGTCTCAAATAAGCTCAGCACACCAAACTGGCTTCATCCACGGCCCCGCATCGTACCTTAACACTGTTCAGAATAGTTATTGCTAAAATTTCCTCTGTGGACATCCAGTCGTGGCATTATTCTCTGCGTTACGAAATAAATATAAATCACACGTTCATAATCACATAAACGAAGCAAGCTGAAAAGGTTTAACTATTATATAGAAAATAGCATTGCATGACTAACGTTAGATCTGTTATTAATCGCTATCATAAAGCTATACTAACGATCACAGCGTGGAAGAGCAGGCGTATAGGCTAGGTTCACCGAAAATGAAGCAGTTTGTGGTGCAGGCTCATCGTCCAGAATACTGTTGCTCACCTACATCTGGTGTACCATCTGCATCTTGGTTCTTCTGTCATATAAACAGCAGTCGTCTACTTCGTAAAGAAAATAGTAATGCATGATTAGAACTTGTGTAGGAAATAATATCTCCACCAGGGAGAACTTAATGGATGTAGTGCAAGAGAGGTGGGACTGCACCGCCACTAAACGCGTACACATTTCTTCTTTCCAAATGTCATGCAGAGACCCCGAAAGACTCACTCTGAATCAGTCATTGTACTAGTTCAAAAACATGTAGAATTTTTCTTTTAAACCAGTTGTGGAGGAACAGGCACATCTGATCATATTTTATTGTAATGTTCAGCTCCTAATGTTCTGGTGACAGAACAGGTCGACTGATCACGTCATACTGTCCTGTTTATAATATTCTGATAGTAGAAGGGAAACAGTAACTGCCTGGCACACTTTTTCTATAGGGAATTGTGTATGAGACGAAATATGCCTCTTTGAACACAATAGTTGCAGTGATCTCAAGAGAAAACCAAAAGAGACCTTGCTAATCAGCTAGCGCTTGCCAGAGAAGAAGGATGTGACGTACGATGATGGAAGGCAAAGCACGATACCATAATATGGTTTACAGAACGAAGAAGAAGAACATAGAATGGCGACTGTATCTCAAATATCCGAGTTGGTGAAATGACAATATATTTCATATTACTGAAAGTGAACTTATTCACAACTGGAAATCACTGCAGATGAAAGACCTTTAAGTCTGCGAGATTTTGGGCGGTTCATGGATATATTTGTGGTGGTGATAATTGTCTGAAGAACATCGGAAATTTCCCTTGACGTGGTAGTGGTGCCCTCAAAGCCAACAATCGACTCAGGAGGCATTGTGTCGTCTTTCCAGACGAACCCCGGTTCTGTGTACAACATCTCGAGGGACGTATTCGTGTGTGGATGATCCGAAGAGAGCGAACTTAGCACGACTGCATTTGTCATCGTCAGCAGCTAAGTCTAGCAGATGGGCCACGAAGAGCAGCAGTTTCAGTCTATACACAGGTTTTAGTTTGAGTTTTCAAGTGCTTCCGTGAATATGCGAATTGTATCTGTAAATATTACTGTGTTGATTAGTATATTCTAACTTATTCTAATTTTGGCGTAAATTTTAGTGCTTTTGGATTGTGTGAGCTGGTTTTGGGGAGTATAAAAACCGAAGTTGAGTAGAAGTAGTACTTAGGCTTAATCTAACAACTGCTTGGATTAGTGTTAGATCCCTTCTGACATGGCCAGACATCGATTAAATATGGTACGGAGGCAGGGTAATTGGAAGAAGCCGAGTTGACCACGGTTGATAGGATTTGAGCTGCTGACATGGTTTGTGATTGCGTTGGGGAACCTGGGATCTCTGCTGTCTAACCCCCTGCATTAATTGCTTTTGTATTTTTAAAGAAGTCTCTATATACTGTTTTGTCATAATAATGACTGAAAATAGTCGCTCATCCTGGGCTGTCGACTCTTCCCTGATGATGAACGGCGAGCAGTGACGGAGTCGAGATTCTCTGGGCGGAATATAAGAATGGGTGCTGGCTGCATGGCTATCCGTTACATCTCAACAACATGGTTCAAATGGCTCTGGGCACTATGGGACTTAACATCTATGGTCATCAGTCCCCTAGAACTTAGAACTACTTAAACCTAACTAACCTAAGGACACCACACACATCCATGCCTGAGGCAGGATTCGAACCTGCGACCGTAGCAGTCGCGCGGTTCCGGACTGAGCGCCTAGAACCGCGAGACCACCGCGGCCGGCTCTCAACAACATGTCTGAAGTACTGCCAACTGCTAAAAGTACGGCCAGTCTGTTGGGACTGGAGCTGATCATCCTGAAAGGTCCAGACAAGCGCCGAGGGTGGGACCGCTCGTCATTGGGAGCTCCAGCCTTAGGTAAATGAGGGAACATCTTAGAGAAATCGCGAACAGGTCGGGAAGGATGCTCAGCATCCAGTCTCTTTGCTTTCCGTAGGGGTATCAGGCCTATGATATAGGAGGAGTCTGCCGGTAGCGCTTGAGTGCGCTAGGTGCACCCGACAGTGATTTGAGGCTTACGTTAGCATGAGTGATGCTGGCACCTGGGTTCAGTTTATACAGGCGAATGGCTGTTTTAGTGAAGGCAAAAAGCGTCGCTTGATTGCGTAGAAGAAGCAGAGGGTTTTGCAGCAGTATTCCAAAACCAGACAACGGCCTTCTGGATTGGAACAGGTGGAAGGTTTCAACTAGAGGCTTAAACGATACTGTGCCGACCTTGTATGCGGATTTCTGGGCGTCAGATATGCGAGTGAATTATAGATGTTCCGTTAGTAGGTCAGGTTTGCACTTTGTGAAGGAAATGACTACTAGGGCAACAGAGTACGTACGGTGTGCACAAAAGCATTTTCTTAGGGTAGAGATATCCCTTCACAGGCCTTATCAAATAAGTTCTTATTTAAGAGATGGATGAATTAATCAAAGAGAGTTGCATTAGGTATGGCAGATCGCAGAAAGAAAATGTTAATATTTGTCTTAGACAATTGCAGAAGCATATATGGAAATGTCCTACGCGGTAAATTTCCCCCAGAGCACTAGCATACAGAACTCGCTGAAATCACATTTTACTATTCCTGAAATTCGAAGTTTCGTTTTGAATGTACATCACAAATTTAGGTGTAAGGCCAGTGGTAGAGATGCGTTTATAGCTATAAAAACCACCAGAATATGGAGTTAGGTAAATGCAGATTCCGAATGTGAAATATTTTGGATGAAAATTATTCCGGGAGGAAAACCAAACATTGTCGTCGGACGTTTTATACAACACCTGCTTTAGTAGTGGTGGAAAATTTGAGGGACAAATGGTTCAAATGTCTCTAAGCACTATGGGACTTAACATCTGAGTCCATCGGTCCCCGAGACTTAGAACTACTTAAACCTAACTAACCTAGGGCATCACACACGTCCATGCCCGAGGCAGGATACGAACCTACGACCGTAGCAGCAGCGCGGTTCTGGATTCAAGCGCCTAGAACCACTCGGCCTCAGCGGCCGGCTCTTGTGGGACAACTTGGCGAAAATTTCGCTTTAATTGTCTACTAATGTTATGGAATTATGAAATGATTTCAACTTACCACTTGTGTCCTAGGAGACTCAACCGAAGGAGGCAGCTAGTTGGTACAGGGAATCATGTGACGTGGTTCTGAAAATTACATTGAGGAGCAAATCAGCAAACCGACTCCTGAAAGTGTCCATCGTCTGCAACAAGTATACAACGCGTTTCGCATTTTACATTAAAGCATCTTCAGTGGTTTTAATCAAAAATACAGATTTGCTTTTATATGTGCTACTTTTAGATTAGAAAATAGTTTACGTCTCTAATACTTGTTGGTTTTTTACCCTATATCCGTGTTTCCTCCCACCTGCTCAGAAGTCTAGAGGTTGCACAGTCATAGAACTTATGAAACATCTACACTTTTCAAGATACGACCATTTTGCTTTGCTGCTCACGTACCTCGCATGCTACCTGTTGTGAAACACTGTAATTGTTCTCCTATGTCGACCGTTAGTGCGTGAGCTTTACTTCTCTAATAAATAGAGAGGTAGGAGAACGCATTTGAAAAACTGCCGAGTGACCAGACCAAGTCCCAAGTAGGGGACTAACCCAGGCGACTCTCTGCCATTATTGTTCTGGCAGACGACTGATTATTGGGAGAATTTTGTGTAGCTGCAGGCAAGTAGTGGGATCTGCTGTAGCGCGACTGTTTGAACCTGTACATGGTGTTGTGCTCAGCTGATCTCGGTGTGAAGTGTGCTCAGCTCATTCCTCACAACTTCTGCTGCAGTGCTGGGTGAGCACAGTGGACCAGGGCTAAACAGTGCGCTCATCTGGGTGTCAAGAAAGTACTGTAAGAACATTATTAGGAGGTACATTTCATTGCGGTAAGACGCTCTGTTTCGTTCTGTGACTGGTGGGTCCACAACCCATCAGGAGGGGACGCCGTAGTGTCTGTAAGTCCCATCGGACGGGTCGCTGACGCACATTGCAGGTGACGGAACCAGGTAGCGGCTTCACTTTCATCCACACGCGCGTGCGTCAGGGGGTCATCGAGCGATGGTTCTTGCTACAGCCAAACCAAGGGGGAGGGCGAGGGGAGGCACGACAGCAGTCTACTCATCGCGAATGTCCCATCAACAGTGCAATCAACCTGGTTGATGGCTAACATATAATAATGTTGCACTAAAACGTCCTGATTATACGTTTAAGGTAAGTTTTTAAATACAGTATCTTAATAATTGAACAAAGGAACAATGAAAGTGAAGGATGATTTTAAGAAGAGCTTTTGTGCTTTGTATAGCATAACAGACCGTTATGTAACACAATCGTGAACTCTAGGAAGTGACAGTGATAAAACGATAATTGATAAGGTGTCTTTGGATGAGAAGGCGAGGAGGTCAGTAGAAGCAGTAGGTAGTTTGGAGACGAAAAAGAACCATGTGTACTTAGTTAGTATCGTGTAGAGAATGGAGGTAGAAATGATAGTTGATCGCTGTGAATTAAATGCTAATTATAAGAAACTTAAATTTTATTTAGAAGGTAAGTTAGTTGATTTAGGAGGTACGTATAGGTAACTGAAATCTGATTTAGAAGAAAAACTAGATGCTAACTAGAAAAAATTTAAACATGAGATACATTTTCAAACGAATAAAATAAATTGTTTTAAGCTGAAACTAGCCAACCGAAAAAAGAGTGTTCAGGATTCTAGACCTGAAATGGTAGAGATGTGTCAAGTAAACTCTGGAGAGAGGTTATGTGTATCTCAGATTATTGATCCATGTAGTAGTCAAGAGACTTTATTGATTCAATTGAAAACTGAGCAGAAGGAAATCAATGAGTACAAAAATCGATCCATTATTAAGGAAAACGTACGTGGTAAATCAGATGGAACGTAACGTACATATACATGTTAAACACATGGTCGAGGAAGAGGTATCGCAAGATGATGAATTACATTTCTCTATGAAGATTGCATGTGATCCAGCGGGGAACATAATGTTTGATGCATTTTTTTAATCTTTTTTGTGAATATTTTGTAAGTGTTGGACAGATCTTAAAGAGATTTAGAGTTATTGTTTCGTGTGGAAGACGTCAAGCTGCTGAATGTGGCTTCAAGTACGAAAATAAATTTAGAGCCTTGGATAAAAATTTGTTTGTCCCAGTGCGTGTACTAGAGAGTACTGTGATAGTACAACTAGCTTTTAAACATATTTAAATTGTAATGAATACCGTTGAGCTTTGAAACCAACGTGAGTCGGGGATGTCTGGCTAGTGATGGAAATACTGAAGTCTGTTCCAGTTTACTGTGATAAGCTTGTTAACATTAATGGATAACTGAACATAACATTAAGCTAGAACTATTTATTACATTGCGTATTATGCCACTTACAATTTGTGGAAAGAGCAAAGTTTATTAGTGATGGGCTCCATGTTGTGTGATGCATGTTGTGTTACTTATCTACCAGTAAGAAGTGTATTATTTAGTGGAGAGATGAAAGGTACAGACTTAAGGCGTTTTTATTGTCCAGGTCTTGGAGAAGGCTTTGTAATTTCCGGAAGTGGGCACTGAATATCAAGCACACTGTATGTATGGCTCACGTTAATCAGTCTTGAACTGGATAAAGGTTTTCATTAATTTCAACATGTATTTAGTGAATGTTATACAATCATACTTGCATTGCTTACGTACCTCAGGCGTAATTGCCACACCTGTTAATTTATTTATTTATTGCTTAACGAAAAGAATTAAGTTAAAGGAGTTTAAACGTTTACACAGTGTAAAAGATGTTATTAGTGTACAATTGTTTTCAATTGATGAGGCAGAAGCTAAGTAGTTTTAACAGGTCCTTTGCTGGTGTGCAACAGGGCATAAGCATAAATCGTCTCGGTGTTGAAACCACGTCATTCTGAATTAAACGCTCAAGTTATCAATGGCTATTCCCACCACTGTCGTCAGAAGTAGAAACCAGTGACTGCCGGGCCTAACACTGTTCCTGCTTATATGGACACGCTTGTAGCATCTGCTATTAGCACCAGACCAATAGTGGTGTTGCGTAGTTTCTCCTGTTCTGAAGTATGCAGAAATATTTAAAGCTTACCCGAAATACCTGTCATCACATGTGTTACATTTCAACTGAGACATACATGTTTTCTGTATATTTCTCTTGTGAGTTTTGGAATGTATTTTTGGAGAGAATTATCTATGCTATGTTCATCCCTTTTCTTTTGAAAACACTGAAAACTTTACGGTTATGTTTGACTGCCACTGTCTACCAACTTGTGTCTTCTCTTATATCTCCATGGTTTTATTTATGCTCTTTTTAAGGTACTGAGTCTATTTGATTGTTTTAGGTTATGTAGTGGAATTGTTTGTGGCTTTGTGTTTACTGTTATTTTTGGCTTTAACTTTCTTGTTTAGTTTTGCCACCATGTTACTACTCTACCCACTGATCGCTACATTATGATGTCTAGTTCTTTTGGGTGGTCTTCTTTGTTGAGTGAGGTCGAGGTATTGATTTTTATATCCAAGAGAGGGTTGTGTGCGAGGCGCCTATTTCCGTACTAGCACGTCAGGAATTAAGTGGTGGGTCGAAACGCTGCTTACTTTTACTAGTTTGAGTGGTTTGAGGTTTAGTGGATGGCTGTTTTAGTTGTTGTGGGTTAGTGGTAAATTCTGAATATGTGACTGAATTTTTATTGTTTGATCATTATACCTAGAAAGTTAATTTTATGATTTATTTTTCAGTCGTGAATTTTAACTTTTTGTGTACCTTGTTAATGTCAATTATTGTTTATGAATGTTTTCAGTGGTTCAGCTATCAAGCGAAGCACACGTGTTCCAAACAGGATATCATATTGTACATTTTTGCAGATACTTTCACAAAAGTGATCTAGTCAACATCGTTTATAAAAATACTTGCTAAGGCTCCTGAAACTAGACATGCCATTGATAGTTCACACTCTTGTAAATGTAAGTCGATGTTTAACTGGAAGTATATCTGTTGCCTTCTCAGAAGTGATAAAGTATTTCATTAACCTGCTCACCAGTGAGTTGGCTGAATCTTTTTTGATTGTTTTCTGTAATGCCCATTGTTTCCTTTACAAATATTTGGGACTTCATGTAGTCTGTATCGAATGAGGCAAGTGGTGCTGTGTCTGTATTTTTGTTTATTTAAGTCTTTCAGTGTTGTAGACACATATTCACGTTATGTTCCACGACTGCTGTGGACGAGTATACACTCACTTCTTAGGTTTTCCTATAGTGCTACTGACAGCTGTATGCGCCATGAACTGCTGATCTCTCACTGCTGTCACTTCCATAGTCACTCAGTGAATAAAAAGATTCTATTATTTGTCATGCAACGTATGTGCCTCTTTGCATACTATCATTTCTTCTGACGATTGTTATGACCACGTAATTCCCCACGTGCTAGGACGGAAATAGGCGCCTCGCACACAACCCTCTCTTGGATATAAAAATCAATGCCTCGAGAACGAAATGAGGTATCATGATGCTCTCAGTTTTAAACAGAATTTTGTACGTGAGCTATGTTTCAAATACTGTAATGTTCGAGCCTGAACCAACCATAGGCAAAGATTATGCAATGCATTTTTATGTCTGAAAACTTTTTAAATTAAGTGCAACGTCATACATCATTTGAAGCAGCGCAGTAACCATGACGAACAACAAATAGAAATTAAGACGTTTATTGAGCGTTGATTTCAGCCTGCAAGACTTACATAATTCAAGTTTTCTTTTTCATTTAATAGTTGCTGGCTCTCAGCACTGGTAGCAGTACTTAGCGAGCTGTACAGACACAACAAAGTTGTGCTCAGCCCTGAGTGAATAGAGCACCTCTGTGACAACGAAATGTTTAAAGTCATGTATTAGCTGTATAGTGTTTTATGGTTCTGTCTTTTTATACATTGAAGTTTCAAGACATATGTCCTGCAAGCTTGTAAGAGCAGGGCTAGCTAAAGTTTACTATGTTTCTCACGGGCATCATTGGCTTGTGGATGACAGGTACACTGGAATGCTTCTATATCGGTTTAGTTTCATCTGTGTTATCCAGTTGTTGTCTGTAGATCCTTAGTGCCTTCTACTTTAATCTGAAACGTGTTTGTTAGGTAAGATTTTAATTTTTTAAATATTGTTGTTTGAAATGAATTCTTGTGCTATATCTGTGTATTGTCATTTGTCTATCAGAACTACTTTCCTCCTCTTGTTTTTTTTTTTTTTAACTAATGGCAGTCCCAGTTTGAATATTTTCTTATGTTTTCTGAGTGTTGCAAATTATTTCTATCTATGGTCTTTATTTTGCTGTGGTACCACGGCTTTAATTCGTCATCTTCATCTTTTCCTATTTTCACCCTGCGTGGGGTACATTAAATCAATCGACTTTTAATCTTCTGTGCCTTTCTATTAGCCTAGTATTGTTTCATTCTTTCTTATCTTGCTTTCATTTGTTCTTCAGAGATTTGGATCGTTACTTTCGTTTTCGTTTTGACTTGTAACTTTTCTCTTTCTACATCTGGTACTACTTTTTTTTGCAGTATTATCTATGAGGATATCTTCTGTGTTTTGGAGTTCTCTTAACTCTTTCTCCGTTTCCATAAACCAATTTGGTTGGGATTTTTTTTTTTTATTTATCACTTTGAGTTCTTTCTGAGGACGCGTCCGCGAAAATCATTTCTGTTTTTCCTCATTATGTCAGAGTTTATCGGTAGTTTGGTAAAGGTTTTCTTTTTCGATGTAAGATAGTTTGTTGTTGTGCAATCTAGGACCAAGGCTATTTCTTAGCATCTTCGTTTCTTTAATCTCCAGCCTATCAACTGGGCCACAGTTAGTGATGGACAAGGTTTCGGCTACATACAGGGCTTCCGCTCACATAAATCTGTTGTACTGGCTTATGTTTGCGACCCGTGACCGGGACTCTTTGTTATATGTGTTTTGATGAGTTGGAAAGCCAGTTCAGCTTTACTTCTTCTATGTTCCAATGCTTTCCTCTTGAGTGCATTAAAGCTGACCCATTCTCCAAGATATTTAAGTTCTTTGACGATTTTTATTTTTCGTTCTCCCACTTAATCAGTTCTGTTAGATTTTTTATCTAGGTATTTTCAAAGGAGATTTCCAGACATATTTTGACAGCTTGTTTTTGTAGTTTGAAGGTCTGTTATATGGCTTCTTCCAAGGTCTCGGCTAGATCGGCCATATCACCGCAAGGCTAAAAAATCGACTCTGAAGCCTTTGTTTTTCGTTCCCAGTCGGATTCGATTACGGGTCTTCGTGTTCCATTCTCTGACTACTTTTTCCAGGGTGCAGCTAAATAGCAATGGTGAAATAAAATCTTCTTGCCGTACACCAGTTTTTATATAAGAAGGGTCGGAGAGTTCTGTCATGATATTTTACATTGGAGTGTGTGTTCGTAAGGGTCTCTGATGTCTGTCACTAAGTTATGGATTACAGTTTTTACTAGTTCTCTGGTTAGTCCAATGTTGACACTGCTGTTTTCTAACTTCCCTTTGGAGAAATAGTCTTTGGTTCAATAATTAAATTTTCTGTGGAATCCCAATCTGTTCCAGAATTAATTTTTTATTCCAAACATTCATCAATAGATTTTTTTCATATTGCTTATTTGGGTGACTGCTAAGTTCACCAATCCTGGGTATAATTTGTAAATCTGATTTTGTTGGTTGTGTCTGCGACGTGTCGTATCGCGTTTGTGTGGCGTGTCGCGTTGTGTTTCAGTGATCTTTAAATACGCTTCTAATTCAAATGAAAGATAAAGTTACTGTCGTTTACCCTTGAATTACAAAAAGATATTATTTCCAGAAAACCACATTAATACTCAGGCACAATTACGACGCCAACATCAGTCCGATGGCACGTCAATTAAACTATTTATGGGCAAAAGCGCAAAAGGTTTGAGTAAATTACTTCTACACAACATCAGAGTAATAAATTTCAGCAAAGCATGAACTGTTAAAGTTCTCAGCGATTTCCCTCGGAAAAGGATTCCTTTGTATGTAAAGATCTATTAGACTGTTGCTAATATTCACTTTGCCACCACTGTGTTTTTAAATAATATTCCGTGATCGCTGTGTTGGCGAATATGGTAAGCTGAACTTACTCGGCAGCGTATGTCCGATACGACCACTATTTTTACAGAAAACGAGAAATTTTGTTATTAAACATTTACGTTTATCCTTGGATAAAGACTGAATGAACTTTTTCGTGAGTAAAGGAGGCTCGAAGATCCGTAATTGACAAAACTAGTCAGGCCGACAGTAGAGGACTGAAGCTATGTGAAATTATCTTAAATATCTCAGGCGAGAGCACTATGTTAGAAATGAAATAATTTCTTTATAATCGACAGATATATTACTGCATTCTGAAAGCGTTTAAGTAAATAATCCATTAAACTATTGTTAGCAGACCTGTGTTCTAATAAGAGGTACTACAATCACGTTCGCCTAATACAGCGGTAATCTTAAGAGAGCAAGAGTCTGTCTTTGTGCGCTGTACAAAAGAAGGAAAGAATAGTAATTATTAACGTCTTTTGTCTTATGTGGACAGTATGTCGTGGCAATCAGCCGCGATCGTAAACAAACAATAACTTCAAGACTGCCCGAGAAGAGGGGAGCGGTGTGTGGGAATTAGCCCCGCATTCCTTTCGAAGGGCTGCCATGCTGCGTCCGCTTTCTGTGCATCCATGAAAGAAGAACTGACGAGTGTTAGCTGTCGTGCAAGAGCATGAGAGCACGTGAACACCCTAACTTTTGACGTCCTTTGGAGTTATTGGTTGTTTTTATTTGAATGCAGTTAAAAGTAATGTAGATACGGTAATCTCAAATATACGGCGCTAAATGTACCGAGCTATGCTACATTGCTACTCCCCTACATTCCTCGAAACTTGGCATCAATGTCGCGAGCACACCTTCAGTTGTGACGCTTTAAGAAGATTTTCGGCTTGCGCAAATGGAGTACCATAATTACTTATGTGACAAATAGGTACGGATTTGATGAAAAACGTGCGTAGTTCACGATGCGCACATGTAGCCCTTACCATTCAACTACAAGTTTACGCCAGTGGCACCATCTGGTAACACATTGCAGTAGACCTTTATCCGTGTCTGCTTCACATAAATCCCACTAGATGGTAGCACAGACCACAGATATGCCAGTTCACTTACTATATAGTAAAGTTTGACTGGACATCAACATGCTTTATAGTTATCCAGACAGAAAAACCTATTTTGTGGGATTACGAATGATATATAATACATCAAGTTTCTCACAGAGTAATTCATTTGAGGTGCTGAGAAACAAAAGTACATCATCGTGGGTTATGAGACTGTAGCATTTATTCATGCATCTTATATCTGTTGATCTTATGATGGATCAAGTTTATGTGTCCCATAGGCCAACACTGCGCACACAAACACTCATGAAAAGTTGTGCCACATGTTTATTTGACATTCAGTTAAATATGGGATCAATGATGCTTGCTTTTGGGCCATATGGTTGTCAGCGCCTCATTACTATAATAGTCAAGTTATCACGTTGGTAAACAATAGTACATGAATTTAATCATTTCCACAAATGGCAGTTTGTGTTCGGAGATGATTCTTTATTTTGCTGGAATCCGCTTCCATGTGTAGAGTCAACATAACTCAGTTGAATGTGTTTTAAGTGCTAACAGAAAAGAAAATTACAAGTAAAAATTAGCCGCAAAGAAATTATGGCCTCCTAGACAAGATTCATAGATGACAAAATGACGAAATCAAACAAGCATGACTACAAGCAAACAAATAGGTGTACAATAAGTATAAGTTGTTGTGTGGGTGCGACGTAAGAATGTCTGATTTTCAGCCCGCAAGTTAATTCGTGTTAGCGAAAAAGTAGAAAAGCATACAAAGTCCCACTTATACAAAAATGGGTAAAGTAGAGTAACGAAAGCTTGCAAGTTATTTTGTTCTTGCCCTAAGCTGTACTGAATTATATACAAAATAACGAAATTCCTCAAAAACAATTCTTTATTTTTTCAGAGAAATTATGTGTATTATTATTATTATTATTACTATTTTTATTGTTAGTTGCAGTGGCTTCAGCTGTATAAATACGTTGATAAGTATAACTGTTATACAGCATATGCTGTTTATTTCAAACTCTCATATTTATCTGAATCTAAAAACATATGAACACCCAGAATATATGCTCACGAGCCGCCACTGGCATAGACGTACGGTCATAGAGATCGCTGATTGGTTTTGCTGTGGTGAGAAAGATATTCGAATCCCTTTATGCACCAGTGCGACCTATATTGTAAAACGTAAGCTTCCTCTGCCGAAAATGTTATAATTAATAAAATAACGCAGGCTATTATGCCCTAGTCTAATTTTTTTCACGTTGAAACCTAACGTTTCTTCCCCACATTAGGACGACGTTTTCATGTTGGTCGTAGGATCTTTGACTGTCTGATTCACACGCGGGACTCGCTACCGACTGCAGTAAAATTCCGTATACGCATGCTACCACGCAACGGCTTGACGTTACATGCACTGAATATCCAAGCGCAAGTGTCCATTGTTGGCTGCCATCTTCCGCTGTTGCTGTCACTCGATGTTGGAAGACTAGTACACGTCTCATTCACCATCTGAATCCTGATGTCATTCAGTTCCAAGCTCTTCTCCTTCCTACTCAATTTCCTGGGGCGTTTAACAGTCACAATGACCTGTTTACATTGCCTTTCACGGCAGTCGCATGATGCTGCCACTACTTGAGTCCTATCAAAATAAATGTGGTGGTCTCCTGGCTGTCAAGCATGTTCCGCAACAGCTGATATGTCGCACATCTGTGGGCACATCTTCCGGACTGATGGCGAAATTTCCACCCAAGACAAGTACAGATCTCTCAACGTTACAAATATTCAGATAAAATGATAACAATGCAGGTAGCGTCTAAGTGGCGTATAGTGAGATTAAATTGCAAAATACAAAATATCTTCTTCTGTCTACTAGTCGTTGTCAACATACGCTTCCTATTAGTATCGTGCACTTAGACGCTTTCCGCATGGTTATCGGCTTATATGGACATTGGTTGTCTGACGATGAGGAATCTGTGCTTCCCAAGGATGGAAATTTTTATATTAATCATCCAGTTGAACCTGCTGAGGAAATTACAGCCAGTATGAAGCAGGTAAGCGTAGTGTGGACACGTTTACAGCAGGAGAAATCCATATACACTCCTGGAAATGGAAAAAAGAGCACATTGACACCGGTGTGTCAGACCCACCATACTTGCTCCGGACACTGCGAGAGGGCTGTACAAGCAATGATCACACGCACGGCACAGCGGACACACCAGGAACCGCGGTGTTGGCCGTCGAATGGCGCTAGCTGCGCAGCATTTGTGCACCGCCGCCGTCAGTGTCAGCCAGTTTGCCGTGGCATACGGAGCTCCATCACAGTCTTTAACACTGGTAGCATGCCGCGACAGCGTGGACGTGAACAGTATGTGCAGTTGACGGACTTTGAGCGAGGGCGTATAGTGGGTATGCGGGAGGCCAGTACCGCCGAATTGCTCAACACGTGGGGCGTGAGGTCTCCACAGTACATCGATGTTGTCGCCAGTGGTCGGCGGAAGGTGCACGTGCCCGTCGACCTGGGACCGGACCGCAGCGACGCACGGATGCACGCCAAGACCGTAGGATCCTACGCAGTGCCGTAGGGGACCGCACCGCCACTTCCCAGCAAATTAGGGACACTGTTGCTCCTGGGGTATCGGCGAGGGCCATTCGCAACCGTCTCCATGAAGCTGGGCTATGGTCCCGCACACCGTTAGGCCGTCTTCCGCTCACGCCCCAACATCGTGCAGCCCGCCTCCAGTGGTGTCGCGACAGGCGTGATTGGAGAGACGAATGGAGACGTGTCGTCTTCAGCGATGAGAGTCGCTTCTGCCTTGGTGCCAATGATGGTCGTAAGCGTGTTTGGCGCCGTGCAGGTGAGCGCCACAATCAGGACTGCATACGACCGAGGCACACAGGGCCAACACCCGGCATCATGGTGTGGGGAGCGATCTCCTACACTGGCCGTACACCACTGGTGATCGTCGAGGGGACACTGAATAGTGTACGGTACATCCAAACCGTCATCGAACCCATCGTTCTACCATTCCTAGACCGGCAAGGGAACTTACTGTTCCAACAGGACAATGCACGTCCGCATGTATCCCGTGCCACCCAACGTGCTCTAGAAGGTGTAAGTCAACTACCCTGGCCAGCAAGATCTCCGGATCTGTCCCCCATTGAGCATGTTTGGGACTGGATGAAGCGTCGTCTCACGCGGTCTGCACGTCCAGCACGAACGCTGGTCCAACTGAGGCGCCAGGTGGAAATGGCATGGCAAGCCGTTCCACAGGACTACATCCAGCATCTCTACGATCGTCTCCATGGGAGACTAGCAGCCTGCATTGCTGCGAAAGGTGGATATACACTGCACTAGTGCCGACATTGTGCATGCTCTGTTGCCTGTGTCTATGTGCCTGTGGTTCTGTCAGTGTGATCATGTGATGTATCTGACCCCAGGAATGTGTCAATAAAGTTTCCCCTTCCTGGGACAATGTATTCACGGTGTTCTTATTTCAATTTCCAGGAGTGTAGAAGTTGTAAGAGTGCTGGCTCACGCGAAGCCTCCAAAAAGTAGTACAACTGTGGGTGAGAGGAATGCTAAGAACGCCTGAATTAAGACGGTAGTATTGTCATTCTCTGCGCTAGCAAGGCGAATGTCACGGACTGTGAAAGAAAGATTGATGACTGATTAGATCCGGTGGCACTTAAGAAACTGAGTGAGGACCTCAGTGACAAACTTCTTAGAACTTTTTCTCAATTGGGAAAGAAGAACTCAGTGAAACAGAGAGATCAGAAGAGTCTGTTCAGTTCAGCTGCACAATCACCAAGACTGTATGGGTTGCCGATGGTACATTAAGAACTTCTTCATCTGAGGCCTAAAGTTACAGCCATTGGTTCGCCAATCTATTAGACTGCCAAGTTTTCGACAACATTTTTACAACCGTATGTAGGCCGATCGGATTCCTGTATCAAGAACTCGGCTCACTTTATCATTGAATTAAACGGCATAGTCGTATAACATGAAGACATACCAGTTAATCCTTTTGCAGTATCGCCATTTACTGTGGTTTTCTCAGTGAGATATTGCAACAGCTCAAGCAGATTTTTCATCGAGATATTGCAGAACTGTTTCAACATTGCCTAACGAACACATATTTCACACGGAACAATGACTCTATAAATAGATGGATGACGTGAATGTAGGGAGCCGGTTAAAGTCAGCTAAGGCGAATTTCTTCATGAAAAAGTTCCTGTAAACTATCAACAAGAAATGAATTTTTCGCTCCGTTGCGTAGATGATACGTTTCTTTTGTGGATGCATCACAGAGAGGAACTTGATCGTTTTCACAAGCATCTAAACGGGAATAATCCGAAGATAAAATTTACCATGTGGAGGAAGCAGGTGGAAGATTAAATTTTCTTGATGTGCTAGTTTTCAAGAAAGTTTACCGAAAACCTACGTACACAGACCCTTGTGTGCGCCGGAATTGGAACCAACACCTACAACTCAAATAAGACATTACAAAATCATTGGCTGATAGAGCAAGGAACATATGCGAACCAGAGCTGCTACATGCTGTCTTAAAGCACCTCATCAGTGCATTGTTCAAGAATGGTCATTAATGCGCTGAGATAAAAAGATCGTTATGAGCGCCGCCCAAGAATCGTAGCTATGCCCAAGAGTGTGTGAAGTCTAAAATATTCGTTCCTTTCATGAAGGACGATACTGATCGCATACGGAAAAATTTTAGGAAGCAGAACATGACGGTAAACTACGAACTCACCCGGCAAAGAAAGGACGATCTAAAATTGGCCATGGATGCTAGCAAACAGCAGAAAAAGCAGAAACTTATAGCAATCCCCGTAGTTTTGGGGAGGTGTACGTGGGTACTACAAAAAATACATTCAAAAAACGACTAGAAGAGGAAAAGGACTATTGTAGAAGATTAGCTGTAGCGACCACACGCTTTGCAAGTTGGAGACCACCACATTCGTTTTAATGTAACTCGACTACTGGCAAGCGGATTCGATGATAAGCTACGTAGAGGCCATACATATTGTTCAACACCCCATGAATTACAGAAGAAAGGTGTGGGACGTAAAACTGAATGACATTTGGATTCCGGTGTTGAATAAGATATGTACTAGTCTTCCAACATGTGATAGCAACGATGAACGATGCAACGGCCAATTATGCTCGGGTATTCAAAGCATGTGATGTCACACAACTGCGCAGAAGCGCACGTAACCGCAGTTTTACTGCAGTCAGTAGCGAGCAAGGGTGTGAATCAGACACTCTAAGAAGATACGATCCCCCTAGAAAATGTCAGATGTTGTCAGAATATTGGGTTTTAATGTGAAATACATTCGACCACTGCATCATAGCACAAAATATTTTATTAATAGTGCGACCTTTAACCTACAACCAGATCAGAGAAAATACAGATTTTGGCAGGAAAAACGAATAACTGAAAATATGAATTATTAATGTAACAATTACGACGTGAATTGCTTTATAATCCATAGCACCACAGAAAAACAAAACAGTATACTTCCGGATCAAATACAATGAAAATGGAATGTAAAAGAGGAAGCACCTGTGTAACATAAATAAATTTAGACTGCAATGAGACAGAAGCGTTTCAATACATATAAAGAATGTGTAATATACCAAATCTCCAGGTCACTAACAGGCTTGAACTTTTCTGCTTTTCAGAAAACAGAGATCTTAAGTTCGTTATGGCATATCTGAAAACGTCTGCTTAGAAAGTCAAATGAAAAGCAGATTAATAAATACCAGGGTCGTCGACGAGGGAAACTGATCTCCAGGACCGAAAATTGTTAAAATCGCTGAAAAAAGCCAAAGATTATGATAAAGTACAAAACTAGCTGTTGTCGACTGCAGTGTCAGAAACCTTCTGACTGACGTGAAAGTATATAAAGCCGGCAAGATAAAAACTGAATGAAACCATATTTAGCATAAGAGGAGTCATGTGCGAAGCGTTCAATTAATTTGAAAGTAATACAGAAAATATTAATAATAATTGGTGTGATGTTAAATCAGTAACAGGATGGAAACCATCTGTTCAGGAACCGTGTGGCCATAGTGATTTCGTAACGGAGTGTGACAGAGAGAAAGGCCGAAATACTAAACGAGTTTATCCGTAACTGTTTCATGAGAACTTTAGCTGCCAACTGTTGTAATCGAATATGACGAGCAACTATGTTTGCCATCATAAAATCAGCCAAGAATATGTTTTAGACAACTGTCACTTCATCATGAAGTTTCCCATATTCTGAGGTGGTGGTTATGGTCGGACATGGTTCCACAGCTCAAATGACCATGAGAAAAGCATGCTGCAGTGACAATTTGCATGACAAGTGCCATCTCCTACGGATGGTCCACATACAATATCACCCATTCTGAGGTGCTGATTGGGTTGCGAAAGTGTAGTTTAGAAGAGAGGCAGGGCCGGTACGAGCCCATATAACGTTCTTATCTCAACATTCTGTGATATGATAAGACATACCGAGTATCAAGTTACATCCGACGCTGTTGGGCATTTTTTCTTCTTGGCCAGGATGTAACGAGATACCAGTCACCCAATCATCCATAGCTGTAGGGCAACTGTATATGGTACAGCAGAGATCGGTACGTAACCCTGATACCCTTCCCATGCATTTTGGGCACTTTCGTGGCAAAAGTAGTGGGAAAATGAAGATCACGTCCCTCTTTCTTTGGACTAATAGGAATCAAGCACCCCCTCCCCCTCCTCCTCCCACTCCTATTGTTATCAGAACGAATGCATGGTCCTCTTCACTCCATTGTGAACGTTGTATTGAGAGAGGCCATGGAACAACTAGAGAATTATCCCACTTTAAAAAAGGCAGCAAATTTACCGTTTTTGTTAACTTTTTTATTAAATTTATTAGTTCATCGTCAGCATTACCTCCTACTGTTGTCTCTACAGGCACTCAAACCATTTTAGTACACTCTGTCGTACTGTGTATGTTTCTAGCTTACTCGCTTTATAATTTGAATCCACTGTCTGGGTCCGGAGAGGACCCCCTGTCTTATGGAAGTAACATTTGAATCGCTGGACTGATGACATCGCTGTTTGGTTCCACAGACCCCTCAATCAATAAATCAATCAGTCAACTCTTCATCATATTAAAATTGTTATTTCTTAGGTAACTACGATGTTCAAAAGGTACTATATGTGTGAAACGCTGGTGCAGTGTAAGAGACGGCACGATGGCAATAATCGATTCAGGTCAAACAAATAAATAAGGAAAATTAAAAAAAGTAATATAAAACACCAAGACATTAAGATATAGTTCCGTTATCATAATTTCACAATGACATGGCATATTCTGCAAAAATGGTGGCAGATATTAGTTCTCTAGGTGAATTGTATGACAGTGCTATCATTTTTAAGTACTGGGTATTTTCTGTAAGTACTTCACCTCACATTGCTATTTATAATTTTATCCCATTTTTTAACTATTACCCGTCCTAGGTACGGGACTGAGCTGCTACCACAGAGCAATAACTAAACCATTACTACAAGAAACAAGTCCCTGCATGATTAATGTGTGGTGTCATAGTTCGTTAAAAACAATGGTATAAACACTTCACTTCCCATTGCTACTTACGTATTTTATTTAAGAAGTGGCCGAGCGGTTCTAGGCACTACAGTCGGGAACCGCGCGACCGCAACGGTCGCAGGTTCGAATCCTGCCTCGGGGTTGGATGTGTGTGATGTCCTTAGGTTAGTTAGATTTAAGTAGTTCTAAGTTATAGGGGACTGATGACCTCAGAAGTTAGGTGCCATAGTGCTCAGAGCCATTTGAACCATTTTTTTTATCTGAAATTCATCTAAATTACGTACATTTCCATTCAAAGTCATATGTAGGTGCTATGTTAAACACATGTTACTACAGATCATTATTTTAAAAAATACGCCAATATCTGGCAAGAAGCAACTCCAACAGTGCATTTTTTGATAACAGATACACTCCTTCTTGTACCACCTATAATCACACTGAGGAATAACGACATCCGCCCTGTACTGTTTATTGGTGTCTTGGGCGGATAAGCAGAGGCCGCCGCAATTTAAAATATCCTGCCAGGTCCACAATGCCCATCAGAATCCACCCCCACCACCGTCTCTCTCTGGACCAATAAGTGTCAAGCTCCCTTATACCTGCACTCACCCTTTCATTCGTGAGTGTGATGGTACAAATCCACATCAGTCCATCCTAGTTCAGGTTTTCTGTGATTTCCCTAAATTGCTCCAGGGAAATACTGGGATGGTTACTTCGAAACTGCATGACCGATTTCCCTCTCTATGCTTGTAAACAATCTGGGCCTGAGCTCTGCTTCTAATACTCGATGTCGACATGTTGTTAAATCCTGATCTTCCTTCCATTCACACTTTTATCACTAGAGTAGTTAGGGAGGCCACGTTATTATATGTCTACTCCCCGTAGTGAGAGGATTACCATTAAGTGCCAGCAGTAGCAGGGATCAGTCATCTCCCTCAGGCAGAATAAAAAGAATCAGAAGATATGTAAGCACAATTAACTTACCATAACACGACATTTAAACAAATAAACTCTTGCTATATACCAACCCTGCATCAACGCTAAGGTATTAGTGTGTGTACGCCGTCAATGTCTGTACTAAAGAGGGCGCTAGGATATCTGTTAAGACGTCAGGAAATGACCTACATGTTTCTAGAGGGAAATGTAAAGGGTAGAAACTGTAGAGGAAGAAAGAAATTGGAACAAATGCACAAAATTAATGAAGATTTAAGTTGCAATTTTTGGCGGGCCGCATCAGACCAGCCAGAAGACTGATCACCACAAAAAAAAAACTTCGCTACCATTTGAAATTATCGCTAACTAAAGCTGGTGGGATGACCATGACGGTCGCTTTAGGATGAAGAGCTTTTAGAGGAAGCCCGCTGATCGGTGGAAGACGCGAGGAGGCGAATTCATGTTTAAAAAGCAGAAATCACTGAAGTTGTACTAAAAGCATGGAAAAATAAGAGTGAAAATCCGACTAGCAAAGGGTGGTTAAATATGGCGACATACATGAGTGTAAAACCAATGCCCAATGACATAAATCTGTTGTAGAAGCAGCCCTGGCCTACCAAAAGAACAGTTAAGGGCCGAACGCAGTATGGAGTCGCGACTGGAAGGATAGACATGGTTAAGTCAGAGGAGGCCGGGAGCCTTGAGTGTTGCCCCTTGAGTGTGCGGAACTCTGTACCAACTAATGATGCAAGAAGAATAGCTAGTGCAGTACTTACCATATATGTGCGCTACATACATTACTGAATCTGGTGACGAACGGAACACTTTCACTGTGAGTCATATACGGAAAGCTGCGCAGACGAGAAGAGGCGAAAGTGAAGACAATGACTCTCATAACCGGACACGCTACTTAATAGTTTCTACGACAATCGGGTGTGGTCTCCCGTCGAACTATACAGTCAACATTCACGTAAAGAAGTTCGTGGAGAACGAGACACTCTCTATGGATGTGCGATCCATATGGCTCGCAAACTGTATAAAACTAGCCATACAATTCTTCAAACATTTGGTAACTATTCTTTACTGGCGCCCCGAAATCCCAGGTCTTTCAAGGATATCCGTAATTTCCGATGTCCCTGGACAGTTCAAAATGTCCTTTTATATCATGTATCAAAACGAAAAATAAGGTTTCCGAGTGAAACCGGCTACTGGCGCTCTTGCCAATGACGCAACCAACTAAGTCTTCGAGCTGTGTTTGGAGCACAAAAGTCCCCCCAGCAGCCATTGTGTCCAGACATAGAAATTCCGATACTAAAGATTAAACAGCAGCTTTCGCAACTGTTGAGAATTAAACACACAAGTATTTCAATACCTTTTTGCAAGAATCATGCAACTAACATTGCTTTCTGTATTATCTCCATAACACTGGGCCAGGTTCTTGTCAGCTTATGAACAGAGAGTGTAATTTAGTTGTAGGCTTGGGTATTTGACTCAACGGCATTGCAGCAGTGGTAACAACGGTTTCCGTCAGATCGACGAAGTTAAGCGCTATCGATCTTGTAGCTCTTGAATGGGTGACCATCTGGGTCTACCGTGCGCTGTTGGACAGAGGTGCGCTCAGCCTTTATGAAGCCAACTGAGGCAGTACTTGACTGAGAAGGGGCGGCCCCAGGAGAGCGGTGTGCTGACCACATGCCACTCCATATGCACAACCAAAGACGCCTATCAGCTGAGGATGAGACTTCACTACCGCTCGGTACCGATAGGCCTTCCGAAGCCTGTTTGGATGGAGAGTTTTGGGTATCTCAATCTTTCTGAGTGTGAAGATGTCTCCTGGTGTTGTGGGGAGCTGGAAAGTCACGCTGGCAGCGTCATTACATAGAATTAGTTACAAACTGTAATCAAGTTTCTAAAGGGAAAATAAATGCCGGCAGCAGCAGCGAACGAAAGGAACAATACTTCGGAAGAGGGTGGCAGCTCGGGGCCACGTGACGTAAGCCGGTCTGAGAGCGTATATTAGGCTGGTAGTAAAAACATCATGGTTTCTACGACTGGGTGCTGGTTTGACCTTGAGAGAACGTACTTCTTTCTTTTCTTGCTGGGGGAAAACATGAGGCTGAGGAATGTTTCACTTCCTAAGTTTAGATCACAGATTAAGGCAAGTAAAATTAACAAAACGGTTAGGACGATTGTGAACAATATGACTAAATAAAGTACTGAATAAAAAATTTAAAGAATTATACGATATGCAGTTTATGTGAAAAATAGTTTAGATTTAATACAGTTTTTAAATATTGTTAAAATTCCCCAGCATTCATGTCTTGCTTCAGTGGATATTATCAATTTATATACTAACATTCCCATTGCAGAGACAATTGAGATTATTGCGGGAAACCTTATTAAGCTTAAAATGCAGCACCTGGGGAGATGACCAGATTAAGTGAACGTCTACAAGTGTCACTGCAGTTTAATTACTTTCAATTTAATGGTAAAATTTATCATCAGATAAAATGGTTGGCAATGGACAACTATTTAACTGGAATACATACTCGTATTTTTGCAAATCATAATGAAATTGCCTTCTTTGAACAACATAAAGAAATAGCACAGAAATTAGTGCGGTCTAAAAGATATGTAGATGATATTGTATTTATGATAAACGGCAAAGGATAAGACACGACAGCTATCAGAGGTATTAATAAAATGTACGAAAATATTCAGTTTACTTCAGACCTTGAAAATAACAATGCATTGAATTTATTCGACCTAACTACAAAAAAGCGGGCGATTCCCATTCTTACAACATCCATGGGAAACCATGTTGTGATCATAAATGAAACATCTTGTCATCCCACAAATTATAAAATTCCATGACTTACAGGCTATTAAGAACATCACTTCAAGAAGAAGGGGTCAAAAAAGGGATACTAATTTTAAAACAGATTGTCATTGCACATACTTGGTTTTGTAGCTAAAATACATAATAATAATAAAGTAGAAAGAAAGAGGCCAATAAACAGATGAAAAGTATTCTCATGTTTCATTAAACTATAGAGGCTAAGTAATGATTAGGAAACATAATATTAAAATAGCTTTTGAGACAGATAACTTGTTAAAACCCAAATTAAGAGATAATATTAGCAGTAATGCAGAGAAATATGCAGGTTTGGAGGTCTATAAAATAAGATGTCATTCTTTGTGTATGAGACAAACAGGTAAAACTTTGAAACTAGGTTTAGAGAGCATTTGTATGGACAAAATAACACTGTTTTTGGATTGCACTAAAAAGGTACTAAACAGATGGTAGATGACATCCAGCAAAGGATAGATACATTACACAGAGAAAAAAGGGATCCTGATTGGTCTTACTAGAAATTATTAATATAAGCAGTTTGCACAAAAACGCCTGACAAATGAACAAGAAGAACTTAACTATAAGAATATTTCAAATATTTTTGAAGAAGTTATATTGTCTTATGCATCAAACTTAGATTTATTTTAATATGCAATATGCATAACTAAACTTTCCTGATTATTGGTAATTTAAGGAAAGTTTGTGGTCTGAAGCTGAAGTTGTTTCTTATTATTGTTACCACTAGTATGCTTGCATATTACTCTGCATTTCGTAAATACTGCATTTCTGCATGTCAGGGCTTATATGTCATGCTACTGTGTTGGTATAATGTATGTCTCATCATATGTGTAGTACTCATTGTTACTGAACCGTTGTCTTCAGTTTACCATCACTACTAACCACACAGTTACTTGCTCGAACAGAAAGATACCTTCTATCGCATTACTTATAATTTTAGAAGAGTATACTAAATTATATAACTGTAGTTCAGCCGTTTACTCTGATTTACATGCAACAACATAGAACTCAAATTACTAAGAACGTACACATGCAAATAGGATAGACCTAGAGCAACACCACTTTAGTGTCGTTTTCATGACCTAGTACATTTATGTTGATGATGTCATTTTCTGTTTTGACACGGCTCTGTTTTAAGAATCAATATCTTATTACATTTCTAGTTACACCTGTTATTAAAGCATTGGCTTCGCTTTTATTGTCACTGCTATTGTATTTAAATTTTGAGCTTGAAGTTGTTCCATAAATAGGGATATATGTATTTTCGTGTTACCTATAATTTTGGAAATTATATTACAGGATGTGACAATGGTTCCTTCCTCACTTCTTATTATTTGTAAGAATATCTGGATTGCTTACCATGTTTGTAAATGTTAATGATACATGGTGTCATTTTGGCACCGCCATATACTATGTTGCACAATGTACTTATGGTGTGGCATAAACCTTGAGCAGTGTACCATTTGAATTATTCTTTGATGTTTGTCCTACACTGTTTGGTTGTCTTCCTTATTTGTATTTGTGTGCTATGATTTTACTTCGACTTTGTTCTCTATTATGAATCAATAGCTTATCACACATTCTGTAGTCACTGTTACACATTGTTTGTCCAACCTTATAAGACACACTGGTTTTCTGCCTTATAAGTTTAATTGTTAAATGTTACTTGTTTGTCCTACTGTATAAGATACTGGTGGTATGCCTTGTGTGTAAGTGTTTCTATGACATGTCCATTTGATGCAGTTCTTTATTATGAATCAATATTTTATTATATATTCAGTATTCATTGTTAGAGCCATTGTATACGCTTATATGCCTTTGTAATTATTTGTAGAAATAAGAAGATGCATATTGTCAAATAACCTATAATTTTTGAGAGTATATTATGCGATGTAATAAGCAGTTAAAGAGACCTCTAAGTACCTACAATGCACACATGCAGTATCAGGACCTAATGCTTCCTACTGCATTTTTTTGTATTTACTTGTTAATATTCATGAAATGAGGGATGTCTACCTCATTTGTGAATATTGTCATTATATGGTGTCACTTAGACACATTTCTATGTGCAGAATTACATATGCGCTGCCCTAGATCTTGAGCTTCCTACCACATTAATTTTTGTTCTTATATACGTTTTATTGTTATAAATTATACAAGCTCTCTGCTCTGTTTTATATTCTGTGTAATACAGTGTCACAGTGACACTCTTCTATACTGACTGGACATTTGTTGCACCTTAGGTCAGACACAAAAGAATCATGTATGAATCACTTGTTAAGCCCCATCCCCCGAATCCTTCCTTTTCCACTTTCTATAATGATTGTACTTTTGTATTGCCACATTGCATTACAGATGTAATAAATGTGTACCGATTGTTCATTCTGTGTATAAGTATGTAATAGTGAGTAATAGACAGCACTGTAATGGTTAGCATACGATTATCACTTTATACCACATTAACGACAGTATTTAGGTTGCCCTAGTGCTGCACTGTGAGGAAATGTCACTGTGGTACTGTTATGTGCTTGTTATAGATCTTTCCAGTTTAGTGAAAGACAGAAAACCGAATATGAATCAATCCTTCCCGTCCTGCTACTTGTTGTGGTCGTACTTTGTGTAAACACAGTACATTACAGATTTAATTAATTTGTATTAATTTCCTAATCAGTATATATCTATGTAATTATGAGTAACAGATGGTATCATAATAGTGAGTACAGAATTATTGCTTTATACTGTATTTATAAAAAAATTTAGGTTGCCATAATGCTGCACTGTAAGGAAATTTATTGCCGTTAGCTGTTACAATTCGTCTACTACGATCACAGACTCTGTCAACCATCTTTAAAGCTTGTACATAATGAATGACTTCTTCTGGTTAGTGTTTACGTTTTAGCAAGAAACATGTTCATGGAAATTTTACAGTGGCGCCTTCTAGCGGTTGTTATTGTAAACTCTATGTAGACCTCAGACTTCAAGAAGAATATAATAATTCCAATCCCAAAGAAATCAGGTGTTGACAGATGTGAAAATTACCGTTTAATAAGTCACAGCTGCAAAATACTAACATGAATTCTTTACAGACGAATGGAAAAACTAGTAGAAGCAGACCTCGGGGAAGATCAGTTTGGATTCCGTAGAAACACTGGAACACGTGAGGCAATACTGACCTTACGACTTATCTTAGAAGAAAGATTAAGGAAAGGCAAACCTACGTTTCTAGCATTTTTAGACTTAGAGAAAGCTTTTGACAATGTTGACTGGAACACTCTCTTTCAAATTCTAAAGGTGGCAGGGGTAAAATACAGGGAGCGAAAGGCTATTTACAATTTCTACAGAAACCAGGTGGCAGTTATAAGAGTCAAGGGACATGAAAGGGAAGCAGTGGTTGGGAAGGGAGTAAGACAGGGTTGTAGCCTCTCCCCGATGTTGTTCAATCTGTATATTGAGCAAGCAGTAAAGGAAACAAAAGAAAAATTCGGAGTAGGTATTAAAATTCATGGAGAAGAAATAAAAACTTTGAGGTTCGCCGATGACATTGTAATTCTGTCAGAGACAGCAAAGGACTTGGAAGAGCAGTTGAATGGATGGACAGTGTCTTGAAAGGAGGATATAAGATGAACATCAACAAAAGCAAAACAAGGATAATGGAATGTAGTCTAATTAAGTCGGGTGATGCTGAGGGAATTAGATTAGGAAATGAGGCACTTAAAGTAGTAAAGGAGTTTTGCTATTTGGGGAACAAAATAACTGATGATGGTCGAAGTAGAGAGGATATAAAATGTAGACTGACAATGGCAAGGAAAGCGTTTCTGAAGAAGAGAAATTTGTTAACATCCAGTATTGATTTAAGTGTCAGGAAGTCATTTCTGAAAGTATTCGTATGGAGTGTAGCCATGTATGGAAGTGAAACATGGACGATAAATAGTTTGGACAAGAAGAGAATAGAAGCTTTCGAAATGTGGTGCTACAGAAGAATGCTGAAGATTAGATGGGTAGATCACATAACTAATGAGGAAGTACTGAATAGGATTGGTGAGAAGAGAAGTTTGTGGCACAACTTGACCAGAAGAAGGGATCGGTTGGTAGGACATGTTCTGAGGCATCAAGGGATCACCAATTTAGTATTGGAGGGCAGCGTGGAAGGTAAAAATCGTAGAGGGAGACCAAGAGATGAATACACTAAGCAGATTCAGAAGGATGTAGGTTGCAGTAGGTACTGGGAGATGAAAAAGCTTGCACAGGATAGAGTAGCATGGAGAGCTGCATCAAACCAGTCTCAGGACTGAAGACCACATCATCAACATGTAGACCCTTCTGTCTTCTGTTTTTGTATGCTACACGTATGCACTCTAATGATTTGATGTGCAACCAGGCAGCCGAAGTAATGTCATGCTTGCAGAGTAGTCTTGTGTTATATATAAAGTCTTCACGGGTTGTCAGCCAAGCAGCGTCGTCGTCTCGTAGCAACGTTTCGATGAACTGCGTCTCCATCATCTTCGCCTTCCATCGAAACGTTGCTACGAGACGACGATGCTACTCGGCTGACAACCCATGAAGACTTCATATATGAAATTCGGCGAGAAAGCCTGCACTCGCATACAATCTTGTGTTATCCCCAGATGGATGTGCACGTCTTTGTAAGATTTCATTAGGAGAACACAGTACGATAGCTTGCTGTGTTCTTGTTTAGGTCTTCATGTACGTTGTAAGATCATGGTGAGTCAATGATAACTTCTTATCTCATGGCAGCTTCCACCATGATTTTAGTCAACTGCATTTTTTTTTTAATTTTCGGACTTGTGAGACCTTGTCTGCAAAATGATCATTGCATCATTGCAGGACGTAATGAAAAACTATATGTTATGTTCCATCCCGATGCAGTTTTTATCTACACTGCACTAAAGCGTGAAATGAGTGACCATCCAAACACTGTCATGACGTCTTGCCACCCTTTCTTCCGAATTTGCTTCAGTTTACTGGCTTTAGTCTATTTTTCTTAGTATTTGAAATAAGCTTGGTTGCAGTCGTTAATGTAATTTTCCATGTTTGTGATTACATTTGAAAATGACGACTCAGCACATCGAATTAGCTACGTAATCATTTAAAAATTTCATTGACTTAGTGACTGTGGCTTGACGACCGTTTGTGGTGTCAAACATTTTAAATTTACTTCAGTCACGCTACTTGGTGAAAGTTACGTCGAAATACAAAAACAAATCCATCACACGATCGAGTTCGTTCATATCGTTCGGGGTTTAGGTAGCAAGGTGACATCTGGCGGATCATGCAATATCACTGGACAGAGTGTAGGCCTCTCGACTGATCTTGATGTGAATTACAGCAAGTCCGATATGCAACTGGGATAACTACAGTGGAGCCACGGTGAAACTCACAGTATCTACTTCCAGGGATGCTGTACCAAGGATAACTGGAAAAGCTTTTTTGTCTTAATGAATGCAGTGTGGTTTCGGTTCACACACTGGCTTCTTTATTCCACAGATATAAAACTGATACGAAAAAAATGATGGCGAATGTTTTGGAGTTCCTTATTCCTACAGGTAAGATGCAGAATGTATCGAAACTCGTACAGAAGTTAAGGAATGACAACGGTTGACGTAAGAAAATAATTAGAGAGAAACGATTGAGAACAGGACGTAGAAAAAGTATGAAAATCACTTCGCCTACCGTTCCCATCGTGATACGAAAGAAGGAATGACAGTACTATAAAACTGAATGTCACGCACAAATATTACCCAAGTATTCCTGGCTGATTTGAGTCGTATGATTAGTCGCGTGGAGCTGTGTCATTCAGCTCAGACTCGATAGGGGCGATGGCTGGATTACTTTCTGTTTCTCGTTGGAAAAATTTTGTCCCAAACCGTTTATTTTTGGGCTGATGGCATAATTTCCTAATTTTTGTTTCAGTCTGTTCTGTCCGATTTAGATGCTCACCCATCCATTTGTCGTTATATTTCAGTGTTTTTGAGATGATTTATAGTTTACATCAAGAAATATAGGGCAACTGCTTCACGAAAATGTTCAGTGGCCAACTTTCATTCTGATACGAGAGTTTGCTGTGAATCCTAAGAGTTTCAATTTGCGACCAATCTTATTTGTCAAGCTTCACAAGGAAATTCGCTCCTGAAATGGAATCATATGTTAGCACTGGTTCTGCTCAAATGTATTTGAATTGCGTCCCGTGTGGTTTGTGTGTAAGTCATCCAACGCGAATTTCTTGTAGTTTCTCTGATTTATTTTCAGTGCGGCAAGTGATTACTGGAGAACGCTACTCTACATGGTAGTCAGAACAGATGCATATTAATACGATGATAATGCAAATATCACGAACCCGTTATTAGGACTGAGACAGACTTTATAGTTTTCAACTCAGTTTTATTACAGTGTATGAAATTTCAATGACCATGTTTAAACTTGAATTTGATGAAAATCAATATGTTGGGCTGGGTCTAGGGACTGCCAGCAACTACTGCACCTGTTAGTACTAACCATGAAATATCTTAAACTTGTTTTCGTTCATAGATAACAAAGTGTATCTTAGCCTAAAGTTATATAGTTGGCGTTAATCGAAGTCACTTCCTAAGCGATTGTTAATGAAGCATCATCAAACACTAGAAATCGAACATTTTCATGAGCAACGAGGTGATTGAAACTGAAATGACGAGGTGGAAATGATTTGGCTCATTGGGATTTGAACTCGGAACTTACCGTCATCGCCTCCTAGCCATGAATATACTTTAAATATCAGTTCAGAGTGGCAGCGAGATGCCGCAGTGGTTAGAACACTGACAGGGATTCGGAAAGACGACATTTAAAATCCGCCTTAGGTTATCCAGATTTAGATTTTCCCTAATTTCCCTAAATTTCTTCAGGAAAATGGTACGCCCAATTATCTTCCGCGTCTTTTCGTAATCCGAGATTATGCACTAACTCTAATGATCTCGCTGTATACGGGACGTTAAACTCCAGTCCTCCTTCCCTCCTTCACTATTTATTGCACCAGTAGCGAAATATGAACGTGAGTGATCTGGAAACAACGTTCTGCAAGGTTTTGTGCTTATTGGGAATCAAATCGTGTACATATCATCATTGTTGATTTCACACGAAAAGACGTAAACTATTGTATTGTTTTTCACCATTATCTAGGAGTGACATATTTGAACCTGGAATTATTTGTTGAAAAGTTCTGTGCCTGACTGGAAGTGTTACATCCATCGTTGTTGTTGACATTACACGGAGAGACACTGAATATCATAATCATCTTTCAACTGTAGTTCCCTCTGTGCATGCTACAGCTTGATATGACATGAAAACTTTTGTGCCAGACCAGGATTCCAACAAAGTCAAGTGTATTTTCTGGTTACCTTGAGGAGTTTGAAAATTGGGAGAAACAGTTTAATGATATGGGGAAATAGTGTAATGGTGGAACTGTATCGCCCCGAAAGAAACGCATCCCACAAAAGGCAATATCTCAGTCCAAATTCCAGTCCATCACCAACATTGTCATCAATTTCAAATATAGTTAGAAATAATTGCCCTGTAATATTACATGATGATTGTTTACTGCAAAATCGAAATTTCTGATGTAAGGAAGGTTACTTATGATAGTTTGGATTTGATACGACTACCACATCTGTCATGGTTCAACCTACACAGACTCTTCTCCACTCGGTATTAAAGGTGCTGGTTTTTTTGTTTTGTTTATTTGGTAGCACAGAGCAACCTTACGTCGTTCAGTTGCCATTGCCAAAGATGAAGAGAATAAATCGCTACTTGTTAAAAATCGTTGTCTGAAGTGTGAATTGAATCCTGACGGGTACAAAGCTAGGATCATTCCAACAGGACACTGAACTAAACATGCAGCTGGCTTACGATCATAATGCGGGATTCTCCTAACTGGATGAGTATTCTGAATCCCTGGAGGTGAATTAAAGCGTGTTCATAACATTCATTTCCGTGTTCTGCTACATCGTCACTCATCAACTGCCTTGGCTAACCAACTTTCTAATTACTGAAATAGATACACACAATGGTCTGTACGAACTGGTAGCATGGTAGAACGAGTAAATTTCTGTAGGTTGTGGTGTAGTAGGTATTTATGGTCTAGTGGTAAATTTGATGTTGTCTAAACCCTAATGTGAAATGTATTATTTTAGTACATATAGTATTTTAGTACATTTAGTAAATTATTTTAGTACATATAGTAAATATATTATTTTAGTACATGAATTTCGTGTTTTATTTTATGTACCTAAGCCATTGTGGTATTTTTTAAGCAGCATATGATGTGAAGAATATTGAAATATATAATTTATCAAGGAAAAATTTGCCTGAAAGACGTAGGTTGCTCCATAATTTCGTGAAGGTTTTGTTTAGCACGTTGTCACGCAAAGCGCTTTAAGTACATTTATCGACTTTAATTGTCTATTCCAGGTATCAGAATTCACGTGGTATCTTATTGTACGTTACAAAGATGCAGGTTGTAGGGATAGTTGTTTAAGCGTGAGAAAACGGAGTATGAAACGAACATTAAGCATTTTGTTTTCTTTGGGTTTAATAAAATGTTGCATGCAACGCAGGTAGCTAGAAACATTTGCACACCCTACTGGTTGAAGAAATCGAAGAATTCACGTCAAAATAAAGTATTCTTCTTTCAAATAAAACAGCAGTGATGTGTATCATTCACCACATTCAGAATGACCAACGCGCTTTGATGACTAAACTTTTTGTGATTTACCAATGTGATCCAACAGATTATATTCAATGTACTAAGCTACTGAAAGTTACTCTTCGTGAAACATCTGCACTCATTGGGAAATCTTGGGAAATACCATATCGACTACGAGTCATTGAAAGTGGATCCCTTCCCTCGTTTGATGATCTGAGACACTCTTTATCCATTTATAAATTCTCTTTACGCCGTGTTTGCTCAATGTACGGCCAGTTACGTCCGCCACTCAGAACGTATGGCAGAAAGGCCGTGGCCGTTATTTCTTTTTTCGATGTGTGATATCGCTGAGTGTTCGATTCTGCGACACTTCTTACGTAACTGGTGGAGTACCCAATGCTTCTAAGAACACTTGCCGGGTCTTGTATCTCGCGTCTGAGGTGCTTTGGCTCACATACCGTCTTGCTCGCATTTTGAGTGTACTAATCACACCTCTTTCCTAGCTCAGGTGTTGATTTGACAGCTTGTGCAAGTTTTGGTCCGTGTATATCGGTTTTCGGTACACTCTGTGTCCTAGGTTTTCGCCACCCTTCTTGACCAACACATATGGAAAGGGCAGCTCTAGGTCCTTTTCTACCAGCATGATAAATTCTATAATGGCGTGGAGGCTGCTCAAGTGTCTTAGGAAGTCATCGACCTATTTCTCACCGTGGATCCACTAGCGACGGTATCGTGAATGTATTTGTACCAGACCCTAGGTTTACAAGAGCCAAGGTTCGGGGCCTGTATTTCGAAATGTTGGCTACCACTTGCGATGTCTTCCAGCTGATCGTATAAATTGCCATGCCACATGAAATAGCTCGTGGTAAGATGTTCATGAAAGAGTTTGGTGATCTCTTGAGGTAAAATGGATTCGACGTACTCCAGAGAGTTGTTGAGGGGCACTTTTCAAACAAAAAACAATATCAAAGCTGAGCGTAGAAGTTACCATTCCACATGAAATAGCTCTTGGTATGTCCGCTTGATCAACCGATTCGTATTCCGTGTGATCTGCTGCGTCGGATCTACGCTTAGTTTTCGGTACGTCGTCGCGTCTTATAGGTCCTGGATCTTCTGCTCATAATCTTTGGTCTTCATTATGACGGTCACACTTCCGTATCGGCAGACAGTACCAAAATATGCTCTTGTTGACTTAAGACTCTTGATAGATGTAACTCTTCTTCCTTCAGGTTTAAAGATGGTAGTTCTTCGGCGCAGTATCCTGGTGGTTTCAGTGCGTATTTCCTTAGATCTTCCACAAGGACATGTCTGAAAGGCCTCTTCGGTATTACCAATGATGTCCTCTAAAGGTACTGATCTCCGGATAGTAGCCAAATTCCCTGTTTTTTGATGCACAGACTGTTCTTCGTTGGTCAATAGTCGTTCAGTGAGGTTGACCACTGTGCGTGACTTGCCAGGAATCGCCCTGTCAATCTACTTTCCGCACATTGCTAACTTTTTCTTCTATCATCCAGTGCAGCGGTCGAGTTTTCGTTCTGCATGCTCCTGTGAGTGATGCTGTCGATCTTGTGCCAGTCACCTCGATGCATCCTAGTACTTATAAACCGAGAAAGAAGAGCAAAGAGTGTCTCAGATCGGAAAAGTAGAAAAGGAATCAACTTGCAAAGTCATGAATACACTCCATAGCATATAGTGCGGAAAAATCTATGTTGTGATTACTGGAAGATTACTCACCACCAGGATCACCAAACACAAGCGCAATGCAGGTTGGGGGTAGGTGGAGAAATCGGCCGTGACGGAGTATGCGCATTCTGAGACCGACATGGAACTCCTACCTCCGGTAGTTCGGAGAAGCTACAGAAACACAGACATGACAACAGCTTCAACAAGAAAGAAGAAAGTCTCGAGGTGAACGCATCCAGAATTCCCGTGCTGCAGCGAACGACCGTTTTAGGTAGCAAGGGGAAAACCACAGCAAAGGAAATGACAACGGAAAAGCCCTAGGACATTAGTTCGCCAAGTGCATATAATCTGCGGCTGCGAATTCGACTCCAGTCCACCAGCTGCAGTGAAGGGTGAAACTTTAACAATGCCAGTCACTCGTGCTGGCGAAACATCAGAAAAATCATCAAACAAATCAAAGAAGCCAATAGGCCGTTTGTCAGTATAGTTTAATGTTAATTTAACAAGACATGTATCACCATCGTTAGTCTGAGGAATGTAGGACATGGTGATTCATTACCAGAGTATATTAGTTTTTGAAGACAGACATTTAGGATTGATGGGGATCGGCCGATCAAGTTTCTGGTTTGGAAACGTAGCAAAAACTACATGTTCTACGTGCGGTCATGGAGCCATATTTGGCGTAACCCGACGTTGGTCCTAACATACTTACTTCAGAACTCGCGCTCAGATCAGAGCTGAAGTTGGGTTTTCGGTAATGGTCCAAACGGCTCTGAGCACTACGTGACTTAACATCTGAAGTCATCAGTCCCATAGACTTAAAAAATGGTTAAAATGGCTCTGAGCACTACGGGACTTAACTTCTGAGGTCATCAGTCACCTAGAACTTAGAACTACTTAAACCTAAGTAACCTAAGAATATCACACACATCCATGCCGGAGGTAGGATTCGAACCTGCTGCCGTAGCGGTCGCGCTGTTCCAGATCGTAGCGCCTAGAACCGCTCGGCCACTCCGGCCGGCCGTTTCTTGGTGCGCGAGCGTCTGTGTACAGAACTGAAACAGTGATGGGGCCAGACAGATTTTTCAGGTATACATAGTAATGTATCGTACTACAGACTACGAACTATGGAGGTACTATATTCTATTATTCTAGCGCAACCCTTACAATCAAGACCTCGTCAAAGTGTAAGTGAGAGCCGGCCGTTGTGGCCGAGCTGTTCTAGGTGCTTCTGTCTGGTACCGCGCGACCGCTATGGTCGCAGGTTGGAATCCTGCCTCGGACATGGTTGTGTGTGATGTCCTTAGGTTAGTTGGATTTAAGTAGATCTAAGTTCTAGGGGACTGATGACCTCAGATGTTAAGTCCCATAGTGCTCAGAGTCATTTGTAAGTGAGATGCAAACATAAGTAGAAGCACACAAATTTACGATGAAAACCAATAAGCCAAGGTACGTACGGAAGAGCTTTTTCAAGTCTTTCTTAGAGTAAAAAATTAGTAGACTATATTGCTGATTCAGATGATATCTGCTGTAGGCTCGTCCAGTTGAGGCCGCCGTCCCTCGCTGGAGCTCCGGAACACACCTGTACTCTGCCCTGACAGGCGTTTGAGGGCCTCTACACACGGCGTCTGAGGCTGTTTGCTTACAAAAATAACGTGACTGCGTCGGCTTTTACCACCGATTCGCAATCGTTGCAGGTGAGATCAGTGGTTTCTCATTGCGTATGACCTCTTAATGGACTGCGGAAAGCGGCTTACACTGTGCGTCTCTACCTAAGTTACAAGACTTACAGCTGATATTCACACTTCTTTTCTGGCAACGTTTCATGATTCGGTCACTACAGATCAGACGTTTCGCAAAACTATAGCTTTTCTGCGCTTTCGAGTGAAATTGCAGTGTGATGTTTGGAGATAATGTAGAGACTGGAATGGGTGCATGTTTATGGTTTGATAGTACATATATGGAGTTTATATGAAGGTAATCCTACTGCTACAGATATATAACTGGTAAGCATAAAGATGTGAGAAGTTTCAACTGAATAACTCTAGCTATAGCGTATCTCCAAAGAGCACGTTCAGAGCTCGTCTACTTCGTGTAGTGCAATTAAATTAATTCTCTCGCCCAAAATATTTGACTTAGCCACGTCAGACTTTTATTATGATTACTTACTTGTGTGCTGATTGCACAATTAAATTGGAAGCTTCATCGGCCATCAGCAAAGGAAGCAATGATTTATTCGATAACTTAAAGTGGTGCATTACTAGCCCAGCGGCTAGTCGGGAGAGCAGATTTGATCAGGCGTTCCCTTAGCCGTCCGCACCGCGGCTTTATATGTAAGAACGTTGCGCGAGAGAAAGAAGGCCCCAGTTCTCTCCAGACGCTGATTAGCGCACCACCTGTGCCGGGAGTCGCGTCGCGTAGTGTCAGTACCATTGCTATAAACAGCCTCAGAAGCCGTAATGATTTACTCGGGATACGCATAACCATGAAATCGTTTTTGAGTGAAGTGTTAATTCTGGGATGACTTTAATGATCCATCTTCAGTTTGCGTATGTCGTATTTTCACCTGTCGCCGCAGGACAGACATTCTACCTTTATTTAGCGTGGCGTTTGATGAACATTATCATCAAATTATGGTGAGCATTCACTTAAACATTTAATTTGAACAGTTATAGTGGCATCAGCGCATTAGACTCTGAACTGATCTGGTAGTTGGATTGTGTGGATTCGTTTTGGTCTGTGACTTTCAGAATATAGTGAACATTTTAGAGAGAATGGTTTTTGATTGTGAATCCCAGACAATCTCCTAATTCCTCAGAGCTATAAGCTGTAGCTATAAATGTATTTCTCAGATGAAGTGGGCACTAGGAATTCTAATGACAGGTTTCACGTTTTGCTAATCACTTTCTGGTTGCCAATACTGTAGTTAGAGTGCCACTGTTGAGAATGGCAAACAACAGCATTAAATTAATAATACGAACATTAGCAAATATTCCACCCGCTGCCCCACATATGGTGCATCGGCCGGGTAAGAAACTGAGTAAAAGTGAAAATATTTAGATTTGGGAGTGAAATGCGACACGCAACTGAGTAATAGAACAGTGATAGTGTTACGTGTGCATGTGGAAGACGCAATTGGATTAACAACGCATGTGGGTTGACAGAGCTGGCACTGAGTCTAGCGGCGCTGCCGGAATCGCGAGAAGCCAGTTTCGCCTCACCGCATTCGTCCGCCGGAGCAACCGGAGCCGCGCCTGCAGTTGCGGGCCACGCAAACACACTGCAGCCTTCGAAGTGCCGTCTGCAGTTCAACGTGCCGTGTCGCATCAGTAATCCTGGTACGCCCCCACTGGCAACGCCATACGTCGTGCAGAATGAATTAAGTTAAATGAAAAACTGTTAAAATTTTTACTAACTTGCACTAAAAGACTGTCGGCGATGGAACCGCCAGAAGACACTGAGGGTAAACTTAAATCAGAACCTATGTCTGTTGAGGGAACTGTAAATCCAGATAACGGTTCAAGTGTGAATATGCATGAAAGTAGCAATTTTAAAGTGAAATATGAAGTATTGTCTCCTGACAGTAGTGTGAAAAGGGGCAATGATCCAAAAATAGAGACCCCTGTAGTAAAGCAGAAATCAGAAATTGTTAATTTATTGGATGATAGTTTATCTGAAGTGTTAAAAACGAAAAAGTCATCAGAGGTTGTAGAGTTTAAAAAGGATAAGTTAGATATGACTGATCAATCAGATATTTCATTTCGTTTTGTTGATTCTGGTATTGGAGCTAGTTTTTCGTCCCCTGAGTGTGATAAAAAACCAGCTAGTGAGCAACCCAAAGATACTGGGGCTATAGATTTAAATGTTATATTACAAGTAACAGCTACCAGTAATGCTAAAATGACTGCTGAATTGAAGTCTGAAATAACTGAGGTCAAAAGCAGTAATGCTCAATTAAAGTATGAGATTGTGGCCAGCCAAACTAATTTTAGTAAACGATTGGAGCTAATGGACAATACCTTCAAGGCTGGTTGCAATAAGTTGGAAGTGGATCTGGACAGTTTGAATTATAAAATTGATTACAATCATGAGGATATTAAGAAAAAGGTTCTCAACAATTTTCTGAACTGTATAAAACAGTAAAATCCGAAGTTGCTGAGGTTCGCGAAGACTTCTAAATGGAAGATGCGAAGCTGGAGCACAAGTTTACATAAAAGAGCGAGGCGGAATCTGAACTGTGCTCATATAGGTTTAAAGATGTTAATATAAAAGTAAACATATGTCAAGCAGAAGTAGATGCAATCAAAACTGATACTACTAATATTGTGCCAAGAGTAGATAATGTTGAAATGAGAGTAGAAAATATTAGTACTAACATTGCTAACATTGAGAGTAAAGTAGCTTCAGCAACTTCTGGTAATGGTAGTATACAGTAAGTTGTAGCTGCAAACGCCGAATTTATCGGATGTCGGCAGTTCTTGCGGTTCGATCCAGATAAAAATATCCACCCGCTACATTTGTGGAACGATTTTGAAGAAGTGATTCCACCAACTTGGTCTGAACGAGAGAAAATCTCATTTATTACAAGCCATTTAGCGGGTGACGCCATGCGTTGGTCAGCTGATGTTATGTTGAAGTGTAAAACATTAGCGGAGTTTAAAACAGCTTTCCTTAATGAGTAGTGGTCTAGCAATAAGCAAAATGAAGTGTTGAGAGAATTTAGGAGTGGAAAACGCTTCAATGCAGGCAAGGAATCTATTAAACAGTTTGCTAGGTCATGGATTTCACGTTAGTCACATTTGGCGGAAAAGCTGAAACCTGAAATGATAATACTAGGTCTTGAAGCCAAACTGCCATGGTATTGGCAAACTAGAATTATATCTGCCCCTAGAGACAATCTGGATCGTTTAATTGAATATTTGGAACGTGTAGAGCGTGTTGCTGCCAATGAGGGGCAAGCACGTAATAACAGAAATGGTAATAACACTAGTAGTAATTTTAAGAACGAGCAGACTGGCAATGTAAACATCAGAGCAGTAGGTGTTTTCTCCATCCTAAGAAAGGAATTGGAGAAATAATTATCAGAACCAACAATGGCATCCAAATGATAGTAATTTTGTTCTGAGCAAAATAATGCAGGTAAAAAACAATGCGGAAAGCAATGCTGTGCCAGTTAACTATAATGGAAATAAAGGAAACAGTAGTTGGCCGAGGCAGTAAAACTAGTTCCCGTCTATGAGAACACTCCCGCTCATCAGGCGGTTACTTTTCCTAAGCCAGTAATTACAGTAATTGGTAAGACAGATCAGAATACTCAGACTGAACATGTGGATGAGGGGTCTGTAGCATCTAAGGATACAGCAGAAATATTAGATCACCATGCTAGAGACGTTTTCTAAGTGGGAAGAGAAAGAGAAGGCGCAGCAGTGTAACGGTAGGGAAGAGCTACAAAATACTGAATTGTCAGGTGAAGAAGCAGAAGAAATTCATGCTTATATTTACGATAAGGATGATGTGCTCTTATTTAAAGTGCCTGTGCAGGATGTTGATACTGTACTAATAGATTTAGGACAGGAGGTAAATGAGAATGTAGAGGATAGCATGTTGTGGGTCGACGAACCCAGTAGCTCTGACCAGTTGTCATTTGAGAAGGAACCCGACGATAATAAAGTGGTTTAGCTGTAACTAGTGTTATGCCGGGTCTGGAGGCGCAGAATCGCTCAGACTACAGTAATTTGGGTCATGTTCAGCAAACTAAATGTAATGAAGTCGTGCAGTGCTTCGATTTAAAATTAATAGACCGACTGGAAAAGGCAGCTGAAAATGTAATTCAGGAAACCCCTACACACTTTGACCTAAATGTAATGAAGACAGATGTCGATCACTTTAGTTGGAGACAAATCCAAAAGGAACTATTGGATGAGTTTGAGGAACCACCTGTACAACCTAGAATAAGCCAACCTATAATAATAGTGAATATGTTGGGTATCAATGTACGTTGTCTCTTAGACAGTGGAAGTGAGGTGAGTGCGATATCTCAGTCCTTCTTTGATGCATTACCTAGTAAAGACAAGCTTACCGTAATGAGGGTATCAGGACTAAGAATAATTGGTGCTACTGGCAAGGTGTCAAAAACGGTAAAGCAAGAAGCTTTACTGCCCTTTACATTAATGGTAATTTAATTGATCATCCATGCTTAGTTGTAAATAATCTCAGTATTGAGGTTTTAATTGGCACAGATTTCTTGTCAAAATATCAGAGTGTTGTTGACATTGAAAGAAGCCAGTTAAAAATGGTCTTGCCGATAACCGGAGTAATTACGGTACCTTTTACTGATAAACATGTAGTAACTAATTATGAAACTTGGGAGCTGCCTATACAAGTTCTGAAAAATAGGAGATATTGGGACGAAGGTAAAAGTAAGCTAAACACAAAAGAAGAAGAAGAAGAAGCAATCATTTTGGACAAGATAGAAGCTAAATTGAGGAAATCGATAAAATTTCAACTAATCTGAAGGAAGAACTGAGAC
Source organism: Schistocerca piceifrons (assembly GCF_021461385.2). Taxonomy (NCBI): domain Eukaryota; kingdom Metazoa; phylum Arthropoda; class Insecta; order Orthoptera; family Acrididae; genus Schistocerca; species Schistocerca piceifrons. The sequence continues at coordinate 408,286,352 of NC_060139.1, forward strand.
AGGTTTTAAAAAGGCATCGGAGGAGGTTGTTCTGTAACCTCTACACAGTGTGACAGCTGTGCAGTCCCAGCTGTGTGAGATCTTCTTTCACATTTCAGATTTAACTCTCTCTTCATCTTTTCTATCCACCTAAAATTTCGACCCCTTCTTTCCAATACGAAAATTTTCTGAAACCAATGAATTCTGTATGGAGGAGGTTGTTCTGTAGCCTCTACACAGTGTGGCAGCTGTGCAGTCCCAGCTGTGTGAGATCTTCTTTCTTTTTCATGTCTCACTCTTTCTCCATCTTTCCTATCCACCAAAATTTCGGCTCTTACTCTCAAATACTAAAATCTTCCGGTATGACTATCAATCCAGCATTAAGCTAATGAATTCTGTAGGGAGGAGGTTGTTCTGAAACCTCTACACAGTGTGGCAGCTGTGCAGTCCCAGCTGTGTGAGATCTTCTTTCCTTTTCAGGTCTCACTCTATCTTCATCTTTCCTATCCACCAAAGTTTCAACTCCTTCTTTTCAATAGAAAAATTTTCCCTCATGGCTATCAAACCATGAGTTCTGTAACCATTCTATCCACCGATTAGTGAAGAAAATACCTAATGTGACAAACCTAACAGTGACATAAACAACAGAGAAGTATGATGTAATTAAGATACAAAGGTATTTGAGTAACAAGTATTTATAGAACCCTGGTAATATAATAAGTACAAAGTAGTTCTTTTATTTGAAATGGTCCACCAACAGTAATTTAAAAAGATATTCAAATTCGTGTGCAAGCAGGATCTGAAGAACTGCTCTGGTATGAAAAATATGCAGATAAGTTGTAAGAATGAACTCACTTTGTGTAGCAAGGAATGGCAGTGTAATAGAATTGAACAGTGTTTGTGGTTGAGACGTGAAAGACACGTCCTAGAAATATTTATAAGGTTGGAGCTGGCCGTTATTTGGTGTAGTGTGCGACAGGACACACCTACACGTATTGAGGTAATGAGTTGCAGGAGTGAATGCGACCTTAGGTACCCTTATGTTAGATGAGACAGAGCAGCTCATGGTGTCCTATAGGTTTAAGGAATTTAGCATTACGCTCAGCCATAATTACTTAATGCACTTTAGTGGTAGGTCGAGAGAGACTACCTGTGGTTTCAGCATCCGATCAAGTGGAAATGGATTGCAACGTGAGCAAACTGATCAGCTGCAATACACTATAGATCTGAAATAAATGTGCTATCCTATGCGTTAAATGTTAATAGAGGGAGTGTTAAATAAGTACATGCACTAGCAACATATTTGAGTAACATAATGGCAGACGTGAAACGTTATTTATAGCTCAGCATAAATACACTTTGATGAAGTAAGTACATAATTGCAGATGTGGAACTGACACAGCAGCAGAGGACCAATAAGTGCATTTAGTAATCAACTAAACGTAGTGTGTTTTGAACACTCAGATCTGTACTATTACCACAAGTTACTCACATGTACAAAGAGGCTGAGAAGACAACTGCTGATCAAATATACTCATACTATCGTTAAGAATAAGGTAATCGAAGATGAGTCAGTTAAGTAAATAGAATACAGATTTGTCAGGAATGTATCAAACATTGGTTCAGTGTTCCGGACATGCACTAGCAACATAATTGAGTAACATAATGACAGACATGAAACGTTATTTATAGCTCAGCATAAATACACTTCGATGAAGTAAGTACATAATTGCAGATGTGGAACTGACACAGCAACAGAGGACCAATAAGTGCATTTAGTAATCAACTAAACGTAGTGTGTTTTGAACACTCAGATCTGTACTATTACCACAAGTTACTCAAATGTACAAAGAGGCTGAGAAGACAACCGCTAATCAAATATACTCATACTATCTCTAAGAATAAGGTAATCGAAGATGAGTCAGTTAAGTAAATAGAATACAGATTTGTCAGGAATGTATCAAACATTGGTTCAGTGTTCCGGACATGCACTAGCAACATAATTGAGTAACATAATGACAGACATGAAACGTTATTTATAGCTCAGCATAAATACACTTCGATGAAGTAAGTACATAATTGCAGATGTGGAACTGACACAGCAGCAGAGGACCAATATGTGCATATAGTAATCAACTAAACGTAGTGTGTTTTGAACACTCAGATCTGTACTATTACCACAAGTTACTCAAATGTACAAAGAGGCTGAGAAGACAACCGCTAATCAAATATACTCATACTATCTCTAAGAATAAGGTAATCGAAGATGAGTCAGTTAAGTAAATAGAATACAGATTTGTCAGGAATGTACCGAGCATTGGTTCAGTGTTCCGGCCCAGAAATAATAAATTGAGATTAAATAGGATTTATGATTGTATGCCTTGAGCATAAATTTTCTCTAGTACGTGACTAACGGGGTTTTGAGCCTTTTGTTTACCGATTTTATGACAGTTAAGTAACCACGAGAGTAAAATTGAAAAAGTTCTGTTAACTTTGTCCCAGTAACATATTGAAAGATAAAATGTATATATCCCCATTTCATTGTTACCCACCCTTAGATATTAAGTTAACAGAGTCTGAGGCACTCTTTTTGTTTGTTTTACAGGACTAACCAGATATTGGCAGCCTGGTAGCTGCGTGAAAGCGTGGAGTGACTTGGACACAACTCACAGTGACCCCTCCGCTTTCCCCATGTAATTTAGAGTGAACGTGAAGAACGCACACCATAGCAACTTCGCCTCCTCTACCCCTGTGAATGGAAGTGTAGAACGCCAGCCAAAGTGGCTACAACCACGTGTGTAAAAATAAAATTGTCATGATTTGTGAAATTTTCTTTCAGGTTTAGAAAAGACTGCTAAGATACAATTATCTGTTTATCTATCACGAATAACTGTGTTATTTTCTTTGTATTTGTATATTTAGAAAATATTTACAGAAAATTTAGGGGATTTAAGATTTTCATAATTTTATGTATTTTTTTATGTATTTGTCTGTCTAAGGCAATATGTATGCCAAAGTGTTTCATTGATTTTGCTTAAATTTTGAGTGATATTGTTGCTTAAGAGGCAGTGAACATCTCAGCAATTTAAATAATTCAAGTAGGTAATAAGTTTTCTTTTAATATTTCTATATGTTTACATTTGAATTTTAATTTTTCATAGGGAGTTAAGCTGTACTCTTGCTTCCATTTTTGTAATTAATTTATTTTTCATTTACATTAAAAAAATGAAGTAGAGGGTGATGTAGGGAAGCAGCCTACTCACGCCTTATAAAATTCACATCAGTCTTTCCATTGTGTGCCAGCCAGTCCGCTGTAACTAGCTCTGACGTCATAAATGTTGCGCAATACTTAAAAACTCAAGTAAATAACCTGAAACATTTCTAGCATGTCAGGAGTAATACTAAATCAATATGTGTTGAATATCAGTTCAATAACTTTAACCATTTTCGAAATTTGGATGTTTTTCTGTAAAAATCATTGGCACAACAGATAAGAGCTAGGAACTAAAAAATTTATATTTAGATTCCTCATCCATAATAATTTAGTAGAAACAGTATTCTGGATCTCACAAATTAAAATTTTAGTTTAAATTCATGATTTTCTGGTTTTTGTCTTAGAAATTAAGGAAGCAAGATAGATTAAGTAGGCGAATAAATAATGCTAGGATGTTTAAATTTAAGTAGAAGGGAGATCCGCTATAATCATAAAGATGTGAGAAGTTTCAACTGAATAACTATAAAACTCTAGCTATAGCGTATCTCCAAAGAGCAAGTTCAGAGCTCGTCTACTGCGTGTAGTGTAATTAAATTAATTCTCTCGCCAAAATTATTTGACTTAGCCACGTCAGACTTTTATTATGATTACTTACTTGTGTGCTGATTGCACAATTAAATTAAAAGCTTCATCGGCCATCAGCAAAGGAAGCAATGATTTATTCGATAACTTAAAGTGGTGCATTACTAGCCCAGCGGCTAGTCGGGAGAGCAGATTTGATCAGGCGTTCACTTAGCCCTCCGCACCGCGGCTTTATATGTAAGAACGCTGCGCAAGAGAAAGAAGGCCCCAGTTCTCTCCAGATGCTGATTAGCGCACCACCTGTGCCGGGAGTCGCGTCGCGTAGTGTCGGTATCATTGCTATAAACAGCCTCGGATGCCGCAATAAGTTACTCGGGATACGCGTAACCATGAAATCGTTTTCGAGTGAAGTGTTAATTCTGGGATGACTTCAATGATCTATCTTCAGTTAGCATATGTCGTATTTTCACCTGCTGCTGCAGGACAGACATTGTACCATTATTTAGCGTAGCGTTTGATGAACATTATCATCAAATTATGGCGAGCATTCACTTAAACATTTAATTTGAACAGTTATAGTGGCATCAGCGCATTAGACTCTGAACTGATCTGGTAGTTGGATTGTGTGGATTCTTTTTGGTCTGTGACTTTCAGAATATAGTGAACATTTTAGAGAGAATGCTTTTTGATTGTGAATCCCAGACAATCTCCTAATTCCTCAGAGCTATAAGCTGTAGGTATAAATGTATTTCTCAGATGAAGTGGGCACTAGGAATTCTAATGACAGGCTTCACGTTTTGCTAATCACTTTCTGGTTGCCACTATGGTAGTTCGAGAGCCAGTGTTGAGAACGGCAAACAACAGCATTAAATAAATAATAGGAACATTAACAATTATTCCATCCGCCGCCCCACAGTGGTGCTAACAAACATAAGGTTTGGGTTTATATAACAATCAGGGCGTTCATTTAAGCACAAAATGAATCAGTGGCCCTATTGATCCCTGTTTATTACAAAATTTCCTGTAGCATACACGAATAACAGTTTATTATAGGGTCTGTTCGATCTAAAAATCCTGAGTACAACAAAATTATCAGTTGTTAACTATAGTTGTTGACTATAGAAATATAATTGATGAAAACCTTGACAAGCATTGGATGGTTCAGAGGGGTGTAACAATGCGGTAGTCTACATATCATATATGAAATGACAAAACCAACAGTGATTAATTCCAACGATTATTAAATATTTCCAATAGTACGAAAGATGAAGAAAATTCCAATTATCATTGTGCAGAGAGTCAGATTCTGCGGCAAATATTGCAGTATTTACTGCAGTACCGCAGTAGTCTCTTCTAATAATTACTCTTTGCTGATCGACATACACTGAGGTGACGAAAGTAATGGGATATTTCCTAATACCGTGTCTGACCTCCTTTTGTCCTGCGTTGCAGAGAAACTCGACGAAATATGGGCTCAATAAGTCGTTGGAAGTCCTCTGCAGAAACATTGAGCCATGCCGCCCCTACAGCCGTCCATAATTCTGAAAGTGTTGCCGCGTGCACGGTTTTGTGCGCTCAGTGACCTTCAGATTATGCCTCATAAATGTTCGATTGATGGCCAAATCATTAGTTCCTATTGTCCAGAATTTTCTTCATGCCAGTTGCGAATAATTGTGGCTCAGTGACATGGTGGATTGTCATCGAGAAAAATTCCTTCGTTGTTTGGGGATAAAACGGCCATGAATGCCTGCAAATGGATTCCTAGTGGCCGAACACAACCATAGGACCCAGTACCACCCAAATACAGCCCACACCATTATGGAACCTCCACCAGCTTGCGCAGTGCCTTGTTGACGGATCCATGGATTCGTTGGGTCTGCACCAGACTCTAATATCAGCTCTCACCAATAGAAATAGAGACTTAACTGACGAGGCCACAGTTTCACAGTTTGCCTAGTGGCCCTACAGGAGATGTCGTGCTGTTAGCAAAGGCACTCGCGTCGGTCGTCTGCTGCCAACGCCCATGAACGTCACATTTTGCCCCTCTGTCCTAATGTATACGTTCGTTGTAGGTCCCAGTTTGATTTTCGCGGTTATTTCGCACAGGGTTGATTGTCTGTCAACACTGACAACCCTACACAAATGACGCTGCTCTTGGTCGTTAAGTGTAGGCCGTCGGCCACCTGCATTGTCCGTGGTGAGAGGTAACGACTAACGTTCCATGAATCAAGCTCCTACTACCATTCCACGTTCAGAATGCGTTAATTAGCTTCGTGTGGCCATAATCACATCGTAAATCCTTTTACATGAATCACTTGAGTACAAATGACTGTTCCGCCAATTCACTGCCCTTTTACACCGTTTGTACGCGATCTGTATATGTGTCTGTCGCTACCCCATCACTTTTGTCACCTAAAAGTATTAATGTGTTAACACCATAGAGGTGCTGTTAGTGGAAAAGAAAACAGGATATACACTACGAGCAAAATATGCCAAGTATAGGATGTTCCGTGCCGATTCTGTCCCACACACATCTGGGTGAACCTCTTGCTGTTACTTTGGTTTCTGCCTGTCTTAAGCTGGCTGAAAATTTAAAAAGTCATTCATCAGGTGTGTTCTGATGCAGTGTTGTAGGTCATCCACGTACCTTAAATGTGGATTGTGGCTACTGTACTGTTGTAATTACTGTTCCTCTGCAGGCTATATCTACGCTCGCTTTTGTAATGACAAACCATCATGGCGAATTATATTGTAATCGATATGAATTGAATATATTTTTCGTCCATTTCGTTATTATAGACTGAATGACACTTTTGTTTAAGGATGACTTATTTCAGCCATTACTACCACCGTTTAGTGTTCCTGGTTCCACATGTTTATTACCACTACTTCTCCTTCTATGTTACCAGAAACTCGAATCGAACTTGCACCGTGTTTATTCACTTGTTTCATTTCTTTTTCACGGCATTTGAGTCTTATTTTTCGGTCATTGCGTAGTATTCCTTCGCACAGTTTTGTTTTATGTTGTGTTTCAGGCGATGCCAATAAAGGTATTCTTAAGGATCACTGTATGTAGGTGTATAATATTAAAGTTAATGTCGTCAGTTTATAGTGCTAATAGTGCCTGATGATGCTAATAAAGTGTATCTGTTCCAGTGGATGGGCTCTTTACTTTGAAGTAAACTTAAGAAAAAGACAAAAACCGCTACAATAGCACCACCCAAATAATTCCTCCTTCTACTTATTTTTGATTTTCATGCGGTGGTTAGTGCAGCCATATATTATTCGTAACTGTGCTTCAGACCCAAAAACTAGTTATAGAAATGTGAAAGCAGGTCATTCATCATTAGGTACAGTATTCGTCTCACAGTCAACACGGTGGTAGCCAGTGCTTCCGAGTCTTCGAAGCTTGAGCTATCCATCTCAAGAAATACAATGGCTGAGAAAATGAAACCTTCTTCCTGCCAATCTATTGAAATTTCAGCAACATCGCAGAATACACTTGGCAATTATATGACCACTGATTTACTCGCTGGAGTGGTTTAGAATTATCCTGTTAAATTCATTTGATATCTGCTTGTCATTTCTTATAATTTATGTGACTGATCCTCACTTAAGGTGTAGTATTGGTTGATCCTAACTTAAGGTGTAGTATTGGTTTATGACAATCACACTTCTCTTGCCAAGCTACAAGCTTCCATATAGAAATAAGTGAAAGAAATCTTAATTTCTCCATCTTGTCCACTGACTCACTCGATGTAGTATCCCCTTTTCAAAAGACGAAAAATTTGAGGAAGTGAGATATTGTATTAATCTGAATACTTAGTTTCCCTCCTGCTTATAATGATATACACATTTTAATTGCTTTATGAGTGGCACAAATAATTTATTAATTCGGTTTCTTTTCGAGTCCGTTCTCACTGCCAGATTTACGTACTGTCGTGGTGGTCCCGAAATGCTTCTTGTAAATGATATAGTTTTTCATGTGGGCAAATACCATATCACTATCAAAAGTGCATAATACCGTATAGAACATGAAGGTTTGAGCAGGCATGTATAATGGATACAGTTCCTTTAATTATACTCACATCATAAGGTTATCAGGATACGTTGTACTTAATTTGCATTAGAACAGTGCATATTGTAATAGATTCCCTTGTCAGTTTCGAACGTAACAGAGAAAAACTACAGATGAATTAGAGATCAAAAAATTATTCTCTTATATTAATGAAAACAGTATGAATATGCTAAGGCAGTTTTCGGATCCTCACCTGTAGAAAACTATTGGCTCAGAGATGAACATGTTGCCAGTAGAAGATTAAAGTGCAGTTTCGTCTAAAAAAAACTATCCTGATGGGTGTTCTACAAGTAGCGAGAAAACTAGCCGTTTGCGTGTGCAAGTTTAGATGAGTAAGTGTGTTAAGGATGCTTTCCACTCAATCTCCTAGATACACTTAGTGGAATCAATAGAGTGCACACGGTGGTTGTCGTACAGTAGTAACAACTGAAAGTTTCTTTCTTTGTCTTTGTTATGTGATGATCGCAAGGCCACAGGGCTGTTGACGACAGATCCCAACTGCTATGGGCACACCCGCCAGGATGCTGTTCGTAACACAAAAAACTTCGTTGTGCCACCAGATGCGTAACGTTACATTTTGTGGGCTATTACCGGCCTTTGCTTCAGATATTTTTCATTAGAGCTAAATATTATATTCTGAAATTATGAAACTTATGAAATTGTCACACAAAGGTCCCTTTCCTCATCTGACAGCTCCGATTTAGAATTTCTGTTATTTCCTTAAATCGGTTAAGGCAGATTGCGAAGTCTTTCCTTCGAAACGGCAGCATTTTTAGCTTCTGCTTCGTCTCTAATGACCTCGTAATCGATAGGACATTCAACTCTGATCTAACTTAGTTCCTTCTCCAACATTTTCCAATAAATACAACTGTTTCACGAAAGTTAAATGCTTGCCGTTTATCAGATTTTTCTATAAGCTGTTAGACCATAGTGATAAATGGTAAGAACTTCATTCATCATAAAATGACCTTGCTGTGCTGGTACTGCGAACGGTTGAAAGCAAGGGGAAACTACAGCCGTAATTTTTACCGAGGGCATGCAGCTTTACTGTAGGAGGTATTGAATAGGATTTGGGAGAAGAGAAGTTTGTGGCACAACTTGACTAGAAGAAGGGATCGGTTGGTAGGACATGTTCTGAGGCATCAAGCAATCACCCATTTAGTATTGGAGGGCAGCGTGGAGGGTAAAAATCGTAGAGGGAGACCAAGAGATGAATACACTAAGCAGATTCAAAAGGATGTAGGTTGCAGTAGGTACTGGGAGATGAAGAAGCTTGCACAGGATAGAGCAGCATGGAGAGCTGCATCAAATCAGTCTCAGGACTGAAGACCACAACAACAACAGCACTTTGGTGGTCCTGAATGTGGCGAACGATTCACATCAAAGCTATCCTACCTGAAACGAGAAAACATTGTTCTCAAGTGATTTTTTCGATGCACTTAACCAACACACGGAACAAATGTTTCCGAAGCCACGACCTGCCTGCAACACTATTACATTCAAGGAGGGCAAAATGTCACAATTGCTAGATTTTGGCCATGTCACATTTCATTTTCTAAGGTTTAAACAACTGTCTTCATAACCTACATACATGTAACGTACAGTAAGTTACGACATGAAAACTGTGTAACCTCGAATGAAAAATGACGATCGATAAATATACTTACAGCAAACTGCTTGGAAATATGTGAAACAAAATATCCGCGAGCTTGTGGAGCAATCTGCTTCTTTACTGTAAATTTTTACTTGGTAAATTACATATTTTAATATTCTATGCATCTTATGCTGCATGAGACATTATGAAAATGGCCTTACTACACAATTATTTGAGATGAAATGCATTAAAAAAATGAAGAGAGGAATGTGCTCAATATTTTGCCTTTGCGTTTACGCTGCGTCGGATCTAACAATAGATGATAAATACCTACCAAACCTGATCAAGTGGAAAGCAGATTTTCCTGCAGCAATTTATGTATCCTACTGTGTGGCTAGTCCGTGCAGGAAACCGTTATGTGATTTTATTTCAAAGATCGCATAATCAAGATTACAGTAGATATTGGGTAACCAAGACTGGTGAATGGCAATTCAGGAGAAGAAGGACATCAGTATTTTGAACTGGTTGTAACCTCTGTCTAGCAATAATTTTCATCCAGTGTGGAATATCTTCTGTTATGACTTAATTTCGAGCCATCTATATGGGTACTTACCAGTAGGCGTAATGACTAGTTCGATTCACATTTCAGACTACCATTTTTAACAAGCACAAACAGATCCTCTTCACCTCTGGTAACGTCAGCTATACAATGTAGGGTTTCACTATGGTTTTAAATCCGCATTATACATGATGTCCCTTCGCTACTGACTTGGGTAATCGATACAGGTGGGCCGTTACAGACGCTAAAGTCGGAACAAGTAGAAACTCTAACCAGTTAGTTTTCATACACCAGAAATTTTCTGTGTTAACGAAACAGTCGTCACGTAAGACCATATGGTACTCATAACACCACATTTTAAACTGAGATGTCGAAAACATTGGGGCTGGAATGGGCTTCGAGTTCAAACCTTCTGTTTCACATGATTTGTCGCTTTCGGGATGATACACTTCCACCTTTTCGTCGTTTCCGTAAGATTCAAAACTCTATAAGGTCCCCACTTAAGGTGCACAAAAATTTTCATCGTGGCATTCAATATGTAGCATATGCACACAGAACTACAGGCAAAATAAGTACTTTTTTATCTTTCCATCTGTTGTAAACAATAACAACTGACAACACTTAAGACACATACTCGTATCTTCCCATGACATCATTTCAGGTTCTAATGTGCCACTCATAGTTATTGTTGGAAACAAATTCGACAGTTAACGTTTCTTTGTGTTTAATCAACAGCAATGTTATGTGCAGGGCTGAACTCCCAATCGCACAATTCCTTTCATAACGCTGTTTTCAGTCGAGACAAATGCCCATCTCATTACTGCTGATTAAATCGATATTTAACGTCTATTAGTGGTTAGAAAACAGCAGCAGTAGGTGCTGTTTTCAAATACAGGTAAGACAACACTTATTTGTCTCATCATTTCATTTTCAGTCATCTCGCTACTGACGAAAAAGTTCAATACCAAGAAATTGATTCTGCTTCATTAAGAATCGATCAGGGGGTAATGTCAATTCCCTTCCGATACAAAATTTTACGCTACGTCATTTCAACTTTAAACATGCCAACAGTTAGTAGCTCGTGAAGGAAACAATACTGAAGATTATTTGCTGTTAGTTTAAAGGAACAATAGCTGCGCGGTTGCACTCTGAGAGCCTGGTCCCGTATTAAAATTTTCATCAAGTACTTTTTAAGTAGAAACATGCTATTTGAAACGAACTTCATCAAAATGAGTTTGTGCTTAAAATCTCTCAAGACCGTATATTCTCTACTAACGTTCACCTGATATTTGCATTATTGTGCTGTTATTTATCATCTGAACTAATTGCGATACAGAACAGTGGTCTCTTGTAGAAATCGTTTTCTTTGGTCAAACGGTTCTATCGAAAGAAGATTAGAGGACTTGGAAGAAAATTACGTTATATGAGTTGCATACAGATCACGCGGAAAGCAAATCAGGTTGTTAGGATATCCTTGAGTATAAGAGATCATGTCATCAGGATGAAACTGATCACTAAGTCCTCTGCCAAACGCACAAGTTTGTCTTTTCTAGCAAAAAACAATCAGAAGAATATTAACAGATTTTCCAAAATATTAAAACATATTTCACGTTACAAACACGCTACTATAAAAAAACTGAACAGGACCAAGGTTTCACGTGATTTATGTACTGTGAATTTATTGAATAAATATAGTTTTATACGCCCAGCTGATGTGAAGTATGAGAATAAATTAGTTTCTAGTACTTATATTGATTACGGTAACTGTAGTGATCTCCAGTGCCCTTGGAAGTAAAATAACATTCTTACGAACAGTACCGTGTCGTCAAAACTGCAGTATAGTGTTCACAGCATTCACCAAATCTAGGTGAGGTAAATGAACGTCCTTAGATGACAGTATAACAGTTATACATTAGTCTTGTAATTCTGCACTCTGATTACGGGGCAAGGTTCAAAGTTGAAATTGTCACTCATAAAATATAGACCGGAGTATCACAAAATAACTTTAGTTACACAGTAATTATATGTGTAAGGAGACCGCAGCGAGTATCACATACTCAGCAGTGATTTGAACTTAGACTGGATGTCTGCTGATGTCTGAGCGTGCTGGCCGAGGATTCTCGTTCTTCGTTTGTATTCCAGCTTGAAGCCCATAGTGCGTAACTTGAAAGTAGAAGAAAGGAGTCTATGACTTCGCAGACACTTACCTCTTCTCCATTGGATGTTTCAGGTTTCTGGAGAAGAAGGAACCTTTTGTAACGTAGCACAAAGACTGCTAGGGGTCCTGCTGCATCAGTTCTATTGTGATCTAGCTTGGTCAGATGGATAAGAAACCAAATTTGCTGTATTTCTTCTTATAAATGACGCACATATTCCGTTGTCTAGCAAAATAGTGGCATGAGATGCAGTATAAATTGGTAAAATAGGTATTATATTAGCATGTGTGTATAATTTTTAAAGTTATGTGTCGCATAAAATGCAGACGGATTTTAACATTTTTTTTTTTTTCTATTTGTGCTGCTATGACGAAACGTCATAGCAGCCTTACGCCAACTTACTGGGATGGCCTATATACCCGTGTGATAGCGCTCTACTGATTGACGTCGAAGCCAACGTTCCGCAGCGTCAATGACCTCATCATCTACTACATACCACCTCCCGCGAAGTGCGGATGGTAGAAGTCGGAAGGTGTAAGAGTCGGGGCTAAAGGGTGCTCCGTGGCCTTGGGATTGCGTCTTTGGTAACTAATCAAAACGTCTTCGGTTCTGGGTTCCAATCCGACACCGCTTAAACGTTGATTAATGATCATCAATGGCGGTCGAAGACTTCCAGCGTAGGAAGTCACCTTCATTCTGCCAACGGCCTTGTCAAAGAGGGCTCTGGGGAACATTACACATGGGCATCCATGGGTTGAGCGAGGCTCGTGCAAGACACCATGATGAACAAAGAGTATCGTACACTGGTTGCAGACCACTTTCATTCCTTCATGATGATAACGAGGCATGTCACAAGGCCAGGAGTGTGTCGGAGTGGCTCGAGGAACTCAGTGGCGGGTTCCAACTGATGTGTGGGCCCCTAAATCAACAGATCTGAACCCAATCGAATAAATTTGCGATGTGAATGAAATTGGCGATAGAACTCGTCGGCCGCTCCCCGGTATTTATGGGAATTAGGTGACCAGTGAGTGTAGATGTGGTGCCGATTCCCAGCTTCCCTGCTTCCATGTCCCAAAAGAGGGCTTACGGGCTATTAGGTATGTGATCCTTATGTTCTGTCTCATCAGTGTATATACTTAATACAACTAAATAAAAGTGCGTATTGCACGTATTTTGCACTTAGCTAGTTTCGTGGCACACTGATCACTAGCGGGCCACAGGTGTGCGCTGTAGCCGGCCGCTGGTGGCCGAGCGGTTCTAGGCGCTTTAGGCTGGAACCGCGCTACCGCTACGGTCGCAGGTTCGAATCCTGCCACGGGCATGGATGTGTGTGATGTCCTTAGGTTAGTTAGGTTTAAGTAGTTCTAAGTACTAGGGGACTTATGACCTGAGATGTTGAGTCCCATAGTGCTCAGAGCCATTTGAACCATTTTTTTGTGCACTCTAGCATCAATATAACTCAAAAATGTCCAGTCTTGTGTCCTGCTGCAGGCAATGTTACAGTCAACAGTCTAAGTTTATGACCACAAATAACAAAGTAATTCTAAATAACGAACAAACTGATCCACAGCATCTGCCTAACTACAATACGTCGAACGACTGTGACAGCAGGCATTTGCTAACACACTGAGTGTTATTGGTTACCCAGGTAATGAGCAAAGCACTTCCACGTCAGACGGCATTAACCAAAAACACAAATGATTTAGTGTACCGTAAATGCATAAACAAATATACATCTAACATAAAAGTTTACTGAGTGTGGTACCGCGTTATAATGTAAAAAACTAAACTGCTGAAAGCAACGTTTCGGCCGCGGTTGCATTGGTCAAATTGTTTGTTCCTCCACTATTGTTTTTTACATTATGACTCGATACCATGTTCATATAATTTTTATGTCAACTGAGTCTAGCCATGGAAGCCTGCGCATTTATACCAAAGAGTACATCTGTTTAGTTACGTAAATGAGGGGTAAAACACTCTTAATATGCGCTCAACGTAAACTATTCAGTATCCCACCGTATCCCACATACTTGTTTGTAAACATTGTAACAGTAGAATATATTCAGTATTAAACAAACAGTTGACACAAATAACATGAATGCGTGAAACGCATGATAAAAGAATTAGCAACATTTGGCAAATAATGATAGCTTCCTTAAATAAATAACCATGAAAACTCAAAAAATATTAGTTTACAACAGCTGCTGAATTGGCTTTGGCTTGCAATTACAGCTCTTGGCATTAAGAGGAATGGAATTTTTATAATATTTCGATGAAACACTGGCGAGGTACAGGGTGGGATAAGGTTAATGAAAGGTTAGCTCATTCAATTTATCGACAGAATTAAAAGGTCTCTTCTAATTTAATTCATCATACAACATACAACTGGCAGACGTAATCCGCTATACAGAGCTAAAAATTCGGCCCGAACAATCCTTCTCGGATACACGCAGTTGATCGTATATCGTCGTGAGCACACGAGTGTCCAATCTTGTCCACTGTCATCAGACGAACTTACAATGTATATGCAATCGCAGTTATCTATTTCAGACGAACTTATTACGTACATGAATCGCGGTGACCTATTTCAGTTTCCTTCTGTTTGTTTGTTTGTTGTTGTTGTTTTTGTTGGTGTGTGTGTGTGTGTGTGTGTGTGTGTGTGTGTGTGTGTGTGTCTGTCTGTGTGTGTGTGTGTGTGTGTGTGTGTGTGTGTGGGTGTGTGTGTGTTTGTATTGTTGTTTACGGGTTCTCAACAACAAGGTTGTCTGCACCTTTTCAAATATTAATAGGAACTGAAGGGGTTAAAAGAACATAGTACAAGGAAGAGAAAATTTCACGCAAATACACGTACCCCCCTCCTCTATTCATTCAGACTACTTCACATCAAGTAAGAGAGCTTAAAAGTAGTAATATTTAAATAATCTGGAAGTTAAAACAGAAGTAAGGTAAAAGGAAAGCTACACTAATTACACACGAAAAGGTGGCTGGCTGATCACTTACAGAAAACATAACTCAACCAGCCATCCTGAGAATTCTTCTCCCTAATGAAATGAAATAATTGTATGGCATTGATAGCCAGGAGTCCCGACGTGGGGAAGTTCAGCCGTAGAGTCGCATGTCTTTTCAGTCGACACCACGCTGGGCGACTTGGCGTGTCGATGGTGATGCGGATAACACGATAGCCAGTAACCCAAGCGAAGAGAATCCCCGGCCCGGTCTGGAATCGAAACCAGGTCCGTTGCATGGCAGTGAAACGCACTGACCACTCAGATAACAGGAACCACTGCTTTTTCCTAAAATTTTGCGGAACAATTCAGACATTTCACATAACTATATAATATTCATTTGATCGTCGCTTTAATCAGACGGCAAATCTATCTTAATATCAAATGTGGTCTACCAAAATATGGCCCACCATAATCTGTATGCCACACTTTGGATGTTCCTCCCCTGGAACAAGAATGGATGCATCATAGCGCAGTGAGAGGGAACTCATTCCCTCTGCATGGTCAGAAGAAAGTATTCCACGGCCGAACAGTTGACTCAACGATACGCAATTAACTGTCTGTCATTTCCAGTCATTCTTCTTCCCATCTACGCATGACACAACCTCAAAAGATAGGCGACAAAATGTATGGGAATGGCATACGTTCTGAGCATCTTGACACTCTTACTTGGTTCCCACATACGCCATTACGGTCATACCCATATAACCCAGTACCTAGCAGAAAGACACCTCTTTACCGAGCCGTTGTAGGTACAGAACGGCATCCTACATATCCTGGCATACTTTACCTCCTGGATGCAATTGTTATGGAGGGTTAAAGGCACTCTGGCAGTCAGAATAGACAATAAATTTAGCAGGCTCAACACATTTCATCTTCTCCAGCGCTCTGAAGACTGCATACAATTAGGAATCGAAGACAGTGAAGTTTTGAGGTAGCTTGCTCTTGAGGGAACTTTCAGAGAAAACAACATAAAAGTCAAGGGACGAACCCTGTTTAGACCTACGCTGCACAACACAATTAAAGGATCACTTCTTAGAAACCCCGTAATTCTTCCCTCCCCCCCCCCCCCCCCACACACACACACCAGCACACCGCGCACCACATTGCGAAGCTTAAGTCTGAAATTTGGCTGAAAGATGCGTGCAACCTTCCTTTGTCATGGTGGGAAGGCGTCGCACCCTGCGACGTCAGCCTCTGGCTCGACGACGTTTCAGTTAGCAAGGTACCGACACATGTGAAAAAAAGGCCAGACCTCAGAAGTTCGTGTTGTCCTCACCATTTCATCATCATCATCATCATCATCATCATTCGTGCCAGTGGTTAGATTTGACTGTGCAAGAACTGGTACTTTGTACGGGCGGTGATGACCGCGCAGTTGAGCGCCCCATAAACCAAACATCATCATCGTCATATACAAGACCTGTGGTTGAAGCACTTTAAGGTGGTATTTCCCGGGCCGCGCCTTTAGGTACTTTAGGTGTAATAACAATGATGGTTTGGAATCAAAACTAAGGCCAAGAAACCTCGCCGTGTCTAAAGGTAGAACGGCGACACTAATATGCTAGTCACACGGGAACGATTAAAATTGACGCAAACATACCACTCTGAAGAAAGTGTAAAATACGTCTTTGCAGCCCGCTCTTGCAACCCCTTCCTGTAAGTTACAGAGCTGGCGTGTCATTACAAATTTTACGATCTTACACTGACAAACGTTAGTGTCACACAGACCGTGTAGTCGATAAATTCAAATACCGACGATACTACCTGGCTCACATCAAAATCTACAGATTATACGAGCCCATTTTTTCGTACCCAAAAATCATATAAATAATAACATGAGAATTTATATATCAAAGATACGACTCAATTTTAAAGTACTGAAGGATAAAATTGTGCTACACGGATTTATTATAGCGTTAACGAAGTATCACTGGGTAATGAGGAAAGTCCCAAGTTATCAAGACATGACCTCTCGCACACTGTAGCTTTCATAATGGTAACACAATAGAATTCCTTCCAGTCAAATATAACGTAATCGGATAAATTAATCGCAAAAACATGTTACTAATATCAGCAGTGTGTCAAGACCGGAGTGGCCGAGCGGTTCTAGGCGCTTCAGTCTGGAACCGCGCGACCGCTACGGTCGCAGGTTCGAATCCTGCCTCGGGCATGGCTGTGTGTGATGTCCTTAGGTTAGTTAGGTTTAATTAGTTCTAAGTTCTAGGAGACTGATGACCTCTGCTGTTAAGTCCCATAGTGCTCAGAGCGATTTGAACCTTTTTTTGTCAAGAGTTATATTCGCATTAGAACAAGGAATAAGAGTTCTGAATTCTATTGTGATAAACATGCGTTACTGAAAAATGGTAAGTGAAATGGGTAGTTAAATGAGAAGTGTAGCCACTGCCGTTACAACAATTATGCAGTGTTATGAAACAAAACAGTCGCTTTGATGTCCACTTAGGGTGTTATGTTATTTTGTAGTATTCAAGTAGCAAGTGCGGAAAAAATGTTCATCGACAGGCTTGCTACGAACATTATTAACTGACGACGAACGAAAGGGAGGAAGGAGCGCCGACGAAAAAGCCAAAGGAAGGAGTCCCGAATATCTCCAAAGTGTATAATTATGGAACACACGATACAGTTCTGTTGTGAGTGAAATTACGATATGTTCTCAAGATAAAGAGAACTTCATTTAAGCGTTGTATAACAGAGAATGGACCAAATGCGTCGGGAATTTATCAGACTTGCTCTTCTTCGCTGTATAGGAATGTATATCACAAAACAACCATTGTTTTATCAACGTGATACGTTCATTCACGCATTACATACCGTACTTCGCACACAGAAAATAAATAACAAAATTCACTGTAAAGGAACGCAAGCGATGCAGAAGCGAGGCGACGCGGGTGTAACTTACAAAGGAGCGCTACACCCGTACCCAGCAAGACCCGTAATGTGAGATTAATTCGATCCCGCGCGCTGCATCAACAGCAGGGGTTTCCTATCCTAATATGCAGTAACAATTCCCAGAATTTAATAACAGCCCGCTGCGGCCTAGGGGGATCCGCAAGATACGGGCACAGCGTCTCCGCTTCGCCATGGAAGCAAATCCCTCGAAGCCTTTGCAAATAACCTTGCTCCTCACGGCACGCTCCGGCAAGTTCATTATTTAGCGTAATAAGCTATATTCCGAGGTATTTAATCTGTAATTGCTATGCCACGCGGAATTATAATATAAATTATAAACCTTAGCTCTGATGATACCTATATCCTACGTGTTTCTACGTGTCGCTAGGGAATAGAGAAGCAAGGAAGGACAAAAAGCTGTAGCGGTAAAAGTGGATAATTTCGTTCAGATGTTTTGCCTGTAAAATATATGCAGAAATTTGAATGCTCTAATACTTTACAAATATTTCAGTAACTATCAGTTTAGGTCCAGACGGAAAGATGATAGTCTTGTTCCTTGTTGAAGACAACAAAAGGGGCAATGCTACTTTACGAGTATACTATATTTTATTTATTTATTTATTTAACCTGATCAGATATAGGTTTCACTGTGAGTAACCCAGCCACGAATGTTTTTAATCTCGTCCAAGGTGATGTTTCCTCTAAAATTCCGGAAAACATGGGTAGTCTAACATAATCAATGCATTTGAAACCCAGTGAAATCATTCATATAAAGTAATCAAAAGGATACTTTTTACCAAATCAAAGATATATAAGCAAAAAAAAATTGAAATACTTTACTCTAAGATATTAGGTGTATCTGAATGATGTTACAGGCCAACGTCTGCAAACTATTAAGGCGAATCTCGATAACCAGCAACCTGAAAAATCACTCAGACTTAGCTCAGAAATTTCGGAGATTGATTCAATAATTATACTTACCCTAATGTCCTGAAATGCTTAGTCCCATGCAGTCGCCGTCACTTGCTGACATTCTTGACTGTGTCCAGCTGTGTGTATTGTTACCTTACTAAGGCCCCGGATTTGTACCGAAGTATCTCGTAGACTGACAAATCATTTAACTGTTTACCACGTTTATCGATTCCCGTACCCTAACAGCTATATCTGATATGTAGGTGTGATAAGACGTTAGTCTATTCGCTAGAGGCTTGCAGTATACAAATCTTAAAGATGTGTCTGTTAGAAATTGGGATTAGTGGTTCACGAATTTCCTATGAAAAACGAAAAAGTATTTTATGATTAATTACTCGAAGACAACCAAAATGTTCAGGGTACCGTGGACATGTGAGAAACAAGAGATTTTAGCACTTCAGTTTGATTTCATCATTATATTTCTTGTATTATCGTCGAAGTCGAAAATGTATGTGATGTGAAAATATATGCCAGTATGAAATTATTCCCATCTGCCTCATAAGGAAACATCCATAATACGTTAATAAGGCGTCCACCTTGACATCTGGTTCATGATTATTATAAATGCCCAAAGTGCGGAACCTAAAAAATCTACAGTCCCCATAAATCAAGAGACTAGCCCAGTACACGATATTATGTTGATTAAATTGGAAGCAAAACACTCACCAGGCATTCAGATATGTGTACTATTATTTACTAACAACGAAGTTCAAGTCGATTAAGTCTTTAAGTAATTGAAAATATTCCTACACCAACAGGTGTAAATTATAACTGATGTCCAATTCCCTGGATAATTCTAAGTCTCGTTTGGCTCGGTAGAGAACCCACGTCTGTTTTGGCGAGAAAGAAACTGAAGTCTCGAGTGGAAAAGCCTGTATAATTTTAAGTCTCAGTAGTATTGCCTACTAATATACGTTACACCTCGGACAGTACCAAAATTTCCTCAGTTCGCACTTAAAAGCATCTTCATTCATAAACTGTAATATCCACTACGCCTGAGTTCTCCACTGGCTTAGGCATTCATCAAGGTTAAAGACACACTGCTCTACTTATTTCACACCAGATGTAGCTGGCAACCGATCCGCAGTTTGTGGAGCACATCTAGTTCAGAGCCTGCAGTAAGCAAAGATAAAAATAGCCGCACACTATACTTTTTTGTCCGTAACTTACAGACTGTGCTCTTGCGTTAATTTGAATTTGTTGGTCTGCTTCCTGGACTAGAATGAAAACTATTGAGTCACGGATGAACTGATGTTGATTTGAGGTATGAATTGCTAAATTAAGGGCAGTACGTTGTTTAACTCAGACACATATTGATACTACATGTATGCGTCTCTCCCTCTCTCTCTCTTCCTTTCTCTCTCCCTCTCTCTCACTCTGTTTCTCTCTCTCTCTCTTTCTCTCTCTCTCTATCTATCTCTGTCTCTCTGTCTCTCTCTCTCTCTCTCTCTCTCTCTCTCTCTCTCTCCACACACACAACACACGCTCACACTGAAATATTTCGTTTTTTTCAGTAACAATGAATAGCACTGCCACAGAAGTAAAGAACTGTTCCAGTCCTGTAGTTCCGACGAAGCTATTCGGGTGTTTCCCCTTGGCTTCAAGGCGACTGGCACTGGTAATGTCCATTCCTAACTGCGAATCGTTCCGCCCCACAACAATCTCTCTCACAACCACGTCCCAACTGTGTTTTTCTGCGGTTTACTTACGAAAAGCGAAGCGGAATATGCCAGTCAGCGTTATAACGAACCTAAATCTGTGCGATTCTATACTAGATAGCGAAAAGGCTGTAAGTAACTGTACACCCGATACTACTTTGCGTCCTACAGTATTTTCTCGGTGTGAGTTTATGAGATTATTTCGAAACATGGGGACCATTATTTCTCATGCTACGTTTACTTACCTTTGCTCCATCTGAAAACCTATGTCTTGTTATTTCCTAGTTTCTGCTGTGTACATTGATTATCATAGGTGAATAACTTAATTCTCACTTACCAGTCATCAACAGAGAATTTTGATTTGAACAAAACGTGGAACTGATAAAAATCCATTATAATTTATTGTTTCTAAAACTAATTGAATATACGAGCTTAGGAAAATGCACTTATTATTTGATGAGAACTATTCTACTTAAATGTAATCTGTGTGACAAATACCAATATGAATCGTTCTCTGTGAATTATCTGTGCAAAGCTTTTGTATATTTTATTTACGTTACTCTTTTCTGTTAGTAATTGGTGGACATCTATGGAGGAGATGAGTCTAAATGTAAATAGTCTCCATTGTACCCATGTGGAATATATTGTCGATGTTACAACAAACGTGAATGATTTGTTTTATGCTTATTTAGAGGTGACGGATACATATTATATTGGCTTCAATTGCTACTTTATTTTAAAGGAGTTACATTTAATATACCGTATTTCATAATTCCGGGAACACGGCTGATCAGTGTTATTGATGATTTTGTTGGGTGAAGGAATTACGCCACAATACTGGGAGGAAGGTTAACAAATATGTTAAACACTTTCAAGATCCAGGTATCCTCTCGGCCAATCATATCCCGGTTATCTTCAGGACAATGAGCAACAACAACAACTATAACGACAGTCAAATGACGAAAAATTATTCCCAACCATTGACGTTTCAGAACATTCAGTGTTAACGAAATAGTTCTGGCACCCATGCCTTGCAGTTTCCCTTAATCAATTCCGTGTCTGGTGTCCACCGACGTAAGTGTGACTGTTCATTTATGACACCAGTTATTCAGTTATTTCAATTATAGGCCGGACAGGGTAGTATTAGAGTGTCCTAACTAGGGAATGGAAGCTGCAGCACAAGACAACGTGGGAACAAAAACGTTGATTGAGTGTTAAACAAATGTTTTTATCTTTCCGAAGTTTAAAATAAAATTTTATTTCCACGAAAGTTGGCGTGCTGTATTTGACAGTACGAATACTTAATGATAAATTGTTGTTCATTCTTTACATCATTATCTACTCGGTGGGCAGTTGCAGTAGTTCGTTTAAGAGAAATACCTCAGTTGGTTAGGAGTAGATCAAGGGCAGAGGTGGTCAGAGAAGGTTTTGCACACAGGTGACGTATTATTTAGCTCCCCTTTGCCTCAGACATTTTACCCGAATGGTGTCCCTCTTACCTCAGATTCTTGTAGGTTTTCTGTGAGCCCTTCGCCACACCTTTAAAAATTTCTAATTCTAGTGTTCGTAGAAAAGAGTTGTTGTTTCTGTGAAAACGAATACTACACAGATATTCCTTTATAAAATGAATAAATTTGTGAATTTAATTGTATTACTGTATACTAAAAGAAGAAACTACTCATTTCCATGTTAGGTAATTCCTGATATATGGAAAATCTTTTAGAGAAAACAGAATGAACTAGACGTATTTTATTGTCTTTGCTTCAATAAAAATATGCTATCTATTAATTCGAATGGAAAAAATATAAAATTTCTGTTACTTTTTAACAGCGGACCTTTTTAATTCCGTAATTTACAAATGATTTTGCTCCTCACAGGAAAAAGTCAGAGAGAAGTCTAAAAAGATATCATCTAATATTATATTGATGTACTAAATGTGAAACACTTTTGAACTGCGTAAATTGTTACTTATATGTAAATAAATCTCACCAATAAGCAATTAAATCTTAGAAAATTTGTCACGAAATTAGTTTAAAAATGATAAACAAGGTAAAACAAGGAAGCCAACCAGTAACTTGATTGTATAACTTCTCTTTTTAAATGATTTACAGTGACCTGCTTCATTTCCAACTGATTCTGTATCTGATTACACAGTCGAAGCTGGCTTTTTCACAGGTTGTAAAGCTATTTTACTTTCTCTCTTCTATCTAATACGTACTAACGGCGTATTATAGGATAGATTTCTTTTTACATTCTGTTGATTTCTTCTTGGTATAACCATAACCGATTACTTATTTTTAATGCGTACTGTCACAGGCGTACCTTTGTAAACGTCTACCAAGGTTTATTAGTTCCTACATACCAAGTTTTACTCAGCATCTACAGACGCTAGAGGCATGTTTCCATTCGGGAAGTCAACTTCTGAACATTCGCTGGGGCCCTCGCATGCCTGCGACGCGGCGGCGCTCACTTCCTGTTATCGAAGACAGACCGGAGCTCACACACTTGTTTCTTAGTAGCGTGCGTCCAGTGGCCGGCCTCGACTTCACAATACCGAACAGTTCAACGTAACGCCGCTGTTGCAGTAACCCATGGCGCCACCATAACATGAAAATACAATTTGAATGGATTACCTTCCTTCGTAGTAGAAGGCATACTTGGTTCATGGTTTATTGTCTTTTGTTAATCATTTCATATTGTTTGATAACGTTTAATGCATACTTGCGCTTCTATTGTACAGAATTTATTACAGTTTGTATGTACATCAGGGCTCCCACTTTATATGTAGGCGTCTTCAGTGCCCTTGATCTCATCAGTTAGGTGGCTGACTTTTATCCCACGTACTAAGTAAGATGTTAGTCTTGACACTTCAATATGTGTCATTCATCGCGCATACCATATACTGCTAGCGATGTCATTCTGTTTTATTGATTCTTTAGCAAAGGTATGTTGTGGCTCTGAAGTGTAACTATTTTACATCTGTTTTAGCATACCTTCTTTACTTCTGCTGTGCACTCTTTGTGAATTCGTTTTTAACGCACTTGATTTATATTCGTGTTTTTGACAATCCTTTGCAGGACATCACAGTCCAATTTTTGTTTTATTTATGGCTTGCTAATGATTTGAGCCAATTTAACTTCTATAGATGACAGTTTAAACTATTGAAACTGGTAAAGTGAACCAAATAATGGTTTTATTGGGCAGCTGATTTCTGACTTTTTCTGTCTATTGAAGTAAAAATTGTTGTATCACCCTACTTAAAAAAGTATTTGAGAATAGATACTGAATCTAGCAACTTCAAGGCATCGCTTGCAATGCCTGGACATTATAGTCCACACAGTTGCTCTTGAGAAAGTGTTGAACTCAAACATGACTCTTCAACTTAAATTTTGAAATATACCTTCCATCCAGACCATGAGTCATGGGCTGAATTTAATTAGTCGGGGCCTTAACTGAAAAGCTTATATTTCAATTACATTTATACTGATAGATCAAGTCAGTGGCGTCTCGTGGCGTCACATTCGCAACTACACTCCTGGAAATGGAAAAAAGAACACATTGACACCGGTGTGTCAGACCCACCATACTTTCTCCGGACACTGCGAGAGGGCTGTACAAGCAATGATCACACGCACGGCACAGCGGACACACCAGGAACCGCGGTGTTGGCCGTCGAATGGCGCTAGCTGCGCAGCATTTGTGCACCGCCGCCGTCAGTGTCAGCCAGTTTGCCGTGGCATACGGAGCTCCATCGCAGTCTTTAACACTGGTAGCATGCCGCGACAGCGTGGACGTGAACCGTATGTGAAGTTGACGGACTTTGAGCGAGGGCGTATAGTGGGCATGCGGGAGGCCGGGTGGACGTACCGCCGAATTGCTCAACACGTGGGGCGTGAGGTCTCCACAGTACATCGATGTTGTCGCCAGTGGTCGGCGGAAGGTGCACGTGCCCGTCGACCTGGGACCGGACCGCAGCGACGCACGGATGCACTCCAAGACCGTAGGATCCTACGCAGTGCCGTAGGGGACAGCACCGCCACTTCCCAGCAAATTAGGGACACTGTTGCTCCTAGGGTATCGGCGAGGACCATTCGCAACCGTCTCCATGAAGCTGGGCTACGGTCCCGCACACCGTTAGGCCGTCTTCTGCTCACGCCCCAACATCGTGCAGCCCGCCTCCAGTGGTGTCGCGACAGGCGTGAATGGAGGGACGAATGGAGACGTGTCGTCTTCAGCGATGAGAGTCGCTTCTGCCTTGGTGCCAATGATTGTCGTATGTATGTTTGGCGCCGTGCAGGTGAGCGCCACAATCAGGACTGCATACGACCGAGGCACACAGGGACAACACCCAACATCATGGTGTGGGGAGCGATCTCCTACACCGGCCGTACACCACTGGTCATCGTCGAGGGGACACTGAATAGTGCACGGTACATCCAAACCGTCATCGAACCCATCGTTCTACCATTCCTAGACCGGCAAGGGAACTTGCTGTTCCAACAGGACAATGCACGTCCGCATGTATCCCGTGCCACCCAACGTGCTCTAGAAGGTGTAAGTCAACTACCCTGGCCAGCAAGATCTCCGGATCTGTCCCCCATTGAGCATGTTTGGGACTGGATGAAGCGTCGTCTCACGCGGTCTGCCCGTCCAGCACGAACGCTGGTCCAACTGAGGCGCCAGGTGGAAATGGCATGGCAAGCCGTTCCACAGGACTACACCCAGCATCTCTACGATCGTCTCCATGGGAGAATAGCAGCCTGCATTGCTGCGAAAGGTGGATATACAATGTACTAGTGCCGACATTGTGCATGCTCTGTTGCCTGTGTCTATGTGCCTGTGGTTCTGTCAGTGTGATCATGTGATGTATCTGACCCCAGGAATGTGTCAATAAAGTTTCCCCTTCCTGGGACAATGAATTCACGGTGTTCTTATTTCAATTTCCAGGAGTGTATCTCGTCAATGGCTCTTCTCGGACCCATGATTATTGCAACGCGTTTGCTTATATTATCGTTTACACTGCGCGTATAGAATTAGTACACCGTCTTATAGGTTCACAATTTACTCAAGATTTATTGTTGCAACTGCTAAGTTCATCAGTCTCTAAGCTTCTAAGCTTACACACTACTTAACCTAAATTATCCTAAGGACAAACACACACACCCATGCCCGAGGGAGGACTCGAACCTCCACTGGATTACATGAAATGATTACATTTACATACCAATACCACACGCGGGATTCGCCGAGCGGTCTTGGGGCGCAGTAGTCATGGACTGTGCGGCTGGTCCCAGTGGAGGTTCGAGTCCTCCCTCGGGCATGGCTGTGTGTGTTTGCCCTTAGGATAATTTAGGTTAAGTAGTGTGTAAGCTTAGAAGCTTAGAGACTGATGACCTTAGCAGTTAAGTCATATAAGATTTCACACACTTTTTTTTTTTTTTAACCAAACACGGCTCTAAGGTGCCGAGCGAGGAGGCGCAGTGGTTAGCCCACTGGACTCGCATTCTGGAGGACGACGGTTGAATCCCGCGTCCGGCCATCCTGATTTAGGTTCTCCGTGATTTACCTAAATCGCTCCCGGCAAATGCCGGGCGGTTCCTTTGAAAGGGCACCGCTGACTTCCTTCCCCGTCTTTTCCTAATCCAATGATACCGATGACCTCGCAGTTTAGTCTCTTCCCCCAAACAACCCAACCCAACCCTCTAAGGTACCTGGTACCGACCCATGCTGAAATACTCATATTATCACGTAGTGTAGCCTCCATGGGCGGCAATGTAGGTGCTGATTCTGGGGTCCAGTTGATCTTGCAGATGATAAGTTATGCCACGCATCCTCGACTTGTTAACGTAGTTTTATGTGAGTTATTGGCTGACGAGTCACACGAATGATATCTCATCTTATCATATCCCACACATACTCGACTGGAAAAGTATCCGGAGATCGTGCTTCTGAGGGAAGTTGCTGCATGATTTTCAGAGCACGTTGAGTTGCACAGGTAGCCTATGTGCGAGGATTATCTTGGTGCTTGAACGGCAAAAGAACGGGTCTAACAACACTCTGCACGTACCGAGCGCTGCTTAGTATTTCCCTTCGAAACAACAAAGACGAAGAGAGTTGCAGTTTATCGCACCCAAGGCCACATGGCCTTGGTTGGGTCCAGTGTGTCTTAGACGAATGCACTCTAAGAGACAGCACTCACCAAAAATACGTCGTACGTGCAAACGGCCATTACGTGCGTGTAGCCAGAATCTCCTTTCATCGCTGAAGACCACACCATTTCGATTTCTAAGCGACACCTTGACGGAAACAGTCGACCCGTTCACCTCAACAGAGTGCCGTGAATGGAAGAGGGGCTGTGGGTGTACTGTTTGTGTGGTCTCTGCCACGTGTGGTCTCTGCCACTGGAACCCTCACAGAACGACGATCCTGGCGAGCGTACGCGTTGCTTGGACAAGCGTCCAGAACCTCGTCTACGGGTGTGAGAATGGTCACGTGATCACTGACACCACCATCACTGGACAACTGACGCAGCACGTCCTACTCGTGTGGCAACAGTCTGTAACGACCATATCTCCACTCGGAAGACCACAGTTTGCCCCCTTTCAAACTCGCTCATTTGCAGTAGGAAACACGAATGGTTCTCCGTGGCATGGTTGCCTGCTTGCTTCTTCACACGTATGCACCACCATTGGCCTCCTGGCTGTCAGCGTTCCCTATTAAAGGATACGTTCAGGTGACGCTCTGGTAGCTACACCACTACGCTATCTGTTGGTGAACGACGTTGAAGCTTTTATCAGTCCATCTACTCTCTCCCATCGCATTAAAGTCGACGCCATCTTTCCAGCAGTACTATTTTTGTCCAGCAATGTGCTTTCAATTGACTCAATTTTCGCTTTTAATTATGAATTAGCCTGCTTAAAAATTCTGCACTTAGGCCTCTCTGGAGGAACTCTCAGCTTGACGCTCCAACTGGACACTTTTATCTCTTGGAACTTAAACTGCCCCCACGAGAAAGGGATTCCAATTGGGAATATTTGGGTGCGAATTCCGATGTTTGTCGTTCTCTTGAAAACGAAGGGCTGCACCTTAAAATCGTTGTTTGACATTAAAATTGGCTCGTCCTTGTACAGTCAGGCAACCATCTCCGCAGTCGAATTTTGCATTACGCTTAAGAAAAAGAAGGATGTTATCCAAACTTGATATGCTTTCAAACTGCATTGTTAAAAGACACACATTAAAAAAGTTCGGCAGCACCCCAGTTCCCAGAACTCCTGAAGATAGATATATGTTGACTCTGGATATTGTATCACAGACACAGTCCCTTTGACTGTTCACAGATGTCACTAATCCCGCCGAAAGACGTAAACAACTATACATAAGCAGAACCTATTAGACGAGGGGGTCCGACAGCCGATCAGTTCCAGTCTTTTCACCAGGAAGGAGGTACACGGCTCGTGTTGTCTGTTGTTCAACCATGCCTAGACGGTCAATACCGCGGTTCGATCGTGTCCGCATTGTTACTTCGTGCCATGAAGGGCTCTCAACAAGGGAAATGTCCTGCCGTCTAGGAGTAAACCAAAGCGATGTTTTACAGACAGGCAAAAACTGTCGATGACTTGCCTCGTTCAGGCCTCCCAAGAGCTACTACTGCAGTGGATGACCGCTACCTACAGATCGGGGCTCGAAGGAATCCTGACAGCAACGCCAACGTGTTGGATAATGCTTTCTATGCAGCCACAGGACGTCGGATTACTACTCGAAATGTGCGCAATAGTCTGCATGATGCACAACTTCTGACATCCACGGCGAGGTCAATCTTTGCAACCACGACACCATGCAGCGCGGTACAGACGGGCCCAACAACGTGCCAAATGGACGGCTCAGGATTGGCATCACGTTCTCTTCACCGATGAGTGTCAAATATGCCTTCAAACAGACTATCATCGGAAGAGTGTTTTGAGGCAACCTGATCAGGCTGCACGCCTTAGACACACTGTCCAGCGAGAGCAGAGAGCTGTTTAGCCGTGGCATTATGTGGGGCTGACGGGCGCTGGTGGTGGTCATGGAATTCGCCGTACCAGCTGTACGAGACGTGAATGCCATCCTCCGAACGATAGTGCAACCATATCGGCGGCATATTGGCGATGGATTAATCTTCATGGACGACAGCTCGCGCCCCCATCGTGCACTTCTCGTGAATGACTTCCTTCAAGATAACGACATCGCTCGACTAGAGTGGCCAGCATGTTCTCCAGACATGAACCCTATCGGACGTGTCTGGAATAGATTGAAAAGGGCTGTTATTGGATGACGTGACCCACCAACAACTTTTGATGAACTTGTGGATAGTATGCCACGACGAATAGAGGCATGCATCAGTGCAAGAGGACGTGCTACAGAGTATTAGAGGTACCGGTGTGTACAGAAATCTGAACCACCTCCTCTGAAGCTCTCGCTGTATGATGGTACAACAAGCAATGTGTGGTTTTCAAAAGCAATAAAAAGTGTGGAAATGACGTTTATGTTGATGTCTATTCCAATTTCCTGTACGGGTTCCGGAACTCTCTGAACCGAGGAGATGCAAAACTTTTTTGATGTATGTATATAATTTAACTATGTATGGGCAAGCCTTAAACGAACATTAGGCAAAAGAGCGTGGCAAAACAAGTTAATGAAATTCTGCAAAACAGTGGTTGTAGCGATCTACTACGATAGCTGTAACCAACAAACGAAGGAGAAAAGCAAGATGCTGGTTGTCATAAAGACATCTTTGAGCAGAATATTGTGATCCTTCTGATTGAAGGTCCAAGGGACATCGGCTGTACACTAATGCAATGAAATGGAACACTTACAGCCGTCATGACGACGTCGTTTATTATATGGCCACAAGTTTCGTTGCTTCAGTGCATCATCTTCAGGCCTTAACTGACGCTGAGGGGATTAACCAATCCTTATAGAAGATTCATCAGTGGCCAAAATCTATAACAGGTTTTTGCAGACAACCATCACAGTTGAAGAGATAACATCGCGGGTAGTCGGCGGAAACCTGTTACAGATGCTGTATACAGACGGTGTTAACGCCTGAAGAAGATGCACCGAAACGCGTGAACTGGTACTCATATAATAAATGACATCGTAAGGATGGCTGTAGGTGTTCCATTTTACTACACATCTGAGCAGGGTTCTGACGTCTCAAGAGAAAATACAACAAGAAAAGTGAATATAATGTAGTATAATTATATAAAAGGGAAAAGACAGTAAGTAGTATAAAAGTAATGGTGGAACCAAGTGCAGAAGAAATGCAACGAAACGTTAACCAAACGAATGTTCCGTCACTGCTACAGAGAAAATAGAAGAACGATCCAACGGACGTCGAGCTGAATCTGAAGAGACCAGAAGATATACTGTTTTTTTGAAGAAGAAATCAAAGAAGAAGATCATTGCCGTATCTGAAATGGACACCAGATTTTGGGAGTAACTACAAGCTAACATCTCAGTAATTACATGAAAGAATCAAATTAATGAAGAATTACGAGTTCAGGTGAACCATAGAGTTTCTGGCCGCTTTTCAGTGAGCAAGAAAACAATGTAGAACTCTGCGTTTTGGAAGCTGGAGTGGTTTCCTTTTATCACTAGTTCTGAGAAACCGGCCAGCGTAAAACAGAAGACGTAGAACCGTCAAGGAGAGCAGCATTAGTACCTAAGTTGCTCCTTGGGGTATTCGCTTACAGCATTTCAAATGGGAGAACTAAAGCGATGGCTCGCGTTAGAGGCAGGACATGGTAGATGTCGACGGCGGAATACGTTATACCGCAATGGTGATACAGAGCACAACATTCGAAGGCTCTGCTGGAAGTCCTAGTATGAAATTTTACAGGGAACAAAGATCTTTGCCCTTTAACAAAACTTTTAACTTGCGATCTGCATATCCACGTAATGCATGTAACCTTAAAAGAAATGCTGCCAGTACCACTAGATCAGTACGATTCCCATCTTTTAGTAATGGCCTGAAAAAAAATTAAATGTAATTACGGCAACAATGATAACACAAGTATACATTCAACCAAGATCTATTTACTTATCGATGTGAGTTTGCTGTCGTTATTCTGGTAAATGTAAATGTCGTGATTACTAGAGCCTCCCGTCGGGTAGACCGTTCGTCGGGTGCAGGTCTTTCGATTTGAAGCCACTTCGGTGACTTGCACGTCGATGGGGATGAAATGATGGTGATTAGGACAACGCAACACCCAGTATGTGAGAGGAGAAAATCTCTGACCCAGCCGAGAATCTAACTCGGGCCCTTAGGATTGACATTATGTCGCGCTGACCACTCAGCTACCGGGGGAGGACGGGTCCTCTGCTAATAAGTGGCAAACAAGCTATAGAAACTGAATGTCAGCCACGGTTAAATTTCATTGCACTATATCAAATTATGGAGTAACCTGAAGAGGACACAATTCTGCTGTAACATGATTTACGAAATTCGATTGACAGTGAAGCAATGAGTGATGTGACAAAGTGACATTCCTCAGTAAAACAGAGACATCGCATATTGTACTTGTAACGTGGAATGAAATTACAAGGTTTTTTGTAAATGAAATAAAGGAATAGAATACTGCTGCATGGTGTGGGATCCTTACCAGATATGGCTGACGGAGTACATCGACAAAGTTCAAAGAAAGGCAGAACGTTTTGTATTCTCGCGAAATATGGGAGAGAGTGTCACAGAAATGATATAGGATTTGGACTTGACATCACTAAAAGAAGGGCGTTTTTCGTAGCGACGGAAACATCTCACGAAATTCTAATCACTAATTTTCTCCTCCGAATGCGAAAACATTTTTTTGACCGATCTGCATAGGGAGGAACGATCACCAAGATAAAATAAGGGAAATCAGAGTTCGTGCGGAAAGATATAGATGTTCATTCTTTCCGCGCGCTATACGAGATTGGAGTAAAGAGAATGGTGAAGGTGCTTCGATGAACGCTCTGCCAGGCACTTAAATGTGATTTGTAGAGTATCCATGTAGATGTAGATGTAGATGTAGATGTTGAAGACGTAGGCGCAATTAGGCATTGAAGTAAATTCATTGATGTAATTATATTAGAACAAATAAGCCCTCGGTAACAAATATTAACTCAAAATTGACCAGGTTTCGACGCTACTATGAGTGTCGTCTTCAGAATTAAACTAACTGTTTTAAAACATATTAGGTGTATAATACATTAATAAAATTAAAGTTTGTAATGACTGGAAATAGATGTACTTATAAGTCACATTTTAAAAAATCTAAGCCGGAAAGGCGACGTCATGAATAGTTGTAAATAAGATGGCGAGCCGCTAGGGGCTGCTCCTACTTGAGTGAACAAGGATTGCAACAAGTCTTGTGGCGGCTATGGACCTGACGAAATATTTTTCATCGGCAATTAATGGATGGAAACTTTGGGTGGTTGCATTGGAGGCAGTGGTGGTGCATGATCCAGTAAACAAAAATATGTATTCTCATTGTCACTTTTTATTGAACAAACTTCGATAGGTGACGCTGGAGCTAGTGGTGGTGCTGGAGCTGGTAAAAACGTTCATCCACATCGTCAACTGATGTGGCCTAACATCTGGTATGACATGAGAAATCTGGTGTAGAGGCTGACAGTGACTAACAAGTTAATTGACGAAACATAAATATTTCTCCTTCTTCGAAGATTGATTAGAAAGATACTAGAAAAATTACTCAATCAAGTCCCTGTCTTGAAGTGGGTGAGTTAAATTAAGTCTGGAGGACCGTCAGCCACTGAAGACGAAGTCAAAATTGTTAATCACCGTTAATGTCTCACATGAAGCAGTAATTATCTCTGACTGCAGGTACCCTACGATGCGCCTTAATACCAAAGTCCTGGAGGTCTGTTGTGACAGAAGCCAAATAGCAGTCTAGTAAGATAATGACGCTAGCGGCGCCACATAACGTCGGTGGAAGACAGCTGAGATTGGTAAACTGGCTGGCGTCAGAGACCGGACTGCAGCAGGACGCAGGAGGTACTCTAATAGATGACATGAAGCCCTGAGGACCCGTCTGAAGAGAATTTTATGAGAACTGCCGCTCCGTGGTTGTGCACCAGTATAAATATGGTCGCGGCACATGGATATGAAGGGACCTAGTTACAAACACGTGACGCAGGGCTTGTGAACTAGTGTTTGTCACAGTAGCATCACACTTGGTAACTTGCGTGCTGCATCGGCGAGCTCGGTGCCTCTGTTGGCTATTGTAGAGGACTCTGTGGAGACGAAAACAGTCAGAAATTGCAATGAGATCCAGACCTTTGGCCGCTGACAGGCGTTGATAAATATCAACGCGGACAGTTGAAAATGTGTACCCCGACTGTGACTCGAACCCGGGATCTCCGGCTTACATGGCAGACGCTCTATCCGTCTGAGCCACCGAGGACACAGAGGCCAGAGCGAATGCTGGGACTTATCTCTGGCACGCTTCCCGTGAGACATACATTCCCAACTTATTGCCCACACATTACATTTGTAGTGCCCTGCCCACTACATCATTACTTGCGGCAGTCAACCTACCGATTCCCGTAAATGTATGGGCAATGTGAGTGCATCGGCACTGAAGAAGATCACTGGCCGGTAAGTCTTACCTATATGAAGATGGTATCTGTTCTTTCGGATATGTTCGATGTGGGACCAACGTTTACGGCCTTTTTCAATAATGCATGCATCATTCCCAGCAGCACTGGTAACAGAGAAGAGATCATGTGGGGACATGATGTGAAGTGTGTTTTAAGCCCAGTTTCACATTAGGGTCTTTTTAGGATCTGAAAAAGTTTATTTTGGTTTGATTAAGCGACTGTCTACTATATGAGTAGCATTTTTGGTATAGTGTGTGTTCGTTAGATCATCACGACCTTGGAGCAAAGGTGTACTGAGCATAAAGGCGTCGGCATACGGACCGTGCATCCGAGCGTTGAGCGTTGAGCGTGCCAAGTTTCTGGCGTCATAGCGTGGAACAGCACGTTCGGGAGTCTTTCCCGACGTGCAGAGCAATATCTGGCATGTCAGATATTCTGAGCGTGTGTCTGAGCTTTGACCAGTGAGATGGCGCAACGCCACCTACGTCACACGCAAGCCGTCTCCCATCAGTACAGAGTTTTGAGGCGCCCTATTGGCATTCATTTCGTGACCATATGTATATATGCCGTTTCTGAGCACCAGCAAATTGAGAATCACGGAAAACCCGTTGTTAGTTGTGTGATTCGTTCCAATAAAATAATGAGAAACATCAAATTCATGGAAAAATAATTATTGTAACTTGCGTATTATGAGAGTAGGCTATTTGAAGGCAGCGACAAACTGAAGATCCACCCAAAACGCATTGTTCTTGGTAGGATTTGTTATAGTTAAATTTCAATTAATAACATAATTATCTCGATTAACGTTTCTAGCAAGAGGTAACACAATATGATTAAGTTCAAGACACTTGTTGTTAGTTTAGCGTAAAGCCGGCACGGTAGCTCAGCGTGCTCGGTCAGAGGGCTAGCTGCCGTCTGCAATAAAAAAAATAAAATAAAATAAAATAAAACAGAATTAATGGATCACCAACGAACTGGAACGGGTGTCTTTCGACGTCCGCCCAGAGCAGATACAACGAACGAAAACGAACAACATGAGATTTAAAAAAAACCGTAATGGGTAGCGTGTCTGTCCAGTAATATATCTTTCTTGTTGCAGTGGTACGCGTCCTAGCACTTTCAATATTTTTTCGTAACGTTCGCGCTTCTATTAGGTTCTGATACTTTATTATTAGTTTAACATAAGCATATCCTGTAATATTTGATGTTATCTAAATATAAATTCACCTTTTTTTGAGGGGTGACTTTGTTCGAATTGGCTTAACCTACAGGACAGATTGCGCTACTTGTATAAAGATATTTTGCTCCTTTTTCTTTTACGCTTCGTAATTCACATGTTGCAAAGATTCTGCTACTGGGTAGGAACAGTGATCATGTAAGACTGACCTCGGGGCTTACTAAAATGTGGTAATGATGAAATAATTGTTTGTCTTACGCGGAGACGTAGTCAAAATTTGTACAGCACTGTTTTAATGGAACTTTTATAAGTCTGTGTCCTTATTGATTGGACATGGTACTTTCCTTTTCGTGGACGATGGAGGAAATGTGCGTTTTAATAGAGCTAACGTGGGAATTGTACGCGCACCCGTTGAGTAAACAGTGCGATTTACGAACTAGAAACATCCCTCAACTGACACTGGAGTGCGTTGCGATCGCGTATACCACGTTGGGGCCCACGTACCGTACGCACAAGTCGCATCGTTCCTGAGCGTTCAGCAGCAAGTTGAACTTGGCACGCTCAACGTTAACGTTCGACAGCACGGTCCGTGTGCCGACGGCGTAAGTCTCAGACGTACTTGCAGTAGGCCAGAAAGTCTTTTATTGCAAAAAACTGAATTGTCATCAGTCAACCTATGGAATATAATGACACAGAGATGCTGATGGGTACTTTCAGCTATTGGAAGTAGTGTTATTAAGGAAGCAGCTGACATTAATTTAGCAATTGTTCTCGTAAATAGAGAGGAGGATTTGGCTTAAATTCTGTTAGACATCCTTCTCTCTCGCTGGTCAGACTACAAAGTGGTAGATTCAGTGCTGTTTGCTCACCTGTACATAATTAATGTTCACTGTTTATAACATCTGACGTTGATCATGTTTGGTTGGGTAATGACGTCAGTTGTGTACGATGTATGTATTGTCTCTTTGCATATGGTCTGCATTCCGATACGTAACGGTATCTTGCACAGCCCTCGATGCATTTGTGCCTTGAAAAAGATAGCGTGTGCACGTGGCGGGATATCGGTGGCTGTCGAGGTCATCACCAGGCTGCAATCCTGTAAGTAGTATGAACGTTTCATATTTCGGGGGAATCTCATGTTTAACAGAACTGCTTATTGCTTTTCCACGATAACGTATGGTGCTGGCTTCATTTCTCCTCCCCTTCCATCTTCCTAATTTCACAGAGTACGTTGGTTAGAACGATCGTGGACTCGCGCAAATATAAACCACTATTTAACTATTCCGTTATGGTCATTATGCGATGTATGCTGGATAAAACAGCGGGTTTCACCGCCTTTTTCTTAGAACTTACGATCTATGCTTCTGAAAATTAAGTTGTTGGTGTGATTTACGGGAGATTTTGCGGCATTTGCCACGGAAGTTATTCAAAAATGGTTTAAATGGCTCTAAGCACTATGGAACTTAACAGCTCAGGCCATCAGTCCCCTAAACTTAGAACTACTTAAACCTAACTAACCTAAGGGCATCACACACATCCACGCCCGATGCAGGATTCGAATCTGTGACCGTAGCAGCTGTGTGGTTCCGGACTGAGGCGCCTAGAACCACTCGGCCACCGCGGCCGGCCGGGAGTGATTCTCTCATCCCAACTGAAGTGGTGATGAATTGTTCACTTCTTAATTCGGCATATGTACTTTGGTAAGCTTACTAACTTGGAGTGGGATGCACTGCGACATGATTTATTTGACAGTCGATTTCATTAGTAAGTAGCCTCCACTTTGAATGATTTACATGTCCTTTGCATAACTTCTCTATGACACTCAAGCTCTTCTGTTCTCTTAATTGTAATACATACAAGTTCATCCCATCTTAAACAGGTCCACAAATAATTTACGGCACGACATAAATACAGAGGTCGATCAACAATGATATAAGCACACTGTGGTGTCTTATCGCCTATTTAGGCGCAATGCATTTCATTTTTTATACAGAAAGCCTACTACAAATTAACGCCCCAAGCACTCATCTTATTAGGTGTTATTACACTTCACAAACATTTTATAATAATTCGATCAGCCTAAATGCATGCAATACGGTTACCTCAGATCTCATTGAAACTGACTCGCCGATATAGTTAGTTTTTAGATAGTATAGCTACCTTTAAACATACAGACAAAATGTTTAAGATAGCTGATAGCAAGTAATGATTAATTATTTTCCGTTGTGGCCAATAATAGATCAGTTTTACCCTTCCGAATCAATCCTAAGACGCTAATATTTACAAACAGATCAACAAATTTTTATTAACTATATTCTAGAGTACACGAAATGAGGTTTATGGAAACAGGAATGCAACTCTTCATAAAAGTTTGTGTGAAAAGTTCTCAATAATTTATGTTTGGGTTTTAAATCTCTAACTGCAGCAGTTCTTTCGGACTAATTTATGGGAACCCACATCCGACTGTTATGCAAACAGATGTTACTTTCAAAGCCCAAACATGTTTCAGCTCGTTTGTGCCATCATGAAAGGATACATTTCTTTTTAATTTATGTTTGTGTTGCTACTTTGTGCTCTATCGTTGTCTGTAAAATACACAGTAATGTGAAGACGATCCCACAGAACCTTCGGAGGGTTGCTCCTGGTTTGTAAGATTCCCGCTTGCGAGAGCGAGATAGCTTGTTTCACCCTCGATGAATCGACTTTTAATGCTGGATAAAAATGGGTAGGTATCGAATTAATTCGATCTGTCAGTGCGAAAGACAATAGGACGTATATTTGACTTTTTACCTGAATGAGCACGTGGCTATATTATAGGTACTAACAATTTTATTGGTTCTGGAAGGCCAACATCACAGATAAAGAAGAAAGGGCAAAAGGAGGAAACCACAACCCTGCTCTCAAATAATGTCGTCCAACCATCTCTCGCTTTTAATGCAATTTTATTATTTCTACTTAGTTTACAAAAGGTTGAAAACATAGGTCATCAACTATCTTTCACTTCGACTCCTTAGGTTACTTCGAAATGAAAATGAATAACAGTTGCACTCATTTCAGTAGACATCAGCAATGAATAAAGTTTAAGGGTGAAAGAATACGCGTAGGCTACACGCATTGACTGAATCAAGCGCCGGAGATTGCGTCGACTAGCCGCAAGGGTGAGGGACTTATCTTTGTCTAAAGCTCACGCGCCCCAAATTACCAGGGTAAGGGAACTGGTACCAGCGATTGCATTATCTCATGAGGATTTGGGGATTTGGACGTGGTGGTCAAAGCGTAGCATACCCTATCTGGAGCAGGGTCTAGCGGATCACACGTGAAAACAATTCCAGTTTGATAGCTACGTTTGCTTCTAGCTACATCTACCATTTCGGAATACCAGTAATGTGCTAACATGTATACAGCAGCAAAACCTACGTGACCTGCACCTATATCATATATTTGGACAAACTCACAAATTTGAAGTCTTACGCCTGATCGAATAGCCCCTAAAGGACTTGATAATAGTAACAAATTCAAATGAGATTCCTGCTTATGGACTCACACGAAATAACTCCTAAAGCTATTTCAGTTTGTGGAACAGTAAAACTACTATTTTTTCAGTTGTTGTTACAAAGAAGCAGAGTCTTCGGAAAATTAACGCCTGTAAACGCATTACTTGATGAAAATCTTTGTTCAACGAGTTTGTAAATACTTTAGTTATGGAAAGGCAATATTAGATTGCTTCCTGTTCCCATTCCTAGCAACAGTATGATATGGATGTAAGAGTATACATTGTAACGTTTCGCCAGTAATAAATGGACCATCATATGCAGACTTGGTTTTATTTTGTAAAATGACCAATGTCCTCGTTGTCTTGTTTTAATGACATAACACTAACAATTTCTGGGCGTTTAAACTTAGTCGGTAGCGCCAAAAGCGCTCTATCGTCAGCTGTTTTATTATTAGAAAATCGAACCTGCACCTTAATTCCAAGTCCGATTAACATTTACAAGATAATCTCGTTTATAAGAACATTGACCGCGTATTCAGTCATTCGTCACAAGTGCACCGTTAACAAATAATGAGTATTTTGACCTGAAATCAATTTTCATTCAAGCAGCTAAATCTAATGAAATCGATTATATTTAATGCCAAAAATTATCAGTATTTACAACCATTGCAGATGACAATAACAGCACTTCCATCATTTTTACGGCCTTTGAAGTGAACATTTTGTTTGAGACTTTGTGCTATATTTGAACAGGGAACTTTATCAAATAACAGGAAAGAAACCACTTCACAGCACAAGAGACACGTCAACAAAATGAGCGAAAAAATGAGATGAATGATCCAAAAGCTAGTAATATGGGATTGAATTAAATCAGACTGGTCTTTTTATTGCCTCATACTCGGAGGAGTGACGAAATCAGTACACCCTCCACTGGGTCCCGATGCCAACACCGGTACCGATTAGCAACAAGTAGCACCTTGTTTCTTTCGATAGGTGCAGAAAGTGCAGGTCAGGATTCTAAAGTTGGTAGAAAAAGGTCCCAGCCGCAGCGGAGGCGTATTCATTAAGGAATCTTACGTCACTCCTTTATAACGGAAGTCTGCCAAGCGATCTCTATGCGCAACGTTTGTGTAGGCGTGTTCTGGCGTGCCCAAGAAAGATAAGGCTTTTCGGAATTAAATGTCCCCCATCTTAGTTAATCATCTAAATAATTTTAAGTAAGGTGATAATTGTGCAGATTTCGGTAAGACAATTCTCCACTTCCTCATGGACATCGTTTCAACTGCCGCAAAGTTATCCTACCACTTTATATGAATTATAAATTAAACACTTAATCATAATATTAATACAATTCATCCGTTCCATATAAATTATTCAGTCATTCCTTACAACTGTTAATTACAATTCATGTTTTATTCTGTATATTCCTTAGAAAAATCGTGTTCCGAAACCTAACATTCTGGAAAATAAGAACTAAAAAATACAAACTGATCCAGGCACAAACATGCCTAAACGTCTCTGACAACTAAAAATCATGGGAAAGTGTCAGATCTGGACAACAATGTAGCTAGCTACAATTGATGTGTCCTGGTCGCTGTTTCAGTCTGGTGACCGACTTCGAGATCAGATGAAGATATGTGCACAAGAGACAGCTATATGGTGCTTCTTGTATTTTGTGCTGTTTTTGTTGTTGTGAGGCACGACGTTGTGTTTTGTACAGCATTTGTGAAGGTATTTACTTCTTTACATTTCAGTACTGCTAAATATAGCAAAGCTAGTTGGAAGAGATCGCTAATTCTTCAGTTATACAATTGCTTTGTGAATGAAATTCTATATATTTTTAAAACAACTTATACCAAGTGGAGTGTTAAGCTATGTTTCGTCTATTGTGCATTCTCATATAACATAAAACATGTTATATTTGAAAACTGGCTATTTCTTTAGTAAATTCTTGCTGTAATTCGGCCGAAGTTGCTTTTTATTACGCTAGAAACATAATAAAACGCAACTGTGACGGCATTACAACAAAGAATTTATGTTATCCAGGTTACAGTCCAGTGCTGACTTCGTATTGTAAGTGGCTGTTTGTTAAATGGTTCAAATGGCTCTGAGCACTATGGGACTTAACATCTATGGCCATCAGTCCCCTAGAACTTACAACTACTTAAACCTAACTAACCTACGGACAGCACACAACACCCAGTCATCACGAGGCAGAGAAAATCCCTGACCCCGCCGGGAATCGAACCCGGGAACCCGGGCGTTGGAAGCGAGGTTTGTTAAATGTCTTAATAGTTTTACCTGTGTTGGATATTGAATTTTGTGTTATTTTTCAGCAGCTTCTATTTACAATGGTATTAGGCTCATAACTGTAACTTTATTTAACCTGCTAATTGTTGGAATGTTGCAGATTTATTATGTCGAGCAACAATGTAACAGGTAGACTTCTAAATACAGTATTGGCAAGATTTTTTCAATTGCAGAACTTCTGAATATTCCTACAAACTTCGCTTTGTATTACCTCGGAACATTTACATTTAAAAAGCTTAAAGTTTTAAGAGTAACTAGTTAATTTCAGAAAAAGGCTGCAGAATATTAAAAATGGATGCTGTGATTTAAAGATCGAATAAGGAAGTATATTATACTTCAGTTACAATGCTGACTAGAGGCGAAAGTTTAAAAAGTTGTCACACTGCCGCCCCCCCCCCCCCCCCCCCGCCACCCGCCAACTACACCCGTCCACCACCCGCACTTAGTTGTTCGCCTAATTAACGGACTTGAATTCCCATAATCTTTTTCCAGGTT
Organism: Schistocerca piceifrons; assembly: GCF_021461385.2. Lineage (NCBI taxonomy): Eukaryota > Metazoa > Arthropoda > Insecta > Orthoptera > Acrididae > Schistocerca > Schistocerca piceifrons. The sequence continues at coordinate 408,327,170 of NC_060139.1, forward strand.
GATCAAATGTGCAGTTCAAGACGAATTTCGAGGTGTGCCGAATTCTGTCACTCCACTCCGAGCAGAAATCTTAAGTCTCATATCTACAACTTTTACCACGTCGATTCACAATATGTTCCATTATAAAAAGCAAGAAACCGTGATTCATTCTGTAGCTCATTGCGATACGCCAAAAACCTATACAGACTACATTTTCTTGAAAGTCTAAAGTCGATATAGCTAACTTTTCTGGAAGTCTTGAGATTTAACGGTCTGGTTGTACGTCGCAAGTAGTCGATTAAGTCAGAGTTTATTGAGGTATGCCCGATGCTCCATTAGCATGTAGGAATGCTTTTGCAATTGCGCACCTTATGACGAAACGTTTACAATACGGTTACATAGGAGACGACTTTGAAAATTTAGTTACACATGTCGTCCCACTCAGAGGCCGTAGCTCTAGAAGAGAATAACGTACAGGATTTCCTGCAGACACAGTTCAATTGAGGTGTGCATAGCAGGTGTATCAGAGTGTTGGAATGAAATCGTGCACCATTTGGAAAAGGAATCCTAAGTTGAAATACGCTGGACCGTACGATAATTGTGGGCACAGTGTTTAAATTGCACATATTCACCATGAAATTCTGGCGGTATATTGAGCTAATGCCATGCAGCTTTCAAACGTAGTGAAATTATTTCAACAATTTGGTCATGGCCCCGCAGACGTGGGCGATGCTCGTTGGGATGGAATGACAACACCATCGATTACGGGAAACAATGTTCAGCCAACCGAGCAACTGATTCAGAGAAATCGCAGATTTTCCGACGCTGAGTACGTTCCTACAGTGGTTTCCTATAGTGGCTCTGTGTCCAAGACCGAATTACTAGCGTCGAAGAACAGGACGGCTGGTTCCATGACGCGACCGTTGTGTACGGAGGCTAATGACTCTGTGGATAACATCGGAAGTTCACTGAGGCTTCTTGCGGATGATGCTGTAGTATATCGAGAGGTTGTAACAATGGAAAATTGTACTCAAATGCAGGAGGACCTGCAGCGAATTGACACATGGTGCAGGGAATGGCAATTGAATCTCAATGTAGACAAGTGTAATGTGCTGCGAATACATAGAAAGAAAGATCCTTTATCATTTAGCTACAATATAGCAGGTCAGCAACTGGAAGCAGTTAATTCCATAAATTATCTGGGAGTACGCATTAGGAGTGATTTAAGGTGAAATGGCCATATAAAATTAATCGTCGGTAAAGCAGATGCCAGACTGAGATCCATTGGAAGAATCCTAAGGAAATGCAATCCGAAAACAAAGGAAATAGGTTACAGTACACTTGTTCGCCCACTGCTTGAATACTGCTCACCGGTGTGGGATCCGTACCAGATAGGGTTGATAAAAGAGAAAGAGAAGATCCAACGGAGAGCAGCGCGCTTCGTTACAGGCTCATTTAGTAATCGCGAAAGCGTCGCGAAGATGATAGATAAACTCCAGTGGAAGACTCTGCAACAGAGACGCTCAGTAGCTCGGTACGGGCTTTTGTTGAAGTTTCGAGAACATACCTTTACCGAGGGGTCAAGCAGTATATTGCTCACTCCTACGTATGTCTCGCGAAGAGACCATGAGGATAAAATCAGAGAGATTAGAGCCTACACAGAGGCATACCGACAATCTTCCTTTCCACGAACAATACGAGACTGGAATAAAAGGTAGAACCGATGGAGGTACTCAAAGTACCCTCCGCCACACACCGTCAGGTGGTTTGCGGAGTGTGGATGTAGATGTAGATGTAGAAAAATACAGAGTTTTCCAAAACGATCCTCAGAAACTTCTTCACGTATGTTTCAGAATTGTGAAATGATAGAAACGTGCGGTTTGCGCAATAATGTTCACGCACTACCAGATTCTTAGCAGCCGCGTAAAAGTCTTAAATGCATGCACCATCCTTAGGACGGAGAATATCTAAGCTACATCCCAGTTACTGCCACTTCCGGCCTAGCATGTACTCATTAACGTGTGTAACTGCTGCTCCGATGCGAACTCGCAGTTCCTGCAGATCCAGCACCACTGGGGTCCAGTAGATAGTGTTCTTCACAATGCCCCAAAGAAAAAACATCTAATGGTGTTATGTCTTTATGTCTAGAGACCTTGGAACCAGAAAACTGGTCTTCCTCTGCCAATCCAGCGATCTAGAATTGTGTTTTTCGAAAGCCTCCCTGATGATCGAGGTCTAGAGAGGAGGGCCACCATCCTGCTGCAGCTTGTCAACTTACAGCTTTTCGACCTGTGTAAATGCATCCTGTTCCTTCCATAATAAGGTCATGAAGCAGACGAAGATAGACGTGTACCTTTATACATTTGTGAGCTATTTCCGTGCTAAAGTGGAAGCTTTCAGGGCCGCAGTACCTCGCATTGTGTCGTTTTACCTTCCTGGATACATGAAAGTAAATTTCGACCATGAATATCAGGTTTTTCATATAGCCTGAGTCATCGTCGAAGCAACTCAGAACCTCAACTGATAGTGCTTTTAGCTTTTAAATATCATCAGGTTGAAGGAAATGAGTCAGCTGCACCTTATAGACATAAAGTTTAAGCGACTTTTGTAGCACCCTATGTACCACGGTTGATGGGAGCGTCCTCTATAAAGACGATTGACGAATTGATTTGGTTGAATCCAAGACAAATGCCTGTTGCACCCGTTCCACGTCCGCATCTCTCTGTCTTGAACCTCGGCCGCCCGTAATTCTTTCTCTTCGTGACAATTCTAGATTCCTTGAACCTCGTGTACCTCTTTCTGATAGTCGTGTGTGACGGTGCTACCCAGAAGTTTCGCTATAGCACAGTGTCAGAATGGTCTTCTTCCACCATCCACTAAAGAAAGAAAGAAAACTTTAGATATGTATAAACATTATGCTACAAACTGCACTTATCTACCTATCCACATTTCTGAATTATACGCGACCAAATTTGTATATACGATTTTGGAACATCCTATAGTGTCATGTATATCTGTCACGCTATAATAATACGAGGATTGGAACTTTAATAGTGGCAACTATTTATTTACAGCTCGTACAAAATAGATACGAGTTTCAAAGTTTTACTGACCTTCCAAGTAGTCACCAGCATTGTGTATAACCCGTTGCGAGCGATGTGGAAGTCGTAGGATACTCTTAGCAGTGCCAGTTGTGTTGACAGTTCGAGCGGCGCGGTCTGTTTCCCGACGAAAGTTTAGAAATCGAGTTGAATTCACGAGGGCTTAAGTCGGGGGAGTGCTGTGAGTGGTATAGCACTTAGCAGCCCCGTCAGTCAAAGAAATCAGTAACGACTTCCACTGTAGGTGCTTGAGCATTGTCCTGCAAAATGATGGTCAGGTCCTGCAGGATGTCTCATCACTTCTGTCTCTGCTGTTCATTTTTGCAAAACAACCTACGACCAGCTCAGAGACAGAAGTGATGACACTTACTGAAGTGCTGCTAAGTGCTATAATACTACTGCACTGCCCTGACTTAAGCCCTCATGAGTCCGATTTCTGAACTGAAGGAAACACTTCAGAACTTCTACAAATTCGTTGGGCAGTAGATAGCACCCCTCGAACTGTCAACACAACTGGCACTGCTAAGAGTATCCTACGACTTCTACATCGCTACCAACGCGTTATACAAAATCCTGGTGACTACTTTGAAGGTCAGTACAACTTTTAAACACGTATCTATTTTTCACGAGGTGTAAATAAATAGTTGCCACTACTAACGTTCCAACTCTCCTACAACAACGTGTATCTGATGTCTTGAAGCTGCCTTGTACTTCATGTGATACTTCTGGAGGGCCTCACGATTTAAATTATCTGACCAGGTGATTGTTATCAGTTACAATAGGATGAACTGTAGCAGATCATGGAGCCAAGAACAGTGCACCACCCATCAGCAAAGGAAGTCGCTGCTCTCGTGTCATCAGGCTTCAGCCTTTGGGAAGCCACTCCGACTTGACCAACATAAACATGACGGTAGCTGATTCTGTCAGATTTGGGAAAACATATCTGCGGTGACGCAGAAACACCGCCCGTCCGTAAAGTCATCATCGAGCAACCATATTTTAATCCCCTTGGCGGAGCAGCCGCGATGGTTGAACAGCCGGGCATAAATGTGACATACAGTGTGTGTTAGCCAGCGCAATGCTGCACACGTGGCAGGCTCCAGCGTCTGCCATTGTCCTCTGCTCGAGCATCTGGGCGATCTGGCGCAGAGGATACAGCCACCCCCGCCTTGCATAGCTACCAACGGAGGACGCCTTCGCTTCGTGTCACTGGGATGGGATCCAGTCTGACTCTTCGCAGAAGAGTGGTCACACCTGAGGCTGGTCCACCAAGGGCCGTGAAACACGAGACTTCAGTAATGCAACTGTAGCTACAGCAGGAGCACGCAGTCAACATGATGGCCGTGCCAGAAACCGACGTACAGAGGGTTGCCACAACGGTGTCATAGCACCATCGACGTCGACGCTACCATTTTCAAAATGCAATGACTGTAATCAAAAGTAGTAATGAAGTCCTGCTACGTACGAAATGTCTTCTCGGCTGAATTTACATTCATCTTTGACAGAGATTTGCCGCACACACCAAGTCCCCTCTGGTACCAAGTTACAATTGCCATCAGAAGTGTGACTCTTGTTATACAGTAATGCCACTCTTCTAGGTTCAATTCCTTATCTTTCAGTCGCCGGGTAGAAGCACACATAGACGAAGAGCATGTTCCAGAATAAAGGCTGTCCACACGTGACGATGACACCTCGTTGCTGCGGCGTCGTTGGCGAGAGAGGAGGTGACAGCGGGGGGCTCGTTAGGGCGTCGCAGGTGCGCGCGACGCCGCTACAATCGCCCTTATTGTCAACGTGTGACAGCCCCAAGTGCCTCCTGAGCGCTTTAGCCAGCGCCTGTCGCCGCGAGGCGCGCTATACTCACTCACACACCCGTCCCACAGAGTTTATCTTTAATGGAAACGAAGGCGCTGCTACGTCACCAACGATTATTCACTTCAGTGAATGTTTCCCTCCAACAGTGCATCATATGAAACAATGTAGCTGTCTGTATGAATGTAGGTCTTTTTTTCCTTCGGGTCATCAGTCGTTTTGGCTGGATTAATGCGGGTCGCCATGAATTGCTCTCCTGGGCCAATCTCTTTGTCTCAGAGTAGCACTTCCAACATACATCTCGAATATTTGTTGAATGTATTCAAATACCTGCCTTCCTGAACAGTTTCCAAGATGTTACTCCAGGCGGTTGTAAAATGAATGTGCGCAACGGAAAATAATAAACGCAAAACTTAAGATTTGGCCCTGTCTGACGACCTTCTGAAGCAGATCTTAGGATCTCTTAATTCTATAAATTACAATCTAAACATAAATGAAATATGAAGGCAACTAATCCTACCAAATGATAAACGTTATTACTGCTTATATGTTTATTATACATTAAAGAAAACTTTTAGAATAGAAAGTTGACATATCCTAATACTAATCAATTGCCCAACTCTGCCCCTTATTATTACTGCGTGGTCTAATAGCAAAAACGAGAAATGACTGACATCATCTACATACCAAACACTAGAAGACACTACTTTCAAAGACGATGTATGGTGGTGTGTAACCTCAGTGGAAATAAACTAACGTGATCACAGCTGTTTAGCTCTTAGAGTCCTAATAACCCGAAGCAATTTGCGATATCACCGCATGTACTACGTCCGGTGCGTCGAAGTGATGGTTCTCGTATTCGTCTGCGACGATGGAAGAACTCCAGCCACAAATAAACTCTTTCAAACACTAGGACGGCAGAAGGCGGTCCTGTCACTAATGTACTCTAATATTGTCTTCACCTCTCTGTGTTCTGCAGACGAGAAACGTGAACTCCCAGCCGCAAGAACGGAGTTCAGATAACGTCTCAACGTAAGTACAGGCAGAGGAAGTGCTCTCAGTTATTGAACGCTGCGTACTCAACGATGACTTCAACCCCGGAAGCGAAGTCCAGAATCTTATGGGTTCGCAACAGTACACTGCCTAACTGTTCTAGCTATAAACTCTTCTGAGAGCAAAGACAGCAAGTCCGTCTGTACCAACAAAGCTGGTATCGAGCGACCGTAACACACGGGCGCTCACAATGCATGACCGCGTCTCTCCACCGCTGGCCTCCCAGCCAGGCTTGGTTCCCCACCATCGTATTCCCGAAACCACGGAATGTTCTCCCTCTCTACAGATTCTTCCGGATGCCGACCAACCATATATTAGTCATTTGTCGTCCAGCGCGGAAAGTTTGCGAGGAAAAACCTATACTCGTACAATGGTATACCTCTGAGTAAAAATCCTTGGAAATAACAAAGCCTGCCTGGTTTACGAGGTGCCGCTTCTTCGTTCCTCTCACCTGCGTCCAAGAGATCCGAAGTTCGGAAGTATTATACAGTTGTCCCCCCGGCCATACTACAATAGCGGCCAATAGCGGCCGGCCGCCTCTGTATTGTGTCCTCGCACTCAGGTGTCCAGATTGTCCTTCTTGTCACTTCCTGTGTGGAGTTGAACCACCACACCTGTGTGGGCCTTCCACTCACGGCGTGAGTTCCGCCTGCCGTTTCATTTCCACTGTCGTTCCAACCTCTACTAGTATGATAATAAAGACAGTCCGTCTCCTTTCATGCAATAAGCGTTAGCAATTATTTACAAGGCGTACGTGACAATGTCAGTCTCCTTTATATATTCATATATACGGTGTACAACCCGTCAAATGATGCCTAATTGTGTTTGTAGATCACACAAAGTATGTGGATGGCTGCTTGTAAGGTGCGAAATTCTAGGCGCCCTACAGGTTTTCAAACTCTACAGCTCCCTCTAGTACCATGGAAGTTATTTGCTGGCGTCTTAACAGTCGCCCCATTATCCTATCCCTTCTCCTTGTCAGCGTTTTCCACAAATTCCTTTCCTCTCCGATTCTGTGCAGAACCTCCTCATTCCTTACGTTATCAGTCCACCTAATATTCAGCATTCGTCTGTAGCACCACACCTCAAATGTTCGATTCTCTCCTGCTCTGGTTTTCCCACAGTCCATGTTTCACTAACATGCAGTGCTGTGCTCCTAACGTTCATTCTCAGAAATTTCTTCCTCATATTAAGGCTTTGTTTGATACTAGTAGACCTCTCTTGGCCAGGAATGCCCATTTTTCCAGAAACAGTCTGCTTTTGGTGTCCTCCTTGGTGCTTCCATCATGGGTTACTAGGTAGCCCACACAACCCCGATAATAAATTTCTCGCTATACCCTTTTCTCCTACTTTTCACTACTTCACTCTTTCTTAGATCTACTCTCAATTCATATTCTGTTCCATTAGAATGTTCCCTCCCTTCAGATGGTCCTGTAACTTTGCTTCCCTTTCACTGAGGATGGCAATGTCATCAGCGAATTTTGTCTTTGATACCCGTTCACCTTCAACTTTAATTCCTCTCTTGAACCTTTCTGTTGTTTCCATCATTGCTTCTTCTATGTACAGACTGAACAGTAACGGCGGAAGTTTACGTCCCTGTCTTACACCTTTTATAAATCCCAGCACTTCGTTCTTGGTCTTCCACTCTAATTATCCCCTATCGGTTCTTGTTCATGTTGTGTATTACCTGTCTCTCCCTACAGCTTACACCTATTTGCAACAGCATATCGGACATCTCCCACCATTTGACATTGTCGAACGCTTTTTCCAGGTCGGAAAATCTTACGAACGTGTCTTTCCTTCCTTCTCGCTTCCATTCACGACCACAACGTCAGAACTGTCTCTCTGGTGCCTTACTTTTCCTAAAGCCAAACTGGTCATGACCTGACACGTCCTCAATTTTCTTTTCCATGCTTCTATATTTTATTCGTGTTGGCAACTTGGTTGTATGAACTGTTAAACTGATGGTGCGATAATTGTCGCACTTGTCAGCATTTGCAGTCTTCGGAATTGTGTGGATGGTAGTTTTCGAAAGTAAGATAGTGTATCACCAGACTTGTACATTCTATACCCCAACGTGTATAGCCGTTGTATTGGCACTTCCCGAAATTATTTTTGAAATTCTGATGGAATTTTATCTATCGATTCTTATTTCATCTTAAGTCCTCCAAAAGTCTTTTAAGTTATGATTCTAACATTGGATCCCCTATCTCTTTTGTATCGACACATGTCTCTTTTTCTATCACATCAGACAACTACCCCCTTCGTAGACGTCTTCAATGTACCATTCCCGCATATCCGTTCTCTCCTCTGCCTTTTACAGTGGAATTGCAATTTCACTCTTAATATAACCACCCTTCCTTTTCATTCCACCAAAGGTTGTTTTGACTTTTCCGTATGCTGAGTGAGTCATTTCAACAGTTATTTCTGTACTCTTGAATTTCACTACGTATTTTTGTACTTCCTTCTTTCATCGATCCACTGATATATTTCTGCTGTTACCCAGGATTTCTTCTTAGTTACCTTCTTTCCAGCTTTTCTCATTGGACTTTTTAGAGATGTTCATTCCTCTTCAACTCAACTGTCTACTGACCTTTTCCTTATTCTAGTATCCATTGCTCTAGGGAACTTCAAGTGTAGCTCTTCATCTCTTGGGTACTGATTCTTCCTGAGTTCAGCCTATCCGTCATTATTACTAAATTGTGATCTGAGTCTGTATTTGCTACTGGGTACGTCTTACAATATAGTATCAGATTTCACAATCTCTGCCTGTCTGTGATGTAATCAAAGTGGAATCTTCCCATATCTCCTGGCCTTTTCCGAGTATACCTCCTCGTCTTATGATTTTTCAACAGAGTATTGACTATTACTAGCTACACTTTATTCCAGAACTCAATTAGTCTTTCTCCTCTCTCATTCCTACTACGAGGTCCATATCCTCCCGGAATCTTTTCTTTTACTCGTTCCCCTACAACTACATTCCAGTTGCCCAAGGCGATTAGATTTTGATCTCCCCTTACGTACTGAATTAATACTTCAGTATCCTCATATACTTTCTATATCTTTTTATCTACAGCTTATGAAATCGGTATGTATATCTGAACTATCGTTGTCTGCGTTGGTTTGCCTTACACGCCAAATACTACAGACTGAAAAACGTCAGGCTGCTAGTCAGATGGTAGTGATGGAATGCCAGGACGCTCAGAAGGGTGTCACGTCCCTTATCATCTGGCGTAGATGATTATAAGTTACTTGATGCTTTAATAAGATCAGAGTTTCATTTCTCTGAACCTAATTCCCTAATCTGGCTACAATACAAAATTTCAAAAACGGGAGTTTCAACCTAGAACGCCAGTCATACGTACATTAGGACTGAGACGTATCTCCTCATCAAGCACTGTAAAACAGTTTTAATGCGATGTTTTCGACTATGGTGATAATGACCTTATTCACTTCTCTCGGTGGTGTAAACTTTGTCCTTGAGTAGAGCACAGTGCAAAATCTCACAACCTGAGAACCCACCAAAGATGATGGCAATATAAACAGACATTTTCGTAATTTTTTAAAGATTACTAATATTCAACTAATTTTCGTATGGTATTCAATTTTTTCTGTCGACATAAAGCGCGTTTCTGAGCTAAAATATATTATTCAAGTGCTACATTGTCATTTCTGAGTGTTGTATCCACTAGTAATTTTCGTCTAGACCAGTGTTCGTCAAACTTTTTGGTCAAGGGCCAAAACTAACGATATGATGTGGCAACTCGGGCCGCAGATTTCCAGGTCTTTTTATTAACTGGCATACCAAGTAAATGATGTGTTATGAACGTCCAATAGACTAGCTATAGTAAAGAAGCGAGAGGTTTACCACTGACTTTTTAGCACTTATCGTTAAAGTCGATACCATTCGGACCACTACGTCTAGAATGTTCCCTGTTTCAAATTGTTTCCACCCTCAACGACCCGTAAATTGTAACACTGTAATTTCCCGACGAAATGTTGCTGCGCTGTCTTTGTGAACAGATGGTTAAAAACAGCAAATGGACTTATACATAAATGTTTATGTAACATCTGACACCATCACAACTGTTTTATACATGTTTTGAAAGTCATTTTTCTTCAACTCGCTTGACTGAACTACATTAGCCTTAATTTTATTTCATACTAGATAAGGTACCTGGCATTGGCTAGATATGCATTTATTTTAACCTTATGTTATTCTGTATCTTCCTTCCCTCACTCTCTGTCGTCCATCTCGACTTTCCCCTCACTCACCATCTCTTCAGCCCTTTATCTGTCCATTTCGCACTCCCCCTGTATGTGTCCATGTCCTCATCCCCCTTCTCCCTCCACATTACCATCCCCCGCCCCAATAAGACGTTGCCTTTGCGTACCCCACAATATTGCCTTACAGATTGAAAATAATACGTGTATCAGTGTAGTTGAAATCGATCCGAGGGCTTAGGAGGAGGAGTGATAAACACACACACACACACTTTTAAGAGCTAATGACTAACTATTTCTTTTAACAAACATGTACCTCACATGACCGTCTCTATAATGCGTATTCATGATTCCAACGCACTTTCATTTCAGATTGATACAAAAGGAGATAATTGGTACGAGGCACACACACCCATTTGTTGTCAGAACGAAGAAACAAACAAGAAAACATTTTCACTATTACGCCCCCTCCCACCGCAACGACAAATCTATCTGCCCCTGTATCAAGTGGCACCTGTAAAGGTAAAAGAACAACTATACGCGCTCCAACTTACAATTCTTCCAGTACATTTTTCATTTGACGAAGGAGACAAATACAGCTGACAGCTTCAGAAAGGTAAGTTGAAGGAAACAGTGTTAAAATGAACTGTGCACAGTCTCGTAGATTTTTATAATTCTTAGGTACACGTTTCCAAAACTCAGCGTACTGTTGTGTTTCACGATTTTCTATTAACAGAGCTTTAAGCTGTGTGTCATGCTGAAGTTCGATTATTTCATTTAGCAAATTAGTTTTAGGAAATCCAAATTGGCACAATAATTTGAGATCATCATGTCCAACATGCCAAGGGTTCTCTATGAGAGTAAAACAACTTCGAATATTTCTAACATCTGCAAATCCGTTTTTATTTCTTCCAAATAGGCTTCCAAATATTCTTTCATGTTTTGGTAAATAGTTTCGGCGATAGTTAAGCCTGATCGGAGCACAGCAACAGTTGTAAAATAAGACAGATCTTTTACTTCGAGTTCATTTACGTATAATTTAAGTTTGGTAAATACTTTGTTAGTCATTTGCCCAATTATCTTGTTTCGTCCTTGTAATTCTAAGTTAAGTGTGTTGAATTTTTGTGTAATATCGGTCAAAAAGCTGTTAAGTATCCACCATTCATCATCAACAAGTACAGGATAATTTTTGGCTGTTGTAAGAATAAAAAAAATCTCATATTTCAAATTGACAAACCGTTCCAGCACTTTTTATTTGCTTAGCCATCTGACAGCAGTATGGAGGGTAACATCACTGTAACAAGCTTGCAATTCCTACAGAAGTTCTTTAAATTTTCACTAATTAAGTTCACGGGCACGAATGAAATTTATAACGCTTAGACCCGTTTGCATAACATTCCTCAATTTGGTATTTGAAATTTGACATTCCAAACTTTCTTGATGTAGTAAGCATTGAATGGAGAGTAAATTTAGCAAATTCCATTACTTCTTAATCAGTGCTACCTAACCAATGTTGACGCCCGTCATTGACGGACAACCATCTGTACATACTGATATTAATTTGCTCATAGATAAGTAATTTTTTTACAAATTCTTTAATTGCGTCCAGAAAATCACATCCTTTTGTGTGATCTTTCATGGTTATAATTGCTAAAAATATTCTTTATTACCCCATCATTCGTGCAGTAACGCACAAATAATGAAAACTGAGCCATCGAAGCTACATCTGTACTGGGATCATATGCAAGACTGAAGTATTTGCATAGTTTGATCAATAAGTATAGCTGTATGACGATCCCCATCACCAAACGATCACTAAACCAAAGATACACTGGTGTACAAATCTTAAGGACGGCCATGAAACCTTATGCCTGTCCACTCTATAACACTTGGATCACGAAAACTATAATGTTCTTGGGTGCATTACGTGCCCTCATATGGATAGGCGAGGCGACACGTAATGGATCGAGGAGCAATATCGAAACTGATCGTTTTAGATATGCAGGTGTTATTGTGCTGGGAGGCCTACCGTTACATTGGCGTACTGACCGCCGAATCTTTTAAGGGGAGCGGGACGTGAAATGACTGAAATTTTCGAAAACATTTTTTGTCACCATCTGAAAGACAATTATATCCCGTTTAAAAAATTGATTTTTTTATCTACTTTTCAGTTGTTGATCTGGTCTTAAACGCTGCTTGAACAAATGTCGGCAAAGCAGCCACGCACATGCAAGAGCCAAGGAATATCACCATACAAAATTCTTGCCTGCCACAGTCATGGAAAAAATAAATCCATTATACAGGGACCTTGCAGATACAAAATTACTCAGCAAATGTCGACATGGCCGTACACAAATCCGTAATGAGAGTTTCAAAAGCTGCGTGTGGCACTGAGTACCAAAAACAGTGTTTGTTGGATGGACGGTACTCAAAATGGGTGTGATGGATAATGTCATCTGTTTCAATGATGGTGTAATCAGCAGCACAAAAGTAATGGACAAATTAGGCATCCAGCCTGGAAATAATATGATAGCCGCTCTTACTGCCATAGGTCGTCAGCGAGTACTTGAAGCTGAAAGGGCTGTGGACGTCACCACTAAAGAGTCCAGAGAAAGAAAAATGTTCCTGAAGAAGTCTACAGGGGATAAAGAAGCAGATGGACAATAAGATTATGTTGCTGGAATGTTCTGAAGGAGGCATACGGCGAGTCACAACACTGTGAACATTCTTTTCTCATTTTCTCGAAACTACATTTTCAGACCATTAGGTACATATAACATCACAATGGTTTTATCCACGTTCAACAGATTTCTTTCAAGTGAAGAATGGGATAGTATCTTTGTATTATACCTAATACATCGCAGAAAAGATCTATGTTTGTCATTCTGTATACCGTTTTAGCGGTATTTTTTACACAAAATAGTAATGTTGTATAATAGGCGTTTTTCTATTTCCTAAGATATATTCCTAACTTCAAAAAGAGAGGCATAATGTGTTCCTACGAGTGTTGACAGCTGTCGGCCGCAGTTTGAATGCTGTTAGACTGATGATGGACCAGAAAATGGTACCAGAATGGGAACGTGTATTATAAAACATCTATTAGGCAAAATACTGTAATTCTTAAACCATAACAGATATTTCAATAAATTTCCTTTTACAGCTTGAGTTAATGTCGTTCATTGTTGGTAAAAAACAACAACATTCTCCGTATTGTAGATCAAGAGTAATGTGCACTGAGAGCGAGGTATAAAAATGCAGCCCGTTCACGTCCAAGTCCCCATATAATGGCACACTCGCCGGATAACGTCACTGTGACGCCGTACTCCGTCACCATGTGGGTCTTTTCAGGGATGCATTCAACCCTGACTTGATTTTTGAGGGCGAAAACGTGCGACCTCATCGAACAGAACAGATGGAGGAGATCTTGGAACGAGGCGATATTCTGCTTAGGGAGAGTGATGAAATAGTGCAGTCAGCAGAGGAATGTTTGGATAACACAGGAGATATTGAATTTAACTGACGAAAGGAGAAAATATAAAAATGTAGCAAGTGGAGGAGGTGAAAGGGAATACAATGTCTAAAAAATGAAAGTTACCGGAAGTGCTAAATGGCTAGAGGACTATTAAAGAGGCTTTGAAGTATACATCAGTAGAAGAAAGGTAGATACTGCCTGCAGGAAAATTAAGAGGCCTTTGGAGAAAAGATGAGTATCAAAAACTCAGATGGGAAACCAGTCCTAAGCAGGAAGGGATATGAGGAAGGTGGAAGGAGTATGCAGAGGGTCTATACAAGAAAGATGAACTTGCAGCAACATTATAGAAATAGAAAGGAGCGTAGATGAAGAGGAGGTGGTAAACATGATACGGCGAGAAGGATTTGACAGCGCACTAAAAGACTAAGACGAAACAAGGCCTCGTGAGTCGATCACGGTCCGTTAGAAAGACTGATAACCTTCGGTGAGGAAGCGATGACAAAAGTCTTGCATCTGGCGTGCGAAATGTATGAGACAAGCGAAGAAGAATGTAGAAATTAGAATTCCACAGAAAACACATGCAAACTGGTTTGGACATTAACGAACTATCAGTTTAGGAAGTCGTAGTTGCGAAATACTAACAGGAATTCCTTACAGAAGAACGGAAAACTGGTAGAAGCTGACATTGGAGAGGATCAGTTTTATTTATTAGAAATATAGGAACACACGAGGGAATACTGACTCCACGATACTTTAAAGATAGACGAATGTATGTTAATAGCTTTTACAGACTTAAAGAAAAGTTTTGACTATGTTGACTGGAATACTCTCTTTGAAATTCAGAAGCTAGCAGGGATAACATTCAGGGAGAGAAAGGCTGTCTACAACTTCAACAGAAACGAGGCGGCAGTTTTAAAAGTCGAGGAGCATGAAACGGAAGCAGTGATTAAAAAGCGAGTGGAACAGGGATGTAGGCTATCCCCGAAGTTATTCAATCTGTACATCAAGCAGCCAGTAAAACAAAACAAAAGAAATATTTGGAGAAGGACTTCAAGTTCAGGGAGAAGAAATAAAAATTTTAATGTTTGCCAATGGCATAATAATTCGGTCAAAGACAGCAAAGGACTTGGAAGAGCAGCTGAACAGAATGGACAGTGGATTAAAAGGACAATAGAGGTTGAACATCAACAGATGCAAAACAAGGTTAATGGAATGTAGTCGAATTAAATCAGATTATGCTGAGAGAATTAGGTTAGGAGATGAGACATTTGAAGTAGTAGCTTACTTTTTCCACTTGAGGAATAAAATAACTAATGATGGCTGAAGTAGAGAAGATATAATATGTAGACTGGCCGAATTAGTGAGAATATAAAATGTAAACTGGCAATGGCAAGAAATCGAATATATACTGAAGTCTTAGGAAGTCTTTTCTGAAAGTATTTGTATGGATTGTAGCCATATATGAACGTGAGACACGGACGATAAATAATTTAGACAAAAAGAGAATGAGGTGCTACAGAAGAAAGCTGAATATTTAGTGGATAGATAATGAAACTAATGTGGAGGTACTGAACAGAATCGTGGAGAAAACATATGTATGCAACAACATGAATACAAACAGGGATCGGTTGATAGAACATATTCTGAAACATTAAAGGGATTACCAGTATAGCATTGGAGGGAAGTGTAGTGGTAAAAATCGTAGAGAGAGACCAAGAGAGAAATACAGTAAGCAGATTCAGAGGGATTCTACCTGCAGTAGTTATTCGGTGATAAGGAGGCTTACACGCGATAGAGTAGCGTGGAGAGCGGCATAAAACCAATTTTCGGACTGTAGACCACAATAACAACAACAGCTTCGACGCTTACAATGCTTTCGTATTGTAATGTTTAGTCACTTTAGTCACATTTTCATGCAATACAGTTATTATCTATTCGCGTCTAGGGGTTCTACATCTTCTCTAATATGGTTTTATTTTTTACTTTTTATTTACACGTCAAGTTCCGTAGGACCAAATTGAGGAAAAAATATCCAACGTCATGGAACGTGCCAGTACATGAAATTACAACATAAAAGTAATAAAAGATAAAAATAAATGTTCATGAATCTGAAATATGTCAGTCCATAAGTTTAAGTAAACGCTATTAGCAATACAATAAGAATCAGCTTAATTTTTCAAGGAACTCCTCGACAGAATAAAAGGAGTGACTCATGAGGAAACTCTTCAGTTTAGATTTGAAAGCGCGTTGATTCTAAACATTCTGCGTGGTGTCTGTTGGTTCTATATCGTGTCTCCCTACCACTTTCGCGCAACGACGCTCTAAGTGTGTTTTTTAGGGAATTGACTAGTTTTAACCTGGGACCTGTTGCTGGTAAGGAGACGCCAGACCACACATGACATGTAGAATTCAGAAGAGTTCAGTGAGACTACCGATGATATAACCAAATACTTAATGATTTCAGCGTCAGCTCCACTGCATTCCCTGTAAAAGAATCTTAATACTAACTAAATTTAGTGGAAGGGGTTCAAGGCTTTCCTATTTTTAGTTATCTGGTAAAATAACGTCGAAAAAGCAGTTAAGTTAACCGTTGGAAATTTTATTCTACTCACAAAACATCGTTTATAAATTGCACTATTGATAAATTGAAATGTTTTAATACAGGATGGTAAAAACCTTCTGCGTTCAACAAAAATGTGAACGAATATTCCCTGAATGGGTTTCCAAGTTCTACAATGGATCGAAGGATGACCTATGCCATATCACATCTACAATATAGGTTTAAATTAAGTTCCACAAAAGAGAAAACTATCAAAATGGTCTACAGTGACCCTCAATTATCTTTAATTACTTATCTAACTTGTCGTAAATTACAGTGGCTGATGTGGCTTCTCAATAACTATATAACAGAAAAATCATCGAGTTTCAGATTTTTACTTCAAGTGGCAAATGTGAACACCATGAGCTTTAATTGACGATCGACACTAGTATTACGTAAAGGGCATCGCGTGCGTTCATTACCTTTGTCGGTGTTCGTCAGGGGGCGGCAGCCAGCACAGCTCCGTCCAGCTCGCCCTCTCGGAAGCACCCTCTCCTAACTTCTCCTTACTACAATTTACCAAAGTTAGTTTAAATAAAAACTATCTGGCTGTGTTTTCATCTGACCAATCAGGGTCTCAATGTTAACATTAAGCTCCGCCTACAAAAATTGTGTCTCTCCAATGAGAAACGTTATAATTTTCGTGGTGGGGCAATGTTTTTAAAGTTTGCAACGTAACAGAGACGCGAAAAAGTCTCACGCTAAAACTTGCAGCTGGTGTGGTCCTTTTAGCGTTATCATAAGATATATACTGTTCTTCTGGAGGGCTGTATCTTTTAACATGGGCTGGGGGGTGGTCCTGATGTAACAGAGACGCGAAAAAGTCTCACGCTAAATCTTGCGGGTGGTGTGGCCCTTTTTCTGTTATCGTAAGATCTACACTGTTCTTCTGAAGGGCTCTAGCTTTTAACATGGGCTGGGGGTGGTCCTAACGTAACAGAGACGCGAAAAAGTCTCACGCTAAAAATTGCGGGTGGTGTGGTCGTAGGGGTTAGCTGGCGACGTGGGTGTCAGTCCCTTATCGTAGGGCCTTCTCGCTTAACACGGTTCTGCTCTCAGCTTCTGTTCTCGTTTCTCCCCTCGGAACTGGGTCTGTCTCACGGTGGGAAGGTATGGCATGCATTTAGGCATTCTTGTGTTAGTCTGTGGTATTCCATTTGCTCACTCGTTACTCGTATTACTTTGGTTAATTTAATGTCACGATTTATACGGAGCTATGTGACATACTACTGGATTTGCTTATCATGTCAGGGTTTTCATGGAAGGTGTTGGATTTGCCTGACATCTTACAAGATTACTGCTAAGATTTTTGAATTCGAGTGGCAGCTTATTGTAAATATATGCAGCAGTATACTGCACACCGTTCTGCACAAGGGTTAAGTAAGTTCGATCCAAATGTAGGTTTGATTTCTGCCGAGTATTAACCGAGTGAAAGCTGCTTATTCTCGGGAATAAGCTAATATTGGTAACAAGAAACGACAATAAGGAATATTGATATTTAGAGGCCAATGTCAAAATACCCAGACTCATGAACAGAGTTCGACAAGAGGTTCGTAAACTTACAACACTTATTACCCGAACCGCCAGTTTCTGAGCCACAAATATTCTTTTGGAATGGGAAGAAATACCACAAAATATAATACCACGCGACATAAGCGAATGAAAATAAGCTTAGTAGACTAATTTTTGTGTCGAATGATCACTCAATTCTGATAGCCTTCGTATAGTAAAAATGGTAGTATTAAGTCTTTGAGCAAGATCCTGAACGTGGACTTTCCACTACAGCTTAATACCTATTTCAACACCTAGAAGTCTGGAATTGCGTGACCGCTACGATAGCAGGTTCGAATCCTGCCTCGGGCATGGATGTGTGTGATGTCCTTAGGTTGGTTAGGTTTAAGTAGTTCTAAGTTCTAGGGTCTGATGACCTCAGATGTTAAGTCTCATAGTGCTCAGAGCCATTTGAACCATTTTTTTGAACACCTAGAAATTTGAACTGTTCAGTTTCACTAATCATGTGCCCGTTCAGTGAAATTAAAACGTCCGGTTTTGTTGAATTCTGTGTTAGAAACTGTAAAAACTGAGTCTTACTATGGTTTAGCGTTAGTTTATTTTCTACAAGCCATGAATTTAGATGTATTACACTATTTGAAACTGAGCGAATGTTGCACACAACAACAACATCCTTTACTACCAAGTTAGTGTCATCAGGAAACAGAAATATTTTTGAGTTCCGTAATACTAGAGGGCATATCGAGTACATAAATAAGGAACAGGAGTGGACCCACAGCACTCCCTGGAGGACCACCCACTTGACAGTACCCAACTCAGTCCCCACATCACAGCCGTTATCAACACTGTGACTAATGATCTTTTGCTGCCTGTTGCTAAAGTAAGAGGTGAACCAATTGCGAGCTACTTCCCGTATTCTGTAATGGTCCTACTTTTGGAGCAATATTTTGTGATCAATACAATCAAATGCCTTAGTTAAATAAAAAAAAATATGCCAGGTGTTCGAAACCTTTTGTTTAGCCCATCTAGTACCTCACAGAGGAAAGAGAATATAGCATTTTCAGTTGTTAAACGACTTTTAAAGCAAAACTGTACATTTGATAGTAAATCGTGTGATGTAAAATCATCAATTATCCATACATACACAGCCTTTTCAGTAACTTTTTCAAACACTGATGGCATAGAAATAGGTCTAAAATTATCTACATTATCCCTTCCTCTCTCTTTATAAAGTGGCTTTACTGCTGCTACCATAGTAAAAATTACAAATATGGCTAAATACAGGGCTAACATGTGCAGCACAGTACTTTAATATTCTGCTAGACACTTCATCATATCAATGAGAGTCCTTAGTCTTCAGTGATTTAATTATTGACTCAATCTCCCTCTTGTCTGTATCACAGAGGACTATTTCAGACAGCAATCATCAATCTCGGAAAGGCATTTGCCAAAAAGTTATATGATTTCCTGTAGAAACTAAATTTTTATTTAATTCACCAGCAATTCTCAGAAAATGATTGTTAAATACTGTACACATATCTGATTTATCAGTAACATAAATATTTTTACTGCAAACTGGCTTTATATCGTTGTCCTTGTGCTGCTGACCAGACACTATGTTCACAACTGACCATATGGTATTAATTTTATCCTGTGAATTAGCTATTGTATATGCATACCACATTTTTCCTTCCTAATAACATTTTTAAGCACCTTACAATACTGTTTGTAATGGACTACTGTAGCTTGATTATGACTACTTCTAACATTTTGATATAATTCCCGCTTTGCTCTACATGATATCCTTATACCACTAGTCAGCTACCTGGGCTGCCCATTACTGTTAGTACCCCGTTTAGAATGTAGTATATAAAGCAACACAGTTTCGTGTCCAGCGCTCCAGTTTCCAACAAACCATAAACGCTTGAGATGGTGACATCGTCAGTGGAATGTAACGACTGCAGTTTGTCAGTAATGCTTCAATGAAGAAGTATTTTTATTTACATATAGTCGGTTTGAATCATTATGCACGAAACGCTTGCACTAATTTATCCATCTTGAGCTGGGGTAGCTGTGGCTTTTATTATTTTAAGAAATACAATAACCAGCCACTTTTTTTAAGGATTTTTATTTGTCCTGACATGCGTTCCGGGATTTCGCCTATCTTCAGTGGGCCAAAATCATTTTTATAACATTAGTTGTCACATAGTCATAAGCAGCGACTGCAGTCTGGATGCTGCGGCTGCCCTGTGCGAAATAACTATTTTGTGTAGCTACCAGACTTCACTAGTTGTATCCAGAAATGTGGTAAACTGGAATAACAACAAACAGAATAGAGATTGAATACATTCAAAGAGTAATATATTCCAAATACAAAATTCGCCAAGTGCAGTAGTTAAAACTGCTTTGTTATTTCGTACACAGCAGCTGCTTGATGCAAGTTCCAGTCGGTATTTAACAATGTGAAAACTGAAGTCTCAAACACGTATTACGTCAGTTCAAAATTGTATGGGTCTGAGCACTATGGGACTCAACACTTGAGGTCGTCAGTCCTCTAGACTTAGAACTACTTAAACCTAACTAACCTAAGAACATCACACACACATCCATGCCCGAGGCAGGATTCGAACCTGCAACCGTAGCAGCACCGCTGTTCCGGACTAAATCGCCTGGAACTGCGCGGCCACAACGGCTGGCTGTTGCAATACTTCTTAGAATATTAAAAAGTTAGGCTTCGTATAGCTAATCAGTGTAAACATCAATATCATATGCAACAGAGCCTAGTGATGTGTGATGTTGGCAAATTACCTACACTGATTTCGATTTAATCATCAACTTATTAACATCAATGGCCAACAACAGTGAACCTCAAAACATCTGTGTTTATAATACATTTAAAGAATAGCCATGTAGGGCAAAACAAATAAATCTAAAATCACATTTATTACAGTATTACAGTAATTAACGTTAACTGAGGCAAATTTTTATCTGCAGACTTTACAGACAACATTGTGTTGTTGATATAGAGCAAATCCCTTCAGAAGCTGTGGACGTGGCTACACAAGTGAAATATTTCAGTAAAAATTTCTGTACCTTTCGAAAGGTATTACTGATGATGTGGTTCCATACTTCTAATTAACCTGTTTAAGATTTAGAAAGTGTTTTTTCAGATACTTAGTTATTGAAGCTAGCAAACTATTCTTTCCTAGTGCTATTTTATAATGTTCACTCCATAAAAATACTTTGTTTTCTCTATTTCCTCTTGATGTATCAACGTGATGCCCAAAATGCTTAAGAGTACAAAAGCATGACCTGAATATAAATGAAAAGCTTTAGTTAACTCTTAACCCAGCGACAGCCAATTTCATGGCCTTATTTCAATGAAAAATATTTCTCTAAATCCATGGCCACAATTAACAAGTCGATATGCGTTCCAAGTATGTCTTTATGAAGGATGTTTGGTAAACGATTTGTTCAAATAAAGAAAAATTTATTGAGTGAAGCAACAAGTAGTTCCCGTGGTCTAGGGTCAGCATTGTTAACTAGTTATCAAAACGTCCTCAGTCCTGGATACGAATACCGTCACCGCTTAAATTTTGCAGATAAACCACCAGCAATGGGGGTCGAAGATTTATGGCATAGTACGTTACTCTCGTTCTACCAACAGATTTGTCAAGAAGGGTGCAGGAGCAAACAGGGATACAGGGCACTGTCGGCCCCTTGGGGTTGGAGAGCACCCCTAAAAGGCGGAAGAATCAACAATGATTGCAGCCTACGTCCTCAATTATCTACATGATGTAGTCCAATTCTCTGACTTCCCCTATACCTTTTGCCCTCTACAGCTCCCTCTAGTACCGTGCAAGTCACTTCCTGATGGCTTAACAGATGTCCTATCATCCTGTCCCTTCTCCTTTTCAGTGTTTTCCAAATATTCCTTTCCTCTCCGATTCTGCGAAGAACCTCATAATTTCTTACCTTATCAGTCCACCTAATTCTCAACATTCGTCTGTAGCACCACATCTCAAATGCTTCGATTCTCTTCTGTTTCTGTTTTCTCACACTCCATGTTTCACTGCCATACAATTCTGTGCTGCAAACGTATATTCTCAAAAATTTCTTTCTCCTTACTTCCGTGTGTCTTCGATTTACTTTGAATCCATATTATATACTCATTAGACTGTTCATTCTATTCAGCATATCCTGTAATTCTTCTTCATTTTCATTCACCGTAGCAATGTCATCAGTGAATCGCATCGTTAATATCCTTTGATCTTGAATTTTAATTCCATTCTTGAACCTTCCTTTTATTTCCATCATTGCTTCTCCGATGTAAAGTAGGGGCGAAAGACTATACCCTATCTTACACTCTTTTCAATCCGATCACTTCGTTCACATTATTTCCTCTTGGCTCTTGTACATACCGTACATTACCCGTCCCTCCCTATACCTTCCATTATCAAACGCAACGCCAGAATTGCCTCTCTGGTACCTTTACCTTTCCGGAAGCCAAACTCATCGTCATCCAAGACACCCTCAAGTTTCTTTTCCATTCATCTGTATATTATCCTTGTCAGCAACTTGTATGCATAAGCGTTACGCTGATTGTGCGATAATTCTCGCACTTGTCGGTTCTTTCAGTCTTCGCAACTGAGTGGATCATAGACTGGGTGATCAAAAAGTCAGTATAAATTTGAAAACTGAATAAATCACGGAATAATGTAGATAGAGAGGTAGATATTGACGCACATGCTTGGAATGACGTGGGGTTTTATTAGAACCAAAAAATAGAAAAGTTCAAAAAATGTCCGACAGATGGCACTTCATCTGATCAGAATAGAAATAATTAGCATATCAAAGTACGACAAAGCAAAGATTATGTTCTTTACAGGAAATGCTCAATATGTCCACCAGCATTCCTCAACAATAGCTGTAGTCGAGGAATAATGTTGTGAACAGCACTGTAAGATATGTCCGGAGTTATGGTGAGGCATTGGCGTCGGATGTTGTCTTTCAGCATCCCTATAGTTGTCGGTCGATCACGATACACTTGCGACTTCAGGTAACCCCAAATCGCACGGACTGAGGTCTGGGGACCTGGAAGGCCAAGCATAGCGAAAGTGGCGGCTGAGCACACGATCGTCACCAAACGACGCGCGCAAGAGATCTTTCACGCGCCTAAGACTATGGGGTGGAGCGACATCCTGCATAAACATCGTACGTTCCAACAGGTGCTTATCAGCCAGGCTGGGGATGATGCGATTCTGTAACATATCGGCCTACCTCTCACCCGTCACGGTAGCAGTTACAAAACCAGAATCACGCATTTCCTCGAAGAAAAAAGGCCCGATAACGGTGGATGTGGTAAATCCAACCCATACCGTGACTTTCTCGTCCTGCAATGGAGTTTCCACGACAGTTCTAGGATTTTCGGTAGCCCAAATTCTGTAGTTGTGGGCGTTGGCAGACCCTCGGAGCATGAAATGAGCTTCGTCGGTCCACAACACGTTACTCAACCAATCGTCATCTTCCGCCATCTTTTGAAACGCCCACACCGCAAATGCCCTCAGCTTCACTAAATCGCCAGGTAACAGTTCATGATGCCGATGGATGTTGTACGGATAGCATCGGACGGTACGCCTCAGTGCCAACCAAACAGTAGTGTATGGACTGTCGGTGCGACGTGCGAGTGCACGAGCGCTGACTTCCCCCTGCATGGAGGAACCCGCTACTGTCTCCATTTCCTCCTGAACTGTCTCAGCACGTAAGCCTTGTGCTCGGTCGGCCACTACGGGGTCTATCGTCTAAACAACCCGTGGCTTCGAAATTCGAAATCATTCTCACCACAGCTGCATTTGTCAACGGACCGCTACCCGTTCGAATCCCCTTCCTGTTGTGATAGGATCGTAACGCTGAACTATTCCCCATTCTGATAATACAGCTTCACAAAAAGCGCCTTTTCAGATAACGTCAACATGCTGCGACTGCTGGCGCATCTGATTCTATCTCTCTTTACAGCTCCTTTTATACACGATTGTCATGCGCAATCACTGACGTTTTGCTGTTCAGTGCAATCTGTCGAATATTTTGCGAACTTAGTTTTTTTGTGTTCTAATAAAACCCCACATCATTCCAAGCACGTGTGTCAATTTTTACCTCTCTAACTACATTATTCCGTGATTTATTAAGTTTTCAAATTTATACTGACTTTTTGGTCACCCGGTATTTCCCCTAACTGGGGAAGATCGGCCGCCAAGTGCAAGTCTTGTTTCAGTCGACGCTAAATTGGGCGACTTTCGCGCCGAGCTGAGAAAATCTCTAAGCCGGCCGGGAATCGAACCCAGGCCCGCTTACATGGGAGGCGAATACGTTACCACACAACTAAGCAGGCGGATTGGATAGCAGCAGTAAATGGTATAAAGGGAGCTGAATTCGTTTTGAATAGGAAGAGAGGGCACAGAGTGAGTTACTGTGAACAGTCAGTGATTGGGTACCTCTCAAAAGAATTGACAGCAACACAAATAACACTAGTCCAGGTAAACATGCCGACGACACAAGTAGAGAATGAAGAGGCAGTGAAGGGATATATAAATATTGGCCGGGTAGTCCAGAATGTAGAGGGATATGAAAAGGAGGATTGGGATCCACTTGTAGGGGAGGGAGCAGAAGAAAGGGTTACGGGTGAATACCGGCTTGATAGTAAGATCGCTAGAGGTGGAAGACTAATTGAGTTTTGAAATAAAAGCAGTTAGTAATAGCGGATACTCTGTTCGAGAATCGCAAGAGGAGAAACTGTGTTTGAAAAAGGCCGGGAAATACGGGATAACTCCAGTTAGATTACTTCGATAAAGCAGACGTTCCTAAATCGCATACTGGATTGTGATATGTACCCAAGAGGAGAAATACATTCAGATCCCGCTTTAATGATCATGAAAGGCGTACCTAGAATTAGATATAGATTCAGATACCACTGTAGTTATGAAGAAGGGCAAACTGAGGTTTAAGAGACAAGTAAGAATCAATGCGCAAAGAAGTACGATACAGAAGTACTAAGAAGTGGAGAGATACCCTTGAATTTCCTTGAGGCGGTAGATACTGTGATAATGAATAGCTGGGTAAGCAATTTAGTTGAAGAGGACATTTCTAAAAAGGGCTAACACACGAGATGGGCGGAAAAACATAGGTACAGGGGAGTTAACTGCGAAGAGTAGACAAATAACAGTGAAAAAATTTGGTTGAACGACGGAAGAAGGTAGTACAAAAATGGGCACGAAAATTCAGGAGTACAGAAATACAGGTCACATTAGGTCGAAATAAATAGGAAGTATAGGGAAGCTAAGAGGAAATGGCAGCACGAGAAATGTGAAGAAATCTAAAAAGAAGGAGTCAGCATATAGAAAAGTCAAAACACCAGTCAGTGAAATTAAAACCAAGGGCGGTAACATCAAGAGTGCAATGGCAATTCCACTGATGGATGCACAGGAAAAAGCATGTAGGTGGAAAGAATACAGTCAAGGCCTCTATGAGGGGAGGTACTTGACTGATGACGGGATAGAAAAAAGAGACTGGAAACGACATGGAAGAAATAGCGGATCCAGTATTAGAATCAGAATTTAAAAGAGGTTGGGACGCCTTTACAACAAATAAGGCAGAAAGGGTGGACAACATTCCTCGGGAATTTTTAAAATCGTGGCAAAGGTGGCAAAAATAAGACTATACACGTGGACAGTAGAATATATGAGAT
The DNA here is from genome assembly GCF_021461385.2 of Schistocerca piceifrons. NCBI lineage: Eukaryota > Metazoa > Arthropoda > Insecta > Orthoptera > Acrididae > Schistocerca > Schistocerca piceifrons. Next base: position 408,352,663 of record NC_060139.1, read on the forward strand.
TGACAATACACTATCATACTTTCGGAAAAACATCACCCACACTACTCCAAAGACAGCAAGAGCCAACATGTGCGAGATTTATCCACTTCAGTACAACAGCTCTTGCATCCAAGTTGCTGACAAGAAATACAGAAAAATGGAAAAGAAAATTGAGGGTCTGTTAGATTCCGGTCAGTTTAAGGCGAAGCTAACAGAGACGCAGTTCTGACGTTGCGGCGGTAAATGGAAGTAAGACTAAAGGAAAATCAAGACTTGTCGGTAGGATTCGTCGACCTGGATAAAGCGTTCGGGGAAAAAAATGGTGCAGGATGTTCGATACCCTGAGAATGGAATTTGTAGGAAAAGACGAACAATATAAAATATGTGCAACAACCATGAGGGAACATTATAGACCAAGAACCAATACCTCGGAGTAAGAAGGCTATAAGTCAGGGATGTAGTCTTCTGTCCAAGCTCTTCAATCTGTATCTCAAAGAACCAACGAGGGAAATAAAAGATATGTTTTAAAGTGGGTTTAAAATCAGCGTGAAGCGACATAAATGATGATTCGCTGATGGAAGTAAATAAGATTGGTTGGTTGATTTGTGGGAGGGGACCATTCTGCGATGTCATCGGTCCCATTGGATTAGGGCAGGATTGAGAAATAAGTCGGCCTTGCCGCCTCAAAGGAACCATTCCGGAATTTGCCTGAAGTGATTTAGGGGAATCTGGGAAAAACTAAATCAGGTTTGCCGGACGCGAGCTTGAACCATCGTCCTCCCGAATGCGGGTCCATTGTGTTAACCACTGCGCTATCTCGCTCAGTAGTAGAGAAGAATAACAGAGAATCTGTGGAAGGGGATGAGCAGTCTGATGAGTACACAGAATCGATTGAATATTAACTGAAAAAAGACAAAAGTAATGAGTTGTAGCAGAATGAGAACAGCGAGAAACTTAACATCAGAATTGAGGATTACGAAGTAGACAAAGTTAAGGAATTCTTCCCCATTCGCAGTAATATAACTCCTCGTGGACACAGCAAGGACGACATAAAAATCAGTCTAGCACTGAATAAATGGGCATTCCTGGCCAACAGAAGTCTTAGGTCTTAAATTGAGGAAGATATTTCAGAGGATGTACGTTCAAAGCAAGGCATTCTATGACAGTGAGGCATGGACTTTCGGAAAACTCAAACAAGACAGAATATAAGCATTTGAGATGCGGTACTACAGAAGACTAATGAGGTAAGAAATGACTATGTTTTCTACAGATTCAGTGAGGAAAGGAACGTATGGAAAACACTGACAAGAAGAAGGAGCAGCATGATATTTGTTCACGGAATATATTCCATGGTAGCAGAGGGAGGTGTAGAGGGTTCAAAACGGTAGAGGGAGACAGAGATTGGGATGCATCCAGCAATTAATTGAGGACGTAGGTTGCAAGGTGAAATGGTTCGCTCGAAGACCGATGACTCAAAGAAGCAAAAAATGGAACCCTGGTTTTCCAGCAATCATATGAAGGCCTTATTTCAATAGTGGTGCAAGTCCATTACCTCCACTTTTCTAAGGCTTCTGAAATTAATGATCCAAACAAACAGAAAGAGAGGTCCATCTCTAACAAGAAGCCATATGCTTGAATATTTCTGGTATCTCAACTGCAGATTTTTCAGGGCTCATTTAACTTCAGGACCCTGTATCTCACAATGAACAAAAACGGACTTGTACCACTACTGAAATAAGCCCTATATATAATGTCGATATTTTGTCTTTAACATCGTTCTTACGATGTTTCAATGACTTGATACTGGAGTATCGATGATTAAGCACATGTGGTCGATATTTTTTAACGACCGATTTAAGAGAACATCCCAAGCATTCTGCTGCTTATGACAACGCCGTTAACATTGCGTACTATTCACAGCTATGCATTTTATATCTGCTGACGTACGTTAGGAAAAATACCTAGAGATCGAAACAGGATCGAAATATATTACTGAACAACAGTGGCTTTGTAAGGTCCCTACAGTCCAAATTCATTGTTGTCTGGCGTTTGTCGTCCAAAGTTGAACGCTGCGACCACCGGTAGTATCCACACGCAGCCACAATAGATAGTCACGATAGGAAACCCGTCTGCTACAAAACACACGCATTGAATTTGACATTCACGTAAAGATGTATGGTGTTTTTAATCACGTGGGAAATCGATTCATAATTTCAATTAGCGCTGGAGGTAAGTAACTTTTCGTTGAAATTAGCGAAGGACGATTTACTACAACGAAACAAGTCCGCTGGTACTCGTATGATATTCTTCATGTGAATTATATGAGGATCACACGAAATCATAGACTATGTGTTGAGCATTTTTGTGGTCTTTTCTAAGTCGAGTGCAACGTCGGGCTGCATCTCTTACCATTACTTTCACTGTGCATCGTAAGGCACGCTAAGATAAACGTTACATTCATAATGGCGCGCTAATATCCTACTGCAATGGCTGACTGAGATTGTAATGCTCTATGCTTTGTATAGCGACAATGGCAGTACAATGGGGCAAGGGCAGGTTCCTCTTGGAATGGACTGTGCAGTCCTCTCGTTATCAAAAACCGACTAATGTAAACAATTATCTCCCAAATTTTTTTGGTTACAGTCCTCCCGCAGCACTGACTTTGGGTGCGGTATCATTTTGCAGCCTGTCGAATGCTCTGATCTGCTAAAATTTCTTAATAATGAAAATGTCATCTTATTCTCAAATGGTGCTCATCGATCAAGTCGATCAGCAACAAACCTACTTGCATGCCTCTGAACTATTTCTATATCCTCCTTAACTCGATCGAAAACTCTCGAGTAGTAGTCAAGAACGGGTTGCACAAGCGGTCTGTGTGAGACCGTATTTACAGGTTCCCTTCATTTCCCCAGGCTTCTTCTGGTGAACTGTTCTGGGACATTCTGCTCCCTACAAATGACTGTAAGGGATCGTTCCATTTCATGTCGTTTCCCTACGTGACGCTTGGATATTTAAGCGTCGTGATTCAGCTAATCAGCATACCATTGATACTGTCTTCTAACAGTAGACTAAGCTTCCTGGCACCACACTGAAAATCCATACATTTCATCTTGAAGCCCTCCTAAAATCGTCCGCAGCTCGTGGTCGTGCGGTAGCGTTCTCGCTTCCCGCGCCCGGGTTCCCGGGTTCGATTCCGGGCAGGATCAGGGATTTTCTCTGCCTCGTGATGACTGGGTGTTGTGTGATGTCCTTAGGTTAGTTAGGTTTAAGTAGTTCTAAGTTCTAGGGGACTGATGACCATAGATGTTAAGTCCCATAGTGCTCAGAGCCATTTGAACCAACCGCCTACAATCACTAAACGACGCCGCTTCTCCGTCAACAAAAGTATCATCAGCAAGCAGTCAGATTTCGGCATGCCCTATCCGACACATCGTTTACCGATATCAAGACTGCGTACTGTCGTTTCACACTCCCCTTCGTCAACCTTACTTTAACATTTCATCTGAAGAACTGACTGTGCTGAACAATCTACTGAATTCTTTTGCTAACTAACCATTCCCGAGCGACTCAAATATTTGGCAACAGTCTGTAGGGAACCCGAGAGAATGCTACAATCCCAAGGGCTTCCTGGAAATCAAGGAATATAGGACCAGCCTCTTGGCTTCCACCCATGGGTCTCAGGATAAAGTGTGTTAAAAGTGCGATCCGTATTACGTGCAGATTTGTGGATACACGTTTCTCTCTCTCTTTCTCTCTCTCACTAGGAATCTCATCATATTCGAGGTAAGAATACTTTCAAGAAACCTGCAGCAAACAGCAAACCGACATCTGCAAGTCATCCACATTGTTACATGTCCAGTCCACTTCATTTTCATGACAGTCTTCATTATCACTTTCACCTCCTTCTTTTCTGTGAGTCTTCCGTTTGTTTCTCGTTACCTCCTAGTAACTTGCATGTACGAGATCTTTCTCTTGCCAACATAATCAAGTCACCTTTTTCTGTAAATGTACTAAGTTATTTCCAGTTTATAAACTTAGTATGTAATTAAAGTATTTAATGTAGCTATAAGTAGATACTGTAGTCTAATACAAGCTGTATGGAATATTAATGCGTTAAATATTACTATATGAAAAGTTTAATTTTTTGCTCTGAAGGTTCGAACGCAGTTTTGCAAGAATTCAGTTATTCGAAGTCCATTGAAAGCCTTTTATATCACTGCTAATTCCGCGTAAAAGATCATCTTTTATTTCCTGATACAAAGCGAAAGCCCGAAATTGCTTCTTGTCTCACTGTGCTTTGTCTTGCTAATAAGAAGAAAAATAGCCTCTCGTAGCTGAGACTTCTTGGAAGAAGTAAACCTGAAATATAATCAGAAGCAAAGAAGTGTCTTAGAGAATACAAAGCTCAAAGAATTCCTTAATTAAATTTAATTAATTTTCGAAAGGACGAATAATAGTTAATAACCTCTTGCGAGGTGGTATACAAATGTCCGATATTGAAATCCATCAGATTTTATAGAAACTGTTGTTTCCGCGAAAAAATAGGATGAGGGTTTAGCGTCCTTTTCACGAGGACGTTACTGCGGAAGAACCAGGAATAATTGTCCCTGATCTGAGTGCAAGAAACCTGAACTAATGTCAGCAATCTTCAAGGTGAAGTGGATCCCATCTTGGCGAGTGGCGTCAGTAGTATCGTTTACTTCAATAGCTCATTTCAGAGTATTTCAGTGCCCAGGATCGTTAAAGCCATGGTACTCACACATTCATTTGTAACGCTCCGCAGCAATATATACTGATAAAATTTTAATGAGGTTACAGCTGTATCGAAAGGTTAATTGTCCACGAGCTTTTGGTGGAGTGCTCCAAGACCACTGTGAAGTCTTGATGTGTGAATGCAGCTGCCGTCCTTATATAGCCGGCAGTGCCTTGTGGTACGTCACTGGTGTTCACTAAGCGCAATATATTACGGCAATATAAAATAATAATAAGGGAAATGTCACTGCAATGGCGCTTAAGTGCCGATGTTGCACCCACCTCGATGTTCATTCATTTATTTTATTTATTTTATAGTCTAGTTCCTTAGGACAAAACTGATGAGCAAATCTCCAAGGTCATGGAACGTGTCAGCACATTAAATTACAACATAGAAGTAATAACAGGTAAAATAAAATGTTTATGAACCCAAAAAAGACAACGCATAAGTTTATGAAAATGCAATAAACCAGATAACAAAGGAATCAGCGTAATTTTTCAAGGAACTCCTAGATACAATAGGAGTGACCCATGAGGAAACTGCTCAGTTTAATTTTTAAAGCGCGTGGATTACTGCTAAGATATTTCAATGGTGGTAGCTTATTGAAAATGGACACAGTAGTATACTGCACACCTTTCGGCACAAGAGTCAAGGAAGTGTGATCCAAATTCAGAGGAATAATCTGATATTGTCAACAAGAAAAAATTATGTATTCAATGTTAGAATACCCAGACGAACGAACAAGGGTCGACAAGAAGTTCGAGAAATTACACCACGTGTTGCCGAAACGTCTGCTTTTGAGACAAAAATATTCTTTGACAATGCGAAGAGGTAATCCAAATACATACCACTCGTCATAAGCGAATGAAAATAAGCAAAGTATACTACGTTATTGTCATAATGGCATCGCGATTGGTGTAAGCTTTGTGAACTGTTCGATATCATCTAAGCCCTGTGACACATCAAAATGTACTTATAGTTTCCAAACAAATTCAATTCCTGAATGACTTCCAAAAGCGTTAATTACGTAATATGCGCAATTACAAAGCGTACTTTGTCGTTTCAGTGTAGCTGCGTCTTACATCACATCCGACAGCTTAAGGTTCCATCCGCATCATACCCCTGAACAATGGCACGTCCTCGCCCTTGCTGCCCGTAATGGGCGACAATGACGTCACACTATCACCATTAAAAATTGTTAATTTTGTATATTAAAATACCTTCTGTCGTTAGCTCCATGTGATACATTTACAGAATGATATCTGCCAGAATTTTACCTACCTCCTTACCATTAAAATTCTTAACTTTATCATGTCCTACTTTTCCTCTGACTTTTTTAAGAAATTTGAACTCTTCTAACCAGTCGGAAAGAAGGGGCGTCCGCTGCTGCAAATTCCGCACTAATTTTTGTTAGGATATAGTTCGCATCCATCTATCTGTCTTCAAAACCCTCCCGACCTCGTGTCTTACGGCGTTCTGGAGACTTTACGCGTCCGCCATCGCCCTACTTTGCGACTCGTGAAACTGGGTCAAGAAGCATTAAAATTGCATATTTCCTACTTCGCTACTTGGATCACGTACCTGTTTTCACCATAGTTATTCTAATAAAATTCTTTACACAACTAGATAAGCTTATACATGCTCAGTTCTTTTTTTTTTTTTTTTCATTCTTCTCATTCATTCAGTTGTGGACGAGAAGTACGATGAGCATGTATAGTGAAAGACGTACCACTGCCACATCTCAAGTAACACTGATCCAATACAGAAACCATGGCCCTTTTAGAGATCAAATTGTGTTATGCGTTGTTGACAGCATTCCCCTCCTTGTCGTTACTCAAAGGAAATGTACAGCACGGAAGTGAAATATAGGCATTTTACATTCAGTTTTATGGTTAGTTGAATGTGGTTGTCAACAATGAATAAAGTCAGAAATTTTATTATTTATGGGGATATACACTGAAGAGCCAAAGAAACTGGTACACCTGTCTAAGATCGTGCAAGGCCCCGCAGAAGTGGCGCAACACGACGTGGCATGGACTCGACTGATGTCTGAAGTAGTGCTGGAGGGAATTAACACGGGGGAATCCTGCAGGGCTGTCCATGAATCCGTAAGAGTACGGATGGGTGGAGATCTCTTCTGAACAGGACGTTGCAAGGCGTCCCAAATATGCTTAATAATGTTAATACCTGGGGAGTTTGGTGGCCAGTGGAACTGTTTACTCTCAGAACAGTGTTTCTGGAGCCACTCTGGAGTAATTCTGGATGTTTGAGGAGTCACATTGTCCTACTGTAATTTCGAAAATCAGTCGGAATTCACAATGGAAATGAATGGATGCAGATGATCAGAGAGGATGCTTACGCACGTGTCAGCTGTCAGAGTCGTATCTAGACGTATTAGCGCTCCTATATCACTCCAACTGCACACGTCCCACACTACTACTGAGCCTACACCAGCTTGAACAGTCCCCTGCCGACAAGCAGGATCCATGGATTCAGGCAGCAGAAGCCGACCGAGACAGGCACAGCAACAGGGAAGTAAACGCTTTTGTCTCATTTGCGAGTTCCTAACCAGGAGAGAATTTTATCGTATCATCTGCGTGCTTTAGTAGTTTAGATCTTTGAGCTTCTGCGTGTAAATGCAACATCTAATAGCAACAATTCTCACGTTTTCGTTTGCGTCAGAAAGTAAACCGATTTTGTGACATATTAAAAGTTCCTAATCAGGGGCAAATTACTTAGTTTCACTGGAGTGCTTCGGTAGTTAGATTTTTGAATATCTGCGTATTACTAGACACAGTTGGTGCGTTTTCGTCAGGGTCTACAGTAGAGTTGAGCAGCACGTGCCGATAGTCCGCTTATCTAAATAGTTTGGTTTTCCACAGACAGGGACTGTGATTGTTGTGTGCAGATGCGAGCCGAGTTCGTGACACTTCGCTCTCAGCTTCAGGCTGTGATGGCTTCGGTTACACAGCTTGAGGCTGCAGTGGATGGGTGCCACTGATGTGGGCTGGCCATGGGGATCCAATGGACGTCCAGCACGTCAGAGTATTGCAATAGGTCCTCACCGGTGGCAAACACAGTTTCTGCTCGCACTGAGGCCGACCCCTCACCTGTGGTCGAGTGGGAGGTCGCCCCAGGGCGAAGCAGGCGGCGAAAGACTTCCCAAGCGGCTGCGCGTAAGGCTTCCCCGGTTTGTCTGACAAACAGGTTCCAGGTGCTGTATGTGGCTGATACTGTCACTGAACCGGATGCTGTCGCCTGTCCTGTTTCAGAATAAACCACTCAGCCTGCAAGATCCGGGCAATCGCAGTGTGTGGGATTATTGGTAGTTGGGAGCTCCCACGTTAGGCGCGCTATGGGGCCCCTTGGGGACTTGGCTGACATGGAGGGTAAGAAAACCAATGTGCACTCCGTGTGCGTACCGGGTGGAGTCATTCCAGATGTGGAAAGGGTCCTCCCAGATGCCATGAAGAGCACAGAGTGCAGCCAAAGCAGGTGGTTGCTCACGACGGTACCAATGATGTGTGTCACTTTGGATCAGAAGAGATTCTCTCTGGTTTCGAGTGGCTAACTGAAGGGGTAAATGCTGCCAGTATTGTTTGTAAGATGAAAGCAGAGCTGACCATTTGCAGCATAGTCGACAGGACCGATTGCGGACCTCTGGCACAGAGCCGAGTGGAGGTTCCAAATCAGAGGCTCAGACGGTTCTGCGACCGTGTAGGCTGCACGTTACTCGACTTGCGCCAAAGGGTGGTTGGGTTTCGGGTTCCACTGAATAGATTAGGTGTCCACTATACCCAGGAGACGGCTACACGGGTAGCAGGGGCTGTGTGGCGTGGACTGGGCGGTTTTTTAGGTTAGAGGGTTTCGGGAAAACACAAGAAAGGCTTCAGTCACAAAGGATACAGGCTGAACACAGGAAGAACGTAGATACAGGAACAGTTATAAATTGTCGTAGATATGTTGGGATAGTACCAGAGTTCCAAGCGGTAATAGAAAGCACTGATGCTGAAATCGTTATAGGCACTGAAAGCTGGATAAAGCCGGATACAAGCTCAGCCGAAAGTTTTGCAAAGATCCTAACGGTGTTCCGAAAGGATAGGCTAAACACGGTAGGCGGTGGCGTGTTTGTTGCTGTCAGACGTAGTTTAACATGTCGCGAAATTGAAGTAGATACTTCCTTTGAGTTAGCATGGGCTGAGGTTATTGTTGGCAACCGGAATAAAATAATAATTGGATCCTTTTACCGACCTCCCAGTACAGGTGATACAGTTGCAGAAAGGTTCAAAGAACACATGAGTTTGATTTCAAACACGTACCCGACTCATACTATAATGGTGGTGACTTTAATTTACCCTCGATATGTTGGCGAAAATACATGTTTGATTCCGGAGGTACGAATGAAATATCATCCGAAACTGCGCTAAACGCAATCTCTGAAAATTATTTCGAGCAGTTAGTTCATGAGCTCACGCGAATAGTAAACGGTTATGAAAACACACTTGACCTCTTAGCAACAAATAATCGTGAAATAATAACGAACATCAAAACCGATTCAGGGATTAGTAAATACAGTATTGTCGTAGCGGGATTGAATACTGTAATCCCCAAATCCTCGAAAAATAAGCGAAAAATATACCTGTTCAAAAAAGCAGATTAAAATTCACTTTACGCCTCCCTCAGAGACAATTTCCACTCATTCCAAATTTATAAGTGTAGACCAGATCTGGCTTAAATTCAAAGAAATAGTATCGGCAGCAATTGAGGGATTTATACCGAATAAACCAACAAACGACGGAGCTGATCGTCCTTGCTACACAAAACGGGTTGGAACACTGTTGCAGAAACAACGAAACAGACGTGCCAAATTTAAACAGAGGCAAAATCACCAGTGCTGCCAAAACAGAGTTACTAAACACAGCCTTCCGAAATGCCTTCACAAAAGAAGACGAAGTAAATATTCCAGAAGTCGAATCGAGAACAGCTGCCAACATGAGTAACGTAGAAGTAAGTATCCTCAGAGTAGTGAAGCAACTCAAATCGCATAATAAAAGCAAGTCTTCTGGCTAGACTGTTTACCAATTAGGTTTCTTTCCGAGTATGCTGATGCATTAGCTCCATACTCAACGATCATATACAACCGTTCGCTCGACGAAAGATCCGTACCCAAAGATTGGATAGTTGCCCAGGTCACGCCAATATTCAAGAAAGGTAGTAGGAGTAGACCACTAAATTACAGGCTCATATCGTTAACGTCGATATGCAGCGGGATTTTAGAACATATATTGTGTTCGAACATTATGAATTGCCTCGAAGGAAACGGTCTATTGACACACAGTCAATATGGGTTTAGAAAACATCGTTAGTGTGAAACACAACTAGCTCTTTATTCACATGAAGTGCTGAGTGCTATTGACGAGGGATTTCAGATTGATTCCGTATTCCTGGATTGCCGGAAGGCTTTTGACACTGTATCACACAAGCGGCTCGCAGTGAAATTGCGTGCTTATGAAATACCGTCTCAGTTATGTGAGTGGATTTGCGATTTCCTGTCAGAGAGGTCACAGTGAGTATAAATTGACGGAAAGTCATCGAGTAGAACAGAATTGATTTCAGGCCTTCCCCAAGGTAGTGTTATGGGCCCTTTGCTCTTCCTTATCTATATTAACTATTTGGGAGACAATCTGAGCAGCCGTTGTCGGTTGTTTGCAGATAACGCTGCCGTTTATCGACTAATAAACTCATCAGAAGATCAAAACAAACTGAAAAATGATTTAGAAAAAATATCTGAATGGTGCGAAAATTGGCAGTTGATCCAAAATAACGAAAAGTGTGAGGTCATCCACAGGTGTGCTAAAAGGAACTCGTTAAACTTCGGTTACACGATAAATCACTCTCATCCTAAAGCCGTAAATTCAACTACATACCTAGGTATAACAATAACGAACAACTTAAATTTTAAAGAAAACATAGAAAATGTTGTGGGGAAGGCTAACCAAAGACTGCGTTTTATTCGCAGGACACCTAGAAAATGTAGCAGACCTACTAAGGAGACTGCCTACACTACGCTTGTCCGTCCTCTTTTAGAATACTGCTGCGCGCTGTGGGATCCTTACCAGATAGGACTGACGGAGTACATCGAAAAAGTTCAAAGACAGGTAGCACATTTTGTATTATCGCGAAATTTGGGAGAGAGTGCCACAGAAATGATACAGGATTTGGGCTGGAAATCATTAAAAGAAAGGCGTTTTTCGTTGCGACGGAATCTTCTCACGAAATTCTAATCACCTACTTTCTCCTCCGAATGTGAAAATACTTTGTTGACTCCGACCTACATAGGGAGGAACGATCACCACGATAAAATAAGGGAAATCGGAGCTCGTACGGAAAGATATAGGTGTTCATTCTTGCCGCGCGCTATACGAGATTGGAATAATAGAGAATAGTGAAGGTGGTTCGATGAACCCTCTGCCAGGCACTTAAATATGATTTGCAGAGTATCAATGTAGATTTAGATGTAGATAAGGTTGTCTGCATACCCAATGAAGGCTACACGAGTGGGCCTTCGCCTCCGAAAGCCTATATCCATGATGATTCGTTGAATGGTTCGCACGCGGACCCTTGTTGATGACCCAGCATTGAAGGCTGCAGCAGTTTGCGGAATGGTTGCACTTCTGTCATGATGAACGATTGTCTTCAGTCATCGTTGGTCCCGTCTTGCTTGATCTTTTTTGGGTCGCAGCGATGTTGGAGATTTGATGTTTTACCGGATTCCTGATATTCACGGTACGCTCCTGAAATGGTCGTGAGGGAAAATCCCCACTTCATCGCTACCTCGGAGATACTGTGTCCCATTGCTTGTGCGGCGACCATAACCTCCACGTTCAAACTCACTAAAATCTTGAAAATCTGCCATTGTAGCTGCAGTAACCGATCTAACAAGTGCGCCAGACACTTGTTTTATATAAACGATGCCCACCGCAGCGCCGTATTCCGCCTTTTTGAATATGTCTGTATTTGAATACGCATGTCTATACCAGTTTCTTTGGCGCTTCAGTGCATTTTTTTAAACGACCAAAGCAACTGAAGTCCAGAATCAAATCTCTGTGAAAAAATGTTATTTCTGAAACTATTGTAACCTAGTGCGAAGACACCACATAAAAAGTTTAACAGTTCGTAGACATTTTGCTGCTCTCATGGAAATTATTTCCATGGTTTCATTGTATTTTAGGCGTACGTGGAAGCTATTATATAATTAGAAGGTTCTGGAACCTAAGAGCTGGAAGTTTCGGGCTTGTATCCCGTGGTCGTTATCTTCACTGCAGGCTAATTGCTTGGAGGGCTGTGTTTGTTCCGTGGATGCATTACCATCGCGAAGACTGACGTATCATGCTATCCAGCGGACAGCGCCGTCGTTACTGGAATTGCGAAACTCACCTGTGCTCAGGACGGCCGCTCTTTGTGTCCATTGGAGTACCTCCCATAGCGCTGTAGACAACGGTGCTGAGGTTGATGCCGTATTCGTTGACTTCAGGAAGGCATTTGACACCGTCTGGTGAAACACTTTCTAGCTTACTGAGTATCGTACCAGATTTGCGACTGGGATCAGAACTTCCTGGCAGGTAGTACTCAACACATCGCTCTAAACGGAACCAAATCTACAGACGTAAAGGTAATTTCATGAGCACACCAAGCAAGAGTGAAATGATTGTTATTTCTTACAATGTATCTAAATGGTCTGGTAGAAGGCTTCGGAAACTCCATAAGACTGTTCGCAGATGATGCGGTTTTCTATAAGAAAGTAGCAAGCCAGAAGACATTACGGATTTAAAAGACCGACAGAAGATGGTGCAGTCTCTGTCAGTTGACGTTGAACGTAAATAAATGTAACATATCGCACATACATAGGAGAATAAATACACTCCGGGAAATGGAAAAAAGAACACATTGACACCGGTGTGTCAGACCCACCATACTTGCTCCGGACACTGCGAGAGGGCTGTACAAGCAATGATCACACGCACGGCACAGCGGACACACCAGGAACCGCGGTGTTGGCCGTCGAATGGCGCTAGCTGCGCAGCAGTTGTGCACCGCCGCCGTCAGTGTCAGCCAGTTTGCCGTGGCATACGGAGCTCCATCGCAGTCTTTAACACTGGTAGCATGCCGCGACAGCGTGGACGTGGACCGTATGTGCAGTTGACGGACTTTGAGCGAGGGCGTATAGTGAGCATGCGGGAGGCCGGGTGGACGTACCGCCGAATTGCTCAACACGTGGGGCGTGAGGTCTCCACAGTACATCGATGTTGTCGCCAGTGGTCGGCGGAAGGTGCACGTGCCCGTCGACCTGGGACCGGACCGCAGCGACGCACGGATGCACGCCAAGACCGTAGGATCCTACGCAGTGCCGTAGGAGACCGCACCGCCACTTCCCAGCAAATTAGGGACACTGTTGCTCCTGGGGTATCGGCGAGGACCATTCGCAACCGTCTCCATGAAGCTGGGCTACGGTCCCGCACACCGTTAGGCCGTCTTCCGCTCACGCCCCAACATCGTGCAGCCCGCCTCCAGTGGTGTCGCGACAGGCGTGAATGGAGGGACGAATGGAGACGTGTCGTCTTCAGCGATGAGAGTCGCTTCTGCCTTGGTGCCAATGATGGTCGTATGCGTGTTTGGCGCCGTGCAGGTGAGCGCCACAATCAGGACTGCACACGACCGAGGCACACAGGGCCATCACCCGGCATCATGGTGTGGGGAGCGATCTCCTACACTGGCCGTACACCACTGGTGATCGTCGAGGGGACACTGAATAGTGCACGGTACATCCAAACCGTCATCGAACCCATCGTTCTACCATTCCTAGACCGGTAAGGGAACTTGCTGTTCCAACAGGACAATGCACGTCCGCATGTATCCCGTGCCACCCAACGTGCTCTAGAAGGTGTAAGTCAACTACCCTGGCCAGCAAGATCTCCGGATCTGTCCCCCATTGAGCATGTTTGGGACTGGATGAAGCGTCGTCTCACGCGGTCTGCACGTCCAGCACGAACGCTGGTCCAACTGAGGCGCCAGGAGGAAATGGCATGGCAAGCCGTTCCACAGGACTACATCCAGCATCTGTACGATCGTCTCCATGGGAGAATAGCAGCCGGCATTGCTGCGAAAGGTGGATATACACTGTACTAGTGCCGACATTGTGCATGCTCTGTTGCCTGTGTCTATGTGCCTGTGGTTCTGTCAGTGTGATCATGTGATGTATCTGACCCCAGGAATGTGTCAGTAAAGTTTCCCCTTCCTGGGACAATGAATTCACGGTGTTCTTATTTCAATTTCCAGGAGTGTACATTACTGTACAACTACAGTATTGAAGACAAATTGCTGGGAACAGTATAAGCCGTAAATTATTTAAGAGTAACGATCCAGAGCGCCCTTAAGTGGAACGACCACATAAAACAAATAGCAGGAAAAGCAGACGCCAGAAGTTCATAGGAAGAATCTTAAGGAAATGTAACTCACCAACGAAAGATTAGGCATCTGAGAAACTTGCTCGATCGGTTCTTGAGTACAGTTCTTCGTCTCGGACACTTACCTGGTAGGAGTGATAGAAGAGATAGATAAAACTCAGCGATTTCGTCACGGTATCGTTTAGTCGGCGCAAGAGCTTTACAGAGATCTCAGTAAAACTCCAATTTCAGACGCCTTAGGCATTATGCATTGCGGGGAGGTTTACTTTTTAAAAATTCGGGAAATTAGACTTAATATAGAACCTTACCAATAATAATTTTTCCCAAGTTCCAGTCGCGAATAGAATAGGAATTGGGTTGGGGGAGGGGGGAGGGGAGGGTAGATCAGTGAGTGGTATCAGAAGTTATCTCCAACACAAACCTTCAGATGGCTTCCGGAAAACTGGCGTAGATGATGTCTTCTTCGTTTAGGATCAAATAGGGGGCGATGATGTACCACGCATTCTCCTAATAACATGTCGTGCTCCTTGACTTCAGGAAGGGCTTAGATACAGTTCCACACTGCCGCCGAGTGAAAAAAATACGAACAAACGGAATATCAGACCAACTGTGTGAATGAATTGAAGAGTTTCTAACAAACAAAACACGGTATGTCATTTTCAGAGGAGATAAGTCCTCAGACGCAAAAGTAGGTCCACTCCTAACACCGTTTATGGATGTGTCAAAGTCAGATGTGATGGTGATCCTGTGTCATTCACTTTTCTCGTCATCCCCCCTCAGGGAGAAAAGCAGAGGTTCGTACAACTTTTGCATCAACTTCTATTCTTTCTGCCGAATCTTCTTCTGGAGTAGTTGGGCGGCTTTCTGCAATCTCTGTGGACTCTGTAATGGTGCTAGTCAATCGAGGGGGTGCGACGGGTGTGCATTCTAACGCTCCCTGTCTTCCAAGGGGTCTTCCGTACGCCATGACTGTCGACCGTATCACCCCTGCGTAACCGAGGGGGAGGGCAATTAGCGTAGGGGTTGACGCTGTGTCACCTAATGGGACTTGTGTAACCCGACGTTGAATACTCGTCGTACGTACATCCCCAACTGGCCGCAAACAGAACAAGTACGAAGCTGTCCAACGTATATATACATCCACCTATGACTAAAGAGGATGACACATGTTTCGTTAATTCAGTTTTGTTGTCGGACGCCGTTGAGGACCGGGTACGACCCGAAGGTGTTTCATTATTCTGCCATGTGGCTAATTACCGTCCCATACAGTCGGAAATCTGCAGGAACTATGTCCGGCTACACTTCCAACCGGAGTAATCCTAGGCCTGCATGATCAACGGTAACCGCCCAGATGTGACCATAGGAGTGTTTGAACTTGAGAGTGTTCGCACTTCTACTCACAGCAACGTGATACAACTCGTCATCGATCATTTTGACGCAGCTGACGTTACTTGGGATGGATAGGTGATGTACCATGGTGGTATTTGAATTTTGTCACGGATTAATCGCGCGATTTCAGAGGTTCGTGGTCTTGTGTGGTCGGGCTGGAAGTTGATCTTGATGGTAGCTTTTCTGCAAGAAATGTCGACGGACGCGAGTACTAGTTGCGGCGAGGAAGTAAACAAACTAAGCTCCCTGGCGAGTCTGCGAACGGGACGCAAACGAGACGTCCTCGCCGCTCACCTGCCGAAAGCAGACTGTGGTCTAGTCCGTACCAGGTGGGACTGACAGGCAAAATTCAGCGTATCCAAAGATGAGCAACACGTCCCTTTACGGGTTCGTTTGGTAAGGACGACAGTGTCACGGAAATGAGCACGATAGCCTCATGGAAATGATCAACCAGCCGCAGAGGCAGACACTACAAGGCAGTCAAAAATTCGGAAATTTGTGGTAAGGTCTTATGGGATCAAACTGCTAAGGTCAGCGGTTCCTAAGCTTACACTAACTTGCGCTAAGCACACCACGCACAGTCATGCCCGAGTGCCCGGGGGGGGCCGCGCGAACTGTGACGAGGCGCCCTAGACCCCGCGCGGCGCAAGGCAGGCGTTCTGGATCACGATATGGTTCACTGCTGAAGCTTACGTTCCTAGAAAGGTGAGCCTGTAAATTGCTTCCTCCTGCGTACATCTTGTGAAAAGAGCGTGAAGATAAAATCAGAGGTAGTCTGAGCCCATACGGAGGCTTCCCACTCCGCCATACAACGCAGAAACCAGCACGGTTTTAGGAAATAGCGGTCATGCGAGACACAGCTGGGCCACTTTCTGCATAACATACAATAGGCTCTAGATACGGTCTCTCAGGTTGATGCCATATTTCTCGACTTTCGAAAGGCGTTCGACTCGGTTCCGCACTGTCGCTTGCTCCAAAAAGTGCGGGCATACGGTCTATCCGATGACATACGCGCTTGGATAGAAAGTTTTCTAGCAGAGAGAGAGCAGTATGCCGTTCTGAATGGGGTGACCTCAACAGAAATAAGCGTAACTTCAGGTGTACCTCAGGGCAGGGTAATAGGTGCGCTGTTTTTCTACGATTTACATAAACAATATCGTTGATGGTATTGATAGCTGCATTAGACCGTTTGCCGGTGATGCTGTAGTCTACAGGAAAGTAGTATCAGATGAAAGTTGTGAACAAATCAATGAGGATTTGCAGAAAATACATGCGTGGTGTAATGACTGGCAGTTATCCCTCAATATTAGTAAGTGTAACCTACTGCGTATAACAAGGCGAAAACCCCCATTAATGTACGAGTACAAAATAAACGCCCAGTCTTTCGAAGCTGTAACATCCGTCAAGTATCTGAATGTGACTATTCGAAATGATTTCAAATGGAATGATCAGATTACACAAGTAACGGGCAAGGCGAACTCTAGATTGTGGTTTATTGATAGAATCCTGAAGCGATGCAGTTCTTCAACAAAGGAAATTGCTTACAATACGTTAGTTCGTCCAGTCTTAGAGTATTGTTCGTGTGTATGAGACCCTGAGTTGGGTCTGATTCCAGAGATTGAGAGGGTCCAAAGAAGAGTGGCAGGATTCGTGACTGGTACATTTAGCCATCGCGAGAGCGTTACAAATCCCACAGAAAGTTTAAAGTGGGACACACTTGCAGATAGACGACGCGCTAAAATGATAGGGCTGCTCACAAAATTCTGAAATCCGATCTTCGCCGAGGATGTAGAGCATATTTTATTACCACCAACTTTCGAATCGCGCTATGATCACCATTCAACGATAAGGGAAATTACTTCGGCGCGAATTGTGCCCTCCGCCGCACGCCGCTTGGTGGCTAGCGGAGTATATATGTAGACGTACAAAGTGGCTTGCTGAGTATAGATGGAGTTGTAGCATCTTCCTAACACTTCTTGAACTTTTGTATTTCCACGGATTCTTTTGTAACAGAGTGCCAAAAAGATATTCGTGTCGAAAATGTTTCCTATTTCTATTTCCTTTAAGAGTGTGCATAAAGTGTGTTGTCCACACGCCAGGTTCAGCCATAGCAGGCTTGGTCGGTTGTGAAAGGCGAGCATAAGGTTTATGTTCAGTGCTACGTTCCATCCATGGGGCCATACTGCCGTACCACAATGGTCACTAATTTTGTCAGTTCAAAGTTTCCGGTAGACTGAAAACTACTTTAATCTAACATATATAGAGGACTGTTTTATACGTAATATTGCCAGAAAACACGAGAAAAACGAGACGTTTTGGTGGAATGCTCTTTACGTATCCCTGGCTTTTGGCTTTGACGTTGTTCTGTTGGGTGAAATATCCAATAGCTCTGAAGGTGGGCGAACTCTTTAAGAAAACTATCTAAATCAGAGACTGTGGGGGCAATTTCTGTAAGTGTTTTTAGATTACTCACAGTTTGAGAGGAATAATGACTGTTCGGCGATCGCATATACCAGTAGTAAACTAAATACGCAGGAGACTAGTCATTCGTCTGTATCACCAAATCATCCAAGAAACGCAGACAACGAACTTTCTGAATTTCCGTACTTAGTTAAATGCATTTATGAATGGAGTTAAGGTGATATAAAAGGTCCATTAATTTAAATTCTCCGTAAAAGCACCGTCCATATACATTCTAGATGCATTTGGTGTAATAGCGCTCTATACAGTCACTGTGTGAGGACTCTGTGTGAAAAGTGAATCTACATTGTGTAGTGAAGTGCACGACGACCGACCACAGGTCCAAATCTTTTTCGAATATTCACTTCGACGAAAAATTTTCAAAATAGGTGGCACAAATTTTTTTTTTTTTCGTTGGAATACACCGCCAACCACAATCTGACTATATTTTTGTATATTTTCTACGTACTATCTAGATTTCGGCTTTCACTTCGTTATCGAGTACAATGATCCCAGACAATTAACGTATTTTGCTGAGTACTGTGCAGGATGACATATTATTTCACACCATTTTTGAGTGCAATGTTCTGAGACTATACACATTACTTTGCTGTGGACTGCACAGAATGACGCACGCGCACACACACACACACACACACACACACACACACACACAGACACACACTGTTCATCCAGCACAGTTTAGAGAAAAGTGATGTCCATGGTCTAAGAACATTGCACTCAGTAATAATGTGAAGTAATATGTCTTCCTGCACAGTAAACAGCGAAATACAAATACGTTAATGGGCTAAAATCGTTGTACACGATAATGACTTAAAAGCCGAAATCTATAATATACACATGTAATATACAGTCAAATGGTGGTTTATTACTTCAAAAGATGTTGTATGACTGTGACTCATCTCCATCGGAAACTTTTTATGTGCTGCTCGGTTGCGTCCGAAACGTTGTAATGTATTCCTCGTAGTAAATAAACTTTCTTGTTGCTTGGTGGTAAACTACACTCTTCGCAGTACAGCTTAAGGGGGAAACGTGAATTCTGATTTATACTGGGTGGTTCATTGATAGTGACCGGGCCAAATATCTCACGAAATAAGCATCAAACGAAAAAACTACAAAGAACTAAACTCGTCTGGCTTGAAGGTGGAAACCAGATGGCGCTATGGTTCGCCCGCTAGATGGCGCTGCCATAGGTCAAACGGATATCAATTGCGTTTTTTGAAAATAGGAACCCACATTTTCATTACATATTCGTGTAGTACGTAAAGAAATATGAATGTTTTAGTTGGACCACTTTTTTCGCTTTGTGGCGCTGTAATGTCACACACGTACAAGTACGTGGTATCATGTAACATTCCGACGGTATTTGCTTCGTGATGCATTACCCGTGTTAAAATGGACGTTTACCAATTGCGGAAAAGGCCAATATCGTGTTGATGTATAGCTATTGTGATCAAAATGCCCATCGGGCGTGTGCTATGTCTGCTGCTCGGTATCCTGGACATCATCCAAGTGTTCGGACCGTTCGCCAGATAGTTACGTTATTTAAGGAAACAGGAAGTGTTCAGCCACATGTGAAAAGTCAACCACGACCTGAAACATATGAAGATACCCAAGTAGGTGTTTTAGCTGCTGTCGCGGCTAATCCGCAGATCAGTAGCAGACAAATTGGGCGAGAATCGGGAATCTCAAAAACGTCGGTGTTGCGAATGCTACATCAACATCGACTGCACCCGTGCCATATTTCTGTGCACCAGGAATTGCATGGCGAAGACTCTGAACGTCGTGTACAGTTCTGCCACTGGGAACAAGAGTAATTACGGGACGATGACAGATTTTTTGCACGCGTTCTATTTAGCGACGAAGCGTCATTCACCAACAGAGGTAACGAAACTGACATAATATGCTCTAATTGGCTACGGAAAATCCGCGATGGCTGCGACAAGTGGAACATAAGCGACCTTGGCGGGTTAATGTATGGTACAGCATTATGGGAGGAAGGATAATTGGCCCCCATTTCATCGATGGCAATATAAATGGTACAATGTATGCTGATTTCCTACGTAATGTTTTACCGATGTTACTACAAGATGTTTCACTGCATGACAGAATGGCGATGTACTTCCAACATGATGGATGTCAGGCACATATCTCGCGCGCGGTTGAAGCGGTATTGAATAGCATATTTCATGAAAGGTAGATTGGTCATCGAAGCACGTTTACCGGATCTGACGTTCGCGGATTTCTTTCTGTGCGGAAAGTTGAAGGATATTTGCTATCGTGATCCACCGACAACGCCTGAAAACATGCGTCAGCGCATTGTCAACGCATGTGAGTACATTACGGAAGGCGAAATACTCGCTGTTGAGAGGAATGTCGTCATACGTATTGCCAAATGCATTGAGGTTGACGGACATCATTTTGGGCATTCATTGCATTAATGTGGTATTTACAGGTAATCACGCTGTAACAGCATGCGTTCTCAGAAATGATAAGTTCACAAAGGTATTTTTATCACACTGGAACAACCGAAATAAAATGTTCAAACGTACCTACGTTCTGTATTTTAAATTAAAAATCTTACCTGTTATAACTGTTCGTCTAAAATTGTGAGCCATATGTTTGTGACTATTACAGCGCCATCTATCGCAAAACGAAAAAAGTGGTCCAAGTAAAACATTAATATTTCTTATGTAATACACGAATATGTAATAAAAATGGGGGTTCCTATTGAAAAAAAAAAACGCAGTTGATATCCGTTTGACCTCTGTCAGCGCCATCTAGCGGGCGAGCCATAGCGCCATCTGGTGTCCCCCTTCAAGCTAGACAAGTTTCGCTCTTTGTAGTTTTTTTCTTTTGACAGTTATTTCGTGAGATATTTGGCACGGTCCTGTATAACACTTGTTCGTAAGAGGGAGGATGTTATTTACCTCTGCTTTTCTAGGGAATTCGTCCCTGTGAGAAAGAGAACAGTTACAAACATTTCCTTAGACTGATATGTGTGTGGGATGAAATCAGTACGCTTCGTGGAGGTGTATTTGTAAACGCTTCTATTGTCTACATGCCGTGATATTCGCACGGAAAGGCGTCAAAGTCACAGCTCGACAAGAAGCAACTGTACGGCAGAGGGAACGGCAGGATACTGCCCGAGTTTGCGTGTTGCGAGTGACGCGCGGCCGGCGCTGCCACGCGCCTGCGACAGGCAGCCTCGCCACGCACAATGCGCCTACGCACGCAACTCCAGCCGGCAGCTCGCGAACCTCCCGTAATGAGCCAACTAGCCGTAGCCGTAGCCGTAGCCGCGGCACGGGCAAACTGCTTACGCGTTCAAGTTGGCCAGAAGTATCGCCGGGGCCGGGCGCCCCCACTTCGCGGTTCGAGACGCCGTGAGAACTCGCTGCCGAGTCAGCAGCTGGTAGGCAGGCGGTGCTAACAAGGAAGTGGACAATCAGCCGTCGGGGGTACTCGCGCCGTCTCGCCGCTCAATTAAGGCCTCGCAGCCGTGCCGCGCCACAGCACCGCGGCGGTGCAGCGTCGCAGCGGGCGGCACTACTGCGCTCTCGACGGGGGGGAATAGCGGAGGCGGCTGCCTGCATCTGAAGGGCGCGGGCAACCGCGAGTTCTCCGCCGTAGAGTTTCGGTCCACAGTAATCATAGCTGAATAAATAATACCGCAAAACTGATTGTGTGTCGGTTTGGCGACTAAGTTCAAAACCCTGTGCAGGGACAGTACAATTTTTAATCATTTATGTATTGCTTATTTAGCGTGACATTTGGGGAGCAAAATAACTGATGATGGTCGAAGTAGAGAGGATATAAAATGTAGACTGGCAATGGCAAGGAAAGCGTTTCTGAAGAAGAGAAATTTGTTAACATCGAGTATAGATTTAAGTGTCAGGAAGTCGTTTCTGAAATTATTTGTATGGAGTGTAGCCATGTATGCAAGTGAAACATGGACGATAAATAGTTTGGACAAGAAGAGAATAGAAGCTTTTGAAATGTGG
This sequence comes from Schistocerca piceifrons, assembly GCF_021461385.2. NCBI lineage: Eukaryota > Metazoa > Arthropoda > Insecta > Orthoptera > Acrididae > Schistocerca > Schistocerca piceifrons. The sequence goes on from NC_060139.1 coordinate 408,374,733, forward strand.
TGTTACAGAAGAATGCTGAAGATTAGATGGGTAGATCACGTAACTAATGAGGAGGCATTGAATAGAATTTGGGAGAAGAGAAGTTAGTGGCACAACTTGACTAGAAGAAGGGACCGATTGATAGGACATATTCTGAGGCATCAAGGAATCACCAATTTAGCACTGGATGGCAGCCTGGAGGGTAAAAATCGTAGAGGGTGACCAAGAGATGAACACACTAAACAAATTCATAAGGATGTAGGTTGCAGTAGGTATTGGGAGATGAAGAACCTTGCACAGGACAGAGTAGCATGGAGAGCTGCATCAAACCAGCCTCTGGACTGAAGACCACAACAACAACATTTAGCCTGACATGATTGGGGCCTTAGCGCCCTCTCTTGCTTGTGATCAAGAGCAACACGTAATAAAAATGCACTACAGTGACAAAAGTCGTGGGATACAGATATGCAGAAACACAGATGGCGGCAATACCGCATACACAAGATATAAAAGGGCGATGTATTCGTGGAGCTGTCGCCATTACTCAGGTGATTCATGTGACAAGGTTTACGAATTGATCATGGCTGCACGACGGAAATTAACAGACTCTGGACGTGGAATTGTAGTTCGAGCTAGATGCATGTGACATTACATTTCGCAAATCTTTAGGGAGTTCAATATTCTGAGATCCACAGTGTTAAGAGTGTGCCGAGAACACCAAAATTCAGGCATTACTTCTTACCACGGACAATGCAGTGGCCGACGGTATTCATTTAACGACCGAGAGCAGCACCGTTCACGTAGAGTTCTTTCACGAAGAGTTGTCAGTGCTGACAAACAAACAACACTGTGTGTATTAAACACATAAAACAACGTGAGAAGTACAACGAAAGTATCCGTTAGTACAGTGATGCGAAAATTAGCATTAATCGGCTATGGCAGCAGACGACCGCCATTAGTCCCTTTGCTAACAGCACGACATTGCCTGTAGCGCCTCTCCTGAACCCGCGACCATATCGTTTGGACTCTAGAAGACTGTAAGACTTTGGCCTGGTCAAATAAGTCCCGACTTCAGTTGGTAAGTGCTAATGGTAGGGTTCAAGTGTGACAAAGACCCCACGAAGTCATGTGCCCAAACTGGTGTTGGCTCCATGATGGTGTGAGCTGTGTTAATATGGAATAGACTGGGTTCTCCGGTCAAATTGAACCTATCATTGACTAGAAATGGATATTTTTGGCTACCTGGAGACCATCTGCAGCTGTGCTTCGATTTCATATTACCAAACCACTATTGAATTTTTATGGATGATAGTGCACCATGTAACCGTGTCACAGTTGTCGCGTTTGGTCTCAAACATTCTAGACAATTCGAGCGAATGATTTGTTTACCCAGATAGCCCGACGCGAATCCCATCGAACATTTATGGAACATAATCCAGAGGTCAGTTCATGCACAGCATCCTGCACCCACAACGCTTTCGGAATTTTGGACGGCTGTAAAGAAAGCATGGCGCAATATTTCTGCAAGGTACTTCCAACAACTTGTTGAGTCCACGTACGACGTGTTCTACAATACGGCAGTGGAAAGGAGGTCCGACATGACATTAGGACGTATTTCATGACCTTTATCATCTTATTGAATTACAAGACCTTCCCAAAAACAATAATGATAACGGTAATAATACCCATAGTAATAATCATAATTGACACTAATAATAACATTAACAATAGTAAATGGCATTAATAATGAGATGAGCTAAGCAGGTCTGAAGTATAATGGATAAAGGAAGAGGAGATGATTGAAATGAGAGTAACAGTGGTCGTTAGGAAAGAACAGGCTGGGCTGTATGTAGACCAGTCTGCAGACTAGGGGTAGGGAAAAGTACCCGGGGAGGGGGGGGGGGGGGGAGCTGACGAAAATGAGTTGCACATATTGTAGGGCAGTTAGCTATTGTGACAGATCATGCACCATTAGGTGTCTTTTGATATTTTTATGGAATTTAATTCCTCATATATTTCGAGTAGATTGTTCCGAAGTCGGGTTCCTGATACAGAAAGTCATTTAGAAAGCATGACAGTGTTATGTGATGGTACAGAGAGAAGTTTTCTTTATTGAGATCCAGTACATCTGCTATGCTGTTCAGACAGTAGAGTAAGAGTTGAAGATCAATAAGAGAGTGTGCAATGATTGAGAAGACGACAGAGCGAACACAGAGTATGATAGTCTGCACGTTTGTGGGCACGCAGCCTTGATAATTGTTCCTAGGCTGGTGTGATGTAGTTGAAAAAGCATACGTCACAAATGTTTCGTACTCAAGCATTCGTGGCCCATTCCAGACAGCATGAGCTCTCGTCCTGAAGTCCTTGGAGAAATACATCACCGTAGTCAACTATGAACAGTATTAGTGTTTCTCAGAGTTGTCATTCTTCGTTAGATTTCTCTCTGTGTTGGTAGGCAGCTCTTGAGTCAGAACTTCAGTTTGTGGCTATGGACAGCGTTTCATAGTATGACATTTTCTCCTAGAAAGAAACACTTAGTTGAAAGTAGGGTATGAATATGGAGATTTGTTTTTAAGACAGCTGCCATCCGCGGCTTCATTCGTCGACCCTCTGCTGATCTTCCTGTATTTCGCCGGTATCCTGATGTTACATCCTCCCTAAATACAACTGGAGCCTCATGTATCTTTCAGCTGCCTTGCTAGATCCAATCTGCTGAAAATCTGGAAGTAGGAATTGCTAGTTTAAAATCTGGGCTTATCGATTGGTGGTTTAAAAACTTTCAGGAGAAAGACCTAAGAGATGGGACATAAAAGAAGAGAAACAAAACTAAATCACATGCATTTTCGATCACTAGGTGACTATTTCTTTACATATATTATGAACAACGCCAGCCCCCGGGGCCGAGCAGTTCTAGGCGCTTCAGTCTGGAACCGTGGCCGAGTGTTTTCGAAATGATGTGCGCTGATTCTCTCTTCAGTTCATCGGCTGGTCGTATTAAAAATTTCTTGGTTACCGCCAACAATGCATTCAGTAAATCATTTTGGAACTTTCCTAAAGTTCCAAAACAGTTCTGAAACTCGACGAGTTTGAAATGAATACGCATTATACTACAGATTGTTAGCAGTGCTCAAGAATCGTTATATTTGTCTTCCCGCTTAAGGCTTACCTGGAACGGGTCATGAGGACCCTAAAAATCGGGTATTTCGCTAAATTCTGGACATCCGGCAGCACTTACTTCCGAGGATCAAATTACGCGATCTTTATTTCTTGTACAGTTACGCGTAAATTACACATTTTTATATTACTGAAGAAAAAAATAGCAAGGAGCCACAATTTTCCAAGGAATTATTTATTTTACCGTCACTAATTTCAGGTCGAGAACCTCAGACAAATGGCGGCCAGGATTTCGCGAACACATTTCACAATTTCGCCCTATAATATAACGGGATGTTCTTGATTTTATGGTTTACATAACCTTTTGCATTGTACGATAGGTCTGTACGTTTCAACTAATTGAGGAAAAGTTTTTTTATGTTTTGCGGCATAGAGGTCTGATTCATTCAAGTGAGGGTTGCTGAACCATAAGTTAGATTATACACAAGATGACGGACACGTTTACATCTGACGTTGCGTCAGGTAGTGGTATGGACGGCTGTATCAAAGAACATGGGACAGCAACTGAACACTTCTACAACTATGACGTCTATTATTGTGAAGATTATTGATCTTGGCACAGGCCGTGATGAAAGATATACATACAATTTCTTAAATTAGTGGCAATGGCCAATGAAAATTAGTTTGAAAGATAACCAAACATTATCTTAGTGTTATGTATTTATAGCTCTGCAAAGATGCGTTGGTCCACAACCGTTGTAGCTGGTCCTCAATTTCCAGGATATTCTGCTCAGGGACTGAGTTCTCGTCTCAACGGATAACATATACCGGAGTCAGATTGACTGATCTTGGTTTCCAAGGGAGTACCTCAATATCAGGCAGGAGATTCATCGTGACACATATCGAGTACAGACGAACGTTGTCTGTTGACCGTCTTATAATATGTACAGTCTTAAAGTATGTAACATAATGAAGATGCAAGATGTCTGTGACGAGCAACTGTGCTGTCAGAATTCCCTGAACCATTGACAGAGGATATCCCAAGATATCCGACGACATCACACACACCAACACAGTGGATAGCACCGGTTTGTATCTACAAATTATTGACAGAATTTCTGCTCTACCGTCCGCATCGCTGTGCTGGCAGTTTATGGTCATCGAGACAGAGCAGAACCGAGATTCTCCGCTGAAATTGATGCGGGTTTTCTCGTCAACAGTCCATGCGATCCGTGTGTGACATTACTCCATAGGCAGTCATCTGTATTGTCATGCCAAAGTCTACGTACTTAATGGAAGGCGATTCAGCAGCTTTACTTCTGCTAGTCTGCAACCAACGGCACTGGATGACATTACCTGTTGTAGTGAGTCCAGTGCTTTAGCTGAAAATCAGGTTTATATATGATTAGTGTGCAATAGTGGAATCAACCATACGTGTTCTCAGAGTTGGTCGGCCAGAAATTTGACGACGTTTGTGATACCCCCTACTTCCCCATTCATGTCATCGTTGGGCAAGGGTCACATTCATAAGCCTGTGATATCTGCAGAAGGCTCAGTTCACCTAGCCGCCCATATATAGACCCACAATAACGCATTTCTCTAACTATGTTACTTTCTTATAACATTGTCTCACATGTGATTTCACAGTCGTTTAACATACTGTTCGTTCATTACACACTGTCAGATCTGATTATGTGGTGATAAAGCGATAGAGAGGTGGAGTGTCACATAAACGCCTGATACTGGCTCAACAGAATTCACACAAAACAGAACAGTGTGTTCTTTGAAAGACTAATATTTTATCCGGTGAGATGATTCTGCCTGTCGATATAATTTCATTAATGAACCACGTCAGTAAATGCAAACATGTCGTTAGCAAACACAATACGAGGTAGTTTCCTACATTGTGTTACTGTTTATATCTATAGAGAACAAATGCGTTTGTATCACGATCAAATTGTGTACACCCATCTATAGTTATACATAAATCCCCGAGACCGGAAGTTTTAAAAGAGATCACAGTTATCTAGAGTAGATTCTCACTAGTATTTACAAATCACTGTGTAATTCTTTCGCTGTATCTCCAAACAATGGTGCGCCTTGAGTGTTTTAATGATTCTGGAATTGCAACTCTATGATGCTCCGCCAAATTGGTAGCACTTCCGTATACAAACTTTTAGATTTTAGGCGTTGTTCTTTATCAGACAATAAAAGCTGTGTCTACTCTTTTGTTGATTTCGTATGCTATCCATTTAATTCTTTGTTCAGCTGACCAAAAGATAATAACTTGTGAACTATTTTTTAAAATTACGTTTTTGATTTGCCAAATTTTATCTTACAATGTGTTTATAGGACCTAATTTTAGTTTCACTGTGATCGAAATTCAGGCCAAATTTCACTCCTCTTCTATTATAGCCTTTCATATGTTTGTAAGCTGAGTTCAACTGAAAATGCCCTCTCATATATATATATGATGACGCTATACTGCTACAAAGGTTATAGAGGATAATTATCAGTGAAGAATAGGGGTTCCTTACTTTCCCGCACCATAATTATTATAGGCATGAATAGACATTTAACAGTCCTCCACGAAAGTATGAAGTTCTAGTTAGCTAATGGTTTAACATTTACTACGTATAACTAACTCAGTTTGTAGATAAGGTACGTGCTTTAGGCATACTTGGCCCAACCTGTTGTCATAGCTTTTCTATTGACAAATCTAAATATCCAGACACAAAGCATTCACCTTACTTAAAGAGTGACGAGCTACCAGCGCGAACTTACATTCTGTTTTTACAGATTACGCAAAGAAAATAGGCGAAGTGGATTGCTCACTGTACTATTTGAAATACACTCCTGGAAATGGAAAAAAGAACACATTGACACCGGTGTGTCAGACCCACCATACTTGCTCCGGACACTGCGAGAGGACTGTACAAGCAATGATCACACGCACGGCACAGCGGACACACCAGGAACCGCGGTGTTGGCCGTCGAATGGCGCTAGCTGCGCAGCATTTGTGCACCGCCGCCGTCAGTGTCAGCCAGTGTGCCGTGGCATACGGAGCTCCATCGCAGTCTTTAACACTGGTAGCATGCCGCGACAGTGTGGACGTGAACCGTATGTGCAGTTGACGGACTTTGAGCGAGGGCGTAGAGTGGGCATGCGGGAGGCCGGGTGGACGTACCGCCGAATTGCTCAACACGTGGGGCGTGAGGTCTCCACAGTACATCGATGTTGTCGCCAGTGGTCGGCGGAAGGTGCACGAGCCCGTCGACCTGGGACCGGACCGCAGCGACGCACGGATGCACGCCAAGACCGTAGGATCCTACGCAGTGCCGTAGGGGACCGCACTGCCACTTCCCAGCAAATTAGGGACACTGTTGCTCCTGGGGTATCGGCGAGGACCATTCGCAACCGTCTCGATGAAGCTGGGCTACGGTCCCGCACACCATTAGGCCGTCTTCCGCTCACGCCCCAACATCGTGCAGCCCGCCTCCAGTGGTGTCGCGACAGGGGTGAATGGAGGGATGAATGGAGACATGTCGTCTTCAGCGATGAGAGTCGCTTCTGCCTTGGTGCCAATGATGGTCGTATGCGTGTTTGGCGCCGTGCAGGTGAGCGCCACAATCAGGACTGCATACGACCGAGGCACACAGGGCCAACACCCGGCATCATGGTGTGGGGAGCGATCTCCTACACTGGCCGTACACCACTGGTGATCGTCGAGGGGACACTGAATAGTGCACGGTACATCCAAACCGTCATCGAACCCATCGTTCTACCATTCCTAGACCGGCAAGGGAACTTGCTGTTCCAACAGGACAATGCACGTCCGCATGTATCCCGTGCCACCCAACGTGCTCTAGAAGGTGTAAGTCAACTACCCTGGCCAGCAAGATCTCCGGATCTGTCCCCCATTGAGCATGTTTGGGATTGGATGAAGCGTCGTCTCACGCGGTCTGCACGTCCAGCACGAACGCTGGTCCAACTGAGGCGCCAGGTGGAAATGGCATGGCAAGCCGTTCCACAGGACTACATCCAGCATCTCTACGATCGTCTCCATGGGAGAATAGCAGCCTGCATTGCTGCGAAAGGTGGATATACACTGTACTAGTGCCGACATTGTGCATGCTCTGTTGCCTGTGTCTATGTGCCTGTGGTTCTGTCAGTGTGATCATGTGATGTATCTGACCCCAGGAATGTGTCAATAAAGTTTCCCCTTCCTGGGGCAATGAATTCACGGTGTTCTTATTTCAATTTCCAGGAGTGTATATATATTGATTTCAATGGTGGTTCAGGAAAATTTCTGTCTTTTCTTTAGGTGAAATGAACATTATATGAAATATGTAAATAAGAACTGAAGTGCTGCTCGACCGGTATGAGTTCAGGATTTGAAAGTAATGACAAGGAATCACGAATAACTCTTGGAACTTTTGAGCAGAAAGATAATATGTAATTTCATTCAGAACATAGTCATGCCACCATGACGTACACAATATACCTGTTTGTAACATGTTGTTCTAAGGGTCACTACTCTAGGAATACGTGAGCAAAAGATTACATACATCTGAAAATATTAAAAGAAGCTCACTAAACTGTAACTTGAATAGTTCCAATGCACTAACATTTGTATTTATTAACAAAATCTCGAACGTGTATCGTGCTTCAAAAGTCAGCTGTCTTACACTACGACGAACTTAACGTCTCAACAAAGAAAACTTTCGATAAAGCTCTGAAAATGGTGTGAACATCGCCATGCCACGCCTTGCAACACTAACCAGAAATTCGACAAACATTAATAGCACACAATCTGAGAATGGAAAACAGACTCTAACTTTATTTTACTTAAATCCTACTTAAACATAAGGCGTATTAACACACGCCTAACGAGATTCTGCGTTGTCCAGTCTAAAAGAAATGTTTTGTACTACCTATACATACTGCATGGAGTTCATGAAAGTTGTGAGTTTGATGGACAAGTTACTTGTTGTAGTTTATCTGTACAAGAAGCAAGCAGTATACTACCATCATCAGCATGAAGGTCACTGAACTATGTTCCTTTATCATACATTCCTTACCCTTTCCCGTTTAGAGGTCTGAAACCTTCTTTCAGTATATTATTTGACAAAGTGTGGTTTTAGCACTTGTTTCCTCGGTTTTCACCGATACTCTGTATGCCAAACCTTGTAACTGCCGATTTCGCAACATTGTGTGCAAGTAATTTGCATAGCGCAAAGAATAAGTAAATTCAGCAAGACGTCAGTAGTACCAGAATATTCTTTCTGTAGCTTCACTAAGGCACCGATGTTTTGTTCTAATCCCAGTCCTTGAAGCTAACGACATACCTCTGTTTCGAGATTACTATAAGCCTGCTCATATCCTAAGAGCCAGCTAAAAGAAAGCAGTTATGTCATACACGCCATGTACTTGAAGATTGCTGTATCCTGGTATACCCTAATGGTCAGGCAAGACAAGGCAGTTATGAATTACAGCTATACCAAGTTCAACGTGATAAATTGGTTTTTAATGCTTATTAAGAGCCGCCACTACGCTGGGAAACAGTGATATTCATTGATAGTGAGGACATCTTCAGCAAGATGACATCGTAGTATACACAGATTACGTGAACCACAAATGAACGTTTGATAGCTTGTAGCTGCATCAAGTTATGAAGGACTTCTAAAATTTATACCTTTATGGAAAAAGCAGTCTTGAAAGTCGATTCTAACTTATTTCGTTATTAAGAAAATATTCATAATGACCTACTAATAAACGGGAACTAACGTAGTCATTCAGGATGGAGGTTATCTCGTTGAAGCTTCCGCGGCTGACCTTGATTCTTCAGTAAGCTGTCTTAGTACCCATAGCGCAGAACTTTATCAAACCCGCGTTCATTGGAGACTCTTTGATAGGCAGAACCATCACTAACGACCAGGCAAGACACAACCATGTCAATAATAACTCGCATATCCCCTAGATCCATCTCTTGAGCTTGCTGAATCCTTTGACCGTGGTGAGTGTTGACAGCGTGACACATAAACAGTGTGTCACATTCGTCTGGACACTTTCAAACATTCTGATCCACTTGCAGACACTTTTAAGGGACATTGCTCTGTCCCTGGACTGATTTTAGACCCTTACGTCCCTTTCGACCAAACATGTCGGATCACTAGTTTTTACTGTGTCGCTGACAGTAAGCAACGAAAGTCACGTATGTGACTGCAGTGGTGCCAACAGGAAGTCTAAAGTTTTATTATGACGAAAGTTTTGAAAAATCTTACCCTTCTGCATATTTGCACAGTAACAGTCAGTCCTAATAATTTTTCTCATAAATTCCCCAAATTATTATTTATTTTGGTACTTATTTGCACAAAACAGAGTTATCAAATAATTTATATTTTGAAATGCAAGTACAAGGTGCGGCAAAGAAATTTTACGATTTCAGTGGGGCGATGTGTAAGGAATCGTGGTAAGCTGAGGATTGGGAAGGTCTCATTCAAAGTGGTGGGTCGGGAAGTTTGTAGCGAAGCTTATCTCAGTAGCGACGATGATTTGTTGGAAAGATGAGGGATCTTTTTTTGGAGCGACCTACTTGTCTGCTGAGCTGCATGCATTTTCTGTGTACTGCAATATTCTTGTCCTAAGTGTGGATGGACACTTGTGGGGCAGCTACAAATGTGCAAAGAAGAATGACGTTACTAGGTGCAGCCTGCATTACATGCATGTTTTTGTGATACCAATAAACATATAGTCTTACCAGATTGTAGTTTTGGTCGTTTCACAGCGTGCACCATCCCCAGCCCTGTAGACATCAGTTAGTTATAAGAACCCATGCTATTGGTGAATAAGGACAACGTGTCTTAGCGTGTCGTGGCAAATCGGGTGCGCTTACATTACGGGCACCGGGCTACAAGTATTCTCGTGATTGCGCACGCTTTGAGCCCAGTTATCACAATTTTGCCAGACCGCTCACAAACAGGGCACACCTGACTCAAAGAAGTGAGGAGTCTCTGCTGATACCGATCTGTTACATTGTTCTGTGGTACTAGAGTACGAATATACTGTGCACTATGGTATTAATGCATTAATGAAGCGATGTGTGAAGTCTGTGAAACTACTGTAGAGCCTCTTACAGGATTTACCTAAGCATTTGACTGCTCCACATTACCCAAAAACGATCCCTACCACCCGCTTCAGTCATCATGTATCGCTTAAATTTTTTAGATATGATTGAATACCTAAGTCAGTGTGCTACTAAGCAGTGAATTCCGATATTTATACTGAGTAGAAATGACCTCTCACCCCTTGAACTATCGGCTTTTTCAGTAAGTTACGATTTTTATATTGAGTGTAAATGATCTCTCACCCCTTAAACTACGGTCATTCCAGTACTAAAGGAGACTATGGAGAAATTTAGAAAGAGAATTACAGTTGAAGACGAAGAAAAGGTTATTGTAGAAAATATTGGACAGAATGGAATAGAAGTATATCAGGCAATATTGGGGGAATTAAAATAGGATAAGAAACACGCAAAGTAATGGATGAATTTTACGATTTGGACAGAAGTGGAAGGATATAAAATGCACAAGCCATTCCAAGAATATCATTTCTGAAAACGGCAGTTAGGTTAAAACTGAGTTTATATTTTAGTGCTAGGAATATCCTTGTAGCAAAATGAAACATGGACTATAAACAGCGCAAACTAGAAACACAACAGACGGAATCGGATTGCAGTGTTACAGAACATGGATACCGAATACGTGATTCTGAGTTACCGAACTGAAGCCGGCTGCAGTGGCCGAGCTGTTCTAGGCGCTTTAGTGTGGAACCGCGCGACCGCTACTGTCGCAGGTTCGAATCCTGCCTCGGGCATGGATGTGTGTGTTGTCTTTAGATTAGTTAGGTTTAAGTAGTTCTGAGTTCTAGGGGACTGATGACCATAGATGTTAAGTCCCATTTTTGAATCTTAATAGACTGGGGTGACAAAAATTACAGGATACCTCCTAACATCGCGTCGGAGCACCTTTTGCCTGGTGTAGTGTTGCAGTTAGACGTGTCATGGAATCCACACGAAGTTGGCAGTCAGTTGCAGAAATACAGAGCCCTGTTTCCACTGTACCCGTCTATAATTGTGAAATGTTCTCGGTGCAGGATTTTATGCACGAACTGACCTCTCGATTATGTCCCATGTCGAGTAAACTGGGTGGTCAAATCATTTGCTCTAACTGCCCACAATAAAAACTAATCGTGAACAATAATAGTGGTGCATTGTCATCCATAAGAATTCCTTCGTCGTTTTGGAATAGGGAGTCCACGAATGGCAGCAAATAGTCTACAGGTATACGCAAACAATCATTTCCTGTCAAAGATCGGTCAACTAGAGGATTTCGTCCATTCCATGTAAACACAGCCCATACCATTACGAGGCCACCACCATCTTGCACAATGCCTCTTCCACAACTTGAGTCCACGGCTTCGTGGGGTCTGCGTGACACTCTAACACTGCCAACAGCTCGGGGCACGGTTTTCTAGTCATCTGGATCCAACCAATGTGGTCACGAGTCCAGGAGAGGCCCTGCAAGCGATGCCGCTAGCAAAGGCACTCGAGTCGGTCGTCTGCTGCCATAGCCCATTAACGCCAAATTTCTCCGCTCTATCCTAACATATACGTTAGTCGTACGTCCCACATTGACTTCTGCGATTATTTCACGCAGTGTTACTTGTCTGTTAGCACTGGCAATTTTAAGCAAGCGGTACTGCTGTCAGTCGTTATGTGAAGACCGTCGGTCACTGTGTTGTCCTTTGGGAGAGGTAATCCCTGAAATGTGGTATTCTCGGCGCGCCCATGACGTTGTCGATCTCGGAATACTGCAATACCCAACTATTTCCGAAATGGAATGTACCATGCGTCTAGCCCGAACTACAATCCTGCTTTCAAAGTCTGTTAGTTCCCGTCGTGGGGCCATAAGCACGTCAGACATCTTTTCACTTAAGTCACCCGAGTACAAATTACAGTCCGCCAGAACACTGTCGTTATCTTGTGTACGCGATACTACTGCCATCTGTGCATATCGCTATCCCATGACTTTTGTCGCCTCAGTTTAAGGTAATAGGGGGATGTGTGCGTGATGATGGGGTGAAACTGTAGTGGGAGAAAACAGTAAGCAGTCTCGAATGTATGTAGGTTGCAGTAGCTATGCAGAGATGAAGAGTCTTGCGCACAACAGCTGTATCACAGAACTTCGATCCTGAGAACGCAGCTCCCACATCAATAATGACCACTCAACATAATATCGTTGCAGTACAGCTGCATTACAATCTCTGGCTCTGTCCACCTGAGGCGCAACCCCGGCCGGCCTTTTATTTTCTATATTGGGAGCCCACAGGCCGGTCAAGGGCAGGCGCCGCCGCGCGTGCGCAGTGAGCCGCCGCTCGACTGACGCCTGCCCCGCCCACGCCGTACGGCTGCGTCCGGAGTCAGTGACGGGCGGGTTGCGGATGCTCGCACGTGTCTGGGCCAGCGCCACGTGACGTCGCCATACCAGCAAGCCAAGCCGCGTGTCTGCCCGCAGCTAACAGGTGGTTGTCCAGCGTTCGCCTGCAACCTGCTACCTTTCCATGCACGCAGCTCATCACCTCCGTAAATAAGGGCATGCAGTGTGTACAGTACACAAAACTTTAATGTATCTTATTGAATGGGAATAACACTGGAAGAACATACATTGGCCATATATACATTCCTAACCCCGATGAAAGTGATGCAGGGTTTTCCTCTTTGATTGTAAACAAGTTTTAGAACAAACAGCCTTATAAACGAAACACAACGAAAAAATATATCATAACTAAACTTTTGAACAACGTCAGTTACACATTCCTGCATTTCAATGGGCACAAAAGCTTTATTAAAGGATGCATGAGCCTACAAGCGATTAATTAATAGAAAAATGGTGCTGATGTGTTGCTCTAAACATTCAATACTGATATATTCTGTGCTTGGTGTATTTCAAAATATCTTTAACAAATGCGATAAGTTAAAAATTGTTGCAGATTAATTCTTACAATATAGTGTAACAACAATTCTTAGAATACAGTCAGCAACACAGCCAGATACATTTAATAATACTGTTTATTAAGAACAAATAGCAACGAACTGGCAGTTTCGCCGGCAGAAAATGGTTCATGGCTAAAATTACGTTTTGCCAGGCTTACACATTCGATGTCCGCTGATTTTCATTCCGGCGAAAGTTCCGTGGGGCAGTGGTGCCTACAGAAAAAGCCGTACAAGAAAAAAGACTGGTTTAGCGCAAACGGATAAACAGTCAATTAAAACAAAATAAATAACTCTCTAAGAAGAGAGCTCCATTATTTTTTTCTGTTCCATCCAAAATCCTTCTTTATATTGCACTATTCAGTGTTTTCGAATGAGGAGGTACATACATTTAAAATAGCTCGCTTCTTACGTTAGAAAGCTGTTTCCGTTTTTTTAGTTCTTTGCTGAGTCCATTTAGAGTAAAGTATTCCTTTTCTTACACCTTCTCCTGCTATAGGGCACCACAACAGGGAGGAAATTTCACCATGATGAAAATCAGCTGCCACTAATCATGCATCATAAACTTTATATAAACGTGAACTATTTTCTGATGATGAACATGTCGTTCGAAAACGGAAATGCATCAATTTCATCTTAATAAATAGCGTCATTAACAGTGGATGGTTGCTATCTTTACTGTATTGTGAGAATTAACTTTTATTTTCATATTGACTCAGTCCTATTACATCAATATTCATAAAAATCACAATAGTTATTACGTTTCTTGTGTCTTTCCTCAACTGGAACATAAATGAAAACACTGAAACACCCTTTTCCCCTTATTGGTTATTCACCTGCATGCAGAGTATAATTTATAAATAATGACTTGTAGTTATGGTACAAGCAATAGTAGGAGAACGTCAGCCACAAATCATGCATAAATATTTTTTGCGAAGTGTATGGACCGTTTCCGCGAAAAAGCATATGCCTTACGCAGTTCACTTGTTGGCATAACAATGGCTTTCCATCTCTTCTGTGTGCACCCTGGTGTGGATTTGAGAAAATAAGGTAATATTAAAATGTCAACGACGTGTCAATGTCGGATCATAAATAGTTTCCGAGATCTAGTCACTTTGAATGCACTCCTTCCTGACTGTTTTGGAAGATTTGTACGTTCTCCCGTTACTTTCATGGTTATCCGATCTCTTTCCTGCAGGTGCAAAACGCACATGGGTCTGCGAAGTGGAAAGGCACCGAGGAATCATGATTTCACATCTATTGTACTTTGGGCTGCCGTGGAAGTGGGTTTCCGTGAGATTTAGCGAAGTCTGCGTATTACTGATGAACCTCGTCGTACGACCACCGTAGTTTTTTAGGTGTCAGGTTAAGCAACTTGTTGTTTACGAGCGTGTCTGTTTCTGCACTCTGTCCAACCCCCTTTCCATCACTTCATTTTGGTGAAGAATTTGCTCCACAACACATAACAGGTTTGTTTCCCTCAAAGTCTTTAATTATATTTATTTCGCTTTTTTATAACATGTCTTTCAACGTCTTCTTCCACGCTCAACAAACAATTGAAATATTTTCTTCAAATAAAAACAGGAAAACAAGAAATCAAGTTTTCATGTAGTTCTTCAATTGCCTACGGAAATCCGTTTTCAATTAGCATGGGCTCATCGTAATGTCCATAAATGTACCTACGTCATATGAAACATAGAGAAGAGGTAGACTAAACTATATTCGAAATGTTTACAACGTAGCACACTCCACGTCAGCTCCCCACCATCTTTTGATACAGTAAAAGTATTAATCTTCTTCGGCTTGTCCCGGCGGAGGTTCGAGTTCTCCCTCGGGCATGGGTGTGTGTGTTTGTCCTTAGGATAATTTAGGTTAAGTAGTGTGTAAGCTTAGGGACTGATGACCTTAGCAGTTAAGTCCCGTAAGATTTCGCATACACATATTAATCTACTTGTAAGAATTCGTTCCTACGAGACTGTTGCTAGGATCTCGCTCGAGGCGCAGAACTGAAGAAACGGAAAGGCCAAATTATCATTTGTCGTTGTAGACCAATATTTGCATCGACATATTTATTCTTTACTGTGATGTGAACGGCAGTATAAATTTTACGGAGCATTATTCTATTATCTCTTTTCGAGTCAACACAGAGCTGAAATCTAGAGAGTATAACTAAACGTATTTGTTTTGTAAATAAGTATGCTAGTACCATCAGAAAATTTTAGGGCATGCAAGGTGTCACTAGAAACGTCCAGCATCCATGTAAATCTGAATTTTTGTGCTAAAAATGCCCTTAGCAATAAAATTTTGCTTTGGCGGTGATTTTATTGTAGATTTCAACTAAAAAATTGTCCAACAAGTAATAAGATTCTTTAGATATGAATATCTTCCTCACGAACGATCTATGATGTTTTGTGCAAAAGGTCTGTTTTTACCCTGCTTTCGTACATAAAATGCGACCTTGCAATAGTTACCGATGAAGTATTGCTTAGTATCAGCTTTACACGGACTCGGAGTATATGATTTTACCATTATACTACCTCGCATATAGCTCCATGATATTTTTGTGAATTGGCACGCTTTAGCCGGCGTCCAAACGACTACGGGGTTTAGAATCTGCCTAACATAACAACATATATAATGAGTAAACATGCAAACTTTTACCTGAAAGCTAACTGCAGTATGAAATTTCCCTACATTATCAATACTTCATCTGGACTGACATTATTTCTGCGTTAAACTAATTCTGATAGAAAGCTGCCATGGAAACAGCATCACTGAGAAGATCTTGCAACACTGTACAATGTTCTGTGATATTTGTTCAGTCACTAAGAACATTAAAGGAAGAGTTCTTCCTTAGAGTTTAATATCTCTTCTACAACGAAGCACTAGCAGCAGAGGAGGAGCTACTACACAACCAATACATGGAAGGTGAGGTTCCTGTAACACTTACGTGGAACACGCGGAAATAGTACATACATCCATGCTGGATAACGTCCGTTCGTACAACGTAACGTGTGGTGTTATTATTATCACGATGTCAACGTTTTATTCACATTCGGAGCGTTATGTGCTATATGTTCGTCCTATCTTTAGCCAATTTTCAATTTTCCAAAGTTGATAATGCTCACAATCGAAGAGTGTATATAATGATACCGAACAGTTGTCAACTATAAATCCCACTGGAGAAATAATTCCGTATTCGCTGTATAGTGATCGAACTTTTATGGAAAGTGCGAACTCTGTAGGGGATAGTGGATATATATATATATATATATATATATATATATATATATATATATATATATATATATATAATTAATTTAAATCAACCCCAAAGAAAACCTTGTAGCGTATATATATATATATATATATATATATATATTTGTTTATATATTATACATTACTACACATTGATCTTGCCAAAAGCCGAGAAGCGATTCTTCTTAGTGTTGTAGCTCTCTGGGGCACTCTGGGATGCTCTCTGGGGTACTGTGGGATGTTCTCTGGGGCACTGTGGGATGCTTTGTGACTGTCTTTTTTATATCTCTGTTCACTCTCTCATTAGTTAGGGTTTACTTTTTGATCCTTTATATCTTATGTTTTATTTCATTGTTCAGTATAAAGTAGCGAACCATCCATATCTATCTCATAAGATTTTTTTTTATGTCTACCTCTACTTTGATTTTAAGTTCTTATCCTTTAGATCTTTAAATTAATTATTTATTAATTATAATGTATGTGTGGGTTGCAGGGGTTCCGACCCCTGGGGAATTGGGTGGGTGTTCATGCATAGCTGTGTGGACTTAGCCGCTGCAACTACGTAACGACGTCGGGGAGGCACGCCAGTCGCTGGAGGGGAAGTTGGTGGGGGGAATCGCGCTATAGTTTTAACTAAGCGCGATCCGCTGGAAAGACCTGCTTCCGGCTTCATATATATATATATATATATATATATATATATATATATATATATATATATATTCTCTGGGGTCGATGTAAATTTCTTTCATATAGAGTAATTTATCATCGTTGTTACCCAGTAACAACACTCACTAAATTGAATTAAGCCATCATTCTTTCCACATTTTGTTATGACAATGAAGGCCTCGATATATGTAAATACCGTACCACCTGAAATACTCTCCCAATCATGCCTGGTTGCTGAAAACTCTTTAAATAGCTCCACGGCAGCAGGGAACAGCACTGAAGCTGTGATGGTTGAAGAGCTGCCAGAATTCAGATGCTGGTCGAAGAGAAAAGAATCTGCCGCCGAATGCAAAACAATCATCGATTATTAACAGCACGTGGATGGAGACAATCACTTGAAAATCTACATTTGTATAAACAACAAATTTACTGATGGAACTGTTTTTATATGTTCATCCTCTGTACAAAATTTAATCACTACACAGCGAAAAGAAGAAACTCTTCTGAGATTATTTCTCGAGTGTTTTTTGTGGTTGACATCTGTTCCATAAGAGACTCTCTGGATC
Source organism: Schistocerca piceifrons (assembly GCF_021461385.2). Classification (NCBI taxonomy): domain Eukaryota; kingdom Metazoa; phylum Arthropoda; class Insecta; order Orthoptera; family Acrididae; genus Schistocerca; species Schistocerca piceifrons. Next base: position 408,392,371 of record NC_060139.1, read on the forward strand.
AAAATGAATGAAGTAATGAGTGAGTGGATAAAGCGAGAAAGATTATTATGTTGTTGCAAACTAGAAAATTTGAAAAGGAAACTGATAGAATGAAGAAAAATAGCATTTTGTAGTGAGGTGTTGGGCCATTTTCTTTGCCTTCTCCAGAAATAAAACTTGACAAATAGAATTTCCCAAAAATTAAATCTCAGCTTTTAGTAAGAGAGCAGTATTTCGTAAGCAACAATGGCCTTCGAATAATTAATTGAATGACTGAATGACTTTACATGTTAGCTTAACATTATGTAGAAATTAAGTTTCTGAACATAGAATTACTTTAAAAAAAGCAAATCGCAACATTTAATAACAGAACGAAATTTAATAAGCTATGAAGGCATGAGATGAAAAACTGAAATGATTAGTTAGTCGGATTAATAAATGATTCACAAATACAACAGAGAGACAAACACCAATTTCAAAAATGGTTCAAATGGCTCTGAGCACTATGGGACTTAACATCTGAGGTCATCAGTAGTCTTACTGGTTGTGTTAAATTGGTGTTTCTGGAACCGCGTGACCGCTACGGTCGCAGGTTCGAACCCTGTCTTGGGCATGAATGTGTGTGTGTCCTTAGATTACTTAGGTTTAAGTAGTTCTAAGTTCTAGGGGACTGATGACCTCAGCAGTTAAGTACCATTGTGCTCAGAGCGATTTGAACCATTTGACAATGTGCTGTGCCTAACACATTACCTGTGATAAAACTCCATGTCACTCGGCGAGATCGAATTATCCACGGCAGGTCGGCATTGGGCCGGCTGCCCCCCAAGGATGACGAAAACAGACCAGTTAAGCGTGGTCGTGCGGTAGCGTTCTCGCTTCCGACTCCCGGGTTCCCGGGTTCGATTCCCGGCGGGGTCAGGGATTTTCTCTGCCTAGTGATGACTGGGTGTTGTGTGTTGTCCTTAGGTTAGTTAGGTTTAAGTAGTTCTAAGTTCTAGGGGACTGATGACCATAGATGTTAAGTCCCATAGTGCTCAGAGCCATGAGAACACCATGAGACCAGTTAAGAAAAGATGTACTCGCGTATACTACTGATCATGCGCACTGTATCGGCTCAGAAACATCTGATGTAGATTTAAATATATTGTGGGAACGTGAAATTAAACAGAAAATGGAAATAGCAGCAAGCAGAGACTGATGTGCAACGCGGTAGTACTAGTATAATAAGTTCCGATTATCACTATAAGGCTGGTGATGGAGAAAATTGAATGTGCACCGTTTATTACCGCTTCCTACCGCACAAATGGAGTTTGAAAGTAGCTGCTACTTATAAATAATTGGTATGTGCAATGTTTTATTAGTGAAATCCAATTCTCGTGTTCTGACAAAATTATCGATAGATGTGTTCTACAAAAGTTGTCTACAAATCTCTTAAAGCATCGTCTACTTCATATTTATTGGTATCTCGTCGGCAGAAGTCAAGAGGGGGTAAAATACGCACACATAATAGCAACAAAAGCTTTTCTGAAGAAATATATTAACATCTAACAAAATTTAAGTTGGAAATCTTTCTTGAGAGAACTTGGAGTGTGTCCTTAACGGAAGTGAGACGTGGGCGGTAAACAACGCCGATGAGGAGAGAACAAAGCTTCTAAATACTCTGCTATAGAATGGTGATGAAAATTAAAGAGATAGACGAAGTAAGTAAGGAAGAAATAGTCTATAAAATCGAGGAAAAAAGTAATCTGTGAGAAAACTTGACTAAAGAAAGGTATGGGCGGCTGGGTTACCGAGGCATCAAGGGACAGTTTATTTGGTAGTGGACAGAAACGTGGGTGAGATTGGGGAAAGGCTGCAGAGAGAAATTTTTATACTAGAGTAAAAAGTAGACGTAGGTTGCAAGAGTTAATCAGAGATGACAGTTTTACAGGATGGACTAGAGTAGAGAACAGCATCAAAACCACTTCGGATTGAAGGTCATAACTTCAACAGTTTCGGCAGGGAGAATGTTGTACCTTGGAACACTAACTTTCGTCTCTAGCGAGTCCTATAGTAAAAGTCTGCTAAACTTGCTCATTTAATTTAAAATTATGACGCTAATTTTTTATTAGTGCAGTCTTTTCCTGAAACTACAAAAGTTACTCTTGAAAATTAAGGTTTCTCCAAATGTCAAAAACTATTGCAAGGCACAAACTAGAATCTAATATTCTATTGAAATTTAAAATGTTGCAATAGATATTGGCAGTTCTATATTTAATCATCTATCTTTCATATTATTACTCTACCACAGATCCACACTCAGTAAATAAAATCAAATTCGGCAAATATACAGTGACAAAAGGTATTCCAACACCGAACACTACTAAATGTAGCGTAATGAAATTTCTGGAACGCTTTTGTCTGGGTCTGTAGGATTACAGAATAATGCAAGCTTGTGATAAGCCATTGCAAATGTGAAACGCTGGTCCATTAATAACCAATGTAACCGCCTATAAGGTGGCCGGAGTGGCCGAAAGGTTCTAGGCGCTTCAGTCTGGAACCGTGTGACCGCTACGGTCGTAGGTTCGAATCCTGCCTCGGGCATGGATGTGTGTGATGTCCTTAGATTAGTTGGGTTTAAGTAGATCTAAGTCTAGGAGACTGATGACCTCAGATGTTAAGTCCCATAGTGCTCAGAGCCATTTGAACCATTTTTTAACCGACTATATGTTGACTGCAAGCAATCAAATGTGCATGCATTGTCTTGTACAGGCCCCATATGTCAGTGTGTGGGATCGAATTCCATGCCAGTTGTACTCGGTCGGTCAATACAGGGGCAGTTAACGCTGGTTGTGGATGACGCTGGAATTGTCGTCGGATGATGTCCCATATGTGGTCGGCTGGATACAGATCTAGTGGTCGATCAGACCAGAGCAACACGTCGACACTCTGTAAAGGATGTTGAGCTACAACAGCGGTATTGAGCCAGCGTTATCCTGCTGGAAAACACCTCATGGAATGCTATTCGTGAATTGTATCACAGTAGGTCGAACCACCACATTGACGAACAGATTTGCAATCAGGATGCGTGGGATAACCGTCAGAATGTTCCTGCTGTTATACTAAATCGCATTCCTGACCATAACTCCAGGTGTACGTCCAGTGATTAGCACGCAGACAGGTTGATTGAAGGCCCTCAACCAACACACGGCCATCACTGGCAGCGAGGTGGAACCAGCTTTCATCAGAAAACACAACAGACATCCACCCTGCCCTCCAATGAACTCTCGTTGTACACCACTGAAGACACAAATGGCGATGGTTTGGGGTCAATGGAATGCACGCTACAGGGCGTCTGATTCGGAGCTGTCCTTGAAGTAAGCGGTTTGTAACAGTTCGTTATGTCACTGTGGTGACAACTGCTGCTCGAATTTCTGCTACAGATGCAGTACCATGGGCCATAGCCACACCCCGGACAAGATAGCCTTCTCACTCAGTAGTGCCACGTGGCCGCCCGGAGCGTGGTCTTCTTGCTGCCGTACATTCTCATGATCGCCGCTGCCAGCAGTCATACACACTGGCTACATTCCTGCCGAGTCTTTCTGCAGTATCGTAGAAGAAAATCCAGCCGTAAATTCAACACGTCCTATCTCAAAGGAAACTTACCCTCACGACAGTTGCAGTCTATATGTAATGCGGACCCGATTTGCATCTTCATAGTGACCCTACTACCGCCACGGAGTTTGAATAGACTTCATCTTTCAGTTGTTGAAACACGTCTACCAACTTCCGTTCATGTCGCACAACTCCTTCTCGGCATGGTGATTTTTTATCCGTAATTGTATAATCAAACATTAGTTACAAGTTAAATAAGTACTGAAACCGTAGTTTTTAGGAAATGACACAGGTCGCATTTTCAAGTCGGGTCAAATATTTAAGAGATTAACAAAATTCAGGTAATTTGGGAATCACGCGCTCCGTGGTAAACGAAGAATGGTTATATACCTGAATGAGATTTTCACTCTACAGCGTAGTGTGCGGTGATATGAAACTTCCTGGCAGATTAAAACTGTGTTTCGGACCGAGACTCGAACTCGGGACCTTTGCCTTTCGCGGGCAAGTGCTCTTCCATCTGAGTTACCCAAGAATGACTCACGTCACGTCCTCATAGCTTTAAATCTCGCAGTACCTCGTCTCCTACCTTCCAAACTTTACAGAAGCTCTCCTGCGAACCTTGCAGAACTAGCACTCCTGAAAGAAGGGATATTGCGGAGACATGGCCTGGACACAGCCTTGGGGGATGTTTCCAGAATTCTGTGGTAGAGTAATAATGTGACAGGTAGATGATTAAATTCTGGAAACATCCCCCAAGGCTTTGGCTAAGCCATGTATCCGCAATATCCTTTCTTTCAGGAGTGCTAGTTCTGCAAGGTTCGCAGGAGAGCTTCTGGAAAGTTTGGAAGGTAGGATACGAGGTACTGGTAGAACTAAAACTATGAGCACCGGGCGTGAGTCGTGCTTGGGTAGCTCAGATGGTAGAGCACCTGCCCGCGAAAGGCAAAGGTTCGAGTCTCGGTCCGGTTATCTACCTATTTCTAAAATAAATAGCATTTTACTAGCCATAAAGTTCTATACCCGTAGGATTAATAGCATATTCCCAATAACTTAAATTTACTATAGAGTGCTTAAATGTGTACAACTCGAAATATTTATAAACGCTCCACTAATATGAACCTCTTGTCTAACAACAACAGAGACTGTTGAAAATGGTAGAAACTGCTCATGACGTCCTTAATATGATTATAAAGTATCACTACACTGAAAATACCGACATATGTTCCTAGGTACGCTACTCTCTATGTACAGCAAACACACCAACCTCTTCGACATTCCTTGCGTAAGACACACCATCCTCTATTAGCCCACCCTTTGTGAATATCTGGCACTCTATCACACGACAAGCGTTGAAGAATAAATTCTACAAATGTAAGGTTTTCTATGTCGTAAAGAAACCGAAACCACCGTGGAAGAAAAGGTTTTCGTTTAGAACTGTGGCACCGCAAAATCTATTCAAATATTAGACGATTTATGTTATAAGCAATCCTTTTTCAGATTATCTGTTGTTGTGAAGTAACATGTCGCTTTTAAGAGCTAAGAAGTCTCCACTTTTCGAAAGAACATTTCACATGTGGCGGTTGCTTTGTTCCTAAAATTGACAAGTTACTACGTAAGAAGAAATAATGTGAGTGCGGTTTGCTTATGATATAAAATCGGCGATTTTCATTCTAGACTGCTAAGAAGTCCATCCTAGATTGTGGATGCCTTGTACAATAGATTTCTTTCGTAGACAAATACCGAATAGGGTATCGAACTATTTTGGAGTTTCAGAGCATGACTACTGAAAGGAAGCAATAGCGGAATAAACGGGATTCGAACCAACATTCTATTAGCTATAAGTTAACTGCAATTAAACAAGAGAAAACGGTCACCAGCCTAATTAGGCGAACTTGTACCAAGTACTAGCACTGTTCGCAAAGAAGGTTAACTATGGACATCTGCTATACTTGATACTGAAATTCATTTTGCATTTAAGGTACAAGACCGTAGTACTCATTAGCAAGACTGTAATAGTGATTAGTATGAGTAATACAGGATTAGTATTAAAATGTTCTGGCAGCAACAGGCTCTGAATAACACTTAATATCTGTATACTAAAGTAGTAAGCTAATGAACACTAAAGGTAAATGACTATTAATGTTAGAGTATTACTAACTCGGACATGACGTTTTTTATGAGCTTAATTATTGGAAATACTGTCACTCAAGTGATTTCCAGATAAATACGTGTTCTATCCCGATTATTATTGGTATTCTGAAGGAGAATTCACTTGCTTATACTCTTCAGCTGAAATGAAACGTGTAGTACCACAATCTAGTATAGTTTGAATAATTCTAGGCAGTCGCATAATATAGCATAAATGTTAGAGATCTGGCAAGTGCGTTTCATTAATGCTGTAGTTTCAATATGAAACTTAAAATTCGGCTCAACTCTTAACATGCAGACCCGGAAACTTAGCTATCAGTAGACTCAGATCAAGGCTGAACATATTAGTCACAATATAATATGAGAAACACTATTAACTGGATGCACGTAAAGTTATAAACACTATTGTTTCCAGACTGCCCAATAATTAATCCTCATGCAGCCTCTTGAATGTCTACTTTGGCAAAACTTTATCATTTTATGAAAAACTATGTAGAATACTGAGAAACATATGTTCAATGAATAATTATGACATTTACTACTCCACAGAGTTTATTAACTGTAGGGAATGTTTACAGAAATTACTTTGCAGCTCAACAAAATAGGATACTCGAAAGTATCGTATCACTTGTTATAGGACCCTGACTAGTTATACGACTAAGGATAAAATACGAGTGCTGAACACAAAGTTCACTGAACACGAACTTATTATTGAAAGTGCATAACTGGTCCGTGCAGTTATGCAGTACTCAAATGATAATTTGAGAAGAAGTTGGTTGCAGTACCTGTCTCCTGCTGCTATTCAAAAAAGGCGGCAATAGTCTTCAGAGGTCTCGCTGTGTAACAGGCTCTGAAAATTGTCTTCTTAGCTTACGATTGTCGTAGTACGGAGCTTACCAAAGTATACAATGAATAATGATCCAAATTACTTCTACGTCCGAGGCTATGTTATACAATTTTGTTGTTCTTTTTGAGAACACAGTGCCTGCTGGCCACCGACTATCTCTTGCCACAGAGGAGCCTTGCAGTTCCACAGCCAAATCCATCTTTTCTATTCCCGCGAAGCCAGTTTTGTTGAGAAGAGACTTCTCTCCAAGTTTTACATGAAAATGGCTCAAATGGCTCTGAGCACTATGGGACTTAACATCTGTGGTCATCAGTCCCCTAGAACTTAGAACTACTTAAACCTAACTAACCTAAGGACATCACACACATCCATGCCCGAGGCAGGGTTCGAACCTGCGACCGTAGCGGTCACGCGGTTCCAAACTGAAGCACCTAGAACCGGACGGCCTTTTACATTATTAAAAACCTATTTTCCCTATGCATGAACCAGTATTATAAGTTAAGTTTTAACATTTCCATTTTTTTACACGACATTATTTTTAAAATTACATCAATTCATTAATTACATTGACATAAACAGTAAATAAAACCTTTACGTAGCTATTTCATCAAAGAGCTTGGTTATACAGAAATCGCATTAAGTAAAAAGTGAGGAAGAAGTTAGTTGGATAAGACTAATATAGATAATATCGATAACAGTGTTTGCCTTCAAATAGATCGGTTTTTAGAGGGGGTTCCCCTTGTGCACAACACATTTTATCATTTCTTTCATATCCCAGAAATTTTTCTCTGAAGTTTCAGCGTCAGCAGTGTGCTTTCGTTTTCTTTCTGTCGAACAGGAAAAATGCACGTTACTACTTGTATCCATTTAAATTTGAGTTCTGAACACAAAATTTACAAATGGAAAAAGAGACGAAGAATTTTATATATACTTTGTTAGCACATGCTGTGTTTTTCCTGTGTTCCTATATTTTTTTCCGTTTGTTATCCTTAAGAGTTTGTCATCTGCACCCATAAAAATCTTAATGTAGGAAATATATTTACTTCGGAATTTTATGACTGGAAATGCTATGGTTAGATTTAACATTACCTAATCGTACGTGGAAGATTGGTGTTCTTCCACTGGGTGGGCTTTGTTTAGTTATCTAGTTTTGTGTGTAGTATCGTGAGGAGTAGATGGGTCGTAGGGTGTTTGTGGTTTGGTGATGTCTAATAGTTCTTTGAGGGCAGAGAACAGTATTTCGTTGGAGAAAGCTGAGTATTCAATTATTATTTGTTTTCCTTCAGCCCTCCACACATACACACACACACACACACACACACGCACACACACACACACACACACGCAAGCACACACACACACAAAATGACAGGCATGCCACACAAAGTTTCAGAACTCTCTCCCAAAACACGTTCAATTCTTCTCCTGTACGCCATCTTGTTTTCGTAGTTTCTAAACAGTGACTGTGGAAGTTAAATAATGCAGGTTTTCACGGTGGATCATAAAAGTGAAACATACTACAAGCACTCCCTGTCTCTCTCTGTCTCTGTCCACCCATCCACCCCCCCCCCCCTCCCAAACACACATACACACTAACACAAACATAAGATTTTCCACATTGAGTTAGATAATATTAGGTCCTACGTAACACTTCCAGTAGTTAAATTTAAAAGTAAATAACTTTAGCACAGAAAGTTCTGTATGGTTTCGGATGACAAAATGTCAGAGAAAACAAGTGTAACAAAAAACATAAAAACACTGAAAAAATACAACGTCTAGTTTGTCTTAAGATCCCAAATTTATACAGTGTGCGTACAAGAAGTAAAGAGCAAACTTCCTGTGCAATAGAAAGAAAATTAAAGCCCACTGCTGGTGCTGAAACTTCAGCAAAATACGTCTGGGAAACAGAAGAAAAGATAAATAAATGTTTTCCTCACAACATACCCATTCCAAAAACATATCACTTTAGAACAAACTACGAAATTTGCCTTTCTGGACTTCCACCATGGTTTCCGAAGGGTTCCGTTTCGTGGTAACTGTATCTTAACACGTACAGTGACCAGATGGAATTGGGCCGCGAGGGAACCCCGGTAGCACTTTCGGAATGAGGCAGTAAGTGCTGAATAATATCGGTGGCAACAATCCAGCCAGGATATTAATCACTTTGATAACTAGTAGAACGGAAGCTATTCCCCGTACATGGCGTAGAACACGTGGTGAAGGTCAGGGTGTTCCATCTGAATCGTCAGTGTACAACCATTTTCCTCATTAGCAGAATACCCCTAGCTTACATGGCGACATGGATAAAATAGGCATAAACACTGAAGCACCAAAGAAAATGGCTCAAAAAATGGACCAAATGGCTCCAAGCACTATGGGACTGAAAATCTGAGGTCATTAGTCCCCTAGACTTAGAACTACTTAAACCTAACTAACCTAAGGACACCACACACAGCAATACCCGAGGCAGGATTCGAAACTGCGACTGGCAAGAAACTGGTATAGAGATGCATATTCATATACAGAGATACACAAAGAGGCAGAATATGGCGCCTATATGCAAGTGTCTGGCGCGGTTGTTAGATAGGTTACTGCTGCTACAATGGCAGGTTATCAAGATTTAAGTATGAGACACGCCATCTCCGAGGTAGCGATGAACTGAGGATTTTTCCATACAAACATTTCACGAGGATATGGTGAATATCAGAAATCCGGTGCAACATCAAATCTCCGACATTGTTGCGGCCGGGAAAAGGATCCTGCAAGAACCGGACAAACGACGACTGAAGAGAATCGTTCAACGTGACAGAAGTGCAACCCTTCGCCAAATTGTTGCAGATTTCAGTGCTGGGCCATAAACAAGTGTCAGCGTGCGAACCATTCAACGAAAAATCATAGATATGGGCTTTCGGAGCCGGAGGTCGACTCGTATACTCTTGATGACAGCACGATGCAAACCATTACGTACCGACTGAGCGCATCACGACCGACATTGGACTGTGGATGACTGGAAACATGTTGCCTGGTCGGACGCGTCTCGTTTCAAATTCTATCGACCTCATGGAGACATGTGTGTATGGAGACAACATCATGGATTCATGGGCCCTGCATGTCAGCAGGGGACTGTTTAAGGTCGTGGAGGCTTTGTAATGGCGTGGGGCGTGTGCAGTTGGATTGATATGGGACACCTGATACGTCTACGGTGTGACAGGTGACACGTACGTAAGCATTCTGTCTGGTATCCTGCATCCATTCATGTCAATTTAGCTTTCCGACGGACTTGTGCACTTCCATCAGGACAGTACGACGCCCTACACGTCCAGGATTACTACAGAGTGACTCCAGGAACACTACAGAGTGACTCCAGGAACACTCTTGTGAGTTTAAACACTTCCGCTGGCCACCAAACTTCCCAGACATGAACGTAATTGAGCATGTCTGGGATGCTTTGCAACATGCTGCTCAGAAGAGATCCCCACACCTTCGTACTCTTACAGATTTATGGACAGCCATGAAGGATTGATGGTGTCAATTCCCTCCCGCACTACTTCAGACATTAGTCGAGTCCATGCCACGTTTTGTTGCGGGACTTCTGCGTGCTCGCTGGGGCCCTACACGATATTAGACAGGTTTACCAGTTTCTTTGGCTCTTCATTGTAGTTTCAGATACTGTGCTTTCGACAGCCATTATTTCTATGCCCTGTTATCTGTTACAGATTGCTGCATTGTAGTAGGTTGTGCTGTATCAATCTGAGCAAATGTTAATTATTGCCTTGGACACCGGCAGATTCTCTCTGTTTACCTGCTGAGACACATCAGCCACACTAACTGCATAAGGTTATATTATGAAGACACAATCTAATCAAAAGTATCCAGATATCGATAAGTAATGTGGATGTCATGATGTCACGAAAGGTGGACCTGCCAGTATAGTAGAAGGCGGTAAGTATTGTGTCGTCAGAAGAGAATCAGCAGCAGTGGAATGGATCGGTCAGTAGAGCTCATTGACTTCGATCGTGGACTAGTTAATGGATGTCGCCTGAGTAACAGATCCATCGGAGACATTTCAACTCTTCAATAGCTGCTGACGTCTACTCTTGGTGATGTGACTGTGACGCGGAAACGAGAAGGAACAACCACAGGTAAACCGAGACCAGGGTGACCTTATGTACAGACAGACAGGGAACATGGAGCGTGGCGGTGGGTGATTTGTAAAGAATCAGCGCAAGAAATCACTTGTGGAGCCCAAAGAACTACCAGCAGTCCAGCTAGCATAATGCCTGTGCACTGCGAGTTAAAAAGAACGTAATACAATGGTCGAGCGGTTACTCATCAGCCACACATTTCTGTAGTCAGTGGTCAGCGACGCTTGAAATGGTGTAAAGAGAGACTCCACCGAGCAGTGGGTGACTGCAAAAGAGTGATTTGGAGTGATGAGTCACATTGCACAATAAATATGGAAGGATAAGAAAACATTGTACAGCATTGTGTACTGTGTAGAGGAACAGTTCGGAGGAGATGATAGTTTGTATGAGCATGAAAGGTCACCCTGTCATAAAGCAGCATGTGAGCAATGGTTTGTGGAGATCAACATTATTAAAATGGAATGGCCTGCGCAGAGTTTCGGCTGAATCCTGTGGAACACCTTTGGGGTGAGTTATAATCTCACCTACTCTCCAGGGCCCAGCACTCAATATTACTACCTTTTCTGGTTTCGACTCTTCAGCGAGAATGAGCTGGCGTTCGAACACAGTCACGTAGACATCTCACTGAAAGTGTCCCCTGCAGAGCTCAAGCTGTCACAAATACAAAGTTTCATTTTTTTTACGTATGTCAGCAATTGAAAAGCAGATGAAATCATGATCGCACATGAAATCATAGCGCTTTTGTTTTGTAACCATCGTTCAATTACACTGATCGCGAACGATGGAAAATGGAAATGAGCGTTTGGCGTCATTGGCCGCGAGGCCCCGTAGGGGGCAGGTCTGGCCGCCTTGGTGCAGCTCTTATTACATTCGACGCCACATTGGGCGACCTGCGCGCTGGATGAGGATGAGATGATAATAAAGACAACACAACACCCACTCCCTGAGCGGAGAAAATCCCCGACCCAACCGGGAATCGAACCCGGGTCCTTAGGACGGCAATCACTTACACTGACCACTCAGGTATCGGGGCGCACATCACGAAAGATGAAAAGCTGTTTTTGACTATGCCATGTATAAATGTTGTAATTTTAAGAATATTTTAATGACGTGAAGCAGTGATTGCATCCGCAGTAAGTAGGAAATGTTTTATGATCTGAATATTGCTAGACTGATAGCCGAAACCAGTAATCCTTCTAAATAAAGGAAATTTCGTATGCGATATTGACTTCATCAGTTTTCAATCCCTAATTTAAATAAAATGTTTACAACAGATTACGTATATACTGGATGAAAATTAGAACAAAGTTGAAGGGAGGATACACCAAATATTAAAGTTCACTAATAGGTGTCAGAATATCTCCGAACAGACAGTGCATATGTTGTTATCCTATGAAACTCATCTGAGATGTTTATATTTATCGCCAAAAATGTGCTACCTATGTTCTACTGCATAACGCAGATGCTGGGACAAATATTACTCATGGATTGGCTCTGAGAAGTGCCGTTTCTTTCTAGTACCCCCTGTTGTAGATCTTTACGACAGTGAAAACCATTACGTCGAGTGCAGACGGCGTATGAGTAGATACTTCACGTATCTGAATTGCAGTCCGTTGCCCGGACTGCTCCATCGCTTCCCAGTGGATGGGATTAAAGTGAACTTCTAAGAAAGAAAAACTATTTCCTCGGCTGAAGCATTTGCGTGGTAGTGGTACGGTATTTAATGCCACCTCTTCATATCGATCTGTGAGATCCGGCGAAAATCAGATTAAGTCTCGGTCCAGTTTATCGTGTGTTAGCGGGTAGTGGCCAGTATTTCATAGAAACAAAGTATTAATCAAACTGCTTAATTTTGTCGTCCGCTAACTAAAATCGTTTTCCTTTATCTTTTTAGATGCAAGCAAATTTTAAAGAATGGGGCACTTCTTCTTTACCTTTCTCTCGCCAGAATACTGACGATATTCTCTGATTAGTAACTTTTTACCTCGGTCGGCGGGTATGCCTGTGATCTTTTAATATTGTGAGTATATTTTATACATTCCTTTACTAATTTTAATATCCACAAAAGTTGTGACACTGTACTTTGCTTCTTACCACGTAGGTTCACCCGGTGGTGTGGCTTAAAGCCGCGAAACCGGTTGTATATTACTAAACGACCATTTTACCAGCTGTGACCGGAGTTCTTCCTAGCATCATATAAACGAAGAGGATGAGTCTCACACTGTAGAGACGCAATGTTCCCGCTTTTACGAAATGTGTGACTATAGATCTCGTTTGTCGGCTCAGAATCTACCCTTGTATCGTGCCGCCTGCAGCCTACGTAAGAATTATAAATATCTTCCTTTTCGGCCCGACCGCTCCCTTTATTCTCTCCGCCGTTGATCGGTCTCTATTCGTGCGAAGCGAAAGGCGATGGTCCGCCGGGCGAGAGGTCAGTTATTAATAGTGAACGATCGACGCACTGACCTCGGCGCAATGCCGGCCCAACCCTGGTCTCGGGCTCGGACCTACCACTTTGCAGAGTCCCCGGAAGGGGGGAGGGGGGGGAGGGCGGCGATCAATGACCGCAACACGGTCAGCGGGGGAGGTGGCGGCAGCGGCGTGTCGTGTAGGTGGCGGACGGGGGCAGCAGGCCGGCGCGTTTTCCGGACGCTGCGTACTCTCACGGCTGAACGCGCACCAGCCACGGGCGACAACTTCACGCCGCGTCGCGACAGACGCCCAGGTTTGGTCGCACGGGGCCACCCTCCACAACATTGGAGGGAATCGTTGTACTACGATGGTAGCCTAGTGCAAAAGTACGCAGGCAACGACACCATCTTAGTCCTCACAAGGAGAACTTAAGAACTTACAGCAGCGCTTGAATGTTAAGGGTAGCCGGCCGGAGTGGCCGTGCGGTTCTAGGCGCTACAGTCTGGAGCCGAGTGACCGCTATGGTCGCAGGTTCGAATCCTGCATCGGGCATGGATGTGTGTGATGTCCTTAGGTTAGTTAGATTTAATTTGTTCTAAGTTATAGGTGACTAATGACCTCAGAAATTAAGTCCCGTGGTGCTCAGAGCCATTTTGTTAAGGGTAGAAGAGGAAAAGCCAAGGAAATAAAAAAGTGGCAAACAATATTATACATTGAAGACCCAGAGAAACTCGTACAACTGTCTACTCTACTGGCCATTAAAATTACATCACCAAGAAGAAATGCAGATGACAAACGGGTACTTATTGGACGAATATATTTTATTAGAACTGGTATGTGATTACATTTTGACGCTATTTGGGTACATAAATAGTGAGAAATCAGTACGCAGAACAACCACCTCTGGCGGCAACAACGGCCTTGATACGCCTCGGCATTGAGTCAAACACAGATTGGCTGGCGTGTACAGATAGAGCTGCCCGTGCGGCTTCAACACGATACCACAGTTCAAGAGTAGTGACTGGCGTATTGTGACGAGCCAGTCTCTCGGCCACCATTGACCAGATGTTTTCAGTTGGTGAGAGCTCTGGAGAATGTGCTGACCAGGGCAGCAGTCGAACATTTTCTGTACCCAGAAGGGCCGTACAGGACCTGCAACATGCAGTCGTGCATTATCCTGCTGAAATGTAGGGTTTCGAAGGGATCGAATGAAGGGTAGAGCCACGGGTCGCAACACATCTGGAATTTAACGTCCACTGCTCAAAGTTCCCTCAATGCGAACACGAGGTGACCGAGACGTGTAACCTATGGCACTCCGTACCATCACGCCGGGTGATACGCCAGAATGGCGATGACGAATACACGCTTCCAATGTGCGTTCACCGCCATGTCGCCAAACACGAATGCGACCATCATGATGCTGTAAACAGAACCTGGATTCATCCGAAAAAATGACGTTTTGCCATTCTTGCACCCAGGTTCGTCGTTGAGTACACCATCTCAGGCGCTCCTCTCTGTGATGCAGCGTCAAGGGTAACTGCAGCCATGGTCTCCGAGCTGATAGCCCATGCTGCTGCAGACGTCGTCGAACTATTCGTGCAGATGGTTGTGGTCTTGCAAACGTCCCCATCTGTTGACTCAGGGATCGAGACGTGGCTGCACGATCCGTTACATCCATGCGGATAAGATGGCTGTCATCTCGACTGCTAGTGATACGAGGCCGTTGGGATCCAGCACGGCTTTCCGTATTACCCTCCTCAACCACCGATTCCATATTCTGCTAACAGTCATTGGATCTCGACCAACGCGAGCAACAATGTCGCCCTACGATAAACCGCAATCGCGATAGGCTACAATGCGACCTTTATCAAAGTGGGAAATGTGATGTAACGCATTTCTCCTCCTTACACGGGTCATCACAACAACGTTTCACCAGGCAACGCGCGGTCAACTGATGTTTGTGTATGAGAAATCGGTTGGAAACTTTTCTCATGTCAGCACGTTGTAGGTGTCGCAACCGACGCCAACCTCGTGTGAATGCTCTGAAAAGCTAATCATTTGCATATCACAGCACCTTCTTCCTCTCGGTTAAATTTTGCGTCTTTAGCACGTCATCTTCATGGTGTAGCAATTTCAATGACCAGTCGTGTAATATCGTATAGGGCCCTCGCGAGCACGCAGAACTACTCGACTAAAGTGTGAATTCTGCAGGGCTGCCCATAAATCCGTAAGACTACGAGTGGATGTAGATGTCTTCTGAACAGCACGTTGCAAAGTATCCCAGATATGCTCAATAATTTTCACGTCTGGGGAGTTTGGAGGCCAGCGGGAGGGTTTAAACTCAGAAGAATTAACCTGGAGCAACTATGTAGCAATCCTGGAATTGTAGGATGTCGTACTGTCCTGCTGAAATTGCACACGTACGCCGGAAAGCAGAATAGACATGAATGGATGCAGGTGACCAAACAGAATGTTTACGTACGTGTCACCTATCAGAGTCGTTTCTAGACGCATCAGGGGTCCCATATCACTCCAACTGCACGCTCCCTACACCATTACAGAGTCTCCACCGGATTGAATTGTCCCCTGCTGACATGCAGGTTTCATGAATTCGTGAGGTTGCCTCCATACCCGTACACGTCCATCCGCTCGATACAATTTAAAACGAAACACGTCCGACCAGGCAACATGTTTCCAGTCATCAACAATCCAGTGTAAGTGTTGACGGGCCAAGGAGAGGCGTAAGGCTTTGTCTCGTGCAGGCATATGTTTGTGAGTATTACAGCGCCATGTATCACAAAGCTAAAAAAGTGGTCCAACTAAAACATTCACATTTCTTAACGTAGTACACGAATATGTAATAAAAATGGGGGTTCCTATTTTAAAAAACGCAGTTGATATCCGATTGACCTATGACAGTGCCAACTATCGGGCAAACCATAGCGCTATCTGGTTTCCCCCTTCAAGCTAGATAAGTTTCGTTCTTTGGAGCTTCTCCGTTTGGTGCTTATTTCGTGAGATATTTGACCCGGTCGCTATCAATGGACCACCCTGTATAGTACAAGGAAAGCTATTCCTCGATGTCTTAACGACTGATGTAGCTTCCAGCACCTTCTTCGTATCAGTGTTTTCCACAAATTTCTTTCGTCGACTGTTCTGTGGAGAACCTCCTAATGTTCGACGTCCGTCCTAACGTACGTTCACAGAGATTTCGTCCTCAAATTAAGTTCGATTTTTGATACACGCACATTCATTGACTGTGCTTTTTAAGTCCTCCTACCTTCGTCTGCTATACGCAATTTCGCTACAAAGATAATTGAATTCCTTCAGTTCATCTAGCTCGCAGTGCTTCAGTTTTGATGGTAAATTACTAATCTTGTCTCTTGCCCTGACTACTTTTGCCTATCTTTGGTTTAGTCTCAGTCTGTATTCTTTGCTGATTAAACAGTTCATTCCACTCAAAGTCTCCTGGAATTCATTCCCTGTTTCACTGTGGAAAAAGCAATAGGTAAGGAAAAGTGCATCTCTGTTTTAATCCAAGCGCTTCCTTCCCAGTATTTCACTCTCATTTTTCCTTTATGATTATAATACATTTTAAATATTACAGCTTGCATAATTTTTTTTTTTGAGAGGTTGAAACGTTTTGCACTATTTTACGTCGTCCAACGCTTATCCTAGGTCGACAGGTCCTATGAACGTGCCTTGATTTTTCTTAAGTCCACCTTCCATTATCAATCGCAACGTCAGAACTGAATCTCTGGTTCCTTTACATTTCGAAAACCTTTACTGATGGACCTCGCTTTTCTTTTCCATTCATCTGTATATAATCATTGTCAGCCACTTGGATGTATGAGCTGTTAGGCTGATTTTACAAAAAAAAATGAATGATCATGTTGCATTGTTGGACGGAAGGTTCCATCCGGGGAAGTTCGGCCGCGTTGTTGCAAGTCGTATTTCAGGTGACGCCACATTGGGAGCGACTTGAGTGTCAGTGATAATGAGACGATGATAAGGACAACACAGCACCTAGTCCACGAATGGAGAACATCTCCAACATGGCCGCGAATCGAACCTGGCCCCCGTACATTGTACGCAGATACATAACCACTCAGCTTAGCAGACGGACTGATTTTCAATATTTCTCTCACTTATCTGCCCATGATATCTTAGAAACAGAGTTTATAATATTTTTTTCCGAATGTCTGGTGGTACCTCCAATCTCATTCATTCTACATGCTCACTTAAGCATTTGACCGCCACTGCCTATAATGTCTTCATAAATTCCGGGAAAACGTTATCTTGGCCTTCCGCTTCTTTTATCCCAAACCCTCCAACGTTCTTTCGATACTATAACTGTAATATTGCTTCCCCTACGTCTTCTAAACACGGTCCCGTTTCTTCTATCACGTCGTAGACAGTTCCCCCTCGTACGGACTTACAGATCACTCTTTCGACGTAACCGCTCTTTGCTCTACGTTTTTCAGTAGAGTTCTTCCTTCCTCTGAATGTTGATACGTTCTGTATTACATTCACCAAAGGTCCTTCTGACTTTCTGCTGAATCTGTTCTTCTGACGACTATATATTTACTGATCTGTTCAAACTAGATTAGATTAGATTAGATTAATACTAGTTCCATGGATCATGAATACGTTATTTCGTAATGATGTGGAACGAGTCGAATTTTCCAATACATGACATAATTAGGTTAATTTAACAACATACATAAGTTAATATAACAACTTTATTTTTTGTGTTTCTTTGTTTTTCTTTATTTTTATTTTTTTTTTAATATTTTTGTTTTTTTTTTCTTTTTTTTCTTAATTTATATCTAAAAATTCCTCTATGGAGTAGAAGGAGTTGTCATTCAGAAATTCTTTTAATTTCTTCTTAAATGCTTGTTGGTTATCTGTCAGACTTTTGATACTATTTGGTAAGTGACCAAAGACTTTAGTGCCAGTATAATTCAACCCTTCCTGTGCCAAAGTTAGATTTAATCTTGAATAGTGAAGATCATCCTTTCTCCTAGTATTGTAGTTAAGCACATTGCTATTACTTTTGAATTGGGTTTGGTTGTTAATAACAAATTTCATAAGAGAGTATATATACTGAGAAGCTACTGTGAATATCCCTAGATCCTTAAATAAATGTCTGCAGGATGATCTTGGGTGGACTCCACCTATTATTCTAACTAACTAAACTCCTCTCGAACAGGCCATGAATGCCCAAAGGCACCGACCGGCCGCCGTGACATCCTCAGACCATAGGTGTCACTGGATGCGGATATTGAGGGGCATATCGTCAGCACACCGCTCTCCCGGCCGTATGTCAGTTTCCGAGACCGGAGCCGCTACTTCTCAATTAAGCAGCTCCTCAGCCAACAGCGCTCGGTAGACCGGATGGTCACCCGTCCAAGTGCTAGCCCAGCCCGACAGCGCTTAACTTCGGTGATCAGACGGGAACTGGTGTTTCTCTTCACAGCTTTCCTATAATCACGTCGCCTAACCTTTTCAGCAATCGCTTCATTCGCAGGTGGCTTATAATGCCGTATTCCTGTTTTTGCTTGAACATTTTTACACTTTCTTCTTTCGACGATAAATTCGTTTCCACAGTAACACAAGGTTTCCTTGCAGATGCCTTCCTGGGTCGTTTGGAGAACTTCTAGAGTAAAATTTCAAGTGCGTTATATGCTCAGCGGAAAAGCAATGGAAGAAGTTAAACGACATAAAACGAAGTTTTGTCGGAAGTAACTGAAAAAGCAGGACAAGTAGGGGTAGGATTCGCGTCCTGGCGGTTCCGTAAAAATTTTAAACATCGATCGTTCACCTATAGGTTTTGATGGCTAAATTTGTGGGTACCGAAATATTTGAGATAGATTTCCACATCTTTTGTGGAGCCACTCTACAGCAGTTCTGGACATGTGGGGGTGTCGCACTGTCCTGTTGGAATTGCCCAAGTCCGTCGGAATGCTCAATGGACACAAATGGATGCAGGTGAACAGACAGGATGCTTACGTACGTGTCATCTGTCAGAGTCGTATTAGGAGTATTAGGCGTCGCATATCACTCCAACTTTAAGCTCCCCACACCATTACAAAGCCTCCACCAGCTTGAACCGGCCCCTGCCAACATGCAGTGTCCACTGATTCATGAGACTGTCTCCATACCCGCACACGTTAATGCAATCGGATAAGGCGTTCGATACAGTTCCCCACAGTCGTTTAATGAACAAAGTAAGAGCATATGGACTATCAGACCAATTGTGTGATTAGATTGAAGAGTTCCTAGATAACAGAACGCAGTATGTCATTCTTAATGGAGAGAAGTCTTCCGAAGTAAGAGTGATTTCAGGTGCGCCGCAGGGGAGTGTCGTAGGACCGTTGCTATTCACAATATACATAAATGACCTTGTGGATGACATCGGAATTTCACTGAGGCTTTTTGCGGATGATGCTGTGATATATCGAGAGGTTGTAAGAATGGAAAATTGTACTGAAATGCAGGAGGATCTGCAGCGAATTTACGCATGGTGCAGGGAATGGCAATTGAATCTCTATGTAGACAAGTGTAATGTGCTGCGAATGCATAGAAAGAAAGATCCCTTATCATTTAGGTACAATGTAGCAGGTCAGCAACTGGAAGCAGTTAATTCCATAAATTATTTGGGAGTACGCATTAGGAGTGATTTAAAATGGAATGATCATATAAAGTTGATCGTCGGTAAAGCAGATGCCAGACTGAGATTCATTGGAAGAATCCTAAGAAAATGCAATCCGAAAACAAAGGAAGTAGGTTACAGTAGGCTTGTTCGCCCACTGCTTGAATTCTGCTCAGCAGTGTGGGATCCGTACCAGATAGGGTTGATAGAAGAGATAGAAAAGATCCAACGGAGAGCAGCGCGCTTCATTACAGAATCATTTAGTAATCGCGAAAGCGTTACGGACATTATAGATAAACTCCAGTGGAAGACTCTGCAGGAGAGACACTCAGTAGCTCGGTACGGGCTTTTAGTGAAGTTTCGAGAACATACCTTCACCGAGGAGTCAAGCAGTATATTGCTCCCTCCTACGTAAGTCTCGGGAAGAGACCATGAGGATAAAATCAGAGAGATTAGAGCCCACACAGAGGCATACGGACAATCCTTCTTTCCACGAACAATACGAGACTGGAATAGAAGGGAGAACCGATAGAGATACTCAAGGTACCCTCCGCCGCACACCGTCAGGTGGCTTGCGGAGTATGGATGTAGATGTAGATGTAGATTCGAAACGACACTCGCCCGACCAGGCAACATGCAGCCGGTCATCAACAGTCCATTGTCGGTGTTGAAGGGCCCAGGTGAGGCGTAAAGCTTTATGTTGTGCAGTCATCAAGGGTATACGAGTGAGCCTTCGGCTTCGAGAGCAAATATCAATGATGTTTCGTTGAATGGCTCACACGCTGACACTTGTTGATGGTTCAAATCGCTCTGAGCACTATGGAACTTAACATCTGAGGTCATTCGTCCCCTAGAACTTAGAACTATTTCAACCTAACTAACCTAAGGACAACACACACATCCATGCCCGAGGCAGGATTCGAACCTATGACCGTAGCGGTTGGGCGGTTCCAGACTGTAGTGCGTAGAACCGCTCGGCCACTCTGGCTGGCACACTTGTTGATGGTGCAGCACTGAAATCTGCAGCAATTTGCGGAAGGGCTGCACTTCTGTCACGTCGAACGATTCTCTTCAAAATGGTTCAAATGGCTCTGAGCACTATGGGACTCAACTTCTGAGGTCATTAGTCCCCTAGAACCCAGAACTAGTTAAACCTAACCAACCTAAGAACATCACACACATCCATGCCCGATGCAGGATTCGAACCTGCGACCGTAGCGGTCTCGCGGTTCCAGACTGCAGCGCCTAGAACCGCACGGCCACTTCGGTGGGCCGATTCTCTTCAGTCGTTATTGGTCCCTTTCTTGCCGGATCTTTCTCCGGCCGCAGCGATGTCGGAGATTTGATGTTTTCCCGGATTGCCGATATTCACGGCACGCTCTTGAAATGATCGTACGGGAAAATCGGCACTTCATCGCTAATTCGGAGATGCTGTGTCCCATCGCTTGTGCGCCGACTATAACACGTCGTTCTACCTTTCTTGAATCTTGATGACCTGCTATTGTAACATCAGTAACCGATCTAACAACTGCGCCAGAAACTTGTTTTATATAGGCGTTATCGAGCTCAGTGCCGTATTCTGCCTGTCTGCATACCTCTGTATTTCAATACGCGTGCCTGTACCAGTTTACTCGGGTCATCGATGTATATTAGATACATTTGACCTGGGCACCTCTCTCCGTCCCTGAGAAAAACGGTTCTTAACAGACGGACAGTCACAGGTGGACAATTGTACAAAGGTTTCGTTTTTATCTAGTGGGGTACGTAATCCTAAAACGGAAGCGTGTTTGACAGACAGAGCAAGAAAGTTTTGCCTAGGACTAGGATCATCGAATGTTACTGTCACGGAAGCAAACAGCGCAGGTTGCAGTGATCGGGTGGTGCGCTGGTTGCAGGTCTCTGGCTGGGATGCGGCAGGCTGGAGGCGCCGAGTAGACCGGGCAGGGCAGAGCGGGCGCATCGCGTGGGACCCGGCAGCTGCCATGGCTGTGCGCTGCGCGCCGGCTGCTATCGGCCTGTGTGCGCTCCTGCTGCTCGCCGCCGCCAGCGCCGTCGCAAACGCCAGGAAAGGTCAGTATGAGGGCACAGGGCTGGTGTTCCCACTCAGCTGTTACCTCAGCCTCTGTACGAAATATAACTGTTGACGGGTTGTTTGCATACTTGTCCGACTTTATAGTTTTCATCTTGTATTCGCTATATGGCCCTTGCACTACCACGCCTAATGTGACTGCCACGGTTTTCGTATCGTACACGGCCTGAAAGAAAAACAGTTTGCTGCAGTTATTCGGCGAAATAAATATTAATAGCACAACTACGAAATTTAGAAATGTCTTGATCGCACAATTGCTTATTAAGCATGACGCGATTCAAAATTTCGTCATCAGGCTGAAGCTGTGAAATGAAATGTACAAGAAAATTAAAGACTGCAAATATGTAAGTGTTGTGTCAACCCTAGACACCACACTTGCTAGGTGCTAGCCTTTAAATCGGCCGCGGTCCGATAGTATACGTCGGACCCGCGTGTCGCCACTATCAGTGATTGCAGACCGAGCGCCGCCACACGGCAGGTCTAGTCTAGAGAGACTCCCTAGCACTCGCCCAGTTGTACAGCCGACTTTGCTAGCAATGGTTCACTGACTACATACGCTCTCATTTGCAGAGACGACAGTTTAGTATAGCCTTCAGCTACGTCATTTGCTACGACCTAGCAAGGCGCCATATTCAGTTACTAGGAATCTATTCTGAACAGATAACATTGTGAATCATGTATCGTCAAGAGCGACGTTCATCATTAATGGATTAAAGTTAAGTATCAAACTAATTACGTCCGCGTTCTGAATTCTAATTCCTTGTCATGTTCCAGACCTCACGTCAGTATAGTCCTTCCCTCCTCACGCCAGCCTGCGTGAGCTAAAACGCGTGCATTTCGGCTTCCATTCCTAACACGGTGCTGGCTCTTCAGCCAACACAACAGTAAGTAAGAATGCATCTAAGTATTCCAGTACTTGGAAATTTTTATTAGTATCGTACTTACATTAAAATCAAGCATTATTAGAAAGCTCACGAAAGTGAGCACGTAGACTGAACACAAAACAGATATCATCTCATGTAGTTATATTTCACAGTGTCGTGGTCTATTCAACAGAAACAGTGGCAAACTGAGCGTGGCGATTAAGCTATCAAAGAGGTAAGTGGCTCTAGCGTTCACCACAGAAAGCAAGTCTAAGAGTAACTTTAAAAACGTCTATGCACTGCTACTGAGTACATGTCAGCACTGCGTGAACAACTTGACAATATACATTTGTGCTACTATTGTGGAAGAGAAACTCATGAAAGCGCGTCGTTAGGTAACATTGTAAGTAACGTTACAGAGATAGCCTTTATTCAATAATCAAAACAGAAGAATGGTATGGTAAAATACGAGGTTTGTAACTTAAATAGTGGCAACTATATATTCACAACCGATACAAAAGAGTTACATGTTTGCACCTGTTACTGTCGTTAAAAGTAGTCGCCAGCGTTGTGTAGAACCGTTGTCAGCGATGTGGAAGGCTTAGTAGACCGTTAGCAGAGACTTCTGTTGATGGTGCGAATGGATAGATCTACGGCCGGTCGAACAGTTCTGAAACGAATGCCACGAAGTGGTTCCTTCATCTTCAGAATCAAACACAAGTCACAAGCACTTAAGTCCGAGGAGTATGGTGAATGGTACAGTACTTCCCAGTCTCATCGAGCGAACAGAGCAGCCACAGCTTGTGCTGTATTCACCTGCGCATTGTCGTGCAAAATTATGGGTGGATTGCACAGAAAGTTTCGCCGCTTCTTTCGCAAAGCTGGTCGCAACTGATTCTCCAAAAACGAACAGTAACACTGTGCACTGGCGGTCTGCCGTAGAGGAACGTGATGCGTTAGGGTAACACTATGGCAGTCGTACACGAGAATCACCATAACTTGAGACCGCTCCATTCGCACCATCAACAGACCAGGCTCTTCCACATCGCTGGCAACGGGTTCTACACAACTCTGGTGACTACTTTGACGGACAATAACAGGTGCAAACATGTAACTCTTTTGTATCGGTTGTGAATAAATAGTTGCCACTATTTAAGTTCCAAACCTCGTATAAACATAAAATTGATACAAGCATTAAATAAAATATGAGTTATGAAGGAATAAGTGTACAACCATCACTAAATAACATTTGGTAAGTATCACCAAATATAGTCAAACTGCAATAGCCGAACATGTTATGTCATTCATTACATTTTTTATTTTTTTTATTGCCTATATAAGTTTTATATTTCACAATGAAAGTCTTCTGATTTGATTATTGACCAAATACTGTATCTGTAACGTTGTTTACGATGTTACCTGACAACTCACTTTTAATGCAGTCAGTATACAAATTTCTCTTCCATAAAAGAAGCGTAAATGTACTCGTATTTTGTCAAGTTGTTCACGAGGTGCTGACATGTACTCAGTCGCAGTGCATAGAAGTTCGTAAAGTTGCTGTTAGCCTTGCTCCCCGTGGTCACTGCTAGCGGCACCTACTGGCCTTCGTTTACTTCTTTGATAGCTTAATCCCCACACCCAATTTGGCACTTATTCAATTCGAATAAACAACGGCACGGTTAAATATGCCTACATTAGATGAGATTTAAATGGTACTGAGCTCACTTTCGTGAGCTTTGTACTAAAGTTTGATTGTACTGTAAGTTCGATAGTAATTAAAATTTCCATGTATTGTTACACTTAAATGCATACTTATTACATATGATCTGTCGTTAATTCTCTTGTACACTTCATTTCACAGCTTTAGTCTGATGATGCGAATTGTGCGATCAAAACCTTTCTACACTCCTGGAAATTGAAATAAGAACACCGTGAATTCATTGTCCCAGGAAGGGGAAACTTTATTGACACATTCCTGGGGTCAGATACATCACATGATCACACTGACAGAACCACAGGCACATAGACACAGGCAACAGAGCATGCACAATGTCGGCACTAGTACAGTGTATATCTACCTTTCGCAGCAATGCAGGCTGCTATTCTCCCATGGAGACAATCGTAGAGATGCTGGATGTAGTCCTGTGGAACGGCTTGCCATGCCATTTCCACCTGGCGCCTCAGTTGGACCAGCGTTTGTGCTGGACGTGCAGACCGCGTGAGACGACGCTTCATCCAGTCCCAAACATGCTCAATGGGGGACAGATCCGGAGATCTTGCTGGCCAGGGTAGTTGACTTACACCTTCTAGAGCACGTTGGGTGGCACGGGATACATGCGGACGTGCACTGTCCTGTTGGAACAGCAAGTTCCCTTGCCGGTCTAGGAATGGAAGAACGATGGGTTCGATGACGGTTTGGATGTACCGTGCACTATTCAGTGTCCCCTCGACGATCACCAGTGGTGTACGGCCAGTGTAGGAGATCGCTCCCCAAACCATGATGCCGGATGTTGGCCCTGTGTGCCTCGGTCGTATGCAGTCCTGATTGTGGCGCTCACCTGCACGGCGTCAAACACGCATACGACCATCATTGGCAAAAAGGCAGAAGCTACTATCATCGCTGAAGACGACACGTCTCCATTCGTCCCTCCATTCATGCCTGTCGCGACACCACTGGAGGCGGGCTGCACGATGTTGGGGCGTGAGCGGAAGACGGCCTAACGGTGTGCGGGACCGTAGCCCAGCTTCATGGAGACGGTTGCGAATGGTCCTCGCCGATACCCCAGGAGCAACAGTGTCCCTAATTTGCTGGGAAGTGGCGGTGCGGTCCCCTACGGCACTGCGCAGGATCCTACGGTCTTGGCGTGCATCCGTGCGTCGCTGCGGTCCGGTCCCAGGTCGACGGGCACGTGCACCTTCCGCCGACCACTGGCGACAACATCGATGTACTGTGGAGACCTCACGCCCCACGTGTTGAGCAATTCGGCGGTACGTCCACCCGGCCTCCCGCATGCCCACTATACGCCCTCGCTCAAAGTCCGTCAACTGCACATACGGTTCACGTCCACGCTGTCGCGGCATGCTACCAGTGTTAAAGACTGCGATGGAGCTCCGTATGCCACGGCAAACTGGCTGACACTGACGGCGGCGGTGCACAAATGCTGCGCAGCTAGCGCCATTCGACGGCCAACCCACCGCGGTTCCTGGTGTGTCCGCTGTGCCGTGCGTGTGATCATTGCTTGTACAGCCCTCTCGCAGTGTCCGCAGCAAGTATGGTGGGTCTGACACACCGGTGTCAATGTGTTCTTTTTTCCATTTCCAGGAGTGTATATTTCAAAGTTGTGCCAAATCTGAATGGCCACCTGTCTCTCCCATGGATGTATTTCTCCACCGGGAAATATTTACAGGCTTACGGGATCTCATGGTATAATTCTACCCAACATCGTACCTTAGCAGGCACGGACTAGGACACTACTTGCAGGGAGCCCCTGATTTTAATGGATACGGGAGGATGATGGTAGGAATCGCAACATACATAAAAAGATTTGGAAATCAGCACAAAGAGCTATATTCTGAAATTAGCACAAAACAACGTACTCTTAGCTGAGGGCAGCCTCCACTGATATAGATACATTCAATGACGTATAGAAGTAACGTTCAACTAGAACGACACAAATTTAACTGAGAACACTTTAGAGAGATAATAATGAACCATGAGAACTACGTTTCGGCAACAAAAGGCGGGGGTGGGGGGGCACAATTCTGTGAACTTTGTCGCATGGCTGGCACTGCATCCTATCCGTAGAATGGCGAAATACTCGCTATCACCAAACGACCGAAACGGCGATCGATCCCCAAACATCAGCCATATGCCCGGAGCACGAACCGTTAAATTCTGCTATCGCTTGACGGAGCGTACCTATGGAGTACAGGCGGTCGCCAGCGGGATGCGAACTAGTGTAACTTCCAAGAAGACATTCCAGAACGGGATGGAGAGACGATGATTATGGTTTTTTTTAGCTCAGTGCATTTCCGGTGCCAACTTACTGGGTGGTCAAGTGGATAGATGTCACCTGCTGGGCCATAGACCTAGCCACTTCTTGTTTGTCCCATAAGTTTCCTAAACTAGCGCAGGCTCTGCTGCTGGGACGGCGAGATGTTCGTGCTCCTCAAGACAAAGAAACTTGAATCTTTCTAACGGCAGCCGCCATTTTAAAAATTTACTAATTCCTCTCAAAATGACTGCACCTGAGATCTGTTACAGATCTCGGTTCGTCTGTGTTTGGGAATACTTGATTAAAATGGTTATTTCGTTTCTGTAATTGTTCAGATGCTTTAATTCGTGAGCAGCGGTTTTTTTCTCGCCAAAAGGTCCCAAATCTTTCCCCTGATTTCTTAATCATTCATTACTCTCGACTCATCCTTTTGTTTCCAGACTTGCGCGGTCTCCAACGCGCTCGTCACTGCACGTTATGTTTTTGGGAGAGCATTCTGGACATAATCCCCTAGACTGTGGCTGGGCCACTTCACCGCTACATTCTTTCTTCGAGGAGTACTAGGCCTGCAAGTTACACAGAAGAACTTCAGCGGAGCATGGATTATATGAAAAACAGCTTGTTTTAGTAAATATGCAAAGAGCAAGAGTTGCAGCATTCAGCGGTTAGGAATGCACAGCTATGCTTTAATCAGTGTATTTGGAGAAATGCATGATACACACTGTGCTACCTTACAATGCATTTATTCACTACCGGTTTTGGTCATAGACTATCTTCTCAGTGGAAAAGTATCTATTATAAGAACTTCTGCGACTACCGACTTGGCAACGTAAGAAAATTGATACTTAACGCCGTAATTTTCCTACGTTTTCAAGTCAGCAATGGTGTATACCGTGTTGATTAAATAGCATGTATACCGAGTGAAGCTTTTACAGTAAATATATTACCACTGTGAAGATTGTCCATGATTGAAAACGGTATTGAATAAATGTATGGTAAGACAGCACATGGAGTATCACGCATTTCTCCTAGTATATTTTCGTGGTTAAGCGAGAATCAAATTGGGCGGATTCAGTAGTTCCTATTTTGGTAATATTATTAATGATTCTCGCGATTATTTGGCGGAAAATGAATTGTACCCTATTTTACAGAAAATCAGCGAGACAGTTTATTTAAATTTGTGTACGTATGACTCCATAAAGTATGCAAAAACGAAAGTTTGTGTATGTTATTGGTTCCGCAGCTTGCTTACTAGCCAAGTTTAATTGTACAATGTAAGCCTTTATATTGTTTCCTGCTACTGCGTTGGTGCATAAGTCTTCAGCGTATTTCCAGAGTTTAACAAACCAAACACGTAGCACACTATGCCGTTGCTGTTCCACCAGATGTATAACATTATCTTCTGTGGATGCACAGGCCTTTGTGCCGGGAGTTGCTACGCTGTTTGGGCTCAATCACTCGTTTATTTTCCTTGTGATAGCATAAAGGCACCATTCCTCGTCACTAGTCACGATACAGGATAGACATGGTCGGTGTTGTTCACAAGCCAATTGATGACGACCAATCATAGACGCACATATGGTCATCTGCTGACTTTTTTAATATTAGCTTAGAGCATGCGGTACACACACACAACATTTTCGAACCTTCCCCATTGCAGGAAAATGTTGCACGATGGTGAAATAATCACATTTCATCACATTTGCCAGTTCTCTAGTAAACAGACATGGATATTTTGGTTTAATGTGTTTAAACGATCTTTATCAAACCCTGAAGGTACTCCTGAATGTGGGGAATTATTAGTGTCAAATGATCCTCCTTAAAACTAGAAAACTGTTTTCTTGCCGTGCTCTCTGACCAGAGGCATTATCCCTATACACGGCGCAAATATTTATGCCTGCCTCTGCTGCTGTCACCCCACTATGGACCTGAAACAGAAGAATACGACGGAAACGTTCCGATTCCTCCAATTCATTTTCTTGTCCCCACAGGTCCACTCACTATCTCCAAATTACAAAATAACAGTATGAAAATTCAAACAGCAAACAGTTAACTACAAATGAAAGATGACTATCGATAAATAAACCCATAGCAACCGGAATACCATTATGCAAAATACAAACGCTACCCATTTACATTAACTATTCTTGTAACCTGATATTTTACACCCAGCTCTAGGAGCGCTAGCGATAGACATAAGGTTATAGTCATCATCTGAGGAAAATGAAGCTGTGACCATAGACTTTGTTGGTGTTGTTCAACCTTCAATGTGACAAATTTTCGGAATTAGTGGAGACCTAGGTTGAAGAAGTCTGCAATTTTGAGTGTTCAGGAAACGTTAGCCCTCGCCGTCGATCTGGAAATGTCTGCCAAGCAATGGCTTCTCCTTGCGTGGATAGAGGGAAATGTAGAACACTGGGGTTAGCCAAAATTTAAAAGCCCAAGGAGCAGCATTTTTGACTGTATCCTATGCGTTGTCGAGGTGCAAACCCACCACCTGGAACAGCTTCCCGCAACGCTTCGGTTTGAGAGTCTCTCATACTCTCGTCAGACGATTTCAGTACATTGCTTCTGTGACGGTTTGTTCCTTAGATCACAATCTGTTAGAATCACATAGTGACTGATTTTCACATTTTTCGCTATTGCTTCGATTGTTATAAACCGCTCTTCGCGTAGCAGCCCTTTCCTTGCGGTTATCGATTCTTCACAGTGGACTGGTCTGCGTTCTTCGTCGTTTACACTTATTTGACCACACTGGAAGCATATGCGCCTCCTATCAAGTATGTCTTATGATGGTTCAAATGGTTCAAATGGCTCTGAGCACTATGGGACATAACATCTGAGAACATCAGTCCCCTAGAACTTAGAACTACCTAAACCTAACTAACGTAAGGACATCACACATATCCATGCCCGAGGCAGGATTCGAACCTGCGACCGTAGCAGTCGCGCGGTTCCAGACCGAAGCGTCTAGAATCGTTCGGCCACCGCGGCCGGCCTCATGAAGTTGCATTGCTGCCATACATCTCCACGAACTCACTGTTTTTCCCCTTTAAATTTAGAGAACGAATTGCCACACGACATTCCACATCGTGAATGGGCTGCATTGTTTTGGTGGCCCATCTAGCGCTCTGATGACGCATTATAGCGCGAGGATTTCGGGTGTCAAGGACTGCACACATGTACCGGTAAGCAAATGAATCATTAAACGCGTAACTATTTTTTCAAGATCGTAATCAAATCTTTTTGCCCATCTTATAAAGTGGCGAACCCTACCACCACTGTATTTTAGCGGAGCTAGACTTAAAGGCGTACAAATGAATCTGCTGCAGACTACTAGGGTTGAGATTTTTCCCCTCTTACATCAGATATTCAGCCAAACTAATTATTAACTGGAATTTAAAATCTGCTATATGTAATCCTTTTATTAAGCTTTCACTTCTCACCAGCTCCGAAATTGCAAAATGTCTTTCTTTTGTCATGTGTTTAAACAACAATACATAATTGAAACTCATGACCCAAAACATCATGACACTGGCCACTGCAACCTTGAATGCCACCTGGTGGGGTTGGCGACACATAACATGTTACGCAGTAAGGAGAATGTACAGTGATCAGCCAAATCATTATGACCACCTACCCTCTGGCCCGTAGATCCAACTTTGGGACAGATAACAGCTGCGACGCGTCGTTGCATGGAAGCAATGAGGACCTGGTAGGTCGCTGGAGGGAGTTGCCACCACATTTGCACTCGCGGGTCACATAATTCCTCTAAATTCCAAGGAGAGGGGCGATAAGCAATGACGCCACGTTCAATCACATACCAGATTTGTTCGATCGAGCTCAGATATGGCGAGCTGAGGCCAACACCTGAATTAGACTCTCCACTGTGTTCTTCGAACCACTCCATTACACTCCTAGCCTTTTGACATGGCGCGTTATCTTGTTGAAAAATGCCACTTCCATTGGGAAACTTGATCACCATGAAGAAGTGTACGTGGTCTGCAACCAGTGTACGATTCTCCTTGGCCGTCATGGTGTCTTGCACGAACTTAACTGATCCATGGATGCCCACGTGAAGGTTTCCCAGAGCATAATGGAACCGCCGCAAGCTTATCTCCGTTTCGCAGTACAGATGTCAAAGAGTTGCTCCCCTGGAAGACGACGGATTTTCGCCCTCCCATCGCCCTGTAGAAGGTATCGGGATTCATCAGCCCATGTAACATAGTACCCTGCACCAACGTCCGGTGCCGATATCCCGTGCCCATTTCAGTCGTGTTTGGCGATGTCGTGGTGTTAACTTTGCATAAGCATGAGTCATCGGCTGCGGAGACCAATAGTTAGGAGCGTTCGGTGCACTGTGTGTTCAGACACATTTCTACTCTGCCCAGAATTAAAGTCTGGTATTAGTTCCGTCACAGTATTCCGCCTGTCATATTTTACCAGCCTGCCCCGTCAATGACGTCCGACTTCTGTAATGAGGGGCGGCCACCCAACCCAACGACTTCTGGACAGGGTTTCACCTTATTTTCGCCAGGTGTTGAAGACGCTCACCACAGCATTCCTCGAACACCCTACAAGTCGTGCAGTTTCGAAAATGTTCGTTTCCAGCCTCTCGGTCATCGGTGAAACTCCTATCGATCGCGCGACTTCCTCATTCTGCACAGGGACAGCACGCTCACTGATACTCCACGCACGGTGCGTGTGCCTGACTCGCAGCAACTCCTCGCCAGGTGACGCTTCTATCGTCTGGACGGATTTATAATATCGATAGTTGGTTGGTGCTCACAGTGCCTGGCGCTTGGGTACGAGCATCATGGAAACGTCAAACTTGGTTGCCTGTTGACAAGCTACTGTCGTGGGCATTCATGGACAGGGACTCAAGGACGATGAAGACCACAACAAGGTGAAGGACGTCAAGGCCTCACCACAGTACGTGCAGGTCGAATGTTTGTGCTCTCTGTGAAGCAAGATAGATGGCGAACTGCGGCAAATCTGACGACAGGGTACAACACCGGTCCTTAGGATACTACGCCGTTCAGCGCATATGGCTGAACATGGTTGGATATTGGGCAACTCTTTGTGTTCCCACGTTGAGCAAACGAATGGGCTAGTAACCATTGCAGTGGGCATGCGAGCATGAAAAGAGAACCGTTAAGGGATCTGTGTCGCTTAGTCGGATGAATCACGTTTCATGTTACTCTGGTCGATGGTCGCTTCCGGGTACTCTAATATCCTAGCTTTCGGCTGTTCAAAACGTACACTGTGTCACTGACGCAGGCTGGTTCTGGCAGTACTATGTTATAAGTGACAATGAACTTTGCTGCCGTGGTACTTGTGATAGCTAGCAATGGTATTACGACAACTGAGGATTACGAGAACATTGTTGCGGACCACCTGCATGCCTTTATTTTTTCTCCTCCAGCAATGGACACTTCCAGTCAGATACCGCGCCAAATCACAGACAGAATCGTACTGCAGTGTTTTGAGAAACACGAAAGTGACTAAAAATCTGATGTCCTCGTCACCCGATGGAATACGTGTTGGACGCGTCGCCAGTAAACCACAGGCCCGAAATTTACGGTAGTGGCGTGACATCTGATACCACACACCAGTGGGAAGCCACCATGGGCTAATTCAAACCACTTCAAGCTAAATCCTTACTTATTGCGTCCGAGAGGAAGACCAGAGGTGGTGATAATATTTTGTTTAATTCGTGTATAACCATAACGTCCTCCAAATTCTTACCGTCCATTGCTAAAGAACTACAGTGCTATTCCAATTACTCGCACTGTGAAATGAACGACGGTTTTGTCTCAAAAAATTAGGAAGTGCCATACTCGTAGGATTTTTTCTGTATTTGTTAAAAGCCATAAGTCAGTATTACGCCCCTGCTGCATTAAGGGAATACATTTTTATCTGCAGAAGACAAGACGCAGGTGGAGCGCAAGAACAAGTGACTCAGCAGGACGCAAACGGCCTGCGGTACAACTACGTTTCGGCATGAACACATCCGTTAGTTGCAGTGTTTGATGCTGGTGTGAACTGACCGACTTACTGTCATATACTGCTAGCATCTATAGTCAATAGTACGAATTTGGATGGAACAAAAATAAGTGAGACTACGGCGCAAGACACTGTCGATTGTCATTACACAGCAATACTATCAACATAACCTGTTGAAAGATCACTTGGAGGTGATAAGTTTCTTTAATTTACGTCTATGGTCACACTCTTTTTTGTTTGACAGATTACCGATTTCGGTCTTTAATGACCATCATCAGATCTGTTTCAAAAAAACAAAGTCCTAATGTACAGCAGCCATAGTGGCATCGTCAAATGTTAAATGCGGAATCAGCACCAGCTTCGTCAAATATTTCATTTATATGTATTTGACGATGCTGGTGCTGATTCCGCGTTTACCATTTGACGATGCCACTATGGCTGCAGTACATTAGGACTTTGTTTTTATGAAACAGATCTGATGATGGTCATTAAAGACCGAAACCGGTAATCAGTTGAAGAAAAAATATTGTGACCACAGACGTAAATTAAAGAAACTTTTTACATATACGGGTCACTGTGTTTTTTCGCGACGATGTCACAGCTTGTGAAACTTGGAGGTGAAATGATTAAGAATTACATTTGGGGCTTTGGAGACAATAGAAGGCGCGAAAATGTACAGGCAAAACCAGAAATACAGAAATACAAGGCACATATGAATGAAAGTAATAGGAAGTGCAGGGAAGCTAAGGCGGAACGGTTGAATGAAAAGTGTGAAGAAATCGAAAGAGAAATGATTGTCAGATTGACCCAGCATACAGAAAGGTCAAAACAGCTTTCTGTGAAATTAAAAACAAAAATAGTAACATTAAGAGTGCAGTCGGAATTTCACTGATAAATAAGGAGGAGAGAGCGGATAGGTGGAAAGCGTACATTGAAGGCGTGTATGAGAGCAAAGACTTATATGATGACTTGATAGGAGAAACAGTAGTATATATAGACGAGATAGGAGTTCCAGTATGAGAACCAGAATTTAAAAGAGCTTTAGAATATTGAAGATCGAATAAGGCAGAAGGACTGGATAACATTATATGGGAATTTTTAAATCATTGGAGGAATTGGTAACAAAACGACTATTCACGTTTGTGTGTGTAGATTATGTGAGTCTGGCGATATACCAACTGACTTCCACAAAAGCAACAATGCAATTCCAAAGATTGCAAGAACCGACAAGTGTGAGAATTGTCGCATAATCAGCTTAACAGCTCATGCATACAAGTCGCTGACAAGAATAACATACAGAAGAATGGAAAAGAAAATTGAGGATGTATTAGATGACGATGTTCGCTTTACGAAAGCTAAAGCCATTATTGAGTCAATTCTGGAAGCAAGACTAAATAAAATTCTAGATACATTCTTAGGAATTGGCAAATGGTGTGAGATATTTGAAATTCCGAGGAACAATAAGAGCGGAAGACCAAGAACGAGGCGCTCAGATTAGAAAGGGTGCAAAACAGGAATTCAGTCTTTCACCGCTACTGTGCAATCTATACATGGAAGACACAATAATGGAAATTTAAAGAAAAATTAAAAGTTCAAGACTGGAATTAAAATTGAATGTGCATAGATTGATAAGATTCAATTATGACATCGCTGTCCTCATTAAAAATGAAGAAGAATATCAGGATCTGCTGCATGGAGTGAACAGTCTAATGAATATGGATTTAGAGAATATGGAAGAAAGACGAAAGTGGTGAGAAAACAGAAATCAGAACAGCGAGAAACTTAACATCATTATTTGTGATCACGAAGTAAGGATTTTTGCTACCTAGGCTGCAAAATAACCCATACGGATGGAGTAAGGAGGACGTAAAAAGCAGACTGGCAGTGACAAGAAGGCATTCCGAAGTTTACTATTACCAAACAAAGGCTTTAATTTGAGGAAGAAATTTCTGAGACTGTACGTTTGGAGTACAACATTGTATGGTGGTGAAGCGTGGACAGTGGGGAAACTGGAAAATAAGAGAATCGAAGTATTTGAGATGTTATCCTAGACAAGACATTTCAAAATTAGATGAACTGATAAGATGAGGAACGAGAAGGCTCTCCACAGAATCGTCTAGGAGAGGAATACATGCATAACACTGACATGAACAGGGACAGGACTGTAGGACATCTGTTGAGACATGACGGAATGACTTCCGTGGTACTAGAGGGAGTTGTAGAGGGTAAAGATACATAAGGGAGGACGTAGGTTGCAAGTGCTACTATGAGACGAAGAAGTTGGCACAGGGGAGGAATTAGTGGAGGGCCACATACAATTTTTAAACCCTGTAGTGACAACGTATTGGTCCATCGTTGTATGAGGGGGAAACAGAACACAGATATAGCACCACTCCCTCCTTAGGAAAACCATACTCCGATTAGTTTATGTAATAACCACATTTGCATAGTCAAGTCAAATGAAGCTTGAAATGTAAGCCCAAATAATGTTGCAGTACGGTAGTGTTTGAAAAGTCAATTCTCCATTGGACGGGGAGCGGGTGTCTAACTTCATTGTACGTTAAGAAGTTCTTTTCACTCTGTCTTCATAGTTCTTAAGGGATAGAAAGTTGAAAATTTCGGACAAACAGCGTGTTTCCTAAATGAATTTTCACTGTGAAGCTGAGTGTGCACTGATCTGAAACTTGTTGCCAGATTCAACCTGTGTGCCAGGGATCTTTGCCTTTCACTTTGAAGTGCTCTACCGACTTCTCATTCCCGCCAGGATTCGTATGGATGCTGTTGCATTAGCTCTAGTAAGGAATACCGTTACTTGAGCATTATAATCCCCGCCGCCTGCAATACAACACTTTCTATTTAGATTTGTAGTTTTATGTAGCGTTCTCCTCTGCATTTTTCTCTCCTCAGATATCATTTACTGTCGACAGACGCGCTCTTTATTAATATTATCTCGTCCGCCGTCTTACTTTCAGTGTCTTGAAATAAATGTAAATAGGTAGAGACCACTTTTGTTTGAAAATGGAACTGAACGAATGCATAAAGGAAGCACGCTCACGTTTTTACATCATATTCACTGAAATAGGGAGTTTCAAATATTTTCATGTGGACTGATGTCAGCAAAATATCGCTGTGGAGGTAACAGCCACCTGTCAATCATAGGAGTGGGGGTGGAGGTGGAAATAAGTGTATCTCCCGACGTGCGACTACCATAATTTATTTATCAAGTAACTGAGAGTGAGAGAAGTTAATGACTTCCAACGAACTTAACAAATAATTTGAAACTTTTACGAAACGTTTTATGGAAGACAGCCCCCACAAAATGATGAGGGGTAAAAAGTTATTTTCGCTGTTCAGGGAGTAAAACAGCTGCATCGGGCTTGACGTTTCAATTTGTTCTTCTTTACTACCAACTACATTTAGCAGACAGCATTAACATATACCACTATATGTACTTTCCAAATTATATCATTCTACTACACATTGTTCAGGAGGTATGAGGTCATAAACAACGAGTGCGTGAAAACTGTCGCATCATGCATGACTTTTAATTTGTTATTCCTTCGTTGCTAATACTACTCGCACCACAGCAGGCAGTATACGTGTGTGCCGTTGAATGTACTAACAAAATTCTAAGATTGTGCAACCTATTGTTCAGGAGATATGACGTCATAAACAGTGACCAGCGATTAAACGAAATTCCAGGGCGTACTTCGGGAAAGCTACAGGGAAACTGTGTACCACTATGTTGAATGTATGTGAAACATATGTGTCATGCCTTGAAGTGGGCAAATCCGTAAGTAAAAGGCTCCTCCTGAACCCCTAGATCCATTTCAACTAAACTTGGTACGCGTACAACTTACTGTATGGAAAGAAATACTGTTTGGGTAAGAACCAGAAACCTCTTATTCTAGTAGAGGTGATATCGGGAAGAGAGAGATGGCCAGGAGGAGAAGGCCAAACAGAGAGAGGGGAGTGTGGGACAGAGAAGCTGAAGGGAAAACGCATGGGAAGGGAAGAGAAGCAACCGGACGATAGAGGGTAGAGGAAGGGTGGAGATAAACTGAGAAAGGAAAGAGAAGGAGATGGATAGAGAGAAGGAGCAAGCGAAGATTGTGAGGTAGCTGGGGGACGGGGGGGGGGGGGGAGGGACAGGAGGATGTGTGCAGGGAGATGGGGAAGAGGAGATGGAGGGAAACAGGAGGAGCCGATGGACAGGAAAAGCAGAAGGTCAGAGAGGGAACAGGAGGATATGGACAGAAAAAGGAAAGATGAGGGTAACAGAAGAGAGAGAGGAAAAGGATGAGATGGACTTACTAGGGGTGAAGAAGAGATAGAGGGGCAAGAGGATACTGACTGAGAGGGAGGGAGGTCGAGATGGACAGAGGAAGAAGGAGCAGAAGGTCAGAGTGGAGAGCAGCAGATGAACAGAGAGAGTGGTAAGGGGAGATGGATAGAGTGGCAGAAGGAGGTGTGTCTTGTGGACGGCTATGACTAATGCTTGTACAGCGTTGTGTTATGTTTCTGTTGTTATGGGTGAAGCGACATCACCACCGCACCTGCACTTTCTGGCGAAATATCGTCATTGAAAATTTTCCGGTACCAGCTTACCTCCGAGCGGAGCGTGCTTAAGCGACCTCGGCTATGGAGACAGGTAAGTAACGATTACGCTCGTAAAAACATGTAAGTTCCCTAACCAAAGAGAATTCACGTATAAACGAAAGTACAAGGCAAAAAGTTATAAAAGAAAGAGCTCTCCATCGACACGCACCACTGCGGCGTCGTTAGGTGAACTTGTAAAACTATCACGATTCGTGAATCAGAAATATTCTTTACGGAGATCTTAAAACACGCTAGACATAAATTTACAGAATGCCGGACACTCACTACTGATACTACACGTTTTGAAGAAATTTATTGCAAGTGAGATTGTAGATATTAGAAACCACAACACGACACTCTCGCTGTAAAACCTTGGCTCCGTTACAAGAAACGAAAATGCTATAAACGATCAACTGCTGCACCGTGAGCTGCAGTAGTCGTAGTAAGTTATAGAGAGTCACACTATTCAAGCATAACCATCTAGTTCTAAGGTGATATGTTTACGTCTGAAAATAATACCTACAATTCTGTATCCATAAGATGAAATTACTTGTAAAGACTAATGCGATGCCGGCCGGAGTGGCCGAGCGGTTCTAGGCGTTACAGTCTGCAACCGCGCGACCGCTACGGTCGCAGGTTCGAATCCTACCTCGTGTGATGTCCTTAGGTTAGGTTTAAGTAGTTCTAAGTTCTAGGGAACTGATGACCTCAGAAGTTAAGTCCCATAGTGCTCAGAGCCATTTGAACCATCTGAACTAATGCGATAAATTTCGCTTCCGTTGTTAAAGACCATGAAGAAGACGATGTGAAGGAATTTTGCTACCCTTTAAGCGAAGTTACTCATTAACGTAAAAGCTAGGAGGATACAAGAAGGCATTAGCACAAGTAAAGAGAGCATTCCTCTAAAAAGAAGACATAGTCTTAATATAAGGATGAAATTTCCGAGAATGTCCATTTGGTTGTGTAGAAGTATATTTTGGACTATAGAAAATACGAAAATGAAGTACCTTGAATCATTTCATATGTGACACTGTACAATGACGTCGAAAATGTGGAGGACAAATCAGATAATAAATATAGAGATTCCCAAGCGAAGCGGTAAGAAATGGAATTAGTGGAAAACACTGACTGTAAAAGAGGACAGATTGATAGGAAACGTATTAAGTAAACAGAAGGCTCTCAAGAGGGAGTTTTAGCGTGGCAGAACAGTACGGGAAGAGAGTACGAACAATACCCAACCAATAACTGACATCTTTCGATGTAACTGCTACTCTGAGAGCATGACGACAGTGATGTCACCACAGGGGTGAGGGACTTGTTACAGACCATGTCGAACCAGTCAGAAGAAAGAAAAAAAAGGAAAAAAGTAATCGTAAGACAGATTGTGCTCTGAGATGAGAGTAACAGGTCAGACGCTAAAATTATGTCCCGAGCACAACAGTTAAAACCTAAGAATCTCTATTTATAAAGTAAATATTTCGCTCTACAGCACAGTGAAGGTCCTTCAAACTTCTTACACTCTGCTGTTGAATGAAAAATTCATTCGGGGAAACAATCGCTTAAGTTGTAACCAAGATATTTCTGTCATTTCTCTGCAGTTTATTTTCTTCCACGACTATTACTTCTGCTAGACATTTAACTGAAGTGGAACATTTAGAAAGTAGGTGAGAAGAAAATTTTTGACGGGTGATCGTGAGTCGTGCCGAGGTAGCTGAGTCAGTCAGAGGTTTCCCGAGAAAGTAGAGACTATAGGTTCTTCCACTGCCAGGATTCGAAACAGCTCTCTCTCACATATGCGCCACCGCACATGCATGCATTAGTTGAAGACCGGGTTCAAATGAGGCAACTAAATATTTCCAAACGCTTTATATTTCAACATGAAATATGTGTATTTGCTTTACAATATTATGGTGTTTCTCGAAAGGTGGCTTGCGGAATATGGATTTAGATGTAGATGTAGAAGTATGGCCTGAATAACGAAGTTATCTCATATTTTGAGTAGTTCCAATAGTAGATAGTGCAATTCACTCAGTCTGCCCTTCGAGCGATTAGGAATTCTGTAACTGGAAACCCTGCAAGTACGTATGTGTACTACACTTTTATGTGGGTGGAAGCACCCGGATACTCCTCTGTAAGAGCTCTGTATGC
Source organism: Schistocerca piceifrons (assembly GCF_021461385.2). Classification (NCBI taxonomy): domain Eukaryota; kingdom Metazoa; phylum Arthropoda; class Insecta; order Orthoptera; family Acrididae; genus Schistocerca; species Schistocerca piceifrons. The sequence goes on from NC_060139.1 coordinate 408,431,851, forward strand.
CTTTCGATCACGCTGTATTATACGTTAGTTAGAATAATTTTAGCAGAGTAATGAATAAGGAACTAGGAAAGGTATGGTACTAGAGTAAGTAGACATATATAACTAGGGTTATCATTAGGTTGGTGCGTTTTTGCTTTGCAAGTTGGTATTCTGCTTACTATTGATTCATTTTTCGATTGCAATTATTTATTTGTAGCTCACTGCTGCTATTTATGTTTGCATATTGTCATTTTGTCATTTGGAGGTAGTGAGTGGCGTTGTGGAGGCTATATGTGGAGTGCCAAGTTGAGAAATTTAAAGATTTCTGACATACCCTTCTGTTAGAGTTCAATAGAGGGGTGACAGGAGCGAAGGCAGCCAGAAACAAAAGGTGGATCGTTTTGCCAGTATTCATGAAGACCTTCGGGGTTTCAAGATCGCTTAAACGGATCAATCCACAATGATCCACATCAATGTGCTGGATTGCTGACAAATGTGATGATCTGTGATCACTGTACCATCGTGGAGTATTTGGCTGCAATGGCTAGTGTTCAAAAGTCGTGTATATGTACCGCATGCTCTAAGCCACCATCACAAAAATCAGTGAGTGGCCATAATGTACATCTCTGCTTACTCGTCATCAATTGGCTCTTGAATAATACCGCCCATTCCTACCCCTTATCGTTATTGTTGACAAGGAACGGTATCTTTGTACTAACATAAGGAAAAGGAAGAAATGGTTGAGTCCAAACAAATCAGCAACAGCCCGTACAAAGATCTGTGCGCATCCACAAAACATAACGTTAGGCATCTGGTGGAACAGTGACACTATGAGTTGCTTCCAAGAGGTGTAACCTTCAGTACTGACATTTCTTGTCAACAACTCAGACGTATTGCAGACGCAATCCAAGAACAACCACCAGGAATACTGCGCCAATTGATGCTACTCCGTGATAACGCCCGCCTGCATTCTGCTAGACTGACAAACAGCACTACACACGAGATGGGCTGGGAATTCCGCACCCACCTTATTCACCTGGTCTAGCGCCCTCAGCTATTCATCTCTTCCGCTCTCTATCAAATAACCTTCAACGATCTTCATTATCAGATGCAAATGCGCTCCGAATATCGTTCGACGAGTTCTTCACCTCAAAAATTATGGATTTTACAGCCGCAGAATCGAAAAGTTACATCAATGCTGACAGATTGTTGTAAATAGTGGAGAAGATTATGTTACTGATGACTGAATTATCTGTTACGTGTACCTGTTGATGGTATGAGACATATGGAAATACGCTACGAACTTATGCACCAACCTAAAGCTAATACTTGCTTTCACATAATTAGTGATCAATAGAGACCTGAAAAATTGGAATTTGTGATAAATGCGAATTTTACCTCGAAATGCAAAAATGAGAAATACCTAAGAAATGCTATTTCATATCGAATTATACACAGATGAAGTATTTTTCAGAGCCGATTTGTAAATTCTTTATTTTTTGCTTACAAATATCGTAAATTAATCAGTTTTCTTTTACTGGTATTGCACATTATCTTGCAAAGCCCAGTTTGGAAATTTAATTTTCGTAAGATCGTGTTTGCTAAAGAAGAAGCACACGAAAGCAGCGATGTATCAGTGCGCTCGGTGCCCCGGTGCCACGCTAAGTGCGGGATGACTGAATGGTCCGTATAAAACAAACACCGCGTAAATCAAAGTAGGAACAGTCCTTGGAACCTAGCTACTCATAGCTAAGGAAAACGTAAAATTTGTCTGCTAGCTAAGCTTCATAACTTGTTATAATTCAGACACTTTAAGATGGTCTCCAGGTGGTGGTGCTTGTAAATTGTGGTTGCGTGAACTACTTCGTTTACGACACTGCCAACCTCAGCAAGCGATTGCGCGATAGCCATTACCGAATGTTTTTGTTGTGTGTTGCTCGTTGTTTTCCTTAGTTATTTTGAAATGAGTGAAGAGAATAATCCTTGTCCGTCATATCACAGATCCCGATAATGACCCTCATAATAGGAGAATGAATCGGCGGTAGCTGTTACCATGTGTCAGTTCTGTTTCCGCAGAAAAACAGAACACGGCTGTAGGTTGGCTGCCCTGCGTCAGAGAGGCGGGGCTTTCCCGCACAGTTCCTCTTCCCTCTGGCGATCAAAGTTTTAGTTTGTTCACGGTGGCGGCCGACCAACAGTTCATGGCATCCGCACATTACTGTATAGCGAACGATAAACAAAACCTATCAAAAATGAACATGAACAGTCACAACCTGAAGAAACTTCTTTTTTGTGAGACTACCGATTTCGGTCTGTTTTAGAACACCTTCAGACCTCACACCATGATGGTGACGGTGGCTGTGAACGGAGCAGAAGGCAACGACTCCACCTCGACGCTAATTACGTTCTTGCAGCCGTAGAGCCTGCTCCGTTTGCAGCCACCGTCTACCATTATGTTGTGACGTCTGTAGACGGTCTAAACAACCCCACTTCAAATAAACAGAGAGGATGCACTCGTAAGATTCTTTAAAATATATGTGCATAAAATGCATCAAACTAAAACTCGTAATTTAATATAGTTAAATTATATGCTGAGGGAATTAGATTAGGTAATAAGACACTTAAAATAGTAAATGAGTTTAGCTATTTCGGGAGAAAAATAACTGATGATGGTCGAAGTAGCGAGGATATAAAATGTACACCGGCAATGGCATGGAAAGACTTCCTGAAGAAGAAAAATTTGTTAACATCGAGTATAGTTTTAAATGTCAGGAAGTCGTTTCTGAAAGTATTTGTATGGAGTGTAGCCATGTATGGAAGTGAAATATCGATGATAAATAATTTGGACAAGAGGAGAATAGAAGCTTTCGGTATGTGGTGCTACAGAAGAATGCTGAAGATTAGATGGGTGTATATCAGACAAATTTGCCCCTCGTACGTTGGACGCTAGACGACTGGAAAACCGTTTCCTGATCAGATGAGCTCTTATTTCACTTGGTAAGATCTGACGGTGGGGTTCGAGTGTCGTGCAGACGCCCATGATGCCATGACCCCAAATCGTCAACAAGGCACTCTGTAAGCTGGTGACGGCTCCGTAATGGTGTGGTCTGTATCTGTATGGAATGGATGCGTCCTCTGGTTAAGTTGAACCGATCATTGACCACTTTTAGCCATTCATGGATTTCGTGTTCCCAAACTACGTCACAGGACCACAATGTTTTGTAATTGGTTTGAAAAGCATCCTGGACAATTCGAGCGAATGAATTGCCTTTCCCAGAACTCCCTACATGAAACGCATCGAACATATATGGGAAATAATGGAGAGGTCACTTCGTGCACAAAATCCTGCATCGGCAACACTTTCGCAGTTATGGGCGGTTATAGACCTCAATATTTCTGTAAGGACTAGTTGAGTCCACGCCACTTCGAGTTGTTGCACTACGCCAGCCAAAAGGACGTCCGATGTGATACTAGGAAGAATCCCATGACTTTTGTCACTTCAGTGTAGTTACTTGAGGGTCGAGGTTGCGAAAGTGGAGATTAGAAATATCGCAGTGATTCACCGTTAACTACACGATGGAGGGAATTCCGTGTGTGTGTGAGTGTTTATGTGTGTGTGAGTGTGTGATATTTTTGTTAAGTTTATACTGTCAAGGACAACTTCAACATAACTCAGCTGTGCACAGATATCGCAAAACTCGCTCGACCGTTTGTTAGCTAGAAATGCGAAGAGAGCGCCAGAAATTTATTTACGGGAGCACGACGCAACAGAGGAACGCGGCTCGCAGGTGCGCCTACGCCCTGAGGCGACTTCCCGCCGGCAGCGTCCAGACGTCGTGGGGCTACAGTGTGTGCGAGCGTGACGAGGGCCGAGGCGCAGGAACGCCGGATCTGATTGCGCCCCGCGAGAGGCGCGGCCCGCCTCGTGATTGCCGGCGCGGCGGCAGGTGCCGGGACGTCAGCCGGCTGCAGGGAGAGGCCACCTCGCGCTAAATGAACCGCACCTAACCGTTACCAATACTCCGTCCCTCCGCTCCGCTTCTGATTCTGCCTTCCGGCTCGACGGACAACACCAGCCTGTACCGTTTCCAGCCTAGCGAACCGTATACCCTCACATTCTTGTAGATATCAGCTGGAGACATTTTTTTTTCCCCTCTCATTAGCACTGAAAATGTAATTCGCTTGTTTTATCAGTATCCGCGTGCGCCACATCACGACAGGTAATCATAAATGCTACCTCCAGACTGTAAAGTTACTTTGTGTGTTTTATGCGCACTGAAGCCCTAGCTCCGCAGTATGGGTGGCACGCCGGTACAGGGGCCAAAATGAAGCGGCAAAAGCCACTATTGACGTTGCTGCGTTGAATGTATGAGACTGGCGATATAACCTCTGATTTCCGGAAAACCATTATCGACAGAATTCTGACGATTTAAACAGCCCTCAAGTGCGAGAAATATCGCACAGTCAACAGCTCATGCATCCACTATGCTGGCAAGAATAATACACAGAAGAATGGAAAAGAAAATTGAGGAAGTGTTACACAACGACCAGTTTGGCTCTACGAAAGGTAAAGGCACCAGAGATGCAGCTATGACATATGTTTGATGATCGAAGTAAGACTGAAGAAAAATTGAAACACGTTCATCGATTCGTCGACCTGGAACAAACCTTCATCAGAGTAAAATGGTGTGAGATGACCGAAGTGCTGAAGGGATGAGGGGTAACACAATGCCAAAGATCGGTGACAGACATTAGCGAAAATTAAGAGTGGAAGACCAAGAACGAAGTGCTCCGGTTAAAAAGAGTGTTAGAGGGATGTAGTCTTTCGCCCCTGACATTCAGTCTGTTTCTCGAAGAAGCAATTACGGAAATAAAAGGAAGCTTCAAGAGGGAGATTAAAATTCAGGGTGTAAGGATATCAGTGATGAGATTCGCTGATAACACTGCTATCGTCAGTTAAAATGAACTGGAATTACAGGATCAGTTGAATGGAATGAAGTCTCATGAATACGGAATATGGACTGAGAGTAAATCCAAGAAAGACACAACTAATGATATGTAGCGGAAATGAGAACAGCGAGATGCTTAATGTCATACTCGGTGAGCACAAAGTAGCTCCTACTACCTAGGCAGCAAAATAACCGATCACAGACGCAGCAAAGAGAACCTCAAAAACGGGCTAGTACTGGCAAAAAGGGCATTACTGGCCAACAGTAGTATCAAACACAGGCCTTAATTTGAGGAAGAAACTCCTGAGAATGCACCCCGTTGGACCGCAACATTTTGTGGTAGTGAAACACGGACTGTGGGAAAACCGGAACAAAAGAGAATTGAAGTATTTGAGATGTGCTGATGGAGAAGAAAGTTGTATAATAAGTGGACTGATAATGTGAGGAATCTGGAGGTTCTCCGAATAATCGTCGAGGAAAGTAACATACGGACAACTCTGACAAGAAGCAGGGACAGGATGATAGGAAATACGTTAAGACATCAGGGAATAATATCCATAGTAGTAGCAGGAGCTGTGGAGGGTAAAAACTGTACAGGAAGACAGAGACTCCAACAGGTTCAGCAATGCGTGAAGAGCCGTATCAAACCAGCCAAAAGACTGACGTAAAAGAAAGATCACTGATAATGTGGAAAAGGGCAACGCCAATTTGTTTCGGGTAACCATGCGGCGAAACCGAAAAGTGGATATGTCAATGGGTCCAGGGTGTAGACATTTATCTGCAGACTTACCGTTGTTTACTTGCAGTAGCTGAAAGTCTACATCACATAATGATTCACTATATTATGTAGTGTGCACTTGACTTTACCGTTTTTCACGCAAGTGAATGTTACACCATCATAGGACAATTTTCTTTTTTCACAAGTTATTCTTCTTTCCTTAGCTTTAGATGCATAAACAGCCAATCATGATGAATATTGAAGAAGCCAGTCTGTTTAGATACTGGTTCTTTTCCAATAGATTCCTCAATAGCAATCTTGAGCTGTTCGCGAGATGGTGGCAGGGGGGGGGGGGGAGGGTTAAAGATAGAACTAACTGGAATTTACATTGGGGACAATTATGCAATAGCCAAAATAATTTAAGCTCATCCGTTGGCCCATGCACGGCATTGTAACTCTCCCATCGATCTGCCGCTCCGTAAGTCTATTCTAGTTACAGCATTTGCTTATGTATACGGAAGACCGCCAGATAATAGCTACTTGTGGCAATAGTATCCGAGAGATTTTGTTGTTTTAATGTTTCAGATGTACAGTTTTCAGTAGTCTTCGTGATTTTCAGTCAACAGTCTGGTCGGATTCATCACTCCACACAGTTCAACATGAGAACGTCTCTTCCCCTCCACAGACCACATTCACATGAATCTGCAGTTAAGCGTTAGTTTTCTTGTACAACGCCGTATACCTTGCACTTTCCGACACTTCAAGGTGTCTCTTAAGAGTCTACCCGTTTATAAGTTGTGCAATAAATTGCTTTCCTCCTCTATTCGACATGCTACCGAACATATTTATGCGATCTCCTTACTTAACCCTCAGTTTTCTGCTGCAGAATAACATTTCAAAAGCTTCAATACTCCCATTTCTTGTAACGTTCATCATAATGCTTTGCAACACTCTTGCCAGTTAAATTACACTGGCGGTGCGACCGCGAATCTAACAGTTTGGATAACAGAGCTGTCAGTTCAAGAGCACAAACGAAAAGTGATGCAGAAATTTATATCTACTGCCAAAATGGCGATTTTCTATCCCACTCCACTGTAATTAAGAAAACTTCGTAATTTTGATAAATGTAGTACTAACGACTACTTGTTTGAAATGATAAATTTACCAAAATAAAAACGTAATTAATAAAAAAGATCATGCGTGAGAGTTATCTACCGAAAATCTCACTGCGTCAGTAGTTAAATGTAGGAACAGCGGATCCCACATGCGTTTACTGTTGCGTAAAAGCGCCGTGAGTAAAAAGCGAAAATTTCATGCACTACTCTAAAATAACTTTCATTTAAGGAATTAGACGTCTTGATAAAAATCTGAAAATATCTAGTGGTACAATTTTTACCGTAATAACGCGTACACAACTGAAACGCTTAGCGGTAGTTGTTTGCACTGTCATATCCCACCGAAACTAAAACAAATTTTTCTGAGTAACATGAGAAACAATTTCGAACAAAACAATACTTTATCACCGGAATACTGCCCTAAAAACTACAACAATATAAATTCATTCAAATCACAAACACAGTAAATAAGTTAGAAAATAGAACGGATTCGTATCAGATTAATCTCCATTTAATGTAATGGCATTGATTACTTTCTCAAATTTAGACTGAAGATCTTTGGTAAAGTCTTGCATTGTTGAGCCAGTTCCATGTGCAAAAAAGCTACTTATAAATTACTAACGCAAGTATGTCATTTACCCAATGACACCCGATTGTAATTAGTAGCAAGTATATTTTATCCCATATCTTAATGCTAGGAGGGTAATGACAGACAGTAACTACAGATTACAATGGCAATACTGTCACTACATTATAGATAACGAAACAACACACTGGCCGTGAACGCTTTTTCGCACTAAACGGTGTAAACGATGTTTATTACAAAATGTCACCTCTTCATTACGATGATGTGTTCAATAAGCCGCTGGAATCCTGAGTACTGCGGTTGATAAAAGTATGCTAATACCAAGAAGACAACAAATTACCACACCTTATACGGTGTAGGAAAACTATTGACATTCAAAGCAGTTTCCAGTACTCTCGGAATGGTTTAATATAGGTCTACTATGGTTTTAAAGGGAATCTCATATTATTATTCCAGCAAAATAGAAAGTTCAGCTAACGATGCTAGAGGTCGATAGCGATCACGCATCCTTTTCTCCAGAAGAAAGCACAAAGGCTTTATAATACTGAGATCTGCTAACTCTGCTTGTGAGGGGAGAGGCTCCAGTTCTTGTCCCTGCTTACAAAACAAGTCCTGGACAATGCGAGCTGTGCGGACAGAATCATGTCATCTTGGAAAACATTATCACCTATGAGGAACAAACGTTGTACAGCGCACCTCATGAGACAGAATTTTCACATAATCCTCCGCAGTAATGCTACCTTACTGAGGAACCACGGAGCTCATGGGTTAACACGATATGGCTGCCCAAATCATCACCCAACCCACGCAACGTTTCACTCTTGGTATGTAAACTCGGCCAGAAGTTGAAAACAGTGTGAAAGAAGACTCATACCAGCAATTGACATTCTTCCACTGGTCCATGGTCTAGGTTCCATAGCTTCGACACAACGTTTTCCTCTTACGGGCATTTGCACCAGTGTTATTTTGGGATTCCAGATCTCCGTGCAATTCCCTGCTTACGGAGCTCCTTTTGTGCTGTGTTGGTGCTGACAGATTTTCCGAGTGTGACATTAAGTTCCGCAGTGGATTTTGCTGCTGTCGTCCTGTTATTGTTCCTCACTGTCATCTTCAATGACCGTCTGCCACAGTCACGTGTTGTGACTTCGTGGTCGACGCTTTCCCGCTTTCCCTATATGCGATACATATCTTCGATACGGTGCCTCTAGATACACCAACACTTCCGCTTCATTGATTACAAAAGTACTCACCATACGAGCACCAGCAATTGCAGCCGTACAAATTCACGTATTGAGGACGCTACACTGGTGCCGTTCGTGGTCAGATACAACAGCGCAGTCTGCAGACGCGACTAGCATCTACATTTATGTTCAAGCATGCATTTGTCACTCCGTTTCCATATTTTTTTTTCCAGCCTCTGTACATCTCTGTTGCTCTGCGCACGTAACGTACGCCAATTCTGCGTGGAACGTCCCTGGCAGAAAGTATATGACTCGTCGCTGCTGTCTTACAGTGCAAATACTGTCCGGCTCGCAGATATTCCAGTGCGCCTCGCGACCGGCGTCGCTAGCTACGTGTCAACCAGGATAGGCTGCCCCACGTCTTCTAAATCAACAACGGAAGAGAGTCTTGCGCAACGTTCTTGTTGTCTTTTCATGTAACTTTGGAATACCAGGTTTACTTTACAATTCTATGTCCTGACAAGTCTCATTTCATACACGTTTAACATATTTGTAACATGGCATGAATTAGTTTCGTAATCAGTTTTATGAGTCGTATATAAACGCTATTTACATGCAGCACAATCTCCTAAAAGTACAAAAAAATAAGTAAACAATGAGGTATATTAGGTGCGGTTACAAAATGGCTCTGAGCACTATGGGACTTAACATCTGTGGTCATCAGTGCCCTAGAACCTAGAACTACTTAAACCTAACTAACCTAAGGACACATCCATGCCCGAGGCAGGATTCGAACCTGCGACCGTAGCAGTCGCGCGGTTCCGGACTGAGCGCCTAGAACCGCTAGACCACCGCGACCGGCGGTGCGGTTACAACTGCTATGATTCGTTAGCTTTATTTCCATGAAGGGCTACCGTCCGATCCCATTTTTTTCAGAAAAGATTACTAAATTTAAAATATGTGTTACAATTTTTCTCATATTTTAGAAAATCTTTCAGTATTTTAGCCAGTCTGTACTTAATATCTTCATTATATCCGCTGTCACTTGCTTCCCAAGTGCCAAAATTCACCTACCACTTTTTACCTTGCAGAGTATCTTGCGTGAATAAATCTGAGAAACTACGTAACGTATAATTAGGCAAACACCACGCATGCAGGCAACCATCTCCCCACAGCACCGGAAGATGTCGCTTCAATATCACAAGGCAAAACGACTGTGCTAAAACGGTTCGGCACATCCAGCAAGCAGGTAACATAGAAAGTTTCCGGCAGCAGGCGGAAACGAAGATTGCCCCTCTGCAGAAAACCTTGTAGGTAGGGCAACCACAGCTATGAGTATTCATCTTGGGTATTAATAACCGCTTCAGCTGTATTTTGGTCCCTTATTACTGTACCATTAGCGATTTTGTGGCGTTAAAGCCTAATGTTTTTTCATATGTCCCCCGCATATCTGTGACGTTAAAGCTTAATGTTTTAATCATATGTCATCTGAATATTTGGCTTTAACGCCTCTAATCCGGTAGCGGTACAGTAATAAAGGACCAAAATACAGCCGAATCGATTATTAATACCCAAGATGAAGGTGTCCCTCTGTTCACAAGCCATGTGGACCTTGCTAACTGATTTTCTGCACCAAGCAGTACTGTTGGCCGTCCAGTCTCAGAGTTTAAGGGACCTATTTATGACAGGCCTTTCCGATTTTCAACCAGAGATAAAGCTATTTTAACGGACGGTTGCCCATAGGTTCTTTGGAACCAGCAAGCGCTTATCGATAATTGTGTGAATGCATAGTGTGAAAAATGCCCATAACAGAGAGATTCGCCGCGCGGAATGGCTGCGCGGTTTAAGGCGCCATGTTACGGATTGTGCGGTTCCTCCCGCCGAATATTCGAGTCCTGCCTCGGGCATGGGTGTGTGTTGTTCTTAGCATGTTGTTTAAGGTAGCTTAAGAAGTGTGTAAGTATAGGGACCGATGACCTCAACAGTTTGGTCCCTTAGGAATTCACACACATTTGAACATTTTGAACAGACAGCTTTCGGCATCGAAGTGTTTAGTGGACATCATTTTACAATTTCATTGGCCAGCTGTGAGCGCCGTGCGTAAATGATGTAAAGGATGTTGTTGTTGTTGTTGTGGTCTTCAGTCCTGAGACTGGTTTGATGCAGCTCTCCATGCTACTCTATCCTGTGCAAGCTTTTTCATCTCCCAGTACCTACTGCAACCTACATCCTTCTGAATCTGCTTAGTGTATTCATCTCTTGGTCTCCCTCTACGATTTTTACCCTCCACGCTGCCCTCCATTACTAAATTGGTGATCCCTTGATGCCTCAGAACATGTCCTACCAACCGATCCCTTCTTCTGGTCAAGTTGTGCCACAAACTTCTCTTCTCCCCAATCCTATTCAACACTTCCTCATTAGTTATGTGATCTACCCATCTAATCTTCAGCATTCTTCTGTAGCACCACATTTCGAAAGCTTCTATTCTCTTCTTGTCCAAACTATTTATCGTCCATGTTTCACTTCCATACATGGCTACACTCCATACGAATACTTTCAGAAATGACTTCCTGACACTTAAATCAATACTGGATGTTAACAAATTCCTCTTCTTCAGAAACGCTTTCCTTGCCATTGCCAGCCTACATTTTATATCCTCTCTACTTCGACCATCATCAGTTATTTTGCTCCCCAAATAGCAAAACTCCTTTACTACTTTAAGTGTCTCATTTCCTAGTCTAATACCCTCAACATCACCCGATTTAATTCTACTACATTCCATTATCCTTGTTTTGCTTTTGTTGATGTTCATCTTATATCCTCCTTTCAAGACACTGTCCATTCCATTCAACTGCTCTTCCAAGTCCTTTGCTGTCTCTGACAGAATTACAATGTCATCGGCGAACCTCAAAGTTTTTATTTCTTCTCCATGAATTTTAATACCTACTCCGAATTTTTCTTTTGTTTCCTTTACTGCTTGCTCAATATACAGATTGAACAACATCAGGGAGAGGCCACAACCCTGTCTTACTCCCTTCCCAACCACTGCTTCCCTTTCATGTCCCTCGACTTTTATAACAGCCATCTGCATTCTGTACAAATTGTAAATAGCCTTTCGCTCCCTGTATTTTATCCCTGCCACCTTTAGAATTAGAAAGAGAGTATTCCAGTCAACATTGTCAAAAGCTTTCTCTAAGTCTACAAATGCTAGAAACGTAGGTTTGCCTTTCCTTAATCTTTCTTCTAAGATAAGTCGTACGGTCAGTATTGCCTCACGTGTTCCAGTGTTTCTACGGAATCCAAACTGATCTTCCCCGAGGTTGGCTTCTACTAGGTTTTCCATTCGTCTGTAAAGAATTCGTGTTAGTATTTTGCAGCTGTGACTTATTAAGCTGATAGTTCGGTAATTTTCACATCTGTCAACACCTGCTTTCTTTGGGATTGGAATTATTATATTCTTCTTGAAGTCTGAGGGTATTTCGCCTGTTTCATACATCTTGCTCACCAGATGGTACAGTTTTGTCAGGACTGGCTCTCCCACTGCCGTCAGTAGTTCCAATGGAATATTGTCTACTCCGGGGGCCTTGTTTCTACTCAGGTCTTTCAGTGCTCTGTCAAACTCTTCACGCAGTATCATATCTCCCATTTAATCTTCATCTACATCCTCTTCCATTTCCATAATATTGTCCTCAAGTACATCGCCCTTGTATAGACCCTCTATATACTCCTTCCACCTTTCTGCTTTCCCTTCTTTGCTTAGAACTGGGTTTCCATCTGAGCTCTTGATATTCATACAAGTCGTTCTCTTATCTCCAAAGGTCTCTTTAATTTTCCTGTAGGCGGTATCTATCTTACCCCTAGTGAGATAGGCCTCTACATCCTTACATTTGTCCTCTAGCCATCCCTGCTTAGCCATTTTGCACTTCCTGTCGATCTCATTTTTGAGACGTTTGTATTCCTTTTTGCCTGTTTCACTTACTGCATTTTTATATTTTCTCCTTTCATCAATTAAATTCAATATTTCTTCTGTTACCCAAGGATTTCTACTAGCCCTCGTCTTTTTACCTACTTGATCCTCTGCTGCCTTCACTACTTCATCCCTCAAAGCTACCCATTCTTCTTCTACTGTATTTATTTCCCCCATTCCTGTCAATTGCTCCCTTATGCTCTCCCTGAATCTCTGTACAACCTCTGGTTCTTTTAGTTTATCCAGGTCCCATCTCCGTAAATTCCCACCTTTTTGCAGTTTCTTCAGTTTTAATCTACAGGTCATAACCAATAGATTGTGGTCAGAGTCCACATCTGCCCCTGGAAATGTCTTACAATTTAAAACCTGGTTCCTAAATCTCTGTCTTACCATTATATAATCTATCTGATACCTTTTAGTATCTCCAGGGTTCTTCCATGTATATAACCTTCTTTCATGATTCTTAAACCAAGTGTTAGTTATGATTATGTTGTGCTCTGTGCAAAATTCGACCAGGCGGCTTCCTCTTTCATTTCTGTCCCCCAATCCATATTCACCTACTATGTTTCCTTCTCTCCCTTTTCCTACACTCGAATTCCAGTCACCCATGACTATTAAATTTTCGTCTCCCTTCACAATCTGAATAATTTCTTTTATTTCATCATACATTTCTTCAATTTCTTCGTCATCTGCAGAGCTAGTTGGCATATAAACTTGTACTACTGTAGTAGGTGTGGGCTTCGTATCTATCTTGGCCACAATAATGCGTTCACTATGCTGTTTGTAGTAGCTTACCCGCATTCATATTTTCCTATCCATTATTAAACCTACTCCTGCATTACCCCTATTTGATTTTGTGTTTATAACCCTGTAGTCACCTGACCAGAAGTCTTGTTCCTCCTGCCACCGAACTTCACTAATTCCCACTATATCTAACTTCAACCTATGCATTTCCCTTTTTAAATTTTCTAACCTACCTGCCCGATTAAGGGATCTGACATTCCACGCTCCGATCCGTAGAACGCCAGTTTTCTTTCTCCTGATAACAACATCCTCTTGAGTAGTCCCCGCCCGGAGATCCGAATGGGGGACTATTTTACCTCCGGAATATTTTACCCAAGAGGACGCCATCATCATGTAATCATACAGTAAAGCTGCATGCCCTCGGGAAAAATTACGGCTGTAGTTTCCCCTTGCTTTCAGCCGTTCGCAGTACCAGCACAGCAAGGCCGTTTTGGTTATTGTTACAAGGCCACATCAGTCAATCATCCAGACTGTTGCCCTTGCAACTACTGAAAAGGCTGCTGCCCCTCTTCAGGAACCACACGTTTGTCTGGCCTCTCAACAGATACCCCTCCGTTGTGGTTGCACCTACGGTACGGCTATCTGTATCGCTGAGGCGCGCAAGCCTCCCCACCAACGGCAAGGTCCGTGGTTCATGGGGGGAGATGTAAAGGATTTATGGCAGATATTTTTATCAATGGTACCTTAATATGCGCACACATGAGTGTGTTGGCTGTGTTTTCTCTGGTTCGAACAGTCTTCCCACAAACATGTCACAAACTTTACGACCTCGTGTTTTCTGCTCGGTCGTAACTGCACCACTAAGGGATCTACGGCTGACAGTTAGGCTAACCGATTTGTGTCTACACCTGATCTGATGTCCAGAGGAAAATAAACTTGCCACATGTACATGTAAGCGCTTACCAACTTATAAACATACTACGCCTAATAGTTACAATTAATAGTCTGCAAATGACGTAAACGGTGATGTAATAATGTTCAGTGCATCGTGCTCAGTCACCAATAGAAATATCTGCACTAGAGCTGTAAAACTACAGTACGCTGCGGTAGACTATCGTACATAAGCATTGATTACGGCAGTTTTCCTAGTAGCTGTAGCCAGTTAAAATTGCAACCAGGTTGCCTGTAGTTTATGCATGTTGCATACCTATCTGGCGTCATCTCATTTCTAACGCTATGTCTGTGTATGCGATCAGTGTCATACCAGGGCCGCGTAACCTATGGAAGATTTTTGTTCTACATTTTTATCCTGCTTTCTGTTACCTAAAAATAAACCGCATTTGCAGCAAAACTGAAACTGCCATTGTTTAATTCAGGTTTTATTCGGAAATAGATTTCTAACGTGAAAAAGTCGAATTTTGTAAGAATTAAAACAAAAATACAACTTCATCAAACAGCGGTAGAAAACGCAATTTCCCGCAGAAAAGCTGAAAAAAAGAAACGCGACACAAAAACATATCAAACAATGCTTGAATATTTAGTCGAGATTATATAAAACATAGTCCTGTTATTGCTAAATAACTTCTGTGCTTTCCAATAACAACACGAAACACTTGCCTTTCATCTTGATGAAGATTTATGTTTGTGCATGTAAACTGTGTTACATAAAAGCAGCTAAGTCTTATTATTTATAACATGAAATTTATATTTTGTACGGGCATCAAATACGTAATGCACCTTATTATGTGCAAGAAACAAAAAAACAAAAAAAGTATGACAAGTCGCCTGCTCTAAGTTTCTCTCCTACATAGTCATCTCTATTTCCTTCCTTACCAATACTAACTGTAATCTTACTATTCACTACTCATTTATGTACTGTACCAAAACTCTGATTTTGCACGCATGCTGTCTCTTTTCATCTCTCCACTGTTTGGTTTGTGTGTGTGTGTGTATGTGTGTGTGTGTGTGTGTGTGCGGCGTAGAGCGAGATATTGTGTGGGGAGAGTAGGAGGAGGCGGAGTGGGAAGTGGGAAAGAGAGAGAAGCAGAAAGAGAGGCGGAATATGGCAAACAGAGTGCCTTTAGTAGAGGATGTGTACTTTTCCCACCAGCTAACGACCCAGAAATGTAGAGTCGCCACTGTTTTGTAAAGCCCTCGATAACAGCCGTCTGGAGTTTACGTGTTCGAATTTCGGGCCGCCGAGAGTGCTCCCGCGCTTGCCACAGTTGCCACAGCGCACGAATTTCGATGTGCTCGTACGCGCATATGAATATACGACAGCTGGCGCAGCCGGTGGTAGGCCGCAGCTAAACAAATTGCTTCCGACGGTCTGCTAGCAAGTGCCGCCTACTCGCCGTCGTCCTGCAGGTCAGGGGGTGAAGAGCAATTTGCATCTCAGAGGGCGGCCGGCGGCGAAATCTCTTTACGGCGTTCCCGGGGTCGCTGGCCCGGGATTAAAACAGATGCAGCGGTGGCGCCAGATATTAGCCCGTCTGCCCTCGGCCGCTGCCCCTGCCACGCCGACAATTCACTTTACCCCTCCGGCGGGGCACCGTGGCGTCCGTCGCCAGTGTTTAGGGAATACGGGTTTGTGCAGAAGCACCCCACTGGCGGGGTTTACGGGTTTGTGCAGAAGCACTCCACTGTCCGCGATGCGAACTCACTACCGGCGCCGCATCACCGACCAGCTATCCCAGGAATTCAAATAACATTTCATACGCGCTGTCCGCCCCGGACAAAACAAGTGAAAGGCAGCGCAATAACACAGCGCGGTGTGTCGAGCGGCCAGGCCGCCAGCGCCACCGGTCTAATTACCCGTGGTCTTCGTAGCTCTGTCTGGCGCTGCCGGTGTTGTGTGGAAGAATGTACAGCAGAGAAATTTCATTTAATTATCTTATCATCGGTAAACTACTACGTGCATAGATAAAAGAGAACTTAATCTAGGGGATGGTATGGGTGACATAAGAATTACGATAATACGACATGAAAGGTAAAGCTGCCGTGAACCTCAAAGTTGATTTTTGACACCACAACGCTACACGAAGTATAGTCTTATGTAAATTTAAGGCTGAGAGGGGAGAGAAAAAATTGGAAATGTGTGGTAAGTTCCTGTGGGGCCAAACTGCAGAGGTCATCTGTCCCTAGGCTTACACACTGCTTAATATAACTTAAACTAACTTACACTAAGGACAACACACACACCTATGTTCGAGGCAGGATTCGAACTTCCGCCAGGGGGAGCCGCGCGAACTGCAGTAAGGCGGCGGAGACCGCGAGGCTACCCCGCGCGGCGGAAATGAGGAAGAAGGAACTTTGGTGTCAGCAGCATCGGAGCTTTACGCGGGATCAGCGGCGACGAGTGAAATGTCTTCCAGACGTGGATTCGAACCTGGGATCTCTTGCTTACTAGGCATCTGCGTTAACCAATGCACCATCCTCACACAGTGTTTACTGCAACTGCGCGGACTATCTCGCTAGGGCCGTAGACCGACCGACACTCCCATCTACAGCCACCTATGTGCAGTCTCCTTCCGTGTCCCGCGTCCCGCCTGCTTAGATGCCGGCACGGTAGCTCAGCGTGTTCTGCCAGAGAGCTGGGTGACCTCTGTAATTAAAAAAAAAAAAAAAAAAAAAAAAAAACTGAGTGGAAGGATCAACAAGCGAACTTCACCGGATGTCATGTGACGTCCGCAACGAACAAACACAACGATTAAAAACGAACAAAATGCAAAAAAAAAGTTGGGTGGTAACGTGCTCGCCTCCCGTGCAGGCGGGCCCGGGTTCGATTTCCGGCTGAGTTGGAAATTTTCTCCGCTTGGGGACTGGGTGTTGTGTTGTCCTCATAATCATTTGATCCTCATCACCGGCGGGCAAGTCGCCCAATGTGGCGGCGAATGAGATAAGACTTGCACTTGGCGGCCGAATTTTCCCGAAAGTGGCCTCCCGTTCAACGATGCCATACGCTCATTTCAATCATTTCCGTGTCCTGAGTGCTCACTACTTTGAGACTCACGCAGGAGATCGAACGTAACTGTGCATCCATACTAAAGGCAATGGATTCATTGCCCATGGAGGCGAATCGTTTATCTGAATGCGTGGTGTTTGTTCTTTCGGACATCTGTATTCGGACATGTCTGAAAGAACAGACAGTACGCATTCATATAAAGGATGCTTTTATTGTATGTTGTATGACCTTCTTCTCATGGAATATTACCAAGTCAGCTATATGGGGTTTACCCTACGAAATATTAAATTTGTTTGATATGTTCAAGTTTCTGCTTCTTAACACCAAAAATATCTAAAACATATTCTCTATGAGCTACTTTTTTTCTGTGAAGTTAGAGGTGAAAATGGTAACTACGATTAAGGTGCACTGTAACGAGTTTAATTAAATTAATTGTCTTTAAATCTACCAAATGGCTCTCTGCTTATCGTGGTTATTGCAAATAATTTTCGCACATAAGCAAATACTAAATAGGCTGCGACACCACCTTCCTTAATTTTTCACTCAATCCATGGGCAGTCAAGTGATTTCCTCAACTGTAATGGATGGGCACATGACGTCCATATGTTTTGTTACTAACAGAAGACAGTCATTAGACGTAACCTTACTATCCTCCTCACGTGCTTGTTTTTATATACTTTGCAACATTAAGCTCAGATATTTAAACAACGTGACTGATACTGTATTCGAACGTTACAGGATTTATTTTTCCTACTCAGAAACTACATTTTTGTACGCTTAGAGAAAGCTGCCATTCGTCACACTATTTGAAATTTTGTCCAGGTCATGTTGTATCCTCCTATACTCCCTTAACGACGGCAGCTTCTCGCATACCATAGCACCATCAAACCTAGGATTACGGAATTTCTCTCTTGCCCGCCATCCAACTTTGCACAACATCATGTGAAGAAAGGGTAAGCTGAGTTTTCCACGAGCAACTCTTTCAATCCGTGCTGATTTGTGGACAGAAGCTTCTCTGTCTCAAGGAAGTTTGTTGTATTCGAACTCAGAATATATTCAAGAATTGTGCTGTAAATCGACGTTAAGGATACTGCTCTGTAATTACAAGGCTCCGTTCTTTTACCCTGATTATGTACGGGAATCAAGTGCGACATTTCCCGTCACCTGGGACTTTGCGCTAGGCGAGAGATGCGCGATAAAGGCGAACTAAGTAACGGGTCAGTGCCTTAGAGTACTCTCTGTAAAACCGAACTGAGATTCTATCCCAACGTATCACTGACTAATATTACGCCGTTGATTGCCCTAAACAGATTTCTCTCGAAATATCGGGTGTGGAATGCGTAATGAAATTAAAATCTGTAAGGCTTCCAAACACAGTATTTATGTTTACAAATTACTGAACGCATGAAATGTTAGACGCCAGTGTAGTGACCTAAAATCTTCTCGTACTTCCTTTCCCCAGCAGAGAATTTACAAAATGATTTGGAGTTGCCGGCCGTTGTGGCCGAGCAGTTCTAGGCACTCCAGTCCGGATCCGTGCTGCTGCTATGGTCGCAGGTTCGAATCCTGCCTCGGGCATGGATGTGTGTGATGTCCTTAGGTTAGTTAGGTTTAAGTAGCTCTAACTCTAGGGGACTGATGGCCTCAGATGTTAAGTCCCATAGTGCTCAGAGCCATTTGAACCTTTTTAACTTGGAGTTACATCTTCAAAAAATGTTCAAATGTATGTGAACTCCTAAGGGACCAAACTGCTGAGGTCATCGGTCTCTAGACTTACACACTACTTAAACTGACTTATGCTAAGAGCAACACACACACACCCATGCCCAAGGGAGGGCTCGAACCTCCGGCGGGAGAGGCCGCGCAATCCGTGACACGACGCCTCAAATCGCACTGCCATTCCGCGCTGCTGCATCGTTATAGAAAGGTTTGTTGTCAGTCATTTGGCTTCCGACGGAAATCGTCAAGTTTGAGTAATAACTGCAGCGGTTTAGAGGGAAGTATCTGTAACAGTACTACTGGGAAAAGGTGTCAACCGTTAGTACCATTACGCCCACCAATTGCTTCCGCTTCAACTGACACAATATCTCACTTATCTCAGTCTAAGGAAAGCTTCGCATTCGTAGTATATATTAAAAAATAAATTAAAAAATTTATTACTGCCGACATTGTCATCGAGGAGTGCATTACTTGACTTTTTTGCGTAAGCCATATTTTTACATTTAACGGTATAGAAAGCTTAGGATGGGGAGAGGTAGGGAAGGTTTTAATGAAAGAACGAGGTGTCTGTAAGCCACTGACCAATGCACAGTGTGTTATTTCGATTTAAACCTTACGTAACGTAAAATACCACTCATTCCTGCGTCCGCTATTTGCCTGTCTGTTGGTCATTGAATTTTATTACCTATCACTGGGGTTATCTTGCTCATCACTCATCTGTTTGCTTGCGTGATGTAATTTACATGCATGTCGATATTATCCTTTCGTTGACTAGTGTGATAGGGCTAATGTTTGCAATCTATTTAATGCTTTAATTTGTCGAATTCCATAGAGACAGGGTCGTACCATACGCAAATTGCAATAAAACTTGGCCGGCTAACAGAAATGACGCAGAAGCTGATATCTCTTTCTCGTCGCTATATCGTGAAATGGTCCGGGAAGCTAATACATGGCGTACATGCATTAGCGTGGCACTCAATGCCCACTGCCCGGTTGATTACACCGCTAACTGGCATTAACACAAACTCCATTAACCCATTTGGCACTAACTTTTAAATGATTTAGCACGGGAACGATAATATACCTTGAAATTATTTCCACTCTGCTAACTTATTATCCGCCGCCGGGGGGAAAGCCGCAGTATAAACCGGCTGCTGCCGTTTGCACTGATGCTGGGGCTGTCATTACATTGCCAGCCCGGCGCGCTGTCGGTTGTGTTCAGTTAATGGCTCGGCACTGGTCGTGGCTGTGTGCAGCACGTGTTAACAGACACGTTCTGAACGCAACTCTATCGGCCCAGGTTGTACGAGAGGAAATGAGGAGGTGAATATCGCGGTTACAAAAATTAATATGTGCTCAGCATCACAGGGCATTTGTGTTCTTTCTGTTAAAAGACTTACTGGCCTACATCCATTATGTGATGCTACCGAGTAGCAATTGTTGCCTTTAATTTTCCATGCAACTTTGTTTGAGTTAACCATCATAATTCGCAGATTAATGAACGCTGAATGTAGTGTATTTAATTTCTTCTTTATTTCTAAAATTTGTGGTAAGTTCTTATGGGACCAAAATGCTTAGATCATCGGTCCCTAAGCTTACACACTACTTAAACTAACTTACGCTACGGAATACACACACACCCATGTCCATGGAAGGGCTCGAACCTCCGACGCGGGGAGCCGCGAGGACCGTGACAAGACGCCCTAGACCACGCGGCTACTACCGCGGCTTTACTTCTAACCCAGATCGATTATCCATTACATCTTTATTTTGCTTCCGTCCCCATTTTGATCTCATACATTATATTTTTACCACTATTGGACCAACTATGAAACTATATGTTACTATGTAAACAAATCGATTGGTTCAAATGGCTCTGAGCACTATGGGACGTAACATCTGAGGTCATTAGTCCCCTAGAACTCAGAACTACTTAAACCTAACTAACCTAAGGACACTACACACATCCATGCCCGAGGCAGGATTCGAACCTGCGGCCGTAGTGGTCCCGCGGTTCCAGGCTGAAGCGCCTAGAGCCGCTCGGCCCCTCCGGTCGGCCAAATCGATTGAATTTTCTCATAGAAGTCAGAAGGAGCGATCTGTTTCATTAGCAAAAACTTTCTAACATAAAGATCGCATAAATATTTCTTCATTTACTAACAGCCGGTTTCGACAGCCTTTGCCGTCATGTTTTCGAAGACCTGAAGACGACCGCTATGTCTATCGAACCCAACTGTTTGTAAATAATGAAATATTTATGCGACCTCGGCATTAAAAAAAAAAAAAAATCGGCTCCACGTTACTCAGCGTTGAAAACGAACATTAGGCATTTATGAGCCTGACGCACTTATAGTGAACACACAGTTCTAACAGATTTTAGATACATAATGTGTCTTATCAATGATATTTTTCGCTGTAATGTACCTAACACAAAAAGGTTATGTAAAAGGTAAAACGCTCAGTTCTCAACGCGTGTACGACAGTGGCTGCTAAAGATTGGGTAAAATTTACACGTGACTTTTTTTACTTTTTGTACCGTGATAAATGTCGCCACAGCTACAACAGTTTCAGCTCACTTGTTACGTCTGAAACAGAAAATTCGACTTACACAGTTCACAGTTGTAGAAATATATATTATCAGCCGTTATTTTTGAAAAATTTATTTAGGCTACTAGTTTCAACGCCACAATAGGCTCTTATTCAGGTCTCAGTACATCGAATGTATTCCAGTCGTATATGTGCATAATAAAGGAACTACTGTGGTAACTGGAATCCGTACAAGACTGTCAAACAGTGTATGCTATCCACACATGCAACATCCAACTGTTCGGAAGACTTCTTCGCAGTCCTGTTACTAAGTGGTTTTTCTACTATGCACATATACGACTGGAATACTCCGGACATTTGATGTATTGGAGTCTGAAGAAGACGCTACTGACGCGTTGAAACATGTAGCCTAAATAAAATTTCCAAAATTTACAGCTTATGGCATACAGTTCGACCGGCTGCTATTCCTCATTTCGTATTTTTTATGATGCAATTATGATTACTGATAGTGAGCGTACGCAATCTATGCCACATACCAGTAAGCTTGGACCACTTACATCTAGCCACCCTGTAACCTAACTGCGACAAATCCAACAGTTAACATGACGACCCCCTGAAGATACGGGATAAATGCGAGGAAAAACAGAACGCTAATAATAGTGGGCCGTTCGTAAAGAATCCTGTTCTTCTGAATTTGACTCAGATTTTGAAAATTTTGTTCGCTGCTCCGTGCATGCGTCGTGTACATGCCCTTTTTATGAGATGGCAACTCGATAGCAGCAAACATACGCTGAGAGCCTCAGTCTCCCAATTTCCGCTGCGTGCGCTACCATAACGTCTTGAAGTTAAACTTTACGTAGATATTCACATTTCGTTCGTTTCTTTATTTCTCATTAAACTGCTAACAATATCATGGCCTCGAAAGTTGCCATGGGGCACGCAATTGCTCCCCCAAAATTGTCAATCATCGTTTGAGAATGTGACAACCGGTCAATTTTCTATATACCCAGCCACGTTTCATTTAAATCTTTTGAAAGTTATGAAAAAGACCCAGCTTAGCTCATAAGCAACTGTATTATATACAAATCCATTAACTGCTCTAGTGCCACACTGGAACAATCAAAGCGAATCTGGGAAAGAATATAAAGAAATGAAGCAATTTAGCGTGTTCTTCGGCAAAACCCTCTAAGGAGGGACAAAGTACAAACGAAGCGAGTAAGTTTCGACTCTATACTTTTGGAATGAGAGTAAACGAAAAAACGTCAAAGGTATCAAAGATCAACGCAAATGGAATTACCAACAAAGACAGCATCACAATTGAGGACCTTGTAGTAGACGAAGTGAACGCTTCCTGCCGCCTCGCCAACAAAACAACACATGAAAGACAAAGCAGGAAGGGCATTAGAAGTATGAGAATGAGCGAATTCCTCCCCAGTGTAAGAGTACTACCGCTTACGAAAATCCTCATACTGCAAGTCTACATCTACATATATACTGTCCAAGCCACTGCACAGGGCATTGCGAAATATCTGTCTGTTCCATTCGCGTCGTAAGCAAAGAAAAAAATGTTCGTATGGCTCTGTACGTGCTCTAATTTCAATCACTATGGAGTCATAGAGGTAATGCTCTCGATATCTTATATTCTGTTTCCAATATCGATGAGCTATTACATGTAGTACATACTATTTGACTTTTCCGCTGACAGAAATTATAACCCTCAGCCGCTAGGTGGCTCCGAATCGTAGCGTACAACGTGGCAATGAGTAACGTAACTATATCGGTAAGTGAGAAACAGTGTGCTGTAATAGAGTTTCTAACTGCGGAAAACTTGCCTCCAATTAAATTCCACAGAGAAATGAAAACTGTGTACGGAGATGATAGTATCAGCATTGGGTTGTTTATGCTCGTAATGAAGGAAACTGGTGCTAACCTCCATGCATTCCCCACTTGTCGATATACGATTCTTCTCTCTGTATGAAACCTAAAGAACACCTTTAATGACTTCTATTTGACAGTGATGAAGCGGTGCAAGGAGAGGTTAAGCTGTAGCTCCATCAACAGCATCAAATATTCTAAAGCGACGGTGTCAATGACGTGGTCTCTCGTTCGGAGAAATGTTTTTGTACCCAGGGTGATTATTTTGAGAAATAAACATGTAAACGTGAAGGATAAAGATGTAGAATATTAATAAAGTTTATTTCACTTAAAAAGCTATAAGAGTTTTCGCATAAGTAATTCAGAGGCATTACTTTTTAAGCATACTTTTGTACCTCACGATCCCTACGGAGACACACTATGTTGACGGTGTACTGGTCACACAGTCTTCCTCGAATAAAGATTCTTTAAAAGCTACTGGACAGGATTTCCGGACCTCTAAATTTTTTTTCAAAGATTTCTCTTACACATTCCAACAACCACGTGCGTTAACAGGGCGCTTAGTTGATTCGGTGAGGTGAACCATCTCTGGGCTAAATCCCCCTCGCTGATTAACGAGGCTGGCGAGCCGGTCAGAGTGGATGTGGTTTTTAGGTGGTATCTCACATCCAACAGGGTAAGTATCGGGCCGATACGTTCCTTCTTAGATACCTTTTCCTTCTTTTAAATTTTTTTTCCTGTCAATGTTCTAACTTGTTTGAAGCAGTCCACCACAAATTCCTCTCCTGTTCCAAGCTCTTCATCTCAGATTAGCAGATGCACCCTATACCAATTGTTTGTTGGATATATTTCAATCTCTGTCTTTCTATACAGTTTTAACCCCGTAGTTGTTATCCTCTACAGCTCCCTATACCACCATTATAGTTATTTCCTGATAACTTAACGCATGCCCTTTCGTTATATTCATTCTTCTTGTTTCCCATTTTCCTTTCTTCACTGATTCTGTGGAGGATCTCCTTACGTTATTGGCCCACCTAGTTTCCTACGCTCTTCCGTAGCAGCACCTGAAAATGCTTTGATTCTTTTCTGTTTCGGCCTTCTCACAGTCTATGATTCGTTATCAAACAATGCTCTGCTTCAAATTTACATTCTCAGAAATTTCTTCTTCAATTAGAGCCTATGTTTGACACCAGCAGACTAGTCTTGGCGAGAAATATCGTCCTTCGGCTTATGTGTGATAATAGTAGACATGTTTAGGCTAGAAATACCATCCTTGCCTGCGGTAGCCAGCCTTTTACGTCCTCCTTGCTTCACCCGTCATGAGTTAATCCGCTTCCGACGTAGTAGAAGCACTTAATTTCGTCGACTACTAATTATGACGTTAAGTTCCTTGCTGTTTTCATTTATTCTACATCTCATTACTTCCATCTTTCTTCGGTTTGCTCTCGGTTCATATCCTGTACTCATTACAATGGTCATTAGACTCAACAGGTATTACAATTGTTCTTCACTTTTACTGAGGATGGCAATGTTGTGAGCAAATCTTATCGCAGATATCTCTTCACCGTGAATTTTAACCTCACTCTTGAAACTCTCTTTTATATCCATCATTGCAACTTCAGAAGAGCAACAACAGAGTAGCGAAATGCTGCACCCCTGCCTTGGACTTTTTCAGTCGGAGTACTTCCTTCTTTGTCTTCTACGTAGTGCAAACATTAGGAAATGTTATCAGACTTGGACATGAGGTGCAGACAAGTGAGGTTTCACAGATTCCGTCTCTGTAGGAGAGGTGGCGTGACGAAAGATACCCGACCGCCAACTGTCAGCAATGCTTACACCGTAGAGAAACGTGAAGAAGCAAATAAGAAGGCGACGCATTGCTGTTTCACTTTCTTAAGGGCTAAGCTGATCTAATACAGTGCGTCTCCGAATTCGTTCTACGTCATTTACCATATTTACTTAATGAGGACTCCAAGCACTAGATAAATACACTGGAAATGGTCGCACTAGCGCCTTGTAGAACAGTCGATCCTGTCCATTGTTGTTTCACATATTAGTAATGCCTGACATTATCAGTAACGGAGAGAGCGATCTTTGTGTAACTTGTTAAAACTTAACTTTTTTCCAGAACCTTTTAACTTCTTCATCGTATTTACATGAGATAGTTGAAATATGACGACTAACCACCTTACAGAAGAGACTAGTTATTTATCAGCTTTAACTGTCTCATGTAAATGCGGTCTCAGCATTAAACGTTTTGCATTTTTTTAATTCTTTCTTTCTAAGTGAAATAGTTCCGTAGTTTTTCTACTGTTGAATCACGTACTCGTACTTTCAGTCGATATCACTTTTCAGTGCTTCTGCTGACTGAGCTGCTAACTCGTTCTACTTACTGAAACTAGTTATTTCATCATTTGAAACAGGATAATTTATTGTCGTGGATTAAGTTCTTCCAGGTGCAACTAACACTTATGTAACTACGCAGATGTGTGGTTGGGGTTACAAAGCTGACCACTAAAGTTCCATCAGGGGTTCGTGAAGACAGGAGAGATATAGCCAGATTTTGGGACAGATTGCATCCGCTTTACTGAACAGATGTGATGCTGATCATCAATAAGAAAAGTAATTTGAATCTAGCGCTAAAACACTTGCACATGCGTGGAAGATAAATACGTGGTGTAGAAATTTACATTATCGGCTACATACACACAGATCATATAGATGCATCCAAATCTGTTCACGTTTCACAACCTTTGAAAAGTGGCAGGTATAGTATATTACGAGCGTCCGCGATGTGTCAGAGAAATGTGCCTAACTTTATTATACTCATTTACTTAGTCCTATCATGAACTATGATCTCTCTTGGTTTTTTATTTTGAAAACAACGTGGGCGTGGTATAGAGTATGATTGTGCTCTTGCAACGTAAGATTTCATCTACTTGCAAACAACCCATAACCCAAATCATGTACACTCATACACAACCACACAAATTTCTGGACAACAAAATTATAGTCATGCCATTCGCAACTCCTAGATTGAGTATAAAATAGCCTCCTCTGGGCGCACTGGAAATGGTAATGACAAACTATGTGAAACAATTATATTACTTAGAAAATCTGCGCATGGCACTTCCTAATATTTAAATTAAATTCTTGGAATCGGAGAACATTGTTGAACCGACCATGAGACCATTAGAGGACCGTGCATCGATGGCATATGATCTCACCGTGAACCGACCACAAGTACACATTCAAATCTGCACGCACAAATTACTTCAGTTGTGTGGCATTCATTGACTAATTCTAACACACGTCTCTGCCTACACTGAATATCGTCGTGCCATTTCGGCTACGAATGGCATGGAGACGAATACTGGACATTTACTAATTCGAATTTAACTTCTACACTTGCGTTTCTTCAACTTACGATGTGGTTCGACAACACTATATTTTCCTTGCTGCCATGTCAGTGCAAACGTGGTATATTCTCCGCCGAGACATAGGTGCTAATACTACTCTCCAGAATTGGTGCTTGGATACTGAACGAAGCATCACATACAAAATGAAAGAATTCCTTTGATTAATGTAGTGATCTTTTTTATAGCAACTTAAAGTTAACACAGGCACTTAAATACAGGTATTTCGACTAACTGTAACACACCCTATAAATTCTATACTCGCATTTCCTCAAGTTATGATGTGTCTCCAGAACGTTATATTTTCCTTGGTGCCATGTCAGTGCAAATGTGGAACATACTCGGCGCAGTCACAGGCTCTGAACTACTCCTCAGAACACGTGCTTGGCCACTCAACAAAGCATCACAGGCAAAATGAAAGAATTCCTTGATTAATGTCTTCAATTTACAACATCTTGTGGTTAATACACGCACGTACAAATTTCAGTTATATGTAACATACGCTGTCCTAAAACAGTTTCCTGTAACATGAAGAAGGAAGTGTGTCATGACCTGAGAAAAGGACCAAACTATCGCCCAGCTCTAACTATTGAATCAACATTCAATCAAATTGAAATTTCCCCGGATCAATTAACACAAAATATTATCTGCCAAAAGAATTGTTGTGATTAGTATTCCAACTTAAATATTTCACATGCTTACAACGTTTGGCATGGCTTCTCATTTAATATCACAGACCAAAGTACCCCTGCCCAGTTCTAGTACCAGAGTCTCCTCTCCACCAGTACCCAACCCCTCAATGGCGGTAAATGCCACAGCCTTTCACTGTAGGACAGTAGCGGGTAGATCTGCCAAAGTCATCTTGGTCAGCTGCTGCTGATAGAACCTCGCCACCCACGTCTTCTTTTATAAAGTTGCAAATTATCGATGTAGTAAACTTCCGAGTACACTTTACTAGCTTTGCCAGACTCCATCTAGTTAGCGGGAAACTCACTCGCACGGACCCAAACACGCAAAAAACTGAACATAATTAAATAATTGAATGAGAACACAGCAGGTAAAATGTTAGTAAGTACAAGGATACGTAGGAATAAAAATTAAACCCAAACGTCTACTTCTTCTCTCAAAGCTTATGGTAATATCAAGTGTACTTAACGTGTCATTTGCAATGATGACTTGATAAAAAGTGAATATTACATAACTTGAAATAGCTGAAAGGGAACATACAATATCCCTTCAATGATTACTTAATAGTGAGCAAAATGCCGAAACTCTCTTTAAAGTGGCAGTGGAAGGAATTTGACTAGATGAAAAGTGATTTTGAAGATAAATTCCGTGCGATATACGGTATCTGTAAGGCTTCTTAAACTAAATTAAATGACTACGTGCTCAGCGCTCACTGGAAATACACCGTGTCCTCTACTCGTCAGTCGCGGTGCTCGGGGTCCCAGCACGAAGTTATAACAACTGAAGATGGACGTATAAGAGCCCGAAACGAATCGTGTTAGAAATAAAAGAACCTAACAACTGTAGCGATATTTTCAACCACTGGTATAATACTCATTTGCGAATGTTCCTCCTACAGGACCGTTTGTATATTAATTGAAGAACATCGAAGAAAATTAACGAATAATGAGAAACAATTCTCGTGAAAAAGTAAATACTTCTCTCAAAATTGGTTCAAATGGCTCTGAGCACTATGGGACTCAACTGCTATGGTCATCAGTCCCCTAGAACTGAGAACTACTTAAGCATAACTAACCTAAGGACATCACACAAATCCATGCCCGAGGCAGGATTCGAACCTGCGACCGTAGCAGTCGCACGGTTCCGGACTGCGCGCCTAGAACCGCGAGACCATCGCGGCCGGCAAATACTTCTCTCAAATGACTGTATATTCTTAATAACCAAGTGATTAAGTTAACGCTGGCCGAGATGGCCGAGCGGTTCTAGGCGATACAGTCTGGAACCGCGCGACCGTTACGGTTGCAGGTTCGAATCCTGCCTGGGACATGGATGTGTGTGATGTCCTTAGGCTAGTTAGGGTTAAGTAGTTCTAAGTTCTAGGGGACTGATGATCTCAGAAGTTGAGTCCCATAGTGCTCAGAGCCATTTGAACCATTTTTTATTAACAAACAATTAAATATCGTGTATCTTATGCGCTTCCGGTTGTCACCACCGCAGAATTTTATCATTTATTGAAACATAAATTTAAAATATAGCACCGGACACTAACATTTTAAAACCAACCGAAATTCTACTTTTAACCCCAAAAGTACGAAAGCACTTATTGAAGTAAATAAATATATAAAATTTAAAATTATGTCATTTTTAGGTATATACCTTTTATTCGGCTCTACTTGAAATAATGTATGTTATTTGTCTGTAAAATTGTTCTGACTCCTAATCATGGCATATGTACAATGACAAGCCAAAACATTGCGCCCACCTGCTTAATAGCTTGTTGGGTCATGTTTGTAACGCAGTGTATGACATATTCTGTGCATTATCGATTCTACAGTTCGTTGTTAGATTTGTGGAGCTGTTTGGCATTAGGTGACTACGCACAGGTTTTGTAATTCCAGTAAATAACTAGCCACTTATTTGTGTGCGAGGTGACGGCGCTCGATAGCGACCCATATGGCAACCATCGGATTCACATCAGCCGAACTTTTCGCCAAGACATTAGCGTGTGTTCCTATCAAATGGTTCAAATGGCTCTGAGCACTATGGGACTTGACTACAGTGGTCATCAGTCCCCTAGAAGTTAGAACTACTTATACCTATCTAACCTAAGGACATCACACACATCCATGCCCGAGGCAGGATTCGAACATGCGACCGTAGCAGTCGCGCGGTTCCGGACTGCGCGCCTAGAACCGCTAGACCACCGCGACCGGCAGTTCACTATCAAGCTCCTCGAACCAACGTAGCACTATCCTGGTTTCGACACACAAACAATTATACTGCTGAAAGATATCGTCGTAGTGGAAGACATGAAGGAATGCAGATCGTCCGCTGCTGACATGGAGTCTTCGATTACGTTTCGAGCAACCGTTCGCAAGAATGACGGCTTTTGTGAAGACGACAGAGGTCATCTGCTGCTGAGACACCTTTTCAGCAATGTGCGCTGAATCGTGTGTCCTGAAACACATGTCCATCCACCGGCATTATGCCCTTTCACTAGAGGTACCACAGATCGACATTTGTCCTAGTTTACAGAGCAGAGAAGTCTAAAAGCCCCTCGTTGAAGATTCGTGCTAGTCCTACCACTTAGGTAGTTTCACTGTCCTGCTACTGTTTCCTGTAGATCCACACGACAGAAGCAAGCGAACATTCGACCAGCTTCGCCGTTTTCGAGATACTCGTCCAGATACTCGTCCACGGGTTTTGTCCAATAATAATCTGCCCTTTGTCAAAATGGTTTATCTAAATGGATTTGCCCACTTGTAACCAATACCGTCGCTAAGGAGGTCCCCTGCCAGTGTTTCCTCGGCTTATACACTTTTGTAGCAGAGTCACGTGCCTACAACACTACCAGGAGTCATCCACCCAGGCCAGTGGTCATAATGTTTCGGCTGATCTGTGTATAAATAGAAACCTGGAAAGGTATGTAAGTGAGATCACTCACATCGGGAGACTAAATGAAAACATTCACATAAATGAGGTAACTATTAGTGATTTATCATTTCCTAGTCTCATGTTGTGTGAAACCACTTAAGAGACGGAGGGTGAGTGAAAAATGTTCATATGGCGGACGTGATAGGAGAGACTAATTGTGTTGATTCGTCGGTGTGAAAAAACCGAGTGAACAAAAAAAAAAAAACTATCGAGTGGCCAGTCGTTCGTTAAAAACAACATTCGGAGCGCATTGTTATGTATTATGGCCTGTGAGGAAATTGCAAAAAAAGAGACTCGAAACGTCTCATACATGGAGTTACAGAAGAATGCTGAAAATGTACTTAACTAATGAGATGAGAAATGAGGTAGTTCCCCGCAAAAGTTGAGCTTGGGATTACGTGAAAGTCACTAAACTGAAGAAGGGCATGTGTTATGGCAAGTCAATCACTCCAGTAATATTACAGGGGCCTTTAGAAACTGTAATTATACATGAAGACAGAAACAAGCAAGTACAACAAATAATGAAGTTCGGTTGGTGTAGCTGCTACTTTGAGATGAAGAGAGTGGCACGTCTTGAGGGTACAAATAAAAATTGTTTTCCAGATAAAAGAGACATTGTACATAATGTTGCCTTCTAGCCCTCCCAGTCCTAAATATATGCGTCGGCAGCTACTGAGAATGGTAGTGTTTCCTTAGTTTGAACTAAGCTCGTTCACTGATATTTTGACTGGTCTTGGGTATTGTGGATGATGAAACGTTCATCCAAATACCCATACATATATTTTAAATGGCATGGTGCTCACCGTCGATTGTATTATTTGCATTTCGACGTTAAGTCTTTTGCAAGTAATTAAGGCACTACCAACACAGTAGTTTTCAGCCCTTAAAAAATAAATAAAAGAATATGTGAGCTTCGTCACGTACACCATCGATCGGTATGTAAAAGATGGTAATAAATTAAAACTGTTGTCGCGGTTTCTACACTAAGCCCTTCAAAATAATTTAATGCTGAAATTACAGCTGTAGAAATTATAATAAATTATGTTGTGGATGGTCAACGTAAGGTCATTTAAAATCTTTAATCCCAAAACCAAAGCAACTACGCATATACATGTTCTGTTGGGCACGTCATTTCTAAATATATATAAACGATTTGATGGACATTTTTATGTATAAACACCAGAAATCTTCTAAAATATTTAGTATTCCACAACTGGATTCCAGTACATATCATCACATCCCAGATTTTAGAATTTTGAAATGGTCTACCAGATATAAGCTGTAGGACGCAAAAAAGATTTTATGAAATGCTTCCCGGTCACTGTACCACTTCAGAGGCAGCCGCTTGTATTTGTGTTAAAGGTAGCCCACGCATGCGGCTGCTGCTAGTCTCCGACCAGTTGTGCTGGATAACAAAGAATGTTGCAGTGCTACTTGTTCTCAGACGACAGAATCAAATCTGAAGGGGATAAGATGTGTTTGGTGCACAACGGTGAGATCCTCGTTCCCGGTTGTCAGTGGTGGTTGAGCGGAACCTTGAAGACGAGTATGCCTCCCCCCAAAGTTCCCAAGCTGTAGTATCGGATCACTGTCACATTCGAATGCCCCACAATTCCAGATACGGCATGATTTGGCCAGCCTCCAAATGGAGACCGACAGTGAAGCTCCTTTCAATTGCTGTCAGTTGCTGACGGGCTGCTCCACACGAGTGTGGGCGGCTTCTCCCTGTTCTTTACAGTCATCAGTCAACATCTGAAATTGATCACGCCATTTATATGCCCTACCACGCCCCCCCAGGGGGTCCACAACTCTTTTGTGGATACGTGCGTGGCGAGCACGGGGCCCCGAACCATTGCAGCCTTCTTTCTCCCCCGGGCTGCATTTCCTTTCCCTTCCCCTCCTTTCCCCTCCATGCCCCTTTTCCCTCGCCCTCTCCTCTCCCTCTAATGGTGTCATTGCTTATGTTGGCCCCCGCTATCCTCCTGGTTCTGTTGGTTTTACACTCCGGCTTTGTTGTGTAATCATCTCCTCCTTTTGGCATTCCTTGGTCCCCCTCTGGGGTTTGACGTCCATTCCAAAATTTCTCTTCCGTGGTGTGAGCCATTTGGGGAAGAGCACCTTACCTAGTGTCTCCGACGTGCGCCCTCCTAGTACATTCCACCTTTCTTTTACGTCGTTGTCTGATGCTAGGGTGCATAGCCAGCACGGTAGCCAGCCCGTGTGGTGGGGTCGCTATGTACCCTTTTGGTTGAGCCCCCTGAACACACAGGGATCACACTTCTGATACCTGAGCTGTGACCTCCTCATGCATGCCTTGGAGTGGTTGCTCGTCATCCTGGAGCATCGGAACTCCCGGCAATGGCCGCCGTGCCAGACGGCCCTTGCTGTGGCTGGGTGGCGCCCGTGAGGAGAGCCCCTGATCGGAGTGGGTGCTATCAGGGCGGACGCTATGCAGATGAAACGCATACGGGTCCAAAACTCTGGCCGCTCTTCTGCGGCCGTCTCTCTGCGTGGTACTGATTCCTCAAGTGCTGCTTCTCTTGCCCCTTCGGCCTTCCCTTCCATGCTACCCCCTGGGAGGAGGGTCAGGCCCATCGTCTAGGGGCAAAACCTTTCCCCCGTTATCTAGTTTGCACCAGGATTGATGGAGATACTTTCACCAGTGTCAAGCCTTTATTCTTTGTGGAACACATTGAAGACAAGTTCGGCGAAGTGGACTCCCTGAGCAAGATGCGGTCGGGTTCGTTGCTGATAAAAACTGCTTCGGCTGCCCAATCTGCGGCCCTTCGTGCCTGTACCCATCTTGGCACAATTCCCGTGTCCATTACCCCTCACCAGTCTCTAAATATGGTACAAGGTGTGATTTTTCACAGGGACCTCATCCTTCAAACTTATGAGGAACTTCGGGACAATCTCGGACGGCGGGGTGTTCACTTTGTTCGGCGTGTTCAGACGGGTCCTAAAGATAATTGTATTGATACTGGTGCCTTTATCCTGGCCTTTGAAGGGGATACCCTTCCTGAGAAAGTTAAGATTATGGTCTATCGCTGTGATGTGAAGCCGTACATCCCACCTCCTATGCGGTGTTTTAAGTGCTTGCGTTTTGGCCACATGTCTTCTCGCTGTTCCCAGGACCCTCTCTGTGGTGATTGTGGACGTCCACTCCATGAGGGGAGTCCCTGTGTTCCCCCTCCTGTATGTGTAAATTGTCATGGTAGTCATTCTCCACGTTCAGCAGATAGCCCAGTCTATAAGAAAGAAAAAAAGATACAGGAGTATAAGTCCCTTGATCGTTTAAGCTACACAGAGGCCCGTAAGAAATATGCACGATTGCACCCTGTGTCCATGACATCTAGTTACGCCTTGGTTACATCTTCATCCCTTCCTCCCCCTTCCTTACCCCCATCCCGGACCCCTCTCCTTCCCCCCTCCCCTGCGGCTCCCACACCTTCTCTTCTGGGCGCTGCTCCCCCTCCCCAGCCGGAGAAGTGTTCCACTCCTTCGGCGTCTGCCGGTCAAGGGCGCCTCTCCCAGGATGCCCCTTCCCGGCACCTTCCAGGTCAAAGGTCTGCTGCAGCGCGGCGACCGCGAGAGCCGCGGTCTCTCGGCCCCCAGGTCGCCCGGTCTCTTTCTGTTCCTGATCTTGCTGCAGCTGGCTACTTTATGCCACACAGCCCTCCTCGATCTCAGCCTGAAAAGAAGAAGAAACATAAGTCCCGGGACAAAGAACCTCTGGTGCCACCGGAGGTCCCTTCCCCCACTTCACAACCGGATTCTGACCTGTCGTTTATGGATGTCGCCCCCTCCTTGTCGGTGACGGGTGGGGACCCGGCGGTAAGACTGGATTTAGCGTGTTCAGCCCTCATTTAAACAATCGTTCTGTGGTTCTCCTATGGAATTGTAATGGCTACTATCGTCACCTTCCGGAATTGAAATCCCTTCTTTCGTCCTACTCATCAGCTTGTGTGGTTCTCCAGGAATCTCATTTTACTGATGCTCACTCACCGACCCTCCGTGGGTTCTGTGTTTTCTGTCGAAATCGGGTCGGGCCCTTGCGGGCTTCTGGTGGCGTTTGTACGTTGGTCCGTACAGACATTGCTAGCACGTGGATTCCTCTCCAAACTACATTGGAAGCGGTTGCTGTTAGGGTCCACTTAGACTCTGCAGTCACAGTTTGCAATCTTTATCTCCCTCCTGACAGGACTCTTACACCTGCTGCCTGAACCACCCTTCTTCAGCAACTTCCTCCTCCCTTCCTCCTCCTTGGGGATTTTAATGCTCATCATCCTTTGTGGGGCAGTGCCTTTCCATCTAGACGAGGTCTTCTTATAGACCAATTTATTGCAGACCACGACCTGTGCCTTCTTAATGATGGCTCCCCTACTCATTTCAGTGCTGGTCATGGTACCTTTTCTGCCATTGATCTTTCTCTTTCTTCTCCCTCACTCCTCCCTTCATTACACTGGTCGCCACACGACGACCTTTGTGATAGTGACCATTTCCCGTTGATTATCACGCTCCCTTCCCGCTCCCTGATGGACAGGTTACCTCGTTGGTCTATCCACCGCGCCGATTGGCCTCTATACACTGCACAGGTCGAGTTTTCTCCCTCTTTGTCGGGTTGTATTGATGACGTCCTACGTGACGTGTCTGACGCGATTGTTCGCGCTGCTAACCTTGCTGTCCCGCGCTCATCTGGACAATTTCGTCGTCGGCAAGTCCCGTGGTGGAGTACGGCCATTGCCATTGCCATCCGTGATCGCCGTCGAGCTTTGCAACACTTTAAGAGGCACCCATCCGTAGCCAGCCTTTCTACCTTTAAGCGCCTTCGCGCTAAAGCCCGTTATTTAATCAAACAGAGCAAACGGATATGTTGGGAACGATTCGTTTCTTCCCTTGGTTCCACTGTCCCTCTGTCACGGGTATTGGCTACACTTCGCTCTCTCCGAGGTTGCCATCGGCAGTCCACCCTCCCAGGCCTTCACCTCCCAGATGGCATTTGTACGGACCCATTAGTTCTCGCAGAACATCTTGCGACCCATTTTGCAGTGGCATCAGCGTCGGCCTCCCATCCAGCTGCTTTCCTTCATCAAAAACAGCAGGCTGAAGCTGTCACCTTATGTTTCACCACTTGTGAGTCAGAATCTTACAACGAACCTTTCACTGAATGGGAATTTCTTTCTGCTCTATCTTCTTCTCATGATACGGCCCCAGGCCCAGATTCCATTCATAACCAGCTGCTTCAACATCTCAGTGCTCCACAACGGCACCATCTTCTTCGGGTGTTTAACCGTATCTGGCTCCAGGGTGACTTCACTTCTCAGTGCAGGGATAGCATTGTGGTTCCTGTCCTTAAGCGTGGTCAGAACCCCCTATCTGTTGACAGCTATCGGCCAATTAGTTTGACCAATGTTGTTTGTAAGTTACTTGAACGGCTGGTAGCCCGTCGGCTCACTTGGGTCCTCGAATCTCGGGATCTATCGTCCCCTTACCAGTGTGGCTTTCGAGAGGGACGATCTCCAATCGATCATTTACTTCGCTTGGAATCCGCAGTTCGGCAGGCTTTTTCCAAGCGCCGCCATTTGGTTGCAGTGTTTTTTGACCTTCGCAAGGCCTATGACACGGCCTGGCGCCATTACATCTTACTAACCCTTCATCAGTGGGGTCTTCGGGGCCCACTCCCGATTTTTATCCGCCAGTTCCTGATCCATCGGTCATTCAGAGTTCGAGTTGGTACTGCTTTCAGTTCTCCACAGACCCAGGAGACGTGCATCCCACAGTGTTCTGTCTTGAGTGTCCTTCTTTTCCTCATTGCTATCGATGGACTTGTGGCCTCTGTCGGTCCCTTGGTCGCCCCTGCCCTGTATGTGAATGATTTCTGCATTTGGGTTAGTTCCTCCTCGATGCCATCTGCAGAACGGCAGCTCCAGGTGGCTATACAGCGTGCCTCTGCATGGACCCTCTCACACGAGTTTCAATTCTCTCCTTTAAAATCGCGGGTGGTCCACTTCTGTCGCCGTACTACGGTCCACCCTGATCCAGAGCTCTATCTCGCTGCACAAAGATTGCCTGTGGTTCCACAGTTTCGTTTCCTGGGTCTTCTTTTCGACAACAAGCTCACTTGGCTGCCCCATATCAGACTCCTGAAGGTAGGATGTTTCCGTAAACTCAATGTCCTTCGCTTCCTTGCCCACTCCTCTTGGGGTGCCGACCGTTCCCTCCTCCTCCGTCTTTATCGTGCTCGAGTTCTGTCACGTTTGGACTATGGTTGTCAAGTTTATGGATCAGCTGCTCCTTCCACACTGCACGTGCTGGATCCAGTCCACCATCGTGGTATCCGTTTGGCCACCGGTGCCTTCTCTACTAGCCCTGTTGATAGTCTCCTGGTTGAAGCTGGGATCCCCCCCCCCCCTTTCTGTTCGGCGGTCCCAGCTTCTGGTGTCTTATGCCCTTACTATCCGTTCTTCTCCCAGTCATCCTTCCTATTCTATCCTATTCCCAGACCATGGACGTCGCCCACCCGACTCCCTCCCTCGGGCGGGTTTACCGGTTGGGCTGCGCCTTGCGTCTCTTAACCGTGGTTTTCAGCTTCCTTCTTTGTCCTGTCTTCCTCGCTCCCTCCCCTCCACCCCTCCTTGGTTAGTTCCTCGGCCTCGAATTCGGATGGATCTCCGCCGCGGTCCGAAAGATTCCATCCCCCCGGTGGTGTTCCGTTCCTTTTTCCGCCAAATTTTATGGGAGTTTCGGGATGCTGTTGTTTTTTACACTGATGGCTCTAAATCTGCTGATCATGTTGGGTATGCCTTCACGTCCTTTGTTGGAACGGAAAATCATCTGCTGCCACCCTCATGTGGGGTGTTTACTGCGGAATTGATGGCAATTTCCCGGGCCCTTACCTTTATTAAACAATCCCAACACAACCGCGTTTTGTTATGTACGGACTCGATGAGTGGCCTTTTTGCTATTGACCGGTGTTTTTCGCGCCATCCCTTGGTCTCTGCCATCCATGACCATCTCGCTGATCTTCACCGTGCTGCTTGTTCCATTGACTCCCTATGGGTCCCGGGCCATGTGGGTATCCCGGGTAATGAGCTCGCTGATCGTTTGGCTGGGGGAGCAGTTACTTAACCCCCGTTTTCTGTAACCCCTCCTGCAGCGGATTTACGGCTTCACATCAAATCCCACTTTGCACAGTCATGGGCCAATTCTTGGGAGGCTACTCCACTGTCTAATAAACTTCGTGCAATTAAGGTGAATCCAGGCCCATGGCGTTCTTCCTTTCGCCTCTCCCGCAAGGACTCGACCACACTGTGTCGTCTCCGCATTGGCCATACCAGGCTGACCCATGGTTTCCTTTTGCGTGATGAGCCACCCCCGCTATGTGGTTGTGGAGCCTTCCAGTCAGTGGCCCACATTTTGGTTGAATGCCCCCTTCTTTTGGCTCTGCGTGCTAAGTACAGACTCCCTCACACTTTACCTTTGATGTTGGCTGACGATTCCCGGATAGTCTCTCTGGTTCTAGGTTTCCTCCGGGAGAGTGGTTTTTATTCTCAGTTTTAAAGTTATAATCTCCCTCTGGTATTGGGGCAGGGCGGTGAGTGTTTGGGTGTCTCCCACTGTAGGCAGTGTTCAGAGATTCCCGATTCACCTCCCTGACCGGAATCCTCTTTTCTTCCCCTTTTACTCTGTTTGTACCCCTTCTTTTTAAGGCTTGGTTAGTTTTTCTATTCCCGTACGTACTTTCTGCATTATAGCAGTTGTACCTTTTAAGTCACAGGTGGTCTTGCCTATGCTGCTTCAGCATAGTGTTGGGTTCGTTCTCTTGCCAACTTCCCTCATTTGTTTTTACTACTGACAACGTGACTGCCCTTTTACGTTTCCCCTTTTTCCGTTTTATTGTTCTGACTTTTCTGAGATGTCCCGTTAGCAGAATGGAGTCTATTTGAAACAAGGGACTGATGACCTTGCTGTTTGGTCCCTTTAACCTCAAACAACCAACCAACCAACCAACCCTACCACGCATGGTAAAATCATTAAACACGAACAACGCTAATGCAGAAAGGTGGCTGTTACACCCGCCACAGAAAATTCCAAAGCTAAGTATTTATTTTCACACTAGTAAATGTACAACGTTACATCGATATCCGATCGTGTTTTGTTTGTTGGTTATTTTCTTTGTCTGGCTACGTATTACAAATTTTCCAACAGAATGACGTGAATTTTTCTTTCCTTTTCTTCACTTAGCGACTTTGCTGGGTCGAGAATGGGCTTGTCTTTTACGGCACAAGAAGTCATTAGACAGGCAAAGTGGACCAAGACAAGAGAGGTAGTGGACTCTGCCTATGTTGAAGGAACCTCCTCACCGATCGTCTGACACGATCGACTTAAGTTTGAATGATTCGACGGTAAACTAAAAATAGATCTTTTCGGCAACTGTAATGTATTTTCGACCACAATGCAGTTAATCACTTTCGCAACGCATAGTTTTCATTTTCATCGCCCACATAATATTTATTTGCTCTTCTTCCCTTATCACTTTCCAGTGTAATAGCGAATCCTTTATTGAATAGCTTCTCTGATTCCACATTTACATTAGTATTTAAATTTCATTAAAGAAGCGCTGATTGTCAGCCGTCGAGCATTCATCGCGCATATGGGACAACAAAAAGGAAACATTACAGATAAAAAGCAACCATGTGATTCAGAACTATTTCACGTCAAAGATATAGTTCATTAAATGTCCCTTGTATAACAACGCGCAAGAGAAAATGTTAGAAGCATTCAATGCTTATTCACGTTTCAGCTGTTATACGAACTTCAGTGAGAACAAATTCTAAGCGACAGAGTGAAGTATACTAAGATGTCAGACTAAAGCCTGTGTGTGTGTGTGTGTGTGTGTATGTGTGTGTGTGTGTGTGTGTGTGTGTAAACTTTGTTTGCCTATGACTGTCATCCGGAA
Source organism: Schistocerca piceifrons (assembly GCF_021461385.2). Taxonomy (NCBI): domain Eukaryota; kingdom Metazoa; phylum Arthropoda; class Insecta; order Orthoptera; family Acrididae; genus Schistocerca; species Schistocerca piceifrons. The sequence continues at coordinate 408,471,191 of NC_060139.1, forward strand.
GTGAATTGGGCGGCCACGTTTAAATAGTTACTGCAATGGCATAAACGTCCACATTTACTATTGTACCCCGTTTGCTTCGCTGATGACTGCGATGGTTTCGCTTAAAAGGTGACGCCCAATTTCTTACACGACCTTATGCGTCACACGCATGCGCTTCGTATCTAATGATCTTGTGGTCGACGTCACTTTAACCATAGTCTGTTTCGTCCTTTCCGGTATAGCCAGCAGCCGCATATTCTCACATAACGTTCCATCTGATAAACTGAATGAACGTCGTACGGTCGGAGTATAAGGGGTCTACAACCCATCGACGTCGAGATCAGATGGAGAGCAACTTAGGATGGGATTGAATGTTACAGGACAGCAATTGCTACCATTTTAAAAGAACCAGCAAACATCCAGCTCTTATCTTAAGTGATTTAGAAAACAGAGGGAAACCTGAATCAAGAAAGCAGGCTTGGATTTTTTCCTCGTTCAGCTGCAGCGGCACTCTTTCCAGCAGACAATTTTCTAGTGAGATTCATTACAGAATATTTACCGACGAACATCTTAAGGTCCCTGCATCTGCTGGTCTCGTCGCTTGGAAATCTCGAATACATTTGAGCTGATATTTGATCTGACGAACCACTCTCTGAGCTCCTTAGTTGTTTCGACATCGCATCCCTGACCATACAAGTTGTTAATCTACACTATCGGCATCGTCACACCATAATATTCTGATACCATTACTGAGTGTGACAGTCGCTATGAGCGTACAAGTGTCAATCTAATATCCATCGGTGGTATGCACACGTACAAAATAATACTCCATTGCCTTCATTAGTGAATAGCTTATATTTTTCTGAATGTGTACTTAATATCTTCTCACATTTAAGAATTTATTTAATGTGCCTAATTTCTATTCCTGTTAAAATATTATCCAAACATCGAAAACTACATTTTTGAAGCCAAGAACTTTTCTGTTACTTCAAACCCCCAAACTATTGGGCTCAGCTCTGTTTACAAGTATAAATAACTGAACGTGAGTCTCATCTTATGAAAAACTCTTGTAGGAGAAACTGATTTGCTATTAGAGCGACTTCTGCTGATTAAAAGTGTGCGACTGTTTGCGAGACAAACTGAGGAGCGAGATCTTGATTCAGTCCACGGCCTCGAAACAGCGTCTTGGCCTACGATACGTTCTTATAAGCTGGTCAGTGATTTTTGGCGATTTCGCATAACTGTCTAGACAAATCCCGCCTCATTCCTCATGTTCTCCTCAGAAACACAACTTAAAAATTGAAAACAAAATCACACAGAACGTAACTTACGCAGTGTAGTGATACCAAACGTGGGGTACTTTGCTCTTATTGTGACTCTGCGACATGAGTGACATGCGGCAACAGAAATAAACTGTTGCTATATCCATTACGGCCATAACGCCAGGAAAGACAGAGAGACCAATCTCGTGTTTGTTTTATAACTAGAGGAAGTAATGAAATGTAGGAACGCATATATAGTGGAATACGAGGGTAAGTCAATTATTATCCGCAAATAATTATAAAATTATATTGTTATCAAATAAGAAACTTTCGTTTCAATGCACTTGGTCCATCGTTGTACAAGCATCCTCATGCCCTCATAAAAGAAGGTTCTCGGTTGGACTGCGAGCCAGGAATGCACCGCTTCTTTCACTGCTTCGTCCGAGACAAATCGACGGCCCCTTAAAGCTTGTTTGAGTGAACCCAACAAGTGATAGTCTGAAGGGGCAAGATCGGGACTACAAGGAAGATGATCCAGTACTTGAAATTTGAGCTTCTGGAGCGTTTCAGCAGTGTGGGCAGGAGTATTCGGACGGGCATTGTCGTGCAACAACACAACACTTGTTGAGAGCACTCCTCGGCGTTCGCTTCGAATTGCAGGCTTTAGCCTGGCAGTAAGCATCTCACTGAAACGTAAAGTGTTTATTGCTGCGCCCCTTTCCCCGTAATGTTCTAGTACTTGACCTTGTGCGTTCCAAAACACCATAAGCATCCGTTTTCTTGCGGACGGTTGGGTCTTGAACATTTTTTTGCTCGGCGAATTTGGATGTTTCCGGTCCATACTCTGCCGTTCACTATCCGGTTCTTAATGATGGAACCATGTTTCTTCACCAGTAATGATCCTATCTAAGAAGTCTTCTCCTTCGTTACCATAGCGATCCAAATGTTTTTCGCAGATGTCCAAGCGCGTTTGTTTATGCAACTGTGGGAGTTGTTTTGTGACCCATCTTGCACAAACTTTATGAAACCCAAGTCTTTTGAGGATGACTTCGTAGGCAGAACCGCGACGATGTGCCACTTCGTCAATAGTTAATCGTCTGTCTAAGAGAATCATTACACGTGAACGCTCAATGGTTTCTTCGTCTGTGGCGGTAAACGGTCGTCCGGCTCCTTCATCGTGCGTAACACTTGTGCAACAATTTCAGAGTTTTTCAATCCATTCGTAGACACTCCACTGTGGCAAAACACTGTTCCCGTACTGTACCGAAAGTCTTCGATCAATTTCGGCCGCTGATACGCCTTCCGACCACAAAAAACAGATCACCGAACGTTGCTCTTCTTTGGTGCAAATAGACATCGGAACAGCAATTATTAACAGCACGGCAGCAATAACGAAACTAACCTAGCAGCTTAAAAATTGCAAAGATACAACAACAAATAAACAAAGCATGGGTCATCAACGTAAAACGTAAATAAAAATATAACTATATTGCTGATAATAATTGACTTAAACTCGTACATTATGTGTTCCATTAATAAAGGATCCTCTATGAAACGCTGTAATCCGTAGTAGGTAGTTATATTAATAACTAGCTTAGCGCCCGCGGCTTTGCTCTGTAGAGATTTTTTTGTTTTTGTTTCATCGAATATTTCTGTTGCTCACAAACTGCAAATCCTTCTAAGCTTTTCAGGCTAATTAGGGCTATTTGAGCATGGTCTTTAACGAATGTAATTCTGACCAAAAAGCGGTTCTGGTAGCTAGAGTCCAAAGTCTTTATTAATCATGCCTTTTGCGTCTAGCGGAGATATTTCATAGCAACTTTCATCCTTTAAGATATTTCTTTATATCCAACGGAGAAGTGAAATATCAATTTTCGTAGATTTAACTTTAAATTTCTTTAATGTAACGAAAAGTTTTCTTAAAGATTTTCATTGCCTATTGAATTCCTCTAAGGGTTTAATTTCCAGAAACACTGAAATACTTTTTATTTATTTCGAACCTAGGAGTCAAATACCAGTTGTCGTAGATGTACCGTTAAAATTCGTTCAGTAATTATTTAGTAATTATTTATTTTCAAGTAAACTTTCACCCACACTTTTACCGTCCTAGAGGTTGAATTTCCTAAAATGCTGTAACACGTATTTTCTGAGAAACCGAATACCTTTTTTCGTATTTATAGCTTTAAGAAGCCCTTAATAACGACATACTTTCAAAACGCCTTACATTCCCTATTTCACCGTTTCTCTTCTTAAAGGATGCCTAGAGTATAAGACCCACACCTGCATCATCCTTAGTGGTTTGGGCTGGGCGATGATGAGTCAGTGAATCAGTCTGACCCTGTTTCACCCTCTTAGGGGTTGAATTTCCAAAAGCAGTGACATGCGCATATTTTATTTCTGACAGAGGAGCCAAATACAAATTTTCATAGATTTAGCCTCAAAAATACTTGCACAATGAAATATTTCTGCAAAAACTTTCATCCTCCACCTCACTCCCATAGGGGTTGAATTTCCAAAAACAGTGAAACACGTATTTTTTTAAATTTCTGACTGAGAAGCTAAATTTAACTTTTTATATAATTTGCTTAAACTGTTTTCTAATCAAATATTTTCATAAAAAATGTCATCCCCTATTTGCCCCCTTAGGGGATAAATTTCCAAAAACACTGAGACATGTTTTTCTTTTTAATTTGCAACCGAGAATTCAAATACCAATGTTCATAGATGTACCTTTAAAAATACTGTATTAGTTCTTTAATAATGATATATTTTCATAAAAAGCTTTCACCACTATTTCACGTCTATAGAATTAAATTTCCAAAAATGCTGGAAGACGTTTATTTCTGACACAGAAACCTGATACCAATTTCCATAGGTCTAGCTTCAAAATTTCCGGCCGGAGTGGCCGAGCGGTTCTAGGCGCTACAGTTTGGAACAGCGCGACCGCTACGGTCGGAGGTTCGAATCCTGCCCCGGGCATGGATGTGTGTGATGTCCTTAGGCTACTTAGGTTTAAGTAGTTCTAAGTTCCAGGGGACTGATGACCGTATCAGTTAAGTCCCATAGTGCTCAGAGCCGTTTGAACCACAGCTTCAAAATTGCCTTAATGACGTCCTTTTTCAAAATCACTTCAACCCTATTTCACCCCCTTAGGACTGTAATTTCAAAAAATCTCTTCTTGAACGACGCCTACAGTATAAGATCTACACCTTCTCGAAGTTTCAAGTTTATTTTGTTAGCGGTTTGGGCTGGGCGACGATGAGGCAGACAGCCAGTGATTCAGTGATTTGCCTTTATATATAGAGATGCATATGCCCTTTGACGCCTTAAATCATGAACATCAACATAGTTGGGTTACAGATTACAAGAAAAACGTATCCAGGTTACGGGAGCACACATCTACACTTACATCATTTATAATACTTATAGCAAACAACATAAAAATGCAAAGTAAATGCATTACTAACATGAGTATATTACTTCGAATAGTTTAGCCCAGAATCAGAAGAATGTAAACGGCATTATGAGCTACTGTCACGAGGTCAAGGTAGCTGCACTGACTGGAGCAATCACGATTGTGGATATCACCACAGTTACACAGGTTAGACCGTGCTGTCTGTCCGAATGTTTTAAAGCACATTTTAGGTTGTTGTAGTTTGTGTGCTAAGTGACTTGAAGGCTTTCCTTTCCGTGATAACCAGGAGCGACTTCTTCAGATGGTTTCTCTCATTGGTGGTCTTTAAGTTCACAAATCTCATGCTTAGGGTGAGTAATCATCGACTGCTCTGTAAAGCTACTGCTTGGTTTTAGCGTTTTCTGCAACCGGTACAATGCCGTATAATGGGGGTTTCTCAGACGTCTACTTTGTGATCACTTTGTAGATAGTTGCTCGTCCAGTAGTCGGTGGAGCCATTCCAGCTAGGTGGTATATCTTAGACTATGTGTAGAAGTAAGTTTCAAGCTGCAGGTATTAATTTATATGTGGCATTCAATTTGACATCAAGTTAACTATCGTTGGCGGGTTTCTACCACACAAGAGAAGCGTATTTGCTGGTGTGATAGTAACCTACAAGTGCTGTTCTTTCCCACTCGAGGTTTAATGTCTCAGTCTCAGCTTACAATTTTATGGAATGTATTGTTTCTCCCGTTTAATATCATTTGATGTTCGTCTAGTAGTTCTTACATATTTAGTTATTTGGCGTATGTGCAGTATTCAACATCTTTCCACTACCGATAACCTGAAACTTTTTGTCTTTCTGGATGCGTACCTGTTGCGAAGAAAGAAGCACAAGCCTGAAATTTTGTCGGGTTAGGCTTCAGTTGGTTCTTGACATAACATTATCCGAACTTCTTGGGATGAAATAAGCCTCGCATCAATCGCCTCAAATGCACTGTCGAAGACGCTCTCGGTCATCAGCGCATATAAAATAAGTAACGTCATTTGATAGCTTTTTTTAACCAACAGTCTTCCAACTTGTTTGCTGCGGCCCGTCAAGAATTCTGCTCCTGTGCTGTGGTAATTTATCCATAGCCAAATGCTGTGGGTGCAAACTTCACCCTCGTGATCTGAAGATAAGATTTCTTGTTAAAGGTATAATTTATGGGGTGGCATTTATTTTAGATTTTCCACACATGCTAATCTTTTTAGAACCACTTTGGGAGAAAAGGAACATTTGTGGGATGAGCAAGGTGATATTATTTCGCGGTATCTCTTTGAATTACTTCATAAGGTACAGGTAAAAGGACTCCATTTATGCAACAGCATCTCAAGCAGCCACATTAATTTCCGCAATAATAAAATGAAAGTGAGGCTGTCAGACCAACTGCTTAACAGTCCCGTAGCAAATGCAATGCAATATTGCTGTGACGTGAAGGTACCTGGTTTTAACGGTGCATCTGCAACAGTTAGATTAATTTAAATATTCAACCCTCTTTTTAATGTGCTCGATTCCAGGAGCCTTATACAGAATTAGTGGAAGCGCCCCTTTACCGTTCAGAACTTCAGAGTCATTGAAAGATTTTTATTCGATTCACAGATGTATATTAATGCACTTATAGCGTCTCCATTACGTCAAAGTGCAACAGTTGTCGACGCGAACAAGAAGACTAGTTTTGTTGGTTTCCCTCTAAATATTTCAAGTGTCTTACAACTTTAAGCAATGTTAGCTGAGCCCCATTCTTCTTCACCTGTACTGAAAATCCTTCCCGTTTACAAGTGCTCTCAGAACAATTTAAAAATTTGTTTGTGGTCGATGTAATAACAACCCAATTGCACGTAACTTCATGTCTGCCTGCAAGAGAATATTGGTACACAATAAAATTCGTGCGTATGAGAAAGGCAGTTTTGTAATACTAGAAGATATTCCTGTTGTTACTTATGGTGGACAGACATTGAAGAGTACATCAGTGTCACTTCAGAGCGTTCACAGTTAGTAGATGTGGAAAGCCATTTAGCGAATCACGATCATGACTAAGTTGAAGCTGGTGTATTTCTCTCCGGAGTAACGGTCTGAATTGTTATGAACATTGCGGGATTTATTATTCAGCACTTAGAAAGTACACTTCAGTGTGAGCCACGCTTGTTAGTGCTGCGAAAGGATGGCTGTCATATTATTTATTCTCTCATACACAGGACGAGCAGAGATGATTTAGTTTCACCATCAAATGATGTTTCAGGTATTTGTCTTTGTACAGAAAAGACATTTAGAAAGTGTAGTGGAGGAAACCGGAAAGTATCACAAAAATATCTTTTCTCATAGTGCGTATGTCAGAGATACTTGGCCATTTCCTGTTCAGACCACTGTTCCCTGACTTGGCTGAACATATGAACGGTCAACATCCATTATACTGAAGGGTCAGCATCCATTAGACAATCGTGTACTTCTGCTTATCAAGGCGCCTTGTCAAGAGAAACCAGCTGCGACGGAAGAAATGCAGTGCAAAATGTGTAACAAATGCATTACATGCAAAAAAATTGAGAGATCACAATTTATCAGACTTCTACTTTTTAATAGCCAGTAAATATCAGTGTTCTTCTCCTCGTAGATAAGAAAATTTTATACATGTAAAATTGATACATGCGACACAGTGGCAAATGCTGTGATTCTATTTGCCATTCACATTCGCTGGCTTTGCCCACTCGCACCCAAATTGTTAACATTCAGCGTAACGTAGAAATTATGCTTCACTACGGAACACTTTCTCAGCATGTATCACAAAGCGTGGTGTCGGCTTATATGTTTTGAAAACCTCAAAATGATATTCAAATGTAAAATCAAGCAGATGTTTGAAATAGACGACCATTCCAATTGTGGTACGTTTGCTTATTTCTGAAAATCTTACAGAGCTACTGGCAAGGAACATTCCGGGATTAGAAACAAATAGGCTGCTGTTGGAAAGGTAGGCCTACGCGTTGCACAGGTTAGGCTACCATCACAAAAAAAAAAAAAAATACATTTGTGCTAAAGCAAAATATCCATTTGGCAGGGTCTAAGCGTTTGAGATCATTCTCTTAATCATATTTATTACATTGAAAAACTCTGGAACATCTTTAAAACTACGTCGTTTTTACCCTGTAATTTGTTATTATTTGCTGCAGTCTGAATGACACGCCATAGGTAAGTAAGAAGATTTGTAAACTACATTGAAACTAATGCACTGACAATCCAGGAAAACAAGAACTCTATTCTGCATGGAGATATACCTCTATAAACTTCTGTTTCTTTGACATATCAATAATCGTTCAGATTGTTGAGATGCACAAGATACGATAGCATATCTGGTTTCTTTCGTCACTGCACATGTTTAAGAACTAACAAAAAACACGTAAGCAAGTTTTTTGCAAATGTGGACATTGAAAATGTTGTGCGTACGAGTTGAAAGTTGAAAATGCAACAAACTAGAAGCACTGGTTTCGGAGTTCCATTTTCATTCGCTACTGATACAAATACTGGAAAATTTAAATTAAATGGATTACGAAAGCATCCTTTTCACATCACATCCTACTCTTCTTGGTTATTCGAAATATATCAACAAAAAGCAAGTGACATTAACGAGGCCAAATGTGCCGCACGACTAGAGGAAATACACATTCAAAAACAGAAAAACGTTCGAAATTGCATTTTTGACAGTATGTCATTAATGTAAGTACCGTAATTTTTATTAGGGGGTGTTTCAAAAGAATACATGTATTACAAAGTATTATTATGTCCAAACTGTCGATCGCTGCGCTTAGGCTCGGCTATTGGAGAAACGAATACATAGTCCAATTTGTATTAATAGCCGCTAGATGTCAGTTGCCTTTTGTTTTGCTTGGTAACCGTCATGCGTTAATGGCTACTCCGCAGCAGAAATCATTTTGTGTTCACGAGTTAGCGAAGTGCAATTCCGTGATTACAGTGCAAAGACGTTTCAGGTTGAGGTACCAAATTGATCCTCCCAAAGGGTGGAACATTCGCAGGTGGTATCTACAGTTTCCAGATACAGGACGTGTATGTAAAGGAAAGACTCATGGCCGCCCTCGTGTTCCTGAAGAAAATGTTGCACGAATTTAAACTGCTTTCCATCGTAGTGTTTCCAAATCAACTCGTCGTGCCAGTCGGGAGTTATGACTGCCTGTAACAACAATTTGGCGTGTTTTGAGATGTACAAGTTACAGCTGTTACAAGCTCTGCGTCCTGATGACAAACGCAAACGTGTGGCGTTTGGTAACGAGATTCTTGATGCTATTGACAATGATAACACTTTCACGCTACACATCTTATTCAGTGATGAAGCGACTTTCCATCTTAGTGGTCAGGTAAACAAACACAACGTTCGAATTTGGGGCCTACAGAATCCACATGCAGCCATTGAAAATGTATCAGATTCGCCCAAAGTCAATGTGTTTTGTGCGATATCCCGATCATCTGTTTACGGCCCTTTCTTCTTTGATGGAAACACGGTTAATGGTCAGCAGTATCTCGCTATATTACAAAACTGGTTGTTTCCGAGGCTGCACGAAGACAACTTCATTTTTCAACAAGACGGGGCACAATCTCGCTGGTGTCGCCACGTGCGTGAATATCTGAATGAAACTCAACCGAACGGTTGGACTGGTCGTCAAGGAGCTGGCGACTAAACATTTCTCAGCTGGGCTCCACGGTCACCGGATTTGACCCCCCTAACTTCTTCCTGTGGGGTTTAGTTAAAGACAACGTTTATGTAACACCATTCCCAGATAACGTGGAAAAGTTGAAGAACTGGACCCGTACTGCTGTAACATCAGTGACGAACATATTTTCCCGAGTATGGGAGAAATTTGAGTATCGATGTGATATTGTTCGTGTCGCTGATGGAGGACATATTGAACATATGCAATCTAAACTTGAGAGGTACGTAAATATGTGTCTAAAGTTTCCTATCGCATGTCTTCAAGTTTAATAAATATATGCATTAGAAAAACGTATATTCTTTTTGAAACACCTTATATTTAAAGCTGCTGTTTCGTGTACACGACAGAAATAATAACCCAAGAGACAATGCTAAACAGTAGTCTGCTAATGTTTTGGGCTTTATAACAAGGCTGTGAACCCAGTCTACTACGTCTTCAAATCAACGTTCAGCGTAAGCACAGTCTAATAAATACGATCACGACATTCCCTGTTGCGAAATTTATTACTGTTTGACAGCTGTAGTGGCGCTAGTGGTAAGAAAGCAGACAGTCAGACGAGTTGAAAGCGTAAGTTTTGTTTTTAATTATTCTGTACTTAATTAATGCAATAGTTGTTATACTTTACCGTTCCATGCATTAGTAAATCCCCAAGGTACATGAATTATCGTGAAATACACGCGAAAACAACCAAATCACACTGAGTCAGTGTCATAAGCTACAACTCATTAATGAAGAAATACTTTCGAATATGTCTATATTTTCAGCTTATTTCGCTGAAAGCATGAAAATACAAATACATTTCATGCATAAGCAGAATATATTTCGGTTGTTGCCTGTTGTTATTAACATAGCACTTTCCTTGATACTTAAAAATGTTTTGTGCAGTCCAATGATTACCCCTTTCTTACACTTGACTCGACTATCTACTACAAGAATATCTTTGTAAATGTAATTACTTTTGCTTCAAAAGCGAATGTATTGAAGATTTTTGACGTTTGTGGCTAAAATTTAGCAACAATTGGGGAATTGGTTCCTCTTGTTTTGGGAACATTGGAAACTGTTTTATTCCTTTTAAAGATTTATTATCACGTTCTGGTGGCTTACTTGATAAGTTAAATAATGTAAATATTACGTTACAAATAGGTTTGCCAAGTTCGACATTCACTGATTTAACTGAAAGTATAGCGAACAAAACTCTGCTATGTTGGATAGATACACGAAGTCTCTCTGTAAAAGGTAGGGTCTTCTGGTGTTTAATAGCATTTTTTTTTTGTTTTTTTGCTGTTAGAGGATAGCTATATTATTCCGTGAATGTCTGTACGCTACAAGAGAGTCGTAAATAAACTGCCGTGAAATGCACTGTTTCGTTTCTCCCAGTGACGTTGGGAAACTAGATAAGCACAAATGTCGCGTAATTTTTTAGTTTTTGTCGATTTTTATGTTACAATATACATTTCCTGCCGTGAATGCTATGTTACAATTCTATAAAAACGTTAGTATTCTCACTCATCCGATACCGTATTCAGAAGTGTCGCTTGCTGGCCGCTTGAAAAACTGCTATCGCTGGGTGGGGGGAACAAAAACGAGACGCAGTGTCGACACTGCTACGTTAGACTTTGGTGTAAGGCTATAGCGCCGTCTCCCTTCTTTATTTTTCACCTCCATGACCCTCTAATTGAACGTGTAGAATCAATGTCCGTCACTTTTTAAATTCTCAGGCTTTTCATAGATGCCACCAGTCATCAATTAAAAATTATAGCTTCTGATCTTCTTCTCGTCAGTAAACGTTCTCGTTTTAATTTGCGGTCAACTATTCTCCCTTTCAAATATGATTCCACAGTCGTCGAACAAAATGGTTCAAATGGCTCTGAGCACTATGGGACTCAACTGCTGTGGTCATCAGTCCCCTAGAACTTAGAACTACTTAAACCTAACTAACCTAAGGACATCACACACATCCATGTCCGAGGCAGGATTCGAACCTGCGACCGTAGCAGTCGCACAGTTCCGGACTGCGCGCCTAGAACCGCGAGACCACCGCGGCCGGCCAGTAGTCGAACAGCTTCATATACGCGATGGTTCGATATAAATTTCCACCACCAATATTAGCGTTACACAATTATACAAATCCTTACAATACTCTTCGCGACATAGCCGAATATCTCACGTAAACTTCCCTTCATATCGTTCCAGTTAAGCTACTTTCTTTAGCAATCCTATCCATACCACCTATTACCTTTCACCGACATACATTGACTGTCTCATCAGCATACTTTCATTACTAATGCTCCCCATCGACTGCCGTCATTTCTCACTTTAAATACTATATGGGCATACTACATGAAAATTAATTTAAAAGATTTTCTTAAATTACACAAATTTTCAAGACAGTAATATTTTCACGAACAACAATTTAGCAGCACAAAATGCATTCATAAATAATTCACATCTCTATCAACAGAAATAGGCCAACGAATACGAAAGGAATTTGCATTAGAAACAAAGAACAGTTACTGAATCATAGGATAATAGCAACAGATGACTAAATTAAATTTCCACCTCGTCCGGTCTTTATTTAGATTTTCCTTTATCTTCAGAGGGAAGTCACTGTAAAATATTAGTGTATTCTATACATGGGAATGTTATGAGGAAAAATTATGCAGAAATTACTGTCTTCGTAGCCGAGAATGGGAATGGAAATCTGATGTGAGGCACACAAATGTCTTTTATAGAATATCTTCCGCTATAAACTATATGGTGGGCCACGGTAAGATATGTTCAAGGTTTAGCATTTTGTATCTCAAAAGTATTCCTTACTAAAAATACTTCGGTCGGATACGTTTGGGGAGATCTTATTTTCTAATTGTTCTTCACTATTGTGCAATAGTATTTGGGAACTGCTAAATCCCGTATTTTTATCTGTTTTAATTTGATTTATTAACTATATATATGCAGCAAGGTATGAACTGCAGAACGACCTACCGATGTAATAACGTAGTATACCGAAATTACACAAGAATACGGCGTTATGACACACACCGAATTAAACGACAGATGTCGATCGTTGTTACCTATTATTTGGTTGTATCAATCTTTTCTTTGATGTAATACGCAATGTAGCTAATTAGGCATGCCGTAAAAATCTCAGTAAATATTTGAGTTTGGTTTTTGCAGTTTACTAATTATCTGGATTTTCTCTACTATGTGTAACCATGATGCACATGTACACTGAAGAACCAAAGAAACTGGTACAACTTCCTAATATCGTGTAGCGCCCCCGCGAGCACGCAGAAGTGACGCAACATTATGTGGCATGGATTCGACTAAAGTCTGAAGTAGTGCTGGAGGGAACTGGCACCATGAGTCCTGCAGAGCTGTCCATTAATCATGTAAGAGAACGAGGTGGTGAAAGTCTCATCTGAACAGCACATTGCAAGGCATCCCAGATACGCTCAATAATGTTCATATCTTGGGAGTTTGGCTGTCAGCGGAACTGTTTAAACTAAGAAGAGTGTTCCTGGAGCCACACTGTAGCCATTATGGACGTAAGGTTTGTCGCATTGTCCTGCTGGAATTGCCAAAGTCTATCGGAATGCAAAATGGACATGAATGGTTGCAGGTGATCAGACAAGGTGCTTAAGCACGTGTCACGTGTCAGAGTCGTATCTACACGTATCGGGAGTACCATATCACTCGAACTGCACACGCCCTCTACCATTACAGAGCCTCCACCAGCTTGAACAGTTCCCTGCTGACATGCAGGTTCAGTGCATTCATCAGTTGGTCTCCATACTCGTACGCGTCCATCCGCTCGATGCAATTTGGAACGAGACCCGTCCGACCAGGCAACATGTTTCCAGTCATCAACAGTCCAATGTCTGTACTGAGGGACCCAGGTGAGGCGCAAAACAGTCACCAAGGGTACACGGATAGACCTTCTGCTCCGAAAGCCCATATCGATGATGTTTCACTGAATGGTTCGCACGCTGACACTTTTTGATGGCCCAGCACTGAAATCTGCAGCAATTTGGGGAAGGGTCGCACTTCTGTCACGTTGAACGATTCTCATCAGTCGTCATTGGTCTCGTTCTTAAAGGATCTTTTTCTGGCCACAGCAATATTAGAGATTTGATGTTTTACCGGATTCCTCATATTCACGATACATTTGTAAAATGGTCGTACTGAAAAATCCCCACTTTTTCGCCACCTCGGAGATGCTCTGTCCCATCACTCGTGCTCCGACTATAACACCACGTTCAGGCTCACTTAAATCATGATAACCTGCCATTGTAGCAGCAGTAACCGATCCAGCAATCGCGCCAGACAGTTATCTTACACAGGCGTCACCGGCCGCAGCGCCGTATTCTGCCTGTTCACGTACCTCTATATTTGAATACGCCTGCCTCTACAAGTTTCATTCTCGTTTTAGCGTACAATGGCTAGTCCATAATGCAGATAACGGGTATTCGAGTCCTTCAAGGTAGTTGGAGAAAGGGAGGATATTTTTCATAACTTAACATTAGACCCACGTTGTTGTTCATTTATTAAACTACCTCCATGATCAAGGCGAGTAGAGAGTATATGCGAGGTCTTGGAAATTTCTGCTTAGGCGGCTTAAGACGTCTGTCACGAAATGCACGGCGTCTTCTTTTTCGTTCTTATGGAATTTAAACGAGTGTAGTTTCTCTCTAAACTATTCCCTGTCACCAGCCAAGCCGACGTGATGATGTTTGGTTTGTTGGGCGCTTAACTGCGCGGTCATCAGGGCCCGTACGAAGACCCAATTTTTACACAGTCCAGTTTTTATACAATCCAATGTAGCCACTGTCACGAATGATGATGATGATGGTGAAATGATGAGGAGAACACAAACTCCCAGTCCTTTGGTTAGAGAAAATCCTCAATGCAGCCGCGAATCGAAGCCAGGGCCCTGTGATCCAGAGGCAGTAACGCTAACCATTAGACCACGAGCTGAGGACAGCCAAGATGACGTGCTAAGGATTCCAGACATACCAGCACTATCTAAGTACGAGGTCGCATTAGTGTCTTGTTACCTCTTCGATAAGCAAACGCTCTTTAGGTCTCTTCCGAGACGTCACACAGAGGGTTTCACATTTGCCGTTATAAAATTGACGTGGTTGTAACGTCTTACATGACTCCGTAGTGTAAGAGATAGTTAACTGCATTACTGACTAATTGCTACTACTGTTTACTGTTTTAACTGTCATGGACAGAACGAGGAGCCGAATTTCACAAATGCATGTACCCAAAATTCCCACTTCCAGTGCTGGACAGAATTTTCTACTAACTGCCTGAAAAGCTCTGTCGATGTTTTCGATGAAGTATTTTGTGTATAACGTGAATGCGAGAATATTCACATTCATGCCCGCATTTACGTTATGTTACTTAAGATGATGGCCCTTCGTCATGATACATGGAAGAAGTAGTCCTCGATCGAGTCTTCATATTAACCTGATGCATTTTTATTTTTTGGCTGTTAACATGTGCCGAACTACCATGTTATTCGTACAGATGATACAGAAATTATATTTACTTCTTAGAGATCGGTATCTTGTGTGACGCTTTGCTGTTAGAAATTGAAGTTTTTACCGACAATTTCCCTCTAAAGTTGTTATGTTCTTTGATCTTACGTTGCTAAGCCGTCATATAAGATGAGAACTTATGACCAAGTTAAACTAACGGATATACTGTTCATTGTCTCTGTAAGAGAAGAAAGGGTTGTTCTCTACATAATGGAGTCTCCACGATGTGCTCACAGTGCAGAAACGCATCTGGTCAAAATTGAACAATCATAAGGACGTGTTTTATCAACCAATGAAGTGCTTCTTTATTAAGTGTAACGTTACGAAAAACGTTCCGAAAGACGAAACCACATGATTCACTGTTGATGTAGATCTACACTGACTTCCCTTCTGAAATCAGTGCTCAGTCTCTTAGAAAGAACAAATTAATCGTTAAGTAACTTTTAATTTTCTACAACAAACTCAGTTATTTGTCAGTTTTACTATTTAACTTTCAGTTAGTACAGGTCCAAATGAAATATTTTTCTCATTTGACGAATGAATTTTCTATGTAGGTCGAAAACGAAAATGGAGGGGAGACAATATTTTGTTGTATATTAATTAAATATTGATAACTATTTTATTTTTGAACATGTGTTGCAAAGACAAAATGAAAAACTCATCTAATGTTACAACGCTCGTTTCAGTGATAGTCAAAATAATAGTACAAATTTTGATGTCGAGTGTTCTGATGACACGTTACTAATGCTCTTGTATTCTCACCGGAATGTCGCAGAATCAGCTGGCACATCGTATGAGTCAAGTACGTTCTGTTTCTTTTTCTAATTAATAATAGTGAAAATCATTTCTACTGTAAAATTTTGTTACCAATTACCACCTGCAATTTACTTGTGCTGCAGAAAATGATGGCTAAGCAGTTTTAACTGAAGACCTGGGCTGTAAATAATGGTAACAGACTAAAAAAAAGAATCAATGAGTATTGGTAATTTATTAGGATTGCGTGAGAATGAAACATATTCTTGGAGGGAAATTAGATCCAGAGTCCTCAGGCTCATAAAGCTATGTGTTTACTCGATCAGCGGTGGACTACATAGGCACTAACGACCATACTAAGTACAGGGTGTGTCAAAAATGACCGGTATATTTGAAACGGCAATAAAAACTAAACGAGCAGCGATAGAAATACACCGTTTGTTGCAATATGCTTGGGACAACAGTACATTTTCAGGCAGACAAACTTTCGAAATTACAGTAGTTACGATTTTCAACAACAGATGGCGCTGCAGTCTTGGAAACTCTATAGTACGATATTTTCCACATATCCACCATGCGTAGCAATAATATGGCGTAGTCTCTGAATGAAATTACCCGAAACCTTTGACAACGTGTCTGGCGGAATGGCTTCACATGCAGATGAGATGTATTGCTTCAGCTGTTCAATTGTTTCTGGATTCTGGCGGTACACCTGGTCTTTCAAGTGTCCCCACAGAAAGAAGTCACAGGGGTTCATGTCTGGCGAATAGGGAGGCCAATCCACGCCGCCTCCTGTATGTTTCGGATAGCCCAAAGCAATCACACGATCATCGAAATATTCATTCAGGAAATTAAAGACGTCGGCCATGCGATGTGGCCAGGCACCATCTTGCATAAACCACGAGGTGTTCGCAGTGTCGTCTAAGGCAGTTTGTACCGCCACAAATTCACGAAGAATGTCCAGATAGCGTGATGCAGTAATCGTTTCGGATCTGAAAAATGGGCCAATGATTCCTTTGGAAGAAATGGCGGCCCAGACCAGTACTTTTTGAGGATGCAGGGACGATGGGACTTCAACATGGGGCTTTTCGGTTCCCCATATGCGCCAGTTCTGTTTATTGACGAAGCCGTCCAGGTAAAAATAAGCTTCATCAGTAAACCAAATGCTGCCCACGTGCAATCCTGTGCACTATATTGTTAGCGAATGTCTCTCGTGCAGCAATGGTAGCGGCGCTGAGGGGTTGCCGCATTTGAATTTTGTATGGATAGAGGTGTAAACTCTGGCGCATGAGACGATACGTGGACGTTGGCGTCATTTGGATCGCAGCTGCAACACGGCAAACGGAAACCCGAGGCCGCTGTTGGATCACCTGCTGCACTAGCTGCGCATTGCCCTCTGTGGTTGCCGTACGTGGTCGCCCTACCTTTCCTGCACGTTCATCCGTCACGTTCCTAGTCCGTTGAAATTTTTCAAACAGATCCTTTATTGTATCGCTTTTCGGTCCTTTGGTTACATTAAACCTCCGTTGAAAACTTCGTCTTGTTGCAACAACACTGTGTTCTAGGCGGTGGAATTCCAACACCAGAAAAATCCTCTGTTCTAAGGAATAAACCATGTTGTCTACAGCACACTTGCACATTGCGAACAGCGCACGCTTACAGCAGAAAGACGACGTAAAGAATGGCGCTCCCACAGACTGCGTTGTCTTCTATATCCTTCACATCACTTGCAGCGCCATCTGTTGTTGAAAATTGTAACTACTGTAATTTCGAAAGTTTGTCCGCCTGAAAATGTACTGTTGTCCCAAGCATATTGCCACAAACGGTGTATTTCTATCGCTGCTCGTTTAGTTTTTATTGCCGTTTCAAATATACCCGTCAATTTTGAAACACCCTGTATATAAATAAGCCTAAAACATTCAGTATTGATTTTCTCGGAGACGGTTGAGAGTTGCGTCTTCATTTTTACATATGTTGAAGTTCTACACACCGTGCCACCTGAATGAAAACGTTGAGTGAAATTCGTACAGTCACTTTGTGAGCTAAATCTCATGACAAACGGCTGCTACCAGTGTGGTGGTGTAATATTTCGGTAACAGAAAATCCACCCGCGTTTCGCCAAATCTGGCTGGCGGCATGCACAGTTAAATGGTTTACTGACGCTCATCATTTCGCTGGCGTAAGACGCCTCGTGCGAGCCGTTTCGCGTGGCAGTGGCGTCACCTGCGGAGGAAATGAACAGGCAGGCTGTATTCTGCAGCACCGCGAGATTACGAGACCCCATTAGGAGGCGCTTTGAGCAGACCCGAGTTACACTGCCAGCCCCACTCTGCCCCTGCTACTGCCGCTGCGTGACGCGACACGACACAGCCCAGCACGTGTCGCGACCGCCCATGACCAGTGTCTGCCCGTCGCACGGCTGCATGAGCGGAAGGTGGCGGGAGGGGGAGGGGGCGAGGAACTCTGTGGGAAGGCGCGGGCTCAACTGGCCCACACGGCCGCCGCACAGTTTTCTCGGCTGCCGCACCGCTCCTGCCATCTATCGACCGGCGGTCAAACGCTGAACGGCAGCAGTCAGGGCTCGGCGGCCCGTTTGTCACACTGCTGCAGGCGACAGGACGTTGGGCCGAACACAATACCGGAATAAAGCGAAAAATAAAGGGACTTTGACACTGCCAACACGCAAACCGTTTTACTGCTGGTTATCAACCCGTGAACGCTGCCGATTAACGAGGATCATTGCGGGAACGATGGAAAGGAGAATTTCACATGTTTCCAAAATAGATATTTTCTTATCTACTAAATCACATTATCATGGACAATACCTTGGACGCAAGAGCAGAGATTTTGTGATGACGTGGAAATACTGTTGTAAAACTTTCAGTTTAGTGTTTAACTGTTGTCCACAAAAGACAAAATAATCGTGTGATACACACACGGACCAACCCCATTAAAATTGTAAGGTAGCTATAATTTCGCACATTACAAGCAGTCATCCGCATACTTTGACGTGAACTACAACCACAATCAGCAATCATTTGATATGTTGTACATCGTATATATGAATATTTAAATGAGACTGACATTATCACGTATGCCTTGTAAATAATTGTTAACGCTTATTGCCTGAAAGGTGACGGAGTGTCTTTATTAACAGAACAGCGTAATGATTGATTGCCTATACTAGTAGAGGTTGGAACGCCAGTGGAGATGAAACGGCAGGCAGAACTCAAGCTCTGGGTGGAAGGGGCGCACAGGTGTTGGCCCTGCTTAATAACAGGAAGTAGCTACACGGACGTCGTGGCACCTGAGCTCCGGAACACAATAGCGAGACGGCCGGCCGCTATTGTAGCAGGACTGGATGGATAACCGGGAGAGGAACGAAGAAGTGTCACCTCGGAAACCACACAGGCTGGGTTATTTCCAGGGATTTTTATTCAGAAGCGTACCATTCTACGAGTATAGGTTTTTCCTCGCAAACTTTCCGCGCTGGACGACAAAAGACTAAAATCTGGTTGGTCGGCGTTCGGAAGAATCCGTAGAGAGGGAGAATATTCCGTGGTTTCGGGAATATGATTCGTTTTCGGAATTACGATGTTGGGGAGCCGAGCCTTGCTGGGAGGCCAGCGGTGGAGAGACGAGGTCTTCCGTTGTGAGCGCCCGTGTGTGACGGTCGCTCGGTATCAGCTTTGTTGGTCCAGACAGACTTGCTGTCTTTGCTCTGAATTTATAGTTAGCATTCAAGTCTGTTGGGAACATATACGATTCTGGACTTCACCTCTGGGTTGGAAGTCGTTGTTGAGTACGCTGTGTTCAGTAACTGAGTGCACTTCTTCTGCCTATGCATACGTTCAGACATCAGAACCCCATCCTTGTGGCTGGGAGTTCACTTACCTCGTCTGTAGAACACAGAGAGATGAAGACAGCATTTGAGTACATTAGTCAGAGGACCAGCTTGTGCCGTCCTAGTGTTTGAAAGAGTCTATTTGTGGTTGGAGTTCTTCCATAATCTCAGACGTGTACGAGAATCATCACTTCAGCGCAGCGGACGCAGTACATACAGTGACATCGCATAGTGCTTCGGCTTATTAGGGCTATAAAGCTAAACAGCTGAGATCTCGTTAGTTTATTTCCACTGAGGTTGGGTACGGCCGTAGATTGCCTTTGAAAGTAGTGTCTTCTAGTGTTTGGTACGTAAATGATGTCAGTCATTTCGCGTTATTGATGTTAGATCGCGCAGTCATAATAAGGGGCAAAGTTGGGCAATTGATTAATAATTTTAATTAGGAAATATAGACAATTGTACTTAAAGGGTTGATTTTAATCCTAATTAATATGTATTGAACAACAACATTTATCGTTTAGTAGTATTAATTGCCTTCATCATACTATTATGTTTGGATTATAATGTATACATAATAAGAGAATGAAGAGATCCTTAAGATCTGCTTCAGGGGGTAGTCACACAGGGCCAAATCATCATTTTAACGTTTATTATTTTCCGTTGCGCACATTTATTTACGCCCACCTGGAGTAGCATCTTGGAAAATGACTACGAAGTAACCACCTTTTGCAGCGCGGACATACAACATGAAAATCCGTGAACTTCTGGAGGGGATGTGGAGCTATGCCGACTCAAGTGCTCCGGCCAGCTGGTAGGTTTCTCGGTTGAGGACCAATGGCGTGAACAGCACAATCGAGGTGGTCCCACAGATTCTCTATTAGGTTTACATCTGGGTAGACTGAAGGTCAGGGGAGTACGGTAAATTAATCCTTGTGTACTAACAACCACACACCTACACTCCGAACTGTGACACTTTGTATCGTCCTGCTGGTAGATGCCATAGTGCCGAGGGAAAACAGACAACCTGTAGGGGGCGATATGGTCCCCAATGTTATTTGCATACTTGTGTTGATCTATTGTGCCTTCCAGAATGACGAGGTAACCCAGGGAATGAGACATAAACAGTTCCCAGAGCATCACGCTGCTCCTCAAGCCTGGAAAACATTCCCCAGACAACAACGCCCGCTCCTCCAGACTAGATCCTTTGGACGATTGTTGCAGATGTTTGCTTCCGAACGTTTCACTCCGTACACTCCTCCTACCATCTGTCGGATGGAGCATACATGTTTCATCTGAAAACGCTACATGTCGCCACTCAGGGGACGGCTAGTTGCGGTAATGGCACCCGAAGTCCGGTGTTCGTCGCCGATGAACAGCAGTCAGCTTGAGTGGATGAACCAGACGGTTGCTGTTGTGGCCCATACGCAACACCATCTGCTGAGCTGCCATTGAGGAGACGCTTTTGGTAGCCCCGTGGTTCTTCTGGGCGGTCAGTTGCTCAGTTGTTGCCGTATTTTCCCGCATACATCTACGCAGCCGTTCTTCATCCCTGTCTTCTATTGCACGTGGTGGGCCGCAGTTGTCTCGGTGCCGGTTTAGTTACTCGCCCTTTTGTCATCCTCGGTATGCCTTAACCAAGGCGGCACACCAACAGTTTACAAACTTTATCTTTTCTCAAATGCTTCCACCCTTGCCCCGAAAGCCAACGATGATGTACTTCTGGATGTCAGATAAACGGCTCCGTTACCGCCATGCACTCTTGCTGCGTCCTCCGTCACACTTTGTATACCCTCCACTGCTAATGCTGACACCGGTCGTGTGTGACTGGTTATTGCATGCTGATGTCCAATATAGGCGCTGGTCACATTAATGTGACGGAAGCGAATATACGCGTCTAGGTTCAACTGGATTCAAGATGTACATATTGGGACCCCTTTATAAAGAAAGCGGCCGAGATTCGCTTGAACAACAATTTCAACAGAGACCAGGGATACACACTCAGTAGGGCATGGGGACGGGCGTTGGAAGTCGAAAGAAAGCAGAGACACATGCGCGACGCGGGAGGGACAGTTTCAAACGTGGCGCCTGCTCCTGGCGCAACCTGACATCACCGGTGCTGCCACGGGCAATAGCTCTGCTAGCTGCCCGGGTCGACTTAACGCGCGCGCGTCAGTTGGATCGATCTGATTGGCTGCTGATTTTGTCATCATGGCTATACAAGCGAGATAACGTAACAGCCCCGACAGTCAGCGAACTCTTGACGACGATGGCGGAGATGGCCATCGAAAGCTCGAGGATTTTATTCGAATTGACGCGACTGGAAAACCGAGAACGTTTTATTCAAGATATATTATCAACACTACGTCGTGTGTTACCCTGGATGGAGCTTCATCCACAAAAAAGTAATTTCTGGCACGCCGTAAAGATGCAAGCAAGGTTCCACTGGAAAAGGCGGAAGTGGGTGGGTTAAGGGTTGGCAGTCACTCCTCCCCAAATAACAGTTTTCTAAGAGCGTTCACCTATTTAAATATATGTCCGTTTCCAGACGTTTCCGTTATCTTTTGCAGAATAAAGCTGCTTAATGTGTACAGCTCTCTATGATGGCAGGAATCCTGGAGCTACGTTTGAAACATGGTAGTTTTCGGTTGCCCGAGGTTTCATTTAAAGCAGAAATCATCCCACGGCCAGCTTAAGAAGCCCATTCACAGCCTGACCGTACTTGCTATGAACAACAAAGTCTACAACTTCAGTAGTAGAATCGGCATGTCACAGGTATCTGAGTAAAACAAAGCAGAAGGGAAAGAAAAAAGTAACAGGAAGCCTGATCTGTCCTCTACATAGGCAGAAACAACCGGAAAAAACAGCAATCTCTCCATTTACGGGCAGAACAGCCACCTGTCCGGGTAGCCATGCGTGTTAGCACGCCGCTTCCAGGATTCAGAAAGATGCTCTGGTCCCGATTTGAATCAGCCCTGAAAATTAACTTCCAGACATATGGTTCCTAGACAGGACTGGTGGCATTTGGGCGATTCCCAAACACTTAAAAACGTTCTCACGCTTTCACATGGAGAACACTTGTATGTAAACATAAAACAGACGGTTGCGTTTCATTACATCTCCCATGATTTTCAGAGTGTCAGTTTCTAATGATAGCTTGACATCCATGGGGAAAACATACTCTTATTCTTTAGCAAAATTAAGTTTCACGTATAATTGGCATACTGTGTCCCCTTTTTATACCGTAACCAGAATATCGCACTGTAGCATAAAAGTATCACGGTTATAATGTCCTATTCCTTTCGGAGCAACACGTAAATGATATGGTATCGTGATAATCGGTTCATTTCACAGGCACTGTAGTGAGACGGTATTTGTCGAATTGTCTCGTAACCTCTAACCGTCCAGATTGCAATACTGCGTAACCAGGTTTAAACCCTCAACTTAATGTACCACGAGAACTGTGATAAAGGAAACAGCTTTTCAAAAATTTCATTCATTGAGGGTGATTAGTTATGGTACTTCTGATATGGCTTCCTTTTCATGTGTAACGCCACATTGTCTTTCATATTGATTTAGGACTGCGTTTCTGGTGCTTGGCAACGTCAGATCACCGAAGTTAAGCGCTGTCGGACGTGGCCGGCATTTGGATGGGTGACCATCTGGGCAGCCATGCGCTATTGCCATTTTTCTGGGTGCACTCAGCCTCGTGATGCCCGCTGAGGAGCTACTCGACTGAATGGTAATGGCTCCGGTCAAAGAAAACCATCATAACGACTGGGAGAGCGGTGTGCTGACCACACGCCCCTCCTATCCGCATCCTTGGACTGAGGATGACACGACGGTCGGATGGTCCCGATGGGCCACTTGTGGCCAGAAGACGGAGTGCTTTTCTTGGTGCTTGGGGCATTTTCGCTCACTACATAAAATTTATTTAAACCACTTATGGCATTATGCCAAACGTTGCATTAGCACTTTTTCGATTAAGTTCCGTTGCGCAACAGTTGCCTTCCTGCTACCATTTATTCTTGGCGTCTGGTGTTTCACAATAGTCTTTCAGCAGAACCGAAGCCACACTGAACTTTCTTTTAACGATCTGAAAAAATTCACTTTGCGACGTAACGGCCATGTCTCACTCAAAATTTCTAATTGTTTTAGGCACACTGTTTATTGTTGGAAACTGTTTTACATTTTTTCAAAGGGTACAAAAAACATTTAGATATGATCATTAGTGAAATAACCCCAACCCAACAAGTAGTTAGTGGTTCTTAGGTCAACAGTAATTATTTTACGATAGCACGTAACTTGAATACCATTTTCGGCTGCGATCCATCCAAGGGTTTTGGAGCATCTTACCCGTTGCTTCACCAGCGTACGCACGTGACATTACAGAAAAAGATACATTACAACATCACGCAGAGTCGGCAGTTTTTCACACATCTCAGTGATTATATCGTCATGTCTCCTGAACTGTGTGCCGTACAAAGAAATATTTATCACACAAATTCAGTGGTATATGTGAATAAGATACTGCATGCAAAATCTGTCGCGAATAGAAGTTGTAGAAAGGAAGTAATAAAGTAAAACGCCATGCTATATGCGGTAGCTTTACTACATGAACACCGAACGCGTAGTAAGCGATAAACTTTTTTTCCTTTCATCGTTTTGTAGGGGGTGTCAGCACGATAAAGTTCCGTAAATGTTTGAAATTATGTATAAAGTTTGGTACAACGGGCTAAATGCTTTCATTACCAAACACAGGATGAATAAAGTACGGGTATTTGCGTGTCGTGGGTTAAACTTCACTTTCACCACTACCGCAAATCCTTTGACAGGTAGATGGGTCTTATTACCAACGTGTGTCTTTCCATATAGTAAGTGATATGTGTACCCAGTTCGGTTGAAAGGTGTCCAATAGTTTAGGAGCAGATGTGGAACGTACTTATGTACCTACATTTATACAATATGTATTGATTCACAAATACATTTCTTTTTGTATTTGTTTATTTAGAAAATACCATGGGGCCATAAAATCAAAAGCTGGTCATGAGGTGGGTCAGTACATAGTTTAAAGAATGATGATTAGAATATGACCAAAACAGGAGTTAATAAAACACGAAAAACCTGAGAAAAGTTCTGAGCTATCAGAGAACCCCTGTACAGAACAGAAGCATTGTGCCACAACAAAATTTTGATCTTGGATTTGAATACTTGGAGTTTATCACACAGTTTCTTTGAGTTCTGCTGGAAGCTTAATGAAAATGAAACTTGCTGAAGAGAGCATAATTATCTGAAAAAATGCTTAAAAAGTGTTATCCAAAACTACGTCTATTTTCCATCTGGAATTCACTGAATAAATGTTTCACATTCTTTTGAATCATCAGTACTAACAACAACTAGTCCCATTATGAAATATCTGTACAGGAAAGTCACAGTTAAAATTGTGAGTCATCTGAACAACGGCTTACATAAAGTTTAAGAAATAACAGCGCAACTCAGTTAATCGTAATTTCCTGGCCTGAGAATGTTGTTGATGAGTTGCCCCATGATATTGCAACTTTTGTAAAGTGTAGCAAGTGGTGGCATGAGAATGGTTTAGTATCTAATTCGTTACTTTTAATAAGATATTGGACTACTTTAGTTAATAAAATAAGATACTTATGTGGCAACCGGGTAGTTAAAGCTTACGGTTTTGTTGATTAACATTTGCGAGTATTTGGGCACGACGCACCACCGTGTATAGGAGACAGTACAGTGAGACATTGGACAGTAGCACTTGCATCCCATATCCTTAGTTATGCAGGGTGTACTTCAGTCTCTGTCTTTCTATACAGGTTTCTTTCTCTACAGGTCCCTCTAGTTTCTTGGGATTTATTCCCTAATACCTAAACACATATCCTACCATCTTGTCCCTTCTACTTGTCGATGTTTTCTATTTCTTCTTTTCTCCGCCGCTTTTTCGTAGAACCACCTCATTCTTTATCCTATCCACATCCCAAACGTTTCGATTCTCTTCTGTTTCGGTTTCCCGACTGTCCATGGTTCACTACCATACAGTGCTGTGCCGCAAAAGTACACACTCAAATATTTCTTCGACATATTAAGGCCTGTGTTTGCTACCACTAAACTTCTCTTGGCCAGGAAAGCGCTCTTTTTGTGCTAGTCTGTTTTTCATATCCTCATTCCTTTGTCCGTCATCAGTTATTTAGCATCCAGAGTAGAAGTATTCTTTAATATCGTCTATTTCGTGATTACCAATAATGATGTTAACATTCTCCCTATGCTCATTTGTGCTACTTCTATATTCATCAGACTGTTCGTTCCATTCAACAAGTTCTGTAATTCTGCTTCCCTTTCTCCGAGCATAGCGAAGTCATCGGCGAATCCTATCATTGATGTACTTTGATCCTGAATTTTAACTGTACTCTTGAATCTTCCTTTTATTTCCGTCATGACATCTTCGACGATGAGACTGAACAGTTGGGGCAAAGGAGTGCATCCCTGCCTTAGACAATTTTTAAACTGAGCTCTGCCTTCTTGGTCTTCCAATCCCATTGTTCCCGTTCGCGTTCTTGGTCTTGCATATCTTTCCCTGTTGCTTTAACCAATTTCTCCCAGAATTTCTAAAATCTTGGACCATTTTACATTGTCGTATGCATTTTCTAAGCTGACATATACTTCAGTCTTGCTTTCATTTTGGAGCGCAACGTCAGAACTACCTCTTTGTTGCCTTTACGTTTTCTACAAATATGTCACTATTAAGGCACTTTTGCAGCTAGAACTAGGAACACTGGTATTTGGTTTCTCGATCAGACATGAATAAAGCCATGTTTTAGCGATTTTGGAAATTTAACTCCAATTGGGGTGAAATACGGGTAAAATTTTTTGTGACAATATATCATTATTAAAGAACTACTAAATCATTTCTAAAGCTACATCTATGACAATTGGTATTTGACTGCTCGGTTTGAAATAAAAAAAAGGTGTTTCGGTGTTTTTGGAAATTCAGCCCATAAATCTTGTAAGAATTTTTTATTATGAATGCATTTTTCAAGCTAAATATATGAAAATTTTAATTTTGGAAATTTGACAACTGTGTGGGTGAAATAGGGGATGAACATTTTTATGAAAATATTTCCTTACATTGAAACATTTATGAAGCTAAATCTATAAAAACTGGTGTTTGACTACTTAAATATATGTAAGGGGATGAAAGTTTCTATGGAAGTATTACCACTTGAACTATAAAGGCAGGATTAACAAACGCCTTCAACTCCAGCTACCAGAACCGCTTTTTGATTATAAGTACGTCCGGAAAGACCATGCTTCCATGGCTTCAATTAACGTGAAACCTTTAGAAGATGTTACAGTAAGTAAACAACAAAAAATTCTATTAAAGAAAAACAAAGGAACAAAAAAGTCTTTGGAGACCATACACTCTACGTGAGCGAAGCAGCGGGTGCTAAGCCAGACTTCTATAAAAGCTACTCTGCAGTTCATTATCTAGGATAACTTATTTACGGTAAGACTTTTAAATGTTTTTTATTGCGGTCACCCGGATGACGGTAATTTGCATAACCGTGACGTTGCCATATAATCGTAAGTCGACACCCCCCACCTCCCTCTCCCCCCTCCCTGCTTCCCTGCTTCAGGCACAAGACTCTTTGAAACGGTCTCTGTCCTTAGTCAAAAGCCTCTCGCACTCTGGCACAGCCTTTTCGTCTGTTGCAGCTCGCTCAGAAGATGAAAAGCCGTGGACTCGCATGGAAACATTCCAGCGGAGTTAATCCTCTTTTTTCGGATTTACAATCCCGCCACCGGAATGCTGGCAGTCTAAAAATAACAAAACGTGTACAAGCGTACAGTCTGCCTTGCACTGTGAAGAATATTAGATGCTGCTCTGCAGCTCTAAACATCAACCATGTCAACCTGAAATTTCAGAGGTGCGATGTTTTCAGTGGTTGTTCCATGAGCTGCTGTCCGTTCCCTGGTTTAAAACGTATCGTTTTTAGTATTTGTTACAGGAAATAAAACAAGCAAAATCTCTATCTATGACATCCTTTAAAATTTTTACAGCAATTCAGGAGTGACAGATACACACAAAGAAAAAAAAAACGGAAATAGGTAAGCCTGCGATAATCTTGGGAAAAAGCATAAAAACGTATTAACTGATGAAAAAAGGTATTGCAGAAAAAAGTTTATTTACCATTAACTTAAAACGTTGGTGGTAGACATTATGTAACCAAAGCTACAGTTCAAAAATTATGAGTCAATTATTGCTATGAAACTTTATTCATTGTGGTGAAAGAGTTTAAATATTTCGTTGCTTAACTTAATGTGTTGTTTAACTTCCTTGAGTAGTTTAACATTACTGGGTTTTAGGAAACTACATATTTCTACACACATCAAAAAAGGGTTTTGCATGACTTCGGTTCCGAGAGTCCCGGAACCTGTACAGAAAATTTGAATAGAGATCAACGTAAACATCATTTCCGCTCTTTTTATTGCTCATGAAAACCACACATTGCGTGTTGTACCTCCATACAGAGAGACCTTCAGAGGTGGGGTCCATATTGCTGTACACACCGGTATCTGTAATAAAAATTAACATGTCCACCTGCATTGAAGCACGCCTGGCATACTATCCATAAGTTCATCAACGCACTGTTCCTCCAGATTGTCCCACTCCTCAACGGCGATTCGGCGTAGATCCCTCAGAGTGGTTGGTGGGTCACGTCGTCCATAAACAGCCCTTTCCAATTCACCCCAGCCATGTTCGATAGGGTTCATGTCTAAAGTACATGCTGGCCACCCTATTCGAGCGATGTCGTTATCCTGAAGGAAGTCATTCACAAGACGTTCACGATGGGGGAGTAAATTGTCGTCCATGAAAACGAATGCCTCGCCAAAATCCTGCCGATATGGTTACACTATCGGTCGGAGGATGCCATTCACGTATCGTACAGCCGTTACGGTGCCTTCCATGACCACCAGTGGTGTACGTCAGCCCCACATAATGCTACCCCAAAACAGCAGGGAACCTCCACCTTGCTGCACTCGCTAGGCAATGTGTCTAAGACCTTGACCCTGACCGTCTCCGACGATTGTCTGGTTGAAGCCATATGCGACACTAAACGGCGAAGAGAACGCGATGCCAATGCTGAGCGGTCCATTCGACATGTTGTTGGGCCCAGCTGTACCGCGCAGCATGGTGTCGTGGTTGCAAAGATGGACCTCGCCTTGGACGTCGGGAGTGAAGTTGCATATCATGCAGCCTATTGCGCACAGTTTGAGTCATAACACGACGTCCTGTGGCTGCACAAAAGACGTTTTTCAACATCGTGGCGTTGCTGTCAGGGTTCCTCCGAGTCATAATCCGTAGGTAGCTGTCATCTACTGCAGTACGAGGTGCATTCAAGTTCTAAGGCCTCCGATTTTTTTTCTCCGGACTGGAAAGAGATAGAAACATGCGCATTGATTTAAAATGAGGCCGCGTTCATTGTCAATACGTCCCAGAGATGGCAGCACCGTATGGCAGATGGAATTTCACCGCAAGCGGCGAGAATGAGAACTGTTTCAAATACCTAAAATGGCGACGTTTTCCTTACTTGATCAGCGTGCAATCATTCGTTTTCTGAATTTGCGTGGTGTGAAACCAATTGAAATTCATCGACAGTTGAAGGAGACATGTGGTGATGGAGCTATGGATGTGTCGAAAGTGCGTTCGTGGGTGCGACAGTTTAATGAAGGCAGAACATCGTGTGGCAACAAACCGAAACAACCTCGGGCTCGCACAAGCCGGTCTGACGACATGGTCAAGAAAGTGGAGAGCATTGTTTTGGGGGATCGCCGAATGACTGTTGAACAGATCGCCTCCAGAGTTGGCATTTCTGTGAGTTCTGTGCACACAATCCTGCATGACGACCTGAAAATGCGAAAAGTGTCATCCAGGTGGGTGCCACGAATGCTGACAGATGACCACATGGCTGCCCGTGTGGCATGTTGCCGAGCAATGTTGATGCACAACGACACCATGAATGGAACTTTCTTTTCGTCGGTTGTGACAATGGATGAGACGTGGATGCCATTTTTCAATCCAGAAACAAAGCGCCAGTCAGCTCAATGGAAGTACACAGATTCACCGCCAACAAAAAAATTTCGGGTAACCGCCAGTGCTGAAAAAATGATGGTGTCCATGTTCTGAGACAGCGAGGGCGTGATCCTTACTCATTGCATTCCAAAGGGCACTACAGTAACTGGTGCATCCTACGAAAATGTTTTGAAGAACTAATTCCTTCCTGCACTGCAACAAAAACGTCCGGGAAGGGCTGCGTGTGTGCTGTTTCACCAAGACAACGCACCCGCACATCGAGCTAACGTTACGCAACAGTTTCTTCGTGATAACAACTTTGAAGTGATTCCTCATGCTCCCTACTCACCTGACCTGGCTCCTAGTGACTTTTGGCTTTTTCCAACAATGAAAGACACTCTCTGTGGCCGCACATTCTCCAGTCGTGCTGCTATTGCCTCAGCGAATTTCCAGTGGTCAAAACAGACTCCTAAAGAAGCCTTCGCCGCTGCCATGAAATCATGGCGTCAGCATTGTGAAAAATGTGTGCGTCTGCAGGGCGATTATGTCGAGAAGTAACGCCAGTTTCATCGATTTCGGGTGAGCAGTTAATTAGAAAAAAAATCGGAGGCCTTAGAACTTGAATGCACCTCGTAGTAGCCTGGCACGAAGTAAAAATGCGGACGCGATTGAACTGCGGTATTGACGGTCTAGGCATGATTGAACTACAGACAACTACAACCATGTACCTCCTTCCTGGTAGAATGACTGGAACTCATCGATTGTCGGACCCTCTCCGTCTAGTAGGCGCTGCTTATCCATGGTTGTTTACATCTTTGGGCTGGATTAGTGACATCTCTGAACCATCAAAGAGATTGTGTCTGTTTCAGTATCCACGGTCAACGTCTGTCTTCAGGACTTCGGCAACCGGGGTGATGAAATACTTTTTTCATGTGTGTATATACGAGCAACTCTCATGAGACAAATAACACAAGAAACAAGTCTGTGATGTTCTTTTCTTCTAAGTAAGAATTTACTCGTTTAAGGCTGAAAGTTTTCGCAACAATAAGAAACCACCTTTGTGCCCTTACAGACTTGGCAGAGTAAACTTGCTTCACACGTAAACATAAATAATATGATATTATTTCGATGGATAAATCACACATAAGATTAGTGGTATGCTTAGGGGTAATGACTGTTAATCGTCTCCTTCGTTAGTGCAAGGAGACTAGCTAAACTTTAAATTTCCCTTGCATATAGACTTAATTTCTTAATGTCAGTACTATCACATACAGTAAATGCACAGTCGCTTCAAGACTTCCCTTTGATTGCGATATACGTCTAATTTATTCAAGCTGGACGATGAACTCGCAAGCGCTTCAGAAGTACTGCGCCAATGTGGTAAACCAAATTCTCTGAATTGTGCAAGTCCGAATACCTTTATGACTAGAAGATATATTCTTGTCATGAATGAGCGTGGCGGCGATCTGCAACACTGCGGGATCTGGAGAAACTTTAAACGCTAAGACCACTAGTAAAATATTTATTAGATACAGATAATCGGTCTGAGCATGACAATATTGTCATCTTCGGATCTGCGATAGGATTGAACCACAGGATGAACAGTTAACTAATATGATATCGCTCAGTTCACTAATATTTCAGTTTACCGCGACATATCGAACAACAACAAAGCTTATGCTTCATAATGTTGCATTATGTTTATTCTCAGAAGTGTAAATGGTGGTCCATGAACCATGGACCTTGCCGTTGGTGGGGAATCTTGCGTGCCTCAACGATACAGATAGCCGTACCGTAGCTGCAACCACAACGGAAGAGAATCTGTTCAGAGGCCAGACAAACGTGTGGTTCCTGAAGAGCAGCAGCAGCCTTTTCAGTAGTAGCAGGGCCAACAGTCGGGATGATTGGCTGATCTGGCCTTGTATCACTAACCAAAACGGCCTTGCTGTGCTGGTACTGCGAACGGCTGAAAGCAAGGGGAACCTCAGGCCGTAATTTTTCCCGAGGGCATGCAGCTTTACTGTATGGTTAAATGATGATGGCATCCTCCTGGGTAAAATATAACGGAGGTAAAATAGTCCCCCATTCGGATCTCCGGGCGGGGACTACTCAGAAGGACGTCGTTATCAGGAGTAAGAAAACTGGCGTTCTACGGATTAGAGCGTGGATTGTCAGATCCCTTAATCGGGCAGGTAGGTTAGAAAATTTAAAAAGGGAAATGGATATGTTAAAGTTAGATATAGTGGGAATTAGTGAAGTTCGGTGGCTGGAGTAACAAGACTTCTGGTCAGGCGAATACAGGCTTATAAATACAAAATCAAATAGGGGTAATGTAGGAGTAAGTTTAATAATGAATAAAAAATAGGAGTGCGGGTAAGCAACTACAAACAATATAGTGAATGCATTATTGTGGCCAAGGTAGACACCAAGCCGACGCCTACTACAGTAGTTCAAGTTTATATGCCAACTAGTTCTGCAGATGACGAAGAAATTGAAGAAATGTATGATGAAATAAAAGAAATTATTCAGATTGTGAAGGGAGACGAAAATTTAATAGTGATGGTGGACTGGAATTCGATAATAGGAAAAGGAAGAGAAGGAAAAGTAATAGGTGAATGTGGAATGGGGGTAAGGAATGAAAGGGGAAGCCGCATGTTAGTATTCTGCACAAAGCATTACTTAATCATAGCTAACTCCTTGTTTAAGAATCATGAGAGAAGGTTGTATACGTGAAAGAGGCCTGGAGACTCTGGCACCTTTCAAATAGATTATATAATGGTAAGACAGAGATTCAGTAACCAGGTTTTAAATTGCAAGACATTTACAGGAGCAGATGTGGACTCTGACCACAATAAATTGGTTATGAAATGTAGAATAAAACTGAAGAAACTGCAAAAAGGTGGGAATTTAAGGAGATGGAACCTGGATAAACTGACTAAACCAGAGGTTGTACAGAGTTACAGGGAGAGCATAAGGGAACAATTGAGAGGCATGGGGGAAAGAAATACAGTAGAAGAAGAATGGGTAGCTTTGAGAGATGAAGTAGTGAAGGCAGCAGAGGATCAAGTAGGTAAAAAGACGAAGCCTAGAAGAAATCCGTGGGTAACAGAAGAAATATTGAATTTAATTGATGAAAGAAGCCGGCCGGAGTGGCCGTGCGGTTCTAGGCGCTGCAGTCTGGAACCGAGGGACCGCTACGGTCGCAGGTTCGAAACCTGCCTCGGGCATGGATGTGTGTGATGTCCTTAGGTTGGTTGGGTTTAATTAGTTCTAAGTTCTAGGCAACTGATGACCTCAGAAGTTAAGTCGCATAGTGCTTAGAGCCATTTCATGAAAGGAGAAAATTTAAAAATGCAGTAAATGAAGCAGGCAAAAAGGAATACAAACGTCTCAAAAATGAGATCTACAGGAAGTGCAAAATGGCTAAGCAGTGATGGCTAGAGGACAATTGTAAGGATGTAGGGGCTTATCTCACTAGTGGTAAGATAGACACTGCCTACAGGAAAATTAAAGAGATCTTTGCAGAAAAGAGAACCTCTTGTAGAAAAATCAAGAGCTCTGATTGAAACGCAGTTTTAAGCAAAGAAAGGAAAGCAGAAAGGTGGAAGGAATATATAGAGGGTCTATACAAGGGCGATGTACTTGAGGACAATATTATGGAAATGGAAGAGGATGTAGATGAAGAGGAAATGGGAGATATGATACTGCGTGAAGTGTCTGACAGAGCACTGAAAGCCCTAAGTCGAAACAAAGCGCCTGGAGTAGACAACATTCCATTAGAACTACTGATAGCCTTGGGAGAGCCAACCATATATAATAATTCCAATCCCAAATAAAGCAGGTTTTGGCAGATGTGAATATTACCGAATATCAGTTTAATAAGTCACGGCTGCAAAATACTAATGCGAATTCTTTACAGACGAATCGAAAAACTAGTAGAAGCCGACCTTGGGGAAGATCAGTTTGGATTCCACAGAAATATTGGAACTCGTGACGCTATACGACTTATCTTAGAAGCTAGATTAAGTAAAGGCAAACCTACGTTTCTAGCATTTGTAGTCTTAGAGAATGCTTGAGACAATGTTGACTGGAATACTCTCTTTCAAATTCTGAAGGTGGCAGGGGTAAAATACAGGGAGCTAAAGGCTATTTACGATTTGTACAGAAACCAGATGGCAGTTATAAGAGTCGAGGGACATGAAAGGGAAGCATTGGTTGGAAAGGGAGTGAGACAGGGTTGTAGCCTCTCCCTGCTGTTATTCAATCTGTATATTGAGCAAGCAGTGATGGAAACGAAAAAAAATTCGGAGTATGTATTAAAATCCATGGAGAACAAATAAAAACTTTGAGGTTCGCCGATGACATTGTGATTCTGTCAGAGACAGTAAAGAACTCGGAAGAGCAGTTGAATGGAATGGATAGCGTCTTGAAAGGAGGATATAAGATGAATATCAACAAAAGCAAAACGAGGATAATGGAATGTAGTCGAATTAAGTCGGGTGATGCTGAAGGAATTAGATTAGGGAATGAGACACTTAAAGTAGTAAAGGAGTTTTGCTATTTGGGGAGCAAAATAACTGATGATGGTCGAAGTAGAGAGGATATAAAATGTAGACTGGCAATGGAAATGAAAGCGTTTCTGAAGAAGAGAAATTTGTTAACATCGAGTATAGATTTAAGTGCCAGGAAGTCGATTCTGAAAATATTTGTACGGAGTGTAGCCACGTGTGAAAGTGAAACATGGACGATAAATAGTTTAGGCAAGAAGAGAATAGAAGCTTTCGAAATGTGGTGCTACAGAAGAATGCTGAAGATTAGGTGGGTAAATCACATGACTAATGAGAAAGTATTGAATAGAATTGGGGTAAGAGGAGTTTGAGGCACAACTTGACAAGAAGAAGGGACCGGTTGTAGCACATGTTCTGAGGCATCAAGGGATGACAAATTTATCATTGGAGGGCAGCGTGGAGGTAAAAAATCGTAGAGGGAGACCAAGAGATGAATACACTAAGCAGGTAGGTTGCCGTCGGTAGTGGGAGATGAAGAAGCTTCCACAGGATGGAGTAGCATGGAGAGCTGCATCAAACCAGTCTCAGGACTGAAGACCACAACAACAACATATATATATATATATATATATATATATATATATATTCACAAAATTATAAACTCTCCAACCGGTCATTGACGTGTCGGTTCGCTGTATTCAAATTTGTATTTGTTTGAGGTGTGACGTCCGTTTACAGCATCAAAGGGTCGGCCGGAGCGGTTCTAGGCGCTACAGTCTGGAACCGCGCGACCGCTACGGTCACAGGTTCGAATCATGCCTCGGGCATGGATGTGTGTGATGTACGTAGGTTAGTTAGGTTTAAGTAGTTCTCAGTTCTAGGGGACTGATGACCTCAGAAGTTAAGTCCCATAGTGCTTAGAACCATTTGAACGATTTGTAACGAAGGAACTCCAGACTTATGTATCTCCTATTTGTTCTACACAAGTACCACATATTATCACTCATGCATTCTCTTTTGGAAATTTTAACCCTTGTATTTCTTTGTTGTAGCACAGTTCTCACTTGTTTATATATTGTTTTCATTTCTGTGAGAGGTTTATGCAGCATCTCTCCTGCTCTCGCTTCATCACATTTACTTGCGACGTTAGTATATTCTTAACACATGACTATAATAAATGTATGGTAAGACAACTGACAGGAGTCCAGAAGGAGAACAAACACTTCAGCTACCGGCTGGAAAGTTTATCGACATGCGAAAAATAAAATGGAACACGAGGGAGATTTGAACACGAATATCCCGCTTTTCAAGGCAACACTGTGATCACACAATCATTCCCTCGATGCTGCAGATCTTGAGATTGGATCGTTCACTGTTGAGTTTTTGCCTCTTTCTAATTTGCTTCTTTTTTCACAGTTCGGTACATCTTCTTCCTGTTTTCATGCTTGATCCGTGATCAGTTTTTTGTTGGGCTATCCAATAGGACATTTAACACAAAATCAAATGGGATGCGATATGGAGTTTGCTTGTTAGCATTTAGTTTAACCTGTTACAAAAAACACACCGATTGCCTGTGGATCAAATGCTTGCTCAGCAGTTTGAAAAGTTCACTTCGGACTATGAGTTGAACATTACGGTTGCACAGTACGCCACGCCGAATTTCTAGTTACTCGAAATCAAGTCACAGTTCACACAGGAAATCTGGAATTTGCACATGCTTCGTTTCCGATCGTCAGGCAACATATTTCGAAACTCAACAATCCGTATTATATTAAGGTTGTTAAAGACTAAAACATTTCAGAGAACGGAGCACTGACTGCCGTTAACATTTGCACCCGGCATAATGAAGCGCACGAAATTGCTAACTTCTGACTGTGTACATCCAAATGTAGCTACTCTCGTTTTGAAATTGATCTGCATACCCCACGTTTTCCGTTCCAAACCAAACTATTTATCAAAGGATTTTAGACTGAATTATTGAAACACGTCCTTAGTTTCCCGGTATCGAAAACTGGTGTTTTGATATACACAAGCTTCCCTTTGTGCGTTATTCCATACATTCAGTAACTTACAGCTCCCAATATTCATATGACACATACGTGCCACACACATTTTGTTCATCTACTCAAGCAACAAAACCAATGAAACTGACAATAATTAACAGAAATCTTAATATCAACAAAACTGAAAATCATTAAGAGAAATAAACTGTTTTACAGAAAAGTATTTTGTTGTGTTTTAGAAGGCCAGATACACCATTAAATTTCTACATTATCTGTTATCTAACTCTGATGAATTTTTGGGGACGTTCCTAATTTAGTCGATAAATAATTTTCTCTACGTCTAAAAGTATTAATATATGGCGCTGAAATTGCGACTATTATATGCTATCGACCTAATAAACTGTTGTAGAAAGCTTTATTCCATTTAGAGTATGAAAATAGTGTTACTTAATTTATAATAGGATTGACCATAACACATATGAAAATGAATTCTGAACTATATGGGCCATGTATGGCGCTGCCACAAAAGAACACATTGATTAGAATAACATTTTTCATTTTCCTTCTTGAGGGAACTGGAGATCTACATTCAAAATATATGTTTTAGAAAAACAGAAATGCTTTTTTAAATTTGTCGGACAATAAGTCTAACCTCGAAGTGGATGTGTTGAGTACAGTAAGCGTTGCAACTGTGGCACTGGGATTATAATACACTCACTAGGTCCCGTTCAGCTCCGTAACTCCAACGAGTACAGTGAACCACGACGGGAATGATACGTGCACCAATAACAGAGATCATGTGGACCAACTCTTTATATTTTTCGGGACGAGAAAAATACTGGCACATTGTAGTGTTGCAAAAATATTGCAAAGTAAGAAAAAAGTTGCCCAGATTAGTGTCGATGAGTAAAACTTTGCGAAATTATAGTACGGGCCGGCCGCAGTGGCCGTGTGGTTCTGGGCGCTTCAGTCTGGAACCGCGTGACCGCTACGGTCACAGGTTCGAATCCTGCCTCGGGCATGGAAGTGTGTGATGTCCTTAGATTAGTTAGGTTTAAGTAGTTCTAAGTTCTAGGGGACTGATGACCTAAGATGTTAAGTCCCATAGTACTCAGAGCCATTTTTTTGTAGTACGGATCTTGTGTTAACTAATGTGGTATTACGACTTACACCTGGTCGATTTATTGCGCTCTAGAGAAAGTGTGTGCATTTAATTCGTTCAAGAAGAGACATTTAAGTAACTAGCACTTGTAGCTACGTGGCCGAGTCTCATTAAAAATGACAAAATTGAAAATTGTTCATATTGTTTAAAGGGTGTAAACCATTCAATGAAGATTTCCCAGAGAATATCAAGTACCTGCATTCCTGTAGAAAGTATTAGCCTTGGAACACTCTGCACCCACTTATGCGCAACGTAACAGACATCTTCATCAAAAAGCAACTTCTCGTCTCCCAGTTCTTCAATTACTGGTCCACAAATATGAAAAATTTGTAGTAGAACGTTATTCGGAAAGATGGGCGTCCAAATCCCCGTTCTGGTATCCAGCATTAGGTTTCTACTGATTCCCTAAATCGCTTTAGGCAAATGAGGGGGGGGGGGGGGAGGGGGCGTTACTCCTTTGAAATGGCACCATGTACAATCTTCCTATTCTCTCCCAATTCCGATCATGTGCTTCGACTCTACACTGCTTGTCATTCATACTGTAACACCACGAAGGCTGTATTAAGCTAACGTCAAGTTAGCATAAAGCGTACCACGGGGGACGTTCAATAAGTAATGCAACACATTTTTTTCTACGCCAGTTTCGGCTGGAAAAATGCAGTATTTGCTGAGATATATCGTGGAGTATTCCAGCTTCAGACAATAGAGTTTCATGAAGCTCCGATACTGCACTACTGGCCATTAAAATTGATACACCAAGAAGAAACGCAGATGATAAACGGGTATTCATTGAACAAAAATATTATACTAGCCGGCCGGAGTGGCCGAGCGGTTCTAGTCGCTAAAGTCTGGAACCGCACGACCACTATGTTCGCGACGGCCGGTGTGGCAGTGCGGTTCTAGGCGCTTCAGTCCGGAACCGCGTCACCGCTACGGACGCAGGTTCGAATCCTGCCTCGGGCATGGATGTGTGTGATGTCCTGAGGTTAGTTGGGTTTAAGTAGTTCTAAGTTCTAGGGGACTGATGACCTCAGAAGTTAAGTCGCATAGTGCTCAGAGCCACTTGAACCATTTATTATACTAGAACTGATATGTGATTACATTTTCACGCAATTTCGGTGCACAGATCCTGAGAAATCAGTACCCAGAATAAGTACCCCTGGCCGTAATAACGGCCTTGATACGCATGGGCATTGAGTCAAACAGAGTTTGGATGGCGTGTATAGGTACAGCTGCCCATGCCAGTTGCTCGGCCACCATTGACCAGACGTTTTCAGTTGGTGAGAGATCTGGAGAATATGCTGGCCAGGACAGCAGTCGAACATTTTCTGTATCCAGAAAGGCCCGTACAGGACCTGTAACTTGCGGTCGTGCATTATCCTGCTGAAATGTACGGTTTCGCAGGGATCGAATAAAGGTAGAGCCACGGGTCGTAACACATCTGGAATGTAGTGTCCACTGTTCAATGTGCCGTCAGTGCGGACAAGAGGTGACCGAGACGTGTAACCAATGGCACCTCATACCATCACACCGGGTGATACGCCAGTATGGCGATGACGAATACACGCTTCCAATGTGCGTTCACCGTGATGTCACCAAACACGGATGCGACCATCATGATGCTGTAAAAGAACTTGGATTCATCCGAAAAAATTACGTTTTGCCATTCGTGCATCCAGGTTCGTCGTTGAGTACACCATCGCAGGCGCTCGTGTCTGTGATGCAGCGTCAAGGGTAACCGCAGCCATGGTCTCCGAGCTGATAGTCCATGCTGCTGCAAACGTCGTCGAACTGGTTGTCTTGCAAACGTCCCCATTTGACTCAGGGATCGAAACGTGGGTGCACGATCCGTTACAGCCATGCAGATAAGATGCCTGTCATCTCGACTGCTAGTGATACGAGGCCGTTGGGATCCAGCACGGCGTTCCGTATTATCCTCCTGAACCCACCGATTCCATATTCTGCTAACAGTCATTGGATCTCGACCAAGGCGATCAGCAATGTTGCGATACGATAAACCGCAATCGCGATAGGCTACGATCCGACCTTTATCAAAGTCGGAAACGTGATGGTACGCATTTCTCGTCCTTACACGAGGCATCACAGCAACGTATCACTAGACAACGCCGGTCAACTGCTGTTTGTGTATGAGAAATCAGTTGGAAACTTTCCTCATGTGAGCACGTTGTAGGTGTCGCCACTGGGGCCAAACTTGTGTGAATGCTCTGAAATGCTAGTCATTTGCATATCACAGCATCTTCTTCCTGTAGGTTAAATTTCCCATCTGTAGCACGTCATCTTCGTGGTGTAGCAATTTTAATGGCCAGTAGTGTAGTTACGCTATGCGTAGCCTTCAAAATGGCATCTGTAACGGAGGTGCGTTCCACGTAAACAGTTGCCATTGAGTTTCCTACGGCGGAAAACTACGGCATCACAGATATTCATAGACGCTTGTAGAATATCTACGGGGACTTGGAAATAAACAAAGCGGTGATTCTTTGGGCGAGCCGTCTGTCCTCAACGCGACAAGCTCGCGCAAACCTATCTCGTCTCCGGCGTGCTGGTCGGCCGGACGTAGCTGTGAGTACTGCAGTGTTAGAACGTGCGTACACCCTCATTCGAAGTAATCGATAGGTTACAGTCACACTCCGAGTTGCACAACTGGACATCTCTGTTGGTAAAGCTGACACACTCGTCCGCCAGGTGGGGTACTCGCAGGTGTGTGCCCGCTGAGTTCCTCGCTGCCTAACAGAAGACCATAAAGAGCAACGAAAGATCATCTGCACAAAATTACTTGTGAGTCACGAGGGTGGTATTGACAATTTTTCATCGTACATCGTCATTGGTGATGAGACATGGGTTTATCACTTCGAACAGGAAATAAAACGGGAATCCATCGCGTGGCGCTACCCCACTTTTCCTCCGAAGAATAAGTTCAAAACCGCACCGTCAGCCGACAAAGTCATGACGATGATCGTCTGGTACTCCCTCATGCTGCAACAATCAACTCTGAAGTGTATTGTGGTACCCCCAGGAAACTGAAGGAACGACTTGAGCGTGTTCATTGCCACAAAAAACACAAAAGATTTTTTTCTTCGCCATGACAAAGCAAGACCTCACGCAGGTCTGTGCAACCTATGGAAGAACAGTCCAATGAAGATTTG
Organism: Schistocerca piceifrons; assembly: GCF_021461385.2. Taxonomy (NCBI): domain Eukaryota; kingdom Metazoa; phylum Arthropoda; class Insecta; order Orthoptera; family Acrididae; genus Schistocerca; species Schistocerca piceifrons. The sequence goes on from NC_060139.1 coordinate 408,511,648, forward strand.
TGAGATCACGAAACCTCATAGCACTGTTTTTCCACACCATTTCTACATCCCGGATCTCGCGTCTTCCGACTTCCATCAGTTTGTCCCAAAGACGTTTGTACTCAGTATGAAGCAGTACGTGGATGATGCGGAGGTTATTGGTTCAGCAAGGCATTCGCTCCAACGTCGGTCAGGAGAGAGGTATCATGATGGCATGCAGGCCCTTCCATTAAGGTGGCGTAAGGCAGTCGCATTGAACGGGGGTAAGTTCAAAAATAGGTTTTTTTAGCCATAACCGTAGGAAATAATGTGGTGTATTGGAATCCTAAACAGAAACTGCCTGCTTGCAGAAAAATCCCTTCGTAGCATTAGGAACGTTCGTAGGGATAACGCAAGGAATAATTACTGAGCGACTTTCTCATTCAGGAAACGCATATGAACGTTGGTTGTACGGCGCGGCGATTTAGATATCCGTCGTTGTCTCTGTGCAGGCAACTAATTAAAATTTCATCTACCTCAGAACGGCGTTTGCTCGATGTCACTCTAGTCGGCAACGTAGATACTTACAAGATGACGCAAGAGCAGCGTTGATGAAAAACACCATCTAATATCAACAATTACTGAGGCCGTACAACTCAAGTAATGAAATAAAGTTCTGCAGAAAACTGTCATTAACAAAAGTTATCGGGCGGTAAGATCATGGATTTGCTTCTAGAAAATAATGTCCGAAATTTCCACACAAAAATGTTTATTTGTTCTCATAGCCAAAGAAACGGTACTATCCAGTCCACATTTAAACTATTCGTTATTTTCGTCAAGTTCACAATGCATACACTCGTTCCACACGCACAGCAACCAGAAATCTGCCCAAACTCGACCAAAATTAAACAACTATTAATTTGAGTTAATACATTCGGTCCTTCTCATGGATTTCTGAAGAAAGAAAACTGTTCGCCATAAATGCTCAGTGGTAGAATACTGAAACATGCCATGTGGACACTATGAAGGCCAAATTCTCACATGCTAAAGTCATTCCAGCAAAACAACTCCAAAACTTCCAAACTTCACAAAACTGTCTGCAACTTCATCAGCGTTAGTCACGCCACGTATCAAACGCGAGGAATTCAATATTCCTTCATTTTACACATTATTTTGACTCGCACTAGTAACAAGACCGTCCGCGTTCAAAGCTAGCAAGCGACTCCCTTCTTGCAGCCTCGCTCCCAGTATAACTATCAGGTAACGAGTGTAAACCCTCTCAATTCTGATTGGCTAACCATACTCGCTGCCAATCAGAATGCTTGCTCATGATCATACTCGCGCCAAAACCGGCCTGCACCAATCCATATATACAGACGCATCTATGTCATTCCGACATACAAACATTAAAGTAATGTTTAATAAACGAAAACGAAAGGGCAATAAATCGGGAAATATCATTTAGACACTGATAATCCTCCAGTCGACTTTTTTGCTGCTCTGTTGCAATAGCCATCACACCTAGACATACGTCATCAGCAAAGTGGGTAGATTCCCTATGACCATTCTTCCACGACAGGTAACGAGTGGCAACCTCGCAGGTTACTTAAGCAGGTATATAATGCTACATTAAAATTTGACTAATGTCCCACGAACACACTCTAATTCACTCACATATACTCCCACAACAATGTTAGACACCAATAATAATCTTGTCTGATTTTTATATTACGAAAACGAAAAATAATTAAATTTTTAAAACTGAAATCTCAAATAATTAATTCTGCACACTGTGAGTTCTCTTTATGTTTTTATATAATACCAAAAAATAAGCTATTATATTTCCAAACTGAATTTAGTTCCCTAAGTGTCGGTTTTTTTCTTTTTTAGCAATTTTTTTTCTATCTGTGAAACTATGATAGTGATAAACCTGAAATTGGGATAAAATCCTCTCCTGAATGTCAGAAGGTAGTGTACCGATTTCGAAAATGATTGAATAATATTTAATACTATTTATTTAGGTTCTTATAGGTGGTAAATGTACGGTCGCTAGGAAGTGAGACAGGAGCCGCCCCCACGCTGTCATAGTAGCAGGTGTACATGACTCATTGACAAAGACCCAACTGGCGGTTTCTTTTACGGCCTCCGGCTCCAATACTGCGAGCTGTATAGCAACGAATGTTATTGCGCATTCACTCGCGACGTTACAGTTGTTCCTGAAAAGATCGTAATGGCCATCCTAGAGGAAAGAGAAACTTTTACCAGCACTTGTTGGTATTCCAGAGTGACAGGATCGGTGTCCGTTGGGACTGTCGTTCATCGTTTCGTGGCACTGCTGCTCATGTTGGTCGGAATACCACTAATGTAATGCGAATACTGAAGGAATGATTTCTGGAGGGTCATACTAAACGTCATGTTGGATTGAAACTGCCTCTCGTGAACTAGCGCCGGAGAGCACAGACACATTCTTAGCAGGATCGTATGGCTACGTTACGTACCTTGAGTCAGGATATGGGCTTCTTTGCGGCTAGACAAATATCTCTACGCGGACAGTGCGACAACATCTGTAGCTCCAATGTGGCGGGTTTCCTTGACGCTGCAACGGAGAGAGCCCGCTAATAGTGACACGCCCAACAGAAAAATTGTTCAGGAGTGGTGCCGTGTCATCTTGTTAAACGAGTCCCTGCTTCTGCGTACAGTATCACGACGTGCCAGCCAATTTGTGCAGTCTCCATGGAAAACGGACATTGCCAGACTGAATTTGTCCTTGTTGAACGCGTCCTGCACCTAAAGGCATACATGGGTACATAACACGATAACACTATTATCTCCGGTTAGCTTAACAGATAATTAGGACAGCCAAAATAATTTTGGTGACTTGCTAACGCCAGTGACTGTGTCCTATAATAGTGGTCTTATCTTTCAGTAAGGAAAGGCATCTCATCATATTGCCCGCGCTCTCTTCGCATGGCTAGAAAGACTCCTACTGTTGCCCTTGCCAGCAGATTCCCCTTCCACTATAACTCGTCCAATGGAAACATTTGGGCGTTTGTCGATTTATTGCCAAAAAGACTTGTACGTCATTCCTCGCCTGTCAATGCTACTGATGAAACTGCCATAGAGTTGAAGTATCACGGAATAACGCACCAGTATATGTAGACTAAGCTCAGGTAGATTCGAGGCACAGCTGGATTAGAGACATTGTTGCTACCTTGCGTGGCAGCTCTATGAACTAAATTTCAGATGCCGTGTAGCATAGGGTTTGGGTGGAGTGCGGTTTGAGCTGTGGGTGTTGAGACAAAGCTACCATAACAAATTACAAGAACCGAGTAATGAACAATAATGACAACTCAAAAGTATATTGTCCAGCTCTAGTTGTTGATCAAATTGGGTTCCAGATCAATAGAACCAAGATCATACAATAACCTAATAATAGATACAGCCACAACGACACGTAAGATGACACCAACAACAGCAAAATTACAGATAAAAATATTCGCACTCCTGGACTACAGAGGTTATAGTTTGGCACAATACAACAGAACCATTGCAAAAATTGAGACTCACCTCTCAATAAGAATGGCAAATACAGACGGTAGGACCGTACTTTCGGCACTTACATGCTACAGTCGAGCATCACCTGTATAGAACAGGGGGAAATGTATACGCTTTGACGGGTGATAGAATTAGTGATTGTGAACAAAAACTGCAAACGAACGTATGCCCCTTTCTTAACCGTATCCATCACACAGCTGTTTGCAAATCGAGGGCGCCAGCTGCATGCCCTTCTTCACCAGCACTCACATGCGAATACAACGAAAGCGACATGCGACACGAGACTATGCAGCGTTGTCTCTACTGCCCGATTCAATGCTCACTTCACATGCGTATGGTGGGACTACGTGTCCTGCAGGCGGTACGTGTTGTTTACCTCACGTCATCGTGGAGTCATTTCCGGGCCACCCGATCTTATCCATAAGATTACTGTTTGTGCTTTTGGCCTTAAGCGAAGTCTATAAGATCAGAGTGGACACTAAGGAGAAACTCCTCTCACCTGTTTTACATGCGTGTACTCAAGGAACGGGCACTACGAATAAGCACTGACCAGCAACACAGCAGCTGTCTGCAAGAGCTGCAAAGTGAAGTGCAGTTTATGGCGAACTTTTGGAACACATTTTGTTAGGAAATTTTCACAATCAAACAAAACATTAGATCACCATTTCCCGGCATTCGTCCTGTTCCCCATGGCTTTCCTCGGAAACTGTTAAGAACTGTGCATATGTTCACACTGTCACCTCTCGAACCATGTACCTTTCTTTCTGACTTATCCTGTACAGCTGTACAAATGAATAATAACATCTGCCTGTACCGCTGTTAGCCATTACGTTCACAAATTACTCACTGATACTACTACAGTCAAACGAGGTACAAATCTATTTACACTACTATAAACAGTAATCACCCAATGTTCTGCAAGTAGATGTGTATAGACCCATGACCATTTTTTTCAGAGGAGTAAGACAAACTCTCGTTCCTAGAATGGTTAACACACTCGAGCACCTTGTGTGGAACAACATACACACCATACTGTCCTCACGGCCCCACCATGCAATACATGACTGCAATCGACCGACGCTCTCAATGCACATTGTAACCTCCCCACAAAAATATTAATTAAAATGAACCAAGTGTAACCTCCCCACAAACGAACCAAGTGTAACCTCCCCACAAACATACTAATTAAAATGAACCAAGTGTAACCTCCCCACAAAAATATTAATTAAATGAATTTTAAATATTGTAACATCTGATCAAAATTGGTTCCGATTTATTATCAACGTGCAGAAATGGATTCACGTTTACTGTACCCACAAAGTTCTTTTCTCATTGAATGTAAGCTCGAAACAGAAAAATTCCTAAACACCAAAATAATAAAATAAATTCAGTAACTTGGTAAATTTTACGACGACAGCAGCGCTGCGCCTCGGCCCTGTATTCTGAATAAAAAGAGCAAAAATTCTTACCTCAATAAAAACTGCGAATATATCTGCTCTTAACTAAAAAAAATTTTCGGCACAGCTTCGTGCAATGCTGGCCTATGCTTTGTGATTCGTGAAAGGAATAATTATGCATTGGAAAAAATCTTTAAATTGAAATGAATGCTTTTTTTAAAAAAATTATATTATAAAAATTATTATTGGGGTATTTTTTAAAAAGAAATTGGATGACAGTTAACATAGATTACTAGATATGCGGAAGGCTGCTTCTTTACCTTCTACAATAATACTCATCCTCCAGAGTCTCGACCAGAGCAGACTGCAGACAAGCGCAGACACGCGCCGACTCCTACAGACTACTGCCGACTCACGCAGACTACTCAAGACTACTGCTGACTAATGCCGACTAGCGACAAGCAACAACTAACTACATACTGCTCTCTGTTCAGAGACTCTCCTCTGCCTTGGCTATTGCAGGCAGCGCATACATCGCATACCTCTTACAACATATAGAAGTAGGAAGAGATTAGTGTTTAACGCCCTGTTGAGGTCGAGGTCATTAGAGACGGAGCACAAGCTCGGATTAGGGAAGGATGGGGAAGGAAATCGGCCGTTCCCGTTCAAAGGAACCATCTTGGAATTTGCCATAAACGATTTAGGCAAATCACGGGAAACTTGAATCAGGATGGTAGGAGGCGCGTTTGAACTGTCGTCCTCACGAATGCAAGTCCAGTGCTGTTGGTTGAGTGGTTGATTGGTTGGTTGATTTCGAGGGACGGGACCAAACAGCGAGGTCATCGGTCCCAACGGCTTAGGAATGGATGGGGAAGGAAGTCGGCCGTGCCCTTTCAAAGGAACCATCCGGCATTTGCCAGAAGAGATTTAGGGAAATTACGGAAAACCTAAATCAGGATGGTCGGACGTGGGTTTGACCCGTCGTCCTCCAGAATGCGAGTCCAGTGTGCTAACAACTGCGCCACTCCACTCGGTCAATCACCATATACTTTCTGTCTTCACTGTTAACAGGACTCTGTACTCAGGAGTCTGAACTTGGCCATTTGTAAACGGACAGGGAATCACTGCATGTCGCTAAGCACGCTCCCAGTGCTCCGTTTCTACTGTAATAAACAAAGCCACTCATATATTTCCGTGCTCTCTAGCCGCCGGGGGAAAACACCAATACCCTCCTCGTGTTACGCGCTGAAAGAGCTTATGTGTAAAGTCTTGAACCTATATTTTCAGTGATGCTATTCTGTTTCAACTACTATTTACAGAAACTCAAAACCGACTTGGATCGTACTATTTCTAATGAACGTTATCATAAATAGCTTTTTACAAGTCTAATAAATTCGCATTTGCTTTGTGTGTTAGGAACTTAAGAGCTATTGCCTTCAGTGTTGGGTGTATATTGTTATTGTCTTTCCCTACGTGACGCAATTTGCTACAGTGCCTTGTATCACATTGCTCCCATTGTTTGTTCACTCCTGTAACTGGAAAGTTGGTAAATCTTCCTGAGAATGTCCATGTGCTGCTAAAGAAGTTTTATGCGTGCTTTATCGTTTCAGGCGTCTGTAGCTTTACTGAGATGGTGGTTAGTGGAGGGTTCTCAGAACCGATGCGAATTACAGGTAACTCAGCTACAATTACCCCAGAAAACTGCAAGTGATGTGAGCCCCCCATAAGCTTCGCATTTACCTGCCAGAACTCCCAGCTGTCATTCAGTTCCAACGCTGGATATGCTGTTGTAGATTTAATGTATGTGCATGTCATGTCTCATTCAGTTATGTGTATTTCTCGCTAATTTCTGTGTTACTCAGCGATATGATCACTGCTTATCTCCCCAATCGTCAATAGACAGCTAACAACGAAAATTTGAACAATATTTAAATTTCACGTTATTCGGTACAATTTCAAGAAGAAGCAAATAATTACTGTAAGGTACCGTTTGGTATAGTCTACATTATTTCTTCATCGTATAGCTGTAATAGTGCGATTTCATAACCTGCTTAGCCCCTGAAGCAGCATGACCGATGACCGCTAAATTTCCCTTTTATGTGCAGTTCAGTAGCAACTTTATAAAACTGCGTATGGGTTTTCCTATATTCCTGGCTGTTATGTGTGTGCCTGTCCCTTATCAATTTCTGACGTCAGACTGATCTTTCAGCCCCTCATTCTTAAATATCTTTGGGAACAATTTTGCAGAGAACCATTGTTGAATTTCAGCCTCAGGTTCAAAAACCTCACAGCCTGAATAAAATGTAATGTGAATGTCCACTGCTTGAAGAATTCTCTATATCTGAAAATGTAGTTACGCCCTCATCCTGAAATGCGAACCAGAAATCTCAGTAGCGTGTTTGTCTGAGAGGTTTGCGGTATCTTCCGCCGTGAATGTTTGCCCGTTTCGAGTGGCGCTATTGATCCCACGGAGGCGGCACGACGTTTGAAAGCCACGAGCCTCAGGGAACGTGAAAAATGTGTTACGATCTCTCGAATGCTATATCGGGCTCGTCGCTGCAAGGAAAACACGGCCGCACTTATTTTTATAGCAGCTTTTCCCGCTGACTTACGGTCGAAGCCAGCACTCCCACAAGTCTGACGACGTACTTTGGCCGACACGAGCTGGAGACGTCAGCTGTGACGTACACACTGGCACTTCTCTCTAAAGAGTGTACAGCCAGCCATTTTCAGTCTCGACTGCATACACTTACACTAAATCGATTATTAAAAAGTCATAGTACTTCGATGGATGAAGGCTTTTCTAGTTACACGCTTTATGTATACAGAGAGCTCAGACAGTTATTTGCAATTTTCCAGAAGCACAGACCTGAAATAGTTGCCGTTAACAGTATGTTATGTGAAGTAGTGCTACTACACACGTGACGATGCATGTAATATACCCAGGTCCCGGATGCACAGCATCAGCCTCTTCCGTCGTTAACATTATGTTCGAAAGTTTCTGAATAAAACGTGTCTTAAGCAAACCATTAAAAGCTAACTGTATTTGAAAGCAAAGAATGCTTTTTCTTTGAATTTCTGTTTGAAATAAACGCGTACTTCCCGTTTAGGAAAAAAATTAAGGTTTTAAGGAATTTAAGTAATCGCTACGTTAGGAAATTGTGCAACAAGCACTCAGATCTGCAAAATTCTTGCTCTGATACAGTATCTAGTTCCTTCACTTGACCTTGAATTAATTTAGAGCAAAAGGTAACCATTGGAGGAAGAATTGCACAAGCCATTGCGTGAATGGCTGCTATCGCCAAAAGAAAATGAACCGTGTACTGTGCGCGTCATTCAGTTGGATACATTGTAACTCCCTGTACTTTATGTTCATACAAGAGGATAGCGGCTAGCATACCAGGGAATCTGCTCTCTGCTTCAACAGAGAAAAAGCTGATATAGTACGTTTTCAAGGTTTATAGGCATCAGAACTCCATTTTACTATACTAACAGTGAATGAAGTAAAATGTATCTATGTGGCGAAGAGTTCTCGGGCTTCCAGCCGGGTGGCGGTGTCTTCAAACAGCAACGTTTCGACGAGTGACATACTCATCATCTTCGCCAGAAGATGATGAGTATGTCACTCGTCGAAACGTCGCTGTTTGAAGACACCGCCACCCGGCTGGAAGCCCGAGAACTCTTCGCCAGCTGTATACGCCGGGAAAGCATACATTCACATGTATCTATGTGGCTTCTATTATTGTGTAATTTTTGCTAGTAAGATCAACATGCTAATACTTCAGATCCGGACAAGTATCAATTCACTTATTTCGTAGTGTAATCACAGGAATGATGCGGCGTCATATCCTAAATGACTATCACTGACCAAAGCAACGTTTCGGCTACGGCTACAAGGGTCTCCTTCTGGTTCTCCTGGTAGTTGCAGAAGAAGGCCACTGTAACTGCGACCTTAACGTTCATTTCATCACTGGTAGTTAGTTAGAATACTACGCGACAGCGCAGACAGAAAACTTCCATGTTAACTAGTTCTGGCCGCGGAAGGTTACACAGTTGCATAAGGTTAGTATATAGGTTTGTAGCCTTTTTCCATGAGTTTAACGAACAAAACAGGTACACATAACGGAGACTTTAGTCATCAACAATCTATTCTACTTCGCCTGCAGGGAGCAGGATGTGGTCCTGTGTCCTATTCCCTTGCAGTCTGTCATTTCTGCACTCCACAAGAAGTGCATGGAGTTGTGGGAGGAAGAATGGCTGGCGGTGACGGCCAATAAATTGCGGTTGGTGAAGTCAACAACTCGGTCACGGCGTTCATCCCGCCGGTTGCTCCGGCGGGAGGAAGTGACGCTAACACGTCTTCGGATTGAGCACTGTCCTTTCACACATAGCTTTCTATTACGGTGGGAGGATCCCCCGTTTTGTGATTCTTGTGGTGTGCACATCTCTGTCCGGCACATTTTAAGAGACTGCATTTTATACCGTTATGCAAGGGCAAAAGCACAAGTTGCTGGGGATTTGCCCTGTGTTTTAGCTAATGATGAGACGTGTGTGTCTAGGGTTTTAAAGTTTTGTGATGTGTCTGGGCTCTGGCCTAAACTTTTACGCTGGAGGTTTTAGTGTATTGCAAAGTGGCTGGCTCCTTCCTTTTTTTCCTTGCAGTCAGCTAGCCCCTTCTATCTGCTATATTGTTTTAGCTGCCTCTGCCACTTTCTTCCTGTGTTGTCCATGTCTTACTGCTGAAGGCATGCTTCGTCCCACGCTTCGTTGTAGGTAGGCACATATTTTTGCAACCTTGTTAACTGTGTTTTACGTTCTGTTTTATCTTACTGATCTGAGTATTTTCTTGACACCCGTCCCAATCTGTTACTGATCGGGCGCTGAAGACCTTGCCGTGGTACGCCCATAGAAACCTCTCCATCATCATCATCATTTCGCCAGTTACAACAATCTGCTAACGCTGGGGTAAATTCTCGATTCCACGACTGTAGAAATCACGTGATTCTGAGGCGAAGCACTCGTCCAGCCATGTTCGATACCCCTTTCCATCCAGAATGGAAGTTCCTCGGAAGCTGTTCCATAGAGAGCGAAACGATGAAAATCTGAGAGCGCAAGACGAACGGCTTCCCAACCAAATTTCTGTATGGTGTTTGTTGTCAGTCGAGCAGAATTCGGGAGAGCGTTATCGTGGAGTAGCATCACTTCACGCTGTATTATTAGTCGTTGTTCCTGGTCTGAATCTGCAAGACGTCGCAGTAGTCAACGATAAACGTCAGCAGTGATGGTTACACCTCGGTGGAGCAATCAGTAGTACACCACACCGTCTCTGTTCCGCCACACGTCTAACATTACCTTCTGTGGATGCACGCAGGCCGTTGTACAGGGAGTTGCTGCTTCTTTTGGGCTCGATTATTCCTTTCTTTTCTTTATATTAGTATAAAGACACGATTTCTCATCACCTGTTACTATACAGGATAGAAATAGTCGGTGTTATTCACGAGCCAATTGATGACGACCGGGCAGAGATTCACATACCACCCGCAGATTTTTGCGATTATGGCTCAGAGTGTCGATATTCATAAACCAATTTTTAAGCTTCTCCATCGCATGCAAATGTCGCACGATGGTGGAATGATCACAGTTTATCAAACCTGCCAGTTCTCGAGTAGACTGACGTGAATGGTTGTGGATTAATGGGTTTAAACTGTCTTCAAAAAAAAGGATTCGAACCTGCGACCGTAGCAGTCGCGCGGTTCCGGACTGCGCGCCTAGAACCGCGAGACCACCGCGGCCGGCTGGTCGTAGTTGATCCCTTATGAATAGAGTTGGGCTCCACAGTGGATTCATGTCAACATAGGCTGCGCTGTAAAAGGGATTAACTCAGGGGGAATTTGTATAGCTTGAACCACAACGTATGATTTTCCAATCAAACACCCTTCGTTTACTGATTTGTGTTTGTCATTTTTGTGTAAGATTTATCAGCTAGTTGTTGATACAAATGTATTAATAAAACTTGTCATTATTTTCTAAACTTAAATACGCCACTGTTCTCATTCTTACTCGCAAAACTATTGACTTTTCCTATTTTATTGTAGTGGTACTTGGGTATACTAGCAATTTAAGTTTCAATTTTATTAATTTAATTAATTTGGTTAGTAATCTGAGTTCTGAAAGTGAGGTCTGAAAGAGACCACAGGTATAGGCAACAGAAGTGAGTAAATTCAATAATGCATATATAAAATCAAGGATGTAGCTCACGATTTCAAGATTATTGAGAGGATAATGCTTTATGTAAAAATAATTACATTTAGCTTCGCTCAGATATATATTTATGATTAAAGCACTCGACAGCTTGCAGTATGCCAACACGCATCTCTAAACAGTAATCCTCACTTAGAACTCAGAATGCTTCATTGCTGACAGCCAGTTAATTAAATGTCTTTTTATTGGTGTGATACGTTTGGCGTATAAATTGTTTTACAGGCTTGCCGCAACGTAGGAGTGGTTTTAAATGTTAAGTGCTGGCTCAGCAATAAGGGCTAGTTCTAATCTTAGACGACCAGCCTAATTCCCTGTAGATGCACGACGTCCAACATTTTTAACATATTCTGTAAGTTGAGACTTGATGTCTCTGGGAAGCGAGACCTTATGATCTTAATGAAAAAAGGAACCGTCTGGGTCACTTGGTTTCGTCCCTTAAAACTGCTCATCATCACACAGTATAATTACCGTGAAGTTCAGCTTGTTAGCAGGATGAATATTAAGCAACTATGGAACTTGTGGAAATGGCATGACCGTTTGCAATCCTATTCAAGCCAGGATCTCACAGAGGCTATTTAAAACTGTCTCTCTGCTTCCCATTAACTTTCTAAGACACGTAATGCTTTTAGAGGTATATCGTTGGTGTACGTGCTGGCAGCTTGGTAAGTATAAATCAGATTTGACGCCAGATATTTGACCTTTCCTTTACTATTAACATCGATGCTCCTAATCTTCAGTTCAGAAAATTTATAAGCATTATGCGAATGGTAAAAGAGGTGACACAAATATATCTCAGTAGAATAATTCCATCTTTAGATCTACACCCACAACTCTAGCCTTTTTATTACTAGCCACATTAATGTATCAAAATAGAGCGTATTGTGACAGGTTGTATCAGTCAGTCAGTCACTTAGGTAGTTAGTCAAGTGTTCCATAGATCATTTGAACGAAGGCTAAGTCATACACCGGAACATTTAACCCAAAACGGTGTTTCAAGTGTCAGCATTGTCAACGTCCCTGCAGAGGCTGATACACCGGTTCCCGTCAGATCACCGAAGTTAAGCACTGTCGGGTTTGGCCATTACTTGAATGGTACGTATCGTACTGTTGACAGTTTTCCCTTTCCCTTTACGGCGGTGAGGACATGAGGGATGTGGCAGTAAAGCTCCTGAAGATCAGCCTTTGTGCCTAACTCCTGCCCTTCAGAGTCTCACAGCCATTCACGCCATGCGATCTTCCTTCAGTTGTAGTGGTAACATTTTGATCATAACGACATTTCGATTCAGGAGGTGTCACTCCATCTTTGCAAGTGAGCATTACGGAGAGCTGAGGTTTACTGCAAGCGCTTGTGGAGGAGGAAATGATGGAGAATTGCTACCGAAATAATAATCGAAGGACTTAACTCCATATAATCTGTTACACTACTAACAGTTGTGGTAATGACTGTCGCACGGGATACACTACTTTGATGGACGCCATTTCATTGCCCAGTGGTCAGACAGGATATCGCTGATTAGATACTTGAAGTAATGTGATGAGAGGAAGGACCGTTCACCGACGAGAAGAAGCCCTCGGAAGCTGTCTGTGGATTTAGTACTCAGAAGTGGCATCATATTCCGCTTAATTGTAAAGAAACGTAGCTATTAGATATTAAGGATGCAGCCAAATCAGTTACATTAAAGATAAAGTGATGAAATGACAGATATCTTTATTGTGGCCTTCTCATGTACGTTGTTTACTGTTTCCATAATATTTCTGATCTATATCACAACTTCGTCCACTCATTCCTGGTGCAGTTCTGGCCCTTAAAGGCAACGTTGTAGCGATAGAGCTGATGCCAATAAATAATGGAAAGTTACGTCTCGTCTCGTCCGTACTGACTTTCCATGTCTTGTGGACACGTCTGTTTGTCACCTCTGTCTTCGAAAAGCGCCCTTAAATCTACTTTCACTCCCGCTACACAGTACGGGAGAGTCGAAGATAAGTCCGTTATCTTTTCGGACTCACAGCAAAGGCTGTGGAACGGTCCTGTGGCTTCAATCAGCTATAAACTGCACAGTCGGCCGCTTCGGTGCCAAGTAACTATTGTGTCTGGGCGAAAGGTTGAGCGTCTTCTTACATACTTTTGCTAAGCCCACAGTATACGCGAGAAATTTGGTATAACCTTTGATCAAAAGGCATGGCATCGTCGGACCTAAGACGATGAAGCTCAGAAAGTCAAGAGTCCACGCTTGTAGCATCCACGCTTGTAGCATTTGCTGCTGAAATGTTTGGAGAATCGTATGCAGGACACAGCGCGCCGGTGGTTCACGTGGTATGGCATATAGATAATCTGTGCACAGTTAGTTATCTTCACGTTGTATGAATCATTCGTACTGTAAAAGAGTACGTGTTATGGGGATGGGGAGAGAAACTTCTGACACCAACGATAATGTATAAAATGGCAGGGAACGGGGAAGAGAATCGTTAAATATGCCTTGTGGCGGCAGTGTGCAGGAGGTCGAGATGTCAGGATTTCATAGGGGGCATCCGAGCTGCCGTTAAATGTCAAAATAGGAAATTAACTCCAATAAAGGAGATATATTTCAATACACGGAGTACAAAACGCGCCTAGGGTCGGAAGTTAGCAGGTTTAGGCCAGTCTAGGAGGTCCAACAATTAATTAAAATCGGTAACGGAAGGGAAATAGGTCCATGTTAACTTACGTTGGTGGCCGGTCGTGAAAGCATTGCCAGAGGCTCTAACTTCCCGAAAAGACGTCTGTTCTGCTCGAGGTCTGGATTACAAGAGAGAAAAGCAAGTGTGTTCTGCACCGCAGGACGCTCCGGCGTCAACACACGTTATCGCTATACCGCGCACGCTATTGGCTAAAACCAATGGCGTGAATTCGCAGTTTCAGCAAAGGGCTCAAGGCGTCTCTTGTCAGCCGCTTTAACTGGACAGACCTGCCTTGGGTTTGAAAGGCAAGCGACCGGTGTCACTTAAACACGGCGTGAATTACTCTGGGTGAAAACTTGTAAAGAGTCCATTGGGCCTTTGAAATAAATTTCTTAAACCAATTCCATAAAATATTCCCTGACTGGCTACCATTCTGTACAATAGGATTAACCGTAGTATTGAGATCGAGCGATGTGTCGCAGTAGTTACTGGACCCAAAGTTGCGAGAACGACGGTACAAATCCACGTCCGATCATCCATATTTAGGTTTTCTGTGATATCCCTAAATCGCTCCACGCAAATGCCGGGATGTTTCCTTTGAAAGGGCACGGACTATTTCCTTCCCCATTCTTGAAATACTGAGAACTTGTGCTCCGTCTGTAATGCCCTCGACTGCGAGGAGACGATAAACTCTTACCTTCCTAACTTCATCGTAATGGTGTGGATCAAGTCATTTTACAACAACATTAACCATATATACAGATATCACACCAACAACTTTACCCTTTACAAAAATGGAAATTCTTCTACTGAACAGAAATCGCCAAGGAGACAATATTTCAGTTAGTTTTAATTTAAATATCTGTTAGACATTTTATCTCATTGGTTAAATGATCAAACATTTGGCACAGATGAACCCGTTTGTGTCAAACACAAGTTTAATGTGGACTAACAAATATCATTTTTCCTTCTGGATTTATTATTATGTATATATTTATTCCTTTTGAAATGCAATAGCATGTTTACAACCAGTCTGATGAAGGAATGAATATACTGTGCACCGGTGACTAAACGACCTAACTGCTCGAACATATCGTGAGTGAGGGCCATATATGTTCTTACAGCATGCTTTTGAGCGATGGAGTCTTTCTTTCCTAAAGATGGATTATCCAAAAATATATGTTAACAGACTGATTGGTCTCTCCACAAGGTTTCTGTATGTGGCTGAGATAATTTGTTTTATGACTCCCCAAAAGTGCTCTCTTTCAGTGTAAATTCTGATCAGTATGAACACTAAAATTTTTGAAGATTCCAACCCTGTTGTTATTTCCGCACCATTTGTTACACCTATGACTTGTGCAGTAGCGCCGGAGAAGCAGAGCAGAATATTTCCTGTCTTTCTTTGTAGCTTAAATGCAGTGAAATTGTGAATGGAAGATTAGACACGGCGCACTCATTTGACCGTGAACTGGTTTCGGTTTAATGTAAAAATCATGCCACTTCACGACAAAAATTTAATTTTGTTTTTGTTCACCAGTGGACCTCCCTGCGTACCAGAACGAGTGACAAAGATCTTTATTTGGATTAATTATTCAATAATTTTTCCGCAGCTTAGAATATTCAGTCACCGGTATTTAGGGGCCACTGCTTGAGTTTTAAGATCTCATTATTGTCCTTTTATACTAAGGCGACAAAAGTCATTGGATAGTGATATGCACATATACGCCCTAGTGCAGCGGCGTTTGTATATAGTTGTCACAGTCAATGCTCAAGCAACATTGAGTGAAACAACCGCAGAAATCTATGTGGAACGTACGACAAACACATCCGTTAGGACAGTGGGCAAAATTTGGCATTAATGGCCTATGGGAGCAGACAACCGAAGCGAGTGCCTTTTGTAACAGCACGACATCACCTGCAGTGTCTCTCCTTGGTTCGTGTCTATAACGATTGAGTTGTAGAAGACTGGAAAACCGTAGTCTGGTCAGATAAGCCCCGACTTCAGTTGGCTGATGGTGGGGTTCGAGTGAGTTCCAGACCCTACGAAGACGTGGACTCAAGTTAACAAGACACTGTGCAAGCTGGTTCAAAATGGCTCTGAGCACTATGGGACTTAACTGGTCATCAGTCCCCTAGAACTTAGAACTACTTAAACCGAACTAACCTAAGGACATCACACACATCCATGCCCGAGGCAGGATTCGAACCTGCAAGCTGGAGGTGGCTACATAGTAGTGTCGGCTGTGTTTGCATTGCATAAAACTGACAGGAAATGGTTATGTTCGGCTGCTCGGAGACCATTTGCAGCCCTTCAAGGAGTTCATGTTCCCAAACAGCGATAGAATTTTTATGGGTGGCACTGCGCCAAGTAACCGGGCTACAATTGTTCGCGATTGATTTCAAGAATATTCTGGAGAATTAGAGCGGATGACGGTTCCACCCAGATGGCACGATGTGAATCCCACGGAAGATTTGTGGGACATAAGCGAGGGGTCAGTCCGTACAAAAAATCGTGCACGGGTTACACTTTCGCAATTACGGAGGGTTACTGAGGCAGCATACGTCAGTATTTCTGCAGGGGACTTCTATCGACTTGAGTACATGAGACATCAAGGTGCTGCACTACGCCGAGCAAAAGGAAGTCGGATACGACATTAGGAGGTATCCCACGACATTTTTCAAATGGTTCAAAAGGCTCTGAACACTATGGGACTTAACATCTGAGGTCATCAGTTCCCTACAACTTCGAACTACTGAAATCTAACTAACCTAAGGACATCACACACATCCATGTCCTAGACAGGATGCGAACCTGAGGCCGTAACAGTCGCGCGGTGCCAGACTGGAGCGCCTAGAACCGCTCGGCCACACTGGCCGGCACGGATTTTGTCAGCTCATTGTAGTCTCATTACTGAATTCCAGTAGTCAATGAATTCGAATTCCTGTAACTTCTATTACGCCTATATGACAATAAGAATTTGTTAAAGGTGAACTATGACTTTTCTTGCATGTGACCATGGCCAGTATTCTTTTGACGATACGCAAAAAGGAACCAATGAAAAAGATCTGCAAAAATATGACAGTAACACGAAGGAAACTTTCAAGATGCGTCATCCTGCAATTCTGAGTCAATCATAAATAGTGATCTCGTTACGCGATGGGCTAGATGACAGTTCTGCATGAAGTGCTAAGAACTGCACTGCATTGTCCAGGTTCAAGAGGAGCACTGGTTTATTTCGCGCTTGAAAGGTTACCCAGGAATAGCATAAAACGGGCTTTAAGAGTAGACTTGGAAATGGAATGGGCGAGAATGAAAGCCAAGCATAGCTCTCTTTTCGACCCGCCATTGTACTCAAAAGCGGAAGTAATGAGAGTCGGCCGTGGCAGGTCGCCTCTCACGCAGCTGTCTGAACCCGGGGGCGGACCACCGTCGCCACCGTCGCTGCTGCCCCACTTAATCCTCGGCTGGACCCGAAAGGAAGCTTAATGTGATCGCCACCGAGATATCGCAGCCACCTAGCCGGCGCAATTGTGCTGCAGATGGAAGCATTTATTTTAATGATAACAGTCGCGAGACGGCTCACCTAATTCCAGGAAGGCACGGCAGAGCGCGCATTGTTCTCTGGGCGCCGCCTCCGTCGTCGCCTGGTGCGGAAGGCTCTTCACGCCGGCGGCCGCTCACCAGCGAAAGGTGAAGCCGCGTTACGCAGAAGTTAATACCCTCTCTGTCGTAGTGAGTACTTCGTCACTTTAAAGTGTTACATACGCGATACTGAGAGACATATTTTCCTTGTACTATTGCACCAAGTTAGGTGCCTTGGCCGTTAACACACTCGATTTCGACAGGAAAGATGTTGACAGAGGTGTTCTGCAACACTAGTGTACCTTTCTGTGTTAATCTTAGTTATTTAAAGGTGCTTTATCGATCGTTTCCTTCAGTCAGGCCCTGAGTAGTTCCTCCCCTTTTGTTTTCAACTGATCATATCCACAATCCTCCAGTGGCCCTGATGACGATGGGCTAGTAAAACATTTTTCCTATATTCCCGTTTTATTGTCATGGAGTGAGATGGATTTTGTAATGATTATCTTAAAATAACGGCTTTTACCGTACAAAGCAGAATCGATACAATAAGGGAAAAACGGAGCACCTCACTTGCGACGTACTGAAGACCATGGATCAAGCTAAACAAGTCGGTTCCGCGTGAAATGACATATCCAGAATGAACTAGAGTGGTATGATACGGTTATGTAGGTTAGTGAATGATGCAAGCATTTATTGAGAATCGCAGTTAACTAATAAATCATCACAGATATTTGGTATAGCACTGCTGAATTTGGCGCTATATGACAAAGGCAGATAACGCAGACAACATTCGTAATAGACAAAGACTTGTCTCTGATGTCCCATTTCATGGAAAGCTAGATGAAAGGTAAGCGTTTTTTAATCCTTACTTCGTCCCTCATTAACACATCTAATATGAGTTCATAAGTCATAAACCACTATCGAAAATCAAACTACTTTCACATTTAATAATTAAGCAAATTATTTGGCACCTGCTTCGCAAAGGAGCACCGTCACCGTGAGACAAACAGATTAGAAATGCAAGGTATATATTTATTTTTGCAGGGTCACGTAACCATGACCAGCTGTAGGACTATTGTTTGGTACTGAGATTCAAATCAAATCATTTATTTGCTTAATACCCAGACGCATATCATACTAAAACGACAGACAATCGGCAAGTTAGAAACCATGTGAACTTGAAGTTTCGTAACGTTGACTGATAAATTCCTTCAATGGAACGAGCACAAAGTCGTCTAAAATATAGAAACTGAAAGCTCTCTAAAAGCTCACTACAATCATTAATGTCCCGCCAACACTGTGGGGAGGTACCTTATCAACATACATGACTGACTGGAAAGCGCTGTACTCGTGCACAGCAAAATAGTATTGCAGAGGAAAATTACATTTTTTGGGTTGTCTGTGACGACATCCAGGCATAAGCGCACCTGCATCTTATGCAGTGGTTGTGTAGCGCGTATGAACGTTGGGACTCGCCGAAACATAAACAAGGCAAGAGAACATTGTCACAGACTGGGTTAGGGAGAGCGTTAGAAACACCTGATTTAGCACCGTGAAATCACTGCAAAGGATTTGTAACAGTATTCTGTTAAAAGAACAGCCTGGAGTAACTGCACCTAAAGACTACGCAACAGTGCGTTTTATGCTGCAGACCTTGTTCGAAAGGGCGTTCTCCACCTAGGCTCGAAAAGCTGGAGCGCGTTCGATCACCGTAAAGATTGGGCTAGAGGGTGATGTGCAGGGGGAGGGGGGGAGGGGGGGAAAGTCAAGTCGTCCACCACTGTGTAACTCTTTGCTTACTACACTCAGGGTCAGAGTTTCCTAATTCTGTCTGCATCACTGATACCAACGAAGGACGGCTCCATTGGTTCCACTACAATCTGGTGACCTACGAAGAAGTGTTGCCAGCTACTGCAGTTTGGAGTCCTCTTCTACAAGTCCACAGCCATCCAGCTGTGCACTGAAGTTCACTTCTGTGAGCTGCCATTCTGATGGGTGACAATGGTGACAGAACATGAAGGCTGGGCAGATCTTCTGTCAATGAAGAACCCATCTGTCTGGGTGCAATTTGCTCAACTTAGGAGCACGACACCTACCGCCATTGCTCTTTGGCAGTGTGTGTCCCACCTTCCTGTATGTTTGGGCTGTTCTCGATGTCGTTGTACCGTCAGCGGTATGCAGATTCCTAGGGGTAAGACTAAGCGGAACTACGTTCAACGAGGCTTCAGCGGACGTTCAAAATAGCCGACTGCCGGTACGAGGCCTCGGGATTGACCATGGGCAACACCGGGTGCTTCGACTGCTGATTCCACAACGGCTGCTGATGTTTTAGTGAGGCGTAGCATGGCTGCCACCAGGCTGTCCTGAACAGGACACTGAATCAGTGTAAGACCCTCATCAGTAAATTGATGCTGTCTCTTTGAGGTCTTGGAAGTGACATCACCATCCGCTCGCTGCTCGACTGCCCTGAACCCACATAGGGGATCACTTCCATTGAACTGCTATAATCTGAAGTCAAACGCGCCGCCGCTGTGGAGGAACCACACCTGCACATCTGCAGCCATCATCTACATCTGTCACTATGCAGCGCAGTAAGTGATCAACTTTTGTTTTATTTTCCTTTTGTTTTGTGGCCATGTCGGTAGACAGGACATTCATATGAACTTAAAAGTGACATTTCTTAGATCACAGAAACCACGGATTTGTCGCAGTTCCGAGATAACTGTACAGAAGAATACACTCCTGGAAATTGAAATAAGAACACCGTGAATTCATTGTCCCAGGAAGGGGAAACTTTATTGACACATTCCTGGGGTCAGATACATCACATGATCACACTGACAGAACCACAGGCACATAGACACAGGCAACAGAGCATGCACAATGTCGGCACTAGTACAGTGTATATCCACCTTTCGCAGCAATGCAGGCTGCTATTCTCCCATGGAGACGATCGTAGAGATGCTGGATGTAGTCCTGTGGAACGGCTTGCCATGCCATTTCCACCTGGCGCCTCAGTTGGACCAGCGTTCGTGCTGGACGTGCAGACCGCGTGAGACGACGCTTCATCCAGTCCCAAACATGCTCAATGGGGGACAGATCCGGAGATCTTGCTGGCCAGGGTAGTTGACTTACACCTTCTAGAGCACGTTGGGTGGCACGGGATACATGCGGACGTGCATTGTCCTGTTGGAACAGCAAGTTCCCTTGCCGGTCTAGGAATGGTAGAACGATGGGTTCGATGACGGTTTGGATGTACCGTGCACTATTCAGTGTCCCCTCGACGATCACCAGTGGTGTACGGCCAGTGTAGGAGATCGCTCCCCACACCATGATGCCGGGTGTTGGCCCTGTGTGCCTCGGTCGTATGCAGTCTTGATTGTGGCGCTCACCTGCACGGCGCCAAACACGCATACGACCATCATTGGCACCAAGGCAGAAGCGACTCTCATCGCTGAAGACGACACGTCTCCATTCGTCCCTCCATTCAAGCCTGTCGCGACACCACTGGAGGCGGGCTGCACGATGTTGGGGCGTGAGCGGAAGACGGCCTAACGGTGTGCGGGACCGTAGCCCAGCTTCATGGAGACGGTTGCGAATGGTCCTCGCCGATACCCCAGGAGCAACAGTGTCCTTAATTTGCTGGGAAGTGGCGGTGCGGTCCCCTACGGCACTGCGTAGGATCCTACGGTATTGGCGTGCATCCGTGAGTCGCTGCGGTCCGGTCCCAGGTCGACGAGCACGTGCACCTTCCGCCGACCACTGGCGACAACATCGATGTACTGTGGAGACCTCACGCCCCACGTGTTGAGCAATTCGGCGGTACGTCCACCCGGCCTCCCGCATGCCCACTATACGCCCTCGCTCAAAGTCCGTCAATTGCACATACGGTTCACGTCCACGCTGTCGCGGCATGCTACCAGTGTTAAAGACTGCGATGGAGCTCCGTATGCCACGGCAAACTGGCTGACACTGACGGCGGCGGTGCACAAATGCTGCGCAGCTAGCGCCATTCGACGGCCAACACCGCGGTTCCTGGTGTGTCCGCTGTGCCGTGCGTGTGATCATTGCTTGTACAGCCCTCTCGCAGTGTCCGGAGCAAGTATGGTGGGTCTGACACACCGGTGTCAATGTGTTCTTTTTTCCATTTCCAGGAGTGTATTTACGGCCGATTAGGTGCCAGTATTGCAGCTTGTTGGGGAATGAATTGCCTTGTTGAGGAGCAGGGCCGGCAACTTGTCACATCTGTACAGGGTTTCGCTACGTAGCGCGGCAGTGCAGTGAGTCTCGCTAGCCAATGATGCTTTGAACGGATAGGTGTGATTATTTTGTCTATTGATATAGTGTCAGTATACTGGATTCCCATTTGTCCTTTACCATAATGCGTAATGGAGGCTACACAATGACCTGAAACGCGTGCAACAACATTTAGTGAAGCCGTTGAAGTTGTAAGGGATGAGGCAGCCGCGTTACCCCAGGATAAAGTAGAGAAAAACAGCGTTTATGAGGAGCTACAAGATTAACTGGAAGCGTTTCAAGTCATGAACGTAATCTCAGGGAGAAGACCCCAAAACCTGTCCCGTCCATTGATTCTATGCACCCAGTCTCATTACGCCTTTTTCTACGGGAACAACTGAGAATGTGTCGGTCCTTGTTGATGATGTGAGTGGACCAGCTAAGTTAGGGAATTGGTCTGAGGAAACGTTCCGTACATGTCTGAGTTACTACTAGTGCGCGGCGCTAAAACGTATGTCATGTGCCATCGAACCCATAGTAAGACACAGACATTTGCCCAGCTGGCTGAACGGCTCTCCAGCCATGTATTAAGCAGAGTGGCGCCATATTTTACAGGTGAAAAATCATTGGCTCAACACAGAAGCACAATGAATCGGTAGACGCATCCTCTGACAGTAATCGTAAAATGAACCCGCAGACTTACGAACAGCCGCACAGTGCAGAGTCATGTAGAGTACTAGAGGTACATAGAGTCCTCTTGCATGAAGCAGAGTATAAAAAGCGTTGGACGTTTTCGTAATTGATATTTCGAAAAATAAGTGGTGGCGGTTTTGGATGAAAAATGCTAATGTTTTGTCCTCGATCATCAAAATTGTCCCGCAGCTGAAACAAATCGACGTTGCAACTCAGGACGGAGTCACAGTGGTATTTTCTCATCTGATGTGAAATGTTACAAATGTAGGCAGGTGGGCCACAAGGAAAGCAACGTCACCAGACGCAATGTTTTGAGTGTGGTGTGGTGGGGTATAAGGCCCGTGGCTGCAAAAGTAGGAAGCAGGATAAAGGGAATCGAAGGAAGCTTTCGTTACACACAAACAGCAGAGCCTTAACCGCCGAATGTCATTCCCAATAAAGCGTACACTGAAAGGATGTATGCAGAGAGTGGTTGTTAGTTGCCTGGCAGAAGGGAATAATAAGGAACATAAATTCTTGATGGGCATGGGTTCACATTTGACGGCTGCTAGTAAGGATCTCTTGGTTGGGAAGAGACTTCAGTCTTCATGGTATAGACTACATGGAGTGGGAAATAATGAGGTGGATCATTGGGTACCACACTGCTCACTTTTAGCATTGGGGTCAACAGTTTTAAGAGCATACGGAAGTCTTGTCTCATGTTACTGACGGCTACTGTGCATTTCTAGGATTTTTTTGGAAAAAATCGCGCTGTAATTAGTCTAAGGCGATGTACCATCGAGCTAATTGGAATTTTTTTACGCTTGGGGAGAGAGCTGCTAGTTGAACCCTTGTATGTGCAGTTGTCATCAATGCGCAGGATAACAAAGATGCAGCTGCAGACAAATTGATCAGGGTTAGTGTAGTTATGGACTTACCAAGGGTACTGATTTGTATGGTAGAACCACTGGACTACAAGGCGGAACTTGAAAAGTCGCATTTTATTGTGCTCAGGGGCATAGTACGCATTAGAGATACAGATGGAGAGGTTTGGAAAATTTTGGCATGGACCAGGACAGTCTACCGAAGGGCCTAATGGTTGCCAGTATAATTGAAAACAATTCGGCTCCACGTGAGAAAGTTAAACACTTGCAAGAGAAAGATAGGGAAGAGACAGAAGTTTTACTGCTTAGGTTCACGGGTTTGTTAATCCGATTGGTCCGATTCCAACGACGGCAATAACACAAGATAGGATATCGACAGAAAGCAACATTCGTTGTATAGCAAGCCAGACATTGTCCCAAAGCAGTTACAATCATTGATGGAGGAATTCATCGAACAGAAGTTAACTGATGGAACCAATGAATACAGTGATAGCCCTTGGGGCGCAAGCATTGTCATCATGCCAAAAAAACCATCAGAAAGTACCAGACAATGTACGTTGAGCTGCGATTGTTGCTAATTCAAAGCAAGGGTTACCACTCGTGTCAAGTGCTACAGTGCGAACTCTATACATAGCAGGAAGTGTAAGAACCGTAGGTATGTCCATTAATCGGTTTGCTCACTAAGTATGCTGAAAAACGGAATAGTTCTACTTCCCGTATATGTGATACTGGTGGTTCTTGCATTTATTAGGATATGGTCACAAGTTAAAACATTTGTTCAGTATTGTCTACCAACTCATTAACATGCTGTACCTGTAACACGGCATGCTCGAGAACTGTTCACCGCATATCCGCTGAAAGTAGAGCGATATGTAGTCGTATTCTGTTCTTCGGATCAAGAAGACTACGGATAAATCCATGACAGACACGTTCTTTCAGAGAGCCTCAGAACTTGAATTCGCTTGGATTTACGTCGGGGCACTTGAAAGGCCACACATTTAAGAACAGCCTAGAGACGATGCGGTCCTACCGAAGGTTCCTCGAAGCAAACCATTCAACTGCCAAGTGACATGTAGCGGCGCCCCATGTAGCAGGAGAATAGTGGTGTGGACACAGCTGCGTTACTGCAAAGCTGTAATCGTGTGTTGTGCAAGAAACTACTTATATTACATAGATGTCACTGTACACCAAACAGGTCCGCGAGATGTCATCTCCATCACCGAAGGGAAAAATCGTTCTAGTCTACCTTCGGTACTCATTTTGAACATTGTAAGGATTTTTTTTAGAGTCATCAGTCTTCTTCTGGTCTGATGCAGCCCGCCACGAATTCCTCTCATGTGCCAACCGCTTCATCTTAGTGTAGCGCTTGCAACCTACGTCCTCAATTACTTGCTGCATTTATTCCAATCTCGGTCTTCTTCTACAGTTTTTACTTACTATAACTCTCTGTAGTACGATGGAAATTATCCCCTGATGTCTTGGTTATTCTATCAGTCTTCCCTTTTTCATGTCAGCGTTTTCCATATATTCATTTCCTCTCAAATTCTTTGCAGAAACTCCTCCTTCCTTACCTTGTCAATCCACCTAATTTTGAAGATTCGTCTGTAGCATCACATCGCAAATGCTTCGATTCTCTTCTACTCTGGTTCTCCTACAGTCCATGTTTCACTACCATACAAGTTTCACTACCGCAAGTTTCCACCATAGCTTCTTCGAGATATTGATTGAACGGTAGGGGCGCAACACCACATCCCTGTCTTGCACCATTTTCAGTCTTAGCACTTTGTTCTTCTTCATCCATTCTTATTCTTTCCTCTTGACTCTTGTACATGTTGTGTACTACCCGTCTCTTCCAATAGATTGCCGCTGTTTTCCTCACGATTTCGAACATTTTGCACTATTTTATGCTGTCGAACGCGATTTCCATTTCCACAAATCCTATGAGAATATCTTATGTTTAGTCTTGCTTCCATTACCAGCCAAAATGTCAGAACTGTCTCTGTTGTGTCGTTACCTTTCCTATAGTCAAACTAGTCGTTGGCTAACACAACCTCAATTTTGTTTTACATTCTTCTGTATATTATTCTTGACAGCAACTTGATGCATGACCTGTTAAACTGAATGTGCGCTAATTCTCGCACTTGTCAGCTCTTGCAGTTTTCAGAATTTTTGGGTGACATTTTTCCGAAAGTCAGATGGTACTTTCCCACACTCATACATCCTACACGCCAACGTGAATACTCGTTTAATTGCTACTTTTCCCAATGATTTTAGAGATTATGATCGAATGTTTACTAACTATTGTGCCTTATATGATCTTAAGTCTTCTAAAGCTCTTTTAAATTCTGATTCTAATACTGGATCCCCTATCTCTTTTTAATCGACTCCTGTTTCTTCTTCTATGACAGCAGACAAATTGTCCGCCTCATGGTAGCTTTCAGTGTACTGTTTCCACCTATCCGTTCTCGTTGCATTCTTAACATTACCATCCTTGCGTTTAATTTTAGCAGAGGGTGTTTTGACTTTCCAACATGCTGAGCTAGTCGTTCGAACACCTACTTCTTTTTCGAGTTCTTCACATCTTTCATGCAGCCATTTCGCCTTAACTTCCCTGGACTCCTGTTTATTTCATTCCTCAGCGACTTGTCTTTCCGTATTTCGGTGTTCTTGAATTCCTGAACATTTTTGTACTTCTTTCTTTCAATAATTAACTGAAATTCTTCTGTTACCCGTGGTTTCTTCGCATTTACCTTCTTTGTACCTATGTTTTTCTCTCCAACTTCTGTGAGTGTTCTTTTTAGAGGTGTCCATTTCTCTTCAACAGTACTGCTGACTAGGATAATCCTGAGAGCATTATCTATAGCCTTATATAACTCGAATCTTATCTCTTCATTCCTTAGTACTTCCACATCAAAATTGCTCTGAGCACTATGGGACTTAACTTCTGAGGTCATCTGTCCCCTAGCACTTAGAACTACTTAAACCTAACTAACCTAAGGACGTCACACACATCCATGTACGAGGTAGGATTCGAACCTGCGACCGTAGCGGTCGGGCGGTTCCAGACTGTAGCGCCTAGAACCGCTCGGCCACCTCGACCGGCCACTTCCACATCCCATTTCTTTGCATACTGATTCTTTTTGGCTAAACTCTTAAACTTCGGCTTACTCTTCATCACGACTACATTGTGATCTGAGTCTATATCTGCTTCTGAGTACGCTTTACAATCCAGTATCTGATTTCGGAAACTATGACTGACCATGATGTAATCTAAATGCAGTCTTTACTCTTCCTCCGTCGGCCGCTGTAACCGAGCGGTTGTAGGTGCTTCAGTCCGGAACCGCGCTGTTGCTACGGACGCAGGTTCGAGTCCTGCCTGGGGCATGGATGAGTGTATTGTCCTTAGGTTAGTTAGGTTTAAGTAGTTCTAAATCTAGGGGACTGATTATGTCAGATGTTAAGTCCCATAGTGCTTAGTGCCATTTGGACCATTTTGAACCTCCTCCCCTTGTGATCTTGGACAGTGTACCCCTATTACTTTCAGAAATTTACTACACAACTCAGTTGTTCTTCCTCCTCTCTCATTTCTAGGAACAAGCCCATAATCATCCCTTATCCTATATTTAACTCCTCCCCCTATAACTTCATTCACATACATGCACGTGCTGTAGATATACAATACGTGTCTTTTATGCAATTGTTTCCTTTGCCTTCTGCAACATCATGTAGTTGATCATTGCTGATTCCTCCGCGTTTACGGGTAGTTTCCCACTCGAAGGGCAGGAGAGTGCCCTGAGCCTCTGTCAGCTCCAGCGTAGCAGAATGAGGACGATTTCCTATGCCGGAAGCCTTCCCACTAGTATGATTTGGTTACTAATCAGAAAGACGCTGCCTCTACAGCTGTAGGGTTACCACAGTAAGATAGGGAACAAAATGTTTTGAACTTTTGACCAGAGGAGAAAGAATTCTCGTGTCGGCAGCTCGAGTAGTGGTTGCTGAATTTGAGGCATGTGCTGCACAGTCGGCTGTAGTTGCAGCAACTTCATCAACAACTGCCTTGGGAATAGGTCGACTTCCTCTCCCTGCTGCACAGTCTAATTCATAATCAGTGCACAGCACTCTCCAGCGTACTCCACGAGTGCACCGATGAATGAACTTACCTACCGTGTTTCAACGTCCTGTGATGTATACTGCAGCACTCGGGTCACCATCAGTTTAGTTATAACCACCTGATACTTGTCAAACATGGATTTGAAGAATGGTAAACCACCAGCTGATAACCATGGAGGAGGCTGTGCTGAATAATACGAGGATGGTACTGGAGTTATAAATGTGCACAAAGCACCAAGAAGATCATAAGTTTGGAATTTTGTTGTGAGGTCTTATGGGACCAAACTGCTGAGGTCATCGGTCCCTAAGCTTACACACTACTTAATCTAACTTAAATTAACTTACGCTAAGGACGAAACACACACCCATGCCCGAGGAAGGACTCGAAAATCCGACGGGGGGAGTAGCGCAGACCGAAAAGGACCGTAAATAGTGACCATGGAAAAGTACTGAATTAGCTGAATACGCTGGATGAGCTAATAGCTGTAGCCAGATTGTTGAGGTTTTGACTGAGAGTATAATTAATGCTAGGTTAGACGCAACTACACTGCAGGGAGCTGTTTTCATTGTCATACATAGGCAACGGAGTCCCGAAACCCTGTTTTGGTCAAAAGCAGTTGGAGATACTGCCAGTCCAGAATCTTACGCATTTGAACGATACCTTAAACCCGGATACCCTTCACTCGTTAGATAAATTTATAACATCATAGAAGGGGTGGATATCCGCGACACACTCGCAGTACCGAGAGAAGCAGTGTAACCATATTATGAATATAAGCATTACAGCTACCAGTATTTTAGCCACTATGGTCGCCATTTGTGTAATCTGACATTTTTTTTTTTCTTTTTGGAAGTGAAAGACTGAACAACACCCGGAATTACCTGTGCATCAGTTACGTTTACCTTGTTTAATAATGTGACAGGAAGTACTATGGAGTAATTAAGTACAGTTATAGATCTACGCATTAGTAAGTAAAGGGTAAAGTGGTAAGGAGTCGTCAAGGAACTGGTGTAATAGATTTAGAAATTACAAGTCAGAGGTCATGAGGACTTATCTTTAATTACAGGGAAAAGATATCCAGCGATGGGCAGAATAATTTTGAGGATGCGAATGGGGATATTAGTAAGAGGGAGGATCTGAGTGCAAATATTTGGGACGAATTTTATGAAGGAATGGGGTATGTTGGATACCAGAATAGTATTACAGTAGAGAGTAAAATGTTGTAAGCTGTCGGGAACGACTTCCAGGCATAGTGCACCTACACAGTACGCAATGTTTGCGTAATGCCTATAAAAGTTAAAAGCAGTGACCTCAAGACACCACACCCTAGATTGCTTCATGTGTCACTCGACACAGGTCACATTTTGTCTATCATTCATATGGTATAAGTATTAGAGAAACAGAAACAAATCTGGAGTACAGTGCTAGAGACTATACGAGAGAGTATTAGAACACTTGATCCAGCACTTTGAGAACACTGCAAAGGAGGTGTAACTATATTCTGTTAATGGGACAGAAGGCAGTAAATGATGGGTGCGGGCGAAGAGATGCGAATTATTGAGCAACTGACTGCTCACAAGAACCAAGGGGCTACCAACAGTGTATCGTGATAGATCGATCAGCGAACCCTGCTGTGTACGGCCCTCCACAGCAGACGCCTGGTTCGCACACCTACGCTGCTGCTCATCGGCGACGAAGACCGAAATTTACACGCCAGTATCGCAAATGGACGTCCACTGAGAGGAAACAGCCGTTTTTTTCAGAAGAATCTCGGCCTATGCTCCATCGGCCTGAAAGTAGACACCCTGCAACAATCTTCGGAAGTGTTCAGGCCGGAGGAGGGAACGTTGTGGTCTGGGAAACGTTTTTGTGGCATTGCCTGGTTAATATCGTCGTTCTGGGAGGCCCAGTGGGTCAGCAGAAGTATGCGTAAATCCCTGGCGACCATGTCCACATGTACATGCGGTTTGTTTCTCCTCTGCGCGATGGCATCTGCCGGCAGAACAGTGGAACGTGCCAGAAACCTCGGAACATCATCGACTCTCTTCCTGCAAGTTTCGCAGCGATCCGCTCTGCAAAAGATAGTTATTCAACAATGATTTTATCTTGGAACTCTTCCATTTGGTCCGTCTTTGCATAGAAAAACAGTAATATCAGAAAACTGAGTCCGCCTTGATGCAAAACACCTTGTTATTCGTTTATTTCTTTACTCTCCCAAACTAGTTTCGGCGACAAATATCACCACCGTCAGTGGTTTTTTTTAAAATCTAAAACATGCAGAAAATACCAGTGTTATACAAACACAGAAGCTCATTATTACATTTTTACTATTCGTTTCTTTGAAATATAGTTTTCTATGGACACTTTTATTCTATCTTATTTATTGTAAGTTACAGCATGTTTTAAGGAATTATCATCGCTGTCTGCGACATATTTTCTGTGCGTTTGTTTTCTGTTGCCGTTTTTTACTTAGTGAACATCATGTCATCTGCAACCATGTGAGTGTTAGTTAGTAAACAATTTGCTAAAAGGTGAGCTTCGTATGTCAGCAGTATATACTTGGGGTTGTGGTAGTGTTGTGAAAACCAGTTATTTGGTGTGTACTGAGCTGTTACTTAGCTATTCGTGTACTCACGTTCGTTGGAATTTATGTAGCTGCTTTTGTACACAGAAAAACAAAACTTTCGATCTCTGTTTATAATCCAGAACATTACGCCATCTTGCTGTTCACGTGGTCGAGAGAGGTATATCGCATGTGGCGAGAAAGGCTATGAAAAACTGCAGCGCGAGTTACGACGACTTCTGTTCATTATTTATGTCTCTGTGTGCGATGGGCAAGTGGTTCTCTTGCCTGTGCGTCCTTTCTGTTCTGTGTCCTTGGTCAGTTCTCTCAGAGCGGTAAAGTGTGTGTTGTTACAAAGTGTTGTGTTTTCGTTTATTACATTTTCCTTCGACGATAGCCTTTTCTTCTATTGTTATTTGTCGTTATAGACTGTTAATGTTTCTCAGAATGTGTAGATCGTTTGCGATAGTAGTAGGGTTATGGTTTTTGTTCATTAGATGTTTTGCAAAATTTGAATGTGTGCTGTCACTCTTTAGAGCTCTCATGTGCTCTGTGTACCTCGTTCGGAAGTTCTGCTTGTTTGTCCTATGTACTGGGCCTGACAGGAGTTGCAAGTGAGTTGATATATATCCAGCGTTGCTGAATTTGTCTGAGGTTTTTCTGACTGGTCTTAGTCTTTTCTCAACAGTATTGTTTGTTCTAAATGTTATTGGGATCCCTTGCTTTTTCAAGATGTTTCCTATTCTATGTGACATTTTGTTGTTGTATGTTAGTGTGTACCATCTCTCTCTTTTTTTCTGAAGTGGTGTGGTCTGCTGTGTTGTCCGTGCGTATTGCATGTTTCCGTTTCACTTTGTTGCTGAGTTTGTTTATGATGTCCGTTTTGTAGTCGTTCCCAACAACAATTGCTTTGATTATATTTAGTTCCTGTGTAGTTTTCTGGTTTACGAGGTGTTCTGTTTATCCTGTAGAGCATGTGTGTGAAATCGGCATATTTATGCACTGTCGGGTGGTTGGATGAGCTGTGGATAACAGTGCTTGTGGATGTGGGCTTCCTTTAGATGGAGAATTCATATTGTTGCTGGTTTCTTGTGATTTTAAGGTACAAGAAATTTAGGGTTCTTGTTGTTTTCTATTTCCATTGTGAAGTGGATTTGTAGGTGTATTGTGTTCATGTTACTCTGTAGCTCTTCTATCCTGTTGTGTCTTTTATCAACAAGACAGATAGCTATTCAAGCTTTTGAGAAGTGGTTTCTTACCGTGTGTAACTAAGTGAACATTATCAACAGTTTCTTTAGGACGAAAGATAATCATAATTCACCTGAACTGCAAGGGAATGTAGATGGGTTTTTGCCTATGTGGCAGTAAACAGAGGGATCGGGGTAGTTGTACAGGGCGTAAGAGTATTTAATCATAGATGTAGCGGCATAGGATCAAATAACTTCCTGGTGATTGTCAAGGTAAATCTGATTACTAAATGGAAGAAATAAACCATTAACAGTAAACTAGAAGAGGTTTTCAAAGTATATCTTGGGTAACAAGATAGTATAAGAAGTTATTTCAACATTACCTGAAGGTTATTTACAAAATGAATCTACAGATAATACCAGAAATGCAGAATCGGAGCCGGCCGCGGTGGCCTTGCGGTTCTAGGCACTTCAGTCCGGAACCGCGTGACTGCTACGGTCGCAGGTTCGAAACCTGGCTCGGGCATGGATGTGTGTGATGTCTTTAGGTTAGTTAGGTTTAAGTAGTTGTAAGTTCTAGGGGACTGATTACCTCAGATGTTGAGTCCCATAGCGCTCAGAGCCATTTGAACGATTTGAGCAGAATCGGAAAACATGAAGGAATGCATGATCCAAGGGCGACGGACTCAGTAGGGAAGAATGGGAACTTAAGGAGGAGACAGTATTTCAAAATATGAATTACAGCAAATGCAATTAAAGAACAAGAAGAAATTTGCATTACAAATCTACAGCAACATAAGGGAAACAAAAGCGTAGTGTCAAGTTAAATTTAATTATGCTAAGAAAATGGTGAGAGAAGCTCATCAAGAATCCTGGGGTAGAACGATATCAAACATTGAAAATGATCCACATGGTAGACAAGGAATATCTTATAACCTCCTGATATAACTAAATAAGTAGGGAAAAAACCTCGGAGAGTACATGACCAGTTTATTTCAAAAGTCTTACACGATACTCTATTGAAACTTCCTACAGACATAGAACCAATTTCAACGAAACGGGGTACACATTTTGTATACTGTGAGGTATCAATCACTGTCGGGTTAAGAACTATCCGCCTATCATATTTAACGAAAAATGACGTCATAAACAACGATATGATTGAGAAACTGCCATATCATGAATGATGTTTAAATTTATTACTTACCTGCTGGTATCTCTATTCGCAACAGATTTCGCGGACAGTAGCCCACTCGCCGCTGAATATACCAGTACACTAGTACATCATACCGCAATCCAAAGTTCAATAGATAAGAAGTCATAAATGCTGAGATGTGTGAAAAAATTATGCATCATGCATGAAGTTTTAATACATTTACTCTTTACTACTAAGATACTTCGACAATCGAGTCAACGCACGGAAAACCATTGACGCGTGCCAGCACTTTTAACAGCTTTTAACTGTGAAGCGCAAACGGCCTAACGGCTGCAGGCGAAAACAATGGCCGCTTAGAGAGCTATGAAGACGCGTTGCCATAGAGACATTTACAAAATCGTGTTGGAGACAGGAAAAGCAACCGTACTTATACATTTGTACATTATGCATATTTCTTCGTATGACTGATTCATAATTTCAAATGTGTTTCCATGAAAACATGGAAATAAAATTATTTCGATGCTACAGTACAAATACAGTTAATTTTTTGTTTCTTTTTCTAACAGAAGATGGGCTAAATCAATACCCTGTCACCTCGTGCATTTTAGGGGTGACACGCTCCGAATGCCGTATAACAGCAAAATCTGTCGCAATGGGATGGAAGAAACTGTAGAGGAAAGGCAAATATTTATCTCCCAATACGAAAAGGGAAAACCATTTGCAGAAACAGCTGATATTATTGGAAGAATCCGGGCAAGTATGCAGTCCATAACATCGCAGTTTATGGAAGCGAACTCTCTCATTAATAGCGAAAGCAGAGGTTGACCACATACGCTAACGCAAAGAGAACTAAATGTGTTGATAAACACGATCAAAAGAGACTCTAAACTGACAACTGCTGCATTGTCTGTGGGTGTTAATGACCAGCTCCGAAACAAAATCACACCAAGGGCTGTTCGCTAATTTCAAGTAGTACACGTTATAGGTCTGGGTTACTTGCTGTTGAATGATAAGCATACATGAGCAAGAAGAACAAGATATTGAGATCTGAATTTTCTCGCGAGCGTATACGCAAGATCCCAAGTTTCTGGAACAAGGGACTGTTCACAGATGAAAGTAAATGTTACATAGAGTATTTGTAAATGATGGCAAAATTTTGGTGTGGAGACGATAATATACTGAGCTGTAGGACTACATCTAGTGGTGGGCAACTTGGTTTTGTTGAGAGTAACATAGATAACTTTCAGTATTTAAATATCGTAAAGGAAAATAAGCAAAAGAGATGTGATATCTTGGGTTTAGTCACGGATTACTACTTCCAACAACACAGTGACCCTAAGCATACAGCCGAAATTATTCGTCTGTGATTGTTGTTCCATATTCCCCGCGTTCCCAAGTTTCCAGCACCAAGCGCAGACCTAATGTTCTCCGGTTTCCAGCAAAGAGCGCAGACCGATATCCAACTAAACATTCTTTTTAGTTCAGTTGATGGATCATAACAGGCTGCAAAATCTCGATCCTTTCTCAGGAAGACACAAGCGCAAAACTTGCAAAAAGTCAATGCTACCATCTGACGATGGGCTCAGGCAGGAAACTAGTAATGTTATAATAAAAATCATTTCAAGAAAACTTGTGACTGGTGGCAGTATATTCTACAATGTATTTTTCGAAGTAATATTGAGTGTGAAACAGATTCTACAAAAAATATGGGAAAATATTACATTGGCCGCGACATGCCACAGAGGTTAACAGAAATGGTACCAAGAAGAGGAATGCCTTCAAAGTATTAAGATTGTACCTCGTTCAAATGGTTCAAATGGCTCTGAGCACTACGGGACCTCACATGTGGGGGCCATCAGTCCCCTAGCACTTAGAACTACTTAAACCTAACTAACCTAAGGACATCACACACATCCATGCCAGAGGCAGGATTCCAATCTGCGACCGTAGCGGTCGCGCGGTTCCAGAGTGAAGCACCTAGAACCACTCGGTCACAGCGGCCGGCATTGCACCTTTAAATTTTCTTTATGTCTATGACTAATTTTTTCCCACTGTAGCTGGTAGAGACTTTTTGCTTAGCTTCGGCAGAAGGCTAATTTAGTTAGCCCTGTTACACGAAGAGATCAGGTAAGACACACCACAGTGTTAGTTTACCAAACAACATATCTGCTTGTGATCTCTAATTCTAATAAATACAGTCTTTCAGCATGAACAACGATATACGTATACTTTCTTCCATGACTTCTAACATCGGAAGACACAAAAGTCAAAACAGCGTTCAGTGAAATTAAAAGCAAAGGCGGTAACATTAAGTGTGGAATGGCCTTCCACTGTAAACTGCAGAGAATAGAGTTTTTAGGAGGAAAGAGTACATTGAAGGCATCTATGAGTGTGTTGTCTTCTCTAAGGACTTGATACAAGGAGTCGACGAGAAAGAGATAGAGGACCCAGTATTAGAGTCAGAATTTAAAAGAGCTTTGGAAGACTTAATATCAAATACGTTAGGACAGATAGATAGCATTCCATGAGCATTTATAAAATCATTGGATGAGGTGGCAACAAAACGACTATTCACTTTGGTGTATAGAAAGTTTGAGACTGGTAATAACCAACCTACTCTAGGAGGAACGTCATCTACACCTTTCCGAAGATTGCAAGAGCCGACTATTGCAAGAATAATAGTACAATCGTCTGAACAACACATGCATCCAAGTTTCTGACAAGGATAATATACAGAAGAAAAGAAAAGTAAACTGAGGATCTGTTTCATGGCGATCACTTTGGTTTTAGTAATAGTGAAGGCAACAGAGAGGCAGTTCTGACGCTGACGTTGATAATGGAAGCAACGCTGAAGAAGCAACAAGAAGTGTTCATAGGATCTTTCGACCTGGAAAAATGATGCAAGATGTTCGAAATTCTGAGAACAACAGGGGTAAGCTAAAGGGGAAGACAAGTAATACGTAATACGTACAAGAAACCAAGAGGGAACAATAGGAGTAGGAGATCAAAAACGAAGTGTTCGCATTAAAAAGGGTTTAAGACACAGATATAGTCTTTTGCCATGACTCTTCAATCTATACACCTTAGGAGCAATGACGGAAACAAAAAAAAAGGTTTAATAGTGGGACTAGAATTCAAGAGGAAAGGCTATCAATGGCAATATTCGCCAATGACGCTGCTATCCTCAGTGAAAGTGAAGAGGAATTACAGAACCTGTGAATGGAATGAACAGTCTAATGAATATAGTATATGGATCCAGAGTATATCGAAGAAATACTAAAGAAATGAGGAGTAGCAGACATGAGATTACCAAGAAACTCTAACAGGGCAGCAAAATAACCTATGGCGGCTGGAGCAAGGAAGACATAAAAAGCAGACTAGCACTGACAAAAGTGAGTTCCTGATCAAGAAAGATCAAACGTAGGCCTTAAGCTGGAAAACAAATTTCTGAGAATGTATGTTTGGAGCACAGTATTGAAAGTAGTGAAACACAGACTGTGAGAAAATCGGAACAGAAGAGAATCGAAGTATTTGAGCGGTGGTGCTACATAAGAATGTTGAAAATTAGGTTGACTAATAAAGCAAGGAATGAGAAGGTTCTCCGCGTAATCGGTGAGGAATGTAATTTAAGAAAAACACTGACAAGAAGATGTGCAGGAAGATGGGACATCTGTTAAGACACCAGGGAGTAACTTGCATGGTACTATAGAGAGCTGTAGAGGGTAAAAACTCTAGGGGAACACTGAGACTGGTATATATCCAGTAAATAATTGAGGACCTAGGTTGCAAGTGCTACTCTGAAGTGGGTAAAGTCGGCGCAGGAGGGTAATTCGTAGCGGGACTCATCTAACCACGTGGAATACTGATGACTCAAAAACATTTCTTTCCCCTTACACAGATTTTCAGGCAAATTTTGCAGTCACAACAGCGTTCCGCTTAGTTTTCTTCTTCATATGCAAATTAAAACTATACGAAATAGTCTCTGATACCCCGTATACTATTGATCTTAACTGATTTATCCATTTATTTTAGCGACTTCGTTTCCCTATCAAAGTTTCTGTTGCAATAAGAACATACGAGGTTCAGGGTGAGAGAAAGAGGTAAGAGGACAGCGAGAGAGAGGAGGAAGTGATGCGCAGAGATATGGGGTGAAGGAGCAGATGGACAAACGGTGTGGGGTGGGTTAGTAGAGAATGGGCGGAGAAAATGGGGCTGGGGGAAGATGAGTAGGATGGATGTCCATTTCATATACATATTTAGCAATTTCGACGCATTGCCGAGTCTGCTAATCGCTTTGCAAAGCAGGAACTAGAAATGCTTGTAAAAAAATACAGAAGAACAAGTCTGATGGGCACTGTCAATAGATTATGTACACGAATCATTAACAGAAGACTAGAAAAAATTGTGAATGTCCTCTTACTGGAGAAACAAAAAGTACGATTATGCTGTGAAAAAAATGGTTCAAATGATTCTGAGCACTATGGGACTTAACATCTGAGGTCATCAGTCCCCTTGAACTTAGAACTACTTAAACCTAACTAACCTAAGGACATCACACACATGCATGCCCGAGGCAGGATTCGAACATGTGACCGTAGCAGTCGCGCGGTTCCGGACTGAAGCACCTAGAACCGCTCGACCACCGCGGCCGGCGATTATGCTGTGACATTACAGTAGTGCAGCAGATAACTGGAAGGAAATGAGAACATTACCTGAAGATTCACACTGCATTTGCAGATTACGAAAAGCCTTCAATAAAGTGAATATGTATATGACGTAGAATATAATAGAAGTGGTAGTAAAATTGTATTCAAATAACGAAATTACTTTTAATACAGGCTGAGAGAGAACATTACCACTAGAAATTAGCAGAGGAGTATGAAAAGGGTACACTTTATGACTCACTTTGTTTAGTACTGACGACGTAGAAAATCGAAGCCAGAAGCTAACCCAGGAATAAAATTAATTCCTAGGAACACACATTGAAATATTATGCTCTTTGCTGACAACCAAATAATTTTATAAAAGGCAGAGGATGATATAGAATTTGCTCAAGATCGCTTGGACACAACTGCAAACTTTATACACACATCAAAATAGTTTTGAATCACCTCGGTTCCTAGAGTTCCGGAACCTGTACAGAAAATTCGAGTAGAGATTAACATAAATATCATTTCCGCCTTTTTTATTGCTCATGGAAACCACACATTGCATGTTGCACCACCATACAGCGACAACTTCAGAGGTGGTCTTTCAGATGGCTATACACACCGGTACCTCTAATATCTAGTAGCACGTCCTCTTGCATTGATGCATGCCTGTAATCGTCGTGGAATATCATCCACAAGTTCATCGAGGCACTGTTGGTCCCGATTGTCCCCCTCCTCAACGGCGATTCGGCGTAGATGTCTCAGAGTGGTTGGTGGGTCACGTCTTAGATAGAGTTCATGTCTGGAGAACATGCTGGCTACTCTAGTAGAGCGATGGCCTTATCCTGAAGTAAGTTTTTCACAAGATGTGCACGGTGGGGGCGCGAACTGTGGTCCATGCTTTGCCAATATTCTGGCAAAATCGTTGCACTATCAGTTGGAGGATTGCATTCGCGTATTATACAGCAGTTAAGGGGGCCTTCCATGACCACCAGCGGCGTACATCGTCCCAACATTATGCCAGCGCAAAACAGCAGGGAACTTCCACCTTACTGCACTTGCTGGACAATGTATCTTAGGCGTTCAGCCTGGCCGTGTTGCCACCAAACACGTCTACGACGATTGTCTGGTTGAAGGCATATGCAACACTAATCGGTGAAGAGAACGTGATGCCAATCCTGTGCGGTCTATTCGGCATGTTGTTGGACCCATCTGTACCGCGCTGCATGGTGTCGT
Source organism: Schistocerca piceifrons (assembly GCF_021461385.2). NCBI lineage: Eukaryota > Metazoa > Arthropoda > Insecta > Orthoptera > Acrididae > Schistocerca > Schistocerca piceifrons. The sequence continues at coordinate 408,549,754 of NC_060139.1, forward strand.
GGTTGCAAAGATCGACCTCGCCATGGACGTCTGGACTGAAGTTGCGCGTCATGCAGCCTATTGCGCACAGTTTGAGTCAAAACACGAAGTCCTGTGGCTGCACGAAAAGCGTTATTCAACATGGTGGCGTTGCTGTCAGTGTTCCTCCGAGCCATAATCCGTAGGTACCGGTCATCCTCTGTAGTAGTAACCCTTGGGTGGCCTGAGCGAGGCATGTCACCGACAGTTCTTGTCTCTCTGTATCTCCTCCATGTCCGAACTACATCGCTTTGGTTCACTCCTAGACGCCTGGACACTGCCCTTGTTGAGAGCCCTTCCTGGCACAGAGTAACAATGCGGACGAGATTGAACCGCGATATTGACGGTCTAGGCATGATTGAACTACAGACAACACGAGCCGTGTACCTCCTTCCTGGTGGAATGGCTGGAACTCATCGAATGTCGGACCCCCTCCATCTAATACGCGCTGCCTATGCATGGTTTTTTACATCTTTGGCCTGGTTTAGTGACATCTCTGGACAGTCAAATGGATTGTGTCGGTGTTTCAGTATCCACAGTCAACGTCTATCTTCAGAAGTTCTCGGAACTAGGGTGATGGAAAACTTCTTTTGATGTGTGTAACTTGAAAACATCTCAAAATCAAACAAAAGGAAAAGATCCAATGCGTTCTAAAATAATGCTGCATGGGAAATCAGTTGAAATTTCAGCTATTAGTATGTGATGTACGTTACGAATACGATAATGACATCCCCGATATGTTAATGTAAATTTCAAATAAATGAATTTCTTATTCTGCACCGGTATGTCGGTTGACATGAAACTTTCTGACGGGTTAAAACTGTGATTTGGGCCTAATCTCGGACCTTTTCATTTCCGCGGGAAGTACTCTACTGACTGAGCTATCACAGGACGGGCTGTATTTCATCTCGCACCTTCCGAACTTCCGAGAAGCTCTTCTGTGATTAAGCGATATTTTTTCTTCCAGAAATGCTAGTCCTACAAGTTTCAGAGAACTTCTGTGAAGTTTGGAAGGTAGGCAACGAGGTACTGGCGGTAGTATAGCTGTGAGGAGAGGTCGTGAACTTTGCTTTGGTAGCTCATTCGGTAGAGCTCTAGGCTACAAAAGGCAAGGATCCAAACTTCGAGTCTCAACACAACTTAATCTGTCTTAAGTCTGAAATGCTTCGTGGCACTATATAGAGATCATAAGCCAATAAAACCAGGAGGGAACAGACCAAAATTCTACGAAGTAGTGGCAATACATATGCTCGCAAATAGAAGTGAGCTAAGGGCGGTATCTAGGTAAGACCAAATAACGATACAGTCAGCTGAAATTAAATTTGTACGGAAAGTAAAAGAACACTGAACGCAAAGAGACTGTTATAGGCATGCTTATTCAAATACAGAGATATCTAAACAGGCAGAATACCGCGCTGCTATCTGCATACAAGTGCCTTGCGCAGTTGTTAAATCGGTTACTGCCGCTACAATGGCACTTTATCAAGATTTAAATGAGTTTGAACATGGTCCTTTAGTCGGCGCGTGAGCGATGGGACGCTGCATCTCCCAGGTAGTTATGAAGTGGGGATTTTCCCGTACGACGATTTCACGAGTGTACCGTGAATGTCAGTAAACCATCAAATCTCCGACATCGCTGCGGCCGGAAAAAGATCCTGCAAGAACTGGACCAACGACGACTGAAGAGAATGCTTCATCGTGGCAGAAGTGCAACCCTTGAGCAAATTGCTGAAGATTTCAATACTGGGCCATCAACAACTGTCAGCGTGAGAAGCATTCAATAAATCATCATCGATATGGGCTTTCGGAACCGAAGGTTGGGCCTGTCAAGACCGGCAATGCACTATGTATCGATCGGATGGAAGTGTACGGGTATGGAGACTACCTCATAGATCCATGGACCCTGTATGTCAGCAGTTTGTCGTCTTCTTTTCCTTCTTCTTGTTCTTCTTCCTCACTTCAAGGGATAGGTTTATAGCCTGTTGCGTCGGAGTTTTCCTGCAGTGCTCATCCCTACAGGTCTATACTCAGTTATACGTCTCGCTGTTTTAGGTGTCCCCTCTCTTTTAACATCCTTCTTCGATTTTCTTTCGTTAATACAAAACGTACTTAAATGTGTACATATTCCACAATTATCTATTTCACCTCTCAGAGCATATACCCCGAAGAGCCAAAGAAACTGGTACACCTGCCTAACATCCTGTAGACCCTTCGCGAGCACACAGAAGTGTCGCAACACGACGTGGTATAGACTCGACTAATGTTTAAAGTAGTGCTGAGTAGAACTGACGCCATGAAACCCGCAGAGATGTCGGAACATCCGTAAGACTACGAGAGGGTGGAGATCTCTTCAGAACAGCACGTTGCAAGGCATCGCAGATATGCTCAATAATATTCATGTCAGGGGACTCTGGTGGCCAGCAGAACTGCTTAAACTCAGAACAGTGTTCTTGGAGCCACTGTTTAGCAATTATGGACGTATCGGATGTCGCATTGTCCTGCTGGAATTGCCGAAGGCCGTCGGAATGCACAATGGACATGAATCGATGCAGGTGATCATAAAGGATGCTTACGTACGTGTTACCTGTCACAGTCGTATGCAGACGTATGAGGGGTCCAATATCACACCATGTGTATACGTCCCAAACCGTTACAGAGCCTCCACGAGCTTGAACAGTCCCCTGCTGACCTGTAGGAATGAGCAATGCAGGAAAACGCAGACGCATTAGGCTATAAACCTATCCCTTGAAGTGAAGAAGGAGAACAATAAGAAGGAGAAGAAGACGGCAAACTGACAGCATCTCAAAAATCAGGTAATCGAAGGAAAATAGAAGAGAGAAGAATATTTAAAGTCTTTCATTGTCTGTTGCAGAAACTTGTCGGTAAATAGTGCGACCAACAGTAAATGATGGAAACGAATAGTTACAGTCCCGAAAACGTGAAACCGTCTTTCAGTGCGCTAAGACCGTGGCGTGTTTTTGTGACGAACGGTCTGCTACACGGTGACACGTACGAAACGTGCAGCGCAACACGCAGCGCTTCCACCCAGCTCCACCTGCCCCAGCGGCGCGCCGGCGGGCCTGACACGTCCCACTCCGGTGCTCACGCGCCGATACACTTGGCTGGGGCGGCCATGTGTGTCGAGCGATAGCGGCCGCGGCTACCACGGCGTGACCTCTTACCCAGCCAGCCCTGGCTGCGCGCGGCAAAGTGCACGACGAGGCCGCCCGCTCCCCAAACACCGGCTCCGCGGCCGCGGGGGCGCCACGCTGCCAAACGACAGGCAGGCGATCTCGATAAGGAGGCCAACTGACGCTCCGGTATCTAAACCGACTCCCACACCACGCTCCCTACAGAAATTTCCCGCAGGGATTTTCCGATGGGTGTGCAGCTAAAAGTAATCTCTGGTTGACACAGGTTTCCGGATGGCGAAACGCATCCTAAAAGATTCAGTCCGTCGAATTTTTAAATTATCAGAAGTGCCGAGTCAAACGTGAATAGAATTCCGATCAGTCGACGAATACAGCGATCGTGAAAGAGTGCTCTGAACGATCCACTGGATGTTGTCAGTTCTTGGGCAAAAATGGTTAAATTTTGGTGTGTAGCCTGAGACAGGCATTACTGGAACTTCTTTTTCCATTCTCTTACTGAGTGAAACAAGGTGGAGAGAGTAAGAAAGACATCCTTTTCACTTGTAGCCCTATACTATCTAATTCTTCTCTGTAAAGATGAAATTTGTACGACGTAAGTTAAATAATTAAAAAGAAATGTTACCAAGAGAAAGAAACTGCCAGAGAGAGCGAAAAACGGGGCGAGACGTGCTCTTTCCTGATATCAAGATATCCTGAACTTTGGAAATCGAAACTGACTTTTACAGCCGGCCGAGGTGGCCGAGTGGTTCTAGGCGCTACAGTCTGGAACCGCGCGACCGCTACGGTCGCAGGTTCGAATCCTGCCTCGGGCATGGATGTGTATGATGTTCTTAGGTTAGTCAGGTTTAAGTAGTTCTAACTTCTAGGGGACTGATGACCTCAGCAGTTAAGTCCCATAGTGCTCAGAACCATTTGACTTTTGCAGAATAATGATAAATGGCTTTAAAGTAGCTGGTGGGGCGCAAAATAATAGTCGCAGGATGTCGCTGGACCCAGTTATTATTCATTACACGTTTCGGGCTCTGTCCATCTTCCTACGACCTGGTAACAAATTGATAACGAGAGATGTATTTATAGTCTTGCAGCTAGGCGCTAGATAGCGTAAGTGCTGTGGCGCTGCCATAAATGTCCGATACATAAATACAAGTAATAATAACAGCATCTACTGCAAAATGTATAAAGATTTTTCTTACGCTATAAATAAAACTTAATGCCAGCCTGTGATAAAGACAAATTTAAAAGATATACAGTGTTTTAGATCCACGTAAAGGAGCTTACGCTGGATGGCGTAAGAGCAATGAAGCTGCACGCTATTTTTATGTCAATTACAACGATATCATTAGAAAATACCACTTGTAATTACGTGCAGGTTATATATGCTAGCTTCATAGCCGTTACACCATCCAGCGTGAGTAAGCTCCCCCATGTGGAACTAAAACCCCGTACGTCTTTTAAATTTGTCTTTCCCTGAGGTTGGCATTAACTTTTATGTAAGTGCAAGAAAAATCTGTAAACATTTTGTAATAATTACTGTTATTATCACTTGCAGTCATGTGATGGCCATTAGCGGCAACACAGCGCGACAGCACTTACGCCTTCCAGTGTCAACAAGCTCTCTTATGTAGGACTAGGAGCGTCTTCTATTCAAATTACTCGGCTGTGAGCAACATACATCTTAATTCATAAAGGTATTTGCCGAGTAGATTAGTGTAATTTAGGTTTCTTTCGACGTTAACATTCTTGACGAAGCTCTATATTCAGTCTGTACTAGGTGGTATGTGTGCAACATATATGTTAAGTCATAAAGGTATTTGCTGAGTGGATTAGTAAAATTTAGGTTTTTTTCGACGTTAATTTACATTCTTGACGAAGCTGTATATTCAATCTGTACTAGGTGGTATATATTTCGTTTTAAACGTCCCTATTGTTTAGTGAAGTTTTAGCATAGGTCCTCTTTTGAGACACCTGTGTAAATTTGCAACATTGTTAAAAAAATGTTTCTGAAGATGAGCTCAGAACGCGTAACGAATATTAAATGTACTAAGATGGTATCTGTCCTTTCGGACATGTCTGAAAGAACAGATACCATCGGTGACCATGCAGCTCTTTAGAATGAAATTACAATGAAATGAACACCCTTAGCTGCTTACAGGCGTTGACATACGTCAATGGGGACAGATGAAAATGTGTGCCCCGACCGGGACTCAAATCCTGGATCTCCGGCTTACATGGCAGACGCTATATACTTCTGAGCCACCGAGGACACAGAGGATAGCGCGACTGCAGGGATTTATCTCTGACACGCCTCCCGCCAAACCCACAGTCTCAACGTATTGTTCTTCACTACATTCGTAGTGCCCTTGCCCATTATAATCATTACTCGCGGCGCTTTGCCGATTCCCGTAAGAGTTCGGGCACTGTTTGTGCATTCGCATAGAAGCAGATGGTCAAGTAGCTGGTGAGCCTTAACAATATATACTATGATGGTATCTGCCCTTTCGAACATTTCCGAAAGAACAGATACCATCGATGACCATGCAGCTCGTTAGATTGAAACTACAATGAAAGAAATGAAATTATAATGGGCAGGGGCACTACGAATGTAGTGCGGGACAATACGTTGAGAATGTGGGTTTCGCGGGAGGCGTGCCAGAAATAAATCCCGGCAGTCGCGCTATTTTCTGTGTCCTCGGTGGCTCAGATGGATATAGCGTCTGCCATGTAAGCAGGAGATCCCGGGTTCGAGTACCGGTCGGGGCACACATTTTCATCTGTCCCCATTGACGTATGTCAACGCCTGTAAGCAGCTAAGGATGTTCATTTCATTGGAATATTAAATGGCCCAGAAACATCCTGTGACTATTATTTTGCGACCAACCAGTTATTTTAAAGCCCTTTTCATAATTGTTATTGCAGTGGTCTCACGCTTCTATTATGATTTTCAGTGACGCCTATGATGGTTTACAGTAAGTTTAATTTCAAAACTGCAACACGCGAGTATTTACTTTCTGATAAGAACTGTAATCAGATACAAAAATGGCAGTAAGTTAAATTATTTTCAAGGAAGTAGAGGGACATAATATTCAGTCTTGAAGGAAATTAGTGTGTGGGTTAAGCTTTATTTTAATATGGCACATACTAATATCCTGGTGGTTGCGGTGAAAATGTATATTACTGTAAGCAGGAAATTTGCGGACTGCGAACGTAGCAGATGTCAGTTGTAAGTTTTTTACTATTTTAATTACATGGGTACCTGCCCAGACATTTAGTTGCAAATTGCACAGTGTGTGTGTTTCTGTGTGTATTGTTCTAATGTGACTGAAATGAAGGACAGACTTGATTTTTCCACTGGTAGTTAAAAATTTTTACGCAGTGGCATATTGAAGCCACAGATTCATGAAACTCGGTTGGACCAGACGTCTTATAGGGGAATTTATATCCAGGTAGCCAAAACGCTCCTATATTCTCAGACATTTTCTTACGATGCTATTTTCTGGTGCTATAAGCTTATTTCGGCTCTTTGGTCATTATCAAGCTATCTGCAAACATATGGATTTGTTAGTGCATATATCTGTGTCTATTTGTAACTGATAACAATTTTTGTATGTATGTATGTCGTAGAACTTACTTCGATAACCACCTGAATGGTAGATACGTAATGTCTCAGCAACGGAATTTGTTGTTGAGTAGTATTCGCTGAGATTATTTAATGTTTTTCGCAAGTTTGACAGCTTTAGTTGACAGCTAAGTCGTCCATGTTATATGGTTACGTTATTGGCTTCTTTATCTATGGAGATGTGTGTGGTAGTAGTAAATTCGTTGCTAATGTTCGCCTTTAAAAATCCTAATATTTAATGACAAATGGTAGTTGCATTACAAGTTTACCTTGGTTCCTTGGCCTCTCAATACTGAAGAGATTGATTACTCAGGCTCTTTGACCATCTGAAAATTAGCAATTAAATCACTTATCACTTAGTAATGTGTACACTGTTGATGAACATATCGAGGAAATCAGATTTTAATATCATTACTTAATCCTAATAGAGAATATTACGACAATTGTTGTATTAGAGCATAGTCATGAGTTAGTGGACATGCGATTAGTACATAGCACATGAAAATAACATATCCTCCTGAAGTCTTCGATGATGCTTATGGGAATCCTCTCTAGCATACTGATGAGTTCTTCTCGGGTTATCAGCTGAGTGGTGGCGTCTTCTTGTCGCAACGTTTCAATGACTTTCGTATCCATCATCTTCTGGAGACGACTTCGCCTAAAGATGATGGGTACGAAACTCATTGAAACGTTGCGACACGACGACGCCACCACTCGGCTGGTAACTCCAGAAGAATTCATCAGTGGAACACGCCGAGAAAGACTCCAATCGCATATCCTCTCTAGCTTGTTGAGGATACTTATGATAGCTATTCTCGTGCCATAGGGCAAACTACTGCACTGGCAGCGTGCGCCGATATACTACTTTATTTGATGACTGATCTTCATGTCTTTTTCAATACGTTCTTATCCTTTTGTTATATGGAATTATGGAAACACGTTCTTCATTCGAAATATGGACTGACAATTCTAAACCACACATAAGATACCCAAACATAAAGTATGACAGACAGTGCATAAGGGCACAAAATACTCTATTATGAAATTCAATGCAACAGCAACGCATCTACACAGTTTATTTCCATACCTAAATAGGTGGTCTTACCTTCGCTCTGCTCTCCATTTATATTACTCTTTAGCAAGCTGCTACATCGAGGGGCTGTACCTGCCATTCGCTATGGTGTTCAATATTACAGTTAAGGATTCCTTCAGATCATAGTCACATCCCCTGTGAACAGCATAAACGAAACACACAAAACAATCCTGCACACTCTGGGTCTTAGTCGAATGCACTTCCTCGTGAATCGTCACATCTACCAACTGAGAAAAGAATCCATGCTTGGCACGACCTTGGTTTGAGTGAATCTCCTAATCACCTATAATGCAACATAGCATCCTCGCTTCTAGTAACCTCATTTCCACAAGATGCGACCTTGCAACTGGTAAATCACTTTAATCTTCGATTATATTACAGAGCAACTCCACATTTGAATTATTTACTTAACGTAAGGCTGCGGTACTCCCTCGCACATGAAAAATCATTAAGAAATAAATTGACTCATGCATCCGTCTAGTATGATGATTACTATAATTTTTCTTGTGTATAACTACAGCTGACTTCACGTTACATTCCTCTGTCACACTTTGTGCCCTGTATTGTCCAGAAGCTACTTCATTGTTCTGCTTGTTTCGATTGTCTTCGATCAGTTTCACATTTTGTTTGAGTTCATCTGACACCTTCATCAATTTCTTAATTTTACTCTTAGTACTGCGCACTTCCCTTTACTGATCTGTGACAGTGCTGTGTTGCTTCTGAGTGATTGTTTCTAGCTCTGAATCTACCTTCTGCAACTACTTTCTCTTCAGCCTGGTGGCACTCCAACACAATTGCTGTTTCCAGTTTACTGAGACGTCCCTCAGTCTTCTTCCCATGTTCCTCCTATGTTTCATGTATTTTCGTAAACTGTTCCGCAGTTCGAGCTTCTAAGTCGTCACTCGGTTTTTCCAATACAGAAACCTGCCTCTCTCTGCTTTTGTATTGCTCTCGACAATTCATTATTCTTGATATGTTCTGCCTCATGTTGCATTGTGAAGTTTCTCCATAATTCTTCACTCTGCCATTGGATCTCCTTGATGCAATCTGCATTACATTGGATACTTCCCACTAAAGTAACCTGTATGGAGACGTTCGTTACCAATTCGGTGAACAATTCAGAACTGATGGCGTTTGATCCTAATTCCCAACTTGTGGTTGCTGTTGGAAAAAAATTTTAACTATTTCCTCATGATTACGGTACTGCGCTACAGTCACATGCACTTTCCTATACTTACAATCCTTGCTCTTCCTCGTTTTATTACGCGTCTCCCCTGCACTAATCAGTTGAGAATTGACTTCAAAGATTCACATTTCCTGCCTGAGATATTGTGCTCTGATGCTTTCGTCAGTCTCCAGAAATCACTTTAATTCACCCGTACACACATTAAGGGTAAACTGACATACCTCTCACAGGAGCTGTTGGGCTGCAATCGCAGACTGTCCCCCTCTGCTCTCTACCTGTGCAGGAAATGGCTCCCATCAGAAAACAGCTTTGCGACTATTCCACTCCTCAAAGTGAAACTTTCCTTAGGCAGGCGTGTTGGAAGCACCATATCTGCTACAGTTAGAGCCTCCCACAAACAAGAGGAAAAGAGATAAATAAATAATTAGAAGAGCAGTCAGAGGCAGTAGTGAATATTGCTTGCGGTTCTCATGCAGAGTTAGTAATTTTATTTCACTGACTATAGCATCTGCATATTAAATTGCAAAACAGGTTCAGGGACAATATGGGAATAGACTGACGTATTATAATAGGACTTAACGACGACATGTTGTTCGTCAGCCCACCCGCGTGACCACATAACTGCACACAGTCACTTCAAAGAAGGACTTGTGCAGGTGGCACCAGAACTCCACAGACAAAATCTTGGAGCTTTTCCACAGACGTGTAGTGAGTATTTTGGTAAAAACTACAGTGGTCTCTCCCGTTGAGTACACCGTTCGCTGGGTGCAAGACATCCGATTTGACACCACTTCGGCGACTCGCGCGTCGATGGGGATAAAATGATGATGATTAGGACAACACCCAGTCGCTGAACAGAGAAAGTCTCCGACCCAGCCAGGAATCGAACCCGGGCCATCAGAATTGACATTTTGTCGCTTTGACCAATCAGCTACCGGGGGCGGACATGTAAACATTGATACAGAGCGGACAGCTTTGTTTGATTGTTAGTGGATATACACTCGTGTATGAATTCAATGAATCCAGTGAAAAACGTCAACACATCTCTTTTTTTGTTATAAACGATAAATTTATTGTCATTGAGCGAGCCTCATCAGATCAGTAAAGTAATTATTGAAATTGTCAGAGCCATCCTTTCAGACAAACATGTTAGAAATTACAATCTTGAAGTAATAAGCAAAATATGTAATTCTACCAAATTATCTATTTATTCGCTCAGTGTAATACAATCCTTAAGAAATAAATTATTCCCACAAGTTTAGGAACATATTTTTGTAGCTGTAAGCGTTTCCCTTTGAGTAATACAGGGTGAAAAGTATTTAAACCGACAAACTCTGGGAGGTTGTAGGGGGCATCAAAACAAATATTTTTCCCTAATGTCATTTTTTCCTATGAGGACTATTTAAACCGGTAGAGGAAGATTTCTCTGGCGGCAAATTAATTAAACCAACAAACACTTCTCCACTTTTTATGACCAACAGACAACACATTAACACAGCCCAATTTGAATTACAGTAGATTTTCAAAAACGCCTCCATTGAAATGTAAACAAAGTTTGCACCGTCGGATCATGTTCTGTCTGACACGGGCAAAAGCCCCAGGAGTATCTTGAATTGTTCCTGCTGCTGCTACTATCCGGGCTACCGGATCCTCTTCTGATGCAACAGGAGTTGCGTAAACAAGGTAGCGCATCTCTCCCCACACAAAAAAGTCCACAGGGGACATATCTGGAGATCGAGCAAGTCATGTTACAGGACCACCTCTGCCAATCCACGTTTTTGGGAACCATCGGTCCAGGAATTGACGCACACGACGACTGAAATGTGCCGACGCCCCGTCATGTTGGAACGACATGCGTTGTCTTGTAAGGAGCGGGACGTCTTCCAGCAATTCTGGGAATGCTCTGGCGAGAAAATTGTAATAGTGCCTGCCATTTAATGGCCTAGGTAGCAGATACGGCCCAATTAAACAGTCCCCAACAACACCGACTCACACATTAACGAAGAACCGCACTTGTCGATCAATCCGCTGTGCGGCTCGTCCGTTGTGGTGCGCTACGTAGTACGCACTAACCGCATGTGTACTCACTCCAGGTGTATCTGCCCATTATTAAACAGAGACAATGCACTACTACACTGGTGGACAGCAGTTGCCTACAACTGAAGAGCGTAATACGCCCTCTAACAACTAAAGATCGTAATACGGCCCCTAACAACTGAACAGCGTAATACAGCCTCCACCGGTTTAAATAATCCTCATAGGAAAAAATGACATTAGAGAAAAATATTTGTTTTGATGTCCCTTACAACCTCCCAGAGTTTGTTGGTTTAAATACTTTTCACCCTGTATGGCACGAAGCATTATGGTACAGTGCAAGACGAAAGATTAACTCAAACATATGCCTGTACATACTGTAGACACACAAACAAACAAAGTAAGAGGCCATAAGAGGAAGCTCAGCGTGTGGTGCGGCCTTTTGCGGTTCGACATGTTGCCAAATATCTGCCGTTTTGCTTCACTGCTATCCCTGTGGCTCTTTTGACGGTATTTTGGTCGGCTCTTGCGTACTGAGTACAAATCGCGCCCTACTGGACGTCGGGATCGGAATTTGAGACTAAAGCTACGGCTTGTGATCGGTGTAGATAAAAAACCGCGACCGGACGCAGAGCGCACGAAGCCCACCAAATACTCCACTGGACGCGGCTCTTGTGTTGTGGCTTCCGTGCTGCTCACAAACGTGGCCTGAATAGGCAGCTTTTCACTCAGTTACAAGCATTCTCAAATCTAAAGTCTCCTTTTTTGTGTATGATATGTGTGTGTGTGTGTGTGTGTGTGTGTGTGTGTGTGTGGTACGTGGATGTGCGTATGTGCGTGTATGCGTGTGTGCCACACACGGAGACTATCTGGAAGGCAATCGGTCATCGAGTGAAACCGACAAAGTTAGAAAACAAAGAGAATAATTGCATTTCTCGATGAGAATGACAACATAAATTAATATCATGTGTCACATGTTAATGCCTACACTTGCTCCCCCTCTTTACTTTTTATTTACGATGTTGTGGTGCAAACAGTAAGTGTAGAAATTATGTGTGTAAGCCCTTAAATGTACGTGAATTACGTTACTGAGTAGGATTCCTTTAAAGGTTTTTAGTCTTACGGTGCCATTTCACACTTAACACAAAACTGACATTCCCAACTACATAATTTAAGAAAGTTTATAAGAGTAAACTCTTGATTAAAACAAGAATTTATTTGTTGTTATTAGTAATTGGCTGCGGTATCTTCGTTTACAGTTTGCAATAGAGCTGCTGAAGAACATTATGTGCAAACGTATAAAGAACATAGTAGAATGGCGGACAGTTACCCAAAGCAAACTAAAATAAAATAGCTAACTACACTCTCGATAAAGAAGTATAGAAAATAATAAATAAAACGTAATTTATAGTTATAGTTTTTCTTGTCCGTTACTGCATGGAATAAGTATTTACAATCCATTTTTGAAAAAAAGGTTGCTTTACATTCAGTAGGTCGCTTCAGAAAATATTGTGAATTTTTCTTTTATTATTAACCGCTGTTCTACGCCATCGCTCTTTCTATTGAGGCCCTTATCGGATGCTAACCATTTAAGCATCTCATCTACTGACGCAGCAAACTACATTTGTCTGCTCTTTTCGTAGTGAACGTTTATCACTTATCAGGATGCGCATTGCTTCTAAGATTATGCGAATTAAAATACTACGTGTTACTCATATGTACTACAGGAAAAATAAACTTATAGGGAGCTAGCCTGATCATGGAAACGTATGAGTAGCATCCTACTATGATGAAAAATGTAGCCATCCGTAATAAAATGAAATTTCTGTATCCTTTCTATTGAACAAGACCGTCAAAGAGCCTCACAACTAACTGTCGCCAGTAATGGTTCTGAAACTGATGATATTTGATTTTCCTACTCATCAAATAACACAATCAGTCACTGACAAAGCTACACATTGTTATTAGTGTCATTGTGCTACTCTAAAATATTCCAGGATGTTTATTTACTTCGTATGTCCAAGAAAAGTTTGAACCTGTTGGTTTCGAAGAGTGACGTATTTATTTATCGAACTTCAACTCGATTTTGTTACTAAATCCGATTATGGAACAGAATTCTAAATTTTGGGATCAAGAAGAATACGAGAAATGTAGTTCGTTGTACTGTACCAATCTGTTTACCTGTCACCTGTAACAATATATTTATTAAATTTGCAGGTCTCTTCTTGCAATTTCGTTCACTAATTTACATACCGATTTAATTTTCATTTTTCCTTGTTCCAATTTCCAGACTAAATCTTGTTGACAGAAGAATAAATTCATTTGCGCCTACTTATGATCATATAAAACTGTGAGGGGCAAGAAGCTCCATAAAGTAAGAGAAACAGTTTCAAAATCTATCACTAAGTCTACTTTATAGCGCCTGTCGATCCATGTTGCGTTTACTATAATATTCACAGTATCCAGCATCGAATATGACTATATGGGAATTACAGAAACAAACGAAGGGTATAAAGTTCAGTATTATAGCCTAACAGGCTGAAACTTTGCAGATTTAATGGAAATGTCCGGTGTTTATTCAAATGATTTTCCCTGTCTGAAAAGGCACAGTTGAAAGTTATTGCCGGCCGCGGTGGTCTCGCGGTTCTAGGCGCGCAGTCCGGAACCGTGCGACTGCTACGGTCGCAGGTTCGAATCCTACCTCGGGCATGGATGTGTGTGATGTCCTTAGGTTAGTTAGGTTTAAGTAGTTCTGAGTTCTAGGGGACTGATGACCACAGCTGTTAGGTCCCATAGTGCTCAGAGCCATTTGAACCATTTTTTTGAAAGTTGTTACCGAAGAAAGGGCCTGTGTGTGCTAGTGCAGAATATAACCAGTACCGTATTTATAACACACTAGTTACGCCTTAAAGTACTTTAAGATGCACATGGAATAAGTGAGACTACCAGTAATGAAGTAAATGTCTATCTATTAGACATATTTAAAGCACAATCAGCTTAAAAACTCCTGCATAGGAGATGCCGACAAGTATATCACATACACGCAAGGAAAAGAAACTGAGTATCTGTTACGATGTATTTGGCTTTAGGCAAGGTATAAGCACCAGAGAGGCAATTCTGAATTCAAGCAAGACGACAGAAAAATTAAAACACTTTCACAGGATTTATCTTATAGGAGAGAGCGCACGACAATTTCAGCTTGTGCAAAATGTTCGATAGTCTCAAAAAACGCAGTAAGCTGTAGGGAATGACGGTTAACAAATAATATGCACAAGAAGCAAGAGGGAACAATAAGAGTAGAAGACCAAGAAAGAAGTGCTCGGATTAAAATGACTGTAAGACAGGAATGAAGTGTTTTGTCAATACTGTTCAAGCTATACAACGAAAAAGCAATGACGGAAGTAAAACAAATGTTCAAGAATGGAATTAAAATTCAAAGTGAAAGGATATCAGTGGTAAGATTCGATGAAGACATAGCAATCCTCTGTGAAAGGGGAGAGGAATTAAAGGATTTGCTGAATGGAATGAATAGTCTAATAAGTACACACTGAGTAAATCGACGAAAGATGAAATTAATGAAATATAGCAGAAATGAGAGTATTAGGATTGGTGATCACGAAGTAGATGAAGTTAAGGAATTCTGCTACCTGGGCAGCAAAATTAACCAATGACGAACGGAGCAAGGACGACATAAAAGTAGACATGCGCTGACAAGAAAGGCATTCCTGGCCAAGGAAGGTCTACAAGTGTCAATCATATACCTTAATTTGAGGAAGAAACTTCTGACATTGTTCGCTTGGAATAAAATTGCTCTGAGCACTATGGGACTTAAAGTCGGAGATCATCAGTCCCCTAGAACTTAGAACTACTTAAACTTAACTAACCTAAGGACATCACACACATCCATGCCCGAGGCAGGATTCGAACCTGCGACCGTAGCAGTCGCGCGGTTCCGGACTGAAGCGCCTAGAACCGCTCGGCCACCGCGGCCGGCTGTTCGCTTAGAGCACAGCATAGTAGGCAGTGAAACGTGGACTATGGGAAAACTGGAAAAAAATCGAAGCATTTGTGATGTGGTGATACAGAAGAATGTTCAAAATTGTGTGGACCGATAAGGTAAGGAAAGAGGACAACCTCCGGAGACGCGGCGAGAAAAAAAATATGGTAAACACTTGCAAGAAGAAGAAAGAAGATGGTAGCACATCACTTTAGACATCAAGGAATAACTTTCATTGTACTGGAAGGAGCTGTAGAGGGTAAAAACAGTAGAGGAAGACAGAGATTAGCACCATCTAGCAAACAGTTGAAGACGTAGATTTCAAGCGCTACTCTGAGACGAAGAGGTTGGCATAGGAGAGGATTTTGTGGTGGGCTGTATCTTGCACGAGGCAATATACGATTTTCTCACAAATAAACAATATTTACATCTGTTCTATGCACGATAAAACTACCACTAAATCTTTATTTGTACAGAGATTGTGAAAGGTGTTACTGCTACATACAATGACGGAAAAAATCACAACACCGAGAAGGAGTTGTGTGACATAAACGAAAGCTGGTAGGCGTGTTTCTACGTTAGAAATAATAGCTTTCCAAATTTCGCGAGACTCGCTTAACAGTGGGGTAGTAGCGCCAATATGAGGATGCAAGAGAGGTTTGCGTTAAATACGCGTTCTAATGATTGTGAGAGTTACCGCTGAGACTGGACGTGGTGAATCGATGTTCAAGAAAGCCTATAAGGCACCATTACCAACACCTCACTGGGTTGGGACGATGTCGTGTAATAGGGCTACGAGAAGCTGGATGTTTCATCTGCGATACTACAGAACGACTTGGCAGGAATGTAGCCACTGTGCATGATTTCTGGGAGCGGTGGTCCCAAGAAGACCGGCCTCCGGACGGCTACGTGGACTACCGAGTGAGAAGACTGCCGTGTTCGGCGTATGGATGTGGGGCATCGTACTGTGTCTGCAGCGGCAATTTGGCAGCAGTTGGCACCACAATGGCACAACGAACTGTTACAAGTTGGTTACTTCAAGGAGAGCTTCCGACAGACGCCCTGTAGCGTACATCCCAATGATCGCAGATCAGCGCCTTTTGTGACTTCAGTGACTTCTACCGAAAGCTTATTGGAGGGCATGTTGTAAGTCTGTTGTGTTTCGTGATAAAAGCGGGTTCTGCCTCGGTGCCAGAAATGGCCGTATGTTGGTTACAAAGAGGACAGTTAAGGACCTGCAACCAAGTTGCTGCTTGCTACTGCACCTACACCTGGAGGTATGGTCTGTGGTGCGATTTCATGAGACAGCAGAATCACTTTCGAAGCTATCGCACGCACCCTGGAGGTAAATTTATTCGTCAATGTACTGATTCGACCTGTTGTGTTGCCACTCATCAACAGCAGTCCAGGGTGCGTTTTCTAACAGGATAAAACTCACCTACATACAGCTGTTGTAAACCAACATGCTCTATGGAGTGCTGACATGTTGACTTGCCCCGATAAATCACCAGATCTCCAATGGAGCACATGTGGGACATCACCGGACGACGACTCCAGCGTCATCCACAAACAGCATTAACCGCCACAGTACTGACCGACCAAGTGTAACATCATGGAACTCTATTCCACAAAATGATATCTGATACTTATACACCACGATGCATACGGGTTTGCATGTTTGCATTCAACATTCTGGCGGTTATACCGGTTATCAATGTACTAAAATTTCACATTTCCGATAGCTTATTTCGCACATATATTGACCTGTGATCTTGCAATGTTAAACACTTAAATTGGTTACCTCGACAAATGTACTCCTGAAATTAAGTTACTCTACATTAATTAGTTTCTGGTGTTGTGAGTTTCTTCCCGTCATTCTATTTTAATGTAAATCATTGTCATACACAACCAAGTAGCATTCTTCACAGTTTTAAGTTTGTTGCACGCCACATTCATTCTGTTGCAATTTTAGTGGCTCTCATTGTATGTTATTGTCGTCCCCTCACTCTTTTAACCCAGTCTACTTGTGGTCCCAAAAAACAACAGTCTACCACTCTAGCTCATAAAAGACTGCCATGTATCATTGTGAAGCAAACTGAAGGTTTTTTTTTGTTTTTTTTTGTTTTTTTTTTTTGTTTTTTTTTTTTTTTTTTTGCAACGTCCGATCGGTCTCGGAATTAAACCACATTGAAAACTCCGATGAAGCTTATTTGCAGCACTTGTATTGTGCAATGTCTCCAGAATGCCTATCGCTCACCTCAGGTCGCCCTTTTCGCGTCTCAGTGCAAAGTGAGCACGTAAAAGTGCCTAGAAAAATACCGCTTCAAGTCCGTGCTGCTATTCGAGTTCTTCAAACTGAGGTGTTTCACCAGATTTCATACAGTCCCTTAAGGTAACTGTCATACGCGATAGCAATATGTGACAATGGTGAACGAGCTTTGAAGCGACATGTACATATGGTCATGATGCAGTCGGTCAGGGAAGGAAGCGAATATCAGTTGATGATCTTGTTCAGTGAGTGGATCACACAATTCGAGAAAATCTTCTGCAAAGACCAATTCAGAATATGCGAACAGGAATGTAGTCATGAGGTATTGTCCTCCTTCGTAACAATGCTCGACCGTGCACTGCAGCTGCGAAACGACATTCCTGCAGCATTTTCAATGGGAAGTGTTGGATCACCCACAATACAGCCCAGACTTGGCGTCCCATTTTAATCTTTTCGCTCACATAAATCGCTGTCATTGAGGACAAGATTTTGGCACCGACAATGGCATGCAGACCAGTGTAGAGTAATTGTGGAGAGTGCAGGCGGCTGTCTTCTGTGACGAGAGTGTTGGAACGTTGGTTCAACGCTTCGACAAATGTGCAAGCCGGAGTGACAACTATGTGAAAAATAGCCTTGAAGGTGAGCTGAGTGCTGCAAGTGAAACAGTTCTGATTTCACTGTTACATCCATTTCACAATTGACTGGACCGCGAAAAAAATAGTCCACGTATTATTATTATTATTATTATTATTATTATTACAGATTGTGACGTTCTTATCCACTGACTTTACGGCTTGTGATTGCAGTATAACCTGGAAGTTGTACCTATGACCTGGCTTTCAATTACGGCTGCTTGCGAACTACCTGTGGAGTCATGGTAACGATTCTTAACATGGCCACAGGATCGGAACTAACGTGGTGTCGGTCTATAGATGATTTTGCAGCTCGGTGGACCGTAGAAGAAGAAAAACGCAGGCCACATAATCTTGGAACGCTGCATGAAACAAACATCTGAAGCTGGTTCACTGCAACCATAAACGAAGTACACGGAATGCTTTGTTATTAAAAACCTCAAAAGCTGAATAATTTTCGTAATATGATTTAAGAATACGAATTCTCAGCATTGCAATAATCAAACAATCACACAATGCGACTTACCTTACACGCACAGACACTTTAAAACATTCCGTCTGCCCATTTTATATATATCACGTTCTCATAGACGTGACAAACATGTAACGGTTCCACACACTGTGCAATGTCCTCTTTGATTACCGCTGGTCGTAACAGTACTAGCTACTATTTTCTTGCGGTAAATAAACTGAAAATTCGCTGCAAGAAACTAAAAATATTACATTGATTACGGTAGCAACTAGTTTCACATTAAAACCCTCACGTTAATATCGTCACAGTATGTCCGGAGCGTTTCGTAGCACATGCGTTCCAGTTTTCGTTACGTGCCAGGCTTGCCTAAACGAGAGGCGAGGATTTACATTTCTTTACCGCAGGTGCGCCTTACCCATCTTCCACCTGTCATTTTCAAACACCGAACACTTTGTCAACCATATAGCTGGTCAGATCAAAAGATCTATGAACGTATTCGCCAAGAGTAGTAGTATTCTAAAATCCTGTGACCTCATCCCACGTTGTTGTCACAAAAATGAGATACATAAGTGATAATATTTGGATTAAGCCATGTTTTGAAGCAATGGTAGGTCACAGCAAACATGCCAATGAAGATGTGCAAATGAGCCACTGCAGATGGGTTTTCCTTAACGCTTTGCGGTGTAACACTATCACAGCAGAAAAGTGAATGGATGTTCCCAATATTGTCTGCCAAAATATATAGGCAGGGACTCAAAATGATGTTACGTGTGATTTACATATGAAGTCCAGTGCATCCGTCTTGCTTCTCGTAACTGAAATGTATCCAGTTTCCTTACCTCGCGTCTTTTAGGCATTGTCCAGTTGGTTTGCTCTCCGTCGGTTGCGAGCTCTAATGCTTGTACAGTAAACAGTAGATAACAATGTGGCAAGTGGGTAGGTTTAAATGCTTACGTATAACGAGAATCGTAAACTGTTAGGTTGCCAACTAGGTAATTGTGTTTTATTTATGAAACTGCAACATAGTCTACGATTTCTAGAGCCAGTCTATCCTTAATATTCGTAACAAGACTCCGGCTCATTAAACATTAGTTTCCGAATACCGAAAAAATCACACAGTGCTTGGAACAATCTTAGAATCAACATGAATGCTCACAAATATGTTTTCCGAGGCAACTTTAACAATCAGTTCCGTCTTAACGCGGAGTTGCACTTCAGACACTAGCTCGCGCGTTGCCACCTCTAAAAGCGATCGTGGGCTGCCTAGTAAAGTATCTTAATAGTATGGTACTTGTCCTTTCTAGGAGCACTTGTGATTGGTTTGTCCTTTCATGAACACGCTAACTAAAATTTTTAATTAGCATTTCCTGATGAACTGAGAGTTCGCTTATTGGTACCCAACGCTGCAGATGAATCGCCACTCCTCTCTCTCTCTCTCTCTCTCTCTCTCTCCATCTCTCTCTCTCTCTCTCTCTCTCTCTGTGTGTGTGTGTGTGTGAGAGAGAGAGAGAGAGAGAGAGAGAGAGAGAGAGAGAGAGAGAGAGAGAGAGAGTGTGTGTGTGTGTGTGTGTGTGTGCCAGTAATGTATCGCTCTTGCTCGCCAAGCCGTTTTCACGCTATATGACCATCCGCCGCATCGTTTGATGAGTCTGGCTTGTGATCCTGCCTGCTTGGTACCTTGCTATCTTCCAATATTGTTTATTAAAACATAGCAACAAAAATGTAATAAATGTGCGCAGAAATGGGGCATAAGTGCCACAACTACCTGCCACTGCGTCGGTAGGGGATGTTGGGTGTGGGTTGTTTGGTATTCTTCTCGGACAATACTAACTCCTCCTTTACGCAACAGGAGTTTTAGTGTGCTATGAAGAGAATTAGCGAATTATCGGGAGAAACACTTCGCCACCATTGCCGAATAAAACCGTGCAATTGTTGATACATCGGATAGCTTTTAAAGACTTACCCTACTTGTAAAAAGTACTCTGCACTAAAACAGCTACGATTCCGCATTTAGCAATCACAGCCGTAAGTCTACGCTTAAGTTGTTCACTGGAACCAAAAACCACTTGAAGCCACACGCCAGACGTCGCACTGGTACAGACGATGAGATGCACCTTCGTTTTCTGTAATGTGACCTCTGAAGGATTATGAACAATTCGTGTTAAAGTTTCATTCGCATTCAGTGTTTTTGCAAGCTGACATAGTTTCGGTACAATTTGGCAAAATTTGCTTTAAAATTAACCTCTTTTACATTTAATGCATCATCGGTGCTGAACCAGATTTCGTGCAATTCGATAAAAATAATACAGTTTTCACAGTACTCTCCAGCAAATAATAATTATTTGTTTCATCGAATAATTCACTTATGTTGAAATTAGAGTGACGAATGAACGCGATACCAAAATAATAGGGCAACTTTGTAATATTTTTAACACTTCCTGAAATATAATCTTGTAGAAAAATGTATTGTTACATTAAATTTCTACATAATCGAATTTTATAATCTTTTCTATTAATTTTGATAGTAATATAGCTTTTATTTGCAATGAGGTATTCAAAATATGGAATATTAACTGTCACAAAGCTACCTCCGAACTTAGGACAGCATTATGACAAGACGTCTCACACAGGGTCAGACACCTGTCAGAAAGATGGGCTGAAACTGTGTTTGTTTGTGATACATAATTAAAACTTCATTACAATTTGCTCGGTTTTATGAGTTTTTTCTCAGAAATATCTGTCTCACAAAGATTACCAATTTGTTGATATACAATTTTGCAGCCTCCACGTCCCGTGAACCATGGACATGGACATTGCCGTTGTTGGGGAGGCTTGCGTGCCTCATCAGAGATACACATAGCCGTATCGTAGGTTCAACTACAACGAAGGGGTAACTGTTGGAAGGCCAGTCAAAAGTGTGGTCCCTGAAGAGCGGCAGCAGTCTTTTCAGTAGCAGCAGGGGCAACAGTCTGGAAGATTGACTGGTCTGGCCCTGTAACGCAAGAGCGTTAACCAAAACGGCCTAGCTGTGCTGGTACTGCGAACTGCTGAGAGCCAGGGGACACTACAGCCGCAATTTTTCCTGAGGGCATGCAGATGTACTGTATGGGTAAATAATGATGGCGTCCTCTTGGGTAAAATATTCCGTCGGTAAAATGGTCCCCCATTCGGATCTCCGGGCGGGAACTACCCAGGAGGACGTCGTTATCAGGAGAAAGAAAACTGGCGTTCTGCGCATCGGAGCGTGGAATGCCAGATCCCTTAATCTACCAGGTAGGTTAGGAAATTTAAAAAGGGAAATGGATAAGTTAAATTTAGATATAGTGGGAAATAGTGAATTTCGGTGGCAGGAGGGACAAGACTTCCGGTCTGGTGAATACAGTGTTATAAATACAAGCTCATTCAGGGATAATGCAGGATTAGGCTTAATAATGAATAAAAGGAGTAGAGGTAAGCTTCTACGAACAGGATAGTGGACGCATTACTGTATCCAAGATAGACAAGAAGCCCACGCCTAACACAGTCGTACAAGTAAATATGCCAACTAACTCCACAAATGACGAAGACGTTGAAGAAATGTATGATGTGATAAATTAAATTATTCAGATAGTGAAGGCAGACGAAAAATTAATAGTCATGGAGGACTGGAATTCGACAGTAGGAAAAGGAAAAGGAGGAAAAGTAATAGGTGACTGTGGAATGGGGGTAAGGAATGAAAGAGGAAGCATGCTGGTAGTATTTTGCACAGAACATAAGTTAATCATAACTAACACTTGGTTTAAGAACCATGAAAGAACATTGTATATGTGGAAGAGACTTGGAGACACTGGCAGGTTTCAGATAGATTATATAATGGTAAGACAGAGATTTGGGACCGCGATTTTAAATTGTAAGACTGATTATGAACTACAGGTTAAAACTTAGGAAACTGCAAAGCGTCGGGAAGATGTGAACTGGATAAACTGAAAGAACCAGAGATTGTAGAGAGTTTCAGAGAGATCATTAAGCAACGTTTGGCAAGAACGGGGAAAAGAAATACAATAGAAGAAGAATGGGTAGCTTAGAGAGATGAAATAGTGATGGCTGCAGAGGACCGAGCAGGTAAAAAGACGAGGGCTAGTAGAGATCCTTGGGAAACAGAAGAGATATCGAATTTAATTGATGAAAGGAGAAAATATAAAAATGCAGTGAATGAAGCAGGCAAAAAGGAATACAGACGTCTCAAGCGTGAGATCGACAGGAATTGCAAAATGGCTTAGCAGTGATGACTAGAGGACAAAGGTAAGGATGTAGAGGTATATATCACCAGGTGTAAGGTAGATACTGCCTACAGAAAAATTAAAGAGACCTTTGGAGAAAAGAGAACCACTTGTATGAATATCAAGAGCTCAGATGAAAAAACAACTAACTGAGCAAAGAAGGGAAGGCAGAAAGGTGGAAGCAGTATGACAAGACGTCTCACACAGGGTCAGACACCTGTCAGAAAGATGGGCTGAAACTGTATTTGTTTGTGATACATAATTAAAACTTCATTACAATTTGCTCGGTTTTATGAGTTTTTTCTCAGAAATATCTGTCTCACAAAGATTACCAATTTGTTGATATACAATTTTGCAGCCTCCACGCCCCGTGAACCATGGACATGGACATTGCCGTTGTTGGGGAGGCTTGCGTGCCTCATCAGAGATACACATAGCCGTATCGTAGGTTCAACTACAACGAAGGGGTAACTGTTGGAAGGCCAGTCAAAAGTGTGGTCCCTGAAGAGCGGCAGCAGTCTCTTCAGTAGTAGCAGGGGCAACAGTCTGGAAGATTGACTGGTCTGGCCCTGTAACGCAAGAGCCGGCCGCGGTGGTCTCGCGGTTCTAGGCGCACAGTCCGGAACCGCGCGACTGCTACGGTCGCAGGTTCGAATCCTGCCTCGGGCATGGGTGTGTGTGATGACCTTAGGTTAGTTAGGTTTAAGTAGTTCTAAGTTCTAGGAGCTTATGACCTAAGATGTTGAGTCCCATAGTGCTCAGAGCCATTTGAACCATTTTTTTGTAACGCAAGAGCGTTAACCAATACGGCCTTGGTGTGCTGGTACTGCGAACTGCTGAGAGCCAGGGGACACTACAGCCGCAATTTTTCCTGAGGGCATGCAGATGTACTGTATGGGTAAATAATGATGGCGTCCTCTTGGGTAAAATATTCCGTCTACACAAGGGCGATGTAACTGAGGGCAATATTATGGAGATGGAAGAGGACGTAGATGAAGATGAAATGGGAGATATGATACTGCATGAAGAGTTTGACAAAGCATTTAAAGCCCTAAGTCGAAACAAGCGCCCTAGAGTAGACAACATTCCATTATAACTATTGATTGCCTTTGGAGAACCAGCCTTGACGAAACTCTACCATCTGGTGAGCAAGATGTATGTGACAGGCGAAATATCCTCAGACATCAAGAAGAATGTAATAATTCCAATCTCAAAGGAATCAAGTGTTGACAGGTGTGGAAGTTACCAAACTTTTATTTTAATAAGTCACGGATGCAAAATACTGACTCGAATTCTTTACAGACGACTGGAAAAACTGGTAGAAGCCGACATTGGTTAAGACCAGTTTGGATTCTGTAGAAATGCGACTTATGTTAGATTAAGGAAAGGAAAACCTACGCCGGCTGGAGTGGCCGAGCGCTTCTAGGCGCTACAGTGCAGAGCCTTGCGACCGCTACGGTCGCAGGTTCGAATCCTGCGTCGGGCATGGATGTGTGTGATGTCCTTAGGTTAGTTAGGTTTAATTAGTTATAAGTTCTAGGGGACTGATGACTCAGAAGTTAAGTGCCATAGTCCTCAGAGCCATTTGAATCATTTTGAAAATATACGTTTCTAGCATTTGTAGATTTAGAGAAAGCTTTTGGCAATGTTGAACGAATACTCTCTTTCAAATTCTGAAGACGGCACGAGTCAAATACAGGGAGCGAAAGGCTATTTGCAATTTGCACAGAAACCAGATGGAAGTTACAAGAGTCAAGGGACGTGAAAGGGAAGCAGTGGTTGGGAAGGGAGTGAGACAGGATTGTAGCCTATCCCTGATGTTATTCAATCGGTATACGGAGCAAGCAGTGAAAGAAAGAAAAGAGAAATTCGAAGTAGGAATTAAAATCCATGGAGAAGAAATAAAAACTCTGAGGATTGCATATGACATTGTAATTTTGTCAGAGACAGCAAAGGACCTGGAACAGTAGCTGAACGCAATGGACAGTGTCTTTAAAGAAGGATGTAAGATGAACATCAACAAAATCAGAACGAGGATAATGGAATGTAGTCGAATTAAATCAGGTGATACTGAGGGAATTAGGAAATGAGCCACTTAAAGTAGTAGATGAGTTTTGCTATTTGGGCACCAAAATAACTGATGATGGTGGAAGAAGAGAGGATATGAAGTGTATACTGGCAATGGAAAGAGATAGAAGTGTCGGGCAGTCTTTTCTGGAAGTATTCGTATGGAGTGTATCCCTTTACGGAAGTGGAACGTGTACGATAACTAGTCCACACAAGAAGAGAATGTAAGCTTTCGAAATGTGGTGCTACAGAAGAAGGCTGAAGATTTGATGGGATGACCACGTAACTAATGTGGAGGTACTGAACAGAATCGGAGAGAAGAAACATTTGTGGTAAAACTTGACTAGAAGGAGGGATCGGTTGATAGGACATGTTCTGAGGCACCGAGGGATCATCAATTTAGTACTGAAAGGCAGTGTGGAGGTTAAAAATCTTGGAAGGAGCCCAAGAGATGAATACACTAAGCAAATTAAGAAGGATGTAGATTGGAGTACATTCTTGGACATGAAGAAGCTTCCACAGGATAGAGTGACATGGAGCTGTATCAAACCAGTCTCTGGACCGAAGACCACAACATCAACAACAACAACACTTTTGTACTTTCCTTAAAATTAAAAGAAATGATACAAAATAGCTAGTTGCCATATCAAAGGTAATCAGATAAAACTTTTAAAAATTTATTTGTTCATCCGTTCAATGAAACCGTATGAGAAAAAATCAAGTCACAAAAATAGCATTTAACACAAAATCCTATATGTAAGATAATTTAATGAAAATGTTGGACACTTACTTACAAGGTCAGAGTACGAGAAATAAGAAAGTCATGACACGTGTAATACGATAGTTAAGGCAGTTGTATGTTATATTTATAAACAAAGCTATAATGCGAAATTAAACTAGCTATCTCTTACTAAAACATTCAAAAATGTCGCTGACCTCATTAATGAGACTTGTATACTAGTACACTACTGCATAAAGACAAGTTGTTGTTTGAAGATGTTACCAAGAGTCTCGAGAAATACATGACCGATATACTTCAAATTTTACATCTCCATCCAATAAACATTCAGAAGGACATAATCTACATATTTTTTAAAAAATACAAGTGGTTTACACTGGTGTACATAAATTATGTTCCAGTTTCAAAACTCTGTAGAAACAGAATGAGAGGTAACGCTGGTGGGAACTTTTTAAATGACTGATTGTGTTGGGATAATTTTAGTGTTCAAACAACATTAATTTAAAAAAAACATACATAAATTATTCTAAACAAGTTATTGATTGAATAGCATAAACAATAAACAAGTGGTTTAAGACTACACTGGATAAGGATCCTGTGTTGGCAAAGACAGTTTAACTCTGGCCCTAAGAAATGTGGATAACGCAGTCTGAATTGATGTGACGCTGAGCAGACTTTGTTTGATCAAATTTACTGAACTTTCTCTATATAGACGCAGCTGACAGCAAGTGGCGATTGAGATCTATACGCCCTGACAACGCCGGAGCGGCAGTAAGTTAACCTGTCTGCTTCGTGTGGCGATGTAAATTGCAGCTGGTGAGATGTGTGCGGTCGAGGTGATATATGGAGGGGGCACCTGTAAATCGATCGCGGCTACAGAAGAAATGCAAAAATCTCACGGTCTAGCGATCAAGCAGACATATGTTAATGTACTCACAGTACATTTCAATGAGTGACACAGCCGTTCGCTAGTTGTACCTAGGACCAATTTGGCTCACTTATATGACAGAGCGCACAAGAATGCCAAACGTCAAGACTGGTAAACCAAAAAGGAATTAGTGTGCCCTCGGCAAACGAGCAGTCTGAATCGTTTGAAGTCACACTGTTGGTATAGTAAGAACTTCACCACAGGTTCCGCAGTCTAAACTACTCGCGAGTCAAGTCAGTCTCAGGACAGGTCCCATGTACCAACCACACATGCCATAGCCTCGACTATATGTGCTTTTAGACCGAAGTCCAGAACCTGTGTGCTTCACAACTTTCCAGAAAAACTTCCGTTTTCCTACAAAGTGTACGAACGATACCACCTTCACTCCGTCTTGAGCCAATCAGAGGGCTCTAAAGGCGCTAAATCTCCCCTTCCACACGACAGCACAACCTTATGTCGAACCAGAGCAAGAGTTAAGAAACCTGCATCTCTAAAAAAAAAAAAAAAAAAAAAAAAAAAAAAAAAAAAATTAAAAAAAAACTGCCAATTACTTGCTTTTCTCCAAAATTGTGTCACTTCCCATGACAACAAAGGAACACATACAATCTTATTGATCTATATCTATATTACCTGTGCCTTTGTGCTTGTTAGTACTAGCTCCAAGGTGTAATAAACATTCTGTCTCCAAACGTTTCTCAGATGCCGGATTTTTTCTTATACAACTGAGGTGGCCAGGAAGTGGTTCACTGGCCTATTTGCACTATCGACAAACAAGAAAACAGGTGAATTTTTACTATGCATAGCTCTGCACATGATGCCCAGTTTACAACTCCACTGTGTACACACGTTCCATCAGACCGTAGCCCCTAGCCCACGCTCCCAATGGCGCCGCACCAGGTATCATGGCATTGTTCTGCTGGAGACCTGTTCTGACAATGGGTTGCCTGTCTGCCCTGTACAGCTGTGGGCCCGTCTGGCAAGATGTACTAAGGGATGGGCTTGCCGCCAATTACTCTGAAGTCCAAACATGCCATTTGTACAAGCTAAGAACCATAAAAATACCTCATGCTTTTAGCGCCCTACCAGGCTCCATCAGCATCTGCTCAGGCCATTAACTTTCTACTCTCGCTCAATGTGTGTCAGGTTGTAACAAAATCTTTAATAATTTCCCATATACGAAAAACAGGTGAGAGAGTAGCTTGTCCTCTCTCAAGTACGACTACTCAGAACGACGTCATATTTGCACACCGTATTATGGAAGCAAGTGGAAACGTCATGGGAAAAAAACTACGAGAATTTCAGCAATAGATGGCTCTGGAAGCGTCAGAATATGCACACCACCAGGTGCACTGCTCACTGCAGTTCCTGAGTTTGCGTCCGAGGCACCCAACATAACTTTCTCCAGGAAGGCACACAAGCTGCTGATAAAGCTCTTTTACAAGAATGGTCGCTGTACTCCAGTAGCCCTGAAGAAGTTCCAGACACTCGAGGCAATGAGAAAAGACATAAGTCAGATGTCTACTAATAATCTGGAGGAAACGATTACAAAATTTGAAAAGACTGGTTCATCAGACATGCAGTGTCACAGAGGAAGAAAAGCAGTTGATCCGACCTCTGTCAAAGGTGTGGCCACAGCAATGCAGGAGGGATGGAGCAGTAGTGAGCAAATATGCAGTCCACAGGGAACTGCCCAAACGATTTTCTGGAGTTGCTTCCGGCCGACCTGCCAGCAAGACAAACGTTCGGTCTGGGATTTCTTGCTCGCATGGCAGTGGACAGTTGATGGCCATGAATCATTCCGAGGACAGACAAAGCTAATTCCCATCTCCTAGGGCATGTGAACATGCAGAACTGCAGAAGAAAGGCAACGGAAAATCCGCAAGCACATCAACAAGTACCATTTCATTATGCGAAGTGATTGTGTGGTGTGGGTTTGCTGCATCATTTATCGTAGGACCACATTTTTTTCCCTGAGGAGATGAGTTCTGCGGGTTCTGTTACCTGTAGCGTCACTGGTAAACGTTATGACAGTCCTTCGCGCATCAACATCATTCCAAACCTCAACCGCGTGGATGTGTGGGTAGGGTCACTTTCATGCAACATGATTCTCCTTCGTTCATTGCAAAGCAAGTGAAGCGGCTGCTCCAGAGGCATTACTGAAACGCTAAAATTCTGGCCGTCCAGATTACCTGATTTTAATTGGTATGACTACTGGCTGAGGGGTTATCTCAAAGATGGTGTGTTCAGCGATCGAATTATGATCGTATCTATATTGAAGGCAAGCATTGTGCAACTGTTGTGGAACATGCTGTTTCTGGATTTCAGATTGGATCAGAAAAGGGTCGGTAATATATTTAACATGTCTTGCACCAGGCGCACCACAATTAAAAACGAATGAGTTTGTTGTTTATGCGGATTCGGCCTCAAGACAATTGAAATCAGTTTTTCCCATCCGATGTGGTACGAGTTTGCTATGGCGAATGGGCTTACCTAACTAATATGCATCAACTGTTGTTGCCAAACTTGTGCAGTCGTTCAAATTGGATAGTCCATATGGCGTGACGTGCAATGCCAACCATAGCCGTCTTGTTTATGTTCATCTTCCATTTGTAGCCGCCCACATTTATACAGAGCTATCTATCGGCAAAATTTTCGTTAACTTTTTTCCGACGTTTCCCCCTGCGTCAATACGATACAGTAAAAATTTGACGCCACTCTAGTCTGTGGTTCTCTTTCTACAGGGTTTAAAAACTGGAGTTTCAATTATAGACGCCCTGTTTATAATACATAAGTGCTATAGGCTATGTATTTTGTTAAACGACAATTTACAAGTTTTCGACTAAAATCGACTGCGTGAAAGAAAATGATGTGGTGTGCAGTGCTGTGAAAAATGCGAATTTGTATTCTTTCACGGAGTTAGTTTTAGCTATGATAGTATGCCAATTAAACTATTAAACAAATTGTTTCTGCCATATGTATTCTTTCTCAGTATATATAATTTTAACAACGATTGTATCACAATTTTAAACAACAATTTTATGCACGTCAATGTGCTGTTTTTTTTTTTTTTTCCTCCCTGTAGATTTGAAAAAAAAGCTTATCGGTTAATGATTACAATACCGCTACGGGATCTGAATCGTCTGAAACTTTCGAATCCTACCCGTATCCAGATTAAGAAGTATACGAAATTTTGCTATTCAAGCTACTATCTCCACAGATCCAGCAGATAGGGAAGTCTCTCTTACACCCCATATAACAATGGTCACAGCCGATTTACCTGTTCATTTTAAGTGACTTCAGTTCCCAGCAAGGTTTTGTTTTCATAATAATGAACAAGGCTCGTGGTTAGAGAGAGGAGAGAGGAGGTGATGGACTAAAAGGGGGAGGGGGAGTAAATTGACATACAGAGGTGGTCCAAAGTGATGGACAGAGGGGAGGAGAAGATGGAGACAGAGAAGGAGACAGAGGAGGAGGAGGAGATATACTGAGGGGGTGGAGGGTGTGGTAAACAGAGAGAGGTAGGTATGTAGGACTGTATATGCAATTCCCATGCTTGTTTAGCAACTGCAAAGGAATGCCAGGTTCGGTAGTTTTCTCGAGTGTCAATAGTCACTTACGCGTGTTATCGCAAAGTAGCCACTATAATCCACGGAAGTAACATATAACCCATTCATATGAACTTACCTTCAGTTAGTTAAATCTTCAAATTCTATTGGCTATACTAGAAAGCGTCCAAGAAATTCACAAACACTTTTTTCTACCAGCAAAAACGTTAGCTTTGTGAGCAGCTGGATTGTAATTAATTTGCTTGTAGCTTCGAAAATTATATAAATGAGCATGCAAGAACATTCTGGAGCAGAGCTATATGTTGAATGCTGACCCGAATTACAGTATCTAAGAATAAAGCGCTACAGAGTGCTGTTGTTATTCAGTAATATGTAAGCAACTATACTACCCCATTTTACTGTAGCTGGAGCGCTGAGGAGAAAGAAAACACCTGCCATGTTTCATATCAGCGCACACTCCACTGCAGAGTGAAAATCTCATTCTGGAACCTGCCATACAGGTTAGACTGCGTTCCTTTCTCTTTTTTGTGATTGTTGACCGATGTAGAATATTAGCATCTCCGCTCGTTGATCTTCCAAATTCGTGAAACATTAACGCCGTATCCTAAATTCGCATGTGTTTATACTGACAAGAAGCGGAAGTCACGTGTTACTGATCTTAGACGTTTAAACCCTGGAACTTATGCATTATGAATAATTTCAGACTTTTATATATGAGCTTGTCAGAAAGGTTACTTAATTTTGCTATTTTCATTCACTTCTTTCTTGTGACCCTACACTGGAGTAACTCGTCGTTGAGGAAAAATGTGTGGGTTTCACGGAAGAATATAATAAGGAAATGTGGTGTCCACCTTAGAGCCTTTACAATCCGTTAAACATTTGAGCATACTGGCTACATTCTCACAGTACATTTACTCCAACGATGTTGGGTTGCCAACAGTCATCACTAGTAGTTTGAAATACACAGACAACATATTCACAAATATAAAACCACAAGAAGAAGGAGAAATTATTTACACTACTCACCACTCAGCCTTAGAGTGGCACAAGAAGGAGTGAGATATTCAACTCATAAAAATCTTTGAACACGTATCCAGTGATGTAAAGGGTTTAGCATACTACAAAATTAACCCGCGAGAGGTCGTAATTACGATCCACTGTTCACGGTAATAATTACGTAAACAATATAGAGAAACACATTACAAGGAGAGGTATATTTCAGCAAAATTATTACCATTTATTTCTAAATTATATTCTCCACTTGCAAGGCAATCTCATTGGTTTCTGTAGCAATGAAAACAAAAGTCACTAAAATTTTGATTCTAAGATTACCGACGCCCACTTAATTACTAATAAACGAAAATGTAAAACATGTTCTATAGTTGGCTGCAGTGTGAACAATCTTTATTTAAATAGTGCGATTAATTAATTACGACAGCTTGTCAATTTCCAAATTATTTTTTCTTTACACATGAAAAGCAGACCTCATCTACCACCATTACATCTGGAATGGATCCACATCACGAACGATACAACCTCACATGTCACATTGGTAGCTCAAAATGACATGTGACGCTGTAACTTACGTAATGGGAATCCATTCTCAATGTAATGATGATACATGTCATCTGCTTGGTCTAGGAAAAGAAAAAAAAGGTTGACAGTTACAATATGTATTACGTAGTAACACACTGGCACTTGAAAATGACATCTTGTCGAAATTCGGTAATCGAATGATTTAAACAAATATCGTCTACATTACAGACTACTGTGGACCACATTTTTTTTTTTTTTAAGAAATCAGTGTTCATTTATCAGTTTTCTGTAATCCTCAGCGTGCTCAGAGGTCTTCTTCATTCTAACATAGAAGTCACCGAAACCTCGTGTCAAACGGGCTTCTGAAGTTGGCCACCATTTAATATTTATAGCTTGTTTAGGTTCATTTGTTTTCCTTCTGTTAAAAGCTTCGAGGCTTCATTTCTTCAACAGTATGTTAACATACAGAATCTCGGTACAGTAGATCCCACAAATATTACATAATTCCAGAACCCAATATGATATTCTAAGATGCAGTTCAGTTCACGAGTTCATTGTATTTAGGGTGTAAAATCATATATCTACTCACAAATCACTACATTCATTATCATAAGGGTTTTCACATTCGTTGGATACGTCAGTCAATATCTCTCTAAGCAATATAAAGAAGTTGATGACGGAAGTATTCATGTCTTCGTAAGTATTGCAAAAACTTATTGATACGGCAGGATTAGCAGCAACATAGGCTGACTAATGGAAGCGGTTGGGAATTTTAGCGGTACATACTTTTCTTCTTAAACACACAACCTACTGGTAACATAAATACAACAAAAATTCTAAACAACCAAATCTATTAAAAAATACATAGTAATCATACAGCCCAACAGACAGCCTCTTAAATGATTTCACAATCCGTACAGCAGCCATTAGTGACAATTAAATACGCCTATGATTCAAAGAACAACAGAAGTCTTCTTATTACATAATTAATTAATAAATGTAAGAAAGCCATCTTAGAGAAAATGCAGTGAGTAATACACAACTTCTGAATGACGGTGAATATATATAATTCCGTTATAGTAATCAATGTTTTCTTATTGAACAGACAATGAACAAAACAAAATCTTAAGAGAAAAAAGCCAGTAGTTAAGATACAGAAACGCAGCAGATTAAGTTGCACTTAGATGCTCGAACGCACAATGCACAGCATAACTGCGCTCCAGTTTTTCGGCTCACGTCCAACAAATTAGCAGTGAAATGAAAATCTAAATTAATAACCATCACTACTAGATTAATTTAACTAAATACATTTTTTCTTAGAGTATAAATGCACCATCAAATTACGATAATAACTTGTTAAAATGGTTCAAATGGCTCTGTGCACCATGGGACTTAACATCGGAGGTCATCAGTCCCCTAGAACATAGAACTACTTAAACCTAACCTAAGGACATTACACACATCCATGCCCGAGGCAGGATTCGAACCTGCGACCGTAGCGGTCGCGCGGTTTCAGACAGCAGCGCCTAGAACCACCCGGTCACTCCGGCAGGCGGTGGTCAGTAGAAAATTTCCTTATTACCCTAGTATTTCTTATTTCCAAATATTAACTACTGACAGCTTTAACGGTGCCGATACTATGATACTAAAAATTAGTTTTAGTAATTAATACATGTTAATACAGCTATTTGAGATCGTAAACCTCGATCTAAAGATATGCATCCTTTAATAACCGCTATAACCACTCGTGTGCTGTTCAGGGATAGAAAAGAAAACTTTTCTTTATTGGTACCACGAAAAATGTATCTCTTCAAAGAGAAATTCTAAGGAATAGCTTCATCAGCCACTGTGCTCTGAAGAGTGATGCCAACCATTTTCTCCGAATTTTGCGACATATTTTGTGGATTTTTTTACATTTATAACTTTTATTTCATGTTAACCAACGTCAGAAGTTATATAGTTCGGTACTGAAATATCATTCGATCGATTTTGTTGGCCTAGCATCGAAATCAAGATCCTCACGACCTCCACTGTGTTTGTTTGTAATCATCTCAGTCATACCTCTGGGTGGGGAGCAAAATTTCAGTTGCTGCAGACCGCACTGCATAAATCACTTGCGTCCGATATAAGGGGTTATTTACGGCGTTGCAATACCAGCGGGGTTTTTTCCTCTGTGAATGGAGTAGAGCAGCCAGAGGCAGATAGTTGGCCGCGCTTTGTCCGCCGACCTTCCTTTCCCCACCCCTCACCACCCACTCCTCCTCTCCGCCCCACCCCCACCCACCAACCTCTCCGCCCCTGCGCTCACCGACCTCACAGGCACCCAGAGACATCGCGACGCCGCGCCGGAAATAGTCGGTTCCGCGTGCGACTTCAAAGGGCGGGCCTAACTGCGTCAGCGGTGACCTCGCCTACACTCAGCGCCTCGCCCCCTGTCGCCAAAGACCTTATGTGGCCTAAAGAAGGGCCAGTTTATACTGTACTCCCCCAATGACTCAAGTCTGGATCCTACTTATGACAGAACCTTGTAGGTAAAGCAAGAGATGAGAAAAGACGATTAAGTTAAAAAAAAAGAAATAAGCACTATTTTCGGTTTTATGCCGTTCTGTATTACTTCCCATTTTGTATTAAATTTTCATATCTACACATGCAACGTTATCACTAAACTGTTTTTTCTACTGTAATTTATCTCTGTCCTTATAAAATATGCTGTCTTCCCTTACAAAATTTATTTTTGCAGATACATTAAAATATACTGAAAGGAGGTACTATTTACTTGCAAAAATGTAAATTTCTGCGGAAAACTTAAAATTTTATTGCACTTTTGGCCGTCGAGATTTTAGGCGTCATTTTCTAGTAACAAATTTACGTTCCTGTCAGATTCAGACCGTTTAGTACATAGTATATGACACACAGACACAAGTGTAAGTATCTTTGTCGTATAAATGGCTACCAATGCTGGGAGCTTAATTTCCAAAAAGAGTATCCTACATACATCTCGCGAAAAGATTGTGATGATGAAATTAGAGAAATTCGAGCCCAAACGGCAGCCCACTGGTGATCGTTTTTCTGGTGGATCGTTAGCGACTGGATCAATAATCGGGGGAAGTGAACACGTGTCACAAGGTACCCTCCAGGGCAACTTTCGGAGTGTAGATGTAGATGTAGCTACGTCGATATTTGGTACGTATCTCCGCCATTAATCGAATCCATCGTCGCCGGCCAGTGTGGCCGAGCGGTTATAGGTGATTCAGTCTGGAACCGCGAGACCACTACGGTCGCAGGTTCTAATCCTGCCTCGGGCATGGCTGTGTGTGATGTTCTTAGGTTAGTTAGGTTTAAGTAGTTCTAAGTTCTAGGGGACTGATGATGTTAAAACCCATAGTGCTCAGAGCCATTTGAACCATTTTTGAATCCATCGTGAAAGATGGACTCAGCCAACTCTGTTATAGTTAGTCGCAACCGTCAAATGACTAACCAGCATTCAACCAAAGCGGATACAACCAAATCCTCCGTCAAGAAAAACGGACATTTAGAGGACAGAGAATAACACTGCAGTACATGTTCACAGTGCAAGCCTTGGACGCATTGCCTGTTATTGCAGAGAGAAAAGGTAGTGTTCAAAGACGGATAACCGTAAGGCCACCCACTACAACAGCCCTATTCGTGCCAGTCAAATGCACTCAATTATAGTGGACCTGTGGGGCAAATATCATCGCCATTCCTTGGACGATGTCGTTCCCCAGGACACCGTAGCCATTTCCCATCACCGCTCGCCTAGCCGCCGAATTCAAAGAAACTAAGCGAGGTGACCGTTTATGAGCGTGAGGCACCGCAGATGAAAATCCTCCATGGACGAGAGTCGCCAGAGATATCAGGAAATCTCATGGACGTCATCGTCATTTGGTAATCTGTGCGAGAACTTTTTGACTCAGGGGATTCTTTTTCTGTAATTTCAGATGTTTATCGTCGTCAGCTAAAGATGACTGTTGTTGTTGTGGTCTTCAGTCCTGAGATTGGTTTGATGCAGCTCTCCATGCTACCCTATCCTGTGCAAGTTTCTTCATCTCCCAGTACCCACTGCAACCAACAACCTTCTGAATCTGCTTAGTGTATTCATCTCTTGGTCTCCTTCTACGATTTTTACCCTCCACGCTGCCCTCCAATGTTAAATTTGTGATCCCTTGATGCCTCAGAACATGTCCACCAACCGGTCCCTGCTTCTAGTCAAGTTGTGCCACAAACTCCTCTTCTCCCCAATTCTATTCAATACCTCCTCATTAGTTATGAGATCTACCCATCTAATCTTCAGCATTCTTTTGTAGCACCAAATTTCGAAAGCTTCTATTCTCTTCAAGTATAAACTATTTATTGTCCATGTTTCACTTCCATACATGGCTACACTCCATACAAATACTTTCAGAAACGACTTCCTGACACTTAAATCTACACTCGATGTTAACAAAGTTCTCTTCTTCAGAAACACTTTCCTTGCCATTCCCAGTCTCCAGTTTATATCCTCTCTACTTCGACCATCATCAGTTATTTTGCTCCCCAGGTAGCAAAACTTCTTTACTACTTTAAGTGTCTCATTTCCTAATCTAATTCCCTCAGCATCACCCGACTTAATTCGACTACATTCCATTATCCTCGTTTTCCTTTTGTTAATGTTCATCTTATATCCTCCTTTCAAGACACTGTCCATTCCATTCAACTGCTCTTCCAAGTCCTTTGCTGTCTCTGACAGAATTACAATGTCATCGGCGAACCTCAAAGTTTTTATTTCTTCTCCATGAATTTTAATACCTACTTCGACTTTTTCTTTTGTTTCCTTAACTGCTTGCTCAATATACAGATTGAATAACATTGGGGAGAGGCTACAACCCTGCCTCACTCCCTTCCCAACTACTGCTTCCCTTTCATGCCCCTCGACTCTTATAACTGCCATCTGGTTTCGGTACAAATTGTAAATAGCCTTTCGCTCCCTGTATTTTACCCCTGCCACCTTTAGAATTTGAAAGAGAGTATTCCAGTCAACATTGTCAAAAGCTTTCTCTAAGTCTCGAAATGCTAGAAACGTAGATTTGCCTTTCCTTAATCTTTCTTCTAAGATAAGTCGTAAGGTCAGTATAGCCTCACGTGTTCCAATATTTCTACGGAATCCAAACTGATCTTCACCGAGGCCGGCTTCTACCAGTTTTCCCATTCGTCTGTAAAGAATTCGCGTTAGTATTTTGCAGCTGTGACTTATTAAACTGATAGTTCGGTAATTTTCACATCTGTCAACACCTACTTTCTTTGGGATTGGAATTATTATATTCTTCTTGAAGTCTGAGTGTATTTCGCCTGTCTCATACATCTTGCTCACCAGATGGTAGAGTTTTCTCAGGACTGGCTCTCCCAAGGCCGTCAGTAGTTCTAATGGAATGTTGTCTGCTCCCGGGGCCTTGTTTCGGCTCAGGTCTTTCAGTGCTCTGTCAAATTCTTCATGCAGTATCGTATCTCCCAGTTCATCTTCATCTAGATTCTCTTCCATTTCTATAATATTGTCCACAAGTACATCGCCCTTGTATAGACCCTCTATATACTCCTTCCACCTTTCTGCTTTCCTTTCTTTGGTTGGGACTGGGTTTCCATCTGAGCTCTTGATAATCATACAAGTGGTTCTTTTTTCCCCAAAGGTCTCTTCAATTTTCCTGTAAACAGTATCTATCTTACCCCTAGTGAGATAACCCTCTACATCCTTACATTTGTCCTCTAGCCATCCCTGCTTAGCCATTTTGCACTTCCTGTCGATCTCATTTTTGAGACGTTTATATTCCTTTTTGCCTGCTTCACTTACTGAATTTTTGTATTTTCTGCTTTCATCAATTAAATTCAGTATCTCTTCTGCTACCCAAGGATTTCTACTAGCCCTCGTCTTTTTACCTACTTGATCCTCTGCTGCCTTCATTATTTCATTCCTCAAAGCTGCCCATTCTTCTTCTACTGTATTTCTTTCCCCCATTCCTGTCAATTGTTGCCTTATGCTCTCCCAGAAACTCTGCACAACCTCTGGTTTAGTCAGTTTATCCAGGTCTCATCTCCTTAAATTCCCACCTTTTTGCAGTTTCTTCAATTTTAATCTGCAGTTCATAACCAATAGATTGTGGTCAGAGTCCACATCTGCCCCTGGAAATGTCTTACAATTTAAAACCTGGTTCCTAAATCTCTGTCTTACCATTATATAATCTGTCTGATACCTTTTAGTATCTCCAGGGTTCTTCCATGTATATAATCTTCTTTTCTGATTCCTGAACCAAGTGTTAGCTATGATTATGTTACGCTCTGTGCAAAATTCTAACGGGCGCCTTCCTCTTTCATTTCTTACCCCCAGTCCATATTCACCTACTATGTTTCCTTCTCTCCCTTTTCCTAAGATCGAATTCCAGTCCACCATCACTATTAAATTTTCGTCTCCCTTCACTATCTGAATAATTTATTTGATTTCATCATACATTTCTTCAATTTCTTCGTCATCTGCAGAGCTAGTTGGCATATAAACTTGTACTACTGTAGTAGGCGTGGGCTTCGTGTCTATCTTGACCACAATAATGCGTTCACTATGCTGTTTGTAGTAGCTTACCCGCACTCCTATTTTTTTTATTCTTTATTAAATCTACTCCTGCATTACCCCTATTTGATTTTGTATTTATAACTCTGTATTCACCTGACCAAAAGTCTTGTTCCTCCTGCCACCGAACTTCACTAATTCCCAATATATCTAATTTTAACCTATCCATTTCCCTTTCTAAATTTCCTAACCTACCCGCTCGATTAAGGGATCTGACATTCCACGCTCCGATCCGTAGAACGCCAGTTTTCTTTCTCCTGATAACAACGTCCTCTTGAGCAGTCCCCGCCCGGAGATCCAAATGGGGGACTATTTTACCTCCGGGATATTTTACCCAAGAGGACGCCATCATCATTTAACCATACAGCAAAGCTGCATGCCCTCGGATGTAGTTTCCCCTTGCTTTCAGCCGTTCGCAGTACCAGCACAGCAAGGCCGTTTTGGTTAGTGTTACAAGGCCAGATCAGTCAATCATGCAGACCGTTGCCCCTGCAACTACTGAAAAGGCTGCTGCCCCTCTTCAGGAACCACACGTTAGTCTGGCCACTGAACAGATACCCCTCCGTTGTGGTTGCACCTACGGTAGGGCAATCTGTATCGCTGAGGCACGCAAGCCTCCCCACCAGCGGCAAGGTCCTTGGTTCATTGGGGTTGGAGGGGAGGGAACAAGACTATGTTTCTTAATAAAAAGGGTTTGGCTTGAAGTCGCAAATGAGCAGAAACATGTATTGTCAGAACCCAATCAAAGAGAGAACACAATTATTCGAGCATGTCATATTAACAGAATGTAGTTGTAATGATATTCATAAGACAGCTTGCGTAATAGACTGTTAAAGATCAGGACATCAGATTGAAGAAACTATTGCTACAATCACAAATACCATAGATGGATCAGGGCGGTTCTTTGCCTTTGAAGATATTGTCATCTCGCCATCATCAACGAGACGAGTTCCAGGCGTCAATCGACATGCTGAGATACACAGTGATGCTTTTGTCGCCTGCAATAAAGAACTGATGCTCATAAAAGATATCTACATGCCAGGTGGTTAAGGAATGCTTTGAATCACTAACTCTAACGAACAGCTATAACTCATCCCTAATGATATGTGCATACCGAAGGACAGCTTAATATCATCAGTTACCATTACATGTAAGGCAGGGAGGGAATCTCCTATAGATCCGCAAAAAAAATCCAGATTGACCGAGGAACAAGGTCGGCGAATGATTGCGTCACTGAAGGCTTTCAAATCCTGAGTGGTGGAATGACAGAACAAGTTGTCCTTGATAAAGCAGAACAGCAACACAAGTAGTCATTCATCAGTTAGCCAGCTGTCATGTAGAGTGTCGCCGGCTGAACGACGGGTAATGCGGAGGAAGTGCAAAAGATGCTGCAAGGTGAGATCATTGAAACTTCAAAGAGTACTTCGCACTCTCCGGTGGCCCTCGTGAAGAAGAAGGATGATATTTGGCGCTTCAGCGTCGACAATCTATAGCTGAAAATAAACATACGAAGAAAGATTTCCACCCGTTCAAGCACATTGATGACACCCTAGATTACTTGAAGGGGACAAAGTATATAACTGTGGACATGCAGATGACTGAGCCGTGTATCGACTCGTGCTACACCTTGTGTTTAGATTGCATTGGTTTTAATTTTCTTCCCCTGACATATTTGTTTGATATGTTGTCTGTCACTAACTAGCTGCTTGGTTGTCTTTTCTCTCTGCTATCGATACCTGTTTTTGCTTCCGGGAAACTGCTATGGAGGAAGTGAGATCTTTGACCGGTGGTAACTTTGTGTGGTGGCGCGGAAGTAAGGTTGTGCGCTCAGAGAGTCTGGTGCACAATGGAGGGCAGTGTGGCTCTCCCGCGCGAAGCATGCGTGGTCGGTTGTACCGAGTCGCCACGTGATGTATGTCGGTTGTGTGTAACGAGCGGATCGAGTTGACGGAAGAGCTCCCCGCGGGTTGGTTGTATACAGAATCGCCCCACGAGTAGTTACTGTTCATTTCACCTTGGTGGGACGTTAACAAGCTTCTTTAAGTCCTCCGTTTCAACACTGTAGTTTAAAAAGGAGACACCTAACATGAAGGAGCGGTCACTACCCGTCAACGTTGCAGAGAAGACGTGAACTCCGGTGACAGAGCGTGTTGTCGCGTGACCATGGCGTGTTGGGTACACCGGCGACGCGTGCGCTGTCGGATGTGTGGATCCTTGCCATCGGAGGTCGTGTACTGCC
Organism: Schistocerca piceifrons; assembly: GCF_021461385.2. Classification (NCBI taxonomy): domain Eukaryota; kingdom Metazoa; phylum Arthropoda; class Insecta; order Orthoptera; family Acrididae; genus Schistocerca; species Schistocerca piceifrons. The sequence goes on from NC_060139.1 coordinate 408,590,170, forward strand.
TGTTCGAGCATAATTGCAAGTTAAGTTATTGGAAGGTTTAATCATTAAGTAATAAGTTTGCGTAACCAGTGCCTCTTCTGCCTTGTGGCCTCCGGTTATCGGGTTTCCTGTCCCCGGCACCGGTGTAATTGAAGGCAGTGATCTTTCCTCCTCCTCTCGTTACTGCCCGACGGGAGGTGTAGTTTTGGCAGTTCAATTATTTCGCTATTCTGTCATGTGTTATGAATAAATTCATGCTTCTTGTTGGTTGGTCATGTGGTCGCTCATTCAGGACTGTGTGGTGTAATGTTTCCTTGCACGAGGTTAGCTCTAATTCTGTCAGCAAGTTAAGCCATGTTATTGCAAGTTTTTCGCTGACTAAAAGTCGGTGCAGTGATCAGCCTGAGAGTGGCAATTGTGTTTACGAGCGTATTTAAATTGGTCAGTATTCTGCCTACCTTGTGCATCCCTGAGTTGGTGATTTGTGGCCGCCTTACACGTCTGTCATATCTGTTATGTTCTAGTGATATTCCGGGACACTTTTGTTAAAAACTTTTTTAAATTCCTCCATTCCTTTGTTGCCAGTAATCGTGTGTTTGCTGAGACCTTTGATTTTTTTTTTTTTTATGGCAGTGGTATCTTCACTACCTCGTCGTACTTTATTAACAAATTTCTGTATTTACTTTAGTACTTTACTAATGTTCTTTAAATTTTTTAATCTGTTGTATTGCTATAAATTATTTGATTGCCGTTAGCAGCGTGTTTTAAAATGCTGTTATTGTCGTACCGCTAGCTTCTAATTGTTTTTAAAAAAGAATTTTTTTGAATTATTGTATTGCTATAAATGATTTGATTGCCGTTAGCGGTGTGATTAAAAGGTTGTTTATTGCCGTACTCTTAGTTTTTGTAAGGTATGAATAAAACATTTGTGTGTGAAAATCTCAACTCCACAGTAAAGTATTAGAAATTTGGCCCCGTTTCCCAACTTGTGGTGTGGCTTGTAGTAACCGTAACCACTGTGTCAGTCAATGACCTATTGGAAATCATGATTGACGAAGATGACTGGATGAAAAATATCTACGTTTGTACGGGTTTGACCTCAAAGATAAAAACTGTCAGCATTAACTTCTCGTCACCAAGAAAAACAGCTCTGCATGATATGGAAAATTCCATTAGTAATTTAGCCCCTGCACACAGCGGAAACATCATCACATTGAAACAAAACATTAGTGTTTTTCTGATAATATTTGTAACGCGAGGGTCACCAAATCGGGGGATAAGTCGTAGGAAGTAGAGTCCATGAACGGAAATCGATTTCACAAACCACTAACCTTTATTCGAATTTAACGACCACTAAGAATATTACTGCAGTGCGACTCTTCAATAGAAAAAACACTGAATGAAAAACTGAAGTTGATGGCCTGGAACTTGATGATATCGTTAGGAAGACTGAAAGAAGAAAACATCGGGGTTCCCTGTCTGCATGCATGACATTTTCAAAGAACTCCATATCCAAGATGCACGAACGATGAGATAAATGCGCGCTGCTCAGAATATGGACTCTGAGATCTGATACTAACATCTTACGTTGTAGCAAAAAGCTTCAAACAGCAAAGTCAGCATGGGACAACAGCGAGGATATAATGATCGTCGGCACAGGACGGCTCCAGGGAATTGATGACCACAATCCCAAGTTCCCTGTACTCGCCCAAACTCTCTTTGGTGGGGTGACAGCGACCTTGTAGGTAATGTGACGAATGTAAATGTTCGACAAAGCATAAAATTTGAGGCTACTAGCGCCAGCCCGCCTGGGTGGCCGAGCGGTTCTAGGCGCTACAGTGTGGAACCGCGCGACCGCTACGGTCGTAGGTTCGAATCCTGCCTCGGGAATGGATGTGTGTGACGTCCTTATGTTAATTAGGTTTAAGTAGTTCTAAGTTCTAGGGGACTGATGACCTCAGAAGTTAAGTCCCATGGTGCTCAGAGCCTTTTGATTTTTTTTAGAGGCTAACGCTGTAACAGTTACACTGTTATGTTGAATAAATACGCTCAGACGATTTCTGAAGTTGGTACTCTGTCTGAACGGTCTCTAACTATTGGTTAATGAAGCATGCGCTGTGTCTAGAAGGGTTGCCCAAACAGAAAATAGTGTTGAGAACATGCTTAATTTTCCGCGTTGCATGGTAACAATAATTCAACATTATTGTTGACTGCCATACTGAATAGGTACCTTCTACATCTCAAGTAGGTACGTGGGGTAACCCTAACTACAGAGCATGGCGAGCAGGTCCTGGCAACCACCACCGATGCCACCCAACTCTTGAGCAAAGCCCTTCTGTTATACGCTGGAATCTACTTTTATACATGAGAACCCTCCATCCAGCACCCATCAGTCTTCATTGCAAACTTTAATTGAAGAAGCAAATAAAAGTGAAATGTTACGGAATCGTAAAGCGATATGTAGCAGTCGTATAACATCACCTACTTGCCCCTTTAAAAAAATTATGCTAATCTATTTTTTGTGTGTTTTGTTTGACACATTTGTTCGTCACCTATTGACTTACCATACAATCGTAAGCGAGAAAAAACGGTAACAATCTTCCTACTGGAAAATATTGCTGGAAGCATGTCACAGCTTATGTGATTTTTATAGTAAAAAAAAAAGAAAATCCATGTACGTCATGTCTTGTGTTTATGTACATACATAAACAAAGCAATCTTAAGATTTATTAAAAATTCAGTTACACATTACTTGAAAATAAATATAAGTTTTTTCATGTCTATTTTGACAGTTGAAACCTGATAAAACAGGAATATTGACAAATGACTTAAGATCTAACAAATTTATATGTGCAACTGCACAATTCTTCAATTTACGTACAAATCGTGGAGAGGTAAAAGCTATACCAGGACTGAAACCCAGGACCCGTTCACCAAGTACATACCTGGTTCACTGGAAGGAAATGCTGGTGCTGATGATGATGATGACGACGTACAAATCACTGAGAAAGGATATTTCCCTATCATGCATAAGTTAACGCAAAATATCACGAAATTATAAGGATACCTATGCTTAAACAATATTTACTCTGTGCAAGCGCAACTTATGCGCAACCTAATTACAAGATGGAAATAAGATCACGCAGTCATGGTAAAAACTTATTCATTGGTTAAGGGCAAATGTGCTTACAAAAGAAAAAACTTAAAAGTAAGTGCACAAATTTAATACTAGCACAAAACACTAGGAAACATATAATTCAATTCAAATTCGTTGGCAAATACTGATTCTACCAAAAATAAAGGGAGTGTTTCCACAGATGTATGCGTTTCATTTGAATTTTTTTTAAAGAGGTATCCTCTATGAGAGACACATTAAGAATAACTTACTTATGTTAGACTAATATTTGTATTACAACATGTAATTTTTTTCCAACAACAAAACACAGAAAAGCGTTACTTGAAATGAACTCCTTCTCCTCATAGCTGCTTATCAAAATGATATGACAGCACAACAGCAAACGAAGAATTTATTATCTAAAATAGATATATTGTCATTTAAAGCAAAGGAGTTTGCTGAGATCTCTAAGAAAAATTTATAAATATCTCTTCTGCAACACACTCCAGATTCACACTTCGTACATAAAGGGATTCCGCCTCACTGTACAAAAATTTATTGACATATAGAATACCAAAGTAGTACAGCTATACAACTCTGAGTGCTGACTGCACTGTTGCCAGATGTCCTCATGTCAAAATGATATATGACCCCCCCCCCCCCACCCCCGACTTTCCTCACCCTCTTACCCATTCCCCCTCCTTCCTCCCTCTTCCTTGTCCCCTGTCCCCTACAACTCCCTTGCCTTACCATAAATTTAATATAACTGGAGTTTGTGCAATATCTTATTGGTTCAGGATCCTGGCACAAAATTAATGGTTGTCACAGTTTGCTGTGATGGCAATACTGACATCACATAGCAGCCGAAAAATGTGATACATGAGAGAACTAGTGATTGTGAACTGCTGAAGAATGAAATTTACTCTTCATATTTACTGTTTTACTCGAATTTTCGTGACTTATATATACTGAGGAGGAAAAGTCATGGGGTACCTCCTAATATCATGTTGAACTTCCTTTTGTTCCCCATAGTGCAGCAACTCGATCTGATAAGGACTCAGCAAGTCGTTGAAAGTCCCTTCAAGAAATAGTGAGTCATGCTGCGTCTATATCCGTCCATAGTTGCGAAAATGTTGCCATTGTAGAATCTTGTGCCTGAAGAGACCTTTAGATTTTATCCCATTGATGTGTGATTGGTGCCAAATTATTCGCTCGAATTTTCCAGAATGTTTTTCAAACAAATTGCGAATAATTGTGGTCCAGTGAGAGGCGCATTGTTATCCGTAGAAGTGAAGGCCACAAACAGCAGCAAATGGTCTTCAAGAAGCCAAACACAACCATTTCCAGTCCATAGTCGGTTCAATTGGATCGGAGGACTCAATTCTTTCCACATTAACACAGTCCATTCCTTTATGGAGCCACCAGCAGCTTGCACAATGCCTCGTTGATAACTTGGGTTCATGGCTTCGTAGGGTCTGCGCCACACTTGAACCCTCTCATCAACTCTTACCAACTGAAATGGGGATCGTCTGACCAGGCCATGGTTTTCCAGCGTTTAGGATCCAACCGATATGGTCACGAGCCCAGACAGGATACTGCAGGGCGTGTTGTGCTGTTAGCAAAGGCACTTGCGTCAGTCGTCCGTTGCCATGGCCCGTTAACGACTGATTTTGCTGCACTGTCCTAATGGATGTGTTTGGGGTACGTTGTACACTAATTTCTGTGGTTATTTCACTCGGTGCTGCTTCTCTGTTGGCAACGACAACTCTATGGATACACCGCTGCTGTGGGTCATTAAGCGAAAGGTGTCGGCCACTGTGTTGTCCATGGTGAGAGGTAATACGTGAATTATGGTATTCTTTGCATGCTCTAGACACTATAGATCTCATAATACTGAATTCCCTAATGAATTCCAAAATGGAAAGCCTCGTGCATCTAGATCCAATTACCAATGCACATTCAAAATCTGTTAATTCCCACCGCACGGCCATAATCACTTCGGAAACCTTCTCAAATGAATCATTTGAGTAAAAATGACTGAACCTCCTATGCACTGTCGTTTTACATATTGTGCACACGTTACTACCATCATTTGTATGTATGCATATCGCTTTCCCATGAGTTTGTTACCTCAGTGTAAATAAAAGGATTGACAACAGATTGTGGAGAGGCGGCAGAATTGTGGAGTCACACAGGCCACCACCCTTTGAACAGTTCTCGGATGGGGGCTGGGAGGCGTGAAGGTTCGTTGTTCACCGCTCGCCAGACAGTCCCTGTAATGCTGCAGTTGGGTGCCCGAGCGCTACACGTGAATCTCCTGTGGCATAAGACCCCCAGCTATGATCACTTTAAGTACACAGAAGTGGAGTGAGAAGGAACATTGCATTTTGGAATGCGCTGGATGCAGTAGATACTGTCCCGAGAATGGACAGGGAAGCTACAGTTGAGGGATGCTTCGAAGGGGTGAGACGCCGCTGGAAGTTGACTCTCAAAAAACCGGATGTTTTACGCCACTTAAGGACTGCTACAAACGGTTGATACGAATAGACCAGAGTTTAATCGGAGGAACTCGACTATGACGATGAGGAGCCACCTCATTGCCACATAGAGAGTGGGAAGAGAGTGAGGTGCCTTTTTTTCAATAGCAAATGGTAGGACGCACATTCCTGGTTTGTCACCTGAAAATTGCCCAGGGAAAGGTATTAGTGTATCCTAAGGAACATTTTTACCAGTCTACATCTACATTTACATCTACACGACTACTCACCTGATCACAGTTAAGTGACTGGCAGATGATTCTTCGAACCGTCTTCACGATAATTCGAACAGCGCGAGGAAAACACGAACCCCTATATCTTTCCGTGCGAGCTCTCAGCACTCGGGAGATTCGTTGCGCAGCTAATCCTAATAGGGGAAAACGGAAACGCGGAAAAGGGAGTTTTCGTTTTAGCAAACATTCGGTACAAAATTACTACTACTTATGGCTTCTTCGAAGGGATCCGTCATCACCCCACTTCCGAGAGACTCGACCACCATCCCTCACATCCATAGTAGATGTATAAGGGACTTAGAGATTTTGCCACTTCAGATTCCACTTACAATTTACTAGGGTGAGATAGAGCCGCAATCACTAGATGGTGCTTGGGAACCTTACGTACATTTTATAAAATTTCATAAATTGAAGTTTCACTTTCAAGATCTGCGAGCAGACTGAATGACCAGTTGGCTTTCACCTCCGACCTCAGGTCCAACGCATTCCCTTTTGCAGTACTAAACGTGTTTCCGACTAACGTCACCACAGGCACGGAACAGCTTCGTTATTGCAATTGTTTCATTAATGCGGTTATTAGAATCTTTCCCTAGACCATTTTATGCGATGTCACTAGGGCGTACCACAATAATACTGTCATTTCCTGTCTAATGTTCCTTTTAAAGGAATAAAGACAATCCATTATGATTGCAGTTTCATTAATCTACATCTACATCTACATCATCTACGTCCATACTCCGCAAGCCACCTGACGGTGTGTGGCGGAGGGTACCTTCAGTACCTCTATCGGTTCTCCCTTCTATTCCAGTCTCGTATTGTTCGTGGAAAGAAGGACTGTCGGTATGCCTCTGTGTGGGCTCTAATCTCTCTGGTTTTATCCTCATGGTCTCTTCGCGAGATATACGTAGGAGGGAGCAATATACTGCTTGACTCTTCGGTGAAGGTATGTTCTCGAAACTTCAATAAAAGCCCGTACCGAGCTACTGAGCGTCTCTCCTGCAGAGTCTTCCACTGGAGTTTATCTATCATCTCCGTAACGCTTTCGCGATTACTAAATGATCCTGTAACGAAGCGCGCTGCTCTCCGTTGGATCTTCTCTATCTCTTCTATCAACCCTATCTGGTACGGATCCCACACTGCTGAGCAGTATTCAAGCAGTGGGCGAACAAGCGTACTGTAACCTACTGCCTTTGTTTTCGGATTGCATTTCCTTAGGATTCTTCCAATGAATCTCAGTCTGGCATCTGCTTTACCGACGATCAACATTATATGATCATTCCATTTTAAATCACTCCTAATGCATACTCCCAGATAATTTATGGTATTAACTGCTTCCAGTTGCTGACCTGCTATTTTGTAGCTAAATGATAAAGGATCTATCTTTCTGTATATTCGCAGCACATTACACTTGTCTACATTGAGATTCAATTGCCATTCCCTGCACCATGCGTCAATTCGCTGCAGATCCTCCTGCATTTCAATACAATTTTCCATTGTTACAACCTCTCGGTACACCACAGCATCATCTGCAAAAAGCCTCAGTGAACTTCCGATGTCATCCACCAGGTCATTTATGTATATTGTGAATAGCAACGGTCCTATGACACTCCCCTGCGGCACACCTGAAATCACTCTTACTTCGGAAGACTTCTCTCCATTGAGAATAACATGCTGCGTCCTGTTATCTAGGAACTCCTCAATCCAATCACACAATTGGTCTGATAGTCCATATGCTCTTACTTTGTTCATTAAACGACTGTGGGGAACTTTATCGAACGCCTTGCGGAAGTCAAGAAACACGGCATCTACCTGTGAACCCGTGTCCATGGCCCTCTGAGTCTCGTGGACGAATAGCGCGAGCTGGGTTTCACATGACCGTCTTTTTCGAAACCCATGCTGATTCCTACAGAGTAGATTTCTAGTCTCCAGAAAAGTCATTATACTCGAACACAATACGTGTTCCAAAATTCTGCAACTGATGGACGTTAGAGATATAGGTCTATAGTTCTGCACATCTGTTCGACGTCCCTTCTTGAAAACGGGGATGACCTGTGCCCTTTTCCAATCCTTTGGAACGCTACGCTCTTCTAGAGACCTACGGTACACCGCTGCAAGAAGGGGGGCAAGTTCCTTCGCGTACTCTGTGTAAAATTGAACTGGTGTCCCATCAGGTCCAGAGGCCTTTCCTCTTTTGAGCTATTTTAATTGTTTCTCTATCCCTCTGTCGTCTATTTCGATATCTACCATTTTGTCATCTGTGCGACAATCTAGAGAAGGAACTACAGTGCAATCTTCCTCTGTGAAACAACTTTGGAAAAAGACATTTAGTATTTCTGCCTTTAGTCTGTCATCCTCTGTTTCAGTACCATTTTGGTCACAGAGTGTCTGGACATTTTGTTTTGATCCATCTACCGCTTTGACATAAGACCAAAATTTCTTAGGATTTTCTGCCAAGTCAGTACATAGAACTTTACTTTCGAATTCATTGAACGCCTCTCGCATAGCCCTCCTCACACTACATTTCGCTTCGCGTAATTTTTGTTTGCCTGCAAGGCTTTGGCTATGTTTATGTTTGCTGTGAAGTTCCCTTTGCTTCCGCAGCAGTTTTCTAACTCGGTTGTTGTACCACGGTGGCACTTTCCCATCTCTTACGATCTTGCTTGGCACATACTCATCTAACGCATAATGTACGACGGTTTTGAACTTCGTCCACTGATCCTCAACACTATCTGTACTTGAGACAAAACTTTTGTGTTGAGCCAACAGGTACTCTGAAATCTGCTTTTTGTCACTTTTTCTAAACAGAAAAATCTTCCTACTCTTTTTAATATTCCTATTTACGGCTGAAATCATCGATGCCGTAACCGCTTTATGATCGCTGATTCCCTGTTCTGCGTTAACTTTTTCAAATAGTTCGGGTCTGTTTGTCACCAGAAGGTCTAATATGTTATCCCCACGAGTCGGTTCTCTGTTTAACTGCTCAAGGTAGTTTTCAGATAAAGCACTTAAAAAAATTTCACAGGATTCTTTGTCCCTGCCAGCCGTTATGAACGTTTGAGTCTCCCAGTCTATATCTGGCAAATTACAATCTCCACCCAGAACTATAACATGGTGGGGAAATCTACTCGAAATATTTTCCAAATTATCCTTCAGGTGCTCAGCCACAACAGCTGTTGAGCCAGGGGGCCTATAGAGACATCCAATTACCATGTCTGAGCCTGCTTTAACCGTGACCTTCACCCAAATCATTTCACATTTCGGATCTCCGTCAATTTTCTTCGATACTATTGCACTTCTTATCGCTATAAACACGCCTCCCCTTCACTGTTCAGCCTGTCTCTACGGTATACATTCCAATCTGAGTTTAGGATTTCATTACTGTTTACGTCTGGTTTCAGCCAACTTTCTGTCCCTAGTACTATATGGGCATTGTGACCGTTTATTAATGAGAGCAGTTCTGGGACCTTTCTATAGACGCTCCTGCAGTTTACTATTAGCACATTAATATTGTTATTCCCTGTTGCATTTTGCCTACTCCTACCTTGCCGCGTCTCAGGAGGCGTCTTGTCGGACCTAGGGAGGGGATTCTCTAACCTAAAAAACTCCCATGTGCACTCCACACGTACTCCGCTACCCTTGTAGCCGCTTCCGGCGTGTAGTGCACGCCTGACCTATTCAGGGGGACCCTACATTTCTCCACCCGATAGCGGAGGTCGAGAAATTTGCACCCCAGATCTCCGCAGAATCGTCTGAGTCTCTGGTTTAAGCCTTCCACTCGGCTCCAAACCAGAGGACCGCGATTGGTTCTGGGAACGATACTACAAATTGTTAGCTCTGATTTCACCCCGCGAGCGAGGCTTTCCGCCTTCACCAATTCCGCCAACCGCCTGTACGAACTGAGGATGACCTCTGAACCCAGACGGCAGGAGTCATTGGTGCCGACATGAGCAACAATTTGCAGTCGGGTGCACCCAGTGCTCTCTATCGCCGCCGGTAGGGCCTCCTCCACATCTCGGATGAGGCCCCCCGGCAAGCAGACAGAGTGAACACTGGCCTTCTTCCCCGACCTTCCCGCTATTTCCCTAAGGGGCTCCATCACCCGCCTAACGTTGGAGCTCCCAATAACTAATAAACCCCTCCCCCCCTGTGCCTGCTCGGACCTTGCTGAAGGAGCAGCCACATGTCCACTCACAGGCAGAGCGGGCGATGCCACACGGCCAGCCTCCACATTATACTGACGGAAGAAGAATTGCAACTTTAAGAAATTGTACGATATAAACGAAAGTTCTTAGGTGTGTTTCTACATCTGAAAGACGATGTCTGTTTAAATTTCGCGCCATCTGCATCAGAAAAGAGCTAGCAGCGCCACTACGAGATGAAAATCAGGTTTGATTTAAATACACGGTGTAACGACTGTGAACCTAAATTGTCTTTGAGACTGGACGTGGTGTGTTGATGTTAGTCAAGAATACCTTTAAAAAGACAAAGACACAGTTATCAGAACCTCACTGAGTTTTAATGAAGTCGTTTAATAGGGCTATGAGAATCTGGATGTTCCTTCTGTGATACTGCAGAAAGAATGTAGCCACTGTACATAATTGCTGGCAGCGGCGGCCACAGGATTGTAGGGTCACAAGAATACTGGACTCTGTACGGTACCGTGGCACTACAGAGAGGAAGGACCATTGTGTTCGGCCGGCGTCTGCCTTTGGCGCATCGTACCCTACCTGCAGCAGCAATCTGAGCGACAGTTAGCACTACAGTGTCACAAAGAACTGTTACAAATCATTTATTTCTAGGACAGCTCTGAGCCAGACGCCCTGTAGCGTGCACTTCACTGACTCTAAACCACCGCCATTTGCGGCTTCAGTGTTATCAAACAAGATCTCACTGGAGGGCAGGGTGGAGATGGGTTGTGTTTTCAGATGACAGCTGGTTCTGCCTCGGTGCCAGAGATGGTCGTGTGTTGGTTAGGCTACTTGAGGGCCTACAACAAACCTGTCTACGTGCTAGACGCACCGAACCAACATCAGGAACGATGGTCTAGATGGGAAGCGATTTTGTATGACAACCTGAGCTATCTCGTTATTATCTCACGCACCCTACAAGCAAATATTGTACATCAGTCAAGTGATTTGACCTGTTTTGCGGCCATTCATGAACAGCGTTCGAGGGGATGTTTTCGAACAGGATAAAGCTCTTCCATGTACCGCTGTTGTAACCCAACATGCTCTACACCAGAACATTCTCCAATAGGGCACGTACGGGACATTATGGGATGACAACCCAATCGTTATCTACATCCAGCTTCATCCACCAGGAGCAACAGGCATGGAACTACATCCCACTAACTGGCATCCGTCATCTCTGCAATACAATGAATGCACCTTTGCAAGCTTGCATTTAACATTCTGGCTGTTACAAAGGTTATTAATGTATCAACATTTCACATCTGCAATGCCTTATTTCGCACTTCACCTTTGATATTGCAATGTTAATCACTTAAATTTGCTACCTAGACTAATGTATTTCCAAAATTTCATTATTCTGCATGAATGATTTTTAGTGTTGCAAATTTATTTCGTCAGCGTAGTGATTATTCAATATGTAAGGCGGTCAAGTTTATTTCGGTTGTTATATATTATCAATGTGCACATCTGAAAGTGTGAGAAAGTTACATTGCTGTAAAAAAATCTTTGGTCTTGTCGTGGCGCAGTCTGTCCCTCTGCGTAGTCTCATGCGTACTTACTTGAAGTGTGGTAGTATTGCAAAGGACAGCAAGGATGAGTATCATGTATATGTAGAAAGGTGAAGCGGGTGTTTCTTATTTTTTTATTTTTATTTATTTATTTATTTATTTGAAGAGAAGAAGTTTGAGGTAAGATTGAAGTACTACGCATCTAATTTGTAGAAGTGATTACTGACAGCTAGTTAACTTTGTTTACTTGCTTAGAGCTGAACAAAACACCACCCTACCACCCTACTTCCCTTTATCATGGATTAAGATTTCAGATGATTAAGCTTACCTTTACGGAAATTCTTTGTTAACACCGCGGTCTTTTTAAATCATTGTCCACATTTTTAAGCAGAGTACTGTAGATAAATGTCATGTGTGAAGGTTACACGAAGTTTTATTCTGTCTTCTTGAATACATACACCATTCTGAAATGGTTGCCTTGGAATATCATTTCATGCAGCAGTTTGAATGCAGTTTGGATTCTTTTTTTATTTATTTTTTTTTAGAAATAAAAATCTATCTTAGCCGCTGCGTGCTGGTTGTTGTGCTTTCGAAATCTCTGCAGCAATGTTGTGACGAGATGAGGTAACAGGATATTTGGTTAGGGCCAGAAAGTCGTTTTACTTCGGTTGCGCAGTAACTGGCACAGAAATTCTCCGCTTCAGAAGAACGAAAAATAAGGAAAAAATTAGAATCAAAGAAATTGCCCATGTTTTATCACAACAACGCCTGAAAGAAATACATTAGCATCTCTCTCTAAACCAAGTCCTATACATTCCAGCATCCTAATTTACTTTTTAAAGAAACACACCGCCATTTGAATTATTATTTATTTAAGTTCAACGCATGTTTCGGCCTTTCACGCCATTTTCAAGTATTTGATTTTATGTCTTTAACGTATATTGCAGGACACTTAACATGTTGTCAAGCCCAAAGTTGGCCATAAATTAAGAAATATATTTATGACCAACTTTGAACTTGACAACATGTTAAGTGTCCTACAGTATACGCTAAAGACATAAAATCAAATATCTGAAAATGGCATAAAAGGCCGAAAACACCGTTGTACTGAAATAAATTGTTAAACAGTCAAATGACAGTTTGTTCCATCAAAATGTATTACATGACAATTGCTCAGCAACATCAAAACCTGTTTCCTAAACTACGTCACTCGAGATAACGTGAACAGACACCCTTACTGAAGTACCAAGGTACAGTGTCGCACCACGCTACCGGATCGAGGTTCACAGGTAGGTCGGAGAGAATATGTCCCAGCCACCCGTACCAAACTATGTAATAACATGCTGACCAGTGCCCACTTTGCACAGAATGTTGGCTAAACTGCCGCTAATGTTCAAGGAATCCTTGCCCTGAACGAAAGTGTGTGGAAGCATTAGCCACAGACACTTGCACAGTCTCCCTAGCAGTCGAGATAAGGAATGCGAAAAAGAGTACGGAAATATAGAAGGTACACAGAAATATAGCACTGGAACATGATAAACGTGGTTTTATAAGAACATATACACTTCATAAGTGTACAGAAATAAGTTGAGACATCGCAATATCTGAATATTAAAGTGTCGTTGTGGTCACATAATGAAACACTCAGCTGTTCACCCTTCTTCAGAGGTAGCAAAATAACAGAAAACTGGTCAGCTCTATAGAGATAACAGAAAAGCTCACAAACAGACGTTTCATCAGTATTCATATTCTTAGGGTGATATTATGAAACTGATCGGTGGCTTAAGAAATGTCATTCAGACAGTCACTGTTACATTGACCAGTTTATGAATAGACAGAAAGTTGCTAAAATCTGTACCAAATCCCCTAAGCCGCGTACAGTGCTTTGTAGATTATAAATGTAGATGTAGGCAAGAGGAGAAGATAGCACGCCGAACATCGAGGTTACCACATTCGTAATCTAAATATATACAGGGCCCTACTTGGGACCTTTCTGCTTTGCACTAAGCCGATTTTGTAGCAGCTACCACATTTTACATGGATGGATTAAATTTCTTTTTCGACTATCTGTTCTGTTTGGTCGATCCATTTTAGATAGCTCCAGACATTTACATTATAAGGCAGATAATGTTTTTAGCGATTTTTCAGCTACAGTGTAAACGTACGGTACTAGATTTCTTGGCGCGTGCAGTACGTTACATGTACTTGAGTTCAGATCCCTAAAGAAATTATCGATCCACTGCAATTCGATACAGCCTTCAAGCATTGCTGTCTTCTTGTAGACAGTCACGACATCTGGGACGAGTCCCATGGAGCTGCCGACATTGTCGACTGGGTCATCTATACCTGGGGTTCCCAAACTTTTTCTCTGACGTAATACTTTCAGAATATTCGTACGTTGATGGAACGGCTTGTTTATTTTTAAGATTAATAAAATTTTAAAAATTGAGAGGAATGCATTTCATTCAACGGTTTTTTAAATTTGAAATCACAACAAGTAACGTAGATGTCATTGAAACATTTAAAAATAGTATCGTCAAAATGGCGAGAAAACTGACATATTAAGTTCTTCACGGAGGACTTATTCATTTCCCGCGGAACACCAGCATTCCGCGGAACACAGCTTGGGAAATCTTGATCTACTCTGTAGTGGCTGTTTCCTGTGTCGACCATATACAATCAACGACGCAACGTTAATTTACCAGTAGTAGTGTTAGTATGTGATATTTGGTCTGGACAGTAGAGAGACATGACTAAGTGACATTAGCGTCACGTATGTTTCGTAATAGAAATATTAGGAATTTTGATAAGTAATAGTATATACAATTTATAATTTTACACAATATCAAATTATTTTCGTTCACAGTCAGAGCCCTTTAATCATTTTTGCATATTTCAATAAGCCACCTGTATGTGCTTCGTACACATACTGTTACTCTCTACCACAAAACATCTACTTAGGCAGTAAATTTAGCGGTGTATATTTGTTTAAGGTGCATTGCTTTCCTTGATGTTGTAACGTATCGACATTGTACCCCTTACGTATCGATGGTTACTGGAACTTTCTATGCCAAGCTCGCCTTTTCTCTAAGGGACCACTGCCCTGCTGTTCTATAGCAACAGTTCCCCATCTCTAGTTGTCACGCACCACCTTGATGGGTGCAAGTAGAACCGTTGTTGGGGTTATTATTTCAAAGCGACATTTTCCACTTTTTAACTATGTACCTTTAATGTTTCAAAAGTATAAGAGACACTTATTCGTATTAAGAACTGGCACTGTTTATTTCGTAACAAAGTGTGTTCTCTTTGAAAATTCACATATGCGGTTCCGGTAGTCCGATAGCCGCATAAGTAATCTATAAACTGATCTGAAAAGTCATAAACTGAGCTATGCAGCATTAAACTGGAAAGCATTGTGTAGCGTGACAGCTATATTGCATAATTGCACAAAAAGTGCTACGCAATACGAAACGCCTGTCTACTGGAAACTTTTTCCATGATTTTGATGAGATGCAGGAGTCACTTACCGGCAGGCAAAGTGCCCCATCACAAAACGCTTGCTGTGGGTAACAGACTCGCGTTCTGGACTATGTAGCACATCTGAAACAAAACGGGTGTTTTAGAATACCTTTCCTTTCCAAGAATAGAAATAAGTCATTAGCCACATTATTAATTATGGAACATTGCCATCCTGTCACTGACTAATTTGCTTGTAAAAACAGCAATGCCTCTATTTTTAAAGAAGGTGAGTGACTCTGATTTTTTTTAAGCTTGCGTTTCCCTTTACTATGTAGTTTCCGTACAACATACAGCGACATAATTACTACTGTTTCTAGAGATTGGCTGTCAATAGTGTAATCACACAGTATTGCATTTCTATATGTATGTATAACTACGTCAGTGTTATGAGGTTCGTGGTAGTAACTTGACAAATATATTCGATCCTTGCACAGTAAAGCGAGACATACTGAAAAGCCCCATTCTACACTCCTGGAAATTGAAATAAGAACACCGTGAATTCATTGTCCCAGGAAGGGAAAACTTTATTGACACATTCCTGGGGTCAGATACATCACATGATCACACTGACAGAACCACAGGCACATAGACACAGGCAACAGAGCATGCACAATGTCGGCACTAGTACAGTGTATATCCACCTTTCGCAGCAATGCAGGCTGCTATTCTCCCATGGAGACGATCGTAGAGATGCTGGATGTAGTCCTGTGGAACGGCTTGCCATGCCATTTCCACCTGGCGCCTCAGTTGGACCAGCGTTCGTGCTGGACGTGCAGACCGCGTGAGACGACGCTTCATCCAGTCCCAAACATGCTCAATGGGGGACAGATCCGGAGATCTTGCTGGTCAGGGTAGTTGACTTACACCTTCTAGAGCACGTTGGGTGGCACGGGATACATGCGGACGTGCATTGTCCTGTTGGAACAGCAAGTTCCCTTGCCGGTCTAGGAATGGTAGAACGATGGGTTCGATGACGGTTTGGATGTACCGTGCACTATTCAGTGTCCCCTCGACGATCACCAGTGGTGTACGGCCAGTGTAGGAGATCGCTCCCCACACCATGATGCCAGGTGTTGGCCCTGTGTGCCTCGGTCGTATGCAGTCCTGATTGTGGCGCTCACCTGCACGGCGCCAAACACGCATACGACCATCATTGGCACCAAGCGACTCTCATCGCTGAAGCGACTCTCATCGCTGAAGACGACACGTCTCCATTCGTCCCTCCATTCATGCCTGTCGCGACACCACTGGAGGCGGGCTGCACGATGTTGGGGCGTGAGCGGAAGACGGCCTAACGGTGTGCGGGACCGCAGCCCAGCTTCTTGGAGACGGTTGCGAATGGTCCTCGCCGATACCCCAGGAGCAACAGTGTCCCTAATTTGCTGGGAAGTGGCGGTGCGGTCCCCTACGGCACTGCGTAGGATCCTACGGTCTTGGCGTGCATCCGTGCGTCGCTGCGGTCCGGTCCCAGGTCGACGGGCACGTGCACCTTCCGCCGACCACTGGCGACAACATCGATGTACTGTGGAGACCTCACGCCCCACGTGTTGAGCTATTCGGCGGTACGTCCACCCGGCCTCCCGCATGCCCACTATACGCCCTCGCTCAAAGTCCGTCAACTGCACATACGGTTCACGTCCACACTGTCGCGGCATGCCACCAGTGTTAAAGACTGCGATGGAGCTCCGTATGCCACGACAAACTGGCTGACACTGACGGCGGCGGTGCACAAATGCTGCGCAGCTAGCGCCATTCGACGGCCAACACCGCGGTTCCTGGTGTGTCCGCTGTGACGTGCGTGTGATCATTGCTTGTACAGCCCTCTCGCAGTGTCCGGAGCAAGTATGGTGGGTCTGACACACCGGTGTCAATGTGTTCTTTTTTCCATTTCCAGGAGTGTATATGAGACCTCTATGATAATTGTGACATGGTATAAGAAATCTGTATTCAATATATATTAATATTATTACATTCAGGACGGGAAAGTGTCATGGCATAACAATCAGTAAAACGATAGGAAAAGATTTTCGTGGCCCGCTCCTACATAGGGATAAAACGGTATTCTTAAGGGAGTAAGAGAAATCAGAGCACTATCCAAAAAGGTTTAGGCGGTTAAGATGTGCTTAGTTCGGTCTTCACCGCAGTATATTCGACGATGGAATGGTCGCGAAATAGTCCGTGAATCCAGTGGTAAGCACCTGGATACAAAATGCAGAGTAGTTTGCTACATTTATTTTTCTGTGATATAGCGTAGTATGGAGTAAATTGTCACAGTGCTATTTATTTATCTGAAACCGAGAATACTATCAGATAACCTAAGAAAATCTGTTATTCCGAATCTAGTTTGACATTAATTTCGTTGCTTTTTGTACGGAGTCGCTGATTTTAACAGATAATTCACTTTTTTTTTCTTTGAACTTAAAACATGTACCACCTCAGAAACGCTTAAAAGTTCTAGCGGAAAGTGATAACACAGATCTAAACGCGGCGCGTCAGAAACAGCGTCGCTTTCTAATAGCTGTGTGTTCTCGCCGATGTGCAGCAGCCAGATATAACGGGACGGTCGCTCCTCTCGCCAGCTATGGCGTCTTGTACATGAGTGGATTACCTAGACAGTAACCGTGGAGGTATAGGTACCACATCGTGGCTTTGCGTGCCCTCTCTGCTGGCGTGGCAATCGGTGTAGAGATCGCGCAGACTGCTGCTGATATTTGCGTAACTGAAATAAAACATCGAAATAAATAGAACAATAATCCACCAAAGAATAAAACGCTGACACACATCCCCATCTTACTTAAAACAGTGGTAGCAACGTCGTAGCAAAACGTCTAACTAGAAACAACGTGAAATAGACATTAACGATTAATAACCATCTTACTGATCTTATAACAAATCCATAACGTGCGTCTTCCTGTCTAATGAAAGTTGTATCAAGCTGTGGTGCAATGTGTCCACTTGGGATACAGGAATACCATACAATGCACCTAAAATATGGAAGACATTTTGGCGAGTTCTAAAAACTGTAGAATTACAATATTTGACAACCATTCGTTTGATGAAATGGTTAACTTGCATGTAAACTACCTGGAAACTGATTACACAATTACCAACACTATGATTAGGTAACTATCTTCCCATGTCACAAGTAGAAGTTTCGTCAACACCAATACTTTGAGTACGTTATGCTTAAAGAAAGCATTTGCTTTTTATTCTTAGTATTGCACACCAGTCTTGATATTACAAAGCCACATTAATAGAAGAGACAGACAAGATCTATCGAAGAGCGGCATGCATGCGATCGTTTAATCAATACAAGAACATCACGGAGTTACTAATGAAACTCCTGTCGTAGACGCTGCAAGAAAGACATTGTGCATGAAGAAGAGGTTTAGGGATATGTGGATCCAAAGTACGGTCTTGTCTACCTGCAGATTACGAAAGTAGTCCCCTCATTATCTAGTGTAAAATTGGCAAGCGATCTGATTTAGAAGCAACCTAGAAATATTAGATAAGAATTATACCCATTTGTAGTTCCATTTGCATCTTCATATACATTCGGCGAAGCATTGTACGTGGCTGAGGGTATTTGGTACAGATATTAGCGGTTTTCTGCTCTATAATCATATTAAGCAACGGAATAATGAGTATTTGTATGCCTATTTTCCACAATCTTCCTATATGACACTATTACCATATGATGTTCGCCACTTAGCTTGTAATTAGATACTATTAGATTCTTAATGTTGTGGCCGTTAGCACATGTTACAGTTAGCATCTTTCATTACACTAGAGGAACTTTTTGTCCTGTTTTGCGCAATTCCTTACGATTGTCGACGTATGACGCATTCCTCTGCAGAGCAGCATTTTCGCTGAACAGTCTTACAGAGTTGCTGATACTATTTGCTAAATTCTTTATGTTAATTGAGATGTGGGACATCCGGCACCCAGTATAACACTTTGTATTATATTAGTTAAATATTCCGTAACTAAAGAGATAGTCTTCAGGAAATCTGGGATCGCTATATTTGATTGCGACATCGTCGTCCCACCAACAGATAACATTTTGAGCTTGGGCGAGATATGGTTGTGGAGGAGTTAACATTACGAGCTCCAGGCAGCTCACTTATTATTGATATGGCTGGGTTAACTCCTGTGATGTATCACAACCAGTGCTTAATGCATGACTAAATTACTTTAATGATCCTCGAACGATCTTGGTCGTAATTTAAGTTCCGTGGCAGAGTAGCATCGCCGGGTGTAGTTCACATATATTGAACGTGATATGGGCATAAAATGCCTGCATTCTGCTGTGTATAGGGAAATGGTGAGGCTCGGCAGGCCTCTGCGATCCAGTCGAGCTGCAGTGGGGTTAGGGGCTGAGACATGAGCAGTCCTGTCTCTGTATGCCTACTGGAGCCAGCTGCCCTATGTGGAACACAAGCGTATAGGAATTTCCAAGGCAGGCTGTGTAGGGCAATTGTCATGGCAGTGGCTCTGCAGACATGGCTCATTAATTGTAAAAACATTATGGTTTTCTGTGTTTATAATAATAATCAATCATGATGTCAGGTGCAGGACCAGGTTCCTCTCAGAGAGAGGGGAGAGGGATGGGAACCATCGAGGACAAGTGATGTCATATAGGATGCCATATTTTTACCAACAACTTCTTGAGTGCTATGTGGCATCATAGTATCGCCATACTGGAAAAATCAGACAACTATGCAGACTGTTCCTGTATCAACAACCAACAGTATAATGTCCAATCTCCAGTTTTCGAATTGGGAGAGGGAGGAGGGGGAAGGGGATAAGAGAGCGAGAAGACAAGGGTTCATTGGTAGGGGGGAAGTGGAATGGTTGATACATTATCTTGGAAGGGAGGAAATCTGGTAGGCTGTGCTCAGAGTTGTACAGCTCCACTACTAACCAATGTCTCCACAAAAATTTAAGTATAGCAGAAGATACAGCGTCTCTAATGTAATAGGACTTTTACGAATGAGAGGTACTCCATTTCTACAATTTCGAAAATAAATAGAAACGATGCCTGACGATTTTGTTACCTTTTCTGTCACATTGCAACAGGGTTGAAAGAAAACGCGTATACGAGTACATAGACAAGCACCCCTGACATCCCTCTTTGACTACATCTGAAGCATTTTATCTGGAACATTACAGAAAACATGCATTACGTTTTTGCTGTATAGAATTACCAAGACATGTGTTGACTGATTGTTAGAAACAATATAAGGGAGCTAAGTATTGATTGATACAACTATGACACTGGTTCTAACATAGCAGAGGTTTTTCTTAAACTTATGTCTGACTTTATACAATAGTGAGGTGCATCTGAGCCCGATGCCCTAAGCATTATTGTGTACATCCTGCTGACAGCAGAAGTGCCTCTCACCAACACTGCACTGAGCACTTCACGTGTTTCTTCGTCACTCATACAAAACATATTATCCCTCCGTGAGCGTGTTGCGAGTAAAATACACGTTTTTAAAAGGATATCAGCCTTGTAATAATATTTTCATAAAGCCACATATAATCTACAGGTAAAATAGATACTGTGCGATGTGTGGCTATTTTCAGCATGCTACACTTCGCGCAACATTTAAGACAAGGCACCGAAATCTGAATGTTTATGAACTAGGAGCACAAATTAAAAGTGATATACATCCGAAAAAATTACGTTTGACGAAAACAACGGAACTCCAGAGATTGAAGGGCTTAATTTTTTAAAAGTGGTACATACTGATTTTCTTTTATGTGCATAGCATTTCCAGGACTGTCACACTGCTGAAAATTAGACACTTTATGCGAAATGGCCCAGCATACAAAGGAAACTGTTTGTGTAATTAAGGTTTTCCTTTCCATGGATAGATGTCTTCACAACTATCATCTAGCTTCTGCAAAAAAATTACTTCTTGGGATCTGGGCATTTCTTTTCTGTCTGTTGATGTTCGCGATAGTCTCTGCAATCATCTACCTGTGTCTGACGAATTTTTGCAGAAGAAACGTCACTACCTCTCTAGTCTGTCCTCAGGTGCTTGTTTGCCAAGAACTTGATTGGTTCCATCTTCGTTGAGTCTGGGGGTCGATAAAAATACAAACTAATTAAATCCAGTTGGGGCTAGATATATCAGTTACGTTAAAATGCACAATGAAAATACCCAAAATTAAATGGGATCGGTAAAGAGCAATCAAAGAGAAGTATAGAATTAAAACAATTCATAACTATACAGTGGCTGATCAGTCCTTTTCCTCAGATCGGACATCTCTCATTTCTGCTTCAATTAGGCCCGACGGTCATGAATACGCTTAACTACAGAACATGGTCGAATGTAAAAAACAATAAAAAATGGGAGAGATGGGGCGACCGCAGTTCAGAGTGTCAATTGAATCACTTGCTGGCGTGGCACAAGCGCGCGTGTGTTTACCTTGCGTTGGCGGCGACAGTGGCGGCTGTCAGCGTGAGCTGCGAACCTGAAAATCTGTTCTAAATCTCTCTAGACTATTAAACACCAATCGGATACATTTCCTGCGTCCTTGGTGAAACCGAGACTCCTAGTTATTCCCCAGCTAACTGGCATGGTACATCCTATTTGGTTGGAATAGCGCGTGCGTCGTTGCCTTCAAATCACTAGCAAGCGTTAACTGTCACTGCTCGGTGCTATTCTCTGTGCTAGGGGACTTTGCAGTTAAATCTTTTTGAGGAGCTTGTGAACAAATATTCACATAATGACTCTCGCAATCATCTGAGCATGGCCCGAGTCCCCTTGCTCAAACACTCAATGATGTCTGCAAGAGAAGAGGAGCCAATTACTCTGTCCACAATTTGCCTGTATCAAAGCTTTGTGGCCACACGTTTTCTTTCTGGCCAATCAGATATTCGTACTTTGTTATAACTACACGCACTAAAGTTTTTTGCATCCTGTCACAGGCATCGTTTCTTTCGTGTGGCTGAGTTTAACTTCTGCTACGTAATACTGAGATAAACAGCTTTTTCATAATGCGAGGTTTTAACGCAGGTGGCTACAATGAGTCACGTATGTTTTGTGTTGAGTTTCTCCAGACGTTTCATCTCCAGACATTCTATCTGGCATCTCCCACCGTGTTTCTGTAGAAAGGCTTACCGAAGGGTTCTCATTAAAAGCTTGGATAAGGGGTGGGTTTTGCCAAGAGCCTAAGCAGTGACGGCTAGCATCTCATTGTGTCCGCTAGATGCCCCATGGCGAACTGTGTCGGTGTACATGGCACGGGCATTGCCGTCGTAAAATTCTCTTTCCGCCAGAGCTGCATCTCGTAGCTCGGGCCAGGGAAATTACTTGCGTACAATTACTAGTGAGAGTGTTAGCAGTTTATTTTCATGAAATGCTGGCTTATTTATTACATCAGCAGTTTAATATCATTCGTTCAATTTCACGTAACTATGTCATGTGACATATCAAGTTAACCGGAATTGTTTTAGGAATTCAATGTAAGGTGTTTAATTTGTTCGACACCTTACAGTACTTGACATGTCGCACAACTCCCACAAATTCTCTGTTGAATGTTTTGGAGACAGAACTCCCTGTAGTCTTCTCAAATGGTGTCAGGGTAATATATTTAAATACTACCACGATATAATAGTGAGAATTTATCATTCTCACAACCATCGACCTGGGCTCTAAGGCAGCATAATCTTTTAACTTCCTGGTTGGGGATTTCGACTTTTGGCACTTACAAGCACCTTTCTCATATGGTATTACATGCTACTGAAGTAGACCAACTACTTTAAGTTATTGTCGAAATAGTCCGACCCAATATAAGCGTGGGTAAGATCTGTGTACACGTTTAATTTGTTTATTAGCTGTTTAGCACACATATCAGCCACTAGGAACCCTTAAAATTTTGGGGGCAAAATAATAGGTTGTTTCTAAGCGGATAGTACTGTCTCAGAGCCAGAAAGATTTTCTTTCCACTCCAAGCTGCATCGGATGTTTGTCTTGCACCTGATCTATCACCATCAGAGTATTTCCTAAGAAATTCTCAGATATTCTTATGGAGCAAGATATAGAACCCATGTTTAATAATTCTTCTTCTGTTTCTCGGTTCAGCCTGATAGGTGAGTGAGACAGCGCAGCTGTGACTATTTTGTTTTTTGGTAGGACATGTTCACTTCAAAATAAAATTCCTGCGGATAAAACACCCAGTGAGACAACTATCCATGTCAGTTTGATTGACATGTGAGATTCTAGGTTCTGGTGATCCATATACATTGCGATTGTTCTGCATACAGGCGATAACAGAATTTTCGAAAGCAGCAGAAGATTGTTAAAGATTGCAATTCAGCGACAGCGTAGTTATATTCACATTTATTCAGCATACTATTTGCAAATGCAGTTCTTCTTTGCCACATTTCTCCACTGATGTCCAACTCCTGGGGTCCACTTCCTGGGATATCTCCACTGCTGACCCAGTTTTGCTGCTGTCCCTGGTGAAGCAAAATGGAATACACAGACTTGGGTGCGCTAGGATGAGCACATTCACTAAAGCTTGTACCAACTGATGAAAGTCCCTATTGGCACCCATCTTAGTTCCACGGGTTGTTTATACGAATGAGAATTCATAGTCTGCTGAATGTCATAACATCATACCCGATGAATCTCCATTAAATTTTTTTAGCCTAAGGCAGTTTCTCACTTGATTTTGGTTGAAGAGTTGTGCGTACTCCATTATAACTATTCACTAGCTGTCATCAGGTCGAATTCTGTCTCAGGAAATGCAGTCACTCATGAAAGCAATCTCCTTCTTTCCAAAAAACTGGTATGTATAGAATGACTGTTAACCTGTACATCAACAACGCATGTGACAGATTCCACGCATAAAAACTGAGCTCGGATCGTGAATTTGTTTAAAACATTGCCATTAATGTATTTCATGACTAAACTTGTCTTGTTGTTGAGTACGATATCAGGAACTTGAATCAAAACACAAGAAGACATAGACGAACTAGACGGTGATATCTTTAATTTTTAACATCTACCACAGTACAAGAAAGCAGTGTACTGCCAACAGGTAGGGTCAAACTGAATGTGCCATAAATTCGCCCACAGTTTGGTCACTTTTGCTGTGGAATCTGTGGGGTAGTTCCTCCAGAAACTTACGTCGATCTTCTTCTGGCAATATAATAGTGTTCATCTGGCAAGAATTCAGCACCAGACTTATAGAGCCATCCAGTTTTGAGAATACTAACGCAATATTTTGTACTTAATATCTAAAGAAATATTTCACGGCCAACATTGGATTTAAATACTTATTTTGAATTGATCACTGCCTTCAACAGTATTTTGCTGTATTTGATTGATTACCCTCCGTTCAGATTTGGTCTTCACTGTGATTTCAATGTGACAGTATGTTCTATGCTGAAATCACCTCATTGGGAGTTGAAGATAAGTTAAAGCCAGTATTTATAATCAGTAGCCTGAGGCAGAAATCTGCTTGTATTTACTAACACGCGCGAAAAATCTGGGGAATGGTTAAAGGACCTATAACAGAAGTGGAAAAGATGACATATTAAGATGGTGATAGCTGTTTTTCTTCAGACACCTTTCTTGATTTGATGTGTTTGCTTCGTTTCTTTCTTTTTGATTTCAGTTTGGTCAACAGGCATTTTTTTCTTTTCAGGTGTGTCTTCTGATGGCTAAATGAAATTCTCAAAATTTCTACTGTAACTATTGTTACGGAGGAGATTTTCTGGATAAAAGTTCCATAACATATGGAAATCCATAAAGGGAATCCCAATTCATTGGGTTACTTAACTGACAGTGAAGAATGTGATTAATTGCAGCTAGAGATTTTTGGTAAATAAATAGTGCATCTTACTATGCTTTTATACTTAGCAAGTATTTTGTATACCCTGCAGAATAGGGAAAACTTTGACAGCAACCAAACTGTGGAAAGACATGCGGATCACCAGAAGCAGCAAAGTCAGTCATCCCTTTGCTCTGCAGAACGCTGGCCATTTCTCCTCAGACAGATAGGTGACCTGCATCCTGGGCCTTTGAAAAAGTGAGGCACCTCCGAATGCTATGACACTAAAAAGACAGTAATGCAAAACCCGCCAACAACGGCTCACGTAAATAAGTTAATTATAAGTTACAAAGAGACAGCAGATAGCGACAATGCAAAACACCTTATTGGTCGAAAAAATGGACGCACGCACACACACACACACACACACACACACACACACACACACACACACACACACAGAGAGAGAGAGAGAGAGAGAGAGAGAGAGAGAGAGAGAGAGAGAGATAACTTTCTTCCTTAGGTGGTCGTAAGACACAAGTTATTTGTTAACCAGTTAGAGGAAGGGGGCTGACATTGCTAGGAACATCCTGAGTTGAGCCAATGAAAAGTCAGTGGCTGATGCAAGACGCAATAACGAGAGTTCATTTTAATTAACATTCGATTAGATGTCCGACTTCACTGCAGCCTTCAACCTTCAAACTTCAACCGGAAAGTCTGCTCAACCTTCAAACTTCAACCGGAAGCTCTGCTGCCAGACTTCCACGCTGAAAGTCACTGCTGGCTATGGATGGAGCTGCCTGAGCTAATGCAGTGGGGACTTTCAGGCTAATCTGAATATAGCCGCCGACGAGGGCTGTAGCATCTGCCAATGATCGATTCGTCAACCAGAACAGCCACCGTCTGCACTATTGTAGTGAGATCGAGCTACATATGACGAGGTTTAGGGTCCTTAAAATCGTTTAAAAGCAATCAAATTACTTAAAGTTTCGCTCTGATGACATGCAAGTACTAGCAGTTCTTGCAGGCCTACAAAAGAAAATGCCTTCAGTATGTTTGTTCGTCCTCAGAGTGCTGCTGTGCTGTATTGGATCATTACCATATAGGACTGACGGGTGGCATCGAAAAATCCAAAGAAGGACCGCTCGTTTCGTGTTATCGAGGGACAGGAGGGGGGGGGGGGGAGGGAGAGGGAGGGACAGCGCCATGGCTACGATGAGCGTGTCGGAACGTCAATCATGAAAGCAAATGGCTTTTCGTTGAGACGAGATCTTTTCACGAAATTTCAACCACAAACATTCTCCTCTGAATGTGAAAATATTTTATTCTCGCCAGTCGGCATAGAGAGAAACGGTCATCACGATAAACTAAGAGAAATCAGAGCTCGTACAGAGATAGTTAAGTGTTCATTTTTCCCTATTAGAGAGTGTTACGGTGGAGTAATAATCTGTAGGTGATTTGAAAAATCTTCTGCCAGGCGCTGCAGTATGGATTGCAGTGTAGTCATGTAGAAGTAGATGTAGATATTTTTAGCATTTCATTCGCCCATCATAAGATAACAACTGAAATGAGAAAATACCTGTAGAACCAAGCTAGGAATGAAATCTGGCAACGAACATACAGAATAGAAGCAAACGCGTAAGAGCAAAAAATAAAAATAAATTAATAAACAGTAAGTAAGGAAATATAAATTTGTGAGCATGTGTTTATACGAACTTTTTTATTTCATTTTAAGTCCTCAGTCCGTCTCTCAGAGGTTTCCCACATATTAATTGTACAAGACGGTCACAGTGTTTCACTAAGGCAGTATGCCTAGTTTGTGGTAGTGATATTAGTACAGCATTGTTCTTGTAATTTAAGCGCACTTTGTTCACGGGAAAACCTAAATGAAAAGACTGTAGTCATGACGCCCAGAGAATCTCTTACTTTGACAAAGAAAAGTATTTAATAACCATATCTTGTAGAGCATCTGAAACCTTTGCCTGATGTTTAGAAACAGGCATGAAATCTATTAAACCTAGATATTCCAATCATTTTATAATTACAAATAAAAATTAATAAAAAATCGATACCTTAAAACAACTATGGTTTCTTGTCAGTCTGAAGAAAGTAACGGTACGTCAAATGGCAAAACTCTGTTCCTCATAGACTTCTATAGACTTCCTTCGAATTTCAAGTAAGTGCAGTGGGTCGAATCGACTTTTTATGACGTCTTGGTTTGCCAGTTTCTGATTTCCACTGACAACGCTTCCACTAACAAGTGATCTTCCACCTCTAAGGTAAGACAGGTTCCTGAATGGAGGCGAACAATAGCAACAAATTGTACTCATGCGAGAGCATCAGAGTTCGAGAGCAGCGAGTTTCAGTTCCAAATTAATGTATTCCGCCATTAGCCTAACTCACTTAAAGTGTTTCCCTCCTCCAATTGAACAATAAACGCTAATCTTTCTTCATCCACTTCCTTGTTTTGCAGCTTTCCCATGTTTCCGGCTTGCCGTTGAACGCTATTTTCTTCCCTTCCTCCAGTTAGAGAAAATGTTGTGTGCTAGACGAAGGGTAAATTTCCTCTGCTAGCTAATTCAGCTTGTAACGTTAACAGCAACCAAAATCTCGTGGACATACGTCTTTCGTCAACGGCGTACCAGGTGCAGTGTGATCCCCTTCGCACCACGAAATATTGCTGATGAAACACCACGGATTTCAAAGTTTATTTATGAGTTTGTCAGTGGGCTGTGAGACTTGTGCACGGTCCTGTCGAAGCGATGAGAGAGTCTACTCCTGTTGCACGTTGCTGTGCAAGTTAGAAGAAATCCATACTAATTTAACCTGCAGATCCATATATTAATGACTGCAGCAATAAACAATATATCACTGTTTAACCCGAATGTTTATATTTCATCTCTCATCAATTTTCTTTGTCGAACGTATCCATACCGATCATGGATTTGTGTAGTGGGTTGGAGAGCTTAACATGTAATGTCTCATACATACGCTTAAACTTGAACCAATGGTGTTACTGTTTCGTTTATCCTCCAAGTGTATTTAAGTTCTAATACAAAGAAACAGCGTTGGTTATTACATGTCAGTGACCACTCGCACAGGTACCAAAGTTCTACAAGCTTTACCACAGTCAGAGTCACTCGATAAGCTTGATCACTTGTTTGAAAAAAAAAATGGTTCAAATGGCTCTGAGCACTATGGGACTCAACTGCTGAGGTCATTAGTCCCCTAGAACGTAGAACTAGTTAAACCTAACTAACCTAAGGACATCACAAACATCCATGCCCGAGGCAGGATTCGAACCTGCGACCGTAGCAGTCTTGCGGTTCCAGACTGCAGCTCCTTTAACCGCACGGCCACTTCGGCCGGCACTTGTTTGAAGTAGCCGTAAATGCGACAGTGTCACCACATTGTTCAACTGTACAAGAATGGACGGCGTCAAAGATAAAACCTTTCGCTAACTCAAAATGACACTTGCGATTGCACCAACGTACAACGAAGTCGCACGCGTTGTCAAAAGCAGTGTTCGACGTGGCACCTAGTCGACAACGTAGCCGACGTAAATTTTCTTAGTTCAGCAAAGGGCCACCACGACCACATATTTCAGAAGCTGAGTATCGAAGCCTACAAGCCTTAATAACAAACACACATGTCCATAACCTGAAGAGTAATAACAGATCAGTCTCCACTCCACCGATTCCTATCAAACCACATTAGTAAAAACGTAAAAAGTTGTGTTATTCAATATTATTATGCAATTAATGTAAGTCATACATGTCAAAGGAAAGGTATTCCGAACTGTCTGCTATTCTGAGAACCCGCGTATACATGTGGATTTCCTACAGCTTATCAACACAAAGAAACCATTGCAGTTACTCATAAAACAGATTATACAAATTAACTATACAGAAAAACGTACATTCGCAACACATAAACAATGCAAACATCACGGTTAACTAGACGGTTTCATGTTGCGCCTTGTCACGGTGTATTCCCATTTACATCAGGTACAGAAGTTTTAGATTTTCAATATTTATTACTGCTGTTTTAATCAACTTTCAATTATGCGGAGTTGTGTTGGTTTTCGCATGCTATCATCACATCTGAGATAAATGAAACTTTATCCGCGTTTCAGCCACAAATTTTGTTCAGAACATTTAATTGTTCTGTAGCCTTACAACCATATGCTTTAAGTGCTGTATATTTCAGTTGTAAATATTTTTTTTAAATTTAAGACATAATTCGTCTCCATAGCTTCCTACGTTTGTGAATAACTGAAGTTTTCACACGGTGCGCCTGCCATAACAATAGCTGCTGTGACTGTTTCGATGAGCAGCTGAATTTGCTTCATCGAGACGAATTAAATGATGTGTCAGAATTTTCGGTAGCTTTTTTTACATCGCATTGTGATTTACAAGCAGTATGAAAAGTCTTTAAAACGTATACACTTGTAAAACCAGGCGGATCTTTCGGGAAAGGAAATTTTGTAATTCTGTACTTGAGATAAAGTTTACAGTTTTCTGTCTTTATGCGTGCAGAAGACACTGCATTTGGCAATCGGATGTATCTTTCAGAAACATGGTACACGAATAATTTTGTCCACAACCAGCAATGACAAACGATACTTGTTTCAAGTAACGATGTGAGCAGAAACATTTATTTTGCATTTATGTCAGTTTCGAAGTGAGGTAAGACATTAATAGTTGGTAGGATGGGCTAGGTGCATTCACATTTGGCACGTTTACATTCGTGAACTGCAAGCCCCGTGTCTGTTCTTCTGAGAGTCACTAACTACAGCAATCTTCAGCGGAATCAATTGTCGGTTTGTAATACTGTACACACTAAGCGGATTACAGATGTTTTTGCTCCATGACTCGAATGGTGTTTCCACCTCTACGCTGTCACACTTAATGCTGACTACTCTGAAGTACGTAAGCGGATACCTGAACACTGCCAGCAACTGAGGTATTATTGCCCCGTCATGGTGGGGACGTATACTGGGACCTGCGAAGAGAGTTCAGACCAAAAGCTTGAACTGAAGCTTTTAAAAGCAGCGGTGGTAGCAAAGAGACGGAGGGACTGTAAACAAGGCGCTTCAGTTACAACAGTAGGCGGCAGTGGCTTTCAGACTCTCTTCTCCATTTTAACTGAAACAGGAGCATTAGACGGTCCGGTCGGAGTACGAGTGGTGGCTTGCGCGCTGCTGTGAAAGAAAGCTCCCGCCGTTTGCCCTG
This sequence comes from Schistocerca piceifrons, assembly GCF_021461385.2. Taxonomy (NCBI): domain Eukaryota; kingdom Metazoa; phylum Arthropoda; class Insecta; order Orthoptera; family Acrididae; genus Schistocerca; species Schistocerca piceifrons. The sequence goes on from NC_060139.1 coordinate 408,620,277, forward strand.
CCTTTCAACTGCGAGCTACGAGCGCTGGGGTCCGCAGCATCCGTAGCTAATTTCGTGCTGTCCGGAAAGGTCCCTGACGGCAGAAGTGCGTCCGCTGAATTACGTGAGATGCGTGCGTATGAGAAACGAGTGTTTGCGAGAGGAGCATGCGGGAAAAATGCTTCTGGGTCACCGGGGAAGCCAGCGAAATAATAATAAAAAAAAGAGGAAACGGGGGCAACGGCAGGAGTTAAAAGAGAATTCCGAGCCGGTCTGGATGGCGCGCGCGGCTTGGGGGACCGCAGGCAGGCTGCTGCCGCCTAACAGCCCTCATCTCGCCCCATCGCACCCATTCCATGCATAGCAAATTGCCGCCGTGCGGGCGTCGACCGAGCCGGCTGGAACGATGTCCTCGCTGCAGCGGTGCAGGGGCGACAAAAAATGACAACAAAAACAGTGCGCGGTGAGTGGGAAAAAAGGGAAAAGTGCGCCGGTGTGGAGCGGGCTCTGCGGTGGCGCAAGTGAAAATCGCGGCCACTGTGCGTGACGCGGGCTGCGTCCCAATCCTCGCAGGCGCGAGCTGCCGCCGCTGACTTTAGTTGCTCTTTAACGGCGGCGAAATAAAAAGTGGGCACGCGCCGGGTGTCCGGCGCCGCTTACGTGTTTTACGCCAGCCATTAAATGAGCCAAATTGCCGTGTTTTATGGCCGGGGCTCCGGCGGAACAGCTATCCCTGTGCGGGAGCCCGGCTACCTTTATCTGGTCGAGCTATCTGAATACTGCGGCAATTACAGGCCGTAGCCGTCTTATCAGACGGCGATACTCCGTGTCGGGTTATTTCACGGTTTGTGAACTACTGCAAGACTGTTTCCACTGTTCGAAGCTCCATATAGACCATCGCAAATCCTTTCACTGTCACCTCATCTGATAACGTTTATTGGGGAAGGAAGATAAAGCTTCGGACAGAATTCTAGTTCAGATCCGCTGTAAAAAGGAAGTGTCGTCGTTGGGCCTACTGGGAAAACGTCCTTCACACTTGCTGTGTGTAACAGTCCGCAGGGGTAAATACACTACTGGCCATTAAAATTGCTACACCAAAAAGAAATTCAGATGATAAACGGGTACTCATTGGACAAATATATTACACTAGATCTGACATGTCATTACATTTTCACGCAGTTTGGGTGCATAGATCCTGAGAAATCGGTACCCAGAACAACCATATTTGGCCGTAATAACGGCTTTGGTCCGCCTAGGCATTGAGTCAAACTGAACTTGGATGGCGTGTACAGGTACAGCTGCCCATGCAGCATCACCGCGGTTCCACAGTTCATCAAGAGTAGTGACTGGCGTATTGTGACGAGCCAGTTACTCGGCCACCATTGACCAGACGTTTTCAATTGGTGAGAAATCTGGAGAATGTGCTGGCCAGGGCAGCAGTCGAACATTTTCTGTATCCAGAAAGGCCCGTACAGGACATGCAACATTCGGTCGTGCATTATCCTGCTGAAATGTAGGGTTTCGCAGGGATGGAATGAAGGGTAGAGCCACGGCTCGTGACACATCTGAAATGTAGCGTCCACTGTTCAAAGTGCCGTCAATGTGAACAAGAGGTGACCGAGACATATAACCAATAGCACCCCATACCATCACTCCGGGTGATACGCCAGTATGGCGATGACGAATACACGCTTCCAATGTGCCTTCACCGCGATGTCGCCAAACAAGTATGCGACTATCATGATGTTTTAAACAAACCTGGGTTCATCCTAAAAAATGACGTTTTGCCATTTGTGCACCAATGTTCGTCGTTGAGTACATCATCGCAGGCGCTCCTGTCTCTGATGTAGCATCAAGGGTAACCGCAGTCATGGTCTCCAAGCTGATAGTCCATGCTGCTGCAAACGTCGTCGAACTGTTCGTGCAGGTGGTTGTTGTCTTGCAAACGTCCCCATCTGTTGACTCAGGGATCGAGACGTGTCTGCACGATCCGTGGCAGCCTTGCGGATAAGATGCCTGCCATCTCGACTGCTAGTGATACGAGGCCGTTGGTATCCAGCACGGCGTTCCGTATTACGCTCCTGAACCACCGATTCCATATTCTCCTAACAGTCATTGGCTCTCGACCAACGCGAGTAGCAATGTCCCGATACGATAATCCGCAATGCGATAGGCTACAATCCGACCTTTATCAAAGTCGGAAACGTGATGGTACGCATTTCTTCTCCCTACACGAGGCATCACAACAACGTTTCACCAGGCAACGCCGGTCAACTGCTGTTTATGTACGAGAAATCGGTTGGAAACTTTCCTCATGTCAGTATATTGTAGGTGTCGCCACCGGCGCCAACCTCTATATCTACATCTACATCTACATCTACATCCATACTCCGCAAGCCACCTGACGGTGTGTGGCGGAGGGTACCTTGAGTACCTCTATCGGTTCTCCCTTCTATTCCAGTCTCGTATTGTTCGTGAAAGGAGGATTGTCGGTATGCTTCTGTGTGGGCTCTAATCTCTCTGATTTTATCCTTGTGTGAATGCTCTAAAAGCTAATCATTTGCATATCACAACATAATCTTCCTGTCGGTTACATTTCGTGTCTGTTGCACCTCATCTTCGTGGTGTAGCAATTTTACTGGCCAGTAGTGTATGTTCCAAATGAGCTAACGGAGAGCCCGTCAGTCCTTCGTGCAGACTCAGAGCTGTTAACAACAACTGCTCTATGATATCGTCCGTTGTGCGTGCTCCTGCGGACACCAAGTGTCGCGATTCAAAGGCTGACTTGTCCGTTAAGCTCTAAGATTAGGTCTTCTGTCTCCTGACTGGTTTGAAGTGGGCCGGCATGACACCGTCTTCTTCATTTAAACTCTTCTTCATTTCAAGTTAACAGTTTCACCCAGCCTAAACACAATCATTATCATCAAGGTTTTCTTTGCACATACATCTGTCACATAGCTAGTCACAGCATTACGTTAAAGCAAGACCCTTCAGAACTGAATGTATTTTTTTCGCCAAAATCTTATTCTATTCGTCTGTCTTGAAGTTTCTGCACCGAACAGTAATAGTTCTTTGGCTGCCAGTTCCTCAAATTATTTTAGAAATTCTGAGGGAATGGTCTCTGTCCATTCTTCCTTATTCAATCTCACGTCTCCCAAAGTTACTTTAAAAATTTGACTCTTATATTGAATGCTCTGTGTCCTCCATATTGACTGCCATTTCTTCTATCTTTATGAAATCCTCCTCCTCACAGAGTTATTCAATCTAGCCTTTCACCTCTTCACTCTCTCCTCTGAGTTACCGGAATTCTCGTCGCATTCCAAATATTGCTGCCATTCCTTTCAATTTCATCAAAGTTTATTTAGACTTCCCTGTATGGCGAGTGCTGAAATACTTCTTCTCTTACCCAAGCTTTCTTCGCAGTCACCTTCCTCGTTTCTGTGTTTGCCTTTCCAACATCTGCGATTGCTCTTTTTAGAGAAGTCCACTGTTCTTCAACTTACCCTCCTACTGTGGTAATCATCATCGAAGTAAGCAGGTAAGACAAAGAAGAGTGGACTACTCTATAAAGAGCAATATCCACATCTGTAGCGAACTTCAAACAGGTCTCAACATTCCTCAGCTCTGAAGTATCTGTCTTCCTTCCACAGCGCTTCTTTCATACGATTCTTTTAAATTTCAGTATACTCTTTATCATTAGTAAATCGTGATTCGAGTTTATATCTGCTCCCACGTACACCTTACAAACCTGTATAAGATTTAGAAATGTTGCACCTAACTATGATGTAGTCCAGTGGGAGTCTTCCCCTTCTTCAGGCTCTTTCCGATGACAGACCCCCGCTCTTGTGATATTTCATTGCATCTGCTCTTATTCACCGAAATTTAAGCAGAACTCAGTTGATCTTCCTACTCTCTAATTCCTGCTACAAAGTCAATTTTCACCGGTAACTTTCTACTCCTTTTCCCACAACCGAGTTCCATTCGCCCATGATTATTAGATTGTATCTCAATTTACGTGCTGAAATACCCTTTCGGTACCCCTATATACTTTGATCATCTCTTCATCATCTGCTTGTGACGTCAGTACGTATAAGTGAACTAGTTTTATCGGGGTTGGTTTGCCTTCGAAACTGTGAAAGTAGCCCTATCAAGGAACTGTTCCTAATAAATCACTCTTTGCCCTATCTTTGTTTATTGCAAATCCAACACCCGTTATACAATTTTATGGTGCTTTTTATATTACCTTGACCAGAAATCTTTACCTTTCTGCCTATAAAACCTGAAAACTGACATGTGATTCCTACACAAAGCAGTCCTACATCCCATTACTGCAGCACTCATGACGGATCAACTCAGAGGGCGATGATGTGTTCCTTCCAATTTAAGTTGTTCGTAATTGTACTAGGTATTTAGTTGAATTTACGGCTTTTAGATTAGACTGACTTATCGTGTAACCGAAATTTAACGAATTCCTTTTAGCACTCACACGGATGAACTCACACTTTTCAATATTTAGGATCAACTGCCACTTTTCGCACCATGCAGATATCTTTTCTAAATAATTCTGCAATTTGTTTTGAACTTCTGATGACTTTATTAGTCGATAAACGATAGCGTCAGTTGCAAACAACCTAAGACGGCTGCTCAGATTGTCTTCCAAATCGTTTATATAGATAAGGAACAGCAAAGCGTCTATACCACTACCTTGGGGAACGCCAGAAATCACTTCTGTTTTACAAGAACTTGTGTCTTACAAGAACGATGTTTTCTAAACCCATGTTGACCTTGCGTCAATAGACAGCCTTCTTCTAGGTAATTCATAATGTTCGAACACAATACATGTTCCAAAATCCTACTGCATATCGACGTGAACGATATGGGCCTGAGCCGTGCGGGATTAACCGAGCGGTCTCAGGCGCTGCAGTCATGGACTGTGCGGCTGATCTCGACGGAGGTTCGAGTCCTCCCTCGGGCATGGGTGTGTGTGTGTTTCTCCTTAGGATAATTTAGGTTAAGTGGCGTGTAAGCTTAGGGACTGATGACCTTAACAGTTAAGACCCATAAGATTTCACACACATTTCAACATTTGATATTGGCCTGTAAGTAAGTGGATTACCCCTACTACCTTTCTTGAATACTGGTGTGACGTGTAAAACTTTCCAGTCTTTGGGGACGGATCTTTCGTCGTACGGTTGTATATGATTGTTGCTTGTCTCTTACCACTGACAACTCTGCGTAAACTCCGCTACCTTCTGTCTTTAACGAGTAGCCGTCGGCCACCGCGTTTTCCATGGTGAGAGATAATGCCTGAAACTTGGCAGGAGATCTTTCAAGTACTTGGCTGTTGTGTACGTAGGTGCCCCAATATTACTGACAATTGGACATAGGGGCACGCCCTCCTTGTGTATCTTAGGCAGACCATACAGTCTAGGTGGCACTGGCGCTTTTTCCCGTAGTTGTCTGATGATCTTATCGGGCATCCCTGTTTCCTTCAAGAGAGCACTAGTCTTCTTGGCCACCTTGGCCGTGGGGTCACACTCCAGAATTCTCCAGGGTCCTCCAGGAGATGGCGTACTTTCTCATCATAAACCACCCGCTGCAAGATGACAGTGGAGTTCCCTTTGTCTGCTGGCAGTACCACAGTGCTGTTGTCTTCCCAGAGTTTCTTGAGTGCAAGCCTCTCCTCGTTTGTGATGTTCGATTTCGGCAGCCTGGCCTTCGTGAGGGCCCTGCAGGTCTCTCGGCGGACTTCCTCTGTCACATTAGGTGGAAGTGTGGCTGCAACTTGCTCTACTGCACTGACGAAACCTGAAATGGGTACGTTTCTAGGGGTCGTAGCAAAGTTGAGACCCTTGCTAAGTACCTTTAAGGTTGTGTCACCAAACTGTATGCCACTCAGATTCGTCACAGTGCGTGTCTCTTCCATCTGATGTGCTTTCTTACACATACAGAAAAACTTTGCAGATTGGCAAGATGAGGCATTCCTTCTAGCACACTCAGCTAAAGACCAGAAGGAACGGTCTACCCAATCCCTTTCTTCTCTGGTTAAGGAGGCTGCCATGTACAGATGAATGTGTAACAGCTCCCTGGCCACAACATCTAACCTGTGGCGCATATCTCGAATCCTCTCTCTCACCAGTGACATGCTGGCTCTGAGTTTTATCCTGTTCGCCGCTCTGGAGTTGATGTATTGTTTAATTCTGGCAAATACTGGTACCACTTCTCCATCTCGACACCTGATGAAGGTTACGAACTACGTGACCGAAATATTGTGCAAGTACGACGCTGATATCCGGCAGAACACCCGACAACAGAAGATGTCATTAGATCGCCGGGAAAGCCTGAAGAGTTACATCAAAAGTCTCTATGGGGACGAGATGTATCAGAATATCAAGTAGCGGGACAAGCTTCGGCAGAAGAAAGGGAAGATGCTGAGCTCTCTCAGTTTTTTGCTGAGGTGTCTAGATGGAGAATTGGTACCAGTATTTGCCTGAATTACACATTCATCTGTACATGGGAGCCTCCTTAACCAGAGAAGATTGGTATTGGGTAGACCGTTCCTCCTGGTCTTTACCTGAGTGTGCTAGAAGGAATGCCTCATCTTGCCAATCTGCAAAGTTTGACCGCATGAGTAAGAAAGCACAGCAGATGGAAGAGACACGCACTGTGACGAATCTGAATGGCATACAGTTTGATGATACAACCTTAAAGGTACTCAGCAAGGGTCTCAACTTTGCCACGACCCCTAGAAAAGTACCCATGTCAGGTTTCGTCAGTGCAGTAGAGCAAGTTGCAGCCACACTTCCACCTAATGTGGCAGAGGAAGTCCCCCGAGAGACCTGCAGGGCCCTTACCAAGGCCAGGCCGCCGAAATCGAACATCACAAACGAGGAGAGGCATGCACTCAAGAAACTCTGGGGAGACAACAGCATTGTGGTACTGCCAGCAGACAAAGGGAACTCCACTGTCATCTTGCAGCGGGTGGTTTATGATGAGAAAGTACGCCATCTCCTGGAGGACCCTGCATACAGAATTCTGGAGTGTGACCCCACGGCCAAGGTGGCCAAGAAGACTAGTGCTCTCTTGAAGGAAACAGGGATGCCCGATAAGATCATCAGACAACTACGGGAAAAAGCGCCAGTGCCACCTAGACTGTATGGTCTGCCTAAGATACACAAGGAGGGCGTGCCCCTATGTCCAATTGTCAGTAATATTGGGGCACCTACGTACACAACAGCCAAGTACTTGAAAGATCTCCTGCCAAGTTTCAGGCATTATCTCTCACCATGGAAAACGCGGTGGCCGACGGCTACTAGTTAAAGACCGAAGGTAGCGGAGTTTACGCAGAGTTGTCAGTGGTAAGAGACAAGCAACAATGTGCAGAAATCAATGTGAGAGGTATGATGAACGTATCTGTTAGGATAGTGAGGCGAAGTTTTTGTTTTGTGCTATTATGTCAGCAGGCGACAGATGCGAGTGCCTTTGCCAACAGCACGGTATCGCTTGCACCGAATCTCCTAGGCATGAGACCATATCGTATGGCTCGTAAACGTCTGCAAAACCCTAGTGTGGTCAGATGAGTCCCGATTTAAATTGGTCAAAGTTGATGGTAAGCTTCCAGTGTAGCGCACACGCCACGAAGCCAAGGACCCAAGTTGTCAACAAGTCACAGTGTAAGTCGGTGGTGGCTCCGTAATGGACTGTGCTGTGTTTTCATAGAGTGCACCGGGTCCTCTGGTGAAACTGAACTGATCATTGACTGGAAATGGCTATCTTCGGCTACTTGGAAACCATTTGAAGCCATTCATAGACATCACCTTCCAAACATCGATGTAATTTTTAAGGATCATTGTGGGCCATGTCAGCGGGTCACAGTTGTTCGCCACTGGCTCGAAGAACATCGTGGAAAATTCGAGAGAATGATTTGGCCACTCAGATGGCTGACGTGAATCCCATCAATAATTTATGGGAAAAATCTTGCATCGGCAACCCTTTTGCAGTCATGCACAGCTACAGAGGCAGCATGGCTCAATATTTTTTCTGAGGCTTCCAAGGCCTTGTTGAATCCATGCCACGTCGATTTGTGCACTACGCTGAGCGGAAGGAGGTCTGACACGATGTTAGGAGGTATCCAATGACGTCTTTCATCTCAGTGTGTAGCACGAGCAATTTGAAGTTTCACAGCTGATACCAGCACACAACCTATAATAGGAGCCATGATTCACACAACTTTCTCTATCCATTGTATTCACATATTGTTATAGTGGTTTTACGGAACTTAAATACCATTGTAAGAATGCATATCGTCGCTATGCCTCACAATATGTGCTCCGACTTACAGCCGCATCAGATGGTTGAAAACGCACGATTTTTCGGCCGAGTGCTCGGCGGACAGTGTCAAGTGGTAACTGAGAGCAATGTCGTCGTTGACCTCACTGTAATGTCGTAGTACCAACTATGTCAACAGCACTCGCTCCATCTCTCAATAAGCCAATGTCTTGTTTCTACATCCGTTGTGGTTTTTTTAATATAGCTATGGCTTGGTTTCACGCTGTATTGCTAAGTGCCGTCGTTATTGGCACTGTTATTAGACGTTTTGATCTCTGTAGCACTTGTAATTAAGCCTTTCGTGGAAAGGATATCCTTTATGGCGACAGAGGATTGGTCGAATGAAATTTAATGTCATAATGAATGGAAGTAACTTCGAATGTACCCGAAGGCTTATAGGACAATTTCTGTTCACACTACGTGTAAATGATGCAAATGATCTTGGAGACAACGTCGGAAGCTCCATGTGGCTGTTAGAGGACGATTATGTTGTAGAGACGACACGATGTTTGACAAATGTCGCGAATTGAAGGACTATCTTGGAAGGATTGACACACCAGCAGGGATCGTTAGCTGACGCCCAACATAAATAAATATAACACAGTGTGCATACAGAAACAGAAATCTCGTTTATCAGGTGACTACATGACCGCCATTCACTGAGAGCAGGCAGTTTCATTAAATATCTGGGCGTATGCACAGGGTACCATCTGAAGTGGAACGATCAAGTAAAACTAATCGTGGGCAAGACACACACAACCCTGAGATTCATTGAATGATATCTCGAACTGCATTTCACCTGCGAAGGACGACCTACAAAATCTTTGTTCGACCGATACTTGATCGTCAGTCTGCAAGACTTACCAGAGTAGACTGACAGAGAAACTAAAAATGATCCAAAGGAGAGCAGCAGCTTCGTGTCAGGTTCCTTAAGAAGTTTACAGTTTCGAAAAGAGATAGCAAATTGAGTTATGTGAGGGCAAATGCACCGTTAATGTGAATGCTCACACCTGTGCGTGTAATGTGGGTCGATCGGGATTTGAATGAAAATGAACCCTGATTTTAAATAATACAACGGAAACGCTCCTTATAATCGAATATAAGATCATCTTTCCGTATTACATTGTCTTGCAATAACCTTTCCATTGCCTGTTTATATGGGATAACTTTTAGGATAAAGGGAGGAGGAGAGTTGAGGTACAGTTACTTTTAGCCAACGGGTTTCTTTAATTTTACTGGGAGTAACAGCTCACTATAATGAACAAGATAACATTGAACGCCTAACCTAAATAATAGAGCCTTAGGGATAATACTATTATAGGAAACAAATTGCAAGAGAATAAACCCGCTTATTACCGTACGTTCCTTAACAGTTAAACAAAATATTGTTTCCTCCTACGCGTAAGTCGTGAAAAGACCATGAAGGTAAATTAGAGGGAATCGAGCTCACGCAGAGGTCTACTAATTTACGATCTTTCCGTTCGCCATTCGCGACTGGAAATTAAACGGGATACTGAAAGAGTTTTAAAATATATCCTCCGCCATTTACCTCATAGTGACTCGCCAAATGAAGATGTACCATATTGCACTGCCTGCTCATATCAAAAGGAAATTTGTATTCTATTCACAGTAACACATGCACTGTAATATCATATTTACCCGCCGACACCAGGCAAGCGACTTCCAAGTAAACTCTCACCTTTGCGGGAATATCCGTAGTGGATGTACGATTACAGGTTGTCGACACGCTGTTGACAAGATTAGGACGTTTGGGTCTGGCCGTAAGTCGTGAACGGATATCCAAATGGTAAGGAACCGCTCGCGAGAAATCCGGGTTCGAGTCCCGGTCCGGAATAAATTTTCATTGCCGTCATTCCATTTCACAGCATTGGCTTGTCCATATTCGCAATTGCGATTTCATTTAATGCACACTCAAGAGCCAAAGACACCGGTACACCCGCCTCATATCGTGTAGGCCCCCGGGAGGGCGTAGAAGTGCGCAACAGGGTGTGGCATGGACTCGACTAATGTCTAAAGTAGTGCTGGAGGGAACTGACACCATGAATCCTGCAGGGCTCTCTATAAATCCGTAAGAATACGAGGGGAGAAGATCTCTTCTAAACTGTGAATTGCAAGGCATCCCAGATACGCTCAGTGATGTTAATATCTGCGAAGCTTGGTGGGCAGAAAAAGTATTTAAACTCAGATGAGTGTTTCTGGAGCCACTCTGTAGCAATTTTAGACGTTTGCGGTGGCGCACTGTCCTGTTGCAATTTCCCGCGTTCGTCGGAATGCGCAATGGACATGAATGGATGCAGGTGATTAGACAGGATGCTTACGTACGTGTCACTTGTCAGAGTCGTATCTAGAAGTATCAGTTGTCCCATATCACTCCAACTGCACACGCCCCACACCATTACAGAGCCTCCACCTGCTTGAATCGTCCCCTGCTGACATGCAGGGACCTCCGATTGATGAGGTTGTATCGATACACGTGCACGTCCATCCACTCGACACAGTTTGAAACGAGACTCGTCTGCGCACGAAACTTGTTTTCAGTCATCAACACTCCAATGTTGGTGTTGACGGGCCCAGGCGAGGCGTAAAGCTTTGTATCGTGCAGTCATTAAGGGTACACGAGTGGGTCTTTGGCTGCGAAAGCCCATATCAATGATGTTTCGTTGATTGGTTTGCCGCTGACACTTGCTGATGGCCCAGCATTGAAATCTGCAGCAGTTTGCGGAAGGGTTGCACTTCTGTCATGTCGAACGACTCTCTTTAGCCGTCGTTATTCCTGTTCTTGCAGTATCATTGTCTGGCGCTTCTGTGTAAATAAATATGTAGTCGAAGATGTCTATCCAGTTTCCAATCCATTACTCTGGATAGTACCTGTGCGCGACTTGCACCTCAGAATATTTTAGTTCGTTAAATACCATTATTTTCAGTATAAAGCATATGTTCTCATTCTTTTTTTCTATATGCACACATAGTTGTTACCAGATTCACTGCGAAGTTGACGCAACGGTACTTGCAGCTGAGGCGCGGCGCGACCACTGCAACAAGACGGTGGACATCTACGAAGACGTGGCGAGTCCCGAGGTGACGGCGGAGAACGTCGGCCGGCCGATGACGTGCTGGTACCGTTTCCGATCATTCCGCGGCACCCCGCGCGACTGGGTGCTGCGAATCCGCTTCAAGAAGTTCAAGGTGGGCGTGCTCCTCAACAGCACTCACTGCCTCGGTGGATATATGCAGGTGAGTAAGGCTCACATGATGGTGGTGTGTATACTGTTAACAGTCTACGAGCGACTCGAGGCACAACAACAATATCTGAAGCATACTTCGCTATATTGAACTTCCCACCTTATATTCAAGATGAATGTAATCTCATGAAGAATGTAATAAATTCCAGGAACACAGACCCTGGCCACTGTAAAATCCGAACTTGTGAACGATCTGTCTGGGCTGCGGAGCGTTGTAGGAACACGAGTGCAATATTGACTCTCAGATCTATCTTAGGTTGAAACAAGGCCAGCCTCTGTTTATAGCATTTGTATATTTAGAGAAAGACTGTTACACACTCTTTGAAATTCTGAAGGTAGAGGTGATCAAATACAGGCTGCAAGTGTAATAGTTGGACATTAAAGTGAAGAAGTATTTGAGAGGTGTTACTGATATATACTAGATTATATGCAGTCATACATTCAGCAAGCTGAGAAGGAAACTAATGAGAAATTTGGATAATAAATTACAGTTGAAGGAGAGAGAAATGAAAACTTAGAGATCTGCTGATGACTTTGTAATTATGTAATAGACGGCAAAGGACTTGGAAGATCACTTGAACGGAATGGTAGTGTCCTCAAATGGTGGTATGAGATGAACATCAACAAAATGAAACGAGGGTAATGGTGTTTATTAGAATTAAATGTGACTGGGGTACACTAAAGTGATTAATGAGATGATTTTGAAAGCAAAATGAGTGATTACGGAAGGAGTACAGAAATGTAAGTCATTTAGAAATGAAATACACAGGAAGTTCAGGGTATTTAAAGCAAAATGGCTGTAGGAAAAATGTGATGAAATCGAAACTGAAATAGTTATGCGAAGGACTGACTCAGCATTTAGAAAGTTATAAGAATCTTCGGCGAAATTAAAAGCAAGAATGTTAACATTAAGACTGTAATGAAAATTCAACAGTTAAATGCAGAGGGGACCGCATTGGTGAAAGGAGCACATTGAAGGCCTCTATGAGGGGGGAAGACTTGTCTTAACAGTTCATGCAACAAAGATGCTGACGACTATAGTATACAGATGCATGGAAAACAAACCTGAAAATGTTTTAAATGATGATCTGTTCACCTTTAGGAAAGGTGAAGATACCTGACAGGCAATTCTGACGTTACTGAAGAAAAATCAAGACAGGTTCATAGGATCAGTCTACCTGAAAAAATAGTTCAACAATGTAACATGTCTAACATTCTGCATGGTTTCTGTTTGTTCCAAGTCGTGTCTCCCTACCACTTTCGCGCAACGACGCTCTGAGCGTGTTTTTTTTAGGGAATTGACTAGTTTGAATCTGGGACCTGTTGCTGGTAAGCAGATGCCAGACCACACATGACATGTAGAGTTCAGAGAGACTAGCGATGATATAATCAAATTCTTAATGATTTCAGCGTCAGCTCCACTGCACTCCCTGTAAAAGAATTTTAATATTAATTAAATTAGTGGACGGGGTTCAAGGCTTTCCTATTTTTAGTTATCTGGAAAACTAACGTCGAAAAAGCAGTTAAGTTTACCGTTAGAAATTTTATTCTACTAACAAAATATTGTTTATAAATTGCAGTATTTATAAAAGGAAATGTTTTACTACAGGATGATAAAAACCAACTGCGTTCAACAAAAATGTGAACGAATATTCCCTGAATGGGTTTCCAAGTTCTACAATGGATCGAAGGATGACCTATGCAATATCACATCTATAATCTAGATTTAAATTAAGTTTCACAAAAGAGAAAACTACGAAAATGGTCTACAGTGATCCTCAACTATCATTAATTACTTATCTAACTTGTTGTAAATTACAGTGGGTGATGTGGCCTCTCAGTAATTATATAACAGAAAAATCATCGCGTTTCAGATTTTAACTTATGTAGCAAATGTAAATACCATGAGCTTCAGTTGACGATCGACACTAGTATTACGTAAAAAGGGGATGTAACAGATGAGACTTCTGCAGTTCTGAGTGAAGGCTTATGCGCTGAAAAATGCGGCATCGTGTGCGTTCATTACCTTGTCGGTGTTCGTCAAGGGGCGGCGGCCGGCGCAGCTCCACGCATCTCGCCGTCTCGGAAGCAAATCTTTTCTAACTTCTCCTTACTACAGTTAACCTATGTTGGTTTAAAAAAAATCTATCTGGGTGGGTTTTCATCTGACCAATCAGGGTCTCAATGTTAACCTTAAGCTCCGCCTACAAAACTTCTGTCCATCCAATGAGAAACGTTATAATTTACGTGGTGGGGCAATGTTTTTAAGATTTGCATCGTAACTGAGACGCGAAAACGTCTCACGCTAAAACTTGCAACTGGTGTGGTCCTTTTTGTGTTATTGTAAGATCTATACTGTTCTTCTGGAGGGCTCTAGCTTTTAACATGGGCTGGGGGGTGGTCCTAGCGGTTACTTTTCGTGGTGGGCCAATATTTTTTAGATTTGCAACGTAACAGAGACGCGAAAAAGTCTCACGGTAAATCTTGCGGCTGGTGTGGCCCTTTTAGTGTTATTGTAAGATCTATACTGTTCTTCTGGAGGGCTCTAGCTTTTAACATGGGCTGGGGGGTGGTCCTGGTGGTTAGCTGGCGACGTGGGTGTCTGTCCCTTATTGTAGGGCCTTCTAGCTTAACACGGTTCTGCTCTCATCTTCTGTTCTCGTTTTTCCCCTCGAAACTGCGTCTTTCTCACGGTGGGAAGGTATGACATGGATTTAGACATTCTTGTGTTAGTCTGTGGTATTCCATTTGCTCACTCGTTACTCGTATTACTTTGGTTAATTTAATGTAACGATTTATTCGGAGCTATGTGACATACTACTGGATTTCCTTATCATGTCAGGGTTTTCATGGAAGGTGTTGGATTTGCCTGACACCTTACATATTACCACCCTTCGAACTTAATTTTTGCACTGAATTTAGGCAATGATTGAATCGTTGTCGAAGTCAGTCAAAAATTATTCCCTTATCTAAAGTTTGTTGCCTACTGTTCAGCCACGTTATTCTGGTTCTATACTAGTTTGTATTACTAATTTATATTTTTACATTCTTCCACATTATTCATCTACATCTACATCGATACTCCGCAAGCCACCCAACGGTGTGTGGCGGAGGGCACTTTACGTGCCACTGTCATTACCTCCCTTTCCTGTTCCAGTCGCGTATGGTTCGCGGTAAGAACGACTGTCTGAAAGCCTCCGTGCGCGCTCTAATCTCTCTAATTTTACATTCGTGATCTCCTCGGGAAAGGAGGAAGTATGTTTATATTGACAAGCGAAGAATATTTTTTATTCTATTATAATTATTATTTTATGATTATTTTCTTTCTTTATTTAAGTGTGAAGTTTGTTTTTTAAGAAGTTTGTTATTGAAAGTGAGGAGTCTTTCACATCGATTTTCTTTGAAATATTTTTTTTATAAATGTAGTAATTAAGTAAAATCTATTCCTAACACATTTTCTAAATATCATGTACAAGTAAAATGTTTTTGTTTCTAGACACTCATCTCAACATTGTTACACTAACAAATAAGAATTATTTCCAAGAATTGGTTTGACAAATAAATATACATACACAAGTATAGAGATATTATCCTAACAAATGGTACAAATGTTAAAAAAAGGGAAAACATCGAACAAGGTAATTTTTTATTCTTTGTTTTTATGGAGAGAAAATAAGTAAAATATAGTTATTCTTTTATTTTTATGATGAGGAAATAAATGGCATATAGTTTTAGTGTCCATTATGCCTTACTTTTGTTCTTTATATAATGTCCAGTTCAGAACTAATGACTTTTTTTATCGATAGTCTATTTTTTACTTAAGTCCATAGTCAATGACTGTTATTTTGTAGATTATTAGCTGTCTACTTTGCTTAACTTATTTAGTTTTTCACACATTTCTTTTGCACAATTCCTACATCACATAATTTGATTCCACACATTCACACAATCCTATGAATGTTTAAGCTTGAGGTTGGCGAATGTTTTTGCACGAAGGTGATGGACTTGAGCGAGATGGATGTGGGCAAGTATTTGATGTACAGCTTCGTTCGTCGTTCCTTGTTGGCTTTGCAAGTGTGTGTTGCTGTTGTGGAGGTCCCATAATGGAATGGAGCTGTGAGTGCAGAATCTCGTGGTTTACTCTCTTTGTATGCGTGAAAGTCATCGTTATGTGTCACTGAAATCGGTCGTTTTTCGTTGTAATACTCCGCAGACGACTAGTTTGCAGTAGGATAGGGATTTGGGAAGGTATGTCGTCTATTCTTCACCCATCTTCTTTCTTGGTGTCAATCTTGGGAATCTTCAACTTCTGACCTTCCTGCTTTTTCTCTGCTTCTTACTTGATACTTGGTTATGGAAGTATTTATTGATAACTAGTCGCTTAGAAGTTCTCCTCTTAGTAACAGTTTCATAAACTGTTTGGGCGTGTCATTTATACTTTGTGGAAGTTTTCTTCAGTTTCATGCATCAGCGTGCTTTTTAATAGCAGTAGTGTGACTTTTACACATATTTTTTTGTCAGTGGTGGCTTGCCCAAGCGGTCTTCTCGTCCGGCCGTTTTTTTGCTCTCTCCTCTGAGTTGGGACGTCCCGGCGTTTACGAGCAGTGAAAGTCCGATGTTTGCTTGTCAGTCCCTGCACCAGTCCCTTCAGCAGTAGATTTACAAGTGCCCTTTGTTGGTCTCACTGTCCTTTCCCTTCTCTAGACGCTGCTGTCTTGTAGGAATCGTGTCTTGCTAATTACGTCCTTTCCTTTTTTGATACTTCTTTGATTGCAACTTGTGGGTCGTTGCATCTGGTTTTTTGCTGGAGTTTTTTACAATGGTTCTTACAAAAAGTTTTACTTATAATCATCTAACATATGACTAGTACCTACATTGTTTTATGCCTTCTTAAAAAGCTTTACAAATTTCGGCACCCTTTCCATGTTACAATTCTAAGATATTTTGAGTCTTAACTTCTGCAAGAATCCTCAAATACGTTTTTTAGTTTTTGTGTAGTGTCGTGGTGTATAGCATTTTAGTATTTCATGCTGTCAGACTATCTATGCTTTATCCCTTCACCTTAATCTATGGTACTATTGGTGTTATTTTTGTTTTTGTTTTTATTGAAACTACTTTCTTTTTCCCACCTTCCTCTCTCTTCATCCTTCTTTCTTCTGACGATCTTATCTGCAACATAATCTTGAAATATTGTGCTGATTATTTACCAGTAATAAAATTAATCTTCAAACTTTTTGATAAGGCTCACATGGTGAAGTCCTAAGGTTTTGCCTGTTTTACTTCAAACTTGTACTGAAGGTGTTTAACAGTGCCAGTCTTAGGTAAAAATACCTCTACTTTATCTCGTAAAACACCCTCTAATTCTCTTTTACTGTGTTCTGAAATACCTTGAACTTCTTGCGATTTTTCGTCGATTTCTTTATGGAGTTCTAACATGAGTTGAGGCGATTCCCCCTTTTGTGCATACCATTCTAATTCTTCATTCTCTTTATCTCGCGTCATTCTTAATTGTTTGTTTATAACTGATATTTCTTCTAATTTTAGCTTTTGCTCAAAGACAAATGTGACATTCCCAAATGTTACGCTACCTTTCCCCATATCTGTTATCGCTCGTCTCTCATTTAAAATATCTACACCTATAATCAAATCTACAGTTAGTTTAGGTATAATCACGAAGTCGGCTTCGATCTTTTGACCTTGTCACCAAAGAGTTAACCTTGTTTGTCTCGTAACTTCCGCAGCATTGTTTCTAATAGGACCTCTTACTTTAATCTTACGTGTTTTCAGAACTGGCAATTCCTCGTTGGCATTACACTGCATGAATAAATTTTCTGAGATCGCAGTCAGTTCACTTCCGCTATCAATTACAATATTGACTGGGATATGCTTTACCATGGCCTTCACAATTGGTTGAATTTGAAATGGTTGGTTCTGCTCTTCTTCTTCTATCATCAACGAATCCTCCACTGAATCATACATGAGTCTTTTTAGGAATTTCCCTTGTGAATTCGAACTTTCTGTAGGATAAGCTTCGACTGTTACTTCTCTCTCTTTTATTTCCTCTTCTCTATTTATTCCTTCATTTACACTTTATTCAACATCCTCTACTTTTTCCTCATCCTCGTCTATCTTCTCCTTCTTCGTCGCTACTTCCACATAATCGCATCTAAATGCTCTAATTATCGCTTCATAACTTCCTTCATTATATACGTTGGGTTGTGTGCCGACTAATAACTTATTTTCAACTTCTGTCGACTGCGCATTATCCTCATTGAATTCGCTTTCCCTGGTTTCCATCTAAAATAGCTCTGCAATACTCATTATTTCGTCCCTTCCTCCTACATTCCTTCTGCATGCCTCTCGTAATTCATCTTCTTCGTCAGTATTCTCCCAATTAATTTCGTCCCAACACGATATTGCTATTTTCCTGTCATCGTTTTCATCTGGTCCCTGCGGATTTGTTTCTTCCTTCGTCTCTTCTCGTGATAAGGTATTTACTTCTCTGTTCAAGGTGCTGCAATTGTCCTGAGTCGGTGCGTCATTCTCTTTGGCATGGGCGCTTTGCTGTCAATTCGAACGTTTATCGGGGTTTGGACGTCTTACCTCCACCTCTTCTATCTGTATTCTCTTTTCTCGTTCAGCTTGTTGATATTGGTTTCTTTGTTGATAATTTGTCGGTCTATTGATTCTCCAATACCCGTTCCGGTTGTCGTTATTCCCTCTGTAATAGTTGTTGCCGCTCCTGGGTGAATTATAGTTATTGCCACATTCTCTTCTAAATCCATGACCGGTTCTTTGTTGAAAACTATTGTCTTTTCTTGGTGCGAAGTTATGACGTGGTTCGTAATTATTGTTTCTTCGTACTGTGTCTTGTGGATTCCATTGCTTTTTGCTTTCGTTTTCACGTGCGCTTCGTCTTTTTCTTGCGTCATTTTCCGAAAATATGAACTCTAGTTCCCTTAGAATACCTTTAAATGCTTCGACGTCACTGCCTCCGCGCCCTACTAATGATTGCTGGTATTTCAATGGTAACTTCATCGCGCAAAATTTAATCAACTCTCCGTCACTGTATGGTACATCTAAGCATTGATTTTTCTTTGCCATTAATTCGAAAATTTTCACGGGTCTTCTCTCCTGAATTTTCAAAATATGGGTTCTGTAATAATTCGTACTTCACTCTGTTCTGTGCTTCGCTGGACCAATATCGTGAGAGAAACTTCACTCTGAAATCTTCGTACGATCGGCATGTCGCTGCAACATTTTGCATGGTTTCTGCGACTGTTCCTGACATGAGTGCACATATTAAGTCTAATTTGTGTGCTAGCGTCCAGTGTTCTGGTAACCCTACTCGGAATTGATCAATAAAAGTTCGTGGATGTAATGAGTTTCCTTCTCGAAAGTGTTGAAATTTTCTGACTGTGAGGAAATGATCGTTGTTGTACTTCGTCATAGTTCCATATGAAATTCGCGATTCTTCGCCACTTTTGTTTCTGATCATTTCTCCCGTCGTTCTTTCCGGTTGTGGTAGATCCATTGGATATTGTCCACTGTAACTTTCGCCTACCCTTGCGTAGTATCGTTGGAGTGGTACGCAATAATTTTCTTCCATCGGCTGTGAACATGTAGCTGAATGCATTACACTGTACTCTTCGCGACCTGGCTTTCCATTGTCATGTATTGGTTCGGTATCTTGTCTGGCTAACCTTGCCGCTTCATTGCACGATCCAGACTGTCTTGAAACATACATTTGTCCTTCTGCATGTCTGTGTGGTGCCATTTGTTCATCAAGAATTTTGAAACGTGTCTGTTGCGGTGCAGGCTGTCTGATTTCACGTATGTTATTTTCCGCCTGTGATTGGAATCGCAAATGCGTAATATCTTTGTTAATTGTCTGTTTTTCCGGTGCTGTTACAGATACGGATGTGGATGCAGACTCAGTGCTTGTTCGATCCTGTTCACTACGCTCTTCAATGGTTTGCAACGACTCTGTTCGCAATTTGTGAAATTGTCGCTTCGTTTGCCCTTCTATTTTGACTATGCGGTTATCATATCTTTTCAGCGCTGCATTTGTGATACGTTTGCGTAACACACTGTTTTCAACAATTTCATGCGCTGTACCTGCTGCTTGTCTAGTGATTACGTTTATCTGTTTCTCTAGTTTCTTGACTTCTCCCTGGGTGTTGTTACGTAATATTTTGATCTCGTCCTGAATGTCATTACGCAATGTGTGTACGTACGCTTGTACCTTGTCAATGTCTGTTCTCAATTGATTGTGACCTGTTACTAAGTTTCCTATCACTT
Organism: Schistocerca piceifrons; assembly: GCF_021461385.2. Taxonomy (NCBI): domain Eukaryota; kingdom Metazoa; phylum Arthropoda; class Insecta; order Orthoptera; family Acrididae; genus Schistocerca; species Schistocerca piceifrons. The sequence continues at coordinate 408,640,148 of NC_060139.1, forward strand.
CTCGAGATTCTTTTGCCTCGTCTTCAATATGACTTAGGTGTAACTGAATTTTTTTGTTTTGTTCTTTAATCTCACGCATTTGTCTCGTGGTTTCTGCAATATGTTTCGTCGTTTCTGCGTTCTGAATTTTACTTTGGTTCGCAATTTCTTTATTTTGTCTTGTCATGGTTTCCGTCATTAATTGTAATAATTCCGCCAGATTGGTGGGTCCTATTGCGTTTTCTTACGACGTCCTACGCTCTGTGTTTTCGCCCAAGAGTTGGTTCGCAACCGATTGCATTGAACTGTGCGGTGACACTTTTCTGCTCGAATTCCTTGTACTCTGTGGTGAGGGAGCTCTGATTACATGTACTATGGATTCTAAGTATTCAAGACGCAATTTAGAATCATCATCGGCTGTCTCTCTACTTTCCTGCTCCTCTGTCGTATGCTGACCTAGGTTTTCTGTGCCTTGGCGTACATTATCCTCGTTATGGTGCGTTATCTGTCCTATTTCTCGCAATACTGCATCGTCTGTTGTACTGTCCTCTATTCTCTGTCCATCTTCATGTTGGGTCTCTACCTCAATTCGGTCAAGGTCTCGATCTGCCATTGATAATCTTTCCAAATCCCCTATTTTCTGTTTTAAAAGCAATTCACGCGCCCTACTTCGCGTCAACATGCGCTCATAAACTTTTTGCACACACGACTTGAAACTTATTATAGCCAAGACTGGCAATCCATTCACTTACTTGTTGCGTCAGAACCAACTTGTCAATGATGTAGCCGCCACCTGTGCGCTTGCATTGGAGAGAAAACTTAATTCTAACAATATTAAAATTCATAACTTAATTATGTTATTGTCTCTGCTAGAATGTCTCACTTTCTATTGAATAATTTATTACTATCTATCGCTGCAGCTACTGTTTTCAACTATTTATGTCTTTCAAAAAAGAAATTTTTATTACGAAATTTTTTCAACAGCATATTTTTCTGACCTAGTTAGGCATGTGGTCGACCTTCAATCATGGTATTTTACCATCCTGGCATTCTCTAACATTCTGCGTCGTTCCTCTTAGTTCCAAGTCGTGTCTCCCTACCACTTTCGCGTAACGACACTCTGAGCGTGTTTTTTAGGGTATTGACTAGTTTGAACCTGGGACCTGTTGCTGGTAAGTAGACGCCAGACCACACATGAGATGTAGAGTTCTGAAGAGTTCAGTGAGACTAGCGATGATATAATCAAATACTTAATGATTTCAGCGTCAGCTCCACTGCACTCCCTGAAAAAGAATCTTAATACTAACTAAATTTAGTGGGTTCAAGGCTTTACTATTTTCAGTTAGCTGGTAAAAGAACGTCGGAAAAGCAGTTAAGTTTACCGTTGGAAATTTTATTCTACTCACAAAACATTGTTTGTAAATTGCACTATTGATAAAAGGAAATGTTTTACTACAGGATGATAAAAACCAATTGCGTTCAACAAAAATGTGAACGAATATTCCCTGAATGGGTTTCCAAGTTCTACAATGGATCGAAGGATGACCTATGCCATATCACTTCTATAATCTAGGTTTAAATTAAGTTTCACAAAAGAGAAAACTATGAAAATGGTCTACAGAGACCCTCAATTATTTTTAATTACTTATTTAACTTGTCATAAATTACAGTGGCTGATGTGGCTTCTCAATAATTATATAACAGAAAAATCATCACGTTTCAGATTTTAACCTACATAGCAAATGTGAATACCATGAGCTTCAATTGATGATCGACACTAGTGTTACGTAAAAAGGGGATGTAACAGATGAGACTTCTGCAGTTCTGAGTGAAGCCTTATGCACTCAAAAATGTGGCATCGCGTGCGTTCATTACCTTGTCGGTGTTCGTCAGGGGGTGGCGGCCTGCGTAGCTCCATGCATCTCGCCATCTCGGAAGCAAATCTTTTCTAACTTCTCCTTACTACAATTTACCGAAGTTGGTTTAAAAAAAACTTTCTGGCTGTGTTTTCATCTGACCAATCAGGGTCTCAATGTTAACCTTAAGCTCCACCTACAAAAATTCAGTCTATCCAATGAGAAACGTTATACTTTACGTGGTGGGGCAATGTTTTTAAAGTTTGCAACGTAACAGAGACGCGAAAAAGCCTCACGGTAAATTTTGCAGCTCGTGTGGCCCTTTTTGTGTTATCGTTAGATCTATACTGTTCTTCTGGAGGGCTCTAGCTTTTAACATGGGCTGGGGGGTGGTCCTAGCGGTTACTTTTCTTGGTGGGCCAATGTTTTTTAGGTTTGCAACGTAACAGAGGCGCGAAAAAGTCTCACGCTAAATCTTGTGGCTGGTGTGGCCCTTTTAGTGTAATCGTAAGATCTATACTGTTCTTCTGGAGGGCTCTAGATTTTACCATGGGCTGGGGGATGGTCCTGGTGGTTAGCTGGGACGACGTGGATGTCCTTCCCTTATCGTAGGGACTTCTAGCTTAACACAGTTCTGCTCTCGGCTTCTGTTCTCGTTTCTCCCCTTGGAACTGCGTCTGTCTCACGGTGGGAAGGTATGACATTCATTTAGGCATTCTTGCGTTAGTCTGTGGTATTCCATTTGCTCACTCGTTACTCGTATTACTTTGGTTAATTTAATGTCACGATTTATTCGGAGCTATGTGACATACTACTGGATTTGCTTATCACGTCAGGGTTTTCATTGAAGGTAATGGAATTACCTGACACCTTACACATGGTGCAAGGTGTTCGTAATTATCAGACAAATAGGGTTAAATCTTCTGGAAAGACGGGTAATATACAAAATGTACAAGAACCCAAAGGGGTTAATAAGAATGACGGACGAAGAACTATGTGCTCAGATTAGAAACGTGGTAGAGAGGAATGTAGTCTTTGTCCCTTACTATTCAGTCTATACACCGAAGAAGCAATTACTGAAGTAAAAGAAACATTCAAGATCGGAATTATAATTCAAGGTGAAAAGATATCAGCGATAAGATTCGCTGATGACATTGCTACCTTCAGTGGAAGTAAAGAAGAATTTCAGAATATGCTGAGTGGTGTGCACAGTCTAATGACTACAGAATATGGACTTAAAGTAAATCGAAGAAAGACGAAAGTAATGAGAAGTAGTAGAAATGAGAACAGCGAGAAAATTGTCATCGACATTGGTGAAAGACAGAAGATGAGGTTAAGGGGCTTGCGTGGGGGGGGGGGGGGGGGGGAGTGGTACTAACGTGATGGATCCCACGCCAAGAACAAAATCTACCGACTTCCCAAGACAGGAAGGCAGAGGCGTTATTGCCGACGAAAGCGACAGGTGGACCAAAGACCGACATAATATTACTAAGATGTCTAATGCTGGCCCTGCGGTCGCTCGCCCTCCCTTCCCCCCCCCCCCCCCCCCCCCCACACCCACCGCCCAAATCACGGTGAGTCATACAGAACGTGAGAAGGCTTCAATCGCAACGAAAATATAGCGGTAACCCTCCTGAGTCTGGGGTAAGAGGCTGACATAAAGAAAGTGATCAAGTCGCGTGGCACGAGCCGGCGCTTCCGAAGCACGGTTCACCCGTATTAGTTTATCTCAGGGCTACCGAACTGAATTTTTTCGTAACTTCTGCAAGGCTAAAATGTTGTACAAGACTTATAAAACTTTGTTTGACCTCATCGATTTTCTTTCTGAATTTGGGTTCTTTGAATAGCAGTACTTGAGTCATTTAAATTTTCATATAACTCCCAGCATTCAATAATGGCTTAATATATTTCAGGAAAACCAATATGCTCCCCATAGGCGAAAGTTCGAACTCCCTATCCGCCTTCTCTGCAGATGTTCCGCGTAGAAAACTGTAAAACTGTAAAACGATGTTCCTATCCAAGTGTACATTTGTTGTATGAAGGAGGTCCTGTCGAATGACATTTTTTTCAATTTTTACATGTAAATGATTTAGTTAGGTCGACACTAGACTTCAGGTAGCCTACAAAGAAATAGTTTACATCTTGAGAATGTTTCTGCCAAGTACATTTACGAGTACGTTTTCGCGCCGTGACAGGTACCACTCTAGCGTCACCTTAACCGCTTGTCCACCATTACACTTACCGAGATTGTCGCTTAAATACACACTTCTGCACGCAAGAGTCGCTTTTTCACTGAAATTGGAACTTTCATACGTGTCTTTTGGTTTTCATTGAGCAACAGTGAAATTTATGATTGATAACATACCTACATGCATTATGACGCGGTACCAAAACCAGAAAACTTTTATGTCGATCATCGGATTTGTCTCGATAGCCGGTATCAGAAAATAAGTACCAAACTATAGCACCCCAACTAAAAAGCAAAGTTGACCTTCATATCACCTGGCTGAAAAAAACCGCTTTTCAGCTCCTATCATATTTTCGGAGATATTGTTGGTGGCCATAGGTAGTGACTATGTGTGTAGATTAAGTGCAGCTCCAAATTCATAGATAGCTCATGTTAATTAGACAGTTGCACGTTCATTAATTCATTTGAACGATTATTTCATCGGTATTGTGTGCAACGAGTTAGTTTAGAGAATATATGTACATGAATACTGTTGACGTTAATGAATTCATTATTATTTTTAGTTTTACGAGTCCGCCCCTGATAGCTGAGTGGTCAGCGCGGCGGAATGTCACACCTAACGTTCTTGGTTCGATTCCCGGCTGGTTCAGAAATTTTCTCCGTTCAGGGACGCGGAGTTGTGTTGTCCTTATCATCATTATTTCATCCCCATTGACACACAAGTCGCCGAAGTGGCGTCAATTCGAAAGACTTGCACGGTCTACCCGGTGGGAGGCCCTAGCAACACGGCATTTCCTTTTTTTTGTGTTACTAACGCAACTACATTTATTAATTTTACTATTTTTCCTACTGGCCACTAGTTCTTTCGTAAAAATTCTTCAGTTAAATAGCAGCATAGTACTATAAAATTATTTGATAGTTGCTGTCTCTTGTTGTTGCAGTGTTGCCACATCCAGTGTAGGCTATCGCTCGGATGTAGGAGACACACAAACATCGCACGTCGCTGCACACACGCTGTTAATGCATAACGCAGAGCGATGTTGGAAGCAGCGGCAGCTAGGTATTACAGAAGTGGGAGATTCTAGGTCGACAGCTGATTTTAAGTGGCCAGTGGCTGAACTGTGACAGACGACGGGCTTTGTAGCCCTGTATTTGAACTCATGTCCTAACCTATCTACAAACTCATGATGTGCAACGTATGAGAGAAACTGGTGATCAACGAGCTGTGGCAGAAAGATAATAACGATCGCTTTGTTCTCGGCGCTTAAGGCTAACCTCTACGTGAAAACTCAAGACAGAAAAATTTCATACTATGTTAGGTTGAATAGCCATTCCCGCAGCAAAATTTCAGTCTTAGCGGTGAAAGTAAACTGAAATTTCTCATTCTCATTGGTTACCTGCAACCATCCTCTCGCTGACCGTACGGGATGCCCCAGTAATAATAAATCAGCACTCCTGGTTCGCACTTGGCTGCAGATTTTAGGTGACAAGGACAGATTCCAAACGCAAAAAGAACCCTAGGCTGAGAAATAAGAGCAAATAAAAAAGTCGATGCGATGATGAAAAGATGCAGCGAACTACCAAATATAAAAAAATTACATTTAAACCAATTAGTTAAATGAAAATCGTGATCAATGTCATTTGCTTAGAAATACAAAAAAATCACTGCATTTTAAGATATTCGAACTGTCGACCTTTTATATGTCGGCTTTGAAGGCTAGCACCTACGCTATGCTATTACGCCCTAAAATGTTGTATTTAGAATCTGGTGTCACAGTGGGAACGATTAATTGATGGCCTTCAAAATTCGGTTTCATGCAACTTCCTGCGAAAGTTATCTCATGTAAGCCAATATCTGTGATTATAATAACTGTATAAATGACATGAAGCACATGTTTTTTCGCTAGCACCATTGTGTGTGTGTGTGTGTATGTGTGTGTGTGTGTGTGTGTGTGTGCGTGTGTGTGCGTTTGTTATTTGTAGTGTCATTATTATGTATGATAAAATATGCAATAATACTATCAGACACAGGACCCAAACAATAAAGAAAGCCAGACAAGGAACTGAAAGTGAATTAATTGTTGTGGCAGTCTGACAGTGGTGAACGGTTCAGGCATGGAGGAAACCAACTACACCGCGTGAAGTGCCAACTGTCATGTAATTTTAGTAGGCCTGCAGTTGTCCAGGACAAGCGATTTTAAATTCGATTTAAAACTTCCTCTGCGTCCTGTCAAACTTTTGTGTTATTGTTGATATTTATTGAACTCTTTTCTGAACCACAATCGCTTTAATAATAGTAAACGTAGGTCATAAAGATGCGGCCATCACTGCTATGGATTATTTACGACGAATTAATGACAGCGCATTTAAAATGCCTAGCTCCTTGAAGAGGTGCCAGCAAAATGTCCATTGGTGAACATCACATTTTATTCTTGCTGCTCACTTTTTAGCGACCAATGCTTTCTTTCTGACTGATGAGTTCCCCAGAAAATTATTCCGTAAGGCATTATTGAGTGGACACATGCAAAATATGACAGGCGGTTGATATATTTGTTTCCAATGTAATCAATTATACAAAGAACAAGAGTGGCTCAACTTAATTGTTTGAGAACTCAGTAATGTGCTTTTTCCAATTCAAGTTTTCATCAATATGTACGCCCAAATACTGGTGCATTCTCCCAGTTTACTCATTTGTGCTCATGTGCTACATCAGTTGTTAGTATGACTATCTGTTGTACAGTGCTGAATGTAGTGTGATTTTTCAAAATGTAGGGAGAGACCTTTTTCAAAGAACCACTTAATAATTCTTTGAAAAGTATCATTTAGCACATTTTTTGTTGCTTTCTCTCAAATTGGATCTGTTATAATACTAGTAACATCTGCAAAAAGTACTAATGTTACTTTTTGAATATTAAGTGGAATGCAGTATTCATAGAAAGGAATAAGGAATAAGAATAGGTTCAAAATTGACCACTGCAGGCCTCCCTTTAAGGTTTTTCCCCCCAGTGAATAAAATTTTCTACTTTCTCGTAACAGTCAGAATTATTCAGCACAACCTTTGCATTCCATTAATTAAGTATGATTCAAAACAGCTGTGTGTAAAGTCATAACTTTTGTAAAACTTTTTATCTAAGAGAATAACTTGAGCTACACAAAGAAATGCCTTTGGAAGACCACGAAAATACTAAGTGACGATATATTATTATTTAATGCCTTTGCTGTTTCATGAGTGAAAGTACAGATAGCATTTCAGCTGAGCAATCCTTCTTGATTCCAAACAATAATATGCTAAGTGAACTGTATCCTTTTAATGGTATGACCTCCCTTCAGTATATTATTTTCTTGTTTATTGTGGAAAATTTTGTCAGTAAGGAAACTGAATGATAATTGTTTAAGTCTCTCTTGTCATGTTTCTCACGAATTGGTTTAACAACTACCTAACTTAACTTGTCTGGAAAAATTCCCTGTCTCAGTGGTGCATTGTATATACCACTAAGGATATTGCTTATTGAGGTGGAAAAACTTTTCCGAAATCTGTTTGAAATTCCATCAACCCCATATGACCTTTAATTTTATAGAGTTTTTTATAATTGTATTAATTTCAGTGAAGAATGTCGATGGTACTTATAGATGCCTAAAGTTTTGTGGAATGACGTTTTTAATGTGTTGTCCTGCTTCTTCAATTGAAGCATTGAATCTTACGTTTGCTGCTGTTCATAGAAAGTGATTGTTAGTGGCACCTGAAGCCTCTGAACTATCACTAAGAACACTGTCATTCTCTTAAAATGTTATGGTATCTTGTACAAAGTCTGGCAGTCCTGTCTCCTATTTGATAATGTCCAATTTAGTTTTAATCTTATTGTCAGCATTACTTAGTTCTATCAGGACATGGTTACTTCTGGGCACTTTAATGGATATCCTTAAAATATTACATTATTTTTTGTAGTTTGCAAGTAATGTTGGATCTTGACATACTTTGGAATTTGTATAAATTTCTGTCTTCCTCTTACATATTTCAGTTCCTTTAGTTACCAAAGGCTCACTTATTTTTTAAATGGTTCTTGTGGATAAATTTTTTAGGGAAGCAACTTCGAAATATTGACACAAATATTCTATGGATCAAATCAGGTTAGACATGAATACACCTCATTCTATACCACCCCTTTCACCTATTTCCTAAAATACTGTATCCTGTTCTTTTTAATAAACTTCATTGTTTGTATGAATCTGCCTCAGGGTTATAAGGTGCAGTACAGTTTATTTATATTAATTGAATACCATGATCACATTCTGATGGGACATGCAGAAATGAACATGTCCAGTAAATGCAGCTTTTCACTTACTTCAGGCATAGGTATGAATAAAAACAACATATTTCAATGCAAACTCCTTTACTTTTGTGCTTCAAGACCGTTCATATCAGTGAGTCAATCCTACAATGAAAATAATTCTTCAAAGAATCATCAAAATATGTCAATGTTATCACTTGCATTAAGCATTTGGACATATCTGACTTTGAATGAAAGTATTTTTTAAATAAATTATATCTTATTGTATAATGCTTGCTCTACTGTATTGTATTATGTATTTATAACAACTTAGAGTGTAATAACACAGAAAAGTTGTAATTTGCTAACTGTTACCTCAATATTGCTGACAGTATTTTACCAAAAATTCTGGTTTCATTGTTGCTTCACCATTATTTAAAATATTTCAAATAAGTATCACGAAATACAATGACAAACATTGGCAGTACCTATTACTTGAAAGATTCTTTAAATGTTACACTCAAACATGTAAATCAGGAACATCTTCCAAACAATCGAAAACAATTTGCTCTACCTCTGTGTTGAACAACATAAGCACATCGCCTCTGATGGAGGTATGCTAAGTCCTTTTGAATTTGGCCACACTTTTCCAAAAATAGTTTATAGTAACCCAACAATATCTTTCATCCTGTCATCTCATTATCTCTGACTGGATGGCTGAGAAGTGCTTCAACTCGTGGTTAAAAAAAGAGGTTTGTAATGGTCCATCTGCGTTTATAACGTGACTTTCGCTCTTGTATACCTAGTTGGGACCTCTAGAATGCAGTTCCCATCCACACCAATATAAATGTTTCCCATAGCTTCATACTTGTATCTGAATACTTGTTTGTTTTCACTTATGTGACCTAGATTTCGCAAGTCTTCAGATAGGGATTTCATATCTCACTCTTCTCCATGTATCCCGTGACTGGAAGGGAAATCAGTGACTGTTTCAGCATCTCTTATTGGCTGTAATGGGCTAGTCTTCTTTGCACGAAATGTACAGGGGTGAGAGGTTTGGGTTTGCTCTGTACCATGCATTTTCATAGCCATGTATTTTGGCACATGTTTAGCTTCACTTAAATTGCTTATCGTATATGTATCATTCCATTCTCTATGTGATTTGTTTTAAACTGTGGACTTGTCACCTTTGCATGCCAGCTACTCAGATAGTCCATTAGCAATTGGGTATACATTAAACGTTTCAGCCTGAGTGCTGTCTATAAAAAGGTTATGAATCAATGCCTTACTACTTTTCTCCACACAAGTTGGAAAACTGAATATTGAAATTAAACTCAAACGCCCAAATAATAATTTTAGTTCACTTTTCCTGTGTGTTGAAACGCGTACGTTTCATAGGCAGCGATGGCGAGCCACAGAATCTCTGACCAGAGAGCATGTAGTTCAGTTGCGGGTTAGCAGTTGTGTGTGAGGAGTCGGCGGGCGTCGACATGGCACTCTGGTCAAGATTCAGGACGAGGTGTATTATTTTTAAATAAGAAAGAAATGATGCATAAAGGAAATAAATTAAACAGAAATAGGAATTTCAACTACGGAATAGACGAAAGAAGATACAAACACCTTATGAGGAAGAGTAAATGGATCAGAATTAACAAGCATTAACAAGAATATACTATACACATCGTAGAATAGCAGTCTTAACTAATTTTTTCTTTCAGAATAGAAGGCTATTGATACAGGCTGTCAGACAGAACTACACATCTTAGTTTTAAGTGATGAAATATGCTAGAGATAAGGAATAGTTGTGTAATGAATAATGAAGTGATTTTTATTTTGCAGATGATAATGCATGTTGATGAAGGTGATGATAATAATGAAGTTATGATAATATGGATAATAATGAAGTTTTTCTTTACAGATGAGGATGATGTTGAAGTTTATGTATTTATGCTATGTAGTTATTTAAGTATTTTGTTGCAGTTTGCTTTGACAGCAGGTGTTATATTGCATAGTAGGATGACTGAAGGTTTTGGAAAGGACAGCTATGGAACACATTTTTTATACACATTTCACTACCTGTTAATTCGAAGTTCACTACTTTCCAGGAGAAGCTTTTCATGATACTTACTAAACTTGTTACTTATTATACCTTTTCTAGTACTTGCATTTTTATTTTTTACCCATTTGTGTCTATCATTTATAAATGTGATCACATATACTGCGTTGTTACATAACCTTGCTACAGCTGACTCATGACGAATGATGTTACCTATCCTCATTTGCAGCAATAGGTCAAAAGGAAATATTGTTATGCCTCAGCAATTAATTATTGATCCCAACGCAATGCATTGCTAGCACAAAAACAAAACAAAAAAACAAAAAAAAATGTGTTACCAGTCCCAAATAATGTTACTAGTTTAAGAGAATTCTGAGTAATACTGATCAGCTCTGAATAGTATGTCACTTCAGTAATGACTTCTTAATGATACAAAAAATATATATATAAAATAATGCTTTGTAACTGGCAAATAACTGCCACTGTTTATTGTAATGAGACTACTTATAATGCCCATGATTATTAATGCTATGACTGTAATTAACTGATTTTTAATCATGACTTCTTAATGGTGTGTATCACCAGTTTCAAATAATGCTACTCATTTAAGAGAGTTCTGAATAATACTGAATGATGAACAATGTTTTATACTATTCAATACTTGCTGGCCATTAAGTGCTGATAATTAATGTAACTAAATGATTTATGTTATTAATTACGCCATTAATTAGCTCCTGTTTTCAATGATGACTTTTCATGTTTTGGTAACTGGCCAATGAGTGCCAATAATTTGTATAACTCAATGAATTATGTTAATGCTATGCCAATAATTGACTCTCCTTTTCAATGATGACTTTTGATGAACATTATTCTGTCATACTAAATATGCTTAGTGACTGGCCAAGGACTGCCACTGTTTATTGTAATACGATTACCCATGATGCCAATAATTTAATTTTATGAACATTATTCTGTAATACTAAATACATGGTACAGAAATGTTCAATTACTGGGCTATGAATGCCGCAAACTACTAATGTAATTCCTAATCAAGACTTGTCTGTGACTTAATGTCCTTCACCTTCTCACCTAACTACCTGGAATTACTGTAATATCCATTTGTCCTGTCCATCCTCATGATCATGGAGCACTATATTCGGTTTTTGCACTAATTCTACGTTGGTGTGCCTTGTAAGAGCGTCGTGTTGACACGACATTCTGTCCACCACCGTGAGCGATGAAGACGTTATTATGGTCCCACTGTTTGGTGTACCTGACGTACTGCCAAAATGATAACAGTAAATATTACTATGACATTTCAATGTCTTGGATACGCTGATAAATACTTCTGGGAAAAGAACTGCAAATTGTTTCACTTGGTGTTGTACTTCTGTGGAAAGATATGGACTTTCAGTGCAGCTGCGTGCAACCTAGGTGCTACAACCATGACGCAATCCTTCCAATTCCTTCCCTAATTCTTGTAAAATGAAAAAGTCATATACAGTGCGTGTGCACTTCCTTTCTTTTGTTAATAAGATCAGTTATCCTGAAATTACTAAAGACTTCTATAGTGCATGTGCACTTTATTACACTCCTTGATTTGTTTGTTTGTTGTAGAAAAATACTAGAGAGTACTACAGTCCGAGTGCACTTTTGTCATTTGTCAATATAATTTGTACTCATTAGGTTTATTTGTAGTAAAAATATTAGAGAGTTTTTCAGTGCATGTGCACTTATGTTATGTGTTAATATGTTTTCTACTGAACTTCAGTGCCTGTGCACTTTTCTCATTTTTCAATATTATTTGTACTCATTCTGTATACCTTTTATGATCTCCTGATATGTTCAATACTTCAGTGCGTTTGCACTTATGTCATTTGTTACTCATTGTATATACATTTCGTCATTTGGTGATATGTTCTGAACTGCAGTGGATGTGCACTCATGTCACTTGTGAATATGATTTTTTGCCATTCTGTTTATTTGTTCTAAAAATGCTAAAGAATTTTTCAGTGCGTGTGCATTTTTGTTATCTATCAAATAATTTGTATATACATTTTTCTGATTTGCTAATATGTTTTGTACTCACATTTTGTCTACGTCTAAAATGTTTTATACTCGGTGCATGTGCACCACATCTAATTCATGTACTACATCTGTATATATGCTGTAATTGTAAATTTAATTAGTTAAAAAAAATTCTTGCGATGGCAAGTCCAAATGACTCACCATCGCTGCCAAATTTTTGCCCCCCCCCCCCCCCCCCCCCCGTGGAGGGTTATGAAACGCATACGTTTCGTAGACAGCGATGGCGAGCCACAGAATCTCTGACCAGAGAGCATGTAGTTCAGTTGCGAGTTAGCAATGGGAGAGTTCAGCGCAGTTGCGGTCGAGTTATGAGAGAGTTCAGTTGCATGTAGGGAGTCAGTAGTGGCAGTTGCTAGTAGCACTCTGTCTGTGGTAGTAGCGCGCGAGAGATAGTCGCTGTTGTGTGTGAGGAGTCGGCGGGCGTCGACATGGCACTCTGGTCAAGATTCAGGACGAGGTATATTTTTAAATAAGGTAATGAAGCAGCATTGCGCACATTTGATAATGTAATGTAAATTAACTGTAACTAATTTGTTCAAGAATCGCCCCAATAATAATGTTGTTTTTAAACCAATCATTTTTTAACAAAGAATCCTTTTTTGAAAGAATATTTGCCTTCTATTTCCTTAGAGAAAAGTTTCCCTTAAATTCAAAATTTTTGCAATGAATTCCCTCCAAGCTATGGCGAAAAATAAGAGCAGATGCAGTTTTACTAAGGTAAGAATTTCAGTTTAATTAGTGAACAGGGCCTAAGATCGACATTTCGGTCTATTTGTGTTTTCATTGTCACTGAGATTTTATTATCACTGATTTGACTTAAATTTTTTTTTTATGAGGAACTTATACTTGGGTCAGATTGGTAATTTTTATTTAATTGTCATTGTCATTAAATTTATTTGCTGGGAGGTTATATTAGGTTCTATTCTGGTTAACATTCAATTATTGTGTTCAAAATCTCTCTGGGGAGGTTACACTTAGCTCAAAGTCCATTTGCATTTAAAATAATATCTTTTAAATTTTTGTGGGGAGGTTACAGTGTATCCATTAAAAAATCTACACTGAAATCTCCACTAAGTACTAACTGTTTCTTCTTGTCCCACAGGTAGCTCAAAATTGGAATGAGATAGCTCATAAAAGATAGTTCATAAATAGTTGAAAGTTTCTTGGAGGGGATCTGTAGACTGTTACAGTTATCACAGAAGTATTCTGCAGTAATAACTCACAAGAACGTACTTCCAGGTTCTTATCAACAGAAAATCTATCAGTTTCAATATATTGAAAATTTAACATGTGCTTTGCAACTCCACGTTATTCCATGCATACTCCACAAGAAAACAATGTAAGTCTATAACCCTTGATAATTAACTTATCCGTACCTGTGGTCACATGTTTCTTAGAGAAGTACAAAATATTTTTCACTTCAGAGTTTTTCATTTCTTCAGAGCATACAATAAGCCCATCCTTTTTCTCAACTCTTTAATGTCCTAATGGAGGAAATAAAGTTTTATTTTTCTGGGTACAGACTTATGGTCTTGTACTGATCTAATTTCTTTCAGTGCTCTGTGTCTGTAACCTGACTCTAACCTTAAAAATATGCCCGTATTCGCGTGTCACCAGAGTGTGCCTGGTAGCAATATTACAAGTACCTTGGTCATAATATAAAATTTTCTTATTTTTTCTGATTTTCGTTGGCAACCTTCTTCAAGCCTTAAATCGTTTGTCTACATCTACATCTACATCTACATTGATACTCCGCAAGCCACCCAACGGTGTGTGGCGGAGGGCACTTTACGTGCCACTGTCATTACCTCCCTTTCCTGTTCCAGTCGCGTATGGTTCGCGGGAAGAACGACTGTCTCAAAGCCTCCGTGCGCGCTCTAATCTCTCTAATTTTACATTCGTGATCTCCTCGGGAGGTATAAGTAGGGGGAAGCAATATATTCGATATCTCATCCAGAAACGCACCCTCTCGAAACCTGGCGAGCAAGTTACACCGCGATGCAGAGCGCCTCTCTTGCAGAGTCTGCCACTTGAGTTTATTTAACATCTCCGTAACGCTATCACGGTTACCAAATAACCCGGTAACGAAACGCGCCGCTCTTCTTTGGATCTTCTCAATCTCTTCCGTCAACCCGACCTGGTACGGATCCCACACTGATGAGCAATACTCTAGTATAGGTCGAACGAGTGTTTTGTAAGCCACCTCCTTCTACATCTACATCTACATTGATACTCCGCAAGCCACCCAACGGTGTGTGGCGGAGGGCACTTTACGTGCCACTGTCATTACCTCCCTTTCCTGTTCCAGTCGCGTATGGTTCGCGGGAAGAACGACTGTCTGAAAGCCTCCGTGCGCGCTCTAATCTCTCTAATTTTACATTCGTGATCTCCTCGGGAAGTATAAGTAGGGGGAAGCAATATATTCGATACCTCATCCAGAAACGCACCCTCTCGAAACCTGGCGAGCAAGCTACACCGTGATGCAGAGCGCCTCTCTTGCAGAGTCTGCCACTTGAGTTTATTAAACATCTCCGTAACGCTATCACGGTTACCAAATAACCCAGTGACGAAACGCGCCGCTCTTCTTTGGATCTTCTCTATCTCCTCCGTCAACCCGACCTGGTACGGATCCCACACTGATGAGCAATACTCAAGTATAGGTCGAACGAGTGTTTTGTAAGCCACCTCCTTTGTTGATGGACTACATTTTCTAAGCACTCTCCCAATGAATCTCAACCTGGTACCCGCCTTACCAACAATTAGTTTTATATGATCATTCCACTTCAAATCGTTCCGTACGCATACTCCCAGATATTTTACAGAAGTAACTGCTACCAGTGTTTGTTCCGCTATCATATAATCATACAATAAAGGATCCTTCTTTCTATGTATTCGCAATACATTACATTTGTCTATGTTAAGGGTCAGTTGCCACTCCCTGCACCAAGTGCCTATCCGCTGCAGATCTTCCTGTATTTCGCTACAATTTTCTTATGCAGCAACTTCTCTGTATACTACAGCATCATCCGCGAAAAGCCGCATGGAACTTCCGACACTATCTACTAAGTCATTTATATATATTGTGAAAAGCAATGGTCCCATAACACTCCCCTGTGGCACGCCAGAGGTTACTTTAACGTCTGTAGACGTCTCTCCATTGATAACAACATGCTGTGTTCTGTTTGCTAAAAACTCTTCAATCCAGCCACACAGCTGGTCTGATATTCCGTAGGCTCTTACTTTGTTTATCAGGCGACAGTGCGGAACTGTATCGAACGCCTTCCGGAAGTCAAGAAAAATAGCATCTACCTGGGAGCCTGTATCTAATATTTTCTGGGTCTCATGAACAAATAAGGCGAGTTGGGTCTCACACGATCGCTGTTTCCGGAATCCATGTTGATTCCTACATAGTAGATTCTGGGTTTCCAGAAATGACATGATACGCGAGCAAAAAACATGTTCTATAATTCTACAAGAGATCGACGTAAGAGATATAGGTCTATAGTTTTGCTCATCTGCTCGACGACCCTTCTTGAAGACTGGGACTATCTGTGCTCTTTTCCAATCATTTGGAACCCTCCGTTCCTCTAGAGACTTGCGGTACACAGCTGTTAGAAGGGGGGCAAGTTCTTTCGCGTACTCTGTGTAGAATCGAATTGGTATCCCGTCAGGTCCAGTGGACTTTCCTCTATTGAGTGATTCCAGTTGCTTTTCTATTCCTTGGACACTTATTTCGATGTCAGCCATTTTTCCGTTTGTGCGAGGATTTAGAGAAGGAACTGCAGTGCGGTCTTCCTCTGTGAAACAGCTTTGGAAAAAGGTGTTTAGTATTTCAGCTTTACGTGTGTCATCCTCTGTTTCAATGCCCTCATCATACCGTAGTGTCTGGATATGCTGTTTCGAGCCACTTACTGATTTAACGTAAGACCAGAACTTCCTAGGATTTTCTGTCAAGTCGGTACATAGAATTTTACTTTCGAATTCAATGAACGCTTCACGCATAGCCCTCCTTACGCTAACTTTGACATTGTTTAGCTTCAGTTTGTCTGAGAGGTTTTGGCTGCGTTTAAACTTGGAGTGGAGCTCTCTTTGCTTTCGCAGTAGTTTCCTAACTTTGTTGTTGTACCACGGTGGGTTTTTCCCGTCCCTCACAGTTTTACTCGGCACGTACCTGTCTAAAACGCATTTAACGATTGCCTTGAACTTTTTCCATAAACACTCAACATTGTCAGTGTCGGAACAGAAATTTTCGTTTTGATCTGTTAGGTAGTCTGAAATCTGCCTTCTATTACTCTTGCTAAACAGATAAACCTTCCTCCCTTTTTTATATTCTTATTAACTTCCATATTCAGGGATGCTGCAACGGCCTTATGATCACTGATTCCCTGTTCTGTACATACAGATTCGAAAAGTTCGGGTCTGTTTGTTATCAGTAGGTCCAAGATGTTATCTCCACGAGTCGGTTCTCTGTTTAATTGCTCGAGGTAATTTTCGGATAGTGCACTCAGTATAATGTCACTCGATGCTCTGTTCCTACCACCCGTCCTAAACATCTGAGTGTGCCAGTCTATATCTGGTAAATTGAAATCTCCACCTAAGACTATAACATGCTGAGAAAATTTATGTGAAATGTATTCCAAATTTTCTCTCAGTTGTTCTGCCACTAATGCTGCTGAGTCGGGAGGTCGGTAAAAGGAGCCAATTATTAACCTAGTTCGGTTGTTTAGTGTAACCTCCACCCATAATAATTCACAGGAACTATCCACTTCTACTTCACTACAGGATAAACTACTACTAACAGCGATGAACACTCCACCACCGGTTGCATGCTATCTATCCTTTCTAAACACCGTGTGTACCTTTGTAAAAATTTCGGCAGAATTTATCTCTGGCTTAAGCCAGCTTTCTGTACCTATAACGATTTCAGCTTCGGTGCTTTCTATCAGCGCTTGAAGTTCCGGTACTTTACCAACGCAGCTTCGACAGTTGACAATTACAATACCGATTGCTGCTTGGTCCCCGCATGTCCTGACTTTGCCCCGCACCCGTTGAGGCTGTTGCCCTTTCTGTACTTGCCCAAGGCCATCTAACCTAAAAAACGGCCCAGCCCACGCCACACAACCCCTGCTACCCGTGTAGCCGCTTGTTGCGTGTAGTGGACTCCTGACCTATCCAGCGGAACCCGAAACCCCACCACCCTATGGCGCAAGTCGAGGAATCTGCAGCCCACACGGTCGCGGAACCGTCTCAGCCTCTGATTCAGACCCTCCACTCGGCTCTGTACCAAAGGTCCGCAGTCAGTCCTGTCGGCGATGCTGCAGATGGTGAGCTCTGCTTTCATCCCGCTAGCGAGACTGGCAGTCTTCACCAAATCAGATAGCCGCCGGAAGCCAGAGAGGATTTCCTCCGATCCATAGCGACACACATCATTGGTGCCGACATGAGCGACCACCTGCTGATGGGTGCACCCTGTACCCTTCATGGCATCCGGAAGGACCCTTTCCACATCTGGAATGACTCCCCCCGGTATGCACACGGAGTGCACATTGGTTTTCTTCCCGTCTCTTGCTGCCGTTTCCCTAAGGGGCCCCATTACGCGCCTGACGTTGGAGCTCCCAACTACCAGTAAGCCCACCCTCTGCGACTGCCCGGATCTTGCAGACTGAGGGGCAACCTCTGGAACAGGACAAGCAGCCATGTCAGGCCGAAGATCAGTATCAGCCTGAGACAGAGCCTGAAACCGGTTCGTCAGACAAACTGGAGAGGCTTTCCGTTCAGCCCTCCGGAATGTCTTTCGCCCCCTGCCACACCTTGAAACGACCTCCCACTCTACCACAGGTGAGGGATCAGCCTCAATGCGGGCAGTATCCCGGGCAACCACAGTCGTAGTCCGATCAGGGGATGCGTGGGACGAGCTGGCCGTCCCCGACAAACCCCCATCCCGACCCCCACAGTGATGCCCATTGGCAACAGCCTCAAGCTGTGTGACCGAAGCCAACACTGCCTGAAGCTGGGAGCGAAGGGATGCCAACTCAGCCTGCATCCGAACACAGCAGTTGCAGTCCCTATCCATGCTAAAATCTGTTTTGCTAAGAACGTCTGAACTAATCTACAGAGAGCGCAAACAAATCGACACAATTTAAACGGTTATTAAAATACAAGATTGCCTAGTAAATGCAGTAATGCTGCTACTTGCGCACTGCTGACACTGCTCGGCGGCGGAAGGAGACTAAGCGAATTTACACTATTCAGGTACTAAAACGCGATGCTACACTCAAATACTATAATACACTCGAAATTTATGAATTAAACAATGCAAGAACCAAAAACACGCAAAGAAATTAAGAATTAAACTATGTAACAAATGAGTGAGCTAGGAGTATACGACTTACTGCGACCAACCGACACTGGCCGTTCAAAACAAATCAGTAGACAAACGACTACGCGAATTTACACTATTCAGGTACTAAAACGCGATGCTACACTCTCAAATACTATAATACGCCCGAAATTTATGAATTAAACAATGCAAGAACCAAAAACACGCAAAGAAATTAAGAATTAAACTATGTAACAAATGAGTGAGCTAGGAGTATACGACTTGCTGCTCAGCTGCTTATCCAACGGCGGCTGATTGAGAGTATACCGCCCCGACCTTCTTTATTGAGCAGATGATCCAATCTTTAGAAAAAATTGCTACATTAAGATAAACTTCGGTTTGAGAAATAACTTTTTTGTTAAAAGCTGAATCATTTTTCTCTCGTCCGCTAGTCCAGTTGTTGCTGAACCACTGTTAGTGCTTATCGCTGACTGGCGCGCGTTTGCCAGAACGGTGTTGAAGCCAGAGTTCGCTGTAGGACGAGTAACGGTGAATATGTATAGTATCTGGAAGTCAGTCTGTGGTTGTACAGCGCGGCAAGAACTCTCTTCGCTCCTCAGATACGGATTTAGAGAGCTCAGACTTACGAACTGGAACGAGATTATCTCCGATTATTTACGTGAAATTTAATTTTCTATCCTGTTCTCATTTGGCTTGATGGCGGCCACTAATAGAAATACCTTCTGACGAGTTACCTACCAATATCGATTCCACTCTATGGCGACCATACTATCAGCTTAACAGTAACAGTTGTGGTAATAAATGCTTATTGAATGTGAGTGGGCACTAAATGCTCAACTTACTGTTGACTGTTAAGGACAATTTCAGACTATGGAAGCTCGCAGGGAGGAGGACTTATCAGTCCCCTTTAGGTAAGAAAGGTCATAATTTATGAAGCTTTTTTTCTCAAATTTCAGCGGTTTTAAGACCAGTAGTATTGACTTGTTCAATTGCAATGCACCAACTACACTATGCCGTTTATTCAATTTTTTTGTGTACGCTGCACTAAATACATCAGAAGATAAACAAGTTGTTTGACTTCAGCATCTGCTTGTTTCATTACTGAGTAACTAAAGTCTTCATTGAGTGTGAACTTTCAGGTACAAGTAAATTGATTATCATTGAAATGTTGTTCATAATTTTAAAATGGTTTGTGTAATTGCACTTGATCTGCACAACGGCACTGGCTGACTCATAGATTGTTTAACCCTAGCACCACAAACGGGGAGGGGGGTGGGGGGGGGGGTAAAATTGCTTTCAGTATTTATTTTATTTGTGTATTGTATCTGTCTGTTGGGGTGAAGAAGCAAGAATTTAGGTAGTTGTAGAAAAATATGTAGAGTATGTATTGTCATGGTTTTATAATTTTTGTGAATTATTTAAATCAGCCTATTATACTTAATATAAGTGCAGGCAGTTTTTCCCCCCTCCCTCCCTTAAACATCGGTGACACAACTTTTCTCATTAAAATATTTCTCAATATGGCAGAAAGAAATGCTGTTTGTGACTGTTGGTACCGCTGTATTGTGTTGCCATTGTTGTTTTGAAATAAATCTTCTTTGTTGTTTGAGCATTTGTACATTAATCACAGGTCTAATAAAATGTCTCGTCAGTATCAGAGGTTTCTCACAGATGACGAGGTGTCGGCTATAACAAATGAAGCAAGTGAAGGTGATGAAAGTGATCCAGCAGAAGAATTGTGACATACGATAGTGACACAGCTATTGAAAATGGGTCAAGTTCACTGAGTTCATCCCTTGATTAACAGCATGCAGCTGCTTCCAGCATCCTTGTTACAGCAAAAAGCGGTAGGGAATATATTGCTGCTCCTCCATGGCAAGTACGCAGGTCAGTACAAAACATAGTGAATTTTCGTGAAGGTTTGATTAATGAAGGCTTGATCTCTAGTGTGTCAGAATCTTTCAAAAATTGTATGACTCCAGAAATAATGAAGATTATCGTGATTTATACAGACCAAGAAGTTCCCTGAATATGGAACTAAATAGGAATATAAAAAAGGGAGGAAGGTTTATCTGTTTAGCAAGAGTAATAGGAGGCAGATTTCAGACTACCTAACAGATCAAAACGAAAATTTCTGTTCCGACACTGACAACGTTGAGTGTTTATCGAAAAAGTTCAAGGCAATCGTAAAATGCGTTTTAGACAGGTACGTGACGAGTAAAACTGTGAGGAATGGGAAAAACCCATCGTGGTTCAACAACAAAGTTACGAAACTACTGCGAAAGCAAAGAGAGCTTCACTATAAGTTTAAACGCTGCCAAAATCTCTTCGACAAACAGAAGCTAAATGATGTCAAAGTTAGCGTAAGGAGGGCTATGAGTGAAGCGTTCAGTGAATTCGAAAATTAAATTCTACGTACCGACTTGACAGAAAATCCTAGGTAGTTCTGGTCTTTGGTTAAATCAGTAAGTGGATCGAAACAGCATATCCAGACACTCTGGGATGATGATGGCATTGAAACAGAGGATGACACGCTTAATGCTGAAATACTAAACACCTTTTTCCAAAGCTGTTTCACAGAGGAAGACCGCACTGCAGTTCCTTCTCTAAATCCTCGCACGAACGAAAAAATGTCTGGCATCGAAATAGGTGTCCAAGGAATAGAAAAGCAACTGAAATCACTCAACAGCGGAAAGTCCACTGGACCTGACGGGATACCAACTCGATTCTACACGGAGTACGTGCAAGAACTTTCCCCCCTTCTAACAGCCGTGTACCGCAAGTCTCTAGAGGAACGGAAGATTCCAAATGATTGGAAAAGAGCACAGGTAGACCCAGTTTTCAAGAAGGGTCGTCGAGCAGATGCGCAAAACTATAGGCCTATGTCTCTGACATCGATCTGTTGTAAAATTTTAGAACATGTTTTTTGCTCGCGTATCAAGTCATTTCTGGAAACCCAGAGTCTACTCTGTAGGAATCAAATGGATTCCGGAAACAGCGATCGTGTGAGACCCAACTCGCTTTATTTCTTCATGAGACCCAGAAAATATTTGATACAGGCTCCCAGGTAGATGCCATTTTTCTTGACATCCGGAAGGCGTTAGATACAGTTCCGCACTGTCGCCTGATAAACAAAGTAAGAGCCTACGGAATATCAGACTAGCTGTGTAACTGGATTGAAGAGATTTTGGCAAACAGAACACAGCGTGTTGTTCTCAATGGAGAGACGTCTACAGACGTTAAAGTAATCTCTGGCGTACCACAGGGGAGTGTTATGGGACCATTGCTTTCCACAATATATATACATGACCTAGTAGATAGTGTCGGAAGTTATACGCGGCTTTTCGAGGATGATGCTGTAGTATACAGAGAAGTTGCAGCATTAGAAAATTGCAGCGAAATGCAGGAAGATCTGCAGCGGATAGGCACTTGGTGCAGGGAGTGGCAACTAATCCTTAACTTAGACAAATCTAATGTATTGCGAATACATAGAAAGAAGGATCCTTTATTTTACGATTATATGATAGCGGAAGAAACACTGGTAGCAGTTACTTTTGTAAAATATCTGGGAGTATGCGTACGGAACGATTTGGAGTGGTAAGATCATATAAAATTAATTGTTGGTAAGACGAGAGCCAGGTTGAGATTCATTGGGAGAGTCGTTAGAAAATGTAGTCCATCAACAAAGGAGGTGGCTTACAAAACACTCGTTCGACCTATACTTGAGTATTGCCCAACAGTGTGGGATCTGTACCAGGTCGGGTTGACTGAGGAGATAGAGAAGATCCAAAGAAGAGCGACGTTTTTCGTCACAGGGTTATTTGGTAAGCGTGATAGCGTTACAGATATGTTTAGTAAACTCAAGTGGCAGACTCTGCAAGAGATGCGCTCTGCATCGCGGTGTAGCTTGCTATCCAGGTTTAGAGGGGGTGTGTTTCTTGTTCAGGTATCGAATATATTGCTTCTCCCTAAAATGGCTCTGAGCTCTATGGGACTTAACGTCTGAGGTCATCAGTTCCCTAGAACTTAGAACTACTTAAACCTAACTAACCTAAGGACATCACATACATCCATGCCGGTCGCGCGGTTCCAGACTGTAGCGCCCAGAACTGCTCGACCACTCAAGCCGGCCGCTTCCCACTACTTATACCTCCCGAGGAGATAACGAATGTTAAACTAGATTCGAGCGCGGGGCGGCCAGTGTGGCCGAGCAGTTCTAGGCGCTACAGCCTGGAACCGCGGGACCGCTACGGTCGCAGGTTCGAATCCTGCCTCGGGCATGAATGTGTGTGATGTCTTTAGGTCAATTAGGTTTAAGTAGTTCTAAGTTCTAGGGGACTAATGACCTCAGATGTTAAGTCCCATAGTGCTCAGAGCCATTCGAGCGCGCACGGAGGCTTTCCGGCAGTCGTTCTTGCCGCGAACCGAGTTGTTGTTGTTGTTTTTGTTGTTGTGGACTTCAGTCCTGAGACTGGTTTGATGCAGCTCTCCATGCTACTCTATCCTGTGCAAGCTTCTCCATCTCCCAGTACTTACTGCAACCTACATCCTTATGAATCTGCTTATTGTATTCATCTCTTGGTCTCCCTCTACGATTTTTCCCTCCACGCTGCCCTCCAATGCAAAATTTGTGATCCCCTGATGCCTCAGAACATGTCCTTCCAACCGGTCCCTTCTTCTAGTCAAGTTGTGCCACAAACTCCTCTTCTCCACAATTCTATTCAATACCTCCTCATTAGTTCTGTGATCTACCCATCTAATCTCCAGCATTTTTCTGCAGCACCACATTTTCAAAGCTTCTATTCTCTTCTTGTCCAAACTATTTATCGTCCATGTTTCACTTCCATACATAGCTACACTCCATACAAATACTTTCAGAAACAACTTCCTGACACTTAAATCTATACTCGATGTTAACAAATTTCTCTTCTTCAGAAACGCTTTCCTTGCCATTGCCATGCATCATTTTATATCCTCTCTACTTCGACCATCATCAGTTATTTTGCTCCCCAAATAACAAAACTCCTTTACCACTTTAAGTGTCTCATTTCCTACTCTTAATTCCCTCAGCATCACCAGACTTAATTCGACTACATTCCATTATCCTCGGTTTGCTTTTGTTGATGTTCATCTTGTATCCTCCTTTCAAGACACTGTCCATTCCGTTCAGCTGCTCTTCCAAGTTCTTTGCTGTCTCTGATAGAACTACAATGTCACTGGTGAACTTCAAAGTTTTTATTTCTTCTCCATGGATTTTAATACCTACTCCGAATTTATCTTTTCTTTCCTTTACTGCTTGCTCAATATACAGATTGAATAACATCGGGGAGAGGCTACAGCCCTGTCTCACTCCCTTCCCAATCACTGCTTCCCTTTCGTGCCCCTCGACTCTTATAACTGTCATCTGGTTTCTGTACAAACTGTAAATAGCCTTTCGCTCCTTGTATTTAACCCCTGCCACCATTAGAATTTGAAAGAGAGTTTTTTCTGCAAACCATACTCGAGTAGAACAGGAAAGGGAGGTAATGACAGTGGCACGTAAAGTGCCCTCCGCCACACACCGTAGGGTGGCTTGCGGAGTATACAAGTAGATGTAGATGTAAATGAATAAGAACTTACAACTTACAACCATAGAAGAAATGTACACCTTCATTGGTAATTTGATACTCATGGGCACAAATCACGATACTGGACTGTTTCTTTAGGACTTATGGAGGAAAATACCCGAAAGAATGAGTCGTATTCCATGTGGAGAATTTTTGTACCTAATTAGATTTGATGATAAAGAAATAAGAACCGAAAGACGAAAGCAGGATACGTTTTGCCCTGTTCGTGAAGTTTTCAACAAAGTTGGCGAAATGTTTGTGAAATACTAAATCCCAAGTGCAGATCTAACGATCAATGAAATGCTCTCCCTATTTCGAGGAAGATGTCCCTTTAAGGTCTTTATGAGAGATAAGCCCGGGAAGTATGGCATATTGATTTGGATGTTATCAGTTGCACACACTTGGTATGTTCTAAAAATGGTGGTCTATGGAGCTAAGGATGAACGACCAGCCGAGGAACGGAGCGCAAAGGGAGTTATTAGACGCCTAGTGGCAGGAAGTGGAAGAATTAAAACAGCAGATAGTTATTATACATCCATAGACCTAGCGGAGGAGCTTTACAGTGACGAAAAGTTAACTTTGATGGGAATATTGAAGAGTAACAGAAAACCCCTTCCAGAACAGCTAAAGAAGACGCAGTGTCGAGAGCTATATTCCTCTAAGTTACCATTCACAGATCCGAAAACGGGCAACGCACCAGTTACCTTGGTTTCATACATCTCCAAACTGAAGCCTACAAAGAATCTCCTAACTCTTTCCACGCAACACAATGATACCAAGTTGGATGCGTCGACAGAGAAGAAAAAGATAAATATCAATCTCTACTACAATGAAACCAAAGGGGCATAGACAACATTGAGCAAATGACGCAGCATCATTCAGTAAAACGAGAAACGAAAAGGTGGCCACTATCTCTCTTTTTCACCTTAATATGTATTGCCTGTCCCTGTGCTGGAACAATTTTCACGACAAACAATCCAAACTGGAATGGTGTAAGAAGGCTATATCTGCTAGAATTAGATAAACAGCGCATTAGGCCAGCTGTGGAAGAGAGACAAAAGAATATCATATTTTTAGAAAAGCCTATCATCACTGCTGTGGAAAGTGTTCTAGGGAAAACGCTGCCCAGCATTATTGCAACTATTCGACCTATTAAATTTTATTCAAGAAGTAGATGTCACATGTGTTTGAAGAATAAAACTCTAAAAAGGAAAAAGACAAGATGACAAAGTGTCTATAGTTTGTTGCAGGTATTCCAACTATGTGTGTTACACTCGTTCTACAAAAAACAATCACATGCAAAACTGAAAATAAAAGTGAATAGGAAAGAAAAACTCAATTTTAATTTCTGACTTTGATTTTCTTTCTTATTTGTGGTTTGCTATTGTGTGTTCTTTTATGATTTCTTAATATAATCTGATATGTATGAAATTGTTAGTTTCATGATAAAAATATAAGAATATTTTCATATTCATTACTTTATTTATTGTATTTGTATATGTTATAATGTTCCTGATAACTATGGAAAGTGTGTTGCAACCTAGTAAAGAAGTTCTTAGTTCATTAAATAATCAAAACAAAGAAAAAAGTTGTTAAAAAGTGAAATGAATGTGAGGGCAATTTCACCCACCCCACCCTCCTAGACATCCATGTGACAGATCCGAGCTTAGTATTTCCAGGGTTAATTGTGTATAAAATTAATCGAGCAGTTATATGAAAAATAGTTTGTCTCGAAGAGAATGTTCGTTAAAAGTGATATTTAAATGTGGGTCTTGCGCGACACCGTTTAAAGTCACCGCTGCTCCCGAAATTTCATTCGGACCCACTATACAGATCGCGAAATAAAAAGCACTGAAGAATCTCCATGGGGTTCCTACGAATCTCATACGATAATACAGCATCACGTAGAAGCTTATCATTGTTCCAACTGGAGTAACACAGAGCGTGTAGTAATGAATTCGTATTTGTGAATGCCACGGAAACATTCAGTGAAAGAACAAAATTTATCTATTGTCTAACATTCTGCGTGGTGTCTGTCTGTTCTATATCGTATCTCCCTACCACTTTCGCGCAACGACGTTCTGAGCGTGTTTTTTAGGGAATTGACTATTTTGAACCTGGGACCTGTTGCAGGTAAGGAGACGCCAGACCACACATGACATGTAGAATTCAGAAGAGTTCAGTGAGACTAGCGATGATATAATCAAATACTTAATGATCTCAGCGTCAGCTCCACTGCATTCCCTGTAAAAGAATCTTAATACTAAATAAATTTAGTGGAAGGGGTTCAGGCTTTCCTATTTTTAGTTAGCTGGTAAAATAACGTCGGAAAAGCAGTTTACCATTGGAAATTTTATTCTACTCACAAAGCATTGTTTATAAATTGCACTATTGATAAAAGGAAAATTTTAATACAGGATGGTAAAAACCAACTGCGTTCAACAAAAATGGGAACGCATATTCCCTGAGTGGGTTTCCAAGTTCTACAATGGATCGAAGGATGGCCTATGCCATATCACATTTATAATCTAGGTTTAAATTAAGTTTCACAAGAGAGAAAACTATCAAAATGGTCTACAGTGACCATCAATTATCTTTAATTACTTATCTAACTTGTCGTAAATTACAGTGGCTGATGTGGCTTCTCAATAACTATATAACAGAAAAATTATCGCGTTTCAGATTTTTACTTCAAGTGGCAAATGTGAACACCATGAGCTTTAATTGACGATAAACACTAGTATTACGCAAAAAGGGGGTGTAACAGATGGGACTTCTGCAGTTCTGAGTGAAGCTTTATGCGCTGTTATGCGGCATCGCGTGCGTTCATTACCTTGTCGGTGTTAGTCAGGGGGCGACGGGCAGCACAGCTCCGCTCACCTCGCCGTCTCCTAAGCAACTTCTCTCCTAGCTTCTCCTTACTACAATTTACCGAAGTTGGTTTAAAGAAACTATCTGGCTGTGTTTCCATCTGACCAATCAGGCTCTCAGTGTTAATCTTAAGCTCCACGTTATTCTTTTCGTGGTGGGGCAATGTTTTTAAAGTTTGCAACGTAACAGAGACGCGAAAAGATCTCACGTCAAAACTTGCAGCTGGTGTGGTCCTTTAGTGTTATCGTAAGATCTATAATGTTCTTCTGGAGGGCTCTATCTTTTAACATGGGCTGGGGGGTGGTCCTAACGTAACAGAGACGCGAAAAAGTCTCACGCTAAAACATGCGGCTGGGGTGGCCCTTTTAGTGTTATCGTAAGATCTATACTGTTCTTCTGGGGGGCTCTACCTTTTAACATGGGCTGGCGGGTGGTCCTGACGTAACAGAGACGTGAAAAAGTCTCATGCTAAAACTTGCGGGTGGTGTGGTCCTAGCGGTTAGCTGGCGACGTGGGTGTCCGTCCGTCCCACATCGTAGGGCCTTCCAGCTTAACACGGCTCTGCTCTCGGCTTCTGTTCTCGTTTCTCCCCTCGGAACTGCGTCTGTCTCACGGTGGGAAGGTATGACATGCATTTAGGCATTCTTGTGTTAGTCTGTGGTATTCCATTTGCTCACTCGTTACTCGTATTACTTTAGTTAATTTAATGTCACGATTTATTCGGAGCTATGTGACATACTACTGGATTTGCTTATCATGTCAGGGCTTTCCTGGAAGGTGTTGGATTTTCCTGACACCTTACAATTGTTTAAAGAATTTTTTTTCGAAACAAAGACACGTTTTATTATACAACTATCTGAAACATACCACATCCTCAAAAAGCTAGATTAAACTTGTACAATATTTTGCTTTTGAAGATGCAAGTGGAAGCTGTTTTAGGAAATTGTACAACAAATGCAAGTGGCATCTATAACACATATTTAGTTAATCAATGTCTTTTCACACATGAATTCATGACAAAAGGGTTTTTTGTAACGCAATCTGACTTTGTAAAGAATAAGATATGAAGTCAGGAGCTCTCAATCACACGCAGCTGGGTGTAGACTTTATGACTAAACATCAACCACCGTTAAAAGTTAGCCATAAAACGATATGCAATTACAAAAGTTTAATAATGATCAGCTTATATTTGCAGACTGTGCAATGGGGATCATGGCCCCTGATTATAATCACCGTACATAGATATGGATATGACTAATTTCTGATAATACTTCTTCGAGCTATTTGAGTAATGACGTGTTACGAAAGATATGAACCCGCAACTGGCAGGAACTTACAATATAATAAAATAATGGAATAGATGATAATAAAATGTTGAAATGCGTGGCTTTTTAAAATGTATTGAATTAATGAGATTAATTTATCGGCATGAATGACAAGCACAATAAGCTGAGCAATGCCTGGAAATAAGTTCGTATTAGTTCATATTATTTTGCAGGGCGAAGTAGTTTCTTTCTCGGCTGTAGATTTGTGCTTACCATTCTTTATAATGCTACGTTTGGTCGCCGTGTTCTCCTTTGAAATCTTGACCGTGTTCCCATTAAGCTTATCGGATCTTCGTCATTTTCCAAAGTACACAGGTGGGCTTCAGTTCTTGTAATTATTGTACTATTTGAAATACAAATCACACGACCTTTCTGTTAATAAAACAATACTGTATTTTTCTAAACGGTGCACATGTGAAATACATACTCCTCACTTAATTCATAGCGACCCCAAAATGGCGGTCTACAATTGCTCGCTCAAAATGGCGTGCTTCTCCCTCGTTCACTAGCTGAGCTCGAATCCTTCCTTCCCCCTACTGGTACCAGAAAAAATTCTCTTTTTTTTAACAACTGAAAGTCAAAAAATACGTGACGGTAGGCATAGGCTCTATGATGGGCTACCGCTTCATCTTCTCTCTTTGCCTTTAAAGAAGACGAAAACACAAAGGAAATGCAAAAGGTTTATCACAAACTGTTACGGAATACAAAACACATCAGTGCAATGCTCTGTCGAAGTTATTTCAAGAAACATGCTAGCTCACCTACAAAATCTAACAGGGCAATTCTACAGTCGGATATAGACGACAATGTACCTTAAACACTTGAAAAATGAGTGCAGTGGACGGGGTATTTAACGATGTTGAAGTGGGACAATATGTGTAATTCGAATTACTTCTCCATCCGAACTACTTCCCTTGCAACATGTGCGCACGAGATAGCATCAGACAAATGCTAAACCGGAAACATAGATAAATATTAAATAAATAACTTAAGAAAATACAAATGAGTAACACAAAATGTAATTAAATGATCTATATTGACTTGAAATACGTTGACATCAAAGATACACTTGGAATGTACGTCGAGAATTGCAGTAATCACAGAAATTCAAATTTATTTGTAAAACACTCGGCAAAATACAGACTGGCATAGATTGTAGGAGAGTATGACGAAACTGAATACATAATGCTTTGTACTGAGTAACCATAGACCAGTCCTGTAACGAGCTCCTAGCTCAAGAGAAACACAAAGACCACTTTTCTAACACCTCGCACCTAAATTATCGCTCGTCTTGGCAAATCGTAAAAAGTTCATCACACTATAACAATGAATAATAACCGCGCGATACACGTGGCACACAAATGTAATGACTCCGGCACCTTGCCCATTAGCATGGAATGTTCTCCCCAAATCAGCCGACTGCTGCTGTCGCCTCAGTCCTGTGTCTAAGTCACCATAGGACTCCCGGAAAGTTATACGCGAACATGGCCAAACCATCTATTAGCTGACTGTCTGAGAGTGGGCATAAACCACCAGAGGTAACGTAATTCTTCCGAAGTATCTTGGAAAGACAGAAATCAAAGTACAAGTAGTCCGAATCGATACTGGCTACAGATAGTTATAGGTACTGGCTGCAGCATATTATCGGTACTGGCTACACAATGTCTTTGCAAAATGTTAGCGAAGACTAGTCACTGAATGCAAAACAACTGAGAAAGTGAAACTGTTGTGTAACACGGAACTTTCAAACTCTGTATGCGTTTAGGTTTGTCGATATTTTGCTAAATACTGTAATACAATAATCGGTATAGCACTTGAATTACTACAGACTGACAACAAATTTATGGCCCATTAAGGAGCCATAAAAGTAGCATCCAGTAATCGTTTTTGCCTAAAGTTTAAACTTACCCTTGATTGTTGACTTCAGGTTAATGACTGATGATTTGGTTAGTCTCTTGGGTAACTTAGTACAAAAAAGGGGCCTTCTAAACGTCTCCATCCTCCTAGTGCTGCACTGGTTGTTTAATGACCGACTTGGAAAATTTTGCAAATTCAGAGTATAATTTATCTTCCCATATACTTCCTTTTAATTTGCTCTATCTGAATAATATTCAGAAGAATCAAAGAGAGAACATCCCTTCTTTGTATTGTTGTCCAGAGAACATGGACTCTGTCACATAATACCTGGTGAAACTCTAGAAGCCCCACAGAATGCCGACAGCAGTACAGAACACATAAACACAGTAGGATATGGCATCGACATTTAGCATCTGAACGTCGGTTATCAGCGTGCTTCATCTTCCTTGTCGATCGCTGTCATTCACGTTTTTGCCGCCAGGCTGAAAGAGCGAGACCGTGATTTACATTTCGTCCGTATGTCACTAAGAAAAAAAGAATCACGCGTTTTCCACAATTAGTTACCAAACAGGTTTGAACTGAAAATATCTGTAATTAGCGATATCACGTTGAAGATCATCTGAACAAAACCAAACTATAAGCGAGACTGGAAAAAGTTTTATATTAGCGTAGTAGAACATAATTCGGAGTGATAAAATTTCAGAGACCCAAATTCAGTAGAAGATGAATATAAAATTTGTAGTTCACCTTAACAAAGGAAATATC
Source organism: Schistocerca piceifrons (assembly GCF_021461385.2). NCBI lineage: Eukaryota > Metazoa > Arthropoda > Insecta > Orthoptera > Acrididae > Schistocerca > Schistocerca piceifrons. The sequence continues at coordinate 408,671,347 of NC_060139.1, forward strand.
TCTGAGAATCAACTGTTAATATTTAGGATGAGTGCTAGAAATTTTAAAATGTACGACGAGCACCCAAGTACAATGAAGAGTGAATATCTCCACATCTAATGAAAATCACCATAGCGAGATTAAAACAGTCTTGGAAGTCTTATTCCATAACAATAACAGGTATCGAATGAGTACCCTCAGGAAAAATATTTCATACAGAAGGCCATAAATAATAACGAAAATATGCTAAATGACAAAAAAGCAATAGCGTAACGAAGATATTCTCGCTAATTCAGAGCTTACCATAAGAAAATTGATGAACACTGAAAGAAGAACGGGAAAATAACCTCTCTCTCTCACACACTACACGCACACACGCAAGCGCACGCGCGCGCGCACACACACACACACACACACACACACACACACACACACACACAGTTCTCTCACCACCACCCAACCTCCATCACCACCCCTACAACCCACTCCACAATTACGTAGAGCATATTGGATTATTTGTTGTGAAATGTATAAATGTGACATCAACTAAACAAACACTGTTTTTTGCCTTGTTCCACAAATTGTATTATTGTTGTTTCAGAAACAAGGCAAAAAAATGAGCTGCCAATAATTGCTAGAGATTTGCTATAATTAAATTACATTCTTTATGCTATAGACCACGGATGATGGCTAGCATGTATAGTGTAAACATAATATCAAAAGATCAACGTTTACTAGAGATAAATGATGTGTGGCAGGGCTAAAGTGCTTAGAGGCTTAACTTTCGATTACACATCTATTTATCTATACACAAACGAAACCATTTGAAGACAACCTTGATTTGTAAATTGTTGTCCTGTTAACATCAAAATTACAATGGCAGACAATACAGCGACGATTTAACTTCTGTAAAATTGAAGTCAACAGCCAGACAGTTATCAGATCCACGCTCACTTGACTACAGAATCAGTTAGCTTGTAGTAGTTACGTCTTTTAGGATAACAGTCCAATAACTGTAAACATGTAGCTGAAAAGATCCTTAAACCAGACGTGCCCCAACTTCCCTGCCGTAACCTCAACATAAACAAACTCTGACCACTGTCATACACCGTGTACTACCCAAAAGCTTTCAGTAGCATGCAGTTTCCTTGTTATTCCCTAAAAAGTAAATGCAGGTAAACATTTCGATGACAAACTGAAAATGAACTAGTGTTAATACCCTGCATTGAATTTAACCCACAGAGTATTTTTCAGGCAAAACCCATTTGACGTGATAAATTTCGAACTACGAAACACAGCACCTTGACTTAATATTACTCTAAAGAGCTACCTCCTTTTTTAAAAATTCTGTGAAATAACCTGTGCGGCCACACGTCTTTAATGACAAACAATAGGGCATACACTTCACGAGTGGTCAAGGACAAATTGATTAAGCAGCCATGAAGGGCTTAATAACCGTCCAGTCTGAACAAGCTATGTAAAATAACGTCCATGCAGAATGGCTTAAGATATGTCACGCAAGGAGATAAAAATCTCCAAAGAGCGGGTAGCAATGCAAACTAAGTCACCACCACCTCACTGCAGATAACACGGGTACATCAGACTCTTAACGACAGCAGTCAACATCCGTTATTCGAAATAGAATTCAAGATACGGCCCTTGCTTGAGGGAAGCATACTGTAACCCCAGTCCAGTAACATGCAATTTGTAGCCGGAAATCACACTGCATGCCCCAAATACCTCAAGACTACAACCACAGTAAGCACGTCTCCATAATGTTTCGCACCGGCTTCAAACTGTTTACTGCACACAAATAAATAGCTTCACTTGCTGTCCTGAAACCAAGTTGCATAGTCGTCTACAGCAGTACCTCCTCTTTTCACAAAGCTGTAGCGACAGACTCCAGTACACAGAACATAGTACACAGTACAACGCAGTTTTTTAGCTGTCCCGATTTTTATTATCAGGGTGTTACAAAAAGGTAGGGCCAAACTTTCAGGAAACATTCCTCACACACAAAGAAAGAAAATATGTTATGTGGACATGTGTCCGGAAACGCTTACTTTCCATGTTAGAGCTCATTTTATTACTTCTCTTCAAATCACATTAATCATGGAATGTAAACACACAGCAACAGAACGTACCAGCGTGACTTCAAACACTTTGTTACAGGAAATGTTCAAAATGTCCTCCGTTAGCGAGGATACATGCATCCACCCTCCGTCGCATGGAATCCCTGATGCGCTGATGCAGCCCTGGAGAATGGTGTATTGTATCAGAGCCGTCCACAATACGAGCACGAAGAGTCTTGTAAAGGCACTTGTTCAAGCAGCACAGGTAGAGTATCCCGTGTGAAATCATGGCGGTGAATCGAGGAAGTACAGTACATACTGACGAAACTAAAATGAGCTCTAACATGGAAATTAAGCGTTTCCGGACACATGTCCACATAACTTTATTTGTGTGTGAGGAATGTTTCCTGAATGTTTGCCCGTACCTTTTTGTAACACTCTGTGTAAGGTGACTTTTTAAGAAAGAAGTCGCTGAAATTATTTCCACAAACATAAAAAAGGAATTTTTTCTTTGACCTCTTAGAGCCGTTATAACTTTTTTTTAAAAAGTCTAATAGACGCACTTAATAATTTACAGGAAGGCGCTTTATGAAGTTTAGTATTGAATACCTATATTTTCAAAAACAATACCAGAATTCCTAGTATTAGAAACTGAGTAACCAAATGAAGCGTGCAAACGCGAGTGCGTCAGCTGAAGTGGGCGAGTGGGCGGCGGGATGGAGGCAAGTAACGTGTGTTGCTCTGGAACGTAAAATACATGAAAACCAAATATTTTGGGGTAATACTCGAGTCTAAGGTGAAAATGATTACAACATTCGTGTTTATCACGCCAAGCTACCCTGAGTAAGTCCAAAAGTCTTTTTGTACGTTGCCCAGATGCAGAGATATCAAAGTTAATGCAAGCCTTGGCCATTTAGAGTCAGATTTCAGAGCGAGGATGTACCGGTTTCCGATGGATCTAGAAATGTAATAAAGCAGTCGATACTTACAAAATATCAACAGGAAGTAATTGACACTTCCTTTTAATCCGAAAAAGGTTCTCATGTAACATTTATCGATTACAGCCACAGGTTTTTGCTTCTTTATGAGGAATCGCTTTTTGCATCCTCACTGATTTTTCTGTCCATATTCGCCATTTTCGATCGAGTTTCACGAAACTGAAACTCTATTTAAAATTTAATATCCTATACGCTCTTTTTTCTGATCTTAGGTAGTGATTCTTGCATTCACTTCTCCGCAAAGCATGGACTATTATGACTGTAGAACCAGGGGCACATTTGAAATGTGCGGACGAGTGGAACACTGACATAGGTATAATTCACGAGAATATTCTATAAGAACGTTACCATTCTAATTCATTAATGCCAATACATTCCTTACCTTATTGTGATAGGGATTGTGATTCAGTACATGGTGAATTTATACGTAAAAAAAAAAAAAAAAGAGTAAGGTTACAAGGTAGTTAATTATTTTGTTTATTACAAAGTTAAAGTTTTTCTATTCACAGTTACATTAGAATATATTTATACAGTACAATTACAGACTTAACGAAAAGACACTATAGTAATGCGCTGAAGAGCCAAAGAAACTGGCACATCTGCCTAATATCACGCAGGGTCCCCGCTAGCATGCAGAAGTGCCTCAGCATGACCTGGCATGGACTTCGTACTGTCCGAAGTAGTACTGGAGGGAATTGACACCATGAATCTTGCAGGGCTGTCCATAAATCCGTAAGGGTACGAGGGGATGGAGATCCCTTTTGGACAGCACGTTGCAAGGCGTCGCAGACATGCTCAATAATGTTCGTGTCTGGTAAGTTTGGTGACCAGCGGAAGTGTTTAAACTCAGAAGAGTATTTCTGGAGCCAATCTGGACGTGTGAGGTGTCGTATTGTTCTGCTGGAATTGCCAAGTCCGGCGTAACGAACAATGGACGTGAATGGATGCAGGTGATCAGACAGGATGCTTACGCACGTGTCCCCTGTCAGAATCGTATATAGACGTATCAGGGGTCCCAATTCAATCCAACTGCACATGCTCAAGACCATTACAGAGCCTCTGTCAGCTTGAACAGTCCCCTGCTGACATTCAGGTTGCATGGATTCATAAGGTTGTCTCCATACCCGTGCACGTCCATCCGCTCGATACAATTTGAAACGAAACTCGTCCGACCAGGCAACATGTTTCCATTCATCAACAGTCAAACGTCGGTATTGACTGGCCAAGGCGAGGCGTACATCTTTGTGTCGTGCAGTCATGAAGGGCCTTTAGCTCCGAAAGCCTATATCTATTATGTTTAGTTGAGTGGTTCGCACGCTGACACTTTTTGATGCCACAGCACTGAAATCTGCAGCAATTTGCTTAGGGGTTACACTTCGGTCACGTTGAACGATTTTCTCCATTTATCGTTGGTCCCGTTCTTCCAGGATCTTTTTCCAGCCGCAGCGATGTTTTGAGGTTTGATTTTGTACCCGATTCCTGATATTCAAGGTATACACGTGAAATGGTCGTATGGGAAAATCCGCACCTGCTCGCTACCTCGGAGATGCTGGGTCCCATCGGTCGTGCACCAACTACAGCACCATGTTCAAAACCACTTAAATATTGATAACCTGCCATTGTCACAGGAGTAACCGATCCAACAACTGCACCAAACACTTGTCTTATAAAGGCGTTGCCGACCGCAGCGCCATTTTCTGTTGTTTACAATCTCTATATTAGAATACACATGCCAGTACCAGTCTCTTTGGCGTTTCAGTGTAGTTCGGAAAGCTTACTATCAGCGACTAGTGACCATGGCGCTGCCTAGATCTTATACTTAATAATCTTTAAACATCGTAATAGCATCTACAACTACATTAGCTTAAACATTGTTCATTTATTTATTGAAATAACTGCTTACTTGCGTTGCGATATTGTTGTAAGCAAGTGCTTATGACCGGTAGACTTCTTCAAATATTTGCAATGGAAAAGATGGCTTTATTAGTACATATATATTAAATAAAATCACCGGTTTCGCGCCAGAGTGGCTGTGTTCCCCCTTCGTATCGTGCACCGACGTAACTGTCTCTCTCAGACCTAGACACAGTGCCTCACCTCACCATCTAGCGCCAGTGCCAAATGGTCCATCGTCTACCTTAACCGGCGCCGGAACTCAAGCATTATTTACTGCCTGAGTTTATCGAATGCCACTTATACCTTCAGAAGCAATAAACAATGTACCACTGGAAAATGAGGAAATGCAGTGTGGTTTGCAAATGAGCTGTACATTACACACTGAGAAAATGGAAAAGAGTGCTTATTTCTTTAATTAGTGAACGTGCTGTTCCCCCCTTCATATCCTCACGGATTTATGGACAGCACTGCCGGTTTCGTGGTGTCAGTTCCCTGCAGCACTACTTCAGACATTGTATTGTATTGTAACCGGGGGGGCCTAGAAAAGACGGAGAGGCTCCGTTTCCGCCGCAGCCGCAGCGGTCCACAACCCAACGACGACTACCGCAGTCCACTTCACCCTTCCGCCACCCCATACCGAACCACTCTTTCACGGTTATTGTGCGGCTCCACCCCCGGTGGACCTGCCCCCCCTCCAGGAACGTCTCACACTAGATGAGTGTAACCCCTATGTTTGCGTGGTAGTGTAATGTTGGTGTACGCGTACGTGGAGAGCTTGTTTGCTCAACAATCGCTTACATAGTGTAGCTGAGGAGGAATGAGGGGAACCAGCCCGCATTCGCCGAAGCAGATGGAAAACCGCCTAAAAACCATCCACAGACGGGCTGGCTTACCGGACCTCGACACAAGTCTGCCGGGCGGATTCGTGCCGGAGACCAGGCGCTCCTTCCCAACCTGGAAAGCCGTGCGTTGGACCGCACGGTGAACCGGACGTGCACTTCAGACATTAGTCGAATCCATAGCACTTCATGTTGCTGCACTTCTGCGTGTTCTTGGGGACCCTACACGATATTAGGCAGCTGTACCGGATTCTTTGGGTCTTCAGTGTAGTCTTGCCGTAAGAAATTGCTAGTTTTGAGCTAATAAGTGATTTAATGTTTTATTATTATCAAACTACAGTGTTTTGCGTAAATAAACATAAGGGCATCTACGAATATAATTTCAAGAAACGTAGCTTCCCGCATCGTCACTTAGAATTACAGGGTATAGAGTTGCACTTCCCAGAGATCCAACATTGCTAATACTGCTGCTGCGAGGGACCTCATCTACTACAGTTTTTCTGCAAAGCAGGAAGCAAGACATCATTTGCAACGACTCACTAAGATAATCCAGCGTCGGATGTCTTAATCTCTATAAATATCGAATGGGAAAGCACGCCTATTTACACTGTATGCCGCTTACGCCGCCTTATACGGACTCACTAACTAAATCTAGACGCTTCTGGGGACTTACTAACAGTGAGGGGTCTTAGAAGTGATATCAGTACTATCCGGTCGATAAGCTCTTATTGTATGTAGTTTTTAGGACAAGGATATCTCCTTCATTGCAGTATAACAGACTTACATCTTAGTTTTCAAGTTCCCTCTCCTCCCCCTCCCCCTCCACCGCCCATCCTGTCGTATGATTTCCTTGAAGTCTTTAGTTGTATCAAATGCTCTTGAGCATAAATACTAGGTTAATTTAACTCGCAAATAGGAAGAATGTGATGGTTTTGTGTCATGGTCCGAATGGACAGTTTTGGCAAGTTTACAGTTTTCGCAGAGTCTGGCCGTGGGCAGTGGGTACAACAGAATCAATCATGCCTGCAACATACGGAGCACAGCTTTTATCTTACCGAGACTTGTTGAAATTCGAGTATGGAAAATACACAGGAAAGACGAAATGCTGATAGAACTAGAGGATGCCAGAAGCGCTATGGCCAAAACATTTGTATACATAGATTGACGTGGAGGTGTTGAGCTATTACCATGTCTCATTTACTCATGTTGGTGCCATAAATTTCTTTTATCCGTAATTCTGTTCACACCTCTTCATTATTTGTTTGATTAACCCATCTAATCTTCAATGTTCTTCTATAGCAGCACATTTCGAAAGCTTCCATTACCGGAACATTTTGTCGTCCATCTTTCACGTTCGTAAAATATACAATATGTAATACTTAATATATAATAATCTTGTAATTGGTGACTTCTTGCCGAGACAGTCTGCGGAAAAATATAGCCCGGCCGCAGACCGTGCGGTTCTAGGCGATCGAGTCTGGAACCGCGCGACGGCTACGGTCGCAGGTTCGAATCCTGCCCCGGGCATGGATGTGTGTGATGTCCTTAGGTTAGTTAGGTTTAAGTAGTTCTAAGTTCTTGGGGACTGATGGCTTAAGATGTTAAGTCCCATAGCGCTCAGAGCCACTTGAACCATTTGGAAAACTATATTTATTTTCGTGTTAGGCGTCGTCGTTCTCAACTTCAGCCTAATTTCGTCTAACATACACATTGATACTTACTTGTTACTTCTTGATAATATGTTTTACTGCTTCTAATCATTGATTCATCTCCATTTTCAATATCGTGCCAAGGTTTTTATTTATTGTTCCGTTCCACCATAATTGGATTTTCCTTCTGTTTAATGGTTTTTCATGAAGTTATTGTTTCACTTTCATATCTTCTGAAAAATACCGTACTCCAGAAGTAAGAACCGTTTCTTTTTCCCGCATCTAGAAAATCTTTCACTGTGCTCCTTCTTCCTCTTCCCTCTGAACCACAGCGTACCTACTTCACGTCTCCTGTGTATATTAACATCTGAAGTTTGTGTTGCTCTGACCTTCGCTAGAACAATTGGCTGAGTACTCACCTTCCCCTTCCCCCTCCAACCACCCATCCGTACACACACACACACACACACACACACACACACACACACACACACATCTCATTACCGGGTCGGACAACCGACTCATAGGGGGAACCGACTTCAAGTACCATATCTGTCTCACTGGTCTGAGCGGTTCTAGGCGATTCAGTCTGGAACCGCGCGACCGCTGCGGTTGCAGGTTCGAACCCTGCCTCGGGCATGGGTGGCTATGATGTCCTTAGGTTAATTAGGTTTAAGTAGTTCTAAGTTATGGGGGACTGATGACCTGAGATGTTAAGTCCCATAGTGCTCAGAGCCATTTGAACCATTTTTTTTTGTCATACTGGTCCTGGTGGAGGTTCGAGTACTCCCTCAGGCATGGGTGTGTGTGTGTTTGTCCTTAGGATAATTAAGTTAAGTAGTGAGTAAGCTTAGGGACTGATGATCTTAGCAGTTAAGTCCCATAAGATTTCACACACATTTGAACATTTTTTGTCTTACTGGTTTATGTTTTTCGTGGTTTACCTAAATACAGCTGCTAATTTATGGAGCGCTTCGTCGAAGAAGACCGCGGCAGTTCGCATTTCCTATCCAAGTCCTACCTGAAAAGTAAAGAAAGTTTAAGATTTGACTCTATTATGAGGTCGTTATGGATGTGATAATGCCGGCCGGAGTGGCCGTGCTGTTCTAGGCGCTGCAGTCTGAAGCCGAGCGACCGCTACGGTCGCAGGTTCGAATCCTGCCTCGGGCGTGGATGTGTGTGATGTCCTCAGGTTTAGTTAGGTTTAATTAGTTCTAAGTTCTAGGCGACTGATGACCTCAGAGGTTAAGTCGCATAGTACTCAGAGCCATTTGGATGTGATACTGTTTCCGTTTCTACAAGTATCGAGATGTATGTCTTTGTGTCGGCTCATTACAGTAACTATTCCGTCATAGGGATGCAATAATCACAAAAATTTCCTAGATCGGGACTGCAGTTTAGGGATTCAGACGTCTTTTCTCTCGAATTTAGAGTGCAGTGTACGCGTCCGCCGGCCGGGGTGGCCGAGCGGTTCTAGGCGCTACAATCTGGAACCGCACGACCGCTACGGTCGCAGGTTCGAATCCTATCTCGGGCATGGATGTGGCTGATGTCCTTAGGTTAGTTAGGTTTAAGTAGTTCTAAGTTCTAGGGGACTGATGACCTCAGAAGTTAAGTCCCATAGTGCTCAGAGACATTTGTACGCGTCTCTGCCCCCATCTCGATCGATTTCCAGTCCGAAGTATAATGATCTCAAATCCGACTCGATGCTACATTTTAGACATCGTGGTCGTCATTGTGGAGCAGCCGCCGAATCAGCACATGTTACCAGTATCCTCTGTTTTGCTCAAGTATTCGAACGGAGCGGAGTAGGGAGGCGGTCGCTACCGCCGCGTCGCAATGGCGGCCCTGGCCTGATGTCCCCCGGGCTTTCATTCGGCGTACATTATCGGGGCGCTGCGCTGTGTTTTACCGCTAAAGGCCTTGTTTCTCGCACAACAGGCAGATTGCTTTGTGCAGGCGGGCTGCGCGCTGCGGCGCGGCACACAAAAGGCGCCGCCGGCCTGTGTGCACAGCAGCCGCCACAGCGCAGGCCTGATTACACCACGACCACGACCACGACAGCGAACGGACCGGACCGGACCACACTCGAGTGGGGCTCTGCTGCCGGCGAACCACTGCGCCGTCAGGACGTGGCCTCGATTTAAAATTGAAGAGACACCAGCTTCCGCTCCCTATCCCGGCTGTTTCGTACGCCGCAACCCACGAGTGTCGCTGTCTCTTGCAAAATGGTTCAAATGGCTCTGAGCAATATGGGACTTAACATCTATGGTCATCAGACCCCAAGAACTTAGAACCACTTAAACCTAACTAGCCTAAGGACATCATACAACACCCAGGCATCACGAGGCAGAGAAAATCCCTGACCCCGCCGGGAATCGAACCCGGGAACCCGGGCCTGGGATGCGAGAACGCTACCGCACGACCACGAGCTGTGGACTGTCTCATGCAGGCGCTGTTCGAGGCTCATCCGTAATTACATCGTGCTCTTCCTGATGTTTCCACCGAATTACGGTTCGTGGACACAGTAACAGAAGTCTAGAGCACCTTATCTACCACCTCGAGAAGGCGGATTGGTGGCGATTACTGCCGCCTGAAAACACGCCACGCCAACGTTTTCTAACTTCGCCACTGTGAATCGTTTTAGTCAGGACTTTACATGTTTCTCGAAGCTACATTCCGTCATTACATGTAATACAATGAATACTTAAGCTATTTCAGTACGTCTTTTACTTGGACTTTCTTTTTATTTCTTTTGCCTGTGCCTTTTTCCCGCAGTGACGCAGGGTCGGAATGGTTAATTGGATTTTGATGGTTAATTTAAGGGGTGGCCGGACGCCCTTCCTACCGCCACCCCATACCCCTAGGACGGAATTAGTCTATCCCAACTGTCTGTGTCCAGTGTAAACCATTTTTATTTCTTTTGGCTGTGCCTTTTTCCGGCAGTGTCGCAGGGTCGGCATGGTTAATCGGATTTGGCAATGTTAATTTAAGGGGTGGCCAGATGCCCTTCCTGCCTCCACCCCGTACCCCCAGGACGGAATTAGTGTACCCCAACAGTCTCCATCAGTGTAAAACATGGAATAGTGTGAATGTGTTCGGATGTCTGCGAGCCGTGTAACTGAGGTGGGACATGGGGACCAGCCTGGTATTAACCTAGTGGGACGTGGAAAACCACCTACAAACCACATCCAAGCTGGCCGGCACTCCGGCCTACGCGTTAATCTGCCGGGCGGATTCGATCCGGGGCCGGCGCGCCTACCCGAGTGCAGGACACAGCGCTTTAGCGCTCTCGGTTAACCTGGCGGGTATCTTTTACTTGGACTGTGGAAACATAATTTGTGCAAGTGGCGCCGTAGAGTTCGTGAATATTTGAATACAAGCATTTAAAAATGTACTGATGAAGTAGATCGTTGTAGAAAACTTAATTTTGTTAGCAGAGACGTGATTGACTTAGCACTAGGTAATGCTTTTTGGTACAATCGCTTTTTGATGATAAAATCATGACCAGTTACAGTCTTCAAAGGCTATCTTCAGATAGTACAATAGGGGACAGAGGGGCTTAAATAAAGACCTGAAACAAGTGCAATTACTTTAGGTCTAGTTCTGATATTAGTAAAATGCTATTTACATGCATATGGTTCATAGCATTGGGTGGCATTAGATGAACAAATGTTCTCACAGTATCAACTAAACATAAAATCAGGAAGCAGGGAACTATAAAAATACAACCAAGTATATTTTTCCTTGCCTACTCTTTGCACTATATTCACGCCTCCTCTGTAATACAACCTTCAGTTGTAGAAACCATAAATTTTGAAGTTATTACTATAATATTTCAGTCAGTTAGTCATCAAATATGAAAGTAAAGCAGGTGGTAGACTTGGGTTTATTGATAGAATACTGGGGTAGTCCAATGACGAGGGTTGCCCAGAAAGTAATGCCCGCATTTTCTTCTCAGCTGAAAACAATGTTACGGATGAGAAACGGTACGCCCGCACTTCATTCTGAAGTCTGCTGAGTGAGCGCGCCAAGTTCCCGTCATTTTCGACAGATAGCGTAGCTGCAGCACAGTTTCAAAATAACGTCTGTTGGTGATGTACGTTGCAAGCAACGTGCCGTCATTGAATTTCTCACTGCAGAGAAAGAAGCTGTGGAGCTCATTCACAAATCCTTGTGCAAAGTCTACGGAGCATCTGTTGTCGACAGAAGTACAGTTAGTCGCTGAATACGGAGGGTAAGGTGATCACATGGCGGTTCGGCGGATCTCCACAATTTGCAGAGGTCGAGGAGACCATCCACGGCTGTCTCACCTCACATGCAACGAGCTGACGTCATTCGCGAGGACAGACGCATTAGACTTGGCAGTTGGCGCTGCATCTGTCAATCAGCAAACGAAGTTCATACTATAAACGTATCGTCGACAGGTCTCCAGAAGCAAGTTGGTTTTAAGAAGGCCGTCTTCGGCGCCATGTCCTCTAAATCTTCCACAAAGAAATTGGCAGCTATGGAGGATAATGGACTCCCCATAGCTACTCCGTCAGCCTGTTCAAAGTATTTGTCGTTATATAAAATATGGTATCGTCAAATGGGAGGGACGCTCTAGATCGTTTCCTAGATCATTTTAATTGCCTGCAGGCCGGCCGGTGTGACCGAGCGGTTCTAGGCGCTTTAGTCTGGAACCGCGTGACCGCTACGGTTGCTGGTTTGAATCCTGCCTCGGCATGGATGTGTGTGATGTCCTTAGGTTAGTTAGGTTTAAGTAGTTCTAAGTTCTAGGGGACTGATGACCTCAGATGTTAAGTCCCATAGTACTAAGAGCCATTTGAACCATTTTAATTGTCTGCATCCCAGTATTAAGTTCGCGATGGAAGTTGTAAAGGTTGGAAAACTTCCGTTTTTAGATGTCTTTGTCTACATGAGGGATGATGGGACATTAGGACGTCTTGTTTATCGTAAGCCCACGCATACGGACCGATATCGTCATGCTTCAAGTTGTCATCCAACGTACCAACGTAACGAGGTCTTACGTACATTGGTAAAAAGAGCTTACGCCATCTCTCATGCAGATAGTTCGACACAAGAACTGGACCATCTAAAAGCCGCGTTCAAGCAGAATGGTTATAATGGCAATCAGATCCGTCGTGCTCTGCACATTGAAACTCGCAGAAACCAACGGAAAATACAAGCAAATCGGTTGCACTCCAACCTCCTGCGGGGAGCATATCTTCAAAAATTGGAATAATTTTAACGAAATTTAATACTAAAAGTGTATTCTGTCCGCCAGCTAAGACTAGAGCCCTGTTGGACTCAGTGCAGGATGACAGGTTTGAGACAGCCCGGAATCTACAAGATTCCCTGCACATTGCCAAAGTTTATATGAACAAACAATTCCTACGGTTCAGGTCCGTTGCGTGCAGCATCATCGCCACACGCGTTTATTTCAGCGAGAAAAATCTCCCGTGATGGGACATTGTCCTACGGAATGACATAAAATGTTGCACGATGTGACACAAGTGGTTGCCCCTGCGTCGCGGTATTGGGACTGTGTAGTGAAAGAAGCCTATGAAATACGGCTATCTGACAGTATTGTAAACAGAGATAAGGGGTATCCTTTAAGTAAAGTGTTGAAACCTATTATGTTTGGCATTAAGAAACATCGGTCCTTGTCTCGGACTTCAAAAACTGTCTATAGAATTTGATATGGATGTATTGTTTCCGCGTGCTTTCACCACCGGTGCGCTGTTGTGCCTGTCACTAGTGGGCAGTTACACAACTGGCCATTAAAATTGCTACACCAAGAAAGAATGCAGCTGATAAACGGGTATTCATTGGGCAAATATATTATACTATAACTGACATGTGATTACATTTTCACGCAATTTGGGTGCATAGATCCTGAGAAATCAGTACCCAGAACAACCACCTCTAGCCGTAATAACGGCCTTGATACGCATGGGCATTGAGTCAAACGGACCTTGGATGGCGTGTACAGGTACAGCTGCCCATGCAGCTTCAACACGATACCACAGTTCATCAAGAGTAGTGACTGGAGTATTGTGACGAGCCAGTTGCTCGGCCACCATTGACCAGACGTTTTCAATTGGTGAGAGATCTGGAGAACGTGCTGGGCAGGGCAGCAGTCGAACATTTTCTGTATCCAGAAAGACCCCTTACAGGACCTGCAACATGCGATCGTGCATTATCCTGCTGAAACGTACGGTTTCGCAGGGACAGAATGAAGTCTAGAGCCACGGGTCGTAATACATCTGAAATGTAACGTCCACTGTTCAAAGTGCCGTCAATGCGAACAAGAGGTGACCGAGACGTGTAACCAATGGCACCCCATACCATCACGCCAGGTGATACGCCAGTATGGCGATGATATGGCGATGACGAATACAGGTTTCTAATGTGAGTTCACCACGATGTCTCCAAACACGGATGCGACCATCGTGATGTTGTAAACGGAACCTGAATTCATCCAAAAAAGTGACCTTTTGCCATTCGTGCAACCAGGTTCGTCGTTGAGTACAACATCGTAGGCACTCCCGTCTGTGATGCAACGTCAAGGGTAACCGCAGCCATGATCTCCGAGCTGATAGTCCCTGCTGCTGCAAACGTGGTCGAACTGTTCGTGCAGATGGTTGTTGTCTTGCGAAAGTCCCCATCTGTTGACTCAGGGATCGAGACGTGGCTGCACGATCTGTTACAGCCATGCGGATAAGGTGCCTGTCATCTCGACTGCTAGTGATACGAGGCCGTTGGGATCCGGCACGGCGTTCCGTATTACCCTCCTGAACCCACCGATTCCATATTCTGCTAACAGTCATTGGATCTCGACCAACGCGAGCAGAAGTGTCGCAATACGATAAACCGCAATCGCGATAGGCTACAATCCGACCTTTATCAAAATCGGAAACGGTACGCATTACTCCTCTTTACACGAGGCATCACAACAACGTTTTACCAGGGAACGCCGGTCAAGTGCTCTTTGTGTATGAGAAATCGGTTGGACACTTTCCTCATGTCAGCACGTTGTAGGTGTCGTCACCGGCGCCCACCTTGTGTGAATGCTCTGAAAAGCTAATCATTTGCATATCACAGCATCTTCTTCCTGTCGGTTAAATTTCGCGTCTGTAGCACGTCATCTTCGTGGTGTAGCAATTTTAATGGCCAGTAAAGCACGAGCTGTGGACCCACTTTCGGTGTATAAAGAAGCCGCCGCGGCGAGTTTGATTTCAGTTCCGGCGAGATAATGCAACGGCCTACTTACCTGAAGATGGCGGACAGGTGGACCGCCGAAATATTGTGTCCAGATGCCGAGTGTTCCTGCTAGAGGCCCGATATAAAGACAACGAATTATTACGCTGTGAAATTTTACTGAGCCAGGCGAGGATGACTTGTCGCATCTCCCCCGGTCACCACAGTCCCCGGAATTATTGAGGCTTTGTCATATACTTTGATAACATTAACGATCAGAGGTGTCAAAAAATTTAGCTGCATCAGACAGTACCGCATCAAATATTGGCTGACATGGAACCTCTGAATTCTCACACCGGAAGTTGTGGGGTAACTGAGTCCGAGAATATTTAATTTCCCTCAGGAATAATTGTATATTACACCCTCACAGGCAAGCAGAATTAAGAAATGTATAACATGACAAATATTCACACCTCTGTCAAACTCTAAACCTTTTTCCCCTAACACATTTATTTATCAAACGCACTGCGCAAATCGTGGTGAGCCAATGTTTGCTAACGTAATGTCGGACAATGCGCAACTGTTCAGAGCACAATAAACCGCATGAGGATTGGCGCAAAACAAAGGAACAAGAAAATAAAAAAGCAACATCAGTAAACAACACAAATAAATAGGCATAAGCGAGTGTATGAGAAATAAAGACTGAATAACTTTTGTCTCATTGATTATAACAGCAGTTATTTGCAATAATGAGGACTGTTTCGGAAGAAAGGAAAGCTGTACTTGCAAATTAACAACAGCCCTAAAACGAATTGATTTCATGAAAAAAGTTATTTTAAATTTTAATTTTGAAAGTTGCTGAAAAAGGCAGTTGAAAGTTAAGTGCAACTTCATATATTCGGAAGATGATGACGACAAAAAGTAACATAATTCTCACACAATTACTAACTTGAATATAAAGTCTTTTTTTTGGCAAATAGCGAGGGTTGAGCTCCGACTTTGTAAATCAGTCTTCATACAGCCGATGCTGCCGGCGAGTCGACGACGTCGGCGATGTTGGTCCATAATTTCTGAGTGTGTAGTTCAGTATTTATTGGCGTCTTCCTGATCCTTTCAGTCGTAGACGACCGTGGTTCATGTTGCAGGTACGCGCTGTTTTTATAGAATAATCGTAATTAGTGCGTCTACGTGCATCGACGGAAGTAAGAAACGTTTCCTTCATTTAACGCTTGACGTATCCTGGCGTCATGATGTTTGTTAGCCGCCGGTCACAGTTTTCCCTTCGATCACAGCTACGCAGATTTCACAGATCAACCTTTAGCAATAAGAAGGTGCATTAAGTTATTTGAAACTTGAATTAACAGTCCGCGGTATACATCATATTGTTTCTGATCTATATTAACGACACAGGAGACAATCTCAGAAGCCGTTTTAGATTTTTTGCAGATGATGCTGTCATTTACCGTCTTGTAAAGTCCTCAGATCATCAAAACGACTTCCAAAATGATTTAGATAATATATCTGTATGGTGCGAAAAGTGGCATTTGACCCTGAATAAAGAAAAGTGTGAAGTTATTCACATGAGTACTAAAAAAAATCAGCTAAATTTCGATTACGCGATATGCCACACAAATTTGAGGGCTGTAAATTCAACTAAATACTTAGGTATTACAATTACAAATACCCTAAATTAGTGCGATCACATAGATAATATTGTGGATAGAGCATACCAAAGACTGCGATTCATTGGCAGAACACTTTGAGCCGGCCGGTGTGGCCGCGCGGTTCTAGGCGCTTCAGTCTCGAACGGCGTGACCGCTACGGTCGCAGGTTCAAATCCTGCCTCGGGCATGGATGTGAATGATGTCCTTAGGTTAGTTAGGTTTAAGTAGTTCTAAGTTCTAGGGGACTGATGGCCACAGATGTTAAGTCCCATAGTGCTCAGAGCCATTTGAACCACTTGAAGAACACTTGGAAGGTGCGCCGGCCGAAGTGGCCGTGCGGTTAAAGGCGCTGCAGTCTGGACCCGCAAGACCGCTACGGTCGCAGGTTCGAATCCTGCCTCGGGCATTGATGTTTGTGATGTCCTTAGGGTAGTTAGGTTTAACTAGTTCTAAGGTCTAGGGGACTAATGACCTCAGTAGTTGAGTCCCATAGTGCTCAGAGCCATTTGAACCATTTTTGAACTTAGAAGGTGCCACAGGTCTACCAAAGATACTGCTTACACTACGCTTGTCCACCCTATTCTGGAGTATTGCTGTGCGGTGTGGGATCCGCATCAGGTGGGGCTGACGGATGACATCAAAAAAGTACAAAGAAGGGCAGCTCGTTTTGTATTATGGCGAAGTAGGGGAGTTAGTGCCACAGATATGATACGTAAAGTTGGAGTGGCAATCGTTAAAACAAAGGCGTTTTTCGTTGCGACGGGAACTTCTCATGAAATTTCAATCACCAGTTTTCCCGTCCGATTGCGAAAACATTCTGTTGGCACCCGCCTACATAGGGAGAAATGATCATCACGATAAAATAAGAGGAATCAGGGCTCGCACAGATGAAAATTAAGTACTCGTTTTTCCCGCGTGCCGTTCAAGTGTGGAACGGTAGAGAGGCAGCATGAAGGTGGTTCATTGAACCCTCTGCCAGGCACTTTACTGTGAATGGCAGAGTAATCACATAGATGTAGATGTAGATGTAGATGCAAACAACCCGTGGGCAAACTGTTGGTGCTCGTATGTTGGGTACTTCCGTAATCAAAGCAGCCGAAGTGTCTAGTGGTTCAAGAGGCACCGTACGAAGATTTATGCCGCATATAGTTGTCAGAGCGCTAACGAAAACGGGTGTTGAGAGATTTTCATAGGCGTTCAACACCATGCGACACCAAGAGAGCTCCATAAATAGGGAAAACTGTACAAGTGGAGTCTTCCAAAACCCACTCTTCAATTATGCAAATGCCCGTAACAAGAAGATGTGGTGCCGAAGCCATAAAATCTTGGCTACGGAGCCATGGAAGGAAGCTATTTAGCAGCATGTGTCTATTTTTCACTTCTGAAGAGTGAAAAATGTCGGGGTTCTGCTGTTCATTCCACAGTTACTATACAATGTCGCGTTACTGCCTAGGATGTAATGACTATTTTGGTTGATCAGGCTCACCCCTTGGTACAGTGTTTGATGACCAGTGGTGATGCAGTGTTCTAAGACGGCAGGCCCGCTGTTGACGCAGGTCGCCACGTCCAGGAGCACTCGGATGAGTTGTCGCACGTCCCCTTGCCGTATCGCGGTATTCCTTGGTCCACATGGTTGTACTGCAAGGCCACATTTCTGCCAAGCATTGCATGACTATCTTTGGCTCATCAGGTCAATCTCATAGTGCAATGTTTGTTCCCTAGTGGTGACGCTGTGTTCGAAGGTGACAGGGCCTTGTTCCCTCAGTTCGCATCATTGAGAAATGATTTTGTGAGCATGAGGACGAACTTTCGAATATCCTCTGACAACAAAAGTCACCAGGCGTCAGTAGTATGAAGTGTTCGTAGTGTACTATGTAAAGAAGAGTGCGTGATCGTACTCCACCTCCTTCATCGTTACCAAAACTTGCCACAGTTTTGAAGGAAGACTGTTATAAGATATTTTCAAATCCGTGCAGGAGCTGCATTTGTCCCTTAAGAAGAGTGCCGAAGGGTTTCTTACATAGTATTAGCCATAGTAAAGTGTTTTTGGTGTTTCCATATTTTGTGCACCACCTATGTATGTGACGATACACTGGCATCCCATCAAATCCTTTTTCATAAGCTGGTTTCACTACTATTACCACTTGAGCGGCCATTAATTGAATTAATTAAACTTCAAAGCTCACATGGTGGACTAAATTACCATCTTATCACCCACTCATTTAGGTGATATGCATCTCTAGTGGAAGAGTCGTTTGGAAGTTCCTCAGTAGCAGACTTACCTGGAAGTCACTGTCAAACGGAACGAGGCGCGTGACTTGGGATAAAGCATAATATCGTGTGTGAAAACATGAACGTGTTGAGGCAGATGTACCAATCCAAGACTTTTAAGATACTGTTTCATCTTTAAAAATTATCTTTCATTATGTTCGCTCAGGAACTGCCCAGTTATGAAGCATTATAAGAGAGATTTTACTAGGTTAAGGTTCTAGGCACTCTGCTCCCCATACTTCCTCATAGATCCATCACTTTATTTTGACCTGTGTGACACAAGAGACTGGACTGTAAGGTATTTCTTGAAAACCACTCACATTAATATTCGTCAGCTCTAAATGATCGCCTGTAAGTAATGTCAAATGGTCTCAGCTATGTGATACAGCTCATCAAAGAAATCGACGGCATATACCTTAAATGTAGATTTATCCCATCGGTCTGCATACACATTCGACTGTAAATCACGCTCATTAGCCTAAATCTGCTTAAATTAATACAGTATTTACTGCTAACCTGTCTGTAGGCATTGAGATAACTGCCACACATTCCCCTACACCAACAAACATTTGCCTCCTTGTCCGATACCCAGAGGGAGCAAGCTGAGGAGGCTATGGACGTTCCCTTGCTTTTAAGCAAGGCAAAGTTTTTTGGACAGCGCACGGACTAATTCTGTGTTTTTGGACTCTGTTTCACACGTAACTCGCACTTGGATCGTTCTAATCCAGAGCACGAGTGAGGTCCCGCTAGCTCCATTGTCTCGGAGCTGCATGGAAAAACTTATTATAGAACCATAACGTTCCGAACACACTGTGGCTTTCCCAAAATTTTTACCTTGTCATGTAAGAGCGTTGAGTATCACTCACGCAGCGCAATTAATGAATTATTTAAAGACACGTACCCTCTGGCCTCTTGTAGATCACTGGTACAGCTTCCGACTCGTCTTCACCACATCATATCGTTGTCTGCTCATTCGACAGTTGAAATGTGCCAGTTGGCCGTCAGCTTTCGTTCGTGAAGCATCAGGAGGCTAACAAGCCACATATTTAGCTCTTCTGTTTGTTTTCATAGTTTCATTCTTAAATTACTTGCATATTTTTGTGTTTGAGAGACGTAGTATCGCGTTCTAGCAACGGTAACGTGTGCATTTGAGCAGTCTGTTACCCAGTGGTCATTTTTTTTCGGGAGGAGGGAGGGGACGGCAAGTGACCATTCACCACAGTTGAGCCAGCTGCCAGGCTACATTACTAAACCACCAGAAGACTAGCTAGTAACATATTTAGCTTTTCTCTATGTTTACATAGTTTCATTCTTTAAGTTAGTAGGACAGACAGGATGGTTGCGCTCTATGTGTGGACGCAGAAGGGGCTGACCGTAGTTCGCGAGCAGCTGAAGACGCTTGTGGACACAGGCTGTTGCTTCAGGATGTGGCAACAGAGGAGAAACTTGCGAGACTCATGGGACACCTAAGGTGTCGCTTGCTTCGTCCACTGAATCTGCTATCTGGCCACAGAACTCGGCATGAGGTTCCATGCTCACTGCAGGTAGAGTGGGGGTTTGTTACGCGGTTGCTGTGCTCGAGATGGAGACTCAATGTGGAGGCTAGCCGTCTAACCTCTCCCATTGACTCAGTGAGTGGACGGATGATCGCTCCTCCAGCAAAGTCTGAACAGGCACACGGTGGGAGCGGTTTCTTAGTTATCGGGAAATCCAATGTTATAACCTTTACGGAGCTTCTTAGGGATACAACGAAGAGCCCAGGGCTGGATAATATTCCATTCTGCGCTCACTGTGTCTGTCGGAAGGCCACATGCGAGATGTGGAGGAGTCTCTGCCTGCCGTGGGTGCGAGGTGCTCTACTCTGCAAGTTGTTACGCATGTCGGTGCTAGGGACGTCTGTCGCATGATTTCTGATGACAACCTCAGTTGCTATTGGCGGAAGTGGTGTGCTGGTCTCTCTGGCAGGCCACAAACAGCTCGCAATTGGCAGCATCATACCCAGAGTCTTTCGGGGTCCTTTTATTAGGAACCAATTGCTCTCTACCAGACCGATGCTTCTGTGGCGGTCATGGCTGCAGATGTAGGGACCTGCCCTATCGGTTGTAGAACCTCCTTGGTGTATTAGGCGTGTACTACGCAAAGGGAACAGTTACTCGAGTGGCAAAAAACTTGTGGGGTGCACACGTGGATTTTTAGTCTAGGCCAGTCGATATGCATAGAGCGAAATCAGGTTGTGGACAACGTAGATACACTTACACTATCAAAATTTCAACAATACATAATCGAAGGATTCATAACAAAGTTTCTGAACTTACTGCCCTTCAGGAAAGTTGTAGCGCTCAAATAATTCTCGATACTGAAAGCTGGCTGGAACCTGAAGTAAAAAGCTCCAAAATATTTGGCAAGGGATGAAACGTATATCTAAATTACAGATTTGACGCTTCAGGATGGGTAGTGTTCATGACTATCGAGGTCGGAACTGAGCCTGACTGTGAAGTTATCTAAATACGAGTAGCAGGCCCAGGTGAACTCAAGTTAACTATCGGATGTGTTTACGGGCCACCTAATTCTGCCGCATAAGTTGTAGAGTCAGTCTACGCACAGTAGCGAGGAAATACCCCGATCTTGCAGTATTGGTTGAGGTGACTTCAGTCTACAGGGTATAGACTGGGACGGCTATGGGTTCACTGTAGGTGGTACGGAAAACGGTCTTGTGAGGTACTTTCGAACATGTTTCCCGAAAACTGCCTTGGACTGTTACGAGGGCGTGCTTCAAAGAAATACCTCTCAATTTTCTATGTGAAACCACTTAAAGCTTTTCAAATAACACAAAAACTATTACTATTCTTCATCTTCATTTTTCGTGTCAAAATATTTCTGAACGTAGTCAACCAGGGACGGACACATTTCTTCAAAAGAGAGACCACTTTCTTGATACCGGGACTGTAGATTTTTTGACTTTGTTGACGGAGCCACAACCTGACCTCCGCTTGCACCGTTGCATCACTGTCGAAATGGTCCTCGAAGGTTTTCTTTAAGTTTTGCCAACAGATGAAACTCGGATAGGGTCAAGTTGGGAATGTTTGTAGGATGATCGATGACAGTGAAACCAGGAATCAGGTCGTTGCAGATATCGCCGGTCCCGTGTATGGTCTAGCATATCGTGTTGAATGAAAGGATTCCCTAAGTGCGAACGTTCCCTTCGAATTGAAAACGCGGCCATAGCACGCTGTTTCTCACCACCAACCAAGTTACATTACACACCGTCATGGTACACGCTACGATTGTGAGCTCTCTATTGGCAGAGGGCTGCAAGGATGAGGATACGAAAAATAAAGATGTAGAATGATACTACCGTTTGATTTAGGAACCTTTAATAATTTTCACATGAAATATTCGGAGACATTACTTTACAGCCCACAGCCGTAGTCAGGCAACCCACACGCAGTTTAAATATTTTAGATCTTGTAGCTATAAACATGATTGACCTTATAGTCAGTGACAGTGAAGAGGCAAGAATTAGTGAGAATGTTGTCCTCATCGATATGGTGATTACTAGAATTAATAAATCCATCTAAAAGGCAATGAGAGTAGTTACGCTAGGAAAAGCAGGTCTGAAGCTGTTGGAATCCGATTTAGATAATAAATGGACATCGTTAGTTCCAGTACAACGTGGGAGTAGATTAAAGTGATTGTATTTCGAGCTCAGGAGACGAACATGTCGTGTAAGTGGATTAAGGATGGAAAAGACACCTCGTGGTTTAATGATCAGATTCGGAAAATACTGAGGTAATAGAGGTTGCTGCACTCTCAGTTCAAGAAGGAATGTGCACATGTATACAAGAAAACGTTAGTAGGAATTTATGGGTCTGTAAGATCAGTGCTCGATGCATACAGCAACTTCCACCGTTGTTTGACCGTCGCACAGACTCACTCATGGAGCACATAGAAATAAACATCACTGATTCAGAGCAGCAACTGGAGGAGCTGAAAACAAATAAGTCGCCGGGTCCAGACAGAATTTCAAGTCGGTTTTAAAGGGAGTACACTGAGGCATTGGTCCATTATTTAGCTTGTATTTATTGTGAACTCTCGCCCAGCCCAAAGCGCCAAGTGACTAGAAAAAAACGTAGGTGACTTCGGTATGTAAGGAGGATAACAGAGGGGCCCCGCATAATTACAGACTAATATTCTTAACACAGGTTCGCTGCAGAATTCTTGAACACATTCTGAGTTAGAATCTAAGAACTTTCCTTGAGACAGGAAAACTGTTGTCGTTGCCTAGCCAAATAGGAAGCGTGTCCTTTACTGTCTCACAGTACGTGTCACTCTGTATCCTTCAAATGAAACCCGTCACAATAATACTCTAATTCATGTTTCTCTTCCTCATTTAGATGCTCCCTTTGCGTATCGTCTCTGACACTTAGCAATGTGAGCGTCATAATCTTGGGCCTGTTCTGGCGTTTCTAGTAAATTTCTTACAGTTGCTTTGATGCAAAGCGTTTTATGATTAAACACACACAACTAACATCACATCGTGTTTTGCACTATAACATTTTTCCTTTCTGGAATCACTTCTGTTCTTTTAGTCAGAGGCTTATGATGTTTCAGCACGTCGGTCTTACCGTTTGCTTTTGTAACTTTCAGTTTCCTTGCCGTGCCTTCTCCTATGTGGTTCTCCATCACTGGTTATTTGGTTCATTCCATTACTTGCACTGCCAGTATGCTGTCTTTTCAAAGTCCTATTACGTCATTTTTTTTCCATGGAACTCGTTTACCATACCCTCATCTTCCTGACAGCCTTACCGTGCCCCATCTTTACAACAGCCTTTCGTGGTTCGGTGTGTTCCTGTGGCACCTCCCTTACCGATACTGTCAACCACTTCACGTCAACCCATTTACTTCTAATCGTATCTTGCTGCATCAGTGGAAACACCCTGTTTGCGTAGGAAATTTCTGCCTACCGAACCACTGTTCGCTTCCTTAAAACGGGAAATCTGTAATCTCCCAATACATTTCCGTCTATTCTCTAACTCATTAACGCTCTTCCAAGCATGTTCACTGTACCATGTGTTACTCCTTTTCACATCCATACCTGTTGCTTCTTTATCGGTATATGGTAGTGACAGATTCTTCTTTAGTTGAGTAATTACGGCTCCTTTATCTATAAGGAAAATCGATTCTATACCGAATTATCTGCAATTGATCGATAGTACGTCATTTTCTGCCCTGCAGATTACAAGAGGTAACTAGCTGCCGGTTGTAGCTAAACGCTTCACGTTTTCCAAATATCCTGTTTGCCTTTCGATCTGGTCACGTACTCTGGCTAGCTCTCAAAGCTGCGACATACAATTAAAATATTAAAATATACACTTTGTGACAAAAAGTATCCGGACACCCCCAAAAACATACGTTTTTCATATTAGGTGCATTGTTCTACCACCAACTCCCAAGTACTCCACATCATCGACCTCCCTAGTCATTAGACAATCTTGAGAGAACAGAAGGGGCGCTCCACGGAACTCACGGACTTCGATCGTAGTCAAGTGATTGGGTGCCACTTGTGTCATACGTCTGCACGCGAGATTTGCACACTCCTAAACGTCCCTAGTTCCACTGTTTCCGATGTGATAGCGAAGTGGAAACGTGAAGGGACACGTACACCGCAAAAGTGTACAGGCCGACCTCGCCTGTTGACTGACAGAGACCGCCGACAGTTGATGAGGGTCGTAATGTGGGCAGACATCTATCCAGACCATCATACAGGAATTCCAAACTGCATCAGGATCCACTGCAAGTACTATGACAGTTAGGCGGGAGGTGAGAAAACTTGGATTTCATGGTCGAGCGGCTGCTCACAATCCATACATCACGCCGGTAAATGTCAAACGACGCCTCGATTGGCGTAAGGACCGTAAACATTGGACGACTGAACAGTGGAAAAACGTTACGTGGAGTGACAAATCATGGTGCACAATGAGGCGATCAGATAGCAGGGTGTGGGTATGGCGAATGCCCGGTGAACGTCATCTGCCAGCATGTGTAGTGACTACAGTAAAATTGGGAAGCGGTGGTATTATTGTGTGGTCGTGTTTTTCGTGGACAGGGTTTGCACCCCTTGATGTTTCGAGTGGCACTATCACAGTACAGGCTTACATTGATGTTTTAAGCACCTTCTTGCGTCCCACTGTTGAAGAACAATTCGGAGATGGCGATTTCATCTTTCAACACGATCGAGCACCTGTTAAAAACTCACGACCAGTGGCGGAGTGGTTACACATCAGTAACATCCCTGTAAGAGACTGACCTACACAGAGTCTTGACCTGAATCCTATAGAACACTATTTGGATGGTTGGGAACGCCGACTTCGTGCCAGGCCTCACCGAGCGACATCGATACCTCTTCTCATTGCAGCACACCGTGAAGAATGGGCTGCCATTCCTCAAGAAACCTTCCGGCGCATGATTGAACGTATGCCTGCCATCAAGTCTAAGGGTGGGCCAACACCACTCTGAAATCCAGCATTACCGATGGAGAACTCCACGAACTTGTAAGTCATTTTTAGCCAGGTATCCGGATACTTTTGATCACAAAGTGTACGTACTAAGGTACTAGAATAAGCGGACCGTGAAGTGCCTGCTGTGAGGAGCTGAAACAGTAGCATTTTGGGAATTAAGAAGCCGCTTCGAGTGTACTTAATCTTTTAATTATAGGATCACAACCCGTTTCGTGGCACTGGAAACGACATCGTCAGGTGTCATGTAAGTCACAAGAGCTAAGTAACCCGGAACATGAAAAAAAAACATTCGTTTTCAGACCAGACTAATAAAGCGCTAAACGACGGTAGTCAACCATTCAAAAGCAGCTGATCGTAGGGATCTAAGTCCAAAATTGTCATTGGACCCACAACTCCAGTCTATGCCCATTCCCAGAACAAGAGACGTCATCACTTACTGTGAAACCTTTTATGATTTCATAATAGAAAGCGGCTTCTTAATCCCCAAGTTGATTTGTCACAGCTATGGTTGCCGTTTCAACAAGGTTTTCGGAAACAGTAACAACTCGACTGTTTCACAAACATTTTCGTAACGAACGCGAAGAAAGTAACCTCAGTCGTCAAATTCTCTTCCCCAGGTCACCACTGATGAACTGTGATCATAGATTGATACGGCATGAAAGCCAAAAGTTCCAAAACAAACGGAAAAATCTCCTTATTTAATATCGAGAAGATTATTCCATTGATTCTGTGCCGGTTCAGTTCTATTTGTTTTATACTTTAATCTGTTTTCCAGTGCATTATCCTTTAATGTTTTGTTCTCACCGTTATGTCAGTGTCATTTGCCCCTTCGTGTTTCGACGATATCTTGTCATCATCGTTAAACGTAAATTAGGTTATTTGTATGACTGACAGTCGAATGTACAATCAGTTTTAGGCACATTCTTTACTCATAAATAGCGTTGCATTGTACCTTTCACTAGTGTATAAACGAAGAGGAAAACTTTAGTTTTCAAACTGGGTGAAAAATTTCATGATGACAAGACAGCAGTATTACTGCTAACATTTTATTAGCTCGTTAGCCGCGTAGATAGTGAATCGGCGCCACCTATGTTAGATTCTCTGCCTAGAGTAGTCCTGCTAAAGTTCTCGATACGTGCTCACAAATGACCAGTATGAAAGAGAATAGCTAACGACGTAGTTTGGTACTGTGCCGACTGTAGATGAAAGGAAGAACACTAAATTGTTGGAAAATGTTCGTTGCATTCGAGAGCAGTGAATATTTGCCGATGCAGAACTGCGTCGAGAAAAGGAAGGCAAAAAAAGAGAGGAAGGTGATATTAGTCAGGTGGTTGTGAATAGTGCAGCTCCTTTTGGCTGCCAACTCACAACGACGGAAGCTCCATTTAGGGACAGCCCAATTCATAATTCAATTAAGGGCTCTCTAATAGACGGCTGGCAGCTCGGCGCGGCGTAGTTGCGCAGCGCACGTGCGCACCAGGAGCCGCGAGCCCGCAGTGTTGTCTGCCGGCGCCATTGTCCGCGGCGCGCTCTCGATAATTAACGCTGTGCGCCCAGCTGGCTTCCCGTCTTCCACAAATGAATCACAGTCACCGCGCGCGCCGCTGCCGCTGCCGCTACCAGCCAACAGCTGGCCGCAAGAGCCGGCCGCAGTGCTGTGAGCTGAGACCTTGCAGTTAGGTGCGGTGCTCAAGCACTTGTACTATGTTTTTGACGCGTCTTTCGCATACGGGATATAGGTACAGTTGATTGGCTAATATATGGACTCACTTCAGTGCGTTAAGTGTTTTTTTTTCTCTTCGTTTAACAATGTTCCCACAAACACATCACACATTATGAAGGGCTTATTTCAATAGTGGTACTAGTCCCATTTTGTTCATTGTGAGATACAGAGTCCTGAAGTTAAATGAGCGCTGAAAAATCTGCAGTTGAGATACTAGAAATATTCTAGCATATGGCTTTTTGCTAGAGATGAACCTCTCTTTCTGTTTGTTTGGATCATTAATTTCAGAAGCATTCTAGGCAGAAAAGTGGAGGTAATGGACTTGTACCACTCTCGAAATAAGCCATTCATATGAATCCTGTTGTCATGTGCACTGTAGTACTTGCGCCGTGGAGCAGACTACCCGTTCAGCACCCTCGCGTCCACATCTCAATACCTCAAAGTGCTGCTCGGAGCAGAATGAACATTAATGGCTTGATAAATTTTGAAAACATCTCTCGAGCAGAAAATCAGTGGTCTAACTAAAGACTTTAAAAATGAACTAAAAAGCAGCGTGGATCGCAATAAAATATTTATTTTCAATGGCAACTGATTTAGGTCGTATTGTGACCGTCTTCTGATCATTTGTCCTAGGATGACAGACGCTGGCAGTGAACGAAGCAGATATTGTGCCTCAGAGCAGTCGACGTTTGTGGAACCAAGATACCTGCTCTACTTACCGTCACCATCTATCATGGTATAAATAGTCTGAAGGTGGTCACATCATAATGCAGTTTATGGCGGGTCATGGCCCATCGAACATGGCCGGTGTCTGGTGGAGGTTACACCATTAAGTTATGTAGTGGTTTAGTCTTTGTACACATGTACTGTTTGTGTTTTCCCTTTTATTCGTTTATAAATGTATAGCCATGGTGTTCTTTTAATCATTGAGAAAGGTCTTCTTAGGCACTTGTGGGTTTTATTGTTCTGAAGAAGATGTAGTTATCGACGCCGAAACTTAGGTTAACACTAGGTGCTTTCTACGCAATCGAGGCGGGTTTCTAATTTTTTAATACATCATAACTGGGTAGTATGCCTTGTGCCAGGTTTTAACTGCATAGCCCTCCATGCTTCTCTGTCTTCTGCGTTCCTCTTCATTCTTTGGTGCCCTCCTTGTGGCCTGCTGACACCATCTAGCATTTGGAACCTTCTTCTGCCCTTTTTTCAGTTTCTCGGAACGAAATTTTCGATTGCCTCTACTAGAAGGCAATATCTTCTTAGATTGTGACCTACCCAGTTTAGTTTCTTGTTCTTCACTAACCGACAGAAATTGTTTACCATAAAATATATATTTTGCAGTCAAGACTGGTTTGAATCCACTTTTAAACCATTAATGGCTTGCTTGTGGGTCGTGGTTTGATGTACTAACCAACCTAAAACATCCTACTCGGAATAGCTGTAGTTATTAGTCTGATATTGAAGTAAATTCTGATGCAATTTTGTTCAGTACACTGCTCTCAGTCATCAGTAGAAATATCGGCACTTATAACCTTAACATCCAACGTGGCACGATTCCTATTTGGGTATGTTAGCACCTGTTATCTGCTCTCTTCGAGATGCCTGCAGTAAATGCGGAAGAGTAAAATACGGTGACTTTTTTAGCAAAAGTGTCCAGAGAGGACCAACGTGCTTGTATTCTTTCCATGGACAAACACCAGTAGACACCATTGGAGAATTAAAGAAAGTGTAATGGGCAGTATTTTTGCCGAAAACCACTGTTTTGGATTGGTGTGCCCAGTTCAGTGCTGTTAACGATTAGACACACGGCGCCAGCCGCTCCGGGAGGCTGGACATTCGACATTTGTATGCTCGAGATCTCGCGCTACAGTTCGGATCTTTCTCATGATTATCACTTCTTTAGTCCCTTAAGAAAGGCCTAGAAGTGTCGACATTAGCGAGGATTTGAAGCAGGAATTTGCAAACTTACGTAGCAGGTAACGGTGTTTTGCCAAACGTGTATCTTCAAACTGGTGCGTCGGTGTGGATAATTGTCTCAATTCTCACGACTCCTGTACGATCTCTGAACGGAAAATTTATGGTCGCCGCTTCTACAGTGCTAGCGATTAAAACTGCAGCTACAGAAAGGAAGTGTAACAAATGAATGAATTTATAGTGTGGTACACAGAATTCGTGATTAAATTTTATGGTGATATGGGGTGCAAAGAGTGTGAAATATAGTGCATTGAGCTACCACTTACAGCGGAGGAATGGCGCCGGCCGAGGTGGCCGAGCGGTTCTAGGCGCTACAGTCTGGAACCGCGGGACCGCTACTGTTGCAGGTTCGAATCCTGCCTCGGGCATGGGTGTGTGTGATGTCCTTAGGTTAGTTAGGTTTAAGTAGTTCTAAGTTCTAGGGGACTGATGACCTCAGATGTTGAGTTTCATAGTGCTCAGAGCCATTTGAGCCGTTTGAGGAGGAAATGGCTCTAACCTGTCTGGGTATCGAACTGAACTGAGCGTGGATGACAGATACGGTTATGTCAATCCATATTGCTTCAACACTATGCCAGAGTGAATCAATAATCGAAACTGACAAATGCTGGCATGTCAGTCTGTCGGAAACATATGAACAGTTATTCTCAGTGGGTAAGAGATTTGTAAAACGTGCTGGGCAGGCCAACATTTGAATATTCCTTGCAAATGTGAAACGCTGGTATATTAATAACCAGTTTAAGCGTCAGAATGTTAAATCCAAACATGCAAAGTGCATGCATTGGGTTGTACAGGTGCCGCATGTTAGTTTGTGACACGGTGTTCCATTCTTGTTGGACTTGGTCGGTCAATAGAGGAACGGTTAACGCTGTTTGTGACTGATGCTGCAGTTATCGTCCCATGATCTCCCGTATGTGCTCGATTGGATACGCATCAAGTCGGCTCTCTGGGTTACAACAGCGGTACGTGGGTGAGAGTTATCCTGTTCGAAAACACCCCCTGAAATGCTGTTCGTGAATGGCAGCACAACAGGTTGAATCACTTCATTGACGTAGAGGCTTACAGTCAGAGTGTGTGGGGTGACCAGAGAATGCTCTTGGTGCCATGCGAAATCGCACCAAAGACCATAACAACATGTGTCTAGCACGCAAACAGGTTGGTTGTAGCCCCTCAACTAGCATCCTTCTGATCGTCCCACGGCCATCCTGGCACCGAGGCAGAACCACCTCCAGTGAGCTCTTGTTTGACACCACTGAAGTCGCAAATGGCGATGGTTTGTTGTCAGTGGGACGCTAATTACAGCTGTCCTTGAAGTAACAAGTTTGCAATAGTTCGTTGTGTCACTTTGCTGCTAACGCTGCTCAAATTGCTGCAACAGATGCAGTACAATGCGCGAGAGCCCCACTCCAAAAACGATGGTCTTCCCTCTCGGTAGCGCTACGTGAATTTCCGGAGCCTGGTCTTCTTGCAACCGTATAGCCTCATGACCACCGCTGCCAACAACCGTGCACAGTGGCCACATTCCTGCCAAGTCTTTCTGCAGCATCGCAGTATTGCAGAAGGAAGATCGAGGTATTCGTAGCCCTGCTATACAACTCATAGAGAGGTGTTGATAACGGCGTCTTCATCGCCTAAGAAGCACTGTATACTAATACCAACTCACCAGGTCTAGTCTGAAACGTAGCTTACTCTCACGATTGTTGCAGTGTGTATTTAAAGTAAATCAATTTGCAGCCTCATAGTGGCGCTACTAACGCCACTTTAATGGTACTGGCGTGAAATTTGAATAGACATCATCTTTCCGATGTAGCAACATGACCGCTGGTTTTCGTTTATGTCGTACAACTCCTTCTTGGAGATGCGATTTGTTTTTCCGTCAGTGTATTTCAACCATTAGTAGTAGCGTATCGGAAGGCATACAGGTTTTTTTCTCATTTTTTTAAAAAGCTGTCGATCTAACTATGAAAGACACGTTTGGAAATGAAAATGTCGTAATGCATAGTTCCTGTAAATCATACAACGAGAAGCATGGTTACGAATTAAGACCTCTTACGGGATCGTTAGGTACCCATGGTCTAGGGGTAGCGTCTTTGATTCATAATCAAAACGTCTTCGGTCCCGGGTTCGTTCCCCGCCACTGCCTAAATTTTGATAAGTAATCAGCATTGGCGGCCGAAGACTTCCGGCATAAGAAGTCAGCCTCATTCTGCCAACGGCCTTGTCAAAGAGGCCGGAGGAGCGGATAGAGGTTCAGCGCACTCTCTTGTCTTAGGGGTGGGAAATGGCCCCTAAAGGCGGAAGAATCAGCAATGATCAACGACATGAGGATGCCGAAGGCAATGGAAACCACTGCATTAAAGACACGTAACGTGTGTCCACAGGACATGTGGCCTGTAATTGAAGAAGTGATGATCTCTCCATTGGCAAAAGATTCCGGAATAGTCCCCTATTCGGATCTCCGGGAGGGGACTGCCAAGGGGGAGGTTACCATGAGAAAAAGATTGAATAATCAACGAAGGGATAACGTTCTACGAGTCGGGGCGTGGAATGTCAGAAGCTTGAACGTGGTAGGGAAACTAGAAAATCTGAAAATGGAAATGCAAAGGCTCAATCTAGATATAGCAGGGGTCAGTGAAGTGAAGTGGAAGGAGACAAGGATTTCTGGTCAGATGAGTATCGGGTAATATCAACAGCAGCAGAAAATGGTATAACAGGTGTAGGACTCGTTATGAATAGGAAGGTAGGGCAGAGGGTGTGTTACTGTGAACAGTTCAGTGACCGGGTTGTTCTAATCAGAATTGACAGCAGACCAACACCGACAACGATAGTTCAGGTATACATGCCGACGTCGCAAGCTGAAGATGAACAGATAGAGAAAGTGTATGAGGATATTGAAAGGGTAATGCAGTATGTAAAGGGGGACGAAAATCTAATAGTCATGGGCGACTGGAATGCAGTTGTAGGGGAAGGAGTAGAAGAAAAGGTTACAGGAGAATATGGGCTTGGGACAAGGAATGAAAGAGGAGAAAGACTAATTGAGTTCTGTAACAAGTTTCAGCTAGTAATAGCGAATACCCTGTTCAAGAATTACAAGAGGAGGAGGTATACTTGGAAAAGGCCGGGAGATACGGGAAGATTTCAATTAGATTACATCATGCTCAGACAGAGATTCCGAAATCAGATACTGGACTGTAAGGCGTACCCAGGAGCAGATATAGACTCAGATCACAATATAGTAGTGATGAAGAGTAGGCTGAAGTTCAAGACATTAGTCAGGAAGAATCAATACGCAAAGAAGTGGGATACGAAAGTACTAAGGAATGACTAGATACATTTGAAGTTCTCTAACGCTGTAGATACAGCAATAAGGAATAGCGCAGTAGGCACTACAGTGGAAGAGGAATGGACATCTCTAAAAAGGGCCATCACAGAAGTTGGGAAGGAAAACATAGGTACAAAGAAGGTAGCTGCGAAGAAACCATGGGTAACAGAAGAAATAATTCACTTGATTGACGAAAGGAGGAAGTACAAACATGTTCCGGGAAAATCAGGAATACAGAAATACAAATCGCTGAGGAATGAAATAAACAGGAAGTGCAGGGAAGCTAAGACGATAAGGCTGCAGGAAAAATGTGAAGACATCGAAAAAGATATGATTGTCGGAAGGACAGACTCAGCATACAGGAATGTCAAAACAACCTTTGGTGACATTAAAAGCAACGGTGGTAACATTAAGAGTGCAACGAGAATTCCACTGTTAAATGCAGAGGAGAGAGCAGATAGGTGGAAAGAATACATTGAAAGCTTCTATGAGGGTGAAGATTTGTCTGATGTGATAGAAGAAGAAACAGGAGTCGATTTAGATGAGATAGGGAATCCAGTATTGGAATCGGAATTTAAAAGAGCTTTGGAGGACTTACGGTCAAATAAGTCAGAAGGGATAGATAACATTCCATCACAATTTCTAAAATCATTGGGGGAAGTGGCAACAAAACGACTATTCACGTTGGTGTGTAGAATATATGAGACTGGCGACATACCATCTGACTTTCGGAAAAGTATCATCCACACAATGCCGAAGACGGCAAGAGCTGACATGAGCGAGAATTATCGCACAATCAGCTTAACAGCTCATGCATCGAAGCTGCTCACAAGAATAATGTACCGAAGAATGGAAAAGAAAATTGAGAAAGCACTAGGTGACGATCAGTTTGGCTTTAGGAAAAGTAAAGGGACGAGAGAGGCAATTCTGACGTTACGGCTAATAATGGAAGCAAGGCTAAAGAAAAATCAAGACACTTTCATAGGATTTGTCGACCTGGAAAAAGCGTTCGACAATATAAAATGGTGCAAGCTGTTCGAGATTCTGAAAAAAGTAGGGGTAAGCTATAGGGAGAGACGGGTCATATGTACAATACGTACAACAACCAAGAGGGAATAATAAGAGTGGACGATCAAGAACGAAATGCTCGTATTAAGATGGGTGTAAGACAAGGCTGTAGCCTTTCGCCCCTACTCTTCAATCTGTACATCGAGGAAGCAATGATGGAAATAAAAGAAAGGTTCAGGAGTGGAATTAAAATACAAGGTGAAAGGATATCAATGATACGATTCGCTGATGACATTGCTATCCTGAGTGAAAGTGAAGAAGAATTAAATGATCTGCTGAACGGAATGAACAGTCTAATGAGTACACCGTATGGTTTGAGAGTAAATCGGAGAAAGACGAAGGTAATGAGAAGTAGTAGAAATGAGAACAGCGAGAAACTTAACATCAGGATTGATGGTCACGAAGTCAATGAAGTTAAGGAATTCTGCTACCTAGACAGTAAAATAACCAATGATGGACGGAGCAAGGAGGACATCAAAAGCAGACTCGCTATGGCAAAAAAGGCATTTCTGGCCAAGAGAAGTCTACTAATATCAAATACCGGCCTTAATTTGAGGAAGAAATTTCAGAGGATGTATGTCTGGAGTACAGCATTGTATGGTAGTGAAACATGGACTGTGGGAAAACCGGAACAGAAGAGAATCGAAGCATTTGAGATGTGGTGCTATAGACGAATGTTGAAGATTAGGTGGACTGATAGGATAAGGAATGAGGAGGTTCTACGCAGAATCAGAGAGGAAAGGAATATGTGGAAAGCACTGATAAGGAGAAGGGACAGGATGATAGGACATCTGCTAAGACATGAGGAATTGACTTCCATGGTACTAATGGTACTGGAGGGAGCTGTAGAGGGCATAAACTGTAGAGGATGACAGAGATTGGAATACGTCAAGCAAATAATTGAGGACGTCGGTTGCAAGTGCTACTCTGAGATGAAGAGGTTATTAGCACAGGAAAGGAATTCGTGGCGTGCCGCATCAAACCAGTCAGTAGACTGATGAGCAAAAAAAAAAACTCGCTCGACGAGGTATTACAGTGGTAGTTAGATAGCTAGTTTCGTGTTCCCTGGATCATTTTGCACGATTTGTCGTAATGGTGTGAAACGAGAAGTTTTACATTCACATCATACATTAATTTGCGAATATCGTTACATGCTTGATATTTATAACGCTTTTTTCAAATAATGATATGAATTGGTCATGGAAAAGACACTGGACCCTGGACTCGCAATCGGAGAGACGATGGTTCAAATACATCTGGGCACGCGAGTTATGGTTCCCCGTGGTATCTCTAAATTTCACAAGGAGAATATAGGGATGGTTCATTTCAATATCGCAAGGTCATGTTCCTACCCAATCTTTCTTTAAACCTACTCTATATTCCATGCGTATTCACCTAGTCGCCAGTTGTTTGCCATGTCGTAGTTTTCTTTCTTATTTTGGAATTGGGTCATAAATCTCCGTAGGAATTTTCATCACAAGAATTCATTCCATGCTCGTACCGTTACTCGACTTTATTAATGACTACGAGGAATATACAGGGTGGTCAGAAAATGTGTTAAATGATTGTAGGGATGTTACAGGGCTGGTTGTACTGAGACATAAATGTTATGAAAAAAATTCGATACGTTGCTCCGTTTCCGAGTAATTTAGCGTAGAATTTAGCCAATCGGGGCGCGCTCACATTCAAGCGGCCTGCTAGGGGCGGTGTTGCCCAACGAGTGCTGCGTCTCGTTAGCTGAAACTTGAATTTACGCTCGCGACGATCTGATTGGCTAACTTCAATGCTAAATAACCCGGAAACGGCGCAACGTATCGAATTTTTTTCTTAACATTTATGTCTTAATACAACCTGCCCTGTAACATCCCTACAAGCATTTCACACATGTTCTGACCACCCTGTATACACACGATTCAATGCAGCTCGTTAACTATCATCTCAGGCATTGGGTGGAATATACAGTATAGCTCCTATACTTCCTTCCTTTCCCACGAAAAACCGACTCGACTGAATTTCCTCTTTCTTCGGTGGTGTTAATATTTATTATACCGATAACAACACTTTGCCAACAATTTGCAGTCATAATTGTACTGCAGGATGCGATGCAACTGAAGAACATTGTTCAGTACTGGTTAATGTTAGCGAAAGTAAATACGGAATATTTAAGTACGTCCCACTGTCCAGGAAAAAATGACAAATTGTTTTCAAGTGCACTTATTATTCATCTTACCACATGTTAGAAGTCATATTCAGGCTTGCGTTCTTTTTGATACACTTACTGCTTCAAACTGTGCTTATAGCTGAAATTTAAGGTTAGCTGCATGTTACTAACATCGGTGTGTTCATGGTTGTGTGACAGATTGTGGATGGCAACGCCAAAACTGACGTAAGCAACCGGAAGGATCCAGGAGTGTTTTGCGGTGAGACGGAACAACCACAGACGTTCATTTCTGAGACGAGCTTCGTCAAGGTGGTGTTCCACGCGGACAACTTCACGGACCAGACCTACTTCAGCTTTGACTCACGTGCCGAGCAGCAGCTGGAAGTTTACCTGCGTTATGGGCAGCATCCGGAACTCTACCCCAACAGGAGAGGGGAGGTCATACCCGGGTACGTAATCCCACGACTAATGGAATTGTTCTGTTCCAGGTAGGTGTTGTGACAAGCATGTATAATATTGTTATGACTTCTGTTACTGTATCCACCTTAGTGGACTATTGCAGCTACTCCGACTTCCTGGAAGATTTACCTGCAAGTTCAGTGGCACCACAGTTTTGTCAATAGTGTTCATGTGAGCGTTGAGACGAAACTTGTAAGCTGTATTATCATCAGGCCTAACTGTCGGGATGGTGCTCTATTGTAACCCAGCATGTACGCGAACTGGAGGACGGAGCTGCACTTAGATCCTCGTCATCGTTTAACACAGCAAGGCAAAGGTACACTGAATCACTTTCCAGCGGAGTGAGGGCTAGTTTGAAATTGTATGTAGGACCTGGATCCGAACCCAGAACCCTGCTTTTAGCTTGCAACGTTATTGACTGAGCTATTGTGGAACGACTAGTAAGGCGCGCTAGTAGCTTCTGTAGTAGCAGTTCCTCCTCCCTGTTTTCCAAATTTCATAGAAGCTCTCCTCCGTTCCCTGCCGGCTTACATCTCTAGGAAGGAAGGATGAGGTGGAGCAGTAAAGACGGCAAGATTTTGTAGTAGCTTTTCAGGTGGCGGGCGCACTTTTAATCTGTAAAGTACTTTCAGCTTTGTAGACAAATTAATTTATTCCTAGAACGCAAATCCGGCAAAGTATGAAAGAGAGCTTCAGTGGAAAAATAATATTGCCAGTGGATATTGTGTGGCCGACTAATAGATTTCCTTTATTTTCTTGCAGCAACAATCACAAAAGAATTTCAGACTGTCGTAGCCGGTCTCGACCGACTAGTGCATTTCATGAAAAACTGTAAAAACACTTGCGGCTTGAGGTGACGTATCATTCCTGTCGCAATGTCAACACAGGTTTATAAACTGAATGTTACAAGGCATTTGAAGTACGAGTACTTCTTGATATTGCCGAAATGAAATAAAAGAAGAGCTTTTGTGAGTTTCAAAAAATAATAATCAAGCACTGGCAAAATGTGTGGATGGATCACATAGCAGCAATAGCAAGTTTCTGGGATGGAGTCTCGGTCTGATACGGTTTTAATGTGTCAGGTATTTTCAGAAACAAAAGTAAAGAATAAAATCTGAACGAAAGCTAATTAGGGGAAAGTTCTGTACCTAGAGGTCAATGTATCTAGGATCACAACACTTTTATTTGGTCGGTGCTTAACACTAATCACTAATTTTAGAATCACATGAAGGAAAGCACACTAGAGGCCGCAACAAGGAGTTTCCGTCAGTTTATGTACTTTTTGTTATTTTGTTTAGTGCAGCATTTGTAAATAGTTCGGCGTTTTACACATGTAAGTTCTATATAGTACGTTAAAGCTCTTTGAGGTAGTATCTAAACGGAAGATGGAGGGCGGACAAAGAAAAGGAAAGAGAAGGACCTGATGTTAACAGTTGATTCGTGAGTTTTTGCCTGGGTGAGAAGTGAAAATATGTACCGGGCCGGGACTCGAACCCAGAATCTTCTACGTATTAGGCAACTGCGTTAACCACTGCGCCATCTGGACAGTATCCCGAAAATGCACGGACAATATCGGCGCAATCACCGGCCGAGCCACGCTACCAGCTAGCGCCACCTACCCGCAGTCCCTGTTTATGTCTTCCATTATCGCTAATTTTTAGATTCCCGCCGGAAGTCGAACGGTATTGTGCATTTACAGTGAAGGTTGTGCATCCATTGCTCATCCACGCGAATCAGTTACATGAATCCATAGTGTCTGTTCTTTCAGACAGGGGGGAAAATGAAAGGAAAGGGAAGGAACTGACGATATCAGCTGTATTGGAATTTTTTGAAGAATTGTCTGAAAGAACAGACATCACGCAATCGTATAACTGATCTTTCTCTATGGTGAATCAATCCACACCCTTCAGCGTGGTTGTGCAATATCGTTTGACATCCGGAGGGAACCTAAAATTAGCAAGCGTGGAGGACAAGGACAGTGACTCCTAACAGGTAGCGCTAGGTGGGACGTTGAGTCGATTGGTGATCGTGTCGAGATATTCCGTGCATTTGCGTTAAACATCGTGTCAGGATGGTGCAGTGGATGGGGCGTTCCGGGATGGGAAAGGAATGGCATTAGGTTTCGACCGCTGCTCACTGTGTCTGTACCAGTCTGAAACTGAACACCAGATTTTTTACCACCTTAAAGAAACAGAAAGGAAACTGGGTAGAGCCCTTTCCTGCGAAGGACAGAGGTCCGAGGTTCGAACAAAAATAAAAAATAAAATTAAATAAAAATTAGAGAAACACAACTGCCTAATAAGCAGAAGATCCCGTGTTCAAGTCCCGGTCCAGCACAAATTTTCACTCGTCGTCGCCGATTCCTTATAAAGTCCAGCTGCAGCCGATATCATCAGTTCCTTCCGTTTCCTTTCCTTCTCCCCCGGCCACCTTCCATTTACATAATATGTATTAACATAATATGTGGATTCCACATGACGTTTGTTCTTTCGGACATGTCTGAAGGAACAGACGCCATGTATTCATATTATATTTGGAATGTATTTTTAATTCCTCATGAACAAATTTTTATAGGGGGGGGGGGGATAAGGGGCTATTAATGTTCAGATTTATTACTTAAAATGTGGACACTTCAGCCATACCTGGTCGGTCCTGCACCATTTCGTACCTTTAACCAGCAGGAGGCCTTTTACCATGGAATATGTGATACTTGCATATTAACAGAGTTTCTGTTATGTCTTAGCAAATATACGAGTTTCTAAAATGAAAATTTTTGTTAGTTTCCAATAGCTTCTACTTCAGAATATATTTTTAACTGGTTTTTGATCATACTTCTGCTTAATTTGAGTCTACTTATTGTTTATTTGTTTGCAGTTGAGTAATAATGTAACACCTTTAAATTTAAATCGAATATTTGTTCATAGGTTCATGACCATGTTCCACCTTGGAATAAGTTTCCAAATACGGAAAATCCTAAGTTTTCCGGAGTATTGTTCGTAATTTTAGGAAAACACTGGAGCACCTAAAAAATGAATGCCCTCATTTATAAATGGAGTAAGAAATTATATCAAATCTTTATTACAGGGCTGCGTAGAGGTGAATGTCTGAAAAGAGACGGAAGGAACAACACATTTCCCTACTCGATCGCAATCCATTGGTAACATGAAGTACAATTAATTGAAACACTCAGCATTTCATCTCTTACAGTCAGTGGAACTCAATTCTAAATTTTACATCTCTAGTGTTCATAACCAGAAGTGAATGAGTTAGTATTGCCTTTGTTATCACTGATGTGCAAATCTTTAAAGAGGAAAGTAGCATTCGCACGATGCCTCACTGCCAGATACTATAGCTCGATGAAACTTGAAGCACACATAGAAAGAACAGCTGCAGTACAGAACAGTACACAATGTAACTAAAAGAAATACGCAGTGAGACGAGTACAAATTACACTTTTATTCGAAGACAATAATTACACTTAAGTCAACGCGATTCATCGCGGCCCGCTGGACATTTCGAAAGGTGCGACATGGGTGTTAGTAGTGTGTGAGATCACCACGGTCGGTAATGCTAGCTCTGGAACGTGCCCCCAAGCTCTGGCCACTTGGTTTGTAAGGAGTTTTTGTGGTAGTGCGTTCCATTATTCCACCAGCGCTATTGACAATTGCTGGATGGACGTTGGTGCACATGGACGCGTTGCAGTACGTCTTCCCAACGCATCCACAGTGTGCTCGATTGGATTTCACGTGGAGGATCGGG
Source organism: Schistocerca piceifrons (assembly GCF_021461385.2). Taxonomy (NCBI): domain Eukaryota; kingdom Metazoa; phylum Arthropoda; class Insecta; order Orthoptera; family Acrididae; genus Schistocerca; species Schistocerca piceifrons. The sequence continues at coordinate 408,710,899 of NC_060139.1, forward strand.
CGGACCAGTCCATTCGACGAATATCCTCTCGTTAAAAGAGCTTCTCCACTTGCGTTTTTTGACGCGATCGCCCATTGCCATGCATAAAAATTAGGTCAGAGCCAAATGTATCCCTGAAAAGATGCACATAAAGTAAACGTACAGTATCATAAAAACGTTCATCGGTGACTGTGTAGAGTTCAAAGATTTGGAAGCCAGTACGCCAATGGGATATAAAGTGTACACAGACCATAACACATAGACAAGCAGATCGATGAAGTTCGAGAGTGTTCTTGGATGCAACAGGTACCCTCAAACGGCGAGAGGTTGTCGAACACGACTGCTTCGCTGGTCAGATGTGGTAACTCTATTCGTCCACGTCTAACAGTACAGGTGTGCACAAAACTGTAAGCAAGCAGTGCACTAGCAGCTCAGTGCAAGCAGATGTCTTTTTGAGAATCCAATGGAACACGCTGTGCTCCAATCACGACTGTAACGGGTGTTTCAGAAAATATGTTCTTCAAGTAAGACTAATAGCAACCTTGATCGTTTATAGCTTCGACTAGAGACAATCTGCAAATCGCCAGACGCAAACAAAATCGTTTATTAAAGTGGTTATTAATGTTGGTCCGTACTTCTGTCGGAAATAATTTGTTTTGTCAACATAATACACAGACACCACGGGAACCACACTCATGCTCATAAATTAAGGATAATGCTGATACATGGTGAAACAACGCTCTGGTAGGCGGTTTGCGGGTTAAAGCACCTCGGGTTATGACCATGTGGTGCATCTGACCTGCCGTCGTCGCACGGTGGCACTGGCAGCAGTCCACATACGCAGAGGTGTGTTGGTGCATGTCAGAATGCTGTGCAGCGAGTAAATGTGCAAACGTTTTCAGCAGTGCTCATGGTAACTGTGTGTTGAAAATGGCTCAAAGAACACATATTTACGACTTTATGAGGGTTAGACTACTAGGGCGAATGGAGGCTGGTCAAACACAGCAGGCCCTCCGTGTGTCACGTTGTGTGGCACCACATTCTGCAGCTATCCTTAATTTATGAGCATGAGTGTATTATACCAAGTTAATGAACATGACAGGTGAAACTAAGGGTAACTGTGAAACATATATAAAGCAACCGAATTACGAGTAAATATCATTACGCTTAAGAAATAGGAGACCCATATCGTACGAACGATAGACACTGTACTTGAATTCTCCATGCTAGAGATAGTGTACGTAGGCTGTTTAGGTTTTCTTATTGGTAACGCCACGTAGCATTCTGTATGAAAATCGCTGGCTGTGCTGTGTGCAGTCTGTGGCTAGTTTGCATTGTTGTCTGCCATTTTAGTGTTGGGTAGCTGGATGTTAAAAGCGCGTAGCGTTGCGCAGTTGGAAGTGAGCCGCCAGCAGTGGTGGATGTGGGACGTTTCAATAGTTCACCACTTACACTTCTCTCACGCTACCAATACTAAGTGCTCGTACATCTGGGGCGAGCTACATCGCAATAGAAAGAGTCAGCGTTACAGACCACTGAGACTCTTAATGTGATATGTAACACCAGGCGAACGTCGTTACAGCTGAGGGTGTGACAGTTCGATCCAAGTTTAAACGCTAAAGTGGAATCCACCTGTAAGATGTCATCACTGTGGCCACTCAGGTCTGCAATCTGAGTAACTCCTTGCAGAAACGAGAATCTACTCCTCCTACTGCCACTACAGCTGTGTTATTATCAACAACTAACAGACAAATATCGTATAATTATTATTATTTTTAATTTATACAGATAGGAGGTGTTACCCTATGCTTGCAGGTCCTACTGTGAGCGCGTGTTCCGCGACTGCCGCCTGCAGACGTGCTACGTGCAGTCTCCCGCCTACCCAGGCGTCTACCCCAGGGGGCTGCACTGCCGCTACCACCTCAACACCAGGCTGCCCTTCATCAAGCTCTACATCGAGAACGAGGAGTTCAACATAGACGGCCAGCGCTGCGAGAACATCATGACGTGTCCCATGAGGCCCATCTCGTCGGGCGAGCGCAACTGCCCATATGATTACATCAAAATCTACGACGGCAAGGATGAATCAGCTCCTGTCATAGGTATTTAGCAAGGCATTTATAATCTACACTTCAGTCTTCGGTAATTCAAAGCATGTGTGAACGAGGAGGTCAGGAATTTCACGTATCTGAAGACAAATATAAAGTGTTCAAAACGAAGTTATGTATCTAACAACATACTTGTTCAAATTGGATCCTTCAACCACATGAAGCATGCATTTCTCTTACACCCCTCTGAGTAATAACTGTACACTAACACCTTTTCCTGCATATGCAAATCTGACGTAAATTCACAAAAGGACCTCAGACTTTTTCGAGCTAAGTAAAGAACTGACCTCCTCAACTAGTTTTCACACGAAGAATCACATTTTTGGTTAAACGATACCCATAGTTTGTAATTTCACTCTACTACGTGTACCGTCTCAAATAACATTTATGGAAGAGGTATATCTATCCTTGAGAAGGGCGATAAAATTTTAATTCCGACAGCCTCGTAGATAGGGCAGTCACAGCTATCAGTATTCATCTTGGGCACTGATAAATGGCTTCACCTGCGCTAAGACCCAAATATTCAGGTGAACATTAAAGCTAAAAAGCTCCGAACTTGATGCCCAACATTCTGTGTCCGCCAAAAGGCAGTACGTCATTGAATAAAACAGCCGGATGCTTGGATTTCAATCTAATACGGTGGATGGGACCGCTTCTCCGGTCTGTAAGCATTCACGGAACAGAGGAAACGACTGTGAGCTGTCTCTTACTTCATTTCAAAAACGTACCCCCCCAGTCAAAAACACATAACACACTAGGTACCTAAATTACCACCGTTCAACCTATTCTTATTAAAGTCAAAGAGGGTATGTGCAGCATACCAGAATCGATTAACAGATGAGACAGGAACTTAAATATATACTCATATTTCTTCCATCCTACTGGACGATAGAGAAAACGCCACCATTCGAAATATCTAATTAGTAATCTTCCCTGCAAATATGTGACACATTTCGAACTTAATACGTTTCATTGCCTAGGACCTTTGCTTGATTAAATCGGTCACCACATTCATACAAATGAAGATATGCACTCTCTTCAGTCCTGTTTACAGGCCCAGATAACGTACAGTACAGAGGCGCTAAGTAACATACATCAGTTGTAAGAAACCCTCTGCATTCCGTGGCCGTATGCTGGTTGTACAATAAACGTCGAGAAAGATCACTGAAGGCTACTGATATTCTACGCCACCTAACTACACGGCGCAACAAAAGTCAAGGATAAATTATTGGGGCCCGTCACTGTCTACCATTGCGACGCAGAAGTGGAGTACAGCGCAAGCGCAATTTTGATTTCGGGTACGTGATGATACCACTTAAGACCGTACAAAACCATTCGACGAAGTATGAACGTGATCCGAAGCAATAAATATGTATGGGGCGGCTGGTTATATATTTAGTTGTTGGTTCTATAGTATTGTTGGTCGCCATCTTACTAGAGCCTGGCAACTAATTTTGTGGTCATCCAGAAAGCGATGGCGAACATACTACATGGCAACATTTTGGTCTAACCCACTGAAAGGAATGTTTCTTTTGTCCTTCTGCTTATCGGGGTCAGGACTGTGCCTATAATTGAAGGTATAGAGTTCTAGTTCAAACATATATTGAGTAAAGTATCTCGCACACAACACTTTGAAAATCACAGTGTTCAATTGACAGTAAATCTCTTTATTCTAAACAGCACAAGTAGCAGTTCAGGGGCGACTTCTACGCTACGTTCCTTGTCCTTCGCCTTGACTACTAATACTCGAATAACTGTTTGAAATAAATGCTCGCCACGAAAGTGGAAATGATATTCACCGCTAACAGTTATTTTAGCAAAATGTAAGAGATCCAGGACGGTGTACAGTCCTTGCCAGTCCACCATCAGTTTTTACCGCAAATTCGCTTTGTCAAAGTTCGTCTCTGACCTCATCTTAGGCAGAGCGCAATCCGCGTTTAACAGACGCGGATCTTACAGTGGCTGAGTGCGAAGTGAACCTTTTCTCCTGCTTCTCAAATTCATGGAGCTTCATGCTCCGGTGAGTTGTAGGATGGACGGATCACGCCTTTCCTACTTCACCCTGGGGGTGTTGAATGTGGTCTTCTCTTTGGATTCTTTTTCATGGTTGCGTTGCTGCTACTGGGTCTTGTTGCTCATGTTGCGGCGTTCCATTACACCAGCAACAGGCCTGGCCACCTTGTGGTCGGGCGCCACTGCACTTGGTTGCCCAAGTTGGGAACGAGGTCGTTCTGCTACGTCCGAGCGGCGGCATAAAAACGCTGCGCCGCTTGCCGGAATCGGTGCTCCCGCTATTCTGTGGAGTTGTCCGGTGCTGAAGTCTCGTGGCAGGTGAAGCGCTAAATTAAGCGCCTTGTTCTGGACCGTCCGCAGCTTTGCAATTGACAAGTCGGCCGCGTTGCCCCCACACTACAGTAGCGTACTCTAACACTGGCCTGATTAGTGTCAGGTAGAGAGTAATGCCGCAGTGTGGGGTCAGGGTCGTCGCTGGGTTGAGTAAGGGGTGTAACAAGCGCAATCTGCCAACCGCTTTACCCCTTATTTCCCTGATACGCGCCCTCCACGTCAGGCGCCGGTCCAGAGTGACACCTAGGTAGCGTCCGGTGGTCGACCGTGGGATGGGGCCTCCCATGATGCTGAGTGGCTGCCGGTCGACAGGAATCTTCTTCCTTGTGAAGATCACCGCCTGGATTTAGGTTTCGTTAAACTTGAGCCGCCATTTGGTGGCCCAAAGAACGTCACAAGCCGATTGTAGGCGGTTACGCCTTATCCTTGCGTTGATGCTTCTTCCGTAGAGCGCCATATCGTCCGCGTAGAGCGCAACATGCACGCCCTGCCTCTTTGGGATGTCGGCGGCGCCTTTTCTCCTGCCTCTCTGGCTGTATTTGTATACGTGCGGCACCGGACGGCCGAGGGAACATCTGTTGTTATCTGCCTTATGCACAGGGCAGCAGCCTCTGAACGACCGCTTCCTTGCGCACATAATCTTTAGTAACAAAGTTATCAATTAATCTAGAATCTTCTTATTTTTACATGCATTCGGGTAAGTTGTTTGAAAGCACAGAAAATGTTTCAGCTCGCTTGAACTAAAAACTTTGCCTTCTAGTTTATACTGGAACTAACGGTAGATCGTTACCTCTGAATCGTATATTTACTAGAACTTGTATTGGATGTTATTACTACTGCGGTTCTAAAATTTGGTATAACTCTATTATTTAGTAGGCTTTATCATGTGCTGTAACCAAAATTTTCTACTATTAAAATTAGGGTATTTAATCTATTACAAATGGGTATATTTTAGTGACAAATTTGGTTTTCATTAAATTGCTCAAAAACTGTAAGAGGTGGCTTAACATGGTTTCTTAGTTACTACTTTTAGGGTGAATTGAAGCACAAAACAAATTCTTACGTTTCTAAGTTCAATTTACAGCGCCTTTAATTTTATTAAAAACGTGGATTCTAGCTGTAATTTTAATTCTTTTGCTTTGAAACTTGCACCACGCATTCTTACCTCCATAGGCACTTTCTGGCTAATTCTAGCTTTCTAGCTTCATTATTTAGCGCCATTAATTATTTTCTTGAAACTGTATTTTTATGGAAGCCATTGGTTTAATTACATTAAGACTTGATGTTCAAAATGTCATTACAATAAAGTATATGTTGACAAATTTTCAAATGGAAATTTTGATTTTTAATTTTAAACATAAGTATAGAACAATCTTGTGTGCTACGCGCAGCGCGTTAAGGTGACGTGGCTCTACTATCAGTGAACTTAGGGTAAGTCCCGGCACATTCGCTCGGTATCTTACAAACGATACAGCGATTGTTTCGCTTCAAATGGTACTTAGGTATGCATTTTAAGCTCTCCAGTTTTCCGCCCACCGGTGGAGTGATCACTTGGATGTGCAAAATTAACAAGTTCCTGACGAAAATGGCAAAGTGTCATTCTAACACCTCCCTAGTTTGGCAACACTCTCGGGCAACCCACGCACATTCATTGACCACGTTACAAATGTACCTGTCAGAAATTTCGACACCAATCAGCCTGACGGCTGCTCTAGCACCTGAGGTACAGGCAACCATTTTGACACTCTTGGGTCCGGTTTGTCTGTCGTCAGGCGCTACAGCAGCCGCCAGGATGACTTCATGTGGAAGGTTATGACAGGTATATATGTAACCTGCTCAATAAAACTTCGTGTGTATCATATAAGCTTTTTCTGAACGGGCGGGTCTTAGAGGTACGATTTACTGTTTTATTCACACATATGTCAATGTTGCGCCTTCGCCTGACAACGCCACAGGAGGAAGCAAAAGAGGAACCTTGAGAAAGCATAATTACCTTTCACTGCTTCACATAACGTTCAAATCTCGTCGAGTGTTTCTGACGAGCTCCTAGTGGTTCCAATTTGTACGCGAGAACAGAATCTACAGTCGCGCTGCACTCAAGATGGGTGTGATCACGTTCAACAGGGATGCAACCCCAAAATGTCCTACAAGAACGACTGAAACGACTGAGGGTGTCAACAGTGTCAAAGAATGCCCAGAACATCTTTCGGTTGCTCGTTGCGCTGCGGACTGTTGTTTTCGACCACGAAATGCGCAAGAATCAACGCCCCAGGGAAAGGGATGGTTTCATTCATGCCCTCAGAGGCCCCCTTTTCTTGTCGATTCTTAGCAGAGGTGTGTCTGAAATGTTTCCGGCGGTCACCCAACAGGAAACTGCGTGATTTCAACGTCGGGGGTCACGGTTCCGACCTTTATCACAGGGACGTCAGAAGAAGGAGTGAAATGTGGGTCAGATGGGATGTGACTACCTGCCAACGGTGTGACACGTCCACAATGGCGTTGGGCGGAACTGTTGTGAAACAGTGTGACGTCATTGACTCACCTCACAGGTCACAAGAACTTCTTAGCTACAGCCTTTTTTTTTCATAGCGTCGACACCTTGTTGTCTGAGGAGTTACTTTGTCCGACGGTGACGTCACAGTGTATCACGCGCATCATTACAAAGGGAAGGTTGTAGGCACCTTTGAGCGAAATCTGAAACTTACATGTCGCAATGGGAGTCATTTATGATGTTCGAAAACGTGATCTTTTATTTCTACTATGCAGTGTATAAACGGCGACACACTACGGTGTTCTCTTCTACGTACTTGGCTGCGTGTGTTTACTTTGCAGAATGCGTAGTAGTAATAGTAGCTACGAAATAAAGTAATTCGCCAATTAAATGTCGTACGAAAGCTTAGTTATGTGGTAACCCATATAGACTCTTAGAATATGAGTGAGTTAGGTTTATCTTATGCATTTTGGATGTGTTTCAACAATGGAACCGTTGTAGATAGGAAGGTTGATGCAGGTCAAAACGTTACTAGTCACGACTTTTTGCCTCGATAAAGCTGTTCTGTCATGAGCTGAATAGCTATCAAGTGACTAGAGACTGATGACAATACGATTTCATTTAAGGAAAAATGTTTTAGAGACTACCTGCAGGTCGTTTTCAAATCTGGGTCACAAGTGAAAACTGCTAAATTTAGTAGGAATCTACCAAAAAAACAGCTATATTAATATAATTAATATGACAGCTGTTACTTCAGTCATTTGCTTGTAATGATATTCTGACGCTAAAATGTTTATCATCTCAAGTGAAAAGGACATGAGTTGTATACCAAATTGAAAATTACAACTGGTTTACAGACAACGTCGACATACTTTTATCATCAAGAATATCGGAGCATCAGATGTAACACTTCCTCATATCATGAAATTTAACGTTTCATAGTTTCTAATTGGCATAAATGACATATTGTAACAACAAATACGTCTTGCGTATAATAATAAAGAATAAGTCAATCATCTCATGATGGTACGTGAGAGAAGAATCTAAATTTATTATATTTATGGCTACGATTACGAAATCACTAGGGCTAGGATTTAAAAATTACAGAAGTTTGGCATTTAAATAAATAGTTTGTTCAAATTTTTTGTATCTCGACATAGCAAGCGCTCGCAGTATACGCTAAATCCAACAACGAGCTTTATGAAGTCCATTAACGCAAAACACATTGTTCTCCTATCTACACAGACCGGTTCTGGTATCAAATAAGAGTGAGTATTGCATTCGAGGTGTCTAGAAATGAACCCGTAACATAATGCTATACAAACTGTACTTCCCTGACATACGTTCGAAGTTGTGGTTGCGGAAAATTATTTCTCTTCATAGTTGCAACATTGGCATGCGTACTACTATCGAGTACATCACGGCTGATATGGATACCTCTAAATTATGATTGTAATAACACCAGCACACTTCTGTGTGTTCTTATTGATAACATTTAACGTGTTTTCGTTGTTCGCGCGTTCTGATGTACGGTAGTTTTCACTTTGGAATTATTCATTTTATGTCCTACAAGCAGTGTGTGCAATAATTCATTCCGAATATTTCAGAATTAAATGCATCTTTTATCACTAAACACTCTGTTTGTTATGCTGCCGAGCAGTTAAGTAAACTCGCTTTTATTGTAACACTAATGCACCCATTTTTGTTTTAATTTGCTGCTATACGTCTAAACATATTACGATAGGCGACTGCGCTTTTTTATTACCGCCATTCATCACTTTTATGGCCCCATATTTTTTCCGACTCGCAAACAATTGCAGCTTTTTGGCTGGTCTTGTACCGCACAGACCGGCTGTCTGCAACCCCCGGTCATCGACCCCTGCCAACGTAACTCTAACGAACACTCCGAAGCATTAATCCTCCCTTGGGTGTTCCGTCCATGCTTGAACGATCCGTCTTCACCCAAAACTCGCCAACAAATCATGGACTAAATTAAAATGTTCGGAGACATTAAGAGTAACTCCGGGTATTACGGGAAGTTAACGTTCTAGAAGCTTCTCTACCGCTGCGACGACTCGGAACACAACTTCTAACTTCATAAGTTCTCTGGCAGCCAAGTTCTTATTAAATTAACTGGGGTCCCCCTAGAGCAGCAGGAGCTGTGAAAATGAGCTTAACGGAAGACGTACCACTGAATCTGAAAATAAATTGACTTTAAATCTATGGTACTGACAGTGGAGGATGCATGTATAATTTACATCGGTACTAGTCAGAGCTACGTGTATTGTATACGTTTTGAATTACACGATGTACTTTCAATTGCTCGATATAATTTAATAGATATCATTATAGATCTCAGAGATCTTTCTCATTGAAAGTGTTAGTTCTTAGAAGCGCCACTTGTTTGAATCAGAAGAGACAAGTGATATTCAAAGAAGGACGAATAGAGAAATCTATTATTTAAAGCCGAAATGATTAACTATTTTATCGGAGAATGATGGAGAAGGATTTAGGTGTAGATCTTTAGGCCTCAGTACCATCCAAGACTTGTACGTATTGTTCCCCCATCTGGTCTCATGTAGTTGATCAGTGACTCGTCTGAGACATGCAACTCTATCAAGCAAATTATAGTTAAGTTTGACACATCGTCTCAGTTAGCTTCTGGTCGTAAATTAAATCGCAGTCGTTTCGTATTTCCCCAGTAGTTACGCAGTCGTACAGATATTTTCATAATACAGTTCCGTTCACGTTTCAAACAGAATGGTTATCAAATCTGTAAATTCCATCACAGGACTGAAACGTTTCAGTTTTTGGTAACAATCATTTAATTTATTGAAACCGGCTCAAAACTAAAGTTTTCACAGAAAATTAGCTCCACTTCTTACAAATACTGAAAGGAGGACCTAGTTTATGTTCACGGTATTTAAGAGGATAAGAGTATTGTAACAGTAATGGTCATCACAGAAGAAGGAACCACGCCACATTTTTGTTCCTAGGATAACAAACTGCATGTATCAGAGCTACTGGTAAACCTCTCAGAACAGAATAACGAAGTATGTACTAGCAATTACGTAGTTATTGGTCCAGTTTATTACCGTTTAACAATTTTGAGTCTGCTGTCTTAAAAACGCCCTACGACATCCTTTTATTCATACAAATTTACATGCAGAGAGCCATCTGAAGTGCAGTATTATACTCTGTAAGACCTGAATAATGCGATCGGCCGGCCGGAGTGGCCGTGTGGTTCTAGGCGCTACAGTCTGGAACCGAGCGACCGCTACGGTCACAGGTTCGAATCCTGCCACGGGCATGGATGTCAGTGATGTCCTTAGGTTAGTTAGGTTTAATTAGTTCTAAGTTCTAGGCGACTGATGACCTGAGAAGTTAAGTCGCATAGTGTTCAGAGCCATTTGAACCATCATGCGATCGGGTGAAGATTGAACAGAATCTCGGATAGACGCATATAAACAGTATTTCACACATTCACCACTAACTCGTCTAAAGAAAGTTCCAGAAAAATCCTTGTAATGCATGTCATCATGCCTTTGCAATTATAGCCCTATAACCAGGTCTGATCTGTAAATTTTCGTCGTTTCTCAATGTTAGTAGAACGCTTGGGCTCTAGCCCTACTGCCCTATTCACGTGTTCGTTTTACTGTATTGCCTGTGTTGGTTGCTCAGTGATTGTTAAACTCTAACATCATCGCATCGTCCTGGGTTGACTGTTCCTGTATAATGGAAACTCCCCCTTCGCACCCCTCCCCCGCCCCTCACATTTAGTGGTGAAATGGCCCTATGGATAGCCCGTTAAAACCTGAAAACAGATCAGGCATGAAAACAGGAAGGAGGTGTACCGGACTGTGAAAAAAGAAACCAAATGGAAACCGTCAGCTATCCAAGCTGAAGATGTACAGCAGCCAGCAATGACGTCGTGCTTATGTTGTCACGGTGTTGGATTACCAATGCGGAAATCCGTGTTCAAATCTCCCTCGTGAACCAAATTTTCACAAAATTATGGAATGTTCGTCTGGTCATCGACGAGTCTGTTTTCCATTTCCTAATTTGTGTTTGTGTCGTGGTGTAACGTCCGCTCGCAGCAGCCAGGTGTAAGGAAGTGATCTCTAGACGTACGTACCTCCTGCGTTTCTACGCAAGTAGCACATAATATAACTCTTGCGTTTTGTTTTGGAAGTTTTGGCTCTAGACTTCCTTTGTTGTAACATAGTTCACATCCTTTTACAAATTGTTTTTATTTCTGTTAGACGTCTACGCGGCATCTCGCAGGCTCTCACTATTCGATTGCGACGGCAATACATTGTTATCACATGGCTCATAATCTATACCCATTGTATAGTATGATAATTGCCAAGATTACAGAAGGAGAAGAGGCATGCCAATGAGCGGACGGAGAGCTCATAATTTTGTGAAAAAAATTAGGGCACGAGGATGATCTGAATGCGGATCTTTCACTTTGCAGTACAACACCGTCACCACACAACCACGACGCCGTGATTGTGACAATTCGCTTGACATTTCACATCTTTAGCTTGGGCCGTTCACTGAAAACCTCTATTTTTCGTGCTTGATCTGCGTTCACGTATTGACGGGTTATCCACTGGGCCACTTTACAACTAAATATGAGAGAGGGGGGAGGGGGGAGTGAGTAGATGGAGAGTTTCTCTTGTAAGAGCAGCATTGTCAGTATAAGATTTTCGATCCTCTCTAATAGTTTTCTGATGGGAAATGTGATCATGTCGCTGATGGTAATGACCTTCAGTTCATCGTGTACGTCTCTTACACTTGACCAAAGTGGAGCTATCAGTATTAGTCGTAAACATCTGTTCCGAACTGAATTAACAGTGGACTGGCATGCAGTGGCCCGAGACGAACTACCGTACGTCGTTGCTAAGCGCATTATAAACTCTAAGTGTGTTGGTGACGATCATGTTTGTGTTTGACAGCAGAGGAAGTAAGGCGTGCATCTGTTTGAAACTGCTTAAACCACTCTCATAGGCAGTGACGAGAAAACCTTGATATTCTATTGATACGCAGAATAAAATACGTAGGCACCAAGGAATACGTTCGATCAACATCTGAAAACTAATCACACAACACTGATTTTCGCACTATTTAACGCATCAAACGAGATAAGAGGCTACATTGCATTAAATAATTTGGAATAGATCTACTTAACTTAACAACTTTTCGAAGGGAATATGCTGCCCTATCATCTGTTAGCTTCTCTGCTGTGAGGCAGTTTCCCCAGTTGTGTAGCCATCAGTTCACAGTGCCAAAATTTGTTAACTGTATGAAAGATAGTATAACAGAAGTCAGGTACCTCTCGCACACAATAATGATACCGATTAAGTGACAAAGTGCTAAAACATGCTTCACATGAGCCCCCAGTGACACAGCAACTGACTTCTGACCTTACTCAATTCCTGTAAACTACTTGGCATGCAAAGACGTATTACCTAATATCGTAGTCAAGTAGCAACCGTATCTCACTAGCTCGTACTTGAAGCAAATTTAAATAAAACATCAATAAAAGGAAGCATATTTTAGGAAACCAGATCGTGACAAATGTTACTAATACACTCTAAGACGTAGTCCATACGGACAATTCCTTTATAGAGCGTCGTTTTCTCTCTCTTAGAGTATTCATCGCTAAGAACTCGTACACAGCTTACAACTACGGGGCGATAATTCTATCCGCTTTACTCATTACAAAATCCAGAGTCTGTCGTCTCGAAAGTAATACAAAGTCACCTATAAAAAAGGAACCTTGCACTCTATAAACGTATTGAGCACTAAGCTCACTACAAAACCATTACTCACTACAGAACCAAGATGCTGTCTCCGTAAAAGTAATCAAACATCACCTACACAAAAATAACCTTACACTGTATAAACACATTAATGTTCACGTTGTTACTCATCACCATCACGAAACACTTGGAGGAACTGAATCCTGTGTGGTTTGAAACACAAACGTCGCCGCAAAATAGGACATGAAGAGTGGCTAGCCGTCGGGTAGCTTGACAACTTGTATGGGTTATGTGAAAAATTCTGATGGTTGGGCTCTATGTCCCTAGAGTTGATCCAGATGCTAAACCATGGAGAAAGTCATCAAACACGCGTTACTGTATGGCGCTTGATCTTTATGCCAAGCTGTGCTTCCTTCTGGAGGTTCAAATTTTGAAACATATTGGAAAGGTGTTTTATCGAGTACAATTCGATTAGGTAAGAACCTGATGTTGTTTTATGTACTCGTACTATCACAAATAAAATGTAGCGCCTCAATAACAATGGTAATTGGAACAAGAACTCACTTCCTGTTACTTTGTCGGATACTTACATTTCTCACAGTTGCAGTGTACAAAATACAAGTTGATTCCGTTTAGAACCGATAACTTCATATTTCTACGTCTTTTGTTTTGATATTACATTTTGTTGTTGTTTACATTTACTGTGGAAAAAATCGAAAACAATTAACGTAAACAACAAAGAATTTAATTGAGATATGATCAGCTCTCGGAAGATGAAGGTGTCGGCTCGTAACTGGTAACTGTGTTCATTTGTCTGTGGATGCCGATTTCATCTAGCAAATACTTTGGCATCTATAGCCACTTACCTGAAATAAAGCTTTTCTTTTGAGTCAACAATCTTGTGACTGGTTTAATGCGGTCCTCCGTGAAGTCCTATCCTGCACTAACCTCTTCATCTAAGAGTAGACCTTGCACCCAACGTCTTCAGATATTTGGTGGATATATTCAAATCCCCGTTTTCCCGTAAAATTTTTACTTTATACAGCTCACTCTAGTTCCGTGAAGGTTACTCTCTGATGTCGTGGCACATGTACGATCATCCCGTCCCCTCTTCTTGTCAGTGTTTACCATATGTATCTTTCTTTGCCGAGTCTGTGGACAACCTCCTCATTCCTTACCTTATCAGTCCACTTAATTCCCAACGTTCTTCTGTAGACCCTCATCTCAAACGTTTCGTTTCAGTTCTGTCCATGATTCACTACCATATAGTACTGTTCTCCAAACGTACCTCATCAGAAATTTCTTCCTCAAATTAAAGTGTATGTTTGATACCAGTAGACTTCTCTTGGTGATGAATGTGTTCTTTGCGTGTGTGAGTCTGTTTTTTTTTGTCCTCCTTGTTTCATCCTTCACGAGCTTTTTACTGCCAGTGTAGTAGAATTCCTTAACTTCACCTTCTTTATGATCACCAGTTTTGATGTCAAGTTTCTCCCTATTTTCATTTCTGTAACATCTCATTACTTTTGTCGTTTTCCAGTTGACGCTCAGTCTAAATTCTATACCATTTGGACAATGCTTTCCTTTCGACAGATCCTGTAATTCTCTTTCAACTTCGTTGAAGATAGCAATATCACCAGCGAATTTTGTTTGTGATATCGTTTCACTCTGACTTTTTATTTCTACTTTTGAATCTTTCTTTTATTTAGGCAATTGCTTCTTCTTTGTATAGACTGACCAGCTGGGGCGAAAGACTACATCCTTGTCTTACGGAGTTTCTAGTTCGAGTACTTCGTTCGTGGTCTTCTAGTCTAATTTTTCCCACTTTGCTCTTGTACGTGGTGTATATCACCCACGTTCCCCAATAGCTTACTATTTTTTTCTTAACCTTTCACCATTATTGCTCGATTTAGCATTGTCGAACGATTTTCTAGATCGACTAATCCTATGCGGGTGTCTTGACTTTTCTTCAACCATGCTTCATTATCAAGTGCAATCTCAGAACTGTGTATCTGATGCCTTTACCTCTTCTAATGCCATACCGATCGTCACCTAACATATGGTCGAATATGTTTTCCATTTTTCCGTACATTATTCTTGTCAGCTGTTTGGATGCATGCTCAACTAAGCTTAGAACTTTGGTAATAGAGTATTTATTTTATAATTTACTTTCTAATTCGTCTCATTATTTTTTTGCGATGATGCAGTAACATCAGAATACATTCTAAATTATTCGTATTCAAGTTAGCTAGATACAAAGAGAGATAAATTGTTTTTTTTTTTCATTTTCTTGACGAATTTCAGATTTCGTGCTTAGAGATACGGTGTTAAGAAATAGCGAGAATATATTTAATTTCTAAATTGACTCATTATTTTTTGCGATGCTGTGGGGCGCAACTTATTTGTGTGGTATCAGAATATCTTCTCAACATTTTTGGAATCAATTTAGTTGTGTACAAATACAGATATATACCATGTGGTCCACGCACACCATCCCCCATTGACGTTAGTTAATCCCCGATAGCACAAACGCCGAAAGGTTTACCTAAGTAGAACACTAAAGTGCCCTCCACACCAACAAAGAGGAGAGCCTGCTATACTTAAGACCAGCGCTTGAAATCAAACGCTTTACAACTATAACTCGTCCTATAGCTTGTGAATAGAAAACTTACTTGCTGTAGGAGCGGTGCTGGATTAGATTTCTGGGCTCGAGAAAGGTGCCTGTTGAGGAGAATGATTCTCCCTGACCAAAACAATCCATACAACCGCCAAAGCATATTAATTGTGTTTCAAGGCATATCAATATAAGGTCATACGACAGCCACTTTATTAACAACAGTTGGCTGTATTACATAAATGCTTTCACATTTTTGATTGCCATAAAGAACAATGAATAAATGATTATCACAAATGATTTTCCTTTAAACCTATGTTATAAACTGGCAGATATTTATAACTGCATTATTCATAATACTAATATTCAAATGCATGTCCGCCTTGTTGGATGCATTAATGTAAGAGCCTTTCGGGATTGGCATGGAATCTCGTAACATTTCTGCTGGTATTGAAGCGCAAGCATGACATACTCTTTCTTTTAAAACATCTGAATTTTCCGGTTCGGTTTCGTAAACCTTGACTTTGATATAACCCCATAAGAAATCCAAGGGCTTTAAATCACGTGATCTTGCTGACCATCGAATGGAACCACCACGAATCTCCACCTTTCGGGGTACACATTGTTCTGATACTCCTTAATCCCCCTACAATAATAGGGGGTTCATAATGTTGCTGATATCAATGAATCACAGATAAATGAAGTAGGATGTTTTCTAGGAGATCCCTACATTTAGCTGACCAGTTAGTCTGGGACCCAAATAAACTCGTCCAATGATGGTGATGGGGTCTCCTAGAATACCATTCCATACGTTAAGACACGAGCTCGCCTGGGTATGGTCGTAACCAGTGAAGATTTTCAGGAGCCCGGTTATGTATATTGTGTCTGATGACAGGAGTGCCATTGGCGAAATATCATTAATCTACCCAGAAAATCGAAAATCTGCCTGATTAAATCTGGATTTACGGCGACTTTATTTACGAGATATGTCTGAATGATGCCCTGTTTTGGATATCGTTTCCATGTAGCTGATGGTGTAGCTACAGCGTAAACAGATGATGTTATCGTTTCTCCATATCCCGAGATCCGCTGCTACTCTGCTTTGTCCTAATTACGATGACAAATTGGTATTACGAGGGGGAGTGTAACGACTTTCATAATATTAATAACCATGTTAGTATTATTATTACTATTATCTTATTATAGAGAGGAATAACACAGAAACCTAAACACAGTAGCACCGTAACAGTTTCGTTTATAGTTCATTGTACGTATGCGTTATTTTCATTTAAATTATGCTTACCGTGCATGGCATATATTCCTAAATACTCGATAACGTTCCGGGAAACATCGGTTGCGTCGGAATAGGTATTTCCACGACTTACTGAACCTGGAAAGCTTCCTCCGTTAGTAAACCCGTCTCTAAAAACATACGCAGAATTTAGACGTCGCGTCGGTAAACGTTGTGATCACAGCCTCCGGGCCTCAGCTGCACTGCGCTGTGTCTCTCCATAGATGAGTATCATATCGGTGCAGTCCTCGCTGGAATACATTGCAGTTGTTACCTCTTTGACTATAAGACCTGACTCGGAACTACGGACGGCCACGTGACCCTATCAGAGCAGTACCTAGGGGAAACGCGCGCAGATGGTGGCACAGTTCGGTACGTGCGACCGTTACGGTCGCAGGTTGAATCCTGCCTCCGGCATTGATGTGTGTGATGTCCTTAGCTTAGTTAGTTTTAAGTAGTTCTAAGTTCTAGGGGACTGATGACTTAAGAAGTTAAGTCCCATAGTTCTTAGAGCCATTTGAACCATTTCAGTACGTGCACTTCTCTTTTGGTAGCAGTGACAAAGCAAAACTTCTTGCACTTCCGTATATCTAGGCAGATATGAGATTTGCTACTTAGAAACTTTTCACTTTCCACTCTTCATATGATCTTTTGAAATTGGATTATTCTCTCTGAAATGTCTTTGTTTGTGTCAGGTTGGTGGCAAATCTGTTAATAGTTGTAGTAACGTGAGCCAGTTTTATGGGTAGAGTGTGACGCTCGCCATTGTTTTCAGGCGTGTTCTGCGGCATGGGCAAGTTCCCGTACTCCATCATCGGCACGTCGGAGGACCTGCTGGTGGAGTTCTCGAGCTCGGCGGCGGGCCCGCTGCTGAACACGGGCTTCCACTTCAACGTGGGCAGCTGGCCGGGCCACGTGGAGACGGCGGGCGTGCGCAACGGCACTTGCGACTGGCTGCTGAGCTCCGAGGCGCTCGCCTCCTCCGGGGACTCTGAGGGCATCTTCCTGAGCGTGGCCCACTGGTACCCGCCGCACACCTCCTGCACCTACCTCATGCGCGGCCGCCCCGGCGAGGTCGTCCGCCTCTACTTCCCCAGGTACGTCGACTATTAACTGACAAATCCCTTTGGCGCATCACATATACTGAGAAGAGGAAGATCGGATACACACAAATCTCAGGACTTTTCTGTGAGTGTACACAGTGTACCGTCACATAAATGTGATTACCGACTATGGTTGATGTTTGACGTCAATTTCAATGACCACCCACAAACGGCAGGTGGCAGCACTAGCAGTCGAGGGTATACAAAGCGTGTCGGAAAACAATGGAGTCGTTGTCGTAATGCGCAATCGGAGCGATTTATCTGACGTCCAAAAGGGCTTGATCATTGGGTTTTTCACCAAGGCTAGAATCATTTCCGAAAGGACTCCGATTGCAAACTGGTCGGATACCGCCATGGTTATTGTACGCTGTGCATGGGAAAATTGCGCTATCCAAAACTGGTGTTGAGACAAATGTGGTGTACTACCGCCAATAGATGACAGGAGTGAACGACGGCTGCGGAGATGTACACGGGCGAATAGATGTTCCGCTGCTGATCAACTGACCGCCCAGATGAACCAAGGAGCTACCAAGCCTTCTCAAAGACCAACACAGCAGGTGCCCGGTTCATGCAACCACGCTTATTGCTGTTCATAGTCAACAAAGGCTGAAATTTGTAAGCCAGTACCGCAATTCGAGGCCTACTGAGTGACAACACGTGTCCTTTTCAGATGGATCACATTTCATGCTCCATCGGACTGATGGCCATAGACGAGCACCTCTTGAAATATTTGAATGCAAAGCCTCCAGACCGGACGAGGGAGCGTTATGTTTTCGTGGCATCCCCTCTTCATTCTGCCACGCACAGTGAACCAGCTAACATATGTATTTATCCTGGAGGACCTTTTACTTCCCCCACATACAGTTTGCTGAAGGAATCTACCAGCAGCACAACGCAACGTTCCGAACAGCTCATAGTGTACGTGAGTCGTTCGAAGACCACCGGGATCACTGCCGTACTCCCCTGGCCACCAAGCCCCCAAGATATAAACCCAGTCGAGTGTCTGTGAGACCACCTCCGGACTGTTCGTGCCATGCATTCTCAGCCAGGAAACCTAGAGCTGCTACCCACGACAGTGGAGTCGAGATGGCTCCACCTACCTGTCAGTACTTTCCAGAATTTTACTGACTCTCTACCTTCACGTCCGTCATTAGGGTACGCTGCGAAATATCGTCATTCAGTCCTTTGACACGAGGTTACGAAAAAGTTCTTAGGCAGTGTGGTTATCAGCGTACGCAGAGTGCATGATACACTACTGGCCATTAAAGTTGCTACACCACGAAGATGACTTGCTACAGACGCGAAATTGAACCGACGGAAAGATGATACTGTGATATGCAAATGATTAGCTTTTCAGAGCATTCACACAAGATTGGCGCCGGTGACGACACCTACAACGTGCTCACAAGAGGAAAATTTCCAACCGATCTCTCATTCAGAAACAGCAGTTGACCGGCGTTGTCTGGTGAATCGTTGTTGTGATGCCTCGTGTAAGGAGGAGAAATACGTAACATCACGTTTCCGACTTTGATTAAGGTCGGATTGTAGCCTATCGCGATTGCGGTTTATCGTATCGTGACATTGCTGCTCACGTTGGTCGAGATCCAATGACTGTTTGCAGAATATGGAATCGGTGGGTTCAGGAGGGTAATACGGAACGCTGTGCTGGATCCCAACGGCCTCGTATCATTAGCAGTCGAGATGACAGGCATCTTATCCGCATGGCTGTAGCGGATCGTGCAGCCACCTCTCGATCCCTGAGACAATAGACGTGGACGTTTGCTAGACAACAACCATCTGCACGAACAGTTGGACGACGTTTGCAGCAGCATGGAGTATCAGCTCGGAGACCATGGCTGCGGTTACCCTTTACGCTGCATCACAGACAGGAGCGCCTGCGATGGTGTACTCAACGACGAACCTGGGTGCACGAATGACAAAACGTCATTTCTTCGGATGAATTCAGGTTCTGTTTACAGCATCATGATGGTCGAATCAGTGATTGGTG
This sequence comes from Schistocerca piceifrons, assembly GCF_021461385.2. Taxonomy (NCBI): domain Eukaryota; kingdom Metazoa; phylum Arthropoda; class Insecta; order Orthoptera; family Acrididae; genus Schistocerca; species Schistocerca piceifrons. The sequence continues at coordinate 408,730,604 of NC_060139.1, forward strand.
ATATCGCGGTGAACACACTTTGGAAGCATTTATTCGTCCTCACCATACTGGCGTATCACCCGCCGTGAGGGTATGGGGTGCCATTGGTTACACGTCTCGGTCACCTCTTGTTCGCATTGACGGCACTTTGAACAGTGGACGTTACATTTCACATGTGTTACGACCCGTGGCTCTACCCTTCATTACATCCCTGAGAAACCCTACATTTCAGCAGGATAGTGCAACGACCGCATGTTGCAGGTCCTGTACGGGCCCCTCTGGGTACAGAAAATGTTCGACTGCTGCCCTGGCCAACACATTCTCCCAATCTCGCACCAACTGGAAACGTCTGGTCAATGGTGGCCGAGCAACTGGTTCGTCTCAATACGCCGTTCACTACTCTTGATGAACTGTGGTATCGTTTGAAGCTGCATGGGAGCTGTACCTTCAGACGCCATCCAAGCTCTGTTTGAGTCAATGCCCAGGCGTATCAAGGTCGTTATTACGTCCAGAGGTGGTTGTTCTGGATACTGATTTCTCAGGGTGGATGCACCCAAATTGCGTGAAAAAGTAGTCACATGTCAGTTCTAGTATAATATATTTGTCCAACGAATACCCGTTTTTCAACTGCATTTCTTCTTGGTGTAGAAATTTTAATGGCCGGTAGTGTAGTATGTGTCTTGTGACTTGAAGTAAACACACAAACTCAAGATTGAATGTTGTATGTTAAACGTGCACGTTCAGTTCTTCAGTAAATTTCTTTCAGACATTCGCGAAAGGATCTTTGTTGACTAATTGCAAAGATGTTCCGTACCCAATATCGAGATATACAGCGTAGATTTTTCGAGTTCTCTATCTCTCAAATGTCGCGAAAGGGGCATTGTCGCCTTTGACAGCTGTCAGGCGCTTTCAGCCCATCACTGTTCTGGGCATTGTAAGCGGACAGCTTTGAAACACACTTCTTCCAGCATGTTTGTTATGAATAGACGTGTGACAGATACTGCGCTTCGAGTTTTCAGTTATTGGTGAGAGATTTTTGTTATTAGAAGTGGTTGCTTACAGGCTAGGATTTGAGTCATTTTATTCGCATGGTGGTTTCAAATGGTTCAAATGGCTCTGAGCTCTATGGGACCTAATTGATGAGGTCATCAGTCCCTAGAACTTAGAACTTCTAAAACCTAATTAACCTAAGGACATCACACACATCCACGCCCGAGGCAGGTTCCGAACCTGCGACCGTAGCGGTCACGCGTTTCCAGACTGAAGCGACGAGAACCGTTTGGCCACTGCGGCCAGCATGGTGGTTTCAACCATGGCTTATTTTCACTAATTTCGCTAGTTTGAAGGTGGTTACCGGCACGTCTTATGGTCAATAGTCAAATAATGCATTATGCATTCAATGTCGTCACTCTCCCCTTCAGCTTAGTTCATTCTGTACTTTTCTGGAAGTCGTGAGTACGTATTTGTGATATTCTGATTTCTTTAACTTCCGACCTAAATAGTGGATGTATCTAGAATGCCAAGTGGCTCATGTCCCCTGTTTGCTGATTTCAAATCGACATACAATTTAGTTATATTTTTTGTTCTTGCTGCCGCTTTCCCAAGCCTTTTTTTTTTTTTTTTTTTTTTTTTTTGAACGTTTAAGTAGCAATTTGACCTGTGCTGTTTCTGTATCATTCCGTATTTACATATTGCTAAGTATCCCCTTCGTCTGTCATTTGTGGCCTGTGATGAAGCAGAAGTCATTGAGTTCCAAGATGGTTTTCCCCAGTCTGTAGTGATGAATATTCCAATCTCTGGATGCAAATTTTTCAAAAGTAAACATACGTTCTACTCACTTACTGAGCGCAAAATTGCTGTAGCAGATTCTGTACAGTATGTGTGATCATTTTCCACAAACCTCACTTGCAGATAATGTTGTTTCGAGCGTTCAGCAATATGCAATAGTTCATGCATATTTAATTGCTTTCAACCGCATCATAATTCATGTAACTAGGAGACGTTTTACCAGTAGCTTCTTATTTCCATTTTCGAATATTCTGATTGGAGGAACGGGCTGCGACGCCGATTCCACCACGTCGGGTATATGTTGATCACTGTTATAGATGTTAACATAAATAGTATTTTTCAAATAATTTTCGCATTGACTGATACTTGATTATAAATGCGATGTCTACCATTCATTGGATTCGCGTTTTCCGTAAGTGTGAGCTACATACTTTAATTCCTTTTTCATGATTGAAGTCAGGTAGCGTCATGAATTTGTTTACAACAGGACATCAAGGCTTAAGCATATGTAGTCAAGTTTCCATAGAAGTACCCACCTTGAAAGGTGTAACGTGTCGTTGATGATGGATTGTTAGAGAAGCTTGTTTCTTCAAAAGACACTGAATTAGATGTGCACATTTTTTAGTATCATTCCACTGATTACGCCACCGTCTGAAGTTATTAGGTACCAGTTTCTTCCCGTGCAATATTTATTCATCAGTTCAGTGTTTATCGCTATGTTTAGTATTGAAGAAAATGCCCGCAACATCTGCTATTTTTATTTTTATTTTAAACCAAGAACGGTTTCTGCCACAAAGGCCATTATTCACTGGCATCTACATGATATGAAACAGCGGAGTATGACAGAATTAATCAAATGATAGCAATACGCATCATCAACAACAATTCAAATACATAAATGTTTAAAACAATTCGTCTACACAATTCAGATAATCAATGAACTAACATAATATAGTGTGAACTAGTCTATTATTAAAATGGATATGTGTTATATAAATTAAATAAAGTTGAAAGGCTTGTTAACAAACATGAGGAAACACCATGGTGACGTAAATACTGTAACAAGTAGTCACAGTTTATTAAATCGACATATTTCTCTTGAACTTGCAAGTTAGGTGTCGTGAGAGGGCACAGGACTTTAATACGGGAGAAGCAAGTTAGAAGTAGGGCCAGTACGGGGTGGGTAGGTGATTAGGCAAATGGAAATTATGAGACAAAAGTTCGATTTAAATGACTGACAGAGGTGCATAATGACAAGACGAGAAAAAAAGTAAAAGTATTATTACGAAACGAGAAAGTACAGCAGATGACGTTCAGAGACGCTACGATGGTCTGGGAAACAACGGTAGTAAAGTAACAAAGGACATTTCTGGCGCAAACACTATGTTAACATGGCATGTTGCGATAAGGAACTTAGCATGGCATGCTGTTTACGATAAATGGGTCTGTGCAAAGAGATATTATAGGGTACAATTAACTAGCTTATAACACGTCGAAACTATTCCGAAAGGAATTCAAAAAAACAATGCTTTTGAGGTTTTTTTTCTTTCGTTAAGAATATCACTGTTACTATGGTGCACATGACTGTAGACTTTTGTTTCCTCAAAATTGTTCATACGGGTACTTTTTTACAATGTATGCGTGATTATTATATTATTGGCAATATTAGTGACCATGTGTCGTTTTGAAATTAAGTAAGACAAAAATCTAGATTTATCCTCTGCATTCTTACTCGCTACTTACGTATGTTCTTTGAATCTGTTTTCAAAACTTCTGCCTGTTTGGCCAATATAAAAGGCGTTGCAGTCGGTGTAGCAGGTATTTTAGATTCGACGTTGTGTACAGGTAGCTGACCTAGTGTGTTTTCGGCTTTGAAGGCAATTCTTACACTATAACTGCTTAACAATGTTCTGTGTTTATTAGAAACGTTGCCATAAAAGGGAATTGAGATGAATTTATATCTTTACGGCCACATCGTCAGTAACTACATAGTCTCTGTTTCGAAGAACAGTTAAGAATTACATCTCTTGTCAACTACGGAGAAATGATAGCCGTTTTCATATCAGTTCGGCGCAGTATACAGTGGTTTGCTGATCACTACTTGGAAAACGTCTTTCAATGCTGCGAGTTGGTTGTTCAAATTTTTCGCATTTGCTTCATCCTGTCACTAGCTTAATAATGTGATTTACAAGTGCCTCCTGTGCAGTTTCAGGATAAACCGCATCGAAGCGCCCATCCAGCCTTATGAAGGTGACTGCGGGGAGTCGCTGACGCTGTACGACGCTGCATGGGCGGACGACGCGCGCATCATCAAGACTTTCTGCGACACCTTCTCCAGGGCCATGGAGAAGCACGACTTCGTCTCCACCGGGAACGCGCTCTTTGTGCGCTTCGAAAGCAAGACTGGCAGCTATTCTGGGTGAGCGACAAGAGTACCTTCTTTCAGAACTGAGCTGGTGCATATCAGTTTGTATGACATTATTGTAGCGGTGAGGTACCCTAGTTAGCGGCTCCCCATTTATTTACATTTGTAGTATTTACACCTTTAGATATTCACAAGTATATTAACAGTTAGAAATAAAACAACGATAAACTGTCAGATAAACAGAAGGAAAAGTCAAAGATTAATGTCCTGGTTTTGCAAGCACTCACTTATTTTAAACATGAAAGTATTTTTTTCAGGGTGCAATCCTGAGCGATATGTGGCACTGCGTGCGCCATCTCGCTGCAGCCACACTTTGGAGAGTCTTCCAACTATAGAGAGTATCCGCTGTACTCCCTGTCCCACATCCGACTGCCAGCCGCGGTGGCCGAGCGGTTCTAGAAGCTTCAGTCTGGAACCGCGCGACCGCTACGGTCGCAGTTCAGAATCCTGCCTCGGGCATGGATTTGTGTGATGTCCTTAGTTAGTTTTAAGTAGTTCTAAGTTCTAGGGGACTGATGACCTCAAATGTTAGGTCCCACAGTCCTCAGAGCCATTTGAACCATTTTTGAACCACATCTGGCTCTATCTGCGCCACGTAACACGAGGAAGATGAGGAGTTCTGTAGTTTTATTTCTAATTCACAGTAAGCCTTTCTTGGGAGAAGATGACTACTCCACAGGATTGGCTGCACTTTCGAAGGTAATCATTGTGGTTCTCTTCGCTGATTGACAGTATTTCAGTGGAATTCAGGGACCTTTCTATATGATTTAATTTCCATAACGGAGCTATATATGCGGTTGCTTAGCACTGGGTGTAAGCAGAAGTGTACTAGATGCAATGTGCATGGCTGCCGAAACTGAACATCCACCAGGTAACTGTGGGAACTTTTCGGCCAAATAAGTAGGAAAGAACTCAACTGACGATTACCCTAAGCCAGTGTTAAGACGACATTTTAGTTTAGCTTGTATCGTAACAACATCAACGCATGAGATGTACATCAACGCATTAGATGTAAAAACGGAGTCCTCTATCGATGTGACACATCAATATAAATAGAAAGTATAGTAGTGAATATAATAGTCGTTAGGAGAATATTAACTCTTTCTAACGAATGGTAGAGGAGTGGCTATTACCATTATTGCGTTTGTTGACCAACATTCTGAAGCAAGTTATTAATTTCACTACAAGGAATAGAAATTTACGCACATTATAAAAACGAGCCTCTAGCTTTACTGGGCGAGCAACTTGATATTAGGGAAAAATATTTCTTTGATCTTTTTGAAGACTTGTTATAATTTTGACTGCTCTTTCGTTTTTTCTCCCGTCTATGTTTCAGAGTACCTTCTTTCTATACAAATAATGCCGGCTTGTAATTTCGTCATTAGCATTATTCTATGATTAATGATTTTACAGTTTCCTTATATTTTTCCCTGTTGTTATGTTAATATTCTCGATGTTCTGTTCCCAACCACCCCCCTTTCTCTTATGAAAGTGTTTTTTTCACTAACAGTCTCTTTTTAACGGATTTTGTATCATTTGATGTTGAATGGGTTGTTCCTGCATCACCATTACTTTACACAATATTATCTATCATATGAATTAAAACCATTTCTTGTCTAACACGAGATGTAATGGAGCCTTGTATATCTAAAACCCTATGCTGCCCTTTGTGCCTATGTTTCCTTCCTACATAACAGGCAAGATTACTTGTTAACTAACGCCCCATGTTTCGCTATTCGGCCATTCATATTACTATGAATAATCCCTAACGACTATTATATTCACTACTATACTTTCTATTTATATTGATGTGTCACATCGATAGAGGACTCCGTTTTTACGGTAAACCTTAACGTTTACATAGATCGTCTTTGCTCCCATTACAGCACTCTGTGGCAGCTTTTCAAAATGTCGCATCGATATTGGACGCCGTTTCTACGTCCATATAGATTATCTTTGCTAGTAGCTTCTCTCTATCGCTATAGCATCCTTTCACAGGTATTCCACATATCTTTGCCAAGAGAACGTATGTTACGGAACGGATAACAGCGGGCAGCCTAGACTATTTTAAGCTAATTATTTACTACAGTTTATATTTTTTCACGAATAGCTATTTCATAGAAATTTTACAATGTATTTTACCTATAACTCTTCTTCAAATCTTAGTAATATACACAATTGTAATACATTTTATGCTAATAGTACACACTGTGCTTCTGATTGGATAACACTGCTGTCATACACAGGACGGTGAGTGGGACTAGTGCTATTTAAGACCACTCCTGGCCTATCCATTTAGCAGTTAGTTTAACGTCGTGGATCGACGCAGCCTGCTCCATGGAAGTGCACCTGCCATTCTGGGTGTATATAGTTCGTAATCTTACTCCAGTGTATATAAGTTACTATAAAGATCCCTCTATCTGTACGTGTGTTATTTAAGAGTCTGAAGATGATCCTTAAGGATTGAAACCGGTCACTCCGATTAAAAGAAATTTGCGATCAATACTGTTTTTTAATTATCAGAATGGTATCGGTTCACCATCCTGAGCGGGACTGCAGTGTTGTGGTATCACGCAGCAGCGAAGGGATAACTGGGGACACGGCTAATGCTCCCCAGTGACTTAGGCGGCCATGATTGGCTGAGTGTGCAACTCTAAGCACAGGCCCATCGGAAGGAGGGCTCTCTGTGTGTTTCGTCAGGCAATGACCTGTCAGCATGGAGCTGCTGTTTTAGCACAGTGGCCACAGTGCTGACACAGGAACAGCGCCAGGTGGTGCATGGATGTCAGAAAGCTCGTCGCATCAAACAGCTGGCCTGCCTCCATTACTCAGTGTGACAACCCACTGGGCAGGTGAGATCCTTAGCAAAAGTGATGACACTGTCCTGTGTCTGCAGAGGGAAAATTGTGGACAATGGCAGCGTGTGTCCACATTCGGCAAAGAAGGACGACAATGTTTGCCCTGTTCAGACAGTAATGGCTGGGCAGCTGGAAAGCCCTGGCTCGAACTCCATTCCGCAAGGAAGACGACTAGTAGCTGTAGACAGTCACCCAGAGGGATCCTCTCCGGTGAAAAGGCGCCAGTCTGTAGCTGATGTCGGAGTCAGTCTGGCCCAGTATGCTGTTTCACCTTGGATGATATAGGGGCATAGACCTCCCACTGAAACAAGTGGCTGGCAGTGACCACATAACACATAATTTCTGCATGAACTTGGTAATATACATAAGCGGCTGTTTGGTTAGTGTTTCTGAAACGGCAGTGTTCATGACCACTAAGTCATAACAGGCAGGAGTTGCCAGGCGTAACTGTTGGGTAATCATGACATCATTTGCCCTAGCTTTTCTGTCATTTCAGTACTCTACACGCTCTGACAGTGTTGTAAACTGTAGCATTTCCTCCTTTTCACAGGTCCAGAAAGGTGTCTACTGCAATTCCAGCTTCCAGAATACACGTTAATGCGCACTGAATCTATGTTCTTGCTCTGGCATGCCTAGTTACTGAGGCGTCTTGTGTTATCCTCCAAATGACGTCGTTGTGTTGAGTCAGCCACAAGAGTAATTCGCTACTCCAGGTGGAGCTGTGGCGCAGCAACTAGATGCAGTTGTATGTAAAGATAATAATCATCATATTTTAATTGGTCCATTAATTCCCAAATGAAATGTTACATGATTGGTAGCTTTCTTAAGGTTATTCAGAGAACCTAAATCTCTTATCTTACACCTGTCACAAAATGAATACCTCAATACTGAATATGATATTAATTTCGCAGTGCTGCTATGAAAGAGCAGAGTCCCGAATGGTGGTGAGAAACGTAACAGGCAGTGCTTAAAATATGAAAAAATACTGTATAATTTCACAAACTTTCACTGCAGTAGGAAACACTAAGAAATTGTGCATGCCATATACTGGGCAAGGGCGTTTTCCTTCTACTTCTTGTTTCCAGAGTTTTGATTGTTCACCATTTAACATTCTACTGTAGTATGTGTCGACTGTAATATTCCGAAAATGATTGTTTTATCTCTATCGAAGTACCTACGATGGGTCATTGTACAGCACGTCGATATTTTCAGCCAAATACCGTTGTGATACGAGAGGGAGATCGGGTCGACAGAATGGATATGTTTGGAGAGGTTTGGCAGTTACGGTAAATGATTGACAAGCATGGGTTAAGATGTTTCTACGACCTCTGTTATTATGTTGTGTTACATAGTTTCGAAAGATGCATCATTCCTTGTACACTAGTTGGTCGATCCGTATTGATACACAAAAAACACGTCAAATTCAGTCCTTAGTCGTCACGAATACGTCGAAACATGGATGCCCCTGTCTGCCGTCCTGTCACGTCTCTACATTGACTTTGACCTATCATACTGCGCTGTGTCAATACAACTGACCGGCACGTACGCAACCCATTACTGACATAACTTAAGGCAATGGTGGAGGGCAACAAGGCTCCTTGATTCCCGTTTTACACGAATCCGTTTGGTGTGCCGACCTGTCGTATTAATTCGGAAGAGTACTGATTTCCAACGTCATAGGACTCAATACTGAAAGCACCCAGTGAGGTTCCATCATGTCCAGGTGTCGTATTTACTTCACGGTCTAAAGACAGATCTCACTTAACATCTCATAATTAGGAGGGCGTGGTGAGAAGTGCGCCAAAGAATTTTTTTTAAGTGGAAACTCTTAAATCTTTTCAAATAAAAGAAACTTTATTAACACTCTACATGTTTATTCTTCACGATTACGGCTTTTTATTTTGTCAACATAGTCGTCCCGGCGACGAGCGCAACTCTCACAGAGACCATTTGTTGATACCATCACTGTAAAATGTTTGACTTTATTGACCGCGTCACAATTTCACCTCTACAGCTTCATCTCTGCCAAAGTGAAGTCTAGGAAAAGCACTCCGTCTTCAGGCCACAAGTGGCCCATCGGGACCATCCGACTGCCGTGTCATCCTCAGATGAGGATGCGGATAGGAGGGGAGTGTGGTCCGCACACCGCTCTTCTGGTCGTTAAAATGGTTTTCTTTGATCTGGGTCGCTACTATTCGGTCTAGTAGCTCCTCAATTGGCATCATGAGGCTGAGTGCACCCCTAAAAATGGCAACAGCACATGGCGGCCTGGATGGCACCCATCCAAGTGCCAGCCACGCCCGACAGCGCTTAACTTCGCTGATCTCATGGGAACCTGTGTATGCACTGTGGCAAGGCCGTTGCCGAAGTCTTGGAAGGTGTTCTTTAATTTTTGGAAATTGGTGAAACTGGGATGAGGGCAGGTCGGGACTGATTGATGACTACAGTGAACTGAAGCCTTCAGATCTTGCAGCGCCCCTGTTTGATATGGCTCTGTCGTGATGAAGGAGAGAGGGCTACGCGTGTGCAAGAAAGCTTCGAATTCGAAGCTCGATTACTGCACACTGTTTCTCGCCCACCGCCATAGTTAAATTACACGCCGCCGTGTTACACACTATAATTCGGAGCCCTCTAGCAGCAGAGGGCTACAGCTTGCGTCAGCGAAGTGGAAAAGTCAATCAAGCAATGTGCATGACATGCAGCCGGTAATGAGAACAGAATAAAAAATTCGCAGTCATTATTTTTCAGAACAATCTCACATGATACTGTTGCGTTGTTTATCTCGCGTTCTGGGTAATATGAAACAGGAAACAGATTTATTCTTCATTACTTGCTTCGTCTATCCACTTTCATAACAAGCAATTTGTAAGTGAAAGAAGAATACTTTTACAATAAATATGCAAGGAAATATTTAGTGAAGGATATTATCCATTACTCATTTCAATATTGAGTGAAGTACCGTTCCTACTATTAATTTAATTTTGGGATGTGCTCCTTTATGAGGAATGTCTTGTTTATTTATTACAATGAGTTCTTTATTTCACAAATAGGAGATAATCCTTTTCCAAGCAGATAGCATGCTTTTTTACCACGTTACAGAAACATAATGAGGACCGCAAATCTGAAATCAGCTCAGCAGTGATTTTAATGCAGGGCAGAATGAAGGTCAGCATCGGCCGTAACATCATCTGTCTTTGTTATTGCATTGCAACTCCAGATTTCAGCTGTTTGGACCAATGTTTGTACATGCCGATGTCGTATCTTAATGTGTGTCGTAATGATTACTTCATTCTACATGAATGCTTATAGCGCACTGGTCACAGCTGCACTGTCAGCTGAAATCTAAATTTTGCAGTGCAATAAAACAAGACTGATGACATTACGGCGAATGCTGGCCTTCGTTCTATCTTGGATTACATCACGGTCGTGGAGCACAGTCGTTCCCTTGAAATAGAACATAATGTGAGCTTTTAATTCTTTTCAGGTCTGCTGAAATGGTGTGTCACTTTCATTACTTTTCAGTACTTTTTATGTGCTTCGCTCAAACGTTTGCGCTTTATCATGCCTGCGTTTTCTGAACTATACGACTGTCTTCTCAAGAAAATATTGCTACCATTTATTTTCATTCTCATCCAAACATGGAGGTATGGTTGTTTTTTTTCTGTAAAGCAGATACACATCACAGTATTTTCTTTGAAGGCAAGGATGAGTCATATTTGGCCCGAATATCGAAAACTCGAGTTGGTACTATACTGACGTTTTGATAATATTACATCACTTGAGATATTTTTCCCAAGATACAGTCTCTCGTAGCGCTGTGATGTCCACTCGAAAAGACTATTTAACTCAAAAATTTACTCCTTTATTAATTACACTCAACATTTTGTAAAATAAATGAGCGTAGTGTATTGCAGAGTACACCGATAATTTCCAGCACACGAAAAGTTTTTCTTCTCTGTTAACACAGACAGTCTCAAACACTGTGCCGTTATTCACAAGTCTGTCCCTCTCGATCAGAAAATGAGGGTACCCGTCTAGCAGATTCTTCATTTATGAACTGAAAGTGGAGCTTGCTGCAAAAGAGATGAGATACTATTCGCACTCGGAAAGAGAATTCATTAAATGTACTGGCTAACAATACCCGTAAATGGAATGAAAGCTGTACAGTACAAAGAGATTGAATTCAGAAGAGTAGCTGCTCGTGAAATATTTTATTTACGCTGCTCGATAACACCATAAATTATCAGAACATTCTGATAACGCGTTAATGAAATCCCGTGCGCCACAGATACTTTTTATCAGGTGGCACGCGATATGCGTTTCATTTAAAGCCCTAATCTCTTTCCTTTATTATATGGATTCCAGTTATCGAGTGAGTCCTGTTAGATTTTCGGCGAAAAAGCTTCACACTAACAGACTCTTCAAAGCTATTTCGCTTGCTTGATCAGCCCAGTAACAGCCAAAAATATCAGGTGACGTCAGGCACTGAAGCTACCCACCGTCTGTTTGAGTTCCGCGACAGGTCAGTGTTAATGTAATACGAAAGAGCTGCCCCTGTTGCTGCTTGGAATTGAGCAGAAGGACTGCAGTGATACAACTGGGAATATGAATATAAAGGGTCAACTTTCGTATCCTCACGCTCTTAATTTATGTTTCCCATAATATTAGTGTTTTCTTTCCTTCTTACGTTCCCTACTAAAACAGATGAACTTCAATCCAATTCTATATTTCCTACAATGTCAAAACAGTTTAGCAAATTTATTTCAGGAAAACTGTATTTCATCTTGTTGCATGATACTCAGTTAAAATGTCAGTGTAATATTCGACAGATATTCTTTAATTTAAAAGTACACCCGTATTCGACAGTAAATAAATTTGTTACTGATCTGTATCTGTCTACAGTAAATTTCTTCGTATCCCCACGAGGTGTTTCCACATTTGATACAACTACGATAAACAATACAGGGCAGGCAGACTCTCATTGCAGTATATGCTGTCGCACCTTCCTCCTATTTAACAGGTGTTCTTCGGAAATTTGACAAGTAGTGTATCAGTTTTAGCCGAATCAGATGAACAAAAGCGGCCTTGGAAACAAATGTGAAAAAATTCTTTCATTTAGCATCGGACATTAGCAATGGCTCACAGAGTTGTGCACCGCACCTCAAATCTCACCAGGTGGAGGTACGGCATCGACTAACCAATTTCGATGTAGGTTCTCGAGTTCAGTTCTGCTACTGCCTATTGTAGCCTTAGCGTATTAAAGCGGTTGATCATGAAACGCTGTTTTCTTCTGGTGACGGTTACTGACACCGCTCGTATAAGTAACAGACAGCTACAGTTTCGGTAGCCAAATAAACTTCCTGTAACAGTTTAACCTGATGGCATTTGTCGCTGTATTTTTTGCTTCGTATACGCTCTACATACGTCGTCTAGCGCCACTGATCTCCCTGCACAAAACCTTAGTGCCACCTAGACAGATAAACACTAGCATGCTAGTCTCACACAGTCATCATAAAATATGATGAAAGTCATTACGACAATAATTTAATACAGAATGTGCTTTGAATTCTTATTAATTTTATATTGTTTGCCTCTAAGAGCAATGGAAAGAATTATGACACCTCCAGAAGAAGAGCCGATGCATTCACAAGGCGGGATAAGGATAAGAAACTGCCAAAAAATAAACTTTAGTAGACCTAAAACAGACGTATAGTAATAGGAGGAACATAGGCACTGGATCATGAATGAATTAATAAACACAAGTTCAAAAGCAAATGCGAGAGACGTTGACAAATTTATTATATTACTCATGTATTATATTTACGATATCAGTATCCCTTTAAATTTTTTACAGCAGTACATTAGTCATTATTTTTATGTCGAAACCCTCGGATTATTAAAAGAGATTCAGTCTGGCGCTTCCATGTCCCTTTAGCTTGTTATGTGGGATTGCGGAAGTTTTGTTTTAGAAGGAGTTACGATCGGCAATTTTACCTGTTCTAACGAACTACTTTTTATTACACATAACTTGGTAATATATCACTGGCCATCTATGCGCTGTATTATACTGCATGGGGATCGATTGGATTAAAAGTACCAATTGGTACTCAGTTTATTGTTGTTCACAAACCTCCTACAGATGATAAATTTTTCTGCACTGAAAATGCAAATAACTTTTTCATAGAAACACAGTTCGGCGATGAGCGGAAATTATTGTTAATAGAACTGAAAGACTCTGAAATCTATGGAACTTGCGGTGTCACTGAAATTTTAGTTTCATCTCTGTACTTCGTCCATTATTCCTGTCGCCCGTTACTCAATTAAGCGTATGTTTTCCATTTCCAGTTTTTTGCAATTTACAAGTTACATTAAAATGGATGGCACAAAATGGTTGCTTTTATTACCGTTTAACATTACACACACACACACTCTCTCTCTGGTTCGGTGACATCTTATTTTCGTTCTTTTTCTACATTCGCCAAAGAACTTTCACATAAATAGTTACTTCCCTAGGACGTTGATTACTGAAAAGTTTATAAGGTAATTTTGATTATTGTGAAAAATAACAAATTTCTGTATAATATCCACACAAATATTCATAAACAGATAAATTCCATGAATTCCAGTACACCAGTCATCGTAGCTCCACTCAAAATATGGGTGTATTTTGCTGTTTTATATTAGGTTGCTCTTTTCTCACCGGACCATACCACAAATACCTCCTACTCTTTCAGGTGAAGATTCATTTCTTTACAAGTCTTGCAAAGAGACCGGAATGTGTATTTCAATCTGCAGTATAGATTAGGTTGCAATAAAACCTTTATGACTTACTTAAATTACTTGCCGTACAGTAACATTTTCTCTGAACCTATCTCTCGGGTCCATCCCCGCTAGCCACCATACCACGCATGGTGGCAATTACCTTACACCATTACTAGCCATTCCCATTCTCGTTCAGCTCGTAAATGAAGCGACAGAAAAGCGAGTATATACCTGCTTACAAGCTCAGATTTCTCTTATCTTGTCTTCGTGGTCCTTATAGGTTGGCAGCAGTAGAATCGTACGGCTGACAGCCGCTAATTCCGGCTCTGTAAATTTTGTAATTTGTGTGAAAAGAACGTCGTCTTCCCTCCAGTGATTTAAAGTTGGATTTACGAAGTATCTCCATAATAATCCCGAGTTGATCGAACCCGATGCTTATATGTCGTCCTTTATTCTGACCCGGCGGGCTCCCAAACGCTGGAGCAATATTCAAGAATTCTATATGTAATCAGTTTTACAGGTGAGCTAAATTTTCCTACAATTATTCAATAAGCTGAAATCGGGAATTAGCATTCGCTACTAGGGACCTCAAATTATCGCTCCATTTCATAGCACTTGGCAAAACGTTATGCCAAGTTATTTAATCGAAGCGGTTCCCTATTCATATGGACTAACTTATATTTTTCTTCATTTCAGGCAGGCTGCCGTATGTCACACGACACGGGTATTCTCTCTAAGTCATCCAGTATCTTCCTACAAACACTCTCTTGGCCGTTCAAAACACCGTTATTAGCAAACACTCGCAGATTGCTGTTCACTCTACAAGTCAGATCGTTTACGTAAACAGAGAACAAGGTTGTCCTATCACATTTCTCTGAGGCGCTCCTGACGATACCCCTGTCTCTGATGATCACCCGCAGTCCGGGATATCGTACTGAATTCTGTCAATGGAGCTACTCACTTACCTGCTCGGATCTTCGTAGGCCGTCTGTATGGGGGACCGGGTCAAACACTTTTCGGGTATCTAGGAGTATGGAACCTGCTTCTTGCACTGCATTCAAAGTTTTCAAAATATATGGGAAAAAGGTAAACTGAGATTCACGAGAGTAAAGCTTTCTCATTCCGTGCTGACTTACGAACATAATTATTTCTACCTCAAGGTAGTTTATTATACACTGAAGCACCAAAGAAACTGGTACAGGTATGCCTATTCAAATACAGAGATACATAAACAGGGAGAATGCACCGCTGCGGTCGGCAACGCCTGTATAAGACAAGTGTCCGGCGTAGTTATTTGATCGGTTTCTGCTGCTACAAAAGCAGGTTATCAAGATTTAAATAAGTTTGAACGGGTGTTGCAGTCGGCGTATGAGCAATGGGACACAGCATCTCCGAGGTAGTGATAAGTGAGGATTTTTCCATACGACTATTTCACGAGTGTACCATGAATATCCGGAATCCGGTAAAACATTAAATCTCAGACATCGCTGCTGCCGGAAAAGGATCCTGCAAGAACGGAACCATCGACGACTGAAGATAATCGTTGAACGTGACAGAACTCCAACCCTTCCACGAATTGCTGCAGATTTCAAAGGTGGTCCATCACAGAACGTCAGCGTGCAAACCATTCAACGAAACATCATCGATATGGGCTTTCGGGGCCGAAGGCCCACTCGTGTACCCTTGATGACTGCACGACACAGAGCTTTACGCCTCGCCTAGGCCCGTCAACAGCGACATTATACTGTTGACGACCGGAAACATGTTGCCTGATCGATCGAGTCTCCTTTCAGATTGTATCAAGTGTGTGGACGTGTACAGGTATGGAGACACCCATGCACCCTGCATGTCAGCAGGGGACTGTTCAAGCTGATGAAAGCTCTGAAATGGTGTAGGACTTGTGCACTTACAGTGATATGGGAGACCTGATATGTCTAGATACGGGTCTAACAGATGTGACAGGTTACACGTAAGCATCCTGTCTGACCACTTGCATCCATTCATGTTCATCGTGCATTCCGACCGTCTTGGTAATTCCAGCAGGACAATACGGCATCCCACACGTCCCGAATTGCTACAGATTGGCTCTAGAAACACTCTTCTGAGTTTAAACACTTCCGCTGGCCACCAATCTCACCATACATGAACATTATTGAGCATGTATGCAATGCCTTGCAATCTGCTGTCTGTCCGGAACAGATCTCCATCCCCTAGTACCCTTACGGTTTTATGGACCGCACTGTAGGATTCATGGTGTCAGTTCTCTCTAGTACTACTTTAGACATTAATCGAGTCCATCCTACTTCGTGTTGCGGCACTTCTGCGTGCTCATAGGGGCCCTGCACGATATTAGACAGGTGTACCAATTTCTTTGGCTCTACAGTGTGTTCGAATATGCTCAAGAGTTCCCTAGCTAACCGATGTTAAAGATGCTAGTTACTTACTGGTGCGTTCTTTACCCTTTTTTTTACAGTTGCATGAGACTTTGTACTGGGCCAGAGATTTGGGACAATTGCAAGCTAATTAAGAGGCCAGTGACGAAAGATACTCTCTGTAAAACCGAACTGCAGTTCCATGCAGACTTGCTGACTTTTACAACACGTTTAGTTGCTACTCAGCGGCAGTTTTGCCTGTACCCCGCATATTCTGATTTTGTTGAGCGATGCCATGTTTGTATTATTTTGCGCGTGTTATTTTTTGAACATTAACTTTAAAACTTCAGCTTTTCTTTTCCTATTTTCTATTGCCACACCAGGTTTGTCGACAGGTGACTGGATAGGATTCCTCGGCTACCTTACTAATTTTACGTAGGACCAGAATTTTGTTATGTTCTCTCCAAGGTTTGTCGCTAAGATATGAGGGTAGAAGTTGTATAATTTTCATATAGATCTTGTTATAGACGCACAAATTTCAACTAACTTTCGACTGTCAGCATTCCCCATTCTTTTTCTAACAGCGTTTTTCGAATTTTTTTTTTTTTTGTTGAACCGTAGTGGGTCTTTTCGTTCTTTAACCTACCTACTTGGCACATACGTGTCCAGAGCGCTTTATAAAATTAGTTTAATCTCTGCCCATAATTACTTTACGCTCATCAAATCGAAACTAATATATGTGCATGCGTTATCTAAGTAGCAGGCGAAAAATTGGTTATATTGATGACTTTGTTTGCACACGGGTTCAGGGGCACGATATTGTTTTGGAATGAAAACATTGTCCGTTACGGGCAATAAAATTTTCTGTTTGTTCGCTACTGGCCAGTTTCGGATTTGTAGTCATTACCAAACGAAATCCAGATAACATCTCTCCAAGAAATTGCAGAAGATGTGATAGACGAATCAACAGCCAACAGAAAATAAACTGAAATTTGCACGGGTACTAATGGACATGTTTTCTTTTGAATAAGTTCCCAGCTGCTCTTCCCGGCGCAAAAGCTGATAGATTGATTAATTTTGGTATCCATCTTTGCTCATGATCGCTAATTCATGACTATACTGACACTGTCCGATAAGGTCAGGCCTGCTTGTAGCTGCATGGTATAAAATATGAGGGTTGCAACTTTAATAGTGGCAACTATTTATTTACAGCTCGTACAAAATAGATACGTGTTTCAAAGTTTTACTCACCTTCAGAGTAGTCACAAGCATTGTGTATAACCGTTGCCAGGGATGTGGAAGTCGTAGGATACTCTTAGCAGTGCCAGTTATGTTGACAGCTCGAGCGGCGCTGTCTATTGCACGACGGATTTGTAGCAGTTCTAAAGCGAATGCAGTGAAGTGTTTCCTTCAGCTTTGAAATCGGGATGAAGTAACGAGGGCTTAAGTCAGGGGAGAGCAGTAGGTGGTATACCACTTAGCAGCCCCGCCAGACAAACAAATCAGTAACAAATTGCACTGTACGAGCTTGAGCATTGTCCTGCAAAATGATGGTCAGGTCCTGCAGAGAATGTCATCACTTCTGTCTCTAAGCTGGTCGCAGGTTGCGTTCCAAAACTGAACAGCAGACAGCAGTGATGACATTGTCTGCGGGACCTGGCTATCAATTAACAGGACAATGTTCAAGCACGTACAGTGCAAGCTGTTACTGATTTTTTTGATGATGGGGCCCCTAAGTGCTATACCACCTAATGCATTCCCCTGACTTAAGCCCTCGTAAGTTCAACTGGATTTCTAAACTGAAGGAAACACTTCACGGCTTTAGAACAGCTACAAATTCGTCGGGTAATAGACCGCGCGGTTCGAAATGTCAACACAACTGGCACTGATAAGAGTATACTATGACTTCCACATCGCTGGCAACGGGTTATAAACAATGCTGGTGACTACTTTGAAAGTCAGTAAAAGTAAATAGTTGTCACTATTAAAGTTCCAGCACTCGTGTTTCATGTGTTGAAGAAGCTGCTCAAGACTGTTTCCGGGAAATGTGTTCAGAAGCACTTCACAAGACTGTCTGTGACTGCCATCTGCAATTAGCCCATAGATATCCCAGTCCATACTAGCAAATTTAAATCCCCAAATGTTACGAGGGAATCACGTGACCAGAAAAAAATTAATGATTAACCTAAGTTCCCCCAGGCCGGTTGCTCGTGCCCACGAAACTACAGAGTCACAGTTTCGACTTCTATACATACTCTGTCTTCTATGACGTCTAATAGTTCCATGCCTCACTAAACATCTCGGAGTTTTCTATTTCAAGTTTCACCCAGCTCGCTGTTTCGAGTATAATTTGAGAGCAACAGCTTTCCTGGAGGGCAGTAAATTCACGAATTATCTTACGAATGCTTCAGCATTTTGATGTTAATATTTTGGCATTCGAAGTACCGTTTTCTTTGAACGCGATCTGATTACACTGCCCACGTGGCCATTGGCGAATGTTCCTCAGAAGATCTAGGCCAAGAAATTGGCAGGTGCACTCCACAAGTACTCATCTACCTGAGTATTGCAGCGTGAGCTGCCAAGGTGAATGTTAAAGTTCCCCAACCCGTAACGCAGGTTCGAAAACCTGTAGCGAAAGCCATCACAGGATCGAAGGAGCACATTCACACACTCAGTCTGAGTACTGATTCCGGATGTACCCTCATCCTAAAATGACGTACTCTCATATGGCGTGAAATGGGAACACGTAATGTAACCCGGATCATCGTCAAACATGATCGTCTTTGTGGCCCAGATGTTATGGTGTGAGGTGGCATAATGTTGCACGAGAGTACTGACCTCCAGTTCTTTGAACGGGATACACTCACAGGTCACCGTTATTGTGACGATGTACTCCTTCCCCATTTGCGACTTTTATGGGGTGCACTCGGCTATGAGTTCATTTTTACGGATCACAATGCGCGACTGCATCGAACAGCGCAAGGAGGAGTACCTCTTGGAAAGAGAGGATATTCGGCGAATGGACTGGCCTGCGCGTTCCCCAGACTTAGATTTCGTCGAACAAGTATGACATGCGTTGGAGAGACATATTGCAGCACGTTTACATGAACCAACGAGCATCCAGTGGTTGTCAATCGCTCTGGTGGAAGAATGCACCACTCAACCACCAGAACTCCTTGCTAAATTTGTGGCCAGCATGGTAGCATGTTGTAGGGCATGCACTGCTGCCCGTGGTGATCATACACCATGTTAAAAACAATCTCCCACTTTTCGTAATGTCCAGGGGACCATTATCAGTTGTGACATCTGTCATCCTAAAGTTTTGCGTGTTCTGAGTCCCACCAATAACACAGCGACCAGTTGTGCGATCCGTGAAACAGCCACACCACAAGTTGACAGACGAAAGCGTTGTTAACCCACTTCTCTCAAATACTATGCGTTTTGCACGGACGAGCAGTGTACACTGA
The DNA here is from genome assembly GCF_021461385.2 of Schistocerca piceifrons. Classification (NCBI taxonomy): domain Eukaryota; kingdom Metazoa; phylum Arthropoda; class Insecta; order Orthoptera; family Acrididae; genus Schistocerca; species Schistocerca piceifrons. The sequence goes on from NC_060139.1 coordinate 408,750,255, forward strand.
GAAATATGATTTGCCCAAAATTTGTAAGCGATGTTTCATTCGTTTACAGAGCAACTGCGCAGTTTTCGTAGAGACTGTTTGGAGGACCAGTAATGAATCTTGAAAGACACTTCGTTGACGCTGTTCATGGAGTGAAATGCGGAACGAATGAAGTTCGTTGGAATGTAGTACTCGCAGAAAAATTGTTCAAAGGATCCTGCTTCCACATTCAAGCTGTTTCGTAGTGAGCTGTGAATCGAGTATTACCACACCAATTTTCTCAGCAGTTTCTGTACTTTATCGTTGGAGTGCTTGTTTCTTCACATTTTCAGTTCATCGAGGTTTTTTTTAATAATGTTCACAAAAACAATTCGTGTTACTTCTCACCATCGGGATACCTTTTAGAAGGAACTTTCCAATGCATTGTAATAACGCACGTAGGTCCAAAATCATAACATTGTAATTAAAAATTACATGTAACTACACGTGTAGTTAGAAAATTCAGTACATTGTCCGTTATAACCCAGTGAAAACCGCACGTAAGCTTACTGGGGGACCATATGGCAATTGAATTTTTTAAATTTTGTATGTATGATGATATGTGAAGTTCAGAGGCTAAAAATCAATATCGAGAGAAATTCAATGTAACTCTCAAAAACCATCGGGAAAATCGACTTGGAAACGTCCCGAGCGCTCTTAACAAACTAAAGTTAAGAGAATTTTTCTAAGGGCAGCGTGTTTTTGTTTAAATGCCACGTAGGTGGCACGGATTCAATTCAAGTTCGTTGCAAGTCCTGCGAGCACTTGAATGTTGTGTGAAGTACGTTAAGAACAAAACTAAACCGGTAGTTCTCGAGACTGGTAACAGTTGGTACGACCTCGTTTCGGTAGTTATATTTTTCGTTGTTTTTTTTCAGTTAGAATATCTCTTCATTTAAATATAAAATTCAATGTATGTATATTAAGTCACTTATGAAAACTGCAAGTGAGTTAAAGGTAAAATTGGAAAATGCAGCATTTATGGTCGATGCAATGTGGATTCCCTTTGGCTCGTGTGAGACACCTTTCCAGTTCGCAGTATTGTACAAATTACAAAGGCCACATAGAGCATATTTCATAGTGTCACCTATTTACCATTTTAATTTAACTTGTCGAACAAGTGCTTATTTGCAGCCCCACAAGAAATTTGGGTCTAGTGAAGCAGGGGATACAACCCGTCGGCTTTGACCAATGACGTCAGAATTGGCCAGAGAGCATTTATTACACGGATGAACGAGCTGACAAGACTGTTCAGAAACAAAGGAATACGAGAGACGAAAAATATAGTTGACATATATCAAGGCAAGCAGTATTTTCATGTTACGGATATCGCGTGTTTGTATCGTATTATTTGTGTGGAAAATAAAGGGGAAAGAATGGTTTGAAGTATTGGTAGCATAGAATACCTCACGTAACCTCATTCTAACTGTATTGGTTAATTGCAGCACGGGATACAAGTTTAGCGTACGTCGATTTCTTCGTTTTCGTTAGCGTTGATATTGTGTTGTTCAGTTGAACTATATAGGGGAACTGAAGCACGCGATACAAATTTTTCATGTGTTTTTTCGCCTCCGCTACCACCAATACTCTGTTCTTACGTAGACAGTAGTACTACCGATGGCAGAAGGAGCTACGTACATAATATTTGTATCCCATACTTCCGTTGACCTACATATATGTACACTGCTAATGAATACGTAGCAATAGACGTACGTTACATTTGCAGCCTGTACCTCAGTTGAACTACGGGAAGAGGCAATAAGGCGACACATATACAATTTGTATCCCGTACTTCACTATGGGGTACAGTTCTTTTCCTCCTTCGATGTGAATAGTATCGACTGAAAGTTATAGTTTTGATCACAGCAGTGAAAATAGCTGAGCTATATAGCTATACACAACATTTGTATCCTGCTCTCCAGTTGACATATGTAGGTAAAAATTATCAATGTTATATATATCGTTGTTTTATAAATGGTAGTGTTAGTGTAAAGGTCAACTGAAGGACGGGATACAAATTTAAGTTGTGTCGGGCGTTTCGCCTTTAATATTGCTAGTACAGAGTCGAAAAAATCGTACTGATATTAGTGCTCGGAAACGAAAGAAAAACGACAGCTGCGAAATTTCTATTACGTACTGGAGTACACGAAAACATACGTTATGGTGTAATACAACAATAAAATACGTCAAAATAGTCAAATGCAGTAAAAGAATAAAATGGAAAACTGAACTTACTACATGGGAACTTCTTAAAAGAACCGAAGCTCGCCTAGAAAGACATCAACAAAAACCACATACCCTCATACGCAACAAACAAAACATTACGAAAACACTCTCCCTCCTCTCTCTCTCTCTCTCTCTCTCTCTCTCTCTCACACACACACACACACACACACAAATTCACGTCCCTACCCCCCATCCTAACGTGAAATTAGCTAACATATTTCGGAAGGTACATTTACCCAACACGTTTAACAAAACATTTAATCGGGCAATATGTTTGGGGAATAGTACGCCTCCATGAATATTCACCTAAGTTGTAATTGTGGAAATCCGGCGTTTCCCTTCCCTACAAGAGATTTCACAGCTAACCAATGACCCTCTACGCTATTTGTGCAAGCCCCTGTGGATAACGATCTGAACTCAGTATTGTGATTAACTACGAGATGCTGATAATCCCTTTCCCCTAAATCCCTATATGAAGAAAAACCATCTGAAATTACAGTGCAACACTCTGCAACGTGATCTTCAATTAAGCTGACCAAAACTTACTTGCTTCGATTGGTTACTACTTCAAACGCTACATCGTCACACTCTTGACCTGAAACTATAGCCCCCAAAACCCATAATCCGACCGGAGGTTCCCCCCTGTTGTACTTCCTTTTGCCAAAATGCAACTCGTCAATTTCGACCATAACACCCAGCCCCCTATATTCCATATATTCCCCTCAAACGTCCCTACATAAAGAGTACCAATCCACAACTACACCTCACTCGACATTCATGTACCCACAGCCACCCAAGATATCTCCAACAGTATGTGATTTTCATAATGTCTCTCAAAGCGGGCTTACATTTATCGAGCCCCGTCCCTCGTCTAGCCACACAAGATATCTCCGACTCCAACAGTATCTGATTTTCATAATGATCTCCGACTCCAACAGTATCTGATTTTCATAATGTCTCTCAAAGCGGGCTTACATTTATCGAACCCCGTCCATCGTTTAATAGAAACACAAGATATCTCCGACTCCAACAGTATCTGATTTTCATAATGATCTCCGACTCCAACAGTATCCGATTTTCATAATGTCTCTCAAAGCGGGCTTACATTTTTCGAACCCCGTCCATCGTTTAATAGAAACTACAACACTTTGAAAGCCAAGTGGTACCATGGCCACACTACACCAAGAAATTTATACGGCTCAAAGATTCATTATGACTGCGAGAAGTAAATTATCTCTAACTCGTGATATTAAATTTCTGTGGATATAATGTGGAAGATTATATGAACAATGGACTTCGTACTTCTGATCGAGAGTCGCGGAGAGTAGGAAAGCAGTGTAATTGTAATTAGAGGCATGGTTGTAAGCTACAATTTTGAATATCGAATGTACTTTGGTGAATTATATTACTTCATCTAATACAATATGTATGCTGAAATGTAGCTAGGAACATAAAATATAGAAGGAAACATCATTCAAGGAAAAATTTAATTTCATGAATGGAATAGGTGCCTTCAATTCTTAGGTTATTTTAACTCCTCCCTAGTGTGTCGCTCGGAACAATAATTAGTACGTCGTAACCTGTAGGGAACTATATGTTCCTGGAAACGTTGTATTCCGGGAAATCAGTAAAGTCTGCACACAGTCGTTTTTGCTCTATTTTAAGAGATTAATTCTGGACTTTATCGAAACTGATACACAACTTGGAGACTGAGTCTCATGCTGCAGAGCGAATACCTAATATCACCCAAGGCGGCTTCCCCACGGCGGACGATTTTGCCTCTGATTTTTTGAAGGATTTGCAGGGTCGACGATCGTTGGAATTGTGCAGCGCCACAGAACTTTTATTCCACGTCCTGACCTCTACATCGATAATCAGAGTATGATTATAATCTACAACTTTTAATGATTTTGTTTTATAGGTTTCAGAATTCAAAATAGTAACAAAATTTCTATCTGGAAATGCGAGGTATAATTGGTGTGAAATATTGGGGAAGCCACTTCTCTTGCCCAAAAGTTTCCATCCAAGTAACTACATGTTATTCGATCATAATAATTTAACTTCAAATTTAATGGGGGGCGGAAGTTAAAATTTGTTTTAATTTAAACGATCTTTAAGAGTAATCTTTCGCAAAACGTCATTGAGTAAAAAATTATGTTTGCGCTGGAGAATGTAAGTTTGTGTGCGACCTTTAGTTACAAATAACAAGCTCATTTTTGATTAAAAATGATATATATATGTCAATTACCATGCATTTGATGACTGTTTTATTTAAATGACGCGTGTATTCGAACTGAGCGAAAAACGAAAAAAGTAGTTACCGAAAGGAGACTGAAACCAGCTATTACTGGTCTCGAGTGCTACTGATTTTTCTTCTTTTGTTCATCTTTAAGTATTTTACGCTTTATGGAGATGTTGGTAGAGCATGCACCGGCGTTTAAAAGAATGCATTGGCTAGGAATCGAACACAATCCTTATGTATGTGAGGAAAGCATTGTACTACATTCTACGCAGCCCAGCTCACTTTTAGGGAATTAGAGATGCTCGGAAAACATGAGAGTAGATTTTCTCGAGAATTTTTCTCAGTTACATAAAGCTGCTTTGGGAACTGAAATTTGAGTTCTGAACTTTACGTACCACAGATTTAAAAAATTACGAAAGTCCGGTGGCTTGTGGTCTCCGTGTTAGCAAAAATTTTTTCAGTCGACTGTCACCAGCATCGATGTACTTGGACAAATGCATGATACACACTGTGCTGTCTACAATATATTTATGCACTACTGGTTTCGATCATTGATCATTTTGACAGTGGAAAAATAATGATTGTGACAACTTCATATGTCATAAACGCTGTTCAACCAGAGAAGTATATCCTACAACTGACTTGCAAGCTTTGTTGTCGTCGGAGAGATTTTTTCCTTCACATTTCCCGTTTACTGAAGTTTTTTAGTAATGTTCGCAGAAACATATCGTTGTTAGTTGACTCCATCAGGATACCTTTCAGAATACAAGTGCGCTATTGCTACGGGTTTCCGACGACGTACCCCTAAAGCGAAAACATTATTTTCAACTGTCGTAATCACTTTAAAATAAGAATAGAATCGCATTCACATTACTATGCCAGAGAAATTGTGCTGTGCACTTACTGCTGTTACATGTCACTTATTTTCATGTTTTAAATGTTTTCTGCCTGCTTAAGCCGTTAGTATGGCGTTAAGTATGTATTTCTGACTTAAGCAATTCAGCTCTGTAGTACATGTTTCTGGTTAAATAGAATGTGTAACTTTTGAAGTTGTAACGCTAGATATTTTCCCGCTGTGGAGGTGATCCGTGATCGAAACCGTTTGTGAATAAAGATATTGTAAGGCAGCTTCTTGTTAGCCTTAAACGATGTAATGACTTGAAGAAACAATGCCACGCAAAATCTACATCTACATAGATACTCCGCAATGCACCGTACTGCGCGTGCCGGAGGGTACCCTGTACCACTAATTATCAGTCATTTCCTTTCCTGCTTCACTCGCAAACTGAGCGAGCGAAAATAGACTGTCTGTATGCCTCCGTATGAACCCTAATTTCTCGTATCTTCTTCGTCGTTATGCGCAATATATGTTGGAGGCAGTAGAATCGTTCTGCAATCAGCTTCAAATGCCTGTTCTCTAAATTTTCTCAGCAGTGTTTCTTGAAAAGAACGTCGCCTTCTCTCCAGCGATTCCCATTTCAGTTCCCAAACTATGTACGTAACACTTGCGTGTTGTTCGGACCTACCAGTAACAAGTCTAGCAGCCCGCCTCTGAAGTACTTCGATGTCTTCCTTTGATGCTACCTGATACCTGTCCCAAACTCCCAAGCAGTACTCAAGAACAGTTGGCACTAGCGTCCTAATTGTGGTCTCCTCTAAAGATGAATTACACTTTCCCAGAATTATCCCAATAAACTGAAGTCGGCCATTCGCCTTCCCTATCACAATCTTCACATGCTCGTTCCATTTCACATCGCTTTGCAACGTTACGCCCAGATATGTAGACGCGGTAACTGTGTCCAGCAGGAAGCTACTAATGCTGTACCTGCACATAGTGTTGTTGTTGTGGTCTTCAGTCCTGAGACTGGTTTGATGCAGATCTCCATGCTACTCTATCCTGTGCAAGCTTCTTCATCTCCCAGTACCTACTGCAGCCTACATCCTTCTGAATCTGCTTGGCGTATTCATCTCTTGGTCTCCCTCTACGATTTTTACCCTCCACGCTGCCCTCCAGTACTAAATTGGTGATCCCTTGATGCCTCAGAACATGTCCTACCAACCGATACCTTCCTCTAGTTAAGTTGTGCCACAAACATCTCTTCTCCCCAATCCTATTCAACACCTTCTCATTAGTTATGTGATAGAACCATCTAATCTTCAGAATTCTTCTGTAGCACCACATTTCAAAAGCTTCTATTCTCTTCTTGTCTAAACTATTTATCGTCCACGTTTCACTTCCATACATGGCTACGCTCCATACAATTACTTTCAGAAACGACTTCCTGACACTTAAATCTATACTCGATGTTAACAAATTTCTCTTCTTCAGAAACGATTTTCTTGCCATTGCCAGTCTACATTTTATATCCTCTCTACTTCGACCATCATCAGTTATTTTGCTCCCCTAATAGCAAAACTCCTTTACTGCTTTAAGTGTCTCATTTCCTAATCTAATACCCTCAGCATCACCCGACTTAATTCGACAACATTCCATTATCCTCGTTTTGCTTTTGTTGATGTTCATCTTATATCGTCCTTTCAAGACTCTATCCATTCCGTTCAACTGCTCTTCCAAGTCCTTTGCTGTCTCTGACAGAATTACAAAGTCATCGGCGAACCTCAAAGATGTTATTTCTTCTCCATGGATTGTAATACCTACTCCGAATTTTTCTTTTGCTTCCTTCACTGCTTGCTCAATATACAGATTGAGTAACATCGGGGAGAGGCTACAACCCTGTCTCACTCCCTTCCCAACCACTGCTTCCCTTTCATGCCCCTCAACTCTTATAACTGCCATTTGGTATCTATACAAATTGTAAATAGCCTTTCGCTCCCTATATTTTACCCCTGCCACTCTCAGAATTTGAAGGGGGGTATTCCAGTCAACATTGTCAAAAGCTTTCTCTAAGTCTACAAATGCTAGAACCGTAGGTTTGCCTTTCCTTAATCTAGCTTCTAAGATAAGTCGTAGTGTCGGTATTGCCTCTCGTGTTCCAATATTTCTACGGAATCCAAACTGATCTTCCCCTAGGTCGGCTTCTACTAGTTTTTCCATTCGTCTGTAAAGAATTCGCGTTTGTATTTTGCAGCCGTGACTTATTAAACTGATAGTTCGGTAATTTTCACATCTGTCAACACCTGCTTTCTTTGGCATTGGAATTATTACTAGATTCTATTTCTTACTCATACACATGAACTTATATTTTTCTACATATAGAGCTATTTGCCATTCATTACACCAACTAGAAATGTTGTCTGGGTCATCCCGTATCTTCCTACAGTGACTCAGCTTCGACAATGTACTGTACACAACAACATCAATAGAAAACAACAGCAGATTGCTGTCCACCCCGTCCTCCAAACCATTTATGTACGTGTATAGAGAAAAATAGCGGTTCTGTCACAATTCCCAGGGGAACTCCTGACGACAGTCCTGTCTCTGATGAATATACACCATCGAGGACAACGTACTGGGGTCTTCAAACCACTCACATATTTTTGAACCTGTCCCATATGCTAGCTGAATTTCGCAAGAGTGAAACTTCCTAAAATCATGCTGAATCGTGGACGTAAGCTTCTCGGGCGCCGCATTTGTTTCCAGAGGTAGACCAATCCGCCATTAAGCAGCTGGTCATTACGTTTTACCCATCGTTTTATGTTGTGAGGGAACTCGTTACGCGACGTTAGCCTGTGCCCACGGCAGGTCTTCGCTGTACTACTGGGCGCACTACGACTTCTTCAACGCGAGCCGCAGCGGCGAGGCGGTGCGGGGCAGCGCCTGCGACGAGGTGTTCCCCGCGTGGCGCCGCGCCTCAGGGTACCTGCGCTCGCCGCTCAACACGCTGGTCTACAAGCGCAGCCCCGACCACCACCACAGCGTGCGCTGCCAGTACCGCTTCATCACGGACAGGAGGCTCTTCGCCAGGGTCATCCTCACCATAGAGTCCATGGGCTTCAAGGTAAGCGACATCTCAGTAGTTACGTTATCACTCGCCTACGTAAATAGTGTGCCTGAAGGATGGGTGTTTAATAGCACATCGTCATTCATGATGAACTGGTCAAGAAGGACTGAGAAAGAAATCACCATAATCCTTGTTTGATTGTATGTACATAGACTGAAGCAGCGAGTGAAAATTTGTACCAAGGCCGAGAACCGAACACAGGTCTCCTGCTTACTAGGCAGATGTGCTAGCAACTATGCCATGTGTTTCTTTTTTTTTTATACACAAATGGATAAAGGAATGCCGTTCCTCTTAAGTCACAATAATAAAAGTCGTCCCGTTACATCAGGGCGCTCCATGCTATAGCCCTCTTCGGGTTTTCTGATGACTGTCTTCTCGTCGCTGTGTTGTTTCCGTTGTTTCTTCAATCTCAGTAATCAAAGGAACTGGAAAGAGGTTCAAAGGTTATCTTCTCATATCGTGGATAATCCAGCTGCGAGTCGGGATATGGAATGCTCTACAATGAAAATTGGAGAAATATTGCACGTATTTAGGGTTCTTGAGCCATCCGCTGTGACCGAGCTGTTCTAGGCGATTCAGTCCGTAACCACGCCGCTGCTACGGTCGCAGGTTCGAATGCTGCCTCGGGCATGGATGTGTGTGATGCTCTTAGGTTAGTTAGGTTTAAGTAGTTCAAAGTCTATGGGACTGATGACCTCAGATGTTAAGTGCCATAGTGCTTAGACCCATTTGAACATTTTTTTAGGGTTCTTGACGATCGCATAATGTCGTTCGTTGAGGTAATACCAAAAATCGGGTAATGTCTTTTCGGTATTTCCGAACAGGTAGTGAACAGCGTGACCGCTAATAAACGTCACAGAGTTCGTTTTTGCTCTTGGGAAATACACCCCATCTGAGACAAGAAGTGATCGTGTAGTTATCCTGTCGGGAGTCGTGCGTGTGAGAAAAGCCAATATCTGACGCACCAACCGCGCGGGATTAGCCGAGCGGTCTTAGGCGCTGCAGTCATGGACTGTGCGGCTGGTCCTGGCGGAGGTTCGAGTACTCCCTCTGGCATGGGTGTGTGTGTTTCTCCTTAGGATAATTTAGGTTAAGTAGTGTGTAAGCTTAGGGACTGATGACCTTAGCAGTTAAGTCCCATAATATTTCACACACATTTGAACTTTTTTTTTTTTTTACGCACCTAATAACAAACGTCCTTTGCCAACCCGCATTCGAAACGATGTTCATCCGTGTCAATCACTTAGCATGTGGCACACAAGGGCGAGTCGGTGAAGTGAAAATGATGTGGGCGGGACTGGCACAACTGTTTCCCATTAACAGTTATATACCATGCAGATTGCACATCTGTATCAGGGGTGGTGGCAGTGCCATGCACTGCCTGCCACACAGCACGCCACTTTGTAGTATGGTATTTGCTTTCAATCACATTCGGGATCCTGTTCAGTTGCATGGTAGTATATATCGCCCACATCGTCATCAAGCGTGTGGGTATCAGTGCGGTATGAATGTAGCTTAATTCAAGGAAGAATTGGCTAATGTAGAAGAAAGGTGCTTCGATGTCCGATATCATCACATGGGGTGTGAGTGAGGTGAGTCGTAAGGCCTCGAGTAATAGACATGTGAGACACATCAGGCTTCGTCGCCACAGGTGCAGGTGACAGGTGACGAACAGGGCCTCGTCTCTGTTCTGAAAATTACAAGGTCTAAACCCCCTCTGCTTCTCTGGAGGGAGAGGGACTCCTAACGAATCTTAAATAACATGCCAGTACTAAGAGAGGATCCCAAAACCGCCAACATGCGGTGAGCCAGAGTAGGTGGTATCGGTTCGCACAACTGCACGGATTTTCTGGCGCGCCTCCCTCCTCGATATGAATTCTTACTGCCGACCCAGTCTACTTTAAATTCTCCCTTACAAAAGAACAGATTTGTCATGGTCCTCCACGTTCTGGAATAGCACATCAGCAACCAGTCTTAAACCCAGGTGCAGGATCTTATACAACTGAAATGACATTATTTTAGAGACTTTATTGGTCTGTTTTATACGTATAGACTGAAGTGGTGAGCAAAAATTTGTACCACAGTTGGGAATCGAATCCTGGTTTCCTACTTACTGCGCAGGTGCTCTAGTAACTGAATCACCTTCCTACAGTGGTTCAAACAACTGTACAGATTACTCTGGCACGCCTCCCAGCTCAATCCAAAGTCTCACTGCCACTCTAGATACCATTAAAGCCTCACGAATTGTGTCATTTCATTTGTATAAGAACCTGCACATGTATTTTAGGCTGGATCCCCCATTTTTGTTCAATGCTGAGGTGCCAGTCGAGAACATGGAGAGCCTTAGCAAATCTATTCGTGTGTAAGTGAGAATTTTAAGTAGACTGGGGCGGCAGTAAGAATTTGGATCGACGGCCGGGGTGGCTGAGTGGTTCTAGGAGCTACAGTCTGGAACCACGAGACAGCTACGGTCGCAGGTTCGAATCCTGCCTCGGGCATGGATGTGTGTGAGATCCTTAGGTTAGTTAGGTTTAAGTAGTTCTAAGTTCTCAGTTAAGTCCCATAGTGCTCAGAGCAATTCGAACCATTTTTGAATTTGGATCGAGGAGGGAGGCATGCCAGGGAAATCTCTGCAGTTACTTAAACAGCTGTGTCAAGGTGGCTTAGTGGCTAGCACACCTGCCTAGTAAGCTGAAGACTCAGGTTCGGTTCCCGGCCTTCGTACAAATTTTCACTCGTGGCTTCAGGCTGTAAGGCGTCAGGCAAATCCAACACCTTCCATGAAAACCCTGACATGATAAGCAAATCCAGTAATATGTCACATAGCTCCGAATAAATCGTGACATTAAATTAACCAAAGTAATACGAGTAACGAGTGAGCAAATGGAATACCACAGACTAACCCAAGAATGCCTAAATGCATGTCATACCTTCCCACCGTGAGACAGACGCAGTACCGAGGGGAGAAACGAGAACAGAAGCCGAGAGCAGAACCGTGTTATGCTGGAAGGCCCTACGATAAGGGACGGACACCCACATTGCCAGCTAACCGCTAGGACCACCCCCCAGCCCATGTTAAATGCTAGAGCCCTCCAGAAGAACAGTATAGATCTGGCGATAACACAAAAAGGGCTACCCCAGCCGCAAGTTTTAGCGTGAGGCTTTTCCGCGTCTCTGTTACGTCAGGATCACCCCCCAGCCCATCTTAAAAGATAGAGCCCTCCAGAAGAATAGTATAGATCTTGCGATAACACAAAAAGGGCTACCCCACCAAAAGTTTTAGCGTGAGGCTTTTCCGCGTATCTGTTACGTCAGGATCACCCCCCCGGCCCATGTTAAAAGATAGAACCCTCCAGAAGAACAGTATAGATCTTATGATAACACTAAAAGGACCACACCTCCTGTAAGTTTTAGCGTGAGACTTTTTCGCATCTCTGTTACGTTGCAAACATTGCCCCACCACGAAAAGTATAACGTTTCTCATTGGACAGCCAGAATTTTGTAGGTGGAGCTTAAGGTTAACATTGAGACCCTGATTGGTCAGATGAAAACACAGCCAGATAGTTTTTTTAAACCAACTTCGGTAAATTGTAGTAAGGAGAAGTTAGGAGAGAGTTGCTTCCGAGACGACGAGGTGAGCGGAGCAGTGCTGCCCGCCGCCCCCTGACGAACACCGACAAGGTAATCAACACACGCGAGGCCGCATAACAGCGCATAAAGCTTCACTCAGAACTGCAGAAGTCTCATCTGTTACACCCCCTTTTGGCGTAATACTAGAGTCGATCGTCAATTAAAGCTCATGGTGTTCACATTTGCCACTTGAAGTAAAAATCTGAAACGCGATGATTTTTCTGTTATATAGTTATTGAGAAGCCACATCAGCAACTGTAATTTACGACAAGTTAGATAAGTAATTAAAGATAATTGAGGGTCACTGTAGACCATTTTGATAGTTTTCTCTTTTGTGAAACTTAATTTAAACCTAGATTATAGATGTGATGTGGCATAGGTCATCCTTCGATCCATTGTAGAACTTGGAAAACCATTCAGGGGATATTCGTTCACATTTTTGTTGAACGCAGTTGGTTTTTACCATCCTGTATTAAAACATTTCCTTTTATCAATAGTGCAATTTATAAACAATGTTTTGTGAGTAGAATAAAATTTCCTATGGTAAACTTAACTGTTTTTTCGACATTATTTTAACATCAGAAGAGGCACCAATGTTAGCACTGAATAGGGGATCATGAAGGAATTTTATAAGGGGGCTATGCTCCAGACTGAACGCTGAATGGCATAATCAGTCTTAAAAGATGATGCTGATGATGATTTACCAGCTAACTAAAAATAGGAAAGTCTTGTACCCCTTCCACTAAATTTAGTTAGTATTAAGAGTCTTTTACAGGGAGTGTAGTGGAGCTGACGCTGAAATCATTAAGCATTTGGTTATATCATCGCTAGTCTCACTGAACTCTTCTGAACTCTACATGTCATTTGTGGTCTGGCGTCTCCTTACCAGCAACAGGTCCCAGGTTCAATCTAGTTAATTCCCTAAAAAACACGCTCAGAGCGTCGTTGCGCGAAAGTGGTAGGGAGACATGATATAGAACAAACAGACATCACGCAGAATGTTAGAAGGCTTTATACTTAAAATCCTGTCTGTATGAGACCAGAAAAGTTTCCAATATTCTCTCATTTCAGTTGTTTTATTAATCATCGAGGCCTTTGCTATCTACAGATCAGGGACAGTAAGGGAAGGTCCTAGTCTAGCTCCCAAACCTCTGCAAAGCTGAGTTTATTCATGTTCAGTCCATTAAGAGCTGTTTGCTGGGTCTTTGCGCTCAATAAGCCAAGTTTATGTAACCGATGAAGACAGCAATCAAACATTTTGCTTGTAACTTATTCACTTTAATTATTTCTACTGAAACAGAACTAAGAGATGAGGCAGAAAAGAACCGGAGATACATTATTCTAAGTTTAGTATTGTTTTTATTACCAGTATTTATAAATGTAAGCCCCGAGTTTCATACGTATTCAGATCATTACCATTATATTGGTTCAGTTCATACAGCATGTTCGAAAACAACGTGTAACAAAATTCCATGGAACTATCAGAAGAAGTTTTTAATATACAGTTGCATAAATTTAAAATAGGCCATTTTGAGAAAATCATACATACAGATTGAAATGACAAAAACTGAATTTTTTAAATTAAGGATCAAAAGAATCTTGCAGCATAGTCAGCATCATCTTCTTTGCCACCCTTGTGTTGACCTTGCTTCTTGGGTGGTGAACTTGGCGGCACAACGTGCCCTGGCAAGTCGCAGCTTGTCTAATAATTTCAACACCTGTATAGTATCACAACGTGGGGTGATATTAACATGGGTTGGAGCGCATATTCCGCCAATTGTTTCGTAAGTAACTCCAAATTTTAATGTATTTAACCCTCCAGACACAATTTTGGGGAGGCGTGTCCAGCATTATTGAAGGACTTATAGGGATTAAGAAGCCGCCCTGTAGATACATTCAGAGCTGGTCTGGGTGAGCTAGGTTCCTTTAACTGGCATGATGGCTCCAACAACAGCTGCAGGAATAGAGTTCTTATGTTCAATACAAACTCCTGATTCATCAGACTTTTTTACACTGTCATTCAGATATAGGTGGACAAAGAGAATTCTGGTAGTCGAGACATCGTTGAAAAACGAAAACATGGTCCAAGCTGGCTGCAGTCTGTTTATTGTCTGTGCTTTTAACTAATGTCGACTGTCTGTCAGTTTCAAGCACCTGAAATACACCCACGAAAATGGTGGGATTTTTTTTATACATTTTCTGTCTACATGAAAGGTCTCGTGTATGTATACACTTCACCGACAAAGTACATGAGATCTTTTGTGTAAGCACACAATATATAAACCAATGTTACCATTTTTTGGACACATTTGAGGTGCATAATAATGACAGACGATCGGAATTAGCTAACGGCACAGACAGTAAATAGATTACTGCCTGCTCGGACTATATTTAAAATATGTTGAGGCCTGGGAGTCCCACTAGCGCAAAATTCCGAAAACTCGGTGGAAGTATGAGATCCATATTGATGTTTTAATACTTTATAAATCATATCTGTTATTCCTGATGGCCATTTACGTAATTCTGGACTGGCACTTATAGGCATGTTTATATTTTGTCTGCACAACATCACTTGGAGAATCAGTATTTCACTCGAAGTTAATTACTTGGAGAGGAAAAATAGCCAAGCAGCAGACACACTGCGAACAGCAGAGTGGCCAAAATTGAGTGGCGCATATTTTCTGTCGTTAGGTGTGTATCACAGGCTTCTATATGGCGTAATTCCCAACATATCCGCATATGAAGAGATGCACGTCCGAAATTAAGTAGTTTCCGACATACGTAAGTAATATTACAAATTAAAAATAAAATACTTCTACGCATCACGCAGAGATCATTTATACATTATTTTCTGCAGGGAAGAGGGAAGAATATTGCAGTATTTCTTTCGTTAAATATCAGAACTCTGGTTTTTTTGTTTGCAAAGTCCCTGTAAGGGAAAGTGGAGCTGGATTGGCTATGAACTTCTCATTACAGATTTAACGAACCTCTTCAATGTCCAGTTTCTTAGCTTCCGATCGAAGACAAAAGCTCTACATGGCTACCAAATATTGTTTTACAAATTTCATTTATTATATATCACAACACTGGTTTCCACAAATAGTATAACGACCGGTTTCGACTTTTTAGAGTGTGAGTCTTAGATACAATGTTTAAAAACTAAGAAAAAGGGGGTAGTAAAATTCAATGAAACTAAATTAGAAGTCAAACTAACTTCTGTATTCAACTTTAAGAACTTAAATATGCCATATATCAACTTGTTACGTAAACAGACCAGGTGAGGCTACCACAGTACGAACATATTTGCGCTCTAACTGTTAAGACTAAAGGCTATGGTTCATTATGTTATAGTACAGAACTGATAACTCATAACTCTACAACTGGAGACTTAAATTAAAGATGAACAGCAATGTTAATTTTGCGCGAAATATTGTAGGTTGCTGGAATAACTTTTTGGTTTCTGATTTTCACGATCGTGTCTGCTTCGAATCTCTGAAGTGTGTCGATATTGTTCGCACTAGCAAATCAGAGTTCGTAAATTGAAAATCAGCCTTATTTTGAATGATTACTGCAATTAGTTGAGATCTCAATGAGATAGCTGCAATGGTGACAAAAAAGAATTTTGCAAACCGGTTATTCCACTTTATACAGGCAGATTCATCCGGATTTCCATTGTAAATTTTTTCAATAACGTACCAGAGATATCAGCTGTAAAAAATGAAATAACATCACAAAGGTTTAAGCAAAATTGAGTATTATTCTCAGTTAAGGAAACTTACATTGATTCATATGGCTTAATAGATCACGAGAAGGGGGAGGAAAGCTGAAAATGAATGAATCAAATTAAATATGCCAGATAAAAGGCGGATATTGTTTTACAGCGATGACATTTTCTTAACTGATTACTTCAGTCTTTATGTATTGTGACAACACGTCTCATATGTAGGTTGTGTCCTTGATCACAAATAACGTATTTATAGCGAGACTATTATATTTGCTTCAAAATAATATATCTTTGTTAAAGTAAGAATAGAAATAGATAATCCATAAAATTTCGTTGCGGAGCCCCATTTGTTTGAGGCAAGGAAATTATTGTATTCACTAGACGAAATCAAACTCAAAAGTCATTCAGTAATTCCAAATATCCAGAAATGACAGATAAAAAGCTCAAATAAGTGTTTATCTGTGTGCAGAAATAAAATCTTGCACTACATACTTTATCAGATCCACGCATTCTTCGAATATATATAGATAAACATGTTCTTCATTATGCTGAGTTGTCTTTATGTCTGTCCTAATAGTCTTGTATCATCAAGAGTCAGATCATTTACACAATTATCCCCAGTAACAGTTTTGGACCATACTTACCTGTAGTTACTTTAAATGTTCGACATGGAACACAAAAGCACAAATCGCTTGGTTGCCGTTTTAGTCTTTTCTTTAAAAGGTTGAATGAAAATTCTTTAGTCATAACATCGAGATGAATTTTAAATGAGAACATCTGGATAGGCCGGTGACATGTGCTTTTCAGACGACGGAGCAGGTGCGTAGGACTGCAGAAGCCATCATGTGGTGCCTCAGGACCCACAATCGGAAGCCGGAACATTCCACGAAGGTTTTTTCCGAAAGTGATGGACGAGATACCGTTCAGGACAGGATTGTAGGAGATAATGGAGACGTCGACATTCCGTGGACTGCATGAAAACATAGAATAGATGGGCGTTAGAATAGTGGCACACACGAGGTAACTGAGTGTGGGCCAAAAATGTTCATTTGAGGGTAAAGTTAATTTGTTTTGTCCATCCACAACGAGATTTTCACTCTGCAGCGGAGTGCGTGCTGCCAGATTAAAACTGTGTGCCGGACCGAGACTCGAACTCGGAATCTTTGCCTTCCGCGGGCAAGTGCTCTACCATCTGAGCTACCTAAACATGACTCACGCCCCGTCCACACAGCTTTACTTCCGCCAGTACCTCGTCTCCTATTTTCCAAAGTTCACAGAAGCTCTCCTGCGAGCCTTACAGAACTAACACTCCTGTAAGAAAGGATATTGCGGAGACATAGCGTAGCCACCGCCTGTGGGATGTTTCCAGAATGAGATTTTCACTCAGCAGTGGAGTGTGCACTGATATGAAACTTACCGGCAGATTAAAACTGTGCGCCGGACCGCGAACCCACTTAAGGATTTCAAATACATAGTTAAATACACCTTTCCAATGTTCATGTCTCCGCAATATCCTTTCTTCCAGGAGTGCTAGTTCTGCAAGGTTCGCAGGAGAGCTTCTGTGAAGTTTGGAAAGTAGGAGACGAGGTACTGGCGGAAGTAAAGCTGTGAGGACGGGGCGTGAGTCGTGCTTGGGTAGCTCGGATGTTAGAGCACTTGCCCGCGAACGGCAAAGGTCCCGAGATCGTTTCTCGGGTCGGCTCACTGTTTTCTTCTTATTCGACAATGGTCGTTTTTGCTTGCATCAGAATTTATTTGTAAGGAATTCTCGTGAGCATAAATTTGAAGCCACTCTATCTTTACCTGGCTGTGTCAGTCTTATTTACGGCACACTACAGCTTGTAGATTATTTTCTTAAATGAATGTTCAGTTAGGTATAACTAAACTTAGGTGTAGCTTACAGTGTCTATGAGCGTTGTTTTGTCACTTTAAAAGACCTTTTGCTTGTCATGAAAGTTAAGAGTCTAGGCGTCTGAATCAGGGCACCGACGGCAATTGAGTCTTGCGTCGCCATACTGATATAATGAATGGCGCGTACTCACATGTCGTCGATTTAGTGAACGTTCAAGACGTGTGTAACACCAGTAGTTTACAGCATTTGGCATTAGTCACTAATCGAATAACCTTTTTGTGACTGCATTTGCCGCTCGCTTCCGAAACGTCCCAGCACTGCTAAGTGAAATGTACTTTCATATTCGCATAATTTGTTGAGAGTGGGCAAAACAGTTACTTTGCACCGCCATCTATCACCGTTTCGCTCTCTATTCATCACAAACTGTCTTAAATGCACCCAACACAATTTTGTTGTTAAGACAGAATCAAACAAATTTATTGTCTCTTCTTCGTCTTACAGAACATATTACGCGTGTGTATGCCTCGCTCACAAGTAGTTAACTATTAGCCAAGAGTTCATCGGATACTTTTACATTATATTAAAAAACTTTGTACATTTACAGCTTCCTCTTTCTGTGCGTGAAGGTCATCCAAGTGACCGGAAAATCAATATTTCGTGCTTTAATTCCGCTCAAACGGAAACACAGTTTAGTACATATAGTGCTCTCCTCACTTTTCACTTTTTACTTCTGTAATGGGTCAAAGTATTTTTAAGATCTCTGCGTGAATATAGCTCTTTAAACGTTTTGGTAGTGGGATATGTAACAGGTCAATGATTAAGATTTAAACTGCCTTCACCCATTCTGGTGGTGTTTTGTTTGTGTAACACAGCAAAGCATGTGCACCATGCCACGTTCAGTGTATTGATTCGTAAGCCAGAGGATGGTATTAATTTGGGTTTCCGTTAATGTTAATTTATTGACACAAGGCGGGCCGAGTTCTGTGTATCGAGTATAATACAGCGGCTGCGTGAAGTAACTCGCTCCGCGACTGTTATACATTTTGTCATTGTAATCACTGCTGCTTGTCACAAAGGTGAAAATTTCAAACCGTTTGTGTTTGAGTATACTTTTGTGTAGCACAGTGGTCGTCAAACAGCGACCTGCGTGCCACATGCGGTGCAAATTAATTATTTATGCGGGCTGCGGTTCTTAGCCGCGTTTTCTAACAAAATGCATCTAGCAACCTACAGACGAATCCAAAAATGTGACATTACAGGCACTAATATCTTGAGACGTGCTTAATTTTAACTGATGTTGGTGAATTTAGCTGTCAGCTTAGTAAAGTTGGCCCCGTGCCTCAGGAGCGGAACGGCTAATAAGGTGGGCATTGTGAGTTTCGAAGATGGGAGAGGGAGAATGCTCATTGGACTGTAAAACTGCATTCACAGCTTCTAGGGCTATTCTCCTATCAAAACCATGTGCTGTGACAGCTCCAAGTAAACGAGTAAACTCGAAATCCGATTGTCCCTTGACATCAATTACTTTAAAAACGCCCATGCGTTACGCGACTGCCTTGTCTAACTTAACAGATTACTCTTATTCGTATCACTTTCTATTTCTTACTGGTAGTACGCTAAATTATCCTAGAAATTACACCAAGATGTATCAGGATGTTTCGGCGTACTGCAGCGCATACCATCAGAATTTGTTATCAACATAACATATAATGAATAAGCTAACAGAATTATAATTTCATACTCTTATGATCATTCGCAGAGTAGATCATGCGGGCTGAAAAGCTATCAATCGCCTTCTCTACTTAGGCACATTTGTTTTCAGAATAGTTAGCTTCCTAGAAGAGACTCCACAATTGGTGTACGTTGGATACAGTATCAGATAAATATGATTTCGGTTTATCGTAATAAGTACATATATTGGAAGACAATCGGAATAGTTCATGTGTAGTGTAAACTGTGCACAGAGCTACCACCGGAGTGGATTTCAGCAACTGGCGTCATAACGTTTCATTTTATTATTATTTGCAGTTAAAACCAAATGATGTACTGAGAAGGTTCGTCATTTTTGTGTTGTTCTTATTTTACTGACGAAATATTTTTATGACTCGTGTCACTTCATACTCATGAAATAATCAAAGCATGGTCTTCACTACCTGTCAGTAATACTGTTCCAGCCCGCCCAGCTAGTCGCGCGGTCTAACGCACTGCTTCCCGAGAGGGAAGGCGTGCCGGTCCCATGCACGAACCCGCCAGACGGATTAGTGTCGATGTCCGGTGTGTCGGCCAGCCTGTGGATGTTTTTAATGCGGTTTTTCATCTGCCTTGGCGAATGCGTGCTGGTTCTCCATATTCCGCCTCAGTTACACTGTGTCGGCGACTGCTGCGCAAACACTTTCTCCACGTACTCGTACACTATAATTACTCTACCGATCAAACATTTGGAGTTACATTCGTCTGGTATGAGATGTTCCCGAAGGGGTGCGGGGTTGAACCTCACAATAACCCTGGATTCGCTGTGGGGAGGTGGTGGGATGGGTGGACTGCTGTGGCCTGTTGTAAAGTTGTGAACCAAGGCGGGACGACGCCTCTCCGTCTGGGTCCCCAGTTCAATACACGTACACAATACTGTTCCAACTTGGAAACGGTTTTTCTTGACTGGATATCTCACTATAATTCGTGTTGAACTTTATAATCCACCATAATTGCTGGTCATGGAGAGCACAGAACTGCGTGGACGGAGGAAGATGGACTACTGGAAATGCGGGGAGGGAAAAGGTAGGTGAGAATGTAACATTACAAATTACATGGACGGCTCAAGTACTAATTGAAGTGCTAAGGAAATTGACATGGAAAGATATCTATGGAAGGCTTTCGCCAGAAGGAGAGACCGATTGGAGAGACGTGTGCTAAGACAACGAGAATTAGTTAACCTGGCACCTTTGAGGAGCATTAGAGGGAAAAATAATTGGGGCAGACAAAGAGAACAGGTTATAGAAGATGTTGCGTTTAATGGTCAGGTCGAAATGTAAACATTAGCACAAGCTATATGGGGCGATCAAAACGAAGACCATACAGCTGTGAAGCAGCATGCCAGTCACCGTGAGCGCTGAGGCAACCATAACACCAAAGCCCCAGTCTGAAGATACCTGTTTGGTAAAACACCGTGTCCTGCTGCGTGGAGAAGTCCGTATCGTCTGCTGCACTTCCTCGTCCGACAGGAATCATCGACCCGTCAAGGCCTTTTTTAAGGGACCGAATACTTGATAACTGTAAGGGGAGAGGTGAGACCCACAGGGTGTTCAAATGGCTCTGAGCACTATGGGACTTAACAGATGAGGTCATCAGTCCCCAAGAACTTAGAACTACGTAAACCTACCTAACCTAAGGACATCACACACATCCATGCCCGAGGCAGTATTCAACCCTGCGACCGTAGCAGCCACGTGGTTCCAGACTGAAGCGCCTAGAACCGCTCGACCACAGCGGCCGGCAAGATCGAGGTCGAAGTGCTCGGATTAAAATGGGTGTAAGGTATATAGTCCTTCACCCCAACTGCTGAACCTATACATCGAAGAAGCAATGAGGGAAACAAAATAAAAGTTTAAGAGCGGGATTAAAATTCAGGGGGAAAGGACATCAGTGATAAGATTCGTTGACGACATCTCTATCCTCAGTGAAAGTGACGAAGGATTGAAAGATGTGGTGAATGGAATGAACAGACTAATGACTACAGAATAAGAATGGAGAATAAATCGAAGAAAGACGAGGGTAAACTGAAGTAGCAGAGCTAAGAACAGGAAGAAACTTAACATTACAGATGCAGCCATCCTGATTTACGTTTTCCGTGATTTCCCTAAATCGTTTCAGGCAAATACCGGGATGGTTCCTTTGAAAGGGCACGGCCGTTTTCCTTCCCAATCCTTCCCTAACCCGAGCTTGCGCTCAGTCTCTAATGACCTCGTTGTCGACGGGACGTTAAACATTACTAACCTAACCATCATGAATCGCGATGATATCTGTGTAATTTTTCTCTTTGAATAAAAATGTCATTTCTGATCGACTCTATGCGTATTTCTTTGTCATCTTCTGTACAATACTATAGCAGTTCTTTCCAATGTACGGCGCAATGTTCATAGAGCTGTGTTCCTTGATAATGCCACATCATGTGAAAGTTCCTTCCGACCTTAAGGGGCCAACGAGTGGGTGACGGACGAAATTATAGCTCAAATTCAGGATTTTTTTTTCTCCGTACTGGAATGCAGAGAACAAATGGGGTCTGATGAAATGAATACAGCATACATTGAACTTCTAATTGGCATTTTTCATTGCAAAAATTAGTATCTTCACTGTGTAATTGGGATTTTCCTGAGGCAGATCTAAAAGGAAGTAGATGGACGGTTGTTGCTGTAACTCCGGTTGCGGTTATCTGAAGCAAGAAATTAAAATATCACCCTGATCCTTACAGATTTAATGCTGTTTCATCGTAGGGATTTGCAAAAGAAAAAAAAACTGAGAAATATAGGTATTTGAAAAATGGGCAGTTGGCAGTTTTTGTACCCATCTTTTGTGGAACCATCTTTTTGGCCGAAAAAATACTATATATCAACATAAAAAATCGGCTACGATGAATTGAAGAATTTCAATTTGCTTCAAGGGAGATTAACAATCATTAATATTAGATGAAAATTGTAGCGTGGGTAGCGAGAAACACGCTCGAAAAACATGGGTTTGAGAAAAACGCGTTTAAAGTTTGACAAGTGTTCGTCACATAAAAAAAGGGACGAAGCTAGAAACTTACAGGATACCGTCGATTCCTGGTCCGTAATTATTATCGCCCCTGATAGTGGATAGCCGCTTTTTGCTACTTTGACCTGATAAGCACTCAGTTTTGTCTTCAAAGTGTGTGGCTGGCGGAGGTTCGAGTCCTCCCTCGGGAATGGGTGTGCGTGTTCGTCTTTAGGATAATTTAGGTTACTTAGATGACCTTAGCAGTTAAGTACCATAAGAGTTCACGCACTTTTGAACATTTTTGTCTTCAAAGTCCTTTACGTGGCTGGGCGCATCGCCGCTGGCGTCCCTGTCCTCACAGAACCGGTGCATTTCATTGCCGATTTTGATTTGAAGCCCATTTGCCACGTGCATTAATGGAGTATGGCCCACACTGAATAGCATATTGCCAAATTTGAAGCAATGTTGACAATCTGGCTTCGACAGGATGTTGTTTTTGGAGCGTTTCTACAAATGAGACTGTTCAAACTTTCGTTTACATTTAGAGTGAAACCGCCCAAACAACGCTTCAGTAGATTTACTCCAGTCGGCATAAATAGAGGTGGTGGCATCGATAACGACTTTTGGCAACGGATTCTATAACGCCGAGGCGTGTAGTGCACGCTCACCTTCAAACGCTCACAGAATCGTTACTTTTTGGAGTTTTCGCATTATTTTTTGCGGAATAATTATTCAATGTATATACATTCGAATTCCATAATTAAAAAATTTCGAGTTTTTTCGACCGTCACCCTGTCGTTCTATCCTAAAAATCTGCACACGGATATACCAAGTGTAGAAGTATGGAACCGGAATTTGCCTATAGATGGTGCTACTAACAGTCAGTGCAGGGTCCATGAGAGCGCGTCTACAGCGCCATCTGCTTCCTGTAACGGTTGACGATGAATGTCAACACGCAGTAACCCGAGTTACATACATTGGTATGTGTTTCAAACCCGTAGACATGTCGAGGCTTCTGCCTACGAGCTACGATTTGTGGACAGCATTTGTTATCTTTTGAATAAAACTGCTGCAGAATCGCATCGAGTACTTGTCGAGCTTCCGGAAAACAAGCTCTTGGGAAAACATAGTGTTTTGACTGATTCAAAACATTCAAAAGTGGTGAGTTTGACGTGAGAAACGACGAGCCCGTGAGACCACCGAGAAAGTTCTAAGACAACAAATTTCAGGTCCTATTGGATACAGATGATAAACTCAACAGGAACTCGCAGAACAATTGAATATAACATAGAAAGCCGTTTTTCTTCAGTTGAAAGCTATGGGAAAGGTGCAGAAAGTGGGAAAATTGATTCTGCATGACCTGAATGAAAGACCATAAGCAAATCGAAAGACCACTTTTGAAACGCTGCTCGACAGATAAAAAAGAAAGTCCTTTCTCCATCGAATTGGGACAGGTGATGAAAAATTGACATATTTTGAGAATATTATGCGACATAAATTATGGGTGAATCCAGGCAAACCATCTACATCCACTGCAAGACCAAATTGATTTGGAAAGAAACAATGTTCTGTGTTCGGTGGGATCAAAAAGGTGTCATCTATTATGAGCTGATAAAACATGACGAAACTGTTAACACTGATCGTTACCAAAAGCAAATGATCGATTTAAATCGAGTATTACGTGAAAAACTACCGGAATAAATAAAAACGCCACACGAAGTCATGTGGCTCCATGATAACGCCCCATCACACGATGGGAAAACGGCTCAGGGAAAGGATCGAGGATTTCAGTTGCGAAATATTAGGGCATGCCACTTCTTCTGCAGTCTTGGGTCCGTCCGATTATCATCTATTTGCATCACTGTTACACTATTTCCCCGAACCACGCTTCAATTCGTATGAAAATGTACGACAAGGGCTCGCTGACTGGTTTGCTTCGAAAGAAGAGCAGAATCTTTGGCGTTGAATTCATAGCCTGCATTCAGAGCCTGCCGGAGAGTCGGGAGAAATATGTAAATAGCAATGGAGATAAAATATTGTTCATCAGTTTCAAACAACAGACCTGTAATTACTGCAACCTAATTCCGGTTTCGTACACTATGTGACGAAAAGCATCCGGACACCTGGCTGAAAATGACTTAGAGGCTCGTGACCCCCTCCATCGATAATGCTAAAATTCAGTATGATGTTGGTCCACCCTTAGCCTTGATGACAGCTTCCATTCTCGCAGGCACACGTTCGATCAGGTGCTGGAGGGTGTATTGGGGAATGACAGCCCATCCTCAAGGAGTACTGCACTGAGGAGAGGTATCGATGCCGGTCGGTGAGGCCTGGCACAAAGTCGGCGTTCCAAAACATCCGAAAGATATTGTATAGGATTCAGGTCAGGATTCTGTGCAGGTCGCTCGATTACAGCGATGTTATAGTCGTGTAACCACTCGGCCACAGGCGTGCATTTTGAACAACTGCTCGATCGTGCTAAAAGATGCAATTACCATCCCCGAGTTGCTCTTCAACAGTGGGAAGCAAGAAGGTGCTTAAAACGTCAATGTAAGGCTGTACTGTGATAGTGCCACGCTAAACATCGAGGGTTGCAAGCCCTCTCCAAGGAAAACACGACCAAGCCATAATACCACCGCCTTCGAATTTTACTGCTAGCACTACACAGGCTGGCAGATGGCGTTCACTGGGCATTCGCCATACCCACACCCTGCAATCGGATCACCACAGTGTGTACTGTAATTCGTCACTCCACACAACGTTTTTCCCCTTTTCAGTCGTCCAATGTTTACGCTCCTTACACCAAGCGAGACGTCATTTATCGTTTACCGGCGTGATGTGTGGCTTATGAGCAGCCGCTAATCCATGAAATCCAATTTTTCTCACCTCCCGTCTAACTGTCACAGTACTTGCTGTGGATCCTGATGCAGTTTGGAACTCCTGTGTGCTGGTCTAGATAGATGTTTGCCTATTACACATAACGAGCCTCTTAAACTGTGGTTGGTATCTGTCAGTCGACAGATGAGGTCGGCCAGTACGCTTTTGTGCTGTACGTGGCTCTTCACGTTTCCACTTCACTATCACATCGGAAACAGTGGACCTAGGAATGTTTAGGAGTGTGGAAATCTCGCATACATACATATGGCACATGACACAAGTGACTCTCAATCACCTGAACATGTTCGAAGTGCGTGAGTTCCACGGAGCGCCCATTCTGCTCTCACGATGTCTAATGACTACTGAGGTCACTGATATGGATTGCCTGGCAGAAGGTGGCAGCACACTGCACCTAATATGAAAAGGTATGTTTTTGGGGGTGTCCGTATACCTTTAACCACATCGTGTACTTCTACATCTGGTGTAATGTAAATGCACCGGCTCATGTTGAGAGTTGAGCACTTTCCTTGCCCTTTTGCAGGACCACCCGTACAGCGCGGTGTCGTGCACGGACTGCTGGAGCGACCGCGTGGACAAGCTGCTGGTGTGGGAGCCGGCAGGTGACGCGGCAGGTGGCAACGCGTCCGCCGTCTCCGCCGCCTACTCGCCGGCCGCGTGGACCGAGCCGCAGCCGGAGGGCGCCACCAGCCGCTGCCTGTGCCACGGGGGCGCGCAGCAGCCGCCGGCGTCGGTGGTGTCGCGCTCCGAGCGGCTGGCGCTGGAGCTGCGCGTCGACGCGGCGCACGCCGCTGTCAGCTACTTCAAGCACCCGGCGCCGCTGTTCGAGGCGCGCTACCAGTTCGTGCACGGACCACTGTGCGGGCCGCCGCTGCTCGCGCCCGCCACCGAGGGCGAGCTGCTCTTCCCGCACTACGAGGCTCTCGGACACGCGGAGCCGCCGCGGCAGATCCGCTGCATATGGGAGCTCCAGGTACACACGCTCTGCCTTTCCGCCATAATACTCTTAAAATGGGAAAGAAATCGTTAGATGACAAGTACATGTAGAGTCAAACAAATTATTACAGGTTCAGAAAAACATTGATGATTTATTCAAGAGAAAAAGCCGAACGAATTCAACAAGAAATTAATGCGTTGGTTCACCACTAGACCTTATTGCAGGCTGTCATTCAGCTTGGTGTTGACTGATGGTGTTGTTGGATGTCCGTCTGAGGTATATCGTGCCAAATTCTGTCCAATTGGCGGGTTACATAAAAGTATAGACATGTTTGGAAGATCCTGCCATCAAAATACAGAGATGTTTGGAGGGCCCTGCCCAGTTCCAATCGTTGTCACTCTGGGAGAGATGCGTCGACCTTGTTGGTCAAGGTAGGGTTTTGCAAACAGTAAGACAGGGAGAAGGGATAGTATGATAGAACATCTGTTAAGGCATCAGGGAATGATTTCCTTGGTACTAGAAGAGGCTGTAGACGGTAAAAATTGTAGAGGAAGAAAGAGACTGGAATAGATGCAGAAAGTAACTGTGAACGTAGGGTCCAATTGCGACAGTGAGCTGAAAACCTTGGCACAGGAGAGGAATTCGTGGAGGAATGCATCACACCAGTTAAAAACTGATGACTCAAAAAACACGAGCAGAAGACATTCTTGCCGAATGTAAGCCCAGGTTGACTTCCCGTGAAGGGGGACAAAACGAGGCGCAGAACATCGTCGACTTACCTCTATGCTATAAAGCTGCAGCAGATGACGACCAAAGTGGACCTGCTATGAAAAGAAATTGCATCTCAGATCATCAGACTTGGTATTCGGGTAGTAAAATGGGCTAGCGTCAGGTTGGTATGCCATCGCTGCCTGGGGGGTCTCCAGACACGTCTTCGCTGGCCATCAGGCCTCATGTCGAAGTGGGACTCATCACTGAAGTACTGAAGTATTTCTACTCAAGACATGAGTTCACACACCGCAGACGTAGTCTAGAGATTCCCCAGACAGCAGTGGGAAACCTTCTCTTTCCACAGCAGGACACTATCATTGTCATCCATGACACCCTTAGAGCACAGTGGTGCGTCGACGATATTATCCGCCCTGTTTTGTAGCCTTTCATGGCAAGCAATGCTGGACTAACAAGTCAGCTTGTCTTCGTGCTTGCCAAACCATACCTTGGCCAGCAACGTCGCCGGATTTCTTCCTGGTTGAGAACTTCAGGTCCATTCTGGGTGGGCCCTCTATCTATCCCCGGATGCTGACGATGTAATGAGCCGCTTGCACAGATTTACGCTCGATATTACTTCGGAGGACATCCAGCAAATCTAGCAACCAAAGCCAAACAACTCCTAGCATAAGAGCTAGCGGTGGACTAACAAATTATTAACCTGGACAATTTGTGAAACTCTGCCTGTTAAATATATCGTACAATTTTTCTGAAATTGTATTAATTCGTTTGTTTGTACATTTACATATACCGTTTTCGCCGCATTCTGGTATTAGTCCTGGAGAGCTGGACCACTTTTTTCCTTCAGCCGAAAATTTGTGTGTTTTTCAACTTTTTATAACCCCTGATCCCATATTCTTAAAGTGCGAGATAAAATTAGGTACAATATATTACTGAGGCACTGCCATTTAAAATATAAAAGATACGATAAAATGAAAATGTAAATGAGTGGTGCATCTCACCCATACGTATATGGGTGAGATGGACAAGTGTATTGGGAAAGATGGACCATATAAAAATGGATATAGATGAAGAAATGAGACAGTTAAATTTTCATATTTTTATCTGGAATATGTTGTAATGAATACAGAACTATACTATTAAGTATTTTTATCCAAAAACATTTATCAGTTTATTATAAACCATAATTGAACATTGGCTTTTCTAATGAGCTGTTCCTTTTGCTCGAGCATTAACTTGTCTTCCTCTTACCACAGCAATTACACTTATTATCAGCTGCTGAACAACATTCATATGACCATTGTGAACAGGAAACACAATGAGTCCTGAAATCATTTTTATTACTATCGTAACAGATTTCACCACGCCTTCATCTCTTTCATCGAATTTCTTTCGTAATCTTCTACAATGTCTGCACCTGACGAACCCATGAGCAATATGTAGTTATATTTTTTTTTGTTTTACTTTCGTTAGCCTTTTTTCTCGTCAGGAGTGTTGCCCTTTGGTGGTATTTTTGTACCTTTTTTCTGTTTCTTTCCCCATCCCTCTTTTTTCTTCAGAGATTCAATGTTTTCAGAAGACTTCAGCCATTTGGATACAGATGCTGTCTTCGTCTTAAAATTTATAGTTTTATCATTATAACGACTACCCAGAATTTCGTCTGTTTTTGCTTAGAAGTAGTCATTTTTGAGGTGTTATTGATGGAAGTTCTAGGTATAGTAGGAGTGGAATTCGAAGTTGTGTCATTGAAAGAATTTGACCTGTGCAATAAGAATGCTCTTTTGACGTCCTTGGAATCAGTAGGTGTTTTGATGTACTTTGAGCAGATTGGTTGGCCTGTGTGTGAGATTCTTGTTTTTCTTTCTTGACATAGATATATCTTCCGACAAATAACTATCGCCTGAGACTGGGGGCCATCTTCAGTGGAATTATTCAATATGCCTTGAAGCTAAATATAATTGTGCCCAATCACTCTCACTTTAAAACAAGTGTTGTATCTCTCCCAAGTAACACTGGTCCATCTCTCCCGATTGTCTGGGAAAGACGGACCACCCCAACGTCTATCTGTAGATGGCGAAATCTAAGGTCATTTTAGGTTAGTTCCATGTCTACACATTTGCCAAGCTTGCAGTAAAAGAACTGCAACAATGTTATTCAAACTAAGCCTTAGTACTAAAATTATGTAACTACACGATAAAACTTTTCGGCTTACCCGAACAAAAAATGTGGCTTCTGTCCAAACTGACACGAAAATCAAAGTTACACTTTTGAACCAATTTTGTTCACCAAAGATCTTACTCGCAAGTTGCGAGATTTGTTTCCAGCTGCTCATTTGTGAACTAAGTCTTTGGTCCGTCTCACCCAATGATTCTACTTACCCAGTGTATTTGGCGACACTCCTGAACATGCGATACTGTTAAGAGCTGTTCGAGTATAAGCACACTGTAGACAATACTACCCTTAAAAAACATTACACTGCTATCGTGTAACATCTTCTGTGCCTCGGATAATGGACTCAAATCAGAGAGAAAGAGATTACTCATCATATCTGACTTATCTAGAAGAGACATTAAATTATGAAGACATCGGTCGCATAGTATTATCATCTTGAGGGGATGTTCACTGCTACTGCAAATAATCATGGACATTTACTATGGGATTAAGAACGGGTGTTTTACTGGACCATTGGGGGCAAGATGCGATGCCCAACTGTTTTTTACATCATAAACATATACATGCAACCCAGTCAATACAGTTATTGTCACCCTGGAGAACATGAGTGTCTATAGTACACTCAACTTCATAATGAATCCATAGACATTACAAAAGTGAATGTATGCATGCATGTGTGCTTGCTCATCTCCTGATAAACTACTGAATAGTGCTCAACCAAACGTGGTACAAACATCACTTACTGTCCTAAAAGAAACTCTGTGGGTGTAAGAACCACTTATCTCCTAAAAAAAAGGGGGGGGGGATGAAAAGAAGCATAGGCCACGTCGCGCCAATAGCCAGAATATATTTATCCAATTTTTGTGAACGAGGGTACTTAGCTACGTGCAACCGACTTTACACATACTTTCGAATTTTTTCGAAGATTTTCTAGCCAATAAGGCCCACAAAATGGTGAAATATAAAACGTTCGTCGCCCACAACATTTTTGCTATTCATGCAGTAAAACTGAAACATCAGGCATGACCTTTTAATTGATTACTTTTTTATAACTAACTACACTCCTGGAAATGGAAAAAAGAACACATTGACACCGGTGTGTCAGACCCACCATACTTGCTCCGGACACTGCGAGAGGGCTGTACAAGCAATGATCACACGCACGGCACAGCGGACACACCAGGAACCGCGGTGTTGGCCGTCGAATGGCGCTAGCTGCGCAGCATTTGTGCACCGCCGCCGTCAGTATCAGCCAGTTTGCCGTGGCATACGGAGCTCCATCGCAGTCTTTAACACTGGTAGCATGCCGCGACAGCGTGGACGTGAACCGTATGTGCAGTTGACGGACTTTGAGCGAGGGCGTATAGTGGGCATGCGGGAGGCCGGGTGGACGTACCGCCGAATTGCTCAACACGTGGGGCGTGAGGTCTCCACAGTACATCGATGTTGTCGCCAGTGGTCGGCGGAAGGTGCACGTGCCCGTCGACCTGGGACCGGACCGCAGCGACGCACGGATGCACGCCAAGACCGTAGGATCCTACGCAGTGCCGTAGGGGACCGCACCGCCACTTCCCAGCAAATTAGGGACACTGTTGCTCCTGGGGTATCGGCGAGGACCATTCGCAACCGTCTCCATGAAGCTGGGCTACGGTCCCGCACACCGTTAGGCCGTCTTCCGCTCACGCCCCAACATCGTGCAGCCCGCCTCCAGTGGTGTCGCGACAGGCGTGAATGGAGGGACGAATGGAGACGTGTCGTCTTCAGCGATGAGAGTCGCTTCTGCCTTGGTGCCAATGATGGTCGTATAAGTGTTTGGCGCCGTGCAGGTGAGCGCCACAATCAGGACTGCATACGACCGAGGCACACAGGGCCAACACCCGGCATCATGGTGTGGGGAGCGATCTCCTACACTGGCCGTACACCACTGGTGATCGTCGAGGGGACACTGAATAGTGCATGGTGCATCCAAACCGTCATCGAACCCATCGTTCTACCATTCCTACACCGGCAAGGGAACTTGCTGTTCCAACAGGACAATGCACGTCCGCATGTATCCCGTGCCACCCAACGTGCTCTAGAAGGTGTAAGTCAACTACCCTGGCCAGCAAGATCTCCGGATCTGTCCCCCATTGAGCATGTTTGGGACTGGATGAAGCGTCGTCTCACGCGGTCTGCACGTCCAGCACGAACGCTGGTCCAACTGAGGCGCCAGGTGGAAATGGCATGGCAAGCCGTTCCACAGGACTACATCCAGCATCTCTACGATCGTCTCCATGGGAGAATAGCAGCCTGCATTGCTGCGAAAGGTGGATATACAATGTACTAGTGCCGACATTGTGCATGCTCTGTTGCCTGTGTCTATGTGCCTGTGGTTCTGTCAGTGTGATCATGTGATGTATCTGACCCCAGGAATGTGTCAATAAAGTTTCCCCTTCCTGGGACAATGAATTCACGGTGTTCTTATTTCAATTTCCAGGAGTGTATATTCGCAACACATTTCGTGCACACTATTCACATGTATGACTGTATGTATCTGCAGATTCATATCACTGTGGCGACTCATAATTCAGGCGATTACGACGTTATAAATATTGAGCTGCAAGAAAGTGAAATTACTGGGTGGAATTCGTTAGAGCTACAGGTGATGTATGTGTAAAACATAGTTAAATACATTTTAAATATACGTTACACATGCTTTCATAGGCAAGGCCTTAGGTAAAGAACTCCTCTTAAGCCCTCTGGAGCGATGTGAACGAAACTTGTATACATATTACCTACTATCTGGAAAGAGATACTGTGGGTATAAGAAGCAGCAACCTCCTGTTTGTACCGAAGTGATAAACTGAAGGGACAAAGGGGCTAGGAGTAGATGGACGGAGATGGTGGGGTAGGGGACGAGAGGATGTGGGTTAGTGAATAGAAAGGGAACAGGACATGGAAAGTGAGAGTGAGGGGGGGAGGAGGAGATGGACAGAGGGAGTGTGGAGGAGATTGACAGAGTGACAGGAGAGGAGATGGACAGAGAGTGTGCGGAGGAGGAGCTGGACAGAGAGACAGGACAGAAGGAGATGGACTGAGAGAGGGGGAGGAGGAGATGTACTGAGGGGTAAGGTGAGGTGAATGTGAGGGGGCGAGATGAAGATAGATGGGAGGTGCACATGGATGATGGGGGAAGGAGTAGACAGACAGGGAGAAGGTTGAAGGAGGAGATGGTCTCATTGAAGACTGAAATATATACATACCTGGACAAACTGAAGCACTCAACTAAGAATAAAATAAACATTCCCCTTGGAGTGCACAGCTCTTTTACTGTTGTAAAGAAATTTCAACAGAACAAATTTAATTTGAGTAATAAACTGAATAAATCCCAAGCAGATTATTACTCTCTAATTAGCCATCACAGGCGATGAGAAACCTAAAATCCTCCCTGAACTATCTCTGAATTTTGTGTGGCAAATCAGGATTGTAAAAAGAGATCTACAGATGAATAAAGCTATTACTACTACAATAATAGTAGTAGTAATGGCTTTATTCATCTGTAGATCTCTTTTTACAAGGTTATAGGACATGTCAAAGTATTTAAAAGCTTAGACGAATTAAAAATAAGCTAATTTGTATACACTTACATTCACAGACTTCTAGTTAAAGACAATCATTAGATTTACTCCAGGTATACAATACTGTTTTTACAAATAACTTATTAAATAATGTAATACCACACTGTTCACTGTTCACTATCAATCACTGCACAAACTATACACACACTGTTTTATAACACTTCACTCACTAAGCACTCAAACACACAATCCCCGGGCCTTTTCTTCACCACAATTTCCCATTAGCTATCCTGAAAAACTGAGGCAGTATCCCACCATAATGAATGAGACGTTGAGCACAGAAAGAGGAACAGGTTTTAGTGCTGTGCAACACATAGCTTGGAGGTAAGTTTTCTAGAAATGAAGAAAGAAGGGAAGAAACAGTGTGAATGTGTTATGTGGAATGCTGGATGTTTCATAATCATTGTTGTTATTTATCTGCATAACTTTTTTTACCAAACCACTACTCAGTTTTATCTAATTAATCTTACAATTTATAAAATATATTGCATAACAGGTACTTTCTAGCTGCCTTTGTAAATAAGCGTATTTTTGAAATTTCCCTTATCTCTGTTGGTAATTTATTGTAGTTTTATCCCTTGGTAGAAAATGCTGTTTTGAGTTTTATGTTTGTTTTTTCTTGGCAAATGTAAGTTGTGTCTAGCTCTTGTTCGATGGTCATGGACAGAACTGTTTGTGTAGTAATTACCAATGTTATTTTTTATGTGTATCACTGACTGGCAAATGTATTCACATGAAGAAATTAAAATACACAGTGTTTTGAGCAGATCTTTAAAATGAGCTTGACTACCATTTTTGGTTATGATTCTTGTTGCTCTTTTCTGGAGTTTGAAAATTGTGTCCATATTTTTTGCATTTGTTCTCCCAGAAAGAATGTCATAGCTAAGAATTGAGTGTACACATGAATAGTTGTAACTAAAAGACATTGTATGTTACACTCTGATGATAGGATTCCAAGGGCATAATATGCTGATGACATTCTATTTGCAGTTACATTTCTGTGTTCACAGGACTTCAACTGAGAATCAATATTCATTCCTAGAAATTTTGCATTTGTTACACAGACTATAGAGGTGGTATCTACATTTGATTTAACATTGTCGTTTTCCCTCTTCAAACTGAAATTCTTGGCATTAGTTTTCTTTATGTTCAATTTCACCTTATTGCTTATTGACCAATCATAAACTTCCTTGACAGCTTCATTTGCTTTCTCTGTAAGGAGTTCTCTAGCTTTCTCAGTGACTATAATATTGATGTCATCACCAAAGAGAATTTTTTCACCATCAGTAACACTACTGGGAAAGTCATTGATGTATATAAGGAATAGTATTGGTCCTAATTTGCTACTTTGTGGAACCCCTGTACTAATGTATTTGGTTCTGATAAACATTTCACTAAATAGATATATTTGAACTACATGTTATCTCTACTCTTTGTACCTTATCTGCTAGGCATGACCAAAACAAGTCATTAGCTACCCCTCTTATTCCTAATCTCCTTAATTTATTTAATGGAATCTTGTGGTCAACTGTATCAAAGGCCTTAGAAAGATCCAAAAATATGCCTGTGACACACTCGTCTTTGTCAAGAGCGTCAAGTACAACTTTAGTGAATTCTACTATGGCTGACTTCATAATTTTGCCACTTTGGAAACCAAACTGTGATTTGCTTAATAGGTTGTACTTATTCAGGTAATTCATTAATCTGTCTTTCATAATTGGGGAGAATGTGACAGCAGGGAAATGGGCAAGTAAATTTCTATGCCTTCTGCATCACTTTTCTTAGGCAGAGGTACAACTCTTGCCTATTGTAACTGCTCTGGAAATGTCATTGATGTGAAGAATTCATTTATTATATTTGTTAAGGTGTCTTGTATAATCTCTGTACATTGTTTCAGTACACAAATTCATACTTCATCTAATCCTACTGACTTTCTAATTTTTGAACAGTTTTATTGACTTCATTCTCTGGGGTTGGAAGTAACGTCATTTTATATAGTGCAACATTATTTACAGATATTATAATTGTTTTGGGGATTTTTTCTTGTAACATCTCGGCAACACTTGAAAAATGCTCATTTACATAGTTTGGTAAGTGTTGTGTATCATTTATTACCTTATCCCCACCTCTATTAGCAGTATGTTATTCTGTGTTTCTTTGCCTCTCCCTGTTCCCTTTTTTAAAAAATCTCAGACTGCTTTGCTTTTACTCTCTGCATTATATATATTATTTTGTCATTAAATGACTTTTTTGCAGCAATCAGATCCTATGGATCTTTTTGTATCTGTGATAGAAATTTAAGAATTCTGGATCACTGCAACTCTTTTTCGTGGAACTGAGATATTTGAGTGTTTGGGAGGACTTCTTAATATCTGCTGTTATCCATCTGTTTTTGGGAGATGTTGATAGAGACATGCATACCTATTGAAATGAATTTTCAAAGTTCAGTTTAAATAATGTGGAGCATTTAGGGAATGTCATATTCACATTGGTTTCCTTATACACTTCATCCCAGCTTTGTTTTGCTAGTTCCTTTGAAAAATCTTTTATTTTGATTTCTGATAGATGTTTTTTATAGGCTTGTAGTTTAGGGAATGATTCGGTGACTGATTTTACTGTTGTTATTTGACCCAGATGGGCTGATAGTCCAAGATCTTTTCCAGTTACATCACATTTTTCCCTGTCCATATTTGTGGCCACATAGTCAATTACAGATGCAGTTACTGTAGTAACTCTTGTTGCACTATTGACCAATAGGAACATGTCAAAACTTTGAAGGATATTTCTGAGGTGCTGCTTGATTCATTTATAATAATAGTGTTGTTGTTAATGTTCCCACACAGAATTATGTTGACCTTTGTACTTGAGACTTTATCTAGAATTTCTGTTAGTTTATTCAAAAGTGTCCACATTACCACTGGGAGATACACACATAAAATGATTAAGTTCTTGGTGATATCAAGCCCTGTTAATTCTATAGCTGATATCTCAATGTGTTTGTCTTCACTTGCTGTGATGAGGTCTTGTCTTGATTTGAACTGTGTCCCTTTTCTGATGTAAATGCATGATCCTTCACCTCTTGAAGCAGTTCTGCAGTAAGAGTTTGCCTTTTATAGGCTGATAACATTACATGTTCGACTTCTTTCTCTCTACACTAGTGCTCAGTAACACAAACTACTGTGCAGTTCAAAGATTGGAGCTCAACTTCTAATAGTTGTATTTTATTTTTTATTGATTACTTGTTTTGATGGAGGAGTTTAAATCTGTGAAATGCACCATGTTACCCTTTTCAGTTGTTTGTTTTTCTTTGTGACATCTAGTATGTGTGATATTTTGAGTGTTAAAATCTGTGTTGTGAGTGATTGTTCCACTATTTTTTAAATTGCTGGGGATATTCTGTAGGCAGGTGAACCTGCTGTCTGGATTTATCCTAAAAAAAAAATTACTTTTCCTACCCATGACAACAAGTATTTTGACCAAGTGTGGCATGAGATCCACCCCCTATACTTTCGTGAATCAGCTGTACCAATATTCCCTTCCCGATCCTCTTCAGATGTAGCCCATGTCTAGTGAAACCCCATCTGTTGATGGTCCTGACGTGCACCAGAGACCCATGAGCAAAGTTGGCTGATCTCAGAGCCATCCCTAGCCCTACATTCATTCACCTCACAGCCCCATCAAGGTGTGGCCGAATGTGATGCCGGAGCAGCTCAACGATGCGTACATTGGTGCCATGAATCAGGGAAGCTATGTGGTTAATGCATGGCCGCAGCATGAGGCGCCTGGTGGATCACGCTATAGTTTTAACTAAGCGCGATCCGCTGGAAAGACCCGTTTCCGGTACCGCCATTGCGGTTTATCAGGGCTTCACTTCCTGCCGCGCCCAGCTAGCTTCTAATTATTTGCGGGAAGTGTGACGTATGGCGCAGCTCTTATCAGTACATGCAGGCAGCTACTGCTTGTTTGTACGCTTTCAGTTCATTCATATATGTAGCAGCTGCATTTATTTTAAGACGAGGCTACAGCATGTTTTACACAGCCATGCAGCGTTCTCATTGATTTCTAATATTATGATCATATTATTAATTATTTCTGCAGGAGTTCCGACTCCTGGGGCGGTGGGTGGGTTTATTTTCTTATCTATTAAACACTACTACACATTGATCTTGCCAAAAGTGGAGAAGCGATTCTTCTTAATGTTTTAGCTCTCAGGGGCCATCTGGGATGCTCTCTGGGGCACTCTGGGATGCCCGCTGGGGCACTCTGGGATGCTGTCTGCGCCTGTTTTTGATGCTCTCTGTTGACTCTCTGATTATCTATCGCTCAGTTTTTGATCCTTTATCTCTTATTCTTTATTTTATTGTTCATATTCCCCACTACTGTCCAAACTGTTTCTCGCCCCATCCACTATCACTGCATGGTCCTCTTTTGTAAAGTCCTCACATAAAGACCCTGTCCTCTATCACATGACTTAACCCTGCATTGGCTTAAAGTTACTGGTGGCCTGGTACGCTGCCTGTAAACTTTCCTGTAACTGAGGGCCTACACTACGCCTATGGCTACTACCTAGCAGCAGCACTTCCTTCTTCCGAACACTTTGTACACTCTTAGGCTTCTCGGACTCGACTGAAATGTGCTGCACATTTTATGCTCCTCGTTCTACCTGAGGCTATTCTCCACTTCACTCTGGCTGTGGTAGATGCCTGTTTTTGGCGTTGATGATAAAACTGTCAGATTGCGTTCTCTTTCTTCCTATCCTCCTACCAGCTTCCAGTTCCCAAACACCCTCCTCCCTCCCCCCCCCCCATCTCATTTGATCGTCAGCAGTTCCTTCCTTGCTTCCTCCAACTGTGCCTCAAAGGCACAGATTTTCCTTTCCTGTTCTGCAATCAAAATGTTCCTACTACATACTCTGCAGTTCCCAGGAGAGAGCCTCTTCTGTTCTCCCAGCATACCCACCCATTGTTTCCACTCCAGCGAAAATATTTCCTACAAGATTGGCAACAGCTCCTACATTTCTCACACATGTTTAGTTTCGAAAGAATGTTTCAAATTATTCAGAGACGCGAGATGTAACAAAAAACGATACAAAGATCTTATGTATGGTTGCGGTTGTTTTTGTACAGATTTAGGACCACAGTGACAGAAGAATGAGTTAGTAATTACTTTGCGTTTAGAGAATTTACGTATCAAACGTGTTTGATCAGGTTTTTAAACGTTTACAACTCGGAAAATTTACGTCTACATTGCGTCTATCTAACTAGTAAACAATAAGAAATGTGTTAGTTAAATACTATTTAGAAACGTTTAATTACACTTTTATTGGGACAATAGACACTGATGAAACTGTCAGATCGCGTACTCTTTCTTCCTATCCTCCTACCAGCTGCCAGTTCCCAAACACCCTCCTCCCCCCTATCTCCTTTGATCCTTATCAGTTCCTCCCTTGCTTCCTTTTTTTAACGAATTTTGCACTATCAAGAAAACTTGGTCGAACTTTTTGTGATTGTCCCAAAATTTTGGGTTTTGTAGGGATTATCGTGACTTCAGATAACACGAAGCTTTTTCAAGGAGATGATTTAACGGGACGCTAATACTCTGTTGTGCGACAAGAACGGACACTACAGCAAGTGTTCGAAATAAAGAAAATTTAAATTTTGCACTATTTCCTCTTAAATAAGTTCTTTTAGCGGACGAAGGAAATACCTGTGATCTCTCTCGGCGGCCATCTTTGTGAAACTCTAAACCATCTGTATGTATGTAAAACTTACTAGGATTAGCATGTATTACAACCTTAAGTACAGGGTTCATTATAATTTTAGGATGAGGCTAGAGTGCGGTGACACACTGAGGTTGGGTTGCTTCCGTAGATCTTTTAGGCAATCAAGCAGTTACTGTGGTTTCATTGTCACAGGATGGTCGACTTCCAAAATTACTCTTTAATTCGCAGCACAACAAAATGCGTCGCATCCCACCAGTCTTGTATGAAACTGGGGCCTAAATTGATCAGTCGACACACTGACAACAGTTTAGGCTGAGATCTGCTAATTTCCCTTTAAACGAGTGAGTGGGAGAATGTCTCCAAGGATATTTAGCGGGGGTGATCTTGTAACGGAGAGGAGAAGTTTACAGGAAGTGAATAAGGTTGCAGACACTTCCAAATAGTCCGCCCCCGGTAGCTGAGTAGACAGAATGTCAATCCTAAGAGCCCGGGTTCGATTCCCGGCTGATTCTGAGATTTTCTCCGTTCAGGGACTGGGTGTTACGTTGTCCTAATCATCATCATTTCATCCCCATCGACGCGCAAGTCGCCAAAGTGGCGTCAAATCGAAAGACTTGCACACGGCGAATGGTCTACCCGACGGGAGGGCCTAGTCACAAGACTTCCAAATACAGTTTAAGAAGACTGTTTTTAATAATTCAAACTTTGTGAGGTGACATACAGCGGCGTTTTATCTATCAATGATGAAATTCTGTCACTCTGTCAACCCAAGTTCTTCAGTATTACCTTTTACATGCTTTCCTAGAGACTTGTTCCGATGCTACAGTCAAATACTTGAATGAAAGTAAAAGAGGAGTATGAGACTGTACTCGTTATTCCAATGCACAGAAAACTACCAATTATTCCTCGTTGCGAGTCATGGAACTAGAAGCTGGAAGACAAGTCTTAGGTATGACTTGTTACCTCTGTATATTCTCACACACAGAAATACTGTTACTCTTCGATACTTTTAGAGACACGCTCTACAGAGATTGTTCTTTACTACCTGGTAGGAAACTCACTGGAAGAATTGTGGTTGGATACTAATCAGAAAATCAGTGCCTCGTTCGAATGTGTGCAGTTTCCTCATAGTTTGCTGCAGCATCATCGAACTGTCACTTTACAATGATGATTTCCGATGAATTAGCTGTC
Source organism: Schistocerca piceifrons (assembly GCF_021461385.2). NCBI lineage: Eukaryota > Metazoa > Arthropoda > Insecta > Orthoptera > Acrididae > Schistocerca > Schistocerca piceifrons. The sequence continues at coordinate 408,789,900 of NC_060139.1, forward strand.
CCCTATTGATGACTATGGCACCAGCTGTGTGACTCGCTTGTCAGTTCTCTCACTGATTAACTCATCCGCTACTGCCGAGACTGCCTCTAACTGCCATTTGTATACTGCTTTTTCAGTGTCTTGTAAGAATTTCCTGTGGCTGTATTACTTCCCTTACTTTTAATTACTGGAATACTTCTAGAAGCTTCTCGAGCCTCCTTGGACAGTACTGTAACGTCCCACTTGTGCCAGGACATCGTAATTTTGGCCCCAGTCAGCTGGCCATTTCAGTTTCCATTACTTACAGCTTGTTGTTGCTCCCGCAGTGATCGTGACTGGCGCAGCGTACCACTTTTGCCTAGGGTGTGCTGAATGCAATGTTTAGTTGCTCACTTTCCTGTATACATTTGCAGCGTGTCTCTCCTGTGCTATGTCTGTACCTTAGTACTTACTAAAGTTTCTATTCTTTTCAAAGCGTCAGTAACATTCCTTATATCTATAACACTAGGAGCTCTAACATTAATCCTGACGTCCATAACGCATCCCACCTTAAATAAATCATAAGCAATTGTCCAATGTGCCACTAATTCCTTTAAATTTACAAATATAATTGTTGTACCTTTTTATACTGTATTTCTTATAATCTAGTTACATTTTATCCATAGTTTCTACTATTTATTCTTTAAATATCCTGCATCTTATTTTCCTGAGGATGTGACATCATCGTCTCCTCTTTTCCCAATCTAGGAGGTTCGGGTATGTCAAGTACAGTACTTTTAACAAATACCGAGCGATGTGGGCAGAGGTTAGTACTTTGGACTCGCGTTCGGGTCGTTCAAAATCTCATCCGCCTGTGCTGATTTAGTTTTTTCGTGATTTCCCTAAATCACTTCAAGTAAATGCCAGGATGTTTTTTTTTTTTTTTTGAAAAATTTCCTTCCTCATCCTTCCATAATCCCTTGGGACCGATGACCTCGTTGTTTTGTCCCCTCCCCCAGATCAACCAACCAACCAGTCTTAACAAATACTGACTGACAAAAATTTCCAGCGCCAAAACAGTCGTGTCAAACTTATATCTGAAACTTGCACCGTAAATATTGCAGAAAGTGCTACAGTTGAGCAGTTATCACAGCATGGGTTGGTAGTCAGGGGACTGTATTGCTAGCCAATCAACAGAATTTAATAATACTTGTAAGTGTATTTTTTGTGGAAACATACACTTTTCAAATGCAATAATGCCTATTCACAATAACAGACGAAAAGTCGGTTAAATTAGAGTGTCACTGATGTTTGTTTCAGGATTCTAGTGGGAGTCGTTTAAGAGATATCGTATTTTGAAAAGTTCTCACAATTACACTTGCATAATACCTGTGATTGCGGTCACTAAAAATAACACAAGTGCATACATGAGTTATGCCGAGACTGACCAATAACGAAACAACTGACCAGTACAAATTGTGTTCAAATTGACCACCAGCAGCGGTAATACACATATCCAGTCTGGTACGGACAGACTGCTGCACACGTTGTAGCATTTCACACTAGATGTCCGAGCAGGTTGTAGTAATACGTCGTTGCGTATCATTCGGTGTAGTTGGCATGTCTATAGATGTCAAATCCGGGGAATGGTCCAGCCAAGGTACAGGTCCTCAGCGTCCTATCAAATGATTTGGGAACAATTCGTGAAGACGTGCTGTAGTTCTTCATGCACTATGGGCTGGACAGCTATCATGTTGGTACCACATATCCCTCCTTGTCTGATGAGACTCTTCTTCTATCGTCCGTGGAAAATGGTATGTTAAGAGACTACACTTGTGCGAATTCAGCGTTGGGTCTTTGAAAAAATACCTTTGAGTTTATGGTTCACCATCCCACGCCACACGTTTAGACTCCATGGATGCCGACGTTCCACCTGACGGAGCAAACGGGGATTGTCAACAGACCAATAGTGCATGTTTCGGCGCTTTAACAGGCCGGGATTGGTAAATGTGGCTTCATTACTATACAACATACATGGTACATCTAGAGTATTCTATCTTAATGTTCATGTACAGAAGTTAACACGATTCTAATAATCCTTTCCGTGGACCTCTTGATGGAGAGAGATTACCAGGTTACTTGCATGGCACATGTCACTTCCTTGTGGTATGGTACGGGAGCTGACTCGAGGGTCAGCTGCAACAGCAGAGAGAACATCAATTTCCCCCCTCCACTGTCGTCAGTTGTTTTCTTCTGTTACTTTGTCTAGGTGTTACACTCCACTTCCAAGTAACTGTTGAAGAAGCTGATAAATAGCTGCTGATGAGGCTAATGGCTAATGGGATATATTGCCGCATACACCGTACAAGGACGAAATCAATTCATCCTACACTCTCCATACAATTTTTGTGTTTGTGGGGATCCACAGCAACCAAATTCTTAACAAACGTAAATATGGTCAGTATCAGGCTATAATGCAACAAGGGCAATACAAAGATTAGTAACTAATAACTATTTTTATGATTCAGATTAAGCCTACGTATGCGTACAGTAATGTTGGTCTCTTCTGTCATTGTACATATCCCTTTGCTAGTTAGCAGTCAGCTGTTCGACATACTTCAATCTCATTACTGCTACTTACAGGTCCTATAGCCCGCTAACTGCATGTGTTAATGGCAATGCTAATGGTGCTTCTGTTGTGTTTGGTTTTTGCTAACTGCATGTGTTAATGGCAATGCTAATGGTGTTTCTGTTGTGTTTGGTTTTTCCTCTAATTCTTTATGACCATTGAGTTACATTGTTACACTAGGAACAATGTCCCTCCTAGCGATATTAGTCTGCACTGGACGTACACCCGCAATCCACAGTGTTTGCAATTTTTATGGAATGTTAACAATCCCACACCTTGTAGTTGAATTTGTACCAAGGAAAATCGCCCAACAGCAGTACATTTTGAGAAGTAATTTTATTTAGACAACCTGTTTCGGAATCTCAATAATGCCATCTTCAGGCCCAATACGCACTTCATTCATAGACAGATGTATCGACATTAGCGTCAGACGTATCGATACTAGCGTACTAGAGGTATCTCGATACCGTGAATTCGTTGTCAGAGGGATTGCTTCGAGGACTTGATAATTTTTCTCCTAGATGTGGAACTATTATATATTTATGGCTGAACTATGTGTCTGCTTTGTTCCAATTTTGCTGCATTACTGTCATTACTCAGAATGTTACATTCAGCCAGTGATATTTAATTTGCTTAATCTTTCTCTGCACTGTTGGACGTCCCTGTTCTCTATCCCGTCCACTCTATAGAATTAATCGTCATGCATTATCAAGTAAATGTACGTTATAATTTTCCATGCGATATTCGTAATCTGAATCTTGCCGTGATGATAGAAGCAAATCACAGGTGTATCTTTCATATTTTGGATCTCCACCGTGTCTTCACGTGATTCGGCTCTCAATGGACCATTTAGCAGGTTCAATGACAATTATATCTGTTTAGACTGAACCATGGCTCTCGTAAAAGAAGTTTCCTCTTGCTAGTGGCTCCTCTGCATTTTTCTTGTCATTAATAATAAGATTTCAACCGATTTATAAGTACTTTTATCTGCTTATTTCTAGATATTTTAATTGTGATACTGGGCAGGTCTATTGTAATTACTTCTTACCGCCCTCTGGAATGCGAATATAGTTTCTTGGAATGACTTTTTGTTACCTTCTCATCAAGCTATATAAACCAACCCGGTCTCCTGTTGTAGATATTCTTGAATTATGCGTCTGGTAACAGTGAACCTCACTGATTTTCTTCGCTTCTCTTACCTTTTCTCATGCTACTCGGTTCACTTCTCGCATTCTAGTTCCCAGCTACGGCGTTATATCAAATACAAAAATACTATATGGTACCGACAGATCCAAGTTACTACAGAACTCTTTTGTGAAGTAGATATTCCATCAGCTTTATGTTTGTCAGTGATATGATGTGGCCTGTATCTCTCCCGAATCCTTAATAATGTACATACGCTCTTGAATACTTGGCTCAAAATCTTCGATCCCTGGTTGGTGAGCAGTACTAACAGAATTCCCTACATAAACACAATTTCTTCTACAAATATCGGCACCACTGTCTCGGCGTCCTGTTTCTCGAGTGGTACTGCTGCTATGAATTTACTTAGGTTATTGTGAAATCTCGAGCACCAATTTCCAGTCGTTGTCTTATCTAACAGACCTACTATATCTATGTTACATTTCTTACAAATGTCGTCAATGTGTCTGTAATGACTAGAGGCACCTTTGTCTCGCTCAGAGAGAAGTACTCCTTTGTCACTTGTCGCAATTCCCAACGCCTTCTTCTACGCCTCTTTCCATGCTTTTCCACTGCTTATACTTCTGTTCGTGATATCATCGAGGACATGGTCGAGGCGGAACGTGAGCGTCCTGGAATGTAAGGAAACTAATAAATTAGAGTAAGAGATGTTCGAACAAATTTGCTGTATTTTACTACCAGTAAGCTATCAGTAAAGGGCACAGTTGTAAGAGCGTGGCACATGGGAGGCCACCGACAGCCTGACTGAGGGGCACAGAGCCCGAACAAAGATGAGCAGGAAGGCACGTCTGGTTATGTCGAGAGCTGGCTACAAAGAGAGCTCTCGCTAGCCTGCTTGAGTCCCCCACGTAAGCTTTCACAGCCCTCTGATTAGCGGCTGAATGGTACTTCGCAAACGTGTCCTAGTCACCGATGCTTTAATAAAGCATTATCCCTCCAGCAGTACTCGCGGTGAGAACACTACTCACATGGACTGCGAGTGGGTGGTGATATTCAGTGTCGTAAGTGTCGCATTAAGCTTTCCAGATTTGTACATAATGTCATAAGAATACTCCTGTAGTTTCCGTTTCAGTAACCTTCATGATGGATCTTCGTCACCGAAAATCCACGTCAGTGGCTTCGGAATTGTTGCGATGCTAAAATGCCGACAGTCACTATAAATGATTTCTCGAAATGTGGGTAGCTCAGTATGGGAGGATTTAGAAATCTCTCTCGTAATTCCCCAAATGCAGCTTATTGCTGGCCTCCACTTTCGTATGGCACCCCAGTCCTCAACAGTTGATGTAGTGGACTTGCAATCTTACCGAACTTTGGAATATACCTACGGTAATATCTGGTTAACCATTAATATCCTTTTAACTCTTTGGTGGATTTCGGAACTGTACAGTTCTTTACCTTCAACACGTTTCCCTCGTTCGGCTATACACTTTTATCGCTTGTTCTCTGTCCTAAGAATATTACCTCCTTTCTCAGAAATTCGCACTTATTTGAGTGTAGCTTTAATCTATGTACCGTACACCTGTCCGAGAATTTGTGCCAATTCTTATTATGTTCTTTTAGAACTTCCATAGTAAATTATGTCATCCAAATCCCCAAACACTTTGTAAAATGGCTCTGAGCAGTATGGGACTTAACTGCTAAGATCATCAGTTCCCTAGAACTTAGAACTAATTAAAGCTAACTAACCTAAGGACATCACACACATCCATGCCCGAAGCAGGATTCGAATCTGCGACCGTAGAGGTCGTGCGGTTCATGACTGTAGCGCCTAGAACCGCTCGGTCACCCCGGCCGGCAAACATTTTGTACCTCGCAGTCCTGCCGAATAATGGTCATCAGATTCTGAAATGTGCTTGGTGCATTCTTAAGCCGCATCAACATCCTTTTGTATTCATGTTGATGAAAATTTGCACTGAATGCTGTCGTTTCTCTTATCTACTGGTTCATTTAAATGAGATAGTACCCTGGCCAGATCTAAAGTGGAAAAATTCTTGGCTATCCTTTATGGTCCAATATCTCACTTACTTCAGGATTGGAAAAGGCTTCCCCCAAAGAGATTTCGTTCAGTTTCCATAGTCTGTTACGAATTTCTGTTTTGATAAACGACTGGCGTCTCATTTCCTTGGCACAATCAACACACGTGCATTCAACAATTATAATTCCATTAACTATGTTCTTAATTTATTGGGCATTTTTTCTCTTCCGGTATTCTACAGCGATGTTCATTCGCATCTTTCCCTTTGTGTTCTGACAGTATTGGGACTGCATACTTCACGGTTTCTGTAGGTGACAATTTGTCCCCCGTTTTAGTAAAATAGATCACATTATGAGCTATACAGGGTTTCCAATTCATATCGCGCTTCTTTGTTCAGTTGCTTGGTTTTGATTGCTTCTCTAACTCACGTATTGCAATTTCTATGGGTGTTCATCATGTTCGTTGGTTCCTGCACGACTCGTACTGGCGTCACTTTCTCTATCTCTTCACCTAATACTCTTTTGCTGCACTCAGTTCACACTTGGACTCCCTCATGTTCAATACTCTGGCTCCGCTTTCGAACTCCTTCGTTGCCAATGGGAGAAATTGATGGGTTTTCAAGGAAATGACCCTTCACTTTTGTTGTGCTGTGTAACTATAAAATGAGTACTCCATCCACAAGTGAAAACAGATCGTGCTGTATGTTCTGCGCATGAAATTGACATCTTCAGTTTTGAAACAAATGAAACGTGGTGTGCCATATGCGCATTCCATGCGCAATGTTTGATACATGTTTTGCTCCTTAAAAATCGTCTGAAACTCATACTGGGATCTTTCCACGCGCCCTCAGGGCGAGGGGAAGTCACCATCGCTTTAGTGCTACCTTGTCTATATGCTCAGTTAAAGCCTAAAAACGTATGCTATTTAAAGAACTACACCATCAGGTTCTGTGTGCTAATCTGAAAGTCGGCTAAGGAGACGCTGAGCAGGACTCAACAAACGTCTGGAAGGCAAATCAAAAGCCACTGTTTTTTAGCCGGCACAAGTGCCTCAAAGGAGGTCGTGAGTCTATGGGAGACGATCCCCACGCAGATGCCCATTCACGAGCAGAAAAGAGGACAATGTTCATAGTACGCATGTTGCATTGAACACAGACCGGCGGTTAAGTGTTCGAATGACTACAGACCACACAAGAGTTAATAAACAGACTGTGAAAAGGGTTAAGGTAGTCTTGTTGACCTTTCTCACCGAATTTTCCTCATTCGCCCTACAACCACAGTGTGGCCCTGCAGAGTTCGTCCTCTCACTCTGAGTGAAGGCACCACTTAAACGACAACCCCATCAGGCAACAGGAAAGGTGAATGTGGCTGCAAGGCGATGCTTGAAGAGTGTAAGATATCTAGCTCTTGCAGCCATGACTACTTTCTTGTCACTCGAAGCGCCTTATGTACGAGGGTCAGTCAAAAAGTAATGCCTCCTATTTTTTTTTCTACGTTTAATTGTCAGGAAATTTAAATGCAATTACATAGGTTGAAAACCTCAACATTGAGGATCATTTTGTCATTTTTCAATGTAATCTCCGCCCATCTCTACAGTTTTGGTCCATCTTTGAACAAGGGCATGTATCCCAGCACGGTAAAAATCACAGCTCTGCTTCCTAAGCCATTGACGCACGGATGTTTTGACGGCCTCCTCATCTTCAAAATGAATCCCACGATGAGCTTCTTTTAGTGGCCCGAACAGATGGAAGTCTGATGGTGCCAGGTCAGGGCTGTATGGGGGATGAGGCAAAACTTCCCATCCAATTTTGACAATCTCGTCCGAGGTGTGACGACTGGTGTGTGGTCTTGCATTGTCATGCAAAAGAAGAACATCTGCCATTGATTTTGTTGGGCGAACCCGCTGAAGACGTGCTTTAAGTTTGTTGAGGGTTGTGACGTATTGAACAGAATTTATTGTGCATCCCTGCTCCAAAAAATCAACCAGAATCACACCCTCTGTATCCCAGAAAACTGTTGCCATAACTTTCCCTGCCGATCGCACAGTTTTGAATTTTTTCTTCCTCGGCGAGCTTGTGTGACGCCACTCCATTGACTGCCTCTTTGATTCAGGTTCAAAAAAATGCACCCATGTTTCGTCCCCGGTCACAATTTTTTTCAGAAACTCATCTCCCTCCAAACGGAAGCGCTGCAAGTGTTGGGAGGCTATTGTTTTCCTTGCCTCTTTATTCTGATCGGTTAACATTCTTGGAACCCACCGTGCACAAACTTTTGAGTACCCCAATTGTTTAATAATCGTGATCACACTGCCTTTACTAAGAGAAATAATGCGACACACTTCATCTGCAGTCACCCGACAGTCACCACGAATGATGTCATCAACTTGCTGAATGTTGTGTGGAGTCACTGCACTCACCGGCCTGCCGCTCCGCTTTTCGTCAGTCAACGGTGTTTGCCCTTCAGCTTCCTTACAACGACGAACCCATCGTCTAACAGTGCTGACATCCACTGTCACAACACCATACACCTTCTTCAGTCTTTCATGAATGCGTATGGGCGTTTCACCTTCTGCATTCAAGAATTCAATCACACAACGCTGTCTCAAACGAACATCGATGTCGGCCATCTTACAAACTTCTGCTGTGCTGCCACCTGTTGACACAGAAAGTTACTACTGCAGTGGATTGCAGAAGAAGGTTTGAGGAATGGCGCCAAATTCAAATTTTTCACTTAACTTAATTTCTTTAAGTAGAAAAAAAATGGGAGGCATTACTTTTTGACCGACCCTCGTATTATAGCAGGCAGCTGACAGCACAAAAAATGATCGATAGGTGTTCTCAATCAAGAAAAGCTGCAGATTTCTGTTTGCACAGAGTAGTTTAGTGAGCTCTTGATGGAGCCGTCGGAGAATGCTACGTCGTGACCGGATGCTGCGTTAGGATTGTCCACCGACACCTATTACTTCAATGTTTTTTAATTAAACAATATGTCAAAAAAGATTTAGCAAAAGGATCGAAATCTCTCTTCAGTGAACTCATTAGGATGTATTTATTAAACTAATCTGTATATGAAGTTATGAACAGCCTGAATCACACAGCGCATTGACACGAACAATGCCCCACGAAGTGATCTGCGCTGACAGTTTTTCGTGATGTGAACGCCATGGTGGCAGCGGTGTAGCTGCGTGTTGGCGCGAAGCTGCGAGCAATTAAGACCCGTTACTTACTGGGAAAGTTACATACTATTTATTTTCCATACAAGTGTTATTGCAACATATCTGTATTACCTTGCGTGTGATTATAGATCGGAGAATGTTGAGGGCACACAACTTTTGTATTGTTTTGTTATTTTAACCAACGCGAATGTCCAGAATAAAATCCACCCTCAAATTTCTATTACGTCACCTATTAGTATCCCCAAGAAACTTAACTGTAAGGACTAAAAGTAAAATGAACATGTGCACGTAGAACTGTTCCTGTGTTTCAGAACGAGTAACTGATTTCAATTATTTGGCTGCATTTAACGCGTAGGGGACAACCAATGCACTTTTCGCTATACACTGATAAATCGCCACTCTATTGGTCAGTGAAGTAATAAAATGCAAGTAGGATTTTATTATGCCATGAAAAATAATGAAATTTTGATTAAAATATAAAGAAAATTTTGTTCCGTTTGTTAATTGAATCACTGCAACGACAACAGCTACAGCTTTTTAATAAATAAACAAGAGTCGTGTACCTCGTCGACCAATGAGTAGTCCCGGTGGACTACTGAAAAATTGTTCTACGTTCAACGATGCGTTTTAAGACATAACGCTCCAGTGTTAATCACGAGTGAAAAACGATCGCAAATTCATGAAAATGTTTCCGCGTTCAAACCTTTTTCTTGCTAACTTGCTGAAATCTTTGTAAATCCACACCCTGCTACCCGGCAATGCATGCGAATCTCACAGGCCCCCTATTTGTCGTTATAAAATTTTGAACACTGCACTAACACGTCCCAGTCACTTCTCATAGTTAAATACGTCTGCATTGCTCCATCTGTTCCACACGAATGACCAACGCCGTAATCGCTGACGCTCTTGTATGTCCTTAAACTGTCATTACGAAAATAGCACACTTGCTTTTACCCTACATCCTAACAGCTATGCCATCTTACGCTACACAGTAAATTCTTAAATTGGCAGCAGTCAACAACTGTAGAATTATGGATACAGTGAGAATCAGACTGGATAGCAGATTCACGCCAAAAGTTTATACAGACTGTACCTTGATTTCAGCAGATAAATACCTGTCATCCTCAGTAGAAGTAATAACACGTGTTGCGTATTGTGTGAAAAGACAAATAAACTGTACGTCCTACTCAACAGTAAAATGATCCATATAAATGCTTAAGGGATTTAACAATCTAGTGCACACCAGAAGTGTATCCACAACACTAACGCAATTCCCAACAGCATAACCCTGATGTACCTAAGTTTACATTTAATAACAGCCACTCATACAATTGCCAATGACATGCTGTATGCCAAAGAAACGGTAACAAAAATACAGAAAGTTGGAAGTTTAATGCTAAACTTGTAAACTCGTGTTTGAAAGTCTGAATTGTATCTAAGAAATGAATAAAACTTATTCTGGTATAGAAATAAGTAAATCTCAGTGCAGGCTGACAGAACTGTGTCCAAATTAAATTTTGAACGTAAGTATGTATGTGGAGGGAGCTGAAGCTACACGATGAGAAATCCAGACTGGTCGGTACAGAAAACAATTCGCCTGCAAGAAAGCAATCCTATTGCAGTGAAGTTAACATATATTATGAAACTGCAAAACAAAATGATTCAATTAAAATGTTGGCCCTGAATATTGCTAATGTTTATCTTTAGTCTTGCTGCATCAGAACCGTTATTGTAATACACGGCAGATGAACATAGAAATTAGTGCATCTCACTATATGATAAAACTGCTTGAAAATTTACAAGGTAGCGCTTTACTGAAAGCTTTCTCTAATATTAATCGTCAGAACGGGTACTAATATTTACACAGAAACATTCTGACAATGACTGTGATTTACAAGGGACGTGGGATTTGGCAATAAATTAAAGTAATTGGCATAACTGTGCTCACGGAACGCTCGTCTGCTATATAACCTCTCACTATTAGGATAATGATGACATTGTCACAGTTCTAATATCATTTACTGTACTTGCAATGTACAATGTAGGACGGTATCTTATAAGTTTCAATACAAATGCTTTTCAGTACACAACTCGCGATATGCAATTCGAGTATGCGAACAGAGTCATGAAAGTACATGAAAATGGGGAATTAATCTTAACGACTGACAAGACTCCGAGATGATTAAGCCGTAACAATACTACACTTTTCATAAAGTTCTCACACCAACAAAGGTGTGCAGAAATATGTCTTAATAACTCTCTTGCGTAAAATTGCTTTCCTTGACACTTGTTTCAACTATCATAGAAGTCCATGTGCTTCATTATAAAATTTCTACAGCAAGCTCTAACCATACACAATTTTCTAGTAACAAGAAACTACACAGTTACAAATAAAAAAGACAGGATTATCTTAAAAATTACCTTTTGTCATTATTGCATTCTTATCACATTTCCTCGAAAATGTTCCTCAAAATATGTTTTTACAAAACCCTTTTTAAATAGTGTTGCTTCCACTAACACCAGGCCAACTTCTATCCTTCTCGAACTAAGTACATAGCCATACTGTCCAATCCTCACTACTACTACTCTCTTCTAAAGAAGTAACATCTCTGACCAACATTTGTGGTCTCAGTAACAGCCTTACAAAGAATATGATTATATCGATACTACACAGGTTCAGTAAATTTATTAAATTCACAACTTCGTATACGTTTACGATGAAAACTTCATGAAAATAGCAATGCTAAATAAGACAGCTTACCTTTCACAGTATGCCAGAAATAAGGGCAACAAAGCAAGAAATTGTTTTGCGTCAAGGCGGACGGCGGACCCACAATCCCATCTTGTTATCTTCAATACTTTTTCTCGAATCTGGATTCTGCTGCTTATACAAATCATGCAGTGTGGCTAGCAGAGTGCAGCTGCTCACGGAATACGGAAACGCAGGACTTGCAGGCGTACCTTAAAATAGGGTGAAGAGAGTAGAAGTTCCCACGGAAGATGTACCATATCGCGTCAGGAGGATAATGAGAACATAATTCAAAGATTTGTTTGTGTAGATTGGCAGTGAACCAGTTTAACAGAGTATTTATAAATTTCTAAGTAGTGTACGCTGTCAATTGATGCTTTGTTTACTCTATGACAATCATCAGATGATGTGCTGAATTTACTTACTCCGAGCATTATATGTAAGTGCCAACATAATTTGCATTGTTTTAACTTAAGTACCTAGAAAGAAAATTTGGAATTCTGTTTAACCAGACGTTTGCCCTCAATGTATACTAATATTAGACTCGCGTTTCGGCTAGCTGAAAACATAGGGTTACGTTTTCGGTATTTGTGGAGTAAATAGAAATAGGAATCGACAGTGCTTCTTCAAACGAAGACCAAGAATTTGACGGAAATAAAGACACAGGACCCTGTTCTGAGCATAGGTTATGATTACAGTACATCGAGAAGTAAATAAAAAAAATGGCTCTGAGCACTATGGGACTCAACTGCTGGGGTCATTAGTCCCCTAGAACTAAGAACTAGTTAAACCTAACTAAACTAAGGACATCACAAACATCCATGCCCGAGGCAGGATTCGAACCTGCGACCGTAGCGGTCTTGCGGTTCCAGACTGCAGCGCCTTTAACCGCACGGCCACTTCGGCCGGCCTGGAGAAGTAAATAGTCATTTAGATTGTGTGCATGTAAAATTTGTTTTTTAGATGGCAGAGGTACGTTGGACTCTCTTCGCGAAAATCAAGGCCGGTTACAGACTTTGCTTTAAAAGATCACGACTCACTTTCTAGCCATTAGAAAGCTTTCAGTTACTTCTTGGTGTATGGGCGACTTGTAGATTCAAGAACATGATAGCTTTTAAAGATGATGTCAGTCACTTAACCTATTAACAAACAAACCCGCTTCATCTACATAGTTTTACAGTAAATTAAACAGAAATATAATACTTTTCATTTGGATAGGAGTTTAAATGATCAGAAGTCATGCATTATTCTTAGTTTTGTACTGAATTAAACCTTCTCTGAACCAGAGAGAGTTTGCTTCTTGTTATCCTAGAAGCAAAACAGATTTTTAAATGTCCCTGTTAGCCCAGTGGAGAAATAAATAGAAGTAATTAAACGATGAACACTGCTGCTTTTATTCAACCTTTTCCCCGGAATGAATAGAAACACATTTTCTTACTTTTTTTAATGATATAAATCATGAGATATGTCCGAAAGCCGGGTATAAGTTTAAAGTTAGGCACGAGACTCGTAGTCCCACATAATTTTTATTTTATTTTCTATTTTTAAAACTAGCTGAGTTGCCAGCGTCACTCGGATATGTATTTATTTCATTTCTAGTAGCCCATCTCCTCCTTCCCTCTTCGTTTGGTCTGTCTCCTTTGCCCCCCTCCATGTCCATCACGTTCTGCCCCTTCTGTGTGTCTACCTCCTCGAAACTCACACCATCCACTCCCACCCCTCTCTCTGTGTATCTGCTACTCTCTGTTCTCTCTGCTCTCTCTGTCCATCTCCTCTTTCCATTCTGTGTCCATCTTCTCTTCTCCCTCTCTCTGTGTCGTACAATGATATAATTTTGTAGGTTAGTTCAGCAGCAAATGTGGATACTTTTGCTAAATGTATTGCGAATGGAGTTAGTTCCAAAGAAGTTATGAACTTAAACGTCATGATGCCATATCTGATGCAACAATTTTACTGCATGAACAGCAGAAATGTAGTAAGTGATAAACGTTTATTGATTCCATCATTTTGTGGGGATTGTAAGCGAGAAAAGGTGTGTAAACGTTTGAAATTACGTGTAAAGTTCGTTGCAAGTGACTAAGCGCTCTCGTTTTCAAATATCGAGTAGCACGCATAGCAGCTATACGTTAATCAATGTGTATATCAGGCAACAAATAGAGTGCAAGTATGGTTCAAATGGCTCTGAGCACTATGGGACTCAACGTCTGAGGTCATCAGTTCCCTAGAACTTCGAACTACCTAAAAAAAACCACTCCGTGTACAGGCCACAAGTGGCCCATCGAGACCATCCGACCGCCGTGTCATCCTCAGAGGAGGATGCGGATAGGAGGGCTGTGGGGTCATCCCGGTCGTTATGATGATATTCTTGACCGAAGCCGCTACTATTCGGTCGAGTAGCTCCTCAATTGGCATCACGAGGCTGAGTGCACCACGAAAAATGGCAACAGCGCATGGCGGCCTGGATGGTCCCCCATCCACGCGCCGACCACGCCCGACAAACTTCGGTGATCTCACGGGAACCGGTGTAGCCACTGCGGCAAAGCCGTAGCCTTAGAACTACTTAAACCTAACTAACCTAAGGACATCACACACAGCCGGCCGCGGTGGCCAAGCGGTTCTAGGCGCTTCAGTCTGGAACCGCGCGACTACTACGGTCGTAGGTTCGAATCCTGCCTCGCGCATGGATGCGTGTGATGTCTTTAGGTTAGTTAGGTTTAAGTAGTTCTAAGTTGTAGGGGACTGATGACCTCAGATGTTAAGTCCCGTAGTCCTCAGAGCCATTTTTTGACATCACACACATCCATGCCCGAGGCAGGATTCGAACCTGCGAACGTAGCGGTCGAGCCGTTCCAGACGGTAGCGCCTAGAACCGCTCGGCCACGCCGGCCAGTAGTGCAAGTATGGATCAGACACATTGAAAAAGGTATAAGCAATGTATTCATTACTTTGAATCGTATAATGTGGCACGTAAGAGCAAAGAAATGGATTTTTACAAATGTCATAAAGTTCAAAAATCAGCTGTGCAGTGAATAAGTTCTGGCCTGAATTTGGGGCACTCTTGAAAATTTTACAGTTATACTTGGAAGGTAGTAGCTGAGGGACTGATTGGCACATCAGATGGCAAGCACAGGTGATGTTAATATTTAGCAAACGTTTCTGCAAGACAGGTTTACGACACCACTCACCGGCGAGAAGGCACCGCCCGGTGGGCGCTGTGTACGTGTGTGGATAATGAGGGCAGCAGAGGGCACTGGCAGGATGTGGTGCAGTTAAAACAGCGCCAAGTGGCCTGTGTGCAGCGACCGAACTGGGCTGAGGAGAGCTGACACTATACTTATTAAAGAGCACCCCACTTGTCTCCCCAAGAAGAAATGCATCTTAGGTGTACGGAAAGGATGTGTAAATAAGCGAGCTCGGTCCCTAAATTCAAGCAGTTGCGTCGCCATTCCGTCCACGTCTAGAGCTGGAGAGAATGAATATTGTTTAAGTTGCAGGCCAATCATGACGACCCTTTGGTAATGGCTATTGGCTGCCAAACGGACCATTGAAACTACCTCCAACCTCCGCTGCACAGATGCATCATAGCTGTGGGGGGGCACGCTGCACCTTGGATCTGCATCGGTGTTAGGAAGAAGAAGGCTACTGGGCTCCGCTCTCTGGGTGACTTGGTCCAGCGGACTGCAAGATGCAATCCGCAGGGGCGAGGCTGGGGCGCGAACTTGCAGCCACGTGTATGCAGAGCTACCTGCGGCCGCCGACAGAGCTGCCTTGGGCGGACGGCCGGAGCTGCTGAAGATCACTACAGCGACGGCGGACTGCTGTATTCCCTTCGGCGTTCTACATGGCATCCACCAGTTGCGCTTGAGGGAGCAGTCAGCCGTACCGCGAGCTATCGGCACAGCGAACACATGCAGCGCGCCACTTAGGCGTGGCCTGAGTAGGAACGCTGCGTCTGCAAGGGTGGGCGACCAGACACCGATGCAGCAGATCACAACATTGTCACTGGTGCTGACTCACGCATGCGTTCACACTGCAAGGTGCCTTCACCTTGACCAGCAAAAGGCCGGCTGTGTACTATCGATGCAATGAAGTCAGTGACAAACTTGCTGGTGTTTCTCAGCTTGCTTCAACGTGAGTCACCCTTCTCTCCCAGATCATACCTCTCAGTCGTTTTGACATATTACACCCTCTGAGCTCGAAGAAACTGTAACAAGTGAAAGACTAAATACCCTTTCCAGTGAGTTCCTAATTCACCTACTACACACTTTATGATATAGCCTGTGATATTCCACAGGGTTTAAGCTGAGTCTTTATCAAACCTCATCGATATCGCTTCAGCATGTTAGTAATAAGAAATTCTAACGTCATGCACGATGCGACAGTTTCTCACACATCTCAGTGTTTATGACGTCTTATATCCTGAACTATGTATCGTAAAGTGATATAATCTTGCATATGCATTCATTTGGACAACGTCTGCTAAATGCGCCAAGAATGCAGATTGTAGGGGGTGGCAGCGAAAAATGTTTCGTAAAGGTTTGAAATTATATGTAGAGTTTCTTTTAAGTCACTAAATGTTCTCGTTCTCAAATACTGGGTGAATAAAATCTGGATATTCACGTCTATAGGTGTACACTTCTTTTACACAGCCATTCCAACCTCTTTGATAGGTAGTTGGGATTCTTTCCAGACAGCAAATGATGTAAATGCGACGTTTGGGTGAAATCGGTCCATTTGTTTCAGTAGAGACGTAGAACAAACATACAAACATTTTTTATAAAGGATATGGATATCAGTCCTTTTCGTGGTCCGATTTTGATTAAATATAGCCTCCAATTCTGTCAGAGACAGCTAAGGACTTGAAAGAGCAGTTTAACGGAATGGAAAGTGTCTTGAAAGAACGATATAAGATGAAAATCAGCAAAAGCAAAACGAGGATAACGGAATGTAGTCGAATTAGGTCGGGTGATGCTGGGGGAATCAGATTAGGAAATGAGATACTTCAAGTAGTAAAGGAGTTTTGCTATTTGGGGAGCATAATAACTGTTGATGGTCGAAGTAGAGAGGATATGAAATGTAGTCTGGAAATGGCAAAGAATGCGTTTCTGAAGAAGAGAAATTTGTTAACATCGAGTCTAGATTTAAGTGTCAGTAAGTCGTTTCTGAAAGTATTTGTTTGGAGTGTAGCCATGTATGGAAGTGAAACATGGACGATAAATAGTTTGGACAAGAAGAGACTAGAAACTTCCGAAATGTGATGCTACAGAAGAATGCTGAAGATTAGATGGGAAGATCACATAACTAATGAGAAGGTACTGAATAGGATTCGGGAGAAGAGGAGTTTGTGGCACAACTTGACTAGAAGAAGGGGTCGGTTGGTAGGACATGTTCTGAGGCATCAAGGGATCACAAATTTAGCATTGGAGGGCAGCGTGGAGGGTAGAAATCGTAGAGGGAGACCAAGAGATGGAATACACTAAGTATATTCAGAAGGACCTAGGCTGCAGTACATACTGGGAGATGAAGCAGCTTGCACAGGATAGAGCAGCATGGAGAGCTGCATCAAACCAGTCTCAGGACTGAAGGCCACAGCAACAACATAGCCTGTACGGTACCCAAACCTAGACTCAAGTTACCTACAAAACCCCACGAAAATTCGAGCAGTTGTTTCGTAGATCAGCGTTTTTTTTTTTTTTTTCAAGGAGACAGACAAGAAAAATTTAATGAAACTTCAAATTACGGTGTATTTGTTTTTCTTGCCCAGGTCTGATGAAATAAAGCCTATACGTTGCCCTAAGCTAGGCTGATGTTACCTGTTAAAACCCCTAAAAATCCGTCAAGTAGTTTTGGTGTTTAACGCATACAAAAATAAACAGATGGACACAGCGGTTTCAAGTTTTAATTTTATTGTCGAGTAGATTTTTTTTCTTTTAAGGGTGAAAACTTCCTATTCAACCCATTTTACAGTAGGCTGAATTACGATATGTTTGGTGTTTTTTTTTTTTTTTACAATGGTCGACTACGTGCATTAGTTGTTTCTTGCGATATTGCCACGAATACTGTTATTGCAACAGGTGCACCGGGACCGCGACATCTGGCTGCACTTCGACAAGGTGAAGTTCGCGTCGCGCTCGTGCGAAGACGGCCACCTGCAGCTGTTCCTGCCGGGCAAGACTGAGCCCTTCCTGTCGGTGTGCGGCAGCAACGTGAGCGTGCTCAAAGAGGTGCCCATAATCCCGGAGGCGGACATAATGGCTGCGGCGACGGAGGCGGCGGAGGCGGCCGGAGCGCCGGCGCCCGGGGCGGGAGCGGGGGCGGGGGCGGGGGCGGGGGCCGGCGGCCACCTGCCCGCGGTGCGCATCGAGTTCGCGGGCAGCGTGTGGCCGGCGCGCACCGCCTTCAAGATTGCGTGGACCGAGCTGTTCCACCTGCCGCGCAACCCAGACGGCTCGGTGGCGCAGGCTGGCCTGGCGGCCGGCGACTGCGCCTACCTGTGCCCCGGTGACGCCGGCTTCTGCGTGCCGTCCAGGCTCGTCTGCAACGGCGTCGTCAACTGCCCCAACGTGACCGGCGCGTTGGGGCCGCACGACGAGAACCCCGAGCTGTGCAAGCTGCGCGGCGCCGAGCAGGTGGGCTGGGCCGCCGTGGCCGTGGGCGCCGCCTGCGGGGCCGTGCTCGCCGTCTGCTGCGTCGCCGCCGTCTGCCACGTCTGCTGGTGGCGCAGCAGGCTCTCCGGCCACGTCGACCTGCCCTACCGCCTCTCCTAACTGACAGCGCCTGCCTCGCAGCCAGTGAAGTGCAGCCGCCAGAGGACCTCACAACAGCTACAAACGCACGCAAGAACACACACACTCATACACACAAACAACCACAATTACAAGTATTCGAAGAAAAACTTCACTGTATACAATGGGCTGTTTGTTGAACACAAGTTTTCTATAGCACTACTGGGCAGTTTTGAGTTTCAGCTCATTTCCAGGCCCACCGGTGGATTACATTATCCCATTTTAGGTCTTGATAAAGTAGTGGCTCTTAATTACTGGTGAGATGTTTAATCTCGTTATGAGATTTATTGATTGGCGACTCCATGGAGTGTTCTGTGCACCAAGACCAAATAGTGGATAGAATTTGAAGGATAATCAGCATTGGTCGTATTTTTTTTGTTTTATTATCCGCAAAATCGGTTTTCGGTCACTTAGTGACCATCCTTAGCGCTGTAATATACAATTAAAGTTGGTAGGCACACATATGTGATCGCTATAAGCTTGTTGATACCAGTGCCTACCAACTTTAATTGTATATTACAGCGCTGAGGATGGTCACCAAGTGACCGAAAACCGATTTAGCGGATAATAAAACAAAAAAATACGACCAATGCTGATTATCCTTCCAATTCTATGAGGTTTATTGTATTCACCTTATGTTTCTGGTGTCAAACATATACCGGGTGATCAAAAAGTCAGTATAAATTTGAAAACTGAATAAATCACGGAATAATGTAGATAGAGAGATACAAATTGACACACATGCTTGGAATGACAGGTGTTTTATTAGTACCAAAAAAATACAAAAGTTCAAAAAATGTCCGACAGATGGCGCTTCATCTGATCAGAATAGCAATAAATAGCATAACGAAGTAAGACAAAGCAAAGAAGATGTTCTTTACAGGAAATGCTCAATATGTCCACCATCATTCCTCAACAATAGCTGTAGTCGTGGAGTAATGTTGTGAACAGCACTGTAAAGCATGTTCGCAGTTATGGTGAGGCACTGGCGTCGGATGTTGTCTTTCAGCATCCATATAGATGTCGGTCGATCACGATACACTTGCAACTTCAGGTATCCCCAAAGCCAATAATCGCACGGACTGAGGTCTGAGGACCTGGGAGGCCAAGCACGACGAAAGTGGCAGCTGAGCACACGATTATCACCAAACGAGGCGCGCAAGAGGTCTTTCAATCGTCTAGCAATATGAGGTGGAGCGCCATCCTGCATTTTGATTCTAATAAAACCCATTGTTATTCCAAGCATTTGTGTCAATTTTTACCTCTCTATCTACATTATTCCGTGATTTATGAAGTTTTGAAGTTTATTCTGACTTTTTGATCACCCGGTATATTTGATAGGAAGAGAACCCCATAACACCGAAATGAGGTGGCTTGCTTGAATTCAACTACGACAGGGCCTCGTCATAGGGCCAAATGGGATTGGCAGCGACTACAGCAGAATAAGGACAACACAGGTTAACAAAAAGTAACAATAATTTATTTATAGAAACCTGTTTTATTTGGTCAGGTTACCTTCCATTCAGAAGGCTGTAGCACTCAGCGACTGTTATATTGAAATGTAAATAATAAATTTCAGCTGTCAGTTGTCCTCTTAAAATTTTATTGGCAGATCTAGATTTAAGCTAGAAACTAGACATGCTCAATGCACTATCATTTTTGATCAATGCATGTATTCAATGAACTGTGGATGAATCCCGACGAACAGGCATTACATGCATTGATAAAAATGATAGTGCATTGAGAATGGCTAGTTTCTAGCTGATATCTAGATTTGCCAATAAAATTTAAAAAGGACGACTGATAGCTGAAATCTATTACTAACAATTCCTTTTTTTATTTATTCTTATTGTGACTAGATGAGACTACAATAATCTGGCCACAGCTCTGGGTTTTTTGAGTGCTGTGTGAAGGATGCGGTTCATTTTTAATCACAACAAATGAAATGTTAGTTCACTTTACAACTTGAACGAGTTAAAGATTTACTTAACTTTGCCACACTTCTTTGCCACAGGGGTACTGAACAATTTAGAGCTGTTATGCGCTAGCATATGTGGCGTCCCCGCCTTCGAACAGCGTGTTGATATTGTCGACGCCGTAGAGCTGGTACTGCCTCAGCTCTCGCAGTGGAGTTAAGACATGATGCGCGATGACGTAGGTCTCCGTTGGTGAACGGGAGACAGAAATGCAAACTCGTACGATGGATGCTGCTTCTGATTTAAGATTGAATGATTCATTGCCTGGATATGCAGTAGTTGTTAAATTTCATCTCATCCGCATCGTACACACCACCAATTGCGAGGAAACATTGTAATTGTTAGTCTTCTCGTACGTTGTTGGCTCGTTGCTATGGAGCTGTTGAACCTGTATGAAGCGAGATCCACAGATACCCTTTGATCACGTCTGAGTGAATCTATGCCGTAATGTTAAAAAAATGTTCAAAAGTTCTCTTGTCAATTAATGAAGTAGGTGATTTCGTAGACTTTCCCGGCGTAATAACTTTTGATATTCTTCACGGGTTTGCAGCCGGATCATGTCGTCGTCCTGACAATATTTCGGCAGCCCAGCTGGCCGCCATCTTCAGGTGAGTTAATGCTAGTGCACTGCCTCATCGGAACTGAATTCCAGCCACAACGACGGAAACCTTTATACACCATGAAGAGAGCACCGCGCGTGCGGGAGATGATGGGCAGCGCCTCCAGGCGGCAAGTAGACACGCAGCGCGCCGGTCGGAGAAGACGGCAGAAACGATAAATCGCAACAGCACTAGTTGGAAGATCATTGGATAATCTAAGTAACTTCTCCCTGACATCAGTCTTTAAGGGTGCAGTTCGTCCCCATAGAGAAT
The DNA here is from genome assembly GCF_021461385.2 of Schistocerca piceifrons. NCBI lineage: Eukaryota > Metazoa > Arthropoda > Insecta > Orthoptera > Acrididae > Schistocerca > Schistocerca piceifrons. The sequence goes on from NC_060139.1 coordinate 408,811,221, forward strand.
TTCTTTCTTCCCTCACCCGCAGCTACAATTCTTGGAATCGGTGATGGTGCTATTCCTGTGAAGCGGTAAAGTCATTCCACTGGAATAGATCTTAGGCTACCTGTTACGATTCTGCAGGTGTCATTGACAGCTATGACCACCTGTTTGGCATGCGTAGAATTTTTCCCAGAGGTGTACGCATATTCTGCTCGCAGAATAGCGTAGTGACACTCCAGACGTTCGTAGATTTTCAGGTCGGCACGGCACTATGATCAGATCAGTTTCCGTAAATTGTTTCCGGCCGAAAGTATTGACTTGCAGCTATAGAAACATTACAAATAACTCACTGAAATATGAAAATGGTGCGTGGTAATATTTCAGTGTTCGTTTGCGCTGATGTATTTGTTACTGTGGTTCATCCCAGAACTCAGTGAATTATAATAACGATCACTTGTACAATGTCCAGTTGTCTCTTCTCGCCGGCAACTGTAGGTCCGGTCCTAATGCTGTATTCAGGCACTGTTCATACTGTGCTAATACTGTCTTGAATAGAGCAATGAGTCAGCTTATATTCGTGTTTCGCTGTTGGTTGTGCACTTGGGAACTATTTGTATAATGTAACGCGGAAGCTCGAAGTATTACTTGACCGCAGGCACCTTCTCTGGAATCTAACCTCAACTCGGTTGCACCTGAGTGTTAGACAGCTCGGCGCTCTACTGTGTGGTTGTAATCCGAATCTTTTTGAGGAAACAGTGAGAGCCCCAGTCATACGATGCGTTTCAATATCAGGCTCTGACCTACCGGTAAAATACACAAGACTATGTTACAAAGGTCGCACAACACAAATGATCGTATTTTAATGAAATTTTGTGTAAGTTATTACGATATCCGCTCCAGAAACATGAACCTGAAACAGAGGTAAGTGATTTGAAGCAAGCGGCCATGGCCATTCGATAAAGAGGTAATGTTGTGATCAAAATATTGTATGCAGTAAAGAAGGAAGGAATAAAACAAGTAAGCAGAGGTGATGTCACAAATACCAACAATAAAAAACGCCTGACCTTATCCTGCAACTGATATTTGCTACAAAATCGAAGAATCCTCACGTCAAACGAATGTAAACATAGTTTTTTTCGAAAAAATAACATAAAAAATTCGGGTTCCACTATGAAGACTGTAACAGCAGGAACAAATTTCGGCATTCATGCGTGTAAAGTGCGTTTCACATCTACATTTTAAAAATTAGGGGACAGTTTCTTCATACCGAAACGAGAAAAAAAGTGTAGTAACATGGCCACTAAAGTACGTACCGTAAGAGCTATGAGCTCTTGTACATCCTCGAGGCTGTGAAACATCTCTTCTGCTACAAACTTTCCAAAATTTTGGAGGATCTTGTATGGCCCAAAAGAAGAAAATAATGTATAAACATGGGATCTAAAGTGCATACCTTAAGAGCTATCATCACTTTCTCGGTAGAAAAGATGTATTTTACAGTAGCCAACAGGAGCAAGTGCTTACCGCTATCAACGTATGCACTTTAGTCTCCATGTATACTGGTCAATTTTTCTTTTTGTGGTCCATACAATCTCCTCCCAAAATATGGAAAGCAATGAGCTACACTAGAAGAGATGTGTTTCACAGCATCAAGGATAAACAAGTACTCATAGCTCCATGTTTAATGGACGTTTCTTTCTTGTTTTGGTGTAAAGTACCCTCACTAAATTTTGAGGACGTCATCTTGTATAGGATGAAGTACAGTTGTGAACAGTACACAGGGCAAAGGCAGAGGGGTTTCGACACTCGATTCAGGAAGAACACATACTCTCTGAACGAAAACGAGTTTGGAAATGCCTATTTTAATATTTATGAAGAGAAAGTGTGTAGTGGGATAGCTGGTGCATGTGTGCTTGTGCCTGAAATACGTGAATGGGCCCTCGTGCGTGGTACTCTGCCCGAAGAGCTGTTAGCAGACGACTGTTCGGATTGCAGCCTAACAGAAAACAACGACTGTAATAGGAAGCGCGCCATTACGGAGACAGACCTGTAGCAAAGCCATGAATACGTACGCCGTCCGCCATTCAAAATACGTATAGTTGTGATACTTTATAATGTTTTTACTTCTGACACACCACTAATTTTAACAAATGTTTCAAAGAACGGTATTCATAACCAACACGTAATTGGTATTAATTCAATTTGGGAATGTGTTTTTCATTCATATGTGACGAATGTATCAGACTCAAAGTGATAGGAGTTGCCTTGTGGGCCCTATGACGAACTTATATTCTGCGTGACTGCTTTTTAGCCCTATGACGTACCGTGTAAACTTTTCTAGTAATTTGGATGGGTTTTTCTAGCAAACTGGTAGGTTCTGGTACTTTTAATGTTTGATAGTACAGTATGATAGCAGCACTGTACGTCGCGGAATAGGTGTCGATTAGTTATTTTACTTTTATCTACATACGTGAGGATGGGTCTTGCGAACCAAAACGAGTTATTTAAAAAAATGAAAAGAAATCGAAACGGACCATAAAAAATCCTTTTACATGGATTAATAATGGACAGTCGATGATTTTACTTTTAATGTTTCTCAAAGTATTAACGTTTATTAAATATTCCAGAATATTTTACCCGCAGATGAAATCATGTTCTCTAAAGGCACCACGTGACTTGTGATCGTATTACGAATGTTACGTGGCTCATCAAATTTTAATATTTTAGAAGCGGATGTGAAAAAATTCTCCTAGTAGTTATATGTCGAATATCACATTGTACATTTACACATGGCGTGGGATTTACAGTCTGTTCAAATGTGTTGCAGTAGTCCTTGAAGGGACGGTTGTAGTTCTCCGGCTAACACTCACAGTCTGCAAATCTTAGGATACCGTAACCATGCAGTTACAAATGGCATTGTTACGCACTAAATATTCTTGTGATAAAGTCCCCCGACTTAGATGTGGCTGTAAGTGACTTTCCAGTATCACTCTAAGTCGGGGCAATGACTCTCATTACACGAGTACAAGGTAACTACTGTGTCTTCCATTTCACTGCAACAATAAAAACGAAATTTAGTTTTCATTCCTCTGTTCCCTACGAAATTCTCCTCTATTACAATTTAAACATTTATATCAACTTTTTATTTGTGTACATGTCACAATATTCTTTACTTAAATTATTCTGAAGCAGATTCAAGCCACTAAGTTGACGACAAAAAACATAAATCCTCTAGACTGTGTATTTCTGTTAAACGTTTCCAAGGTATCATTCCATTTTCATTGGGAGCAGCTAATTTATGAGATGTCTCCAAGGTCGTCTGTTATATGGTTTTAGAGCTATGATGTCCTATAACGTAAAAGAAAAGGTAACAAAGAACGGGAATGAACGAGAAAGAAATTATTATTCACAAGGCAAAACATCATAATAATTGTAACATTAATGTGCTTACTGTGAAATAGTGCCAATAATATTCTGCATTTAACACAAACATAAGCTGACCAATCTCTTTAAATCATATGTTCAGCTTTCATCGGCACAAGCTCAAATTTCATTAAGAGAAATCGGGGAGTAGTGTACTATTTACACCGGAATATCGAACAGTATGACCTTTTAGAGTCTTGAAACGTGAAAATACAGCCAAAAGAGACGTCACAGGACAAGTACACGCAATATTAATTGGCAGCTCCAGAAACAGCAAAGCATGGATAATTAGACTCTGATAAAATACGTTTTGAATCATCGTCGTCCTTGAGAGCAGAATCGTCATCTTTGAAACCAGTCGCGGTTGTCAGCGACTGTTCCAAAGCGTACGCACCACTCGAATATTTTCAGTTTCTTCGTCCGTTAAGTTATTGTTATCACGAATGCAGATGTTTGAGAGATTCAGAATAAAGAAGACTGATCCAAGTTTCGTTTAAATAAATCTCTTCCTGTTAGGATCTCTAAGAGTAACTTTTCAGTAGTAATCTTAATCCTGCATTTATGTTTTGTCGATCACAAATGAGTGAAAAAGGATCTCCATTTTTCCAGGAAATTTTTGTTCAGAGTCCCGGAGTAGCTGCTGGGATGTAGTAAATGAGATGATTAATAGAGGGGCTATGTTGCCAGCAAACGTGCTGAAACTTCCAAACATATTAGAACGATGTTCTTGACAGATGTCTCTGTTTCTCATAAGCAGCTATAAGTTCAGTCAGGCAACGTATAAGCTGCCATTAACTCACTTTTACTTCTGCCAGATTCACGAAGACCATTACAAATTACAAAATACAAGATTCATTGTGAATCCCAGTTACTTGCTCAAGTATACTTCCCCGCATCATATCAGCATTATATTAATTCAGAACAATACCACAGCTTCACCTAAAGCACAACCAATTTCAATTGCAGTTATTACACAGTTAATAGTTTTTCCACGCTACTAATTGAGGCATAATTACTACCGCAGAGTGGCCTTTATTTAATTCACAAGTTAATTAGCAGCTAGTTTTATCGAATCGACAATGATGCCACTCGAAGCTATGTATTTCTGCTAGGAGTAATCATAATTTTATAGCACATATGCACTGAAATAAAAAGATAAAGAATCTCACATTTTAGAATAGTTAATATGGTTTGTCTTTGATCTTATCTGTTACAAATCTATTAAAGTACCTTACAATTTATGACAATTCTTATGTTCGATGTTAATGTCCATTTGTAAATAGAGAGAAACTAAAATTATGTGAGTTACTAGCCCATTTACATATATTATATTCTTAACTCATCAGAAGCATCGTTCATCACCTTAAAAAAATTGAAATTAAAAGTTGCGTGAGTGATAGATATAATTTATGAGAACTGGTTAGCTACTCGCTATAGAGAAATTTTATATTTTTGACATGCTGAGTGTCTGTTAATTCGCCCGAGATCGGAAAACTTTTGAAAGATATTCCACACCTCACGGTTTTAATACTTTCTTGCGACTTTGAGTATTGTACCATAACAGCTACTGGCCATCGTCGTGTCAAACGGCAGAAAATTGCAGCCGTAACATTTATATCACTTCCACCTGAGTACACATAGCAATAACCTCGCTCAAACGCTACGCATCCACAACAGACTATGAGTAATGGTGCTCTGCAGCTATTACCATACCGACAAAATTGGTAATTTCATTGCACAGTTCCCGCAGAAACATTTTTTGAGGCAGTACTCATGACCATTACCTCATTCTTTCACATTTTCACTGTCTCTAAACACCCATAATCACCTAGGTTACGACAGTTTCAGCGAGGTTATCGTTGAGTGAACATTTACACTATATATATATATATATATATATATATATATATATATATATATATATATATATTTCCTGCCCGCAGAAGACAGGTGTCCAGGTTCGACTCTAGGTTTGCTAAAGAGCTATAATCCGGAAAACGGTCACGTGTGGCCACACTGTCCTTATGTCCTTATGCTGCGATCTAACAATGATATTTTCCTTTATAGATTAACGGTATCTTGAAACTTAACGTTTCAGTTAAAGTACTAAAGTGTACGGTATTAAAAAGAATAAAATATTTTCGTTAAGAATGTGACAGCCATCTATCAGATAATAATGTTTCCTAAGACGTTGAAGGACGTCAGTAACTTTGCAATTCGCAAAAAATATACTCTGCTGTGAGGGACACCAATAACTTTGTCAGTTTCTACCAAAATATTGTTTATCGCTTCGGTGGTGGATTACTCAGAGATTTCCTTTTTGAAGATGTGAGATTCGTGCATTTGTACAAAACTTGATACTTCCGTCGACTCAATACTTTTGCTGTTACCTTTATGGACTCTTAATTTAAACACTACTACAAGGTAATTATGCATCTTCGTAAACCAATGAAACTGAGCATTAATGTGAGTTATCGTTTAGTAATATTACTGTTTCTTTTCTTTATTATTGTCTAGTGAAACATTTAAAGGATTTTATGTACATTTATTAAATAGCTAATCGATTGCTTACACAAGGGATATTGTCTTTGACTATCGTGTTTATGTTCAAAATTTTGTAATTCAAGAGCCATCTGCCAATAATTCTTCTGGTAAAGGTTCTTGGTATGTGTCTTTAATATCACTAGAAGTGTACTTCACAATTCGAGAAATACTAATGTTAGTAACTTTCTAATTGTTATTGTCTGTTGTGTGCCATATTTTTATCAATAATTGTAAAAAACATATGAGGTATTTTAATATATACTCCAATCCTTAAAGAAAAGTATTTTCTTGTTGTGAACATATTTTCATATTCACTGTATTAAAAATTTAAATTGCCTTGTCAAGACGAAAAATAAATCAAATACTCAAATGAATTGTTAATTACAGAGGATTTACTGAAATCTTGTTTTCTTTTAAAATAAACGTCATTAGTTTTCTTTTTTTAACATGTATTAAGTATGCTTGCGTTTGTTATGCCCTTTTTAGGACGGTGGCCGTGGTTATTCCTGTGTGACAGTGATCTTTCTTGGGTTTGTATATAAAAACTCATCTGATGTTTATACTATGGAGATATCTGCAGTACACTGTTCCAAAACCGAAGACAAAATTACACTTGCTCTTTGTAGCTCAACTTTGTTCAAGCTTTGTAGTACACGTGATAAAGTTACCATTTGCTACGTTTTGGATGTTTCTGTCAACAAGGCATTTCTTTTAACCGGATATCTACGAAAAAATGTTACAATCGCCACGTAGGTTTGCTTTAGTTCTGACATTACTAATTTTAACGAAGACCTAGTCGTCTAATACATATGCACGGTTGCGTCCTGTTGTCGCTCGCGTATCTGCCAATACTACCTTTGTCACTCCGATCTGGTTCACAATGTCAGTTACATAAGGAAAACAAAACTCTTTAAGACAGTATCGATAGAGCAATGGACAAGTTCTACCCTATCGGGCAGACGCATACTGCGGGCATAACTCCTGAATTCGAGGTCAATTCCATCAGGTCATCGTGGCGTATACTTTACACCTCCCTCGTTGTTGGTAGAAAAATGTATCCATAATAAACCGTGTTTTAACGTCGAGCACAAATTACTGATTATCTTCACACCCAAAGTAACACCCTAGGGACGCTAAGATCTACAGTCAGCTACATATCAAACGACTTTGTGTTTACTTTTCCTTGAAACAGTAATGGAGAAGCTGTAATTTAGTCCATATATTAAATCACTGAAGCAGAACCCGTTTCTAGGTTCGTCATTATGGTGACCAGTTGGAAGGGACGGATTGCTTGTTCAAAGCTATTAGTCCAGATCGACCTCGAAATTCTAAGGAACGAGAAGAGAGCCTTTTACAAGCTTTTGAGCGAATCACAACAAAACGTATTGACTTTTGCCGTTCTTATCTTGAAAGACGACATGTTCATCCTTATTAATTTCAACAATGAAAAAAAATTTCTAGTTAGCGGTAAAGTTAACCGGATAACACGCTCACATGGAGACTCTAGAACCCAAAAAAGTCGTTGAGCACGAAAGTGAACGTGTAAGGTGGTATTTCTTATTCTTTAAGAATTTCATATTCCCACAGGCCACGTGTTGTGGCGCGAGCTGTTTCGCGTAGTTGTCTGCTGACAGTCACTAGCTTAAACTAAGCCAACAGCAATTCTTTGTTATTTAGTATTCATCGTTTCTGGGGGCTACTAAATTACATCACGTCTATAATGTTTGGAAGTTCAGGAGTATTCGATACTCAGTAACACTAGCATTCTGGAACATTTGATATTTGCAGCTCTGCTTTCAGTCCAGGAGGCCAGTTCTGTTCTGGCTATATGTTGGTGTTTGTATTAAATGTGTCTCACTCGTAAGCGTTGGACCATGCCTTGGTTCTGGACTTGATTGTGGTTTCAGCGTGACATTCTTTGGTGGAGACGTCGATAACTTCGAAACTTGTATATCACTGTGGCTATAATTATTTTTATTCGTTTGTCTCATTGTTTGTGGTTCATGGTGTGGGTTCCTGTAGTCATGTCCTAGTTCATGAATCACGGGCAACGTATGAGTGGCCAAGTAAGTGGTCCCGACAGTCGGCATACCAGTTACTTTGGAATAAGGCTGGGCATCTCGGACATATTCTGAATCGTGGTCACCTTTGTGCTCATACGGCAAAGACTACCTAATCCACCGGTTAGTCCCTCAGCCGTTAGGGGTAAAACCCAATGGGACTCGGGGCAAGTAAGGCTAGCAACCTGCTTCCCTGATACTTTAAATATGATGCTGGCAACAATAGCAAAATGCCTCGGACCTTTGGAGGTGACGGAGTCCCACCTCCAACTGACAAACCAGGGACTCGTAAGATACGACTTGGCAAACAAATGGTAATGAGATGGGGAGCTATTAATATCAATGGAGGCTACTCTGGGAAGAAGGTAGAGCTGGCAGAGGCTGCAAGTAAGATGGGGCTGGACGTTTTAGCTGTTAGTGACATTCGGGTAAGGGGTGAGAAAGAAGAGGAAGTGGGAGAATACAAGGTCTACCTGTCAGGAGTCAAAGTAGGAATAGCACAATGGGGTGTAGGGCTTTACATCAGGAAAGAAATGGAACCCAGCGTAGTTGCAATAAGTTATGTAAACGAACGACTGATGTGGATAGATTTGACAGTGTCTAGCAAGAAAATTAGGATTGTGTCAGTATATTCGCATTGTGAAGGGACAGATCAAGATAAGATGGATAGTTTTTATTAGGCACCCAATGATGTAGTTGTTAGAGTAAAGGACAAGGACAGTGTTCTGCTCATGGGTGATTTAAACGCCAGGATTGAAAATCGAACAGAAGGGTATGAAAAGGTTATGGGTAAATTTGGAGAGGATATGGAGGCCAACAGGAACGGGAAACAACTCTTGGATTTCCGTGCCAGTATGGGCTTAGTAATCACAAACTCCTTTTTTAAACACAAGAACATTCACCGGTATCCTTGGGAAGGCAGGGAAACCAGATCTGTCATTGACTATATAATAACAGATCATGAATTCAGGTAGGCTGTGAGTCACACGCGTATATTCAGGGGATTCTTTGATGACATTGACCATTATTATTTAATCTGCAGTGAAATTGGGATTGCGAGGCCGAAAGTGCAGGAGGTCAGGTCCATATGTAGGAGGATAAGAGTGGAGAAACTTCAGGATAAAGAAATCAGCCACAAGTACATAACAGCGATCTCAGAAAGGTACCAGTTAGTTGAATGTAGTCAGTTACAGTCATTGGAAAAGGAATGGACAAGGTACAGGGACACAGTACTAGAAGTGGCTAAAGAATGTCTTGGAACAGTAGTGTGTAAAAGTAGGATGAAGCAAACAGCTTGGTAGAATGACACAGTCAAGGCAGCCTGTAAAAGGAAAAAGAAGGCGTATCAAAAATGGCTACATACTAGAACCCAGGTAGACAGAGAAAGTTATGTTGAAGAAAGAAACAAAGCCAAACAGATAACTGCAGCATCCAAGAAGAAATCTTGGGAAGACTTTGGAAACAGGTTGGAGACTATGGGTCAAGCTGCTGGAAAACCATTCTGGAGTGTAATTAGCTGTCTTCGAAAGGGAGGTAAGAAGGAAATGACAAGTATTTTGGACAGGTCAGGAAAACTGCTGGTGAATCCTGTGGATGCCTTGGGCAGATGGAGGGATTATTCTGAAGAGTAGCTCAATGTAGGTGAAAATGCGATCCGTAATGTTTCAGATTTCGAGGTAGAATGGGATAGGAACGATGATGGAAATGGGATCACATTTGAGGAAGTGGAGAAAATGATCAATAGATTGCAGTGCAATAAAGCAGCTGGGGTGGATGAAATTAAGTCGGAACTCATCAAATACAGTGAAATGTCAGGTCTTAAATGGCTACACAGGATAATTGAAATGGCCTGGGAGTCGGGACAGGTTCCATCAGATTGGAAAAAAGCAGTAATCACACCAATCTTTAAACATGGAAGCAGGAAAGATTGTAACAACTACAGAGGTATCTCTAATCAGCGTTGTGGGTAAAATCTTCTCAGGTATTGTTGAAAGGAAAGGGCGAATATTAGTTGAGGACCAATTGGATGAAAATCAGTGTGTGTTTAGGCCTCTTAGAGGTTGTCAGGACCAGATCTTTAGCTTACGGCAAATAATGGGGAAGTGTTATGAGTGGAACAGGAAATTGTATCTATGCTTTATAGATCTAGAAAAGGCATATGACCAGGTTCCTAGGAGGAAGTTATTGTCTGTTCTACAAGATTATGCAATAGGAGGCAAACTTTTGCAAGCAATTAAAGGTCTTTACACGGATAGTCAGGGAGCAGTTAGAGTTGACGGTAAATTGAGTTCATGGTTCAGAGTAGTTTCAGGGGTAAGACAAGGCTGCAACCTGTCTCCACTGTTGTCCATATTATTTATGGATCATATGTTGAAAACAATAGACTGGCTGGTTGAGATTAAGATATGTGAACACAAAATAAGCAGTCTTACATATGCGGATGACTTAGTTGTGACGGCAGATTCGATTGAAAGTTTGCAAAGTAATATTTCAGAGCTAGATCAGAAATGTAAGGACTATGGTATGAAGATTAGCAGCTCCAAAACGAAAGTAATGTCAGTGGGAAAGAAATATAAACGGATTGAGTGCCAAATAGGAGGAACAAAGTTAGAACATGTGGACTGTTTCAGGTACTTAGGATGCATATTCTCACAGGATGCCAACATAGTGAAAGAACTGGAAGCGAGGTGTAGCAAAGCTAATGCAGTGAGCGCTCAGCTACGATCTACTCTCTTCTGCAAGAAGGAAGTCAGTACCAAGACTAAGTTATCTGTGCACCGTTCAATCTTCCGACCAACTTTGTTGCATGGGAGCGAAAGCTGGGTGGATTCAGGTTACCTTATCAACAAGGTTGAGGTTACGGATATGAAAGTAGCTAGGATGATTGCAGGTACTAGTAATTGGAACAATGGCAGGAGGGTGTCCACAATGAGGAAATGAAAGAAAAACTGGGAATGAACTCTATAGATGTAGCAGTCAGGGCGAACGGTCTTAGATGGTGGGGTCATGTTACACGCATGGGAGAAGCAAGGTTACCCAAGAGACTCATGGATTCAGCAATAGAGGGTAGAAGGAGTCGGGGCAGACCGAGGAGGTGGTTCCTGGATTTGGTTAAGAATGATTTTGAAGTAATAGGTTTAACATCAGAAGAGGCACCAATGTTAGCACTGAATTGAGGATCATGGAGGAATTGTATAAGGGGGGCTATGCTCCAGACTAAACGATGAAAGGCATAATCAGTCTTAAATGATGATAATGATGATGGTTTGTCTCATTAGACTCAGGTACCATTGGCTAGGTCTCTCTACCGGTCCGTTACAATTTATCGATAAATACGAACACGGACAGTAAAACACGAAGAATAATTACTAGTGCAGCGACAACGGCGCTTGCCTACACTGACCGCTACCGCCATGTACAAGAGCTGCTCAGTAGCTGTTGGATTGCTGGTTTTTCTTCGTGGTTTACTGCACCCGTAAATTTTTTCAGTCGTCAGACTCCTAACTCATTTGATGCGGCCTGCCAGGAATTCCTCTCCTGTGCTAACCTCTCCATTTCAGAGTAGCATTTGGAACCGACGTCCTCAATTATTTGGTGGATGAATTTCAATTCTGATTTTTGTTTTCCTCTTATTAATACATGTCGATATAAGGAATAATGCACTTCAGTAATTGGGGGTACTGAAGTCCTTAGAAGTTCAGTCCCTTTAAACAGCAACTAATTTGGGACCGCTCCATCCAACGGACCATAAACTTCCCCTTTAAAAATCATTTTCTTTGTAATGGGCAGAGAATTTTTTTTTTCGACACTGGACATCGTATGAAAGAGATGATTAGCAGTTTTTATTTGGAGTGACTCCAGCTACACGCTGCTAACACGAAACTCCAAATATCTGTCGAAACACCAAAGAAAATGCACCTGACGATCCGTATGATTACTGAAATGATAACTACAGTAAACTAACGATTGTTAATCTTGCCGTTGAAACTTCCCTCAAAGAGTCATCGAAAGACCAGTGGTTGATCGTTTATTAAAAAATTTCCTCATAAACATCAGATAAGTCTTGTATTGGAATGCAAGTCAGTTAGACTCGGCTACTTTCGGTGCATGTAGTGCTTATATAATAACGCGTACAGCTGCACTGCGCATATTCATATACGGTAACTTATTAATGAGGATGTAACCTGGGTGGAAATTATGAGGAAACTGTGAAAGCTAACTACTGTTGTCTTTTCATTAATTTAACAAATCAACCACAGTCAGAGATATTTTCAACGTTTACAGTCATTTATCCGGCAAGCATGTGAAAACATGCTTTCGACCATTATTTATTCAAAATCACAGCGGAAAACAAACTCCAGAGTACCACAAGGAGGGAAGTGCAATTCGTAATGATCGCCTAGTTCTATAAACAAAGGTATGTCAGCTAGAAAGAGCATAGACTAGCAGTTTGTAATGAAATGGATACCTCCATAATGGAAATCTCAGTACCATGCACTACATGGAATTCGAAACAATTCCCAACAGTACTCAGGTATACAAACAACAATCACTGAATACAACCCGAGGTCTACAATAATGACATAAGCTGAAGAAATGGATTAAAATGTGTCCCAGGCCGTGTCACAGATTGTAATTCATTAATTCAGCTTCTAACGTTGTCTTAAATAAAGTTGATACCCCAAATGTTTCAAGGAATATTTAATTGTATCAGATCTATATGACCCGAGGCTTCAGATTTCGTGAAACCTTATCCGTAGCGAGTGCTGGATGCCCTGCTGAATTTACCACGTCTCCTGTATGGTTACTTACCTCAAAATGTTGAATGTCACGTAATATGTGATGACACTTTTAACGACAAGAAAAGTGCAAAATATTTGTGAGAAGCACCCCGTTTAAATAGGACATGGGATCATAGTATGGCCCTTTGCAGACTGTGGTATTACTAAAGAACAGAGGAAGCTTGGCAAAACATACGGATACCACATTTTGTAATTAATTGTTCTATTAGAAAACTCCTCTTTTGACAGATTAAGCAAGTGTACACAGAAGTTCACTCATCAACTACAAAATTCGCCCTATGTATATTAAAATAGGTAAGTTTACAAAATATATAAATTAATACTATCAGAGAGTCAGACTTATTTATTGCTGAATGAGTGGCGACGGTGTTCATCGATGTCAACCGAATGCATGGAAAGTTTTGATGAGGACTGGATCCAAAGTCTTCGAGAATTTTTTTAAAAATGAAGTAATTGCGCTTTAAACTGTTAAAATATTATTTACTGCCACTGCATTTTCGACACATGGCCATTTGACGCATTCTAAAAGGAGTTACCAAATAATATACCAGTAGTAGCTCTGGAATTTTCATATCTCAACCTTTATCATTAAGTGACTTTATTTCATGCCTGATTGCTTTCGGATTGCTTGGCAGTGATCATGTGTCGAAATTTCAACGCCAGTATTTTTAATATTCTAAAGCGGAATGCCTTCGTTTAAAAATACAAGGGTATCCCGACCACGTGGGCATATGGCTGAATCCAATCCAGAAAGAAACTAAATTCCATTTTGGGTCTTAATGCTGAAGAAATGTAAACGGTATACTGTATACAGTATATCTTCAACATCGGAAAAATAAGGTCATCTTACATTAATGCAATTGTTTGAACTTGGAATGCGTTTCGTAAGCCAAAAGATGGCTAGCCATTTCACCAACAGATCTACAGCAACATGAACCGAACACAGCACCGACGACCGGACGGCCGACCAGAACCAAGACAAAAGACAAGAGTAACAGAATCACACCACGCCGCAGTTCCACTGCAGGAAAAATGAATATTCGAGGCGAGCGTCTGGTCGCCGCAGTCAAAGAGTCTGCCATGAGGTATGTTAGGTATTCGGCTATCTGTGAGTCCAAAGAGTTACACAAGATAGTACAGCATCGGTGCTTGCGCATATACGTGGGTGCCTCTTTGGGTATGACAGGGTGGCGTCATGTTGTAGGGGGCCGGCTGTGTTTTCAATTTTGGTAGCATGGAGTGGTTTGATGGTAAACTAATGACCTTAACTGTATTTATGGCTAAAACCAAGGAAAAATATGATAGTAATACCCTTAATCATTCCTCTAATGCCTCTATTGATAATTCGTGCTCTATAAGTGCAATGGCCACACTGTGATTAATTACAGTAGGAGAAATTTCTGCCGGGAAAACAAGTAAAATAATTTCTTTAACATATCGCAACGGAAACGAGTAGCAAAATATGGCCTTATGGAGGGATATACGTTGTTTAGCAGTATATCATACATGTATATTTATTAATTTTATTGCCTGATGGTTCTGAATTTGACCTAGGGGCTTGAAACAAAAGACAGAATTCAAGCTTTTCGATTTATTAACAGTTGCTTTTACATGAAGTACATTTGAACTGCGTAGCAAGCAACGTTCTTAAACGCTATTATCCCTTACGAAATTAAGACTTGACAACTTCGAAGGTATTAGTTGCTGTTATTGAAGCAAGGGATCGAATATAATGGCCAACTAAAACAGAGTGGTGTAAGGAATTTAGCTTATGACGCTAGCGGCAAAGATTTCAGCAATTTGGGAAGACTGTGGTACGAAGAACTGTGGCTACGAACAGGCTCTGATCGCTACCCAACCAGCAGTACGCCAGTAAGGAACTGTATTTCGCCTCACCGTCATTGACGCGTGGTACAGCTGCACACAGCGTCCCCACCGGCCAACAGCACCTCCCACATGTCCACACTGTAGCTCGTCCCGCCTTCAGCTACCTCCTGTTCACTCCTCAATACCTCTAGTGGACTCATTTGTTGGGGAACATTCCGGCCAGTCACGGGTCTACCATACTTGGAGCAACGCGACGGCCCAGTCGGCTAACGTCCAAGAACACGCCCTACAGATCCGTTGCTCGCCCTTTTTAACTGATAGATTTCTCGTTAGGCCTCGAACTTTCAGCAGCCAATGGGAACTCTCACACATGAATTCGGCGGGAAAGATCGTTCCGCCTACGCGCTCCAGGTCACGTACGCCAAGACAGATAGAGCTGGGGTCTTCCGCCACTATGTCTCTCATTATTCTTCGATTCTCCCCCGTGCTGTTGTCCTGTGCTTTCCAACAATTTAGCCTTCTATTCCTAATTTCGGAGAGAGAAAAGAATTCGCTTTAGCCCTAGTCAGACTAACAGAATGGATATCATGCAAGACATTGTGTGTTCATGAAGTAGAGACTAAGAGACAGAAATAAATAAAACACGTCCCCCACAGAT
Source organism: Schistocerca piceifrons (assembly GCF_021461385.2). Classification (NCBI taxonomy): domain Eukaryota; kingdom Metazoa; phylum Arthropoda; class Insecta; order Orthoptera; family Acrididae; genus Schistocerca; species Schistocerca piceifrons. Next base: position 408,826,508 of record NC_060139.1, read on the forward strand.
CACTTCTTATACGGCAATAGTGTACAATGTTTGACTCACCTGGGCCACACTCCAAAAAGACCACTATTTTTCTGGCAGCCTATAATATACTCAATGCTAACAGTGTGTGTGTGTGTGTGTGTGTGTGTGTGTGTGTGTGTGTGTGCGTGTGCGTGTACGTGTGTGAGAAAGAGAGAGGGAGAGAGAGAGGGAGAGAGAGAGTCTGAAATTGCAAATTATCAATTTATCACTTACCGATCAACGATGGTCCTTCTTGGACGGCATTGATACTTGCTTTGGGGTGCATGCAGCCTGTGTGCCGTGCATTGGACACCCCCGTTACAGGCATTGATACGCGTACAATATTATAGAAGTGGGATGCCAAAATGATAAACTATCGTACCTAGTCGATAGGATATACTCCAATTGAAGATGTACTCAAATAAATGAATGTCTTTCAGTGTTAGTGAGTGAAAGAAATGAGTTGAGGTGAAAAGCAGAAGCACTTACCTGTGTGCCTCTGATTCGAAGAAAGTGGAGTGTAATGTCTTTCACTTCTACATAACAAGAGAGAGTCCACCAATTTATTAAATTCAGTACTCAACGCAGAAATGGAAAATGATCCATGATCACACTTAATATTTACCTAAAATATTTAAAAGGGAACGTTAAACAAAACACAAGAAGAAAAAGCAGTTGCTGCTAACGAGACACATTTGCCTAAAAGTTTTTACATAACGAAATGACAGGAAAAGAATTTCTGGAAATTGTAAAGACAGTTTATGGATGGATAGAAAAACTTCTCCTACTCCTGAAGTTCAAACAAAAGCGATGTATGCTCATTCCAAACGTCAGAGGAAAATCGAGAGTGCCAGGGTCATACGTGCTGGTTACGGAGGTAGTGCCATAGTCGACACACTGTTCGAGATAAAAGCCTGTAACCCAGCGACTGAACGGATTTTCCCATACATATAGGTAACTCTCATCCAGTACAGTACACCTGTTGATCTGGTCGAATGTACAGAACCGAAATATTGGGCTTCTGGGCTTGTTGGGGATTACCAGACGAAACATGCACTATCTCAAGAAAATTCAGAATTACAAAAATTGCAAGAAAAACGCAACTTGCATGTGGGTAGTCATGGAGTTCGGTGGTCTGTGATCCACACTTTGAAAATGGTGGGTTAGCTATGGTATGTAGCATTGCGCAAGTACTCGAGAAATCAGCCAGGAAGAAGCTTTAAAATATATCATGATAGATGGTTCCAGCTACAGGAGCCAGAGGCTAGATCTGTTAGCCAGGGGACTTTCAAGCAGGGCAGCGCACGGAGCAAAATCTGGTGAATAAGGTGGCTGTGGTAGTACTGAAATTGGTTTTGAGGTCAAAAATTGCTGTACTGACAGAGCAGTATGGGATGGTGCATCATCCTGATTCACAATCCTACTATCAGCAATGTTGACACGGACACGAAGAACTCTTTTACGAAGTCTTTCTTAAATATCTTTGTAGTGAGAGTATCGGTTAACTGTCCAGGAGGTACTCACTCTTTATGAACAATTCTCTTGGAATCGAAGAAGCACACAAGCATGCATTTCACATTTTACTTTGACGTGCGAGCTTTTTATGGTCTGGGTGATCCCTTTGAGCACCATTGCGAACTTCGGCGGTTTGTCTCTTGATTGTACTGAAAAAAAAAACTTTCAGTAATAACACGGCTCAACAATTGTGGATTGATTTCCGTTTGCTCTAACAGATCGGCTGCCACATTTATCCGTGTTTCTCGCTGTTGTGTTCTGAGATTTTTGGCGACCATTTTTGCACAAATCTTTCTCATACCAAGATCTTCTGTCATTATTAGACGAACCGTTTTTCGATTGGTGTTCACCTCTTCTGCAATCATTATCATGGGTAATCTTCGATGGGATCGTACGGGTTCACGCACCATAGCCAAGTTGACATTTGTCAGTGAGGTTGATAGTCGTCCACTGCAGTCTTGATCTTCAACGTTCGTTCTGCCTTCACTAAACATTTTATGACAACGAAAAACTTGAGCTCTTGACATTACCTCCTCTCCAAAAGCCTTCTGAAGCTTACCGTAAGTGTCGTCGCGTTTTCACCCAATTTAACGCAAAAAGAAATGGCATACTGTTGTGTTGCCCAATATTATGCGGTCCCATTTCCGTGACAAGACACATAAACACATGTTAACTTACTACAGCACAACTCACGACTATGCAGTTGCATCGATGCACCGCATGGACTAGAAGCAGCTTATAGACCAAGGTCAAAGATACTGTGCCTACGCAAGCCTTCAGGGTAGCCACGTCTTGCAAAGATAATCAGTCTCCCTACTTCATTGTCGCACCTCGTACAACAGTCACTGAAATTAATAACTGCTGAAAGTTTCATGCAATCTTCATAAATGAAATGTTGGACTCAGCACTCTAGCTATCATCCCTGAGAGTCATTCATTGATACATGTTTCATTTACCGAATTACTCCGTTATGTATCTTTTCATCTCGTAAATGTGTCAGACCTTAGTATCCTCCACAGTTGCTCAGCAAATAGAAGGTGTGTGGCAATTCTCGGCTCTAACCATAAATGAGCATGTTATGTTTATATAAATTATTAACTGTTTCTGAATGATAACTAAACGCTGTGTTAGCCAGTATTCAAATATTTGTAATTTAAATACGGTAAATGAAATATAAGATTTAGTACCATCAACAGATTGAGGCATTCGTAATTTAAAATTAAAACGGTAAATGGTCCATTACATTTAACACCATCCATAGACTGAAAATGGAAAGACGCATCAGATGAGCTGGCCCATCTTATATTTCATACATGAGTATTTTATATTATTTTTGTAAGAGCATAAGTACGAGATAATGTTTAATTGTGTCTAGCCATTTATATGTACAATATCGTGTTTGGTCTCTGCAGAAGCAGGAGGAAATGTTCTTTAATTTAAGCCAAATACCTAACCTGTAACTTTATTGTTACGCAAAAGGTGGTCCATTTTACAGATTTTAGTAGGTACTCTATCTGGTGGGGGATCGAATGTTTGTGACTGGCCAAAGTAGTGAGGCCTTTTGATTCGTGGAGTGGCTCTTGGGACCACAGATGTATTTCTGGTAGATGTGGAGTTGTGTAACAATTTTTGTCGAGGTGTGATAGAGGAAACATTTTGTGGTGAGACTAGGTGGAAGGAAGACTTGGTGCCGTGATGGTAGGGAGGAGGGACTTGGTATCGTAGACCAGTTAGTGCATAAAGGGGATTTCTGAGCGGCTATCAGTCGATAATACTTTATCATTTGCTAATGCTTCGTTAGGGACTATGAGACATAGAGTAAGTACGGACTTTAACTATGCGAGCATAATAAGATGTGCTTCAAGAAACTTTTGAATGATCTACTTCCTGTTCTGCGATTATTTGTGTCCGGTGCCTGGTTGAAAGCGTGAGGCTTTGTTATTTCATGAGCCATTAATGATTTATTGATTTCGCAGGAGTCTACTACCGTTCATATTGAACAGATTCATGCAGTCTTCATTTCAGCTATAGATTTATCTATTTTTATCCCAGATTTGAATAATTGTGGGACCATAATTTCTAGATATTCTTCCATGTGACTGACAAACAAATTATCATTACATTAGACATAGATTATTGGTGTCTCCTACATCAGTTTATTAGCAGCAGATAATAGCCGTTTGTTGACATTTATCATTATTAAAATTTAGCTGCACACTCCAGGGCTTTAGCTGATTGACCAGAGGATCATAATATGAAACACTTAATTCTGTTATATCAGCTAATTAACAGTATGCAGACATGCAGTGCTTGGCCCTTGACAATGTAGATCCACATTTTCTGAACAGAGCAGTGCATAACGCAAATATGAACTGACAACCAGTCCATTAATTTCGGTATGTCGCAGAAAATGGTTTCTCATTAGGGAATCTAATTAGGAAATATATCCATCGTTATCCAAAGTCGTCAAGTTACAAGTATCTCATTTAAGAGGCATTTGCAGGTCCTTAAAATTCGGTCTAACACCAGAAAAATTCGAACTACCACACTGATGCGAACTCTTTTCACATTTAGATATTCTTCTAAAACCACACATTGTGATCTAACTTTCGGACAACGCCATTAAGCTCTAATAGCACATGGGGGGGACACATGATAGGCAGAACTAATATTTTACATTAACTCCAGAAAACTACAGAAGTAGATAATTAACATGGATATCTACCCCATGAAGTTATTCAACAGAATCTACATACTGTGGTCTATCTTTTCGACAGCACAGCTATGTTTTTCCAGGTAAACTATGTCACATGTGGAACATAGCTCTCGAGTGACACTGTGATGAAACACAAATTAACTCAAAACTTACGATTATCAAATTAATAATTGGAGTTTAGGTGAAAGGATATATATCATCCGTAATTATACCAAGACACAACAACATTCCATAAGAAAATGGGCACCTGCAGTGGAGATGCCACTGAAACAAACTGTCCTGTCTCAGATTCACATAAACACAAAAAATTATATATTTTTCCAAATGTCAAATTTAAGTAGGGGAACGAAATATGTACTCTAACATCACAGCTGAGGGATCACATTAGTTATCACGTAAAATCAATACCCTTGTAAAATTAGTACTTTTTTCCACTCTACTAGTGGTCTGCAAAAGCCAGCCACTCATACTATCTGCACTTCCAAAACTGACTGCCATTTGGGAGGCAGCCTCAGACAATTAACCCAATGACTACTGGGGGCGGGGGGGGGGGGGGACGGGTGGAGGCTCAAATGGCTCTGAGCACTATGGGACTTAATTTCTGAGGTCATCAGTCCCCTAGAACTTAGAACTACTTAAACCTAACCAACCTAAGGACATCACGCACATCCATTCCCGAAGCAGGATTCGAACCTGCGACCGTAGCGGTCGCCCGGTTCCTGACTCTAGCGCCTAGGCGGGTGGAGGGATTTGACGTATCATTAGACTCGTAGTGGAGCACCATCTACTTCCTGAGGGTGAATTCTCCCTGTCACTACCCAGCTAGGTACGGAATACCAGTTTCAATGCGTCAGATTCTGACCATGCAGAGGTAATTTCAAGAACATCCTCTCACACTCATACATTAACACACAGAAAAATAAGTGGAAAATAGTCACAAAGCGGACTCTGTACCCGAAAATAAATAAACAGAGATTGCTCTTCCCTTCTCCAGAGGCACCGTGTGGTTGTGACGGGGCGAAAATGAGAGAGAAGTACATGCTGCTCACACATTAATCTGCAAACAATTACGACGTTTGTGAAACGGTTTCATCTGACCTATTTAATCACTCTCCGCCATCCTAGAGATGTGAGAGGTGCCTGTTTCCTAATAAAAGGGCAGGATCAAGCATATATGTGCATATTTGTGCCCATTTCTTCTTTAGTGTGGAACAGGAAAATGCAGATACTCATTAACTTCATCATATCTACAAGGATAAAAAAGAGGTCATATGACCAATGAAATCTGGCCGAAAGTGTTTATGAAAATAATACTCAAATGTGGATGTAGATTAATCAGCACAAATGTTAAAGTTTCTTGTCAATACCTTAGTCCTCGGTGGTATTGCCATTAGCCTGGTTGGACGGTTGAAACACGTTTGAAGCCGACGTCGTAACAGCTACATTACGGAATCGCCACTAAGAGCAGTTGGTACTACAGCACACGTAATAGCCTTAGCTTCCCTTCCGCTGGGGCATGACTGTCTGGAACTCATCACGAGTGAAGACTCAGCCAGTCCGCAGCTCGTGGTCGTGCGGTAGCGTTCTCGCTTCCCACGCCCGGGTTCGATTCCCGGCGGGGTCAGGGATTTTCTCTGCCTCGTGATGACTGGGTGTTGTGTGATGTCCTTAAGTTAGTTAGGTTTAAGTAGTTCTAAGTTCTAGGGGACTGATGACCATAGATGTTAAGTCCCATAGTGCTCAGAGCCATTTTTGAAGACTCAGCCAGTCTTCGGAATGCTCGCGCAGGTGTCTTCTACACCATTAGCTGCTCCTTGCCCCAAACGTGGAATGGTTCTTTCGCGTAGTGCTTATTGCAACAAATGTCACCAAAAGCAACCACTAGTGTGGCCCTAGACAACCTCAGAAGACCGACACGTTGTGTCGTCAAGAGAATGTAAATGTGCGTTGACGTCGGAGGTGCAATTTATGAAAATCAGCTTTGAACCTAATAATTTGCCTTCGCTTAAGATCTTCTGTGAGCTTTTAACTATATTCTGATAGGTGAGTCTCCGTAATCAACAACAATGTCATTGTGTGTGAAATATTATGGTACTTAACTGCTGAGGTCATCAGTCTCTAAGCTTACACACTACTTAACCTAAATTATGCTACGGACAAACACACACACCCATGCCCGAAGATGGACTCGAACATCCGCCGGGACCAGCCGCACAGTCCATGACTGCAGCGCCTCACAGCGCCTGTGACCGCTCGACTAATCCCGCTCAGCGACCAATAACAACTGAGCGCACATAATATAGAACTTTTTTACTTAGCAGTACCTTGTTGCCAAACGTTTGCTATTTCTTTACATACAGGGTGTCCCACGAGAAATGGTCGGTATTCTGGAATGTGAAACGAATGCTCATTTGAGGCAAAAAATTTCTTATAGATTTCTACTTCGAATGGTTTCAGAAGTAGAACACATTTAATAAACATTTATTTTTCGGTTAGTGACGCACACGTATGTATGTTACCCACTTACGTTATCTGAAGCAATATTGTAGCCAAATCTACGTAGTTGCTTTCAGACACATTACTCGGGATCTCTTTCTGCCCCGTAAGTAACGCAGTCCATGGTGTCTTGTGAGCAATGTAGTGCGAGGCCATCAAGGGGTATGAGGCAGAAGCATCGGATAATTACGCTGACGGAAAAAATCGCAACACCGAGAAAGTGTTGTGCGATTTAACGAGGGTTGATAGTCGTGTTTCTACAGCTGAGAAATGATGTCTATTGAAATTTCGCGAGCGTGGCGATAGTGGCACCACTACGATGATGCAAATCAGGTTTTATTTAAATACACGCCGTAACGTCCGTGAGAGTTATTTACCTTTCAGAGTGGACGATACTCAAAAACACATGTAAGGCGACAAAGACGCCAGTATCGACACCTTACTGAATTTGAATGTGGTCTTGTAATAGGGCTACGGCAAGCTGAATGTTCCTTCTGCGATATGGCAGAAAGACATGGGGGAGGGGGAATGTAGCCACTATAGACGATCGCTGGCAGCCGTGGTCACGAGAATGCACGGTCGCAAGAAGACGGGGCTCCGGACGGCCGCCTGGCACTATCAAGAGGGAGGACCAGTGTGTTTGGCGTGTGGCCCTGTCACATCGTACCAGATCTGCAGAAGCAGTTTCGAGCAGCGTTGGCGTCACAGTGACACAACGAACTGTTACATATCGTTTCCTTCAATGAAAATTCCGAGCGAGATGCCAGTTGTGTCAAGCAGTATCTCATAGATTGGTTGGTTGGTTTGGGGAAGGAGACCAGACAGCGTGGTCATCGGTCTCATCGGATTAGGGAAGGATCGGGAAGGAAGTCGGCCGTGCCCTTTCAGAGTAACCATCCCGGCATTTGCCTGGAGTGATTTAGGGAAATCACGGAAAACCTAAATCAGGATGGCCGGACGCGGGATTGAACCGTCGTCCTCCCGAATGAGTATCTCATAGAGGGCAGGGTGTAGGTCAGTTATGTTTTCTGATGACAGCTGATTCTGCCTCAGTGCCAGTAATGGCAGTATGTTGGTTAAAGAGATGCCTGTCTGCGTGTGTCTGCGTGCTAGACACATTGGATTTAAACCAGTCAAGAACATATGGGTCATCATCGGACAACACCAGTGGCACCCACAAACAACATTATCCGACCATGTATTGGCTGATCAAGTGCAACAGTCACTGACCTCCATTCCACAAACTGACTTCAGGCACCTGTACAACACAACGCATGCACGTTTGCATGCCTGCACTCAACATTCTGGCAGTTACACCGGTTAGTAATGTACCAGCATTTCACGTTTTCTGTGGCTTATCTGGAGCTTACGTTAACCTGTGACCTTACAATGTTCATCACTTAAGCATGTTACCTAGAAAAATGTTATCCCTGAATTTCATTACTCTAGCGCGACTATTTTTTTGTTGTGACTTTTTTTCCGTCGTATATGTTTGCACGGGAGTTGGCTAAAATTCCACACATCTACAGTAATGAAAAATATACAGATACGCTGCATGTTTACGTCATCTGCGATGGCAGTGCTCATAGTGCCTTCGGAGAATACCTTCGTCACTTTTGGTCGTGTCGACTTTCTGATCGTACAGCATTTACCAAAGTTATTAAGTCACTGCGTGAAACAGGTACTTTTGCCAGTTCACACCTTCCTTGGGCACATGTTGTTCTGCAACCTGTGCAGGATCAGCAGCATACTGTTGATATGTTGCAGGAGAGTTCTACTACCAGCACACGGCGACTTACTCCAAGCGTCAGTGACTCACGAACAGGTTCAGGGCGAGCATTACATTCGGATATCTTTTACCTGTTTCACACACATAAAATACTACACGAACTTTACTTTGCCTCTGGTTTAATTACATCGTTATTTGCTTTCATTATTACTAGGCACTAATGACGCCACGTTTAGACTGAGCGGAATCGACAACACTCATAATCATCATCGATGATCACAGGAAAATCCACACGCAACAATGGAAACACATTTCAAGTTCGATTATCTATCAATAATTGGTGTGGTATCATCGGTAACATATTGACAGGTCATCTCATTTTGTAGCAGTGTTTGAGGAGACACAATTACATGCATTTTTTTTTGTAAAATTCGTTTGTTCAACATCACGACGACGTTTCTTCGGCTATGCGTACAGCAATGTTCTTCAAGCACGACGGAGCCCCTTCACTTTTTACCAGACGAGTGAACGTATCACCCGCACTTACCCTAGTCGCAATGCGGGTCATGGTGGTACCAATAACTAGCTACCAAGATCTCCAGAGCCCGTGCTACTGCAATTTGATTATATGCTGGATGAAGTCTGATGTGTACAAACGAAAGGTGAATACGCGAAATGAATTGCTTCGTCGCATCATGGACGCTGCTGTCCTCATTACGAAAGTGCAGAGGCACCAGCAAATAAACCTACTCAAGGGATAAAGTTCGATTTTAACGGCTTTGAGGATGGTTCAGTGTAGAGCAAAATAAGAGGCACATGGCCTTTAGGGGGGAGGATGGGTTAAACACCTTGAGGAAAACTGACTGTAATACATCTGAATGAACACTGTTGAAACGGTAACAGACATAAAATAACATCAAATAGAAGTTCTACGGTTTTCAATGTACGTTACAACGGTGCACCCCGATTTGCCGAAAAAGCGATTAGTTTCGTACTCCACCCCCCCCCCCCCTCTATTTCGTATTTGTTTTCGACGTTTTCCATTAAGCAAAACGTCTAATATCGTTAATAGAAATTCAGTCATATATGATGAAGTGGTATTTGTAAGGGGTCCGTAGGCCCTTACTATAACTTTGCACTCGGCACAGGTCGATAGGGCGAACAATCGATTGTGAGGTGTTGCGAGAGCGAGTATCTAGAGGCGCCAGAGTGTTTGGCGGGAATGGGGTGTGTGTGGAGGCCATTATTGAAATACAGGGTTTTTAACCGAGGTGGGTGTCACCATCGCCATGGTTAGACCCCTAAATAATAAATAAATACCGGAAAAGTGATGAAGTATCTTTATAAAAGTGACAGTGACGTTACTAGTGCCGATATTTAGATTCGCGTCTACCGCGTCGGCCTAACCTTGGATTGCAGTGTTGGATGCAGTGATGGATTAGCGTGTGACGATAATGGCAAATGAAGAAAGCCTGTGCTGAGATTAGCCGTAATTAGATATGTATGACGAAGGCAGTGGCTGTCTCCTTTTTGTGTTTTGAGAAGAATATAAGTTCGTAATTAGTAAAACTGTGTTGGTGTTCCTTATTACCATACATTTAGTATTACAGTATTGAACGAGACGAACTGGAAAGTAACAACTTCCGCAGCAGTCAATTCCGATTACTAGCGCATTAGGTTCACGGTCATGTTAATAATAAATATTAGGCTGCAATTGGATCAGATAAGGTCGGGATAAAAACGCTGTTGTTACATAATCCAAAAATACATTTGTCAGAAGTTAGCTAGAAATACCTGTGTATCGCTGTACGCACACCCGATATGAGTCCACTTCAAAGACAGGTGCCATGATGGGTTCTTTTAATAAGTCTATCCCAGGTAAATACATACTCTATTTTTCTGTACATTTTAGTTCTGAACACATTTCTTAAATTTTATGAAATATAAAATGTCTTACCTTATACTTGTGTTTTTTTACATTTGGTGCACGTTTTTGTTTTCAGGTTGTAACCTTCACAGATTTTATATTTCAACCTGTTTGTATGTTACTAATGTAACTTTTACTGTAAATATGTACAGTAATGAGGAAGCGCAGAATTTTTCGACTCACAGACTGTACTTCGATTTTTAGCACCAGGTACAACAAACAGTTGTAATATCACTTCATGATACGTGGTTGAAAATGGTATTAATGATGCAATACGTTTTACTATTAGTCATATGTTTAAATAAGAAGCAAAATAGTGGGGAAGTGGGGATTCCGAAAAAAATTACCTTTTTCTACAAACCTGGGTGCACCTTTATGACGACATTTAAAACCAGAGAACATTTATTAGAAGTTCCTTTACATCTGTTACCGTTTGAATGACTTTCATTAGGAAATATTAAACTCAATATTTTCAAGACTGTGTTTCATCCTTTTAACTGTGATACGGGCACCTATGAAGAAACGATATATCTCTCTCATTTTACTCTACGCTGCAACATATTCAAAGCCGATTAAAATCTAAGCGTATGCCTTGGGTAGGTTTATTTGTGAGATGAGCAACATCTGTCGTCCCAAGAGTACATAAATGCACCGAAGATGACGATGGTGATTTTCGAGGATTTTTGTGAAACATCTGATTTCTAGTCAGACGCCTTAACCACTCGGCCACGACTGCTCGTAACTGAAGTTTCCCTCGAAACGAGAAAAATCCAACCGGTATGCGTCTGTGCAGAATGCTGACAGGAAACGAAATCCGTGCACTGATTACGGTAGGGCTACCATCGCTACGAGACGAGCCATTACGGAAGCGTTAAAATCTTTGCCCGGACGGGGACTCAAACCCGGCACCCTTAGGTTAAAAGCCTAATGCTCTACCGACTGCCGTGTACCATAATGTGTAGAGGCGAACGCCTTAAAAGTACACATTTTTCAATCGATGCTCTGCACAACGCATTTTGTAAGGTTTAATAACTTTTATACATGTGGCCGCGTGTCAACCTGTTTTTAACTATACAGAAAATAAGTAACTGTGTACATTAAATATGTTCTATCTCAGAAGTCATTCGGAATAGTGCTTATGTCCATATGAAACGTATTGCTTCAAATAATATCCATGAATACTGGCTTTTCCTCCTGGGCCACCCTGTCTAGCTCTCACACGTGGCGCCGCCGTCGACACGGAAGCTATCTGGCCCTGGTCCCCTCCTCCCGCCGTCCTCTGCTCGCACGCCGGCCATCAGCTGCCCTCCGCCGCCGCCGCCGCCGCCGCCCCCTGCTTGCCCGCGCTGGTCACGTAGCGGCGGCAGCGCCGGGCGCCAGTTTGAGGTGGCAGGCGGCGTGACGCGCATGCCGAGCCCCACCCCCTGCCCCTACCCTACTTGTTGACACCGCTTCACAGAGCCGGCCAGCTCTCGGTGGCTTAGCCATCAGCGCCAGTAGCCGCGCTGCCCACGCGCAGCCTTTCGCCTCCTCGCTGGGCACTGTAGAGATCCAGGGAAAACTTCTTCGTCAGCAGAGCCAGCTATCAGTGCGCGATTCGGACCTTGTCCCCCTTCTTGCAGCACGTCGATTCCATTTCATTTCAGTAAATGATTAAATTATTTCTCTCAAGGGAAACAGCAGCTAATCGAAAGACAGGGTATTAAAACCAGAATGCGACACTTTTTTAACCGGATTATATTAAATAGGGAAATTGTAACTCCGCAGTACACAAGTTCATAAATTACAAACTCGTATATTCATAAGCCTGTTCGGAAATGAGGCAATGAGTTCTGAATTTAATCCAAATAAAAATGCACAGGACAACGCAATATGACTCTGAAAGAGTGGAAGTGCTCAGTATTCGCTAAATAAGGGAAAAGGCAATAATTACGAGGGGTGCTGAGTGAGTAATATCGTACATTTTTATTCTAAAAGTAGTGGTGAAAAGCATGCCGGCCGCGGTGGTCTAGCGGTTCTAGGCGCTCAGTCCGGAGCCGCGCGACTGCTACGGTCGCAGGTTCGAATCCTGCCTCGGGCATGGATGTGTGTGATGTCCTTAGGTTAGTTAGGTTTAAGAAGTTCTAAGTTCTAGGGGACTGATGACCATAGATGTTAAGTCCCATAGTGCTCAGAGCCATTGGAACCATTGGTCAAAAGCATCATATTATTCAGTGCGACGGCCTCACGCCACCTTACCAGGATGGCCTGTATCTCCACATGGTACCACTCTAGTGGTCGACAAGGGAGCCAACGTACTGCTGCATCTGTAACCTCCCCGTCATCACCGAGCGAGGTGGCGCAGTGGTTAGACACTGGACTCGCATTCGGGATGACGACGGTTCAATCCCGCGTCCGGCCATCCTGATTTAGGTTTTCCGTGATTTCCCTAAATCGCTCCAGGCAAATGCCGGGATGGTTCCTTTCAAAGGGCATGGCCGACTTCCTTCCCCGTCCTTCCCCAATCCGATGACACCGATGACCTCGCTGTCTGGTCTCCTTCTCCGAAACCAACCAACAAACCTCCCCGTCATCTACGTACTGCTTCACGCGCAGTGCAGCCTGCATTGGACCAAACAGATGGAAGCCGGAATGTGGGAGATCCTGGTTGTAGGATGAATGCGAAAGAAAAGTCCTATGACGTTTTGTGAGCTCCTCTCGGGTGCGAAGACTCGTGCGTTGTCATGGAGAAAGGGATGTTGATTTAGATTTTTGTGACGACGAACGCACTGAAGGCTAGCACAATACGTTTCATTGATGATTACTACACGATGAGCGAGTATTTGTCTTGTCTTGGGGTCTTCAGTCTGATGACTGGTCTGATGTAGTTCTCCATGCTACCCTATCGTGTGCAAGGCTCTTCGTCTTCGAGCAACTACCGCAACCTACAACCTTTTGGTCTGCATACAGCATTCGTCACTTGGTCTCCCTCTGCTGCTTTTACCCCCCCCCCCCCCCCCCACACACACACACTACCTCCCAATACTAAATTGGTGATCTCTTGCTGTTTCAGAATGTGTCCTACCAAAAGATCCCTTGTTCGAGTAAGGTTGTGTCAGAAATTCCTTTGTTCTCAGTTCCATTCACTACCTTCTCATTAGCTATGTGATCTACCCATCTAATCTTCAGCATTCTTCTGAAGCACAATATTTCAAAAGCTCATCTTGCTTAAACTGTTTATACTCCATGTTTAACTACCATGCATAGGTACACTCCATACAAATACTTTCAGAAGCGATACTTACATCTAATTTTTCTTCTTCAGAAATACATTTTTTGCTATTGACAGTCTACATTTCACATCCTCTCTACCTCAGCCATCGTCAGTTATTTTATTGCCCAAATAGAGAAACTCATCTCTTTATACAGCTGCTTCTTTTTGCTACGAAGGCATCTTTAATTTTCCTGTAGGCAGTATCTATTATTCCCCTAGCGATATTTGCTTCTAGATTCTTACATTGATCCTCTATATACCTGCTTAGGTATTTTTCGATTTTTGTACTCCCTTTCACCTGCTTCATTTACTGCTGTCTAATGTTTTCTCCTTTCATCAATTAAACTCTTTATCTCTTGTGTTAGCCAAGGATTTCTGCTAAACCTCGTCTACTTTATCCTCTGCTGCCTTCACTATTTCATTTCTGAAAGCTATCCATTCATCTTCTACCGTATTCCTTTTGACTGTTCTTGTCAATCGTTCCCTAATCCTCCGTCTGCTACTTTCAGGAACGTCTGGTTCCTTCAGTTTATCTAGGTCCTATCTCATTAATTTCCTACATAGTTTCGACTCATTCTATTTTAATTTACAGTTCATAACCGATACATTGTGGTCAGAGACCGCATCTGCCCCTTGAAATATCTTACAATTTTAAATCTGGTTCCGAAATCTCTGTCTTACTATTATATAATCAATCTGAAATCTTCCGATGCCTCCAGGACAATTCCACACACATAGACTTCTTTCACGATTATTAAAACAAGTATTAACGATTATTAAATTGAGCTCTGAACAGCATTCTGCCAGGCGGCTTTCTCTTTCATTCTTTTCCAACAGCCCGTATTAACCTACTATTTTTCCTTCTCTCCCTTTTCCTATTAAATTTTCGTCTCCTATAACTAACTGAATAATTTCTTTTTCTCATCATACGTTTCTTCAGTCTCTTTATCATCTGCGGCGCTAGTTGGCATATAAACTGTCGTGGTGGATGCGGGCTTCGCGTCCATCTTGGTAACAATAATGCTTTCACTATGTTGTTCATACTAGCTTACTTGTGTTCCTATTTTTTTACTCATTATTGAGCCTAATCCTGCATTATCCCTAACTCATTTTGTATTGATAATCCTGTATTCACTTGACCATAACTTGTATCCTGCTCTCATCGAACGTCCCACTACATTTAATTTTAACCTATCCATTTCAATTTTAAAATTTACTCACCTAATTGCCCCCTTAAGGTATCTGACATTCCACACTTCGATCTGTAGAACGCATGTTCTTTCTCCCGACAGACATCCTCCAGAGTAGTCCCCATCTGGAGATCACAATGGGGCATTATTTTACCTCTGGAATATTTTATCCAAGAGGATGTCATCATCATTTAACCATACAGTAGAGCTACATGTCCTCGGGAAAATTTACAGCTGTACTTTCCCTTGCTTTCAGCCGTTCGCAATACCGTATCAGCCAAGCCGTTTCGATTGATGTACAGTCAATCATCCATCTGTAACAACTTAAAAGGCTGCTGCCCACCTTCAGGAACCACACGTTTGACTTCCCAATAGCTACCTCTCCGTTGCGGTTGCACCTACAGTACGGCTATCTCTATCGCAGAGGCAGACAAGCCTGCCCACCACCGACAACGGACGTGGTTCATGGAGGATGGATATCAAACAGAATAACATCTTCAGAATCCCCGAACACGGTTGCCATGACTTTACCAAATGACTGTGCGCCTTTATTTTTTTTTTCGGAGGATAGATGAAGTGGCTCATTTCATGGATTGCTTCGGTTCGAAGTGATGAACCCATGTTTCCTCGGCGACGTTAAACAAAAAATTGTGACCCTCACCCTTGTAACGCGCAAGCAACTTCACACAGATGGTCTCTCGTCGTTCTTCATGGTCGTCTGTTAGGCGCTGAGGAGCCAGCAGGTTCATAGGTTTGAACGTCCCAACAGGTGGACGAGTGTGTCAACACCACTAACAGAGACGTCCAATTTATCAGTCAGGTGGTTGGTTGTGATCCGTCCATTACACTGCAGGAGTTACGCGTGTATGCAATCCTCCAGCATGTCGGAGATCGGACAGGTTTGTGCGACCCTGTTGCGATGATGACAGACAGTTCGCCCAACGACTCACTGCGCCTTGCTTCACTTCCAAGTCTCCGTAGACATTCTGCAAGCATATATGAATATCTCCAATGTCCTGGTTCTCTGCGGTATTATTCCACGATGTCCCACAACAAATTCTAGCTTTTCTCAACCGAAACTGGCAGAGAAAAAAAATGTCTTTTATTATAGAGCGTCCCTCGTACGAAATCAATACCACCATTCCACTGTGGACTACTCCTCTGAGTAGCTAATCATTGAATGTAAAATGAAAAAGTCATCAGTGTCACCAATGTCTTGAAAGGGTTTCAGTTTCCAAAAAAGTTAATATGTTTAATATAGACGTGTGTAGAGAATCTCCCATTGCTGAGTAAAGATCAGCAGAAGAATGTCACAGCATTTTCAAGTCAGAACAGATAAGGAGATGAATAATTTTGGAAAAGGCAGACAGAGGACACAGATAATTGTCTTATGCAATGCCGCAACCAACAAGTTCTTTATGGGTACTACTTGCAGTATCCAATGCTTAGTGAAAATCCAAAACGTGTGCTGGCGCAAATAAAAATACATGTGAAGAAATACAGTTGCTGTATTTCAGAAAATAGTGTAATCCACAGCCACAGATCAGATCAACCAATAATATTCACATATTGTATTTCGCAAACATTAAACCTAGCTTGATGAAGATTGGGTAATAGTAACAGGGCAACAGGATATCTGTGCCATTTGTTAGTGTGGGTTGCACACATTTAGGGGCTACATTGCTTGATTTATAATCCTCTTCGCCTCTCCTTAATTTATTGGTGGACTAAGTGGTTTATGAACCACTGAGGGTTGATTTAGACCTCCTGCAGACAACCTGTCCTTCTGGGAAACCACCAACCCTTCCCCTCCCCTTCCTCCTCCCTATCCCCATGGGAAACGTCTCGCTAGTATAAGCGCGCTTTTGATATCAAATTAACTGATTAATTAGTTAAATCTAAAAGTTAATTAATAATTCCTCCTCTGGGAAATCGCCCAGCGCTCCCCTCCCATCCCCTTCTCCCACTCACTTCCCCCATCTGGAAACTGGTTGAAAAAGTAGCCAGTCTGTGCTGGAGAGGAAGGATCTCATGATACGAAATTGAAGTCAATGTCAATTACATAGCCGACGATATAATGTTTATTTATAGAATTCAATTTTCAGAGGTTGGATCACTCTTTTTGGTGGGAAAAGCTTACATCCAGCAATTACATGACCGAATTAGGTAATTATACTGCTGCAGTTCGCAGGTATTGTCTTGTTGGAAGAAATTCGCGTGTGTGCTCACTTTGGCATGCAGGGATCGACTGAGCTGGAGCACAATGTCACCACCAGAGAATGTCCCACCTATCGCCACCTCCCACCCCACACCTCTCAGAAAAAATTTGTGGGAAACATCACTGAGTTGCTGGATTGGAAAGATTGCACTCCAGGAAATTCAATTACATTGCAAAGGATGTACTGTTTCTTTATAAAATTCAGTTTGGAGGCGTTGGATCTCTCTTATTTGGTGGGAAACCCTAATCAGTCTCTGCTGTTTCAGAAGGTGCAGGTGTTGTAAAATGCAACGAAAAGAAATAATTAAATACATCGGTTTTTCCGATCGTGCAAGCGTAACCGACTTCAAACACTCACCACTCATAATTACACTGTCACAGACCGAGATAAACGTACCTCGCGAAAAAACACTGCCGATCACGTGGCTGACTGCTGGGCCAAACGCACTGCACTGCGCATGCCAACAGCCACGGACCGCTGTACCTGTGAGACGAGGTAATCCTTTGCAAACAAACCATCAGCAAACGGCATCCATTTGAAATTTGATACCAGACTGACCTCCAGCCTTTCTCTCTTCCTCTCTCCATCTCAGGTAGTAGTTTCCTGTCTGTGTGAACCAGTGTATTCTATCACATGCAGACCAAGAAACGGCCCGCTACTTCAACATTTCACACCCCTCCACTTTCCTCCTCACCATTCATGCAGACGTGGCGTTCGTAGTCGGTACATTTCTTTGTTCTCATGTTTACACTTCTATGGGAACCTACAGCAGATGGAACAACGACATTTGAGAATAAGTAGGTAGCATCTGCCGTGTGCCACACTAACCACCCTTTGCCCTGAACAAAGTAATGGATACCTGGTAAACCAACAGCCGCGGTTGTCTTGGAAATATTATTTCACTCTGTCAGATTGATTGACCAGATTAATTAAACCAATACCCTTTCTGTGCGGCCAGGTTTTCCTTGCATCATATCCGTGGATAATACGTCTGGTATACTTTGCAGAATTCAATCCCACTATTTCTTGGTTTCCAATCCCTATTTTTCCCTCTTCTGAATCTTTTACACTAGCCTCCTATTGATGGATACTGGCACAGTTATGTCTTTTGGTTGGAAGTCCATTACATTGGAGGTAGCTGAAAATTTCAAATTACAGCTCAGTTGCATGCTATGTCCTCGAACAACTTGCAGAAGGATCTGGATAGATGCATTCATTTAATAGCACTATCGAAAACAATAAATCAGTCAATCTGATATTTGACGTTGCGGTTGGGTTTTTGAAGCACTACAGAATCCCTCAGTTGGTTCTGTTTGCAACATTAGGGAGCAAAAGGAAGGTTACCTACTTCGTGACAGGATAGGGACAACAACAAACACCACTGCAAGACCGAGGGCATTGTGATGTATTGGGACACCCGAGAGGACCCGTCATTCATGAAGGGTGCCCAGGATTACTTTAGTGGTTGGAATTCTGATCTTATCAGTGCGTCCAGCGCCAATACACGCCATATTGAATCTTCTCAAATGTCCATAAAAAAAATCAGAGAACAAGCACAACACAGAGTCATGAAGGCTAACCAACACATATTGAGAATTAGTTCACCATTCACCGGAACTGAGGGCGCCGCGAAGACAAACGCCAGGACTTGTGTCCGCGGCTGTGGCCAGGGACCGACTAGCCGACAAGGCGTACCTTTTCTTTGTACCCGCCGCTAGCGACAGTGTTATGCCACAAATGTCAATTCACTACGGCCAATGTGTACACCCAAAACGCACCCAGCATGCCAAACAGTGTCGTCCTAGGAAACCAGTCGTATATTTATCGCTGTAATTGCATTTAAATATTACGATTTCATCCCGAATCTGGTGACATTCGACATTGAGCGATGTATCGGAAATACCTCCGCTGTGTCTGGGGCGAATCTCACTTTGAAATATCAATAACTATATCCTCCTTACGTCCGCTCATAATTTTCCACGTAAAATCTTACAGCTGTCGACGTGTTGAAATCGTAATTTTCCCATGTAAAATCCATACCTCCTTTACGGTGGATATATTTTCTTTCCACATATCGAAACACTGACCACAGTAACTTTCCACTATAACACATACTCTATAAACCTGTGGATCACAGCGATCTATTACACATCCCCTACTAACTACAAAACTTCGCCAATAACTGAGTGCTGGTAACATTAAGCATTATTTAGCGAAAATTTGTTTTTCGTGTTAATGGTACCAGTTTGTCTTAGGAAGAGAGCCGTAATCGTATTATAAGCCATCAGCTAGACTAGCTATTAAAAACACGATCGCAAGGACCACGTTACTGTCACTCTGCAGAAAGAGCAGTCTTGAATCTACAGGCATACACAAGTAGTGCTAACGGTATCCATGTTAAAAACTATACAAGCTTTATAAATGCAGGTATGGTCTTGCTTCCGACTGAAGTGGCGATCCACACAAGTACCACGATATCGAATATAGACGAGGATCTCAGGATGTGTACTAACCGACGGAAAGTGCGGTTGCACGTCACCAATAGTGTAAGCTCTTAATAAATTCACCCTTCTTACCGAATTTAGAAAGTGATTCGGGTAAATAATGTGGTATTGAGCCGTTATTTGCAACTCTTCATGCTGCTGCTAGATATTGTCCACGCTAATAGAAAATAATTCAATCGCACTCCATCTCGATACGATGTGGACAACGTAAAGGAGGTTCTGCGATATATTCATGGCCAAACGAAGCCTTCACCTGCAACACGAGGTAGTAGAAAATACCGAATGAGTAGTTACGGTGGTGTTCCTTACGGAGAAAATTAGGAAGACTTGACATATGCTACTGCATTGCGTTGCGTTCCAGACTACGTACAGGTACTGCAGTCTGTAGGGGATCTGATTTCCAGATCTATTGTGTTATCCTATTAATGTGACAGAACCATTCCTGCCACATTATCTCACCCCGCTTCTCCATGGGATGTAGAAGGTGGTAGATACAGCACTATCGGACTTCCTCTCGGTTCCAACTTGAATTTGACCGATCACATGTACAAAGCTGCAGGGAGAGCGGGTCAGAGATTGAAGACCAGTTACAAGATGCAGAGAGACTGTCTAAAACCACACTGGAGTGTTGATGTGTGGGCTCCTTAGCAGATAGGTTCGAAAAAAGGAACTCGCCTCAGAATTTGAAAGTGCCACGAATATGATTCACCGGTGGCTGTAATCATTAGAATATGTCTCCACAGGATCCAAAGGAGAGTGTGATTGAATGGAGATTCTTGATTCCAAATTGTAGACAGACTTCAAGCTAGCGTTGCATTTCTTAAGTGATTCCTCACACAGCGTACCATCTACTGTATGTGATCATTCTCAATCAACCGTCATCCTCCCTCGCCTATAATCCTATGGATATATTGCAGAACCTGTGTTACTCTGTCCACATGGTATCGGGATAGAATGCGTAAATACTGTTTGTTAGTAGAGGAAACATCTAGCAGCAGCATGATGGACTTGTAAATATCGACTTAATACTACAATCCTCAGCCGACACACTTTCTAAATTCGTTGAGAAGTGTGATTTTATTACGAACTTACACGGCTGGTGATATGTGCCTGGACTTTCGGTTTGATAATACACATCCCATGATCACCGTCTATATTCAGTGCCATGGTATTTGTGTGGAAGACTGTTTCATTCAGAAGCAAAGCCATAACTGGGTTTGTAATGCATGTATAGTTTTTAACATCGATTTCGTTGGAGCTATATGTGGGTGCCCGTACAACCAAGGCCGTGTTTATGCTAGGTGACAGTAACATCATCATTGCGATCATGTTTTTAATAGCTGCTCGCTTATAAGGCGATTACGTCTCTCTAAGACTCACTGGTACTACTCCCACGAAAAACAAATGAGACATGTCCATCCATCGCATATTTTCGCTAAATATTGTTTGGTACCTCTGCTACTCAGTGTCGAAATGTTATACTTATTAGGGGATTTGTGAGAGATTCACAGTGATCTGCAAGCTTCTGATATATGTGTTGGTGTGGGAAGTTACTGTGGTCAGTCTTCCAACATGGCGAAGAAAACGGCCCTGATATGAAAAGACTAATTTCAATGAATCGATAGCCATAACGGAGGGGGGAAGGGGGTGAAAGATTTTACATGGAAAATTATTATGTCCAGTCATAAGAACGAGATAGGTATTGATGTTTCAATGTCAGATTCGTTCCAGCGCCACGGCAGCCAGTAGGAACTATTTCCGATACTTCTGAGTGTCGAATGTCACCAGACTGAGGCTTCAATTGTAATATTTAATAGTAATTAAAGTGATAAATATGTTGCTGGTTTCATAGGGAGACACCATTTGTTACGAGAGACAAGTAGTGGATGTAGCCAGTGGCCGGAACAAATTGGTATTTCTGGCTTAAGGTTGTTGCGAGTGGCAGATAGAAAGAAGAGTTCTGGCTGGCCAGCTAGTCAGTTCTTGCCCGCACCTGCAGGAACAAGTCCTGGCAGTGGCCTTTGAGGAGCCTTCCTGTTGTATGCTTAGAGAAATAATACTCTGTAAATGTTGGGGAGCCGACATATTCTCGTGTGTTGAGTATTCTCCGATTTTTATTTAAAAATTAGAGCAGATTCATTGTGGCGAGTTTTGTCGCTCGAAATATTGAAAACATCCGAATTATAACCACTTCGGTCATCCCGGACACCCGCTATAACTGGACGGTCCTCCCTGGTGGCTCACTGGAGCTGCAGACTAAGCGCGATCACTGAACACCCGTCCACGGCCGCAACTGGCGATGTGCGGCATTTGACCTGGGGCGCTGCGTGTGCAATCAGGACGTGAGTGCACGGGATGTGTGTGTCAGCGATCTCCGACATGTAGCCATGACAAACACTACTAGTAAAGTTTGGGTTGTGGTTTAAGTATGTAATTATTAAGTCTTCTGAATACGTCACAGTGGTCTGTCTTGGAGTGGTATTTCTCGTTGTCTCTATCCTACCGTTGGGTAGGTCCTTCCTTCTCCTTACAAATGGAACAAAGGGAACCAACTTCGGAAATCTACAGTGCTTCAAAAACTCAATAGCAATGCTAAATTTTCGTTTGATAAATTTATTGTTTCTGATAGTGGTATTGCGAGCACGCATCTGTCTGGCCCCTCCCACAAATTGTTAACGGACATACCTTGCAACGGAACTGAAATTCGAAATTTTCAGCTACCTCCAGCATATTGAACTTCCAGCCTAATGGCCTAATTGCGCCCATATTCACCAGTAGGAGGCGAGGGGGAAAAATCCAGAAGTACCACAAGTAGGGTTTGGAAAGTGGGTAGTTGTGCGATTGAATCCCGCCAAATAAACCAGTTCTAGTATTCACTAATAGGATGCAAGGGAAAACTGACCACACAAAAAAGGTATTGATTTACACTACTGGCCCTTAAAATTGCTACACCAAGAAGAAATGCAGATGATAAACGGTTATTCATTGGACAAATATAGGTGACACACACACAGTGGTTACGGTTGCTACAAGCCACACCACAAGTTGGGAAATGGGGCCAAATTTCTAGTAGTCTACTGTGGAGTTGAGATTTTCACAATTTTTTTTTTCGTATCTGACAGAAACTAGCAGTACGGCAATAAACAGCCTTTAAACACGCCGCTAAGGGCAATCAAGTAATTTATAGCAATACAACAGTTCAAAATTTTTTAAAGAACACTGAAGCTACAAGTACAGCAATAAACTACCTTTTAAAACACGCCGTTAACGCCAATCAAAGTAATTTATAGCAATACAGCGATTTCAAACATTTAAAGAACATTAGTAAACAGGCTACGAAAGTAAATACAGAACTTTGTTTATAAAGTACGGTGAGGAAGTGAAGCTACCAACACCGCCATTTAAAAAATTTAACAGGTCTCAGCAAACACACGATTAATGCCAATAAAAGGAAGTTATAAACTTGGAGGAATTTAAAATAAAAATTTAAACAAAAGTATTCTCGAATATCATTAGAACATAACAGATATGACGGACCCGTGTAAGGCGGCCACAAATCACCCACTCAGGGATGCTCAGCCTAGACAGAATGCTGACCAATTTAAATACGCCCGTAAACACAATTGACACTCTCAGGCTGGCCACTTCACCGACTTCTAGCCAGCGAAAATTTGTTATAAGATGGCTTAACTTGCTGACAGAATTAGAGCTAACCTCATGCAAGGAAACATTACACCACATCGTCCTGAATGACGGACCACATGATCAACCAACAAGAAACATGAAATTACTCATAAGCCGCTACATAATAGCGAAACAAACTGCCAAAACTACACCTCCCCAGAAAACCCGGTCACCGGAGGCCACAAAGCAGAAGAGACGTTGGTTACACAAAATTATTACTTAATGATTAAACCTTCCAAGAACTTAACTTGCAATTATGCTCGAACAGGCAGTACACGACCTCCGATGGCAAGGATCCACATATTCGACCGCGCACGCGTCGCCAGCGTGCCCAACACGCCACGGTCACGCGAAAGCACGCTCTGTCACCGGAGTTCACGTCTTCTCTGCAACGTTGACGGGTAGTGACCGCTCCTTCAGGTTAGGTGTCTCCTTTTGAACTCCAGTGTAGAAACGAAAGATTTAAAGGAGCTTGTTAACGCCCCACCAAGGCGAAATGAACAGCAACTACTAGTGGGGCGATTCTGTATACAACCAACACGCGGGGAGCTCTTCCGTCAACTCGACAAGCTCGTTACACACAACCGACATACATCACGTGGCGACTCTGTAAAACCGACCACACCTGCTTCACGCTAGAGAGCCACACTTTGCCCTCCCGTGTCCACCGCACTCTCTGCGCGCCACGCCCCTACTTCCGCACCACCACACGAGGTTACAAGAGGTCAAAGATCTCATTCCCTCCATAGCAGTTTCCCGGAAGCAAAAACGCAGATATCGATAGCGGAGGGAAAAGACAACCAAGCAGCCACTTAATGACAGAAAACATATCAAACAAACATGTCAGGGGAAGAAAAGGAAAACCAAAGCAATCTAAACACAAGGTGTAGCACGAGTCGATACATGGCTCAGTAGTATACTAGAATTGAATGTGATTACATTTTCACAGAAATTTGGGCGCATATATCCTGAGAAATCAGTACCCAGAACAACCACCTCTGGCCGTAATAACGGCCTTCGTACGCCTGGGCATTGAATCAAACAGAGCTTGGATGGCGTGTACAGGTACAGCTGCCGATGAAGCTTCTACACGATACCACAATTCATCAACAGTAGTGAATGGCGTATTGTGATGAGCCAGTTGCTTGGCCACCATTGACCACACGTTTTCAATTGGTGAGAGATCCTGAGAATGTGCTGGCCAGGGCAGCAGTCGAACATTTTCTGTATCCAGAACGGCCCGTACAGGACCTGCAACATGTGGTCGTGCATTATCCTGTTGAAATGTAGGGTTTCGCAGGGGCCGTATGAAGGGAAAAGCCACGGGTCGTAATGCATCTGAAATTTAACGTCGACTGTTCAAAGTGCCGTCAATGCAAACAAGAGGTGACCGAGAAGTGTAACCAATGGCACCCCATACCTTCACGTCGGGTGATACGCCAGTATGGCGATGATGAATACACGCTTCCAATGTGCCTTCACTGCGACATCGCCAAACACGGATGCGACCATCATGATGCTGAAAACAGAACCTGGATTCATTCGTGCAACCAGATTCGTCATAGAGTACACCATCACAGGCACTCCTGTCTGTTAAGCAGCATCAAGGATAACCGCAGCCATGGTCTCCGACCTGATAGTCCTTGCTGCTGCAAACGTCGTCGAACTGTTCGTGCAGTTGGTTTTCGTCTAGCAAACGTCCCCATCTGTTGACTCAGGGATCGAGACGTGGCTGCACGATCCGCTACAGCCATGCCGATAACATGCCTGTCATGTCGACTGCTAGTGATCGATGCCATTGGGATCCAGCACGGCGTTCCGTATTAACCTCCTGAACCCTTCCATATTCTTCTAACAGTCATTGGATCTCTACCAACGCGATCAGCAATGTCCGACCTTTATCAAAGTTGGAAACGTGGTGGTACGCATTTCTCCTCCTTACACGAGGCATCACAACAATGTTTCACCAGGCAACGCCGGTCATCTGCTGTTTGTGTGTGAGAAATCGGTTGGAAACTTTCCTCATGAAAGCACGTTGTAGGTGTCGCCACCGGCGCCTACCTTGTGTGAATGCTCTGATAAGCTAATCATTTGTATATCACAGCATCTTCTTCCTGTCGGTTACATTTCGCGTCTGTAGCACGTCATCTTCGTGGTGTAGCAATTTTAATGGCCGGTAGTGTAATTAATCTGTCAATCAGTCTGATAGAGTGAGGGAATATTTCCAAGACATCCAAAGTTGGGGTTATTACAGGTATCCATTACATTGTTTTGGACAAAACGGAGGTTAGTGTGACACACATCAGACGCTACCTACTACTTCTGGAATGTCTTTGTACTATCCGCTACAGGTTTTCATAGCAGTAAAAGTGTGAGAACAGCGGGATGTACTGACTATGAACGCCAGATCAGCATGAATGGCGAAGGGGACAGTGGACGGGGTGGAAAGCGAGGAGGGGTGGGGGGAGGATGGCTTAGGGGCATCTTGGTCTGTTTGTGATTACATACATTGGTTCACACCAATAGGACGCAACCACTGAGAGAGAAAGAGAAAGAGAGAGAGAGAGAGAGAGGCAGAGAGAAAGTGTCTGGTATCAAACTACCTGAAGGTGTGTTAGTGGAGGATTAGCACACTCGTGCAGTTGCAGCTTTCCATGACCTGTCGTGTGCATGGCGCGATGCAACTGACCTGGAAGTCACCCACTTCATCAGGAGTCTTTTTACGCACAATACGTTTAGTGCGATCCGTGACAGTGTAATTACGTGTGATAAGTGTTTCACGATCGCATTCCTTGCGCAGTCGGATAAAAAGCAATCTATTTAATGACTTACTTTTCTTGTATTTTACAAGAACTGCATCTTCTGAAACAGAGGAGACTGATGAGCGTTTCCACCAGATAAAAGAGAGATCCAGACCGTACAAACGGAATTTTGCAAATAAGCGGTATATCCTTTGCTATGTAATTAAATATTCTGTGGTGATAGCCTTTGAGCCCAGCAGCTCAGAGATTTTCCCATCAATTCTTTCTAGGAGGGCCATGGGGGACGCGGTAATGGGTGGGGCATCCTCTGGTAGTTGCACTGTGCACTAGCTCAGTATATTCCTGCATATCAAGATGTGTGTACACATGAATTTTTTCCAACAAGACCACACCTTCAATCTCCAAATAAAATGGTATAGGCATGTGTATTCAAATACAGGAATATGTAAACAGACACAATACGGCATTGCCGTTGGCAAAACCTATATAAGACAATAAGTGTCTGGTGCAGTTGTTAGGTCTGTTACAGCTGCTAGAATGGTAGGATATCAGAATGTAAATGAGTTACAGTCAGTACATGAACGATAGGACACAGAAGTTCCGAGGTAGCGATAAAGTTGGGATTTTTCCAAACAGTCATTTCACAAGTGTACCATATCAGGAACCACTAAAACATCAAATGTCTGGCAACCCTGTGGTTGAAAAAAAGTCCTTCAAGAACATGGCCATTGATGGCTGAAGAGAATCGTTCTATGTGAAAGAAGTCCAACCTTTCTGCAAATTGCTGCAGATTTCAGTGCTGGGCCATCAACAAAGGTCAGCATATAAATCATTCAATGAAACATCACCGATATTGGTTCACAGAGACTGAAGGCCCACTCATGTATCATGGACAACTGAATAACACAAAGCTTTTCTTGTTGCCTGAGCCCATCAACACTGACATTGGACTGATGACAACTGGAAACATGTTGCTTGGCTGGACATGTCTCATTTCAAATTTTATCGAGCAGATGGATGTATATGGGTATGGAGACAACCTCATGAATCCATGGACCCTGCATGTTAGTGTGGACTATTCAAGCTGGCAGAGGCTCTGTAATTGTGTGGGGTGTGTGTAGTTGGCTTGATATGGAACCACTGATTCCTCTAAATATGACAAGTGAGATGTAAGCATTCTTCCTGATTACCTGCATCCATTCATGTCACTTGTGCATTTCGGCAGGACAATACGACACTCCACAAGTTCAGAATTGCTATAGAGTGGCTCCAGGAAAACTCTTCTGAGTTTAAGCACTTCCGCTGGCCACCAAACTCACCAGACATGAACATTATTGAGCTTATCTGGGATGCCTTGCAATGTGCTGTTCAAAAGAGATCTCCACCCCCACGTACTCTTACAAATTTATGGACTGCCCTGCAGGATTCATGGTGCCAATTCCAAAAAAATTGTTCAAATGGCTCTGAGCACTATGGGAATTAACATCTGTGGTCATCAGTCCCCTAGAACTTACAACTACTTAAACCTAACTATCCTAAGGACATGACACACATTCTTTCCCAAGGCAAGATTCGAACCTGCGACCATAGCGGTCACGCGGTTCCAGACTGAAGCGCCTAGAACCACACGGCCACACCGGCCGACATGCCACTTCCCTCCAGCACTGCTTCAGACATCAGTTGATTTCGTGCCATGTCATGTTGTGGCACTTCTGCATGCTTGTGGGAGGCCCTACACGATATTAGGCAGGTGTACCAGTTTCTTCGGCTCTTCAGTGCATGTAAGTAAGACATGTAGTTGTCAGATGCAAAATTTTACCACCAAATAAAGATATCCAAGCCCTGAAAATTGAATTTTGTAAGTAAGCAGTATATTGTGTGTTATTTAGTACCCATTGGCTTCAATTTTGTATCATGAGATCCTTCTTCTCCAGTACAGACTGAGTCCTTATCCCACCAATTCTGGATTGGGGATGGAAGGGGATTGGAGAGAAGGAATAATTAATTCCCTTCTCTAATTAATTAGTCAATTAATTTGATATAGAAGGTGTGGTTGTGTCAGCGAGGGATTTCCCTGATAGGTGGGGATGGAGGAGGGGCTGAGGCATTTGGGGGCTTCTCAGAAAGCACAGATTATTCCCAGGGCATCATGAATCTTCTGTCAGGGTTTCATAAGCAACTTAGCCAAACAATAGATTAAGTGGAGGGTGAGAGCATCATAAATAAATTAAGTTTGTTCCTGAATCTGTGCTTAGCTCTGAATGAATGCAGCCCTCACTGTCAATGTGGTCCAGAGACCCTGTTGCCCTACTACTGGTAACAGTGCAATAAGCGGACTTCTGTATGCTGAAGATATTGCTGTAAGAAGTGACAGCAAACAGCTCTTGCAGCCAAGTTACAAACAAATGAGGAGTATATTAGAACAAATAAACCCTCAGTCACAAATTTTAAGTCAATGAGCGTCGTCTTCAGAATTAGACTACCTGTTCTATAACGTATTAGGTATATAATACATTAATAAAATTAAAGTTTGTACTGACTGGAAAAAGATGCAGTACTTACAAGTCACATATAAAAAAAAAAAGATCTAAGCCGGAAAGGCGACGTCATGAATAGTAAGTAAGATGGCGAGCCACTAAAAGCTGCTCGTACTGTGAACAAGGGTTGCAAACAAGACTGAGGTGCCCACGTTAAAAAGTGTGGGCAAGTAAACATGGTGTTGCTACGAGCGCCATCTAGTAGCCGCGGAAACAACTAGGCTACTGTACATTCAAAATTAGACACATGAAATTGTGATGCAGCTGATTCAGGCATAACGTACTAATAATAATAGCATTAAGTTACATATTTATCTGCTTTAAATGGAGATACATTTTGTAACGTAAAAAAAAGTTAGTTGTGACATACAAGAAAACAGCAAAGATGTGACAGGAAAACAACATTTCGGTAAACTGCATGAGCAAATCCGAATCAAAGATCAAGTAATGGCTTCATACAGTCGAAAAAGTTTTTATTTCGCAGCTGCAGCTGTTCGTTGAGATTGAGGCCATCATGACGACAGGGGTTTGAAAATCGCCAATTCCTCTAAAACATCTAACCTACGCCCCTTTTTCTCGGTATGCAGAATATTGTTATCGCCTGTGGCTTTAGGCATGTGTCCAGTAATTAAGAGATGATCGGCAAAGGATGAATTTAGGGGACTGGTGCCGTTTTTTCTCAAAATATGTTATTTATATCTGTGGGTGAAAGCACGTCCAGTTTGCCCTATATAAGAGGAGGAGCAGGTAACGCAGATGATCTTATAAACGCTAGAACTTTCTGTAGGGGAGCGAATGGATTTCAAATTATGAATGAAATTTCTCTTTAGATTATTATTAGTAGAGAAGGCAACATTACAGTTGTATTTGTTGCGAAGCATGCGCTGAATCTGATAGGAAACGGCTCCTATGAACGGAATAGAAAATTTTTTTTGTGTTAATTTCTGTGCATGAGGTGTTGAGCGTGGTAGTTCTTGCAGTTTTCTTTTTTAGGATATCGTCCACTATGTTAGGCGTATATTCATTATTGATTGCTTTGGTTTTAAGTAAATTAATCTCCGCATTAATCTGTTCTGTTGAATGTTGTATAGAAGTGGCTCAGTGGACGGCAGAGTGAAAACAGGTCAATTTTTGAGACTGTGGATGAAAAGAGGAAGCAGGCACGATTTGGTCTGTATAGGTTTCTTTCCGAAAAATATTGAAAGTGATGTTATTGTCTTCTATTGTAAGCGTCAAGTCTAAATAATGTAATTGGCGGTTTTCGATTTCGAGTTCAACAGTGAAAGAATTTTTTTCATGGAGGTCGTTAAGAAGTTTAAATATATGATCAATTTTATCAGCGGGTCCGTTATAGATGACTAGAATATCATCAACGTATCGTTGGTAAGAAAGGATACCTAGTGAAGCGGCTGAGACACGGTAAACAGCTTTTTTTCCCAAGGAATTGATAAATATGTCGGCAAGGATGCCGGCTAAAGGGTTGCCCATACCGAGCCCATCAGACTGCTGGTACAGTTGTCAGTTGAATTCAAAGTAGTTGCTCTTGACAACGACATTAATGAGATTCATAAAATCGGTAATCTGTTCATCTGATAGATCTTTTTTAAATTGACGTAAATTTTCTTCCACAATGATGAGCGTCTCACGTACCGGGATATTGGTATAAAGATTTTTAGTATGTAACGAAAGGAACTTGGTGTCTGAACTGCATAGTAAGTTTTTAGTATTTTGAACCAAGACGAAACATTGTTTCAAAGTTTCGTGTAGATATCGGGCCAAATCGTGATATGCGCTATTCATGCTATTGGAGATTGGACGTATTGGATGATTAGGTTTGTGAATTTTGAACTGGAACCGAAGTTTAGGGAGCTGAGGGTTCATATTGATGAGTAGTTTCGTTTGGAAAGATTTTATAAGAAATTTTGCTTTGTTAATGGCTGACCTCACTTCTTTCTGTAGTTTAGGAGTCGGATGATCATGCAGCTCAGATATGTTGTTTTCACTGAAGAAATTTTCAGTTTTAGAAATATACTCAGAAACATAACCACTGACTAGACAACAACCTTTATCGGATTTAGTTATTAAAGCATTTGCTGTTTTAAGTTTATTATTAATGGAAGTTACTAAAATTCTGTCGTTATGCGTAGCATTAGACAGCGTAGCTGTATTTTTCTCTATCAAGCGGGTTACATCATACGGAATTCCGGCCTGAGAAGCATTATCTATCTTCTAATAACAGAGAACGATTTTTAAATCAACAAGCATATTTTCTGTCACATTTTTGTCTGACAGGTTGGGCCTGACATTGTATTTTAGTCCTTTTGCTAACAATACTTTTCCATTCTGAGTAAAGATGATGTTAGTTTTAGTTAAAAATTTTTCATGAAAGACGTGTCTGCTTTTTGGAAATGTATTCTGAGGGCATTTTTAATTAGAAAGCAGACAAAAAATACTGCTGAGCTTCTTCTCGTGTTCCTGCATTACACCTATTTTACAAATCTCTAGATGTTCAAATGGTTCAAATGGCTCTGAGCACTATGCGACTTAACTTCTGAGGTCATCAGTCGCCTAGAACTTAGAACTAATTAAACCTAACTAACCTAAGGACATCACACACATCCATGCCCGAGGCAGGATTCGAACCTGCGACCGTAGCGGTCACGCGGTTCCAGACTGAAGCGCCTTTAACCGCACGGCCACGCCGGCCGGCTCAAGATGTTCGTTAATTTGTGTCCACATGTAGTCATATTAAAATTATAGTCAACACGATAAGTGTTTGTGATATTTAAGTACAAATGGTATGCTTCTTCGTTAAGACGGTCTTTTTTAGCGTACAGCTCTTTTATCCTATTACAAATAATAGTCTTAATGAAAGGTCTAAAGGTTTTTGGATTTTTCTTACATACAGTAAAATTGATGTAGGTGTTTGTATAAGCCGGGACAAGTCGCCTTTTTTCACACTGCTTATTAAAATAGATAGCCATACTTGTATTAAAAAATTTTCTTTTTTAATTCTTTATATTTAGAAGCAGCCTTAGATACCTGGGCAGCTAAGAAACGTAAAACTTTTAACATAGCTGCTAAGGTTCAGTGACCGTGTCACAGTTATATTAGAACTAATAAGCCCTCGCTCACAAATATTAAGTCAAAATTGACCAGGTTTCGACGCTTCTATGAGCGTCGTCTTCAGAATTAGTCTAACTGTTCTAAAACATATTAGGTATATAATACATTAATAAAATTAAAGTTTGTAGTGACTGGAAAAAGATGCAGTACTTACAAGTCACATATTAAAAAAAAAAAAAAATCTAAGGCCGAACGGCGAACCGCTAAGGGCTGCTCGTACTCTGAACAGAGGTTGCAACAAGACTGAGGTGCCCACGGTACAAAGTGTGGGCAAGTAAACATGGTGTTGCTACGAACGCCATCTAGTAGCTGCAGAAACAACTAGGCTACTGTACATTCAAAATTAGACCCATGAAATTGTGATGCAGCTGATTCAGGCATAACGTCAGCATTAATTATAACAGGATGAAGTTACATATTTATCTACTTTAAATAGAGATACATTTTGTAACGTAAAAATAGACGTTAGTTATGACATACAACAAAACAGCAAAGATGTGACAGGAAAACAACATTTAGGTAAACTGCATGAGGAAATCTGAATCAAAGATCAAGTAATGGCTTTATACAGTCAAAAAAGTTTTTATTTCGCAGCTGCAGCTGTTCGTTGAGAATGAGGCAATCATGACGAGAGAGGTTTGAAAATCTCCAATTCCTCTAAAACATCTAACCTACGCCTACCAGAGTTTAATTCTCCTGGTAACCCTATATTACTCTGACACTTTTACGTTACGAAAACTAGACGAACAAAAACTGCTAGTCGTTAAAGAGAAGGATATTTAGGAAAAAATTGGATCCAGGAGGTATCCCCAGTCACAGGGGTGGACGGTATTAAAAACCCAGGAGGTATTGCATCTGTACTCACATGTTTATATTGTCCAGAGGATGAAGACAAGTAGGGTTATCTGGGCTGGACACCTAATTAAGATGGAAAAGTAAAGACTACGGCAATTAGCATTCTCATGATCCGCCGAGAGCAGAAGGGTAGACGAAGGCCACGGACAGAATGGAGTAGTGGTATGAACGGAATGTGGAGGTGATGGGTCTGAGAAAAGAAGAATTATCCACGAAGGCCAGAAACTGAAGTGATTGGTGTAGGAATTTAGAGAAGGACAGTTCTACAACTTGAAAAGTAATTACTGTGACACAGGCAACATGTACACGATATTACAACCTAATGCTTTACGGTACAGGTTTAAGACCGTCTAACCTCACCAAAGATGTTAAAATAACTGTGTGAGATGACAGTAAAACTGTTTTACAACTAAAATGATAATCTAACGCAGTATTAATGCAATCCTGTCCCTTCACAGACACGGTAAACACGGATGCAATAACGATTTTCCATAAAATTTAATGTTTCGTAAATGACATTTCTCTTCCTCCCTCCATTACCCAAACCCTACAGTTCGCTACCAACCCATTACCCTTCCCCAATCACATTCCCCGTCTCACACTTATCTATTTACTTTATTTGAAATTTTCTGAAAAAGAAATGATGCAGAGAATCCGACAGCATCATTCGGCAAAATTGGGCAAGGCGGAGGTGATGGCTCCTACTGGTCAACTACATAATAATCTGCTCGTGATTGTCCACCGTATAGGTAGGAATAGGCCTGTGCGCTTGCACTGTCTTACAAAGCAAGCCCTTCACTAAAACTGTCACGCCTTGTAATCTTGACAGTTGTGCTCATGTATAAAGAGGCATCCGTTCTCTTATGACTGGTATCGATCAAGAGATATAGCTCATTATTTGAGTCCCTGTATTATGGCACTTTTACTTTACATCGCCATAATACATGAAATGTATTACTTAAACTACTATCAGTATGTCACATAATCTTAAGTAAGCTGCAATCAGTGCGTTAGCTTAATGTTATATTAGTGTTATGCATCCACAACAAGTAGGTTAGAATTTTAGTACGTTATATTAACATGACATATAGGTTTCAATTTTAGATTGTGTGTCATCAGTGTCTATAACCACTACGTTACACTCACACTTCTGTAATACATCTACAACCAGTACGCTACTATTTTACTTTTATCTACAGTCAGTACTGTACAGCTCAGTCAGTTGAAAATGACTTCCAGTCACCCACACAGCTGCTGGCTAGCCGTCTCTTCTTGAAAATGAACCGTCATTTCAGCGCTCACTTCATCATCCAGGATGAAGTGTTTATTGACTTTCGCTGACAATGCCAGTTTTTATGGCATTACAGTGGGAACTTGGACTGAATTGTGTACTGATCAGTTGATTTATCTGTCTCAGTTACCACCAATGCTTAATTCGTTAGTTACAAGTGATTCACAACTTCCAGTCTACGCATTAAGCGTTATGTTTTACTTTCGAGAGCATGCATTTTTTCTCTCAGTTCAATGAATTCTATAGTTATGTTCACTGATCCTTCATCTTTCATTAAACCAACTTTCGTTTTGTTGACATAGGGAATGTTATAAATAGTGTTACTGGGATAACACGAGATATCGAACAAGCTATGCAGAACCCTTTCAGTAACATCATAAATATTTGCGTTAGTTATGTGATATGTCCATGTGTGTGAAATGAATTTTAAATTTTTTTGCCTCATTTCTCTTCTAAATTACCTGGTTTGTATACCTACAAGAAGCTATTTATGGATGTGTAAAACTGCCATTCTTATAGATAAGAATTGTCAGAAATGATGTCAAGTCTGCGTAATTCAATAGCAACTAAATTATCCTTAAGTATAATACTGAGCTAGAAATTTGGTTAGCAATCGGAGCAATAGCTCCTAACCTACCTTCCAACCTAGTTACAAATTACTACATAGCTCATTTATTGCACGTTGTAGTTTTCCCAAAAGCTCTGTTACTGGGAAGTTCCATAAGTTCTTTTAAAAACTTTCTCTCGCATTTATAAGTTTCTAAGGGTTAATAGCGATATATGTTTTCATGCTGGAAGCTGTACTGAACATTACTGTACAGCAAAATTTGATCATAATAAGACTACTTTTCAGACAGGCTTTACATTTCCGTGCTGAATCGTATAGCTTTTGTAAGCGTGGGTTTCCCCGGTCGTTGTCATAGTCAATAAAATTATTTTGGGTTTGAGGCCGATTTGTCATCTATAAAATTCCGACGTTTCGGCGACTGTTGCAATTCGCCTTCCTCAGGGTGTATTGCTAATTATTGAATGAGCACTAGTCTGGTTACTTATATACTATGGACTAGTGCAGTTACTGGGTGTGAGAGTGAGGAGGAAGGGTATTAGGAGTTCATGAACTCCTGATACCCTGAGGAATACGCCATGCAATTGTCGCCGAAACGTCTGAATTTTTTAGATGACAATGCGGCCTCAAACCCAGATGAATTTTATTGACCATATAGCTTTTATTTATCGTATAACGTGCAAATTAGCTTCTTTGGAACTCATGGTTGCGACACCGCTCGCAGACTAGAAGGCATGGCCCGGTGGGCACTATATGCAAATGTGAAATAATCAGGGCCAGAGGGCACCTATGAGCTGTGAATAACCCACACTTTGTAGTACAACGGTGCCTACTGACCTGTATGTATGGCCCGAAGCGGGCTGAGGAAAGCTGATATAATTATCAACGAAGACTCCACTTGTCCCCTCCAGAGGAACTACGGGAGAGACACAGGGAAAAGATGTATAAATAAGCGAGGGCGGAGGCTGAAAGCAGGCAGTGGTGCCGCCTTTTTGTCCGTATCTAGAACCGGAGATAATGATGATTGTGTAAACTGCAGGCCAACCACGACCACTACTTCCAACCTCCGCTGCACGGACGCGTCATTGCGCGTCACACCTTATAGCTAAACCGAGGGTAGGAGTAAGAGGAATACTGCCCTCCGGTCTCTGGGTGGCATCGTCCGCTTCAGTCTGCAACCGCGCGGCCATTACGGTTGCAGGTTCGAATCCAGCCTCGGGCATGGATGTGTGTGATGTCCTTAGGTTAGTTAGGTTTAAGTAGTTCTAAGTTCTAGGGGGCTGATGACCTCAGATGTTAAGTCCCATAGTGCTCAGAGCCATTTGAACAACTTTTTTTTTTTTTTTTTGGCATCGCCCGGCGGACTGCAAGCTACCGTCCGCAAGGGATGGACTGGGGCGCGAACTCACGGCCTTTCGGGTGCTCAGCTGTCTGCGGGCAATGGACGAACTGCCCTGTTCGGACGGCCGGAGCTGCTAAGGCTCACTACAACGACGGCGGTCGGCTGCTTCCCTTCGGCGCTCTACATGGGATCCACGAGTCGCTCTTGAGAGAGCAGTCAGCCGTGTTCCGAGTCAAGGAGCACAGCTAACGCACACAGCGGCCACTTACCCATGGTGTGAATGTGAGCGCTACATCTGCAAGACTTGGCGACCGGACACCGACGCTACAGATTCCGGCATTGGCGTTCTCCATTGCTGAGTTCAGCAGAAGAGCCGCTGTGTATCCTCTATGTAATAAAGTCGGTGTCACACTTGCCTGTGTTTCTCTGCACGCCGCGGCGTGAGTCATCCCTCTCTTTCAAACCATATCTCTCGGTCGTTCTAACATATTACGACCCTTGAGCTCAAGGGGCTTGTAACACCTCCCTGAATAGTCAAATGGTCTATGTTAGTCTCTACTTCTTCCACTTGATTAGACGCAATTTTTACAGATTTTAAACAATTTTCATTTTTCCATTGATTTTGCTATGCAAACTTATGTGCTTACTTTCACATGCAGCTGTTTTGTGCTCCATTTTCTGAACATGTACCTGTATCTGACCCACTCTTTGCATGCTTCCAGTTGCTAACGTTTGTATAATCCCTGTTAATTCCTTTATTTGACTACCTGAGGACTTTTTTACAGCTTACCTCAACTTGAGAATCCTTAATTTCGACCTTTCCATCAAATGCCTTCAATTGTTTATGCCACATTTCGTTTAGATCAGAAGCCTGGTTTCTGACTTAATATCACTTTCAACTTTGTGCTGTTTAAGCTCACCAGCTAAATAGTTAATAATAGCACTGGAATGCTTATCAATTTTCCTATTAATATTTTTATTTGCTTCGTTGTTGCTAAGCATTAATCCTGCTAACATATCCTTTACATTTTCTTGATCAGTTTGCTTTACTTGCAACATATCAAATTTGGCATCTGCCTATCTTGTCCCTTGTTCATTTAGGCCATTCTGGCTCATGTCAAATAAATCAGCATCACAAAAACCACTAAGTCTATTATTAAAAGAGCTGGTACCTTTTCCACTAGTTACGTGTGTTAAAACATTTTGTCCCTGTTTCTCTCTCACAGATCGAGGTAACTGTTGTAAATTAGGAACTGAAGCATCATTAATTTCTAATTCATTCACATTTCTCCACGCTGTAGGGCCTGCCTGACTGGCACTTCCATCAAACTGAATCACAACCTCTTCCTTCACAACTGCAGAATAATCATTCCCTTCCATTTTAAAAAGTCCTTTGATACAAGCAAAGAGTAGATCAGCTAAGCCTAACTTGCCTCCTTTTGTCGACTTTAGTCTCCGCGCACTGAAACTGCTGGTCCGTCCTCCTCCCCCAGCTATACCAGTTCGTGTTCTGCCGTCTTCGGCCAACTCCGTCAGCGCAGCTGCCGCTGCATCCGTCATTGCCCCCGCTAACTCCACCCTGCTTCGTCTGTCGTATCTGCGATGTCCTTTTTCTTTCCATGGTGGGATTACAGTTCTCACTGCAGTGTCCTGCTTTTCCACTTTGTTACACAATTTTCTATCCCGTTTTTTGCTGACTATTCGACAGTTTTCATTTTGACATTTAGTCTCGACTGCAGTTCTCTCCTCTACAACTGTTAATATTTCTCGATCTGTGCTGCACCATTTACGGCGCTTCGGTGCATTTGTGAAGATCCTCTCACCTTGTGGTTAACTTCTTTTCACGTGCACACCTCCTTGCAGTTACTGAAATGCAGTTCTCAGTCTCAAAAAGGTATAAAAATAACAGCTGTATACATTGTAACTACAAATCGTATGAAAATTGTTTTGTCGGTGGTTGGAACTGTTGCAGGAAAGTGTGGATGGGCGTAGAATTTAACTGTATTATGATAAGATTGCATACACCAGTCACTGCCAAGACTTTCTAAACTGTATAAAGTGTGAAAGTTCGCACGAACACCTCATTCATAACTGTAGCGTTTATGGTAATGTTTCACCACGGACTGTTTCCTTTAGAATTGCTTGTTCAAATGTTGCTAATATCAGCCTAATGGAACAAAATGTTGAAGCTGGCGAGTGAGCAACATACCATGCAGTATATATAATAAACGTCACCAAATATTCCGAATTTGACTCCGTACTTTTAATCAAACTCCCTCCCACACTATACGGCACTTTCCAAGCGTTATAGTACCGAGACATCACAATATGATTAATTTACAGTGGAGCAGGTATCACTATGAAATCCATGCCACGACTCTACTGCTGTCTCTATACAAAAGAAACTTCTAGTTTTCAAAATATGCGCGAATATGCTAATTTACGACTGGAAGAGAAACATCACAGCCAGTCGGAGAGTAATATGAAGCCCGCTAAATCCAGTGCATAAATACAGCAGCAATCAAAATTACTCACCGAATTAGATCAGTAAATTAACACAAATAAATTTAGAAAACGCATAAAAATCAAATTAATTCCCTCTTACCAAGACTAATTTTCCGAATTCGTAATCTTTTTTCCCCAGTACCATAACCTGACGACATGGGTGCGAATGACTAATGCACACGTCATTCGCGAAAATTACTCTCGTGACCAACTACTTCAATGTATAGCATAAAACTTACACTACTGGCCATTAAAATTGCTACGCCACGAAGATGACGTGCTACAGACTCGAAATGAAACCGACAGGAAGAAGATGCTGTGATATGCGAATGATTAGCTTTTCAGAGCATTCACACAAGGTTGGCGCCGGTGGCGACACCTACAACGTGCTGACTTGAGGAAAGTTTACAAGCGATTTCTCATACACAAACAGCAGTTGACCGGCGTTGCCTGGTGAAACGTTGTTGCGATGCCTCGTGTAAGGAGGAGAAATGTGTACCATCACGTTTCCCACTTTGATAAGGGTCGGATTGTAGCCTATCGCAATTGCGGTTTATCGTATCGCGACATTGCTGCTGATCCCGTTGGTAGAGATCCACTGACTGTTAGCAGAATATGGAATCGGT
Source organism: Schistocerca piceifrons (assembly GCF_021461385.2). Lineage (NCBI taxonomy): Eukaryota > Metazoa > Arthropoda > Insecta > Orthoptera > Acrididae > Schistocerca > Schistocerca piceifrons. The sequence continues at coordinate 408,865,350 of NC_060139.1, forward strand.
GGGTTCAGGAGGTTAATACGGAACGCCGTGCTGGATCCCAACGGCCTCGTATCACTAGCAGTCGAGATGAAAGGCATCTTATCCGCATGGCTGTAACAGATCGTGCAGCCACGTCTCGATCCCTCAGTCAACAGATGGGGACGTTTGCAAGACAACAACCATCTGCACGAACAGTTGGACGACGTTTGCAGCAGCATGGACTATCATCTCGGAAATCATGTCTGCGGTTACCCTTGACGCTGCATCACAGACAGGAGCGCCTGCGATGGTGTCCTCAACGACGAACCTGGGTGCACGAATGGCAAAACGTCATTTTTTCGGATGAATCCGGGTTCTGTTTACAGCATCATGATGGTCGCATCCGTGTTTGGCGACGACACGGTGAGCGCCCATTGGAAGCGTGTATTCGCCTTCGCCATACTTGCGTATCACCCAGCGTGATGGTATGGGGTGCCATTGGTTACACGTCTCGGTCACCTCTTATTCGCATTGATGGCACTTTGAACAGTGGACATTACATGCGTTACGAACCGTGGCTCTACTCTTCATTCGGTCCCTGCGACACCCTACATTTCAGCAGGATAATGCACGACCGCATATTGCAGGTCCTGTACGGGCATTTCTGGAAACAGAAAATGTTCGACTGCAGCCCTGGCCAGCACATTCTCCATATCTCTCACCAATTGAAAACGTCTGGTCAATGGTGGCCGAGCAACTGGCTCATCACAATACGCCAGTCACTACTCTTGATGAAGTGTGGTATCGTGTTGAAGCCGCATGGGCAGCTGTACCAGTACACGCCATCCAAGCTCTGTTTGATTCAATGACCAGGCGTATCAAGGCCGTTATTACGGCCAGAGGTGGTTGTACTGGGTACTGACTTTCAGGATCTATGCACCCAAATTGCGTTTTAATGTAATCACATGTCAGTTCTAGTATAATATATTTGTCCAATAAATACCCGTTTATCATCTGCATTTCCTCTTGGTGTAGCAATTTTAATGGCCAGTAGTGTACTTATCTATACTGGCCACAAAAACCGCAGCCGGTCCTTGGCCTCACTCAGTCCAGCCTTCCACACTTTCCTGTCATCTGCATCTTCATCTCCCAGACCCAGTATCTGCGTGTCTCCCATGATATTATCCTTCTATCTCGTTCTCGGCCGTCCCAGGGGTCTCTTTGCTTCAGCTTCTCTATCCATTACACCCTTTATTGCTGTTTTCTCCCTTCTCCTCACACGTACCATTTTAGTGTCTTAATCTTCACATTCACTACGACGTCAGGCAGTGTGTACAATTGTATGAGTTCTCTCTTTTTTCTTATTCTCCACTGATCATTTTCTTTCACTGGTCCATGTATTTACCTCAGTACTTTATTTTCCAAAGTGATGAGTTTTTTCTCCGTTTTCTTTCTCAGGGTCCATGTTTCACTTGCATAGCACACTGCTGGCTTGATGATGGCCCGATATATTGTTATTTTTGCCTGCCTAGATAGTAACTTCGATCTTATGATGTTTGCATAGCTCCTAGACATCTCCCCGCAGCTTGAATTCTTGTTACTATCTGTAGTTCTATAAAGTTTTGATGGTTGATGTTGACACCGAGGTACGTGAATGTGTCTGTCTTCTCTATCGTTAGATTTCCGATTTTTAGGTCGTTTGGTTCTAAATGAGCTCTTCTTCCTACTACCATGAACTTTGATTTCCTTTCATTTATACTTAGTCCTACCATCTTAGTTTCTTCCATTAGCACAGTCCCCATTTTCTCCAAGTCTTCCATGTTCATTCGTGGCAGCACAATATCATCCGCAAAAGCCAGGACATTTATCTTTTTCCTATGGTGCCTCCAGCACATTCACATGTTACTCTCCTCAGGGTGTTGTTGAGGGTCAAAATGAACTGGGTTGGTGGTATAATATCTCCTTGTCTCATTCCTGTTTCTACTGCAAATGCATCTGAGAACTCCCCCTGTATTTCGCTCTAACTTTGATCCCATCACACATATTTTAGCTTTACATCACACATAGCTTTTCAGGTATTCCACACTCTATCATTATCCCCCACATTTCCTCTCTTACTATGCTGTCATATGCTTTGTTGAAATCTATAAACAGGCAAAAGGTATCATGATTGTGCTCCCAGTTCTTATCTAATATTTGTCCTAGTTTGAATATTTGGTCGTTTGTTGATTTACCTTTTCTGAGCCCTTTTCACATTCCAACCTTCTTTCACTGCCATAAAGAAACACAATAACAGTTGTAACCGGTAAAAACATGAGAAAATTAAATGAACAAACCCTGAAATAAAATTAACAGTATTTTGACTCAAGCCCAAACAGTATCCGTCATTTAGTGACCATTATAAAAATGGTTCAAATGGCTCTAAGCACTATGCGACTTAACATCTGAGGTCATCTGTCCCCTAGATTTAGAACTACCTAAACCTAACTAACCTAAGGACATCACACACATCCATGCCCGAGGCCGGATTCGAACCTGCGACCGTAGCAGCAGTGTGGTTCCGGACTGAAGCGCCTAGAACCACTCGGCCAACGCGGCTGGCGACCTTTATCATATCGCATATAAACTACTTAGTCTCGAACCATCTGACGCCCTCTTACTGCACGTCTGTTCACAGATCTCCCATCTCAGTAGGGACGATGCAGAGGTGCTACGCCTCAACGTCACCATCCGCAGCTGATGTCACTTCTCCGACAGTTTGCAGCCAGCCGACAACTGTTTGGATTCGATGCTCACCCTCAGAACTTTGTGTCCCTCAGTTGTCAAACTCATAACGGACAAGTTTTGCCAAGGATTGTTTTTGTTGAACAAGAAAAAGAAATGTTTATATTAACTTTTCTTCCCGCTGTTTAAAAGCTGATTAACTACTGACGTCGAAGCAACAAATTGTACTGTAGTCATTCACATCGTAATAGTCCTTTTCTAAAAATCTGTGTTTTGTGTAAAACATTTGTAGAAAGATTACGACCATAGAGTTGATGTTTATATGTCTATTATCAGCGTAATAAAAGAAGGCGCAACCTTCAAATTTTCTGAGACCGATAGAAGAAGCCTGGTTGTTCCATCTTGTATTTTTTTCTTCAGTTTTTGACATGTGAGCATAGTGGGCTAAAAATGTAGTTGTATCACGATATATTAGCTTATCATGACTTACGTACGAGGTGTTTCATAAGAAATCTTCCAGCCCACATGTTTATTTCATTATTCACTGTGTCATGAGTCTCATTTTTCCACATCGCTAGCAGAGAGGACGCAACACTTCGATCTGGTACCTTTCTGTCATTTGGGTGATTTTATTGCTAATTTACGACGTCCATTCTTAATCATTATGTGTGCGTAACATGCAGTCATTGAGACAAGACGACTGACTTTTTCAAATTAATCATACAGCTACAGCGACTACCGAATGGCGGTTTGCAAATCATATGTACTAAAATTCAGTCGGTCCACATCCTCACTGCGCCACTCCCAACATTAGTCTGGGATCACAGTCTTTATTCTGGTATTGAAATTGTAACATATTTGAGTTTGCTGAGGTGAAAGCTTAACGTACACAAAATATTCGTAATATGTTGTAATCTTACGTTAGTAGTTTTCAGCAAAGCATCTGATGTTAAATGAAGTGTATTGTCTTACATTCAAGTAAGCACCAAACCTTGCACGCTCTTCAGTGTCCATATTTCTTTATAGTGATGTCACCAGCCAACGTGTTGTTGACCGATTCAGTTTGTGGCAATTCTTCGTCCAACAAACCGAGTTTCTCAGTAACATAGTCATGTGGAAACATGCCCCTTTTATTAATCCTATTAAACTGCACTCTGTTGGGGACATTTTTTGTGATTTTCAAATCATCTCATTTCAAATACTGAAAGTTGTCTATATGACTTAAGAGAGGGGAGACTTTGGAGAGAACTAAGTATCCTCGCATAGTGAGTCAAATGAAAGTAAACTACTACTAACAAATGTGTGGTGAGGGACTAAATGAACTGTAAGCTGCTGCTATTGCTTCTAGTAATGATGGTTGTAGATGCCCGAGCGTCAAAAATAAATGAATGTATCCTATGACCTGTAGGATGATCAGTAGCTATCTGATTTAAAATGGGATTTGTGTAACTGAACTGTCATGAGAAGCAGTGCTTCTTGGTCTTGTTTAATATATATTCAAGTGACATGGGATTAACTGATTACTGAAATAACATACAGAAAAATTCGATTACTAAACAATTACCTTTGTATGATGTACACATTGAAAAAAAGAAAAAAACTGGACATGGCAAACGTCTTTGTTTAAAAATAACAAGAAATACATGAAGTATTAAATCGTCTGATTTGAAGTAATGGACAGTTGGTGAGCACCCAAGGTACAAAGGAAAAACATCGACGCAAATGAGTCGACTTTCAATGGTGTGGCAGAAGTTATTGCGTTACCATGGCACTAAGGAGAGATTAGACATGAACCAGAAATAATAGGTGCACTGGGAAATTTAACGAGCAAGTCAATGATAACTCATGATACCCGAAATGCGAAAGAATTGAAAGAAAAATTTAAGAATCATGACTTCGTCAGCGACGCGACCCTAACTTGATCATAAGGTTCCTAAGGTTCACATATTGCTAAGCTTAATTACAGCGAGAATATTTACAATTCTCCCTGCCACCTTGGACCTCAAACGAAGATCAGCTGCTCCTCATCGATCTCGGAAACAGTAAGCAGCTGTTTTCCGACACCCTCCAAATCAGAACCTTTTGTGTTCCACCCTAAGGAGCATAATGTTCTTTATGGAACCGGAAGTCCTCCATTATCCTCACTAACAATGTGCTCTCAACTGTTAATTTCTCTGTGGCGTCTTCACAACAGTATTTCCGCAAAAAGCACACGCCAGCCAACCAGAATTCGTGCTTATTTGTTTCCACCTATTGAAAGACGGAGAATTTTCCTCACAATTCCCTTCCTATCGTCTTAAGAATCTCATAAAGATCCACGCCACAAATTAGCGACTAATGAGGACACTAGTCTTGATGCTGGCCTACGAGACATGAGCAAAACGCTTGTTCCCCCACCTACCATTCTGAATGTTTTTCGAAATCGTCTAAACTTTACCCACGGTTTTCGTAACCACCTTCAGTAGGTCTGGCAGGGACGCAACTAACTACTTAATCAGGATGCTGTCAACCTTAGACTGGCACCAGTATGTAATTTTGGGGCGTAAAAAGACATTAATTTCCAAGTTGTCGTTCTTGGGCTGGAGAGATCGAGCTTACAAGATGCCTCTCTCCGCTGTTGATTGGCGAAGTGTCCATCGTAATGCAGGGCCTGTGAAGGGACCGCCCTGGACAGCGTCTCTTCTGAATGCATCACAAGAAAGTGCTGCATTGTTTGTGTGCATCAAAGAGGGCCACCAGGAGACACACGGCTCTCTGGTGAAACTCAGCCGTTTGAATATTACCTGTGACGAACGAAAGATTTATTTCAGTAAGAAACGACTTGGTTCCTCTACCACCAATTAAGTGGAGTATTGCAATGTCTATCGAGATTTTATTAAAAGAGTAAATTGGGTGGCCACAATTGTTTCCGCACTGAAACCCCTGCTGGAAACCAGTCTTGACGGATTTTGAATTACAGTAAGGGACTGTCTGGGTCAAAATGAATGAAGTGAGACACATACCAGCGTCTCCTCATGTCCCTTGTGTTAATCCACCTCTTTATCGTCTGTAGTCAGATTAGATTTTCACATCACATGGATTAGGAAATAAACGGGGACTGCGGACCCATGTAATAATTTAACAACTTGTAAACGAAAAGAAAACTACTGCATACCTCTTTCCGTGAGATCCATCACATTCACAAACATTTACCCAATGCCAAAAGCCAATGGACAGTTTAGAAAAGCAAGTGACAGGGATATAACAGATTTCTCTCATCACACCAACGTCACGAAAAGAAACATTGTGACAGAACTAAATTTGCTGTGGAAAGTTAGCGCCAATAGTTTTTCCTAACAATTTTATTGTTTCTTTCACAGTGCTTTTAGAATCATAACAAATTAGAAAAATTTTACTTTACGGTAAATCAACATGGCCTGTGAAAGTAGGAACAAACACCTAAGAACCTATAATGACGATACGTCACTTACTTGAGTAACATCCACAAAAAAAACAGACTGAAATGAGTTTGAAATCAAATATACCTAGTTGATTGTTGAACTGGTCCAGAAAAGACGTAACAGCAACAAAAGGGAAATAACTAAATATAATTACAAGGAGAGAAGTACAAAGCATACAATCATATTTAAAAACCGGCAACACTAAGTTAGTTAAAGAGGCTACAACAAGGTGACAAATAAATACTAAAAGTATTTATAACAAAACAGAAATAAGAATTTATTGAAGAGCACATTGAGAGGACAAGGAGTATCAAGTATGTGCGTGTACTCAGCGTAACACATTAAAGCTAATGTACAAAGTAAATTAAATGTGCGTACGAAACATTTGGAGAAGCACCTTATACAAGTATGAGTCAACACTATACAAGATACTGTACTGCACATCAGATATTTAATTACAAATACACAAAAAGAATCATCCAAGTTAGGTTGAATGTGGCTAGCCAAAAAAATGGTTCAAAAGGTTCAAATGGTTCCGAGCACTATGCGACTTAACTTCTGAGGTCATCAGTCGCCTAAAACTTAGAACTAATTAAACCTAACTAACCTAAGGACATCACACACATCCATGCCCGGGGCAGGATTCGAACCTGCGACCGTAGCGGTCGCTCGGCTCCAGACTATAGCGCCCAGAACCGCACGGCCACTCCGGCCGGCCTGGCTAGCCAAACAAGAACTGTTTACAGGCCACCATAGGAATCACCAAACGGTGTTATTTGACGACAAAAATGTACAGTAAATACACGTGACACAGTCACACAAAAGATAAAAGGTACACCTATCATAAAGAAGCAGAAGCACTGACTTTGCGAACAACATCTACACATGATCACTAGAAGCCTATGTCATACTCATTTCATTTTAAACTTCACTTGTCCGTTACCCTCGGCCATAGAGTCGTGTCACTACGTTAATTGAAGTGTAGCTCGTTCAGTAGGCGAATAGTAGGAGAACTTAAGAGGATTTTGTCGCTGCATCTTGGCGTATATGGAATGTTGCTCTGTGATGAAAGCGATCAGCTCGGCCTAGCGTCGTACATCGTCTCCATGACTCAGCTCGTCCGTCACACAGCAATGACAGCAGCGTGCCGAAATTGGGCGTAAGTCCACAGGCACTTGTCATATGTCGGCCGCCGTGTTTCCTGCTCAGTAATATCCGTGATGTTCACCAGGAAGATGTCATCTCCTGCTCATCAGGTTAGTGCGTCCACTAACGACAGAACGGACCATCCTAAACCTTCATACTCACATGAGAATTCAAGTACTGCCTCTTCTTATGATATAGCACGTACCACTTGAGTCCTGCCTAGAACTCACAAGTTTTCATCTTTACAGTTCTTGAAGAAAACAACAGTGGGTATAAGGTAGTGCAATGAGATTGCCGACGTTTCGATCTACTTGCTGCTTTTCTCTTTTCATGATGCGGCCTAATACGCAAAATTATGTTATTCAAAAAGGTTCTGTTGCAGAAACCTACTAATATCACTCTCATTTATATTTAAATCCAAAATGAGGTTTATAGCATCGTTCTGAATCGTGCATAAACAAATCCGGGTGCTGATCAGGTGATTCATTGGCTAATACGTTGTCATACAGCTCGTGGCAAGAGCATTGCAACTAGTCATTACTCGATCGTTCTCATTTGCATTTAGGTTACTGGAGCATCCTGTTCCTGTTACAATCGTTGATCACCACGCTTCTGTTACGGGCACAGTTGCTGGTTCAAATGGTTCAAATGGCTATGGGACTTAATTTCTGTGGTCATCAGTCCCCTAGAACTTAGAACTACTTAAACCTAACTAACCTAAGGACATCACACACATCCATGCCCGAGGCAGGATTCGAACCTGCTACCGTAGCAGTCGCGCGGATCCAGACTGTAGCGCCTAGAACCGCTCGGCCACTCCGGCCGGCGTAGCTGCTGGAAAAGTTCAGTCGATCCCGCAGACGTTCCCCTCTGAAAGGAGGCGACAACCGCCCTCTCGCCAGCGAAAGCATGACTATTGGAGGGAAGGGCCTGGTGGCCACAAGCCATTCAGACGATGGCTCAGGGGACCATCCTCAGGACCCGATTCGCTCTCACCGGCCGCCCAGGAAGGAAGAGGACGACAGGCAGGGAGAAAGAGAGAAGGGGGAAGGAGGGAATGAGAGAGAAGGGCAGTCGTGACTCACCCATCTACTTCGATCGTTTCACATGGTCATTCATAACACACACAACAAAATTAATAACAAAGATATAAAAATATAATTTCCTTATCACTTTTCTCCCCTGTTAACGTTATAAAACAACTGGGGTACCTACACTAATCCACAGAGTACACTACTAATTAAAGTACCTATCCTGGTTCATAAGATTCACTACCAATTACAAAGTAAACAAATCCACACCTATACCATAAATACCTGTATATCTGTACAGTATGTGAGAATGCATCTTTTGTTTTAATCACGTGTTACAAATAATAGCAGCCCACATCATCATCACATGATCCCGAAATGTGCTTCTACTTGTTAGCCCCTAACCGCTTATACACTACAGCGTGCATGAGTTATGATGCCAAACATTGAAATCATACCACTAATTAGCTCGGGATGGATGCAAGCACTACTTTTATTTACATGAAACTGAAATGTCGACAAACAAAACATCCAAACCCTTAGCACAAAGAAATCGTTTGTGCTCGAACCAAATCAACCTTCATCGAACGTCGATCTGTCAGGAAAGTATTATCGTAATGAACAAAATCAACTATATACAACATGTTCTCTTCCACGGGAATTTGGAGTTTTACTCCCTCATCATGCATTAGTTCCTATTACTGTCACCTTTAGTCATCTTATTCCTTGAAGATGTCTCTCTCTCTTTGGCCACATCTCTTTTGTTTCCTGTAACTTGGGAATCGCACTAGCACAAACACATAATTAACTAAGGAAAAAAAGCGTCGTACAGGATTCACTCATTTCACACGCTAACGTTTGAAACATACGAAAAACATACATACTTCATACTTCACTAACCTAACTTCGAACTAGCCGTTACTTGCGTATTTCCGTTCGATGGCAAAGGATTATTCTTCCTCTGGCTCACTCTTCCTTTACTTTTCTGCTCCACCAATGGAAGTGGACTGTTCTGTACAGAACATTCATACACACACACACACACACACACAAACACATGGTATCACACATTAGATACCAGACTTCATAATTTAAGTTTTATTTCCGTCACTGAGAAAGACTGGAAACACATTACATGAAATCCTCTCCATTTCCCACTACGACATAACCGTGCCTAATCCTCTGCATCACTGATAGTATCCAAGCAACGTTCTATAGTCACTCATAAAAAATTTCCTCGAAAAATGGTATGAATTAAGTTAGACTTGCCTTAGTTTCTTAACCTCATTTTGTTTCCTTATTATAGGCTCTTACTGTGGGATTACGTTAACTCCACGCCGTACTTAGTAATTCATCATATTTCCGTCTCCATCATAGTCAACGTACTTGGTTCAATAAACATGTTATAACGTGGCCTCTGTATTGTCCCCACAGAAAATACCCTCTACCACGCATCAATTAATCATTGTCAATCAAACCATCCACATTCATTCACTTTGGAAAAATATCTGATTTCATTTTCTCGTAATATATGCGGCGACAGCTCGTCGACGCCAAAGTATTTTCTAGTACGTTTATTCTTTGAAATAACAGAGATGCATATATGCATTCTCCATGGTTGTTAGAGTGGTAACTAGAACAGCTTCTGGAGTATCTGTTGCAGGATTGACGAGTTTCTGAGAGATACATATTCTGCTTTTCTTCTCGCTAAAGGGAGCCAATTAACATTTGTGCCGCTAGCGATTTGTTTGAAGAGAAAGAGACTGTAAACGGAAAATAATTAAGACGTGGAACTACCGGAGATATGGACATGTAATGGAGATGGATTTAATACACGATTTCCTTCATAAATAAGGTTTGTGACTTTTTTTGTTCTGGAGTGAATGAACGAATGAGTTTTTTCTGAATCATTTGATGATCACGTTGGCTCTGTAATTAGTGGGGAAGTTTCAGCTGTGTCGAAGAGAGCCTGCAATCACTAAGTCTGTGTTAAATCGTCCAAAAAGGCTTCGTACACATCTGGAATTCGCAATCTTTCGTAAAAGGAACAAATTGCCCACACGATTGATTCTCCCGACTGAATGTAGTGTTAACAGTAATAATAAATGTAAAGCTCTCTTACAGCAAGCCAGCCGCTGATTACCAAGACGAAGGACTCCACCAAAGACTCTATTTGGCTGATTTCACGCAATGAAATATTATATTAAAAACTGTACATAGATAAAGGAGAGAAAGAGAGAGAGAGCGAATGAAAATAGAGATAATACTAATAATCCTCCATTAGTCTAACTTTTCGCCTGACTTATCACGGATCAGCCAACAAATGGGAGGCCCTTACTTTACTGTATAGATTTATGTGTGAAGGTGAAGGGATCTTAAAGGCAACAGATACACGTCTATACAGACAAGACATTACACAAAGTTAGCGGCTAGCTGCATTCATCATCTATTCTTAGACGAAGAGACGGCAACTTATTATCCTTAACATTTAAAAAAATGTTAAAATGGCCAATCCATGACAGGACACGTTTTTGGACGTTGCTAAAATAATTTTGTTCTCTGTATCATGTCAACTACGACGAGCTAACCTAACTGACGCTTGGAGAAGAGGGGAAAGACTCGCAGGTGGTATAATTGGATCTACAAATAAAGCCGAAATACAGCACGCTGGGCGCAGAGCAAAGGCCTGATCTATATATATTATTAATAAAGCTTGCTCTACGACGAGCTAACCTAACTGACGCTTGGAAAAGAGGGGAAAGACTCGCCTAACCTAGCTGACGCTTGGAAAAGAGGGGAAAGACTCGCAGGTGATATAATTGGATCTACAAATAAAGCCGAAATACAGGACGCTGGGCGCAGAGCGAAGGCCTGATCTATATACGTTATTAATAAAGCTTGCTAGTACAGGTGAAGTATAGGCTTTTGTGTTTAGTGCTACGTGATATTTGAACATTGGTTAATTGTGTTCGTGTTGGATGTGTTTTGATTGACCTGTTCCAGTTGCATTTATCTCTATGTGTACATTAAGAAAGTAGCCACAGAAGTACTCTTATGTGAACGGAGTAACACATTTGATAGTAGAAGGGAGTTATAAATAGTGACAGTAGAACATTTATATGGTTTTAACTAGGGCAATGTTTAGGATGAGTCAAGCAGAGCAAAGCAGCACGCAACAGCCTTCAGCTGTTAGCACTGATAATAATGATGCAGTAAGAAGTGTTGTAGGACCGATGGCTACAGATAGCGCAATAGAACGCCCTGTAGACACGGCTGGAAGTATATCAGCAAGTACGCAGCTGTGATTAGATCCATTGGTAATTATCATGAGACAGATGCACATGATAACCGAGAGCATGAATACTTTGAAAACCGACATTAACGCGAAATTAGCTTCAGTTACTGAATGGCAGGAAAATCTGAAAACCGATATTAAAGCACAATTAGTGACAGTCACTCAAACTCAAGAAGAAATGAAATTAGTCCAGACTGAGATTAAGCAGCAGTTACAAGACAGTTTTTCCGAATTAGAGCAGCGGATAGAGGCGAAGATCAAGGAACTCAAAGATCAGGCCGAAGAGACGGAACGAAAATTAACTGCACAAATAGAATTGCTGAAAGCACAATGTGAGGAATCTACTCACCGCCTACGTGTCGAAATGAAGGAGTATGTGGTTATTAAGATAGATACTGTACGGGAACAAGTGGAAGTGGTTCCGCAATTAGTACAAAAGCAAGACGCCATGTCATGTGCAATTGCGCAACTTCCTGAATTGGCATGTACACAGACTAACCTAAAGGAAAGCGTTGAACATCTGACAGAGCGTCAAGACGTTATAGACCACCAAATTAACGTATTAACGGGTAAATTATACGAAATCACATTAGAAAACAAAAGGCTAATGTGTGAAAACGTTGAGCAAAATGTTAAGGCAGCATTCCAGAGTTTATCTGGCCAACAGGAAGAGAATTTGTTTGCGAAAGGACTTGAGGAGGTGCGACAGCAGTTAGGTGCTGATTTTGAGCATTGGAAACAAACGATAGAAGAGTCGATGCGCGCTTCACAACAAAGCTCAGAACAAATGAATACAGGGCAGCAGCAGAAGTTGGCAGCGACTACAGAGCCAGTTACTGCCCATTCGCACGCAATACCGACTTGTGCAAGTAATTCAAACATTAAATTGCCACAAGCTGGTTGTTCGTGTCAATTCTTATCTAACGGAGATTACGAAAGCCTTTGCCATGCCGAAGAAAAAATGATAAAGCATCGGCAATTCCAGATTTTTAACCCTGACAAAACGTGGGGGGGGGGGGGGGGGGGTCCATCCAATTGTTTTTATTCGAAGTTTCAGAGGAGTGCTACCCAGAAATTGGTCGGAGTGGCAGAAGATCAGTTTTGTTGCAGGATATATACAAGGTTCGGGGGCGATCTGGGCCTCGGACATGACTTCTGTTTGCCCGACATATGACGATATTGAGAAGGCGTTTTTAGCAAAGTTCTGGTCAGAAGGGGTACTGGAACGCCTAAGGCAGGAGATGCTCTACCAAGAGCCTTTCTCCTTTTCGAAAGGAAGCCTTAGAAAGTATTTCGAAAAATATATAAATAAAACGAGATACTGGGACAGACCTATACCCTTGACAGACATAATAAACATACTTAAGGCAAGACTACCAAATAGCATCCGGAATCAATTGATTTACGGCAACGACAAAGACTTGGAGTCGTTCCTCACGACGTTAGACCATATAGATATTATCGAAGAGAACAACCAGAAAGCCCGTAATAACAGATTCCAATATAGGGAGATAGAACCTCCGCCAAACGGTAGGCAAGGTGGAAGTATGTGTTATACCAATGGCGATCAACCGACACTTAAAGGGAATGAACAGAAATCGTTAAATAATGGAGAAACACCTCAAAATCTCAATAGTAATCCCGGCAATGGTCTTGCGAGGGGCTATTCAAGGAACAACAGGAACGGGAAAAGATACAATCCCGTGTGGGGGAACGAAAGAAATTTTAGACCCCAAGCCTGGAATAATAACGATAATAGAAAGTGGAATCAACCGGGAGGAATGAATTCAAATAGCCAACATCAGTGGGGACGGACATCTCCGAATCAACCGGTAATTACCGAAGTGACGGATGATGTCAACCAGCAGACAAATCAAAATCCAACAAACTGATAAGGACCCACTCGTGCCCCGGAGGAGCGGTCAACAATTGGTTGAGGGGCAACAGGATATGTGTACCCATGCTAATGTATAATGATGGACGATTACTGGCAGATGAACTGACCGAGGACTTAGAATCACAAGATGAGGATAAGGAACAGGTGGCAGTAGACGAAGTGCAAGTCATTATGGAGACCATACCTATAGTGGCGGTTTTAGACACAGCTGCAACCACAAATGTTATTTCGGAGGCACTATTCAACAGGATCAGAAATATAAGACGAGTACCAGTATTTCCAGTTCAAAATTGCAGAACAATAGGCGCCGTTGAGGCTCGATCGGCTAATGTAAAGGTGCAGTCACTACGTGGTGTGGAATTCGGAAATGTAGCAATATTAAGCACATTCCTTGTTGTGAAAAATTTGGTGGTAGATGGCATTATCGGAGTCGACAGATTACGTCAATACGGATGCAGAATAGATTTTAAAACAGGAAAAATTTGGTTGAATGTTAATAAACAATAAATTGAGTTGGAGTTGTTGATAAAAAAAAGCCTTACGAGAAAATATAATTGTGGGATCAGTGTGCAAGTAATCAGGACGGCCCAAAATTCAAAAGAGCATGTAATTAATTTCCAAGTCAAAGAAGATTTCGGTCAATTAGTGTTTGAAAAGTTAAATGAATCCGACTGCATTATCGAAGATCAGAAGAAGCAGCTCAATGAATTATTATTAACGTATGAAAACGTTATTGATGAAAGGACAGGAGTTATTAAGGGATACATATGCCATCTCTACGATAAGCCGCACGAAACGTATTGTAGAACTTTCTATCCTGTTCCCTGGAGGTTAAAGGCTCAAGTTCAAAAGAAAATAGATCGCATGTTGAAATGGGGTTTGATCGAACCCTCTACAAGCCCATACTGCTCCCCATTGCTAGTCGTGCCAAAAGCAAATGGGACTGTTAGACTGGTACTCGACGCCAGAGAAATAAATAAAGTCATAATTCCAGTGAGAACACATCCGGAAAATATAGACGAACTTAGACAACGGTTCCAGGATGTCCAATATTTGACAAGCATTGATTGGCAAGTCAAGCTGGATGAGTCATCAAGGAAGTATACGGCTTTCATTTATTCCGGAAGAAGTTACCAATTTACTGTAGTTCCTTTCGGACTCAACATTAGTGCTGGAATCTTTATAGCAGCTCTAGATTATGCGCTAGGCCCAGAACTCAGAAGCAGGATAACAGTGTTTGTTGATGATTGGCTTATTGCATCGAAAACTTGGGAGGAGCATATTACCTTACTGAACCGAGTGTTGGACGTGTTCAAAACCATGGAAATAACTGCTAACCTACAGAAATCCCATTTTGCAGTAAAAAGTATCAAGTTCCTGGGGAATATAATTGACGAAAAGGGAATTTTACCAACCAAGGAGAAGCTAATTGCGATTAGTAAGTTTCCAACACCCAGGAATAGGAGGCAATTAAAAGGATTTATGGGCCATGCCTCATTTTTTAGAAGATTCATATCAAATCAGGCGATGAACGCAGCAGCTCTAAGTAGCCTGTTGAAGAAGGATGTGCCCTGGCTCTGGACATTAAAGTGTCAAGAAGCATTCGAAGAGATAAGGAAGCAATTAGTAAATGCACCGCTTTTGTACCATCCGGACATGCAAGAAGAATTTTACTTGTCAACACATTCTTCGAATGCGGGTTTTGGAGCGTGCCTTTTCCAAGTACGCAAGATAAATGGACAACTCACCTTCTGTCCTATTGTGTTTGCTAGTCGTGTTTCGTCCAACTGTGAACGAACTTACACGACGACAGAATTAGAGGCTCTTGCGGTCATCTGGGGATTTTAAAAATTTTATTATTACCTACACTCCTGGAAATGGAAAAAAGAACACATTGACACCGGTGTGTCAGACCCATCATACTTGCTCCGGACACTGCGAGAGGGCTGTACAAGCAATGATCACACGCACGGCACAGCGGACACACCAGGAACCGCGGAGTTGGCCGTCGAATGGCGCTAGCTGCGCAGCATTTGTGCACCGCCGCCGTCAGTGTCAGCCAGTTTGCCGTGGCATACGGAGCTCCATCGCAGTCTTTAACACAGGTAGCATGCCGCGACAGCGTGGACGTGAACCGTATGTGCAGTTGACGGACTTTGAGCGAGGGCGTATAGTGGGCACGCGGGAGGCCGGGTGGACGTACCGCCGAATTGCTCAACACGTGGGGCGTGAGGTCTCCACAGTACATCGATGTTGTCGCCAGTGGTCGGCGGAAGGTGCCGTCGACCTGGGACCGGACCGCAGCGACGCACGGATGCACGCCAAGACCGTAGGATCCTACGCAGTGCCGTAGGGGACCGCACCGCCACTTCCCAGCAAATTAGGGACACTGTTGCTCCTGGGGTATCGGCGAGGACCATTCGCAACCGTCTCCATGAAGCTGGGCTACGGTCCCGCACACCGTTAGGCCGTCTTCCGCTCACGCCCCAACATCGTACAGCCCGCCTCCAGTGATGTCGCGACAGGCGTGAATGGAGGGACGAATGGAGACGTGTCGTCTTCAGCGATGAGAGTCGCTTCTGCCTTGGTGCCAATGATGGTCGTATGCGTGTTTTGCGCCGTGCAGGTGAGCGCCACAATCAGGACTGCATACGACCGAGGCAAACAGGGCCAACACCCGGCATCATGGTGTGGGGAGCGATCTCCTACACTGGCCTTACACCACTGGTGATCGTCGAGGGGACACTGAATAGTGCACGGTACATCCAAACCGTCATCGAACCCATCGTTCTACCATTCCTAGACCGGCAAGGGAACTTGCTGTTCCAACACGACAATGCACGTCCGCATGTATCCCGTGCCACCCAACGTGCTCTAGAAGGTGTAAGTGAACTACCCTGGCCAGCAAGATCTCCGGATCTGTCCCCCATTGAGCATGTTTGGGACTGGATGAAGCGTCGTCTCACGCGGTCTGCCCGTCCTGCACGAACGCTGGTCCAACTGAGGCGCCAGGTGGAGATGGCATGGCAAGCCGTTCCACAGGACTACATCCAACATCTCTACGATCGTCTCCATGGGAGAATAGCAGCCTCCATTGCTGCGAAAGGTGGATATACACTGTACTAGTGCCGACATTGTGCATGCTCTGTTACCTGTGTCTATGTGCCTGTGGTTCTGTCAGTGTGATCATGTGATGTATCTGACCCCAGGAATGTGTCAATAAAGTTTCCCCCTCCTGGGACAATGAATTCACGGTGTTCTTATTTTAATTTCCAGGAGTGTATATGGGTCAAAGACTATCGTATATTGCGATCATCAATCATTAACGTTTTTACAAACGTGTAAACTGTTACACCCCAGACTATCTAGATGGACCCTCGCTCTGCAACAATACCAGTTTAAGATCGTGCATGTCTCAGGACAGCAAAACATTATCGCTGACGCTCTATGAAGGTCACCACAGGGTTTGACCAAAGAGATTGAAGTAAATAATAACTCAGAATTCCCTGTATTGCTGCTGCAGAAAAATCCATATAAGACGTACTACGTCAATTTGTGTGCGTATATGGCACAGTTACAGAAAAGAGATGCTCAATGGGGAAGTGTCATTCAAAGGTTACAACAGCAACCTTCGGATCAGATGGCAAATTATTACAAGCTGGTAAATGGCGTATTATTTTTCTGCTGTGGAAGGACAAACAAAGTCCGTTGGTGTGTTTGTATACCTGAGGCGCAAATAGAGAAACTCGTATGGTTCACCCAGTTAACCTGGGACATTTCGGTGCGACAAAATGTGCAGACAAGATAAGTGTGTACTGTTATTTTCCCAGCATAAAGCGCAGAGTGCATGAGGTCTTGAAGAAATGCATTATCTGTCAAAAAGCAAAGCTGGATTCAAAAGGGAGTAAGCACCCATAATGTTCTATATTAGCCCGAGAACCAAAAGAATTAATTTCGTGCGATCTGTGTGGACCGTTACCTACTTCAAGAGGTGGTGTTAGAGATGCGTTAACATTTCTCGATGTGTGTACGAAATACGTAAAGCTATACCCGATAAAGGCGGCTACAGCCAAAGTAACTGTATTAAGATTGACAAGGGATTATCTTCCACATGTTGGTATACCTAAGGCGATTAACAGACAATGCTAAGGTATTCACGGGACTCCGATGGAAACAGGCTTTGTCTCAAGTCGGTGTGAAACACATGCTAACATCATTTTACCACCCACAAGGTAATTTGGTTGAGAGAATTTTTAGAGAGTTCAATCGATTTATGAGGACCTATTGCCATAATAAGCAGATTGCGTGGGCAAATTATGTGGAAGAATTTGAGCAGATATACAACAACGTGCCCCACTCCTCCACTGGATATACACCTCTTGAATTGATGTTCGAGGCAAAAGAAGAAAACTTCTGGGCTGAACATATGCCCAAAACTCAGGAAACTGAGATGCCTTGGGAAGAAGAAATGAGACAAGGCATCATAAATATTACGCAAAAGGCTGATCAGAGTAAACAACAATATGACAAATTAATCAAGGGGGTACAGGCGTACCACGTCGGAGAGAAGGTACTAGTCAAAAGACATACCAAATCATCCTTAATAAAGAAGAGTATAAAGAAATGGGAGTTATTATATACTGGCCCATACATCATTCTACAAATTCCGAACCCTGGGGCTTATCTGTTAGCATACCCGGGATCTAACAAAATTAAAGGGTTATTTTCCCATAACGACTTGAAAAATTTAATGAAGATTAGAAGACAGGGAGCAATGGTGTTGCGAGTGACAGAGATGAACGCTCGTAAAAACATAACAATAAACTGTGTGTGTTTAGTGTTAGAAAACTTTAAACTGAAATAATTAATCAGTGACACAGATTGTAGAAATAGTGAGTAACTATTACTATCGAGTGCTGCAAAGAAGATAGTGGAAATAGGCTTCACCTGTGTTTGGGTAAACATGGAACTTTAGCATTGCTAATGTCATCAAGAATTATAAAGGATCTGAATGTCCTTCAAGAAGAAAGGAATGTTTCCCGAAAATGACACTGCATAATCAAAAGAGGTTCCCAGAGAATGTTCATATATAATTTCAAGTGCACGCTTAGATGTGTAAACGTGTGAAGTGATGCGTTTAGGCAGTGAATCATGAGTGACAGTTAACGCCGCATAGATAATTTCCCGCGCAAAACAATTGACGTCGGCGCGAGAGTTAGAATCGATATAGACGACACAGATATGCTTTGTAAGAGAGTCGCATCAAACGCGAGGGGATACTGATTTATGTTGAACTTCAAAAAAGTGTCATAATTAGACGTTAAGAGGTCTTGATTTATTGTTGAATGTCAAAAGAAAGTAAGATTCATAGAATTAGTAGTTATTTAATGGGTCTTGTTCACTTTGGAATTTTGTTTGAAAATCCATTTCCATATATGTGCATGTATGAATGCCGGATGAATCAGAGAATAAATGAAAAAAGTGAATCCACATTCCTCACTACTAATAACTTTTACATTACAGCAATCAAGCGGAGAAATATATGTATTTAGGATAAAAATTTTATGAGTATAGATAAATGGTATGACTTTTCAAGGAAATGATGGATTATGTCTTTGTGTAAAATGAAACACACTTTCCATTATTCGATGATTTGAATCCTAAATCTACTGCAAGTTTCACGAATCCTTTAAATTACGAAGAATAAATCATTGACAGAAAATGTGTCAGAATTTTTGGACTTACAAGCACAAGTGGTGATGCGAAGACCAAAAGAAAATTCAAACTAGAGTAAAGATTATGATGTTTTCGGCAACAGCATTAGTCAATGGATAAATGGAAACTTTAAGTCAATGGCTAAATTCCTTGCAGTACATCGTAAGAAAAAGGATGCAAGAAGCCATAGGGATTTTGTTTTCAAAAAGGAGAATCTTGGACGGTGCAACCTAACCAGTTCTTTTACAGGAAGAGTTTCCCTTTCGGTCATTGCTAATTCTTTTGGAATGAATGTTGCATGAGAAATCTGGTATCCCTGTCCCTTCTACTCTTCCCATTGGGGGCCGCGTAGAAGACCGACTACAAATGTTGACGTCGGGGACATGCAAGATCCGGGGGAGTTCCAGCACCGCAAGATATTGTCCTGGGAACAAGATTGTAAAAAAAATCTCCAGTTATTAATTGTAAATTTTTTTTATCTAGAGGCACAAATCACTCTTCTCCAAATCGTTATATAAATCGATCCCTATCTTTCCTTTAGAGATCAATTTCAAAATTATTTTTTCTCTTCTGTAGGCTTTCCTATCTTCTATGTACCGTACGCTGGGGGTCTAGGCTTAAGAGGTTTTCCAAGGTTTCCCTGCTTAAGAAAGTTCCCGAATGGGTAGACCCTGATAACAGTTTCATGAAAGATCATCTTCCTTGGTTGTGCACAGCAAACATAACACCGTGATGCACGTAAAAGCAACACAGCCGCGGTACCTGTCTCTTCATTTCTTCTGTTTTCAATGTTTCTTTTCTTCGTCTGTCTTAAACATAATTATTTTTTTTCAGTTGGCGGACTGACACTCATCACTTCCGGGTTACCCACACTAATAGATAGCTCGCGAAGTGTGTTCGGTAAATCAAAATTAAGCTCACAAACTTCGCTCGTTGCGAGGGGCATTGTAATGTCCCCACAGAAAATACCCTCTACCACGCATCAATTAATCATTGTCAATCAAACCATCCACATTCATTCACTTTCGAAAAGTATCTGATTTCATTATCTCGTAATATATGCGGCGACAGCTCGTCGACGCCAAAGTATTTTCTAGTACGTTTATTCTTTGAAATAACAGAGATGCATATACGCATTCTCCATGGTTGTTAGAGTGGGAACTAGGACAGCTTCTGGAGTATCTGTTGAGGGATTGACGAGTTTCTGAGAGATACATATTCTGCTTTTCTTCTCGCTAAAGGGAGCCAATTAACATTTGTGCCGCTAGCGGTTTGTTTGAAGAGAAAGGGACTGTAAACGGAAAATAATTAAGACGTGGAATCACCGGAGATATGGACATGTAATGGAGATGGATTTAATACACGATTTCCTTCATAAATAAGGTTTGTGACTTTTTTTGTTCTGGAGTGAATGAACGAACGAGTTTTTTCTGAATCATTTGATGATCACGTTGGCTCTGTAATTAGTGGGGAAGTTTCAGCTGTGTCGAAGAGAGCCTGCAATCACTGAGTCTGTGTTAAATCGTCCAAAAAGGCTTCGTACACATCTGGAATTCGCAATCTTTCGTAAAAGGAACAAATTGCCCACACGATTCATTCTCCCGACTGAATGCAGTGTTAACAGTAATAATAAATGTAAAGCTCTCTTACAGCAAGCCAGCCGCTGATTACCAAGACGAAGGACTCTACCAAAGATTCTATTTGGCTGATTTCACGCGATGAAATATTATATTAAAAGCTGTACATAGATAAAGGAGAGAAAGAGAGAGAGAGAGCGAATGAAAATAGAGATAATACTAATAATCCTCCATTAGTCTAACTTTTCGCCTGTCATATCACGGATCAGCCAACAAATGGGAGGCCCTTACTTTACTGTATAGATTTATGTGTGAAGGTGAAGGGATATTAAAGGCAACAGATACACGTCTATACAGACAAGACATTACACAAAGTTAGCGGCTAGCTGCATTCATCATCTATTCTTAGACGAAGAGACGGCAACTTATTATCCTTAACGTTAAAAAAAAATGTTAAACCTCCATCTGAAAATCAAATCTCATTAATTTGTCATTACTTCTAGTTCCATAAAAAAATCTACAAGTCTACGAATTATATTTGAAATAGTTGGGTTCTTCATTTTTCTGGTTTGAAATTTCCTTCCTGATGCCCTCGAACGGCTGTAGTGCTTCCTGCGCTTGCGTCTAAGCTACAGAGTCTTCTTTATCGGCCACATTCCTCTTATATCAGACATGCAAAACGTACCATATTCACAAACTTCGCGTAGATAAACACAGTCCTCTCATTTCAGGCAATGGCAGTCCTTATTCCTTACAAACCAATCTTCACTAACAGCCACGAACTTTTTGTTTCAGGGAGGTAAAGCCATTCATATCTCATCATGTACAATAATATCTAGAATAAGTGTAAGTCCTGTGTAGATCTTCTTGATTGTTGCCTAACTATATCTACTAACTATTTCACAGTAACCTCTGCATCAAAAACAGTCAATAACCTCAAATAATTATTAGAACATCAACATAACCATTGGAATCAACACAGCATCCTCACTAAGAGTCAGTCAATAAGATTTCAAATCAACCTGTCATCCTCACGAAGAGGGAATCAAAGACACCACGTACCTCAATGTCACCCTTGTAAGAGGGAATCAACAGACATCATAAGTCACAGATATCATTAACATATGTTTCCATTAGTGTTTGAGTAAACCACACGAAACGAATCCTTGGAACTTTTCACCACATAGCACACTCACTGCAAAAGTGATACTGTTGCAGAATTCTAAACAATCACTTGGACACACATTCAGTTAGAGGACCACCAACTTCACACAAGCTTCACAATAAGCATATCAATAGCAAAAATTTCACACTCACACAAATGTAACAGAATACGAATATGGAATAGTATAATTAATAAAATAGATACGATTTCAACTAGGTCATCTTATAGCAACCAAGCATGTAAGATGTGAGTAACATACTCACTGTGAGAGTATTCTACATGGATGATTAACCTCACCACATTTTAATGTAAATCAGACGAACTACTAAGGAAATCCACAGACATCTATAGGACAGAAATGAGAATAGGAAACAGTTCAGAAAAATTAAATGAAATGCGCGTGGTTTCAGTTAGGGGCCCCATGCTACATTGTTGAGTCGGTTTCATCCACATAGTAGTTCAGTTAGGGGCCCCATGCTACATTGTGGAGTCGGTTTCATCCACATGATAAAGTATTTGAAAAATTAGATTTTCACAGCATTGCAGCAAGAAAAAATATAGAAAATCTTAAGCATAGGTAGCAAGAAATTTGTTTCATTCTTATCTCTGTCAGACCATGTCAACATTCCATAACCACAATTTATTCGAATAAAATAATAGGAAAAAAATCAACCAGTATATCTATTATTCTTTTGATTACAAATGTTTAAGCTCACACAAATCAAATCCAGCTGAAATATTACTTAACTAACTGACAGAGCAGAGTCACCACAGACCTACACATGGTGTCACAAACCATTCGGCTCAAACTGAATAGGTGATAATAGGTGATAGTGGGTTAACAACCGATTGTATTGTAATATGGAACCAATGGTAGGACATGCTTATTTATAGTCCCATGGACATGCACAGCTGACACCACGGCAACGTAGCTTACAGTAGCTGTTCAAACTGATAGCCACCAGTCTCAATGCATCCATTATAACGCCACACGAAGCTCTGGCGCACTCTCTCAAACATCCCTAGTGTTTGTCGTAATAGGAGAAAGATAGTTTGGACACCAGCAAGCTGTCTTCATTGTTTTTAAGGATGTTTCATACGCCAACGTCTTGACGGAACCCCAGAGGAAAACGTCTAGTGGTGTGAGATTCGCAAGTTGCGCTGTCCGTGGGACAGGACCTTGGCTTCCAGTCCAAAGACGAGGATAGTTCATGTTCAGGTGCCTGAGGGCAGTGGGCTGTTTGGCGGTGAGGATTGTTCGCTGTTTACCACCCGCTGCCTATTCCAGTTCACAACAGACACCCAGGATCTTTGCGAGAGTGCGGCAGAACTACATTCGCCGTTGCAATATGTGCAATGAGACTGACGGTCGTCGATTTGAAAATTACTATGAGCTGCTTTGTTGTTACGCAGTGTATATTCGTAACACAATAAATATGCATCACGGTATAATGTATTGTGGTCCCTCTGTCACCTGCTTCAGTTTGACCGAAAAGGTTTAAGACAGTCTGTATTAAAGAGCAGTAAAATACCTTTCCGTAAAAATGTCACTCAATGGAAACCCAAAATCATTAAAAATCTCACCTTTTGAGTGTCACACTGCATACATACATTTGAAGACAATCACACAAAACCAAACCAACTTACCAGAACCTAACAGGTATAGAAAATAAATTATATTCATTATGTATTTGTTACTCACAGTTACAATATCACTTTCTGGCTCAATTTCTGCATCAAATTAATTTCGTTGCAGTGAGTCGTCACCATTTTCGCACTCTCTAGTCTCCATCCTATTATTCGTTACTACCTTCCATGGGCTCCACCCAATCGTACGTGCCTCTAGGAGCACCTTATCCATGAACTCCTTCCGATCCGAGCTTACTGATTTATGATCTTCTTAGCAAATCCAAGTGCTGATCAGAAATTTTTTTTCTGTATTCTGAATTATAGCGGTCCACGTCTTCCCATTCTTCACCATTTTCGTCATCATTTTCATCATCATTCTCATCGTCTTCCAAACACACTTGTCTCGGATTTCTGTCGTTCATTGTGGAAACGTGATGTTTATCCAGTGACTCAATCTGCTCATGAAGTAAATTTCCCAACGGTTCATCGTCGTCATCTTTATCTTCACACTCATCATCTTCTACAAACATTTGTCTGAGCTTTCCGTCGTTTTTTTTATGTATACGCGCTTTTCATCCACTGACTCAATATTCTCATCAAACAAATTTCTCAATGGTTCATCGTCGTCTCGTCATCATTCGATTTTATCTCACTCAACACCGAGTCTTTGTCTTGCACGAGCATATTTACCTCTACTGTGGAAGTTACATCTTCTTGAAAGATTACACTTTCAGTAGAACACTCTGAACTCGTTCTCTCATCGGTTGTTTTCAATACTGTGTGTCAAACAGTTTGATGCGTGGGACAATGTATCTGCTACTACATTCCTACTCCGTAGTATGTCCTCCATAGTGAATTGGTACTCCTGCATATAGAATGCCAAACAAGTCAGCCTCCCGTGGGTTAGTTTTGCTGTCATGAACAGCCCTACAGTTGATCATTGAATACCTGTCTTCTTCCCGAATTGGAGGCAGCGAAATTTTCTAAGTGCCCAAAATGGCAAGTGCCTTACATTTGGATAAGGAATAGTTCCGCTCACACCATGAGAGAACGCTACTGGAGAATGAATTGCTTTTCGGTTCTGTGGATCACTACCCTCACATTGTTAGAACAAAACGGCACAAAAATCTGTCCTTCAACTATCTGTCACAATACAAAACGACTTATTAAGGTCCAGATGCGGTAGAATCGGTGTATTAACTAAAGCATCCGAAAAATTTTGTCAAATTCTCTATGCGCATCATGGTGCCATTTCCACACTTCATTTTCCCCCAGTTACTTGGTCAATTGGGGCATAGATAATATGGTATTGTTAAGAAATTCTTATAGAATTTAATTAAATCTAGAGAGGCTCTCAGTTGTTTCCGGGGTATTATTTCACTGCCTGAATCTTTTAAAGATATGGTTGAATACCGTTCGCTGACTCAAGATGACCTACGAATAATATTATACTCCGCTCACAAAACTGCGATTTTTATACGTCGACGGCAACCCAAGATTGGCCAAACCTTCTAGTAATCTTCCTAAAACCTCATTGTGGCATTCCCACGTTTTTCAGCTATCAAATTCTAATTAATATGCAAGGTAATGCCAATCCTTAACTCATCAGAAAGGATCGTGTTCAGTCTTGTAATAAATGTGGCAGAAGAAACAATGAGAGTAAAGGGAATCCACTTGAACTGCTAATATGTGCCGAAATAAAAAAGTGTTGTATATTACCGGCATTTGAAAGCTGAACCAATCTGTCAGATGCTCCACGCTAGTTTATGGAAGATAAAACTTGCACCCCATGGAATATCTGCAACAACTCTTCCTAATTGTCACGTCAGTTGGTCTCAGACAAAACGACTGTAATAATCTGTCTATGATTCAGAAGCAATCGAAAAGTGAAGTCTTTTTTCGGCTGTTGTATGAACTAGCAGCTCTTTCCGTAGGGCCTTTCGCCAACATACCGTGGACCTTCTTCCCCACCTTTGCTTTTGCACACAAGGTGTCATTCAGCTACTTCCATCTTGGATGCAATTATTACCATCGAATCTGATTTCCACTCACTCCAGTTTATCATTCACCCTGATTTTAATTCTGTTTAAGTTATAATTTAACGGCCAAAAACATTTTCCGAATTCTAGTCCATATTCCCAAATTTCTAGGTTCCAGGATAAAAATTCTAATTTACTCAAATGAATTTCCATGAATATGCCTCCTTTGACATATACACTCCTGATTTTGGAATTACTGGTTCAGTGACACCCCGTATGGAACCAAAATTAAATACTGACGTTTTATTGTGAACTGCCTTAGCTATGAATACCCTTACAAACAAAAAAATTATGGCAGCGCAGCTGGTACTTGAAAAATGATCTTGAAGTCCCTGAACGCCTGTTGTGTGTGCTGATTTGATCCTCTAACACGGTATGCAGTTCTATTCGTTTCACCAGAGTCTGTAGATGCGTCGCCTTTGCTCACTGCACCACCCAGTGTGATGCGATTCGAAATCTCGAACGGACGTATGAATTACAGTGTTGTCAAGTCTGCACCCAAGTTCTGAATATAGCTAAATGAAGTCTCAGTCTACCGAAATTATGATTGCAGGGCGTGAAGTCTCTGACAATCGAATTTATGACTGTAGCGATGCGATTCCTCGAACCACCGACACTGATACTTACTGTTCCCTGCCGACGGTGTAGTGCTCCACAGTAATATTCATAGGTTTGTTTGCTAAAATGAAACATCCTGGATGCCTCCCATTTGTGACCTATAAATCACCCTCTGTTAAATAAATTACAAGTTCATTTGATTTGTCACCGTAGGTACAGACCTTCAGCTCACCATCAGATTTGGATCAATTTCTTTGACTCGAAAAAACTACATAGGAGCCCATAACGAACCAATGTAAAACAATTCCCCACTTTTTTGAAGTTAATAAACTTCATTAGCGGAGCATAAATGAATGTAAGTAGGTGGATTCAACGTGATAAAGTAAACTAGTTGAAACTAGAATGAATGTGAAATTAAAATACATATTTCTAATAAAATATAAGTCCTTTTAAAGCTAATGAGACAGCAACCGCGAGCTGACAACTAATGTACACTGCGCCTCACTAAAACCCACTAAATAATGAGAAATGTTCGTTTTCTTTCCCTATGACTACTTTTCACACGACACCTGATGAAATTTTTTGTTCATAAAATAAAATGCTTTAAGAAAATATCTAAATCCCACACTGGATCTTCTCTCAAAGCATAACTTTCAGCTATGCTGTTGTCTACCGCCCAGATACTAAGATGACCAACTTAATTACATTCACATTAAATCCTCACTTGATCATCTCGCAGCAAGAAGACTCGCATTTTCCTCCATAATCAACAGCTATCCTCTAGTCCCCTGACCGCAACTATCAGTCCTGTCGATTGGCTTTAGCATTTAATATCAGGCTTCCAGCTGCTCTGTTACTAGTATACCTTAACGCGATATAAACAGTACGATTTTCAAGACTGTTGGGCGATTTACAGCTAAAACGATTGCTAGTTTGATATATATACAGAGTGATTCAAAATGAATACCACAACTTTAAAAATGTGTATTTAATGAAAGAAACATAATATAACCTTCTGTTATACATCATTACAAAGAGTATTTAAAAAGGTTTCTTTTCACTCAAAAACAAGTTCAGAGATGTTCAATATGGCCCCCTCCAGACACTCGAGCAATATCAACCCGATACTCCAACTCGTTCCACACTCTCTGTAGCATATCAGGCGTAGCAGTTTGGATGGCTGCTGTTATTTCTCGTTTCAAATCATCAATGGTGGCTGGGAGAGGTGGCCGAAACACCATATCCTTAACATACCCCTATAAGAAAAAATCGCAGGGGGTAAGTAAGATCAGGGCTTCATGGAGGCCAGTGATGAAGTGTTCTGTCACGGGCTGCCTGGCGGCCGATCCATCGCCTCGGGTAGTTGACGTTCAGGTAGTTACGGACAGATAAGTGTCAATGTGGTGGCGCTCCATCCTGCTGAAATATGAATTGTTGTGCTTCTTGTTCGAGCTGAGGGAACAGCCAATTCTCTAACATCTCCAGATACTGTAGTCCAGTTACAGTAGCACCTTCGAAGAAAAAGGGACCAAAAACTTTATTGGCTGAAATGACACAGAAAACGTTCACCTTAGGCGAGTTGTTCCCCGCGGATTCTCAGTGCCCCATATACAGACATTGTGACGGTTGACTTTCCCGTTAGTGTGGAAAGTTGCTTCATCACTAAACACAATCTTTGAAACGAAAGATTCATCTGTTTCCATTTGAGCAAGGATAAAATCACAGAAATCGATTCTGTTAATCTTATCAGCTGCAGACAGTGCTTGAACCAATTTCAGATGATAAGGTTTCATAACTAACCTTTTTCGTAGGACTCTCCATACAGTTGATTGTGGAATTTGCAGCTCTCTGCTAGCTCTGCGAGTCGATTTTCCTGGGCTGCGAACAAATGCTTGCTGGATGCGTGCTACATTTTCATCACTCGTTCTCGGCCGTCCAGAACTTTTCCCTTTGCACAAACACCCATTCTCCGTAAACTGTTTATACCAACGTTTAATACACCACCTATCAGGAGGTTTAACACTATACTTCGTTCGAAATGCACGCTGAACAACTGTCGTCGATTCACTTCTGCCGTACTCAATAACACAAAAAGCTTTCTGTTGAGCGGTCGCCATCTTAGCATCAACTGACGCTGACGCCTAGTCAACAGCGCCTCAAGCGAACAAATGTACAACTAAATGAAACTTTATAGCTCCCTTAATTCGCCGACAGATAGTGCTTAGCTCTGCCTTTTGTCGTTGCAGAGTTTTAAATTCCTAAAGTTGTGGTATTCTTTTTGAATCACCCTGTGTATATATATATATATATATATATATATATATATATATATATATATATATATAGCAGTTTCTGATATTATTGTTAAATTAAGAGTTTGCAGCATTGCTAAGTTATTCATGCCTATCAAATTAAACCAGAAAGAATTACAGATATAACTTACTACTAAGACGCAATATATAGTACTACTGGTCAGTTATTTCATTTTTGCAATTTGCCTAATTTCCGTATCTTGTGGTGCTTCTTCATGTACCTCCAAAACTGGTACATTTATCGGTGGTTCGTGCCCCACATTTAGGGCGTCATTGTGGTGGCTCATTTTAAATATTGGTATTTGTATGTTATAAAAAGGTGGAGTTAGTTATAATCTGCCAGCTTCGCAAGTGGAAAATTATTTACATCAGTGACTAAGTTGTGGTATTTCTCGCAGCTAGTTTGCCCGACACGATGTACACTCCTGGAAATGGAAAAAAGAACACATTGACACCGGTGTGTCAGACCCACCATACTTGCTCCGGACACTGCGAGAGGGCTGTACAAGCAATGATCACACGCAAGGCACAGCGGACACACCAGGAACCGCGGTGTTGGCCGTCGAATGGCGCTAGCTACGCAGCATTTGTGCACCGCCGCCGTCAGTGTCAGCCAGTCTGCCGTGGCATACGGAGCTCCATCGCAGTCTTTAACACTGGTAGCATGCCACGACAGCGTGGACGTGAACCGTATGTGCAGTTGACGGACTTTGAGCGAGGGCGTATAGTGGGCATGTGGGAGGCCGGGTGGACGTACCGCCGAATTGCTCAACACGTGGGGCGTGAGGTCTCCACAGTACATCGATGTTGTCGCCAGTGGTCGGCGGAAGGTGCACGTGCCCGTCGACCTGGGACCGGACCGCAGCGACGCACGGATGCACGCCAAGACCGTAGGATCCTACGCAGTGCCATAGGGGACCGCACCGCCACTTCCCAGCAAATTAGGGACACTGTTGCTCCTGGGGTATCGGCGAGGACCATTCGCAACTGTCTCCATGAAGCTGGGCTACAGTCCCGCACACCGTTAGGCCGTCTTCCGCTCACGCCTCAACATCGTGCAGCCCGCCTCCAGTGGTGTCGCGACAGGCGTGAATGGAGGGACGAATGGAGACGTGTCGTCTTCAGCGATGAGAGTCGCTTCTGCCTTGGTGCCAATGATGGTCGTATGCGTGTTTGGCGCCGTGCACGTGAGCGCCACAATCGGGACTGCATACGACCGAGGCACACAGGGCCAACACCCGGCATCATGGTGTGGGGAGCGATCTCCTACACTGGCCGTACACCACTGGTGATCGTCGAGGGGACACTGAATAGTGCACGGTACATCCAAACCGTCATCGAACCCATCGTTCTACCATTCCTAGACCGGCAAGGGAACTTGCTGTTCCAACAGGACAATGCACGTCCGCATGTATCCCGTGCCACCCAACGTGCTCTAGAAGGTGTAAGTGAACTACCCTGGCCAGCAAGATCTCCGGATCTGTCCCCCATTGAGCATGTTTGGGACTGGATGAAGCGTCGTCTCATGCGGTCTGCACGTCCAGCACGAACGCTGGTCCAACTGAGGCGCCAGGTGGAAATGGCATGGCAAGCCGTTCCACAGGACTACATCCAGCATCTCTACGATCGTCTCCATGGGAGAATAGCAGCCTGCATAGCTGTGAAAGGTGGATATACACTGTACTAGTGCCGACATTGTGCATGCTCTGTTACCTGTGTCTATGTGCCTGTGGTTCTGTCAGTGTGATCATGTGATGTATCTGACCCCAGGAATGTGTCAATAAAGTTTCCCCTTCCTGGGACAATGAATTCACGGTGTTCTTATTTCAATATCCAGGAGTGTATTTGTATTAAAGACATCACGAACTCAGTACTTTCTAGTTATGTGACTTATTTTTGTTAATGGAATTATCGCTAGTTACTTTTTACGTTTATGAAAATGCAAGGCTAAGGTAAATGGAAATGTCGTGTGGCTAGGGCCTCCCGTCGGGTAGACCGTTCGCCTGGTGCAGGTCTTTCGATTTGACGCCACTTCGGCGACCTGCGCGTCGATGGGGATGAAATGATGATGATTAGAACAACACAACACCCAGTCCCTGAGCGGAGAAAATTTCCGACCCAGCCGGGAATCGAACCCGGGCCCTTAGGATTGACAGTCTGTCACCCTGACCACTCAGCTACCCGGGCGGACAAGGCTAAGGTGATTCTTGCAGTTTCGTTAAGCGACGATCGAAAAAATTCACTGAACTCACTTTACTCAAATATGATTAAATAATGGAAATATTGATTACTTTTATTGTTGCAATGGAAGAACCTCTAATCAAGAGAAATGTCCTACATTTATATTTATTTTTATTTGTCAAAATTAGCAAATATTAAGATATTTATTACGGCTCTGGGCCGTTATCATTTAGAACAATAGCGCTGACCTCTGCACCAATGTTCCCCTATAAAAGTTGCATAAAGACATTAATTTTGCACCTTCATGAATATGGGAACTGGAACATATTAAATTTTTCCACATTTTTGAGTAATATTTGATTATATTTAGACTTAGTATTACATGAAACTTACACGTTTTAGTGCCTCAACATAAAATGGGCTCTTACACTACGCAGAAACAAAAGAGAAGAGAGAGCGATCTTTTTGCAAAAGAACGGAGATTTCAATTACATTCGCAGATGATATTAACTGATTACAGAGTCTTTGTTATTTTTTTGCGATAATATTTCGTTACGATGTCAGTTTCGGTACAGTGCGCAGTTATTCAATGTAATTTTTATCACGTTGTGTGGCGTACCGCCAAAACATTTACGAAATAATTCTGCGCATGTCTTACTCTTGATAATGGATGTGGGTGTGTGTAAGGACTTTTTTTCCATATTAGGCTGTAGAGGTGAGATAACATCAGATTCCGTCCATGGATATCTGGAGACGTTTCGGAAGCGCGCTAAACTAATTACGTACATCGAAGTAGTTGTGAGCGCGAGTCGCGAAACATTGCATGCTAGCCTTCCCTCTGGCTACGCAAGATGCACGGGGCAGTCCAATCACCAGGCGCAGCGATTCCGCTAGCGATACGAGTGGTCTCTTACAGTCATCGCTAGCAAATATGAGCTCCATCGCCTTACAGCAGTAACATGGAATAAATAGTGTGCAGTTTCACTTCACTGTGCAAACCACATACCAGCACACTAACTGCTCTCCGAGGCTAAACGTGCAAAATCAGTGCTTCATCGCAGCTCACTTGCCGTGGAGCATCGAACTGTTCAATGAACGAAACGTCACGCTTGCCCAAGACGAGTCCGACGTGGTTCAGCAGCCCTGTCACAGCATAAGATCTTGCCACTTATCAGTATCCACGCCGGGAAGGAGATCGTAGACTTCACTAATTTGGACCTGGTCTCCGCTCTGGCACTTACTAAGACTGTATGTATGTCAATCGAATGAGAATTTAGTATTTGTGTTACTGAATAAATCAGTGCTTTGGACATAGACCCTATTAGTTATTTCAGCAATTGTACTTTATGTGTATGTGTACCTGATACTGCTAGTTGATAGTAGCGCCACTGTCCACAAGGATTTATCAGCGGCACCTTTCAAGGAACAGAAGTAGCCACTTCGAGTGGAAACGAAGGAATATTATAGCACTCACAAAACATGACCACGTCTGTAAAGAACGTATTTTTAACCGATAAAAGTATTTCTCTATCAAACTGAGAATGTGCGTGCAGACGTGGATCGAACGTGGGCGTGGTGGAGAACATCGTTCTCATTGGCACCATGGCCCTCCACCCCACCAAAAAATGATTTTACATTTATTAACACCCGAATTATTAGGTAACCTTTGGAGCATACAGTGGCGTGTAAACTCGGGATCACAAGAATGCCAAAATATCCTAGAAAGTTATGTTTAATTCTCGATTCTTTTCACCTGCTTGTGTGAGAGTCTGCACATGCGGGATAACGGCCTGATGACCTCCAGAGAACATCCATACCAAGAAAAGGCATACAATTACAGGCTGACCATATGTGCTGTCAGAAATAAATACAAAACGGCAAAAAGGCACCTGAGTACATAGGCAGAACCG
Organism: Schistocerca piceifrons; assembly: GCF_021461385.2. Lineage (NCBI taxonomy): Eukaryota > Metazoa > Arthropoda > Insecta > Orthoptera > Acrididae > Schistocerca > Schistocerca piceifrons. The sequence continues at coordinate 408,897,927 of NC_060139.1, forward strand.
GCAAACCATAGATGATGAGGAAACCAAGACAGGAAGGGAAAGATCCTCAAATAGGAAAAGAAAGTGAAGAAAAAAACATAAACTTTCCTAAACATAAGCAGAAACAAATGAAAGAAGCAGCTTGGTCGACATTGCAGTATCACGTAGCCATAGTCTGCAGATCCACGTTCACGTTCGTAGTGCTAATGATGAGCGTAGACTTACATTTAAGCTAGGACGAATCAATGCGCAAAGAAGTGGGATACGGAAGTACTAAGGAATCGAGAGGTACGCTTGAAGTTCTCTGATTTGCGATAATGAAGAGTTAAGTAGACATTTCAGTTGAAGAATATGCCAGTCTCTAAAAAAGGCAGTCACACAAAATTGGAAAGAAAAACATAGGTACAAGGAACGTACTACGAATAAATGGTGGGTAACACAAGAAATACTTCAGTTGATCGACAAAAGAAAGAAGTATAGAAATGTTCAGCGTAATTCATATATACATGAAGACAAGTCACTTCGGAGCGAAATAAACAGGAAGTGCAGGCAAGAGAAGGTGAAATGGCTATGTGAAAAATGTGAAGAAATAGAAAAGGAAATGATTATCTGTTGGACTGACTCAGCACACAGAAAAATCAAAATGATACTCGGGAAATTTAAAAGAAAGGGCGCTGACATTAACAGTGCAATGGGGATTCCGCTGGTAATTGCTGAGGAGAGAGCGGATAGGTTCAAAGAGTGCTAGGGTGCGCTGCAAATTAATAACCCCGAATTTTTTTGTGAAAACTTTTAATGCTTTTTAAACATAGCGAAAGTTTGTAACATTGTACACATTTATTTTTCATGTTTACGTATCTGCAGCCTTTGTCGCAAGAGGGCTCCGAACTGTAATGTGTAACTTAACTATGTGTACGCGTGAAAAACAGTGTGCTGCAATCTAGTTTCGAATTCCAACACTTCATCCACACATGAAGAACCCTCTTGTTCAACATGACAATGCCAGACCACCTACTAGTGCTGCGACATCCGCAACAATCCCACGCCTTGTGTTCACTGTCATCTGTCATCCTCCATGCAGCGCCACCTTGGCCCCATCAGAGTTTCTTCTGTTTCCCAAACTTAAAGAACACTTTCTGTTTATGCATCAACAAACTGGTCTCCGGCTGGGAAACTTTGATCGTTGCCAGGGTCACTAGGTTGAGAAGTAAACATGAAGACATGAAGAACAAAGGTGTAAATTGTTAATAACATTTTTTATTTAAAAAAGTTTTTGAGAGTTTTCACATAGAAAATTCGGAGGCATTATATTTCAGCACTCCCTCAGACATTAAAGACCACTGTGAGGGGGAGGACTTGTCTGAAGACGTGGTAAAGAAGAAATAAGAGTCGACAGGGAAGAGAGAGACGATACAGTATTATAACTATTATAAGCGGAATTTGAAAGAACTCTGAACGGCTTAAGACCGAGTAAGGTAGAAGGGATAGAAACATTTCTACGGAATTTCTAAACTCGTTGAGACTTGTAGCAACGATACCACTATTTACCTGGTGTTAGAATTTGTGAGGAAAGCAATATACCACCAGACTCTCGGAAAAACATCATCCACACACTGAAACGTCACAGGTTTACCCTTCATTTAGCTGACTGATTAATTTATATATGTTTAATAATTCATTTTACGTGGAGAGCGTCTTTTCAATGTTTTGTCTAGCTAATTAACCTCTGGATTCAAGAATGCTTCTGTGTATATTTTTTATTCTGTTGGTGTCACACCTCCTCTCTCATCCTTTGATCCCATGATGTATGTGGATGGATAAACGTAATTATGTATGGAATATATAATAATCTGGGTTAGTCGAAGATGGTAGCAGTAGGGTAGTTTAGCACCAACATAACAACGTGAGCAGATTCGGCAGAGAGTTCGTGATTCCAAAGGTAGTGGGGATGAGCAGGGCAGAGTTTGTGAGGTTGGTTCTCACTGAGGCGCTATCCCCACCACCAGTTTTTTTGAACGGTTGGCGGTTGGTCCTGGAACGCGCCATGTTAGGACGCTCTGAGGCCGCCGATTGAACGAGACGGACGCAGGGGTGCGGCGCTGGTCATTGATGGTGAGAAAATTTATTCGTAATGTAGGTTTTTTGGGGTAACATTGATTATGAAGCATGTTCGGGTGTGAATTAATACCGGGAAAGGTTCAGCGATGATTTATTTGTAGGAATTTTTCAGATTAATGTGTTTCAACTAGCGGACTTAGGCGCGAGGTGATTGAGGGCATGAAAAAAATCAAATGGTTCAAATGCCTCTGAGCACTATGCGACTTAAGATCAGTGGTTATCAGTCACCTAGAACTTATAACTGCTTAAACCTAACTAAGGACATCACACACATCCATGCCCGGGGCAGGATTCGAACCTGCGACCGTAGCAGTCGCGCGGTTCCGAACTGAGCGCCTAGAACCGCTCGGCTACCACGTCCGGCGAGGGCATGAACCAATGGTTCTTGTTCTGAGGTCAATAGCGGATAGGTTCATTAATGTTTCATTTGTTGCATAGTTTCGTTCTGAATACAAGCAATATAAATTTTTCATGATTCAACGGTTTATTTTACTCGTTTCTTTGTTGTCGAACTTGCCCACTTGTTGCCAGCATTCATAACGGTAGTCACTGGATTTGCCATTCGTTAATCATAGCATGAATAATGTGGAGTCATGAAGCCTAGGCTGGTTTGCCCACGTTGCATTGCAGTTGCATAATAGGCGGTTTCAACATGAACTTATCCGCATGGTACTGCATGTGTTGTAACACAAGTAATGTTTGAGAGAGTGAAAGGTAATATCCTTCCCTAGTTCGCGCGTTAAATAGGTGTGACAATAACTAAATAGTGTTAAGAGGCCACCATTCAGTAACTTCCATTTTAATCATTGGTGGATGTAACTGGCGACGAAGTGTAGTCTATGTTTCCGGTATGACGAGGTGCAAGAGATAGAGTGTGCTTCATGTAGGTTTTGTCACTGAAAGTGGTAGTTTCCTTAAATACAATACAGTTCATGTATGTTTTGTCACAAGGAGTAATAGTTTCCTTAAATGTTTCGTCACAGAGGGTAATAGTTGTCTTAAATGTTTTGTCACACAGAGTAATAGTTTTCTTAAATATTATCGAAATAAATCAGAACGATGACTGAAATTCTCTCTTAGCGTTCTTTAGTATCCCTTATCCATACCACTGAGATAATGACCATATTCTATGAATTTTCAATCCAGGCATATCCATTGTATTTATTATGCACTTCATGCCACTAACTGAATTCATAGTATCAGAAAAAGAAAGTCTTACCGTCCCTAATGTGCACGTATTTTTCCATGGCCGTTCACCGACATTACTTCATTTTTAAATTAGAATACTCTCTTTTCTAGCGGGTTTGATTACCCATATCTCAATTTATCGGGCCTATTTCAAAGAATTAGATACATAGCGGTAGAAATGGGAACCATGGAGCATTGCGTCCGCTTATATTAAAGGGAGATACTTCTTTCATGCAAATTAATCAGCTTAACAAACAAGGGGTAGAGTTTCAACATTTACTAAGATAGCAGGAGTGAATAATTTCGAGAATTATCGCACAATCAGCTTAACAGCTCATGCATACTAGTTGCAGACAAGAATAGTATACAGAAGAATGGCAAAGAAAACCACGGGTCTCTTAGATGACCATCAGTTTGGTGTTAGGGAAATTAAAGGAATCAGAGAGGCAGTTCAGACGTTGTGGTTGATGATGGCAGCAAGACTGATGAGAAATCAAGACACGTTCGTAGGATCTATCGACCTGAAAAAGGCGTTCGACAATGTCGAATGGTGTAGGATCTTCGAAATTCTTAGTTATGTAAGAGTAAGCTATAAGGAAAGTCGGGTAATACAAGGTATGTAAAACAACCAAGACAGGACAGTATGACTGGAGAACCAAGAACGAAATGGTCGAAATAAAAAGGGTATATGAACGGCATGTAGTCTCCCTTTTCTACTGTTCAATCGATACAGAGAATAAACAATGATGGAAATAAGAGAAAGTTTGAAGAATGAGATTAAAGTTCAGCGTGCGAAAAGATTTCATTGCTATCCTCAGTGAAAGTGAAAGTGCAGAAGAATTACACAATATTTAAATGGAATTACAGTCTAATAAGCACAGCATATGGACAGAGAGTAAATAGAATATGGACGAAAGTAATCAGAAGGACAGATACGAGAAAAGCGAAAAACTTAACGCCAGAGTTGGGGATCACGAAGTTACGGAATTCTGACACCTGGGTAGCAAAATAACCCGTGATAGATGGACAATGAAGAAATAAAAAGCAAGCTTGCACTTGGAAAAAGTGCATTCCTGAAAATGAAAAGTCTACTAGTATCAAACACAACCTTCATTTGATGAAGAAATTTCAGGTGATGTCGAGGAAAGGAATATATTGACAACACCGACAAGACGTCAAGGAATAATTTCCACGTTACTAAATGGAGCTGTAGAGGCGGAAAGAGGTACAGGAAGACAGAGATGGGACACATCTAGCTAATAATTTAGAACATAGAATATAGTTGTTACTCTGAGATGAAAAATTAAATGGTTCAAATGGCTCTAAGCACTATGGGACTTAACATTTGAGGTCTTCAGTCCCCTAGACTTAGAACTACTTAAGCCCAACTAACTGAAGAACAGCACGCACATCCATGCCCGAGGCAGGATCCGAACATCCGACCGTAGCAGCATCGCGGTTCCGGACTGAAGCGCCTACAACCGCTCGGCCACAGCGGCCGACACTCTGAGATGAAAAGGTTGGCACACGGCCACACGAGAGGATTTCTCGGTGGGACGCATTAAACCAGTCAGAAGATTGTGGAGTAAAAAAGAATTGCAAAAAATAAAAAGAGATGTTTGTTGATATTAAATTACTAAGTTATTTGCTTGTACTTCTCAAACTTTCTGTCTAATGAATTTGATCGTTTTCGTCTTCAGAACTGTAATTTTTTTTAAAAGCTAGCGCTTAGGATTATTATTTTTACTATTTTTATTATTATTGTTTGTGAAATAAATTCTACTGCTCCAGTAACATTCTACTAATATTTAATAAACGTGCAGCTATCACCAAGTGTATTACAGCTGCTTGTTCAAAATGGCTCTGAGCACTATGGGACAGCTGCTTGTAGATTACATTAATCTGAATGGTGGTTTCCATATAACATGACTAAATTTAAGTATTATCATTGGCATTATCATTATATCAACACATTTTATATATTAAACAAATTACTCTGAATATATCAAAAACAACTTTGTTTGTAAAAATGTTAAAGCTTTCGTGGCCACTTGTTGACAAACTGTCTATTGGTTTCTGTCTCGGGTTCTTCGGCCGACGTTTATCTTATGATTTTACCGACGTTTCGCCAGCACGAGTGGCTGGCATTGTCAAAGCTCACCTTCTATTGCCGGTGGTGAACTGGAGCCGACCTCGCAGTCGCCGACTATACAGGGTGTTAGAAAAAGGTACGGCCTAACTTCCAGGAAACATTCCTCACACACAAATAAAGAAAAGATGTTATGTGGACATGTGTCCGGAAACGCTTAATTTCCATGTTAGAGCTCATTTTAGTTTCGTCAGTAAGTACTGTACTTCCTCGATTCACCGCCAGTTGGCCCAATTGAAGGAAGGTAATGTTGACTTCGGTGCTTGTGTTGACATGCGACACATTGCTCTACAGTACTAGCATCAAGCACATCAGTACGTAGCATCAACAGGTTAGTGTTCATCATGAACGTGGTTTAGCAGTCAGTGCAATGTTTACAAATGCGGAGTTGGCAGCTGCCCATTTGATGTACGGATTATCACGGGACAATAGCCGTGGCGCGGTACGTTTGTATCGAGACAGATTTTCAGAACGAGGGTGTCCCGAAAGTAAGACGTTCGAAGAAATTGATAGGCGTCTTAGGGAGCAAGGAACATTCCAGCGTATGACTCGAGACTGGGGAAGATCTAGAACGACGAGAACACCTGCAATGGACGAGGCAATTCTTCGTGCAGTTGACTATAACACTAATGTCAGCATCAGAGAAGTTGCTGCTGTACAAGGTAACGTTGACCACGTCACTGACTGGAGAGTGCTACGGGAGAACCAGTTGTTTCCGTACCATGTACAGCGTGTGCAGGCACTATCAGCAGCTGATTGGCCTCGACAGGTACACTTCTGCGAATGGTTCATCCAACACTGTGTCAATCCTCTTTTCAGTGCAAATGTTCTCTTTACGGATGAGGCTTCATTCCAACGTGATCAAATTGTAAATTTTCACAATCAACATGTGTGGGCTGACGAGAATCCGCACGCAATTGTGCAGTCACGTCATCAACACAGATTTTCTGTGAACGTTTGGGCATGCATTGTTGGTGATGTCTTGATTGGGCCCCATGTTCTTCCACCTACGCTCAATGGAGCACGTTATCATGATTTCATACGGAATATTCTACCTGTGCTGCTAGAACCTGTGCCTTTACAAGTACGACACAACATGTGGTTCATGTACGATGGAGCTCCTGCACATTTCAGTCGAAGTGTTCGTACGCTTCTCAACAACAGATTCGGTGACCGATGGATTGGTAGAGGCGGACCAATTCCATGGCCTCCACGCTCTCCTGACCTCAACCCTCTTGACTTTCATTTATGGGGGCATTTGAAAGCTCTTGTCTTCGCAACCACGGTAACAAATGTAGAGACTCTTCGTGCTCGTATTGTGGACGGCTCTGATACAATGCGCCATTCTCCAGGGCTGCATCACCGCGTCAGGGATTCCATGTGACGGAGGGTGGATGAATGTATCCTCGCTAATGGAGGACATTTAGAACATTTCCTGTAACAAAGTGTTTGGAGTCACGCTGGTAGGTTCTGTTGCTGTGTGTTTCCATTCCATGATTAATGTTGTTTGAAGAGAAGTAATAAAATGAGCTGTAACAGGGAAAGTAAGAGTTTCCGGACACATGTCCACATAACAAATTTTCTTTCTTTGTGTGTGAGGAATGTTTCCTGAAAGTTTGGCCGTACCTTTTTGTAACACCCAGTATGTACCTGGCCCGTCAACGTCCGAGGGCTTCTCCGCGGTCATTTCCGGTGCGGTTCTCCTCTTGCAACCTGCGACGGTCGTTCCCTTCAGTACGGGAAGCCAGGATCCGTTTACCTTAAGGCTTTCCTCTTAATTATTTGAAGCAATTGGCGTGTTTTTGTATTTCTACAGCTTCTCTGAACAAGCAGGTGTGATAGTGCTTCTCTACAGCCAGAACTTCCTTGTCGACGAATTTTATTACGTGGCTCACCGACGTATAAACTGGCAAAACACTTGGATTCTCTGCTCCAACCGCACGTGAGGAAGATCGACACATACATAAAGGACTCAGAACATTTCATTGAGAAGATGAAGAAACTGAAACTTGCACCAAACGACATCCTGGTCAGCGCTGATGTTGTTTCTTTGTTTACGAACGTGCACTCAATGACGTCTGGAGCACATAGGTTGCATTTTCCCGCAAGAAATCACAAAGCTATTCCATGAATGTCTCACCCCGAGCATTTTCACGTGGAACGGTAATTTCTCCGAACAGCTGGAATGCGTCGCTATGGGTAGTCCTCTTAGCCCAATGGTGGCCAACTTCTTGATGGAACATTCCTAGGGACGGGTATTGGACTTGGCGACCTGCAGACCAAAGATGTGGTACATATATGTCGATGATACTTTCGTGGTGTGGAGCCATGATGAGAAACAGCTCGGTGACTTCCTAAGACACTTGAACAGCCTCCATGCCAACATAAAATTTACCATGGAGAAAAAAAAGGACAAAAAAATGACATTTCTAGATGTGCTGGTCACAAAGGATGCCGAAAACCTGGGACACAACATGTATCGAAAACCAACACAAAAGGAGCGATACCTGCACAAACTATCAAACCACCACCCGAGCCAGAAAAGAAGCATAATTTAAACGCTCGTAGCGCGAGCAGCACCTCAGACGTGTAATGCAACAGCTTTAAAATGTTCTGAGGAGCAATGGGCACTTCACAAATTATACTAGAAGTGTAACAGAGCCAAACACTAGGCGAAGTAAGAAATCAGAAAAAGAAATGTCGGGTACGGCCTTCCTGCCATACATTCCCAGAGTGATGGACAGAATCGGCCGTATATTGCGCAAACACGGCGTAATGACGATTTTCAAACCGACAAGGAAGATCAAAGAGTGCCTTAGATCGACAATGGAGAAAGGGGACCCACTTGCATTGTCGTGAATATACCGCATACCATGCACATGCGGAAAAGTTTATGTCGGAAGACTGGACGATCAATCAACATCAGGATCAAAGAAGATAAGCGACATTGCAAGTTGGGGCAGGTAGAGAAATTGGCCAAGGCAGAGCACGCATGGTGTGAGACAACCCACGTAATAAAATTCGCCGACACCGTAGTTCTGGTTACAGAGAAGAACTATCACACCCGCTCGTTCAGAGAAGCTGTAGAAACACAAAAACACACGAACAGCTACTACAAGAAGGAGGAAAGCCTTAAGGTAAATGGATCCTGGCTTCCCGTAATGCAGCGAATGACCGTCGCAGGCAGCATGAGAGAACCGCACCGGAAATGACCGCGGAGAAGCCCTCGGACGTTGGCGCGCCACGTACATATAGTCCGCGGCCGCGAGCTCGGATCTAGTTCACCACCGGCAACGGAGGATGAAGCTTTGACAATTTCAGCCACTCGTGCTGGCGAAACGTCAGTAAAATCATCAGATGAACGTCGGTCGAAGAACCCGAGACAGAAGACGATAGGCAGTTTGTCAGAATTTTGTTTGTTGTATTTATGACCTTTAAAGTCCTAGATATCTATACCACCTGAAATGTGGTGGTGGCGGCAAGTAATATTTGTGGTGGCGGCCCGGGGGGTGGGGAGTAACAAACTGCTTTCTTGTGTCCTATGTGTGTCTCTACGAAAAATGAATAGCTGACTGTCGTCAAAATGAATTTATGTGTCCCGCTCGACGTAAGTCCGGAATTATGTTACGTAATTCGTTGGCTATTACTTGTCACTAAAGACATATCGCGTTTCAGTAAATGTCTGAAGCGTGACCACATTGTCAATAAACAAGAGAAAAACGTGACTGTACTGATGGTAAACGTAAGGCACGAAACAAACGAAAATTAAAAGTTTCTGGGAAAGGTTCGTGGATTTTAGAAGTTTCAATGGGCTCCGTATTTCGTGTTTATTTTAGAGAATATACTGCTACCGAGTAAGTGGACACTGTAAACAGAGCCTCGCTGGCGTCCGCTGGGTAAACGCGGGCTCCCTACAAAGACGCAGCGAAGACAATATATATAAATGCGTGTGGAAAAGGCGCAGCGCGGCGCGTCGGCAGAAGTGCTCTGTCTGCGCAGAGACTAATGTTCAACACGGCTTGTTTGTCTTTAACGTTTGTGTCTTCTTTCGTTGCATGGAAGGCCGTGTGTAGTGTGGAAGCACATATTCCCTGCAGTAAATACCAAGCGGCGTTCCGCTCACAGAGTTTGAGTTTGTCATGCGTTATCGCTGTTATTATGGCACCCAGCGCTAAAAATTGGGCAAAATGCTGTCACGAAACTACCAAGCGGCGATGGCTTTCACTAAAAGGAGGACTGGCCGTCTCTACGTAAACACTGCTCTTCAGAAGAGAAAAATATCCAACCACGAGTGCTACATTCACTGGTGAAACAGTACGGCTACCTCTTTGTACACAGTGTTCATGGGAACAGAAAATTACACAACCACGCGTGCAGCTTGTGTCTGATGCAATATTTCGTAATAAAACGGTTGTGTCTAGACAAGACAGCCTGGACACAATGAGAGGAAGCCGAAAGGCACGCGCTTAAACTCACGCAGGCTGGCGTGAGGTCTGAAACAGGATACGTAATGAATGCTATAAAGAAAAGTACGTAGCTTCTGGAATACTTAACTTTAATCCATAATTGTAGAATATCGGTCTTGTTGATACAGTATTATCATCTCAATATAACTTGGTGATGGCGCCTTGCTAGGTCGTAGCAATTGTCTCAGCTGAAGGCCATGCCAACTATCGTCTCGGCAAACGAGAGCGTATTTGTCAGTGTGGCGTCGCTAGCAAAGTCGGCTGTACAACTGGGGCGAGTGCTAGTACGTCTCTCTAGACCTGCCGTGTGGTGGCGCTCGGTCTGCGATCACTGACAGTGGCGACACGCGGGTCCGACGTATACTACCGGACCGCGGCCGATTTAAAAGCTACCACCTAGCAAGTGTGGTGTCTGGCAGTGACACCACAAAAACATTTACGTATTGTGAAAATGTATTCCTTTCTCGTTCTACGAACAAGACTTGTGACACGGATTCCATATTTCCATGGCAGATGTCTCTTTTATTAATTTATTAGTCACAGCTAATCTCGATGCATAAAAGCAAAAGTGCGAAGTTTTTTTAATTTATGATCCGAAAATTTAAGGTTGTATCAGAATGTCAGTAGATTCCTCTCCATCTGTTAACACTGGACTTAAGCACAGAAAACGTTCATAGACCTACTGGGATAAGAAAATAAAAAACAGATCGAGAAATAAGAAAAGTCATAGTTGCCACTAGGTAAGTGAAGCGTAAATGTGTGTAAAAGTAGCAATACGAGATTCGTTCAATTGCGGTGAACCGACTGCGCTGCTTCGATGAAAGTGGGAATGATAGCTTCAGAAAATATTCAATACCGGAGTCAACTGTTTGATACACTCTATTGGCTAAAAAGTGCCTTAGCTTTCTTTAGAGATTAATCAGTATGAGTTCCTAATTGTGAGATTTTAGTCTCTATACGGCTGCGACAAAATATTTTCTTGAACTTACTGGTTGACCGAGCGTGACGTTCTCGGCTCACCGCATACTCATCTTCTTGTGGTAAAGCTCATTGCCTCTACAGGTCGAAAATTCGTTATTTAAATCTTCTAAGTACCATGCAGATCGTTTTCTCTAAATAGAAGAAATTGGGAATCCTTCAGGTCACGTTCTGTTAAGCTTAAGTTCTAAACTGCTCATCTTTGAAAGATAACAACACGTCGTCGCTAAGATCTTTAATTCACAGTTGCTCTTTGACTTTTCCTCCTCAAATTACATCCGTATAAATTTTTCTTGAAGCTATGATCTGATAACTCCAAATCAGATTACGTGAAAGATTACCACGAAAATTTCAACTCCAGCTCTGATAGTGTTCAGCTTGAATGGTCTACGTTCAGGCTTAGTCAAGTACGAGGGTTGCCCAGATAGTAATTCACTGCATTTTTTCTCAGCAGAAAACAATTCTGGGAATGAGAAACGTTATACGTGTATTATTTGAAGTCTTCTCAGTGAACGCCCCAAGTTTCTGTCACTTACGACACATAGCGTAGCTACGGGTCAGTTTCAAAATGGCGATGTACGTTACGAGCAAAGTGCCGTCATTGACATTCTCACTGCAGAGAAAGAAACTTTGCGGAATATTCACAAACGTTCGTGCAAAGTCTATGGAGCATCTGATGTCGACAAAAGAACAATTAGCCGCTGGCCACGGAGATCATCAGAAGGCTGTTCGGCGGAGCTCCACGATTTGCAGCAGTCGTGGAGACCGTCCACGGCTGTCACACCTGACATATTGCAGCGAGTTGATGTTGTCATTCTCGAGGAAGACGCATTGAGACTCGGCAGTTGGCGCTGCATCTGTCACGCAGCAAAGGAAGTGTGGATGCAAAAACCACAGTCAATGGAATGGCACCATTCCTACTCCCCCCCCCCCCAAAAAAAAACAAAAAGCAAAAAACAAAGCCACTTTTTCTGCCGTTGAGGTCATAACCACCGTGTTCTGGAACTGTGAAGGTGCGATTCTCATTGATGTGATGCCTAGAGGCTGTACCATTAATTCAGAAGCATATGTCTAAACGTTACCAAATTTCAAGACGCGCTTCGAGCAACCCTGATGTTTTGCTGCAACACGATAACGTCCGGCCTCAAACAAGACTGCTGAACAGATCGCAAGACAGGGTTGGACAGTGTTACCACATCCACCCTACATCCTTGACGTAGCCCCCTCGGACTTCCACTTGTTTTAGCCAATAAAGGATCCCATTCGTGGAAGAAATTTTGAGGATGATGAGGAGGTGATTCATACAGCGAAGCCCTGGCTCCCCCACCAGGACAAGGATTGGTACCACAGGGTATACCATTGCCTCGCGCTGGAGGAACTTATAACGGGACAGAGATTACGTGGAGATTCAGGGTGTGTAGATAAATTATTAAAAAACCAAAAAGCCGCCTCGATTGCAAAAAAGCACCTAGTGCTTCGCAATCGAGGCAGCTTTTTAGCTTTTTAATATATTTACCAACAATTGCTGACGCGCTGCGATGTTGAAGGTTCTTGTGTAGATAAAACCATTCTTTCATGTGTATAATTCTCATTATGTTCAATAAAGAATTGTTGAAGAAAGACAATGCGATGCGTTACTTGCTGGGCAACCCTCTTATATACCAAGCACAATTGCAAGACACGGGAAAGACGTAGTGTGTTTTGACAGTCGGTTATGAAGCCGCTACAAAACCAAAGAGCTGCTCTGCAAACTTAAATGGAGCTAAAATTAGCGTAAGGAGGGCTATGCGTCAAGCTCTCAACAAATTCTAAATGAAAACTCTTGTCTACTGACACGGCAGAAAATCCTAAGAAGTTTTGGTCTCATACTAATAAATAAACGAATTGAATCCACCTGCCCAGACACTCTGTGACCATAACGGCATTGAAATATTAAACTTCTTTTTCCGAAACTGTTTCATAAGAGAAGAACGCTCTGCAGTTCCTCCTTTCAATCGTCGCACGAACGACAAGATGATATGTAGCGAATAAAGTGACCAAGGGAGCGAAAAGCAACTGAAATCACTCAACAGAGAAAAGGCCACTGACATGACCGCGGAGTAGTCAAAAAAAATTCCACCTTCTAGCAACAGCGTAGAGTAGGTCTCTAGAGGAGCGAAGCGCTCTTGTTGATTGGAAAAAAGCACAGATCTTCCCCTTTTCAAGGAAGGTCATGCAATAGACGCAGAAAACTATGCGCCTACATTTTCAACGTTGGTCTGTTGTAGAATTTTGTAACATATTTTACGCTTGCGTATCACAACATTCCTGGAGACCAAAAGTCTCCTCTGTACGCACTAATATGGGTACCAAAAACAACAATCGTATGAAGCCCATCTCGCCATGTTCGTCCACAAGACACAGAAAGCATGAGATACATTCACCCACGTAGATAATATGTTCCTTGACTTCGGTAAGGCATTCGGTACATTTTCGCACTTCCACATAATGAAAGACTACGAGTATATGTAATATCAGATTAGCTGTGTAACTGTACTGAAGGGTTTCTAGCATTCTATGTCATTCTAAACGGAGAGAAGTCTTCAGACGTAAAATTAATTTCGGACGTGCCCCAAGGGAGTGTTATAGAACCATTACGTTTCACAGTGTATGGTAGGGACCTAGTAGATAACGTCGAAAGTTCCATGGGGCCTTTCTCGGTATGCAGAGAAATTGGAAAGCTATAAAATTGTAGGGAAGTGCAGGAAGACCTGCACAGAATTGACACTTGGTGCAGGGAGCAGTACTTGACACTAAACATAAACAAATGTAACTTATTGTGACTACATAGAGAAATACACTCGTTACTGTATGATTAACGATTGGAGAAAAACCAGTGGAAGCAGTAACTTCTAAACATATCAAAAAAAGTTTTGCATCACCCCAGTTCCCAGAACTCCTGAAGATATACGTTCACTGTGGATAGTGTATCACAGACACAGACCCTTTGACTGTTCAGAGATGTCACTAAACTCGCCCAGAAATGTGAACAACCATGCATGAGCAGCGCCAGTTACACGGAGGGGTCCGACAGCCGATCAGTTCTAGTCATTCCAGCAGGAAGGAGGTACACGGCTCGTGTCGTCTGTAGTTCCACCATGCCTAGACGATCAATCCCGTCGTTCGATCGCGCCCGAATTGTTACTCTGTGCTAGGAAGGTCTCTCAACAAGGAAAGTGTCCAGGCGTCCCGGAATGAACCAAAGCGATGTTGTTCGGTCATAGAGGCAATACAGGGAGACAGGAACTGTAGATGACATGCCTCGCTCAGGCCAACCATGCTGAATAAAGGTTTTCGTGCGGCCACAAGACGGCGTGTTACGACCCAATCTGTGTGCAATAGGCTGCATGATGCGCATCTTCACCCACGACGTCCATGGCGAGGTCGATTTTTCCTACTACGTCATCATAAAGCGCGGTATGGGCCAAACAACATGCTGAATGGACCGCTCAGGATTGCCATGACGTTCTCTTCACCGATGAGTGTCGCATATGCCTTCAACCAGAAATTCGTCGGAGACGTGTTTGAAGGCATCACAGTCAGGCTGAACGCCTTAGACACACTGTCTAGAGAGTGCAGCAAGGTGGAGGTTCCCAGATGTTTTGGAGGCATTATGTGGGACAGACGTACGCCGCTGGTGGTCATGGAAGACGACGTAATGGCTGTTACGAAACGCGTATTCCATCCTCCGATCCATAAAGCAACCATGTCGGCAGCATTTTGGCGAGGCATTCGTTTTCATGGACGACAATTTGCGCCCCCATCGTGCGTATCTTGTGAATAACGTCCTTGAGGATAACGAAATCGCTCGACTAGTGTGGCCAGCATGTTCTGCAGAGATGAATACTACAGAACAGGCTTGGGATAAATTGAAAAGGGCGTCACCCACCAATCACTCTGAGGGATCTACGCCGAATCGCCGTTAAAGAGTTGGACAATCTGGACCAACAGTGCCTTGATGAACCTGTGGATAGTATGCCACGACGAATAGAGGCTTGTATCAACGCAAGAGGTCGTGCTACTGGGCAGTAGAGGTGCCAGCGTGTACAGAAATCTGGACCACCACCACTACTGAAGGTCTCTCTGTATGGTGGTAGAACATGCAATGTGCAAGGGCGGAAATGATGTTTATGTTGATCTCTATTCCAATTTTCTTTAGAGGTCCCGGAACTCTCGGAATAGAGGTGTGCAAAACTTCTTTTGATGTGTGTATAAAATATCCAGCAGTATGCGTGCTCATGAAACTAATCCCATTACAGGAGGAAGCAAGGCAGATTCATTGGAGGACACCTCAGGAAATGTAATAAGATTATGCCACCCACAGAGGTAACGCAAAAAACGCTCGTTCGACCAGTACATGAATATTGATCGTCAGCGTGCTATGCGTACCTCAATAGGACGGAAAGAGAAAATGGAGAGTGTCCGAAGAAGGGCAGCACGTTTCTTTAGCGGTTAATTTAGTAAGCACGAAAGCGTCACGAGATGTTCAGCCAAATCCAGTGGCAACTGTGAAAGAGGCGTTCTCCATTACGCAGTCGCAGGCATTTGCCGGAAATGGAACAGCGACAGTTAGAAACCAAAATTACAGAGCAGCCACGAGTCATATGTAACTTTGTCTTTATTTTTGCGTGTTTCACTATACCAACGAAAGCATATTTAGACATTAGGTGACCGAATGCGACGCGGTACATATATCGCGTTGTGTATAGCGCCATAAGCAGCCCGATATCTGCAACGTGTGAGCCTCGGTTATGTAATTACTGAAGATGCTCACGTTGGTTGAGTTAAACATGTAAAAAATAAGGAAAATGTCATACGCGACTTGTGGTATGCTACAATTTCCAGTTCAGTTTTACTGAATGGCCTGTGTTTGAAGTCCCAATAGTGTACCTTCCTGGAAGTATCAACCACTATATTGCTTCCTCCTCGCTAAAAGAACAATACGATACAACTAGAGGAATTTCGGCCGGCTCAGATGAAGGCTTACCAGCAATCGTACTTCCCGTGCACCATCTGCCACTGGAACAGGAAAGGGAGGCAACGACAATGGTACACAAAATATCCCAGCCCCTCCCACCTTCCTAACACACACCGCACTATGGCTTGTGAAGTATAGATGTAGATGTAGACGTAAATGTAATTCACTCCGTATAAAATAATTACAATCACTCTTCAAGATTGCCACTATTATAACCAACTTCTGAGAAATTCCTAACATTGAATGAGTTTTTGTTCATGCTACAGTGAGGCCAATCTTCACCACAAAGATGCACCACAAAGAGTCATGTAATCGTTAAGTGAACGATTTCTTAAAATCAAATCGCCTTAAATCTCGTGTTATGATTCATGCCACACCTTTCCTGTTGTTAATATCTATTAAATAAGTTGATGGCAAGCTTGTCCACTTTCAAGAAAACCTACCTTTGAGCCGTGGTGGCTTGTTTAATCTCCCCACTATCGATAGCTTCCAACTGGCGTCTCACAAGGTTATCGCTGCTCCGGCTATGATTCAAAAGCGGCCCTGGAGCGGCGTCATGGGGGCCTTCGAAGAGCGCAGTGCCGCAGTTTACTTGTAATCATCGCTCGGTGTGGAGCTGGAGCCAGCGGCAGTGCTTGGAGCAATGGACACGTGGTGCGGATCGGCAGGACGTCCTTTCCGGGTAGTGTGTTTAAGTGACTTGTACTAATCTGCTGGCCTAGTTCTCTCTAAACATTTTCCATGTTCAATGTTGCAATGGGTATGTGATGTGCCCAGCTTTCACGCATAGTTATTTTGGGAGCCTATGAATAATCTATTTTTTAAGAAATTTGGTATTTTTTATATTTTTATATGCGAGAGAACAAACATTTTTGAATTTTAATATTTGTTTTCCTTTTGTTTTAGAAGTTGGTGTACTCCCTGGTATTACTATTACCCTGCCCTTTATGTTTTATGAGGTCTGGCTAATGGTAAGACTAGCAAGTTGTTATTTATATCCATTCCTGGAAGTTCGCAAATGTCCAAAATGCACTGGTGAGAGATTCTTGCTAAAAATGTTAGGCGTAAAAGACAAAACTACTCAAACCGAGCTGCAGATTCTTTGATGATCTATCGCTCAGTGTCTGCCTGGCGGCTGCACAGCCGGCTACACGAACACTGTTCTTTGGCTTTGCCCTTGTCATGAGTCTACTGTCTGGCTCGAAGGGACACTGGCTCCTACCTCCAAAGTGACGATCCCCAGTTCGGTCCTTAGCCTCCCTCCTACGTTCAGTCTTTCTGAAACCATCTTATCCATCTCTATATATCACAGTAGAGCATATGAACATGCTAACTGGTCCCATCATTTCTTACACGGATTAGACGTAGCTAGCCGAGCTAGCTAGCCAACTCTGATTCATCCATGAAGGAAAAGGTTTGTATAATGGTTATTACATAAATTATTGGGACCCTTACCGAGGAGAATTAATAGAAGTAAGTAAGGATCAACGAAGAGCGGCATTTTTCGCCGATGGGTGGTTCATTAACTATGAGATCGTTACAGAGATGCCAGTGAAATACAAAAGTAAATGCTACAGGAAAGACTTTGTGCATACGTTATAAAGTAACGTACTGTTATCTTTTGCACTGTTACCACGGGAAACGTCGTACAACATCACCTGTATTTGGAAACATTCTAGCATAGCGTAGTGAAAGTTAATTCTCTAGTGGCGGAAAGTGTCCAGTGTCCATAATATAAAAACTGAAATTCAGTAATCGGAGCGGTAGCCCTTAGGCTGGTGTGATACAACTCTCAACTGTATTCTGTGTAAGCCTCATCATCTCTGAATTACTATTGCAACTTACTTTCACCTGAACCTGCTCACCGCAGTCAAACTTTGGTCTCCCTCTCCTAATTTTATCCTCAATTACCTACACATCCACTCCCATCACATGAATTCCCACCATTAACAAGCTGACGATTAACTGATATCTCCGCAAACGTGCTATCAATCGAACTATTCTTTTAGTCTTTAGTAAATCTCATTTCATCCCTGTTCGATTCATTACATCTTTACCGTTATCTTTTGAATCCATTTAATAAGTGTCTCTCTTATGTAGCGTCACATTACAATCTCTTCAATTACCTTAACTGCTCTTTTCCAGAAACATGTTTCTTGCCGCTGCCCATGTAGTGTATGTCCTCTCCACTTCAGTCATCGTCGATTATTACTAAGCTCGTCTACTCTTTTTAGTGACTAATTTCCTAATCTAGTTCCACCAGGACAGTTGGAAAATCGGAAGACAGCAAACCTGAAGCGTTTGAGATGTAGTGCTGCAGAAGAATGTTGAAAATTAAGTGGACTGATAAGGTAAAGAATAAGGATGTTGCGCACAAAATCGGCGAAGATGGAGCATATGGAAAACAATGACAATAAGAAGGAACAAGATCATAGGACTTGTGTTAGGACACCAGGAATAATCTCCGCAACACAGAATCAGCTGAAGAGGATAAAAGTTGTAAAGGAAGACGGAATCGAAAACATCCAACGAATAACTGAGGACGTATCGTGTAAATTCTACTCAAACATGAAGAGGTTTGCACAGGAGTGGAATTTATGGCAGGCCACACCAAACCAATCAAAGGACTGATATCTATTCAGTTCAACTGATATTCCGAGTCATATACTGTGTCGGAGTATTATAGTGTCATTGGACAACATGAAGCCTTCCATTTTCCTTACTTTGAACGTTAACTGCTACTTGGCGTCCTCACTGCATCTACATATTAAGCAACAAAGGGGATCGGTTACGATCCTGTCATCCGTTGGCAGTATACGGAAAACACCGCAACACACAAGTATTAAATTCGCTCTGAATGTTTCCGTTACTCACACCAAAATTCGGCTGATACCTCCCGTAGTTTTTATCCCAGTGCGGCTGGCCTAATTTTGGCTTTTTTTGTCTTTTGATAAATTTGCTATTAACTATTTAGTCATGGTGTTATTTCCAACAATCGTTTTCAGAAAATACCCGTTTTTCATTTTCCCCGCTGGTCTACTCCCTATTCAGTAAGTGAATTTATTTCTCTATTTCTTTCTCCTTGAGAACAAGAATATTAACATGAGTCATGATTTAAGGAGTCAAATCCGAGGACATTTATAACTGTTGTTTTGCAGAACCTTCTTAGTTGTTTGGTGAATTCAATGCGAAATATTAACTTTTCTAGTTTGTGTGTCAATCCTCGTATGTGTTGACATCAGCACGTCTGATATAAGTCTAGTATTTTGCCTATGATGGCTCTCATCTTTTATGTATGTAAGAGTCACTTTTGTTGCTCGGAGATGTGAGCAAAAAAAAAAAAAAAAACAATGAGGAACCTCAACTTCTTCTTCCTGGTTAGCAGGGAAAAATCAATTTAAGCGTGTAATTACTTGTAAATGGTATTTAATGTTGAAAATCAACAGTAAAAGCGAATAGGTGGCTAAAGCTAGTTAGTAAAAAGTCGTTAAATGGATAGTTGTCTACTCTTCTGATAATATTCTAATTTATTTAAAGGGCCAATTTAATTTATTTTTTTCTTGTATTAAATTTTTGTATTGTATTTAGCGGTATCAATACGCTATTATGTTTCATTATTTCTTCTCTATGATTTTGAGTTCCAACAAGTGTGAAAGTGTTGACTAGGCTTAAACTTCAAGTGCCAATTAAAGGAACTTAAGTAATTATAACAAGGTCTTGCAATAAAGTTATTTAAGCGCGTGAGCACTAGTCACTACACGACACGGGAATCTGTCACAGTCTGGTGGAAACTATAAGCGTAACTGTAAGATTTATTCAGATATAAACTTCCACACGTAATTAACCTACCTACTGGTATTATTCAAACGCATATACATGGCTGGGCCGGAGGATAATACAGTAAATAGAGTCTGGCCTTCTTGTACACTCAGCAATTGTAGAGGCCCAGGCTTCTTGTGATGCAAAGCTGAAAGATCAGTGTCAATTACTTGCAATTCGTTTTGTGGTACTGAGTGTTTCGCTCCAAACTAAATTTATACTTCGTCTAGTTTCTAGCTCTTGCTCCACTGCTTAACTACAAGATTTTTTCATCTGCTAGTCACAGATGCAACTATGAATCTACGTAAGAATATGTGATTCCTTGTTCTGAACAATTATGCGTAGACTTCATTTAATAATTGGGTCTCCTTTAACAAGAAGTTATCTATGATGGTTACACGTAACGCGTTCGGTTTACGTACGATAGGAACAATGTGGCATGCCTAATGGCAGGATAAATACTTTCGCCAACTCCTGAATCGTTTCTGATTATACTACGCCATATTCTCATCGTCATTATGGTCAAGTACTTAGTTCTATGACCCACTAATTCGTTCGTTTTCTAATACCTCTTCAACTCATAGTTTTCTATTGCTCCTCCGAAGTAGGAATATTCAGTCGATGTGTTGTTACGCCGAACTTTAGTGAGTTTATCGGTTACTTTTATTTTGTGTATGTTTATAAACACCTGTAACGGCTGGCAGATCCTTATACAGAAATTATACTGGTGTGTATGTGCGTCCGAACAACCGACTCCGTAAGAAACATCCGCACATTAGCAACCACGTAAAGGTGTTTCGTTGCGAAATTATTTTGTGAATGACGTTTCGTACAAATTCCCAAAGATATCTGAATGATCGAATTGAGGTAGGGCCTCCGTACATGACAGATCAGGGCGTCTGATTACACTGCAGAGGACCCGGCTTCAAGTGCCTTACAGTAAACGATTTTGCCTTGGCGAGAGGACTGCAGGTGGATACACACACGCTCGTAAGGCCAATTGGGAACTGCTTTAGTGAGAAATAGTTACTCCAAGGCCTGGAAAGCTGAAAACGTGTAGGAGGGCAACAGCATGACACCTCGCGGAAAGAATGCGACGGAGACCGGTCCGTATCGCGTGTTAGTCCCGGCTTGATTGTATGGCAACTATTTCATGCACTTGCTTCAGGAAATTGTATTTATCCAGACACATACCTTCATTTTTTAAATCCTGTGATTTATTATTGTCTATCCTTGCCAAAAATTACACAAGATGGACATGAAATGTCCGCAAATCGTGTTACTAAATACTGTAGCTGCTCTTCGAAAGTGCTGCCACTGGTCTCGGAGAATTATGCTCTCCGCGAGAGGATATGCTTCCAACATGATTCTACACCATCACCCTTCGATATTAACACATACCCTCATCAGTGCATTGGAGGGAGAAGGTTTGCACCATAGTCAATGCGAACACTGTGTTTCACTCCAACGGATTTTTTTCCAAATACTGTTACGTGAATTCAGTTGGGAGTTTTCTAGCTGCCACAGACATCAGCGATATTTGAGAGAGCAAATATTATGCGCCGACATCAAAACAGACATCAGCGATATTTGAGAGAGCAAATATTATGTGCCGCTGTAATCGTAAACTGAGACTGGTGGTCATCATTTTTGTAGTTGCTATGAGTTGCCTATGCTCTTAGGTACATGTTTTGTGTTGCTAGTAAAAGATAAATTTAATTTTTTTGCAGGGCTCGATATGTGTTAGAATTTGGCCCATTAAGTTTTAGAGTACGCATATTTCGACCAAAATCACTAAATTTCGCATTTTACCACATCTCAATGTAATACATGAAGTCTTCCTTTTACCATCTTCCGAAATGTTGACGAACATTGCATCGTCATTTATAATCTCTTCTATAGTAAATTATGTCACTGAAATGTGCCCCACAATTAGTTAAACTTATAATTAGTTAAAAGCCAATTATAACTTTTCCTCATCGAGCACAATCAATAGTTGCTTTTACCTATAGTAATCTGAACAAGATTCATTTTAAGGGAATGTAACAGATTGCATGCAAACTGAACGGCCACACGAACTGCAGAAAGTTACGTGAGCCAACGTTTGACGATTACAGAACTCGGTGATAACTCAATTACTTTGAATACTCAAGCGAAAATTAACGTACAGGAATTTAAATCCGGATACTTTGGTCGAGCGGTTCGAGGTGCTTCAGTCCGGAACCGCGCTGCTGCTACGGTCGCACGTTCGAATCCTGCCTCGGGCATGGATGTGTGTGATGTCCTTAGGGTAGTTAGGTTTAAGTATTTCTACGTCTAGGGGACTAATTGTGCTTAGAGCCATTTGAACCATTTTATAGGAATTTAAAGATACGGAACATTCTGAAGGGAAAGCAAAGAGATTCTGTACCATCACTAAATTAAGTGTACATCGCTCTCCCTGTTAAGACTCCGGCTTAGTTGCGCATTTGCAAACTGTAGACTTCAAGTCGCTTTAAGTGTTATTTCACAATTTTGTGAATTTTAACAGCGTAAATTTAACAATTTCAGTGAGATGTTTCTCTGGCCTTCTTACCACGAGACACCTGAGCCTGTATGGGTTAAATATGGGTAGAACGGAAACGTAATTAGTTTTGCCCAACTTGTTCAAATGTATTTTTCTTTTATTACCCTCTCAGATATGGTTTGTAGGCCAGTTTGAGGTTTTTTCCATCTTCGTCAATCACAAGTGTCTGATATCAAATTGCCCGTCTCGACTTCCACAGCACACTGTGGTACGTTGCAAACAGTTTTCCTTTACAACCTGTATAAACCCATGAGTGGCAGATATCACTGTTAATTTTTGCATTATTTTTCCATGGGTGTAAACATAGCGCCATAATATCTACTGCACTACATATAGCTAGATTTGTACTTTTTTCTTGCTAGTATTTTATTTGAATTAGTTTTCTAAAAATCTCATACTTGGCAGATATGTAATATTTACCTTACTTTCAATTTTCGTTAATGAACGAAACTTTTGTTTGTAATTATGTAGTTATTTGTAGGAGGTTTGCTGCTAGTATTACTATTATAAACACTACTGATCTGAACTGTAATAGTACTGAAACAACATATGAAGGCATAATATCTTTAGAAGTGGTCAAAGGCGTAATATCTTTAGAAGAACGACAGACGGGTTGTGAAAGCACTCTTCATCAGTTGCCCTTAAAATGAGTTCCTGATTGGTGGGTGGAGACGTAGAGTTTCTGGTGGTGGTACGTTCATAGTCACGTGGTTCACGACGTGGCCTGACACTTCATCACCGCAACGTGTCGGTAATGCATGTGTTTCAGACGTTTCACACTGTACAGGGTGTTACAAAAAGGTACGGCCAAGCTTTCAGGAAACATTCCTCACACACAAAGAAAGAAAATATGTTATGTGGACATGTGTCCGGAAACGCTTAATTTCCATGCTACAGCTTATTTTAGTTTCGTCAGTATGTACTGTACTTCCTCGATTCACCGCCAGTTGGCCCAATTGAAGGAAGATAATGTTGACTTCGGTGCTTCTGTTAACATGCGACACATTGCTCTACAATACTAGCATCAAGCACATCAGTACGTAGCATCAACAGGTTAGTGTTCATCGCGAACGTGGTTTTGCAGTCAGTGCAATGTTTACAAATTCCGGAGTTGGCAGATGCCCATTTGTTGTATGGAAGAGCACGGGGCAATAGCAGTGGCGCGGTACGTTTGTATCGAGACAGATTTCCAGAACGAAGGTGTCCCGACAGGAAGATGTTCGAAGCAATTGATCGGCGTCTTAGGGAGCACGGAACATTCCAGCCTATGACTCGGGACTGGGGAAGACCTAGAACGACGAGAACACCTGCAATGGACGAGGCAATTCTTCGTGCAGTTGACTATAACCCTAATGTCAGCGTCAGAGAAGTTGCTGCTGTACAAGGTAACGTTGACCACGTCACTGACTGGAGAGTGCTACGGGAGAACCAGTTGTTTCCGTACCATGTACAGCGTGTGCAGGCACTATCAGCAGCTGATTGGCCTCGACAGGTACACTTCTGCGAATGATTCATCCAACAATGTGTCAATCCTCATTTCAGTGCAAATGTTTTCTTTACTGATGAGGCTTCATTCCAACGTGATCAAATTGTAAATTTTCACAATCAACATGTGTGGGCTGACGAGAGTCCGCACGCAATTGTGCAATCACGTCATCAACACAGATTTTCTGTGAACGTTTGGGCAGGCATTGTTGGTGATGTCTTGATTGGGCCCCATGTTCTTCCACCTACGCTCAATGGAGCACGTTATCATGATTTCATACGGAATATTCTACCTGTGCTGCTAGAACCTGTGCCTTTACAAGTACGACACAACATGTGGTTCATGCACGAAGTGTTCGTACGCTTCTCAACAACAGATTCGGTGACCGATGGATTGGTAGAGGCGGACCAATTCCATGGCCTCCACGCTCTCCTGACCTCAACCCTCTTGCCTTTCATTTATGAGGGCATTTGAAAGCTCTTGTCTACGCAACCCCGGTACCAAATGTAAGAGACTCTTGGTGGTCTTGTTGTGGACGGCTGTGATACAATACGCCATTCTCCAGGGTTGCATCAGCGCATCAGGGATTCCATTCGACGGAGGGTGGAAGCAAGTATCCTCGCTAACGGAGGACATTTTGGACATTTCCTGTAACAAAGTGTTTGAAGTCACGCTGGTACGTTCTGTTGCTGTGTGTTTCCATTCCATGATTAATATGATTTGAAGAGAAGTAATAAAATGAAATCTAACATGGAAAGTAAGCGTTTCCGAACACATGCCCACATAACATATTTTCTTTCTTTGTGTGTGAGGAATGTTTCCTGAAAGTTTGTCCGTACCTTTTGTAACACCCTGTATAGATTAGGAACGTCTTAAAAGATCACTTATTACAAGAGAACACACTCGTCAGAACCACAAGATCCAGATAAAATACACCAATAATGGCTCGGTCTTTCAAACACGGAAACGAACAGCTTGGTACAACAGGTTGTCCAGATTATAACTAATGACTGAGAAAAGCAATTACAATTAAAAAACTGATCCGGTTAACAGCTAAATCTAACCACAAGGTCACTCTTTTGTTTAATGGCAACATGTGCCTTAGTACAATTGTTCCGGCTGTATTATCGACCAAGAGTTGATTAATTGGGACCTTAATGATTGAGTACAAACCAGAAAGGAAAGGCAGTATAATAGCGGGGCAAATTTAACGTTTTCTCCTCCACAATTAGCTTCCTTCATGGCTTCCTTGAAGGTGATGACAAATCGTTATGCTAAACCATTTGAAGCAGGGTGATATGGAACTGATGCAGTTGTAGTCCAGTGTTCAATACCATTCGTGCCACAGAAATCTTTGATAGAATTGAGTCCCACTGTCAGAAACTGTGATTTTCGGGAATCTTTCTATGGCAGAGATTTATTTGAGTGCCTTTATGGTAACTTTTGAGATCATTGACGTCATGTCAAATATATATGGAAACTGTGAGGATGTGTCCACACATATGAACCAGGATGCTGTCCAAAATGGTTCAGAATAATCAACTTGAATCCATTCCCATGGTTCCATTCCTTGCAGCCAATTATGAAAATCCTTTTCGGAATTGGTTTTTACCATTTGACAACGATTACATCGTGAAACCAACTCTTCTATCTATTTAACCACTTTTGGCCATCAGCATTATGTTATTGTCGTTTCTTTCGTTCCAACGATGTCTTATTGTTTATCATAAAGCTTCTTCTAAACTTTATTTTGGCAGGTTTTGGGCATGATAAAGCTTGTGAAAGTTGTCTGAAGAAGTAATAAGCCATGGGTAATGCTGATGGCAGTATTTTGTAAAAATGTGGATGCCGAAATATTTTGTCATTTGGCAAAGAGTCTGGCTATCCTTTTTTAACATATTCCTTTTAAAAAGTAATACACAATCATTTTTATTTCTGCATCTTTGCTCATGGATTCTCATATACACTCCTGGAAATTGAAATAAGAACACCGTGAATTCATTGTCCCAGGAAGGGGAAACTTTATTGACACATTCCTGGGGTCAGATACATCACATGATCACACTGACAGAACCACAGGCACATAGACACAGCCAACAGAGCATGCACAATGTCGGCACTAGTACAGTGTATATCCACCTTTCGCAGCAATGCTGGCTGCTATTCTCCCATGGAGACGATCGTAGAGATGCTGGATGTAGTCCTGTGGAACGGCTTGCCATGCCATTTCCACCTGGCGCCTCAGTTGGACCAGCGTTCGTGCTGGACGTGCAGACCGCGTGAGACGACGCTTCATCCATTCCCAAACATGCTCAATGGGGGACAGATCCGGAGATCTTGCTGGCCAGGGTAGTTGACTTACACCTTCTAGAGCACGTTGGGTGGCACGGGATACATGCGGACGTGCATTGTCCTGTTGGAACAGCAAGTTCCCTTGCCGGTCTAGGAATGGTAGAACGATGGGTTTGATGACGGTTTGGATGTACCGTGCACTATTCAGTGTCCCCTCGACGATCACCAGTGGTGTACGGCCAGTGTAGGAGATAGCTCCCCACACCATGATGCCGGGTGTTGGCCCTGTGTGCCTCGGTCGTATGCAGTCCTGATTGTGGCGCTCACCTGCACGGCGCCAAACACGCATACGACCATCATTGGCACCAAGGCAGAAGCGACTCTCATCGCTGAAGACGACACGTCTCCATTCGTCCCTCCATTCACGCCTGTCGCGACTCCACTGGAGGCGGCTGCACGATGTTGGGGCGTGAGCGGAAGACGGCCTAACGGTGTGCGGGACCGTAGCCCAGCTTCATGGAGACGGTTGCGCCGATACCCCAGGAGCAACAGTGTCCCTAATTTGCTGGGAAGTGGCGGTGCGGTCCCCTACGGCACTGCGTAGGATCCTACGGTCTTGGCGTGCATCCGTGCGTCGCTGCGGTCCGGTCCCAGGTCGACGGGCACGTTCACCTTCCGCCGACCACTGGCGACAACATCGATGTACTATGGAGACCTCACGCCCCACGTGTTGAGCAATTCGGCGGTACGTCCACCCGGCCTTCCGCATGCCCACTATACGCCCTCGCTCAAAGTCCGTCAACTGCACATACGGTTCACGTCCACGCTGTCGCGGCATGCTACCAGTGTTAAAGACTGCGATGGAGCTCCGTATGCCACGGCAAACTGGCTGACACTGACGGCGGCGGTGCACAAATGCTGCGCAGCTAGCGCCATTCGACGGCCAACACCGCGGTTCCTGGTGTGTCCGCTGTGCCGTGCGTGTGATCATTGCTTGTACAGCCCTCTCGCAGTGTCCGGAGCAAGTATGGTGGGTCTGACACACCGGTGTCAATGTGTTCTTTTTTCCATTTCCAGGAGTGTATTTTCTGTTAGCAACTGGGTGTAAATCATTCTGTCTGTTAATTTCGAGTTGCAAGGAAGATTCTTCAGATGCATTGAATTTTTCATCCAGATCAGCAAGCAGCCTTGATAATGGTTTTCTGAGGCTCTATATATGATTTTATAGCTATATCCCATCCATGTTATTTCCCATTTTTTTAGTCTTTAAACTTCATTACTGGCAGCTTTTTTTGATTAAATGGAATATCAAAACCAGATGATTGTGATCTGTGATTATTTAAAACCATCTTTAGCACAACTATTGGTGGAGATTCTTGCCCTCATAAATTATCTATAGTGTTTCCTTTTCTGTCTAGCTATGTGTTGCCCGAAGTTCATTTAAAGTCTTTTACTCAAACGCGATATATTTTCCTATAAATCTGAATACCGACTCCATATGACGATGCATCAGCAGGTAATATCACAGTCTGAGTCGATTAAAGTACACAAGATTAGTTTCCTTAATAATTTCCTTCTTAAGCTTCAAAACAGCAGCTTCCTCTTACTTGACCCATTTGAAATGTGCGTTCCTTTAAATTCAGTGGCCCATCGCTTTCAGTAAATCCCTTGATGAATTTTTGTAGTAATTTACTTTTCCAATAAAATATTCTAATTTCTGGTGCTAGGCATGAGGTGGCTTATTTATTGGAGCAATATCACCTTCAGATGGTTGTACACCAAATGCATCAATTATGAGAATTAGGAAATGCACTTCGTTTTCGATGTATTCACATTTATTTCCATTGCATGTGGGCCATTTTTTTCCAGTCGTGTAAAAACCTTGACCTTATTCTGCATTTGTTACTGTGGCAATTACATCAACCAATTAACTGGCTCTTCCGGGTATGGTACTTGTGATTTGCTCCACCAATCATATGTTGCAGGACCACTTGGTACCACAAATGACAACCTCTGGTACTCTAAAAGTGTAAACAGGATATTGACAGCCGTCATCTAGGATTCTTCTTCCAGTTATAAACGGCTGTGAATAATGGAAATTATTCAGTAACTTTCCGGTTGGAACGAAATGATAGCCTCAAGCCTTCGCCACTCCGCCCGCTTTGAGTAGACCGACAGTTCGATAGTGACACTTTATGGTATTTAGGTACCAGTGCTGATGATTTTTATTCAAAATTTACTCTGTGGATAGATTAGAACCAGGGCCCCGTGTCTTTTCATTACCGCTCAAAGGCGCTAGCCCTGGACACTCTGTTTGGCAATGTATCTCAAATAATGAAGGATAATTACTTTGCTGCCGTGCTATGATAACAAAATATGGAAGTATTTTAATGTGATCGATGCAACCCGGCTGCAGTGATACGTTTGGTTTGCGAGCGTTGGATTCACGAAGTTCGTTACGAAGCGAAAACCGCTTGAATACAAGTATTGACCGCTTTGCCAGAGAGATCACAGTAAAGTCGGTCTTATAGAGCGTGAGCATCAACTTCGTAGCTTAGAAACAGCAGGCTTATTGCTGTGCAGCAAGCGCGATGCGGAATGATCGTGGCCGCGTCACGTTCTTTAGGCGCTTTTTCCAGGTCCACAGAGGGTTATCTGTTAGTTGCTGGGGAGTCTTCTGGGTTGTACCGCCGTGGGCTAGCAAAGGTTTTGGTTTCTAATGCTTCTTCCAGAACTGCGATGGATTTAATCTGAGGTGCTCTTGGTGATTATGATTCAGTCTGTTGTAGGATACGCTGTTGGGGTCCAAATGCTGCAATACTGAGTTTACATTCGCCTTATACCGGCTGTCATCAGTACTTTCCACCCATAACTAGTCGACAGCTCGCTTTAGGGATATGAGAGCGGCGTAGGAAAGTACAGCGTGGGTGGACAAGACACAGTTATTCAATGCGCTTATGGTCATTTGGAACAATAAAGTGCTGTGTGTGGGTTGCAAGTATTTACGTATTCGAAATGAACTCTATCGCCAAAAACATTCAGTAACAATGTGTGACATGACTGTCACATGTCGCTATCGATATTGTTTCCTTTACTGCCACTGTTTTCTGGTTATTTTGTTGAGAGTAGTGGGCATATCTGCTCCGAAGGAAACTATTCCGTGTCTCTCAATGAAAAGGTGCTGCATCAGTGTGATCTGCTTGCTCTAAGGCGGCCAGTGAGTCTCAATAGCCGGGGACGAGCATCTCCACAGATTTGAGCATTTTGCAGAAGTGGAGCCACGAATTGTTCTGCGCTTATTTTAGCGAGAATCAGCACATGTTCGTATTGGAGGCAAGAACCACTGAGCCGCCACTACTGTTCGCAGAGAATAACTGAGCGTGTTATATTGTCTTTTCTTTACGGAGGTCAAAGATAGGCCACTGGGCGCTATCGGAACTGTGTGAGAAAGTCGGTTGGTTTTGTTCCAAAGCTATGGTGTATCAAATCGAGTGAGTCACCCCCGCCATTACGATTGGCATGAAGAAGGTGACCAGTTTGTGGGACACTACACCATGCCAGAACCGATCTCTTGTTTGTTAATGAGCGTTTTACATGCCTAAAGTTGAAAGTTCCTATTGCGTTCACCGAGGTATTCTGGGTTGTCGCATTGGCTACATCGGTGGATGACTCCCTTCACGTGGAGTTTTTTTAATGTTTGGCGGTTGAAGGTTATGAACAAAGATTCGGGGGCTTTTATCTTCCGTCAGTGTCTGATACTGACTGGCGCAACTAGTTGACGTTGTGGAAAATTAAGTGTCGCAATTGCGGTAGTGCAAGCCATATTCTGAGTAGACCGCCAATTATTATTCTCTCACGCATCTTGCGTTGCCTAATTAATTACACTTTTTTGTTTAGTCTCGCTATCTTCGAATATGTGAGGTGTCAACATAAGAAAGTCTTGTTGCGTTTAATCCACCCTGTCTTCCATATAATATAGTACCACATCACAGTGTTGGTATAATTTTCTGTAATTTCAGTTGAGATTTTAGAGAACGCTGTTCCCTGTCAATTTTTGAGTGAGTCATGCCTATTCAGTAGAGCAAATACAGTCTCAATTATCCTACACCGTTCCCATCGTTAGGCGATCCACAAATAACAAATGTAATATGCTGGATACCTGAGTTGTTTTTCCCAACGTGATGGTGAACCAGTTGTGCACAATGGGCAAATATAACGATCACTTATTTAACCTTAAGAGTAGGTAATAGCCATGGCACTCACTCGTCAACTATTTCAATAAATATATTTGTTAATCAGTGACAGACACTTCCATGTCCCCTAGGTCTCAATTTCCGATTTGTAATTCTCGTGACAATTTTGGGTAGCGCACTTGCACTGTTCCGATATAGCAGATGTCAACATTTTGTAGCGAAGTTTTATCGTACCTCAAGGGCATGTTACGCGCCTTGGCCAACCTTACAAGTAAAAAGCTTCACTGAGACCCTTAGCCAGAATCTTACTTTTGGTTTCTTTGGATAGCCTGCAGATAAGACGACACAATGAGAAACATCTTAAGGTGCAAAACTTATAGCGACCATGTTTTCGTCACATTTTGTATTTACTTGTAAATTAATCTGCACCTGCAGCGTTTGCAAGATTGGCACTTAGAAAGGGAGTGTTTTTTTGTAATTTGTTTGTTTCTGTGTGTGACTGTATTTCAGGGAATGAAATTAGGGTAAATTTATATTGTGAACTGACAACCTTCTTTCGATGCGTGAAGAGTATTTTATATTTTGGGTCATAGTTTATTTAGTTTTGTGATAGCTACAGTTTGCTTTGTGATACAACTTTTCTTATCTTTTTTAAAGCATGAGTGCGGCTATTGTAGTTCAATCTAGAGAAATAAGAAAAATTATTAGACAGAAGGATCCTGTGTAATAGGAAGAAGTCGAGTCGGATTATTCTGAGGGTTGCGGTGAAGGGAAAGGGGGGGGGGGGTGAGAGTCAGTAGCAATTTCGTTCGCTGAAACACAGGAAAGCGCACTGACAAACGAACAAAGTGACACTAGCGTGTCTCGTGATACGGAGTCAACCGTGGTCCAGAGCAGGTCGAGTTTCAAAATAGAGGAGAATTCCATTCTGGGTCTCACAGATGGTAGAGCGAGAGAAATGAGACAGGGAAAAAGCACAGGAGAGAGATAGGAAACCCGAAGCCCATACGAAACAATCTGAAGCATGTAGAAACGAACCATAGGTGTACTGAAAAGAATTTCGTGGACAGCTGGTCGAACTACAGAGGTAATCCGATTCTCTACTGGAACCAGCTGATGAAAGGCTGGGTGAGTTTACAAAAGCAGCAGACAGCGGCGTGACCAGGCTCGGTACAGGCGTAAACACGCCTGTATTTAAAAGAATGTGGCTTGTGGAGGAGCGAATTGTACCTGAGAACACAGAACTGTTTCAGTTCCCAGAAACTGAGAAGTTTGTGTCGCTCGGTCGACATGTAGAAAATTTCAGGAAAGAAACTGAGCTACCGGAAGCCAAGTAGCCATTACCGTTTGCAGTAGAGAATATTCTGAGGGCTATTAATATGAAGCATATTTGCGAGAGTTCCTTGTGGCTCGAATTCACCGATACAAGACATGGCCACTAGGAGCGAATCACGTGCTGCATCGGGGCAGAATTTTTCCCTGAAACACCTCATTGCGGAAATCCCTTATCTAAAACGAAGGCACAAATACCTGTATATTGAAACGTGAATTGGACAGTTTAAGAATAACTTGCTGAACTCCTGGCCAATTAGAAGATTGGAATTCATGGGTAAGCACATTAATGAGGATGTAATCGGGACAGTTTTGCCAGCCACAAGAGACTGTACAACCTTCTCAGAACTGTGATCAGAAATTACTAAGCTGTACCGGTCTGCTATGGAACGGAAGAGGGTGCACTCAAGTCTCACAGCAACCCCATCACTGGCAGCAACATTATTTCAATCTCGTTTAATGTATTTCGACGCTGTACTAAAATGGAATCTACATCTTGACCAACCACATAACAGAGGGGAGATGATTCAACTATCCATAAATGCGATGCCAAAAGAACATATCGCCACTCTCTATTTAAAAGACTGCTCTGAGCTATTCAAATTAATTCTGACAGATCTCGATGAGTGGAAATATAGGAAATCGAGTATTGCAACGGGTAGGTATCAGGAGAATGGTAATGTAGGTTAACGTAGCAACAGCAGCTGGTTCAAAAATCGGAGGACTAATTGGCGAAATCAGAGACCCAGACAATACGATGAGAGTTCTAATCCAGGAAATGCTGTGCAGTGTCAGCCAAGGGATCAGTAAATCGAAGCAATGGGCACAGAGTAAATACGAAATCCAACAAGTTTCACTGAAATACAGCAGAAAACGAGTGACGATGGTAATTAAGTGTAGACTTTGAGTACGCTTAAGTACGATTAAGTCAGAGACGACCTGTTGGCCGGAACGGACAACACTCAATAAGCAGTTTTTCTCACCATAGCTCTTTACATTAGCAATCTCTATGTTGGACATTATTAGTCTCATAAATGGGAAATGGTTTAAGACAGAAAATAGGATGGCTTTCCCGCTGCAAAGTAAAACAGGTGAGGGGAGTGAGGACGCAGGTGACGTCTTGTTTCTTGTGTCAGAATGTGACATTCATCATGAATGCCATCATAATTTCACAGCTGATGACAGAAATCATACTAGGGATGGAATTTATGTGGCAATATAGACAGATAAGAAGTTTCTCTCGCATAGGACAGTGTAAAATCACACTCCATGCAGTGATGATCTCAGCCACTGCTTAGCAATCACGGCGTTGCCACCAAGGATGGTTCCCCCATGAAAGTGCAGTGTTCCATAGATATAAGACATCTTGAATGAGAAGGGAGTAGACCTCGGAAACATACTAATAGAGTACGCGAAGTCTTTAATGTTAAACTTGGTACTTTTAACACTTTTACATTTAAGTCTAGAGTTAAAAAGTGTAATAAGTATTTACAACACCGTTCAGTATTTCATTAATCTAAAACGATCAGGTAGTATGACAAGTTAAAGAGATGTTGGAGCAAGGACTTATTGAAAGGGTACCAGTAGCCACAACAGTTCCCTGGTCGTAGTACCAAAGAAGGACGGTGCAAAGAGTCAGTTTCCGGATTTTCGTCAAACAAACACTTCCACTGTGCCTGAGACAGATCGCCTGACTCTCTGGAAGAATTGTTACAAACATACCTTGCAAAAAAGTGCAGTGACCAACCTGAATATAGTGACCACCGACCTACAATCTCTATAAACCCGTCCAGGCGATATCAGTGTCACCTGGCGGAGGAATGACTGCTAGTCAGGCACACGCACTATGCATATAGTGTCAGTGAGGATCCGTGTATAGAATAGGGAAGGCGCGCGATGTATCTGAGTTTGACTGAGGGCAAATTGTGATGGCCCTGAGACTCGGCACAAGCATTTCAGAAGCTGCGCGACTTGTCAGGTGTTCGAGCAGTGCTGTGGTGAGTGCACGTGGCGAAACCAAGATGAAACCACGTCCCGACGCCGTGGGGTTGAGCGGCCATTCCTTCTTACAGAAGTCGCACGTCATAGGCAGGACAGACTGGTAGAAATGGGCAAGCGGAAAACTGTGATGGAACTAACATCAGACGTTTATGCTGAGCAGAGTGCAAGTGTGAACATGCAGTACACGGAACCCTCCTAACGATGGGTCTCCACAGCCGACGACCCATACATATGACAATGTCAGCAGCACAACATCGGTAACTACGACTGAAAATAAGACAACATCCGCAACTACGATTGAAATGGACACATTGTCATCGGCACTGGACGTCAGCGCCATGGCAGAGGAACGCTCCTTATTCCTGTACTGCGGGATGGAGACAAGCCGGCAACTGCTCCATTATGCTCTGAGGAACATTCACATGAGTATCTATGGATAAAGTGAAGCTCGTGCAAGGCTCTGTGATAGCAGAGGAATATCCTCCACTGGTAGCAGATCACGTACACCCCTTCATGCCCATCGTGTTTCCCTACGGCAGTGGCATTTTTCAACAATATAATGCACCATGTCACAGTACCAGCAGTGTGATGGAATGGCTCGAAGAACACAGTGGCTAGTTCCAATTGATGGTGTTGATCGTGGCGTCAGAGCTAATCACCCCTCCCCAGAATTTACGGGAATTGGGTGACTTGTACATGCGTATGTGGTGTTAGCTGTCTCCAACGACCTACCAAGGCCTCATTGCTTCCATGACACAACGCGTCGACGCTGTTATCCGTGCCAAAGGTGGACATGGCGACTATTAAGCAGGTGGTCATAATGTTCTGGTTGATCAGTACATCTCAGCAGTTGAAATAGTCTCCAGCTGTAGGCAGTGCTGTGCGTTTTTATGCTACACGTAGATGTTACCAATACAGGATGCTACCTCGTGACCTGTCAAAATCTTCCTGCAATGATGTCTGGGCCCTAGACATGGCACTGAACAAGGAAATTGGAAGATACATCAGCAGTTACGTACTTTTATGGCATGTTGTGTACTGTGGACTTCAGGCACGAGCAGAATTGTTATACATGAAAGTTGCAGCAGATCTGTAGGCAGCTGGACTAACTGTGAATTTAGGAAAGATAATATTTGGAAAGAATGAGTTCTCTGATTACTCAGTGCATACCGATGGCAGTTAAGAAATTCCTACCCCCAACAACCAAGAAGCGAGTGAGTCGCTTCCTTGGCCTAACAAATTGCTATTGGAGATTATTGAGAACGATCTCTTCGTGTCCCCAAGACAGTGCACCCTACGAGAAAAGAAATACTCCCTTGAACTACTATGAGTATCAAAATAGAGAATTCACTGAGCCGAAGCCAGCTTTAGTAATGCGTCGATTGTAGCCTAACCTGATCTGACCCACCTCTTTTACTTTTCTCAGGTTGTAGCAAAACTGGAATTTGGTGATGGAGGTGTTCCAAGAGATGAATGTGAATAGTACAGACGAGCACAATATAGTGACATGCGCCAGCTTTGCGCTAATAAGAGTGAACACAATTACTTTGTTACGGAACTGGAGGCCTTAGGCATTGTCTAAACATTCCAGGTATTGCGGTATTATCTGTGTCGAAGAACTACCATTGTGTACATGGATCACAAGGCCCTGGAACTTCTGACATCAGCAGAACGCACCCACTCATTGGGCATGTTACCTACAGCAATCTGCATTTAAATTTATGCACATTAACGGGCAGGACAATATCATTGCGGACATACTACCACACTCGCCACGCAAGTTAACTTCGGGTATGGAGGAGTAAGTAAACAAGAACAGATTTTACATACCGTTCCTGAAGGGTGTGCCATTTGAGACCATCATCAGTGACACTCTGCAAAATACAGGAAAAGAACAAAACAAAAACTTAAAAGAGAAGATGAGAGATAAAGATTCTCCAACGCTGTGTCACTATTATCTGCAGAGAAAAAAAAATTATTTCACCGTAGGAATCCAAAGGGGTGAATATGGATATTATGTGTGTCGGAGGAACTGATAAATACGCTCATGTGGTAGACACACACTAGCTACTCACATTTTGGTCCAGGGAAGTTGCGCTAGCAAGCAAAGAATCAGTGTACTTCAGTTGTGTGGACCTGCGGGTGAGGAAGGTACTGACAGTTGGCATGTAATACCGAAAAGCGAAATCTCGTTTCGCAAAGAAAACTGTTCCCTTCTTACCATTTATCCCTCAGGAATTACACCACATGGTCGTGTCAACCTCTGGGGGCCGACTCTGAGGACAGAAGTTGCTCTCCACTACATCCTCATAGTTTTCACGTAGTTTCGAAATATGTCACAATGACACCCCTGAAAATGGCTAATGGAAGTTTTAGAAGGCATTCATCATTAATTTCCTAGTTGGGCACATAAGAGATGCGCGTGCTGAGAACTGGAAACAGCTTGTTTCAAAGAAGTGAAAGGGAATGTTAAGGAGGAGAAAAATAAAGGGTATCTACGTTGCTAAGTACCATCCACAAGCAAACCCAGGCGGGAGAATAACGTGAGTGCTCAAATAGACATGTCACATATATTGTAACAAACCCCAAGACACGGGGACGTGTGCAACAATAATTTCGAGTTGGTGATGAAACAGGTCCATCGTAAATCACCTAATATGTCACCAACCAAAGCTTCTTGTAACTTTGTAGTCAGATACAAGACTTCCTTTTTGTGAGATGGAGAGTTTTTATTTTCTGCCAACTGAACTAGAGCCCTGAAGAATGTAGCCGATTGTATGTAGCCGACTGTATTTTAAATTCTGCGTTACCATCGAATGAGGTGCAGACGATATTATAAGATTTTCGTCCTACCAGCAGCCGCAAATTATGCAGTGTGGTAGCCTATGTGATATTTAGTGTAGCTCTCAAATGGAGCTTTTGCCAATACAGCTCTGAGCGACCTTGAATGTTTTGTTAATATAAATTTGTTTTACTCTGGCTAGCGATGCTGCATACATTGGATTACTCCACAGTACATGCCTCACTTAGATAATCGCATGAACAGAACTGTGGTAAGGCATTGGAAGCTTTTTAAATAGATAAATTTCTTGGGATAACGAGAGCTGCTTAAGATAAAGTTAATAAAACCGTTTGCATCAGGATTTGCACTCACTTTTCTGCAATGAAAACTATGTTTCGCTTCGCCTTGATTTGTGATGAAACAAAGACATGTCAAGTTAAAGTCCATCTATTGAATCTCTAATGGCTGCACATACTGGTATTCCTCCTACTGTACACTCAAGGGGAAGATTTCATGTAAGGATTATCAGGTGCTGTTGTAACAGTGTGTATAGTTGAAAAACTTGCTAATTAAATCTTGTAGCTGTAGCAGAAGCCATTACGTAATGAAGCAGATCCGAGAAGAGCCTCTCTCAGCGGGTGGAGTGATGGGTTTTCCCCTTCTCTGGGATGTCGCAGGTCATCGATCGACCTGTATGCAACACACAAACTAGCAACTTGCATATGTGTGTTGTTATTTCCATGTCGATCAGCTCAATATTAGTACTGACGAACAATGACACTAGTAATTTAAGCCATAAAGGTAGCCACCCTTTTACGGAAAAAGTACCTTCAGGCAATAAACAGTGTTAATGATCTGAGTTCCAGAGCGAGAGAACAGTTACTTATATTCTGTTTATTAGACGAAAGTTAAAGCACTCCCATTTTCTGGAGAACAATTTTGTGTGCATATACGATTAATTTATTTTTAAAACTTAGGATTCACATGAACTGTTAACAATTTTTCACAACCAATTATTTTAAATATAACAATGTGGCAGATGCCACGATTTGGTGGAGCAACACGTGATAACATCTACTGTACTCTAAAAGGTAGTTGCTACACTGAAGAGCAAAAGAAGCTGCTGTACCTGCCTAATATCGCGTAAGGCCCCGGAGAGTACGCAGAAGTGCCCAGCACTGAAATCTGCAACTATTTGCACTTCTGTCATGTTGAACGATTCTCTTCAGTTATCATTGGCCCCGTTCTTGCAGAATCTTTTTCCGTTGTTTTAGCGGAATCGTGATATTCACGGTACAATCGTGAAATGAATGGTCGTACGGGAAAATCCCCACTTCATCGCTACCTCGGAGATGCTGTGTCCCATCGCTCGTGAGCCGACTATAACGCCACGTTCAGACTCACTTATATCTTAATAATGTGCCACTGTAGCAGCAGTACCGGTCTAGCAAGTGAGCCAGAGACTTGTCTTATATGGGCTCTGCCGACCGCAGCGTTGTAAGCTGCCTGTTTACATATCTCTGTATTTGAATACGCTTGCCTATACCAGTTCCTTTGGCGCTTCAGTGTAGAAAGGTATTGTATCCAACCATTGAGCCACCACTATATTTGATTTTGAGATATGATTTTCGTTTTTTTTGTGCCATTTGTGATCTCAGATCAATATGTTATATTATTTGTAAATAGTAGGGACTAATTAACAGACCTCATCCATCGTAAAGGGACATAGGATATTACATTAGATGGTGGTGTCTAATAGGTACTCAAGAACCATTATGTTAACAACATATGCTATATTGTCTCTAGGATTTGCTGCACATAAATCCTGCTTGTGTCATATTTATGCAAATAAGCAATATTACTACTGAAATTTGGAGATCCCACGTGGGAGTATAGTAGTTAATGATTTCTCATCAGTCTGTAAAGAAAAGTAGTGCTTTGTTCAATTTCGGTTAAATTTTGAGCAAAGAAAATTTAACCTTCATATATTTTAAAAAGAATTTAGTGACAATCATGAACCAAAGTCTGAGATAAGTGGACACTGGTCCTGGCAACAAGACTTTGTGTTATGTCACACAAAAATGTGATTAAGTCGATTAAAGCTATGGATCTAGTGTTAATCCTTCACTGTGAACTCAATGACTGTTTGAATTTTGTTATGCGGAAAGGAGTTTAATTGCATTTTTTTTTACATTGCTAAGGCATAATATCTCTGTACAAGCTTGATATAGCATATTTATCCTCACATCATGGTGTTATTGTAAATCAAGCAGGATATACGATACCATACTATTTTCTACACAATGGTATATGACAGTCAGGAATCATTTTGGATTTGTTTGTTATTTGTAATAGTTAATTGCAGTGGTACCAAAACCAGATTAAGAACGAATATTGCAATTTTTTGGGAAGAAGGGCGAGGGGGTGATGTAATATAGCTGTTACATATCGAAATATGTTGTTTCATTTTCAGCCACTATGTTATGGTTGTTATGTTCGGAGTATTTACTGTGCATATTTAGTTGACAGTATTGTGTTCAGTATTTCTTTATGGGAAGGTGCACTACCAGTGTGGACTCAAATACCATAGAGAATGTCAAATTAAACACATCTGCTGGCTCGGAAGATGATGGTTGAAGTGATCGCTATAGCAAAAATCTACTAATACCAGTATTGCTGGCCCCTGTTTTGATCACAACTGTGGTAGAATCTTCCTACACGTCGGTCTGGGCCCTGAAGATGGCACAGTAAAACGCTGAAGCTTGTAGCCAAATAAAATAAGCTTGGAAACTAAATGGCTGAAAGGTGTTTAATTTGATACCCTGTATCGAACAGACGAGCCCTTCAACCATCTCTAAAGAGATGGACATACAGAGACAAGTTCCTTAGTGTCACCAGAGCTTGGTCTATGAGTCTCAATAGCAGGGACGGGCATCGCTGTGGATTTGAGCAGTTTAACAGAAGTGGAGCCGCGACCATTTATGTGCTTTTATTGGTGAGAGTCGGCAGCTGCCCTCACTGATGCCAATGACCACTAAACTGCCACTGCTTTCCCCAAACAGTAAGTGAGCCTAGTATTTTGGTGAATGTCGTTCTTCAGGGCACCAAAGACATGGAAATCGTATAGGGAGGAATCGGCATTGAATTGAGGATGTGCAAGGATTTAACTACGAAACTTCTGTTGCATAGTGGATAGAACCTTGCTAAACTGTGGCTCCACCTTGATTTCTATTTCGAAATCCCTCAATTATTCTACACCATTCTCGTGGTCAGGTGACCTACAAATGATAACTGCTATCTTTTGCACACCTAAGCTGTTGTTCGCATTGTGACGACGTATCAGTAGGGCACAGTGTCCAAGAATAGCTGTCAATTATTTAATGTTCAAAGAAGAGTACGACCATTGCATTACCTCGTCTACTAAAACATTAAACATGTTTATTAAGCAGTGCGACATATTTCGATCTACCCAACGTCTCAACTTATGTTTTGCGGTTTTCGTCATAATCTACTTTAACTACGTGCGCTGTCAGCAACATTTTATAGGATGATTTTATCATTACTCCAACGACAAGCAAAGCGTTCCAAACCGAAGTGTGTTATAATAATCACTATAAAATGCTAACCCAGTTTCTTTGTGTAGGCCTACCCATGAACTACATGTTGCAGACGA
The DNA here is from genome assembly GCF_021461385.2 of Schistocerca piceifrons. NCBI lineage: Eukaryota > Metazoa > Arthropoda > Insecta > Orthoptera > Acrididae > Schistocerca > Schistocerca piceifrons. The sequence goes on from NC_060139.1 coordinate 408,937,966, forward strand.
CGGTGAACAAGGAAGGTCGAAGACGACATATGACAATTACTTTGTGAGCGAGGAGCTGCAGAAACTACAGGCAAACCCGTCTGGGCACCAGCTGGTCACTCTTTGGAGGAACTGGGAATCTTGTCTGTATTTTGGGACAAAAAATGTCAGTAATACTGGACCAAAGCCGGCCGAAGTGGCCGTGCGGTTAAAGACGCTGCAGTCTGGAACCGCGGGACCGCTACGGTCGCAGGTTCGAATCCTGCATCGGGCATGGATGTTTGTGATGTCCTTAGGTTAGTTAGGTTTAACTAGTTCTAAGTTCTAGGGGACTAATGACCTCAGCAGTTGAGTCCCATAGTGCTCAGAGCCATTTGAACCATTTTTGAACTGGACCAAATTTACGTCTTCAGTCGCCAGTGAAAAAAGATCTCTAGCCCTTACGTCGCCCATGGTCCGCTTATAGGCCGTAATATGTGTACCTTGTACAGAATCACTAAAAGCTGATAGAATCACCAGTACTTGTATATTCTGTTCTATGGGTTACAAGACTAGAAAATACGACAACTTTTAGTTAAAAATGTTTCAAATAGCTCTGAGCACTATGGGGCTTAACATCCGAGGTCATCAGTCCCCTAGAACAAAGAACTACTTAAACCTAACTAACCTAAGGACATGACACACTTCCATGCCCGAGGCAGGATTCCAACCTGCGGCCGTAGCGGTCGCGCGGTTCCAGACGGAAGCGCCTAGAACTGCTCAGCCACAACGGCCAGCATGAAGAATAAAGATGTAGAATGTTACTTAAGTGTGTTCTATTTAAAAATATTTAATAGTTTTCACGTAAAATATGCGTAGGCATTACTTTTCGGTAAGCGACATCAGGTTCTTTATGATTAAATGTTTCTAATACATATTCTGCTTTTTACAAGTGAAATAATTTCGTAGCCTTTGTTTTCAATACAAACTGGCTACATTGTTTGTGTTATCATATTCAACATGATGAGTTTCCCTGAACCACCGTTATGGTGTCGACTGTTCCAATGTTGTTGGGGTGTCGGAAGAGATTGTCGCGGCTATAGCCGCACCATGACAGGCGTGCCAAAATAAACACACGAAACTGTTTTGGTAATCTAAGGAACAGGAAACGGAAGGTTAAGATATCACTTAGATGAATGGCTGTAAGTAATGGAGTTAGTGTAAGTAACAATATTTATTAGGTGATGTGTCATTAACACGCTTCTTCCTGCTGCATCGGTCACGCGCGTGAATTATAGTGTCCTCACGACAAGTGTTTTGCTCTCTGCTTTCTAATCAGAGTATGGGCTGTTTCCCTAGTTAAGTGAAAAACATTTTGAGGAAGTTTTACCGCGCATTAGTTCCGTTTTACAATTTGTACTAACGGGATTTTGCAGAATAATCATTTGTATATCATTCATCACTTTTACGAATCAGGCATAATTTTCGTCGCTACTGTAGAAGATAGTGCGCGGTTATTTGAATCCCGGAGTTGCGCGAAAAGTTGAAGTCAGTCAGTTCTGGCGCTGCAGTCCGGAACCGCGGGACTGCTACGGTCGCAGGTTCGAATCCTGCCCCGGGCATGGGTGCGTGTGATGTCCTTAGGTTAGTTAGGTATAAGTAGTTCTAAGTTCTAGGGGACTTATGACCTAAGATGTTGAGTCCCATAGTGCTCAGAGCCATTTTTTGAAGTCAGTCAAGAAGGAGTTAACGTGGAAAGATACATAATGTAGTGTTTACATCCATGTTACGCTTACCATAGGCGCATTGTACAACATCAATTTTTCTAATTTCATTACTTGGAACTGAGCAGAAAGCAGTCACTCAGCCATTACACCGCAGTTTTTGCATGTGAGCAGAGGTTAAGGAAACAATAATATGTGAAAGGCACCATCATTCAGTAAGGAAATATCCTTCTCAGTTTGTGTCTTGATTTCACTTTTTCGGTCCGTCACATGCGGATTTGCTCACTAAATTTCTTTACATGAAGTGATGATCGTGTTCCCACTTACGAAATGAATGATCATGTACCATGTGTGGTGCCCTCAGAGATAAGAAGCAAATAAGAAAATATGATTATCCAATCAATGCGTCGAATAGAAAAGATATTGATGTATCGAGTACATCAAAGCTTTAAAACTACATTTGCTCAATTCAGTGCTTCGATACTACAAACTGAATATTTTAATAAGTCTATACATATTGTCTGCTTCTAGTTCACAATGTATCAATGCTCTTTACACGAACAAGGAAATTTCCCGAGCAGGGTAAAAATAAAGACACGCAAATTTAGTGCGGCCGTGGGGCCAAGTGAGGAGAAAGTGCCGCTTCTAGAGAATGCAGGGCTCCTTGGAAGGCCGTGGGAGGAAAGGGGAGGAGGAAGAAGTGGGATTTATTGCGAGTCGCGGGCCACGGGCCTGCCGCCTGGAAAAGAGATATTGCGTGCCTCGGCCCCGCCGCCCCCCGCGGGCCGCCGTGCTTATGAGCTGTCGCGGCCTGTCTCTCTGTCCCCGCCTGAAGGGTGCCGGAGGGGGCGCGCTGCCGCCACGGCTCGCTACCTGTTTTGTCTCCGGCAGGCAATCTTTGATCATCGTCTAGGTTCAGTTCACTCACTGGCGGACTGACGCCGGCACTTTGCTTATATTACCCACGTCTATGCACCACAAGAGAAGAGAGCTTGTCCCAGTCATGAACCTGCCTCGCTGAGGAGTCGGTTACTCAGTTTCCGCTTCCGCTTCAACCAACGAGATTATTTTAAGAGATGGCCTACTTAAAACGACAAGTATCGAATTATAGTGTGTTGTAAATATAAAACTGAACAGAAGATCAATGGATGCAATTGACTCAGAGAAAGAAAGTGGTGTGTTCTGAAAAAATAAAATCGCTTTGAAAGGAAGATACGATTACAGGTTTGAAAACAAGGAAGGTATGATTGTCCATTGTGTTTAAGGGGTCATAATGACTCCAGTAGTACTAGGAAGGGTACACTGACATCTGATGCGAGAAGCCCAGACAATCGTAACTATTATAGGCGGGAAATAATATCTTCATTGTTGCAGGTGTTTCATATAGCAGCTGTTCGACACAAGAGTCTCGACTCTATTTTCATTAATTTTAGTTTAGAGAAACAAACAAACAATTTAAGTTGAGGTCATGTTGACGAAAGTGATACTTAGAGCAAAATTGTGGTGTGCATACTGTAAGATCTTCAGTACACACACTATCAGATTATTTGACTTGGTGCTCTAACGAAGTAGGCGAGTTTCAGCAATATGTCTCGTAGTCTTATCGTGGCGTGTTTATCTTCCGCCGTTAGGTCAGATGATAGAAATGCCACTTGCACCCTTACAGTAGCAGATTGACGGTAACCAACTTTAAACACAACTTGATTAATTTTCACACACATTTATTAAAAATAATAACAAGCATAAAAATTACTTAACTTGGTTGAGGATGCTATTTATAATTGACAATCTGAAGTTCCTTTGGTATTGGTATGTTAATCTTATTCTCACATATATTTCTGATACTTGACTAAAGTATCTATACATTTATCTTCATGGCTATGTACAGGAATATGGTAATCTTATTAGGTGCAGACTGAAACTTGACTATAGACGGGTACAGACAAATGTAGAACTCGTACAGACTGGTACAGACTTATGCAGACTGGTACAGACTGGTGCAGAAAAATGCAGACTGTCTAATCGGAGGTGTGTACACTCGTTGTAATATCTAGCGCATTCATTTATCACTGCGCGAGTGTGATCCATGAGGAGAAAAGGTTCTACGTTAGTAGCAATGTCATTGGCTACGTTACGTACTAATAAACGGATCGGCGGAAGAAGAATTTGGTCCGTCTCTATGGCAGCGCCATCTCGTAGTGCAGAGACGGACGAGCACTGCGCCTGCGCTGTTGTGCTTAGCGGGCCGCGCTCTAGTGGGAAAGTTGTGTACGCGCTGACTACGCAGAACTATGTACACAACAAAAATCTGTAAAAAAATTCAATTTGTTTAAATATAAAAATTAATGAAATATCATTAGATGTAATTGATCCACAGAGACACAGTCATATATTTTGATAATAGTAGCTCTGAAAACAAGGGAGATATCTCTTCAGTTGAATCTTCCGGTCTGAGAGGCCGTCGTCGATGTATAAAATTTCTACCTGACGTTTCGTCTCCATCTGCGGGAGACATCTTCTGAGGTCGTCCGGCTACTGCCACTGAGGCTCAAGGTACTCTAGCATTTATAGCATGGAGGTAAGAATAGAGGGAGACGCCGTGACGTCACAGCTGCGAAGCTATGTGAAGCCGAGGGTAGCCATCTCAATCCGACCAAAACATTGCTGCTGTAAGCTTGTGTGCATAGGCTTGTCGATCGCTTTTGGAAGGATTTTGCGCTATTATGTTGACTTGTGTGGTGTTCGGATGTACGAATCGTTCTGATTGTGATGCGAAATCGAAGGGAATAACATTTCATGTGTAAGTTGTCTCGTTAAGTGTGATTTTACAACTTCATTGTGAATGAATGTGTGCTACATCGGTACTTGTACTATAGCGTGTTTTTTCCTGTATGATTTTAGATTTCCTAATAACGAAAGTCGGAAAGCTCTGTGAGAGAATGCCGTGAGGAGGAAGTATTGGCGTGCGTCTAAATGGAGCACTATATGTTCTCAGCATTTCCGAGAAGAGGACATAGACCGAACTTCCCTTTCAACAGTAAGGCTCCGAGAAAATGCTGTACCATCAGTTTTCCCTACACACCCAAAACATTTGCAAAAGGTATGTTAATTCAAAGAATTAAATTCTTAGTTTTCAAGTTCACGTTTCAGTATAATACGTACGTATCGTCGATAATCGAAGTGTTGAGTAACTCACTTTGTCTTCATCATGTACCAAATTAAAAGCTAACACTACATTAACTGGCGTAAAGTATAGGCCTAAGCAGGACACTGTGTAAATATGCCATTCTATGTACCATATTTCAGTAAATACTGGTGCTAAGAACAGTGTTTCCCAGAAGTGTAACGTAACTGAAATGTTCCAGTACGTATTGCAAACAAGATGTATTTATGGGGCTTTGGAGGGAGGGTATAGCTAACTTAGTTTTCAGTTTCTATTATTTAGTTTGTGATACACGTTTATTATTGAATTAACAAAATTGTATCGTTTACATTGAAGACTAGCTATTCGTAATATTACATTAAAAACTATTTTTAATCAGAAGAAACGCGGAATTTCGCCTTTACGAGATTTTATTTTAAACAAAAACATTGAAACAACCAATCTGATAACGTTACATGCGTATATGGTGCAATTAGCGACTGTAATACACGCAGCGCTATAGCACACTGGCAATGTTTTGGTCAGAGTGTCATGGCAGCGAGCCACGCCCCCATGGCTTCAAAACGTAGGACGGCTGGGATACGTAGCGCCATCTCCCCTTATTCTTACCTCCATGATTTATAGAGCGCATAGAGGGCACCACCATTCGTCACGTGATGCCGACGGTATGCCTGTCTTTGGAAGGCGTCATCATTCTCGATTAAGAGTAATCTATTGTCATTCTGCTGGCGCAACGTCGACACCCATATTTTGTCTAACTTTAAAACTTCCTCTTTTCTATTAAAATTTTTATGGTGTTTGTGAATCTCTATTGCTTCTCTATACATGCGCGCATGATAATGGGATGTTCATTCTAGAACGCTTGTCACATTAAATTTAATTTCGTGATTCCCATCTCGAAAAACATGCTCAGCTACGGCCGATTTTTCCCCCATTTGTGACAGTTGTTCCCTTATGCTCTCCCTGAAACTCCGTACAACCTCTGGTTTAATCAGTTTGTCCAGATCCCATCTCCTTAAATTCCCACCCTTTTGCAGTTTCTTCAGTTTTAATCTACAGCTCATAACCAATAGATTGAGGTCAGAGTCCACATCTGCCCCTGGAAATGTCTTACAATTTAATACCTGGTTCCTAAATCTCTGTCTTACCATTATATAATCTATCTGATACCGTCTAGTATTTCCTGGATTCTTCCATGTGTACAACCTTCTTTTATGATTCTTGAACCAAGTGTTAACTATGATTAAGTTATGCTCTGTGGAAAATTCTACCAGACGGCTTCCTCTTTCATTTCTTTCCCCCAATCCATATTCAGCTACTATGTTTCCTTCTCTCCCTTTTCCTACTCTCGAATTCCAGTCACCCATGACTATTAACTTTTCGTCTCCCTTCACTACCTGAATAATTTCTTTTATCTCATCATACATTTCATCAATTTCTTCATCATCTGCAGAGCTAGTTGGCATATAAACTTGTACTATTGTAGTAGGTGTGGGCTTCGTGTCTATCTTGGCCACAATAATGCATTCACTATGCTGTTTGTAGTAGCTTACCCGCACTCCTATTTTATTATTCATTATTAATCCTACTCCTGCATTACCCCTATTTGATTTTGTATTTATAACCCAGTATTCACCTGACCAAAAGTCGTGTTCCTCCTGCCACCGAACTTCACTAATTCCCACTAAATCTAACTTTAACGTACCTATTTCCCTTTTTAAGTTTTATAACCTACCTGCCCGATTAAGGGACCTGACATTCCACGCTCCGATTCGCTGAACGCCAGTTTTCTTTCTCCTGATAACGACGTCCTCTTGAGTATTCCCCGCCCGGAGAACCGAATGGGGGACTATTTTACCTCCGGAATATTTTACCCAAGAGGACGCCATCATCATTTAACCATACAGTAAAGCTGCATGCCCTCGGGAAAAATTACGGCTGTAGTTTCCCCTTGCTTTCAGCCGTTCGCAGTATCAGCACAGCAAGGCCGTTTTGGTTAGCGTTACAAGGCCAGATCTGTCAATCATCCAGACTGTTGCCCCTGCAACTACTGAAAAGGCTGCTGCCCCTCTTCAGGAACCACACGTTTGTCTGGCCTCTCAACAGATACCCCTCCGTTGTGGTTGCACCTACGGTACGGCCATTTGTTTCGCTGAGGCACGCAAGCCTCCCCACCAACGGCTAGGTCCATGGTTCATGGGGGGAGGAAGTTAACCATATTTTTCTTATTATATCAAATTACATCATTAGTTTAGTATTCCTCAAACAAGGCGTTTTGATTTGAAAAATAAAGCAATATTTCACCCGTTGTTCTTGTGTTTCTGCACCTGAAATATAAGACGTTGTTTACTGATTGATTTTATGTTGCAATATACGACTAAGACGGTCGAACAAGACACCATCTCTCATAAAGAAGTAGCAAAGTTTATGTTGGTGCAAAGTAGCCCTTCCTACGGGTAACTTTGCATTATTTTTAATACATTATAAATGTAAAACAAATTTCATTTTCGAAAATATGAGTGATTGACCATGTTCCTAAATCCTTCTGGAAGTTTACAAATAAATTTCATCTAAAAATTCTGACTACAACTATCTCATTTTGCTGGGAAACAAATTTTTTACTATATAAGTGATGCAGAATAACCCCAGTTTACGGTACCTTAAAGTTCAACCTAAAACTCTCCTCGTCAGGAGTAACAAATACCTATGGTAAAGGATGTATCACCATGTGGGTAACAGTAATCATCAGAGACTCGCGCTGGTAACGCTAAGCGAAGAAGAAATTGTGGCAGAGGCAGTTTTCTAATGCTACGGATAATTTCTTGAAAGAAATAGTTTACCAGTACACAGTGTCTACAGGGTAGATTTTTGTGTAATGTTCCTATATGGACTGCTCTTTTTCGTTCTAGGTATAGAGCTTGACGTATACGAATGCATGATAGTACACTATTGACGGGGTCCCGGCGGAGGTTCGAGTCCTGTGTGTGTGTTTGTCCTTAGGATAATTTAGGTTAAGTAGTATGTAAGCTTAGGGACTGATGATCTTAGCAGTTAAGTCCCATAAGATTTCACACACATTTGAACTATTGACGGGAAAATGAGATCCCGTTACGTAATAACCTATTGCACACCACTACGTCCTATTCTACACAGAATGAAAAGAACGCAAAACTTTATTGAAACTTGTATGGCCAAAGAAAGAATAATTGTCTTCGGTTAACGAAGAGACTGATTCAGAAACATTATACTGATTTGCTTCTTGATGTTTTCATAAAGATTCATGACTGTAGCAGTATGACGTCGACATATGCTACGATATTTCGGCTGACAACCATTCAACCGTCTTCAGGTGACTATTTTGAACTGGAGACTGCTAGTTCATACAGATATCTTAAAACGAAAAACTGGCGCGCAGGCGCATGCGCAAAGGTAGCCGCTATATGAGCGACCTCCTTCGAGTTTCGCGCCCTCTACGGTTATTACTCCATCCATGACGCGAAGGTGCATGCGTAATGGTGATACTACATCCGCGCTCTCTGACGGCATGCGGGCTTGAGAGTTAAGATTCAGGCGGTAGAAAAATAAACGTATCGCTAATCGTAAAATGTTTCCTGTCTATAAATGTTAAAGTCGCATCCAGTTGAAAGCCGCCATCTGTCAATAAAGTCTTTCGCCAAACGTATCTCCACCGATTTCTCAATAATCGAATCCCAGAATGTTTCGTCGAAGTGAAGATTTCTGTGGAAGAGTAATCCATAAAAAATCCTGATATGCAGTGCTCTGCTATGACTTAACTGGGCTGCAAAGGGAAATTATGGGGATCATGTTCGTTGCATGTTTCACGTACTGTGCATGTCGCGTGACCAATGTAGGCTTTGCACGCTGGCAAGGAATTCTGTGGATTTCAGCATTCCTCCATCCTAGATCGTCCTTACAGAACCGAAAAGAGCACAACGCCTTGAGGCTAGCGGGAGATTACTTTGACACGATATGTCCTTAGGGTTCCGCCTACTTCCAAGGAAATTCTGTACTATCGGCATACGTGAGCGACAGCCTGGACTTGAAACGCTATTTCTCCCCTTTCTCATGTGGGTTGTCACGTTTCTTGCTCCTTAAAACTTCGCTACTTTGGTTTGGAGAATATCCATGATCTTTGAACACATACTGTAGGTGGCCAAGCTCCTTTGCAAGGCTGTCTCTATCAGACACAATGTATGCCCAATGCACCAACGTTCGAGGGACAGCCATATTTTGTGAAGGGTGGTGTCAATTAGGCGCAAGTACACGTCTGCATGTGTTCCCTTACGGTAGAAGGAATGCCCCAAGAATCCATCCATTTTCAGACTGCCAAAGACGTCCAGAAACGACAGACAGTCGCCCTTTTCAACTTCCATTGTAAATTGAACATTCTCGTGAGTGTAATTTAGGTTCTGTAAAAACCGTAACAGTTCTGCACCGTGGGGCCACCAGAAGGCTTTTGGTTTACGGTCTAGAGAATCTACTGCCCTCTCTCCGATGTTTTCTACAGGTAAATTTGCTACCAGAGTTGAGAGACTACTACCCATGTCATTACCGTCGATTTGCTCAAAATATCCACTTTCGAATAAAAAGTAGTTTGAGGAAAGCGCTGCTGTATTTGCTTTCAACTTCCTGCTGGTGAGTGACAACAAATCTGTTAGGACGGAGACTGATTGAGGCAAATTGCCTGCAGTCTATTAACAAAGTCACCAGTGTTGCGAAAGCCAAAATATCATGGCAAGAACTTCACGTCATCCGACTCATGGAATTCCTGTGATTCTTTCCTTCACAAAAATAGTTGGTAGCCGTCGGAAAATTGATGTATTCTAAGTGTTCTGTCAGAAAACTTAATCTTAAGATTATCTAGTGAACATCTATAATTTCAAGTAAACGAAGGTAGCAGCTGCACAATAGAAAGCAGGATCTATGTTACGTGAGACAAGTACTGCAGTGCTTACACGTGGCCTCTACTCAAACTAGTTCTGGAGGTCATCCAATGGAGATGGAGGGAGGAGGGGTGAGGGGGGAAGGGGAGAAGCTAAGACAACTAAGTCGTTTTCCAAATGGGGTGAAGACAAAGCTGGGACACAGCAGTGCGGTAGGGGAAGGCCGATCGAAGGGTGCAGACAGGCACGTGGCTGACATTCGAGTACGCCTGGTGTGCGGGAGGGGAGGGGCGAAGCTGCAGGCACTGTCTCAGCGAACACCTGTGCTCGCTGACTGAGGGATGCCGACAGAGAGGAGCAGTTTTAAGACTGTCAATGTGTTCATAGTAGTGCTCTACCCTATAAATCGTATCAAGACCAAACAATGTGTCTGAGACCAGCCATGTACCATTTCAACACATCTATCAAGATATATTTACAGCTAACTCCCTATCTTAACGCCAGAAACCTGTAACACATAGGACGGAATTCAAACTAATCACAGGCTCCTGTCGTACGTATATACCAGTTTCCTCGTACAGGATGTGAAGCTCTGGCAAGAGAACTAGCATGTGGCCGCCGGAAGATGATGATATTTTATGGTTCAAATGGCTCTGAGCACTATGCGACTTCTGAGGTCATCAGTCGCCTAGAACTTAGAAATAATTCAACCTAACTAACCTGAGGACATACATCCATGCCCGAGACAGGATTCGAACCTGCGACCGTAGCGGTCGCTCGGTTCCAGACTGTAACGCCTAGAAACGCACGGTCACTCCAGCCAGCCGATAATTTACGAACGTAGAGTGATCAAAACCGGGACACTCAGATCCGCGTCACGGGTATGGTTAGCAAGTGCGAGACCGTTACAGAGATCCTTTCAAACTCTAGTGGCAGACTCTACACGAGAGGCATTCTGAACAGCAGCAGTTTGCAAATCCGGGAGCACAAGTTCCACAATGAACCAGGCCTCAAGTGACTCCCTCTTTCGTTTCGGGAAATGGTCGTTCAAAAAATTGTTCAAATGGCTCTGAGAACTTTGCGACTTAACTTCTGAGGTCATCAGTCGCCTAGAACTTAGAACTAATTAAACCTAACTAACCTAAGGACATCACACACATCCATGCCCGAGGCAGGATTCGAACCTGCGACCGTAGCGGTCACGCGGTTCCAGACTGAAGCGCTTTTAACCGCACGGCTACACCGGCCGGCGGAAATGGCCGTAACGACAACAACGAGAACACTTCGAGCTCACACGAATTCTTAGGGACTGTCGTTCTTCACGTGTACTAATTCGAATTAAATAGGCCACCCAGGTTACTGTCGAGCTGGCGTACTTTAGACGGACCATTTGGCGTTTTATTCACAAACGTTCAAAAGTTGTTACCATCTGTAATCACGCCGTAGGAGGGCGTGAATCGATAACATGTAAAAAGCATAAGAAACCTTTCAACCTCCCCCCTCCCCCCACCGCCGCCGCCACCAATGAACCATGAGCCAACCCGTTGGTAGGGAGGCTTGCGTGCCTCAGCGATACAAATAACCGCACCGTAGTTGCAACCACAACGGAGGGGCGTCTGTTGAGAAGACAGACAAACATGAGGTTCTTGAAGAGGAGCACTAGTTGCAGGGGCAAAAGTCTGGATTACTGACTGATCTGGCCTTGTATCATCAACCAAAACGGCCTTGCTATGCTGATACTGCGAATGGCTGAAGGCAAGGGAAAACTACAGCCAACATTTTTCCCTAGTGCATGGAGCTTTACGGTATGGTTAAATGATAATGGCGTCCTCTTGGGTAAAATATTCCAGAGGTATAATAGTCCTCCATTCGGATCTCCGGGACTGCTCAGGACGTCGTTATCAGAAGAAACAAAACTGGCGTACTACAGGTCGGAGCTTGGAATGTTAGATCTCTTAATCGGGCATGTTGGTTAGAAAATTTAAGAAGGGAAATCGATTGGTTAAAGTTAGATATAGTGGGAATTAGTGAAGTTCGGTGGTAGGATGAACAAGGTTTCTGGTCAGGTGAATGTAGGGTTATAAATACAAAATCAAATACTGGTAATGCAGGAGTAGGTTTAATAACGAATAAAAAATGGGAAATCGGATAAGCTACTACGAACAGCCTATTGACAGCATTATTGCAGCCAAGATTAACACGAAGCCCTCGCCTACCACACTAGTATACTTTTACACAGCAACTAGGTCCAAAGATGATGAAGAGATTGAATAAATATATGATGCATTAAAAGAAATTATTCAGATAGTTAAGGGAAACGAAAATTTAATAGTCATGGGGGACTGAAATACGATAGTAGGAAAAGGAGGAGAAGGAAAAGTAGTAGCTGAATATGGAATGGGTGTAAGGAATGAAAGAGGAAGACACCTGGTACAATTCTGCACAGAGCACAACTTAATCATAGCTAAACGTGGTTTAAGAAACGTGAAAGAAGGTTGTATCAGTGGAAAAGCCCTGGAGACACTGGAAGATTTCAGATAGATTACATTATAGTAAGACAGAGATTTAGGAACAAGACTGTAAAGAGTAAAATATTAGCAGCGCAGATGTGGACTCTGACTACAATTTATTGGTTATGAAAAGTAGATTAAAACTGTAGAAACTGCAAAAAGGTGGGAATTTAAGAAGACAAGACCTGGATAAACTGAAAGAACCAGAGATTGTAGAGAGTTTCACAGAGAGAGTTAGTGAACGATTGACAAGAACACGGGAAAGACAATAGAAGAAGAATGGGTCGCTTTGAGAGATGCAATACTGAAGGCAGCATAGGATAAAAGTAGGTAAAAAGACGAGGCCTAGTAGAAATCCTTGGGTAACGGAAGAGTTACTGAACTCAATTGATGAAATGAGAAAATACAAAAATGCAGTAACTGAAGCAGGCGAAAAGGAATACAAACGTCTCAAAAATGAGATCGACAAGGAAGTGCACAACAGCTAAGGCTGCATGGCTAGAGGACAAATGTAAGGATGTAGAAGCATATATCACTAGGGGTGAGATAGATACTGCTACAGAGAAATTAGAGAGACCTTTGAAGAAAAGAGATCCACCTGCATGAATATCAAGAGCTCAGATGGAAAACCAGTCCTAAGCAAAAATGAGAAAACAAAGTTGGAAGGAGTATACAGAGGGTCTATACAAGGGCGATGTACTTGAGGGGAATGTTATGGAACTGCAAGAGGACATATATAAAGATAGAATGGGGGATATGATACTGTGTTAAGAATTTGACAGAGCACTGAAAGATGTAAGTCGAAACAAGGCTCCGGGAGTAGACAACATTCCATTAGAACTACTAATAATCTTGGCTGAGCCAACCATGACAAAACTCTTCCATTATGAGAGAAAGATGTATGAGACTGGCGAAATACCCTCAGAATTCAAGAAGAAAATAATAATTCCAATCGCAGAGAAGGCAGGTGTTAACAGGTGCGAAAATTACCGAATCACCAGTTTAATAAGTCACGGTTGCAAAATACAAACACGAATTCTTTACAGACGACTGGAAAAACTGGTAGAAGCCGACTTCGGGGAATATCAGTTTGGATTTCGTAGAAATGTAGGAACACCCGAGGCAATACTGACCTACCACTTATCTTAGAAGATATATTAAAGAAACGTAAACCTACGTTTCTAGCACCTGTAGACTTACGGAAAGCTTTTCTCAATGTTGCCTGGAACACTCTTTCAAATTCTGAAGATGGCAGGCGTAAAAAACAGGGAACGAAAGTCTATTTACAATTTGTACAGAAACCAAATGACAGTTGAGTCGAGGGGCACAAAAGGGAAACAGTGGTGGTGAAGAGAGTGAGACAGGGTTGTAGTCTATCCCCGGTGTTATTGAACCTATATATCGAGCAAGCTGTATAGGAAACGAAAGAAAAATTTGGAATAGGAATTAACATCCAAGGAAAAGAAAAATTTTGACATTTCCCGACGACACTGAAATTTTGTAAATTCCGTCAGAGACAGCAAAGGATCTGAAAGAGCAGTTGGACGGGATGGATAGTGTCTTGAAAGGAGGATATAAGCTAAACATCAAGAAAAGCAAAACGAGGACAACGGAATTAGTTGAATTAAATCAGGTGATGCTGAGAGAATATAAAATGTACACTGGCTATGGCGAGGAAAGCGTTTCTTAACATCGAGTATAGATTCAAGTGTAAGGAAGTCCTTTCTGAAAGTATTTGTATGGATTGTAGCTATGTATGGAAGTGAAACGTGGACGATAAATAGTTTGGACAAGAAAAGAATAGAAGCTTTGGAAACGTGGTGTTACAGAAGAATGCTGAAGGTGGGTACATCACATAACACCTTGGGTGGTGGCACGGTTCACTCCTGCGCCCTCTCCTTCTCGCTCCGCCCACCCCCCCCCCCCCCCCCACCTCGTAGACCGGGCCCTGAGAGGAAATTGGACACTTAAAGCTGGTCCGTATACTGAAATACATCTGTTTGTTGTAAGCGAGCTGGAATCCGGTACTTAGTGTAACACTGACAGATTATGTTGTGATGCGATTACTTCGCCACTAATGCTTCTTTGGTCACCTTATTCAAGCATTGTGTTATGTGTTTATTGTCTGCGTCACTTTCCTGAGAGAAATCAAGATAATACCTCCTTACGATATTTCGAGTAGTTGATGCTAGCCTGTGAAGGTGACCGAGGATGGCTTTCCACGAACATGAAAATGCAGTCTCCTCCTCAACTAAAGCCCTACAAAAATGCGAGAATTAACCTCAGTGCCTCCCTTCCCCACGCCCTGACCACACGCACATACACACACGCTCGCTTACTCAACCACATGATACACCGTGGCGTCAGTTTAGGAGTAACACACGATAGGTCACATTTAGGAATATGCAACCAGGCGATGGTATCAAGGCATTAGCTTGTGATAGGTTTTCTGTGTACGATGGAAACTACATTAAATCTCACCTAGTTTCTATGTACTCTCCTGTAAACTACTTTAATCGTCCTCTTTAATTGATTAAGTAAGATGCTTTGTAGTCGAAAACACGGGACTGTGAGATCACAAACCACGTCTAAGGTAGGCATATATAAAACGCAATTTAAGCACAACGTAAGTAAGTTGTTCTCTTTTGTTTCATCATCAGCAATTTGAGTTTTGATGCTTCAAAGACTGTAGCCTATTATTTTTTTATTTTATATATTATTTTTTTTGTTTCACTCAGCAGAGGAACGACTGAAAAAGAACTGGTCTGACACCTTGCCTGCAATTGAACTCTTACTAACGCTAATTTTACTGTTACTTATTGCGCTCTTCATCAAAATGATATTCAAGATAAAATAACCATAACGTTCCATATAAAACTGTTTTTGTGTGAACAAGTTTCTATTAGTAGAAGCTAGTTGTCAACAATTTACGCCGCGTGGGATTAGCCGAGCGGTCTAAGGCTCTGCAGTCATGGACTGTGCGGCTGGTCCCGGCGGAGGTTCGAGTCCTCCCTCGGGCATGGGTGTGTGTGTTTGTCCTTAGGATAATTTAGGTTAAGTAGTGTGTAAGCTTAGGGACTGATGACCTTAGCAGTTAAGTCCCATAAAATTTCACACACATTTGAACATTTCAACAATTTACGAAGTTTTTTAGTAGCAGTGTGATGTGTATTCTCTGAAACAAAGGTAATTTTTATTGACAGTATATGCGTCCGATACTGAGAAACGTCACTAATTAATGTCGACGAAGCTTTTGAGTCTCCATTTGGTAAATTAACAGAGGTAGCGGTTACCAATACTACCCCCGGTCATTAGCGTCTCGAAATAATCGGTGTGAGTTACGCATCACATTCCTGGAAAAAATAAATTTCTCGCTAAAACGCAACTGGATGTTTTACAACAAACATTTTTGATATTTTATTATGTCTCCTCTCAAACACGAAAGTGATAGGTAATGAACATTGGCGTATTTGTCTGGTTTATTTCCCTGCCATACGTTTCGGTAAAGTTTAACCACATCCGACACCTGTTCTCGCTGATTTGATACCAAGCAGGTAGACTCATTGAGTGCAATGTATCTCACGATAATTTACTCAGTTACACACACACACACACACACACACACACACACACACACACGGTCTTACTTAACTCTACCATCTCAAATATCTCTGGAACAACAATAGAATACATATTCAAAAACGGTTTTCACCAACATGAACTTACGGCAGGGGCTTAGGAAACCAAATACTATGCGAAATTTTAACACGTAAACAAATACTATTTACAACACAAACTTGTGCATTTTTAAATGGGCACCCCGCTATTATTTCGTATGCAATCAATAGCATGAAGAATGACAAAAATAATGGCGTTGGTTGTATCGTAATGCATCAATTACATCCCGAGAAATTGCGAAGCGAAGTTGACGCTTGAAATAAATGAAGCGCACAGCTAGCGCACGTCCTGAGACTCAAGCGTGCACCTCACGCTGCCTGTGACAGGGGCTCACACAATAGGAAGGTACGAACAATCCACAAAAATAAACGAGTAACACGTCCAACGCTATCTTACGTTTTTCAAATTGTAAATGTATGTTTATTCTAGCGAAATTACAACTAGAGCTACAACTAGAGATAACACACTTGAATTCACTTTGCTAAACACATTTATTAGTGCCCGGTCGCCCACAGAAACTGTATTGCTGTGTGCGTTACATCAAGCGTAGAAAATACACCCACATCTTGAACAATGAAACTGTGTCACGTCAACATATGTTCGAAGTACCCTCCGTTTGCATCAGCACACGTTTGCAGACTGGTAACGAGAGTGTGTTTCGCGGATTATAGAGTTTCTACAGATATTTCCGCACATGCCGCAGTAATACGATGTTACATACCCTCTACTGACGTTGGGTCTCAGGACATGCGCTAGCTGTGCGCTTCATTTATTTCAAGCGTCAACTTCGCTTCGCAATTTCTCGGGATGTAATTGACGCATTGCGATGCAACCAACGCCATTATATTTGTCATTCTTCATGCTACTGAATGCATACGAAATAATAGGTGGTGCCCATTTAAACATACACAAGTTTGTGTTGTAAATAGTATTCGTTTACGTTTTAAAAGCTCGCATAATATTTGGTTTCCTAAGCCCCTGCCGTACGTTCATGCTGGGGAAAGCCGTTTTTGAATATCTATTGTTGTTCCAGAGATATTTGAGGTGGCGGAGTTAGGTGAGACTGTTCGCCGAACTACGACTGACAGTGTTGTCGGTGTAATAGCCACACTGAACGGCTCGATGGTTTCCCGTAGCTCGTTCAGTGTGCCTGGCCTCTATTGATAAACTTCATTTTTCAAGGCCCCCCACGGGTAGAAGTTAAGAGGTGAAATTTGTGGAAACTCTGGTGGATACTCAACGGCTCCTGCTCAACCTATTCATCGTCCAGGTAGACTTTCATCCAATTAAGCTCTGACATTTCTCTGGAAGTGCTTCGGAGTGCCATCTTGTAACAGGTAAAATCTTTCATTTCCAAACTCCTCTCGGATAACAGGTAAAATCGGTGTTTACAGCTTATGAAGGTACACCTCACCATTTGCGGTACGTTCGGAGGAGAATGGGCCAATTGAACCGCTCAATGACAGACCGCACCACACAACAACACCTGATAGATTAATATGTTTGTCCACATGAACGTGAGGATTTTTCAGGAGCCAGCATACACAGTTGTGGCTGTTTATTGTACCGTTTAGTTTGAATTGCGCCTCGCCACACCAGATAACCATCCATGTAAACCATTCATTCTCGGAGAATATTCCTTCAAACCACTCACAGCACTATCCTTGGACCCAAGTCGTCCCCTTTCATAGCGTGCAGTGGTCTTGAGATGTACACTTCCCACTTTGCATCCTTCAGAATTCGTCGTGTGTTTGATTGGCTTACTCCACTTCTACGTGCACCTTTTTCACAGACTTATGAGGTTACTTAGCAGAATATTGCAACACAGCAGCACTGTAAGCAGGACTTGTTGATGTTTTAGGTCGGCCTTTTTTCTTATGCACGTCCGGAACAGAACCGTCGCCTTCAAATTTCTCCAGAATACAATAAATTGTTTTACTTGTTGGAGGCTGAGTTCCGTACACGTTACGCCAATGGTGTTGAACCTCCGTCATGTTTTCGCACTTCAAGTACCTCTTCAATACCGACTTTGGTAGCTCAAATAACTGTCTTACTTCATCAGCTGGAAAACGCGCGCCAAGCTCTTTTGAGATAACAGTGGACTGGAACGACATGTCTTCAGTTTTCTGGGTCCCTCTGTATATATATAGCTGGACGGATGCTGTCTGCTCAGATTGAAAACAAATCAAGAGAATCACAAATGCTCTTTCAGAGTAACTAACTCTGTAACAAGGACTATTTTGAAAAAACAGAGACCTGAACAACAACCGACCCAAAGAACATATGACTAACACAAGAGATCACAACAACGATCTGTGGCTACACTGCCAACACATTGATGTCCACAGCGGGTATCAGTCAGGGCTCCTAGCACCAACACAGTCACGTCCAGTCTCTGCCCATCCGCCTGCTAGTTGCTGACCAGTGAACTCCAGCCTAGGACTGCTCACGGGTGGCGCTTATCCGTCCACCTCGGCCTATTTGATGACAACGGC
The DNA here is from genome assembly GCF_021461385.2 of Schistocerca piceifrons. NCBI lineage: Eukaryota > Metazoa > Arthropoda > Insecta > Orthoptera > Acrididae > Schistocerca > Schistocerca piceifrons. The sequence goes on from NC_060139.1 coordinate 408,956,398, forward strand.
GCCCTTTATTTCGCCCAGTGACGTCGCTCGATAGCACCGCCGGAGAATTCAAGTTGAATATAACGGCACAGAGTTGTCGCCAGTTTAAACTCTTTTCAAGATTAATGAAAACGGGTGTACTTACACATCGGCGTTAAAATGTGAAGTTAAATCGAGAAATTATAACGTATAATGCGAAACTGTAAATATTTGATAGAGATGATAATTCTTAACTGGCACTCGATAGCGTAACCAACGATTAAAAGTCTGCCAATGAAATGTCGCTGATATTTGCAATTCACCAGCGATTATTAAAAGATATCTACGTCTACATTCATACTCTGCCAACCACTGCAAGGTGCATGGCAGATGGTACGTTCCATTGTACCAGTTATTAGGGCTCCTTCCCGTTTCATTCTTGACGGGAGCGCGAGAAGAATGGTTGTTTGAATGCCTCTGTGCGTGCAGTAATTATTCTAATCTTTTCCTCACGATCCCGATCTGAGCATTACGGAGGGGGTTGTATTATATTTCTAGAGTCATCATTTAAAGCTCTTTCTAGAAACTTTGTTAGTAGACTTCCATGTTACAGTTTACCTCTACCTTCAAGAGTCTGCTAGTTCAGTTTCTTCAGCATCACTGTAACAGCCACCGATGGCTCAAACAAACCTGTGACCATTCATGCTGCCCTTCTATGTGTACGTTCAATATCCCCTGTTAGTCCTATTAGGTATGGGTCCCACCCACCTGACGAGTATTCTAGAATGAGTCGCATGAGCAGTTCATAAGCATTCTTCTTTGTAGACTAATTGCACTTCCTCAGTATTCTACCAAGAAACCTACTTTACCAAAACTGTGTCTATGTGATTGTTCCAATTCATATCTCTACAACGCATCACACCGAGGTATTTATATGATTTGGCTGATTCCAGCTGTGACTCATTGATATTAAAGTCATACGATACTACGGTTTTTCGTTCTGCGAAGTGCACAATTTTACATTTCTGAACGGTTGCCAGGCTTTGCATTACTTTAGAATCTTATCAAGATCTTGCTGAATGTTTGTGAAGCTTCTTTCAGGCAGTACTTCATTACAGATAACTACGTCGTCTGCAAATTGTGTTCATTATTTTGTAGATAACTACATCATCTGCAAAATGTCTGAGGTTACTACATTATTAATAATGTCCGAAAGCAGTTTACAACATGGATAGCAAGGGTTCCAACACACTTCCCTAGAACATATTTTTCCACTTCACACATCGCTTATTTTCGGAAAAACTCTTCCACATAATAATTCCATTTACGTGCAGTGTGGTGTACAGGCATTAAAAAAATTTTGCATCACCCCGGTTCCCAGAACTCCCAAAGATAGACGTTCACTGTGTACAGTGTATGACAGACACTGTGCCTTTGACTGTTGAGAGATGACACTGAACCCGCCCAAAGATGTTAACAACCATGCATAAGCAGCGCCTATTAGACAGAAACTGTCGATGACATGCCTCGTTCAGGTCGCCCTAGGGCTACAACTGCAGTGAACGACCGCTACCTACAGATTATAGCTCGAAGGAACCCTGACAGCAGCGTCACGATGTTGAATAATGCTTTTCGTGCAGCCACAGGACTTCGTGTTACTCAAAATGTGTGGAATAGGATGCATGATGCGCAACTTCACTCCCGACGCTCATGGTGAGGTCCATCTTTGCAGCTACGACACCAAGCAGCGCGATACAGATGGGCCCAACAATATGCCGAATGGTTCGCTCAGGATTGGTATCACGTTCTCTTCACCGATGAGTGTGGCATATGCTTTCAAGTAGACTATCGTCGGAGACGTGTTTGGAGGCAACGCGGTCAGGCTGAACGCCTTAGACACACTGTCCAGAGAGTGTAGCAAGGCGGAGGTAACCTGGTGTTCGGGGGTGGCATTATGTGAGGCCGACGTACGCCGCTGGTGGTCATGGAAGGCGCTGTATCGGCTTTACAATACGTGAATGCCATCCTTCGACCGATAGTGCAGCCATATCGGCAGCATTTTAGCGAGCCATACGTTTTCATGGGCAACAATTCGCGCCCCCATCATGTACATCTTGTGAATAAGTTCCTTCAGGATAACAACATCGCTCTACTAGAGCGGTCAGCACGTTCTCCAGACATGAACCCTATTGAACATGCCTGGGATAGATTGAAAAATGTTGTTTATGGACGACGTGACCCTCTGACCACTCTGAGAGATCTACGCCGAATCGCCGTTGAGCAGTGGGACAGTGCGGAGCAACAGTGCCTTGATGACTTGTAGATAGTATGCCACGACGAATACAGGCATGCATCAATGGAAGAGGACGTGCTACTGGGTATTAGAGGTACCGGTGTGTATAGCAATCTGGACCACCATCTCTGAAGTTCTCGCTGTATGGTGGTACACATGCAATGTGTGGTTTTCATGAGCAATAAAAAGGGCGGAAATGATGTTTATGTTGAACTCTATTCCAATTTTCTGTACAGGTTCCGTAACTCTCGGAACCGAGGTGATGCAAAACGGTTTTTGGTGTGTGTATCTGTATTAGTGTATTCAGAAATACAACTGCTGGGCAAACTTCTGAATGTGTTTTTCGAGACAAACTCTTTCAGGACTAATCCCAAACATTCATTAACAGGTCTCAAAACCAGAGCTACTGGAATCGCATATAAGAATAAAGATGCGAAAGCTGAGAAAAATGACACAAAACTTGCAGATACTGAAAAATGGTGGAAAAGGTAAGCACTATGAAAAAAATGGTGCAACGAAATGGCAGTTAGGAGTGTTTATTTTAACTTGCTTTGTTTGGCAGATAAAATGCAACCATTCAGATAGCAGGAAAAATGGAAGAGCCGCACATAAAAGGTCTCAATTTAGCTGTCTGAGCACGACTGATAACTTTGATGTTTATTTATTATTTGGAAGCAAACGTCTCAACAATTTACGTGATTATTTCGTACAAAAGTAATCCAGTTTTACACGAAGCACGCCAATATGGATATCGCATTGTTAACCTAATGTTTCTGCGATATATAGGGGGCGTTACACTTTATTTTTCCCATCATTCACGGTGTCCTGTTTGCGGCATCTGGAAGAGGAAGGTGTTCTATCCCGCTGTAAGTTATTGACGAAGTACTAGTGGTAGAGCAGTGTAGCGAGAATTGAAAGTTTTGCGTTCCATATTACATTAGTGCCTCTACACGATGCAGAAGGTGCAGAAAGTGAGTCCTAATGATCCGCAGCCCATTGTGCAAACACAGTTAATAATGAAATCAACATTACGTCGCTGTCACTTGTTTGACCTTTTCTGCCCACGTCCCGTTCCTAATCCATTACACATGGAATGTATACGTCTTTCTTGCATTCACAGAACCACATAGGCACTTTCTAGCCTAAATTAGATCTATTTTTTTCCAACTTAAATTGGTTTCACAATAGCGCATTACGAAAACTTTCTGCAAAACTTTCAGTTCTGTTGACCATGTTATGGACAATTCTCGTGATACTGCACGAGCACTATTACCTCGTCTACATCTTTCACCAGGATATGATGCCTTCCTCTTCCGGATGCCTTACCAAGCTACCAAGCTCACCCGTGTTTGCGAATTTCATGATAATCTTCTTTTTAAAACTTCATGAAATCGAGCCTCTGCTCAGAACATTTAGTAAGCGATACTCACTCAGTACAGTGCTTACTTGCTACCGTTCACACGAAACTGTGTCGCTCACGGTGCACAGCCTCTGTTCTAGACAGCCGTAGAATTCACCAACGTTTTCCTCTACAGTTTTTCCTCCCTACAGCTCCATCTAGTACCATGGAAGTCATTCCCTGATTTGTCAACGGAGGCCCTATCATCCTGCCCCTTCACCCTGCCAATGTTTTCCACATCTCCCTACGAATGTTTTCCACATATACCTTCCTCTCCAATTTTGCGAAAAACACCCTCATTCCTTCCCTTACTAGTCCATCTAATTTTAAACATTCGTCTGTAGCACCACATATCAATTCTTCGATTCTCTTTTGTTCCGCTTTTCCCACAGTCCAAGTTTCACTATCACACAACGCTGCACTCCAGACGTACGTTTTTAGAAATTTCTTCCTCAAATTAAAGTCGATATTTGACGTTAGTCGACTTCTCTTGGCCAGGAATCCCCTTTTTTTCCATTGCTAGTCTCCTTTTGATATCTTCCATGCTCCGTCCGTCATTGGTTATTTTACTGCCTAGGTAGCACAATTCCTTAACTTCATCTACTTCGTGACCATCAATCCTGATGTTAAGTTTCTCGCTGTTCTCACTTCTAATTCTTCTCATTACCTTCGTCTTTTCTCGGTTTACTCTCAATCTATACAGTGTACTCATGAGACTGTTCATTCCGTTCAGCGGATCATGTAATTCTTCTTCACTTTCACTGAAGATACAATGTCATCAGAGAATAGTATAATTTATATCCTTTCACCTTGAATGTTAGTTCCACTTCTGAACCTTTCTTTTAATTCCATCATTGCTTCCTCTATGTGTATATTGAACAGGAAGGGTGAAAGGCTACATAATTGTCTTACACCATTTTTATTACGAGCACTTCGTTCTTGGTCGTCCACTCTTATTATTCCATCTTGGTGGCTCTGGTACATATTGTATATGACCTATCTCTCCCTATAGCTTACCCCCACTGTTTTTCAGAATTTCGAGCATCTTGCGCCATTTTACATTGTCGAACGCTTTTTCCAGGTCCACAAATCCTATTAACGTTTGATTTTTCTTTAATTTTGCTTCCATTATAAACTGCAACGTTAGAATTGCCTCTCTCGTGCCTTCACCTTTCCTAAAACCAAACTGATGGTCATCTAGCTCATCCTCAATTTTATGTTCCCTTATTCTGTATAATATTATTACAATCAGCTTGGATACATAAGCTGTTAAGCTGATTGTGCGGTAATTCTCACACTTGTAAGCTCTTGCCGTCTTCGGAAATCTGTGGACGATACTTTTCCGAAAGTCATACATTCTATACACTAACTTGAATTGTCGTTTTGTTGCCACTTCCCTCAACAATTTCAGCAATTCTGATGTAATATTATCTATTCCTTCTGCCTTATCTGATCGTAAGTCCTCCAACGCTCTTTTAAATTCTGATTCTAATACTGGATCCCCTATCTCTTCTAAATCTACTCCTGTTTCTTCTTACTCATAGTGGCTTTCAGTTTATTCCTTCCACTTATCCGCTCTCTCCTCTGCATTTAACAGTGGAATTCCCGTTGCACTCTTAATGATACCACCCTTGCTTTTAATGTCACCGAAGGTTGTTTTGATTTTCTTCTATGCTGAGTCTGTCCATCCTAAAATGATTTCTTTTTCGATGTCTTCACGTTTTTCCTGCAGCCATTTCGTCTTAGCTTCCCTGCACTTCCTATTTATTTAATTCCTCAGCGACGTGTATTTCTGATTTTGCCGGAACATTTTTATACTTCCTCCTTTCATCGATCAATTGATGTATTTCTTCTGTTATGCATGGTTTCTTCGCAGCTACATTCTTTGTACCTACGTTTTCCTTCCCAACATCCTTTATGGCCCTTATAGAGATGTCCATTCCTCTTTAACTGTGCTTCCTACTGAGCTATTCCTTACTGCTGTATCTATGGCCTTAGAGAACTTCAATCGTATCTCGTCATTCCTTAGTACTTCCGTATCCCACTTCTTTGTGTATTGATTCTTCCTGATTAATGTTTTAAACTTCGGCCTACTCTTCACCACTACCGTATTGTGATCTGAGTCTGTATCTGCTCCTGGGTACGCCTTACAATCCAGTATCTGATTTCGAAATCTCTGTCTGACCACGATGTGATCTAACTGAAATAATCCTGCATCACCCGGTCTTTTCCTAGTATACTTCTCCTCTTGTGATTCTTGAGCAGAGTATTCGCTATTACTGGCTGAAACGTCTTACAGAACGCAATTAGTCTTTCTCCTCTCTCATTCCTTGTCCGAAGCCCACTTTCTCCTGTAACCTTTCCTTCTACTCCTTCCCCTACAACCGCATTCCAGACCGCCATTAGATTTTCGTACCCCTTTACATACTGTATTACCCTTTCAATATCCTCATACACTTTCTCTATCTCTTCATCTTCAGCTTGCGACGTCGGCATGTATATCTCCACTATCGTTGTCGGTATTGGTTTGCTGCCGATTCTGATAAGAAGAACCCTGTCACTGAACTGTTCACAGTAACACACCCTCTGCCCTACCTTCCTATTCACAACGAATCCTACTCGTATGTATCCTTTCGTTGATTATTCAATCTTTTTCTCATGGTAGCCTCCCTCGTGGCTGTCCCCTCCCAGAGATCCGAATGGGGGACTACTCCGGAATCTTTCGCCAATGGAGAGATCATCATGACACTTATACAATTAAACTATAGGTTATATAAAGATGTAGTGTTAAGCGCTATCTATAATGGAAAATCTTGTTCCCATATCTGTGTAGTGAGTGTATTGAAATGACCGCGCGAAAAATTATGCACACTGCCGTCCCTTAATTTAAGTAGAAAGTCAAGGAAAATCATTAATTAGCGACTTGCAGGTTTGTGGAGAATCATGATTTTTGAAAAGACATGTCACTGGTGGCAGGCAGAAGAATAACATACTGCAGCATTAAAATCTATCCGGTTCGCTGTTATACGTTTCAAACGCTCACGGGAATACAGTCTGGAATAGCAGTCGAAGATGGCCGATATCTTTGGCTGCAGTCTACGAGCCATTTCCAAGACACAAATTGAAGCAACGTAGCCTTTGCTGCGGGATTGAAAACCTAAGACGGGTAGCAGGAGAGAGCGTATACTGGGTTTGAGTACAGTGGGAGCACTTCGTGTCTCATAAATGACAGTTTTTATTGTGTTTAATTTTGAGGATCAAGTAACTGAGTATATGGAACTCAAATACTCCAGATCATGGGCATATATTTCACCTTAATCACGTAGCCTCGTTGTAGTGAGCCTATAAAACTCTGATTTATTTCCACTGCAGTATTCAGTTGTGTACGAGGGCTGAGAAGAGTGATTGCTTTCCATCGTTTTGACATTTTAGAATGGAGAAAGGACGATGATAGGTTGGAACATGGCGTGTATAGGAAGCAGATTTATATCTTTATGCTAACAGCTGCCACAATCCAGCGCTACATTATGACTTCATTAGCCTGAAAGTCTACCTACTGAGGTGGTCTCTTCCGACAGTGAGCGACAGAGTCGACAAGATTTCATAGGAATTTTGAAATATGAAGACATCAGATCTGAGGATAGTTCATGCTGAACCGAAATGATCACTTTACAAACTGAATGCAATCAAGACAGGCAATAAAAATTCTGCATTACGTGTTTACTTACCGTTCGAAGACGTTATACACTGAAATAGCATCGTAGTTGAATTGGTAAAATTGGGCAGTACGTGGAACTCATTCCAAATACTTTGCGGAATAAGAAGACTCGTTGTAGGTATTCATTCCGAAATCCCAATAAATGCATCAGGGACGGTGAAACCTCTTTTCAGTAAAGGAAAACGCGAGGAGAAGAAAATTGGATGACAACATTTGAAATATCGCTGCCAATATATCTATTTATCATGCGTATTGCAAGTTTGCTGAGGTATTCATCACACAAGAATAAATGATTTATTCACAGAAAATAAATTTCTTGGCCCTAAAAATCCTTTCTTTTATCTCACGGTGATATACGTGCTCACGCGCCTTATTTGACAGCCTGTCATTTCTTTCTCCTCGTAAGAAAAAGAAGGGCGAGGGGACTTCCGGTTCGATATGGCGTATCACAGCTATCGGCATTAGACACTGCGAACGGAATACACAAGCGAAGTATGGTACAAAAACACACAATATGAGACGGATCGAGTTAATCACAACACACAGAAGAGTTAGGACAGCGATTAAGCAACTATCGAAACAAATGCGGCTAGCTCTAGAAGTGAATTCAGATTATTAATTACACTCTTCAGGAGAGAAAAAAAAGACTACGTAAATCGTACTCTGTTCACCTTATTGCCGCTTCATTAAACAAGGTGAAATACAATAATGTCTGTCGGTAGTTGATTTCATTGCCCTGAAACACTCAAGTCTTATTAGCCTTCGTGGAGTACTTCATTCTTAGGCAGTGACCTGCCTTTTTCTTTTTGAGACTCATAAAGTGTCCATCATTCTATCCAAGCCCTTGAACATTACGTAGTTTGAGACTTAATTTCCCATTCTTTATTGAACTAGGTGGAAAATTAACTGTTTTCTTAGACTGTCACGTAGTTTGAGACTTAATTTCCCATTCTTTATTGAACTAGGTGGAAAATTAACTGTTTTCTTAGACTGTCACGTGGAAACTGCAAAACAGTGGCGAAAGGAAGTGTTCTAGTGTTAATCTATCAGAAACTCCGATTATATAGTTTACTGATGAATATACGACCGTAAGAAAGAAATATACTTGCAGATTTGATCTGTAAAATAAGTAATCAATGATACTTCCAGTATTAAGTCAAATGAACTTGCACTTTATATTCGGTTTGTACAATGCAACTATTTTCTGAGTAAGTCGAAGGCTAATACTGGAGTAGTGGAAACGATAGCAAGCGAGGAGCTGGGAGTTTCAAGGTGCAAGGCCACAAAAAAACATAACACGTTACCCAGATGACATAAATTGGTTTTATTTATTAATTTGTGCTAACTGCCATTCTGATTGTTTTTAAAATATTAATTTTCACAAACTCAAATGAATACAGTTGTTTATAACCATCCAAGAAAATGAGCAATTATTATTTTCAGTTCTCGAATCTTGACACTGACTAGAGCTTGACCTCACTCAGACCGTTTTGCCTCAAAACAGTTTCAGTAAAGCGCAATAGGAACTAAGCCACTACTGGAACACTTTCATTAAAAAGTGTTAGAATAATACATCAAGTCTCCGCGAACACTTACTTAACGCATTAGTTAACACTTGTAAGGACACGAAACCACAACAGGCAATGGGTAGCTATAAGAACAATGTAAAATATCTTTGTGTAAATCAGAGGAAGATTATGTGAGCACTCAGTAGTAGATAGTGGTTGCCTCACTAAAGAGCCCAAGGAAACGTAAAATTAGACAGAACGGAAGTCTCGCCAAGAGGGAATGTACCAACGTACACAGCTTGCTATTGGCTTGCGCTAACTGTGGCTACTTCCTTAAAATAATCTGTCAGTAAAATTCAAACGAATTGCACAAGTGGCTTAAATTAAAACAGCAGGTAGTGAAACTGAAGTGACACTCATCCTAAGTACAAAATAAATTAGACATAATCCGCACATTTATTATCAGTTGCCAACAGTACTCAAACCCGACAACATGAACCAGACAACCGGGCCTGAATAACTGTGCCCTATAAAATTTTTGCAATTTTAGCAAAGTTGTATCCACTAAACTCCTTAAATAAAATCACATTTAATTAATACCTGAAACAATACAACGAATAACTGAATAACTATTCACAAATTTACGCACTAAGGTGCTCACCAAAGAAATCCAATATGTGCCCATTACTATGGCTCTCTAATTGCACTTCGCCCATGAATTCTGTAGACACATACAGCAGACAGAGCTCCAAGGCAGTCATCCATCAAACTCGGGTGACATGCTTTTTTGGTAGGTAAGATTGTAGAATAGAAAATAACACATCCACTCAGAATCATTTTCAACTTCGCAGCCGGCCGCTGTCTCCGAGCTGTTCTAGGTCCTTCAACCCGGAATCGCGCTGCTGCAGCGGTCGCAGGTTGAATCCTGCCTCGAGTGTGGATGTGTGTGGTGTCCTTAGGTTACTTAGGATTAAGTAGTTCTACGTCTTAGGGGACTGATGACGTCAGACGTTAAGTCCCATAGTGCTTAGAGCCATTTGAACCATTTTGAACTTCGCAAATGCTCTGCATAGGCGATTCTATAGTGGCACCTGTAACACCTCCGATTTATGTATCCCACTCGATCGGGATCCAAATAGCAGCCCAAATAAATATTAATTAATGTGACTGTGTACCTAATGGGGCTGGCAATCGGATTTGACTGCTACGGAGCTGTTACATTCCATTTTTGTCCTTCTAAAATGCTGTAATAATGAAATGTCCTGTCACAAGAAGAAACGCCAACACAGCTTCACTAATCAAAGACCTATATTCGTCTCAAAAATACAAAAGGAAGGAGACAGCCACTGCCTTCGTCATACATATTTAATAACGGCTAATCTCAGCACAGGCTTCCTCGCTATTCATTATCGTCACACGCAAATTCAATCACTGTAATTCAACACTGCAATCCAAATGATGCTGGCGCGGTAGACGCGAAACCAAAAATATCGGCACAGAAATATCACTGATCACTCTCGTAATTGTACTTCTTCACTTTCCCGTATTATTCTAACACAAAGGGGTTAAACCGCGGCGATGGCCACTCCCTTTGTCGGTAAGCCTTGTATCACAGCAACCGGCCTCCGCACGGCTCGGCCCGCAACCTGGGAAAACACTTCAACTCACACTCGCTCACGCAACACGACACTATCGATTGTTTGCCCTATCGACCTGTGCCGAGTGCAAACTTATAGTAAGGGCCTACGGACCCCTTACATCCCCGCCCTCGAAAACTTCTTTGGAGCCACTGGCGTGAAAGAATCGGCAAGGAAATTAAACATTGCTACAGCTGAACAAAACACATAGTGTAAATAATTAATGAAATTACAATTCACCAAATAATCCCTCGACTCCGGTAGTGGGCTGCCTCCACAATAATATTCTACAAAAGGTTATTACATCTCATAAACATGGCATTGTCCAAATTACAATTTTTTATATCAGACAGCAATAGTCCTCTATAGTCCAATATTGAATGAAACACACAACTTACAATCAAAAATTATTACTTGCCACATGATATTTGAATTATTATACTACAAATTAGTTGTTACAGGTTTTATACCAATTCTCAGGTAATCGTCGATATGAAATATGCAATTATAATTATAATACATCAGAAAATACAATGTAAACAAACATTCCCCTTTTTCAAATGTCCGTTCAACAACTAAATGTCCTAAATATATCTTAGTAGGTTTATTCGGGTCCTTGTAGCTCTCACTCTTGACTGGACCTCACCTGGAATGTCATTCAGTTTTCCGGTCCCTCCACCTCTTCCTCTATACTCAGATGAATGATTAAAATGATTCCTTGGGTCATTCATTACTTCCCTCTCGATTTTGATCATTAGCTTGCTTGTGTTCCTGTGATCGAACAGATTCCAACTGCTCCAGTATCTCCATCAAGGCCTCCCTATCTTTAATTAGGCTCCCGGATACAGTTTCTTGCATTTTCCAGCTCATTCTTCTTTTTATCGCAGATATCATTACGTCATCACTCAGGAGTTCTACCAAGGTCTCGTTCAATTCCCACAAATGTTCGGCAAACTCTTTTGACGTTCCTCTCCATGTATTAAGTGACTTGCGGTGTAGTAGGTCCTCAAGTGCTACACACTGATGACTTTTGGACCAGTATTTCTTCAAGAATTCTCCTTCAAACTGATCAGAACTAGTAGTCCCTTCCTTCTTCTTGATTCCCCAAGTGAAGGCCTCACCTTCCATTGCAACCCTCTGATTATCCTCTTCTCGTTGCATGGCTATAGCATTTCTCAGATTGACAGCCAATTGGTTTTGCCTATCTCCTATCCCCTTAACCGCATCGTTGCATTGTTTCTGCACCTGCATGACCTCGGCGATTTCATGATCGCAATTTACCGCGAAGACTGCACACTACTATTTAATGTTATGTCAACCAGTCGTCTTCACTCACCAACTGACGTTACCACGAGTCGCGATGTTTTGACGTTTGAAGTGGGCGTGGCGCCGTACTGCCGCCGGAGCCGCGTGAAGTCGCGCTGAAGATCTGTGGCGAGTCATCGTAGTTCTCCGTCGGCCGATCCGTGGCGCTGCAGGCGGGTGTAGCTTGTAATTCGGCCGCTAGATGCTGGGTCGGCGCTCGGTGTCTCGAAGTCGCGCTGAAGACCGTCGGTGTAGTGCGTCTGTGCTAGAACTACTCCTTGCACAGGTAGATGGGATGACGTGTGAAATCACCTTGCAGATCGAAGCTCTTTGGCGCAACTGCTACACGGGTCTGCGTGACGTCACTCAACAATTGCGTCGCCACATGGATTGTCCTCCGCATAACAGTTTATGGGTCCACTTGAAGTTGTCCGATTTTCACTATTCAAAAAGCAATTTCAGTCAAAATATTACCACTAAACACTTCTTTAAAAGCTTTCGTGACGAATTCTTAGTTCGTTTTGCTATAGTAATGTTCACACGTGTCTTCCTTTACTGTTCACTTTTCACAGTTTTTCGCGCGGATTTACGCATTTGCACATTACAACACAGTTTATTGACACTATTATTCTTATCTACTATGGCTAGGAAAAAGTATAGTCACAATCGTAAGATGCTATTACTTCGTCTTGTTCAAAATACACTGTTTCTTGTCGCGATTTCAAAGTTTATGCTCTGTCTCGATCCAAAATTGGAAAAAAATATTTTCTCGCGTTAAGCAAGATAAAATTACCTATTGTTCTTTACGATTCGTCCGAAAATTTCACTTGTCCTTTCACGGTAAGCCAAGGGTGTAACACCTCTGATTTATGTATCCCGCTCGATCGGGATCTGAATAGCAGCCCAAATAAATATTAATTAATGTGACTGTGTACCTAATGGGGCTGGCAATCGGATTTGACTGCTACGGAGTTGTTGCATTCCATTTTTGTCCTTCTCAAATGCTGTAATAATGAAATGTCCTGTCACTATCGATTGTTTGCCCTATCGACCTGTGCCGAGTGCAAACTTATAGTAAGGGCCTACGGACCCCTTACACACCCCTCTAGGGGATAGTGCTTGTGTTGCTATGCCATATGTGGTGGGGAACCAGTGCAAACACTGTTGATATTTTAACGATATAACCTTATTATGTCTTAAATTATACATGAGGCACGCATTGCTCTCCTTGTGAGCTCTGGACAGTGCAGCTGACGTTGGCTGTTTCGATGGAGCTGCGTCAGGACTCCGGCAATGTAGAGAGCCAGTATACAGAGTGAGTGGCCATAGGTGAAGTTGCCCATGATTGAATGATTAGCTTTGGCGCCATTTTGCTGCCAAACGTCTCTCACGCTTCCTATGTTCGCCGTGCTTTTGAGTTGAATTGAAGTTCAGAGGACTTTCGGAAACGATTAAAAGGTATTTGAGTTATTGAGAGACTTGTTATGCGTTGTGCATGCATGTTCGGTTTAGTTGTATATCGTTTTTAGTACGTAATTAGCGTTTGCGGTCTGACAGTCCTTGCTGGAAACGGAAAGTTCCTGTAACTGTTGTGCCATGCTTGTTCGACTTTATAGCATCAAACTTTATTTCGTTCCGAATCAGAACACTAGGCATTATTTTGGTTTCAGTATTATTGCCTGACTGTTGACGCTGGAAAGTTGTAAGCACGTTTTCCGCAGTTGTCGTGGTTGCTGAAACATTATTCGTAGTAAATAATTGTAGGTAGTCTTGAAGACAGTTTTTAATAGGCCTACTTACTGTGGGGTAGAAGGGATACGGTAGTTTTTTTTTTGTTATATTTGGTCGTTATTTCAGTAGCCTACATTTAACATTACCTGATTTTTGTAATTTTTTTCGTTTGTTATCTACGTGAAATTCGTAAGTAGTTGTTTACTTGGACATGCAAAAAGTTTGAAGACTTGACCAGAAGTACTAATACGTCTCACACTTTTTGCATGTCAAGAGTAAACAACTGCTTACGTTTTTCATCCATCTGACGTTATACAGGTACGTTAAATCTTTAGCGTTATGCACTTCCGATACAAAACAAATGCTATACACTATATTTTTTTATTTACGTTACTTTCATTGTAATATGTCTAGTAAACGAACTTTAAAGGAGATAAATGCAAGTAACGAATAATTTTTGCAGCCACTGTATTTTTTCCTGTGCTGTACGTAGTAGGATACTATGAGTATATTATAGCTATAAGGAATGGCATTTAACGAATGATTTCGCCATATTGTCTTGTGCTTTTGATTCGGTGAGTGTGTACTCCACTGCTACAGTACTGGCCATTCAAAAGCTCCGCCCACAGTTTGGCAGAAAAATAGCCGCCGTATCGTCCGGTTGGCCACTATCTCCGTATACAGGCGCTCTGCGGCGATGGCGGCGACAGCGCAGCTTCCGGCGGAGTGACACACTAGGCGGCGGGCCGGCTGCTCTTCTCTCCACGGTGGTGGAGGTGGCTGTGCGTGGATCTCGACCCGCGCCCCTCACACAGGCGGAGGACAGCGGCTGGCACTGTGACGCCGAATCCTTCCCTGAGCCTCAGCGTCGGTGACAATAGGCCGAGTCCTGTGAAAGACACAGTGCGGTCTCGAACTGAGGCTTCTGGTTGCCCTGCCCAGTCGTCTTGAGATCCGGAGGTGCTCCGGCGTCGTGGTGCGACTACTCAGCGGTTACCAAGTCCCTGAATCGATTCATATCATGTTGTCCTGTCCTGAAATTCAGCTTCATTTATACTCCGTTGCTGCCCATTTGTTTCTCTGAAACATAGTGTCCAGTCACGTCACTCACAAGAAAGAGATTCGCTCGAATGGCTGACGTCCAACACTGTTACCGCAATGCTATGTGGTGGCCACCACACTACTTTCAATAAATTAAACACAAGATTTTGTACTTTTTCCTAAAACACTGGGTAGTGCCACCAAGGCTGATAGCATCCACATGCCACATGACCCAACCACTTTTCCTTGGAAGGTCATTCTACAGTTATCAGTGTTTAAACGACTGAGGGGGAGCTCATGGACAATACCGTCAAGTCGCCATGGTGCGAATGTACATGCCCCCACGCGGTATATGAAGTAGGTTGTTGCTTAGCAACACTGGCAAAGGGATTATACAATGATTTCGAATTCATATCGAAGTACCACATAGCTCAAATAGCGTGGACATAGAAATACACATTTACTATGAATATTAAATGACTAAGTCTATAGTATTATGACAATCCTTTAGTTAAAGTACCTGATCACAAACAATCTATCTCTGTGTATAAAAATTCCTCGGTTCACTTGAAATTCGGATAAAAATCCAAGTTTTTGGTAATATCCTCTACCACCTTCGTTAGCAACTAAATCTGACTGTCGTGAACAGGTAAGCAATGGCGGGAATAGTTACGTGGGCCAGTTTATGCGAGCAGTTGCTGATCGTTGCGCAGAGCATCAGCGTTACCTTAAATACAGGTATTGGGGTAAATCGAATGTGACACCGCACAATGCGTTAAATGGGCACAAGATTTTATCTGAAGAAACGAGAATGCTTTCTCCCGTATTGAACTACTGGCACTCTGTGATCAGAGAAACAGTTTAAGGATACAGAGTACTTATAAATGGTTGAAAAATTGAAATTTTATGACTTTATTAAATTCTAAAGTCTTTACTGATTACATTGATATATACATTATAGGGTTTATAATGAAAAATAGCCTATATATATACCATATTTTAAAGTCACGGTTATGTACGCCACCACGCCCCCTTTATTTCTGTTACAGAAACCGTAGTATTTCGAAAAGATCTGTGAACCTTATGTTTCCAGCGATTATACGTATGATTCATCATATATGTTGGTTACCGTGGAGGTTTCTAGTGTCTCTACATGATTATCTTTGCTAGTATTAATTTTGTTTCGTTGAAGCAGTTTGTTCACGTGTTACTGAATACTTGTTGCCCAAGTGCTACATGTATTTGCGGAAGTACATATCCTTTAGTGTGTAATAAGTACGAACTATGCCACCATCAGGAAATTCATAAGAGGAAATTCTGTGGTAATCAGTTCGCAAACAAAGCAAGCCACGCTGTTGAAAGTAACCTATGTATCAGTTCTTCAGGGAAGGAACTCCCACATGGCATGCCTCCTGGTGATTCAAATTTTTGTGTTCATAATGACTCTGTTTGTAGTGAATTTGTCGTTGTTGATGTGAGAATCTTATCTTTTTTGATAAAGGAAGTGGGGAAATGTAAACTATGTGACGGTGTAGGCTGTCTGGAAGTAAATGAACAACAAAGTAGCAGGAAGGGTTTAGCAACAAAATTAGTTGTTATGTGTAGATCTTGCAATAAATCTACTTCGAAAATGACTTCGAACATTGTACATAATTCATATGATGTGAATTTGAAGTTAGTGTATGCAATACGTGCAATAGGAAAAGGAAAAAAAGGCTGCTCAAACGTTTTGTGGTTTGATGGACCTTCCTCCTCCTCCCAGTAGGTTCAGGAAGTCTATAAAAATTCTTTTAAGTGCCTTGACGGTTGTGTCTAAAGTATCTCTGAAACGTGTAGTAGAAGAAACTGTAAATATTAGTGGAACCGGGGACATTTCTGTTGCACTCGACGGGACATGGCAACCGAGGACATCGTTCCTTGAATGGTGTTGTAAGTGATACTTCCCTGTAGAATTAAAAAGTGGTTGTTAAAAGCTTATCTAAGTACTGCCACACCTGCTATGGTACCACTGTAGGACATATTGAACATCAGTGTTCTAATAATTATGATAGTTACAGTGGAGGTGTGGAGTGTGACAGACAACGCGTATATGCAGCTGAAAGATTCGCTTTTCAAGTTACCAGAGAAATAAGAAGTGGTAAAAGGAACGCCAAGAGGAAGCTTGAGGATAAAAAAAATGCTGCAGGAAGAAGACTATGCTTCAGGAATGTTCTAAAGCATAGTTTAATAGGACTCATATCTTCATTTGTAATTTTCTGCAAGCTGTATTTTTCAGAATTCAGGTCCAAATATTTCCTAAAGTTTATAAAGCATTGCTCTATTTTTCTCTGTAACTTGCAATAGTCCATAATTATGTAGTAGACCTAAGCTTTATCGAACAGTCAACTAAATTATAGAAAAAATAACAGTTTGTTAGGAAAAACTATAAAATTTAAAATGTAAGATGTGAGTTTTTTATCCTTGTAATATACGTAATGGGTGGAATTAAATATGTCCACTACCTCAGCCATCATGTCATGCATATCTGGTAAAAATTTTGTCTCCTTCAAATGTACAACATTGGATTAAATGGTACCTCAATTTGAGGAAGCATTTTGGAAAAAATATTGTATCAATTACTTTGTGATTGATACAATAAATTACTCAAAACACTTTAAATTTGTTTAGAAAGTGTGCTGCATTACCTTACATCAACAAAAATTCTGTAAAACATATACATTACGAACAGTTCAAATGGCTCTAAGCACTAAGGGACTTAACATCTTAGGTCATCAGTCCCCTAGATTTAGAACTACTTAAACCTAACTAACCTAAGGACATCACGCACATCCATGCCCGAGGCAGGATTCGAACCTGCGACCGCAACCGCTCGGCCACAGCGGCCGGCTTATAAACAGTGCCTGAAAGAAGTAGGCGTTGGTTTTTACATGATATTGAGCCAGAAAAGTCCCTTGTATCGTTAAATTAGACATTGTGAAAACAACTTCATTGGAGACACTGACTTTGCACTTAGCATTACATGGAAGTATGTACTTGACAAGGAAAGAAAAACAGATAAATACTTCTTGACATTCACCGCATGAATCAATAGATAGCACTGTAAGCTAAGCTAGGTAGAGACCGCAACCAAAATCTATGTGCATTGAGGGTTCCAAATTTTTACGCATCATCATGTAATCCAGCCAGTCGGATGATATTCTAACGGTAAAAAATGAGGGCACCTTACCACTTTATGACAGTCATTTTAGTTCCTAACGAAGATGATAGAAGATATCATCTATATCTTGGAATTTATCTGAATTTGACGTAGCAACTGAACTAAGAAATTTTTGTGCTAGGACTCTATCATGGAAAACTTTGTAGTAAGTTTTATGTTGTGCTATGATAGATTTCTTACTTACCGGTATCTCGGTGGCTGAACATGTGCAGTATGACATACAGTGAGGTCACCAAACTTATGGGATAGCGACATACACATTCACAAATGGCGGTAATATCGCGTACGCAAAGTATGAAGGGGGATCGCATTAGTGGTGCTGTCATTAGTACTCAGGTAATTCATGTTGAAAGGTGTCAGACGTAATTTTGGCCGCACGTTGAGAATTAACAGACTTCGAACGTGGAATGGTAGTTGGAGATAGACACATGGGACGTTCGGTTTCGAAAATTGTTAGGCAACTCAATACTCCGATATCCACAGTGTCAAGAGTGCCGCGAATGCCAAATTTCAGGTGTTACCTCTGACCAAGAACACCGCAGTGGCCGACGGCCTTCACTCAACGACCAACAGCACCTGCGATTACATAGAGTTGTCAGTGCTAACACACAGGCAACACTAGATGAAATGTCCACAGATAACTATGTAGGACCTACGACGAAAGCATCCATTAACACAGTGCGTGCCGGCCGCTGTGGCAGAGCGGTTCTACGCGCTTCACTCTGGAACCGCGCGACTGCTACGATCGCAGGTTCGAATCCTGCCTCGGTCATGGATGTGTGTGATGTCCTTAGGTTAGTTAGGTTTAAGCAGTTCTAAGACTGAGACGGTTCTGCGACCGTGTGGGGTGCAGATTCCTCGACTTGCGCCATAGGGTGGTGGGGTTTCGAGTTTCGCTGGATAGGTCAGGAGTCCACTACACGCAACAAGCGGCTACACGGATAGCAGGGGTTGTGTGGCGTGGACTGGGCGGCTTTTTAGGTTAGATGGCCTCGGGCAAGTACAGAAAGGGCAACAGCCTCAAAGGGTGCGGGGCAAAGTCAGGACATGCAGGGACCAAGCAGCAATCGGTATTGTAATTGTAAACTGTCGAAGCTGCATTGGTATAGTACCGGAACTTCAAGCGCTGATAGAAAGCACCGAAGCTGAAATCGTTATAGGTACAGAAAGCTGGCTGAAGCCAGAGATAAATTCTGCCCAAATTTTTACAAAGGCACAGGCGGTGTTTAGAAAGGATAGGTTGCATGCGACCGGTGGTGGCGTGTTTGTCGCTGCTAGTAGTAGTTTATCCTGTAGTGAAGTAGAAGTGGATAGTTCCTGTGAATTATTATGGGTGGAGGTTACACTCAACAACCGAGCTAGGTTAATAATTGGCTTCTTTTACCGACCTCCCGACTCAGCAGCATTAGTGACAGAATAACTGAGACAAAATTTGGAATACATTTCACAAAAATTTTCTCAGCATGTCTTAGCTGGAGATTTCAATTTACCAGATATAGATTGGGACACTCAGATGTTTAGGACGGGTGGTAGGGACAGAGCATCGAGTGACATTATACTGAGTGCACTATCCGAAAATTACCTCCAGCATTTAAACCGAGAACCGACTCGTGGAGATAACATCTTGGACCTACTGATAACAAACAGACCCGAACTTTTCGACTCTGTAAGTGCAGAACAAGGAATCAGTGATCATAAGGCCGTTGCAGCATCACTGAATATGGAAGTTTATAGGAATATAAAAAAGGGAGGAAGGTTTATCTGTTTAGCAAGAGTAATAGAAAGCAGATTTCAGACTACCTAACAGATCAAAACGAAAATTTATGTTCCGACACTGACAATGTTGAGTGTTTATGGAAAAAGTTCAAGGCGATCGTAGAATGCGTTTTAGACAGGTACGTGCCGAGTAAAACTGTGAGGGACGGGAAAAACCCACCGTGGTTCAACAACAAAGATAGGAAACTACTGCGAAAGCAAAGAGAGCTTCACTCCAAGTTTAAACGCAGCCAAAACCTCTTAGACAAACAGAAGCTAAACGATGTCAAAGTTAGCGTAAGGAGGGCTATGCGTGAAGCGTTCAGTGAATTCGAAAGTAAAATTCTGTGTACCGACTTGACAGAAAGTCCTAGGAAGTTCTGGTCTTACGTTAAATCAGTAAGTGGCTCGAAATGGCATATCCAGACACTCCGGGATGATGATGACATTGAAACAGAGGATGACACGCGTAAAGCTGAAATACTAAACACCTTTTTCCAAAGCTGTTTCACAGAGGAAGACCACACTGCAGTTGCTTCTCTAAATCCTCGCACAAACGAAAAAATGGCTGACATCGAAATAAGTGTCCAAGGAATAGAAAAGCAACTGGAATCACTCAACAGAGGAAAGTCCACTGGACCTGACGGGATACCAATTCGATTCTACACATAGTACGCGAATGAACTTGCCCCCCTTCTAACAGCCGTGTACCTCAAGTCTCTAGAGGAGCGGAAAGTTCCAAATGATTGGAAAAGAGCACAGGTAGTCCTAGTCTTCAAGAAGGGTCGTCGAGCAGATGCGCAAAACTATAGACCTATATCTCTTGACATCGATCTGTTTTAGAATTTTAGAACCTGTTTTTTGCTCGAGTATCATGTCGTTTTTGGAAACCCAGAATCTACTTTGTAGGAATCAACATGGATTCCGGAAACAGCGATCGTGTGAGACCCAACTCGTTTTATTTGTTCATGAGACCCAGAAAATATCAAATATAGGCTCCCAGGTAGATGCTATTTTCCTTGACTTCTGGAAGGCGTTCGATACAGTTCCGCACTGTCGCCTGATCAACAAAGTAAGAGCCTACGGAATATCAGACCAGCTGTGTGGCTGGATTGAAGAATATTTAGCAAACAGAACACAGCATGTTCTTATCAATGGAGAGACGTCTACAGACGTTAAAGTAACCTCTGGCGTGCCACAGAGGAGTGTTATGGGACCATTACTTTTCACAATATATATAAATGACCTAGCAGTGTCGGAAGTTCCATGCGGCTTTTTGCGGATGATGCTGTAGTATACAGAGAAGTTGCAGCATTAGAAAATTGTAGCGAAATGCAGGAAGATCTGCAGCGGATAGGCACTTGGTGCAGGGAGTGGCAACTGACCCTTAACATAGACAAACGTAATGTATTGCGAATACATAGAAAGAAGGATCCTTTATTGTATGATTACATGATAGCGGAACAAACACTGGTAGCAGTTACTTCTGTAAAATATCTGGGAGTATGCGTGCGGAACGATTTGAAGTGGAATGACCATATAAAATTAATTGTTGGTAAGGCGGGTACCAGGTTGAGATTCATTGGGAGAGTCCTTAGAAAATGTAGTCCATCAATAAAGGAGATGGCTTACAAAACACTCGTTCGACCTAAACTTGAGTATTGCTCATCAGTGTGGGATCCGTACCAGATCCGGTTGACGGAGGAGATAGAGAAAGTCCAAAGAAGAGCGGCGCGTTTCGTCACAGGGTTATTTGGTAACCGTGATAGCGTTACGGAGATGTTTAGCAAACTCAAGTGGCAGACTCTGCAAGAGAGGCACTCTGCATCGCGGTGTAGCTTGCTCGCCAGGTTTCGAGAGGGTGCGTTTCTGGATGAGGTATCGAATATATTGCTTCCCCCTACTTATACCTCCCGAGGAGATCACGAATGCAAAATTAGAGAGATTCGATCGCGCACAGAGGCTTTCAGACAGTCGTTCTTCTCGCGAACCATACGCAACTGGAACAGAAAAGGGCGGTAATGACAGTGGCACGTAAAGTGCCCTCCGCCACACACCGTTGGGTGGCTTGCGGAGTATAAATGTAGATGTAGATGTAGATGAAGTTCTGGGGGACTGATGACCTCAGATGTTGAGTCCCATAGTGCTCAGAGCCATTTGAACCAATTCACTGCGGGGAGATACGTTGTTAATAGGCTATGGCAGCAGATGACCGCATGGAGTGTCTTTGTAAACAGCAGGACATCGCCTGCAGCTCTTCTCCTGGGCTCTTTACCATATCGGTTGGACACTACGCGACTGGAAAACCGTAGGCCGTTTGGATAAGAGCTGATAATAGGGTTCAAGTGTTGTATAGTCTTCACGAAGTCATGGAAACTAGTTGTCGATAAGGCTCTGTGCGTTCTGGTGATTGTTCCATAATATTGTGCTTGTGTTGACATGGAATGGACAGGACGCTCTGGTCCACCTGAACCAATAATTTACTGGAAATGGTAATGTTCCGCCACTTGGAGACCATTTGCAGCCCTTCATGGACTACATGTTCCCAAGCAGCAATAGATTTTTTGTGGATGATAATGCGCCATGTCAACGGGTCACAACAGTTTGCGATTTGTTCGAAGAACACTCTGGACAGTTCGAACGAATGATTTGGCCATCCAGTATGTGACATAACCGAGGGGTCAGTCTGTGCACAATATCCTGTAATAGCAATATTTTCCCTAGTATGGATTAAAAGGTATCTCATGAGTTGTCTCACCTCAGTTTAATAGCTCCAGAAGACGCTGACCATCACTCACGCGGTTGGCGATCACCCATTGACAGTTTTTTTCTAGAACATGGAGCACCATGCTTGGAACGATAAGTGAACGCAGTCATCCACAACGGTTTCATTGTGCGTAATTGTAGTTTAAAACTGAAGAAACTGCAAAAAAGGTGAGAATTTAAGGAGATGGGACCTGGATAAACTGCAAGAACCAGAGGTTGTACAGAGTTTCAGGGAGAGCATAAGGGAACTATTGACAGGAATGGGGGAAAGAAATACAGCAGAAGAAGCATGGGTAGCTTTGAGGAATGAAATAGTGAGGGCAGCAGAGAATCAAGTAGGTAAAAAGACGAGGGCTAGTAGGAATCATTGGGTAACAGAAGAGCTACTGAATTTAATTGATGAAAGGAGAAAATACAAAAATGCAGCAATTTGAAGCAGACAAAAACGAATACAAATGTCTCAAAAATGAGATCGAAAGGAAGTGCCAAATGGCTAAGCAGGGATGGCTAGTGGACAAATGTAAGGATGCTTATCTCATGAGAGGTAAGATAGAGACTGCGTACAGGAAAATTAAAGAGACGTTTGGAGAAAAGAGAACCACTTGCATGAATATCAAGAGCTCAGATGGAAACCCAGTTCTAAGCAAAGAAGGGAAAGCAGAAAGGTGGAAGGAGTATATAGAGGGTCTATACAAGGGCGATGTTCTTGAGGCCAATATTATGGAAATGGAAGAATATGTAGATGGAGATGAAATGGGAGATATGATACTGCGTGAATAGTTTGACAGAGCACTGAAAGACCTAAGTCGAAACAAGGCCCCGGGAGTAGACAACATTCCATTAGAACTACTGACAGCCTTGGGAGAGCCAGTCCTGACAAAACTCTACCATCTGGTGAGCAAAATATATGAGACACGCGAAATTCCCTCAGACCTCAAGAAGAATGTAGTAATTCGAATCCCAAAGAAAGCAGGTGTTGACAGATGTGAAAATTATCAAACTGTCAGTTTAATAAGTCACAGATGCCAAATACAAACGCGAATTCTTTACAAACGAATGGAAAAACCGGTAGAAGCCGACCTCGGGGAAGATCAGTTTGGATTCCGTAGAATTTCTGGAACACGTGAGGCAATATTGACCCTACGACTTATCTTAGAAGAAAGATTAAGGAAAGGCACACCTACGTTTCTAGCATTTGTAGACTTAGAGAAATCGTTTCTGAAGAAGAGAAATTTGTTAACATCGAGTATTGATATAAGTGTCAGGAGGTCGTTTCTGAAAGTATTTGTATGGAGTGTAGCCATGCATGGAAGTGAAACATGGACGATAAATAGTTTAGACAAGAAGAGAATATAAGCTTTCGGAATGTGGTGCTACAGAAGAGTGCTGAAGATTAGATGGGTAGATCACATAACTAATGAGGATGTATTGATTAGAATTGGGGAGATGAGGAGTTTGTGGCACAACTTGACTAGAAGAAGGGATCGGTTGTTAGGACATGTTCTGAGGCAATAAGGGATCACCAATTTAGTACTGGAGGGCAGCGTGGAGGGTAAAAATCGTAGAGGGAGACCAAGAGATGAATACACTAAGCAGATTCAGAAGGATGTAGGCTGCAGTAGGTACTGGGAGTTGAAGAGGCTTGCACAGGATAGAGTTGAATGGAGAGCTGCATCAAACCAATCTCAGGACAGAAAATCACAACAACAACAACATTTACAATTAATAAAATTTGCATTGCTGTTATTCTGTGGTCGAATGGACTTCACTTTAAAACCCAGTCCGGAAGGTTTCATTGATTGTGACAATTCCGGCGGTGAATGTTTACATTTTACAAGCAGTACGTACTTGATATTTACATTGGTTCTCAATTTGAGAATAAAGCGTCGTGAAACTCAAAATATGACAACATGAACTATTAAGCAACTGTTTTGTATGTGGTGTTCATACTGTCTTGGTATTCTAAATATGTAAAACCGTTAAAAGCTAGAAAACATTCTTGAAACAGACCCGTCCAGTCACAGTACATCATCACTTTTACGCTTTGAATTCTTCGTACCATTCTTCAATCCCTTCACCTGAGCTCGCAAGAGCAGCGACACATTGCGTTTTTTGTTTGTGCAGTTTCGTATTCCTAAACATGACAAGCCTGCAGCTACGCTAAGACCTAATAGAAACAGATTTGCATCAGTTTTACGAATGGAGTCCGGATCATCACCATTTTCTCTACTGCAGTAGCCCTTACGTCCCACGTTCTCAATTAACTGCTGAACATATTCCAGCGTCTGTCTTGCCTCACACTTTCCGTCATCTGAGGCTCCTCCCAGAAACATAGACGCCTTAATATTCATGGATGAGGCACGAATTTAAGCCACTGCCCACCACGAACGGAATGCCAACTGGTGCATTGCGAGTATCTGACGCAGTGAGATAAATATAGCCAATAGCCGGGAAATTCACTGCTAAATACAGAGGAGAGAGCGGATAGCTGGAAAGAGTACACTGAAGGGCTGTATGAGGGGGAAAATATGTCTCGTCTGACAGAAGAAGAAACAAGAGCCGATTTAGAAGAGATAGGGGATACAGTATTAAAATCAGAATTTCAAAGAGCTTTGGTGGACTTAAGTTCAAATAAAGGGAAGCGGATAGATAACATACCAAGAGATTTTCTAAAATCGTTGGGGAAAGTGCCAACAAAACGACTATTCAAGTTGGTGTGCAGAATGTATGAGTCTGGCGACATACCAGCTGACTTTCGGAAAATTATCATCCACACCATTCCGACGACTACAAGAGCTGACAAGTGCGAGAATTATCACACAATCAACTAACATATCATGTTTCCATTTTGCTTACAAGAATAATATGCATAAGAATGAAAAATAAAATTGAGGATGTGTTAGACGACGACCAGTCTGGCTTGAGGATAGGTAAAGGCACCGGAGAGGCAATTCTGACCTCGCGGGTGATAATGTAAGCAAGACTAAAGAAAAGTCAAGACACGTTCATGGGATTTGTCGACCTCGAAAAGGCGTCCGACAACGTAAAATGGTGCAAGATGTTCGAAATTCTGAGAAAAGTAGGCGTAAGATATAGGGAGAGTCGAAAAATATGCAATACATACAAGAACCCAAGAGGGAATAATAAGAGTAGACGACTAAGAACGAAGTGCTAGGATTAAACGTGCATAAGACATGGATCTTGTCTTTTGCCCCTACTTTTCAGTCTGTACATCGAAGAAGCAATGATGGAAATAAAACAAAGATTCATTAAATTAAAATTCATGGTGAAGGGATATCAATGATAAAATTTGCTGATGACATTGTTATTCTGAGTGAAAGTAAAGAAGAATTACATGATCTGCTGAATGGCTTTTTAAACCTTGTTAACGAACAAGAGAGGCAAGATGTCTATAGTGCCGGTAACATAGATGGCGAACATAATACTCTCGACAGTAGACGCTACATAGATTTTGTTGAAGCATTTGTGAATATTCCCTACAGTTTCTTTCTCTGCAGTGAGAAATTCGATGTCGGCACGTTGCTTGTAACGTACATCACCTACAGACTGTCCTGCAGTTACGCCATCTGCCGGAAGTGACAGGAACTTGGTGCGCGCACTCAGGGGACTTTAAATAACGCGTACGTAATGTTTCTCTTTCGGAGCATTGTTTTCGGCTGAGAACAAAAATGCGGCTCATTAGTTTCTGGGTAATCCTCGTACATCAAAACCACTGACAGTTCCAGACTACAAGGGGGATAACCCCATAGCCTGTTGATAAAGTGAGCTGAGTTCCGTATTGACGTGGACATTTACCAACCAATGGTCTCAGCAAGAAAAGGATGTTTTGGCTAAATCATATGTGAAGATATCAATATTACTCACTATAGGCCGTACAGGAAGATCATCTCTGTGCACTTTAGGAAGACCGTACAGTTTTGGTGGTGTGCTTCCATGTAGTCTTAACCACTTGATTGTCTCTGGAGGTAACGAGGAATAATTCAAAATCGTCTTCCGTTGCACACATGCTGCAGTCTTCCTGCTCATAGATCACAAAGCAGACCATTTATCTTTTTCAAATACAGGCTACAAGATGACAAAACAGCTGAGTTACCTTTATCAGCCTTCAGCACCGCAGTGTCCGGATAATTTCAGAGATTGCGTTGTGCTGCAATTTCATCAGCGGTTAAATTACTGCGTTAAGGAGGCGCTTTCGAATGAGCACGGCGGGTTTCCCTTCTTGTTTTTTGGCAGCAACCTTAGGAAGGCGCCGCGCAGCTTCTTCAACACCTCTCACAAAACTTATCAGAGGTAGTGCACTTAGTGTAGGTGCAAAACTGAGTCCTTAATTCAATAAAACAGCGTCGCATACCACTATTCTTCTCTGTGAAGTTAACAATGGAACGTCGTGCATTTATTTCCTGTCCATTCTCCTTGTCCGTGTTTTCCAAATATTCCTTTCCTCTCCGATTCAGAACCTCCTTATTCCTTACCTTATCAGGCCATCTAATTTTCAACATTCTTGTAAGCCCACATCGCAAATGCTTCGATTCTATTCTGTTTTGGTGTGCCCACAGTACGTGTTTAACTGCCGTCCAATGCTGTGCTCCAAACTTACTTTCTCAGAAATTTCTTCCTCAAATTGCGGCCTACGTTTGAGACTAGTAGACTTCCCTCTACTATGATTGCTCATTTTGCTGGTGCTAGTCTGTTTGTGATGTCCTCCTTGCTTCGTCCGTCATTTATTATTTCGTAGTAAAATTCCTTAACTTTGTAGTAGAATTCCTTAACTTCATCCACTTCATGACCATCAACCCTCATGTTAAGTTTCTCGCTGTTCACATTTCTGCTACTTCACATTACTTTCGTCTTTCTTCAGTTTACTCACAATCCATATTCTGTACTCATAATATTTTTTATTATCTATTTAGACGTCTAGTTTCGTAGGACCAAATTGAGGAGCAAATCTCCAAGGTCATGAAACGAGTCAGTACATCAAATTACAACATAAAAGTAGTAACAGATAAAATAAAATGTTTATGAACGCAAAAAGTCGAGCCATAAGTTTAAGTAAACGCAATCAACAATATAACATAAGAACCAGCTTAATTTTTCAATTAAAACCTTAACAGAATAGAAGGAGTGAGCAATGACAAAAATCTTCGGTTTCAACTTAAAAGTACGTGGACTACTGCCAAGATTTTTGAATGCTTGTGGTAGCGTACTGAAAATGGATGCAGCAGTATACTGCACACCTTTCTGTGCAAGAGTTAAGGATGTGCCATCGAAAGGCAAGTGCCATCGAAATCCAGGTTGGATTTCTGCCAATTATTAACTGAGTTAAAGCTGCTAAATCTTAGGAATAGGCTGACACTGTTAACAAGAAACGACAGTAAAGAATATATATATATATATATATATATATATATATATATATATATATATATATAGAGAGAGAGAGAGAGAGAGAGAGAGAGAGAGAGAGAGAGAGAGAAGCCAGTGTCAAAATACCTAGACTATTAAACAGGGGTTGGCAAAAGGTTCGTGAATTTACACCACAGATTGCTCGACATGTCCATTTCTGAGCCGAAAATTTCCTTTTAGAATGGGAAGATTCAGCCCAAAATACAGGGTGTTTCAAAATGAACATACCGCTTTTAAGGCGTTGTAGCATTTATTACGTTCACCTTACAATGTAAATAATACACCAAATGAAAGAGCAAAGTTTTGTTTGTGTACCTGTGCGCAATGGGAAGAGTATGGAATGACAAAGAGTCACTGAAAAACGTGTTGAACGAGTGCGAATTTTTCTCTTTCATTTGATGTATTATTTATAATCGTAAGGTGAATGTAATATCTGTTACAAAGTCTTAAAACCCGTATATTCATTTTGAAGAACACCCTCTATAATACCATACGACATAACCGAAAGAAAATAAGAAAAGCAGAATAATTTTCCTATCGAACGATCACTTAATTCAGATACCTTTCGAATACTAAAATCATCAGCGTTAAGTCTTCGAAAACGATACTGAACGTGGGCTTTTCACGACGGTTTACTATCTATCTGAACACCTCTAAATTTGAACTGATCATTTTCATTAATTATGTGCCCATTCCGTGAAATTAAAACATCGAGTTTTGTTAAGTTGGGTGTGCGAAACCGTAAAAACTGAGTCTTACTGTGATTTAGTGTTAGTTTATTTTCTACAAACCATGAACGTTTGTCATGAATTTCATTATCTGAAATAGAGCCAATTCTGCAAACAACATTCTTTACGACACTATGTGATGAGGAGTATCCGGACACCTGGCTGAAAACGAATTACATGTTCCTGGCGCCCTTCATCCGTAATGCTGGAAATCAATATGGTGTTGGCCCACAGTTAGCCTTGATGATTGCTTCCACTCTCGCAGGCATACTTTCAGTCAGGTGCTGGAAGGTTTCTTAGGCAATGGCAGCCCATTCTTCACGGAGTTGTGCACTGAGGAGAGGTATCGAAATCGGTCGGTGAGGCCTGGCACGAAGTCGGCGTTCTAAAACATCCTAAAGGTGTTCTATACGATTCAGGTCAGGACTTTGTCCAGGCCAGTCCATTACAGGAATATTAGTGTCCTGTAACCACTCCGCCACAAGCCGTGCATTATGAACAAGTGCTCGATCCTGACGAAAGAAGCAAGCGTCATACCCGAATTGCTCTTCAACAGTGGGATGCAAGAAGGTGCTTGAAACAGCAATGTAGGCCTCTGCTGTGATAGTGCCACGCAAAACAACAAGGGATGCAAGCCCCCTCCATGAAAACCACAACCACACCATAAAACCACCGACTCCGAATATTACTGTTGGCGCTACATGACGTTCATCCGGCAATCGCCATACCCACATCCTGCCATCAGGTCGTCACGTTGTGTACCGTGATTCGTTATTCCATACAGCGTTTTTCCACTGTTCAATCGTCCAATGTTTATGCTCTTTACACCAAGCGAGGCGTCGTTTGGTATTTACCGGCGTGATGTGTGGCTTATGAGCAGCCGCTCGACCATGAAATCCCAGTTTTGTCACCTCCCACCTAACTGTCTTAGTACTTGCAGTGGATAGTGACTAAGTTTGGAAATTCTGTGTGATGAACTGGATAGACATCTGCCCATTACGCATTACGACCCTCTTCAAGTCACGGCAGTCTCTTTCAGTCAACAGACGGGGTCAGCCTGTACGCTTTTGCGCTATACGTATCCCTTCACGTTTCCACTTCACTATCACATCGGAAACAGAGGACTTAGGAATGTTTAGGAGTGTGAAAATCTCGTGTACAAACGTAAGAAACAAGTGACACCCAATCACCTGTCCTCGTTCGAAGTCCATGAGTTCAGCGGAGCGCCCATTCTGCTCTCTTACTATATCTAATGACTACTGAGGTCGCTGTTATGTAGTACCTGCCAGTAGTTGGCAGCACAATGCATCTAATATGGAACACGTATGTTTTTGGGGGTATCCGGATACTTTTGGTCACATAGAGTACCAAGCTAGTGTCGTCAGGAAACATAAATACTGTCGAGTTACCCGTAATACTAGAGGGCATATTATTTACTTAAATAGTCAGCAAAGGAAGTGTGGATGCAGTTATCCGCACTCTTTGATTTTCAAAATCGTGTGCAAGATGGATCCCACGATGCCTAACGGTGGATCACAAAACGCCCAGAAAAAAACATTTGTCTTGATTTGTTTCATATTTCGAAGCTGAGGGGGAGGCCTCCTTGTCCCGAATTGTAACTGGCGATGAAATTGTGTTTATCATTTTGAGCACGAAACAAAACGACTATCGATGCAATGGTGCCATTCCCACTCCCCACAGAAGAAAAAACTCATAGCAACTGCTTCCGCCTCTAAGGTGGTACCATTAATTCAGAAGCATATGTCAACACATTAACAAAACTCAAGAAACGCTTCCGGCGACTTCGGTGCGACAGCAACACAGGAGATATTTTTGCTGCAACACGACAACGCTCGGCCCCACACAAATCTGAGGACTGCTGAACACATCACAAAACAGGGGTGGACAGGGTTACCCCATCTCCCCTCACAGTATGTCTTTTTGCAAAGATAATTCTTGCTGAGTCCTTGGCACTAGTTGGTAAGCCGGCCGGGGTGGCCGAGCGGTTCTAGGCGCTACAGTCTGGACCTGCGCGACCGCTATGGTCGCAGGTTCGACTCCTGCCTCGGGCATGGATGTGTGTGATGTCCTTAGGTTGGTTAGGTTTAGGGAGTTCTAAGTTCTAGGGGACTGATGACCTCAGAAGGTAAGTCCCATAGTTCTCAGAGCCATTGTTTTGAACTAGTTGGTAAACAGTTTCATTCGGGCATCAATGCTTTGTTAAGGCACGCATTTCCCTATTATATGTTCAATCAAGTATGTTTTGAACAGACTGACGGCTTCGCCGAGAGCACTCTATTGTCTTCCCTAGTGGCTAACTTTTTTATGGATTTTGAGGAAAGAGCACTTGAATCAGCGGTTGTTAAACCAATTTTTTTTAAGGTACGTGGATGATACTTTCTTGGGGTGGTCCCAGGAAGAAAGGAAGTTAGTTGTGCTTTTATATCGTCTGAACTCCATTCACGAGAACTGTCGTTTGCTATGGAATTAGAGAAAGACGGTACTCTCCAACTCCTGGATATTTTGGTTAGACGGAGGAGTGACGGCTCTCCGGGACATTCCCTGATAGTAAGCCCACACACACTGTTGAAGTTGGCATCACCCGTCCCAAACCATGAGTGTGCTCAAAACCCTTGTACAAAGGGCCCATACAGTGTCCGATGCAAAAAGTTTGCCTAAAGAGGTTTCGCGTTTAAGGACAGTATGCAGAGTCAATGGATACTCGACCCAGCAAAATATCAAAGCATTCTCAGCTAAATACAAGTACCGGGAAATGGATAACAAGAAAAACGCGTCAGCAAAGTCCGTAGCTCTTCTCCCCTTCCTTGGAAATGTTTCCTTCAAAATAGAAAGAATCCTAAGTAATTTTCAGATGCAAGAGTTTTTCCGCCAACCATATAAGATTTCGCACCTGCCGAGATCAGTGAAGGATGATTTGTTATTGCAGCAGGCGGGAATTTGCAAAATACCTTGCCAGTAAAATGTAAATGTCGTGTGACTAGGGCCTCCCGTCGGGTAGACCGTTCGCCGCGTGCAAGTCTTTCGATTTGACGCCACTTCGGCGACTTGCTCGTCGATGGGGATAAAATGATGATGATTAGGACAATACAACACCGAGTCCCTGAGCGTCGAAAACCTCCGACCCAGCCAAGAACCGAATCCGGGCCCTTAGGATTGGCATTCTGTCGCGCTGACCACTTTTTTATTTTATTTTATTTTTATTTTGATCGTTGTGTTTGGTCCTAGCGGACATCGTGTGACATACGTTGAAGTTCGTTGTTGATCCTCTCACTCAGTTTTTTGTGACATAGCGGTGTGTAACCTAACAATGTCGGTCTGTGAGAAACAGCTTGCTATAATTGAGTTTCCATATTGAGTTCGTCCACGTGTGGAGCACCCTCTTCTTCAGCATGACAATGCCAAACCGCACACGAGTGCTGCGACATCTGCAACGATCCGTCCCCTTGTGTTCACTGTCATCGAACACCCTTCATACAGTCCCGGCATGACGCTGTCCGATTTTCAGCACTCTCCAAAACTCAAAGAACATCTTCGATGACTTTACTTTGGTTGAACAGTGGAAGCAGAGGTGATACTTTGGCTCCGGCAAACATATTACTGTGATGGTATCAACATACCGGTCTCTCGTTGGGAGAAATATTTTCGTCGTCAGAAAGTCTACGTTGAAAAATAAATTTGTACACATGAAGAATAAAGATTTAGAATGTTAATAACGTTTGTTTTACTTAAAAAGCTTTAAGGGTTTTCATATGAAAATTTCGGAGGCATTACTTTTCAGCACACCCTCGTATATTATCCCTTCTTCCTTGTCGCTTATACCCACCTCCCTGAGAATTTCATAACACTTCAAGCCACTGTACCTTGTGGAACGCTTTTATCTGGCCCACAAATCGTATGAAACTGTCTTGATAATCCTTACACCTGTTGTGCATTATCCATCACAACTTCACAACTTATTCTATGGTGCCTTTACGTTTCCTAATGCCAAACTGATTGTCGCATAACAAATACTCAATTTCTTGTCCATTCCTCTGTATGTTATTGTTGAACTTGGCTGTATGAGTTGTTAAACTTATTGTGCTATATTTCTCGTATATGCCTTTGCTGTCTTCAGGACTATGTGGAAATTATTGTTCCGGAGATTCGATGTCATGTCTCAGGTGTCAAGAATCTCGAAACACAAACGCACACACAGTGCGCAAGTACACGGTTACACTTACCGAATTTGGAAATTTCTGGTAAGCTTCTGTGGGGCCAAACTGCTAAGGTCATCGTCCCTAGGCTTACACACTACTTAATGTAACTTAAACTACCTCACGGTAAGTACAACACATACTCATGCACGAGAGACGACTCGAACCTTCGACGGGGGTAGCTGCGCAAACCGTGGCAAGGCGCCTAAGACCACGCGGCTACCCCGCGCAGCACACGTACGGGTTTACTTAGGCATTGGTTTGTGCAACGTTAACTGTGGAATGAAAGTGGCGTGGTAGCTCTACATATGCAGAAAACGTTGATCACCGAAACACTGAAGAAACCATGTCACGACTGAATACTAGTAACCAGAATAATGTACAGAAGAACATAAACAAAAATAGGTGAACTTTTTAGACGCTGATCGGTGGCCAATGCTGCTAAACAGCAGAAACAGATCAGTAATTTAGAATATTTATCAAAATCCCCAGAAGTAACAGGAAATGGACTGCAAATAACAGGGTTATTAAGAATTTTGAAAGTATACTTACACATTTTTACCATTGTTTAATTTGTCCGGCTAGGAAACAACGAAGTCAGTTAACGTAAGAAAACAAAAGTACTGCAAAGGAATAAAAGAGAAAGAGAAGAGAATCGATTCGCAAGGTTCTGTTGACGTTGTAGAATTAAAAATCCTGCGGGCTGGAACAGCAGTGTAAGGTGTATTGAATTACACGAGGAATGCCTTTAAGGAATACAGACAAGAGATATAAAGAGCCTTCTTCTGAAGTAACAACACTCATTTAGTCACTAGAAAGTAGTATGCATTTCGGTGAGTCCATAGTTCCATTATTTCAGGTGAACAGCATTAGTACTTGGAGAGGTGTCATGTCATGTATTTTTATTTACAGTGATCACAGCATGTGTTCTGTCCCGAGTAGCCTCGTTATGATATAACATTTGGGCTGCATATAAGTAACTTGAAATGAAAATACGAGTAGAATAAGTGAAAGTTTCTCTCTTAACAATACCGTATTTCGTACACCAACTAAGGGTACTTTCGTATTTATCCCTCGATATGTACAATAAGTTCGACTAAATAAAAAAATCAAAATTAACCATTAGAAATGCAACAGAATTAGCAGTATTTCAGATGTCTACAGAGGAAGTGCTGCTATTCAGCAAACTGCCTCGCTGACTTGCCGCTTCTCAAATAGCACAAATGCTCCATTATGAGCTGCCAAAAACCCTTTTCGCCAATTTGCTGCTGCTTATTGGAATTTCGCGAATACGTTGTCTAACTAATAACAGCAAGTAGAATAATAATCTGCCATCAGTGCAACAAAAGGACTGGGCGAACTTTGCAGCCAGTGGCAAAACTTCTCACTTCCACCGCTGTTGGGCGAATCGCCGAGTTCATTGTGAAGGGAGAAACTTTTGCAATTCCTCAGCGGGTGGCACAACGCGGGCCCCGCCGCCGCGGCTATCCCTTCCACCCCTTTCCCCCCCCCCCCTCCCTCGTGCCGACGCCCTTCACGTCGCTTTATCCCGCAGCCGGCGCAGCCTTCGCTACCGCTTCCCTCTGCGGCCCGCTGTCTTTCTCTCGATGACTGGAAACATGGAAAACGACTCTACGTAAACGCGCGCACTTACGCGACGAGCCTTGGGAGTAGTACGGAGCGTCTGCTGCAGACGCGCTGTACCTTGTTTCGCCGGCGAGGTGCTGTCCCTTCAACCGTACTCGGAGCAATCCAGGATTTACCAAGCTGTTGCTTAAAACACGAAATGCAAAGGACGCTTTGTTCTCGTACCACTGTTAAGAACAAAATGTAATCAAGGCATGGTGATGGGCCCAGTGGATTGCTTTGTCAACCTCCTGCCGGGAAACAAATTGGGGGGGACGTAATCCGTATGAACTAACATTTCTCTTTGTTCAGACATACAAATCTTTTCTTGTATCCGGAATGCATTCTCCCGCATGTTCTGTCTACGTTGCTGACATTACGCCATTTTCCCCAGTGCAAATGAAGACTTAAATAATTTTTTATCAAGATATTCCTGTCCCGATCTCTCCACATCTAACACCTTTGTGTGTTTTTGACATACAAAACAGCTGCAGTTTGTAGTATAGTTCTAGGGGTTCTCAAAACACAGCTGTAGGTATGTTATGCGAGAAGTGAAACAATACGTGCAGTCCATGTTTTCAGAAATCAGTTGGTGTAGGGAGTGGATGGCTGGGGGTGGGGGTGGGGGAGAGTCCAGGGAGGGGGGCAACGTATGATAAATTATCGGTGAATGAGAAGTAGTTTATAGGTCCGAACAACTGCCAAGATGAGAAACATAGAAGTAGATATCCTCGGTGTAGCAAAGCAGCTTAAATCACTTAATAAAGACAATGCCTCCGGTCCAGATTGAATACCGGTGAGGTTCCTCTCACAGTATGCTGATAAACTAGCTCCTTATTTATCAATTATATACAACCACTCCCTCACAGAAAGATACGTACCTAATGACTGGAAAATTGCTCAAGTCACACCAATACCCAAAAAGGGATGTAGGAGTAATCCGCTGAAATACAGGCCTATATCACTAACGTCGATTTGCAGTAGGCTTTTAGAACATATACTGTATTCGAACATTATGAAGTACCTCGAAGAAAACGAATTATTGATATATAGTCAGCAAGGATTCAGAAAATGTCTTTCTTGTGAGGCACAACTAGCTCTTTATACTCATGATGTAATAGGCGCTATCGACAGGGGATGTCACATTGATTCCATATTTTTAGATTTCCAGAAGGCTTTCGACACAGTTCCTCACAAGCGTCTTCTAATCAGACTGCGTGCCTACAGAGCATCGCCTCAGTTGTGCGACTTGATTCGTGACTTCCTGTCAGAAAGGCCTCAGTTCGTAGTAATAGACGGAAAGTCATCGAGTAAAACAGAAGTAATATCCGGCGTTCCCAAAGGAAGTGTTATACGCCCTCTGTTGTTCCTGATCTATATTAACGACATAGGAGACAATCTGAGTAGCCGTCTTAGATTGTTTGCAGATGATGCTGTCCTTTACAGTCTTGTAAAGTCATCAGATGATCAAAACGACTTGCAAAATAATTTAGTTATCTGTATGGTGCGAAAAGTGGCAATTGACCCTGAATAAAGAAAAGTGCGAACTTAAACCAGCTAAATTTCGGTTACATGGTAAGTCACACAAACCTGAGGGCTGTAAATTCAACTAAATACTTAGGGATTACAATTACAAATAACCTAAATTGGAACGATCACATAGATAATATTGTGGGTAGAGCAGACCAAAGACTGCGATTCATTAGCAGAACACTTAGAAGGTGCAACAGGTCTACCAAAGAGACTGCTTACACTACGCTTGTCCGCCCTATTCTGGAGTACTGCTGTGCGGTGTGGGATCCGTATCAGGTGGGACTGACGGATGCCATCGAAAACGTAGAAAGAAGGGCAGCTCGTTTTGTATTTTAGCGAAATCGGGGAGATAGTGTCACAGACATGATACGTGAATCGGAGTGGCAATCATTAAAACAAAGACGTTTTTCGTTGCAACGGGATCTTCTCATGAAATTTCAATCACCAGTTTTCTCCTCCGATTGCGAAAAAATTCTGTTGACACCCACCTACATAGGGAGAAATGATCATCACGATAAAATAAGAGAAATCAGGGCTCGAACGGTAAAATTTCAGTGCTCGTTTTTCCCTCGTGCCGTTCGAGAGTGGAACGGTAGAGAGACAGCATGAAGGTGGTTCATTGAACCCTCTGCCAGGCACTTTATTGTGAATAGCAGAGTAGTCACGTAGACGTTGACGGTCTCATGACAAATGGCTCTGTATACACTTGTTACCAACAAATATACTGTACATGTTGTGGCTTTCGTAAAATTAAAACTTAACTGATACATCAGTCTGTAAAGAGTTCTCTTCGTAGGGAAACCATGACTGCACATGTGATACGATGCTGATGATGTTTCGTTTGTCGGGTGCTCAACTGCACGTTCATCGGCGCCCTTACAAAGTCCCAATCTTCCCACACTCCAATGTTTTACGTAGTCCTGCAGACACTATCACGAATGATGATGATGATGATGAAATGATGAGGACAACACAAACACCCAGTCCCCGGGCGAGAAGATCTCCAACATGGCTGGTAATCGAACCCGCGACTCTATGATCCTCAGGCAGTAGCATCGCCACCAGACTTCGGGCTGCGGACGTGGATATTATACAATACGATACGATACGATTTTGATGCCTCTGTGTTATTCAGAAGTACGATGAAATGCTCCTTCGAAAATGCATTCGCGTCCTAAGAAACAAGCCTCAGCGACTAAACCCCTATGAAATGCATGACATGTATTCGCAGTAGAGAGTATGGGCAACCAGCAGCTTTGTAATGCAGTGACGACAACGAAAATCTGTGCCGCATCGGCGCTAGAAACCGATCGCTTTACCATTAGGCTACGCGAGCGCGCTTCACGGACAGATCCAAACTTCCACATGGTGTCAACAAGGTGCAATGGATGTACGAGAGCAGGTAGCGGGCACATGTTTGCCAACATGTGAAAGTAATGGGGGAAGCGTGCTCTGATAGGCCATGTTAGGCGATCTACTCGCGACACTAGGGAAATCCGGATTAGAGTCAGGGTCCGGCAGCAAATCTTCATTATTGCACTCCATTATACACTGATGGTTGCGCATATTCGTAACTGCGAATACATGTCTTGAAACTGTACATCTACATCCTCACAAACTAAAGAAAATCGCAACAGTTTTTGACCCAATAATATTGTATTCTTTTGTATTCTGTGGTGTCTATGGAACAAAAGTTCCATGCCCACCTTTGTAAAACACGAACATAGGATCCTGACACCCATTCATATTTCTCGTGTAAGACGAGCATAAAGATGTTGCTGCCGAGATCCTAAGTTCCCTATTTTATAAAGTATGTCACAGAACTTTTATTCCACAGACAATATAGTGGGGGAAGACAACATTAGTTCTTTTACACTTTATTGTATGCCAGTATATGAAATTATATTATCCCGCAACCGGTCGCAAACTATAAAGTGTTATTCGTTCGACAATTGTTGCGGTTTACTTCATTTTATGAAAACGTATGACTGTTACATGGCCAGCATGCGAGTTCGATGTGTACGTCCTTGTCTTCAGGTGAAAGAATGTGAATCAAATTGAGGGTCAAAATATCAGCTGGGCTTTATCATCCCACTGCTCTAACAAGCGTAGTATGTAGCGTGTTAAAAACTGTGTTGCACATTAATAGTGGCCGCGCGGTTTGAGGCACTGTGTCACGGATTGGGCGGCTTCTCTCGCCGGAGGTTAGAGTCCTCCCTCGAACATAAGTCAGTTTAAGTCAGTTTAAGTAGTGTGTAAATCTAGGGACAGAAGACCTCAGCAGTTTCGTCCCTTAGGAATTCACACACATTCGAACATTTGAACACAATTGTATGTCAGGCCAAGTAACTTTTTATAAATGCTGCACCACACTTGAAAGATACAAGAATCTATTTTTCAGCGTTACGAACTCTCTGTAAATAAAATACGGAACGCTCTACCAATCTCTCAGTTACTCGACGGTGGGAATGCACTCCTTGATCACGGATCCGTCCGCTAACCACAGTACGTACATCATCATCGTTTCAAAATCTCTTTTTCATGCTCTTTCAGTTTGCATAAAAATGGAAGACCTGGACTTGCCGATAGCACCACCCATGATTGAGCTGCCGCGGTGATCCTGTTAGTACCATTTCGCTACAGCTGGACATGATATTGCATTTTGTCCATACACCCCCAAAAGTTTGTGGCGTATCTTTGTCCAATGTAGACGTTTAGCTCACAAGACTCGCTTCGACTCCCGTACTTCACCTTTGGAGTACGTTTGCAATCGCCGCGCACTTCCAATCGCATAGTGTGATGCACCTGTCATCCGTACAGCAGCAG
This sequence comes from Schistocerca piceifrons, assembly GCF_021461385.2. Classification (NCBI taxonomy): domain Eukaryota; kingdom Metazoa; phylum Arthropoda; class Insecta; order Orthoptera; family Acrididae; genus Schistocerca; species Schistocerca piceifrons. The sequence continues at coordinate 408,995,077 of NC_060139.1, forward strand.
AGCTGGCTGCAGCACATTCGTAACGTGAACTCTCTTCTGATAATGTGCCGTTGACGTTACACAATGGTCTTCGCATGGGACAATGTGTGTAACTTATGTTCACAAGTCCCAACGTATCACTTGCTGGAACCTGCTGAGGCCTGGAGCACATGAAGACCAGTAGTCAGCAGTCACGTCGATCTCGACAGCAGCTTTCCGTACCACTTCTCTCCCATCATATCCCAGAGAAGTTCGAGCGAATTTTTCCCACAACGTACAAGCGGTCCAGTGAAGATGTACTTGCTTCCTAAATTAAATATCTTGGAAATCAGTATCGATAGACGAGTGCAAAATACCATGTATTTATGTGAAGGCTACAAGAATTTTATGCAGACGTTGTACAGAATGTTCGAAATATGGGAGGCGTTCAATAAGTAATGTTATACTTTTTTTTCATGGAATCAGGTTGGTTTTGTTCAGGGTTCCAATACAGTGTACTGTTTCCAACTCTTTTGACCACACTCTATTTTTTAACAATCTTCTTTCACATTAATTGCGACGACCAGGCACGACATTAATGGGATGGCCTGTACGCCCACGTGGTGGCACACTGTTCGATCGCATTCGCAAGGGCGGCAGTTTAAATGCGCGTCCGACCATTCTGATTATGGGTTTCTGTGATTTCCCTAAATCGTTTCAGGTAAATGCCAGAAAGGTTCCTCCGAAAGGGCACAGCCGTCTTCCTTCTCCATCCTTTCCTAATCTAAGCTTGTGCTTTATCTCTAATGTCGAAGGGACGTTAAACACTAATATCTTCCTCCTCCGCTCTTCATCGTTACTGCATCAATAACCTTCCTTCCCGTTGTTTGATTCTTCATTGGGCCAGATGTAAGTCGCTAGGAGCGAGATACAGGTTGTATGGTTCATGAAAAGTTAAAAAATGCGTGTGAAATCTTATGGGACTTTACTGCTAAGGTCATCAGTCCCTAAGCTTACCCACTACTTAACCTAAATTATCCTAAGGACAAACACACACACCCATGCCCGAGGGAGGACTCGAACCTCCGCCGGGACCAGCCGCACAGTCCATGACTGCAGCGCCTCAGACCGCGCGGCTAATCGCGCGCGGCAGGACGATTAGTACCGTGAGCTCCCCTCGGGCATGCCACCTACGTGAGGCTTTGAGTTAGAAGGAGAAGCTTGTTTGCATTGCTGTGGTCCCAAACACGCTGAAGTAGATTCCTCAGCGACACGAAAGTTGATCGCTGCACCGTGATGGAGGGCATCAAACCGAATAACCCCTTCAGAGTCCCAGAAGACCGACGCTATGACTTTACCGGCTGAGGGGGTAGCTTTGAACCTCTACCTCGGAGGAAAGGTGGTGGGACGCTACTCCATAGATTCCCGTTTTGTTTACGGTTCAACGTGTTGAACCTATGTTTCGTGAAGTAGCACACAGATACTCCATCGTTGCTCTATTTGGTGTTCAGTTGGGAGGCGAGGCACACAACATCCCGGTATTTTACTGAAGCGATCATGGAAACCACGGAAAACCTAAATCAGGATAGCCGGACGCGGACTCTTTGATTGGTTGGTTGATTCGGGAAGGTGACCAGAGAGTGAGGCCATCGGATTACGGAAGGATGGGAAGGAAGTCCGCCGTGCGCTTTCAAAGGAACCATCCCGGCACTTGCCTGAAGCGATTAGGGGAACCACGGATAATCTAAATCGGGAGAGCTGGACGCAGGTTTGAACCGCCGTCCTCCCGAATGCGAGTTCAGTGTGCGAGTCCAGTGTCGCTCGGTCCCCCAACTGATGGACGAGCGTGTCAGCACTGCCAACAGAGACGTGTAGTCGTACAGCGAGCGATCTGCTATCCGTCGATCACCTCGGGTGAGAGTATCCGCACGATTAAACACTGGGAGAATCGAAGCTGTGTGCAGCCGGCCGGCACGAGAGGGATGGGACGGATCTGGATGACATTTTTGTGATGATGACAGGCGGCTCGTCCGACGAGCCACCGTTTGTTCACTACTACGTCTCCGTAGACATTCTGCAAGCGCCTATGAATATTTGTGTTGGACTGGTTCTCCACTAAAAGAAACTCAATGACAGATATCTGGCTGAAAAGCACCACCGTCACAGACGCCATTCTGAAGGCTTATGTATAGCGACACAACCTGTTTGAACTTCATAGAGCTATAGAGGCTATAGCGGGAGTATCTCAGAACGTCCCACAACAAATTCTGTATTTTTCAAACGAAATTGTCAGAGAAAAAAATGTCCCCCGTAGATCGAAAAGCTGCTAAAGGTGAACCTGTAATCGCCCATAAACGGCGTGCCGCACCTCTGAGCGGCCAGTAATGTGTATTCAGGTTAGCGTACTCAAGGAAGAGCTTGAAATTATGTACTCCATTGAATAATGGATTTTTCTGGTGCGACAATGCCACAGGGTAGAACGTTGTCCAACCGCAACAAGGCGCAGTTTTCAAACAAGGTGTAATGTTTCAAAAGGACGATACGAAAATCATTCGTCAGTCCTTCGCCAAATTCCAACGGACAGGCATCCTGGCTGATGATCTAGTGGGGGTATGTCGGTCCTAGGCAAACTGTAGCTACTCCTAAAAATGTCAGTATGGTTCCTGGAATTAGCAAAATCCAAGGAAGTCCGTCCGAAGTACTGCAGCACGGAATGTTTTGAAGTGCTCCAGTATAAAGAAAATAATGAGACAGAGACTACACAGATATCCATTCAAAATCCATGGGTGCCAGGCCATACCTGTACAAGCTATGTGAAAGAGTGCTGGCTTTGAGATCCAGATTCTCACCATCATTGATATTGAAGGATATGGTGCTCGCTGCATCTGGTTCAGAGATGAAGCACACTTCTGCCAAAACGGAGTCGTGAACTATGGTGACGATTTTGTGGTTCAGAAAGTCCTCTTGTGTGTGAAACGAAATCACTGTATTCTGCCGAAGCTACTGGTTGGGCTTCAGTATGCAGCAGAGGCATTTTAGCCCATTTTTCATGTGAGTGAAATGTTACATTCCAATTTTGGAATAATATATCGCCACACAGCGAAGTTAAACCAGCATATGAGTGGTTAATGCAATATAGGGCCAGACTAAATCGCACCAAACAGGTGTTCCACTTTCTTGATGAATACTTCAAGAATAGAGTGACTGCATTGATTTACTAGAAATTTATTGGCGCAGGTATGGATTGCCCTCGATATTTGCCCGATGTGACTGCTTGAGACTACCTATTGTGGGGCACATGGAAAGACGCTATCAACAGAAATCATCCCACCATGCTCCATGAGCTTCAATCGGAAATCTCTGTTGCTTCACCCTTTACCACTGACACAGTACAGGGTGTGGTGGCAAATTTCACTGTTCGTTTGAGAAATGACGGTGTGAACTAGCCTGATCTACATCAACTGTACCAACTGAGAGACTGATCACTCCCTAAAAGCCATATGCCTAATGAAGTTACGGAAATTAAACTACCGCAGTGCCCCTAGCATTTAATTCCAAATACTGACATTGCCTCAGTTATTACATTGATTAACATTATGAGAGCGCTCTACAGATTACTAAATGAAAAACCTGGCCTCGGAAATTCCAGTTTTATCACACGTTATTGTGTGTGTGCACAGATTGACAGAAAACGCTACACATTTCGTTTTACACACTTCAAGAACATTACAACTGATACATGACGTCAGTTGCAAAAGAAACCTTACAATGCTAAGGTAACAAAAGTCACGGATGCCTCCTGATAAAGTGGCGGACCTCTTTTGGTTCAAATGGTTCTAAGCACTATGGGACTAAATTTCTGAGGTCATCAGTCCCCTAGAACTTAAAACTACTTAAACCTAACTAACCTAAGGACATCGCACACATCCATGCCCGAGGCACGATTCGAACCTGCGACCGTAGCGGTCGCGCGGTTCCAGACTGTAGCGCCTAGAACCGCTCAGCCACCCTGGCCGACGGGACCTCTTTTCGTCCAGCCTAATGCACTCATGGTAGCCGCTCGATCCTGGATTCGAAACCCGCCAGCGCTTAAATTTCGTTTAATAATAAGCATTGGTGGCCGTAGACTTCCGACATAAGAAGTCAACCTCCACTCTACCAACGGCCTTGTCAGAGAGGGCGGAGGATCGGACGCCGGTTCAGGACTCTCTCTTGCCCTTGGGATGGGTACTGCTCCTAAAGGCGGAAGAATCAGCAATAATGAATGGCATTAGGATGCAGAGGGTTACAGATGGCTCAAATGGTTCTAAGCACTATGGAACTTAACATATGAGGTCATCAGTCCCCTAGACTTAGAACTACCTTAACCTAACTAACCTAAGGACATCACACACATCCATGCCCGAGGCAGGATTCGAACCTGCGACCGTAGCAGCCGCGTGGTTCCGGACTGAAGCGCCTAGAACCGCTCGGACACCGCAGCCGGCAGAAGGTCATAGAAACCATTTCATTAAAGACACGTAACATGTATCCACAGGACATGTTGGCTATTATTGAAAGAGTGTCATGATGATATATCCATTGTCAAAAGACACCGGAATAGTCCCCCATTTGTGTCTCTGGAAGAGCACTCCAAGGAGAAGTCAACATGAGAAAAATTTTGAATAAGCAGCTAAAGGATAACGATTTAAGAGTCGAAGTTGGACGTGGTAGGTGTAACACTTATGTCGATTAGAAGTAGGTTTACATTATGTAACTGCGTATCTGCAATTATAAAGTGTGTGTTCTGTGTTATTTAATCTCCTTGATCTGTGGCAAGAGTGCTTAGGGCACTTGTATTCGTAACATGTAAAAGCTGTAGGGAAGTCCCTCCGCAATGGAAGTGGCATGGTGCGATGTAAAAGGTGGTTTTGGTGGTCGAACTGAGAGGCTCCTTTATGTGAACGGCACGCAGTGTGTTGCTAGCCGTAGTACGATATACTTCGACGGTGCTAAGAGAGGCATTTGGAAGGTGCCTTGTAAATGATCTGCCTGAGATGTGGATCTGGCTATTATTTGGTATTCTCGGCATAAAGGAATGGCTCTAATACGCTGATAATCCGACACCAAGAAGAGATTTTACAGAGCATGCGAACGTCAAGAGCCGTGAGTACAGTTAGCCGCCATGTCGCTTGCCACCAATCCTCGCCATTGCTTCACAGACTTCCAACATTCACTAATGTATATGGGAATGGACCACTTAATTTGTGTGTTGTTTCAATAATACTCTAAAAACATAAATTCGTGTCCGGAACCATATTTTCTATCCTGATCACTAACCTACGCAGGGTCTTCACCTAAGTGCTACTAAAACCGAGTATCCTGATTTAAATAAACAACTCTTGCATTCAAATGTTTAAAAGTGATTTTTTTCCTAATGTAAAAGGGGTAGTAAAAGTTAAAGTTAAAACCACAAAAGTGAAGTTTGTTATGCTTTTGCTAAAGTATCCTTAGTTTATTACAAAATATAGTTTTGTAGGATTATAGTGCAAGATTGTGTAAATATTATTGTGTATAATATCTCCTTCACGGGTGATAAAAAGACAAATAAGTTACACTCATTTTCAAAAATAGTGTGGGTTTCATTCCTATCATGAATGGTTACTTTTTTGACGTTAATTGAGCCCAGTGATGTATTTTATAGTTTTGCAAAGTAAATTATGAACTACTCAAAGTGAAGTATATTAGTCTTCTGTACTGTAATAAAGAAAGAGCGTTGACTAGTGAAACTATACTAGTTTATGGGTCCCCATAATACACTCCTGGAAATTGAAATAAGAACACCTTGAATTCATTGTCCCAGGAAGGGGAAACTTTATTGACACATTCCTGGGGTCAGATACATCACATGATCACACTGACAGAACCACAGGCACATAGACACAGGCAACAGAGCATGCACAATGTCGGTACTAGTACAGTGTATATCCACCTTTCGCAGTAATGCAGGCTGCTATTCTCCCATGGAGACGATCGTAGAGATGCTGGATGTAGTCCTGTGGAACGGCTTGCCATGCCATTTCCACCTGGCGCCTCAGTTGGACCAGCGTTCGTGCTGGACGTGCAGACCGCGTGAGACGACGCTTCATCCAGTCCCAAACATGCTCAATGGGGGACAGATCCGGAGATCTTGCTGGCCAGGGTAGTTGACTTACACCTTCTAGAGCACGTTGGGTGGCACGGGATACATGCGGACGTGCATTGTCCTGTTGGAACAGCAAGTTCCCTTGCCGGTCTAGGAATGGTAGAACGATGGGTTCGATGACGGTTTGGATGTACCGTGCACTATTCAGTGTCCCCTCGACGATCACCAGTGGTGTACGGCCAGTGTAGGAGATCGCTCCCCACACCATGATGCCGGGTGTTGGCCCTGTGTGCCTCGGTCGTATGCAGTCCTGATTGTGGCGCTCACCTGCACGGCGCCAAACACGCATACGACCATCATTGGCACCAAGGCAGAAGCGACTCTCATCGCTGAAGACGACACGTCTCCATTCGTCCCTCCATTTACGCCTGTCGCGACACCACTGGAGGCGGGCTGCACGATGTTGGGGCGTGAGCGGAAGACGGCCTAATGGTGTGCGGGACCGTAGCCCAGCTTCATGGAGACGGTTGTGAATGGTCCTCGCCGATACCCCAGGAGCAACAGTGTCCCTAATTTGCTGGGAAGTGGCAGTGCGGTCCCCTACGGCACTGCGTAGGATCCTACGGTCCTGGCGTGCATCCGTGCGTCGCTGCGGTCCGGTCCCAGGTCGACGGGCACGTGCACCTTCCGCCGACCACTGGCGACAACATCGATGTACTGTGGAGACCTCACGCCCCACGTGTTGAGCAATTCGGCGGTACGTCCACCCGGCCTCCCGCATGCCCACTATACGCCCTCGCTCAAAGTCCGTCAACTGCACATACGGTTCACGTCCACGCTGTCGCGGCATGCTACCACTGTTAAAGACTGCGATGGAGCTCCGTATGCCACGGCAAACTGGCTGACACTGACGGCGGCGGTGCACAAATGCTGCGCAGCTAGCGCCATTCGACGGCCAACACCGTGGTTCCTGCTGTGTCCGCTGTGCCGTGCGTGTGGTCATTGCTTGTACAGCCCTCTCGCAGTGTCCGGAGCAAGTATGGTGGGTCTGACACACCGGTGTCAATGTGTTCTTTTTTCCATTTCCAGGAGTGTATTATCAAAAAAATTACTGTTGCTAAGGAAAACTGATACATGTAGAGGAGCTTAAACCATGTATTTATGATATTATTCATGTTTTTTTTATGTCATTTAAGATAAAAGCCCCTCATGTCCAAATTTAGTTCTGCGCTTCATGCAGTAACATTTCAGTAGTTGATTACGCAATGCTCCTGAGTGTAACTGTCATTAGTAACAGCTTGGTGCAAATTTACTTCCTATAATTTACTGGTGTGTGCGTCATTGGTAACTGCTGCTACAGTGTGCACTTTGTCACTTCGTATCCTGTTTGCTATTCAGAGGGAAATCTCTACGAAAGTAACTTCAATAACCAATAGCCAATTTTCTCAAATTTCAAAATTAATGTGTCTAATTGCGGTGGCGACCATCCATTTTTTCATTCATTTATGATTTTACCTCTTTCAATAACTCTCAAGGTTAAAGTTCGTTTGGTTTTTCTGTTAATTTTACCAGATTTAAAATTATCGTCCAATACCTTGGTCCACTAGACGTACGAGCTGTCAAACTTTTAAACACTCACACAGGGTAACATTAGCCTGTTTCACGGCAAGTTAGTGTTATATGTGTCTTTCCCGTGACAGAACTAAATGTTCCGTTGTTAGGAGAGAATGTGAAATACGTTAGTGTTATACAGGGAAGATAGAAAATGTGAAAATGACATGCAAAGGCTCAATCTAGATATACATATATCAAAAAAGTTTTGCATCACCTTGGTTCCGAGAGCTCAGGAACCTGTACAGAAAATTGGAGTACAGACCAACATAAACCATATGCGCCTTTTTTATTGCTCATGAAAACCACACATTGCACGCTGTACCACCATATAGCAAGGGCTGTGGAGGTGGTGGACCAGATTGCTGTACACACAGGTACCTCTAATACACAGTATCACGTCCTCTTGCATTGATGTATGCCTGCATTCGTCATGGCATACTATCCACAAGTTCATCAAGGCATTGTTGGTCCAGATTGTCCCACTCCTCAACGGCGATTCGGCGTAGATTCCTCAGAGTGGTTGGTGAGTCACGTCGTTCATAAACAGCCCTTTTCAATCTATCCCAGGCATGTTCGATAGGGTTCATATGTGGAGAACATCCTGGCGACTCAAGTCGAGCGACGTCGTTATCCTGAATGACGTCATTCACAAGATGTGCACGATGGGGGCGCACATTGTTGTGCATGAAGACAAATGCGTCGCCAATATGCTGCCGATATGGTCGCACTATCGGTCGGAGGATGGCATTCACGTATCATACAGCCGTTACGGTGCCTTCCATGACCACCACGGCGTACATCAGCCCCACATAATGCCACCCCAAAACAGCAGGTAACCTTCCCCTTGCTGCACTCGCTGGACAGTGTGTCTAAGGCGTACAGCCCGACCGTGTTGCCTACAAACACGTTTCCGGCGATTGTCTGGTGTAAGCCATATGCGACACTCATCGGTGATGAGAACGTGATGCAAATCCTGAGCGGTCCATTCGCCATGTTGTTGGGCCCATCTGTACTGGGCTGGGTGGTGGCATTTTTGCAAAGATGGACGTCGGGAGCGAATAGCGCATCATGCAGTCTACTTCGCACAGTTTGAGTCGTAACACGGCGTCCTGTGGCTGCACAAAAAGCATTATTTAACATGGTGTCGTTGCTGTCAGGGTTCCACCGTGCCATAATCCGTAGGTAGCGGTCATCCACTGCAGTAGTAGCCCTTCGACGGCTTGAGCGAGACATGTCATCGACGGTTCCTGTCCCTCTGAATCTCCTCCATATCCGAACAACATCGCTTTGGTTCACACCGAGACGCCTGGACACTTCCCTTGGTGAGAGCCTTTCCTGGCACAAAGTAACACTGCGGACGCGATCTAATCGCGGTATTGATCGGTTAGGCATGGTTGCGATACAGATAATACGAGCCGTGTACCTCCTTCCTGTTGAAATGACTGGATCTGATCGGCTGTCGGACTCCTCTGTCTAATGAGCGCTGTTCATTCATCGTTGTTTAATCTTTGGGATGGTTTAGTGACACTTCTGAATAGTCAAAAGGACTGTGTATTTGATACAATATCCACAGTCAACGTCTATCTTCAGGAATTCTGAGATCCGGGGTGATGCAAAACGTTTTTTTATGTGTGTAGTAGAGATGAAATGGAAAGAAAACAACGATTTCTAATCAGGTATCTATAAGGTAATATCTACAGCAGCAGAAAATGGTATAGCAGGAGTAGGATTCGTTATGAATTGGAAGGTAGGACAGAAACTGTATTACTGTGAACAGTTCAGTGATAGGATGGTTTTAGCAGATTCGACAGCAAACCAACACCATAAAGATAGTTCAGGTGTACACACTGACGTAGCAAGTAGCAGTAGAGAGATAGAGAAAGTATATGAAGATATACAAAGGGTAATATAGTATGTAAAGAGAGATAGAAATCTCATAGGCATGAAGAACTGAAATGCAGCTGTACGGGAGGGAGTAGATTATAAGGTTACTGGAGAATATGGGCTTGGGACAAGAAATAAGAGAGGAGAAAGACTAACTGAGTTATGCAATACATTTCAGCTGGTAGTAGTGAATGCTCTGTTCAAGAAGCTCAAGAGCAGCAGGTATACTTGGAAAAGGCCGAGTGATACGGGAAGATTTCACTTAGATTACATCATGGTCTGGCAAAGATTCTGAAATTAGGTACTGGATTGTAAGGCGTAGTCGGGAGCAGATAAGGACTCAGGTCACAATGTGGTAGAGATGAAGATTAGGGTGAAGTTACGAAATTAGTCGGGAGTAATCAATACACAAAGAAGTGGAATGCGGAAGTGGTAAGCAATGACGAGATATGCTTGAAGTTCTCTAAGGCTATAGATGCAGCAATAACGAATAGCTCAGCAGGCACTACGGTCGAAGAGGAATGGACATTCTAAAATGGGCAATCACAGAAGTTGGAAAAAGAAAAACATCGGTACTATGAAGGTAACAATGAAGAACCGTGGGTAACAGAAAAAATACTCCATTTGATGGACGAAAGAAGGAAATACAAAAATGTTCAGGGAATTACAGAAATACAAGTCGCTTACGAATGAAATAAGCTAAGACGAAAGTGCTGCAGGAAAAATGTTAAGTAATCCAAAAAGAAATGATTTTCAGAAGGACTGACTCAGCGTGTAGGTAAGTCAAAATAACCTTCGGTGAAATTAAAAGCAAGAGTGGTAACATTAACAGTGCAACGGGAATTACTCTCTTAAATACAGAGGAGAGAGCGTATAGGTGGAAAAAAGCACTGAAGGCTTCTTTTTTGGGGGGAGGGGAGGAACAATTGTCAGGTGTGATAGAGTTAACAGGAATCGATTTATAAGAGATACTGGATACTCTATTAGAATCAGGAATTAAGAGAGCTTTCGAGAATTTAATATTAAATATCTCTGAAGGAGTACATTAATTCCATCAGAATTTCTAAAATCATTGGGAGAAGTGGCAACAAAACAATTATTCACGTTGGTGTGTTGGATGTATTAGTCTGGTGACATACCGTCTGACTTTCGGAGAAATATCATCCACACCATTCCGAAAACTGCAAGAGCTGTCGAGTGCGATAATAGTCGCAGAATCATCTCAACAGCTCATGCATCCAAGTTGCTGACAAGAATAATGTACAGAAGAGTGGAAAAGAAAATTGAGAATGAGTTAGGAGACGACCAGTTTCGCTGTACAAAAGGTAAAGACCAGAGAAGCAATTCTGACTTTGCGGATGATAATGGATTCGAAACCAAAGAAAATGATGACACGTTCATAGGATTTGTCGGCCTGAACGAAGCGTTCGACAGTGTAAAATAAATGGGGGGGGGGGGGGTAAGCTATAGGGAGAGACGGCTAAAGTAGAGTGGACGACCAAGAACGAAGAGCTAAGAAGAGTGTAAGACAGGGGATGTAGTCTTTTGCCGCTACTGTTCAGTTTGCACATCGAAGAAGCAATGATGGAAATAAAAGAAAGGTTCAGGAATGGAATTCAAATTCCCGGTGAAAGGATATCAATGATACGATTCACTGACACATTGCAATCTTGAATGGAAATGAAGAAAAATTACATCATCTTCTGAATGTAATAAACAGTCTAATGAGAGCAGGAAATTGGATTAAGAGTTAATAGAAGAAAGACGAAAGTAATGATTGGTTCAAATGGCTCTGAGCACTATGGGACTTAACATCTGAGGTCTTCAGTCCCCTAGAACTTAGAACTACTTAACCCTAACTAACCTAAGGACATCATACACATACATGCCCGAGGCAGGATTCGAACCTGGGACCGTAGCAGTCCCGCGGTTCCGGACTGCAGCGCCTAGAACCGCACGTCCACCACGGCCGGCCGGAAGTAATGAGAACAGCTATAATCTTAACATCAGGGTTGATGGTCACATAGTAGAGTGTGCTGAGGAATTCTGCTACCTAAGCAGCAAGATAACTAGTGACGGACAGAGGAAGTAGGACATCAAAATCAGACTAGGACTGGCAAAATGGCATTCCTGGCCCAGAGAAATCTAGTAATATCAAACATGGGCCTTAATTTGAGCAAGAAATTTCTGAGAATGTACGTTTGGAGCACCGCACTGAATGGCAGTGAAACGTGGATTGTGGGAAAATCATGGCAGAAGAGAATCGAAGCATTTGAGATGTGGCGCTACAGACAAATGTGAAAATTTGGTGTACTAATAAGGTAAGGAATGGGGTGGTGCTGGACAGAATCGGAGAGGAAAGAATATGTGGAAAACACTGAGAAGGGGAAGGGGCAGGATGAGAGGACATCTGTTAATACATCAGGGAATGATTTCCATGGAACTAGAGGAAGGTGTAGAGAGAAAAAACTGTAGACGGAGATAGAGATTGGAATACATGCAGCAAATAATTGAGGACGTAAGTTGCATGTGCTACTCGGAGGTGAAGAGGTTGGCACAGGAGTGGAATTCGTGGTGGACTACATCAAACTAGACTAAAAAAAAAGTAAGTGAAAGCCGTCGACCACTGCATTGCCCGTTGTCAGAGGTAATGCCTGAAATGTGGTTTTCTCGGCACACTCTTGACACTGTTGATCTCCCAAATTATTTCCGAAATGGAATGCTCCGCGCGTCTAGCTCAAACTTCCATTCTGCGTTTGTTAGTTCCAGTCGTGCGGCCATAATCACGCCGGACACATTTTTTTGACATGAGTCACCTGAGTCCAAATGCACTGCCCTTTTATAGCTTGTGTAGGCGATACTATTGTCATCTGTACATGTGCATATCGCTATACCATGACTTTTGTCTCCTGATAGTAACGGTCTGGGAAGGATATATACGACAATGATAGACCACTCCTAACAGTTTCATTAAACGAAACTGAGTCACTTGAATACAGTGATTGCATTATCGAAAGAAAGAAGGAGAGCTACACGTTCACTACGCCTGTGAATTCAGTCATGGTTAGCTCGCAAAAATTTACTCGACTCTGGCGAAATCCTAACTTTATTGCTATTTAATCCACCGAAGCTGCTGTGCAATCTTATCATAAGTGCGAGCAAACGAGGTAACTGTAGACGTGTAGGTGGAGGTACCAGAGTATCGACTGTCACCAGTTCAGTTGCAGATATTGTCTGCTCCTCTCTCCATCTTTATCTCCAAAGCATCCGCACTCCCTGCTTGTAACCTGAAGTGAGGTCTGCAGTAGAGTGAGCCGGCAGAGGTGGCCAAGCGGTTCTAGGCGCTCCGGTCTGGAACCGCGCGACCTCTACGGTCGCAGGTTCGAAACCTGCCTCGGGCATGGATGTGTGTGATGTCCTTAGGTTAGTTAGGTTTAAGTAGTTCTAAGTTCTAGGGGACTGATGACCTCAGAAGTTAAGTCCCATAGTGCTCAGAGCCATTTTTTTTTAACCCACTGTCGTGACTTCTGCCAGTCGCCTCACCTGGTGGTAAAAATGACACACAGGGTATCTTTTACATTTCCATATTTGCACCCACACACGACGGAAGGTAGTCATGTGCACAAATGGAGTTCGCCTTCTGTGACTTCCGCTGGACGTTCAACAGAGCTTAAAAACAAGCCATAGTTTCGTAGGAGGGCCGAGAGCCGAACGCTGAAAACTAGGTCCCCCTCCGTTAGGAAGGTTCGCTTATCCCCTATCTGATGCAAGCTGGCCTTCTACGCACCGTGACGCCTCATCTCAATGTTTCTGCCATGCCTAATGCTGTGTCCTAAAACTACACGTCCGCTCCAGTTCCCCATGCTCCAGGGGTCGGCTGGAATACTATCCGCGGTGTGCTCTCACCGTCACACCTTATCTGTCTTTCTTAAGCGAAACTTATCCTGTACGGAAGCTCATATTGTTAATCAGAGAAAAAAGATGAAGTTGATCTAACGCTGCAATAACTCAGATTACTCTCTTATTGTTAGATGAAGTATGAACTTGGGTTTAGGAAAGGTAAAGGCACCAGAGAGGCAGTTCGTAGTTTATTGCTACTAATGGAAGCAAGACTTAAGAAAAATCATGACTAGTTCATAGGATTTATTGACCTGCAAAAGCGTTCGATAGAGTCAAATGGTGCTAGATAGTCGAAATTGTAAAAACCTGGAAATAAGCTGTAGGGAAAGACGCGTAAGAAACAATATGGATAAGAGTTAAGAGAGAAGAATAAGAGTGGATGACCAATAACGAAGTTCTCAGCTTAAAAGTGTGTAAGGCAGGGTTGGAGCCTTTTGTTCCTACTGTTCGCTCTATACATCGAAAAAGCAATGACGGAAATAAAAGAACGGTTCAAGAGTGGAATTAAAATTTAAGGGGAAAGGATATCAATGATAAGAGTCGCTGATCACTTTGCTATCCTCAGTGGAAGAAGAATTACAAGATCTGTTGAACGGAATGAACAGTCTCCTGAGTACAGAATATCGATTGAGAGTAAATCGAAGAAAGTCGAAAGTAATGAGAAGTAGCATAAATGAGAACAGTGAGAAACTAAAATTCAGGATTGATGGTCACAAAGTAGAAGAAACTAAGGAATTCTGCTTCCTAGGCAGTCAAACAACCCGTGACGGACGGAACAAGGAGGACATCAAAAACAGACTAGCACTGGCAAAAAGGCATTCTTGACTAAGACAATTCTACTAACATGAAATATAGGCCTTATTTTGAGGAAGAAATTTCTGAGAATTTACGTTCAGAGCAAGGCATTAATGGTAGTGAAACATGGACTGTAGGAAAAGCAGAACAGAAGAGGATAGAAGCTTTTGAGATATGGTGCCACAGACGAATATTGAAAATTAGGAGAACCAATCAGTTTAGGAATGAGGAGGTTCTACCCAGAATCAAGAGGAAACCAATATTTGGAAAATATGGCAGACGCTGGCAAGAAGAACGGACAGGATGGTAGGACAATTGTTAAGTCCCCATCAGGCAATAACTTCCGTGGTACTAAACGGATCTATAGAGGGTAATACCCGAAGAGGGAAACAGAGACTGGAATATATATAGCAAATAATTGAGGACATAGGTAGTAAATGCTGTTCTGATATGAGGTGGTTGGCACAGGAAGGGAATTCGTGGCGGGCCTTAACAAACCACTCAGAAGAATAACAACTCAAAAAAAAAGAACATAAAACCACAAACAGAACCACAGAATGAAGTCAAACACAAGGGAAAGAGTAGAGAGGAGCAAGCAGTCTCTTTGCCTTCCCCGCACAGTTCAGTCATTATATCTGAGATTTATGCGTAATGTAAAGGAGCTACGAAGATAGAACAGATAAACAGACATCGAAAATCGAACGTGGGAGTTCCGGATTGACAAGTTCAAGAATGGCATTTACTTATTGAAAATTCTGTATAGTATTGATGGCAAACAAATATGTAATTTGTTGATTACCTTTTTCAGACCATTAATAACCATCTTCAGGTCATACGTGTTACATAATCGGCATCTACGTACAGTACTGGTCATAACATCATCGTTACTAGGTGCAACTCTGAATTGTGATGTACACATCGTAACAGTCGTGCTATGGACAACAATGGTAGATACTGATTCTTCAGTAATAAATGATCTCACTGTTGTTGTTAATCAACAAATTAATCAATTTTAACAAAAATTACATATCGCTGTATCTCCTTTACCCGAAGATGTCAGGCCTCAGAAATGAATGCTACGTTAAAAGATTTTTATCAGTTCTCAGTAACATGCTATTCCCTAAATGTTAGCCTACTCTGGTGCTTCTGCTTCAGTTATTATTTGATTGAAACAGCTAGCAATTTGATTTGTACTTCCGATTGGAGTTTGGGCCTTAACAAATAGTTCACAAAAAGGAAGGAACGAACATTTTGCAGTTTGACGTGCACTCGACACAACGATCATTAGTGACACAAATTCGTTTTACAAAATGGTGAAGATGCCCTTTTCCAAAGATTCATCCGGGCATTCACCGAGCAAAGTCACGGGAAGCATAAGTCTGTATGACCGGACGGAGATCTGAACCGTCGTCCTCCCGAATAAAATTCCAGTGTGCTTATCACTGGACCACTTCTATAAGTTAAAAAAGAAAAAGAAAAAAATAACTGTAGCACATCAAGTTAAGCAATAAGGATCAAAAGTGTCAACATTGCTAGAACCTACGTTAACATGGGCTAATGTTTCTCCATATTCCCAATTCATTATTTCCAGTTTTATACAACATAATAATGAAGTAATCAAAACATACAATTATTTACGTTTCCCTGTTCCCTAATGTGAGGCCAACCTGTCTCGATTTTCGATTGTGTTTCACCGGCGTGCTGATGAAAAGCCCTGACGAAAATTGAACACTGGTCGCTGCGTAATGAAAAGAGGGCGCGGATTTTCGACAGTCACGCCGGCACTGCCAACGGAGACGCGCCGCTAATGGAGTTTTAAAACAAAAAACGTACGCCATACGCGCGGCGCCATAATACGGCGGGCCTCCCGCGCGCCACCTAGCGTGACGGCTGCGTAATTACGGTCGTGGGATTGGAGGCCGAGCCGGCGCTGCTATCTTAATGAAGCGGGCAACGCGCATGCGCTAATCTGGCGCCGCCGACACGCTGCCTCTCGGCTATTCTTCTCTCTTTTCAACCTGACGTCTTTCACGCAGTGCCTCCACGTCCCTGCGATGTAATCAAGGGCAAGATTGGACGCCGTCACCAAATTTTCTGCGTCTCGCCAAAGGTGAAGAGTCGTCACGTTCTGCTGCGAAGTTGGAATAACACGTTGCCAAGGGCATCCGCAGAAATTTATCCAGGTTGCGGCAAGACTCTAAAATTACCATTTTTACTATCAATGAGTTAGTTAATTTTGAGAAGCGCCATGTGACAAGAACTAAATTATACAAGTGACAAAAAAAAGAAAGAAAGTACCGAGGCAGATGAAGGGTACTACTCATTTCAAAAATGTATGAGAATGCCGTAATAATTAATATCTCCGTACTCCAGATTCCAGGACGAGGTCGCAAGTGCACTCCTTAACCTTCCCTGAAGCCCGTTACCTGTAGCAACGAGTGAAATAGCCGGACGTGATCTGGGCTGAGATGATTATGCCCAAACCGGTGAAAGCAGCGCACAATGTCTTGTAATGATGACTGTTCCAAGGCGTTATTGTGATTTTTTATTGTTGGTCCATCATTCCAAGGGAAAATGTCACAAATTGCGCCATGCGACGCATTTTGACTTGCTGTAGCGTCTTCTCCGCAGTAGCGTGAAGAAACGATCTTGATTTGAAACAATCGAAAACCCATTGAAAGTTTTCTGGAAGGAATGTTTTCTGTTCTTTTACTTAGGAGTAACTTTTCAGCTTTATGAGTGTAAGTTTTCTAAGGAGATAAATATTCACTGTAAGTTTTATGCATTTAACTTCCTAACTATATGACGTAAGAGAGTTTTAACTTTTGCATTTCAATGGAACTTTTAGATTTTAACCTTCCTGTGTGCGTAACCATTACTTTTACTCTATATAAAACGTTTCTGTCGTAAGTACCTATGTTCATTATTACGCACACTGTTTGCATTCCTCATGAACGTGTGATTAATCTCAGTATTTTGATCTCTAAGTAAAAAATTTACACAGCATCAGAATGTGAAAGTACACTACTCGCCACAAAAATTGCTACACCACGAAGATGACGTGCTACAGACGCGAAATTTAACAGACAGGAAGAAGATGCTGTGATATGCAAATGATTAGCTTTTCAGAGCATTCACACAAGGATGGCGCCGGTGGCGACACCTACAACGTGCTGACATGAGGAAAGTTTACAAGCGATTTCTCATACACAAGCAGCAGTTGACCGGCGTTGCCTGGTGAAACGTTGTTGTGATGCCTCGTGTAAGGACTTTGACAAGGGTCAGATTGTAACCTATCGCGGTAGCGGTTTATCGTATCGCGACATTGCTGCTCGCGTTGGTCGAGATCAAATGACTGTTAGCAGAATATCGAATCGGTGGTTTCAGTAGGGTAATACGAAACGTCGTGCTGGATCCCAGCGGCCTCGTATCACTAGCAGTCGAGATGACAGGCACCTTATCCGCATGGTTATAACGGATCGTGCAGCCACGTCTCGATCCCTGAGTCAACAGAACTTCAGTTCGAGTCCTAAATACTGTTCTTTTCAAAACTTCTTGATAGTAAGCGGGATGTGGAGACATAAAGTCGACTAATTTTCAAATTGATTGATTTTCAATTTTGTATCCGTTAATCAATTTACAAATGTGAGCAAACATAGCTACATCACTTTTAATTTTTTTGTAGCAAATGGTTATAGTTTGAAAGTAAGCAGTAAGTTTACAAAATTAGCTCATCGACATAAGTTTCATGAAATATTAATTATTTACACAAAATTAGCATTCAGTGTCAAAAAATGGAAAGTGATAAAGAGTGGTGTGTTCCTGTAGTGAGATCATGAATTAACTTCCTTAACGATATGAAGAACGACAATATCGTAATACTCAAACAATGTGAGATACGCAAATTTGTAGACCAAAACTGAAAAATGTTCCGTAAATGCGAGATTTCACTATCTGCAAAATTAGCGCACACGGTAAATCATCTTTTTAACATCTTTCCAATTATAGCATTCCGAAATAAGGCCTCCGCGTCAGTGTAGACGGCCACGTTGGACGACACTAGACAACCAAGACTTTCTGTCGCCCGTAGACTGCCCACTTGGCAACAGAATATACTTTGGATTCCAAAGAACCTCCTCCACCTGTGTATTCAGGAAAAGTTTTAACTGCGGTCAGTATCACATACAAAACTGCCCCGTCTCTTGCAGTAAAACCCGTTCATTATGTATATATACTGAGGACGACCACATTATGTTAGTTTATAATGGAAATAATTCTTCTGCTGGTTAAGAGCATAGTAGGTTTAGTAACTGCAAAGTACAAGATTCAAGAGGAGTTTCCCCCTGTTTGCAACATATTCTGTTGCGTAGATACATTTTCCAAATACACGTACTGGTTATGATCGCATAGCTACAGAAAATGGTAATGAAGTTGAAGTCAGTCTTCAGTCAGTGTAACTTAGTCCTACAACAAGTACACCAACAGTTAAGGCTTATTGACGATAAATATACAAAAGAACGCCAGATATTACAACGGCTTGGCTTCTAACCGAAGGTAAAAACTTTGGCACGGGTGATGAAGCTCGAAGACTGGAATTTTATTGATAAATCCTTTCACCCCTCTCTCTAGAAAAGGCAGTATCGAATTCGATAGCATAAGAACAACGTTCACTAATATCTATGGTGTGATGACCATACCAGGATACAAGTGAATAATTTTCAATCATGTTCCTCATAGGCAAATGAGGAGGAACGTTCAGAATAACGTTGGTGGCAACAGTCTTAGGTTCCCAGTTATGAGTCCAAAAATGACGCTACTGTCTCCTTCCCTATGTTGCTTGTTGCTTGTTGAAAAGCCAAAAATCTGTAATAAACGTAATGTTGTTTCAAGAAATTATTTTAATGCAGATTTTATGTCCAGTGGATTAATACTGGTCAGCTGATCCTACCACTGTAGCTTAAATCCATTAGACTTCTTTCTGTCCTAAAAGAAAGTTCATTCAACACCTGACACCTTGTAACATATTACTTCCGATCTCCTAGCGAATGGCATGTGATAGTGGTGACTGTATTTTAACTCAAGGGGTTGTTTCAGATAGATGAACCGTTGTGCGAGAGACCACTACTGGCTGGGTGTAATCGATTGTCACTGAGTCCAGAGCAGAGGTTTCAGAAAAAGATTCAGGCGAGGTTTTCTCGATTCGAAACCTGCGAAATGGATTCTTCTTCGTAAGGCTAAACACATGTACGTATTTTTCAAAACTGAGTGCCGTTTGTTCTGCAAACTTTTATAAAAGTTTCTGGACATGTATAAATGTTAACGGATTTCCACGAGCTCGGTAGAAAGTTTCCGTCAATATATGAATAACTGCAATGAAAAGTAGTGCATGAAGGGAGCACGAAGCGAAAGAGTCCACTGGCGTAAGAGGGTCAGAAGCAGTAGGAGTGTCAGTAACAGAGGAGACAAGCAATCCACGGATACACGCCCCCAGCCAGCTTACGTTGTGTTGGAGAGGATACTTCGTGCTACATTATCATTTCCACCATCTCCTGTTCGATTCGCGAATGGCGCGCTTGAAGAAGGACTCGTTGTGCGAATCCGTCTGAACTATAATTTCTGAGGCTTTCCCATTAAGGTCATTTCGCGAGACGTATATGGGACTCATCTAAGAAATAAATTTCTCACATTTTCAACAACAAAATTTCCCCAAGTGTCCAACCCTCCTCTTGTAGTGTCACCCACTTGAGCATCCTAACTGTCTCTGTGACGGTGTCACTCTCACCAAAGCTACCCCGGACGAATATCACAATCTTCTATGGATCTTCTGTCTTTTCTATTTATCGTATTTTGCAAGAAGCAGAGACTGATGGACCATACAAGAATTCTACAAAATTCTACTGTAAGCGAATTACCGTGCTACAGGATTTTTCCGGTGAATCTCATCTGAGCCTGATATATGCTTTCCCTAGAGTTGCTTTTACGCGATCATTCAACTTTGCTCCGGACTCGCATTGCAGGATACGTTACTGCTTCCAGTGGCTGATGGACAGTGTAATCCTATAGCAATAAGTCTTTTCCTCTGCCTAATGCATTGCATTTGGTTGACGGTCAACTGCCAGTCCCCGCATCCGTCACTGGTTCTACGTATGTCTCTCAACTATCTGCAACAGTGGTGCTGATCAGCAAAATGATAAATCGTATTGAGAAGCTGCTCTGTCATAAATATGTTACACGACTCAGTAGCAAACCCTTGTGAAGTCTATAGCTTGGGCTCCAGGGTCTTGCAAGACCTTCGTGTAAATTTTGCGACACAATTGGTGGGTGCTACTTTGATTCGAAATCTCTGTGTTAGAATGTATATTTTGTTTCATGTAATGGAATTGGCTCGATTTATTAACGTCGCAATAGCCTCACACGTTATATCACTGAAATTAAGTTCCATGGTACTTGTAGTTATTAACTGGAAACATAGTAGGTGAATATGGATTGGGGCTAAGAAATGAAAGAGGAAGCCGCCTGGTAGAATTTTGCACAGAGCACAACATAATCATAGCTAACACTTGGTTTAAGAATCATGAAAGAAGGTTGTATACATGGAAGAACCCTGGAGATACTAAATAGTATCAGATAGATTATATAATGTTAAGGCAGAGATTTAGGAACCAGGTTTTAAATTGTAAGACATTTCCAGGGGCAGATGTGGACTCTGACCACAATCTATTGGATATGACCTGTAGATTAAAACTGAAGAAACTGCAAAAAGGTGGGATTTTAAGGAGATGGGACCTGGATAAACTGAAAGAACCAGAGGTTGTACAGAGTTTCAGGGAGAGCATAAGAGAACAATTGACAGGAATGGGGGAAAGAAATACAGTAGAAGAAGAATGGGCAGCTTTGAGGGATGAAGTAGCGAAGGCAGCAGAGGATCAAGTAGGTAAAAAGACGAGGGCTAGTAGAAATCCTTGGGTAACAGAAGAAATATTGAATTTAATTGATGAAAGGAGAAAATATAAAAATGCAGTAAATGAAGCAGGCAAAAAGGAAGACAAACGTCTCAAAAATGAGATCGACAAGAAGTGCAAAATGGCTAAGCAGGGATGGCTAGAGGACAAATGTAAGGATGTAGAGGCCTGTCTCACTAGGGGTAAGATAGATACTGCCTACAGGAAAATTAAAGAGACCTTTGGAGATAAGAGAACGACTTGTATGAATATCAAGAGCTCGGATGGAAACCCAGTTCTAAGCAAAGAAGGGAAAGCAGAAAGGTGGAAGGAGTAAATACAGGGTCTATACAAGGGCGATGTACTTGAGGACAGTATTATGGAAATGGAAGAGGATGTAGATGAAGATGAAATGGGAGATATGATACTGCGTGAAGAGTTTGACAGAGCACTGAAAGACCTGAGTCGAAACAAGGCCCCCGGAGTAGACAACATTCCATTGGAACTACTGACGGCCTTGGGAGAGCCAGTCCTGACAAAACTCTACCATCTGGTGAGCAAGATGTATGAAACAGGCGAAATACCCTCAGACTTCAAGAAGAATGTAATAATTCCAATCCCAAAGAAAGCAGGTGTTGACAGATGTGAAAATTACCGAACTATCAATTTAATAAGTCACAGCTGCAAAATACTAACGCGAATTCTTTACAGACGAATGGAAAAACTAGTCGAAGCCAACCTCGGGGAGGATCAGTTTGGATTCCGTAGAAACACTGGAACACGTGAGGCAATACTGACCTTACGACTTATCTTAGAAGAAAGATTAAGGAAAGGCAAACCTACGTTTCTAGCATTTGTAGAATTAGAGAAAGCTTTTGACAATGTTGACTGGAATACTGTGTTTCAAATTCTGAAGGTGGCAGGGGTAAAATACAGGGAGCGAAAGGCTATTTACAATATGTACAGAAACCAGATGGCAGTTATAAGAGTCGAGGGACATGAAAGGGAAGCTGTGGTTGGGAAGGAAGTAAGACAGGGTTGTAGCCTCTCCCCGATGTTGTCCAATCTGTATATTGAGCAAGCAGTAAAGGAAACAAAAGAAAAATTCGGAGTAGGTATTAAAATTCGTGGAGAAGAAATAAAAACTTTGAGGTTCGCCGATGACATTGTAATTCTGTCAGAGACAGCAAAGGACTTGGAAGAGCAGTTGAATGGAATGGACAGTGTCTTGAAAGGAGGATATAAGATGAACATCAACAAAAGCAAAACGAGGATAATGGAATATAGTCTAATTAAGTCGGGTGATGCTGAGGGAATTAGATTAGGAAATGAGACACTTAAAGTACTAAAGGAGTTTTGCTATTTGGGGAGCAAAATAACTGATAATGGTCGAAGTAGAGAGGATATAAAATGTAGACTGGCAATGGCAAGGAAAGCGTTTCTGAAGAAGAGAAATTTGTTAACATCGAGTATAGATTTAAGTGTCAGGAAGTCATTTCTGAAAGTATTTATATGGAGTGTAGCCATGTATGGAAGTGGAACATGGACGATAACTAGTTTGGACAAGAAGAGAATAGAAGCTTTCGAAATGTGGTGCTACAGAAGAATCCTGAAGATAAGGTGGGTAGATCACGTAACTAATGAGGAGGTATTGAATAGGATTGGGGAGAAGAGAAGTTTGTGGCACAACTTGACCAGAAGAAGGGATCGGTTGGTAGGACATGTTCTGAGGCATCAAGGGATCACCAATTTAGTACTGGAGGGCAGCGTGGAGGGTAAAAATCGTAGAGGGAGACCAAGAGATGAATACAGTAGGCAGATTCAGAAGGATGTAGCTTGCAGTAGGTACTGGGAGATGAAAAAGCTTGCACAGGATAGAGTAGCATGGAGAGCTGCATCAAACCAGTCTCAGGACTGAAGACCACAACAACACAACAACAACATCAACTGCTCTTTGGCCTTCCCTTCAAGAGATCTTAAGATGTAGCAGGCATGTATATGCTACAGTTCTGTGATCAGTTGGTTTATAAGGCCTTCTGTGTTACTGAATATTCTAGGAACATACCTGCAAGGATATTCTCTGGAAAGTGTAGTAGTAGAGGCCCATTCTACTACAGTCCTCTTGCCATTCCAGCCATGAAGTAATACATTTCATGACCGACTGATTGATCGATGTGATCAAGTTCACTGGTCACCGAGATCTTTAATACCTTTAGGTATTATTCCATGATGACGATGGAAACCAAAGACCACAGCCAAAATATAAATGCACGGGTATTGAACAGAGGAGGAATCCTATACATCGGGGAATAGAACTTTAGGAACTAACAAGTTTGCTAAGTGATATGCCTTTTGGTGATCACCAAATCATCGCTCAAAAATCAGAAGACAGTGCACAATGATGAGCCTAACAGCTGCACAAGCTATACAGGAGATACGAACGCTCCGTCGAAAACGGAGCCAGAGTTATCTTGAATTACGAACTGCCAACAAAAGATGTGGCATTCGACTTCTGAGTTGTGAGTAGCCGATGTTAGGTAGTGGGCGTACGGCCGCAGTGTGTCAACGTTACTGTGGCACACATCGCAATGGAGCAGCCTCTCTAAAGGAAATGTTAAAAATTCTACTATGGCAACTTCACTGAAATGCGAAATGCGGAAAGTTTTTTCTGGAAAAAGTGGATCATAACAGTGGAAGCTACTTGGTATTCAATACGAACCCACCACAAAACGAAAAAGTGCAGAAATGTACATGAAAGGTCAACGTTTTCACGATATAATCGACATTTAAAGCAATGTGATGTGCAAGTTCCACACTGTACCAAAGAAGGACTTCTCAAACAGTTTCGAACGACTGCATGAATGTTCCTTGCACTGTACTCATGGGGGAGGAGACCATGTAGAACACCCCCAATATTGAAACCACCATCACAACTTTTCTCTAAACATTGTCGATTCACTCTCTAGACGTTTTGGGATAAAGGGATAGGCTTTTTTGCAGAAAATTTGAAAAGAATTGCACTCAGAGGAAAAAAATTGTGCTATATATAACTGAAAAATTGGAAAAATGTGGTAATGCCTTATGGGACCTAACTGTCATCGGTCCCTAAGCTTATCCACTACTTAATCCAACCAAGACTAACTTACGCTAGGGACAACACACAGGCCGATGCTCGAGGGAGGACTCGGACCTCCAAGAGGGTGGGGGGAGGGGGGGGGGTGGAGACGCGAGAGGAGCGAGGGCCGTGACAAGGCGCCCCAAGATCGCGCGGCTACCCCACGCGGCCAACTGGGACAGTTAGTCGATTCAACAAGCTCCTCTCATACCTGATATATGGTACTGAAACGATTCCATGTGATTCGCTTCATAAAGATATTTTAACATATTTTTCTATTTTACTGGCACCTTTGGTGCGATGGCAACAACCCTCTTGAACAGGAGCGAACTGTTGAGTACACTTTAGGGATTTAAGTTTTTTATGTATATTTATATACTGTGCACATTACACCCCCCCCCCCTCCCCCACTGTCCCCTCACTCTGTGAATTAGAGAATACCTGATCGTATGGGTGGTTTGAATTCGCAACTTTCACCGCTGTCGGAGACTTGTAGCTTGGGGTAGCGGTTTTGCCAACCTGTAGGACGTAGCGATTAGTTCAAAGAGATGAGTAAGCTTTCTGGAGGAATGGTGACGTTAACTTTCGCGGGTGGTCCCTCAGAACACTTCCTCGTTTCTCGTCAAACACTGAGAGCTCGTGTCAGTGTATCCTTGTGAGCACTCGGCCCTGGATTCTTGGTAAGAGCAGATGTGTTCTTATGGCACTCTACAAGCAATTGGATGAAGTATTGGAACTGTGTTTTAAGTTCCCCATAGAGATACTCTAAATTTTTGTTTTCAGCTCTGCGTGTTTCGAAACACGTGTTTTGGGAGTAATCTCTCAAGTAAATTATCATGTGTAGAAATTATACAGTTGTGTTTCCCAAAGAACTGCTATCATGCAAGCCTGTAGCACAATGGGATTTTGTGTTTCTGAATCACTATACAGTGGATTACAGTGTGAACGTATCTTCTCAATTGACAGTTTAACATTCGTAGTTTACATGGAATCTTTTCTATTTATTTTATTCCAGTGATCTGTAATGCCTGATTAACTACTGGCTTTGTTCAGGAGTTTCCCTTGTGTTCCCATGATCGTACCTAGCTTCCAGATTTACACAGTAAATCATCTTATCATTCTGTGGAATACCTAAATGTGTGGAACCGCGCGACTGCTACGGTCGCAGGTTCGAATCCTGCTTCAGGCATGGATGTGTGTGATGTCCTTAGGTTTAAGTAGTTCTAAGTTCTAGGGGACTGATGACCTCAGATGTTAAGTCCCATAGTGCTCAGAGCCATTTGAACCATTTTGAACCTAAATGTGTTAGCGATTTCCTTCCTACGGTCTAGTCGAATGCTTCTATCTTGTGTGTAATACATGAACCGATGTTTCCTCCTAAAAATATGCGACATTAACATTCCAACGACAAGCTAAACATCCAGGGAACTTATTCGATTTGAGAAATCATAAATTTAACGGATTTTTACGATTTTGTGCTAGTCTATAGATGACCAAACCATCTATCCATGATGGATAACAAGTTGTATACGTATTTCTTGTAGTACTTCTTTCTTTTAATTTCATCTCTTGAAGGATTTATGTGTATTTACTGTGGTTAATTTCCAGTCCCGTATTGTATGAGTTTCCCGTGATCATTTCTCACACCTTTTGTTATCAGCAGTACAACGTGCGTATTAGCCATTAGCTGCATAAATTTAATATATTTCAGAGTGGTTATCTTCTACAAATGAATTGGAACTTCAAACCGTAGTCTTCACCTTGTATTGTAATTGATCTGTTTCTGTGTAAATCTACTCTACTCCTGCGTTATATGATGCTGTTCTCCCAGTTCTATTGCCGGAGTTTCCTTGTTAATTTATTAATTTTGTCTCTTCAGCATACCTAATCATTTTAAGAGAATATATTCAGGAATTCTAGTGACAGTGATTTGCAAGGTAAGTTAACCCTGACCCCGTCCCACAATTAGCTAAAGGTGTTTCACAGTCCACATGAGTAGATAACTTTCATTTTTGCCGAACCTTTCCCGGGGTAACTCAATGGAACAATCTTTAAATATACGTTATGAATGACATACATTATAAAAGAGGTGATGGCATCAGTCTCCTGAGAAGAAAACAATTCGAAAGGCTTAAGGCATCAAAATTCAGACAAGTTACACTTGTACTGAATGTAAAACATGTAATAAGTACTAGATTGAGTATCAGTGAAAAGTAATGTTCACAAATAGTTATATGAAAATAAAGCAAGAAAATTTGAATTAATAGTCCTGGGTGATTAGCTACTTCTGCGACATTGTAAAAGAAATCATCACTTGGTTATCTGCCCTGTGGCAGGTTCAGGCTTCATAGCCCTCCGTATTTCTGTCTCTGCTTTCCTCTTGATGTCTGGAAACGTCCTTGCGATCTACTGATGTCATTCAGCATCTGGTATCTTCTTCTGCCCTTCCCTTTCTTCACAGAAATAAATCCTTCAAATACCTCTACTAGAAGGGATTCTCATTTATGTTCCATGTAGTTTACTACCCTCTTCTTCACTGGCAGCAGCACCCTTCGATCTTCAAGTAATCGTAGATCCATTATATAGATATGGAATGAGGGGCAGCGGCCGGTCGGACCGCTAAGAAATGTATATCAGCCGTTATTTTTGAACACTTCATTTAGGCTACCATTTTCAACACCTAAGTAGCGTATTCTTCAGTCTCCAAAACATCGAACGTCCAGAGTATTCCCGTTGCATATGTGCAAAATACAGGAACCACTGTAATAACTCGATTCAGTTGAATTTCTGCGGAATCCAGTTACTACGGTGGTTGCTGTATTATGCACATACATGACTGGAAATGACGTTCGATGTTTTGGAGACTGAAGAAGACGTTATTTAGCCTAAATTAAGTGTTCAGAAGTAACTGCTGATGGTATATATTTCTACAACAATCCTCAGATCTTCTCCAACTCTTCTCAATACCTCCTCATTCCTGACTTTCTCAGCTCACCTGATCTTCTCTGTTCTGCGCCATATCGAAGTTTCACCTAACTTCATTCCCTTCCTTCCTTTCTCGGTGTCGATGTTTCTGCTCCGTACAAGGCCACGCCCCACACGAGACATTTCGCTCATCGCTTTCTTAATTATGTGTTCAAACCATTAGCTAAATGTCTTTTCCCTTGTTGAAACGCGTCTTTCGCCAGCGGCATCTTGACTTTGATGTCCCGTTTACTATGTATATCTTCCCTTTTCCAACTGTTCCCTCCAAATAAATAGGATCGGCAGGAGACTGCAACCCTGGCTGGCTTCTCTCTCGACCTTGCTGTCTCTCTAGATCTCATTTCCTTTTTGCATTCTTGCCTTATGATTCAAGTACACATTTGTAATCATTTTTCACTCCTTCCACTTTATTGCTTTTGTTTTCAAGATATCAACCAGTTCATCGCTCTGCACTCTGTCGAAGTCGATTATGAGGTCTATGAAGGCCGCAAGTACTTCTTTGCCATCTTCTATATATCTTTCATCAATAGTCCTTAGATGTCCAATGGAATCTCTTGTCTCCTGTCCCCTTCTGAAACCCTTTTCCTCTTCTCCAAGTACTTCTTTCAGTGCTCATTACTCCTATTCTATTCAGAATTCTGTGTTCTTCATACTATGTTGAACTTGTCCTCTTTGGGTTTGGGGCTATTGTGGATCCAAGAAAGACATCTGGCCAATCTCCCTTGTCGCAATTGCAACTGCAGAGAGAGGTCAACTCTTTTTCGCCTTTTAGTCCTAAACTCTTTCAGATTTCTGCTGCAATATCGTCTACACCACACGCTTTTTGGTTTTTCGGTTCCTCTAAAACCTTAGTTACTTCTGACTCTAGAATGAGGCCCCTCCTTTCCTTTCATTTATTGCTTCTTCCTTTTCAATGTGTAGATCTGAAAGTATCTGATTAGCTTACACTGCCAATATACACTGTCTACCTATCCTGAACTTCGTGGGAATCGCTTAATAATGTTCGTTCTTTCCTTTATATCTACACATATTAGTTACATTCTTTCTTTTCTGAAACAAAATCTCCATGGATACTCGATAGTCTTTGTATATTCCCTCTTTCTCCAGTTTCTCAATTTCTGAGTGGAGTTCCTCCGTCCACATTTCCCTAGTCTGATCAGTTACTAATCCTCAACTCGTTGTTCAATTTCTTCAACTGCCGTTTTCATTCTTCATTGTGAGTATTTTTCCATTTACTTCTTTCCATCATCTTGAACAAATGTCCCATATTTTTCTTCTGCTCTTGCACTTCACCAGTCCAGCAACCTCTTTAGTGGCTGTTTTATTCTCCTCTTGCACTTTGCCAGTCCAAAACCTCCTTTACTGATTGTCTTCAGGGCGTCCCTAAACTGAATCCACTGTTCACATATGCTCTCTCTTTAGAGCAACTAATTAAAGGTGTGAAGTGGCTCATGGAGCATAGCTTTGTTGCACTGCAATATAACATAGTGTTGCAGGCAAGTACAAAATTACCACAATTAATAGAACTACGTCATGGGACGAGAGGTTCGTTCACTCTGACTCCCATATACGACTGAACGAGAGCGCATAAGGTGACTGCAATCGTAACAATTCAGTACACTGACGCTATAGAATACACAGGCCATGCGTTCTATGAAGTTGGGACATCACGGAGCGCCGCGCTGGATTAGCCGAGCGGTCTCAGGCGCTGCAGTCATGGACTGTGCGGCTGGTACCGGCGGAGGTTCGAGTCCTCCCTCGGGCATGGGTGTGTGTGTTTGTCTTTAGGATAATTTAGGTTAAGTAGTGTGTAAGCTTAGGGACTGATGACCTTAGTAGTTAAGTCCCGTAAGATTTCACACACATTTGAACATTTTGAACATCACGGAGCGTTCGGGAAACCAGACCAGCCGGCAAAAGCAGGTAGCATTATGAAAGTGGACCACTCTCACATAAATATTGCTTACTTCCAGCAGAAGTACCTCAGTCTCCAACTGACCAGCCTTGAGGAGGGACCAATGTCAATCTGCTACTTCCTCATCTATCTACAAGCTTCTATGTAAAAGAAAGTTCAACCTTGTCTTCTTCGATGCAGGTAGCCATTGCTGAAGAGGAAGATGTTGAGCACAAATCGATAAAATTCGAAAGCATGCTACTTTTTCGAAGTCAAGGCCTACTTGACTACTAAAGCTGAATAAAACGAAAACGAAAGTAAGGAGAGCATCGAGAGAAGCGTTCGACGACACTAAAAAACGTTTTGCAATCCAGTCTGTCTAATCACGGTATCAAGTCTCGATATGTGAAGGCAGTAAACACACCGAAATCATCTTTCCAGACGCCGATTGACAGTACTGGCACAGAAACGGAAGATGTCAGAGATACGTACAAAATGCCAATTTCGGCTTTACGAAATTGTTTCACCACAGAAGATCGTAAAACGGTACCTCCTTTCTAACATCGCACTAATACCGAAAGGTCAGATATTGAGATATCGAAGAATGGAAAAACAAATGCGACGGCTTAAGTGGAAAGTCATCAGGACCAGATAATATATCTGTGTGATTCTGTTGAATAAATAGCAAAAAACCTTTTGCCGTTCTTGCAGGGCTTCGTCGTAGGTCCGTTAAACAACGAAGATTACCTCGCGAGTATATAAAAAGGGCAAATCATTCCAGTTTTCAAAAGGGATAGTAGGGCATAAGCATGTGTCGCTGACATATGTTGTAAAATTGTGGAACATGTAGTTATGATGTGTTTGAATACCGAAATCTCGGTTATATTGAAACGTCTCCTTTGAACAATTTATATATGACTGTGCTTAAACTGACACACAATATTTTGTTAGCGCAACGCAATCTGACTTTCAAAATTCCCTACACAAGAATGGCCCTGACTAACATTAAACTATACCTTTCACAAATCACTAAATCACTTACCTCACAATAATCTTCGTTTCTCCCACTACTGCAATACAGCAAGCGCCACTACTGCCAGCTAAATGAAAGATTCAAACTATGGAAGGCACTAACTACTGATAGGGATAGTTAGCAAATGAAAGATATTAATAGAGAACAAACAATGTATTTACCTTAATATCATCACAAGTCATAATATATATATCAGTTCATGACAAATTGCAAACCTCCGCCATCTCTCTCCCCACATCCACCACTGCTGGCGGCTCACCTCCAACTGCGCAACGCTACGCGCTGTTCACAGCCAGCTGCCTAACACTACAATGGCGAGTATTACAACAATGCAAAGCAGACACAGACTGCCCACAGCACAGCCAGTGATTGTCATACAGAGGAGGCGTTACCAATAAAAAACCTAAACAGCCTACTTACATAGAGAAAACATAAACAGCCTACTTACATAGAGAAAACATAAACAGCCTACTTACATAGAGAAAACATAAACAGCCTACTTACATAGCCCCCATGCTCCGCACAAAAATTTTTACAAATGGTGTTGGGCACTGGCCAATACAGATTTGACAAAAAATTTTCACAATTACAGTAACAAAGATATAAAATGCACACACTTATTAATATTATGTTGGTCAAAAGATCAAAATGTCTCACAGTCCATAAAGACAGTCCACATTGTTCATCACAGTAAAAATGCAGAGTTTTTCTCAAAGTCCAAGCAGTAAAAGAAAATGCACATAGAAGTAGTGGATTTCCATGCAGTCTTGAAGAAGTAGTGTTGACCTTCCAACGGAAAGACAGTGCTGACTCTCGACATGCAGACAGGTAATGGGCCACAACAGAGCAAACCCACAGCAGAGTCATTCGAAGTTTGGAAGAATATTGGTAGGTAGGTCATCACAGAGCAGACCCACTGGAGTCCTGGTAGAGATTGTGGTATTGGTGGGCCACCAGAGGTGCAGACCCACTGCAGTCCTTGTAGAAATAATGGCGTTGGTGGGTCATCATAGATGCAGACCCACTGTAGTCCTTGCAGAGATAATGGTATTGGTGGGCCACCAGAGGTGCAGACCCACTGTAGTCCTTGTAGAGGTAATGGTATTGGTGGGCCACCAGAGATGCAGACCCACTGTAGTCCTTGTAGAGATGGCCAGCAGCCATCTGTTGCGATTGTGCAGGTGCACATTCACCATCAAAGAGTCTTGCAGAGAATATAGCAAGTCCATAAACCACCACTTGTGCACTCACAACGTTTTTGGAATTGTCCTTAGAACCAGCAATGCTGTTATCCAGTCCCTTGCAGAATTATTAACACACGTGCAAACACTAACAGTCCCTACTTCTCACATATTGTCCATATACTATGACCAACAGAAACGTGTGCAGTGAAATGTAACTTAATTGGAAGAACTGGTAACAATTACAATTTGATAACATAAAAATACAATAACAAAGGTACAAAATACATCATTAAAAACATAATAATACAGATAACATTTGTAGTAATATGGGCTTTACAAAAGAATCGAAATAACATATACATAAGTGTTACAGGAATTATGACATAAGTAAATACATAAAGATCACAAGAACTTTTGAAACATCACCTTCACACATGAGCATTTAAACAGAATGAATAATGTCTAATATCTTTACAAAGTAAATAACATATTATTAATGCCAATTATATTTGAGGATAACAGTATTCCTCATCATAGTGAATGTAGCTTAATATTAAAAGAGAAAAAATTCTATGAAACTACACAGAGACAGGAAGAAAACAAATACACAAGGGTACACACACACATAGTGGGATAACACCAATAGGAAAGGACAGGGTTCGTTTTCAGTGTAACATTTGGTACTGCAGTCCAACCCAAAACTTCATTCTATAGATCTTTCGTCTTATTTCAACCTTTGCTTCCACCAAAAAAATTCTATCTAAGCATGCTTTCTGTATTTATATGTTCATACATTTCTTACCTCAACATTTATTTCCAAGAAAATCCTACCTAAACCTGTTTTCTCAATGCATTTCTTCCAATTCATCGCAACTCATTCTCTTAGAGGCTACCCCCTCTTAAGCTAACTTAAATCTACTGAGCTCAGATGCTAAACTAAGGGACGAGGCAATGCAGCAGCACATAAAACAATTAATATAAGCAGCAATGACAAGAAATACAGATTGGCAAAGCTAGCAGCAGCAAATGTAATAACTTATATCAAAACATGACATAGCTCAAGCAAAAAAGATATTACAGTAAAAACAACAATGCAGATAAGGGAAATGTATATTCACATCTTAATATCTATGTAATTAAAGTGGTGCACCACAAATTATTCTACAAAAGAAATTACCAAGTACTTGGAAAGAAAATTATGTGTTACTATTATTAGTTCCTTCTTATTGTTCTTTCCTTTCCAAGTGCTCCTTTTTTTAAAGAATGTGGATCAAAAAATAATTATTTAATAGATCTGTTGACAGAAAGTGTTCACATTAGCAAATGCATTTCATTTTATAAAAGCAATGCTGCAACACAGCTGAAACCAGATATCAAATGAAATAAGCAACTACGAAAAGCAAAGCATAAAAACATCATTAATAGCTATGTGGCATTTCGTGAGTCAGTAGCTCTCAACTCTCGTAGAAAGACACTTGTCATTATCAGGTTTGCAGATGTAAGAATATTTCCGAGGATAATGGCCTCCCCTTTTTTTTTGTTCTACCTGTGCCGCTGAAAAGGGCTCGCAATAATGGCTTTTTCTCCAGGCGTCTGACACAGCTGGGTGCCCGTGACGCATTACGTGCAGGTGGTCACTTAACTTTCGTACGGAAACATTTACCGCTAAAGTGACAGTCTGATATAAAAATATTTCACAGGTCAAGAATTTGCGTTGCAAATCTGTAGAAACAAAATCCTATGAATATAACAGTGTCCAAAAAATGTTCAGTGGCATTGTGATACATTCACACATGATTCACACATGGCATAACTCTTAAAGTACGATTCTTGGTTTCCAACATCCTTTTTCACAAGTCAAGAGTCCCTACCCACTATTCATTACTCCTTACCTTATTACACATATACGTATCCATCGACACTCGTCAATATTTCGTCATTATAAATATGAAGCATAATCGAATAACTCATATAGCCTCAGCCTATTAATCATAAACATACCTCAGCAGCATAATACACATCGTCGTCGTAAAAATAACATCATAACACCTCAGTCAAATCTCAAAATCGTCGTAGCTTCCTCCAATAATTAAAAAAAATTCTCTGCTCATGTCAAAAGTGTCATCTGCCTCAAAAGTACTTTAAAAATCATGAATCCATACCAAATACATCATTCAAAGCTCTCATAGTATCACAATGGTTCCAAAAAAATATGAACAGTTTACAATGCACAGACAAAATACAGTTTCATAAGTGTGAAGTTATCCAGCTGTGTAATTACGTAAACATCTGTCACTGACGTAGTAAAAAAATGTTTATCTCTCAGTTAAATGATCAGATAGCTGTGTAATTCTGTGTTTTAGAGATATATGGTACCAATGTGTAAAGTTGTATAAGCAAAATACCATATTAGCTAGGGCTCCTTGTGCTTGCCAAACACATGGTACACAAAGTAAGCGTGTACCCCCCTGAGGATAAATGTAATTATACCCTCAGGTGTTACAGATTACAGCAATGGAATGAAATGTATCATGGAAAAACTTCGTATCATTGTACTTCAAATATCTTTACAAATAAATGTTTTAAGTACAACATTAATCACTCAAATACGTGTACTGTAGCGCTAAATGTGCGTCTTGTTGCAACATAATCTGTGTGGAAGTGTCGTAGTTATCGTCCTCCGAAAGCTAAGTTCTGCAGAAGTCAATGTACTTACCTCATAATACACAAAAGTGAAATGCTTTGCGTATAAATGTCTTAGTTATTACGCTTATTGCCGTGATGAAGAAAGTACTGTACTGTAACATATTGTTGTGCTACGGAAAAGGCAGTCTCATTGTAGCTATACTGCAAAAGTTACTACTAAAACCTGTTTTACTTTCCAGAATAAAACAGAAAACTGTGCAGATATAAAACAGAAACACTGCAAAAGCAACATTGTAAATTTTCACTCATTAGTAGCGTCGTGATAAAACCGTGTAGTTGTCACATAAACTAACCACTGTGTCATCTGGCATTTCACAGAAAGCACCTCAGATCCTGAATCCACTCTCAAGCAAACCAAAATGTTGCATGAAAATTTCATTAGCAGTGCTGGTATATGTTCTAAGTATGTAAGCCGTATAGTCGTTACGTAATCGTGCAACAAACAAGCAAGAATGTACACACACAATAACACTGTGACGTCTGTTTACTATAACAATGCATTAGCAATTACTTGTCTAAGTTACCTATGTTCTTGACTGGATGGTTAGTTAGCTTTTAAACATAGTTGCATGTTAACAGTTTCTCAGTGTGACAAATTGTACAAGTAGCGTGAAGTGAAAATTGCAAAGACTAAGTTAAAAAGCAGATTATCTGTCAATAAATGGTTTTACATGAGAAATGTGGTGTAATCCTTTACTCTTCCTAGTACGCAGACTTTCAACTTCAACGGAATTATCATGTGGTATACGTCGGTGAGGAGTGCTAAAAATTTTCTCAAGGTTAACGTCTTATGTTATTTTTCTCAGAGCTAGCGGGCGCACGCGGCTGCCTGCTGCATGCGGTGTGAGTCATTGTCTGTCCCTTTGTTGGCGCGCGTCGTTATTGGGATTAGGAGACCTAAGTTCTACAAATTCACGTTGTCGAAAGTGCCCTGCTCTGTTTGAATCCCGCCAGTTCTGATGAAATTCAGGTCTGTCGTTATGATTATCTCGTCTGTCGTCATGTCGGTAGATTTCATAATTTCTTTCTTGTCGGTCACGTGGTGGAGAGTTTCTCCCTGAATCGTAACTGTGCGCCGAACTGTTGCGTCTGAAGTTGTTCTGTCTCCCTTGATAGTATTTATTTTGGTTCCCATATTGTCTATTTCTCTTATTGTCTCTGTGATAGTCATTACCACGGAAATGCGATCTTTCTCTGTAACTATTATTACTCTGCCAGCGGTTGTCATACGGGTGTTGTCTATTTTGGTCACGATTTGTGTTGTGAGAATAGCCTTGTCGTGTCCAGTTATTACTTCTTTCATCGCGGATTTGCGACGGATGTGACCTGTAATTGTTGTGTTCCTGGTTTCGCGTTCCGCGATTGTCAGTGTCAATTTCTAATTCTTGTAACAGTCCCTGAAAAGCTTCAATGTCGTCTTTGCAACGTCCTGCTAAAATAATATGTCGTAAATGTTCAGGTAATTTGATTAAGCAAATGCGGATGAGTTCTGAGGGGCTGTAAGGGTTTGACAGGTACTGATTCTTGTGCAACATGTCTTCAAAATATTTCACAAGACTGGAGAATTCAGATTGTTCGAAATGTTTCATCATTATGATACCATGTTTTACGCGGTCTTGTGTGGCTTGAGACCAATACGCTGAGAGGAAGGCATGGTAAAATTCTCCTTCACTGTGGCAATCGTGAATGACCGATCGCATTCTTACAGCTGGTTCATTCTCTAAGTAGCCACACATAAATTCTAATCTGTGTTCTAACGACCAGTTGGGAGGAAAACAATGAGAGAATTGATGGAGCCATGCTTGTGGATGAATGTCGTTGCCAGAATTCTTAAATGTTTTGAATTTACGTGTAGTAATGAACAGCTTATAGTCAAAATCATCATGTCGGCAAGTCGCATGTCGGTCATTGTTACGTCGTTTAGGCGGTTCCATCTCAAAATTCGGCGTACCTTGCCAACTTCTTTCACAATTTCCGAAGTGCCCTGTGTTATTATTTTGTGGCTGTTCCGTATTTCTGTGTCCCTCTTCCCGTATTGGGGCGCGAGTGTCCTCTGAAATACGTAATTCTTGTACTACTTGTGCCAACTGATCTTGCACTTCCCGGATTTCTCTTTTGTACTGTGTATTGATTTGATTTTGATTTTGTTTGAATTTTCTAATTTGTTCATACTCTTCAGTGTCCATGAAAGCTACAGGTGTTGTGTCATTCAGATCATCATCTACCTTTGTAGATAAGTTAGTGAACTGATCTGAAAGTTCGGCTACTTTATCCGATAGTGAAAACACTTCCTCTCTATGTTTTTCTGAACCAAGTTTCAGAGTGTCCATTTGTGTTGCAATCGTGTCTACTGTGACCTTTAAGTTTTCCTGAGTTTTTGCAAGTTGCATAACCGTATCGGTAGATGCAACTGAGTCAAATTTTGCTTGCAAGGTCTCATGATTTTCATGAACAATAGTTTGCAGTTCTTTTATAGCTGCTTCGTGATTCTGTAGTGCATTTTCATGACGCGAAAAAATAGGTTGGAAATGCTCACAAATTTGTGTTTTTACGTCATTACAGACTTTTTGACATTTCGATTCAATGTGATGTAACTCAGCAGTTAAATCCTCACGTGTTCGTTCAAGAGTTTGCTCCAATGAGTCTAACTTTTTAAGATTTTGTTCCATTGTGTCTGACTTTTGAAGCTTTTGCTGTGTTTGTCTCTGATTTTGTTCCATTGTGTCTAACTTTTTGAGATTTTGTTCCACTGTGTCTAACTTTTTAAGATTTTGTCCCATTTGTCTCTGATTTTGTTCCATTTGTTGCATTAATTGCAATAATAATGTATTAGTGTCTGGAATCTGTTTCTCTACGCTTTTCGGCAGTGCATTTGCACCGGCAACATTCACATTTTGACAAGCAGAAAATGCGTCTTGACTTATTTGAGAAAACGGTGATAACCCAAAACCTGAATCTACAGTATTTGCGAAATTGTGTCCTGTCATTTCGGATTCCTGAGGCGAGCTGTTGCCGACCGATCGATCGATAATGCTTCCCTCTTCACTAATTGTTTCACTGTCCGTGCCATTGTTTGCCGCCCGCTCCATTTCCCTATGCACGATTACCAAATTACTACTTTGAACATCAGTTAATTCATTACTCTGCGGCGCTAACACACTGCCTTCGTCTTCACTGTCATTTCTCAGTTTACTTTGGAGCCTAGTATTACGTTTTTCACACGCCATTATTGTCACAGTATTTCACACGACAACACAGAAAAACACAATTTGAAGAGCAAAATAAAATAACGTAGCAATGGAAATAATGTCTAGTTAATTGCAGCTGCGAAATACTTGGTGCAAATCTACATGCATGCCACAACTGTTTTACTCTACAACAATGAAAAACTACAACTACAAAGGAGATTCTCTCTACAATTACGCGCTAGCAATAAACAAAAGCTTCACTAAATACACAAACTACAAGAAAAAATCAGAAGATTCCAGTGAGGTATCCTGGCAGGGTCGCCATATGAAACGTCCCCTTTGAACAATTTATATATGACTGTGCTTAAACTGACACACAATATTTTGTTAGCGCAACGCAATCTGACTTTCAAAATTCCCTACACAAGAATGGCCCTGACTAACATTAAACTATACCTTTCACAAATCACTAAATCACTTACCTCACAATAATCTTCGTTTCTCCCACTACTGCAATACAGCAAGTGCCACTACTGCCAGCTAAATGAAAGATTCAAACTATGGAAGGCACTAACTACTGATAGGGACAGTTAGCAAATGAAAGATATTAATAGAGAACAAACAATGTATTTACCTTAATATCGTCACAAGTCATAATATATACATCAGTTCATGACAAATTGCAAACCTCCGCCATCTCTCTCCCCACATCCACCACTGCTGGCGGCTCACCTCCAACTGCGCAACGCTACGCGCTGTTCACAGCCAGCTGCCTAACACTACAATGGCGAGTATTACAACAATGCAAAGCAGACACAGACTGCCCACAGCACAGCCAGTGATTGTCATACAGAGGGGGCGTTACCAATAAAAAACCTAAACAGCCTACTTACATAGAGAAAACATAAACAGCCTACTTACGTAGAGAAAACATAAACAGCCTACTTACATAGAGAAAACATAAACAGCCTACTTACAATATCAGCTCACTCAGTTCTTCATTGGATTCTGAGCACCGCTGACATCGACGCCCAGGCTGATACCGTGTTGCTTGACTTCCGGAAAGCATTCTACACTACGCCGTGTTGCTGTTTAGTAGAAAAAAAAATGATTCTGTGCAGGATACGAATGCATGCGACAGCATGTGCTACCTAATACGTCCCAAAACACCGCGCATAAAAGCAGAACTTTTGCGGAGCTTATACCTCGTGTTGTGTTGGTAATACAAAGATACGGTGAAGTGTTTTCGGTATGTCTTGGGCCAGTGACTATTGGCATACCCAACAGGACGATCGTCTTACTTCTGATATACTACAGTACGGTAACCAATTCTGAATATAACACACTTCTCCCAGCTTAGGCAAATGTAGTAAATCGCTTGGTTCTTTTTGCATTAGATGTGAGCTACGGCACCATTTAGTTCATGAGCGGTTCCTGAGAAATCCCGAAAACAATGGTTCTTGTGTATGAAAACCGAGCCGCGGATTCCAAGACGGCTACGCACACTAAATGGCTGAATTTGTTACGATATATTACTACGATATCGAATTCAAACAACCGTGGAAATTTTCTTGATACCTTTATCGGTTTCCGAGACACATAGGTTCAAAGATACCTTAGTTGTACATAAATACATAAGTACAATGCGTTGTGAGGCAAAAAATTAGTTTATGAAGTGACGTAGCAAGGCGATATATGCTGTGACGTGTCCTCGTTATAACCAGAAGGGCTCTAAGAACATCATGTAATTCTAGTACCGAAGCAAATGTAAAATTTTGGTGCACATAAAATCTGATTTGAGGTGTAAAATTATATAGTTCGGCGTTGTTTCAATTTCATGTAAGTTAACTATCAGAATTTTACTTAGCCATATATTTTTTCGTACCTGCAGCAAGGAAAATGGAAGCAGTAGAAAATGCTCCTATCCGGGTACAAAAAAGGCGAATGTGCTTCTGCTTATTAAAAGATCCTGACTTAAAAGTGAAGTCCAGTTGCAAAAAATCTTCCCAAAAATATTGACATACAAACATGCTAGCACCTTTTTATGCTGAGAGAGAAAGAGACAGTGGCAGTATACTGTAAGATGGTAGGCAGTGGCTGTGACGTGGAAAGGACGAAAGAGACTATGGCAGTGTCAGAGAAAGAGACAGACGCAGTGGCAGTGGAGCATAGTTGATATTGACAGAACTGTGCTAGGGACATAGTGAAGGAGACATTACGAGTGAGAGAGGAATAAAGAGAAGGAGAAAGTGGAAGTGAGTGAGAGTCACTGATAATGAGAAAAGGGTCTTTGCCTATAATAACGAGGAAGAGAGAGATAGCGAAAGTGGAAAGGAAAGAATGAGATAGTAGCAGTAAGAGAGAGAAAGAGGGAGATAGTGACAGGAGACTGATGTAGTAGGTCAGAAGGAAGGAGACTGTGGCTGTGAGGCAGGAGACATCGACAGTTAGAGAGACGCAAAGAGATACCGGCAATGCGATGGGCTGAATCAGTGAGTGAGAATGGAAAAGTGGGTGTGGATGAACATGAGCGACTTAAGCGATGGACTAGTGGGTGTGAGCGAATTACGGTTAGAGCAGTCTTTGGGAGTGATGTGAGTTGCATGTTAAAAAGGGCACGAATATGTTTGCATGCCCAAATTTATGAGTAAGGTAGAATGTAATGACTGATACGCCACTTTTCAGTGGTTTTTTCATTTTCGGCATTCTTGTGCTCCAATAGGAGCACTCTTTGCTGCTATATGTATAAGTGATATAGTGGATTACGTCGGAAGCTCGGTCATAGGACACGGTTGTCTATAACCAGGTAGCATCGTAGAAGACTGTATTGAATTGGAGAAAGATCTAAAGAGTATATATATATATAAATGGTGCAGGGACTGGTAATCGACCCTGAACGTAAATAATGTAACGTATTGTGCATAAATAGGCGAATATATCCACTATTGTAAGATTATCTTATAGTCGAAAACTCACTGGAAATACTGTTACTTGGAGCAAGAAGTCGGAGCAACCTAAAGGTGGAAGACCACATAAACGTGGGAAAAACATATGCTAAACTGAGATCCATTGGAAGACTTAAGGAAATGCAATTCATCTATGAAGAAAGTAGCTTATAAATGATTTGACCTTGAATATTGTGACCCTTCCCAAGTAGGTTTAACAGAAGGGACAGAGAAGATCCAGCGAGGAGAAATGCGTTTCGTTTGGAGGTCGCTATTCGTCTCGAGACGATTACGGAGATACTTAACAAAAAAATTCCGGTAGCCCTCGCGACAGGAGAGGCGTTGTGTATTAGTGAGACTTTTGCTATTGAAATTCCACAAGAGAACATTCCGGGAGAGATTGAGCTACATATTACTTCCTTCCACTTACGACTCGCGAAATAACCTCAAAAAAAAAAAAAAAAAAAAAAGAAATTAGCACTGATACGGCGTTAAGCGGAAATCATTCTTCCACGCGCCATTCGCGATTGGTACAGAACGGATTCAAAAAGGTACCCGTAAGGTGGCTTGCGGAGTATAGATGTAGATGTACGACTGTAGCAGGCGAGTGAGAATGCCAGCGATACGGATGCCGGGCTGGTACAGTATATCGGCGCTGACAGCCGGGGCAGCTCAAGTTGGTAACAAGCGGACGGCGGCAGCGCGTCTCGGCGCGGCGCGAGGCGGCAATATATCAGAGCGCCGCTGACCGCCGCGCCGGCAGTATTGGCAGGTGAACTTCCGGGCCAGCCGCGCCCGGCCGCACTGCCGCCGGCCGCCCTAAGCCGCTTACTCGCGCCTCCCTCCGCTGCCACTGGCAAACGCCTCAGATACTTTAAGCGACCTCCTAGCTGCGAGCGTGTAGGGACGACTTTCTGAGTAGAACCGGGAGCTGCGAAGTCTATTGCTCCGCGTTCAGTGTAGAGAAAAGCTGTGCATAGACACATAAACAACGAAACATTTGAATATCTGCTACACTGGAGCGTTCGACCAAAGAGCATCAGTTCGCAAGAGAAAGTTTCATCTGCCATAGCGCACTCGTCATCGCCATTGCAAGCTGTGGAGCGTGCGTGCGTATGGGCTCGGAGAAGTAGAAATATAAAGACACCAGAGATCCTTCGGCGAGAACAATCTACATATAAATCTATATCGACATCGATACCCTACAAATCACATTTAAGTGCCTGGCAGAGGGTTCATCCAGTCACCCAATTCTCTATTATTCAAATGTCGTAAAGCGCGCGGAAATAACGAACACGTATATCTTTCCGTGCGAGCTCTGATTTCCCTTATTTTATAATGGTGATCGTTTCACTCTATGTAGGTCGGTGTCAACATAATATTATCCCAATCGGAGGAGAAAGTCGGTGATTGATATTTCGTGAGAAGATCCCGTCGCAACGAAAAACGCCTTTGTTTTAATGATGTCCACTCGCAATCCCTTATCATTTCAGTAACACTCTCATATTTCGCGATTATACAAAACTGCGCTGCCATCCCTTGAACATTTTCGGTGTACTCCGTCAATCCTATCTGGTAAGAATCCCACACCCCGCAGCACTATTCTAAAAGAGTATGGACGGGCGTAGTGTAGGCAGTCTCCTTAGAAGATCTGTTACATTTTCTAAGTGTCGTGCCAATAAAACGCAGTCTTTGGCTAGCCTTCCCCACAATATTTTCTATGTGTTGTTTCTAATTTAAGTTGTACGTAAGTGTAATTTCTAAGTATTTAGATGAATTTTCGGCCTTTAGATTTGACTGATTTGTCGTGTAACCGAAGTTTAACGGATTCCTTTTAGCACTCACGTGGATGACCTCACACTTTTCGTCATTTATGGCCAGTTGCCAATTTTCGCACCAAACAGATATCTTTCCTAAATCCGTTTTGCAATTTGTTTTGATCTTTTGATGACTTTGGTAGTCGATAAACTACAGCGTCATCTGCAAACATCCCAAGACGGCTGCTCAGATTTTCTCCCACATCGTGTATATAGATATAGAACAGCAAAGCGCCTATAACACTCCCCTGGGGCAGGCCAGTAAAATGAAGAGTATCCCTGCACCTCACTGGTCCAGGTACAATGGTGTGTGAAACGTAAGGACGAAAGTAACCATCGTATGATGGGTCACCTCTAAGTAACATAGCTTGATGAATCTTCGATCATGCATAGAAACAACTGCTACTGTACAGGTCAGAAAGCGAAAGAACAAACTACGTCCTCAGTCATCTTCTGGATGAACTCCAAAATCTATTTACCTATACAGTTTTTATCCTCCACAGCTCCCTCTAGTACCATAGAACTCTAGTACCACGACGTCTTAATACATGTCCTACCGTTCAGTCTTTTCTTCTTGTCGTTGTTTTCCACATATTCCATTCTTCGCTGATTCTGTGGAGAACTTCCTGCCTTCTTACTTTACCAGTCCAATCAATTTTGAACATTCTTCTGCAACACGACAGTTCAAATGCTTCCATTCTCTTCCGTTCCAGTTTTCCCACAGTCCATGTTTCCCTACCGTATCACTCTGTGCTCCAAACGTATATGCTCAGAGATTTCTTCCTCAAGTTAAGGCGTATGTTTCATACTAGCAGACAACTCTTAGCCAGGAATGTCCATTATTGCCAACGGTATTCTGCTTTTTGTGTCATCCTATCATGGCTTACTTTATTGCTTAGGTAGCAGAATTCCTTAACTTGATCTACTTCGTTATCAACAGTTTTGCTGCTAACTTTCTCGCTGTTTTCGTTTCTTCTACTTTTCACTGCTTTCGTCTTTCTTCGAAAGACTCTCAGTCCATAATCTCT
Organism: Schistocerca piceifrons; assembly: GCF_021461385.2. Classification (NCBI taxonomy): domain Eukaryota; kingdom Metazoa; phylum Arthropoda; class Insecta; order Orthoptera; family Acrididae; genus Schistocerca; species Schistocerca piceifrons. The sequence goes on from NC_060139.1 coordinate 409,038,188, forward strand.
ACTCAGACTGTTCATTTCATTCAACAATTACTGTAATTCTCCTAATTCTTCTTTACTTTCAGTGAGGATAGCAATGTTATCGAGGATCTTGTCATCGATAACCCTTCACCTTGAATGTTAATCCTGCTCTTCAATATTTCTTTTATATCTGCCATTGCTTCTTAGATGTATGGTTTGAACAACAGGGGCGGAAGACTGCATCCCCGTCTTACACCCTTTTTAATCCGAGCACTACATACTTTGTCTTCCACTATTATTGTTCCCTGTTGGCTCTCGCACATACATCGTGATTTACGATGGGTCCTGGACACTACAAAAAACGGAAGCCGATTGTTAACAGGATGTGTGGTAACCACGGGGGACAATACATACCTTGCAACTTGCCCCCATGCTGAACATAATGCTGGTAAGGAGTAATTGTCGCAGGGTGCTCCATTCCTTCTCCACCTCTGTTGACAACTGGTGGATGGTCGTTGGTGCAAGTGCTCGTGCTGCTATATGCCACCGCAACGCATCCCACTTTTGGTCGATGAAATTGAAGCCGGGAGAATGGGCAGGTCAGACCATCAGCCGAAAACTCTCTCGTTCCAAGAGCCGCTCCACCTGCGCTGTTCAATACGTTCGCGCTTCGTCATCCATAAAGATGTAATCAAGGCCGAACACACCACTGAGAAAACGTACATTGAGGAGGATTACTGGACATTGTTTGTTAAACGCTCCCCCAAAATCTGTTAGCTCGGCCTCGTTTCGTGCCTTAGCCTTCCGAAACGCTACCAAGAATTATATCCGAAATTTGGCAAACATTGTTCCTCTCTGGACATGACACTAGATGCCATGCGACTTCCTCCCTGCCGATAGCTCGTTGGACTATTGGGAACTTACGTTGTTGAGGAAGAAATTTCATTCTAAAATAATTTTTTGGGTTCCGTAAGAGTTCACTCGAGGTGCTATTGTGATTGCGGCCATATTTCTGTCTTGACCTACAAACTGAACACCACATTATCGAAGAAAATCTTCAGTCCTTGGTAAGTCTACCTGTCAGTAAAGGATTCTTGGCATTGAAAAAGGCCGATGCACGCACTGCCTTGAAAACTAACCCGAGAAAATCACTCGGAGCTACCGACGAACAGCACCATTAGCTCTGGTTAACAGGAGAACCACCGGCCAGTACACCACGTATTTTACAGAAGTCGTGTCACTGAAGCATCCATACAGCAGGTTTGGCCGCACAAAGCTAACTGGCCAAAACTTCTCATCCTTAAGCCAAGATTGCTCCAGATAAGCATACTAGTACTACAGCAAACAACGACCAGCATCTCGTCCGTGAGGTCGCAACAAGACCACACAGCTCCGTTCTTACTGTTTGCTACAGACATGTCTCCGTTGACTGTTGGGTGATGCCTCCTGCCGGATGCATACTGGCGTTCATGATGCTATATCACATGCCCTCGCCTGGAAACAATGAAGGCTCAGACCATAATATTCGCATGAAAGCAATACTAACCACATAAAACGCTTCGCTCTAGCGCTTCCGGACAAGTCTCTTCAACCCGAATTAATATGGTGGCAATAAACATGCAGGTCCTCTCCTGTTGTGCCTGCAATATGTCTGCTCTGTCTTATGGACGTTACAATGGACAAACGTCATACGCATGAGCCACAGCAGAACTTTTCCAAGATGAGACTACATCCTAAATTGCGTTTCATGTGTAACTGTTTCAGTCAGTTTGAGTAAGATGTCATGCTCCACGACATAAAACTGATGTACACAAAAAAGGCTGAAAAATGTGACCTTACAGTTTTTGAGATATTACTTTGATGCCTAAAAGGTAAGCAAATCTCCACAGTGTAGGCAAACAACAGATTTTTAGGTCGTTAATAGGAATATGTAATGCACCAGTGGTCTAAGAGTAGCGTTTTGATTAGTGATCAAAACGTCCTCTCAACCTAGCTTTCAAAAACTCGTTTACGGTAGAGGACTGCAGCACCATGCCCCATTTCAGTTATTGAACAAACGCAACGATGGGTGACATAGTGTTTAGTGTATCTGGAATTGTAAAACAGTTAATACCTTTAGACGCCAGGAAGGCATCCCCGTAAGATTTTATGGTGACGCCGGGCGGTGTGGCCGTGCGGTTAAAGGCGCTTCAGTCTGGAACCGCGTGACCGCTACGGCCGCAGGTTCGAATCCTGCCTCGGGCATGGATGTGTGTGATGTCCTTAGATTAGTTAGGTTTAATTAGTTCTAAGTTCTAGGCGACTGATGACCTCAGAAGTTAAGTCGCATAGTGCTCAGAGCCATTTGAACCATTTTTTTTATGGTGACTATGCTACAAATATAGCACCATTCTTATTAATCATCTAACAGGGAACAGCGGAAAGTTCCACGGGTCTGAAAGAAGGCCCAGCAAGGATGGGGCCCCTCCACGCCCACACCAACGTGGTGACGAAACCAAAAGTTCTACTGTCACCTCCGTAAACATGTTAGTTTTTGAATCGGGCGTCACAGGATGCGGGCTGTGATGTTATCCATGCGTCTGGGTAAGATTACTCATTAACATGGTCCATCAGGAGATAGAAGTGGTCGAAAACGATTGAAGGGTAGCGGTTGTAAGGGCAGAGGAAAAAAAGTGCCAAGGCAAGAGCCAAGGGAAAAAAACCTCTGCGACAGTAGGGCGGGTAGTAAGGGCAGTAGCGGCTTGCTATCTGCGACAGTGCACGCAAGGTGCGGTTATGTTAGTTCGAGGTATCGTGCATCGTTACCTTTGTCGTTGCTGGAGCTGGTTGCGGCGCTTGCTGCAGTTGCTGCGTCCCTGCGACAGTTCAAGGTCGTTGTAGATTAGTGGGCGATCGGTCATAGATCGGCTCACGGACGGTATAGGGGGTGTGTGTGGCTGGTTTGCGTGCTGTGTACAGTACGGTGTCCCTGCGGCTGCCTGTTTTTCGGCTGGTCGCACATCTGGGTTGCCAGTAGTAACTGTGTTGCAGGGGCTCGCCAGTACTGTCGTGTTAGCGTTCTATGGACCATAGATGTTTATAGTTCCTAGCCAGTAATGTCTTTGGTCTGTTATGCTTCCATCTATGGTTGTGGTCGTAGTTACCCAGAGAAAGGATAAACGGGTTGCGCGAGTGTTGAAGGACTGGTCATAGCAATCTATAAAAAGGGTAGAAAACCGGATGCACATAATTACCGGCCAATTTCACTGACATCGGTTTGTTGTAGAATCATGGAACATATTTTGTGTTCAGACATAATGACTTTTCCAGACTCAGTGAAGCCCATCTGCAGAAATCAGCATTGTTTGAGGAAACAGCGGTCATGCGAGACACAGCTGGTCCTCTCTGTGCATGATATACAACAAGCTCTAGATAACGGCTTCCAGGCTGATGCCATATTTCTCGACTTTCGAAAGGAGTTCGACTCAGTTCTGCACTGTCGCTTGCTCCAAAAAGTGAACGATTACGGCTTATCCGATGACATATGCAGTTGCATAGATAGTTTTCTGACAGACAGGGAGCAGTGTGTCGTTCTGAATGGGGTGACTTCAACAGAAACAAGCGTAACTTCAGGTGTACCCCAGGGTGGTGTAATAGGTCCTCTGCTTTTTACGATTTACATAAACGATCTGGTTGATGGTACTGACAGCGACATTAGACTGTTTGTCAATGATGTTATAGTCTACAAGAAAGTAGTATCACACGAAAGTTGTGAACAAATCAATGAGGATTTGCAAAAAATAAATACGGGGTGTAATGAATGGCAGTTACCTCTGAATATTAGTACGTGGAACCTACTGCGTATAAGAACGAGAAAATGCGCTTTTATGTACGAGTGCAAAATAAATGCCCAGTCTTTGGAAGCGGTAACATCAGTCAAGTATCTGGGTGTGACTATTCGAAATGATCTCAAATGGACTGATCAGATTACACAAGTAACGGGTAAGGCCAACTCTAGATTGCAGTTTATTGGTAGAATCCTCAAGCGATGCAGTCCTTCAACAAAGGAAATAGCTTACAATACGTTAGCTCATCCAGTCCTAGAGTATTGGTCGTCTCTATTGGACTCTTACCAGTTGGGTCTGATTCAAGAGATTGAGAAGATTCAAAGAAGAGCGGCAAGATTCGTAACTGGTACATTTAGCCATCGCGTGAGCGTTACATAACTCATAGAAAGTTTGAAGTGGGAGACACTTGCATATAGACGGCGCGCTAAGCGGAAGGGGATGCTCACTAAATTCCTACATCCAATCTTCACTGTGGATGTAGAGCATATATTATTACCACGAACTTTCAAATCGCTCTATTATCACCATTCAATGATAATGGATATTAGAGCTCGTACTGAGGCGTTCAGACAGTCAATTATCCCTCGCGCGATCCGCGAGTGGAACAGACTAGGGAAAATATAACTTTGGCGCGAATTCTGGCCTCCGCCACACACCTCTTGGTGGCTATCGGAATATATATGTAGATGTAGATGTAGGTGCCGGATTTGAATCCCACCGCTGCTTACATTTTGAATAAAAATCGTCAGTAATGGCTGCCAATTACTTCCGACATGAGAATTCACTCCCGTTTCGCCAACGGCCTCCTCAACGAGACAAGATTTCTGGGAACTTTCTTACCCTTTGGGTAGGAAACTACCCTTAACAGCTGAAGAATCAGCAATGGTCAACGGCACGAGGATGCAGAAGGCAATGGAGTCCACTGAACTAAAGACACGTAACGTGTATCCATAGGACAAGTGGGCTTTATTTGAATAAGTGTCATGATGATCTCTCCAATGGCAGAAGATTCCAAAATGGTCTCACATTCGGATCTGCGGGACGTCAGATGTTAAGTCCCATAGTGCACAGATCCATTTGAACCTTTTTAACTGAAGCTGTAGATTAAAACGTAGGTGCAAGGAAAGTGACTGCGAAGCAACCTTGAGCAACAGAAGAGATACTTCAGCTGATCGACGAAAGAAGGAAGTCCAAAAATGTTCCGGGAGATTAAGGAAAACGGAAATCTAAGTCACCTAGGAATGTAATAAACAGGAAGTGCAGGGAAGATAAAGCGAAATTGCTACGTGAAAAATGTGAAGAAATCGAAAAAGATACGATTGTCGGAAGCACGGAATCAGCATACACAAAAGTCAAAACAGCTTTCCGTGAAATGAAATGCAAGGGTGGTAACATCAAGTGTGAAATGGAAAGTCTACTGTTAAATGCAAAGCAGTGAGCGGATATGTAGAAACAGTGCTCTGAGGGCCTCTAAATGTGGGAGGACTTACCTGACAACCTGATACAAGAGGGAACAAACATCGGTAGGAACGAGACAGAGGACCTACTGTTAGAATCAGGATTTAGGAGAGATTTGGAAGACTCAAAATCTTATAAGGCAGAAGGGATACATAACATTCCATCGGAATTTCTAAAATCATTGGGGGAAGTGGCAACGATTATTCGTGTTGGTGTGCAGAATGTATGAGACATGCGATAAACGACCAGACTTCCGGAAAAACATCAGCCACTCAGTTCCCAAGGCTGCAAGAGCCCACAAGTTTGATAATTACCGCACAATCAGCTTAACAACTCATGCATTCAAGCTACTAAAAAGAATAATATACAGAAGAAGGGAGAAGAAAATTGAGGACCTGTTAGATGACGAGGAGATTGGCTGTAGGAAAAGTAAAGGAACAAGGCAGGCAGATCTGGCGCTGGAAGCAAGACTAAAGAAATAGCAAGACACGCCCATAACATTTGGTGAAGTGGAGAAAGCGTTCGAGAATGTAAAATGGTACAAGATGTTCAAAATTCTGAGAATAATAGGAGTAAGGTATAGGAAAAGAGTATTAATATACTGTGTAGAAGTGCCAAGAGAGAACAATAAGAGTGGAATACCAAGAACGAAGCGCTCAGACTAGAATAGGTATAAAACAGGTATTTAGGCTTTCGCAACTACTGTTAAATTTATACATTGAAGAAGGAATGAGGGAAATAAATGAAACGTTCAACAGTGGTTTCAAAATTCAGCGTGAAAGAATATCAATGATAACAGCCGCTGATGACATTGCTATCTTCAGTGAAAGAGAAGAAGAACTGCAGGATCTGTTGAATCGAATGAACTGTCTAATGAGTAGAGAATAAGGATTGAAAGTAAATCGAAGAAACACGCAAGTAATGAAAATTACCTGAAACGAGAACAGCGAGAAACTTAACATCAGAATCTGCGATCACGTAGCAGACGATGTTCAGGAATTCTGTTAAAAATGCAACAAAATAACACCTGACGAATGTAGTAAAGAGGACATAAAAAGAGGACTAGCATTGGCAAAAAGGACAGTCTTGGCCCAGAGAAGTCTGCTACTACCATGAGTAGGTCTTAATTTGAGGAAGGAGGTTCTGAAATTGAATGTTTGGAGCATAGAATTGAACGGTAGTGAGACATGGACTGTGGGAAAACCGGATCAGAATAGAATCGAAGCCTTTTAGATACGGTGCTACAGAAGAATGTTGAAAATTCGATGGATTGGTAAAGTAAGGTATGAGAAGGTTCTCTGAAGAATCGGCGAGGAAAGGAACATATGGAAATCACTGAAAAGAGGAAGGGATGGGATGCTAGGAAATATGTTAAGAGATCATTGAACAACTTCCATGGTACCAGAGGAAGCTGTGGAGATTAAAACCTGTAGATGAAGACAGAGATTGGAATACATCCAGCAAATAAGTGTGGACATAGTTTGTAACAGCTACTCTCTAATGGAAAGTTTGGCTCAGGACAGGAATGCGTGGCGGGCCACATAGAACCGTCAGCATTAAAATATAAAAAATGAAAAGAATGCTACACTGTTAATTCAAGGGTTTGAAATTATATCCTCATATTATCAAATTAAGAGTATCCAGTGAACTATCAAATACAATTAGAAAGCCAGAAATTATTCACAAACGGTTCGAATAATGTTCGGTTGTTGCTGAGAACTAAAAATATGAATTAGAAAAATTTGTCAGGCAGCTGAGAAAATCGTTTTGGATGTAAATAGAAAATGCAGCATTAATACTCTTCGGAATGAGGAAACGGGAATGTAAGAAAAAAAAGACGCTTATTCAGATTTGGTGTGAATGCTTTGTTTGCCTAAAAGGCTTTACATCTAATCACACAAACAGATTTATTGCAGTGCTTTCATGAATTCTTTTTTTGAATGTTGAGTGGCGCAACTACTGTTCAACTACTGTTTCGAAAGCCACATATATTTTAACTCAGGTGCAGACGAAAGTGCATAATCTCCAAAACCCATCGTAACATTCAGTCTCTGTTGATCCATTGTGGCCGTTGGACGGCGGCTGGTCAATTATTTAACAAAGAAATTCGCAAAACAGCCGTGCAAATTGAGAAGTTATTTTATTATATTTTCGCTACCAGTTACGGCAATTCAGTATGCAATCTCCATGTCACATACGCACCTCTCAACAATTATCGATATTGGCATACTGAGGCCATGTGTTTCTGGAAGTCGTGAAATCTCAAGTGCTTCCTTCGAAGACTGGGATCTGTTTCTATCTTGGCTACGATAATGCTGTGCTGGAACTGTGAACAGCTGAAAGCAAGGGGAAACTACAGCCGTAATCTTTCCCGAGGACGTGTAGCTCTACTGCACGGTTACATGATGGCGTCCTCTTGGGTAAAATATTCCGGACGTAAAATGGTCCACCATTCGGATCTCTGCAGGGACGTAGGTCTTCGAAGGAAGCACCTGAGAATTCACAACTTTCAGAAATAGACGGCCCCAGTATGTCAGTACCGATAATTTTTGAGAGGTGTCTGAATACGGCATATTGAACTGCTGAAATTGGTAGGGAAAATAAAGTAAAATAACTTCCCAATTTGAACAGGTGTTCGGCAAATTTTTTTGTTAAATTAATATCCTAAAATTTGACGGAACAAGAGACTTTTAACACTTTGGCACTGAAGTAAGACGCTCGTTGTCTCTAGTTTTTCCACCTAGTGTACAACCATTCCAGCACAGCTAGAGTGTAGAATTCGTAGCTCTATGACTGCACGAAGTGCTGTGTCGCACTATATTCAGTACGAGCAGGAGACCGATATTATAGGTATTGGTTTGTAACTATGGGGGTCCGTTCTTTTACCCCTCTGTTATTCGGGAATCAAGTGCTCCTTTTTCCAGTCGCTTAGGACGATGCGCTGGGCGAGAGATTCACAATAAACGCATGATAAGGGGACAATGCTGCAGGGTACTTTCTGCAAAACTGAAATGGTATTCCATTCGGACCTGATGACTAGCTCGTTTACAGTTTTTCTACATGTTTTTCACGTCAGGACGCCTATTACTATGTCCTCCACAAGGGAGCGCGTGTGACGACCAAACGACTACATGTTTGCAGGGTTCTGTTATGTAGAAGATTTCTTAAACACGAAATTTTAAACATGAGTGAAAGTGGGGACACGACCGGTTTCACAGCTTCAGAACTAATCTCCAGGCAAAAGGAAGGCAATGAATAGACTGATCCTATCCCCAAGATACAACGTCCAGAAGTCAACCTAGATAGTATGTTGAAAAGCCGGCCGCGATGGCCGAGCGGTTCTAGGCGCTACAGTCTGGAACCGCGCGACCGCTACGGTTGCAGGTTCGAATCCTGCCTCGGGCATGGATGTGAGTAGTGTCCTTAGGTTAGTTAGGTTTAAGTAGTTCTAAGTTCTAGAGAACTGATGACCTCAGAAGTTAAGTCCCATGGTGCTTAGAGCCATTTGAGCCATTTTTTAATAAGTTGAGACAAGCCCTGACCTCTCTCACAACTCATGCCAATTTAAGAAAAAAGGCATTTGACAAGCATGTCAGTAAAGTTTTGTCGTATCGCTTGAACGAGCGTGTTCTTCTGAGGAAACTGTTCAAACCATCACTCATCTTAAGTAAAAATCGTAAGTGGCAACACCTCAGTCAAACAACTCCCGCTTGTAATTTCGAACAGATTTTATTTAACCATTGCGTGGCAACCGCAAACTGCTGTTGACCCAGAATAATACACATAAATTCCGGTCTCGGAAACTGACATACGGTCGGGAGAGCACTATGCTGACCACATGCCCCTCCATATCCACATCCAGTGACGCCTATGGGTTTGAGGATGACACGGCAGCCGGTCGGTACCATTGGGCCTTCATGGTCTGTTCGGGAAGAGTTTAGTTTTAATATACACAATTCCTCTAGAATTTGAAACATTATTAAACAGGTAAAATGTCTACGCGCGTTAAAGCCCACCCAGAACAATAAATAATTTTAAAACCCTCTTTACATAAATCTTAAGAACCATACAAACATCCAATAGGTTACGGAGAAAAAGCAGCAGGACACCTCTTAAGATATAATAACAGAAACAACTCACAATTTTTCTTTCTCAATAAGAAACCCAGTACAATGAAAGGCATCTTTCAGGAGTTACAGAATTTCAGTGATAAGCAATGGCACATCAGAAGTGCGTGAAAACTACAATTCAGATCGATCCTGAATGAAAGCTGAAAGGAACGGTGAAGAAGGAAAGACGGAATCCTCGGCGTCAGCAGGAACAAATAATGAAACACTCAAAACTGGAAAACTGGAGTCTGCTGATAAACACAGCGACTGCGCTATCGGTTACAATTCACAAGGTGTCGTCAGTCACTTAAAAGACCAGCTACCACGGACGACGCGCACCGCGAATTATGCGACTGAAACAACAATGTAAAATCACACAGCAACTGAGCAGTATCCAGAGCAACAAAATCCGGGAAACATCAGAAGAATTTCAAAAGAGGAATACAATTACTCTTTGCAGCGAAATTAAATCTCTAGCAATCACTGTCTGCAACAACAGTTCACGCTGCCTTCGCACAGGAACCACGATACATGAACACTCACCGTGAGAACACTTCAGAATGTATAGAAACCAGAACATGTAATCTTTCTTATAATCCCAAATAATAATTACATGTTGTTGTTGTTGTTGTGGTCTTCAGTCCTGAGACTGGTTTGATGCAGCTCTTCATGCTACTCTATCCTGTGCAAGCTTCTTCATCTCCTAGTACCTATTGCAATCTACATCCTTCTGAATCTGCTTAGTGTATTCATCTCTTGGTCTCCCTCTACGATTTTTACCCTCCACGCTGCCCTCCAATACTAAACTGGTAATCCCTTTATGCCTCAGAGCATGTCCTACCAACCGATCCCTTCTTATGGTCAAGTTGTGCCACAAACTTCTCTTGTCCCCAATCCTATTCAATACTTCCTCATTAGTTATGTGATATACCCATCTAATCATCAGCATTGTTCTGTAGCAGCACATTTCGAAAGCTTCTATTCTCTTCTTGTCCAAACTATTTATCGTCCATGTTTCACTTCCATACATAGTTACACTCCGTACAAATACTTTCAGAAAAGACTTCCTGACATTTAAATCTATACTCGATGTTAACAAATTTCTCTTCTTCAGAAACGCTTTCCTTGCCATTGCCAATCTACATTTTATATCCTCTCTACTTCGACCATCATCAGTTATTTTGTTCCCCAAGCTGCAAATCTCCTTTACTACTTTAAGTGTCTCATTTCCTAAACTAATTCCCTCAGCATCAACCGACTTAATTCGACTACATTCCATTATCCTCGTTTTACTTTTGTTGATGTTCATCTTATATACTCCTCTCAAGACACTGTCCATTCCATTCAACTGCTCTTCCAAGTCCTTTGCTGTCTCTGACAGAATTACAATGTCATCGGCGAACCTCAAGGTTTTTATTTCTTCTCCATGGATTTTAATACCTACTCCGAATTTTTCTTTTGTTTCCTTTACTGCTTGCTCAATATACAGATTGAATAACATCGGGGAGAGGCTACAACCCTGTCTTACTCCCTTCCCAACCACTGCTTCCCTTTCATGTCCCTCGACTCTTATAACTGCCATTTGGTTTCTGTACAAATTGTAAATAGCCTTTCGCTCCATGTGTTTTATCCCTACCACATTTAGAATTTGAAAGAGTGTATTCCAGTCAACATTGTCATAACCTTTCTCTAAGTCTACAAATGCTATAAACGTAGGTTTGCCTTTCCTTAATCTTTCTTCTAAGATAAGTCGCAAGTTCAGTATTGCCTCACGTGTTCCAATATTTCTACGGTATCCAAACTGATCTTCCCCGAGGTCGGCTTCTACCAGTTTTTCCATTCGTCTGTAAAGAATACGCGTTAGTATCTTGCAGCTGTGACTTATTAAAATGATAGTTCGGTAATTTTCACATCTGTCAACACCTGCTTTCTTTGGGATTGGAATTATTATATTCTTCTTGAAGTCTGAGGGTATTTCGCCTGTTTCATACATCTTGCTCACCAGATGGTTGAGTTTTGTCAGGACTGGCTCTCCCAAGGCCTGCTTCATTTATTGCATTTTTATATTTTCTCCTTTCGTCAATTAAATTCAATATTTCCTCTGTTACCCAAGGATTTCTACTAGCCCTCGTCTTTTTACCTACTTGATCCTCTGCTGCCTTCACTACTTCATCCCACAAAGCTATCCATTCTTATTTTACTGCATTTCTTTCCCCCATTCCTGTCAATTGTTGCCTTATGCTCTCCCTGAAACTCTGTACAACCTCTGGTTCTTTCAATTTATCCAGGTCCCATCTCCTTAAATTCCTACCTTTTTGCAGTTTCTTCAGTTTTAATCTACAGGTCATAACCAACAGATTGTGGTCAGAGTACACATCTGCCCCTGGAAATGTCTTACAATTTAAAACCTGGTTCCTAAATCTCTGTCTTACCATTATATAATCTATCTGATACCTTTTAGTATCTCCAGGGTTCTTCCATGTATACAACCTTCTTTCACGATTCTTAAACCAAGTGTTAGTTATGATTATGTTGCGCTCTGTGCAAAATTCTACCAGGCGGCTTCCTCTTTCATTTCTTAGCCCCAATCCGTATCCACCTACTACGTTTCCTTCTCTCCCTTTTCCTACACTCGAATTCCAGTCACCCATGACTATTAAATTTTCATCTCCCTTCACCATCTGAATAATTTGTTTTATTTCGTCATACATTTCTTCAATTTCTTCGTCATCTGCAGAGCTAGTTGGCATATAAACTTGTACTACTGTAGTAGGTGTGGGCTTCGTATCCATCTTGGCCACAATAATGCGTTCACTATGCTGTTTGTAGTAGCTTACCCGCATTCCTATTTTCCTATTCGTTATTAAACCTACTCCTGCATTACCCCTATTTGATTTTGTGTTTATAACCCTGTAGTCACCTGGCCAGAAGTCTTTTTCCTCCTGCCACCGAACTTCACTAATTCCCGCTATATCTAACTTTAACCTATCCATTTCCCTTTTTAAATTATCTAACCTACCTGCCCGATTAAGGGATCTGACATTCCACGCTCCGATCCGCAGAACGCCAGTTTTCTTTCTCCTGATAACGACATCCTCTTGAGTAGTCCCCGCCCGGAGATCCGAATGGGGGACTATTTTACCTCCGGAATATTTTACCCAAGAGTACGCCATCATCATTTAATCATACAGTAAAGCTGAATGCCCTCGGGAAAAATTATGGCCGTAGTTTCCCCTTGCTTTCAGCCGTTCGCAGTACCAGCACAGCAAGGCCGTTTTGGTTATTGTTACAAGGCCAGATCAGTCAATCATCCAGACTGTTGCCCTTGAAAATACTGAAAAGGCTGCTGCCCCTCTTCAGGAACCACACGTTTGTCTGGCCTCTCTATAGATACCCCTCCGTTTTGGTTGCACTTACGGTACGACTATCTGTATCGCTGAGGCACGCAAGCCTCCCCCACCAACGGCAAGGTCCATGGTTCATGGGGGGGGGGGGGGGGGAGGGGAATAATTACATAAAAAAAGCAAAAAACATGTCATAAATCTCTTAATCTTACAAAAAGAATGCCATTATAGGTGGATTACACTTAATAGCAAAAGGCAGAAAGAAGTTCCAGAAAATCAAACATTTGGTTACTTCGGAGTGTACAGGCACCCACTTAGATATACACTCCTACCCAGTATCTCAAGTGCGTCCAAAAGCAGGCAAACCACTGTTCAGTAAGTTGTGTACCTGTGGTCGACTCGAAACAGATAACATCGGCGTCCAGACACTGGGAGAACCGTTAACGTTTGATTCTGTAGCGTATCCGGCCACAGGGTGATACACTCCAAAGCCGCTTTCAGAGGTTCATATCGTTAAGCAACACAGACGAGGCCATCGCCCTTTCACTAGACGCAGTACACATTCCCGACAGCACGCACGCCTCCGTCCGCAGCCCCACGGCCCATATGATAGAAAGATGCACAGCAAGATCAAAGAGCGACCGCCGACAACCAGACTGCACACTAAAGCGCCAACCAACCAACCAGAACCAACCATCTACCAACAGCGACGTGCCCTTAAATAGCCGAAAAGCGACGAAAGAGGGGATCGGCGGCTACGCGATACAGAGTCGACCACAAAGATCTTACATGAATACAGAGAAGGGACTGGCGCCAACGGCGCTACGTATCAGTCAGCTCTCCTTTTGCCATTTTCTATTGTTACACTACACTGATCGACGAGTGATGGACAGAAGTCTTCGAACCATTTAGCGACTTTCCGCAAGACAGGAATTTTCTTGGTTTCTCGGCAAAAATCTTTCGCTAAGGTATGACGGTAAAAGTTGTTGTATGCTTAGCCCATCGATCTTCTTACTGACGAACGAATGCCAATTAACTTTTACCTTTTCTGAGTTATTCTTTGACTGAGAGTGCATCGGTCTCTGAGTCCTCAACATTTTCCCTATTTTATTATTATAATACAGATGGCCCCAAATGAACCTTGGACCTGGCCGTCGGTGGTGTGGCCTGCGTGCCACGGCGATACAGACAGCCATACTGAAGGTACAACCGCAACGGAGTGGTATCTGATGAGATCACAGACAAACGTGTGATCACTGAACAGGGGCAGCAGCCTTTTTGCAGTTGTTGCAGGGGCGACAGTCTGGACGATTGACTGATCTGGCCTTGAAACAGCAACCAAAACGGCCTTGCTGTGTTGCAACTGCTAACGGCTGAAACCAATGGAAAACTACAGCCGTATTTTTTTCCGAGGACGTGCAGCTCTGCTGTAAGGTTAAATGATGATGTCCTCTTGGGTGAAATATTCCGGAGGTAAAAGAGTCCACCATTCGGATATTCGGGTGGGAAATACTCATATATGTGTTGTGATCAGAATAAACGTAACAGGCACTATACGAATCGAAACGTGGGAATTATAGATCCCTTAATCGGGCAAGGGAGTTATAAAATTTAAAAAGGAGATTGATAGATCGAAGTTAGATATAGTGGAAATTAGTGAACTTCAGTGGCAGGAGGAAGAGGACTTCAGATCAGGTGAACACAGGGCTATAAATACAAAATCAACAAGGTTAACGCAGAAGTAGGTTTAATAATGGATAAGAAAGCAGGAATGCGGGTAGACTTGTGTGAACAGCATATGAAAGCTTTATCGTAGCCAAGATAGACAAGAAACCCACGCCTACCACAGTAGTGCAAGTGTATATACCAACTAGCTTCGCAGATGAATGAGAGATTGAAGAAAATGTACGATGAGATAAAAGAAATCATTAAGATAGTTAAAAAAGATCAAAATTTAATCGTGATGGGATACTGGAATTGGATAGTAGAAAGGGGAAGAGAAACAAAACCAGTGGGCGAATATGTACTGTTGAAAAGGAATGAAAGAGGATGCCGCCTTGTAGAATTTTGCATAGAACATGATTTAGTCTTCGCTAACACTTAGTTTATGAATCATAGAAGAAGCTTGTACACATGGAAGAGACCAGACCTGGAGACACCGGAAGGTTTCAGATTGTTTATGTAATGGTTAGACAGAGATTTGGGAACCAGATTTCAAATTATAAGAAAATTACAGAGGCTGTTGAGAACTCTGATCACAATTCATTGGTTATGAACGGTAGATTAAAACATCAGAAATGGAAAAAGGTAGGAAATTGATGAGATGGTACCTGGGTAAGCTGAAAGCGTGTTGAGAGGTTCAGAGCGATCATTATACCGGGTGATCAAAAAGGCAGTATAAATCTCAAAACTTAATAAACCACGGAATAATGTAAGTAGAGAGGTAAAAATTGACACTCATGCTTGGAATGACATGGAGTTTTATTAGATCAAAGAAAAACAAAGTTCACAAAATGTCCGACAGATGGCGCTGGACAGCAAAACGTCAGTGACTGCGCATGACAATCGTGTAGAAAAGGAGCTGTAATGACAGAGAGAATCATATGCGCCAGCAGTCGCAGCATGTTGACGTTACCCGAAAATACGTTTTTAGTGAAACTGTATTATCAAAATGGGAAATGTGCTAGTTCAGCGTTACGATCCTATCGCCGTAGGAAGGGGATTCGAACTGGCAAAGGTCAGTTGACAAATGGAGCTGTGGCGAGAATGATTTCGAAGATGGCAGTCAGGGTTGCTTAGAAGATAGACCCCGTAGTGTCTGACCGAGCACAAGGCGTAATGCTGCTGAGACAGTTCAGGAAGAAATGGAGACTGTAGCCGGTTCGTCTATGCCAGGGAAGTCAGCGCTCGTGCAGTAGCACGTCGCACCGGCATTCCATACACTACTGGTTGGTTGGCACTTAGGCGTACCCTCCGATGCTATCCGCACAAAATCCAACGGCATCATGAACTGTTACCTGGAGATGTAGTGAAATGGAGGGCACTTGCGGTGTGGGCGTTTCAAAAGATGGCGGAAGATGACGATTTGTTGAGTAACGTGTTGTGGCCCAACGAAGCTCATTTCACCCTCCGAGGGTCTGTCAACGCCCACAACTGCAGAATTTGGGCTACCGAAAATCCTACTTAGAATTGTCGTGGAAACTCCATTGCATGACGAGAAAGTCACGGTATGGGTTGGATTTACCACATCTACCGTTATCGGGCCTTTTTTCTTCGAGGAAATGCGTGATTCTGGATTTGTAACTGCTACCGTGACGGGTGAAAGGTATACAGATATGTTACAGAATCGCATCATCCCCAGCCTGGCTGATAAACACCTGCTGGAAGGTATGATGTTTATGCAGGATGGCGCTCCACCCCATATTGCTAGACGCGTGAAAGATTTCTTGCGCACGTCGTTTGGTGATGATCGTGTGCTCAGCCGCCATTTTCGTCATGCTTGATCTCCCAGGTCCCCAGACCTCAGTCCGTGCGATTATTGGCTTTGAGGTTACCTGAAGTCGCAAGTGTATCGTGATCGACCGACATCTCTAGGGATGCTGAAAGACAACATCCGACGCCAGTGCCTCACCATAACTCCAAACATGCTTTAGAGTGCTGTTCACAACCTTATTCCTCGACTACAGCTATTGTTGAGGAATGATGGTGGACATATTGAGCATTTCCTGTAAAGAACATCATCTTTGCTTTGTCTTACTTTGTTATGCTAATTAATTCTATTCTGATCAGATGAAGCACCATCTGTCGGACATTTTTTGAACTTTTGTATTTTTTGGGTTCTAATAAAACTCCATGTCATTTCAAGAATGTGTGTCAATTTGTACCTCTCTATCTACATTATTCCATGATTTATTCAGTTTTCAAATCTATACTGACTTTTAGATCACCAGGTACAACGGTTATATAGAACAGTGGAAAGGAATACAATAGTAGACGAATGGGTAGATTTAATACATGAAATATTGAAGGCATCAGGCGATCAAACACGTAAAAAGACAAGGCCTGGTAGGAGTGCTTGGATAACACAAGAGATATTGAATTTCCTTAATGAAAGGAGAAAATTTAAAAATGCAACAAAGAAGCAGGCGAAAGAGAATGAAAAACGTTTAAAAAAGGAGATTGACAGGAAGTGCTAAATTGCTATGCAGGAGTGGTTACAGGACAAATGTAAGGATTTAGAATCATATTGCACCGGGGGAAAGATAGATAACGTCTACAGGAAAATTAAAGAGGGCTTTGGGGGAAAGAGTAGCAACTATATGAATACCAAAACCTCGTACGGTAAACGAGTCCTAAGCAAGGAAGGGAAAGCTGAAAGATGGAAGCGGTATATAGAGGGTCTAAACAAGAAAGATGGACTTGAAACCAATATTACAGAAAGGGAAATGGATGCAGATGAAGAAGAGATGGGAGATGTGATATTGAGAGAAAAATTTTAAAAAGCTCTGAAACATCTAAGATGAAATAAGGCCCCGGGAGCAAACGATATTCCGTCAGAATTACTGATAGCCTTGGGAAAGACAGCAATGATAAAAATCTTCCATCTGATGCGCAAGACGTGTGACACAGTTGATATACCCTCAGACATCAATTCCAAAGAAAGCAATTGCTGACAGGTGTGAAAATTATCGATTAGTCATTTTAATAAATCATGGTTGCAAAATATTAACACGAATTGTTTACAGAAGAATGGAAATAATTGGTATAAGCCGACCTCGAGGAAGATCAGTTTGAATTACGGACAATTATAGGATCACACGAGGCATTATTGACCCTTAGGGTTATGTTAGAAGGTAGTTTAAGGAAGTGAAAGCCTACATTTATAGCATTTGTGCACTTAGAGAAAGCTTTTGACAATGTTGAGTGGAAAACGCTCTTGGAAATTCTGAAGGTAGCAGGGGCAAAATACAGGAAGCAAAAGGCTGTTAACAACTTGTATAGAAGCCTGACGGCAATTGCGAGTCGAGGGGCATGAAGGGGTAACAGTGGATGAGAAAGGATTGAAACAGTGTTGTACCCTATTCCTGAATAAAAACCAAAGAAAAATTTACAGTGGTAATTAAAGTTCAGGAACAAGAAGTAACAACTTTGAGGTTTGCCGATGATATTGAAAGTTTGTTGTCGACAGCAAAGGACTTGGAAGCCTGGCTGAACAGAATGGACACTGTCTTCAAGGGAGGATGTGAAATGAACACCAACAAAAGCAACAAAAGGATAATGGAAAATAATCGAATAAAATCAAGTTAGATTAGGAAATGAGATACTTAAGTAGTAAATCAGTTTTTCTGTTAATCAAACGAATCGTGAACAGCTGAGTCTTTGTACCCAGATCACGCGAAATGATTCCGTCTAACACTTACGGGACATAATTCAGTGGTCATTTGGTGCGAAAAATCCTGAACTGGGAACACTTTGCGAATATGGACGGCTATAATGGCAGCATGACTCAATATTTCTGTAGGGGACTTCCAATGACTTGTTCAGTCAATGTTACATAGAGGTGCTGCACTACGCTGGGCAGAAGGGAGTCGGACATGATATTAAGAGGTATCCCTTGTCTTTTGTCACCTTAGTGTACGAAATTCTACTACAAAATTATACACAAAGAACAGTGCACCAGTACAAAAATAAGCGAAACAACGCCAAAAATGTAATAAGAAAACCTAACCAAGATTCTTGCGGTAAATTAATTACATATATTGAAAATTACTTGTATATAAATGTGAACGGCAGACGTTTTCCTCTATAATGTTGAAAGATTTAAATGAACGGAAAAGAGACAGCAAAACAGTAAATATAACCATTACAGAATAATGGACAAAACATTAAAAACTCTGTTAAAATGAAACTATTGAAAAAGCACAATAATGTTAGATAGTTGACTCTATAACATCATACGAGATCCAGTAGGTTTTAAAAATGCTAAAAGTTTGTTAAACATACCACCCTCATGGAATACTTATTATGCAAAGGGGGACGTTGTATTATTGAAGACTTTACATTTATACCATGAGCGTTGGCGACTTTATAAAGTCCTTGCTGATTGGAAGATTTCAGAGGTAATTTCTTTTCTTATAAAGTGATTAAGTAATAATGTGATAGAAATATAAGTCTTTTAATTGCAGTCAATAAAATTTACTCAAAAAAGAATCGCTCGAGAGCAATAGCGAATGTATTCCACGGGGAAGAACAAAGATGATTTGGGAAGTGAAACTTCCTGAACGATAATGTTGAACGAATTGTAGTAAACGGTACGAAATTAGTCTACAAATATATGTTACTTTTATTGATATTAAAGAAAGATTTTCATTCGGTCATTAGAAAGAGACTGCGGCCATTTATGGAAGCCATAAGATATTCCACACAATCAGCGTGCACAAGCCACGACTGCGAACCCCTTGAGCTTCCTAAGACAGAGAGAGTTGCTAATTAAAATCAATTTACATTTTAGGTCACAGACACGAATTGCTTGTCAAATTACAAGTCTAATGATATCAGTCGCCGTTTGATAAGGTTATTAATTCGATAGTCGATAAAGTTAGTTGTTGAATAAATTATAGTAAATCAGTTCTTCCCTGCAATCGAAGATCAAGAGAAATACCGACTGGTGACTGTGGATACATTATACAGACTGCGTCTTAATTATTGTTAGTGATTTTCAAAATGGATATATTCTGCAGAGGTTGCGAGATTTAACTCTGAATTTCAACCTCCGGCTACCTCGGCACTCAAGGGTACCAGACTTTCACGCCTTCATAGTCTCCCCAACTCCACAGCGCGGAGGCCAGCTTGTCACTGGTCGGAGCAGATTGAAACCGCCACCCCAATTAGGTTTATGGCTATTGGATCCTCGCTTTGCCAGCGGATGCCTACTGTGTTGAGGCGTTCAGGTCAGTGAATGTGTAGAGAAACGTACTGAGCAGCCCATTTGTTCGCAGTCCTCAGCTGGAGAAACATCGTGATAGCTGTAGCACAGTTGTCACCGCCAACTTCAGTGTCCGTATTCTTGCTTCGGTTACATGGACCTCTTTCTCTATAGAACGCTCACGATAATTTCGGTTGCAATTCACAAGCGATGCTTTAGTTCTCATGCGATCGTCGGACATGACAACTACAGCCACACTGATGCAGTAAGATAGTTCATGATGCCCCTCTCTGGGCTTTTGATGAAACGTACATCTCGTGGCTACCAATTATTTCCGTTTTGATCACAAGTTCTACATTTTCCTGGAGATTTTCTGTTAGCATACTTCCTGAGAAAAGAGCTAAACGCGTCGTAATATTTTATTTCCAGTGGTCAGTACAGTTTTATTGTTTTTTCTTACCTGCAACAAGACATAGTCATGCCTGCTTATTATTTCGTAAGCGGATCGATTTACCGTAGAATGTAACAGGATACCTAAAATTTCCTGTATCTATGCTAATCGTTTACCAGATCTGTCTCCCTGCTGCTCTGACGTACTTTATTTATTTAACTACTGAAACCTCTGCTAGGCATGAAAAAGCCCAATACCACCAAGGTCGAGACAACACAAGACTGGCAAGTGAAGTTGATTTTCCGTCAATAAGGGGATCGGCGGCAGGCAGTCCAATAACTACGTTGTGCATCATATTTTGACAAACTCCAATTAAATCCCATGCCACAATCTAAAACAGGAAGTTTAAAAACAAATGAGAAGTAATAATCAGGGAAGGATGTACACTGTCACCGACACTCTTTTAACATTTATACTGAAGATCTCATCGGCAGCTGTGACGATCTTGGGTGGACCTGTGTTGTGGGATGGAGAATTGTAGGACTCCGTTTTGATAAGTCAGGCGTTCAGTACAAAAGGGAAGCAGCTACTCGGGTGGTAGAGGTACTTGAGGAGTGCTCATGGGGGTTTTTCAGGCTTGGTGATAGTTTAGGGTCCTATGATGAATGCTCGCCTGTCGATACACAGAGAGTAAAATCAGTCCGCGTACCAGTTCGAGACATGTCCACCATCAAAACTGTAACAGTAAATTATAGAAATGTCTGTAACAAATTTCCTGAGTGCATTAAGAAAGTTGTCGTGCTGAAACCCGAAGTAGCAAGATCCAAGATATGTAGCGAGGCATCGAATGTTTATGGAGAGGACAGATTCGACGCCGCAGGAGCGGGAATGTTCATTGCTGTTGACCAAACTATTCTGTCTGTCGAGGCCGAAATCGAGTCCGACTATGAAGTAACCTTGACACGGGTAGCGGGTCCAGGTGAACTAAATTATTAGAATATTTTTACCGGCCCCCATATTCTGCCATAACACTTGTAGAATCATTCAAAGAAACTCTGCTCTCAGCAGCGCGGAAATACCTAGATCATGTAGTATTTCCAGGAAGTGACTTCAATCTACCGAGTATGGATGAGGACGGGAAGTCTATTGTTTGTTGCAGATGGTACGAACAGGCAGTTTTATAAAGTTCTTTTGAACACGTTTTCCGAAAACACTGAATGTAAATATTATATTTCCGGCCTTGTAGCTACAGACAGACTTTTCCTTATCGACAGTGTGAATGTAATTACAGGATTAAAGATCATGATGTCATCATAGCGAAGATGGTCAGTAAAGTTAATAATTCCATCAAGAAGAATAGGAGTGTAATACGCTAAAAAGAGGAGATAAGCAGTTGTTACCAACCGAATTAGACAATGAACGGACATCACATAGTACCAATGAGGTGAACGAAGAGAAATGATGCCAAAGTTTAGGTCGATTCGAGCCGCATTTAGGTAGTGCCGAGTAAACTGGTTAAGCACGGAAAAGACAAACCGTGGTTATTGTTGTGGTCTTCAGTCCGAAGATTGGTTTAACGCAGCTCTCTATGCTACTCTACATTGTACGAGCCTCTTCATCTCCGAATAACTACAGCCACCTATAATTTTCTTTATCTGCTTACAGTATTCAGCTCTTGGTCTCCCTCTACGATTTTTACCACCAACACTTCTCTCCAGTACTCTACTGGTGATCTCATGATGTCTCAGAATGTCACCCATAAATCAATCCCTTTCGTTGGTCAAGTTTTGTCACAAATTCCTTGTCTCTCTAATTGTATTAGGTGCTTCATCATTAGCTAGATGAAGATCCATCCAACCTTCAGCAATTAACTGTAGCACCACATTTCGAAAGCTTCTATTCTCGTTTTATCTAAACTGTTTATCGTCCATGTTTCCACTTCCATACATGGCTACATTCCAGACAAATATCTTCAGAAAAGACTTCCGAACACTTAAATCCATATTCGATTTTAACAAATTTCTCTTCTTCAGAAATGCTTTTCTTGCCATTGTCAGACAACATTTCATATACTCTCTACTACGGCCATCATTAGTCTCGGTGACATCATCATTTTTGTACGTGAAGTACACGTATGGCTGCAAATGCTCTACAGGTAATCGAACATAGCCATTTCCAGTCAATGAGTGGTTCAATGGACCATTCCACGTAAACATAGCCCACAGCATTATGAAGCTCAAATGGTTCAAATGGCTCTGAGCACTATGGGACTTAACATCTGTGGTCATCAGTCCCCTAGAACTTAGAACTACTTAAACCTAACTGACCTAAGGAGATCACACACATCCATGCCCGAGGCAGGATTCGAACCTGCGACCGTAGCAGTCTAACGGTTCCGGACTGAGCGCCTAGAACCGCTAGACCACCGCGGCCGGCAATTATGAAGCCACCACCAATTTCCATATGGCGTTGTTGGCAACTTGAGTCCATGGCTTCATGGGGTCTGGGCCTCACTAGAGCCATACCATCAATTCTTACCAATAGAAATCGGGACCGGTTGGACCAGGCCACCGTTATGCAGCACTCTAGCATATAATCGATATAATCACGAGAACAGGAGAGTCGCTAAAGGCGTGCTATGTTGTGCTATTAGCAAAGGCACTAGCGTCGGTCGTCTGAAGCCATAGCCCACTAGTGCCAAATTTCGCCGCACTGTGATAACGAATACGTTCGTCGTACGTCTCACATTGATTACCTCGATTATTTCGGGTAGAGTTGCTTGTCTGTTAGCACTGGCAACCCTACGCAGATGCCACTGCTCTCGGTTGGTAAGTGAAGACCGTCTGGGGTGAGACTCAGTATCTAAAATCTAAAATTTGGTACTCTCGATGCACTATTAACTCTGTGGACCTCGGAATATCGCATTGTCTAACGATTTCAAATTTCCCCGGATGAGGCCTCGCGGCCAACGATGCCATACGCTCATTTCACTTCCGTGAAATGTCACATGCGTCACCATTCCAAGTTCAAAGTTTGTTAATTTCGATGTGAAATATTTTCACATTAATCACCTGAGTGCAAATGACAGCCGCCGCTACTGCTGTGCATTTTAACACTGATGAGCCAAAACATTATAACCACTGCTCACCGCGAGGTTGAATGCCTCGTTTTGTTGTTCCAGCCACGTGAGGCAGTAAGGAAGAAATGTAAGCGGAAGGGACACGAATCGGCAGTTGTTATAGTTAAGACACGGGCCGCAAATGCGGAGATCCACTGTTATAAGCGGTTTTAACAAACGGCGAATTGTTGTGACGCTGGGGCTGGAAACGAGAATCTTTGAAACGTCGAATCTGTTGGCCTGTTGGCGTACTACTGTAGTGAGCACGAATGATGGTGACGTAACGAGTAGGGCGTATGGATTGTGTTGTGTCTAGACAAGACAGCCTAGACACAATGAGAGGAAGCCGAAAGGCACGCGTTTAGCAGGCAAGAGATAGGTCTGTAACGGGATACGTAATGAATGCTATAAAGAAAAGTACGTAGCTTCTGTAATACTTAACTTTAATCCATCCTTGGTACATCGCTATTGACGATATAAGTGAGACTCCATAGATACATACAATGTTACTAATGGCGCCTTGCTAGGTCGTAGCCATGGACTTAGCTGAAGGCTATTCTAACTATCTGCTCGGCAAAGGAGCGAGGCTTCGTCAGTATAGTCGCTAGCTGGGGCGAGTGCTAGTCCGTATCTCGAGACCTGCCTTGTGGTGGCGCTCGGTCTGCGTTCACACAGTGGCGACACACGGGTCCGACATGTACTAATGGACCGCGGCCGATTTAAAGCTACCACCTAGCAAGTGTGGTGTCTGGCGGTGACACCACAGATTGGTCAATCATGTCTCACCACAAAACGCAATGGTCGGACGATCTCCCACCGTGGAGTTCAGGATACGTAGCGATCTGTGGCAATCTGACGACGGAGTCCAATACTGGTTCACGCACAAGTGATTCGGAGCACATCGTTCAAGGCCGTTGTTGAACATGCAGCTCCACGTCACAAGACCCTAAAGTTTGCCTGTCTTCACACAAGGACATCGTCCATTTGGATTGCAGTGAACACAGCATCACTGAGTTTCCATCGTGGATGAGTAGAAACGTGTCGCATATCGAGTGAATCGCATTTATTGTAATACCAGATCAACGCTTGGGTCATTACACCACATAACCCAAGCGAATGGCTGCACGAAACATGCACTGCGCTGTAGATGCAGACAGGGGAGGGCAGAATTTTGCTATGGGGTACAATGAGTTTGGTTTCCATAGAATTTGTGGTGGTAATCAGAGGCATCATAACAGCGGTGAAGTACGCGAACGTTATTGCGGATCACATGCATCGCTTCATGCTTGAAGTCCCCCCCGCCCTTAAAGGCTATGACAGCTTCCAGCAGGATAACTGTCTGTGTTGTAAGGTCAGAATCGTGCTACAGTGGTTTGAGGGGCATTATAGGGAACTCACATTGATGTCTTGCTCATCAAATGTGCCTTTTCCGTACCCATTCGAACACATATCTGGCGCCAGCTGGGTGGCCGCAAACCATTATCCCGTAATTCACGGTAACTCCTTGATCTGCGCGTGAACAACTGGTGGCTCATACTTCTGGAACTCTGTCAAGGACTAGTAGAATCCATGCCAAGCAGAATCTCAGTTGTACTGTGTCTGAAAAGTGAAACAACAAGCTAGTAAAAAGGTGGTCATAATGTTTTGACTCATTGGAGTATACTTTGTGTAGGCGGTACCACCGCCATCTGTATAAGCGCATCTCGCTATCCCATGACTTTCATCACCGCAATGTATGATACTTGTCTCTCTTTCGTGTTGTCACCTATGAGTTCCACATCATCAACGCCCTTTTTCTTGCTATTGTTTCTCTGTTTTGGCTACTTCGAGTGGGGCTTTTTTTGTTCATTCCTTAATGTTATCCTATACAGCCTCCGTACCATTAGTTACCCGAAAAATTAATAGATAGTGCTGCAATCAGTACTACTAATACTTTTCGATACTTTCCTCCTACAACCAATATACACTACTGGCCATTACAATTGCTACACCAAGAAGAAATGCAGATTTTAAACGGGTATTCATTGGACAAATATATTATATTAGAACTGACATGTGATTACAAAACAAATGTTCAAATGTGTGTGAAATCTTATAAGACTTAACTGCTAAGGTCAACAGTCCCTAAGGTTACACACTACGTAACCTAAATTATCCTAAGGACAAACGCACACACCATGACCGAGGGAGGACTCGAACCTCATCCCGGACCAGCCGCACAGTCCATGACTGCAGCGCCTCAGACGGCTTGGCTAACCCGCGCGGCATCGCATGTGATTACATTTTCACGCAATTTGGGTGCATAGACCCTGAGAAATCATACCCAGAACAACCACTTCTGGCCGTAATAACGACCTAGATACGCCTGGGCATTGGATGGCGTGTACAGAAACAGCTGCCCATGAGTCTTCAACACGATACCACAGTTCTTCAAGAGTAGTGGCTGGCATATTGTGACGAGCCAGTTGCTCGGCCACCATTGACCAGACGTTTTCAGTTGGTGAGAGATCTGGAGAATGTGCTGGCCAGGGCACCAGTCGAACATTTTCTGTATCCAGAAAGGCCCGTACAGGACCTGCAACATGCGGTCGTGCATTAACCTGCTGATATGTAGGGTTTCGCAGGGATCGAATGAAGGGTAGAGCTGCGGGTCGTGACACATCCGAAACGTAACGTCCACTGTTCAAAGTGCCGTCAATGAGAACAAGAGGTGACCGAGACGTGTAACCAATGGCACCCCATACCATCACGCAGGGTGATAAGCCAGTATGGCGATGACGAATAGACGCTTCCTATGTGCGTTCACCGCGATGTCGCCAAACACGGATGCGACCATCATGAGGCTGTAAACAGAACCTGGATTCATCCGAAATAATGACGTTTTGCCATTCGTGCACCCAGGTTCGTCGTTGGGTACACCATAGCAGGCGCTCCCGTCTGTGATGCGGCGTCAAGGGTAACCGCAGCCATGGTCTGCGAGCTGAAAGTCCATGCTGCTGCAAACGTCGTCGAACTGTTCGTGCAGATGGTTGTTGTCTTGCAAACGTCCCCATCTGTTGACTCAGGGATGGAGACGTGGCTGCACGATCCGTTACAGCCATGCGGATAAGATGCCTGTCATCTCGACTGCTAGTGATACGAGGCCGTTGGGCTCCAGCACGGCGTTCCGTATTACCCTCCTGAACCCACCAAGTCCATATTCTGCTAACAGTCATTGGAGCTATACCAACGCGAGCAGCAATGTTGCGATACGATAAACCGTAATCGTGGTAGGCTACAATCCTACTTTTATCAGAGTCGGAAATTTGATGGCATGCTTTTCTCCTTCTTACACGAGACATCACAACAACGTTTCACCAGGCAACGCCAGTCAACTGCTGTTTGTGTACGAGAAATCGGTTGGAAACTTTCCTCATGTCAGCACGTTGTTGGTGTCGCCACCGGCGTCAACCTTGCGTGAATGCTCTGAATAGCTAATCATTTGCATATCACAGAATCTTCTTCTTGTTGGTTAAATTTCGCGTCTGTAGCACGTCATATTCGTGGTGTAGCCATTTTTAGTGGCCAGTAGTGAACTTATAATACTTCCTCTGATGAATTTAGGTGCTTTTTATTTTTTTTCCATTTGGCTATTAATGTTACAGTTACTTCTAACAGACTGTAAACATACCTCATTTATACTCTACAGTATTATATTTTTTTACAATAAAGTAATCAACTATGGAATTTAAGCCTCGGAGGAAATTTAGATTTACAGTTAACAAGCACGTCGACACCAAGGTCATCAGAGCTGAAAGAAGCTCGGATTGCGAGACGTTGGGAAAGTAAACCAACCGCGCCCATTTTGGAAGACATCATCTCGGCATTGGCCTTGGAGAGGTTTTGTGACATCACGGAAAAGATAGATCTTGATTGCTCACGGGAATTTCAACGGTTTTCCTCCTTAATACTTTCAGTATAACCTTTCTCCTGTATAATGAGTCGTGTGTTTCTAATTGGTTACATGTTACAGCAATGGCCGTACTCATTTGGTCTGCAGGAGGTGAAAAAAATAACGTTGCGAATCCCATAGGGTCCATAGAAAGAGAAATCAGTTCGCTCTCAAGGACGACGGGCAGGCCTGCGGCCTCCAGAGAAAGTCGATGGACGATAAGGAGGAAAACTGCTGAAGTCCCGCATCGCCCGCAGCGCCAAGTTGGGCCTAGACCGCAGAGCGCAGGCTGGTTCGACGATAAGCGTGGTGGCGGGCTGCTCGGCGGTGGCGCCTGCCTGCGGGGGCGGCCCAGGCTTCGGCTCTTCCTGCCCCCAGCCTCTTTCCGAGCCGCCTGGTCCGGCAGAAAGAAGATAAGGCGCCACGCCAAGTGAGGCGGCAGCGCCAACGACGGCGCGCCTGCCGGAAAACATGTAAAGTTGCTGCGCTACCAGCCCAAGGCCGCCGGTGACTTGGCTCAAGTTAAATGAGAAAGAAACCGAGAGGTCTGGAGCGTCTGATGGACGGCCGAGTGTCCGTGGGTCAGGTGGGGCTAACAGTACCTTCATTGTCGGAATCGACGGACAAACATCAGGTTATTCGACGCTCGGCGTGAGTGCTCTGTGAGGAAATAACTAGCGGAGATTGACTAGGTTGCTCCTGTGAACGTTTTTCTGCGAGGAACCCATGGTATCCACTGACACATTACGCACCGATACGTTCGATAGATTACCTCAATAACTGTGAGTGTACTATGTTGGGTGAAGATATAGTTTCCTTCCACACTCATTTTTCGCAGTATTGTTCAATCGCAGTTCGGTGGTTAGAAGATGATGCTGCCACGCTGATAGACCATCTTGAAGGTATCGTACTTTACGAGAATGAGGACAAAGCGGTTTCTTGGATTGTCGCAATCCGAGATGTAGGACTTTCCCGTAATCCATAAAAGTACAATACTGTGTCTCTTTATGTCTGTGTAGATTGTGGTCCCGTAGGAATATATAATGTGTTGTTTGTATATTGTACTGTAACGGATGATAATTGTTTGCATTATTGTTTCCTATGTTTACGAAATATTCTACTGCTTGTATAATACACTCTCCATTCAAATCAATGTGACCAGCGCTTATGTCCAAGGCCAACCTACAGTAACCATTCACAGACCGCAGGTGGCACTCCAGCAGTGGAGGGTGGAAAGGGCGAGTCATCTGAAACTTGCACCTCAAACATTGCGGATCTGGAAGCTGCTAGCGATGTGCAGCTTTCACAAAATGGATTGGTAGCCAGTGATCCGTATTGCTGGCCAATAAACGGAGTACGATACATAGAGACTGTATTTTTTGTGCAAACGTACACCTTTCACACATAGAAACCAAAAGCAGGATAAATCAGTATTTCAGTGGTGTATATCGCAGGAATCTATTCCTAGTCGTTTACGAGAAATCGTATTTTGAAAAGTTTTCATACCGACACTTGCTTGTGCCATTCATCCAGCGTACTTGCTAGCTACGTTTTCTTACAGTGTGCTTGTGTGTTCCTTGAGTGCATTGGGACTTGCTGGTCAGTGTGTCACAATCCGAACAGTAGGTCGCGGGTGGACGATGGAATTTACCAACGCAGATAAAGCCGACATGCTCATGGGGTTATGGAGAGTTTAGAATGAATCGAGTTCGATCTTATAATTTGTATCCGCCAAAATATCCCAATAGACGTCAACCATCTAGGCAATTATTTATCAAACTTTTCAACCAGTTACGTGAAAGTAGTAGTGTAGCACCTAGACGGGGTAACAAAAGGAAAGACGTGATGACAGAAGAAGCGAAAATTTATGCCTTACTGCTGTTGCAGTTTATCCGCACCTTCACTCCCACGCAATCGCACGAGGAAGTGCCATGAGTCAGGCAAGCGTCCTAGGTATTCTCCATCGACATAGGTTTCATTGTGAGAGACGTGTTAACTTTCGTACTTGGGCATTAAGGCAGAATACTCGAGATGTGTCATGTATCTCATTTACTGATGACGCCACATTTACCAATTATGGCTAGGTAAACAGTCAAAACACGCACTATCTGTCTGATGATAATCCCCGTTGGCTTCGTCAGGTGGAACGTCGGCATCCATGAAGTGTAAACATATGATGTGGGATTGTGAACGATCAGCTCATAGGCCCTTGTTTCATGGACGGAACACTGAGCCCGCGCAAGTATCATAGCCTCTTCCACGGATGCTAAAGGCGTTCCTGTGCAGACTAGAAGAAATCTCTGCTGAAATGCTAGCACGTGTGCAGTATTAGTTCCATGCCAGACTTGAAGGGTGTACTGCCGCTGCCGGTGTTCATTTTGAACACAGGTTGTGATGATCAGTTGTCTCTTTACTGGTCAGAACTCTCATAACTAGTATATGGACATATGGTGTCTTAAGGGTCTTCTACCACAGGTATTGTACAAATGTCGGTGTGGGAACTTTTGAAAATGCGATATCACGTAAACAACTTGTTCTAGTATCCTGAAAGAAACGCTGCTGACAATCTAATTTACCCTACTTTTGGTCTGTTAATCTCAACAGATATTGTTCCACTTAAAAAGAGAATGTTTTCACAAAAGTTCCACTTTCTAAGTACTATTACAGTCTGTTTATCGGCTAATAATTCGAGCCCCTGACTACCAATCCATCGTGTGAAAACCACTCATCAAAAGCGCTTCCCGATTCCGCAGTATTTGAGGTGCAAGTTTTAGGTGATTCATCCTGTATAAAGCGTGTGTTTGTGGGGGGTGGAGGAGGGGGGACATGGAAACAAGGAAGGAACTGAGTGATTTACCTGACGTGCAGAAATCCGTGATGACTAAGTTTGCAAACTGTTCACCTGCCGCTGTGGTTAAGGTATACCCTGCACGACAAAATGGCGCTATACAAAACCGGCGCCGGGGCAAATCTGCAGCATCACGGGCCGTAGATGACAGGGCTGAACGACTACTGCGGAGATGTGTACGGCCGAACAGGCGTGCAGCTGTTGGACAACTACCGGCCCAGATGAACCAAAGGGTTACCAACAGAGTTGCTTCAACGACGGTTCAGCGGACGTTGCTGCGTATCGGGCTCTGCAGCTGGCGCTTGATTCATACTCCGATGCTCACTGTTGTGTATCAGAGACGAAGGCTGGAATTTGGACACCAATACCGCAATTTACTAGCTACGGGTGGCCGTTTCAGTTGAATAAATTTTTAATCTTCATCGCGTTAGATGGCCGTTGGCGTTTACGGCGTGAAACATCTGAAAGCAAACACACTGAAACAATCGTCGTAAGCGCCAGGGAAGGAGAAGATACTGTTATGGTGTAGGTAACGCTTTCGTGGCATTCTATGTGTTATCCCATCATTCAGAAAATTTTGTTTCCTCGCAGGAAAGCATCTCCGTGTCACACAGCTCACAGTGTATGTGCGTGGTTGGAAGAGCACCCAGGATGAGTTTGCCCGAATTCAAGCCCACTGTAGAATCTGTGGTACCACATAGATCAGGCTGTTCACACCAAGGATCCTCAACCGAGAAACCTAGTGCAGCTTCGGGATTGGTCCACATCCATATCGGTACCTTCCACAGCCCAATTGATGCTATTCCTGCACGTCTCCAGTGGTGCGCGTTGCGAAAGGTGGTTACTCAGACTTTTGACGGGTGATCACATTAATGTGACTGGACAGGGTACATTGGACAGGGCCTAGCGAATAAACTGTTTTCAGTAGAGTTTCTAAGAGCAAGTAAAACGACACAAAGGATAATTTTTCAAGAAACACGACACGGATTCAACGTCGACAGCGATTGCACTGAGTTTTATCAGTGCAATGCAATCAAAAATACTACTGGGCAAAGAAATAGCAAACCTTGCTCTGTAACGAGCAACTGACTCATAAAACGTTACCAAATAACTAAGAATTAGAACTTATCATACGGTTCTTTGCAGATCAGAGACATAGATATAAATACGATTCCAATATATCACTGTTTTACTCGATTTTTAATCCGAGCACTTCATTGTTGGCATTCAAATCCTATTGTTCTCTCTTGGTTCGTATAGCTTTCTCTTACATCTCTCAAAAATTTTCAGAACTTTAACGCGTTTTCAAGGTCGCCAAATCTTCAACGAGTTTTGATTTTTTTTCAAACTTGCGTACATTGTCAAGCGCAACCACAGGACTGCTTCTCTGGTGCATAATGATTGTCCTCAAACGGTTCCTCAGTTTTCTTTTCCATTGTTCTGTGTATTATTCCGGTCGGCAACTTAGATGCATGAGCTGCTAAAGTGATAGTGCCACAGTTATCGTCCGTATGTTCTTTTGCTGCCATCAGTATTGAAAGGATAGTATTTCTTACAAGGTCTACATCTACATCTACATCTGCATGGGTCCTCTGCAAATCACATTTGAGTGCATGGCAGAGGTTTCACCGAACCACCTCCACAATAATTCTCTATTATTCCAATGTAGTACAGCGGGCGGAAAAAACGAACACCTACATCTTTGTGCGCGAGCTCTGATTTCCCTTATTTTATTATGATGATCGTTTCTCCCTATGTAGGTCGGCGTTAACAAAATACTTTCGCATTCGGAGGAGAAAGTTGGTGAAATTACGTGAGAAGATTCCACTCCAAGGAAAAATGCCTTTGTTTTAATGATGTCCACCCCAAATTCTGTATCATTTCAGTGACACTCTCTCACTTATTTAGCGATAATACCAAAAGTGCTCCCATTCTTTGAACTTTTTCGATGTACTCCGTCAGTCCTAACTGGTAAAGATCCCAAACCGCGCAGCAATACTGTAGAAAAGAAGTTTAGTATAGACAGTCTCTTTAGTAGCTCTGTTAAATTTTATAAGTCTTCTGCCAAGGTCTCATAGTATGTCATCAGTCCCGTAGATACCACCCAACAAACTGGATTGTCTTTTGGTTGCCTGTTCCCCCAACAATTTTTCATATTCGTATGGAATGTTAACTATCATTATTTGACCTCAGGTCCTCCAGCGCTCCTTAAAATGCTAATAATGGATACCCATCTGTTGCATATCGACTCCAGTTTCTTCTTGTACCACATCACCATATATTTCCTCCCCCCATATAAATGCCTTCAGTGTACTCTTCCGATGTATAATAGGGTAATTCCCACTGCAACTCTTAATGTTAACACGTTTGCTTTCAATGTCACGAGGGTTGTTTTGACCTTTCTGTATGCTGAGTCAGTCTTCTCGCCATTTTCCGATTTATTCAGATTTTCGCTGCACCCATTTCGCATTTTCTTCCCTAATCTTCCTACTTATTTCATTACTAAGTGATTTACATTGCCGTATTTTTGTCTTTCCCAGAACATTTTGGTACAATGTATTTCCGTCGATCAATTAAGTATTTCGTCTATTGCCCCAGATTTCTTCATAGTCACCTTTCTACTACGTGTGTTTGTCTTTCCGGCTTATATAGCTGTCCTTCATAGATAGGTCCATTCCTCGTCAACTGACCTGCCTACTATGGTATTACTTCTCGCAGTATCACAGTCATTAGCGAACTTCAAACACGTCTCATTATTTTTGAATACTCTGGTATTCCTTCCACCCTGACTCCTCCGTGCAATTCTGTTAAACATCAGTTTGCTCTTCTCCATTACTTGATTGTGTTCTGAGTCTATATCTACTCCTACCATGCTGCTAACTCGGTTACGATTCCCGGCGGAGTTGGAGATTTTCTCCGCTTGTGGGCTGGGTGTTGATTTGTACTCATCATCAGCGATGCGCAAGTCGCCCAATGTGGCGTCACTTGAAATAAGGCTATCACTCGGCAGCCGATTATTCCAGTTCTTCAGGCTGTTTGCAAGTATGTATGTTCTTCTTACGATCTTTGAACAGTTTGTTTTTATTACTAATTGAAATTTATTGCAGAACTCAAGTAGTCTGAGTCCTCTGTCATTACTACTGCCAAACCCATATTCTCCCGTAATTCTTTCTTGTAGTCCTTGCACTACAACCACATTCCATTCCCCCATGATTATTAGCTTTGCATCTTTCTTTACGCACCGAATTACCTGTTCAATGTGCTCACGTATTTTCTGCAGGTATTTGTCTTCTGCTTGCGGCGTCGACTTGGTTAACTGAACTACTGTTGTGCGCGTTGGTTGCTGCACATTCTGGTGGGAACAACACTATCACTGAACTTTTCACTCTCTGCCCATCCTTCCTAGTCATAAAGTGCCATACTCCCATTATAGTACATTCTGCTGCTACTGATATTACCCTACATTCATCACGCCAGAAATGCTTATCTTCTTTGCGTCTCCCGTTCCAGGACATCTAGTTCTCATACCACGCTCAAACTTCTGACATTTCTCTCTCCGAGTCGTACAGTATTATCCTTTCATTGTTTATTGAATCTTTTTCTCAAGGTCAGCTTCCCATTGGTAGTCCCGTACCCGATATCGGAATGGGGAAGCTTCAAATGGTTCAAATGGTTCGAAGCACTATGGGACTTAACATCTGAGGTCATCAGTCCCCTAGACATAGAAGTACTTAAACCCAACTAACCTAAAGACATCACACACATCTATGCTCGAGGCAGGATTCGAACCTGCGACCGTAGCAATAGTGCGATTCCGGACTGAAGCTCCTAGAACCGCTCTGCCACACCGGGCAAGCAATGGGGAGCAATCCAGAATCAATGGAGAGGTCACCATGACACTTTTTCTTATGAAGACCACATGTCCTGAGGACAGACCTTATGTGTCTTTAAATCAGTGGTTTCCGTTGCATTTTTCATCCTCATGCAGTTGATCATTGCTGACTCTTCCGCCATGTCGGGGCAGTTTCCCAACTCATGCTCACTCTAAGCACAGAGGAATGGCCTGAAGCAATGTACGCTCTTCCGCCGATGGCAGATCGAGCATGACTTCTTACGCCGGAACTCTTCGGCCGCCATTGGTGACGACTTTTATTTAAAATGAAAGCGATGGCTGTGTTCCAACACGGGGCCTAGGACGTTTCCATGACTAGTCAAAGACGCTATCACTAGACTGCAGTGAATTACTACTGTTCTTGCACCAAATATTTTTGTTTTGCCTCTGCTCTCTTTCTTTCTTTCTCTCTCTCTCTCTTTCACGTTACGAAGTTAATACGCAGTTTTCAGCAACTTAGAATTTAACCAAACCCCACTGTGAAACTATAATGTAGTTGTGTACAACAGATAACCAGTAACGTGAAACCCGAAACCAAAAGAAAGTTGTACCATTATATATCAAGGAAGGAAACGGAAAGTAAGTGTTCCCATTTTAGGCATTTTAGAGGAACATTTATGAGTAGCCACTGTATGTAACGAACGACAGAATTGGCAGCAATGATGAGAAATAATAATCAGAATTGATTTTGAAAAATTTGGTACAAAAAGCGCCGATCCCCTCCGGAAAACTAAAAATAATATCGGTGAGATAAAATTTAAAAGTGACGTAGAAGAAGGTAACATTTATTTAGTACAGAAGGAAAGCAAGGGTGACGTCAGGATTACATCGTATGCTGTACGAGAGGGGAGACATGAAGTGTGATAGATGAAAGGCACTGCTGTTGAAGCAGTGTCAGAGTGGTGACAAAACATTGAAAGATCAACATGCTCGGGTCGACAAGAGATCTCTGGTGAAAGTGACACGTATTTAGAAAACGGTAGCACAAGAGCTGTAGGTTGGAAAACATTTCAATGATACTTTTAATATTACGTTGGAAGACACATAAAATATGTATGAAAATGCATGAATTAAATAGAAACTAACGGATAATTCCCAGATGCAATGTCAACAAATAAACTTATGCTGCAGGGAACACGACAATAATACCATACTAGACGAACCTATGCTGGGACACATGTATACGCAATGCATTGAGCACAGCGAAGATGATGGAGCAAGTTACTGTGTGGACAAGCCTTGTCTCCTATGAATGCGATGCTCTGCTGCTTCGGTGGATCACGGTTTCGGATATGGTTTTCCATTAACAGTTGATTTTCTCCTGAATACCGAAAAACATTGGTGATTTTAGAAGGTGCTATGCTTGGTAGTATACAGAGCACTTTGCGATTCTTGTACGCCCCTTTCAATGCTTCCAACTGTTCTCTTAACAGCGTCTTTCATTATATGTGCGGAAAGAGGGACATCCATCATGTTCGTACCACACTGAGTGCCTTATATTCAGTGAAATACTTTCCAATAAATACGACAGCAGCGTATCTTGGGAACTTGAGATACTTGAGTGTATTTAGATTCCCATCAACAAAAAAGGGACCACAACAGACGTTGATAGACCAAGAGCGTTGTTTTTAATCCACTTCTCTGAGTCAGTGTGGATGTTAATGCATATTGCGAAGACTAACTCGCTCATGGTTTGTAAACGATGCTTCTTCCTTGAACAAAATTTTTCATAGATATGCCACATCAGTTTGCACTTTTCGAAGATAACAATCGGAGAACTGTAACCAGCTTTGGAAGTCATTGTCATGAAGCTGTAGATGTACCGCTATGTGAAGAGGATAAAATACGAATGGAATATCGTATTCGCAGAACACTTCTTTGGATGAGACCTCTTATACTTCCGAAACGCCTCTTAGTGACATTTGCATTTGTACTGTGTGCTACTGCTGCTAAAATTTTAATTTCATTTCTTTCATCAGTTGATCCTTTTTTTTCCTTGAAGTAATTTATTCTCCTCACATCCAGTTTCTAGAACTTTTTTCATAATATTTGTACAGACAGTGAGTGAGTGCTTGGTACGATCTGGATACTCTTCAGGATAGAATCACACTGCTGCTCTAACAGTTTGGCAATATTTGCCCTATACGATATTCACTTTTTCGACTGTCGTATACATTATGAACGTCTCAGCACCGTTACGAACAAGTTATCTGACTGTCACAACAGTGAAACTCAGAATGGTGAGTTTCAAGTGCACTGGTAAGGACAAGAACCATGCCTGAATCATGTGAATTCTTACATTTGGTATAATGCGGCAGACGTTTGTGGAACCTCTTGTCCCGATGGCGAGACAGTGATCTGCGGAGCTGTTACCGTAATATTATTTGATCAAGTCCCATGCATTTTATGACGTACAGCTTCTATTCAACACCACCGAAAAACTACTTCGTTACGTTAAGAAGTATAGAGTACAAACGGTGAAAATTCCTTGCTAACTTCAGGAAATGTGCTACATTCTCTGCTGTAACTTGGCGTAAACCATACTTCCACATATTATAGGTTGTAGATGTGGCTGGAGTTATTTACCTCATCCTGTATAAGCCGACGGAGACGAATGGGTAGTCATTCTATGATACGGGCCGTACACGAGAAAATTCACTTACATAAGCGATATCGACAAAAGGCAAGTTGGTTTGGCCCTGCCCCTGGGGACGATCATTTCGGAACGGAGAACTAGTCGGTTGTTCGCGTGCTGACGTAGTGTTCATCTGGTTGAAGAATGGTTCAAGAATGGTAAAATCACTATTGCGCAGCAAAGTTCTTGTCGTTCACACCTTATCTCAGAACATGGAAGTGGGGGATTGCCCGCTCTCTAAGGCTGCATTCACAATGGCACCGACTTCAGTGGATTCTGACGACGACCGACGTCGGCCGAAGACGACCGAGCATTTCATATCAGTATAGCTGTATGTTCGCAGTCACAATGCATCCGATTTTATCGTCCAAACGTGCAGAACTCGGACTACAATCGGTGGAATTCAAATCAGTTTGTTTTCTGTTGTAGAATGGGTGACGCTCTCATACACTAAACAGTGGTGTACGAACTGATAAGTTTAGTTCAAGAAAGGAGAATTTTGTGGAATCCTGAGGATAGAAATATAATTGGGGTCAGCCCGAATGACTGAAGTCGCTGTTTTATTCGAAATCAAAAGGTAAAATTTTTGTCGGAGATTTTGGCGTAAATTATCATCTCAATAATTTGTTGTGGCGTATCATATTCTTAAATTTACTGTAGTAGGTCTTTTTTGGGTTGCAGAGAGTGGAAATTTGCTATCTATGGTTTACGATTAATGCTTACTGGCGTTTTTTATACCGTTGGGTGGTGGTTCTGCTATATGAGATTATTTGCTGATGTATGACTGTTTTTCCACTTTTCTGTGCTTAAGGTGTTCAGAGTACCTCATTATAAAATCTGTGTTTGTCCTTCAAGGATACATAAAAAATAAACAAGGTACCAGAAAGGTATCATATGATTTGGCCCGAAATGGCAGTTGTAATGTGCATGTACAGACAAATAACAAGCAAATGAGTAATATTTCAAAAATATTGGATGATTTATGAAAGAGAGAGATTTTCACATGTGCAAGACAGTAACGTGTTCATCTACTTCTGGAGTTAAATTATTCCACTTGACATTGGTTGGTAGAGTTGTGGATGTCCCCCTGTGGGATATAGTGATAATTCTGTCCATTTGGTGTGTTAGATCGTCAAAATCGCGGACTGGATAAAGGACGCTGCCTATAATGACCTAAACTTTCTAAATTGCGGAGAGATCTTCGACCTTGCTGACCAAAACAGGATTTTGGATGCACGAGGACAGACATTAGAAGATCTCGCCGCTTGGGACTGCTGTGCTGTAAGGCTACCACGCATGGTAACCAAGGGGGCTCCTCCTATGAATAGAAAGGGAGCCGCGGGGCATCACTCCTGGATATCGGGCCGTATGGTGGTCGACAGTTGGATTGGTATCCCACCACTCTACAAGACGTCTCCAAACATATCCGCGCATCTCACGAAGACAATTTCGCTGCAATCAACAAGAGTATTATTAGAATACAAGCCCGGGGACGCACCAACCACCGGCACAGCGGCAGAATACCATCCTGACTGCTGCCCTCCATATGGCCCGACAACCGAGGCTACTGACCTGGCTTGCTATTTCTTTTCATAGCTGGACCCCTTTTTCATCCGCGGCATCCTTACTGCAGAATGTCGATAGTTTTCTGCGCTCTATTGTGTTGCCCTTATGGCATGCTACCCTTCAAGATAATGAGGGCCAAAACAAGAAGGGAATTTCTACTGTTTGTCTTCGTGCTTGCTGAACCCTACCTTGGATGCAAGATCCATGGACCTCTCCCAAACTGGCAACGTTTGGACCATTACAGGCATGGCCCTCGAACCATCTCGGGATTTTGAAGATGAAATCCGTCAGTTGGACAGAATTTGTCACTGTGTGCCTCAGAAGAACATCGAACAACTCTATCAATCAATGCCAAGCCGAATAACTGCTTGAATAAGGGTCATAGGTAGATGAACGGGATATTAACTTCTCAATTCACGAAGCTCTCTCTTTCGAATAAAACAACCAATATTTCTGGAACTGCAATAATTAGCGTGTCTGCACGTGTATATCACATCTACCGTTTTCCGTCTTACTCGGGTTATTCCTTTGCGGTTCGTTGATTTTTCTTCTTTTGTGTTAGAGTGTGCATTAAAATATTTCTCTCTTCATGTCACATGTTCGTAAAGAATGTCAGGTTATTACAGTAACTCAGGAGAGAGTGTACAGAACTCGGAAATTTATTTTCCAGACAGGTATAGCTCATTCACATGCATTCTGCGTCTTTTGATTAGGAAAAACCGCCTTGTAACACTCGCCTTCAAGCGTAAGAGGTGTCAAGGTGTCCGTCCCACCCCTGGAGGTTAAAATCTAACCTTACCTTACCTCCTTGGTCTCTGGCGACAGCGTCTGATGACTCTTGTCGGTGCCATTCTGAACCCAACCTAAAGCAGAACTGGCCGCGATTTCTAACCGTTCTGACGTCATGGCTCAATGCTGGTGCACGCGTAAGAGGTTTGCACATCGTTCAGTTCACATTATTCAACACTGGGCATCGCAGGAGACGACCCCGACGTTTTCTATGCTGACCTGGTACACAGTCAGTTAGGATTGCAGTGGGCACACGAACATCGAGACTGGACCGTGGATCAATGGTAACGTTGTGTACTAACGACGCAGAGAATGCGCTGTCCCATTACAAACATTTCTTCACATGTTGTTGACTGCATAGAGATGTCACTGATACAAAGCTGATCATTCCGAAATCAAGAGGAACGCCTTCATGAAAGTGACTACGTCCTGCGTCTCGGCAACCAGTGAAGATGAAACGTCGATCTTCGAATGCTGCTTTCCAAGTTACAACTCCCAGCAAGCAGCAAATCATTGAACGAAATGGCGCCTCTGAGCGGTGGAAATTAGTGCTCCGCCACGGAGGAATCCAGTTTACTGCCGGCAAGGCATTTGTAACTGTTGGCAAGGAAACAGCGCTCACCCGTGAGCGAGTCCAATTTGCGTTCCGGGAGCTGCGCCCAATAACAGACCCCTCTTGGGCACGGTACACTGCGCGCGCCAGTCTTCTCATCTCGTCTGCCGATGCACGCACCTTGCAGCCCCTTTTCATTGTCAGCGTCGCCGCTGCGGAGTCATTATTGCTTCCTTGCGGCGGGGCAGTGAGCTGCGGCATGTGTTTACCGAACACTGGGCCAGTGTTTGTTGGCAACACTGCCGCCACCGCTCCGAATGATATACGGACCGACAGGCCGCAAGTTGTGGCCGGCGCGGCTTATTGGCTGCAACTTCTGAGAGCCGCGTGAACTATTACGCTTGGAAGGCTCATTACAATATCGTCTAAGACTAGTTACGGCGAGATTTACTGCCAGCCGGCTAAAGTCTGTGGCTTGGTGCTCCCCCGTTAACTGCGCTGCTCCCATTGTTAATACTACCCGCCCCTGTTACGAGTTGCTCCAGCTGCCGGCCTTCCCTAACTGGGCGTAACCCCGATGGTTCTCTGCAGAAGACTGAGCGACATAGATTACAGTCCAGAAGGTTACAAATTGTGTAAAAAGAGATAAGGCCAAACACCATAAGTCGATTGAAACAACAATTTTACTGCTATCAGTGACAATTTATTTGTTTGCACGATGCGTTTGGGAAGTTTAAACCCAACCATCAGATGAATTTATGTGAATTAATAAAGGTGTGTGGTAATGATTTATTTTTGCATGTAAAGCTATTCGAGTTCGTTTTTCACTCGTAGTACACGCGTTATTTCGACTGTTTTCTATAGTTTGTTTTGTTCATTTTGACGCTAATGTTGGCATCATTTGCAATGAAGTTACTTGTCATGCATTTTCTATGAAAATGTCGTGATATAAAGTAAATCGGCCCCCATTGAGAAGTAAAAGCTGTTGTCTAATTAATATAAACACATTAAAAACTTGATAATGTAGTGCGTGAAAAATGTCAGTTTACTTTAAGTGAAGACTGAAGTCAAAACGAAACATTTGCGAATAAAACATAGCAAACACGTGAAACTACGATTGGAAAACGAACTCAAAGCACTTTACATGAAAAAGCAAATGATCAATATACTGCTTTATTAATACATACTAACCACGATATGATAGAGGTTGAAACCTATTAAACACGCCTTGGTAATAAATAAATTATGACGTAAAAGTGAAATTGTTGTCTCTGTCGGTATCAGCTGTAAAGATAAACAAAAATATAATTGCGTCGCCTTCCGCGGCTATAGTCAGTTGACCTAAAGTCGTTATTCAGAATCGCACCAGTAGTCGAACTATTCGCATTCGACGAGAGATTGTCCACTAGATATATATGACCTCGCTGAGCTATATTTCTCTTCCACATACTTCAACTGGCAAGGAAAATAGTACGAGAAGACAGACGGCGCACCAATGGGTCTCAAGTGTTTCCTTTAGCAGCAGCTATATTCATGGAGACCTTTGAAGCAACTGCACTTTGCTCCACTCCTCCATGCCCATGATACGTGCGATATATTGGATCGTGGTGAAACGTAGCTACACAAGTTTCACGACTTTCTGAATAAAATATATGGAAAGACACATTTAGCTCTCTAGGTAGAGACGAACGGCGCAATTCCATTTCTGGATGTGAAAGTATACAGAACACTGGACGGCACACTAGGACATCGAGTACATCGGAAGCCTACACTTACGGACAGGTATCTGCATGCCAAATCTAACCACCACACAGCGCAGAAAAACTCTGCTATCTGTTCTTTGGCAGATCGTACACAGCGCCTAAGCGATGCTCGAAACATTACGCATGAGCTCAAGCGGCTGCTTAAAACGTTCTTGCCTGGGGCTACAACATAAATCGATCCAAACAGCAGTGGCAACAAACAGAAGGAAGCGAGATGAGCAAGACAGAGAAACTGCAACCAGCAGCACGCTTACGCTCGTGAAAAATTTCACTGACAGGACTGGTTGGCATTCACGCTGTCTACCTCAGCAGCTGCTAGATGGCGAACGTGCTAAGCTACAAGAACAAGACACGCGCTTTACACACAGCAGGCGTGTAGTAGATGGATGGTGTAGTAAAGTATACACTGAGTTGACAGAAGTTATGGGATACCTCCTAATATCGTGTCGGACCTCCTTTTGCCTGGCGTTCGGAGCAGCTCGATGTGTCGTGGATTCAAGAAGTCACGGGCATTCCCCTGCAGAAATACTAAGCTTTGCTGCCTCTACAGCCGTTCGTGATTGCGAAAGTTTTGCCGATGCAGGATTTTGTGCACGGACAGACCTCTCGATTACGTCCCATTAATGTTCAATGGAATTCATGGTGGACGATCTGGGTGGCCAGATCAAACGCCAGAACTGTCTAGATTGTTCTTGAAATCAATCTCGAACGATTATGGCAAGGTGACCTGGCGCACCGACATCCATAAAAATTCCGTCGTTGTTTTGGAATATGAAGTCCGTGAACGGCTGCAGATGGACTCCAAGTGCCCGTAAATAAACCTTTCCAGTCAACGATGGGTTCAGTTGGACCAGAGGATCCAGTCCATTCCATGTAAACATAGCACACACCATTATGGAACCGTTCATGCCTTCGTGGAGTCTGCGCCACACTCGAACCGTATCATCAGCCTTTACCAACTGAAATCAGAACCCATCTGACCTGGCCACGGTTTCTCAGTCGTCTAGGATCCAACCGATATACTCACGAGGCAGGAGAGACGCTGTAGGCGATGTCCTGCTGTTAGTGAAGTCACTTGCATAGATCGTCTGCTGCCACAGCCCATAAACGCCAATCTTCGTCCCACTGTCCTGATACGTTAGCCGTACTTGCCACGTTGTTGTTGTGGTCTTCAGTCCTGAGACTGGTTTGATGCAGCTCTCCATGCTGACCTATCCTGTGCAAGCTTCTTCATCTCCCAGTACCTAATGCAATCTGCATCCTTCTGAATCTTCTTAGTGTATTCATCTCTTGGTCTCCCTCTACGATTTTTACCCTCCACGCTGCCCTACAATACTAAATTGGTGATCCCTTGATGCCTCAACACATGTCCTACCAACCGACCCCTTCTTCTAGTCAAGTTGTGCCACAAACTTCTCTTCTCCCCAATCCTATTCAATACTTCCTCATTAGTCATGTGATCTACCCATCTAATCTTCAGCATTCTTCTGTAGCACCACATTTCAAAAGCTTCTATTCTCTTCCTGTCCAAACTATTTATCGTCCATGTTTCACTTCCATACATGGCTACACTCCATACAAATACATTCAGAAACGACTTCCTGACATTTAAAACTATATTCGATGTTAACAAATTTCTCTTCTTCAGAAACGCTTTAGGTGCCATTGTCAGTCTACATTTTATATCCTCCCTACTTCGACCATCAGCAGTTATAATGCTCCCCAAATAGCAAAACTCCTTTACTACTTTAAGTGTCTCTTTTCCTAATCTAATTCCCTCAGCATCACCCGACTTAATTCGACTACATTCCATTATCGTACTTGCCATATTTATGCAGTTATATCACGCAGTATTGCTTGTCTGTTAGCACTGACAAGACTAGGCAAACGGCGCTGTTCGCTGTCGTTACGTAAAGGCTATCGACCACTATGTTCTCCGTGATGAGAGGTAATGCCTGAAATTTGGTATTCTCGGCATACTCTTGATACCGTGGATCTCGAAATATGGAATTCACTAACGATTTCCGAAATGTGACCCACCATTTGTCTAGCTCCAACTAATATTCTGTGTTCAAAGCCTGTTAATTCCTGTAATGGTCCAAAATCACTTCGGAAATTTTCTCACATTAATCACCTATGTACAAATGACAGTTCCTGCAATGCACTGCTCTATTATCCCTTGTATGCGCTATACTTCCGCCTTCAAGACTGTGGCAAGGAAATCAAATTGAACGAAACAGGCTTCCCCCATTCTGTCCGCCAGGTGCAAGGTCCCGCAGACAGCACCAAAATGCGAGCGCTACAGGCGAGCAGCTGCCGCTGCGCCTGCTGC
This sequence comes from Schistocerca piceifrons, assembly GCF_021461385.2. Lineage (NCBI taxonomy): Eukaryota > Metazoa > Arthropoda > Insecta > Orthoptera > Acrididae > Schistocerca > Schistocerca piceifrons. Next base: position 409,081,627 of record NC_060139.1, read on the forward strand.
GTCCAGTCGGAGGAGAACAGGCGTCCACGTCTCATTCGCCGATGGGCAGGAATCATAGCAAACAATGCAATAAGGAATAGATAACAGCAGATCCCCACTTCCTCCACCGTAGCAACCTATTATAATGAATGTAAGCGTAGACTTACGTCGGACAGTTTTATATACTGACAATGCGGCTAATAGCCCAGAAGAATTTTATTGACACTATTAACATAAAGTTCCCGGCACTTCCGTCTCAAGTAACCAATCATACCAACGATTTTTTTTAAACAGTGACGTAAGCGACAGTGACAAAATATAAGTTATTCCGCACAGCCCTCCTGTAGACCCCGAAGAAGGCCACTGTAACTGTGATCGAAACGTTGATCTCTCTGGTATACTTTTTTATATTATGACACCTACAATACTCAGAAAACTTTTGTGTCACCTAATTAAAAATGTTCGCATTTACAGCACCTTGTAGTTATTTGATAACTTGTTGCTAGATGAATAGTAGCTCAATGTAAGTTAGGGGAAGGACGTGTCTTCACGTTGTGCCCTGTCCATACCAGGAATATTAATCTTCTGTAAACTTGTAAAGGATTCTTGTTTGTTTTTCTGAGCTCGAGAGGGCGGTCATGTAAGCTTAGCAAAACAGACTTGAGCTTTAGGGTCAAAATATTTCAGATAAATACGTGAAGAAAATATATTGCATCGACATAGTGAGAAAATATGGGTTCAAGAAACCATTTTTTTTTTAAATTTAAGGACTTATTTACCACGCGGAATTTTTCATAACACCTGTGTAACTATTGAAACATCTGAAAACCAAGATTTTCTTTCGTTGCTTGTGTCGGCAGTGTTGACCGTAAATATGTCCACTCTGTTCAGGTGGGATAGTGTTTCAAGTAGCCTCTGCTCACGCCTTCGTTCTGTGATAAAGGGAACCTCTCCGAAAACTAAATGATTTAAACAAGATAGCTGCAGAGTGCAAAACGGGTTGGTTCAAATGGCTCTGAGCACTATGCGACTAAACTTCTGAGGTCATCAATCGCCTAGAACTTAGAACTAATTAAACCTAACTAACCTAAGGACATCACACGCATCCATGCCCGAGGCAGGATTCGAACCTGCGACCGTAGCGGTCACGCGGTTCCAGACTGAAGCGCCTTTAACCACACGGCCACACCGGCCGGCCTGCAAAACGGGGAAGCTGACCGTGAACAGTACAAAATGATGAAGTTCCTTCAAATTTAGGTAACAAGAAGAGTCAGAAAAAATTGAAAGTTGTCCGTTCAGCTAAATACGTGGGGATTAGAATTGCTAACCACTTAAATTGGAAGCACTACAAAGGAAATTTCTTGGCGTGTGCCCACCAGAGACTTAGAAGACACAAAATATCTACTAAAAATCCTGCTTGCTCTATGCTTATGTGTCCTCTTCTGAAGGATTTTTACATGGTGTGTGGCCGGCCGGGATGGGCGAGCTGTTCTAGGCGCTACGGTCAGGAAACGCGCGGCCACGACGGTCGCAGGTTCGAATGCTGCCTCCGGCATGGATGTGTGTGACATCCTTAGGTTAGTTAGATTTAAGTAGCTCTAAGTTCTAGGGAACTGAGGACCTCAGAAGTTATGTCCCATAGTGCTCAGAACCATTTGAACCATGGTGTGTGATCGTTATCAGATACAACTAATACAGGAGATGTTTAATGAAGTGCTGCTAGTTTAGTATTACCTTGAAGCAGGGGAGATAGTGTCACAGATAAGCAGCTAGTGGTGCAATCAATAAAACAAAGATGTATTTCGTTGCAGCGAGTCTATTTAACATTTAAACTACTAATACCCACCTCTGAATGCCAAAATATTATGTTCCGCCTGCTTACGGCAACACGACCATCGTGATGAAAATTGTTCTGGCGTAACGAAATCGCTGGAAGAAAGATGCGAAACGAAAACGGACCAGAGAAGGTCTTCACAATAAACGACGGCCAATGGTGCGCGTATGTGGCTCGCCCCGCGCCAGGCGCACCACCTGCAACGTCTGCATACAAACGGGGGCTCCTGCTAGCCTCGGCCGCGCACAAGATGGCCAGAGTCTGTAACGTTGTTAGTGCTATTCTGTCAGATCCGTATTAATTGTTTCCTTGGACTCTGTGTACAGCAAGAACTGTTCTGTTTTCACGTCGCTTCTCGCCAGCGACATTTGTTGTGAAGAAAGTTAAGTAATGTCAGTTTCTTTTCCGAAAATAAAACTACTAATGTTGTGTTTCTTTTTAATTCTTTATTCTATCATTATTACTATACAAATTAACCTACTATCTAAATACATTAGTAGGTCCTATTTTTAACTATTACAATTTACAATCTGCAGCCTTACTTTCTAACACTACAGGTTAATACTATAATGCCTTCACCACCATGGGGATTATTCTACTATTATTTACTAATCATGTTGTTTTGATTCTTGGATTGAAATTTTCTGCTACTGTTAGACTGTGATACTGCTTTTAACAGGTTACTAGAACTACTCTACCTGCAGCGTCACAGGTGTGCCAGAAGATACAAACCTAATATTTCTGGCCTTTCCCCTTGAGCTAATCCCAGTGGGACTGCCCGTGGCACCGGGCTGGCCGATGACTTGGTCGCTGCAGTTCTATACTAATCTTATTATCCTAATTCTGAACCTATAACTAATCTACATCTACTGTCATAATCGGTGCGTTGTCAAGTCCGGTGATGTACTACCCCGCCAACATAATCCTAAAACATGGCGGATTCCAGCTGTGAGGCAGCTGGCCAAGTCCATCAAGTCCATGTTTGTTTGAAATTGTTGTATAGCATTCCGAGAACGCTGCATCCCACAGTCACCCTATTAGCGACGAGTGGGCAAGGTCCCACAACTGGTGACGATTCTACATTCGAACTATGTGCCAATGGCCACGGCCATACTTTTGCAGGCGCCTTAATTCTCTCTTGTCTTTACTTTGCCGGGGCGATAGCTTTGCTTTACCCGTTTCTTGCCGTTTTCTTTAATAAGTGTTCACATGTGGGCACTGCAGAAAATTTCTTTGATTTTGTCATAAGTTTTGCCTTGTACATTTTTTGCATTTGTGTCTTTCAATATGGCCACCCCACCTGTACCGCCCCTTGATCAGGCGCCGCAGCCGCAAACGTTAGATGCCACATAGCTATTGCAGTTGTTTCAGTTTCAGACTATTCAGATTTCAACACTTCTGAACATGGTGCAGCAGCTACTCTCCAACGCTGCGCGCCCGACTATTCCAGCACCTCCTACTACAGCCGATATAAGCCTTTTCACAAATTTTGAGAACAGGACGAGAAATGTCTCGAGTGGCTCTCACAGTCTGAGGCGCATGTCATTGCCCACGACGTACCAGGTACTGTGAAACTTCCCTATGGTAGGGAGTGCAGTTTTCCGCCTCATTCAAAACGTTTTTTCAAACGCCACTCCGAGTGTAGTTGGCATACGTTGATTGTTGTAATATGGCTTCATATTACCTGTCTTTCCTTTATGTTTTATTAACGATTCCGTCCAATATCTAATCTGAATGTGAATGAGATGTGAGATTCACCTAAAACAAGAACTGGCTAACAATAAAGCAATAAATATCACAGAGCAAAGTCAATTTCGGGTTGACAGTGATTCACGAGATAAACACTTAGTCTTTCCTAAAGAACCGTCAGTTCCAAACGCTACTAAATTGTTCAAATGGCTCTGAGCACTATGGGACTTAACATCTGTGGTCATCAGTCCCCTAGAACTTAGAACTAAGTAAACCTAACTAACCTAAGGACATCACACACATCCATGCCCGAGGCAAGATTCGAACCTGCGACCCTAGCGGCCACGCGGTTCCAGACTGAAGCGCCTTTAACCGCACGGCCACATCGGCCGGCCAAACGCTACTAACAATAAAGTTATTGGGACAGACAAATTAAAAGTTTCTGATGAATTAAGTAGTGTGAGTGGTAGTAATAAAGTGGAGGAAGGGGAAGTCACTCCACGACCTGTCGAAGCCATTGTAAAATTTTAAATTAGGAGGGACAAGATAGCGTAATAATAATAGTCAAACATGCAAGTGTGAAGAGAGACTCAAATGGATTCACACATTTCTTCTCCAAGAGGACAGATTGTAACTGAAGACTAAATACTACAGTTTTTAAATAAAATGGATGTGGAAGTGTGGAATGAAGCATGTCAACAGATAGCCGACATTTGAAAGGAAGTAAGAGGTGAAGCCGAAAAGATTCTGCTAGTAGCTGAGCAAACTTTGAAAGAGGGACAAAAGAACGTAACACTCAACAGAACTAATGAATGAGTGCGATATCGGAAGGAGAAGACAACTTGTACAGATGAAAAGGTTGAATATGGACAGGAACATCTTCTGCATTTCCAATGGAATCAAACCATTTGCAACATTGGCAGGAGAAGTTCGAGAAACATGTTAACATAACGGAAGAGGCTGTTGGAAACGTCAAAGAATAGACCATCAGGACATTAGAAGAGACCATTAAACAACTACAAATTCAAAACTATGAAATAACAGAAGAAGACAAGTATAAATCTGGCGTAGGCTTAGATGTTACTAACCCCATTTTAGTAGCAGAAACCCAGGATGTACAGTAGGTTCTTGCATTTAAGAAGAAATAGGAAAGCATCAGTGAGTGAGAATAGAAAGTAAACAATGTCTTAGATAGGAATTACAGCAGAATTTTGAAGGAGGTATCAATAGTGTTAGCCTGGGAACAAACATCGAGTCCCAACATGAAGCACTAATGCAGCAGGTCATTCGTAAGACAAATGGAACCTTTAGACTTGAAATATTTTATCTCAATGCAATAGTTTTCTGTCTTTACCACCTTCATGGACTATGGCATATAAATCCGAGTTTCCCTGGGCACACCTCAAAGGGGCAACAGCAGAAAAGGTGAGAGAAATAGTTCCCACTTGTAACTCATGCGACGAATTTAGAGATGCTTTCCTTATTAATTGGCTCTGAGCACTATGGGACTTAACATCGGTGGTCATCAGTGCCCTAGAACTTAGAACTACTTCAACCGAACTAACCTAAGGACATCACACACATCCATGTCCGAGGCAGGATTCGAACCTGCTACCGTAGCGGTCACGCGGTTCTAGACTGAAGCACCTAGAACCGCACGGCCACACCGGCAGGCCCACATTAATTATTGGTCATGATAAATGCAAGAACAAATGAAACATAAAATGAGAATTGGGAGGATTTAGTAGCATCCAGTTTCAAGAACTCTATGAAGTTATTTGAAGCCGTGGTGTAAAAACGAATCAATTCTTAGGTTTTCGCTGTACTCTACTCGAGCTCATTCGATACTTCTACGTTGAACTGCCAACTAATTACCAGAAAGCACTAGCAGGCCAATGCAACAAAAATAGCAAAACATTTAAAACACACTTTGATTAGCACACTGCCAGTGAAGAAGGAGAGATAAAGAAAGTAATTTATCTGACCTCCTAATTGCTGTAATAATAATAGACACAATAATAAGAATGGACTGTCTACGGCCTGTAGTTATTTCCATGGAGTCTCAGGAGGAGGAAGTCATTTCTACGATCACCCACTGCAGACAGGCAGTGAGAAGAGTTATCAGAATCAGAACAATGAACTGTAATTCATGCAAAATGGACCCTTACCAGATAAAGAAAGGAAATGGGCAGAAGTCGTTGAAATTACACTGCCTAATCCAAGGAATGAAAGCGCAACAGTGACTAAATGTACATGTGAGAGAGGCTGCTGTTAGACATGCAAAGGAAGCTGGAATCAGCCAAATAAATTTGCTTAAGTACAATGACGCATCGGAGCCACTATTAGAGGAAAAGGAAGTAATCACAACAGAGGTTGTGCATCCTGTGATTAAAGTCGTGATAGGATGAATGCACTTACAAGGAATACTTAACAATAGTTACCAAATTTTGACGATAGCTGAGACAAAATTTCAAAGATCCGCTGAGAATATCAGTTCACCTGTGTTGTCATTGAGAAAAACGAGAATAAAAGGAGCCACAGTGGTCAAATTCACTAGTAAATCGACAGACTAGATTAAAACCTCTTTGTCGAGGACACACATACACTGGAAATTTCTTGGTGGTACCTAAATTGGCCATTGACTTGATATTACGCATGGATTTTCTGAACGGTAATAAAACAATATTACTTCATAGCCAAGGGACATTTTATGGAAATGGGGAGGAAGGTACACACCCATTTTGAGGAGCAGTCTATATGAGCACGAATCCCAGGAAGCTGCTCAAAGCTATGATTTGAAAATTAAGACTGTGTAGAAATAAAAGCAAGCGGTAATTGTGATCAAGGAAGACAATGCCAGGAAGAGAAGAAGGTGATCAGATTCTGTGGTCTCTCAGAAAATTATTGAACAGGGTTACAAGTTCAAAATAATTACTTTCCGAGAAAGGGAAGAATTATGAGAAATACTACTTACTAATGAAGAAATCTTTCCACGTGTGTTAGGATTGATCAAAAACTTTAAATAAGCCTTAAATGTAAAAGATCATCACAAAGTTTTCATACATCCATATGTCATTCCACTAATCTACAAACCAAGTTTTTCTAGAATTTCGGAGAATGTTAGAAGGTGGAGTGACTGAACCAGCTGCTTCAACTTATAATAGTCCATTCCAGGTGGTTGAATAAATAGATAGTACCGTTCACCTTGCAGTAGATTCTTAACAAATCAGTACGATAGTTACACTACAGATAGAAAGGCAAGGGAAGCTCAAATAATTATTACAAAAGTTACACACGGTGACATTTTTCTCCTCAGTAGACATCAGATCAAGTTTTTGACGGGTGGAGCTACATCTTTCATGCAGAAATTGTACTTCCTTTCTCGAATACGGACAGTGCTACCATCTGTCGTTTGGCCTCAACATATCATCTGCAGCCTTCATTTGTGAATTAGACAGGATCCTCGTTGAGACACTGAAACAACATGTGTAAAGTTATGCTGACAATCAATTAATTGTGGAGTAATTATGGAAAAGTCTCAGCCATGACGGCTTGTCATACTGTAATAGTATTGGTATTCTGTTAACTTCGGATCCATAACATTGCCTACCTTGGGCAGCTCCCTCTGGAATGATCTGGAGGGCTGGCTTGCTGGGCCTGCATGTGCGGTATGACTTATCACAATGTGCGCCTGTGGAACAACTCAGCAGAAAGGAAACCTTTCTTCGCCACCCATCGGTCTCTGTGTTGGCGAAAATTGGGATGGACATCCAGGGGTCAGGTTGGCCTGTGTTTTGCGTGTAGTGCCAAGGAACATCAGGAGTGTATTATTAAAAACCTGCTGAGTTGTCAGAGGCATGTTTGCCGGAATTTCTGGATGCTCCGGTTCCGTTAATTGGTACTGAAGTCCATGCCTCCATGCAATTTGCAGGGAGAATTTTATGAACAAGAATTTATGTGTTCAAAATATTTGTTCAATATTTTAAATAGATCTTTGTACACTGCATCTTATTGGAAGTTTGATCTGTGAATTTTAAGTGTCCGTTGCGTCTATAATTTGGATTAAAATTAATGTCTGCCTCTACAAGGAAGAGTGTTGTCAAATTCGTTGGCAGTGCAGTATTTATGAGTGTCTAAGTGCTTCTACCTTCCTGTTGTTAATTGTCGCCTTCCTTTAGGCAAGTAACTATCAGCTAACACTAGTTCTGGCCCATGATACCGGTGGGTGTTTAATATTGTCGCAAATTGTTTATTCCTGGTTTGAAAATGGACTTCTGCGTTCCGCGAATGTTAACAGGACCAGTGTTAAGAACCGTGTGACTTATGTTTAGTCATTTGGAATAAATGTTGTACACAATTTGTAGTACTCGTTTGACGAAAGATTAATCACCTTTCTGGAATTATATCCACTGTGTATTATTAATTAAGGTTCGTTTACTTCTTATTCTGCTGTAGTTCATGCATATTTTCAGTCTGTGAAGTGGTTTATAGGGAAATTATGTTTTGTATTAGAACACATTGTCCTTTCTGAGCTTGGCTGGGACTGTGTGAATGCCTAGGAACTATAAAATTTATGGCAGTTGGCTGTGGTTGGCTTAATCATTTGTTCCAGGAGGATTTGTTATAACTATTTAATTCTGAAATTTCCTTAAGCCAGATGTGAGTATTGTCTTTAATTTTCTGCTAACTTGTTAGAAGACTGTCAAATTTAGAGTATGCTTCTGTAAGAAATTACGCTAACTATTGGGAGCTTAATCATTATTTCTTATGATCTTGGCTGTGATTTGAGTCCACATTTTTTATTTGTTCTGCAAGGAGTTTTGCTAAGAATGCTTATGCTGTGACTGATACTTGTCAGGTCCACTCATTCTGAGCCCAGTCGGTTTACACAGCCGCCCACTTATGCGATTGTGTGCACACGTTTTGGTCAGAGAGTGCTTATACTGTCTGTCTTCTGCGGTGTTATTTCTTCCAAGGACAGCGATGACCTTTAATGCTGCTGTTTAAAGTTAAGTTAAACTTTTAGATTAATTCTGAGCCATTCTATTTGTTAATTAAAAGAGTCCCTCTTTTCACAACTTTATTGCCTCTTTAGGTTATTTGGTTTAGCAGTGGTTGAGATCTCAGCGGTCATTCTCATTTAGTTATTTGAATATTACTGTTCACCCCTGTGAGCCTTGCTATCACGTCTGTTTTGTGAGTTTTTAAAAGTTTTGTTCTCCTCCTTCGTCTAGTTTGTATTTTATTATAGCAGTTTCTTCGGCAATGGTCTGTTGGTGGTCTGTTCAATCTTATTACATTTTTTGTTATTGTCTTCTGCTCATGAAGTTTTGGTAATTTTTGTAGTTGTTTATATTTGGCTTGAATTTTGGATCATTAATCTTTTATCTTATATTCTGGCAGACAATGATTGCATGTGAGCTATGATATCTTCTTATTGTTCAGTATTCAGGTTAATTACTTTTTCATTAAATTAGGCCTGTGCAAAATAAATAGTACGTTGTAAATTGTATGTGGTAAATCCCCATCTGTCTAGCCCTTCCTCGTTTTTCTTCCTGGCCTAATTAAAAGACTGTATTTTCACATTAAAAGCTATAAGAGAGTTCTAACGCGATGCTGATTGCTTTAAGGAATCATAGTTTGTCTGCCAGCATACAAAAATTCTGTTTTGGAAGAATTAAGGTACAGTTCTTAGTTCACGTTATCACAGCAGAGGGGATGTCGTTAAATCTGGACAAGATCGAGACCATCGCACAATTTCCGTCACCAATAACCAGGAAATGTCTCATTGACTTTTATCAGTGTACCATAAAGTTTGGCACAACAGGAACACCACAGCTGTCGGAACTTACATGAAGGGAAACACCTTAGGTGTAGGACGCAACAGCAGTGAGTGAATTCCAGGTTTTAAATCCACCACATGTATTGATGCCCGATTTAACGACAGATTATTGCATGCCACAAGTACTGTCAAGGCGAGACTTGGAGCAATGGTGTTTCAAGATTGCTAGGAGAACAGAAAGCATCTGCACAAAGCCGTAGCGTTGGTAGCTGTAGCCTCGTTAAGCGTGGAAGAAATTATTGTGTAACGGAACTGGAGGCCCTAGCAGTTGTATGGACTTTCAAGAAGTTTCAGGACTTTCTGCTCGGATGGAAAACCAAATATATTCAGATCACACGTAACTTGATTTCCTGTTCTCTGCAAAATTAACTCATAAAAGTTTAACGAGTTGGGTACTGTATATTTGAGGATTTGACTTCTGGCCCATGTACCAGTGGAGATAAATATCATTGCTGATGTGTTGTCCTGATCACCACTACGGTCAGTGTATGAAGTAAATGAGGCCGCAGGGGAAAATCCCTTTAGCTTGTTTTATTTTTTTAAAAAAAAGTACATTTCAACAACAACATCACTGCTTTGACAAGAGAGATCGCAAAAGAACAGAATCAAGATTAATCTCTCCTAAAGAATAAATGGAAATGTATACTCTAGGCAGCCTTTAGGCAATTCACTTACTAAAGAAAGGAATGTTATTCTATTGGAAAAGTGTTACTGCTTCACCGTGGGTTCCGTGTATACCTGAGAAGTAAATCTATGAGGTCATTTGGTACACGCAACTAAGCTAAACCGATTTTGGAGCAAAAAGTGTTTCCTTATATGAAAGACGTTATGTTATTTGACGATCTGGAGAGGAGGATAAGAAAAAGTATATCTATATGCAAGACATGCCAAAAGGCAAAACCTTTAACTCAAGTGATTCCAACACCAATCTACCCTATTGTGCTCACGAAACTGGGACATCTTGCACCAACCAGTTTAGTGGGAACCCTCCGAAGAACCCAGCACAGCTTCTGTCATGTGATTGTGCACTCACATGCAGATTAGGAACACTTAGAGCACTATGGAAAGCAACGTCACTAATAGCATCTAAGGTGTTAAGTCAAAAATTCCTAATGCAGGTAGGTCGCTTGGAAAAAATGATGTACAATAGTGGTTCCCAATTCAGGACTTAAAGATGCAAGGCAACCTTGAGGACACATAAGGGCCAACCTATTCCTATATCAATGTACCACCTGAGTTCAAATCTCACAGAATGTATAACAAAATATTTGGGATACCTTTGTAGAATATAACGCAGAACATAAAATTCCATGTGGGAGATATTTTTGAATTACTTTGAAGGAGTAATGAATGAGATTCTTCAGGTTACGATGTTGCTGCCCTCTCCTGACTGTCTTAAAGAATCGTCAGATATCGAACACAATGACGGAAGTAGTAATTTTCCAAAATGGAGCTGACACCAGCATAGAGATTTGGTCGAACAGGTGTTGCGCAGAATACAAGATGCAGGCCATAAGAGACTGGAGTATGCCGACAGGAAAGTAAATTGCAACAATATTATGTGGGTCAGAAAATGCTAATACAATCTTTCCGACTTTCGAACAGACAAAGGAGATTATGCCAAAAATTATTTTACGTATACAATGTATAAAAGAATTGCTCCATGCACTCGCATTCAAGCTGAAAATGATGAAATGAAGGAAATATGTTGGTGGGCAGCTCATTAGCCATATCAATCCCTTCTTGGAGTTAAATACAAGCTATGAATGTAGATAAGGAAGGTAATGCAAAGATTTCATTTAGCTGAGTATACATTTCTGTATTAACCTATACGAATCTAATACAGTGAATATCACTCATCCGTTATGTACGAGTATTATAGTTTCTTTGTGTACAAGAAGTGGCATGGTGTCTAGATTTGTAATAAAATCAGGAAGAGTAGAAGTGTTTGCCTTATCAGAGAACGATTTTTTTTAGAAAAGTAAGGGGTAATTAATGGTTGAGAAGAATATATATAGGATTACTGGGAAAGTGGATTTAAGCCACAGCTAGATCGGAGGGACATAAATATCGAGATATGGTCATGTTGCATATGATTAGCGAGATTAGCCACGTACCTCGTGTTGACTGCTGAATGGCTAGATTGTTCCATAAGATGCGGTACTTGTACTTTAAGATCTGGCATGGTTGTCCTTCGTTAGCAGGTAGAGTTTGATTAGGTGCTTATGTGTATTTCGTCCACAGCAACAGAGCACTTTGGGATGAGGGGCAAGGAGTACATTGAACCTATGTCCTCACGTCGTGGTTAGACATCTTTTTATGATGAAGACTGTACATGTGGAGGAATTTCAACCTCAAGGTACCTTTGGGAATAATGATAGTTAAATGGGGACTTCATTTAAATTCTTTTATAAAAGCTCGAAATTTCGTAATTATAGTGAGATAAGCATGATTTAGTGGCTTACGGGGGATGACAGCATAATATAATATGAGTACATGCTATGAAAAAGAACATAATGAGCATGTGAGTACATTAACGAGTACAGTTTACACGACAAAATAGTGAGCACTACTGCTTAACCTCGTCTGCGACTCTGAAGGCAGTTTTCAATTTTAAGGTCATAAATTGCGTTGTGTTTTATGTGAGACAATGTTCACAGGTGGAGAATGCAGGGCGGAAAGCACATTAGCAGGTAGAGTATGGTGACGAAAGAATAAGTAATAAATAGATCTACCTTACGCCAAATTACTTGGTGATGAATTCAGATCCAAATTAAGAACAAGGAGTTGGGACAGAATAATCAGCAGAACTAGGACAAAGAACAGAAACCACAGGTTGATTACATGAATCACAGTAGACAGTCTTCTTATTTTATCAATACATACTGCTTATTTTCATGACAGAGGGTTACTAAAGGGATATGGCCAGTGTGCCACTAATTAAGCTGTGTTGACCCTAGGCGACAGAACGAATAGAGGAGAACTAGGGTAGTACTAACCACCTAACATTAACGTACTAACCATTAATGTGGATCTAACGAACATTCATGATGTAATATGAAAGATCAAGTACACTGCCCGAGTAATAACGCTAATATCGATATGACAGGAATTTTGGAACTACGCTCTGGGCTCTTTAACCATTTGTAAATTTGTACAGGATGTCAGAACTGTATAAGCGTTATGTGATTTAATTTTGTTTAGCGTCCCTATAGCACTATAATAGGGAGCAAGGGGATGTTTAATTCTTTTGCAAAATTTTATAGTATTGCATCATTATGTAAATTTGTGAATAGTAACTTCACAAATCTTAAGAAAAATAAATACGATTATTGTTGTGTCAGAATAAGTTTCGTGATGATCAGGTTTCGAGCATGGATTGTGGACACTACAGTGGCATGGGCATGCATATGGTGAGCAGAACAGGCGATGTCGACAGCCATCATCCCAGTTGGAAACAGGGTGACAAGACAAACGATGGCTAACGATTACATCGGCTCTGGCACTTTCGTTGTTGGCGGAAGATTGAAAGGTAGAACGGCGGGTCGCTGTCTCTTATTGCGGAGTTTTCCAGAGATCTGGAGTAAGAACACGACAAAGACGTACCTTCCTCAACAAGACAAGGTTGGACCAAAAAACAGGACGTCATAGGTGTAGCAGTCTCTTCCACTAAGAATGCCGTGATTACTTCTCATGTAGTAGGAAATAAACATTCATCCTAGAGCCATTCTTATAAAGAGGGATTGCATTGGAATGAGGAATTGGTACACCTTTCTTTCTTCTGGGATATTTATAGCGCAGCTAATTGGTGGCATTCGCAGTACTGTGTTACACGACGACTGTCCAATTAACATAGCTTGCTCTCTCAAAGAGGTTACCCAGAAGCAACCATCCATTACAAACGGTAGGCCTACTAATCAACATATTCATTACAGTATGAACCCTTGGTTAGTGAGGACCTACCTATTCACGCTACTCCACAAGCGAAAACCATTCAGCTCTCTATGAATCCAGTTGAAAATCTCAGAATAACCAACATACTTTAGTAGCACATCGATCTTTGGGACGAGCTACTGACCATTTGTTCTTGGCCACAAGCATATGTCGCCATCGAGCCTAGAAAGAGGAGAGAAGGTGCCACAGTCCTGTCATCATTGGTCGCTCGGTGCCACACTGTTGACGCACTGACACCAACTTCCTGAATATATCTGATCCGTGAAGAGGTGATCCACTAGCTTTTTCCAGCCAGTGGTAAGCCTGCCAGCTGTGTCACATCCAGTATACATGCCACGGACACATTCACACCCACTGAACTGATTCTCATGTTTCTCCAATTTGTTTGTGCATCGATATGAAGTTAAGGAATTTTGCTACCTAGACAGCAAAAGAACCCGTGACGGACGGACATAAAAAGCCAACTAGCACTGGCCAAAAATTGCTTTTCTGGCCAGGGTAAGTCTACTGGTCTCAAACATAGCTCTTAATTTCAAGATGATATTTCTGAGACTATACGTTTGGAGCACAGCTTTGTATGGTAGTGAAACATGGACTGGAAACAGGAACAGAAGAGAATCGAAGCATTTGAGATGTGGTGCTATAGATGAATGTTAAAAAGTTAGGTGGACTGATACATTAAGAAACGACGATGTTCAGCGCAGAATCGGAGGGGAAAGGACTATGTTGAAAACGCAGACAAAGAGTCGCTAGTATCTAACGTATGTCTTAATCTGAGTGAGAAATTTCCGCTAGGAGCACAGTATTGTGTAGCAGTGAGACATGGACTGTGGGAAAATGGAAACAGAGGAGAATCGAAGCATTTCAGACGTAGTGCTACAGAAGAATCTTGGAAATTATGTGGAATGATAAGGTAAGGAATGAAGATGGTCTCCGCTGAATCATATGGATAACACTGACAAGAAGGGACCAGATGATAGGACATCTATTAAGACATCTGGGACTAACTAGAGGAAACTGTAAATGGTAAAAAGCATAGAGGTAAACAGAGATTGGAAGACATCCAGAAAATAACTAAGGATGAGGTTGTAATTGCTACTCTGAGATGTAAAGGTTGGCAGAGGAGAATTCGTGGCGGGACGCATAAAAGGAGCCAGATGATTCATGACTCAAAAAATAGATGGACACCCCACTACTCCTGCGTGTCTTAGTGAATGTCCCATCAATCTCACGTGAGTTACGGGGACGCACCACAGTTCTCATGGGACATTATGGAATCCTCAGCTTCAGATCAATGTCGCTATGTGTTCTCTTTCAGAAAACCTTTTATTTTTTCATGATTATATTGATCTTGTACTCAATATTTTATATGTTTTATTTGTGCTGTTCGGCACTTCTCGTGAGTTTTTCTTTCGCTTTCGGTCAGCTGTGGCATTAATTTAAAACGTCCGCTGCTTGGCACTGTTGATTACTGCGTAAGTAGGCAATGATCTTTAATATTAGCAAGAGCCGGCGGCAGCACGCCGAGTGGGCAGTGAGTCGGGTATAGGCCTCATGATTGTGTGGTGAGCCATTGACACGTTTTCTGTGACAATTCCTGTTTACGGTTTTTTACGTTTAGTTTTTAGTCGACGTTGTTTGAAGAATTGCAACTTAGACATCACTGTTTATCACAATTTACTTCCGGACATTTATATTCTTAAGTTCTTTGATTATTTGCTTTTCTGCTGGTGTTAGCTCTTAAAGGAACATGAGCATGGAATAAGAATGTATTACTCGTGATGATGTGTTGTAGTGCTTGCGTACTTTTCCTCGACAGGTATTCGTTTGACGTCCGATAAGTTGTGGTCAGCACTGCTGTAATTATTCTTTAAATGTCTATGTTTTTTCAGGTGTTACGCCGATTAGGTTGGCAGTGCCGATGTAAACCGTTGTATTTCACGTGAACAACCATCTCGATGTGAATAGTATTTATACGGAGAGGGTTTGTTTCTCAGAAAAATAATTCCTTTGGGTCCTACCTCTGGTCCAATAATTTCATTGCATTGTGTGTTAGCAAATAGCAATAGGGTGCTCCCACACGATCTTAAATATGTTATATCTACAAATACATACCAGTAAGGTCTTGCACCTCAACCATGAACCATGGACCTCGCCGTTGGTGGGGAGGCTTGCGATACAGATGGCCGTACCGTAGGTGCAACCAAAACGGAGAGGTATCTGTTGAGAGGCCAGACAAACGGGTGGTTCCTGAAGAGTGGCAGCAGCCTTTTCAGTAATAGCTGCGGCAACAGTCTGGATGATTGACTCATCTGGCCTTGTAACACTAACCAAAACGGCCTTGCTGTGTTGGTACTGCGAACGGCTGAAAGCAAGGGGAAACTACGGCCGTAATTTTTCCCGAGGGCATGCAGCTTTACTGTATGATTAAATGATGATGGCGTCCTCTTGGGTAAAATATTCCGGAGGTAAAAGAGTCCCTCATTCGGATCTCCGGGCGGGGACTACTTAAGAGGACGTCGTTATCAGGAGAAAGAAAACTGGCGTTCTACGGATCGGAGCGTGGAATGTCAGATCCCTTAATCGGGCAGGTAGGTTAGAAAATTTGAAAAGGGAAATGGATAGGTTAAAGTTAGATGTAGTGGGAAATAGTGAAGTTCGGTGGCAGGAGGAACAAGACTTTCGGTCAGCTGAATACAGGGTTATATATACAAAATCAAATAGGGGTAAAGCAGGAGTCGGTTTAATAATGAATAAAAAAACAGGTGTGCTTGTAAGCTATTACAAGCAGCATAGTGAACGCATTATTGTGGCCAAGATAAACACGAAGCCCACGCCTGCTACAGTAGTACCAGTTTATATGCCAACTAGCTCTGTAGATGAAGAAATTGATGAAATGTATGATGAGATAAAAGAAATTATTCAGGTAGTGAAGGGAGACGAAACTTTAATAGTCATGGGTGACTGGATTTCGATAGTAGGAAAAGGGAGAGAAGGAAACATAGTAGGTGAATATGGATTGGGGCTAAGAAATGGAAGAGAAAGCCGTCTGATAGAATTTTGCACAGAGCATAACATAATCATAGTTAACGCTTGTTTCAAGACTCATAAAAGAATGTTGTATACATGGAAGAATCCTGGAGATACTAGAAGGTTTCAGATACATTATATAATGGTAAGACAGAGATTGAGGACTCAGGTTTTAAATTGTAAGACATTTCCAGGGGCAGATGTGGACTCTGACCACAATCTATTGGTTATGAACTGTAGTTTAAAACTGAAGAAACTGCAAAAAGATGGGAATTTGAGGAGATGGGACCTGGATAATCTGACTAAACCAGAGGTTGTACAGAGTTTCAGGGAGAGCGTAATGGATCAATTGACAGGAATGGGGGAAAGAAATACAGTAGAAGAAGAATGTGTAGCTCTGAGGGATGAAGTAGTGAAGGCAGCAGACGATCAAGTAGGTAAAAGGACGGGGGCTAGTAGAAATCCTTGGGTAACAGAAGAAATATTGAATTTAATTGATGAAAGGAGAAAATATAAAAATGCAGTAAATGAAGCAGGCAAAATGGAATAAAAACGTCTCAAAAATGATATCGACAGGAAGTGCAAAATGGCTAAGCAGCGATGGCTAGAGGACAACTGTAAGGATGTAGAGGCTTATCTCATTAGGGGTAAGATAGATACTGCCTACAGGTAAATTAAAGAGACCTTTAGAGAAAGGAGAGCCACTTGTATGAATATCAAGAGCTCAGATGGAAAACCAGTTCTAAGCAAAGAAGGGAAAGCAGAAAGGTGGAAGGAGTATATAGAGGGCCTATACAAGGGCGATGTACTTGAGGACAATATTATGGGAAAGGAAGAGGATGTAGATGAAGATGAAATGGGAGATACGATACTGCGTGAAGAGTTTGACAGAGCACTGAAAGACCTGAGTCGAAACAAGCACCTGGCAGTAGACAACATTCTATTAGAACTACTGACGGCCTTGGGAGAGCCAGTCATGACAAAACTCTACCATCTGATGAGCAAGTTGTATGAGACGGGCGAAATACCCTCAGACTTCAAGAAGAATATAATAATTCCAATCCCAAAGAAAGCAGGTGTCGACAGATGTGAAAATTACCGAAGTATCAGTTTAATAAGTCACACCTGCAAAATATTAACGCGAATTCTATACAGACGAATGGAAAAACTGGTAGAAGACGACTTCGGGGAAGATCAGTTTGGATTCCGTAGAAATGTTGGAACATGTGAGGCAATACTGACCTTACGACGTATCTTAGAAGAAAGATTAAGAAAAGGCAAACCTACGTTTCTAGCATTTGTAGACTTTGAGAAAGCTTTTGACAATGTTGACTGGAATTCTCTCTTTCAAATTCTAAAGGTGGCAGGGGTAAAATACAGGGAGCGAAAGGTTATTTACAATTTGTACTGAAACCAGAGGGCAGTTATAAGAGCCGAGAGGCATGAAAGGGAAGCAGTGGTTGGGAAGGGAGTGAGACAGGTTTGTAGCCTCTCCCCGATGTTATTCAATCTGTATATTGAGCAAGCAGTAAAGGAAAGAAAGAAAAATTCGGAGTAGGTATTAAAATCCATGGAGAAGAAATGAAAACTTTGAGGTTTTCCAATGACATTGTAGTTCTTTCAGAAACATCAAAGGATTTGGAAGAGGAGTTGGACGGAATGGACAGTGTCTTGAAAGGAGGATATAAGATGAACATCAACAAAAGTGAAACGAGGATAATGGAATGTAGTCGAATTAAGTCGGGTGATGCTGAGGGAATTAGATAAGGAAATGAGACACTTAAAGTAGTGAAGGAGTTTTGCTATTTGGAGAGCAAAATAACCGATGATGGTCGAAGTAGAGAGGATACAAAATGTAGACTGGCAATGGCAAGGAAAGCATTTCTGAAGAAGAGAAATTTGTTAACATCGAGTATAGATTTAAATGTCAGGAAGTCGTTTCTGAAGTAATTTGTATGGAGTGTAGCCATGTATGGAAGTGAAACATGGACGATAAATAGTTTGGACAAGGAGAGAATAGAAGCTTTCGAAATGTGGTGCTACAGAAGAATGCTGAAGATTAGATGGGTAGATCACATAACTAATGACGACGTATGGAATAGAAATGGGGAGAAGAGGACTTTATGGCACCACTTGACAAGAAGAAAGGACCAGTTGGTAGGACATGTTCTGAGGCATCAAGGGATCACAAACTTAGCATTGGAGGGCAGCGTGGAGGGTAAAAATCGTAGAGGGAGACCAAGAGATGAATACACTAAGCAGATTCAGAAGTATGTAGATTGCATTAAGTACTGGGAGATGAAGAAGCTTGCACACGATAGAGTAGCATGGAGAGCTACATCAAACCAGTCTCAGGACTGAAGACCACAACAGCAACAAGAAACAAGGTCTTGCATCCTATGAAATCTGTGTGTTCCGCTTAAATCTTCAGAGGAAAGGACAGACATCGAGCATATTCACAGAACGGAAGCCATGATATGCCAGGTCATGGAATTAATTAACCCTTTAATACCACAATGCGGGAAGGGTGGATATCAAATGTGAATTACCAGTTATTGTCATTTTCACACTTAGAAAAATTTTCGTGGCTATCTTAAAAACACAAAGAGATCAGAATTATAATTGGCGACCATTAAAATTTAACATGGTACTTGCACGCTGTTTATGTTAGTACTGTTTTATTCTAGAACTGCTATTAACCATGCCGTAGAAACGTATGTGAAGACAGGAAATTTAGCATTAGTAAAAGGTATAAATAATCACACACTTACCAAATAACCTTTTGCTCACTATGGCCGTATGTTAGCACTATGTACAAAAAGTCATTTAGTGACCCAACTGGCTTAGCGAATAACAAAAAATAATCGGACGACATTTATACATTTTCTGAATGTTTTTGCGCACTACGATTTATCTACTAAGAAAAATAAAAAACACTTGATTCTTGTGTACAAAGATACGGGAGATTCTTGTATTTGCAGCAGAATATATGGAGAACTATGCAGCATTATCTGTCGTGGAGAATAAACAAATCAAAGTACCTCAAACCTCTTATTCTTAAAGAGGTGGGAGCTGTGTCATGCACCTGAAATTCAGATTTTGTGAGTAGATTACCATATTTAGTAAAGACGACACAGTATCACTTTAATGATGCAGCTATGGTACACCTCTCAGATGCTATGACTGATCTTATTTTAGTACCATAGTGTACTCTTCCTGACAAAGCAAATAAAGCACGCATAAGAGGAGGAGCAAACGAAATAATGTTTCACAGCTCGAGAGGTATTTGAAGTTATTACTAAATCGAATCAAATTTAAAAACAACTTACTCTTCGAGCCCTCATGTCGGTATGGTGTTGCACCGTCTCTAGCCTGGATGTGTACACTGATTCGTTTGGAAAATGTGACGTTACGTCGTTGTATCCTCTTCTCGCATAAGTTGCTCTGCAACTGTTCCAACTCGTCCTTGATATCCTGACTGTTAGCATTTGGATGCAGTTCACCCATGAGCTGGTCGCACTCATATGCTGTCTGGAACAGACCTAGTAATCTTGCTAGCTGCAGGAGTACCTCACATCTCCCAGACTTTTCACAGAGACGTGTACCATGTGTGGACAAACGTCGTCCTGTTGAGAGATACCACCAAAATACCGTCACATGAGGGCTAAGACAAAAAGACCCAGGATGTCAGTGAAATAACGTTGTGGCTTGTTTTCCAAGTCGCTACCAGTCGTGACATGAAGTCATACTCGCTGGCTCCAGGAGTCTAAAACGTTCGAAGAATGGGATCACCCTCAGGGCGCTGATGATGGCCATCTGAGCTGGATGTATCAGAGTAACTTATGAATAGTCGAAAAAACTACCTTCGACACCTCTTATTCCGAGGTGTTCTTTACCCGTGAGTGCGGAGTTGGGAGCTCTGCTGTGACGTGAAGAATTCTGCTGACGAACTTTAAAAGCTGCACGCTGCCCAAAGAGTACCTCAGACACACAGTAATACAATACAAAAAAACATAGAACTGTGCGCCAGTATATTACTAATATATGATACAGTTCCTTATTTAGATAATACGACAATGAGATACAGAAAAACCTCGCACTTCTTATTTAAAAGAGAAAATGCCGAACTTAATTACGCAGAATTCTGTTCTCTTAGATATCATGGGCCCACGTAAAATGACTAAGCTTGTTATCATCTGTTAACCACTTCTGACTCAAACATTCATATACAGTGTACCTTGAACGTACTTTCTTACTCGTCCTTTTGCTCGAACTTCCTTGTTAATTGTATTTCATTCTCAAAAGCTAAGAGTTTTAAGTACATGAGGTAAGCATTTTCGTGTTTTCATTTTTTTTATTATTATCATAATTTACACTTTCTTTTCAGAAAGAAAAGAAGAGAATGAAAATAAAAATTATAAGAAAAGGTGGAAAGATACCTAAATTAAATTACAAAATAACTGCAGCCTCCATGTTTCTGTATATGGTTCAAATGGCTCTGAGCACTATGCGACTTAACTTCTGAGGTCATCAGTCGCCTAGAACTTAGAACTAATTAAACCTAACTAACCTAAGGATATCACACACATCCATGCCCGAGGCAGGATTCGAACCTGCGACCGTAGCGGTCACACGGTTCCAGACTGTAGCGCCTAGAACCGCACGGCCATTCCGGCCGGCGTTTCTGTATAATTGGTTCTCAAAAGTATAACATATTTTAACCATAAAGCCATTTCCACTTAGCCTGAAGTCATCATTTCTCACGTAAGCTTCGCTTCGTAGCACACGCGCGTCACATGCGATTTAGTCATCCAGTAAGCACGGCGGCACAGTGTTCGTTTGAAGAACAACCAGATATGGTTTTTTATTGACTAGCTGACGGTAATGCGCATGAAGCTCGACGGTTGTATGACGAACGGTACCCAGAAAGACGCCACCCACACCCGCTAGATGGGATGCTACATTTGCAGAGACCTCGATCGCTTCGAGAAAGCATCTGCGACGAGTACTCGAGCGGTTGGACACGACATGGGGGCCACTCATCGGTTAGTCTGGGAAGTTTTTAGAGGTGACGGCCAGCATCCATCTAGTTTCCACCCTGTCCATGACCTAAAGCCTGTGGCGGGCTATGAACACAGGCTATGGTTTTTCCGGTGGTTTCTGCGTGTTGCACGAGATCCCGACTTCCCACCATTGTGTTATTAACCGACGAGTGCACCTTCCATCGGGATGGCCTTTACAACACTCGAAACGTTCATTACTGGGCAAGGGGAAATCCTCACGTCACGTACGTCCACGGACACCAGGAAGGATTTTCGCTCAACATTTGGGCAGGCATTGTGGGTGACCATCTGACTGGGCCGATCTGTCTGCCTCCTCGACTTACCAGGGCAAATTACCTTAACGTTTTGCAAGAAACTCTACCCGACCTGCTGGAAGATGTTCCCCAGGACATACGACTACGCATGTGGATGCAGCATGAAGGGGCGCCCGCATATAACAGTCGTGCTGTGCGCGGGTATTTAAATGAACTCTTCGACGGCCGGGTAATTGGCGAAGGTGCTCGTAGATCATGGTCCCTGCGAACACCAGACCTCACACCACCGGACTTTTTCCTGTGGGGATTCTTTAAGGTTCTAGTTCACCCCGGACAAGAACCACCTAGAAACAAGTAGGAATTAATGGATCGCGTTTAACATGCCATCAAGCACATCAGCGAAAGGCCAGGAATCTCTGAAAGAGTTCGGCAAAACAACGCTCGACGTTACCAAGTTTGTGTCGCGTTATAGGGTCAGCAGTTCGAGCACCTGCTTTAAGTAATCAAAGTCCTAGGTACAAAAAATGCCCTTTTCAGGGCCGACGCAATTTTTGAAAGACTTTCTGTACGCGAACTAACAGCTGTTGACGGGTTTCTTTATGTACGTCGTAATATGAAACTACAATGGATGTGTCGGGACACCGGGCGGATTCGCCTGCAGATCCCAGAGAGGATGGCTGCCGCGCTACCACCAAGCGTGCGGGCCGCCTTGGATATATCGTGATCGCCGGCAGGCAAAGCATTCGCGGTCATGCGTTGTCCAGAGCATCTGGCAACAGGGCAATCCCGCGGCCAATCGGAAAGGTTGGTGCCAGTCTTTCGTACTTTAAAAAATGTGAATTGTCGACCTACACAAGATTAGTAATTTTGATTCCCTATGCATCACCTATCCACGGTTAAAATTTCGTGACACACTATACATAATAACTTCCACATCACTTACTACTATTCATGTTCTTCCCAATACGATCACCTAAACAGTTATCTTCTAGATCTCAATCAGAATTAATAAAATTGTACTCCTATCTATGAAACTTCCAAAAGGAATATAGCCTTGACTCTTTGGAGTTCTGCATGTTTTATAGCCCAACGATAGTCAGGAGCTCTTTGTGGATACGGTAGCACGTGAAATTTAGAAACTAGATACATTGGTCACTTAATATGGCTTATATTATTATTTATTTATTTATTTATTGCCAAATTATAGACCTGTTACCTGATGTTTAAAACAGGTCGTACATCTTACAATTTTCGTTTTTCATCTTTTTACAGTTTTCTTTCCTTTTGTTTTATCTACAAAATTTACAAAGAATGATTCAAAATAACAATAATTTGAGGTTGAAATATAAATAAAATTTTGTTGTTTTTAAGAAGAATATAAAAAGAAGATAGGATAGATGAGAGATTTGTTAGTACCATCACCGAGTGTGACTGACGGTAAATACCTCGGAATGGTTTCATCGAGCCGTTGACCGCCAGTCACACACACACACACACACACACACACACACACACACACACACAAATGGTTATTAGTAGAGAAATGTTTCTTATCCTATTTGTTACTAATCCTATGTATTAACTACATTAGGTGCGCATCCATGTACAGCATTTGGTGTTTTCTTGGCTAGATTGCCAGCAATTTACTTATTTACTGTCACATCTCAGCTTCCTCCTCCTGTTCCTCCTCATTGTCACTATTTTCGCTGTCACTGTGGGTATCGCTGTCCATCCCCTGGACATTTCTGTTACGCTGCACATAGGCATGTCTGTGACGTCGTGTCCGCATATACTCTTCATGTGTTGTTTTTGAAATACTGTTTGTCAGTGCGTTTAATTGTGCCCATTGTTCTTCGTCTCTTATTGCTGTGTATATATCTATGTCTGTATCTGTGTAATCTAAGTGTAGTGTATGTCTATTGTTCGCGTATTGCCCGCAGAAAAAGACAGTGTGTTCTGGGGAACCTTCTTCCCCGCATGTGCATGTAGGTGTCTGCCTCAGACTCACGCGGTTTAAGTGCGTGGGATAAGGTTCGTGCCCGGTTAAGAAATGTACCATACCGCGGCTGGGATCGATATGTCTCATTCTCAACCGCTCCCTTATGTCAGGGAGGAAGTTGTGCAGTCTACGTCCCTTATCACTTACATCCCACTCACCTTGCCATGTATCCAAACGCCAACTTTTAAGGTGACGTATCGTCTCTATGGGCACACCGGTTATTGTGTGTACCTTATCTAGTCTCCCCACCTTTAACCAGTACCTTGCAGCTCTGTATTTGATCGTGATATCTATGGGGCATATTCCGAGCACCACACACAGTGCATCCGCAGAGGTGGTACCGAAGGCTCCAGATAGCCTAAGTAGGACACTTCTCTGCCCTCGTCTGACGGATGCTTTGTTGGTGACCACGTTCAGTCTATGTGCCCACGTGCTAGCTGCAAAGCTGAGTACTGATTCGAAGAGCGCACAGTGGTATGTACGTATGACTGGTAGAGGTAGTCTGTACTGTTTTGAATTTAGCCTCACCAGTTTGTGGAGTATTTTTTCTGCTTTGTCTGTTGTTAGCCTTATGTGTTCGTGGAAATTCAATTTTTCATCTATGTGTACCCCAAGATAGCGCGTGATGCGTGCTCGTTTGATGTTTGTGTCCCCAATTTTAACCGAAGGATTCCTTTGGAGTGATCCTTTCAGTAAAGTGTATGTTGTTTTGTTTTCGGCTATCCTGAGTTTGTTGTTGTGACACCACTGAGTAATTGTTTGTAGTAATCCACTGGCTTTCTCTTCTAACTGGGCTCTGTTGTTTGCAGTGACTACAACTAATAGGTCATCTGCGTAGGCGACAATTCCGTCTGACCTGTCATCCCCATCCAGAAGTTGTAGGAGGGGTTCGATTGTTATGTCCCAGAAGATGGGGCCGCAGATCGACCCTTGAGGACAGCCTTTGGTAATTCTTTTAATTACTTTCCGCCTGTCCATCTGCCATTCGACAACTCGGTCTTTACAGTAGTCCAGAAAACTGTTGTACAGTGATTGCGGTACCTCCAGATGTCTTAGCCTCTGAAACAGTGCTGGCCACCAAAGATTATCAAAAGCTCCGGCAATGTCAATCATTATTGCCATGGCGTATTTCTATTTTGTGGTGTTAACTATGTGCAGGGCCTGGTTGATGGCATCATCTATTGATCTGCCCGCTCTGAAGCCGAACTGGTCTTGGCTCATACCCCTGAGAGCTCTGTGTGTTTGCAGGCGCTTGCACAGTAGCTTCTCCTGAATCTTTGCTAGGGTGTTTATTAGGCATATTGGCCTGTAAGTCTTTGGATCTGAAGGATCCCTGTCCGCTGATTTCTTAATAATGACTGCTTTGGAGGTTTTCCATACTGCAGGTACCCTGCCCAGCCGTAAGGCATCGTTCAGTAACGTTGTTAGGAACGGGGTGATCTGCGGTGCTAGTTTTTTCAGTGTTTCCGAGTGGATACCATCTGGTCCAGGTGCTTTTTTGTTTTTGAGCTCTGAGATTGCTAGCGCAACCTCTTCTTGCGCAAAAGGACAGGTGACAGTTGCAGTTATGTATGGTGTGTGTAGGTTTTCTCTTAGTGTTGCATGATATTGTGTGTCTGTATCGATAACGTCGTCAGGGAGCAGTTTATACAGCAGAAACTCCGCTGTATTCCTCCATCCCCTCGTCATCGTGCCGTCATCCTGCCTTAGCGTTCCCAGAACTAGTGGGGTTTTTATCTTCTCTGTCAATATTTTGTATGGTTCCCCCCATATATTTTGCTATGTTTGTGTTGTTACAAATAGCTCCCATTGTTGTTTACGCGTGTTGTATAGGGTCTGTCTGTATAAGTCTTGTGCATGCCTATATGCTACAAGTCTTATTCGTCGGTCCCTATCTGCTATCGCCCTTTGATATAATTTTCGTTTGCGTCTTGCGTCTTGTTTGAGTCTCGTAAGTTCGTTGGTCCATGGTACTGGTGAGTAATTTGTGTTCTTTGCTGTCGGTATTGATGTGTTTTGTGCATGTTGTATCACCTGTGTTAACTTGTGTGCTCTATAATCGATACTTCCATTGATGTTTTGTAGATCGTGTCGTTGTATAATTTCCGTTAATTTGTTCCAGTCTGCTTTGTGCAACAGCAAGTGTCTGGTGTGTGATTTGGTCATTGTGTTCTGAGTGTGAGTTAGTGTGTATGTTATGACATTATGATCACTACTGGTTATGTTGTCGTGTACAGTCCAGTTTGTTACGTATGCCATTGCTGCATTATTTGCTAGCGTGAAGTCGATATTACTGCTCGTACCATCGAACCCTGCATATGTTGGTATAGGTCCTTCCGTATTCATTACATGTAGTTGTGTTTCTTGTATTAGATCGGTGATTATGCGTCCTCTGTCATCTGTTCTGTCTGAGTTCCAGAGGGTCGATCTGGAATTAATGTCAGCACTTATCACTAATTTTTTGCCTCTGGCATACATTACTAGGTCTCTGATGTAGTCTGCATACGGTTGTATTTGATGGCTGTATTGGGCGTACATGGATGCAATAACCCATGTGACGTTCCCGTTAGTTATCTCTATGGTAACCAAGTGTTGATTGCATAACTGTGTTACCTTAACTATGTTATAAGTTCTATTTAGAATTACTATTGCAGCCTTACAGTCATTGCTGCCTGTTATTGTGGTAGCATGTTTTGGTAGACATATCAGTTGCCCGTTTCTGTTATAGGGTTCTTGTAAGCACATGATGTCTGCCTGCAGGTCTAGTGCTATTTTAGGGATTTCCGCGCTGACTGTCGTACTGTTTTTTGTATTATGTTGTAAGATATTCATTTTTTGTCTATGTGTTCTGGGTGTTTTACGTGTACAAAACATTTACTGCCAGTCTGTGAGTAATCAAAATATGTTCGTCCGTGTGCTCTTACATGATCTATATATATTTTGTCCAAGTCGAAAGATTCTGACCTGCGCAGGCAGACCTGGAGCAT
The DNA here is from genome assembly GCF_021461385.2 of Schistocerca piceifrons. Taxonomy (NCBI): domain Eukaryota; kingdom Metazoa; phylum Arthropoda; class Insecta; order Orthoptera; family Acrididae; genus Schistocerca; species Schistocerca piceifrons. The sequence goes on from NC_060139.1 coordinate 409,108,258, forward strand.
GAGATCGAGCAGCGGCTCTGCTGATGTAGGAATATTTTCTGTCTTTAGGATGATTCTGTCTGTTTGCTCAGTTACTGGAAAACAGAGAGAATCTCCCTTTGGATGGCACAATCTAAGTAGCATCCGCTGCGCTGTCTGCAGTATCTCTTTTTTCTCTAGCCTACTTAAAAGTAAGTTAAGTTCTAAATTATCATAATTAGGTGCAGCTGGATTGCTGTTGGTGCTGGTTTCTGTTGCGGTCTCTGAGGTGGTACTGGACGGATTGTGGCTTGGTGTTGGCCGCTGATTGGGGGACATTTTAAGACCTCTTTGGGATGTCACACGGTTACTTTTCGTTTTGTCACACGCCTCTTCAATGCTGTTTGCCTTCACACGTTTTTCACTGATGTTGGTGGTGCTTGCTTGCGTGGTGTCGGCGATGGTGGTGATTTGTATGGGACTGACTGTATATGTTATGTTGTCTTTGTTTGTGTTTGGAGTGGAGGTTGTTGCTAGACGCACGTTGACATCGTTGCAAATGTCACATGTCTCTCCCTCAGATTTGTATTCATCTAATTGGTCTACTTTTATGTCTGGGTCCAGTAGTTTTGAGTTTTGTATTGGTCTGTAGCCTGAGTGTTTCGATGTGTTTTGATTCAGGGAATGCATGCCTGTCTGTTCCTTGTTCCATTTTCCCGGGGTGAAGAGTGCCTCCCGAGACAAATTTGACTGGTTTGATGTACTGTTCACATTTACGTGTGTCGTAGGGTTTTCCATGTGATGATGATTCTGGTTTGTGTTCATCCTGTGTATGTGTGGTGTGATGTACTTCGGCTGGGAGAGATTGTGAGGGAGTATGTCGGTTTAGTTTGTACATTTTCTTGTGCACAATATATGTAAGTTCATCTTCCAACTCATCTATCCTCTGCGTTAATGTTATTTGGAAGTTTATCCAGTGGTGTAATTGTCTTTTAATTTGCTTTGCCACCTCGTAGTGGATGGAACCACAGATTGTCATGTCATCTATATATTCTATCGTATTAATGCAGCTATCCTGTAACGTCGTTGAGTGTGTTAGGGGCGGGATGGGTTCATTATTGACGTAATTCTCTGGCAGAAGATTCATTTGTCTTCTCCAGGAAATTGCTCTTTGGTAGCTTCTCTGTAATGTTGACGGTGATTTGTATTTATGTGTTTTGGGTGATTGGCTTTGGGCGTTCGTGTTTCTTGCGTGTGTGCTGATTTTAGCTGCCATAGTCTATACTGTCCAGGAGCCGGTCATGCAGCTGTTTATAGGTCTGACAATCACCTCCTTTTGTTTTATTGCAGACGCGGCCTCTGTATTTGCAGGGGATACAGACGCAAACCGCGGACCTGCACTCACTGCGCTTGTGTCCTTGGTTGCCGCACTTGGCACACGTGACGTCGGCTTTTCTGCAGGTTTTAGTCGTATGTCCTAGGTCGCAACACTTAAAACACTTGTTTACAACTGTATAGTCTTTCACAGAAAGTGATTCGAAGTCTATGTAGACTCTCTGTCTTCTTGTAAGGACTCTGTACAGGTGTGGGCTGACCTCCAGTATCTGGTGACTGAAACCCCTTCCCCTAGGCCCTGTTTTGAATCTTATTTTGACCTCTCTGTCGAAGTCTTCTTTCGTGGTGTCACCGCTTAGATTCTGCTCATAAAGGCTTTCTAGAAACTCTTCGTCGGTAAGTGTATCTGGCACGTGATATACTGCCACGAGTGGCTTGCGTTTTCGCGGTCCTTCACAGACAATGGTGTGCAGGTCTTTAGTCTTTTCTATTATTTTTCGACAGTCCTCCTGTGTTTCCGTTTCTACTATAACTGCAGTCTGCGTGGTTCTGATTGATTTTATATGTATATTCTCTTTCCTGGGATTTATATTCTTGGTGATGGTTTGTCGGACAGCTTTGGCGTCTTGATTTTCTGTCGATTTGATATAGAGGGTTGTGGCCTGTTTTGTTTTAGCCTGTTCTATTCTTCGAGCCTCTTTGGTTTTGGGCTCTATAGTTAAGGCGGCAGCATATGTCAGTGTCTGTGCTTGTGTCTGTGCTTGTTGTGTGACTTTATTAGTTAGTTCTCTTATTTGTTGCTGCAAGTCTTGGTTCGCTACACTCAATTCCCTATTTTCGCTCTCTAATTTCTCAGCCTTCTCTTGCAAAGTTTGTATTTGTAGGTCTTTGACTGGATTCGAGGCTCTCTGTAGTTCTAGTCTTAGTCGCCTATTTTCATCGTTTAGGCAGGACAGTTTAGCTTCAAGGCTAGTTATTTCGAAAGCCAAGGGAAACACTTTGTCTCTAATGACGGTTAACAGGGCAGATGAAACATGCTTAGCTTTTAACTCTGTTCCTATTTCACTCAATATTTTGTCTATGGCTGCTATCTTTTGACTGGGGGACATGGGCACAAGTTGTTCCTCCGTGTGTTCCATACCTGGAGTGACGTTGATGGCTCTAGCTAGCGTCTTACCCCATGCTTTCCTTCTTCTTCCGTCGGCCTCTGGTGTGGTGGTGTCGCTGCTTCGTCGGCTGGAATCCAGGGCCGAAAGTAGGCAGGCGGTTGTTTACCAACAGCAGGGAGCACAGCTGGTGGCCGCTAATGCTGACGTCGACGGCGGGGCGCGGGGCAGCCGGTGGCCGCTGCCGACGCGTCGGATTCCGCTGCGGCTGGCGAGGTGAGGTGTCGCAGCGCGCGGCGCGGAGTGCTGACAAGCGAGAACCGACGCGGCTGACTGGCGAAACCGACACGCGCTGGGCCAGCGGGAGAGCGACGGCCTCTCCGTTGACGCGTTTGACACGACGAACGCACTAAAGCACTTTAATCACTCTCTCTGTTTTATTTACAGTATTTAAAGAGTAAACGAGAACGGACTGTGTAAGACAACACTCCCGGTACACGATAATTAAAAATCAGTGTTCACAATCAAATTTTTACCGAGAAAATCTGCGTCTGAATGCGGAGCCACATCACACTGCAACCTACTCGGCCGCCATCTTGGCAGTAGATAAGGCTTCCTTAACGATTGTCACATAGCTGAAATTATGTCTTATTTTGTGTATCATAATTTGTAATGTCTCTTGTCAATAACTTCATTTCGGCTACAGACGCATGCGAGTAGGAGCGCTTGCCACTCTCCTCGGTCACAAGGCGTTGAACCAACTTGATCTACAGCAAAAATAAAAAATAAAAAAAAAAAAATCCCAGAATGCGTATGGTATAATTAAACGTAAAATATTCTATTCACCTGTTATAAATACTTTCACTTTCTGATGTATAAGTTGTCGCTGTAGTCTGCACGATATTATAAATAAACTTAAAGTAGCAATATATTCCAGTCTGAAACACATTCTTCGTAATCGAAAACAGAGTGTATAGCTGTATACCTTACCCGATGTTTAACATAATCGAAATGGAACTATTTAGTCATATGTTGTTCATTTATAAAAAGCTCTTTGCCCCTTGAAAGTTTTGTAACGAGTTTCTAACCTCAACCACTACAACGGTGTTGGTAACATAACATATAAATAACGCAAATAATGGCAGCAAATAACAAATTTTCATTAATAATCTCTCTCTAATAGAAAAGCTTAACATTTTGCCATTAGTTACTGTAAAGTCTAAATTAATAGTGATCATAGAGAATGGTTAACTGACAGTACTACTTGGAAACAGTATATCTTTTTCTTTAGTCATGAGCCTTCTGACTGTTATGATGTGGCCCGCTACGAATTTCACTCCTGTGCCTACCTCTTCATTTCAGAGTAGCACCATACCCTGATATCTTAACAGATGTCCTATTATTTGGTCCCTTCTCTCTCTCAGTGTTTTCCGCATTTCCCTTTACGATTCTGCGTAGAACCTCCTCATCCTTTACCTTATCAATCCACCTAATTTTCAACATTCGTCTGTAGCGTCATATCGAAAATGCTTCGATTATCTTCTTTTCCAGTTTTCCGGCAGTCCATGGTCACTGCCAAACGATGCCATGCTTCAAACATACATTCTCAGACGTTTCTTCCTCAAATTATGGTCTATGTTTAATACTATCAGACTTCTCCTGACCAGGATTGCCCTTTTTACCAGTGCTAGTCTCCATTTGACGTCCTCCTTGCTCCGTCCGTCATTAATTATTTTCCTGCCTAAGTAGCAGAATTCCTTAACTTCATCTACTTCGTGACCATCAATCCTGATGTTAAGTTTCTCACTGTTCTTTTTTCTGCTACTTCTGATTCCTTTTGTCTTTCTTCGATTTGCTCTCAATCCATATTCTGTATTCATTAGACTGTTCATTCCGGTGAGCAGATCTTGTAATTCTTCTTCACTTTCATATCGTTAGTAGTAGCTAGTGCCGGTAAAATCCCTCTAGTATCAGGATATGGTTAAGTCTCAGCAGAAGCACTCGCTGACAGAGTTTCAATATTAACTGATGATGATAAAATTTCAGTGTTAATAGGAGCTATCTTGCTCTTAGTAATTGCAGATGTGACCAATGAGAGTAATTTCTCTGTAGGAGTAGTAGTAACTGACAACTGTAACTTATCAGTTCTATAACCAGCATGTGGCTGCTCTATCTCCACTACCAGATAATACCCCAATAGTTTGAATAACTGAATTTCCATATCATTAACCATGCTATTTTGTAAAGTATGGTCTGTATCTATTATTTTTTCTACAGTTGTTGGACGTCCTATATTAAACTAGTACTACCACAACGTTCGGTGTCTTCTCTTGCACAAGACATCAATTCCCATTGGAATAATGCCCTTTGTTTTTTCCTAAGTATACTGTGTTTTCCTGTCTTTTCACACTTCTGTCTAATGGAGCAATCAGTGTTTTATCCATATTAGAAACCCTGTTGTCCATTTGAGAAATTCTGCCATTTACTTGTGTAATTTGGTTACGTGTCAGAGGAAATTTTTCCTCCATCTTAGAAAATGTTCGTTCCATGCTTGTGGAATTCTGTGAATGTTCCTGCATTAAAACTGCTTAATGCTGTGCAGTTATCTGCATTATTGGATCTATAGTAATATTTTCCTCTGTGAGGGCAACTGTCGATTACTAAAGATTTATTCAATCTTGCTTTTATCTTCCGATAATGAACTATATTCCCTCGACTAGTTTTACTTCGAACTTGATCTTCGTTTGACAAATGAGTTATGTTGCGCAGTATCAACGTACCAACTTGCCTTTAAGAAACGACAAAATTAGTTGCAGGTAAGAAACCAATCCACAATATATTGCATGTGAAAGTTACTGATCCCACCGGATTATATGACAGTGTACTCTGTTGATAGTTCATCTCTATATGCAAGCCGGTGTGGCCGAGCGGTTCTAGGCGCTTCAGTCTGGTACCGCGCGACCGCTACGGTCGCAGGTTCGAATCCTGCCTCGAGCATGGATGTGTGTGGTGTCCTTCGGTTACTTAGGCTTAAGTAGTTCTAAGTTCTAGGGGACTGATGACCTCAAATGTTAAGTCCCATAGTGCTCAGAGCCATTTGAACCATTTTTTCATCCCTATATCGTCGGCTACATCTCGTTGTCTGCCGCCGGCTCTCGACCTCCCCTCGCCTCTCCCCGTGCGACAACTGAGCTGCTGCTTGTCGTCATCTCTGCTAATCGTCAATCACTGCTGCACCGGATAAAGATCGACGTCTCTGCACAACGTCTGCATTGCGACTTTTTGTTCGTAGCGAAGTTGTTGCGACTTGTTCGAGCATTTTATTGTCCACTGCATGCTCGCTCACACACTGTCAGTGAAACTCAACTTGCTTTGCAAGACGTGCAGCAACGTCGCTGCTCACCACAGTATTCAGACTTGTCTCCAATCGAGCCCTACCGTTGCCTCCAGCAGATCCCTCTTTAATTCATTGAACATATATGGTGCAATTGATCCTTCTGTATTTGCATTTCACATGGGATTTTAGATTAAAATTGCTTCTGAGAATAATGTGTCTTTGCTACGTTTCTTCTTTATGGTTAATACACTGCTGAAAAAAAAACACTTTTAGAGGTTTATTGCTGCAATAGAGCATGTGGCGTATTATTGCTGCAATAGAGCGTATGGCATAAATGAAATGATGAATTTACGTATCATGGTTCCGAGGTATCAGGTATCGACCAATGCTGAAACACCCTAGTTAGTACGTGGTGTAGCCTCCAGAGGCAGCAGTGCCATTTGAACCATTTTAGCAACTCTAATGTTTACGCGTACGAGGTTTCAATGAAATCTGATTGTTTCTTCTTCTTAAATGTAAGCTACTTCGCTGAAATATTCAACTGCAAATCAAACTTTCTGTCGTTGCATGAAGAATTCACCAAAGTACAGCTATGTCATCATGGGCTTGTAATCTTTGAAGCCGATTAGTAAAGTCGGAGGAATTCTCTGATGTTTTATCACTTTCCTTCCCTATGACAGTGCAGGGGAATGATACGTAACCACTTAACAATTTTCTGACGTTATGTGCCACGATTGCTAGTAAGAATTTGTATGGCCACATTACACACAATGGTTTGCAGGGGAACTCATGGTTTTCATTTCTACATAGAGCGGAATTTTTGGTTTCAAAGTCTCAAATATATTTTCGATAAACAATATATTTATAACCTCCGAACACATCATTAATGAACCGGATGGATACAGAAATGTAGGTGCAAGTGTGATACAGAGAGCGATCTCTTCGCTAGGACATTATTTATTAACATCAAATTAGCAATGCAAACGGATTAGCTTTCACACTAAAACCAAATTTGATAAACCTTACATGTTTCGTTATGTAAGACTCAGGGCAATTTTAGTCACTTCTGTGATGTCGACTCTATTTTGTTTTTGACAGATTTAATGTAATAGTGACGCAATAAAACTTTTCACTTTCCTCCAGCTACATTACGGAATTGAGGAATGAAGTATCCAAATTGTAATATGTGACTGTCGCCCTATCAAACGGCAATGTATGTGAGCATATGTTTTTGAAAAGATTGCTGTTTTCATTTCTTGAAACTGCGTTTCCGATAATACACAAATTTAACTCGGGTATCGTGTAAAAGCTATATCGTGAAGATGTTTGCTGCCCAACGAGATCTCCCTGGATAAGTAAGAAGAATTAGAGCAGGTGGCATGTGCTGCTCGCTGCGACTGTAATCCCGGCCCTGGCGCCGAGGCCAATATAAATGACAAAGATCCGTTGCTGCTTTATTTGCCGGCAGGACATTAGGGTCATTTGTCTTCAAAAATTGCGAATAAAACTTTAAAAGCAAAGGCGGCACAGGGTTTAGTGCCATCATATATCGTCTTTTATACACTGCTCCGTGGAGGAGCTGAATACATGATCATTCCGGCCGCTCAGCAGCTTTCTATTGCGAGATTTATGCGTGCTCGCCGTCGTAAATAACCTGGACAAATGGTAACAGGCTGGGCGTATAGAGACGGCGCCGGCGGGGCCAACTTTATAAAGGGCTGCGCAAAGTTCAGGAATAGCCTCAGGGCCTGGACCCCTGCCGTTAACTCTTCAGCCTTGGCAACCCTATTAATCGGCGATATCGGCCAGCTGTGAGCACTCACACCTGACAGTTACCTTCGACTTGCTAAATCAGTAACAGTGCTGCAATTAAATCCACTGGATCTTCGAATTCTCCTTGCGCACTAAAATGAGAATGTATGATTGGGCAATAAGACGACATTGCTTTAAACGTTTAGTTTCCCTACGATTTATTTACTTTTGCTCTGCTAAAGGAAAACATCTACCCACATAGGCAGTAAATATTGCGCAATGAAGTTACATTAGGTTTCTAATTACGGAGTAATCTGTTACATATTCCACAATCATGACCAAGGCAATGACAGGTAATGTGTTACTGGAACGACAAAGCACAATTTCGAATTTAAATATTTGTTTATGTGGCCACATTCTGTCCATTTGGGGGTAACTGAATTCTTATTTCTCTTCACAGTTCCTGTGAGGTACACAGGGATTTGTCAAGTACAGATTAATTTAGTATTAACCGTAGAACGATAAAGGGGTGAATATGTTACATTGCTTCTAAACCGTAATTCAATTTACTAGTCCACATTTTATTGAAAGGAAGTCACAATTTACAGGTTACGCACTACGTGATACAGTTACTAGGTCTCCAGTGGAATACTACGTACCAAATTAAGCACGAAATGTCATCTTTTACTACTTACTTTCGCGCGGGGTGGCCGCGCGTTCTAGATGTCTTGTCACGGTTCGCGAGGTTGCCCCGGCCGTATTTTCGAGTCCTCCCTCTGGCATGAGTGTGTGTGTCGTTCTTAGCGTAAGTTAGTTTAAGCTAGATTAATTAGTAGTGTGTAAGCATAGGGACCGATGATCTCAGCAATTTGGTACCATTTGACCTTATCACAAATTTCCAGACTACCTACTGCAACTCTAAATTTTATGTGGGTTTAGTAATCTAGGGTTAAATATATGCATATCTGTGCTCGGTCACATTTCTTTTCGGGATGTACTAAAGTATAACCATATAATATACTTACGAAACTATACTTACAATTCGACCATTTTTTGGTTGTTTTCCTCAGGATGCGAGTCAAGACTAGAGGAAACCCACCACATGATGGTTTTTTTTTCTTTTAAAAGTGTTATTGCCTATTAGTATGAGAAAATGCTTTTTACAGTGATTCAGCTATCATTTTAAACTCTAGCTACCAACGTATATGGCTAGTTTAGTCAGTATGAGGATTGCAAGGCGTACAGTGACATCCTCATCTAGCATTACTTTTCCTCAACAGCAGTAGTCGATACCAGAAATATTTTTTGTATTTTGACTGGTCAGTATTATCTCAGCTGTTTTTCTGAAACATTTCATAAAATTTTACACACAATGTGTTATATTTCAAGCTCAAATTTATGAATCTATTTACATGATTTCCGTTGTCACAATCGATGTTTACTAGGTCTGAGTGTACAATTAAATTTTTAGGAACATTTGAAATTACTTAATAGTTGCACACTTAAAATTTCTATTATTAATTGCGCAATCTATTACCGTTTATTATATTTATTTGTGCATTCATTCATAAAATAATAATCTAAACTAAAAGAAATTCATTTGTCAAGAAAAACTGTAAACCCTTTGGAATATTATTATTACTGCAGAGTGAAGTAGTAGTGAGAATGCCTCTGACATGATAGAGCGTATTTCTGTTATTTGAACGAACGATGTAATTCCGGCTTTCTTGATGTGAAAATTCAAAAGACAGTGTGATATAGTAAAATAGGAGACACTAAATTATCGTAAAAACAAACGACAATCTTCAAAATTATTTAGATCAGTTGAACCATGAGAAACTAAAATGTGAGAATTTCAGCTTCAAGAATCAGACTCCTACACTTGAAGAACTGGAGCCAACTGTGCGAGAAAAGATAAGTAAAAAGTTTTTTGTAAATCTTATTTCTCTCGAATCTTCTGAAAAGACTGTACCATAGTGGACAGTAACAGCAGCAAAGAAGGGAGCGGTAGATTACAAACTACATATCAACACCAATAGCATCGTGCTCAATAAAGCAGCATGTTGTTGCATGAATGTTAACTTACACCTTAAATATGGTAACATCGCAGTACGGCTTGTAACATTATAATGACGCTCCTTCCTTAATCAAACCTTTTAGATATGTCAATATAAAGTCACTTTTTTTAGTCAAATCCCGTTTTAGTTGAGGATGGTGCTGAAAATTTTTACTTCCTGTTGTGAATTTGAAAATGTACTCTCAAAGAAGAATGTACTGTAGGAGTCACCCACTCCCAAGCGGGGGCCAGCGCCTCTTTGTCTGACAGGTTGCCCACACTGCGATCCGTAGTGGCATCTCATTTGCCATATCCACTCCGAAGAATGAGTGACTGCACTACGTGTCCGACTGATTCACACGCCGCTCTGTCAGTGCCTGATCCTCTTTGGTTACTGGCCGCGTTATCCCATCGGTTAGATAACAGTGTCACGTGCTGTGATATTTGATGTCGTGATGTGTGCTGATCCTGAACCATTTGATATTTGATGTCGTGATGTGTGCTGATCCTGAACCACCGGTTTGTTAGGCACCCTGGTCCATACGATGCCTAAGTATCTGCACACCTCGTGCCCTGAACTGGAAAGGTGTCCGTAGTACCATGGACTAATCATAAGTGGTAGCTTGAATCAGAGACTCCTGCTTCAGTTATCCATGGCTACGGAACTACTGTCATTAAGCTAGGCGGTAAGTGTATGACTGGCACAGTGTAACAGTACCAGAACAATATTTCACAAGGTGTTGCAGTACAGTAATCATAGAATCATGTGTAGGACATGGATGCTTCATAGAAGCTGCCTCTAAGCTAACTGGCTGTGGTATTAAGTGAACTGAGAAGAGCATTTGCTGTACGACGTCAGTCGTAATGACTGAATCGGTCCAGTTTATAACAAGTAATCAGCGGTCTCTGTTGTTCTACATTTGCTTAAAGGGTTTCTTCCGGTACTGTAGTTGCTACGTCAGGTCCCTAACATGCGTTTATGTATCCTATCTAGCGCATCTTACATAATGTTACGTGAGCAACGAAGGCAGTTCAGTGCATTCTTGTTTCTTATTTTGTTGATGAGCTCGTTCTCTCTCTGACACACAGGCGTATCGACGTCGCTGTCTTGATGACCAAATAACCGTGTGGAAATGGTTACGTCTTGCTGCTGGCTTGCTGCTACGTCAGGTCCCTAACATGCGTTTATGTATCCTATCTAACGCATCTTACATAATGTTACGTGAGCAACGAAAGCAGTTCAGTGCATTCTTGTTTCTTATTTTGCAGATGAGTTCGTTCTCTCTCTGACACACAGGCGTATCGACGTCGCTCTCTTGATGACCAAATAACCGTGTGGAAATGGTTACGTCTTGCTGCTGGCTTGTGTTAATACCAGTCTGTTCTAAAGCAACGCTCGAGTATGGAGACTCAGGACAGTTTTAGTCTTCCATTCCCGTACTACCTCGGTGTGTCTCAGTAATGTTACTCGTTCACTTTCCAGAAAATAAATTTTGAAAGAGGCAGCACAATTAACACAGTGTAGAAAAATGTTCGGATGTATCCAGAATTAACTTTTCACTCTGCAGGGTGTCCCGATATGAAACTGCTGGAAGATTAGAACAGTGTGTCGGAGTCGGACTCGAACTCTGTCTTTCGCAAACAAATTCTTTACCAATTGAGCCACCCAAGCACTACTCACGACCTGTACTTAAAGCTTTACTTCTGCCAGTACTTCATTTCCTACATTCCATGCTTGACAGAAGTTCTGCAAAACTTCTCAGATTAGTATTCCTGGAAGAAAGAATATTGTTGAGACATGAATTACCCGCAGTATAGAAAGTGGAGTTTAGGTTCCGGTGGAAGTAGTTATTAGGACGGGTTGTGAGTCACGCATGGGTTATTCAAAAAGCATAAATTTCTCTTTTGAAACAAAGAAAGACGCGAAAGATTTCAGAAAAAGTTGAAATTCAAAAGGGGTGCCACTGTATTACCTTTTCCTCAGTTTCATAGAATGAAATTTTATTCCTGTCATTTAATGTATAACTGAGAAGAAATTCAGTTCTATCTCTATAAAGGGTGATCGGAAACTCTTGTTACAATCTTCTACGATTTGTAGGAAAATAACCCATTTTTGAAAATGTCATCCAAGGACTCTCTGTAGCGCTGGCGCCTGTATATAAACATATATACAGGGTAATTCCATGATGATGTTACAAATTTTCGAGGATGATTGACAAGGGTAGATACATGAATTTGATGTAAGGATCACTACATCGGAAACGAACGAGTCAAAAGCAGTAAGCGAGAACTGCCTTGATATCTGTGACAGTGGAAAACATGTACCGGTACTGTGCTGTTGCTAAGAACGTGGGGTACGCAGCTTTCAAAACAAGAAAAAATTTCTAGTAGACATGAGGTCTCAAATGCTTACCTGAGGAACAATTAGCAATTGTTCATCTTCTATAGTGTGAATCACTTCTTTACTGAACAACTGCCCCTAGCTCTTAACGTAAGCGTTTTAGATCACAAGTTTAACAGACCTTTTTTTGTTTTGCTCCCCGCTACCACTTCTGAAAACTGCCTGTACTACAGTCTTAGCATCAATAGTGCCAGTGCACGTCTTCCATTATCAGAGGTGCAAGGAACATTTTCGCTTATAATTTTCGACTCGCTCGTTTCCGGTACAGGGACCCTTACCTCAAATCGATTCATTTACCCTTCTAAATCATAGATGAAAGTTTGTAACATCATTTCGGAATCACCCTGTGTTTACATAAATTTTCAGGCGCCGGCGCCTAAAACTTTGACCCTCTGTAGCGTCCTTGTACAACGTTTCCGGACATGCGTTCCTGTTCAAAATATTGTGTACTCACTCCACTTACAAGCCCTAGAAGTTTCTAACTGGAATTTCCCAACAGCCCGTACATAAAAGGCAATGTCCCAAACGGACTGACTGACGCACTCGCTCATTGACTCACCATCACCCACCTCAAGCACTAAGGACACAAACATGAAATTTGCAGAGGGCTTTGATTCACACTGTAGATGTCGTTTAAGAAGGCATTTTCCGAAATTCCTCCCCTAAGGGAATACAACAGACGATGGAAGGCTAGAGCCATAAATATTTGTACTTGCACCCTCTGTCAGAAACGAAAGTACATGCTTCAGTATTTTTGGAAATCCTATTGCTAAGGCTAAGAATAGTGTGTGAGAGCATTTTTAGAAAGTGAATCATTATTAAAGTCTCAATAAACAATATTTGAAGCTACGTCTATGAATATTGATATTTGACTTCTCGGTTGGATATAAAAAATACGTGTTTCCGTGTTTTTGGAAATTCAACTCGTACGGCGTGAAATAGAGGTGGAGGTATTCATGAAAATATTTTCTTATTAAAGACATTTTTCAGCCAAATCTCATAAAATTTGTATTTGGCATCTTGGTTAGGAAAAAAAATATATTTCAGTCTTTTTGGAAATACAGCTGGGGGGGGGGGGGCAGTGAAATATGAGATCATAAAAACGTATTTAAAGCTAATTCTATGAAAATTTATGTTTGACTTCCCAATTAATGTGTAAGGGGTTACAAAATTCTATAGAAATATCACGACAAGCACTCAGAAGGCAAGATTAACGAAGACCACCTACTAAAATCGCTTTTGGTCAGAAGTACATTCGAAAAAGACCATGTTCTGGCCTAAATTAGAGTGAAACATTTAGATGTTGCAATTTGTGAACAACATAAAAAAGGCAAGTAAGGAAAAACAAAAAGTCTGCAAGAGCGAAGTAGCCGGCGCTACGCTAGATAAGTAAAACGAAGCTGTCTCATCAAACGAAACAATTGCTTAAGTTAATTTACTTCACCGCCAGAAAAAGTAATATGTTTTAACAAGCGAGATAAAAGGCACAGAAGCTGGGCTGAGAAGATGACTAACGTTAGCGAATGAAATAGTTATAAAAAAGGTAAGGAGGCCAAGAAAAAGCTCTGGTCTGACACACAGCTTTAACGTGTGAGGAAGTTCCATTTTCGTAAGTGGTCCGTATTTTAATATGAATAATTACTGCCTGAGCACTATAACCAAGTTTTATCTTTTACAAATCTAAAAACTTAGACATATGTTTTAAATATTTTTTTTTACATTTTACTTCTGTACCAGAGAAATACTAACAATATGACTGTCAACTAGAGTGAAATTACTGAGGAGAGGTACCTGCAGTAATCTGTTCGAGTTTCTATTGCTCGTGTGGCGTGAATGTCAGTCTGTTGTAAATTAATATAAGAAGAGTGCATAACAAATCTAGAGACAGAACATTATGTTAAAACGTTTGAAAGTGCTGTGATTGCTATCACAGATATTTATAGATACCTGAAACGCCATTAATTTGTAAGAAAACATCAAAGACGTAATCTATAAAATATATTAGCATGGTTGTCGAACGGCAAATAATTCGATAAAAGCGATATCTAAGTGATTAACTGTACCTTGGATGTCATAATTTATCAGAGCGGTCCGAGTCAGTTCAACGTAACATGTGGGCGTGGGAACAGCGGCCGAATAAAGTAGACCGAAACGAATGCTGTACCGCAGAATAGTGATCAGGTCGCTCTAGAAACATAGTTAATGCGAGCCCTGACAAACACGCAGTGACTTGCGGTTGACCGATTGTGATGCACATTCCATAACGGAACGCGTATCCCTGCTGGGAAGGCGATTGCTATGCGGGTTGTCGTATTACCTTTGGATTCAAATACTGCTACTGCTACTACTACTACTATTGCTACTACAAATACAGTTTGGTTATCGCGAACGAAAATTTATGTAAACCTGATGACGGTATCCATCCGTGTCCTTTTAGTCAATCAGTGAACGGCTAAGTGAAAACGTGATCGTCCTCTTGAAAGTGATATAGTTGAGTTAATTACCAAAACTACAATCACAGATGAAAACATCAAGAAGTGGACAACATACTTTAGGCCAGGACCTCTCAAAAAATTTCGTCAGCAAGCCCTTTGGTATTGTTACCAACAGAAGGCAAAAGGAGGACGTGTCTTATTTTTCGGGTTTTATTTGAATTCTACAGGCTTTTTTAAATTTCGTAATACACCCAGCATTTTACCCTGTATGAATTCTAAATATTTAAAATAAAAATTGAAATATTTAGATTGATATTTTATTAGTCTTATAGGCTGAAAAATCTGTCCTCACCACGAAACGTAAAACAGTTAGTGAAGTGTCACAGAATGTAGGTTTCAAACGTAATCAAATATTTTTGAGGTAAACGAGCGAGTTTCAGTGATAGTTGCATGATTTGTGTAAGTATATGTTCAAGACTACGTATGGAAGATTTTAAATGCTTCCAGTGGATGAAATTTGAAAACATAACAATCATTACATTTGACGACGTCTTGCCATACATAGAATAATAACAGTCTCAGAGTATTAGTGATGATGATCCTAAGCTGTTTCATCAATTCTGCTATTTACAGCACTAAGTCAGATCCGTATATGTGGCACAGAAACAAATGTAAGATTAGATGCCGGCCGCTGGTGGCCGAGCGGTTCTGGGCGCTACAGTCTGGAACCGCACGACCGCTAAGGTCGCAAGTTCGAATCTTGCCTCGGACATGGATGTGTGGGATGTCCTTAGGTTAGGTAGGTTTAAGTAGTTCTAAGTTCTAGGGGAGTGATGACCTGAGATGTTAAGTCCCAAAGACCCATTTGAACCATTTTTTAAGATTAGATAAAGATGGTGTAAATTTTTCATCTACAAGAACATTCGCATACGAGTTCTCTTTTGCTATTGCAAGCAGCAATGCATTGGTTGAAAAGGTTTATTGGCTTCATAAAATCTTAGTGGAATGAAGAACGAAACCACCTCTGCTCGCAGTCAGTTAAGTGGATCATAATAGTGAAATACTATGTTAAAGACAGATTACGTATAACGCGCTGCAAGAAGCAAAATCATCACATCTCACCACAGAGGGTGTCAGTAAAGAATAAAAACATGGCACCGCTCAAACTGTGTTTCAGATATTTGATTAAAACTAGGTGCCCCTTTTTCTTTCTTTTAAGCTGATATGCAAGTAATTATTTTACTACTTGAATCAAATTTTTAAGATCATCCTATTTAAAAATTGTCTTCCTTATCATTAATAAACATCGCACTACAAAAAAATTGCCATCTGGGAGCCCTATTAATTTGGTACATACAATCTTCGCGATCACCACCGTTAGAAATGTAATCTGTAGTAACAGAGCGTACAAATAATCAGTATGCCAGTCTATACGCGTATTTTTCCTGCATGAATGCTACATTTTCCTACTGTGACTGGTAGCACAAAATCATCTTCCATAGTATCTTAGATTCTTAGCGTTTGGGATCAAATAAGACGCTTCTCGTCGACTAACATATGCGATTCTATAAATTTCTTTTTGCAGTTTTTTCGATACCGATTGGTTTGGAAGCTTATTTCATTAGTAAGTAACTGCATGTCGTTCTAATTTTGGATGTCTCAGATTTTCATTCCCTGACCACTCATTTCAAATTAAGGACGCGGGCCGCATTCACTCTTTGTAGAGTAAATTTAAATACTTGTTGAAAAACTTTATCGTATTTTAGCTATTTTTCCTTGCGAAGGCTAAACGACGACATTGTTTATGGCTGGATGTTCCACAGTCTGGGGGATGTGTGGCTCCCCTATTACCTGTTGTCCGGAACTTTGTCCGATTTAACTACTAATCCACTGATAGCATATTCTGGATTACTTTTGGCACTGAAACACACACACCGAAACCGGCGTTGCCGAGGTAGTTGCTCTATTAGTTCATCTCCTCCCCTCCCTTCTCTGTCCTTCTCCTCCTCAGCCCCTCTCTCTGCCTATCTCCTCCCTTCCCACTCTGTGACTAAAATAACTGATGATTGTCGAAGTAGAGAGGATATACACTCCTGGAAATTGAAATAAGAACACCGTGAATTCATTGTCCCAGGAAGGGGAAACTTTATTGACACATTCCTGGGGTCAGATACATCACATGATCACACTGACAGAACCACAGGCACATAGACACAGGCAACAGAGCATGCACAATGTCGGCACTAGTACAGTGTATATCCACCTTTCGCAGCAATGCAGGCTGCTATTCTCCCATGGAGACGATCGTAGAGATGCTGGATGTAGTCCTGTGGAACGGCTTGCCATGCCATTTCCACCTGGCGCCTCAGTTGGACCAGCGTTCGTGCTGGACGTGCAGACCGCGTGAGACGACGCTTCATCCAGTCCCAAACATGCTCAATGGGGGACAGATCCGGAGATCTTGCTGGCCAGGGTAGTTGACTTACACCTTCTAGAGCACGTTGGGTGGCACGGGATACATGCGGACGTGCATTGTCCTGTTGGAACAGCAAGTTCCCTTGCCGGTCTAGGAATGGTAGAACGATGGGTTCGATGACGGTTTGGATGTACCGTGCACTATTCAGTGTCCCCTCGACGATCACCAGTGGTGTACGGCCAATGTAGGAGATCGCTCCCCACACCATGATGCCGGGTGTTGGCCCTGTGTGCCTCGGTCGTATGCAGTCCTGATTGTGGCGCTCACCTGCACGGCGCCAAACACGCATACGACCATCATTGGCACCAAGGCAGAAGCGACTCTCATCGCTGAAGACGACACGTCTCCATTCGTCCCTCCATTCACGCCTGTCGCGACACCACTGGAGGCGGGCTGCACGATGTTGGGGCGTGAGCCGAAGACGGCCTAACGGTGTGCGGGACCGTAGCCCAGCTTCATGGAGACGGTTGCGAATGGTCCTCGCCGATACCCCAGGAGCAACAGTGTCCCTAATTTGCTGGGAAGTGGCGGTGCGGTCCCCTACGGCACTGCGTAGGATCCTACGGTCTTGGCGTGCATCCGTGCGTCGCTGCGGTCCGGTCCCAGGTCGACGGGCACGTGCACCTTCCGCCGACCACTGGCGACAACATCGATGTACTGTGGAGACCTCACGCCCCACGTGTTGAGCAATTCGGCGGTACGTCCACCCGGCCTCCCGAATGCCCACTATAAGCCCTCGCTCAAAGTCCGTCAACTGCACATACGGTTCACGTCCACGCTGTCGCGGCATGCTACCAGTGTTAAAGACTGCGATGGAGCTCCGTATGCCACGGCAAACTGGCTGACACTGACGGCGGCGGTGCACAAATGCTGCGCAGCTAGCGCCATTCGACGGCCAACACCGCGGTTCCTGCTGTGTCCGCTGTGCCGTGCGTGTGATCATTGCTTGTACAGCCCTCTCGCAGTGTCCGGAGCAAGTATGGTGGGTCTGACACACCGGTGTCAATGTGTTCTTTTTTCCATTTCCAGGAGTGTAAAATGTAGAATGGCCATGGTAAGGAAAGCGTTTCTGTAGAAGAGAAGTTTGTTAACATAGAGTATAGATTTAAGTGTAAGGAAGTCTTTACTAAAAGTATTTGTATGGAGTGTTGCCATGTGTAGAAGCGAAATATGGACGATAAACAGTTTAGACAAGAAGAGAATAGAAGCTTTCGAAATGTGATGCTCCAGAAGAGTGTTGAAGATTGGATGGGTAAATCGCGTAACAAATGAGGAACTACTAAATAGAACTGGGGAGAAGAGGAATTTGTGGCACATCTTGACCAGAAGCAGGGATCGGTTGGTGGGACATGTTCTGAGCCATCAGGGGATCACCAATTTAGTATTGGAGGGTAAAAAAGATAGAGGGAGACCAAGAGATGAATACACTAAGCGGATTCAGATGTATGTAGGTTGCAGTAGGTACGTCGAGATGAAGAAGCTCGTACAAGATAGAGTAGCATGGAGACCTGCAACAAACCAGTCTCAGGATTGAATACAACAACAATCCGCTCCTTCTCTCTTTCTCCACACCATTCCCCTCCTCTCAGTATTCATCTCCTCTGTCTCAGTCCATCAGATCCAACCCTCCCTCTCTCTGTGTATCTACTCCTACCACCTGTCTCTGTCTATCTGCTCCACCGCTTGCCCCCTTCTCCCCATCTCAACCCATCTCATGTGCACCATCCACCTCTACTCATGTCCCTCATCCCACCCTGTCTCCTCCTACTCCTCTCTTTGTCAATCTCCTCCAACACTCCCTCTTTTCTCCTTCGCATCACTCTTACAGTCTCGTCCTCTCCCTCTTCGTCTTCTGCCCTAGCCTTCCTGTGACCAGCGCATCCTTTCCCCTCTCTCTGTGCATTGCTTGCTCTTTCCTTTACCTGTCAATTTCGTTCTCCTCTTCTGCCTGTTCATCTCTCCTCCCCCATCTCTCAGTCACCTTCTGCCCCATCTCTGTCCATCTTCTCGTCTTTCCGTTCTCTGCCCATCTCCTCCTCTGTCCATTTCACCTTTCCTTGTCTCTGTCCATCTCCTCCTCTTTCGATTTGAGCCAGTCTCCTTATTTCCCGTCGCTGCCAGTACATCACTTCATCCTCCCTTCTCTCTCTCCGTGGTATCAAACTCATCCCAACTCAGGGCTGGCGGTTTTTACCCCTACAGAATTTCTTTCCAGATTGTAATTAATATGTGCACCAAATTTGATTGAAATCGTTTTTGATTGAATTCTTTCCAGGAGTTAACTGAGCTTCTTACCCGCGGACCTCGTCGCATACGCACACGCCAAACATATTTCACACATATTTAACGTTTTCCGCTCGCATACACTTATTTCACCCGGTTGTCTAGCGCATTTTACCCTGAAGTTTCGTTTTTAGTAGATTAAAGTTAATAAGGTCGTGTCTCCTGAGCTGTGTGATATGCAATGACATAAGTTTGTTGGTGCATCCAGTGGTATATGTGCGATTGTCAGCGAAATATGTCGTGAATGTATTTAGTAATAATGAAGTAATACATTAAAACGTCATGCATAATGCATCAGTTTCTCATGCGTTTGAGTGTTTATGATGTTATACCTCCTACAGTGACATATTGTTCTAGGTAGATTCGGCAGCATATGCGGGTATGGTCTGCGAAATGTGTTGTGAATATTGTAGCAAAAATGTAAAGGAGTTAAAACGTCAAGCATGATGCTGCTGTTTTTTTCTCGCATGTGATTCTTTAGTGACATTTCTCCTGACGTACGAGTCAAACAACGATATATTTTCCAGAACGAGATTTTCGCTCTGCCGCGGAGTGTGCGCTGATATGCAACTTCGTGGCAGATTAAAACTGCGTGCCGGACCGAGACTCGAACTCGGGACCTTTGCCTTTCGCGTGCAAGTGCTCTACCAACTTTTTTTTTCATTTTGTTCGTTGTTGATCGTTGTGTTTGGTCGTTGCGGACGCCACATGACGTCCGTTCAAGTTCGTTTGTTGATCCTTACACTCATTTTTTTTTATTACAAAGCCTAACCACCTCTCTGAGCAAACACGCTGAGCTACCGTGCCGGCCTGCTTCTGTGACCTATGCAATTTTCTATTAGTGCAGTGGAAAACTCTGTAAAAGTTCAGTGTCCTGTGCATCAACCTGACTACACGATGCAGCAGTAGCATCGAATCCATTTTCAAGACAATTCAAAGGCGAGAAAGGGCAATATTTTGTACTGATGCTGTGACCATAACGGAGTCCAACGTTGCAGCTTCTGAGCCAAGCGTGGTTTAACAGGTTCGGACGGGTGAAACAAAGACCGAAGTGGCTTACGGTCTGTCACTGTGTGAAAGGCCCGAACAAATAAAGGCGAAACTTTGTCGCGCCATAGATAATAGCGAGTGCTTCTTCCTCGATTTGGGAATAGTTACGTTGAGTCTTCGTCAGTAACTTGAAAGCGAAAGCAGTCGGCCTGTCCTGTGAATCAGATCTGTGCGAGAGCACAGCTTCGATTGTGTACGAAGAAGCGTCCACTGCCAAAAGCATAGGCTTAGCGGGATCGAAATGTACAAGGCATCTGTCACTGAACATGGCATTTGTATGTTTCTGGAATGTATCCTGACACTCCTTGATCCAAACAAATGGCACATTTTCCCTGCGCAAACGATGCAACGGAGCCGCCATCTGGGCTGCGTTGAAAAACCGGATGTAATGTGTCATCGTCCAGAGAAGTGACTGCAATTGCATCACGTTCTGCGGGACAGAGAGATACCCGATGGCCAGAAAATGCAAATGAAGGGGATGAACTCTTTGACTATTAATAATATGGTCTAATTACTCAATTTCGGTTTGCAAAATAGGCATATTTGTCCCGGTGACAGTTCAAACTTGCAGCTTAAAGTGCTTGAAAACGTGTGCGAAGGCTACTGATATGTTCCTCCCGAGTAGTCCTGACATCACTATATCGTCCAAGTAATTTGGACACAAAGAACTTATGCAGTATGGTGTTCTAAGTTGCGTTGGAATTGGCATGTTGGGAAGCGCTGCCAAAAGGTATGCGCAAAAATTTGAATAACCGTAAATGTGTGTTGACCACAAAGATCTCCTGAGAGTTCTTATCAAGCGGAATTTGCAAATATGCATCGCGTAAGACAATGTTTGAAAAATAGGAGCCTGCACCATGTCTGTCCATTAATTCCTCAGGGTGAGGAAACGGATACCTATCAGTAATTGTTTGTGGATTCACAGTGAATTTCAAGTGAGTCGCATAGGGTTCGCACACAACTGTCATGAACTTCAACAAAGCTATCCCACGAGAGCGTTTTTTGGAACCTGAAACTATTTCTGCAAACGCCAGCGGAAAAAAGTCACCTCAAGTAGAAACAACAGGTTTCTAACACTTGTGTTTGCAGTGAAATACGAAACACTGAAACCAAAGATTGGAGCCAACGTGTGGTTATGGTGGTTCATCTTTCATTGCACAATTAACAACACGAACACTGTTGTCGAAAGCAAAGGATAAGAACAGAAGTTATTAAAACCTTTTTCGCCGTATCATTACGCGATCACAAAAGATACTCAATCCAGGGAGCAGTTTTAAAATTCCCTGGTTAGAACAACGACGATTAAAGATGTGTGATGCAGATGACAGTTTATGCACGTCTGAGGAATGGATACAGCACATATTAACTTAAGTCTTAACAGTGAGAAAGCCCAGGACGAGATAAGTACTGCTCTGTTGATAACTGTCAACAACAACCAAACGTACGTTTTAACTACGATGGGGCCACATTAACGCCCTGCGTTACAATATGTTACTGAAGATGAGACATGCCTCCAATAGTTCACGCTAGAGACGAAACATCTATGGAGACAGTGAGGTGAACGTGGCAGCACTGTATAAAAGAGAAGAGAGGAAAGTAAGTAATTTTTTTCTGCCATCCCTCTACAAACCATAGATCTTGTCGCTGGTAGGGTGGCTTACGTGCCTCAGCAATATTATAGCCGTACCGTACGTGCGACCATAACAGAGATGTTTCCGTTGAAAGGCCAGCGAACACGTGGTTCCTGAAGAGGAGCAGCAGTCTTTTCAGTACTTGCAGGAGCAACAGATTGGATGACTGACTGATTTGGCCTTGTAAGGTCAACAATAATGGCCTTATTGTATGCGAACGGCTGAAAGCAAAGGGAAACTACAGCTTTAAGTAATACTAGAGACAAGCAGCCCTTCCGTATGATTAAATGATGATGACTCTTGGGAAGAATATTCTGGAACTAAAATAGTCCCCCATTTGGGTCAGCAGGCAGGGACAATTCAGTAGGATATCATCATCACAAGGAACAAAACTGGCGTTCTACGGTCGGTGCATGGAATGTTTGTTCCCTTAATGGGGAAGGTAGATTAGAAACTTTGAAAAGGGAAATGGATAAATTGAAGCGGGAATTAGTGAAGTTCGGTGGCAGAAGGAAAAGGACTTCTGGCCAGGTGAAAACAGTGTTATAAATACAAAATCAGGTAATGGTCACGCAGGAGTAGGTTTAATATTGAATTAGAAAATAGGAATGCGGGTAAGCTACTAAGAACCACATAGTGAACGCATTATCATAGCCAAGATAGACACTAAGTCCACACCCACCACAGTTGTACAGATTTAAGTGCTAATTGGCTCCGCAGATGATGAAGATATTGAAGAAATGTAGGACGGGGTAAAATAAATTGTTCAGATAGTTAAGGAAGACTAAAACTGAGTTGTGATTGGGGACAGGAATTCGATAGTAGGAAAGGGAAGCGACGGGTTAGAAGTAGGTGAATAGGGACTGAGGGAAAGTAATGAAAGAGGAAGTCACCTATTAGAATTTGGCTAGAGAATAATTTAATCGTCGCTAGCAGTTGGTTTAAGAATCATGAAAGAAGGTTGCACACAACGAAGAGAAGGTTTCAAAAAAAAAATGGTTCAAATGGCTCTGAGCACTATAGGACTTAACATCTATGGTCATCAGTCCCCTAGAACTTAGAACTACTTAAACCTAAATAACCTAAGGACATCATTCAACACCCAGTCATCACGAGGCAGAGAAAATCCCTGACCCCGCTGGAAATCGAACCCGGGAACCCGAGCGTGAGAAGCGAGAACGCTACCGCACGACCAGGGAAGCTTTCAGATTAATTATATAACTATAAGGCAGAGATCTTGTACCAGATTTTAATTTGTAAGACCTTTCCAGAGAAAGCTGTGGACTAAGACCACAATGTGTTGATAAAGAACTGTGAATTAAAGGTGTTGAAATTGCAAAGGGGAAAGAAATGAAGGAGGTGGACCCTAGTTGAAGAAACCAGAAATTGTTGAGAGTTTCTGGAGGATCATTGACCAATGATTGACTAGAACGGGGGAAAGGATTTATACACGAAGAGAACAGAAGCTTTTGAAATGTGGCGCTACAGAAGAATGCTGGAGGTTAGATGGCTACATAGTACAACTGATTATGAGGCACAAGGAGAACGAGGACGGTCATTTAAGAACTGCATCCAGGACACAGCTGACAAAGTGATAATTTGGGCAGTAACCTTCTAACGAAAAGGAACCAACTAAAGGAAAACTTTTCATTCGATTTGTAAAACCTGTTACATATCGCATCAGCAGAGTACTCAGAAAAAATGGTATAGATACGAGTCCTTAAACCTACTATATAGGTGCGCGAATGTTTGAAGACTGCAAGCGACCTACGCCACAGAAAGGGTATACAACACCCCTAGCATTTACAGTGTGATATATATAGGAACTACAAAAAAAGAAAGAATTAACATCCGCCTTAATGAACACACGAGCAATTGTTGCCTGGGCAAGACGGTAAATCAACACTGGCAGAGCATACACTGGAACCAGAGAACCGCGAAATTCGTTTCCCTGACGGAGTTTTTTGTTTTTTTGTTAGCGAGATCTAAACGACTTTTAGAACAGAATAAGAATCAATTAAATTAGGCAAATCGTCTGCCTTAGTGTTAAACAAAATAAACAATGCCAATTCTTCCTCACTCCAAAGTGCGTAACACGTGTCGGCGCGACTTCGCGATTTTAGGTAGTGGTTCTCTTTATATCACGAACCGACCGTTGGGTTGATGCATATAACAAATCGGCTTGCTGCTAATGTTAAAGATTGTAAGTGCTGCTGGAGTCGTTAAAGCCTCTGATGAAGCCTCCAACACTGTACGACGAAACGTTAGGTAGAGTATTGTTCCTTGGACCACGACCTCATGACCATAATACAAATATCAGTAAAATGTAAGAGCTTTGTAGAACATGTAAAGGACTTTGTAAAAAACAGAATGAAGTATATACTGTTATATTATACGACAAAAATATGAATTATTCGACAAATCGCCGTTGCCCTCTGAGGATGATCTCAAGTCTGAAACTAGTAATGGCGAAACAAATCTTTTATTCAAAAAGTCTTGCTGATGGCAGTTTTTCCTTCATTGATATTGAAGTCAGTCTAGTGTTTCGATGTTTGCAACCAGAGTTTTCCGGAATATAGCTGTGTTTCATCCTAATGATATCCGTGCATCGACTAAAAGAATAAATTATGTTATGGAATTTGAAAAGAGTATTGTAAAGAAATGTAGTCCAAGGTAAATCCGCAGCTTTGCATACTTGCACGTATTTAGCACTCTGATGTGAAATTAATTGCCGTACCGAAATTTGGTTGAAACATATCTCATAGATTGCTAACGGCGACGGAAGTTATTTCTATTCCCCTCCATACACATTTTGTGAAACAATAGTCATTTTGGGTAGGGTAACCTTTTGTGTAGAGTAAATTGTTCTGAATATCATCCCGTTAAGAAGGTCGTCATTTTTGTATAAAGTAAATACTGTTCACGATCTTGAAAGTCAAATTACAAAGTAATACCTTTCTAGAAAATTGTATCAGAAAAATCATTCAAAGAACATCACCCGTAATTATTTCCATACAGGAAATATTATGTTGCTTGTATCCACACTGCATGTGGCGGTACACATGCTGTTGAATCTCAATTTTAGTTTACCATTTTAATTCAGCTCTGCTGCGGCGCTGCTTGCTGTGCTCCATTTTCGAGAGAAGACTTTTACTATACCGAGGTAAGTGCAAGAATAGTTCAGGGCCATAGTTATACAGTTAAACTGTATATATAAAACGATGTTATGATGCAATCAATCAGTGACTAGGTCCGACAACTTACATGCAATTTGGAATTTATTTTCTTGTTATACAAAGCGCATTTCAGTGAACAGTGTGATATATCTGTGTGTAAAATGAATTTCGTACTCTGAGTGTAATACGTACGTAAAAGTTATCTACGTAACTCTGCAATTAAAGTAATTTGGATAATTTAATCAGACAAAATTTAATAGTTAAGTTTGAAACATCCCCTTAGAAAAATTAAGAATGACTGTGCTGGTAAACCTCTTACGTTATTTGATGTACAAACAGCTGAGCAAAACTCAACGTACTCAAACAGTTTTCTCTTTACTTATTTTGATCATCACTAAACTGACACAATATTTTTTGCGCAACGCAATCTGATTTTCAATAATCCATTCAAAACAATAGCCCTGACTAACAATAACTTATACCTTTCATGAATCACTTACCTCACAAAAATCTTCGTTACTCAAACTACTGCAATACAGCGAGCGCCAATACTGCCAGCTAAATAAAAGATTCGAACTACTGAAGCCACTGACTACCGATAGGCATAGTTAGCAAATGAAAGATTTTGATAGAGAACAAACAATGTATTTACCTTAATAGTGTTCAAAAATCAGTGCATGACATCCAGTCTTACAAATTTCCTTTTTCTGACGGACACACGTCCAGATTGTCCGCTCTAAAAACTGTGCCATCTCTCTCCCCACATCCACCACTGCCGGCGGCTCACCTCCAACTGCGCAACACTACGCGCTGTTCACATCCAGCTGCCCAACACTACAATAGTGAATATTCCAACAATGCCAACCAGCCACAGATTGCAAACAGCACAGCTAGTGATTTTCATACAGAGCGCTACGTGGCGTTACCAACATAGAAACCTAAACAGCCTACTTGCAAGTTGATATGTAATGTTTTTTGGTTTTATGTTGGCCTATTTGTGACATGCTGAACACTGTTCGTTGTGACGTCAGTCAACACATTGATGTTCAGTCGACTGCGCAATGCAGGGCTTCATTAATCACATTTTTCAGTAATTAGTTTCGTGCACTTACACTTCCCATACACATGAAGGGTATTGTTTTAAGCAGAAAAGTCACAATTCTTCACAATTTTTCTGGGCTGTCAGAACGAAAAGCAAATAGTGAGAAGCGGACTACATAATAATAACGAAAGCATTTTACTACTAGACAGTAAACCTTTTCACATAGCGAATAACAAAACTGTGTGACTTGAAGTCATAATTGTTAAAAAATAACCCTTTACGGTACATTAGGCATTACCTTACTTCCACTTACTTCTATATTCAGAGGAGTTTGCAGTTGGAGAACGATTTCAGTTCAACGAATAAATTGAAGCAGGCCTAGTTTGTTACGTTAAAGACTCCTAATTAAGAAAGCCATGCACTCGATAAACCGTGGACGAAAAGCAATAACGTAAAATGAAATGACATGAAATAGTGC
Organism: Schistocerca piceifrons; assembly: GCF_021461385.2. Taxonomy (NCBI): domain Eukaryota; kingdom Metazoa; phylum Arthropoda; class Insecta; order Orthoptera; family Acrididae; genus Schistocerca; species Schistocerca piceifrons. The sequence continues at coordinate 409,134,774 of NC_060139.1, forward strand.
TCTTCACCTGACTCTTGTCACCGCTGCATAACAAGACATCTCCCCATCTCCCCCCCCCCCCTTCCCCTCTTTATTCCACCGTACGTGTAACTAATGTCAGTTTAGCTTGGTATGTGTCGGGGTTATGTACAAGTGTGAGATAAATTGGTTTGTGTGCGATTCACAGCTCGACATTTTCAGGCATGAGCTCACACATCCATTTACACTTCTTTCAGTACTTGTGCCAGCGTCTACCTGCGAGTGAGAACGCGGTCGTACGCATCCGTGGAGCAGACCGGTGATTGCCTGCCAGCTCGCATAATGAACATGACACGTGTTCGAACAGCAATTTCCGCTGGCATCACGCGCAGACCACACCCGTCTGGGCTTCCGTCAGTAACACAAATACAGATTGACCTTGATAGCCACGCCAAAACGGTCAGTGCTTCAGAAACCTAGCTGCAAGCTGAGATGAACAGAAATATTTTCTAGGGTTAAAAATTTAGCTACATAGAATTGCATCTCACGATTTCTACATAATCTAGATGTTCCAGTATATTATGTGTAATTGCTCAACAAACTGGTAAGTATTGTTCCCCAATTGAAGCAAAATAATAAACAATGCTGAGACTGAGGCGATGTTTGTTGGGAAAGTACCTTATGGTGAATCACTATTAGCAGCAAAGTATATAAACCTCACTAGTAACACTCATTCTGTCATTTACGTGTAAAATGATTTACTTGTGATTAATCATTCTATACTCATATCTTTGCGCAAGTATAATGTATTTTCGTAGACGATTATTGGAAACTTCGGTAGTATACTACTGACTAAAGTCGATTTTTTCCTAACACCGGTTATCTTGATTCACTCTCACGCATCATGTTCTTTCAGTCATCGCTGTGGCTTGCTTCTCATTTGATTGTTGTGTTGTTTATGGCCCCATCTGAGTGTTCTCAAATATTTATTGAAGTACTGTTTACTGTAATCTATACCTACGTATATGCCCCTCAGACAATTAATGTAGTCAAAAAATGAGACAAAATTTTCGAACACCTTTAGCCTGTAACGAAATTTATTTTCTACAAGAAGACAAACGATAGAGCGAAGTTGTTTTCGGTCTTTTTATTTGTATAATCCTCCTGAAGCAGATACACTTATTTGTCATGCTGATTGGGAAGTGCTACCGAGCCTTAATAAAATACCTGCTTCTCTCCTCAAGTGTTGTTGGTATCATCTTTAACTGGTTTCTAATAAATATTTGTAAATAGATACTTTTTATTTCAGTATAACTTCCTCTTTGAAAATTAAGAATGACAGTGCTGGAAAAGCTCGTACGTGATTTGATACAGAAACAGCTGAGTAAAACTCAACGTACTCAGACAGTTTCTCTTTAGTTGTTCTGATCATTACTAAAGTGACACACAAATTTTAGCGCAATGCAATCTGGCTTTCAATAATCCCTTCAAAAGAATAGCCCTGACTAACAATAACTTATACCTTTCATGAATCACTTACCTCACAAAAATCTTTGTTACTCGAACTACTGCAGTACAGCGAGCGCCAATACTGCCAGGTAAACAAAAGATTCTAACCACAGAGGGCATTAACTAATGACAGGCATAGTAGATGAAAAATTTTGATAGAGAACAAACAATGTATTTACCTTAATAGTGTTCAAAAGTCATAATATAATCAGTTCGTGACATCTAGTTTTACAAATTTCCTTTTTCTGACGGACATACGTCCAGATAGTCCGCTCATAGTAACCTCTCAAAACTCTGGCATCTCTCTCACCACATCCACCACTGCTGGCGGCTCACCTCCAACTGCCCAACGCTACGCGCTGTTCACATCCAACTGCCCGACGCTACACAAGCGCGCTATGTGGCGTCACCAACATAAAAACCTAAACAGACTACTTACATCAGTTACACGTATAGAAATTTCATGATCAGTTAGTCTCAGTTCGAATCCCATATTCTTCATCTGCATTCTGCTGTACATGAATATTATAGTTAAAGCTAAATTCTGGAAGTCGACTTATGTCGTTCATCAAACTGTGACTTATATGGTCAAATGTACGTAAAGCTTAAAATAATATTGTACATTAAAATATTTCCTCGTCCTTTGAAATCTGAAACCTCCAATCTTTTAAAGCGTGCAGCCGGCTCTCCGTACTTCTTTCTGCTCTCTGGATGAGACTGAAAAGAGACGAATTCAGAAACACTGGTCTGCAGTTATGTAGACATCACATTTCGTATCAACTCACCGCTAGATTAAGCAAGTTCCATACATGTTATAAAAATGAATGTACCTAAATTTGTGTGTATGTACGAGTATATATGTTTGCTCACGTCTCCTCCTAAATGACTGCAGCGATTCCAACCAAACTTGGTACATATAACACTTACTGTCAGGTGACAATTGGTGTGTGAGTAAGAACCACTTAGCTTTCCAAGTGGAGGGTATGGGATGGACAAATTGTGTAGCTCACGACGCGGGAATTAGCATACTTCATGCATCCAATATCTGAGAATTAGAGCGCTTAGTGACATGTGACAAACTTAATAAACAATTTCAAACATTAACGAAAATTTTTTCTCGCTGACAACGACAAAAGGAAAAAAAAAATCTATCAGTAACTATATTTTTGCTGTTCATGATTTTTGTCGCTTACTGCATTCCCGTTGTTCATGCTGTAAAACTGTCGCATCTGGCACGGCGTTTTAATTTATTACCTGTTTTCTATTAAGTGGGGTAGGATGTCAAACGGGTGTACTTGGAGCAGGAGAGGCACCACAGGTCATTTTAATTTCCACTGTCTATACTTTTACAAAGGAGTTGATAAAACTTTGTCGGCATGGCCAGGAAGGATTCAGGATTCACTCTCTCATAGCAGTGGAAGTTTAAAAACATAACAAAATAATTTTTTTACATGTGACATTTCATCATTTTTTCACTTACCATTGACTGCATTTGTTGCTATAGGTACACTTTTCTTCATAAATAAGATAGATTCTTCGATGAATTTTGCACAGAATACAAACCATACTCACAGGTGTATGAAACTGTAGAATTTTCTCAATCTATTAAAAATGTGGTAAAAATTGAGATAATTAATTATAAAATTTTAGTTTTTTCTAAACATGAAGTTTAAAATGTAACACCTCATTCGTTTTTTCATAAATTAAATATATTCTAGAGTTTCACACACCTGTAAGTATGGCGTCATAAACACTGAGATGCGTGAAAAACTGCCGCAACGTGTAGTAAATTTTAATTTATTATGCCATTACTACTAACTGTCATCACAACTCACATCGGAGAGAGTATGAAAATATCACTGACTGTATCTGCAAAACTGTGTCATTTTACAACACATTGTTCTGGAGGTATGAAGTTTTAGAGATTGAGATTGACGAAAACGAAAGTCCAGAACGAAATTCGCTAGAGATAGCGGTGAAATACATGTACAAATATTAGTGAAATACGTTAAACACATGTGAAATGTGACATGTATTGGTCAGAAGCTACTGCTAAACATCTGGCTCAATTTACACCAAATTTGATACAATAATATCATCTGGGAAAAAACGCTGACCGGTGATACTATATTAGGGCATACTATATTGGTGGGGGTGATAATGCTGAGACAGAAAGTGAGAGGAAGAGATGTACAGCCGAAGAATGGGAGGGAGGAAATGTACCCAGATATGTGGAAGGGACAGACGGTCGCAGTGAGGGGAGGGAGAAATGCACAGAGAAAGGCAAGAGGAGGAGACACGCAGAGAAAAGCTGGAAGAGGAGATGGAACAGGAAGGAACGAGGAGGAGATGGACAGAGAGAGGCGTGAGAGGAGATGAACTAAGAGAGAGTGAAGAAGGAGATGACAGAGTTAGGAAGGAGGAGGAAGTAAAGGCTGTGATGAAAAGACAGAGGGGCAAGAGGGGTTGGAGGATATGTTTACAGAGAGCGAGGAGGAGGAGAGAGACAGAGAGTGGGGAGCAACAGGTCGACTGGGAGAGGGGCAGGAGGATCTAGGCAGTGAGTGTGGCATGGAGGAGGTGGAAGGGACAGAGGGGAGAAGGAGATGGACAAAGAGGAGGCCAGAGGAGATAGACAAAGAGACGGGGAATGAGGATGTGGGCTGTTGTAATAAACACATACCTGGGAAATGCCAGGTGCTCAGGTAGTCAAATAAAAAATACAGCACATTTCTGGCATGCGTCCAGGCTATTACAATTTCCAGAAAAAGACGAGCGAATAAATTTATTTTTTTTTTTTGGTCTCTTTCTGTCGACAATACAGAATATTGGTGATGGTCACATTTGTGTTTTCATTATATCCGTTGCGGATGACGAACTGCTCCGTGATTTAAATTTAAGGATTATGTTGGTGTAATACACGAGCCACTTGCTGAATTTTATACGTTTTTATTGCACTATTATAATTAACTAGTACTATTGTCCCATTAACTAGTTTTATGTGCTCAGGGGAACGTCTGAAGAAGTTTGTGATTTTCCAGTCAGTAGTGTCTTATCGACGAAGAAAGTATTCACTGCGCAACAGCGAGCAGTAAGATTAATATATGGTTTTCTCCCGCAGTCGTCTTGTAGGTATCTCTTTAAAAAGTTGATCAATTTGACTGCTACTTTATAATTAAAATTTTCGCTGATGACATTCGTCACTATGTCCATACCGACAACACTAGACGAAAAAAATGGCCGTTGTTACCCATTATGAAATATGTCAGTGGCTCAGAAAAGAATTCAAATGACAGCAACAAAAATTTTTGATGATTTATTGAATAAAACAATATATCTGACAGGTAGAGAAGAAAGTTTCATATCCACCCTAAAACCATTTCTTCTGGAAATCTCCATGAAGAAATATTTATTTTACAACTGCACTCGTGTAAGAAGTAGAAACAAATTCATAAGTGTAATTGCATGAAAAAGACCATAAAATAATATTTTCATAAGAGCTCATCATGTATTCATGTCCCATACATTGACTCTTTCCACAAAGTCTCGCTAGAAAAATCGTTTAAAAGATCTATGAAACATATAACTAACTGAAAAGAAATATGAACAAAAAGAAAAGAAAAATTTACATTATAGCCACGGAATTCAACGTATTATGTTGTAGGAATGAATTTTTCCAGTTCTGCACTTTCTGGTTTAGTTAAAACGAGTTTAGTGATTTCTCGGTGTATTCTTTTATTCTGCATATTACAAGTCGTCTGCGCTTTTAAAGTGTCACATACTGCACGATTTCATTCGTATTAACACAATTTCTTGTCTAATTTTATTTTTTGATTTCCATATTAACTGTATTATACTGGTTATCGGCGTGAAAAATATATTTAAGGCGTGCCTTGGCATCTATTTTTATGTCAGTGTCTCATCTCCTTCAGTAGATCTGCTCTCGTTAGCTTGTTTGCACCTAGTGCAGAAGAATATAAAAATTAAATAAATTAAACATAGCTAAATCACACCTTGATGTAACTGTCTGTCAATACGATTACTGTGAATCATAAAACAAAGATACTTTAATACCTTTACGAAGACGTGGCATGCACACTATTTCGACTAATAAAATTACCGCAAGAATAGTGTAAAACGTTTGAACTATAGAAACATGATTTCGACCAATTATAATATCCAAAATGAACATTATTTGTCCTCCAAGCTATTAAGAAACGTATGATTTTTACAAATCCATATACATACTATGTGATCAAAAGTATCCGGACACCCAGGGAAGCATACGTTTTTCGTATTAGGTGCATTGTGCTGCCACCTATTAACCAGATACTCCATATCAGCGACCTCAGTAGTCAATGTATATCGGGAGATACAACAATGGGGAGCTCCGTGTAACTCACAGACTTCGAATGTGACCAGGTGATTGGTGGTCACTTGTGTCATACGACTGTACGCGAGATTTCCACACACCTAAACATCCCTAGGTCCACTGCTTCCGATATGATAGTGAAGTGGAAACGTGAAGGGGCACGAACAGAGCAAAAGCGTACAGGCGGACCTCCTCTGTTGACTGACAGGGACCGCCGACAGTTGAAGAGGGTTGTAATGTGTAATAGGCAGACATCTATCCCGACCATCACACAGAAATTCCTAACTTCATCAGGATCCACTGTAAGTACTATGACAGTTAGGCGGGAGGTGATAAAACTTGGATTTCATGGTCGAGCCGCTGCTCATAAGCCACACATCACGCAGGTAAATTCCAAATGACATCTAGCTTGGTGTAAGGAGCGTAAACATCGGAAAAACGTTGTGTGGAGTGACGAATCACGGTACACAATGTTGCGATCCAATGACAGGGTGTGGGTATGGCGAATGCCCGGTGAACGTTATCTGCCAGCTTATGTACAGCCAACAGTAAAATTCGCAAGCGCTGCTGTTGTGGTGTGGTCGTGTTATTCATGGAGGAGGCTTGCACCTCTTGTTGTTTTGTGTGGCACTATCACAGCACAAGCCTACAATGATGTTTTAAGCACCTTCTTGCTTCCCACTGTTGAAGAGCAATTCGGGGATGGCGAATGCATCTTCAACACGATCGAGCACCTGTTCATAATGCACGGCTTGTGGCGGAGTGGTTACATGACAGTAACATCCCTGTAATGGACTGTCCTGCACAGAGTCCTGACCTGAATCTTATACAACACCTTTGGGATGTTTTGGTACGACGACTTCGTGCCACGCCCCACCGACCTGCATCGATACCTCACCTCAGTGCAGTACTCCGTGAAGAATTGGCTGCCATTTCCCAAGTAACCTTCCAGCACCTGATTGAGCGTATGCTTGCGAGAGTGGAAGCTACCATTAAGGCTAAGAGTGGACCAACACCGTTTTGAATTTCAGCATTACCGATGGAGGGCGCCACGGACTTGTAAGTCATTTTCAGCCAGGTGTCCGGATACTTTTGATCACATAGTGTACCCTTTTTTAAGTTAAAGTATTATCTAACAGTTAGGGGAGTTTGGACAGATAGTTATTTATCAGATACCAATGATATAACAAGCAAACGACCTAGTACTTCTGGCCAAACGTAAGAAATGCTAAGGAAGAAATACTTAGACCTACAAGTAGAATAGGCATAATATTGGCCAAAGTAATACCGAATAGCACATGAGAGACTATCTCACCATCTATGGCCGTCCTATCGCCCTCACCCCCACCCTTAAGTACCTTGGCGTCACCCTCGACCGTCGCCTCTCCTGGACCCCCCGTCTCCGGACGATTCAAGCCAAGGCACGCTCCCGACTCCGTCTCCTCAAGCCCCTTTCCGGCCGTACATGGGCTCTGGACCCCTCCACCATACTCCACACCTATAAATTCTCATCCGACCTATCCTCTGTTACGCCCATCCTGCCTGGATCTCCACCCCCCCCCTACCTTTTACAAATCCCTTCAGATCCTTCAACGCCATGCTCTCCGCCTCACCTATCGCATCCGTCTCCCCTCCCCCATGCGGATCCTGTACGACCTCATTCCGTTCCCCCACCTCCTCCTTTTCCTTGAACGGATACGGATCCTGTACACCTCCCAAAAACTCGATCCTCCTCACCCGCTTGTCTCCCCCGTCCCCTCCCAGCCCCGCCCACTGCCGCACCTGTATTCCCACGTCCCACCCGGCCTCCATCTCTCCACCCTCCTTACCGTCTCCCAAGGTGGCTTCCACTAGCTCCCTCTCCCTGATGATGCCCTCCTCCCCTCCATCTACCCCTCCTACCAACTTTGATCCTCCCTCCCTCTTCCTGTGTTTGCTCCCTCTACTCCTCCTCCCATCTCCTCAGCCATTGGCATCTTTGATCTCCCCTCTCTCCCCCCTCACCATTCTACCCCTCTCGGCAGGTCCCCGGACTCGCACACGCTACGTGGACATTCGCGCGCCAGAGATCATCGCCATCAGTGTCTCGTGTGTGCCGTCGTATTTAGTGTTCAGTGTTCACCGTCGCACTCCATCGTTCGCCTGTGCCATGGACATCTTCAGTGTTTGTGCGTCCTGTCAACAGTTTGTAGTGTGAATTATCGTCGAGTGTGAACGGCTCCGTGTTTGTCTTTATGTGTCTACTGTTTTATTACACACCGTTATGTAACTTATGTGTATTCTTTCTGTTGTTTCTTTGTCTATTCTATGGCTGAAGAGCAGCATAACATGCTGCTGACCACCTGCCTGTTTGTACAGGTTTAAAAATAACAATAAAGTAAAAAAAAATGAGAGAACCAACACCTTCTAGTTCTAAAGATCGGAAATGACAGTAGCCATAAGTGAATGAATATTGTACCCTCTAAGAATTAAGGTTTTATTAATTGGTAGAACAAAGGAAGATGTGAGAAGGGGACTGAGGGAGGGGAAGAGAGAGCCAGCAGTCCTAGTAATTGAAAAATGAACTATGAGAAACATACAGCAGCATTTGGAGTGTAGTGCCATCGAAGGATGTTGAAAACTAACAGGATGGATAACGTAGGAAAGGGAGAGGTAGGAAATCAATAAGAGAATATCGAATCCCTTAGCAGAAGAAGGTATTAATTAGTGTGTCACCAATAGAAGATAGAGTGATTAACTTAATGCTTAGAGTAGCAACAGTAGAGGAGAACAGTAATAAAGTACACAATGCGTATCACTTCACGAATGTAATAGATTTAAGGCAAGTTGGACGTACTGAATGGAAACTGATGACTTAAAAGTAAACAGAAAGGAGTTAATTCTCCAACGCATCTCATAGTAAGTGTAGCAATAATAATGCCAGAATTTACTGTAGCTTCTTTTCGTTACAGAAAGTGTTTGTTTCATTTTTAATAATATATAAAGTCTTGCAATGGACGACATGTGCTTTTGAAGTAGGATCCTCAAGTGTAATTGCATTCCAGAATCGATATTCAATAACTGAAGTTTTGATTTAATGTCTTTTGAGCCTATGCCAGTCTAATACACTAAGGACTCTACGGAATACTGAGATATCTCCAATGGCTTCTCAGGCATTTGATCGAATTTGAGGTTAGCTAGGAACCCCTTGACTTCGAGGTCGCAAAAGGCCAATGACGTTTCCAGCATCCGACGCCGCACACGTCTAAGACAATATTGGCTGACCCACATGCCTACCCCAATATTAGCTGCTCATGGCAAGAAGGGGTTGGACTGGAGGTATCAATTGGTGAACAATAGTATGAGGCTACGGAGCGTAGCGGAACTGCTTAGTCGACGTGTACTTCACAACAGTGCTACAATGCTGCTGGTGTTGATTCAGAGTAGAGCAATTGCAACGATAAACAAAGCGAACATTGGAATATATATGCAATAACAGTTGCTGAAGTTGATATTTCGTCAGAAAGTAACCCACGGAATTTCGAGGAGGAAGAAATAAGTAGACTAGCGTTTCAGATGAATCAGCGCAATGTGTGGTGTCGTATATACTCGACTGGGTGGACAACGTACCTTAGGAGTACAACGATGTTTTTGATATGATGATAAATGCTTGACAAGTCAAAATAATACTGAAACAGGTGTCAAGCCATGTAGTTCATCATTCTTGTCGGACAGGGGGCCATAAAAGCTGTCTCAGTGAAACGTAGTCAAAGACAATCGTTGTCCAAGGAGCTGTGCTATGCGTAGTTATGCTCATGGGAGATCATCCATCCGCAGCAAAATAAAAAAACAATTATGAGAATATTTCAAATAAATCGATGTAATGCTTAAGAGAAACTACGAATATTTCAGGGAGGACAAGTAGCACTTATTACAAATGCTGGTGGCTGCGCGTTTCATGAATGATCGATACAATTTACAGAATGTTCATGGTAGTGACCTTTCACGTTATGCACATCAAATATCTGATTCACAACTCTTTGACCAGCATGAAATCCAGCAAGAAACTTCCTTTTTCACCAGCCCTTTCTCACGCATGCCTCATTCTCTTGAATTCTGAAAAAGTGCATTCGTTATCACTAGCTGACATTTATTGCAATTAGTGAGTACACCCTCTCATTCCTACCAGTAAGCCCCTGTTCTTCCGAAACTCCGCATTCTTCTCCAATGCCTACTACCGCATGGCAATCCAAATGGTTATTAGATTGCGTACAGAATTAGTATTTCAATAAATGTTATGCTTTCCCTATCTCTTCATCTTACACTTTATACACTGGCATTTATACCTGAGTTATTGCTTTTGGCGTAGGTTTGCTGCCGATTGTAATGTGAACAACCCTATCTCTGAACCGTTCAACTTTACTCACTCGTTGCCCTACCCTTCTATTCATAATGAATCCAGTTTCCGTTACGACATTGTCTGCTGCTGCTGATATTACCAAATATTCGCTCACCCACGAGAAGGAGAGAGTGTACTGAGCCATTAGATGCCAATCCAGCTGACATAATGGGCGTGTGGGGAGGTGGGGTTACGGTTAAATCTTACCACATGGCTGGCGTCGTCACACTGTAGTCATAGCGCGAGATCGCGTCCTCGCCGTGGAATCTTGCGGGCAAACGTAAGCGAGCTACACTGCAGAGTTCTGTTCGAGGTGCGAAGCTGAACTGCAGCGTAGTTGTGTAAAAGAAAACGCATCGACGATATTAAGACGATGCTGCATCTGTTGCTCTGCATTAGAGCTAAAACTGAATGGGCTAATGCTCAGAGGTTCGACATATCTTGGCTTTGGAGGGAGCAGACAATGTCGTAACAAGACATGAGCTTCCGACCTCAACAAAAAGTCGAAAGCCTACCTACTTTGACGAAGGGAAGTGCTCATGTCTTTTGCTGCGGGAAGTTGAACAATCATATTTAGTCGTAAGTAAATCAGATCTTAGACTTCGGAGCATATATATCGTATATGTACTATAGTAATGAACACTAGGGTGGCATGGTACCTTCAAAGTACTTTAATTAAGAAGAAAATCAAAGTTAAGTAATTTTGTAGGTGTACCCGAAGAGCGCATTACGGGCGGACGGGGCAGAATGACGTCATTGGTTGGAGTGTCACGTGGTACACTTCCCCTTGACACTGTGATCGCCCCATTAGCCACAATCCTATACATATACCACTGTAGGGGAATGCAATCCGTCTACAAAGCTGACTGCTTTCAAAGCACCTGTGGTACCCGCACTAGAATACTACTGAAGGGTATGGGACATGTGCCAAAAAGGCCTAAGAAGAGGTATTCTACGTAAACAGAAGGGCAATACAAACTATCACAGGCTGATTCCACCAATCGCAGAGTGTTATGGAGACACTGAAGAATCTGAACCGGGTGATATTTGAAGATAAATGCAAATTATCCCTCAAAATCCTCCTTACCATCAAGATCCAGTTTTAATAGAGGACTCTTGGTAGCAGACTAAACACCCCTGCGTTTTACTGCATTACGGCTCACAAAGACCAAATCAGATTAATTACAGTGTACGCAGAAGAGCTTAAGCAATCATTGTTCCCGCTCTCCATACATGAGTCCGGGAAAAGGCCACGATAACTGGTACCAGTGAGAAGTACCCTCTGCCATGCACTCGATCGAGAGTTGCAAAGTATACATGTAGGTACACGTATATTTAGACTTCTTAGTACGCTGCTACACAATCCTAGTGAGTTATGAAGTACGGGTGTTGGGTGGAGCAGTTCGTGGCGGCAGCAGATGACAGGGAATCATTTCGGCGCTGTTGGCAGCACTGTTTAGCTAGCAGCGCCGGCGCCGGCTGGTCGCCACAGGCGCCAGCTGCGGGGAACCCCCCTGCGCCGGCTGGCATTAAACGGCGTCCCGCTGCATAATGCAGCCTCCGTGTTCGACACGGGTTTGTCAATTACCGCGCGATGGAACATATTAATGTTGCAGACCACAGGCAGCTTTCCCGATACTCGCGTTTCCATTGCAAACACCGCGCCGTTTGTTTGGCAAGCGCCGACGTGGGCGACAGAGGGCAGGTAAATTCGTACAACCGTGTTAGCGGTGTCGCTAATAATCAGCCGCTTGTTAACAAGCGCTCGCATTTTGGTCTATCGCTTGGGGCTTGGAACGACCTAAAATCGTGGTACTGCCCATACATGGTTCTTCTGTCGAACAGCTTCATTCATGTATCGTGAATGATCCACATAATTTCCAAACTACGGTTATATCTCAACGCCCTTCCTTGAAAATTCGAAGACATGTTCTGATTCCACTGTTACGACCATTTTGTAAAGAAACTGAATTTTTCGACGACTATCTCTCCACAGACACCATATTAAGGTCTTCACAGATGGTATGCTTAAGTGCCATGGTTGAACGTTGTCAGATTCGTCGCCAGTCTAGACATTATAGAGACTATACATTCATTATTAAAACAATGACTGTAAGGGGCTCGATGTTAGTATAAGGTATTTATTTAACGATTAAATTTTCATGGCTGGTGTTCACAGTCATGTAAAACCCTTCAAGGGACACAAAATCATCCTTGACTATAGAAATTATTTATTTCACAATTACAGTTTCGGCCTTTAGATCATTATCAAGTGAAACTGCAAAATATTTTGCTTCTCTAAATGAAAGACATTACAACCCTCCAACATATATACATCTATACTTTAACTAAAGTTCAGTCTTGATCACAACACTTATGTCTCAATAATATAGGTGATCGGTTTCGGTTATATTTATATAACCATCTTCAGACCCATGGCTCCCTTGGAGGATGGTAGGCGGAGCTCTCTTCAGCTGATACGTAACAGCTGAAGAGAGCTCCGCCTACCATCCTCCAAGGGAGCCATGGGTCTGAAGATGGTTATTTAAATATAACCGAAACCGGTCACCTATGTTATTGAGACATAAGTGTTGTGATCAAGACTGAATTTTAGTTAAAATATAATAATCTATTGATCAATGTATTCCAAAAATGTTTACCAAAATTGTATATATACATTTCATTGCCAAAAACTGATCCTAGAGGTGAAGCTTTCATCTTCGGACACCTATTAGACCCCCCCCAAATTCTTCTTCTTCTTCCGTGTCCGGATGCACCAATTATATCTTCCCTTCCCAGAAATTAGCAACGTAGATTGCTTTATCATTGACTTTCAAAATATCATCTTTAGTGCATGTCATAGACATATCTGGGCAGATCAGTAGGTGGTCCAAGTCCTGTATTGCTCCGCATTCACACCTGTCGCCATCACTGTAACCCCATTTAAATAGGTTTGATTTACACCCAGTTACTCCAGTGCGCAGCCGGTTTAATGACCTCCAAGTTGTAAAAGGTAGTTGAAATCCTGCAGATCCCTCCTCAAGTAGATCCATTGTGGAGTGTGGCACCATTTCTTCCCAAAGAGATAGCCGCCTTGCGGCGGGTTTGGTGACGAGCTCTTCAGTAGTTTCAATGAAACTCCTGCGGGATTTCAGCCGGACACGTTGTTTTCGGTGCATATGCAACGGGTGTCGAGGATCATTCTTTTGTTTTGATCTTTCGATCTCGGCGGCTACTTGTCTGCGGATAGTGGGTGGTGCTATGCCTATGATGGGGTAAATGATGTCTGTGGGAGTTGGTTTGAGGCATCCTGTGGTAATACGTACAGTTTCGTTTACGGCGACGCCAACTTGCTTAGTGTGAGCAGAGTTCCTCCAAACTGGCGCCGCATATTCCGCTGCTGAGATACTCAGCACCAGACCCGTGGTGCGCAAAACATGTGGTTGAGCTCCCCACGATGAACCTGTTAGCTTCCGCAGTATGTTGTTCCTGGCACAGACCTTTTTTTTAGTGTTGTGACAGTGCTGCTTAAAAGTAAGTGCTCTGTCCAATGTTACTCCCAGGTATTTTGGGCTGTTTGTATGTTTCAGCTCTTCCCCTTGCCACATGACTCGGAGTTTCCGTTTGGCTTGTTTGTTCCTAAGATGGAAGGCGGATACTTGAGATTTACTAGGGTTTGGTTTGAGATTATTGCCGTCGTAATAGGTAGCAAGTTCTGTTAAGGCTCCTGTGAGATTCTCCTCCCCAAATGGCAGACATTGTTGCGCTGTATGCCCATATAGATGTTCACGCCTGAACAAAGGCTGTAACTTGAATCACCAGAAAGGCTAATTGTCCATTTTTTCTCGAATCACCAGAAGGCTTGCACTTATGATTCGTGAGTTATTAGTTTAGACGTACCTGGGCGCACGTTGGCAAACCCCCTTGAATCCTATATTCGAAATTAAAATAAAGGAAAAGAAAGAAAGGCGATTTATCTACACCAGTCAACAGTTTGATGTTGATCACGTGCGCTTTTGTAACTCTTTCGCCGCTACGGGTATAAATATATGCCCAGCTTGTAGAACGCCCAGACGGCTAACGGCGAACATGTACGACCAGATGACAGAATGTCCAGAGGGCTAAGGGCATTTATTTATGCCAGACATATAGGAAGACGTGACGGCTAAGGACATTCCTGTACACCCGGGTGCGGGAGAAGGTAAACAAGCATAATAGAACGGCGACGTGCTGATGTAAGCATTTGAATTTTTTTGCCAGCGCTGTCATTATCTGCTCTTCTTGGTAATGTCGGAAAGTGCTACAGATTTTACCTGCTCCAGGGCCCTTTCCGCCTACGAGTCGTCCACTGGGCCAGTCCTTTTTACGCCTTGGTGATACAATGTTTTCCTGTATTGCCTTTCAGATGTCGGAAAGTAATTTATCGGGCAAGGAAATCCTTATGAGTAATAGTGACGAAGATGGAGTTGATACTTCCGACCTTTCTTCGGACAAAGTTCCCGCCTTGCCTGGATGTACTGCTGGTTCTTGAACACCACAAGGAACTTTTTCAGATGATCCTTCTTATGAAGAAGGAAAAGAGGATGAAGAAAAAGAACGTATGATTGGTCAGATAATGGTCCTGCGACGAAACGCCATAATTTCGTGCACACATTTTCTCATGTAAAAGTAGACTTTGATGGTACAGCAGGTCGTTTGGACTTCTTTTTGTTCTTTGGATTTGTTTCTGGAATTTGTAAAGAGACAAATGATTATTATACATTCCTTACCAAATAATGACGACGGCACACATCAGGTTATCGTGATGGAAGCATATGGAGCCTGCTGAATTTTATTGCTTCTTGGCGTATTCCCTGCTTATACCAAGAACTAATAAGCTAGAAGTGAATGAATACTATGAAGCAGATTATTTTCTTCAAACGCCAATATTTTCGCGCTTAATGTCCATGAATCAGTATTAAATTATTCAGCGTTTATTGCACTTTAATGGCAATTTTGTCAGTATCTTAAGATATTTTGTGAAAATACGGCTTGTTGTAGATCATACAAGGAAAAAATTCCTTGAGGACATAGCCCCTTTTGAAAATTGAGTAACAGATGAAAGTCTACTACTTTTCAAAGCAAGACTGTGATTTAAGCAGAGTGTACCAAAGGAATGTAGACGTTTTGGTATTAAGATTTTCTTTCCTTGTGACAAACAAACTACTTACATTCTAGATTATATTGTCTACGTTGGTACCGCCATAAAAGTAGTATCCAGAAATGCTGACTGGGAAAACCAGCGACGTTATTTCGAGTTTCTCATTGCCATTCATCAACAATGGTCATACCATTTATGTAGACAAATGGTATCCGACCCTAGAATTATTTCTATGGTTCCATGACAAATGTACTAAAGCCACTGGAAAACTACGAAAAATGAAGGAAATATTAGGCACCTTTGCGTGACAAAGTGAAAAAAATGGAAATACAATTTAAGTCCTGTGGAACACTGTTGACTGTAAAACGGATGGACAACAAAGAAGTTTGGATGCTTTAAACATTAAATGGACCACGTTTTGATGACACCGACAAAAAGGAAAATAAAACCGACTTGGGTAGTGAGCTGTTGATAAGACAGACATGATGTTAAATTCGTACAGTAAATTCGAAAGCCAATGAAGTGGTACAAGAAGGTTTTCTTTTATTTAATGACTTCTTTGTACTAAATGCAAAAAACAATTTTTTAAAAGAAACAGAAACTGGCACTGCCGAAATAACATTTCGACTAATCAGCCAGTTTCTAGTTAAATTTCTGGCCAAACATGTAAAACTGAGATCCCAAAGACATCAAAGCAGGAAATTCCGTTTCGAGAGAAAACAGAGAAGAACATTATCCAGGATTTCTTGGAGCAACGGAGAAAAAGGAGATTTCCCAGAGACGTTGTGAAGTACGTGCTGCTAATCCACAGCGAAAAATGACATTTACAAGATGTAAAAAGTGCGTCTTGCTCTTTGCAAGGTGCCATGTTCTGGAAAATATCACACAGTAAGAAAATATGAGGTGCATTCAATAAGTATGTATGATTAAAAAACAGCGAATAAAAAGAAAAAAAAGTTTTTAACTCAGTCAGCGGCAGTACAAAGCCTGCGTCAAAAATGACGATGGGAAACCATAAAATTAAATCCGACTGAACTTGACACACGGAAAGAGAAGCCAGCGAGGAGGAAGGGGCTAGGATCTTAGTGTCGAATTTCTATTGGAGAATCGAACTTAAGCTTTAATTACAAACGAGACAATAGGCTTATCGCAATTTTTAGATGTACCAAAACTTTCCTTGTTTTATTCTGTGTCAGCATATATGAGACAATTGGTTTTTAGAGTTCAATAGTCATTGTCTAATTATGACCTGCGTCTATTTTCCAGAATCTTACCACTGAATCTAGATATTCATAGGGAAAGATCCTCTTTTTCGTCACGAGATGAAACCTTACGTAAGCGTATGCGGCTCTGGTGATACACATATATTCCCAACGCCTTATCTCATCACATTACTGAAGAGACGAATGCATGAACAATTAAGAAGACAGGAAGCTATGCGATAAGTTTAATGCGACTCGTTTGGAGAATAAAATGTAGTTTGATACATTGTCGGGTATGACAATGACACAATTTTTCTGAGCCCTGAAATCACCAAAGTTCTCAACAAGAAATAAAATCTCATATCCACTCATGTTATAGAAGAAGGCAGGTATGGATCGTGACAGTTTGTACCTCATATTGCAAACATTGTGAGATGCACTGCGGATCTTCCCTGTTAGATGACAGTGGTCTCCACATGGAGTTTCTGCTTTTCTACCCAGTTGATGGCCACAATTATGACATTCAACTGCCTGCTTCTATGAAGCATCATTCTCCTGCAGTTTGTTCATTGGAATAATTTTGCTCTGAAGTGTATCAATACTCAGAGCGAAAGTCTCGCCTTACTATCCCTGACACTAGGTTCGAATTTGTTAACTGGAATCTTATGACTATATCGATCTGTGAAACTACTGTGAGAGGCTGTGGCATTACTATTACACTGTGCCACAGAGTGAGCACTCATAGTCAGCGTGTACAACAAAGTGAGAATGTTCCAGGTGGTTGGGCGTTCTTAAGCTTTAAGAAATTTTTATCCTGGGCAGGAATTTCAAAGTGTACCTTTTTCTTGCTCGAGAAACCAGTCAGCTATCTCTCTAAATACTTATGCTCAGTGAAAGAGTTGAGTCGTCTGCGGCGGAACTGTCTTGGGCCACAATGTTTCGACAGTTGGGTGGAAAATAGACAGGACATGTTTTTGATCCAGATCTAGTGGTGCATATCAGCGTCGCAGTTTAGCAGGAAACATATATTTTCGACACTGGCGTGCTACTTTGGAAAAATAGAAGATCTATCTTACGCTTTACGTCACCTCACTTGTTTTCCTGTTCTTTTCTGCATCGTCAACTGATTATTTAGGGTTTTGCCTCTAAAGTTTCGGTAGGTCTGTATTTGTAATGGAGAATGAGAAGCCTTTGAAGTTATAATATACAGAATAGCAGTTCTTTTTTGTACCTGTACTGAGTGCATTTTACGGTTAATGTCTTTCGCAAAACAGAAGAGACGTTTTTACATTTTCTACTTTTTATTTTATTATATTTATTTCTTTGTGTCATCTGTCTTCTGGTATTTCATGTTCCCCCCCCCCCCCCGAATTCCTCCCGTGTGCCGAACTTTTCATTTCAGAGTTGTAATTGCAAACTACGTCCTTAATTATTTGCTAGTTATAATCCAATCCCTGTCTTCTTGTGTCGTTTTTACCCTCAACAGCCTCTTCTAGTAGCATGGAAGTTATTCCCTGATGTCTTAACACACGTACTATTTCGCCGTCTCTTCTTCTTGTCAGAGTTCTCTATATACTCCTTTTCTTGGCAATTCTGCGAAGAACCCCATCATTTGCCTTGCCTTCTACCTACATTTCTACACCTACATTTATACTCCGCAAGCCACCCAACGGTGTGTGGTGGACGGCACCTTACGTGCCACCGTCATTACCTCCCTTTTGTGTTCCAGTTGCGTATGGTTCGCGGAAAGAACGACTGTCGGAAAGCCTCCGTGCGCGCTCGAAGCTTTCTAATTTTACATTCGTGATCTCCTCGGGAGGTATAAGTAGGGGAAAGCAATATATTCGATACCTCATCCAGAAACGCACCCTCTCGAAACCTGGCGAGCAAGCTACACCGCGATGCAGAGCGCCTCTCTTGCAGAGTCTGCCACTTGAGTTTGCTAAACATCCCCGTAACGCTATCACGGTTACCAAATAACCCTGTGACGAAACGCGCCGCTCTTCTTTGGATCTTCTCTATCTCCTCCGTCGACCCGATCTGGTACGGATCCCACACTGATGAGCAATACTCAAGTATAGGTCGAACGAGTGTTTTGTAAGCCACCTCCTTTGTTGATGGACTACATTTTCTAAGGACTCTCCCAATGAATCTCAAGCTGGTACCCGCCTTACCAACAATTAATTTTATTATGATCATTCCACTTCAAATCGTTCCGTACCCATACTCCCAGATATTTTACAGAAGTAACTGCTACCAGTGTTTGTTCTACTATCATATAATCATACAATAAAGGATCCTTCTTTCTATGTATTCGCAATACATTACATTTGTCTATGTTAAGGGTCAGTTGCCACTCCCTGCACCAAGTGCCTATCTGCTGCAGATCTTCCTGCATTTCGCTACAATTTTCTAATGTTGCAACTTCTCTGTATACTACAGCATCATCCGCGAAAGCCGCATGGAATTTCCGACACTATCTACTAGGTCATTTATATATATTGTGAAAAGCAATGGTCCCATGACACTCCCCTGTGGCACGCCAGAGGTTACTTCAACGTCTGTTGACGTCTCTCCATTGATAACAACATGCTGTGCTGTGTTCTGTTTGCTGAAAACTCTACAATCCAGCCACACAGCTGGTCTGATATTCCGTAGGCTCTTACTTTGTTTATCAGGCGACAGTACGGAACTGTATCGAACGCCTTCCGGAAGTCAAGGAAAATAGCATCTACCTGGGATCATGTATCTAATATTTTCGGGGCCTCATGAACAAATAAGGCGAGCTGGGTGTCACTCGATCGCTGTTCCCGGAATCCATGTTGGTTCCTACAGAGTAGATTCTGGGTTTCCAAAAACGACATGATACGCGAGCATAAAACATGTTCTAAAACTCTACAACAGATCGACGTGAGATATAGGTCTATAGTTTTGCGCATCTGCTCGATGACCCTTCTGGAAGACTGGGACTACCTGTGCTCTTTTCCAATCATTTGGAATCTCCCGTTCCTCTAGAGACTTACGGTAAACGGCTGTTAGAAGGGGGGCAAGTTCTTTCGCGTACTCTGTGTAGAATCGAATTCGTATCCCGTCAGGTCCAGTGGACTTTCCTCTGTTGAGTGATTCCAGTTGCTTTTCTATTCCTTGGACAATTATGTCGATGTCAGCCATTTTTTCGTTTTTTGCGAGGATTTTGAGAAGGAACTGCAGTGCGATCTTCCTCTGTGAAACAGCTTTGGAAAAAGGTGTTTAGTATTTCAGCTTTACGCGTGTCATCCTCTGTTTCAATGCCATCATCATTCCGGAGTGTCTGGATATGCTGTTTCGAGCCACTTACTGATTTAACGTAAGACCAGAACTTCCTAGGATGTTCTGTCAAGTCGGTACATAGAATTTTACTTTCGAATTCACTGAACGCTTCACCCATAGCCCTCCTTACGCTAACTTTGACATCGTTTAGCTTCAGTTTGTGTGAGAGGTTTTGGCTGCGTTTAAACTTGGAGTGAAGCTCTCTTTCCTTTCGCAGTAGTTTCCTACTTTGTTGTTGAACGACGGTGGGTTTTTCCCGTCCCTCACAGTTTTAGTCGGCACGTACCTGTCTAAAACGCATTTTACGATTGCCTTGAACTTTTTCCATAAACGCTCAACATGGTCAGTGTCGGAACAGAAATTTTCGTTTTGATCTGTTAGGTAGTCTGAAATCTGCCATCTACTACTCTTGCTAAACAGATAAACCTTCCTCCCTTTTTTATATTCCTATTAACTTCCATATTCAGTGATGCTGCAACGGCCTTATGATCCCTGATTCCCTGTTCTGCACTTACAGAGTCGAAAAGTTCGGGTCTGTTTGTTATCAGTAGGTCCAAGATGTTATCTCCACGAGTCGGTTCTCTGTTTAATTGCTCGAGGTAATTTTCGGATAGTGCACTCAGTATAATGTCACTCGATGTTCTGTCCCTAACACCCGTCCTAAACATCAGAGTGTCCCAATCTATATCTGGTAAATTGAAATCTCCACCTAAGACTATAACATGCTGAGGAAATGTATGTGAAATGTTTATCAAATTTTCTCTCAGTTGTTCTGCCACTAATGCTGCTGAGTCGGTAGGTCGGCAAAAGGAGAAAATTATTAACCTAGCTCGGTTGTTGAGTGTAACCTCCACCCATAATAATTCACAGGTACTATCCACTACTACTTCACTACAGGATAAAGTACTACTAACAGCGACAAACACGCCACCACCGGTTGCATGCAATCTATCCTTTCTAAACACCGTCTGTGCCTTTGTAAAAATTTCGGCAGAATTTATCTCTGCCTTCAGCCAGCTTCCTGTACCTATAACGATTTCAGCTTCGGTGCTTTCAATCAGCGCTTGAAGATCCGGTACTATACTAATGCAGCTTCGACAGTTTACAATTACAATACCGATTGCTGGTTGGTCACCGCATGTCCTGACTTTGCCCCGCACCCTTTGAGGCTGTTGCCCTTTCTGTACTTGCCCGAGGCCATCTAACCTAAAAAACCGCGCAGTCCACGCCCGTGCAGCCGTTTGCTGCGTGTAGTGGACCCCTGACCTATCCAGCGGAACCCGAAACCCCACCACCCTATGGTGCAAGTCGAGGAATCTGCAGCCCACACGGTCACAGAACCGTCTCAGCCTCTGATTCAGACCCTCCACTCGGCTCTGTACCAAAAGTCCGCAGTCAGATGGTGAGCTCTGCTTTCATCCCGCTAGCGAGATTGGCAGTCTTCACCAAATCAGATAGCCGCCGGAAGCCAGAGAGGATTTCCTCCGATCCATAACGACACACACCATTGGTGCCGACATGAGCGATCACCCGCAGATGGGTGCACCCTGTACCCTCCATGGCATGCGGAAGGATCCTTTCCACATCTGGAATGACTCCCCCCGGTATGCACACGGAGTGCACATTGGTTTTCTTCCCCTCTCTTGCTGCCATATCCCTAAGGGGCCCCATTACGCACCTTATCAGTCAACAAAATTTTCAACATTCGTCTGTAGCTACATCCGAAATTCATCGAAACTGTTCTGTTCAGCTTTCCCCATAGTCCGTGTTTCACTACCATAAAATGCTGTGCTCCAAATATTTCTTCCTCAAATTTAGGCATATGATTTCTCTTGACCATGAATGCCATTTTTGTCAGTGGTAGTGTCCTTTTTATGTCGTCCTTGCTCTGCCAATTGTGTGTTATTTTGCTGCCAAGGCAGCAGAATTCCTTAACTTCGCCTACTTATTGATTCGTACTTACGATGTTAAAGTTCTCACTGTTGTCATTTCTGTTATTTCTCATTATTTTTGTCTGTTTTTCTATTTACTCTCACTCCATTAGACTTCACTCTGTGCAACACATCTGATAATTCGTCAGTAAGTATTACCTCTGATATCTTTCTACCCCACTTCTAAACCCTTTTTTTTTATTTCCGTCATTGCTTCTTCTGTGTTTAGACTGAACATTAAATGTGGGTACTAAAATACTGTCTTACAAAAGCTCACTGTGCAGAACTGTGGTTCTTGATGGTACGATACCACAAGTCGTTGACGGTCTCAGGAAGCCCCTTTCTAACGTAGCTAAGCAAGCATGAAGGAAGATAGCGAGCATTGTGGTACCGATGCTGGACTGCAATATCCCGTTCCTGAGAGCAGCAGCAACTACAGAGTAGTTCAACGCTGCTGCGCAATTTACCTGTTGTTTAGCGATGTTCATTAAAAAGGCGGGCTACGGGATTGCTGCTGCTTTTGCTGCTAAACCCTGAATGTTACCATACTGACTGATTAAAGTGTGATGCTCCACACCAGGGCGATAGCGACGCAGATGCCAGAGTCGATGGCCCATGCCAATCTGAAGCCCAGAATGGGGCTATGGGGCCGCCACATGCAGTGTCAGTTATGTCTTCTTAGACGGTGGCTACAGCGAGAATGATGACCTGGGCTGTGGTGTTTGCAGGCTGGCTCAAGAGGTTCGTACATGCTGTTTCTAGGCATCTGTTTGATGGTCTGGGCTGTGGAGATGGTGCGCTTGTCAAACTTGGATACTGCCAGAGTGTTGCAAGTTCCCACATGAGGCACCAGTACTCCTAAAAAAAGAAAAAGAAGCAGAATTGGTAAGTAAAACACACACATATACACTATGTGATCAAAAGTAGCCGAATACCCCCCCTCCCAAAACGTTTATCATATTAGGTGCGTTGTGCTGCCACCTACTACTAGGTACTCCGTATCAGCGACCTCAGTAGTCACGAGACACCGTGAGAGAGCAGAATGGGGCGCTCCGCGGAACTCACGGACTCAGAATGTGGTCAAGTGATTGGGTATCACTTGTGTCAAACGTCCGTAAGCGAGATTTCCACACAACTAAACATCCCTAGGTCCACTGTTTCCGATGTGCTAGTGAAGTGGAAGCGTGAAGGGACACGTACAGCACAAAAGCGTACAAGCCGACCTCGTTTGTTGACTGACAGAGACCGCCGATATTTGAAGAGAGTCGTAATTTGTAATAGACAGACATCTATCCATCACACAGGAATTCCAAACTGCATCAGGATCCACTGCAAGTACTATGACAGTTGGGCTAGAGGTGAGAAAACTTGGATTTCATGATCGAGCGGGTGCTCTTAACCCAGAAATCACGCCCGTAAATGCCAAACGACGCCTCGCTTGGTGTAAGGAGCGTAAACATTGGACGATTGAACAGTGTAAAAACGTTGTGTGGAGTGACGAATCACGGTACACACTGTGGCTATCCGAAGGCAGGATGTGAGTATGGCGAAATACCGATGAACGTCATCTACCAGAGTGTGTTGTGCCAACAGTAAAATTTGGAGGCAATGGTGCTATGATGTTGGCATGTTTTTCACAGAGAGCGGTTGCATCCCTTGTTGTTTTGTGTAGCACTATCACAGGACAGGCCTACACTGATATTTTAAGCACTTTCGTGCTTCCCACTGTTGAAGAGCAATTCGGGGATGACGATTGCATCTTTCAACACGATCGAGCATCTGTTCATAATGCACTGCCTGTGGAGGAGTGGTTTCACGATAGTAACATTCCTGTAATGGATTGGCCTGCCCAGTGTCCTGATTTGAATCCTAAAGAACACATTTGGGATGTTCTTGAACGCCGAATTCGTGCCAGGCCTCACCGGCCGACAACGGTTCCTCTTCTCACTGCAGCACTCCGTGAAGATGGGCTACCATTCCCCAAGAAACCTTTCAGCACCTGACTGAACGTTTGCATGCTAGATGCATGCTGTCGTCAAGGATAAGGGTGCGCCAACACCATAATGAATTCAAGCATTACCGACGGAGAGGGCCACAAACTAGTAAGTCATTTTCAGCCAGATGTCCGGATACTTTTGACCACATAGTGTATACACACTTTTTACATATACTTCCACCATTAATAATAATAATGATTTATGATTCTTACATTGTGGTTTTAACCACTCGTCGCTTTCATGATTTTGTACATTACATGTAGATTCCGGTATTTTATGCTACAATTCGCCATTTACATCTGCAAGTCCCCATCAAGTGCTTGTAGAACAGGAAAGCACACATACAGACGACATAAATGTTGGACACATGTGTAAAAATTATTTGTATAAGTTGAAGATGTAGATGTAATACTACTTACGTATCTGATTTCCTTAATTGGAGAAAACCCCGAGAGCTTTGTATTTAGAATTGGCAGTTCTCATTGTGTTATATAGAATCTAGCTTACACCACCTTCCTGTAAATTTGCTATGAGGGCGATCATGGTCTGATCATCAGACGCAGGTCATGTAATGCTCTGAACCAAGTCCCAATATCTGACAAATGAGAGCTATTATCTGTGGCACCACCACTGTCGAAATAAAATTGTCATTTCATGCCGATGCAACAGTCAATTCTCGTACTGAAGTGAGGCAGGAGCTGCTAAAAGTGCTTTATTTGTAGACAACACCAATCCTTAGCATCGGCCTTGGTGTATACATGTCATGAACTTTCCACAATGCCGTATTTCTGCATATATTGCATGATACGTCTTTGAAATGAGCCCAGTGTCTTGGTGTGTCAGATAAATGCTTGCTGGAGCAGTGGACGTCTGCCTTAGTCTGTGGCCTGCTATATTTAAAATGTGACCAGTGAATTAATTAATACATATTATTTATCGATAACTCAGACTGTCAGACATGGAGCAGAAGAAAGTTCATTTCCTGCATGGAGTACATCAGTATCCGTCTTAAATGACAGAATTTTTTCATTCTAAAGAAAGGCTCACGTGCGACCCTGACTGCAAGCATTCATCGACCAATGTCACTTCCAGTGTTACGTAAGCGAAGTCGCTAAAATAATTTCGCCAGTTCTCCATGAGCAGCATAGGCAACGTATGCAACATTTTTACTTGAATCCTGTAATTGGAAATGTGGAAAAAATTTCTGACAGGAAAGGAAAAATACAAATCTTGATCAAAGACGTATATAACTGCCAGTATTGTTATCACCATACATTCACTCGAGTCCTCGATGTGGTGGCCACTTCAATTGTCGAGAGTCTTTCTTGATGCTCTTTTGAAGATTTGACATAGCCTCAAACTTTCTCACAGCCTTTGATGTAATCTATACTGTCTATATGATCATAGGATAGAGGTGGTATCACAATACTTTAATATGTGTCTCCCATAGTATAACACCACTTTCCATGCTGATGGCGACTGAGTCATGCAATGGTTCAAATAGCCTCAACACGGTGTATTGTACTAAACGGTCTGGACAATGCAACAATTGTGTGTATTGTTAATACATGTCCACCATTGGAGAACGTAGTGAATGCAACATCTTTAAACACAAATTGTCCACATTCATCACTGTATATCCACAGTCATGTGTGTACTCTGAGACATCATTGTGAGATATGCTACATTTGATGTTACAATACATCTACATTTGTACTACATGTTGTATGATCCCTGTGAGAAATAAGTAGTTTACTAACTGGTCATGTAGTAATGAGGAATATGCTACTGTGCCTGGACGGAAGTTTCGTGATGATTCAGATTCTATATGCATGTCCTCAGTTCCAGATTTAGCCACCTTATTTTGCCTGGAGCAGTCAATTATTCCTATGGCTGCTAATTCTTTAAGATTATTAGGACTGAGTACACCAGCAAATATATCACGTTCATTGTAAGATACAGTATCGAAAATACTGTGAATTCAGGTACACTTCAGCATTGGTTAGCTCACAGTTGTCAAATAAGTTTGAATCCTTTTTCAGACATCCTCTCCTGTTTACAGTATTAGAATAATAAATCAAATTGCTTCTAGCTGAACATGTGTCTTAGTTGTTCAAGATTGCTTTAGTATCTCTGGATGCCCTGAATACTCATAACGATCGCAGGAACAGAAAGTGATTGATAGTTGGGTATCTGCTTGCAACATATGCAAAAGATTCAGGTGCTCTTCAACTGATACTGATAGATGAGGCACTTTCCACACCAATTTATCCAACAGAGTTTTATTCTGTTCTTACGCCGTTCCTTGAACATGGGATCAACAGCACACTGAATCAGAATCTGCTCATATTAGTCCTTCATAATAACATGTCCATTATCATTAAAGAAGTCCATTAACATTTCGAGTGGGTGCAGGCTCTAATGTTACCATTTATCGATCCATCTATGAACCGTCCTGCATTCTGTAACGCACTCAAGTCCTAAGTAGATAAAGGGATGTGTGTTAAGTCGGTATGTATGCAACATCTTTTGTGTGGTCGTGGTCAGTACCATTAAGAGTATGTCTTATTTTCTGAAGCAGAAATGTTAATGCGCTACTGTAAGCTGCAATGTTTCTGATGGCAGAGTGTTTCCACCCTTGTTTCTGGTCACAAATATCTCTTCCAAATATAAAACCTGTCGCTTGGAAGAGTTAATTCATTTTGATGTTCAATAAAAATTCTTATGTCATCAACGCAAATGGTTTGTGGGAGAACTATTCTTGATGAGTGACCTGATGGTCATATTAAACTGGAGTAATTTTATCGAGCGACTTCATTTCGAGGTTTCAATCCTACTGATTTAAGAAACTCGTAATTCTCGTTTATTATCACGTTATTCTACCATTGAAAATGGTTGTTCTGATAATTCTGTTTGTTATATTTATAGTTTATACCCATGATGATTTTTGAGATGAAGAGACACTATGTTTTCCTCACCACAAATGTCAACTATATTTCTGTTCTGATATATGATATTGAACTTGGTCTGATGTATGAAGAGTCACTAGATGGAATACCGGATTGCGAGATACGTCCACAGTCTTGTAACTTGGAACCTCAGTAGGAAAAACCCATGGATTTCATACATTACTCTAACATTAAGAGTACTTTTCAGGAAGAGTTAGACAACATAATAGTTCCTGCCACATACATCTTACGAAATGATTATGATAATGCACAAGAAATTAGAGGTATATCAAAATCTTGCCAACAATCAGCCTTCCCATGCTCCACTGACGAGTACATTACCTTGTGGTACCACACACCATTACGTGACTTGCAGTATATTGATGTATACGTGGATGTCGTTTCATCACGTACTTTTACCATCGCGGACGATAATTTTATAGGAATGATTGGACATACCATAATTTTCCAAACTGTAGTCGGATGTCAGATAGAATCTGTGTTGCATTTGCTGTACAATGTAGCAGTTTCACCCTCATAGTCCTTGCGCTCTTAGTGTAGGGAACTTGCTAGGTGAATGTACATCACGCACTGGAAGCAGTTTTCCTGCATTGGAATATTAACATTGTGGACAATTAAAGAAGCAGAAACCTAGCAATTTTAAAATTAGAGCGTGCATCAGTGCAGAATCGTGTAGGCTTAGAATTGGGTCTGAAATATTTGCCGCCGTATAGAGCGCGCCGATTGTGGTGCAGCATGTAACGCGTACAGGACGAAAGGCGAGGGGTGTCCGCTTGCATTCAAGTTGTATGACTTGACTCTGGCTGCTGGAGACTTGTCCCGTGCAAGAGAAAACTACTGGTCATGGCTGCTGACAGAGAGCACTTCTCGCCGGGTACCTGTGTCTCGCTGCCGGCCTGGAGAGTGATACTGTGGTGCAGGACGTGTTATGCCTACCGTGCTGACGTGGTATGGTGCAGTGGATATTCGCTACCAGATCCACCCGCGCAGAGGTGACTGGTGCACACACGGGCGGCTGGGGTGGCACGGGGGCCTTCCCTCAGGTGTTGTGTTTGTTTAAGGATATAGGCACATTTTTTCCTATCCTGTTCCTACTAAATACATTAGTGGCACGTAGGTTCTATAAGGCGGCAGTTCAGTTTTCGGGTTAGAGTAAAGTTCCTGGTACTGACAACAAGCAGACTTCGCACCATTTTAAAGTCGAGATAAATGGATTACTTCACCATTTAAACTTCCAGTAACTGGTGTGGAGGATAACTATTTGAAATGTAGCGACAGATGGATGGTGGAAGTTGCTTAAGTACAGCAAAAGTGGACTTAGGGGAAAAGTGAGTTTACGAGTTTTGAATTCAAATAACACGATACCTATATGAGACACGTTTAATTCCTCTGAAACTTTGAATTTTGAGGGACAACTATTTAAATAATGATATAAAAGGCTACAAACTATAATTCTATAATTTATAACACCATAACTCTGTGGATGATCGTGCGTTTCCTACGTGTTTTACGAAATTTGTTTTATTAATTGTGCTGAATATTATTCTTGTAAATAAGTTGTCGAGTTACAAATGCTATTTTTTATTTGAGAAAGAGAATACACATGGAATGTTAACATCTTGTAAGTAGACACGCTGACCTGGTCAGGGAAAAGCTATTGTCAAAGAGTATAATAAATGGAAAATGCATTATCGCTGGGCGTGCGAGCGCGCCAAAAAAGTAGCTGTTCGGAGTCGCAAGGAGTCTGTTTTTGTCGTTGGTTTTGTGTATTCTCTGGTGTGGCTGTGCAAAAGTGTTGAGATAAAAATTCTGTTTCCGAAGTGCGGAGCAGTGAAAACTGAAATGGTTATTTTGGTGAATGTTTAATACGGGCAAGCTACGTGTATGGCATTTACAAGAGAACTGTGAGCCCTCGTTATTGGTTGTGGTATGACAAGAAGATCAACCTGTGCCCTATTTTACCGCTAAATGAAGCCACTCGACAAACCAACGGCATCACAAAGTGAAGTAAGATCTAGACATTTTATATCTAGAAATGTAATAGGCTGACCAGCGTAGTTGGAATTTCATTGCTTAAATGACATTGTTTTCGTGCATATTGTCACGTGAATAATTTTCCTAAGTCGTTATCCAAGTAGTAACAATCCTATCCCTTTGTACGAAACGAGATAATCAGAGAATGAATTGAAAATGAGGTGAACATCAAATTATTAGATTACCCAAAACATAATTTTTCCAACTTTTGGACAATTACGTAGTAATGAAATTTTTGGATGTAGTGTGAAATATGTCAGAAATAGAATGATGAAAAAGCCCGTATTAATTCATTTGCTAAAAATAGAATAACATCCACAATAAAAAATTGGTAGCAAAATGTTACATAATTAGGACACTGAATTTCACAGTCAAAGCACAGTTTCTAATTTATAGCTAGTGGCATAATTTACAACATTTATGACAAAGAAACATCAGAGTAGCTGCTAGGTAGATGACAGTCCTCACGAATGAGTAAATTCAGACAGTCTTTTTGCTTGCTACAATTACGACAGTCAGTATTACGGTGAGTAACGTAACAAAACGTTTCTGTCCACAGCCGGTAAACAATCTTACTGTAATTGATCTCTGAAAATTAATGTAGTATGTTGTAAGTGTTAGCTGTTTGATTTTTATCTGACTACTGTGACATGTGTAGTGTGAAGTACTTGGAAGTGTGCGTCGGGTACTGTTCCTACGTCATGACGCTAATGACTATTCTTACGTAGGATTGTTTACGAGTATAAAGTTAAGTTTCAATTTACGAGTAATTACTCTTTTCCGGTGAGGAACTGGTGACCGTGGGTTATTTTCATTAGTGACATACTTTGAAAACCATTTTTCCAAATTTTCTACTAACTACTGTTAATTTAAAACTAATTTACGTTATAAAAATACATAAAGTTATAACTTCATCTACTTCTCTCGGTTCTGCATTATTCTTCGGAGTAGATGCCTTTTCTCCACAGATTATAGACTTCATTTACACGGTCATAATAGAAAAGCCTAATTAGCCGGAGAGGTAGGAGGGTTATAAAGTGACCTGACTGCTATAAGTAGCCATACATGTCAGAGTCAATAATGCTTTGGAGAAACATGTTAAGTCAGACTGGTTACTTACCTTCCTCTTAGCACCTTGAACGCTGACGTCATACATACTGTGCTAGTATCTAAGAGAATTTTGTACCGAGGACAACGGCTCTACACCCACAGTGACATCAATGAACTTGAATTCTGTATTCAACACAAGAGACCTGCTTCCATCAGGAAGACATTGCTCCATCTTGGAGCTATACGTGATGAAATAACATCCATATCTTCAACAATACTCTGAAAGTCACCTAATGGTGTGTTGTACCATTACCTAATCTACTCTTGATTGCTGCATGGGGAGATTCATTGTTGGCTCTAACTACTCGAATATTATCATGGTCATTCCGCAAGATGTGTGTGGGAGGAAATAGTATGTCGTCCGACTCTTCCTGAAGATAACTCTTAATGAGAGATGGAAGTTTAGTAAGTGAGAGTTTCGGATAGGGATAGCGGACTCTCTTAATTAGTAGCCGACGTGTATCGAAATATGATTTACACTAAAGGGCTGCATTAAAGAGAAAGCAAGATTTTATGAATCGACATAAGTTGAACAAGACAGAATCACCAGAAAGAAAATGTTTGTCTTTTCCAGCTACTCGCACCTGAACATGTGACGCTACTCTGTGACGTTTTGGACCTTACAACAGCAGTTTTCTAGATACTCCTCAAAGTTAAGCAGTGTGTTTGTGCCTGTTCAGGCCATCTGGAGAACTTCCTATGATATTAGACAATTAGCTATCCTGTATGAAGATAGAATGTAGTTTACTTGACTCTTTACCGTTTATTAATTTAATTATTCTGATGTGTTAGAAAATTCCTCTAGTTCGTTCAGAGACGCTGTTGCTTTGACTCTTACATCGCCAACTCTTCCGTGATCCGTGTGAAGAAAAAGTCTCGAACGAAAGCGTAACGAAGCTAATATACTTTATGTGATGGTATTTATTTCATTATCTAAATACGTGGAACTGGTGCCCTTCTTGATTTTCCTAAGGAGAGTATAAATATTTTGGACTTAATGTTCTATATTCACGGCTAACATATTGTTGTTTAAGCTTGCTGAATCAGTCGCACATGATGGAAATTCCGTCTTTAAGAAAATTGGTTATGTTCAATAAACATTTAAAAGGATACGCCTAATCACTGCTAGTGCTCTTTTCCATTTTTGTTGTCCTCTTCGGTTATTCATTTTTTCATTTGTTGTTACATCTTCGTTTTCTTAGTCTCACATTGCTCTTCCTCCCCAGAACGTTTCCTGGGTACATTTTAGTTAAAAACTACAGTGCCTGATTAAAGTTCTAAAATGTATTGGTTCCTTGAGCTGAATAGTAGTTATGACATGTCCCCTTGTACATTGCTTTATTTCCTAATACTACGTTGTCTTTCTGTCCTGCCGCTTCTCACCAGCTTACTGATTAACATCAGTCTAAGAACTTCCTGTCTTTCACTATATGTGTCCAGTTCTCATGGGCATGAAGGTGAATGTCTTTTCTTGCCTCAAACTTGTAAAACCAAGCTTCTATAATAAAGGATGCTCTAACAGTTATCTTCTTTTACCTAAATGCATTCGGCTTGTGTTACCCCAATCAGTTTTGAAGTAAACTGTCAAGGAAGAAACACGAGTCATAGCGCGAGGCTAAAATTATAAGGCTTCTGTCTTTTTATCTAGTAATCTGCGAAATATCGGTTGTGAGCCCTTCAGTTGATCTGCATCAGTTTGGATTTGATGAGTGACAGATTATTCTCCGAAAATGCTTAATAGAAGTTTCGTTACGGTTCTGACTAACGCAAGTAATGGAAACGGAATGGCTCTAAACACTCATTACCGTAATTTACTGATAACTAACTTGATGAAAAAGGGACTTACTAATTACAAATCAGAATTCTGGTCCAGCTACATCCCAATATTCATTACAATTCTTACTGTGCACAGATTTATAAAGGACATCACAAGTTTCATAATGGAACTCATAGCAAAAACCATTAGAAATGAGAACTGAACTAAGTTGTAACAAGCAATGGCACAGTTGGCTTACATAACGTAACAAGGAAACAGAGATCATGCAAATCAATTTTCTGACTTATTAATACCGTAGTTCATAACTACGAAATGCTACTAGTGATGTCATGGTCACGCCGGAAAGAGAACATGAGATTACATGCAACCTGCCTGTCCTCCTACTGATGAAAAGTTGGTGTGAATTTACTGAAGTGTTAGCTAATAGTTTACTCTTTGCCGTCCAACGCCGTATATATTCTTATCATTATGTACATGTGGACGTGTGGAATGAGTGTTTCAAATGGACGTCTCACCCCACTTTTGTCACCTCGTGAACTCCGCTTCTATCTGAACTGAATTCCGCCACCATAGCGAAGAGCTGCTACTCGAATGAGTTCCTCCACGAGAAATTGTTACTGGACTTAGATCTGCCACGACAATATCACGAGAACGAGAAAGCACACACATCATTTACTAGCTTTCCTGTGAGTCTCCTTCGCAAAAATATTGCCCACCAACTAGCACAGTGTCAGCTTGGAGCTACCAACCGTAATATTTTGTATGTTTTAATGATATCACACTATGGACTGCCTAAAAATGTTCTCCAGTCGTCCATTCTCCCACTCGCACCATTCCAAGAATCACCAGAAAGTGGGTCTATGTCAGAGCCTAATGTCTTTAGCTACCAATCCTTGGTCTTCTCAAAATTTTTTGAAAGGTCTTCAGTGGTGTCTGTTTCTTAGCTATCTTTTTGAGAACGCAAAAGAGTGGGATGGGGAAGTTCTTTGTCTTCCCACCTGCCTTCTGTGAACTAACTGTCCAACGTGCAGTGTCCTTTGCCGTAAATACACTGCTGGAGTCGGTGGGGGGGGGGGGGGGGGGGGGGGGGCAAATTTTAAAATATCCACTGGGTCGGAGGCGAGTCACCACAGGCTACCCTTTTAGGATAATTGTCAATCCAAGTGCAATTCTTTGCTTTCCAAATTTCTTGGTAGAGGAAGTGATCCGTCAACAGGACAAAACATCTCCAGTGAACCTGCCTTGGGAGTGGCCAGGAAGGCCTCTACCCTCTGCTGGTATTCGGCCTTTTGGGTTGCCACCTAGGGTCTCCTTGGGAGCAGCACAGTGAGGGGTACCAGACACTGCCCCTTGTTTTATGTTAGCGCCCGCTGTCAAAGGCCTCGTTTAGTAAGCGAATATAATATATGCAAGCATCAATTCCGAGTTACCTGAAAAAAAGAGATTAAGAGATGGCTTCACCCATACAAGCATTGTTGTTATCCTCATCAATTGAATCAAGTATAGTGAGGTGAACGGGTCAGACATGACTTTCATCGGTGCGAAATGTGATTTGCAGATCAGAAAAAAAGTGTCGGAGAGACACTGACTGCACTTTAACTGAAATCCCGAGATTTGTGGTATACAAACTTTATGAGTGACCTGACACCAGGTGGTAGCTCTTATTATCTACCTGTTTGATGTGTCACATAGCCGCCATGCTATTTAAGTATTACTTGTTATATTAAGGATAGTGGCCTTACGGCCCTCCTGATTTCCCCCCCCCCCCTTTCCCCAACTCATAACACTCGACTTTACATTTCTGATTGTCGACCCATTTTGGATGTAGAATGGTAGTCTCACACATACAAATTACGATACACAATACAAAACAATTTGTTTCTTAACATCCTTACAGTAAACTGTGGTCGCGTCAACCAACATAGCCTCTATCACAGATAAAGTGTCCAATGGGCAGTTTATTCTAGTTACGTTGAAGAGCTACCACCTGGTATCAGGTCATTCATAAAGTTCGTATACTACAAATCTCGGGATTTCATTTAAAGTGCAGTCAGCCGACCCCTACATCATGCCATTGTTGCTACTTGGGCTACTCACTAGGGGAAGAGTGGTGCCATTTCGTGAGTAGTGGGGTAAGACAGACCATGTAAAGTCTGGATTGTCGCAGTTCTTCTTATGCAAATGACCACACATGCCATTTCAAGGTCACACATTCCCCCTCCCCCTTCCAGCTACACCACCCTCAACTATCTAGTTCGACTGGATAGCCTAAATGTGGCTGAAAATTCAATGTGACGTTTTCCTTTAGGTTGGGAGAAAGTGCACTGTCTGTATAGTTGCCAGATCTCCCATCTCCTCACCTGGCCTATCACCCTAAAGTAGCAATGACATCTCATTTGTGTTCGTACCAGTCTAATTTTAGATCATAGTGTAAGTTAATTGCTCACTTGGCTGTGTATCCACTTCAGACAGTGATGTGAATTGACCTCGGTCTTTGTGCGTACTGTGCCCAACTGCACCAGCGGCTTCCCCCTGTCTCCTCCCCCCCCCCCCCCCACCCCACTCACATTCCACTGTTTATATTGGTTGAGGAAAATTGAGGGACATTCATATGTGGTGTTTTCCTTTACGCTGAGGTGTTGAAGCAGGCATCACCTATAATTTATACCCAATTAGATTAGCACTATAACTTGTTCCAGTTAAGTAATATAAACAAGTTAATTCACTTATCTCAACTTACTGTTGCTATCAAAATATAGCTGCCCTTATCCTTACATAACTTTTGTATTTATTACTATAATTTAATGATCTCAAGTACTTTGACATTGCCATTCCACTCTCCATTTATGTATGCAAAATGTTTTGGCTGATTTTTAAAATTTTGTCAGTTTTCTCTCACTTTTCAACACCATCATCCAAAGACAAATGTCAATGCGGGAATCTGAATGTTCAACCAATACCACAATGCATTACTTGAAGAAATACATTGATATGAAAATAGTGTAAAGTTAATAGGTATAACAATACATTATTGAACAAATACACTATTTCTATATACCAGTTCTACATTAGATTATAAGAAAACTGTCCTTGGATTGTTAGTGTGTTATAAACAGTAGCTGACACATTATGACATAACTATTAGGTCACATTTTGTGGACATGTGAAAGGAGTGAGGAATTAAAAAGTATGTAGGAGCACTTGTAAAACCATATATACACAAAGAACATGGTTAAACTGCACAAATATCCCACACTTGCACTGCTGCAACGACTAGGACAGGAACAACAGAGCTGTACATTCTAATTAAAACAAAAACAAAAAGGCGAGCCGCAGCCCTGTGGTTGAGCGTGTCTTGTACTGCCGCGAGTCCTGCTCCAGTGATAATAAGGGTCCCCCCAATTTGTATCTGACACCACTGGCCAATGGCTGCTAGCTGCATAATAGATCATTTGTTCGACTGGCCACCACCTGTCTATGTATTACACAGTGGACGCCATCATAGGCGTTCTGAAACAGGCTCTAATAATATTTTACACAGCTCGTCTGTTAGTCATTGGAGATATTTCCAGAAATGACATGTTATTAACATTCGACCTTCTTGACATACTATTTGTACCCATATATAGCTATGTATAAATTTTGGTCGCTGGCTTTAAGTGCATGAACCTCCAGATTCAGTACCCGCATATTTGCTTCGATGTATGATTGATCACAGCGAATATATAAATATATTAAAACGTTCCTAGAATGTCTTTATTAAAGTGTACATGCGTAATGCCTTCTTCCATGTGTATTGTAGCACAACCCTTGTATTGGCAGCATATGATTACACTTTATTTAATCACTTGACTCTCGGAAATGATTTGCAACTGTGGGAGATAGTTTCCCTCGTTTAATTAGCAATATTGCAGCGATAATGTGTGTCTCTCATAATAGTTGTCAAGTATTTCAGTACATATTATCATTTTCAGCTCTGCAGTTTGTAGCTTTAGTTGGTACCGCAAACAAAACCTGCTGATCACGTCTTCGAAGGAATGTGTACTGTCAATGGAAAGCGTTTCCTTGCTTGATGCTGAGGGCAAATTGATTTAAAAGAAGAAACTTAAGAGATCATTACATACAGTGGTCTCAAATTAATCTGTTCGAAAGACCCATTGCGGTTTACAGCCTCTGATACGCAGCCAAGGTCTCAATAAAGCATCATATGGTATGTACAACTCACAGTTCCTCCAGTCAATGCTCCATAAAGCTTCCCCTAAGACGATGCTATTGTCTGTATCTAAAATCAAATATGCAACATCTAAATACCACTTTACGGTATGTAGGAATATCTCATTGTCACTATTTCGCGAGTCGTAAGTGCAAGGAGTAATGTATTTCCCGCAATATTCTCCCTCCGACCACCGCCACAGCAAAACTCACCAACACACACAACCCTTCGTCGCCACAGGACTCCATCGCCCTTGCATTCTCATGGCAAGTAAATGATACTATGAGAGAACCTGCAGCGGTTCTCTATTTTCTCTATCCATCCTATCTGCCATGAATCCCATGCTGAGGACCAATATTTAAAAACGCACCGAATAAATGTTTTTTAAACTGCTTCTTTAATGGAAAACATTTCCGTTAGAATGGTATCTGATTTTCCTACGTGTTGTATTGTGTTACCTGGGTCCGAGCAGTTCCTCTAAGGTATTATATGCTTGTATTATATGCTTGTTGCTGATTCCAAGGCTTACTACCAACAGCGTAATCGAACAGTAATGGATCTCTTCACTTCCTTAGACACAGAACGTAAAATTTAATTACAGCCAGTCCTACAACAGTCGCCGATCATAAGCCATTAGCATTCGTGTATTTCACAGTAGCGTACTGCTCTCCTACAGTGTCAGCAGCGAACTGTCTACATCTATATCTAAACATATAATCTACAAGCCGAATGGCAGTGCATAGCGGAGGTCACACTCTAACAGTAATTCTTATTTTCTGTCCTCATCCACAGCTACATAGTGATTGAATCAAAGATGGTATCATGTACGTCTGAGTATATGCTATTCTCTTCCTTACATTACGATAACTACGTCAGATTGACGATGGTCGTGGCATAAAGTTATTACATTCACAACTGAGTACATTTTCCTTACGTTTAAAAACATTTAAAACAATGTGCTGAAACACTGATATTCAAAAGAGGCACTTTCTGTTATTAAAAACAGTATGGGCCTACACTGGGACAGTAGTCTCGTAGTGAAGTGGAAAAAGATGGCCACTGAGGAGGGTAGGACTGTGGTGGTATAAGGATTGAGGACTGATGCATAGTATCGGTGAGGTAGGAGTGGCTGTTGGGACAGGAGAGGGGGTGGAATAGGGGGAGGTACTGTTGAGGCTAATAGTTTTTAGGGAATGGTGTGTGGGAAAAGACAGGCAGACAGGAAAAATAGGGGTAAGGAAATGCCCTGATGGTGTGGAAAAAGTGAGGTGGACTTACAGTTGGTTGGATGGGTAAATGTCGGGGCAGAGTTCATAATTGGGGGGGGGAGGGTGGGGGGATGGTTGGAGTTTCACTGGGAGAATATGTGGAGGTTGTGTTGGTGTAGGGTTGGTGGTATGTGTTGGGAAAGGTGCTGTAGCATACAAGGACTGCAGAGTAGATGGGAGACGATAGAATTATTGGAGTTGAGTTTGCGGATGGTGTAAAGTGTTCAGAGGTGTTCAGTGTGAGTGAGGAGAAGCGAGAATTAGATAAGTTGCCAAAGGATCCTTGTGGGGGAACGTAAACAGATGCAGAAAGCGAGGTGGACTGCATGACTCCTGGGATCTGGAATCTGGAGACACCCAGAGCTAGAAACGTATGGGTTTGATCAAGGTTTTGTTGGTGTGGAGGACAGTGGAGAGATGCAATCCTGAAGTTCGGCCAGTTAATAGTTTTCGTAATTTTAGTCTATTTTTTGTTTCTCTTGGCTTGTTAATAGTAACGTTACCAAGTTAGTTGCTCGTCAGTTGTTAGTCCTGTATTTTAGTGTATAAGTCAACTGGATAGGACGGTCGTCAATAATAATGTAATAGTAATGGTTATGGAAGATGGTGCGTCCCATATTTACTGGTGTGAATTTGGAATGGTTGATTTAGAGGAGCAATTGGTTACACCAGGAGGTAAACTGACTGAAGTGGTTCTGAAGGAATCGTTGGGATTTCTGGAGTGTCGGCTAGAGAGTGAGGAGAGCGGTGTCATCAGCGCACTGAAGGTGGTGAACTGGTGGAAATGGTTTAGGCATATCGGCCGTGTAGGGGAGACAGAGGACAGGAGAAAGGAGAGAGCCTTGAGGAATGACTGCAGTGGAGTAGAAGGTGCAGGAATTGGTTTTGTTAATGCTGACAAAGAATGGGCGATTAAAGAGAAAAGACACAATCAGGCGGACATAATTATTTGGAAATGCGTGAGTCTTGTGTCTGAAAAGGACCCTGGAATGCCAAACATGGGCATGCCCTTTCTCTAGTTCCAGAGAGACGCAAATAACGAATTTAAGTGTGTTGGGCTGGTGAGGCAGGAGACGGGTTAGGTGAAGTAGTGGTCATCTGACGGAAGGTGGGACCGACACCATACTAATTAATGGTTTTAGATCAGGTACTGATGGATACATCGGGAAAGGACGGATTCGAAGACCTTGCTGAAGGTGTGGCACATGGGACCGGAGGAGGACATATCAGCAGGGATTTTGTGTGGTTTGAAGGAAAGTACGATTCTGGACGTTTCCCACAGTTCAGGGCAATAACATGTGGAGAGTAGAGTGATACAGCGGGCTGCAAGCGGGACGTGAAAGGAGACAGGGCATTCGTTAAGATATCGATGGGTAACGCTGTCGTGACTAGGCGAAGAGTTGTGTTTTCAGTTAAATACTTGTTTTGATGTCATGTGCTGCGATTCAGGTGTTTCGTCTTGTTTGTTGTATGCTGTGTAAGCTGGAAGCCAGGGGTGGGACAGTAGTGTTTGAGCGTTCATGGCTCGTAGGAAACTGGGAGTAATCAAAATGACGGTCATCAAGGATGGAGAAGATGTCGGAGAGATGGAATGCAAAGTGGTCAGTTCCGCTAATGTAGTCAGGTAAGGGAATTTAACTAATCGCTTCATCATTTATATGCTGGTGCGGCTGCCTACCAGATCAACAACAACCACTTATTTAACGAGATTTTAGCAGTACTATTTGAAATTAGAAACTAGTTGCCCACTGGATCATTTATATACTGACGCAACTGCTTACCATGTCAGCTACAAGCAATCAAGTAACACGATTTACCAGTACTAGTTGAGCCGTGCCGCAAATCGATAGGTATTCATCTTTGGCCAGAGGGCGTGACTGGTGACATAAAAGACCGCGCCGACAGCAACTTAGCTCTGTAGGAGTTCTGCCTTCGGACAGATAGGTTCGCTGAGGAGGAGGCCCAGGAGTGGGTCGCAGTTTTGCTCTGTACCGGCGGCCTGGACGGATGACAATGTGGTCGGCAGAACGGGGCAAGCTGCCTGGTGTTCATCGCCTTAACAGCATTCTTGGGGGAAGCAGCTAGCAGCGAAGGAGTTAACCACTGGAGGACATCGGCTCTTATACTGACACCAACTGCGTTCCCTGGCATCTTGACGGACATTTATCATGGATTAGCACGTTCCGGAACATTCGCTGTAGTTAATGACGTTGCATCGCACTTTGTGGGCTCCGGACAAGACTGTTTGCTGTATGAGCAATTCTTTCAATCTCTTGAGTGGCTTTAAGCGACGATGCATGTGTTTCGTTCCTCGTGTTACTGAGTAGGATAAATTTGGTTTTCTGGGGCCGGACAAACATGTTTTAGATTGTTCAATCTGAGTGCGAGACACCTCAGCATCTCTTAAGAAGCAATTTTGGTTCTGTAATTATTATTCTTTTAAAAGGTGTTCACTTTATATCTTTGCGATTTATAAAAGAATTGTGTAATGCACTTCACTTCCCGCTTACGGTTCGTCTATACGGAATATTTGACCTGGGTATCTTTTGAAACAGAGTGAACGAATTCTGATCCTTTTCTGTGTGTGTTATCGGGATCTGTCCTCCTTTCTTGGTTCTGTAACTTAAGATATTGCAAACCTTACGTATTCTTAATACGACTAAGCCGGTGGCCGTTTTTTGTTTACTGCCTCACCGTGGAAGTTGTGTGTGCGTAGCTCAACTTGTTAACGAATCTGATCCGCATGTAATTCAAAGCGTTTCTCAAAATCGTTGCTTTGCCAAATGTGCGTTAGTTAATGAAGTTTTATCTCTATAGTTTAGATCTACAGCCATTCCTAAATTTTGGCAGAATTATTATTAATCTTAGCGCACGTTTAATTTGTCTTCTAAACTGATTGGTAACCGGTTAAGTTGTCTCGCTTGCTCGCGGTCCCAACAGTTGTGTGTTGTAAATATTTTTCTTGGGGTTGATTACATTGAAGCATAATTCAATTTATTCTCAAATGAAGGATTCTTGTGATCAGTTATAGTGCCTAAAGCGTCTTTCATTCTGTTTCATGCACTTGAAGGTTGTTTTAAGTCAGTGTTTTAGAAAGTGACGGTGTCTGAGTTCCTTGATCAAACTAGCACGTGAAGCGTCGTCAGTGACTGGCACCGTCGAATCAGAAACTTATTCTCTGAGCTTCAGCTGACATTCTTTGCTGCACTGTTGTCTTTTACACTGTCAAGGAAATTGGAGATTGTAATAAACTTAATTTAAAATTCATTTGCGTCACGAATGGCGTTGAAGCCCCGTTTGCTCAGTCCTTCCAATCCCAAGGTAATCAAGCGGAAGACCTCGTTGCCATTGCATTTTATATACCGCTTCTCTCTTGGACGGATTGCTTACCCAGGAATTTCCTACAAATTAATCTGAGCACGACAAAAGGTTTTGTTTTATGCATCTAACTTTAGGTCACTCGAGATGCCTGCTTCTAGGTACTTTCCTGTAGTTGATGTTTATGCCGATAATGTACAACAGCGGATATCTAACCCTATTTAAGTGCAATAACAATATTTATTTAGGTTCAGATCCAATACCAGTTCCTGCAACAGCCACCAGTCATCCACAGTTTTTCCAGCAGTCATTGCTTTCTTATAAGAGAACTGCATCATATACGAACATCTTGCCTCTACTTCTAACCCTTTGTTTCCTGACATAAGAAAAAAATTACTTTTTAACATTTTCTTTGCAGAATTTATGCTATTGTGGCCTCAAATGACGGTAAGATTTTTTGTAAAATTTTATTTTATTTTTCACAACTTTTTTCTCTCCTGGTACTTAGAAGTACCGTCAGACTCCATGTACAGAATCACAACATGCGTAGAAAAATGCTCCAATTTTTATAACTTGTACCATATTCCACATAAATATTAAATATTTTTACATTAGAACATTAATTAACCGAAATATGATATTTCTGAATTTTTTTCTTTTAAATTTCGCATAAATTTATTCTAGAGCAACTTTACAATACATAGTAACTTAGCTATACATTTTTGACAGTATATACATATCACATATTTAGTGATACCTCATGAAATTGTAGGAAAGTTCTTTTTCTCATTGCTGCACAAATACACTTTACATGTACTACATTGTGAATGTGGTCTCGACTGAATTTTATTTTTCGCACACATTTCGCATCGTCCTCTTTTACAACTGAACACTACAAAATGGTTTCCTCGGTTGCCAAGACGTACATCCTTCGGAACAGAAAAGTTATCCTTCCTTCTCTTTGGGAGAGTTATTTCATCTTTACCAGAGTTTCTCTTTTTGAGATTTGGCACTTGCTGTTCATTCATTAGCCCTAGTGCCACAGCACACCTGAATTCCAGCTGTGGCAGTGCCCCATGTAGATAACTGAAAATGACGTAAGCATTGACAAAAGCAATTTCTATTGCTCCCCAGAAGAGTCGGTACCACCATTTCTTCGATCGCTTGTAAAGACCATAAGTTGAATGTAATCTGTCTGCATGATCCACACCACCCATGTTTTTATTGTAATCACATACAATAACTGGACATGGTATAGTCATACTAGTTCCATCTTTCTGTTTTCTTGTCACTACGCTCTGTTCAATGTCATGGAAGTTTGACGCAAAATATACTACTTTATTTTCCTTCCATTGAAATACTGTTAGGTCTAAAGATGACTCTCTGTGATTTGATTTAGACATTTTTCTTTAGGTAAATTCCCTGGCAAACCTTTCCTGTTTGTTCTAATTGTTCCACAGGCAAATGTATTTACCGATTTCTGTGTGAGAAAAAGTGGACAGAACAACTAGTGAGAGGTAACGAATTGTTGCTACAATAAAGTGTTCGCACAACCTGACGGTACTAATAAGTCCGCTTTATATTTTCCACTTTATCTCATTCACTTGTAACGTAATGCTTCAAACTATTATAAAAAAACAAAGAAGGTAAGTACGTACAGTGGAAAACTCAA
The DNA here is from genome assembly GCF_021461385.2 of Schistocerca piceifrons. Lineage (NCBI taxonomy): Eukaryota > Metazoa > Arthropoda > Insecta > Orthoptera > Acrididae > Schistocerca > Schistocerca piceifrons. Next base: position 409,176,931 of record NC_060139.1, read on the forward strand.
CGGAAGTTTCAATAAACTGCGCACAAATTCAGGCAACACCATGGAAACAAGCACATACGATCTTCTGTTTTCACAGCAGCGTGCGAAAAACAATTTGAAGCTCTGACCGCCAGAGAGGTCTATGTATTGCACAATAACATCTATGAAACAGTAGAGCAGAGTTACTGTTACGTATCGACGGGCTCTCAGATCACGAAACTGCACCACGAGAAAATAATTAGAGTCAAAACTTACTGGTACTTTTAAGTACCGTCAGGCAACAAAGGGCTAAACAAATGCCCCGGTAGCCGCTACACAGTGCACAGCTGATGCTGAATCATAACAGTATTAGCACTTTTATCGCGTATCTTAGGTTGGCTCTATGCCTCCGTACGTGTCAAAATCTCTCGTATCTTATTCTTATGATTTCTACATCAGATCTACAGTTAAGGTTGCATAATGGTGTCACAGATCTCATTGAATGCATTTTCCCTAAATTTACCCAATAGTGTTTCGCGAGAAATACGTCGTATTTTCTCGAACGATTTCCCGAACTGTTGCTGTTACGCATTACAATGGAGTGTAACGACCTAATATGATCCTACCACCCGTATAATGCAATTGCTTTCTTGGCAACTCACAAGGAGTAGATAGAATGTTTTGGAAACAACATCTTTCTTGAACAACATTTCATTACGTTTCCTGTCTGCTAGGCATTTGCTGTTGCTTTATGTAGACATTCCCCATAGATCACTCTGGTGCTTACTTCCGTGTATTCTTTGGTACTTGTTTTTTTCAGCAATTGTGTAATAGAATACTACTAGATTTTCTCTCCTTTGTAAGCATAATATGTTAAGACCTGTGGTATAACATCTTCCGTGAGAACGGTGGCAGCTTAGGGCACATTTTCTTAAGGTCTATGGCATAACAAGACGCAAGATGTCCAAGCCACCACATATTTCCTCGGAGAATTAGGCATGAATACTTGCCCAGTACTGTTACCTAAACAACTGGTGTCGTAAACTGTTTGCACAAAGATGTTAATTCAGAATAATAGTAGTACAATGCACTGATAAAATCTGCCATCTACACACAATGCATACTTGTAAAGGTAGTTATTTTAGAAACAAAGTTCATCTTTCCAAAAGTAAAACCTGACTGTAGCTTTCACTGGACGAAATTGGTGACAGAGCACTGAAAATCATATATAGGAAATATACTCCAAAGCTATAACTATAGAGTGAATTTTTCAAAACCTGACTGTAGCTTTCACTGGACGAAATTGGCGACAGAGCACTGGAAATCATATCTAGGAAATATACTCTAAAGCTATAACTATAGAATGAATTTTTCGTGTTTGAGGTTGTGAACAACTGTCCAGATGTTTTAAGTAATGATACTGTAGTGGTATGTAAAAGAAAGAGGAACATATTTTTTCTATATCAGGAACACTGCTCACCCCAATACCATCAAATATAGTGACATTACCAAAGTGGAACTGGCTCCTAGAAATATAGTTATTCCACAGGCATTGCGAAGAATAACCGGTGTCAAATAGACTTATACCAGTGCCTATTACAAACTTCGTGCAAAAAACATACACCCAGCTCCAGGGATGTAACTTAACTGTTCTGTGACAATAGAGGAATATACATGGTTCACACATTGCCATAACTGGGGCAATGGGTATCAGTATGCATACCATTTTAAGAGTGATCTATTCTGTCTCTTCAGCATATTTCCCACAAGTTATTCTAAGTGTTCTGGTAAAAAAACACAGTACTGCTGTGGCACATGGCAATACACACTGTTTTACCTTATATTTTGGACACGGGAGATACAAATGTCTAATACATATTCTTGATATTCAGGATTAGGGATATACAGCCATAATTTTTATGGTAAAGATAGCAGAAAATGGTGTATGATTATATATGTCCAAAGTATGCATCAATTTGTTGTTGAAGTGAGACATAAACATTCTGTATGGAGATGAGTCATTACTAGCTAGTCCTACTCACAAAATGATTACACCATGACCTTAACACTTCCTTCGAAAAAACATACCTGTACTGCACAGTTCTGTATCGTCCGTTTACAAGTGTGCTTTGTGATGATGAGAGTAGCACACTGTAGATGATTTGTAGTCTCTGCTGAGCTAACAGCAACTCGATGATGTACTGGAATGCATTGCATGGGAAAATATTCAATTGTGTTACCACTTGTAACAGGGCAATTATGATTTGTTGCCAATACCCTTTTGCTTTATTAAAGGAATTTGTCAATACACTTAGGAAAAGCAGTACACGTGGTAAGAAATACGAATTTTGCAAAACACGCCGAGGGGGGGGAGGCATTTAATATACATAATACATATACAGGATGAACTTTAACAAAATCGACAACTGCAGGGTCGGATTTCTGAGTGGAAACAAAAGAACAACGTCCTATCAACATGTGTCTGGAAATGCATCGTTCCCACGGTAAATGGCACTGACGAATGAAAGTTCCTCTGAATACATTTCATGTGTTACTTCCGTGTTACAGATTGTGTGATTGACGTAGCGCACCGTAAGCACCAAAATGCTCCGCTATTCATGTCGGGAACTAACCGAGATGGTGTTTCTGTACGGCCAAACAGATGGAAACTGTAGAGAGGCAGCACAGCTATACTAAAACAAGTACACTCACAGACATCAACCAAAAAAACCTTTCAAGCCCTATTTGGGCGTTTGTATGATCGTGGCTCCTTTCAGATAAACAAATTTGTAGGGAGCTCTCAGACTGTGTGTACACCATATCTGGAGCTTGTACTAGGGTTGCCTCAGTGTACTGTAGAAGCTGATTATGCGAATCTGATACGTGCACAGTCCGTCGCCTCCCTGTCCACGTTCGTCTGTCTGGTACGTCCAATCATGACACTAACTCCCCAAAAAGGAATTGAAATGTTGTGTGATGTGGCTGGTGTCTCGAGGGTACCTGTTTTAGCATAGCCGTGCTGCTTCTCGACCATATCTATCTGCTTGGCTGTACACAAGATACATCTCGGCTTACTCCCGACCTGAATACCCGTCCACTTTGCTGATCACAGTATGCTGTGTCAGTCAAACAGCCTGCAACACACAAGAAACGTATGACATGTGGTCAGGGCAACTGTCGTCCGCAGCTCGTGGTCGTGCGGTAGCGTTCTCGCTTCCCAGGCCCGGCTTCCCGGGTTCGATTCCCAGCGGGGTCAGGGATTTTCTCTGCCTCGTGATGACTGGGTGTTGTGTTATGTCCTTAGGTTTGTTAGGTTTAAGTAGTTCTAAGTTCTAGGGGAATGATGACCATAGATGTTAAGTCCCATAGTGCTCAGAGCCATTTTCAGTGGAACTGTCATTCGTCGGTGACATTTACGGTGGCGTATCTGGACTCACGTTTTTCCTCCATTTCCACTCAGGAATCCGTCCCTGCAGTTTGTCGTTTTATTAAAGGTCACCCTTTATAAGAGGTCGAATAAACCATGTAAGTGCAGTACATCTTGTCAGATAGGGTTTCAAAGCAATATAAGAGGGAGGTGACATAACGTTGGGGATTGCAAATGTGGAAAAGGTAGTGGTATGCTCCCTTATGGAGCCACTGGAACACTTTGACGGTGAGTCAGTGATTCACTTGTGGGATCAGAATCATCGAAAGCTTTGGGTATAGACTGGGGTTTCACAGTTTGAGTTGCTCTACAGCCGTAGATGGTAGATTGAAATGCTTTCTGTAAGAAGATAGCGAACTGCAAAGAATGGACAGCTTCTACATGGGCCTGGAAGAAGATAAATGTAATGTACTGCATATATATAGGTGATAAATAATTGGCAGCAGGAAAATACGTGAGTCCGAACAAACTTGAAGTGTAATGAACGCGTTATACTAATAGTAGGAGAACCCTAGGACCTCTGTCACGTTGGATTAACACATTTCGTCGTGGAATCGTTGTGGAGACACTAGGCAGATTGCAGTGGTAGTCGCTACATGAGGGACGTCATGCACCATAGAGAGGTTTACTATTGGAAAACTGAGGACTGTGCTGTGAGAATTACATTCCTTCCTCGCACGCACATGACCACAATGAGTAAATAGAGCTGATACATGTTTTTTTGCAACATAGATCCATTCAACGTGAATGGAGCATGTATTGCATAAGATGGAATGATGTCGATATATTTGTAGTAGACAAATGGCCACATATCGCATATAGGGTCTAAACTACAATTCGGATACATCTTCTGATATATGTTTTGTTTCTAAATCAACAGCCACTACTCTCACATTATGTGTGTCTGCAAGACCTATTTGGTCAATACTTCAGAGAACTATTAATCTATATTTCCCTATTTCTCACCATTAACCAATCTTCTATTGTAGCTGAGGTCTTCATGAGCTTAGTTTGTCATAGAAGTTGTCTGGATAAGAATATTTGGAGGGCTACCACGGCCTAGAGGTGTAAGAGCGTCTGTGATGGTTTGGACATTCTGCATATTGTTATACGATAGGTCTTAAGAGAAAAAGTGCCCTAACTGTCAGAGTTCCCACAAATACTGTTGATGCATGTGCCTTAACCTATTGAGCTTAAATAGGGGAGTAAACCTCGTACTGTTACACTACATTATTGCTGGAAACTGTACCTACTATAAATACCTAACATCCGTTGCTGTCTAAAGAGGAAATATAGAACAAAGCAACAGTTGTTATTTGGCTGAGAGAAATCTTAAGGAAATGTCATTGATCCTCGAAACATATAGGTTACTAAACACTACTATAGATAAAATCACGCTGGATGCCTAACTGAGGCTGATTTGCAATACTGCCATATTATGTGGTTGCCAGGATTAGATTACGTCGTAATGTTACATTCGAATTTGTAACAGAAAAAGCCCAGGAAATTCATAGGTAAGAGATGACGTATTTGTCTCGAAACACTATTCGGTACATTTTGAGAAAATGTAAGCTACAAGGGCTGAAATCTTTTATGCCAACATCATCGTATATTCAACTTAGGGATCATAAGAATAGGATAACAGAGATTGGAACATGTAAAGGATCACATACACAATCATATATTCCTCGATCAGTACGTTGGAATGAGATACGGAAGAAAAGTGATAATGCTGCTGGAAGGCACCCCCACCATGCACTGTAAAGCAGCTTACTGGGTATGTGTTCTGTTGTATATGTAGGACATTCGCAGCTGATGCAATTGTCCATGAGAAGACAGTATCGAATATCACGAATACCTTTGCAGAACTGATGAATTGTGCAAATACTGGTACTTGACCGGAATATAAATAAATCTGTTGCACATAAATAGGCCTAAAAGTTCTTTGCTGTACAGTTACATTACTTAGGAGTACGCATGTGTAGTGACCTAAAGTAGGATGCGTAAAGCAAAAGCAAATGTCAGACACAGAGTCATTTACAAGAATCTTAAGGAAACGTAATCCACCCGCAAAAGACGTTTATGGAACATTACTACTGATAAAATTTCGTTATGTGATTTGTTGTGGCTGACCAGCTAAATTAATTCATTGGGTAGTTAGTGTCGGAAGCTCTATAACACTGCTAGGATCGTATTATGCTGGTATACCCTTTCGGAAAAAAGTATTTCTCACGAAAGGCTGTAGTATGGATCCAAAGAAACTGCCTTCACCTAGGACTTTGATACTATTATGGCACTATCATCATATACCTCACTTAACGATCATAAGAAATAAGATAAGAGGGATTAAGACATTACAGAGGCATGTAACGGATCATTTTTTCCTTGATCCGTTAACGGAAGTGAAACAGAAAAGGAAAACAGGTAAGATTGTTTGGACGTTCCCTTTGTCATGCAATGCACTGTAGCTTGTAGAGTACGTGTTTTGATGTGGATGTAGACATTTCGTAGTCGACACTATAGGAAGGTCGCAATGCCAGTAGGCTACACTGTAGCGAAATGAGCGAAGATGAATGGCGAACTCTCGACGACAGGGACTGCCTGTGATTAAGTGTAACATATTGTGTATAAGCAGGTGAACAAGTCCACTACTGTTGGAATACTCTTTCGGTAGTTAACTAAATGAATAAGAAACTAGCATACCTTGGAGAATCGATCCACATCAAGCTAATATATATTAGGAGAAGACCAATGAAAACGAGACCGATGGAAAGAAATCTAAGTAAACTGCCCAATGTTTCAAAATGAATCGCCATAAAAGGTAACAGATTCATCCCACTGTGAGGGAAGACGGTTGGTGGCTTCTTGGAAAAATGTTTGTGGTAGCGTACAGAACCTTGACTGTACCCAAGTATACACCTCTTCGTCCGAAGGATATCGACGGACACGAATTCTATGCAGGGGTCAAAAAATAAGGTAAGCACATGAGAAGAGATAGGATCTCTATGTACCCGAAACTAACTTGGCAACATTGGGCCCGCTGTGCCAAACGGTATGCACTGTTTTTTGTGGAATATTAGACCGTCGTCTTACGTTGCGTTAATGTGGGTCATATTAAACGGCAATCTGTGGTCGCAATAGTGATGCCCTCAACAATGCAGCAGTGGAGTTTCGGTAACGTCAGTATTGCGGTATGATCCACCATTTCGGAGTTAGGAAACTACTGCGAAAGCAAAGAGAGCTTCATTGCAAGTTTAAACGCAGCCAAAACCTCTCAGACAAACAGAAGCTAAACCATGTCAAAGTTAGCGTAAGGAGGGCTATGCGTGAAGCGTTCAGTGAATTCGAAAGTAAAATTCTGTGTACCGACTTGACAGAAAATCCTAGGAAGTTCTGATCTTACGATAAATCACTAAGTGGCTCGAAACAGCATATCCAGACACTCTGGGATGATGATGGCATTGAAACAGAGGATGACAAGCGTAAAGCTGAAATACTAAACACCTTTTTCCAAAGCTGTTTCACAGAGGAAGACCGCACTGCAGTTCCTTTTCTAAATACTCGCACAAACGCAAAAATGGCTGGCATCGAAATAAGTGTCCAAGGAATAGAAAAGCAACTGAAATCACTCAACAGAGGAAAGTCCATTATACGTGACGGGATACCAATTCGATTCTACACAGAGTACGTGAAAGAACTTGCCCCCCTTCTAACAGCCGTGTACCGTAAGTCTCTCGAGGAACGGAAGGTTCCAAATGATTGGAAAAGAGCACAGGTAGTCCCAGTCTTCTAGAAGGGTCGTCGAGCAGATGCGCAGAACTATAGACCTATATCTCTGATATCGATCTGTTGTAGAATCTTAGAACATGTTGTTTGCTCGCGTATCGTGTCATTTCTGGAAACCCAGAATCTACTCTGTAGGAATCAACATGGATTCCGGAAACAGCTATCGTGTGAAACACAACTCGCTTTATTTGTTCATGAGACCCAGAAAATATTAGATACAGGCTCCCAGGTAGATGCCACTTTCCTTGACTTCCGGAAGGCGTTCGATACAGTTCCGCACTGTCGCCTGATAAACAAAGTAAGAGCCTACGGAATATCAGACCAGCTGTGTGGATAGATTTAAGAGTTTTTAGTAAACAGAACACAGCATGTTGTTCTCAATGGAGAGACGTCTATAGACGTTAAAGTAACCTCTGGCGTGCCACAGGGGAGTGTTATGGGACCATTGCTTTTCACAATATATACATAAATGACCTGGTACATAGTGTCGGAAGTTCCATGCGGCTTTTCGCGGATGATGCTGTAGTATACAGAGAAGTTGCAGCATTAGAAAACTGCAGCGAAATGCAGGAAGAATTGCAGCGGATAGGCACTTGGTGCAGGGAGTGGCAGCTGACCCTTAAAATAGACAAATGTAATGTATTGCGAATACATAGAAAGAAGGTTCCTTTATTGTACGATTATATGATAGCGGAACAAACACTGGTAGCAGTTACTTCTGTAAAATATCTGGGAGTATGCGTGCGAAACGATTTGAAGTGGAATGATCATATAAAATCAGTTGTTGGTAAGGCGGGTGCCAGGTTGCGATTCATTGGGAGAGTCCTTAGAAAATGTAGTCCGTCAACAAAGGAGGTGGCTTACAAAACACTAGTTCGACCTATACTTGAGTATTGCTCATCATTGTGGAATCCGTACCAGGTCGGGTTGATAGAGGAGATAGCGAAGATCCAAAGAAGAGCGGCGCGTTTCGTCACAGGGTTATTTGGTATGCGTGATAGCGTTACGGAGGTGTTTATCACACTCAAGTGGCAGACTCTGCAAGAGAGGTGCTCTGCATTGCGGTGTATCTTGCTGTCCGGGTTTCGAGAGGGTGCGTTTCTGGATGAGGTATCGGATATATTGCTTCCCCTACTTATATCTCCCGAGGAGATCACGAATGTAAAATTAGAGAGATTCCAGCGCTCACGGAGGCTTTCCGGCAGTCGTACTTCCCGCGAAACCTACGCGACTAGAACAGGAAAGGGAAGTAAAGTGCCCTCCGCCACACACCGTTGGGTGGCTTGCGGAGTATAAACGTAGATGTAGATGAAGATGTAGATTTCTGCAGTTGGAGCATTGTTGCCAACGTATGGCAGAGGTGATGCCGGCGTTGTCCTCCAGGTGTCGTGAATGTCTCGTATGACCGGTCCATATCTACCTCTGCCCCTGACCGTAAGTGCTTTCCTCTCATTCTCAGTCTTGGTTACCCTGTCACCGACATCGCTGCATTGGTAAAACATGCAATATCTGCCGTGGAACATCTTCATTTCGCTTCACTTCCCAGTTTACATGCATATGTAGAGGCATTCGCTGTGTTTGCTGTCTACAGGAATGGAGAACTGTACCAACGAGAGGCCCATGAACTTCATAGATCTCTACGACCTGTGGTATGGCTCATACACAATAATATAGTATATAAAGACACACTCAAACGTGACATTGTTGCTGCTACCATGGATTAGATGATTTGCACCAGTGAGTCATAAATGTTAACTGTCATTTTCCATTACAGTCTTCATATACATTACCTTCAAGCGCCCATAACCCTAGACACAGATTTATGACATCAATGTAAGTCGTAGTTTTATACATTCACTGGCTAACCACAATAAAGTACTACTACAAATATCTAATTGTTAGTAATATCTACTATGATCAATTCTTTGAGTCCATCTAGCAAAGATTTGCAGGCTTCTGAACCAATGGGCGCTACAAAGTGCGTTTTAGGACTACTCCGGGTATGCATCAACAGCAGCCAGAAATCGAAAGTTAACAGCCAGTCTGGTTGTAAATAGTATACAGACTTGCAAAAAGGGTACTGGTCACACTATTTCTGAGAAAAATTGCCTCACGCTGTATTCAAAATCGTGTTTCTAAATTCAAGAGTTATAGATTCAAAATAGTTCACTTATTTAAAAAAAGGATGCATTTACAAAGTACTATTTCAGACCAACTTGTCATTTTTTTCAGTATGGGAAGCGAAAGAAGGGCAGCCGCATTGACTTGCGCTAGTTATTATTCGTCCATTTTGCACTAGTACCGTGGAAAGCGCAAAAACTTCATGTCCTGAAATGAATCGCTCGAAAGATAACAACGCAACACAGGCTAAGACTGTTGCTGAATAGGTGATTGCAGTCCAAGTAGCCAGCAGCGTCAGGCCACGTTGCCAATATCTAGTTTCTATGGTTCATGTAAACGTACCTTTAGTCAATTTTACATACGCTTTTATTTTATTTTAGTTGAACTGGTGTTTCCAAAGTCATAGAGAATTTTCGGATTACAGTTGTGTGTTACTGTTCAAAAATGTGTGAGAAATCTTATGGGACTTAACTGCTAAGTTCATCAGTCCCTAAGCTTACACACTACTTAACCTAAATTAGCCTAAGGACAAACACACACACGTATGCCCGAGGGAGGACTCGAACCTCCGCCGGGACCAGGCGCACAGTCCATGACTGCAGCGCTGAGACCGCTCGGCTAATCCCGAGTATTAGTCGACGTATTTACCGATATTCATCCATCAAGAACGTAACCATTTTCTACGTATTATGACGTTGATTTCCGAGAAATTGACTGCAAAACGTCTCACAAACACTGTTCCTTCAACCTCCTGGTGAATCCATCAGAAAGTTGTTATTTTCATGAATGAAATTTTCACTCTGCAGCGGAGTGTGCGCTGATATGAAACTTCCTGGCAGATTAAAACTGTGTGCCCGACCGAGACTCGAACTCGGGACCTTTGCCTTTCGCGGGCAAGTGGTAGAGCACTTGCCCGCGAAAGGCAAAGGTCGCGAGTTCGAGTCTCGGTCGGGCACACAGTTTTAATCTGCCAGGAAGTTGTTATTTTCATGTTCACTGGTAAATGTATTATCCAATTCTTAAGCCTGGCAATTTCCCGTGCCGTATTTTAATCGCGGGGGAAGAGGGAGAGAGGGAGGACCAAGAAGAATATTTACCCGGTACTAGGCACAGAAGCGCCGCCCAGCTCGTATCCCTTCCGGTTTTTCCAGCCACCCCTGCAAGGGTCCGTCGCCTAAGCCAGCGGGAGGAAAATTTTTATCGCGGTGCGTGCTTTACGAGGCGCGGGACTAATTTCTGCGTGGCGTCGCGTAGCGTCGGCGGCAGGTGCTCGCTGAGGGCGCGGCTGCTTATCTGTGAGGGGAGCGCTGAGGGGGATGGCTGGGGTGAAGTGGTGTGGGGGAGGGCGGTCCAACTTGGCACTCCCGGCGGGGCGGGGAGGCTGTTCCCTCCCCTCTCCCCTCCATCTCTGCTCCCGGTCGCAGTTCATTGTGATGGATGAAAGTTGGTGGCCCGCGGGAGTACACTTCCCTATCTCACGGCTGGATGACTGCGAACACGGGAAACGGCTTAAACTGGCCCGCCAGCGCCGCGGGCGCCTTCCCCCAACCACCCGTCCACCTCCCCATCCGGCGCCGTCCGTCTTGGCGTGATGGCAGCGAAGGGGGGTGACGCCAGGCTCGTCATACCGCACAGCTCATGAACACAACTGCAAGTTCTCACCGCACACCTCCACCTGCTCCGGCAGCGTCATTCCACTTCACAGAGCATTACTACGAGGTCGAGTATACGGTGCTACGTGCTGGTTTATGTTATACAGAGACATTTATGGGTTTATGGGTATCTGAAAAAGGTACTTTGAGTACAGAAGGAAACGTAAACCAAGCCAACGGGGTGACATGGCCAATGTGACAGTGGTGTGCTGGCATGAATAGCGGGTGCGCTATGCGTTCTGCGCAGAGTACGACAGGGCATGTTTCGCGGTGTCGCCAGTGTACTCCCTTTTCTTGTCCACTTCTCGAGCCGTTGCCTGCGCTGGTAACAGGAAATACTGGAGTAAGCGCTTTTGTCCCTAGAATATAGATACATTTATGTGCTCAGAAAATTGATGCTGTCGCTTCTTAACATGTTTACCTTGTGCCAAACAACTGAACACACTATTGGCTAACTACTTTCACCACACCTAAATCAACGGGAATATCAATGCTACACGTTCTAAGAGCAGCCTGATGCACACCGTGCGGATAAACGTTATTATCTGAGCTAATGGTAACCTTTCATTTGTGAAAGATTCACTTCATCTATTGCTGTAAGTACTTTGTACTTGGTCGAATTAGCAACGACCCATGAGCCTGTCATATATATATATTAGTAAAATTGAAATTGTACTTCTGTTCTAAGTTACATGGGCACTTTACCCTGTAAAAGTTTTATATTTCCTTTTGTCATATCTCGACAATTTTACACATGTAGACAAAAAAAGCAACTGTCAAGATTTTTATAAGTGGGTGTCACGATAACATGTTACTTGAGTCGTTATGATAAGGATAGAATTTTTGCCCATGTATGGGCAAGGAATTCTTAAGTGTTTTTTATATTGATACGCACTTTCTGTGATTATCTCTTAAGAATTTAAATGTATTTACGTTGGCCGCGAATCTATGTGGCGCTCTTTAAAAGTACATCTACACATTTACGCCACCACCTTTAAACCCTTTGGTAATGACAGTCTTTCACGTCTACATTAAAGCCTCCCGCACTTGTATCTAAAACTGCATGTATTCCTTTATCAAAAAGAGCTTTGTTCTCCAGTATTATTCGTTTAGACTGACTATTCTTAGATATTTGCGTTTCTATAAAAATTTGTGCTGTGAGAACTGCTGCTCCGTCTGTTTATAATAGGTCATCCGATGATGGGCTAAACGCAAAATGCATCGTGACAGTTAATAAATAAATCGAGACATGGCCAGCAATTGTTTTCAACAATAACAAAGCTTTCTTAAAATCCTTCCAATAATTATGCTCGTAATGGTTGCACGTCTCTACGAGAACATTCAGTCTGATATTTCTGGTTATTTGAATGTCACATGATACAATGTTTCTTGCTTAGCTGCACTAGGCCACTACCTACCCTCTTACATGCAAACCACCATACCACAAGGGTCTTTTTGAACAACCTCCTTTTCCATTTTCACGGAGGGTGAGAATATCAGCTGAGGCAGGAGGGCGACAGATCAGTCCCTAGAGAGATTCACGTAACTACTGGTCGGTGTTGTTAGAACTGCGATACCTAAACAGTCACGTTGTTTCCCGTTGGACTACAGTGACCATTCGAAGAAAGCGGTCCAACTTTAAACACGGTCAAACCGTGAAACATATTTTAAAAAGCAGCTTTTAGTGGCTAAAAAACTCAAATCTCATGGGACCAACAAGAAATTTATTTTGCCTTCGTTTGGCATGTATTGAGTGTTTTCGTACGTGTCATTGTTGTCGCTTATGTGAGAGATGGAGGACGGATGTCGGTACAGACGGTCGTGGCAACACATTAGCTCTGAAGACGCTCTGATTCGTCTAAAACCTGTAATAGCTTATCTAGACTGTTTTATTAATCGGAAGAAATAAACGGTAATCCGTTTGTACGAAGCCAGTAACCGATATAGAGAAGCGACTCAAAAGTTGTAAAAACAGTCCTTTCACGATAACACGTACATTGTCAGATTTCTAGGAATGTTTTGCATGGTACTGTGAGAAAATGACTACTGTAGCATAGAGCACTGAGGGATCTAAATCTGAAAAGGAACCTGTCACAGACAAAATACCCTCCGAATTGAGATCTTTGACATACCCTGACCACACTATTAAGCCAAAGAAACTTACATAGGCATGCGTGTTCAAATACAGAGATACGTAAACAGCGCTGCGGTCGGCAACGCCTAAATAAGACAAGTGACTGGCGCAGCTGTTATATCGTTTACTGCTGCTACAATGGTAGGTTATCATGATTTAAGTGAGTCTGAGCATGGGGTTATACTCGGCGCGATGCGGCACAGCGTCTTCGAGGTAGCGATGAAATGGCACTTTTCGCATACGACCACTTCACAAGTGTACCGTGAATATCAGGGATCCGGTAAAACATTAAATCTCCGACATCGCTATGGCAGGAAAAAGGTCCTGCAAGAACGGGACCAACGACGACTGAACAGAATTGTTCAAAGTTTCAGAAGTGCAACCCTTCCGCAGATTTCTGTAGATTTCAATGCTGGTCCATCAACAAGTGTCAGAATGCAAGCCATTCAACGAAACATAATCGACATAGGCTCTCGGAGCCGAAGGACCACTCGTGTACCCTTGACGACTGCACAACACAAAGCTTTACGCCTCCCCTGGGCCCGTCAACACCGACATTGGACTGTAGATGACTGGATACGGCTCCCACGAGCACGCAGAAGTGCCTTATCTGGACGTGGCATGGACTCGACTACCGTCTGAAATAGTGCTGGAGGGAACTGACACCATGAATCCTGCTGGACTTTTCATAAATCCGTAACAGTACAAAGGGTTAGAGATCTCTTCTGATCACAGGGGACTGTTGAAGCTGGTGGATGCTCTGTAATGTTGTGAGGCGTGTGCAGTTGGAGTGATACGTCTAGATACCACTCCGACATCTGACACGTACGTAAGCATCCTGTGTGATCACCTGCCTCAATTGATGTTCATTCTACATTCCGACAGACGTGGACAATTCCAGCAGGACAATGCGACAACCCACGTATCCATAATTGCTACAGAGTGGCTCCAGGAACACACTTCTGAGTTTAAACACTTCCCCTGGCCACCAAACTTTCCAGAGATGAACATTACTGAGCATATGTGGGATGCCTTGCAACCTGCTGTTCAGAAGAGATCTCCACCCACTCGTAATGTTACGGATTTATGAAGAATCCAGCAGGATTCATGGTGTCAGTTCCCTCCAGCACTATTTCAGACAGTAGTCGAGTCCATGCCACGTCGAGATGAGGCACTTCTGCGTGCTCGCGGGAGCCGTACACGATATTATGCAGGCATACCAGTTTCTCTGGCTCATCTGTGTATATAGACATGAAGAACAAAGATGTAGCATATTAATAATGTTTGTTTTACGCGAAAATCTGTGAGAGCTACAGAATCTAAGATCTTACTTATCACCATGCCAAGGTTTATCCTTGCAGTGTTTCACTGTATTTCTGTGTATATAATGGAGTTTTTGTTCTTTTCTCTTGCATTACTGTAAACGATTTTCGGCAGTGGATCTTGTAAATAATTAAGAATCTGTTACGTTGAAATATATGGTATGGTCGTAACATTTTCGCAAGTAATTTTTCTTTGTAATTATGGGATTTACGTACCATATGACATCTAGTGACCAATATCTTACTAGGCAGTGATTAATGAGACCTACGTCAGTGTGCTTTTCACGAAATAGTGTCTCTCTAGTGGTAGTATCTGCTAACACAAGGGATAAATTGGAGGAAGACAGTATGGTAGTTCTCGAAAGACTAAGCAGCTCGTGCATAGAAAACAAACTGATGACTGCAGATCCCAAAACAGTTGATGCGTTCCTGTACGTGACCTTAGTAAGAGCGAGATATCCTACAATCGGAACAAATGACCAACCTGTGTAAATAAAAGTAGTATATAGGTATCCTGTCATAACACCGACGAAGAGGAACACTTTTGTGCACGTGTAGAAGCCGTCTGCCATAGAGACATTAAAATCCTAAATAAAATAGCAACCATTGGCCAAAGAAGTAATTAGCTGCCACAAAATGCAATGAAGAACGTGCCACAACGTAATCTTCCTCGCTTTGTGGACTATGGATCGAACGTTTAGGCTCATAGAGCCAGAAAGATGTGGACAGCACAGACTCCATAGTGAGCAAGTGTCTGCGTGGGACACGAGCGTGTAGAACAACAGCGACTGAGGCACTGCTCTTGATATTAGGCCTGCTACTTCTGGACCTTACAATCAGAAAGAGAGGTGCAAAAAATTGGCTCACGAACCGCCAGTAGGATAAAAGAGGTACTGGGCACAAGAGCCGTACGGAATAAAATAAAGGAATCCGTTGACGGAGAATGGCAAGAAAACAGGGACGGGGCAGAAATAGGGAGGAGAACCTGCCAGATTCTTTCTAACGTAAGACAGAGAACAAGAACCATATCCTTCTTTCCGAACAAAGGGAGATATACTCTACCTGTCGGAAGAAGGTCCGTGTGCCAGCTATTTACGAAAAATACGGCAGCGCACCACAGGCACTTGTGAATGTGGAGCAATGGGAATTCGGATCACGTCGTCCAGGAATGAACTATTATAGATATCGTGTAGAGATTTTTCCTCCCTCAAACAGCATATTAATTCGTTATTACTAACACATTTGTCATTATCTAAAATTTTTATGTTCTATATTCATGCCAATTCATGTGCAACATTCGGTCTGATCTTTTATGTACATAACAGACTAAAAGAAAGTAACTAATAAGTAAATAACTGGTTCACGGACGTGCAAGTGTAAAATTTTCTGCTTTTCGTGTTTGTACAAACTATGGAAATAACAATATTCCTGGTTGCTCTACAACTGTGCACGTCAATTTATTTTTAATTTTACTAGTAATTGTGTTTACGTGTTTTATTAAATATTAATGTCACAATTTGCGCTGTCTGCTTGTTTCTTCACTGACGTGTATTGTATTTCACGTTTAGGGCATTAGTTGATGCATATTACGGAAACTGTTGTTAAAATGAATAAATAATTTCTTACAATTTTACTGTACACAGTAGCGAGACAACAGTTCCTCTAGCTACATCACGGCCGTATATGTAAATTACCTGCTATGAAATCTTTGATGTACGTGTTTAGTATTTATTGATAGTACAGTCTACTCTGTCAAAGATATGTGTTTTGCAGTGTCAGCTATCTTCTTGTGTGTATTACAAACACTGTTTTTTGATTAACGTTTGATAAAATTTGTACATAAATAAGTATATTTACAGCTGTCGATTAAAAACCGGCCTCTGTTGTGAATAAATGAATAACTTTTTTTCAGATGTAATTTTCTTTTGGCTTATTTCCTTACTACTCACATAGATCCCTGCAAGTTCTGAAATCTTAAACATACCTCTAAGTTGCTTCTCCCAGTGGGCCACTATACATTGTCTAGAGGTAGCATATTTGAGTAATAATCAAGGCGTCCCTTGTCCAGGGCTCGAACCCCACCACCATCTTGCATTTTGAATGAAAATCATCAGCTTGGACGGCCGAAGACATCCAGTACAAGAAGTCACCATCACTCTTCCAACAGCGTTGTCAAAAAGGTTGATGAGCGGACAGAGTTTCAGCGCACTCTCTTGCCCTTAAAGTTGGAAACTGCCTCTAAAGCCGGAAGAATCAGTAGTGATCAACAGCATGAGGATGCAGAAGGCAATGAAAACCACTGCGTTAAAGACACATAATGTGTATCCACAGGAAACGCATCCTTTGATTGATAACGTGCACTATTATGTGTCCATTGGCAAAATATTTCGGACTAGTCCCCCATTCGGATATCAGGGAGGGCACTGCCAAGAAGGAGATGATCATGAGAAAAAGACTGAACGACCAACGAAAGGATAACGTTCTACAAGTCTGGGTATAGAATGTCAGAAGTTTGAACATGATGGGGAAGCTAGAAAATCTGAGAAGCTCAGTCTCAGATATAATAGTGGGGGTCGGTTAATGGAAAGAAGGAAACACTTTCTGGTCACATGAGTATGGGATAATATCAATAGCCGCAAGAAATGGTATAATGGAAGTAGGATTCATTATGGACAGTAAGGTAGGGCAGAGAGTACTGTGAACGGGGTTCTTCTTATCAGGATCGACAGCAAATGAACAACAACAATCATAGTTCAGATACACATGATGATGTCGCAAACTAAAGATGAAGAGGATGTTGACAGGGTATGTCAGTATGTAAAGAGGGAAGAAAATCTAATAGCCATGGACGACTGGAATGCGATTGTAAGGGGAGGAGTAGGAGAAATGGTTACTGGAGAATATTGGCTTGGGACTAGGAATGAGAGAGGACGAAGAATGAGTTCTGCAACAAATATCAGCTATAAATAACGAATATTCTGTTCACGAATCACAAGAGGAGGAGATATACTTGGAAAATACCAGAAGATACTGAAGATTTCAGATAGATTACATCATGGTCAGGCAGAGATTCCGAAATCAGGTACTGGACTGTAAGGTAGATGCACAATCATATTACATTTTAGTGGTGATGAAGAGTAGGCTGAAGTTTAAGAGACTAGTCAGGAAGAATCAATACATAAAGAGGTGCGATACGACAGAACTTAGGTATGAAGAGATACGCTTGAAGCTTTCTGAGGCTATACATAAAGGGATAACGAATAGCTCAGTAGGCATTTCCGCTGAAGAGGAATGAACATCTTTAAAAAGGGCAATCACGGTAGTTGGAAAGAACAACATAGGTACGATGAAGGTAATTGCAAAGAAAAAGAAATCCGTCACTGGATCTATGAAAGAAAAAAGTACAACACTGTTCTGGGAAATTCACGAATAAGCCAATACAAATCGCTAAGAAATGAAATAAATGGGAAGTCAAGGGAAACTGAGACGAAGCAGTTGCCAGAAAAATGTGAAGAAATCGAAAAACAAATTATAGTCGGAACGACTGTATAAGCGTATACAAAAGTACACAAAAATCTTCCGTAAAAGCAGAAGTAAGGGTAGTAACATTAAGATTGCAGTAGGAATACCACTGCTAAATGCAAATAAGAGCGCGCATAGGTGGAAAGAGTACTTTGAAGACCTTCATGAGGAGGAAGACTTGTCTCATGTGATTGAAGAAGAAAAAGGAGGCAGTAGGGAAGAGACAGGCGATCCAGTAACAGAATCACGACTTAAAAGAGCTTTGGAAGACTTAATATCAAGTAATTCAGAAGGGGCAGATAACATACCATCAGAATTTCTAAAATCGTTTGGAAAATTTTCAAGCAAACGATTATTCACGTTTGGTATGTACAATGTGTGAGTCTGACGATATACCATCCGACTTGCGGAAAAAATCATCCATACACTTTAGAAGACTTAAAGAGCCGACAAATGCGAGCATTATCGCGCAATCATCTTAACAGCTCATGCATCCACGTTGCTTACAATAATATACAGAAGAATGGAAAAGAAAAATGAGAATCTGTTAAATGCAATCAGCTTGGCTTTAGGTAAGTTAAGGGCTCCAGAGAGGCTCTCCTGACGTTGCGATTCATAATGGAAGCAAGACTAAAGAAAAATCAAGACACGTTCACAGTATTTGTCGTCCTGGAAAAAGCAAATCGACAATGTAAAATGGTGCAAGATACCAAAATTCTGAGGAAAATAAGGAAAAGCTACAGGGAGAAGCGTGTAATGTACAACATGTACAAGAGCCAAGAGGGCATAATAAGAGTAGTAGCCCAAGAACGAAATGCTCGGATTAAGAAGAGTGTAAGACGGGAACGTAGCTCAAAATGGTTCAAATGGCTCTGAGCACTATGGGACTTAACATCTATGGTCATCAGTCGGAGCGTAGCCTTTGACCTCTACTGTTCAATCTATACGTCTAAGAAGCGAAAATGGAAATAAAATAGCGGGTCAAGAATGGAATTAAAATTCAAGGTGAAAGGATGTTGATGATAAGATTCGCTGATAACAGTGCTATGCTAAGTGAAAGTGAAGAACTATTATAGGATTCCCCGAAAGGTAATGAAAGTATCATTGATAAGATTGTTCTAAATTAATTATTCAGCAAACCTGCATCTGACTGCGTCTATGAACTTGTTTCTTGCACTCCTCCATTTTGCCAGAAATGCAACATGTATTTGTCTCAGCAATAAAATTTAAGAGAATAATGCCGTTTGTGCAATGGCATTAAGATTGTATTGGAAAATTAACTTTTGGCCCTGATGTTTACTTGGTTCTTTCATTGGTGGGTAACTGTACTTTACTACTCATTTTCATATTCAATTTAAGCAAAGGATTTGGATTAGGATTCAGGCTGTTAGATTTTAACACATTGTTGATCTCAATATATATATATTGTTATAATTTTAAGTCATACACAAAACCTACCATAGCACAAAACACTTTTACAAATAATTTTACCAAACGCTTACTGTGTCAAAATTCAAAATGGTTCAAATGGCTCTGAGCACTATGGGAGTTAACATCTATGGTCATCAGTCCCCTAGAACTTAGAACTACTTAAACCTAACTAACCTAAGGACAGCACAGAACACCCAGTCATCACGAGGCAGAGAAAATCCCTGACCCCGCCGGGAATCGAACCCGGGAACCCGGGCGCGGGAAGGGAGAACGCTACCGCACGACCACGAGCTGTGGACTATTCTGTCAAACCTTGGACATACAAATCATAACTCTGAATATTATCTAACAAAACCAATTTGAAATCATTATATATCTTCTCCCATTTGCGTGCTAAGGTTTGGTCTGGGGCAGCGATCGCGACGTACCTTACAGCTGTCACCACACGTCTGCATCCTCCGGGCACCTAGCTGCGACTCCTCGGTTTTTTTACTGCACGCGCCCGGATCTCTTAACCATCAAAGAACCTCCTACTCAAAGATATTATACTCGTTCCACCTTGTGGTTGGCAACTACCGACTGTAATCTGGAGCTACCATGATCAGACCTTAGCGCATTAGCACATACCTTTCAGTACTGAGTACAGAATATTCTCTTTGCTCATGAATGATATTCTCCTAGGCACACTATTCGCCAGGTGTGATGAAAACGCGCGCGCGCGAACACACACACACACACACACACACACACACACACAGATATATATTTGTCTAAGACGACAGGTTTTGCATTGATTCGTTATATGTGTCGTTTATATCCGTAATTTTGATTCTTTTTCTTAATACAGACTTTCAGCCATAAGATTAATATATTGTTTCGGCCTATTAGTGGCAGATTTTCTTACATTAAGAAACGCATGGTCAGGATGAATGTAGTAAATTGCACAATCACATGTTACGAGCATGGAATTGCATCCCTTTTCTTTCAGCTTTCTATCGGAGTGTGCAGCAGACTACGAGTAAGAATACAGGTGGAAAATTAGTCTTCATATAGCTGTTAAGAGTTTTCACATTTGGTTATGACAACAGAATACGGAAGATAGTTTGAGCTGATTTTAAGCAGTCATAAATCTTAACCAGTGTCATTTTTGGTTAAAGACTAGCTGATTCGGTTGCCAGTAATAATTTTATGTTTTATAAGCTTTGAGAAGCCCTTACTGATTAATCTGCTGCTATGTAGTTTTGTTTTCCATGGCGTTTAAAAAAATCAATATTAGTTAGATCTGCTCCATACATCACTCAGATTTGCTTGTGTATTTAATATTAGGATGATGTGCCTGTATACTGTCCAGTCACGTTAATGTGACCACTTGTCAAAAGCCTGAATATGCTCCTTTTGCAGTGCTGACCATGGCGCGACGTTCGGGAAGATAGTCAATTAGGTTCTGAAAGGTACCGACAGGAATGGGAAGCCAAGCCGACTCCTGTGTCGTGGCCGTCCGCGCTAGGTATCTAGGAAGAGAAGCCGTGGCGCCTACAGCCATATCGAAGTGGTTTCATAGATTCCCGATTGCGTTTAAACTCGAAGCGTTTGGTGGCCAGCAGAGCTGAGAACGAGCTGTGTGACAAATCATTGTCCTGCTGGTAGATGCCACCATACCGAGGACAAGCAAACTGAGCGCAGAGGTGTGCATGGTCCCCAAGGACAGATGCATACTTGTGTGGGTCCACTGTGCCTTCGAGAATAACTAGATCACCCAGGAAATACTACGAAAATATTGCCCCGGGTCGTAATGGTCCCTCCTCCGGACATCGTTGCAGAGCGTTTGGTTTCAGACGTTTCACATAGTACACGCCAACTATCATCTGTAAGATGCAGAATAAAACTTCGTACATCTGAAAATGATACCTGCAATCATTCAGTGAAATTCCAGTTGCGGTAGTAGCGTTTAAATCCTAGCCTTAGTCGCCGATGAACAGTAGTCAGCATGGTGCATAAAGCAGGACCTACTGCGAAAGCTCGTACACAGCGAAATTCGCTGAACTGTCGCTGAGGAGACACTGTTGGTTGCCCGTTTTTTCAATTGGACAGTCAGCGCCTCAAAGGTTGCACGTCTGTTCGCCCGTCCACATCTCTGCAGCTGTCCTTCGTCACTGTCCTGTATGGCTCTAGGTGGAGCACAGCTGTCTCAGGCCGCTTTTGGATAGCGCTATTTTGCCATTCACGGTATACTTTAACGACGGTGGCACGTGAACTGTTTAAAAACTTATCCGTTTCGAAAATGCCTCCAAACTTGGCACGAAAGCCAATGATCTTGCACTTTTGGACGTCAGATAAACCCCTGCGTTAGCCCATTACGACAACGACTGCACTGGTTTTCGCGTCCAACCGACAGACTTCATTACCCTTCACTGCTAGTGCTGCCACCTGTCGTCTGTGAGTGGTTATCGCACGTTGACATCGAACGTAGGCGGTGGTCTCATTACTGTTAAAATGGTTCACATGACTCTAAGCACTATGGGCCTCAGCAACTGACGTCATCAGTCCCCTAGACTCAGAACTACCTAAACCTTACTAACCTAAGGGCATCTCACACATCCATGCCCGAGGCAGGATTCGAACCTGCGACCGTAGCAGCAGCGCAGTTCCGGACTAAAGCGCCTAGAACCTCTCGGCTCACATTATTATTACTGGACCGAGTACGTCCCATACTAGATGAGTAACCCGCATTTCCTGGATAGGTAATTATTCAAATCTTCTATTATTCCATCTACTCCTTCCCCTCTAACTTCCCATCTCCTCCACCAGCCCGTCTCTGTCAGTCTTCTCCACACCTTTTGTCTATCCACTTCGTGTCCATCTACTCCTGCCCCTTTCTCTGTCAATCTACTTTTCCCCGTCTCTCTGTCGATTTGCTCCTCCTCCATCTGCCCACCTGCTCCTTTCGCTTCTGTCGATCTCTTCCTCCACCCATCCAATTTCATTTCTTCCTCTCCATGTCCATCTTCTACTTCCCACCTCTTTTCCCATCTCTCTCTGTCCACCTCCTCTTCCCCAGCTCTTCATTCACCTCCTGTCGCCCCCAATCCTCTTCATCTACTCTGCTATCCTGTCTTTCTCCATCTCTTACTCTTCGTTTGCTCTTTCCATCTTCTCCTCTCCTCTTCCCCCTCTGTCATTTCATTTCACCTCTTTCCCTGTCTCTCTCTTCTTCCACCTGTATCTCTCCTGCTCTCCCTCTTTCTCTGTCAATCTCCTTAATCTCCCTCCTAGCTTTCTCTCTCTCTCTCTCTCTCTCTGCTGTCACCTCGCTCCCTCCCCTTCCTCCTCCCCCAAAAAATTGGAGACTCGTGATTCTTACCCCCCCTCCCCCCATAGCATTCCTTTCCAGTTTTAAGTTAATGTGTGTAACAAATTTGGTTGAAATCACTACAGGGGTTTAGAATGAGAATTTTACTTTGCTCACGTACGCACATGTCAAATATGTTTCACATTTCGGATGTATTTGTACACAATTTCACCTATATCTTTAGTGAATGTTGTCTTGCAGTTTCGTTTACAATCTCAAATTTTTATGACGCTATATCTCCAGGGCTAAGTGCTGTACAATAATATAATATTGCGGGTACATTTCGTGGTATATGTAAACACAGCCTGCAAATGTATCGCGAACACAGCTAATAGTAAAGAAGTAATAAATTAAAACATACTTCATGAAGAAGTTTTACTGCATGAATTGCGAAAATGTACTGAACGATGAAAATTTTTTTTCATTTTTTGTGGGGGTGGTCAGCGAGAAGAGGTTTCGTAAAGGTTTGAAATCATAGGCAGAGTTTATTAAAAGTTTCTAAGTGCTCTCATTTTCAAATACAGGGTGAGTAAGATACTGTAATCTCGTATCGTCGGCTATACTGATTTTTACCCACACCCACACGCCTTTGATAGGTAGTTAGTACAAAGTGCAAAGCTACAATGGGTGGTACGTGTACCAAATTTGGTTGAAATTGGTCTAGTGGTGTGGGACAGGAAATATAACATAGATACGTACGTACGTACGAGGGTCACTTCAAAAGGAATGTACACTATTTTTGTAAAAACACAGTTTTAATTCTGCATATGTGAAAGTTTTACAGTGTGTAGGTACATCCTTTCCGCTTGTTTTCAAACCTAGTTCAACCTGTTCCCGTGAGTGCTGCCGTCACAGCATGTCTTCAAGATGGCTGCTATACTTGACGTTCGTCAGAAGCAACGTGCTGTCATAGAATTCCTGTGCTGTGAAAACGAGACAGTGGTAAACATCCACAAGAGGTAGAAAAAGGTGTATGGAGATGCCGCTGTCGACCGCGGTACAGTTAGTCGGTGGGCAAGCAGGTTACGTGATGAAATCGGGCACAGAAATATTGAGGATTGTCCTCGCAGCGGCAGGCCTCGTACTGCACACACGCCAGACAATGTGCAGAGAGTTAACGAACTGGTGACTGCTGACAGACGCATCACAGTGAACGAATTGTCACGCTACGGTGGGATAGTGGAAGGAAGTGTTTGCAGAATACTGAAAGTGTTGGCGTTAAAAAAGGTTTGTGCCAGGTGGGTTCCCAGGATGTTGACAGTGGCTCACAAAGAAACAAGAAAAACGGTACGCAGCGAACTTTTGGAACACTACGAGAATGGTGGAGAAGAATTTCTTGGAAGAATTGTGACAGGTGATGAAATATGTCTCGATCATTTTTCACCAGAGACGAAGAGGCAATTAATGGGGTGGCATCATGAAAATTCATCCAAGAAAAAAAAGTCAAAACCACACCTTCTGCTGGAAAAGTTATGGCTACGATGTTTTTCGATTCCGAAGGACTCTTGGTTGTGAACATCATGCCAAGTGAAACCACCATAAATTCTGGTGCATATGTGACGACCCTGAAGAAACTTCAAGCTCGACTGAGTCTTGTTCGACAACATCAGCAAAAGCAGGATGTTTTGCTGTTGCACGACAATGCACGGCCACATGTCAGTCAAAAAACCATGGAAACGATCACAGAACTCGGAAGGACAACACTGAAACACCCGCCTTACAGTCCTGAACAGGCTCCATGTGACTATCATTTCTTTGGGAAACTCAAAGACTCTCTTCGTGGAACAAGGTTGGAAGATGATGACTCTCTTGTGTACGCTGCCAAACAGTGGCTCCAACAGGTTGGTCCAGAATTTTACCGTGCGGGTATACAGGCGCTGGTTCCAAGTTGGCTTAAGGCAGTTGAGAGGGATGGAAATTATGTGGATAAATGAAAATATTGTTCCTAAAGGATGTATCTACACATTGTAACACTTTCAAACATGTAGAATAAAAGATGGAAAAAAAAGTTGTGCATTTCTTTTGTAGGTGACCCTCGTATATACATGCATACATACATATGTACACACACACACACACACACACACACACACACACACACACACACATACATTTCTATAATATGTATAGATATGTACATATAGATATACATATAGATGTATACATAATATAATATGTATAGATTAATCAGATCAACTTCTAACTAACAACTATCGGCATAAAATAGGACATTTCTGTTAATCTTGTTAACTTTCGCAGCTACCGATACACACCTCTCAACGAGAGGAGGAAATGGGTATTCTCAGCTAGAATCAGCAGTGGTATATCAGTAAACAGAGTTTATGTGACAGAAACGCAAGACACAGGGAGATGACGAAATCGGGCACAGAAATATTGAGGATTGTCCTCGCAGCGGCAGGCCTCATACTGTGCACACGCCAGACAATGTGCAATTTGCATACCACAAAAACTGAATACGAATATCTAGAAGTTATGTACTAGACAATTATACTAGCTGTTTTACAAAGTCTGAATGTTTGTGCGATAGCTGGTTCATGGATTTAAGACTGATTTTATTTTAGTTTTTGCAATGCAAAAGATAGAATAAGGGAAATTGTAAGTTGCATGAGGTGGACGTATTACGAATATGGAACTGTGGGAGTGAGTTGGGGGGAGGGGGGTAGACTTGCCGGTATTTCACGCTTTGACCTACAAAGGGAGTAAAAAATTTGATTAATATGAAGAAATGAACTATTTTCTTTAATACACAGAAGTCAACTTTAATTATTTGTGTGTGAAATGCCAAGGTGATGCTGTTAAACAACACAGTTCCTTAAGGTTCATTTACAAACAGCAGACATTTCCATTCAGATACCAGTTCCTCTTTTCTGTGTGCTGTGATTTATCTCGTCACTATTCACTTTATCCATTGTCTGCGTGCGTTAGCTAGATGATTACTTAGTCAGGAGTATTTCACTTGCTGTGTTGCTAGTTGCTGGATGAATCTCTATGTGGCCTAGTCACTTCCTTGTCAGTTTTCTCCTTATGTTCCTTCAGAGAAATTAGTGTTGATTTGTTACGACTGTGATAAAAGTGGGTAAGTACTACGTAGCGAAAAGCAGCAGTGAAGACACTCGTTAAAATTCAGGTGACTATTTAACTTTATTTATTGGTATGCTAAACAGGGAAAAATACTGATCATTGATGGATTCCGTTAACGTTGTTGTAGAAAGGTGACAAATATCACTCTGGTTACTGATGAAGATACTGTATGAAACCGCGTGTAGATATTGACTGAATCTCTGGCACGGTGTAAAGCTACCTGAGTACTGTCGTGTCCCTTCGGTACCTAATTGGTCACGTTCGGATGACAATAGCGTTGTCAATTGTTTTATAAATCAACGTATTTACGGCACCATTAAAGTATCCGATCAACTTTTGTTTACCTGCAGATCTTTTCTCCTCGTTCCATCAGAATGAAAATTTGGGTTTTACGTTATATATGATTAACACACGATATTAGTTGGTCACATTTTCTCGCTATAATGGGTAAATAGCGTGATTCCGGCTACACAGCCTAAATGTCGACCCCATAGCTGGAAGAAAGGAAATGGTAACGGGGCAGAGTACCAGAAATAACACCACTAATAAATCGTAGCATCGTTCACCCCTAAATGAAACGTCTTGCCTGATTATTCCACCTACGTTTCTGACACTGTACGGCAACTCTCACCCTGTGCCTTCGTTAGGCATAACGGGTACCACACACGCCACCCTCAGCCACAGTACGATGGGGTTGCTTGTAAAATGCATTCAACATCTGTGCTCTTTTTTGGCGAGCGGAAATCACTTTGCAGAATTAGTTTAGAGGGCAGATAATAACCCAAATAAATAAAAAAAATGTGACGACGATGATACGTAATCTCTGAATAAACTTTTTAAACATATGTACTACATCATTCGTCAACGCAATACATTACTTGGGAAACCAAAATTATAAGTAGTTCGAACAGAGAATATTAGATTTCTTGCTTGCTGATCATGAAATGAGCGTTACAGTAGGGATAACAAGCATCTTGTATTGGCGATGATCCCAAACAGAAAGTGGGTTCCTTCACATTCCTTCGAGTTTTTATTCTCAACAGACTGCAGCGTACTGGTGAGGTAGGGGAAACAAAATAGGGGTCACGCACAACATTTTGTGGTACTTGTCGAGGAGTGGCCAGTGGTCATTACTCTGCGCCCCTGGCACGCGCATGTGGGGACGCGCGAGGGTTCTCGACTGCGGCGAGACTCGCGTAGCCTAACGAACCACCGCCGTTGCCCTGCTCTTTCGTTTTCTGCAGAAAAGGCTCCTACTCCCCCATTCCATTCTGAGGCAGGAATCTGCTTTGAGCGATTTTCCGATTGGTGTGTCACAGGAGGCAGGGAAACAGGCGCGCTAGCTTTCTGGCGTTGCAGGAATAGACGCGCGCCGCAGTGAAGTGAAGCCCCGCAGCCGCGCGGTCGCTCGGCGCTGGCTGGCTGGCTGGCTGGCCCGGCATCCCACAGCCCGGCTTTGTGGAACCTCACGCGGAAAGCGGCGCCGCGCTCCAGGGACAGCCTAATGGCGTGCTGTGCGCGTGTGCAGCTACGCGCGGCCTCATTCTGTGCGATCAGTGTATCGTACGTATGGGCTCTGTAGTCCACCAGCCGTCGGACAAGGGCGAACACAAACGTAATTTCGCAATGCACACACGGCTCTATAATGCACATTACTGGGAACTTCATGTGCTTCCTTGCCATTTACCCACGCCGTTATTATAACGATCAAATGGAAACCACCAGTATCGTTTAACTTGTAATGCGGATTTCCTTTTGGTGTTTCGTCTTTACTGAGTAATGAGGTAAGGTATTGTTTCTTGTTTTGAAAGGCGTATGAGACAGGCGAAATACCTTCAGAGAACAAAATAAATGCGTAAAACAATTACACACTGGTGTGAATATTACAGGACCAACAGATTAATCGGCTCGAATTTCTATATGTTCCAAAACGCTGTGCATAAAAACATGATATTTCCAGGTTTTATACTCAGGGTCCTATAGGTAGTGTCAAGTATTTTGGAGAACCTTGCGACCATATGTATACCCAACAGAAGGATGGTCTTACTGCAACCATCCCACAGTGCAGGGTCGATTTTTGAATATTACACACTTCCTCCAGCTTAGGCTAATAGTGCAAATCGATGATTCTTCTTTAGCATTTTATGTGGTTTATGGTGCGCCGTAACGAGTTTATGGAGGAACTATTCCCTGAGAAAACTAGGAAAAACCATTTTTCGCAATTGTTTCGGCGTCAGCAGCAGATATCTAAATAACTAACCGCAGCAAATTGCTCAAATTTTAACGGTATATTTTCTAGTCATTTATCAACAAGTTCCATCTTTCCATACTCAAAATCTTTATCTGTTAGGTGAGAAACACACCGAAAACTTTGTTTTTGGATACCAAAACAGAGCCACTGACTCCAAAACATGTACGTACAGGAAATGGCTGAAATTGTTGCGACAGACTCCCACGATCTCGGTCTCGGACAACCTTGAAAATTTTATCGATATCTTTATCTGTTTCCGATATACAAGGGTTCAAAGCTACCCTACCTATACACCTAAAATACGCTAATAGGGTCCAAAGTGAGGCGAAAACTAATTTATAAAGTGATGAGCACGGAGTAGTGTGATGTAAAGTATCAGAGTTACCATGTTGTAGTACTGAAGCACATGCAAAACTTCTGTGCACGTAAGGTACGATCTCGGGTGAGAAATCAGTTTCTCGTTATTTCAGTTTCTAAGAAGTAAACTATCAGAAAATAAAGTTCATTTCACATAAGTGACATGACTTGCTGTTGCAGGGAAAGAATGGAAACAGCGGAAAAATGTTCATTGGAATACAAAACAGGCGAATATGCTCCTGTTTAAAAGACTCTGAAAAGTGGGGTACTAGCGGCATCATTCTATTTTCTTCAGCAACTTTAAAAATTTCTCCAAGAATTTTGGCTTGCGAACAGCGCTTTTTATGCTCAGAGAGAAGAAGACAATAATAATGTGAGAGAGACGGAAAAGTAATTAATACTTGAACATAGTAGCCAATGGTTGTGGTGGAATACGAGGGAGGTAGATAATACCTGTGGCAGTGAGAGGGACACAATGTCAGTGGAACATACTCAACATTGACAAAACACAGCTACGAAAAGATTGAAGGCAATAGTATTAGTGGGAGAGGAGTACAGAAAAGGAGAAAGTGGAAATGGATGAGAGGCAGTGATAATGAGAGACAGAGTCAATGACAATGTCAACGAGGGAGAGAAGAGAGAGAGAGAGAGAGAGAGAGAGAAAGAGGGAGAGAGAGTAAGAAGAAGCAGCAACAGTGGAAACGAATGAATGAGATAGTAACAGTTAGAGAGAGCAAGGTGGAGAATGTAAAGTGAGAGCAGACAGTAGTAGTAAGCCAGATGGAAGAAGACAGTGGCTGTGAGACAGAAGAGAGTGATAATGTCCAATGAGTTCGGATGAAAGAATGAGTTAATGAGAATGAACAAGGGGAAGTGGATAAGTATGAAACGCTTACAGCGATTGAATACTGAGTGTGAGTTTCTGTTAGGAAGAGGTGCGTTACATGTTGAAAATAGCACGAATAGTTTGGTATCCCAAAATTTTAAAGACAATTTTTAAACATCCTGAGGAAGGTAGAAAGAGGTAGCTGGTAGCCCAGCTTTCAAATGGTTCAGATGGCTCTAACCACTATGGGACTTAACATCTGAGGTCATCAGTCCCCTAGACTGAGAACTACTTAAATCTAACGAACCTAAAGGACATCACACACATCCATGCCGAGGCAGGATTCGAACTGTGACCGTAGCAGCAGCGCGGTTCCCGACTGAAGCGCCTAGAACCGCTAGGCCACAGTGGCCGGCTAGCCCAGATTTCAGAGTTTTAAAACAGGAGAATTTTCTCCTTTTTTGTGCTCTGATAGATGCATTTTTCCGTAGTAAGTCATGATTGAACATTAGTGGCACAAGTTGTTTACAGAAGAATGATAGGAGTGCTGGAATCTGACTTTGGGGAAGCAGGACTCTGAAGAAAGTAGGAACACACGATATGACATTAATCCTATTTTTTATATCAGAAGAAAGGTTCAAGAAAGGAAAACATGGTCTTGTAACATTAGTTGATTTAAAGAAAACATTAGATATTTCGCCCGGAATACGCTTTTGAAATGCTGAAAACCAGACTGAATTTGCAAGAGTTGAAGGCTATAGAAGCTGTCAGACAAAGTTGCAGTCCAACTCAGATGTTGTTCAATTTGTACGTTGAACAATTTGTGAAAAAAAAAGAATTAACAAGAAAGAAAAACAGGGAGAAATCTGGAATAGGAAATATAGTTCACGGAGAAGAAATGGAAATTTGGAACTTAGCGTAAGATATGTGCAGCTTGTCATATACAGCAAGAAGGCTTGAAGGAGCCATTGAACGGCATAAATAGTGTCTTAAAAAGATTTAATAAGATGAAAACCAAGAAAAGGGAATCCAGGTAACGGAATGTAGTCAAATTAAATCTTGCAAGGCTACACTAGGATATAAAGATATTGTAAGTGGTAGAGTTTTGTTATTGGGGCGGAAAATAGGTGGCAATCAACGAAGTAAAAAGGATATAAAAAGCAATTTGGCCACACAGAAAAGTAATCTATGAAAAAGAGGTGTTTATTAGCACTGAATATACATTTAAACGTTTGAAAGTCCTTTCTGAAGGAAAGCTGTCGCTGTGTAAGTAATTATTTGTGATTGGACGGGAAATTGTGGCCAGAGAGAGTTTCTAGTCCAGTAGCTTCGCGTAGTGTGTTCCTATCAAAGTACAACAGCTTTAAACTGTCTTGTCTTACTAATCATGCGGAAACAACGGAATAAAGTACTTAATGTTAATGGAGGAATACCGTACGAACACATTTGTTTCAGCTGGTGAACATCCGAAAGCTCAATCCTATTTGGCTTTTATTTATGTAATGTGACGATCGAAGCTGTAACAACATATAACTATCTGTATATCCAAGTACATACTCTGGAAACCATTGTTATGTGCTTGGAAAAGAGTGCTTTTCATTATACCATGTTAGGGTTTCTGACACTCGCATGCGCGACGCAGCAAAGAATGACTGTTTAACCGTCTCTGCGCGTGCTGTAATTTGTCTAACATATTATTCGCGGTCTTTACAACGATAATACAAAGAGACTGTAGAATATACCCAGACTCTACCTATGTTTGTACCCCTGTAAATTCTTTAAAAGCTTTTGACGCTGTTGATTAGAATACACTCTTCTAAATTCTTAAGGTAGCAGGGAAAAAGGTGCAGTAACAAGAACAGCTTTTCTGCAAAGATAAATAATTTGTTAATAATGAATACAAATTTTGTTCTTTTCTGAAGGCATTCATCAGGAGCTTAGCGTTGTACGAAAGCGAAACGTCGAAGATAAAGAGCATAGATACAAAGAGAATAGAAGCGTTTCAAATAGGGCAGAAGAAAATCCTATAGCACAACTAGACTAAACGACGAAACCGTTTGATACTTGAGGGAAGTGTAGTGGTTAAACATTGTATAGGGAACGAAGGTTTTAATGGATGTAAATTGTAATCAGAACGAACATTTCACTCTGCAGCGAAGTATGTACCGATATAAAACTTGGTAGTAGATTAAAACTGTGTGTCGGACCGAGACTCGAACTCGGGACTCCTACCTTTCACGTGCAAGTGCTCCACCAGCTGACCTACCTGAGCACGACTTACGAAAAGTCCTCAGAGTTGTACTTCCGCCAAATCCTCATCTCCTATCTTCCCAATTTCACAGGCGTCCTTCTGCGTAAATTGCAGGGCTATCATTCCTGCGCATACTCCACTGCAGAGTGAATATTTCCTTCTGGAAACATTTTCCAGGCTGTGGCTAAGCCATGCTCCTGCAGTATCAATTCTTCCAGGAATGACAACCCTGCAGACTGCCCAGGAGAACTGTGAAGTCTGGAAGGAGGAGATGAGGTTATGTGTGTTCGGGTAGCTCAGTTGCGAGAGCACTTGATCCCCATAAGAAAAAGGTCCCGTGTTCAATTTTCAAGACAGACACGCAGCTTTAATCTATCAGGAACTTTCATAGGTCGCAATAGCTACGCAGGTAAGAATAGGCTAGCACATCATAGATTATCTGCTTTTCTGAGCTTCGTTTTTGTACTTTTTTTACAATGCAGGAACAATAGGCCTATATTTAACGGATGAAATCATGACCGATGAGAAGGAGTATGTTTTCTATTTTAATGTGAAGACAAAACGGCAGTCAATAGTACGGAATCATATCGCCTCCTCCAACAATTCAAAATAAGAGCGTCCAACGCTCTCAGTTAGAAAACTTATGACTACTGCCTTTTGGGCGTTAAGGAAGTCTTGTTTATGGAGTTTAGCCTACGAGGAAGTATAGTCAGCTCTGAAACCCTCAGTGGGGCTTAACAAAAAAATAGGTCCAAAGCTATTAGAATATACGGCACAGAATTCGCACTTGGTTTCAACTGATTTCTTTATCTTTACGTACATGAAAAGTGCCTTTATTCCCAACTCTTTGACGTGGACGAAAAATTTCGGGATGCTGTCAATGACTGGTGCCTACCCCAAAGACCATACGTTTATGCAGAGTGGTGATTGTGTAGAGATACAGTACAGAAGTGTAGGTGCAAGAATTTCCTAATGAATTAGCTTCAACTATTCCCGAAATTTTTATAGGCTAGCAGACATGAATTCCTGGATAGCCTTCGTAATACATAGAAATAACTGAAACTAAAGTTTTCAAGTGATAAGGGGAATATATTCACTGCGTAAACAGACCGAGTGTAGATGAACAGTGGGAGAAGATAATGGTGCGTGCATTTGATCCTACCTTTTATGTAAGCAGTTTTGACGGTACTCATTATTACTCACAGATACTGTGTGAGTTGTAATTCGTCTAACATATTCTTCGCAGTCTCTACTCAAGCTATAATATGGGACGGAAGAATATCCTATATTCCTCACATGAAAACTCATTCTTGAAACTTTGCAACTACGTTTACGGAGGATAATCAACATCAATCTTCAGGGTCAGGCAATTCAGGTTTTTCTGTATGTCCGTGAAGTTCTCCCGTGGGTCAACGTAATACGTGTTTTGGGATTGGGTGAGAAGCCATCACTATTTAGAGAAGAGACACTGAGATATTTTGTAATAAGCTAATTACAAAATGAGACTTTAGGTGTTAGCCTCACGGTATAGCCGCGATGTTTGAGGCGCCTTGCGACGGTTCGCGCAGCTCGCCCAGTCGGTGGCTCAAGTCTCCCTTCGGGAAAGGTTGTGTGTGTTCTTAGCGTCTACGTTGGATTAAGTAGCGTGTAAGCCTATGAATCGATGACCTCAGCAGTTTGGTCCCATAGGAACTTACCAAAAATTTCCGATTTTCTACTTTCGGTGTTTTCTCAGGCTGATTTCGTAGCCTCTTCTTGAACATTACAGACTTTCACTTCCATGGGTACATTGGAGAGTAGTGACTTAGAATGACGCCATTATCGGTGCTGTATATTACGTTAGCAGTAGTGTGTAAACAGAAAGGCTCGAGAAAGACGCGATCACACGATGGTTCTGTGTGTTTAACTGTTAGTAAGATTTCTTAGACTAAATGGAAGGTGTTGGAAGCTAAAAATTTATCGCATTTGACTGTCACGATTTTCGTTAAGAGTGTGTAGCAATGCGAAGATTTCTCCGCGAAATGTCGCATGTCTCACTCATATGTCAGGGGCTTAAAAAGTCAGTGAAACAGTTGCAAATAAAGGTTTATTAGACCTTGACCATGGTTTCGACATTTGGAAAAATATATTTCTCAGAATTACTGGCCTTATTACATCACGTGATGGCACAACAGATTACATGAAGCCGAGCGGCTCTTGTCATAAACTAAGTTGATGAAACAATTATTGCAAACCATGGCTTTAGATGTCCAAAGCCATGGCTTACCCTCGTGACGTACGCACCGTGGCCTGTCTTTCTTGTGCGCCTCGTGGAATTTTTTCACGAGATATAACGTTTATTCCATTCTTTCACGTGTTTTAACCACATAATATCCATATATCCGTTTCATCGTCGCTAGGACAGACGACCATCGTTTTATTTGCCTCTAAATTGTTTTAACACTGTATGCCTGTGTGTGTGTGTGTGTGTGTGTGTGTGTGAGGGAGAGAAGGAGAGAGAGAGAGAGAGAGAGAGAGAGAGAGAGAATTTGTGTGTCTGTGGGTGCGTGGGTCTGATTCGGAATAAATTTTATACATCGACTCATTAACATCCAAGAGATTTAGGAACTGGTTATGAAATGACTGCCCAAAATTATACCTAAACATACAGGTAGACAAGTACAAGGTAAAGTAAGCCAGGTATTTTTACTTTAGTCAAAGCTTCCTCATTAATTAAATGTGGATGACGCCCCCAATACGTACCTAATTTAAAATGCAGTGGTAAAGACTGTGTTGTCTATGGTGGTAAAGTTTATTCTTATCTTCATAAAGGGCACATTAAATTTGGAAATACAGGGTGGTTCCGTAAGAGCGTGCAAAAATTTAACACGACATGGGGGATGGATTCACCACTGAACAATCTGAGGTAGGGAACCTGCGGTCGGAGAAGCCTGCTGAAGGGGATTGCAGGAATCAGAGGACATTACTGTGTACTTTTTTATTTACATTAGTTGAATGCAAATAACATGATTGGCACAATGAACATATCCTTTGTACTGTATCTTACAAAATATGCTGAAACTAATGACCATCAGCCTCACTGCAAGCATGACATCGGAGAACAAGATTGTGATGCACCCTCCCAAATATCCCTGGTGTGTTTCGAATCACGTCACAGGCAGCCACAATTTGGCAATTAATTCCATCTCCATATCCACTGGGATCTCATACAGAAGTAACTTTAGATATCCCCATAGGAAATAACAAGGGAATTCAGGTCACTTGACATCGCAGCCCGTGGAATAGGACTTCCTCTTCCAATTCAGTGGCCAGGAAATCCTATACCCATTCTGCTCGATTGCATTGTACTGCATGTCTGTGAATAGCACTGAGTAATGAGTGGGTCTGTCGTTGATTCATAGAACGTTTTGTAATGGGACGCCGGCCGTGGTGGTCTAGCTGTTCTAGGCGCTCAGTCCGGAACCGCGCGACTGCTACGGTCGCAGGTTCGAATCCTGCCTCGGGCATGAATGTGTGTGATGTCCTTAGGTTAGTTAGGTTTAAGTAGGTCTAAGTTCTAGGGGACTAATGACCACAGATGTTAAGTCCCATAGTGCTCAGAGCCATTTGAACCATTTTTTGTCATGGGACAATGTAAATACGATACAACAGAGCCACCTTATGGTGGTAATCAGGCTCGTCCTTCTTGTTTCCTTGCAGGAAATAACGAATGTACATGTAAACAAACGCCACGATACCTGTAAACCTGTTAGCATGTTAGTTGTAAATACGCTAGAAAAAGTGCTGCTAGACAAAACGTTGGACAAGTTAACTTCCACATCTCCTGCAGCCGGATTCTCCGACGCCAGGTTCCCTGTCCCAAATATGTCAGTGGAGCATTAACTACGCGCTGTTACATTTTTGTGCGCTCTTACCGAAACACCCTGATGTTCTTGTGGCTCACTATTGAGATTTAGTTTCATGAGCTACATGTCTAGCACTTCAGTGGTGCACAGTCTTGCTAGGTTAATAGCTCCCCATTATGGCGTAAGTACCATAAACATCACGTCCTTTTTAATTTTGAGATATGTGGACTACGTTCATTTCGAAAGTCACTTAGCCTGTCACACTTTTTCTTTCAAAAAATCCGATTTCTACTACCCCAGTTATCGTTTACTTTCACGGAGAGATCTGGGCCAGCTACGTGGTTTGACAATGCAAACAGTGCACCACAATGCACGATAACGGTAAAATATTTCCAGTTGTGAAAATATTTATTCCATTACCACCTATGACTGCCACACGTGAAAATTTATTTCCCCGTCTCGCTTATGGGAAAATGTCATCTATATTCACCGGCGATATATTCAGTGCGGATCAGAGATTGAAATGGAAATTTTCGGTTGACTCGGGAATCGAGTGTGGCGTATCAGCCGGCGTAGACCGAATACAGAGTGGAACGGAAACAGGGGCGCGGCATGCTACGTGCGACCCGGTGCGCTAGACAAAAACGGTCCCCCCCCCCCCCCCCCCCCCTGCATAATGCAGGCGCCAGGCCAGCTACAACGACAACTGTGTTTATTTAATCCCGGCGGAGATACACTTTGGGTGCGTGGAAACGTGACGAACTGCAGCGCTTTAAGAGATTGTGGGTTGCCGGAAGCTTCTATAAAGAAAGACTGGAAATACGTAGTACGTCCATGTACAAAGAGGAAAGCTTAAATACGGAAGGGCGAGAATTGCTCTGATTAAAAAAGGTGTAAGTTATTGTGCCGCATTTGTCCCATACTGATCACCATGCACATCAAACAATGATTGGCGTAAATAAATAAGTCATGAAATGGGGTAAAAATGATAAGATTAGCTGCAATCATCGCTATCGTCAGTGAAACTGAACACTGAATGAAAGCACTGAATCAGAGCTGACCGTAAATCCAATAAATACGTAACTAATGAGAATTACCAGAAATAATTTTGACAAGAAACTTTACATCAATGTAAGCGGTCAGGTGGAAGTGTACTGCTATCATCGAAGCAAAGTAACGCATGACGGACGAAGGAAGGCGAAGAGGGTGTTCTTCACTAAAGAAAGACCATTAGTATTAAAAATGGCTCTGAGCGCTATGGGACTTAACTTCTGAGGTCATCAGTCCCCTAGAACTTAGAACTACTTAAACCCAAGTAAACTAAGGCCATCACACACATCCATGCACGAGGCAGGATTCGAACCTGCGACCGTAGTGGTCGCGCGGTTCCAGACTGTAGCGCCTAGAACCGCTCTGCCACCACGGCCGGCACCATTAGTATTAAAAATAGTTCAAAAGGTGAGCAAGAAATTTCTGAGAACGTGCGTCTGAAGCACAACTTTATATTGAAATGAGTCGTTGGCTCTGGTAAAACCACGAATGAAAGGAACTGTTGCTTTTCAGATGCGACGTTACTGAAGGATGCTGAAAGTGAAGTGGGGTAATAAAATGAGGAAATTCTCTGTAACGTCTTGAAAGCGAAACGCAGGAAACACTGCGAGAAGGATGATACTTGCCTTAAAGCAACCGTTGAGGTACTTTTGGGACAGATGCAACAAATAACTGAGATGTTGGGTGTAACTGCTACCTTGACTGGGCAGGTTGTCAATCGCGACAGGTCATATGAAATCAGTCAGAAGACTAATAATCTCACCCCGCCAGCCATCCATCCACCCATCCACCCACCCACCCACACACAAAAGAAACACACGCTCTTCTGTCGTTTGGGACGCGGACGGCGGGAGGCGGGTGAAAGCCTTTGACGCTACTTCGTTTGGCACTGACGTCAAACTCCTTGACATGTATCAGACGCTGTACGATTGTTCATTTAGGCTGATAGTAACATCGACAGGCTCAGAACAACAGTAAGGGTCGAAAAGTTATTAGGACTCAGTGATAAACAATAACCATCTCCTTTTTGAAAGCTTAAGAAAATAAATAAATAAAAAATATAAAAGAGAGACAACAAAAATCTTTTAACAAATCACGTGAGTCAAGACCCCTATTGTATCGAAACACTATTGGTTATGGTTCTGTGGGCAGTCAGTGTGTTTGTACACGGTGTTGAGCCATTTTCAGTACGTCTATGGAGGAAAAAGTAATGAACTAAACGAAAATTTATTTATTTATCATTCCACCCTGTTAACACCCAAGTCAGTTAGCTTATCCGTACGTTCGACTGCCGCACAGCATAATGGTGCTGAAGTATCAAAGCTTTCAGTACATACACCTTTCAGAGAGGGCTGAGTCTTCGCTCTTTCAGCTAACTGACTGCTTGGTTACACTCGCTAAATAGACCGCTGCAGTTTTATACGTACATATAGATATCACGGTTATGATATCACCTCACACTAGCAGCGACTGAAAACAAAAAATATATTACTTTATCATTGTGAGAGAGGAAAATACTTCCACGAGAAAATAAATACGTGTGTTATAAGGTATATTTATCAGAATAAGACAGCATAGTATCACTGTATCAAATGTGTATAAATTTTCTCCTGGAAACAGTACGGACACGAAGAAATTAATGAAGTGTGGAATAACACTACGAAATCAGCTGAAATGACAGCCTGCAGCCCACTGTTGTAAAAGATTTTTAAAAAGGAAATGAAATGGACGAGGTAGATAAGGACAAGATAAGTATATGAAATATGTTCAAAGGCGAACAGAACACATGAATACAATGCTAAAATCAGTGGGGAAGCGTTGGTATGTACGGCAAAGAGTTTTCCATTATGTGGACAAACCAATAAATCAAGAACAAGCGAAGTAAAACTAGTCATAATGTAAGACACAGACTAGATAGAAAACTTTTAAAAGAGACATGAAAACAAATGGAAGCTGGCGATATAAATACATGGACAACGGTGGAGTTATTAAGCAAGGAAGAATTGGAATCTTTCTTTAAAGCCATGAAATTGCAAAAGTCTATGGCTCAGCTTGTGCACGATATTGAATTTTTAATATATGTGGGCTATTTACTGAAAAAAAGATTCCTGCAAGTATTGCAGGAGTACTACAAAAAGGCGGAATTACCATATCATCAGATTCACTATCAATTCCCATATTTGACAGGTGAGACAGCAGCAAATGCAATAACTCTTTGAAATAAATTTACTCCACACTGATACTAAGCTGTATACAAGAATAGTAAACATCCGTGTCACCCCATTAGGTGTGCGTTTAATAACTGCTGAATTCTACTGCTTTACGTATGGAAGAGCAACAATTTCGCGTATGTTTGTAAACTAGAAACACGAACAGTGTACGACAAAGATACAAATCTTGCCGTTATAGATGCAGAATGTGCTTTTGGCAGTATAGTTAGACGTACCAAACAAGGGAGAGTATCCTCCACATATGATAATTGTTCTTATTTGGCATGTAGTTGGCTTGAGTTCGGTAAATTTGACAATACAGTTTTCAGTCAATTCGCATGAAAAATTTATTGATTGGCTAAACTGCTTAATCATTTTCAGTACCCTATCATGCATCGCTGCGTCGGAATATAGTAACAGTAAGCACCTATTCACGGCTCCCACTAGAGGACCAGCCAATAAATAAAATTTATGAGAGCATTCTCCTAAGAACATTTATAATCTGACAAATGTCGCCCGTGGAGTCCACTGTAGCGGTAGTAACAGCCTCAAATAGGAGACTTGGGTAATCTGTCTTTAACTGATATATTTATTTTTATGCAAGCAATTTTAGCAAAAAACGGGAAACCGTGGTCTCACGAGGAACACATGTAGTTCATGGCAGCTACATCAGCCGTCTGCTGTACCCAGCAGTAAAGATAAGTAACCGGCTGGGTCGGAGATTTTTCACTACTCAGGGATTGGGTGTTGCGTTATCATTACGTTCGTATATTCATAATCGACATTCCACTATTGGTATGGCTGTATGGACACGTCCAGGAAGCCAGCAAATAGAATTAAAGTATAGTTGGGGAACGTCGCCGTAGAAAAATTTATGAATGACTGTGCTGATAAACCTCTTACATTATTTGATTTTCAAACAGCTGAGCAAAACTGAACGTACTCAGACAATACTATCTTTACTTATTCTGATCAACACTAAACTGACACACAATATTTTTAGCGCAACGCAATCTGACTTTTAAAAATCCCTACAAAAGAATGGCCCTGACTAACATTAATCCATACGTTTCACAAATCATTTACCTCACAAAAATCTTCGTTACTCGAACTACTGCAATATAGCGAGCGCCACTACTGCTAGCTTAATAGTGTTCAAAAGTGAAAATATATATATCAGTCCATGATATCCAATATTACAAGTTTACTCTTTCTGATGGACGCACGTCCAGATCGTCCGCTCTCAAAATCCCGCTATTTCTCTAGTTAAGTAATTTGGGCTAAGAAGATCTATTGATTGACTACAGAAGTTATTACTTGTGTCTGATGTGAAATTTTCACTGCGAAAGATGATCGTAATTGCCTTTTCAGAGGAAGGAAATGAAAACGAACGAAGAGTGTGCTGCAAAACCAGACAACAGATTCTTAATGTTTAAAATGACGTTACGTATGCCCAGTATAGAGGGACGCGAAACTTTCCGATACTTCAAGTTCGTGTTATACTCCGACTTTTTTGTCGGCGTAAGAGAACTGGGAAGAATGTAAATCTGAAATAGTTAGAGATTTTTCCAAGGATGAACCCCGCATGAAGAGTCGAAGTCTCTAATTTGAGTCCCGTGTTAAAACAAATTTCGGACTTGCACCCAATCGTCGTTTATTTCATTCCATATTTCGACTTGGCAGCTGCTTGTTACCTTCAGGCGAGTTATGAAAACTGACGAAGACTTGCTCCGTTTCTTAGAAGCAGTGTCGTCTTGTAACAGGACTCTTAGCATCTCCTTTCTCCCACATTATCTATAAAGCTCTTGTGCTTTCATCTTATTATAGACAGATTTTTTGAGCTTGATCTTTAGTTTTGCTTAACGGAATTTCAGCAGTAGTAGACAGGTATGGCTGGATCCATCTTTCTATCATTGCATTGTGTACCAGCGTTATATGTCATCTAATTAGCTTTAACTGATTTGTGCTTCTTAATTATTTGGTTTTCAACGGAGTTGATAATTTATAGTAGAAAGTGATTAACAACTTTATTCGATAAACTTATACATACTGTTATTAGGTCACATTGTTTTTAATAATTTAATTAATTCCACGGCAACCAGACGCTACCTTCTGCCCTGTACACTGGGCATCGTGAGCGTAGGTTCTGCACATGGCCGTCCGTCCTCCCCCTTAAGGATGGGCTAATTGTCGATGTACTTCCGGTCATAATACTTACATTATGATGGTATGATAGCACTATCAGTTTTCTTTGCTTTTCCTACGTTTCAACGCACACTGCAACATAAACATTTTAACACATTACATGACATCCAAAGGCAATTTTGAAGTATAACACATAAAAACATGTACAAACTAGGCTCGACGTGGAAAAGTAATTCACAAAAAATCGTCTGTGTTTCTTGTTCAGAGACTACTGACGCCTGAGATGGTAGCGCTACTGTATGCATAATTTTGACCTTTTAGACAACCATATCATGCAAAATGGACAAAACGAAGGGATCATGATGCGTCACTACAAGGAGGCCAAGAAAGGTTCGTTTTTGACAAAAGAAAACACTATATTGAATGCTGCCACTGATATACGGAATCAATTGCGTAATTGAAGAATAGCACTATATGAAACTCGAACGTAGAATGTGGTAAAAACTGAAAACAAAAAATTGGCTTGAGTCGGAATGTGTTCCACTGAATAGACAAAGATATTAGGCGTAGGCAGCAGGAATAAAGTAAGTAAGACGGTAGGTAAATCCAAGATAGGATGACAACAGAAGCACGTCTGTGGTAAGAGTGATGACTAAAGAATACGATATAACGATTACGCTAACATCATATTTCTTTTTGTGAAAGTAGGTAACGTTGAAACGCTCCAGCGGTTTACTGGCATCATTGTTGTGAAGTTTCTTGTTTGTTAAACAACTTCTGCAAATTTTTGTGTTTGTTAGCAATTTTGATTCTAACTCGTAATTGGAAAATGAAAACTAGGGACACAGGTTACATAAGAGGCAATAGTGATTTTGAGTAACACTTGATTGAAATACTTAACGTATTAAATAACTCCTAATCTAAAATTTATCGTTAAATCTATGTACTGCTCATACTTTTTTAAATATATGACACGAAAATGGGTATGTTTTATTCATAAGTGTGGAAAAAAGCATTCGTGTCTTTTATATGCAGCGCACTGAGAAAGTCATGTATACTTGAGAAGCTGTTTTATGGAATATTCCATCGACACTTGGAGAAATATAGAAATACCAAAAACTGAAATATGCAAAATTAATATTCCACAGTAATACTTGTTTTCAAAATCTGATATGGTTTGTGTTATAGATAGCTACCGGAAGAGGAAGGCATAATGTTTGTATGTTACAAGATCCCGGATAATAGCAGGTGTTACTGTCTCCTGTGTTCCTTAAATACATGTTTTGGCTTCCTAATGTCAGCTGTAAGTCTAAGAATTGGGTTAAGGCAGCACCCAACCTTTAGTACTGACGTGGAAGAACTCTCATGTTTTACTGTAGAGTCAGTTGCCACCTTTCTCTCCACACACATATAGAGTCTCAATCATTTTACAATTGCTTGCATCCTCTAATGACTTCATTAGACGGTAAACGACAGCAGCATCTGAAAGCAGTCTATGAGGAATGCTCGCGGTGTGTTTCTATAGATTAGAAACAGGAGAGGCCTTATACCTCCTCCATTGGGGAATGGCAGATATCACTTCTATATTCCATAATATTCGAGCGCAGCAGAAGTTACGAAAATCTACTTCAAATTGATGTTAGTGATACGAGTTTATAATTCAACTTCTATTTCTTTTCTTGTGTATATTGGTGTCACTGGTGGAACATCCCAGTCCTTAGACACGGATCACTCCTCGAGCGAGCGGTTGTGTATGACTGTTAGATAAGGAGCTATTAAAAACTGGCACAAGTACAGCTGTGAGGACGGGGCGTGAGTCATGATTCGGTAGCACAGATGGTAGAGCACTTGCCCGCTGAAGGCAAATGTCCTGAGTTCGTGTCTCGGTCGGGCACACAGTTTTAATCTGCCAGGAAGTTTCATATCAGCGTACACTCCGCTGCAGAGTGAAAATCTCATTCTGGAAAGGAGCTATTAGTTCGGCATACTTCTAAGGAAACCTAAATGTTATTCATTCTGGACAGAAAGATTTACATTTATTAAGTGACTGAAGTTACTTCGCTATTATGAGGTTATCTACGGTACTCATTCTGGCAGATTTTCTAGATACGAATTCTTGAATATTAACAGCACCTTCGTAGGTGAAGGATTTTCGGATAACTGCGTTCCCCGTGTCCGTTTTAGTGGTGCTGCCGTCGCCAACATCGCTATTGCTATCGCACGTTTACTGTATTGATTGTGTCTTGCCACTTGTGTACTTTATGTACGACCAGAATCTATAAGATTTTTCAGTCATTTTTCGAGACAGAGTCGTAAAATGGTCGCACATCTTTGGAAGTAACAATCTCTGTACAAGTAGATTCAGTCTCTCATGTTTATGATGTTCAGTTTTAAGTCGTCTGATGCTGGGATGACTTAAAAAACCGAGAATCGGTTCACCACTAAATATAAGATATGTAATATTGTGGAACATTAATACTGTACATTTCAGTTTTTGATATGAGAACATATCATACACACAAGCAGCAAAACTTTATCTCGCAGTCTGATTATATCATTTACGTAAATTACGCAACAGTTAATCTGAAACATAAATTGTTTTTTAAGCATTATTTAGCTTCTTTTTTAATCGTGTTTGTAGTTTGTCATCTTGTTCGCCTTCGCGAAACTTCGGCCGAGGAAAGAAGGAAGTACTTTGCGGTCACGACAGCCCTCTCCAGCGCTCGGTCAAAAATAACCTGCGGCGGACAGATAGGGCTTGAGCTGCCTCGAGAGCCAATTCGGCCAGGAGAGGCGAAGTCGATAAACTGTAATTGCCATCGATCAATAGCTCTTCGGCTGACAGCTACCAAGTTATTTGTTGCACTGGAAACGGATCGCTGCGCAACACGCCAATAAAGTGGAGAACCGCACTACACCTGTCAGTGCAGCGTTTCAGCACCCCACGGCAGTTGAATTTCACGTCTGTCGCCGCGTAGGTATGCGAATAACGCCAGCTTACATGGTTATAGACTCTTTCGTCTTAGATGGTCATGGTCTCTTTCGCTAAGATCCTTCTATACCTATATTCCTTTTAGAAAATCACGTTCTACTTCTTCTGTTTTTAACAAAAAATTGTTTCACGGACAGTCAAAGATTAATTTTTTCATTTTCCCTTAAGATATGCTGACAGCGGTAGAGTCCTGGCGGG
The DNA here is from genome assembly GCF_021461385.2 of Schistocerca piceifrons. Taxonomy (NCBI): domain Eukaryota; kingdom Metazoa; phylum Arthropoda; class Insecta; order Orthoptera; family Acrididae; genus Schistocerca; species Schistocerca piceifrons. The sequence continues at coordinate 409,220,860 of NC_060139.1, forward strand.
TGTGGAGAGCACTATACCTTGAGAGTGCCGAAGTTTCTTGGCGCATGGAAGTGAAACTTTCAGATAGTGACAAAGATTTGAACATACAACTTCACAAACTTATAAACTCCTAGAATACATAAGACAGGTGGAAAAAGAAAATTTAGTAACTTATCTATTATTCACAACAGTTGATGCAGCTGTTCTTTGCAGACGAGAACAGAACGAGCTTCGCTACTGTAACGTATCCTTCCTTATTATCTTAATAAAAATTGAAAAAAAATTATTTAAATCAAGTAAAAATTATGCAGTGTCTTACGAAAGGTCTGCCTTGGAAGAGACTCGTCATAAATGCGATGGCACGATGAGTTTACTACTTTAACATATCAAAAAATCTCCAGCTATTTTATTATATTCATCAGCTTTGTTGCTATCCTATGCCATCGCTCGTCCTTTTTCTTCTTGATGTATCAGGCACTGATGGCTGTTGTACGTCGTCATTGTTTTAAAGCACTGACCGTAAAAGATATTATAAAAACTTTCATACTAATAAGTGTAGAAATGACCTTCGTAGTAGAAAATGCAAAGGTTCGACTCTCTTTGTATGTAATACTTAAACAACACGAAGTAATAAGCTATGGGCCGCTTTGCTCTCAAACAATGTGAGCACAATCCTCATACGCTGACCTGCAATGTGAAACTTGTACAGCCAAAGTAAGATATTCTTTCCAATGGATACTACAAATAATTGCAGAATCTCTTTCAAGAGAACAGTAACAGTTATTTTTCAAGACTAACTGATATTATTTCACCAAACACCTACCTTTGATCACTTCCCTTGAGACAACAGAATTAAACACAGTAAATGGAAGACTTCGTTTCCCAAATTAATGTTCTTAAAGAACATTTAACATCTACGGATATTCCTTAGCATTTTTCACACACACAGAATGTGGATTACAACCACCATTCGCTCTCCTCTACTTAACATTATATTCACTTTCTACGTCTTGGTTCTCATACAGGGTGATAATTTCATTGCGAGATTAAAAAAATTAAAAATAATTCATCCTTTACAAAATATATTTCAACACTGTATCCATTTTCGAATATTATTTCCGTGCCATTGGGCAACACCTTCATTTTATTACATCTGCAGAGTTACCAAAAACAGAAAATGGATCTTAAAAGCCGAAATAGGTCGTGTTAATAAATGAAGGTACATCTACATCAAACTCTGCAAGCCACCTAATGGTGTGCGGTTGAGGGTACTTTCGGTGCCAGTATCTGATCCCTACAACTCTGTTCCACCAGCGAATTGTATGTGGGAAGAATGATTGTCGGTAAGGCTCTGTATTGGCTCTAATTTCTCGAATTTTCTCCTCTTAGTCAATACGCAAGATGTGTTTGAGGGGAAGTAATATGTTGTACAAATTGTTCCAATGGCTCTGAGCACTATGGGACTTAACAGCTGAGGTCATCAGTCCGCTAGAATTTAGAACTACTTAAACCTAACTAACCTAAGGACATCACACGCATACATGCCCGAGGCAGGTTTCGAACCTGCGACGGTAGCGAACACGCGGTTCCGAATTGAAGCGCCTAGAACCGCTCGGCCACCACGGCCGGCAAGTAATATGTTGTCCAACTCCTTCTGAAGAGTGCTGTCCCGAAATTTAAATAGTAAATCTCTCCGTACTGCACATCGCCCCCTCTTGCAACGTTTGCCAGTGGAGTTTCCTTTATCATTCCGTAACGCTCTCTCGCCATCTAAACGATCCCGTGACGAAACGCGCCGCTCTTCGTTGGATCTTCACTATCTCCTCTAACATTCCCACTTGATACGGATCCCAGACAGATGAACGATACTCAAGTATCGGTCGAACAAGGGCCTTATAAGCCACGTTTTCGTGGATGAGTTTCATTTCGTTAAGAGTTCCGATGAATTTGAGTTTGGTATCTGCTTTTCCCACTATCTGTTTCATGTGCTCATTCCATTTGAGGTCGCTCTGGATAGTTACGCCTAGATATTTTGCGGCAGGCGCTGTCTCCAGCAGTTTGTCATTAATAGTGTAGCTGTACAGTAATGGATTTCTTTTCCTGTGTATGCGCAATATGTTACATTTATTTACATTCTGGGTCAACTGTCAGAGCCTGCACTATTCATTAGTTCTCTGCAGGTCGTTCTGCAAATTCTTACTATCTTCCGGCATTGTTATTTTGATATAGACAACAGCATCATCTGCGAATAGCCTTAAACTGCATCCGACGCTTTCTGCTGGACTATTTATATGTATCCTAAAGAGCAACTGTCCTAGCACACGTCCCTGTGGTACTCCGGATATTGCCTTTATACCTGTCTATTTTGTTCCGTTAAGAGCCACGTGTTGAGTTGTATCTACCAGAAAGTCTTGAATCCAATCGCAAGCCTACTCCGGAACTCCCTCCGTAAGATCGTATTTTTTTCATTAAACGGCAGTGCGGGACGGTGTGAAATGCCTTTTTCAAATCAAGGAACACGGCATCAGCCTGAGCGCCGTAGTCCACTGCGTTGTGGATCTCATGGAGGAACAGAGCGAGCTGAGCTTCGCAGGATCTCTGTTTGAGAAATAAATGGTGATTTTTATAGAGGAGATATTCATTTTAATTCTTGAGCATAAATCGTGTAACATAATTCCACAGATTGTCGTCAACGATATAGGTCTATAATTGTGTGGATCTTTCTTACGGCCTTTCTTAAAAACGGGAATAACCCGCGCTTTGTTTCCAGTCATTAGGTACGTTTCGTTGCTCAAGCGATCTACGATAAATTACTATTAAAAGGGGACAAAGTTCTTTCGCCTAATCTTTATAGAGTCATATAGGTATCTCATCTGGTCCCGACTCCTTTCCACTGCTAAGCGATTGTAGCTGCTTTTCAGTACCGCGATCGGTTATCTCAACATCTGCCATTTCGACGTTCGTACGACAATTGAAAGGAGGAACGGTGTTACGATCTTCTACGGCGAAACAACTTCGGAAGACCAAATTCAGTATTTCGGCCTTCTCTCTATTACCTTCCGTTGCAGTGCCGGTGTAGTCGCTCAGAGAATGATTAGATGATTTTGTTCCACTTACTGATTTTACATACAACCACAATTTTTTAGGGTCTTTACTCAGGTCGGTTGACAACGTATTACTTTCAAAATCGCTGAATGCTTCTCTCATTGCTCTCCTTATGCTCATTTTTGCTTCGTTCAGCTTTTATTTGTCGGCTAGGTTGTTACTTCTCTTGAACCTGAGATGAAGTGCTCTTTGCTTATGTAGCCCTTTTCTAACATGTCTATTAAACCATGGTGTATCTTTCCCATCCCTTAAAACCTTACTCGGAAAGTATTTGTCAATGGCATATTGAACGTTGCCTTGGATTTTTTTTCCATTTGTTCTCCATATCTTCGTCCTCATCACCGAATATTTGATGTTGACTGCTGAGATATTCTGAAATTTTCATCCTGTCACCCTTGCTGAGCAAGTATATCTTCCTGACAATCTTAACATCTACATCTACATCTACATCTTTATATAACCCGTCGTCATAGATGCTGTCACAGCCTTATAATCACTGATACCTTCCTCTACGTTAACTGAGTCGATAAGTTCAGGACTGTTTGTTGCCAGGAGGTCTAAGACGGTATCCTCAACAGTTTTTTCTCTATCTGCTCAAGGAAAGGACATTCAGAACAACGCCAAACGAATCACTCTCTCAACTGGAGCTGATTTTCGTATAAAAATGAAATTTTATCTTTATTTTTAGTGGCTTTTAGTGTGAAAAATCACAGCCTGGACGCAACATATCATGAAGCATTACATATGTGAGCGAAGTGTTTCTCTAACGAGCATGAAAACTTCATAGCTTTGTGAAATAAAGCTGTGTGTTCAAAGATCAAGAATGTTGTTTCCTTTAACTTTTATCTCGCTTTCAACCGGAATTCGATTACAAAGAACAGTAGTGTGCTTATATGGAAGTGATACTGCGAAACGTGCTTCTCACTTATGTTGCAGTGATGCATGACAAACTCCCTTTCATGATGCACATATTCGTACTTTCTTAAGCCACAAAATATACACTAATAATGTAAAACTTTATGACCACTGCTCATGGAGAGATTTAATCTAGGCACGTGACACGACAAAGATAGTGTTAAGGTAAATTGGGACGAATGAGGAATCTCTGTAGTGACGATACTGGCAGAAAATGGAAAATTGCACTAACAAAGCCACTTTCAAAGATCTTGATAAAATTATCACTTTTATTTAAAAATGGTGAGGGATTTCAATCTTTCTTAGACTATCATCCGACCATACCTCAAAGGTTTAGGCGGAGACGTCGATACGGAGCAGGTATCGTACATAGAGTCGTGGATGTCAACTGCCTTCCGCGTCAAGACTGCTTTTGAATTTTTATTAAAAATGGCTTGTTGTTATAGCCCGGAACCTGGGCGCACGTTCGCATTCTGCTATTATCAGCATCTATGAAAATTGGTTGATAGCGGAAAAAAATACGAGTACACAAGATATGGACGTTCACGCCTCATCACAGAACATGGAAGTCGTAGGCTTGTCCACGCTGTAAGGCAAGATACGCAGCGATTTGTTGGAGGTCTGACGACAGAGTACACTGCTAGCTCAAGCACAAGTGTTTAGCAGCACACCGTTCAGCGCATAATGTTGAATACTGGTTCTGCAGCAGACACCACCTAGATGTTCCCATGTCCACAAAACGACGTTACGAATTACGATTGCAATGGGCACGGGATCATCAAGACTGGAGTGTTGGTCAGTGGAAACGTGTCGCCTGGTCGTATAAGTCACGTTTGTAGCTGTACCAGGTGGATGGTCGTCTCAACATTCGCCGCCTTCGCGTGTGTCTATTGGAAACATGCACCGTGGGAACTTCCTGACCTGCGATACATCTGGAAACCTAGCAAGGAATTTTCGAATCCATGCCACACAAAATCACTGCAGTACTGCGGTGTAAAGGTGGTCCAGTACTGCGTTAGGCAGAGTGTCACAATGATTTGGCTCATCAGTGGATTTCGGTTCAGGGAATAGAAGGCTGAAGAAGGAACTTTTCTGTCTCACAGCGGTACGCGGATGGTGTAGCTAAGGATAAAGTAGGCAGATTACTGTGGGAAAGCAGGTATGTATTTAAAATTATACGAGGTGTCACTAACTGTTGCCACCTATAATCACTCCGAAACCATGATAGGAGCTGAAAAGCTTGTGGGACAAATGTTGCATGGGACAACGGGGGCCATAATATGACACTGGATTTTTTTTTAATGGGTTGTTACAGTTTGGCACATATTTTCTGAAAACGGCTATCGAGACGAATCCAATGATGTGTAACAGTAAAGTCTTCAGAGGTCAACGTAGGTCAAATGGTGGCACATATGTCTATGAGGCGGATGGACTGAGTGGTATTCCTTATCACATGGGCGCTTATCGAAGCACATGCTTTGACAATTGTCTCTCGAATATCTTCTGGTATAGTTGGAACGTCTTTATAAACAAATGTAATGTATTGCGAATACATAGAAAGAAGGATCTTTTACTGTATGATTATATGATAGCGGAACAAACACTGGTAGCAGTTATTTCTGTAAAATATCTGGGAGTATGCGAACGGAACGATTTGAAGTAGAATGATCATATAAAATTAATTGTTGGTAAGGCGGGTGCCAGGTTGAGATTCATTGGGAGAGTCCTTAGAAAATGTAGTCCATCAACAAAGGAGGTGACACAAAACACTCTTTCGACCTATACTTGAGTATTGCTCATCAGTGTGGGATTCGTGCCAGGTCGGGTTGATAGAGGGATAGAGGAGATAGAGAAGATCCAAAGAAGAGCGACGCGTTTCGTCACAGGTTTATTTGGTAAGCTTGATAGCGTTACGGAGATGTTTAGCAAACTCAAGTGGCAGACTCTGCAAGAGAGGCGCTCTGCATCGCGGTGTAGCTTGCTGTCCAGGTTTCGAGAGGGTGCGTTTTTGGATGAGGTATCGATTATATTGCTTCCCCCTACTTATATCCATCGAGGAGATCACGAATGTAAAATTAGAGAGATTCGAGCGCGCGGAGGCTTTCCTGCAGTCGCTCTTCCCGCGAACCACACGCGACTGGAACAGGAAAGGGAGGTAATGACAGTGGCACGTAAAGTGCCCTCAGCCACACACCGTTGGGTGGCTTGCGGAGTAAAAATGTAGATGTAGATCTAGATGTATTTACAGAGGTTTATGGAAGTGATGACCATTGGTATCAATCCAGTGCTGTAATCTTCTTATCATGGATTGAGTAGTATTTCTTATCACATGGGCACTTATCGCAGCACATGCTTTGACAATTGTGTCTCGAATATCTTCAGGTATAGTTGTAACGTCTTTATAAACAATGTCTTTTACGAATCCTCACAAGAAAAAAATCCAGAGGGGTCTAGTCTGGCGGGCTTCAATCCATCGATCTGGGAATTGTCTCTGTAACTCACTCCCAGCCATCAGCGGAAAATGTGCCGGACATCGATCGTGTGGATACCACATTCTGTTCGTTGTGCCTAAAGGTATTTCTTCCAATAACAGATCTAAAGTTTCTTGCAGGAATGTGGTGTACTTCCTACCATTAAGATTTCCTTCGATGAAATAGTGGCCTATAATTCTGTCCTCCAGAATTCCACACCATACATTCACCGACCACGGTTTTTGGTGTGTCACCGACCGCAGTCAACATGGATTTTCAGTTGCCCAATAAAGCATGATATGCAAATTAACATTTCTATGGTTCGTGAATGTAGCCTCGTCAGTAAATAAAATCCAATTAATAAATGTGTCATCCCTCTGAATCTGAAGTTGAGCCCATCGGCAGAATTCAATGCGACGCCTACATACCGTACCGGTTAATTCTTGCTAGAGACTGATCTGGTAACGATGATATTTATGGCGATGCAGAACACGAAGAACACTACTCTGGCTCATGCCAGATTCCCTTGCGATTTGAGGCGAACTAACACAAGGATCTCGAACATCTGTCGCAAGAGTACAAATATCCGTTTCCTCGTTGGGAACGTTCTTTCCGGATATGTTTAGGATGCGTTAAAAATCAAGTTGTTCTCAATTTATCGTACAAATATATAAATGTACGACGTGTAGGGTGAGTACGTTGAGGACATCTTTCAGCGTATAAGTCTCTAGCTCTCAATGAATTGCGTTAGCATTCTCCGCAAATGAGAACCATATCGACTAGTTCTTCGAAGGAGTACATCATTCACATTCTTCTGGTTGGACGATACTAGTCTTATTGTTCTTATTAGTGTTGTATTGCGACACCGTCGAATGGTGTTAACATGTCAATGACACGTTAGATGTATATGCCGTATTCAGCGAATGCTTTCTATTTGAAAGATATACGAGAGATAATTGTCAAAGCATGTGCTTCGATAAGTGCCGAAGTGATAGAGAATAACACTCAATCCATGATAAGAAGACTGCAGCACTGCACTGATACCAATGGTCATCACTTCCAACACCTTCTGTAAATGGACGTTCACGCCACCTTTTTGACCTTCGTTGACCTTCAAAGACCTTACTGTTACACATCGTTGTATTCGTCTCGATAACTGCTATCAGAAAATAAGTACCAGACCATAGCATCCCATTTAAAAAGAAAAACAAAGTTGAACTTCAGCGACCCCACCTAGCAACAAAAAAACCAACGTCATATTATGGCCCCCGTTGTCCCATGCAACATTTGTCGCACAAACTTTGGTAATAGTTAGTGACTCGTCATATATGAGTGGTCGGAAAATGTCTGAAATGCTCGTAGGGGTGTTGCAGGGCAGGTTGCACCGTGACATAAATGCTAAGAAAAAATTCGATACCTTGCACCGTTTCCGAGTTATTAAGCACTGAATGTAGCCAATCGGGGCGTCGCGCGCTCACATTCGAGCGGCGTGCCAGGGGCGGTGTTACCTAACGAGTGCTTTGTTTCGTTAGCAGAAAATTGATTTCGCTCACGCAACGACCTTATTGGCTAACTTCAATGCTAAATAACTCGTAAACGGCGCAACGTATCGCATTTTTGTTTAACATTTATGTCTCAGTACAATCTGCCCTACAACATCAGGACAAGCGTTTCAGACATTTCCTAATCACCCTATATATATATATATATATATATATATATATATATATATATATATATATATATATATATAGTGGTCCGTTGATAGTGACCGGGCGAAATATCTCACGAAATAAGCGTCAAACGAAAAAACTACAAAGAGCGAAACTTGTCTGGCTTGAAGGGGGAGACGAGATGGAGCTATGGTGGGCCCGCTAGATGGCGCTGCCATAGATCAAACGGATATCAACTGCGTTTTTTAAAATAAGAACCCCCATTTTTTATTACATTTTCGTGTAGTACATAAAGAAATATGAATGTTTTAGTTGGACCACTTTTTTCACTTTGTGATAGATGGCGTTGTAATAGTCACAAACATATAGCTCACCATTTTAGACGAACAGTTGGTAACAGGTAGGTTTTTTAAATTAAAATACAGAACGTAGGTACGTTTGAACATTTTATTTCGGTTCTTCCAATGTGATAATGTACCTTTGTGAACTTATCATTTCTGAGAACGCATTCTGTTACAGTGTGATTCCCTGTAAATACCACAATATTGCAGTAAATGCTCAAAATGATGTCCGTCAACCTCAATGCATTTGGCAATACGTGCAACGACAATCCTCTTAACAGCGAGTGGTTCGCTTTCCTAAATGTTTGCACATGCATTGACAATACGCTGACGCATGTTGTCAGGCGTTGTCGATGGATCACGATTGCAAATATCCTTCAACTTTCCCCACAGAAAGAAATCCGGGGACGTCAGATCCGGTGAACGTGTGGGCCATGGTATGGTGCTTCGACGACCAATCCACCTGTCATGAAATATGCTATTTCAATAGCGCTTCAACAGCACGCGAGCTATGTGCCGGACATCCCTCATGTTGGAAGTACATCGCCATTCTGTCATGCAGTGAAACATCTTGTAGTAACATCGGTAGAACATTACGTAGGAAATCAGCATACATTGCACCATTTGGATTGCCATCGATAAAATGGGGGCAAGTTATCATTCCTCTCATAATGACGCACCATACGTTAACCCACCAAGGTCGCTGATGTTCCCCTTGTCGTAGCCATCGTGGATTTTCCGTTTCCCAATAGTGCATATTATGCCGGTTTACGTTACCGCTGTTGGTGAATGACGCTTCGCCGCTAAATAGAACGCGTGCAAAAAATCTGTCATCTTCCCGTAATTTCTATTGTGCCCAGTGGCAGAACTGTACACGACGTTCAAATTCGTCGCCATGCAATTCCTGGTGCATGGAAATATGGTACGGGTGAAATCGATGTTGATGTAGCATTCTCAACACCGACGTTTTTGAGATAAACGATTCTCGCGCAGTTTGTCTGCTACTGATGTGCGGATTAGCAGCGACAGCAGCTAAAACACCTACTTGGGCATCATCATTTGTTGCAGGTCATGGTTGACGTTCCACATGTGGCAGAACACTTCCTGTTTCCTTAAATAACGTAACTAGCCGGCGAACGTTCCAGACACATGGATGATGATATCCACGATACCGAGCAGGATGCATAGCACAAGCCTGTTGGGCATTTTGAGCGCAGCTGTCATACATCAACACGATATCGACCTTTCCCGCAATTGATAAACGGTCCATTTTAACACTGGTAATGTATCACGAAGCAACTACCATCTGCACGTACATATACGTTTGTAACTATTACAGCGCCATCTATGACAAAGCGAAATAAGTGATCCAACTAAATCATTCATATTTCTTTACGTACTTCACGAATATGTAATAAAAGAATGGGAGTTCCCTCTTTAATAAAACGCAGCTGACATCCGTTTGACCTATGAGAGCGCCATCTAGCAGGGCAACCATAGCGCCATCTGGTTTCCCCCTTCAAGCTAGACGAGTTTCGTTCGTTGTAGTTTTTTTGTTTGATGCTTATAAACTATAGATGGACCACCCTGTATACACTACAGTGTTGATCTCCTCACGTACTGTAGATATAAAGGAACATATTAATTATATAGTATATAAAGCAATAGTAAATTCCTAGTGAGAAAGGGACGGAATAAAATTAACAACATAGAAAAATTCTCCACATTTATTCAGAATTGTAAAGGAAATATGGAAGCTTCTAGCCAAAGAACTCGTAAACGTACCTGTGGTTAGAGAAGGAGTTTGATCTGTTAGGATAACGACAAGAAATACATTGCCATGTCAAGGTGTCATACTTGGATCCTGAAGTCTAGTTTTTCAACTCACATATCATCGTGTTCACATTGAGAATTTGAAAATGACTGAACAGTAGTAAAGCATGAACAGAGTGACTGGCGACCTACCTGAACGCCCCTCGCTCTAACGTTTTCAACTGACTGCAGTCGTCGAGGAAGAGTAGTAGATGTCAGGACGAAGGATACAGCACAGAATAAAAAACTGGTCGCCCTCAGGGACCAGCGCCATATCACGTTTTAACACAATCAGTAGCTTCCATAAAGGCCTCAATTGGGCGACAGAGAGTCCACAGGTTTTGTCCGGTATATCACATCCATCCAAAGACGTTCATTGACAATTAGGTATCACAGAGCAGCCAAACTGCGGGGATGTTGCACCTGGAGCTACCAAGTGTCCCAGACAATGTCCGTGGCATTGAGATTGGTTGATTACGCAGTTAGCCGGCCGCGGTGGTCTAGCGGCTCTGGCGCTGCAGTCCGGAACCGCGGGACTGCTACGGTCGCAGGTTCGAATCCTGCCTCGGGCACGGGTGTGTGTGATGTCCTTAGGTTAGTTAGGTTTAAGTAGTTCTAAGTTCTAGGGGACTTATGACCTAAGATGTTGAGTCCCATAGTGCTCAGAGCCATTTGATTACGCAGTTCAGACGAGACTGAGTCATAACGTAATGGCTGACTGACTCAGCGAGGCGGCAGCAGACGTCAGTGTTGGTAGCCAGGGGCCATGAGCGTGAGAGCGTGGTATTCAACACACGGAAACATTTTTTTTCTACTCAGATAAAAGTATACACACTGTTTAAATCAGAACTGCTTTTCATTGGAGAATAAACGATCGAATAACGAGAAAAGTAAAGACGACATTTTAACATTTTTGGAGGTCAATAACTTCCATGGAAGAAAAGTCGGAACTGTAACAAAGGTGTCATTCGACGACGGGTTCCTCACGGTAAAAATTGACACAGGAATATCTCGGTCAGTACAAAAAATTCAAAGTTACTCATGAACCAGCTAATTCTCCGCAACAGCTGAATGCGTGTGAGCATTCGATATACGTCCTAAACTCCTTCTGTGGCCTCTCTCTGCCCATCTCGTGCTTTCCCGACCACATGTCCATTTCATCCTCTCCTCTATGTTCATCTCCTCTTCCACGTCCTCTGTCACCTTGGGCCTTGTTGACTGTTATTGCAAACGAAACCTTGATTGACAGTTGAAGTCACTTCAAATGCTGTCAGACGGGCCTCTTCGCTTTCTCGGTCTGTGAGGATGGTAGCATCATGACAGTATTTTCTGTAGTTTTCATCTGCGAAATGGTAGGATTATAATGCTTCGGAAAATTCTGCTTCCTTAGCACGAGTAGTATGCTAATCATAAACCATTACGTCATAAAAACTACTTTCGTATTTTCTGCTAAAACAAAATGCGAGGAAGAAAACAAAACTGTACATTTCTGTGTATACAACATTTTTTTTCAATTTTTCTCAAACAGGAACAATATATTTTAGAGAAACGATTTGTCTGATGGTTGAAATGCCCCGCCGCCTTAGTTAAAACTGACTGTGGGAAACTTAACGAAAACACACATTTTCACAACACAGAGCAGCATTTTCTTTCTCACAGCCGGTTAACAGAAAACCTTCAAAATTATAAGATCACATTTTCGAAACACCGTAATTGTCTCCTATTGCGACGTATAAGTCTGGTACAAAGTGCCTACAATCCTCCTCTGTAATTAGAATTACATTAATATCTTCAGCTGCTAACGGGCGTTGATATATATCAACGGGGACAGGTGTAAATGTGTGCCCCGACCGCGACTCGAACCGGGGACCTCCTGCTTACATCGCAAACGCTCTATCCATCTTAGCCACCGAGGACACAGAGGATAGCGCGACTGCAGGAACAATCACGCGCACGCCTCCCGCGAGACCCACATTCTCACCTTGTATGTCCACACACTACATTCGTACTGTCCCACCCCAACACACTCAATACTCGTGGAAGACATTCTTACCAAGTCCCGTAAGAGTTCGGGGAATATGGGAATATGTGTTCATCTGTACAGAAGAAGAAGATCATGGCCGGTGTTGCCAGAACTATATACTTATAAGAATATGGTGTCTTTCGGACATGTCCGAAAGAACAGACACCATTGATGACCTGCAGCCGTCTAGAACGAAATTAGAATTATATATTAATACCTTCCGCTGCTGACGGGCATTGATATATATCGACGGGGACAGGTGAAAATGTGTGCCCCGACGGGGACTCGAACCGGAGATCTCCTGCTTACATGGCAGCGCTCTGTCCATCTGAGCCACCGAGGGCGCAGACCATAGCGCGCCTGCGGGGAAAATCCCGCTCAAGCTTCCCACGAGACTCAGATTCTCACCTTATATGTCCGAAAGAACAGACACGATATCCATATAAGTATTCCTCTGCAATGGTGAAAAAGCATGGTGCCCTGCAACTTCACCTTCGGGCTCGGTTACGCTTCAGACAGTATCATGTCTACACACGTGAAAAAAAGGCTAGAGCTCAGAAATTCATGTGACGTCTAAAATGAGTTCATGATATCACATTGGCAACAAATTACATCACACTTCAGTCCAATGCCACCGTGGAGGTGTCACGCGATGGGAAGGTTGCCACAGCCCCTCTTACCGACATTGCACCCCTTCTATTGACGCCTCTCTGATGGAGTTAAGCACCGTGGCACCCAACTTTGATATCAGGCCATTTTTTTATGAGTGGCCGAAGAGGATATTTGAGACTCACCAGGGCTGAGAATCAACACGCAATGGTCTCAGGGGGCAGCATAAAAGGCGAAGCACAAAGGGCATCAATGAATCCACCTATTTCCTTGGGACGCTGATTCCTACACATTTAGCAGTCGAAAACGACAGTTTACCGCGCAACGAGAACCAGGAAGACGTTCTACTATCCAACGTTTTGAGCCTCAGCACCGGCGTCCTGGTGGTGGAATTGTAGATCTTTCACAGCACCAAGCACTTGGTCCAACCGCTATGGGCAGCCGTCTGTGGTATCTTTGCAACTCCGTCACATAGCGAATTTTCCATGAATATTTACAACCTCTGTGGCCAGTCCTTTTGACTTACAACAGCAGTGGATCAATATACGCATGTTGCACAGCTCTTCATTTTAGAGATTCACATCGCTATCACTGAATAAATAATGTAAATGCCTTGTTACTAGGGCGTCCCGTCGGGTAGATCTTTCGTCGGGTGCAAGTCTTTCGATTTGAACTCTCTTCAGCAACTTCCACGTCGATGGGGATAAAATGATGATGATCAGGGCAACACAACACCCAGTCCCAGGAAGGAGAAAAATCTCCGACCCAGCCACGAATCGAACCCGGGCCCTTAGGATTGATATCCTGTCGCGCTGACCTTATTGTTTTTAATCATTTTGTTCGCTTTTGTTCGTTGTATCTGCTCGTGGCGGACGTCGTAAGACCTCCGATGTTGTTCGTTGATGATCGATTAACTCAGTTTTTTTATTGCAGAGGGCAGCTAACCCTCTGACCGAACACGCTGAGCTACCGTGCCAGCTATCACTCAGCTACCGGGGACGGACACTATCACCTGATTAGAGTAATTTAGATAGTGTTACCGTATATGCTCAGAGAGGCAGCCACTAGGCGGAGAATTCCATCCCTGTACGCAGCATTGCCCACCGACCATTACTGTTGGCATAACTGTGATTTATTCGTGTTTCTTAGCTCTGTTTTTCTTTATTACTTCACACATTATCTTACATACAAGTGTCTATCATCAATTTAGCAATTTTGGTTATATTGTGATATATTCCATGTTAGTTGCTGTTTTATAACAAGTTTACTACTTATGGTTCAGTACTGGCGTCAGACAGTGTTAATAAGCGTTCAGATAGTCGGTCATGTACAGATTTCAGTGGGGTATCTTAAAGATGTATTTATCTGATGTGTCATGTGGTGTAAAAATTAGTCATAGGTAAATCCCGCGTCACCATACTGCCGTGGTATCTTTTACATGTGGTCATCATCACTCGGAAGATCAAGTAAAAATTCTTGGTAAATGACTGGGCTCATGCTTATTTTAATGTCTTACCTTAAATTAATGAAAGAATAGTAACTTATAATAAGAGAAACTTAATAAATGATTACTGAAGTCGAAAAATAAATGCAAACACTGCCGTGTTCTGTGTCCGCGCGTGGAGATTTCAAAGCGGATACATGTGAATGTTAATGTATCTTGCAAGATGTTTTTTTCATCTTCATTCTTCTATATTTTTTAGTAAAATTATGGGATTTGGATGCAGAATGAGGGAATACAGTGAGAATGAAGACTTACCTGAGTGGGATTCTTATACGATCGGAAAATTTAATAGAAATTACCGAGGCAGATTCTCAGCAGCGGAAATGCCGCTGGATTCAACGTCTTGGACCCTGAATTATTTCTAACGTATAACAGAGTTTTCGTGTAATGGTGCTGAACTCTCGCGATTTAGAGCGAACAGTCGGAACTTTGAAATATACTGGTTAGTTGGTATAGTCTTCAGCTAGCTGATTTCTTGCTGATATTTAGATATTTTCCGGCAGCCGGATGAATCTTTATCCGGATTTAATGATAGTAGAAACAACGACCCCTGGATGTTATGTGATAATTTCAGTGTAGCGTGTATACTGGGTGACCAAAAAGTCAGTATAAATTTGAAAACTGAATAAATCACGGAATAATGTAGATAGAGAGGTTCAAATTGACACACATTCTTGGAATGACATGGGATTTTATTAGAACCAAAAAAATACAATAGTTCAAGAAATGTCCGACAGATGGCGCTTCATCTGATCAGAATAGCAATAAATAGCATAACAAAGTAAGACAAAGCAAAGATGATGTTCTTTACAGGAAATGCTCAATATGACCACCATCATTACTCAACAATAGCTGTAGTCGAGGAATAATGTTGTGAACAGCATTGTAAAGCATGTCCGGAGTTATGGTGAGGCATTGGCGTCGGATGTTGTCTTTCAGCATCCCTAGAAATGTCGGTTGATCACGATACACTTGCGACTTCAGGTAACCTCAAAGCCAATAATCGTACGGACTGAGGTCTGGGGACCTGGGAGGCCAAGCATGACAAAAATGGCGGCTGATAACACGATCATCACCAAACGACGCGCGCAAGAGATCTTTCACGCGACTAGCAATATGGGGTGGGGCGCCATCCTGCATTTTGCTTCTAATAAAACCCCATGTCATTCCAAGCATGTGCGTCAATTTTTACCTCTCTATCTACATTATTCCGTGGTTTATTAAGTTTTCAAATTGGTACTGACTTTTTGATCACCCGGTACTTCTTACCTGCCTTGGTTATTTCAGAACCACACTCTATACCTGGTACTATAACTTTCAAATGCAGGTGAATCCTACAACATTCACACACGACATCATTCCAAACTGGCACTATCTGCGTATACTACAAAGAGGCAGTGTATTGTCCGAGAATTTTGTGCGTAATGTAGTTCGAATCTGCGCAGTGTCCTTTGTGAGCAGGACATTATGTTTTAACTTTCTACATTTTCTTAACGATTGCAGAAATTCTCGTAGTAAAAGGGAAGTGTCCATTTTAGCATCCCTGTTTTCTCTCTACTGATTCAAGAGACTGATTTAAGAGACGTTATTCACGTATTGTTGTCAAAATGTTAAAGAAGGGAGCGCAGAAGAAAGCGCTAGGCTATCTACGTTTCCTGGACTTTGTCAATTGTGAAATGTTTTACTGTACTCAATGACACGTGGAAATGTTTCACTCTTGGAGTAAGGCATTTTTATTAAATAAGCAGTGTCTGTAAAGTAACTCGCCATATGAACGCCACTATACCTCTATGGTCACAAATAATTGGTGAGAAGTTGATGCATAGGTAGCGAGTTCGTTTAGGTACAGAGTTTTCCATTTTCCATTGAGTCTGTTTTACAACGTATCACCTTATTTATTATTTTTGGAAACAGTCTGCCACAGTCTTATACAATGTTGGTACTACCTGGCGAGGTCTTAATAAAGTTTTCAACGCTGCCATGCGGCTGTAAACCCGAGAGTCATTAGCAGAGTGCTGTGACAACATCTGCATTCATAGAGTATATTTCCTGCTTCTAGTGTTAAGTCAAAAGAAAGTTGGTTTAAGCACCGTAACATATCGTAAAGGATATTTTCGTCATTTGGCGTGTCAAAGCTGCACCCAGCGGATCATATTCCTATGGTACAGGCAAATGTATTTTTCGTCACTACTGCTCTTTCTTCTGAGGCACATACGCTCTAAGCTTTTCTGGTGGAGGCCACTTTCATTTCTCACCGGGGTCTCACTAATGTCAAGAGTGCTAGCTTACCTCTGAGCTTGTACGTGATCGGTTGCCAAACATCTCGCTAGGAGACGGTAGAGTTGCGGCCCTGCGAAAGAAAGGAGCACGCACGGGCGGCTAAGGGGCCTCTGGGACCATTTGGTGAGCCATGCTCTATGTGACGCCGAACGAGCTGTGTCTGCACTGCCGAGAATTGTTATTGTTGTTGTGAGTTGAAGGAAGATCTTGAGGGAGTTGTACGGTGGCGCACTGGCGGGGTATCGTTTCTTGCCCGACGTAGTGGACCTTGCATTGGCGTAACCATGGTAACCATAGTGGATGGTTCAGATGCGGCCTATTAATAGAGGTGCTGCACATCGGAAATCAGAAACACCAGACGTAGTTGTAGGCCACTTCCCACCTTAGTCGCCCGTTGTGGATACTTTCCGAGATAGGTTTCCTGATGGAGAACAACGCCACACTTTAACGGATGGTGGGCGGGATTTTTTTATAAAATAGTTTTGCACTTTGGACAAGAGGCTCATTTCTGTTCTGAACCTTCAGATCTGTGTGGGCTTCGAAGTTTCGGAATTTGACTGCCCTAAGGCTTTTGTTGGTTTAAAAAATTGATATTTTAGGAATAAGGTTCTACTGTTTGAAATTTTTTATGCGCTTTTGAGACAATACATTTAAAACATTTATATTGTGTTGGCACACTTATTTTAGCACCGTTATAATTTTTTGTAGTTCTTTTCTGTTTTTCAAAAGCAAATGGTTACGGTGCTTGAAGCATGGTACAAAAGATTACAGTTAGTTTGTAATTCCTTAAGTCCTTATGGTTCTCTGTCAGCTAACTACAGTGGACACAATTGTGTTTACATAAGTTGCAAGCGTTAAAATCCTACATTAACGTAAAATCTATTTTTTGTAAAAACATTTTGTCTATCACTCCTGGGTATAACTTGTTTAGTGTATATCAAGATTTATTACTGGTTTTTAAAGTCACCTAATTTATTTTGATTCTCTCCCTAACACTGGCTATATAAATGTCAAGCAGTTTTCCTTTTTAATTATGCTGAATGATTACTTGCCAATGTAGTATTCAAATTTTTTTATACAGGGTGAGTCACCTAACGTTACCGCTGGATGTATTTGGTAAACCACGTCAAATACTGACGAACCGATTCCACAGGCCGAACGTGAGGAGAGGGGCTAGTGTAATTGTTTAATACAAGCCATACCAAAATGCACGGAAGTATGTTTTTTAACACAAACCTACGTTTTTTAAATGGAACCACGTTAGTTTTGTTAGCACATCTGAACATATAAACAAATACGTAATCAGTGCCGTTTGTTGGATTGTAAAATGTTAATTACATCCGGAGATATTGTAACCTAAAGTTGACTCTTGAAACCTCCAACATTTAGTTGCATGTTGTAACAAACACGGGCTACGGTCGGCGAACAGCATCTGCACGGACATGTTTACGATGACGACCGTGTTTACGAGTGTGGCTGTAGTGCACTGTTGTGGTTTGGTCTAGCTGTCGCAGTGTCCGCATGTAGCGCTTGCTGCTATTGTTATTCTGCATTCGTCTCCGCACGCAGACCAACTGTAGTACACCGTGTTACCAGACGTCTGTGATAGTGTAGTGTTGTAGTAACTGTGACCACGGTGTATTCGAACTCTGAAAAGGCGGAGATGATACTCATCTATAGCGAGTGTCGACGAAATGCAGCTGAAGCCTGCAGGGTGTATGCAGAACGGTACCCGGACAGAGAGCATCCAACGTGCCGCACATTGCAAAACATCTACCGGCAACTGTATGCAACAGGTATGGTCGTAGCACGCAAACGGGTCCGTAACTGGCCCGTCACAGGAGAAGCGGGTGCAGTTGGTGTTAGCTGCTGTTGCCATGAACCCACACATGAGTACACGGGACATTGCGAAAGCCGGTGGACTGAGTCAAAGTAGTGTCATGCGCATACTGCATCGTCACCGCTTTCACCCGTTTCATGTGTCGCTACATCAGCAATTACAATGACTTTAATCATCGAGTGCAATTCTGTCAATGGGCATTAACAGAGAATGCGTTGCAATTCTACCTGTTTACCGATGAAGTGGGTTTCACCAAACCACGGGGCAGTAAATCTACGGAACATGCATTACTGGTCCGAGGACAATCCTCGCTGGCTCAGACAGGTAGAGCGACAGCGACCGTGGACTGTAAATGTATGGTGCGGAATCATTGGCAACCACCTCATTGGTCCTCACTTCATTCCAGGGGCCCAAACAACTGCAACATACATCGCGTTTCTACAGAATGATCTGCCAACGTTGCTCGAAAATGTCCCACTGGAAACGCGTCGACGTATGTGGTATCAGCATGATGGTGCACCTGCACATTCCGCAATTAACACTAAGCTAACCCTTGACAGGATGTTCGACGGGCGTTTCATAGGACGTGGAGGACTTATAAATTGGCCAGCCCATTCTCCTGATCTTACACCTCTGGACTTCTTTGTGTGGGGTACGTTAAAGGAAAATGTGTACCGTGATGTACCTACAACCCCAGAGGATATGAAACAACGTATTGTGGCAGCCTGCGGCGACATTACACCAGATGTGCTGCGGCGTGTACGACATTCATTATGCCAGAGATTGCAATTGTGTGCAGCAAATGATGGCCACCACGTTGAACATCTATTGGCCTGACATGTCGGGACACACTCTATTCCACTCCGTAATTGAAAACGGACACCACGTGTGTACGTGTACCTCACCCCTCATGGTAATGTACATGTGCGTCAGTGAAAAAGACCAATAAAAAGGTGTTAGCATGTGGACGTAATGTGCTGTTCTAGTCTCTTCTGTACCTAAGGTCCATCACCGTTCCCTTTGGACCCCTACTTAATTCGGTGCTCTCCGATACACACGATCGAACAGTGGAGGAGTGGTACTCAAGCGTGAACTTTAGGTTACAATATCTTCGGCTGTAATTAACATTTTACAATGCAACAAACGGCACTGATTGCGTATTTGTTTATATGTTCAGATGTGCTAACAAAACTAACGGGGTTCCATTTTAGAAAACGTAGGTTTGTGTTAACGAACATACTTCCGTGCATTTTTTTATGGTTTGTATTAACCAATTACACTAGCCCCTCTCCTCACGTTCGGTCTGTGGAATCGATTCGTCAGTATTTGATGTGGTTTACGAAACATATCCAGCGGTAATCTTAGGTGACTCACCCTGTATATTTCTCTTTTAGATTTTAACTGTACCCGACATATGTTAATGTATTCTTTGAAGGCAGCGGTCAGCAAGCTCGTAGGCGCTGCTTGCTTGCAGGCTACGCCGTTCGTTGTGTGCTAAAGTCCCTGTCATTTGAAAATTTTGTAAACTACTCACACTGTTTTTTATTGGTAGTTTATTGCTAGTAAAAAGATACATATATAATTTGTATATGTTCCTCTGGCTTTGTGTCCACTGTCCTTCGACGACAAAATTAAGCACGCTTGAGTTTCTTTCTTGACCAGCACGACTAGGACAGCTCAGCCTTTTCTCACACAAGAGTGAAATATTCCTTAACGCGAAAGATTCTCGTGAATGTCTAGTTATACATTTTTGTGACTCAGGAATACTTTTTCGCCACAAAAATGACGCAGTGGTTGACCATGATACAAAAACTGAATATTGCTAAATCTGTCTACGACAGGAGACGTGCTGCTATCTGTATAGTCCTGCGAATTTAACTAATGACACCGAGGTTCGCCACGGTAAGAAACTGAATATTGCTAAATTTGTCTAAAACAGGAGACTTGCTGCCGCCAGTACGGTCCTGTGAATTTAAGTATAAATTCATTGTCATGTAGGAATCTAGATGGCACTCTCGATCATTTCCACGTTTTCGTTCAAATCAACTACTTGGTACTGAAACACACTGGAAACTGTGATGTGTCCTTTGGCGGAGATCGTAGCTAAATGACCTCACCGAAACAATATCGATGATTGTTATCGATCAGTTACCACTGGAAACTGATTTCAGTGAAGAATAGCGAATCAGGAGACATTTTTCAAGATTGATTAGTAACAGCAGTGAAACAAAAGGGTAACTTTCTGAAATTATACTCCCTCTGATAATATGAGACTTTGACGTTGAATGAAACGTGCAAATGTCTTACTACAGGATTACAATAAAAAGTTGTAAGTTCACGTGTTTTACAGTGATTTTTAGGATACAGATGTAACTGTATAAATATCAAAATAAAAATAGTTATACTAATAACGTTTCATTGAATTTTTCACCCTTTCACCGATTAGTCTTTGCACGCCTATGGACACATTGCCGAAGGTCCCTATGAATCCCACACTCAAAAAGTTGCAGCAAGTTGACAATGGTTAAGGGTTTGATTCTGAATTCTGTCCTTTTGAGCATGGCATCCCACAAAAGACCTGGCATAGGGTAGTAAAATGGTGGATCCAGAGTGTATGTTTCCACCCACACATTCAGGAACTTCTACACAATGTCCGCAAGTAAGTGTACATCAGTGTGCATACTACCCTTTTGAGTAAACCGCTAAAGTAGATATGTTTAACTTCAGTCAATAAGTCGCGGCATACCTACATTCCCCATCTATTAAGGCACTAGCTGTAAGAATGTGATTGTGTTGCACAGTGTGGTTTCATGCAGTTGTTCCATCGAATCTGTTAATTAGTACACGAAGGTCACTTTCGTCGTAATTAATCAAAACTTAACAACATTGAGATGTGCAACTTCACTCAGATACATCTTCAGATGCATCTTCCAGATGCAGAAACATAAAAATGACCGTCAGTATACTCATTAAACTAATACTGTATAGTGTAAAGTAGTAATACGGTTAAAGAATTACGAATGGCAAATTTTTTCTGTTAGTACAAATAGTCTACTTGGGAGTATTCTCTGCAACCGACCAGGCATAAAATGTGAGTAGTAGTCATCTGTGGTACAGAATATACGAGGGTCAGTCAAAAAGTAATGCCTCCTATTTTTTTTCTACGTTTAATAGTCAGGAAATTTAAATGCAATTACATAGGTTGAAAACCACAACATTGAGGATCATTTTGTCATTTTTCAATGTAATCTCCGCCCATCTCTACAGTTTTGGTCCATCTTTGAACAAGGGCATGTATCCCAGCACGGTAAAAATCACAGCTCTGCTTCCTAAGCCATTGACGCACGGATGTTTTGACGGCCTCCTCATCTTCAAAATGAATCCCACGATGAGCTTCTTTTAGTGGCCCGAACAGATGGAAGTCTGATGGTGCCAGGTCAGGGCTGTATGGGGGATGAGGCAAAACTTCCCATCCAATTTTGACAATCTCGTCAGAGGTGTGACGACTGGTGTGTGGTCTTGCATTGTCATGCAAAAGAAGAACATCTGCCATTGATTTTGTTGGGCGAACTCGCTGAAGACGTGCTTTAAGTTTGTTGAGGGTTGTGACGTGTTGAACAGAATTTATTGTGCATCCCTGCTCCAAAAAATCAACCAGAATCACACCCTCTGTATCCCAGAAAACTGTTGCCATAACTTTCCCTGCCGATCGCACAGTTTTGAATTTTTTCTTCCTTGGCGAGCTTGTGTGACGCCACTCCATTGACTGCCTCTTTGATTCGGGTTCAAAAAAATGCACCCATGTTTCGTCCCCGGTCACAATTTTTTTCAGAAACTCATCTCCCTCCAAACGGAAGCGCTGCAAGTGTTGGGAGGCTATTGTTTTCCTTGCCTCTTTATTCTGATCGGTTAACATTCTTGGAACCCACCGTGCACAAACTTTTGAGTACCCCAATTGTTTAATTGTGATCACACTGCCTTTACTAAGAGAAATAATGCGACACACTTCATCTGCAGTCACCCGACGGTCACCACGAATGATGTCATCAACTTGCTGAATGTTGTGTGGAGTCACTGCACTCACCGGCCTGCCGCTCCGCTTTTCGTCAGTCAACGGTGTTTGCCCTTCAGCTTCCTTACAACGACGAACCCATCGTCTAACAGTGCTGACATCCACTGTCACAACACCATACACCTTCTTCAGTCTTTCATGAATGCGTATGGGCGTTTCACCTTCTGCATTCAAGAATTCAATCACACAACGCTGTCTCAAACGAACATCGATGTCGGCCATCATACAAACTTCTGCTGTGCTGCCACCTGTTGACACAGAAAGTTACTACTGCAGTGGATTGCAGAAGAAGGTTTGAGGAATGGCGCCAAATTCAAATTTTTCACTTAACTTAATTTCTTTAAGTAGAAAAAAAATGGGAGGCATTACTTTTTGACCGACCCTCGTATTTTAACAATGGTGCTTTAGGTAATTTTCTGCACTGTCTCATCAAATAATGAAAGACAGAAGAATTCTGTGTTGCCCTCCACTGCCAAGTCTCCTCAGCGAACTTCTTCCGTTGAGAAGCTGCTATTGTGCAGAGGCAAGGATACAGATTTTCTGGGAGGTGGTATTCGGAGAGTGGTTCCTTTAGCATCGGAAGCCCCTGTGCCTGGCCAGTGCAAACGCTGCAGCTTTTTTTGGCGGGCGCGCCGCTAATTTCATAAAGAGCTGCGGCCCTCGGCGCGCTGCCCATTTGCATAGCGGTATTTGTCCTGAGCAACCATGGCACCGCCATTAATTAACTCCGATGTCCACTTGGCAGGCCGCGGACCTCTTTAACATTAATTAAAGTGTACACACTTGCTTGCAATTCCATCTTCAGAAATACCGCTGAGATGGGGACACTACCAGCAACTTTGTGAGGCTCATGTTGCGCAGTCAATCGGGCACGTATTATACATTCAAAATACTTCTATTTTGTCTATAATCTTACTTGATTAACTGATTGTGGGTACCGTAGTACATCATTTCATAAAACCGAAAGACTCAGTGAGTAGAGAACCTTGTATGTAAATAAGTAACCTTATTGAAGAAACGAAAAGGGGAAATGGGTGACACCTCCGCACAAAAAAAGACAGCTGCTTTAAGGCACTGACCTCCTATTCAAGGAGATGTGCTCGATTTGCCTATAAGTCATACTGTTGAGGGTTTCGGCGGTCTCCCTAAAATTTGGGAGCTAAACCGTTTAATTGAATGAGTATCTTAAACCTCTATTGCACGTTGTTGCTATTTGGCAACATACCGTAAATTTACGTATACTGTTAAGCAAACTACTCGCGTAACCATGATGCTGCCATCTGGCAAAAAATCCAGTTTGGCTGCATAGATGTAGCCTCTGTTTAACGTCATTAAGTTAACAGGGATAGCTCAAAACCAGTCATCTTTACTGAATGTCAAATGAACGTAAACACACACAAAAGCAGCTGAAACGGTACATTATTTTTACCACTTACATCATATCTAGTTAGATTTTTAAGGTATGAGAAATAATGTGTTTCCATGACTCTGTAACTAAAAAATCAATTATTAATCAAAATTTTCGGTTTGTTGTTTAATGGCAAAAATTCTGATATACTTAATAAATCCAAATTAATTCAAAATATATATGCTCAAGAAGTTATATATTATTATTTTTGTCATGCCCTAAATCAATTTTTTCGCATAAAGTGGTATCCTACAAAAATTCATACAATATCGAATTGAAGAAGAAATCCAAAGTTCTGACCTCATTTTTGGAGGATATCGTCAAAAGAGTTGGAAATGTTTCGAATGTCCTATTCATCCAATGGTTCGATACTGACTGCAGTATAACTGACCTCTGCTCAGACGTGTGATGTCACACATATTCAGCTTTGAAAGCATTTGGCAGTTGTCGGTTCACAGTTTCTTTAGCATCGCACTCCAGATATCATTAAATTTCATCCACCTTCAGATTAAAATTATTCGCATGTTTAGTTGTTTCTATCGCATCTCTACATACCATCTATAATATCTCCATGTGGCTGCCAGGGCCAGAATATTAACATCTCGAATCTGATGGTCTCCGGGGCTACAACGTGCAACTCTTCTCCCCTTTTCCCTTGTCCTTGGTTTCTTTGGTAGTTTTTCTACGATTCACTAGCTAATAAACAGTCCCTCGTCTCTACAAATACATGGAATACAGTAAAATGCTGCTTATTCCATTCACTTCGAGCGCCCTCTTCCGATTTTAGGTATACGTTCATCTCTGTGGTGTGGTATTCCATTTATTCCTGAAGCAGTAATGTAGTAGTAGTAGTAGTTCCGGTTCTATTAATGAGTGGCTCACATTTACACCGCGAGATTGTAGCTGAAGATAAGAGAAGTTCTTGTGTGCAGCCATTTACGTAATTACATGTTTAGTTTGTCTTTGATGGGACGTGTAGTCGACCGTGACCTTGCAGTAAAGAATAAAAGAAAGGGAAACTCGGCGATCAGGCTCTGAAAACCACGCGACGGTCGATCGACCACCGTGTCATCCCCAGTCAGTAGTCATCGGATGCGGTGTGGTGGGACATGGGGTCAACACACTGCATTCCTGGCAGTTGTCGCCATTCCAACACTGGAGCCGCTACCTCAATCAGGTAGCTCTTTCATTCGCACCACGAGGCTGAGTGCACCCCAGTCCAGTCTTCCGTCCACGGAGAAATCCTTGGCAGTACCGCCAATCGAATGCAACTCATCCCGCAGGAGTGCCTGTAGTGTTGACCTATCAGTTAAAAAGGTGGACGGCCGTGTCGTAGAAATTATGTTTAGGTAAACCACAGCAAACCTAAATCAGAATGGATGTATGGAGAGTGGAAACTCCATTCTTCCGAAAAAATGGCACTCTGTTTAAAAAAGCGCTACCTCATTCGTATTACACCAAATGCACAATACTTTTTTTCTGATTTTATGCTTCGTAAGAAAATATTGCGTAATAATATTAATTTTTCAATACAGATCACTATACACATTGCACACTATACACACATTACTTCGTGATGTAACCGTGTAAAACCAGCAGCTGACGTAAGAATTGGATATTTGGCATGCAGTCTGTAACTTGTTTAACGAAGTGTAGGAAAAGCTTGCATCTGGCAAGGGACTGTACATCCCTATGATCCTTAAGTTATCATCATAGCAATCTCTTGTAAACCAGCTGATAAACTGCCCTCAGCAAGACAGTCGGCATAGAGAAACACTGGCTCATAGATGTGCCTCATTTTTTTCACTGACATTTATATAACAGTTAATTTTTACTGTGGCTGGTGATTCGAATATCGATTTAGACAACGGTCATTGCATGTGACTTTTCTTTACAATGTTGTGGTCATAGTTACCATATTGAAGTTACCATCTCGAAGATTAGGACATAAAAAAAAAGTAATCTGCCGTCCACATCCTCCTCTTGGTCCAGAGTGAATTGAATCATCAGATTTACCTCACTGAGTTTCTCTTTCCCTTGTCTCCACAACACGAACGGAATCATAGGTTTGGGTTTTGGTGCTAGTTTCTGGTGCTTGTTTTTTTGATTTTTTTTTCCTTTGAAAAGATTGCTGTCGCTACATAAAAGGGGGGCCTTATGGATTCGGCATCCATGTGTTTGGAAAACTTCACATTCTACTTAAAGCACTTACGAGACAAGTTAAACAGTTCTTTAGTATCGGCATGGAAATTCCAATTTAGGTGTTCCTAGAAGGAATTGTAGTAATCAGCGATATTACATTAAAGCTAACTAAAATGATTTTTGGGTGGAGTACCACTTAATTTAATTTAATGATGTAGTGTTCCTGATTCTTGATGTAAACGTCACTCCGACCTGAGAGAATTTTGTCAACAACCTGGCAATCTCATGATAATTAGTAAAGATCTTAACAGAACGTTTCCTATGTGGATTTTTGGCAAGTCTCAGAGGTTAAACAACTACATTAAACAGAGATAACTGAGCACTGTTTTCATTTGCGAAATTCTTTCATCAATGATATAAGAGTTCTGTAAATTTTTTCACGAGAATTTGCTTTGCTTCTCATATGTCTGCTGGACAGGTAAATCGAGTATCTTTCAGTGATTGTCGGTGTATTCATAGCTACTGTTGTACTTCTACGTTAATTTTTGATGCTTTCATCTGAAGTCTTGCTCCTTCTATAAGGATATCTTTTACCGTCACCACATCAACATTACAGTTGCTAGCTACTACACTGGTTATAATGGTTATGATTACCTTTATAGACACAACCTGTGGAGATAGGAAAATTTTCCTTCTTGACATGTGCAGACCTCTCGCCATCAGATAAAGAACGCTCCAATAAATTAGTAACGGTTCAGGAAGTACTAAATAGCGAGTTTCTTCATGAGGCAGCACGTTCTCAAACCTTTTATTTGTCTATTGGTTGTTGTCAGCATACGTTCCCCACAAAACCATGCAACAGTCTGTAACTTTTATCCAGTCACTACTACGCAGTTTATTACTGATAGTAATATGGAGAAATGTTAACTTACAGTTGGCGCTTTCCCTTTTCCATCTGCCTGGGTCATACGGTACTTCAGTGATTTTAAAGTTAATGGCGGGTACAGACTGTGGCATTTAGCGCCACACGCACACCTGGATAGCCACTGAGAATATCTGAAAGCATCTGAGAATGAGGGTCTACTTTGGTAGGATACATAGGCGAGCCAGTTACTATTTCTCCAATGCTTGCACTTCCACCCCCAGAACACTGTCAGGCTGAAGCAGTAGGGTTTCGCCATTGGGTAGTCATGACTTCATTTGCTCTGGTTTCCTTGTTAGGTGAGCTCCTCCAGAACCCTGTAAGATTTCCTAACATCTTCTTTCCTGATGCGCTGGTCGGTGCCATCTGTGTTGTCAGCATTCTGAATGAATACTCTTGCCTCTGAATGCACCTAATAGCCCAACAGTCTCTGGGCTGATTACCGTTTCCTCCTCTATGACGTCATTCTGATGAGTTTTTCAGGATCATTACGTTACCCCTTGGAGAAGTTACGGTGCAGCAACGTCAATGTCTTCCTTCCTGCAGCGTGAGAGGTTGGATTTAACAGCGTGGGTGAGTGTCACCAGTTCAATCCCCAAACTACGACATTACTGGAAGTTTCTATAATGCCGTATATATCTTTTTTTATGCACAGACATCGTCTTCAGATTGGGAAGGGAACCGTCTTACGGAGCTCAGTACTCTGGACACTGCAGAAAATCAATGTGTGCAGCATTCAAACTATTGGGATATGTCATGTCTGCATCCACATCTTGTCCTACATCAGACTCTGTTGCAAAATCTGAAGAATCACCTAACCCACGAATTCTTCATGGCACAGCCATTGGAACCCACTGCTGGGCACATATCGTTGAATGGCATCTCACTACAAATATTTTACGCCCATGTCCCTTATATAACTTGAACAGTCAGATGTTCCACTGAATTTTTCACCGATTTACCGATTAGTCCTTGTTTACCTATCGACACATTGGCTAAAGTCCTTGCCAATCACGCACTCGGAAAGCTACAGCAAGATGATATCCGCTAAGAGTTTGCTGGCCGCCGAGGCCGAGCGGTTCTAGGCGCTTCAGTCTGGAGCCGAGCGACCGCTACGGTCGCAGGTTCGAATCCTGCCTTGGGCATGGTTGTGTGCGACGTTCTTATGTTAGTTACGTTTAAGTAGTTCTAAGTTATAGGGGACTGATGACCTCAGATGTTACGTCCCGTACTGCTCAGAGCCATTTGAACCTTTTGAACCGTTAAGAGTTTGATGTTGAAATCTGTGCTTTTGAGCATGGCGTCACACAAAAGACCTCGCATGGGGTAGTAAAATGGTGGATCCAGAGTATATGTTTCCATCCATACATCCAAGAACTTCTCCAAAAGGTCTACAAGTAAGTTTACATCAGTTTCCATTATACGTTATGCATAAACCTCTAAATTAGATATGTTAAACTCCTGCCAATCAGGCCCCTACGTACCTACATTCCACAGACACTGAGGCAGTAGCTGTAAGATTACAGGAATATGTGATTGTGTTGGGAACTGTGGTTTCATGCAGTCGTTCCATCGAATCCAATTATTAGTACATGAAAACCCATTTCCTCACCAATATCCAAAATTTAACAACATTGAGATGTGCAACTTGAGTCAGATGCATATCTTCCAGACGTACAGCTTCAGCTAATTTGTGAAGTTGTGGATGTGTAAATCATAATGGGTCCAGGAAGTGCAGTGTAGTATTCTTAGTGATTCTCTTAGAAAAATAGTAAATGGTTTTGTGCTATCAGATAGCACACAGCTTGGTCATTGCACACACCAAAATCAGCCACGTGCACAATAAGGAAATGAGCATCATGTCTATTCCACTTGTGGCAGAGGACAGAAATGTTGCATGGTAATTTGTAATTTATATTGCATGCAACATGTGGAGAATTAGCGAGTTAGATGACAATGATCACTGCAGAGTGTTACACATACGTTAGCTAATGGTAGTCCACAAACACAGCAATCAAGTGCATTATCGCAATTGTTTAGAGGAATCTAACAGGTGCTGTGTTAAATGTTGATTCATATAAAATGGTTTCAACCACAAAGTTTTAACACGATTTGCACCATTATGTGAATATAATTGAGTGTACCATACCAAGAACCCATGGACCTTGTCATTGGTGAGAAGGCTTGAGTGCCTCAGCGGTAGAGACAGCAGTACCATAGGTGCAACCATGACAGAGAGATGTCTGTTGAGAGGCCAGACCAATGTGTGGTTACTGAAGAGGGGCTACAGCCTTTTCAGCAGTTGCAGAGACAACAGTCTGAATGACTGACTGATCTGGCCTGGTAACATCAACCAAATTGGCCTCCTTGTGCTGGTACTGCGAACGGCTGAAAGCAAGGGGAAACTAGAGCCAGAATTCTTCCGGAGAGCAAGCAGCTCTATTGTATGGTTAAATGACGATGGAATCCTCTTGGGTAAAATATCTCGGAGGTAAAATAGGCCGCCATTTGGATCTCTGGTGGCGTCTGGTCGAGAGGATGTTGTTACCTGGAGAAACAAAACTTGTGTCCTGTGGACTGGAGCGTTAAATGTCACATCCCTTAATCGGGCAGGCGAGGCAGAAAATTTAAAAAGGGAAAGGGATAAGCTAAAGTTGGATGTAATGGGATTTAGTGAAATTTGGTGGCAGGAGGAACAGGATTTCTTGTCAGGTTAATACAGGATTATGAATACGAAAACAAGTAGGGGTAATACAGGAGAAGGGTTTAATATTGAGGAAAAAATAGGAATGCATACAAGTTACTATGGAGAACAGCATAGCAAACGTTTTATTATAGCCAAGATAGACACGAACCCCATACCCACAACAGTAGAACACGTTTATACACCAACTAGCTACGCAGATTAGGAGGAGATTGAGGAAATGTATGATGATATAAAAGAAATTATTCAGATCGTAAAGCGAGCCGAAAACTTAATAGTCAAGGGGTATGGAATTTGATAGTAGGAAAAGGAAGAGAAGGAAAAGTAGTAGGGGAACATGAACTGAGGGAAAAGAATGAAAGAGGAAGCTTCGTAGTAGAATTTTTCACAGACCATTATTTAATCATAGCTAATTCTTGGTTTAAGAATCATAAGAGGAGGTTGTATACGTCGAAGAGACCTGCAGACACCAGAAGGTTTCAGATTTATTATATAATGGAGATTTAGGAACCAGATTTCAAATTGTAAGACATTTCCAGGGCAGATGTGGACTCTCACCACAATTTATTAGTTATGAACTTCAGATTAAAACTGAAAAAAAAGCTGCAAACAGGCATGAATTTTAGGAGATGTAACCTGGACAAACTGAAAGAACCAAGGTTGTAGAGGGTTTCAGAGGGAGCATTAGGGACCGTCTGACAAGAACACTAGAAAGGAATACAATATAAGAAAAATGGGTAGCATTGAGAGATGAAATAGTGAAGGCAGTAGACGGTCTGGCAGGTAAAAAGACGAGGGTTACTTGAAATCCATCAGTAACACAAGTGATATTGAATTTAATTAAGCAAAGGAGAAAAATTTTAAATGCAATAAATGAAGCAGGCGAAAGGGGATACAAAGATCTAAATAATGCCTACAGGAACATTAAAGAGAAAAGAGAACCACCATCAAGAACTCAGATGTAAAACTACTCCTATGCAAAGCAGGGAAAGCAGAAATGTGTAGTAGTATATAGAGGCGCTATGCAAGGTAGATGTACTTGCTGACAATATTATGGAAATGGAGGGGTATGTAGAAGAAGAGTTTTATGTCATCTCGTTGTCTCTGCAGATCTGTACCATGGGAACAAGGAGAGGATGGTGTTTGGTGGCCAATGTCCTCTTTCTATAACACCACCTGCACACATATATCAACTGGGTTTTTTATGTACAAGAACAAGAAATCTACTTAACTTACGTACAAGCTCATTCGTTAGTCCACGTTAGCCCTCAATGCTGGTGAAGTACAAAGTCCGCTATGTTCACAATCATGGTTGCTATGTGCTGCCTGTCTCTGCATTCACAGTGGAGCTAACCGCCACTGCGATTCCCGCTAGGCTGTGGCTGATGGCACTCAAACTTCTCAGTGCAACAGACCCGAACAGACTCGAACTAAGTCGCCTTCTCCTCCACAGCGGCGGTCTAAATAATGGCGTCCGAGAGGGTGTTGGCGGCGCATTTCCAGTGAGTCTGTTTTCGGCCTGTGTCGTTCTTCGCGCAAACTCGGTGCCGCATGGTGTGCTGGCGTCACCTTACACCAGCACAAAGATGAGAAGGGAGATATGATACTGTGCGAAGAATTATATGAAGCACTGAAATACCTAATTCGATTCAAGGCACCAGGAATAGACTACATTCCATTAGAACTGCTGGTAGCCTTGGGAGAGCCAGCTGTGACAAAACTCTTCCATCTGGTGAGCTATAATAATTCGAATTCAAAAGGAAGCAGATGCTGACACTTCTGAAAATTACTGAAGTATCTGTATAATAAGTTATGGCTGAAAAATACAAACACGAACCCCTTACAGAAGATTGGAAAAACTGGTAGAACCTGACTTTGGGGAACATTAATTTGGGTACTGGAGATGTGTTGCAATGTGGGACAATACTGACCCTAGGGCTTTTCATAGAAGGTAGGTTAAGGAAAGGCAAACCTACGTTTATAGCATTTGTAGACTTAAAGAAAGCTATTTGCAACGCTCAGTGGAATACTCTGTTTCAAATTCTGTAGGTGGTGGGGGTAAACTACAGGGAGCAGAAAGGTATTTACAAATCAAATGGCTGATACTACAGTCAAGTGGCACAAAAGGGAAACAGTGCTTGAAAAGGAATGAGACGTACTTGTAGACTATCCCCAACATTACTAAATCTGTACACTGAATAAGCAGTTAAGGAAACTAAAGAAAAATTTGGAGTAGGAATTAAGGTCCTGTGAAATGAAATGAAAACGTTCAGGTTCGCTGATGGCACGGTATTTCTGTCAGAGACAGCAAGGGACCTCAACAAATGGTTGAATGGAATAGATTTGCTTGGAAGGAGGATACAAGATGAACATCAAGACAAAGAAATGGAATGTAGTCGAATTAGCTCAGATGATGTTGAGGGTATTAGATTAGAAAACGATACACACGATGAAGTGAATAAGTTTTGCTGTTTGGGAAGAAAAATAATTGATGATTGTCGAAATATGGAGGACATAAAATGTAGAATGGCAATGGCAAGAAAAGCGTTTCTGGAGAGGAGAAATTTGCTCACATCAAGTATAAATTTAAGGCTCGGGAAGTCCTATGGAAAGTATTTGTATGGAGTGAAGCCATGTATGGAAGTGAAAAAAAAGAAAATGTTCAAAAGTGTGTGAAATCCTATGGGACCAAACTGCAGAGGTCATCGGTCCCTAGACTTACACACTATTTAGGCCAACTTATGCTAAGAACAACACACACACCCATGCCAAGGGAGGACTCGAAAGTCTGGCGGGAGGGGCCGCGGGGTCCGTGAGATGGCGCTTTACACCGCGTGGCCACTCCGCGCAGCTTATGAAAGTGAACCATGAATGTTTAACAGTTCAATGAAGAAGAGAATGGAAGGTTTTGAAATGAGGTGCCACACAAGAATGCTAAAGATTAAATGGGTAAATCACATAACTAATGAGGACATACTTAACAGAAATGGGGAGAAGAGAAATTTTTAGTACAACCTGACTAAAAGAAGGGATCGGTTGGTAGGACACATTCTGAGACATGAAGGGATCATCAGTTTAGTATTTTAGGGAAGCGTGGGAGTGGGGGGGGGCTAAAAATGGTAGAGGGAGAACAAGAGATGAATACAAGAAGCAGATTCAGATGGATGCAAGTTACAGTAGTTACTGAGAGATGAAGAGGCTTACACAGGATAGAGTAACATGGAGAGCTGCATCAAACAATAATTCTGACTGAAGACTACAACAACAACAACAGTTGGGTGGACACATGACAGGACATGTTCTTATTCCCAAAGTAGTGTTCCTTATCCCCATGATAGATTAACAAACACCTGCATGTTTCTGGCTCTGACTGAGAAAACTGGAGAAGTGAATGTGTCCAGCAACTTTATGCTTACCACGATTACTTTCACTGCCCATGCTGTATACATTGGTAGGTACATTCTGCCACTCAAATTTAGCGACATCCCAGAGGTTGAGGGGGGACCTAATACCATCAAAGTTGTAATAGCCATGCATGTCTTCCATTTCATGTTTAGTCTTATGCTGTGCACTTTTCTCATAATTTTCCTTGCAAGCCAGAAGTGTCTACAGAAAGCAATGTTTATAATGATTTTGGACATTAATAACGCCCACTGTAGCTGTCCTACTGTCTGGAACTGGGATACAGAAGTACCTGCCATTAAATGGATCAGACACATTTGAATGAATGTCTAAATACAGCCATCTACTAAGACCTTCCCTGGACTCTATTTCCTGCATTTCACAGTGTCGGGCTAGTATAGCACCCAAGGTGTATTCTTAAAACCACTCAGCAACTAAGATGTCCCATGATGTCATGCCATCTCCATGCAATATGTACACAATGTATCTTTTCAGACATGTATGACCAGGTTTTAGTGGATGTGTGAGCTCACAGCAGAGCTGTATGTGACACTTGAGGCGGGATATTGTGCATCAGTTACGATTTTAGGAAGTTCACTTTCCATGATGGGTAGGCACATGTTTCAGAAAATGACTGGATCTTCGTATCCCACCATAACATTACCTATCTGGGCAAACAATATCCTCTCCATAAATGCATTTTGAATCAGGAAGTATGGTAAAGCTGTGTGACAGACCTTATGTTCAATGTTAGCAGCATGGGCTAAAAAGGAAATGCTTGGGTTGACAGTCAGGGTTAGGTTGACTGCTTTGATATCAATAGTCTCAGCTCAGATCAGGTAAATTTGATGAAAATTATGTAGCGATACTGATACAAAGCCCCTTGCTGCCGATTTCAAAACGCATATAAATTATAGTATACAAGTATTGACTTAGAATAGTTACATAAAAGCACAAGTTATTGTTACATGAACTGTTACTTACTGACGTATTCATATGAATCTTTGAGGCCATATAGAACTTCTCTCCACATCATCTAAGAGTGGCTATAATTCGACCATTGAGACATATTTGAGAGCAGGCTCGTCAAGTCATTTTTGAACATCAGTGGATACAAAACATCAGATAAGCATTGTGTGCTTATTTCATGTAGTTACTCTTTACATGACAGATCAGTTATGTTTGTGACTGTCTACAATCAGATCCCAGCCCTTGGAGCTCATGGATGACAATGATGTCATCATCATAGTACAAGACTGTTGTGATTAAAGTACTGTCAGTTCCTCTTCTAAATGAAAGAAGAATACTTCAACAGCCAGCTGGAGTGGTCGTGCGGTTCTAGACGCTACAGCCTGGAACCGAGCGACCGCTACGGTCGCAGGTTCGAATCCTGCCTCGGGCATGGATGTGTGTGATGTCCTTAGGTTAGTTAGGTATAATTAGTTCTAAGTTCAAGGCGACTGATCACCTCAGAAGTTAAGTCTGATAGTGCTCAGAGCCAATACTTCAACATTATCATCACTAGGATCACCAGCATAATCATAGATGTGGCTATTCCCAGTATACTGTTCCATTATGTGTCGTCAACCTTGTCTGCTGAGTCATGGTGGAGATATTGGCACTTATCCACAACTGGACCGCAGCCTTCCTAACTCATAGATAAGAATTTCGTTATCATCATTCTGCATAGCTCCTGCAAAGTGGGTGCTGCAAGTCCTCCTCTGAATAAAGGGTGTTTGTTTCAAAGTAATCATCATTAGGATCATTATAATCTGAGGTGTGGCTGTCCCTGATACACTGCTCCATTTTGTATCGCCTTTGTGCTATTGCTAAGTAACATGTATACCCATATATGTGTATGTATGCGTACACACTCACACACACACACACACACACACACACACACACACACACACACACACACATGCACACACATATATAAGACAGAGGGGGAGCGAGATAGATAGACAGATAGTGTGAAAGAGAGAGAGAGAGAGAGAGAGAGAGAGAGAGAGAGCATTATCATCAGCAACCTTCATTCAGAACTATAGTCCTTGGAGCTCACAGTAAATGCACCCAGCAGACAGGGCTCGGTAAAGACAGCATCCAAAAAACCTCATAAACAAAAATAAAAGTTATGAGATAAGTATTTATGCAAGTATACATTATTTTTAAACACAAATGTAGCATAGGCTGGTACTTAGGCTCACATAGTCATCATTGTTTAGCAATCCTCAGCTCCTCTCATCTATGGAGATGCTAACTGTGCCAATAATAACGCCAGAGCAGCACTGTCCATTGCCGATGTCATCAGAGGCTATATGTTATCATCATCTGTAACATCAGATGAAGGTGATTACATTGAGTCTAAACAACCAATCACATGTAAAGAATGCCTTGCTTCTTAGCTGAAACGGCAGATCGAGACAAGGACATTTGTTGCGTTCATCATCCTCTCCGACAAAGCCATGTTGTACTCGTATGTAAGGGTGAATCAGCTCTCCCTACCTATTGGTCTTATGCAACCCACAACACCGTCCTAAATCACATCCGGTTTTCATATTCCCATGCATGCTATGCACAATCTATTACTCCTGCAGAAAAAATTAACAGGAACTTGTTCTATGAAATTTGCATCATGTTTAACTCAGTTTAATTATTACCTCATGAAGACAATGTACCATCAGCACAGTCATTTGATGGCTACTACAAGATAAAAATGTCCTGTAGAGGTTTCGCGCATTGCTGTCTTAAGCCTTTGCCTTCGTATTAACTTTTTCGTCATTTCATGTCGTTAATTATGTAATGGTTTCAAGGTTTGCCTCATTCAAGTAGGCTGAGGTCAGAAAGGAAGCTTCTTTATCTACACTTTTTACCAGAAGCCGTCATAATATAGCTGTCGATTTTGTTCGTTGTTAATACAGCCAATGGTTATATTCAATATGACGCTCAGCAAAGTCCTGTGAATCTTTAGTGTTTACAATATCAGTTACATTTAAAATTTGTTTTCCACAGTAATATACTTTACGAGTAGTTTCACGTAATCACAGTAAAATGTATGTCATCCACAGTCTGTTAATTGCTCACTCCAGCCTTAGAGACCTAAATATTGTTTCACAAATGTATCCCACAAAATGATATAGCATCAGACATGTAACTTCCTATTTTTGGCACTTTTCACTATTTAAGGGGCTCCGGAACGCCCTATCCTTGCAATGTTAAAATAACGCTTATAAATTACATCTTTCCTCACAAAGTATTTGAGGTAGGAAATTGAACTTTTTACAGATTATTTATTGGAATATGGGCTACAACTTAACACAGGGATTTTACAAAATTTTAGTTCAGTTACTGAAGATGATTTTTTTTTCAATTGTAATGAAAATTCACAACATTTTTTGCAATTTCTTATTTATATATTCAAAAATATACAGTTTTTTGGAAAAAGGTACTGTGTAACATTTACTGAAAGTTTGAAACAAATATGTTTGGAAGATCCTTAGAAAACATGTAATTAGTATGAGAAAATAAAAGTTTTGGGAATCGAGCGACAAAGATTGGATTAACTTTTTAGTGCATTCCAGGTCCATAGGATGGATTATCTTCATCCTCTGCAAACTCCTCCTCCAGCTTCCTCTTGTTCCTCCTCCTGTTTACTCTTGCTTGTATTTCTAGACTCTTTACAGCCCTGTCAGCAGCCCGAAGGCGTTCCTTGTCTAAAGCAAGCATCGCTCGTACCATGTTAGAACCTATCTTCATTCCCATATTTCTAAATACCTTGCACCTTACAATGTTGCCACCATTGAAAGTCGCAACAGCATCATACACACCAAAGTGAAGTGTTTCTATTCCAACAAATACAGTCTTGGGGATTCTCGACCATATAACACTATTTACACTTTCATTGGGGTTTTGAGTTTTTCCGTGAATACACTTTTTCAACAGTTCAGGTGCTGCTAAGTCTCTGAAAATAGGTTTTATCACCTCCATTATTGCATGAGGCAGACTATGCTTACGAGTGTACACTTCACCAGTTAGCAATCCTTTGTTATATTTACACCAACTGTCTTCTTCTTTGGGACACAAGCTATGTTGGGGATTTTCATCGGTTGAAGAAGTATGAAAAAAAAAGAGCCCAAACAGCCTATTTCATTTCGTCGACACTTTGTGTATTTTGCCTAATAGCCATTCCATAATAGTTCTGTATTTTGTCAATTATACTGTCAGTTAACCTTCCCTTCCCATCCAACCCTTTACCATCACTGAGTTTTTGTTTTTTGTACGAAGCTTTCAGTCGCCGAAGTCTTGTTCCCATTCGCTTCTGTACGTGCCCAATACACTCAAATTTCTACACTACAACATCATCACCATAGGGCTTCAGTCCTTGAACATGTTTGAAACTTTTAGAATCACCGTCACAAGGTAATTAACATATCGCACTTTATCACACGCCTCAGAACGCTGGAATATACTGGCAACACCAGCCACTTCCATTCCTCCACTACTGCCACTATAGTTAGCTTTGCAATTATTTTCATGTGTACCTTTACATTTTTGTGGACATCTACAATACTTTGATATTACTGCTACATCTAAAACTTTCCCTGTATACATACTGGTGGCAGATACTACACCATGAAGAGATGTGTGGCCCCGTTTATGCCAGGTACCATCGAACGCTGCAGTCAAATCTCTGTTACCATTATTTTCCATTACTGCCTCTTCCACAGCGTTCTTCATAGATTCTATACAGACATCATCTACTTTAGACCCTATTAATTTATTATAGGTCGTAAACTTGGTTGGGGGATTTGGAAGATTCGTGATGCCACAGAAAATTGCACCTGCAGTAGCACCCTTACCAACTGAACTCAAGGAATAAACAAATCTGATGTTGTGTTCGTAGATTTTGCTACCATTTTCTTCAGTTGCAGTTACTGCAACACTGTTCCAAAAGGTGGTCATGTATGAACACTTATCACATTTCAGTTGTATTTCACTAGCAAGTCCTAAGTGCTTTATTATGGAGAGTTCCAGACCAACTTCACTACAATGAATACATCTTACACAGTTTGAAAAAATTCATTTGAGAACCGACATATCAAGTATTTCATTCACATCCGATTTGCCCATAAAACATTCATAGTTTTCACTCATTGAACCAAGCTTCTTCTGTGAAGTATTTTCTTTCCCACTTTGACTGCTATGGGCAGGTGTACTTGAGAGGTTAGGTTCACTCACTTGGTTATCGTCTTTATTGTTTACAGTAATAACACATACCTTTGGCTTTCCAACATTTCTCCTTTTCTTAAAAGCCTTCAGAGGATTTCTAATAACTTTACTTTTACTCATTATTATACTTCAACAAAACAGAGACTCAAGAAGCAGAATTAATTACGAATATTTTCGAGATAATGACAGAGTAAATAAACATGAAACAATCGACAATCACACCAGCGATATATATTGAACCATCACAGGTTAGCCACAACACATACTTTATCTCACATCACTAAAATGTACCTGATGAACACGGACGTTAATAATAACACCATTTGACAGCAGTTTAACAGCGCCACAGTGGGTCACGCCCATGTAGAAAACATTTCAAAAAAATATTAAAAATAGTTGTAGTCTTCGGAATTGAATAAATTATATATCTATTAAAAGGTAATAGTCTGAAGATTCAGAAAACGCAAAAAAGTAAAAATTGAACTTTTCATGATTTTGAGCCTTTCCGGAGGCCCTTAAATACTTCTTCTAATATAAGTTATGAAGTAATGACAACTTCCATATAAAGTGCATATGAAAATCATTTTCATGGCAGAAACGTAAAGTAATGTTTATAACTCAAAGTCAATTAATTATTTTCCCAATAGCTTCAACAGGGTTTATTTACATCAGAGACTACAATATTGTGCCCCATTTTCAGAATCTTCAATCATGGAATAAAATATAGCTTGAATCTACCATGGTCAGAAAGAGACTACATTGACTGTATTCATTATGGTTTGTTCATTTAATTTTACAGTCATAATGACCACAGTAGATATGATACAGGTTTAGACAACTTCCTGTAATGGGCAGCAATCGGCAAGCTGAGTAATTCCATACCACAGCTGTCAGCACTCGCCAGGTCTCTACAACAGCCTTTATCACAGGAAACAAAATGCAAAATATTTAGGTTAGAAGGTCTTGGGAATACATAAAAAGGGCTTCAGTCTCAAAGAGTGCAGGTCAAACACAGGAAGAATATAGATACAGGGACATTCGGTAAAACAGTTGTAAATTGTCGTAACTCTGTTGGGAAAGTAATAGACCTCCATGCGCTAATAGAAATCACTGTTGCTAAAATTGTTATAGGTACTGAAAGCTGGCTAAAGTCGGAGATATGTTCGGCCGAAATTTTTGCATAAAACCTAACGATGTTCCAAAATGATAGGATAACACAGTTGGTGGTAGCGTGTTTGTTGCTGTTAGATGTAGTTTATCTTGTGACAAAATTTGGGTAGATGGTTCCCGTGAGCTAGATTGTGCAGAGATCATTCTTACCAACCGGAGTGAAATAATAACTGGATCCTTTCACCAGCCTCCCAAATAAGAAGATATATTTGCTGAAAGGTTCAAAGAAATTTTGAGTTTAGTTTCGAACACGTATCAGACTCATACAATTATAGTTGCTGGTGACTTCAGTGTACCCTCGATATGTTGGCGAAACTACATGGTTAAATCCGGAGGTACGCATAAAGCATCATCCGAAATAGTGCTAAACACATTCTGTGAAAGTTATTTCGAGCAGTTAGTTCATAAGCCAACGGTAATAATAGACGGTTCAGACAATACACTTGACGTCTTATCAATCCTGAGTATCAGAGCGGATAGAAGGATTAGTGAACACAGGTTTGTCGTAGCGAGACTGAATACTGTTATCCCTAAATCTTCCGAAAATAAACGAAGAACATACGTATTCAAAAAAGCAGATGAAAATTCACTTGACGACTTCCTGATAGACAATCTCCACTCCTTTCAAATTAACTATGTAAGTGTAACTAGATGTTACTTGAATTCAAAGAAATAGTATCGACAACAACTGATAGGTTTATACTAAATAAATTAACAAACGACGGAGCTAACCCCCCATGGTACACAAAACAGGTCAGAACACTGTTGCAGAAACAACGAAGATGCATGTCAAATTCAAACGAACTCAATATCTCAAAGATCGGCGACTTTTTACAGAAGCTCGAAATTTAGCGAGTACTTCAATGCGGAAAGCTTATAATAGCCTCCACAACTAAACTTTGTCTCGAAACCTGACAGAAGTTCCAAAGAGACTCTGGTCGTATGTAAAGTATGCTAGCGGAAAGACACAATCAATGCCTTCTCTGCGCGACGGAAATGGAAATACTATCGTCGACAGTACTGCCGAAGCAGAATTACTAAACACACCCTTCTGAAATTGCTTCACCAAAGAAGACGAAGTGAATATTCCAGAACTCCAATCAATAACAGACCCTTTGAGTAACATGGAAATAGACTGCAACTTTAATCACTTAATAAAAGCAAGTCTTCCGGTCCAGACTATATACGAGTTAGGTTCCTTTCAGAGTAGGCTGATATAATAGCTCCATACTTAACAGTCATATACAACCGCTCGCTCGACGGAAGATCCGTACTCGAAGACTGGAAAGTAGCACTGGTCACGTCAATATTCAAGAAAGGCAATGGGCGTAATACGCTAAATTACAGGCCGGTATAGTTACCATCGAAGCGCAACAGGATTTTGAACATAAATTGTGTTCGAATATTATGATTTACCTCGAAGAGAACGGTCTATGGAGTGGTCAACAGGTATTTAGCGAACATTATTCCTTTGAAACACAACTAGCTCTTTACTGACACAAACTGTTGAGTGCTAGCGACAAAGGATCTCAAATTGATTCCGTACTTCTAGATTTTCAGAAGGCTTTTGACTTCTTACTTCACTAGCGGCTGGTAATGAAACTGCGTGCTTGTGGAATATCGTCTCAGTTATGCGAC
This sequence comes from Schistocerca piceifrons, assembly GCF_021461385.2. Classification (NCBI taxonomy): domain Eukaryota; kingdom Metazoa; phylum Arthropoda; class Insecta; order Orthoptera; family Acrididae; genus Schistocerca; species Schistocerca piceifrons. Next base: position 409,262,102 of record NC_060139.1, read on the forward strand.
TGGATACCTGATTTTTGTCACAGTTTGTAGTAATTGATGGAAAGTCATCGAATAAAACACAAGTGATCTGTGGCGTCCCACAGAGTAGTGTTATAGTTCCTCTGCTGTTCTGTTGCTATATAAACGGTTTAAGAGACAATCTGAGCGACCGTCTTAGGTTGTCTGCTAATGAAGCTGTCGTTTATCGTCCAGTACACTAATCAGAAGATGAAAACCAATTGCAGAACGCTTTAGATAAGGTATGTGTTTGGTGCAAAATTTGTTAATCGACCGTAAATAATGAAATGTGTGAAATCATCCACATAAGTGGTAAAAGGAACACGTTAAACTTCGGTTACTCGATAAATCAGTAAAATATAAAAACCGTAAATTCAACTAAATACATATGAATTATAATTTTTCACAATTTAAATAGGAATGAACTCACAGAAAATGTTGTCGGGAAGGGAAACCAAAGAACGCGTTTTATCGCCAGAACACTTAGGAAATGTAGCAGATCAACTAAATAGACTGCCTACACAGCGCTTGTCAGTCCTCTTTTGGATTACTGCTGCGTGGTTCGGGGTCCTTACCAGATAGAATTAACGTAGTACATGGAGAAAGTCAAAGAGGGGCAGGAGTTTCACTAACATTGTACAGGATTTGATGTGGACATCATTAAAAGAAAGGCGTTTCCCGTTGCAGCGGGATCTACGCACGAAATTTCAGTTAAAAACTTTCTCGGAGAATGGGAAGATATTTTGTTGACATCGGCCTACATAGGGAGAAATGGTCATCATAATAAATTAAGGAAATCAGAGCTGGTACGGAAAGATATAGGTGTTTGTTTTTTCCGCGCTCTGTTCGAGATAGGAATAATAGACAATTATTATGAAGATGGTTCGATGAACCATCTGCCAGACACTTAAGTGTGATTTGCGAAGTATCCACGTAGATGCAGATGTGGAGGTATTACAACGATAAATTATTAATTATATAATGTTCTTTATATTGTACTGTACCACAGATAAGTAATGCGTCAAGTTGTTGGTGATACGGAGGCATTTCTGTGTCACTGCAAACTTTGATGTACAGAATTATAACCATAATAATACAGATCAATCAGTTCCTTATTTTTCAAGGCCACCTAGAACAATATTTACATATTTTCATGCGTCTCGATCACAAGGTTTTCTGACTAGGATTAGTGATTTCAACTATGTTATAGCCACCTTCAGACTCCCTCATTCTGCTGTCCTGCTATAAATCATAAACAGGCAAAAACTGTCGTTTTATATGTTTATGCTTTGTTACTTTGCATCAGAATAAGAGATTCTGAAAATGACTATTGCATAGCCGAAACCGGTAATCTTATTGAAAAAACTTTGTGATCAAAACAGTTTAATTAGAGTTTATGTAAAGCATATGACCACTCTCCAGACGGTCATTCTAGATAATAATTTAGAACAATATTTGTTAAAACTGATTCTAAAGCTATACCAAACCACTGGAACCACTGGCGTAAATGTTATTTATACACACAGCTCAGTTCAGTAATTTCGTTGAGAAAAACTAATTACTACATTAATTGAATCTATTTCTTTTTCTTTTTCCTGATCTAAATTTTCGCTTCTTTGTGTTCCAGTCACGATAATTTTAGTTCATGTCTTGTACACTATGGACAAGAAACAAACTCTTTTTAATTTATTACTTTACGTCCATTACGTCAAAAATGAGGATCGTTCTATAAATAACGTTCCACGATTTTTTTTTCTCAGAACAAATGTATGCTTAGGAGTTTGAATACATAAAAGTGGAGCAGCAAGGTTTCCTCACCTGTAACGATTCGTGACAGAGAGATCTCTCCATTGGCATCAAATTGCTGAAACAGTTCAACCGAAATGACTTTTCTTTGAATGTTATGCTACGTTCTGAGCAACCTTGGAACCGTTCATGGGCATACCCTTGAACATTCAAGAGTCTCAATCATTACACATATGCTTCCAATGCTACCCATAGCTGTAAAGACAAATGTCAAGTTCTGATGCGCCGATATGCATGAATAATGGCATATGCGCGATTCACCAAGTTGAGAGCAGTGGCTGTGACGGAACGTCCCGAACGCGGCCGATCATGGATCTTGATTTTTCCAGTTGGTAACTCTTTCACTTCACTCGTCGCCCTAAAGCACTCCTGTCGAGTGTATCACTACCATACACTGCACACAAACGTTTATGGAAGTTCAGCAACGTCCTTTTCTCACAACCAAGAATTCAGTTACAGCACGTAGCTTGTATCGAGTGTCTTGTATTGACGCTATTTTAGTGGCTCACTATGGTTGGGTCGCTTGTCAGAATTGTTAGAAAATTCGCACTGATGCAGAAGAAACATCAGATTAGAAGCATCAAAAAGGGTAAACGTTAGCGGCACTACAAAAATTGTGAGCATATTTACGGTACAAACATCGCAGAACAATTGTAGCATTACATATTTGGGTATCTGTTCTTTTGGATATTTCCGAAAGAATAGACATCATTTCCATCCAGCAGCCATCGAGAATTAAGACACAACCAAATTAGGGACACTGGCTGCAATAGGACACTGATTTAAATCAATGAGAAAAATTGAAAATTTTTGCCACACTGGTAGTCGAACTCGGATCTTTCGCTTATTTGTCAGGTGCGCTAACCAATGCGCACGTCTCTCTTCCTAAAGAACACACCACACACACACACACACACACACACACACACACACACACACACACACACACACAGAGCTCGAACCCTTACGGGAATCGGTGAAATACCGTGAGTAATGCGGGAACGGGCTTGGGGCACTACATTAGTGGTGTGTGCAGGAGTTGACAATTTTGGTCCGACAGGAACCGTGCTAGGATAGGCCATCAATTTCTTATGTTCACTGTGTCCGAAAGCCACAGTGGTCAGCGCAACTGTCTAGTAAGAAAGAGCCCTAGGTTCGACTCCCACTTCACCTCAAATTTTCAATTCTCCCCCTTGATTTAAGTCAATGACAACTCGCAGCCAATGTCTGCAATTCTTTTGTGTCTTGAAACTTCCTGGCAGATTAAAACTGTGTGCCCGACCGAGACTCGAACTCGGGACCTTTGCCTTTCGCGGGCAATTGCTCTACCATTCTTTTGTGTCTTAATTACAGCAGTGTTCTAGAACTGGAGTAATGACCTCAACAGAAGACAATTTATGAACAAACATGCACTTTCCATTCGCGTTTCTGTGCTGGCCTATTCAGAATCCAGACTCATCCCAAAACATATTCTTTCTTTGCGTTCTAGTTTCTAAACAGTTACCATATTTTTCATATCCAATAAACCACCCTGAAATGGTATAGTACAATAAATAGACCAAACATAACGTCTGATTAGGTACCTTGAGTACATACATGAATGTGATGTACATGTCACAATTCACCCTACTATGTGTATTTTAGTGATTAGCAGTGGAAGGAAGAAATGAGTACTGTACTGCAGGTCGGATCAGCCGCCCTGACCTCACCAACCGGTGGACTAAAAGCGGGCTGTAAATTTTACGAGTCTTCGCCCACATCAGTGTGTGACAGTGTCAGGGAAATGGATTTTCACTGTCTGGGTGCTTTTAGAGGAAGATGGTTTTTTAAACGAGGGAAATGTGAGAAGACTGTTGTCTGTTAACTCGTTGGATGTTTCGCTACATCATTTCCGAGGATTAAATCCCGATTAGAGCACATAAAGATGTGATGTATTCTTACGAATATGTTTGCTTAACGTGTTCACCACATAACTTCGACAGCGAGGAAGTTTCCCGCTTGTCGATAACTCGACAGTGTCACCAGAATGTGTATTTTTTTGAACTGTTCGCATATCGTCCTATAAGCAATTACGTGAATGGAAGTGAAATGAGAACATTGTCTAGATCTTCCGGAATTCAGTGATGTCAGTTACATGTTTGCACACTGAATACTAGCGAGTTTTAACGAGTTGAATGAAATGTAAGATTATGCGTGTGCTCCGTATGGGACACGGAAAACTCTCCTCCACATCACCATGAGTAGGGAGCAGTGTATATTCTGGCTCAGCCGCCACAGCTCACAGAACCGCAGGCAGGTCCCCCATTAAGAGTACTAGTGTTCACAAGTGACTGTGTGCAGATCTAAACGTGTAAATATGGGTCTGTCACCAGACAATAAGTTCGCCGTGCCGACTGAAATAGAAAGCGTGCAATGTGTCGGTACTAGAGTTCAATACCCATGTTACGAGTGGGAATATTTGTGTAACATCAGGGGTTGTGTAAAGATTAAAATGAAAGACGAATGCGATACATGCCATGCTCTAGTAGACATTCATATGTTTGGTATTAAAGTCTCAACATTTGATACGTATCGCTGGTCATATTAGAAATAATTTCATGGAGGATAAGCATATGCTTAAAGTATTCAGATGTTTTGCATTTATGGTATCTGTACTCTGTGTTATTCGACCGCCACAGAAAGATTGGAGTAGTTTATCAATGCCTGTAAACCCTCTGCACCACTGTGTGTGATTATAGAAAAATTCAACACCACAGAGAGTGAGTTCACAGAAGGAAATACTATGTGTGTTATGCCGTCTGTTTGCCTGAATGCCATATTGTCAATGCTGGCTTACACATGGCAGCTATTTTAAAAATCTGGACCTACTGCTATGCAATTAAACTTTTATTAAAAATGTAATCAGTGAAGCACTGTCTATATCCTTTTGTGTAGTTTATTTCCTGCACAGCCCCCTCCCCAATAATGTATCCAGCCACCTACTAAGAGAATATATAGCTCTGAACTGAGAGTCACAGCACTCATGCGCGGTTGCCGCCACCGCCACCGCCACCGCCACAGCCGCTGCTGCCCCCCCCCCCCCCCCCCCAAGTACTGACGTCCGCCTCCAGAATCAGGGAGAAAAGGTACAGGATTTTATAAACAACAGCAAACGAAGCTCTGTTTTATCAGCAGTAACTTCTTTCTTTACAGTTGAAATGCATGAGCCTAGTCAATTGCACTCTGTGTTCAAAGACTTCGATATAACCCGGTGTAGCTACCCAGTTTATAGTGAAATTAAGAAGAGGTGCCAAGAAAGCCACCGTGAAGTATTGCAATAGCAGTTGCAGGCTAGTGGCTGGAGTGTGGCGACGATCAAGTATACATAAGGATTGCGAAAGGGGCTAGCTACATTCAACAGAAAACTGCACAGCATAGACGTAATGGCCATAGTGCGCAGGATGATATTTCCACACCTGGGTAAGGCTCTTATTATGGGATGCGTGACTGTGTGCCATGTGTTGGTGTAACAAATGCACCGATGCTGCCATTTGAAGGGGTATATGGTAAGAATATGCCGTACCCACCTCACATGATTAGGCAGAAACGAAATAGGATTCGAGAGTCAGTCTGAGGATTTCCGAAAACAGTGAGACAGGTTTGGAAGGTGGTTCAGCCAGCATTGGAAAATCAAGACGAAGCTGTGAAGCAAGAGGGTACGTTACGTCAGTATAAGATGGCAAAGGGTGTTATGTGAGCGATTCCATATACTCCAAAACGGAAGATGAAAAAGTGAAGCCACATTATCTGTGAATGTGAAGCTACAGTTGCCAACAAGTTCTACAATTGTGCTTGTCAGGAGTCTGACCAAGGATGTGCCAGAAGCTATTTCAGGCGGAAAATTAGTCGAACCAGGCAAAGGACAAGAAGCAGAAGAATAAGCAATGGGGGAAGTAAGTCCAAGTGCCTCATGCATGGTATGCGTTAAGCCTGAAGAGGCAGTCAATATTGTGTTTATGTGATTTTGTTTTGTGTGTTTAATAGGTTATTGAAGCAATTTAGGATGTAGATGTTAGGATAATAAGGTTTATATTTGGTGTTTCATAGGGCAAGCTGTTTGGAGACGGCAGACTTCTTGGGGGGAATGGTAAGGGTCCCTCTCCTCAGGTTGCTGTGTGGAAAAAGTGAGTTCTCGCTTGGAGCAAAGTGGGGGCACAGAGAGATCACCAACTGAGCAGTGGAGCTTTGCTTTCCAAGAAGCAGTATGTGATGCTACCTAGCCACAGACACTGAGTTTAGTCTTTAACGTACGGGAACTGCAGAACGGATAAGGAGGGTGGATGATACGTTTTAGGGTTTTCAGCAGTTACTAAGTACTAACGGAATGCTTAGCGAGATAATAAAAAAAATTAAAAAGAAAACAGGAAGTTACTCGGAGCATAATGATGGTGGCTGAAGGAGCAGATGCAGGAAGTGACAAGAGTTGTGCCGCCTGAGTCACGGAGGGTAGAGTACTGAAGACCATACTTGGGACACTAGACACAAGCCGACGTATTCCAGCTTAACAAAACAAAAGATGATGCATGCTAATTAACAGCAGGGAATAGGGAGAATACGGAGCGGTATTCCACACAGATTGCTATTTTGAGCGCTGTTTGTTGAATAGCACTTGCATGCTTCGGCACCTCGCTAAGGACGTATTTAGGTGCTGAAGTGACAAGCTTTCCGTCTCGCCGTTGTGAGCAGTATAGTTATATTGTGTTCTTTTCAATATTCTTCTAAGCAGCTGAAGTGTTTTAAGTAGTCTGGTGAGGTGTTTAATCGTCGTTACATATTCTGTCAAATGTTGGAAGTATCTATTGCACTCTTACTTTCCGCCAGCTGTTGCAAGAGTCTGTTCTGTAGGGAGCAGCAAGCTGACATCTCCATGGTTTCACTATCAGTGTAGTGTCTCTTTGTGTTCCTAATCATCCATGAATCACGCAGTCTAAAATGCATTAAATGTATTGTGGGTGGATTAGCAAACGCCGCGTTGTTAGTGATTAGGAATACGTGTTCTGTTTCCCTTGTTTGTGAGCCACAATAGGCATAGTCATTGACATTTGTCGATCTCATGATTTGCACCGGTGAGCGTCTGTGTTGCCCGTGGGTTGAGGCAACACCATTAGTGAAGTCTAGTTGATGACTGCTTTGTTAAATTTCCAGTGTGACGTTCCCTGACGTTCCTAATGGAATATTTACGATTGACTACCATGCGAAATGTCTGGAGGTTTAGTCCAAGAAAGTTTATTTACGATTCTTCGTACTGTCAGCCGTACACTGAGATCTGGCTTGAGGAATTCATTGAAATCTTTATTCGATTTGTGTGATAGTGATTGTATCATTCGTGTAGTGACTTCGGTCATGTGCAACGAAACCTGCACGGATTTAGAAGCTCTGAAGTGTGCCTCTGGAAACGGGAGTGTTTTATGAATTGTTTTCTTCGCTATCATGTTGGCAGATTATTGTCTTATGAAATAAGGAATTACTGGCAGGCTCACTTGTTTTGGTTATGTCCCATGGGCATCAGACCAGGATTTTTTACCTGCTGCAGGCACCGAGAAGCCGTGGTCGCAGTGTATGGCCTGTTCCTAGTTTACGATGTATCTTGTGTTCGGGAATTGGTTATAGCTCCAGAGTCAGTGGCTCCGCAGTGTAGTGTGGTTAAGCACAGAGGTGTCCTAACTGTTTTACCAATACATGAAAGACTGTTTGCCTGTCAGATTTTTTGTATTAGCTGTTGTGTTGACATTTCGTAGCATCTGCTTGATATCTGATTCCGTATTCAGTGGCATTATATTGGTAGTGCATATTGACGGGGAAATAAGTTTAGCATGCTGGACGAGAGGACCACCCTCAGGTGCACCTTTTTTTCTGTGTCGAATCCGAAACGACTGAACTAAGGCTGGAGGCACCACTGTGCATTGGGTGCTTACTGCGTTGTTTTGCAGAAGACTTGCTGTTCACGAGAGCCGAGTTTTACAGAGTTAAAAATTGACTGACAGTGTTTTATAAACTGTTAGGCGAGAGTGGACGTGCTTAATTGTGTCGCCGCTTTGTGTACCTCTGTATTTGTCTTGTGATTTGCCATTGTGTTTTTGGTATTACTTGTGACTTAATACTGGGGCCATCTGAAGAAACCATCGCTGAGTTGTATGATTCATGTTGCATTGGAATGAAATTAAAAATGGATGAGCAAAGCGTTCAAATGGCTCCAAGCACTAGGGGACTTAATATCTGAGGTCATCAGTCCCCTAGACTTAGAACTACTTCAGCCTAACTTACCTAAGGACTTCACACACAGCATGCCCGAGGCAGGATTCGAACTTGCGACCGTAGCAGGAGCAGAGAGTGCCAGATGTAGATACAGAACTGTGATCATATTTAAATGTGTTCATATACTCTGCATATGAACTTCTGATGTTAAATATTTTAATTGTTCCAGAAAGTCTTCTGCTGCGGAAGTATGACTACACATCATCAGTCACAGTGAGTTAATATTCCCTTGGAAGAACGTTCAAATATGCACTGACTTATCACACAGTCCATACCACACACCTGTGGACAATATCACTTTAGCATCGAAATCAGGTATTTTCAAATACAACCACAAGATGTAACCCTTCGTTGTGTATCACACCAATATAGCCATATATACAGACTGTGTTGCTTAAAACGAAGCTAACATTAAACAACGTAAATGGTAGAGCACTTGCCCGCGAAAGGCAAAGGTCCTGAGTTCGAGTCTCTGTCGGGCACACAGTTTTAATCTTCCAGGAAGTTTCATATCAGCGCACACTCCCCTAAAGAGTGAAAATCTCATTCTGGAACGTAAATACCACATCATGCTGCTTCTTCGCTTCACCTAACTCTGCTATAAACTTCTACATCTCACACGTTTCCCGGTTCTCTCCGACTACGTGAGCTATTCAGCAGTCGCTGTTTATACACATTTCTTGCAGCAGTGTACGCTACTTAAACATTGCCTCAAATGTTAAAAAATGATTTTCTTCCTTGCATATATGAGACCTACTACAAATATTATCACGTTAAGTCTCGATGTGAGACTGACAGATAACTTTTCATTAAACTGCAATGTGTTGGTCGTAAAATGCAAAGGCTTTTTTCCTCTAAATCTGTTTTTAAAGATAATGTGTGTGTGTGTGTTTGTGAGTAGATACAGCAGTTTAGCTTAAAACGCTGCTGGCTAAGCCACAACAAATATTCCAATCACACTCTCTTGAGCCTCTCTTCACCTTCCATTACATGACATACAAACGCCTTTGGGCATTTTCCAGCCTTCGGTTTCCAGGCCCCCATGAGCTGTTAGCCTGTGGCTCCCAATGAGCACTCTGTTTTGGACAGTCATTCACATCTGTTATGTGTTGTCAGAGGCAGTCGTGGTTGGCAATGACACAGGCAGGGCCAGGGACAGTGGCGGCTGTGGCAGGCGCCAGGAGCAGGTGCTGTGGGTGGGCTCCATGGGTGGCGGTAGAAGCGATGCCATTGGCAGCAACACTGGGGGCTGTGTGTAAGCATTCTGGTCCCCAGTAAAAAACTACATTTTTTTTAAATAGTTAACTGGATACGTCATAGTGGGGCTTGTGTGTGAAAAGAACAACTCTGTAGGAAATTCAACATTTCTTATTGATTACTCTTTTTTAGAAGTTTCGGCGTGTAGTGGTTGCACAGAATACTTAAAATTTCTGCAATCTAGAAGCCTTAAACCTAGCCTCTTTGGTGTTCAGATCAAAACAATCAATACACAGCATGAACCACATAGGAATTATCTATGTGAACTCACCCACTACAGCCTAGGCCGGTTCTACACTCACACACTTTGGCACAGAGGATTGCATGTACTGATACACTCCTCCACTTTGTACAAAGTAATGCTAATTCTGCTTAAATATTCCGAAAAATCATAGTAGGACGCTCTTACATATGGCTCCCACTGGTACACGCTTTCTGCGAAGACAGATAATGCGTAGTACACATCTTCTAACTTCTCAGAGCTCGAATAATGTATGTGTATGCTTGTCTCCCATGATGTTGATTCTACCATGGGAGCGTGGGAAGTGTCATACTAAGCCAGCAACTTACTTACTTGGTATATAATCCATCATGTTACGCAAATATTCCCGATTGTACATGAATATTGAATTTTAGTAACGACATTTCCACGTTTTCTACTTCAGTCGCAATGGGAAAGTCGCCGTCCAGCGAATGACCTACATTTACTCATTTAGATCCGCATGCAATAACGCCACATTGCCGGTGAACAATACTTCCCTTGAAGCTTCCTGGTAGAATAGAACTGTCTGCTGGACCGAGACTCGAACACAGGACCCTGGCTTTCGCGGGCAGGTACTCCACCATCTGAACTATCCAAGCCCAACTCACGACCCGTCCTAATAGTTTCAGTTCTGCCAGAACCTCGTCTCCTACCTTCCAACGTAGCTCCTCTATGGGGGGGACTTGCCTCGGATTTGTGTACTTTAGTTTCGTAAAGGTTTGTTTCTGCAGATATATGCAATCTCCGCTGTTAAATATTTCAATTGTTCCAGGGAAGCCTCCTGCTGTGACAGTATGATCTCCCACCATTACTGACAGTGAGGGACCGTTACCAGTCAGTGCCATACATTTACAGATAATATTACTTTAGCACAACAAAATCGTAGATCTTCCAAATTCAACCACTGAATGGAACTCTTGTTTACATATCATACCAACATTGATGTCTTTACAACTTGTGTTGTTTAAAGTGCCGATGGTTTACGTCACCTGCTGCTGCAGTGCATTTTGACGTCGTAGTCGTTTGACGATTTTCTCATGATTTAGTGAATTAACTATAGACTGCTGTTTATGTACCTTATTTCAGTAGCGTATGCAATTGTAGAAAACAGAAGACAAATACAGATTTAAGTTACTACATTAAGCATTTATAAAATGGTATTTTTTTGCTATGTACGAGACCTGTTATAAACATTATGGGGTGAATATTCAATGCCAGATTGATGACCCTCCTCCCATTAAACTGCATCTTCTTTGCTGTAAGCTGGAGAATAAAAATAACAGAATTTTTCCTACTCTAGTGTTTTTCTTTTTAAATGTGTGTAGACACAGTAGTTTAGCAAGTATGTAAGACGCTACTGATTAAGCCACAACTACGTCAAAGTCGTACTGGAGGTGCGTGATCATTGTAAGCACAAAGATGGAAACGGATTTAAGGTGGCTAGTTGGTCACAAAATAATTGTAACAGTATGTTTCTGGATTCATTTATTATTGAATATGTGTTTTTACCCTGCCCATCTCCAGTTTACCTGCTGACAAATTGGTAACAGAAAAATAGTTTTGCTGTCTTTCAAATTTATACAGAGGACTTATGCTACAAGTTGATTGGACAACAAGAAAATAAAAAAAAAATACTTACAGTATACGACAGAATGAATATACAACTTTGAGAAAAATGTCAATTAACTTTGAAAAAACATAAAGTGTGCTACTCCACTCAGCAGCTAACTTTCTGACCCATATGTGTACTGCTTACAGGCGAGTGATACGTGGCTGGTAAATAGTTCCACATAAGACAGCTTGTTGACACTAGATGTCTTTAGTGTTGTGGCGCTGTGCTGTCGTTAATGGCCGATACATAACTGCAAGTGGTAACAACATTGTCTATTACAAAAGTTGTGCCATCGCAAGGCGTCAGGCAGCTACCATACTTTGAAACCCGTGCCGTTGCGCGACATACAAGTTTGAGCAGTTCGGTGGCGGCGCTGTACAGTTTGCATCGCGACGCAGGCGCCACCGAGCGAAACTTTGCAGAACAGCTGGCAGTACGAGGAGTCGGGTTTTGGACAACCAGCGAGTATCTACCAGGGACAGAGCTCAGAACGGGAATCGGCCTTTAGATTTAACTGCACTCGTGACTGTCATGACGGACGGCAACAAGAAGGAAGCGGTTGTTGTCCGGAGACTTAGTATACGGCCAGACTGGGAGCAGTTTCCTACAAGGCTACCCTGCTGGCTGCCATCGAAGCAGATCATGGAGACATCGGAACTGCCTGTGTGAGTGTGTTACCAGACAGCTCTGTTCTCTTGTGTTGGTGGTCTGCAGATGTTATTAAGTGGTGCGCGCTGCTGTGTGTACTGAGTGAATTCAGCCTGATAGGCACGCTTTATAAAATCAGTACTTACCTTCTAACTGTGCTTCATATCTATCAGTTGCAGTTGCTCTAAGTTTTTCACATGCGTATTCTTTTGGTAAGTGGATTTGACGTCATTTGATTTTTATGTTCTATACAATCAACTTGCTACATATTTAACTGTCACGTTGCAGATGATGCTCATTTGGATTGTACTTTTATTATAAGATTTGGAGTAAAATTTTCTACTTTCATAATGGAATTTCATACTGTCACGTAAGCAGTTTGGTGTTTAGTAAGTTGTTTTTTGTGAGTAGCTACATAGCTGATTTGGTTGCCCGTACTGCAACAGTTTTGACCTGGAAAAAGTAATTGTCTTTTAAACTTCTAACTTTTTATGAGAAAATAAATGTTGAGAAATTGTTTACACAAAAGAAAAATAATCTTAGCAAGGAGTACGAACCACTCACAGCTCAACCCAATCCTATACTCCCTGTAGCGGTGTAAAATATATATAGTTTTTTCTTACATTAGAAATAAAAGTTAATGCTAACATTAGGAAAAGATAAAAACAAATTTAAAAACATGCAGGGTTTTAGTCCCACAGAAGAGAGCTAATTGACACTAGAGTGTTGTAAGTTCTATGGCGCTACCATATATGACATGTATGTAATTACAGTTGGTAATTTCAAAACATAATACAGTATTTGACACAAAACATGTACAGATTACTTCTTACGTTATAAATAAAAACTAATGCCGAAATGAACCACAAAGCACAGGGGAGCATAACGTAACCGAATGAATTATGGAAATGAAGATTTTTGTTCGTATTTTCATCCTCCATTTCTTCAGCGGCAAGTCCTCAAAAATGCTAAAAACCATGCTGTGATCTGTTAGATTTATTGTTGAATGGTGGTTAGTACAATTTTCAATCTCTTCAGATGTATCTAGTATTCTGTCTTTTGTTCTGAATGTAAAACACGTAACTTATTTTCTATTGACTATAAACAGTAATTTTGCTCTCTCGGGTGATAACCAAAGTTGTAATTTCTGGCATATGTTCGCACCCTAAATCGATTCTTACATTCTCTGCCCGCCTGCCAATATAGAAACTATTCCTGAACACCTGTGTTGCTGTATTTATTAGCACCCTCATCTAGGTAATGCCCCAAAATAGTCCTAGTTAGTTACTTCCTCGGAAGACTACTTGTATATTACATTTATTGAAATCATCATCTATTTTTTTTCGGAGCGTGAGTCGATGTAAGTCAGAGAAATATGAGCGACAGCGTTATTAGTACTGGCTGTTTGTTTCGCCACGTTCTTGAATATTTTAGAACTAATTCCCGAATCGCGTAATGAATATTGAATGGGTATCTACAGAAACATCCTTTGACTTATTTTACGACCATCCAGGCTGTTTTTAAGGCTGTTTTATCTTTGTAAGCCATAACTACTATTTTAATGAGAAACACCTGAGGCTCTCTCCACCTGCCCGTTGCTGCCATGTGAACCGCCTTGGGTGGGCTCCGACAGTCGATTATTGGGCCTCGATATGCCACTGGCCTACGGGTTTGAATGACTGTTCTTTATAGGACAGTAGTTCACATCTCTTCGGCGAAGTCAGACGGAGTAGCGTGCAATGATGTCGGAAGTAACGCTGGGGGGTGATGGCTGTGTCGGTGGGTGGAGGGGCGGGCACTGGGGGTAGAGTCAGTGGCTGTGGCGGCAGCGACGGCACCAGAGGCATTGCGTGAGTGCCCTGACTTCCGGTAATAAGATGTATACTGCTTTAATAGTTGATAGAGTACATGGGGAGCTTCGTATGAAATAAGCAACTCTATTGTAAACATAGTCTGTTTTATTGGTCATTTTGTTTATACAAGTTAAATTTCATAGTGCTAGAAAAGGATTTGGAAAATAGCTGCTATCTGTAGTGCTTAAACTTGGCCTGTTAGGTGTTCGGCCAGTAGGCATTAGTACCCACTAAGGAAACCACGCTCCAGTCTTGACCAGTTCTCCACTAACACAGTTCGGTACACAGTTTGGTACAGGGGATTACAGGAATTGATACACTGCTCCACAGTAACACTGTTAATGCTCAAACAGTCTAGAGACTTATAGTAACACATCCTTAAATACACTTACCAGCTCTACAATCTTTCTTTGGCTATCGATCTTCTAACTTCACAACAGTTGAATACTTTAAGTATTTGTTCGTGTCCTATGAAGTTAAGTGCAACAGGGCCTCACTGTAGATATCACCTTTTGAGATTTTATGACCAAACATATAAACGTTAGTCGTAGTTTGGGAAGCTCCATTTTATATCTTATATAACACATCGACCATAAAGAGTCGTTGTCTGATGCAAACATCACATTTACTCGTTTAGATCAGCACACAGTCGCTTTATATGTGTTGACAAACAGTAGTATGCTTGGTGCGAAACTTTCTTGCTGACATGAGCACTTTGGCAGCTAGAACTGTAACAGTGGCTGCTACTGTAGCTGTCGTTGCTACTGTAGCTGTGGTTGCTACAGTTGTGTCAGTGGCACCGTGTATTCAAAAGACAATTCGCACAAATCAGGAAGACCATCTGTGGGATGCTGCTGTGGCAGTGCAGTAAGTAGTATGTGGATATCCTCATGCAGCAGTTCTTGTACAACCAGATTACCCACCCTGTGGGTCTGGGGGTAAGAATAGGCCTAAGGTATTCCTGCCTGTCGTAAGAGCCGACTACGAGGAGTCTCACACGGTTTGGCCTTTACGTGATGCTCGCCTATCGGGTTTGACCTCCATCTTTCTAAATTTTCCAAAAGAGCGAGCCAATTGGGGAAGGGCGCATTACATGGTGCATTGTGTCCATCGTGCATTGAGATCTTTAGCCCACTTTCTCATCGTTGTATTACAGTCCCACCCACTCTCCATCTCTTGGGTGAGGACACCTTCCTGGATGCGTTTTCCGCCATGCACTATACAGTGTCACTTTCTGTGTCGACAATGACCATGGACTTCTTTGTACCTCTTATCCAGCATGGTAGCCAGTCTGTTGTGGTGGAGCCCCCCTTGACCCCTGTTAGTTGTAGCCCCCTGACAACACAGGAATCACTCTGCTGATGCCTGAGCCGTTAAATTCCCACAGATGACAAGGAGTAGATGCCCGTCACCCTGGGGCATCGGGACTCCCAGTAATGGCCATCCTGCCAGATGGCCTTTGCTGTGGCTGGGTGTCGCCTATGAGGAGATCCCCTGGTCAGAGTGGGTGGCATCAGGGTGGATGACACGCAAAGAAGCGTAGTACATCAACTCTTGCTGGTGGACCGCCACCAGCAGTCTGTAAGAGGGCAAAGTCTAATTTTAATAATAATAAATATGACACCAAGTCGTTCCCCGACCTGGCCCCACAATGGGAGGAACGCCAGGCTAAGGATGGCAATGCAGCTTATTTGCCCCGGCACTTCATGTGTAAGAGAGTTGATGGGAAATCTTTCATGTGCATGAAGCCTCAGTTTTTTTGTTTGGGGAGGTGGAGGGCTAACCAAAATGCGCTCAGGGTCAGTTTTGATAAAAACAGCATCCTCTGTCACGGGCACTACTCACTTGTGGCAATCTTGGGGATGTTTCTGTTACCATCACGATTCATTAGAGCTTAAATATGGTCCAGGGTATTATACACTACAGGGACCTTCTTTTGCAGTCTGACGACGAGTTACGCGCCAATTTAGAGCGGCGAGGCGTTCATTTCGTCCTGCGCGTTCAGCTGGATCCAGGGGATAACCAGGTTGCCACTGATGCCTTAATCTTGGCCTTTGAGGGTGACACATTGCCCGAGAAGGTCAAGGTCATGGTCTACTGCTGTGACGTCAAGCCATATATCCCTCCCCCGATATGGTGCTTTACATGCTGAAAGTTCTGCCATATGTCTTCCTGCTGTACATCCAGCCCCACCTGTCGATTTTGCAAAAACAGACATGTCTTATGGGATAACAGCAATCAGTGATTTTATAATGTTACTTAAAATCCGTTTTGATTGCATTTTTTTATTCATATGACCGGTTTCGGTTCATTCAGAACCATCTTCAGATCTGTAAAAATAATGATACTAATTTACTGTTTCACGAAAGCAAATCTTTTTCGTCCTATCTAATTAACATCAACACGTTAAAATTGAAGCTCCGGCATAGAATATGTAATAGTAGGAATAAATTTCAGGATTCAGGTGTATATAAGATTAAATGTAATGACTGCTGTAAACAATATGTAGGGCAGACTGGTAGGAACTTTGAAACCAGATTCAGGGAGCACACCTAAATCCTCAACGAGCAAAGCGAGATCAATCATAACGCCTATTTTAGCATTTATGACGACCTACTAAGGTGACAAATGTTGCGTGTGGAGATCCAGGCCGACGGATGAGAAATGGTGCGCGGTGGAGAAGCCGGAAGACGCGTGCAGCGCCTGGCGTCGTTGACGGGGCCCTCATGTGCGGCCCTCTTGCTCGCGGCGATGGACATCAGACGACTGAGCGGACCGCAGCACAACACCGAAAAGGCGGGAACCAAGGAAGCAGACCGTAGAGGAAAACAAGTTCACACCAGCACCATAGATATATAAATCGCCCTATGTTTTTTTTAGATCGTATAAAAATGATAATTTTACTGTTTTTTAATTCTGACAAGTACAGATTTTAACCTTGACATCTACATATTTCAATTAAGTATTTTTAATATAAAAAAATATCTACTGAATACAGTATGTGCAAATGGAATGTAACAAATGTACCAGACCCCACCTGTTGGTAATAGTGTTATAATTAATATAAATGACGTGCGCTCTGTCAACCAATTTTATGTGACGTAGCATGTGAAAGTTGCTGGATTTGGACGGGTTACTCCTGTAACTGAAATATCAGGTACGTTCTGGTACATTTGGTGTTCATTAGATAGGATGAAAAAGATTTACTTCCGTGAAGTAGTAAATTAGTATAATTATTTATACAGATCTGAAGATGGTTCTGGATGAACCGAAACCGGTCATTTGAATAAAAAAAATAATAATTTGCAATCAAGACGGATTTTAAGTAACAACCCACCTGTCGAGATTGTGGACATCCATTGGATCCCAATACTCCGTACACCCTGCATCCCATCAGTGTCAACTGCGGAGACCATCCTTCACCTTGTTCGCCAGACTGCAGGATTTTACAGAAAGAGAGGAAAATCATGGAATGGCTCTGGCTCTGAGTACTACGCGACTTATCTTCTGAGGTCATCAGTCGCCTAGAACTTAGAACTAATTAAATCTAACTAACCTAAGTACATCACACACATCCATGCCTGAGGCAGGTTTCGAACCTGCGACCGTAGCGGTCGCTCGGTTCCAGACTGTAACGCCTAGAACCGCACGGCCACTCCGGCCTGCAAATCACTGAATGTAAGACCCTAGACTGACTGACGTACACTGGAGCTAAGAGGAAATTTGCACACCTACATCTGGTGGCTGTGACCTCCCCTCCTCATACACCACCACTACCAGAACAGTTCTACCCCATCAGCTTGTTGAATTCCTGTCGCCTCTCAGAATTGGGAGACTACACCTGCCCCCTTGATGGTGGGGGTACTTCCCTTCCTGTTGCTCCTGCACCTCCTGCTTTGGGAGCAATAACCCCCCCCCCCCAACAATCAGGGATTTCAGTCCCCACTTCTGAGCCAGAGAAGTGTAAGGGTTCTTTGGCTCGTCTTGCTAGGAATGGGTTTCTTGGGTCACTCCCCAGGTTTCTGCTAGTGGCTGAAGAGCCCAGAAGCAGCTGGTCATAGGGCTTCATGCTCATCCTCAGTCCTGGAGACTGATTCAGTGAAGTACTCCCAGCCAGGGAAACCCAAGGAACAGTATGAGAACTCGAAAAAGGAGACCCCGAAGAACAAGGAACTTGCAGTGGCACTCACACCACCACAACCTACAAGCTCTGCATTTGAGGTTGGGGTGGAAATTCTGGCGTCTGCTGAACACCTGAATTTCGCCGGACCCTCAGACACAATGGACATGGACTGCTCAACCAAAAGTCAGTGGCAGTAGGTGACCCTGGGGCGTAAATTGCCTCACTGAATATTCCATGCCTTCCCAGTCTCACAATATCATCATCCTCCAGAGGAGTTGCAGCGGTTTTTTCCACTGCCTGGCTGAGCTGTGGCAACTGTTAAGCTTTACACCAGCTTTCTGCATTGCCATCGAGGAAACTTGATTCCCAGCAATGCAGACCACTGCCCTCCATGGCTATAAGGGATATTACAGGAACTGTAGCGACTATAATCGAGTGTCAGGTGGAGTTTGAGTTTACGTCTCGAACTCAGTCTGTAGTGAACCTGTGCGCCTTCAAACCCATCTTGAAGCTGTGGCTGTCAGAATACGGGCGACGCAGGAAATAACTGTCTGCAATGTATGTATATCTTCCTCCAGATGGTACAGTACCCCTGAGTGTATTAGCTGCACTGATTGATCAACTCTCTAAACTTTTCCTACTTTTGAGAGATTTTAATGCTCATAACCCTTGGAGGCGTGACACTGTGCTTGCTGGATGTCGAAGCTTTACTGTCTCAGTTCGACCTGTGCCTCTTAAATACTGGGGCCGCCACACATTTCACTATGACTCGAGGTAGTTACTCGGCCATTGATTTATCAACCTGCAGCCCAGGACTTCTCCCATGTATGCACTGGAGAACACATGGCGACCTGCGTGGTAGTGACCACTTCCCCATCTTCCTGTCACTGCCCCAGCGTTAGCCCCACGGACGTCTGCCCACATGGGCTTCAAACAAGGCAGACTTGGAAACTTTCACCTCTGATGTCGACGATGACTCTGCCCCACGTGGTAACATCGATGCGATTGTTGAGCAGATGACTACCACAATCGTTTCTGCGGCAGAAAACGCGATCCCTCGTTCTGTAGGGTGCCCCAGCGAAAGCAAGTCCGTCAGTGGTCGCTGCTAGTTGCTGAGGCGATTACAGAGCTTCAGGCGAGCTCTACAGCGACATAAGCGACACCCTTCCATAGAGCATCTGATAGCCTTTAAGCGGCTTCTTGCCTGTGTGCGCTAGCTTATAAAACGACAGAAACAGGAGCGTAGGGAGTGGTGCATGTCGGCCATTGGCTGCCATACGTCACCTTCCCCAGTCTAGACGAAGATCAGACGTCATTTGGGGTACCAGACCTAAACAGGTGTCGATGTCGTTACCATCTATGGCGCGCTATGTAACAAATCAAACGCGGTTGCCGAGCACTTTGCTGAGCACTGTGCTCTACACACCACAGTGAACCCTATAACGCCCCATTTAGGGAGTGGGAGCTCCTCAGCGCACTTGCACATTGCCCCGACACAGCTCCTGGGCTGGATCGGATCCACAGTCAGATGATTAAACATCTCTTGTCTGAGTACAAGTGCCATCTCCTTGTCATCGTGAACCTGAACTGATGCGACGGCGTCTTTCTACCGCAATGGCTGGAGGGCACCATCGTTCCAGTGCTCAAACCCGGCTAAAATCCGCTTGATGTCGATAGCTGTTGGCCCATCAGCCTCACCAAAGTTGTTTGTAAGATGCTGGCACGTATGGTGTGTCGGCGGTTGGGCTTGGTCCTGCAGTCACGTGGCCTACTGACTCCACTTCAGGGCAGCTTCCACCAGGGGCGCTCTACCACTGATAATGTTGTGTACATTGAGTCTGCCATCCAAACAGCCTTTTCCAGACGCCTACACCTCGTTGCCATCTTTTTTTATCCACGCAAAGCGTATGATATCACCTGACGACATCATAGCCTTGTGACATTATACAGGTGTGGTCTCCAAGGCTCGCTCCCGATTTTTATCCAGAATTTCCTGCCGCTCTGTACTTTCCATGTCCCAGTTAGTGCCTCCCATAGTTCCCACCCCCCCCCCCCCCCCATATCCAGGAGAATGGAGGTCCCACAGGGCTCTATATTGAGTGTATCACTATTTTTTGTGGAGATTAACGGTCTAGCAGCACCTGTAGGGCCATCCATCTCACCCTCTCTCTGTATGCAGACGACTTCTACATTTCGTACTGCTCCACCAGCACTGGTATTGCTGAGCGGCGCCTACGAGGAGCCATCCACAAGGCGCACTACGGGCTCTCGCCCAAAGCTTCCAATTTTGGGCCGCTAAGTCGCGTGTCATGCATTCTGTCGGCGTCGTACCGTTCATCCGGAACCAGAACTTTACATTCATGACGATCCACTCACTGTGGTGGAGACATACCGATTCTTAGAACTGGTTTTCGACGCCCGGCTGATTTGGCTACCTCACCTTCGTCAGTTTAAGTGGAATGCTGGCAGCACCTCATTGTCCTCCGCTGCCTGAGCAACATCAACTGGGGTGCACATCGCTCCACTCTGCTGCAGCTCTACAAAGCTCTTGTTCAATCCCGCCGTGACTATGGGAGTCTGATTTATGGTTCGACGGCGCCCTCAGCGTTGCGTGTACTCGACCCAGTGCACCACTGTGACATTTGCCTAGTGATGGGAGCTTTTAGAACGAGTCCAGTGACTACTGTCATGGTGGAGGCCAGAGTCCCTCCATTGCAGATCCGACGTGGGCAACTGCTCCCCAGTTGCGTTGCACACATTCGTAGATCTCCTGAGCTTCTGGATTAACGTCTCAATTTTCCACCACCGGCAGCTCAACTCCCTCATCGGCGGCCCAGGTCAGGGCTAATGAGTGCGGTTCTTGTGCGATCCCTTCTGTCTGAACTGTAGTCCTTCCCTTTACCACCTCCCATCCAGGTACGCTTGCATACACCTCCATGGTGTACACCTAGACTGCAGATTCGTCTGGACCTTTCGAATGGCTCTAAGGATGCAGTTACTCCTGCTGCTGTCTGCTGTCACTTCCTCTCGATTCTTCACGTGTTCCAGGGCTCTGAAGTGTCCTACGCCGACGGCTCGATGGCTAATCGTCATGTTGGCTTCGCCTACGTCCACAGAGGCCATTTTGAACAGCATTCCTTGCCCGATGGCTGCAATGTATTCACTGCAGAGCTGGTGGCCATCTCTCGTGCACTCCAGTATTCCCGTTCATGCACTGGGGAATCGTTTCTTCTGTGTACTGACTCCTTGAGCAGCTTATAAGCTATCGGCCAGTGCTACCCTCATCATCCTTTGGTAGCGTTCATCCAGGAGTCCAGCTATGCCCTGGGTCGGTCCCATCGTTCAGCGATGTTTGTGTAGACCCCAGGACACGTCGGCACCCCAGGCAACGAGCTTGCCGACAGGTTGACCATATAGGATACGCGAAAACCGCTAATGGAGATGGGCATCTCTGTACCTGACCTGCTTTGTAACTTACGCCACAGGGTTTTTCGGCTCAGAAAGATGGAATGGCATAACAGTACACACAACAAACTGAGTGTCATTAAGGAGACTATGAATGTGTGGCAGACTTCAATGTGGGCTCTGCATTGCCCACGCTTAGGCGACCCACGGTTACCTCCAGGCCGTGTTGACCCGCCTGAGTGTCGGTGTGGCGCTCGGTTGACAGCGGCCCATATTCTTGTGCACTGTCCCACTTTGACTGCCCAGCGACGAAATCTTGGGTTAACGGACTCGTTGCCGCTAATTTTATCTGACAACGCCTCAACAGCTGATTTAGTTTTACGTTTTATTCGTGAGGGTGGGTTTTATCATTTGAACTAATTTGAGAGCATGTCATTTGTCTCTCTGCGTCCTGCACCCTAGTGCTTTTATGGTGGATGTTTTAATGTGTTGCAGAGTGGCTGGCTTCTCGTTTTTTATTCTCATTCAGCCAGCCAGCCATGCTAATCTGCTTTGTTGTTTTAATCTCTTCATCCTAATTCTTGCATTTCTGTGTTTTTCTAATGCCCTTTTGTCCATTTACATGTTTGTTGCCCTTCATCGTTCTTGTGATTTTTCCTTCCATTCCATTTTCAGTTGTCAGTCTCGTTTGTTTTATTCTCACAGTTGTGGCATTGTTTTAATCGGAACAGGAGACTGATGACCTCGTAGTTTGGTCCCTTTCCCCCTCTATTAAGTCTTTTAAGCCAACAGACCTCGTATGATGGTGGGAGGGGGGCAGTTCGGGCAGTTGGATTCATATTATTAAACAGGAGTGGGGG
The DNA here is from genome assembly GCF_021461385.2 of Schistocerca piceifrons. Lineage (NCBI taxonomy): Eukaryota > Metazoa > Arthropoda > Insecta > Orthoptera > Acrididae > Schistocerca > Schistocerca piceifrons. The sequence goes on from NC_060139.1 coordinate 409,284,219, forward strand.
AGGGAGATCACGTTTGCTACTAGTACAGGCTTCCTATTGATCGTGATGGAAGCAGAGGGAGGGAGAGGGGTTTGGAGGGGGCTGAGGTTCCATGGGTCATTAGGTCACCTTGACGGGACTGCATACATATGCTGCTGATATTCAGAGGGTGTGGGGGGAGTGTGTGGTGGTGACCTTGAATGTGTCTCCCTTCTAGGTAACCTGCCACTGGATGCGCAAACAGTGATAAGAATGGAATGTGCCATAGTGTACACCTCAGTAGTACTTCAGTGTTCTCCTGCCAATGTCAATTTTAAATGATTTGGAGCAGATTTGTTAATAATAAAATAATGAAACCTCCAAAATTATTTTATTCTAAATGGCACCGGTCGAAGAAGCCTACGACCTACTTTTGAAGAGACTTTAACAATCGTGTAATTTCTCCATTTACTAAAGTGCCATTTTTACGTTACTGTACATTAGAGGCTAGGTGGTTACCGTTACAATAAACTGAAATTCTGTAGCGATACAACTGGAGATTATGAATGCCTAATAGTGTCTGCCATGGTAGTAACTACGATTTCTCATTAATACACAATGTGCTTTTATTCTAGCATAGCGGCAGTAAAATTTTCCGTTTTAAGCCTGGCTTAAGTGCTGCAACGATACGGCAGCTGGTGACTGTTTTAAATTTCTCATCACGGCGCATGTGAGGACGGAGGCTAACGATGCAGCTGTGGCCTCGCTGCTGCGGGGTAGGGGTGTGTGGGGGAGGCAGAGTGGTGGAGTGGCGCTGGAGGCGAGGCGCATTAGGCACCGGAGGCGGCGCGGGAGGCGGCGGCCGTCTGGGCCCGCTGTCCTAATTGCGGTTAACAGCGCGTAACTGAGCAATAACTCGTCATAATCCGAGATAGGCCGCTAACAGCCGGCCGCGCGATACGTCACTCCCGCGATTAGATTAGCGGCGCCGGACGCTCCGTGATGGGTTGCCGGGCGGCCGCGCCGCGCAGCGCCGAGGCTCGCCTGTGGAACCAGGCAAGGCCAGGCCGGGATAGCAAAGAGGGAGGCTTCAGCGCGAGCCCGCGGTCCCGACAGTGTCGTAGCCCGGGAGGTAGGCAAACCGCGCCACCTGCGACACTGAACGGCGGGATGCTTGGCTCATTATGACGTGCAGGGTCAGGTCCCCGCTATTCACTCACGTCATCTTCTCGACCACAAGTCTGTATTGATACCGAGTTTCTCCCCTCTCTAAATATTGTGTGTTTCAGAGTCTTTGCATGAGATTCCTTGGCGTGATAAATCACATTATGAGGAACAACTTTTAATGAAGATATAGTGTTCTCTGACACTTCCTGGCGACGCTGGCCACCCTTATGTACCATCAAAAATTATTACCTTACAGAAGAGTATGATCGTATTGTAAATTAAAATTTAAACTGAGTTTTTGCTACATGAATCTCGATCGGAGATAACGAACACTCAAAAGAACTCTACGAAGTTTCAAAAGCAGCGGGTTTTTAAACAAGCGAAGAAATCTACAGCATCAATAGAAATTAGTCAGATAAGAAAGTTGCATGACTTAAAAAAGATCTGTCTGTTGCTTATTTACAAGTACCGACTGCTTTGTTCAGTACGAGTACCAAAACATATCGAGAAAAGCCGTTAAAATTGGGTTCTCTGTCACTCGTTAGTGCTCTGATTCCAATAAAAGGTATTTGCAATAAAAACAGCCCGCAGTGTGTTAAAAAATACTTGTTTGAAAAATTAAAAAGCATTTATTTTTTGAGATGTATCCTTTTCTTTGTTTGACGAAGACGTCCTCGATATTTGGCTAAATGTCCTCAGAAGATGGCCCTGCAGTAATAGTTTTAGGTTTATTTCCTTTGCAAAGCGTTGTGCTGTGGTGCTGTTAAATAATTTAACAGTTTTAGTATTTCCAGAAATCCAAAAAATGGCTTCTAAAAAAGCAGATTTGTTGGGCGTTTTTCTACAAATATTTCAGTTTTTGTTTTATGAAATTAAGTTTTAAAGAAAGAAACTGCTGACATTTTTCATCAATCCAAAGGAAAACTATTTGTTTCTGCTAGCTACTGGAGCCAAGATAGATTTATTTAAAATCTTGTGGTCGCAGTTAATGCTTTACAGTGATAGATTTGATGGAAGTTAGTATTGAATACTTATATTTTCAAGAACAAAATACTATGGAATATTAGTAACTGAGTAATAAAGCAAAGCGTGCCAGTGTGGAGTGCATCAGCTGGAACGGAGGGTGAATTGGAGGGATAACCGGTGCTCGCTCGCCCTGCAAACTGATGCTCAAAGGTTCGTACTTACAAAACTTTTGATGTGTCAGATTCTCAACCGCGTACAAAATTCCTTTTGTACTTACTCGCCAGTAACTTGACGAAATAACAAGAGTGTTGTAGTTATTATCGCCTTAGACTTAAAATAACCATGGAAATATTTCACTTTTGTTTAATTTATAATTCGTTAATGGTGATGATCGTCTTAATGATTTAGTATTAATAAATGTAACAATCAATTACTAATACTAGAGATCAACGAACATATCATAGTATTTTTTTCTAGAAATATTAACCTGCATCAAATACATCACTGTAAATTTTTAATCGTGTCCTCTCTATGTTTTTTTTAAACTTATGTCGGCTCGAAAAGGGCCTGAGAACAAATATCTTTATTCAGTTCACGAAAAAATGTAAGCAATATCTTTTCTAATAAAAATTATCCTCGTAAATTAATAAGTGATGTTGTTAAAAATCACTCACACCTAAGGGAAGAGCAATTTTTTCGAAATTATTTTCTGATCCTAACATGGAAAAAACACTTAAATGGATGGTAGCACAATCCTTTGCGAAGAAATTAAGCAAAAAACCGCTATTGTAAGCCATACACTGAGATCTACCTAGTTATCGAGGGTGTGTTTTTTTCAAACGTCGATATTCCTTGAAAAATAATAATAAATTTTTATATTTCAAACACGTAGTTCTTCTAATTACCGTGGGCTGCACTTCCAGCAAATAACAAGCATGGTAACGTGAATTTAATGACTCATAAATAATCAGTCTGTACGGGCTTTTGGGCATATCTCGAAACAGAACAAAACAATCGATACGTAAGAAATGAGTCTAGACGTATTAATCTTTTTAATCTTACTCATTTAACATTTTTCGATTGGCGCTACAGTACTTTACTTAATTTAGAAAGAGTGTTTTTTACAACACTGCAGATTTTATTTGGCCATGTTTATCATCTTGGATCGATTTTCATGAAAAACAAATTTTATGAAAAACTCAATTTCCTGTAGGCTCATATGCTTTGTTTTCAGGTAAAAATTTCTGCAGTTACATCACCATAACGTTGGGAACATATGAACCCGAGTGGAGGCGGGATGTAGCCACTCTGTGATGTGCATATACAATAGTCTATATGTTGCATATCGTCTAGTCATCTTCTCAGCGTTAGTGTGGTACGCTGAGTGAACTACAGTTCCTGATTCGCTTCTAAAATATCTTTCTCCACTTAGATTCAAGCATACTCGTTGTAAATTAGTCTATCAATTTATTGACTTAGGTAGCACGCAGGACGCTGGGCACCTGGCTAGGAGACTATGTTAGTTCGGTAAAAACTCAACGACTCAGGGTCAACGAACACTAAAGCACCGCTCTATGTTTATTTTATTTATTTATTTACACGTCTAGTTCTATGCGACCAAATTAAGGAGCAAATCTCCAAGGTCATGGAAAATTGTCAGCACACGAAATTACAACATAAAACTAATAACAGATAAAATGAAATTTTTATGGATCCCAAAAAGTCAAGTCATGAGTTTAAGTAACCGCAATCAGCAACATAATAAAAGAATCAGCTTCACTTTCGAAGGAATTCTTCAACAGAATAGAACGAGTGATCCATGAGGAAAGTCTTCAATTTTGATTTGAAAGCGCGTGGATTACTGCTAAGACTTTTGTATGCTTGTGGCAGCTCACTGAAAATAAAGCAGCAGTATACTGCACACCTTTCTGCACAGGAATTAAGGATGTGCGATCCAAATGCAAATGTATTAACTGAGTGAAAGCTGCTATTTCTTGTGAATAAGCTGATTTTGTTAACAAGAAATTACAGTAAAGAATGTATATGTATTGGGATGGCAATGTCAAAATACACAGACTAGTGAACAGGGATCGACAAGAGGTTCGCCAACTTACACCACTTACTACACGAAACGCCTGTTTCTGAGCCAAAAATATCCTTTTAGAGTGGGAACAGTTAGGCCAAAATATAATATCATACTTCATAAGCGAATGAAAGTAAGCAAAGTAGACTACTTTTCGTGTCGAACGATCACCTACTTCAGAAAATGTTCGAATGGTAAAAATGGTAGCATTAAGTCTTTCCAAAAATTTCCTAACGTGGGCTTTCCACGGCAGTGTACTACCTATCTGGACCCCTAGAAATTTGAACTGTTCATTTTCGCTAATCATATGCCCCCTCCTGTGCAATTAAAACGTCGGGTTTTGTTAAACTGTGCGTTATAAACTGTAAAAACTGTGTCATACTATGATTTACCCTTAATACTAGAGTGGATATCATTTATATAAATAAGGAACAGGAGTGGCCCCAACACTGATCCCAGTCCACCCCCCCCCCCCCCCCCCGCCCCCATTTGACCGTATCCCACTCAGACCCCACATCACAGCCATTCTCAGAACTGTGAATAATGCCCTTTTGCTGTCAGTTGTTAAAGTAAGAGGTGAACCACTTGTGAGCTACTCCCTGTATACCGTAATCGTCCAACATCTGGAGCAATATTTTGCGATCAACACAATCAAACTCCTTAGTTAAATCAAAAAATATGCCTGGCGTTTGAGATCTTTTGTTTAATCCATCCAGCAACCCACAGAGAAAAGACAATGTATTTTCAATTGTTAAACGACTTCTAAAGCCGAACTGTACATCCGATAGCAAATTATGCTATATAAAATGATCAATTATCCTTACATACACAGCCCTTTCAATAACTTTAGCAAACACTGATGGCAAATAAACAGGTCTAAAACTATCTACAATATGTCTTCCTCACTTTTTATAAAGCGCGTATACTACTGAGTACTTTAATCGTTCAGAAAACTGACCATGGGTAGAGGAAAAATTACAAATATGGGTACGTACAGGGAAAATATGTGCAGCGCAGTACTATAGTATTCGGCTAGGCATTCCATTGTATCCATAAGAGTCCTTAGTCTTCACTGATTAATTATTGACTTAATCTCCCCTTGTCAGTATCACAGAGGAGTATTTCAGACATCAGTGTCCGAAAGTCATTTTCCAAGAGCGTTATACGATTCCCTGTAGAAACTTTAACTCACCATCAATACTGAGAAAATGATTGTTAAATACTGTACGTATATCTGATTTATCGGTAACAGAAACACGAGTATTTTTACTACGAACTGAATTTATATCGTCGACTTTGTGTTGCTGACCAGACACATCCTTCACAACTGACCATATAGTTTTAATTTTATCCTTTGAATCAGCTATTCTATCTGCGTACCACACACTGTTGTCCTTCCTATTAATGTTTTTAAACACCTTACAATACTGTTTGTAATGGGCTGCTGTAGCTTGATTGTGACTACTTTTAACATATCCATATAATTCCCGCTTTGTTCTACATGACATCCTTATCCCACTAGCCAGCCATCCAAGCTGCCTTTTACTGCTAGTACCCCGTTTAGAACGTTCTAATGGAAAGCTATTCTCAAGGAGTGTGAGAAATGTGTTACGAAAAGCAATATATTTCTCATTTATGTTATCGGAACTACAACGATCTTTAAAAAGCTCTCTATTACCGTTGGATTAGCTTTCCTATATAGTTTGTAATTATATATGACGTTTGTTTGATTACAAGATCCTTTTAGTGTTAATATCTGTGCATCATGGTCTGAAAGGCCATTCACACTTTTACTAATAGAATGCCCATTTTTGATTAAGAATGAATAAGAATATTGTCTATGGCTGTGCTACTGTTCCCCTGCACCCTAGCTGGAAAAATACAGTTTGAATCACATTATATGAGTTTATTGGATCTCCTGCGAGGAGAGCGTCTGTGAAGTTTGGAAGACAGGAGACGATGTACTGGCAGAAGTGCAGCTGTGGGCACGGGACGTGGGTCGTGCTTGGGTAGCTCAGACGGTCGAGTCTCGGTCCGGTACACAGTTTTAATTTGCCAGGAAGTTCCATACCAGCGCACACTCCGCTGCAGAGCGAAAATCTCATTCTCGAAACATCCCCCAGGCTGCGGCTATGCCATGTCTCCGTAGTATTCGTTCTTCCAGATGTGCTATTTCTGCAAGTTTCGCAGAATAGCTACTGTGAAGTCTGGAAGGTAGGAGACGGAGTACTGGCAGAATTGAAGCTGTGAGGGCGGGACATGTGTCATGCTTGGGTAACTCAGATGATAGAGCACTTGCCAGCGAATAGCAAAGGTCCCGTGTTCGAGTCTCGGACTGGCATACAGTTTTAATCTGCCAGGAAGTTTCGTATCAGCGCAGTGAAAACCCCTTTCTTAAACGGAATACTGTATTTTACGTACATGACCACTCACCTACTCCGGAAGGAACTCCTTTGGTAAAGGAAGTCTCTGAACTGACAAATTATTTAAGTGATGCTCCGATATACTAATAATGTCAGAGTCCACATCTATGATCAGTTCAAAAACTTTATCTGTAATACCTCTTATATCCTGATAAAATATGGTAATTCAATCTCTACTTGAATACCTGACCTCCTCTGAACATGATTCCTTAATTAGAAGGACTTTGTTTAAGCAGGTATACCTATCAGCTGACTTCAATCTAAAAAAGGTGCAGCTCTAACACCAAGTACTACAGGAACGTTTCTGTAAGTGATCCTACCACCACCCACTACACTGTCACCTACAAGCTTTGCCAGCCTATATTTCTCATACCGATTGAGAAGCAGGCCATGCCTAGTGAAATCCGACCTATTGACAGGCTCAACTGGCACCACTGCTATGTCACCCATGCCCTTTGCCATCAGTGCCTTCTCCAACCCCATGTTAAAGCACCTAGCAGCTGCATTAAGAGGAGGTCGATCATGACCCTGAAACAGTTACACGAAATGCACATTCGTGCCTCCACTTTGAGTAGCTATGTTTAACAGGTCACCACCTACATCATATTCCCTGCTCCATTTACGATCACTACCTTCTTATTTTTGGCAAAATTCCTGCATTCCCCTATGCTGTCAGTCACCTGAGCCAACCCTGCACTAGTATTTTCAATGTTGGTGACCCGGTACTCACTCCCCAACACTTCCTGCAAGTGCTGGCCCACAACTCAACCGTGCTACCTACATAGCAACAGAACCGTCTTTCTGTTAGACTTTGCAACTGACTTAGGCCTCCTAGCTCCTAAGGACTGCTGCATGTTTCCTACACCTACAGCTACTAGAAGCTCCTCTCCACTCAACTGTGACAGTCGGTCCAATATATTGCATATACGTTAAGTACAATTGTCTGAATACCTCCTTCTCCTTCTGGCTGCCTTTCTGCCAACTACGATTTCCCATTCCCCAGCACCCTTCATCTTCCTGAACTTATCCAGTTCCTCCTTTGCGTGTTGTAACTGCACCTGAAAGGCACAGATCCTAGGCTCCTGCTCCTTTGTCAATCAATTTCTACTACAAATTCCACGTTACCACATTACCAGTAGAGGATCTCGCTAGAATGCCCACTGGCTTCCCCACTGCATTCCCCCCAATGAAAATACTTTGAACAAATCCCACACTGTAACCCCCTACCCAAAAACCGACGACAGATCCCATACTTCTCACTCATGATAAAATTTTTCAGTTACTGAAAAAAACTAAATATCTGCGTCACCTAAGTCCAGTTATACCAGTAGAACTATTTGCAGAACTAACAATAGTGGTCTCGAAATTCTCTCTCCACTAAGAAAGCAACAACTTTTATTAATACTACTAAACAACAACTAATACTAATACCAACAAAACTTCACACAATTTATTAGCTAAGACCAAAAATTCAAGCGACACTGGAACATTCAATGAAGTTAAAACAGTGAATGAAAATTTTACTGATATATTTCACTAGAAACAATAAGAAAAGTCAGCTGAAAACTACAGCACAAAATTTACTAAACGAGTTCAACGCAGAGAAAAATCTCAGTGAGCGAAAGTTTCCAAGAGCTTATTAAACCTTTATTTCTCCACAAACAGCAGGAGACATCGTTGAAAAGCTACTAAATTTAATAACTGTATAACAGTGGCCAAACAACTTTATCAGAACTTAAGAACCACTACAGCTGGAACCGCTTGCCGCGCAATGTAAACGCGCTGCTGAGGCGTGCGACTTCGATGAACGACGTAAGCACACTCACGAATAACAGCCCACTGGAGTCAGTAATACAGAAAGAAAGGCTGAGATAAATGTCAATCCACTAATAAGCTACTTTTATGGCAAATGTACTCATTTCTACTACAAATTCCACGTTACCACATTACCATAAACTTTAAAGTATGTAACTAAATACCAAAACCTTATAATATATTGATGAACAATTTCTACAGCAGTCCTTCACACGTGACTTGACACCAAAGATGTTACCCACCGAGGGATATAACACTCACAGATGTTTAATGCAAGGACTCTGAAAAACCCTTTATATGAGGTGTGATTAAAAATTTCCATTTGAGAGCGTTCCTGCCGCGTATTTGCAACTTACCGTTACTCCGATGCGGGTATAAAAGCACTTACATGTATGCAAGGAATCAGTGTGGCATTGTTCTCTTTCCGACGTGCTCGTTGTAAATGCGTACTTGTGAATTATGGTGCTGTTATTACCAAATGCGTTCAAACAGAACCAACAAGCTATTATTCTTTTCTAAGCTGCGAAGGACAAACACCGGTAGACATCCAGCGGAGAATGAAGAATGGAAACGCTTCGTGTCGTACGAGGATGTGGAGCAGGCTGTTACGGACTTCTTCATGCAGCAGCACACATTGTTTTTGGGAACGCGTATCTTTAACATGGTGCATCGATAGGAAGATTCATTCAGTGACACGGCTACTTTTGCATGATTGGCATATCGAGTCTGGTCAGTACGACCTCCGAACGGAATTTTGTATCGTTCTCATTTATACACTTTGCTTTCAAGGCTAAGTGAAGTACACGACAGATTTTAAAATTCTGTGGCTACGTTCTTATGTAGCGTGAAGTCACAAACTTGTAAATGGATGACCTGAACGCATCCAGGAATCGGCTGGAAAGATATAAACGTCCTTATCACAACTCAGATACGTTTTAGGAGGTACAAATACTTATTTTGCCCGAGATTAACAGCCGTAACTGGAAGGACAGACTGAATCGTACACCTGTTCACGAATTTACCAGTTCCTGAACGTTATGTTACATTCAGAACTATAGTCCGAAAATCTGCTGAGGACATTTTCTTAAAGTCTACAAAGTGACGCCGAAATTTGCACAAAAAATTCCAAATGCTTTTATTTGCTATTTACACGACACACATGCGCATATATCTTGGTCTGTGACATTATAAAACAACCATCCATTAGCCACATTCCATTTTTAGATGTAAAATAGTAGACATCGTTTGTAAGACAATACATCTAAAAATTTTACAGCACTCCACTTACGTGACCATAACTTTCACTTATTGATATACAGAATTAGGATTGCTCCTTGTAGATACACTATGTGATCAAAAGTATCCGAACACCCCAAAAACATACTTTTTTCATAATACGTTCATTGTGCTATCACCTACTGCCAGGTACTCGATATCAGCGACCTCAGTAGTCATTACATATCGTGAGAGAGCACAATGGGGCGCTACGCGGAACAAACGGACATCGAACTTCGTCAGGTGATTGGGTGTCACTTGGGTCATACGTCTGTATGCGAGGTTTCCTCACTCCTAAACATCCCTAGGTTCACTATTTCTAATGTAATAGTGAAGCGGAAACTTGAAGGGACACGTACAGCACAGTCGAAGAGGGTCGTAATATGTAATAGGCAGACATCTATCCAGACCATCACACAGGAATTCCAAACTGCATTAGGATCCACTGCAAGTTCTACGTCAGTTACGTGGGAGGTAATAAAACCTGGATTTCAAGGTCGAGCGGCTGCTCACATGCCACACGTCACCCCTGTAAATGCCAAACAACGCCACGCTTGGTGTAAGGAGCGTAAACATGGAACGATTAAACAGTGGGAAAACGTTATGTGGAGTGACGAATCACGGTACACTATGTGGCGATCCGATGGCAGTGTGTGGGTATGGCGAAATACCGGTGAACGTCCTCTGCCAGAGTGTACTGCCAACAATAAAATTCGGGGGCGGTGGTGTTATAGTGTGATCGTGTTTTTCATGGAGGAGGCTTGCACCCCTTGTTGTTTTGCGTGGCACCGTCACAGCACAGGCCTACATTGATGTTTTAAACACTTTCATGCTCCCACTTTGAAGAGCAATTTGGGCACGGCGATTGCATCTTTCAACACGATCGAGTACCTGTTCAGAATGCACGGCCTGTGGCGGAGTGGTAACACGACAATCAGATTCCTGTAATGGACTGGCCTACACAGAGTCCTGACCTGAATCCTATGGAACACTTTTAGGATGTACTGGAATGCAAACTTGGTGTCACACTTCACCGACCGACATCGATACCTCTGCTCAGTGCACCACTCCGTGAAGAATGGGCTGCCATTCCCCAAGAAACTCTCCAGCACCTGACTGAACGTATGCCTGCGAGAGTGGAAACTGTCATCAAGGCTAAGTGTGGACCAACACCATACTGAATTCCAGCATTACTGATGGAGGGCACCACAAACTTGTTAGTCATTTTCAGTCAGGTGTCCGGATACTTTTGATCACATTGTGTATATCTTCCACAACCAGTCTCGCAGGCTATACGCTCACTATTCAACAACTTAGCAGCTATAACAAACTTCTCTCACAAGTAATGTACGACAATAAGAGCTACAAGAAGAAGCAGTGAACGACCCGAAAAATAATTCAAACACGAATAAAAAGTCAAGAATAGCAGAGCCCAATACTTAGACACATTGAGGAGGCAGAGGGTGATATACAGAAGATTTTTACTGGAATGGACAGTCACTATAGTGCAAGTATGGATGAAGGATTCACAAAGCTGAGAATAAAGTGGAATTAAGCGTTAGAAACGGGATTAGAGCCGTTACAGACATAGTACTGGAAAAAGACTTTCCAAAATCTAGCATAAATTGTAGGAACTCTTGTCAATAAGAGATTTGTCTTGAGCGGAGGTGCTGTCCTGGGCAGACAGGTACAAATTCAAGACATACTGAATAAAACCGACGTGGTTGGTACTTAAACTCGATATGAAAAGTATCTAAAAGTACAGCAATAAACACTTTTACAGCCTTAGTACTTAAACAGTACGATCCTTCATCTATATTATATTAACGTCAACAATAATATAAATGCAGGAGAGTGAGAAAATAATATGTTGACTCCCGCCTACGTAAGGAGAAACGACTATCGTGTCTCCCGCCTACGTAAGGAGAAACGACTATCGTGTATAAACATGAGAAACCAGAGCTGGTACAATATTTTTGTGTGTTGGTTTTTCTAAGGTGTTACTGGAGAGTAGCAAAGAAGAGAAATAAAAATTGGTCCGATGGAACCTCTCGCAGGCACGTAAGTGTGAACTGCATAATAGCCAGACAGATAAACATTGCGCAACAGGATTAGAGGATAATTTTTTAGAAACCATATAACGGTCTCCTATCGCGTCACAGGAGTTTGAAATTTACATCAGAGGTGCCTACAACCTTCCTCTGTATCGATGCAAAAGCGTGGCTCTCTGCAACGACATTCTGTATAAAATTGTGAACAATAATATAAATGTAGGAGAATGAGAAAATATTTTGTTGATTCCCGGTTACGTAGGGAGAAACGACCATCTTACTGTTTGTTGACCAGCCGGTTTTTCAGCGAGTGTCGATAATCTGCAAATCTGCGCTTGGATTCTGGTGGGCACGTTTTCTGCCTGGTGTGCGTAAAATACACAGACTTCCTCTACAGTTGGCTGTTTAGACTGTCACGTCGATGCCATGCCGGGTGAGTCATCTGCTCTCCGAACCACTTGCACCCCATTGGACTGGGATAGCTAGCAGCCAGAACACCTCGCTACTGATGTTGTCAAGCTAGTTAATAATTTGTCACCTATCGAATTTTGCGATGCCGAGTTCGCGACTCTTTCGCCAGCACACGGACTTCGTCAAAAGAGATAAGCTGTCAACAATCACGATGATTTATTGTCCATTTATTATGCTGCGCTAGTCGCACGTAGCGTTGATGTTCTGATACTCGTGTGCTAACTGGTCCCCCTGTCTATCATACACAGGCAGCTCTGCACTCCCAACATTGATAATGCACTCCTGCAGTATTTAGTTTGTTGACTGCATCCTTGGTGGAACCTATCATGTTGTGGATTCTGTGACTGATGTGAAAAGTCGGTTTGAAACCTAGTCGGCGGAGAACTTCGCCCAGTCATTCACTGACGCCCTTCAGTTGTGGTAAGTGTACTAGCGGGAGCTTTTCTCCATTTCCCGCTTCTCTTGTTTCATTTTGGTTGACTTTGGTCGCCTTTCTTGTAATGTTGCAGTCATAATCGTGGGGGCGAAGCGTGTGGTATAAGGTACTGAATTCTTCTTTGATGATTTTAGTGTCACTTACCAGGTAGGCAAGCGCAGTTAGCATGCAGAAGTAAATACTTCTATGCTGGATGATAGTGTCTCTCCGTGTACAGGTACCGGATTGTATGAGCTTGCTTCCGGTGTACTTTGTGGCTTAGTGTGGTATCCACAGTTCTATTGCCTCCGCACCAAAAAATTGTAGCGCACGGTGGATTAAGATTTCGTGGGTGAACTGTACATTCTTGTGTAGGCTTCCAGATAAGAATGAATGGTGTACATACCGTGGCCAACAACAGGCGTGTAACTGTGCAGAACCTAGGATCGTTTGCTCAAAAGCTTCCATGAAGATGTCCACAGCGACTGGGGTGGTAGGGTCCGATTGGCAATCCTTCTAACTGCTCGCAATATCTTCTCAGCCGGATAAAGTACAAATCACATATATGTTCCTGTAGGATCCGATTTTCTGCTCTGTAGTGATGCTGGTAAAGAGAGATTTGATATCTAAACTAACCAGAAAGTCAGTTGACGGTATCCGTTGGTCTTAGTTGTGCAAAGTAGGAAAAATCTTTCCCATAGGGATCTGTTTCTCCCACAAGGCGGTGCAATTTAAATGTCAAATACTTTGCAACGTAATAGACAGGTGACTCTATTCCGTTCATTACAGGTCTTAGTGGGTATTCCTCCTTGTGGAGCTTAGGTACTCCACAAATTCTAGGAATCACGGGAACTTGGGTGATGAGCCTCTTGGCTGTGTCAGGATAATCTCTCGAGGGCCATCGTATTCCTGACTGTCCTCACCGTTGAATCACTCTTTAGCTCTCTGTAAATGGGATCGCTCAGCAATGCATCCATTTTCTTATCACATTTAGCGGTATCTACCAAAACAGTTGTTTCCTTTGTTTGCTTGTAAGATAATAATGTTGTTGTTATTCCTATGTTCTTCTATGGCCTGTCATTCTTCAAGTGCATTAGTGTCTCTTGGTGGCTAAGCTACTTGTAATATTCAGACGGTTACTTGTCTTATATCTTCCGACTCGAGATGTGGTACTCGAGCGAAACCTCAACAGATTAAATTATCTCCACTGTGGGAATCTTCGTGGGCACAATGGCAATGTGTAAACCTTTGGACAGAACTGACGTCGCCGCTACACTGATAGTCTGCTTAGAGATGTTTACCAAAGTACGGTGTGTATCCAGACTTGGCTGTGTCCGTTATTTATTGCCTGCTAGCTCCTGAAATTTCTTTTCCTATCAACTGCTGGCCCAGCTCTTCGTCCTTGAAGGCTTGCTTGTGAGTCATTCTGTCGACGCTATCCCAGTCTGATAACTTTGATCCAACAACAAATGCTTGCTACAGAATTGCCTGTTGTTGGAATCAATGAAACACCGCAGTTGCTATAGCCTTTCTCTTAGTAAAGCACTGCTCTGAAGACGAGGTTTGAAACCGATTTTCCGCAGCAGCCACAGAATCTACAACGTGATAGGTTCGACTAAGAATGCAGTCAACGAACTGAACACTGCAGAAGTTTATGAACTACTCTGTGAGCTCCGAGCTTCCTGTAGAAGGGAAGCACGGAGACCAGTTAGAACACGACTAGCAGAACATCAGCGCTATGTGCGATTACAACGATAACGGCAATAACGGAACACCATCGTGTTCTTGGACAGCATATTTTCTTTAAAGAGGCCCGTGTGCTTCCGAAGGAATAGTGGACGCGGCATGCAAAATTCTAGAGTTATTAAAATTTTTAAGCAGCCCGAGAACATCAAGAGAGAGGGCGGCTGCAAACTTTCGACGTCTTGTCTGCCAGCTATCGCTGCCCAACGGGCACCGAGCGGTCGCAGGGCAGAAGCCTCACAGTGAACGAACACCACAGCCTAAACAAACAGCCATAGAGGAATTCTCAGTGCATTTCTGCGCACACCAGGAAGAAAACGTGCCCACCAGCAGCCAAGCACTGATTCGTAGTCTGTCGTCAATCGCTGACAAGCCAGCTAACCCACAAATTGTTTCTTTTTTTGTACCCTCTCCCTCTTTTGTGAGGACTATCCTGTTATATTCTAGGTTGAGTCAAGTTTCAAAAACACGACGTGTTGACAGTGATCGTCTCTAATAAACAGAGCCATATTTCCTCCAACAACCCCAGTCTTCCTCTAAGGAAAGTTGTTGTAGTGTGGTCCAACGTTAGTTTTAAGCTCTAAATAAAGTATTATCTACGCATTACAACACCCATAAAGATTTTAATCATTGTGGTAAAGGCGGTGGAAGCTTACGTAGTTACTTCTACGGACAAAAATCGGCCTACCGGTAGTCCACTGACAGCCAGAGAAGCGTGGGTACCCTAAAATGAATTACACAAGAGACTTCGCCTGGCATCAATGAACCCAACGGCTTCCAGTAGACGCAGTAGGAAGCCGTGGCTGATGTGGTCTAACGCCTTGTCAAAACCCAAAAAAAGCCAGGGGACAAGGAACAGAACAGCGGCCATCGATAAGACATCACGACGTTCCGCTACCAAGTTCAGAACAGTACGACCAGGAATACAACTCTGATGATCAGCAAAATCCTTCTCGAGAGACCCAAACAGCCGGCTATTCATCATCCTATTCATAATCTTATAATCAGAATTCAAAGAGGTAGTCGGCCTAAATTCATCAGTTTCTCCCTGACCAAAACTCTCAGAAAGTAACACACATTTGCCAACCTAGAAAGAGTCGGACACCAATCTGTCTTTCAACATTTAGTTCAAAAGCAAAGTAGTACCCAACAAACGTCAAAAACACACATAAAACTCTTTTGGCAGACCATCCAACCCTGACGATTTACGAGATGGCGATCTGAAAATTAGATTATAAACATCGTCACACTGAAAATCATCTATAATAAGGTGGATGAATGCAGTAACTACAGACCTGTAGATGAGAAGTAACTATATGTTTAAATACCATCTCCACTGAACGGATACCGCCAAAACACTGAAACCTGTGTTGGGTGGACCAGCGTTTGCGTCCTAAGCCGCTCACTTCATCATTAGGGAGATAAATATTCTTAAGAGATCTGTAGTCACCCTGTGATGGGAGACTGGACACTCGGACATTCAGTTGATCCAGTTTCGCGTCAGGAAGAAGTACCGTTCTCATCACGATCTTTAAAGAGAACCTCACAGCGGTGACGCAAAAACAACATGCCTATTTCTAGGAGATCCAACAACTTAATGGAAAAGACAAATCAGTGTCAAAATGGGCAATAAGAACGTGATCAGACTACTTGAACGGTATCGATGAGCCAGTCACGAATCTCCAGATATCAGGACTACACAGAACACGAACATTTGTCAAAACTAAAGCTTCCTGTACCTTTTCTCGGAACACACTTGGAAACCGTCGGCGATATTGTAGAGAGGATGACGCTGCTACCAGGAGACACACACAACTGACGCGATGAACCAGACGACGATGAAACACACACGAAGACACAAACAATACTGAGGAGCAACTGTCCGGTTGGGCACAACGCTGCGATCAGAGGGAAAAATGAAGCGGAAAATAAGGGGACTCCTTGAGTAGAAGCGAGAATACTGATCAACCAGAACATTATGACCACCGACTGGTTGTCGATATAAACCTTTCCAGGCGATGGGAACATCACCTGACGAGGAATGACTGCTAGTCAGACACACACACACGTTACGTGTAGTGTGAGTGAGAGTGCTGTCCGTGTATAGAATGGCGAAGGCTCGCGATATATGTGAGGCTGACCGAGGGCAGACTTTGATGGTCCAAGTGTTCGACGCGAGCATTTAGGAAACTGCACGACGTGTCGGGTATTCGAGAAATGCTGTGATGAATGTCTGCAACACGCGACGGAACCAAGATGAAACCACGTCTAGACGTCATGAGGTTGAGCACCCCTCATTACAGACGTCGGACGTCGTAGGCTGAGAAGACTGGTAAAACAGGATAGGCGGCGAATGTAACGGAACTAATATCAGACTTCAACAATGGGCAGCGTACAAGCGTGTCTGAACACACAGTGAACCGAACCTTGCTAACGATGGGTCTCCGCAGCCGACGACCGATGCGTGTGCCAATGATAGCACCACGACGTCGGGAATTACGAGTGAAATGGGCACGTGGCTATCGGCACCGGAAAAATGAAGCGGAAAATAAGTGGACTCCTTGAGTAGTAGCGACCATACAAAGCATACACTGATCACCCAGAACATTATGACCACCAACCGACTGTGGCTGAGCGTTGCTTGGTCTGATCAATACCAATACCTTCTTCATTGTACCGATGGGAGGGAGCGAATCCGTCGTCTCGCCGAGGTTGAGGCGAACATCTCCTTGACGCCAGTACTGCGGGACAGAAACAAGCTGGAGGCAGCTGGACTGTGCTCTGGGGAACATTTACGTGGGTATCCATGGTTCCAGTGGAGCTCGTGCAAGGCATCATGATGGCCATGGACTGTCTTACACTGGTTGCAGACTGTGTACACCCCTTCATGACGATCATATTTCCCAACACCACTGGCATTTTTCAACGAGATAATGCGGCATGTCACAAGGCAAAAAGTCTGATGGAGTGGTGCGAGGAACACAGCGGCTAGTTCCGACTAATGTGCTGGCCCTCCGACTCGCCAGATCTTAATCCGATCTAACTCATCTGGGATATGACTGAACGTGGCGTCAGACCCAACACCCCTTTCTCTGGGATTTGCGGGAAATTGGTGATGTGTGTGCAGATGTGGCGCCAACTCCTTCCAAGGATCTGCCACGGCCTCATTGTTTCCATACCACTAAGCGTTGCCGCTGTTGTCCATGCCGAAGGTGGACCTACCGGCTATTATGTAGGCGTTAAATGTTCTTGCCGATCATTGTGTAAGCACGCCTAAAACTTTCAAACTCGATTTTCTAGAAAATGGTCCAGAGTCGGATCTTCCTGTTAACCATTGAAGAAGTCCTAGTTATAACGTATACACCACGCGAACATGAATGAGATCGGTGAGGTGAAGTCACCTGCGAATGAAAAACATAATAATGTATCCCCTGCAATCGGTCCTGATATTTTTCTTTCTTTTCCCTAATGTTTATCCCTGTTAGGACGGGGTTCGGTTTTTCTGGGCGTAAAAAACTTACTATAATGATTTGGCCAGACACCTTTCCTAAAGCCCCAAACGTGAAGGTAACCTAAGGGAGGAAAATTGTGTGTGCTTTCTTCTGTGAACAGCGTAAAGTTTGTGCTATGTGTTATGTTAACTGTTTGTGTTCCATATTCTCTAAGGCGGGATTTGGGGAACAGCTCAGCTTTTCCCGACACGAGCCTGGGAAACCACCTGAAAACCACACTCTCGCTGACCGCTGTAGCAGCCCATGGTCGTTAATTCAAAGGGTGGATTTTCTCCAGGTCACCTGTTTCTCACGAGCTAGGGCACGGTACGTTACGCTATACTAGCAGGTCGTAATGGTTTCCGATGTGAAATTGCAGTATTTGGAAACGGGTGGACGTGGGAATTATCTAGACACTTTTCAAAAGAAATACTCGGTGTTGGTGGTACGCTCTGCGGCATCTGTGACGACTGCAGCGACGCACAACACATACCGGCGCTGCATGGTTCGGCGTCGCGCCGAGATTGATTACCGCGCCGCCACGGCGACAGCTGCCGGCTCTCGCGGGGCTCAGAGAGGTAAGTGACAATGCCAGCACCAGCGCCGACCTAACGCGCCGAATTGACTGATTACCGCTGCCAGGCACGCCCCTGGCTTCTGCGAATGCCGCCGCATTTTACGCCATAGCCAAAGCTTTTTCCTGCTAAGCGACCGCGGGACACATGTACATACTCAAACTCCTATCATCAGTACAAGCACGCATACCATGATATTCTCTAAGCTACTTGTGAGTGGTACAGATTTGAGGCGCCGAACATTTACTAAACTACACGTATTACTCAGTTACAGAAACTATCTAAAAACCAAAACTTGACTCTTTACTCATTTGTAGATGACATCGATGACTGTTATTTAAAAGGATTCCGTTGTAACTCACTGTTTGCTAGTTTCGAAAGTCACATAGGATCCTACTGCAAAGAAACGTAGCTTGTTTAATTAAACTAGCACTGAGCAGTGTAAAACGCACAGACGACGAGACAGCGGAAAGACGCTTCTAACACCAATTATAACGGAATGGCTGGATGTCTGGATTTGAGCGGTAGTCCTCGGCCTAAGATGGAGTTAGGCGCAGCAGGAAAAGGCAGTTGGTACATAGAACAACGTCTTTATTTCTGAAATGAGATTTTCACTCTGCAGCGGAGTGTGTGCTGATATGAAACTTCCTGGCAGATTAAAACTGTGTGCCGGACCGAGACTAGAACTCAGGACCTTTGCCTTTTGCGGAAAAGTGCTCTACCATCTGAGCTACCCAAGCACGACTCATGCCCGTCCTCACAGCTTTACTTCCACCAGTACCTCGTCTCCTACCTTCCAAACTTTACACAAGCTCCCTGCGATGGTAGAGATGGTAGAGCACCTGCCCGCGAAAGGGAAAGGTCCCGAGTTCGATTCTCGGTCCGACACACAGTTTATCTGCCAGGAAGTTTCTTTATTTCTGCTAATTTTCGATCATGGAACTTGGAAACTGCATGTGGCGATGATGGGCGATGTGAATACTCCGCCACAGCTTCCCCTAGTACGTCGGCTTTTGGTTAATGAATGTGCATCCTGCTGCCATTGCTGCTACGTTGTGAGAGGCACGCATCCCAGGTTGATGCATGGGCAGCCTGGCGGCGGCACCCCTATGTACATCCAGTTTCAGCGTCCTAGAAAATAGATGTCAAATGTTGACGTCTCATTGGCGACAGGGGTGGCTGGGCTGTTACGTAGTGTTCCAAAGTTACTCGAATGTCCAGGTGCTCAGGTGATGGGCAGGGATTCGTCGCACAGTGGTGGTAGGTACAGCAGTGTCATCTGCATGGCACTAACCGTCAAAGAGTGGGCGTTGTATAACTGTCTCAGATATGTGATATTGACTAGTTGGTTTCATTAAGTTTGAATGCTGCTGCTGCTTGCTGACTTTGCAGTAGGAGCTCTGTTTGTTTGTCATGTCGAGCAATGTAGAACAAGGCAATGAACAGCTGTCGTAATCGCCAGCAAGTCGGGCTGGAGAGGCTTCCTGGAGACTGGACTGGCATCAGGATGTGGAGGCCGGACGATGCAGTCTCATTGCTTCTGCTGTTCGCCCACAGTGACTACTGTCGGATGGCTGCGGATGTGGCCTGACTAAAGCACTGGGCTCTGTTTCTGCTTCAACTTCTGCCATAGTTTTATTCCCTTACAGTATAGACTTAAGGGAAGGTTTAATATCTTTTGGTTCAAAAAATCGATTTTTTTAATTGCGTTTTTGGATCCATAACAGCGTTTAGAATCCACTCCTGAAACGGTTTTTCCGAGTACGGAACAGAAATGTTTGTTATTCGCTTTTGAACAAAAAAATGCGCCTACCTGATTCGGCCTTTTTCACGCACCAGGAGGAGGACGGAGGACGTGTTATTGTACCGATGCTTGGGAGGGAACCCACAAAATTCTAATGAAAGTTTGAACGTGTGTGTTTGGAAGTTAGCCCCCAAGCATTTACATTCTGGTACGAAGACTGTGGAGACTGCGATTTTCCTAGCAGTGAGCAGCTACAGCGAAGGATATTCAGCAATTCTGAAGACTATGACAACGATGGACGTCACCCTGGGACTCTATTCGACGCAGTTCACCAAGCACTCGGACTACCCCTGGTTCAAGCGGCCGAAAACCGCTTGTCACCGGCCGTACGAGCGGCTCTGGAGCAGCGCAGGATGGAGGGTGGCCCAGATCAGGCAAAACGCCCTCTATGAGGAAGAGGAAGGACTAGTTCATGGACCCGGAATAGTAGATTGGACGTACGCTGCATAACATTGCATTTACATGTAGTCAAAACTTCAAACGCGTTTTTTCTCTAAATGACATTTCTTTTTATCGCGCGGTATGGTAACTTCAAATCTACTGAAATGATTGGCATGATTCTTTGTTTCTGAGGAAGCTAACTAAATCGTCTAGTAGTTGTACCACTTTCATTCCGATCGATCAACTATAAATATTTTTACTTGGCCGACGAAGTTGAAAAATCGATGAAAAAACCCTATTTTTTCAGATGGCCGCCATTTGCTTTCCTATGGTCCAAGTAACTTTCGCGAGGTGCAACTCCTAACGAATGTTATATACTTCATTAACGTCAACTCAGTTTTGATTTCAGACGAGGCGGCTGACCTGTGACACACCGCGTGTGGAAGTTTACATCGAAATTTGGCTTCGTTCTGACGGCATTTCCACCTTTGCTTTTAGACATTTCCGGTCTAAAAAATTCCAGTTTTTAGAGGAAATCGTTATAAACATTTTGACTAAATTTGTCATTAATATCTATAAAACATCCAGTGAAAAAAATTCTCAAAGAACATGTTCTTTTGGGCCAAAGATACTAAACCTCCTGTAACACCATAGCTCTAATGCTGTACTGATTTATTTTGCTTTTGTTTCATTTAATGTTACATTGCTGTGCTTCGGTAAATGTGTGTGATAGAATCGATAACATAAAATTGTATACTGCTTTCTTTATACAAACTTTGATGTCATGGTTTGGTTCTGTGCTGTGTAGCATATTTTTCATTTAAACTCTTTGTCCCATTTGGAGGGAACAAAACTTACTGTATATAATTGTAATTTTGTGTGAATAATTTTTTGTAGAGATGTCAATATGTGTAAATGTTTTGTTTTATTTAATGCATTTGGTTACTGTTATGTAAATTGCTGATCCTCACTTAGGGTTCTTAGTTAGTTTGTATGTAAATGGTGTAGTGGTTCCCCTCGGGAACGGAACTGTGTAGCGCGCGCAAATTGTGGTTGGCCTATGTAGAAAAGATGGAACTGATAGTCGGAGACGAGCTACGAGTCGGAGACGAGCTACGAGTCCGGGCACTGCCATGTAAAAGATGCCTATTGTGCTGGTTCCGAGAGAGGCTTTTTCTGCTTCTTTCCAATGCCTCGGATGGATGGATAAATAGCAGGAACTATTCTGGAATTTGTATCTATCATCGCCACCAAGAAATGAAAGTCCAGCAATTCTGCCTGCAATTCCGCCTACCAACATGCAGTTACCACCACATTGCGCAATCATTGCATCGGAATGCTATAATGATGTACAGTGAAGGATCAGCTTAATGGATGTGTTAGTGTGCTCAAATATAAGGTAAATTTTATCTGAATTTATGTACCTACCTTGATTTTTTCCTCATCATAACACCTCTCAGGTTCCTCTCCGTTTGAGCTAAAGTGATATCCGAGTGTCCTTACTAAAAGAACATTTATGACCAATGTTATATTAATTAATGCCTCTAGAACTTAGTAAAAAGAAAGTTAAAGTTAATGGGGCTAGAGAGAGAGTTAAAGTAAATGTTGTTTGCTGAAAATATTCCTATTAAAACTGCTTGTTAAAGTGCTGTTGCTAACTTCAAAATTAAAAGTTCTTAAGACTGAGGCTTATAAAGCAAATGATCACATTGTTGTCTGTAGTAAATTCTAAAAGGTGAGTCAGTTTCTTGCAATTTTGTCAACATTGTGTTTCGATATAGTAAAAGTGAGAAAGCTGCAGTTGTGAAACGTTATATACTCATGTTTGCTAAGTGTTTGTCTCTTTGGTGTATTAGAAGTGCATATTAATAGTAATGTTATAAAGACCATTCACTTTGTGTAAGCCCTGAAAGTAATAGTGTGTTTCGGTAGCTGTTATAATTTTGCAAATTGTTTCTGCTGCTCTCTTAGTCCCAATCTTACCGTAAACATATGTATGTGTAATAGTTCACTGCTCTCGCGTGTGACAAAGTATAGGTTGTGTGGATCCTTTATAGTTACTAATAACTATTTTCTTAAAAGAGAATGTTAATCATTCTCTTGCCTAGTTAGGCTGGCGACCGTTTCCCTTTCTCAGTTGAACAGTACAGATAGACAAAATTTTGTTCGTACTGTTCAAATATTTACGTAATTCTGACTTTCATTTTCGATAAGCCATTCCCGTTAGGTACAGCACGGTCATTACTAGCAAAATTCCTCTCAGAGGGTAACACTGCTCTGTTGCTTTATACCATAACTGTTTTTACTAGATAATTATATTTCACGACCTGCCTCCTACTTTAAGGTTATGGTATAGCAGTATCAGACGGGAGTGTTAGTAAAAGGAGATGCGCTGTGGAATCGACCCTTTGGTATATAACACACTAGAGTTAAATGAAAGTCAAAATATGAAAGCACCTACAATTGTCTGGAAGTAACGTTTCCTCAACAGTTGTGTAATTACGTACAATAGATGTGTATACATCGTTCTCATAACCAGCATAAAATGAAAGTGATATGATTCACGCATACCATAGTTATCAGCGCACGTAGCCTAAGGCACAAGATAATAGTGAAAAAACAGTGAAACGTCCCCTTAGAAAAATTATACATGACTGTGCTTAAACTGACACACAATATTTTTTAGCGCAATGCTATCTGACTTTCAATAATCCCTACAAGAGAATGGCCCTGACTAAATTAACCTATACGTTTCACAAATCACTTACCTCACAAAAATCTTCGTTACTCGAACTACTCAATACAGCGAGCGCCACTACTACCAGCTAAATAAAAGATTCAAAGTACTGAAGGCACTAACTACTGATAGGCATAGTTAGCAAATGAAAGATTTTGATAGAGAACAAACAATGTATTTACCTTAATAGTGTTCAAAAGTCATCATATATATATATATATATATATATATATATATATATATATATATATATATCAGTCCATGATATCCAATATTACAAATTTACTCTTTCTAATGAACACACGTCCAGATCGTCCGCTCTCAAAATTCCACCATCTCTCTTCCCACATCCACCACTGTTGGCGGCTCTCCTCCAACTGCGCAACGCTACTCGCTGTTAACAGCCAACTGCCCAACACAACAACAGCGACTGTTGCAACAATGCCGACCAGCCTCAGACTGCACACAGCACAGTCAGTGATTTTCATATAGAGCGCTACATGGCGTTACCAATAAAAAAACCCTAAACAGCCTACTTACAACAGCACTGGTAGGTAATAAACCACATGTCACTATAAAGAAGGAGCAATGGATTCCACATTATACATACACAGGTCTTTACAGTAGCGCCGCTCGTGTTCAATTGCAGACGGCAAAATTCCCAATTGTCTGTCAAAAAATTAACATTCAGATCATCTAAGATTACTGTGACGACATACCATACAAAAGTACATCTATCGTTGTACACACAATATTCATAAATTAGTATTTATAACATAGTGTATCGTAGAAGCGCTGGTATGTAATTTCTTTTTTATAAACATCAGGGCCTAAGTCACAATCAAAACATGAAAATACTTAGATAATAGCAGGGCGGAGTGGCCGTGCGGTTGTAGGCGCTGCAGTCTGAAACCGAGCGACCGCTACGGTCGCAGGTTCGAATCCTGTCCCGGGCATGGATGTGTGTGATGTCCTCAGGTTAGTTAGGTTTAATTAGTTCTAAGTTCTCGGCGACTGATGACCTCAGAAGTTAAGTTGCATAGTGCTCAGAGCCATTTGAACTTAGATAAGATATTGATTGCTGCTAAAACAATCGCGATGTACATAGAGCCCAGTGATACCAGCTTTTTGGTTAAGTGTATACATAAATCGAGCGTAGATAGTAAAAAAAATGGTTCAAATGGCTCCAAGCACTATGGGACGTAACATGTGAGGTCATCAGTCCTCTAGAACTTAAAACTACTTAAACCTAAATAACCTAAGGACATCAGACACATCTATGCCCAAGGCAGGATTCGAAACTGCGACTGCTGCAGTAGCGCGAATCCGCACTGAAGCGCCTAGAACCGCTCGGCCACAGTGGACGGCAGATCATACAACTTTCCTGAAAGTGTAAAGTGAAAGGTATCCGCATATCGTTAGGTCGAGGTAGTAATAAGTACTAAAGGGCGAGTGAAATATTTACTGTTTTCTCAGATACCTTAAATAACAAAATGTCAGCAATTCAGGAAAGGAAAAAAAATTATAAAATTGGAATTAAAATATGTACAGTAAAAGTGTAAAACTTTAACAGTGCATAGCTTAACATGTAATAAATGCTGCAGATGAAAAAAAATGGTTCAAATGGCTCTGAGCACTATGGGACTTAACATCTGAGGTCACCAGTCCCCTAGAACTTAGAACTACTTAAACCTAACTGAGCTAAGGACATCACACACATCCATGCTCGAGGCAGGATTCGAACGTGCGACCGTAGCGGTCTCGCGGTTCCAGACTGAAGCGCCTAAAACCGCACGGCTACACCGGCCGGCCGCTGCAAATGATCTCGTATATCATTACATAGTACAAATATAGCTTTTTACGTACGTGACTGTACATGGCAATTCACAGCAAGTATAAATGGATCACACATCACAGATTTAGATCACAAAACTGTTCAAATACAGTAATGTGAAACACTCCCGCAACAGCACAGAAATAATACATCATACTAGAAAGTAGCAAAACTGGTAGTCAGAGTCGTCTCAAGAAATCAGATATATTTTCAGTTATTATGAAAACTGAATGATAGGGTAAACAGAAATAAATAAAATATTACGGTCGGAAGAATATAGTAACGTAAATGCAAAGTATAGACCGCTAAGATACTCAAGAGGTAAATACATAGTACACATTGTACATACTGTACATACTACTTTTTAGTGGTAAAAAGCCATTTGCATTGTTTGAACTCAAATGTATATGCCGACCACGCGCTATTAGGGGAATAATGTTCAATGCTCGAGATCCGTAGTTTTTAAGATATGTAGGCAGACACTTGAAGAGGCGCCACAATACAAAAACTTGGACCCCCTTCTAACGAACAACCGGTATCAGAGTATTTGGTCCAAATTGTGTAAATATATTTAATTTTTAAACCCTGTTTGTTCTTTCAGAATAGTGTCTGGATAATTTTGGAAATTTGTGGTAAGGACTTACGGGACCAAACTGCTGAGGTCATCGGTCCCTAAGATTACACACTACTTAATGTAACTTAAACTAACTTACACTAAGGACGACAGACACACCCACGCCCTAGGGAGGACTCGAACCTCCGACGGCGGGAGCCGCGCCGACCGTGAAAAGACGACTTAGGTCACGAGGCTACGCCGCGCGGCGGAAATTTTTGCCAGTGATTGTACTCGTATATCTCTTCAGACATTTCCATTACTCTACCTTCGACGATTGTTTGTAAAACTTGGAGTATACTACCAAAGACACACGAAGTATGATTCCATTGTGAAGGGAAGCATGATCTTTGCTCAGACGTTCTCGGTATCGCACACTGAAATTCCGTCCAGCACATTCTGTGTAAAATTTATTACAGATGTTGCAGTTAATACATAACTTCATCATATTTTCCTCCCTGCATTGTCACTATTGCCAGGGCTCACCGGCATTGGAATAGCACCCCAGTGTTGGACGTAATGGGGAAGTCCTCTACCATAGGTGATCTTACAGATCTTGTAATTGAATTTTCCACGAGACCTTTAAGTCTCATCTTGGGGTAGATGTTGCAGTTAATTCTATATATATCCAGAAATGGGAGAAAGATAGAAATCTATTGGAAGTGTACTGAAAACTTTCCTTCAGATTATCATCCAGCCAGCACCCTATCTGAATAGTAATCTTCTTCAAAGGGTTCCCTAGTTTATTACAGATACCGCCTACACAGGGTAGAAGACGTAACAAAACCTTTTTTTGCCGTCTCTTCCGCTAGTGTCATTTCTTCATTTGGTAGAGTTTCATTTTGCCTACATTTATTTTCATTCAAATGTTCAGATCACACGATGCTGTACCAGATCTTCACAGCTGTATCTTGAGTGGTTGAGAAATTTTTATAAACTTCATCTTGGGTCTCTGTGGATAACTGTATCCGTTGTTACTCGTTTACGGTAACTGCTAAACTTGTACCAATGTTCTCTGTTCTTAAGTCTAAACATAAACTGACCACGTGCGACTAGGACTCGTGCACTGAGGGTTGTGTACTAACTTAATTATGTATATTGACGGTTTATCCATTCCTCGAACCTATATGGGATCTCGACGACTTTTACCTGCTATCGACAGTGACAATGGCAAAATATGGGTCCCAGAGATTCGAAGAAGTTTGAGAATAAAGTCTGAAGTCGGATGACAGATGACAGAGGAAATTATTTTAGGGTCATATAATTACAAATTCACAATTCTCCGAATTTTCCCTTTACTTATACTGCAATATCTTACTTCTTGACCAATTTCATGAGTCTACGTCAATATACCCCATAAGTTTTAACGACTGAGTTTGTGAGTATCAAAATACGTGACAACGGCCGTATCTCTTGATTGCGTGGACATAGTGGTCAGCGGTTATTATACGGCCAAGTGACCATTGACCTTAGAATGTGACGTAGATTTAAACTTGATATTTCTACCCGCTCCTAAGAAAAAGAGGTCTTAATAGATGGATGGACCAACGACAGTCTGATAACAAATGACAATTTTTTTTCATACGAAATAATTTTCTGATTTTTTCCTTTAGTTTTAGTGTGAAAATTTGCTTCCTACGTTACATGTATAGCCGTATCTTCCGACTGCGTTGACACAAAAGCCTCACTTTCTTATATCGGCAAGGGACATAAATTTCAGCTCGTTATTTCTACCTGCTCCTGAGAAACAGTGTATTAATCGGACAGACAGACATACAGACAGACAGCCGAACAACGGAGTGTTACTACGGGGTGTTCAAAAAGTCTCTCCGCAGTGCCTTATGATTGTTAGCCTGCCTGGATTACTTCCCTTCAAGTGACTCTCCTAATACTCCACTATTTATCTCAGCCAGCGTCAGTACTATCGTTGGTGTGTATCGTTACGTGTTGACGTGAACATTTAAGTTTAGATCCTTTGTTCGATTGTTTCGTTTTTGTCAGTGTTAAAATTCTAACCACTGAAGAACGTGTGTTTTTAGCCGAATAAGTGTTCAAAGCTGGCGGAAAATACACAGTTTCAGTTCGCCAAACAATTAACTCAGTTTTCCCGCAAACAACACTCCCACATCGCGATACTGTGCGAGATTTGGTTAACAAATTTCGAAGTACGGATTCAGAGACAGATGCACCGAGAAGTGGTCGTCCTAGCGTTGTATCTGAGGATAAACTACTCGATGTTTCCTATTAAATGTCCATGAGTCCCAAAAAGTCAGTAAGAAAATTTGCCCAGGAAATTGATGTTAGTGTCGGAACGGCACACACAGCTGTAACGAAAAAATTAGAACTTTCCCCATGACAGTCGTGCAAGAACTGAAAAATACTGATCGTGGCAAGAAACTGCATTATTGTCAATGGTTCAAAAATTTCGTTCAACGAAATGGAAGGAATGTTCTTAATGAAATTTTTCATTATTGAGGCGTGGTTTCATTTATCCGGGTACATGAACTCGCAAAATTCTCGTATCTGAAGTACTGCAAATCCATTGCGCATCCAAGAAGGAACCACTTCATTCTCTGAAAATAGGAGTTTGGGATGCAATTTCTAGACGTCAGATTGTAAGTCTCACATTTTTCAACGAAACAATAAACGCACAACGATACTGCAGCGGGTTTCATTTCGGTCTATTCACTGCGGCATACGGCACGCGCGGCTAACAATCCTACGGCACTGCGGATAGACTTTTTGAACACCCCGTACAACGATTCCTTTTTTACAGACTGAGATACAGAATCCTAAAAACCCATATTCTTTAGATTACCAAGCTTTGCAGCAAATGTTATGTTGAGACGCAAATTACTGAGTTGTAACAATATTTTATTTTCGTGAGAACCATTAAAACAGAATGACTGAATTATCTACATAGTGCTTATACATACAGCCTTGCACGCTGTTTGTTTTTAGTTCTGTAGAAATTGATATTTAAAGAATGGAAAATCCAGGATGTAATGTAATAATACCGGGTGATCAAAAAGTCAGTATAAATTTGAAGACTGAATAATGTAGATAGAGAGGTACAAATTGACACACATGCTTGGAATGACATGGGTTTTATTAGAACCAAAAAAATACTAACGTTCAAAAAATGTCCGACAGATGGCGCTTCATCTGATCAGAATAGCAATAATTAGCATAACACGTTAAGACAAAGCAAAGATGTTGTTCTTTACAGGAAATGCTCAATATGTCCACCATCATTGTTCAACAATAGCTGTAGTCGAGGAATAATGTTGTGAACAGCACTGTAAAGCAAGTACGGAGTTATGGTGAGGCACTGGCGTCGGATGTTGTCTTTCAGCATCCCTAGAGATGTCGGTCGATCACGACAGACTTGCGACTTCAGGTAACCGCAAAGCCAATAATAGCACGGACTGAGGTCTGGGGACCTGGGAGGCCAAGCATGACGAAAGTGGCGGCTGAGCACACGATCATCACCAAAGGACGCGCGCAAGAGATCTTTCACGCGTCAAGTAATATGGGGTGGTTCTAATAAAATCCCACGTCATTCCAAGCATGTGTGTCAATTTTTACCTCTCTATCTTCATTATTCCGTGATTTATTAAGTTTTAAAATTTATACTGACTTTTTGATCACCCTGTATTATGAAAAGGAAAATAGCTACTCACCATATAGTGTAGACGCTGAGTCGCAGATAGGCATAACGAAAAGACTGTCACAAGTAAATAAAGCTTTCGAACATTAAGGCCTTCATCAACAATAGACGTAGACACACACAACACATACACACACTATATATATACACTCCTGGAAATGGAAAAAAGAACACATTGACACCGGTGTGTCAGACCCACTATACTTGCTCCGGACACTGCGAGAGGGCTGACAAGCAATGATCACACGCACGGCACAGCGGACACACCAGGAACCGCGGTGTTGGCCGTCGAATGGCGCTAGCTGCGCAGCATTTGTGCACCGCCGCCGTCAGTGTCAGCCAGTTTGCCGTGGCATACGGAGCTCCATCGCAGTCTTTAACACTGGTAGCATGCCGCGACAGCGTGGACGTGAACCGTATGTGCAGTTGACGGACTTTGAGCGAGGGCGTATAGTGGGCATGCGGGAGCCCGGGTGGACGTACCGCCGAATTGATCAACACGTGGGGCGTGAGGTCTCCACAGTACATCGATGTTGTCGCCAGTGGTCGGCGGAAGGTGCACGTGCCCGTCGACCTGGGACCGGACCGCAGCGACGCACGGATGCACGCCAAGACCGTAGGATCCTACGCAGTGCCGTAGGGGACCGCACCGCCACTTCCCAGCAAATTAGGGACACTGTTGCTCCTGGGGTATCGGCGAGGACCATTCGCAACCGTCTCCATGAAGCGGGGCTACGGTCCTGCACACCGTTAGGCCGTCTTCCACTCACGCCCCAACATCGTGCAGCCCGCCTCCAGTGGTGTCGCGACAGGCGTGAATGGAGGGACGAATGGAGACGTGTCGTCTTCAGCGATGAGAGTCGCTTCTGTCTTGGTGCCAATGATGGTCGTATGCGTGTTTGGCGCCGTGCAGGTGAGCGCCACAATCAGGACTGCATACGACCGAGGCACACAGGGCCAACACCCGGCATCATGGTGGGGGAGCGATCTCCTACACTGGCCGTACACCACTGGTGATCGTCGAGGGGACACTGAATAGTGCACGGTACATCCAAACCGTCATCGAACCCATCGTTCTACCATTCCTAGACCGGCAAGGGAACTTGCGGTTCCGACAGGACAATGTACGTCCGCATGTATCCCGTGCCACCCAACGTGCTCTAGAAGGTGTAAGTCAACTACCCTGGCCAGCAAGATCTCCGGATCTGTCCCCCATTGAGCATGTTTGGGACTGGATGAAGCGTCGTCTTACGCGGTCTGCACGTCCAGCACGAACGCTGGTCCAACTGAGGCGCCAGGTGGAAATGGCATGGCAAACCGTTCCACAGGACTACATCCAGCATCTCTACGATAGTCTCCATGGGAGAATAGCAGCCTGCATTGCTGTGAAAGGTGGATATACACTGTACTAGTGCCGACATTGTGCATGCTCTGTTGCCTGTGTCTATGTGCTTGTGGTTCTGTCAGTGTGATCATGTGATGTATCTGACCCCAGGAATGTGTCAATAAAGTTTCCCCTTCCTGGGACAATGAATTCACGGTGTTCTTATTTCAATTTCTAGGAGTGTGTATATATATATATATATATATATATATATATATATAAGATTTTACCTAAAATTTAGCAATTTCGCTAATACGAAGCCATCGCAAAACTGTACGAGGTTAAGGTAAAGCACGACTGTCGTTTATTTTATCGTATTTGTCTGGTGAATCTAATAAAACTTGTTTCATACGTGAATCGCTATTTCTCAATAAAATCTCTTAAAATTAGTTTATTTTTGTTGATGTCCTGTGTAACCGTTAGAAATACAGTTGACTTTCTTAGGAAAAACATTATTTACTGTAAGTACAATTATTGAATTTTTTATTACTTGTGTAATCCTACATGTGTAATGCATCACAGGGATCCTTCAGACCCCTTAAAAAACAAGCTCGCGCTTCAATAGTATATTTATCGTTAATCGGAGTGCCCTGTTAAAGTAGCAAGTTGCTAACAACAGTTATCAGTTCTGCACATTGATACTCTCTGTTGAGAGTTCCCCAAGTACTGTAAAAGCTACAACTGGGTACACTTTGAAGGTTAGTGCGTTGCTCATTGGCATAATTTTACTTTAATAAATATGTAATGCATCTTTATTCTTTACATAGAACAGGGATATAATAATTCCTACATGTCACAAAAGAGAACATCATCTGAATTCCGCAAAAGTGACCGAAATTTTGAATCATCTGTTACTGAATGGCTTCAACATGAGGCTTTATTTCATCGGTAAGATAGTAGATTTTCAGAAACCGATGTTCCCAAGAGTAATCACGTCGCGCCTCCCCGTGTCTCAACTGAAGCAAGCAGTGAAGAATTAAATGATAGACATTATGGAGTTCATGACCTCCTCATCGGCCGCTATAGACCTCAATAGAGGAAATCAGTGTCACTAACGAGCGGAAGGAAGGAAATTTCACTAACAATGCTGTCGTCCATGTCCAGGCAAGTTTTATAATCATCAATTTGGTGCGAACCCAGTCTGACAATTACACGTCATGTGGCCAACGTATTAGGTGTAGTAGCAATAAATGTCTTGTGCCTGTTCTCGCAGCAACTTCCCACCCAAGTTGAAGACAGATCTGACAAAAGGAGAATTTGACAGATATGTGACAAAAGGAGAATTTGGCAGATATGGAGAGGAGAAAGCTATGAAAGCTGCAACACGGCTCGCTAACGGACTAAGACTGCGGTAACTGGAAGTTCACCACAATGACAACGCTTCATTTGCTCCAATCGATTAGACAGTCATCAAACATCCTACAAAGGCACAAAAAATAAGCAAAGAACTCAGTGAAGTTGTTTAGGAAGAGAGTTATTTTTGTGAGGAAATATTCGATTGTGGATCATTCGATAGTGAGCGTTAGTTATTGTTTCTCAGGAAAGTTGTAATATTATTTATAATGCTGAATTTAATACTATGCTAAAATAAATCTTCATTCTTCTTAACGAAACAGGCACTGCGTTATCGTCTTTATCCGTCGATACCAGGTAGCTAGTTTCAGATAAAATGTCCCCACCCCTGCAAGGGAATGAAACAACGTGCTTGTACGAGTACAGGTTGTGACGTAGGATCGACGACATAGGGAATTTTGGGTCTTGCCGTGGGGTTCTTCACGGATATTCGGGTGCGATTTCCGGTCCGGCACGAATTTGCAATGTCGTCACTCCATTACATGGCTGATGGTTGTCCATATTCGCAACTGCGATTACATTACGTGTATTCCTCGGAAAAGTTTTTCGAATGGCCCAGATCAATTCTCTGCAAAGATAAACACGTACTATCAGCCTAAATGAAGTTCGCCGGCCCTGTTTTGATCCGTCAGACAGGATTAAAATTGCCATCACTCTTTTACTTCTAGTAATCGCCCAGTAGCAACGAAACTACTTAGAAAATACTCTCACATTCGACCACTTGATTGGAAACCTACGCAGCAGTCACAACATCTTCTCAAACTCGTCTGCCGGTCACAAAAATGCCGATGTCCCATTTAGAGAGTTCCAAAATGCTCCATATAAATTATTTAACGTGTTGCACTTTCAGCCAACCAGAGTCAGGAGCAGAATGTAGGCGTTTCCGTTAATCATCACATTCAGTGATGGCTGTAGCCATCTGAAGAAGTTCCATCAATACCACATACCAAACGAAGTTGAAAGCCCAATAAAATATTGGTCCAGAGATTCCGTTTTCAACGCTTTTCACTGTACTTATCCCCTCTAGCATTTCTCCATACTTTCAGCTATCGCTGTTTCATCCTACTCATCCAATTTATTTTGTGTGTATGGAATTGATACAAAATCTATTTTAAAGTACTGCTCAAGCGGTTTATTGTGTATAGATTCTCTACAGTGATACAGATTTACAGCTATGTAAACTTGTGTTTCATTTATCTCTTATAGTATTACTTAAGACTTTTCTTCTAAATTTCGATTTAGTTCATGAATCACTTTAGGTTGCTAATATGTTGGATTCAGTTAATTCTTTCCCCAGGCTATTTTTCCACCGCTGCCTCATTTGAACATCCAAGAGCTGTTTATGTTTCTGGGCTTACATTTTGATTGTAATAGCTTTCTCGGAGTTTTAATTAAACTGGAATCTATGGGATACCGATGGTGCACAGCGACCGTTGAATATTCAGAAGAAAAGGAGGACAGCAGTCAGTCGCAGATTTCGTAATTTATTGCAGATTCAGATTTCGACTATAACATGGTCATCATCGGTGTGTTACCGGAAGCGTCATGTAGATATAACCATGTGAGAACATAAACACTTACAGTGCAGAAACATATCGATACGAACGTATCATTTATTTTTAAAAATATCTCACCATAAAACTGCCTGACTGAAGGTTTAACAATATCCTCCAAATAATTTTAACAATTTGTATAACAGTTCAATATGGAGAACTCTTGATATTTACAACCGGTGCAAAAAACTCAACCTCTTGCTTCACAACAACAAACACAGTAGAGAATGCCGGAAGCTGCTTATGGTGGTTTCCATTGCGCAATATTTCACATGGTTCTCAACGGGACTGAAACACCGACTATCAAACACTATGTGCTCCCAAGTACACTATAGGCATACTTCAGGTACAACACCTTATCCTGCTCCCAAGTACACTATAGGCATACTTCAGGTACAACACCTTATCCTATCCACCTCTCCACGCTGTTCCATCAATACTCTGTGCTTGTGATATAGTCAAACGCCACATCTCCAATTTGAAGTGGGTCTCATATATTACATAAATTGTAAACCTCCACCAGTTTTGGTTACATAAAGTTTGTCCCTGATTAGTTTGCTGTCTAAATTCCTAGTCATGTGACCTGAATTTCAAGGACATCAGTGGTGGACAAATTTACGTCGAAGCTACACACGTCAAGTCCTTAAGTCTTTTGCCGTGCGATTACTGGTACACACCCTATAGAAACTCTTAGTATTCCTGTATATCATTCACTACGAAAGTATTAAATGACGTCAAGAACCTCTCAAAACTATACACAGTTTAATTGAACTGTGGTGTCACCGCCAGACACCACACTTGCTAGGTGGTAGTTTAAATCGGCCGCGGTCCATGTAGTACATGTCGGACCCGCGTGTCGCCACTGTGATCGCAGACCTAGCGCCACCACCAAGGCAGGTCTCGTGATACGAGAGTGGACTCGGCCCCAGTTGTACGAGAACCAAGCTACCGCCCAGTTGTACGCGAACCTAGCTATCGCCCAGTTGTACGAAGCCTTTCTCTCTCATTAGCCGAGAGACAGAATAGCCATCAGAAGTTAATGGCTACGAACTAGCAAGGCGCCAGTGGTATCAGTGCCTATAGCTTACAAGTATTCGAGAGAGATGTATTCCAAGGCCTAAATAAAAGATAAGTAAAAAGCATCTACCTACTTTTCTTCTTATTCATTTATAAGTTCTCATGTTCCAGACTTCACGCCCGTCGGCGTGTGTGTGTACGCGTGCCTGCCTTTCTTTTGGCTACTACCGTGTGGCGTAACAGTCTTGTTACGTCACTACAGATTGGCGACGAGATAAAGAGTTTGTATTAATTCATTTGCCCCATTGGCCGATTTCAAGTGTTCTGATTGCTTACATTTAATTGTGTCATGGCTTCGCCACAATCTCCAGATGTACTGTCCGAATTTTATCGCTTGCAGAATCAGCAGACGCAGGCGTTACTGGATGCCCTTGGACAGCTCGTCCAGGGTCAACGTGCGCTGCACACCGATGCGGCCGCCGCCGCTTCTTCGCTACCGCTGCCACTGAACGCTGTTGCACCTCCCTTTCGACCATACGTGGCAGCCGATGAGACCTGGCAAGAGTGGTCTCGTCAGTTCGCCTTTCACATGGCTGCCTACAGAATTCAAGGTAATGAGCGGCAGCCGTTTTTGCTTTCTTGTGTCGGTGTGTCCACATACCGTGTGATAGTGAAATTGTTTCCCCGGCGCGACGTAGCAACTCTGTCCTACGAGGAAATTTTGTCTGCATTAGATGCCTATTTCAAA
Source organism: Schistocerca piceifrons (assembly GCF_021461385.2). Classification (NCBI taxonomy): domain Eukaryota; kingdom Metazoa; phylum Arthropoda; class Insecta; order Orthoptera; family Acrididae; genus Schistocerca; species Schistocerca piceifrons. The sequence goes on from NC_060139.1 coordinate 409,319,746, forward strand.
GAAACAGTTAATGTGGTTGCAAAACGGTATACGTTCTTTCGTACAAAACGTACGGCCGGTCAAACTAATAGGGAGTGGGTAGCAACATTGCAAGGACTTACTAGGGACTGTGCCTTTGAATGTGACTGTGGTCTTTCTTATTCCGATACAATGGTGCGTGATGCAATTGCACAGAACGTTTCTGATGTTCGCATACGGGAGCAAATTTTGAAACTGGTTAATCCCTCCCTTCAACAAGTGATAGACATATTGGATCGACAGGACACACTGGACTGTGCTCAGGAATCTTTTGAAACTTCGCCAGCCGTGTGTAACATTAACCGGCCCGCTGGACGCGCTGTGCGACCCGGTAACCGGGCCTCGCGCACGGACGCACAGCGACCGCCGCGTGCTAAGCCAGGTGTGCCGCGCCAGCCCGCAAATGCAGTGAAATCATGCCCGCGGTGTGCTACTAGACATTCGCGTGAACATTGCCCGTCACGCCAAGCTATTTGCTTTTTCTGCAATAAGAAAGGACATGTTCAAAGTGTTTGCCATAAAAAGCTCAGATCAGACAATCACAATCATTCCAGGCCCTTTGCTTCGCGCCGGAATCGAACCAAGGACACGCAGGCTCGTGGACCTTCGCCTATGGACATTCATGTCGTTAATTCCACTTCGTCCAGTGACCCTTTCTCTAACAGTGACAGTGATCGTCCCACAAAAACTGTGCGTCGACGTCGCAGGAAATCACGTCAATTAGCAAGTGATTCTGTACCAGTGTCTGTTCCCATTGCACAAAACAGTCGCTCTTGTCGTCAGCAGGACAATAAACTTTTTGTGGACTTAGACTTTGAAGGCGAAGTGATACCATTCCAGCTCGATACAGGAGCTGCAGTTTCATTGCTCAATCACGACACATACAAACAACTGGGCGCACCTCCGTTGCGTGCCGCAAATGTTAAGCTAACTACATATTCCGGACAGAAAATTCCTGTGTTAGGACAGTGCAGCCTTCTTGCAACATTCAAGGGACAAACAAAACTTGTGTCATTTTACGTTCTTCGTTCTTCTTCTGCAGTGAACTTATTTGGTCTAGATTTATTTAAGTTGTTTAACATGTCTATTGTAAATCAGGTCCTATCTGTGAATCAGACTGTGCCTACAGACAGTGTTTCTCGCTTATGTGACGAATTTGCAGACATTTTTGCACCGGGCTTAGGTTGCGCTAAAAACTATGAAGCACATTTAGAACTGAAGGTAAACGCGCAACCGAAATTTTTCAGGGCGCGCAATGTTCCCCACGCATTGCGTGATGAGGTCGCAAAAACGTTACACGATCTCGAATCACAGGGTGTAATTGAACGTGTGCAAGCTTCTCTCTGGGCCTCACCCTTAGTCATTTTGCCAAAACCTTCCGGAAAATTGAGACTTTGCGTGGACTTCAAGGCCACAGTGAATCCACAGCTAGTGACTGCTACTTTTCCTTTGCCCCGCCCGGAAGATCTTTTTGCTAAACTGTGCCCGGGAAAATATTTTTCAAAGTTGGGCCTAGCCGATGCGTACTTGCAAATACCGGTGGACGACGAATCCCAGCGCGTATTGGTGGTTAACACGCATCTTGGATTGTACCGCTTCAAAAGACTGCCTTTCGGGTGTGCATCCGCCCCTGCCTTGTTTCAGCAATATTTACAAACTATTTGTGCGTCGGTCCCTACTGCAGCAAACTATCTGGACGATATAGTGATCTCCGGACAGACAGAAGAAGATCATCTTGCGAACTTACGAACATTATTTCAGGTCTTGCGGCAAAATGGTCTTCGCTTGAGGAAGGACAAATGTGTGTTTTTTGCTCGTGACTTACCATACCTGGGACATGTCATTAATGCCCAAGGCATACATCCGAGTCCAGAGCACCTCCGTGCCATACAAGACTTGCCGTCCCCTAAAAATCTGAAACGGCTACAGAGTGTGTTGGGTAAAATTAATTATTACCATAAATATGTGCGCAATGCCTCTTCCATTTCAGCTCCGCTTCATCGCTTACGCCGTAAAGGTGTTCCGTTCGTCTGGACGACGGAATGTGAACGCGCCTTTCGCCAGTTGAAATCGGCGTTGCTTTCTAATACTTGCCTTACGCCATTCGATCCCCAGAAACCCCTTTTGTTGATGGTAGATGCATCGGATTTCGGGATCGGTGCTGTCCTTGCGCACAAAGTTGGCTCCTATGATCGCCCTATTGCCTTTGCGTCCAAATTGCTCTCGTCTGCGCAAAGAAATTATTCACAGATAGAGAAAGAAGCTTTGGCTCTCGTGTTTGGTGTTACTAAGTTCCATGATTTCTTGTATGGTCGTCACTTTACCATCATCACAGACCACAAACCTTTGACATCGCTTTTTCATCCGTCCAAGCCTGTACCTCCACGTACAGCGCAGAAATTCATTCGCTGGTCTATTTTCCTCTCGCAGTACCGCTACGATATCTTGTATCGGTCCACTGCTAAGCACGGAAACGCCGATGCGTTGTCCCGTTTGCCTGTTGCTGAGGATAAAGCATTCGATTCTTCCGAACTTGCTTGCATGTTCATTGATTCGGAAACCGATGAAGTGGTCGAATCGTTTCCGATTGATTTTCGTCGTGTCGCTACAGCCACAGCTGCTGACCCTGTCCTTGCTACTGTTTTACGTTTTGTTGCTACGCAATGGCCTTTGTCAAAGTCTCGGATCGAGGATCCGTTGGTTCGCCGATTTTTTGCTCACAAGGAGAGACTTTTTGTTCGACGTGGTGTTTTGTTGTTGCGTTCTGATAATGATCAGTCCAGAGTCGTGGTCCCACGTTCGTTACAGTCCTCTGTTTTACGGCTTCTTCATCAAGGACATTGGGGTATAGTGCGAACGAAACAACTTGCTCGTCAGCACTGTACTTGGTTCGGAATCGATGCTGCGATTACGAATATGTGTTCTTCGTGCCCGGCGTGTGCCGAACAACAATCCGCACCGCCGCGGAAAGTCTTTGCGTGGCCAAAAGCCACTTCCCCTTGGCAACGCTTGCACATTGATTTTGCTGGTCCATTCTGGAATGCTCGATGGTTGGTTCTGGTCGACGCCTTCAGTAATTTTCCTTTTGTTGTCCGGATGTCTTCCACGACGTCCTCCGCCACCATCCAAGCGTTGTCTGCTATCTTTTGCATTGAAGGTCTTCCGCAGACTATTGTTTCCGACAATGGCCCACAATTCATGTCCGCAGAATTCCAGTCTTTCTGCCAGGCCAATGGTATTCAACATCTGACATCCGCGCCGTTTTCGCCGCAGTCCAACGGTGCCGCTGAACGATTGGTCCGGACTTTCAAGTCACAGATGTTGAAATTGAAAGAGTCGCATTCTCGGGAGGACGCATTGTTGCTCTTCTTGTCTTCGTATCGCTCTCAGCCCCGAGATGGTCGCTCGCCGGCTGAGTTGCTCCACGGTCGTCCTCATCGCACCTTGATGTCTTTGCTGCATCCGCCGCATCAGGTTCCTGCGCAGCGGCAGACTCCTGCTTTTGCTCCAGGCGACGTTGTATTTTATCGCAACTATCGAGGATCACGGCGTTGGCTCGCAGGGCGCATTCTTCGCTGCCTCGGCCGCGCGATGTATTTGGTTTTGGGGGCCTCTGGTGAGGTGCGTCGGCATCTCAATCAGCTGCGCCTCTGTCGTCGCTCGGGTTCTGCCGCTCCCCGTCTGCTTTCAGCGACGGTGCCGTCCGGTCAGCGCCCTGGGGACCCATCTACTGGCTCGCCTCATCCCCAGGTGTTACCGACGATGCCTTCCATTTTGCCCCATGGCGACGCGCCGCCGCCGCCGCAGCAGCAGCAGCAGCCGCCGGCGCCGACCGCATTCGACGCTTCGTTGCAGCCGCCAGGCGCCTCCCAGGGTCACGCGCCGCCGATCGCTTCCCGTGACCAGCTGTCCTCCGCCATGGAACTCCAGCCCGCTCCGGACCACATGACGTCATCGCGCGTCGGCTACCCCGACGCCATGGACATAGACCCTTCGGTCCCTCATGTCTTCTCACGGGCGCATACACCGCATGTTGACGTGCACCCTGGACTAGTTTTGCAGGCGTTTCCTAGCTCCCCTCGGACCGGATGGCCGGGTGCGGGTGGCACAGCCTCGCCTGTTGTTAGGCTCCCCACCTCATCGCATACGTCAACATGTGGTCCTCCCCACGGCGGGCGGAAGCCTTATCTCACGACCGTTCGCCGATTTGCGGGGGAGGAATGTGGTGTCACCGCCAGACACCACACTTGCTAGGTGGTAGTTTAAATCGGCCGCGGTCCATGTAGTACATGTCGGACCCGCGTGTCGCCACTGTGATCGCAGACCTAGCGCCACCACCAAGGCAGGTCTCGTGATACGAGAGTGGACTCGGCCCCAGTTGTACGAGAACCAAGCTACCGCCCAGTTGTACGCGAACCTAGCTATCGCCCAGTTGTACGAAGCCTTTCTCTCTCATTAGCCGAGAGACAGAATAGCCATCAGAAGTTAATGGCTACGAACTAGCAAGGCGCCAGTGGTATCAGTGCCTATAGCTTACAAGTATTCGAGAGAGATGTATTCCAAGGCCTAAATAAAAGATAAGTAAAAAGCATCTACCTACTTTTCTTCTTATTCATTTATAAGTTCTCATGTTCCAGACTTCACGCCCGTCGGCGTGTGTGTGTACGCGTGCCTGCCTTTCTTTTGGCTACTACCGTGTGGCGTAACAGTCTTGTTACGTCACTACATGAACAGTGATTTCATTATTCTTTAGGTTAAAGCAGAATCTCCACACGTTGCAAATCACCATTCACACTACAGTTCTTAAGGCTATCAAAATCGGCAGCTGTCTAAACGTCACCCCACACATAACATGCAGCATACCACGTCATCATTGCAGCTTCCGCCAAGCAAAGACAGGTAAGGGTATATTCGATAAGTTAAGTAGAGAATCGATATCTGTACAATCTCAAACTGACACACCCTAGCTTTTAATATTATTGAAAAGTATAGCAACTTTGCTCGGGAACTTCAACAGATAACTGTAAAGTCATCCTCTTGGTGTATACCGTAAAACGTCAAAACAACGTCAGCTACAAGAATGATAGTAATGCGTGTAAGACTACAACGCAGAAATAACTCAAGCTAGGATACCAGTCAGGCAGAGCCAGTGGGAATTTAATATGCAGTGGCCATATTTAGGCGTCGGCTATTATGTTAAGAATTTCTGTGGAGCAGGCCCATCCGTGCTGGTGTTGAGAACGCTGCTGATGATATCTGTAGCTATTAGAAACCTGTTATCCACAAATAAAAAGTAATCAGTTACACGCGACCACGACTGTGTTTATTAAATAATTGTAATACTATTAAGTCGCTGTTTCCTGGAACAATGTTCCAAAAAAATTGTGTAATGTTTTCGTAGTCTGGAACCTCTGTCTCTTACACAGAATTACTGTAGATGAAATAGTGTAGCATATTAGAGGCAACAGCAGTATTATAACATAAGAATGTCCGACGAATCACCCAGAAATCTGGATGTAACGTCAACGCATGTAATAAAGATCTTGTTCGCACGCAAATGAAAAGGAAAACAGGAAAGTAGCTCTTGCCAAAACAATGGGGGTTAGCTTAGGCGGAGAGCTGTCGGGTAGGAGGGAAAATGCTTTACATGCAAGAAGGAAGGAAAATTACGGTTTAACATGAGGCAGCATTTCCTTGAGGCCATTACCCAAAGGTTAGATGCATATTTGAAAGTCATTTCTTTGTAATTTGAAGCAACGCCAGGATTTTTTTGTGATTTGAAGCGAGGTTAGGATCAAAGACAATCAAAGGTTCTCAGCTTTTGTGAGAATATCACCCTTGATATCAAGCAGGTATTAGCTATTATCCCTTCCCGCTCCCATTGTCCTCCAGTAACCATTATCAACACTAGAAACAAACTAAATTTTAGAATGAAGGGAATTTTCTTTCCAATCTTTTCGTTCCAAAATAACAAAAGACAACTGATATTTGGTTCTTGTAGGTGTTTTGTGTACTGCTATCCCAACAACTTTTTTTAATGCGGTGGTTGAGCCATTCTCCGTGGATCTCTAGTTCTACCTTCGCAGAAATGAATGTCAAGGATTCACTTTTTCATAGTTGACTCTTCCTACAAAGCATGCTTCTCCTGCGCTATTCCTCTCCTTAACAACACTTGTTTCACATACATCCTACAGGCGTATTTCGAAACTACCAAATTAAAATACGTGCACTGTATTGGGCCGACTGTTGGTAAATTTCTTGATTAGTGTGCTAGCCCTTCAGTAATGGCAGTAATTAGAAGACTTGAGTCTGCTTTGTGTATCACCACTGCCGTAATAATACTATTGTTATTAATAATAATTGTTATTATTATTACTGCAATTATTATTACTGAGCAATTTTCTGGGGAGAGGAGCCGCAGGTACAATTAGAAATCCAATGAAAATTGCTCAACCACTGCATAAAAAATCTAAAAAACATTGAAGCGATTTCTGGTTTGTTATGGGACCCTCCTAAGGTTCAGAAAAGACATTTTCATGAGGTACTTAAGTGTACGTGTTGTGGATGGACAACAGGAGGAAGATACATCCGTTTTACAACATGTAACTTCCACCACATTATGTCAACATGTGAGGGTACTGGTGTATAGTATCTGTAATTGGTTGTTCTTTGGAGGGCGGCAATGCCCAGTGGCGCAGGGAGTCGCAAGCAGAAGCAGTTGTTGGAGGCTGTGGAAGGTGTAGGCTGTGTGAGCCAAAGGCGGTTGCGTAGCGAAGGATTTATCTCTATGTTTAACAGTAGTGGCACACAGTTTGAATAATAGTGTGTTTATGTTTGTGCAGTGTGATAAAGGAAATAAATTAAATTTCACCAGTTCTTAATGCGTCTCCATCAGTTAGTACCACACCATCGCATTTAGCAATGAACGAAGTCTCGATATACACGGTCAACTAAAACAAGAGGAATGTAACATAATAATCATTACTTAACCCATATAATCTCCAATGGGACGGGAGCTTATATTTGGCGACGTGTGTGTCGGACGCCAATTCCTTCTCAATCATCGGATCGTCGGACAAAACAGCACAACAAACGGTGAGTGAAGCAGCTAATGGCGATCGCGGCGCTTCGTTTCTCATTGTTTTCCACGTTGCACAGGAGAAATTAGGAAAGGACCTCTGAACTATGTTAGGGACTTTGATATTTATAACATGATCTTTTAAATTAAGTGTTGGAACTAATTATGAATGGACAGGGAACATTGCTAACATGGCGGACACAACGCAAAACAACAGTGAACTTATTAATGAGGAGGGACAGGTTAATGCTTTAGTCAAAGTATAATGCGAGTTTGGACTTGAGAATACCACACATAACGTAATGGAAGATAGTGGTGTAGTTAGTTTCGATTCAACGACGCCTAATTCAACACCACTGAGTAGTCAACAACCGGGAACGAGTGTTAGCAATAACGATTTGATAGTGCAGATGTTGAGAGAAATCAAACAGGAAAGTAGGAACGCCAATGAAGAAATAAAGAATTTATCAAATACAATGGTTAACTTGCGAACTGAGCTCACTAATTCACTTAATCAGAAACATAAGGAGCTCCAAAAGGAATGTGATACCAAACATGAAGAACTTGAAAATAAAATGCAAGATCATTACTCAAAAGTTAATGAACAAGGTAAACAATCGAGCACGTTAGTTAACAAATTTCAAGAAACAGTTAAGGCTCAAAATGATGAAATTTGTAAAATTAAGAGTACATGTAAAGACAACAAAGAAACAATTCTTAAGTTAGTTCAAGGCGTAGAGACGCAATGTACTGAACTGAGTACCGAAGTAGGCGAAATTCACCAAAAGGTAATGACATCCGAAAATGGTTTGAACAATGTCAATAAAGACCTTATACGTCAGGAAATCAATGCAGCGTTACGCGAAGTTGATAACAGTATGGTTAACGTACCTCAAGTAATTGTTGATAATGGATTGAGCGTACGCAACTTTCGGGATTACGATCGGAAACAAGGTATCCATGCAGTTGCCTTTATTAAGCATTTTTAAACACGCGTTTCGAAGACATTATACGGAACGTGCGAAAATTGATACGTGCGTTAGCCACATGAAAGGCGAAGCACATATCTGGGGCATCAGTGTTTCAGAAAATTATTCATAGTACAAAAAATTTGAATCTGCATTCTTTGGTCGCGAGAAAAAACAATGGGATGTAAAATCAAAGATTCTAACACCGCCGAACTACGCAAAACATTATGGAACAATGCGTGAATATATGCAGAAATTTTGGAACGACAATGCCTATCTTGATGATCTGGTCAAGAAAGGTGAACTGATGTTAATTTTGATACAAAAGCTGCCTTTCGCGGTACGTGAAAAGTTAGCACTCACTACAAAATCGAACATGGAGCAGACCTACCTAATGATCGATAGAATTGATGTACTTAACCATGAACGGGAACAGCGTGAGAGAAATAATGACGATCGTTATTCGCGTGGTAATGGCCCACCGCGACAAAAATTTATGACTAATGGAAGACCAAGCAGATTTGATAGAAGAGGGGACGAAAAACAAAGAAGAAATGAGTATGACGCACCGAACAGATTTAATTGCAATCAGTATTCAGATCGATCACAGTATGAAGAAAACAGAAGACAACAACGATCGCCGGAACAAGAAAGGAACCCAGACCGTAATCCACACGAACGTGAACCGCTAAACTAAGTCAAGTTTCGAGGACGACCCGCTCCGAGACTCAAGTTACAAGAAATGGGTTGGATGTAGTGATTAACGCAATCAGGTGTGAACGAGTAGATGATATTAAAGACCATTTGTATCGAGAGGATGAAAATAATGATCAAGAAATCTTAAAGCGTTTTGTAGAGGTGGAGGTATGCGGAATTATTGTGGACGCACAACTGGACTCAGTGAGCGAAGCGAGTGCAATTTCAGAAAAGCTGTTTTCACAATTAAATAATCTGGTGGCATTTCCAACATTCCCCGTGAGCTGCGTACGTATTGTCAGTGCTGTAGGTAATAGAAGCAAACCCATTAAAGGTCAAGCTCTATTGAAGTTCACAAGCAATGAAGACGAATATGAGCAGAGCGTATTAATTGTTGGATCTTTTAATGTCGGATTAGTTCTTGGAATCGATTTGATGACTGAAATGAGGTGCAGTACTGAATTTGAAAAGGGTTGCCTGTGGACGAGAATAAATAATGTCGAGAAGAAGATAATGTTTAAAGGATTTATTAATGAAGATAATAAGGGCGCTGCGTGCCTGAAGATGAGGCTAATGCGTTTCCGAGGAGAAGAGAAACTGGCGACTTATGATGATTCTGAGGAAGCTCCTGCTCGCCAAGACAAGAATAATGATGAAGATGCTCTGACTAGTATTCGAATCAAGATTCAGACGTCAGTGAACTTGACGGAAGCAAAGAGACAGGAATTAATGGAAGTGCTGAGACGCAAAGTTGACCTGTTTTCAAAATTACCTGGATTAGTTAAAGCATGTGTTTGCAAAATTAAAGTCAAGGGACATGAACCATTTCGCAGCAAATCGTATGCAATACCTTTAGCGAAGAGAGAAAAAGTGAAGAAGGAAATAAAAAGGATGTTGGCTAATCCGATAATTGAAAGATCAGACAGTGAATATTCGAACACAATACACGCTGTAGGAAAAAGGGACGCCAAATATCATAGCCTACAACATGTTGAGAACATTAAGTTGTATAAGTGTCCTGAACTATCACAAGGAAATGTCAATTAGTGAACCGTGTTTAGTTATATATATGCTACGTCACTGATGGATAAACCTTTGAAGAATAGTCGTTAGCTATTGTGAGATGGTAAAGACTGTAGTCGGTAGCTGCAGTGAGTGCATTTTATTCTCTGTGTTTGATGTCGTGTGACTTTCTCTTATGTCCTGTCACGGTCGCCAAATATAAGCTCCCGTGCCCTTGGAGATTATATGGGTTAATTAATGATTATTATGTTACATTCCTCTTGTTTTAGTTGACCGTGTATATCGAGACTTAGTTCATTGCTAAATCCAATGGTGTGGTACTAGCTGATGGAGACGCATTAAGAACTGGTAAAATTTAATTTATTTCCTTTATCACACTGCACAAACATAAACACACTAGTATTCAAACTGTGTGCCACTACTGTTAAACATAGAGATAAATCCTTCGCTACGCAACCGCCTTTGGCTCACGCAGCCTACACCTTCCACAGCGTCCAACAACTGCCTCTGCTTGCGACTCCTTGCACCACTGGGCATTGTCACCCTCCAAAGAACAACCACTTACAGCTACTACACACCAGTACCCTCACAAACAGTTAATACTAAAATCTGAAATAAAAATGTAATCATTGGCAACATATATAATTAGTGCTACAGTCATACGAAATAGAGATAATATTAATCCTCTTTTAAAGATAATTGAAGGCTTTATGTATATATATATATTGCAAATCATAAAATTGTATTATACCCATTAGGATTTGTTACTCCCTGTTGGGAACCACTATACTAAACAGTTTCCAAGTCACAAAAGAATATCAAACCACACATAGGGTGATGCATATAGAGGCAGTGTTTTGTCGCTTTGTTCCTGTGTTAAATGGCGGGAAGTGCTGTCGATTGGGCTACAATTATAGACTGGTGCAAAGCTGCCCATTACTAGGTACCGGTGTATACCGAAGGAGGGGCAGGGTAGACTATCTCGTAGGTCGTAGCCACAGTGGGTCATAAAAACTGACCGGAAATAAAACAAGAAAGCAAAATGGTTTAAGAATCAAACAGGGAGAGCTATACAACTCTCCTAGCTTTCGTCTGCCCGTGATAAGAAGCCTTCCTCCATCGTTTATAACGTGGGGAACATTGGTGTTCTATCTCCCCGTTTTGGTTTACTAACAGCATTCCAGAATTCAGACGTGTTTTTACTCTTCGTTTTTGCCTCTGTGTTTCTCAATTTCCTCCAATCACTGTCAATTTCTGGAATGTCATTTTTAATTAAACTTGGAAACTTAGGTACAAGACTGGCTATAGATGGAATTTCCTTGTCTGTAAAGCAAACTGCGTCAAATGCCTCCAAATATTTTAGAAAGTTATCGTTGAAAGGAAATCGTTTGAATATATGTTGAGTGCTCTGAGTCAAAAAGTCTAAGCAGCGGAGTATAAAATTCTTCAATTAATCGCAAGTCAGATTCGTATTTTTATCAGTTTTCAACGATACTATTTAAAATGAGTGATTTTTCGATACTGAACTGAACAGGTAGTTTGATTGTAGATCATTTTCCTCCAAGAAACAGTCTAACACCAATTTCAGTGTTGCTTCAACGTCACGATGCATGTTCTGCATTTAAGGACACTCTAGTTTCATGTTAAGACAAAATATGTTAAAGATAGGTATCACAAAATCAAAAAAAAAAGAAGTAAGGTAGGGCCTTGATGTATTATCATTTAATTTCGGCTGAGTTGTGTCGCTTGCCAGAAATCTGTCATTAGCCGCAACATCGATAAAAAGAGTTTCAAGGAATCAAATTGCTCAGGAGCCTGGATTCAACCACATGTAAAGAGACTCAGCTTTCTGGATTTGATGATGAAGTAATTGCGTGGTTTGACATTTACAAAGTTCAGAAACTCCTTCAATTTACAAAGACTTTTAGGGCTACACGGGAAATCGTAGCTATACACATGATTTTGGTTCTGCGCTGGCCTATAGCCTCTAGAAATTTTACGACTGAAATAAAGCTTAAGACAGACCACACTTTCATTCATCACATTAGACACGTCCCTCACTAAATCCTCTATGCCTTTAGGAAGGGTTAAGCAAGCGTATGAAGCGCATAGTGCAAATGGATGAAAACTGTATTTCATGACGAGTAGCTCCGGAATATATTGCCTAAATTATATGGATAGGGAATGACAAGCCCTTCACGTAACATTCGCTCCATCCCTTGCAAGGCCAATCATATTCTCTTTGCAACTAATATTATTATCACAGAAGGATTTGACAATATGATATAATGTAACGCTAGTAGCATCAGTAAGTGGATTCAGTCGTGGAAAAGCGTTACTTATTTGGTTTCCTTCTCTCATAACACTTACTGCCTAATACAAATGTTTTATGCACCTTTATTTGTTAATTCATCAACAAAGAGGCTAAATTTATTTGTCTTCAGTGTGTCGGTTAGTTTCACGAAACTTGCCTTGCCTTATTATTCATGATTCCACCTACTTTTCTTCTGTGCCAGTTAATATGTTTTGCAACTTGTGAAGCAGACACACTGACTGGATAAGTTTCGGTGACTGTTCAATAACTCGAAGTGGCAAATTATACTGCGTAACAAAATAAGAAAGGAGAATTTCTCTGCCGTTCACTGTGTCAACGATATTGAGTTGACACTAACTGACGTAAAATCGTTAAATTTACAGTACACTACAGGAAATTATATGTTTCTTACAACTCATGTCCTTCACTATATCATTTTTCCCCAGGCGTTGTCTTTAATCATATGCGAAGCACCTTTTTTGGTGCTTCTGAGCCAATCACTGAACGTTGTTTCTTTTTGTCATTGTCGGTTACGGTTTCGTAACATTTTTTGGGCATGGGCACCACAGATTCAGAAACAGACATTGAACCCATATTTAAATCAGCACAACGCTCCATTACTTTTCACAAGCTTTCTGTCAGTTGTGGGAGTCATGAACCACCCAGTTCCTTGGAAGCACTTAGTTGCCCGTATGCTACTTTGTTGGATCAGCAAAACTGTGCACGTATCACTGGCAGTGTTAGTTTTTCATGGCTTTCCCGGCCCTTGAGTCCAAATAATACAGTAGTAATATAGCGATAGTCACTGTTAACACAATGTTCCGTTGCTATCGAAGTGATATGTGCTATGTAACAGCATGTACCACCGAGTAAGGAAGATCGGAAAATTTCAGAAGATTTACACAAGATTTCAGGAAGATCGCAGGATTTCGGAAGACTTACACAAAATTTCGTATTTTATGGAATAAATCTAAAAATCGGAAGATCTTACGAATTTTCAGAGGACCTGGCAACCTTGCAGTTCATTCATGTTGAACACTGGAGTTCGTGCTGCCACACGGCTACGGTACTGCAGAGGCACAAATGTCGGCGTGTGGAAGTCCGAGCAAATATGGTAGCTGACAGAAGGCTTTCCATTTTTCCGACGAAGTCTGGAGCGAGGATGTATCCGCTTCGAGATCCGAAGTTTTTTTCGGTTGTCTTAAACTCCTCTCAAGAGACATTGCGAATTGCGATGCAAGGGGATGTTCTAGGCGTCATACCATAAAAGCTCTTCAAAGGAACTTAGCATCCATACGCAATATGCTACAACTTACAGGATATGACTGACAGAAACAAAGGGCCACTGAAACAGCAACAGTAGGGAAAATTGATTGTGGATATGGGTGCCTTTTAGATATGATGTATGATGTAGTAATAAAACGGGACTGAACTAACAGTGCACTACAAGGAAAGACTGATGCTTTTGGTCTTACAGAATTTTGCTACCTGTATTGGAGAAAACTGTCAAATGTCAAGTTCAGAAGGAATGCAGGGTACAGAGCCAATGTCAAAGAAGATTGTGACTATCCACTCAAAGCAGATTTGCTGTTAATATGATGACAAAAGAGAAAAAGATGGTTGAGGAGATGGCTGAATGCGAGACACGATCTGTGCTGAGAAAATGAACTACAGTGTTTCAAGTAACTATGTAGACTTTCCCGACGTATTAACAGATAAAGTTCTTGTCGGGTCTTCAGCCGGATCAATCAGCACACAGTCTTTATGCAGTCCACCTCACCACCATCGTCAGATTTAAGCCGCTGTAGCCGATAAATGATTCCGACAGCGAACGACGGAACCTTCATATGCAGCAAAAATACGAAAGCTCATGCCATGAGGTAATGCTCAAGCGCTCAAATGTTGCTGCTGCCCCTGGCGCAAGAAGAGTTGCAGCGTATCCAGTGGTAAATACTGTCGGAAACGATGTGTCGGTAAGAATATACTAATAGCCGACCGATTCAGATTCCATTGTTTCTTCATATCTGATAAAACAGGATTCCAAGTTCTACATAGCGGGTATCCATTATCACGGTTAATGATATTGTCTGTTAGTGTGATTGCGACAGATTCTTTGAAAACATAATCTCAGTAACGAGAGGCGTTTGCAACCACTTGTGTTTCAGTGTACAGTAACCTACGTCCCTCTGTGAGTCAGTGCTCAACCACCGCAGATGCCCAGCCACCGCAGATTCATCAGGTTGTAATAATTGCTATGACGATGATGTTCAACACATCTGTCACTGGCGATACGAATAGTTTGGCCAACGTATATTTTGCCACACTGGCATGGTAATTTGTAAATGCCAAGGTTCTTCAAAACTAAATCACTCTTAACAGAGCCAAGAAGTCCTCTAATCGTGGCTGGCGGACGAAATACATATCTGATTTCATCTTTCTTCAAATCCTACCTATCTCGGCAGACAGGTTCTCAGCATATGGAAGGAAAGCCACAAAGTTAAAAGCGTCTTCAGCTGGTTTAGGTAACGGTTAATACTGATATGTACGTCGAATCTGTCTGTCCGTATAGCGGTTATGGTTAAACACGTCCTTAAGATGTTCCAACACTTGTGGTAAATTCTGCTAGATAGCATATGCTCATTTGACCAAGGTCTGTAGGACTCCTGTATGTTGAAACGATGGATGACAACTGGTAGCATGTAAATATCTATCAGTATGTGTTAATTTCCTATAAACTCTGTATCCAACAGTTCTGCCACATTTTTAAAAAACCAGGTTATCCAAAAATGGTAATTTCCCTTCCTCTTCAATCACTATCGTGAATTCGATCTTACGATGATAACCGGTACAAATAATTTACTCTGCGGCCAAACAAGAAAAATATGGTCAGCATACCTAAAAAAATAGGCTTCAAAAAAGATGATTTTAGGGCCATATATCCTTAAAGGCCTCCATAAAAGGAACAGCGACTATGGAGGGTAAATGACCACCCACAGCCCACCGTCAGCCTGTTCAAAATATTTTTCTTTAATTAAAAAGTAGGTGTATGACGACAAAGCTTCGTCATTTCCACATCTAGTTTTTCATTAATTAAAAACCATGGTTCTTCAAGTGAGTTGCGAGGGAAGACAGACACCACATCGAAACTGACAGAGGGACTAACACGACGCGACGTTAAACGATGAATGAAATCCGTGGAATAGGAAACATGGTGTTCACTCTGGTCCCTCTTGAAAGAGTCATTAGGATTTTCAGATTAAAAGAGATTTGGGCGCGATCATTCAAATGGCGTTGAGGACTAAATCATATAAATCAGTGTTTTGATCACAAAAAAATTCATTAAAATTGATGATCGTTTTCGGTTTTTCAGCCATCGTCATAGCCAACAAGTACAGTAGGCGTAAGCTTATGAATAGGCGTAGTCAACGCTTCGGGCGTACATGTGACTGCTGTACAAGCTGCACTGTGATGATGGCGGCAAATCTGAGATAGGTGATCTAATTTAGTAAACTAATTTTTTGTCAAGAGTTTGTTTCCCAAATTTTTAATCCGTCAGAAATATTAATGTGGTGTCCGGCCCGTGAACTGAGTGGTCAGCATGACGGAATGCCACGCCAAGGGGCCCGGGTTCGATCCCCGCTGGGGCATGAGATAATCTCCGCTCAGGGACTGGGTGTTGTGTTGTCCTCATCATCATTTCATCCCCATCTCCTACGCGCAAGTCGCCCAATGTGGCGTCGAATGCAATAAGTAATTCCCTCGGCGACCGAACTTCCCAGAATGGGGGACTCCCGGCCCACAATGCCGTACGCTCATTTCCGCCACTGTGGTTTTCCGTAGGTCCAGCGGGTTTCGAGATTTGAGGATAACTCAAAAACCACCAGTGACTGCAGCGTATATTGAACATACTTCAGGAAATTAGAAGAAAAATGCTTAAGGTGGAATATGGCTGAAAGCAGACTACTTATCCTTAATGACTAAAACAATTAGTTCTTTTCGGTCAGAGTAAAAAAACCCAAATTAAAATTGTAATAAATATCCTGGAAAGGTATGTTTATCAACTCTTAATTGCACCCATTTTATTTTTTTCTAATTACTAGTGTATACACTATTAACAGTTTACATAGAGCAAATAAAGTCCGTCTTTTATAATTCATGATACAAAACCTTATTGCTGTTAAGAATAGGACATAGATTTCGTATTGCTTTAATTTTGTTTTACAGAGAATACGATGTAGGTTGCAGTAGGTACTGGGAGATGAAAAAGCTTGCACAGGATAGAGTAGCATGGAGAGCTGCATCAAACCAGTCTCAGGACTGAAGACCACAACAACAACACAATTTATTTACTACAGTGACCCATTTTACCCTCCACACAGAATATTTTTCAGCAATATAGTTCACGTCACACTTCTTTTTTATGAAAAATGCTAACACAATTTCAAACTGGCTAAATGCGTGGAGCTACTTCTTGGGTTGTCATTCTATGAACAATCTGGAGAATGATAGATTGAATGGGCTCTGTTAGATTAGTTAAAGTGGAAATAAAATATTTATTCTATGGGATAAAAGGGCTTGTACTTGTGTATCACACGACTCTCGCCCTGTTCGCTGTTATACTTACACGTTCCTCTCCTGACATTTGAATACGTCGTCTGGAACCAGCGACAACGTATAACATACGATCTAGTGATGAATGAGGAAGTTTCTAAAAGTACTCGGACAGAAACAGAGTTTAAATCATTAATGGTGGAACTGTGACGAAAAAGTGACTAGTGATTCGGAGAGCACCTGGTGTCTTTAATTGAGACAGTTTTAATAACGTTAGAGATTAATCAGTGTCCTTGGCACAGCTAAGTCTTATTCGACGTACATGCCTGGAACTTGGTGGGCGATAGCAGGAAACATCCAGCAGTCACATGGGAGGAAGGAGTATACTCCCCCAGGTCTTAAGAAAAACAGAGCCAGCAGGACAAACGTCTTCACCTGTCGCCTTTCAAAGAGAAGAACTTGCTGGATAGACAGACTGTCCTTCGCATCAAATATGGATGACGCTCTCAGCATCCTGACTACGGACCGATGGATGCTGCAGGGGTAAGAGGACATAGTCTATCTTGAAACTTTTCCACTGCGTGTCTTCATTTGTCACATGCATCTTAACTCCACTAAAGATAATATCCAATTGTAAGGTGCAATATTTTGTGATTTGCTTATTCTAGGATAGAAGACAACTGTGCAAGTTGAAATTACATGCTTCATGTCGCAATATTGGCACAAAAATACACTGTTTTACACAGTTGCCAAAGTGACAACAACAAAAAACAGTTATCAGGATAACGTATCTCGTCAACATCAAAAAGTCAAATAATCCTAAACACAACAATATTAAATATAAACTCACAGAAGGTTAAATTATGCTAAACAAGACAATATTAAAGTTAAAGTAGAAGTTTCTTTACAAAATTGTTCCTACACTTACGTTATGATATTGGTCAGTACTACGAAAATCGGTACGATTCCGTTTCAAAGTTCGGTACTGTTTTTAAGATGACAATCAAGTCTACAGTGGATGGTTAGTTATGTGACAAATTGAGCAAAATATTACCCAAGGTCGCTTGAGTTTACAGTGGACACAAGCTGGTGAACCAACAAGTTTACGCCTCTGCACATAGTATTTACCTTAAGCTACGCTGACCTATCGTCTGCAAGGCTGCTCTCTTCCGCTGAAATTCCTATACAACTAATTACACCTTTGCTGAATTGTCCAGCAGAAACTTTTCCTATGTATCTCGTTATGTGAGAGAACATGTACTCATCCCTAGTCATAGAATGTGGCGATACACACGCGCATGGTTGGAGCAGCGTGCCTATTATAATGCCCTCTCAGTTCTCACAAGAACAATTAACTAACTGGCTGGTTCGCTTCTCCACAGTTGGAGCTAAACGATGCTACAGCTAATTTATGGCTGTATATCAACCGCTGTGAACCCAGTGTTCACACAAATTACTCCTCTACGTCGTACAGAGCGTTAGGCGCTCCATTCTGCACTTGACGCCAGTTCAGAGAAGAGTCCACGAAAATTTCCGTCTTATCTTACTCATAGCCGAACTGTCTTCCCACCTGGGTTCTTTCGTTCTTCACGTCACGGCTTTTTCGATCAATATGAGCGTTCCTCTTATTTTGAGGAACCTCTCTCTACCAATAGCTAGGTCCCTACCATTAAATTGCGTCGAAGCTTTGGCTCTTTCCTCCTTCCTAGCGCTTTTCCGCCAATCGGCGTTTAGTGCCCGTTCCAGATGCCTAAATGCTTACATTGACTCTCTCCCGTGTGTAGCACTCGTTGGACACGTGATCGAAAACGCGTCACTGGTCTTGTTTCGTATCAATTTGGAATTCCGAGCCGGCCGCGGTGGTCTAGCGGTTCTAGGCGCGCAGTCCGGAACCGCGCGACTGCTACGGTCGCAGGTTCGAATCCTGCCTCGGGCATGGATGTGTGTGATGTTCTTAGGTTAGTTAGGTTTAAGTAGTTCTAAGTTCTAGGGGACTGATGACCACAGTAGTTAAGTCCCATAGTGCTCAGAGCCATTTTTGGAATTCCGAACCGCAGTTTTCTGAAAGCTTTCTTTCGTGTCCTCCCTCAGATAGTCCGTTATACTCGCTCTGCCCAGCTGAGTCACTTGCTCGGTCGTTGACTTTCCGCCTAGGAAACCCTTTTAAGTGGTTTCGTGGTACCCCCTGCAGCGCGACCTTGCCTCTGCCCTCGTCCCTCTCAATTCCAAACTTAAACGTCTCTCACTGCTTGTTTCACCTTCCACTCAAACTTGCATTATATAAACGGTGTGTTAACTATCGCCAATTGAGTGTCATCCCTTTTTGCATTACACACTAATAGGCAAACTTGCTCATTATTGCCGGATTAAGTTAGGTGTAATATTCACCTTCCCATTACGATGTATAAGGCTCTCAAGTAAGGTGCGAATCTGACCTTCATTTATTCTGCCACCTTACAAAATGAAGACATGAATTTTCATTTAGTATACTTACTGGATTACGCACAGTGATGTGCAAAACTTTAAGAAGATAGTAAGTGTCATAGGATGTATCACTACCAACTAACATAGAGCCATAAAGGTTGGACCACACGTAGAAAAAAGTGCTACAGCATATTACAGGAGGTAACTGAAAGAAATATGTGAAGAGATGAACGGAAATAACGCTCTTATACAAAGACAGTAATTACACGTAAGTTACTGTGGTTTATAATGTTACTGAGGACATTACAGAAAGTGGGACATGGTTCTTAATGGGGTGTGTGATGACCACGAACGGTAATGCATGCTCTACCACTTGAGTGCATGCTGGCCAGAAGACAGATAATGAGCCCTTGTGGCAGGTCATGGCACTTCACCACCAGCGCAGCTGACAACTGTAGGACGGTCGTTGTTTCATGTGGACGAGCTGCACTACGGCCCTCCAATGCATGCTATGATTCCTCGATGGCATTTAAGTCAGAGAATGGGCAGGCCAATCTATTCGACTAATATCCTCTCGTTCCAAGAGCTCATTCCCCCTGCGGTGTTCAAAGCGGTTGCGCATTGTCATCCATAGAAATGGAATCAGGCCAGAATATTCCTCTGAAAACACACGCGTGGGTAAGGAACACAGCGTCAGAATAAGGCCGACCAGTGTATGTGCCCTGTTCAAAGACTTGGAGGTGAGTACGTTCTTGCAACGTTATGCCTCCCTACACCATGACAACCAGACCGACAAAACGATCATGTTCGATAAAGTATCTCGGTACGTTACTTGTACCACTCTCTCGCCACGTGGGGGTACTTGTAGAATCTCTACTTAGAGTAAATCCGCTCACACTCGAGGAAGACAAGAGAGCCCACTACACTTTGGTACAACCAAGATAGTGTAGGCGCCATTGCAAATGGTGCCGCTAATGTGTGGATATCAACGGAACACAGTGTACTGCTCACCGGTCAGAGAGCCCGCATCCATGCCGTCACGATGCCACTGTGGAGCGTGAGATTGTTGCCCTGCAGCCGAGTTAAGTGTGGTTGTAATTGCACCCACTGTTTGACATTTTCGCTTTTCGCCTGTTGCACAATATAGGTATCATTCGCTGTTGTATTTGACCGTGGTCGACCACCTCCTCTGTTTCAGGCAGCAGCGCCCGTGGTTTGGAACACCTCTCATGCACGTGAACCAATTAACTCGTCACACTTGGTTTCTCTAGTTTCCCGTTGATTCGTCTCCGTGAGAAGTCATCCAAATGTTGTCTAAAGCCGTTGGTGTCATGAAGGTCACCCCTACAGTGCAGCGTGACTGCTGGCTGGTTGACGCGCTCTGTCTTTTCCCATTCCATCAACTGCCGGTTTTTCGCCGGCAGACACACTGGCGCTATAGTCACGATGACACAGGCCGTGTTACTTCCCTTCTGTCTGTGCACCACTCGGAAATATCTAGCAAAATGCTCCCACAGTTTCATTCATTTCCACTGGATAGATAAAATGTTTCATAACTTGGGGTGTTTCTTCACTCATCAGTCTTCTTACTGGTTTGAAGCTGCCAGCCACGAATTCCTCTCGTGTACCAACCCTTCCATCTCAGAGTAGAATTTGCAACCTACGTCCTGAAGTATATGCTGGATGTATTACAATCTCTGTTTCCCTCTACAGATTTTAGCGTGTACAGCTACCTCTAGTACCGTGGAACTTATTCCCTCATGTCTTGACAGGTGTCACATCATCTTCTACCTTCTTTTGTCAGTCTTTTTCATGTATTCTTTTCCTCGCCGATTCTGTGCCTAGTCTCCTCATTCCTTACCTTATCGATCCACCTAATTTTCAACATTCGTCTGCTGCACCCCACCTCAAATGCTCCGTTCTCTTCTTTTCCAGTTTTCCCACAGTCCATGTTTCACTACCTTGCAGCGCGATGCTACAGACATAAATTCTCAGAAATTTATTCCTCACATTAAGGCCGATGTTTCATACCAGTACACTTATATTGGCCAGGAATACCTTTTATGCCAGTACTGTTCTGCTTTCTATGTCCTCCTTATTCCGTCCGTCATCGGTTATTTTATTGTCTAGGTAGCAGAATTCTTCAACTTCGTCTACTTCGTGACCAAAAATCCTGTTGTTAAATTTCTCGCTCTTCTCATTTCAGCTACTTCGCATTAATTTTGTCTTTCTTCGATTTACTCTCAATCCATATTTAGTACTCATTAGACTGTTCATTCCATGCAGTAGATCTTGTAATTCCTCTGCACTTTCATTGATAACAGTATCATCAGTGAATCTTATCAGTGGTATCATCACACCCTGAATTTTAATTCCTCTCTTGAACCATTCTTCTTCGATGTATAGACTCAATAGTGGGGGCGAAAGACTACATCCCCGTCCAACACCCTTTTCAATCAAGCATTTCGTTCTAGAAGTTCCACTCTTATTGTTTCCTCTTTACCCTTGTACATGTTGTATATTATCCATCTCTGTCTTTAGGTCGCCATATTTTCTTCAGAATTTCGAACATCTTGCATCATTATACATTGTCCAATGCTTTTTCCAGGTCGGCAAATCCAATGAACGTGTCTATTTATCTTTAGTCTTGCTTCCATTATCATCCTCAGCGACAGAATTTCCTCTCAGATGTCTTTACCTTTCCTGACACCAGACTGATCGTCATCTGACACATCCTCAATTTTCTTTACCATTCTTTTGCGTATTACCCTTGTGAGCAAATTAGATGCTTGAGGTATTATGCCGATTTTGCTATATTTCTTGCACTTGTCAATTCTTGAAGGCAAAGATTTGTGCCCTTGAGGATGAATTAGAAATCGCGAATTTGGAATTATGGAAGACAAGGGAGGAAAATGACGCTGGGTGCTGGGAAAAGGTAGCAAGCAAAGGGCGAAAAAGGGAAACAGTTGATAAAACTTCAGAAATTCAGTTAGCAAATCAGTTTGGCTTTCTATCTGAAGTAGTGGAGGAAGGGCCTCATTCAGATGTAGCTGAATGTAGGTTGAAGCTGAATACTAGCTTAAAGAAAAAGACAGGTCGGGATCAAACCAGAATAGGAAAAGAAAAATTCTGCTTATAGGTAGCAGTCATGGGAGGTGTGTGAGCCAACAGCTTAAGGAGAAATTAGGGACAGAGTACCAGGTCACAAGTTTTATGAAACGAAGTGCTACCCTTAGCTAGGTTACAGAAAACATAGGTCAGCTATGCAAAGACTTAGAGAATGAAGATCAGGTAATTATAGTTGGGGGAGCAGGAAACTGCCTGGCTATTAATCCAAGATATAGTATCAGAAGTGACCTGGATAAAATAGGAGCAGAAACTGGGCACACAAATGTGGTGTTTGTGGTGGTCTTTCAGCGCCATATCAGCCCTGGGTAGACACTGCTGTAAGGTGTGTTAACACTGAGCTGAAGGGGATGCTCCAGATACAGGCAAAGTCTCACATGAGTGATGTTCCAGTTGATGCTATTGGTGCGTGGGGTTACACTACACATGGCCTGCACCTTAATAGGAAGGGGAAAGACAAGCTAGCTTCTCTATTAGCAGATACTGTAAGAGGGCCACAGGGTGATCCCTGTGGTTATTGGGAACAGGCAGACAGGTTTTTTAGGTTAAAGCCGAATTCCAGACAGACAACAACCAAGGAAAATAGATGAAAAGAAACTTCAGCAAAGCAAATAGGGATAAAGCTAAGGGTGGTATCAACTTACTTCACCAAAATATCATGGGAATAAAAAACAAAGTAAATGATCTGATATTGTGTTTGGATGATCTCAAAAATAAGAATGAGACTGATATACTTTGTCTGTCTGAGCACCATGCAACTGTGGGGATGGAAAATGTCAGTATAAATGGGTATAATTTAGCATCTTACACTAGTGGATGAAGGAGGAGTTGCCATTTTCATAAAACAAGAGTGTAAATACAGAACTGTTGAAGTAAGCAAATTTTGTGTTGATCAGCACTTTGAGGTTTGTGCATGTGAACTTCAGCTAGATGATGTTGTGTTGATATTAGCAACAGTGTACAGATCTCCACTAGGAGATTTGGAGCTTTTCATAGAAATGTTTGGCTCGCTATTATGCTGCCCATCAGACAAAAAGAAGAAGTTATAAATCTCTTGTGATTTCAGTGTTAACTTTCTAAGTTAGTGAACTAGAAGTCTTGTTAACAACATAGAACTTAGTATCAGTGATCAACTTCGCTACATGTATACCTCAGGACAGTAATATTCTAATAGATAATGTATTTGTACAGCAAGAGGATGTAGAAGAAACACATGCTCTCCCTGTGGTAAATGGATTATCTGACCATGATGCATAACTGATTAACTTACAAAACCTAACTGGGTGTACACTTCAGAAACCATCAAGTAAAAGTATGAGACCGCTCAGCTCGGTATCTATAGATCACTTCAGAGAAAGTTTAGGAAATTAAACTGGGAAGATGTATATAATGAACCAAATGCTAATGATAAATGCAGCATATTTCTTGATAAATTTATATCCCTTTTTGAACATTGTTTTCCAATGAAAATTACTAAATGTAGCACCACAAACTTTTCAAAGAATCCTTGCATTACTACAAGTATTAAAGTGTCTTCAGAAAGAAAAAGATAACTGCATGAGACAGCAAGAACTAGTTAAGATCCAGAAGTAGTTTTACACTACAAAAATTATTGTAACGTACTGAGAAAAGTTGTAAGGAAACCAAGAATTATGTGTGTTAGAGAAGAAATTAAAACTCCAGCAATAAAATCAAATCAATATGGAATGTTGTTAGAAGGGAGACAGGAAAAGTAACCACTGGGTAGGTAGTATTACCGTTAAAGAGAATGAGACCATCTTAACCAATAGTACACAGGTAGCCAATGTATTTAACAGTTACTTCTTGAGTGTCAGAGAAAAAATTGGTGAGAATGGTTAAAAAGAAAAAGCCAGGCAGTACATGGAAGAATCAGATTCCAAAATTTTAGTCACATTAAGTTTCATCAAACAACTTCTTGTGAAATAAAGAAAATTATAAAGTCTTTGAAAAATAAATGTTCCGTTGGAGTACATGACATCTCTAACAACTTATTAAATCAGTGTGGAGCAATTACCACTGATGTTTTGAGTCACATATGTAATGCTTCACTGACTCAGGGTATTTTTCCAGACAGGTTAAAATATGCCATTGTGAGGCCTCTCTACAGGAAGGGGGAAAAACAGATGTCAACAATTACCTGCCAGTATCCTTGCTTACAGCATTTTCAAAAATCTTTGAGAAAGTAATACACTCAAGAGTGGTTAGCCATCTCAGCAGTAATGGGATACTTAGTAAATCACAGTTCGGAATTCAAAAATGCTGTTCCACTGAGACAGCAATTTACAATTTCACTGTCCACATAGTAGAGTCTTTAAATAGTAAAATGTCACCAGTAGGAGTATTCTACCGGGTTCCCGGGTTCGATTCCCGGCGGGGTCAGGGATTTTCTCTGCCTCGTGATGTCTGGGTGTTGTGTGATGTCCTTAGGTTAGTTAGGTTTAAGTAGTTCTAAGTTCTAGGGGACTGATGACCATAGATGTTAAGTCCCATAGTGCTCAGAGCCATTTTTTTGAGTATTCTATGATGTATCCAAATCATTTGATTGTCTGAACCTTGACATTGTTTTAGAGAAATTACAATTCTATGGTATAAATGGAACAGCATATGAGTGGTTTAAGTCATCTCTACAGAACAGGAAGCAAAAAGTCTCTTCACATGCTTCACGTGATTCAAAGCAGTTTGTCACTTCATCTAATTGGGGTGAAATTACATTAGGTGTTCGACAAGATTCGATCATGGGTCCCGTCCTGTTCTTGATATATGTGAATGACCTCTCTCCTTATGTGCAATAAGATGCCGAACTGACACTGTTTGCTGATGATACAAATATAATTATTAATCCAGTAAAAGAATGTCCGATAGAAAATGATACAAACAAGTCTTTGGAAGTGTTATTAATTTGTTTTCTGTTAATGGGCTTTCTCTGAAATTTGAAAAAACGCTATACATCCGATTTTCTGCTGCAAAAAGTATAATTCCTTCAATAAACAAAACACATCAAAAGAAGTCAGTAGCCAGGATAGAGCTTGCTAAGTTTTTGTGTATATATACAGATCAGAATCTTAATTGGAAAATTCATATTTTAGATCTCCTAAAGTGACTAGATTCAGCAACTTCTGCAATCAGAATAATTGTCAATTTTGAGGATGTAGAAATTAGTAAGCTAACATACTTTGTATACTTCCACTCTCTGATGTCATACAGAATAATATTCTGCGCAATTCAACACTTAGGCAAAAGGTATTCACTGCTCAAAAGAAAGTAGTTAGAATAATGTGTGGGTTTCATTGTCGCACATCCTGTAGGCATCTGTTTAAAAGGTTAAGAATTCTTACAACTGCTTCACAGTACATTTACTCAGCAATGAAATTTTTTTAACAACAAAGACCAGTTTAAAATCAACAGCGATATTCATGATTACAATACCAGAAAAAAGGAAGACCTACACTATCCCTTACTTAACATATCTTTGGCACAGAACGGCGTAAAATATGCTGCTATAAAACGTTTTGATAAATTACCAGATGACATAAAATGTCTGATAGACAGCACTAATAGTTTCCAAAACAAATTGAAATCATACCTCCTTGACAACTCCTTCCATACCATAGATAAATTCTTGAATATGAGTAAATAACTCTGGAGATATAACATATGCATTTTGTGGCATTTAAGGGTTTGGGATAGATAACAGAAATATTTAGGTATAACACTGTAATGTAATAAAAAAAATTGTTTCCTGTGCGCATTTGACACGTTCCACATCATAAAGGTTTTTCTGTGCTTTTGATCAAAGTAACACGTAACTAACTAACTAACTAACTAACTTGCGGTCTCGGAGTTGTATTGATGGCATTTTTGCGAAAGTCAGATGGTATATCGCCACAAACATACATTTCACGCACCAACGCGAATAGCCGTTTTGTTGCCACTTCGCCATTGATTTTCGAAATTCTGTTGGAACGATATCCATCCCTTCTGCCCTATTCGATCTTCAATCCTCCAAAACCCTCTTAAATTCTGATTCTAATACTAGATCCCATACGTCTTCCATATCGACTCCTCTTTCTCCTCGGATCACGTCATTAGACAAGTCGTCACCTTCACAGAGAACTTCAACGTACACTTTACACCTGTCCACTCCCTCGTCTGCATTTAACAGTGGAATTCCCAATGCATTCTCATTATTGTTACCACCATCACTTTTAATTTCACCGAAAGTTGTCTCCACTATACGCTGAGTCAGTCCTTTCAAGAATCATTGCTTTTTCCATTTTCAACTTTTTCATACAGCCATTTCGCATACAATTCCTGGCACTTCCGGCTTTTTTCATTCATAAGTAGCTTTAATTTTAGTGTTCCTGAATTTCACTGAACATTTTTGTGCTTCCTCCTTTCATCTGAAGTATCTCTTCTGTTCCCTATTGTTTCTCCCCAGGCACCTTCTTTTTGCCTAGGTTCTTTTCAACTTCAGTGATTGTCGTTTTTAGAGATACCCATTTCTTCTTCAACTGAACTGCCTACAGATCTAGCAGTATTGCCCACTGCCTAGCAGTATTTTCTTACATTGTGTGAGAGTGCACGAGATTCATTTAATCACATTTAAACCTCTGTAAATTATTACAACCTAGTCACTTAATGTGGATTTTACGATTTTACCCATTTGTGTGTCTCGTGAAATCATTGTTTCTGAAATGAACTGACTAATGGTTTTTTGTGTTGGTATTCTTGATCCTATAAATTTAATCCGTCATTTTCTTAACGCAACAATTTGTCAGCCTCAAGATTTGCACGAATTCAGGGAGTTGCTAGTGGGTCGAGATCATGATTGCCTTAATAACAGCTAAATATGTAAAGCAAACATCTTACTTAAAATACCATTTTCTTTGGATTTGTTAAAGCTAATTACTATTTTTTTAAGACATCATTATTTTTAAAAAATCTGTGATTGATCAGGCTGAGCGAGATCTGAAAAAATGACCTTATAATTTCGTTATCATAAATATATGATATATCGGATAAAGATTGTCAATTATTAAATAAATTTTCTGTTAACAGTTTTTTAACTGTGAATGGTGTTCCCTTTGCGTCACTCTTGGGTTTCCCTTCCACACCACAGCCCTTTACGTTCCCCTGGTAAAAACCTTTTCATACTGCCATGCAAGTGCACTCACAATTCGAGATCTCAAGCCTGACAGGAATTAACTCAAAATTAAGACCAAAGAGCCATGGGCAAACATGGCCTTGCATCGATGTGAGTCTAGTGCACATATTTGTGGTTTCTTCAGAGTACTTAAAATTATCAATTTTCTGTTAGATACGTGTATCATATGTGATTTTTCAGCTAAATTTCCTCAGATTTCTGGTTCTAATCCTAGTTCTACTGGAGCTTAAACGCTTTGCTCATAAACAATAATTTAGTCCCTAAAAAGAGTAGTTTGTTTTCTTCTATTTATCATAACTGTAAACAATGAAATCTAGGATATCAGGGCTCAGGAGGTGGTATTAAGGGCGTTTATGAAACCACCCCTCCGTTGGGGCGTTCTTACTTACACAGTTTTCGCTGTCGAAAGCGACTGTTTTTAGTGCGATGTGAAACGGAGCGACACTCTTCACAACCTCTGACACTGCCGACGTTTTTCATAACTCTAAGGATATTCGTGGGGCTATAACCACACTGAAGTGATGAGAATCCTTTAGAGTGTAGTGTGATGCAGTTTTACTTTGAAATGCTTGGTGCAACCACTGTCTATCGCTCAAAACTTTCAACAAGTTTATGTTTCTAGCGAGTTAACAAAGCGTCATATTACCCCTATATCACCCTCTGGTACGGCAACACCCTCGGTGCCACCCGCGAGCGTTTGGTGGGCACTTTAAAAGTGCCCCTGTACAGAGACGGCCATTCATTGATTCCCACTCGTTGGCGTGACGCGCATCACTTTCGACTCCTCTTACTTTTCCCTTGCGAACAGCAATCTCTTCGACACCTTACAGGAAAAACTGCAGCCGAGTGCAGCGCGCTGCATTCCAAAGGGGTCAGATCACGTGCAGTGGGTTTTGCAGGCCCATAGTTTCCGTAGAGAAGGGATGAACCGTAAGGGAGGGGGTCCTCAGTGCCAAACGTTTTTCAAGAACGTCGTTCTGTTGTACATCACAATGCAAACTGTCATTTTCGATCACGAAATGTGTCTACATTAACGTCCAAAGGGAAGGAGTTGTTTCTATCACGCACTTTATGCCTCCTCTTGAGGTCTTTTTTGTATAGATTCTGAAATATTTTCCTGTATGGTTTCAACGCTGGGCATCACGGTACTGACCTAAATTGCAGAGGCATCAAGATGGGGTGGGTGATGTAGGTAACGGCCAGGATGGGGGGGGGGGCGGTTGTGAACTTCTTATCATACGACATGTCAGTGCACAACTGTGGCGAAATTGAACTTCTGAGGTGCGGCTTTTTTTGCCCATGTGTCGCTACCTCGGCGTGCAGAGTGGCCGATCTCGAGAGTGACGTTGCAGGGTGCCACACTTTTGCACCATTTCGGAGGAAAGTAGCAGGCACCCATGGGCAAATCTGACGTTTCTGCTTCGAAATGGGGGATAATAGAGGGATTATAAAAAAGTGTCTCTGTATCTCATTTTCACAGTGTATAAGATGGACGGAAAGTGACCAAATTTCAAACTTGTTAAGTGAAAAATTAGACTCTCAATATGGCTGACACTTCAGAAACAGTGAAATTTTTTATCATTCAGATAATATTCGCAACTTCAAAATTCAAGACTATTTGACATACAGATAGATAAAGGAAAACGGATTGTATCTCCCTTCTCTCAATAAATGAACATTAAGAAACAATTTCTCAACGTAGTGAGGCCAGAAATCGCAAATTTGGGACAAAAACTGAATAATTAAAATAAAACCACTAATGAATAGAAATACAGTCTTAATGTTATGTGTCTTTCTAGGTCTGAACATCTTTACCGTCGAGAGATGTAATAATGAACACTGTCATATTGATGATATTGATTCAGTAATGCAACAATGCGAGGTGTTACTACCGCTTGCTGAAAATTGAATTACTATTTCCGGTTACAACCTAACAATTTATTCTAACTGCTAAGCATTTCGAATCGCTTAAACTGTTCCCAGAACATCAAATGCAAAGATCACAGACACATTACCAGTTGCAAATATTGTTCTGTAAATGGAGTAGATTACACAGTTAAGTTCATAACTAGCCGTCAGGCTGAACTTTTTATGAAGTGTGCACACTAAGTTTCTCACTAGTGCTCATTGGAATACTAAACACTTGGATGCATTTCGTTTCATCAAAAGCTCCTTCTCTTATAGCAATTTATGTTTACTTGGGACCCCAGACGAGAAATATTTTAGAAAGGACCAAAGTTTCCACAATAACAGTCCAGACAAAAATTTTGTCCTTTCTGAACTGTTACGGTGTTGTTGAACGTGTAGCGGCAAGCGAGATTTCTTTTTGCCTTTCCTTCATATGGTAAACTCCGGCAATTTTAATTTTTCCGTACGTAGTGTTCCTCAACGCTCCTAAGCTGATAACAAACAACCTACTTGTAATACAAAAGACTTTTAAATTGATCAGAATGTTCACTGTGTGTCACCTCACAAACACCTGCGGTCTTCTTGGGTCGGAAACTTGTACCATCGAAAATCGTAATTGGCTCTTTCAGAAATGAGTATTCATAATACTCTGACATTTTTACTACGAGCCACCAGCGGGAAGTTAAAAGTGACAACTTTGGATATTAGAGTAAAATAGAATAAGTCGGTGAAAACTTGTTAAAGGAATCAACTAAGCTACATAATTAACATGTCCCATTTAAAGGCCAGGCGGTAACAAGGCTAACGAAATGTAATCGAAGGCTACAGTTTGAACTCTATCCAGAAGAGCTTGAAACACATCTCTCAGGGGCAGTCATCATTAGTGCTACAGATTAAATATTTCGAAGCGTCATCTTTATTTCTTAGTGCTTGAAGAAGGAGATTCGCGGACACGATTATGCCACAAATGAATTAGACTGACAATAAATCAGTTATGGGTACATCAACGACCATTACATATCAACGAGGGAACCGAAACTTTACTTCCGTTGTTTGGATAAGTTTCTGGTAATAACCAAGTTCACTTCAGAAATTTATGGAACTATTCCGATTTAATACGATTTCCCCCTATGAATAATATAGCTGATTTCACACAAGCGCATATAAGCGTGATTTATAGAAGAAGTAAAACAACATTTTCGCGTATTTGGTTACATAAGAACCCTTTTCAACTTACAGAATGAATCGCCTAGAAATTAGCTTGAAAGGGAATCCAGAACACTGTTTTTTCGGTCTCACTTAGAACTAAAACTAAACGTAACCTTTTAATCTCGCAGTTAAAGGCAAGCTCTCTGGTTCCCTACATTCGGCAGAGGACCTCTTAAGGCCGAATTAGATATCAGACACAAAGTTTCAATTCTCGTGCCAGATAGCTATTAAAAGATGAAGAGACAGCAATAACAGCATGAAGGACAGTTCTGTATTTTCTTCTTGACATTAGCATCTTCCGTTGCTCCATATTCGTGATCTAAATGAATTCTGCATAAATTATGCAGATCATGGAGCAATTGGAGCTTCTGAGTTAATTTAAAACGTATTATGAAGGGACAAGTAAAAGGGCCCAAGTCAGATGTGACACTGTTTAATTATAATTTACAGTCAAATGATTTTCGGATAATGTTTTTCCAGTGTCTGGAATCGTCAAGAATATAAGTTAGGGAAAAAGATCTTCATGAAAGATACGCTGCAAAACTGGAACGAAATCCCAATTTAACCGATTACACCACTTCAGCATTAGATATTGCTGTGCTTCAAAGGTAGTACCTTCATTAATTCTCAGAGATTCTGACAACGAGAAATACTCTCGTAGGTTGAGTTTGGAAACAATTAATTTCATACATAGTACGAAAATGTATGTATAATTGCGTGTGTTCGTGTGTGTGTTCGGACAGATTTCAACCAACCTTGGTACACATATCCCTCACTGCCATGAATCAATCACCGCTGGGGTAACAACAAACCTAGCCATCATAGTTCAGGAGAATGACTCCATAAATAACGAGTTGCATCAGAAATTGCCGCATCATACGCGATCTTAAATTTATTACCTCTGTGCTACTAAGTCTAGTCGCAGTAAATTTCGCAGAGAGTATCCACATAAAGCGTTAGATGTACGTATGAAATTATATCACGGTACTACACATAGGTCAGGAGATATGGCTCCATAACCGCTGAGATGCCTGAAAAACTGCTGCATCATGCATGGCGTTTAAATTTATTACCTCTTTACTACCAAGTGTATTCGCAACTTATTTCGCAGACGGTATCCACATATGAAGGAGAATATATGTACACAAATACATCGTTGTACAACGTATAGTTGAAGACATATGACGTCGTAAACACTGAGGAGTGTGAAAAAATGCCGTATCATGTTTGAGATTTTAATAAACTTATTCTTTTCTCTTAAGGTACCCTCTAGTCGAGTCAACTTACGGAAATCTCAGACACCTCGTAGCGCCCTTGACGGCTTTCAACTGCAAAGCGCCAACAGAAATTGCCCTGTATAGAGACATGAAGAGACGTTGCCATAGAGATTTTCAAAGAATCGCATATTTGTAATTATGCGTATTTGTTCGGTTGTTTCATAATTTCAAAAGTGTTTTCACGAAGAGCAATTATTTCGCTATTACACTAAAACACAGCTTGTTTTTTGTTTCTGTTGCTGACAGAAAGTTGGAAAAATGATTACCTGCGCAATGCTGGATTTGTCAGCTATTGATACTATTAATCAAAACAGTGAAGCAGGAGCACATGATGGTATTTACAGAAGTGCATTACTAACCCTCCATAATGTAAATCATCTGTGGATTGATGTCATGATTGGTGTACGATTAGTTTGGCAATGCACACTGCCAAATCTCTGAAAGCATGACATCCCCTGAGGTTTCCGGAAGCTCAAAGGTCAGAGAAAAACTGGTTTAGCACTACCATGCACATCAATGAAGGTAATACATGGAAGTACGAAACACAAAAGGAAATTCTCGGCATTTCTCGCTATGAAACAAAAATCATCAAAATGTGGAAAAACATGAAGCCAGAGTAGGAACATGAATTAATAAAATGGTGGAGTCCTCCTCTGGGGCATCACATTGACGTATCACGTATAATTAGTGCAGTCTGTAGTCCGCATGTAATTAGATTTACTAATCCCCACAAAGTAAAACAATTGTGGTAAAATAATTTTAATTTGAAGTTACTTCGACGGCATGGTCATTACAGCCGAGGAGCAGACTCGAACTTTGGAAGTACGGGAAAGGCGTCAGTCAATTTGAATTATTTCGGAAGTTGCTTTTACACAGAAAACCTAAATCCGTAACGTCTGGTAGGGATCTCAGTTAAAGGCATCCCATATTCAACTTCTGTGTGCCAATGACCGTATCACTGGGTGAATGACATGCAGTAGTTAAAGAAAATAAAATGAATTTGATGCAGAAAACGTTATCAAGAGGCAGAACTTGCCCGGATACACAGTAACTGTATCACTTCAGGTCAGACGGCACATCAAGTTCGCCAGATACTCTTTACTTCTCCGAGGCCAGAACTCTCCTTCAGCTGGATGCTGCCGGTTTCCGCTGTCAAGCAAAGACTAGCGGAGACCCGTATTTGCCGGCCGGTGTGGCCGTGCGGTTCTAGGCGCTTCAGTCTGGAACCGCGTGACCACTACGGTCGCAGGTTCGATGTGTGATGTCCTTAGGTTAGTTAGGTTTAAGTAGTTCTAAGTAGTTCTAAGTTCTAGGGGACTGATGACCACAGATGTTAAGTCCCATAGTGCTCAGAGCCATTTGAAGCCAGACCCGTACTTTCAACAGATCCATAGGAAGCCGTTAAGAGCGACATTAGGAGGAAAAATGGCAGATGATTCTACGAATGTAGATGCTGATGAATAAGTGACTAAACTGGAGCTGGAAACTGAAACTGCTGTAAAGTTGACGACCCGTATATTTTTCCTTTAGATAAACAGCAATACCCTACAAAAGTATGCGAGTGTTTATTGGTGATAGAACTTCGCACTATTACGATCAAAAACTAAGGAAACTAGAATAAATGGACTTGTTACTAACCACTATAATGTAAAGCAAGAATCTGAAACCCTGGAGAACATAAGGATGCAGTACGAAGTAATAAGCTCAGTCTCTAAAACGTGTGTTAAGGAAGATATAATGTAACTTTCCCGTTTTCCATTTCTAGACTGCAGTTGTGACTTAGAGAGACAATGAACCGACCGACAGATATAGGAATAAAAGAGAACTTATGAGGATTTATCTTCAGGTCAAATGAAATAAAAACCAAAGAAAGGGGAGTACGAAAATTGAGAAGGAGAGTAGCTAAATAAGCGCATATTGAGTAGAAAACTGAAGTAAACTATATTATGCTGGTGTCCTAAACATAACGACGACAGTGAAAAAGTACTGACGACCTGATTTCGTCCACCCTGGTAGAGGAATGGAACGCCCTACCAAAAGAAACTACCGACCTTGTTGCCAATATACGGGCACGGTGCACTATTTGAATTGCTGTTCGTGGTTATGTCACACCCTAATAAGAACCATGTCCTGCCGCTTGTACTGACCAGTGAAGCTTCATGGACATCAGTGATTACAGTGTAATTGTTGTCTTTGAATAAAAGAGTCATTTCTTTTCGTCTCATTGCGTATTTCTTTCTGTTACCTTATGTATTACACTGTAGTAGTTCTTTCTATGTACAGTCCAAGCTTCATAGAGCTATGTTACTTGGTAGTGACATATCACGTGGAAGCTACTGCCAGTTTGCACACCAGTGTATTTAGGAACTAACATGAAGTGGCCTAACAGAGAAAGGTATAAAGAGCAAGCTTTCTTCAACTCATCAAATACATGTACTTATTGCAAATGAGGAACATTGAACCATTCGAAACGAACACATAACTACAGAAACGGAGCACGTGCAAAAGTATAATGTACGTCTGATGAAAAATACATCAGTATAAATAAGACAACAGACAAGGACAGAAATTAAATAATAATTAATCAGTTGCGACTTACTTTCCTTTCTGTCCTCTATGTGAAATTACCCACGTTTTACACTGGAAATTTGTGGTTGGTTTGTCCGGGGCGTCTCCAGATACGTCTTCAATTTGACATTCGTTATGAGAGCTGTCTGATGGCCTCCTGAGCGATACGATAAACATAATCTCCCATCCCTTTTCTTCGTTCTGTTATTGTGCCAAATCCTTTCCAATTGGCGAGCTAGATCGTCAAAGTCCTGAGCTGGTTGAAGGGCCCTGTCCATAATGCTCCAAACGTTCTCAGCAGAGCGGAGATTCGGCGACCTCGCTGAGCTGAAAAATAGTGGACACTCTCGTCGTGTGCGGGATGGCGTTAACAGTCGAAATGGAAGGCAGGATGGTTTGCCATGAACGATAACAAAACGATACGTAGAATATCGTCAAGCCGCCTCTATGCTGTAAGGGTTCCGTAGCTGATAATCAAAGCGGTCCGGAAACGGATAGAAAGGGCACCCCAAACTATCTCTCCTGGCTGTCTGGCAGCACGAGTGACGGGCGAAAGTAATGGGCGAAAGAAATGTTGATACCCCATCGTTGTCTGGGGCGTATCCAGACGCGTCTTCGTTGCTCATCGGGGCTGAGTTCGAAGCGAGACTCATCGCTATGGGTAATGAGATTCGAGGCCGAAGAGGTTTCTGGATACGCCTCGGACTGTGATGGGATACCAACATTAGCATCGCCCGTCATACAGCCCGACATCCAGTAGTGATAGTCTAGGGTGTAATTTCTTTTCATTACCTGACCTCTTTGGTTGCCACCCGCAGCATCCTTACAGCACAGCCTTAACTCGGCAATATTTTACGCCTCATTTTGTTGCCCTTCATGGAAAACCATCCTGGTTCACATTTCAGTAAGTACAACCATCCCGCATACGGCGAAAATTTCTACTGGTCGTTTCGGTGCTTCCCAAATCCTACCTTCACCAGGAGGGTCCTGGCTCTCTACTCAGTTGAGAACGTTTCGAGCATTATGGGCAGACACCTCCAACCAGCTCAAGAGTCTGACGATCTAAAGCGACAATTGGATAGAATTTGGCACGATATCTCTCAGGAAGAAAGAAAAACAAGGGAAGATTGGGTTTAACGTAACCCTCAGGAGGACATCTAATAACATTCTCAAAGCTGTCAAGCCGAATAACAGCTTGGTTACGGGCCAGGGGTGGACAAACGCGTTATTAATTTGCACAGTTTGTGAAGCTCTTTGTCTTGAATAAATCTTTCAATACTTCTGAAACTGTAATCATTTAGTTGTCTGTGCACGTACACCATGTCTACCGATTCCGACAAAGATGGGTAATTCCTTCGTGGAGCGTCGTTTCTTTTGTCCTAAAGTGTTTATATAAAGAGGAGTTTAAGATTGTTACCCAAACTCTAGAAGAGTTCTCATCGATTGAAATGGTTCAAATGGCTCTGAGCACTATGCGACTTAACTTCTGAGGTCATCAGTCGCCTAGAAGTTAGAACTAATTAAACCTAACTAACCTAAGGACAACACACACATCCATGCCCGAGGCAGGATTCGAACCTGCGACCGTAGCGATGGCTCGGTTCCAGACTCTACCGCCTAGAACCGCACGGCCACTCCGGCCGGCTCATCGATGGACTTCACACTTTTGCACGACGCTCTAATGAACATTTGGAAGAACTTCTGTCTGATAGGACAGATGATCTCTCAAACGCTCAAAAAGGGATTAAAATGTTGTATGATGTGATTGATGTCTGTGAGGGTACTTGGTTTGGTACAGCTGTACTGCCTCTAGAACGTTTCCACCTGGTTGCTCCCGACATAAATACCAGACCATTCTGCTTTTAGAGTGCTCTGCGTCATAAATAAAGCCTAAACACACCAGAACACCCGGCTCGTGGCCAGAGGAACTATCACTCGTTGGCGGCATCAGCCGTGGCAACGATGCATTTGCAGGCACATGCTCACAGGATCTTTTTTCCTTCATTTTTAGTCGAAGGACCACTTTCTTCAAAAATTCGTAACTACTTCATATTTCGAAGTGTAAGCTTCAATTTTGCCTCAAGGGTGCCTATAAACTTCCTTGGCAATGGTGAAAAGCGACGTCACCTTCGGATTCGGCGACGTTTCAAACAGCAAGAAAGCTAAAAATTTATGTAAACTGTATGGCGTTCTTACATTGGCACCAAATTTCATCATAATTCTGCCCAGCGCCATCATGAACTTCTCAATGATTAGAAGATAGCCACAGCCTCATTTACCCCTTCTTTTAACGTCTCTGCGACGAACGTCATATAAGCGTTGAAATTACCCAGTTTTCTGACGGGCGGGCGAGGAACACAATTCAGCCACACCGCCACTCAGAAGAGACATGAAAATGCCACAGGGGGTAGCACAAAGGGAGTCAATGAAACCAGCCTTTCCGTGGCGCGCTGACTGCCACACATTTCACAGTTGAAAACAAAACGACCGGCGGCAGTGCAATGACAATCACGAAGATATTCTTCACATTATGGGACGTTTCAACGCTTCTCTGAGGACATTATGCAGCTGCATTCACATTGAACTTGGTCTCCCCTCTTCGGAATACTGCACTGCCGCTAGTTTTGCTCTTGTATACAGGTTGGCTCCACTAGGGACTGTTCAAAACCACTCTACGAAATTTCAACATGATCCAAAGTATCAAAGACTACTTATGCTTATTCAGCCCTGATGTTTATCGCAACATTAACATGTGCGTGAATAAAACGGGTAGGGATCCCTCTAAGAACCCTCGGTGCCACATATGAAAAATTGTTGAACACGTTATAAACATACCCGTAACTCGTAACTACTACCGCCAATCAACCGAACGGCTCCTCAAGGTAGACAAACCGCACAAAACTGATGTCGAAGGGATTGCCTAACTCGCAATCCGTAGAGCAGTTAACAGGATGATGTTGAAATTTCAGGAGATATAGACAGCACAAGAACCGAGCCAATCCTGAATTCCAATGTGTAGGCTGCCCCTGACTCCAAGCAACCAACACAGCATAGCTGTGTCACAGGTCCTTTAATCCCACTGCAGTACAATCGTTTGACTACACACAATGGCTACCACAAGAGACTACTAGAGAACACTGCTCATTATAGCAGTCAGTCAAGATGTAAACCAACACCGTCATACAACAAATATTAGAAAACACGTTATTAAAGATTAGACAGTCCTTAACATTTGTACATTAAACTACATTACAATAAATGACACTACAGAAGTCTCATCACATCCATTAAATGACATGACGAGTTTCTGTTGTTAATCTAAATTTCAACCCACTGTTAACTAAACCAAGTTTGGGTGTCTGATCGAGACCCGACTAGCCATAAAGCGAAGTAAAATACGAAGAGTTCACCAGTATCAGTTTACAAGGCCGAGTGTCCGAACCTGGTAATAAATGACGATATGTTTAGCACTGCACAGGGAACCCCATGAAGCTTATATTACCCATGAGAAGTAAACATGAAAGGTATGTAATGAAGTACAATGCACAAGTGTGAAACGTCATGAAGTAAAGTTGTTGTGAAGGACAGGGAGTAGAAACCGGTACCAACGTGATGATTCTTGCCTGGCAGGGATACAAGCGTTGCACCTTTCGCTGTTGTCTTATAGCTACCAATAGACATAAAATATTATTTCCTTCTTCATGAATAGCGAGATGTACACATGTTCAGATAGAGATGACGCAACGGATAATTCTGTGCTGCATGGGAATCCAACCTCGTACATGTCTTCCGCTACTAGTTCAGCTCATGATGTTCATAGAGACCAGGAGTTTGGCACCGTGAGGAAACAATGAATGATGGGACGGTAAAATCTCTGAGAGTTCAAATCCAGAGGAAAACTGGAATCAGAGCTCGAATCCCAATCCAGTGCCAATATTTTCAAAATATTAAGCACTTAAAATAGGAAATGAAGGCCCTTTTACCGTACATGAGGAATGGTTCGTGAACTAAAATAACGTAGCTCATGTAAGAAAGCTTACTCGAGACAGAGTTTCTGGAAGCAGTAACTTCCGTCTCTGACAGCCAAAATTAATTCGACTCTGTTCCAATCAATAGCGAATGGCGACGTTTAGTGTTGATTTTAAACGATAACACAGTCCTGCGTTCCTTACTTAACGTTACTGAAGGTGAAGAGGGTACATTTCTGGCTGTTAAAAACTGATGCTTCCAGCGGGAAACCAACCCACACCTCAGCCGTACAAGGTAACCTCAGTCCAAACTACCACTGAATTTTACATGTATTAGCATTATGTTCTTTTGTCATAATGGGTACACACTAGAGAACTGTTGACTTCCACTTGGACTGTTCCTGTGAATAACATATTCACAGTATAGTAGTCAACGTCACGCAGAGCGAACGCAAAGTCGTGTCATAGAATCCTACATTTTCCTTTCCTTTTTAAGCCGTATTCTGCCTATCTGATAAGCGCATCAGTCTGACAAAAAGACAGATACACTTTCTTACGTTTCCTAGCCAGCCATTAATAAGAAAATCTTGCAGGGCTCCCCACGGTAAGACCAATTTCCGCGCCATAAGCCAGCGACCGCTTGATACAAACCGGCTTCCAGCCAAGTGATCACGACGAATTGGGCGGCCTAGAGTCTATGATTTCCGGTGGACTTCTCTGCGCTCTGATTAGCAAGTATAAAATTTTGTAAAGCTGCGTATGCTATAATACTATACTTCTGCATACTCTATGGTGATTTTGTATGGCATGTTGCTACAAGCATATTTAGCTGTGCTCTTCTTTTGTTCAAGTCTGTAGTGTAGCTCATGCCATGGCAGCTTGAATATTTCTCATTTTTGACGTTATGAAGAGTGCGGTTGGAGCACTAGAAAACGGAGTCTAAAATGGTGTAAACTCTAAAATTTGTGACATTGTATTCTGATTGTGTTTAATGAAAGGGTGAAAGCAGTGGAAGCAATTCGAAACACGCGTCCCCCGTACGGGATGCCCTCTATCGCGAAGGTCAAGTTGCATTATTTCAAGCGGTATCGTTTCGAGATAAATTAGTTACCAAATTGAGGAAGGCAAACAGGCATTGTACCGCGCAGAGAGGCCACGCGGTTTGAAGCGTCATGTACGGACTGCTCGGCACCCACTGGTGGTTCGAGTCATCCCTCGGGCGTGGGTGTGTGTGTTGTTCTTAGCTATTTTCTTTTTTGATCATCAGCCTTCTGACTGGTTTGATGCGGCCCGCCACCAATTCCTCTCCTGTGCTAACCTCTTCATCCCAGAGTAACACTTGCAACCTACGTTCTCAATTATTTGCTGGGTGTATTCCAACCTACAGCTTTTGCCCTCTACAGCTCCCTCTAGTACCACGGAAATCATTATCTCATGTCTTAACAGATGTCCTATCATCCAGCTCCTTCTCCTTATTAGTGTTTTCCACACGTTCCTTTCCTCTCCGATTCTGTGCAGAACTTCCTCATTACTTCCCTTATCAGTCCATCTAATTTCCAAGACTCGTCTGTAGCACCACATCTCAAATGCTTCGATTCTCTACTGTTACGGTTTTCCCACAGTCCATGATTCACTACCATACAATGCTGTACTCCAGACGTACTTTCTCAGAAATTTCTTTCACAAATTAAGGCCGATATTTGGTAGTAGCATACCTCTCTTGGCCAGGAATGCTCTTTTTGCCTGTGTTAGTCTGCTTTTAATATCCTCCTTGCTCTGTCCGTCATTCGTTATTTTCCTGCCTTGGTAGCAGAATTCCATAACTTCATCTATTACGTGACCTTCAATCCTGATGTTACATTTCTTGCTGTTCTCGTTTCTACTACTTCTCATTACCTTCGTCTTTCTTCGGTTTACTCTCAATACATACTCTGTATTCATTAGACTGTTCATTCTGTTCAGCAGATTATGTAATTCTTCTTCACTTTCACTCAGGAGAGCAATGTCATCAGCGAATGGTATCATTGGTATCCTTTCACGTTGAATTTTAATTTCACTCCTGAACTTTTCTTTTATTTCCATCATTGCTTCCTCGATGTATAGATTGAACAGTAGGGACGAAAGATTACATCCTTGTCTTACACCATCCTCGATGTACAGATTGAACAGAAGGGACGAAAGGCTACATTCTTGTCTTACACCCTTTTTAATACGAGCATTTCGTTCTTGGTCATGCACTCTTATTATTCCCTCTGCGCTTTTGCGCATATTGTATATTTCCCGTCTCTCCCTATAGCTTACCACTGCTATTTTTCAGAATTTCGAACATCTTGCATCATTTTACATTGTCGAACGCTTTCTCCAGGTAGACAAACCTTATGAAAGTGTCATGATTTCTCTTTAGTCTCGCTTCCATTATTAATCGGAACGTCAGAATTGCCTCCCTCGTTTCTTTACTTTTCCTAAAGCCAAATTGATCGTTATCTAGTGCATCGTAAGAGTAAAGGTACTCTAATCTCTGTAAACATATATTTGACAAGCCGATGACACACCAAAGCGGAATTCATTCAAAACCTTTGATTAGAATACCACGAATATGTCAAGTAAAAATCTTTCAAGATAATCCTCTGGAAGTATAAAAGAACTGCAGAACTCTCACAGCATCACCCGGAAAAGTCCACTATGTTATCTTTACCCTAACACAGTTCTAGCAGGACGATTGTATTTCTACAGGCAATATCTTTCTTTAGTGCTTTAATGGGTTAACAACTTACGACAGCATCTTGTGCATCAACGATTCAGCTGCTCAAGTATTCTTCCTACGACGTCATGATGAGTATTCTAGTATTTATGGTGAGAAAGTAGAATGGAAAGTTGCAGAAACCATCGCAGTACATACGAAAGAAGATAAATGTAATACACTGAGCTATAGATTCATTTGATTGACATCGACGATGTGTGAACAAATACTTTGGTCCAATGTTATGAAATATCACAAAATATATTACGTCAAACCTGCAAGGATTTGGAAAGCATTACACTTCTGAGACACAGCTGGCACTTTGTTCGGACGATGTACTGCGTACAGAGGCTCTCAAATTGATGCATTATTTATAGACTTCCGAATAGGCTATAGATATCGTTCCTCATAATCGGCTCCCAACGAGATTGGTTTGCTATGAAATTTCATTTCAGTTGTGTGTTTGGATCTGTGATTTCCAGTCTGAAAGGTCACAGTTCGCAGTAACTGGCGGGACATCCTCTACTGAAACTACAGTATGGAGTGTGATTCTGCAAGTAAAATGAAGAAGACATTTTGATATTTCTAATATACACACCAAATAAAAGTTTTGCATCACCTCGGTTCCGAGACTTTCGGAACCTGTACAGATAAATGGGATGGAGATCAACATAAACATCAAAATTGTCAAATGGTTCTAAGCACTATGGGACTAGACATCTGACGTCATCGGTCCTCTAGACTTAGAACTAGTTAAGCCTAACTAACCTAAGGACATCACACAAATCCATTCCCGAGGCATGATTCGAATCTGCGACCGTAGCAGCAGCGCGGTTCTGGGCTGAAGGGCCTGGAAGCGCTCGGCCACAGTAGCCGGTCATAGTGGTCCAGATTGCTGTACACACCGGTACCTCTAATACTCAGTAGCACGTCCTCTTGCATTGATTCATGCCTTTATTCGTCGTGGCATACTATTTACAAGTTCACCAAAACACTGTTGGTCCGGATTGTCCCACTCCTCAACGGCGATTCGGTGTAGATCCCTCAGAGGCGTTGGTGGGTTACGTCGTCCATAAACAGCCCTTCAATCTATCCCAAGCATGTTCGATAGGGTTCATATCTGGAGAAAATGCTGGCCACTCTAGTCGAGCGATGTCGTTATCCTGAAGGAAATCATTCACAAGATATGCACGATGGAGGCGCGAATTGTCGACCATGAAGACTAATACCTCGCCAATATGCTGCCGATATGGTTGCACTATCGGTCGGAGGATGTCATTCAAATGTCGTACAGCCATTACGGCGCCTTCCATTACCACCAACGGCGTACGTCGGCCCCAAATAATGCCACGCCAAAACATCTGGGAACCTCCACCTTGCTGAATTTGCAGGACAGTCTGTCTAAGGTGTTCATCTTGACTGCGTTGCCTCCAAACACGTCTCAGACGATTGTCTGATTGAAGGCATATGCGACACTCATCGGTGGAGAGAACGTGATGCCAAACCTGAGCGGTCCATTAGGCATGTTGCTGGGCGCATCTGTATCGCGGTGCATGGTGTCGTGGTTACAAAAATGGCCCTCGCCATGGACGTTGGGAGTGAAGTTGCGCATGATGCAGTCTATTGCGCACAGTTTGAGTCGTAACACGACGCCTTGTGGCTGCCCGAAAAGCATTATCCAACGTGGTGGCGTTGCTGTCAGGGTTGCTCCCAGCTATAATTCGTAGGTAGCGGTCATCCACTGCAGTAGTAACCCTCAGGCGGCCTAAGCGAGGCATGTCATCGCCTGTTCCTGTCTCTCTGTATCTGCTCCATGTCCGAACAACATAGCTTTGGTTCACTCCGAGACGCCTAGACACTTCCCTTGTTGAGAGCCCTTCGTGGAGCAAAGTAACAATGCGGACGCGATCGAACCGTCTAGACATGGTTGAACTACAGATAACACGAGCCGTGTACCTCCTTCCTGGTGGAATGACTGGAACTCATCGGCTGTCGGACCCCCTCCGTCCAATGGGCGGTGCTCATGCATGGTTGTTTACATTTTTGGGCAGGTTTAATGATATCTCTGAAAAGTGAAAGGGACGGTGTCTGTAATATAATATCCAGAGTCAACGTCTATCTTCTGGAGTTCTAGGAACTGAGGTGATGCAAAACTGTTTTTGATGTGAATATGTACATAAACTGTGTTAGCAAAAGTATCAGAATAATTCTCTTAGATAAGCGGCATGTAATGTTGCCGTCTAGTAAATTCCTCGGAAAGGAAAGGGAATTGGAAAATTTCTACTTGGTGCAAAACGTGGCCGTGATCCACAAGCAAAAAAATACTCGTGTTTCTCCTCATGATTACTATGAAGGTTTCATTAAACTTCGATGAGTCGGTAAGTAAAACAAAACTGACATTTGTAGATTTAACGGAAGTTCTAGGAGTTACAAATATGAACAATGTAACTGGGAATCATGACAAGTTGTGGTGAGGGTGAAACAGATGTTGGGCTGTTGACACAATCCTCAGAAGACCCGTGAAGTTTACTACGGTTGTTGGATCTCTTCTGGAAAATTGCTGAGCACCGAGGGATCGTTACTGAAAGGGTTAACGAAGGACATCGAAAACGTCGAATAAAGGCAGCTAATTTTGAAGTATAGCGAATTAACGGAGAGTGTCACGGATATTTTCTTGAGGTTGGAGGGGTGAGGGTTTGGAAGGACGAGTTGGGGACGCAGTGTTAAAACAAACGCATTATTTTCACGACA
Organism: Schistocerca piceifrons; assembly: GCF_021461385.2. Taxonomy (NCBI): domain Eukaryota; kingdom Metazoa; phylum Arthropoda; class Insecta; order Orthoptera; family Acrididae; genus Schistocerca; species Schistocerca piceifrons. The sequence goes on from NC_060139.1 coordinate 409,363,550, forward strand.
TTTCAACCACCATCTTTCTCCTCCGAATTCAAATAGCTTTTGTTGTCACCAGCGTACAATGGTTGATATTACAGCTGTAGTAACATAAGGGAAATTAGAACTCGCACATAAAAATTTTGGTGTTCGTTTTTCTCGAGCTTAGTACGTGAATGGAACAGTGGAGAAATAGAATCTGTTTCCTGCTGGGGATGGATTTCTGAAATAGGATCAGGAATTCTTCACAGAATAGAAGGAACTCTCGACAGCAATCAGTACGCCCACATGTTGGAATGTGTGATGCTTCCGTCAGTGCGAATGCTCTACGGAGAAGGGGACTTCACACCGAGAGACAGCCACTCTCCCAATCACAAACCTTCATTCGTCCAGCAGCAGCTCTCCACAGTTGATGTCAACGTCATGGACCGGCCGCCTCGGGCTGCCATTATGAATCCTATGGAACATATGTGGGCTGATGTTTCCGGAGGGTTAACAGAGAACTGGCCACGAAACCAACTGCTACAGCTGACGCTCTTTGGGATTGTGTTCTTGAAGCCTGAGAGGAAGTTGCTACATCAGGCTTTTCCGTTGGACGGCTTATAAATCATCCATGATAAGAAGATTGCAGCACTGCATTGATACCAATGGTCATCACTTCGAACACTTTTTGTAAATGGACGTTCATGCCACCGTTTTGACCTTCGCTGACCTTCACAGACCTTACTGTTACACGTCATTGGATTCTTCCCGAATATCCCCTGCGAGAAAATGAGTACCAAACTATAGCATCCCATTTAAAGAACAAAGTTGACCTTCATATCTCTGACTCGAGCCCACCTAGCAACAAAAAACCAACGACATATTATGGCCCCCTTTGTCCCATGCAACATTTGTCCCACAAACTTCTCAGCTACTATCATACTTTCGGAGTGATTCTAGGTGGCAATAGTTAGCGACTCACCCTGTATATTAGAAATAGGAGAATATCTACTTCACTTTACTTGGGAAATCACATGCATCACTTCCGTTTCGCTAGGTGACGTCCTGTCAGTTACTGCGAACTGTGACCTCTCAGACAGGAAATAACGAATCCAGTCCCACAACTGAGACGCTGGTCCATAGGAAAGCAATGTGTTTGGGAGTCGCTTATGACGAATGATATCAAAAGGCTTCATGGAAATCTATAAAGACGGAACCAATTTGAGTGTTCCTGTACTCAGTGCATCGAGCGAATAAATTCAGAGCTGTGTCTCATATGAGTGATGCTAGCTACAACCGTGCAGGTGTGATGTTAATACATAATATATTTCGGAGTATTTCATAACGTTGCGACAAAGAAATTGTTCACTATCCTGCTACATGCAAATTCATTCAAATGGATCTGTAACTCAATGGGTTACGTTTATTTTCTTTTGTGTCGGTTGCAGTGGTTTTTGCAACTTCCTCTTTTTCTGCTTCGCAATAAATAATGGAATACTCCTAATAATGTTGTAGGAGAAGTAATTAAGCTGCTTCTTCATTGATGTACAAGATGCTCTTCTGAATTGTTAGCCCAATCAAGAAAGGCATTGTCAGTAGAAACATAGTCGTCCAGATATGACTATGATGTGGCCATAACAACATAGTGGAATATGTTTGTTGATGCTGTGACAGTTTTGTTACTTCCTGGAATGACAGAGAAATACCTTGCAAGAGTCACTCGATATATTCGTGGTACACCAATAAAACATTCTGAGTGAATTCCACTTTGGTATGTCATCGACAAACCAAATATATGTTTATAGACAGGTGAGATTCCTTTCACGCACCAACTAAAACTAATCTCGTTGTCTACATTTCGAATTATCTGTGTCAGCCATCACAAGGGTAATGAGGAGCGATAAACGCTGCAGTTGGTCGCTAGCTCCTTGAAAATGTCGAAGCACTCTAAACAGTAAGAAACAGTAGCTCTCTGTTCCAAACTGGCGTGAGAGTAACATTTTACCTTCTCTGTGACACAGTTACAAACAGCTATACCGAAGTCAGAACATCTTTAGAAATTTTGTCATCATAAAATGCGTCGATACGCTCAGTAATCAGTAGATCTAGGGGTAAGAATCATAAAATGCTGCGGAACTGCTACTGGCACATGTGAAATTAGGTGTTTGGTTTGACTAAGGCTAGCTTGTAATGGTTAATGTGTGTTTGGTTCTGGGACGCCCGCTAAACCCGCTGGGCAAAACAGGAGATGAGGACTGTGGAAAGGGCCAGATAAGGTTGGAGTCAGTTTTACCTTAAAATTGTAATTTACTGTAGTTTAATAACACATTTACAACCAAAGCGGCACATAGTCGAACTTTTACAACTACGAGTTTCCAAAATGCAGTTCTCTCACGGCTGAAGACCTCCAAACAAGAAATCCTGAAAATCAACAAGATAGAAATGGAGTTAAAACAGCAAATAAAATAATTAAAATATGAAACTTCCTGGCAGATTACAACTGTGTGCCGAACCGAGACTCGAACTCGGGACCTACTTGCCCGCGAAAGGCAAAGGTCCCGAGTTCAAGTCTCGGTCCGGCACACAGTTTTAATCTGCCAGGAAGTTTCATATCAGCGCTGTAGAGTGAAATTTCATTCTAGAAACATCCCCCAGGCTGTGGCTAAGCCATGTCTCCGTAATATCCTTTCTTCCAGGACTGCTGTTCTGCACGTTTCGCATGACAGCTTCTGTGAAGTTTCGAAGGTAGAAGACGAGGTACTGGCGGAATTACAGCTGTGAGGAGCAGGCGTGAGTCGTGCTTGGGTAGCTCAGTCGGTAAAGCACTTGCCCGCGAAAGGCAAAGTTCCCGAGATCGAGTCTCGGTCCGGCACACAGTTTTAATCTGCCAGGGAGTTTCATATCAGCGCACATTCCGCTGTAGAGCGAAAATTTCATTCTAGAATTAAGATATATTTTTATCACAGCTAGGCTGAAAGCCTCAAGGCAAAAGTGGATAAACAAACGTAAACGAGATGCAATACAAACTGCCGAAGGCCCACAATAAAATTTGGATGATTTTAAAATAAATTACCATAACCTTTTAAATGCAGAAGGCCGCAATGTTTTGATTAAAGGGTAGTTTTAAGAATAAGGGTCCAAGCCGCAATGTTTAAGCTTGAAATGCTGTTTTAAGAATAAGGTTCCAAGGCTCAAGGCCCACAATTAATTTCCAAAATTAAAAAAATATAACCATAAGCCTTATATTTTAAGTAGCTGAAACCGGACTAAATGAAAAGACAACACAACGGCAATAACCTTCCAGCAAATATCCACTTGCAGCAATTGAAAACTTACTTACATAAAACGCAGTAAAACCAAGAAATTGTTTTATCATTGGCTATGATACATTATAAACAGACAATTAAACACCGGTGAGAAAGAAAGTAAAGACAACTGCACTCAGAAGCCTCCGTTGAGTCGGTCTGCCCTCGTTCACTTAGGTGAGACAGATGGTGAGCCCAACTACACTTGATCCGTCGGAAGCAAACCAAGGGACGGCCAAAGACCGACCGACAAACGACTTGCTTGCCACCAATCGGTACATGAGAATTCAAACAAAAAATGTTACGAGTGTGATTATCCACAATCAAATATGTATATGTATTAAGCTGTCAAAAACCACACACCGTGTTGGACAGCGACAACAGGTGAGGAAAAGACACTGCCTGAAATTACGTTAGTGGCCAGGGCAGATAACAGGAACACTATTGGCCACAAGGCAGAAAATTCCGCTGGTGTACTTGAATTGTAGTCAACCAATGTACTTAACACCACTGCGTGGAGGCTAAATTTCAGCAATACAAACACTTGGTGTTGCTCACAGAAAAACCTCCCAAACAGCGTACCATCGAAGCGAACCACACAACATGAATGGACGTGGCTTGGGTACTTGAAACCACTATTCAAGTTTGACGTCCTGGGTCGGTGAACCACGAAGCTCGTAGCGATCTGACAGCTCCACATACGCTCCGACACGGTGCAGGGACCGTCAGCGGTCCCTGCCACCTGCACCGCGCGAAGATAACTTCCCTGGCCCGCAACAACCGACCGACTGACTGCTGCCCCGTCGCGACTGCACTGCTGGTGCGTCTCCCACTCACTTCCAGACACACGACGTTGGAAATGCAGTCTCGGACCCAACCATGCAGAGTAAACACGCCCACTGGCTAAACGACATCCCTGCATCAGGAAAGGACCGTCCCAAGTTCCACAAGATGCTAACTGAAGGGGCCCAGAAGCGCTTGGAGAACCAGTTACACATCGTCGGATGAGACGACCGACCTCTCAGAGGTAGTACGCCGACAACATTTAAAATAACTTGTCAAAGGAAATAACGCCAACTACATACACAACCTGACAACAGTTGCACGAAGACCTGAACGATACTCAACAGTAACTAAGCACACACGAAGACAAATCGGGAGTCGATGCACACACACACACACACACACACACACACACACACACACACACAGCCGACTCATGAACGATCGGCAAGCCAAAACGCGTCGTCCTGTAGGACGACCGACCAACGATCCACCTAGACCGTGGCTCAGCTCAAGTCATGCGTGGCGGCAATGGTCGAGCGAGCCATGTCGATGCAGACCTCACTGCTGCTCCAACCCGACTGCACTAGTGCAGCACTGCAACTCCCCGACTGGCGGGTCCGGACTCCTCCCCAGGCGCGTTCCAACAAACTGGCAGCCCGAACTCCATTACGACAGACGACGACCGGGAAGTAATAGCAGTCGAGCAAAGATACTACGAGAGGGGATATATCGATACGCGCCGCTAACGCCGTTCACGGTCAGGCAAAGCAGCAACTCAGTGACAGTAGTAATTTAAATTAATGTAGAGAGCTGGAAGTACGTTAAAAACAGGGTGTAAAATACATGATTTTGGGAACACGAGCCACGCACGGCTCAGGTTCCTACTGGAGCTAAGAGTTATTAACAGTCACAAACATACCATCTTCATCTCCAGTAACGCCAAATAAGGAATGCTGGACTGTGTTGTGGTTTCAAATCAACATTAAATATGTGTATTTGCTACTGACTGGAACAGCGATGGATTAGTTTCGGTTGTCAGAGGCGGAAGTTACTGCTTGCAGACACTCTGTCTCTAGTAAGCTTTCTTATACTAATAAAGTTGTTTTAGTTCACGAACCAGTCGTCGAACAACTGCACATCTCGCTATCGGTGAAGATACAAAAGTTATTTCATGTCTGTTGGTGGCTATAAGACAACAGCGAAATGTGCCGTGCTTGTATTCCTGCCAGGCAAAAATCATTTGTATAGTTGTTTCAGATTCCAGTATCACGCTGTTGGTGAACATATTTAATATCTGGTATCTGACTGTCCTTAGTTAACAATTCACGTAGATACTGGGCTCTACTCTCTGTCCATCATAACAACTTTACTTAATGGCTTTTCACGCTTGTGCATTGTACTTTATTACATACCTTTCGTGTTTACTTCTCGGGGGCAATATAAGCTTCATGGGGTTCCCTGTGCAATGTTAATTATATCGTCATTTCTTACTAAGTTCGTACATTCGGCCTTGTAAACTGATACTGGTGAACACTTCGGTATTTTACGTCTTTTTATGGCCTCGATCACACACCCAAGTTTTGTTTGGTTAACAGAGGGTTCAAATTCAGATCACGAATAAATAACGTCGGTCATTTAATGGATGCCATAAGAGTTCTGCCGAGTCACTTATTGTAATGAAGTGTTTTCTGATACTTGTTATATTGCGGTTTACATCTGGACTGACTGTCACAGTGAACTGTGTTCGCTAGTGGTCTCTTGTGGTAATCATTGCGTATAGTCAAACGACTGCACCGCCCAGTGCTTCAGCCTTTATAGGACCTTCGACACAGCTGCGTTATGTTGGTTGCATTCAGAAGTGGCACTGTTACTTTTACTGCAAAGTACACATTTCTAATCTGCTCCACTAAGATGGGTGGGTTGCAGCTGAGAGTGCTGCGGATCTGTGGGGTGTCAGAGGGACTCTTTGCCTTTGTAGTGAAGCACATGCTTTCGTCGAATGTTTTTCAGCAGTACGTAGACGTTCCAACTTGTCCACGAGAGTAAAACTTCGGGTAGCTCTGCATTCCAAAGGGATGTGATAAAGTGGGTATGCAGCCTCACAATGTCACTAAAGCCGTGTTGCAACGTCCGAGAGTGTCAGCAACGTCAAAGGTTGCCAAGGGCATCTTCTGTTTGCTCACTGCTTTGTGAAGTGTTGTTATCGACTACCAAGTGTGTGGGAATAAACGTCAGAAACGAAAGGGTGGTTTCATTGAGGCCCTTTATGCCATCCCCTGAGACCTCCTCCTGATTCTGAGCGGTGGTTAATCTGAAACGTTTTCCTTGGCCACCCATAAGAAAACTGTGTGATTTCAATGCTGGGTGTCGCGGTTCTTACCTAAATCGCAGAGACATCAGAAGAAAGGATGAATTGTGGGTAAGAAGGGGCTGTGACGACCTTATAATCTTACGATGCTTTCACGGTGACGTTTTGGTAGAATTGTGATGAAATTTGGTGTCAGTTTTACATCAGTAACCCGCTTTACTGTTCACACGTCCTTTTGGGCTGTGGACATTTTTCGAATGTGTCGACACCTTTTTGTTTGAAGTGTCATCGAGCCCGAGGGTAACGGCCCAAGGATCCGCATATTTGCACCGTTATAGAGGAAGATTTTAGGCACCTCTGAGCCAACTTTCAAACTTAGGCGTCGCAGTTGGAGGCAATCACGAGGTTTCCGAAGAGTTATCCTTCTATCTTGTTGCGCAGTAACAGTGATTCCCCATGGGGAACCATTTTTATCAAAATTATCGGGAATTTCTTGATAGATTAACTTAAAACTATTACAAGATGGCATTATAAACTTATGAAAACATGTGGGTTTCACACTTATAAATGAAATTTGGGGTAGGCCGCTGTGGCCGAGCGGTTGTAGGCGCTACAGTCTGGAACCGCCTGACCGCTACGGTTGCAGGTTCTAGACCTGCCTCGGGCCTGGATGTGTGTGATGTCCTTGGGTTGGTTATGTTTAAGTAGTTCTAAGTTCTAGGGGACTGATGGCCTCAGATTTTAAGTCCCATAGTGCTCAGAGCCATTTGAACCATTTTTGAAAATTGGGGTTATAAGTGCAGATGTCGCATTGGTATCTTGGTAAGTTCCCACTTCGTTGTATCAGCTGCTTTTTCTCTACGTCTAGCAGTCTTCCCGCAGACATGTCACATAATTTACTACCCGATGCTTTTTCCATGGTCTTAACTGCACCACTAAGTGGACTCCAATTGTCTGTATATGCTTATCGTTTAGTACCCAGGGGGATTTCCAAAACACCTGACCTGCTTCCCAGTGGAAAATAAGAACTAATGACGTGCTCGTGCCACATGTACTGGGAGATTCTAACCAACTTAAAAATATATACTATTCATTACAGCTACAATTATTGGTCTGCAAATAAAGTAAATACTCATGTAACGGATTTCAATGTAGCAGCCTCGGTCACAACAGAAATTTCTGCACTTATAGCTCCCACACTCTTTATATGTGTAATATAAAATATATTAACCTTGTTAACAAAAATCATGAAAAACTCTTGAGCGGTTTACTGTTAAAGTTTATATGTAAACCATGTTTGTAAAAATGAAGAAAAATTGTTGATCAGTCTATTCCTAAATTTTGCACGAAATTCCAATGAACATCAGTCAGACGAAGTATGAATATTTTCTTAAACATCTATATACAGATTGTATCAGGCATTTAATCTACTACACAAACATTTCTCCCAATTATATTCTTTCCCTTCACATATAATTTAAAAAAAATATATTTTAAACGCAACAATGTGCTGTTTTGTTTTCTTCCTTACAGTTGTTTTACGTATTGTCATTTTATGATTACAATATTATTGTGGAAACTGAATCCTCCAGAACCCTTTAATTCTGCGCATTGCAGTTTGAAACTAAGCGAAATACCATAACTCAAATTACTATCCTCACAAATACAGCAGGTGGAGAGGCCTCTCTCATACCCCAAATACACTATGTGATCAAAAGTATCCGGACCCCTAGCTGAAAATGACTTACAAGTTCGTGGCGCCCTCCATCGGTAATGCTGGAATTCAGTATGCTTTTGGCTCACCCTTAACCTTGATGACAGCTCCCATCCTCGCAGGCATACGTTCAATCTGGTGCTGGAGGGTTTCTTGGGGAATGGTAGCCCATTTTTACGGCGTGCTACACTGAGGAGAGGCATCTATGTCGGTCGGTGAGGCCTGGCACGACATTAGAGTTCCAAAACATCCCAAAGGTGTTTTATAGGATTCAGGTCAGGACTCTGTGTAGGCCAGTCTATTACAGGCGTGTTATTGTCGTGTAACCACTCCAACACAGGCCGTGCATTATGAACAGGTGCTCGAACGTGTTGAAAGATCGAATCGCCATCCCCGAAGCAAGTGGGAAGCAAGAAGATGCTTAAACATCAACGAAGGCCTGGGTTATGATATTGCCACGCAAAACAACAAGGGGTGGATGCCTCCTTTATGAACAGCATGATCAAACCTAACACCTCCACATCCGAATTTTACCGTTGGCTCTACACACGCTGGCAGATGACATTCACCGGGCATTCGCTATACCAACACTCTGCCATCGGACCTCCACGTTGTGTACCGTGATTCGTCACTCTACGCAACGTTTTTCCACTGTTCAATCGTCCAGCCGGCCGCGGTGGTCTAGCGGTTCTAAGCACTCAGTCCGGAACCGCGAGACTGCTACGGTCGCAGGTTCGAATCCTGCCTCGGGCATGGATGTGTGTGATGTCGTCAGGTTAGTTAGGTTTAAGTAGTTCTAAGTTCTAGGGGACTGATGACCACAGATGTTAAGTCCCATAGTGCTCAGAGCCATTTGAACCATTCAATAGTCCAATGTTTACTCTCCTTACACCAAGCGAGGTATCTTTTGGCATTTACCGACGTGAGAGCTGCTCGACCATTAAATCCCAGTTTCCTCACCCCCACCTAACTGTCATAGTGCTTGTAGTGTATCCTGTGTGATGGTCTGGATAGATGTCTGTCTATTACACGTTATGACGCTCTTCAATTGTCGGAGGTCTCTGTCAGTCAACAGACGAGGTCGACCTGTACGTTTCCACTTCACTATCACATCGGAAACAGTGGACATAGGGATGTTTAGGAGTATGGAAATCTCGCTTACAGACGTATGACACAATGACACCCAATCAAATGACCACTTTCCAAGTTACTGAGCTCCGCGGAGCGCCTCATTCTGCTCTCTCACGATGTCTAATGACTGCTGAGTTCGCTGATATGGAGTACCTGGCAGTAGGTAGCAGCACAATGAACCTAATGTGGAAAACGTGTGTTTTTGGGTATGTCCGTATACTTTTCATCACATAGTGTACTAATGATCCTGACCGATTTACCCATTCATTTTAAAGCGACTTCATACCCCATCAAGGTTACGTTTGCAATACTGATGAACACGGCCCAAGGACGGAGAAAGGGGGAAGAGAAAGTGAGCAATGAGAGGGGGTGGGGAGGGGGGGTAATGGACATAGAGATTGGCAAGGAGGAAATGGACAGAGGGAGGAGAAGGATATGGACAGTGAAGGGGAGGTGGTTACAGACAGAGTGAATGGGAGGAGAAAGAGATAGACAGACAGAGTTGGAAAGGAGACTGGGAAGTACATCCTATTTCTGTACATTTTTAGCGACTGAGATACATTACCGGGCTTGCTAGTATAAAATGAAAGCGTAAACTAGTGCTTTTGAGTAGCAGTCTGAAGTAGCTTCACTCAATCTAAACTCTAAGGCAAGAACTACACAACATGTTTCAGGCTCTGAGCGAGCAACCAAAAATAGTTCAAATCTCAAGCACGATCGCCCACATTTCTGCACACTCCAAGCCCACAAATCCGAAATGCGTCAATTTCTACAAAATCACATTTAATTTCATAGGGAACTCTTGTAAGTATAGAACGCACTGCTTTCAAAGAGCCCACGTCCTTTAAATCCACAACGAAGGCTCACACTAACTATAGCTAACAATTTTACAATCATTTGCCACACATATTAACCCAATTTCTCGTCATAACTCTCTCAACACTGACTTTTTCTGTCCTTATTTAATCACCACTCCAACCATTACATCTCCGTAGTCTACATGCTTGCTAAAACATTATGCAAGTTAGCCTGCCGGAGTGGCCGAGTGGTTCCAGGTGCTACAGTCTGGAATCGCGGGACCGCTATGGTCGCAGATTCGAATCCTGACTCGGACATGGATGTGTGTGATGTCCTTAGGTTAGTTAGGTTTAAGTAGTTCTAAGTTCTAGGGGACTGATGGCCTTAGAAGTTAACTCCCGTAGTGCTCAGAGCCATTTTTATGCAAGTTATTGTACAACATTTACTGTCGAGCTGCATCTTAAATTACGAATTATTCTAACAGAATGTTAAAGACAAGTTTTAACATGGTTTTTGTATAAAGAAAGCCAGTTGCTTATAACCAGCAATAGGAAAGCACTGAATATTACATTTTGAACGGATCTATCGGTCCGTACCTCCTACTGTTCGGCCTTCAACAATATAATTGCCTTTATAAAAATCACAGTCAATAATTAAATCAAAAGTATATAAAAAGATCAGTATAGAGCTGTGTTATTGTTCATATATACTAATCCTGGTAATACTATTACGTTTATGTGTGTGTGTGTGTGTATGTGTGTGTGTGTGTGTATTCTTAAGAACTTCTGTAGTTCAGTAGTGATAATCCGCGTCTCTTGGCTAGTTACGATACCTAATGGCAGATATTTGTACAAATTTCTTGAATGATGATAAAAAAAAAAGCGTAATGCATTCTCACTTTACTGGTTAATACATCAACTTTACCTCGTCCGAATTTAATTGTCTAGTATGTTACTTAACTAGAGAATTTAGGGCAAGAAGAGTTCAGCAGAGAAAATCAAGTACGCAAGTGTAGTAAAGTCTTCTCCTGTCACAACTGTTTACGCACACAATGTTACACTCACTCAGTGTGCAATGTCATGCCGCAAACTGCTACAAGATCCTCTGGCAAAGTTTTGTTCTGTTCAGGCATATCAGACTGCTGTAAGGCACAGGTCTTTTTTCGTTATTTTGAGACTAGCTTCTAAGTTTCTTACATAAAATATCCATTTGTTCTCTCCTTTTATCTTCTACTTCAGCGTTCATGGCATTACGCGGAATGTCCCAGTGTTTTTTAGATATTCCTTTCTTCCTTTTCAGTGGATGAAACGTGTCATTTATAATTTGAATTTTCAGGTTTATCTACATAAATTATTCTCCGTTAATTAATGTGTTATTTTGCTGCAGCTTATCGGGACAGGGCTTTCTGATGATATGCATCTTTTCTCAACTGATAGATCACTTTCACTGTCCAGTTATCAGACATATTTGCCACTATCATCATACAGTTATTTTAAATATTTGTCGACTAACTTAATTAATCAACACTGTTGAAGAAATTTCAATTTCTCACTATTATCTTTCTTTGGAGACATAATTTTCTTGCAACAGTTTCGAGAACGAAGACTTATCTTTCAGCACTCGTCACTGCATATGCTGACGAGGTCGAAAGATACTTCAGAGAACGATTAAATACTCTTGTCTCAGTTGGTCACATGTTCTTGTGGTCCTTAGCCCGAAGGACGGTTTCCTGCGTTCTCGACGCTAGCCTATTCTCTGCGTACCTCTTCAACTTTGCATAACTATTGCGACCTACATCATTACAAAGAAGCGTTATTCTTGAAGACACAAGTTGGCTAAGATCGCTAATTCTTTTTATTACTATCACCGGTTTCAACAGATCTATGCTGTTATCTGTCGAAACCGGTCGTAGTAATAAAAAGAATTGCTAGCAATCTTGGCAAACTTGATTCTTCAAGAACAGCACAAGTATCAGATCGCTTCGAACAAATGACGCAATGTCAGACAGATGCATGTATAAAGAAGCTTACCGTAGACAGGATTTGCTCTCTCTCTGAAACTGCTGTTTACCGCGGTTCGCTGCGTTACTACATTCACAGTTCATTAATAAAAGATGCATCCTAACAAATGTTTACTGTGGTTGGCATAAATTTCTGTTTACAGTTCCATTCAGTACATTTTCATTCGTTACCCTATCTACGCAGCAGACCATCAGCGTGCTACAGCAGCACATTTCAAGGCTCGTATTATCTTCTTCTCTGCACCTGCTAGTATAGCTGAAGTACGTAAATCACAGGATGGTGTGTGGTGCAGCTACTTTCTGTACCATTGTCATTTCCCAGCTCTCCCTTCCTGTGGCGAATGGTGCACAGGAAGAACGATTGTCAGTCGGCGCTCGCGAGAGCTCGAACCCCATTAATGTTGCATTCTTAGTCTTTTCGTGAGATATACTGCCGGGGCGGCAACATTTTTATAGCATTTTTCTACTTGTTTAAAAGGCAAAAGACAATGTAAAAATGGAGTGAGATGTTCGAAATTCTGAGAGAAATAAGGGGAAGCGATAAGGAAAGCCGTGGAATATACAATATGTACAAGCACCAAGAGGGAGCAGTAAGAGAGAAAGACAAAGAACGAAGGGCTTGGAGTAAAAGGAAGGGTGTAAGAAAGGGATGTAGCCTCAACCTATTCATTGAAGAAACAATGACGAAATTAAAGGAAACATTAAATACTTTGATTAAAATTCAAGGTGAGAGGATAAGATTTCCTGATGTCATTGCTATCCTCAGTGAAAGTGAAACCCAGGATCTGTTGAATGGAATGAACAGTCCAATGAGCCAGAATACGAAATGATGGTGAATCGAAGAGAGACAAAAGGAATGAGAAGTTGGAGAAATGATAACAGCGGGAAACTTTATCTCAGAAATGGTGACCATGAAGTAGATGAAGTTAAGTAATTCTGCTAACTAGGCAGCGAAATTACCCATGGCGAACAAGCCGGGGAGGATATTAACAGCAAAACCGTACTGGCAAAAAGGGCGTTCCTGTCCAAGAGAAGTCTACCAATATCAAACATAGGCCTTAATTTGAGGAAGAAATTTCTGAGAATGTACGTTTGGAGCACAGCATTCTAAGACAGTGAAACGTGGACTGTGGGAAACACGGAACCGAAGAGAATGGAAGCATTTGAGATGTGGTGCTACAGGAGAAGTTTGAAAATTAGGTGGACCAACAAGGTTAGGCATGAGTAGGTCCTCTCCAGAATCGGCTAGAAAAGTAATGTATTGAAAACACTGACAAGAAGAAGGGACGTGATGATGGGACGTCTATTAAGACATAAGAAAATAACGTCCAAGGTACTACAGAGAGCTGCAGAGCAAGACAGCAAATAACAGTCAGCAAATAATGACACTGGAGTGAGAATGTAAATTGATATAGCTACTCTGACAAGCAAAGGACGGCACAGAAAAGGAATTCGTGACAGACCGCGTCAAACCAGTCAGAAGACGATGACTGAAAAAAAAATGTGAACCAGTGACAAAACATCTCAGTTTCGTGTATTATAACTATTTGAGGAGGTTGCTGCACTGACAAGCAACATGCAGATATCAGTCGACAAAGGAATTTTGCAATGTACAGAAACTGGACAAAATAGTGAAAACCAATAGAAAGGCACGTTTGAACACAGATGCGAACCAGTGACAAAACATCTCAGTTTCGTGTATTATAACTATCTGAGGAGGTTGCTGCACTGACAAGCAACATGCAGATATCAGTCGACAAAGGAATTTTGCAATGTACAGAAACTGGACAAAATAATGAAAACCAATAGAAAGGCACGTTTGAACACAGATGCTTGTGAAGCCCATATGTGACGCCGTTATATTCGATCCGAGAGGCACCTACGCATTGTGCTCTGTACATCGGAAGCGTCAGTCGTTGTCAGAACAGAACAGTGTTCTCTGTAGTTTTGAGTGCGGTCTGTAGTAGCAATGTGAATTCGAACGTGAGTAAATCTTCTGATGTTGCAAAAGCCATTGCAGGGCTGAATATCAGATCTGCGAAACCTCTTAGCACTAATAGAACAACGACGTTACCACAAGCTGGTAACTGCAGGGAGATCTGAAACTTCAGAATCGAACATCAGTGGTGCAAATATATGTAAAAGGAAGCGCGGTGTGGAATCCTTAAAACTTGTACTGTGGATAGAAAGTCATTTCTTCTGATTAGTCTTGTTTGACATTGTATCCAACATCTGGCCGAGTTTAAGCCCCAAGAGCGAAAAAACGGCGGCAGCTCGGAGATGGTTTCAACAGGCAAACCTTGGTATTTTTTTAGCCGCATGGTTACTCTACACAGTCGCAGTGCTGCCAAGGATTTGATGACCAATTTGGTACCATGTTTGTTCCGTAGTCTTGATGCTGTGTTCCATGACGACAGTACCCTTTTTCACACAGCTCGCATCGTCCAGGTTTAGTTATGTGAGCACTGAGTGTAAATTGTCGCACCTGTCCTGGCTTCAACAGTCATCAAATCTCAATATTATTGACCCTTAGTTGTGTAATTTGAAGAGAAAGTCGCGAAAACGCTGTCCACCTGCATCATCGTTACTCGAACTTTCCACTACGTTGCAGGAAGAATGATTTAAGAATCCATTCGAAACCGTACCGTGTGACCGAACCCGACGATTCCACATGTGACCGATTCGTAGTATTAAATAAAATACTAATAAACTAATTTTGTTGAAATAATTACATTGTCACTGCACATAATAACGTTAGTTGTTTGCTGCTGAGTGAAAGTCCCTCGCCAGCCTTCCGGCCGAAAGCGAACGCCTTTTGGAAGCGGGTAGCGGCCGCCCCTCCTATGCCGCCTAGGTCAACCCCGCTAGCGTAAACTTTACACTGAAAAACGCTACTGCAAATATTGTTAATAAACTTTCTATCTTCAACAAAACCTATGAAGGGTGTAACCTGATGGACTTTCACTGCAAGGTGATCATTTAACGTGGGCTTCTACCCAAAGCGCAATATGGATGAAGGGGCTCGATACGCAAACTCAGTGGGGCACACAGGATTGTACAATGTCTGACCTGCCTGTTATCAGATCCGTCCACACCGCAGTAGCACACCACAGCAGACTCGAAACCTTATCATAGGTATACTGTAAGGAAAAATATTCCTAATTTTTTTTCGGTCGCCAGCTCTGAACGAGCAATTTTAAAATCTTTAAACTTTTTTTAAATTGCTTTTAAGGGGTGACAGTGCCTTTCATTTCATTATTTCGTGAATTTACTTCGAAACAACATGGAAGCAAACTGGGACTGGCCAAGTGGCAGCTATCTTTACTTTTGAAAAACTTGTTACGTAAATCCTGAATCAGCGTGCAAAGCTAATTTAAGTTTGTAGCAACATTAATTGTATTTCTTTGAACAAAGCGACGACATTTAAAGATGGTGTTATAAACCAAAGCAATTTCTTAGGTTGAATGTCTCCATCTCTCCCTCTACTATGAAATAGTAATAATAATGAATATACTTATCGTACCTTTTACTCAACTATTAAACAAATAAGCCATTTAACTTTCAAACTGTAATTTCACAACAAAGATAACCAGGAAACAGGACTGGTGATGGCTTGGGGCAGAAATTATTGGAGATAAGTTGGCATATCTTCAATTTTTTCGGTTCAAAGTAAGTTGACTGTAACCCCTTAAATGTCCTGAGGTCAAACGAACAAGTCTATTACATTAGCGCTTGCCTTGCGTTGCGTGCTGGAGGGCTCCTAGTATTGTTGGTACAACAACTTCGGTAGGTTGTTCACGTCCCCAGTGAGGGACTTCCTTATTGATAGCAACGTCACAAGCAGCAGCCATCCTTACTCGTCGGAGCGTCGGCCGGATTCCACCATAACATTATTCGGATAATCTTGCTTTCCGAATTGATACATTCGGGAGACGACTTTGGGGCACAACAGCCGCTGCCGTCCGAATATTTGATTTCACTTTTTCCACCACTTTAGCACCATATAAGCCTCACTGCAACGAACATATCACAGCCCGATACCCACGTTGTGAAAGCTCCTACGCAAATGCCTTTCTTTCCACGGTTTTTTCCCTTGGCGCTCGTCTCGCCAAGGTCACCCCCACAACTGGTCACGTAAAACCCTTTGCCCCTCCCCTCATTTTATTTTGTAAATTTGTTTAACATATCAACCATGGAATTTGGCCTTGGGGTGGTTACAGCCATTACAAGTTTTTCATTGAATGGCAGTAACATTTTCCTTATCGTTAATTAACAATTGGTTATGAAGTAAATCTTTTATGTCAAAGAGCTTTGCATAAAAACATAACACTTTTACACATTCATTTGCTAATATTGATCTTTCAACATACCAATACCGTAAAACAAAATTAAATTTATTTAAGAAATTTATTTAATTTTTCACGGTGGCGTCACAACCAGACCTTTATATATCCATTTGCATACCAACGTTTTCCCTATACAGGCTTGTTAATGTATTGCGCTTTTGATGTTTCCGTATTTTTATCCACACGCTGTATCTCCGTGGTCGGTGGATGCTTCCAATGAATCTTGGTCACTTGCTTCCCTGGCGATTAGTTTTATGTGGTCGTTCGGCTTTAACTACCAGTTACTAGAGATCTCTTTTTCAAATTCATAACCTAACATCAAACGTTTTCATGAGAGGAATATACATTTCACCTTATTCAAGAGAAAAAATAAAGCATGTATTATGACAAAGTACACCTGATGATGATCCCAAAGGATTCAAATGCATCTTGTATTTAGTGAAACACGAAAAGTTGTGATTGAAGGCGTTTTTTAATTCATACTGCCAGTGTGTAGAATACAGTCACGTTTGAAGCTGTAATATATGGATAAATTTGATCAGTAATTGTGCTGCTCACAAAATAAAACACATAAACGACTTACATTGTTAAATTTACTAATATAATAGTCTCAGGATAGCCTGAATTAATTATATTATATTTCGTTATATTTGTTTCACATTTGTTGATATTCACTCCTTAACACAAACTTCAATTTTGTTGATATTTTCTACAACATTATTTCTAAATACCACCCATTCATTTCAACTTATCCTCCAGGTCTTATTCTGTCATGCTGAGAAATACGATGCCATTTTCCATATACGCGGTGTCAGTAATGTGGCCACCGTCTATTCTTCAACGTCAACGTGTAGCAACCGCTCACAGGCGGTAGGTGACAGCACTAACAGCGGAGGGTATATAAAGCGCGTTGGGGGTGGGGGGCGATTAAAACGGTGCAGTCGGAAACTTTATTATCTGATGTCCGAAAGGGCGCTATCATTGGTTTTCGGGCCGAGGGTGGAAGCATTTCCGAAACTGCGAAGTTTGCAAACTGTTCGCATGCCGCCGTAAAAGTAAAACGTGCATGTCAAAATGGTAATACCCAAAACCGGCGCCGGGGCAATTGTGTTGTACCACGGCCATGGATGATAGGGGAGAATGACATCCGCGGAGGCGTGTATGTTCGAATAGACGTGTAACTCTTGCGCTCCTGACCTCCCAAATGAACCAGGGGTCTACCAACAGCGTCTCCTCAACGACAATTCAGCGACCGTTGCTGCGTACGTGCCTACACAGCAGGCGCCTGGTTCATGGACACATGCTAACTGCTATTCATCGGCAACGAAGGCTGGACTGGGGTTTGCTCTCCAGTACTGCATCTTGACGTCCGCTGAGAGGCGACAGGTGTTCTTTTCAGATGAGTCACGTTTTGTGCCCCATCGGCGTGAAATATCTGAAAGTAAGCACCACGCAACAATCGTCGGAGGGGTTCAGCCAGGAGGAGGGAGCGTTATGGTGCGGGAACTGTTTCCGTGACATTCCCAAGCAGAAGTCGTCATTCTTGAAGGCACAATGGATCAGCATAAATATGTATCTATCTTTGAGGACAATGGCCACCCCTATAAGAAAGGTAGAATTTCCTCGGTTTGGTGGCATCTTCCAGCCAGATAATGCAACATGTCACACAGCTTACAGTGTACGTGCATGGTTCTAAGAGCACCAGGATGCTCCCCTGGCCACCAAACACCCCGGATTTAATCCCGACCGGGAAACTGAGGGATCACCTCGGTCGGACTTTTCGCGCCATGAACCTTCAACCGAGAAACCTAGCGCAGCTGGCAACGGCAAGGAAATCGTGATGGCTCCACATTCTTCTCTTTACCCGCCAGAACCTCATCGACTCTCTTCAGTGGTCCACGCTGCAAGAGGTAGGTATTCATACTTTTAACAGGTGCTCACATGGAAGTTACTGGAAGATGTGTTTCTCGCATGCATTCTCTAACATACTAACAGTTTGGTACTGTCTGTTAACTTTAAACATATCCTATTAGATATTCGCTTTTTCTTCGGCACATGTCTTTCTTGTATGCGTCCATTGTGCTTTTTCTCCATTTAATTTTGCTAGTAGCTTTGGAGAGGCCATGGGGACAGCTTTTATGTTGGAGGCGGTGCCAGGTGCTGGTGGTCCCAGGATCCCAGCGTAATAACGCATTCAAGTGGCCGTAAGCCCACGGATTACAGTATTGACAAGTGCATCGACCCGCGTTCAGCGCGGTTCCATTGTTCGCGACGTACCCTCCGCGTGTGTGGGTCGGGCGCTGAGCTCTCTTGTCTGGCCAGCCGCTTTTGAGTGTTACGTCGAACTAGTACTAGCCTGCCTGTGTCGGTACGGAGGGCTACATTTGGCGGCCACGATACCGCTGCAACACAACAGGAATGCTAATACGTCGTGTGGGAACGGCTAAACACACCCATTTCGTTACCGCATTAATCGGGTAAGAGCACGCGTCCCTTGTATGCACGACTCTACCTCTGGCTAAGACAGTAGAAAATATTTTTGAAGATGAATAGAAAAGTGATTTTCCGCTGGCCTTTGTCCCTGTAAACACACATTAAATTACTAATATTCTCATTACAGAACTTATTAATACACTGTTCTCCACTGAATTTACATACTTTATTTCCTATCATTCAGGTGACGTAACGGAAAGGTGTATCACATAATCCGTATTTTCATGCGTATACTTACAAATTTTATTCGTTTCTCCCAAGTCCCTGCTTCAGGCTTTGAAAAGGTACACTTCGCCCAATTCCGTGGTGCTGCAAACATTGTCACAATAACAGGGCATATGTCTGAAGACCTCAAATCTAAAATTGCTTTGTCAGAACTGACAAGATACCTGTACGATTACATGCATATTATATGAAACTACTTGTCCCATCTGGCAGTAGTTTAACGTAGCTTGCCGCAACCTCCAACGTCTCTGAGCGGTTTAGTAATTCTCACATGATTCCCTTTTTCAAGGAGAGTCGTCGGGCAGATGCGCATAACTGAAAAATATTTTGTGTATAATCTTGGAACACATATTACTACCTAGAGGTAGTTCAATGAAAACAAGTCAGATTTAAAGAAGTAAGTAAACTTGTAAATAACAGATTTCAGCTATCAGTCGTCATTTTTAAATTTTATTGGCAGATCTAGATTTCAGCTAGAAACTAGCCATTCTCAATGCACTATCATTTTTGATCAATACATTTAATGCCTGTTGGTCGGGCTTCATCCACAAGTCATTGAACTGTGGATGAAGCCCGACCAACATGCATTGATAAAAAATGATAGTGCATTGAGAATGGCTAGTTTCTAGCTGAAAACTAGATCTGCCAATAAAATTTAAGAAGGACGACTGATAGCTGAAATCTATTATTTACAAGTTAATATAACAGTCGCTGAGTGCAACAGCCTTCTGAATGGAAGGCAATCTGATTAGTAAGAAACTGTTTCCTAATTCAAAAGTAGTCACCATTTATGCCACTGTGGGACAAACGGTCAGCACCTTCATGGAAAACTGTGCTTGTATGCGGAATCATGATTGTACTCCGCCGGGCACCTCTTCGTTCGAAGCAAATCGACCACCACGAATATCTTTCTTCAAGGCTCCACAAATGTGAAAATCGCATGGGATAGTTATGATGACCCTCATTTCCCGTGACTGTAACGGCCTGCTATTCATTGACTTTCTGGAACACGAGGACATAACAAACTCCCGACAGTACGTGGACACTTTGCAAAATTTGAAACACAGCATCAAGTTGAAACGCCCAAGAATGTTGGCGCACTGCATTATTCTGTTGCAGGATAATGCCTGTCCACACTTTTCCAATGATATTTCGACTGCGCTGCAGAAGTTTCGCTGGGAAGCCCTTACGCGTGCTCCATACAGTCCCTGCATCTCCCCTCGTGATTTCTTTAGTTTTGGAGCAGTGGAGGTTGACATTCGTGGCCGTCGATTTGCTTCCAACGTATATGTGCACGCCTGGGCATAATCATGATTCCTTAGGCAACAGCAAGCATTTTTCTACGAAGGTATTGAATACCTTGTTCCACTGTGGGATAAATATACACACATGAAAAAAAGATTTGCAGCACCTGAGTTCGGAAAGTTCCGGAACCTGTACAGAAAATTGGAATAGACATCAACATAAACATCATTTCTGCTCTTTTTATTGCTCTTGAAAACCACACATGGCATGTTATACCACCATACATCGAGACCTTCAGAGGTGGTGATCCATATTTCTGTACACACTTGTACCTCTAACACCCGGTGGCACGTCCTCTTGCATCGATGCACGTCTGTATTAGTCGTGGCATACTATTCGCAAGTTCATCAAGGCACTGTTGGTCCAGATTGTCCCACTCCTCAACGGCTATTCGGCGTACATGTCTCAGAGTGGTTTGTGGGTCACGTCGTCAATAAACAACCCTTTCCAATCTATCCCACGCATGTTCGATAGGGTTCACGTCTGGAGAACATGCTGGGCACTCCAGTCGAGCGATGTCGTTGTCCTGAAGAAAGTCATTCACAAGATGTGTATGATGGGTCCGCGAATTTTTGTCCGTGAAGACGAATGCCTATCCAGTATGCTGCCGATATACACTCCTGGAAATGGAAAAAAGAACACATTGACACCGGTGTGTCAGACCCACCATACTTGCTCCGGACACTGCGAGAGGGCTGTACAAGCAATGATCACACGCACGGCACAGCGGACACACCAGGAACCGCGGTGTTGGCCGTCAAATGGCGCTAGCTGCGCAGCATTTGTGCACCGCCGCCGTCAGTGTCAGCCAGTTTGCCGTGGCATACGGAGCTCCTTCGCAGTCTTTAACACTGGTAGCATGCCGCGACAGCGTGGACGTGAACCGTATGTGCAGTTGACGGACTTTGAGCGAGGGCGTATAGTGGGCATGCGGGAGGCCGGGTGGACGTACCGCCGAATTGCTCAACACGTGGGGCGTGAGGTCTCCACAGTACATCGATGTTGTCGCCAGTGGTCGGCGGAAGGTGCACGTGCCCGTCGACCTGGGACCGGACCTCAGCGACGCACGGATGCACGCCAAGACCGTAGGATCCTACGCAGTGCCGTAGGGGACCGCACCGCCACTTCCCAGCAAATTAAGGACACTGTTGCTCCTGGGGTATCGGCGAGGACCATTCGCAACCGTCTCCATGAAGCTGGGCTACGGTCCCGCACACCGTTAATCCGTCTTCCGCTCACGCCCCAACATCGTGCAGCTCGCCTCCAGTGGTGTCGCGACAGGCGATGAGAGTCGCTTCTGCCTTGGTGCCAATGATGGTCGTATGCGTGTTTGGCGCCGTGCAGGTGAGCGCCACAATCAGGACTGCATACGACCGAGGCACACAGGGCCAACACCCGGCATCATGGTGTGGGGAGCGATCTCCTACACTGGCCGTACACCACTGGTGATCGTCGAGGGGACACTGAATAGTGCACGGTACATCCAAACCGTCATCGAACCCATCGTTCTACCATTCCTAGACCGTCAAGGGAACTTGCTGTTCCAACAGGACAATGCACGTCCGCATGTATCCCGTGCCACCCAACGTGCTCTAGAAGGTGTAAGCCAACTACCCTGGCCAGCAAGATCTCCGGATCTGTCCCCCATTGAGCATGTTTGGGACTGGATGAAGCGTCGTCTCACGCGGTCTGCACGTCCAGCACGAACGCTGGTCCAACTGAGGCGCCAGGTGGAAATGGCATGGCAAGCCGTTCCACAGGACTACATCAAGCATCTCTACGATCGTCTCCACGGGAGAATAGCAGCCTGCATTGCTGCGAAAGGTGGATATACACTGTACTAGTGCCGACATTGTGCATGCTCTGTTGCCTGTGTCTATGTGCCTGTGGTTCTGCCAGTGTGATCATGTGATTTATCTGACCCCAGGAATGTGTCAATAAAGTTTCCCCTTCCTGGGACAATGAATTCACGGTGTTCTTATTTCAATTTCCAGGAGTGTAGTTGCACTATCGTTGGAGGATGGCATTCACGTATCGTACAGCCGTTACGGCGCCTTCGATGACAACCAGCGGCGTACGTCAGCCCCACAGGATGCCACCCCAAAACAGCAGGGAACCTCCACCTTGGTGCTCTCGGTGGACAGTGCGGCTAAGGCGTTCAGCCTGACCCTGTTGCCTCCTAAAACGTCTTTGATGATTGTCTGGTTGAAGGCATATGCGACACTCATCGACGAAGACAACGTGGTGCAAATACCGAGCGGTGGATTCGGCATGTTTTTGGGCCCATCTGCACCGCGCTGCATGGTGTCATGGTGGTAAAGATGGACCTCACCATGGACTTCGGGAGTGAAGTTTTTTATCGTGCAGCCAATTGCGCACAGTTTGAGTCGTAACACGACGTCCTGTGGCTGCACGAAAAGCATTATTCAACATGGTGACGTTGGTGTCAGGGTTCCTCCGAGCCATAATCCGTAGGTAGCGGTGATCCACTGCAGTAGTAGCCCTCAGGCGGGCTAAGCGAGGCGTGTCATCGAGAATTCCTGTATCTCTGTATCTCCTCCATGTCCGAGCAACATCGCTTTGTTTCACTCCGAGACGCCAGGACACTTCCCTTGCTGAGAACCCTTCGTGGCGCAAAGTAACATTGCGGACGCGATCGAACGGCGGTATTGACACTCTAGGCATGGTTGTACTACAGACAACGCGAGCCGTGTACCTCCTTCCCTGGTGGAATGACTGGCACTGATAGGGTGTCGGACCCACTCCGTCTAATAGGCACTGCTCATGCATGATTGTTTATATCTTGGGGCAGGTTTAGTGACTCTCTGAACAGTCAAAGGGACTGAGTCTGTGATACAATATCCACAGTCAACGTCTATCTTCAGGAGTTCTAGGAACCGGAGTAGTGCGAAACTTTTTTTGATGTGAGTATTAATTGTTACGGCGATTACTTTGGAATTGATAAACAGCTTATTTTCTATCCATGTGTCTAGGATTTGTTTGACTGCCAGTTATCCTCTCGAGAACCGAAAACTCTTATGTAATAACCAACATGAGTTATGTAAAAAAAAGTGTAATTTCGGTCTGTTCGTCGGTGCGATTATGTACACCGTAGACAACGGCACTTATATATATTCCTTGCTCGTTGACTTTCGATACATTTACGTTTTGTCATTCACAGAACAAAATAATATCTCACAAAATATCAGACCAGTTATGTGACTGGATCTACGCCAACCTAACAGAAAAACAGCAAAACACTGTTCGTAAAGGCACGAAATCACTAGTCGCTAATTCCAGAACTTCATTGTCGCTGATTATAGGGGATACTGTCATATATACACTCCTGGAAATTGAAATAAGAACACCGTGAATTCATTGTCCCAGGAAGGGGAAACTTTATTGACATATTCCTGGGGTCAGATACATCACATGATCACACTGACAGAACCACAGGCACATAGACACAGGCAACAGAGCATGCACAATGTCGGCACTAGTACAGTGTATATCCACCTTTCGCAGCAATGCAGGCTGCTATTCTCCCATGGAGACGATCGTAGAGATGCTGGATGTAGTCCTGTGGAACGGCTTGCCATGCCATTTCCACCTGGCGCCTCAGTTGGACCAGCGTTCGTGCTGGACGTGCAGACCGCGTGAGACGACGCTTCATCCAGTCCCAAACATGCTCAATGGGGGACAGATCCGGAGATCTTGCTGGCCAGGATAGTTGACTTACACCTTCTAGAGCACGTCGGGTGGCACGGGATACATGCGGACGTGCATTGTCCTGTTGGAACAGCAAGTTCCCTTGCCGGTCTAGGAATGGTAGAACGATGGGTTCGATGACGGTTTGGATGTACCGTGCACTATTCAGTGTCCCCTCGACGATCACCAGTGGTGTACGGCCAGTGTAGGAGATCGCTCCCCACACCATGATGCCGGGTGTTGGCCCTGTGTACCTCGGTCGTATGCAGTCCTGATTGTGGCGCTCACCTGCACGGCGCCAAACACGCATACGACCATCATTGGCACCAAGGCAGAAGCGACTCTCATCGCTGAAGACGACACGTCTCCATTCGTCCCTCCATTCACGCCTGTCGCGACACCACTGGAGGCGAGCTGCACGATGTTGGGGCGTGAGCGGAAGACGGCCTAACGGTGTGCGGGACCGTAGCCCAGCTTCATGGAGACGGTTGCGAATGGTCCTCGCCGATACCCCAGGAGCAACAGTGTCCCTAATTTGCTGGGAAGTGGCGGTGCGGTCCCCTATGGCACTGCGTAGGATCCTACGGTCTTGGCGTGCATCCGTGCGTTGCTGAGGTCCGGTCCCAGGTCGACGGGCACGTGCACCTTCCGCCGACCACTGGCGACAACATCGATGTACTGTGGAGACCTCACGCCCCACGTGTTGAGCAATTCGGTGGTACGTCCACCCGGCCTCCCGCATGCCCACTATACGCCCTCGCTCAAAGTCCGTCAACTCCACATACGGTTCACGTCCACGCTGTCGCGGCATGCTACCAGTGTTAAAGACTGCGATGGAGCTCCGTATGCTACGGCAAACTGGCTGACACTGACGGCGGCGGTGCACAAATGCTGCGCAACTAGCGCCATTCGACGGCCAACACCGCGGTTCCTGGTGTGTCCGCTGTGCCGTGCGTGTGATCATTGCTTGTACAGCCCTCTCGCAGTGTCCGGAGCAAGTATGGTGGGTCTGACACACCGGTGTCAATGTGTTCTTTTTTCCATTTCCAGGAGTGTAGAAAAGCTGCAACGTTAGGAAACTGTATATAAAAGCAGGACATGCAGTAGAGAAGCAACTAGTGGTATATTAACTGGCAGCTGACGCAGAATGGAAATAAATGAATTACGTTAAAACTGGATGAAGTATTTATAACTGTTCGATGAATCGCTGAAGTACACTGCATAACAAAATTATTTTTTCTACATGCAAGGTATCAGTTTGAAATGTAACTCCTATGCACTTAGAACCTTCTTCTGTAATGGTGCGGAAGCGTGGCACCCTGCAGCGTCACTCTCGGGCTCGGCGATGATTCAAACAGAAAGTTGTCGGCACCTGGGCCAAGAAGGCCAGAGCGCACAGTTCCTGTGAGGCGTAAGATGGATTAATCATGTCACAGTGGCACCAAAGTTCGCCAAAATTCTGCCCGTCACCACCGTGGATGGGGAGATCGTCGCACACCGTCTTACCCACATTTCGACCTTTATTTTGATGCCTGCGTGGTGGAGGTTAGAACCGCTAGCCCAGAGATGAAAATAAGGCGGTTGTCTTACGTGTGCCCGAGGAAACGTTCCAATGCTACTATCGCCCAGAACAGACACGAAAAATGTTCAGGGGTAGGGGGTGGTGGGGGGAGGGTGGGTGGTGGAGGGGGGGAATGTAATCAAGGGCCTAAATAAAGCTACTCCTTTCCTTAAAGCGCTGATTACCGCATACTTCACTGTCGTACAGTTCACAGTACGATGAACAACAAGACGACGTTCCTAACAATATTTGACACTACGCACTTCACATGGACGCTACAGCACTTCTCTAAGGACACTGTGAGGTATCAACCCCACTGAATGCGATAGTACCCCTTTTACGTTCACTGGTTCAAATGGCTCTGAGCACTATGGGACTTAACTGCTGTGGTCATCAGTCCCCTACAACTTGGAACTACTTAAACGTAACTAAACAAAGGGCATCACACACATTCAAGCCCGAGGCAGGATTCGAACCTGCGAACGTAGCGGTCGCGTGGTGCCAGACTGTAGCGCCTAGAACCACTCGGCCTCCCCGGCCGGCTCAGTTCAATGGTCTCGCAGTTTTTGCTCTGGTGAACAACCTGTAACCACAAGAGATAGTTCCAAGTAATCCGACGAAATCTGAATGCTATCCAAAGCAACAGTGTTGTTTACGCTTTATCAGTCCGCCTGTTTTGCACCCTCGCGTAGTATGATCACGGATGCTTGCGACTTTGACGTATGCGTCTACATCTACATCTACATTTATACTTCACAAGCCACCCAACGGTGTGTGGCGGAGGGCACTTCACGTGCCATTGTCATCACCTCCCTTTCCTGTTACAGTCGCGTATGGTTCGCGGGAAGAACTACTGCCGAAAATCCTCTGTGCGCGCTCGAATCTCTCTAATTTTACATTCGTGATCTCCTAGGGAGGTATAAGTAGGGGGAAGCAATATATTCGATACCTCATCCAGAAACGCACCCTCTCGAAACCTGGACAGCAAGGTACACCGCGATGCAGAGTGCCTCTCTTGCAGAGTCTGCCACTTGAGTTTTCTAAACATCTCCGTAACGCTATCACTCTTACCAAATAACCCTGTGGCGAAAAGCGCCGCTCTTCTTTGGATCTTCTCTATCTCCTCTGTCAACCCGACCTGGTGCGGATCCCACACTGATGAGAAATACTCAAGTATAGGTCGAACGAGTGTTTTGTAAGCCACCTCCTTTGTTGATGGACTACATTTTCTGAGAATTCTCCCAATGAATCTCAACCTGGCACCTGCCTTACCAACAATTAATTTTATATGATCTTTCCACTTCAAACCGTTCCGTACGCATACTCCCAGATATTTTACAGAAGTAACTGCTTGCAGTGTTTGTTCCGCTATCATATAATCGTAAGATCCTTCTTTCTATGTATTCGCAGTACATTACATTTGTCTATGTTAAGGGTCAGTTGTCACTCCCTGCACCAAGTGCCTATCCGCTGCAGATCCTCCTGCATTTCGCTGCAATTTTCTAATGCTGCAACTTCTCTGTATACTACAGCATCATCCGCGAAAAGCTACATGGAACTTCCGGCACTATCTGCTAAGTCAGATATATATATATATATATATATATATATATATATATATATATATATATATATATATAGTCAATGTCAAAGGGTCTTTCTAAGACATCCCAGTTCGAAAATACTGTCAGTATCACCCTCCCAGGTTTTTTGAGCATTTGATGAATGTACTCCCACAAAGAAAATTCGTCAGAGAGTCCTGGATGCATGTTGTCGAACCTGCGGGAATTATAAGGGACCTTTGCGGATCTGTTCATTCATGTGTCAATGTCCACCCTTCCATGTCCAGTCCACAGGAGGGTGCAAAACCGAAGAGCTGAAAAAGCATAATAACACTTTATTGCTTCAGGTAGCGTTCAAATTTCGTTGAATGCTTTTGAACGGGGCTTTTCGGTTCCACACTGTACACCAGAGCAAATACTGCAGTCGCGCTGCACTTCAAAGGGATGCAGTCACGTTCAGTATGGTTGCTGGGTCGTGATATCTTTCGATAGGGGCTGAGGTGTTCGAGAGATATCAGCAGTCTCAAAGATTGTCAAGAACATCCTCCTGTTGCTCAACGTATTGCCAACTTTCGTATCAACCACGAAATGTGTAGAAATCAACGCCTCAAGTGTAGGGGCAGTTTCATTGGCACCTTTTATGTCTCTCCCTGGGGAATTTCATTGTCGATTCTGAGTGGCGTCGCCATTCTAACCACCATTGTGGTGGCATTGAAAGAATGCATGAAATTGTAGGTAAGAGGGATTGTAACAGCTTACCCATCATGGGACACATCCACGGTAGCAATGTGCAGAATTCTGGCCAAATTTGATGCCACTGTGACATCATTATACCACCTCAAACCCCACAGGAACTTCTCAGCTCTGGCCCTTTTTTCAAGAGTATCGACATCTTGCTGTCTGCAGCACCACCCAGCCTGAGGACGACGTCGCAAGACACCAAGCTTTTGTATCATTACAGAGAGAGATTATGGCAACTTTCAGTCAATCTTCAAACTTACGGTCGTCCGGAGTGGCCGTGCGGTTCTAGGCGCTACAGTCTGGAACCGTTCGACCGCTACGGTCGCAGGTTCTAATCCTGCCTAGGGCCTGGATATGTGTGATGGCCTTAGGATAGTTAGGTTTAAGTAGTTCTTAGTTCTAGGGGAGTGATGACCTCTGAAGTCAAGTCCCATAGTGCTCAGAGCCATTTGAACCATTCAAACTTACACGTCACTGTGGGAAATAATTACGAGGTATCCAAAAGTCAAAATGGTTCAAATGGCTCTGAGCACTAAGGTACTTAACGCCTGAGGGCATCAGTCCCCTAGAACTTAGAACTACTTAAACCTAACTAACCTAAGGACATCACACACATCCATGCCCGAGGCAGGATTCAAACCTGCGACCGTAGCGGTCGCAAGGTTCCAGACTGTAGTGCCTAGAACCGCTCAGCCACCCCGGCCTGCGAAAAAGTCAGTTTGACAGTATAGTAACAGCCGTAATATACCTAGTAGCAACGTTTTACAGTGACCTCAAATAGAAGAACCACGTAAAAACAATCGTAGCAAAAGCACGTGCCAGACAGAGATAGGCTTTACCAATCTGAAGCAAATGTAGTTCATCCACGAAAGAAATGTCGAACAAAATATACGTTCCGCCGAGTCTCGGATCTATAGGAACTAAGGTTACTAGAGGAGGCAGAGAAGATCGAACGAAGAGCGCACTGTTTTCTCTGTGATTCGTTTAGTAATCGCAAGAGCGTTACTCCACAGGCGGATGTTACAAGATATGGTTGTGCAGAGTTCAGCAGCGTCTCTCCGTGTTTCAGGACCCACTGCGACAGTTGAAGGGCAGTGTGCTGTGCAGAGAAGTATCGTCAACTTCATAACGTCATCCGGTGGTCAGCCACGTGGCTGCTGTGACAGGGGCTGACAATCCTGTGGCACGGCGCCGGAGGGACGACAAGTTGAAGTGACGGCGAGGAGTGTCTGCTAGGAGGCTGGCCCTTGATAAGCCAGTCAGTGGTGTCCAGCAGATGTAGTGGCGACACCTCCAGTCCTTCTCGACAACTTGGGCCTTGAACAACGAAACGTCGAGTTTTAGAGCTCCGACGATGAAGAGGGGCTGACGGGGGAGAAGGTGGACGAGAGGAGACTGAACTCTTGTCTGCTGATGCAACACCAGCAGCAACAACAAAGATTCCAAGACATTTAAGACAATAGTTGTGTAGTTTCTCTCAAAGAACGAACTTGTTTACGGAACAATCGCAATGTCAGGCGTATGGAGCAGAAAATAGCTATTTATTTTAACTGCATGAAATGGAGAGAAGGTGAACTACAGTGGAAGAGTGGGTTATTAATTAGGGCATTATTATTATTAGGGCAATATTGTAATTACGACATTTATTGTGAGGGGCAATCACAGATTAACTTTGAAAGTGAAATTTAAAGAAACTGACGCCACGACACATTAATAAACTTCTTCGGTGTTCGTCCATTATTGTGGCTAAGCAACAGTTTCCTTTGTATTTCTGAATTAACCCAGTGTGTTCCATCCAAATGGTTCAAATGGCTCTGAGTACTATGGGACTCAACTGCTGAGGTCATTAGTCCCCTAGAACTTAGAACTAGTTAAACAACTAACCTAAGGACATCACAAACATCCATGCCCGAGGCAGGATTCGAACCTGCGACCGTAGCGGTCTTGCGGTTCCAGACTGCAGCGCCTTTAACCGCACGGCCACTTCGGCCGGCGTTCCATCTAAATACTGCGTCCAAGACACTTCAGGTAGTTGTAGTAACAGGACGGAGCGACAATGCTACACCTGGAGTCCTTAAAATTTCCAGCTCATTTTCTTGGTTACGAAAACGATCAGTGTCATACTTTCAGCTTCCGGTGCTCCAGCAGAAATATTTGCCAAGCTCGAAGTCAGTGACCTTCCACATGAACCACTGCTACAGCCTCAGATGAAGAGTAAACGTTCTGCAACTTAGTGTAGTCGTTTTCAAAACAAACAGATGAGGTTTTGTGTGTGAATTTACTAACAATCCAATGACATTTTTCTGACAGAGTTAACAGCCATGTATATTCGAAAATGGCACTCAGCACTGTGGTACTTGACATCTGAGGTCATCAGTCCCCTAGAACTTAGAACTACTTAAACCTAACCAATCTAAGGGCATCACATACATCCACGCGCGAGGAAGGATTCGAACCTGCGACCGTAGAGGTCGCGCGGCTCCAGACTGAAGCGCCTAGAACCGCTCGGCCACTACGGGTGGTTGTTTGTTTACTTCGTATGTTTTCAATATGTCTCATAGTTCTCGTTCCGATTGGCTTCTTCTCGACATAGGCGCAGGACTCGACATGCAAACAACAAACTGTGCTAAACTGAAGTGGCAGTGTGAGAGAAAACTCCATTGCTACGAAATGAAGATACCAAAATATGGGCTGTCACTTGATTTTTATCCATTAACGTTTAGATTATGTTAATTCACTCAATCAAATTCCACGGAAGCCAACTATGTTTCGAGCTCGACAACTTGGCACGATCTAATGATTCACAGTGTTACAAGATTCAAAATCTCAACCAACGTTCACCAAGGCATTGTTCAACACTACAAATGGTTTTCACTAACCAGTTACATGTGTTGCTTTGTTCATACCTCATATAAAACTTATAGCGAGTTGCTAGACACCAACATTTTCCGAGGCACTGTTAATTGCGACGAATAATTATCGGAATAGTATTTCACTTGACCGTCCCGAAGGAGGTTACCTTGCTTGTAATCAGGAGGTGCCTCGTAGTAAATTACAGCAACAGTTCGGTGCCTGCTTATACAGTGCAAGCTTCTGATTCGTCTATCGTCTTCCACCAATAATGACTGAGTTAAATGGTCTTCTCATTTCCGGTTTTACTTTAGTTAATGACTTTATGAAATTATTACTGAGTTTCAATCAGTATGGCTGGAGGAGCATAGCAGTGTTCCGACAACAAATATTAACTAAAAACGCTGTCCTGCTTCGCTTCAAGCACAGTATGTAATTCCTGGCTCTCTGCGCAGCATTCCAGCGTGATACACTCACTACGAACAGACATGTTCCCATACTCTGAAACCATCAACCACACAACTCTATGCACGGTACCGTATTCCTGCCCTGCTGCTGCTCAGAGCTTTTGCCCGACTGATAGAAAATAGAAGTAAATTAAAAATGTAATCTGGGCGAAAAATATCGCAGAAACGCCACACATCCCCCATACAAAAATGTTTTCTTTTTAATATTTTATTGGCTCCCAGAAGAATTTATATATTAAGAAAAAGAACAATAAAGCTACCTCCAACAGTACTACAGCGTTATTTTCACTGTCACATTTTAGATGCCTACTATTTTATTCTCTGTATTTAAGATGCTCCTTCCTGCTGTCGAAATACAATTTCAATTTACAACCACTATTTCATTCTGATATACATTGGAAATTATGAAACGTTTTTGATTTGCAGCTCATGAAACTACTGCAGCACATTTGCTTGTCACATTTTTGCAGGTGTCGTGCAATTTGGTTATATGCAACGTACATCAGTCCTTCCGCAGTGCACAACGCCTCTCTTCGTCTGCCAGTGTAGTTAGTTGAGCTTCTCTGTAACTCTCCCACACTGGTTAAACGATTCCGTTACGAAACGCACCGCTCTTCCTTGTATCCTCTCTATCTCTTCTGAAAGTTCTACCCGGTAGAGATCTCAGGTAGATGACCAACATTCATAAACCAGTCGAACAAGTGCCTTATATGTCACTTCCTTCGTATATGAGTTACACTTCCTTAAGATTCTTCCTATGAATCTGAGTGTGGCATGTGCTTTTCCCGCCAGTTGTTTTATCTGGTCATTCCACTTGAGATCGCTCTGGATAAGTACTTCTAGGTATTTTACGGTAGATACTGTTTCCCGCGATTTGTCAACAATAGTGTAGTCGTATACTAGTGGATTTCTTTTCCTACGTACGCGCAATATGTTACATTTATTTACGTTCGGGGTCAGCTCCTAGAGCCTGCACCATTCATCAATCCTCTGGATGGCTTGTGTAAATCGTTACTACCTTCTGGCGTTGGTACATTGTTGTAGATTACTGAATTATCTGCGAACAGCCTTAAAGAGTATCCGACGCTTTCCACTAAATCATTTGTATATAATGTTAACAGTAAAGGTAGTAGCACACTTCCTTGGGGTACTCTGGAAATTACCTTTACATTTGTCGATTTTGCTCCGTTAAAAAGGGCGTGTAGAATTCTGTATACAAGGAAGTCTTGAATCCAGCCGCAAATCAGCTCCGATTCACGATAGGTTCGCTTCTTTTTCACTAAACGGCGACGCGGGACGGTGTCAAATGCCTTCCAGAAGACAAGGAACCCGGCATCGATCTGCGCGCCGTTGACTACGGCGCTTTGGATCTCATGGAGGAACAAAGCCAGCAGAGTTTCGCGGGATCTCTGTTTGCGGAATACATGTTGAGGAGATTTTCATTCCCCAAACACGTCATAATTCTTAAACATAGAATTTGTTCCATAATTCAACAAAAGATTGACGATAATTATGTTGTTATTGTGGTCTTCAGTTCGGAGACTGGTTCGATCAGCTCTCAACGCTACTCAACCCTGCGCAAGCCTCTTCATCTGGGAGTAAATACTGCAACCCACATCCTACTGAATCTGCTTTGTCTATTCATCCCTAGGTCTCCTTCTACGATATTTAACCTCCACGCTGCCCTCCAGTACTAAATTGGTGATCGCTTGATGCCTCAGAAAGCGTCCTACAAACCGACCCCTTCTTCTAGTCAAGTTGTGACACAAATTTTTCTTCTCAATTCTGCTCAGTACCTTGTCATTAGTTAAGTCATCTAACCATCTAATCTTCAGCATTCTCATGTAGACCACATTGTAAAAGCTTCTATACTGTTCTTATGTAATCTATTTATCGTCCATGTTTTACTTCGATACATGGTTACACTCCACACAAATACTTTAGAAAAGACATCCTGCAACTTAAATCTACAATCGATGTTAACAAATTTCTCTTCTTCGGAAACGCTTTCCTTGCCATTGCCAGTCTACATATTATATCCTCTCTATTTCGGCCATCATCAGCTATTTTGCTGCCCAAATAGCAAAACTCAACTACTACTTTAAGTGTCTCATTTCCTGATCTAATTCCCTCAGCGTAACCTGATTTAATTCTACTACATTCCACTATCCTTCCAGGTCCTTTGCTGACTCTGACGGAATTAAAATGTCATCGTAAAACCTCAAAGTTTTTATTTATTCACCAATGATTTTAATTCGTACTCTAAAATTTCCTTTTGTTTCCTTTAGTGCTTGCTCAATATAAAGATTAAATAACATCTGGGATAGGATACAACTGTGTCCCACTCCGTTCCCAACCACTGCTTCCCTTTCATGCCCCTCGACTCTCATAACTGCCATCTGGTTTCTGTACAAATTGTAAATAGCCTTTCGCTCCCTGTATTTGACCCCTGTCACCTACAGAATTTGAAAGAGAGTATTCCAGTCAACATTGTCAAAATCTTTCTTTAAGTCTACAAATTCTATAAACGTAGGTTTGCCTGTCCTTAATCTATCTTCTAAGATAAGTCGCAAATTCAGTATTGCCTCACGTGTTCCAATATTTCTACGGTATCCAAACTGATCTTCCCCGAGGTCGGCTTCTACTAGTTTTTCCATTCGTCTGTAAAGAATACGCGTTAGTATCTTGATAGTTCGGTAATCTTCACATCTGTCAACACCTGCTTTCTTTGGAATTGGAATTATTATATTCCTCTTGAAGTCTGAGGGTATTTCGCCTGTTTCATACATCTTGCTCACCAGATGGTAGAGTTTTGTCAGGACTGGCTCTCCCAAGGTCGTCAGTAGTTCCAATGGAATGTTGTCTACTCCGGGGGCCTTGTTTGGACTCAGGTCTTTCAGTGCTCTGTCAAACTCTTCACGCATTATCGTATCTCCCATTTCATCTTCATCTACATTCTCTTCCATTTCCATAATATTGTCCTCAAGTACATCGCCCTTGTATAGACCCTCTATATACTCCTTCCACCTATTTGCTTTCCCTTCTTTGCTTAGGACTGGTTTTCCATATAAACTCTTGATATTCATACAGGTGGTTCTCTCTTCTCCAAATGTCTCTTTAATGTTCCTGTAGGCAGTATCTATCTTACCCCTAGTCATATAAGCCTCTACATCCTTACATCTGTCCTCTAACTATCCCTGCTTAGCCGTTTTGCTCTTCTAGTCGATCCCATTTTTGAGACGTTTGTATTCCTTTTAACCCGCTTCATTTACTGTGTTTTTATTTCCTTCTTTCATCAATTAAAGTCAATATCTCTAATGTTAACGAAGGATTTCTACTAGCCCTCGTCTTTTTACCTACTTGATCCGCTGCTGCCTTCACTATTTCATCTCTCAAAGCTACCCAATTTTCATCTATTGTACACTCCTGGAAATGGAAAAAAGAACACATTGACACCGGTGTGTCAGACCCATCATACTTGCTCCGGACACTGCGAGAGGGCTGTAAAAGCAATGATCACACGCACGGCACAGCGGACACACCAGGAACCGCGGTGTTGGCCGTCGAATGGCGCTAGCTGCGCAGCATTTGTGCACCGCCGCCGTCAGTGTCAGCCAGTTTGCCGTGGCATACGGAGCTCCATCGCAGTCTTTAACACTGGTAGCATGCCGCGACAGCGTGGACGTGAACCGTATGTGCAGTTGACGGACTTTGAGCGAGGGCGTATAGTGGGCATGCGGGAGGCCGGGTGGACGTACCGCCGAATTGCTCAACACGTGGGGCGTGCGGTCTCCACAGTACATCGATGTTGTCGCCAGTGGTCGGCGGAAGGTGCACGTGCCCGTCGACCTGGGACCGGACCGCAGCGACGCACGGATGCACGCCAAGACCGTAGGATCCTACGCAGTGCCGTAAGGGACCGCACCGCCACTTCCCAGCAAATTAGGGACACTGTTGCTCCTGGGGTATCGGCGAGGACCATTCGCAACCGTCTCCATGAAGCTGGGCTACGGTCCCGCACACCGTTAGGCCGTCTTCCGCTCACGCCCCAACATCGTGCAGCCCACCTCCAGTGGTGTCGCGACAGGCGTGAATGGAGGGACGAATGGAGACGTGTCGTCTTCAGCGATGAGAGTCGCTTCTGCCTTGGCGCCATAGATGGTCGTATGCGTGTTTGGCGCCGTGCAGGTGAGCGCCACAATCAGGACTGCATACGACCGAGGCACACAGGGCCAACACCCGGCATCATGGTGTGGGGAGCGATCTCCTACACTGGCCGTACACCACTGGTGATCGTCGAGGGGACACTGAATAGTGCACGGTACATCCAAACCGTCATCGAACCCATCGTTCTACCATTCCTAGACCGGCAAGGGAACTTGCTGTTCCAACAGGACAATGCACGTCCGCACGTATCCCGTGCCACCCAACATGCTCTAGAAGGTGTAAGTCAACTACCCTGGCCAGCAAGATCTCCGGATCTGTCCCCCATTGAGCATGTTTGGGACTGGATGAAGCGTCGTCTCACGCGGTCTGCACGTCCAGCACGAACGCTGGTCCAACTGAGGCGCCAGGTGGAAATGGCATGGCAAGCCGTTCCACAGGACTACATCCAGCATCTCTACGATCGTCTCCATGGGAGAATAGCAGCCTGCATTGCTGCGAAAGGTGGATATACACTGTACTAGTGCCGACATTGTGCATGCTCTGTTGCCTGTGTCTATGTGCCTGTGGTTCTGTCAGTGTGATCATGTGATGTATCTAACCCCAGGAATGTGTCAATAAAGTTTCCCCTTCCTGGGACAATGAATTCACGGTGTTCTTATTTCAATTTCCAGGAGTGTATTTCTTTCTCCCTTCTTGTCAATCGTTCCCTAATGCTCCCTCTGAATCTCTCTACAACCTCTGGTTCTTTCAGTTTATCCAAGTCCCGTCTCCTTAATGTCCTACTTTTCTAATCTTGAGTGGTAATCTACAGTTCGTAACCAATAAATTGTGGCCATAGTCCACATGAGTCCTTGGAAATTACAATTTAAAGCCTAGTTACTAAACCTCTGACTTACCATTACATAATCTATGTGAAATCTTCCAGTGTCTCCAGGCCTCTTCCCCGTATACAGTCTTCTTTCATGTTTCTTTAATCAAGTGTTAGATTGGATTAAGTTATGCTCTCTGCAAAATTCTACCAGGTAACTTAATCTTTCATTCATTACCACATTTCCATATTTACCTACTACTTTTACTACTGTTCCTTTTCCTACTATCGAATGCCACTCCCCAATGACTATTAAATTTTCTTCTCCCTTCTTTGTCTGAATAATTTCTTTTATCTCATCGTACATTTCTTCTATCTCTTCATCATCTGTGGACCTATTTGGCATATAAGCTTGTACTACTGTGATAGGTGTGGGCTTCGTGTCCATCTTGGCTACAATAATGCGTTGACTATGTTGTTTGTAGTTGCTTACCCACGCTCCTATTTTTTATTCAGTATTAGATATATTCCTGCAATATCCTTAATTGATTTTGTATTTATAACCCAGTATTCACCTGACCAGACGTCTTGTTCCTCCTGCCACTGAACTTCAGTAACTCCCACTATATCTAACTCTAATCTATCCGTTTGCCTTTTTAAATTTTCTAACCTACCAGCCCGGTTAAGGGATCTGACATTACACGCTACGATCCGTAGAAAGCCAGTTTTAATTCTCCTGCTAACGACGTCCTCCTGGGTAGTCCCAGAGATCGGAATGGGAGAATATTTTACCTCCGGAATATTTTACCGAATATGATGCATTCATCATTTAACCATAGTGTAGAGCTGCATCCCCTCGGGAAGAATTACGGCTGTAGTTTCCACTTGATTTCAGACGTTCGCAGTACCAGCGCAGCAACGCCGTTTTGGTTGTGTTACAAGGCCACATCAGTCAATCATCCAGACTGTTGCCCCTGCAAGTATTGAAAAGGGTGCTGCCCCTCTTCAGGAACCAAACGTTTGTCATCCCTCTCAAACGATACCCTGCGTTGTGGTTACACCTATGGTACAGCTACCTGTATCGCTGTGGCACGCAAGCCTCCCCTCCAACGCCAAGGTCTATGGTTCCAGGGGGAGAGGAGGGGGGGGGGCCGGAAGTAAATGATATAGGTCTCTAGTTGTGCTCATCTGTCCCACTGCCCTGCTTAGAAACGGGAATGACCTGCGCTTTCTTCCAGTCGATAGGTACCCTTCGTTGCCCACGTGATCTACGACAAATTACTGCTAGAAGGGGACCAAGGTCTTTCCACTAATCGTTGTAGAATCTTATAGGTATCGCATCTCGTCATGAAAACGTTTCACTATGAAGCCATTGTAGTACTTTTTCTATACCGCGATTATCTCAATATCTGCCATTTCGACATTCGTACGGCGGTTGGAAGGAAGGATCTACAACTGTGAAATAATTTCTGAACACCGAATTCAGTATTTCAGCCTTCTCTCTGTTACCTTCCGTTTCAGTGGCAGTACCGTCGCCGAGTGAATGAATAGATGATTTTCACACACTTACTGACTTTACATACGACCAAAACCTCTTAGGGTTTTTACTCAGATCAATTAACGGAGTTTTACTTTCAAAGTCA
Organism: Schistocerca piceifrons; assembly: GCF_021461385.2. NCBI lineage: Eukaryota > Metazoa > Arthropoda > Insecta > Orthoptera > Acrididae > Schistocerca > Schistocerca piceifrons. Next base: position 409,401,443 of record NC_060139.1, read on the forward strand.
TTGAATACTTTCCTCTTTGCTTCCTACGTTCATTTTTATTTCGTTCAGATTTTATTTGTCAGCTAAGATTTTACTTCTCTTGAGTCTGGCATGAAGTTCTCTTTGTAAACGTAGCAGTTTTCTAACATCGCTATTAAACAATGTTCGGTGTTTCTCATTCCTTCAGTTCTTACTCGGAACATACTTGTCTATGTTATATCGCCCAATGCCTTTGATTTTTTTCCATTTTTTCTGCGCAAATTCGCCCTCATCAGCGAATATTTGATGCTGACTGATCAGAAACTCTGAAATTTGTATCCAGTCACTTTTGCTGAGCAAAGGTATCTTCCTACCTTTCTTATCTGTAATATCGGTTTTCATTGATGCTGTCGCAGTCTTATGATCACTGATGCCTTCCTCTGCGTTAACTGGTTCGATAAGTTCAGGTCTGTTTGTTACCAAGAGGTCTAAGACGTTGCCATCACGAGGTAGTTCTCTAACCTTCTGTTCAAAGCAATTTTCGGATAAAACATCCAGCACAATGTCGCACGAATTCCTGTCTCTGACACCAGTTTTGAAGGCATTACACTCCCAATATAAGCCTGTCTGCTTCAGCCACTATAGTTTAATGAAGTTCTGATAAGTGGCGGCGCTATACAGAACCTTAAAAATGGCCTCTGTAATGTAGGTGCTATCTAAGCACAGTACTGTCATTGATTTATGCGGAAAATCAGATCATCGCAGATATTGAAAGGCAATTCCAGAATGTCTACGGAGACTTGGCAGTGAATAAAAGCACGGTGAGTAATTGGTTGAGGCATCTGTTATCATTGCAAGAAGGTCGCACAAACCTGTCTAACCTCCCGTTTCTCGGCCGCCCGCGCTCAGAGATTACTCTCGCCATGTTGCAGAGGGCGGACACTCTCATTCTAGATGATGAACGGTTCACAGTCACACATTCCCTGCTAAACTGGACATCTTTGTCGGCACCTGAGAGGACCTCTCAAATTTTCAGTGGACTGTTTTCACTCATCCACCTTACAGCTCAGATGTCGCACCTTCCGATTAGTACCTGTTTACCCCAACAAGGGATGCACTCCACGGGAAGCAGTACGGGGATGACGGGGAGGCTCCGACGTCGACCAGTAGAGTGGTACGATGTAGGCATAAAGGCCCTGTCAGTATGGTGGCGTAGGGCCATCACACTGGACGGAGATTATGTTGAAAAACAGCTTTTTTAGCCAAAACAGTGGGCAATAATACGGTGTATTGGTGTCGTGAATAAAACCAACCTCCTTTCTGGAAAAAAAAGTTTCATTACTTATTGGAAGCCCCTCATAGTATAGTAAATTGTGCAAAAAAAAAAAAAAAAAGTTTGCGTACTTTTGAGCATTAGGATGATTGCAGTGTAATTGGATGATTTATTTGAAAAGACTGTAATGTACTGGAGTCAATTGAGAGTCATGGTAAGGTAGGTGTAGGCGCTCCAAAGTACAAGTGGGCTATTCCCGTCAGTCATCTTGATTCTTAAGTAATTTTTTTAACCATCTTTAACTTTTAAATTTCCCATCTTTCGTCACCTTTTATTTTTTTTTAATTGCAACTAACCATTGTCTTGGATTTTGAAGAAACCACTGTAACGTCTTGACGGCGTCATGTGACTATAGCGCCAACTAGTGCCAGAATGTTTAAATATTAGCCGCTTTTCCGGCAGACGTAAGACTCTCCATAATTTGTATATCGGAGAACATTTAATGAAAACTAACTGAAAGCAAGGGGAAACTACAGCCGTAATTTCCCCGAGGGCATGCAGCTTTATTGTATAGTTAAAGGATGATGACGTCCCCTGGGGTAAAATATTCCGGAGGTAAAATAGTCCCCCATACGGATCTCCGGGCGGAGACTACTCAGGAGGACGTTGTTACCAGGAGAAAGAAAACTGGCGTTCTACGGATCGGAGCGTGGAATGTCAGATCCCTTAATCGGGCAGGTAGGTGAGAAAATATAAAAAGGGAAATGGATAGGTTAATGTTAGATATAGTGGGAATTAGCGAAGTTCGGTGGAAGGAGGAACAAGGCTTCTGGTCAGGTGAGTACAAGTTTTATAAATACAAAACCAAATAGGGGTAATGCAGGAGTAGGTTTAATAATGAATAGGAAAATAGGAATGCGCGTAAGCTACTACAAACAGCATACTGAACGCATTATTTTGGCCAAGATAGATATGAAGCCCGCGCCTACCACAGTAGTACATGTTTATACGCCAACTAGCTCCGCAGATGACGAAGAGATTGATGAAATGTATGATGAGATAAAAGAAATATTCAGATAGTGAAGGGAGACGAAAATGTAATAGTCATGGGTGACTGGAACTCGATAGTAGGAAAAGGAAAAGAAGGAAACGTAGTAGGTGAATATGGAATGGGAGTATGGAATGATTGAGGAACCCGCCGGTAGAATTTTGCACAGAGCATAACTTATTCATGGCTAACACTTGGTTCAAGAAACATAACAGAAGGTTTTATACATGGAAGAAGCCTGTAGATAATGGAAGGTCTCATATAGATTATATAATTGTAAGACAGATTCAGGAACCAGGTTTTAAATTATAAGACATTTCCTGGGGCAGATGAGGACTCTGACCACAATTTACAGGTTATGAACTATAGATTAAAACTGAACAAACTGCAAAAAGGTGGGAATTTGAGGAGATGGGACCTGGATAAACTGAAAGAACCAGAGGTTGTAGAGAGTTTCAGGAAGTGCATTAGGGAACCAGTGACAAAAATGGGGGAAAGAAATACAGTAGAACAAGAATGGGTAGCTTTGAGAGGTGAAATACTGAAGCCAGCAGAGGATCACGTAGGTAAAAAGACGAGGGCCAATAGAAATTCTTGGGTAACAGAAGCGATATTGGGATTTGATTGATGAAAGGAGAAAATACAAAAACGCACTAAATGAAGCAGGCAAAAAGGAATACAAACGACTCAAAAATGAGATCGACAGGAAGTGCAAATTGGCTAAGCATGGATGGCTGGAGGACAAATGTAAGGATGTAGAGGCGCATATCACTAGGGGTAAGATAGATTCTGCCTACAGGAAAATTAAAGAGAACCACTTGCATGGGTATCAGGAATTTAGATGGAAACCCAGTTCTAAGCAAAGAAGGGAGAGCAGATAGGTGGAAGGAGTATATAGAGGGTCTATACAAGGGCGATGTAATTGAGAACAATATTATGAAATGGAAGAGAATGTAGATGAAGATGAAATGGTCGATATGATACTGCGTGAAGTGTTAGACAGAGAACTGAAAGACGTAAGTCGAAACAAGGCCCTGGGAGTAGACAACATTCCATTGGAGCCTCTGACAGCCTTGGGAGAGCCACGCTTAACAGAACTCTTATCACATAGTGAGCAAGATTTATGAGACAGCAAAATACCCTCAGACTTCAAGAAGAATATAATAATTCCAATCCCAAAGAAAGCAGGTATTGACAGATGTTAAAATTACCCAATTATCAGTTTAATAAGCCACGGTTCCAAAATACTAACACGAATTTCTTATAGACGAATGGAAAAACTAGTAGACGCCGACTTCGGGGAAGATCAGTTTAGATTCCGTAGAAATGTTGGAACACGTGGGTCAATACTGACCCCACGACTTATCTTAGAAAATAGATTAAGCAAAGGTAATCCCACGTTTCTAGCATTTGTAGGCTTAGAGAAACCTTTTGACAATGTTGACTTAAATACACTCCTGGAAATGGAAAAAAGAGCACATTGACACCGGTGTGTCAGACCCACCATACTTGCTCCGGACACTGCGAGAGGGCTGTACAAGCAATGATCACACGCACGGCACAGCCGACACACCAGGAACCGCGGTGTTGGCCGTCGAATGGCGCTAGCTGCGCAGCATTTGTGCACAGCCGCCGTCAGTGTCAGCCAGTTTTCCGTGGCATACGGAGCTCCATCGCAGTCTTTAACACTGGTAGCATGCCGCGACAGCGTGGACGTGAACCGTATGTGCAGTTGACGGACTTTGAGCGAGGGCGTTTAGTGGGCATGCAGGAGGCCGGGTGGACGTACCGCCGAATTGCTCAACACGTGGGGCGTGAGGTCTCCACAGTACATCGATGTTGTCGCCAGTGGTCGGCGGAAGGTGCACGTGCCCGTCGACCTGGGACCGGACCGCAGCGACGCACGGATGCACGCCAAGACCGTAGGATCCTACGCAGTGCCGTAGGGGACCGCACCGCCACTTCCCAGCAAATTAGGGACACTGTTGCTCCTGGAGTATCGGCGAGGACCATTCGCAACCGTCTCCATGAAGCTGGGCTACGGTCCCGCACACCGTTAGGCCGTCTTCCGCTCACGCCCCAACATCGTGCAGCCCGCCTCCACTGGTGTCGCGACAGGCGTGAATGGAGGGACGAATGGAGACGTGTCGTCTTCAGCGATGAGAGTCGCTTCTGCCTTGGTGCCAATGATGGTCGTATGCGTGTTTGGCGCCGTGCAGGTGAGCGCCACAATCAGGACTGCATACGACCGAGGCACACAGGGCCAACACCCGGCATCATGGTGTGGGGAGCGATCTCCTACACTGGCCGTACACCACTGGTGATCGTCGAGGGGACACTGAATAGTGCACGGTACATCCAAACCGTCATCGAACCCATCGTTCTACCATTCCTAGACCGGCAAGGGAACTTGCTGTTCCAACAGGACAATGCACGTCCGCATGTATCCCGTGCCACCCAACGTGCTCTAGAAGGTGTAAGTCAACTACCCTGGCCAGCAAGATCTCCGGATCTGTCCCCCATTGAGCATGTTTGGGAGTGGATGAAGCGTCGTCGCACGCGGTCTGCACGTCCAGCACGAACGCTGGTCCAACTGAGGCGCCAGGTCGAAATGGCATGGCAAGCCGTTCCACAGGACTACATCCAGCATCTCTACGATCGTCTCCATGGGAGAATAGCAGTCTGCATTGCTGCGAAAGGTGGATATACACTGTACTAGTGCCGACATTGTGCATGCTCTGTTGCCTGTGTCTATGTGCCTGTGGTTCTGTCAGTGTGATCATGTGATGTATCTGACCCCAGGAATGTGTCAATAAAGTTTCCCCTTCCTGGGACAATGAATTCACGGTGTTCTTATTTCAATTTCCAGGAGTGTACTCTCTTTCAAATTCTGGTGTCAGGGGTCAAATACATGGAACGAAAGGCTATTTACAATTTATACAGAAGCCAGAAGGCACTTATAAGAGTCAAGGGGAATGAGAGAGAAGCAGTCGTTGAGAATGGCGTGAGACAGGGTTGTAGCCTCTCCCCGATGTTATTCAATCGGTATATTGAGCAAGCAGTAAAGAAAACAAAAGGAAAATTTAGTGTAGGAATTAAAATCCTTGGAGAAGAAATAAAAACTATCAGGTTCGCCGATGACATTGTAATACCGTCAGAGACAGCAAAGACCTGGAAGAGCAGGTGAACGGAATGGACTGTGTCTTGAAAGTAGGATATAAGATGAAAATCAACAAAAGCAAAACGAGGATAATAGAATGTAGTCGAATTAAATCGGGTGATGCTGCGGGAATTACATTAGGAAATGAGACTCTTCAAGTAGTACAGGAGCTATTTTGAGAGCTATTTGGGAAGCAAAATAATTGTGATGGTCGAAGTGGAGAGGATATAGAATGTAGAATGGCATAGGCAAGGAAAGCGTTGCTGAAGAAGAGAGATTTGTTGACATCGAGTATAGATTTAAGTGTCAGGAAGTCGTTGTTGAATGTTTTTGTATGTAGGCTAGCCATGTATGGAAGTGAATCGTGGACGATACATAGTTTGGGCAAGAAGAGAATAGAAGCTTTCGAAATGTGGTGCTACAGAAGAATGCTGAAGATTAGATGGGTAGATCACATAACTAATGAGGAGGTATTGAAGAGAACTGGGGAGAAGAGAAATTTGTGGCACAACTTGACTAGGAGAAGGATTTGGTTGGTAGGGCATATTCTGAGGCATCAAGGGATCACCAATTTAGTGTTGGAGTGCAGCGTGGAGGGTAAAAATCGTAGAGAGAGTCCAAGAGATGAATACACTGAACGGATTCAGAAGGATGTAGGTTGCTGTAGGTACTGGGAGATGCAGAAGCTTGCACAGTATAGAGTAGCATGGAGAGCTGCATCAAACCAGTCTCTCGTGTGAAGACCTCAACAACAATACCTGTATTTGACTGTAAGTAAGTATCTCATACAATTTAGTGACAACCCTGTATGATATCTCCACATAGAAAATGTATACAGTGATGGTATAAGGTGAACAACATAATCGAAAAACAATAAGAATATAGCAACCGAATCTATTTGTGGAAGCTACGCACAGTTTACACTAGTCACACCACACAAACGAGCACACCTTTTTATGCTGAAATATCACGCGTGTATATACAGTGAGGAGCCAAAGTAACTATTACATGTGGCTAATATCGTGTAGGGCCCCCCGCGAGCACGCATAACCTCCGCAACACAGCTTGGCATGGACTTGACTAATGTCTGAAGGAGTGCTGGAAAGAATTGACATCATGTATCCTGCAGGGCTGTCCATGCATCCGTAAGAGTACGAGGTGTCGGAGATTTCTTCTGAACAACACGTTACAAGGCATCCCAGATATACTCAATAATGTTCATGTCTGGGCAGTTTGGTGGTCAGAGGAAGCGTTTAAACTCAGAAATATTTTCCTGCAGCCTCTCTGTAGTACTTCTGTCAGACTGAACGATTCTGTTCAGTCGTCGTTGGCCCCGTTCTTACAGGATTATTTTCCGGTCGCAGCGATGTCGGAGATTTGATGTTTTACCGCATTCCTGATATTCATGGCACACTCGTGAAATGGTTGTACGGGAAAACCCCCCTTCATCGCTACTTCGGAGATGCTGTGTCCCATCGCTCGTACGCCGAATATTCAGACTCACCTAAGTTTTGATAACCTGCTATTGTAGCAGCAGTAACCGATTTAATAACTGCACCAGACACTTGTTGTCGTATATGGGCGTTACCAATCGCAGCGCTGTGTCCTACCTGTTTGCACATCTCTGTATTTGAATATGCATGCAATACCAGTTTCTTTGACGCATCATTGCTATTCTGGAAAGACGTTATCACAGCAAAGTGGATAACTCTATCAGCCACTAGATTGATCTCTACTAGTTCATGATAAATATAATAAGTACGTGCGGTTGAGTGACTATGTACAATCTCTATATTGGACGTTACTTCGGCGATTAGCGTTTCCCATCTGGGGAAAGGGAACCTACAGCTTAACGTCGAATTCGAACCGCGTGTCGTTTCTGTCAAGTCCCCACATCCTTGAAAGGTAAAAGCTAGATTAAAGACATACTGAAAAATCCCGTAGTGCCGCCGATTTCCAAGGACGTGCTTCACCGATGGACCACTGGTCTCTACATCGGTCATCACTTAAGAAAAGGAGAGAAAATGAACCGTCAGTTCCAGATGATTAGTCGGAAAGCACAGGTAGTATTTAACAAGATTCTTCTACGCATCTTATTCCAAAGGCGGCACTGGTGCACTCATCTTCTAAATCAATCTCTACAACATCCCAACCACATGGGCAAATCCAAGAAAGATTACATTAAAGTCTACATTCATTACGCTTCATAACGCTCTGGAATATAGTTAACACCAAGAAAAGACAATGATTTGCGTAAAGAAATAATTCAGTGAAAATTTTCAGCAGCACAAGGGTAGTCATTGGTTATACAAAGACGGATAGCATCTAGAAAACTATGTCTTGCGAACATTCCTAATACCTCACATTTATCGGAAAAGGACAATTTTAAGAAGCTACCATTGAATACTGGAACGGGGTAATTGTTTGCGATCACCCACGTGCAAGCCAGACTATGAAACTCGAGTACCATAATTATACACAAAATCATCACTTATGAAATGCGGTAGGATGCTGGTGTTGAGTAGAAAGGTACTGATCCATAATGAATTTATCAACGCTTCTAAAAACACCGATGAATTTATTTTTAAAAGCAAACATCCAAGAATAACATTAACTTTTCAGTTAATTTCAATAACCAAGTGATGGCAAACACCTCAAAACGACAACAGTACTAAATCATTTCCTTTTAGTAAAGAATATTAAACTAAGTAAAGAAAACAGATTTACATTACAAACAGCAAAACATGATCTAATGATTATATCACAAATATCGACCATCGGCAATTGCCAGTAATTATCAAAACGTCATTGCCTTCGAGGTAGCCAAAATGACTGACAAATGTGAGTTAAATTTATGATGATTCAGGCGGTGGTAGAGGTAATCCCAGTAGCAATAATTCCTCCTTCTCTACTGACACAGGACGTCGGTTGCCGCTACCACAGTACTATAAATCTTCATTAAAAATTTTAGTCTTGGTACACAAACATTTTTAACCAGATCACAGTTAGCAAGAGATACAATCACTTGTCCTGTAACACAGACAATTCGTTAACTATACTAGCCAACAGGTAACTACAGACATGCCTCAGAAAGAAGGTAGTTAGTTTCAACAATTTTCACTGACTATAAAGTTCAATTCGTAAATCAGAAGAATTTCATCTACATTCTATACCCTTAGATTCTAAAATTAGTTTGGAATAGTAACAGCCACAAACCCACACACATTGACAAAACTCAGCTCAAATAGCACCAGGCAAAACCTTCATAAAAAACACATTTATACACATAACCTCGGGCAACCAGGATACGGGGTGAAATAAGCCGCCACACCACACTAAGTGACGTGCACACTAATCGGATGCTCACCGCGATTTCTCGTCAAATCCACCGACAAACGCTTGCTTAGAAAGCGCCGAGAGAAGTTCGTAACAAACATATCCGGGGGTGAAACTTCCTGGCAGATTAAAACTGTGTGCCCGACCGAGACTCGAACTCGGGACCTTTGCCTTTCGCGGGCAAGTGCTCTACCAACTGAGCTACCGAAGCACGACTCACGCCCGGTACTCACAGCTTTACTTCTGCCAGTACCTCGTCTCCTACCTTCCAAACTTTACAGAAGCTCTCCGAGTCTCGGTCGGACACACAGTTTTAATCTGCCATGAAGTTTCATATCAGCGCACTCTCCGCTGCAGAGTGAAAATCTCATTCTGGATATATCCGGGGGTATCATCCAGCAAACGCCACCGCCTCCAGTACTTGCAAAGGGCACACCGAACTCCAACCCGGCACCACAATGGATACAGACTGCTTACAACTTCAATAGCATAGGACACGCCGAATACAGTGCGTCCTGCCAAATTAGCTTTTAACGAGCAGTGTTCACGGCTGCGACCAACACTCGGCCCCGCCAAACCCGCAGTGAGCAAAAGGCACCACTCCTGCAAACGGACCCCGGCAGCCGCTTGGCCACAGCAAAACGCCGCCTCACTTGCACTCCTCGCCACCCACGCCACACTCTCCCCTCTTTTCTCCAGGTCGCCGCAGCCCGTAACCACGTTCTCCTCCGACCTGCCCTCTACCGGCGACAGTAACGCTCCATGCGCTCTTGTGGCCAGAGTGATTCCAAATCCAAGGGAATTACGCATAATTAAACACATGTACACGGTAGAACTTAATTCGAGACATAGATGAAAACAATTGTCCTCCTTTTTGCATGTGATCAAGTAGGAAACAGCATTATATTGCCATTCTGCACCCTAAGACATGAAGGAATCTCATCAAAATCTACTACAAGCTATTAACTGGTTCTCCAGAATCTTAATACACATACCCTTTTCTGATCATGCTATGCTGCATATTTGAGTGAATCCTATGACTTCAAAGACTGGTATGACATCAACGTACAGCAAGCCAAAATCGCTGCTCGCCTCTTCGGTGGATCAAAGATAACCATATCGTTTCCGGAGAGTCAGAGACTCACTATCGTCTAACTAATTCTGCATGTGAGAGTAACATCCCTCGACTTGTAAAATCAGACATTCTGAAAACTCACGTGTCAAACGACGTTCTCGTCATGACTAGGGGGACAGCTGTAAATATTCTACTTATCTCAGACAGAACACTTTGATGGGATGCTAATAGTTTATATCCTATTCGACGTGTGTCGGAGCCCTTAACGCAAACTGCTAGTCACTAGAATTAAGCAAAAAAAAATCAGATAAAGCTATCAGCATCGACCACTTGTCAGTGCTAAACTAAATGTGCTACAGCGCCGTTCCTGCTCTTGTGTTTGGTATGACATGGCGTACATTGCAGTTGAATATCAGTTCTAATGGTTCTTCTGTATAAAATCGTAGCGTAAGGCATTTCTGCTTCAGTACCAGAACATTGTATAGAATGTTCATGGAGTCTGGCCGAAGTCGACATTTTCAGTCAGGAGAAATGAGGTAACACGCGAAACAATGCTGATATTGTGATAGATGACAATGCCACACTTACAGTATCTACAACGAACGGAAATTCAGTAGTGGGGCTAACATACGCGAAAAGAAAACGTACTGGTCTATTACCCTTCTTATTTAGTCTGTACAAAGAGAAAGTAGTACATGAAACCAAGGAAAAAGTTCAAGCAGAAAAAATAAATACATTAAAATTTTGTGACGACACTGCGATTTTGCTAGAGGAGGTAAATAATACAGATGACAGTTTGAAGAGACGATATTTTGGAAAAGAGTTTATAGGGTGAACATCATTAAAAGCAAATCATATGTAATGTCTATGGAAGAACTTTATTAGGTAATATAAAGCTAACAGATAAAAAAATGAGACAAAAATACTAAAATGCTAACTGCCAATACTGTTCCTAAACGGCATAAACTACTTAACTTTGAATGTAAATTTGAGCCTTACAAAGTCTTCTGATGTTACTTAAAATCCGTCTTGATTGCAAGTTTTTTTTATTCATATGACCGGTTTCGGTTCATTCAGAACCATCTTCAGATGTGATATTTCAGTTACAGGAGTAACCCGTCCAAATCCAGCCACTTTCACATGCTACGTCACATGTAGCACGTGAAAGTTGCTGGATTAGGACGGGTTACTCCTGTAACTGAAATATCAGATCTGAAGATGGTTCTGAATGAACCGAAACCGGTCATATGAATAAAAAAATTTGCAATCAAGACGGATTTTAAGTAACATTATAAAATCACTGATTGCTGTTATCCTGTTGTGTCTAGACAAGACAGCCTAGACACAATGAGAGGAAGCCGAAAGGCACGCGCTTAAACTCACACAGGCTGGCGTGAGGTCTGAAACAGGATACATAATGAACGCTATAAAGAAAAGTACGTAGCTTCTGAAATGCTTAACTTTAATCTACATTTGTAGAACACGCTCTTGATGATACATTAATAGAATCTCAATATCAATTGAATACGGCGCCTTGCTAGGTCGTAGCAAATGTAACTGAAGGCTATGCTAACATCGTCTCGGCAAATGAGAGCGTAGTTGTCAGTGAACCATTGCTATGAACGTCTGCTGTACAACTGGGGCGAGTGCCAGGACGTCTCTCTAGACCTGACGTGTGGTGGCGCTCGGTCTGCAATTACTGACAGTGGCGACACGCGGGTCCGACGTACACTAACGGACCGCGGCCGATTTAAAGGCTACCACCTAGCAAGTGTGGTGTCTGGCGGTGACACCACATATCTCATAAGACATTATGTCTGTTTTTGCAAAGTCTTCTGAAACTATTGTTTGGGGTGTTACCCTATTTGGACTTGACAAAACCAATTGATAATAGAAGTAAGTGGTGATGCGGGTGGGGGGACGTGAAGTTGTAAAGAGAGACAATGGCTTCAACGCAGTACACAGGAAGTTATGTAAAGATAAGGATACTTGCACAGGGTCCGGCAGCGTCGAGGGCTACATAATCCAATCTTCTGATTGAAGACCACAACAACAGACTTTGCAAGAGACTCAGACACCCATCAGACCTCAGTATTATGGGACTGAGAAGCAGACGTTCGAGACATAAGACGTTTCCATGTGGTAAACAGATGTTACTGTTACAATAACACAGAAACGACCTCCCCGAGCGCTATTTGTGTGAGACCAAAACACTACAGGTTTCATAAGCAAAAGGCTTTTCTTTATTAGTTTGGTTTTCTCATTTTGAAGCCAAGAACCCTGTTCCGGGGTGCTCGCACAAAAAAGTGGGCGGAAGTTTGTGAGTTTTTTACTAAAAGTTCAGATGGTTCAAATGGCTCTGAGCACTATGCGACTTAACTTCTGAGGTCATCAGTCGCCTGGAACTTAGAACTAATAAACCTAACCAACCTAAGGACATCAGACACATCCATGCCCGAGGCAGGATTCGAACCTGCGACCGTAGCGGTCGCTCAGCTCCAGACTGCAGCGCCTAGAACCGCACGGCCTCTCCGGCCGGCTCTACTAATAGTCCTTCTTCTGTAATTCTAAGTGTTGTTTACTTTCTCTTTGGTAACTGGGTTTTTCTGTTTATTAATCTGGTTTGCCAAGATAAGCAACAGGCATGTACAAAATTTCTCAGTTACGTTTGACCTCTCACCGACGTTCTGTAAGGCCTGCTGGCAACTGCTGCTTTCCAGATGTTCGCAGACTGACAGAAAATTAAAGTTATGTGTTTCGCTGCTGGTATCCGATAACAGAAGCTACATTGACGCATAATCATGTTGGTAAGCGGATGGATCATAATTTTGCAGTCTGCTTCATTGCTGGGCAATACAACTAATATTTTTGCACGGGAGAAAGTGAATTATTGGGAGTGAACGTCTCGGTACATTGGTCACAGAGAAGCTGTTTCCGAGAATTTAATGGCGACCCCATATTAGACTGTGTACGCTACACACTGAGGGGACATAAGTCATGGTACCCTGATAATTACATTTACTGATGGCGGTTGTATCCCGTACACTAGGTATAAAAGGGCAGTACATTGGCGGAGTTGTCCACTGTACTCAGGTGATTCTTGAAAAGATTTCCGATGCACGACGGCAATCAACACACTCTGAATGCCGAATGATAGAGATACACGCATTGAACATTCCATGTCGTGAATGGTTAGGGAATTCAGTAGTCCGAGATGCATGACGTCTCACAACGGACAATACGGCGGCCGACGGTCTTCACTTAACGACCGAGGGCAGCGGCGTTTGCGTAGAGTTGTCAGTAATAACAGACCAGCAACACTGCTGGTCGTTGCAGAACTTTTTAACAAACATTTTGTAACTGTTACTGAAAAGATGGGGTTGTCAGGTTCGGTAGATGCTGCTATGGAATACCTCAGACCAGACATTTCAAGTAACTTCCATAATACGAATTTGACCCTCACTACCCCAACAGAAATAATGTCCATCATAAAATCTTTAAAATCAAAAACATCTAGTGGGTATGATGAAATATCAACAAAGTTAATTAAAGAATGTGATTCTGAGCTAAGTAACAAATGGTTCAAATGGCTCTGAGCACTATGGGACTTAACATCTTAGGTTATCAGTCCCCTAGAACTTAGAACTACTTAAACCTAACATACCTAAGGACATCACACACAACCATGCCCGAGGCACTATTCGAACCTGCGACCGTAGCAGTCCCACGGTTCCAGACTGCAGCGCCTAGAACCGCACGGCCACCGCGGGTGGCAGCTAAGTAACATATTAAGCTATCTGTGTAACCAGTCGTTTATCTGTGGAATATTTCCTGAATGGCTGAAATATGCTGAAGGTAAGTCACTGTTTAAGAAGGGAGATAAATAAATAGCATCAAATATCCGTCCAATTTCACTGTTGCCAGCATTCTCAAAAATTTTCGAAAAAGTAATGTACAGTCGGCTTTATAACCATCTTATCTCAAATAACTACTGTCAAAGTCATAGTTTGGACTTCTAAAAGGTTTTGATATTGAGAAGGCTATCTACACTTACAGTGAAAATGTGCTTAATTCATTAGACAAAAAATTGCAGGCAACTGGTATATTTTGTGATCTGTCAAAGGCATTTGACTGTGTAAATCACAATATCCTTTTAAGAAAATTAGAATATTATTGTGTAACAGGAAATGCTGCTAAATTGTTCATATCTTATATCTCTGGCAGGAAACAAAGGGTGTTATCAGGAAAAAGACATGTGTCAAGCTATCAGGCATCATCCAACTGGGAACTAATTACATGTGGGGTCCCACAAGGTTCCATTTTAGGGCCCTTACTTTTTCTTGTGTATATCAATGACCTTTCATCAGTAACATTACCAGATGCCAAGTTCGTATTGTTTGCCGATGATACAAACATTACAATAAATAGCAAATCAAGTGTAGGCTTAGAAAGATCAGCCAATAAAATATTTGTGGACATTAATCACTGGTTCCTAGCCAATTCTTTGTCACTAAACTTTGAAAAAACACACTACATGCAGTTCAGAACTTGTAAGGGGTGTCCCACGAGTATATGTCTAACATACGATGACAAGAAGCTAGAAGAAGTGGACAGTGTTAAATTCTTGGGATTACAGCTTGATAATAAATTCAACTGGGAGGAGCGCACCATAGAATTACTGAAGCGTCTTAACAAATCTCTGTTTGCAATGCGAATTTTGTCAGACATAGGGGATATAAAAATGAAAAAGCTGGCGTACTATGCTTACTTTCATTCCATAATGTCATATGGGATTATTTTTTGGGGTAATTCATCAAGCCAAGCTAAAGTTTTCCGGGCACAAAAACGTGCAGTAAGAGTAATATGTGGTGTGAACTCAAGAACATCCTGCAGAAGCCTGTTTAGGGAACTAGGGATACTAAGTATTGCTTCCCAATATATTTATTCCTTAATGAAATTTGTCATTAAAAATATATCACTTTTTCAAACCAGCAGCTCAGTTCATGGAATCAATACCGGAAATTATGATAATCTTCACAAGGATTTAAAGTCACTTAGTCTTGTGCAAAAAGGAGTGCATTATTCAGGAACACACATTTTCAATAACTTGCCAGCAGCCATAAAAAGCTTAACAACCAATGACATTCAGTTTAAGAGAAGCCTAAAGGATTTATTGGTGGCCAACTCCTTCTACTCCATTGATGAATTTCTCAGTAAAACCAACTGATTTGTAGATAAGTACAATATAACTTCTGCACAATTTCAGTGCAGTAATGTGTTCATTGAAAATTTGTGTGTGTGTGTGTGTGTGTGTAAATACAATCTAACTTCGGCACCATTTCAGTGCAGTAACGTGTTCATTGTAAATAAGTATTATAGTAGTTGTATTACGTGTTTATTACCTTATAAATAAATAAAAAACTTTTTTATTTTAAATTCACTGCATTAGTATTTGTAAAATGACTCTTTCATATAGTGTTCATTAAAAAATGACGATCATTCCACTTGGGACCTGTGGAATGGCACATTAACTTATATGTTTTAGTTGTAAATATTTGTCATGTATTGTTGTTTTTCTGACATGTTCCACATCCAGGAGGACCTCCTCACTACGGATCAATAGGAATGAAAGTAAATCTAATCTAATCTAAAACTGTGTGAAATAACCGCAGAATTCAAAGAGGGACGTACGACGAACGTACCTGTTCGGACAGTGCTGAGAAATTTTGCGTTAATGAACTATGGCACCAGATGACAGACACAAGTGCCTTTGAAAACAGTACAACATCGCATGCAGCGCCTTGAGTTCATTCTCAGTCTGTTGGACTCTGTACGACTGTAAAATCGTTACCAGGCCAGATCAGTCCCGATTTCAGTTGCTAAGAGCTGATGGTAGCTTTCGCAGACCCCACGAGGCCATGACACAAATAGTCAACAAGGCACTCTACAAGATGATGGTTACTCCATTATTGTGTTGGCTGTATTTACATGGAACCGACTAAGTCCTTATGTCCAACTGAACCTATTACTGAATGGAAGTGTTCATGTTCGGTTACTTCGAGACCATTTGTTGCCATTCACTGACTCCATCTGAACGATAAACGACAATGCGCCGTGTCACTGGGTCACAATTGTTCGTGCCTAGTTTTAAGGACATTCTAGACAATTCGAATGAATGATTTGGCCATACAGATCATCCGACAGGAGTCCCATCGAACGTTTATGAGACCTAATCAAGAAGTCAGTTCGTGCACAAAATCCTGCACCGGCAGTATTTACACAACTATGGACGTATATTGAGGTCACTGTGGTTCAATATTTCTGCAGGAGAATTCCAACGATTTGTTGAGTGCATGTTACGTCGAGTTGCGGCACTTCGCCGGAGCACAGGTGGTTCGACACGATATTACGAGGTGACTTTTTCACCTCAGCGTAGTGTGTGCAGAATGCAGCCGTTCTTGTTATTCCGTCGTTCAATACACGAATCTTGTTATCTGTCGAATGCCGGGTGACATTTAACGTTGACTCGGCCAGTCTACCTCACTCGATGATTTGGAGTAAATGGGACACTGACTTGTGGAGCAAAGGAAATTGCTACTTCTTTTTCTCTTAATATAAGCGTCTGAGACGTCACTTCACCACTGCAAAATCTAATACCAAATAAGAAATGATTTCTCAAGCACAATCAGCTATATTTCCAATACCATTTCAAACAATTGCCTTATTAGTCTTGCCCAGAAAATACCTCAACGTACTTAGACGTGCCAATGAAATATGAAAACTAAGGAATGCAAAATTAGACAGTTAATATTGACTTAGTGACAGGGCCTCAATCTTTATACCTTGTTTTCCGCAGGAACCGCTCCTCTATCAAGCACACCTCAGAACCCATACGTCCTCAGATTTTTCGTCAACTCTCGTCTCCTATGCACAGTTAAGTGTCTGCGTTAAAATTCAACTCAGAGTACAGTTTTAATCGACCAGGAATGTTCAAAACTAAGTAAAGTTTATCGAATGCGTGCGTTGAAACCACTTTGTGCCCTTAAAAGTGCTACCTGCTAAAAAGCATTGTAAAAGCAAGATTTGTAAGAGATCAAATGCTGTAATTTGAAAGAAAAAATTTAAAGAATTATAATTCAGGACATGAGTCAGCTCTGCTATATATGATTCTATGATCCTTCTGCGCAGTGTCCTTTCTTCAGGAAGCGCCAGTTCCATAAGTTACGTTAATCTACTGTGAAACTGGAAGGTTGGAGAAGATGTCCTGATGCAAGTAAAGCTCTGAGGCCGGGGCGTGGGTCGTGGGTCGTGCTTGCAAAGGTAAATCGGTAGAGCAGCTGGCCGCGAATGGACAAGGTTCAAGGTTCGAACACTGGTCCAGATCAAATTCTTAACCCACCTGAAAGTTTCAACGTGGCAGTTGTTTAATTTTCAGAATATTTTAGAAATTGATATAAAGGGGTGCGCAATTTACTTCGATACATTTGTTTGTCGGTGTTTATTTCGGTATGAAGGTATTTTAAAGTATTTAAAAAATCTAAATACTAGTCGAGATTGTAAGCACGCAGTGTTTCATGGCACATAATCCACCTGTCAAACTGTTCACAACTCGTTGAGACTGCAAGTTAATTAGCTGGTGTTACTCATATGAACGATGCTGGCGCATTTCACTGACATATAGGATGCATGGTAATGAAGTCATCGGATATTAATTTCACTCATCATTATTTGTGTTCATAATATCTGTCAAAAAATGAAACACGGTTGCTATCATGTCTAAAACAGGTATTATGGTCAGCGTATGAAGAAAAGTGCACTCTGAAATTGGACCGCCACTACATAAAGAAGGAAATAACATCATTGTACTTCATCGGCGACGAGCACACAGATTTGTCGTGAATGGTTATAAAAAAATATTCTTGGCGTAAATATTGATTTAAGTTCCAATCACGACCAGAAAAATAAAAGAAAGTTTTAGCGTCTGTAGTAAGTGAAGTGTTTATAGGTGGACCACCAGCTGATATTGCTCAAGAAAGGAAATGGGTCGTGTACTTTAAGGAAACAGTGTAGGTATTTCACTTAAGAGATTTACAGATATACAAATCATAAGACCAGACTCGAACCCCAGACCTCTGGAATATGAGTTCATTACTTCACTCACTGCGCCATGTTACAAGACGGAGATCAGCAGAGAACAACTCTTCAGATATTTATAGACCTTGTTTTGTCTCTTCTAACTGACACATTACTACCTGCTAATGGGAGATTCAGAGTTTCCCCACTATACTAACGGCATCTGGAAGACACTATTACTTCCATATTTCTACAATTCTTTGAACGGAATCTAATCCTTGTCCATGGTGTCTGATGGTTTCCTGTGGTAGTGAAGAGTGTATTCGATACGCGCGGTCCGATGTAGGAATATTTAATATAACTTTTCTTAATTTGTGTGGTATCCTGTGTAATATTCAAGTGTCAGCAACAAGTGATGCTGACTCCGCTTACATATGAAAGCGTGTTTACGTAGGACTGACGTTTTAATATGTGTAGCAGTGGTTTCCCAACGTTTTGGGTCCACAGCTCCCTCGACGTTGAACTAGATACCGCGAGGCTCCTTTCGTACATGATACCCTACTCGAAATGTGAGGCACAGAACCTTTATTTTTCCAGGAAAGAATAAGCGTAGTTATTTCTTCATTAACTCTTGTCATGACACAATTTAGTAGACTTTTAATGTTACTAAATTCTATTGTCACAACGAAACCAGTGGGAAGGGTGAGCTCGATTCTTCATTATCAGTTCTTAAAATCTCGGCACAAGATTGGAAACTGTGACTAGCATCTCTTTCTCCACATTCATTCCCGACCGTACTACGTGTTAATAACCGCAAATTCTGAAAAAGAGGCCTCATGTAAGGACGTTGCGAAAGGTATCAGAATTCGTAAGAGCTTATTGCCTAACTGCGGATATTACTGTTTCACCAAGCTCCAAAATTCAAGCAGTGATAAGGAAACGGTCGATTTCAGTGCGCAGTTCTGAAGAAATACCAATAAACTGCTCTTGGTCTTCAGTGGTAAGTGTTGACGGAAAGCCTGTACCGAAAGGATCTCTGATTTAGGACGTAACCATTGAGCTCGGTTAAGTGAGCCACAGATATAGACTTCAATTTTTCAAACTGTGTGTCATAGTTTTCTGAAACCGTGTGAAGAGCAGAGAGAACTTAATGAATAACTTCATCATCCAACTTTATCTGCCGGCCGGAGTCGCCGAGCCGTTCTAGGCGCTACAGTCTGGAAGCGATCGACCGCTACCGTCGCAGGTTCGAATCCTGCCTCGGGCATGGATGTGTGTGATGTCCTTAGGTTCGTTAGGTTTAAGTAGTTCTAAGTTCTAAAGGACTGATGACCTCGGAAGTTAAGTCCCATAGTGCTCAGAGCCGTTTGAACCAACTTTATATCCCACATTACTGCACTGTTTCCTACCACGCTACCATAGTAACAACACTAACCTGCCGGCTCACTAGGTGTCACTACTAGAATACGTGTTGTTCCTTTAGTCTGAAAGAAAATAAACCTAATTAAACCAACGCGACGCCCATAATTTAAGGCTGCGGTGCCTCTGGGAGCCGCACGCACGACTGAAAACCTCTGGTCAACAGAAAATCCAGTGATGTGCAAATAAGGCTGAAACAAATCCAGAAATATTTGCCATTAGTGGCACAAACCATAGACACCAAGATATTGCCGTTTTTCAATAGCTCACAAACAGCAGCTCAGGAGAACACTAAATTAACTAAACCGTAAATAAAAAATCACATTTCAAATTTAGTAAGAACCTGCATCGTCTTAGCGAGATTCATTGGTCGCAAAATGCCCAAAATATTTCGATGGTCAACCGAAAAAATGATCATTAATTTTGGAAATGATGTGTCGGCAGCTGCGCCAACACCTTGTAGATCGAGATGGCTGAAAATGCACGCTAGACTAACGCAGACGGGCGTGAAGTACTGGAGCAGGCTACGTAATTAATGCTATGAAGAAAAGTACGTAGCTGGATTAATACTTATCTTTAATCAATCATTGTGGTACATCGCTCTTGACGATACACAGGAGACTTTAATTACAATCACTGTAAGGCTAATGGCGCCTTGCTAGTTCGTAGCCATTAACTTAGCTGAAGGCTATTCTGTCTCTCGGCTAATGAGAGAGAAAGGCTTCGTACATCTAGTCGCTAGCTAGGTCGTCCGTACAACTGGGGCGAGTGCTTGATCGTATCACGAGACCTGCCTTGTGGTGGCGCTAGGTCTGCGATCACACAGTGGCGACACGCGGGACCGACATGTACTAAATGGACCGCGGCCGATTTAATCTACCACCTAGCAAGTGTGGTGTCTGGCGGTGACACCACATTCCTCCCCCGCAAATCGGCGAACGGTCGTGAGATAAGGCTTCCGCCCGCCGTGGGGAGGACCCCATGTTGACGTATGCGATGAGGTGGGGAGCCTAACAACAGGCGAGGCTGTGCCATCCGCACCCGGCCATTCGGTCCGAGGGGAGCTAGGAAACGCCTGAAAACCTAGTCCAGGGTGCACGTCAACATGCAGTGTATGCGCCCGTAAAGAAACAGGAGGGGCCGAAGGGTCGACCTCCATTGCGTCGGGGTAGCCGACGCGCGATGACGTCATGTGGTCCGGAGCGGGCGGGAGTTCCATGACGGAGGACAGCTGGTCACGGGAAGCGATCGGCGGCGCGTGACCCTGGGAGGCGCTTGGCGGCTGCAGCGAAGCGTCGAATGCGGGCGGCGCCGGCCGGAGTACCGGCGGCTGCGGCGGCGGCGGCGGCGGCGGATGCTGCGGCGGCGCGTCGCCATGGGGCAAAATGGAAGGCATCGTCGGTAACACCTGGGGATGAGGCGAGCCAGTAGATGGGTCCCCAGGGCGCTGACCGGACGGCACCGTCGCTGAAAGCAGACGGGGAGCGGCAGAACCCGTGCGACGACAGAGGCGCAGCTGATTGAGATGCCGACGCACCTCACCAGAGGCCCCCAAAACCAAATACATCGCGCGGCCGAGGCAGCGAAGAATGCGCCCTGCGAGCCAACGCCGTGAACCTCGATAGTTGCGATAAAATACAACGTCGGCTGGAGCAAAAGCAGGAGTCTGCCGCTGCAAAGGAACCTGATGCGGCGGATGCAGCAAAGACATCAAGGTGCGATGAGGACGACCATGGAGCAACTCAGCCGGCGAGCGACCATCTCGGGGCTGAGAGCGATACGAAGACAAAAAGAGCAACAACGCGTCCTCCCGAGAATGCGACTCTTTCAATTTCAACATCTGTGACTTGAAAGTCCGGACCAATCGTTCAGCGGCACCGTTTGACTGAGGCGAAAACGGCGCGGATGTCAGATGTTGAATACCATTGGCCTGGCAGAATGACTGAAATTCTGCGGACATGAATTGTGGGCCATTGTTGGAAACAATAGTCTGCGGAAGACCTTCAATGCAAAAGATAGCAGACAACGCTTGGATGGTGGCGGAGGACGTCGTGGAAGACATCCGGACAACAAAAGGAAAATTACTGAAGGCGTCGACCAGAACCAACCATCGAGCATTCCAGAATGGACCAGCAAAATCAATGTGCAAGCGTTGCCAAGGGGAAGTGGCTTTTGGCCATGCAAAGACTTTCCGCGGCGGTGCGGATTGTTGTTCGGCACACGCCATGCAAGAAGAACACATATTCGTAATCGCAGCATCGATTCCGAACCAAGTACAGTGCTGACGAGCAAGTTGTTTCGTTCGCACTATACCCCAATGTCCTTGGTGAAGAAGCCGTAAAACAGAGGACTGCAACGAACGTGGGACCACGACTCTGGACTGATCATTATCAGAACGCAACAACAAAACACCACGTCGAACAAAAAGTCTCTCCTTGTGAGCAAAAAATCGGCGAACCAACGGATCCTCGATCCGAGACTTTCACAAAGGCCATTGCGTAGCAACAAAACGCAAAACAGTAGCAAGGACAGGGTCAGCAGCTGTGGCTGTAGCTACAGGACGAAAATCAATCGGAAACGATTCGACCACTTCATCGGTTTCCGAATCAATGAACATGCAAGCAAGTTCGGAAGAATCGAATGCCTTATCCTCAGCAACAGGTAAACGGGACAACGCATCGGCGTTTCCGTGCTTAGCAGTGGACCGATACACGATATCGTAGCGGTACTGCGAGAGGAAAATAGACCAGCGAATGAATTTCTGCGCTGTACGCGGAGGTACAGGCTTGTTCGGATGAAAAAGCGATGTCAAAGGTTTGTGGTCTGTGATGATGGTAAAATGACGACCATACAAGGAATCATGGAACTT
This sequence comes from Schistocerca piceifrons, assembly GCF_021461385.2. NCBI lineage: Eukaryota > Metazoa > Arthropoda > Insecta > Orthoptera > Acrididae > Schistocerca > Schistocerca piceifrons. Next base: position 409,423,654 of record NC_060139.1, read on the forward strand.
AGTAACACCAAACACGAGAGCCAAAGCTTCTTTCTCTATCTGCGAGTAATTTCTTTGCGCAGACGAGAGCAATTTGGACGCAAAGGCAATAGGGCGATCATGGGAGCCAACTTTGTGCGCAAGCACAGCACCCATCCCGAAATCCGATGCATCTACCATCAACAAAAGGGGTTTCTGGGGATCGAAAGGCGTGAGGCAAGTATTAGAAAGCAACGCCGATTTCAACTGGCGAAAGGCGCGTTCGCATTCCGTCGTCCAGACGAACGGAACACCTTTACGGCGTAAGCGATGAAGCGGAGCTGAAATGGAAGAGGCATTGCGCATATAGTTGTGAAAATAGTTAATTTTACCCAACACACTCTGCAGATGTTTCACATTGCGAGGGGAAGGTAAATCTTGTATGGCACGTAGGTGCTCTGGACTCGGATGTATGCCTTGGGCATTGATGACATGGCCCATGTATGGTAAGTCACGAGCAAAAAACACACATTTGTCCTTCCTCAAGCGAAGACCATTTTGTCGCAAGACCTGAAATAACGTTCGGAGGTTCGCAAGATGATCTTCTTCTGTCTGTCCGGAGATCACTATATCGTCCAGATAGTTTGCTGCAGTAGGGACCGATGCACAAATAGTTTGTAAATATTGCTGAAACAAGGCAGGGGCGGATGCACACCCGAACGGCAGTCTTTTGAACCTGTACAATCCAAGATGCGTGTTAACCACCAATACGCGCTGGGATTCGTCGTCCACAGGTATTTGCAAGTACGCATCAGCTAGATCCAACTTCGAAAAATATTGTCCCGGGCACAGTTTAGCAAAAAGATCTTCCGGGCGGGGCAAAGGAAAAGTAGCAGTCACTAGTTGTGGATTCACTGTGGCCTTGAAGTCCACGCAAAGTCTCAATTTTCCGGAAGGTTTTGGCAAAATTACTAAGGGTGAGGCCCAGAGAGAAGCTTGCACACGTTCAATTACACCCTGTGATTCTAGATCGTTTAATGTTCTTGCGACCTCATCACGCAATGCGTGGGGAGCATTGCGCGCTCTGAAAAATTTCGGTTGCGCGTTGACCTTCAGTTCCAAATGTGCTTCATAGTTTTTAGCGCAACCTAAGCCCGGTGCAAAAATGTCTGCAAATTCGTCACATAAGCGAGAAACACTGTCTGAAGGCACAGTCTGAGTCACTGATAGGACCTGATTTACAATAGACATGTTAAACAACTGAAATAAATCTAAGCCAAACAAGTTCACTGCAGTAGAAGAACGAAGAACGTAAAACGACACAAGTTTTGTTTGTCCTTTAAATGTTGCAAGAAGGCTGCACTGTCCTAACACAGGTAAAGTCTGTCCTGAATAACTATGTAACTGAAGATTTGCGGCACGCAACGGAGGTGCGCCCAGTTGTTTGTACGTGTCGTGATTGAGCAATGAAACTGCAGCTCCGGTATCGAGCTGGAATGGTATCACTTTGCCTGCAAAGTCTAAGTCCACAAAAAGTTTATTGTTCTGCTGACGACAAGAGCGACTGTTGTGTGCAATTTGAACAGACACCGGTACAGAATCACTTGCTAATAGACGTGATTTCCGGCGACGTCGACGCACAGTTTTTGTGGGACGAACACAGTCACTGTTAGAGAAAGTAGCACTGGACGAAGTGGAATTAACGACATGAATGTCCATGGGCGAAAGTGCACGATCCTGAGTGTCCTTGGTTCTATTCCGGCGCGAAGCAAAGGGCCTGGAATTATTGTGATTGTCTGATCGGAGCTTTTTCTGGCAAACACTTTGAACACGTCCTTTCCTAGTACAGAAAAAGCAAATAGCTTGGCGTGACGGGCAATGTTCACGCGAATGTCTAGTAGCACACCGCGAGCATGATTTCACTGCAGTTGTGGGCTGGCGCGCCACACGTGGCTTAGAGCGCGGCGGCAGCTGCGTTTGTTTGTGCGATGGCAGTTGACCGGGCCGCGCAGCTCGCCCGGCGGGCCGGTTAATGTTACACACTGCTGGCGAAGTTTCAAAAGATTCCTGAGCACAGTCAAGTGTGTCTTGTCTATCCAATATGTCTATCACTTGTTGATGGGAGGGATTAACTAGTTTCAAAATGTGCTCCCGTATGCGAACATCAGAAACGTTCTGTGCAATAGCATCACGTACCATTGTATCTGAATAAGAAAGGCCACAGTCACAGTCAAAGGCACAGTCCCTAGTAAGTCCTTGCAATGTTGCTACCCACTCCCTATTAGTTTGACTGGCCGTACGTTTTGTACGAAAAAACGTATACCATTTTGCAACCACATTAACTGTTTCTTTGAAACAGGCATCTAAAGCAGACAAAATTTCCTCGTAGGACAGAGTTGCGACGTTGCGTCGGGGAAACAATTTCACTATCACACGGTAGGTGGACACACCGACACAAGAAAGCAAAAACGGCTGCCGCTCATTACCTTGAATTCTGTAGGCGGCGAGGTGGAAGGCAAACTGGCGGCACCATTCCCGCCAAGTCTCGTGGGTTTCATCAAAACTTCGAAATGGTGGTGCAACGGCAGGTTGTGGCTGCGGTACCGGTGAAGCGGCGGCGGCCGCATCGGTTTGAATGGGACGTTGACCCTGGACGAGCTGTCCAAGGGCATCCAATAACGCCTGCGTCTGCTGATTCTGCAAGCGATAAAATTCGGACAGTACATCTGGAGAATGTGGCGAAGCCATGACACAAATAAATTAGGGCAAAGTAAAACACAAGATCCTTTGTAGACTCGTCGCCATGTGATGTGTCGGCAGCTGGGCCAACACCTTGTAGATCGAGATGGCTGAAAATGCACGCTAGACTAACGCAGACGGGTGTGAAGTACTGGAACAGGCTACATAATTAATGCTATGAAGAAAAGTACGTAGCTGGATTAATACTTATCTTTAATCAATCATTGTGGTACATCGCTCTTGACGATACACAGGAGACTTTAATTACAATCACTGTAAGGCTAATGGCGCCTTGCTAGTTCATAGCCATTAACTTAGCTGAAGGCTATTCTGTCTCTCGGCTAATGAGAGAGAAAGGCTTCGTACATCTAGTCGCTAGCTAGGTCGTCCGTACAGCTGGGGCGAGTGCTTGATCGTATCACGAGACCTGCCTTGTGGTGGCGCTAGGTCTGCGATCACACAGTGGCGACACGCGGGTCTGACATGTACTAAATGGACCGCGGCCGATTTAATCTACCACCTAGCAAGTGTGGTGTCTGGCAGTGACACCACAGGAAACACAGTGGTAGCTCCGGTCTTACTCAACAGGGCTGCTTGCCGAGGCCGTGGCGCCTACGTCAAAGCATGTGACACTGCAGGTCCTACGATGCCAGCGGCCGCCTCTGGCGGGAGCTCGTAAGTATTTCAGATGAGTTTAATAATTTTTGACTGTACGTTCAAATACATGCAACCTCTCTATAGCACACCAGAAAGTTAAGATCTTTAGCGGATAGCTTTTCAATTTCATACAGATTTCCGTGGGCCCTACAAGGTGCCGAAAGTATAGCAGACAAACTTGATACTCTGACCTTTCATGATCGCCGCTACTTGCTAAACAGCCTCAATCCAGTCTGCCTGTGTATTTCCTTGTAATCGAGCTTTACTCTTGCCTCTACCGACATCCAGGCGCAACAGAAGTAGTTTCTCGTAGTCAGAATGGTTCAAATGGCTCTGAGCACTATGGGACTTAACATCTGAGGTCATCAGTCCCCAAGAACATAGATCTACTGAAACCTAACCAACCTAAGGACATCACACACATCCATACCCGAGGGAGGATTCGTACCTGTGACCGTAGCGGTCGCGTGGTTCCAGACTGAAGCGCCTAGAACCGGTCGGCCACAACGGTCGGCTTCTGGTGGTCGTTCGTATAAATAAAGGAGCATAGACCAAGTAAAGGAATATGAGAAGAATACTCGTCTGCTGTACCACGTGAAGGCCATATTCCTGCACACACAGAAATTTTACCTTTTATATTTTACATCCCATATTCGACGGTCCTTTTTTTTTCTCTGTCTGTCTGTTTGTCTCAGTCTCTCTCTCTCTCTTTCACTCACACACACACACACACACACACGCACGCACACACACACACACACACACACACACACACACACACACACATTCACCATGTTACAACATAATTAATGTACCCAGTTTCAATGTTTCCATGAGTTCGTATTACGTTATGGACAGCACTGCAGTGCTCGACCTCGAACGAAGTACTAGTAATACTAAATAACAAATTGCAACATTCACAATTCTGCTCACGATATGTTCAGAGACGTGACGTTACACGGCACCAACGGCGGCTGCCCGAGATTCTGAACATTTGGAGCTGTCATGTAATGTGTAGCGACAACGACTTGCTCATTGGGAGGTTTCTGCCGGAGCACGGACACTTGCGCTAGGGTCTAGAATTTCTCCGCCGTGTGCGTACCGAGAATCGCAATAGCAGAGCAGTTCCTGTCAGTGCGGAGTGGTGCCACTACGCAGCGCCAGACGTGTAGTGAGACCAGCGAATACGGAAGCGGCGGCCGGTGTTGGCCGCTGCGGCCAGACTTCTGCCGGCCGCGTAGCTCCGTTCCCTCCCGAGCCGCGGCTTTAATTAGCTGCCAAATCCAGGCGCGCTCGCACCACGCTGCACCACACCACACCACACCACGGCGCTGCTCGCTTTGCCTGCCACTTGCTGCCGGCCGGCAAACACTGCTCTCGCCGACGCTCGTCAGCGAGGGGAAATGCAATATCTCCAGACACTGTGTGTGTTCAGACGTGGCCACCCGGTGTATGCAGACAACGCCCTCCCATCCGTTTCATAGCCTGCTCTCTGTGTATCGTATCATTGCGAGCCGTTGTTGAAGGCCACCTGCTCCTGAACGGTGTGCTCCTGAAAGGGTGATTCCAAACCTGACAGTACAATTGTTTGAGGAGGAAACGTACGTAGCTAAGTAAGTAATAGGATTGCTGTTTGAGAAGGAAGGAAGGAGGATGGAAAATTATTGTGTAATGTCTTGTGGATGAGACGATTAGTATAGACGAAGCAGTATCTCGGTTGGAAAACAATAATTGATGGAATCTGTCTTAAGCGCCGGGCGGTGTGGCCGAGTGGTTCTAGACGCTTCAGCCTGGAACGGCGTGACCGCTAAGGTTGAAGATTCGAATCCTGTTTCGGGCATAGATGTGTGTGATGTCCTTAAGTTAGTTAGTTTTAAGTAGTTCTAAGTTCTATAGGACTTACGACTTCAGATGTTGAGTCCCACAGTGCTCTGAGTCATTTGAACCAATGTGTCTTAAGCGATATTAGGATGTATATTTTCATTGATTTATTGCCACTGATTTTTGCCTTGCCACTTACGTGCCATAATCGAGGGGTGTTCCATAAGTAATGCAACACGTTTCTTGTTATGAAAGCATGTTGGTATTATTAAGTCTTCCAACACACCAAATTATTCCTCATTCTTTTGGTTACGAAATACTATTTTTCAACATATTAACAGGACGATGTTACCTTACAATTTTTATTTTAATGCCATTTTCTGGCATTAAAGAATGAATGTCTGCTCACGACATTACTTTATACGCTAATCTGTAGATGCGTCACATGGACGTAACACATCATTTCCAATAAACTAATAAAACAATTTGCAACCAAGACTGCCTCGTTTCAGGTAAACTCCGTTCAGTACGACAGCCTTACGCCACCTTACTGGGAGGCCTGTATGCCCGCATGGTACTCCTCTACAGGTCGGGGTCGCAGCCAATGTCTTGCAGCTTCAACAACCTCCCCATCATCCACGTACTGCTTCCCGTGGAGTGCACCCTTCATTGCGACAGACAGATTGAAGGTGCGAGATCCGGCTTGGAGTGTGCATGAGGGAACACAGTCCAATGAAGTTTTGCCATCTCCTGTCATGTGCGTAGACTTATGTGCGACCTTGTGTTGTCATGATGATGGAGAAGTTCGTTTGCATTTCTTTTTCCAATTTTTGCAACACTGCAGGACCCGCAGTAGCGTGAGGCCGGCAGGCACGCTGAGACCATACAGACCTGTGCGACGTTGATGCAATGATGACAGAAGCTTCACCCAACGTCTAACCGATTTTCTTCACTTAAAGTTCTGCGTGGACATTCTGGAAGCGCCTACGAATATCTACAATTCTCTCGTTTTCCGCCAGAAGAAACTCAACGACAGCTCTTTGCTTGAAATGCTCCTACGTTACGGATGCCATTTTGAAGACTATATATAGCGCAGCCATCTATCGACATTTCATTTAGCTACAGTGGCTGAAACGGGAAATTCCGCGATGTCAAAAAAAAAAAAAAAAAAAAAGTTCAAATGTGTGAGAAATCTTATGGCACTTAAATGCTGAGGTCATCAGTTCCTAAGCTTACACACTACTTAACCTAAATTACCCTAAGGACAAACACACACACCCATGCCCGAGGGAGGACTCGAACCTCCGCCGGGATCAGCCGCTGTCCCACAACAAGTGCCTCATTCATTCAACCGAGACTTGCCGAAATAACAGTGGCTCATTACTTATTGAACGACTCTCGTAATTTTATTAGCTTAACCTTTACCGCACAGCCCGTGACGAAGCTACGAACGTGACTGCCGAAAATGAACCTGGGATCCCCAGGGCCAGGATCTGGTGCTCCACTCGTTGGAACACCGCGGCCACACGTGTGTTATTACATTTTTTAATTTATGGCACATGTTTCCTGCTCAACAAGATAAGGGTACTATACACCTATGTTATGGTTATGTGTTAGTAAATTACGAGTAAATCAGAATTACGGTGTAATCTAAACTTACGTTAAAATTTTAAATTGACTGTTCTCTGTTAAAGTTAGTGTTTATAACGCTGACATAAGTGTGTATCACTTACCGTATACTATTATTACACTAAATTAAGTGTTCTTCATTATTTGAAATTGTCAACTAGGGAGACAAGCGATCTGTAACGTTAGAGTTTATGGAACAGAAATCCTGAGTCCAGAGAACAAAATACTTCATCGATAACAAGTTTCAGTTCATTGACGAGCAATCTTGAGATCAATATAAATTTATTATTTTGTTCAGTGTATAGCTTCCCCCAAGCATCACCCATCGTTATAATTTGTTGAGTAGATGAGAGGCAGCTATCTTCAAAAGTCTACCAATTAAGGTTTTCTATCATTTCCGTGATGCTCTCCCTCGAGTCAAACAAACCCCTCACATTTTGCACCGATTTTCTTTGTATGCGTTCAGTATTAGCAACTACTTCTATTTGGGGTGGGTCTCAAACACTAGAACAATATTCTGCGAGGGGACACACAAGTGATTTGTAAGCAGTCTTCTCTGTAACCTGACTACTTTTCTTAGTAATCTGCCAATGGACAGAAGTCTGTCACCTGCCTATGTGATGAATTCAGTTGAAATCCACAAAAATTATGGCAACCTCGTATTTGTGTCCGTTGACCGATTCTAATTGTGCATCATTGATGCAATTATTCATAGGATACGATTCTTATTTTGTGAAGTGCAGTCCGTTATACGCTAGTTAACCTCACCTATCCCCCCTATTCCCATACAGTCACGCTCTCCTTACACTTGAGACCACAGATGCCGGATGATCGAACGGGCCACTGATACTTACATCAAACTCCACCCCCTTTCCTACCTCCTACTCCACATCCAATGCGAAGAAATGTGCTAGCAGCTGCGAAACCTATCTAGGATACTTATAAAGGAAAACATAAGCATATATCAATTGTCAATATACTAGAGAATCTGTAATCAGAGTTATCTCAATCCCAGAACTGACTGCTGTAGATATTATTCAGAAACTCAATTACCCATACATTTTTCTTTTCCGTTAAACGTTGCATGTGAGGGTATTGTTTGAATTTAAGTCCGTCCATCGCCGAATCCTTTCTTTCTTAAGACTCTTCTTTCAATATGGTGGTCAAGAATTCGTTGTGAAGTATTGTCTGAGCAATTACAATCTTTTTCTCTGTCCTTTTGTACTGATCATTCCCTTGTTTCATCCAATTCCTTGAGACCCCATTCATTCGACTTGTTGTCTCCCCAGATCACTTTCAGCACCCTGCTCCACATCAACACTTACATTGCTTCCAGACACTGTTTAATGTCTTTAATTAGGACCCAAGGTCAACAGCCGTATAACACTCCAGGCAAATGTTTTGATGAATTCTTTACCAGATTTAGAAATTATGAGCCTACTTCTAAGAGGCTGTTTCTTGTTACTGAAGGTCTGTTCAGCGAGGGCAATTCTCCTGATTCGTGTGGTGCACTTATTGTCTTGTCTGAGAATGCTTCCTAAACAGCCGAACTGATAGCGTTACAGTATGGCTTCATCTTCTACAATGTTTTTGTTTTGTGTCCCTTCGTTGGACTTTTTACTTCGCTTTTTGAAGTGGCCGGTTTCCGTTTTGCTTCTTTAGAGCTGATGATAAAACTTGGAACAATTTACTTAGTTCCTTCACATCCAGAGTAGCCTTCATCTGATAACAATGTCGCAGTAGATGACCTAAGTTTTAAGCCTTGAGAAGTCCACAGGCATTCAGTCTGTCACTGCCTAGGAACAAAAGCATAGAACGCCTGAATTGTGTAATACTGAGCTGCATCCGTGGTGTGTGTATCAGATCATAATAGAATTGGATAAAATATCTCACGATTTGTTTTCAGTGAACTTAGTAGCGTTATGCATGAAAGTAATTTAGTAATGTTAATCATGCAGTCTGCAACGGATAGCTACTATTTCTGAGATATTTCTTCTAATGTGAGCGTCGTGTAGCCTAAGTTTGCGTCGTTGCTCGTTACAATCACCTGTACTTACGACGAACCTACTGTGCCCGCTTTGTGAGAACAATGGCGTCACGCTTCGACAGGATTTGGCAGCTTAGTAACTTATAATAGAACGAAGGGGCTTTACATAAGCCGGAAAGTAGAGGCAGTCTCCTCCCACCTCAAAGTCTGCAGGTAGCCAGAGCCGCGCACCACGAGTTGCCTGCAAACTGCTCCCTTCAAGCGCGTACAGATTATGGAAGGAGGAAATCAGGACAGGATTCACAGCTCAGACTTCCGGTGATGGAGTCAGTTTTACTACGTCTCCGTCTGCTGGGACGCGGAAGCAAACACATTTCATTGCAGAGTTTACAGTAAACGAATAGTTGAAAATGTGGTCATAACAGATTACGTCTGGAGAAAAATTGTATCTATTAATTTTTAAACATTTATCGATAGCTGTTCTATGTTAAACCGCCGCCCAAGATGCTTACTCAACTAGAAATGTCTAAGCATCAAGACAGATTAATTTGTGCACTGTGCTGGACCAGTATTCGAACTCGGTCATTTATCTTGGGCATGGAATGCTCTTACCCTCCGGGTTCTTAAACATGCCTCATTACGTTAAACCTAACTTCATATTCCCTGTACCACTGTTTTAATGTCCAAAAATAAATAAATATTTGAATAAAAGGACGAGGGTACTTGAAATTTGAAATACTGACAGCTAAAATGGTGTATGTACATAATATTACGACGGAAGAGCGTTTTCCACAAAATGAAATCGACCAGTTCATGTCTTCAATCACCAGGTAGTAGGTATCTCAGCACAACGAGGAACCAGTCCACGTTGTAAATTTTTACTTTTCATTCATTAGGTGACTAGTTTTTGGCCTAGACCCACTTTAAAATCATCCCACAACTCAGAAAACCAAATTTACTCTCATGTATAAAACAGTTATTACCAAACGTTAGCCGGCCAGAGTGGCCGAGCAGTTCTAGGCGCTTCAGTCTAAAACCGCGCAACTGCTACGGTCGCAGACTCGAATCCTGTCTCGGGAATGGATGTGTGTTATGTTCTTAGGTTCGTTAGGTTTAAGTAGTTCTAAGTTCTAGGGGACTGATGATCTCAGATATTAAGTCCCATAGTGCTCAAAGCCATTTGAACCATTTGAATCAAACGTTAAAGTACATGCCACAGATACAGAACTTATCGTTTCAAACTTACATAACATTGTCGAAAATGGCATTTGCGAAGATGTCGAAAATGTGCAATCAACATTTACAATGCATACAGATAACAACGGGGAGGATGAAGTATGAAGGAGCTGTAAAAGAGGGAGGTCGAATGGACAACACGGCAAATTGTAAATATACTATTACCGGTAATAAGAAAAAATTACTAAAATTGGACCATAAATGACTAATCACCAACCGCTATTGTAAGCAAACCTCTGGAGGGGGGCGCCCTATCAGGGTATAGGAAACCTTTTATATTTATTAAAAAGTTCTCCAATCATCACGAATACAGCAGTTCATACAATAAACTTACAAGTCAACAATACAATTGATACTTTTTAAAATCTTTACCAAAAGCAATCAAATGATTAAAATCACTGTCCATGCGGCGCGTATTACAAAGTTGTATGCCATGATGGCACATAAAAATCATTAAATGTGATCAGCAACATCAGTATTGAGAGAAAACAAAACAATAGGAGATTAAATTCTTCGTCATTTACGACCATTTAGAAGTGTAACAACTTTATCGCATCAAACCTTAGAAATTACCAGAGAATATTCTGCCACACGCAAAAACAAATATTAAACCACAAAGTAGCTTCTCTTTACAAAGCACCGAAGATTGATTTGCCGTCCTGAGGAAGGCATAGCGTAATCTTACCCATGGGCGCGTAGGGTGGGAGTCCGGCTGCAGGAAATAGGGGGGGGCGGGAGGGAGGAAGGGAGAATGGAAATGGAGGCTAGGAAACGGGGAGGATGATGTATGAAGGAGCCGAAAAAGGGGGAGGTCAAGTGGACAACACGGCAAGAATGTAAATATGTTACCAGTAGTAACAAGAGAAAATTACTAAAATTGGACCAGAAACGACTAATCACCATCTACATCTACGCAAACACTTCACAAGCCACCGTACGGTGCGTGACAGAGGGTGCCTTGTACCACAACTACTCATTTTCTTTTCTGTTCCACTCGCAAATAGTGCGACGGCAAAACGACTGTCTGTACGGCATCGTATGAGCAATAATTTATCGGATCTTATCTTCGCGGTCCTTATGCGTAGTGTATTCTGGCGACAAGAGAATCGTTTATCAGTCACCTTCAAATGCCTGTTCTCAAAATTTTCTCAGTGCGGTAGTGTTTCTGGAAAAGAACGTCACCTACCTTTCAGCGATTCCCATATGAGTTCAAATGGTTCAAATGGATCTAAGCACTATGGGACTTAACACCTAAGGTCATCAGTCCCCTAGTCTTAGACCTACTTAAACGTACTAACCTAAGGACATCATACACATCCATGCCCGAGGCAGGATTCGAACCAGCGACCGCAGTAGCAGCGAGGGTTTCGACTGAAGCGTCTAGAACCGCTCGGCCACAGCGGCCAGCTCCATTTGAGTTCCCGAAGCATCTCCGTAAAACGTGTTGCTCAGAACTACCGGTAACAAATCTAGCGCCCTGCCTCTGAATTGTTTCGATGTCTCCCTTGAATCGGACCTGGTACGGATCCGAAACACTCGAGCAGTACTATAGAGTAGGTCGCACCAGCGTTCTATATGCGTTGTCCTTTGCAGGTGAACCACTCTTTCCTAAAATTCTCCCAGTAAACCGAAGTCGACCATTCACCTTCCCTACCACAGTTCTCACATGCTCGTACCATCTAATATCTCATTGTCTAGATATTCATACGAATTGACTGTGTCAAGCAGGACACTAGCAATACTGCACTCGAACATTACGGACTTGATCTTCCTACTCATTCGAATTACCTTTCATTTCTCCGCATTTAGGGCTAGCTTCCATTCATCACACCAACTGGAAATTTTGTCTAAGTCGTCTTGTTTCCTCTTGCAGTCACTCAATCTCGACACCTTACCGTTCACCACGGCATCATCAGTAAGCAACTGAAAGATTGATGCCCACTCTGTCCGCCAAATCATGTATGTTTATAGAGAGCAACAGTGGTCCTACCACTGTTACCAGGGGTACTCCTGACGATACCCTTGTCTCTGATCAACACTCGCCGTCGAGAAAAATATTCTGGGTTCTATTATTTAAGAAATCTTCGAGCCACTCACGTATATGTGAATTTATTCAATATGCTCGTGTCTTCGTTAACACCCTGCAATGGGATACCGTGTCAAATACTTTCCGGAAATCTAGAAATATGGAATCTGCCTGTTGCCCTTCATCCATAGTCCTCAGTATGTCATGCGAGGTAAGGAAAAACTCAGTTTCGCACGATCGATGCTTTCTAAAACCATGCTGATTCGTGGACATGCGCTTCTGAGTCTCAAGAAACTTTATTGTATTCGAACTGAGAATATATTCTGCTGAAAATAAAAATTATGGATATTGGTCTGTAATTTTGCGGGTCCGTTCTTTTACCCTCCTTATATACTCGAGTCACCTGAGCATTTTTCCAGTCTCTTGGTACTTTGTGATGGGTGAGAGTTTCATGATAAATGGAAGCTAGGTAAGGTGCCAATGCCGTAGAATACTCTTTGTAAAATTGAACTGGAATTCCATGCGGACTTGGTGATTTATTTGAATTCAAATCTTTCAGTTGTTTCTCTACGCCAGGTGTGCTTATTTCTATGTCGTCCATACGGGAGTCTGTCCGATGCTCAAATGACCGTATGTCTGTACGATTCTCCTGATTAAATGATTGGTTAGATGTGGAATTTAAAACTTCGGCTTTCCTTTTGCTATCTTCAACTGCCGCACCGGATTGGTAAACAAGAAACTGAATGAAAGCCTTAGACCCATTAAGAGATTTCTTTACAATCAAACAAATAAGAACTAACATGTTCAAAAGAGAAACCGTATGTTACTCAGGAGTAATCATACAAGTATTATATGCCAACAGAAAGGAGCCCAAACACATTATCAAAATAATTTAGTGGTAATTACTACGTATTAAACCAGTAAACCGAGATCCATAATCTCCCACACACATCATACCTCTTAAGCACCATAAAGATACAAAAAACACAGAAACCTTATTATCCAACCAGCAGCAGCCTATACGACAGTAATGCATGCCTAAATCAAGAGTTGGGCTGGGCAGTAATAACGATGTAAGGGCCGAACACTTAATGTGGCCCGTCACATCGAATGAATAAAATGTAGAAATTAGCAACTTGGACTGGTTTTTCGTTCTACTAATTAACAGAAGTTGCTGACCCAAGCTACTCCAGCATTCTGGAAGTTCGTAGTAGATATCTGTCGGAGGGCACTGATATAATTCCAGGGAGTCCGCTGTTTTCTATCCATAAAGGTATACTCGTATAGCATGTGCACGATTAATAATATTAATCGGTTTTTTTACATACTGAAGCCCTTTGATTCGAAAGCCACCATTTTTTGTTCATGTTTAGGGTTATCACTCTTCCGACTGCTTTGATACGATCCACCACGATTTTCTCTCCTTTTATCCTCTTCATCTCAGAGGTTGTTGGATACACTCCAGTCTATGTCTTATCCCAAAGTTTTTACCCTCTACAGCTCACTCGGCTCCACGGAACATATTTCCTGATATCTTCACTGGTATCCAATCTTTGTCTGTCTTTCTCTTGTCATCGCTTTCTCTCGTGATTGTTCTCCATATGTTCCTTTCCTCTCCGCTTCTGCAAAGAACCCCGTTGCTTATCTTATCAGGCCATCTAATCTTTAGTATCGTTCTATAGTACTACGTTCAAGCGTTTCGATTCTCTCTTTTTCGGTTTTCCCATAGGCTGTGATACACCTCCATGCCATGCTCCAAACGTACATTATCAGAACTTTCTTCCTCGCATGAAGTCCGAAGTCTGACACAAGTGGTCTTCCAGGATATAAAATGCGAAGTAAAGTGTGAGACATAATGTATTATATACTGATGTCACTACAATAACAGAAAATAATTAGGATAATTTAAAAAGTTCACTTTACTGATTCAATAAAACGCCAAAGTAATATAACCTGTAAATCTCATCTAAATAAAACAAAGAGAATGTGAATATCAAAAATACCTGTAAGATGTTAATTAGAAGTAAATGGAGTGTCAAATGAATAAGCGATGTGTTGCAATGTTCTAGTGACAGTTATCACCAACTGTTGAGACTTAATCATGGCAGTGAAAAACCAAGAGACAAAAGCAATAAGGATAGTGAGATTCCTATTAAGTACTGTATAAAGAAACAAATTTATGACTACTGATGGGAAAAAATATATAAAACAATACTGCATCATATTATGAGCATGCAAGAGAAACTAGAGCAGAAACGAAAATCATAAAACAGTACTTAACAGCACTGAAATCCAAGAAGTCGCTATGTGCGGCAAGAAAACAAACATATTGCTAAGGGATCAATGTGACATACAAGATACACTGCCAGAATAAAATAAGTATACTCTTTTAGGGGCTTCCACTTCTCTCAAGACTTATTGTTGCAACAGTGCATATGGAGTCTACCCTTTAAGAAGTTTCCAGTTCTCTCAAGATTTGTTGTTCCAGTCCTGCATATAGAGTACCTGAAACAATTACATATAAGTTAATAGAATAAGTGGTTCTGAGGTACCGGATATCAATCCATACTGAAACATCCATATTACTATGCTGTGTAACCTCCACGGGCGACAACGCAGGCACTGACTCAGGCATCCTGTTGATTGTACAGTTCGGGACCACTGCCCTGGGATACGTTATGTCACGCCTGCTCCAACTCACGTAGGTCTGTGAGAGTGTTTTGTTGACGAACCCCACGAATCACTCCTCGTCCCATCATATCCCACACGTGCTCGACTGAAGACAAGTCCGGAGTGCGCGCTCTCCGGGGAAGTTGATGCACTTCTTGTAGAGCACGTTGTGTTTCACGGGCTGTGTGGGCGTGCATTATCCTGTTGGAACAACACATCACCTTCGAGTTGCAATAAAGACAAAATAACGGGCCTAACGACATTCTGCATGCACCGATCGCTGTTTAGCGTCTCCTTCAGAAACACCAAATGTGAACGTGAGCTGTAGCTTGTCGCACACCAGTCCATAAGGTCTGCGATGCGACCTGTGTATCTTGGACGAATACACTCTAAGACGAAAGGCTCACCTGGTCTTAATCGTATGCGCAAATGACCATTATTTGCGTGCATGGTGAATCTGATTTTCATCGCTGTAGGTCACGGCGCGCCTCTCCACTAACCAAGTGACTCTCTGACTTCACCAGTCGAGCCGTGCACGTCTGTGCTCTGGCGCGAGTGAAAGACGGGATTGCATGCCCGTAGTATCACTGCTAATAACCACTTCGCAACAGTTCGTGTTGATACGTGTGGGCTCAAAAGTTCTTATCCACGCCTTAAAATACGATACAGGTTGGGGTCGGTGCTGTGTGGACGTCCAGAACCTCGTCTACATGTATGAGACTGTTCGCGTGACGACTGATACCAGAACAACAGCACAACCGACGCAGCAGTTCACCGAAAGGATGACACTGCCACTTGGAAGGCCACAATTTGACCCCTTTCAATCTTACCTAGTTAGCTGTAGAAAGCCCAAGTGCGTGTCCGTGGCATGGTTTCCTGCTTCCTTCACACATCAGCAACAAACTGCGCCTTCTGGCTGCGAGCCTTACCTATTAAAGGGTAGAAACAAATGACGATCTGGTAACTGAGCGACTACTCTATCTGTTGGCGGACGACGTCGAAACCATTGCCATTATATCTACTTACCCCGCAGGTGGCATATGCTGTCATCCGATTAAAATCGACGTAGTCTTTCAAGGTCTACTAACTTTTTCCGGCAGTGTGTAAATGAGTGCATGAAGTCAAGAAGAATAAGTTGGATGGATCGTGTAGAAAGGATAAGTCCTACCAGACTAGGTACAAGTTGTAAATTAGTACGAGCGCACGGGAAACAAATGAACGAAAAATTATCCAAGAGACGGTACATAGTTAGTTCATTACATTCATGCAATGAGGCCGACAAACAGGAGAAACCCTAACTGGCATAAGAAGAAGAAGAATTATTTTGGGCAAGAATGCACCCCTCGCCTACGCTGGTCTACTTTTTATGTCCTCGTTGCTTCGTTCGTCGTGTATTACTTAGCTTCTAAGGCAGAGAGCTGCGGGCGTGCCGAATCTGCAGGACGCTGCAACACCTGCAGTCACTTAGCAGTAGGTCAGATGTTACCTCTGTAGAGAAACATTTTGAAAGAACTCAGTAGAGGTGTGCTGGAGTCTCGAAAGGTGTTGTAAAACTGTGGGGCCTAGAGGGACCTTTTGAGGTTTTATTCAAGCGCATGTTAATGTCGTACTCGCCCACGATCTCCCCAAATGAGGACACATAGAATCTACATCTACATCTACTTCTACATGGACACTCTGCAAATCACATTCAAGTGCCTGGCAGAGGGTGCATCGAACCACCTTCACAATTCTCTATTATTCCAATCTCGTATAGCGTGCGGAGAGAACGAACACCTATGTCTTTCCGTACGAGCTCTGATTTCCCTTATTTTATCGTGGTGATCGTTTCGCCCTATGTAGGTCGGTGTCAAAAAAATTCGGGAGAGTAAGCTGGTGATTGAAATTCCGTGAGAGGATTCTTTCACAACGATAAACGCCTTTCTTTTAATGATGTCCAGCCCAAATCTTGTATATTTTCAGTGACACTCTCTCCCACATTTCACGATAATACAAAACGTGCTCCCCTTCTTTGAACTTTTTCGATGTAATCCGTCAGTCCTATCTGGTAAGGATAGGAGGACAGAGGACTGAAAATGTGTAAACACCCGTTGCCGCTTCGGATCACGTTGAGCTTTCATTAAGAAGGTTCCTAGTGGTTCACCGTATATACCATTGCAAAAATTGTGGTCGCACTACACTCCCAAGGGGTCAGTTGACGTTCAGTGTTGTTCCAGCCCCACGAAGTCATTTGCGAAGCGATCAATCATCCGGAGGGTGTCAGCAGATTTTCTAGAAATTCGCTCTGTCGCACATCGCACTGGAGACAGTCGTTTTCTTCCGAGTAATGTGTAGATGAACACACGAAATGAAAGCGCCGGTTTTATTACCTTTTATTAGCGTCCATTAATGCTATCTCCTGAGGCCTCTTTGTGTCGATACTGAGTATTGATGTGTGTGAAATGTTGTCCTCGGCCACCTACAAAAACAATGCGTGATTATAAAATTGGGCGTCATATTTCTGATCTAAATCGCAGAGGCTTCAGGAGATGAAATTTGGGGCCAATGTGACATTAAATCACCCTACACGCCACAAAGATCTGAGCTCTAGTCTTTTTTTTCTTTCTCGTGGTGCAGGGAGTGGCAACTGACCCTTAACATAGACAAATGTAATGTATTGCGAATACATAGAAAGAAGGATCCTTTATTGTATGATTATATGATAGCGGAACAAACACTGGTAGCAGTTACTTCTGTAAAATATCTGGGAGTATGCGTGCGGAACGATTTGAAGTGGAGTGATCATATAAAATTAATTGTTGGTAAGGCGGGTACCAGGTTGAGATTCATTAGGAGAGTGCTTAGAAAATGTAGTCCATCAACAAAGGAGGTGGCTTACAAAACACTCGTTCGACCTATACTTGAGTATTGCTCATCAGTGTGGGATCCGTACCAGATCGGTCTGACGGAGGAGATAGAGAAGATCCAAAGAAGAGCGGCGCGTTTCGTCACAGGGTTATTTGGTAACCGTGATAGCGTTACGGAAATGTTTAATAAACTCAAGTGGCGGACTCTGCAAGAGAGGCGCTCTGCATCGCGGTGTAGCTTGCTCGCCAGGTTTCGAGAGGGTGCGTTTCTGGATGAAGTATCGAATATATTGCTTCCCCCTACTTATACCTCCCGAGGAGATCACGAATGTAAAATTAGAGAGATTAGAGCGCGCACGGAGGCTTTCAGACAGTCGTTCTTCCCGCGAACCACACGCGACTGGAACAGGAAAGGGAGGTAATGACAGTGGCACGTAAAGTGCCCTCCGCCACACACCGTTGGGTGGCTTGCGGAGTATCAATGTAGATGTAGATGTAGACATCTTCTGGATTCTCAGAGCCCGAGGGTTACGTCGCAGGGCGCCACGGTTTTACATCACTGAAGAGGAACATCGTATGCATCTTTGAGCAAAATATTAAACGTCTACGTCGTAACGTCGGAAATTATTGGATATCAAAAAAAGTGACCCTTCAATTATTTTGGGCGATCTATTTTTGATAGGTGGACTCCACAAAGTAACTAATTGGTGAATGTCGTCATGGAAACGATCAAGCATCTACAAAGTTAATTTATTTACTTCATTATTAATTTCGATCCACGAGATCATAATCAGGTTAAAGATATTATCGTGGTATATGAATGTATAGTCTACAACTATTTCGATATTGACCATTCCGTCTGAAGTTTAAAACATGGAAGGCTGAATATGCTTTATATTCTATGTTTGGAGTGACAGATATGAACAGAATTACTGGTTAAATGTATTTGAGTGATCTCACTATAGAGCTTAATCTGAAAACAATAACCTTGCTTAAGTAACTCGTAAGAGCGTGCGGTGTGGTGTTGTGAGTCTATGTAATGATGATCATTACAACAATATATTCCAAGTAACAACACATGTATCAGTACCCTATTTATGTCCAGAAATACTGAGCTACGCTTAGGTGAACTAATATCAACGTCATCAAGCACTGTTAGTCAGTTGTTAGTTACTTTGAATATACAAAAGAAAAATCCTATTCCTGAAATTAGGGGGGAAAGTTACGAATCGTAAGCTGTCTGTGAGCCTTCGTTGCAATGCGAATTGCCGAACTGCCTTAAATTATGTTTACTTCTTAATACGGTGACGTGACAGATGACGATTAGCTAATGTGGTTAACTCGCACAGCAAAACAGCTACATTGTATAACTTCGGATGGAGAAGGTGCTTCGAAGTTTCGGAATTTGCTATTCTAAGAATTATAATCATAAACAAACGATTAATCTTAAAAGTAATTGCACACAGAAGTTATGGCTAAGGACATACAACAATACGTTCTAGGGAAAAAAATACGTGTATGAAGAATGATGTGATACATCTCCTTCAGAACCATTTATAATCATCGAACGCTACGAACATTAAACCTCCAGAGTATATGTTATTAGTATAGTCACGCGTGAGGAAAATTAGCAAATTTTAGTGCTTATTAAAGAAGAGATTAGCAGATTGCGAAAGTAACCGGCCTTTCATCCATTCGAATTGCCGGTCTACTTCACTATCACGGCGGGATGTGGGAAATAATGCCAGACAGATTGCTAGTTTATCTTTGCTTGTTTTGTATTTCAGAACAAAATGCATATCTGCTTGAGAGTAGAATACTAGAATACTGTCGATACCGCAGTGTCGTATTCATTGTTGAGGAATCTAACGTTCATGATACACTCCCAACTAACGTGGGATACTCCCCACTGATTGAAACGTTCATAATACCTGTGCCACCATAAAACTTCAGTAACACGTCAGTCTTGACCTTTCACCCAGGGTCACATCAGTTTTGAATTAATTACCCGATAGGTAACGCATCGATCGTGACCTTTCGTATCGATCACAACTGTTTTAAATTAATGCAGTTCCTAATAAAATTTATATTTACCGGCAGAACTTCAACTGTAATGAAATTTTCTTGTCGGCTCTGCAGCTGAAATTAGTTTTGCAAGATTAATTTGGCAACAAAATTTAATTTGTGCCGTAGCGATATCGGCTGACGTCAGCGAGAAAGGCAACCCGTAGCGCAGCAGTGCGTCGGTGAGAAAGTCAGGTCGCTGAGCAGGGGCAGCGCAGTCCGCTAACCGCCTACCCGACTACTGATACACACCAGACGTGTCCCTAGTGTCAGTAGCTTCAATATTGCTTGTTTGTAATTCAAATACCAACAAAGATAAACAATGATAGGATCATTGCTAACTATGTTTAATAAAGTAATGAAGAATACCTTGACAAGTATTTTAGAGGGCCACAACTGTGTCGAACTCATCCTCCGCTTTTTAAGTTAAATTTGCCAGACTTCCTAGAACGTAAAACATTTTAAACCATTAAGCAATTATCATATCCTGTAACAAATTCAGCGTGAAAATTAGCACCAGCCTCGAGTACCACTTATCAAACATCCCACTGTGTAAATCAAATTTATAACAAAAATATGTTTCTGTAGCAGTAGAACATATCGGAATATTACGTATATCACTCAGGCACTCCGAATAATTAAGGTCACTTCGTTTTACAGCCAACTTTATCTCACTATTTTCGTGCTTGCCATCTGAAAACAATTGAAAGGTTCGGCGGAACATGTGCTGCACCCCAGTTTAGTAGGAATTTTAGGGATGCTATTTGTGATCTTTCGAATACATCTAATGGTTCCTCAAGTAGCACTAGAAAGCAATTTCTACTGTGCAAATGGTTTTGTCTTTTTACATTTACACCGAAAGAAAGAAATAGCAATATCAAGAAGGAATTCAGCGACGTAAACGGAAGTTGGTAGGCATTTTTTCTACACCTGAACAAATTTCGCGCCATTCGCAAAATAGTGGCACTAGTAGCGCCGCTATGAGGACGCAAATCACGTTTGCTTTAAATACATGCTGTAACGGTCGGGAGAGTTATTTACCTTTGTGATTAGACGTGGTGATTTGATGTTAGTCAAGAACGCCTTACTCAGTTTGAACGAGATCTTTGAGATCTCAGTGGACGCCCCACGATGCGAGAACAACTTAACGGGCGGGAGGAAGTTGCTGGCTGAGTTAACGATAATTCGTCTGTTGCTTCACATTAGTAGGTAATCCTTTGTTCGACAAGACATACTTAAGGCAGCAATAACATTGATTTCAGGGCGACAAACCAGAAAAATCAAATTTACAATAACGTAGCCATGACAGGACAAGAAGTTTAAGATAAGTTAACACAAGTTACATAAGGCGGTTAAATTACTCCTTTTAGTAGTTTTGATATTTTTTAAATTTTTTTTACAGGACAAGTAATGCCTCTTTAAAGTAAGAAGTTCAAAATCCATAAAAATACAACTCGAGGCCCTTTAGGCAATCGTAAAATTTGACCGGTCAGATATGACTTCTCTACAATTACAGAAAGAGAACGTTATATACCAATTTAAGAACCACTCATTAGATAGTAAACTTCAGAAAAGGAAGGTGGCCCTTATTTAGAAAAGTACCGCAATTTGGAATTACGACTAAAAATAACTTGAGGGCGTTTTATGTGCTAACAGTTTTGAAACAGAACGATAATCCTTCTTTTTTAAATTTACAGGTTCGGCATTTCACAAAACTGGAGGAGCTCTTTGACATTAGGAACTTTCCATATAGTAAGATAACAGTAATGAAAATTTTACAAGTTCAGACACTTTGGGATTAGGACTTTCTCAAACAGGAACGGTAAAAAAATTTTTAAGATACACATGTTCAGTATTTCACAAATCTGCAGAGTTTCTTTGCCATAAACAGGTTTTCAAACAGGAAAGGCAATAATACTTTAAAATTTACAGATTCAAGATTACGATAAAAGATTTGGAATGCCCTTTGGACACTATCAATTTTGTAACAGGAAGGTTACAACGATTTCAGAATTTACTGGTTGAGCAATCGACAACAGAAGGATTCAAAGATTCTCAAATCAATGCAAAATTTAAGGCAGCAATAACGAGACAAGGCTGGGCTGGTGCAGGCAAAGCTTGGCTAGGATGACTTAGGATAGCGGACACTTTGATTTAAGGTTAAGTCCAAATACCATAAAGATAAAGAACTTAACTTATGGAGAGATGTCGGAGTAAGCGAGGAGGCCGCGCCACCTCACTGGCTACGGCAAGACGGGAGGCGAAACACCACGCTGCACGCACGTGCACAGCCGACGTGGACTAGCCACGCCGGTGAATCGGCGGGTAGTGGTTAAAACGCCGGAGACAACAGTTTCAGCGCTACAAACAACTCAGGAAGGCGAGGGCAAACAAGCAGGCATGTAATTCATGCAAGACTCAGCATCAGAAATAAGTACATTTTCAAGGCTCGACACAAGAATACCAAATGAAAACCCTGCCCCACACACCGACGACTGCTTGATTAAAACAAAGGTGATTAACAAGTTAATCATTTGACAGTAACGACCAAATATGATATTTCATTTGATTAAGCAGCCAACTGTTAACAAACCCCCACCCCCCCCCAAAAAAAATATTTACTTAAGTACAGTAGAACTCCTCTAATCCGACCTTGGATAGGCCGTCACTCCGGTTAGTCCGACCATGCTCAGACTCGCGAGCCTGTGCCGACTTGTCACTGACTGGACACCTATCGGGCCACTGTTACGGTGTCTTTCGCTGTGCATATTGTTATAGTGTACGTTATTGTGCAGTTTTATCCTTTGTTGGGATTAAAAAACGTCGTTGATTGCTTTATTCCGTGTTCTCTACAGTAGTTATTACTGTAGATTCATTGTGTGTACAGCCGTCTGTTTTTCAACATGTCTGGATTCAAACTAAACATCGTAACTCTTTCACTAAATGAAAAATTGGCAGTGCTACAAACTCTGGACGAAGGAGTATCGCTCCAAAAAATTGCAAAGGAACTGAATGTAGGTGTTACGACAATTAAGGATTGGAGGAAGAATCGGAAAGACATTGAATCCTACACAGTTACGATTGATGGTGAAACCACTCTGAAGAATCGCAAAACATTAAAAAAAGCCTAAACTTGAACTGTTTGATAACGCATTGTGGATGTGGTTTTGTCAAGAAAGAAGGAAAGGAACTCCAATATCCGGGACAATTCTCAAAGGAAAAGCGAAGTTTTGCACAAAACAACTGCAAGCCGAAAGTAAATTTTCTGCCAGTGAAGGCTGGTGTAACGTTGGGAAACTCGTCATGGTGTCCGATTTGTTTCTACTTCCGGTGAAAAACTACCTGCCGATGCCGCAGCTGCTAGGGAGTTTTCAGTTAAGTTTCAAGAAACTGTAGAAGAAAATTAACTGTTACCCTGCTATGTGTATAACATCGACGAGACAGAACTGAACTTTAAAAATGTTGCTAACAAAAACGCTTGCAGCTTCAAATGAATGCGTGGTAGGAACGAAACTTACAAAAGATAGAATAACAGCCATTCCTTGTAGCAACGCAGATGGTTCCCACAAGCTCCCCTTGTTCGTCATTGGCAAATCTAAGAAGCCAAAGGCATTCAAAAATATAAACTTATCATCCTTTCCGCTTTATTACCGCAACCAAAAATCTGCTTGGATGGACTGCAACCTTTTTAAATCCTTGTTTTTCGACGAGTTTGTGGCATCTGTCGAAAAAGAAGCAAAAAAATCTGCCTGTTTGTGCTCTACTGCTGTTGGATAACGCAACATCACATCTATCTGAGGAAGATTTGGTGAAAGGGGACATAAAAACTCTCGTTCTGCCTCCTAATGTGATCTCACTCATCCAACCAATGTATCATGGCGTTATCGAGTGGTTAAAAGGGCGATATCGCAGAAAGGATATCAGCTCAATCTTGTAAAAATCTGAAGGAGGTCATAACATATTTGAGGCAATGAAATCCCTGAACATCAAAGATGATATCTACACAATCGCTGCAGCATGGGATGAACTGAAACCTGACACTGCGGAAATTGTGGCGTAACCTTTGGCCACAAGTTATGACTGAAAATGAGCATACCGAAGATGAGCAAAACAACGATGCAATGGAAATCGTTAAAGATTTACAATCTCTGGAGCCGAACGTCCCAGTCAATGAAGTTGAAGAGTGGATCAACGAATGTGACAAAGATTATGACACTTTTGAAGAACTCAATGACGACCAGATTGTTACTGATGTTAGCCAGGTAACTGTGAATGAGGACTCGGACGACGAAGACGAACCCCCCACCCAGATTTCACACAACGATGCAAAAAACGCTTTTGACATCGCCCTTCAATACATCGAGCAGAATCCAACTTCAACTCCAATACGTTTTGTGGATTAAAAAATGGAGGGGCACTCAGCTAAATCTAGTATAACATCTGTTAAACAAAAATGCATCACTGACTTTTTTCCAAATAATTTGTTTTTCGTTTTTACTATAAAAACAATGCATACAGTATAATCATTTCTTAGTTTATACATACAGTACTTTATTTCCTTGTAAAAAATCTTCTTATGTACAGTGCTGTAAATATTTTTTAGTTTTCAGTATATATCGTTTACACGTTATTAAGTACAGCACTGTACTGTAATTTTTTTGTCATTTTTCCTTTTCTAACCAATACATGTTATAGTGTGTGTTGACGTTTTGTAGTTAATATACTGTTTAACACTGTGTAAAAAACATCTTTTTATATTACTGTAGACGTCTTTTAGTTCTTAAATCGTTTGATTTGTGTACTAAATGTATTTTTATATTTTTTGCAATAAAAATTATATTTTTCGGATAATCCGACCTTTTTTGCGTTCCGACCATGGTCCCGGTCCCGAAGGTGACGGATTAGAGGGGTTCTACTGTAAACTTAAGAGCCAGCAAGAATTGCTTGAGCGCTAATACCTAAGCTCGAGATCACAGTAGTAATAAGTTATACAACACTAAATAATAAATTCCTTCTTTTAAGAGAAATGCTGGACCTCACCAAGGCATTCCAACGTGAGTACAGAACACGACTCCACATTCATCGGGCCGCTGGCGTTTGGTTACCACCAGAACTCACACAAAAGTCGGGCAAGAGAGAAACTTGCCACCTTATGGGTCAGACTCAACATTCGACCTGAGTGGTCACTAATATACATGATGCCCTAGCGCATATTACAAAAAATTAATTTCACACCGAAGCAATGAAGACAAAGATCACGGAAATGCTGAACAAATTGCTATAAAAGCAAAACACAGTTTAAGAACACTCAACTATATCATCCCTAAAGGGAGTTCACACAAAGACGGGGGCGACTTTGTAGCTTGATTGTGGAGTGACGGAGAACAGCGAGAAAACCAGCCACACGGGAGCAAGTTCAGCACTGGAGCACATATGGCAAATTCATAAACAGAAGTACCTTACCCAAAAATAAGATAGGACGGGTGGTTACCGGAGAAAATCAATGTCATCAAGACGTCCACATCAGCAGACAGACACTCCCTAATTCATATAGTCAGTTGGGCGCAATAACATAGAACCCGACACTCCAGACCAACACAGTCCTGTGCAAACAGCCGACCACTTGGACAAGCAGCCGCACGACCACCGTTCATCACACGCTTCTCTCTCTCTCTCTCTCTTTCTCTCTATCTCTCTCTCTCTATCCGCCCCCATTGTCCGTCAACAACCTGCCTCCAACTTCCTCTTACCAAAGAGCCAACGACAAGAGGACTGAAGCACCACACGGTGGCGCAGCAGGAAAATGAATTGCGCCCGTAAGCAAAGACGTAACAGTTCGGAAATCGAGTAGACACGGCTACGAGAAGAGATAAATTAGATGTTCCTTCCACGATATTGGAAAAGGGCTTGGCAGGAATGTACCCACTGTACATGACCGCTGGCAGCCGGGCTCCGTACGGCCACGTGCTACTATCGAGAGAAAAGACCTTCGTGTTCAGCATATTGCTCTGGCGCACCTTACTGCAGCTGCAGCAGCAATCTGAGCTGCATTTAGCACTACGGTGACACAATGATCTGTTAAAAATTGGTTACCTGAAGGACAGCTCCGAGTCAGACGCCCTACAGCGTGCATTCCACTGACCCCAAACCATTTGCTCTCTGTTGATCCTTTGCCGATAAGGGACAGCGGCAGGTGTAACGTTTGCCAAGGAAAATCGCCAAACAGCCGTATGTTTTGAGAAGTTGTTTTATGCAGGTAATCAGTTTCGGCTTCTCAGTAATGCCATCATCAGGCCCCTATGCACTCCACATACAGAAAACTCAAATCTATCGACACTTGCATAGATGGCGCCCTCATTATCTGCATTCCGTCAATTCGTTTTAGGGAGAGTTTACTTCGAAGACCTGGCCACAGGTTGTCTAAATAGAACAACGTCCCAAAACGTTCCACTGCTTGGCCATTTTCCACAGTAAAAAAAATTGTGACTTCAGTGACTCTAGGCGGAGCTCAGTGGGGGGTCGAGTGGGCGTCTGTTGTGTATTCTGATGGAAGCTGGTTCTTTCTCGGTGCCAGTGATGACCATGCGTTTATCAGAAGGAGAACAGTTGAAGACCTCAAGCAACTTCTCTGCGTACTAGACACGCTGGACCTACACCTGGAGTTTTGGTCTATGGTGCGAGCTCATATGAGAGCGTGAGCTCTCTCGTGATTATCCAACGCACCCAGACTGCAAATATGTATGTTGATGTGTGGTTCGACCTGTTGTGTTGCCATTCATCATCAGGATTTCAGATGGTGCTTTCGAAATGGATAACACTCACCCACATACCGCTGTTTTAGCCCATCATGCTAGACATCGTGTCGACAGATTGTCTTGGCCTGCTCAGTCACCAGATCGAGCACTTATTGGACATCTTTGGACGACAACTCAAACGTCATCCAGCAACAGCATTAACCGTCTTTGTATTGACTGACAAAATTCAACAGCCATGGATCTCCGTCCCACAAATTGACATCCAGCACCTGCACAACACAATGCGTGCACTTTTGCATGTTTGCATTCAACATTCTGGGGGCTACACAAGCTATTAATGTACCAGCGTTTCATATTTGTAATGGCTTATCTCGCACTTACAAGAACCTGTGATTCTGTAGTGTTAATGACTCAAATATGTGTTATCTACAGGAATGTATTCCCGAAATTTCATTAGTCTACATTAATAACTTTTCACTGTTGTGAATTTTTTCTGTCAGTGTATATCGTCGAAACGAATGATTTGCAATATCTGAAAATCGTTTTTGTGTGATATACTTCCTTCCGAATCCTCCTTTAAGTGCAATACTATTTATATTATATACTTAAAATCCACTCGTTGCAACACTATTCCAGCAATGGACACATCATACGGAATTCAGCACCAAAATAATTCTATATGTGTCTCTTAATTCTACATGTTTTCTGTGTAGCCTCCAGAAAAATCTTGCAAAAGATACAAAACAAAGAAACAGTATAATAACGACGCTACTTTTTTCCACGCAGCTAAATATGTAATGCAAGATACCTTAAAATGATCTATAAATTATTGAGCGGTATATGGCAGCATACCTCTCGAAGAAATTTGTAATACGTAGAGCTATTCTCCTTCCATCCGTGCAAAAGCGAAAGTTCAACTTCATTAAAACGGTGCAATAATGTCTAACTCTTTGGTAGCTGCCGCTTCCTACTGCGGTGAATATTCGAATGTTAACTCTTATCTGAGGTGAAAATTCGAATGTCAACTCTTATATGACTCGTTTTCTTACTCTACTTTGATTCGTTGACATCCCATAGCTAAAGATAATTAATCTGCTGAGAATTTAAGTACGCTACAGATTTAGCAGCTGACTTCTCACATTAGTGACTGGAATATCCCAATTATGGACGTGCATCAACTGTAGTGCTTTTGCGTAGTCTTTGAATAAAAATTGTAAATCCTTAGCAAAAGCAACGAGGAGTAGTGTGCAAGTAGCTATGGAGCATTAACAGCCGGAAGCCAGTAGCCGCCAGTATCACGACATGTGTGTCACAATGCCAGACATGCAAGTGGATTGCCGGCCGGAGTGGCCGTGCGGGTCTAGGCGCTACAGTCAGGAGCCGAGCGACCGCTTCGGTCGCAGGTTCGAATCCTGCCTCGGGCATGGATGTGTGTGATGTCCTTAGGTTAGTTAGGTTTAATTACTTCTAAGTTCTAGGCGACTGATGACCTCAGAAGTTAAGTCGCATAGTACTCAGAGCCATTTGAACCATGCAAGTGGATTGAGGAGCCAGGACAGCAGTAAACTGTACGACGTAGCGATAACTGTGTAGGCAGCAGAGCGATGTTAAGATTCCAGGGAAGGTCTCTTGTTATGGGCAACTTGACTTGATGCCAATTTTAGTGAAGAGTTATATAAATACTGCTTGATTCTGAGACAGATGTCACTTCTCATCGCTGGAAACCAGCGGCACGTCGCGACGCCTGACTACACCGTACAGTGAAATGACTGGGCACGGCCAGGAGCAGACATTGGTTCGAGACTAGGCTGCGCCACCCGCTACTATGCCTACCGCCAGTACCAACTCCTTCATGAGACTTAGCACCACAGCGCAGCTGACCTGCCATCCGTACCTGCCGCCATCGACGCTTAGTTCTTGGTGCAGTCGGCGCCTCAGATCTAGCTGCAAACCGACGCCTGTCCGAGGGCAGTGGGTTGAGACACACGCACAATAGACTCTACACTATCACTATGGTAGCAATCATCAATGAAGCATCAGCTGCGTCATTTTGGTGTTAATTTATTGTATGGCAAACCTCAATTTCAGCTCCAATATTGGAGCTAACTTTTGTGTGTGTGTGAAATCTTATGAGACTTCACTGCTAAGATCATCTGTTCCTAAGCTTACACACTACGTAACCTAAACTATCGTAAGGACAAACACGCACACCCATGCCCGAGGGAGGACTCGAACCTCCACCAGGATCAGCCGCACAGGCTAACTTTTATTTCCATTTATAATCCTTAGCTGTAAACTATAGAAATAGCAAAACTATAGCAAGAGATTTATATGGATCAATGACCTCTGCGAGAGACAGATTATCTATGACTCGTGATATAAAAACTCAGTGGAGGGAATGTGAAACATTACGTGTACAATGAGCTACTTCTGATTGAGAATTGCGCAGAGTAGGATCACAGTGGAATTGTGTTAGCGGCGTTGCTGTAAGTTGTCATTTTGAATATCGAATGCAATTTGATGAACTACGATAAAATTTCATCTCGTACAAGAGGATGATGTATACTAAAATGTAGCTAGGAAAGTTATTTACGGATAATAATAATTTCATGAATGGAAACGGCGCGTTCAATTCCTTGACTTTGGTGTGTCGTAGCTCGTTAGGGAACTTTGCATCCTGGGAAATCATTAGAGCCTGCCCCACGGTCGTTTATGCTCTATTTTAAGAGATTAAATTCAGGACTTTATCGAAATTGGAACACAACTTGGACACTGATTTCCATGCTGCATAGTGAGTACGTCACAGCACCCAGGACGGCTTCCCCACGGTGCACGATTGTGCCTCTGTTTATTTTAAGAATTTTCAGAGTCGACGATCGCAGAAATTCTGCAGAGCCAGACACATTTTATTTCAGATGGAGTAACTAATTTTATACCTGGAAGTGTGGGCGATGGCTAAGTAAAAATGTTGATTGCATGTTAGTTTTCGCAACTATCTGCATTCGCTTTCTTTGAAATTTTATAGATCATATTTTTCTCAAAATCTTCTGGTATGCCTCCATTCTTATGGGTTCTACAGATCAACTTTGATAGCCGTTTGGATATCACTTATCCGAATAATCTTAGAAATTCCGAGGGAATGCCACGAATGATTGATTGCAAGTCTTCCAAAGCTCTTTTAAACTCTGTCTCTAATACCAGGTCCTGTATGTCGACCCCCCTTTCAGTTCGTCCATATCGTAGAGGCCTTCAAGGCACTCTTTTGACCTGCCCGTACTCTTCTCTGTCTTTAACTGCAGAATTCCTCTTGCTCTCTTAATGTTGTTCATTATAAGTTTTTAATGAGGCGTTAATGAGGCTCCGTTCCTTAACACATAACCTTCAAAAGAATGGAAGCACCAACTAATACAAACTATAACTTTAACTTTCAGCTGATAATTTTCTTCATTCTTGCTGAAATTTACGGACTGTATAAAGACGAAACTACTGAATTGTGCTGGAAAGAAACAAATCTAATGTCGACTTCGAAACCATTTATCCTAAAGAATCGTGCTCAAAATCTCTTTCTCGGCAACGCTTCCGTACCCGTTCATTCGCAAATACTTACGGGCGTTCAGAGTTAAGGCAATTGAAGTCTATATCTAGGTAGTTCTCATTATCCCCTACAAACTTTTACCACAAAATGTGTTTCTCTTAATTTTAATATTGAGCCACGTTCGTAGCTAAAGTCTCATCCGTTAATTGACATAACATCTCTCTCTGTCAGCAGTCAATTATTTTCAGAACTGCAGTGAAACAAGTCCACTATATCTTGTTTAAACACTATAGATTCGTGATGTATGTTGATAGATCAAATGTTTCTTTTTTTAAAAAAAAGCAAACCTGATTCAAATACAGTTGGAGTTCTGGATGAAATTCGATATTTGACCGTCGGATAGCTTACATGCAGGGTAAAGCGCAAATGCAGTAAATCATAATTCCCCAGCACTGTTCTAAGTTTCATGTCCTTCCTAACCCACGCTCAGCTTCCACTTCCATACCCTTCCTCCTCCCTTCTCCCCCCACACATAACCTGCCAATTTTTCTACTCTCCTCTTCTTACCATCTCTTTTATAAATCGCATCTCTTTCTTGGAAAGAAGCCAATCAGACAGCTTCTAAGCCATTTGCATTACAAGTATTAATCTCTCCCAATCACATCTCAGCATTTTACTGCCATGTCAATTTGGTCAATCATATTCGTGAACTCCCTCTTAATCCTGGAACCTTTTTTCTCTTCGACTAAGACTAATCAGAGAGCTTCCTATGGTAAAGATGAGCCTGATACGACATCATTCTCGTTCAGTTGTGGTGGTCGTCCACCATGTACGTTGGAACACCCAAATCTTTACACAGTGTGGAATGCAATTTCTTACAAAGTAACCCATTTCACAAAAGCCTTTACATGATGTAAACAGACAAATAATAAATGCATGAAGGTAATGGAATATTCTGTCTGGCATACAGTTTCAAATAGGAATGACAGGTATAGGTCACAAGGAAAACACTGGAGTAAGTATCGATCAATATATTATGGAACATTACAGTGTCATAATGCAATTCACAACTATTACGTTACAACTGTATTTTCATAATAAATTTACAACTAGTGAATTGCATCTTTTTTTACATCTATAACATACAGATAACAATTTCAGCATTTCTTCATCAGGCTGCCTTCCATTCGGAAAGTGGGTGCAGTCAGCGACTGTTATGTGACTTATAAATTATAGAATGTATCAATCAGTCGTCATTTTTTAGATTTCCTTACGCAAATCCAGATTTCGGCTAGTAGCTAGCCATGCTCAATGCACTACTTTGTATTCTCGATACATGTAAGTCCCTGTTGTTCGGGCGTCAATCACAGTTCCTTGAATACCACTACTTTTTTAGATTTCCTTACGCAAATCAAGATTTCGGCTAGGAGCTAGCCATGCTCAATGTACTATTTTCTATTCTCGATGCACGTTAGTCCCTGTTCTTCGGGCGTCAGCTACAGTTCTTTGAATACTAGTAGTATTCAAACAACTGTGACTGACTACTACTAGTATTCAAAGAACTGTGGCTGACGCCCAAACAACAGGGACTTACATGCATTGAGAATAGAAAATAGTGCATTGAGAATGGCTAGCTGCTAGCCGAAATCTGGATTTGCGTAAGGAAATCTAAAAAAGGACGACTGATTGATGCATTCTATAATTTATAAATTTCAATATTTAGTAGAAGAGATTTCTTTCACAGTATCAAAGACACTCGTAGCTCGTAAGGTATGCATTTTAGGTGAAAAATTTTACTACATTTGTATTCTCCGAATGATCGTTTTTCTCATATCCCTGAATATGGCCCATTCCTCCTTGAAAAACCTGTACAAAGAACGGATAATTTGTCAGCATCATTGAACATTCTTTCTCAGTAATCAGCCTGCACAATGTTTGACACCTTCAGATCTATGGCTGTCTACTGTGGGTTTCAGTTTTGAGAGTACACATTTTTGCTCTGAGTCTCGTGATTTCCGTAACAATGTCTCCACCTAATTCATCTGTCATTAAGTCCACTTTCTCTTTATTGAAACATGGGAATATGATAAATGTTATTACCAGGGTAACCCTAAGCATCAGATCGCCTGTGAACTTCACTTACAATAACATCTTAAATATTTAAGGTAGTTATTTGATATATTAAGATACCTGTGTGTATGTAACACATATTAACATTTTTTGTCTGAAACGTTTGAAACATGTACTCGTAATGTAAGTCTATGAGAGGCCTCTTTTTCTACATTAACTATGCATTTTACAAAAACTAAGTTTAGTCTCCGTAATTCTAATGTAACCAGATTTTCCGTAAATATGACACTGTTTTTAAAATTTGGTCTTGCAATGAGATCTGTAACTTCGTATTATCTTCCTAATGTGCTACTACCTACATCTCATTCAGTTTTCGAAAATGCTACATTGTTTTGCTTAAATCACTGTTATTCATGAGTTGAAAAAAATTGTTTGTAAAATCGTATGAGCGTATTGTTTCTAGCAGAATTCCCATGCACAAAGTGAACAAATACAGTATTACCTCTGATGCCACGCTAAAATAACTGTAATGTCAATAATCAGCTGCAATTTTACACTAATAGTTTCCACAAAACCCCCACATTAAACCAGGTGAAGTCACATAACTTATGAACTAGAGAATACTTTAAATTTCCTATTAGCAGTCCCAAATGATTGACCACGCTTTGTTGTGTCGAAGCGATACTTCCCACACAGTAAAATGGTGTAGAGTGTGTCTGTAAATGGAATCGTGAGACTGCAGAACGAAATTAAACATTTTCCCCCTGTTTGACACATAGCACTTTTGAGTGCTGTCTCCCTTCTTGTAGCTGTTCTACGAAATGCCCTCACATGCCAGTATGCTGCACTCTCGCTCTCACCTGGTGATGTATTACGAGGTGCGGTTGCTAAAAGAAATATGTGGTCCCTAGTAATGAGCCACCATCGCTACTTAATCATCAAGTAGGGTTGCCATTACATGAAGGTTATTGAAAAAGTCTACGGCATATAAACAACAGCAACCCATACACTACAGTAACATTTAGTTTTGATACAATTAACTTCTGGCCCATTTTTATTGTAAAATAATAGGAGGGATTGTAACTAAACGAAATTTAACTTATTGTACAAATGTAGTGTACTGGGAAGATTACGTGATTGAATTTGTAAGTGACTTCGGTGTATACAGGATGTGGAATATAGTAAAAACCACGGCTATTGCTGGGCATCGGTTCGAATTGAGATCTGAGGGAAATAGGTACCAAGAGTTGTATTTTTATTCAATAATTTTATTGAGGTTCTACCGTATCTTCCTTCGTCGTCGGCGTTGTCGTTGTTACCGTGAGACACCGTTATACCAAGAGGAA
Source organism: Schistocerca piceifrons (assembly GCF_021461385.2). Lineage (NCBI taxonomy): Eukaryota > Metazoa > Arthropoda > Insecta > Orthoptera > Acrididae > Schistocerca > Schistocerca piceifrons. The sequence continues at coordinate 409,456,993 of NC_060139.1, forward strand.
AGGCGCGTCGATCTTAGAGCATGAGATATGATGACCTTAAGCCATTGACAACACACAACGGTCACTGTAGCACCTGATCCCAGAATAACTGCAGTAGTTAGGATCTACGAACTATCCCCTCTTGACCAGGTCCCCAAAACTTAACTCGTAACGAGATCCCTTCAAAGCAAATTGTCATAACGATCGTCTATAAAGGCTTCGTACAACGAGAAGAAATGTTACAGTTTATGGAATAATAACAGATACGACCAAACTGTCTTGTCTCTTCTGCTTTGTTTAACATAACTTCGTTCACAGTTTCATTTCGCATTCACCACTCATTCACCGAAACCCTTGGATGAACAGTTTTGGTTGCTTGACACCAACAGTCAGTGATAATGATACGACTTTTCTCCTTTTTATAAATTGAAGCCCGCTCTCCGTGATATTATAAAAAAAACCGGTCTCAATACCGCGTGCCTCGTGAGACGCGAATAGACTTATCCTGGAATTGACCGCCCTGTAGGTGTACTCAATTTAATGACCACACTTCACTGTCCGCTATTTCGCGTAACTGAATGTCCATTTGTTAGTCTGATTATACACTGTAGCTATTTAAAATTCGCCCCTATATTTTTCACAACGCACAATTAGCACTTCTTTACTTGTTTTTTTTTCTAAGAGTAAACGGAAGAAAAAGACGCCGTATCATCGGCGTAGTCGATATAAAGCAAAACACCTTCATATGCCCAATTTTATCTCTTCTTATAGGATCGGTTACCTTACTCATTAATTTACTACATATTATTTCCAATTACACTAAACAGGCATCGCCGTTATATTTTAATTGTATTCAAAAGCATGTTACTGTTATTATGACCGACCAAATCGTAACAAATTGCGCGGCGTGCGCTTTTAACGATAACTTTACGCTATTTAAGTTCCGTTACAGCTATCTTGACTCGTAATGTTACAAGGTGTCAGTTTCGCTGCCTCATTGGCACCACCTTCATTCCTCTAGAGACGTAGATAAATATGTTATCTAAACGTTTGTGCTACTATTGGGGCCATTAAATCCAAGTGACTTCCGTTGCGTTCTTTTTGCTGAATGTGAACCCTTCACACCACATTTGACGTTGTAGGTATGAAGTGTCCACGCCTATCATGAATAATTCTACGGAAATCAGTTGGATATAGTAGTCCTTATAATAGCAAAAACGTTTAGATGACTTATCTAGCTACATGTTTAAGGGCTTGACTGGTAGCTAAGTAAAATAATTAAATGGAATTCCGGCTGAAGGTATCTATTTTCCTCAGGTCTTCGATCAGCTCTAGTCCCATTCCATTTACACAAGATAGAACTACAGAAACGACAACTGAAATTGAATGACCGTTGGATACGTCATTTCGTGCAGCTGCAACTTTGTGCAGACTCCATCAGTCATGATGATTGGCGATTGGTTGCACAACAGTTTCTCGGCAATCAATGATCGGATGTTTTGGTGGCTGACAAGTCCTAGGCAGCCTGCCAGCCATGACGTCATTCGAGTACGCTCTTTATCGAGTCAGGGCAGGACACGACGGGCAACATGCGATCTTGAGTTAAGATGTCTGAATATAAAGTCACGGAAGCATAAGACGCAGGGCTCAGGCACCATCCTTGACATGTCAGAAAACTAAACGCTCTGTCGAAATTAGCCGCTAAGCGATCCTGAGCTGATCGTATTGTGTACCCAATAATTCCCCATATCGTCAAGTCAGTTTCTTTGCCTGTACATGACAAATGCAATCTGGCAATATTCGTTACCCTTAGAGGCTCCACCAAAGGATATATCCATGAAGATGCTGCACGCAGAACCAGAACTCTTAGGGAAATACGGTGTGATACCGATCGTGAGGCCCGTGTTCGCGTTGAGCACACGCTGCCAGCGGGCCTCTCTGTCCTGACGCGTCGAGCAGAACTACAACAATAGACTCCGTGCTAACAGTCGTTGGTGCTCAACAGAACTTCAGATTGTCTGTGTGGATACCTGTCTCACTGACTACAAGCCCAGTTGCTGACGTAAGTTGTGTGAGGTGGTTGTAACGACTGTGCATGTGCCGAGCGAACTTCGTATGTCTTCTCTGGCGCTATTTGCGTGCGGCTGTTGAGATCCTGCATGGTGTTGACTAATGTGCTCCTAAATGCATTGGGTCGACCAACGTCAGCAGCAACATCACGAAACGAAAAACGGAAGTCTCAGTAGGTCACGATTTGCTGCTGTCTAATTCTGGTATGTGCTGCTAGACTTTTCTTTACCTTACACGAGATGTAACATGAACTCCGCAGAACCAACTATCATTGAAATGCAATTTTTGAATGGCTAACACATTCTGTGATCTTTCCTTATATACGGAATGTAGATGGTTATACTACAACGTGTGTTGTGTGGTTCCGCTAAACCCTTTCCGTCTCACTGATATAAAAATATTAATTTTCAATTTTCTTTCAGAAAATCGACCTTAAAAATCTTCAGAAGCAACGGATACAAGAAGAAATGGGCAAAATTAAACAATGAGTTATTTTAAGGAGGTGGCTTCACTTTGGAATTCAATTTAAAAAAATTCTGAAAATTAACTTTTAGTATCACAGTAAGCACTAAAAAATCGGCAAAAAGTTAACATTCTATTATTTTAAGGAGGTGATTGCCCTTTGTAATCACTGCCCTTTGGAACTAATGGGACATACAGTCTTCAACCACCCGTCATACCATTAAGTTATGTTAACTGTGGACCTACAAACGACGGAAAGGCTCCGTCCCCGCCGCAATGGTCCGCAACCCCACGACGACTGCCGCAGTCCACTTCACTCCTCCGCCGCCCCACACCGAAACCAGGGTTATTGTGCGGTTCGGCCCCCGGTGCCCCTCCCCCCCCCCGGGAACGCCTCACACCAGACGAGTGTAACACCTACGTTTGTGTGGTAGAGTAATGATGGTGTACGCATACATGAAAAACTTGTTTGCGCAGCAGTCGCCGACATACACTCCTGGAAATTGAAATAAGAACACCGTGAATTCATTGTCCCAGGAAGGGGAAACTTTATTGACACATTCCTGGGGTCAGATACATCAGATGATCACACTGACAGAACCACAGGCACATAGACACAGGCAACAGAGCATGCACAATGTCGGCACTAGTACAGTGTATATCCACCTTTTGCAGCAATGCTGGCTGCTATTCTCCCATGGAGACGATCGTAGAGATGCTGGATGCAGTCCTGTGGAACAGTTTGCCATGCCATTTCCACCTGGCGCCTCAGTTGGACCAGCGTTCGTGCTGGACGTGCAGACCGCGTGAGACGACGCTTCATCCAGTCCCAAACATGCTCAATGGGGGACAGATCCGGAGATCTTGCTGGCCAGGGTAGTTGACTTACACCTTCTAGAGCACGTTGGGTGGCACGGGATACATGCGGACGTGAATTGTCCTATTGGAACAGCAAGTTCCCTTGCCGGTCTAGGAATGGTAGAACGATGGGTTCGATGACGGTTTGGATGTACCGTGCACTATTCAGTGTCCCCTCGACGATCACCAGTGGTGTACGGCCAGTGTAGGAGATCGCTCCCCACACCATGATGCCGGGTGTTGGCCCTGTGTGCCTCGGTCGTATGCAGTCCTGATTGTGGCGCTCACCTGCACAGCGCCAAACACGCATACGACCATCATTGGCACCAAGGCAGAAGCGACTCTCATCGCTGAAGACGACACGTCTCCATTCGTCCCTCCATTCACGCCTGTCGCGACACCACTGGAGGCAGGCTGCACGATGTTGGGGCGTGAGCGGAAGACGGCCTAACGGTGTGCGGGACCGTAGCCCAGCTTCATGGAGACGGTTGTGAATGGTCCTCGCCGATATCCCAGGAGCAACAGTGTCCCTAACTTCCTGGGAAGTGGCGGTGCGGTCCCCTACGGTACTGCGTAGGAACCTACGGTCTTGGCGTGCATCCGTGCGTCGCTGCGGTCCGGTCCCAGGTCGACGGGCACGTGCACCTTCCGCCGACCACTGGCGACAACATCGATGTACTGTGGAGACCTCACGCCCCACGTGTTGAGCAATTCGGCGGTACGTCCACCCGGCCTCCCGCATGCCCACTATACGCCCTCGCTCAAAGTCCGTCAACTGCACATACGGTTCACGTCCACGCTGTCGCGGCATGCTACCAGTGTTAAAGACTGCGATGGAGCTCCATATGCCACGGCAAACTGGCTGACACTGACGGCGGCGGTGCACAAATGCTGCGCAGCTAGCGCCATTCGACGGCCAACACCGTGGTTCCTGGTGTGTCCGCTGTGCCGTGCGTGTGATCATTGCTTGTACAGCCCTCTCGCAGTGTCCGGAGCAAGTATGGTGGGTCTGACACACTGGTGTCAATGTGTTCTTTTTTCCATTTCCAGGAGTGTAGTGTAGCTGAGGTAGAATAAGGGTAACCAGCCGGCATTTGCCGAGGCAGATGGAAAACCGCCTAAATACCATCCAAAGACTGGCTGGCTCACCAGACCTCGACGGGCCGGCGCTCCTTCCCGCCCGGAAAGTCGTGGGTTAGACAGCACGGCCAATTAAGCGGGCCGTCATTCCATTACATACATCTGAAAGCTGTTGCACACTTTTCTTAGGCGTAATCGTAAATCTAGAAATCTCCATGAATTCATAATGTCAAAAACAAATTATAGTCTAAAACTTTATAAATTAATATCGAAAATAAATACTGCTCTAGTACTTTCATTTCGTAACCACTCATAAAAGCTGTAGTAGAAATTCGGATTTACATTACAAAAACTTAAGAAATAGGCACTGTCACCCTCAACGATTTCCTCAACATAATCACTATAAATTGGAACTTGACAAAATCTCTTACAATCACGTAGCACATTAACCACGCCGACTGATGCTTTCAACGCTGTGATTGCTACAGTTCATTACTTTCACTGTAGTATGTGTACCAGTTAATGTCTCTGCCTTTCAGTAGCATCGGAGACTTCACGTGAAAGGCACCGGTACTTAATAATAATTAATAAGATGGTGGGTTCAGGCAGAAAGCATCTGTACTTAATGTTTTTCCTTTCACGTGTATTTGTCTTCTATTACATACCACATTCATCGCGTTGCCATTTTAATGAGCGGTAGCATAATTCATTACTGTGGGACGTAATCTTGAGCCTATCGTAGCAACAGCTGTCTTTTGTGTACTGATGAAGACTGAACTACTCATTGTATGATCTACTTTGGTCTAGGCTGACTCCCAACAACTGCATACCTTCAAACATTATATCTCTCATAGCTGGTCTCTTGCTCACGAATTGATATCACCTCATCCTACTGTTCGTTGACTGATCAATTTTGCTGCTGTACAGATGTCTGTCCACATGGTGGTTGACAATCGCCTACATCTAAGCAATGCTCCGTCTATGACATATTCGTAAATGTTCTGCCATATGATTTTACGCCGTATACCAAAGTAAACGTACATCTTACTTGTGTGTCCATATTTAAATATATTATGAGCAAAGTATTTTGGTCAGTAGAATTCCTATAACCTACAGTTTCTTTTTATGAGGAAAAGAATAATACATAAGCAGAAAGGAACTTCATGCGTATACGGTCTGTCGACGAATTGGTCCCTAGGGAGATAGAACAAATCGGACTGGGAAGAACAGAAAAGAAAACGGCTTTGATCTTTTGAGATTAATTTTTCTGTGTATCTTAGGAAATGATGGAAACCTAAATTCGGATGGCGGGACCATAGTTTCAACCTCACTCTTCCCAAAGTACAGGCCTCAGCAACTCCGGAAGAACTGTCTGTCACTTTCTGTGTACTCTGTTTCTTTGTTTGTCAGTGTGCTTCAGAAACAATATGTTCCTAAAAATACAGTTTGCCTTTGTTACGTTTCCTGAAATTTCTAACTACCCTAATGTGAGATATTGATTAAACTATTCCTATGATGACATCTTGGATATTCGGGAATCCAGCCGGATGTTTGCGTCGTTCTCGCACGATATGTCAACAGCGTGCCTCGCTGTCTTCTTCAGGTGCTACCTGAGACTGGTCCTTTGGTCGATCGAGTCAAGTATTTATGCCTGGAAGGAGCTGGGCGTTCCCTAATCGGTCCGCACTGAGTCAAGTGTTCTGTCTGTGGTCCGCGCCCGCCAGACTCACGTGCTAGCACGCACGCACGCACGCACTCGAGTGAGTGATGCAGTGCAAGCAGGATCACGCTACTCAAAAGAAGGGTGTGGTGGATCGCCGCCAGGCGGGACGGGCTCGGGCGACCGAGTCCGCCCCGTCTGCGGCCCCATCCGGCCCCACGTACGACGACGCAGCAAACGACAATGGACCACGAGACGGCATATTCTAGGTAAACAGGCCCGCTTACGGCGGCGCAATTGTACGTCATCCTGCACCGAATGTCACGGGATACTGATTACCGGGAACGTGCAGTCGACGAACGAGCTCTCCACTTGTTCCACCAGTACCTCAAGTCACTCGGTTGCGTGGTCAATGAAGAGGAGAGAGTACCGTCGGGAGCCCTGACAGGCGTGTTGAATACAGACGACACTGTTCTGCCAGCGGCTGCCCCGATGAGTGTTGCGCCACCAGTCCCAGTTACAGAAGTAACTGGTGCACTGCTGGCTGCCACTCCGGTCTCTTCCAGTGAAGAGGCCACAGATATACCGGAAACTGTACCGCCAGGCGTGACGAGAGAAGACGTCACCGTCCTGCCACGTGACGACACTATCATAAATGCCAACCTTGGCGATCTTCTCGAGGCGGAAGCCATGGCAACACCACAGCCCTCCAGGACGAGGCCGGCAGCAACAGAGGAGGACGACTCCTCCACATTCTCTCAGTCTGTTTGCAGGAGAAGCCAGAAGCAGAAGATGGCAGACGACCCTGCCCCCACTGAGGCAGAGCAGGCGCCAGACGATGGGTTCACCGTCCCGAAGCGGCGGCACACTGCTCTGGCCAAACGGCTCCAAACAGTGCAGCCGCTCCCGACGACGAACTCATTCATCGACGTCGACGAGCCAGAGGCCATGGAGGCCACTGAGCCACCCAAGCAAGAGGCGGGCACCCGCCCCACCACCGATAACTGTCTAATGGCGGGACACTTGATAAATTTGAGACAGTTACGTCCGCTGCTAAGGTCAAATGTGTCGGGTGAGACCTATACCGTGTTTCGACTGCCACCATGGATGACTACCGAGCAGCCATGAAGATCGTTCAGACCGACAAGCAACACTGCTTTATGCATAATGTGGAGCCCGTGAAGCAGCTGAAGGTGATTTTCCGCCGCCTCCCGCTGAAAATGGAGCCCTCGCACCTCCAAGAAGAACTGGCAGGGCTGGGCTACATGGCCAGCTCCGTGACCATCATGAAATCGCCCCGGACAACTTCGAAAACCGAAAAATCTTCCAGCTGCAGATGGTGGCCCGGATTGGGGTGGAAGTGGAGCCGCTCAAGGCCAAGGGGAGGCGCGTCCAGTGCTTCTCCTGCCAGGGCCTTGACCACGTGGCTCGCTACTGCTCCATGCTGGCCCACTGTGCCAAGTGCGCCGACTCCCACCAGAGTTGGGACTGCACGAAGAAGCGAGAGGAGGCGCCAAAGTGCTGCAACTGTAGCGAGCCACATGTGGCTGCGCTGTATTCCGAAGTCGCCCACGGCAGAACGGACGATCAGCACCTTACAGGAAGGTGCAACCTGGCACCAGCTACGCCTCCGCTGCCAAGGGGGAGTCCGCTGACGCCACCACGAGACGACAAGTTGCCTTCCCGCCACTTCCGCAACGGGACTCGAACGAGACCGCATCATCCACCGCGCCTGGCTCGTCAGCCGCACAGGCTGACTCCCAGGCTGACCACCACAAGGGCGGACGATGCACTGCCCGTCCACTCAACACTCCCGCGCCGCAGGCTGCTGGGCGCGCGGTCCAGCGAACGGACGCGACAGCGACGCCGCGCCCGGCCGCCCCCGCGCCCGCCGCTGCGGCTGCATCCACACCATCAACAGGACCAGGAGCCGCAGACCTGGGAGCCCTACTGGGCTCTCTCTCTGCCCTGCTCCAACAACAGCCCGTGCTAGTCACGGCAGTCACGGAGGCCCTCCAGGCTGCTACCGTCACCATAAAGCCGCACCATGGATAATCCACTCATCCGTGGACTGACCGTTTGCGGCTTCAACGCAAACAGCCTGTTCCCCCAACAAGGAGAGTTTCGCCAGTTCATGTACGACGAGGCCATTGACCTCTGCCTGGTTGGCGAAACTCACCTTAAACCTGGGGTCCACGTGCGTGTAGCAAACTACGTTTGCTACCGCAATGACAGGCCAACAGCCGGCGGTGGCACCGCCATCTATGTACGTACATCACTCAGGAACCACCGGGTGCAACTCCCGGACCTGGCAACCCTGGAAGCCACTGGGTTGACGGTCACCACGACAGCCGGGCAGATCACGTTCGTGGCAGTATACAGGCCACCATGCGGACACCTCCAGGAGGCGGACGTCGACGCGCTGCTGACAGTTGGGGGGAGGGTGTTCATTGCAGGTGACTTCAATGCGAAGCACCCGGAATGGAACTCCTGCCTCACGAATGTCGGTGGCCGCCGACTTTCCCGCGCTGCCGCGAGAAAAGGCGCCCTGATCCTCGGCCCACAGGAGCCCACAATCTACCCAGCCAGGTGACGGCCGGACGTGCTCGATGTCGCAGTCATAAAAGGCATCGGGCACCACACGACCGCCTCCACATGGTGTGCACTGTCGTCAGACCACCTGCCGGTGATATTGACATAGATGTCGCCGGAGCCATGCTGCCACCACGCCGACAGACGTACCGGCACACGGACTGCGAGCGCTACCAGGAGGTAGTCCTGGAATCGATCGCGGACACACCCGATCCAGACGCAGTGGGCGCGGACGCCGATCTGTGTGTCCTCTCCCGCCAGATACCGCACGCAGCCGACGCAGCCACCCCCCCCCCCCCCCCAGCCACAGGGGCCCAGGGACTTCTCCCGCGCAACCTACCGCCTCCGATACCGATACGGGAAGCAATCAGGGAGAAGAACAGGCTGTTCCGGGAGTGGCAGCTCACCCGCCAACCCGCATCGAAGCGACGCCTCAACCGCATGCGGAGAGACATCAAAGCAGCGGATGAGGCGCACAGGAACAGCGTGTGGTCGGCCTTCGTCGCCTCCCTAAACCCAGAGGACGGCAGCACCTGGCGCACGGTGAAGTCGTTCCTACGCCGACGACAGCGCATACCACCAATACTGGTTGGGCAAGACGTCGTCTGCAGCCCAGACGGAAAAGCAGGTGTCGTGGCAGACCAATTCGAATCGTCATTCACCCTGGTGGACGACAATCTGGATGAAGACCACATCCAGCAGGTAGCCGAGCAACTCTCAGTGTTCCTGGGGGCAAGGGACGACGGGGACGTAATTGAAGCCATCTCCGAGGCGGGGGTGGCCGCACAGCTGAAGGCGCTCAATACTAGGAAAGTCGGAAGCGCTGATGGGGTCACCAACCACCTGCTGAGGAACCTTCCAGCAGGGGCCCATCCGCTGCTGGCGGGTATCTTCAACCAGGTCCTTTGCTCGGGTGTCTACCCCTCTGTGTGGAAACATGCAGAGGTGGTGGCCATCCCCAAAGCGAACAAGGACCCGCGTGACGCCGCCAATTACAGACCCATCAGTCTACTACCCGCCCTCTCCAAAGTGTTCGAGCGCCTTTACGCCAGGCGCCTGCTTTGCCACGTGACAGCAGAAGGAGTGATACTGGATGAGCAGTTCGGCTTCCAGTAGGGTCACTCCACGGTCCATCAGTTGATGCGGCTGGTGGAAGAGGCCATGCGCGCCCTGGAGATGCGGGAATACCTTGGGGTGGTGTTCCTCGAGGTCTACAGGGCATTCGACTCCGTGTGGCACGACGGCCTCGTGTAAAAACTTTTTGTGCACGGGGTCCCGATGTCGCACGGGGTCCTACTCCAATCGTATCTGGCCAAACAGGACTTTCCACGTCCGCCTGGACGAGGAGACGTCCACGCACCGACCCATCCGTGCTGGAGTGCCGCAGGGGTCCGTTCTCGGCCCCCTGCTCTACTCCTTATTCACAGCCGACGCTCCGCGCGTGGAGCCGGTGAAGTTGGCACTCTACGCCGACGACACGGCGCTTTTCGTGCGGAGTATGAAGGCAGTTGAGATGCGCCGCCTGCTCCAGCGTGGATGTGAGGCCCTTGGTGCGTGGTCGACGAAGTGGCGCCTGAAGCAGAACGCGGCGAAGAGCCAGACAGTGGTGTTCACACGAAGACCAGTGCCACCAGATCTTCCGCCAGTCATCGTCATGGGAAGCCCCGTCCCATGGAGCACGACTGGCCGCTACCTGGGAGTCATTCTCGACCAGAAGCTGACGTGGAAAGCCCGCATCGAGGACGTCAGGGGCAGAGCAATAGGGCGCCTACGCGTTCTGTACCCTCTGCTCAACCCGTTGTCTGCCTTGCCTCCCCACCCCGGCATCACGCTGTACCCGGCGCTGGTTCGTCCAGTGCTGGAATATGCGGCCGTGGTGTGGGGCAACGCGGCCGACACTCACATCAATAACCTGCAGAGGGTGCAGAACAGGGTGCTCAAGCTCGCTCTGCGCCTACCGTGGCTCTATTCGACCGTTCGGTTACACCTGCAAACTGGCATCCCCTTCCTCCGTGACCGATTTAAACAATCGGCGCGGGTCTTCTATTACCGGACTGTGCAGTCCGACAATAGGCTCATTAGGGACTTGGGCCATCCTATTCACCACAGGCCAACCACGCGTTGGCCTGACCTGTTACGAGAATAATACCTCGCGACAGAGAGAGGACAACTGCAGCCCAGTAAACACCTCAGGCCAATTCGGACCATGAGGAAGCCACTCAACAGATATAGGATTATGCAGGAATAGCAGTATATGCATAGCTTGCTCTCAACTCGAGTCAGGGCAGACTCGTATGGATAAGTGACAGTGACAGTGACAGCACGCACGCAAGTCGAGTGCGAGATGTCGTCGCAGACGGACGTGACGAGCGAGAGCGCGACTGGGGCGGCTGCCCCGGCAGCCGCAGACGAAGATTATGGGGCGGGCGGCCGCCGTTCGATGGGGCAAGCAACATCGACGGCCTCGCTGTCTGCTCCACAGACGACGACCCTGCAAAGTCAACGGATAGAAGCAATGTTCCACGAGACGGATACAGCAAGTGAAGACATGGAACTCGACGATGAAGTGCGCAACGCAGTTCGACGAAAACGCGCTGCGCAGCAGACGTCGACAGACGCACAACAGTCATCGGAAACTACCGACGGCGGCTTCCTGAAACCACCGTGCAAGAAGGCCACGCGACAGCGACAGGCGTCTCCACCAGCACCAGTGACGACGAGCAACGCATATAGCGCTCTAGAAACAGCACCACAACACCAAGACGCCAACACGCCACAACGAGAGAAACTCCCTCCGATTGTTCTCCAGTATCCGGTGATCTACAAGAAACTAGAGAACTGGTTCAAAACCAACTGTCTATTCCCCTTCACAGTGAAGCAGGCAGGTGGCAATAAATTGAATCTCCAACTATCCGCCACCATCGACTACACGAAGGTTATGAACATGGTTGGAGCAGTGGGCATACCATGTTACACCTCCCCGACAGTCCGACCTAAGACGCTCAGGGTCGCCATACATAGAGTACCGATGTCAGTCACTCATGCGGAGCTCAAGGAAGATTTGGAAGACGCTGGTTTTGCCACTACTGTTGTGACAAGACACAAACCACCAGGAGCGACGAAACTAATACCGATGGTCGTTGCCATCCAGCAAGATACGGAAGAACACCGAAAAATCTTCCAGATGACGAGACTAGGGCGGCTAGTCATCACTGCCAGAGAAACTTCGAGCTACCAGAGGCCCAACGCAGTGTTTCAACTGCCAAGAGTTGTCCCACGTTACGCGTCACTGCACAATGTCGCCGAAGTGCGTGAAATGCGGCAAGGGTCATGACTACCGGTTGGTTGGTTGGTTGGTTTGGGGAAGACCAGACAGCGTGGTCATCGGTCTCATCGGATTAGGGAAGGATGGGGAAGGAAGTTGGCCGTGCCCTTTCAGAGGAACCATCCCGGCATTTGCCTGGAGTGATTTAGGGAAATCACGGAATACCTACATCAGGATGGCCGGACGCGGGATTGAACCGTCGTCCTTCCGAATGCGAGTCCAGTGTCTAACCACTGCACCACCTCGCTCGGTTCATGACTACCGGAAATGACCACATCCAAGGGAGCACAGGGCATGCTGCTGCAACTGTGGTGGGCCACACCCTGTCAATTACAGGTCATGCCTACAGTTCAAGAATGCCAGCTGACGATTGAGAGGCCTACCACCACTGGAGGTAGAGAAGAAGAGGGTAGCTGCGGCAACTCGACGACGCCCAACAAATATCATTGCTAGGACGGCCATGGTGACTCCCACAAGGACAGCACAGCGAACTACGACGTACCGCAGCGGCGTCACGGTGGCAGACGTCGTCAGGGGAAGGTACCCCGACGCCATACCGACGGACAACTCCTGCCTTACGCCCATGCAGCAGCGACTACAGCAACAAACTTCCATGGTCAGAGACGCACAGCCAGCGACGGACACCCCGCCACAGCAGCCTCCATCACAGCAAGCACCTGTGGCATCTGCAGACATCATGATTATACACCAGACAATGATGATGATGATGACCGAGCGCACCCAGGCAATATGATTGCTCCCGCAGGCGATCAACACAGCCATACAAGCAGCCATTGACTGCCGCCTGCAAACCCCAGCCGGACCTACTGCTCAACATGGCCAGGCCTAGAGGGCTAAAAACACTCAAAATAGCGACGTAGAATGTGGCATCGCTCTACCACAGCATCCTGGAATTCCGTAACTTCTTAAAGGAGCATGACATAGACGTATGCCTGGTTAACCAAACGCATCTCAAGCCAGGCATCCGAGCCAATGTGGACAATTATGCATGACATAGAAATGACAGACCTAGATTAGGAGCAGGCACGGCAATATACGTGCGATCCACGTTGCAGCACTGTGCAGCCATCCTACCTCCGCTACGACACATAGACTACTGTGCAGGGGCCCATCACGTTTTACTCAGTCTACAAGCCGCCCAAGAAGATGTTACCACCAGAGGACGCCGACGCACTATTCCGTGGCCCAAGACGAATCTTCGCTGCAGGGGACTTCAACTGCAAGCACGCTGTCTGGAATTCTAGAACTGCCAACATCAATGGCAAACGTCTTCACCATGCTGCAGAAAGAGCCGAGATGCAAATCACTGCTCCGAACGAACCGACACACTATCCACGCAACAACAACCGGCCAGACGTCCTCGACATCGGCTTTGCAAAAGGACTCCAAGCGTTCATCACTGCAGAAGTTATTCACGAACTCGGCGACCTGGACACACCACCTAACGCAAAACCAACTGGCAACTATACCAGGCCGAAGTAGTGAACAACCTGAGGCCCAACCGCCCTGCTGAAGCTGCAGATGTGGCCGCCATTGCTGACCACCTTCACACATCTATCAAGGATGCCCTCCCAACAGCCACACCGCCGTCTCGACCTCGCGATCTCCCAATACACGTCCTACCACAGGACTTGCTGGACGACATCAAGACAAGAAATAGGCTCCTTGAAGACTGGCGTCTTACCAGAGACCAGGCACTTAAAAAGACAGGCCAACCTATTTAGAAGACGGATCCAGGCGGCACTGAAGGAACACAACAACAGAAAATGGCAAGACAAAATAGCGGTCCTACCACCTGACTCTTCGATGTGGGACATGACCCGTTACTTCCTGCACCCACGATCACGCCTGCCACCACTACAGACGCCGGCGGGCACTGTCTACCGTCCACAAGAGAAGGGAAACGCCCTCGCAGACGTCTTTGAGGGGAACTTCCATCCTATGGAAGCCCCGCTGGACAGACAACACGAGCAGCTTGTGGAAGACCGGGTGGCCACATACCTCGCTGCAGTGACGGAAGAAGAAGAAGCACCAGAAGAAGACATCCTGGAGGTGACAGCTCGTGAACTCCGAGCCTGCCCTAAGATGCTGCCTACAGCCAAAGCTCCAGGACACGATGCCATCCCAGCCCCGGCACTCAAAGCACTACCACCTGAAGCTGATGGAGTATTAGCCAACATCTTCAATAAGATCTTCCACAGCCAGACTTACCCCAAGGCATGGAAGCATGTTTTGGTTGTAGCTGTCCCCAAACCAGGCAAATGTCGGGTCGACCTTAAAAGCTACCGGCCCATAAGCCTTCTGCCATTCATCAGCAAGGTCTTTGAAAGGATCTTCCTCAGCCGACTACAAAGGACGATCACCGATGGAGACCTGCTGCCACTGTAGCAATTTGGATTCAAGAAAGGATACTCCACCACACTGCAGCTACTCAAAGTGGTTGAGGAAGCCACAGACGCAATTAACTACAGGGACTTCTGTGGAGCTCTCTTCCTGGACATCAGCAGAGCCTTCGACAGTGTATGGCACACCGGAATCCTGTACAAACTCTTTGTGCTGGGATTCCAAGAAGCCTATGTTCAGCTGCTCGCAACGTACCTACAGAATAGAACGTTTGCGGTACAAGCCGAAGACACCACCTCCACCATACGACCAGTGCGAGTTGGAGTACCACAGGGGTCGGTCCTTGGACTGGTCCTCTACTCCCTCCACATGTCTGACCTCTCCAAGACGCTGCAGGTCACCAGGGCGATGTACGCAGATGACACCGCACTCATCACTCACAGCAGATGGCCGCACATCGTACATCGGCGCCTACAGGATGCCTGCAATGACCTACAAGAATGGGCAGCAAAATGGAAAATCGGATACAATGCCACGAAGAGCCAGGCACTACTGCTCACCAAGCGACGGAGACCAGCGTTACTCCAACTGCAGCTCCTGGGGGAGTTCATCCCCTGGACGGACGAGGCCAAGTACCTAGGAGTCATCCTAGACCCAAAGCTTACATGGTGCAAGCACATTGCTGAAGTACGAAAGAAGGCACAGGCCCGTCTTGGTGCTCTGTACCCTCTTATCAACGAGAACTCCTCTCTCCCGATGGACTCATATTATACAAGTCCTGCGTGACACCGCTCATGGAATATGCCAGCGAAGTCTGGGGCAACGCAGCCGACTACGACATCGAAAAGTTTCAGCGACTGCAGAACATCGCCCTACGAAGGATATTCCATGTCCCAAGATCATTCCCTGCAAAGCACCTAAATGAAGCAGCCCAGGTGCCGGCAGTGATGTAGCTCATCAAGCAGCGAGCCACGAGAACATACGGGAATCTCTGAGAAGCACCCTCATCACTTGTTCGCCAGCTCGGCCGACGAAATGAAGAGATAGACCGCTATAAGCGGCGGGTGGCCCTACTGCACAGACAGTGGATTCACCTGTAGATAACCAGCACATTCATACGCACGAAGACGACACACAACAACAAGACGACTAACCCTCTGACAAGACGACAAGAAGAAGCAGTCAATGCCCACAGGGTAAATGCTGCATTACCCCCATTGCCGGATACAGAAGATGCGAGCGGGCTGGCGCCCAGCTTCATTGGACCCCTCCAGTCGCGGATGTTCCAACTGCCGTCCGCGCCCGTTTTGGCCGTCCTCAACGGTTGTGGTCATCATGAGAGGTGTGTCAGATCCGATCTGAGATGTTGGGTACTCTGTCTCATGACTGTTACTATGATTTCCACTTCTATTTCGTGCAGGGTGCTCCATAATCGGTCCGCGCCGCGTAGTGTGTTCCATCTGCGGTCCGCACCCGCCAGACGCGGCTACATTGGCCCTCTCAGGTCGCCGGTGTTCCGACCGCCGTCCGCGCCCGGCCTGGCCGTCTTCTGAAATCCAGTTCATGATCTGGGATGTGTCAAATCTGGACTCTAAAGTCCGACACCTTGTCTCACGGCGGTTCTCTCGGTCTCCACTTCTATTTCTTGTAGAATCCCAGAGTGTCCTGCATTGAGTTTCCACAAGCTCAAGTGCTGGGTTCCAGGCAGTGCTGATTTGGCATCCTGAGTCACGGTTGATTAGATTGTCTGTGACCTTAATCTCAATGGCTTCTTTAATGACACTGTCCCAAAGGAGATGGGCCTGCCTGAACAAGTCGTCAAGAAGCTGCATCCCAAAGCTCCAGCACCACCTAGACTGTATGGACTCCCCAAGGTTCACAAGGATGGGGCTCCTCTGCGACATATTGTCAGCAATATTGGAACCACAACTTACCCTACTGCGAAATACCTGAAGAAGATGTCGACACCACATGTGGGTAAATGTGCACATGACATCCGGAACTCAGAGGATTTCCTGCAACGGCTGAGCCAACAACGCATCACAGACACAGACATCATGGTTAGTTTCGATGCGGTGTCTCTCTTCACATGGGTACCACTGAAGGAGTCACTTGATCTTATTGGAGAAAAGTTTGATGGGGCTCTCGTTGACCTATTGAGGCATGTACTGACCTCGATGTACTTCCTATATGGGGGTCAATTTTATGAACAAACAGAAGGGGTGGCGATGGGAAGCCCTCTGTCACCAGTGGTGACAAACCTAATTATGGAAAGGTTTGAGGAGGCGGCACTCTCTTCAGACACATATCAAAACAAGAGCTTTTTTAGGTATGTGGATGATACCTTTGTCATCTGACCCCATGGTAGGGAGAAGTAGGATGAATTACTGCTACATCTGAATTCTTGACATCCGAACATTCAGTTCACATTTGAAATGGAGAAGGATGGACTACTTCCGTTTTTGGATGTTCTAGTGAAGAGAAAGGTAGATGACACATTTGGACACAAAGTGTACCACAAACCTACGCACACCGACTTATACCCACAAGCCAGCAGTTGCCACCATCTGACACAGAAGAATGGAGTGCACAAAACACTAGCCACAGAGCACAAACTCAGTCAGATCCTGATAGTTTGGCCTCAGAAAAAGAACACTTACGATCAGTGTTCAGCAGGAATGCGTACTCCTCTAGAGATATCCAGAAGGCACTTCAACCTGCCAATCAGCCAAAGGATCCAGAAGAAGAACCAGAAGAGGCAAAGAAGATGGCATATCTGCCGTATGCCGGACCTATGTCTGCCATAATCAGAAGGATTCTCCAGAAATATGACATCAAGAGAATACACTACTGCCCATGAAAATTGCTACACCACGAAGATGACGTGCTACAGACGCGAAATTTCACCGACAGGAAGAAGATGCTGTGATATGCAAATGATTAGCTTTTCAGAGCATTCACACAAGGTTGGAGCCAGTGGCGACACCTACAACGTGCTGACATGCGGAAAGGTTCCACCCGATTTCTGATACACAAACAGCAGTTGACCAGCGTTGCCTGGTGAAACGATGCGTACCATCTAGTTTCTGACTTAAACGTCGGATTGTAGCCTGTCGCAATTGCGGTTTCCGTATCACGACATTGCTGCTCGCTTTGGTCGAGATCCAATGACTGTTAGCAGAATACGGAATCGGTGGGTTCAGGAAGGTAATACGGAACGCCGTGCTGGATCCGAACAGCCTCATGTCACTAGCAGTCGAGATGACAGGCATCTTATCCGCATGGCCGTAACGGATCGTGCAGCCACGTCTCGATCCCTGAGTCAACAGATGGGGACATTTGCAAGACAACAACCGTCTGCACAAACAGTTCGACGACGTTTGCAGACGCATGGACTATCAGCTCGGAGACCATGGCTGCGGTTACCCTTGACGCTGCATCACAGACAGGAGCGCCTGTGATGGTGTACTCAACGACGAACCTGGGTGCATGAATGGCAAAACGTAATTTTTTCGGATGAATCCAGGTTCTGTTTACAGCATCATGAGGGTCGCATCCATATTTGGCGACATCGCGGTGAACGCACATTGGAGGCGTGTATCCGTCATCGTCATACTGGCGTATCACCCAGCGTGGTGATATGGGGAGCGATTTCGTTACACGTCTCAGTCACCTCTTGTTCGCATTGATGGCACTTTGAACAGTGGACGTAACATTTGAGATGTGTTACGACCCGTGGTTCTACCCTTCATTCGACCCCTGAAAACCTTACATTTCAGCAGGATAATGCACGACTGCATGTTGCACATCCTGTACGGGCCTTTCTGGATACAGAAAATGTTCCACTGTTGCCCTGGTCAGCCCATTCTCCAGATCTCTCACGAATTGAAAACGTCTGTTCAATGGTGGCCATGCAAATGGTTTGTCACAATACGTCAGTCACTACTCCTGATGAACTGTGGTATTGTGTTGAAGCTGCATGGGCATACCTGTACACACCATCCAAGCTCTGTTTGACTCAATGCCCAGGCGTATCAAGGCCGTTATTATGGCCAGATGCGGTGGTTCTGGGTACTGATTTCTCAGAATCTATGCACCCAAATTGAGTGAAAATTTAATCACATGTCAGTTCTAGTGTAATATACTTGTCCAATGAATACTCGTTTATCATCTGCATTTCTTCTTGGTGTAGCAATTTTAATGGCCAGTAGTGTAATTTGCCCACCCACCAAAATTGGTGCTATGCTGGGGAATGTAAAAGATGACCTGGGGCTACGAAAGCAAGGTATTTACAACATACCATGCCAGTGTGGGATGTCATACATTGGCCAGAGCACCAGAACTGTGGACATCAGGCGTAAAGAACACCAGAGACATACCAGACTCATACAGGCTACTAAAACAGCAATAGCAGAGCATTGTCTGGAACTTGGTCATTCAATGGATTACAATGACACCAAGATTGTGATGCGAACCTCAAGATTTTGGGACAGTGTCATTAAAGGAGATATCGACATTAAGGACACAGACAATCTAATCAACTGTGACTAAGGATACCAAATTAGCACTGCCTGGAATCCAGCGCTTGAGCTTGTGGAAACTCAATCCAGGACACTCCAGGATTCTACAAGAAATAGAAGTGGCGACCGAGAGAACAGCCGTGACACAAGTTGTCGTACATTAGACACCAGAATTGACACACCCCAGATCATGAACTCGACTTCAGACGACGGCCAGACCTGGCGCGGAAGACGGTCGGAACACCAGCGACCAGAGTGGGCCAATGTACCCGCGTATGGTGGGTGCGCTCACATCTTCAGTATCCGGCGATGGGGGTAATGCAGCATTTACCATGTGGGCATTGACTGCTTCTTCGTGACTTCTTGTCGGAGGGTTTGACGTCTCGGTGTAGTGTGCCGTCTGCGTGCGTAGGAACGTGCTGGTTATCTGCAGGCGGATCTACTGTCGGTGCAGTAGGGCCACAGGCCGCTTATAGCTGTCTGTCTCTTCATTTCGTCGGTCCAGCTAGCGAACGAGTGGTGAGGGTGCTTCCCTGAGGTTCCCGTATGTCCTCGTGGCTCGCTGCTTGGTGAACTGCATCATTGCCGGCACCTGGGCTGCTTCATTTGGGTGCTGTGCAGGGAATGATCTTGGGACATGGAATATCCTTCGTAGGGCGATGTTCCGCAGTCGCTGCAACTTTTCGACGTGGCAGTCGGCTGCATTGCCCCAGACTTCGCAGGCATATTCCATGATCGGCCTTACGCAGGTCTTGTATATGGTGAGTCCTGAGTCCATCGGGAGAGAGGAGTTCTCGTTGAGAGGAGGGTACAGAGCACCAAGACGGGCCTGTGCCTTCTTTCGTACTTCAGCAATGTGCTTGCACCATGTAAGCTTTGGGTCTAGGATGACTCCTAGGTACTTGGTCTCGTCCGTCCAGGGGATGAACTCCCCCTGGAGCTGCAGTTGGGGTAACGCTGGTCTCCGTCGCTTGGTGAGCAGTAGTGCCTGGCTCTTCGTGGGACTGAATCAGATTTTCCATTTTGCTGCCCATTCTTGTAGGTCATTGCAGGCATCCTGTAGGCGCCGATGTACGATGTGCGGCCATCTGCTGTGAGTGATGAGTGCGGTGTCATCTTCGTACATCGCCCTGGTGACCTGCGGTGTCTTGGGGAGGTCAGACATGTAGAGGGAGTAGATGACCGGTCTCGCGTGGATCTGCACGGAGATAACTTGTCCCCCGATGTGTGATGGAGTTCACAGCAGTTATTGCTTTGCCTCCTATGCATGCCGATGTAATGCGTCTTTACGTGTAGGTTGTCTTCTTGGGTGTCTCCTCAGCACAGTTCTGCAGTGCTTGCTATGCAGCGAGCAGGTGTGGCCAGCGGGTGGTGACGCTGCGCGGCACTTTTCGGCCCAGCGTCCGGATTTGGGCGTTGTGTGACCTGCCAGCACCTTCGTAAATGGTGCAGGCCGTCGTCTGGAAGAGGTCACGGAGCAGAGGTACTTCCGCGACGTCGTGAAGATGAGCGGTGGGAAAATCGTATGGCAGGACTAAGGCCAGCCGAAGGATGCGATTCTGCAGTATCTCCAGCTTCTTCAGGTTCGTGTCGGCGGCGTTCCCCCAGACGACGGCGGCGTATTGGAGTACAGGGCGGAGCAGCGCCTTCTACTGAGTGACGCCCAGCCGCGGTGGTAGTTGGGAGCCGGGGTTCAGCACCGGGTAGAGTATGCGGAGCCAGTTCCGCACTTTGTTCTTCACATCGCGGATGTGCGGAACCCACGTGAGTCGGCGGTCGATGGTGACGCTGAGGTAATGCGCCGTTGGACACCACGGCACAGGGCTTCCACCGACGGTGAGCGGTTGCAGACCTGCAGGAACGAGTCGCCTGGTGACGATCAGGAACTGCGTCTTGGCCCCATTGAATTGTAGACGCCACTTTACTGCCCAGGCTGCCAGGGTGTCAACGGCTAGCAGAAGACGGAGGCGCATGCCGGCGGCATTGAGGCTCCTCGTATATGGAGCCGTGTCGTCCGCGTACAGGGTGAGCCGCACACGGTCGATCTTCGGCGCATCGTAAGTGTACAGCGAGTACAGTAGTGGCCCCAAGACCGAGCCCTGCGGCACACCGGCGTTGATGCGGCGAACGGAGGACAAGCCATGCGCAGTCCGCACATGGAAGGTCCTATCAGCAAGATATAAATGGATGAGACGGACGTGTTTCGTCGGGACCCCAAGGTCAAAAAGTTTGAATAAGAGGCCGCGGTGCCACACACTGTAGAAAACCTGCGACACGTCCAGGATCACCGCGGCGAAGAACTCGCGCTGCTCGAGGGCAACGAACGCATCTTCCACTAGCCGAAGAAGTTGGTGAACTGCCGAGTGGCCCCTGCGAAAGCCGAACTGCTCTTCGAGCAGGAGGCCATCCTCGTCAACGTGGCGCTGCAGCCGCCAGATGTACACCCTTTCAAAGACCTTGGAGACAGCCGGCAGTAAACTAATAGGTCTGTAGTTCGCGGGCTGGTGCAGATCCTTCCCCATCTTCGGAATCTCCACGATCTCTGCATGCTTCCAGGACTGAGGAAAACTGCAGGACCGGAGGATTACATTAAAGACGTCGGCGAGATGAGTGACAGCCACCGACGGCAACTTTTGGAGAAGGGCGTTGGAATCTTCGTCTGGGCCCGCAGCTTTCCTGGGGTTCAGGACACACAGGATGGACGACACCTCTTCCGCCGTCGTCTCTTCAATGACGTCATCGTCGTTGCGTGCCTTCAAGTAGCGTTGGAGCCTGTCAGCAACCAGGTCGTCGTGGACAGCGTCGGTCGGGTCTTCTATCGACGTAAACGCGGCCTCAAAGACGTCTGCGAGGGCATCAGCCTTCGCAGCTGGTTCGCAGACAGCCTGACCATGGTCCATCAGCGGAGGGATACGTTGCGTGCGGCGTAGGAAACGCTTCGTCGTCCACCAGGCCGTGCCGTCGTCAAGGCAGAGGGTGGCTAACTTGTTATTCCAGTCGCGATGGCGATTGTTGTCAATGGCGGCCTGGATGTCAAGACGCATCCTGTTGAGGAGGCGCTTGGTGTCGGCATTTCTTGTCCTCTGCCACTCCCGGTAGACCTGGTTCTTCTCAGTGATGGCCGCAAGGATGGCCGGCGGCAGCTGTCGGGAGTAGTCAGGCGGAGTGCGTGGTCAGGGCGGCGTTGCTATGTTGGCGGCGTCGATCGTGGTTGCCGCGAAGTGCTGAAGTGCTGCGTCCACTCCAGCTTCCGCAAGGGGCGGCGCGGCGGCGAGTGAGTCCGTCACGGCTGCTTGAAACCTGTCCCAG
Source organism: Schistocerca piceifrons (assembly GCF_021461385.2). Classification (NCBI taxonomy): domain Eukaryota; kingdom Metazoa; phylum Arthropoda; class Insecta; order Orthoptera; family Acrididae; genus Schistocerca; species Schistocerca piceifrons. The sequence goes on from NC_060139.1 coordinate 409,479,212, forward strand.
TCGATGCCAGCAAGTGAGATGCCCCTCCTGGGCTGTTGTAGGGCGTCTAGGTCTATATCAAAATCCACTGGGACATGATCAGAAGACAATGCTGTCCTCGTCGTGGCAGTTATCAGACGAGGGATGCCCTTGACGACCGCGATGTCGATTATATCCAGGAGGCCACGGGCAGGGAAGATAGTCGGGTCGTACGGCCCCACCACAAGCGCATGCTGACGTTCCGTTACCTGGAGCAGGCAGCGTCCAGCGGCATTGGTGATCTTGGAGTCGTGTTTACTATTGAAGTCCCCGGCGACGAACACCGGGCCCCTCAAGGAGAGCAGAGCGTCGATGTCAGCAGGGTCCAGTGGACGAGATGGTGGTCGATAGGCAGCGACGAACGTGATGGCGCCCGCCGAGGTATGAACGACGACACCAGTGGCCTCCAGCGTTGCCAGTGGTGGAAGTTGTATCATGTGATGACAAATGCCATTGCGGACGTAAACGGCTGTCCCACCACCCGCCGTCAGTCGATCGGTGCGATAGATGGAGCAGTTTGCCGCCCTGACGTCGACCTCAGGCTTCAGATGGGTTTAGTTGATAAGGCAGACGTCGACGGCTTCGTCTCGAAGAAATTGGCGAAGTTCGCCGGCTTGAGTGCGGACGCCGTTGGCATCCCACGCGACGACCGTGAGCCCTCTAACGCTGCCCATAGTGCAGCTGGTGAGTGTTGACACCGGTCGGGGCCGGAGCGGCCATCGGCACTGCAGCAGTGAGTTGCTGCGACAGGACTTCGATCAACTTCGTGGCACTGGTCACCAGGGCAGTGAGCTGTGCGACGAGGTTGGTCAGGTCAGCGGTGGAGGCAGCAGGAGCGGCCCCGTCGCTGGAAGGGGGAGGCGTGGCTGCTTCGCTGTGAGAGTCCACCTGGGGCTGCTCGACTGACGGCGTCGACCCCCGCGCCGGCGGTTGGCGGGGCGCTGTCCGGCCGAGGTCCCGGGAGAGGCAGCTCCCGGTTCCATCACTAGCAGCTGGGGTGGAGGCACAGGAGCCTCAGGTGTTAGCACGGCCTTGGATGCGGCGGGAGCAGAAGCGGCAGACGCTGTCGGGACGGCGGAGGGCGCCCCTGATGCTGCCGCCGCGAAAGAGACGCCGGGCGCGGGTGTTTGACCACGTTGGCGAGCGATGGCACGCTTCCACACCTCACACCCACGATAACTGGCCACGTGTGCACCGCCACAGAGTGCACATGTCGGCTTCTCGGTGGGCTGACGGGGGCACGCACGTCCTGCGTGGGCGCCGGCGGATTTAACACATCTGTCCGGCATAGAGCAGTGGCGCGCGACGTGATTTATCCCCTGGCAGCGAAAGCACTGCACTGGGCCTCTCCGGGAGCGAAGATCTTCGGTCCGATCCGGAAAGTCGGCGACCCGCGTCAATTGGTAGACCTTGCGGTTCCTCATGGTGTCGGAGCAGACGACCAGGAAGAGCGGCACATATCATCGCGTGATTTAGGCGACTTCATCTTCACGACCGCCCGGATGTAGATGCCCTTGGTCAGCGAGTTCACGATGCAGGTGATCGGCTTCCATGTTGAACGGGAGGTCGCGTATTACAATCTTCAAGACCTTGTCAGGTGCGGAAGCGTGAGTATAGAATGGGATACCACGCTCAGACGCCTCCTGAGTGACCCAGCGATACTCGTCACCAGTGCAGAGTGTGACCTTGTACAGGTCACGCCCGGCAGGCTTCACGATGTACACGACCGTTGTCCAGCTGCGCATCAAAAATGGCTCTGAGCACTATGGGACTTAACATCTATGGTCATCAGTCCCCTAGAACATAGAACTACTTAAACCTAACTAACCTAAAGACAGCACACAACACCCAGTCATCATGAGGCAGAGAAAATCCCTGACCCCGCCGGGAATCGAACCCGGGAACCCGGGCGTGGGAAGCGAGACCGCTACCGCACGACCACGAGCTGCGGATAGCTGCGCATTAACATCTGTAGTTCCACATAGGGCGGCCGAAACTGGACGACCACCGGCGGAAGATGAGAGTCTTCCTTCGGCGCAGGATCGAGCGGCAGCTGTTCCGACCCGTCAGCGAGCGCGTCGAATGAGTTGGCGACGGCAGTTGGAAGCGTCGTCGATGACTGCATGCGTCTTGCAGTTCGCCGAGCCGGGACAAAACTGTCGGCGTTAGGGGCGAAATCTTGTTTGGCCCTCTTCTCGATCGGCGAGCTGCGAACAGCGGACGTCGCGGCTGTTGCCCTCCTCTTCTTTTTCACGCTTCGTCCGCGTGGCTGAGGCGCGGTAGAGCTCTCATCTTCAGAATTGGGGAGCGGCGCAGACAGCGCTGTCTTCAAGGTTTCCGTAGCTGTGTCCATGAAATCCATAGCCATAGCACTGGTCGTCGTAAGTGGGGGGCCAGATGGGGCCGCCGACGGCGCAAGCGCGGCCGGACGGCGATCTGCCACACCCTTCGCGTCGCTATCAAGCGCAGGTACGTCCTTCTCGCGGCTGCACATCTCAGCGACTGTAGAGGACCGGTCCGAGAACCGACCCCTGGCGTACGGCGGGCGCGGACCGCAGACGGAACACACGACGCGGCGTGGACCGATTGTGGAGCGCCCAGCACGAAACAGAAGTGGACATCATAGTAACAGTCATGAGACAGAGTACCCAACATCTCAGATCGGATCTGACACACCTCAGATGACGACCACAACCATTGGGGACGGCCAAAGCGGGTGCGGACGGCAGCTGGAACGACGGCGACTGGAGGGGTCATTTGAAGCTAGTCTGGCCGGTGCGGACCTCAGACAGAACACCCGACTCGGCGCGGACCGATTAGGGAACGTTCAGCTCCTTCCAGTCATAAATACTTGACCCGATCAACCATAGGACCAGTCCCAGGTAGCACCTGAAGAAGACAGCGAGGCACGCTGTTGGAATATCGTGCGAGTACGTCGCGAACATCTGGCTGGATTCCCGAATATCCAGGATGCTAACAGATCGCCGGGAAAGCATGAAGGATTCATAAGATGTTGACCTATCTTGATCTTATTTATATTAATGAATTAGTTTACTGAAATTAAATAAGTTCTGGAGGTGAATGGTGGAATTATTGCTTATACGAGATCTCCCGTGGAAACCATTTTTCAAATTTATGTTTGTAGTGTGACCTCACACGGTCATGTGCTATGTGTGTAAACATTTATTTTAATTCATCAGTCTTTCGCCTGGTTTAATACTATCCATTTTTCCTGTATTGTGCTACTCATTTCAGCTCTGCGTAAATACTACATCAGCCTCCTCTACACATTGGGTTCCATATTCTAGTCTTTGTCTGCCTTCCGAAACTTTTTTTCCGATGTACTGATACTTCTGGCGCCCAGTTAATTCTTCGTCAGTGACGCAGAAGATGTCCCCCTAAATTGTCGTACTGCTGTTAAGCATCATTTATAAACTCCATTACTCATATGTTCCTTTCTATTACTACTTCATTTCGTACCCATTTATATCCATTTACCATTTAAAATACTTCGATAGCATCGCATTTCAATGCTTGCAGTGTATTTTCTCCTCATATCCTTCCTCCACTTTTCACTTCCTGACACTGCCGTGCTCCATATGTGCAGTTTCGGGAGCTTCGATATAACATGTATATTGATATCTGGTACCAGAAGAGCTATCTTATGTATGAGAACGTTCTTCGTCTGTAGCTCACCACTATTAATATCTTACTTGCTTCCGCCATCCCGTGTAAACTTCCTTTCTATATGGGAGAACTCGTTCTCTACTTCCGCTGCTGTGCCGTTTCCAATTTAGAACTGAACAAAACTTTTTTTCCTTTTTTTACTGCTCATCACCTTCTTTCATGCGCTGTGAAAACACAAAGTTAACTGTGTGCATATGCGCTTAAGAACTTGTTGAATGACAGCTTGCGCATACTAACACTGAGAAATGGCCCTACTCACATATATCAATCATCGCTATTCCAAGAGTGCCTTCCGTGTCAAACAGATACGAAACATAGCGCATTTGCAATATTTCCACTGCCGAAATGAGTTCATTGGACTGAAATTATTGCACTGTTGTGCCTAATGAAATTTACTGCTTCGTTGAACAGTTTATAGTTAGATGCGTGGCCGCATACAGTAAACAGCAATCTTAAAACACTACATCGTCACAAAGAGAGTAGCTGTTTCGAAACTAAATTAGATATGCTACACGAACTATTTCAACAGGGGGAACAAATTTTTTCCCTCTCTCAATTATTCTATCATTCATATGAGAGCTTGACTCATTACTCTTTGAAAAACAATTTAGTATTCTCACAATGAGCTTCTTTCAATCACAATCATGTCTTCCAGCTTCTAACTGTAATACCCTTGACACTGAAAAAGGAGCATTCCTGAGCCGTTCCGGGTAAACAGACACACGAAAGAAGGGCTTGAATAGCTTTCGCTTGCTGATGGTCATTGTTTTAACATCATCACAACTACGCTGATGAAACTACGTTATGACCGCTGCCCACCGCTAGAATAAATGCCACGTATTGGCGGTGCGGCCACATGGCGCGGTAAGGAAAGTATAATGCGGAGTCATCGGTTCTAAGCCAAGATGGCTTCATTATGAATGGCATAAATGTACTGGTAAATATCACGTGAAAGGCTGTGGGTTCCACACTCAAACTGCTGAACTTCACCAATTTCTCTGAGAAATTATTGACACTTCCCTGGCCTGCAAAACACGTCTTAAAGCCGGAATGCATGTTCACGCGCCAAAGTATTTCTTTTTCACACGGACAGGCGCCTCCCAATTCCCCTCTGCTCACTGGCATCTTCGTCCACACATCATTGGAATGTACCACGTTTATCGGAGCATTCTCTCCACCGTCTCGTCCTCTGTATTCCAAAGGTTTCGAAGCATGGCTGAACGTATGTGGCTGGTCTATAGTGGTAGATTACATAAATGTCAAGCATTTCACATGGAACTCAATAGTTACAAGTACAGCGAAAGAATACTCCCACAACGATGCGAGAGTAATGGAACAAATTACTCACGTATGAAATCAGTGTGGCTCTATTTCCCCCAGGGGTAAGGTCATGCTGTCATGCTCCTTCCCTTCTTCTTCCACCTCCTCCTCCTCCTCCTTTACCCTTCATTTATCTAGGCCTATTGCGTTAGGTATAGATGGCTGAAAATTTGAAGCTTGGGGATGGGGCATTACCCTGTTGGTCACGAAAGCAGGCGCTGCCTGCATAGTTGCCAGATTGCTCCAAGATAGTGGCTCTAATGTATCACTATAATTGGCGACCTGTCATACATCCTCTGTAGTTTACAATTTGAAAGTGTCTGCCATTAATTACTCTCCGCCGCCCCCAGCACACGTCCAAAACAATTCTTCCAATTTCAGTTCCTATGGAGTTGCAATCATTTACCCCCACCACTGATCCAAGCGAGTTAACTATCAGATGGACTCGTCACTCGTGTTCTGAACACCTTACTGGAAGGATTGGTTGCCACCAGGGATGTCATCAGAGATCGGTTACCACCTCCACAGAGAGTAATAAAAAGCTGACTCACACAACTGAATGTAAGTATTAAAGTTCATTGCCTATATTTTCGCTGATGTTTTAAGGTTTTTCTTTTCCACAGTGCAGTGAAGCAGCAATCATAATTACTTTATACAACCAAGCAGGGAGCAAAATTGTTTGAGATTCCTCGATATCTAACATCTGCATTGATTATCAACCATAAATCAGCAGATAGACTGAACGATACATCGGACCAGGAGACACAGCTGTTCGAGTTTCCGACGCCTGCAGCAAGACTCGTAGAATCGCATCTACGAGGTTCCAGTGTACTACTGTTTGCCACTGCTTGAAGTTTGACTGCCCATCGATCGAAACGTGCAAGTATACGTACACAACGAAACCGTGATTGCCGAGTGATAACAGAAATCAGGAATGTTAAATTTGATACTAGAGTACAGCTTACAGAGATAACATGATATGAGCTAAGTGGTGGTTGGAGTACATTTTTCACAAGATTGCCTCATGCTCCTCTAGACAACTACTGATCAGTGAGTTAGAATATTGCAAATATTCATGTTTCATGTATTCATACAGTGCTCAAGTGCTATATTATTCATGTAACTGTTACATCCATTGGAACGGAACTTATGGATGGATGGTTCAAATGCTCTAAGCACTATGGGACTGAACATCTGAGGTCATCAGTCCCCTAGACTTAGAACTACTTAAACCTAACTAACCTAAGGACATCACACACATCCATGCCCGAGGCAGGATTCGAACCTGCGACCGTAGCAGTCGCGCGGTTCTGGACTGAAGCGCCTAGAACCGCTAGGCCACCGCGGCCGGATTACGGATTGAGTACCTAGGTGTAACATCAGTGATTGTGATTTACATTTTATTCAAGAGGGAGTCAAAAATTATCTACACCTTGCATTCTACCATTTATTAACTTGAAGCTAGGCGTATACAATGCACATCATTATGCTACGTAATCTTCCTCCTTCTCAATGCACTTGGCCCAATGGTCAAAGAGCGTACGCATTCAGTCCAGATAAAAGGTTTTCGGTCGGTCGCGGAGCCACTATTGCACCGCATTTCGCACGTCCACATCTGAGGCAAGTCGGCGACCACGCAAAGGATCCTTGAGTGGTTCAAACAAGTGGAGATAGGTCTGGGCTGTAGCGAGAGTGTTCCAATACCCCAAATTTTATCTTGCTCATGGTTCCAATAGTGTGACTGGCCGGGTGTGGCCGTGCATTATCAGGCAACAACAAAACTCAGCAAACCGCGGCGTTTGGTGCGAATTGCTGGCTTCAGCTTCTTTTCCGACAATTCATTATACTCCACACTGTTGATGGTCGTTCCCTTTTCCATGAACTCTGCCAGTAATGGCCCCTGTGAGTCCCAAACCTCGGTTAACATAACCTTTCCTGTAGATGGCCCCGTCCTGAAGTTTTTCTTTGTCGGCGATCCAGGGTGTTTCCACTGTACGCTTTGGCTCTTTGACTCAAGTTCGTAGTGATGCACTCATATTTCATCTTCGTTGACAATTCTGCTCAAAAATGCATCACCTTCGTTCTTGAAGCGAGTGAGTAAGCGTTCATAAACCCTAACACGGGTGAGCTTATGGTCGTCGGTAAGCTTTCTTGGTACCCACTGTACACAGACCTTACGGAAACCGAGCTCGTGGTGGATGATGTGATGGGCAGAGCCATGGGTGATGTTCAAAGCGGATGCTACCTTATCGATAGTGATTCGTCTATTCGCAGGAATCATCTCTCGGGATTGCTGAATGTTGTCATCTGTAGTGGAAGTTGATGGCAGTCCCGCCCCCTCTTCAAACGTTACACTTGTTCGACCACTTTTAAACTTTTCGATCCACAAAAACCCAGTTTTGTGTGACAGCGCACTTCTTCCATATTGCGATGATAGTCAGCGATGAATGTCTGCCCCTTTGACACCCTCCGATTAGAGGAATCGGGTCACCGCCCGTTATTCCTCATTGGTGCACACATCTAATGGAGCTGCCATGCTATATATGGAGCAGAAGGAAGAACAATGGTGGAAATAAGATCAAGCTGTCACAGCATTACGGCAACAGTATAACAATGACATGTCCGAGGACAGAAGACAACATCCGCAATGTAACTACCGTTACGGCAAAGTGCAGATAAATGAAACAAACGTTAATAACATGCTACATCTTCATTCCTTACGGCTTTATATTTGCAGCACTATACAACTACACTGCTCCGAAATATAGCGTGTAACATTACGGTGTGTAATGTAGTTGCCGTATGTCGATCCATGACAAATAGCGTGCTGTAATCCAGCTTCACTTTCGAAGATTTCGTCCATACATGGAGCAGATATTCCCTCAGCATACCATTTCCAGACCATATACTAGAGCTGCAACATTTGCAACTACCCAAAGCCTTGGATTACTGGTTCCATACATTCCCGAACCGGCCCCACCCGATTTTCATCTGTCTGCAAAACCTGAACACCTTCGGAGGCTTCACTCCTGTAGTGATAAAGCGGTGCCACCAGAAGTGAGGTTGTGGCTCCGTCAACAACGTCAGACATCCTCTAGTGACGTAGCAACAAAATATTGTCTTGTTGGGAGAAATTTGATCGTCACCAGGACAATTATGCTGGGAAATAATATAGTCTGTTTCATTCAAAAAGCTTGAAAAGTTTTCACACAAAAAATTCTCTAGGCATGACTTTTCAGCCCGTCCTCGTATTTTTGTACCATTAAAGCGGAAACATCTCTAAGTAATTACCCATTCTGATTACAAATTGTTTCTCCGTGTATTCTACCATCAGCAGCTAATGAATTGTTTCCTACCATTGCATTTAAGATTGCATTTAAGTCACGAAACAAAAGAACGTGTTGTTTTTATATTGTACTGCTTCGCAAGTTTTGAACGGTGTAAGTAGTTGCTCAACTTTGTTTTCCTCCAGTGGTGTAACTGTCATCAGGTTTCTCTTTTTTTGTCGGGTGCTAATGTGGGGATAATGCGAATATAAGGCTCTCAGACTCAAACGTCAACTTCACAACTTCACCTGCCAGCGGCCCAGCGGTGTGGTCTGCCAGGCTAACGAACCCCAATGACCGGGTATCAGTGACATAACCTTTAGACAGAGTGCTGAGGAAATGTTGCACCAAAATTCCTTTTTAAGGTGAGAGGGAACTTTGACCAGGACATCTACATTGACATCTACGTGATTACTCTGCTATTCATTATAAAGTGCCTGGCAGAGGGTTCAATGAATCACCTTCATGCTGTCTCTCTACGATTCCACTCTCGAAAGACAAGCGGGAAAACGAGCACTAAAATTTTTCTGTGTGAGCCCTGATTTCTCTTATTCTATCGTGATGATCATTTCTCCCTATATACGTAGGTGCCAACAGAATGTTTTCGCAATCGGAGGAGAAAACTGGTCATTGAAATTTCATGAGAAGATCCCGTCGCAAAGAAAAACGCCTTTGTTTTAATGATTGCCACTTCAATTCACGTCTCATGTCTGTGACACTATCTCCCCTATTTCTCGATAATACAAAACAAGTTGCCCTTCTTTGTACTTTTTCGATGCCATCCGTCAGTCCCATCTGATGCGAATCCCACATCGCACAGCAATACTCCAGAATGGGGTGGACAAGCGTAGTGTAAGCAGTATCTTTGGTAGATCTGTTGCACCTTCTAAGTGTTCTGCCAATGAATCGCAGTCTTTGGTTTGCTCTGCCCACAATATTATATATGTGATCGTTTCAGTTTAGGTTATTTGTAGTTGTAATCCCTAAGTATTAAGTTGAATTTACAGCCCTAAGATTTGTGTGACTTATCGCGTAATCGAAATTTAGCTGATTTCCTTTAGTACTCACGTGAATAACTTCACACTTTTCTTTATTCAGGATCAATTCCCACTTTTCGCACCATACAGATATCTTTCTAAATTATTTTGCAAGTCATTTTGATGATCTGATGACTTTATAAGACGATAAATGACAGCATCATCTGCAAACAATCTAAGACGGCTACTCAGATTGTCTCCTATGTCGTTAATATAGATCAGGAACAATAGAGGACCTATAACACTTCCTTGGGGAACGCCGGATGTTACTTCTGTTTTACTCGATGACTTTCCGTCTATTACTACGAACTATGACCTTTGTGACAGGAAATCACGAATCCAGTCGCACAACTGAGGCGATACTCCGCAGGCACGCAGCTTGGTTAGAAGACGCTTTTGAGGAACGGTGTCGAAAGCCTTCTGTAAATCCAAAAATATGGAATCAATTTGACATCCCCTGTCGATAGCACTTATTACTTCATGAGTATAAAGAGCTAGTTGTGTTTCACAAGAACGATATTTTCTGAATCCGTCCTGACTATACGTCAATAAATCGTTTTCTTAGAGGTACTTCGTAATGTTCGAATACAGTTTATGTTCGAAAACCCTACTGCCAATCGACGTTGATCATATATGCCTGTAATTCAGCGGTTTACTCCTACGTCCGTTTTTGGGTATTGGTGTGACTTGAGCAATTTTCCAGTCTTTAGGTACGGTTCTTTCTGTGAGCGACTGGTTCTATATAATTGCTAAGTATGGAGCTATTTTATCAGCATACTCTGTGATGAACCTGACTGTTATACAATCTGGACCGGTGGCCTTGCCTTTATTAAGTGATTTAAGCTGCTTTCTTACATCGTGGATATCTACTATTATGTATCTCATCTTGACGGTTGTTCTTGACTGGAATTCAGGAATTATTACTTCGTCTTCTTTGGTGAAGGATTTTCGGAAAACTGTGTTTAGTAACAATGCTCTAGTGGCACCGTCATCATTTATTTCACCGTTGTTATCGCGCAGTGAAGATATTGATTGCGTCTTGCCACTGGTATGCTTTATGTATGACCAGAATCTCTTTGGGTTTTTTGCCAGATTTCGAGACAGAATTTCGTTGTGGAAATTATTAAAAGCATCTCGGATTGAAGTACGCTCTATATTTATTACTTATGTAAAACTTTTCCAATCTTGGGGAAGACGGCAGTCCTACCAGCATTCTTACCGGTTCTGGGTTGGTAACCCACCCAGAAAATTTTCAAAATATTCCCAGTTTCCAAACTCGGCTTGGAAAACGAGATGGATTTTCTATGACGACTCCAGAGGAAAGGAGAAAAGGAAATTGATATTTGGAGAAGTATGATTAGTTACTTGAAATGCAAGAATAATTTCTTACAAAACATAAGAAATAGGAAAGATAGTATCTCACCAGTATTCAGATTTCGCAGCTATCTCATAAACTAAAGAGATGCCCAAAGGTAGTAAATATGTTGGAAAATATATAATGAAAGATCAAGTAGCCATGTAGTAATATACATAAAAAGAAAATGGGAAAAGTATACAAAGAATTCTGAACATATAAACGAAAGATCTATAATACAATAACCGCTGCGTAAAGATAAATACATTCTTTTAGGAACGCTAATCTAGCAAGAGAGCTTCTCTGGATCTCAGGAAGTATGAGAGCACTACTGACAGAACTGGAACTATGAGGAGGGGTCGTAGTCATACCTGCGTGACTCTGTCAGCAAGATTACTGCCCGTGAAAGACAAGGTTCCAGTTACGAAGTATGGCGCAGCATGCAGTTTTAATCACACCGGTAGTTTTATGACAAAACTTGGCTGCAGTGTGTAATCTATTGTAAAGTTCGACTAAAACAGGAAACATAGCTTTAAATAAAGTCTTCTTTATGTGTAAGTATTGATAACATGTACAAAATACTAACACGAATTCTTTACAGACGAATGGAAAAACTAGTAGAAGCCAACCTCGGGGAAGATCAGTTTGGATTCCGTAGAAACACTGGAACACGTGAGGCAATACTGACCTTACGACTTACCTTAGAAGAAAGATTAAGGAAAGGCAAACCTACGTTTCTAGCATTTGTAGACTTGGAGAAAGCTTTTGACAATGTTGACTGGAATACTCTCTTTCAAATTCTAAAGGTGGCAGGGGTAAAATACAGGGAGAGAAAGGATATTTACAATTTGTACAGAAACCAGATGGCAGTTATAAGAGTCGAGGGACATGAAAGGGAAGCAGTGGTTGGGAAGGGAGTAAGACAGGGTTGTAGCCTCTCCCCGATGTTGTTCAATCTGTATATTGAGCAAGCAGTAAAGGAAACAAAAGAAAAATTCGGAGTAGGTATTAAAATTCATGGAGAAGAAATAAAAACTTTGAGGTTCGCCGATGACATTGTAATTCTGTCAGAGACAGCAAAGGACTTGCAAAAGCAGTTGAATGGAATGGACAGTCTCTTGAAAGGAGGATATAAGATGAACATCAACAAAAGCAAAACAAGGATAATGGAATGTAGTCGAATTAAGTCGGGTGATGCTGAGGGAATTAGATTAGCAAATGAGGCACTTAAAGTAGTAAAGGAGTTTTGCTATTTGGGGAGCAAAATAACTGATGATGGTCGAAGTAGAGAGGATATAAAATGTAGGCTGGCAATGGCAAGGAAAGCGTTTCTGAAGAAGAGAAATTTGTTAACATCGAGTATAGATTTAAGTGTCAGGAAGTCATTTCTGAAAGTATTCGTATGGAGTGTAGCCATGTATGGAAGTGAAACATGGACGATAAATAGTTTGGACAAGAAGAGAATAGAAGCTTTCGAAATTTGGTGCTACAGAAGAATGCTGAAGATTAGATGGGTAGATCACATAACTAATGAGGAAGTATTGAATAGGATTGGGGAGAAGAGAAGTTTGTGGCACAACTTGACCAGAAGAAGGGATCGGTTGGTAGGACATGTTCTGAGGCATCAAGGGATCACCAATTTAGTATTGGAGGGCAGCGTGGAGGGTAAAAATCGTAGAGGGAGACCAAGAGATGAATACACTAAGCAGATTCAGAAGGATGTAGGTTGCAGTAGGTACTGGGAGATGAAAAAGCTTGCACAGGATAGAGTAGCATGGAGAGCTGCATCAAACCAGTCTCAGGACTGAAGACCACAACAACAACAACAACATGTGTGTCAGTTCACTGAAGCCCAACAAACGTCCAATCAAATTTTTATTGCCACAACCAGCAGTACAGCACCTGCAGAGATGCATGAGCTGTAGAGAAATGGAAGCAGTTCGTTAACTGAATTATTTCGTAAGAGGAATGCGAGCAGCAACATACCTCCCCAATTCGTTAAATCACGTTCATTGTAGCAGAGTGGTCAGCTTAGCTGATTGCAATGTGGAGGATCCGGAGTTCATTTCCAGTTGTGGCAGAGACTTTTCCTTGGAGTGAGGGCAGTAACGGATCTACCAAGCCTTGTAATGCCAACTGAGGAGCTACTTCAGTGGAAAGTAGCCACCCCGAGGTCTACACAGCCGACAACGGCCGAGAGCAGTGCGCTGACTCCATGTCCCTGCACATCCCATCCAAATTACGCCATTGGCTGAGCACGAGGAACTTTCATTTCCTTTCCTTTGGGACATATTGAGATATCGAGTTAATCACACCATACACTGAGTGGCTATCTGTTGAAGACACAGTCTGTAGAACACGATCTGCCTCTTTGAGAGTTTTTGGTTGAAATTAGGACATACAGTACCGACTCACTGCCGTGCAGAAATCTCTGCTTCTAAGGGCAGTTACAAGTCCTTATGGAGGATATGAACTCCCCCAAATGCGTAGTATCCTGGAAACCCACACTGTCTTGTACAATACAGTCAAGACTGCAATGCACAAAAAGGAATCTACAGCTCTACAAATCAAAACACGTCACTTCCAATCTAATACAAATTCCACGATACATACAATCGTCCCTTAATCTTCTACAGTCCAGTGCATCTGTCTTAGTACAAACGACCCCTCAATAACAGGTGACCGCCAAGCACAAAGCTTCACTCTTCTGGTATGCAACACCCTAATTTAGTTTCAGGTAAGAAAGTTCAGTGGAGTTACCGTAGAGGGGCTGCAGCGAAGATTGTCTGTAGTAGGGACGGGAGTCATGGTACTAAAATCCATGAAGAGCGTACATTGCAAGGAATGTAATGGACCATGCGTAAGAGAACAGAAATGATGGAAAAAAGACTATTAGTAATATCCTAAGGTAATGAATCACTCTTTGTACGAGTGACTGTTGGATGCTGGAAGAAATTTTTCTGAAGATAGCTGAAAATTTTAGTACATGATCTTGGAGAAAAATATTGGAGCTTTCATGCTAATGAAAATTTTGGGCAGATTTTCACAACAACAAAAAAACACACAACTGACACAAACTCATACTGTTAGGTTTCATTTGGAGCTTCTGTGCTCTTGTCGATTAAACCACATAGATTTACTTTGCTGCAGTTACAGACTAGTCGACATTCGGACTTGCAATCAATAAGTTTAAATCAACCATATATTCACGCTCTCTAGGTGCTTACAGACGGATATAAAATAAGGTTTTCGACCCTTCCGTTAATTCATCTACAAGTAAGCTAGTTGAAAGGTTGAGAACGTGGAAAGGAAACCGTTAATACTAAAGTGGTGCCTTCGCCCCTCTCCCCCCGCCCCCTCCACTCTCCTCACCCACCCCCGGACTTACCCCATTTATCTACAGGGTCGGCACATTCTCTCTAGGATTTGGTAATGTTGGTCATGGGGTAGCGTCTTTGATTCGTAATCAACACGTCTTCGATCCCGTGTTCGAATCCCGCTGCTGCTCAAATTTTGATTGATAATCAGCATTGGCGGCCGAAGACTTCCGGCATAAGAAGTCACCCTCACTCTGCCATCAGCCTTGTCAAAGAGGGCAGAGGAGCTGAAAGAGGTTCAGGGCTCTTTCTTGTCAGAGGGGTGGGAAACTGCCCCTGAAGGCTGAAGAGTCAAGAAGGATCAACGGCATGAAGATGCAGAAGGCAATGGAAACCAGTGCATTAAAGATACATAAAGTGTAGAAACAGGAAATGTGGCCTGTAATTGAGGTAGTGTGATGATGAGCTCTCCTTTGGCAAAGATTCCGGAATAGTCCCCCATTCGGATCTCCGGGAGGGGACTGCCAAGGGGAGGTTACCATGAGAAAAAGATTGAGTAATCAACGAAATAATAACATTCTATTAGTCGGGGCGTGGAATGTCAGAAGCTTGAACGTGGTAGGGAAACTAGAAAATCTGAAAAGAGAAATGCAAAGGCTCAATCTAGATATAGTAGGGGTCAGTGAAGTGAAGTGAAAAGAAGACAGCGTTTCTGGTCAGATAAGTATAGGACCACAGCAGCAGAAAACGGTATAACGGGAGTGGGATTCGTTTCGAATAGGAAGGTAGGGCAGAGAGTGTGACACTGTGAACAATGCAGTGACAGGTTTATTCTTATCAGAATCGACAGCAAACCAATACCGACAACGAGAGTTCAGGTATACATGCCGACGCCGCAAGCTGATGATGAAGATAGATAAACTGTATGAGGATATTGAAAGGAAGTTCTCTAAGGCTATAGATACAGCAATAAGGAATAGCTCAGTAGGCAGTATAGTTGAAGAAAAATAGACATACATAAAAAGGGCGACAACAGAAGTTGGGAAGGAAAACATAGGTACAAAGAAGGTAACTGTGAAGAAACCATGGGTAACAGAAAAAGTACTTCAATTGATCGATGGAAGGAGAATGTACAAAAATGGTCCGAAAGGCTCAGGCATACAGAAATACAAGTCGCTGAGGAATGAAATAAATAGGAAGCGCAGGGGAGCTACGAGGAAATGGCTGCATAAAAAATATGATGAAATCGAAAAAGAAATGATTGTCGGTAGGACTGACTTAGCATACAGGAAAGTCAAAACAACCTCTGGTGACATTAAAAGCAAGAGTGATAACATTACGACAGCAACGGGAATTCCGCTGTTAAATGCAGGCTAGAGAGCGGATAGGTGGAAAGAATACATTGAAAGCCTCTATTAGGGAGGAGATTTGTCTGATGGGATAGAAGAAGAAATACGAGTCGATTTAGAAGAGATAGGGTACCCGGTATTAGAATCAAAATTTAAAAGAGCTTTGGAGGACTTAAGATCAAATAAGGCAGAAGGGATAGATAACATTCCCTCAGAATTTAAAAAATCGTTGGAGGAAGTGGCAACAAAACGACTGTTCACGTTTATGTGTAAAATGTATGAGTCTGGCGACGTACCGTCTGACTTTCAGAAAAACATCATCCACACAATTCCGAAGACGGCGAGTACTGAGAAGTGCGAGAATTATCGCACAATCAGCTTAATAGCTCTTGCATCCAAATTGCTGACAAGAATAGTATGCAGAACAATGTAAAAGAAAATTGAGGATGCACTAATTGACGATCAGTTTGGCTTTAGGAAAGGTAAAGGCACGAGAGAGGCAATTCTGACGTTGTGGTTAATAATGGAAGCAAAAGTAAAGGAAAATCGGGACACGTTCATAGGATTTGTCGACCAGGTAAAAGCGTTCGACAATGTAAAATTGTGCAAGATGTTCGAAATGCTGAGAAAAATAAAGGTAAGCTATAGGGAGAAATGGGTCGTATACAATATGTACAACAAATGGTTCAAATGGCTCTGAGCATTATGGGACTTAACTTCTGAGGTCATCAGTCCCCTTGAACTTAGAACTACTTAAATCTAACTAACCTAAGGACATCACACACATCCGTGCCCGAGGCAGGATTCGAACCTGCCGCCGAAGCGGTCGCGCGGTTCCAGACTGTCGCGCCTGCGAAGAATCTCCTTATTCCATATCGTAACATTCCACCTAATGATAAACATTGCTTAGCAGCATATCTCAATCGTTTCGATTCTCTCCTGTTCTGGATTTTCCGCTGACCGTGATTCACTAACACAGAATGTTGGGATCCAAACCTACGTTCTCAGAAATGATTTCCTGATATTAAGGCCCATGTTTGATACCAGCAGGACAGTTCTTGGGACGTAAACATCAATTGTCACATGTTCTTATTATGATTATCAATGGATGGAACAAATCCGTCAACTGAATAACTCAGGAGTCCTGTTTTCTTGTATCAAAGCGAGCCTGTCTTTCAGGAACTACGTACATTATACCAATTTCTAGTATCATGTTTGCAGATTTGGTATGTTTTTGTACTCTGGATATACAACGTAACTTACCACGAACTAGATAAGCCATCGTCAATAGTTGTATTGAAAATCTAAATTGAGATGAGAACGTTTATTGTTTATTCTGTTTTAATGTATTACATTGATTCACTTTGTCTAGAATAGATGGGAACATTGTATGAAACATATCAAATTCCAAATAAATCACGAACACATCAAGGAAAATACAAATATTCATAGAACGAAAATGTGAAGGCACATTTGAAGTAGTTGTGAGAGATATTGGACAGAAAAACTATATATAAACTTTTATTAGGTGAAAATATGTTCGTCGGAAAACAAGAATGCTACGACACAAAAACGTAAGCTACAGATAGGGGCGAACGATCAAAGATTCGTTCACGCATCCATTTACGGAGAACGCCCATTGTTGTCAAAGCTCGTGGAGCAGATAATAGAACGCGTAAATGCTGCCGACTACCGCAGTGGGCAAATATTTCATTACATGCGACCGCAATGCGTACACCATTTACAGCAAAGTGGACGCACCACTAAGCTGATGAAATTTCTGTGAAACCCGCGTCAGACTGAAAGCTACGCCACTCTAGCGACACAGTACAGATACTCTGAATAGTAACAACACCTAGCTCTATTTACGTGGAATATTTTACGCCTTATTAACTTGCAATGGTTAACCAAAGTTATGCCATGGACACTAGGAAGGCACGACTGAGGATGTAACATACTTTGCAAATTTATTTAGTTAGGTTTGAACTGCGAAGCACGACATCGTGTAGTAATGGAGGAGTCGACGTGATTTCTTTCATATTTAGAAAGTTTTATTCAGTTGATAAAATTACTAGCACTGCTGTTTAGAACCAAACTGGGCTGCCACGTTTTTCTGCATAAAATGGTTTATTATCACTATTGCGAAAACAGTTACGAACAATTACATCAATATACTGTATGGTACACAAAGGCAAACTTGTTAGCATCTGTGGTATATTATGAGACTGATTTGTGGCGCAGGGAACGTTGAGACTGGCAAGCTGCTGAGGGTTGTGGGGACTGTAATACTTCTTAATGTCAATACATCTGTAACAAAATAAGGAAATTTTACTTGTGAGCAACTAGGACCAACAACCGATGACCGGTATATCCTAGATTAAACTTCAACATGACAAGTAATCTAGGTACTTTGAATAAACGTTGGTTTACAATACAAGGAGAGCACGATGTGGATAAAAAGGACCTACAACTAATTAACTATTAAAGCTGGAAAAGAGTAATAAGAAACAAGGTAGCTGGCGATATGTTCAAGATACTATTTCCTAAATAAATATAAATGCGAGATTACAAAAGAAATCCAACCCGCCACGTTTGCCGAGGGCGCTAACGCGCTGGTTCCTGGTTCAGATGGCTCTGAGTACTATGGGACTTAACATTTGAGGTCATCAGTCCCCTAGAACTTACAACTACTTAAAAATAACTAACCTAAGGATATCACACACACACATCCATACCCGAGGCAGGATTTGAACCTGCGACCCTAGCGGTCGCGCGGTTCCAGACTGAAGCGCCTAGAAACGCTCGGTCACAACGACTGGCCTGATTCCTGGACTCGATTATGTGCGCCGGCCCCGGATCAAATCCACCCAGCGTATTAACGACGAGGGCCGATGTGCCGGCCAGCCTGGAATTGGTTTTTAGGCGGTTTTCGACATCCCACTAGACGCATATCGGGCTGGTCCACACGCCCCGCCTCACTTATACGAGTCGCAGACATTTGAAACACATTCGCACTATTTCATGATTTACACTAGATACAGACAGCTGGGGTACACTGATTCCGTCCCGGCGGGTATGCGATGGCGGCAGAAAAGGCATCCGTCCACCCCTTAAAAATTAACCATGTCAAATCCGTACTTAACCATGCCAAACTTGCGTCGAACTTGCGCACGTTGCGGTACAAAGGCAGTGGCACAAAAAGAAGAAGTAGATCACAGAAGAAATCCAAAAGTTAATTATCCAAATCAAAACTAAAAATTGCAACAAACAGTTCATTAGAACATCATATGAAAAGGTCTACACGATGCTGGAACTTGAGGTAGACTGGTTCATAACTGACAAAAAATTAGGCCCAGAGACCATATGGAACAAAAATTTACCAGTTAACTATTGGAACACATCCACGGGGTCTAGTTAACATAGAAACTTTCGCAACTGCAATGTATATCCGCAAGCACTGCTTGACTTTTGGAATGACATGGTCGTCAACAGGAAAATCCTAAACCATACAACTGTAAGCATCGCGTCAACGTGAGTCGCAGTCACAATGCAGGTGATTGCACTTCTGGTCGAGTGCCAGCACACACCACGAGTATGTACAGCCAAGACATCAGGCACTGGCTGCCCATCGTGACCCGTAAGTAGTATCTCCATGTTGATAACAAGTTACTGCTAGCTGAGGCCTGAACTCGGTCCCACTGGTCGCCATGCGAAATTGGACATCCTCTGTTGCTCCTATATCTAGTCCTTCCTCGACTCATCTCCACAGGCTGACTGTCCTCCAGATCCACAGTAACAACAGCTGCTCCTTCATCTGTACGCACTGCCGCAGACTGCCATAGGCCAACAGCCGCTTGTCTCCCCTGTTGCACACTACCTGGTCTCGTCGCTACGCTGCTGCCAGACCAAATGTCGAATCGCAAAACAACAGCAGCCGACACAAGCTCTTCGTACACGGGCTGATCGCTTGTGATGTGAGCTTAACCGGGACTTACATCCCAAGTGTACGCTCCAAGACGATTTGGTACCAGTGCAGGAAACAGCCATTCCGTGACGAAACACGCCTAACACCAAGTGCTATCCTGCAGCTGCAGCTTATGCCTGCGGCCCCCAGCATTGGTAGGAAGATCTGGCCTCTACACTCCCACGTACCAGACTGCTTCGCTGTCACTCTCGGCCACTCGTCGTTCTCGCGGTGACACTGTTCTGGGCTGCGTTGTCGTTTTGCGCACTCTCTGCCATAGTGGGAACATGTCACCAGCCCTGGTGCCAGCTGCCGAACAGAGTAGGACTTCAATTGTGCTGTGCCGCACTAAATCACAGAACATACAATGCAGTTAAACAAAAGGTTTAAAAGTTCAACAAACCTCACACACACAATCACGCACACACACGCACGCACACACACACACACACACACACACACACACACACACACACACACACACACACACACAACCATTGCACATTTCCACTCCTACAGTAAAGAGTGACATAACAAAAAGGAACGTTGTTATTAAAGTATGGAAGAACAACCAGGTACCGAAACATATGTAAACATTAGTTATAGATAAAAATAATATGGCGTTACTCAGCAAGATGTAAGAAAATTTCTAATTTTCTCTCTTTCCAGAACTAATTACAGCCTAGAAAACGATTACTGACACTCGTTACCATGTGTGGACAACGGTATGTTGTGTAAATGACAGTATAATTGACTATGAGCTACAAAACAAACAAACATACATAGTCCTAACAGGTCTGGAAGGCCCAACGGTACCCACCGGCCGCCGTGTCATCCTTAGCCCTTAGACGTCAAAGGATGCGGATACAGAGAGGCATATGGTTAGCATACCGCTCCCCCGGCCGTTGTTAGTTTCCTTGACCGGTGCCACTACTTCTCAGTCACGTGTCTCCTCAATTGGCCTCACAAAAGTTGAGTGCTCCCCGCTTGCCAATAGCACTCGCAAGAGCCGGACCTTAATGTATTTGGTTAATACACCATCAATCTTGCGCCACACATTAATTCTCTCATTCGCATTAACTCGTCTCCTGTTCCTAGTGTACAATGAAAATGGCTTTTCTGTATGAACTACAGCTGTGTCATAATTCCTATCTCCCTGTACACCAATAGAAAACGTATGATAAACTATAATGTCTCTATCGTAATATGCCTCTAGTCTTCCTAAAGGCTTGTCTGAACCTCGTACTATGGCCAAAGTAAGCCATGAATTACCGGTCACAACTTCTGTAGTAGTACAAGAAAAATTAATCTTGCATCCAACAGAAGTAATTGGACCAGTAAGAAGCTCTTCTTGTACAACTTCAGCCAAGTGTTAGCCAAGTCCAACAGCGCTTAACCTCGATGACCTAACGGGAACCGGTGTTACCAATGCGGCAAGGCCGTCTGCGACTGTAAACTGTAATTAAAAAAAGTCATGCATGAATGGAGATAGGACCATAGGATGTATTTAAGCTTACACTAAGAGCTGGGTAGTTCTTGTTTTCCAAGGAATTATCTGATTTTAAGAGGACATGTCCTTTACATGTATCCACGTCCTACATGCAGTTATTTCCGGCAGTTGCTGTCAAGATAACAGTTACTGTTACGTTTCACAAAGATTAAATATTTCCTCCTCCGGACGCACGACAAACAGTTGGACGGCAGTGAAACGCATCGCATACATTTGTGAGCAGAAAAGAAACATGAGTCAGGAAATGTTAGAGGCAATGGGAAATGCGTAGCTCATGACCGATCCTTCGTTGAGACAGTTCACCGTTAAACAGTTTTCTCAGGTGCCAGTGATGTGATGCTATGTCCTTTGGAGAAATGAAATTTCCGCTATGCAGCTGTGGAGCAAGCCAGGTGAACGAGTGAGATAGCTGCCTACACCAGGGAGACCGCTGCCAACAGGTACATGAATCGGCAAACATACAACTGTCACACATAACACTTTTCGGTTCGATGCATAAGGAAATATTAATTCTAAAATATTATCTCCATTCACGTAGTCACATTGTTTCTGCCTGACGTTAAGTTGCGACTAGCTGATCTCAACACAACGTCTGGCTTAACTAGCAAAGAACGTATTTGTGGTGTTGTCTCTTCCACTGAAACTGATGATCAGCCTGTATTCCACGAATTATGGGTAGTTTTTTTTCAAATACTTTGTTCGACTAGGTAAGGAATTTCCAGGCTTCTTCATTTTAATAAATTTCCTTTACTTCACGTGTACGGTCACTAATGTTTTTGTCGTCAGACTATATAGACTTCTTCAGATCTGTTTTACAAAAACATGTCATTATAGACCTAAACCGGTAGTCTGATGACAAAAAATTTGTGACTATAGAAATAAAGGAACAAGGAAATTTATTCTGTGTTCGTGTCACTATTCAGCTTGTGAATCTTCGTTTATTTAATATCAGCATACGTTACTTAAGCAAGTAATCTAGTATATCAACATCAGGACTAAAAGTCTAATTCTTATGGTTCTTTCGTCACTTCTCCAACACGTCTATATATTTGATGAAATTATACGCTGAACTAGTTTAAGTAATTTGGTTGCACAACGCAGTTCATCAAGAGGCATCTAGTGAGACGTGTAGAAACTACGGAATGTGCTTTCAGTTGACTCCTTTTAACTCGACCAACTGTTTGGAAGACGCTTCAGGACCTGATTTTAAATACACTATATAAATTACCGATATCGTAACTTAGTGGTAGTCGGAAGAAGACGCGTGAGACATTGCTTCCTTCGAGGAAGTCAAGAGTAAGCTAGACAATTGATAGATAACATTATCTACGATCACAGAAACCACAGTGATGGTAAACTTCAGAAAATCGAACACGCCATTACACACACGATATGGTGTAAAAGTAGCTACCGCATTGAAAAATGAAAGTGTTACAGACACGAAGGTTAGATCAGAAAACAGACTTTTATGGAGACGTAGGTAGGTTAGGACAACTTCACTGCCGCTCACATCTACGCAGCATTGGGACCTCCGCGTCACTCCTGCACTCGATCGAAATGATTAGATTCTAATCCAAATTACAGAAAGGTATCTTCCAACGAGCCACGATTGAATAAACCCAGACTAGTGTATGCCCTAGACAAGTATGTTCCGAGAATGGGATAGGTCCACCATGGTTTCACAGCCGCGTTGGAAGGGCACTTCATCTCAGATTCAAGAGAAGTGAAAACCTAGCTGACAAACAAAAGCTGAACGAAGCGAAAATGAGCGAAAGGAGAACAATAAAAGAAGCGTTAAATGATTTTGAAAGTAAGACATTGTCAATCGACCTTAGAAAAATGCCTAAGAGATTTTGATCGTATGTAAAATCAGTAAGAGGGTCAAATCATCTATTCATTCTCTCAGCAACCACTGAATTCGGTCTGCCGAAGTTGTTTCTTTGCGGAAGATCGTAACACTGTCCCTCCTTTCAATCGTCGTACGAACATCGAAATGGCAGATATTAAGATAATCGATCAGGGAACTGAAAACCAGCCACAATCACTTTGTAGCGGAAAGGCTTCAAGACCGCATGAGATACCACAAGATTATATAAAGATTATGCGAAAGAATTTGCTCCCCTTCTAGCAGTAATTTAACGCAGATCGCTTGAGCAACGAAAGATTCCTAACGACTGAAAAAAAGCGCAGGGCGCCCCGTTTTTAAGAAAGGCCGTAAGACAGATCCACACAATTGTAGACCTACATCGATGACGTCAATCTGTTGTAGAATTGTGGAATATGTTTTATGCTCTAGAATTATGACTTTTGGGGAAATGAACATCTCCTGTATAAAAATCAACGTGGATTCCGCAAACAGAGATCCTGCGAAACTAAGCTCGCTTTGTTCCTCCATGAGATCCACAACACAGTGGGCAACGGCGCACAGATCGATGCCATTCTCCTTGATTTCAGTAAGGTATGTGACACCGTCCAGCGTTGCCGTTAAATGAAAATAGTACGAGCCTACGGAGTATCGGAGCAGACCTGCGATGGTATTCAAGACTTTCTCGCAGCTAGAAGTCAGCACGTAGCTGTTAACTAAACTAAACCGACAGCTGTGAACGTAATTAGTGATGTACCGCCTATCAGTGTAAAAGTTGCTGAATGTTGTTGTTGTGGTCTTCAGTCCTGAGACTGGTTTGATGCAGCTCTCCATGCTACTCTATTCTGTGCAAGCTTCTTCATCTCCCAGTACCTACTGCAACCTACATCCTTCTGAATCTGCTTAGTGTATTCATCTCTTGGTCTCCCTCTACGATTTTTACCCTCCACGCTGCCCTCCAATGCTAAATTTGTGATCCCTTGATGCCTCAAAACATGTCCTACCAACCGATCTCTTCTTCTAGTCAAGTTGTGCCACAAGCCTCTCTTCTCCCCAATCCTATTCAATACCTCCTCATTAGTTACGTGATCTACCCACCTTATCTTCAGCATTCTTCTGTAGCACCACATTTCGAAAGTTTCTATTCTCTTCTTGTCCAAACTGGTTATCGTCCATGTTTCACTTCCATACATGGCTACACTCCATACAAATACTTTCAGAAACGACTTCCTGACACTTAAATCTATACTCGATGTTAACAAATTCCTTTTCTTCAGAAACGATTTCCTTGCCATTGCCAGTCTACATTTTATATCCTCTCTACTTCGACCATCATCAGTTATTTTACTCCCTAAATAGCAAAACTCCTTTACTACTTTAAGTGTCTCATTTCCTAATCTAATCCCCTCAGCATCACCCGATTTAATTTGACTACATTCCATTATCCTTGTTTTGCTTTTGTTGATGTTCATCTTATATCCTCCTTTCAAGACACTGTCCATTCCGTTCAACTGCTCTTCCAAGTCCTTTGCTGTCTCTGACAGAATTATGATGTCATCAGCGAACCTCAAAGTTTTTATTTCTTCTCCATGGACTTTAATACCTACTCCGAACTTTTCTTTTGTTTCCTTTACTGCTTGCTCAATATACAGATTGAATAACATCGGGGAGAGGCTACAACCCTGTCTTACTCCCTTCCCAACCACTGCTTCCCTTTCATGCCCCTCGACTCTAATAACTGCCATCTGGTTTCTGTACAAATTGTAAATAGCCTTTCGCTCCCTGTATTTCACCCCTGCCACCTTCAGAATTTGAAAGAGAGTATTCCAGTTAACGTTGTCAAAAGCTTTCTCTAAGTCTACAAATGCTAGAAACGTAGGTTTGCCTTTTCTTAATCTTTCTTCTAAGATAAGTCGTAAGGTTAGTATTGCCTCACGTGTTCCAACATTTCTGCGGAATCCAAACTGATCTTCCCCGAGGTCCGCTTCTACCAGTTTATCCATTCGTCTGTAAAGAATTCGCGTTAGTATTTTGCAGCTGTGACTTATTAAACTGATAGTTCGGTAATTTTCACATCTGTCAACACCTGCTTTCTTTGGGATTGGAATTATTATATTCTTCTTGAAGTCTGTGGGTATTTCGCCTGTCTTATACATCTTGCTCACCAGATGGTTGAGTGTTGTCATGACTGGCTCTCCCAAGGCCATCAGTAGTTCTAATGGAATGTTGTCTACTCCCGGGGCCTTGTTTCGACTCAGGTCTTTCAGTGCTCTGTCAAACTCTTCACGCAGTATCGTATCTCCCATTTCATCCTCATCTACATTCTCTTCCATTTCTATAATATTGTCCTCAAGTACATCGCCCTTGTATAGACCCTCTATATACTCCTTCCACCTTTCTGCTTTCCCTTCTGTGGTTAGGACTGGGTTTCCATCTGAGCTCTTGATATTCATACAAGTGGTTTTCTTTTCTCCAAAGGTCTCTTTAATTTTCTTGTAGGCAGTATCTATCTTACCCCTAGTGAGACAAGCCTCTACATCCTTACATTTTTCCTCTAGCCATCCCTGCTTAGCCATTTTGCACTTCCTGTCGATCTCATTTTTGAGACGTTTGAATTCCTTTTTGCCTGCTTCATTTACTGCATTTTTATATTTTCTCCTTTCATCAATTAAATTCAGTATTTCTTCTGTTACCCAAGGGTTTCTATCAGCCCTCGTCTTTTTACCTACTTGATCCTCTGCTGCCTTCACTACTTCATCCCTCAGAGCTACCCATTCTTCTTCTACTGCATTTCTTTCCCCCATTCCTGTCAATTGTTCCCTTATGCTCTCCCTGAAACTCTCTACAACCTCTGGTTCTTTCAGTTTATCCAGGTCCCATCTCCTTAAATTCCCACCTTTTTGCAGTTTCTTCAGTTTCAATCTGCAGTTCATAACCAATAGATTGTGGTCAGAATCCACATCTGCCCCTGGAAGTGTCTTACAATTTAAAACCTGGTTCCTAAATCTGTGTCTTACCATTATATAATCTATCTGATACCTTTTACTATCTCCAGGATTCTTCCAGGTATACAACCTTCTTTCATGATTCTTGAACCAAGTGTTAGCTATGATTAAGTTATGCTCTGTGCAAAATTCTACAAGGCGGCTTCCTCTTTCATTTCTTAGCCCCAATCCATATTCACCTACTATGTTTCCTTCTCTCCCTTTTCCTACTGACGAATTCCAGTCACCCATGACTATTAAATTTTCGTCTCCCTTCACTAGCTGAATCATTTCTTTTATTTCGTCGTACATTTCATCAATTTCTTCATCATCTGCAGAGCTAGTTGGCATATAAACTTGTACTACTGTAGTAGGCATGGGCTTTGTGTCTATCTTGGCCACCATAATGCGTTCACTATGCTGTTTGTAGTAGCTAACCCGCACTCCTATTCTTTTATTCATTATTAAACCTACTCCTGCATTACCCCTATTTGATTTTGTATTTATAACCCTGTAATCACCTGACCAAAAGTCTTGCTCCTCCTGCCACCGAACTTCACTAATTCCCACTATATCTAACTTTAACCTATCCATTTCCCTTTTTAAATTTTCTAACCTACCTGCCCGATTAAGGGATCTGACATTCCACGCTCCGATCCGTAGAATGCCAGTTTTCTTTCTCCTGATAACGACGTCCTCTTGAGTAGTCCCCGCCCGGAGATCCGAATGGGGGACTATTTTACCTCCGGAATATTTTACCCAAGAGGACGCCATCATCATTTAATCATACAGTAAAGCTGCATGTCCTCGGGAAAAATTACGGCTGTAGTTTCCCCTTGCTTTCAGCCGTTCGCAGTACCAGCACAGCAAGGCCGTTTTGGTTAATGTTACAAGGCCAGATCAGTCAATCATCCAGACTGTTGCCCCTGCAACTACTGAAAAGGCTGCTGCCCCTCTTCAGGAACCACATGTTTGTCTGGCCTCTCAACAGATACCCCTCCGTTGTGATTGCACCTACGGTACGGCCATCTGTATCGCTGAGGCACGCAAGCCTCCCCACCAACGGCAAGGTCCATGGTTCATGGGGGGAGTTGCTGAATATAGTATGTGTATAGTTGATTCATTGGAAAGTGGCAGATGCGTTTTAAGGCCATTCGCGGATGATGCAAGAGCCTATAGCAAAATAGCAACACCAGAAGATAGATCGTACGAAATTGTAGGGAGACCTGCAGAGAATTGATGAGTGGTGGAGGCTCTGGCAGTTAACCCTGAACGTAAATAAACGTAACATATTGCGCATACATAGAGAAGAAAACCACTATTCGACGACAAACAGCTGGAGACAGCGTCCGCCGTAAAATATGTAGGCGTAACTATCCAGAGCGACCATAAGTGGAATGACCATATAAAATAGATTGTGGGAAAAGCAGGCACCAGATTCATATTCATCGGAAGAATCTAAAGGAAATGTAACTCATCCACGAAATAAGTTGCTTACTTGGCGCTTGTTCGCTCGATTCTTGAGTATTGTTCATATACCTGAAATCCCTTTCAGATAGGACTGATAGAGGAGATAGAAAAGATCCAACGAAAAGCGGCGCGTTTCGTCACGGGATTGTTTAGCTGGCGAGAGAGCGTTACCGAGATGCTAACCAAAATCCACTGGCAGACGTTACACAAGAGGTGTTGTGCATCGCGGAGAGATTCACTACTGAAATTTCGGAAATTGGAAATTTGTGGTACAGTCTTATGGGACCAAAATGATGAGGTCATCGATCCCTAAGCTTACACACTACTTAAAGCAACTTACGCAAAGGACGACACAAATAACCACGCCCGAGGTAGGTTTCGAATCTCCGACGGGGGCAACCGCGCGGACCGTGACAAGGCGCCCTTAGACCGCTCGGCTACCCCGCGCGGCTGAAATTTCGGGACAGCACTTTTCAGGAATAGGCGGACAACATATTACTTACCCCCACATACATCTTGCGTACTGACCACGACGAAAAAATTCGAGAAATTAGAATTCCCACTCTTTATTCGCGAGTGGAACATGGTTGGAGGCATAAAAAAAAAAGGTTCAAATGGCTCTGAGCACTATGGGACTTAACAGCGGTGGTCATCAGTCCCCTAGAACTTAGAACTACTTAAACCTAACTAACCTAAGGGCATCACACACATCCGTGTCCGAGGCAGGATTCGAACCTGCGACCGCAGCAGTCGCTCGGTTCCGGACTGAGCGCCTAGAATTGGAAGCATCTGATAGTGCTACCGAAAGCACCTTCCGCCACACACCATTAGGAGGCTTGCCGAGTATGATGTAGATGTACCCAAGCTCTTCTGTTTGCTAGTCTGTCTGTACTAACTGAGGCATCCTGTCCACGGCTCATAACCAACCTGAGAGCTCAGTCAACAATTCTTCGCTGCAGTAGTTCCTAACACATATAATCCAACATTTGAAAATACACTCTAAGAGAAATTTAAAACAAGCGACGCACAACGAAGAAATTATAGAATCGGACGGAAATCGGTGGATGTAATGTGCATGCACCTAGAGACAAAGAAATAATTATAGTTTCATAAAAACTGGATGACTTGGTCAAGAGACAGAGCTTCATAAATTACGCACATCAAAAACGCATCGCAAGCAGTTATTCGACGTGGCGCTGATGGAGTTGTTGACTGTCCTGCTGAACGATATCGTGCCAAATTCTTTCCATCTGGCGCGTGACGTATTCAAAATCACCAGCTGCTTGGATGATCTTGCTCATAATGCTCCAACGGTCTCAACTGGGGAGAGATCCGGCGACCCTGCTGGACAAGGCCAGCTATGGAAAACACGGAAACAAGCAGTAGCGACTCTCGTCGTATGCGGTTGTGCATTATCTTGCTGAAATGTAAGCCCAGATTGGCTTGTCACAAAGAGCAACAAAACAGGGCGTAGAACATCTTCGACATACTGTAGTTCTGTAAGGCTGTCACGTATGACAACCAAAGGTGTCCTGTTATGAAATAAAATGGCACCCCAGACCATCACTCCTCGTATGGCAGGCAACAGCAGGGTTTGTATCCCATCGTTGTCCAGGACGTCACCAGACACGTCTTCGCTAGTGATCGGGGCTCAGTTCGAAGCGGGACTCATCACTAAAGACAACTCTACTCCAGTCAATGAGACTCCACGCCGAATGTTCCCGACAGCCATTCAACCGGGATTATTGGTGTACAGATGACAGAGGTACACGAAGCACACTGCTTGGTGCACACTGGCGATAACGTGAGGTGTCGGCTCCATGTATTTACCTGTCACAACAATGGCAGTGCGACATTCAACGGTCCCTGATGTTTTTTATTAAAGGTCACATTCAGGTAACGATGAAACAATAAGGGTACCACTTCTGAGTGTTTGGAGCTCTTTCGAACTGTCTGACCTTGACGAAATTCAGCAAGTGCAAAGTATACGCGGTTTCCGGGGAGCGTTCGACGGACTGATAGAGAAAAGACTCATGCAGGTGACGGAAACTGAAGCTCTAATGTAGATCCTAAATGACATTATAAACTTGGCTTCCATCCGTGTAAATGCTGGAAACTTATCTTTCACCATCAATAACTGTTGCGTTATTAATGCTGTTTCTATTAACGTCCTGCAGTTTTACCGCTTCACTCAATACAGTAAGTTTTTCTTTATGTTCGTTGTACTGAGTCACCCTCATCTCTTTACCTGTATCTTTTATATTGTTTCAGGTATTAATCCTCAACAATGTAATGGGAAGCGGTTGGCGTGTCTTTCATGTGGAAGGAGTTTGACTCATTTGGTATTACGGAGGAAACGTTCGCATGATATGAGAATCACAGTAGGTTAGAAAAACTCTGTTTTTAGAAATCGAGTTATTTGCCACGTCATTTACGTGGTGACGTGTCGAGTAGCCGAACACGAGAATTATATTTTCAATTGTATCCTGTCTTTTTCGAAAATAACGCGTAATAAATACCGACTACTTACGTTGAAAACAAAGCCTGTAAATGAGAATATTGCTGTTACGTAAGCAAATTTGTTTTCAAATAACTTCTCACAACTTTAGCAAACGACCACAGTGAGCACCGTTAACGTCTCAGTAGAGTAACGGGCTACGGAAGTAAATGCACTTATTGGGACTTACAAAGAAGTACGAAGCTCACCTAACGCAATTGTCTCGTGAAATTTCGATTCTTTCTTTTAACAGGCGACAGTAAGATTTAGCACACTTAGCTGTGGAGTGGGATGACTAACCCAAGACATAAATGACAACAGCCTCCATCATAGTTCAAGAACAATTGTAACAGTTTATTTAGTAAAACTGCACAACAAAATATATAAAAGAGTTCACTTTTTTAATTAAGAAGAATAGCAATCACTTTCCGACGCAGTTAAAGAGCCAGAAAGAATTATACCAAAACACCTCCTTAAAATTTCTATTCTTTTTCTTTACAGTAATTCAGCCAGACGGGAATATCTTTATTTAAAGAGTATCACTTTATATCAAGACGTTGAAGATAACTGATTTGACAAATTTAAAAACAAATTGACGTCATTAACTTGGAATTAAGTACAATGGGTAGCGCTAGCTAACAACCACCCAGGTCAGGCAGGTCATCACAGAAATCTGTAAGAAACTAAACCTGAAACCCGATTACACAGTTTCTGGCCGAATATCGCACAAACCAGTATACAACCAAAAGGAAAAGCCAAGCAAGAGCTGCGTGGTAGTAAAAGAAATCAGACCTGTGTGAAAAAAGTCCAATTCTGCCCGTGGACTTGCTTGGTACTTTTCAATACCACATGCGTAAAATTTCTTAACTAGTGCTAAAAATAAAAGAAATACTTTCCTTTCCTTCAATGCATTAAGTAAAGCTCCTAGATTATTTCTAACATGCCAGGCTATCGTGAGCTTAAGTATCCACTTTATACGTTCCACAACCAGCTATAGTTACGGACTAGGGGGGGGGGGGGGGGGAGAATTTCAGGAAACCACTATCACTAAGGGATATAGGTCAGAATAAGTCGGCAGGCAAATTAACAGCCGTTATAGCAAAAGAAATAGTAGAGAGGACGAAGCTCAACTTCCGATCATGCGTACAATTAAACTGGTAGCGCACTCGCATCCATGAGCTCAAGATGTAACAAGCGTGCAGAGAGCTTAATCACTGTGATTACTTAAGTCACCGTACACAAATACCCCTGTAAGAAGCTTCAAACAGAATTTCACAAAATTCTAAATTATTAAGGACAATTCACTTTAACATAGCCACCACGGCGTCTTACCGCTGTACCAACACAAATAGTAGCGAACAATAATTTAATCCCAGAAAGTCACTCATGAATTTGACTGCTAGTTGGTTTTAGTCAGGTTCAAGCTACCATAAAATTCTCCTTCTTTTCCCATTTGGGGAGAATTTGAAAACAAATCAAACTTCCTCGTACAGCACAGTACAAATAACAGGTCCAAGCAATTTCTGACAAATTCTGTAGCACGCTTTACGGCCAGAAACATAATAATCGTGCACAAATTAACTACCGCAAACACTCATCTAAAAAACAACTGTTAGCCTGCATTATAAGCACTGCAGGAAATTTCTGACACTACCTCTACTACAAGGCCTCAAAAGACTACGACGTAAAAAAGAGTCTAGATCTAATCACCAGATGCGTAAAGGCTGGAATTGGTCGCTGCTAAGGTGAGTCACAAATGCCAGAAATAGGTGGTCTCTCATATGAATTCTTCCCACGACATACACTATGTGATCAAAACTATCCGGACATCCTTCAGAAACAAACGTTTTTCATATTAAGGGTATTGTGCTGTCACCTACTGCCATGTACTCCATATCAGCGACCTTAGTAGCCATTAGACATCGTGAGAGAGCAGAGTCGGGCACTCCGCGGAACTCAGGTGGTTGGCTGTCACTTGCGTCACACTTCTGTACGCGAGGTTTCCACACTCCTAAACATCAGTAGGTCCACTGTTTACGATGTGATAGTGAGGTGGAAACGTGAAGGGACACGTACAGCGCAAACGCGTACAGGCCGACCTCACCTGTTGATGACAGAGACGGCTGACAGTTGAAGAGGGTCGTAATGTGTAATAGGCAGACATCTATCCAGACTACCACACAGGAATTCCAAACTGCATCAGGATTCACTGCAAGTACTATGACAGTTAGGCGGGAGGGAGAAAACTTGGATTTCATGGTCGAGCGGCTGCTCATAAGCCACACATCACGCCAGTTAATGCCAAACGACGCCTTGCTTGGCGTAATGAGCGTAAACATTGGACGATTGAACACTGGAAAAACGTTGTGTGGAGTGATGAATCACGGTACACAATATGGCGATCCGATGGCAGGGTGTGTTTATGGCGAATGCCTGGTGAATATTTGCCAGCGTGTGTAGTGTCAATAGTAAAATTAAGAGGCGGTGGTGTTATGGTGTGGTCGTGTTTTTCACGGAGGGATCTTGCACTTCTTGTAGTTTTGCATGGCACTATCACAGCATAGGCGTACATTGCTGTTTTAAGCACCTTCTTGCTTCCCAGCGTTGAAGAGCAATTCGGAGATGGCGATTACATCTTTCAACACGATCGAGCACCTGTTCATAATGGACGGCCTGTGGCGGAGTGGTTACACTTCAGTAACATTCCTGTAAGGGACTGGCTTGCACAGAGTCCTGGCTTGAATCCTATAGAACACCTTTGAGATGTTTTGGATTGCCGATTTCGTGCCAGGTCTCACCGACCGACATCGTTACCTCTCCTCAGTGCAGTACTTCGTGAAGAATGGGCTGCAATTCCCCAAGATACCTTCCAGCATCTGATTGAACATATGCCTGCGAGAGTAGAAGCTGTCATCAAGGCTAAGGGTAGGGCAACACCATATTGAATTCCAGCATAACCTATGGATGGCGCCACGAACTTGTAAGTAATTTTTAGACAGGTGTCCGTATACTTTTGATAACATAGTGTAGGTCGCCCGAGACAAATATCGGTCACTTCTCAATGCTTGACGTGTACCTTGCGTTCGACTGACACTGGCCTTCCAAAACACGCTCCTGCCCCAAAAGGAACACAGCCCTCCAAAACCAGAATGTTCTGCCCCTAATTCACATGGAGTCAGAATATCACAGAACCCGACTAAACGTTACAAGTGATGAGAGGCGTCGTAAATGACTTATACTACGCTCTTCATTAAGTAGTGAAAGCGGATCGATGAAGTGCAACACAAGAGATTCGAATGAAAGGGTTATGACCGACTTTTACTGTCATGACCTCACCTCTCTCATACGCCAGGTAGTGAGAAAAACGACACAGCGTTTTATGGTAGTGCCGAGTAAGCTAGAATAGTACCCGAAATCTTATGGGGCTTAATCGCTAAGGTCATCAGTCCCTAAGCTTACACACTAGTTAACCAAAATTATCCTAACGACAAACACACACACCTATGCCTGAGGGAGGACTCGAACCTCCTCCGGGACCAGCTTCACAGTCCATGACTGCAGCACCCTAGACCGCTCGGCTAATCCCGCACGGCAGTACCCGTGAATGTCGACCTCATACGTGAGGTGATAATAGAGAATGTTGAAGAAGAGCTATGCAGGCCTTTAACACCAATCTCCGTAACCCCTCTAACGCAACAGGATTAATAGTATCGGACAAATTTTTGGTGCGTCTTTTGTTTTCGATCTCTTTCTTCGCCGATTATTCGACAGTGTTTATGTGTCGATGTCACAAGACAAGTTCCAAATTCCGTCTATGACAACGTCACTGAGTTTTTCTGTTACAGATGGTGGTCACCTTACTGGCTGCCCAACTCTTACTTATACAACAACCGTCAAACAACAATCAGCCTCAGACCAACTCCTCTGCTGGACTAACACCCCTCAGAAGAAAAGAATCTGGCGTTGGACAAAAAAAAAATTATTGAAACACCATAAAGTTTACTACTTCTGGCATGGTGTAGAAAATCTTTTGACAGAATCTGTTGAAAGAGTGGATTAATACACGTCCTCTACGATTTTCAAGGGAATCAAATATCAATCATCCTGAAAAGTAGTGGAAAGTTCAACTAACGATAATGGAGGCTGATATTATTGGTAGTAATGCGACCTTGTAGAGTAATCATGAGTCCATGGAATACCACACATGACTGCCGAAATCATCGACAAACCCCTGCGCTGTTTCACTCTTGGTGGGACGTAAGCCCGGCAGAAAATAGTAGCAGGGTGAAACAAGATTTCCGAGTAATGATGTTTCCCATTTCTCCATGGTCCACGTTTTATTTCTTCGGTACCACGTTTTACTCTTACGAATATTTCCTACACTTATGGGTGATATTGGAATTTCCGCTCGACCCGTAATTCCCAACTTATGGAGAGCCCTTCGTATTTATGTGGTGCTGACAGGGTTTACGAAGGCGACATTCAGTTTTACAGTGACTTTTGCATTTCTCCTGTCTAAAATGGATTAAAAACGGTCACTGACCGCAATAGAATTTTGCTTATAATGGTGAGCGGTTTTGGTCAAAATCTGGCCAGCTTTAGACTATGACGGTAGGCGGTGGGAGTGAATGGATCAGATGTTACTACCGCTTTGAAAATTGGACGTTGGTGAGGCCACAACACCTGGCCCGTTAACGCCACCGCCTACCGTCTTGGTATAAATGGTCATATTCTGACTGAAACCAGATATCATTACAAGTATTTTTAACTAAGCCGGTAATGTTCTCAGTAATTACTGTTCTCAATAATTGCTGTTCTCACTGACGTCGTCACATTTTTCGTCACAACCTCTTCAATGACCGTCGGTCACATTCACTCTACACACACTGCTGTCGACGTTGTGACTTGGCGGATAGTGTTTTTCCGCTTCACCTGTATGTGATAGTGTAAGTAGGCTGTTTAGGTTTTTATATTTGTAACGCCACGTAGCGCTCTGTATGAAAATCACTGGCTGTGCTGTGTGCAGTCTGTGGCTGGTTGGCTTTGTTGTAATACTCGCCATTGTAGCGTTGGGCAGCTGGCTGTTAACAGCGCGTAGCGTTGTGCAGTTGGAGGTGAGCCGCCAGCAGTGGTGGATGTGGGGAGAGAAATGGCGGAAATTTAAGAGCCGATGATCTGGACGTGTGTCCATCAGAGACAGTAAATTTGTAAGACTGGATGTCATGAACTGCTATATATATTACGACCTTTGAACACTATTAAGGTAAATACATTGTTTGTTCCATATTGAAATCTTTCATTTGCTAACTGTGCCTATCAGTGGTTAGTGCCTTCAGTAGTTTGAATCTTTTATTTAGCTGGCAGTAGTGGCGCTCGCTGTATTGCAGTAGTTCGAGTAACGAAGATTTTTATGAGGTAAGTGATTTGTGAAAGGTATAGCTTAAAGTTATTCAGGGCCATTCTTTTGTAGGGATTTTGAAAGTCAGATTGCGTTGGGCTAGAAAGTATTGTGTGTCATTTTAGTGTTAATCAGAATAGGTAAAGAGCGAAATGTCTGAGTACGTTCAGTTCTGCTCAGCTCTTTGAAAATCAAATAATGTAAGAGATTTATCAGCGCAGTAATTCAATAGTTTTTCTAAGGGGAAGTTTCAATAGGTCTATAAATCTTCGATTTCGTGTCTCTTTAAGCACCAGACATTTCGGCTACCTTGGTTAAGGAAGCATTCACCATACGAGCACTAAGAATTTGCCCACATTCCAATACTCTGAACTTTGACATAATGCTCTCACAATTGCATAGAACACCACGTCCAACGCTTGCAACGTATGGAGGACATTGTGCAGGTGCTGTTCGTGTTGAAATACGGTAGCTCTGTCTGCAGACTTGGAAAGCATGTAAGTTTATATTCAAGCATGGATTTCCCCCGTTCTTTCTACAGTTTTGTAATACACCTATATGTGAAAGACACAGAACAACACGCCGGTGTGTTCTACTGTGAGCGCACTGGTCGGTGGTACTAACTGCTCACCTACACATACATATGCGAGTAAACATATCTCACAATCCACCAGATGGTTGTGTGGCGGCGGGTAAAATTTTATAATTTGTTTGTTGGCCGTTTTTCTCACGCGAGCGTGGCAACTAATTTAGTGGTCGCCAGAAAGCGAAGAGAAACATATTGACCTTAGTTTCCAGTCTGCACGGTCACGTTCTAGGCCTGCCCACTGAAAGAAAAGTTTCTACCCTCCTATTTCTTTGCGGGATCAGGACATTGATTTTAAATAAAATTATAAAGTTCCATTCAAAATTGTATTGCATAAAGTTTCTCCCATACAACACTTGCAAATTCCCTATTTTCAATTGAAAGCAAGCCTTTCTGTTCTAACAGCACATTTATCAGTTCAGAGGCGACCTCTACAGTACGTTCGTACCCGATTGTCTTTTGCACTGACTATGGGAGTTTGCGATAAATGTTCAAAATTAATGCCCGCCATAAAAGTGGAAATAAAGTCACCACTTGCCACGCAGAACTGTAATTCTCACAGACGGCACACTGACACTTAGTTTTGGCGAATTCTAAGCGACCCAGGACGGAGTACAGTCCTCGTGAGTTCACTATCCGTTTTTACCGCGAAACAAGCACTTTGACACAGTTCGGCTCTGACGTCATCCGAGGCAGAGCGAGATCCGACTTTTAACACACGTGGGTCTTAACAGTAGCTGAATGCGAAGCGAACCTTCCTACTGCATCTCGGGCTGCATTTATATAGGTGCCGGAACGGACGGCCGAGGGAACATCTGTTGTCTACGGCTATCTGCATACTGCAGCAGCCTACGAACGACTGCTTTCTCGGGCTCATAAACTTTAATAATATAGTTGCAAATTACTTCAGAAACCTCTTAATGTTCACTTGTATACACTTCAGCTGTTTGAAATCAGAGATCAAGTTTCAGATCGCTAAACTGAAGACTTCGCCTTCTAGAATTTTTGTAGAGGAACTAACGGTAAATCGGTACCTCTGAACCATATCTTTACTAAAACTTATGTCAGCAGTTATTAATTCTAAAACTCTCAAATTTAGTGTAGCCATATTACTTGGTATGTTTTATCATCCACATTAACGAAAATTCTCTATCATTAAAATCACAGGCATTTAATCTACAACAATTCGGTACATTTTAGTTACAAAGTTGGTTTTTTACTTAATTACTCAAAAACTATAACTTGTAGCCTAACGTGGTTTCTCAGTTATTATTTTTGGGGTGAACTGAAGCATACTACAAATTTTCACGTTTTCAAGTCCATCATTTAGCGCCTCTGATTTTACCTAAAAATGTGGATTCCGGTGTTAATTTTTGTTATATGGTTTCTGAAACCTGCACCATTTGTTTATGAGCTCTAACTGCACCTCCTGACCAAATTCTGGCTTTCTAGCATCATTACTTAGCGCCACTTGTTTTTCTCTTAAAATGGAATTTTTACGTAAACTATTAAGTCTAGAACATAAAGACTTGGTATTTGGAATATTATAACACTAAACTATATGTTAAGATAGTTTTAAACATAAATTTTGATTTTTAATTTAATACTTAATCGTGGCGCAATACTTGTGCGCTACGCGCAGATGCGTTAAGGTGACGTGGCGCTACTAGCAGTGAACTCGGGTAAGTCCCGGAACACTCGCTCGCCTCTGTATCTCACACATGATACAGTGCTTGCTTTGCTTCATGGTGTACGGCGGAAGGTACAATACAACACTTCTAGTAGTTTCATTTCCTATTCTACTCGTAAATGGAGTGAGGTGAAAACGATTGTATGTATAATTCCCTACGACCCTGATATCTCTTATCCTGCCTTAGCAGTTCTAACGCGAAATAAATGCCGGAGGCAATGGAATAATTCTGTAGTCAGGTGAAAATGCGTGTTCCCTAAATTTTTTCAATAATAATTCAGGAAAAAACGTCATCTTCTCTCTAGGGATTCCCACTTGGATTCAACAAGTAGCTCCGTAACACTCGCATGTTGATCGAACATAGTAGTAAAAATTGAAGCACGTCATTGAATTGCTTCGGTGTCTTCCTTTTTTCTGACCTGGAGCAAATCCCTAACACTCGAGTAGTACTCAGTTATGGGTTGTTCATTTGTTCTGGCGTCTACGTTGTAGATGAGTTACACTGTTATAAAACTCTCCTATTACACTGAAGTCGACCATTCGCCTCTCCTATTACCATCTTAACGTCATCGTTCCGGTTCATATCGCTTTGCAATGTTACGCTTAGGTTTGTTTTTCCCATCCACCAGCATTTAACACATTTTCTATATTTAGCGCAAGCTGCATTTGATCACACCAAGTATAAATTTTGTCTAAGTAATCAATTATCCTACAGTCACTCAACTGACGATATTTACTCGTATTCCACAGCATCAGTAGCAAACCGTTGCAGACTGCTTCTCATCCTGACCGTCAGATCATTTTTATTCATACAGAAAGTTATAGAGGTCTTACCAATGTTCCCTGTGGCATTCCTGCCTATAATCTTGTCTGTGAAGAGCACTTGCCTGTTCTGTATGCTCTGACCTCCCTTCACACCTCGCATTGGTGCACTGCCGACTTCGGGAGACTTGAAGCGACCATTTGTTGAGGTGTGACCGCCACAGATCAAAATCCTTCATGAGTGACAGTCATCAAGATATTCTAAAATCTCACTGTCATCATCATCTAAGTCGACATGTTCGGACGCTAGTGGACTCAGAGGCTTCCTACTCAGTAATATCGAGTGCTTATCGTTGACAGCTAAAAACGTCTATGTTCCGTGAAGGGTTGTGCTCAAAGTCGCAAATGGGAAATACATCGAGGTAACAGGAACACGCATTGCAAAAACAACCATCAAGACAAAACACAGCGCTTCGAATTCTACCGTTTAAGCATAATGAAGTAATAATATTACTCTCGAATGACATTTCTTGCAGGCATCACCATCAGATTGCGAAAGATCTGTACTTAAGACTGACGAAGGTATTCAAATAGGCACACATAACAATGACTGATCTCGGTTTTCTGCCGTTGAAGGAGTTGTGCATCACTTAGACTAGAAGATCATTTGAACTGTAAGGATGCTGTCAGTTGAAAACTACTAGTCAGGCTCAGAAAAGAAATCTACGTGCCAGAGATGACCATAAGCCAAGAGCCAGAGAAAACTTTGGATTAGAAATTGTAACGAGCAGCTACAACTCAGAGACTGGAAAATTCCTAAAGGGCAGTTATTGCACCGACGAAGAATCGTGCTCCACTTGCACTGCATACATCGGAGGAGAGGAATATACTATCGTACTGTCAGTAGGATCTGATCTGACCAAGGAACAACATCAGTGACTGTTACCTGTTATGTGCCATTTTCTGATACCTTTAAATCAGCATTGGAGAAAGGACAGTCCAATCGGCCCTCGGGGATCATCCACCAATTTCGTCAGCGTTCGTATGTGTTGTTGCTGGCTGAAAGATGATCCTGGAGGCCGTAGAAAGGATGCTGCAAAATGCTGTCATTGAAGCTCCAGAGAATACCTGGTCCCCTTGGTCGTTCTTGCGTACAAGAAGAATGGCGCGTGGCGTTTATTCATCGATTACTGATGTTTGAACAAAATTACGAAAAAAACCAATCTACCCATTATCGCACATTAGTGACACACAAGAATGCTTGAAGTCAGAAAAGCATTTCTCAGAATGGACACCCAGAAAGACTACTGGCAAATCAAGTTTGTCAAGGCTGACAGGGAAAACACTACATTCAAAAGACAAAAGGGCTCTACAAGTTCTAAGTTATGCTGTTTTGACTGCATAACGCTCTAGCAAACGTACGATGGTGGGAGAAGGTTGCTGCGAGATTTTGAATGGACTATTTGTCTTTGCTGTCTTGACAGGATCTCGTTTTTTCTCTGACTTTTGAAGAACAACCCTGATAAAGCGTGTTCAGACCGCATCCCTCTGTCTGAACCCGAAAAATGTATCTTTTCAACTCTAAATAAAAACTTCTTGGAACACGTAGTGAATGGGGATGAAGTCAGATCCGATCCAGAGGAAACAAGAACAGTCACTGATTTTGTACTACTCAAGACATTCTTGATTTGAGATATCTTTTTTTGATCTGCTGTCTAGTTGTGAGCATGTTGTATGCAGTTGTTCTGATGGGCTAGACAGCCGATGCTGTTCGATTGCGGATGTTGTAATGATCAGAGTGTATGTTTCGTCAATATATATGAAGATAATAATTTTTTTAATTTTTATTTCAAATGTCTTAAGCAATAATGCCTCTTGGTCACAGGTTCAGTCAACAAAGCATCTGGCTTGTGTTCATGTATTAGAGCGTAATTCTGGTTTCTATGTGCAAGTA
This sequence comes from Schistocerca piceifrons, assembly GCF_021461385.2. Taxonomy (NCBI): domain Eukaryota; kingdom Metazoa; phylum Arthropoda; class Insecta; order Orthoptera; family Acrididae; genus Schistocerca; species Schistocerca piceifrons. Next base: position 409,519,299 of record NC_060139.1, read on the forward strand.
TTGTATTTCAGTTTTATTTAATTAATTCAGTGTAAATGGTAATTAAAATATCTTGTCTTTTTGAGGAGGAACCGTGCAAGATGTGTACGTTGAATCACACTTTCACACACAGAACAGTTACACTTGTGCTTTGTTGTTCGTAGTTTTTGTTTCGTAGCTTTTATAGTTGCTGGGGACTTAATTAATTAATTGTGTTAACGGAAGTTTTCTTTCATTTCTTGTTGTTATTCTATACAGTCAGATTGCGTACTAATACCAGTCAGGGCCAACCGGTTACGAGACTTCGTAGCCGGACATTCAGCTACTAAAATTAAAATTATTTGCGTTCTATATAATTAAGCCCCCATGCACGTGGCGACCGCTGCTTCGGATCGTCCCTTGGAATCATCTGACAGTAAAAATAGCAGACAGTAGTATTGTTGTAGTAATTCATAGTTTAGTAATTGTAGTCTATATTGCATGTGTAGATTTGGTACCGGAACATTTGTAATTGTCTTGTTATTCTTTTAATGGTATTTTGGCAGAATTTAATTTTTGATGTCTTGTATATGGGTTTGACAAGTTTGTGCAATTATGAAGATTTCAATTGTTCGTTAATCGTGTTTTTCGGGAAGCATTTCGTGTGAATGGTATTGTTGGAGATAAAGTGTCATTGTGTGTAATTTTCGTATAGTGACGAGTTTTGTATGTTTTGTAAATGATTACGCGGTCGATGAAAAAGGCAAAAATGATGTACAGTGAGAATGACGAAATTGTTAACATGGCGAACTCGCCAACACATGAGAACAGTATGATGAATAATTAAGTAGAAAACAATTTAATAAGTCGGGAAAGTAGTCCGGAACCAGTTCAAAATTTTTCACAATCAAAAAATTTTCAGAATTCGAGATTAACGACAGAAGATTCTGGAATAGTATCGAACACAGATAACTTTACGGCTATTTCGAAGGAAGTTAGTTTTGCGGGAAATGTTAGGGGTGAAAAGAATTTCGAACCAGTTAATATGGAGCAGTTGATGAGTGCAATATTTAATTTGGGATCTGAATTAAAAACAGTGGGATCACGGATGGGAACAATGGAAACGCGGTTAGACTCACTGGGATTGCAGTTAGGATCTGAATTAAAAACAGAGATGGGAACTTTGGCAACACGGTTAAAAACTGATATGGGAACAATGGAAACACGGTTAGACTCACAAATAGGAACAATTAAAACAGAGATGGGAACTTTGGCAACACGGTTAAAAACCGATATGGGAACAATGGAAACACTGTTAGACTCACGAATAGGGACATGTTTCAAAAACATGAAAGATGAATTAAAAAAAGAGATTAGAGAAGAAGTACAACCGATTTTGAATGCTCACAATAATAGATTAATTTCAATAGAAATCAGACAAAGGGAACAGGATAGAGAACAGGAAGAAAGAGATCGCGCGATAGTACAAAAACTTTCAAGAGTTGAATTTACAACGTGCACACGATAAGGAAGAAATATTTGAAAGAATCGAGGAATCCGTACCAAATGACAGAATAAATAACCTAACACAACAGTATGAACAATTAACTACTAAATGTCTCAATACTGAATCCCGAGTCGCGACACTTACGGAAGACGTAGATAAACAGAAAGAAAAAATAGGTGACTTATCGGAAAGAGTTGAGGAGATTTCAGATAAGTTGACAAGTCTTAGTTTAAATGGGGACAGAGATTCAGATGATACAGCTCCACTGCCATTTTCAGAAACCGAAGAGTACCAGAACATAAATAAACATGTAGAAAATCAGGGAAAATTTAATGAACGCATTAAAAGGTAATTTGAGGCATTAGGAAAGCAAGTCAAACAAATTGAAAGCGAAATCGTAGGAAAAGACAGCAGAAGAAATTTAGAATCACAGATAGCAGAGGGGTTTGAAGAAAGTAATTTATTTCATTTACGAGAAGCAACAAGAGAGCGCCAGGCGCGCGAACTTGACAATAATCGACATTGGGACAGGGACAGTCGCGGTAGGTCTTTGTCGCCACGAGGAGAAAACTTTGACTATAAACACTTCTTAACTGTTCGGAAATTTAAGATCTTTCGCAATTCTAAGAATGACATACATCCATGTTCATGGTTAGATCAATTTATGTACGCACTTCCACCAAATTGGCCACTAAGTCACAAACTGGTATTTTTGTGTGGATATTTAGAAAACGAACCGGCGACGCGGATGCGCGCACTTATTAGAGATTGTAATAATCTAAATGATTTTTATCATGCATTTCTATCGGCATATTGGTCCGAAAACACGCAAGACAGAGTCAAACATAGTCTTATTACGCAGCGTAATTTTAAACAGTCTGAGTTCCGCACGCCAGCAGAATACTTTGAAGACATGATTCGAAAGAATCAATTCCTGTCCAACCCTTACAGCCCAACTGAATTAATTCGCATTTGTTTAACTAAGCTGCCGCAATCCATAAGACAAATTGCTTTAGCCGGAAGATGTAAAGACGATATTGAGACTTTTAAGACGTTGCTACAAGAACTTGAGTATGACAACGACGACGGAACTTCTTGTAATTTTTTCAGTAACAGTAATTACAATAGATTTTCAGAGAAAAGGGATAGTGATCGGAACGGACGTTATAGCGGTAATTTTGAAAATGACAGACGTAACAGACAGGACAATAGATACCAGCCTTATGACAATAACAGACGGTCTAACAGAAATTACACAGACAATTATAATAACGGAAATTCCTACCGGAATGATCAATCATACGGAAACAGTAATCGGTACCATCAAGACAGAAATTATTCATACAATAATAGGAATTCTTACTACAGAAATAACCAGGGTAGTAGATATAACAATAATTTCAGAAGTGACAGTCGAAATTACACAAGAAGTAGTCATGCAGATAGCCAGGAAAATAGAAATTTGATAACAGACGCAACCAAGAATTTACATGTAACAGACAGGAGGGACCTAATTGCCATCCTCCACGTGACAGAAATTCAGAGAGACAAGTGCAAATAGTAGAAATTGATCCGCGAAATGACGCGAATAATCAAAGACGTGACGCAAACAATCGTCAATGACTTGTAGCTTCGGCTTCTGGCAGCAATATAGACGGTTCAGAAAGTAATGACACTAAGACTTTACACTACGTACGCCTGGAAGACATGAGAGACATTTTGCTAGACGAAAAGGAAAATAATGTAGACGCATTTTTACATCCTGTTATTGAAGTATGTGTGGGTATGAATAAGTTCACTGCAGTTTCAGATTCTGGGAGCCCATTGAATGTCATTAGTGAATCAGAACTATTGCCTGTCCTGTGTTACCTGTTTCTAAAACTACAATTCGCGGCGCTATTTCTGGAAAAAGTGTGGAAGTCAAACAACAGACCAACTTAAATTTCATTTGTCAAGGATACGAATTTTCTGCTAATTTTATTATTGTTCCATTACTCAGTACACAAATTATATTAGGTATGGAGTTTCTTAACGCACATAAGGCAATTTTAAACTTTAAAGAAGGAAGTGTGAATTTGACTGTTGCCGGAATGCCGAAAAGTTAGAAATTTTTCGAGTGTTTAACAAAATCTGAATCAGACACAAAATGTTTAAGGTTTCTTACTTCTGATGTTTTCGCTGAGCATTATGACGACAATGTGTTCATTCATGACAATGACAATAGATACAGATACGGGATGGAAGATATAAGTAATAGCGAAGAATTAATTAATGAAAAAGTTAAGAAAGCTGAAGTGCCAGATGACGTTGCTAGAGAAGAACTGCACCAAATTTTGACTTCACATGTTACAGTATGTAGTCAACACACAGGAACTATACAAGGCTTACAATATTTATTTAAAGTAAAAGAACACACACCATTTCGGGGGAAAACGTACACTATTCCTTTGGCTTACAGAGACAAGGTTAAGAGTGAACTTCAATACATGTTAGATCAAGGCATTATTGAGCCAGCAGTCAGTGCTTATACCAGCCCATTACACGTCGTTCTTAAAAAGGATGGGTCAATTCGTTTGGTTCTGGATTCCAGACAGATAAATAATATCATCATTCCTGAAACTGACCGTCCAAAAAATTTAGATGAACTTCTTCAACATTTCCATGGAATTAAATTTTTATCCACGATTGATATGCGCGCAAGTTTTTGGCAAATAGAACTCCACCCGGATTTTAGAAAATACACTGCCTTTTTAGCCTTTGGTAGCTGTTATCAGTTTCGGAAATTACCGTTTGGACTTACTGTATCTTCAGCAGCATTCATTCGTAGTTTAAACGAAATTCTACCTGTTTATCTTCGTGACAATTTTACTTCTTATGTTGACGATATTCTTATTGCTAAACGTTCTTGGAGCGAGCATAACAAAATTTTGGATTCATTATTACGTATTTTTGCAAGAGTAGGCATTACAGTGAACTTGGAAAAATCTGAATTTGGTCGTTCTCAGGTGAAATTTCTTGGTCATATTATTTCTACAGACGGTATTCTTCCTGATCCAGAGAAACTAGACGCTATTCGTAATTATGCTGTTCCTACCACAAAACGTGATGTTCGTAGTTTCCTTGGTGTCTGTAATTTTCTTAGACGCTTTGTTAGATTGTACAATTTGGCCACACCTCGTTTATGTGAACTGTCTGGAAAGAATTCTAATTGGTGTTGGGATGAGGAAGCTCAATCAGAATTTGAACAACTTCATGATGCTTTAGTTGCTGCTCCACTTCTTTCACACCCGGATTTATCTAAAGATTTTTGTTTCGCGACGGACTCATCATAAAAAGGCCTAGGTGCACACTTATTTCAAGAGATAGAAGAAAACGGCGTTGTAGTACAGAAAACTATTGCATTTGGAAGTCGTGTTCTCTCTAAATCAGGAAAGAATTATTCGATTACGGAACTTGAAGCCTTGGCTGTTGTATGGGCTTTCACAAAATTTCACATATTTTTGTATGGCAGACATACTATGGTTTACACCGATCATCGAGCTCTAGAATTTATTATGTCAACAAAATTAACTCATTCACGATGGGCGCTGTATCTACAGGAATTTGACTTTAGTATTGTTTACATACAGGGTTCTTCAAATATTATTGCTGATGCTGTATCACGTGCACCTATGGGTTTGAAACAAAGTGCTGAAGAGGACTGCAAAGAAAACTATTATTGTTTGATGTATATTCAAGGTGTTGTGTTCGAAAATTTTATTTCGTCTTCGCTCCAGGACATCGCTAAGCAGCAAAATAAGGATCCAATCTGGAAGGACATTAAGGAGAAGTGGAGGAAAAAGGAAAGCGTAGGGATTAGACAGTATTATTTAGTTCGCAATGATATTCTTTTTAAACGAAAATCGGTCGACAACTCTGTTTGGTTAGTCTGTATTCCTGATGAGTGGGTTAATAAATTGATTTGGTACACAAATTTCAGTTATGCACACTTTGGTCCCAGAAAATGCTTTCATAAATTATGAGAAAATTGCTACTTCAGTAATATGGAAAAACGTATTCGATCTGTTCTTGCCAAATGCAAATTATGTCGAAAGGCTAAGCTGCCAACTATTTCTCACAGAGCACCGTTGTTTCCTATCATTCCAGCGAAATTAAAGGAGATGGCTGCAGTCGATTTGTTCGGTCCAGTGGTTCGTTCTACTAATGGTTTTGCGCACATTTTGGTAGCAGTGGAATTGACATCAAAATATGTGTGTTTTACACCTTTACGTAAAGCAACAGCTCATTCAGTATCTAATGCTTTCATCAAACATTTTCTTAAAGAAGTGGGTCATGTTGATAAGGTTATATCAGATAATGGATCACAATTTCGCTCTAAAATTCGGCTTCGTACTCTACGGCGTCGTAAGATTAAACCAATTTTCATTTCACCTTTTCACTCTCAATCTAACGCTTCAGAGAGATGGATTAAGGAAATCAATAAATTGTGTCGACTTTATTGTCACCAGAATCACAGAACTTGGGATCAGTATCTTCATATTTTTCAAAACATTCTGAATAAACTCCCTAATGATTCAACTTCTTTACCGCCTATATTGATATTAAAAATAAAGCACCGACAAATCGCATTTCTGAAATCGTTCCTTTTCCGCCTTCATGGAAACTGCGACATTCTGAAGTTGTCAACCTGGCTCTGCAAAATATTGCATCTGCGACTGCTAGAAGAGAGAAATCAGCTAAGCGTCCTGGTCGTTTAGAAACCTTTTCAGTTGGTCAAAAGGTGTTAATTAAGTCTCACGGTTAGTCTCACAAAGGAAAAGGCTTGTGTCGCAAAATTTTTCTGCTTTATAACGGTCCATATAGGGCTCGCAAAATCGTTCATGATAACATTGTCGAAGTAGAAACTCTTAAGTCTCGGCGCTCTAAGGGAATACATCACATATCGAACGTTAAAATTTTTGTGGAATGACATATTTTTGGGAAACAGTTGTACGTAAACACACGAAAAGTACAAGGATACTGCGCCGTGTTCCGGCGGCGGCACATACTCAAAGCAACAGTCAAGTCTGCGCGGCGCACAAGGCAGTCGTTGACCGCAAACAATTACTTCCTACGTCACGCGTACCTACAGCTGATCGAGCGCTCAGCGCGAATGTACTGTCAGCCGTAAACAAATACACAGTCTAATTTATCCGATTAAATTCAGTATAAAGCTATAGTGACTTGATAAATTACGTTATTAACGTTCAGTATTTTTCAGGATACGGTTGTATAAAATATTTAAGAACTTCAGGTAAATTCTGTGTGTGTCCGACGTTAAGAGGACTTGCTATCGAGAAATTTTCAGAAAGAATGTAATTTCGAAGAAGAAACTAATAAACTAAAAAGGTAACTATTAATTGAGTTTATTTTTCAGGTAACATATTTCCCCTTAGGTACGTACTTTAGACGTAATATGCTGCTCGCGATTACGTGATTTATACTTTGTGTTAACTGATTTTGACAATGATTGATTAATGAACAGGGTTGTTAATTGTGTAAATTATGCTTGGCTGCACTGCTTCTTCACTGATGTCATATTTTTTTTACTATGTTCCTGCTGTGCTTATTTATTTAAATTATAATTGTCACCTGATTAATTGTGCTGATGTGGTTAGGTATGTAAGTTATACTTTGTGATTTATCTGCTTGCGCCTTCATGTTTACTTATTAAGATTACATATGAACATTTATATGCTAATGCTGATATGAAGCTAATGACCTGTTTATTACGTAAGATATATATTTGCTGCTTTGCGTATAGATTGCATATTTATACATTTCTGTTTGTTGTCATAACTACTCTTTAATTTGGTATATAGAAATGCTGATATACGGTGTACAAACCTGGAGCTTTGGTCACACTATGGTATTAATCATAGACTGTTCGCTTTGCAGAGCCTCGTTGTAGGAATTGTACTGCATCCACTTGTTGACATTCTGTTCTCCACTGGTATATTTACTCGCTATTGCAAGTTTTGCTTACGCTTAGTGCCTTATATTTTAAGATAAGAAAATGAACTGCTGTAATTCTACGAACGACATTGGTACAAGAAACTTCATTGAAGTCACATGAGCTGGAGGTTTTATGGAAGCTGTATAAATTTACACTAATAGAAAGGAAGCTAACGACATGACATACCAACACTAGGTTTAGACCATTGACAGTTATTATACTGCATTCTTCGTGAGCAAGTGAAATAGCAAGTGACACTTGACACAAAAAATACTCCACATGTTTGCTTCTGTTTTGCCATGATTGCCAGTGTACACACTGTGAAATATTACGATTTATTCACTCAAAGTCTTATGTGATCTTTCATACTACGTACTCGCACCTACTTACTGATAGTTATTCAAACTGAAGGCTGTTAGAGGTCATGTATGCATTTCTTTTATTTTATGATGGACAAGGTAACCAAAATGTATTTTATAATTCATATTGAGTAGAAGATGTGGGTCAGATGGATTGCACAGAGGTTGTGTGTGGACATTGTGTCTTCGGATTGTATGGGATGATGAATTGAAGTTTGCACTAGGATTTTATCTGTACTTGTTCGAGGAGAGTGTTTAGAGGAAAGAGTTGTTATGGAAGTGAAATGATATTGGCGATAAGGTTTATATGTGTCGACGTATTGAAGAGGTATTATTGAGGTATTGAGATTGTGTGAATTTGATGATTATTGGACTTTTGGTGGACAAGAAGTAAGGTAAATGATATTGATGATAAGGTTTATATGTATCGACGTAAGAGGTATTATTGAAGTATTAAGATCATGTGATGCTGATGATTATTGGAGTTTTGGTGGATAAGAGGTAAAGTAAGTGAGGAGCATATTTTTTTGTTGGTTTTATGGAACAAGGAAGATGAAGTTGGCAGACTAGAACACTCAAGTACAAGGAAGATAGTCTACACACACACTTTGTTAAATCACTAAGCAGTATATACTTTTTTTTGAAGAGAGGAAGCATTTGCATATCTTGTCACGCTGACAGTTGTTCAGCAACCGTACATTTGATTTGGCTTGGCAGACATTGGCCCTGACATGATGACTATGACGTTTACTAACTATTATTGACTGTTATACACTGCTGCCATTACTACTTGATACACATGTCGAACATCAAATCTTTGACAGAATTGCATTTACACAGTTAACGCTATTCAATTACACAGTAGTACTTAATGTGGATGAAAGATGAGTGAGTGTGTTTTGTGTGTTTTCCTTTCCTAATCCCAAATAATTGGTACCGACCTATCTACTAAATATTATTTTACTTGTTTGTTGTGGCTTGCACTGACACCCATAAATATTATACGTTTACTGATATTTGTGTATTTGTAATATTTAAAATGACAATTATCTGATATCATTTGTGTGTTTATTTTAATTTGTATGTTTAGTGTAAGAGCATTGATAATAATTTTGTAAAAGCAATTGTGTGTGCCTTCAAACTGTTGTTCGTGCTTGCACCTATTCAACATTGCTGGGTACCACTTGAAAATGTTTAATTTTTGCTAATGAACTCTGATGAACTGTCTGTTTAGTGATAGTGAATATTATGGACTGTTACCTGCACTTGTTCAACATTGATGGGTGCCACTAGGAGATGTTTAATTTCTGCTGATAAACGCTGATGAACTGTCTGATTAGTGATAGTGAATATTATGGACTGTTACCTGCACCTGCTCAACATTACTGGGTGCCACTGGTGGACTGCTACTACTGAAATGATGTCACTTGTTGGTGTCTGCACCTGCTCAACATTACTGGGTGTCACTGATGGACTGCTTCTGCTGAAATGATGTCACTTGTTGGTGTCTGCACCTGTTCAACATTGCTGGGTGCTACTAATGGAACTGCTTCTACTGAGATGATGTCACTTGTTGGTGTCTGCACCTGCTCAACATTACTGGGTGCCACTGATGGAACTGCTTCTACTGAAATGATGTCACTTGTTGCTGTCTGCACCTGTTCAACATTGCTGGGTGCCACTGATGAAACTGCTTCTACTGACATAATGTCACTTGTTGGTGTCTGCACCTGTTCAACATTACTGGGTGCCACTGCTGGAACTGTTTCTACTGACATAATGTCACTTGTTGGTGTCTGCACCTGCTTAACATTGCTTGGTGCCACTGATGGAACTGCTTCTATAGAAATGATGTCACTTGTTGGTGTCTGCACTTGTTAAACATTGCTGGGTGTCACTAATGGATCTGCTTCTACTGAAATTATGTCACTTGTTGGTGTCTGCACCTGTTCAACATTGCTGGGTGCCACTGATGGAACTGCTTCTACTGACATAATGTCACTTGTTGGTGTCTGCACCCGTCATCATTACTGGGTGTCAGTAATGTAACTGCTTCTACTGAGATAATGTCACTTGTTGGTGTCTGCGCCTGCTCGCCATTTCTGGGTGCCACTGTTGAAGCCGTTTAAATACTGCTGATGAAATGTTATGAGACTACTATTTGCACCTGTTGATCACTACTGGGTGCTACTGTTGGAACTGTCAACTACTCTGAGGAGTCCTACTTGTTTATTGAACTATTGAAAGGGTTTTATGTGAATATTTGTAAAAACTGATTTTTTGAGTGTTTACTGTTTATGATATGTTATGAGACTCTTACCTGCACCTATTCGTCATGGCTGACGCTATTGATTGAATTGTTTAACCACATGATACTTGTGTAAACTATTATGTAAAATCATATGTATGAAAGCATTTGTACTCCTTACTGTATTTTATATATTACGTTATTGAAGGGTCAGTGCAAAGCCAAAATTTATTTAGTTACGTGACATTTACTTATTAATATTACTTTTTAATTTTTGTCTGTATTTTTTGGACGAATTTGGTGGTATTTTGACCACCAATGCTGGCAAAAATACCATCAAATTCTAGCCCGTGGAGGAGGGGCATATGAAAGGTGGCTACACTGAGTCACAGCGCCAGAGATTGCGCCAAAGAGTATTATTCAGCCGCCACCACTGGCAGTACTTGTTGAGATGTGGTAGTGGGGAGTGCTTGTCGAGAAGTCGTGGTGGAGAGTGCTTATTGAGAAGTGGGCAGTAGGAGTTCCGATGTAGCCGTGACTAGTTGTGAGCATGTTGTATGCAGTTGTTCTGATGGGCTAGACAGCCGATGCTGTTCGATTGCGGATGTTGTAATGATCAGAGTGTATGTTTCGTCAATATATATGAAGATAATAATTTTTTTTTTTTTTATTTCAAATGTCTTAAGCAATAATGCCTCTTGGTCACAGGTTCAGTCAACAAAGCATCTGGCTTGTGTTCATGTATTAGAGCGTAATTCTGGTTTCTATGTGCAAGTATAGTATTTCAGTTTTATTTAATTAATTCAATGTAAATGGTAATTAAAATATCTTGTCTTTTTGAGGACGAACCGCGCCAGATGTGTTCGTTGAATCACACTTCCACACTCAGAACAGTTACACTTGTGCTTTGTTTTTCGTAGTTTTTGTTTAGTAGCTTTTATAGTTGCTGGGGACTTAATTAATTAATTGTGTTAACGGAAGTTTTCTTTCATTTCTTGTTGTTTTCTATGCAGTCAAATAAATGGCTCTGAGCACTATGGGACTCAACTGCTGAGGTCATTAGTCCCCTAGAACTTAGAACCAGTTAAACCTAACTAACCTAAGGACATCACAAACATCCATGCCCGAGGCAGGATTCGTACCTGCGACCGTAGCGGTCTTGCGGTTCCAGACTGCAGCGCCATTAACCGCAAGGCCACTTAGGCCGACTCTATGCAGTCAGATTGCGTACTAATACCAGTCAGGGCAAACCGGTTACGAGACTTCGTAGCCGGACATTCAGCTACTAAAATTAAAATCATTTGCATTCTATATAATTAAGCCCCCATGCAACTTTTACGAATACTCTTCCTCCAACAATATTCATTAAATGTCCTTGAATCACTGAAATGCTTCTCTTTCCCCGCCCGACAACTCATTTTAGAGCCCCCCACAGCCCGCAATAGTATTAGTACACGCCCCCATCTTACAATCTTTAAACTGAATATTGTGATTCACGACCAAATGATGATAACGCCGTTCACTCAACCCCTTGTACGAAGCAAACCCATCCGACATGACTGTGGAACCTTCTTTCATATATTCTTCTATTAAAGATGTCAAGACTTCCTTTATCCGATTTGGTACAACCCTAAATGCAACATCAGTACAATCTCCTCCAGAAGTTACTACTCCAAAAACCCAAAGCCCAACAACCTCGTGCCCCCTTTCGTACTTTCTCTTTCCAAAATGTGACTCACCTAGTTCAACTATAATCCCTGCCCCCCCCCCCCCCCCCACATACCGCAATGACCACCTATACTTTATAAATTCCCCACAGACTTCTCTAGAAAACGAGAACCTGTCGACTACAGTACCACTCGAAACCCTGCTTCGTGCGTGACAGATTTGCAAGAATATTCATAGCAAAAAAAAAAAAAAAAAAATTGTAGGTTAGCATGACAATTACTTCTAAATTCAGCCTCGATCTTTCTAACCACGGCCCCCTGCTTATGGATCTCCGTATGTTATTTTTTCTGCACCTCTGTATGTATTCGTCGGAAGTTCCTGATAACGCAACCTTCGTCAGAACCATATAATTTCCACAGACACTGCACTTGCAAAATTCAGCAATGACGCCCAATGATAACAAAAATTTTATAGTTGATTTACAGTCACTCATTTTCTGAAGCAGAATTTTCGCAGTAAAAACAACTGACTCATCAATAACGAACAATGTTAGAATTCAAGACCTTATAAAGCACGACTACTTTCGTTAACAAAAGATGCCGAAAACAAATCACGAGATGAAAACAAAACAATCTACATCGAATTGTTAATACACGCGCGTAGCGAGGAAATCGAGAGAAATCATTTAACGTTCATCGACAGCAATCTGCATCACAAACAAAATAACATCACACATTACGTCATTGCTCAAAGCCGACGGATGGTATCGGACACTAGAATTGACCCAACTTTTTAAGTGTCAGATACTCCTTCCTGCTGTACTACACTTATGTGTATTGCCTGACATCAGTTTCGTCAACGTTGTCTGTTTCAGTCACACGACACGTTCTCTTCCTTCACTTTCCAGGCGTTACAATAACAAGGCTCGCAGCTGCATTGGCAGCCCCTTCATAATCTGTGACTCCCTTCACTGTCGATGTAAAGATGTTCAATGCTCCTGCCACTCTGTCAACCACATTAATCACTGATATTAAAGGTGTTGTGACTTGGCAAGACAGCCAAGCCACTATGAGGTAGCCGAAAGGCACGCGTTTAAGCTCACGCAGGCTGGCGTGAGGTCTGGAACAGGACACGGAAATGAGAACTTAGAAAAACGTACGTAGCTTCTGGAATACTTAACTTTAATCCATAATTGGTGAACATCGGTCTGACGGTACCTGCATCACAAGATAAATAGCAAATGATAATGGCGCCTTGCTAGGTTGTAGCAAATGACGTAGCTGAAGGCTATGCTAACTATCGTCTCGGCAAATGAGAGCGTAATTTGTCAGTGAACCATCGCTAGCAAAGTCGGCTGTACAACTGGGCGAGTGCTAGGACGTCTCTCTAAACCTGCCGTGTGGCGGCGCTTGGTCTGCAATCACTGATAGCGCCGACACGCGGGTCCCACGTATACTACCGGACCGCGGCCGATTTAAAGGCTACCACCTAGCAAGTGTGGTGTCTGGCGGTGACACCACAAAAGGCCCACCATTTTCCCTTTCCCTGTCAAAGTAAACACGCAATATGTATATAAATTCCCGTGCTTTGGATTTTAGCGTAGCTCCTTCTCTAAAAGCCCTCTTCTCTGTACTGCAGGCACCCATTTTCCACTTATACACACTGTAACCTTCCCACCGAAATTTAAAAGATATTATTTTAATTGCTAATGGACTATGTGCTAAGTGTAAGCTCCGCAGAGAAATTTTAAATGACAGAAATATTTTAATAGAAATGGGAGCCAAACGTAACCTCCCTGCATGAAATGTACTATGACAATTAAATGTTTGAATCGCAATCTGACCCAAGTATAAGTTCCTCACAAAAAAATGAAAGTCAATTCAGTGATAGGAAAATCTCAGTGATAATGATAACTCAATTAAACCGAAATATCGGTCTTTGGCCCTGTGCTAAAAAATCAGAATTAATTTCTTACCTCAGTATAACTGCATGTCAAATTTCTGCTCTTATTGTTGGCCACGGCTTGGAGGAACTGCATTGCAAATAATATTTTTTTTTTTTTTTAAATTTAACTGAAACTTTACTTTAAAGGAAATGGAAGGAAATCGTTGGTTCAATTAAATGCCTCTTTTGCAAAAAATTGCTTTGAAATCTAAATTATTATTGGGGCGATTATTGCACAAATTAGTTACAATTAATTTACATTATTAGCTAAGGGCATTGCTGATTGATTACCTTGTTTAAAAAATAATATACCTCGTCCTGAATCTTGACCAGAATGCCATGTCGACGCCCGCCGACTCCTCACACACAACTGCACTCGACTGCTACTACCGACATACTGCTCGCAACTGTACTGCTCGACGACTACTAACAGACTGCACTGCACGATGACTACTGACAGAGTGCCGCTCGCAACACTCGCGCGGTCAAGCGCAGACTAACTACGATAAATGGCTCTCTGGTCAAAGATTTTATCATGCCTCGCCATCGCTGCTACGTTACATACGTGTTTCATAACCCTCCACTGGGGGGGCCAAAATTTGGCAGCGATGGTGAGTCATTTGGACTTGCCAAGAGCGGCAAAATTTTTCTTTAATTTGTCAACTTGTACAATTTACAGAATGTTTAGATACATGAATTAAATGTTGGGCACATGCACCGAGTACAAAACATTTCAGACAAAGACAAGATATGAGTACAAAACATAGTAGCAAATCAGAAAACTGTAAATACAAATTATTTGACAGATAAAGTGCACACGCACTGAAAAAATTCTTTAGCATTTTCAGAACAAATAAACAAAATGGCAAAAAATAAATCATGTTGACAAGTGACATGAGTGCCAAAACATAGTAGCAAAGCAGAAAACTGTATATACAAATTATTTGACAGATAACAAAGTGCACACGCCCTGAAAAAATTCTTTAGCATTTTCAGAACAAATAAACAGAATGGCAAAAAAAATCATGTTGACAAGTGACATGAGTGCACATGCACTGCAGTTGAGAACATATCAGCAAATGACGAAATATATATACAATGAGTAACAAATGACATAAGTGCATACGCACTGAAGAATTGAACATACAGAATGAGTACAAATCATATTGAAAAATGAGAAAAGTGCACAGGCGCTGAAGTTCAGTAGAAAACATATTAACACATAACATAAGTGCACATGCACTGTGGTTCAGAACATATCATCAAAATAAAAATGTATATACAATATAAAAGACAAGAGTGCACATATACTGTACTTTAGAACAAATCGAAAAAATGTCTTTAGCATTTTCACAACAAATAAACATAATGGCAAAAAAAATCATGTCGACAAGTGACATAAGTGTGCTTGCACTGGAGTTCAGCGAATCGAAAAAAAATGTATAGCCCATGAACATTAATGATGTTAGCAAAAAAGATTTTCATTATTAGGATAGGAAAGGGAAGGATTGCATCATGGTTGTAGCACTTTAGATTGCACACAGCTGTTCTGAAAGTCCATATCTTTCCACAGAAGTACAACACCAAGTGACACAGTTTGAAGTTCTTTTCCCATTTATCAGCGTAGCCAAGACACTGAACTGTCGTAGTAATGTTCCATGTTCTCATTTTGCCAGTACATTAGGTACACCAAACAGTGGGACCATAATAACGTCTTCATCGCTCATGGTGGTGGACAGCATGTCGTGTCAACACCACGCTCTTACAAGGCACACCAACGTAGAATTAGTGCAAAAACCAAATATAGTGCTCCATGATCAGGAGGATGGACAGGACAAATGGACATTCCAGTAATTCAGGGTAGTTAGCTCATAAGGTGAAGGACATTAAGACACATAATATTGAGAAGTACAGTAGTAGTTTGCGGCATTCATAGCCCAGTTATTGAACATTTCTGTACCAAGTATGTTCATAAAATTAAATGATTGGCATCATGGGTAATCGTATTACAACAAACAGTGGCAGTCTTTGGCCAGTTACAAAGCATATTTAGTATGACAATAATGTTCATCAGAAGTCTTAATTGAAAAGGAGAGTCAATTATTGGCCTAGCATTAACATAATACATTGAGTGATACAAATTATTGGCACTCATTGGCCATTTACCAAAACATGAAAAGTCAACATTGAAAACAAGAGCAAATTAATGGCATAATTAATAATATAATTCATTTAGTGACATTAATTATTGGCACTCAGTGGCCAGTTAGCAAAATATGAAAGGTCATAATTCATTTAGTTATATTAATTATTGGCACTCAGTGGCCAGCAAGTATTGAATAGTATAAGACATTGTTCATCATTCAGTGTTATTCAGATCATTAAGAAGTCATTATTAAAATCGGTTAATTACAGTCATAGCATTAATAATCATGGGCATTATAAGTAGTCTCATTACAATAAACAGTGGCTATTATTAGCCAGTTACAAAGCATTATTTTATATATATATTTTTTGGTATCATTAAGAAGTCATTACTGAAGTGACATACTATTCAGAGTTGATCAGCATTACTCAGAACTCTTTTAAACTGGTATCATTATTTGGGACTGGTAATACATTTTTTTTGTTAGCAATGCATTGCGTTGGGATCGATAAATAATTGCTGAGGCATAACAATATTTGCTTTTGACCTATTGCTGCAAATGAGGATAGGTAACGTCATTCATCATGAGTCAGCTGTAGCAAGGTTATGTAACAAGGCAGTATATGTGATCATATTTATAAATGATATACACAAATAGGTAAAAAAAATAAAAATGCAGGTACTAGAACAGGTATAATAAGTAACAGGTTTAGTAAGTATCATGAAAAACTTCTCCTGGGAAAAAAAATACAAAATGGATTATTAACCTGAAAGAAGAAACGCACACTATGCTGAAAAGTAGTGAACTTCAAATTAACAGGTAGTGAAATGTGTATAAAAATTTGTTCCATAGCTGTCCTTTCCAAAACTTTCCGTCATCCTACTATGCACTATAACACCTGCTGTCAAAAAAAACTGCAACAAATACTTAAATAACTACATAGCATAAATACATAACTTCAACATTATCGTCATCTGTAAAGAAAAAACTTCATTATCCATCACTTCATTATCCATATTATCATAACTTCATTATTATCATCACCTGTAAAGAGACACTTCATTATTCATAGTAGCTTATCCTTCATCATTATTCATCAGCATTCATTATCATCTGCAAAAAAAATCACTTCATTACTCATTATACAACTATTCCTTATCTCTAGCATATTTCATCACTAAAACCAAGATGTGTAGTTCTGTCTGACAGCCTGCATCAATCACCTTGTATTCTGAAAGAAAAAATTAGTTAAGACTGCTATTCTACGATGAGTATAGTATATTCTAGTTAATGCTTGTTAATCCTGATCCATTTACTCTTCCTCATAAAGTTATTGCATCTTCTTTCGTTTATTCCGTAGGTGAAA
Organism: Schistocerca piceifrons; assembly: GCF_021461385.2. Classification (NCBI taxonomy): domain Eukaryota; kingdom Metazoa; phylum Arthropoda; class Insecta; order Orthoptera; family Acrididae; genus Schistocerca; species Schistocerca piceifrons. The sequence goes on from NC_060139.1 coordinate 409,536,491, forward strand.
TTCCCATTTCTGTTGAATTTATTTCTTACACTCATCATTTCTTTCTGAAATTGATGAACAAAGATTAAAGTCTTGCATTTAAATCATATACCCACTAAATAACGACTGGTTTATGGTGACATAATTAACCATACAGCATAACATGACAGAAAACGTAATATGTCAAAGACATTGACAGTGTTCGGATGCAAAAATGTACACAGAATAATACAATGCAGCAGAAAAAAAAAATGTAAAACAGTCACGATGTTGAGATATCATAGGGCAACAAAAATGTCAAAGTCAACTGGTGTGTGTTATATCTTAGCTATTTCACAATGCATACGAACAAAACATGAAAAAATCGTATATATATATAAGAAACAAAAAATGTGATGTTCGTTGTGTTCAGCTTGTATGTAGTGTAGTTAATAGAGGCGAGAATTAAAGCCTTTAATGGAGAAAAAATGTAATGAAATTAACATGTCATTAGATAACATTGCATAATTAGTCATAAAATACGTAAGTGTCTCTGAAAAAAATGTGCACAGTCAGATGTGTAACGACAAGAAAAGCGACCTGCTAACCTTACCTTGCCGGGCACTTGCCAAGAAAAATACGATAATCATCTATAATTAGTCATGTGAATATAATTGCATTAGTAAATGGCATCATAGTGTGTTGAATCATACAGTGTCTTCATTCAATAAAGGGTTTAATATTTGACCAATGGTGGTTGCCTTTCGATTTTCTGGTTCTCAAAGTTTCGACGTGTACAACATTGGGGTGAGGGATGCTGCGAATCCGATATGGACCTGCGTATAGAAGTTCAAATTTACTGCACCTACCTTTTAATTTGCTGGATAAATAGTGTGTACGTACTAATATCTTCTGTCCAACGTGAAAGTCGCGGCGTGTACAAACCTGTTTTTGCTGTCTTCTCCGGCGCTCTGCGGCACGTTTGATGTTGTTCAGCGCAATGTCAATTATTTCGTGGTGTCTTAGTCGACGACAGGTAGGGAAGTTTACTAATTCTTTAATTTTGTTTGGTGGTTCAACGTTTTTCAGTATAACAGACGGAGATAGCATAGTGGATTCATTTGGAATAGAATTAATTACATCTTGGAATGAGAGTATGTGTGTATCCCAATCAATATGTCTTTTGTGGCAGTATATTCAGCACAGCTTACCAATTTCTTTCATTAACCGTTCACAAGGGTTTGAAGAAGCATGATACTTGGATATATAAATCGGAGAAATGTTTCTAGCTCTTAACATGCGTGTCCATATGGCACAACGAAATTGTGATCCGTTGTCAGAAATTACTTTCATCACATGCCCTACATGAAATAGAAAATGTTTTACAAATGCTTTCGAAACAGTTTTAGCAGTAGCTTTGCGTAACGGAGTGAAAGTAACAAATTTTGAAGTGAGCTCAACAGCGACAAAGATGTAGCAAAAACCTCTGTTAGTTCTCGGAATAGGACCAAAAATGTCTACTGCGGCCATATGTCTTAATTTAACAGGTACAATGGGAGATAAAGGAGGAATATGTGAAGTGGTGTCTGATTTAGCTTTCTGGCAAATTTTACAAGACGCTAAAACTCGTATACGTTTCTCCATGTTGGTAAAATAACAGTTCTGTCTCAGTATAAGAAAACATTTTCGTGCTCCGTAATGTGCGTAACTTAAATGAGTGTACCAAACTAATTTGTTAACCAGTTCGTCAGGAATGCATAATAACCAATTGTTGCTGTCAGGATGAGAGCGGCGAAACAGAATGTCATTGGGTACAATGTAATGGTTTCTAATCGTAACAGTATTCCTATCTTGCCAAAGGTGTTTAATTTCTTTCCACACGTTGTCTTTATTTTGTTCTTGTGCTATGTCCTGTAATGACGATGAAATAAAGTTTTCAAATGCAACTTGCTGAATGTACATGACACTGAAATTTGCTTTGCAGAAGTTGGTTGCTACGTCTTGCTGATTGTTGCTCAGAGAACGCGATAGTGCGTCTGCTATAACATTTTGTGTGCCAGGCATGCGAACTATTGTAAAATTAAATTCCTGTAAATAAAGTTTCCATCTACTTAATCTATCGTGTGTGAATTTAGCCGGAAGTAAAAATTGTATCGCTCTGTGGTCTGTGTGAACGGTGGTATGTCTGCCATAAAGAAAGTGCCGAAATCTCGTAAAAGCCCATACAACACATAATGTTTCCAATTCTGTAACGGAGTAATTTCGTTCAGCAGGTGACAAAGTGCGACTTGCAAATGCGATGTTTTTAATTACTGTAGAGCCATGTTCTTCAATTTTCTGGAAAATGTGTACGCCTAAAGCGGTATTGGAACTGTCGGTGGCAATGGAAAAATTTCTAGTAAGATCTGGGTGCGATAAAAGTGGAGCATTCAACAAAGCATGTTTCAGGTTCATGAATTCAGAATGTGCTTGCTTATCCCAAGACCAAATACTGTTTTTACCTGTTAATTGGCATAATCTGGGTGTGTCTAAAGCGGAGTGATGAATAAATTTACGAAAAAAGTTAATTAAGCCCAAAAAGCTGCGTAGTTGTTTCTTCGTCGTAGGAACAGTAATGTCACGTAGAGCTTGAAGTTTTTCCGGATCAGGCGCAATGCCTTCTGCTGAAATTACGTGTCCAAGAAATTTTATAGAAGTTTTGCCAAAGTGCGATTTACTAAGGTTAACTGTAAGTCCTTGTGCATGGAAAGTTTGTAACAGTTGTTCAAGAATCAGATTGTGTTCAGACCAGTTAGCTTCTGCAATAAGAATATCGTCTACGTACGTCGTAATTCTGTCTTTAAGTTATGTCGGAAGTATTGTGTTCAAACCGCGAATAAAAGCTGCTGAAGAAATAGTTAAGCCGAATGGTAATTTGCAAAATTGATAACAGTCGCCAAAACAGAGAAATGCTGTGTATTTTCTGCCATTCGGATGAAGTTGAATTTGCCAAAATCCCGATTTCAAATCTAGTGTAGAATAAATAACAGTACCGTGAAATTTCTGTAGAAGTTCCTCTAATGTCTGTGGTCGATCTGTTTCAATAATAATAATGTCATTAATGTGACGTGAATCAAGTACAAGGCGAAGTGAGCCATCTTTTTTCTTAACAATATGTAGCGGGTTTATGTACGGACTAACTGCCGGTTCTATAATTCCTTGGTCAAGCATATCCTGCAATTCTTTTTTAACCTGTTCTCTGTGGATATATGGAATGGGATAATGCTTTGCTTTAAATGTGTCCTGCTGTTTGACTTGAAATTCATACATAAATCCGGACATAGTACCAGGAATGTTGTCAAAAACTGGAGCTTGCTGTAAAAGAATTTTGTGTAATTGCGTTCGTTCGTCGTCTGTAGTTGCACTGCTTTGTCTAACTTTATCGGAAATCATTTGCATTACGTCGTAGTCAGCTTCGTCTGGAGTATTATAGATGTGTACGTACGTATCCGTGAACAATGTGGGATTACAGTCTATATTATGTGACGCGGAAATGACCTCTGTGCGATTAATTGTTTGCTCTTCCGCAGATATTGAGTGCTGAAATTCTATAGCAAATTGTATATTTTCATCCTTCAACATTAAATAAGAATTCTGAAAATCAATAACTGCGTCGTGTTGTACCAGAAAATTCGTACCTAAAATTACGTCTGTTGTCAATAAAGGAACAACCCAAAAATTTGAGTGGAAGGTATGACCTGCAATACAAAATGATAAATGCGTCTGTAATTTAACGTCTACTCCTTTACTCGGTACTGCTCCTTTCACTTTTGTTTTGCCTAATGGTAATGTCGGATACGTATTCTCTTTGTTTCACTCGTTAAAAGTTTCTTCATTTATTACTGATATAGGTGATCCGGAATCGATTACTGCTGAAAATTTCGATGAATCAATTTTAATTTCGATGACAGGATGTGAAATGGTTTTCTAAACAACTGGTCTTTCCTGCAAAAGAGTGTCTCTGATGTCGTCAAAAGTAATTACATTTTCATGAACAACATTTTGCGTGTCAAAGGTAGTGCTTGTATTATTGGAAGATGCGTCCTGTGCAGTATCTAGTCAGATTCTATCTGATGTGTTATTATTATTAGGAGGATTCTGTGGCATTTCTACTATTTGAACTGTTCTATTACTTCTTCCAGACGTATTACGCTCTGGATGATACCTACTGTCGGGTTCATTCATGAGAATACGTTCTTGTTGATTACTTTGTTGCTGGTAAGACCGACTGTTATTAAACGTATGTTGGTAATTATGCTCATTGTATTTACATCTGTCATGAAAGTCATTCCTATACGGTGCATTGCGATAGGAATTGAAATACTGTCTTCTCTGTACTTAGTTGTTTCCTTGCTGCCGTGCGTTACTATTTGTTGGATCTTGGACTATACGTGCACGCGGCGGAACATTAAAGCCTGGTTGACCTTGTGCATTCCATTGTTGGTTATGTATTCCAACCGGCTGACTTTCATGCTGTTGTGGTGGAAAACGTCTATTGTTACCAAAATGTGTTTCCTGTTGCTGAAAATTTTGATGATATTGATAATCTGAGTTTTGTCTGTGATTTAAGTTCTGGTAGTTGTCGTTCCTAAAGCGTCTGTTACTTTTCCTATTGAAATTACGTCCCTGATCATAATTACTGTAAGTTTGTTGACCTTGGTTATTATACGAAAAGTTTTTGTTTACAAAAGAATAATCAGATTGCTGTACTTCCAAGAGCTGTAAAAGATCTCTGAATGCTGAAATGTTTTCTTTTTGCTCGCCCGTTAGAAGTGACACTTGTAATGACCGTGGTAATTTAGAGATGCATAATTGTATAAGTGCGGATTCACTGTACGGTTCACTTAGGTACTGGTTTTGATGCACCATGTGCTCAAAAAATTGCGTCACACTGGGAAAATTTGAGTTCTCGTAATTTGGCAAACTAATTAACTGATCTTTAATTCCGCGCTGTGTCGTCTTCGACCAATACGCTGACAGAAAAGCATTCTGAAACTCTTCTACTGAATAGCATTGCCTCGCGATCGGTCTCATACGAGTTGCCGGTTCGCCTTCCAAAAAACTGCAAATAAATTCAAGTTTGTGTGTTACAGGCCAAGTCGGTGGAAAAGCAAAACTAAACTGTTGTATCCAATCAAGCGGATGAATCTGTGTTCTGTCATTCCTAAACACTTTAAATTTTCTTATCGACAGAAAATGTTTGTAATCGAAATTATCCTCTCTGTGTGATGGAACAGGTTCAGGATTGTAAGAGAACCTATTGAACTGTGGTTGTTCGGAATCTAAGTCCCGTACTCTCTGTAGATTACCCAAATTACACGCGCTGCGTGAGTCTGACAAATGTTCATAAAGTGGCGTCTGTTGTGGTATGTTATTAACTGAAATGTTTTTTATCTCTGTTTCTTCTTGTTGTAAACTTGACAATTTTCTACGCAACGTGTTATTAGACGAATCGATCTCATTAATTGTCTGCTGTAAATTTTGAAATTCAGGTGTTTGGTTAAATGAAATCAGTGCAGTATCATCTGACTTATTGTCATTAGTATTTTCGATAACATCAATACGACTGGCCAATTCATCATATTTTTCAGTCAGTATTTTTACCTGCTCATCAGACTTAGTGTCAGAGGCATTAATCTGTTTTTGCAATTTACGTGTAGTTTCGTTCAGTTTTTTAACCTCAGTTTTGACGACATCTGAATCCTGTGTTAGTTCTAATTGTTCGAGTCTGTCGCTCACTGTTTGGAAATCTGTTATGTATGTGTCTGTTTCGATTTAAGGTCAGAAATTTCGTCACGTAATTCTGTGTTCGACTGTTTGATGGAATCAATTTCGTCGGACATTGTAGCAATACTGTTGTCTACATATGTTTTTGCCTTCGCAAACATTTTACGTTTGTCTTCTCGTCTCTGAGCAGTGATTGTTTCCATGACTTGACGTTTGACTTTATTTTGATCCTGAATAAATTTGCGGAAACGCGTATCACCGTTTTGTATGTGAAGATTAAAGCGCTCGTCAATCTGAGTGTTCTGCTGTTCAAATTTCACGTCTATCTTTGCGTCCATTGTGCGCGAAAGTTCTACCGTCATTGCTTTAAACTCGTCCCGTAATTGTGTAGCTTTTTCAGAGCATTGTTTAGCGACTCCGCTAATTTCGTCTCTGAGTGTTTCTGTTGCAGCTGTTTGCATTTCCCTTAATTCCTGAGCAACAGACCTAATTTCTTCGCTACTTTTTTTTGAACAAGCCTCAATTTCCACGCGCAACTGTTCCTTAGTGTCATGACACTGCGCGGCAACGGCTCTAATTTGTTCACTAATCTGTCTGGAATTGTCGTCTAATTTTTCATTCTGTTGTCTGACCTGTTCACTAAGTTGTTTGAGATTTTCGTCATTATTGTCAAGTTTTTCATTTAAGTGTTTGTTATCTTCCCTAAGTTGTCTGAAATCTTTACTCTGTTGTCTGAAATTGTTGTCTGTTTTCTCACTCTGTTGTTTGTTTGATTCAAGAATTTGTAGCAACAATGCCCTAATCGGATCCGACACAAAATTAGCATTTCTATTCTCCGTGCTATTTAATGGTCGATCTGAAATTGTCTTGTTTTGCGTGACCATTTGGTGATTCTGTAATTTACAGAAAGGTTTATCAGTCGGATGTACACTGTCAGACACTATTTGGGAATTAAATAGATCCGTCGTACTTTCAGTACACTGTCCATTTTCATTAGAAATATTTGTCTGAACGTTACTTGAATTTTCCAAACCGGGTGTGTTCCGCTGGGCAGCGCTCATTACTATAGACCGCTCCGCGTCATCAATTCTCGTCAAATTAACAGACGAGACAATTGAGTTCGTTTGTTCATCATTAAGGTAAAAGTCATCACTAGTGGTTGGAACGCATTGATTGTCAGTGAACGCAGGATTGTCATCATTACACTGCGTGTCACAATTACTATCGGTCACGCTGTTTAAGTCGGTAATTTCATTCAAAATACCTCGCGATACACTATTCACAGTCTTTCGCGGCATTTTTACAATAGTCACAAATATTCACAAAACAAATAAGCACAAATGCAAAAAGGCAACAAACAAATACAACAGAGCAACGAATTGCCGTTGACCTGTAGAAAGAAAGTCACAATACTAGTAAAAGCGTTGCGCCAAATCCTAATTACATCTAAGCAAATAAGAGCAGATATCTGACTGTTTTTCAAAAGACCCTCAACGAAATTCGATCCTGGACTGGGTGTCGCCAAGTGTAACCTTCCCACCGAAATTTAAAAGATATTATTTTAATTGCTAATGGACATTGTGCTAAGTGTAAGCTCCGCAGAGAAATTTTAATAGAAATGGGAGCCAAACGTAACCTCCCTGCATGAAATGTACTATGACAATTAAATATTTGAATCACAATCTGACCCAAGTATAAGTTCCTCACAAAAAAATGAAAGTCAATTCAGTGATAAGAAAACCTCAGTGATAATGATAACTCAATTAAACCGAAATATCGGTCTTTGGCCCTGTGCCAAAAAATCAGAATTGATTTCTTACCTAAGTATAACTGCATGTCAAATTTCTGCTCTTATTGTTGGCCACGGCTTGGAGGAACTGCATTGCAAATAATATTATTTTTTTTTTTAAATTTAACTGAAACTTTACTTTAAAGGAAATGGAAGGAAATCGTTGGTTCAATTAAATGCCTCTTTTGCAAAAAATTGCTTTGAAATCTAAATTATTATTGGGGCGATTATTGCACAAATTAGTTACAATTAATTTACATTATTAGCTAAGGGCATTGCTGATTGATTACCTTGTTTAAAAAATAATATACCTCGTCCTGAATCTTGACCAGAATGCCATGTCGACGCTCGCCGACTCCTCACACACAACTGCACTCGACTGCTACTACCGACATACTGCTCGCAACTGTACTGCTCGACGACTACAACAGACTGTACTGCACGACGACTACTGACAGAGTGCCGCTCGCAACACTCGCGCGGTCAAGCGCAGACTAACCACGGTAAAAGGCTCTCTGGTCAAAGATTTTTTCATGCCTCGCCATCGCTGCTACGTTACATACGTGTTTCAACACCTATACACACTTTTCCACTTATACACATGGCAAGAATCTAACAGAAGTAGCGTAATGCACACGTATACACACAAACACGACCGAAAGCAGCGGTCGCCCAGCACTACAGCAACACTGGGGTGTTGCCACGGTAACGTAAACAAAAGCTCACGATCTGATTGGCCGTCGTGGAAGCGCTAAGCACGTGCGCCAAGGCCGCATCAACTGTGAGAGCTCTTCTCTCGCCGTATGGAGTTTAGGAAGCCAAGGTTTGAGCACTATAAGAAGGTTAAAATGGATGTAAGTAGACAAGCTGAAAATAATACCTCCGATTTTTTTATTCTGTTCTCAATATCACCTAAGGTGTTTCATGTCATACATGTTACTCGGTCGCCTTCCCAATTTGCGGATGTAAGTTGCAACGATTTGTCGCTAGTTGACTCCAAATCGTAGTGTGTAACATAAGCGGTGTGTAATGTAACTATGTCAGTGAGAGAGAAATTGCATGCTATAATCGAGTTTCGAATTCGAATATATCGTCCACACATAGAGCACCTTTTCCTTCGTCATGGCAATGCCAGACCACACAAGTGCACTGCAGCATCTGCAGCAATCCAACGCCTTTCTTTCACTGTCATCAGTCGTCCTCCATAGATTCTCAACTTTGCCAAACCTGGTTTCCATTTGTTTCCAAAACTTAAAGACCAGCGTCGCACACATTCTACATCCACTGTAATATTTTTCCTTTCTACTCTTTCTACAAGCATCAGGCGCACAATGTTCGGTTGCGTATCACGTGCTCTACTAACCATCATTTTTTTTTAGTTTTCCATAGACGTATTCCTTTTCTAATCATTTATCACACATCTTCACTTCGTAGCACATGTATCCGCTGGTGTTCCCTATCATTCTGCAGTGAAACATTTCCAATACTTCATGGTTCCTCCTCATATAGTATTATCATTGTGAAAAATTCACTTGCATGCACTAATCGACCTCAGAGATGAAATTTAAAAACATTATTAATTAAATCTCACTTTTATAGACCTTTTGCTAGAGAAACAGCTTCTTCTCTTGCTTTAAATTTGTTGATGCCTATTTTGCATCAAACATAGAGACTAGTTACGTTGCCGGCCGCGGTGGTCTAGCGGTTCAGGCGCTCAGTCCAGAACCGCGCGACTGCTACGGTCGCAGGTTCGAATCCTGCCTCGGGCATGGATGTGTGTGGTATCCTTAGGTTAGTTAGGTTTAGGTAGTTCTAAGTTCTAGGGGACTGATGACCACAGAAGTTAAGTCCCATAGTGCTCAGAGCCATTTTTGAACTAGTTACGTTCCCACACAGTAAAATTTTTGTGTGTGTTTTTCTTTGTTTTCCACAGTATTGATATTTATTCACTACTGTTTCTCTTGTGGGGCGGCGAGTAAGTTACTTCACTGGTTTAAAGTTTTCATGCCGTCTTTAATCAAATGAGCCCGGCAACTAATTTGGTGGTCAGCCAGAAAGCGAAGGGAAACATACTGGCCTTAGTTTCCAGTCTGCACGGCCACATTCCGGTCCAGCCCACTGAAAGAAAAGTGTCTATTTCCCATATCTTTGCGGGATCAGGACTATGACTCTAGTAAATGTTTAAAGTTCCAACCAAGATTTAATGTAAAGTTTCTCATAAACAACACTTACAATTGCGTTATGTTAAATTGAAAATATGTCTTTCTAATCTAAGAGCACCTTTAGCAGTTCAGAGGCGACCTCTAAGGTAACTTCCTTTTTGCCCTGGCTAACATCACTCAATTGAAAGTTCGCAATAAATGTTCAAAAATTAATGCTCGCCATAAAAGTGGAAATAAATTCGCCACTTGTCACGCGGAATTGAATTTCACACGGACGGCACGCTAACAGTTATTTTACCGAATTCTAAACGATCCAGAACGGTGTACAGTCCTCTCGAGTTCACTATCCGTTTTCACTGCCAAATACGCGCTTGTCACAGCTCGGCTCTAACGTCATCCGAGGCAGAGCGGACCAGACGTTTAACTGGCGTGGACCTCACAGTGTCCGAAAGCGAAGTGAACCTTCCTACTGCTTCAGGGGCTGTATTTATAGGCTGCCGGTGCAGACTGCCGAGAAAATATCTGTAGTCTCTGTCTATTTGCATACGGCGACAGTCTAAAAACGACCGCTATCTCGGGCACATAATCTTTAATAATATACATACCAATTTGCTTCAGAAACTTCTTAATTTTTGCTGGTATGTAGATAAGCAGTTTGAAAGCCCGTAGAAGTTACAGCTCGCTAGAATGAAATCTTTGCTTAACAGAATTTATTTAGTGGAACTAACGGTAGACTGTTACCTCTGAACCATACCTTTGCTATGACTTATATCAGTTGATATTTATGTAACAAGTCTTCAACTTGGTGTAGCTCTATTACTTGATATATTTTATCATCTGGTTTAACCAAAATCCTCTATCATTAAAATTTCAAGTACTTAATCTACAACACCTAGGTACATTTTAGTTACAAAATTAGTTTTTATTTAATTACTTAAGAACTATAAGAGGTAGATTAACGTGGACTCTCTGTTATTATTTTTGGGGTGTACTGAAGCATAAAACAATTTTCAAGTTTCTAAGTCAATTATTTAGCGACCCTGATTTTTCCGAAAAATGTGGATTCTGGCGTTAATTTTTGTTTTATGGTTTTGGAAACGAACATCACTTACTTATAACTTCTAACTGCACCTTCTGACTAAATTCTGGCTTCCTAGCGTCATTATTTAGCGCCTCTGATTTTTCTCTTAAAACAGCATTTTTCCGTAAACTATTAAGTTTAGAACATCTAGACTTGGTATTTGGAACATTATTAGACTAAACTATAATTTAACAAAGTTTTAAATATAAATTTTGATTTTTATTTCATAGTAAATTGTAGTGCAATACTTGTGCGCTACATGCAGACGCGTTAAGGTGACGTGGCACTACTAGCAGTGAACTGGTGTAAATCCCGGCGCACATGGTAAAGCGCTTGGTTTGCTTCACTCCTGTGTGTTTTTCGCCATTTGCGATTAACACATAATTGTTGTTGTTGTTGTTGTGGTCCTCAGTCCTGAGACTGGTTTGATGCAGCTCTCCATGCTACTCTATCCTGTGCAAGCTTCTTCATCTCTCAGTACTTACTGCAACCTACATCCTTCTGAATCTGCTTAGTGTATTCATCTCTTGGTCTCCCTCTACGATTTTTACCCTCCACGCTGCCCTCCAATGCTAAATTTGTGATCCCTTGATGCCTCAAAACATGTCCTACCAACCGATCCCTTCTTCTTGTCAAGTTGTGCCACAAACTCCTCTTCTCCCCAATCCTATTCAATACCTCGTCATTAGTTACGTGATCTACCCACCTTATCTTCAGCATTCTTCTGTAGCACCACATTTCGAAAGCTTCTATTCTCTTCTTGTCCAAACTAGTTATCGTCCATGTCTCACTTCCATACATGGCTACACTCCATACAAATACTTTCAGAAGCGACTTCCTGACACTTAAATCTATACTCGATGTTAACAAATTTCTCTTCTTCAGAAACGATTTCCTTGCCATTGCCAGTCTACATTTTATATCCGCTCTACTTCGACCATCATCAGTTATTTTACTCCCTAAATAGCAAAACTCCTTTACTACTTTAAGTGTCTCATTTCCTAATGTAATTCCATCAGCATCACCCGATTTAATTTGACTACATTCCATTATCCTCGTTTTGCTTTTGTTGATATTCATCTTATATCCTCCTTTCAAGACACTGTCCATTCCGTTCAACTGCTCTTCCAAGTCCTTTGCTGTCTCTGACAGAATTATGATGTCATCGGCGAACCTCAAAGTTTTTACTTCTTCTCCATGAATTTTAATACCTACTCCGAATTTTTCTTTTGTTTCCTTTACTGCTTGCTCAATATACAGATTGAATAACATCGGGGAGAGGCTACAACCCTGTCTCACTCCTTTCCCAACCACTGCTTCCCTTTCATGCCCCTCGACTCTTATAACTGCCATCTGGTTTCTGTACAAATTGTAAATAGCCTTTCGCTCCCTGTATTTTACCCCTGCCACCTTGAGAATTTGAAAGAGAGTATTCCAGTTAACATTGTCAAAAGCTTTCTCTATGTCTACAAATGCTAGAAACGTAGGTTTGCCTTTTCTTGATCTTTCTTCTAAGATAAGTCGTAAATATAATATTGCCTCACGTGTTCCAACATTTCTACGGAATCCAAACTGATCTTCCCCGAGGTCCGCTTCTACCAGTTTTTCCATTCGTCTGTAAAGAATTCGCGTTAGTATTTTGCAGCTGTGACTTATTAAACTGAATGTTCGGTAATTTTCACATCTGTCAACACCTGCTTTCTTTGGGATTGGATTTATAATATTCTTCTTGAAGTCTGAGAGTATTTCGCCTGTCTCATACATCTTGCTCACCAGATGGTAGAGTTTTGTCATGACTGGCTCTCCCAAGGCCATCAGTAGTTCTAATGGAATGTTGTCTACTCCCGGGGCCTTGTTTCGACTCAGGTCTTTCAGTGCTCTTCACGCAGTATCTTATCTCCCATTTCGTCTTCATCTACATCCTCTTCCATTTCCATAATATTGTCATCAAGTGCATCGCCCTTGTATAAACCCTCTATATACTCCTTCCACCTTTCTGTCTTCCCCTCTTTGCTTAGAACTGGGTTGCCATCTGAGCTCTTGATATTCATACAAGTGGTTCTCTTCTCTCCAAAGGTCTCTCTAATTTTCCTGTAGGCAGTATATATCTTACCCCTAGTGAGACAAGCCTCTACATCCTTACATTTGTCCTCTAGCCATCCCTGCTTAGCCATTTTGGACTTCCTGTCGATCTCATTTATGAGACGTTTGTATTCCTTTTTGCCTGCTTCATTTACTGCATTTTTATAATTTCTCCTTTCATCAATTAAATTCAATATTTCTTCTGTTACCCAAGGATTTCTATTAGCCCTCGTCTTTTTACCTACTTGATCGTCTGCTGCCTTCACAACTTCATCCCTCAGAGCTACCCATTCTTCTTCTACTGTATTTCCTTCCCCCATTCCTGTCAATTGTTCCCTTATGCTCTCCCTGAAATTCTCTACAACCTCTGGTTCTTTCAGTTTATCCAGGTCCCATCTCCTTACACTCCCACCTTTTTGCAGTTTCTTAAGTTTCAATTTGCAGTTCATAACGAATAGATTGTGGTCAGGATCCACATCTGCCCCTGGAAATGTCTTACAATTTAAAACCTGGTTCCTAAATCTCTGTCATACCATTATATAATCTGTCTGACACCTTTTAGTATCTCCAGGATTCTTCCAGGTATACAACCTTCTTATATGATTCTTGAACCATGTGTTAGCTATGATTAAGTTATGCTCTGTGCAAAGTTCCACAAGGCGGCTTCCTCTTTCATTTCTTCCCCCCAATCCATATTCACCTACTATGTTTCCTTCTTTCCCTTTTCCTACTGACGAATTACAGTCACCCATGACTATTAAATTTTCGTCTCCCTTCACTACCTGAATAATTTCTTTTATCTTGTCATACATTTCATCTATTTCTTCATCATCTGCAGAGCTAGTTGGCATATAAACTTGTACTACTGTAGTAGGCATGGGCTTTGTGTCTATCTTGGCCACAATAATGCGTTCACTATGCTGTTTGTAGTAGCTAACCCGCACTCCTATTTTTTATTACTCATTATTAAACCTACTCCTGCTTTACCCCTATTTGATTTTGTATTTATAACCCTGTATTCACCTGACCAAAAGTCTTGTTCCTCCTGCCACCGAACTTCACTAATTCCCACTATATCTAACTTTAACCTATCCATTTCCCTTTTTAAATTTTTAACCTACCTGCCCGATTAAGGGATCTGACATTCCACGCTCCGATCCGTAGAACGCCAGTTTTCTTTCTCCTGATAACGACGTCCTCTTGAGTAGTCCCCGCCCGGAGATCCGAATGGGGGACTATTTTACCTCCGGAATATTTTACCCAAGAGGACCCCATCATCATTTAATCATACAGTAAAGCTGCATAACGGAATAAGAGACGTTTATTAAAGACGATTTATAAAAAATTAAATCTTTTCTGGAAGTTTAGCGTGCTGTAAATACGGTAAGAATCCACGTCATCAAAATTCGCAGTAAATATGCTGTACCGCCCACGAAACACAGGCGTTCGCTGTAAAACTGTCCAGATTTGGAGGTAGGAAATAAGCTTGATAAAAATGTGGCACGGATCGTTGTACACAAGTTTTGTTCCATGTCAGAAATATTGTTGTTTCTTCTTTTACATTGTACTCCTCTCCATTCCAGTTCTGCTCCAGTGTACCCGTGACTCCACTTGCATTCTGACAGTTGGCTCTCGCGGCTGCCCCATCGAAATGGGTGCTGTATATCGCGTCTCATAACGTTATGTAGCGAACGTGTATCACTCTCCTGGGAGGTGTACGCTACACATCGGAACGACTGCAGTCGACACCGGGACGTGAAGGCCATCAACTAGACCATAGCCGTTCACCCCGGATGGCCAGACAGCGGTCGCCCTACTTACTCCGCCGCAGGTTATCTGCCCTGGAGAGAACCGCACGTCGTGGCCATTAACTGCGAGCGCAGCTTCAGACCTCGCAAATTGCTAATGCGCACCCGCGCACAATTTCAGCCAACGGGACGCGCACCGCCACTTCATTGTTTTCGTGTCGGATTGTAATAAAGGCCGCCAGTTTGCTCGCTCCAACACGGGGCGCCAGACCGCTCTCCCCTGCCCTTCCTCCCCCCTCCCACCCTACCTACTGTCCTCTTGACTGCCCCTCCAAAGCCCCGCACCGACACGAATCCCGTATCCAGAGAGTGTACCAGCGAGTTCCTCTTCGTTTATTTACGCGATCGACAAACGTCATGGGCTGGCGGGTGGCGGCGGCTCCCCATATCGACGGTTATGGCCTCTGGCCAGCAGAGCCCGGTTTTTGTTGTTTTGGCGGGCGCGTTCCATTATCGGAGCAGAGTGGCAGCAGTTATTCCGGCGACGTGCCGGCTGCCAGTTGACAATCCGACAGGAGCGCACCTGCCGGAGATTGAATCTGTGCGCTATCTGTGGAACACCGTCGAGCGCCTCGACATTCGCGTCGAGCGCGATCGCAGAAATACTTTATGCAGTTGGCATACACAAGAAGTGTCTTCGTAGTTTATAAATGCGTGGTACGATAGAGTATATGATAAAACCCGCGTTTGATGGAATGCTGTGGATGGGCAGACTTAAATGAATAAAAATGAAAGTTAATCGACGATTTATGTACTAGAAAAGACGTTTTATATATTTTTTTATAACCTCGTGACATATAATCAGTGGTGTATACGTACAATGTGCGCCAAAACTTATTTATGCGAGTATCAGCTTCGAAGGACGACTATGTGAACGAGCCGCACATGTATAAAAGTAAACCATTAGTGACACTCCCTAGTAATTATCTGAATCTTTGACTCATTGCCCAGAAAGATCACATTTCAGATATTGCATTGTAGATAAAACAATTTATGTACAGATACGCTCACAGCTAGACTGAGGAAAATTTGTGAACTTAACACGTACGCATCGCTTGACGACGGTTGAGATGCAGAGAAGCAAATAAATGTAGCAGCCATGTATTACGTTTCGAGTAATTAGATTAGGTCACCATTCGCTTTGGATTTCGATGATAGAACAACACTTACATCACGAAAATGCTTTTAACCGTGGAATCACCGCAGAAGTCTGTTGCTTCCTGTTTAAGACTTGAAATTTGGAATTTCGGTATGATTCACAACAAATAAGTTTATTTAGGACTTAGTACAAGATTCATTGAGCTCAGAAAGCAGACTCCGATCACCACTAAAAAAATAACCTATCGTCAGAGGCTCTAAGTGAAACGTGTTGAGTTTCCTTAGGATGATTACTAACGGAGGTGTCAATGTCACTATTAATAATGCCTCTATTAATGACCCATTACTTCGACCTACAATGTCATTATAGACGATAAGACTTCCAGCGATATATTACACTAAATTTATCACTTTGCATTGTTCGTCTTACTGCAGTGACTTTGCGGTTCCTTTGATTTATGACATTATTTCATTTCATTTTTTGCTTGTACGGAAAACACGGGCTGAATTATAGCCTCATAATAAAACATCTTAATGGCTTTTCTTTTCTAAACCATGTTGTAAAATGTGAGGTGTTCTCAAGAAGTTGTGTGATGGATACCATCTTTCACTTTATTAGAAGGTTTTATATGTTTGGTCCTCTGCAGCTAATATGTCATATAAAGTAATTAATTTTTCGACAAGAGATGCTCTGTGATATATTTTGTTTCACTGGTCTGTTTACGAATTTTGTAAGCATCTGCGATTTCTATATTACGCAAAAGACGCACGTTTCTCATAGTAATATACTTACAGAGTACATCGTAGTGTTTCGTAGGTATTTGTTTTTTCAGTTAATTAGAAATCGATTTTCATTATAGGTGATCTTCTCTAGCGTAAAATAATGACAATTTTTCGTAATTTTGATGTATTAATATGATCACATTATTTATACATACATACGTGTAATCAGCATCAGGACTTTTTTGCGACATATATGGAGTTGTCATTACGAATTGCTATACATACATAGATTCCTTCTGGTATTTTCTGGTATACAAAATGAGACTTACAGTCCATAATTGTCACCTAAAAATAAGCTTCAGGTCACATTTATTGTAACATTCTGTAAATTTTATAATATAAAATTCTATAACTGAGTGAAAAATTAAATATGGCAAACTGCAGACAATCTCAAAACAAGATTTAAAGAATGTCTGAAGCCGGTATTTTAGTACACACTTAAAAGAACAAAACAACATAGCTAGCGACGTAACACAATGCCTACCTGTCATACCTATTGCCCAGAACGGCATCTTAATGTTTTGAAAGAGACAGAAATTTTCGCTAGTTTACATTAGTGAAAACACAATTATTTGTTCTGCTAACAGAGATAGTAGAAATTAAAAGCTGCATTGAATATATTCAATGATGTATACAAAAATATTCTTTGCATGTCCTTCAATTACCAATGACCACACCATATATGTCGTACAAAATTTCTCATGCTCCTTACATGTACATATATGCAAATAATGTGATCGTATTATGAAATGAAATATTTTCCCTGGGATACATATAAGGTAAGTCAAATTCCAATGAAGTGAAATATTAGATATGCCTAAAACATTACAATTACACTGTAAGTAACTTACTGTAGGAAATACGTGTGTTGTACTATACAGATACTGCTGACCATGGGGAACGCCGGAAACTGGTACAGTAAAATAAAATAATACCACAAAGCAGAATTTGTCGAAAAATTAGTTAACAAGATGACAAACTGAATATTTCATTTTAATGTCCAGCAAAGAAAAGATTTAGAAGCGGGATTAATATTCTAACCGAAATATATTTGTTGGGAATTCAGGAGGACTGCGTAGGCTATCTTCAGTCAGAACGATTCCCAACAATTAGTCATAAAATGATACTTATTAAACATGAATAACTACTCAGCTTGAATGATGTTCCTTGTTGAGAAATGCCCAGAACAATTACACGTTTGAAATTATTACCTGTCTACTAAAAAATTTAAGTCTTGTCACTGTGCCTCTGAGTGATGCCTACATAGAGTCCAGAATTGGCATACGATAACTGCGGAGCCAATCTCTCGGAGATGACAGGCGAACATTGCAGCTTGTAGACTCGGAGGTAACTGGATACTGTACACGACCTGGCGCACTCAAGAGAACTTTCCGCCGTAGCTGAGTACCCAGGTATTTAACGAGACATCGACCAATCGCTGTCCACACACGTTGGCAGCTGCGGCCCCTGGCGGACCTACCAATCCATATAGCGGCTGCTCTACGAGTGTCTCGACCGCGACTTTTCGACTGTGGTGCGGTACTCTCTGGAGTCATGAGTACCGTCACCACAGTATCAGTGATAAGATTCACTTGTGACACTGTAATCCTTAGTGGACCTGAAGACGAATTGTAGGATCCTTCGGTATGGGAAAACAGGAAAAGAAGAGAATCACACTTGTTGAGATGTCCAAAATTAGGACTGATAAAATAAATGAACAGGTTTTCCAAGAATCGACTAATACAGGATAATGTAAAATCAGTGACGACAGGAAGGGACAGGAACGTATTGTGAGCGACATGTGTGTGCTGTTCTGTCATTCTGCGCAATGGATTAATTTGAGACTTGCCGTTTACCCTGTGGCTCCTGCAAGATGCAGTTTCCACCTCGACACTACTACAGAAGTAAGACAGACGCTCCTAACGCTCTAAAGAGAAATGCCTGAAAAACTTTCAGCAATAAATATCTTCTGGAGACGTCCGCTGTAAGGAAATGACACAAAAATTCACAAAATTTCTTACGTAACTAGTGGGATACTTGGTTACTGGAGTAGTGCTAGTTAGTGTAAGAAATACATGAAACTAACGAAAATTATTAGTTTTTTGCAAAAATTCTGAGAAATCACAATGGCACTTTCAGTTATGAACTGAACAAGTTATTTCTGGGTTCTTTTCGGAATGTGAAGTTACCTCATAAGGATAGGATTCGCTAATGAAATTTCTATACATAGTTTAAGATTGTTATAGACTTGACAGAATGGCTGAGAGCCGCGCCTACTCAACTTGAATAATTATCCGTCAGAATTTTGCTAGGTACGGTTGAGGCTGTCGCGTGTGAAATGCAGTGAAGTGTACTGTTGTGGAGGAAATATGGGGATCGCAATAGCTGTAGCGCACACCGTAACCTGCGATGACTGCTGTCTGCGCCGCTCGCTGCTGGCAAATAAGATAACTTTCGTTCTATCTGGATTGACCTTCGTGAATCAAACTCTCCCTACGTCTTGATGAAGTCAAGGGCTCCTATTCGCCCCTCGTCTATTTATTGGCGTAGTACACCAGTCAGATAACCAGTCCACCGCAGTGCCACTCAAAAATTCGCTCGCAGGCGTTTAACTATAACTCTGTCCGTTCACACCGCACAATAAGTGTGGCGGCCGACACAGTGAACAACGCTTGATCGCAAGGACTCAATATAGAGTCGCACTCCGATTCGCTCTCGACAGAGGTGCTCTCCCAGTGAAGTACTGAGGAGAGACTTGTTCCTCACTCTTTGAGTACACGTACGAGCGCATACGCTCTCGTTACGTGTTCTCACTCCAAGAGGGGACTGGCCTTCTGGCGTGTGGTTTGCCTCTCCCGAACTAAAAGCTTTTGTGACCGTCATGTCTTGAATGTGTGTGTGTACGCCAGCCTCGAGTATTTCAAGCTCGGTGCGCACTTGCGATTTACTTGTTATTTGCATTTCGTTTACATGAAGTCATACAACATTGACTTTATCTTATCGAGTTTGGGTTCGAATGAAGCATTTTGATTTGCAGAATATGATTTTGTGGGCGGAATATGTAAGCAATGAAGGTCAGGAGACCACGACGTCTTACAGTCGGGCATGTGTTTACGTATCAGGGATTAACTTATGTGGTACTAAAAAGACCTGTCATGGGTAGACACTGTAGGGGAACCATTTGTAAGATCGTAAGCTTTCATGGCCAATGTCTACTGGAATAAAGTCTTTTTGTATCTAAGGCCGTGTCATTATAGAACACTAAAACATCTAAATCGTTGACATTAATAGAAGAAAGTTCTTTTCATTTGCCAGTAATTTCTTATTTATTACACGATCAGTTTCGAAGCTTAACGCTCCATTTTCAGGTGCTACCAAGGAATTAAGAATAAACGTGTGGTAATAGGGCCAGTCTGTCATGAGGGATCTATGCCAGACAAATGCATGGCAGCGTAGGGACAGCAACCGAGGCAACTGCCTCGACAGACAACAAGGAGCCGGCCGGGGTGGCCGAGCGGTTCTAGGCGCTACAGTCTCGAACCGTGTGACCGCTACGGTCGCAGGTTCGAATCCTGCCTCGGGCATGGATGTGTGTGATGTCCTTATGTTAGTTAGATTTAAGTAGTTCAAAGTTCTAGGGGACTGATGACCACAGCAGTTAACTCCTATAGTGCTCAGAGCCATTAGCTGACAAGGAAGTGCGGGTATCTTGGTTGCTAGTCCTACCTCTGTGAAATTACTTTGTTGGGGATGGCAGCCACTGTCTTGCATGTAGACAAATATCCACTTCGTACGAAAGGGGCGCTTACAGTTAAAGTGCAGCTACTCACGGAGGTCCAGTGTGGGCCTCAATTATCGTATGACAACGAAACTTGACTGACGTGCTAATACGTTAGTGTGGAACGGATTTACTCTGGAAAAAATCGTTTCCAATTTCGGCAACCAGGTGGAAATCTGTCTCTGTAGACTGGCTGTACGAGAGTAAGACATCCACGCTGTCATTTGCCAAGCCATAACGTGAGTAAATTGTATGGCTATCAATAAGATAGACGTTGTTCGTTAGGAAGCTGTTTTATGTCAAGAGCAGAAATTATAATGCTACACTGAGAGAATATGGGTGACTGAAAGGTCTCAGAAGAGGCCCAGTGTCACTAAATGGTTTAAACAAGATAATAAGGAATTTCATATACACGCGTGAATTTGGTGTGGCGCCTGGAAGAGGAAGGCGTCCTATCCTGGTGAAAATTATTGACGAAGTTGTTGCTGCAACTGACCATGCAGTCTATATTACACTGGTACCCATTCATGGTCGACGGTGCAGTAACTGAAACCTCATGATCCACAGCAACGCTGTGTATTAGCTCTTCGGTTTCTACCACGCACTGATATTAATGAATTGTGGCCATGCTATAAGCTATGCAGTAATGAGGCACATTATACACTACGGTGAAATGTGGTAGGGCGTTGGTGTTGAGTTGAAAGATATTGAGCCATAATGATTTAGTAACGTTTCTAAAAACACTAATGAATTTAATTTTAAAAGCAAAAATCCAAGAATAAGATTAACAAATTGCCTCCAGAATTGAAAAGACTTTAAATAACTCAACTGATAGCAAACACCTCAAAACGGCAATAGCATAAAACCGTTTGCCTTTCTTACAGAATATTAAATGAAGTAAAAATACATTTACATTACAAACAGAAAAACAAATGGTGAAATGAAAATGTCATAAGTACCAACAATCTGCTATTTCCGGTAATTGTTGCCTTCGAAATAGCCCAAATGACTGACAAATGTGGTTCAAATGTATGACAGAGGCGGTGGCAGATGCTACACAAGTAGCAATAATTTCTTATTCTCTACTAACACAGGACAGCGGTTGCCGCTACCACAGTAGTAGAAACCTTCATTGAAAGTTTCAAACACGTACACAGGCATATTTAATTAGACCACAGCTAACAAGAGTACAATCAACTGTCCTGTAACACAGAGACAACTCGTTAAATATTAGGTAAAAATCAGACATACTAAAAATGCAGAATATTACAAACGTTATGGAGGAAACTTTGACTACTTGACTACTGAGCCATAAAAGCGTTTTTTTTGTTTTCTTTTTGTTTTTTTGGTTGATGCAAACAGTTATGTGAACAGCTCCAGCTCGTGATACTAGCCAATAGTTAACTATAGACACGCTGCAGAAATAAGGTAGCTAGATACAACAACTTTCACTGACTATAAAGTACAACTCGTAAATCAGAAGAATTACATCTGCATCCTAGACGCTTAGATTCTAAAATCAGTTTGGAGTAGTGACAGCCACAAGCTCACCCTTGACAGAACTGGACTCAAGTATACCAGGAAAAACCTTCGTAAATAACACATATACAGTATATACACATAACAACGGGCAACGAGGATACGGAGTCAAACTAGCCACCAAACGACACCAAGTGACGTGCACACTAATCGGGTGCTCACCGTGATTTCTCGTAAAATCCAGCGCCCGTTCACAAACGCTTGCTTAGAGGAAAAATTAAAGAGACCTTTGGTGAAAAGAGAACCGCTTGTATGTGATGATGGTCGAAGTAGAGAACATATAAAATGTAGACTGGCAATGGCAAGGGAAAGTGTTTCTGAACAACAGAAATTTTTTAACATCGAGTATAGATTTAAGTGTCAGGAAGTCGTTTCTGAAAGTATTTGTATGGAGTGTAGCCATGTATGGAAGTGAAACATGGACGATAAATAGTTTGGACAAGAATAGAATAGAAGCTTTCGAAATGTGGTGCTACAGAAGAATGCCGAAGATCACATAACTAATGATGAAGTATTGAATAGAATTGGGGAGAAGAGGAGTATGTGGCACAACTTGACAAAAAGAAGGGACCGGTTAGTAGGACATGTTCTGAGGCATCAAGCGATCACAAATTTAGCGTTGGAGGGCAGCGTGGAGGGTAAATATCGTAGAGGGAGACCGAAAGATGAATACACTAAGCAGATTCCGAAGGATGTGGGTTGCAGTAAGTACTGGGAGATGAAGAAGCTAGCACAGGATAGGGTAGCATGGAGAGCTGCGTCAAACCAGTCTCAGGACTGAAGACCACAACAACAACAACAACAACAACAACAACAACATGCTTAGAGAGCGCCGAGAGTAGGATGTAACGAAGATTACTCGTAGTCGGCAACCCAGGGTATCATCCAGCAGATGCCACAGCGTCCAGTATTTGCAAAGGTCATACCGGACGCCAACCCGGCATCACAATGGACACAAATTGCTTGCAACTTCAATAGCAGAGAACACGCCGAATACAGTGCGTCCTGCAGAAGTAGCTTTTAACGAGCAATGTTCACGGCTGCGACCAACACTCGTCCCCCACAAGCTATTACTCTTGCCAACGGGCCACGACAGTCGCTTGGCCACGACAACACGCCGCCTCACTTCCGCTCTTCGCCGCGGGTGTCACACTTTCCTCTTCTTGAGGCCGCCGCAGCTCGTAAGTACCTTCTCCTCCGACCTGCCCGCTACCGGCAACAGTAACGCTCCATGCGCTCTTGCGGCCAGAGGGATTCCACGTCCGCTGGTATCACGCAAAATTAAACACGGGCGCACGGCACATACTGGGTGCAGTGAATACATAGAACGGCCGAATTTGGGGTGTTATTAAACAGCGTGTTAGGGGGGAAGGGCCATTCCATTACATGTGTGGCGTGGAATCACAACCACCTTGAATCTCGATCCGTTCTTCTTTGAAGGTGGCCTGTCCGGCGTACCGCGATGTCAGCACGTTCTCGAAACCACCTTGTACAACATGTGATTCCTGCTCTGGCAGAGCGCAGAGCAGCGCATCACTGTTTTCATACAAGATGGGGCAAAACTCATTTTTTCCGACCAGTGAGAGTCCAGCTTAAATCAACATTCCACGAACGTGTTATCCTCAGAAGTTTTCCCCTCCCGTCGGAGGTTCGAGTCCTCCCTCGGGCTTTGGTGTGTTTAAGTTGGTTTAAGTAGTGTGTAAGCCAAGGGAACCATGACCTCAGCAGTTTGGTCCCTTAGAAATTCACACACATTTGAACACTTTGAGAGGTTTTCCAGACGCATAACCAGCAAGATCACTTGATCAGAATAGTTGTGAATTTGGGCTCTGGAGATGTCTAGAAGGTCACATTTACAGGATGAGTTTCTACCTCTTCTAAGCGCCAGAATACAAGATCATGTACCTCATATTACAGCGAATTTCCTGTGAGCCACAGCAGAGCACTTCGTTCTAAACATGCAGAACCTCCTCGATGTCTCCGGAGCTCATACTGAATATATTATGTTAGTGGCAGTAATTAACAAAATCATATTATGTTTTTCTCACTTGTTTGACCTTTTCGTTCCACGTCCCTTCCTAATGCTCTACATTTCTATACGTCTGTCTTGCATTCACAGAGCCAGATTTTCACCTAGTGACCAAAACTGGAACTAATTATTTTCCAGCGTCAATCGGTTCTGTAATGATGCTCCAGCATATCTATCAAGTTTCATCGCCATACGATAATTACTGCCCACAATGGACGTCTGTGGGTAGCTGTACTTCAATTATAACAACACGGTATGATTCTCAACGAATAAAGCAATAGCATTAATAAATCTTGCAAGGCTGCGAAGACCAGATACAGAAGGATGCTTACGCTAAATTTCTGTTTAAGGACACTATGACACTAGGCAACAGATGCCGCGAAAGGAATCTTACAAGATCGCCCATTGACATTACTCTGTACTGATAACTTCAGGCATTTTCGGAGCTCAGCGTCTGACTAACCTAGGATGGGGAAGGATATCGGATTCGTGCTTGTGGATGGAACCATCTCTGAATCTGAGTTACGCGATTCTACCTTACCATAGAATACCTGAATGTTGATGGACGGATGGGAAATTGATTATCGATTACCTGGAAGGCAAGGCAGGTCTTTTATCAGTGCGCCTGTCGCTTGCTACAGAAAGTGACATTAATTACATAGTGTTTGCCAGAAATTATAAATGAAAAGCACTTCATTATATCTGTATTGCGCTATGAATTTATTTTGTTAACCGGCTTTCAGTTTACTGACTATGAAGTCTGATGATGGCTTTGTAAATAGAAAAATGGTTAACAAAATAAATTAATACTATTCGATATACAAAATATTGCACTTTTCATTTATAATTACAAATTGGTTCAATCTAGAAGAGACGGAAGAATCAGTTAATGATCTCCAGAAAGGTAAATCGCCAGCCCTAAAATTATGCAAATATGACGTGAGGTGTAATGTTTTGGCACACATGTATATGTTTAGAATCTTCTTAAACTAATATATAGTCTTGTCAATAGGCAATAGCTATCGTGATACTTTTCGTAGCAGTACTTGTATAGGATTCTGCCTTACTCTAGGCTATAAGGAATCGTGTGTATTATAGGTAGGGAATGTAACTTGTGCCAGGAGAAGTGTACGTTGCGGTAAGACACGAAATGAAAATTCCTTGCACCGCAGAGCCATTGTTGTTGTAGTGATGAATGGTTCCAGTTCGGTCCGTTCAGTATGTTACCATCTGTGGCTGAGTTGCAATTAGGATCTATAGACGCCTAGGATGAACCTGTGGTGCGGGCCCTAAGTGAGGAAATTTTGTACAATCTACCTCGCAAATACAGTATTCTAGAGCAATTTTCTTATTCAAAACTGTATAACACTGTATTTACGCAATGTATGAAACTACTACACAATTTGTGGTTTATTGAATTGGAGTGATTAAAAAATAAAAATATTTACCGTGTACGTCATACTAATGTAACTTAAAATTGACAGAATTTCGTTAACTATTCTTTTGAATGTTTTAGTGATTTGACCAATTGTAGTAGTATGCGTTTGACCCTGCGCCGTTGGTAATTTGACGTGCTAAGTTCGGTCTTTGAGGAGTGAAGGCTGAATTATTCACACACTTCTTACACTGAAAAATTGAAATTAATTACATGTACATCTTTCACGATTATCAGGAGGACCCCACCACAAAATTTAAACAAACATATTTGTTTTTGAAAATGTCTACTGTGCGGTGCAGAGTAGTTGCGGCCTCTAGCGTGTTCAAAATCACTTTCGGGTTGACATTTCGGCAGGAATACGAGGGTGCGCGGAGCTAAAATGCCACGTTCCGGACGGGAAACACACACGCACGCACGCACGCACACACACACACACACACACACATATTCATCTCGCTCAAAGTCGTCAACTATTCGATGAACAAAGACGAAGCTGACGTCAGTGTCTTCTAGAAGAGTTGTATTATATTTCCATTTTAATTTCGTTTGCAACATAAAATTTGTAAGACAATATACGGAAAATGGTGAGAAAATGCATTACCTTACGAAGCTACCGAATATTCGACATGCACGGAACCTTCTTGCTGGTGAGTTTGTGAACATATTTTTGGAGCGAAATCTTAAGAATTTTCATTTGCTTCAGACCGGAACTCCGCCAGACATCTCTAAAACTAGGTAACCTAAGTTTAAACGCGACGCATAGTGTTGCCCGTGCACGTGAACGCCTCAGCGATCGTCAGTTTAGTTTCACTGCGAGAAAAAGATTGCTTTGCTTTAACGAATGATTTCTGAATAGACTTTCTACATATTTGTGACATACCAAAAGACACGCCTTACATTACCGGTTTAAAAAGAAAAGTAGAATAGTCTCTCTATATATAAAATGCAGTGTTGTGACCGACTTATCATTGCCCAGCTCAAACGGCTGACAGAAACTTGAAATTACGAAAAGTTGTTAATCTTATACTGTAGGCGTCGTTTGAGACGGTTTTTTTCGGTTGTACAACCCTAATAGGGTTAAATAGGGTATGAAGGTTTTTTTTGAAAAATCTCGCTATTAAGGCAATTTTGAAGCTAGACCTACGAAAACTGTTATTTGGTTTCTCGGTCAGTAATAAAGAAATATGTATTTCGGTATTTTTGGCAATTTAACCATGTCACTGTGAAATAGTAGATGAAAAGTTTTCAAAAAAATATCACTATTTAAAAACTAGTAATTTTTATAGCTGCAACTATCAACACTGGTATTTGACTTCTCCGTTATAAATAAAAAAACACTGAAACACGTATTTTTGTATTTATAAGGGCGAAGTCAAATACCAGGGTTTATAACTGCAGCTTTAAAAATTACTTGTTTTTTATGAAAATATTTTGTTATGAAAGCATTTTTAAAGCTTATTCTAAAAATATTGAAGTTTAGGTTCACAGTTAGAAATAAGAAAGTATGTTTTCCTCTGTTTTTGGAAATTCAACCCCTATGGGGATGAAAGGGAGCATAAAAATTCTTATGGAAATATTTCATTATCGAAGTAGTTTCGAAGCTAAATCTAAAATAATTTTGTATTTGGCTTCTCTGTTAGAAATGAAACATATTCATTTCAGTGCTTTTGGAAATTAAACCGCTAAGCGGGTGGAATAGGAGGTGAAACGTTTTATAAAAATATTTCATCGTGAAAGCATTTTTAAAATAGGCTAAACCTTTCGAAATTGGTTTTCGTCTTCTCGATTAGAGAAGAAACAATACGTGTTTCTCTGTTTTTGAAAATTGAACTTCTAAGGGGATTGAATAGGGTCAGGCTGATTCATTGACTCATCATCGCCTAGCTCAAACTGTTAAGGACATAAACTTGAAGTTTGGAGAGAGTGTGGATCTTGCACTGTACGCGTCGTTGAGGAAGGGATTGAAATTCCATTCCTAATGAGGTGAAATATGTGATAGAAGGGTTTTTTAAAGTATGTCGCTATTAAGAGAATTTCGAAGCTAGAACTCCGAAAACTGGCATTTGGTTTCTCAGTTAAAAAATAAAATATGTGTTTCAGTATTTGTGCAAATTCAGCCACTAACGGAGTAGGATAGAGGGTGAGAGTTGTCTTGAAAACAATTACTAAAGAACTAGTGAAGGATTTTTAAGGCTACATCTATGACAACTAGTATTTGACATCTCGGTTAAAAATAGAAAAATTCGAGTTTGAGAGTTTCTGGAAATTCCACCCCTAAGGAAGTGCAATAGGGGATAAAATTTTTTAAGAAAATATTTCGTTACATTAAAAAATTGAAGGCAAAATTTTTGAAAATTGCTATTTCACTTCACGGTTACATATACAGAAATATTTATCAGGGGACCTCATTTTATAAGGAAATACCTCCGCAAGAATGCAAAAGACACGATTAATAAGAACTTTGGACTCTAGCTACCAGAATCGTCTATTGGTCAGAAATACATTCGAAAAAGACCATGCTTATGTGACCTCAATTAGCGTGAAAAGTTTAGAAGGTGTTGCAATTTTTGAATAATATAAAAATTCGATTAAATAAAAATTTAAAAGATCCTAGCAAGCCGTACAGACTACGCGAACGAAGCAGTGGGCGCTAAGCTATTCGAACTTAGCTGACAGCGTGCCGGTAAGTTTTTCCTCGCTAGTAAATTTTATATACGGAGATTTGTGGTTAGAAGAGAGAGTTGTTCAAATGGTTTAAATGGCTCTGAGCACTATCGGACTTAACATCTGAGGTCATCAGTCCCCTAAAACTACTTAAACCTAACTAACCTAAGGTTTCCCGTCCAATAAAACAATGCACACATTTAATTTCATTTTACCGGTAGGCGAGCGCAGCCGCGAGTAACAGGTAGCAAGGTTGTAAGTTCATAGTGTTATTACTGTCGTAGACAGCACTGACAATTAACTACAAAAGTTTGGTGGCATTTAACACGCTATGGACTCACTGTCGGGTCGATACATAGCAGTCATGCCATGTAAAAAGCCTTATATGTACATTATCAATGGAAACGCTTTCGGCTCTTCTTCGAGGTTAAATTTTTTCCAACTTTTCAGAGCCCGTTACCCCTGAGCGTAATAAGATTTTAGTTGGTGTTTTTATTGAATAGTGAAGCAATTTCCAGTTCACTGCGAGATACCTAATACTACCACTCAGAAAACAGAGCGAACTACCCATATTAGGGGCAGCTACTTGACACAAAATATATTATCTCTGCACCACTATTCTCCTTATCACACGCTGCACCACAATTTAAAACGAAAAAAATTGAAAGCTTTGCACCACACATAAGCTTCTTGGTATGTAAATCATTTTATTGTGGGACTCCTCACTTCTGGACTGGCAGGAATTGTAAGACTTGAGGCTTCCTATGTATGTGGCTGAAGACTGTTACTAATAATGTTGACAATGAGAATTTTATTATTGTACTACTACTACTTCTGTTACTACTACTACTACTACTACTACTACTACTAACAATAACATTGTGTAAGCCCTTCAGCAATATAGTGGCCATTATATGGCTACTGTTGTGTTGTGTTGTCAATTAGTTTGTTTGTATCTTACAAAGTGAATAAAGAAGCAATTTCGTCAGTTGTGGAAACTAACTTTAACTCGGGGAATATGTTTTCATGAAATACTTCGGCATACCAAATACGTATGTGTCAGTTTCCTTTCATAAATGCATTTACAAATTATGCGACTGTAGTGGGTGAACTATGTGAGGAACAGGCACCACACACAGGATCGTGTCATGTGTTAAAGCTACTACCTGAAAAAAAATTATTTATTGGTAATTATTGGGCAACGGCCTTGCCGCAGTGTATACTCTGGTTCTCGTGAGATCACCGAAGTTAAGCGCTGTCGGGCGTGGTCGGCACTTGGATGGGTGACCATCCAGGCCGGCCTGCACTGTTGCCATTTTTCGGGGTGCAATTACCCTCGTGATGCCAATTGAGGAGCTACTAGACCGAACAGTAGCGGCTGCGGTCAAGAATACCATCTTAGGACCGGGAGAGCGGTGTGCTGACCCCACGCTCCTCCTATCTGCATCCTCCGCTGAGGATGACACGGCGGTCGGATGGTCCCGGTAGGCCACTCGTGGTCTGAAGACGGAGTGCTTTTTTCATTGGTAATTATTACTATCTGTATTACAGTCTTATGGAAGAGTGGTAATACTGATGCTCTTCAAAAAATAATTTACTTTCGTGAGAGATGTAAATTGGAATCCCTTTGTCTTTGCTACACATAAAATTACAATTTACCTGTCAGGAGGTAATTACTACCAGGTTGGGAACCACTGACCGAAGAGTAAATGCGGACCTTCCCTGTGGAATAAAGAAATAACAATACTCGCATTATCTGTAGATTCATTTAAGTTGCCTAGAACACAGACGGTCCATTCACATCAATATGACCACCGCCTATATTCGAAGTCAACGTGCAATAACCTCTCACAGATGGCAGGTCACAGCATTAGCACTGGAGGATATATAGTGCGTTTCAGCGGAAAGGGGGGGGGGGCGAAAATAGTACAGTCGTTGTTGTAATGCGATTTATCTAACGTCTGCGAGAGCAGCTTCATTGGCCTTTAGGCCAAGGGTGGAATCATTTTCGAAAAGACTAACTTTGTAAACTGTTTGACTGCCGTTGTGGTCAAAGTATTCTGTGGATGGAAAAACACCGCTGTCCAAAACCGGCGCCGAGACGACTGTTGTACACGACGGGCTTTAGACATAGACGATAGCGGTGAACAATGGCTGCGAGATGTGAATGGACAAATAGATCATCAGCAGTAGAACAAATAACCGCCCAGATGAACCAAGGGGTTACCATCAATGTCTCCTGAACCCATGTTCAGCGAACATTGCTGCACATGGGCCTCTGCAGCAGGTTCTTGGTTCCTGCATCCATGCTGCCTGCTGTTGATCATCAATGTAGGTTGGAATTTGAACGCCGGTACTGCAACCGGACGTCTACTGGGTGACAACATATGGCATTTACAGACGAATCACTTTGATGCTCAATCAGACAGATGGGAAACACTCTGCAACCATCTTCCGAAGGGTCCAGGCTTGAGGTGGGATTGTCACGGTCTGAGGATTGTTTTCGTGTCTTTTCTGAATGACTTTGTCATTTTGGAAGGCACAATGGATCATTACATGTATCTAGCTACCCTTGGGACCATGTCCATCCCTGCACGCAGCGTGTTTCTCCTGGGCATGATGGCATCTACCAGCAGGCCATTGTAATGTCTCACACGAATTGCTGTGTACTTGCATAGTCCTAAGAGCACCAGGATAAGCTTACTCCCCTGGCCACCAAACTCCCCGGATTTAAACCTACAGTGGAACCCCTGTAATCCGTCACCTTCGGGACTGGGACCATGGTCGGAACGAAAAAAAGGTCGGATTATCCGAAAAATCTAATATTTATTGCAAAAATTATAAAAAGACATTTAGTACAAAAAATTAAACGATTTAAGAACTAAAAGACGTCTACAGTAATATAAAAATATGTTTTTACACAGTGTTAAACAATATATTAACTAAATAACGTCTACACACACTATAATATGTATTGGTTTTAAAAGGAAGAACGACAAACAAGTTACAGTACTGTACTGTACTTAATAACGTATAAATTATATATATTGTAAACTAAAAAAATGTTTATAGCGCTGTGTATAAAAAAGAAATTTTTTATAAAGAAATAAACTACTGTATGCGTAAACTAAGAAATGATTATACATATGCATTGTTTTTACAGTAAAAACGAAAACAAATTACTTGGAAAAAAGTCAGTGATACATTTTTGATTAGCAGACGTTATTCTAGTTTTAGCTGCAGTGTTCCTCCATTTTTTTATCGACACAACGTCCATTGGATTCTGCTCGATTTACTGAAGTGCGATGTCAAAAGCGTTTTTTGCATCGTTGTGTGAAATCCGGGTGAATCTATAGCAATAAGTACTGTAGAGAACACGGAATAAAGCAAACAACGACGTTTTCTAATCCCAACAAAGGATAAAACTGCACAATAACGTACAGTATAACAATATGCACAGTGATAGACATCGCAACAATGGCCCGACAGGCGTCCAGTCAGTGACAAGTCGGCACAGGCTCGCGAGGCTTAGCATGGTCGGACTAACCGGAGTGACGGACCATCCAAGGTCGGATTAGAGAGGTTCTACTGTAGTCGAGAATATGTGGGACCACTTCGACAGGGCTGTTCGGACCTTGGATCCTTGACTGAGGAACGTAGCACAGCTGGCCATGGCACTGGAGTCGACATGGGGCAGCCTCAATGTCAGTACCTTCGAGAACCTCACTGATTCTCCTCCTGACTGACTCTCAGCGCATACACTGGAAAGGGTGGCTGTTCAGACTTTTAGGTCGACACATTAATGTGACTTGGATAGTATATAACTGCACCCTAAGTACCGCTCTCATAGGTTTCTCAAAGAGAAGATTAGACGAATTATGGCATGCAGAGGCGAAGAAGTCATTCTTCCTGCACTCCGTTCGTGAATGGAACGCGAAAAAATCACTAAAAATTGTCACCCTAGGGAGTATCCATTGCCATGAACTTCCCAGTGGTTTGCAGGATATGGATGAAGACGGTTGTAAGTCTGTTGCGGAGTGATTAACAACATCGACGTAAGGTCATTATTCGCGAATGGGCTAGAGTTTCAAATCATAAGAATGTGCACTTAGAGTTGAAGACATGTTGGGAAGTGTGCATTATTTGGATTAAAGACTATGAGTCGACCACTGTATTACTGCACCTGAATGTTAGGGACCTTCGGTCAGGATTATCGCGACTCAGGGTGTAATCATGGTCGATATTATATGCGCAACTGAGCTGCAAGTATTGTGGTTCATTTTCGTTAGTAACCACTGCACTTGTTTACTTGAACATCACCGGATGTTTCCGATAACGGCAAAGTGTAATAATATCGTGGTTGAGTGGTACGTCGGCAGCCTTAATTGAGCCGCCCGCGTAGTTCCCCCCGCGACCGCCAGGTGGCGCCGCCGTTACTGCCACCTGGCGGCTGCGCTGGGCGCAAACAACGCAGCGTCTGCAACCGCGGCACGTCCGCCGGCGGCGTGCCCGCCGCACGCGGGCCAGCGGCCGCTACATTTCAAGTTGCCCCTCGTATCGCCGCTAAATTTTCCAGTCGTGTTTAAAATTTCCGCTTCAGCAAGTGTTTCCAACTCTTTCGTCTTAAATTAGACATCGACGACTGTACTCGGAATACGTGACTGCGGTGCGGAATGGCCGCGTAACAAGATTGAGAGATCTCGTTTCTCATTTCAGTGCAGTCGCCGCATCCGGAGGGCATGATTCATGGCAGCGATTGAAGTGTTTCTATACCATCGCACCGAAATTTATGACTCTCGCAGCGGAAGAATTACAGGTTCATCATCCGTTCCATGGTCCGCTGTTTGCAATAATGAATTGCTTTATGTATTACCAATAAGACAATAATTAGGTTAAGACAACGGTCTACATCGCAATAATATTTTATTAATGACCGATTGTGGGTAAAATCTTCTCAGGTATTGTTGAAAGGAAAGTGCGAGTATTAGTTGAGGACCAATTGGATGAAAATCAGTGTGGGTTTAGGCGTCTTAGAGGTTGTCAGGACCAGATCTATAGCTTGCGGCAAATAATGGAGAAGTGTTATGAGTGGAACAGGAAATTGTATCTATGCTTTACAGATCTAGAAAAGGCATATGACCGGGTTCCTAGGAGGAAGTCATTGTCTGTTCTACGAGATTATGGAATAGGAGGCAAACTTTTGCAAGCAATTAAAGGTCTTTACATGGATAGTCAGGCAGCAGTTAGAGTTGACGGTAAACTGAGTTCATGGTTCAGAGTAGTTTCATGGGTAAGACAAGGCTTCAACCTGTCTCCACTGTTGTTCATACTATTTATGGATCATATGTTCAAAACAATAGACTGGCTGGGTGAGATTAAGATATGTGAACACAAAATAAGCAGTCTTGCATATGCGGATGACTTAGTTGTGATGGCAGATTCAGTTGAAAGTTAGCAAAGTAATATTTCAGAGCTAGATCAGAAATGTAAGGACTATGGTATGAAGATTAGCATCTCCAAAACGAAAGTAATGTCAGTGGGAAAGAAATATAAATGGATTGAGTGCCAAATAGGAGGAACAAAGTTAGAACAGGTGGACGTTTTCAAGTACTTAGGATGCATATTCTCACAGGATGGCAACATAGAGAAAGAACTGGAAGCGAGGTGTAGCAAAGCTAATGCAGTGAGCGCTCAGCTACGATCTACTCTCTTCTGCAAGAAGGAAGTCAGTACCAAGACTAAGTTATCTGTGCACCGTTCAATCCTTCGACCAACTTTGCTGTATGGGAGCGAAAGCTGGGTGGATTCAGGTTACCTTAACAACAAGGTTGAGGTTACGGATATGAAAGTAGCTAGGATGATTGCAGGTACTAGTAGATGGGAACAATGGCAAGAGGGTGTCCACAATGAGGAAATCAAAGAAAAACTGGGAATGAACTCTATAGATGTAGCAGTCAGGGCGAACAGGCTTAGATGGTGAGGTCATGTCACACGCATGGGAGAAGCAAGGTTACCCAAGAGACTAATGGGCTCAGCAGTAGAGGGTCGGAGGAGTCGGGGCAGACCAAGGAGAAGGTACCTGAATTCGGTTAAGAATGATTTTGAAGTAATAGGTTTAACATCAGAAGAGGCACCAATGTTAGCACTGAGTAGGGGATCATGGAGGAATTTTATAAGGGGGCTATGCTCCAGACTGAACGCTGAAAGGCATAATCAGTCTTAAATGATGATGATGATGATGATGATGATGATGAAGACCGGTTTCGACTTAATGTGGATGTTATCTTCAGAAAGTGAGCACTGCAAGAATAAGAATGGCAGGGTTACAGGAAGTTTCCTGAGGGTTATGTCAGAAGTAAGTCTAACGAAGTAGCGATGTAGCATTTACCCATTTGACTGCTGCTGGTGACTCCTCTTATGCTCACACGGCCACACGACACGATTATAATCGGTTGACTGATGGTTACAGGGACACGGGTTAAATAACGTGCACATTTCACGCTGAAAATGGATTACGTCTGCCTGAGCTAATCTTGAGAACGATATCAGTTTGAGTACACACTGGAAGGTACTGTCTAGCAGTTATACGGAGATATCTATATATTTTAGTGTGTTAATCTCTGAATGTAATTAATTGCTAGTTGTAAGTCACGTTGCATATTAAAGAAGATTTTAAAGAATTGTTTTGTTTCTTTGCTTATCGGCTGTAAACTAATGAGAACGATGTCGTAACTCGTACCAAAGCCAGTAGGTGGCATTTCATGTTCTCTCAAGCTGTAAGGTCAATTATCTTAACATGAAAGAGTATCTGTCTGATGATTTGTACCTATTTACCAGTTTATATATTCGATTTTAGTTTACGATAGCTTATTGCGACCTAGACCGTTGTCTTGCTAGTTGTATCACCAAATCGCTGTTACACTTTTAGACAGTGTCATCCTAATTTACCATAAAGAGATTAGATCTTAGCAACACTGTCAGTCAAGGAAGGTAGGTTAGAAGTAATCGTTTCGACAGGATGAATGGCATTAGAGGCTCGTCGCTAGTAAGCTTGTAAATGT
Organism: Schistocerca piceifrons; assembly: GCF_021461385.2. Classification (NCBI taxonomy): domain Eukaryota; kingdom Metazoa; phylum Arthropoda; class Insecta; order Orthoptera; family Acrididae; genus Schistocerca; species Schistocerca piceifrons. The sequence continues at coordinate 409,571,527 of NC_060139.1, forward strand.
GTACATAATTTAGTCGGGCAGACTATGGAAGGTTCCACGCTACGCCAAACCAAATAATTTTTCTCTAATGTTATAATTTCCTGACAGCATTATTTAATCCTATTGAGGGCTTATTACTTTTCGCTTGTCAAGACTGATTTGTTGCTGTGACGGCTCCTTTTGTGCTGTAAGAGGGCATACTTCGTTCTTCAGTTGTAACAGCTGTTTCAGATTTACATATAGTTGTATGTCTTGACCCACCACAGTATTTTTTTCTCTAATGGAGCGGTACAACTAGAGTGAATACACTGATATGGTTGGTGTTCACTACATAGTGAAACACGGCGACAAGCAGCACAGTGGGTTTGTCAAAAAAAATATCCCATTCTTCCTACCCTGCATTACTCGACGTTTACTGCTGTGTATCTCCATCTGCGTGAAACAGGGTCATTTAGCACATCACTGCAAGGCGACGGAATCGCACAGTACGACCTCTACAATTTGACGAATCTGTACCGCAGCGTGTGGAACGAGATCCTCCCATCAGCGTTCGTGAAAATGCGCGTAACATGGGGACGAATCAGATGAATGTTAGGAAAGTGCCTCAAGGGCAGCTATTACACCCGTTTCACTTGCTGCATGGGCACAACCCGAAACCAGATGATCATCCACTAAGATCATAGTTTTTGCAGTGGAATCTGGAACAGTATCAAATGCATCCTAAGTTTCTAATCTCTGTGCTGTTTACATCTTTCAGGCGTGATCGCCTCTTCAACATCTACAATTTGCATGTTTGCAGTTAGTTTAATCCACGTCATATTTACTAGCGTTCATTAAGTGCGGTTCTACAGGAATATGTGGACAGGGATCGTTGGTGACGGCTTAAGTGGGCCATATCCCTTACCTAGGTCATTCAGTGGCAGGCATAATTACAATTCCCTCGTCATAGTATTGCGAGAATTGCTGGATGACGTTCCACTCGCTATAAAACGGGGCATGCTGTTCCAGCATGATGGGGCTGCGGCACATTTCAGTCGTCCTGTGAGTCGATTCTTTTGAACCGGCAGCTTCCAGGAATGTGGATTGGCAGATGTGGTCCTGTTAGCGTGGATTAGTCGATGTGAACAGTTTTCTGTGGAGGGAGATACGCAACATTATTGACTAAACACCTGTTGAAACGGAAAGATATTTCGTTTCCCGGATAGTGTAGATGCTTCAAAAATTTGGGACATTTCGACAGTATTTGGCCGTTTAAGGCGGAATATGACCCACCGATGTAATTTATGGAGGCGTTTTTCTACCCCTACTGTTACTGAGGTAATGGTGTTGCTTTAATGTTGTAATAAAGAATTAAACTGGTTTCCTTTACTTTTCATACGCTGTAAGTAAAATTTTATGCCAATGTAAAAATTTGCCACCAAAGAAAACATCAGAAAAAGTGTTTTCAGTGTACCTGCCAACCTCCCACAGACTGCTGATTTACTTAATTTTCATCCAGAGAAAACTATTTCTAACCGTTTTAAAAATTCTCTCGGAAAATATGGCATTAGAAAAAAAACGATTCCACATTTCGTGAACTGTTTTCCAATGAAGCAATCAGGTGCAAGCAGTATTTTCTTAACGGAATTGCTGTAACTTAATATTGATTAAGTAATATTACTTCTGTAAGTTGTATCCAACAAAGGAGCTCTTTGGGTTTTAAGAGGTAACAATTCGTAAAAAATCGAGTAATGATAGTTACTAGCGTTGCCTCCTAATATCTTCTTCGGGTGAAACAAAGCGTGGAAGATACGGTAGGAGAATGTAGTGACCTCCAATGAGCACTTTAACAGTTTAGCAGGACAGATATGTAGTGATTATTGCAGAATGTAGATGCTACTCAAACGTGATTATCATTGTACAGTTATAGTTTCACTCTCAGAAATTTATCTTCTTAATTTTACATTCTGACAAACACGTTGTGGTGTTCATCAGCACAGCCTCATTCGTAATTCTCCGTATCATCATCCATCTGCCCTTCGTGGTATATAAGGGAAGTTACAATAAAACACACGTGGAACAAATAAGGATCACGAAGAACATTTATATTACTGCTGTGAACTATGCGTCGTCCGCTTTAGCAACAATCACAGTCACTTGTTGGCGACAGTATCACCAGGACCATTCCTTCCAACCGCAGTTATTAACCATCCAATATTTATGATTTCAGGAAGGTTTTTGGGACTTAATTGGGTCTAGAATATTGCAATGCCAAAAAGTTCTATGTAGGTAATCTCTTTTCAGACAGGCAATTTGGCTTCGTATGTGCTGGATAAATGTTCTTTTATTGTGAAGTGTTAGTTCCCGTTGCTGATCCTGGTCCCTTAACTGGTACACGGCCTCTGATTTTAAGACAAAAAACAAAAAAAAGTACAAGGGCATACACGTCTCGACGTGAACTGATAAATTAGAAAATACAATAAAATCAGTATGAGATATTCTTAAGAGAAGAGCCAGCGATAGAAGAGTCAAATGATTCCACCAGTTCTATTGAAGAGAATCTAAACATTATAATAGGTCTCCAGTCAATATTTTTAACAGTCACATTTTAAAAGAAGTTGAGAGGATTGGCTGAACAAGTTCAGAAAAGGAAGCAAAGTAGTACATCGAAGAGGCAATGCAAAAAATTTTGTGACGTGAAAATAACTCAGACATTCCCATCCAAAGTAAAGCAAGTCATGATCCTTGTAAGTTCATATGCGGTTGATGATATCTCCAATGGCACACTAAAAGTTGGTTATCCTATAAAATGTGTTGTTCGTGATCACATGCTTAATACATCATTGTTTCCTCTGACTGATTTTGATATACCATTTTTAGGTCTCTGAATAAGAAATACGACTCTAAAAATATGAACAAATTACAGTTTGTTTAACCTCTTGTGTCATTATATCACTGTCACAGCGAGACTCTGTCAAAATATTGCTAACGGAGGAGTGATGACCGTGGATATGATTTGCAAAACTTTGTTTAACTGTGCCGCACACTGTTATAGATTTTATGAACAAGAATCAAACACGTGTACAGTGAAGCGTCACGTTGTTCAGTACTCCGTGCCTTTAACTGAGGCGGATAATTCTAACTATCATGGTTGTGGATAAAATACTTAAAATTATAATCCGTTCTGGCCAGGAATTTTATAACGTAGCAAATCATAGTCTACAGGGGAGCATTCCTTGGCTTTTCATAATTCATGCTTTTGAAAAAGAAAAAAAAGGAAAAAACCGATTATCTAGTTTTAAAAAAGTCTTTTACCGATTACGTTAGGTTCTCCTACCCTGCTAGCAAAGTTATTGAGATAGGGCACACATTGTTTTTGGGCTGAGTGCAGAGGTTCAAATGGTTCAAATGGCTCTGAGCACTATGGGACTTCGCTTCTTAGGTCATCAGTCCCCTAGCATTTAGAACTACTTAAACCTAACTAACCTAAGGACATCACTCACATCCATGCCCGAGGCAGGATTCGAACCTGCGACCGTAGCGGTCGCATGGTTCCAGACTGTAGCGCCTAGAACCGCTCGGCCACTCCGGCCGGCTGAGTGCAGAGGGAAAGCATTCGTGGTTAGCGCATGTTTATGACCTGTTGCAGAAATTGAATACGTCTCTTATACGATTAAAGCATTGTCAAGAGTAATAACTAACTAACTTTGGGTACATTCATTTTTATGTCAATTAATACTCATTACGCAACTCGATTCAGACACAAAGAATAGTTTTAAACTACAGGTGGTAATAAACTTAGACCTCTGTATGACGAGTGGAAATGTAGCGGCATCACAGTAAACGCAGGCGCTAGTTACGTTCGAGACTGGGTTTATGGAAATTTTAGCAGGAATAGTAGCATTTATTCATTGCCACCAGCTCGTAGGGATAACTGTTACCGTAAGCTAGTGTTAATGTATTCATCGCTGATGTGTGCTGTATTGTGCTAGAACGTCGTCAGAAGATCCGATAAAAGTGAAATGTTGGATGTGTTGTCGATCATCAACTTGATAATCGCCCGTGTAGTCGCTATTGTCTAGCTTAATCATTGGGAAATTTTTTCCTTAAAAAATCGTCTTCATAAAGGCATTTTTATATTCCCCAATGAATTTCCGTGAAAAAATGATACGAGATGAGTATCAATTCCATACTCCAACCAGCACAAACCGTTGGAACATACCTGTACTACATAACCTGCAATTTTTAGTATGGAATTTTTATCATCGACAAGTCAGAAATGAATTGATCTCCCTTAGGAATTCACTCTTCTTACATCAAAATGGGATAGCAGCAGCTGCTTCAAGCAACGGCAGCCTTTATTCTATTTTTTTGCAGTTCAGTAACTGAGTAACGCGAATTCTTTACAGACGAATGGAAAAACTGGTCGAAGCCGACCTTGGGGGAAGATCAGTTTGGATTCTGTAGAAATATTGGAACACGTGAGGCAATACTGACCCTATGATTTATCTTAGAAAATAGATTAAGGAAAAACAAACCTACGTTTCTAGCATTTGTAGACTTAGAGAGAGCTTTTGACAATGTTGACTGGAATACTCTCTTTCAAATTCTGAGGGTGGCAGGGGTAAAATACAGGGAGCGAAAGTCTATTTACAATTTGTACAGACAGAAGATGACAGTTATAAAAGTCGAGGGGTATGAAAGGGAAGCAGTGGTTGGGAAGGGAGTGAGACAGGGTTGTAGCCTCTCCCCGGTGTTATTCAATCTGTATATTGAGCAAGCAGTAAAGGAAACAAAATAAAAGTCCCGAGTAGGTATTAAAATCCACGGAAAAGAAATAAAAACTTTGAGGTTCGCCGATGACATTGTAATTCTGTCAGAGACATCAAAGGACTTGGAAGAGCAGTTGAACGGAATGGACAGTGTCTTGAATGGAGGATATAAGACGAACATCAACAAAAACAAAACGAGGGTCATGGAATGTATTCGAATTAAATCGGGTGATGCTGCAGGAATTAGATTAGCAAATGAGACGCGTAAAGTAGTAAATGGGTTTTGTTATTTTGGGAGCAAAATAACTGATGATGGTCGATGTAGAGAGGATATAAAATGTAGACTAGCAATGGCAAGGAAAGCGTTTCTGAACAAGATAAATTTGTTAACATCAACTATAGATTTAAGTGTCAGGAATTCGTTTCTGAAAGTATTTGTATGGAGTATAGTCATGTATGGAAGTGAAACGTGGACGATAAATAGTTTAGACAAGAAGAGAATAAAAGCTTTCGAAATGTGGTGCTACAGAAGAATGCTGAAGATTAGATGGGTAGATCACATAGAATAGAATTAGGGAGAAGAGAAATTTGTGGCACAACTTGACTAGAAGAAGGGATCGGTAGGTAGGACATAACGTGAGGCATCAAGGGATCACCAATTTAGTATTGGAGGGAAGCGTGGAGGGTAAAAAACGTAGAGAGAGACCAAGAGAGGAATACACTAAACATATTCAGAAGGATGTAGGTTGCAGTAGGTACTGGGAGATGAAGAAGCTTTGCAAAGGATAGAGTAGCATGGAGAACTGCATCAAACCAGTCTCTGGACTGAAGACCACAACAACAACAACAACATCAAAATGGGATAGAGGGGCTGTTTCAGGCAACGGCAGCGTGTATTCTATTTTCTGCAGTTCAGTAACTGAGAAGCTTCGTTGACTATCAACACCGACATTCAGTTAGCATGAGCTCTGAAACTGTGATTATGTTTCCTCATCGCACGTAGAATATTTCAGAATGAATGAAAATTTGTGCAAGACCAGGACTCGAACACGGTTTTCCGTCTTGTCGCGAGTGGTCGCCTTAAAACGCCAACGGCGCGCTCGGATAACCGTAGTGGTTAATACGCCCGCTCCCTACAGGAGGGAAAACTTGATTCGAGTCCCGGTCCGACATAAAATTTTAAGTTTTTCTGAAATATTCTACAACTGATGCGAACCATAATTACAATTGGCGAGTTTATTCTTATATTCTACTCGTTTGTTCATTGACTACTTCCACGTGTAACACTTCATTAAGATCGTTAGGGCTCGGGACAGGTAAGATGGTAACTTCCCCCTAATACTGAAAGGTCAGATTACGTCGTCGAACGGAATTTGCTGCAAGTACTAGTCCTAGATGGGCTAGTGGTGTGGGCGTGAGTTTGACGGCAAAGTGTTTCAGTGGACCGGCGCCCAAGGCGGACAGGGCGGGGCGTTGCTCGCAAGAAACGTAACACGATGAAAGGACTACAGTAGCAAAAAACACTTTTTACATTTGAACGTCAACGCCTTAATCATTTAATTTGATTTGAATATAGTTGTATTACTTCGACTGGAACTAAATATTCCGTGACCTTCTCTGCGGAAAATTTGTGTAAAGTCTGGTTCAGCTCAACCATTGTCTCACGAGTAAGACTACAAATAAATCTCCTGAGCGTCCTGGGAATAAAACCTTTAAAAATACTCCATTCGTTTGCCTTGCCTACAAACAAGGCTGCTTATCCATTAAATCAGATCTCGCTGCGTCTTCAGGAAGCTGCATGAACCACGTTACAAACAACACGTCAAAGAAATTTTGTCTTTGTGGCCTGATGCCTTCTCTGTCACCACCGGCCTCACTTCGTTCGCACCATTGGTCTCCTGCCTCAGTCCTGCGTGCAGAAAGAAATTTTCACTCTGCAGCGAAGTGTGTGCTGATATGAAACATTTAGCAGTTCGAAACTGTACGCCGGACCGAGACTCGGACTCGGGACCTTCGACTTTCGCTCTACCGTTTGATCTACACAAGCACGACTCAGGACGAGGTACTGGCGGAATTAAAGGTGTGAGGATGGATCGTGAGTCGTGCTTGAGAGCTCTGACGGTTTGCCGGTACGATAGTTCAGCGAGTTCGGCATGCGAGCTGGCTGGTCTCCGTAGTAAAAAAGAAAACTCAGTGAACGGATCAACAACGGACTACAACGGATGTCATGAGACATCTACATCTACATCTACATCTACATGGATGCTCTGCAAATCACATTCAAGTGCGTGGCAGAGGGGTTATCGAATCACCTTCACAATTCTGTATCATTCCAATCTCGTATAGCGCGCGGGAAGAATGAACACCTATATGTTTCCGTACGAGCTCTGATTTCCCTTATTTTATCGTGGTTATCGTTCCTCCCTATGTAGGTCGGTGTCAACAAAATATTTTCGCATTCGGAGGAGAAAGTTGGTGACTGGATTTTCGTGAGAAGATTCCGTCGCAACGAAAAACGCCTTTCCTTTAATGATTTCCAGCCCTAATCCTGTATCATTTCTGTGACACTCTCTCCCTTATTTCGCGATAATACAAAACGTGCTGCCTTTCTTTGAACTTTTTCGATGTATTCCGTCAGTCTTATCTGGTAAGGATCCCACACCGCGCAGTAGTATTCTAAAAGAGAGCGGCCAAGCGTAATGTAGGCAGTCTCCTTAGTAGGTCTGTTACATTTTCTAAGGGGCCTGCCAATAAAACGCAGGCTTTGGTTAGCCTTCCCCACGCCACTTTCTATCTGATCTTTCCAATTTAAGTTGTTCGCAATTGTAATACCTAGGTATTTAGTTGAATTTAACGCTTTTAAATTAGACTGATTTATCGTGTAACCAAAGTTTAACGAGTTCCTTTTAGGACTCATGTGGATGACCTTACACTTTTCGTTATTTGGGGTCAAATGCCACTTTTCGCACCATTCAGATATCTTTTCTATATCGTTTTGCAATTTGTTTTGATCTTCTAATGACTTTTTTAGTCGTTAACCGACAGCGTCATCTGCAAAAAACAGTAGACGACTACTCGGAGTGTCTCCAAAGTCGTTTCTGTAGAAAAGGAACAGCAAAGGGCCTATAACATGACCTTGGGGAGCGCCAGAAATCACTTGTGTTTTACTCCATAACTTTCCGTCAGCTGCTACGAACTGTGAACTTTCTGACAGGAAATCAAAATTCCATTCACATAACTGAGACGATATTCCATAAGCACGCAATTTCACTGCTAGACGCTTGTGTGGTACAGTGTCAAAAGCCTTCCGGAAATCCAGAAATACGGAACTGAATGGAATTTCCTAGTCAATAGCACTCAACACTTCATGTCAATAAAGAGCTACTTGTGTTGCACAGGAATGATGTTTCCTAAACCAATGTTGACGGTGTGTCAATAGGCCGTTTTCTCCCAGGTAATTCATAATGTTCGAACATAAAATATGTGTTCTATAATCCTGCTGCATATCGACGTTAACGATATGGGCCTCTAATTTAGTGGATTACTGCTACTACCTTTCTTGAATATTGGTGTGACCTGTGTAATTTTCCAGTCTTTGGGTACGGATCTTTCGTCGAGCGAACGGTTGTATATGTTTGTTAAGTATGGAGCTAATGCAGTAGCATACTCCGAAAGGAACCTAATTGGCATACTGTCTGGACCAGATAACTTGTTTTTATTGAGTGATTTAAGTTGCTTCACTATTCCGAGGATATTTACATCTACGTTAGTCATGTTGGCAGCTGTTCTCCATTCAAATTCTGGAATATTTACTTCGTCTTCTTTTGTGAAGGCATTTCGGGAAGCTGTGTTTAGTAACACAGCTTTGGTAGCACTGTCTTCGATAGTATCTCCATTGATATCGCCCAGAGAAGGCATTGATTGTTTATTGCCGCTAACATATTTCACATACGACCATAATCTCTTTGGATTTTCTGCCAGGTCTCGAGATAAAATTGCATTGTGGAAACCATTATAGGCATCTTGCATTGAAGACCGTGCTAAATTTCGAGCTTCTGTAAAAGATCGCCAATCTTGGTGATTTTGCGTCTGTTTAATCTGGCATGTTAGTTTCGTTGTTTCTGCAGCAGTGCTCTAACCTGTTTTGTATACCAAGTAGGATCAGCTCCGTCGTTTGTTAATTAATTTGGTCTAAATCTCTCAACTGCTGCCGATACTATTTCTTTGAATTTATGCCACATCTGGTCTACACTTATATTATTAATTGGGAATGAGTGGCGATTGTCTCTTAGGAAGGCGTCAAGTGAATTTTTATCTGATTTTTTTGGATAGGTATATTTGTGGTTTATTTTTCGAGGATTTGGCGATTACAATGTTCAGTCTCACTACTACAACCCTGTATTCACTGATCCCTGAAACGGTTTTGATGCTCGTTATTAACTCAGGATTATTTGTTGCTAAGAGGTCAAGTGTGTTTTCACAAACGTTTACTATTCGCGTTTGCTAGTAAACAAACTGCTCGAAATAATTTTCAGAGAATTAGTTCAGCACAATTTCGGATGATATTTTATGCGTACCTCCGAAATTAAACATGTATTTTCTCCAACATATCGAGGGTAAATTGAAGTCACCACCAACTATTATCGTATGAGTCGGGTTGGCGTTTGAAATCAAATTCAAGTTTTCTTTGAGCATAAACATATTAGGGAATAATCCACGAGAGACCATGGTACAAGAAAGGTCTAATACTACTTATGTCCAAAAATGTATGGTTTCCATGCTACAGATCATTTATCCAATCATACTTTATTACAGAGACTGCGGTCGACCAAACGCTGTACCATGCAGCCACAGTAACAGTGTGCATGGTTTTCTTAGCGCTCTCTCATACCGGTATGATAATGTTGTGTCCTATTCATTTCTCTTGCTGATTCACCTTATAGTGGATGTGATACAACGTTGTACACATTGATTCCGTATTCGAATCGAGAGCTTCCCGACATGGAGTCTACTTACGGAAAGGCAAATGGCAACGGGCAGCAAGGTTGTATCAGGAGATCTACCCCCGCCGAAAACATACACAGGTGTTTTGCCGTTTGTCTGAGGCAGGCTCGTTTCAGGAACCAGGATATCATGAAGGACGTACCAGAAATATTCGGACACCAGACTTGGAGGATAATGTGATCAACATTATGGAAGCCGACTGCTGTTTCAGTACCAGTCGGTTGGCCCGCCAGTGCAGGGTAAGCCAGAAGGCCGTGAGGAACATTCTCCATGATAATTGTTACTACCTTTATCGTTTACAGTGTTTGCAGGCTTACTAGCGATAGACTTTCCACGTCGGCAGCAGATCTGTCTCTGGTTTCTTCACCAGGTAACCACGATCCCGGGATTTGTGTCATCCATCCTGTTCACAGATGAAACCGCTTTTATGTGCAGTGGTACCTTCAAGTTTCATAACAGTCATGCGTGGGGTACTATGCAGAACCCCCATAGTATGGTGACAGCAAACCATCAGCATCGGTGCAGCCGGAATATGTGGGCCGAGATAATTGTAGACCACATCTTGGGACCAGTCGTCCTTCCACATCACCTAGCAGGAGAAACTCTCGGCGTTTCTTGCGGCTGACTTTGCGTCCCCAGCTGGAGGAAGTGCCATTGATGATTCGAAGGGTTATGTGGCTGTACTTCGGCGTTAACTTCCGTACGCATCTCAATCGTGTCTTCCCTGGTCGATGGATTGGATGAAGATTCCAGTTGCATGGCCTGTTCTTTCACCAGATCTCAACTCGAGCGATTTCCGGTTATGGGAGCATCTCAATAGTATTGTATACGCTGAGCCCATTCCTGATAAGGAGCCACTGGAGCAGTGTATTCATGCTGCCTTTGATACTGTTCGGATGCAGCTTGGCGGATGTGAACATGTGAGACAGAACATGCTACGGCACGTACACGCATGCGATGGGACACATGGAAACCATTTTCAACACATACTATAGCTGTGGCTGCATGATACAGCGCGTATTAGACCACAGACTCCGTACCAATATTTGATTGAATAAATGGTCTGTAGCATGGAAGCCTTGCATTTACGGTACCACTTTTGAAATTTTATTTACTAAAGGATGAACAGTAAGTCAAAAATTTATTTAAACAATGTCATCAGCAACCGTAGATTTTAGTCCTTGGTACCTGATTTAAATAATGGAAATTCTGAGGAAACTAAACAGACTACACTTAATTTTCTAACATCTGCAGTTGGTACAAATTAGGAGTCCAGTTTTCTAATTTGGAAAAGTGAACGCAAAAATGTACCACTCTTGTATATTAGATTCCTTAGTTCGATACGTATAAATCTAGGTTCAGGGAAATGTTTCACGTTTTAATTATTACATCGCTATTTGCAGGCTATAAAATACAACTTTTTCCCTACTTTCCCCGTACCTGAATACCTTTCATGAATCCACATTTTATATTTTATGCATCCTATCATTTGCTCTCTTCGATCTTACTAGCACAACTAGCAATACCATTCCTCTAATTTACGAATGAATTTCTATGGTGGCTTCCCCACAGAGTCTCCAAACACATCGTTTCCATAGGTGAAGCTGTACTACCAGATGTCTCCTCATTTTCTTCAGTTAACTTTTTTTTGTTTTGTTTCGCTTAGGCTATTCGCCGGGTCATAGGTTGGTTAGGCCTCGGTATTTTACTTGCAACTTTGGTTTCCGTCTGATTCTTTGATATTTCTGTTAAGGACTCTTTTAGTCCACTTTTTGCCTGCCTTGGATTCTTCTGAACGGAGATTGTGGAACAATGTTGAGAGCAAATGCAAAAGTCGAAATCATGTCTTCAAATGTAAAAAAATGCTCTTCCCATTCATTTTCTCCGTCAGAAGACACTTTTTCAGCAGCTAAAAATCCTTATATCCTCGTCTGCGGTTTTATTTTCAGCATACCTCTGAATTTTTGGCTTAAGCACATTTTATATGCATGCATATTATTTATCCCTAATCCCCATTTAGATATAGCTGTTGCTGATAAAAGTTATTAATCTGTGCTCCATAATCCATAAAGCCTTTCAGTTGCCATACTGTAATATAGACTAATTATTTAACTAACAAGTTAAGATAAAGAACGCATTAGAACTGACACCACATCCTTTCTAATCATGATGCTGCACTAATACTGCTTAATGTTGTTGTTTGTTGTTGTTGTGGTCTTCAGTCATGAGACTGGTTTGATGCAGCTCTCCATGCTACCCTATCCTGTGCAAGCTTCTTCATCTCCCAGTAACTACTGCAAACTATATCCTTCTGAATCTGCTTAGTGTATTCACCTCTTGGTCTCTCTCTCTACGATTTTTACCCTCCACGCTGCCCTCCAACACTAAATTGGTGATCCCTTGACGCCTCAGAACATGTCCTACCAACCGATCCCTTCTTCTAGTCAAGTTGTGCCACAAACTTCTCTTCTCCCTAATCCTATTCAATACCTCGTCATTAGTTATGTGATCTACCCATCTAATCTTCAGCATTCTTCTGTAGCACCACATTCCGAAAGCTTCTATTCTCTTCTTGTCTAAACTATTTATCATCCATGTTTCACTTCCATACAAGGCTACACTCCATACAAATACTTCCAAAAACGACTTCCTGACACTTAAATCAATATTCGATGTTAACAAATTTCTCTTGTTCAGAAACGCATCCCTTGCCATTGCCAGTCTACATTTTATATCATCTCTATTTCGACCATCATCAGTTATTTTGCTCCCCAAATAGCAAAACCCATTTACTACTTTAAGTGTCTCATTTCCTAATCTAATTCCCTCAGCATCACCCGACTTAATTAGACTACATTACATTATCATCGTTTTGCCTTTGTTGATGTTCATCTTATACCCTCCTTTCAAGACACTGTCCATTCCGTTCAACTTCTCTTCCAAGTCCTTTGCTGTCTCTGATAGAATTACAATGTCATCGGCGAACCTCAAAGTTTTTGTTTCTTCCCCATGGATGTTAATACCTACTCCGAACTTTTTTTTGTGTCCTTTACTGCTTGCTCAATATACAGATTTAATAAGATCTGGGAGAGGCTACAACCCTGTCTCACTCCCTTCCCGACCACTGCTTCCCTTTCATGTCCCTCGACTCTTATAACTGCCATCTGGTTTCTGTACAAATTGTAAATAGACTTTCGCTCCCTGTATTTTGCCCCTGCCACCTTCAGAATTAGAAAGAGAGTATTCCAGTCAACATTGTCAAAAGCTTTCTCTAAGTCTACAAATGCCAGAAACATAGGTTTGCCTTTCCTTAGTCTTTCTTCTAAGATAAGTCGTAGGGTCAGTATTACCTCACGTGTTCCGATATTTCTACGGAACCCAAACTGATCTTCCTCTATTCGTCTGTAAAGAATTCCCGTTAGTATTTTGCAGCCGTGACTTATTAAACTGATAGTTCGCATACTTTCACATCTGTCAACACCTTATTTCTTTGGGATTGGAATTATTATATTCTCCTTAAAGTTTGAGGGTATTTCGCCTGTCTCATACATCTTGCTCACCAGATGGTAGAGTTTTGTCAGGACTGGCTCTCCCAATGCTGTCAGCAGTTCTAATTGAATGTTGTCTACTCCTGGGGCCTTGTTTCGACTCAGATCTTTCAGTACTCTGTGAAACTCTTCACGCAGTATCCTATCTCCCTTTTTATCTACATCTACATCCTCTTCCATTTCCATAAAATGGTCCTCAAGTACATCGCCCTTGTATAGACCTTCTATATTCACCTTCCACCTTTCTGCTTTCCCTTCTTTGCTTAGAACTGGGTTTCCATCTGAACTCATGATATTCATACAAGTGGTTCTCTTTTCTCCCTTCTTTGCTTAGAACTGGGTTTCCATCTGAACTCATGATATTCATACAAGTGGTTCTCTTTTCTCCAAAGGTCTCTTTAATTTTCCTGCAGGTAATATCTATTTCACTCTAGTGAGATAAGCCTCTACATCCTTACATTTGTCCTCTAGCCATCCCTGCTTAGCCATTTTCCACTTCCTGTCATCTCATTTTTGAGACGTTTCTATTCTTTTTGCCTGCTTCATTTACTGCATTTTTATATTTTCTCCTTTCATCAATTAAATTCGATATTTCTTCTGTTACTCAAGGATTTCTACCAGCCCTCGTCTTTTTACCTATTTGATCCTCTGCTGCCTTCACTACTTAATCCCTCAAAGCTACTCATTCTTCTTCTACTGTATTTCTTTCCCCCATTCCTTTCAATTGTTTCCTTATGCTCTCCCTGAAACTCTGTACAACCTCGGGTTTAGTCAGTTTATCCAGGTCCCATCTCCTTAAATTCGCTGGCCGCGGTGGCCGTGCGGTTCTAGGCGCTGCAGTCCGGAACCGCGAGACTGCTACGGTCGCAGGATCGAATCCTGCATCGGGCATGGATGTGTGTGATGTCCTTAGATTAGTTAGGTTTAAGTAGTTCTAAGTTCTAGGGGACTCATGACGTAAGATGTTAAGTCCCATAGTGCTCAGAGCCATCCTTAAATTCCCACTTTCTTGCAGTTTCTTTAGTTTTAACCTACAGTTCATAACAAACAGATTGTGGTCAGAATCCACATCTGCCCCTGGATATGTCTTACAATTTAAAACTTGGTTCCTAAATCTCTGTCTTACCATTATGTAATCTATCTGAAACCTGTCAGTATCTCCGGGCTTCTTCCATATATACAGCCTTCTTTTATGATTCTTGAACGAAGTACGGAATACGATTAAGTTGTGCTCTGTCTAAAATTCTAGCAGGCGGCTTCCTCTTTCATTTCTTACCCCCAATCCATATTCACCTACTACGTTTCCTTCTCTCCCTTTTCCTACTGCCGCATTCCAGTCACCCATGACTATTAAATTTTCGTCTCCCTTCACTATCTGAATAATTTCTTTTATTTCAACATACATTTCTTCCATTTCTTCGTCATATGCAGAGCTAGTTGGCATATAAACTTGTACTACTGTAGTAGGCATGGGCGTCGTTTCTATCTTGGCCACAATAATGCGTTCACTATGCTGTTTGTAGTAGCTTACCCGAACTCCTATTTTTTATTCATTATTAAACCTACTCGTGCATTACTACTATTTGATTTTGTATTTATAACCCTGTATTCGCCTGACCAAAAGACTTGTTCCTCCTGCCACCGAACTTCACTAATTCCCACTATATCTAACTTTGACTTATCCATTTCCCTTTTTAAATTTTCTAACCTATCTGCCCGATTAAGGGATCTGACATTCCACGCTCCGATCCGTAGAACGCCAGTTTTCTTTCACACTGCTTAATACATATTTTTAATCTTCGGTATACGAGCAAACTTTTCCGGTACAGTACTGAAAACTTAGAGCTGTAAATTGTAGGCAGCTTCTCCTTTTCCTCTTTGTCAGTTTCTCGCTAACGAATCACGACGAATGTGGATAATTTACTGTGGGAATAATAAGGTTATTAAGGTATATTAACCCACATAGGAACCATTACGTTGGCACTTACCTTGTATCAGGAATTCTCTTCGCCACAAACACGAAAAATTAGATAAATACCAAATCAACGCTGTCTTCTGACGATCTGTGCCTCAAAACAAAAGCATATATAATGGAACGAAATGTGTGATTTGTAAACTTTTTTTATGGACTTGGAAAACGACGTAACTCTAATGAGTTTATAAATTATTTGACCACCTCCCATTTTTTTCCTTCGTTTCCAGCGCTCTTGAAAATGTAACGTGAAGCGGAAACATAATAAACTGAAATACTACTATGCCATGAACTCAATACCTCCACATGGATCGCAAAAACAGTTTCTGCAACTTCATCGTAACGCACACCCTAAACTGAAAGCATCTTGTTACTCACGTTGCCCCAAATCACTGAGTAGTCGACGGATGGAAATCTATTGACTGGTGGAGTGTGGCGCATATGTTTCAGCAGCGCTCTACAAACGTGTTTCGTTGATTTTTAAGAAATTCGTCCCAGTTTAGCTATTTCCCATGTAACATATAAGCGATGAACTTAATAGATGGCTCCACACTTCGGGGAAGAAAAAGGCGCTAAACGAGCAGGTACACGCCAAAGAAGTGTCTGGTATACTTTATGGGAATTCTAACTGAGAATAGCACATTAGTAACTAAGACCACAAACGCCTGTTCCTTGATGTGAGTGGTAGCCACTTCGCAAATGTGTTCATAGAGGAATCCAGAAATATTTTTACACTTTTACGTTGGTAGGATTACCTCGCAAAATCTCATATGTAGAAGGTTACAGAGTTATTTATCAAATACAGCAAATCCTGTGCCTCTTTTCTATGTTTCAAGAATTAATTCGAACGAACTTCTTTATTTTGCCATGGCTCACATTTCGTTATTCTTATCAGTTCTTAAAATTTATGAAATTGAGAATGCCATTACTCCGCCAAATGAAACTGAGACATAAGTACGAATATTATCACATTCTACCAAATTCGCTGTTCAGTTAGTTTTGGTTTTCCCCTACCATATTCATTCTTAAACCTGAAAAGAACGAGAAGTAAGAAAATAATCAGCTGATTGCGGAACGACCAAGCGCAATGATCACGACGAGAAAGTCAGAAAAATTAGAACTTAGCCTATACTGAGGTTGGTTGACAATCACTCTTCCTATGAACTGTACGCGAATGGGTCGTGGGAGTGGGAAGAGATAGTGACACGAGAAATAGTGGTTTGCGGAAAGGATATGTACAGGGTGACAAATTTCGATCTACATGAAAAAAAGTAAATTAGTTACGAACTATGGCATGCACGTATTTTATTCAACGTGCCATCATTGGTGATTATGTGGCCCAGACGCATATCAAAATTCTGCATGACCCGCTGAAGTGTCGGAACATCGACACTGTCTATGACCTCCTGAATGGCTGTTTTCAGCTCAGCAATAACTTTGGTGTTATTGTTGTACACCTCGTCCGTAATTAAGCACCACAAAGAGGAGACGCATATGTTCATATCTGGAGAATATGGCGGCTAATCGAGGCCCACGTAAGTGGCCTCAGGATACTCCAGAACTGGAATGAGGCCCCCAAAGTGCTCCTCCAGGGCGTTAAACACTCTCCTGCTTCGTTGGGGTAGAGCTCCGTCTCGCATGAACCACATCTCGTAGAAATCAGGGTCACTTTAGATAATGGGGATTAAATTACTTCCCAAAACCTTCACGTACCGTTCGGTAGTCACCATGCCATCAAGGAATATTGCACTGATTATTCCGTAACTGGACATTGCACGCCGGCCGCGGTGGTCTAGCGGTTCTGGCGATGCAGTCCGGAACCGCGGGACTGCTACGGTCGCAGGTTCGAATCCCGCCTCGGGCATGGGTGTGTGTTATGTCCTTAGGTTAGTTAAGTTTAAGTAGTTCTAAGTTCTAGGGGACTTATGACCTAAGATGTTGAGTCCCATAGTGCTCAGAGCCATTTGAACCATTTTGACATTGCACACCACACAATCACCCGCTGAGGGTACTTCCCGATGCCGAAATGATTCTCAGCCGCATAAATGAATCATTTTTGCTTATTGACGATCGCATCCAAGCGAATGTGAACTTCGTTGTTCGACCAAACAATTCATGCGCATACTAATTCTCATCATGCCCCGCGGCCGACCGTGCTATTTGGACGTCCTAATGCCAACCGTTCAGAAGTTATGACGATTTTATTTCGTATACTTCAGTAATGGTCACGCTGGACATGGGCATGGGCCTGATAGGTATGTTAATAAATGTGAACATAATTTCATCACACATGGCAGCGTCATCCCTATATCTACGTTACTTTTTACAAACACCACTGGATAATGATCCTTGATAGAGTAGGGGAGACCGGGGCTAGTTGTTACACGGGGCAAGTTGTTACTTGGCAATAAAAATTTCCGCGCTAGAGCAGTTTACTCGTTGCTCCGCCAGATGGTAGCACTAAGAGACCCCCCCTTCCTCCCATCCTACCTATCAGCCGTCAGTTGGTAATAAGGCGCTAGTGACAGAAAACGTGTCTTTCCTGTTCTGGAGTAATTTTTTTACTCTGTGTGAATTTTTTCATAGTTCACAGGAAATTTCTGATTTCATTTTAAATTTTGCAACATATCAGCGTCCAACATTCAGGTATGTAGTAGTATACGTTAAGCTTCCAAACAAAAAGTTTATATTGTTGATTTCGACAATAAGAGGAAATGGCGTAGCATGGGGTCAGTTGTTACAAAGGCGCAGGGGCAAGTTGTTATGGTGTAACAACTTGCCCCAAACAGTTTTTGTTTCCTTTAATGTAAGCAATTATGTCTATCTACAGGTATAGTGTGTAATTATAAGAAGAAGACTGACAGAGGCACTGTTCCCAAGGAAACATTTGCTGAAGCGGCAAATGAAGTTCTAAGTGGCTTTTCTTCACTGCGGAAAGCTGCCCCAAAGTACAATATAAATTTTATGACGCTGCATAGGTTTTGTAAGCGAATGGAATCAACAAAGGGAGGTAGGCAGCTTATTTTTCATTGTCAGCTTCGCCAACTGTGGCGTTGTCGATTATTGGTGTTACATAACGTGCAAATACATCAATATACCTGAGCAAATTAATCTCTTCTCACATAACAGATACGCGCAGGAAAACGTAGCCTGCAATAGCTTATTACAATTTTTCTTGTCTGCTTACTTTGAGAATCGGGAGAGATGCTTGTGCCAAACGTTTGTTATAAGCGACCTCGGCAGGTTTTCTCAGACGAACAAGAAGCAGAGCTGGAAAAATACATTCAGAAATCTGCTAAGCTCTACTATGGACTTTCTGCGAAGGAAGTGAGGAGTCTAGCATTTCAATATGCCGTGAACAATAAAGTCAAGTTTCCCGTTGGTTGGAGCGATGTAGAACTAACTTCCACTGACTGGTTTAGAGGATTCCTCAAAAGAAAGAAAACGCTTTCCATCCGCACACCAGAAGCTACCAGCCTAAGCAGGGCTACAAGTTTCAATAAGCACAATGTAGGTAGATTTTTTACAAATGTAAGTGAAGTTTATGATCGATACAAATTCAATATCAAGAAGTGTATAATGTGGACGATACTGCCATCACTACGGTACAAACGCCAGCCAAAATTGTAGCAAGGAAAGGAATTAAACAAGTCGGTGCTATAACGTCTGCTGAAAGAGGAACTCTAGTTACTGTTGCCTTGGCAGTAAATGCGTCTGGAAACTCAATCCCGCCTTTCTTTGTGTTTCCAAGAAAGAACTTCGAAATGGGCCAGAAGGTAGCGCTGGGTCTGCAAACAAGGTGGATGACAGGGCAAGATTTTCGCTCGTTCATGCTTCATTTCATTCATCATTCCAGGGCTACAAGAGAGCGACCGGTTCTCCTTCTTTTGGACAACCATCAATCGCACCTTGATATTTCAGTGTTGGACGTAGCCAAAGAAAACGGGGTTGTCCTTCTCTCTTTTCCGCCACATACGTCTCATAAATTGCAACCTTTAGACAGAGCTGTGTCTGGCCCATTTAAAAAATATACGAACGCTGCATCAGATGCGTGGATGAAAAACAATCCTGGAAACACTATGACAATATATGACATTCCATTTATAGTTAAACAATCTTTGCTTAGCGCTGCTACACCAGGGAACATCAAAGCTGGATTTAAAGTGACTGGAATATGGCCATTTAACAGAGACATTTTTACAGACGATGAATTTTTGCCCTTTGCCGTGACGGGCCGCCCATACAGGGAAGATGAAACTCTGCTTTCTGTGTCTCTTACGAACTCAGTAGGGGATGGCGTTCCCAGCGCATCAACAGGTATGGATTAAAGTCCGACGCCTTGCACCTCAACAGTTTGTTCTGATAACTCCATACACACACATGTGCCACCTGAAGAACTGCGGCCTTTCCCTGAAAACTCCTGCCCGCAAGAAAACAGCAAGAAGGAATAAACGAGTGAGTGCTGTCCTGACTGATTCACCAGTAAAACCAGCATGGACAGTTGAGGCAAATAGACAAAAGAAACCTGCAAGACGACGACTGGAGTTGGCGCCGAAAAATAAAAACAAGAAAGCAAAAACGGGTAAACGAAAATGTGAGATCGTAGAATCATCTGATGAGGAAGACACTGCGTGTGTATTGAGAGTATGGAACCATGCTCTCTGTCAAGACCACCAACCACATGGCTGCAGTGCACAAAATGTAAAAGGTGGGCACATGATAGGTTTGCCAAGCATGACAGTTTCTTTATTTGTAAAAACTGTAGCTCTTATAATGAACTTGATATTTATTCATCAGATTAATGATGACCGTACGTCAATATCAGTACTGTGTTTCAAGTTTTATGATTTGTTACCACCTCTTACATTAAAACTAATGATTAAATAAATCTGTGTTATGGAACCAAAAATATACTTTTTCTTAATTATTACGTAACAACTAACCCCATATAGTGTAACAATATACCCCACAGTGGGGTAGGTTGTTAGCAAAGAAGTTGATATAGAGCTTAACAGTCCGAGCTTACATTTATCACAAAAATTTCATTGTGAAGATTAAATAATGGGCTAACTTTTGGCATCTGTCCAATCGACATACGTGTTTTGTGTCGAGGTATACGATATTCCAAAAAAATTTCTAACAACTATCCCCGGTCTCCCCTATAGTACTGTACTTCTTATAACATACTGACACTGAAGAAGAGGACATGCAATGACTATTCTTATCATAGAGTATTAATTTAGTTACAGCATTCATTGTGCTTTATATAACTTTTAGTACAACAGTTTATTACTCAGAAAACTTTTCTTTTAATAAATTATAGACACGTCATGTTGTGTTCTGTGACCTTTCATTGTTCAGTCAGAGTTTCGTATTAAATAAAAATGTGTGGATAACTTGCGTAGCCTATAGACTGGCTCCAAGTTTTCACACAGTTTCATTACCAAATTAGTCGAACTAAATGTTATGTAGATTTTGCACAAATATCGTAGTGGATAAAGTCTTGAGCCAGGCAATTTCGTTTCTTGGTTACCATTCGTTGTACGACTTACTGATACTCTACATCCTGCCACGTTAGCGACCTGCAGATTAACCACGCGCTAAATTACGTTCCGCTCTGTCTAACTCAGGGTTATCGCGGATGTGTTTTTCTGGCAGGGGCGGCAATGTTTCAGCGGGTTATGTTTTCGTAAACTACCAGCGGCTTTATTTCAATGTCCATTAAGCTGCGGAATAATAGCCCCATTTCTATGGGTTTCTTTTTGCGGGGTCTTTATTGTGATGCTTCCGATGGCTACGGAATAGCCTTAAGAAAAGAATCGTTACTGACTTATAACACGAACATCTACCACAGTGCTACAGAGAACTGTTGAAAGCAAAAATTATAGGGTAGACGAATGTATAAAACAAATATATCGGCAGCTTGGGATTAAATGCTACTCTGAGATGGAGAGAATGACAGAATGACAGAGGAAATCAAATCATGAATTGATAGATGTAACTAGGCAGAAGATTGATGACCCAAGTGGTAGTGGGTGAAGGTGACAAAATGAAAACATGGTTGTCGATGGAGCTGATGTTACCTCCATAACTACCCAAACCTCATCACTTCTTTTAGGTCTGGTGCTACCGTTTTCCCCTTGTGCACTGTTGTGACTTTTTGGTGATGACTGCTGTGGTTGTAGAGACAGACGGAAAGCAGTCACAACCAAGTCATCTTCTGACTCTTTTGACCCAAAATACAAGTTTCCAGGAAAAAATCAGAAATCTATAATTATGTCGAGCTTTTAGGTATGTTCTCGAATGTTAGTGATGATTTTGAATATTCCAGAATAGTCTCGATAACCGCACATATCGCATTGATTCGCACTCTAGCAAAGTCGTTCTAAACAATGAGCTGTGTGATGTAAAAAAGAGAGAGGAGGGACCCATTGGAAATTTTTATCTACTTGTAGAGATAACTACGCAAACAAAACTGTGGTTTAGCAAAAAAAAAATGTCAGACTTTAAGAAACAAATGAGCGAATTAAGAACACGTTAGCTGGGGAAGAAACAAAATATTCATATAGATTGATGCAATAATGAACCAAGACGAAAGCGTATACTTACCAACGGAGTTTCTAAACTCGCTCAGAGTTCCCAGTATGAGCTCGCAAAAAAGAAAAAGAAATTTAAAAAAAAATAAAGCTTCTTAATAGAGCCACAGAATGGTAATCGGAAATGGAAAAAGGCTAGTCAGTATTTACATCACGCATTCAGTTCATTAGTTCATTTCTAGTCACTTTTCACCTTCAAAAACTCACTTTTTTCAGTAAGATTACTGTAGAGCATGGGAATCCATACAGCACGGGCAAATTGCTCAAAGTTGCGTAGCGAGTGTAAAAGAATAGTTTTTCTCGCGTAAACAACAATACATAACGAATTCACATGTTGGACAGCCATGAAACGTGATCGTTTTTGCACCTGGGAACAAAATACCATACGTGGTACAGTGTATTAGAATATACTAAGAGATGATCAACTGAACCTTTTTTACAACTCAGAAAACAAACGAAAAATTAGATCAAGCTAAATGGGTTCGTCAATTCGTAGATAAGTAAGTAAACTAGATGAAATAATTCGTTCACTGCGGCATTCTGCTCGGAAATGTTAGGTGATCAATAAACGACCTACAGTATTTACCTAATTAGATCTGGGGGTGGGGTGTGGGAGGGCGTAGCATTTTGAGATGTACAGTTGTCGCGTCTGGTGAAACGTGGAAAGCAGTTTTGTCAGTAAGATGCGTTTAAAACAAATGAAAATTTTCGTGAAAACAGCAGCATTTGAAAAAAAATCATAGACGTTTCCATTTCTGATGTGTCTCACATCAGTACCTACTTTCCGTCATTTTCCATTAACATTATAAAAATATGAGTAAAATACATAACCTTAGGAAATGAGTAAGTTAAAAATGAAAAGAAATACGTGATGTTGGCTACTGTTGATGAAAGGGAGGTCATGTTCAGATCACTTGTCTACTCGCACAATTTATCGTTAGTACCATCTTCGAAATACACTCTAAGATTTATTTTCGATTCGAGTTTGTTTTTCAGGCAAATGCTAGTGTGTCTCGTTGCTGGCTTGTACTCTCTCCCGTCGTAGTCGTCTTAGTGAACCGATGTAACAGAAGGAGGTGTCTTAGTACGACTGTTTAAATAACTTGAATTATATTGTTATGAAGATTTACTTTATTCATTTTTATTACGGTATGTAATATGCTCCTTGTCCGCATCTTATAATATTTAAAGTTTTTCAGCAAATATTCGTTGCTGCCGTCTTAGCACGATGATGCAACGTCTAGGTCGCCGCTATCGCAGCCGTTAAGTGCTTACAGAAAGTTATGGAAAACTAACCTGTTTTCATTCACTTGCATGATCAAGAAGCACGATGTTGATTCATAAGTGTTATTCTATTGCGAAGTTAATTCTGATGCACAAAACTTATTAATAATTATCCCGCAGTCACGCTTCATCATGTTAAAGACAGGCCTACATCACAGGTTTTGACGAATTTCGTCATTCATCTCATTAACATAAACGCTCTTTCTCCTCTCCGATTTTTGTATTCACTACATCAAATATTAACAATTTACTACACTTACAGAGCAATTATATATACAATACTCAAAGTAACAGCCACGTATGGCCGAGAGAAGTTCTCTCCCCTATCACTCTGCCAAGGACACAGTGATACCATGTACAAGACCACATTCGAAACTAAAGCAGAACGTGATTTATGTGATTTACTCGTACATTACGCTCGTACGCTACTCATTCAAGGGAATTACTGAACAAATTTAGGACGACAAAGCGAAATGCAGGCCACAAAGAAATATTGCGCAAGTAGGAACTACTTAAGTAACACCACTCTTGCCCTCCGCAGTTTATTGTTTTTTTTTTTTTCAAATACACTCCTGGAAATGGAAAAAAGAACACATTGACACCGGTGTGTCAGACCCACCATACTTGCTCCGGACACTGCGAGAGGGCTGTACAAGCAATGATCACACGCACGGCACAGCGGACACACCAGGAACCGCGGTGTTGGCCGTCGAATGGCGCTAGCTGCGCAGCATTTGTGCACCGCCGCCGTCAGTGTCAGCCAGTTTGCCGTGGCATACGGAGCTCCATCGCAGTCTTTAACACTGGTAGCATGCCGCGACAGCGTGGACGTGAACCGTATGTGCAGTTGATGGACTTTGAGCGAGGGCGTATAGTGGGCATGCGGGAGGCCGGGTGGACGTACCGCCGAATTTCTCAACACGTGGGGCGTGAGGTCTCCACAGTACATCGATGTTGTCGCCAGTGGTCGGCGGAAGGTGCACGTGCCCGTCGACCTGGGAGCGGACCGCAG
This sequence comes from Schistocerca piceifrons, assembly GCF_021461385.2. Lineage (NCBI taxonomy): Eukaryota > Metazoa > Arthropoda > Insecta > Orthoptera > Acrididae > Schistocerca > Schistocerca piceifrons. The sequence continues at coordinate 409,595,673 of NC_060139.1, forward strand.
CGACGCACGGATGCACGCCAAGACCGTAGGATCCTACGCAGTGCCGCAGGGGACCGCACCGCCACTTCCCAGCAAATTAGGGACACTGTTGCTCCTGGGGTATCGGCGAGGACCATTCGCAACCGTCTCCATGAAGCTGGGCTACAGTCCCGCACACCGTTAGGCCGTCTTCCGCTCACGCCCCAACATCGTGCAGCCTGCCTCCAGTGGTGTCGCGACAGGCGTGAATGGAGGGACGAATGGAGACGTGTCGTCTTCAGCGATGAGAGTCGCTTCTGCCTTGGTGCCAATGATGGTCGTAAGCGTGTGCGCCGTGCAGGTGAGCGCCACAATCAGGACTGCATACGACCGAGGCACACAGGGCCAACACCCGGCATCATGGTGTGGGGAGCGATCTCCTACACTGGCCGTACACCACTGGTGATCGTCGAGGGGACACTGAATAGTGCACGGTACATCCAAACCGTCATCGAACCCATCGTTCTACCATTCCCAGACTGGCAAGGGAACTTGCTGTTCCAACAGGACAATGCACGTCCGCATGTATCCCGTGCCACCCAACGTGCTCTAGAAGGTGTAAGTCAGCTACCCTGGCCAGCAAGATCTCCGGATCTGTCCCCCATTGAGCATGTTTGGGACTGGATGAAGCGTCGTCTCACGCGGTCTGCACGTACAGCACGAACGCTGGTCCAACTGAGGCGCCAGGTGGAAATGGCATGGCAAGCCGTTCCACAGGACTACATCCAGCATCTCTACGATCGTCTCCATGGGAGAATAGCAGCCTGCATTGCTGCGAAAGGTGGATATACACTGTACTAGTGCCGACATTGTGCATGCTCTGTTGCCTGTGTCTATGTTCCTGTGGTTCTGTCAGTGTGATCATGTGATGTATCTGACCCCAGGAATGTGTCAATAAAGTTTCCCCTTCCTGGGACAATGAATTCACGGTGTTCTTATTTCAATTTCCAGGAGTGTATATTTTTATCCTGAGAAATGGATGTATATGCTTTTATATTTGCTCTGAGTATACGAATGTTTCCTTCTGTTCGCGACAGATCGAGGTAGTGCTGTAATGCGGCCGCTTACGTCAAACTACTCTCGAACCATTGAAATCTGCTCGTGTTAATAAATCCGCCTAAGTTGTAAAATGCTTTTCTTGAACGAAGATTTACACGACGGAAGTCGCTGTATACTACCACGGTTTCGAGGTCTTAAACCCATCTGAAATTGTTGTAACCTAATCCAATAATTAAAATATTTAAATAAATAATGATTACAATTTAGAACGTAAAAAAGTCTGATGATATGATTGAAAAAATAGTCTGCCTAACAGTAGTAGGGCTTCATATCGATGCCCAAATGACGTAGGTGGACCGTTATAGCAGCATTCCAAACGGTGGCCGCAAAGAACCCCAACTTCCAGACGCGGCGCGGGAACATCTACATCTACGTGCTTACTCTGCTCAACTGCCTGGCAGAGAGTTCAGTGAACCACCTTCAAGCTGTCTCTCTACCGTTCCACTCTCGAACGGCGCGCGGGAGAAACGAGCACTTAAATTTTTCTGTACGAGCCCTGATTTCTCTTATTGTATCGTGATGGTCGTGGGTGCCAACGGAATATTTTCGCAATCGGAGGAGAAAACTGGTGATTGAAGTATCATGAGAAGATCCCGTCACAACGCAAAACGCCTTTGTTTTAATGATTGCCAATCCAATTGACGTGTCATGTCTGTGGCACTATTTCCCCTGCTTCACCATAATACAAAACGAGCTGCCCTTCTTTGTACTTTTCCGATGCCATTCGTCAGTCCCATCTTATGCGGATTCCACACCGCACAGCAGTTGTCCAGAATTGGGCAGACAAGCGTGATGTAAGCAGTCTCTTTAGTAGACCTGTTGCACCTTCTAAGGGTTCTGCCAATGAATCCCAGTCTTTGGTTGGCTCTATCACAACATTATCTATGTGATCGTTCCAATTTAAGGTATTTGTAATTATAATCCCAAAGTATTTAGTTGAATTTACAGCCTTCAGATTTGTGTGACTTATCGCGTAATCGAAATTTAGCGGATTTCTTTTAGTACTCATGTGAATAACTTCACACTATTCTTTATTCAGGGTCAATTGCCACTTTTCGCACCATACAAATATCTTATCTAGATAATTTTGCAGTTCGCTTTGGTCATCTGATGACTTTACACAACGGTAAATGACAATATCCTCTGCACACAGTCCAAGACGGTTACTGAGATTGTCCCCTGTGTCGTTACTGTAGATGAGGAACAATAGAGGGCCTATTACACTTCCTTGGGGAACGCCAGACATTTCTGTTTTACTACGAACTGTGGCCTTTCTGGCAGGAGATGACGAATCCAGTCGCACAACTGAGGCAATATTCCATAGGCACGCTGTTTGGTTAGAAGACGCTTGTCAGGAACGGTGACGGAAGCCTTCAGGAAATTAAAAATACGGAATGAATTTGACGTCCACTGTCGGTAGCACTCATCACTTCATGAGTATGAAAAGCTAGTTGTGTTCTGCAAGAACGATATTTTCTGAATTCGGGCAGACTACGTGTCAATAAATCGTTTCCTTCGTGGTACTTCATAATGTTCGAATACAGTATATGTTCCAAAACAGAAATGGCTCTTATCTGAATATTGTTACAGGGATTGCTTGCAGTCTACAAAAACAAAGCCACCATAGGACATGAGGTGGGAGTCACTCACTTGACCATATTTAAACTAAGTAACGACCCTGTGCTGCAGAAAGCGAAGATCAACTTTAAACCTGATATGGCGAACGACAAGAAAACATCGCTAACATTCGAAGTCAAACACTCATCAAACGTTGATACAGCGCGCCTGTGTGACCCTGTGGCTGCAGTGCACAATCATCACTGTGATTGCTTTTATTTAATTTTCTTGAGCGCTTTTGACACACAAAGGAAACAATAGTTTTTCATTTTTATCAATTTGTATACGTACAGGCAAAACGGGTTGATACAACCCTCTAGGCGCCTATACTTTACATTTTATAAAGCTACACCATTTTTTACTAAAATATCTTTGTCTGTGTAATTTTCTTTCATGTCGCTCAGGATAAAAATCATAAAATTGTACATTTTGATAAATACTACATACATCAATGTATTTTATTTTTGTGCTAACACCACCTGCTTTAGCTCTTAATTTTATCAGATTTGTATGGCCACCATAAAATGCATCTGTTGGATTCAGTGGTTCGACAACTTCTGGTAATTGTTTCAATTTTTTAAGTTTTTTGTACTCTCGTGATTTAAGCCAGTCACATTCCCACATCTCTACTAAATTATATCCAGGATTTCGTATTTCTGCGCTTCTTGTTAATGTCTTTTGACAAAGGTCATCCATTATTTCTTTATTCCTATTGTTAATTGTCTCACTTTAAAACATTTTCTACATCCATGCCAGAACCACCCATGGTACTGATAAACAGTGTTAGTTGCTTTATGAAATCCATCTACTTTGGCACCAGCTGTTCTTACTTCCCTACCATTAAGAGCATGCGAGATATTGTTATTGTTTCCACTGTTTGACCAAGCTATGGATTATTTACTATAATGTTATTTCTGATCTTTGTCCAATACAGCAATTATATTTTCATGTAATTATTTCGATCTGTAAATATCCATGCAAACCCCAAAAATGGTTAAATAACAGAATGGGTTTGTATTAGCTATTTCTAGAGTTTTTCTCAATTCTTAACATTAGAATTACAGTATTAAAAAATTTCTTTCTTCATATTGTGCACATAATTGTCTTTGCCTCTGGAGCTATGCCATTTCAGAACTGCTTCTTTATCTTTTGGTTTTGTAGTGTCAACAAAATTATACTGAGTATCAGGAACTGGTCATGCATAATTTTCATTTTCTTGTGTATCTAACAAATGAGGGAAGTAGTCTCTCTTCAATTCTTGCAAATGAAAAGTTTTGGGAAAACTAGAAAGAGGACATTGTGCAAAATTATTACTATCTATAATATTAGACGTAACAGTTTTGTTCCTGTGTAGATGATATATGACTTTATTTTATTTTCAACACAGTACTTCAAAATAAAATGGGAATTGTAGCCTTTAGCATAGTGAGCTATGAATGTATAATTTCTGTTTTCTTTGGAAATCATCCACCTACAGAATTTGTCATTTGTATTAAATTTATATTTGTCAACATAAATTGTGAGCTGCTGTGAGATTTGGAATATTATGCCAGTTTCTTGTTGACCTTCATAATCAAACCACATATATCTTTCAGTATAGGTACAATTCACTCTCCTAGAGAAGCTTTCTCACAACTTTTAAGCTCTTTATCTCCAATTATTTTATTGCATCTGAAGCATTTGTAAACATACTAATTTTGGAATTCTCCTTTAATATAACAGTCATCCTTGTTACAGTGTGGACAACCTCAGACTATGAAATTCTCAACAAATTTTCGTTCACAGATGCCACCATTTTGCAATTTCCTTTGCTGTAACATTTATGATTTCCAATTTTCACTACTTGTTTACAGTCTCTGCAAACTTCAAAGCCGCATTGAAGTTTTTTTTGGATCTCAAGCAAATCTTTTTGCATCTTTCACATTTATAAGCTGTATCACAAACTTCTTCCTGATTTTTTAAGCAATCTTAATTATAATAGTATCTATTGCAGTTTTCACAGTATATCTTGTTTTCCACAGTTTCATGTTCTTGCACATTGCATGGTGTACAGAATTTTCTCTCTATTTTACATCTGTGTGTATCCTTGTTGTTACATGGCTTGATACATTTATTACAGAAATATACCAATGCTAGGAAAGCTGTCAAACTGTTAATTACATGAAAATGGTTGTGCTCTTTGTACAGATATATCTTTATTTCTTGCTCATGGCCATACTCTGTTTTTACAACGTTTATTTGTCCTCCAACAATTCTTCAACATTTTTAATGTCATCCATCGTAGACCCTTCTTTGTTTTATTCACCCAAGTGGTTACATAATATGTCAGTTAACTCTTTTTGTAATTTGTATTTATCTTCTTCTCTCATTTTCTTAATCTCACCTGCAGTGAGTTCTCTATCCAAGGTATTATTTGTATGGTACGTTAATGCAACTATTACTGCTCTAGGACAGCACAGTTTATCATCACTTTTAATTCTAGTGATGTATCTATTAATCTTTTTTGACTCCCACTAGATTTATTATTTTTAAGCCTCTACCAGCTTGTCCTCAAGGAATTGCAAGCAGGTGAATATAAAATAAGGTTTCTGCTATATCAGTAGTCTCACCAGATGTTAAGATATATCTCGTTTTATTGCACAAAACTTGGACAGAATCTCGAGTATTATTCAATGCATTGTATGCTGTAGAAAGTGGGTAAAACATTTTTGGGTTATTAGTAGTTATATTCAGCTTATCTCCTTTCCTAAAATTAGTTCTCTTCTTAGCTACATCTACGATAGAATTGAGTTCTTTCGTTATGTTACTGTTTTTTCAGTTATGGTATTGAGTATGGCAATATTACTATCGTTAAACACAATTTTGTAGACAGCGGACCATGCTTTAAGTTTTTCATTAAATGTCAATCTAATTTCTTCAATCTCGAATAAATCCTCTTTAGATGGTTTGGTCTCTTTTTCTTGCTTAAATAGTTTACTAGTGAATCTATAAATGTGATGTAGTCTCACTATTTTTTCATCTCTCAGTGGTCAAGTTGTTTCAATAACATCATCATCAAATCTGTAAAAATAATTTATGTTAGGTTAATGTTTTTGGTCTTGATCTAGTCTTTTGGAATTATTCTGGATGAAACTGAAACACCTGTAACTCAATTAAATTATTTAATTCTGATTTCTTTACTGTTATTCTTTGCTTTGGCTTTTAGTTGAGATATATTCAAATCATTGAGAGTCCTTGTAGGAGGTGGCAAATTATCAGAAACGATTAAGATAATTAAATCAGCTGTTTTAAATCTGCTATACAAATAGAAAGTACTTTTTCTGCAATAATAATGAAGTTGGGCGACTATATACTCTCTCAATAAGGCTTCCATTTATTAAGGAGAGAATTCAATTAGTTCTGCAGAAAAGTTTCAAGTTTTAAACATATGGAAAAGGATTATATTGGTTCACTTAAAACTGAAAGGTGACCTTTAGAGATAATGAAAAATTGACTATTTTTAATAGTGAACCAGCAACAGATAAAGCAGTCTTTGACTGCATCAGGTTTATATTCTCTGATTATGAAATTAAAAATGAAAGAACCCACAAAGAGCTATTAGAAATTATGTGAGAGAAAATCATAGTAATGTTTTGGGAAAACTGGGGTGAGCAAATCACTCACCACTTCAAACATGCAGCCAAATACTGTTTTTATCATGGTTTAAAGCAAAAGGTTTTGGAATTCCAGGGATTAATCATTTAATCCCTGGTGATCTTATTTTGTGTAAGATTTTCAGAGTGCGAAAATTTGCCCTCTGGGCCACATGTTTGAAGGGGGGTAGCACATCGCTTCTCCCCACATTTTTATAACTTTTTCTGTCTGTTTTTTCGTTGTAAGTTATGCCCCCCTCCCTTGGTGGCATCCTCCAAAATATCTGCATATTTTGTCTTATTATCAACATCAACATTTACTCTGATAGCTTGTTGTGGATTACTATATTCTAAAATTTCAGCAACATACTTTGCTTCAAACCATGGATTATTCAATTGCAAAACACATTTTGTGCCTTATTAAATTTGGAGTTTCAGGGTTGTTGAGCGAGAAACCTGGAAGTATAAAACATATTAAAAGACATTGGATTAATTCCTTAACAGATTATGAGCTCGAATACAAAGAAATCAAACATGCTAGTCCATTGGCTCTAGAATAAGAATTGCAACTGCTAAACACTGTTTTACACTCCCCATCCCATATCTTCCATACCTAAGCCCATTCCTAATTTTCTCTTTCCATACATTATTCCTATGCCTGCAGTTGCAGTAATTTTTTCTCCTAAAGAAGCATCACTTGCTTGCATTCTTTCTTTTGTAGCTAACTGAAGATATTTATCAGCTTCATGTCTTTTTTCTAAATATTTATGATCGTCATAGGCGAGTCTGTCGTTTGCAAGCTCTGTCTAATTTCTTTGTTCCAGGATCATCACATGCTAATCTTTCTTCAAGTTTACTGAAAGGTACGCAGTACAAGTAGCCTGGTAAATGCATCTCTGGTATTGACAAATTATTTAAAGCCCAATTGTCAAATATTTTTCAATGTTTATCACTTTTCCAAAATGTGTGAGGAAGATTATTCAATAATCTAATTAAATGTGGAATTCTTTTTGGATTATCGGTTACAAAATCATTAAATTTATTTTTAACATCTGTGCTATGCCCACTTTTTCATTACGATGGCTTTTATTTCAGGCCGATTCTTCTCCATGTGTTATGGCCAGTCTATTAATCAACTGATGGACATCATTCATACAGACATATTCAACTGGTTTTTCTGTATATTTTTTTAATTAAACCTTCACCAATGACTGTTGAAGCATTCTTAGGACTGTGTTCTGTTTTCTCAGGCGACCTTAATTCTGAATAATCTGAAGAATGTGTAGTTGATCTTCTTACCCTTGGAAAATGGTCATCAACAATTTCTTTTCTCAAACCTTTATAGATGATTCCTTTTCCCACTTTGATTCTATTTGCATTATTTTCGGAATACAATGCTCTTATATTATACATTTCTCCTGTATTAAACTATATATCAATAAAATTTGATAAATCAACTGAATCGAATTTCTGATCCATATCATCCATAGTAATATGCTTTTTAATTAAAAGAGTCATTAAACCATCGGTTTCTTCATATATCTCTTTACCAACTGTTAATTTGTCTCATTCAAATGTTACTGGTAATCTTCCTACATATTTAAAGGCATCACAGGTCCTAATCCTGAAACTTTGTCTTCACTGTGATTTACATATTCCAACATTCTTTCACTTATTTTTTTTTAGCATCAATGTCCTTTATTTTCTAGACAACTCCCTTTTCTTCTTAGTATTTTTTTTAATAACTCCTGTATTTCTGATTCACTTAATGTGTAATCTTGTTTAATCGGTGGTATTTCATTAAATTCTTCAGTACAATGGTTATAAGGAACTATTTGTTTTTCAACCTCTCCATTTTCTTCAATAGCTTTCAATACACTATCACCGAAGCCCATGAGTCCTTCTTTCACTCAGTTAGTTGGTCAGTCAGTTAGTTTGTTAGTTCGTTAGTCAGTTAGTTGATCAGTCAGTTATTTTTTAAATTATTAAAATTTTATCCTTATTAAATCACGAACAAAGTCGAAAGCCATCAATTCTACTCATTCCCTGTGAATGAGAAGACTAAAGATAATTTAAATCTCCCCAACAAAAACACTGAGATCAATATAAATATAGGAGATAGTTGGGTTCAATCTCATCACACTCATCTGTACTTGAACTTCAGTATTATTGGAGCTGATGGTACAGGTTATCCAACTTATGATGGAAAATCCAATAAATAATTAATTGATAATCATGTAGCAAAACATTTTGAAATTGTCACAGTTAAAAAAGGAAACAATATTTTATGTAGAATCGATCATCTTTTGATTTCTTCATCTGTCCTTATTCGATTGACTTCGTCTCTAACTGATCAGTTAGCTATGGAAGGACATATAATTAACATTGGCAAATTAAGAAAGAAGAAAAGTGAGGTGATTTATCCATTGAATTATTGGGCGGATTTTTCAAAGATTATAAAGAAGTCATGTGGGAAGGAGATTTAACAGTAATTTATACTTGGAGTCCAACTGCAGGAGATGCAATTCTTCGACGGGCTGATAAAAATGACACTGGAATTGAAGTAAAAGACACTCTTCCAAAACAAGGTAAAATTGTTTAGAATCGATCGAAATTCGTGTTCCTGTAGTTAGATATGAGCCAGAATATTCACTCGAGCTAGAAACCTCGAAATTGTTGGATTAGACGAAGTGTAATAAACAAAAATTAGAAGTAAATTGGTCAAGTTTGCTTTTAGAGATTTTAGCTGACAATGTTAAACAACATTTCATCCTTTTATATTAGTATAGATAGACATATATCTTTATATGTTACAAGCAGTAAAATCATAGGTAGAATATGCCTTTTCGAAAGCCTCTTACAGTAACATGTAAAAATTTGAAGTAAATCTGCCAAGTACGCTTCGAGATATCTGGTAACAACATTAAACAACTGCTTGTCTTTATGTAGTGTGAAAATAAAAAAAAAGCATATGGCATCTTTGACGGGAGGCCCTTCCGGGGAGGAAAGGCCGCAAAGTGCGTCTTGATTCAGTTGACGCCACACTTGGGGACTTCGGCGCAGGTCATGAGGATGAAATGTTGATAAGGACAACACAATAGTCAGCCCGAATGGAGAACATCTCCGACCCTGCTGGGAATCGGACCCGGGCCTAGTTGCACTGGAGGTGAGCACGTTAACACCCAGCTAAGCAGGCTGACTTTCTGTAGTAATATACGTTATTTCGTGCTGTCGTTTCCCTTTCGTGCGATAATGGATAGTGTATGGAACTTGTACTTTTGGCCCGTATACCGTAGGTGTAGACACCAGCGTATGGGCCAGTAGGGAAACTGTGAAGGCGTATATCGGGAAGGCTACAAACAATTTTGAGGCGGTCAAGTCCCTTCCTTCATTCGGAAGTGAATGTGTGACGTTATCTTTACAAGCGTATGAAAATCAGTGGCTATTACGAGTTTGCGGGGCTGCAATCGCTGGGAACATTAATCTACGCAAAGCGTGAATGTATAATACGAACTGCGATTTAAATTACATTATAAAATGATCAAAATTCTGTGAATAATGTATAAGGCTAGGGATACGTACTGTGTTAAATGAAATTTAAAATAATCCATAGCTATCCGTTCGATGAATGGTTGACATCAGTTCAGCACTAACACAATTACGTTTTGTCAGCGTTAATGCTATTTACGCCGTATTATGTATGTGATCCTCACCAATACAAAAAATGAAGGGAGCTGGCCAGTAACCCAGTGTCAAATACTATCACAGCCCACGATATCGACCTTAGTATGACAAGCGCGGTCAGGTGGAAGCGGAATCCATGAAATTACCTGAAATCAGATTGTAAAATTTAAAACTGCGCTTTCAGAAAAGCTGTTCCACAGGATGCTGAAAAGTGATTATTCTTATGTTAGTAATTTAATAACAATAATAATAATAACAATAGTAACTGTAACATTAATAGTAACAGAACGACATGGACTCGTTACAAAAATTGTGGAAAAGAACTTAAGTGATATGAAAAATGATACATGGTGTAAATATGAACGTTCATTGGAGGTTAAAGATAAACAAATAACTCTTTTGTTAGCAGTAATGAAAAAGTAATAGTTAATGGCAGCTATTCTAGTCTCTCCAGAAATGTTATTGTGGTAATACGTCGTTTCAGTTATGCTTTACCTGTGTTCTCATATTTGTTTTGCAGGGTTATCAACAATACTTGTCGCCTCACATCTAATTGCTTTAATAACGTCTGACTAATAATCTAGTGAAATACAGTAGTGACTGAAACACAGAATTTTCACTCGAGGATAGAGATGTTTTAAGACTCGCCGCGCCATCCTGATTCAGATTTTCTGTGTCTTATTTATAATATCACCTCAGATGGGCGTCTTTCGTTACCTGTAATAAAGCAGGTAGCTATTTCTGTCCTAATTCTTACCCATCTAGCCTTTGTCTCTAAAGATGTGGATGTCAACACGAGTTGGTAGGTTTGTGGGATTGAAGGGACCAGACTGCCATGGCCATCGGTCCCGATGCCGACATGAAACTCTTTCATATTCATTAACCTTATCCCTGCACTACTTGGCAATTTAACATCACGGGGGATGTAACGGAATAAAATAAAGAAACGCTTTCGAAGGCTGTGAAAACATACACTACTGGCCATTAAAATTGCTACACCACGAAGATGACATGCTACAGACGCGAAATTTAACCGACAGGACGAAGATGCTGTGATATGCAAATGATTAGCTTTTCAGAGCATTCACACAAGGTTGGCGCCGGTGGCGACACCTACAACGTGCTGACACGAGGAAAGTTTCCAGCCGATTTCTCCTACACAAACAGCAGTTGACCGGCGTTGCCTGGTGATACGTTGTTGTGATGCCTCGTGTAAGGAGGAGAAATGCGTACCATCACGTTTCTGACTTTCATAAAGGTCGGATTGTAGCCAATTCGATTGCGGTTTATCGTATCGCGACATTGCTGCTCGCGTTGGTCGAGATCCAATGACTGTTAGCAGAATATGGAATCGGTGGATTCAGGAGGGTAGTACGGAACGCCTTGCTGGATCCCAACGGCCGCGTATCACTAGCAGTAGAGATGACTGGCATCTTATCCGCATGGCCGTAACGGATCGCGCAGCCACGTCTCGATCCCTGAGTCAACAGATGGGGACGATTGCAAGACAACAACCATCTGCACGTACAGTTCGACGACGTTTGCAGCAGTATGGGCTATCAGCTCTGAGACCATGGCTGCGGCTACCCTTGACGCTGCATCACAGACCGGAGCGCCTGCGATGGTGTACTCAACGATGAACCTGGGTGCACTAATGTCAGAACGTCATTATTTCGGATGAATACAGGTTCTGTTTACAGCATCATGATGGTCGCATCCGTGTTTGGCGACATCGCGGTGAACGCACAGTGGAAGCGTGTACTCGTCATCGCCATACTGGCGTATCACCCGGCGTGATGGTATGGGGTGCCATTGGTTACACGTCTCGGTCACCTCTTGTTCGCGTTGACGGCACTTTGAACAGTGGACATTACATTTCAGATGTGTTACGACCCGTGGCTAAACCCTTCATTCGATCCCTGCGACACCCTACATTTCAGCAGCATAATGCACGATCGCATGCCGTAGGTCCTGTAGAAAATTTTCGACTGCTGCCCTGGCCAGCACATTCTCCAGATCTCTCACCAATTGAAAACGTCTGGTCAATGGTGGCCGAGCAACTGGCTCGTCACAATACGCCAGTCACTACTCTTGATGAACTATGGTGTCGTGTTGAAGCTGCTTGGGCAGCTGTACCTGTACACGGCATCCAAGCTCTGTTTGACTCAATGCCCAGGAGTATCAAGGTCGTTATTACAGCCGGAGGTAGTTGTTCTGGGTACTGATTTCTCAGGATCTATGAACCCAAATTGTATGGAAATTTAATTACATGTCAGTTCTAGTATAATACACTGCTGGCCACCGTAAATGCAACACCAAGAAAGACAAGAGGTAGCACAACAAAATTTATTTTGTAGATAACATGTTGACCAAGTATCAAATGATTACGTTTACAGACGTCTGTGACATGTGGTTCCTGCCAGAATCAGTAGCCAGAGTAGCCGCCATTGTTGGAGATCACCGCTGCCACACATCTCGGCATTGAGTCAAAGAGACGTTGGATGTGTTCCTGGGGTACAGCAGCCCAAGCAGCTTCCACATGTTGCCAAAGATCATCTGGTGTGGCAGCTGGGGATGTAATCTGGGTCACTCGTAGAGCAACCATGGACCACATGTTTCCTATCGGCGAAAGATCCGGAGAGCGAGCCCGTCAGGGAAGCAATTCAATCTGGTTATTGACGAAGAACCTTTGGACAATGCGTGCCACGTGTGGTCGCGCATTATCCTGTTGAAATATGGCTGTGGCCGAGCCCTGAAGGTAAGGAAGGACAACCGGCTCCAGCACCTCGGATATGTAGCGCCGGCTATTTAAAGTACCGGCAATGCGTACTAGAGGCGTGCGAGAGTAATATCCAATACCGCCCCATACCATAATACCCGGTGCAAGACCAGTGTGGCGGTGCATAATGCAGCTGTCCAGCATCCTCTCTCCACGGTGTCTCCACACTCGAATCCGACCATCGTGGTGCTGCAGACAGAAGCGTGCCTCGTCAGTAAAGACAACGTCATTCCATTCTGCCGTCCACATCCGTCTGTCATCACACCATTGGCGACGGAGACGTCTGTGGTTCTGCGTCAATGGTAGACGAAGCAATGGCCGTCTTGCGGACAGACCATTCTGCTGTAAACGGCGTTGAATGGTACGCGCAGACACTGGATGATGCGTTACAGACGCAATGTGCTGTGCTGTGGTTCGGGATGTCACTGAGCGATCCGTCACTGCCATGCGCACAATTTGCCTATCAGCACGTGCAGTGGTGCACCGAGGTGAATGCGATCAACCACGTCGGTCCGTCGTACCCTCCTGCATCCAACGGTCACATATCCGCATTACAGTCGTTTGGTTTCGTCCAACACGACTAGCGATTTCTCTGTATGATAATCCACAATCTCGGTAAGCCACTATCCTTCCTCTGTCGAACTCGGATACTTGATCAAACGAGGTTCGCTGCTGTCTACGAGGCATAACTGATCGTCTTGTGAAACAACCACAAGGTAAACACACGTGCCGAACGTACACTCGTTGAAATCGCCAGGCCTTAAATGGCGCTATGAGGTGGCGCCACAGGCGCGCGTGATGTGCGTCTGCGCTGAAATTCTAATCAGTTGCATATCTCATCGCTGCAAACCCATGGTGTAAATTTCACTTGATTCGGATGCTTCCTTCAGGGTGTTGCATTTACGGTGGCCCGCAGTGTATATTTGACCGATGAATACCCGTTTATCATCTGCATTTCCTCTTGGTGCACCAATTTTAATGTCCAGTAGTGTACTAATTACGAGTTGACAAGTTTCGTAAGACTATTAATGTAAGGAGAAATACCGCTAAATTATAAAATTACTTTCCTAGATCCCAAAACGTGGGATAAAACTATTATATTAGTTTTAAGGCTGTCGGGTGTATGACCAAATATTGTTGGAAAAACAGAAAAAGATTATTAAAAGTTCAAATACGCCGCTGGGTGACGACTCCTGCAAACGTCGGTAATCCTACAGATGCACGCTATGTGGGTACCAAATCACAAGAAGGAGAGCGCAGTACAAGGGAATCTAAAATCCAAGTATTCAGAGCATATCGAGAAGCATAGCACGTACACGCACACACTGACACAAACACGCACACACACACACACACACACACACACACACACACACACACACACACATCAGTCGGCACTCCTGCTGTACATGAAATGTATTCGTAGGCGCCAACATGGGCAACCACCAGCTGCATAATGGAATGACGACTATGAAAATTTGTGCTGTAACGGGATTAAAACCTGTTTTCCCCGCTTACCTGCATTTCCGAAGGAACAGGCTCTGCGACCCCTACACCCGCTATGAAATAAATGAAATGTATTCGCAGTTGCGAATGTGGATAACCCTCACCTGTGTAATGGGATGATGACAATGAAAATTTGTGCCAGAACGGAACTCGAACCAGGATTTTCCGCTTCATCGTGAGGGATAGCCTTAGCATCAGGCTGCCTGAGCGCGCTTCAGGGGAAGAAACAATCTCTTATATGTCGTCAACCATGTGTCTACATCCATTCTTTATTCTCCCGAGCAGGGAAGACATTTTAATTGGAAGTGTCTTGCCCAACGTCGGCGGGTAAAAACGATATTGCGGTGCCTGTGTTATTCAGAAGTCGGGGCAACGTTCCTTCTAACATGCATGCATGTCCAAAGGAACACTGAATCGTACATATGAACAATACACACACCGCAATATCGAAAAGCATTGCTGTTAAATATTTCAACATTTACATTCCTGGAGAAACACAAGTTTCACATATTTAAGAGTGTTCTGATCGTTTTCTTAGTTTCCACAACGAAACTCTGTACCGCAGTCTGGCATACATCCATAGAGTTTCTCGCTGTATGTATACTACAGAATGGCTAGATACAATCAAAGCCTTCACCGCGCTGCAGCGATAGCAGTGTACCTACGACAGTGCCACTAAAGCGGATTTACCAAATACGGTTTTCTGAAATTCCTTCGCCAAAGGAGACAAAGTAAATATTCCAAAATTCGAATAAGGAACACCTGACAACATTAGTAAGTAGTGAGCAGAAGTACGTATCCTCAGTGTACTCAAGCACCTCGAATCGCTTGATAATGCCAAGCCTTCTAGTCCAGATACCTTTCAGAATATGATGATACAACAGCGCCGTACAGAACAGTCACATACATTCGCTTTTTAGACGAATTATCAACACCTAAAGACCGGAAAGTTGCATTGTTTATACCGACACTCAAGAAGGTAAGTAGGAGTACTCCGCTGAATTAGAGACCAGTATCACTGACGTCAACTTGCATTATGATTCTGGAAAATACACAGAGTATCGAACTTTATGAATTATCTCAAAGAAACGACCTAACGACACCCAGCGAGTACGGATTCTGATAATAGCTCTTTATTAACATGATGTATCATCGACAAGGGACATGAAATTGATTTCATATATCAAGATTTCCGAAAGCCCTATGACACAGTTGCCAAAAAGCGGAGTCTAATCAAATTTCGTGGGTAAGGTGTACCGCCATAGTTGTGAGACTGGATTCGTGAAATCCTGTCACTGTGGCCGGAGTTCGCAGTAGCTGACGGAAAGTCATCCAGTAAAACGTGATATCTAGCATTTCCCAAGCAAGTGTTATAGGCCCTTTGCTACACCTAATGTGTACAAATGAATTAGACTATCTAGACAGCCCTCTAAGAGTGTTTGTAGATGATGCTGTAAGGTCATAAGAAGTCCATCGGAGTCCCAGAATGATTGAGGCAAGATATCTGTTTGACACGAAAGGTGGTAATTAACGCTAAATAACAAAAAGTGTGAGATCATCGACATGCGGTCGAAATGGATAGATTAAATTTTTAGTCACACGAATCTTATTGCCGTTAAACGAGATATATACCTAGGGATAGCAATTACGAACAGCTTAAATAGGAGCGATAATACAATTCCGTAATTGAGGTGAACCCGAGAACTACGTTTGCTGGATAGAATGCCTAGAAGAAGCACCAAATCCATTAAAGAAACGGCTTAAACTATGCTTGTCCATCCTTCTCTAGAGTACTGTTAGCAAGATTACGTTGACGGGGTACATTGGAAAAAGTACAGAGCACGTTTTGCACTATCGTGAAATAGAGCATACACTGTAGCGGGAATGATAAACTAGATTGGGGGGGAGGCCAATCTTTATATCAAAGCCGTTTCACGATGCGTCGACTTGTCACGAAATTTCAATCTCTGCTTTCTAATTACAAGAGCGAAAATATTTTGTTGATATCAGCCTAAACAGGAAGAAACGATTAGTGTAATAAAAGAAGAAAAATTAGAGCGTGCACCGATAGATTTAAGCGTTCGCGTCTTCGCGCACTGTCCAGGACTGGAATGGTAGAGAAATAACCTAGATATTGTTGGATAAAGTCCGCCTGCTTAGCTAAAAGTCGGCTTTCAGCCGTGGTAACCGTGCGGACGGGCTCGGCGTGCCGGGCAGCGCTCCGCAGGTGTTGTTTACCGCTAGCGCGCGGTTGCGTCGTTGTATTGCCTATAGCACTGGTACCGACCCGCCATGGCGTTCTCATATCGATGAGCTACAATAAAACTATAAATGAAAAACATTCAAAACGTACCCTGTCCTTAACGGGGTACGACAAGTGCGCATAGAACTTAAAAAGCACGTTCCATCATATGTTTTCGTTGGTGGCTTCCGCGCAGCTGTTATAAATAATGGCCAACTGAGGACCTGCTCGGGCTGCGGCCAGGAGGGCCATGTTAGAACTGAGTGTCTGCAGCGCCGTCTCATTCAGGAGCCCCGCAATGAACTTCCTCAACGATCCACGATGACCTCTCTCCCGCTAACGTATGTGGAGGCAGCACGACGTGATGTGATGGATGATCAAGACATGCTACCTCATCAACCCACTGCGAGCTCCGTTGGAGAGTCAGCGCCGACGACGACGCCACAGCCAAACGGTGCTGAGGTTCCTATAGTCTCTGTCCAACGCAGCGTCGTGGGCACCCAGCCGCCGTCACTGTCGGGATCGGATACAGAGGTTCCTGGTGACCAAGACCGCGTCGAGCCATGTCCTCCAGTTGATGTCGAATCTCGGATCCGCAAGCAAAAATCACCCAAGCGACACAAGAAGAGGCGATTGCCAGCTGAAGAACAGGACAGGGCTGTGAAGCCGGCGGAGGACATCGACTTAGTTGACTCGTCTACAGTTGCAACGGACTCCAGTGGTATGATTCAACAGAAGGCGCCTGAAGATAAGGAACACTCTCCTACATTTTGTGGCACTGGAAACGAGGCGCATTGCGTCGACTCCCAAAATGTGGGCTCCTGTGAAAGCGACCAGCCACCACTGACATCTCAATCCTCTCTTGGTGATTGGGCAGACGATATGGAGGCCCATGATGCACAGTAAACATCGATACCTCCACCAGAGCCCATGGCTGACATTGAGCCCGGAGGGCTCTGCCAGTCAGGGGATCAAACAGCATAGTAATGCACAGCATGCGTCTGGATGCCTGTGTGGTGTGCGAGATCACCGTGGGCTTGCACCAGCACGCTGCCTCTGCCACTTGATAAGTCTCAGTCATACCGTGTGGGAACAGTCAATGTCAATGGTGCGCACTCTACTGTCAAGACCCGCATGTTACACGACATGATCAACAAAGCGACAGACCTTCTCCAGGAGGCCCGTCGGAGCTGTTTTTAGACCTATATGGCTACACCTCCTACCGCCTACCCTCTGGTGATGGCGCAGGAGGAACGGCCATCCTTCTCCGAGATGGCATAAATGCAACGGACGTGATATACTTGCCGAACGGACGAGGCATCGCTCTCACACTTGGCGCAGTCCGTCTCGTTAACGTCTACGCTCCCTCCGGTAATTCACACCGTGGTGACAGGCATGTCTTCTATTCGGAGGAGGTAGCCCCACTTTTGCAAGGAAATATGGACCATTACATAGTGGGCGGCGATTTTAACAGTGTTCTTCTGCCCGAGGACCAGATACTGCATTGCGTTCCATGACCGGCACTACAAGCATTGATACGTGACCTCGCGCTCCACGACACACGGCTCTTACATCATAGGAACCAGCATGGATGTACGCACTTTACCAGCCACTCTACCAGTCGTCTGGTCCGGATATACGTCTCGCGTGCCCTCCGCACAGCAACCCGTGATGCGGAACTCTGCCTGACGGCCTTCACGGATCATATCGCGTATATCTGCACCTTTTCCCGACAACTCACAAGACGCAACAGAGGCCCGTGGACGATGAACGTCCCCTCCTTCGCGAGGAAGCGTTTCGGCGAGCAGTTACTGACACGGGGCGTCTTTGTTTCAGGCGCCTGCCCATGTATGCTTTCACGTTGCTTTGGTGGCTGTGATGTGTCAAACCTCCGAAAGACCATGATGGCCTAAAGGCGTGACAGATCGAACTGGCAAAGGACAACATCGGAATTTTACTATACAGCGTTACGTGAGCTGGCGACCCAACCGCCGTCTCCCGAACGTCAGATGTCCGTACAACGCAACAAAGCCCGTCTACTTCGCATCAGGGCAGAGCAGCTAGAAGGTGTCTGCATCTGTGCGCGAAATCAAGACTGCATCCCCAACGAAACGGCCTCAGTCTATTACATTGTGCGGGAGAGGCACCACCGCAAACGTCAGCTGATTACGGCTGCAAACACGGAGGAGGGCGGTCGCGTAGTGACGCAAACGGACATAGCGCACACGTACGCCCGGCACTATGGGACCTTGTACGTGGGAGATCCATGAAACGTACGTGATTATGACGAGTATTGCACGATTTTCCCGCCCCTAGGGACGTGGCACCCGATGATACTCTGCTGTTGCCCATTACATCCGACGAGCTGACATCGGTCTTGGCACGTGTAGCACCGAACAGTCACCTGGACCGGACGGTTTATCCCTGGAATTCTACCGCACTTTTTACGACCTTATGGGTGACAAGTGGCTCCAAATGTTTCAAGCCCCTATCCGCCTTGATTTACTTGTAGGTGGCAGGACTTCCGCCCACTCACACTCTTCAACAACGACTACAAGATCTTCGCCCGCATACTCCGCGTACGTCTCCACACCGCTATCGGGAAAGCCATCCACGCCTATCAGGCATGTTCAAGTGGTGTCAGCAACATTCATATAGCGTTAGGAGCATACCGCGACGTAATTGCTTTGACGGCCTTGTGGAAAATACGAGGCGCCCTAGTCGCCGTAGATTTTGATCACGCATACGACCGCGTCGACCACGGTTTCTTACGCGCAGTTTTGCAACACATGGGCCTCTCTCCGGAGTCTGCACAGGTGTCCTTCGACTGGTCCACGGAGCGCTCTCCCGCATGATGGTCAACGGTTATCAGTCTGGTCATATTGTTGTTGGACGGTCAGTGCGACAAAGGTGCCCCCTGTCGGGTATATTATTTGCGGCAGCGCTTGAACCAGCTTTACGTGGTCTACGGCAGCGATTAACAGGCATTTCCATGCGGGACGTGACCTTTCGTTGTGGTGCATTCGTCGATGACGTGGTGTTCCTGGCCAGATCAGAGGATGAAATGCATATGGCGCTTCAGTGGCTACACTAGTACGGGGCGGTCGCTGGGAGCGTCATCAATACGAAGAAGACAAAATACATGAATGTCGAAGGGGGGCTTTCCCACGCAACGGTAGTGCCCTTTGACAAGGTGCCCGTACTCAAGTGTTTAGGAGTGCAATTCTACAGAAATGTTCGCCCCACGGCGTCGGCTACGTACCGCCGGCTCCTACACCAGACACGTGCTCTGCTGCAGGACAACAAATTGCTGCACTTGGATATGTTCCTCAGAACGCGTTATGTCAACACCTATTTTGTCTCCAAACTAAACAATTTAGCGCATGTCCTTCCCTTGACGGCTACGATGGCCGACAGATTTCAAGCAGTATATGGACATTTCTTAAATACCGGCCTTGTTTCTAAAGTCCGATACACCACCCTGACACTGTCGGAGCGGGCGAGCGGTATCCGTTTAATTCATGTAAATAACCGTGGACGATCGCTTTATCTCAATGCTATGCGTCGGACGTGGACCTCTGCCCACGCGACTCTGACGGGCACCCTGATAGCGGAAGTGGCACCACACTCTCTGCATCCCACGGTTTCTGTTGGACACATTTCACCGGCGCTCGCCCACATCAGAGAGTTCTTGATTGACTTCAGCTACTTACGGTCAGAACTTACGACGGCACGGATGCCCAGCACGAGACACTTTTATCGCCTCTATCAACAGGAGCAACCTATAAATACGGTCGCCCACAGACACCCTGAAGTTGGCTGGAACACGGTGTGGCGAGCGGTACACACGCCTTTTCTGCCTACCACTGTGCGTTCATTGTGGTACGTGGTTGTGAATGGGAAGTTTTCTACTCGTCAGAGGCTACATTCCATTGATCTGACGGAGGACCCCATGTGTCCGACATGCTCAGTCGTTGACTTGGATGCACACCGTCTGACTTGTGCCGCCACCAGCGAGTGCTGGGTACTGGCGCAGCGCATAATTCCATTACTCTTGCGGAGATTACCAGACTTTATCTCCCCTGATGATATATTGAGCCCCGATGCCATGTACCTCTCATCAACCAGGACGAACACCGTTAACTGGCTAAAAGGCATGGCCCTTTACTACATATTTTGCAGTGCTCACAAAGGCACACTCGACTTTTGATCCCTACTGATGACGACACATGCCACCCGAAGTATAGAACCCTTTTCGAAAATTATTTAGGTTCATTATTTGCGGATCCTCCTGCTCTGCGGCGTTCCGGGTATGAGACACTGAAAATGAAGAAGAATCCACGAGGATATTGATCCTCTACCGGCGGAATAGGCGGGAACCCCTCCCAACAGACGAGAAGACGACTCGGACGCTCGGCTACGGCAGTTGTAGGATACTTTCTTGTAATGAAACAATAGTAAATCTATAAATACAATAAAAAATAAAAATAAAAAAGGCTATAAAATTAAGTAAATAAATAAAACAACGTAGACAAACCCGCTACATCCTCTTCCTGATCCTCCGATCCTCGGACACGTTGCTGGGACATGGCGGCGGGATGGCCAGGATTCAGGTGTCGACCCCTGCCCTACCCGTCATCCTGCTCCAGCAGTGGTTCTTTTTTTTTAGTTAAAAAAAACAAGAAACAAAAAAAAACTCGGTGGTAACAAGGTTGCTCCCGTGCAGCAGGCCTGGGTTCGATTCGCGGCCGGGTTGGAGATTTTCTCCGCTCGTGGACTGGGTGTTGTGTTATCCTCATCATCATTTCATCCTCATCATCACCGTGAAAATCAACCAATGTGGCGTCGACTGAAATACGACTTGCATTTGGCGGGCGAACTTCCCCGGACGGGGCCGCCCGGCAATCGATGCCGTACGCTCATTTCATTTTTTGTTCGATGAATCCTCTGCCAAGGACCAAACTTTCAATTGCAGAATAATCACGATGATGTAAAAAATGGTTCAAATGGATCTGAGCACTACGGGACTTAACATCTCAGGTCATCAGTCCCGTAGAACTTAGAACTACTTAAACCTAACTAACCTAAGGACGTCACACACATCCATGCCCGAGGCAGAATTCGAACCTGTGACCGTAACGGTCGCGCGGTTCCAGACTGAAGCACCTAGAACCATTCGGCCACCAGCGGCCGGCACGATGATGTAGTTATAGATGTCACTGTTAGATGCTGATTCGATTGGAGACAGCTATATTTTGACTTATTTCCTTAAAGGGGGAGGGGGAACACTGCCATCTATTAATTCAGCTATGGAGCAATGATATTATTAGAAATTAGTATGAAATATAAACAAAGGATGACCGATATTGATAATTCTTTTGATTGTATGGTCATAATATAATGATGATGTCTAGGAAGGGAAGTTTCAGTGTGTTGATATTTTCTTCAACTTATTACATCGGCGTTGTTGAAAGTCAAACGGTGACGGTCATCCAGGGCTTCATAACTAGCAAGACTTGGCGAAGTATAGGAGCACGATGGGAGAACTGGTAGTGGGACGAGGTGACGAAGCTGATTTTTTGGAATGTTAACACGACAAAAGTAGCTTCATAAAGCTTGGACAATGGACAAGTATTACACCATGTTTAGGAGCTGATTAGATTGTGTAACACTTGATGTACTTCACGTATAGCATAGACGTATTATTAAACCTATGGGAGAAAAAGAATTGGAAGATAGTGTAGCCGTTACATATAGGTGACATACAGGATGAGTAGTGCCACTTGTTTAAGGTTATGAGCAGTACTCCATGAATAAAGTTGAGTCTGCCGCCTGTTTTTCGTAAACCTATGTGATGGTTTCTTTCATATCTCTATGAAGTGTTATCCCCAGTCACCTGTACGAGATTACCGACCACACCTATGACTCGTTGATACTGTAGTCACAGGTTAGTAGGTGTCTTCATTTTTTCAGAGCATAATTTAAATTTTTTAATATTTCATGCAAGTCGCAAATTTATGGACCACTTTCAAATCTTAACAAGATCTGACTGAATATTTCTGCAGCATTTTTCACACAGTGCATCATTTGCGAAGAGTCTAATGCTACTATTTGTTACGTCTCCTCGCAAGACATTCACAAAATAGTTGTAATATACGTGAAAAAAGAAACTTTTATCTGTATTATTACTATTCATATAATTTCATTTCTGTATGAACGGTTGTCGACTTTTAGACTCTGTAAAAAAAGAAATAATCTTTTTTCTTTTTTGTGTTTCTGCAATAATTATGTATCTAAAATTTGCAAATAACGTCGGTGGCGGCAAGTATGTAAATCACAGCAGACAAAGACAGTTGAAAAAGGTAACAAACATGTGTATTAAATTGCCTATAAATGGTGGAGGTTAAAACATTACTCGCTCTGTGTCCTTGTAGCCTGTAACGCTCGATTGAATGCTTGGCTAGCTTTCTTTTGTTCCTTGTTCGAGAAAGACGCCATTGGAGGCTGATGAATGAAAAAGTTGTGTACTTTAAATTTATGTTGATTTTTTAATATTGAAATTGTTAAAAATACTTGTAATAATGTATTGCTAGCTTGCCCAGTATTTCATTCCGTATTTTTAGCCGTTTTCAGTATATTTAGAATTTTTCATGGCGCAGAGCTGTGCAGCGATTCAAATTAAATTGAACGAAAGCAGTTTTCCTGCAGTTAAGCAGGCAGGTAGCGGTACATTAAAATTATTTCTTTCAGCTTCGCAGAGACCTCAGAGATGAATTGTGGATTTCATTATGTCATTTTCAGGTGGACATGGGCCACTGCTATTACAATATCAGTGACGTAAGTAATTTACGTAAATATGAGAAATAAAATTTTACTTGCGTGATATCAAAGACGGCTCTGATGAAACCTGCTCGGGCTAATAACACAAAAATCAAATCATTTTAGTTTCATGCTCTCGTGTTAGTAGTTGCAATCAATAGTGTTCATATATTAAAAAATCCACTGCAGCTTTTACGTTTAGCGACTATAGCATACTGTAACTTCTGCACGTGAAATGAGTGTAGTTTTCAGAGCATTTAAGAGATGAAAGTAGAAAAAGACATGTTTAATTTCATAATTAGTTACCGTAACGATACTGTGTTCCATTTACAGCAAGCCAGATCAGGTTAATATAAAAATAGTTTGCAAATTATACGCGCACAGCAGGAAATCTTTAATGTTGTGCGAATGCCCACGTAGTAGATCAAGGTACACAAAGTTAAAATATTTTCAACTGCAGAAACTAATAGCCAGAACCGCATTTTGTCTGTTATGCTCGCAAAAGTAAGCAATATACAGTTAATTAAAATATTATGCCATACAAACTGCTTATAAAGTCAAAAGCGCGGTTGTGATTAAGCGACAATTTTGCGCCCAGATGCACGGGACCGAATGAGCAGTGGCCATGAAAACGTACTAACAATTTTGTCAGTGTATATATTTTACCGTTAATTGTACATATGTATTTTGTAACAAATGCTATGAATTAATACATGTAAAATTCTTTCATGAAAACTACACCACGGCGTGCAAACCGAACGAGTAAAACCCGATTCTGCAGAGAAACCATAACAACAACATAGTACTGGGGCAACCGATCTCAGAACCATAGAAATTAAAGATAAGACAACAGTGTTGTTCTGTCAGTAGAGTATGAATATAAGTGCAGTCTTCTCATGTCACTAGTGGTGTGTGTGTAGTTCAGAGGTAGTTGTTTGTGACAGGACAGAGTTAAACGTAGATAGAATTTTTCATTGTGTGGTGTACTGTGTACAGGTTTACATACTTTTTGTCCAACGAGTAAGCCGATAGATATTGTATCTAAGTTCGTAAACTATAAATAAGGTCAAACTACGAAGGCAACGCAAAGGCAACATGGATACTAAGGAACATCAACCAACCAGTGCAGTAAACGTAGAGGAGAGTGCTTTAGACAGCACAAGCAATCTGTTTGAGGAAATTCCTTGTGAAACCGTCGGGGCACGAGCGCAGGAAGTGGTGCCACCGTCCACCAGTGCCCAAGCAGACGTAGAAAAAGGAGTAGTTCAACCACCAGTAGAGCAGGAACCAGATATTGGTAATCTGACTGGTGGATATTCGATTCACGCCATGTTAGAGCGCATGCGAAATTATCGGGCAAACTTAGCGCAACATCAAGCTGACCGGGACCGCCAGCAAGCTGTGCTGGACAGCCAGCAGTCGGAAAAGGATGAAAAAAATCGAACGTTTCATTGCACAGTAAGCTGAGCAGGACAAACAAGTAGTACAGTCCTTAGAATCTGTGCAAAAGGAGATAGCAAATATGAAACTAACGTATGAGTCAATACCTAAAGCCGTACAGGAGTTAAATGCGCAGGTAAATAACCTGCAGTTAGCGAATACTAGCATTGTAGATGAAATGGCCATTTTAGCTAACCGAATCGAAAAATTAGAATTAGATTCTACACAGCTTCTCGAACACAAACTGGACGAACAAGCTACTAAAATTGAGACTGAATTTAATTCCTGGTTAGAATCGAAAGACAGTGAAGTTGAGGAAAAGATTGATTCAAAGGTGACAGCAGCTTTTGACGATAACGGCTCTGAATCCTTTAGCGCTGTAATAAACAGGCAAGTACAGAATGGTGTTCAGGCTATCAAACAAATACTAAGTGATGACTTATCTTAGAAGCTAGATTAAGGAAAGGCAAACCTACGTTTCTAGCATTTGTAGACTTGGAGAAAGATTTTAACAATGTTGACTAGAATACTATCTTTCAAATTCTGAAGGTGGCAGGTGCAAAATACAGGGAGCGAAAGGCTATTTACAATTTGTACAGAAACCAGATGGCAGTTATAAGAGTCAAGGGACATGAAAGGGAAGCAGTGGTTAGGAAGGGAGTGAGACAGGGTTTTAGCCTCTCCCTGATGTTATTCAATCTGTATATTGAGCAAGCAGTGAAGAAAACAAAAGAAAAATGCGGAGTAGGTATTGAAATCCATGGAGAAGAAATAAAAACTTTGAGGTTCGCCGATGACATTGTAATTCTGTCAGAGACAGCAAAGGACTTAGAAGAGCAGTTGAACGGAATGGATAGTGTCTTGAAAGGAGGATATAAGATGAACATCAACAAAAGCAAAACGAGGATAATGGAATGTAGTCGAATTAAGTCGTGTGATGCTGAGGGAGTTAGATTAGGAAATGAGACACTTAACGTAGTAAAGGAGTTTTGCTATTTGCGGAGCAAAATAACTGACGATGGTCGAAGTAGAGATGATATCAAATGTAGACTGGCAATGGCAAGGAAAGCGTTTCTGAAGAAGAGAAATTCGTTAACATCGAGTATAGATTTAAGTGTCAGGAAGTCGTTCCTGAAAGTATTTGTATGGAACGTAGCCATGTATGGAACTGAAACATGGATGATAACTAGTTTGGACAAGCAGCGAATGGAAGCTTACGAAATGTGGTGCTACAGAAGAATGCTGAAGATTAGATGGGTATATCATATAACTAATTAGGAGGTGTTGAATAGGACTGGGGAGAAGAGGAGTTTGTGGCACAACTTGGGTACAAGAAGTGATCGGTTGGTAGGACATGTTCTGAAGCATCAAGGGATCACCAATTTAGTATTGGAGGGCAGCGTGGAGGGTAAAAATCGTAGAGGAAGACCAAAAGATAAATACACTGAACAGATTCAGAAGGATGTAAGTTGCAGTAGGTACTGGGAGATGAAGAAGTTTGCACAGGATAGAGTAGCATGGAGAGCTGCACCTAACCAGTCTCAGGACTGAAGACCACAACAACAACAACGATATTCCGCATTGGCAGCTGAATATAGGTAAGCTGATATCAGACTTGGGAAAAGTTTAGCTGATAGCAGCAAACTTGCAGAAAATGAAAGAGCGTCGCCAGAAACCAATGTTTTAGGAAACGCACAGACATATGCGAGACCTAATAATGAGGAGTCTTCGTGTGATAATGCGAAAACCTACAGCTCCAGCTCAGAGCAGGCAGCCTATGCACCAGCCGCAAATGCACACAGTTCAAAAATAGTCGAGGAAAGTCTAATTAAGAATAGACAATTCCAGACTTTCACATACGAGCGAAAGTCGGTACATCCGGTAGTGTTTATTAAATGTTTCAGAAACATTTTGCCAAGCGCACGGAATGAAGCGCACAAAATGCGTCAAGTCCTATATTCAGGGTGACGCAGGACTATGGGCTACTGAAGTAGCGGACAGCTGCATGACATATGTGCAATTTGAGAAGGCATTTTCATCAAAATATTGGTCGCCTTGCATCCAAGAGAGGCTTAGGAAAGAGGTGCATAATCCTGAACCTTATTCAGCTCGTCTTGGAAACCTAAGACGATATTTTGAAAAATAAATTATCAAGACGCGCTATTGGGACGAGCCTATATCGTCGAGCGACATTATTAGGCTACTTAGATCTCATTTGCCTGCCCATATTCAGGAAAAGCTGATACACGTTCCCGAAAATGACAAAGAACATTTCCTGTCAGTACTATTTTCAATTGATCCAATCCAGGTAGACGTAAAGTCAGAGTGTGAGCACGCAAGTAACAATGGCTCACGATGCACCAACGGTAGAAATAGCAATGCACCGAACTAAAACCATGGAAATGGTGGGGGCAGTGGTAAACGGCATGAATATCCGCCGAGTAGTGGCAACAACCGAAATCAAAATGGTATGGTCATCCGTCTAATAACAAAAAACGTAGATTGGGCGATCGATATGATTCCGGAGCACTGGAAAAATTCACGACGTCAATGACACATTAATTACAATGAAAACAACCGTAACTGGAATCATAATCACCGACCGAAACAAGACCGGCAAAATAATGAGAGGTATGATAACAACAAACCACAGCAGCAAAACAAACGCGCCTATCGCGCAGCCATGGCGGCCTGCAAATCAAAATGTGCTTATTATAGAGGTCACAGATAACAACCGTACATGTACATCGCTCGAAAGTAGTTCGACAAACTAGAACCGGCAGTGATATGCTCTCCGTCGATGGCAGTGGGTGGGGTGAGAGCACCACATATGATAGTACACCTGGAATCAATATGAGGCGTTACAATGACGGAAGTAGTATGGAGCATGACCTCCTAACAGAAACGCATGAATGTGCAAAGAATAATAATGAAGGCACACAAACAATCATAGAAGCAAAATATCTGCGATATTACTGTAAATATAATCATTGACACAGGTGCCTCTGTCAGTGTGATGTGTGCAGAACCGTTTAAAGTACTTGCGAAGGGACGAAGTATACCGACCTTCCAAGTGAACGACTGCTAGGTGTCTGGAGCCATAAGCGCACAGAGCCAGTTAATTAAGCACCAAGTGCAGGTAGGAATTTGTAAAGAGGGCGAAGCCATAGTGAGCTCGTTCCTCGTTGTTAAGGGGTTAAGGGGTTAAGGGTAGCCTGCATTTTGGGAGTAGATTTTCTACGGGAGAGGGACGCAGTGATGTAGTGATCAACCTCTCCGCAGAAAAGCTAAGCATAGTTAATAAAAGCAGAAGAGTTCAAGTGTCAATGACGTGATCGAAAAAGGTACCTGTGCTATGTTGTAAGAGGATAAATATCAGGGGTACGTTTCTGTGTTTACTGCACTTAGATAATAATTCACCAACGACGGATCTTTACCATCCCAGCAAGGAAAGTAATGCTTTGAAGTAAATGTAGATGCATTACTGAATGAAGTTCAGGAATCTGAAAGTTTAAGTCATATAGGAAAGCAACAGCTAAGGCAGCTACTGTCAGAATATAGAATGGTGTTTTCTGAACGACCAGGATTAATTAGGGGCTACAACTGTCATATACAGGGTGTTACAAAAAGGTACGGCCAAATTTTCAGGAAACATTCCTCTCGCATAAATAAAGAAAAGATATTATGTGGACATGTGTCCGGAAACGCTTAATTTCCACGTCAGAGCTCATTTTAGTTTCGTCAGTATGTACTGTACTTCCTCGATTCACCGACAGTTGGTCCATTGAGGGAAGGTAATGTTGACTTCGGTGCTTGTGTTGACATGCGACTCATTGCTCTACAGTACTAGCATCAAGCAAATCAGTACGTAGCATCAACAGGTTAGTGTTCATCACGAACGTGGTTTTGCAGTCAGTGCAATGTTTACAAATGCGGAGTTGGCAGATGCCCATTTGATGTATGGATTAGCACGGGGCAATAGCCGTGGCGGGGTACGTTTGTATCGAGACAGAATTCCAGAACGAAGGTGTCCCGACAGGAAGACGTTCGAAGCAATTGATCGGCGTCTTAGGGAGCACGGAACATTCCAGCCTATGACTCGCGACTGGGGAAGACCTAGAACGACGAGGACACCTGCAATGGACGAGGCAATTTCGTGCAGTTGACGATAACCCTAATGTCAGCGTCAGAGAAGGTGCAGCTGTACAAGGTAACGTTGACCGTGTCACTGTATGGAGAGTGGTACGGGAGAACCAGTTGTTTCCGTACCATGTACAGCGTGTGCAGGCATTAGCAGCAGCTGATTGGCCTCCACGGGTACACTTCTGCGAATCGTTTATCCAACAATGTGTCAATCCTCATTTCAGTGCAAATGTTCTCTTTACGGATGAGGCTTCATTCCAACGTGATCAAATTGTAAATTTTCACAATCAACATGTGTGTGCTGACGAGAATCCGCACCCAATTGTGCAATCACGTCATCAACACAGATTTTCTGTGAACGTTTGGGCAGGCATTGTTGGTGATGTCTTGATTGGTCCCCATGTTCTTCCACCTACGCTCAATGGGGCACGTTATCATGATTGCATATGGTATACTCTACCTGTGCTGCTAGAACATGTCCCTAAACAAGTACGACACAACATGTGGTTCATGCACGATGGAGCTCCTGCACATTTCAGTCGAAGTGTTCGTACGCTTCTCAACAACAGATTCGGTGACCGATGGATTTGTAGAGGCGGACCATTTCCATGGCCTCCACCCTCTCCTGACCTCAACCCTCTTGACTTTCATTTACTGGGGCATTCGAAAGGTCTTGTCTACGCGACCCCGGTACCAAATGTAGAGACTCTTCGTGCTCGTATTGTGGACGGCTGTGATACAATACGCCATTCTCCAGGGCTGCGTCAGCGCATCAGGTATTCCATGCGACGGTGGGTGGATGCATGTATCCTCGCTAACGGAGGACATTTCCTGTAACAAAGTGTTTGAAGACATGCTGGTACGTTCTGTTGCTGTTTGTTTGCATTCCATGATTAATTTGATTTGAAGAGAGGTAATAAAATGAGCTCTAACATGGAAAGTAAGCGTTTCCGGACACATGTCCACATAACATATTTTCTTTCTTTGTGTGTGAGTAATGTTTCCTGAAAGTTTGGCCGTATCCTTTTGTAACACCCTGTAGAGGTGACGTCCCACAACATTTATTGTCGAGCGTCTTACCCCATTCCATGGTCGAGACGGGAGGCAGTGGCGAAATAACGTGAAACTATGTGTACAATATGTATATTTGTGTCTTAGAATGTAAGTGTGTTTAGTTTTAAGTATGAATTTGTGTACATTCAGTTTTGAAAGTCAGGACAGTTAAGGAATATTTATGGTGTGAGCAAAGGCTCAATAGAAAGTGTAATAATGTGCTAGATGAAGACTTGCTTACAGACAGATTAGTATAGGTAAAAAAATATTTCATGGCCATCCAGCAACAACTTCTTGTTCAGAAAATATAAAACAATTTCTTGACTCATTTTTCATTATTGTGTGTGTAGATAATTGATGATTAATTTGCATGTAATACTATAATCGATTTAATTGTGTTGCGTTAAAGTAATCACTGAGAGGGTCTTTATTTAAATGAAAGTAATTTTGAGTCATAGGATAATTATGTATATCAGTGTTACCACCAATAGTGATTTGAGAGCGACACTTGAATAAATTCAGTTTGAACCGAAGCCATTTTATATGACGTACACCTTGTATGTACCAATGATTCAATTGAAGCCAGTGTATTTTGTGCACGTCTTTGAATACTGACTGCACGTTATGCGAGTTAATTCAGTCTACGCGGAAACTACGCTGTAGTCCCGTAGGACAGATTTTTCTTGCAAATTTCTGTCACCAAATGAAGTATTTATTGGACAATATGCTCAAGTCCAGCTGAGATGCACATGATAAGATCTGTTCACTGGTGCAGTGATAACTTGGCAAGTTACACAAAAAAATAGTACAAAGTCACACACCTTCATGTAATTGTAAAAAAGGTCATTTATGCGCCGTAACAGTATTACGAAAAGTGCAATGGACAATGTAAATGTAATAGACTCACCACAAGTGAAGGTAATTGTGTAAAGAAGGGACAACATGCCTTTCAGATAGACTGTATCTACATACTCAGTCTTGTAGAAAATAGTTCAAATCGCTCTGAGCACTATGGGACTTAAGATCTGTGGTCATCAGTCCCCTACAACTAATCTAACTAACCTAACGACATCACACACATCCATGCCCCAGGCAGGATTCGAACCTGCGACCGTAGCGGTCACGCGGTTCCAGACTGAAGCGCCTAGAACCGCACGGCCACACCGGCCGGCCGCAATCTTGTAGACAGGTGGAATATTGTGTGTAGAAGGGAAAGAGAATGACTGTTGGAACTGCACCAGTATATACGACGAAGTAAATTGAATGTTGAATTACAAACTGTCATAACGCAGTGCTCAAATAATATCAGACACTCCTCAAGAAAGCACAGAATTGTGTAAACAAACTACCGAGTGACCTAGTGATAAAATGAGCTTTATGTTCAAAATGCAAAGTGATCTACAGTGACTGTGTTGACGTCAATGGCAACATATTGGCAAACATTTGCCAATTTTAGTCATATGCTGCCACGGGGAATTGTGACGTTTCCTGGCAAGACGTTCACTCAATCGTTGTAATATATGTGAAGAAAGAAACATTTATCTCTATAATTATTATTATTATTTGATTTTTGTATGAACGGATCTCGATTATGTAGACTCTGTAAAAAAAAAGAAATAATCTTTTTTTTCTTTTTTATGTTTGTGCAATAATTATGTATCTATATTTTGTAAATAACGTCTCTGGTCGGCGAGTATAGGAATGGAAGCAGACAATTTAAAAAGGTAGCAAAAATTAATATTAAATTGCCTACAAGTAGTGGAGATTAAAACATTACTCTCTCTGTGTTCTTGTAGCCATTAAAGTTGTAAGAGCCTGTAACGCTCGACTGAATGCTTGGTTAGCTTTCTTTTGTTCTTTGTTCGATAAAGACACCATTGGAGGCTGATGAATGAAAAAGGTGTGTACTTTAAATTTATGTTGATTTTTTAAATACAGAAGTTGTTAAAAATACTTGTAATAATTTATCGCTAGGTTTCCCAGTATTTCATTCCACATTTTTTAGCCATTTTCAGCATATTTAGAATTTTTCATGACGCAGAGCTGTGCAGCGATCGCGGCAAATTGAAATTAAATTGAATGAAAGCTGTTTTCCTGCAGTTTAGCGGTCAGGTAACGGTACATTAAAACTATTTCTTTCAGCTTCCCGTAGACATCAGAGGTGAATTGTGGATTTTATTATATCATATTCAGGTGGACATGGGCTACTGCTATTACAATATCAGTGATGTAAATAATTTACGGAAATAAGAGTAATGAAATTTTACCTGTGTGATATCAAAGACTGCTCTGATGAAACCTGTTCTGCCTAGTAATACAAAATCAAATTTCATTTTCAGTTTCATGCTCTAGTGTTAGTCGTAGCAATCAATAGACTTCATATACTAAAAAATCCACTGCAGCTTTTACGATTAGCGAACGTAGCATATTGTAACTTCTATATGTGTAATAAGAGTAATTTTCAGTGCATTTAAGAGATGAAAGTAGCGAAGGACTTGTTTAATTTCATAATTAGTGGCAGTAATAATACCGTGTTCCATTTCTAGCAAGCCAGACCAGGTTTATGCAAAAATAGTTAGCAAATTATAGATCGTACGTGCACAGCAGGAAATCTTTTAGTGTTGTGCGAATCCCCACGTAATAGATCAAGGTGCACAAAGTTAAAATATTTTCAACTGCAGAAACTAATAGTGAGAATCGCATTTTATCTGTTGTGCTCGCAACAATAAGCAACATACAGTTAATTAAAGTATTATGCCTTATAAACGGCATATAAAGTCAAAAGCGCTGTGTTGATTACGCGACGTATTAACATTGTCTGCAAGGTCATTATTATACAGAAAATTATAAAGCAAGGGCAACCACATCTAAAATACTTATATACAGTTTACAGAGCGTTCTAGCAGTAAAATCGACGTGTTATAACGGGTAAAACTGGTGAACGGTTAGCTGAATGAAATCTATAGCTGTACTTATTCAAATTTTTATAGACTCGCACTAGTAGCTATTGTAGTTTACAGTTGAAAAGGTTTAATGGTCGACACCGACCCCGCAGTTTCCGCAGAAATTTTGAAAAGTTGAATTCCGAAAACGATCTTAAAAGGTGTCACTGTAGTGCGGATCCTTTCGTAAAATGACGGAATATGGTTACTTTTCATTTGTGAATAAGAATGATTTGAAAATGACATGAACTATAGGTATTACAAATCTGCTTGACAATGGCGAGTAGACGAAATTAGCTAACCTCACGATTAAATAAAAATCGCATTACAGCGTATTATAGACCATATTTATGTTATTAAACGGAAGAAGTCTGTGGATCCCCATAAACACAAATTCTTATGGATCCCCGCAAATAAAAATATTTTTAGGAAGTATAACTAGCGTGGTAACTATTGGTGTGAATCCTACCGGCAGGAATTCCCTAAATCCGCTACAGTTAAGGGAGTTCTGTCGGTGCGACACCCACCATTGGTGTTCACGTAAGTTTTATTTGTCACTGTTCCTAAGGATATTGCGGGGTCGGCTTCGAGCATTACACATTCACAACTGTAAACTAGAATAGTCACAGATAACAGAAACAGATGCAGCCAGACTATGGATCTGAAACCGGTAGTTCGAATCAACAAGCACTTCAATTAGCACAGCTATAGTGGATTAACGAGCTCCTATTCAATTATATGTTCATCAGTTTCACCCGTTTTAACATCTAGATTTCACTGTCTGAAAGTTCTGTAAACTAAGCACTGATGAACAGCAAGAGCTCAACAAACTTCCATGGCGTACACTCGAAGTTACCTCTACGTCCGCCAATGACTCTCCATCCAAGATCACATGCTGCGTCCTCCAATCTCGTCTCAAATTTCACTTCAAACTTCTGACAGTAAGTGTAGATGTGGTCTTGCTTTTCATATATTGAGGAATACTTCGTTACCTGACAGCTTTGACCAAAGGCTTTAAGGATGTCACGTTGAAGAAGTGCGAATTGGGTTACACATGATCAGTGTTTTCGGAATCCGTGGTCGTTAGGAGGATGAGCTCATTCTGGTCTACATACCTCAACAAGTTTCAGCTGAGAATATGGTTTGAGATTCTACAACAAACGAACTTCAAGGATTTTCGGCGACAGTTTTATGAATCACTTCTGTTAATATTTGTAGACGGGCGGACACGAGCTTTCATCCAAGTACTAGGCACGCTTTTTGGTTAGAGGTATTTGCGGTAGAATGTCTTTGAAAAAGAGACTAACTCGGCCGCAATCTCATAGAGATTTCACAAACCATCGCTACTTGGTTCAGTTCTAGCGATTTCAGCTTCTTCTTAACACCGCTGACATTAATATTTCTATCACAAACCCTTGAGTTGGGGCGAGAATTAAGCTGGGGCAGTACACTCGAATTCCCATTTGTAAAAGAATATATAAAACCGAGTTCAGGATTCTTGCTTTAGCTGTGCTATCCGCTGTTTCAGTCGCTGTCTTCTCCGTGAATGTGTGTAGACTAACTTTGGTACCACTGGCCTTTACACATAAACACAATTACTTTCGGTTTTGAGTGAGATCCTTCGATAATATTCTGCTACGGTAGTTTTTGAAGGCTTCACACACAAGCCCTCTTAACAGCCAAACACGTTTCATGCAGCAGCTCCCTGCGTGTAGCCCTATGCTTTGTTTTTCATCTATTATGCAGTAACCGTTTTCTTTTATTTTATGACCGCATTTCTGCACAATCGTTAATACATACCTTTACTCATTTTTCTAATCTCGTGATACCTTTGCGAAAAGTCCCGTGTACGGATAGAGCGACCGCGTGTGATTAGCCGAGCGGTCTAGGGCGCTGCAGTCATGGACTGTGCGGCTGGTCCCGGCGGAGGTTCGAGTCCTCCCTCGGGCATGAGTGTGTGTGTTTGTCCTTAGGATAGTTTAGGTTAAGTAGTGTGTAAGCTTAGGGACTGATGACGTTAGCATTTAAGTCCCATAAGATTTCACACACATTTTTACGTTATTTTATTTTATTTACTTATTTATTTATTTATTGAACGGAGAGAGCCGCTGCACGCCTTTGGCAGTTGTCGATACCAACCTTACATTTCGGAGATACCTATATATCCTTCAATTCTCCCCTAAGTAATATTGACAGAGGCGCGGAATTAAGCTCTCGTGTTTCTCGAGCTAGTTAACTTGGCCCTTAAGACGCATTGCAATATGATACATATCTCGGTACATTTTAAAGCAAAAAAGTTATCGCTCTAGCAGCAGTGAAACAGGAGGTACCATATTTCAAAATATATGATACCGTGGAGGACGTGCTGGCTTATCTTGTTGTCATGGCGACAAGCAGTACATTTTTGGCGTCGCGTTGGCCGCACCATCCGCGAGTTATTTACGATCGTCGGCACTTCGGCGCCTGCGCATTCACCGTCACCACTGACAAATGATGACGCTCGCCCGGGACCCATGCAGCTCATCCATTCACATCAACTGGCTAATTGCGCGTTCCGCATGCAGCTAAACGGATTTGTTCCGCTCAGCGATATTAATGGCAGGATTATTACTTGCAGTTCTGTTCTAAAATTTCTACACTGGCCTGACGTTTGTTTCGTCCGCTTCCGCTATCGATCACGGTATGGTTTGACAGGGGTCATACCAGGTAAAAGTACATCACGCAACAAGGCGGTGATCATCGATAACGCGTTGGAACGAATCACTCCGAAAGCTTCTCGGATTCAGTTTCGTTCAATAGAAACCCTCAGTTGTTTTAAATTATGAATGTTAGTCTCGTCTAGGCCGTCGCTTTCACAAGTTAAAAATGGACCTGTCAAAATCAGAGATTGACCTTAACTCTCGGTTGATAAACTTAGCGAACAGTAAAGCTACATTCAGCAACAGTACACAATGAAAGTGAAGCCCAGTTCAATACACGACAGCAAGACGAACACCAGGACTCGCTATTTGACGAAGAATAAGAGTTTTCTCTTGTATTAATTCTAAAAGAAAGACAGAATATGCTTAAGTGAGAACGTTTGTGACGAATATTATCCAGCTTATGTAAACATATTATGCTCTACGTAATCGCAATATCTAATTACCTTTCCTAGAGATTTTTATATGTTCTCCACATTGATAGCCTGCTAATAGAAATGCACACTTAGCAATTGGACGGGCACAATTTATACGTCCCACAAAACACACGGAGGGGCCAGACAAGTACCAGGACAATCAAATTAACTGTGGCTTCTTTTTGTAATGATGATAAGAAGCAGTAACACAAAAAAAACCTTTCTTCAAAACATTTATGGGGACGATTAACACAACATTACGCTCGTTGTCAGATTGTAGCCTAAAACACAATGCATTTATAAGCGAACTGATAAGGGGTGACAAGCTCGCCCTGACAACAACTGCGTTCCAGAGTTTACGCATATTTCTTCTCAAAATACAGGGTGTCCATAATTAAAGTCACAGTTTAAAAACGAAGTAGAAAGAGAACTCCTGCTGAAAATGACATCAAATTTGAATATCAAATTATTGGTGCAAGCGGAAACGAAAGAAAATTTGGCCAAGAGATGTCTGAACATGCACACCAGAGGAATAGGGACAAGCGGCTGTTCCTCGTTTGTGTCCGAGGCGCCTAATACGACTGTCTCCTTTAAGGATCGCGCGTTTCTAGTAAACCTCTTGTACAAGAACTG
Organism: Schistocerca piceifrons; assembly: GCF_021461385.2. Lineage (NCBI taxonomy): Eukaryota > Metazoa > Arthropoda > Insecta > Orthoptera > Acrididae > Schistocerca > Schistocerca piceifrons. The sequence continues at coordinate 409,632,355 of NC_060139.1, forward strand.
TGCCAGTAGCCCAGCAGAAGTTCTGGGTACTGAAGAGTACAAAAAAAGGGATTTTACGTTATCTGTTAAGGGTGTGGGGATAATTAGGGGCTTGGTGGTCTAGTGAGAAGCGCAGGTGTGCGAAATGTAAGGTCGTGGGATCGAATCTCGCATGGACACCAGAACTTTTTTCCCTACCTTTACGCGAGCCTTCATCTCTAATTGATGTGAAGTTATGCCAGGCACGACACTTGGTTCGGGTTCCACATTACATTGCATTTTCCTTTTCTTCCGCAGAATTACTGGGATAAGTTAAGAGCGTACAGACTGCCAAAGTGGCGACCATATGAAAAATTTCACTCACATATTTTTTTTTTTAAGTCATCAATTTTCGGCCGGTTAGATGCGACCCGCCACGAACTATTCCTCTCTGTCAACCACTTTACCTCGGAGCAGCACTTGCGGCCTGCGTCCTCAATTATTTGCTGGATGTATTCCAATCTCTGTCCTCCTCTACAATTTTTACCCTCTACAACCACCTCCAGTACCACAGAAGTTATTCCCTGATGTCTTAACAGATGTCCTATCATCCTGCCTCTTCTTGTTGTTAGTGTTCTTCATATATTCCTTTCCCCTCCAATTCTACATAGAACCTCCTTATTCTTTATCAGTCAACGTGACTTCCAATATTCGTCTGTAGCACCACATCCCACATGCTTCGATTCTCTTCTGTCTCGGTTTTCCGAAAGTCAGAATTGCACTACCGTACAACGCTGTGCTCTACACGTATATCTTCAGAAATTTCTTCCTCCAATCAAGGCTGAAGTTTGATACTAGTAGACTTCTCTTGGCCAGGAATGCCCTTTTTGCCAGTGTTAATCTGCTTTTAATGTTCTCCTTGTTCCGTCCGTCATGCGTTATTTTGCTGCCTACGTAGCAGAATTCCTGAACTTCATTTCCTTCGTCACCATCAAACTTAACGTTAAGTTTCTCGCGTCTCTCACTTCTGCTACTAATTATTACTTATACATTCTTCGATTTACTGTCAATCCTTATTCAAAATGCATTACACTGGTCATTCCATTCAGCATATTCTATAATTCTTCTTCGCTTTCACCGAGGATAGCAATGTCATCAGCCGATCTTGACACTGATATCTTTTCACCTTGAATTTTAATTCCACTCTTGGACATGTCTTTGTTTCTATCATTGCTTCTTCGATGTACAGATTGATCAACATGGAACAAAGGCTATATTGCAGTTTTACACGCTTCTTATAACGAGCACTTCGTTCTTGGTCTTCCACTCTTATTACTCCCTCTTGGTTGTTTTACGTGTTGTATATTACCCATATCTCCCTATAGCTTACCCCTACTTTCCTCAGAATTTGGTACAGTGTGCGGTATTTGACATGGTCCAACGGTTTTTCCATGTCGACAAATCCTCTGAAAGTGTCTTGATTTTGCTTTAGTCTTGCTTCCGTTGTCAACCGTGGCCTTGGAACAGCCTCTCTCGTGCCTTTACCTTTCCTAAAGTGAAACTGATTGTCATTTAACACATCCTCAAATTTATTTTCCATTATACTGTAAATTATTGATGTTAAAGTGATTGTGCGGTAATTCTCACACTTCCCAGCTCATTAAGTCTTCGGAATTGTATGGATGATATTTTTCCGAGAGTAACGGTATGTCACCGTACTCATACATTCTAAACACCAGCATGAGTAATAGTTTTGATGCTGTTTCCCCCATGATTTTAGAAATTTTGATGAATCTTATCAACCACTTCTGCCTTCTTCGATCTTAAGTCTTCCAAATCTCTTTTGGATTCTGATTCTAATACTGGATTCCGTATCACTTCTATATCGACTCCTGTTTCTTTTTCTGTCAAATCGGGCAAGTCTTCCTCCTCTTAGACGCCTTCAGTGTATCTTTCGACATTCCGCTCTCTTCTCTGAATTTAAAAATGCAATTTCCATTGCACTCTTAATGCTATCATCCTTGCTTTTGATTTACCCAATATTATTTTCACTTTTCTCTAAGCTAAGTCAGGCCTTCCAGTTATCATTTCTTTTCCGATTTCTTCATATTTTTAAAACAGCCACTTGCCTTACGTTAACTTCCCAACACTTCATATTTATTTCATTCCAAACTAATTTGTATTTCTGTATTCCTGAATTGTCTTGAACATTTCTGCACTTCCTTCACCCATCGATCAACTGAAGTATTTCTTCTGTTATCCACAGCTTTCCGCAGTTACCTATGTGTACTTGTGCGTTTCTTTGCAACTTCTTTGACTGCCCTTTCTTGGGATGTCCATTCCCCTTTAACTGAACTGCCTGCTGAGCTATCCATTGTCGCAGTATCTATAACCTATTACTTCCGTAGCCACTTCTTCGCGTATTGATTCTTCCTTATTAGCCTCTTAAAAGCCAGCTTCGGTGGCCAAGCGGTTGTAGGCGCTTCAGTCCGGAACCGCACGACTGCTACGGTCGAAGGTTCGCATCCTGCCTCGGGCATGGATGTGTGTGATGTCCTTAGGTTAGTTGGGAGTTAGTAGTTCTAAGTTCTAGGGGACTTATGACCTCCGATGTTAAGTCCCATAGCGCTCAGAGCCATTTTGAAGTATCTTAAACGTCAGCCTATGCCTCATCACTGCTATATTGTCATCTGTGTCTACATCTGCTCGTGGGTACGCTTCATAATCCGGTATCTGATTTGGCAATCTATGCCTGAGCATGGTGTAATCTAACTGAAATCTTCGCGTGTTTTCCGGCTTTTTAAACGTATATGTCCTCCTATTATTACTCTTGAACAGCGTATTCGTTATTACCATCTCCCATATTCTCCCATAACACGTTCTTCTGTCATTTGTCCTACAACCGCATTCCAGTCCCCCATGATAATTAGATTTTCATCTCCTTTTACGTACTGAATTATCTGTTCGGTATCCACATATACTGTATTACTTCATCTTCAGCTTGCGACGTCGGCTATATATCTGAACGATCATTCTCGGTGTTCGGTTTGGTGTCGACTCTGATGAGAACAAGGCCATCGCTGACAGTTCCTAGTAACTGACTCTGTGCCCTACCTTCCTATTCATAACAAATACCGCTCAGTTATTCTATTTTCTGCTGCTTTTGATATTACCCTATACTCATCTGACCAGAAATCCCTGTGTTCTTTCCATTTCACTTCACTGAACCTCAATATCTGGACTGAGACATTGCGCTTCCCTTTTCTGATTTTCTAACATTCCTATCAAGTTCAAACTTTTGACGTTCCACGCCCCTACTCGTTGAAGGTTATCCTTCCGTTAGTTCTTCAGTCTTCTTCTCCAGAACACCTCCCCTTTTGCAGAATCCTCCTGGATATGAAAATGGGGGACTAGTCCGGAATCTTTTGCTGTAGATACATATCACATGTCTTTCATGTGATGGTTTCCACTGGCTTCTGCATACCCAAGCCGTTGATCATTGCTGATTTTCCGCCTTTAAGGCCAGCATTCCTACAATACAGCATTCCACGCTGCGCAAATCATTTTCAAAGAGCATACGGTACACTGGCGTGCGTGCAAGAGCGGTATGAGCGTTTTCAGGTACCACCAGTAATCTAGTTCCCTTTTCGCTCCTTCGCCGAGGATCTAAATGCTTCCCATTTCCTTCAACCTTCTACAGCTACATCTACATCTACATGGTTACTCTTCAATTCACACTTGAGTGCCAGGAAGAGGATTCATCGAACCACCTTCACAATTCTCTATTATTCCAATCTCGTATAGCGCGCGGAAAAAATGAACACATATATCTTTCCGTACGAGCTCTGATTTTTCCTTATTTTATCGTGGTGATCGTTCCTCCCTACGTAGATCGGTGTCAACAAAATATTTTAGCATTCGGAGGAGAAAGTTGGTGATTGGAATTTCGTGAGAAGATTCCGTTTCAACGAGAAACGCCTCTCTTTTAATGATTTCCAGCCCAAATCCTGTATCATTTCTGTGACACTCTCTCCCATATTTCGAGACAATACAAAACGTGCTGCCTTTCTTGAACTTTTTCGGTGTACTCAGTCAGTCCTATCTGGTAAGGATCTCACACCCCGCAGAAGTATTCTAAAGGAGGACGGACAAGCTTAGTGTAAGGAGTCTCCTTAGTAAATCTATTACACATTTCCATTTTCTAAGTGTCCTGCCAATGAAACGCAGTCTTTGGCTAGCCTTCCCCCCCAACATTTTCTAGGTGTTCCTTCCAATTTAAGTTGTTCCTTATTGTAATACCTAGATATTTAGTTGATTTCACGACTTTTAGATTAGACTGATTTATCATGTAACTGAAGATTAACGAGTTCCTTTTAGCACTCATGTGGATGGCCTCACACTTTTCGATATTTAGGGTCAACTGTCGTTTTTATAAATCGTTTGGCAATTTGTTTTGATCTCCTGATAACTTGCTAGGTGGTAGCCTTTAAATCGGCCACGGTCCGTTAGTATACGTCGGACCCTCGTGTCGCCACTATCAGTGATTGCAGACCGAGCGCCGCCACACGGCAGGTCTAGTCTACAGAGACTCACTAGCACTCGCCCCAGTTGTACAGGCGACTCTGCTAGCGATGGTTCACTGTCTACATACGCTCTCATTTGCAGAGATGACAGTTTAGCATAGCTTTCAGCTACGTCATTTGCTACGACCTAGCAAGGCGCCATATTAAGCTACTATAAGTAATATCTTCAAGAACGTATTCTGAACAGATAATATTGTGACTCATGTACCGTCAAGAGTGACGCTCACCTTTAATGGAGTAAAGTTAAGTATCAAACTAATTACGTCCGCTTTCTGAATTCTCATTCCTTGTCATGTTCCAGACCTCACGTCAGTATAGTTCTTCCCTCCTCACGCTAGCCTGCTTGAGCTGAAACGCGTGCATTTCGGCCTCCATTCGTAACACGGTGTTGGCTCTTCTGCTAACACAAAACCAACCTACTCACAAGAGTTAGGAAACTAACGTTCCATGCTCAGACACGTCGAATGCTAGTTTTGTTTTCTTTAACGACTACGTGATCCCGATTAGTCCCTATCCTGAGATCCGAATGAGGAACTATCTTACCTTTTAAATATTTTACCAAAGAGGATGACATTAAGATTTCATCATGCATATCAGCTGGATGCCCTCATATATATATATATATATATATATATATATATATATATATATATATATATATATATATATATATGGCTCTAGTTTCCCCTTCCTTTCAGCCGCTTGGAGTACGAACACAGGAAAACCATATTGTCTAATGTCATAAGACCAGATCAGTCAATTAACTAGACTGTTCGCCGTGCAGCTAATGAAAAGGCTGCAGTCCACTTTCCGGGAACATAGATTAGTCTGGCTTCTTCCACAGATGCCCGTTCGTTATGGTTGCAGCAGAAGTACAGCTATCTGTATTGCTGAGAAACGCAGACCACCCCACTTCGGCAAGGACTGTGGTTCATGGAGGGTTTTATGTCATAATATAACCTATACTTAACTGAAGTTTAAAGATTTTTACGCAACATACACATCATTGAAATAAGGCAGTATAAAACAAAATCTCCCACAGACGCTGCAGCTACAGAAATTAATGAACACTTCAATTATCTGTTAAGGCTAATTAATGAAAGATAACGACTTTTTTTAAAATAAAAATCTGATGTGTCGTTCTGTTCACAAATCCATATTAATATTGTAAATGCAGAAGTGTGTTTGTCTGTTCCAGTATTATGGCTAAATCGCAGAATCGATTTTGATGAAGTTCGGTCCTGAACACAGCGGATGAATGTAGGCTACTTTAGAAAGTGTACAGTGCAAGACCGTTATTGATCTGAGGAATAATATGGGAATTACGGAAATTTACTTACTCTCTGACATTTGAACTTCTTCATATCTGTGAAAATGCTTTTATTGGTTCATATGATCTATGTAATACGATTCAACGCAATGAAATGCTTATTCAGTCCTCAACGTTTTTAATGCACATGCCCTCACTAATATTACTAAATGTGAAGAACTCTGCCAGTTTCTTTTACGACTACACCGCTGAGCAGATTTCATGAAACCTAGTATAGAAATAGCTTGAAACCTCAGGAAGCAAGTAAACAAAAATTGAATTGTAAGAGCGTCAAATTGGGTACTGAACATTATTTTTACATCAGTACATTAACCATGTTAAATGTTTTGCATAATGCACACGTCGTATAAGGTATACCATCGGCAGCACAATCCGTAGTGACGCCTTCCTGCTCACAGTCCTCTTAAAACAGCGCTCGGAAACGATGCAGCACCTGCTGCCACATCGTGAAGCAGGGCAGATGGGCGGGGGTGGGGGCAGCAGGGAAGCTGCACACCACGAGCCGTGCTTACCGAACAGGCAGGCAGTGACGGCAGCTGACGTTATTGGACGTAATTATGTTTACTTACTCACCATCACCTATCATAACCAAAATAATGATAAGTGAGTGCGGCTGTGGGTAACAGCTAGATTCCCTGAAAATCATTGAAATGTTGTTCACTCAATGATTTATGGTATTTTCTGAAACGCCGTTACTGTGTCGTAATGTAAGTACGAGAAATGGTATAGCTATTCACAACGTAGTATCACAATATACTGAACGTAATAGAGGCAAATTTATATCTTGACTTTGCAGACGGCAACAAAAGTGGTGTAAAGTACAGTATGGCAATCGTTATAACTGAACAATTACTGATGTTCGCTGTGTTTGGCAATGATTGCGCTATGCCTGTGATAACAATATATATGTACACTTAGAAATTTCTGGAAGGGTATAAGTTCTAGAATTACGGGTTTTTACACTTTTAGTTCTCATTAAGACGAGTATTTTTGTGTACGGGTAGTACTCAGAGTCCTTTATCTACTGTGATGTAGGAGAAAATCTAATTTCGTTAAACAGAATGAAGTATCTATTTTCACGACATTCGTTACATCTTGATACAATGAGGACAATCACCAAAACTTAACACTGGTTGCGTAACTTATTGTTAACAGATTCGCGAAACGCGAAAAATACAAAAGATGTGTTACAGGTGTAGTTCCAATTCCGACTGAGTATACTAAAGATACATTGCCGCATACATTTCGCTTTTAGATCATGTAATGTCGTATTTAGTATAACATCAATACGCATTACATCTCTAGATCGCTCTTTCTGATGTGGAGATTGCCGTGAAAAAGAGAAAGATACTTCCGTACGAAAAATGTTGCGAAGAACGACAATAAAACAAAATTCTCGAACAGTTACAGCATGCAATATGATGAAGATACTATCAATTCGTTGTATTGTCTGGTGACTATTAGAGAGTTGTGCGTGATGCCCCCGGCACAAGTAACGCCTGTTTCCCAGTATGTCTGAAAATGAGTGACATATTAGTGACAATACAGCATCGCAGACATCACTCGAATATGACTATGTATGGTGTAATACTACGACTTGATGATGTAGTACTTCCACATTTTAGTGAAGAGTAACAATCTCCCAAATGTTGTATGCACTTCCACTATTAAAAATGTTAAAAGAAATCTTGCAGTAAAATATGAGCTGACAGCAAAATATTTAACTGCCAGACCAGTATTCAGACCCAGACCTCCTCGTCAATGGCATCTGATACAAAGGACAAACAAACAAATGTGCCATATCGATATGTACAACATAATAACTTTTGCATCCATAACAGGGGAAACACAAGATTACTTACACATCAGTATCGAATGTGTGTGTGTGTGTGTGTGTGTGTGTGTGTGTGTGTGTGTGGCATGTGTCATTTACCAAATCTCCATGATGTCAAAAGAGATGTGAATGTAGTAAGCATAGAAAGCCGTAGATATTTAAAATCAAATGTCTGTCATTAGTGTAGGATCAAATATCTGTCTGACCTCACCGTGCACAAGTCGTCGTGTATACAAGTTACAGCAATCAGATGATAAGTGGTGACCCTGCCTGGCTACATTGGTTACCACTGTCACGGAATGAAAACATGAAATTAGTGGACAGGCCAATGTGCCTACATTACCTGGCACTTATTATCCCTGAGACCCTGTCTACATTAAGTTTGGGTAACGTGAGCTAGGAGCTAGCAGTGGAATACGCCAGTAATACCCATTACGCCAATGCTGCTCTTAATGTTGTGACTTGGCAAGACAGCCAAGTCACTACATTTTGGCGACGAGGATGGGATATTCTGACCGGAATAACTATTTAACGTAACATTTGCGGCACGCAACGGAGGTGTGCCGAGTTGTTTGTACGTGTCTTTATTGATCAATGAAACTGCAGCTCCAGTATCGAACTGGAATGGGACCACATTGCCATTAATGTCCAAGTCTACAAAAAGTTTGTCCTGCTAACGACAAGAGCGATTGTCTCGTGCAACGTGAACAGACACTGGTACAGAAGCACTTGCGACTTGACGGGATTTCCGTCGACGGCGACGCACACTATTTGTGGGACGAACACAGTCACTGTGAGAGAGAGTGGCACTGGGCGGAGTGGAATTAACTACATGAATAGCCATGGGCGAAGGTCCACGAGCCGGATTATTTGTGGTTCGACTCCGATTCCGGCGCGAAGCAAAGGGCCTGGAATGTTTGTGAGTGTCCGTTGTGAGCTTTTTCTGGCATACACTCTGAACATGTACTTTTTTATTACAGAAAAAGCAAATAGCTTGGCGTGACAGGCAATTCTCACGCGAATGTCTAGTGGCACACTGCGGACATGATTTTAGCACTGCATTTGCGTGCTTGCGCGGCACACGTAGCAGAAAGCTTGGCAGCAGCTGCGCGGATGGGCGGGAGGGCTGTTTGCTGTTCCGTGCAGCGCGCCCGGCGGGCCGGTTAATGTGACACATGACTGGCGAAGTTTGAAATGATTCCTGAGCAAAGTCAAGTGTGTCTTGCCTATCCAATATGTCCATCACTTGTTGAAGGGAGGGATTGACTAGTTTCAAAATCTGTTCCCATATACGAACATCATAAACGTTCTGTGCAATTGCATCATACACCATAGTATCTGAGTAAGGGAGGCCACATTCACACTCAAAAGCACAATCCCTAGTAAGGCCTTGCAAAGTTGCAACCCACTCCCTATTAGTTTGACCGGCCGTACGTTTTGTACGAAAGAACGTATACCTTTTTGCAACTACATTGACTGATTCTTTGAAATATGCATCTAATGCAGACAAAATGGTCTTCGCTTGCGGAAGGACAAATGTGTGTTTTTTGCTCGTGACTTACCCTATTTGGGACATGTAATCAATGCCCAAGGCATACATTCCAGTCCCAAGCACCTCCGTGCGATACAAGACTTGCCTTCGCCGCAGAATTTGAAGCAGCTACAGAGTAGCCTGGGATCCAGAGTAGAACAAAGGACAGCTCATAAAGAAAGAAGGGGAACATCTTCACACTTCGATACGTGGAGAGAGTAAGCTGAAGAGGATACGAGAAAGAGGATCCACTCGAGGTCCAAGCACAAGTTACCTGGAGCCAGATAATCGTGAAGAAGGAGGTTCTGAAGATGAAGGAGCCATTACTCTTGCTGCTATTAAAAGCAAGTACAAGAAAGGTGGTGCATCAGCAAAAGCCGATTTGCGGGGGAGGATTGTGGTGTTACCGCCAGACACCACACTTGCTAGGTGGTAGCCTTTAAATCGGCCGCGGTCCATTAGTATACATCGGACCCGCGTGTCGCCACTGTCAGTGATTGCAGACCGAGCGCCGCCACACGGCAGGTCTAGAGAGACGTCCTAGCACTCGCCCCAGTTGTACAGACGACTTTGCTAGCGATGCTACACTGACAACTACGCTCTCATTTGCCGAGACGATAGTTAGCATAGCCTTCAGCTACGTCATTTGCTATGAACTAGCAAGGCGCCATAGTATTTGATATTTATCTTGTGAAGCATGTACAGTCAAGCGAGATGTTCACCAATTGTGGATTAAAGTTAAGTATTCTACTAGTTACGTCCGTTTTTCTAAGTTCTCATTTCCTTGTGTTGTTCCAGACCTCACGCCAGCATGCGTGAGCTTCACGCGTGCCTTTTGGCTACCGGTCATAGTGGCTTGGCTGTCTGGCCAGTCCACTACACTTAACACAAAAAAAAGAATCTATTTAAGTTTACTGGCGTCATGCTTAAAGCAGATGCATAGGAAGTGAACACGTAGTCTACCGGCACTAAAAGAATTTAAATGGCGTGCATCACCGTTGCCAGTTTACAAAGGGCAGCTGACCTTTGTTTCCAGTTCTTTCCCTGCACACCGTCCGGTAAGATGAAGTAACTTTACAGATGATCCAGGGCATTAAAGTGCCCATACATGGTAACTAAAAAAACCTGAGGATCTCCTCTCGTAAAACACGGAAAGCAATAAAATATACACAATAACAGTAATGATGATAATATTTGAGGAACATAGACTTATTAATAACTTGAATACAGAGTCTTAATGTTTCACAGTAATATTTATTAGTCCTCTATGAAACGGTTTTCGGCCGCTCAAGCCATCGTCAGATAACTTAATGCTAAACAGATAGTTCACACAATTTCAGCGAGAACTCATAGACGTACAAAGAAAACTACAAAGATATGCGACATTTTATGACTATATCGATGCAAAACACAAAAATGATATAATACCTAAGGAGACACAGAACACATAAATCTTATATTCCAGTATATTCAGATATTAAAAGTCATGAGTGTATAAAATGGAAATGTCCTACAACTGAGTAATGGCTGCTATGACATATGTGTAAACTGACGAATGTGTCGAAGAGTCCGAATAAAGGGAGGGGAAGAAATGTGTCTATGAAGTGTGGGTGTGGAACAGTTACGACAGTCTTATTAGCTAATGGCGAGAGGAATAATAACTGGCTGTTACATTAATAAGAGTGCAGAAGGGTAGAATGTATATGAAGGGATAAAACTTGAAGTTAAATATCACACGCACAAGACACTGGAAAAAGATGGGCGTAATGGAAAATCTGTATCTACCGTACGACGAGGCGGTCAAATTGGATCTCGATTGAGGGTGAACCAACATATTATGAAAATTTAGTTAATTTTATGTCCAAATATTTGTGTGACATGCTGAAGTTGTCAACACACACCTATATCTAAGGATGAGAAAAAATAACAAGTCAAATTAGTCAGTTTTACATGCAGGAAAGGCTCTGAGAAAAATCTGGAAACGACACATCAAGAAGAATGAAGAACAATACGCCAAAGGCTAGTCCGGAAAAGAAACCTACTTTACATATGGCCAAGCTGAAGTTTGTTATTGGAAGGAAACAGCTAGTAGCATTAGAGAAATATCAAGGTCGAATTGTAAGAAGACTGTTTAGATTTTTATGTTGGTAATGCCATGTACTGCTGTGTATGAAAATCGCTGACTGCGCTGTGTGCAGTCTGAGGCTGGTTGGACTCATTGTTGGAATATTCGCTTGTGTAGTGTTGGGCTGTTGGATGTGAATAGCGCGTAGCATTGGGCAGTTGGAGGTGAGCCGCCGACAGTGGTGGGTGTGGGAAGAGAGATGCCAGAGTTTTGAGAAGACGATCTGGACCTGTGCCCGTCAGGAAAAGGACATTTGTAAGACTGGATGATATATATATATATATATATATATATATATATATATATATATATATATATAATGACTTTTGAACACTATTAAGGTAAAAACACTGTTTGTATTCCATCAAAATCTTTCATTTGCTAACTATACCCCCATCAGTAGTTAGTGCCTTTAGTACACAGAATCTTTTATTTAGAAGGAAGTATTGGCGCTCGCTGTACTGCAATAGTTCGAGTAACGAAGATTTTTGTGATGTAAGTGATTCATAAAAGGTATAGGTTATTGTTAGTCAGGGCCATTCTTTTGTAGGGATTATTGAAAGTCAGATTGCGTTGCGCTAATGGTATTTGTCAGTTTAGTGACGACCAGAGTACGTAAAGACAGAAATGTCTGAGTATGTTGAGTTTTACTCAGCTGTTTCTGTACAAAATAACGTAAGATTTTTCCAGCACTGTCATTCTTTACATACAGAGGGGAAGTTTCACAATTAAAATACCAGAATATGTGAAGAGTCGCTACAGTAACCTGTACAGTAAAGTCATTTATCATACCTTAACCCTATACGAACTTGATTTTTTCTGTTTCCCAAGTCCTAGAAATACTCCTCTCAGAAATCAGGCACACCATAGACAAGATGAAAAAGGAACTGCACCATATAGTTCTGTACCCTCAGTCGATATTTTCAAGTTGATGGATGAGAGATGTATAAACCATGTAGTTGGAATACATTAATGTTGTTTGCAGAGTGGAAATTACGAAGAGATTGGAATAAGCCGATATAATACTAATACTTGAGGCAGGTAGTGCTAAAGATATGAAAAACTACCGGCGGATTAGCCTTCTGTCCATACTGTAAAAAAATTTTTCTATAAATTTTAGTATCAGAGCGAGCACTACACTTGACCTGGCTGAACACACAGAGCTAGGTGGATTCCGCGCAGGATTTAGTACACTTGACCATATCCCAGTTTTACGCGTAAAAGCTGGTGGAACAACTGAATACTCTCTACCTCTTTGCCTTGTTTTTATATATTCAGAAAAGATATTTGATTCGATCAATCACTCATCTGTGTTTGAGGCTATAACACAGTGATTCTCAACGTTTACTACACGATTAGCTAGTTACCATCAACATTACCGCCTAACTAAACTTTGATATGAAAAAGAACTTTCTTTGAACTCACATTTTTAAAATGAGGAAAGGTAAATGGCACTTAATTTTAGTAAGCATTTTACGAAACAACGAACTAGAGAGTCAATGAGACAATTGCTACTGCACATTTCTTACAACCTCTCATTTCTAACAACCTATCTTTTATAGAATGACTGTCTGACAACACAGCATTGCCCAGGTATTCATTTTGCCAGTTTTCTATTAGAAACGAAACCTTATGTACACTCCAGCAGGAGACTCGGTGTGATACGATCCCGGAGAGTTTCTGTATGCTGGGCGCAGTTGCTTCGCGTGTCTATAATGCAATAGCGAACTTCTCTCTGTCAAGGCCTTTTCCTAGTTATATATACTGTTATCGTTATCGCTTAAAGCAGTTTGCTATTCGCAGTTGAAAGTTGTTAAAAACGCCGCCAGGTGACAGAGATATCCTTAATTGACTCGACTGTAGGAGTGGTTTAGTACGAGTAAATAATAAATGTATTACAACACCACGCTCGGTGGGGGAGTTTCCCACGCATCTCATTGCTTATGACGTCATAACTTATGAACTGTGTCAGATATGTGTTCCTTACCCCAACAATGACTGTTGTCTGACAGTAAGGGATGCGTGTACCATGTTGTTTGAAATCGCTCCAATGGTTTAGGAGGAGATGTGGATCATACATACGTACACCTATTTCTATGATATACAATGAAGCGCCGAAGGATCTGATACAGGCATGCGTATTCAAATACAGAAATATATTAACAGGCAGAATACGGCGCTGCGGTCGGCAACGACTATATAGGACAAGTGTCTGACACAGATGTTTGATTGGTTACTGCTGCTACAATGGCAGGTTATCAAGATGTAAGTGAGTTTGAATGTGGTGTTATAGTCAGCGTAGGAGCGATGGGACACAGCATATTTGAGTTAGCGAAGAAGTGGGATTTTCCCGTATGGCCGTTTCACGAGTGTACCCTAAACATCAGGAATCCGATAAAACCCAAAATCTCTAGTACTGCTGTTGCCGGAAAAAGAACCTGCAAGAACAGGACCAGCAACGATGGAAGAGAATCCTTCAAAGTGACATAAATGCAACCGTTGGGCAAACTGCTGCAGATTTCAATGCTGGTCCATTACCAAGTGTAAGCGTGCAAATCATTCAACAAAATATCATCGATATGGACTTTCGGAGCCAAAATTCCACTCGTGTACCGTTGATTACTGCGCGAGACAAAGCTTTACGCCTCGGCTGGGCCCCATCGTCAGCTCGTTGTCTAGTGTCTAGCGTTGCTGCCTCCGAATCACGGGATCCTGGGTTCGATTCTCGGCCGGGTTGGGGATTTTCTTTGCTCAATGACTGGGTGTTTGTGTTCACCATATCATTCGTGAAATTGGTGATGTTGGACTGTTAAAGGTTGCGAATTTGTACGGGTGCTGATAACCACGCAGTTGAGCGCCCCACAAACCAAACATCATCATCATCATCATCATCATCATCGCTTGGGCCCCTCTACACCGACTTTGGACTGTTGATGACTGGGAACATGTTGCCTGGTCGAATGAGTCTCGTTTCAAACTGTATCGAGCGGATTGAGGTGTACGGGTATGAAGAAATCATCATGAATCCATGGACCCTGTACGTCAGCAGGGGACTGTTCAAGCCGTCGGAGGTTCTGTAACGGTGTGAGGCTGTAAAATTGAAGTGAGATGGGACTTCTCCTACATCTAGATATGAGTCTGACAGTTGATACGTACGTAAGCATCCTGTCTGATCATAGGCGTACATTCATGTCCATTGTGCATTCCGACGGACTTGGAGAATTCCAGGAGGACAATGCGACACCCCTCACATCCAGAATTGCTAAAGAGTGCTTTTGACATTAACACTTTCGCTGGCAATCAAACAGCTCAGACATGAACATTATTGAGCATATCTGGGATGCCATGCAACGTGCTGTTCGGAAGAGATCATCCGCTCGTACTCTTACTGATTTATGGACGGCCCTGCGATTCCCTGCAGCATCACTTCAGTTATCAGTCTAGACGATGCCACATCGTACTGCGGCACTTCTGCGTGCTCGCGGGGGCCCTACACGATGTTAGGCAAGTGTACCAGTTTAATTGACTCTTCAGTGTATTTCGACAAAGCTAGTCTTACTACATCCCTAGTGGTACCAACAGTTCCTCAACAAAGGAAGCACATTGGGGCTAGTCCCTTCTTACAAAACATAGTTCCTCTACAGCACTCCTCTCCTACAAACTTTATCCACTACCAGCAACCCTACGTAGAATCAAATAAGTTAAAATGTGTGCACTATATGCACTGTTTGAAAATTACTTGATTGTTGGATTCATTACTTCTGAACTTTCAGAAATTGGAAGACAACAGGCGGAAATTGCTCGTAATCCGGCCACTGCCACTATCAATAATCACAATAATAATAATAATAATAATAATAATAATAATAGTAATAATTCAATGTAGGTCTTACCTCAGTGAAGTAGCCATATACACAGTAGTCACAATAAATGTTGCGTATTAGATTATTTCCGTTACTGGACATAATGGGACACAAAACTAGTTTTGTTTTGTCATATACAGTCATACGAAAACAAAATAAAGAAGATAAATACATTTTCACTTGATAAAGACAAAAAAGAAAATGAAACCTTGCAAAAGACTGCAATGTAGACACTACCGGTTTTTTCACTGTCATCTTGCACCGGGTTATGTGGTTTTGTGGATACATAATCTGTTTTGACATCACAGAGGTTTTATAGCTGACACGTATATATACTGATAAAAACGTGCATTATATCGAAGCAATATTATATTTCAACTCTTCTGTATACAAAAGTTATTATTTTTCATGCATCGATATACATACACTTATCTGTAGCAGAAGTTGGGATTAACCCCCGAATGCCTTTCTACAATTCAATATTTTACATACAGGTCATGGTGTACAATAAGATGACTTCTAACAAAGACGTACAAGCAGTGGAGAAGAATTTCACCATTAAACTGTTTTTGGGCCACTGGAAACATAACAAGAACCGTTTCCTATTCCATCGTCTTACACTGCGTTACGTCTCGTCTTAAAGGCCAGAAAACCTAACGGAATGAGGTAACCATATTAAGGAATTATTTACTGGGTAAAACACCTATGAATACATCACATTCATAGTTTGAATTACAATTTATTCGTCTTGTGGTGGTTTCGTAGCTTCATTCCTGTCCGATAACTGTAGGAGCTGTAATTATAGCAGCTAATTAACACGACTTCGTCGGTAGGTGTGCGTACAATTACTGCTGCGCACATCATGCATCAGCCAACACCTACGTTCGGTGGAGTATGTCAACAGCGTGAGACCCGTGTTGGTGTCGCGGCATAATTAGCAAAGACAACGGTCATGTCATATGCGCGCTGCATACTCTCCGTTTAAGCATAGCGGCCATGTGCATCAGCGCTTCAACCGCTATAAGGCGATGTTAACATGGTTGCCCTGACTTCCCATAATCGTGTCATACAGTACTGGGACAGAAACCACGAAACGTGACATGGCTCAAAATATACTGAAATTACATAGTTAAAACTACTGCTTCTGTTATAATAATCCCCACAGGAAAGTTAAATAAAATAACAAATCAAAAGACGTGACACATGACTGTAATTTCTAAGGATATATGTCAGATCACAAATATTAGAGATGTTAATGCAAGTAATATAAATTATGAATATAATTTTTTTGAAAATTTCAACAATGATACACCAGTTGTAGTAATTATCCTTTAGTGCATGGAAGAAGTAACTATTGCAACCCATGGCGATGAATTAAACTATGATCTCCTTAAGAATTTATTGAAAAGTAAATTACACATATATATTATACACAGGCAACCCACAATCTTACATGATTAGTGTGTCCTAACGTGTTACAATATCTTTATTGTTAGCAGATAATTATAGTGATTTCGGATCATGATGAAATGAATAAAAGTGGTAATAATTGTCACGACAGTAGAAACGACAGTAAATCTGTGGCCGTCCGGTGTGGCCGAGCGGTTCTAGGCGCTTCAGTCAGGAACCGCGCGACCGCTACGGTCGCAGGTTCGAATCCTGCCTCGGGCATGGATGTGTGTGATGTCCTTAGGCTAGTTAGGTTTAAGTAGTTCTAAGTTCTAGGGGACTGATGACTTCAGAAGTTAAGTTCCGTAGTGCTCAGAGCGATTTTAACCAATATATCTGTGAGTGTAGATTTCGACCTCGGTCTATTGGAGCAGAATGACTGGGCTTATGTTTTCAACGTCCTTCAGGACCGAAAGTTTATGCACCTAACGACGCCGCCGATGATGCAGCTTTTGGAGACCATTACTGGTCATAATATTAGAAGAGGACCAAGTACATAGCGTCTGAAGTTCTATGAGGGTTAACGCTGTTGTATACAGATAAGTCGGGACGCTGGAGTGTTGTAGACAATTGCAGAAAGGCCTGCAGAAAATTGGTGGTTAGTACAAGTAGTTGCAATTGACGCTCAACACAGGCAAATGGACTTAATGCTAATAAATAGACAGAAGCTCTCGTTGTTGTAGAATTACAAAATTTTAGAAACCACTGGAAGCAGTTACTTCCATAAAAATGTAAGAGTATGCGTATGCGGCGATGTGAAGTGGAACGACCACGTAAAATTGATCATGAGTAAGGCAGTTGGCAGACTGGGAGTCTTCAGGAAATTTAGTCCACAAAGAATGAAGTAGCTTACAGAATACTCTTTCGATTAATAACTGAATACTGTTCGCCAGTATGGGATCCTGATCAGATAGGAATGACGGATGGCAAAGTACGCTTTGTTACAGCTTCATTTAGTATGCTCGAAGGCAACCGAAGATAATCAGTCAACTCCAGTGGCAGGCGCTGCGGAAGAGGCGTTCTGCATCACGTTGTGATCTACCGTTCACGTTCACAGAACATAGATTAATAGAATAGTCAAACAATATGTTAGGGCAGAAACTGTAGAGGAAGACAGAGATTGGAACACACCCACAAAATAACGGAGGACGCAGGTTACCATTGCTACTCTGAGTTGAAAAAGTTGGCACAGGAGAGGAGTTCATAGGTTGCCTTCTCAAGCTAGTGAGGAGACTGATGACTTAAAAAAAATATATTGCATCCTCCCACGTATATCTCGCAAGAATACCATGAAGATAAAGTGAGAGAGAGAGATTTGAGTCTAGATGGAGGCTTAGCAGCAATCGTTCTCCCCGCGATCCATACGCGGCTGGAACAGGAAAAGGGAGAAGGGACACTGGTACAAAAAGTACCCTCCGCAACACACCGTAAGGTGACTTGGGGAATACAGACGTAGGAGCAGATGACAATATTTATGAATGCAGTGTATTGTTATCAACTGAATGAAGGTGAAAATTCGTGATTTTCAGCTAGATGCATCACAATGAACCGAAATTATACAGCACGAGCTCATCACTTTGCAACATATCACGTTCTTTTCCGCTTTCTACGGATACAGGAGCAGGAAATTGAAAAGAGGTTCTCGTTTGTGGCTCAGTTAAAGTACTTTTGCAGTACGTGGCAGGAAATAAACTACATTGCACCTTTGGAGACCTAAGAGTCATTTAAGCGTAAGATGGAAGGAATTCAGCTTGCCAAATTTTTTAGAGCTCTGCACAGATAAAGACATCCAGTGTCATATATTATGTATTGTTTGCTCTTCGATCTGCGAAAGAGGACAACGTGGAGTGTCCGGAGATGTAAAAACTTTTGTTTCGTTTCTCTCAGTTACATTGGAGAGGCAACGGACGTCAGGAGTGTTTGTTATCCACTTCCATCATAGACAGTGTACAGAAAATTCGTGCTTAAGCTTTTTGCACCGTGAGTGAGTATCTACTCAGGAAACATGCATCTTTCGAGGTGCGCTAAGCTACTACAAAAGTCCACCTTCTTTCTCAATGGTAAGATCGTAGTGAACGTGCACATTTTCGACAGCATACTTAAAAATTCCTTCCGACCGACCAAACTATCTCCTTCCAACTGATATAACTTATGCTTCTAATGTTTCGAAGCTTGTAGTGAAACGAGCGTATGTCGAATTTGGACAGAACAAATGCACACGAACCAACATAGCACAGATATAACTGCGGTCTTGCCTTAACGGAGCAATAAATACCTGTAAATATTTGAAGATCGTTTACAGTTTTACCTCTAGATTAATTTTTGTGCTTCCCTAATGCTATGTATTACGTCGAATATCGGGTTTCTGTTTTAGTTGAAACTTCTTGATGGTCATATTTTTTGTCAGAACAGATACTCGTTTACGTATCCTGATCAGTTTTATTCTGCAATGAATTCCTAATAACAGCACTCGTAAATCGAGACACTGTTACTATTAGAGTACTAATAATTCAGGAAGTCAGAAGCTGATGCTGTAGCTATACAGTTAATTCACTGTGCGCATAATGCACTTGATTAGGAAGTGGCAAACTTACCGAAAAAGTAGTGAAACGAAAATTCCTTACAGTTTCTTGGGAAGCTCAAAATATTTGTACAATAAATTATCCTGTATCCCGTCTTGAGTCAGACATCGAATGTGTGATACAGACTCTACCTTCACAGGCTGGAGAGCTGGCTTGTAACTTGGACTAAGTCATAAACATCTATCTCGCCAGGCCGCCGCATTGACTGGAGTAGAATTGCCTTCATTGATGATAATCGCTTCGAACTGCCCCCCGACGACTAGCAAAGTCGTATTTGGAGACGCCCTGGACAACGGTGGGATACTAAACTGACAGTCGCTCGCAATAAGGCCCAACAACACGGGGAATGCTGGTCACAGGTAACATTTCTTTTCGTATCCTGACCCCTTTGGTTTTCATCCGCGGGACCCTTACTGCACAGTGGTACGTCCACGGTATTCTACGTCCCATTTTGTTGCCCTTCATGTGAAGCCAACCTGGAGTTACATTACAGCAGATAATGCTCGCCCACAGACGGAGGGTGTTTCTACTGTCTGTCGTCGTGCTTACGAAACCCTGTTTTGGCCAGCAAGTTCGCCGGATCTCTCCCTATATGAGAACGTTTGGAGTGTTATGGGCAGGGCCCTAGAGCCATCTTGGGATATCAACTGTCTAGCGCACCAATTGGACATAAACTGTCGCAATATCCCTCAGGATGACATTCAGCGACTCTGTCAATGCCAAGCCGAATAACTGCTTGCATGAAGGCCAGAGGTTGAAGAACGCGTTACCGACTTGCTCGACTTGTGAAGCTCGTACACGTACGTCATCTGTCGATTTCCATCTGATTCGGATAGTTCATCTGCGGTGCGTCTTTCGTTTTGTCTTATAGTGTATCTTGTGCCTTCACGTTAAGTGGGACGAAAGAGCAGGCAGTGCATCCTCTTGCACAACACATGTTTGTTGAAATGCAGCATGATCACAATGCTGTCTTGTCATCAATTTATTCACTACCGGTTTCAGCCATAAGACCATTTTCAAAGTGGAAAAATATCTGTTTCAAAGGCATCACATCGTATTCGTGCTTTTCTGTCATGACATGAAAAACGTTGAATATCCTGAAAGACTTAAGAACCATAAGTACTCAGTATAACAGCACTGGTTCAAACAACAACAAATTGTCGGCTTCATTATTCGACAGTGGATGAAGAGGGACTGTTACACGTTGAATATCATGTGAACAGCAAAAATCGGTAATCACGGTGTTTGCAAAGACGTCCTTTGTCTGTAACCTTTCCTTTAGGCGCATTTTCTATTGCTAAGATACCTCATGAAGTCTTGACCGTCGATTTCACTGTTGTTGGCTGTAGTAACTGTATAACCGTATACCTGGAAATGACTTCACACATAGTTAACCACAATACAGTGTCTATATGCGTTTCGTCCCAAAAGGGTCAATACACAAGGCCTTGTGCCTTTTCTTCAGTTCTAGAGATACCATAAAGGCCAATGCGAAAGCGCAATTACTTTCGGGCTCTGTGAGGGTAAGTGGCAACAGCTGTATAAGAGAGAAATAAGACACGCACGCTGAACCTGTGCGAGAAGACGCGTCCTTTGCGTGTTTTGGACCCAACGAAGGACTCTTCGTAACGTTGGATCATTGAGACTTCTGAAGTTACTAAAGGTGCTGCTATCGGAAATTCTTGAAGTGTAAAACATGCTACTTCACCAGAGCGTCAATACACAACGTATTGCCTATCAAGCGCGAGGTATGGGCCTCGTGGAAGGAAAAACAACACATCTGCGATAAGATGGCAGTATACTGGCTTCTGATGAATTGTATGAATTGTATATGAATAAAAACTGAGAAACGACGACCATCTATGTAGTCATTGAGCAGTACTATCTGTCAAGGAACACAAACGCTTCCTCTACAATAGGGTGAATGAGATCTGAACCACATTCAGCATGGAACGAAAAAATGTTCAAATGTGTGTGGAATCTTATAGGACTTAACTGGTAAGGTCATCAGTCCCTAAGCTTACACACTACTTAACCTAAATTATCCTAAGGACTAACACACACACCCATGCCCAAGGGAGGACTCGAACCTCCGCCGGGACCAGCCGCACAGTCCATGACTGCAGCGTCTGAGACCGCACGGCTATACCCGCGCGGCAGCGGTGTTGAATACTTATCCCCAAGAAGTGATTTCCAGTCGACCAGCAAGTCTTCCTGCACCAGCAAGGGGGTTTTGTATTCAGCAGTTTTGCCTTCCCCATATCGTTTTATCTTCTTGAGGGAATTAGTAGGTGAAACATACCATTACCGTATGAGTTCTCAAAGTGAACAGATAGGAATAGACCACACACACATATATTGAATAAAGAATGTATGACACCCATTATGTAATCCAGTTGTAATCTTACAATTAATATAAAGCCCTTGTATCCCTTAACTTTATAGGAAATATTGCGTAGTAACATTTTACGGACATGGGTAGATAAATGACAAAAAAGTGGTAACAATAGTCGGGTTTCAAACACTGAGTGCTAAAGTGCGAAGCTCCGACGCTACCAGACCAATGCTTTCATTAAATTTGTCACTTGGAAAAGGGAACCTAAATTGCATCGGAAACCTTGAATGTCGTTTTCTCAGAAACGTTCGAGTTCCTATAGATAATCTGAGGCTAGTATTCACTTAATTTGACCCCTCTCCAATGAGAGAAGTTATGGGACTCAGAGGTTTATGGCACTTGTCGTGTTCTTATTGTAAGTAGGACGATACATCGTACTACAGGGGGTGGCGATTCGTAGTAACATTTCCACAACAAACGTATCTCGCAAGCGGCTTGTTTGTCAACTCAGGACTTCATGTGGAATGACTATATAAAAGAAACAGCAGGAAAAGCCGATGCCATAGTGAGATCCATAGGAAGAATCTTAAGGAAATGTAACTCATATACGAAGAAAGATGCTTATAAGGCACTTGTTCGACCGATTCCTGAGTATTATTCATCAGTGTGGGAACCTTACCAGATAGGACAGATGTAAGAGATAGAGATGATCCAACGAAGAGTGGTGCGTTTCGTCACTAGATCGTTTAGTACGAGCGAGAGCGTTACAGAGGTAATCAACAGTCTCCAGGGGCCGACGTTACAAGAGAGGCGTTTTGCTTCATTAGAGGTTAACCACTGAAATTTTGATAGCGCACTCTCCGGGAGACACCATGTTACTTCCTCCGACGTACACCTCGAGTAATGACAATGCTGAGAAAAATCGAGAAATTATAATCAATACAGGGGCTTACCGACAACAGTTCTTCCCACGGCCCACTAACGAGTGGAACGGGGTAGATGGTATCAGTTTGTGGTACCAGAGGTCCCCTCCTCCACACACCATTACGTGGTGTACAGAGTACGATGTAGGTAGATGACTCTTCGAAGCAAAGGGTTCATCTTCCGGAAGTTCCGTTTGTTCCCGAGCTGCTTGTCCGCTACGCCTGCGCGCCCAAAGTCCGGACAGGACGCCGGTCAGCCGCCTGGCGGGGCGTCGCGGCGCTCCTCAAGTTGTGCGTCGCGTGGCGGCTGAGGCAGCGGCGCCCTGGGGACGCCCTCCGTATTAAAGTTTGTTGGGGCGTGGCGGCCCGCCAGACGCCGACAACTTACTTGGGGCGGGCTCTGGCGGTGCGAGCTTTAAGCTCATTACGCCCAGCTTAGCGGCCCCTAACTAGATCCCTTAATTACTGGGCGGCCGTCTCCGCGCCTCCTCCGTATGATGCAATTAAATATTAACGCGCGCCAAGGCGGCCGGCGCTGTCTTTTGTTGCCTCCTCTGCGCGCGCACACGTGCCACTGCGAGCCCGCTGGCGGGAGGGCGGTAACGCTATTGTCTGCCTACGCTGTGGTGGACCCTGCGTTGCACGATGAGCTCTGTCTACAGGCTGACATTAAAGCCGGGGCCAGCCATAATACGTACTCGTAGGTAAAGCGTTGCAATGCTTGGCTGAACTATCTGACACTGTAGTTGTAACTGTGTTTCACATTCGAATCAGCTGATTCTAAGTGGGCTGTTCAGAAAGTAAGATCCGACCGATAGCGAAATGGAAACCACAGCGAAAATCCGATAAGCTTTACGTAGACGTGTCAGACATTGTCACTAGTACGCTCTTCGAGTGCGTCACGTAGCTCTTTTCGGTTCTGAGCGCACAGTATGCGCGCAAGCATGCTTAGAAAGCAGTGTCTCCTGTCAAGTATGAGCGTCTGTAAGACATTTCGCATCATTTCATCCAACCCTACAGATTGTACTTGACATGCATTTCCTTCTTCATGACAATTTTCCGTGGTACATTGCAGGAGCAAAGAGGATTGTTTGACCGGTTTGATGCAAGAGACCTAACAGCGAGGTCACCGGGCTAATTGGATAGGGAAGGAATATGAGGTTAGCAGCAGAAGAATACAGAGAAAAGAGGAAAGGAGTGGATAAGAAAAAGCAGCTTGAAAGGAGAAGGATAGAGCAGCTGGACGAAATGGGAGACAATAAACAGATCAGAAGGTTCTATGAAAGAACAAGAGATGTGAAGAAAGGTTTCCAACCGCGATTAGTTTTCTCTAAGGATAAGGACAGAAATGTAATTGGAGATAAACGCGAAGTCCTAAAGTCCTAGAAAGGTGATAAAAGCATTTTACCGAACTGTTCGACGGGAAAGATGGGAATAAAGATGAAGGAACCGTGATTGAGAATGAAAGGGAACAGGACACAGAATTGGAGTCAGATACAGATGTAGAGCATCAGGAAGAGGAAGTAGCACCAGAGGAAGTGGAGAATGCTATCAAGAGCCTAAAAAATAATAAAGCAGCAGGAGAAAACTGCATAGAGACCGATTTATTAAAATATGGGGGAAAGAAAATGGAGTAGGCAGTCCATGAATTGATAAAGGAAATATGGATAAAGGAGGTAATGCTTAAGGACTGGAAAATGGGAATTTTCTGCCCGTTACATAAGAAAGCCGACAGGTCAGAATGTAGCAATTACCGTGGAATCACTCTATTGGACGTAACATATAATATATTTAGTAAAATTTTAACCTCCAGACTTGAATGGACGATAGAAGGGATATTGGGGGACTATCAGGCTGGATTCAGGAGGATCAGATCGACGATGGATCACATATTTTTATATAGACAAGTGCTAGAGAAATTTTATGAGTATGATAAGCAAATGCATCAGTTGTACATTGATTTTAAGCAAGAGTATGACAGCATACACAGGCGGAAAATTATACAGATCATGAAAGAATTTAGAATCCCACTAGAATTGGTCAATTTAACAGAAATGACAATGAAAGCAACAGTGTGTAAAGTAAGAATGGAGCAAAAACCGTCTCGTGAATTACAAGTACGGATGGGGCTACGACAGGGAGATGTGATCTCTGCAATGCTATTTAATTTTGTTTTGGGAAAGGTGATGCGGCAAATGCCGATAAACCCAGGAGAAACAATACTTAATCGGCAAGTTCATGTGGTGGCACATGCGGATGACGTAGAATTAATGGCAAGGAATGTAAGGGTACTAAAGGGGAGCTAGGATGCGTTAGTGGAAGCAGCAAGAGAAGTAGGTTTACAAGTAAACATAAACAAAACAAAGTATATGGCGATGGGGGAGCCCAATATAAACGTACAAAAGAATTCAATAGTAGTGAATGGGAAAGTATGAATGAGTGAAAACATATAAATATTTAGGTTCTGTAATAACGGAGGACAATAAAGTAGCAGTAGAAATTCAAGAAAGGATAGCGAGTGGAAATCGTTGTTATTTTGCCTTGCACAATATATTTAATTCCAGGAGTGTTAGTAAGAATACACAAATTATCAAAATATACACGACCATATTAAGACCTATAGTAATATATGGATCAGAAGGCTGGGTATTGACGTAAAGGAGGAGAACTGGTTAGTGAGATGGGAAAGGAAGATTCTGAGAAGGATTTTTGGAGCAGTGAGAGAGGAAGATGATTGGAGAGTAAGGAGAATGTAGAACTACAAACACTTTTTGGACAGATGGATACTGTTGTTAAAATTAAGCAGGGAAGAAAAAGATGGGCTGGACATGTACAGAGAATGCCAGAATCGGAGTGTCAAGAAAGTTTCCATAGGAAAACTTGACGTGAGAAGGAGAAGAGGTAGACCCAGGAAAAGGTGGGTGGACGATATAGAAGAAGAACTAAAGGCGATGGGAATAAAATATTTGAGACGGAAGGCGATGGACAGAGAAGAATGGAGGCTGATGATACAGGAGGCCAAGGTTCTTCAAGGACTATAGAGCCAACCAACAACAAGGGAGGGAAGTCGCCGTGCCCTTTCAAAGAACCATCCCGGCATTTGCTCGAAGCGATTGAGGGAAATCATGGGAAACCTTAATCAGGATGGCCGGGGGCGGGATTGAACCGTCGTCCTCCCAAATGTGGGTTCAGTGTGCTGACCACTGCGCCATCTAGCTCGGTAATGAGGACTTGACTCCCTCTGATTCACATCTCTGCTCACATAAATTGCTTGCTATGAAGACAACATTTGGCATAGATAAAAAGCTGCGGATAAGCGTAGAAAAGGGGCAGAAAGGAGGATGTCTGCCTTCTATGACGAGGGCATTGTAAAGTCGGCACAATGCTACCACAAATATCTCACTATGTAGAGAAGTAGTTAGAAGGTGTAGCTAGCTGCTGCAAGTAAAACATTTTTTATTTCACGACCGATTGGTGCTTGCTTGCCGAATAAATCAAGAGAAACTAGGATTCTCTGTCTCATTGTCCATAAATATAACAAAAACCTGTATGTATGTTCCGCATCTGCTCCTAAACCACAGGACCGATGTCAACGAAACTTGGCACCTTTCTGTCAGACTACCTTTCTGTCAGACAACAATCGCCGTAGGATTAAGAACCTCCTCCTTATCATAGTTAACGGGATATGATGTCATAAACGCTGAAATGCGTAAGAAATTGCCGCATCATACACGACGTATAAATTTATAACCTATTTGCTACCGACTCTATTCGCAGCATACTTCGCAGACAGTATTCACATATGCCGCTAAAGGTACGTACACAAGTACATCATTGTAGGACACATAGTTCAAAGCATATGGCGTTGTAAATACCAATATGCGTGAGAAAATGCTGCATCATGCTTGAAGTTCTAATGCGTTTGTTCTTTCCTGCTAAGATACTCCTATAGTCGAGTCAAATTACAGAAAACCCTGACAACTGGCAACACTATTGGCAGGTTTCAACTGTGAAGTGTAAATAGCTGTAGGCGAAAATAATAGCTGCCTATAGGGCCGTGAAGAGGCGTTGCCGTAGAGACGTTTGCAAAAGTGCGTTGTAGTCGCGCGAAGCAGCTGCACCCAGCACACAGAAACTATCGGGGATCATTTTGCACCGAGTCTAATCCAGGAGCTCATGTATGGTTCCGTTCGTAATAGAAAACTGGCAAAATGTATACCCAGGCAGTGCCATGTTTGTCAGCTTGTCAGGCTATATTTTCGGGAGTAGTTTCACAAAAATAATTGCTTGCTATCAGTCCGTTTATCAAAGGCAATAAACAGTTGTGACAGAAAAGATAGTTTATCTAAATAAAAAATATTTATTATTTCTAAAGTAAAATTTTACGCTATGACTTAAAAAATATAAATGATTTGTAGATCAAAACTGTGTCACCCACTCGTTTTGGGATCAATGTGGACGCTATTTTCCGGCATTACAGTGAAAAATTCCATCCAAATGCCCCAGTGGCCCCTCGGTACTTACCAACCGTCATATCATCCTCCAGAAATGACGTCATTTGATGAGATATGAAGGTGGTGGGGAGGGTGTTAGCGCACCACCCTTCCGGGCGTTGTAAGTTTTCGTGCTCTGGAGACACTGCTACCATTAGGAGAGCCAGCCATGAGAAAACTGTTCGACCTGTTGAGGAAGATTTTTGAGGCAGACTAAATGCACCTAGACTTCAAAAAGAATTTAGTAATTCCATTTATAAAGGAAGCAGCTGCTGGCAGGTATGAATATTACAGAACCATCAGTTTAAATGTCATGGTTGCAAAATACTGACAGGAATAATTTACAAAAGAACTGAAGAACTGACAGGAGCCAACCTTGGGGAAGATCAATTTAGTTTCCAGAGAAATACAGGATCAGGCGGGGCACTCCAAACCTTATTACTTCCCTTAAGATGTAGGGTAACGAAAAAGAAACCCATGTTTCTAGCGTTTGTTAACTTAGAGGAAGCTTTTAACAATTTCAACTGGAATACTACCTTGGAAATTCTGCAGCTAGGAGTGGTATAATACAGGAGGCGAAAATTTATTTACAAGACGGAAATCTTAAACAGTCGAAGTGCATGAAAGAGAAGCACTGGTTGAGAAAGGAATGAGACAGGCTTGTAGCCTGTCCTGTTGTTCATCAGTGAGCAAGTAGTAAAGGAAACCAAAGAAACAAAAATTGGAGAAGTAACTAAAGTTCAATGAGAAGAAATTAAGGCTTTCAAGCTCACCGATGACAGTGTAGTTCCGTTAGGGACAGAAAATTTCGTGAAATGGATAGTATCTTGCAATGAGAAATTAAGAAGAAAAATAAACAAAAGCGAACCAAGAGTAATGAAATGTGCTGCTTAAATCAGAAGATGCTGAGGGAACTATTTTATGAAATGAAATACTAAAAGTAGTACAGGAGTTTTACTATTTCAGCAGTAATATATCTCATGGTGGATGAACCAGAGAAAATATAAAATGCACACTGTCGACGACAAGGAAAGCATTTCTGAAGAAGAGAAATTTGTTGGCACCGAATATAGATGTAAGTGTTAGGAAGTTCATTCTGAATGAATGTGTCTGGAGAGCAACTTTGTGTGGAAGTGTGATGTGGGTGACAAACAGTTCAGACAATAAGGGGATTGAAGATTTTGAAATGTGGGGCTACAGAAGCATGCTGGAGATTGGATGGGTAGAGCATATAATTAATAAGGAAGTGATGAACAGAATAGTGCTGAAAAGAAATTTGTTGCACAGATTGATTAAAAGAACAGACCGGTTGATCGGACACATTCTCAGACATCAAGGGATTAGCAATTTCTTACTGTAAGGAACTGTGGGGTGAGCAAGAAATAAATACGTTGAGGAGGGGCAAATGGATGTAAGTTTCAATAGTCAATAAGAGATGAAGAGGCTCGATCAGGATAGAGTCAAATGGTGAGCTCCATCAATCAAGCCTTCAGACTGAAGACACCACCACCAGTACCACATCAACAATAACAATAACCGAAAAAGGTGAAGCACAATTTAAGGTTGCCCTGGGGTATCAGTTGCTGACAATAGAACATTGCCATGTCTTCAGCATGACTAATGGCAGAAGTCATCCGAAACTTCATGAACGTAACATCTCTTAATATGCTATGTACAACAGTAATCAGTCGGTTCAAAATGGTTCAAATGGCTCTGAGCACTATGGGACTTAACATCTGAGGTCATCAGTCTCCTAGACTTAGAACTACTTAAACCTAACTAACCTAAGGACATCACACACATCCATGCCCGAGGTAGGATTCGAACCTGCGACCGTAGCAACAGAGTGGTTCCCGACTGAAGCGACTAGAAGCGCTCAGCCACAACGGCTGGCAATCAATCGTTTTTTGAGGACAGTTGGATGTAGTCTATTCACCGAGGTTGACTTTTTTGGAAAGTAGGTTAATTATAGAGAGGTGTTATTTTATTTGTGTGTAGTAAACTTTAACAATTGATGAAACAGAAACGTACCCCGGGAGAGTACTTAAACGCTGCTGGCCATTAGAACGGGGACAGTGTTACCAAGCAACAAATTTCAAATTGGCATGAAATGTACTACAAGCTTGAATAACCAAACAACAGTAATTCAGCACAAGCGCACACTTATATACGAGTAACGCTGCATAAATTCTGCATAAGAAATAATTTCACAGCGGTTTTCTCATTCAGAAATAGAATGTAAATACTGGTTGTTTCTGAAAACATGCCAGATCTCGTATTAGAAACAAAACTATTTACCAGTGTGGGTCGTAATTAGCCTGTCGAGGATGCTGTTTTCCTTCCGAGATATTTCTGTTCACGTTAGTCAGAACGCCACAGCTGTGATGTGAATATGGAAAAGATGGTTTCCGAGATCAGACTCATAAATATTTTCTATAACTAAGAGAAAAATGTTTTTTACTTGTTGATCTGGTTTATAATGTTTCATACAACCCCCTGCACGCATGACCGCTATGAGTTTCATAAACAATGATATCCAACAAATAGACTGGAGACCTTATAAAAATGGTCTATAGTCTTTGGTCAAAAGCCATCACCCGCCACATGCGTATTTTATTTTTGCTTTTTATCTAGACTATATCCTCGGATATAATCATTTGATGTACTACAGCTGCTAAAATAATTTTGAGGTACTTAATTAATGCTGTTATTTTTACAAGGACTTTATTTATTCCCTTCTTCTTCTTTTTTTCTGCCTTATCCCGTGTCTTCACAGGGCCGGCATTTTTAGCTAGATTCGGTAATGTGGCCATATGTGCTTCTTGTCACTATCCCTTCCACCAGCTAGGACGGCACCTTGCAACCTACGTCCTCAATTCGTCGCCTATTTTTACCGTCTACAGCCCCTTCTAGCAACATGTCTTAACACATGTCCTAATATCCTCTCCCTCCATACTGTCGCAGTTCTCCATATATCCCTTTCCTCGCCGACTCTACGGTGGACCTCCTCATTTCTTCCTTTATCAGTCCACCTAATTTTCGACATTCTTCCGTAACACCACATCTCAAATGCTTCGATTCTCCTCTCTTCCGGTTTCCCTCATCCATTTTTTCACTACAACATGGTGCTGTGATCCAAACGTACATTCTTAGAAATTTCCTCCTCAGTTACGGTCTAAATTTGATACTGGTAGAATTTTGTATTTTTATCATATGTGAGAGTGTGAAAATATTTTCGGAATATTTGTGCATCAGGTATCTGGGGTGAGATAGTAGTCCCATCCCAATACTCACAAAGCCGGAAGTGGGAAACCGCCTGAAAACCACATCTAGGCTCTCCAATACACCGATTCTAACCGTTAATCAGTATGTCGGACTCGATCCGGGGCTGGTGAATCTCCCCGAGTCCCGAAAGTAGCGCGCATATTGCGAGTGGATATCCAAAACAAACGCTTCGGTGGATTGTAGAGAGTGTCTTGAGGAACAAGCCATGGATAGCAACTTGTGTCCGAAATCTCCAGTGGTTTTCTCTACAGGAGAACACTGAACTGCAGATGGAAACCTGTGTCCCAAACCCTCATCCCAGTTGCCAACAGAGCACGGTGTTCATTGGAGACAAGCGTATCTACACAGCAGGTAGCTCCATCTTTTGTACTAGCGATTGTAGAAATCAGTCACGATCACAAAATAATAAACATCACTGTGAGATGTTCCGCCTATGGTACGTCAGCGGACAAAGTCAAGTTTCCGGCCGAAGGGCTCGCCTTTCCTGTTGATATGAATTTTTAATCTATGATTTTGGTCTAATATATATTTTGGTGTGTCCTGACAGTTTGTCGCTACCAGGTCCTGCGGGTTGCTAAAGTATACTGTTACTCTCCCCTCCAAAATATGGAACAGACTACTACTTGCGGTTCTTTACATGTAGTATACCTGCGCTAAATGATTATCGGCATTTACGCTGTTGTGAGGTTTCATTCTGGGTGAATCAAGTAAGAGGTCGGGTCCTTACTAGACAGCATTCAACGACGTTGTTACCTGTCTGCGCACTGAAGTGCTGCTTAACGAACAAATAATTCAATCTCAAAGCATAAAGGGAAAAGCTGGAAGCAAATAAGCTCGGAAATTCAGGTTGTCATGCGATTTTAATCACATTTAAGCCTCTACATGAGAAAAGTGGCGACTGCCATCCGCGCTTTCCGGTCTCAATTAAATTCCTGCCGCCTTAGTAAGAGCTGTGCTCAGGATCTCGGTGCGAAAGCCGATGTGTTGTTAATATTAATCACAGGAGGACAGGTGAAGCTATTAATCACGCTTAAAACGTCAAATTTAATCCGTTTTTGTCCTGCTTTTTATTATTAACGCCTGCGAAGCCGAGAAGAAGACCAAAACTCACCTCGCCGTTTCCCCCTTTATTCACGAATTGTAAAGTCCAGAGAGAGCCGTGAGCACATCTGTTCTTTCATCGGCTTCCGCTCAGAAGATGAGAAAATATGGTACCCTAGATTAAATGTAGTTACAAACACATTCTGAAACACAAATGTGAATAGTTATGCAACTCTTTGTATCGATATTTAAGCACATTTTCGGGTAATACTCGTATATTTTCGATCGTTACCAAACTTCATTCTGCTTTGTAACAATGTTAATTAAATTCACATAATGATAAATCTAAAACGGTAACTGGCGAATAGGAGGTTAGAATATTATTCTTAAATTCAAGTGGCATGTAAGTGGGGTCCCCACTAGTTCCGGTAAACAACATATTAAATAACTTTAAAAAAAATTATAATTGTAATTTCAGTAGGTACATAAGCAGTTTCCCCATCCCTTTATTGACTGTAGTGTACTGATAGCGCAATGATATAAATTTCGAATTAGTCAGAAAATTCATTTAGTAAATTCCCATTCTGGCTGCCGCTAATGAAACCTCATAATTCATTATAGTATAATTACGCTTCCTTGGCAATTACTTTATCTACTTTTAGTGCTGAAACTTTGAAATAGTTGGCGGAACTGTAATAATCCACTTCAAATAAAATGAAATGTAATTCATTTTTTTAGTTTAGATAAGTATGATTATGATAAATGGCGATGCAGATGGAAAACTGAGTTATACAACTTAAGCAATCAGTCAATACCCTAAAGAAACTTGTGTGGTAACATTATTGGAAATTGTAAATGTCCCAACGCAGTTACAAAATTGAAAGTAGATGTATAAAAATAACCACAATGTTACATCACACTGTGTTTGAAACTATTAATGCAGAGTCGAAGAAACTCTGAAATCAGGAAACTGAAGTTGAGCATATCGAATCTCTTAGAACTCTATTGGCGTAGGGAAAACGACACTAATAACTAGGCGCTTAAACTATTTTTTTCGTGTTCGGATACGGTCTATCATCGTGCATTTCGCACTTTAGTAAAAAGATACATTATACACAAATGGAAAAAAGTTTTGCATCACCCCGGGTTCCCAGAACTCCTGAAAATAGACGTTGACTGTGGAGATTGTAACGGAGATGTCACTTAACCCACCCAAAGATGTAAACAACCGTGCATGAGCAGCGCCTAATAAACGGAGGGGGTCCGACAGCCGATCAGTTCCAATCATTCCACCAGGAAGGAGGTACACGGCTCGTGTTGTCTGTGGTTCAACCATGCCTACACAGTCAATATTGTGGTTCGATCGCGTGCGCATTGTTACTTTGTGCCAGGAAGGGCTCTCAACAAGGGAAGTGTCCAGCCATCTCGGAGTGAACCAAAGCGATATTTTTCGGATATGGAGGATATACAGAGAGACAGGAACCGTTGATGACATGCCTCGCTCAAGCCGCCAAAGGGCTACTACTGCAGTGCGTGACCGCTACCTATTGATTATGGCTCGGACGAACCCTGTCAGCAACGTCTCCAAGTTGAATAATGCTTTTCGTGCAGCCTTAGGACGTCGTGTTACAACTCAAAGTGTGCGCAATTGGCTGCATGGTGCGCAACTTCACTCCCTACGTCCACGCCGAGGTCCATCTTTGCAACCACGGCACCATGCAGCGCGGTAAAGATGGGCCTAACAACATACCGAATTGACTGCTCAGGATTGGCATCACGTTTTCCTCACCGATGAGTGTCGCATATGCCTTCAACCAGACAATCGTCGGAGTAGTGTCTAGAGGCAACCCGGTCAGGCTGAACGTCTTAGACACACTGTTCAGCGAGTGCAGCAAGGTGGAGGTTCCCTGCTGTTTTGGGGTGGCATTATGTGGGGCCGACGGACGCCGCTAGTGGTCATGGAAGGCGCCGTAACGGTTGTACGATACGTGAATGCCATTCTCCGGCCGATAGTGCAACCATATCGTCTTCATGGATCAAAATTCGCGCCCCCAACGTGCACAACCTGTGAATGACTTCCTTCAGGATAACGACATCTCTGGACTAGAGTGGCCAGCGTGTTCTCTGTGTTCTCCAGGCATGAAACCTTTCGAACATGCCTGGGATAGATACGACTGTTTATGAACAATGTGACCCACCAACGACTGTGAGGGATCTGCGCAGAATGGCCGTTGATCTACGCCGAATCACCGTGTTGAGGAGTGGGGCAATCTGGACCAACAGTTCCTAGATGAACTTGTGGATAGTATGCCATGTCGAATACAGGCATGCATCAATGCAAGAGTAATTGCTACTGGGTATTAGGGGTACTGATGTGTACCACACTCTGGACCACCACCCTGAAGGTCTCGGTGTATGGTGGTACAACATGCAATGTGGGGCTTTCATGAGCAATAAAAAGGGTGGAAATGATGTTTATGTTGATCCCTATTCCAATATTCTGTACGGGTCTCGGAACCGAGTTGATATAAAACATTTTCTGATATTTGTATTTCCGGTTGCTTTGACTCACTACGTTTTCAGTTCTGTTGCAGCTGCAACTGTGTACATCAATAGCGGTCTACGAAAATGGCTTTGATTCTTCAGTACCAGGAAATATTTATTGCATAAACAGGACTTGCACATTATTTAATAATAGCCCTTGAGACGCCCTGTAAACCTGCAGGACAGGACAGGTATTTTAAATTGTGGAAAGGGGCCTAAATAAGCCGCGGTCAGTTGCACTCGAACATACAACCACTTATTTGATCAAACATTACAAGAGCCCAAAGAAACATTTTTAAAAAAACACAGCTTTAGTTTTGGAACGTAATTAGTGGCTGAATGCGCCATATTAATCCCATGCCTTAAGGGCAAGACCACTTTAAGCCAATAACTTCAAGCTCAATCAAAATCTGAAATTTAAAACGCAAAGCCTTATCTTAAAACAGTTCCTTAATTAGGCTGAAGGCCCAAAGAATCTGACACTTTAAGAGCAAAACAACTTAAATTCAAAATCGGCTGAAGGCCCAAAGAATCTGAGGAGCAAAACAACTTAAATTCAAAATCAGCTGAAGGCCATACATTTAAGACTCAATAACATTAATTTTAGAAATGCCAAAGGCTTTATGTAAGACAGTTCTTAAATTGCGCTGAAGGCCCAGACCATCTGACGCTTTAATGGCAAAACAACCTTAACCTAAAAATAGGCTAGAAGCCATGCAAGTACAAACAACAAGAACAAACAAGAAAAGGCAGTACACCTAAGGGCGCTCAGAAGTTCCGATGGTCAGCCTGGATTTCAAACAGGAACGATCGCTTAGGTGAGACATTGTCGATCCGACAACAACCCATCCGACAGACAGTCAACGGACCCACCGACAAGATAGCCTCCGCTTCACCCGACTAGCACACAACACAGAGTTCAATGGAAGAACGTAGAAGGTATTAGCGCCCAAAACCAATTATACATTGAGCTGCAAAACTACACACCGTGGTGGACAGCGACAACACGATGAGGAAAATACACTGTCCGAATTTACGTCAACGGGCAGGGCAGGTAACCGGAACGTTAACGGCCACAAGGCTGAAGATTCCGCTGGTGCACTTCAGATAACCACGTACAGTTAAACTCCACAGGAGGGTGGTTAAAATTTGCCAACTTGAAAACACATCTTGTAACTTTTATATTAGTTGTGTGACATACATTAATAAGACCAAAGAACAATACATATAACCCAAAATTTATTCAGTATTACTTAAATAAAACATTAAACCAGTCATCACATTACATAGAAATGTACCATGAAGACAATAATCATAATCAAAAATTTAAATATTTTACGAAGTTAAATGTCACGTTATTTGGGGAAAAGAGATGAGGATGCTTTTCTTTTGTAAGGTGTCTCATCATCTCAAATCAAAAACCAACATTAATCGCTTATGATTAAAGGGTTACAGCGTCGATTATAATTCAGTTCCATGGTAAGAAACTTTTGCTGGAAGTGTTCACTATTGTCATTGGTAAATACGCCGAAGTTTTGCGGAGAAAAAATGAAGACACGAATGTAAAAGGTGCATATTTAGTGACATCACAAACCCAATTTGTCAGTAGTCGTTAAAAGTTCAATCTCTTCGGGCGTGCTACCTAAAACAAATACAAAAAAAAATAAAAATAATAAAAATCTCAAATGCACATTCTAGAACTAAAAATACACAGGAATTAATATATCTCACAACAGACCGAGAATTGTTGTTACTAGTTTAACGAGGAGTGCGAGTGATAAAACGGTAGTAGAATATTTAGAAATGCCTGAAGGACAGCATAGAGGTTCTTCTAGCTTGTTGACTATCGCACATTCGTGCAATCATTCTTCAATTAACCTATGAGTTACCACGAGTCGAGAATCATAACACTAACGAAAAGCAGGAAGAATCAAAGACTTCATCACTGAGGAAAACATTTGTCTACGTGGCGTCTAAATTTATGGCAGACGTGGCGCGTACTTCCCCCTCTAAATCCAGCTAAAGTGAGGGAGTGGCTTCTTTCTGAGCCCTGTTTAAAAATTCACACGCCTTACAAGAGTGGCACTACATTCTTCGAGAAACCTAGCTCCGTCATGCAGTAAGTCCTGAAAGAACCACAGTGGAATGATACATGTTGGGGCAAATAAAAGTGGCCCAGACGAGTGGCTGACTTCGGCACGTTAAATTGCCAACATTTTGAAATCATTAGTGACAGTATTAACGGGGGAGGGAAAGATCTACAGTTATTTCCAACAAGATGGAGCAGCTAATCATTCTGTCGAGCGAAAATTGGAGCACAGTTACACAATCTTAATGTCTGATGGAGTTGTTATCACATGTCAGTCTCGTCACCCAGGTCACCTGATCTGTCAGTGTCCGATTACTTCGTGTAGGGAGCCCTCAAGTGTGTGATGTATCGCAAAAACCTTCATCATCTTCAAGAACTACAGAAGAGCATTTAGGATGAGACTGCAGCCATTCCAGCAGTCCAGCTTCGATTCACCTTCAGTAACTTGCTGACCAGGTCCCAAAAGTGCCAAGAGATAAAAGGTGATTACATTCAACATCTGCTATAGTCAGGTTAGTACTGTATTTCCTTTTCCTCTGCTGTGTTTATTTGTACCCTGGAACTTTATTCTCTGGCCCATAATTATTTGCCCCACCCCGTAGATTTCCAGACCCTGGCCTTATTTCACAGGGAATTTCAACGAACGGGTGTAATGCTGAGCGTTAAGGCAGAAGGGGTCTAACCACTCGGAAACTGTTTCAATAGTTATTGGTATCTGGGCAATAATGTGTAATTTATTAACGCCGTTACATGTTGACAAGCAAAAAAATGATGTGAATTTAACTATACATGAGGGAGATCATTGTGTTTTATCCATCTCTCGATCTCCACAGGTACCAACATCAGATTTATACTTAAATTTAATCCCTACAATTCACTTACTTAATTCAACAAATTTGTGGTTGTAGACTCGATATAGCCATAGTTTGACGGGGTGGCACCTAGGAAAAATGCTATCTGCCGAAGCGAGAAGACCAGTT
Source organism: Schistocerca piceifrons (assembly GCF_021461385.2). Lineage (NCBI taxonomy): Eukaryota > Metazoa > Arthropoda > Insecta > Orthoptera > Acrididae > Schistocerca > Schistocerca piceifrons. The sequence goes on from NC_060139.1 coordinate 409,669,300, forward strand.
AATTCAACAAATTTGTGGTTCAAGACTCGATATAGCCATAGTTTGACGGGGTGGCACCACGGAAAAATGCTATCTGCCGAAGCGAGAAGACCAGTTGCGCTTAGAGTGGTATGACAGAGCAGTTAAAACATTGGACTCTTATTGCAGCGGAGCAAAGGTCATTCCTGTTTATTCTGCAACGCATGAGCCGAGTGCCAAGATGGTGGCTGTGGTGAGGTTACCGAAACCGTGCTGTACTCCGTCTCTAACGATCTCAGCGGGGCCTGAAAATATGCACGTCAATCTGATGAGTCGACCTGATTGCTACTATTCATGAACAGCATTCCAGGGGGTGTGTTACAACAGGCTAACGCTCACCCACATCCGCTGTTGCAACCCTAAAAACTCTAAGAGTGTCGACCTATTGTCTTGACCTACTAGGCCACCAGATCTATCAACAATCGAGAAAATATTGTACATGGTCGGATGACAACACCAGCGTCATCCACAAACGGCATTAATTGTCCATGTACTGACCGACCAAGTGCAACAAGCATGGCATTCCGTCGCACAAACTGACATCCGGTACCTATACAACACAATGCATGCACGTTTGTGTGCTTGCGTTCAACATTCTGGCGGTTATTGTATTGTACCAGCATTTCGCATTTGCAATGGCTTATCACGCGCTTACATTAACCTGTGATCTTGGAATGCTAGTTACTTTAATATCTTACCTTGACGTATATATTCCCGAAACTTCATTACTCTACATTAATTCGCTTTTGGTGTTGGGTCTTTCTCTGTCAGTGTATATTTGAGTTGTGAGATGCTGAAAACTATCAATTCACAAATTATATCTCTGATCTAAACACGAAAGTCGAGGAGGTATGAAAGCACATAATACTACAATTTTTGTATGTAGGTATTATCAGTTAGATTCCGCGAATATGAATTGTAAAGTCGTTGTAAACATTTGCGTGTCACTAGAGTGGATTTTGCTGTAAAAAAGAATACAAGAGCAAATAAAAACCTGCACACAATACATAAAGTTCTTACAACATGAGCAGCACATAAAGTGAAACCGTCTCAACAGATATTTCGAGACACTATACTGTTACTCATGAAACGTAAATATCTACCAAAATATACTTCAGTCATCCAACTTGCGTTCTTAAATATTGTGCAGTGTAGAATTACTTGAAAATTGGAGATGGCCGAAGTTAGACTATTCGTACGTAAATAACGAGCTAATATAATGATTGTTGAACAGAAAAGGGAAAAATACTGAATATGTCATTCACTGACTTAATGCATTCTGTGGGCCGAACTAAAAAGAAATTTTTGAAACTTGACTAGCTGAGAGGGTACACAATACTACTCCACGACTGTTGTAAATGTTACTTCATATCCTGGAAATTGGCGTTGGGACGGAGTTGACCTCTGAACTGGATCCATAACTGCTGCGTCAGAGAGCGATCTGGGAACTTGTTATACCTCAGCATGACGCAGACGGTTCAGAGAGACTCCTATCATCCGTGTACGAGCATTGTTCTGTTGAAAAATGACATCATGATAGTGTAGTATCTAAACATTCTGCGTGGTGTCTGTTTGTTCTACATCGTGTCTCCCTACTACTTTCGCGCAACGACCCTCTGAGCGTGTTTTTTAGGGAATTGACTAGTTTCAACCTGGGACCTGTTATTGGTAAGGAGACGCCAGACCACACATGACTTGTAGAATTCAGAAGAGTTCAGTGAGACTGGCGATGATATAACCAAATACTTAATGATTTCAGCGTCAGCTCCATTGCACTCCCTGTAATAGAATCTTAATACTAACGAAATTAAGTGGAAGGGGTTCAAGGCTTTCCAATTTTTAGTTAGCTGGTAAAATAACGTCGAAAAAGCAATTAAGTTTACCATTGGAAATTTTATTCTACTCACATAACATTGTTTACAAATTGCACTATTGATAAAAGGAAATGTTTTAATACAGGATGGTAAAAACAAACTGCGTTCAACAAAAATGTGAGCGAATATTCCCTGAGTGGGTTTACAAGTTCTACAATGGATCGAAGGATGACCTATGCCATATCACATCTATAATCTAGGATTAAATTAAGTTTCACAAAAGAATGACCTTCAATTATCTTTAATTGCTTATCTAACTTGTCGTAAATTACAGTGGCTGATGTGGCTTCTCAATAACAATATAACAGAAAAATCATCGTGTTTCAGATTTTTACTTTAAGTGGCAAATGTGAACACCATGAGCTTTAATTGACGATCGACACTAGTATCACGCAAAAAGAGGGTGTAACATTTGAGACTTCTGCAGTTCTGAGTGAAGCTTTATGCGCTGTTATGCGGCATCGCGTGCGTTCATTACCATGTCGGTGTTCGTCAGGGGGCGACGGGCAGCACATCTCCGCTCACCTCGCCGTCTCGGAAGCAACTCCTCCCTAACTTCTCCTTACTACAATTTACCGAAGTTGGTGTAAAAAAACTATCTGGCTGTGTTTTCATCTGACCAATCAGGATCTCAATGTTAACCTCAAGGTCCGCCTACAAAAATTCTGTCTATCCAATGAGAAACGTTACACTTTTCGTGGTGGGGCAATATTTTTAAAGTTTGCAACGTAACAGAGACGCGAAAAAGTCTCACGCTAAAACTTGCAGCTGGTGTGGTCCTTTTACTGTTATCGTAAGATCTATACTGTTCTTCTGGAGGGCTTTATCTTTTAACATGGGCTGGGGGATGGCCCTGACGTAACAGAGACGCGAAAAAGTCTCACACTAAAACTTGCGGGTGGTGTGGCCCTTTTTGTGTCATCGTAAGATCTATACTGTTCTTCTGGAGGGCTCTAGCTTTTAACATTGGCTGGGGGGTGGACTTGATGTAACAGAGACGCGAAAATGTCTCACGCTAAAAACTTGCGGGTGGTGTCGTCGTAGCGGTTAGCTGGCGACGTGGGTGTCCGTCCCTTATCGTAGTGCCTTCTCGCTTAACACGGTTCTGTTCTCGGCTTCCGTTCTCGTTTCTGCCCTCGGAACTGCGTCTGTCTCACGGTGGGAGGGTATGACATGTATTTAGGCATTCTTGTGTTAGTCTGTGGTATTCCATTTGCTCACTCGTTAATCGTATTACTTTGGTTAATTTAATGTCACGATTTATTCGGAGCTATGTGACATACTACAGGATTTTCTTATCATATCAGGGTTTTCACGGAAGGTGTAGGATTTCCCTGACACCTTACAAGTATAGGAAATAATACGTCAGGGCGTTGGATGTCCCTGACGTACCGTACTTTTGTTAAAGTTCTCTCAGTCATTACGATGACATGAAATTATACCCGATGGTCCAAATCGGCCAGTGGTTTACTGGATCCAGTGGTACATCTTTTGGTGGTAGGAAGATCCCTTGACTTTTATTCTCTATCCGGCTGCGGTGGCCGAGCGGTTCTAGGCGCTTCAGTCCAGAACCGCGCGACTGCTACGGTCGCAGGTTCGAATCCTGCCTCGAGCATGGATGTGTGTGATGTCCTTATGTTAGTTAGGTTTAAGTAGTTCTAAGTTCTAGGGGACTGATGACCTCAGATGTTAAGCCCCATAGTGCTCAGAGCCATTTGAACCATTTTTTATTCTCTTGTCCTCTATTGGGCCCAACATGCTTGGTCTTCCACGTTTTCTTGGCTCCTGGCCCACATGGCATAGAGTTTGGGCTAACTCAGTCCTAAACCTCTTTTAGTTCATGGGTGTGTCTGTTGACCCTCTTTCAAGAAGCATTCTTAGGTAAAGTATCCATGAATTTATTTCCATTGTATCAAGTAGGAGAAATAAATAGACGAACGTACCATCTCTTTGATCTTATCTTGATGTGGTGTCTTCCTATATTGCTGTCAAGCAAATCAATATTTCCCATGTGAGAATTATGGGAATTACAACTACTCGGCAAGGTACCATTACGCGCTCTTTCTTTCTATCAAATCTTCTCACTTCAGATTTTGGAAGCTTTCCAACAAAACCAGAGAGGAAATTGACATTGTTGTTATCCTTGTAGAAACAGTAGAAATGTCAACTTACTCAAAATTCGTTGTGAATTCCTCTGATTAACCGCATGATTCCTTTTCGAGTTTTATTCGTCACTGAACTTGTGGTTACGAATTCTACTGCGTTTGATTGTACCAGCGCAATGAATTCCTTTCTTGAACAAACACACCGTTAATTCCACAGAAGTATAATGTCTGTCAAAATATAACTTGTAATTCTGGTGTCTAGGCGCTTCTCTTGACAGCCGAATAACAACATTTCCACATTCCCACTAGCTCCGATATAAGGTTCCTCATCAGCCCGAAATTTAGGATCATTTTCCTGTCAACTGTAAATTTCAAATTTGTTCATCAATTGAAAGACGTTTACCCATGGATACTGAAGGACATCTTTGGTTCAAGTAGTCTACTATTGGCTTTATCTTGTGTAGTTTGTCGCTTTCAGGACCTTGAGGGTCTGGTCGCTTTGGGTTGTCATTGGCGTGGACTAGTTGTAAATTCTTGCACAGAGTTTCAGATACGCACCATTGCAGTTGTGTAAAGGGGACTTCAACGTTAAACTAGCAAAGACATGTGAGAAAATTATGGTTAATTGCGCTTTGTAGATAAGCAAAGCTGCGTAGTCAAGGTTTAACTCCGCAGTCTGGCTACTGCTAGCCTCCGATCAGTTTTAAGGTCAGACGTTGTCCACCGGAACAGTGACCACTAAAATGGCTGCCCTCGGGTTTTCATGAGGTCCAAAATCTAAGCATTGTCGCATTTGTGACCAACAAAACGAGGCCCATTTCATACACTGGCCGGTGGGCCGGTGATGATAACATTGGCTCACAAGAGTATGCAGCGCCTGTGTGTCGTTCAGTGATCACTTACCATCTGACGCTGTTTACGCCCCTTATATATCCTATCATGCCTGATAGCAAAACTATACTCAAACAACAATAATACACTCTGGTGGTCATTATACAGGTTCCAGGGAATTGCAACTATAATCGGTTACAATCTCACCGAGTGTGAATACCTGAATGAAGTTACACTCCCATCTCTTCTACTTGCACCCCTTTTTTATCAGGCAGTGCTCATATGCTGTCTATTATTACATGTACGATATTGTCTAGTAAATGCTGTCGAATGAAGACACAAATGGCTGTCTATTATTACATGTACGATATTGTCTAGTAAATGCTGTCGAATGAAGACACAAATGGCTCTGAGCAATATGGGACTTCACTTCTGAGGTCATCAGTCCCCTAGAATTTGGGACTACTTAAACCTAACTATTCTAAGGACATCACACACATCCATGACCGAGGCAGGATTCGAACCTGCAACCGTACTGGTCGCGCGGTTCCAGATTGTAGCGCCTAGAACCACTCGGCCACCCCGGCCGGCAATGACGACATATCCCCTGTGGTTTCCAGCTTCTGAATTCATTTCTAGTCAGCTTAATATAGCCCGATCCCCGTGTCTGTCTTTAAATAAAAAATAATGATGCTTAGATTACTGTATGTTATCATTCTTAATAAAGTACCTTATCCTAAAAAAAAATTCAGCTACTGAAGCATCTTTATCTTCTAAAGGGTGCGGGAGTTCCAACTCCTGGGGAGGTGGGTGGGTGACAGTCTGCAAAAGTTTGTGTTGGCACATACTGTGGGTACTTCCTCATATGACTTATCGCTGGTATTCGTGACTCATTTTACAGTATAAATACAAAAGTTGAAAATAATTAAAAATTCAATATCATTGGTCGTAGTTTGCTGAATTTTTAGAGATCTTATTCAGGCTGCACTTGCCACATAGATACGGTGAAATCAGCGTGCTCGTTATTTAGCAATATACACCACACATCATACTTTTGCATCTACAAATAGTTTCGTAGCTCTCGACCAATGTTGTTCATTATGGAAGTGGGTCAAGTGACTTCCGACTCCATCGTCTGCTACGGTAGATTGGATGGATTCCACTGTTGCCCACTGACATTTCGTTACTTGCATTAGATTTCAGGGCCGTAATGACAATACTGGTCAGCATGGTTGATAATGTACTGGGTGTACCCGAAGTTCACAGACAAAATTTTGGAATATTTTGATGTAAAGGTGGCTCGTTAAAGCGTATTTACAGTTCTTCTGAATTCTTACCAATTGTAGGAGGATTGTATTGAAAATATGTACACAGCAGTGCAGACGGCCACAGTATGTGCTTTGTTTCTGGTTTGGGAACTATTTTGTTCCATTCGTTTACGGTACTAACTACTGACAATACCAATGCGTACTTTATACTCTCGGTCACCAAGCTTGCGTTCAGTATAGCCCAGTCATGTCTTGGGTTCGTTTTTTCTCTGACTATGTTAGTTGTAAGTCAACAGTAATATACAGCAGCACGGAAATTACTGATCAGGAGTTGACCAGTATGCATCTCATGTATGATTCACTGAATACTTTGAAAGAGCGCACGGCGACTCACTGTTCAGCTGTTACCGCATTGACAACATTCACTACACAGTAGTTTTGCATCTGCTCGTAGGTGTCCACGAATAACTGGATCCATTCGCGTTACTGCGTTTTGGTGATTGTGTATTAGAGGCTTTATCACATCTGTGGAAGTATTTTCACAGAGGCAAAGACAATTGTGGTAGGGAAGCGGGAAAAAACCTACTTAAATCACTATGCTGTGACGAGCCACCGGGGAAGGATTACGAAGAAAGAGGAAGTAGGAGTGGGAGAGAGCTAGTGATAATGAGAGCCAGACTTCATCACAAGGACACCGAGGAAGATAGTCGTAGTGACAGTGAGAAGAGACAGCAGCAGCAGAAAATAAGGAATGAGATTAGCACTAAGAGAGAGCAAGAGGAAGACTGACAGTGAAAGGAGACTGCAGTACCAGAGTAGAACGAAAGGGCTGTAACAGAGGAGACAATGGCGGAGAGACTCAAAGAGATACAGATATTGAACTGGGCTTAATGAGTGAATGAGAAATGGAAGCTGGTAAAGGATGGGTATGAGCGACAACAGCAATGCACTAGCGAATGTGAGTGAGTTATAGTTACAGGAGCTTGTGGGAGTTTGAGGTGAGTCGCACTTAAAATAAAAAAAGCGCTGGTGGCCGTAGAACAAGTTAGCAGTAATCCCACATTTCAATCAGAGTCTTATGAATAAACAGGAACATATTCTAATTGTTCGTGTTCCAACAGCAGTAATTTTATTCTCGTACGAAAATTTCCAGAAAACGCCCGGGAACGACCTCCGAAATTTTCTAGTTGATGTTTGGTTCGCCCTGTGCAGTGAATCGTTCTCCAATAGTGAGCTGGTGTGTTTTCTGGCGCCAGTTTCCATCGATCGTCATTTTGATCTTTGAGTCGACTTCGATGCTTATTTATCTTCTGCTCATCTTTGGCGGCGTGGATTTAACCTCAGCGCGTGCGCACTGCTCGGGAGGTGTGTCGCGATCGGCGGTGAGCGAGAGTCACGTGGGTCTGTGTACGTAGACAGAACGGCAAAAGGTCGAGTCTGACAACGAAGGAGCGGGGCCAGCGGCTACGGCGTGTTGAGTCGTGAGGGCAGATCCACCGCCTATGCTGATTCGGTTTTCCTAGACGTCGGAAGGATAACCTCCTTCGAGTCTGTTATAAGCTACGCCGGCCGATTGAATTGGAGTCGCCGAGTTGCTTCGGTGGGTTGCGTGCGGCTTAATTGAATATGCCGGTGTACTAAAAATCTTTGGAATTGTTTTAGTTGTTTATCACCTACCTCGGTGTTGTGACTAACTATCTTGACGGCAGTTGAGGAAGTGTGGCTACCCCCAACCAACCAACATGAAGTGTGGTTACAGACGTAGCTAGAAGTGCAACGTTTAGCGAGTGAGTCCGGCTCTGGCGTTTCAAGACACGCCGAGATACGTCCTGTATTCTACCTTGTAGTTCATTTGGTAGTTTGGCGTGTATATGCGCGCCGAGACAATTTTTGTCATCTTAACTATAGGGGATGAGTTTTAGTGAACTTATTAATCGAAGTTTAAGGGCTGGCACTGGCCACGTAACTCACGGAGACTAATTTGTTTCTATTCAGTTGTATCGATCCCCTGTTCTCTGGATAAGATTGTGTAGTTTATGACTCAGAATATTGTCTGTCGTTGATGTGTGTCGCGTTACAGATAATTGGCAGCGGTCGATGCGAGCATACTGGGAGCAGAGCACCACGTGGGCAGAGAGATATTTAAGACCCTGCCCTCTCCTTTACATCTTGGGTTATGTTGTCACTGTTGAAAGATTCCATCTTTCCGGCGGAGAATTATAACATCCGAGGTTCAGTTACAGTGCTAAGTTGTGTACATTTCTATGTCATTTTCTGTCTCGTGGATCTCTCGTATCGATTTGAATCCTTGCTCTGCTCGCGTCTATTGCTAATTCACACGCAATATTGAAGCTACCTCATTTTAAGGGCATTGTCATATGGTCATGTTCTAGTTGTAATCGTTCTAAGATTGTCGTTGAGTAATCAACTAAGTAAATTTGAAGATTAGCTTGGTAAAAATTAAAGCACCTCCTTAATTGTTTTAGCCATTTATATAGTTTTATTTAGGAAAGTTGGCTAGCCAAACCTTAAATGATCTGTGTTCTTACCCTTAATCTGTTTCTCAGCTGATTGGAAGTAATAAGAGTTCTGATGGGAATTGAATGGACATTTGTACTATTTAAGTAAAGCTTTACCTGCGTATATTTACCTAGTCATACTCAAATTTAATGTTTTATGGGTCTTGTTCAGGTTAAAGAAATTTATTTGCTATTGGTCCAATTGATATGGCTTGTAAGGCAGTCTCCTGTATTACTGTGATTGTGATTTTATAATGCTTTTGTTTGTAATAAAATATGTAGCAACTACAACAGATTACTATCTTGATTTTGGCGTGTCACTAATTCGTGATGTCGTCAAATACTCCCAAAGTTTCATTGCGTACGTACCAACACCGCGTGAGATACGAAGTGACCCGTGATGGGTAGGATACCGTAGCTTGTAAACAAACGGCTGCGGCTCCAGTGACGGCCCACGGTTCGCGCGGCTCCCCCCGTCGAAGGTTCGAGTCCTCCCTCGGGCATGTGTGTCTGTGTTTTCCTTAGCGTAAGTTAGATTACGTAGAGCGCAATGATTCGAGTCCAGGTAGAGAGGCATTCTCACATCGGACGATGGCGAGAGTAAACCATCCACTTCCAGTACTCCCTGTGCCGACGTCAAGACTGAAATTAACTCGACATCCACGAAAATAAATCCGTCCATTCAATACGACACTTTGAGCGATTCCATTTCTGCCAAGTTTATTCTCCAGGCTTATTCTGTGTTTGTAGATTGGCATGCGGTGGCGACGTTGACGATATACACGTCGACGAGGCATAGTGCTTCAATGCTGTTGCAGATATAGCTCCAGCGGAATGATTCCGTTGGTCTGCGCTGGCCGCTTTTATACTGAACGCATGACCTTGATTACATAAGAGCGCTGATAACGGACTTAGCTGTTGCGAGGGCCGGCCAGGGGGTGTTATCCCGTACGCGCGCTGTAGTTGTTTTAGCAGCGCGCGTACCCGCGTGATAACTGGTCCAGGAGGGTTGCATCATGGAGCCTCGCAGGCGCTCATCGGCCAACGCGGCACGATGTTTGCGATTTTTTTCCAATTTGTTGCATCCTTGAGCCCTCGTTGACTAAATGTACGTCTAGCGATTGGAGGCTGACGCTACAGATCACACTTTATTAATAATTACAGTACAGGGTTACATCACCACTTATAGTTACATTCTCTGCCAGTACACCAAGCTGAGCGCCTGCGAGGCTGCATGATGCAACCCGCCTGGGCCAGTTGTCACGCAGGGACGCGCGCTGCTAAAACAACTACAGCGCGGGTACGGGATAACACTCCCTCGCCGGCCCTCGGAACAGCTAAGTCCGTTATAAGCACTCTTATGTAATCAAGGTCATGCGTTCAGTACAAAAGCGGCCAACGCAGACCAGCAGTTTGGTCCCATAGAAAGTTACCACAAATTTCCAATTTTTTTCCAGTGACGGCTTTTGAAACGCCGCCTCGCCCATTCGTCCCTCTGGTCATCGGCTGCCCCAACCCGCTACTGCCCCTTATACTGGGCTCGGGCCTGCAGCAGGGACACGGGCGACGCGGTGAGGCTCGCGGCAACCACAGGCGGCAGCGGCCCGCCTGCAAAGTATCGGGGTGCGCGCCGCGCCCGCAGTCGGCTCACGTTTTCCATTACCGCGCCGCGCCGCCCCCGCGAGGACGCGACCGCCTCCTCCACGAGTCGCAACGATGCTAGCTGTCGCCCGCCCGCGCACGCTGCTACGGCTGATCCTAGCGGCCACTGATACTGGGTCATTCAGTCGTACGTTTATTTAACGTGTTTTACCCTAAATGTAAGGCGCGTACAAAATGGATCATAAAATATTTAAAACAACTTCGACGTACCGTTTATTTTTCAATAACAGTTGCACTTTAGTTTTGTACAGCATGAATGGTTTCGGTTTCCCTATACCATCTTTAGAATTGTAAATTTGCGTCAGAAACCTGTCCTTGTTGCTGTTGCGGTCTTCAGTCCAGAGACTGGTTCGATGCAGCTGTCCATGCTACTCTAGCCTGTGCAAGCTTCTTCATCTCCCAGTACCTACTGCAGCCAACATCCTTCTGAATCTCCGTAATGTACTCATCTCTTAGTCTCCCTCTACGATTTTTACCCTCCACGCAGCCCTCCAATACTAAATTAGTGATCCCTTGATGCCTCAGAATATGCCCTACCAAACTATACCTTCTTCTAGTCAAGTTGTGCCACAAATTTCACTTATCTCCAACTCTATTCAGTACCTCCTCGTTAGTTGTGTGATCTACCCATCTAATCTTTAGCATTCTTCTGTAGCACCACATTTCGAAAGCTTCTATTCTCATCTTGTCTAAACTAGTTATCGTCCATGTTTCACCTCCACACATGGCTACACTTCATACAAATACTTTCAGAAACGACTTCCTTGCACTTAAATCTATACTCGATGTTAACAAACATCTCTTCTTCAGAAAAACTTTCCTTGTCATTGCAAGTCTACATTTTATATTCTCTCTACTTCGACCATCATCAGTTATTTGGCTCCCTAAATAGCAAAGCTCCTTTACTACTTTAAGAGTCTCATCTCCTAATCTAATTCCCGCAGCATCACCCGATTTAATTCCGCTACATTCCATTATCCCCGTTCTGCTTTTGTTGATGTTCATCTTATATCCTCCTTTCAAGACACTATCCATTCCGTTCAACTGCTCTTCCAAGTCCTTTGCTGTCTGTGACAGAATTACAATGTCATCGGCGAACCTCAAAGTTTTTATTTCTTCTCCATGGATTTTAATTCCTACTCCGAATTTTTCTTTCGTTTCTTTTACTGCTGGCTCAATATGTAGATTGAATAACATCGGGGATAGTTTACAACCCTGTCTCACTCCCTTCCCAATCACTGCTTCGCTTTCGTGCCCCTCGACTATTATAACTGCCACCTGGTTTCTGTACAAATTGTAAAAGTCTACAATTGGTGGAAACTTAGGTTTGCTTTCCTTAATCTATTTTCTAAGGTAAGTCGTAGGGTCCCGTCGTATCCTTATCAAAAGGACATCAGAACACCGTTTAGCACTATTACTGCACGTTCGCGACAATATAACGCTTCATTGCAAACTAGCGTTACCCTCTGGGAGGATTTTTTGAAGTTTGGCCGAGTTTTAACCTAATGGGCAGATGGTATCGAACACTATTTTCGTTTCCATGGCAGGTAACAGAAAGACTAAAAGACTGAATTTTAGAGGCAGTGAAAGTAATAAAATGCATACAAATGAAATGATCGACGGTTGCCAGCATAATCAGGCATAATACTTCGGAACATTAAGTTTAAAAAAAATTAACATGGATAGCTCAAGCAATTATCGTTAATGCTCCGACCGAGTGAGGTGGCGCAGTGGTTAGCACACTGGACTCGCATTCGGGAGGACGACGGTTCAATCCCGCGTCCGGCCATCCTGATTTAGGTTTTCTATGAGTTCTCTAAATCGCTCCAGGCAAATGCCGGGATGGTTCCTTTGAAAGGGCACGGCCGGCTTCCTTCCCCGTCCTTCACTAATCCGATGAGCCCGATGACCTCGCAGTTTGGTCTCTTCTTCGAAACAACCCAACCCGTTAATGCTCCTTTTAAATAGTGCAATGGATACACACAACTAACGAACGAACTACATAGTGGTTAGCAGTAGATGCTTTTTACACAAGCATAAGTTGGGTTCCAAATGCCTCACTTGGCACCCGCGTTGTTGACAGTACATCGTCTAGCCACTGACTGCGTAACGTGCTGTCTCTCTTGCCGCCCACATTGATCGCCAGATCCACCTTTTCCCACGCGCAGAACCCCTTCCGTAGCGGAGGGGTTCGCTACGCCTTTTCCTTTATATAATACAGCTTCCCTAAGTGTGAACCACTATTCAAAGTACAATTTCTGTTTTACATGCATAGATAATTTATAAAGTTTCATTATTTTTAAACAGTATTAATTCCTTACAATATATACATGATAAACTTCCACTTTCCCTCTGACAGCTCCAAAATCTTAAGTAGTACAGAACAATCACTTCATAGCTACATACACACAATAACACTGTATAAACTACTTACAATTGATAATGCTGTTACAACCGGTTCTGAAACAAACACGATGGTATGCTGAAGGAATAACTGGTTCTGAAAATGGCGTAGACAAATCGAAACCAGTAACATCGTACTAAGTAATGTGCAGCTGGGACTGAATGCTAAACTATATATTGTAACTGTTTAAAATATCAATACAGTTGCTGTTATCTCGTGACAAATACATTGAGGAGACATAAGTCGTGGGATAGATACTTACACATATACGGTGGTCGTAATATGGCTTACACCAAGTGTAGAAGAGAAGTGTATTGGTTGAGCTGTCATTTCTATTCAGGTGATTCATTTGATAAGTCTTCCGACGTGATTATGGCCACACGACGAGAATTAATAGACTTCGGACGCGGAATAGTGGTTGAAGCTAGACTCAATGGACAGTTAAAGCTTTGCTTCCCATCACACACAACTCAGTGGCCAACGGCCTTCACTTAACGAGCACTCAACGCTAACTGACGAGCAATATTGCGTGAAATAACCGCAGAAATCAACGTGCGATGTTAGACGAACGTATCTATAATGACGGTGCGGCGAAATTCGGCATTCATGGGGTATGGTAGCGGATAGCCGAAGCGAGTGCCTTTGCCAACAGCTCGACATCATCAGCAGCGCGTCTCCTGGGTTTGTGACGACATCGGTCAGACACTAGCCGACTGGAAAACCGTATCGTGGTCAGTTGTGTCCAGATTTCAGTTGGTGAGACCTGACGATAGGGTTAGAGTGTGGTGCAGATCCCACGGATACGTTGACCCAAGTGGTCAACAAGGCACTGTGCAAGCTAGTGGTGGCTCCATAATAGTGTGGCTGGTTGTCATGGAATGGTCTGGGTGCTCTGGTCCTAATGAACGTATCATTCACTGGAAATGGTTATATTTGGCTACCTCGTGACCATTTGCAGCCGTTAATGGACTTCATGCTGCCAAACAATGAGGGAATTTTTATGGATGACAATATCGTCGACTTTCACATTATCGATATTTGATGTGCAAATCATGTAGAGTGATGTGTAGCTCGAATTAATTTCATTTGGAAATAGCGTATTCCACTATTTTTATTAAAGATTATCCGATAGTGAGCGACAGTACACGAAGCGCTTGGAGGCTTTTTATTTCTTGAGAATTATTTTTGGTTCGGCTGGCAATTTAACAGACAGGCACCAGATCAAAGCAAGTCGAAACGCACCATAAACTTAACATAGATCGTAAAAGGTGACGCCGACACAGACTGCATTGCCGAAGGCTGTTGTGTGTACTGGACATGATGACGAGACGGCCATTGCGAGCCGACACAATGCAGACAGCAGGTAACGCCGCGACCGTCCGGATAGCCGTAGAGGACTGCTTGGAATTCTGCACGAGATGACCTCCTCCCCCAGGTTCCGAAAGCGCTTTTCTGCGGTTAGGGCGTTGTAAAGTACTGTAAAGGGTCTCAGAAGGAGGGCTACAATGAGCCACAGGTGGCGAATGTAGAAAAGACGGCGCCGGTCTACCGATAGCAGAGCAATATACCGGTGAATACTATGCAGGCTCTGCGAAAGCTACGGGTATTTATGGCTCTATAGCGTAGGCAGAACTTGGCAGGTGTGAGACTGCAACTTTCTCGTCCTAAACAATACCTGTAGCAGGCCGATAAAGCTGGCCTCTCATATGAAGCAGACAGGAATCTTAAAAGGGTCGTAGATAACAGCATGCTGTAACAAAATAACGCGCTCTTATGAGTCACCAACACGACAGAGCCAAAAAAATTCCTTTCTTTAGCTGTAGGCCCCTGAGCCCGAAAATGTACGAATATCATTGGTCAGCCTGGTCTGACGTAGTAGTATTCGAAAATTATCGAGAAGTCGGAGGACACTCCAGGAGAATTGACACTTGTCATTGGATGACGGCTTGTGAGAGGCTAGGACTGGGTCTCGAAGAAGGGATGAAAGTTATAAGTTGAGACTGGAGGAACTAACGACACACTTCATCTGCTGCTAGTGATCGAAACACTTCGAACTGGCTCGCCCAATTCGGGTTAGAAGTATTCATTTCACTTTACATCTCCAACTGGAGCATGATGTAAAATTTGCATTAGGTAGCTTCTCAGGATTCACAGGCACCATATACATTACAGAGACTACCGATAGTAACACTGGCGGACAACACAACTAAAGCGTTTTTTTTTTTAAAAAAAGGAAGAAATCTGCAATCGACTTCGACGGTTAGGTCGCAATGTACTTAGTCCAAGTTAGAGTGTCTATGAGTAGGAGGAAGACGCCCTTTTGGCATGCCTAATTTTACGAACTCCAATGTTGGCACTTACTATCCTCAGATCGTGTAAACGGATCAGAGTGCTAATGAAGTAGTAACCAGTCTAATGGTTCCATGTCTTGAAGGTCGGTCAATCTTAGTTATCTATAACTATTTCATGCTCTTGTGTTAATCTGTCAGTGAATAAGATGTTATTAAAAATGTTCGTGTTATACATCAATGCAACTACTGCACTCGTTTTGGATGAGGATTTATAATAAGCAATAGAACTTATGGCAACTGTGAATTTCATTGCATACGTATCTCATCTGGTAACAAAACTAAATTGGGTCAATATTCCACCACCTGTTTTTAATATGTAGGGCCATAATTTAGCGTTGATAAAAAATCCTTACATAACAAATGATAGTTTTCCGTCTTCATTGGGAATCTACATTCTGATAAAGGTTGGTTACCTAAAAGCGTAGGCGGTGGGGTAGTACGTAATGCGCCATGTCACCTGGCCCCAATTGCTCGGCAATGGTTTGAGGAACAATCCGTGCAAGTCGAGCGAAAGATTTGGCCACGCAGATCACCCGACACGAATTACATCGAGCATTTATGGAATATAATCAGGAGGTCATTTCTTGCACGAAGTGCTGCACAGGAAACACTTTCGTAAGTGTGGACGGCTACAGAGACAGACGGTTCAGTATTTCTGCAGGGAACTTCCAGCGGACTGTTGAGTCCATGGAACATCGAGTTGTTGGACTACGTTCGGCAAACAGAGGTCCGCAACAATATTAGGAGGTATCGCATGTATTTTCTATTTTCAATGTCATAGTAAGGAGTAAAGCTAATGTAGTAAGCATGAAAGTAATGTTTATTGGATACAAAATATGGCGTTGATGATGTATTTCTGTGTATATATTTTTGCCCCGAGCGAGGTGGCGAGGTGAGTAGCACGCTGGACTCGCATTCGGGAGGACGGCGGTTCATATCCCCGAGTTGCTATCCTGATTTAGGTTTCCAGTCATTTTCCTAAATCACTCCAGCCAAGTGAATGAAAACGGCACGGGCTATTTGCAGCAGAAGACAAAAATGTCACATGCACAGAGGGCATACACAAACGGATCCATGAAACAACAGGCAGTGTGGAGCCAAGACATAATGCAAATACACGCAATAAAAAAATACAATTAATGAAAGCGCTCAAGTTTAAACAAGGTATCATCATGAAATTTCACTTAAAACTACAAAATCTATATCCTAGTGGATACAGAGTATGTGACGTATGTAGTGCACATTTAAGCGAATTGAAAACAGCAAACCGAAACACGATAAAAAGATTGTGGGCCGTACAAGGGAACACAGAGAGCACAAGTCTGTGTGGGTAAAGGTGTGTTGCACCAGTGTACAAGAATCCCTGCTGGGCTTGTGACTTTTTCATCTTCTGACATGCTACTGTCAGTTTACTTCATTGTACTGCAAATTTCACAGACACGCATTGGCAGCTATCTTTTTTTTAAACGAACGTATCCCTTTGGACCCATTTTATAATTCCAGCGGTGTCTTTAATTGCATTTTAATATATCCGAGTCAGTTTTGTGCAGAATGTCTCAGGTTGCTTATCTCACTTTGTATCATATCGCTGCAATTGCCTTTGGCCAGTGACATGTAGCGGTCATGCTGCCCTCAGCTGTTTCCCACATAGCTGCAAGCACAGTAAGACATTACGGGCCATGAGTGCCTGACATTGTATACTGATTTTACTCTATATGATCATGTTATTTCTCGCTACATATTTTATTTTCTCAGTCTGTTAGCTTCATGAAGACAGGCGTAGTGATTTTCCCGACTTTGTATATCACGATATCGCTTGTAATAGTTGATAGCCTAATATTACGTACTCGTTTGTCCCTTCATAAATATTCACGTTTTCTGATTTTTAGACCCGTTTGAAGGTAGTCAGAAAAGAGTCAAGCCGTTAACTGTATAAACAGATATTTCCGATCGGAGACTGCTCGGGAATTTACAAAACATGTGATTAATGCTCATACAAATTGTGTTATTATTTTGTAGGTGGTTAATCGGACTTCGAACTGCCGGTCGCGGAGGTCGAGCGGTTCTAGGCGCTTCAGTCCGGAACCGCGCGACTGCTACGGTCGCAAGTTCGAATCCGGCCTCGGGCATGGATGTGTGTGATGTCCTTAGCTTAGTTAGGTTTAAGTGTTTCTAAGTTGTACGGTACTGATGACCTCAGATGTTAACTTTCATAGTGCTCAGAGCCATTTGAACCATTTTTGGACTTCGAGCTAAGATGCAGTTCCGACATTTTAGTTGTTCCGGCGTAAAGTCAAGCGCCATCACGACGGTCAACAGTGTTATAGCAAAGAGGGCTGTGAGACGACGTCAGTCAATGGTACGCTGACCGACCTCACTCTAGGACAGCACAGAGACAACAGCGGACTCTAAAAGGCGATGAGGACGTAAGCGCTGTATCCGCCTGACTGCAGACCAGTTGAAGACTATCCATACTACGAGCTCTACAGCTGCGACTTGAGAACCGTACCGTTTCACTCGTATTAGGAGTTTTGTATACAGAAGAGAACTTTTCTTTGTCTGTCGACATTTGCTTTCGGCACCATTGTAAATTCTGAGTTAATTATTGTCAGTTATCTTACTGTAATAAAAATTCATTAATATGATTTGCTTGAATTGTTGTCTAGCGACCCGAGAAAGCAGATGACCTAGGCACCCTATATTAGACGAGTGGGCAGAACACAACACTAATCACTAATAATACCCTAACTAACGACATAGCGCTTTTGTTCCTAGATCGTTGCGTCACTAAGCAAGTCACCTCCAATTCAAACCGCCTGAAATTAATTTCATTATGTAATTAAAACAGGAGAAGTGTCAGGTTTGTTGTTTACAAAATGAAAACAAGTTTGAAATATATTCGTCCAATTATCATTGGCAAAATGATACGTCGAATACGCTTACATCCTTATCTTATCGATGCCATAACCAGAAGAAGAAAACTATCTACGTCACTGAGTTCCGAGACGGTACACCTATGGATACGAAATGAGAGAAGGGCAGTCGAAAATGCCACTGGCACTTACGTACATTCTTCTATAAATTACTAAGTATCTTTTCCAAGAATAGGAAGGATTCTTTTTTACATGTAGACGATTTCAGCAGGTCTCTCTGAATAATACTGAGCGAAACAGTCAAAGGGAACACTTCCATGTTACCGATGTAGTGACGTGCAGGTCGTTACCAGAAACGCCAGGCCACGTTCAATGTTAACATTCACCGGATAATCTAGTTGTAAGCTGTTTAAGGACGTTCTGCAGTGTTCACAGAGACCGCATTCGTTAACTAACGCAACGTGTACAGAGAGACCATTGCTTTAGTCTGCTGGTTTGAATTTACACGGACGTAATAGTAATATGGTGTATGCGCTGTTTGTCCATGACAGTATCAGGTCAAT
Organism: Schistocerca piceifrons; assembly: GCF_021461385.2. Taxonomy (NCBI): domain Eukaryota; kingdom Metazoa; phylum Arthropoda; class Insecta; order Orthoptera; family Acrididae; genus Schistocerca; species Schistocerca piceifrons. The sequence continues at coordinate 409,687,768 of NC_060139.1, forward strand.
GTGACATCAGTAACAGACAAACTGAATGTCACTGCGAAAGCGTCATAAAGACTCAAATACAGGATCAATATGTCATATGTTATAAACCATAGTAAGAAACCTCAGCCACTGTCAGATCCTCCTGATTGTAGCGGTGCAACATCTACTAAAGCAAATCTACGTTTCGCTCGATTCGCAACAGTATTCTTCAAAGCGAATTTCAGTGACCTAAGGCAGGCACGCTTAATTAATCTTTTATTTATTCCAGTCCATTGTGGAGGAGTAGTACAGCAAGCGTATATGGTAATCAATATTAAAAGACAGTCCTAGGTTGCAGAATGCTCTTTATTGGCTCAAAAACGACGCTTTTCACCATGGTAGGGCATAATCAGGATACCTCGTGCGATGTGGGTCATCAGTCAAAGAAGAGCGGAGTAAGACCACGCTCATAACCTGTAAACACATCCCTACCTGCCTGAAACGCATCGTTTATGAGCGAATAAAGAACGTTCTGAAACCTAGGACTTGCTTTAATGTTAATTATTTTCTGTCCACAGAAAGTTCACAGCAGATCTGGCCACACGTCGGTTGAGTTTAGTATTTCAAGTATTATGTCCCGGCAATACATCCAGCAGTATTTCTGTGAGGTGGTACGTATTCTTGGTAATTGCCGATGCTGTGAATATGGATGTTGTCCATACGTTATGGTGTGATATCTTTAAGAGTGCCGTAATGAAATGTGTGAGTCGATTAATGGTCATTACCTTAATTTGGGCAGTTTATTTTTAAATTCTTTTTGTTTTATGTCTTATTTTTAGATTAATGTTAACTGTAATGTATTAATGATTAACTCATCTTTTGAAAAGAGGGTTTTAATGTGTGCTGTCTATCTTAACTGAGACAGGAATTGGTAAATGTTGAGTGACAAAAGGGGTAACTAGTTAAACAATTTATTGATTCAACTGCTAAGGAATTTTTCAGTTCAAAAGAAAAAAATTTCAAGGTTCAAGCCTGAATTAGCTAGTGGCAGATTCTGGATGGCAATTTATTGTCAACTTTATTAGCGTCACTTCTTAAAGCTAGCTTTTTGGTTGATTTGGCTTTTCAGTTTTAAAAGAGGCAAAGATTGCCGTTTTTGAATGTCTCGTTGTTTCTGTCTACATGATATAGTTTTAGTGCTAAAAGGTTTTATGGCTGCCTATTTCTAGTCAACGATCCAACAGGCAAATCTGCACTCACAACGGACAAGTACTCACTTTCACTGTATCATTCGCCGACTTTGCGTGAGAGCGTTGCATTTGCATATTGCGGGGTCCTCACTGACCCGTGTAAAATCCCACAGACCATATTGGCGGTTAAAAGTGCTGTTACTGGTTCAAAGGTATTATATATCGCGAGGCGATGCGTCTCTTCTGCGCGAGCGAAATATTTATTCCTCGACTTAGCGTTGCTCCATAACGAGCGAAGAAATGTCAGAAAATCGGTATGTGACCGGACTTGGTTGCGAGACAGGATAACGAGAGGACGTATATGAATTGTGTGCAAAGAAACATTCATTGTATAATTTGTGGTTTTTGAGATTCACAAGCGATATTTAACGTTAATGTGGACAGCCATAATACAGTATGGTGCACTTCAAAGATAATTTAGCGTATTTATTTTTGATCAAATGATTCTGCAATTAACTGTAATGTCCAAGCATGTATAGGACTTCGAACATTTTTGGCCGATGTTAGCTGTAGAACCTGCTTCAATAACACGGTCAAAGGCATAGAGGAAGTATTCTCTGCTGAAACGAACTCTTTTCACTCGCAGACAATCATCAAATGACCAAATGCAAATGGCAGTATCCCAATTCGAAAAGATCGTATAGAAGTTTTCTTTCTCTTGCAGTTCAAGGATTTCACAGGCGACTGTCGGAGTCGGAAGCTGCTTCTACACCACGAGAATAATTTGTCTACGTGTACCAAATTACCTACTCTGTGGGAGTAGTCGACGCCGCTCTGGAAATTGATATTTTCCGTTACAGACATACAATCAGAGACACAACACACACTAGTTCAATAACAAGGAGTTTAATATTATCAGCTAAAAAACATTAATTAATTCTTTGGAACATAATAGCCGTCGCCACGATGATGTGAGATGTGACTCAGTATCCGAGATTGTCTCAGTCCAGTTGGCATTTTTTTGGCGGGATAACGCTTCGTGCACTGGGTGTCAGCACGAAGCAGAAGTACCGCGATCTGCCATTAAATGACCTTTACATCAGCTACCGGTGTTAATTGTGGTTTTACATAAATGCCCTCCCATCAGCCAATGGTCCAGTCTCACAAAACGGTATCCAGTTATCTATCTCATGTCTATGTTTCCCTAAGACTGGAATACTATTCAGCAAAGGCATACAACATTGCATTATAGCCACCATCTCCATGTGCTCCACTAAACATTGTAGGCGCACTATGCGATCGCGTTTCTCTTTGTGTTTTTGGGTTTATAACTGGTAAACAAAAGTTCACAATAAAGTAAGTGAAGCAGAAGGAACTCACGCTTGATATTCCAGTGGTTCCAAGTTGGTATATCTTCAGAATTTATCATACGTGATAGATCATGGCATAACATCCAGGGCACGTAGCGCTGAGAACATGGTGACATAGCCAGACCTCGCGATGATCTGCTTGAAGTGGCTGCCTGAAAATAACTTGTCTATGCTGCGACTAGCATGGAATACTATTTTCCAGTGGCGGTGTTTTACGGTGTACTACGCAATGTCCTACAGATATCTGTGCATGTCCGGACAGGCTACAAAGCTCTCCGCAGAACAGTCGCTACAGAGCAGTGTTAACAGGCCTAGAGTGCCGGCCGTGTGGCCGAGCGGTTCTAGGCGCTTCAGGCCGGAATCGCGCGGCTGCTACGGTCGCAGGTTCGAATCCTGCCTCGGGCATGTATGTTTGTGATGTCCTTAGGTTAGTTAGGTTTAATTAGTTCTAAGTCTAGGGGACTGATGACCTCAGATGTTAAGTCCCATAGTGCTTAGAGCCATTTGAACCATTTTTGAACAGGCCTAGAGAGAACGGGAATCACAGCAACTGTGCGAGTGCAGGGATTGGACACGTAAGGGTTTTGGGTCGGTCTGGGAGTCATGTTCGGTCTACGGAAGTGGTTAAGGCGACTGATAGCGTAAAGCGGGAAATCCAGGTTCGAGTTCTAGTCTGGCACATATTAGCGTATGTCACCAATATATGGCGCAGATGAAGTCTAATCGTATTCGCAATTGCAAATACATTTCTTCTACGGCGTGTAATACTTACCACTGCTGAGCCGCTAAACCTTCGGTGTCTACACCCTCTGCATTGAATATGTCGTTGTCATACCATGGTAAAGATATAAAGTGAAACGTTTTTGCCTTTAAGCGAAACTGTATGCAGAGTATAACAAAAAGGTACAGCCATTTGTCGCAAATAGAGGAAGACATTCTGTTACATGGACATGGTTCCAAAAATGTTTCATATCCACCTTAGAGCACAGTTCCTACAACTCTTCAACACAATAATGATGGGAAGCAACAGAAAAGGAGGTATCAGCACTGTATGAAACAATTTCCTAAATGAAATGTTCAAAATGCCGCCAGTTAGCAAGAGTACATGCATCGACATGCCATCACATTGAATCCCTGATGCGCGGGTGTATCCGTGAATAATTGAGTATTGTTTCGTAACCCTCCAGAATACGGGCGTGAACATTCTGCACATATTGTCCCTTGGCTCCTTATAAAAGATCTTTTAAATGTCCCCACAAATAATAGTGTATTGGATAATAGTGTATTGGATTTCACATTACAACCCATCGTTTCATGCCCATATGCGGAGGAATTTTCAAGGGTGTTCGGAGTTCCTTTGAGAGTCTGATTCACATGCTGGCTCGCTTCTGACTGCAGTAAACTACGTTTATACGTGCTGTCGCACAGTGTCATGATGTCACATGCTTCGAATGATGATGATGAGTCCCATACTTCTTTTACAGAGCGTAGGGGGGCGACTCGGGAGAACCGCGCCGCCTTACTAGGCAAGGTCCTAGTGGAGGTGGTTTGCCATTGCCTTCCTCCGACCGTAATGGGGATGAATGATAATGATGAAGACGGCACAATAACACCCAGTCATCTCGAGGCAGGAAAAATTCCTGACCCCACCGGGAATAGAACCCGGGACCCCGTGCTCGGGAAGCGAGAACGCTACCGCGAGACCACGAGGGGCGGACCATGCTTCGAATACCCGAGCGCAATTGGCCGTTGTCGGTTGCCGTCGTCCGCTGTTGCTATTAACCAGTGGTGGAAGATTGGTATATATCTTCTTCAGCACAGTAATCCAGATGTCACTCAAACTCACGCCCTTATCCCTCCTTATGAAATTCCTGGAGTGTTTTAACAGTCTCTGAGGCCCCTCTGTACAGCCTTTCATGGTATCCACCCCGTGGCTGCAAGTACTTGAGTCCTATCAAACTGAATGTGGTTGTCTACTGGCTCCACAGTATGTTCCAAATAGCTGATCTATCAGTCTCCCCTTCTACTGTTGCCACTGCGACCTTGTTTTCTGACGGTTCTGTTTTTAGTGCCCAAGCACACCTCCCCATAACTACAACGAATCCTATAAATTCCTGCTTTTTCCAGCAGTTTGCGAGCTTCCTTGGTCAATTTTAGGTGATCCTGTATTTTCCGGGTGGGTTTGTAGATTATCGCTATGTTCCGTTTTGGTAAGATTTGTTTTCTATGCAATCAATCGCGTTCTTAATAAAAGGCAGGAAAATTGTCGATATCGCAGGCGCTTGTGCATCGCTATGGCTTTTGTTTGTCCTTCTTAACACTCTTTTTACCTCAGCTGACGATAACGGTTCTTGAGCAGTGCACCGGTAAGGTGTTTTAATTTTGTGTCAAGGAGCGCTGGTTCGCAGATGTTGCTTGCTCTATCGACCTAGATTTTTATGGTGTCTCGCTTTTGTTGTGAGTGGCGGTACGAATCCCTATGTAAGAAACTATCTGTGAGCATGGAATTTCGATAAATATGTGGTCTACGCTACCACCTTTCTCGGAAATCAACACATCAACAAAATTTAATCTTCCGCCTGCAGAAAACTGCAGGAATTCATAGGATTTCGTGTAAATGTGGGTCGGTGTGCGTAGGTAGAACAAAACGAACGGTCAAAATCGACTTGAAGGGCACAAGAGTAACTATAAAAGGGGGGTGATTCAGAAAGTAGCTGTTGCGGGACATGTTTTGCATCCAGGAGACCACCACATTCATTTTTATGGGACCCAAGTACTGACAGACAGAAGCGAATACCGTGAAAGACTATAGAGAGAGACCATAGAGACTGTTAACACTCCAGGAATTTCAATAGGGAGCGGAAGGAGAACGTGAAATTAAATGGCATTTGGATTCCGGTGCTGAAGAAGATGTTTACTTGTCTACGACAGAAAAAATGTCAGCACTGGTCGTAATGTCGTCTGTATTTTCTATTGAATTGCATATCGAGATTGCAAATGACAGTGCAATTATCATCAGTGCACTGGAAGTAGTCATGTAGACTGAACGTAATTATGACGATACATTCCAGTCTAGCTCAAGAATTGCCAAGCACTAATCCAATTGTTGTACATTCCTGAGTTAGAATGAAATGTGTCGTTATAATTGCATTCAGTCTACATGACTACTTACAAGACACTGGTGACTGAAATCTAGATCTGCATGCAATAATAAAGACAAATCACACTATGACCGATCCTGACATTCTCTCTGCCGTGTGTGACGTAACGGCCGTGGGGCGCAATCATTCCCATGAAATCAAACATGATGTTTACTGGTCTTCCACCACTGGGTGACAGTAACGGCGGACGACATCAACCGCCAACGCCCAATTGGCTCGGGTATTCGAAGCATCTGACGGTACGTCACTGTGGGAGAGCACGCGTAAACTTAAGTTTGCTGCAATCAGGATGTGAATCGGACACTGAAAGAAGCTCCGATCCTTCTTGAATATGTCCTCCACAGACGGAGACAAAATGTTGGATTTTAATGTGAAATCCTTCTTCACCGTAGTATAATAGTCCTGAATATTTGATTAATTGTGACATTTCCGGCTACGATAATTTACATTTTACAGTTACCAACAACACCGCCAAAAGTTGGCAGCAAATGTTTGTTGATGACGTGATTGCAGGATTTCATGAGTACTCTCTACATCTCATAAGTTCTAATTGCAAAAATTTATAGTCGGATCACGTTGAAACGAAGTGTCATCCGTGAACGGCACATTTACGTTACAGTGAGCGTTGACATACTGTTGAATGACCCATTCGCTGACGTGTACCTGGGCAAGTAATCAGTTGTTGATATATTTTCACACACTGTGCGGGATGTGGTTGGAGCAAGATCGCGTCCATCACTCTACAATCATGTGGGCAATATTACTCGTTGCAGCTAATTGTCTTACGCTGACGCTAGGGTTGTCGTGAACTCACGATTAAATTCCTCCTCCAGCTGAGGTGTCCTCGCGCTTCCGAGCCTCCCCAGGAGCGAATTGCAGGTTTAAATGTCGGTCACTTGCTTGAAACGTTCTCCAGTCGGGGCACCGCTCTTCAGTGGCATGGCCATTATCATCCGCCAAACCTCGCCCTTCAGGGCCTCGCCAGGAGCGAATAGTAAGTTTAAATGTCTCAAGCTCCCTAATACAACGATCAATTCCTTACAACGTTATTCAGTCGAGTCAGGACTCTTCAGTGGCTGCTAATCCTTGCAGCAATTAGTCATCTGACAACTCAGCTTTTATGTAAACTTTCATTGCACTGTACCGGCACCAATCCCATGATAAACGCTAAAGAGTTCATGCGATACGCTTCCAAAGTCCGTGGTTAACACTAAACAGTTGATGCAACATGAATGATGCTAGCAGAGCAATGTGACTGGTCGCATGTCAATACAAGTTAATGAAATGCGTCACAGGTCGGAACCAAGAGTGGAAGTTGGAAATCTGTGGTAAGTTCGTATGGGAACCAACTGCTGAGGTCAGCGGTCCCTAGGCTTACACACTACTTAATCTAACTTAAACTAACTTACGCTAAGGACAACACATACACCCTTGCCCGAGGGACGACTCGAACCTCCCACGGGAGGAGCCGCGCGAACCGTGGCAACCAAGAGTGTATTTCGAACATTTCGTGTGAGAAAATGATTCGTAATGCTGGTACTTTCTGCTTATGTGTGTTTCCCATGATTAATATTATGAGGAGACCTCGAAAATGAGCTCTACCACAGATATAAAGCATTTCCGAACTCACGATAATATAATACATTTTGTTTCTCTATGTGTGAGAAAAGTTACATCCTGTGTAAACGCCAACGTTCACACAGTTTTACCGAGTACACCAATACTGTGCAAGGGAATATTCTATCAACATTTAGAAAAGAAATTTTTAAGAAATCTGACGATGAAATCTCGTATCCTGCAATACGATTATCATCTAGGAACCTAGCATTTCGTTTAGTTGTTCCTTGCTCTCTCCAGCAATTTAACTTAGCGTACCTCTTCATTATTTAACTAGCATTTCCGGAAAGTAGCGTAAAGTTTAACTTGTTGTTTCAGAAACTTTGCACTTTTGTTTTTGTTTACACACAGTTGCGTATAGGCCAAATTTGTGTAACCATATTTTCGTGTTTATCTGTAATTTAACTGACTTATTCTTAATAAATTATTACGTTTATCATGAGTGAAAAGTGCTTGACTTGCCGTAGAATTGTTAGGTCGGGGCTTTGGTGTAATGGGTGCTGTAGTTTTTTCCATGTGGGTGACTGTAGTGGCGTGGGAATAGGGGAAGTAAATGAGACTCATCAGTGGTTTTGTAGGATTTGTAGTAGAGATAGGAAGATACTGGAACAGGAGGGGAAAATTGCTGCCCTTCAGGCTGAGTTAGACAAGGCCAGGGGAGATCTTGACAGGTTAAGGAGGGAGAAGGGTAAAGAGAGGTGGGAAGTGGCAACAGGCAACAGGAGGAACAGGCCTAGAACTTTGTCTGACAGCTTTATGGTGAATGTGGAAAATAGATTTGACCTGTTGCTTCAGTTAGAAGCTGGTGAGCCTCAAGCAGTTACAGGTGTAGACAGGGCACAACAAACTTTCAGCAGCAAATTGAAAAGTAAGAATGTAGGGAAATCAGTAAAGAGAAAGAAAGTGTTGTTGTTAGGTAGTTCCCATGGAAGAGGTGTTGGCCAACTCTTGCAGGATGAACTAGGATCAGAATACCAGGTCACCAATTTTTTTAAACCTAGTGCTGGTCTGGAGCAGGTGACAGAGGATTTAGGATCACTTTGCAAAGATTTCACTAAGGAAGAGACCGTGGTTATAGTGGGTGGGGCAGGTAACAGTATTGACAGAGATCCTGGGTACAGCATAGAGTGTGACCTGGCGAAGATTGCATCAGCATCGAGGCATACCAGTGTTGAGTTTGTATCTGTTCTTGGGCGCCATGACCGACCTCATTTGAACTCTTCTGTCAAGAGAGTTAATTTGGAGCTGGAACGGCTGCTCATGTCGGGTGCGGGGTCACACATTGGTGTGGTTCATGTTGATTCTATCAGTAGGTGGGATTATACTAGGCATGGCCTTCACCTCAACAGGAAGGGGAAGGGTAAATTGGCTGGGGAAATAGCAAGAAAGTTAAAGGGGGGAGGCACTGTCATGAGTGGTAAAATACCAGTGGTTATAGGATTCAGAAAAGACCCTTTTTTAGGGTAGGGAGGACAGAAAGAAAACAAATTTTAAGAGAGGTTAGAACTGAGACAAACCTTCAGTTTGAGAAAGAAATCAAAAAACATAATTCCAGCTTATTACATCAACATAAACAGCCATTGGTTAAGAATTTTCAACTGTCAGCAGATATTTTAACTCCACCCAATTTTAAGTCAGTCAATGTGAAATGTCAGCTATCTTTATTGCATCAAAATATTCGAGGACTGAGAAATAAAATTAATGAATTAACTATCTGCATAGATGAATTAGAGTCTTCAAACCCAGCTGACATAATCTGCCTCTCTGAACATCATGTGACCACTGGTATAGAACTTTTAAGTGTTACAGGGTTTAGGTTAGCATCTCATTTTTGTAGATCAGAAATGGAGAAAGGAGGAATTGCCACATTCATCAGGAACTGTCATAAATTTAAGAACATAGACATTCATAAATTTTGCCTAGAACAGCATATGGAAGCATGTGCAACAGAATTAGATTTTCACAAAAAATCTTTCATAATATTAAGTGTATATCGAGCACCTGCAGGTAACTTTAATCTGTTTGTAAACCACCTTGAAGCTGTACTGGCCCATTTAACAACCAAAAACAAAGAAATAGTGGTTGCTGGTGATTTCAATGTAGATTTCCTTAAAGACTCTCCCAATAAGAACCTATTTGAGTTAGTAACACTATCATTCAACTTAATTCCCACAGTAAAGTTCCCCACTAGGATAACCACTTGCTCACAAACAGCCATTGATAATACCTTTATAGAAAAGTCTAATGAACAAAATTATATTACAAAACCAATAGTCAATGGCCTCTCAGACCATGACATGCAGTTCCTTCTGTTAAATGTTAATACTGAACAGGATATAAAATCTGTTAAATCTGAGCTCAAGAGGGTAATCAGTAAGCCAAAAATTGATTATTTTAGGACACTCCTCAGAGACATTCACTGGACTGATGTTTACAGTGCTCATGGCATGAATGAAAAATATAACATTTTTGCTAATAAAGTGCTTACCTTATTTGAACACTGCTTTCCCCCAAAACTTACCAAGGTTAGAGCAAAGTCTACAAAGAAGCCATGGATTACTCGAGGAATAGGGGTATCTTGTAAAACAAAAAGAAAACTGTATCTGTCAATCTGAAACATTTCCAATGTTGATGCTATAGCACATTATAAGAAATACTGCAAAATATTAAAGACTGTAATACGGATGTCAAAGCAAATATATTACAAGGAAAAGATAGTCATATCAGATAACAAAATAAAGACAATATGGGATATAGTGAAGGAGGAGACCGGTAAACCAGACATGAAGAGGAACAAATAGCATTAAGAGTAAATGATGCATTGGTGACAGATGTGTATAGTGTTGCAGAACTTTTTAACAAACATTTTATAACTGTTACTGAAAAGATGGGGTTGTCAGGTTCGGTAGATGCTGCTATGGATTACCTTAGACCAGACATTTCAAGTAACTTCCATAATATGAATTTGACCCTCACTACCCCAACAGAAATAACGTCCATCATAAAATCTTTAAAATCAAAAACATCTAGTGGGTATGATGAAATATCAACAAAGTTAATTAAAGAATGTGATTCTGAGCTAAGTAACATATTAAGCTATCTGTGTAACCAGTCGTTTATCAGTGGAATATTTCCCGAATGGCTGAAATATGCTGAAGTTAAGCCACTGTTTAAGAAGGGAGATAAAGAAATAGCATCAAATTTCCGTCCAATTTCACTGTTGCCAGCATTCTCAAAAATTTTCGAAAAAGTAATGTACAGTCGTCTTTATAACCATCTTATCTCAAATAACATACTGTCAAAGTCACAGTTTGGATTTCTAAAAGGTTCTGATATTGAGAAGGCTATCTACACTTACAGTGAAAATGTACTTAATTCATTAGACAAAAAATTGCAGGCAACTGGTATATTTTGTGATCTGTCAAAGGCATTTGACTGTGTAAATCACAATATCCTTTTAAGTAAACTAGAATATTATAGTGTAACAGGAAATGCTGCAAAATGGTTCAAATCTTATATCTCTGGCAGGAAACAAAGGGTGTTATTAGGAAAGAGACATGTATCAAGCTATCAGGCATCATCCAACTGGGAACTAATTACATGTGGGGTCCCACAAGGTTCCATTTTGGGGCCCTTACTTTTTCTTGTGTATATCAATGACCTTTCATCAGTAACATTACCAGATGCCAAGTTTGTTTTGTTTGCTGATGATACAAACATTGCAATAAATAGCAAATCAAGTGAAGTCTTAGAAAGATCAGCCAATAAAATATTTGTGGACATTAATCACTGGTTCCTAGCCAATTCTTTGTCACTAAACTTTGAAAAAACACACTACATGCAGTTCAGAACTTGTAAGGGGTGTCCCAAGAGTATATGTCTAACATATGATGACAAGAAGATAGAAGAAGTGGACGGTGTTAAATTCTTGGGATTACAGCTTGATAATAAATTCAACTGGGAGGAGCACACCACAGAACTGCTGAAGCGTCTTAACAAATCTCTGTTTGCAATGCGAATTTTGTCAGACATAGGGGATATAAAAATGAAAAAGCTGGCATACTATGCTTACTTTCATTCCATAATGTCATATGGGATTATTTTCTGGGGTAATTCATCAAGCCAAGCTAAAGTTTTCCGGGCACAAAAACGTGCAGTAAGAATTATATGTGGTGTGAACTCAAGAACATCCTGCAGAAGCCTGTTTAGGGAACTAGGGATACTAACTACAGCTTCCCAATATATTTATTCCTTAATGAAATTTGTCATTAAAAATATATCACTTTTTCAAACCAACAGCTCAATTCGTGGAATCAATACTAGAAATAAGAATAATCTTCACAAGGATTTAAAGTCACTTAGTCTTGTACAAAAAGGTGTGCATTATTCAGGAACACACATTTTCAATAACTTGCCAGCAGCCATAAAAAGCTTAACAACCAATGAAATTCAGTTTAAGAGAAGCCTAAAGGATTTATTGGTGGCCAACTCCTTCTACTCCATTGATGAATTTCTTAGGAAAACCAACTGATTTGTATATAAGTACATCATAAGTTCTGCACAATTTCAGTGCAGTAATGTGTTCACTGAAAATTTGTGTGTGTGTGTGTGTGTGTGTGTGTGTGTGTGTGTGTGTGTGTGTGCTTGTGTGTGTGTAAGTGTGTAAGTATAATCTAACTTCTGCACCATTTCAGTGCAGTAATGTGTTCATTGTAAATAAGTATTACAGTAGTTGTATTACATGTTTCTTACCTTATAAATAAATAAAAAACTTTTTTATTTTAAATTCAGTGCAATAGTATTTGTAAAATGACTCTTAGTGTTCATTAAAAAATGACGATCATTCCACTTGGGACCTGTGGAATGGTACATTAGCTTATTTGTTTTAGTTGTAAATATTTGTCATGTATTGTTGTTTTTCTGACATGTTCCACATCCTGGAGGACCTCCTCACTACGGATCAATTGGAATGAAAGTAAATCTAATCTAATCTAATCTATTCATTGTCTTCTGTAATTCGTGAGTGATGCTCCTCATTAAATGAAATTTCTGTCTGCATTCTTATTAGTCTGCACTGGGCGTTTCATTGAATTTCTTCGTCGTAATTCGCGGCGTCTGTCATCCTGTTTTAATCAGGAAATCCAGTGTGGCTTTTTGGATTGCTACCACATTCACTAAAGTAATGTTCCCAGTTTTAAAGGAATTAGAATTCTACCTTATTTATTGCTCCAAGTGAAATAAAGGGACTCTCAGTCTAAAACAAACTATAGTAAGTGACAGCCAGTCGAAAGTTCGAAATCACTGTGATGAAGTGGAGCATAATCATACTTCTTCGACCCCATAAACGATTAAAAAATTAATTCATTGTCTTTGAGCACAAGTATTCTGACGTCACAGTAACGTTTCCAGAGACAAACTTATATTATTTAAATCACTTTCATATAAATGAAAGTACCTATTCTTAGTGCTTCGCTTTCTCATCATGGAGGCTGACAGATGACTCCTTCAAGACAAATCACAGTATCTGCCTCTTTCCCGTCTGCCTACGCAAGTGCGCTTTCGTGGTAGTTCGTCCATTTGCTACGACAATGGTTTCCTTTCTTTTGTTGACCTTCGAAGGATGCTTTTTATAAAATGAAATTGAAATTATAAAATCATCAATATAATTGAAGGTTTCAGATTTGCCAGACAGGTTTTACAAAAAGTTAGATATTAAATGTCATTACTATTTATGTTTCTTGACACCAATTCTGTTACGGGACTTCCTTCGATATGCCAATGCTTAAGCACAAAAGTAGCCTACTATCAGAGCTTTCCCACACACTACGTCCACGTTGCGTGTCCAGCTGCTAACTGTGGAGTGACAACCCGGCTTTCTACCTACCAGCTACGGCAACGAATCGGATAGAGCAACGAATGCAGCTCTTTACTGTACGACAATCGCAACCTACAATGCAGCACAAAAGCCACGCAGCATGTTCTAGCTTCATTGAAGCGTGACGGAGTGGTTGAAAGCAGATCAGCAAACAAAAGCGGGAACACAATTTCCGGATGCTCTTTCCTAGAGATACTTTATGGGCTTAAACAATTATCTCTCCTTCCACACTGTACGGTTTTAACCAGATATTTGCCTTTGATATCAGTTACATTTAAAGACATAATTGTAAAAAGTGTATTGGAGAAGAGAATACTTTACATTTTAAACTTTATTTGGTGTCTACAACGGAGGTATCCTAGGTAACCGGCAACCGTACCCGACGTCTCTTCCTATTAATACGAGTGAATCACCTGGAGTGATTTAGCAGAACCTCAGAACTACATTGTCGCGAAAAAACGTGCCACCACCCAGAACTGCTTGAATGGTACCATGTGCATATTGAGGGGCTGTAGTGTTAGTGACTCATTCATCACGGTCATCGGCACTGAGAATGTGCTCAGGAGGTCTGACTGTGCGCCCTCAGGTTTCACTTTGCCAGCAGCAACTGCGCTGGGACTGGAGGTGAACACTGTTCGCCACATTCATTCTGCAGTACAACCATGCCCCTCCTGCGTGTACATATTCCTTTTCAACAGTTTCAGCCACTTGAACCTGGTCTGGGGAAAGCTGGGTGGCTGTATCAACGAGCTGCTCTACTTGTTGGGCACTGTGTATCGTTGGTGTGTCGTTGCTTTCAACAGCGGTATATCGAAGATTCCCACACTTGTAGACCAGGTTCAGGACGGCCGAGTAGTAGAGATTAACGTCAAAGTCGACGCACTGAGGGAGTGAAATGGTATTTAAATCAAAACCCTAAGCTGTCGACAGGCGTTGATATACATCAACGGGGACAGTTGAAAAAATATGACCCGACCGGGACTCGAACCCGGCATCTCTTGCTTACGTGGCAGACGCCCTATCCATCTGAGCCACCAAGGGCACAGAGGATTGTGCGACTGCAGGGATTTATCCCTTGCACGCTTCCCGTGAGACCCACATTCCCAGTTTGATGTCCACACACTACATTCGTAGTGCCGCTGCCCATTACACTCATTACTCGCGGCAGACAATCTTACCGAGTCCCGTAAGAGTTCGGGCAGTGTGTGCGCATCCATGTATGTCCGAAAGAACAGATACCATCTTCATACACTGAGCGAGTAGCGGTAACCGTCCGAAAATCACTCGGGATGAAAATGGGGGCACGTTGCACGTGCTGTGTCATCGGGGGCTATTGGGAGCCTTCTGATTACAGCAGGACTAAGATCACTTGTGTTTCTGGCCACGCTATGACTGACACCACCGCACTGGCAGACAGTGTTACTTCGGTATGAAAGAGCTGGCTGGACACTAGAACGACGATCTGTTGTCATCAGTGATGGCAGCAAGTTCTGTCTGTATGCGATTGATGGAAGAACACGTGTACAGCGTAGACCTGGTGGGTTGCCTACTCCAGAGTGCATTCGAATAAGGTATGAGGGCGTCACTTACAACCTGTTGTCACATTTGGTGATTCTCCAGGGTGAAGTAGTCAGTGCCCGCTATAGTGCACAGATGGTTATGCCCGTACTACTGCCACTTCTTTAGCAGGAAAGTAATGTTCACGTCCACATACAGCGGCTGCGACCCAGCGTGTTCTTCGTGGTGTATAATAACTGTCCTGGTGACAATGCCGTTAGACCTGTCACTTGCTGAACACGTATGGAACGCAATCAATTGGGAACCTGCGGATTGCCGACTTGGAACAAAAGCCTCAAGAAGCTTTTGGCATTCCATGGGGGGGAGCCGTTCGGAACTTTCATGGTCGTTTGCATGAGAGAATACACGCCATTATGTTGGCACCAGAGCGGGTATACTCTGTGCTAATGCGACTATTTTGGTACGCTTTAATACGATATGGGTCTTTCATTTGGTCTGTATTAGTTGTCATACACTCTTAAGTCTTTGATTGTGACACCGTACACAGTCATTAAGCCGGCTCCAGGGAGATAGGATCCCCTTCCCTATTCCTCCGCTGGGGTAATTCCTGTCTGGCGCTCCCACGTCACCGTGGGTGGGCATCCTACACTTCAGTAGGCCAGAGTGATAGGATGACTGAGATCAGGCAGGTACCCAATCCCGTGGGGTATAACACGGAAACCATTCCCAGGGTTGCGGGTGAAGACCTTAATAGCAGCGACGACGGAGAAGAAAGACTTCGGAACGGCGTAGCTGGCAGATGAGGCCACCCTCCTTTCTGGAGATTAAATGAGAAGGGAACCACTGCCTTGTGGTGGAGAAGAAACTCCAAAGGCTAAGGGAGACAACCCCAACAGAAAATACTTTCTTACGTTAGGCCTAGCAAGCCAGTAGGAAAGTCTTAATATACTGCTTTCAAACCACAGACGACCCTCGGAACGATGAAATATCTAATGATGGAAGAATAACCAACGAAATTAATAGGAGGTTATAGAAGGGAGAAAATTTCTACCAAACAATAAAACACCTGATTTGGAATAAGGAAGTTTCAGAAAAAGCCAAACCTATTATGTATGAGTTACTACTTACCTATTGTCACCTATGGAGGAGAAACGTGGACAATGACAGAAAGGGACTGGAGCAGACTGCAAGCAGGGGAAATGTAATTTCTCAGAGCAGTTAAGGGAGAAACAAGAATGGACAGAGTAAGGAATGTAGATATTAGAAAGGACCTTAAATAAGAAACGAGAGAAGGAATGGAAAGAAAAGGATTAAGATGGTATGGGCATGTTAAGAGGATGCGTGGGCAGAGACTCCCCAAAATTATGGAAGAACTAAAGATGGCTGAAAAAACCTAGAAGATGTCCAAGACCACGGTGGTAAACGGGAGTGAGAATATCTGTGGAAAGAATAGGTGTGACCTGGCAGCAAGTGGAGGAAGAAAAGTGGTGGGAGGACCGAGCCAAATGGAGAGGATTCGTCAGCACCCAGACCCGGCAGTACATGGAGCGGGATCCGGATAAAGATAGACAGACACTCTTACAGTGTACTATTTGCCATCTTTCTTCCCAATTTCTATTTTCTAGTAGTTGATTAGTGCTCGATACCCGAGACTCACTACACACAGTTACGTGTCAGTATCTTACAACTGCGCCAAATTTTTTAGTGCATCGTGCCCATGTAAAGCATAAATCAAAAGATGACATTTTGTGGCAAATGTGGAAATCACGCCAGAGCTTGGTGAGCAGTTTGTTATCGTTTTCTTTAAATTCGACGTTATTATTTTTACTTGTTTTCTATGCGAAAAATTAAAATTTACTGTGTTCAGGATACTAGAACCATACATATTACTGGATTACATTCAGTTATTTGTATTTCATGGATCTCACGGAAAGTGGTTACTTGGATTCGTCAAGAAGTGAAAGACGGAAATTTGATTTAATTTACGTACCATAAAATGAAATGGCTATACGGTGCTGGTTTTAGTCTTAAAATGACTTATAGTCTAAAATTTAAGGCATTCTCTTTAACATAATGTTCAGCCTCACACACCCCAATGTTGTCTACATGGTATTTAATGTGTGTTATAGGTTGTTGACTATCCTGAGAGGTTACAAAAGTCACGGGTTAGCGATATGCACATCTACAGAAGGCGGTAGTAACACGTACACAAGGTCTGAAAGGGCAGTGCATTTGTGGAGCTGTCATTTGTACGCAGGTGATCTATGTGGAAATGTTTCCGACGTGAGTATGGCCCCATATCGGAATTAACAGACTTTGAACGCAAAATGGTAGTTGGAGGTAGACGCATGGGACATTCCATTTCGGAAATCTACAATGTCAAGCGTGTGTCGAGAATACTAAATTTCCGGCATCATCTCTGACCACAGACAACACAGAGGTCGACTGTCGTCACTTAATCATCGAGAGCAGCAGCAGTTGCGTAGTTGTCAGTGTTAACAGACGAGCAACACTGTGAAATAACCGCAGAATCAACGTGGGATGTAAGAGGAACGTATCTGTTAGAACAGTGCGGCGAAATTGGGCGTTAATGGGCAATGGCAGCAGGCGCTCAATGCGAATGTCTTTGCTAACCGCACAACATTGGTTGCAGCGCCTCTTGACCGTATCACTTGAACTCTAGACGACTGGAAAGCCGTGGCCTCGTAGTGGGTCACACATACTTACTCAACAAGTGCTCAAAGCCCTTAAGGTATGCATTTTAGCTGCCATGTTTATTGAACTTTTTTCTTATTTTGGTCCATACTACCCTTTCCCAAAGTATGAAAGTGAAGACATGGTAGTTCAGGAGATATGTTACACAGTATCGAAGATGAATAACTGTCCATAGCTCTTAAGTTAAGGGTTTTAAGGCCTATGTTTACTAGATACTTCCTTGTTTTGGTCTATACAACCACCTTAGAGAGTCAGTTGTTGGAATTCTGTTTCACCACATGTATATACGAAGTAATTGTGGAAACACCCAGTTTGCCGAATGCAGTTTTCTATTCATCGTGATTTTTAAGAGTTAACGGTTACCTGTGAGCACTACCTACACAGACATGGCCATGTGCAAAAGGTGCTTTCTAGCTGTAAATGTTTTATTTCTGAAAAACCTTTGTATTAAGTGTTGTATTTTATCCAACATAATGACAATGTGACATCAGGCTATGATTCACAGTGAACAAACTAAAAATTTTTATGACCAGAAGATGAGAGTTATATCTGTAGAAATCGGTTGCCAAAATAAAGACAGATTTATACGGTGATGGTCAGTAAAACTTTTCTTTGTCATTCACTTTAAGATTAATCTTAAAGTTGCCTTTCTAACACAAAAAGACAATGCTAAACCAAAGAGCGATGACGGAAATAAATTAATACCAAAAGCGCCAGCTCGTTTCCACTCTCAATACATTTTTATCCCAGTCATCCCAAGTTACAATCCCAATTGAATATTACGCTAAGACACTAATCAAGAACCATATGTAAAGCACAACAAGATAAGATTTTTAGTAGCATATACTCCCAATCTTGACAGTTCGATTAAAATAGCAGGAATACAATCGACAGGAGAACGTCCCAATGGGCTCAATTAATATAAGATAAAATTACTCTTTTTTGCATGCTGTCATGTAATGCAACCAACTCACAATCTTTGCAAATTATCCACAACACACAAATGACAAATAACGCTTACATATATAAACTAACTTAGCTACAGGTGAACACTTCTTAGCAAGTCGATTAAGGGAAGCACAGAGTACAGGAATGTCACAGCTCATGATAAGATGCTCACGAAACTATTCCATAAGTTCACGCCTCACCTCAGTGGCTGCGTATCCGCAGGGAACCAAAAGTAGGGTGGAACCAAAGCCATCTGGGAATTCGAGCACACTTTTCCCAATAAACACCAGTTCGTCAATGCAGATATCCGTTCATAATACGGCCCGATTCGAGAGGTGCTCGTAGCCTCCCAGACTCACATGACTGCCACTCACAGCTACCAGACTGTTATGGCGTGAAGTCAAGCGTCGGAACGCCAGTCGGAAACGAGGGAGTGGAGGGGACTGTGAAGAAGACGTCAGCGAATTGAGCACTGACCGACCCCTCTCCAGGACGACAATACGACAGCAGCGGCCTCTAGGCGAAGGGGACATACGCACCGCCCGCGGCTCATTTCTGCAGTAGCATCAAGATGAGACACTTCAAGGCCACTTAGGAACTATATGTACTGAAGGAATTTCTTATTTGCATGTCGCCCTTTGCTTGCGACTCTTCTGCGTTTTTGTCAATGTTAAGTATTGTCATTGTTCATTTCGTAACAAAACTCATTAATAAGACTTATTTGAACGTTGTCTAGCGCTCCGAGAAGGCAGCTTTCCTAGAGACCCTATTTCGACGACTAGGCAGGATTCAACACAGATGGCCTTCCTCCGTTTGGTGGTGAGCAATGACCGATTACGATCCGCTTCTCTTGGGCGTTAAGTGAACGCACCTGCGCCACACCACGTGCGTGACCTCTCATGCGACTCTACTAGGTGGTTGACTGGCGACCGGTAGAGAGGCTAGATAATGATAGCTCTCACGGCCCAGGTACATCACGTACATCTACATCCATACTCCGCAAGCCACCTGACGGTGTGTGGCGAACATGTGTTACCCCTCATACAACCGTATCGTGATGCCATTTTTCTACAAGGCTATGCTCGTCCACATACGATACGAGTCTCTGTGAACTGTCTGCATGAAATTGAGGTACTTCCATGACCAACAACGTACCCCATATAGGTCCCCAAAACGTGTGGGAACAGCTTGGATTTTATCTCCATCCCATCACCGGAGTGCATGATATCAAAGTCAAGTAGCAACGTTTGTGTGCCACCTTACCTCACGAGAGTATTGAAAAATTGGATAACACCATTGGCAACGGAATTAAACTATCATGATCAGAGCGTGTACCATGTGGTAGTGATTATTGGGCACACATTGCTAAGCTCTTAGTACATTTGACTCCATTTTTAATAAGTGAAATAACCCTCTCAACCCATGAAGATTCATTTTGTTCCCTGCTCACCTCCTGGGTCTTATTAAGTGGCTGGTACTATTTCGTTACACTCGTGTAATTTTACATAAAGGACAAAACTTTCATCATCTGAAACTGCTTGGGGAAGACCAAGCACATATATCACAAACAACAGAGGATCCAAACTCGAACCTTCAACTGCACCATCTGTGATTGCCTGAAAATTTGATTCTTGTTTATGATTGACATGGAAGTGATACATATTTCTTTCTATTATTCAGACAAACAAAATGTTACGAGTTTTCTGTAACTGGTATTCCGTAAAATTTTAGCTATTCCAGTAGGGTATCGTTATTCACAAAACCGAAAAGGCTAAACAAATTACGCGTATTCCCAGGTTCTGATTTATTTGTTCTAGGACCAGAGAGTTCAGAAAGTAATTTGCACTTCGTTGGGCATCCATCGCAGGTCAAATAGCATGTTTTTAATGATGCAGTACATTCAAAAGTAATACACATATGTGACACCCATTTTAACGTTCTGCACCTTAGACGGTGAAAACTGAACCCTCATAGGATCACTGTGTTGTCTATCTGTGTCTGTCTTAAGGTCCCTTTTTCTCAGGAATAGAGAAAGATATAAATTTGAAACTAATATGACATACAATGGTCTACGGACACATGGTGGTCAAATATTTAGCATCAAGTCACTATAATCAAAAGATATGGCCATTTATGTCACATACTGAAGAATACTCAGTAGTGTAGAACACTCAGTATAATGTCGTTTATTGAAACTGAACTACACTTCTCGAAATATCACTACATACAGACAAAGAAAACAAATAACATTCAAACCACTATTCATTAAGAGTGTCGGTGAGGTCCGTCGGAGCTGGTCCTAGCTCGGCGAGGAACTGGCTGTACTGCTGCTGCGCTGGCCTTATAAAGCCGGCGGAGGTCGGCGGAGTACTCCAACTTTCCCTGTGTCTGTGAGTTGACCTCTGCAGAAAATGGTTCGCATTAGTCTCTAGGAAGTTCTGTTTATTTTGAAGAATTGTTTTCCTCTTGGTTGCACCTGCAAGTGCTTGTGTATGATATATGGTACACAGACGTGTATTGAGTGTAGTCTGCCTGTCAGGGGCCGTCTGTGGTAGACGTAACAAATACACCCTAAGAAAAACAATAATATAAAGAAACATCGAAGCACCACGAAGAAATTTTCCAGATGGGACGGAATCTGTAGAGGTGTTGTATATGTACAGACAAATCAAATGATTACATATTCAGAAAAACTGGATGGTTAATCGAGAGAAAGAGATAAAAAAATTGAGCAAGACAGTAACACCTGGGTCCACCCCCAGTTCTTATGCAAGTAGTTATTCTACTTAGCACTGATGGACAGAGTTGCTGGATATCCTCCTGATGACAAACGAAGGGGTCCTGTTACGAAAAGAAATGGCGCATCAGACTGTCACTCCTGGATGTCGGGCTGTGTGGCAGGCGACTGTCAAGCTGGGCGTCTCTAGAGACAAATTCGGCCTCGAATCTCATTGACTGGAGTGGAACTGTCTTCTGTAATGAGTCCTCCTTCGAACTGAGTCCCGATGACCAGCGATGGCACCCCAGACAATGGTAGAATATAGTCTGACGATCTATCGCCATACCACGAGTGACTGTCTGGGGTGTCATTTTCTTTTCACAGCAGGAAACCTTTGATTGTCATCCGCTGCACCTTTGCGGCACAACGGTATGAGGATGATATAGTATGTCCCGTTTTGTTGCCATTTATGGGAAGCAATCCAGGGGCTTACATTACCAAGGTAATGCCCACCCACGCAGTGTGAGAGTTTGTACTGTTTGCCTTCATGCTTCCGAAGTCCTAGCTTGGTCAGAAAGCTCGGCAGATATCTCCCAAATTGAGACCGTATGGAGTCTGTCGTGCAGGGCCCTTGATTTATGATTTGTTTATAATTTCAGAAAAATTGTATGATTTATTCAAGAGAAAGTGAGTTACGAATTATGCTAGTCAATAACGTGTGGGCGCTAGATTAGTACCCCACTGTTGTCTGTGGCGTGTACAGGCACGTCTTTGGCCTGGAAACTTATTGATTTGTGTAGAATTCCATTCATTGATGAGACCCCTTGCAAGGAGTGTGTCAGAATTTGCCATCACACTTAAAACAATATTACAAACTTAACACTGTTCTTTGAATTGTGTAAGCACTCAGATATCGATAATAACAATCTGAGGGCGAAATGTGGGAACACGATTCTAAGCATTGTTGTGAGACGAGGTGTGTGTGCGAGAATGGAAGTAGTAGTGTCGGTCGAAAGCTCGGAGACAGAAGACATGTCACGCTACCCTCACGTCGGTGACGACAGATCTTACCATACTCAAGGCCTGATTTCATTTACATAGCCAGGAGAGATTTAGATGCCTTAACTACGCTTGAGCCTGCCGCTGTGGCTGAGCGATTCTAGGCGATTCTGTCCTGAACCGCGCTGCTGCTACGGTCGCAGGTTCGAATCCTGCCTCGGGCGTGGATGTGTGTGATGTCCGTAGGTTAGTTAGGTTTAAGTAGTCCTACGTCTAGGCGATGATGACTTCAGATGTCAAGTCCTGTAGTGCTTAGAGCCATTTGAACTACACTTGACGATGGAATTCAAGGTAAAATTCGCAAGCATAGTGCATAACCAATTGCAGGGTTAGGCGCGTGATTGCTAGTCCGAGTTTGCAATAATCCCATGTTTTGCTTGTCAGTCAGAGAAGCCTCCTTATCCTCCAAATAATAATAATTATTCTCCACATCTAAATAATATGATGTGGTTATTAAATGTCACTGTAACTTTGAAACTGAAATAATTTGTTATTCTGGCACTCAGCCGTTGTTGATACCTATGTCATTGTAATTGTCATTGTCTATTATAGGTTATGGGTTATGATGATTCTGAAGTTTTAAATAGACTTAATTTATGAAACCCCTTCTCACAAGTTGTTCAGTAGGTAACAGAACCCAAACAAACTACTTTTTATTACATTCATTCTTAGTAACAATAAGCTTTAGCCGCTGTCGCTGTGGTTTGCTGTAAACCACATGACACACCACAATGTGTCATGTTCTCTAATCCAGTAAATTCCGTTGCACAAGTCAGAGTCTGTATGACTTGTAAATTCTTGTTCAAAAACGCAGGCAGCTTAGGTATTCATTGTTACAGGTTCATTTGTTCCTGTAGGTTTTCATATTCAAATACGCAGTCAGATAGCTTATCCAAATGTTAGTTTTAATTTTTGCATGTAACGATCTGTTGAGGGCTTCAAAGACAGTGAAATCGACACTCATATAACATGAATACATTGTTAAGCAGGTAAGGGTTCCGTTTACTAATAGCTCAGGTTACTTATCGAGTCCTTTTCCACAGACGAACATAGGCAATATTGGCTGTAGCTACGTTACATACTGGTTGCATTTACGTTACATCCTTTCGAAATAAGTCCTTATGACTCAAGAGGACGTGTTTCGTGTTTGAAGACTCCAGGAACAGCGGCGGGTGAACCAACCTGACTGTAGACCCCCATAAGGTTTGACAACCAGGATTAATGTGTAGAATCTAGAATTCATTTGTGTAGACTTTTTCTTCAAATAGTATTGATGCTTCATGACTTACAGTTGCTGTGTCATTTCCCTTCCACCTATTATTCGTGCGGTAGCTGCAGGAAATGCTAGAATTACAGTCTTTTGGATAATATGTCACTCTTTTTTCGCAATGGTTTTAGCGTGAGGGGCGAAGTGCAGCACACATTCTAAAGTCGAAGCGTATATCATATGTCAACGAAAATACAGCCTACTGATTTGATATTTCTGAAATCTAAATTGTTTGCCTTTGCGTTATCCTGTACAAAATGTTTATAATGCGTATTTTACTTGAACTTGTTGCGAAGACTGAAAGATTTTAAAATATGGCAGTGATGAGATCAATCATTGGTTCCAGACTAGCGTTTTGTCTTCCTTTCTTTGAAGTGCCTTGGCGGCAGGATGTTTAAGTCTCATAAGGAAAGTACCAAATTGAATTGTTGCGTAAATAGCACGACATATTACTCTGATTAGCCATAAAGAAGCCACTATTTTACTAATTGTTTCACGTTTTT
Organism: Schistocerca piceifrons; assembly: GCF_021461385.2. Classification (NCBI taxonomy): domain Eukaryota; kingdom Metazoa; phylum Arthropoda; class Insecta; order Orthoptera; family Acrididae; genus Schistocerca; species Schistocerca piceifrons. The sequence goes on from NC_060139.1 coordinate 409,711,668, forward strand.
AAGAGAGCTGATAATACTACTTTCAGAGGTGAATGAAGACACTGAAACCAAACTTGGATACTGAATATTTTCTTAGGAACTTTAGGATATCTGTCACATAAATGTTCGAACTTTTCTGAATTCTGGGGGAATATGTTTGAGCATATCGTTATGTACCTTTAAATAAAATTCTTCATTTTTTTGAATTATTTATCCTATCTAATATATAGTAATAATACAACTGTAAATTCGCGATGTGTGTCTGCTTGTCTGTTTGAATACACTTATCTCCAAAACTACCAAACAAATTTTGGTTGAGTTTTCGCTGGGAGTTTGAACGTATTAACAAAATATGGCCTGAAGATGGCGTACTGTAGCGCTGAACTGGTTGCTCAAATAGAACGACAACTGAAAATTTAGACGACTGAAAGTACCACATTCTATATTAATGAAAAGCTGCACCAGTAGCTTTTTTTATTTATTTTTAGGACATCATGAAGTTCACACGACCGGTTTCGGCCTTTATATTAGGCCATTGTCAAGTATATCTGAAATTTAAGCTGCAGAGAAGCAACATCATAACGAGTGAAGTTAGAAAAGTTCTAAACATAAAGGAACAGGAGTGGCTTTTCATTAACTGAAAATCAGCATCATCACAGCGTAGGACACCAAAGAACCAATTGATGGTGCTGTTCTTTCGGAGAACACCAAAGCATTCAAAGACGGCACTGTAAGTTTTTAACTCAGTAGCAGATAAATTTGTGGAAGTTAACATCAGTGATCGAATTAATCACTGCAGGTTTATCTAGACGAATACAAACTAACGTATTGTGTATTAAAAACTCATCGACATGACTTTACTTCTTTTGGTAGCTGTTAGTTATATTTCATTTATTTACTAAGAAAATGGTCATTTTTTTAACCTCATGAACAGAAGTCACTTCTGAAGCTCACATGAGTGACAGAATTAAGCGCTCTAATCTTATCATTACGGAAACAAAGTAACGCTGAATATACTTGGCTAGGAAATACGGATTTACTGAATTCGCTTTGTGTATTCAAAACATAACTATATTGCTTTACATCTTTCGGTTGATTTTATTATACTCTCTGCTAGATAAAACAAATTCATTAAGCTACTTACGTTATTTGGGTGCCGACGTATTACATTTAGATTTAGTTTTGTTTGCGAATAAAACTGTCCAGTAAACGGTCGAGTCTTTCTGAATATACCAAAATAGCTAAAAGATTGAGGGTTATGAGGTCTTCAGAATCGTATGAAGATCGTGCGGCGAGACCTGCTGCAGCTATACACATCAGGATTTAACTGGCTCCTTTGAAATTCCTTCAAAAATTGATTCTCATCGATAGCGTCCAACATTACTACGCTCCTCAGATCCCTTCACACACAGAGGTTTAAAGTTACTACTCTACAATGTAACATCGTAAGCAGGAGGTATTTTGAAGGGAAGTAGCACAATTCAGCACTTCTCTTTAAGGATGTACATTTCGCAGTGAACTTAAGTTCTGCCATGACCATGAACAAAGCACAAAGCCAGACACTGCGAGTTATTAGTGTCCCATCACCAGCTCTAAGTGGCTCTCTTCCATGATAGTGAAGCAGGCAAGCTCTCTCTTCATGTTCCCAATCACACTTTTTCTAATGTTGTATTCAAAGAAGCTTTGTAAGTCCAAAATAAATTACGTATTACATGTTAACAAAGTCTCGCACACGCCTATAAATAAGTACTCTGAAATTGCCGGGTTCCTCAGCAATTTTTTACTTTTGTTGCAAATACGCAGATGCCCAAAGAAGTTGGTGTAGGCATGCGCATTCAAATACAGAGATATGTAAAGAGGCAGATACGGCGCTGTGGTCGGCAACAACTGTCTGGCGCAGTTGTTAGATCGGTTACTGCTGCTACAATGTCAGGTTATCAAGATTTAAGTTAGTTTGAACGTATTGTTATAGTCGGCGCGCGAGCGATAAGACACAGCATCTCCGGGGTAGCCGTGAAGTGCGGATTTTCCAGTACGACCATTTCAGGAATGTACCGTGAGTATCAGGAATCCGGTAAAACTCCGACATCGCTGCGGCCGGAAAAAGATCCCGCAAGAAGAGGTGCAACGACGACCGAGGAGAATTTTTCAACGTGACAGAAGAGCAGCCCTTCCGCCGATTGCTGCAGATTTCAGTGCTGGACCATCAAAGCGTGTCAGCGTGCGAACCATTCAACGAAACATCGTCGAAATAGGCTTTCGGAGCCGAAGGCTCACTCGTGTACCCTTGATGACTGCACGGCACAAAGCTTTACGCCTCGCTTGGGCGTGTCAACATCGACATTTGGCTGTTGATGATTGGAAACATGTTGCCTGGTCCGATGAGTTTCGTTTCAAATTTTATCAAGCAAATGGACGAGTACGGGTATGGAGACACCCTCATGAATCCATGGACCCTGCATGTTGGCAGGGGAGTGGTCAGGCTGGTGGAGGCACTGTAATGGTGTGGGGCGTGTACAGTTAGAGTGACTTGGAACTCCTGATACCGCTCGATACGACTCTGACAGGTGACACGTACGTAAACGTCCTCTCTGGTCACCTGCACCCAGTCATGTCCATCGTGCATTCCGACGGACATGGGCAATCCCAACCGGATAATACGACACTCCATATGTGCAGAATAGTAGAGAATGGCTCCATGAACACTCTTCTGACTTTAAACACTGCCGCTGGCCACCCAGACATGAACATTATAGAGCATATCTCGGATGCCTTGCAACGTGCTGTTCGGAAAAGGTTTCCACCCCCTCGTACTCTTACGAATTTATGGACAGCCCTGCAGGATTAATGGTGTCAGTTCCCTCCAGCACTACTTCAGACATTAGTCGTGTTTATGCCACGTCGTGCTGCGGCACTTCTGCGTCCTCGCGGGGTCCCTAAACGGTATTAGTCAGGTGTACCAGTTTCCTTGGCTCTTCAGTGTAGTCGGTATCTTGCGACAATTTTGTCCATTAGCAGATAACAAACATTTATATTTTCCAGTTATAGGCGGTTTCTCTGTATAGGTTACGTAAAGAAACAAATCAATATCTTCATCTAGGACGGAATACGAAACGGCGCTCGCTTGTTAACGATGTAGCGACGCTGCCGTTGATCCATGGTGGCTAGCTACTAGCTGTGGTTGTGTTACTTCAGCGTTAAAGCATTCCATCTTTACAAGGAGAGATGTGCGGCTGTAGTTTACACACTGTGCAACGAGTTCTCTCGGCGGGCAGTCCCTGCTCCCCTCAAACCCTTGACGGAGGGTCCACGGCCACCTCGAGAAGGCGACGCCGCCCCGCTGCGCTGGCAGCTGTCCTACATTTTCGAGGCCATCACGAGCTGCCACGCTGCCTCCGCTGTCTACTTTTACGTCTTTCATAAAACAAAAGATTTTATGACGAAGCACAGGCAAGATGTTTAGTCATAAAGATTTTATAGCCTGTCGAAATTCCTTGTGCTGGCCTTGTCGCTGTGCAAAACATGTGACCAAGTTTCATTGCTGCGTCGTAAAATATTCCGATTTGGTTTCCTAATATGATAACTGCGGATAAGAGCGTTCTTCTCCTTCCAAATAATGAAACTGGTGACGTATGTGCTGCACTGCATACGAAATATGGTGATGCGCATTCGCAGTTTTACTACGGTGTGTTTCACTCTGCGAAAGCCCCGAGGTACCATATGGAGCTGTTATGTGGAGCCAGGGGTGTCTTTACGAGCGAGTCGTGTTATTAACTCTGCTTTACTTCAGCGAAACCACATATTCCTGACACGTGTCCACGACTGAAATGCGGGAATGGAAGTACAACATGTATGGCAACGAGAAAAAATATCTTAAATGTCGGTAAATTATGGTATGTGTGTAGAGAGGTTGGAGGGGGGGGGGGTGGTAGTGGTGGCTATTTGCCTACCATCATCCTAGAACAGAGCACAGAAAATACTACCGTTTTTGCGTAGCTGGAGCAATTTTCCAATGAGAGTGAATTCCTTAAGATTTCTAAGAATTACCATGTGATTAATAGAAAAGGTACCTTTGATTAACCAGCTGAATTGATGGTTTCATTTTTCCCGAGATTCGACGGGAAGAGTTGATTGACTGTGATTCGCAGGATCTGAAAATGGCAGTTGACGTTTACAAAAGGTTTCTAGACCAAAATTAAGATCAGTAACCTTGTAGGATACTAAAATATATTTCATACGATTTAGAGGTGATGCATAAACGAGCGACGGGCACAACAAGTGGGTCGCTGATATAGTTTTTACTTCTCGTCGTCACTGAATTGACGCAAAAGATACAACGGCGACCCCATAATCTCTTTCATATCTGAAAGGGTCATTATGTCCTCGGACATCTCAAATGTCACCTCACACTTTTATTGATGTACAGGTGTTTCAACTTCTATGTACGTACGAATACCTGAATTTGCCTCTGAACTCAGTGTCTCTTTGGTATTCGACTGTAAAGGTACTCTAAAGAAGAGAAATTGTTCAGAAGAGTGTTGTAGTCTGATAGGTGTCTTTCTTTTACAATTCTTTTTAACTGGTTATCCAACCAAATATGTTTGATAAATAATTCGATTTGCAATTAACAGAGAACTCATTGCACCTCTCCAGTGTCTGTGTAGATACAGTAATTTGCAGCTTTAGCGTAGTGGTGCGCAAGAGAGAGCTGTACTGCAATGCGTTATTCAGATTTGCGCAGAATAGAGGTAAGGAGAAATGATCATAATTTTTTTTTATTTATTCAATCAGGGCCCACATATGTTACTCAGAGACAGTTTTTGTGATCAAATTTTGCAAAGCCAATAACTCTTAAGTTTCATGTCCAAGTTAATTATTCAGGCAGCTTATACTGTTCAAAATTCTTGCAGTCAGATTGTTAACATTTACACTATGAAAGATTTCCTGTTTCATTACATCAATTGCTTTTGAACTGCAGCTTTTACATTACGACAGTTCGTTAATTGCCACAACTCAGAAATGACAATCAGAAATAGAGTACTTCAGACATATTTTTATAATTTAAAGTTCTCTGACGATCACACGAAAGGCGCTGTTTCGTTGCTGCCAATCCATTGCGTGCTGTTCATGTGATGACACCAAGGAACACAGGTAGCTACACCTGGACGAAGGGATGCCATGTCAGTGTGAGAAGGCCGTTAGAAGTGAGAGGAGAGAGATGGATAGGGATGGCGAGGCAGAGCACGCGATGAGCTGATGAAATTCACATGTGAGATAGGATGTAGAGCGTGCAAGGAAGATGCGAGTACGGAGGCTATTTCAGTGTTGAACGAAGTGTGTAGCATGACTGATTAAGGTTGCGCAATCAGCCCTAGTTTAGTACGTCAACAGTGCTGAGAAGCAAAGTGAGCAATAGTAATTTATTACTAAGAAAGGACTAACTGTGATTTTTTTTCAATTACTCATTCTTCTGCAAAGTTACCTGGCCTGAAATGTACAGTGACATCATCATGAGAGGAGTGATGCCCTTAACCAAGATTCATAGCTATTATGCAAGCAAAACAGACCACTTATAACCATGCTCCGGAAACAATCTCTTGAATCATAGAAACCAAATGGAGATACACTTTAACATAAATACCATGGGATACATTGTTCACGAATAGAAAAGAGCGTCAGATATTGGTTCACAAACATTTTCTTTTGCAGTCGCATTACACGGTATCATACAAAATCAAAACCATTTCACAAATAAAAAGGAAAAATAAACATTAATAGTCCGTTCTTGTACTACACACTGACATTCAAAAGTGATGCACTAAATTAATTTTACACAAATTGTAGTAACAACCTCACAAATCAGAACTGCTATTGTAGCATACATGGTAATCATTCGAAGATAAGTTACAACTGAAATGTCTGATTAAAGTGCGCATGAAAACTTATGAAAAATGTTAAAAGTAATGTCATTAGAATTGTGCTCACTGTCAACGTTAACAGTGTTTGTGAAGGACGTCTATATGGAAATAAAATTATCAGCATCTTTCTTCGGGACAGTTCAACAGTGTTAAAACTGAAGTGAACTAAATTTTATTTAATCTTCTAGCAAGTTATGTCGGGAAATTTATTTTCGTAGGTGGCACAGAGCCTCTTCTTATTTTTATTTATTTCAGATCAGTCTATAGTGGGTGTCATGAAGTGACACGCAAAAAAAAAAAAAAAAAAGAGATTTCTCTTCAGTCTTCAGAAGAATATAAGTAATATCAAAAGAGGTACGATTCTTCAAGAATTACATGGTAGGTCTGTGACTCAATTACTTTGAGTAATTAAGTCGTGATATCTTTTCCATCAGAACCGACATCAAACCAACGCAAAAAACAGTTCTCTTAGGTTGTTCGCAGATGATGCTGTAATTTACCGTCTAGTAAGGTCATCCGAAGACCAGTATCCGTTGCAAAGCGATTTAGAAAAGATTGCTGTATGGTGTGGCAGGTGGCAGTTGACGCTAAATAACGATAAGTGTGAGGTGATCCACATGAGTTCCAAAAGAAATTCGTTAGAATTCGATTACTCGATAAATAGTACAATTCTCAAGGCTGTCAATTCATATAAGTACCTGGGTGTAAAAAATTAGGAACAAATTCAGTTGGAAAGACCACATAGATAATGTTGTGGGGAAGGCGAGCCAAAGGTTGCGTTTCATTGGCAGGACACTTAGAAGATGCTACAAGTCCACTAAAGAGACGGCTTACACTACACTCGTTCGTCCTCTGTTAGAATGTTGCTGCGCGGTGTGGGATCCTTACCAGGTGGGATTGACCGAGGACATCGAAAGGGTGCAAGAAAGGGGAGCTCGTTTTGTATTATCACGTAATAGGAGAGAGAGTGTGGCAGATATGATACGCGAGTTGGGATGGAGTCATTAAATCAAAGACGTTTTTCGTCGCGGCGAGATTTATTTACGAAATTTCAGTCACCAACTTTCTCTTCCGAATGCGAAAATATTTTGTTGAGCCCAACCTACATAGGTAGGAATGATCATTAAAATAAAATAAGAGAAATCAGAGCTCGAACAGAAAGGTTTAGGTGTTCGTTTTTCCCGCGCGCTGTTCGGGAGTGGAATGGTTGGGAGATAGTATGATTGTGGTTCGATGAACCCTCTGCCACACACTTAAATGTGAATTGCAGAGTAATCATGTAGATGTAGAGGTAGATGTAGATCTCAGGTATAAGAGTCTCTGACCCGTTGTGTAATTAAACCACAGGAAAATCGTATGATCGGATGAGGCTTTGCACTGATGTGTCACGCAATGTGTCTGGTAAGTCGCCCTATCGCAAAAAAAGGTTCAAATGGCTCTGAGCACTATAGAACTGAACACCGGAGGTCATCAGTCCCCTAGAACTACTTAAACCTAACTATCCTAAGAACATCACACACATCCATGCCCGAGGCAGGATTCGAACCTACGACCGCTCGGCCACCGCGGCCGGCCCCTCTATCACATAAAAGCGCGGTTTTCAATTCTGAACGCACAATGAACAAGTAAAGATGCCTATAAAATAGTGTCTCCCGCCAAGTGTGAAGTACTGCATATGAGTTTCGCTTGATTTCGTGCGGCGCTTACAACGTAATAACAGTCGTGCTTTTTTTGTCGACAGCAGTTCTCGGCCGCATATTGCAGATGCACTGAAGCTGCTGCACCAGCGTCTTCGGTGTGAAGTGTTTGATGTCCCACCATACCGACCGGTCTCGGCTCCCTCTGAGTTTCATCTCTTCCCTCACATGAATCGTTGGCTATGAGAACAGCGATCTGGCACAGACGCCAAGCTGTAGACCGCGTAGCGAATTCTGAAATCACTACAGGAAGCGTACTGGAAAGTTTAAGTCAGAGCAACGGTTAGGTAGAGAATTAGCTGAAAGATGTAGCTAAATTCTGCAAATAACACATTTTTGTATATGTTGACTCTTACACAGAAGATTACAGCGACCAGCCACTTTTTACAAAGCTATCTATTTATTTAAACAGCACCGTTACCGGTTTCGAGCAGACAGGTTCATCCTCACACGGCTAGTTTACGTTTTATATTAAATTTCGCCTTTTGTTTCCCTATCTGGCGAGATTTCCTTGGAGTGACGGTACCCTACAACCAAAACAAGATGTGAGACAACGTATTTTAACTGTAATTGTGCCTCACAAAATTTTAAGTGACGTGAACAAATTAAAATCGTTGTGAGTCACAATTACAGTTTAAAAGACGCTATCTCGCACCTTGTTTTGGCTGTAGGCCACCATCACCACAAGGAAATTTCGTCAGGTGGGGAAACAAAAGGTGAAATCTAACGTAAAACGTGAACTAGCCGTCTGAAGATGAACCTGTCGGATCGAAACCGGTAACGGCGCTATTTAAATAAATAGATTTGTAACAAGTGGCTGATTGCTGTAATATTCTGTCTAAGAGTCAACCTTTGTTTTGTACACAGCCACGGGCTCAAAATGTCAGTTTTTGACAAAATAGCAGAACACTTTTGATTTTTATCACGGATTCCAATTCTCTACCGTTCGGAGGCTGAAAAAAAGTTGCCCACATGCTTTCCGACGTGACAAGGAAAGATGATGCTTAAAGTAAAGGAGAATATTGAGCATTATTTCAGTATGTGAAGTAAAATGAAAATGTAATAGTCGTAGGGACTGCAACGTTGTCATGGAGTAAGGAATAGAGTTACTACTGTATACGAAATCGGTGGTAGGAATGAGAGACGACAAAAACTAAGTCAATTCTGCAATAAACGTCATCTTATAATTAAGAATACACTATTTACAAATAACATGAGGAAAATGTACACTCTAAAGAGGCCTGGAAGCATTTTAAGATGCAAGCTGCATTGCACGTTAGTCAGACAGAGATTTCGAAATCACATACTTGAGGCGTACACAGAAGCAGATAATGCCTCGAACCAACATTTAGTTACTACGGGGTTAATAAGAGTCGTCTGCACGAATCAACTTGGAATTAAGTGGGATTCTGAAGAACTCATGAATGACGATCTGCGTTTAATGTCTGAGGCTGCATACACTGCGATAATGAGTACCACAATCGACAACTGTTTGACCTACTTCTGTAGTAGCTCTTTACATTTGTCCATTTCTGTACAACATATCTAACACTTACATTTCGTCTAGCACACTGGTACGTAATTTTAGTAATCTACTTATTATCATACTAATATAGACACACTTTTGTTCTAGGATACAGAAAGATTACATGAATATTAGCCGAAGACTTACTTGGAACCTGGAGTTTAAATTCCTTACTTGCTGTACTTGCCGCTGTTGCAAAATTGACTGTAACACTTTACTGTTTTTTTTTCTGTCCAAGCGGAAATGAAGTTAAACACTGTACAGTTCGCAAGTAGGCAGCATGTGTGTATTACTTTCGACAAATCTACGTCCATACTACACTCCTGGAAATTGAAATAAGAACACCGTGAATTCATTGTCCCAGGAAGGGGAAACTTTATTGACACATTCCTGGGGTCAGATACATCACATGATCACACTGACAGAACCACAGGCACATAGACACAGGCAACAGAGCATGCACAATGTCGGCACTAGTACAGTGTATATCAACCTTTCGCAGCAATGCAGGCTGCTATTCTCCCATGGAGACGATCGTAGAGATGCTGGATGTAGTCCTGTGGAACGGCTTGCCATGCCATTTCCACCTGGCGCCTCAGTTGGACCAGCGTTCGTGCTGTACGTGCAGACCGCGTGAGACGACGCTTCATCCAGTCCCAAACATGCTCAATGGGGGACAGATCCGGAGATCTTGCTGGTCTAGAGCACGTTGGGTGGCACGGGATACATGCGGACGTGCATTGTCCTGTTGGAACAGCAAGTTCCCTTGCCGGTCTAGGAATGGTAGAACGATGGGTTCGATGACGGTTTGGATGTACCGTGCACTATTCAGTGTCCTCTCGACGATCACCAGTGGTGTACGGCCAGTGTAGGAGATCGCTCCCCACACCATGATGCCAGGTGTTGGCCCTGTGTGCCTCGGTCGTCTGCAGTCCTGATTGTGGCGCTCACCTGCACGGCGCCAAACACGCATACGACCATCATTGGCACCAAGGCAGAAGCGACTCTCATCGCTGAAGACGACACGTCTCCATTCATCCCTCCATTCACGCCTGTCGCGACACCACTGGAGGCGGGCTGCACGATGTTGGGGCGTGAGCGGAAGCCGGCCTAACGGTGTGCGGGACCGTAGCCCAGCTTCATGGAGACGGTTGCGAATGATCCTCGCCGATACCCCAGGAGCAACAGTGTCCCTAATTTGCTGGGAAGTGGCGGTGCGGTCCCCTACGGCACTGCGTAGGATCCTACGGTCTTGGCGTGCATCCGTGCGTCGCTGCGGTCCGGTCCCAGGTCTACGGGCACGTGCACCTTCCGCCGACCACTGGCGACAACATCGATGTACTGTGGAGACCTCACGCCCCACGTGTTGAGCAATTCGGCGGTACGTCCACCCGGCCTCCCGCATGCCCACTATACGCCCTCGCTCAAAGTCCGTCAACTGCACATACGGTTCACGTCCACGCTGTCGCGGCATGCTACCAGTGTTAAAGACTGCGATGGAGCTCCGTATGCCACGGCAAACTGGCTGACACTGACGGAGGCGGTGCACAAATGCTGCGCAGCTAGCGCCATTCGACGGCCAACACCGCGGTTCCTGGTGTGTCCGCTGTGCCGTGCGTGTGATCATTGCTTGTACAGCCCTCTCGCAGTGTCCGGAGCAAGTATGGTGGGTCTGACACACCGGTGTCAATGTGTTCTTTTTTCCATTTCCAGGAGTGTATTTTCGCGACATGGGTTCATAGTAATGTGTTTTGAAAGATGTGCTCGCTTTTGACTTCAAACACTAGCTGTTCAGAAAATTCACCTCTTAAGTTTCGGTAGTTTGAACATTTTCTACATTACTGCGCAAATTTTATGAAAATTAAATATTTTTTACTGTGAAAGACGACTTTGATGTCCTTTAGTTTTCTTTATTTGATGGCAGTAGTCTAGTTGAACATCAAGAAACATCTGAAATTGCAATACCAGATTTTATGAAAAATTTGTGTTTACAGTCAAAAGCTACATCTAAAGGTCAGGTACTGAATTGGCGATGTTGAAAACTGGAATACTAACTAAGAATCATAAGATATAACAATAATGCCACAGTTCTTGTTAACGTTCCTCTCTAAAGTTTGGTAATAGTACTTCCTGAGTACGGGTGTTGAGCTTTGTCTTTTTTTTTGCCAGGCTGTCTCCCTGTTATATAACGCAGACCATCTCGCCTCACGACACTAGAATGTAACACTGGAGATCATCAAGCATTGACGTAAACATTGCACGAAGTCCACGAAAATGGGAAAGCAGGGTTTTCCCTTATTCTTACGTCACTAAACGACAATGGGTAGTATCCTCTGACAATAACTTCGATGTAACCATTGGAATCAATCGACTTATGCAAACAGATCGGTCCAACGGTCTGTAGGGATATGAAGTTGAATGCTAACATTGTCTCAGTTGTAGGTAAGGCAGGACACTTAATTTAGTGGAAAAAGGCAGTGAGTCTAAAAGGGGTGCTGCTTAATTCAGTAAATCTGAAATATAACTCATATGTGTGGGACCGCTACCTTATAGGGCTAACGGAAGGCGTTATACGTGCACAGACAAGGGTGGTTCAAATTTTTCAATTTTGTTTGACTCACGGGAGAGAGCGTCACGAAAATTTTGAAAAACGATATCAGTTTGCACGTGTATCAATATAGGAACCAATTATCCCGCGAAGATCTTCTTGCAATGTTTCAGGAATCACTATTATGTCTAGAGCGCAAAGATATTCTTTATCCCCAGGATGGACAATCTTGTAGAGAGCACGAACAGTAGATTAGATTACTGACAGTAAGCACAGAGGCGTATTAAAAGTAATTCATTCTGCGCTCCGTGCGCGATTGGAACGGGAAAAACCGCTAACATGTAACAACGTTAAGTACCCTACACTTGATAGCGGTTTGCAGAGCATATTCACTGATGTGGAAAACTTTAGAACGATACGGAGAAAGTAACATAACGTATTAATAACCACGTGGACATGCATGAAAGTACGAGAGCATGTAGTTAGAGGTCTTCCAGACACGCACGGAAAGTTGGACGTAACATGATGTGAGGTCGGCGTCATTATAGCGCCAAATTGGACTGATCTCACAACATGAGGCAGTTTAATGTTCGGAAAAATGAGATTTTGAGCCAGTCAGCGAGTAGTTATGGTGCAATGTGGTTGTTTTCTTAATTACAACATATTACGGAGACCTTTGGATGACTTTCAGATGGAGAAATATCATCAAGATACTTGAAAGAGAATGAAGTGTGACGAGCGTTCGCAATGGTTTTGGTAGTGGTTACAGCACTATTTCACAAGCATCGGTCGGCCGGTGTGGCCGAGCGGTTCTAGGCGCTTCAGTCTGGAACCGTGCGATCGCTACTGTCGCAGGTTCTAATCCTGCCTCGGTAATGGATGTGTGTGATGTTCTTAGGTTAGTTAGGTTTAAGTAGTTCTAAGTTCTAGGGGATTGATGACCCATAGTGCCCAGAGCCATTTGAACCACAAACATCGGAAGCATTCCGAACTACAGTCACTGCTGCCCGAAGGAGAGGAGGTGATAGACTAAGGTCCACCACACAAGTAAACCACAGAAACATTGTTGCAACGGTCAAGAAGGGACCCAAGTGAAACACCGGGTGCAGTAGCGACGACATTTAACAGGACTGCGAGGTACGCAGCCTCACGTTCCACAGTGGCCCGGTGACTGAATGAGGGTGGTCATTTTCCACCATGACCAGTACGAGGTGTTCCGTTGACATCACCGTTTGCAATGGCGCCAGGAACATAGGGATTGGACCAACGTGTTGTGGGGTTACGTGTTCCTCTCGGAAGAGAGCGAATTCAGTCACTGAAGTGATTAAGAAAGTGCCCTGGTATGGTGAGAGATAGGAACACATAATGCATCCAGGAACATAATCAAGCATATCGTTTGCTGGTCTAAGTGCTACAGCCCAGAGGAATAATGTTGCTTGAACCTACCGACCTCCAAGCCACCTGCTCAGAGGTCAATTGGGCTCTGACTTTCATTTTTACGGATGAGAAGGTGAGATTGCATCTACCAGCGCAGGTGGAAGAGGTCTTAGAACGAGAAAAATTCAGCGAATGGACTAACGTGCCCGTTTCCGCACTTAACTTCCATCCAGCACGTATGGGATGCGTTTGTGAGACGTACTGGAGCACATCCAGATGCACCAACAACCAGCCAGCAATTGACAAACAAGCTGATGAAGATTTAGCACGCTTTACCACAAGAACTCCTTACCAACATTGTAGCCAGCATGGAAGCAAGTTACAGAGCTTTCGCTACCGTCCGTGGTGATCAGACCCCCTATTAAGAACCATGTCCGTCTTTTTAAGTCCAGGGGCTTATCATAAGTCACGATGATTTCAGCGTAACGATAACCTTTGAATAAAAGTGTTATTTCTGTTCACCTCATTGTGTATTTCTTTCAGTTACTTTCTGTACTAGGCCTATACCTTTAACACTTACTTCTCTATATGGGCCTGATATCATCTACCTATGTTACTCGGCAGTGACATATCATGTGAAAGTTGTTTACGTCCTTAAATTTTGCACACCAGTGTGTGTACAATCGATGAATTCTTAGCAAGTTCAGGCCCATGTGAGTAGTTTAAAATATCCAGATTCCAAGCAGCGGTCGCGTCATACTGTGTAACAGTACAACTGGGAATAACAATGCAGCGACAACCCTACCACTGCAGCCGACTACGGAGGACGTGTAATGTTCAATCACTCAAAGTATCGCTAAAGCTGACAGGAAGGGCGCTGTAATTAGCTCGATTGTAACACTAAAAACGGATCTCACTTCATGCGATAAGGTGCCCAGTTGAACTCGTTTGTCTGAATGAGAACGGGCGTACTGGCTTTCAAGAGGCTTTCGATGCGATTACGAGTAATAACTGCAGCTGTTTAGAGAGCTACTACAGCCGGAAAGCGTAGCCATCGTAGTAGGGCGGGGAGATTGCAGTTCATACTGCGGCACAATTGACCTAATTTCAGTTTCCTGTCTACTCTGGCTGTCATACGTTCAAAATGCTGGTTAATTACGTGAAAGGCAGGTCTTTCGGCTGCCCAGTTACTGTTATCACTGTTCATGGTCTCTTCCCACACGGTTTCAAAATGGCTACGGGCAGATAACAATCATGTAAAAGACAAGTATCGACTTACAAATTAAATCTTGAATGCCGTACAAGTGAATTTTTTTTTTCCAACTGAATTACATGCAATAAGTAAATTGGTTTCGACGTAAGGTGCTGCAATTCGTCTCGTTTCTATACATGAACGAGTCTATGAGCAACAATGGTGTAAAATACAAAGATGGGACAAAAAGACTTCAGTAGCTTGTTTGGTGAATGTCAACCTCTACTTTCCTCTACTGCTTTTACCCTAGACAGCTCCCTGTAAGGCCGTAGAAGTTATTCTCTGTTCTCTTAACATATGCCATTTGGAAATTTGTGCTAAGCTATTTGGCACCAAACTGCTGAGGCCATCGGTCCCTAGGCTCACACACTACTTAATCTAACGTAAACTAACTTACACTAAGGACTAACTTACACTAAGGACAAGCCCAAGGGAAGCCTCAAACCTCTAACGGGGGCAGCCGCGCGAATCGTGGTAAGGCGCCCTAGACTGCACGGCAACCCCGCCCGGAACATTTGTCCTCCTATCCTATGTCTTTTACCTGTCAGTGTTTTCCTTACGTTCCGTTCTTCGCCGATTCATCGGAAAGCTTCCTCGTTCCGACGTTTGACACTGGGAGACTTCTTGTGGCCAGGAATTGCTTCTTTGCCTGTGATAATCTGCTTCCCCTTTTCTCCTTCTTGCAACTGTCTTATGATGTTTTGGTTCATAATTAGCAGGACTTCGTCTACTTCGTGGTCCCCAATTGTACTGTTTAGGCTCTCACTGTTCTCGATTATTTCTGATACTGCTTCATTACTTTCGTCTTTCTCAATCCATTGTCTTTATTCGTTCTACTATTCGTTCAGTTCATCACGTTTTGTAAATCTTCTTCACCTTCTCTGAGGGATCAATGTCATCAGTGAATCTTATAGTTGACATCCTATCACACTGAATTTGAATCCCGCTCGTGAGCCTTTCTGTTATATACGTCATTGCTTCTTCGACGTAGAGTTCGAACACTAGTGGAGAAAAACTGTATCACAGTCTTATACCCATTCTAGGTCATCCATTCTAATTTTTTTGTATTGGTTCTTGTAACTGTCGCACATTATCCGTCTTTTTCAAATATACAAATAAAAAGAATAAGAACCCACTTGTATGAGAATATAGTTGAAGAGGCAAAGGAGGAGTGCAGGTCACTCCTATTTATAAAATGTGTAAAAGATGGCCTCCATCGAATTTGAAGACACGTATCGCTAACGCCCACTGCAGGGTCCTAGAGTACATTCCAAATTAAACATTAAGACTTTCCTGGAAAAGAACAAGCAGTACGGATTGAAACAAAATCAGCTGCATGAAACACGTCTAGGTTTATACTCTCACGACGTCGAGCACGCAACAGATTTCGAAAAGGTGTCCTGCAATTTATCAGACCTCTGACTTCGGTGACTGATTCGACGAATATTTCACTAACAGAAACAAGAACGTAATACCTGACATCCAAAATTCCACAGAAACTAAAGTGACATCGGGTGTGCTACAACGCAGCGCAATACGACCTCTAATGTTCGCAAATTACATAAATAAACAGCATTGTGTCTGTAACTCGTGGTGTAGTGGTTAGCGTTGCTGACTCTATATTATGGGGTTTTGGGTTCGATTTCACGTCGGGTGGAAGATTTTATCCGCTCGAGAACTGGGTGTTATCCGCATCACCAATTTTTCGTCGTCGACGTGAAAGTGGCGTGAAATAAAACGACTTCGTAATAGGTGGCTGAACAACACCAAATGGGGTCTCCGCCAAATAATAACATCTGATTATTTCATTTCATGAGCACTATCAGCTTGCTGGCAGACAGTGCTCAACGAATGCGTTCGAGTGGTACCAACGGTTGTTGTCGAACGAGAGTGGGGAGGGAGCTGTCTTAGGATCCTTTTCCATTATATTGTGACGTGTGTCAATGTCACACACCCCTCCGTCCACGCGCCATAGGAGGGAGCGAAAAAGGAGGGATGAAAAAGCGTAAACGGCCTGTGCTACTTCGAATCACGTTCTAATTTTATAGAATGGTTTCCAACGGCCCCTAGTTGTTCCACCCTGTATACCAACGCAAAACTTGCGGTCACGAGATCACTTTCTATAGGGCTGCAGCTCCGCGATGTTCTTAATACAGCGTTGAATCGTCCGAGGGGTGTCATCAGCGGCAAAATTTGTCAAGAACGTAGTCCTGTTATGCCCTGCAGTGCAAACTGTCTTTTCGAGCTTGAAATGTGTGAAATTGAAAGGAGTAATTTCATTTACGTCATACGCCGCCTCCTGAGACCGTATTGATTCTGTGCGGTGTGTCGGAAATGTTTTCCTCGCAACGCAGGACAAACCCACGTAATTTCAGTACTGTGCGTCGCCGATATGACCTCCATCACACGATCAAGCAAAGGGATGGAATTTATGTGTGGGGGAGGGGGGTAGGGGGTACTGACGACCTTCACATGGCGTGGCTTGTCGACAGCGGCTCTGAGCAGATCTGTGGTGAAATTAGGCGCCAATCTGACTCCATTAACGGACTTTTCAGTTGACACGAACTTTCGAGCAGTGGTCTTGTATTCGAATGTGTGCATAACTTGCTGTTTGAAGCGCCGCCGAGTGCGAGGGTGAGGTCGTAGGATATCAACCTCCTGCAGCATTACAGAAGTAGGTCGCAAGCTCCCTTGCGTCAAACTGTAAACTTCAGCGTCGCAATTGGAGACAATTGCAGGATTTATGTAAAGAAAACGCTTTGACGTTGTTGGGCAGTGTATGCAGTGTAATGATTACAAAAATGTGAAACATGCCGACGGTTTCTGATTGCAAGAGTAATGGTGACTATCTAGAACACACCACATCCATCAAACATTTAGTGTAGTTAGTGTAATTCCGAGAGACGAATGGGTAGGATGGACCTGCTCTTGGTTTCCAACTAACCAGCTTGAACACACCATCGGCGGATAAAAGTACCTTGTGTTGTTACCTTGGTATTTTTGTAATTTTATGTCAATAAACTGCGTAAATGTGAATTCAGGTACGTGAAAGTTTTCTCTCCACCTCCAACAAACGTTTTTCAAACCAGAATCATATTGCATAGCTACGCTAGCGTCCAGTACTCTATTATTCACTTATCTTACCACCGTAATTGGAAGTTTAGAAGCGTCTCTTAGTAACAGGGCCGCTATGATGGCCAGGTCAACATCTGCCGGAAATTATGGAGAGTTAACCCATTAGACCAACTGAGATATTCAGTGCTGTAATTCAAAATTTTGCTTTTGAGCAACAACTTTAGCTATTATAATTTCCAGAATAAAAAGTACAAAGGACGTAACTGTAATTAGCCCTTAGTGTTACTGTGTTTTTACAGTCTCTATTTAAAATTTGTCTACTATGTTTATTTTTGTTTTTAGCTCAATTACACTAAGTAAACCGTTATTTTTTAACTTGCACAGTTAATGTAATTGTGAACTTCATCATTATAGTTTGTTACAAACTAGTAGTATAATATATACAGTGATCCTCCTGAACTGTTCATTGTAATTGCCTAAATGTAAATCCAAGTTCCTACTAAGTTTTTTATGCTCTTGTTTGTGGTTCCTACTAAATTTTTTATGTTCTTATTTGTGAAGTAAAAGGCCGATACATTACGAAAGAAAGGCAGGCTCTATAACGGGATGTTTGAGCGAAGATACTTTGCAGAAGACCGACAATTAAAGAAACGCACAGACATTACGAGGTAAAGTCAACCACATCAAACAAACAAACAAAAATACGGCAACATGTCGAATGTTCGTCTAGGACCACTATCCATTCTTGCAGAAGGTGTTGAGAAGAAAATGATGCGGCAAATAATAAAACTGCACTCTAGCGGTTGTTCTTCTAATAGAGAGACATTTCGTGGCATTCCATTGAAATTAGCTGAAAGCCTCAAAATTATCCATAATTTTAATAAATAACGCCAGAAAGCAGGTTATGACTGTCCTGAAAATTTCTTGGCATGGAAGCCCGTATTATCAGAAAAGCTGAAGGGGTGTTGATAAACAGAGCTACAGGAATAAATAAGAAAACAGTATGAAACTATTTCACCACGATGGAGACATTATCAAAAACACATTGCATCATTGCCGTAAGAACATTCCTGTCTGCAGCGAGACAACAGTGCAACATATAGCTCGTCACCAGTTAGTATCGTTTTAACAATCCATGTGTGCATAATATCTCCCGACAGATGTTTTGTACATTTTGGATGGGAAGTTGACCTGGCTATCACAGTTTGATAATATTATTTATTAATTTGTCGGAATCCGTGGGACGCTGCGAGCGATAGCTAGCTGATCATGGACTAGCCAGTGCTTTGTTTACAGAATTCTAATAAGAAAATTTATAAAGACTAAAAGAATTAATGAAACACCCATTACAGAGAAACGTTCTGAATTGCTATGAGAACTTCCCATACAAAATGGGAGTGTACCACAAGAAAAGTCTTAAGTGGCCCTCACGAACTTCCTGAAATAACATCTCAGATCAGTGCGGGAGCCCGTTTCTGGGCTATGTTGCGGCCACATGTAGTAAGCATTGCTTCACGCAGTGGAGAGTGGCAAGACAGAGGCACGCTGGCGACCAAAACGTTGCGAAGTAAGCAGGCACAGATAGCCTTGCTGACAGCAGCAGTCTACCAACAGGCTGACGCAAGGACGCACACAGACCGCGCGCCGAGCGAAGCCTGGAGAGTGCTGAGTAAAGGGAAGTGAGGCCAGCACACTAAGTTACGCTGCAATATACTGCTGGAGTAATAACAAAAAGCTACCACTGAGGGTAAAAAACGCCCTCCTGCCCGATATAAATAGTGGAGCACAGGCAACAACAGACAGAAGCCATTAGAAAGCAGGTCGGATCTGAGGACGGACGTGGTCCGTGTCTGAATGTTCAATCTTCGTAGGTGACGATTCCTGAAGCCTCCTCCAGCTCGCAGGAGTCTTCCGTTCGCTGCCAGATGTCAACTTCAGCTCTGGAGGTCGGCCCGAGTTCGGTTGGCACCATGGCTGACTAACTACAGCGAGAACTTCCAGCAGGACCGGCCCTAGCGCGGTCTTGGTCACAGGTGACGCCGGGGACTGACGCCTGGACTTCACAGCAACCCGGTCCCACAGCGCGTGGTCCGTCCATGACGGGACCTCGCGGACATCGCGACTGACGGCTTACCAGCTGCCGTTGCAGCAGGCGTCGGCAGCTGACCTCAAGGCAACGTGGCTCTGTGAGCGCGCCTGTACTGGGGCACCGAGCAGTAACGAGTTCATCTCAATCACAGGGCATCCTGGCTTCAGCGGAGAAATGGTGGCCTGAGGCTCCCAAGTGCGATCAGCAGTACGCGTTGCGCTCCTTGTCAGAGAATCTACACAGCAGCAGCCAGGCGGACGGATCTGCAGGGCTGGGCAGTGACGACGAGGAAGGAATTGTAACGAAAGTTGAATAAATAACTGTAAAACTCCACGCCGTCTCAGTCTTTGGCGCAGCCATTGTGTCTGCTGCTAACAAGAGATACAGATTGCGTAACACGTGGTGCAGAAGGCGTAACAAGTGGTGTCAGGCGCACCCACGTCACGACTTTGACTAGCACCGTGCGGAGCAACCGAGAAACACTGAATAGGGTGAGTCCAGCAACTGCCTCCTCTCTATGTTTTCTGTGTAGATAGACATGTCGAGGGTAACGTTAAGGGACGGGGGAGTGTTATTTGAAAGGCCTAGCAGCCCTGTAGACTTATCGCAGTTTCGTGGGAATGATAGTCACGTTAACTTAGCACTATCTAAATGTGTAGTGTGTGGATTAACAGGTCACGTCGCTCCTTGCGATAAATTTGTACCAAGCACATGTGATGTGTGTGGCTTCTATGGTCATGTAACTGGGCAATGTGGTAAGTGTAGATGGGGTTAATGATACAGCACGTATAAAACTGTTAAACGAAAAAGGGAGTGTTCCTGCTGTCGGGAGACATTCCCAGTAAAAAGAGGTACTCAGAGAGTGCACGAAGAGGCGGGTTGTAGTTTGATGGTTTGGATACAACATAAGTGGCGAAGAGTTTTAATGGATACTGGAGTGCATATATCAGTTGTCAGTGTGGACTCGTGGGCAAGACAGGATTGGAAGCTCCGAGATACAGATTGCGCGCAGTGTTGGGCTTTGTCTTTTTTTTTTGCCAGGCTGTGTCCCTGATATATAACGCAGACCATCCCAACTCACGACACTAGAATGTAACACTGGAGATCATCAAGCATTTAAAGATTTAGACGCACTAGGGACAGCACTGCTCAAGTTTAAGATAGGGAACGTATGGTTCCGGGAGCAAATCGAGGTGTTGTCAACTGTGGGACTGGGATTTACAGCGATAATTGGGTTGGACTTTCTGATTAAACATCACGCCAAAATTGACCTTTCGCAACATACCCTGGAACTCGATTTGAACTTGTTCTCAACGGGGAACAGCCGTTGCAAATGTTTCAGAGTCGCAAGGTGCACCAACTAAACTGCGTACAAGTGCATTAAAGGTGATTTTGTGTGACAAAGTACGAACAGGTACAGGAAGTTGATCTGGGTACCGGTGGATGTAAATGTGCCACAGCAGACCGTCAGCACGTCTGCACTTCGTGACAAGGTAAATCATTTGAGAGGAAATGATTGTTCGGGTATGCAAGCATTATTACTAAAGTATAAAGCATTGTTTGAAGCACAGGGTACGTTACCTAGTGCACCGATAACACAGCATCGTATTCCGACAGGGAATCACGCTCCGGTGTATCGTAAGCCATACAGACTACCGAAACAATTACAACCAGTGTTGTTGTTGTTGTGGTCTTTAGTCATCAGACTGGTTTGATACAGCTCTCCATGCTGCTCTATTCTGTGCAAGCTTCTTCATCTCCCAATACTTACTGCAGCCTACATCCTTCTGAATCCGCTTAGTATATTCATCTCTTGGTCTCCCTCTACGATTTTTACCCTCCACCCTGCCCTCCAGTACTAAATTGGTGATCCCTTGATGCTTCAGAATATGTCCTACCAACCGATCCCTTCTTCTAGTGAAGTTGTGCCACAAACTTCTCTTCTCCCCAACTCTATTCAATACATCCTCATTAGTAATGTGATCTACCCATCTAATCTTCAGCATTCTTCTGTAGCACCACATTTCGAAATCTTCTATTCTTTTCTTGTCTAAACTATTTATCGTTCATGTTTTACATCCATACATGGCTACAATCCATACAAATACTTTCAGAAACGACTTCCTGACACTTAAATCAATAATCGATGTCAACAAATTTCTCTTCCTCAGAAACGCTTTCCTTGCCATTGCCAGTCTACATTTTATATCCTCTCTACTTCGACCATCATCAGTTATTTTGCTCCCCAAATAGCAAAACTCCTTTACTACTTTAAGTGTCTGATTTCCTAATCTAATTCCCGCAGCTTCACCCGACTTAAATTCGACTACATTCCATTATCCTCGTTTCGCTTTTGTTGATGTTCATCTGATGCCCTCCTTTCAACACAGTGTCCACTCCGTTCAACCGCTCTTCCAAGTCCTTTGCTGTCTCTGACAGAATTACCATGTCATTGGCTAACCTCAATACTTTTATTTTTTCTCTATGGATTTTAATTCCAACTACTAATTTTTCTTTTGTTTCCTTTACTGCTTGCTCAATATACAGAGTGAATAACATCAGGGAGAGGCTACAACCCTGTCTCACGCCTTCCAAACCACTGCTTCCCTCTCGTGCCCCTCGACTCTTATAACTGCCATCTGGTTTCTGTAGAAATTGTAAATAGACTTTCGCTCCCGGTAGTATAACCCTACCATCTTTAGAATTTGCAAGAGAGTACTCCTGCCAAAAGCTTTCTCTAAGTCTACAAATGCTAGAAACGTAGGTGTCCCTTTCCTTAACCTATTTTCTAAGATTCGTCGTAGGGTCAGTATTGCCTCACGTGTTCCAATATTTCTACGGAATCCAAACTGATCTTCCCCGAGGCCGGCTTCTACCAGTTTGTCCATTCGTCTGTAAAGAATTCGTGTAAGTATTTCGCAGCTGTGACTTATTAAACTGATAGTTCGGTAATTTTCGCACCTGTCAACCCCTGCTTTCTTTGGGATTGGAATTATTATATTCTTCTTGAAGTCTGAGGGTATTTCGCCTGTCTCATGCATCTTGCACACCAGATGGTAGAGTTTTGTCAGGACTGGCCGTCCAGAAGTTCTAATGGAATGTTGTCAACTCACGGGGCCTTGTTTGGACTCATGTCTTTCAGTGCTCTGTCGAACTCTTCAAGCAGTATCGTATCTCCCATTTCATCTTCATCTACATCGTCTTCCATTTCCATATCATTGTCGTCAAAAACATCGCCCCTCTATAGACCCTCTATATACTCCTTCCACCTTTCTGATCTTACTTCTTTGCTTAGGACTGGGTTTCCATCTGAGCTCTTGATATTCATACAAGTGGTTCTCTTATCTCCTAAGGACTAATTTTCCAGTAGGCAGTATCTATCTTACCCCTCGAGAGATAAGCCTCTACATCTTCATATTTGTCCTCGAGCCATCCCTGCTTAGCCATTTTGCACTTCCTGTCGATCTCATTTTTGAGACGTTTGTATTCCTTTTTGCCTGCTTCATTTACTGCATTTTTGTATTTTCTCCTTTCATCAACTAAATTCAGTACCTCTTGTGTTACCCATGGATTTCTACTATCCCTCGTCTTTTTACCTACTTGATCCTCTGCTGCCTTCACTATTTCATCCCTCAAAGCTACCCATTCTTCTACCGTATTTCTTTCCCCCATTCCTGTCAATTTTTCCTTTATGCACTCCCTGAAACTCCGTACAACCTCCGGTTCTTCCCGTTTATCCAGGTCCCATCTCCTTAAATTGCCACCTTTTTGCAGTTTCTTCAGTTTTAATCTACAGTTCATAACTTATAAATTGCGGTCAGAGTCCACCTCTGCCCCTGGAAATGACTTACAAACCTTTTAGTATCTCCATCGTTATTCCATGTATACAGCCTTCTTTCATGATTCTTGAACCAAGTGTTAGCTGTGATTAAGTTATGCTCTGTGCAAAATTGTTCCAGGCGGCTTCCTCTTTCATTTCTTAGCCCCAATTCATATTCACCTACTACGTTTCCTTCTCTTCCTTTTCGAATTCCAGGCACCCAAGACTATTAAATTGTCGTCTCCCTTCACTACCTGAATAATTTCTTTTATCTCATCATACATTTGATCAATATCTTCATCATCTGCAGAGCTACTTGGCATATAAACTTGTACTACTGTAGTAGGAGTAGGCTTCGTGTCTATCTTGGCCACAATAATGCGTTCACTATGCTGTTTGTTGTAGCTTACCCGCACTCCTGTTTTCCTATTCATTATTAAAGCTACTCCTGCATTACCCCTATTTGATTTTGTATTTAGAACCCTGTATTCGCCTGACCAAAAGTCTTGTTCCTCCTGCCACCGAACTTCACTAATTCCCACTATACGTATCATTAACCTATCCATTTCCCTTTTTAAATTTTCTAACCTACCTGCCCGATTAAGGGATCTGACATTCCACGCTCCGATACGTGGAGCACCGGTTTTCTTTCTCCTGATAACGACGTCCTCTTGAGTAGTCCCCACCCGGAGATTCAAATGGGGAACAATTTTACCTCCGGAATATTTTACCCAAGAGGACGCCATCATCATTTAATCATACAGTAAAGCTGCATGCCCTCGGGAAAAATGACGGCTGTAGTTTCCCCTTGCTTTCTGCAATCCTTAGTAGAGGAATTAATAGAGCAACAACTGGAAGATGGGATCATTCCAGCACAGTAATAGTCCTTGGTGTAGTAGCGTTGTCCTAGTTCCGAAGAAGACACCGGACGGGTCGAAAAAATTTCGCTTTTGTTGCGATTACAGACATTTCAATGAATGGACACAGGCGGACATATATCCGATTCCGAGTATCTCAAAAACGTTAGACAACCTAGGGCAGTGTAAATTGTTCTCCACTATGGATTTGCGAAGCGGTTATCGCCAGATTGAAGTATGTCCGGAGGACAGGCCAAAAACCGCATTTACGGTGCATTGTGGTCACTTCGAGTATATAAGAGTGCCGTTTGGACTAAAAAACGCTCCAGCAGCATTTCAGAGGTTGTTGGATGGAGTCCTTCACGGGTTGAAACCGAAAAAATGCATGGTGTTTCTGGATGACATTATAGTTATTTCAAGAGATATAGAGCAGCATGTGGAACGGTTGGAGGAGGTGTTTAAAAGATTAGAGGCAGCAAGGCTAACATTAAGTTTGGACAAATGCCATTTTGCGCAATCATTCAGGACGGGGTACGGACAGATTCTCATCTCATTTCTGCAGTACGAGATTTTCTGGTTCCGCTAAAGGCTAAACAACTGTAATCGTATATTGGTCTTGCGAGCTATTATCGAAAATTCGTACAGGAGTTTACAGAAATAGTGAAGCCACTTACTAAGTTGCTAAGAAATGGTGTTTTCTTCCAGTGGACGTCAGAATGCGAGAAAGCATTTCAAGAGTTGAAACGGATACTGAGGTCAGATCCAGTTTTGAAGTTTCCAGATTTTTCGGAGGAGTTTATACGACAACGTGAGGCGTCTAATCACGCTCTTGGGGTTGTACTTCGGCAAGAAATTGATGGCAAAGAACATCCGATTGCATTCGCGTCTCGTCAACTTAACAAGGTGGAACAAAATTACTCCACAATGGAGAAGGAATTGTTAGCAGTAATATACGAGATTTCGTACTTTGTTTGTTATCTGTACGGTAGAAGATTTTAGGTTATGATGGATCATTCAGCTCTGAAATGGTTATTATTTCTGAGAGACCAAACGAGTAGGCTAGTGAGATGGGCGCCGAAACTCAGTGTGTTCGATTATGAGCTAATACACAAGCCAGGTGTGAAACCTGCCAATGCTGACGCATTGAGCAGGCAAGTGGCAGTATTACAAGTAACAGGAGTGACTGAAGATGAGTGGAAAAGGGCACAAGCCGTGAATACTGACTGTCAATTGTTCAGAAAGCAACCGCAGTTCCTAGTGCAGGATGGGTTACTTTGCAGGTCGATGAAATGTGGCCCGTGCGTCGACGTACCAGCAGCGTTAAGATCTGAAGTTTTGCAACAGGCATAGGACATGACAGGAGAAGAGCTATGAATAGGAGGATAGTGGAGTAGTTTTGTTGGAGGACACCACGTCAAGACGTGGACGAGTACGTCAGGAATTGCGGATTTGAGCCATCAAAGTTTCAGCTTCAAAGATTACCAGTGGCAGACAGACTTTTCCAACAAATCGGAATTGATGTATTAGGCCCATTTAATAGGAGTGCAGCAGGGAATAAGTATGTGTTAACAGTGATTGACCACTTTTCTAGGTATTTAGTCATGGTCGCATTACCAGATCAGAAAGCAAGTACGGTGGCAAAAGCTTTAGTTAATAATTGGTTACTCAGGTATGGTATACCTCAGTCCTTAATCTCGGATTGAGGTACTAATTTCATGTCTGATCTGATGAAGTATCTGTGTAAGTTACTGCAGGTAAAGAAACTATGGACTAGTCCATTCCATCCGAAAGCAAACGGACGAACGCAGAGAGTGCATCGCACCATCACTAAGATGTTGAGTCATTACGTAGTCAACACACCGACTGGGATTTGTACTTGCAATTCGTAACCAGTGCATATAATAGTAAGGTACATACGTCGACAGGATTGTTGCCGTACGAAGTGGTGTATGGGCGGAAGATGCCATCACCTTTTGATATGCTTCGTCCAAGGCTGGGAGCAGAGGGCGAGCATGTAAGGCAATTTGCGACAACCATTAAGGAAGTATGGCAGAGAGTTAGACGAGCTAACACGAAAGCGTTGGAACGACAAGAGCGGATGGGAGGTACAACGAGGAAGTTGCCACAGTACAATGGGTGCTACTAGCTAATCCGTATGTTCCAAAAGAGAGAACCAAGAAGTTCACCAAAAAGTTCTTGGGGCCGTACCATGTAGTGGAAATGACATTACCTGTCAATGTAAAATTACAATGGCCTACCAAGGATACGGTAGTTCACGTTAGTAGAGTTAAGCCATTCCAGGGGGTAGTAGATCCGTGTATATGTATTTCTCCTTCTAGCAGAACGCGAAAAGAAGCGCCAGAAGCAGACAGTAAACCGGGTATTAAGTATAAGTTGCGTTCGAGGGATGTGTAGTCAGCAGTAATTATCATGTGTGTATTATTCTTGTGCACGGACTAGGGTTATTTTAGTGGCATTAAGGGGTAGTGATGGGAGTTTTTTCCTTCTCTCTCCATTCTGTAGGTGACGCAGGATGGGGCACAAGTGGATAGTATGGGGCATAGTCCTCTGACAGCTGACACATGCTGGCCAGGTGCAGGATATGCTTTGCGAAGTGGGGTGTTGTTCGGGAAACGACCGGATGTGGTCCTCATGAGTCATAAGTGGACGTTTCGGCTCCCACTCACCATCCTGCAGGTAAGGAACGAGACGCGGCAGCTACAGGAGGTGGTATCGAGTGTGGAAACGGTTGCATCTAAGAATGGAATATTACGGGACGTGCAAGAAGAGTACGAGGCTTTGGATAGGTCATATAAGGAAATAAGCGAACAACTGCACCAAGTCGTGAGCATGATTCCAGGGAGGAGAAAGAGAGTAAAGAGGGGTTGGTTGAATGCAGGTGGGAAGTTGCTGAAAACAATTTTTGGAACAGCGGATAGAGACGATATTGAGGGTTTGAACAACTCTTTAACAGTTATTCGCGACAGGGAGGAAAGCATAGGTTAGTTAGTGGATATACACACAACAGAGATACGGGGATTAGGTACAGAGTTGTAGAATGTGACATGCATGGTGCGTGGGATGGCTACAGGATTACGAGTATATATAGAACAAACACAGAAATTATTGAATACAGATCTGGAACAGGTACAAACG
Organism: Schistocerca piceifrons; assembly: GCF_021461385.2. Lineage (NCBI taxonomy): Eukaryota > Metazoa > Arthropoda > Insecta > Orthoptera > Acrididae > Schistocerca > Schistocerca piceifrons. Next base: position 409,738,961 of record NC_060139.1, read on the forward strand.
CGACTGGATATAGTGGAAAGAAAGCTGGAAATGGCTAAATTGCTGTGGGAACTGGTTAACAGCATTGGTGATGCACGAGTGAGGATGGATGAACTGCAAGAGACAGTACATCACGCATTGCATGGGCAGGTGAGTGTGACGTTCATGTCACCAGAAAAATTCAGACAGAGTCTTAAGCAGGCAGACGGAGAGTTTCCAGAGGGGGTAGAGCACGTAGTGCCGATAATTGAAGCGAGTGTGTCACTTTTTTATCATATGTCCTGAGGAGGAGGAGGATATTAGTGTTTAACGTCCCGTCGACAACGAGGTCATTAGAGACGGAGCGCAAGCTCGGGTGGGGGAAGGATGGGGAAGGAAATCGGCCGTGCCCTTTCAAAGGAACCATCCCGGCATTTGCCTGAAGCGATTTAGGGAAATCACGGAAAACCTAAATCAGGATGGCCGGAGACGGGATTGAACCGTCGTCCTCCCGAATGCGAGTCCAGTGTGCTAACCACTGCGCCACCTCGCTCGGTCATATGTCCTGAATTAAGGTAACAACAGATCTAGTTAAGATGTATATAGAGATTAGATTTCCAGTAACTAGAGTGGGGAGACAGTATCACTGGTACACAGTGCATCCTTATCCGATCAGATGGGAGCGCATGGGGAAGGGCATAAAGTTCAGGACACAGGAGGTTTTATTCATTTCTAAGGAGGGGGATACTCATGCTACTATGTCGAGTTTAGAGATGACTAGATGTCTAACGGAGTCATTTTCCATTTGTTCATCACGGGTTGTTTTCACGGGCAAGTGGTCGTGTGAGATTCAGTTATTTAGGGCAGAAGCAGAAACTTCGGAGTGTCGGAGAATAATAGTGAAGCCTACGCCACATTTTCAGCAAGTTGGGAGGCATTGGTTGTATTCAGTTTCGCTACAGAGAGGATATCAGCCAAGTGTTATGAGAGTGGCAATTGGACAGCAACCACGGAGATGAAATTATGGGACAGTGGTTTGCTAAACATCGGGACAAATTGTGAAATAGTAGGGGATCGTTTCAGCTTACCAGCGACAGTCACAGGAGTCACCAAGGTTACAGATACTCATCGGACGTTGTACTGGCCAGATGCGTCATTTAGCATGGCTCCAGGAAAAAATTTGACGTATATTAACAACACCTTGGATGCTACACTATTGCAAACGATAATAAACTAGGAGATTCGGAGAAAGGTCAAATTTCCATGCAGCAATTATTAAGGCATGTGGAGGAGTACGATATCAGGCGGAAACGTAGCATAGTGACCATTGGTATTTCAACGAGTACTATTACCGTGTTGATTACATTTATCGGTGTGGTATATGTCTCATTTAAACGGAGGATTCAGCATGTTAATGGTAGTTCTAAGTTCTAGGGGACTGATGACCACAGAAGTTGAGTCCCATAGTGCTCAGAGCCATTTGAACCATTTGAACCAGCATGTTAATGCAAGACCGCTCCCTGAGATTCCTGTAGAATGCAGCAATTATTAAGACATGTGGAGGAGTACGATATCAGGCGGAAACGTAGCATAGTGACCATTGGTATTTCAACGAGTACTATTACCGTGTTGATTACATTTATCGGTGTGGTATATGTCTCATTTAAACGGAGGATTCAGCATGTTAATGCAAGACCGCTCCCTGAGATTCCTGTAGAATGGATCACGAGTAGGCACGAGTCTTGGCAACCTAGATTATACAGGGAAGAAGTAGAATATAGGATAGAACTAGAGTTAACGTATAGGGTACATTCGGGGATGAATTTAATTTTTAGGAGGAGGTAGTGTTGCGGCCACATATAGTAAGCGTTGATTCACGCAGTGGAGAACGGCAGAACAGAGGCACGCCAGCGACCGAGGCGTTGCGAAACAGGCAGGCACAGATAGCCTTGCAGACAGCAGCAGTCTACCAACAGGCTGACGCAAGGAAGCACACAGACTGAGCGCCGAGCGGAAGAAGCCTGGAAAGTGCTGAGTAAGGGGAAGTGAGGCCAGCACGCTAAGTTACGTTGCAATATACTGCTGGAGTAATAACAAAAAGCTACCACCGAGGGTAAAAACGTCCTGCTGCCGGATATAAATAGTGGAACACAGGCAGCAACAGACAGACGCCATTAGAAAGCAGGTCGGATCTGAGGACGGACGTGGTCCGTGTCCGAATGTTCAATCTTCGTAGGTGACGATTCCAGAAGTCTGTTCCAGCTCGCAGGAGTCATCCGTTCGCCGCCAAATGTCAACGGCACGTGGTCCGTCCATGACGGGACCTCGCGGACATCGCGACTGACGGCTTCCCAGCCGCCGATGCAGCAGGCGTCGGCAGCTGACCTCACGGCGACACGGCTCCGTGGGCGTGCCCGTACTGGGGCGCCGAGCGGCGACGAGTTCATACCACAGGGCATCCTGGCTTCAGTGGAGAAATGGTGTACTGCGGCTGCCAATTGCGATCAGCGGCGCTCGTTACTTGCATTGTCGGAGAATCTACACAGCAGCAGCCAGGCGGAGGGATCCGCAGAGCTGGGCAGCGACGACGAGGGAGAAATTGTAAAGAAAGTTCAATAAATAATTGTAAAACTCCACCCCGTCTCAGTCTTTGGCGCAGCCATTGTGTCTGCTGCTAACAAGTGGTGCAGCAGTCGTAACAGCTAAGAGCGGTGAGTGCACAGAGTTTCCCCAATACAGACATCGTATCGGATCTCCTTTTGCCCAGCGTGGTGCAGAGCTCGCCGTGGCATGGACTCAACAACTCGTTGGAAACCCCCTGCAGAAATACTTACCCAACCTGCCTACATAGTCGTCCGTAATTGCAAAGTATTGCCGGTGCAGGTTTTTGTGAATGGACTGAGATCTCGATTATGTCTCATAAATGTTCGAAGAGATTCGTGTACGACGATCTGTGTTTCGAATCCATTCAGCTGAAATGCCCAGCATGTTCTAGGAACCAATCGTGAAGAATTGTGGCCCAGTGACTAGGGACATTGTCATCGATGTAAATTACATAGCAGTTTGGCAACATGATGGTCATGAATGACTGAAAATGGCCTCCAGGTAGCCGAACATAACCATTTGCAGTCAGTGGTTGGTTCAGCTGGACCAGAGGACTCAGTCTATTCCATGAAAACACAGCCCACACCATTATGGTGCCATCACCACTTTGCACACCGGTTTGTTGACACCTTGGGTCAATGGGTTCGTGGGGTGTAAGCTACACAGGAATTCCACCGTCAGCTCTTATCAACTGAAATAGGAAAGTATCTGACCAGGCCATGGTTTTTAAGTTGTCTAGGGTCACGAGCCCAGGAGAGACGCTGCATGCAATGACGTGCTGTTAACAAAGGCAATCGCGTCGGTCGCCTGCTGCCTTAGCCCATTAACGCCAGATTTCGACCAGTGTCCTAACGAATACGTTCGTCGTACGTCCCACATTGACTTCTGTGGTTATTTGACGCAGTGTTACTTGACTGATGGCACTGTCAACTCTAGGAAAACGCTGCAGCTCTCGATCGTTAAGTGAAGGCCGTCAGTCATTGCCTTGTTCGTGGTGCAAGAAAATGCCTGAGATTTGGTATTTGCGGCACACTCTTGAGTCTGTCGGTCTTGGCTTTTTTAACGATTTCCGAAACTGTATGTCCCATTGATCTAGTTCCAACTGATTCTAAGTTCAAAGTCTGTTAATTGCCATAATAACATCATAAACCTTTCCAAATGAATCACCTGAGTGTAAATGGCAGCTACACCAATCCACTGCCCATTTATACCTTGCGTACGCGATGCTATCGTTATCTGTATATGAGCATATCGATATCCAACGACTTTTCATTATATAACGCCGTCCGGCTGCACATTGTGTCTATTTGTTACTAGCAAATTGAGTTACATCACGTCATTTGACGTCTGTTTGTTAATAACAATTTAATATTAAGTTAACAGAAACACATCTTGACAGATAAGTAAATACCCTCATTATTCCACAATATAACGTATATATATATATATATATAGATTTTCCATGTTCATTTCGTATTTCCTGAGGTTTAAGTATTTATCTATCATTTTAGTATTTTTTCCGTATTTCCCCAGTTTCACGTATTTTTCAATGTCTTTTTTGGTATTTTATCCAATTACGAGACCTCCTTCCCGCTGTTCCCAACATCGAGTACACTTCATGGTGTTCTCAGGCAATCACAATCGAGCATGTTGCCTAATTATTTGACATTGATACTGAAGCAGCCCCTACACATCTTGACATTTTATAACTTGGAAACTTGAATAGGGTGGGGTTGTCGCTGGAGTTGCGTACCATACGCAGTGTTGTGTTTGTTTGTCAATAAGATATTACGTTAAAGCATGTCAGTTAACGTATATCTGTTAAAAAAAATTAACATTACGTGGTTTTCGTCTTCGGACGTGAGCAGAGACCACGCTCAGACAGTTATGCATATACTCTCAGTCTTCAACAATTTAATGCATTTTATCGAATTACGTTTGCTCTGCCTCGAGGTCTGGTTAAGATCGCATCGCATCGACGTAATAATAGTAATAAAGCCCACAGCCAAAATGTAGCAAGTGTCAGAATTATCACTGCTAAGGCACCACAATATTAGTAGTCTGTATGTGGCGTCATCATGTATGTGTTAGAAAAAACACAATGGTAGAAATAATGAAGCCACATCATCAATAACGTCATAGCAAACTCTATAAGCACCACCGATTTCCCACAAAAGATATTGTATGTGAAAAAATACCGCACAACGATAGATAAAACCCTTGCTAAGCCACCACCAAATTACTAGACTTTGCAACATAATGATTCCAACCAAAGATATGCTACAAAAGAAACGCACCTAAAGAAGTGACATGTATCTCCAGCTACTACAGTCATTCGAGGTAGACAACGTGTCATCCACAGGGTACCGCACTGGCAATGGCCGAGAAACTCGTCGTCCTATCCGACCTGGTTCATAGCACGCAAGACACCGCTGTTGTATCAAGCGAGTTGCCTGTAATAACGGCAAACAGATAGCAAGTGGACGGTGGAAAATATCAAACACTGGTACAAACACACACGTAGATTAGGAGGAATGCCCCCCTCCCCCCCCCCCCTCCCCACCAACGCTCTGCGTTCACCGGATAACATAAGGAGAGAAAAGTGAGGGAACCGTCTCAGTTATTTAAACAAAGTGTTTGTTTAATTGCCTGTGATATGGTGGCTGGAACAAAAGGCAATGTTGCAACGTGATCAGTCATTCAGGGAGCGAACTTCTTCCACCAGGAAGCCAGTCCTAATTCACTGACGGGTGCATGTTAACCAGCGGAAATCTATGGACGCCTTTGCGATAAATGTTGCAACCAGTTTAAGAGCAAAGCACCATCCATCCCTTCCCACCTTTCTCACTGAAACAATAAGAAACGATCTACTCCCTCTCTCCCAACCATCAGGCTGCTAAGACCAGCGCTCACGCTGTATCAACCTGATTTTCAAGCAGAGGGTGCTCCCAGGTGGAATGAAGACATACTCGTAATTATACGAGTTGCGTTCAATAGGTAATGCAACATATTTATTTCTAGGCCATTTTCGGTTCAAAAAAATCCGAAATTTGTGGTGGACATCGTGGAATATTCTCGATTAAGCCCATATAGTTTCATGAAGATCCATCTATAACGGACGTACATTCCAAGCAGAGAGTTGTCATTGGGTTTCTCTTTGTGGAAAAACAGAGCATCGCAGATATTCATAGGTGCTGCTTTCAGATTGTCTACGAAGATCTGGCAGTGAACCGTTGGGCGAGGCGTCTGTCGCCATCGCAGTAAGGTAACTCAAACCTGTACAGTCTCCCGCGTCCCAGCCGGCCACTTACTTTCCCAGTATATCTTTTGCACTGAGTTCAGTGTGTTCGTCGTCACAAAAATGAGAACCAACTTCTTCTCCATGACAACACAGCGCCTCACGTAAATGTGCGCAGCACAGAGGAGCTCATAAAACTTCTTCCTCATTCACTCTACAGTCCGGATCTCGCACCTTCCGAGTGTTTGGTCTAATGAAGAATGCGTTCTACAGGAAGCGGTACGTGGATGACGTCGAGGTTATTAATGCAGAAACACGTCGGCTCCGAAGTCGACCAGTAGAGCGGTACAATGTGGGCATACAGGCCCTCGCAGGAATGTGGCGAAATGCGTTGTATTGAATGGAGATTATGTTGAAAAATAGGCTTTTGTAGTCAAAGGAGTGCGAAATAATGTGGCGTATTTCAATCTTGAATACAACGAACCTGTTTTTAGAAAAAAAATTTTGCATTAATTAGTAACGTCCCTCGCATTACGATATCTGTGCAAAATAAACGCCACAATGTTATTAGAGTATTAGACATTACTTTTAAGTCTTGTGTATAGACAGCAGTATGACCATCGGTGTTAACGTGATTTCGGCAGATGCATTCCAAAGACACAAGCTGGGCGGCTAGCAAACTACACTTCGTCCGTAAACGTCCTCCAATGACGCTACAGAACATCGAGATTATTGTCACTGGCGCCTGCTACTAGTCACGTCTTTAGGATCAAACGTGATTAGGCGGTTGGTTGGTTTGAAGTAAAGGGACAAAACTGCAAGGTCATCAGTTCCTTTATCCATTAACTGGTAAACCAGTAGCGGTCATCAAAGGAAGGAAACAAAAGGGAAATCCTGGAATGTCTAAGTGTAACTACGCAAAAAAGGGAAATAAATGCCGACAAAAAAGACAGTACAGACAATTGGTTAAAAGATCAATCAAGACAAAACATTAAAATTTTTTCAAAGAAAATTCCACACTGGCTGTATGAATGATTTTTATTAAGTATGCGACCGGTTTCGCACCACTTATCGGTGCATGCTCAGGAAATATACGCTATTTGTAGCATAGTAACGTTGAACATTGCCCTGTAGCCACTCCTCACCATTCACGTCCAATATACCGTCATCTGGTGAAAGTGGTAGTTAAAATTTAAAAGTCTTTTTTAAAAATTATTTAAATAATGAGCGGCAATGACCGTACGAGTTGAGAAGAGCCGCGCGGCAGACGTGAATGGTAGGGAGTGGCTACAGGGCAATGTTCAACGTTACTACGTTATAAATAGTGAATATTGCATGAGGATACACCGATAAGTGATGAGAAGCGGTCGCAGATTTAATAAAATTCATTTATACAGCTAGTGCGGAGTTGTCTTTAAAAAAAATTCGAAGTTTGGCTGTGGTTGCCCACCTTACAAAAGAGCATGTTAAGGCATTAAAAGCAAGAAATAAAACACAATAGAGAGGATAAAAGATGGAAGGGTTCGAGGCCGGAGTGGGCCATCGATCAAAGGCCGACAAGGTACCTCTGGATGTGGGGGACAGTGGAGCGGAGCCAGGGAGGGGTGCCCAACCAACTGTTAGGTGGTCAATGAGGACAGGAAACCCTATCTTACAGGGATGAATAGAAACCACCTTGATGTGCAAAACATAACTCAAGATCAGATTATTTGACATTGTTTCCTAGCACCAAATCGAGCATCCCAGGAAGATTAAGATGCCGTCTCAAAGCAGCCAGATTAGGGCAGTCTATGAGTAAGTGGGTCACCGACTGGTGGGCTCTGTATCAGCAGTGAGAGGCTTCCTCACATCGGAGAAAGTGGCCAGGTGTCAGCCGAGTGTGGCCAATGTGGAGTCGACAGAGGACGGTGGTTTCGTTGTGAGACGCTTGCACAGAAGACTGCCACATGGTCGTTGTCTCCTTAATTGATCTCAGTTCGTTTTGGGGATCTCGGGGAAGACCAAACTGATTTCCCGACTTCCAATTTATGGCTTACAAACGACCGAAGGTTCGGTTCTGGGACCCCAATTTATAGAATCGGCATCCTGGTGGCCATTTTGGCCAACCAGTCAGCTCTATCATTTCCTGAAATCCCAACAAGACTGGGGGCCCAAACGAAAACAACTTACCATCCAGGTTGATGGAGGTCAGAGAGAAGATCCTGGAAGGATGAGGAGAGTAGCACTGCTCGGTAGCCTGAATACTGCTAAGGAAGTCACTATAGATTAGGATACTCTTGTCAGCCCAAGAACGAACATTGGTAAGAGCTGGTTTAAAGGCAATTAATTCAGCAGTGAAGACACTGCACCCATCTGGCAGGGAGTGGAGTGCACTGTACTATACATGTGTGTATGCAAAATGTGTTCGTCCGTCGACTGTCGAGCCATTTATAAATACGACTTCCAAACCTTGATACATCTCCAGAGCAGCCGATAACAGGTGGCAAAAATTCGTTGGGTCTACGGAATATTTTGGACCAAATGAGAATTCGAGACAAATTCGAGATCAGGGAACAAACCTTAGGGGCGGATGCGATGTCTCCCAATCAGAGGATACAGTGACTGAAGTGGCATCAGGACAGAGACACTGGAGGCGTTCAGCAATTGTAAACACAGTTCTAGATTGCCGTTGTTGGAGGTCGAGCTCCTTTCCAGGGAAAAGGACACGGCAGTTGGGATGCTGACGAAAGCACCCATGCACGCTGGGTGATACGCCAGTATGGCGATGACGAATATACACTTCCAATGTGCGTTCATCACGATGTCGCCATACACAGATGCGACTATCATGATGCTGTAAACAGAACCTGGATTCGTCCGAAAAAAATGACGTTTGCCATTAGTGCACCCAGGTTCGTCGTTGAGTACACCATCGCAGGCTGTGATGCAGCGTCAAGGGTAACCGCAGCCATGGTCTCCGAGCTGTCCATGCTGCTGCAAACGTCGTCGAAATGTCTTGCAAACGTCCCCATCTGTTGACTCAGGGATCTAGACGTGGCTGCACAATCCGTTACAGCCATGCGGATAAGATGTCTGTCATCTCGACTGCTAGTTATACGAGGCCGTTGGGATCCAGCACGGCGTTCCGTATTACCCTCCTGAACCCACAGATTCCATATTCTGCTGACAGTCATTGGATCTCGATCAACGAGAGCATCAATGTAGCGATACGATAAACAGCAATCACGATAGGCTACAATCCGACCTTTATCAAAGTCGGAAACGTGATGGTACGCACTTCTCCTCCTTACACGAGGCATCACAACAACGTTTCACCAGTCAACGCTGGTCAACTGCTGTTTGTGTATGAGAAATCAGTTGGAAACTTTCCTCATGTCAGCATATTATAGGAGTCGCCACAGGCGCCAACCTTGTGTGAATGCTCTGGAATGCTAATCATTTGCATATCACAGCATCTTCTTCCTGTCGGTTTAATTTCGCGACTGTAGCACATCTTCGTGGTGTAGCAATTTTAATGGCCAGTTGTGTAATATATATATAACTCTCGCAATATTAATGTGCTACTTCACTACTTGAGTCGTAAACAGATGTGGAAATAATGCGAAGTATATTCGTCCCCACCACACATAAATGAGACTGAGCAATGGCCACAGTGCACCAAACACGACTGCCTCTACCTAGAAAGTCAGACTAGTAGATAGTGTCGGAAGTCCCACGCGGCTTTTCGCGGATGATGCTGTAGTATACAGAGAAGTTGCAGCATTAGAAAATTGTAGCGAAATGCAAGAAGATCTGCAGCGGATAGGCACTTGGTGCAGGGAGTGGCAACTGACCCTTAACATAGACAAATGTAATGTATTGCGAATACATAGAAAGAAGGATCCTTTATTGTATGATTATATGATAGCGGAACAAACACTGGTAGCAGTTAGTTCTGTAAAATATCTGGAAGTATGCGTGCAGAACGATTTGAAGTGGAATGATCATATAAAATTAATTGTTGGTAAGGCGGGTACCACGTTGAGATTCATTGGGAGAGTCCTTAGAAAATGTAGTCCATCAACAAAGGAGGTGGCTTACAAAGCACTCGTTCGACCTATACTTGAATACTGCTCATCAGTGTGGGATCCGTACCAGATCGGGTTGACGGAGGAGATAGAGAAGATCCAAAGAAGAGCGGCACGTTTCGTCACAGGGTTATTTGGTAACCGTGATAGCGTTACGGAGATGTTTAATAAACTCAAGTGGCAGACTTTGCAAGAGACGCGCTCTGCATCGCGGTGTAGCTTGCTCGCCAGGTTTCGAGAGGGTGCGTTTCTGGATGAGGTATCGAATATATTGCTTCCCCCTACTTATACCTCCCGAGGAGATCACGAATGAAAAATTAGAGAGATTAGAGCGCGCACGGAGGCTTTGAGACAGTCGTTCTTCCCGCGAACCATACGCGACTGGAACAGGAAAGGGAGGTAATGACAGTGGCACGTAAAGTGCCCTCCGCCACACACCGTTGGGTGGCTAGCGGAGTATAAATCTAGATGTAGATGTAGATGTAGACTCACAGAGGTCATAGCACCCCTCCCACCCATAGAGGCCACCACCCTTTCCACCTATCCGTCCTCTCTTCTGCTTTTAACAGTGGAATTCCCATTGCAATCTTAATGTTACACGCCTTGCTGTTAATTTCATCGATGGCTTTTTTGACTTTTCAACACGTTTTGTCAGTACCGCCGATGATCTTTCTTTTTCCATTTCTTCACATCTTTCCTGCAGCCATTTCGCCTTGGCTGCCCATGTGCGCGCGGGCTTTATCTTGCCGAAATGCAAGCCCAGGATATCTTGTCACGGAGAGCAACAAAACGTGGCGTAGAATACAGTAGACATACCGCTGTGCTTTAAGACTTCAGCCGATGACAAGAAAAGTGGTCCTGCTATGAAAAGAAATGGTACCCCAGACCATAACTCCTTGTTGTTGGACCATACGGCGGGCGACTATCATTTTAGTATCCCACCGCTCTAGTTTCCAGACATTTCTTCGACTAACGCTCTCATTGACTGGAGTAGAATTGTACTCCTTGATGTGTTTCGCATCGAACTGAACCCCAATGAGCAACTAAGACGTGTGTGGAGACGCCTAAGACTAGGGTGGAATACCAACCTTTCAATAATGCTGATGCAGCAAATCTTTTCCAAATAACGCAGCATGTCCTCTTGAAAACAACGCTCACGTTGAACGAGTGTTTTGTGTAATATGTGCACTATCGCCGGATACTAGAAAGAGAATTTTCGTTGAGTACCTCGAGCGAAAATCTTTAATTGTGCAAACGTTTTTCAGTGGAGACTCGTATAAGAGATAAACTCTCACAGGATAACACACTCCTATCATCCAGACATATTGTCTCACAGGACAATTTGAAGAGATATTCTAAGCTGATATCGAAAAGGGACTGCGGAATCCAATATTGTCCGGCATGACACTCGCAGGTGGCAATGCGATTGAAGTCCTTGATAGACGTCACGTACCATCTGGTGGATTATAAGCTTTCACAGAAACGTTGTCCATGTCCTCCGTGTGAATCCGTACTAGTTGGGTTGGGTTGTTTGGGGGAAGAGACCAAACTGCGAGGTCATCGGTCTCATCGGAATAAGGAAGGATTGAGAGGGAAGTCGGCCGTGTCCTTTCAAAGGAACCATCCCGGCATTTGCTGGAGCGATTGAGGGAAATCACGGGTGGCCGGACGCGGGATTGAACCGTCATCCTCCCGAGCGCGAGTCCAGTGTACTAAACACTGCGCCACCTCTCTCGGTCAATCCGTACTAGTGTTTAGGCGCACATCGACATTGGGGAATTCTCGTTTGATAAAAATAAAAACTCGTTTGATGACCTCTGGCAGGCCTGCCTTCGACGCTCATAATAATAAACGAGAAAGTGTGACACTACCAGAACGTGAGGATCCGCCAGCACTGCCATACAGAGGAACAAGGACCAGATGTTGATCCACGGTGCTGTAGTCGGCTCCAATGAAAAATTCTAAAATAACTAGTCGCTGTTTCTCTGGTAAAGGGAGGAGTGCCGCGAGTAGAGGCGAGTGCTGTGTAACGTAGCAGTTTGCTTAGTTGAGTGGCCTGCTACAAGTTTCCAATTCAAATTTAACTCCTACCAATGATTTGATATCTAGTTATCGTATGTAGAAGTTTGTCGAAATGTCATACTTTTGTAAAGATTTTATCTTCTGGAGTATTTAATATCTGTAACATTAGCAGCACACTTCCTGCAGGTTGGAAACAGCATAACGTTTACAATTAAGAAATTACGTAACAATATAGTTCCCATTGTGATAAGACATTAAAAGCAAAATCGCAAACGTGTTTAGCCAAGATTACAGATAACCGTTTGTACAGTTTATACCAGTACACAGCCAGCGGGAGTGGCCGAGCGGCTCTAGGCGCTACAGTCTGGAATCGCGCGACTGCTACGGTCGCCGGCTCTGAGGACTATGGGACTTGACATCTCAGGTCATAAGTCCCCTAGAAGTTAGAACTACTTAAACCTAACTAACCTAAGGACATCACACACATCCATGCCCGAGGCAGGAATCGAACCTGTGACCGTAGGGGTCGCACGGTTCCAGACTGAAGCGCCTAGAACCGCTCGGCCACCAGTGGCCGGCTGATGTGGGTGATGTTCTAAGGTTAGTTAGGTTTAAGTACTTCTAAGTTCTAGGGGACTCATGACCTCAGAAGTTAAGTCCCATAGTGCTCAGAATCATTTGAACCATTTTGAACCAGTACACAACATCGATATCACAGTGAATCTTTAATTGAGCGTTATAAGAGCACTGCCTACTGAACATACCAAAATAATTTTGAAGAAAAGAAATCAAAGGTGGAGAGTGAAGTTTTTGTTCATTGGACGTACCGAAGATGGTAATATGTACCGTAACAGGTAGCCAGTCGGTGAAATAAAAATATAGCGATAGTAGGGCAAAACCTATAGTTTTTCAGTATTGCGTTGGTCGCTGTTCCACCAACAACATGTCGAGAAAAAATAACATGCAAGGGGATAATTAAAAGACTTTTAGCATGTTACAGGTGTTGACAACAATTACTCGAATGTAGCTGTTCTATAGATCGGCAGTTCATTCCGCAGAAATAGCGATGCGGCACGGGCCTGTAACTGCACAGTCTTGTGCGTGTGCCGGGAGAGCAAACACTTGGCGTAAGGCTGGTCTGATTTACGTGGTTCCGAATCAGTTGGGTGTGCTCCCTCACACACATCAATATTCCGCCCCGACCGGGCGAGGCGGCCGGGCCTCCGGCGGAAAATTTACGCCCCAGATGCCGGTCGCTGCGCACAGTATCGGCCCGGCACCCACCTCCTCGCCCCCTCACGCCCCCTGCCACACTTCGCCCCCGCGAGCAGACTCCGGCAAGGCGTTAGTGAATTAAGCGCTGTCAGGTCAATACATTGGAGTGCTAACGACGGCCCTGCCAAGGGAGGGGCGCGCGCCCGCGGCAGGAGGCGGGGTGTCGTATGAATAATTGAATACCGCTTCAGGTCGACACTTGTTCGCCGCCCCTCACTGCGCCTTTGTACAGCGTCAAAACCGTCCCCCCTCCCCCAAACTCCTACGGCTCGACCGCTCCGAGTACTTCAACAAGTCGAAAGCCGACGTGAGGTTCGTTAGCAGAGAGACGACTCCGGGTTAAAAATGACTTCTCTATCAAAGAAATTTCTTATTCGTTCCTTGAGGAGCGCGGTATTCCTTCCTTTCTCCCCCTCGTCCCCCTCCTCTCTCTCTCTCTCTCTCTCTCGCTGCCTCTTTTTCTTTTTTTACTCTTTTTTGCAGCTCCTGCGTTGTCAGCTTTATGCTTTGCTGTTCATCCCTATCTCTTTCAGTTACACTTCATTGAGCATTAAGATGTAATGCAGCCATTATCTACTATATCTCAATTCTGGTATCCAGAGAGAAGATTAAAGGACGATGGACTGGCGCTTCCGTTTTTCATGTACAAATGGAATTTGGGCTTGGGGATTCCTGTTTGCATGTCTCATTGCCTTTGAGAGCAAGTTCTCCTTTGAAGGTAATACGTTATAACACGTAAGTAGTACAATCAATACATACAAAATTAAAAAACAGAAAACTGACGACGCAATAAGCAGTCATATACCTCCTGGGACGAAAGAGGTAAACTCAGACGCATTTCCTTGTAGCACTCAACCGTACCAAGGGAAAATTGTATTACTCAAATATAAAATTCCATCAGCAAGTGATGTACTCAATATTGTCCGCCAACGGCAATTTTGCATTTGTAAAAGAATGCCCATTACCAAATATATCGATGGAGAGGCACACAGCAGCCATTCGCAATTCCATTAGTTTTTATTATGCCTGCAAATATAAATTGCTCCAATAAATAGCCCATTGATCTGAACGCTGCATTCTTGTATTGCATTGGATCGTTTGAAGAATCTTGAATTACCAGGACGAATGTTGTAGGTTGTCTATAAGTGTCGTAATTGACTGGACACTCCCGAAACGTAATAGACAAATTTCGGGGAGTAAATATGTTATTCCCTCAATGTACAGCCGGCCGGAGTGGCCAAGCGGTTCTAGGTGCTACAGTCCGGAACCGCGCGGCCGCAACGGTCGCAGGTTCGAATCCTGCCTCGGGCATGGATGTGTGTGATGTCCTTAGGTTAGCTAGGTTTAAGTAGTTCTAAGTTCTAGGGGACTGATGACCACAGCAGTTAAGTCCCATAGTGCTCAGAGCCATTTGAACCATTTTGAACCTCAATGTACAAATAACCTGATGATATATTTTAAGAATGCGAAACTGGTCGTGGCCTTTCATTGAAGGATTTTAACAGCCTGTGGGGAAGACGTTTCACTCAACATGAATTCTGCTGTGGTTAGCAACAGTTTCGGCTGTGGTTAGCAACACTTAAAAGTTAGAATGAACATAACGTTAGGTTACAAAGAAAATAACATTAAGTTGTAGGTACAACGTGAACCCACGAAACAATACGTATTTGTATTTTTATGCACGCTGTCTTTTATTTAACGCAGTTCCGAGTCAACCGTCCGTTCCAGATCACACATGATCCCAGTACAGTAAGTGACTGGGGCAGTGGTCATTTACAGCATATTGTCAGTAAGCACGTGATGTGTAAAATCTTGTGAGTTTTATGCACTGTACAGTGGAGGTATAGTTCAAGGTACATCGGTCAAACAATTAGAAATTTTGAGATACGCTCTTATTAGCACATTAAGAACCCAGGCTCCAAGACGGCATTAAGTACCCACTTACATGAAACTGCGCATTCTCTGACGGATCTCCATTTAATCTTCAGATACTGCATCAAGAAAGCGAGGGCAGTGCACTCAGTGTTCTGGAAGAACTGGAAATTTATCGGTCGCTGAAATAATTTCTTCAGGAAATAATGCACAGACGGATCTACGCCATGGGAATCTTCTGGCTGAATTTGATTGTTTAAATGAGCAGTTTGTAAGACGTCGCGGTCTCCTGACCTTCATTGCTTACATGTTCCGCCCTCACAATCATGTTCCGAACATCAAGACGCTTCATTCGAACCCAAACTCGATAAGATAAAGTCAATGTTGTATGAATTCAGGTAAACAATATGCAATTGACAAGTGAGCGCACCGTGGTTGAAATACTCGAGGCTGGTGTGCACACATACATTCCAGACACGACGGTCACAGAGGCCTTTAGTTCAGGAGAGAGGCCGCACAGCGGGACGCCAGGCCCTTCACAGGACGACCCAGCCCATGGCGGCCAGTGACCGCCCATAGCGGACAGCATGGGCACGAGTGAAAAGGGGGAACGACCCCATGTTCAGCTTAAAAGCAAATTCCGCTATATTGTGTGGGAGCGGCCAGCCTACACATTCTTTACACATAGCACGCAGTTTCAGAGATTTTCACAGGGAGACAGCAAACGTCAAATGCCAAAGTTACAAGATTCTGGATTGGTCGCCTTAAACGAAACTTCATTCTCGCGTTTTAGAAGAGCAATGCTGATTGGCAGACGGTATTTCTCACGCCTTGAACTGAAGGAGTAATGGAAGAGACCGAAAGATATAAACATGTAACGAGAGGGTGCGCGCTCATACGTGTACTTGAAAGAGTGAGGAACAAGTCTCTCCTCAGTACTTCACTGGGAGAGCACCTCTGTCGAGAGCGAATCAAAGGGCGACTCTATATTGAGTCCTCGCGATTAAGCGTTGTTCACTGTGTTGGCCGACACACTTATTGTGCGGTGTGAATGGACAGAGTTATAGTTAAACGCCTGCGCGCGAATTTTGAGTGGGATCGTGGTGGACTGGTTATCTGACCGGTGTACCATGTCAATAGTCAGACTAGCACGGAATGGGAATCCTTGACTCCATCAAGGCATAGGGAGAGTTTGATTGGCGAAGGTCAATCCAGATATAACGAGAGGTATCTTATTTGTCAGCAGCGAGCGGCGCAGACAGCAGTCATCGCAGCTTATGGTATTGTGCGCTACAGCTACTGCGACCCCCCCCCATATTTCCTCCACAACAGTACACTTCACTGCATTTCACACGCGACAACCTCGACCGTACCTAACAACATTCTAAAGGATAATTATTCAAGTTGAGTAGGCGCGCCTCAGCCATTCTGCCAAGGGAACAAGCATCTTAAACTTTGTATAGAAATTTCATTAGCGAATCCTTTCCTTGAAAGGTAACTTGACATTCCGAAAAGAACCAGGATATAACTTGTTCAATTGATAACTAAAAGTGTCTTTGTGATTTCTCAGAATTTTTGCAAAATAAATAATAACTTTCGTTAGTTTCATGTTTTTATTACACTAACTAGCACTACTCCAGTACCAAGAATCCCACTAGTTACGTAAGAAATTTTGTGAATTTTTGTGTCATTTCCTTAAAGCGGACGACTCCAGAAGATATTTATTGCTGAAAGTTTTTCAGGGATTTCTCTTTAGAACGTTAGGAGCGTCTGTCTGACTTCTGTAGTAGTGTTGGGGTGGAAATTGCATCTTGCAGGAGCCACAGGGTAAAGGGTAGATCTCAGATTAATCAGTTGCGCAGAATAACAGATCAACCCCCCACACATCAGAAGTTCACTGAATGAAATTTTCACCCAGCAGCGGAGTGTGCGCTGATATGAAAGTAGCTAGCTGGCTAGTTTAAAGTAGTTTCTTGCTTCCTAGAAGCATATCATTTACGTATTGCCTTCAGATATCAGTATATTCATACTTCAGTAACATTGTACAGTCACTCTGCATCCTTCTCTTCGCTACAGAAGACTCAGTCCTTCTCTAACTATGCGCATGCTCCATTTCCTGCACATTTTGTATTGATTCATACACGCAGTAAATGTTACATAACAGAAGTGTATACTGTATAACTGGAGGAACCTGTTATTGTTTTACTGAAGAGTATGAGAATTAGTTTCACAACGTAAACATTAATATCCGTATATACGAATATTTGCGCTTTAAACAATAGAATCTTGCAGACATTCTGTGGTATTGTCCAGAGATCAGTTGGCACCCCAAAGTCAGGAACTCGAATCGATGTCACAGAAATTACGAGATTTCACTGCAATCCGCAACAACCAAAGAGAGGCACTCAAGAAGACCACGCCTCCCTGTTAACATAGGCGCCCTCACGCTGAGGTCAGTATAGCGTCGAGCCTGCAACAGCTCAGCCCATTTCGAAACCTCAGCTACAGTTAGCAACATCATCCTGTGGGCCAGTGACAGTTAAAGTTTCTGATGAAGTAGTTCAAAAAACGTTTCAAATGGCTCTGATCACTAAGGGACTTAACATCTGAGATCATCAGTCCCCTAGGCCGAGAACTACTTAAACCTATCTAACCTAAGGACATCACACACATCCGTGCCCGAGGGAGGATTCGAACCTGCGATCGTAGCAGCAGCGTGGTTCCGAACGATGAAGTAGTACTTTAGTAATGTGGAACATTGTACTGCAAGAGACCAGTTTGTTAATCTATGCATTATGTCATGCTTTCGCAGTCAGTGACAGTTGTATATTACCACGCAATTATGTGGCAAAGAACTGCGTCAAAGTTAAGTAAATCTTCTATTTACTTACATAACAAAGTGAACTAATATTTCACGTGATCTAGTTTGATGAGCCTTCTCCCAGAGGAATCAAAGCACCCCAAGCTATGGCCCGACGAACGTAGCTTCGTCAACTCACAACACATTCGGTAATCGACTTTGATTCTATCAGGACTCATTGTGCACTGAGCCCGTAGATTGTAATGAAGGAGAGGCACACAGGAGTCATTCGCAGTTCCATCAGTTTTTTATTATGCTTGCAAATCTAGATTTCTACTATAAATAGCCATCTTCAGCGCATTTTAGTTACAATTGTTCTTACAAGTGTATAGTGCCCTTCTGCCTATACGCCTCTAAGAGCATATGGTGATACAAGCATGAGTTCATGCTAATTCAGCCATATCCCATGCCAACGTATACGGGGACGACTTCGTCAACAACGTAAATTGCGGTGTCGCTTGATGACCTTCTTTGTCCCCATACGCAATAAGTCCCGCAATGATGCGTTTGTCCTTGAATGCCTTACTATCGTAATGTTTTCCTGAACAACGGGCAAACATTCGACTTCCAAATTTATATTTCCGATCTACTTCATTCCTAGAAATAATGGCCAGAGATTCAGACACAGGGCACAGTTAAGCTTTGAAGGTAATAAATTTCAAGGAGTACATTGCATTACATGCTACGAGTGTAGTTCAAGGTACATCGGTAATACCATTAGAAATTTTGAGATAAGCTTTAAGCAGCAGATTAAGAACCCAGGATCCAGATCAGCCTTAAGCACCCACCTACAGGAAACTGGGCATTCACTTACGGATCTCCACTTAATCTTGAGATACTGCATCGAGGAAACAAGGCCAATGCGCTTAGTTTTCTGGAAGAACTGGAAATCTGAAAACATTTATCCTCAGGTAATAATGAACAGACGAATTTGTACCATAGAAATCTCGTGGCAATTTCGATTGTTTAACAAGTAGTTTGTTGGTTCCTAAACGCATATTGTTTACACATTGCCCTTAGATATCAGTATAGTCATCCCCTTGCTTGTTGAAGGATTCGTTCAGTAACATTTTACAGTCACTCGGCATCCTTGTCTTCCCTACAGGAGACTCAGTCCTTCCGTAACTTTGCGCATGCGCCATTTCCCGCGCGGTCTCTCAACAACGTTCCGCCACTTTAGCTGAGCTTCATGTTGTGTTACGCCCCTCAGTAGTCTACAGATAAGAATTCAGCCTTGCTTCTTTCTTGCATGGTTTCCACTTCAAGTTAGGCTACGTCCTGTCGAAGTTTTATTTATTACTGATTTCGAAATTGTCAGTACATCCGCAGGAAACATTTTTCCGTGTACCTGAAATTTAGTTAGAGCACGGCGTTGTGTAGGTGGAAAGAGTACATTCAGAGTCCGTGTGAGGGAGAGGACTTTTTGATAACGTGATGGAAGAAGAACCTGGAGACGGTTCGAAAATCACGGGGGATCCAGTACTAGTATAAGAATATAAAAGTGCTCAAGAAGACTAGGCATCAGATAAAGCAGAAGGTATAGATAACATTCCACTGGAAATTCTAAAATCCTTGGGGGTGAAGGCAACAAAACGAGTATTCAAGTTGGTGTGTAGAATGAATGAGACTGGAGAAGTACCGTCTGACTTTAGGAAAAATGTGATACACAAAACGCCGAAGACAGCATGGACAGATGAATGCCAGAACTGTCGCACAATCACCTTAGTAGCTCATGCATCCAAGCTTCTGATAAGGATGATACACAGAAGATTGGTAAAGAAACTTGAGGTTCTGACAGATAACTATCAGTTTCACCTTACAAAAAATTAAAGCGCCAGAGAGGAAAGTCTGACGGTGGGTTTGATCAAGGAAGAAGGACTGACGAAGCAATCTGTGGGCATAGAGATATCTTTCCACAATGTTCGAAATACTGAGAAAAATGGGAGGAATCTATAGAAAAAGACGGATACTATACAGTATGTGCAAGAACCAAGAGGCAACATTAACAGCGAGAAGTTCGGATTAAAAAAACTGTGTGAGACAAGGAAGCCAGTGTTTTCCCCAGTTCTCTATCTATTCATCGAAGAAGCAATTACAGGAACAAAAGAAAGATTTAAGAGTGGGATTAAAATAAGATTCGCTGATGATATTGCTAGCCTCAGTGAAAGAAGTGTTAAAGTATCCTTTGAATGAAATGAACTGTCTAGAGAGAACAGATTGTGGATAGAGGTAAACCGAGAAAAGGCAAAGGTAGTGAGAGCTAGCCAAAATCAAAATCCCGAAAAACGTAACATCATAGTTGGTGATCACGATGTAGAAGTTAGAGAATTCTGCTACTTTGTAAACAAAATAACCATAAAAACACTCGAGACTTTACAACACGCCCTAGACCCAGGAACGGTGCTGGATATTTAACGACTGTGGGCCTGAACCCACGTACCTGGCCCCTCTGGCGGCGGCTGATCTGCTGCTCTCTGCAAACTGCCTGCTATGATGTGTCCTGGAGTAACTATTGTCCAGCAGAGAGAGGAGCCACTCACACCAACAATACCAAGTTGATCTGGTAGAATTCACTGTATTCTGTTAAACACTCGCACAGGATGGGGCTGCACTGTTCACAATTAACATTATTCCACAATGTAAGTGATCAGAATTTGTACTCCAAGTACGTGTCCGTTGTGGCATATAAGGTTACTGTCTAAATGATGGCGTCCAGTGCAAAAACACTGTGCATATAACACAAAATAATCATTGTTCAACGGATTTTTTATCAGTCTACGATTAGCACAGTTATTCGAACACTACTTAACAATTTAATAGCTTATAACACGAGAGTGCGCGTGACCGAATGGCGACGCGGATGCTCCATAAAATTTCGGGTACGATATAGGAACGAGAAAGGATCTGCACTCGTGATATTCAGCCAGTCTAAACGGTATGTGTTTCTTTCACTTAGAACTTTCCATTAGGATCATACCAGTCCACATTATTTTTCCGTAACCGTCGCGACGCGGTTGAAAGTTGTTCTCCCGACACGACACACGAAGCCGAGAAACGTCACCTTTTTGATGAACGTTCATACTTCGTAGTGAACACTAAAATTATACGCAAAATTTGTGTGACAAACATTTTGAACTACTTCACCACAGCTTGTAAGACACGTGTTGCGGTCACGGCATCAACACAACACTCCCTCCACGACCCACGAATGCTACGACTCCCCACAGTTGCTCTGCGCTCGGCACAGAGGCTACTGTTGATAGTCAACGATACAATTTTATGCTTACAAGACGAAGCAAGTAGGGCATTAAAGACAGACTAGCAATGACAAATAGGGCATTCCTGGCCAAGAGAGGTCTGCTGGTATCAAACATAGGCCTTAATGTGAGGAGGAATTCCTGAGAATGTATGTTTGGAACACAGCATTGTATGGTAGTGAAACAAGAACAGTCAGTAAACCGGAACAATGGAGAATCGACGCATTTAAGATGTTGTCCAACAGAAGAACATAGAAAATTAGGTGCACTGTTGAGATGTAGAACAAGAATCTTCTCCTCAGTATCACCGAAGAAAGAAATGTATGGATATCATCTACAAGAAGAAGGGAGAGGATGACAGAACATGATGGAGGGAACGATCTCCATGTCACTAGAGCGAGCTGTAGAGGGCAAAAGCTGTAGAGGAAGACAGAGACTGGAATACCTCCAGCAAATAGAAGACGTTGGTTGCAAGTGATACCCTTAGTTGAAGAGGTTAGCCCAGGAGAGGAATTCGTGGCGGGCCACATGAAACCAGTCAGAAGACTGTTAGCAAAAGAAGAAAGGGCTTCTTAACACTCAAATTTGCACTGTAAATTAACAAAGTTTTATTCAGAAATTCTCTTCTTGCTGTTCCGTTATGCACCTTTCTTACTTCGGCCAGTTTAAATTAATTTGGTGCAGAAAAAGTGATCATTATTTGCTGACTTACTTTCTAATCTAAGGCGACCACCTGTCAAAAGCCTGAACAACCACCTTTTGCAGAGTGGACAGCAGAGGGACATGCAAATGGCTCTGAGCACGATGGGACTCAACTGCTGAGGTCATTAGTCCCCTAGAACTTAGAACTAGTTAAACCTAACTAAGGACATCACAAAAATCCATGCCCGAGGCAGGATTCGAACCTGCGACCGTAGCGGTCTTGCGGTTCCAGACTGCAGCGCCTTTAACCGCACGGCCACTCCGGACGGCAGGGACATGCAGGGTGAGTGTAAATTCCGTTCTGGAAAGAACCGACACGGGTGTGGAGCCATGCCGACTCCAGCGCGGTGGCCAGCAGCTTTAGGTTCCTCGGCAGAAGAAGGTCCTTGGCACGAACTGCCCGAACGAGGTAGCCCCACAGACTCTCGACTGCGTTTAAATCCAACGAGTTTGGTGGCGAGGGGGTGCTGTAAAATCAATCTCGTGCTCTTCGAACCGCACTCGTATCTTGGGAGCCGTCCGACATGTTTCATTGTCCTGTTGGTAGATGCAATCGTGAAGAGAGAAAACGAACTGCATGTCTGAGTGGACATGGTCATCATGGATGTATATACACTTGTGTTGATCCCTTGTGCCTTCGAGCATGAAGAGATCATCCAGAGAATTCCACGAGAATATTCCCCAGACCAGAACGGTACCTCCCCTGACCTGGAAACTTCCGAGCCGGCCGGAGTGGCCAAGCGCTTCTAGGCGCTACAGTCTGGAACTGAGTAACCGCTACGGTCGCAGGTTCGAATCCTGCCTCGTTCATGGGTGTGTGATGTCCTTAGTTTAGTTAGGTTTATTTAGTTCTAAATTCAATGGGACTGATGACCTCAGAGGTTAAGTCCCGTAGTGCTAAGAGCCATTTGAATAATTTTTGACACTTCCGGCGATTGCTGCATGGTATCTGCTTTCAAAAATTTCATGTGGTTCATCTCAAAAGGCCCTCTGTCGCCACTCAGTTAACGTGCAGTTGCGGTATTGGCGTGCAAAATTCAGCCTTCGTAGCCGATGAACAGCAGTCAGGCGGCTGGTGAGGAAGCCGAAACCCAGCAACGTACGCTGAACGGTAGTTGAGAAGACGCGTTGGTAGCCCCTTGTTTTATCTGGGCTGCCAGTTGCTCAGAAGTTGCACGTCTGTTCGCCTGTACATATGGCCACAGCATTCGTTCATTATTGTTATGTACGACCCTTAGAGGACCACAATTGCCTCGGGGCCAGTTTGGATAGGGACGTTTTCTCACGCACTGTCTACTTGAACCATTTACGACACGTGAATAGTTTACTAATTTATCCGTTTCGGGAATGCATCCACCCTTGGCCCGAACGTCAATGATGATGCCCTTTTGAACGTCAGATACATCGCTATATTTCCGCATTACGACAACGACTTCATTGTTTTCCACCTCCCCGCGAACGCTTAAATACTCTCTACTAGTGCTGCCACCCGCCTACTGAAAGTGGATATTGCACATTGTTGTCGAACATAGGCAATACTCACATAAACATGTCTGGACCTTGTAAGTCGCTCAGCATCGAGTGAGTTAAATTGCCTGCATTCCGTCACACACGCAATTTCATTCGTCTTTTTTTCTTTCCTTTCTTTTTTATACATCGTTTCACGTCTTTTGCAGACGTTGTTCATTTAATTCAACTGCTCTTCCACGTTCTCATAGATAATTACAATCGTCGGGGAACGTCAAACCTTTAATATCTTTTCCCTGAACTCTAGATCGGACTAATTTCTGTTTTTTTTTTCAATGGTCAGATTAAATAATGATGGCAATAGGCTACAACTCTATATAGCGCCAGTCTCGACTACTTCTTCACTGTCATGTCCTTAGACTCTTAACTGCACTGCTGTAGTAGATCACCTCTAGCTCCCCGTATTTTATTCCTGCTACCTTCAGGTTATCAAAGTGTGTATTCCAGTCAGCTTGGTCAAAAGCTTTTCCTAGTCTATGAATACGGGAAACGTAGGTTTTCCTCGCTTCGGCCTAATACCTAAGTTGTAGTATCGGTATTGCCTGATGTGTTCCTACATTTCCTTGCAAGCGCAGACAGAAGTATATCCATGTTCCTCCTTTTTTGTTAATGATAAATGAAAACCACCACAGCTCTGTCATTAGACATTTATTGTGTTATGACTCGTGTCGATTCTTTCAACATCACTGTTTGTTGAGTTCTGCTGAAGATTATCAAACAAACGAAACCGATCGTAACACAATAAACGTGTAATAGTACAGTTGAGGCGGTTTTCATTAATCATCAACAATTATGTCGGGTGGAGGCTCAACACGACAAACATCATTCCTGTGCATTTAATCCATTTGAGTAATCTGTGACCACAAATTATTAAACTGGTGGTTGTTTAATATTCTCACCTGTGAGCGCTTGGATTCTTCGGAATTACTTTCTCTTTGAAGACTGAGGGCATATACGCTATCAGATTAGGCGCATCTCCACGTCTGTAACTGGATGTTAATATCGAGTGACGGTATTCTTCGCCCTTATGGCTCCTTAAAATCTGCTGGTCACTGGTAGCCAAAAGGGCGTTCCCCCCCCCCCCCTCCCCCACCCCCCACCCTCCATCACCCCATCCCCCGCGACCCGTGGAATTTTAAGCCAATCGTAAATTACCGTGCTCGTGTAAAACCCTGAAAGTCTCCCTTGAAATGTACCCAGTATCTCAAGTACGTAAATTTGTGAAGTATCTGAAACTACGAATTATTAACTTTTTCCAAGATTAATTTAATACTACCTCGAAACAGAGTGAAACAACTACTTTTACCACAACGATGACTAAAGTTTCACCGTGGCTTAGAAAACCTATGCATCCCAGCTATCTAATATCTCATTAACGAGAACACACGTGTTATTTGTGATTAACTGCTGTCTGCTATTATAGGTGAATAGGACGAGGAATTCCGCCTTATGCAAGACACCTTTTATCTGTTTTGTTTCATCCACATATGTTTCAGCATATTTTGTGCTATTTTCAGTGAGTTATTTTTTATTTTCTAACTGTAAAGTTGTTGTTACGTGTTAACATTTAGCGAAACTTTCGGTACATAATATTTACACCTGTAAATGAGTAATTGTTGTAAAACGTTACACATCATTTGTTCATAGTTCACAGTTGAGATATGTGTAAACGACGTGATTCACTGTGTGTTATTTATAACATCATATCAAACTTCTATTTATAGCTTAATTGGCAGCAAGAATGGATGTCTCCATTAGTTGACGTACCTTACGTGATACTATTGGACATTTATTTTGTAGCTGTTCTGCTACACAATCTAAAACTTCTCATCTGCAAACAGCAATACGTAATTTTTATTTTTCTGTTTATTATGCATTTACAAACGGAAGAGAGTATATATCACTTTTGTGTGTGTTTTGATATTGTAGTGATGTCTCATATGTTGCTGATGTAGGGGTACACGCGGAGGAAACAGTGGCGTTTTGTCGCACATGTGTTTCGGGACGATTTTCTCAACTTATCACCAATACGGTGGACTTACAGATCTGTGTCGTGTGTGTTCCCTATGTGCCTATGCTATTAACGCCATTTTTGTGTAGTGCCACGTTGTGTGGCAGCACATTCTGCAATTATCCTTAATTTATGACCATGAGTGTAGTAAGTGTTTTCCCTAATTTTCTTTCCTCGCCGATTCTGCTGAGAACCTACACATTCCTTACCTTACCGTTCATCTAATTTTTAACATTCTTCTTTAACATCACATCTCAAAGGCTTCGATTCTCTTCTGTTTTTCCAACAGTCCATATCCCACCACCATACAATGCTGTGCACCAGACGTCTATTCTTAATGATTTCTTCCTCTAGTTAAGACCTATGTTTGATACTAGCAGACGTCTCTTGGCTAGGAGTGCCTTTTCCGCCAGTGCTAGTCTGCTTTGTATGTCCTCGTTGCTCCATCCGTCGTATGTTAGTCTTCTGCCTAGGTAGCAGAATTCCTTAACCTCGACTACT
The DNA here is from genome assembly GCF_021461385.2 of Schistocerca piceifrons. NCBI lineage: Eukaryota > Metazoa > Arthropoda > Insecta > Orthoptera > Acrididae > Schistocerca > Schistocerca piceifrons. Next base: position 409,764,855 of record NC_060139.1, read on the forward strand.
TCGTGATCCACAATTTTGATGTTATCTTTCTTGCTGTTCACAGTTCTGCTACTTCTCATTATTTTCGTATTTCTTTGATGTAGTCTCAATCCGTATTCTGTATTCAATATACTATTCATTCCATTCAACGCATTCTGCAATTCTTCTTCACGTTCACTGGGGATAGCAATGCCATCAACAAGTCTTATCACTGATATCCTTTCATCCTCAATTTTTATCGCATTCTCCAACCTTTCTTTTATTTCCATCATTGCTTCTTCCACCACATATAGATTGAACAGCAGGGACGAAATACTATATCCCTGTCTCACGCATATTTTTCTTTTCTAATCCGAGCACTTCGTTTTTCGTCTTCCATTCTTATTGTTCTATCCGGTTTCTTGTACATATTTTGTACACTTCCCACCTATCCCTATTGCTTGTCCTTATTTTTCTCAGAATTTCGAACAACGTGCACAATTTTACATTGTCGACAAATCCTATGAACGTGTCTCAATTTGTCGTCAGCCTTGCTTCAATTATCAACCGCAACGCCAGAACTAGTTCTCTGGTGTATCTGTCTTTCTAACACAATTTCAGTCTTCTTTTCCAATCTTCTGTATATTATTCTTGTCAACAACTTGGATGCATTACCTGTTAAGCTGATTGTCCGATAATTCTCGCACTTTTGGGCTCTTTCTGTCTTCGGAATTGTGTGGGTGAGGTTTTTCCGAAAATCTGATGCTATTTCACCAGTCTAACACATTCTACTCACAAACGTGCATACTCGTTTTGTTCCCACTTCCCCCAATTATTTTAGAAATCCCAACGGAATGTCGTCTATCCCTTATGTCTGTGCCTTATTTCTTCTTAAGTCTTCCAAAATACTCTTAAATTCTGATTCTAACGCTGGATCTCCTAGACCTTCTTTGTCGACTCCTATTCCTTCTTCTATTACGTTGTCAGAGACGTCTTCCCCCTCGTAGAGGCCTTCAGTTTACTCTTTCCATTCATCCGCTCTCTCCTGTTCATATAACAAAGGCTTTTTTGATTTTTCTGTATGTCATATCAGTTCTCCCTAACAGAGGAAAAAGAGCTGGTGCTCCACAGCGCCTGAATCACATGTTCTACCGTAAGTGTGATGGAACGTCTTTCAACAATACAACTAAACCTTCCATCAGAATTTCGGTGTATGACGCTCCAGTCAGTGTTCCATGGTAAATCAAGGGCCCTATTTATTTTTCTCCGACTACGACAGCACGTACATTAATGCTATATTGTTGGGGGTGTTTCAACCACTCAAAAGGATTCTCATCTGCCCATACATGAGTGTTGCGTAAATTCTGCACTCTATTTCCGGTAAACTGTGCTTCACTAATAGTGTGGTAGACAAAAAGTGTTGGTCCTGAGCACACATTCCAGTAACCAAGTAGACAAGCTTTTCAGGACTGAAAATCTGCTTCAGTAAGATCTTGGTCTTGGATATAGGAGTTGCTCTCGTAACAGTTTCCACACTTTCACATATCTCACGTTCCCAGGTTCTGCTAGTCGTCTGCTACTGCTGCCATTATTATCCCAAGTATGATGAAGTAACTTCCTACAACACATGCATATCGGCCGTGCGTTGATTAAAATATAACTGTGTTTTAATCAACGCACGGCCGTCATGCATCTGTTGTATGCACAGTTCGCACCACTCCAATAAGAATGCGGCCAAGCTTATGTCACACTCGTGACTGTAAATCAAACACAACACGTCGCTCTCCAGCTGATATTGCTAACACTGGCTTGTTCGATGGCGACATTCTCAGCAATATCCGATTGGATTCCTGCTGGCGGAAGAATGTCCAGCACACACTTAACACCAGTTCAATAAGAATTGTAGAGTAAGCATCCAATAGTGATTGTGTCTTGAATACTAAATACATTTGTTTATTACTAGCGCCATTGTAACTAAGACAAAAATTAGAAGAATTTGAATCAACACTTCCGAATACAAACAACAGACGAGAAGAAAACATAGCTGTAGAATCAAGCAGGAAATGTGAATACAAAGAGACAGAAACAAAGCAAGCGCGTAAATACAAAGCAGAGTCTGAAAAGAAGAAAATAAATAAAAATTAGCCTTATGTATACCAGGTGGCTATAATTACGGAGTGCCTACTCATGGAGCTCCACTGGGGACTGTAATTACCGCATGGCAGCGAAACTTGATAGATATACTAATGCGTTAATGTGGAATCGATTTACGCCGTATAAAAATAGTGCCAATTTCGGCCATCAGGTGCTAATCTAGCGCTGTACAGCATGTGGTCGACGTCACCGGTGCTCATATTGAACAAACTGAGTACGAGGCAGGTAATAACAAAATCAAAATTATGCCTTCCTCACTTGTTTGACCTGCTCTGCCCACGTCTCGTTCCTAATCGAATAAACATGGAAACATTCCTCTGCATTTTTCTTGCACTCACTGCTCCATGTTTGCTCCTGGTTGTCAAAACTGCAACAATATATATATATATATATATATATATATATATATATATATATATATATTTATTTATTTATTTCCAATGCCTATCTGTTTCACGTTAACACACGAACATGTGTATCAACTTTCACTGCCATTCGATAACTACAACCCATAATGGACCTCTGCGAGTAGGTTCATTTTAATTACAACTACTTCGTGCACTATGTGATCAAAAGTATCCGGACATCCCCAAAAACATACGTTTTTCATATTAGGTGCGTTGTGCTGCCACCTACTGAGAGGTACTCCATATCAGTGACCTCAGTAGTCATTAGACATGGTGAGTGAGCAGAACAGGGCGCTCCGTGGAACTCACGGACTTCGAACGTGGTCAGCTGGTTGAGTGCCACTTGTGTCATACGTCTGTACGCGAGATTTCCGCACTCCTAAACATCCCTAGGTCTACTGTTCCCGACGTGATAGTGAAGTGTAAACGAGAAGGGATACATACGGCACAAAAGTGTACTGGCCGACCTCGACTGTTGGAGAGGGTCGTAACGAGCAATAGGCAGACATCTATGCATACCATCACACAGGAATTCCATACTGCATCAGGATCCACTGCAAGTACTATGAGAAGCGGGACGTGAGATAACTTGAATTTCATGGTCGAGCGGCTGCTCAGAAGCCACACATCACACCGGTTAATGCCAAATGACGCCTCTCTTGATGTAAGGAGCGTAAACATTGGACGATTTAACAGTAGAAAAAGTTGACGAATCAAGGTACACAATGTGGCGATCCGATGGCAGGGTGTGAGTATGGAGAATGCCGGTAAACATCGTCGGTCAGCGTGTGTACTGATTTGGAAGGGGTGGTGTTATCGTATGGTCGTGTTTTTCATGGAGGGGCTTGCACCCGTTGTTGTTTTGCGTGGCATTATCACAGCACAGGTCTACACTGATGTTTTAAGCACCTTCTTGCTTCTCACTGTTGAAGAGCAATTGGGGGAATGACAACTGGATCTTTCAACATGATTGAGCACCTGTTCATAATGCACGGCCTATGGCGGAGTGGTTACAAGACAATAACATCTCTGTAATGGACTGGCGTGCGTAGAGTCCTGACCTGAATTCTATAGATCACCTTTAGGATGTTTTGGAACACCGGCTTGGTATCAGGCCTTATCGATCGACATAGATACCTTTCCTTAGTACAGCAGTCCGTAAAGAAACGGCTGCCATTCCCCAAGAAAGCTTCCATCACCTGATTGAACGTATGCCTGCGAGAGTGGAAGCTGTCATCAAGACTAAGGGTGGGTCAACACCATACTGAACTCCAGCGTTATAATGGAGGATGCCACGAACTTGTAAATAATTTTCTGCCAGGTGTCCGGATACTTTTGATCACGTATTGTATATGCACTACAACTACTTGGTATATGCAATTTTTGCTCCTTTTTAATCCCTCTAGCCATTACTCAAACGTTTCCCATATAGTTGTTAACACCCTATATTTCTACAGTTCAACATGTCTCGTTTAAGATTGTACGGAGTACAAAGGATATACAATTTCATTCAAAAGTACAACTGAAACATCCCCTTGGAAAAATTTATGAATTACTGTAGTACAAAAGAATGGCCGTGACTAACAATAACCTGTACCTTTTATGAATCACTTACCTCACAAAAATCTTCGTTACTCGAACTACTGCAATACAGCGAGCCGCAATATTGCCAGCTGAATAAAAGATTCTAACTACTGAAAACACCAACTACTGATAGACATAGTTAGCAAATGAAAGATTTTGATAGAGAACAAACAATGTATTTACCTTAATAGTGTTCAAAAGTCAATATATAATCATGACATCCAGTCTTACAAATTTCGTTTTTCTGACGGACATAGTCCAGATCGTCAGCCCTCAAAACTGTGCCATCTCTCTTCCCACATCTGGCGGCTCACCTCCACCTGCGCAACGCTACGCACAGTTCACATCCACCTGCCAAACACTATAATAGCAAATATCCCAACAATGCAAACAATCCATAGACTGCACACAGCACGGTCAGTGATCTTCTTACAGAGCGCTACGTAGCGTTCCCAACATAGGAACCTAAACAAGCGTACTTATACCACTTCACACTATCATGTTCAATGTTAATAATTTTTAATAAATGTGCAATACACAACATCTGTCAGAAAAGAAACAATAATAGCACTACCATACACATCAGCTCCATGACATAAACGGAAACAAAGTTCCACAAGGAAAGAAATTCAGAAATGTTCAAGTGTGTGTGAAACGTTATGGGACTTAACTGCTAAGGTCATCATGCCCTAAGCATACACACAACTGAAGCTAAATTATCCTAAGGACAAACACACACACCCATGCCCGAGGGAGGACTCGAACCTCCACCGGGACCAGCCGCACAGTCCACAAAGAAAGAAAGCAGCAAATCCAGTCCTGTAATAAATCTTCGCAAAATACCAATGAAAGAAAGCAGAAAGTGAGGAAACAAAAAAGAATAAAGAACAGGGAAAAAATCATACCGTATCCTAGTGCTATCTTCGCAGGACAGCTTCTTTAACGTGTCTGACTGCCTGCTTGGGAATGGAAGCCCATTCTTCCTCAAGCGCCGAAACGAGAGTAGGTAGTGATTTTCGACGAAGGCATTTGGAGCGTTATCGACCTTACAAAGTGATCCCACAGACCTGAGGTCGGGACTCTGGGCAGGCTAGTCTATTTCAGGATTGTTATTATTCGTTTCCCCACAGACGCTGCTCGAAGTCAGCGTGCACTGTCATGCTGATACAAAGAGTCATCGTTTCCGAATGTCCCTCTGATGTTTGCGGTGCATAGTGCTGCGAAAGCGCAATAAGGCTACAACACTATACCATAACAGCACCTCTCCGTACCTCGTTGTCGGCAGCACACGTAACAGTGGTGTACGGTTTGCAGACATTCACCGGACACAAAACCTTCTATAAAATCGCCACAGGTAAAGCGTGATTCACCACTCCCAATCACTCACTACAAGTCATCTAACTCCCATTGTCGTCGTGCCTTAGATGAGCTGCTCGTCTATTGCACCCCATTCTCTTTTGACTTCCTGCGAACAGCTGAACCGCTAGTGTCAGTTAGGAACCCAAGAATGATTCGTGCCGCTGAATGCAAACTATTTCATACAACCGCATTCTGCTGTGTTTACGATTTGTGTCTCTCACTACATGAGGTATACCTGGTATTCGTCTAGTTGTGGCTGTTCCTTCTATTTCAAATTCACAGCCACATCGTCAACAGTCAAGCTGGGCACCTTCAGAAGTGTTGGAATGTCTCTGGATTTGTTACTCTGGTGACCTCCTATGAATAGTCCACGTTAGAAATCACTGAGCCATCCTGATCGATTCATTCTGCTGTCATTCCCTCTCTGCTGTGCCTCTTATCATATTGTCTGGCCCGCCTCCCGTGACATCTAGTGGTCAATTCCGCATTACACAGGGTGTCAGCTAATGTATATTCAGGGTGTATACATGGACAAGGAAAAAAATTATTCCCGGATTTTTCCCGGATTATCTGGTTGAAAATAGACTTTCTCCCCGATGAAAATACACTTTTTCCGTGTTAAGTCACAGTATACTTTTCCTCGGCACTGTAAAACTTATCAATCCTTTGATTGTTTATGGTTTTATACACTGACGTAGAATTACCTGGCACTTTAGAAAATGAAACTCAGGGGAAAAACACGTTTTGGAAAGATCTTCCATGTGCAGCAACATGTACGCTGCATATTTTCGTGTTACGAAAGTATATATTCGAATTCCACCAAACACCGCATGTTACTTTCCGAAGCATTGAAATCGAGATTGCGACGCGCTTTCATAAGCCAGTCACAGCTCATGTCACGTGATCTCGCCAGCTGGTGACAGCATAAGACACATGATATCGTCAGCCAATAGCAAGGTCACTCTTAAGCAGCGCGAAGACACAAATAAGGGAAGTTAATGGTTTAAATTAATATACATACTGTTGCTACAAGAAAAGCAAAGCTTTCACATATAATATTGGTCTTTAAGATTAATAAGCTGCAAGAGAAGCTAAGCTTCCACATATAATGTTGATCTCTTTTCCACATGTTGCACTTTAACATACAGCATGTAAATGTGACAGTAAAATTTTTAATAACGACGTATATGCCTGATCTTCTAGGCTAGAAATTCTTCTAGATGGTCGTCCCCAAAGAGTTGAGTTTTAGATGAGAGTCAAACGCTCTGTGATTTAAGAAATTTGTCGTACATTCTCACACATAATTCATCTAGCATAAAAGGAAATTAACTTTCAAAGTAACGCATTTCAAACCACCATTCGCAATATTTTCCTGTGACCTGTTAGAAATAGGTTCGGTTCAGCAGTTGCCAGAGAGCGCCAGATAACAGGTGTCACTGCACTTGGCGCAGCTATGATGACGCAGGAAGGCCGTTTGTTCGTAGGTGTAAAACAGTACAAGATCTTGCATTAAAACGAATCTAATCCAATCAGCTGTCAAGTCACGCTCATCGGAGGCAATTTGTTGTTAAGAAGCATTGCATAGTCTTTCTAAAGCGTTTGACACACTTTGCTGTTGGCAGACGCTTGTATGAGCACTGTGTTTTGTTGTATACAGCGCATTTCCTTTGCGACTTAAGTTTTATTTTCGTTTTTTTTCCCCTCTCGTTCATGTTTTGTTCCTGCAATATTATTCTGCGGAAGCGGAATACAGTAATATTCATAGTTAGAGTATTGGTTCTTACCAGTGAAAATCCCAAAAATGTAACGGAAAACTAAAACAATGAAAAATTCCCGGAATTCCAAAAGAATTAGCAGGTTTTTCCCGGTTTTCTCCAGAATGAAAAAATTCGCGGGTTTTTCCCGGATCTCTCGGTTGTCCCGGGTCGTGTACACCCTGATATTGCATATTTGGTGGAATAGTTTTTTCATGTGCGAATCAGTCAAGTATCTCAATAATTTTGAAGGGATGTCGTGAAATCTAAGTGCCTCTTTCGACTTAAGTTTGCAGCGCTATCCATTTATTCTCGCCGTGTCATATTTCCCACCTCATCTTTATGTACTTCCCTAAAGTTTTTTGAAGTTTCCGTGCCTCATTCGGTAAAAACGGAAACCTTGCAGGATCGCTTTGCTTTCTGTCCCTCTGTCCAAAATACTTTCTCGCGGGAATGGGTAGACATCACAAGTTGAAATTTACAACACATATTGAGGTCTACGGTTTCTTGACGATGTAAAAATGTGAGGCTTCTAATTCAGTGCAATCAAAAGATACGGTCATATTTTAACAGTCCCAAACTCTGTCATCAGAACCTATAGAATACTTCCCATTGATCTAGACTCTCGAAATTTTTCAGGAAGCAAGGTTTCACACTGCAAGTTAAGGAAAAACACTAAAATTGTAAATTTGGAATTATATGAGATGCGAATATTTTTTGTCATTTGTTAACAGTCTGTCCGTCCGTCTATTAGGAACCTTTTTTCTCAGGATAGGACACACGTATCAAATTGAAATTTATGTAAAATACTACGTTCTCTGGTCAGCTGGGGGTACAGTACACCTTAGCTTTAAATCAGTGCAGCCAAAGGATACAGCCACTTACGTCATAGATTTTGATACTGGTAAACCCACTCTCTAAAACATGTGTGGCACTTCCCCTTGACGCCCGCCGCTGTGGACGAGCGGTTCTAGGCGCTTCAGTCCGGAACCGCGCTGCTGCCACGGTCGCAGGTTCGAATCTTGCCTCGGGCATGGATGTGCGTGATGTCCGTACGTTAGTTAGGTTTAAGTAGTATAGGGGACTGATGACCTCAGATGTTAAGTCCCATAGTGCTTAGAGCCATTTTGAACTTCCCCTTGACGTGAAATCACGTAATTTGGCAAGAAGAACGGTTTCACACTACTAGCAAAGGTAAAAAATCACAAAATTGCTACTTAGTAGTTATATCACACGAAAAAATTTCTTTTGTCATTTTTTGTGCGACTACAAAATTGAAATGAAAGCATTGTGGAAAGTCGGTAAAACTGGGACTAGTACCTTGTCAGTATCAGTGTCGACAACGGACAGAAATCGTCAATATATACACATAACTAAATTTGTGCGGGGAAGAACAGTGCGAGAGTCCTACGCGCAACTGGGTATTTTTTCTAGTGGTGTATGTAATTTGACAATTCCATCAGTGAAAGACTAAAATATTGTAAATGCTGTATCTCTAAACCCGCGGGTGCACTAGTGTAAAGGTAACGCCATTAGCGGAGTCCCAATTTTACAGGATAACATCGCTCGCAAACTTCTAGTGATTCAGCTCCTCTACTGTCTATATCAGGCTCATCCAAGAATTGCGCCCCGCGGGCGCAAGGCAGTGTAGTTCAGTGCCCCGTCCGCGACCGTGTGTCGCTAGTGTCGCCATAGGAGCGAGAGTGAGAGAGAGAGAGGGCTGCAGAGCGAGTGAAACCGCACAGCACTGCTCTGTCCCGCGGTCAGATCTAACATCAACAAAGTATTCTATTTTAGAATTAATTTTATGTAAGGGATATAGAGTCTCATTCTTACTGTTAGTAGTTACAAGTAAGTATTTTTTGTTATACTTCGTGCTACAATTTTTTGTATCCCTTTTCAGAGTTTAGAAATCGGATCCTTAGTTTGCTGTTTTGTACGTAATAATTTTAACTGACCAAGTTTGAAAACTTATTAAAATAGAATTAAGGTAATAAAGCTCTTTACTCTTACAGTCAACATTGTTAAAGAAGACAATTAACATTTTACACTTTTACTTTTTCGAGGAATCTATTTTGTCTAGGCTTGGTACAATATTCCGTGAGACTGCTAACCTCAAAGAATTGCTCAAAATTTTATCGCCATGGAATGAACGGTTCTTAGATTTAGCAAGCATTAAAAGAGAGAAAAAAAATGTTCAAATGTGTGTGAAATCTTATGGGACTTAACAGCTAAGGTCATCAGTCCCTAAGCTTACACACTACTTAACCTAAATTATCCTAAGGACAAACACACACACCCATACCCGAGGGAGGATTCGAACCTCCGCCGGGACCAGCCGCACAGTCCGTGACTGCAGCGCCTAGACCGCGCGGCTAATCCCGCGCGGCTAAAAGAGAGAAAAAGCGCTCATAAATATACTTGGAACAAAACATTGGGAGAACTTTGGCCGCGTGCTTGTGGAAAAGAGGATATTTCTCTCGTGGAAGACAGCTGTAAAAGTCATCCAAAGTTTTACACATAACAAAGCGGTCCTTCAGGCGGATATGGCACTGTAGGTCAATCAGCTCTAGTTGAAGCACTTGTGAGACGTCCTCTGTCCGAAGGGAAAACGGGCGAACAAATATATCTATCGGCTGGCGTTCGGGCAGTCCGCACGGCCAGCTAAGCGGCACGGCTCGGCCACTGCAGCAACATAACGAACTCGCCCGGGGCGCTGGCCGCGGGCGATCGCGGGCGCTAGCGCCCCAGGGGCACAGTTTGGACGGGCCTGGTCTATATTGTAACCTCGCTTGATGTTAGCCTTCCCGTATCATAAACAGACCGGCGTTGTGTGTCTCATATTGCAAGATTCGATCACTTCGGGCTACACGAATGAAAAATTTGACTCAGTGCGAGCCATATACATTGCACGTGATTCGTTGTGGTCGTTAGTTTACCCAGTGCGCCTTAGCTTATTGTGTGGAGGTAACGCCGTGACGTGCATCGCCCACAGTAATTCGCCCCCCGACAGTCCGACACACAGGCGCGCCTACTGATCCAGAATGCCGACCACATCCGCCTCTGTTTTCGACAACAGCAAAACATACCACGCTGGACGTTCGTCATGCCGATTAACGCGCGGGATACTACACGGGAGACAAAAAGAAGCGCCCGTCGCGGATGGGGCTGTGACAGTCGGCGTGTCGCGCTGACATCAGGAGCCGGCTGCCGGCGCCTAATGAGTAGCTGTCGATACCGGCCTTTGTGCCGCCCCGAGCCGCCCACGGCCGTTGCCGGCTTCGACGCCGGAGCGCGGCGCTCGCACTCTTTGTTTGTCTTTGTCGACGGCTGGTGGGGCCCGTCCGGCCTGTCACACCCCTTTGTTTATTTTGTCTCCTGGACGGTGCTCTTTCCGATTAGCTCTGCGCTGCGCGCGAGCTCCGCGTCGCTGTGCCGGCCTGGACTCGGGGTGGTGCAGGTGCTGCCACCGTGGCCGACTAACGAGCGGACCGTGTCCCACGTGCCTCGTCCCTGCCGACGTTCTATAAATGGAATTACGTCCAGATGACAGAAGACGATGTCTGTCACCTGCACTCTTACAGTATTATGTACTGATATAATTTCAACTTGCTACGTACATTTTTTTTTTTTTTTAGAAATACAGGATAACAACAGTGGTACTTTTTATACCACGTATGGACCACGTGGCCAATTTCGACGTTACGTAGTGTTATCTTCAGCCCCATTGCAGAAAGAGTGTTGATATATAGGCCTCGGTACACTAGGAGAGGTACCAAAACATTATGACCAACTAAGAACCGAAATGGATAAGAACGGCAACGCGTCGTGGCATGGAAGCTCTGAGGCCTTGGTAGGTCGCTAGAGGAAGTTGCCACCACATCTGCAGACATGTCATGTAACTCCCATAAATTCCGGGGAAGGGGGCGATGAGCTTTGACACCACGTTCAATAACATCCCAAATGTTTTCGATCGCATTCAGAACTCTCGAGTTGGGGCAGCGCATCAACTGTAACTCGCCACGGTGTTTCTCGCACCACTCCATCACAGTCCTGGCCTTCTCACAGAGCGCATTAACCTGCTGAAAAGGGGTGTACGTGGTTTTGAACCAGTGTATGACATTCCTTGGCTGTCATGGTGCCTTGCACGAACTCCACTGGAACCATGGATTCTACATCTACATGAATACTCTGTAAATCACATTTAAGTGCCTGGCACAGGATTCATCGAACCACCTTCACAATTCTCTATTATACCAATCTCGTATAGAGCGCGAGAAGAATGAACACCTATATCTTTCCGTTAGAGCTCTGATTTCCATTATTTTATCTTGATCATCGTGCCTCCCTGTGTAAGTCGATGTCAAAAAAAAAAAAAAAAAATCGTATTCGGAGGAGAAAGTTGGAGATTCAAATTTCGTGAGAAGATTCCGTCGCAACGGAAAACGCCTTTCTTTTAATGACGTCCATCCCAAATCCTGTATCATTTCTGTGACACTCTGTCCCAAATTTCGCGTTAATACAAAACGTGCTGCTTTTCTTTGAACTTTTTCGATGTACTCACTCATTCCTATCCCCCCTTTTTCCACGTGAATCTTTCTCTGAGCACAAAGGAGCCGCCGCCAGCTTGTCTCTGTCGTGCAGTACAGGTGCGAAGCAGCTGTTCCCCTGGAAGGCGACGGATTCACCCCCTCTAATCGACATGATAAAGAAGGAATCAGAATTCATCAGATCATGCAGCGCTTTGCCACTGTCTCAGCGTCCAGTACCGATGGCCAAGTGCCCATTTCAGTCCTAGTTGGCGATGTCATGGTGTTAACATTGGCCCATACAGGTGCCGTTGGCTGCAGAGGCCCGTTGGTGGGAGTGTTTGGTACACTGTGCTGTGAGATAACGGGCGAGCTGTGGCGCCATGAAAATATTCTAAGTTCAGAGTGCAGAGAGCATGGGCCGCTCGGCAAGCGGGGGTCGTCAGCAACCGCGTGGTGGCAAACATTAGCCGAAGCAAGAGGGGTAGCCCTAGTGCATGGTCCAGGCCGACCGCGTGGCTGTTAATTCCATGTTGACGCTGTGTCGAGGACTGTGCTTTGTGTCGATGAAGGAGATTTGTGTGCTGGAAGTGCCAAAGATGGTGGACTTTGTGAAACCGTAATGGCAGACATTTAGCAGGTTATGTAGAAATTAATAATAGCCAGAGGCTCATGGTACCTTAAAAAGAAACAGGTACATTACCATTATTTGCACTACGGTTCTGATGGTGTAATCATATTTTCAATATCTTTACTAGTTTAAAGTTTAGTATCGGATTGTAAATTAAAAAAATGGCTCTGAGCACTATGCGACTCAACTTATTAGGTCATCAGTCGCCTAGAACTCAGAACTAATTAAACCTAACTAACCTAAGGACATCACACACATCCATGCCCGAGGCAGGATTCGAACCTGCGACCGTAGCGGTCGCTCGGTTCGAGACTGTAGCGCCTAGAACCGCACGGATTGTAAATTAAAAAAGTAACACCTAGCAACGAGTTTCCAAAATCTAAACGGTACATCCGATTTTGTAGATCAACTTGTCTTTAGGAAGCTATTAGTGTAAACCTAAATTGGTATGAATTACATGCATGTAACTTGGAACAGTACTTGAGTTATTGCGGGTCAAAACGGTCGATTACTATTGATCGCGTGAGGCCATAACTGCTCCACACTTACACGAAAAAACGGTAGCAGCATGCTTATAAATATATTTATTCGTCTATGTCTTTCTTTATATCCGATACATACTATTCATGAAGAAATTGGTCGAACATTTACTGTGTTTTAGAAAGCACAAAGGCAGTAGGCTACTGGCGTACTTTTGTTTCTGTTCCTTTGATATATGTTTATTTAATCAGTTTATGTATTTAATAATGTGTGTTAGAGCGTGTTTATGGTACAGCCATAGGAATATTTATTTAATTCAAGTTTTTGAATGTAAATCCAGTATTTCGTATGTGTTTCAATATGTTTGTGAGTGTTCGCTGGCTTGGAGACATGGTGGGAGCGTTCTAGCCAATGACAGCGCACTTTACTATGGTAGGCGACTACGGAAGTCAATGTAGAGACTGGATGGAAGTGGGGGAGGAGCATCGGGTGGCACATGACATGGGGGGGGGGGGGGGCTGGATAGGAAGGCGCGACGGACGGTCACGGGAAACACTTGGAGAGTGTTGAGCAGTTTGCGCGTGGTCGCTGGAGATAGAAATATTACGTAGTGCCGACTTGCGCACTTGTGAAATTTCCGTGGCTTTGCACTGAAGGCATAGTATGCAACTTCCTGGCAGGTTAAAACTGTGTACCGGACCGAGACGTGTCACAGAATGCAGGTTACGTGTGTAGTTAGAAGAGTGCCTGAATGTGTTTACCGCTCTGCCCTTGCCAACAAACTCCCCGGATTGGAATTCAGTCTAGAATCTGTGGGACCACCTCATCCACATCTGCATCTACATGATTGCTCTGCTACTCACAATAAAATGCCTGGCAGAGTGTTCAATGAACCACCTTCAAGCTGTCTCTCTACCGTTGCACTCTCGAACGGCACGCGGGAGAAACGAGCACTTAAATTTTTCTGTGCGAGCCCTGATGTCTCTTATTTTATCGTGATAATCATTTCTCCCTATGTAGGTGGGTGCCGACAGAATGTTTTCGCAATCGGAGGAGAAAACTGGTGATTGAGATTTCATGAGAAGATCCCGTCACAACGAAAAACGCATTTGTTTTGATGATTGCCACTCCCCTATTTCGCGATAATACAAAACGAGCTGCCCTATTTTTGTACTTTTTGGATGTCATCCGTCAGTCTCACCTGATGCAGATCCCACATCGCACAGTAATACTCCGGAATAGGGCGGACAAGCGTGGTGTAAGCAGTCTCTTTGGTAGACCCGTTGCACGTTCTAAGTGTTATGACAATGAATCGCAGTCTTTGGTTTGCTCTACCCACAATATTATCTATGTGATCGTTCCAATTTACGTTATTTGTAATTGTAATCCCTAAGTATTTAGTTGAATTTACAGTCCTCAGATTTATGTGTCCTATCGCGTAATCGAAATTTAGCTGATTTCTTTTAGTACTCATGTGAATAACTTCATACTTTTCGTTATTTAGGGTCAATTGCCCCTTTTCGCACCATACAGATATCTTATCTAAATCATTATGCACGTCGTTTTGATCATCTGATGACTTTACAAGACGGTAAATGACAGCATCATCTGCAAACTATCTAAGACCTCTACTCAGGTTGTCTCCTATGTCGTTAATATAGATCAGGAACAATAGAGGGCCTATAACACTTTCGTGGGGAACGCCGGATATTACTTCTGTTTTACTCGATGAGTTTCCGTCTATTACTACGAACTGTGACCTTTCTGACAGGAAATCATGAATCCAGTCGTACAACAGAGGCGATACTCCGTAGGCACGCAATGTGGTTAGAAGACGCTTGTGAGGGGCGGTGTCGAAACCTTTCTGGAAATCTAAAAATATGGAATCAATTTGACAACCCTGTCGATATCACTCATTACTTCATGAGTATAAAGAGCTAGTTGTGTTTCACAAGAACGATATTTTCTGAAACCGTGCTGACTATGTGTCAATAAATGGTTTTCTTCGAGGTACTTCACAATGATCGAATACAGTATATGATCCACAACCCTACTGCAATTCGACGTTTGTGATATAGGCCTGTAATTCAGCGGATTACTCCTACTTCCCTTTTTGGGTATTGGTGTGACTTGAGCAATTTTCCAGTCTTTAGGTACGGATCTTTCTGTGAGCAAGTGGTTGTACGTAATTGCTAAATATGGAGCAATTTTATCAGCATACTCCAGAGGAACCTGACTGGTATACAATCTGGACAGAAGGCCTTGCCTTTATTAAGTGATTTAAGCTGCTTCGTTACTCCGAGGATATCTACTTCTACGTTTCTCATATTGGCAGTTGTTCTGGATTGGAAATCAGGAATATTTACTTCGTCTTCTTTAGTGAAGGAGTTTCGGAAAACCGTGTTTAATGACTCTTCTTTAGTGGCACTGTCATCAGTACTTCACACAGTGAAGGTATTGACTGCGTCTTGCTACTGGTATGCTTTGTGTATGACCAGAATCTCTTTCGGTTTTCTGCCAGATTTCGAGCCAGAATTTCGTTGTGGAAATTATGAAAACATCTCGCATTGAAGTACGCACCATATTTCGAACTTCTATAACTGAACCTCAACTGAGCCGTTCGCGCCATGGATCCTCAACCAAGAAGTACAGCGTAGCTCGCAACGGCACTGGAAAAGGAATGCCTGCACATCCCTTTCGGTACCTCCCACAATCTCACTGCACATCTCACAGTGGTCCGTGCTGCGAAAGCTCGTCATTCTGGCTTAGGATATGCGATCGCATTATTTCTACTGGGCAGTGTACATTTACTAAGAATTAAAAAGAAAATTTTCCTGAAGATTTGTGTTTACTTATTTAACTGTAGCGATTAGGAAGAGGATTTTCTGAACTACACCCTGATGCAGGAAGTGAGGGTGAGCAGCTTCTATTATCTCTAATTCTTTCGGAGTTGCGGAAGTTTTAAACGGACTTTCATTACTAATTTCCTAAGAACAAATTCTTTATTAAATGAATTCTATGGGGTCTTACTAAAAATAAACCAGTTAAAAAAAATTACAGTCATATGTTAAAAGCATGCAACTGCTTTTACCTTCATTGTTGTTGTTGTGGTTTTCAGTACAGAGAATGGTTTGATGCAGCTCTCCATGCTACTGTATCCCGTGCAAGCTTCTTCACCTCCCAGTACCTACTGCAACCTACATCCTTCTGAATCTGTTTAGTGTATTCATCTCTTGGTCTCCCTCTACGACTTTTACCGTCCACGCTGCCCTCCAATACTAAAATGACAATCCCTTGGTGCCTCAGAATATGCCCTACCAACCGATCCCTTCTTCTAGTCAAGTTGTGCCACAAATTTCTCTTCTCTCCAACTCTATTCAATACCTCCTCATTAGTTATGTGATCTACCCATCTAACCTTCAGCATTCTTCTGTAGCACCACATTTCGAAAGCTTCTATTCTCTTCTTGTCTGAACTATTTATTATCCATGTATCACTTCCATACATGGCTACACTCCATACAAATACTTTCAGAAATGACTTCCTGACACTTATATCTATGCTCCATGTTAACAAATTTCTCTTGTTCAGAATTGCTTTCCTTGCCATTTGCCAGTCTACATTTTATATCCTCTCTACTTCGACCATCATCAGTTACTTTGCTCCGGAAATAGCAATACACATTTACTACTTTAAGCGTCTCATTTCTTAGTCTAATTCACCTAGTATCACCCGATTTAATTCGATTACATTCCATTACTCTCGTTTTCCTTTTGTTGATGTTCATCTTATATCCTTCTTTCAAGACAATGTCCATTCCTTTCAGCTGCTCTTCCAGGTCCTTTGCTGTCTCTGACAGAATTACAATGTCATCGGTGAATCTCAAAGTTTTTATTTCTTCTCCATGGATTTTAATTCCTACTCCGAATGTTTCTTTTGTTTCCTTTACTGCTTGCTCAATCTACAGATTGAATAACATTGGGGAGAGGCTACAACCCTGTCACACTCAATTCCCAACCACTGCTTCCCTTTCATGCCCCACGACTCTTATAACTGCCATCTCGTTTCTGTACACATTGTTAATAGTCTTTCGCTCCTTTTATTTTACCCCTGCCATCTTCAGTATTTGAAAAAGAGTATCCAGTCAACAGTGTCAAAAGCTTTCAATAAGTCTACAAATGCTAGAAACGTAGGTTTGCCTTTCCTTAATCTATTTTCGAAGATAATTCGTAGGGTCAGTATTGCCTCGCGTTTTCCAACATTTCCATGGAACCGTAACTGATCTTTCCCGAGGTCGGCTTCTACCAGTTTTTCCATTGGTCTGTAAAGAATTCGTGTTAGTATTTTGCAGCCGTGGCTTATTAAACTGATAGTTCGGTAATTTGGACATCTGGCATCACCTGCTTTCTTTGGGACTGGAATTACTATATTTTTTCTTGATATGTGAGGGTATTTCACCTACCTCATACATCTTGCTCACCAGATGGTAGAGTTTTGTTAGGCCTGGCTCTCCCAAGGCTGTCAGTAGTTCTAATGGAATTTTGTGTACTTCCGGGGCCTTGTTTCGACTTAGGTCTTTCAGTGCTCTGTCAGACTCTTCACGCAGTATCATATCTCCCATTTCATCTTCATCCACATTCTCTTCCATATCTATAATATTGTCTCCAAGAACATCGCCCTTGTATAGACCCTCTATATACTCCTTCCACCTTTCTGCTTTCCCTTCTTTGCTTGATATTCATGCAAGTGGTTCTCTTTTTTCCAAAGGTCTCTCTAATTTCCCTGAAGGCAGTATCTATCTTACCCCTAATGATATGTTCCTCTACATCCTTACGTTTGTCCTCTAGCCATCCCTGCTCAGCAACTTTGCATTTGCTGTCGATCTCATTTTTGAGACGTTTGTATTCCTTTTTGCCTGCTTCATTTACTGCATTTTATATTTTCTCCTTTCATCAATTAAATTCAATATCTCTTCTGTTACCCAAGGATTTCTATTAGACCTCGTCCTTTTTACCAACTTGATCCTCCGCTACCTTCACTATTTCGTCTTTCAAAGTTACCCATTCTTCTTCTACTGTATTTCTTTCCCCCATTCCTGTCAATCGTCCCGTAATGCTCTCCCTGAAACTATCTACAACCTCTGGTTCTGTCAGTTTATCCGGGTCCCAATTCCTCAATTCCCACCTTTTGGCAGTTTCTTCAGTTTTAATCTACAGTTCGTAGCCAACAGATTGTGGTCAGAGTCCACATCTGCCCCTGAAAACGTCTCACAATTTAAAACCTGGTTCCTGAATCTCTGTCTTACCATTATATAATCTATCTGATACCTTCTGGTATCTCCAGGCTTCTGCCATGTATTCAGCCTTCTTTCACGATTCTTGAACCAAGTGTTAGTTATTAAGTTATGCTCTGTGCAAAATTAAACCAGGTGCCTGCCTCTTTCATTTCTTCCCCCCAATCCATATCCACCTACTGCGTTTTCTTCTCTCCCTTTTCCTACATGACTATTAAATTTTCATCTCCCTTCGCTATCTGAATAATTTCTTTTGTCTCATCATACATTTCATCAATCTCTTCGTCATCTGCGGAGCTAGTTGGCATATAAGCTTGTACTACTATGTAGGAGTGGGCTTGGTATCTATCTTGGCCACAATAATGCGTTCACTATGCTGCTTGTACCAGCTTACCCGCATTCCTATTTTCCTATTCATTATCAAACCTACTCCTGGATTACACCTATTTGATTTTGTATTTAGAACCCTGTATTCACCTGACCAAAGGTCTTGTTCCTCCTGCCACTGAACTTCACTAATTCCCACCATATCTAACTTTTAACCTATCCATTTCCCTTTTTAAATTTTCTAACCTACCAGCCCGATTAAGGGATCTAACATTCTACTCTCCGATCCGTAGATCGCCAGTTTTATTTCTCCTGATAACAACGTCCCCCTGAGTAGTCCCCGCCCGGGCATCCGAATGGGGGACTATTTTACGTCCGGAATATTTTACCTAAGAGGTCGCCATCGTCATTTAATCATACAGTAAAGCAGCATGCCCTCGGCAAAAATTACGGCTGTAGTTTCCCCTTACTTTCAGCCGTTCGCAGTACCAGCACAGCAAGGCCGTTTTGGTTAGTGTTACAAGGCCAGATCAGTCGATCATCCAGTCTGTTGCCCCAGCAACTACTGAAAAGGCTGCTGCCCCTCTTCAGAAACCACACGTTTGTCTGGCCTCTCAGCAGATACCCCTCCGTTGAGGTTGCACCTACGGTTCGGATATCTATATCGTTGAGGCACGCAAGCCCCCCACCAACGGCAAGGTCAATGGTTGATTGGGGGGGGGGGGGAGGTTACCTTCATATTATGACAATATTCATATCCTATTTGAAATACTCTCGCAATACTAAGATTCACACGTATCACGATGTTCTTTAAAGGAATACTTTAACCTAAATAAACATTTCATCAAAAGGAGCTGACATTTCAATTCAGGACGAAACCAAATAAGTATTTGTGATAAATGTGTTTTCAGATTGTACATTACAGAAAAATTACAATAAGCCCCCAACTTTTAGATGATAATAATTACGCTAATCACAGTTTTTACGCTATTGTGTACATAGATACAAAAATAATATGGCACTCACTTTTTATGTGACTTGGGTATCGATGTCATCACTATTCCGCTGCCTACTGTAACTATACAAACACAAAATACGACATATTACACGTTTAAATGTGGCTGATAGATTGTGACACATATGCACATTACATACGGGATGCTTACTTTTATTTTCACTTTATTTTAGCTCACGGCCGTCCGTCGTAACTCTTTCACTGAGCACTTACGACTCTATGGTTACTACTTGCTAATACACGCCACTGAGAATTTTTGGTGTAAACCAATTGTTAAGTGTTGTTTGGCTTTGTTATTCCTTGCAACTGTGGTTCCGTTATGCCTCGGTGTCGGCTGTCATAACCACTCAGACTCCTACACCGTGTCTTTCTGTCTGGTACTCTGGCTTTGACCTTTAGCCCCGGTCATCCGATCGGCGCCGCTTCCACTTCTCATGTGACTCCTGGCACTATTGATTATAGTAAGCTTACATGCAACAAAAGAAACACATTTTAGACGAAGCATACAAAACACAGGGTGAGTCAAAATGGACTTTACAAATTTGCGGTGATGTAGAAATTTATCGAACTTGCACAATCGAAGCCTGCGTGACGACTGTTATAATAATTGTTTTCAGTGGTGCGGAGCGTGCTTTCTGAGTTTTGATTTCATGAAACGAGCTCTGCAACAACTGTCCGACGTACATTTCGCACCGAATATTGTGAAGAACAAGAAAGCCTAAAATTTACTCTCCGCATTTGAACTTGGTTGAAAAGGATTGTTCACTGCTACATGACAAATCACCAGATTGCCGAGTGTTGATGATTATGTCGGATAGGTTAGAGGGAACTTCGTCGCACTCCATAAAAATTAACGCGACATGCGTCTTGCGAGATTGGCACTCCACAATGAAAAGTTGTGTGCGGAAATGTTACAGCGGAAGCACACAATAATCGTCAGCGATGAGTAAACATTTCACATCACTGGCATTGAGGACCCGCAACTGCAAAATATGGGGCAGCGAAAATCCGTATGCAATCCTGAAACACGTTCGTGACAACCCCAGAGTTCGTGTGTTTTGTGCCCTTAGCGGATTGAAAGTGTACGGCCTCTTCTTCTTCATAGAGAAAACTGTCACTGGTATTGTGTACCTGGATATACTTGAAAGGTTTTTAATTCAACAGCTCAATGAAGATGACCGAGATGGGATTGTTTACTGCTATTTCCTCACAGAAGTTAGATATTTCCTCGATAATCGCCTCCCAGGTTGGTAGACTGGCCGTGGAGGGCCAGTCGCTTGACCACCTCGTTCCGCAGATTTTAAACGACTGGAGTTCTTTCTCTGGGGTTTCATTAAATACCATTTGTATGTTCCTCCCCTATCAAACAATTTAGCCGATCTCAAAAATCGAATCTTCACTGCCGCTGCACAAGCTACTCCAGATTTCCCGCAAGGAATGTGGATTGAAACTGATTACCACTGGGTCGTTTGTCGCATCACAGATGGTAATTACATAGAATCAAAATAACACTTCTCACTTTTATGTAAAATTAGAGGCTGTTTGCTACAAAATGACAGGCATACAGATTCTGTAAGCTATCTCAATAAATTTCTATATCATTTCAAAATTGTAGAGTCCTTTTCGACACACCCTGTTTTTCTATATTTTCCATTTTGAGTGTTCATTATTATTAACTTTTTGTCAAGAGATGTATAAAAATATTATTAAAGTTTCCAAATAATTATTCGTGGGATTTATTTTCTGTAAATAAAAATAATGTTGATTAGTTAAGTTATCTTACAAGGAAATCAATACACCCCACTACAGAGTGTTTATAAATATGTCATACATCTGTACCAATGCGTATGCCACGTGACATCCTTGTTCACGTCACCATCGACAGTTGGCTGGTGCATTCCAAAAGGTCATTAACAGTGAGATATAACCCTTTAAACGTCACACTAGTTCCTAATATATCTCATTTACTCTTATTAAGGTGCCCATTGACATCTCCTTTGTGAAATTTACATTCAATTTCTTAACACAACCTACTTTAACAGATAATGTAGATAGGTGATGTTCTGGGAAAACTTATTATTTACGTAAGAGGCTGTTCTTTATAAGTATTAACATCTTATTTACTCCCGTTGACTTCCTTACGAGGTTCTGCCTGAAGGATTTCACACGTATTCACTCTATTTATTAACATACTCATCATGAGTTTATGGATGACGCAGCTGATTAAAAAAGATTTCAGCGCCGCAACTGCACTCCAATCTCTAGACCTCTGTATGTGCACCAAAGTGCACCGGCTCACGACTCTTGTGGTAATTGGAACTGCGTTGAATACGTTCCCTCTGCACAGCGATTTTTCCGTTGAATATGTGAGTGGCTCTGTCACATATGCTGTTATTGAGACGTGAATTCAGTTTTTCTGTGCTGCACACTTATTCCCTTCTGAGACACACACATCTTACACTCCACGATGTGCACTATTGGAATTCTGTGTTGCAGTAACTTTTAATTTACAATTCACCACCTTCACAGTTTTAATTTCCAAATAATTTGCAACACGATTCCAATTCCTTACCTTCAGCAGACTTTTTTTCTTTTTTGGGACAGGTGACGCCAAATTATATCTCCTATCAAGGAAAAAAAATAATCTCCGCAAGGGATTCCGTATTGCAAATTTTCCCCACGGTACCTCCATAAATACACTAATGGCCATTAAAATTGCTACACCACGAAGATGACGTGCTACAGACGTGAAATTTAACCGAAAGGATGAAGATGCTGTGATATGCAAATGATAGCTTTTCAGAGCAGTCACACAAGGTTGGCGCTGGTGCCGACACTTACAACGTGCTGACATGAGGAAAGTTTCCAACAGATTTCTCATACACAAAAAGCAGTTGGCCGGCGTTGCCTGGTGAAACGTTGTTGTGATCCCTCGTGTAAGGAGCAGAAATGCGTACCATCACGTTTCCGACTTTGATATAGGTCAGATTGTAGCCTATCGCGATTGCGCTTTATCGTATCGCGACATTGCTACTCGCGTTGGTCGAGATCCAATGAGTATTAGCAGAATATGTTATCGGTGGGTTCAGGAGGGTAATACAGAACGCCATGCTGGAGCGCAACGGCCTCGTGTCACTAGCAGTCGAGCTGACAGGCACCTTATCCGCATGGCTGTAACGGATCGTGCAGCCACGTCTCGATCCCTGAGTCAACAGATGGGGACGTTTGCAAGACAACAACCATCTGCACGAACAGTTCGACGACATTTGCAGCAGCATGGACTATCATCTCGGAGACCATGGCTGCGGTTACCCTTGACGCTGCATCACAGACAGGAGCGCCTGTGATGGTGTACTCAACGACGAACCTGGGAGCACGAATGGTAAAACATCATTTTTAGGATGAATTCGGGTTCTGTTTATAGCATCACGTTGGTCGCATCCGTGCATGGCGACATCGCGGTGAATGTACATTGGAAGCGTGTGTTCGTCATCGTCATACTGGCGTGTCACCCGGCGTGATGGTATGGGGTCACCTCTTGTTCGCATTGACGGCACTTTGAACAGTGGACGTTACATTTCAGATGTGTTGCAACCCGTGGCTCTACCCTTCATTCGATCGCAGCGAAACCCTATATTTCAGCAGGATAATGCGCGACCGCATGTTGCTGATCCTCTACGGGCCTTTCTGGATACAGAAAATGTTTGACTGCTGCCCTGGCCAGGACATTCTCCAGATCTCTCACCAATTGAAAACGTCTGGTCAATTGTGGTCGAGCAACTGGATCGTCATAATACGTCAGTCATTTCTCTTGATGAACTGTGGTATCGTGTTGAAGCTGCATGGGCAGCTGTACCTATACACGCCATCCAAGCTCTGTTTGACTCAATGCCTAGGCGTCTCAAGGCCGTTATTACGGCCAGAGGTGTTTGTTCTGGGTACTGATTTCTCAGGATCTATGCACCCAAATCGCGTGAAAATGTAATCACATGTCAGTTCTAGGACAATATATTTGTTCAATGAATTCCCGTTTAACGTCTGCATTTATTCTGGGTGTTGCAATTTTAATGTCCAGTAGTGTACTTCCCCTGTGGATCGACTACACATCTACAAATTCTTCCAATGATTCTCAGACTGGCATCCGCCACACTTCGATTAGTTTTATGGCGTCGTCCCACATTAAATCGTTCCGTACGTATACTTCTAATGATTTTGGTGCACTCCTATGATTGTACACCAATGAGTCTTTGCTCCTATTTATACACAATTGCTGCACTTGTCGTCGTTCCTGTACTGGTCTTCCTGCAGTTCGCTACAATTTTCTGGCTTTGAGACTTTTCTGTTTACGGCAGTATCGTCTGTCAAAACTCTCACGGAACTTGCTGCGTTATTCCCTAGGTCGTTTACACATAATTTGGTCAGTAATGATCCGAAATTTTATGTCCGAAGACATTTCTCCGTTGTGAATGACGCGATGTGCTTTTATTGCTAGTAACTCTTGAAGCCAGTCACACAGCTGACCCGTAAGGTCGTCTTTTGTTCAATAGGTGGCAGGGCGTAACGGAATCGAAAGCTTTCTGAAAGTCAAGGGAAAAAAAACGACATTCTAGGCTCCTATAATTAATGCGGTCTGGGGCTCCTGGATGAACCGTGTTTCCCAATCTCGTTGTTCACGGAACCCATGTTGATTCTTATAGGTGATTTTCAGTCTCTCTTGAAATGCCATAATGAGCGAGGGTATAGCGGGTTGTAAAATTCTACAACAGATCGACGTCAGACATACAGTCCTATAGCCATCTTCGAATCGAGAATATCCTGCGCTTTATTTTCAAGGCTGTCACATGAGTGTTATTCGAGTAAGATAAATGTAGTTTTCCCGGAACGCAACGGTCCTAGTTTTAGCAACGTTTGACTACGAAACTACTCTACTGTGTCACTGTGTGTATGGAGACGACCACGATACACTTGGTGCTTTCTGAGGCATAAACGAAATTTTTGTGAGGTTTCGTTCTTGAATGGAAGAGGACAATAATAGGTAAATGACGTACGAAGTTACAGTTGATCTAGAAACAACTTGAGAAATAGTTATACGATGACATATCATTTTCATGTGCAAAGGGAGTGGGTATGCTCTGGTGGGTGGTCCGTTATGGAACTTCCACTCGGAAGTTACATAGTTCCTTCGTTACAGCATATATTTCTTTGTACAACGCTGGCGGTGGTAGAAGGCGGGGCTCGACCCAAGGACACGGACAGCGAAGCGTTGTAGTGAGATTCCAGCCACAGCCTATAAGCTTATCGCGGACGAGTCAAGGGACCCAACAATGGACGAGCCGGCACGACAGGCTGACGCGCCCCGCTAAGTGCCCGACGCGTGAGTTCCGCCATGCTATGGCAAGTGATGGACGCTGACGCCCAAGAAAAATATCCAACGGAAGAGCGTAGTGTTTCGTCACGGGATGTTTAGTCGGTGCGAGAGCGTTACACGGATGCTCAACAAACTCCAGTGGGAGACGTTACAAGGGGTACGTTGTGCATCTCGGAGAGGCTTAGTAATGAAACTTCGAGAGAACACTTTCGGACACCATAGTACCTTCTCCCATGTACTTCTAGCGAGATGGCCTCGGCGAGAAGAGTTGAGAATTTAGAGCTAAGACGGAGGATTACCAGCAATAATTCATCCCACGCGCCAATCGCTAGTGGAAAAGGATACGGGGGTTCAGATTGTGATACCAGAAGTACCCTCCACCACATGCCGTTGGATGTAGACGTAGACATAGGAGCGAATCCTGGATCCGCGGCTGTTTGGCGGGTACTGGAACTGGTGAGTTCCGAGTGTCTCGATGGGTAGGAGGGCTTCAGTTCGTCCCACTGTCCATCGGGTTACGACTGGATCTCTTGGCAGGCTGTCCTGTCAGCAGGGTGACGGTGATCTCATCGGGGATGCTGACGCTGAGGCGGTTGATGACTCAGTGACTCGCAGCTTCAATAAATCCCCATCTTCGATGGATGGCTAGTATCTTCTGGCACTAAAACGGGTTTGTACAGTGTAACAGTTCAAGAACTTACCTTTTGCTTGTGTCATAGTATTCCAGATAATGGGAACCGCCTGGACATTGACTGCCATCTGGTGGAGGATGGCTGGGGAGTCCTGAGGCGACAAGTGGACTACTTTACAGTATATAGTCCAGGTAATTAGTCTTCTTTTGTTACTAATGGTAAATAGGTGCGGTTTATATTTGAATAGATCATAATCTTGAGAGATACTATGAATTACCACAAAATACCTGATTAAATGTTTCATTAAGTTAAAGATATTTATATCGCCCTATCACAGTCATCGACACGTTTCTGTTCTGTATGTCATATACGCTACAAAAGCTAAAAAAAAATTGGAGGCTGCTTTTGAAAAGGGTACCGTTTCCTCACAAATTTTTTATTTTCATGGGCAACTAGGCAAAAATAATAGAGATATTTAAACCACTATTTTAAATAGCATAGTGCGACAATACCTAACAGCCACTGTTGAGTGTAGCTGCACTTCCAGACAGTGGTCCATTACGAGCAAATCAGTTGCGTGTTTACTCTAGGTACCTGGGCTATTAACGGCTGCGTTTAAAGATAGCTCGATGTAGTCTTGGGGGTCAAGCCGGGCACATCTCTTCTCAAGCCATGCTGTTTATTAGCTGCGAATAATAACCTGTTACTATAATCTTCCAGTCAAATAGTCTATGCATTAGTTAGGACTTCGAGTCAATAAAATACACAGAAATACAAAATAAAAATTCAATGAATAATTCAATGACAAGTTTTCTAACATTTGTACCTGATCTAAAGGACAGGGGATCCTATTGAATTGTGTTTATTGGAGAGAAGACCTCACAAAAAACGGAATGTGGTCTTACGATATTCAATTAAAATTCAGGCAGAAAATACCCTTACAAAATGCAGTAAAGTTATGTTAAAGCGTAACATGAATGGTAACAAAATCCCCAACTAAGTCCAGTTCGTGAACACAATATACATGTAACATTCACCAGCTCAAAAGGGTTCAGATTTCAACATGATGATTTACAAATTATCACATGTGACACAAAGAATGGTATTTCCACTCTTTCTCTTCCGAGTTCCGTAAACCAAGCACAGAAAAAGTGAGAGTCATACTCTGGAGCACATTAAGACCTCTTGAAGTACAAAGTTCCTTCGGAAGTTAAAGTATAGTAGCGGCCATTCACTGTATAGAATCAATCACCTATTTAACTAAATGGCACATGTTACCATAGCCAGGCCTGTCATCTTCCATCACAAGACCCAAAGTGTCCAGAAACGCCCCCTTGAGGTCTTCAATCGGAAAGTCACATTCTCCACTTGACTCCAGTAGTGTTCCGTTACTGTCTGCTTTTCCAATCGCTAAAGTCAATCTCCGCCAAACACACATCGTCTTTAAGTTCTACTAACATGATTTGACTCATCTTGATCACTTCCTGGACTAAACTAACGTATTACAACAATATTTAAACGTAGAATGTAATACAAATTCAGTCACGCTCACTTCATTCAAAATAACTACAAATAAGCCATTGTTCATAAATAAATAAGCTGGTGTCCCTGCACAAGTTCGCATTTTTTTTAATTGACAACGAACTGCCATTAAATATTATTAACACAGTTATTTATGTCTTGTTGACAGAAGTCCTGTTTGGTGATCTTATCAATTGATGTCTCCGCCAACACATGCAATTAACTACTTTTAAACTGGTACAGTTTTTTAATAGAAATGGAAAGCAACATTTAAAATAAAGTTACTGGGAAATACGTAAATTGTTCATTAAATAATCACACAAGTGTGACAGTATGTGAGGTATTCACACTGTATTCATTAGCTGTGTGGATGTGGAGAATATGATGTGGAGAATATGATGTTCTGACAAACATATGCATACAAAAAAGGTATAAAAGACGTTGAAAAGTGGCTACACTGAGCCACTGCGCCAGAGATTGCGCCAAAGAGTACTATTAAGCCGCCTCCACAGTGCTTGTTAAGAGCTCGTAGTAGACAGTGCCTGTTAAGAACTCGTAGAAGTGAGTGCCTGTTAAGAACTCGTAGTAGTCAGTGTGTGTTTAGAGCTCGTGGTAGTCAGTGCTTGTTAAGAGCTCGTAGAGGACAGTGCTTGTTGAGAACTCGTAGAAGTGTGTGCGTGGGCAGAGCTCGTAGAAGACAGTTCGTGTTGAGATGTGCTAGTGGGCAAGGCTTGTCGAGATGTAGTAAGGAGTGTTTGTTCCATGTTTTATCCAGTTATTTGAGATAGCAGATGTTATTGTAATGATCAGAGTGCATTTCGTCAATATATATGAAGGTAAAAACCACAATGTTCTTTTATTATTTGTGTGTCTGAAATAATGCGTCATTACAGGTTCAGTCAACAAAGCATCTGGCTTGTGTTCTTGTATTAGAGTGAATTCTGGTTTTCTTGCGTAATTATAGTTTTTCTAATTTTCTTTTATCACGTCAGTATAATTGGTATTTAAAAATTCTTGTCTTGTTGGAGAAGAACCGTGCCAGATGTGTACGTTGAGTCACACTCCCACATACAGAACAGTTACTCTTGTGCTTATTGGTTTTGTAGGTTTTATAGTTGCAGGGGACTAAATTAATTAACTGTGTTTACGAAAATTTTCTTTCATTGTTTGTTGCAGTCAGATTGCGTAATAATTCTAGTCAGGGCCAACCGTTTACGAGACTTGCGTAATCGGACATTACAGCTACGTAAAATTAAAAAGTATTTTCAATAATATTTAATTAAGCCCCCATGCACGTGGCGACCGCTGCTTCGGATCGTCCCTTGAAATTCTTTTGATTGTAAAAATAGTAGACAGTAGTATTGTTGTGGTAATTTGTAGTTTAGTAATTGTAGTCTATTTTGCATATGTAGATTTGGTAATTGTCATTCTTCTAATGGTATTTTTTTTTCTCAGAATTTGATTTGTTGTCTTGTATACGCGTTTGACAATTTAGTGCAATTATTTCAATTGTTTGATTGATCGTGTTTGAGGGAGACATTGCATGTAAATGGTTTTGTTGGAGATAAGGAGGCATTGTGTGTAATTTTCGAACAGTGACGAATTTTTTATGTTTTGTAAATGATTACGCGGTCAATGAAGAAGGCAAAAATGATGAATAGTGAGAATGACGAAATTGTTAACATGGCGAAATCGCCAACAGAGGAAAACAGTGTATTGAATAATGAAGTGGAAAACAATTTAATAGGTCGGGAAAATAGTCCGGAACCATTTCAAAATTTTTCTCAATCAGAAAATTCAAAGAATCTGAGATTAACGACAGAAGATTCTGGAATAGTACGGAACACAGATAGCCTTATGGCTATGCAGAAGGAAGTTAGTTTTGCGGGAGATGTTTGGGGCGAAAAGAATTCTGAATCATTTAATATGGAGCAGTTGATGGGTGCAATATTAAATTTGGGATCACAAATAGGAACAATTAGAACTGAGATAAAAGCAATGACAACACGGTTATGCTCAAAAATAGGAACAATTGAAACCGAGATGAAAGCAGTGGGATCACAGTTACGATCTGAATTAGAAACTGATATGGGAACAATGGAAACTCAGTTAGGCTCACGAACAGGGACATGTTTCAAATACATGAAAGACGAATCAAATAAAGAAATTAGAGAAGAAGTACAACCGATTTTGAATGCTCACAATAATAGTTTAATTTCAACAGAAATCAGACAAGAGGAACAGGGCAGGGGACAGGAAGAAAAAGATCGCGTGATAGTACAGAAATTTTCAGAGTTAAATTTACAACGTGCAAACGACAAGGAAGAAATAATTGAAA
Source organism: Schistocerca piceifrons (assembly GCF_021461385.2). Classification (NCBI taxonomy): domain Eukaryota; kingdom Metazoa; phylum Arthropoda; class Insecta; order Orthoptera; family Acrididae; genus Schistocerca; species Schistocerca piceifrons. The sequence continues at coordinate 409,794,205 of NC_060139.1, forward strand.
GAATCGAGGAATCCGTACCAAATGACAGAATAGATAACTTAACGCAACAGTGTGAACAGTTAACTACTAAATGTGACAACACCGAAACCCGAGTCGCGACACTTACAGAAGACGTAAATAAACAGAGAGAACAAATAGGTGATTCATCGGAAAGAGTTGAGGAAATCTCAGATAAATTGACAAGTGTTAGTTTAGCAGAGGGCTTTGAAGAAAGTAATTTGTTTCATGTACGGGATGCAACAAGAGAGCGCCAGGCGCGTGAATTTAACAATAATCGTCATTGTGACTGGGACAGACGCGGTAGGTCTCTGTCGCCACGAGGCGAAAACTTTGACTATAAACACTTTTTGACTGTTCGGAAATTTAAGATCTTCCGCAATTCTAAGAATGACATACATCCATGTTCATGGTTAGATCAATTTACGTACGCACTTCCGCCAAATTTACCACTAAGTCACAAACCTGAAATTATGTGCAGTTATTAAGGTCCTCAGGGGATTCACTACTCTAAGTGAATATGTGCCGTAGCGAGCATAGGGCCCCGAGCTGTAGTGGTGCTATTTCTCTTTTAGTTTTCTGTACCGCTGCCTACTCTTTTACTATTCTTTGCATCTGTCAAAACAACTCTTCGACTATCAATCTATCTAGTGTGTAAGTAAACAATAACCGGATTTGACTAATTTACCCAAAAGTGATTTCGGAAATTACCATGTGGAGTTACTGTACCTTCAGCAGCATTCATTCGTAGTTTAAATTAAATTTTACCTGTTTATCTTCGTGACAACTTTACTTCATATGTTGACGATATTCTTATTGTTAAACATTCTTGGAGTGAGCACAACAAAATTTTGGATTCATTATTACGTATTTTTGCAAGAGTTGGCATTACAGAGAACTTAGAAAAATCTGAATTTGGTCGTTCTCAGGTGAAATTTCTCGGTCACATTATTTCTACAGAAGGTATTCTTCCTGATCCAGAGAAATTAGACGCTATTCGTAATTATGCTGTTCCTACTACAAAACGTGATGTTCGTAGTTTCCTTGGTGTCTGTAATTTTCTTAGACGCTTTGTTAAATTGGACGATTTGGCCACACCTCGTTTATGTGAACTGTCTGGAAAGAAATCTAATTGGTGTTGGGATGAGGAAGCTCAGTCAGAATTTGAACACCTTCGTGATGCTTTAGTTGCTGCTCCACTTCTTTCACATCCGGATTTATCTAAAGAATTTTGTTTGGCGACGGACTCATCATACAAGGGCCTAGGTGCACATTTATTTCAAGAGATAGAAGAAAACGGCGTTGTAGTCCAGAAAACTATTGCATTTGGAAGTCGTGTTCTTTCTAAATCAGAAAAGAATTATTCGATTACGGAACTTGAAGCTTTGGCTGTTGTTTGGGCTTTTACAAAATTTCGGACATTTTTGTTTGGTAGACATACGAAGGTTTACACCGATCATCGAGCTCTGGAATTTCTCATGTCGACAAAATTAACTCATGGGAGATTGTCACGATGGGCGTTGTACCTACAGGAATTTGATTTTAGTATTGTTTACATACAGGGTTCTTCAAATATTGTTGCTGATGCTTTATCACGTGCACCTATGGATTTGAAACAAAGTGCTGAAGAGGACTGCAAAGAAAACAATTATTGTTTGATGTATATTCAAGGTGTTGCGTTTGAGAACTTTATTTCGTCTTCGCTCCAGGACATCGCTAAGGAGCAAAATAAGGATCCAATCTGGAAGGACATTAAGGAGAAGTGGAGGAGAAAGGAAAGCGTAGCGATTAGACAGTATTATTTAGTCCGCAATGACATTCTTTTTAAACGAAAATCGGTCGACAACTCCGTTTGGTTAGTTTGTATTCCTGATGAGTGGGTCAATAAATTGATTTGGTATACGCATTTCAGTTATGCGCACTTTGGGTCCAGAAAATGCTTTCACAAATTACGAGAAAATTGTTATTTCAGTAATATGGAAAAACGTATTCGATCTGTTCTGGCCAAATGCAAATTATGTCAAAAGGCTAAGCCGCCAACAGTTTCTCACAGAGCACCGTTGTTTCCTATCATTCCAGCGAAATTAAAGGAGATGGCTGCAGTCGATTTGTTCGGTCCAGTGGTTCGATCTACTAATGGTTTTGCGTACATTTTCGTAGCAGTGGAACTGACGTCAAAATATGTGTGTTTTACACCTTTACGCAAAGCAACAGCTCGTTCAGTATCTAACGCTTTCATCAAACATTTTCTTAAAGAAGTTGGTCATGTTGATAAGGTTATATCAGATAATGGATCACAGTTTCGTTCTAAAATTTGGCTTCGTACTCTACAGCGTCGTAAAATTAAACCAATCTTCATTTCACTTTTTCACCCTCAATCTAACGCTTCAGAGAGATGGATGAAGGAAATCAATAAATTGTGTCGTCTTTATTGTCATCAGAATCACAGAACGTGGGATCAGTATCTTCATATTTTTCAAAACATTCTGAATGATCTCCCTAATGATTCAACTTCCTTACCGCCTATATTGATATTAAAAAATAAAGCACCGACAGATCGCATATCTGAAATCGTTCCTTTTCCGCCTTCACGGAAACTGCGGCATTCTGAAGTTGTCAACCTGGCTCTACGAAATATTGCATCTGCGGCTGCTAGAAGAGAGAAATCAGCTAAGCGTCCTGGTCGTTTAAAAATCTTGTCAGTTGGTCAGAAGGTGTTAATTAAGTCTCATCGTTTGTCGCACAAAGGAAAAGGCTTGTGTCGCAAATTGTTTCTGCTTTATAACGGTCCATATAGAATTCGCAAAATTATACATGATAACACTGTCGAAGTAGAAACTCTTAAATCTCGACGCTCTAAAGGAATACATCATATATCTAACGTAAAAATTTTTGTGGAATGACATACTTCAGAGAAACTAACAGCTACATGTAAACATGCGGAGAGTACAAGGATACCGCGCTGTGTTTTGGCGGCGGCACATACTCAAAGCAACAGTCAAGTCTGCGCGCCGCACAAGGCAGTCGTTGACCGCGAACAATTGCTTCCTACGTCACGCGCCTACAGCTGATCGAGCGTTCATTGCGAATGCACTGACAGCAGTAAACAAATACACAGTTTAATTTCTCCGATTAAATTCAGTATAAAGCTATAGTGACTTGATGAATTATGTTATTAACATTCAGTATTTTTCAGGATACGTTTCTATAAAATATTTAAGAACTTCAGGTAAATTCTGTGTGTCTCCGACGTTAAGACGACTTGCTATCGAGAAATTTTCAGGAAGAATGTAATTTCCAAGAAGAAACTAATAAACTAAAAAGGTAACTATTAATTGAGTTTATTTTTCAGGTAACAAATTTCCACTTAGGTACGTACCTTAGACGTAATTTGCTGCTCGCGATTACGTGATTCATACTTTGTGCTAAATTTCATGTGCTATGATTTTACTTGTGAAGCGACGTGCTTGCGTACGTTAACTGATTTTGACAATGATTATTAATGAACAGGGTTGTTATTTGTATATATTATGCATCGCTTAGCTGCACTGCTTTTTCACTGATGTCATATTTTTTTTTAATTATGTGCCTACTGTGCTTGTTTATTTAAATTATAATTGTCACCTGATGTATTGTGCTGATGTGTTTAGGTGTGTAAGTTAACTTTGTGATTTATCTGCTTGCGCCTTCATGTTTACTTATTAAGATGACATATGAACATTTATTTGCTTATGCTGATATGATGCTAATGACATGTTTACTGCTTTGCGTATGGATTGCATATTTATACATACCTCTTGTTGTCACAACTACTCTTTAATTTGGTGTATAGAAATGCTGATGTACAGTGTACGAATGTAGAGTTTAGGTTACACTATGGTATAGGTTACAGATTGTTCGCTTGGCAGAGCCTCGTTGTAAGGATTGTGCTGCATCCACTTGTTGACATTGTGTTCTCTACTGGTACATTTACTCGCTATTGCTTGTTTTGCTTACGGTCACTACCTTACATTTTTAAGATAAGAAAATGAACTGCTATAATTCGACGAACGACATTGGTACAAAGAACTTCGTTGAAGTCACATGAGCTGGAGGTTTTATGGAAGCTGTATAAATTTATGCTAATAGGAAGGAAGCTAACGACATGACATACCAACACTAGGTTTAGACCATTGACAGTCATTACACTGCATTTTTCGTGAGCAATTGAAATAGGAAGGGACACTTGACACAAGAAATACTCCACATGTTTGCTTCTGTTTGCCATAATTCTTGAAGTGGTGTACACACTGTGAAATATTGTGATCATTCACATTCCGTAATCGTACTTAATTACTGAGAGTTATTCGAACTAAGTCTGTTAGAGGTCATGTATGCATTTCTTTGTTTATAATTCATAATGAGCAGAAGATTTGGGTCAGATGGATTACACAGAGGTTGTGTGTTGACAATGTGTCTTCGGATTGTATGGGAAGATGAGGTTGCATTAGGATTTTATCTGTACTTGTTCGAGGAGACTGACTAGAGGAAAGAGTTGTGTTGGAAGTGAGATGATATTGGCAATAAGGTTCATATTTATCGACGTATTAAAGAGGTATTATTGAGGTATAGAGACTATATGAAGTTAATGATTATTGGAGTTTTTGTAGACAAGAGGTAAGGTAAATGATATTGATGGGAAGATTTATATGTATCGACGTAAGAAGTATTAGTGAAGTATTGAGATTATGTGATGCTGATGATTATTGGAGTTTTGGTGTATAAGAGGTAAAGTAAGTGAGATGCATATTTTTTTGTTGGTCTTATGGAACAAGGAGGATGAAGATAGCAGACTAGAACACTAAAGTAGAAGGAAGATAGTCTATACACACACTTTGTTAAATCACTAAGCAGTATATACTTTTTTTTTGAAGAAAGGAAGTAATTGCATATCGTGGCTCACTGACAGTTGTTCAACAACAGTACATTTGATCTGGCTTGGCAAACATTGGTCTTGACATGAAGACTATGACGTTGACCTAACTATTATTGACTGTTATACATTGCTGCCAGTACTACTTGATACACATGATGAACATCAGATTTTGACGGAATTACATTTACACAATTAACACTATTCAGTTACACAGTAGTACTTAATGTGGATGAGAGATGAGTGAGTGTGTTTTGTGTGTTTTCCTTTCCTAATCCTACCCACCTATCTCCTGAATATTATTTTATTTGTTTGTAGTGGCTTGCACTGACACCCATAAATATTATAGGTTTACTGATATTTGTGTATTAGTAATAGTTACTACGACAATTATCTGACATCATTTGTGTGTTTATTAGAATTTGTATGTTAAGTGTAAGAGCATTGTAAAAGCATTTTTATGTGCATTCAAACTATCGTTCATGCCTGAACAGTGTGATTTGTGATAGTGAATATTATGGACTGTTACTTGTACTTTTTCTTTGGTGTCACTAGGACATGTTTAATTTCTGCTGATGAACAGTGTGATTAGTACGTGTATTCAAACTATTGTTCATGCTTGAACTGTGTGATCAGTGATAGTGAATATTATGGACTGCTCTCTGCACCTACTCAACATTGCTGGGTGCAACTGATGGACTGCTACTACTGAAATGATGTCACTTGTTGGTGTCTGCACCTGCTCAACATTGCTGGGTGCAACTGATGGACTGCTGTACCTGCTCAACATTGCTGGGTGCACCTGATGGACTGCTTCTACTGAAATGATGTCACTTGTTGGTGTCTGCACCTGCTCAACATTGCTGGGTGCAACTGATGGACTGCTGCACCTGCTCAACATTGCTGGGTGCAACTGATGGACTGTTTCTACTGAAATAACGTGACTTGTTGCTGTGTGTACCTGCTCGACATTACTGGGTGCCACAGATGGAACTGCTTCTACTGAAATGATGTCACTTGTTGGTGTCTGCACCTGCTCAACATTGCTGGGTGCAACTAATGGAACTGCTTCTACTGAAATGAAGCCACTTGTTGGTGTCTGCACCTGCTCAACATTGCTGGGTGCAACTGATGGACTGTTTCTGCTGAAATGATGTCACTTGTTGGTGTCTGCACCTGCTCAACATTGCTGGGTGCAACTGATGGACTGCTTATACTGAAATGATGTCACTTGTTGGTGTCTGCACCTGCTCAACATTGTTGGGTGCAACTGATGAACTGTTTCTACTGAAATGAAGTCACTTGTTGCTGTCTGCACCTACTAAACTTTACTGGGTGCCACTGATGGACTGCTTCTACTGAAAAGATGTCACATGTTGGTGTCTTTTTTTTGTATAAACTAATCATTGAAAGCATTTTGTGTGAACATTTGTACAAACTGATTTTTTGTGTATTGTGTGAACTGTTATGTAATGCCACATGTATGAAAAGAATTTGTATTGCTTACTGTATTTCATATATTAGGTTATTGAAAGGTCAGTGCAAAGCCAAAATTTTAACTAATTATGTGATATTTAGGTATTAATATTATCTTTTATTTTTGTCTGTATTTTTGTGGACGAATTTGGTGGTATTTTCACCACCAATGCTGGCAAAAATACCATCAAATTCTGGCCTGTGGAGGAGGGGCATATGAAAGGTGGCTACACTGAGCCACTGCGCCAGAGATTGCGCCAAAGAGTACTATTAAGCCGCCTCCACAGTGCTTGTTAAGAGCTCGTAGTAGATAGTGCCTGTTAAGAACTCGTAGAAGTGAGTGCCTGTTAAGAACTCGTAGTAGTCAGTGTGTGTTTAGAGCTCGTGGTAGTCAGTGCTTGTTAAGAGCTCGTAGAGGACAGTGCTTGTTGAGAACTCGTAGAAGTGTGTGCGTGGGCAGAGCTCGTAGAAGACAGTTCGTGTTGAGATGTGCTAGTGGGCAAGGCTTGTCGAGATGTTGTAGTAAGGAGTGTTTGTTCCATGTTTTATCCAGTTATTTGAGATAGCAGATGTTATTGTAATGATCAGAGTGCATTTCGTCAATATATATGAAGGTAAAAACCACAATGTTCTTTTATTATTTGTGTGTCTGAAATAATGCGTCATTACAGGTTCAGTCAACAAAGCATCTGGCTTGTGTTCTTGTATTAGAGTGAATTCTGGTTTTCTTGCGTAATTATAGTTTTTCTAATTTTCTTTTATCACGTCAGTATAATTGGTATTTAAAAATTCTTGTCTTGTTGGAGAAGAACCGTGCCAGATGTGTACGTTGAGTCACACTCCCACATACAGAACAGTTACTCTTGTGCTTATTGGTTTTGTAGGTTTTATAGTTGCTGGGGACGTAATTAATTAACTATGTTTACGAAAATTTTCTTTCATTGTTTGTTGCAGTCAGATTGCGTAATAATTCTAGTCAGGGCCAACCGATTACGAGACATAGCGTAATCGGACATACAGCTACTAAAAATCTAAGAATATTTTCAATCATATTTAATTAAGCCCCCATGCAACGTCATTCGTCAAAATATTGAAACAGATAAAAATAAGTCGCTTTCAGGAACAAGAGCTAAAGTGCAGTGCTATGATTGGAGATATCACACGTTTAAATCCCATGAAGGGCTTTAAAGTTGTTTGTTCAGGGTTTATTTCCTGTAAAGTATTCCCTTATGTAGTATTAAAGATACTGAAATATTGTTATGTTATTAGAAGTGTCTCATTTTTTCTGAGATTGCAGAGACATTCAGTTTTGCTTTAATATGTAATTGTGAATTATTAATGAAGTTCAGAAAACTGTAATTTAGCCAACTTTAAGATTGTCTGAGACTCCGCAATTTCTTGGAACACCTTGTTTCCTAAGCGACCGTCCCTCGCCAAAATTCCCCATACTGGGATTAACTCATATCCAATGCGTTGTTAACACAACTGGCTCTCATGGAGCGGCCGTGGCTATTCATATGGGCACGATGCGCTCTCGGTCCTGGGGCTGCACAGCTTCGCAAACAAATTCACTTTACCTTGTACCAATTTTCGGCGATCGATAACCTGTCCTACGTATGCTTAACGTTACACTCCTCCACTTTATGTGATCCATTAGCTGATCTACTTGATACAACTGACAATAACTAATTCTGACATACACTATGTGATCAAAAGTATCCGGTCACCTAGTTGAGAATGACTTACAAGTTTGTGGCGCCCTCCATCGGTAATGCTGGAATTTAATATGGTGTTGGCCAAACCTTAGCCTTGATGACAGCTTCCACTCTCATACGTTCAATCCACTCTCATATGTTCAGTCAGGTGCTGGAAGGTTTCTTGGAGAATGGCAGCCCTTTCTTCACGGAGTGCTGCACTGAGAAAAGGTATCGATGTCCGTCAGTGAGGCCTGGCACGAAGTCGGCGTCCTAAAACACCCCAAAGGTGTTCTGTGGAATTCAGGTCAGATCTCTGTGCAGGCCAGCCCATTACAGGGATGTTATTGTCGTGTAACCACTGCGCTACAGGGCGTACATTATGAACCGGTGCTCGATCGTGTTGAAAGATGCAGTCGCCATCCCCGAATTGCTCTTCAACAGTGGGAATCAAGAAGGTGCTGAAAACATCAATGTAGGCCTGTGTTGTGATAGTGCCACGCCTAGCAACAAGGGGTGCAGATGACGTTCATCGGGCATTCGCCAGACTCACACCCTGCCAGCGGATCGCCACATTGTGTATCGTGATTCATCACTCAACACAACTTTTTCCACTGTTCAATCGTCCAATGTTTATGCTCCTTACACCAAGGGAGGCGTCGTTTGGCATTTACCGTCGTGATGTGCGGCTTATGAACAGCCGCTCGACCCTAAAATCCAAGTTTTCTTATTTCCCGCCAAACTGCCATAGTACATGCAGTGGATCCTCAAGCATTCTGGAATACCTGTGTGACGGTCTGGATAGATGACTGCCTATTACACATTACGACCTTCTTCGACTGTCAGCGGTCTTTGTTAGTCAACAGACGAGGTCGGCTTGTACGCTTTTGTGCTGTACGTGTCTCCTAACTTTTCCACTTCATTATTACATCGGTAACAGTAGACCTAGGGATGTCTAGGAGCGTGGAAATCTCGGGTACAGACTGATGAAACAAGTGACACCCGATCCCCTGACCACGTTAGAAGTTCGTGAGTTCCGCGGAGCGCCCCATTCTGCTCTCTCACGATTTCTAATGACTACTGAGGTTGCTGATATGGAGTACCTAGCAATAGGTGGCAGCACAATGCACCTAATATGAAAAAGTATGTTTTTGGGTGTGTACGGGTACTTTTGATCACATAGTGTACATAATATAGTAAATACACACACAACAAAATAAATCGTATGCTATACTTGCGTGTCAGAACGGTAGTGTAAGTTTCTTTGTGGTAGTGTATGAAACAGCATGTATCTCATAGAATATGTCGTAACATCTTATCAGCATACACTTATCAAGTCGGACTCAAATTATAAAAATTATGGCATATTAATGAAATACGGAGATAAACACGTAAATTTAATTTAACTTTCGATTTAAACATATCTCTTCAAAAGTCTTTGGAGCTCTGGTGCTCATTTGATGGCACCTTTTACTTTGAGCACTACATCGTACCATTTCACTACCACCAAGCCCGCACATTATCGATGTTCTGAGGTCGAAGATTAGACGGTTCGCAACCCAGCCGCCACTGCCGAATTCCGAAATTCATGACGCCCTTTCACATCCACTCCCAGTTCATATTGTCGTCAGTAGCCATCCGTTCACTTCTACCGACAGAAATAAATGCACAAATTCGTTCTCACGAGAGGTCTAGGTTAGTTGCTTCGACTTTCTGGACTTCAGCAGCTAAAATATTACCTTTATCTCCCTTTAACAATAAATCACCCTTATCCGCCAATACACAATGAAATTCATCACCAGTTGACGAGGTTCTGTTAAGCTGCCTTCACAAATAATTAAGCTGCGCTGTGTGATACAAAATCGTCTGCCTTACTTCCACTACATTACTATAATGGTTGCTGTGGACTAGTACCTCATTAGACTGCATCGTGCATTTCATATCCACCAAATTTAAATCCATGTCTCCCTCTCTTTTGGTCACAGAATTTTTCCACAAACGTACATTCGTTCCGTCATTTTCTTCCCTTTCGCAATATTAATCTGGTAACTATTTTGGTGTCTATTATAATTCTTATTCCAGTACCCATTTCCCTGTCTATTGTGCCAATTATGTGGCTTGAATGTGTTCACATTTCTCAGTAAAAACTAAGAGCTCGTCAGTGGAATTTGTCGAACTCTGGACAAGATTGAATTGCAAAAATTCCGGTAGTCATCTCCTGAGCGTCGTACTCCTCGTCGAAACTTCCATCCGACAATTTATATGCATCAACTTAGCCAGTTCACGCTCACTAAAAATCCCGCAATGACCCACTCCCCTGCTTAAAACTTGGTCCGTTTAGGAACTCATTCTGAAGTCGCGTTTGCCTCACTTCATTCCATAATTTGTTCAGGAAACAACTCTCAGACGCTTCATAGGTAATAAACGGAACAGTCATTAAATCTGCCCACGATGGTGCATTGCCCTCAAGATGTCTTTTAGTGAACTCAATTTTAGCCTCTTCCGACATTTATCTCACAAAACCGCCTCTACATGCAGCAAGGAAATCTACAGGCTGGTATTTTCCATCATTTGCTAAACACTTTGTCGTTATTAAATTAAATAGCCAACACCTATCACAGTAATAGCCTGCGCTGCTGCCAAGCAATTTAATTCTGCCCTCATGTCTTTAATCTGCCGTTCATGCTGCACAGGTTCTTTAACACAAGTTCAAAATTTTCTCGGTTCTTAAGTACGTCTTTCTCGCATTCTGCTAATTTATCTGAAAATTTGACTTTGTGGTCACATCCTCAAGCGTACTTTGCCCCAGATTACAATTCTTGACAACGCCACCCAGTTCGTCCAGTTTCTTTTCCAACTTTTTCCAGAAACCTGTTTGTAATGTATCGACTCAGGCCAACTTCCTCAGAAATTGTGCCTACGTCTGCTCTTATGATTTCTAATTTTGTATTAATAACCCCTTCAGTATCAGATTTTATTTCTTCCACCTCAGCTTTTACACTTTTAGTATCTGTAATGAGATCAGAATTTCCCTGTTCCATTTGCTTATTCAGTACCCCTGTCCTAGGTCGTAGTTGTAGCAAAATTTGCATCATCTTTGACGATGAATCGTCGGTTAGCTTTCTCCCCTCTCTGGTGTAGGACTACCTGCCTCATCAGTTTAAGTCAACACTACCACATTCATATTTAAAACTAACTGTCGAACCAACATTGTCTGAACCACACTGACTTAGTGATCGCTTAAGTTGGAAGCTCCATCAGCGACGGTGACCCTGCAGATGCACACATATTAACACTATCGGCACAAACGCTTAGCTTGTTGGTCAGACTGGCTGATTCTGCTGTACTGTTGCTCACTGAAGTGTCAGTGCTGCTGATACCGACGAATTCGAAGTCGCCGCCAGCAGTCCGCATTGCCATGGCCGCCGTTTCCACTGCGCCTCCGCCGAGCTCTCCGCTGCCGCTGGCGGAACAACTCTTAGTAGTCTTCTTTCTTGAAGTTCTGCGGCTAACTTCCTCACATCTAACTTTTACTACCAATTCTCACGCCCGCAACTGCTACAAATTCGTATGCTCGGAGCTGCCACGCAAACTGCCAATCATGCAGTAGATTTGGGACTTAGATCACAGAGTATCATTACGTGTTAGACTTACAGCTGCGGCTGTAAAGGAATTAAATTCGTATCCCAGACGAGAAAGCCCCAGTTGCGAAGGTACCTATCGTTTACTGCTGAGAGTAATTGCTCTTCCAAACAGCAGTACAATACGAACAAACCGGTTGCGTCTTTACCTGCAATTCCACGTACTTTAGGTATCTGGGCTATGCACGGCTCTGTTGGAAAACAATTGCTCGATGTAGCCTTACGGTTGAGCTGTGCACGTGTGCTTTCATGCCCCTCAGCTAATTCTCTGCAGATAATAACCTGTAGTTGTAATCTTTCGGTCAAATAGTCTATGCATTTGCTGGAATTGCTAGTTAATAAACTGCGCAAAAATACAAAATATAAGAGGAATGAATAATTTAATGACAAGGGTCCAATTTTAACATTATTAACTGATGTAGACGACCGAATTATGTTCAGTGTTGTTTATTAAAGAAAAGGCATCAGAAATAAACGGAAAGTGGTCTTACGATAAAATACAGACAGAAAATACACTTAGCAAATGCAGTAAAATTCCCAAATAAGTCCAATTCGAGAACACAGTACACATGAAATATTGACCAGCTCAAAAGAGTTCTGATTTCAACATGATGATTGACAAAGAACGGTAACACACAGTCCGTCTATTCTCACTTAAGTAAATCAAGCGGCAAATTAAAACATATCGAAATACAGAGTCCATTCAGAAGTTAAAGTACGATAGTGACCATTGACTACGTACAAACAATCACCTATATGACTAAATCACGCACGGTATCATAGACAGGCCTGCCTTCTTCCAACATACGACCCTAAGTGTCCAAAACGTTCCCTTGAGCTCTTCACTCGAAAGGTCCCAGTCTCCACTTCACTTCAGTAGTGTTCCACTACTGTCTACTTTTCCATTGGCTGAAGACCATCTCCGCCAAAAATACATCCCCTTTAAGTTCTACAAACATGATTTGAATCTTCTTGATCACTTCCTGTACTAAAATAACGTATTACAACAATAGTTAAACATAAAATGTTGTAAATATTCGCTCACACTCACTTCATTCACAAGAACTACAAATACCTCATTGTTCATAAATGAAGAATCGAGTGTTCCTGCACAAGTTCACTAAGTGAGTATCTTAATTGTGCGAAATGGCTGACATCATGTCATGACCACATGTAATGACACAGCGATTTCAGTTGTTTCATCTCAGTAAGGTGGTAGTCCGGAATGTATTTGCTCAGCAGCATTAATTATTTGTGCGCTGATATTGAACTGAATTAGGCGATTTCATGTACATGATCTGCGAAATATGGTGAAGATCAAGAAGTTATCTGAAATGAAGCCCGAAACGTAACACGAAATAAAATTCAGTGCTGATGACGGCGAATACGCTGATCTGGCTATATATCATATAGGCACGTTCGATCCTAGCTAGTCCAACCACCAGCTCTATATCGGCTACAGATACCGTACTGACTCGCAGTTTAGTGGGTATACTAAAGTATTTGTCAAACTCATTTAAAGCAGATAATGAAATATCATCTCTGCATAATTAGCTGCCCACTATGCATTATCAACTGTCAACTGAGATACATGATGACATTTCAACTAAACGTAATGATTTGCGTAATGAAATCTCAACTAAAAAGGATGAATACCATAGTGAAATTGTTAGCTTTACAGGAAATTGATATCGAAAATGATATGGTAAGCCTGTCATTTATTATATGACCCATTACCTACTGAAGTCATTACGCTGAATGATGCACACAAGGGTGTCCCAAACGCAATGAAAAAACAGTGTGATGAAAAATTACTAATCAAGAAGCCTGCTCGCAAACTAGATTCAAAGGTAAAGAATTTCACTGCAGAGCATGAGGCTAAGATTAAATTTCAATTTGATATACAAAGAGAAGACTTCAAGAAATATTGTTCTGAGTCATTTTCTAATAGTGAAAACCTATATTAACAAAAGAACAAATTTTGTGCTTCGAAAGTGTGTTCTACATACAGTTCATTAAGTATTGCCGTATGAAGGCACATTGGAAGAAACAGTTAACATGGAATTGAACCCAATTAAAACAGTGCTAGACATAGACTTACCAAAGTGGTTAGAAGACATAGCTTCATAAATCAATGACATCCAATAGAGACTAATGTAAGTTAGACAGAGACTAACAAATTCGACCAGCTCTGTTGTTAGCGTTGGAGATCACAAAAGTCCTGTGGTATATGAAGGAATATTAGGCAAGGATTTAAATATCGTAGAGACGTCACTCAACACTGCATTGTAAGGGATGTCGGCCTGTTGGACAAAAAATTTATTGAAATATAGAAAATTTCAAGTGTTTATTTCAGATAAGAAAAATCTCCATCCTATAGTTTTCATAAAGTTCTTTAAGGGTGTATTACTGAGATCTTTCACTAACCAACAAGTCTTCCCTTAATCACATGTTACATACAAAGGAAGTCAAAGGTCACCATTTGGGTCATAGAGACTGCAGAGAAATGTCAAGATTACAAGCAGTTCTGAAGAGCATTTGTAGGTAGGTATTGGCCTCATTGGTCCACGATAGAATCTCCCATTTGTAGGTAGGTATTGGCCTCATTGGTCCACGATAGAATCTCCGATCCTTCAATAATAGACAGGTAGCTCCACAAGTAATTGTTAAAACACCTAAATAAGACAAGATACTGTGATGAACCTATGGATGTTCTTAAAACTTTTAAATCTACTTACTATTAAATCTCAGGGGAAAATTTGTACATGTATCTAAAACCAATTTCTAACACTTTATAATTGTTCTAGAGTCGCTTGACCTCATACAAGAGAATGATAAACTCAATAATAATAATGATTGCATTAGAGAACAACGTACTCTGACAGAGGCAATGGTATAATCATGGCAAAGCAAAAGGTGGAACTCTCGTATCAGAAGAAACAACCAATCACTCATGCATAATAATAATAATAATAATATGCAGGAGGTTCCCACACCGAGGTGGACAATTAAAGGTGATTGGAGGGTGCAGAATTCTACAGTAAATGTAACTGAGGTGATGAAGGAACTGTGAGCAATTGATACTGGGTCAACAAACTAAGTTGATATTGACTTTCTATGACATATGTACACATTATTTGATTTCTCAACAGGAATTTTTTAAAGAAAACCTTACTAGCCACAAGGTTGCTGCAGACTTAATAAAAACAAAATTAGAGGATGGTAAATGTTACTACACCTTAAGTATCAAAGTTAATAAGACATAGACACTATGTACTAGTAGCACAGCCCCACACATTGGTCAGGTTAATGACATTGAAAAGCTGGGAACAGGTAAGGTTGTCAGGTCCTCTTTTATTGATGCACTGCAACAAGCAAAATTAAGAGATCTGTTATTTGAAAACAAAACGTTTATTATCAGCACACACCAGTGGATATTTGTCCCCATGAGATCTATTGTCAGCACACGAATTAACATCCCTTAGGCCAAGAGGGCTGCAACCTCTAACGAAAAAAACTGATTTTGAATGGAGGGCTATTGAGCCTTCGGTGTCACTTCATTGCAGTCCAGTATTAGTTGCAGCAAAACCTGGTGAAAAGGTTCATCTAGTTTTGGACACCATGGCCATTAACAAGATAGTTTTTCCTGTAGGAACGCTACCTGAAAACTTGTTTGAGCACTTATAGAAGTTCAATGCACTTACGTCACTTACTAGCGTAGATTTAAGAAATTTGTAGTGGCAGGTAAGTCTCGCACAGGAATCTAGATAATGTACTGCCTTTACTGCCAGAGGAAGAAACTACCAATTTTTTGTAGAAACATTTGGTCTAAATATGAGTTCAGACATGTTTATTGCTGCCTAAGATACTATATTAGGGCCTGAACTATTTGACAGAGTTGTATGCTACACTGATGATATGTTGATACCCACCTGTGACAAACATGTAGGTTTGGAAGAAAACACACTACAGAAATTTTCTGAAGCAATGGTGAGCACAAACATAGAAATGTCGAAGACATATGTTGTTATTTACATTGATGTTAAGAAAATTTTTTACTTTTTTCCTAACGAAAAACTATCTTTTATTATGATCTGTGCAGTTCATTCTCAATGTAGTCATAACTCTGTTGCAGAACAGTTTCACATATTCGGAAATTGCTGTACAATATGAGACAACCTTGAAATACTAATAAGACTGGCTTGGTACCCTCACCTACTGTTGTAGATGACATTTCCTTACAAGAACCTGATCATTCAGATAGGTTCTACCATAGCCATTGGCACCACCTAAACCAAATCCTTAAGTCCATCACACTGGCTATCCTCTACTGAAACCTTCATCCAGTCCAATCACAAAGATTTGGTAAGCTGCAAACTCCGCTATTCATGAAACAAAATCAAAAATTTCCTGCTACATTATTATCGGTGTAGCATTCAAACATAATGATATTAATAAGTCTAATACTTGGACTATAATGAAACACAAACACAGTTTGAGATTATTTATACACATGTATTATATTTAAATATCATACATCAGATGCAGTATTTAAAAAAAATCTTCAAATTCCTTCTTAATCTTCTTCTTCGTACCTGGACAGTATCTCCCAAACAAAATTTTTTGATGTACAACAAATTCCGCGCGTATCTCCCTCAAGTCAATGGGTGCATTACAGTACTCGGGTTTTTCATACCGACATTTAATCTGTTTCTCTTTTGGTTCTGTGTGCATGTGCAAACAAAGGTACTGCTCTAAATCATCAACCTGTACACTATGCACACGCAGGAAGTTTACATCATGCAGAGTCTATGCCCGGCAACCAACGACTCAATCTCTCCAATGCAAGGCGTACTGCAGTATCTAAATTGTATAAGTTCATAACTGAGGAGTGTCATAGATAAACCCACTTCTCACCCAGTTTTCCCACAATCGTTGTCTAAATCGTTTTACAATTCGTTTTGATCATCTGCTGTCTTTATAAGGTGGTAAATGACAGCACCAATTACAAACAACTGAAGAATGCCACTCAGTCTCCTAATCTTTTATGCAGATCAGGAATGGCAGAGGGTACATAATACCCCCCTTGGAAACGCCAGAAATTACGTATATTTTAGTCGTTGACTTTCCGTCAGTTACTACGAACTGTGATCTCTCTGAAAGGAAATCACGAATCCAGTTTCATAACTAAGACGATAGGCCATACGTATGCAGTTTAGTTAGAAGTCACTTGTGAGGTACAGTGTCAGAAGCCTTTTTGAAAATAGAAGAAAATGGAATCAGTTTGACATCCCCTGTCGATAGCACTATTTACTTTGTGAGAATAGTTGTATTTCACAAGAACAATATTATCTGAATCCGTGTTTGCGGTTTGTCGATAAGTCGTTTCCTTCGAGATAAGACATAATGTTGGAACACAGTGTATGCTCCAAAATCCTGCAGCAAATCGAAGTTAGTGATATGGGTCTGTAATTCGGTAGACTGTTCCTATTTCCTTTCTTAGGTGTTGGTGTGCCTTGGACCACTTTCCAGTCTTTATGTACAGATCTTCCGACGAGCGGTCGGCTGTATATAACTGCTAAATATAGAGCCGTTGTAACAGCATACTCAGAGGAACCTGACTCGTACACAATCAGGACTAGAGGCCTTGCCCTTAAAAAGTTATTTAAGCTGCTTTGCTACAACGAAGTTATGTACTTATAAGTCACTTATATTGACTGTTATTCTTGGTTCGAATTCTGGATATTTACTTTGTCTTCTTTGGTGAAGGAATTTCGGAGAATCTTATTTACTAACTCCGCCTTGTGGCATTGTGATCAGCAACGCCACCATTGTTATCGCACAGTGTAGATACCGATCGTGTCTTTCCACTTGTGTACTTTACATATGACCAGAATGTCTTTGGATTTTCTACCAGATTTCATGACAGAGTTTCGTTGTGGAAAATATTAAAATCATCTCGCATTGAAATTCGCGCTACATTTAGAGCTTGTTTAATCTTCACCAATCTTGAGGGTTTAGCGTTCTTCAAAATCTGGCATTCTTGGTTTGTTGCTTCTGTAACAGTGTTCTGACCTGGGAGATCAGGACCAATTTATTTGGTATACGTCTATCAATAGCCGTCGATAATATTTCTTTCAATATAAACCATATCTGGTCTACGCTTACATATTCAAGGAGCGGAGACTGTCCTTTGGGAAGGCCTCAAGCAAATTTTTATCTGCTTTTTTTAACAGTTGTATTTGCGTTTATTTTTGGTAACTTAGGATTTTACGGTAATTCAGTCTCGTTACAACAGTCTTGTGGCCCCTAATACCTGTAACCGTCATTAGCTCAGGAATATTTGTTGCTAAGAGGCCAAGTATGTTTACGCCACCATTTACACTTCGATCGGACAACAGAACTAATTGTTGAAAATAATTTTCTGACAAGAGGCGAGCTATGCAGAAGTTTGGCAGCTCTGACTGTTTCATGGTGACATTTTTTTGTACAGCGTAGGGACGGTTCGCAGATACCTCGGTTTTCATTGCAAAGCGAATGTACATAAAAATATCGTAGTTTAGAACACCAAAACTTACATGTTCCAGTATTTTGAAATTGAAAAAAAAAAAAAATGTGTGTGAAATCTTACGGGACTTAACTGCTAAGGTCATCAGTCCCTAAGCTTACACACTACTTAGCCTAAATTATCCAAAAGACAAACACACACAACCATGCCCGAGGGAGGATTCGAACCTCCGCCGTGAGATTGAAAATGTAAACAGCATCGGACCTCTTCACAACTGAGAACGTGAGCACGTGCTTGATGTTTTAGTATTTACCAGTGACAGTTCTCCGAGCGTAAGAATTGCCTTTTGGCGGAAGATATGACCTTTCACTGACCCGTTTCCAGCAAATGTGAGCCGAGGTGCCAGCGTGGGTCATCAGAAATTAACAACGCTGCAGCTCCAGTGTCCAACTGGAACTGGTCTGAAATGGCAAGAGCCAACGTCACCTCCTCCGTGGCCTGTTCAGCTGCCGTGACTGCGTGGGGCGACGTGCTGTGTTGGTACAGCATGCCGGCGAGCAGCTTGTTGACACCCACAGCCGCCAGGAGCCCGAGTTTGCCACACGCCAAACAGTGCGCTGCACGGTCCACGCAACTAGAGAGCCTGTATAGGGAGAGAGTGGCCAACCGGACGATACGGCGGTCATGTTTTTGCCAAACTGCGGGCGGGACTTTTGAATGGCCAGTAGTGGAGTAGTACACACTCACCGAATCAAAAGCACAAGGCAATATGGCGAAATCATTCGTTAAATGCCTTTGTTTATAAGAATAATGTTTCACAACAATTTTCACACAGCCAATTTACAGGTCTGTTTTCAAATTTAACTATGTATGTTGCAAGTTGTTTTATATGTAGTAAAAAGCAAAAACGACTTACTTCGCATGGATAGGAGTACTTGGTTGGTTTCCACAAGGCTCCTGTTTGATTTATGTCAGCCTGTTGACTGCGACTGCCCACTGCTTTCGTCTTTCTTCATTGCGTGGAAATGCTAACATGCGAAATCCACCTTTACCTCTATTGGAGCTACCAAATGCAGTACAACCTGGCATAGTTTACGAACGTCTGCAGAACGAATCACAGATGTCAAAAACAATACTGCACAATCACTAACGTGTTTACTTGAAACATGTAGGCCTACCAACTTCATCACAAAACGCTTCATTATTTCAACTCGTATTTAAAATCGCAAACACTAATTACGTACTAAAAACGATATACAACTAAATCGAACATGGATGCACAACGCATAACAAGTCTCTCAATAATTCAAATACCTTTTAATCGTTTCCAGAACTCCTCTGAACTTCAATTCAACTCAAAAGCACGGCGAACATAGGAAGCACGAGCGACGTATGGCGCCATTTTTCTGCCAAAGTTAATCAACCAATCACGGGCAACTTCAGCTAAGGCCGCTCTCTCTGTATTCAGGCTCTCTACAGGCAACGGCTTCGAGTTTGACGGCTACCACAGCCAGTGCACGACTGGCATAACGTCGGCTTGTGTGGCCAGTGCTTCGACTTTTGGGGAGGAGACGTTTCTTACTCGCCCGTTTAATGTCAATTACACGGCGGAGGAAGGACCATACAAAGGAAGATTAATCGACATTATTACCTGTTTGTTGCTTGCGATGCGGCCTACTTTCGACACTTGGTAAGTGAAAGCATTCACACTGTCTGAAGCAAAGTCGAAAGATTTAGCAATCTTAAGATGTACACTAAGATTACGATCAGGTGTTGATAATTCTTTCACCATGTCTTCCTATTCGAGGGCAGGACACACAACCACATCACAAATCAATAATTACACGTCCAGTTTCACAATTTTGACAGGTGAAATCGTACTGGGTGGAGCTTGCAGTGGACAGCTCATGCAGCGTGAGGCTGTCTGGTATGTATACGACAGAGACGAAACTGAAGCCTAGACACAACAAGGTATTCGATATTCACATTCGAGAGAGATCATAACTAAAGCGCCAGTTCGTAGAAACGACTGCGAGGAGAGAAGAGTGAAGTAGTTAGTTGTTATCAGAAATGCTATTAGGAGGACAAAGTATTTGCAAACTGCGGAAGGTCCTCTTCCAGGTTTCAGAAACCTCGTTTCTAGCAGATAACGGGTGGTGGGGGCGTGACCACATATTGATGTCGCCGCTGTTAAGAGCTGCAGGATAGCAGCATGCTATTACTCTAGCAGTTTTTGTTACTCTTTGTAATATTGCTGTCGTTGTCGTTGCTGCCGGGCGCGGTGCCGAGCGGTTCTAGGCACTTCAGTCCGGAATCGCGCGACTGCTACGGTCGGATGTTCGAATCCTTCCTCGGGCATGATGTGTGTGATGTCCTTGGGTTAGTTAGGTTTAAGTAGTTCTAAGTTCTAGGGGACTGATGACTTCAGATGGTATGTCCCATAGTGCTCAGAGCCATTTGAACCATTTTTGTTGTTTCTGATGCTGCTGCAGTGACAACTGCTGCTATCAAAATTCGAGGAACTATGTATCCGCAGTATGCGGGGTGCCACATGTTGAAGACTGCATGTTAGGATGGATCCTCGTCGTTAGTTTCCTGCAAACATCCAGATCGAAAGCATAAACTGTGAAGACAAGAACTCTCTCCGTTAGCTGAGCGCTGAGTATATACAAGTAGCAAAAACCAAAGTATTTCAGAAACTATGCAGCGTCATTCTAATCGCAGTCGTATGATTGCGGTTGTTGATGAAATAATGATCCTGCAGCTGCTCCGTGCCAGAGGTGTGGCCCACATGACGTGCCCTTGCGGTCACAGGCTGCGGTTGACGTAGCGAAATGCAACGTCTCTACTAATACCAGGTGTAGGTGAGAGTATGGATGAAAATAACAAGAAATTTTCATTAATCATGTGCTCTAAAACGTCTATGAGCACTTTTTCCTCTTAGCTACTGTAAAACATACCTCTTCCATTGCAAGGTCTTTGCTGTTATGAGCGAACAGCACAAGGCAGTGAACAAATGAATAAAAGAATTAGAACACGTTATTACGTTACTGTTAACCAGCAGAGCCTCTCTTCATTTGAAGTTTGTTTCCATTCACCACATCATGAGAGAAAATGTTGTCTGTCATTTCTAGTGTGGAATAATAGGATTTCACTGTGCTTGTAGGAGCAATGACAAAATTACCATGTTAAAACATTTCATAAGCTTACCAAAATCCAATTGAACTAATTTATGAGCTGCATTTACACAGATCTGAATACGATTTACTACAAAACAGATGTTTACTGCATTCTGTATCCATGGCCAACAACAAGCGAATGTTTCGTCTTTAATGCATACTTTAAGGCGTTCATGGCAGCAGAGTGCTTGAAGTGGAAGATATTTATTTCAAGGTAGCGATGATGAACAAGTGCTCGTAGGTCTTACGTATGCGTTATAGAGTCCATGTTAATTGACATTTTTTTCTTGTCTTGGACCCTACTACCACATCTAAAAATATTTAATATTCTTAAACAACCTGTATAGTTCAAAAATCATTAGATACTGTCAAGAAACTCTATACAATGTAACTGTGACGCTAGACTCCAAGCCCGGTTGTTTGCAAGTCGAAGACTGGGAAAAGATGGGACTGAATATCATCCGCGACACTTACAAGTTACCATAAACAACATTTATCAGTGGCATAAGGCATATGGCAAAATGGGTTAATACTCTAAAAGAGTAAAACATTTACTCAAAACTGAAACATGAAAATATTTTAACCAAACTGTTTAAGCCAGCTCATTTAAAAAGGTTAAACGTCATAGCTTATTCGAACATGAAACTGTTGTGGCAAAATTGATAACATTTAAATACAGCAAAAACCAGAAATCCAGTTAGTACACCAGGGAGTTGAAAACATTTTGTAACATTAAACAGATCCTGCTGGAATGACAACACGAGACAATTGGTCCACAGTGCCCGCTGCCCTTAGCTCGAGATTGGGACAGTTAACAAATCGGACGGGGCAGAATACCGGCTCTCGCCTTCTAAAACGCACGGAGTAGACACATGTGACTAAGCAGGGACGTAATGCAATTAACGTTCAGACAAATTGCAATTAGGGGGAGGGAAAGACAGGAGAGCTGCGTCAGGCTGCACCAAAACCCCGCAGGCAATTACAGCCGGAAACTGACACGATAATTGCAAATTTAAAGCATCAATTACAGAATCGTGGCAAGACACTACTCGCGAGCTATATAATAGTGAACACAACCAAGAAAGAGGGAGAAACGGGAGAGGATAAAGGCTAATAAATATTAGTAAAAGCGAATACTCTGTTCAAGTATCACAAGAGGAGGATGTACACTTGGAAACAGCTGGGAGACACGGGAAGATTACATTCATAGCAGGCAGAGATTCCGAAATCGGATATTGGACTGTAAAGCATACCCAGAAGCAGATTTAGATTCACATCACTATTTATTAACGTTGAAGAATAGGCTGAAGTTTAAGCGACTACCAGGAACAACCAGTGCACAAAGAAGGGGGATACGGAAGTATTAAGGAATGAAGTTCTCTGAGGCCATAGACACTGCGATAATGAGTAGCTTAGTCGACAGCACAGTTGAAGAGGACTGGACGTCTCCAAAAACGGCAATTACAGAAACTAGAAAAAATCCGTATGTACAAGTACGGCAGCTGCAAAGAAACCATGGATAACCTATAAATACTGCAGCTGATCGATGGAGGAAGAAAATACAACAATGTTCAGGGAAATTCAGAATACAGAGAGAAAGGTCAATTAGGAACGAAATAAACTGGAAGTGCAGGGAAGCTAAGGTGAAATGGCTGCATGAGTAATGTAGAGAAATGTAATGAGGAATGATTGTCCGAAGAACTGATTCAGCAAATAGAAAAGTCAGAACAACCTTCGGTGAAATTAAAAGCAACGGCGGTAACATTTAGAGTTCGGTTGAAATTCACTCTTAGATGCACATGGAATAAGTACATTAAATGCTTCTACGAGTGGGAAAACATGACTGACGATGTGAGAAAAGAAGAAACAGGAGTCGACAGGGAAGAGATAGAGGATCCAGTATTCGAATCGGAGCTTTGGAAGACTTAAGATCAAATAAGACAGAAGGAACAGATAACATTACATCTGAATTTTTAAAATCAGTGGGAAAAAAAGATTATTCACGTTGGTATGTATGAGAATGGCGATATACCATCAGACATCCGGTAAAAGATCATCCACACAATTCCGAAATTGCAAGACCCGACAAGTACGAGAATTATCATACAGCCAGCTTAAGAGCTCATGCATCCAAGCTGCTGACAAGAACAGTATACAGAGGATTGGATAAGACAGTTGACGATCAATTAGATGACGATCAGATCGGCTTTAGGAAAGCTGAGGGCTGCAGAGAGGCAGTTCTGACGTTGCGGTTGATAATAGAAGCAAAACTGTAGAAAAATGGAGACACGTTCTTGGACCTGGAGAAAGCGTTGGACAATGTAACATGGTGCAAGATGTTCGAAATTCTGAGAAAAATAGGGAAAGCTATAGGGAAAGACGGGTCATATATAGCATGTTCAAGAGGATAGCACGTACAACAGGAAACAATAAGAACGGAAGACCAAGAAGCAGGTGCTCGATGTAAGAAGAGTATAAGATGTAGTGTTACATCCCTACTGTTCAATCTCTACATCGAAGAAGCAATCAGGGAAATAAAAGAAAGTTTGAAGAGTGGGTGAAAGGATATCAATGATAAGATTCGCTGGTGAGATTGCTATCCTAAGTGAAAGTGAAGAAGAATTGGAGCAACTGCGGATAGGAATTAACAGCCTAATGAGTACAGAATATGGATTGAGAGTAAATCGAAGGAACACGGAAGTAGTGAGCAGTACCAGAAATGAGAAGAGCGAGATGACGTTAAGGAATTCAGCTACCCACGTAGCAAAATAACTCATAATGGATGGAGCAAGGAGGACATAAAATGCAACTAGCACTGTCAAAAAGCATTCCTGGCCAAGAGAATCCTGCTGGTATCAAACATAGGTCTTAACTTGTGGAAGAAGTTTCTGAGAATGTACGTTTTGAGCACAGCATCGCGTAGTAGTGAGGAATGGAGTGTGAGGAAACTAGAACAAAAGGGAATAGGATTAAAAAAAGTCTAAAGCAATGAACTACTGTAGTGACTCAAAATTTACTTTCACAGATTCCTTCAACTTTCTGGTATTCTTTCTAGAAAAACGCTTATTAAATTTCAAAACTGAAGAGTTCAAAATAAGGAAAGATCATTTTCCTGACAGCTAGAAGTTTAATTTGATCTATAACAAAGGCACTATTTCTTCTTTTTTTCTCGCATTTGCATGGTCAATTTAAAGAGTGTAAAAAATATCCGTCCTGTCTCTACCCCGTAACCCCGCCCCCCTTCCCCCGTACTGACGTAAACTTCCGGAAAGACTTTTGTCACTGGGGTAAAAAACTTTCCTGGGTAAGAAGTTGAATATAAATAAAACTTATGGAGACAAGCAAAGCAATGTGGTTAAGTTATAAGTAAGCAAAGTGAAATTAGTAAATTCGTATATCCTATCCAAGTAAATTCGCTGCAAGTTTCTATCTGTAAATGTAAGATTGCTCCTGGTAATTCAGTCACTGACTTAAATATCCGAAAATAAATCTGTAGCTGAAAAAGAAATTGTCCACTACGACATGCTGAAACCTGCATTGAAGTTATTTTATAGGAAGAAAACACCGAAAGAAATACCGTGTCAGAACAATAGCTCCTATGATGCATTGCAAGTGTGTTTACAAAAAGTTGAGACCTGCCAAATTCGCAATCCGCCAGGTGACTAAAGAAATGTAGAAGCCTACTGCAGCTGTGGCTTGCGCAGCACAATAGGTGCGTCACCATGGTTGACGGTGCATCGGTAAACAGATAACGTGATACAACTACAAGTCGTTCTTAATTCGTAAAGCGATTTCAATTTCCGTTGATAGTGTCTAAGACACAGTTGTTCGCATTTACTATTCGCTGGAATCTGCTACTCATTTAACATCCACAAATATTACAAGGTGTCTCTTTGATTATCAGTTTAACAGTGGAGACGAAGTTAAATTATATTCATTGTGTTTGCTAGTACATATGTTATTGCGCAAGTTCCAAGGTTTCACAGCAATGTGGAACCCAATTTTCGTGTTCAATGTCGCAAAGACGAAATATCAAGAACATGGTATGCAGTCTAAATCACGTATTTCTCTTGAAGACCTACGTATGTGACCTTCGTTAGTTACTTTCTCGGGCATTAATTTCAGTGACGTTGATAATTCGGTTAGAAACTGTAGAAACAGTAGAAGTAGAATACAGCTTTAATGATTCCGTGAACTGTATCACGACCGGTGAGTGTTGGCCCAGTAGGAGTCTGGAACAACAATACCTTACTAGCCCGAGGAAACCACGTACAGTAATAGCTTATAGTGGCAAAGAAAAGACTGTGCGTTTTTGGTTAAACGAAGTTGGTTGTAATACCACGTATACTATGTATAACGCTGATGAGACAGGATTTGTGGAAGAACTGCTTACAAATACGGCTTTATAATGACGGATCAAAATAAGACCAGAGTCGACTGTGCGATGACACTTCCGTACAGATTAACGAGGGCGTTACTGTTTCCGCAGACTTATATCCACCTTCAAGAACGTCAAGGCAAATTATGACCTAAAATATAAACGGACTATTTAGTTGCGAATTCTTGTAATAGACATATCAGAATCTAGAAAAATGAGGAAGAATAATATTCAACATTTCGTTCGAAGTATCTTCTTATAAGGTGCACAAAATAATTCATTGCTTTTGTTGGAATTTTGACCTGGACATAATGACAACCATGTCTTTGAGGACGACGAAAAGATTGTTGATATGGTTCACATAATGTTGTTATTCAAACACTGGATAAAAATCGTTTTCGACAGTGCAATGCATTTTTCTGAAGCCCGGCAGACAATAAAATTTTCTATTGGTCTTTGTCGTTGCAGGTTTATCTGCAGAACGGTATTCTTCAGTTAAGTACATTATCAGTTTGAATCACCACTTTTTATGAACTGGATGAAGTATACTTTGTACGCAGCACAATATGCAGAGCAACGGCTGGGACCATTTATTACTCCCTTTCCGTCTAAATAAATCTGGTAATTACTATAATTACTGTGATGTACTCAAACGCCTGGTGTAAGGAAAATCTTTGTTTACGTCATGCAAGAGACGCTTTCCATTGTTGTGCCGACGATTAGGAGTAAAAAAAAGAACTGTTACATTGTCATTAAAATATACATTATTCACAAACTGTAGTAACGACTCTGCTAGTGGAGTTGTTACGAATAATGTATGTGTAAATAATATTTCATTTGAACAAATGAAAGTCCCGATTGACAAAATTCTTTTAAAACGTAGCGTCAAAAAAAGTTTGTTTTTCTTCCCTCTCCTGTCACCTTTGTAAGAAGTACATCAGCAACAATTTAGCTGTCGACGTGAACTGCAACTTATTCAAAAAAATTATTATGCGTGACTTATTGATATGATTTAACTGATGATACTTCCCTATGTATACTGTGGAGTTTTTGCTGCTCGGCGCTGCGGTCTCTTGATTCAGATGGCTCTGCGCACTAGGGGACTTAACATCTGAGGTCATCAGTCCCCTAGAACTTAAAACTACTTAAACCTAACTAACCTAAGGACATTACACACATCCATGCCCGAGGCAGGATTCGAACCTGCGACCGTAGTAGTCGCGCGGTTCCAGACTGTAGCGCCTAGAACCGCTCGGCCACTCCGTCCGGTCCCGGTCTCTTGTGGCAATGTTCGCTCATTTGCCGATTCTCGGCTAGGCTGTTATAAGCGATTCTTCGAGCGATAAAATTGAGCAAATTCAACGTAATTTTTAATACCTGCAGTGCTTCGTTGAAGGTAAAATTTTGACCAAGCGTTTATTTTGGTGTAATCTTTGTGTGTAAAAAATTACACAGGAGAACTGGATCATTCCCTTGTCAGTTAAAAGAACTAACAGCATCATTTCTTCGTTCTTTGATGTACTACTAAGCTAACAGCGCCATCTATTGTCTTTCTGGTGTACTATGCCATGAGGATGAAAGAACCGAGTATCAGAGCTCAGAAATTAATTTAGATCTTATTCTTTTTTCATCATGGTCTAGTTCAAAAGTCCATTCCGTCATCTAAGCATTCAGCCTCCTTTTGCTCGGTGCTCCAACGGACCTTGTACGTAAGGATTTAAAATTTAACGCTTATTTTGGCAGTCTTGAATCTGGCGTTCTTCGTAGAATTTCTAGCCAGCTTTGTCGATTAGACTTGATCCTCTCATTCATAGCATAAATCCCAAGCTCTGCTCTTATATCTTCATTTCTTAGTCTGTCTAATTTTTACAGCCCTTAACTCCTCTTAGGAATTTCGTTTCTGCCGCTTGGATTCTATTTTCTTGCTTTTTAGTAGCTGTCCAGGTTTCGCTTCCAAATAGCAATGTGGAGGTGGCCATTACTTCATAAAACCTGATTTTCGTGTATTTTTCACTTTATTTCTCAATGTTCTATGATTGTTTCGCATAACATTCGATATTATGCATTTTTTTGTCAATGTCGTTTTCCCTCTATAATATTTCTAAGGTAATTGAAGTGACTAATGCGTTCAGTGATTTTGTTTCCCATGATATTCTTAGTTCTCAGCAATTTTGTCTCTTTGAAACCCATCGATTTCGTTTTTTGAATGGATATTTCGTATTTTATTTAGTCTATAGTCTCGCTATCCTGTACAGTTGCCAGAAGCAACGTATTATAAATATGTTATGTGATAATCTGAAGCCCGAATCAATTTGTTGCTTCCATTTTCAATCGTATCATCAATTTATGTACTAAAAAGTGTGAGTGATAAGCCACACCATTGTCAAACACCTTGGTTCATTGGTATGTCTTCTGACGCAGCGTCGTTAGTCTTTATCGTTATTTTTATATCTTTTTATAAATTTTCTATTTCCTTTATTGTTATCTGAGGACACCATTCCTATGTAATATGTTTCATAACATTTTCCTATCTAGTGGTAGATGGCTTTCTACATGAAGCCTATGCGTATTTCCGTATTGAACTCGCTTCGTTTTTCTATAATTTATTTTTGGAATCCATTTTATTCCCCAGAAAACAGAATTTCGGCAGTAATTTGTAGACGTTGCTTTGTTTTCTTGGCGTTAATCTTATACACTGTGTCCACTAATGTTAATTCACGATATTTAGTCCTTTCATTTCGTTTACCTTTTTTGGAGACTGAAACAACGTCTTCAACTCTCCATGGTTTGGGGATTTGTTGTCTTTACGAGCACATATTGTATAAATGAAGACATTAAAGTCCACTGTATTTAAGTAACTTGGCGTTTAAGCCATCTGTGCCAATTGCTTTCGGGTTTTCTGTCTTTTCAGGACCCCATTTAGTTCTTGGATCGTTTTGAGGTCGCCGTTGTTGGTTCGTCCATTTCCGGCGGGAGGCTTCCTCTAAAGCTTGGTTTTCGTTACACCAGAACTGTTTCTCATGTGAAATCCACATATATTCAGGTAATGTATTTAGATGTGTTACCTCTTTTTCAGCTTTACTCAAATGATTTGTCTTCCGTGGATGTCGAGTTCAAGTATACTCACAAACCTATTCCACGATTCTTCATTTGTTTTCCTGACAATGGTTTTTACATCATTTCTGTTTGCTTTATATTCTGTTTTCGCCTGTAAATATAAGTGATATGCTAGTTTTTTTCTACAAATGCTTTTGCGATATCTTCATTACATACACTAAGTCCCTTTTTACTTCTTTTCCTAGTGACTCACTTGCGACAAGTTCAATACATTGCTTTATATTTAACCATTCGGATTCTAAACTATAACTGGAGATTAATAGGTAGTCCCTTTTGCTGTATTTTTCTACCTCTCTTAGTAGTGTTTCATAAATAGCCTCAGTCTCTTCTCTTCTTTCCATCATCAGGGGCATACACCCCAATCACTGCTGCTTGACTGCGATCTGTTCTGAATCTCGATGTTATGATTCTGTCATTTATGTAATTATGATCTTTTATTTTAAATTTCAATTTAGTATCCACTCATACAGCTACTCCGCCAAGTGCCTTGCCTCAGTGATAACACCGGTTCCCGTCAGATCACCGAAGTTCAACGCTGACCATCCGGTCCGCCGAGCGCTGTTGGCAAGCGGGGTGCACTCCGCCCTTGTGAGGCAAACTGAGGAGCTTCTTGATTGAAAAGTAGCGGCTTCGGTCTCGTAAACTGACACACAGCTAGGAGATCGGTGTGCTGACCAAATGTCCCTCCATATCCGCATCCAGTGACGCCTGTGAGCTAAGGATGACACGGCAATCGGTTAGTACCGTTAGGCCTTCCAAGGCCTGTTCGGAAGGATTTTAATTTTCATATAGCTACTCTATTACCTGCTCTGTTGTCACTTCCTACCTCGCTGTAGATCTTTAGCTATCCATCTAAATCTGTAGTTCGTCTCGGCTTTTTCTTCGATTCTGTAATTGCTGCAATGCTAATGTTTCTTTATATCAGTTCTTTACATAACTCTGTTTGTTTTACGTGCAGGATTCTCAGAGTCAAAGTCTCAATGTTGAGCTTTTACATTATTCCAAATCGTTTGTCCTTTTCTTCCTTGCCTCGTCATCTATCTAATCCATGTGGCTGGTTTCTTTGAAGATTATAAGTGAAAAGTCCCCATTATGGGATGCACCCTGTAGCCAGGCTAGATATGCGGTGCGCCTAACACCTTTTGCCCTCATGGCTTTCCAGTAATTTTTGATCAAGCTTTACTTCCTCTAGCCTTTGGTAAGCCACTTACCTAACTGCAAAGCAGCAGCTATTGAATTTTTATTTGAGGTTATTTCCCCTAGGAAGGTTTCCTTCAACACGTCTAAGAGCCCTTCCTGCCATTTCTCTGAGTCTTCCCGGATGCCGTCTAATATGATACCTTCAGCGGCCTCGTTGTGGACTGCTCTTCGTCTGGTCCAAACACTTCGACTTGTCTGACTTGGGTAATCCTGTCAGGAGCTTAAGTATCAGTAGGCATAGCTCTCAGCGTGTAACAGGAGACGCTGACCACTTCATAACAGTAAAGTGGCAGTCATCCAGGAGGTAAAAATGTAAAGTACGACATCCTTTCTTTTCCGTGTTGCGATTTTGATGAAATAAAGTTTGTTCGTTCCCTCAGGTTACATTTAGTTACTTGCGCACAATTACAGATAGGTGCGCTCGAGGAAATAAAGAGACAGACATACAACTAGTAAATGTCTGATTCATGTCGTCAGTTGCGAGCTGAGTTGGTTGCCTTCCCTTACAGGCCAAGGCTGCATTGGCTTTGGTCACGTACCTTTAGGCTGTAGCCGAAGGGCATCACTGTTGGCTGATGTGGGGATTCAGGGGACGTCCAGCATGTCCCATATGTCACCCAGGCGGTCCACTACTGTGTATGCCCTGGGTACTGCTAGCGCTGAGGTTCACGCCTCACTCTTGGTCGAATGGCAGGCAGTTCCAAGTTAAGTCAGGCAGTGAAGGACTTTCCACAGGGATTATGGAACGATGTCCCCAGTTTGTTTGACGAACATACGTCTTACGTGTTTCTTAATCATCCCGAGCCAGATGCAGGAGCTTGTCCTGTTTCTGGATTACTGGTAGTTGCGAACAATGTTAGCTGTATAATGGAGCCCCTTGGAGATATGGCTGCGAAGGTGGGGAGAAATCCACTGTACACTTTGTGTGCATAACGGGAGGAGTCATTCTAGATGCCTCAGGTACCATGGAGGCCACAGGGTGCAGACAGTTGCAGGTGGTGGCTCTTGTCGGTACTAATTATGTGTGTAGCTTTGAATCAGAAGAGATCCTCTTTTGTTTTGGGCAGATAGATGAAGTGGAAAACACTTGCAGATGAAGATGTAACTCACTACCTGTAGCATTGTCCACGTGTCCAACTGAAGACTTTTGATTCAGAGTTGAGTGCAGAGACTCAGACGGACTGTCACATTTGCGTCATAGCATGGTAGTTCTCGGGACCCGCTTAATAGGATAGGAAGCGGCTACACGGATAGCAGAGGCAGTACGAAGAGGACTGGGAGGTATTATAGGTTAGAGAGTCTCAGGAAACTACAGAAAGGGCGCATGACAAACGCAGGATGAAGACAGACTCAGCTACAATCGCTGTTGTATACGCAAATTGTCCTAGCTGTGTTCTAGAGCTCAAATTGCTAATGGAACGAGCTGAAGCTCAAATCGTTATAGGTATCGCAAGCTGACTAAAGGTGAAGACATATCAGCAGAAAATTTTGCAGTGGGCCTAAACAGAATAAATGCAGATAGCGGCGGAATCTTTAATGCTGTCAGAAGTATTTCGCCTCGTTTTAATTCGTTCCTTTCACCGAACACCCCTCCCCCCTCCCCTCTCTGCTCCTCCTCCCTCTGACTCAGATGTTATTATTCATAAACTGTTCTAAGAAAACTTGAGTCTTACTTCAAACAGGTACACACAATTATAGCTGGTGGTGATCTCAGTCTATATATGCGAAAATACATGTTTAAAGTTGGTGGTAGGCATAAAATTTCGTCGAAAAGTGGAATGAATGATTTCTCCGGAAACTTTTTGAACCACTAGTTCATGAGCTCACTCTAAGAGTTAATGACTGCCAAAACATACTAGACCTCTTAGCAACAAATAACCATGAGATAATATGGATCACCATGGCGGATACAGGAATCAGTAATCAAGAATTAATACCATAACACCAAAATTCATCAAAAATAATCGCAAGATACCTCTATTTAAGAAAGCAGATAGCAATTCGATTGACCCTTTCTAAGAGACAGTATCCACTCTTTCCAGTCTATGTAATCGTAGACTTCTTGTGGCTTAAATTCATTAAAATAGTATTGATGACCGTTGGGAGATATATATCAAATAAATTATTAAGAGAAGACACTGATCCTCCCTCCATGGTGCACAAAACAGGCTAGAACACTGTCGCGGTAACAACGAGAGAAGGATGACAAATTTAAAAGAACGGAAAATCTCCCAGATATTTTACTGAAGTTGTGAATTCAGCACAGACTTCAGTCTGAGATGCTTGTAATAGTTTCCGCAGCGAAACTGTGCCTCGACAACTGGCAGAAAATCCACGCTGGCTCTGGTCGTATATACAGTTTACCAGCGACAAGACGCAATCAGTACTTTCACTGCGCAATAACGACGTTACTGATGACAGTGCCACTAAAGCAGAGTTACTAAAGACCGTTTAACGAAACTCTTTCAGCAAGGAAGACTAAGAAAATATACCAGAATTCTAATCAAGAACAACAGGTAACTTGAGTAAGTTACAAGTACATACACTCGGTGCAGCCAAGCAGCTTAAATTACTCAATAAAGGCAAGGCCTGCGGACCAGACTGCATACCAGTTAGGTACCTTCAACATGTATCAGGATGCCAATAGCCCCATACTTAATATATATAACTGCTCACTTGTCGAAAGACCCGTACCTGAAAAGTAGAATCTTGCGCAAATCATACCAATAGTCAAGAAAGGAAACAGACGTAAGCCGCTGACTCACAGACCCATTGTAAGATTTTGGAATACGTACTTTGTTCTACCATTATGAATGACCTGGAAGAAAATGATTTATTGATAAATAACGAACACGGATTGAAAATAAATCGTTCTTGTGAAACAAGACTAGCTCTTTATTCACACAAAGTACTGATTGCTTTCGACAGGGAAAGTAAAACTGATGCAATGATTTTATGTTTTTAGAACGCTTTTAACATCGTTCCTCGCCAGCGGAATCTACTCAAATTGCGTTCCCACAATGTACAGTCTCATGTTAGTGTTATGCGACTGAATTCGTTACTTCTTGCAAGAAAATTCACATTTGGTTTGTAACTGATGGAAAGCAGTTAAGTATAACTGAAGTAATATCTGGCATTCGCCATGGAAGTGTTATAGGTCATCAGCTGTTCCTGATCTATATAAACGATTTTGGAGACAATATGAGGAGCCCTCTTTGATAGTTTGCAGGTGATGGTGTCATTCACCGGCTATTAATATTATATTACCGAAACTCTTTGCAAAATGCATCTGACATTATATGTGTATGCTGCAAAATGATGGCGTGCTTAACAGTAATGCCACCGAATTTCTTCGTGAAAGCTCTTAACACTTTTTAAATAATGCTAACGTTGTTAACATTCTACATCTTTGTCCTTCATGCTTACATACATATTACTCAACTGTCCCCTGCGACAAACACATTTCTCCCAACGAGAGGCCAGTATTTTTATTCTGTTACTGTGGAATGTTTGACTCTGACTTTGTTGACAAAGACACAACCTCACGTCTGCTGTGACTGCTTCATCTCTATGCATCGAATGGGGTCAAGTCGGGACTGTATGGAGTGTAAAGTGCGTGATGCCTGCGTCTCTTATACACTGAGGTGCCGAAGAAACTGGTATAGGCATATGTATTCTAATACGGAGATACGTAAGCAGGCAGAATACGACGCCGTGGTGGGCAATGCGTATGTAAGACAAACGTCTGGCGCACCTGTTAGACCGGTTAGTACTGCTGAAATGGCAGGTTGTCAAAACTGAAGTGAGTTTGAACGTGGTGCTATTGTCAGCGCACAAGCGACGGTACACAGCTTTTTCGATGTAGTGATGCTGTGCGGATTTTCCCGTACTACCATTTCACGAGTGTACCGTGAATGTCAGGAATCTTGTAAAACATCAAATCTCCGACATGGCTGCGTCCGGGAAAAGATCCTGCAAGAACGGGACCAACGGCGATTGAAGATAATAGTTCAACGGGACAGAAGTGCAACCCTTCCGCAAATTGCTGCGGATTTCATTGCTGGGCCATCAACAAGCGTCAGCGTGTGAAGCATTCAACGAAACATAATTAATATGGGCTTTCTGGGCCGAAGGCCTGTTCGTGAATCCTTGATGATTCCACGACACAAAGCTTTAAGCCTCGCCTGGGCCCTTCAACAGTAACATTGGACTGTTGATGACTGGAAACATGTTGCCTGGTCGGACGAGTCTTGTTTAGAATTTATCGAGCGGATGGACGCTTACGGGTATGGAGACAACCTCATGAATCCATCAACCCTACATGTCAGCAGGGGACTGTTCAAGCTGGTAGCGGCTCTGTAATGTCGTGGGGAGTGTGTAGGTGGAGTGATATGGGACCCCTGATACGTCTAGATGCGACTCTGAATGGTGACACGTACGTAAGCATCCTGTCTGGTCACCTGCATCAGTCCACGTTAATTGTGGGTTCCGACGGACTAGGAGAATTCCAGCAGGACAATGAGACACCTCAGACGACCAGAATTGCTATAGAGTTTGTCCAGGAACACTCTTCTGAGTTTAAAACTTCCGCTGGCCACCAAACTCCCCAGACAAGAGCATTATTGAATATATCTGGGATTCCTTGCAGCATGCTGTTCAGGGTGTCAATAACGTCCAGCATTAATTCTAACATTCGCCGGGTCCATGCCACGTCGTGTTGCTGCACTTGTGGGTGCCCTGTAAGTTAATCCGCAGGTGTAATTGTTTCTTAGGTTCTTCAGCGTAGGATAAGACGTGGAAGGACTTGGCGAGTGGGGAACTGAATCATTCGTTACGGGTTACAGCGCTGAACACCATTCATTAATAACAGAAGCCAACAATAAAACGCAGACAAGAAGCAAGGCAGTAATTTACGTAAGATTACAGGAATAGCCATTTAAACTTCAAACTGAATATTTAATACTTATATATCAAGAAATAAATTTCTTCTTTAAGACTGATCAGTTATTAAAACAAATGCGAAATATTAAGTGGGAAAATTACAGTAATATTAAAATTTCTTATCTCATATCGGCTAGCAAACTGCAATACAAGCAGTCAGGTTCAAACGGAGCCGAAAGTACTTTAAATACCGAGAATTAAACAATAAACCCAAAACACAATAACGCATAACAGATTTCCAAATATTAGGTACTAAAGCCTCTGATCGACTACACAGCCGAGTATCGTAAATAGGAGTATCCCTGACGTCACCAGGGACCGGCACGCCTCACAGTGGGGCACTGTGACGGCACAGCCCCAAGAAGTAGTCTTATAAAGTTAGGCAGCGCCCACGGCCGAGAGCACAGTTACGCCCTGTGTGACTGTTGGTGACTGAGCGTGGCCGCCACAGCAGCAACAGCTTTCTACTTCGTCCGCTAAGTGCCGGCACTTTCTGAGAATGTGTGAGAATACTGATACTAGCAGACGAGTAACTCACTGTGAAGGCACGTCTGCCTCAGTGACTCATAGACCAAGCCAAGCAGTTTATTTTTCTCTCAGAAGTTCGCAAAAAACCATACATTCCACATGTCATTCAAAAGAGATCGTTTAATGAAATATGAAGTGTATGGAGAAATTATTAAACAATTTTTTTCAGTCATCTGTCTTCTGTATGGTTTGATGCGACCCGCCACGAATTCCCCTCCTGTGCCAACCCCCTCATCTCAGAGTAGCACTTGCAACCGAAGTCCTTAATTATTTGTTGGATGTATTCCACTCTCTGTCTTCCTCTACAGTTTTTGCTCTCTAGTACCATGGAAGTCATTCCCTGTCTTAACAGATGTCGTATCATCCTGTCCCCTCCCCTGTCAGTATTTTCCACATAATCCTTTCCTCTCCGATTCTGCGCAGAACCTCCTCATTCCGTACCTTATCAACCCACATAATTTTTAACATTCGCCTGTAGCACCACATCTCAAATGCTTCGATTCTCTTCTCTTCCAGTTTTCCCACAGCCCATGTTTCACTAGCACCAAATGTACATTCCCAGAAACATTTCTTTAAATTAAGGACTATGTTAGATACAAGTAGACTTCTCTTGACCAGGAAAGTCCATTTTGCCAATGCTAGTCTGCTTTAGATGTCCTCCTTGCTCCGTCTGTTGTGGGTTATTTTGCTGCCTAGGTAGTAGAATTCTTTAACTTCGTCTACCTCGTAACCATCAATCCCGATGAAAAGTTTCTAGCTGTTCTCATTTCTGCTACTTCTCATTGTTTTCATCTGTCTAAGATTTACTCTCAATCCGTGATTTGTACTCATTAGACTGTTCATTCCATTCGGCAGATCATTGAGTTTTCCTTCACTCACGACAGCAACATCATCAGCGAATCTTACAATTTCACCTTGAATTTTAATCCAAATCCGGAACCTTTGCATCATTGTTTCTTCGATGTACAGACTGAACGATAAGGCGAAAAACTACATTTGTCTTACGCCATTTTTAATCCGTGGACATCGTTCTTCGTCATCCACTCTTATTATTCCATCATTTCTCCTGTACATATTGAATGTAATCCGTCTCTCCCCGTACCACATCCCAATCTTTCTCACGATTTCGAAAATATTGCTCTATTTATGTCGTCCAGCGCTTTTTCCATGTTGACAAGCCCTATGAACATGTCTTGATTTTTCTTTATTCTTGCTTCCATTATCACCCGCAACGTCAGAATTGCCTCTCTGGTGTCTTTATCGTTCCTTAAACCAAACTGGTCGTCATCTAACACATCCTCGAGTTTATTTTCCATTCTTTTGTGCCTTATTCTTGTCAACAACTTGGATGCATGAGCTGTTAAGCTGATTGTTCGATAACTCTTGCACTTGTTACCTCCTGCGGTCTTCGGATTTTTGTGGATGGTATTTTTCTGAAAGTTGGATAGTATGTCGCCAGACTGATATATTCTACACACCAACGTGAATAGTCGTTTTGTGGCCACTTCCCCCCCCCCCCCCCTCCCCCAATGATTTTAGAAATTCTGATGGAATGTTTTCAGTCTTTTCTACCTTAATTGGTCTCAAGTCCCCCAACGCTCTCTTACATTCTGATTCTGATACTGGATCCCCTGTCTCTTTTCAATCGACTCCTGTTTCGTCTTCTATGATATCAGAGAATCTTGCTCGTCATAGAGGCCTTCAACGCGCTCTTTCCATCTATCCGCTCTTTCCTCTGCTTTTAACATCACAATTAATAGGACTATATTGAAAAATTTACTATACAGTAAACAATTCATCCTAAGTAGCACACAGTTGACGATAAAGCAAAGCAAATTAATATTTTCGGCAAAAATGATAACACTTTCATTACCACCTGAAGAATGTAAACCTTAAGAATGCTGATGACTGATTTTATTGTGCAGTTAACAAGAAATATATAAAATGTGTTTTTGTTTGTGTGTGTGCGTGTGTGTGTGTGTGTGAGAGAGAGAGAGAGAGAGAGAGAGAGAGAGAGAGAGATAGAGCATGGGAGAGACAAGGAATATGACGTAACATTGACAGAGTTGATAATCGTAGCTTCCTAGCAGACAGCTGAGTCTGTTGCCAGAACCTCCGCTGCTAGCGCCTGGAGCTATCTGTCTCTCACACTGACCCCAAAATTTCGCTCTCTCTCTATCTCTCTCTCTCACCGTGACTCTCTCTCTCTCTCTCTGTAGTCTATCCAGCAACTGGTTGCACTACAGTGCATAACATGTTTATCAGGTGTGTGTGTGTGTGTGTGTGTGTGTGTGTGTGTGTGTGTGTGTAAGTGATGAAGCTAATTTGCAGAATTCAGACGAAGATATCACTGGACATGGCACCAATTCAGGAAAAGCTTACGGGTTTTTTTGGCATACAGAGTCAAAAATCTTAAATATGTTTGAATTTGGCTCAAATTTTATGGGTTTCAAATAAAGCACAGATACATTATAACTGGTTGCATTTTAATACCATTCCGTGATGGGCTGCATATTTTTTATGCCTATTAAAATATTAAACTGAGATTCAGCAGGGTTGGGAGGGGAAGGGGAAAACGTTGAGGGCGTGGCTTGCCCCGTGAAGACGATGATTTCATTGACGAGGGTGATGAAGTCATGGATAATTGGGGAGGAGGGGTTGAAGAAATTTACAATGGAGGGCAATACACGCGGGACGCCCTACGATAGTTTTTCAGCCGTAGTGCTATTAACGTGGCACTATTGTCGAAGATGAATAGGCTCAGCAGGGCTTGTACCGTGGCTCCCAAGATTGCCTGAATTCAGTGCTCTCGATTTTTCAGTCTGTGGTAATCACACCATTCCTCGTGATAACATTGAAAAACTAGAGCAGCAGATTTCACTGTCATGTCAAGATTTAAAAGATAATCTACTGGTTTTAGAAAGATTTTGTAATTCACTACAGAGACGATAGCAGTATTTCTCCAAATGCCTGGACAATATTTAGAACACGTAATAAGAGGAGATTCACTCAAATTTGTTCACTCCTAGATGGGGGCGTAATAAAAATAATACATTTCTGATACATTTGTACTGCGACAATATTTCCAATGATATTGAAGTGGTAACCCATTCATATTATCGCCCTTCATTTACAGTTGATAAATAATTCGACTGAATGTGAGTTGAGTTTGTAAAAGTTTAGAAATATTAATGACATTTCCGTAGTTGTACTCGGCGATTTCATTACTTCTTTTTAACATTCTTTAATTTAACCATGTGCTGGCTATTTCAAGAGCTTTCCTGGATGGTATTTCGAACGGAGAAGCGTTGATCGATTGTTAGGAGTCGTGATCGTGTTGTCTTGGGGATAGTAGCCTCGGCTCGCATCAGACTGGACCTAGCGAATTATGCAGTTTATTGCACATGTACAGTTTGGAGGGCTGAGCATTTGTTGTGGACATCGTAAATCTACCAGCAGGAAGTTAGCAACCGGTTCATACTAACAGAAGTGCTTTCAGGTGATGAACATATCCTGGATGTCCAAAAATCATGTCAAAGTAGCTCTAACATGCTACATGTTCAGTGGGTACCGCAGAGTTGACAGAAAGCCATGGCCTGTTAGAAGAGTTTACCTGCTGCTTGAGAGGGCGCCAGTTCTTGAAACTGATGTGACGTCAGGGGGACATAACATGTAGTGTGAAGCTTTATAGAAATTTGGGGAGCAAACCGTGATTATTGGTTTTTAACGTTTCTCTCTCGTGCTTCGAGGTTTTATTACGAGGAAACAATCACGCCATAGTTGGACGGATATATAAGATGATCGTTTTCCGATATTCTTGTTGGAAATGAGGCTGCAGTATGTTCTTTACTCGCTAAAAAGATGCACTTTGTCTCCGTCGTGGCAATGAGGGCATCGGTATGCCACAGGTTTTGTTTCCTCTCTACTGCGGCAGAGTGGCATCCAACATTTAAGTCATGAGCAGAATAGTTCCAGCAATGTACTTTATGGCAGCCACCGCTGATCATCTCATATCGCGCCTCCGATAATGGTGAGCATAAGTTGAAGAGTTTGGCACGTTAGTACTATCGCGAACTAGAAGTTCAGATTCACGTTCGTCCGCGCAGTCTCTGTTGCATGGTCTTTTTCGTTTCTCTGGTCGCTGTTCTTACTTAATATTTTTCAATGATAAAATACACATTTCCCACTTTATGATTTACTGCTAGGGACACGATGTATAATGGGGTTAATTATTTGGTCGTGTACATTCATTCCAGCGTTTGGGCTTAAGGGTGCGTCTACATCACGATTAGATATGATTCAGTTAACTTCATTCATACACAAGCAGTTTTTGAAAAGCAAGTGACTCCTCCTGATGCAAACGTCTCGTCTGCAGAAACACATTTACTGGACTATTCCTGCTTATACAGTCGTAATGCACTTTCCAATCTTAGTTTTAGTTTTAGTTACTGATACACCTTATATATCTCAAATGTTTTTCTTGAATGAATATGAAGAAACGATGGGCAGGTTATGGCGTTTAAATTAAAACATACTGCCACCATCTGTGTTTCGCCTCGTATAGAAATAGATTAGTGAAAGAAACTATTTAATGCCACCATAGTCAGCAGAATGATATCCATAGCAGCCAGTAATTGTCGTTTTAACATCATGTGCTTACTGTACCGAAACGCAGGAAAGAGTCTTTGTTAGGGTGTTGTATATGGCCGGCTGGTTTAGTGCAGGCAGCAGAGATACTGCTGGAAGGCCGCCAGCATGGCTTGTCCGCTTCAGTCCCACATCTGCACCCCTCCGTTCGGCAGCGTACTCTGCCGCCCTGTTGCAGGCTTTACGTCAGTACCCACTACTCTATGTGCCTCCGCTCCCTGAATTGCCATCAAAAAGACGTGGAGCTGTTTCAGGCGGGTCTGAGGCTTCCACTAAATTCCTTGTTGACTGGTCTGGTGTGGCAGTTGAAAACAGCAAACCGAAATCCGAAGTTTTAAATTTTACGTTCAAGAAATCGTTAACACAGGAGAACCGTACAAACATACCGTCATTTGACCATTGGACAGACTCCCGTATGGACGACATATAAACAGGCATACCTGTTGTAGGGTAACAAATAAATCACCAGGTCCAGGTGGAATGCCATTTAGATTCCATAAAGAGTATTCCACATTGGCCCCTTACCTATCTTGCATTTATTGTGTATCTCTCGTCTAGCATAAAGTCCCAAGTGACTGAAAAAAAGTGCAGCTGGTTCCAGTATACAAGAAAAGTAAGAGAACGGAACCGTAAAATTACAGACCAATTCCGCAACTCCTGTTTGCTGTAGAATTCTTGAACTTACTTTCATTTCGAATATAATAAACTTTCTCGAGATTAAGAAGCTTACGTCCACGAATCGGCATGGTTTTACAAAGCACCGCTCGTGCGAAACTCAGCTTGCCATTTTCTCGCATGATATACTAAGAATTATGGGTGAAGAGCAACAGGTAGATTCCATATTTCAGGATTTTGGGAAAGCATCTGTCAAGGTGCCCCGTTGCAGGTTGTTAACGATG
Organism: Schistocerca piceifrons; assembly: GCF_021461385.2. Classification (NCBI taxonomy): domain Eukaryota; kingdom Metazoa; phylum Arthropoda; class Insecta; order Orthoptera; family Acrididae; genus Schistocerca; species Schistocerca piceifrons. The sequence goes on from NC_060139.1 coordinate 409,835,322, forward strand.
GTGCGAGCATATGGAATAAGTTCAGAGATGTGTGAGTGGCTTGAAGACTTCTTAAATAACAGGACCCAGTATGTTGCCCTCGACGGCGAGTGTTCATCAGAGACAAGGGTTTCGTCAGGAGTGCCTCAGGGAAGTGTGATAGGACCGCTGTAGTTCTCCATATACATAAAGGATTTGGCGGACAGGGTAGGCAGCAATCTGCAGTTGTTTGCTGATTATGCCTTGGTGTACGGTAAGGTGTTCATGTTGAGTGACTGTAGGAAGGCACAAGACGACTTAATCAAAATTTCCAGCAGGTGTGATGAATGACAGCTAGCCCTAAATGTGGAAAAATGGAAGTTAATGCGGTTAATTACGAAGAAAAAACCTGTAATCTTCGGATACAGTGTTACTAATGTTATGTTTGACACAGTTATGTCGTCTAAATATCTCGGCGCAGCGTTGTGAAGCGATATGAGGTAGAGCGAGCATGTGAATACTGTAGTATGGAAGGCAAGTGGTCGACTTCGGTTTGTTGGGAGAATTTTAGAAAAGAGTGGTTCACCTGTGAAAGAGACCGCATATAGGACGCTGGTGTGACCTATTCTGAGTTACTAAAGTGTTTCGGACCCGTACCCGGTCGGACTGAAGGAATACATAGAAGCAGTTCAGAGGCGAGCTGCTACTTTTGTTACCGATATGTTCGAACAACACGTAAGTGTTATGGAGATACTTCGGAACCTAAATTGGAGTCACTGGACGGAAGGCGACGTTCTTTTCGAGAAGCACTATTAAGAAAATTTAGAGAACCTGCATTTGAAGCCGATTGCCAAATGATTCTACAGCCGCATACATCGCGCATGAGGACTACGGAAATACGATACGAGAAATTAGGGCCCTTGCGGGGGCGTACAGTCTGTCGTTTTCCCCTCGCTCTATTTGCTAGTGGAACAGGAGGGGAAATGGCAAGCAGTGGTACAGGGTACCCTTCGCCATGCACATTACTGTGGCATGCGGAGTATCTATGTACATGTAGATGTAGATGCAGATGTATAACAGGCTCCATAAGCTCAGTAGCTTTTCAAATCAAATGGTTCATGGGACTTAACATCTATGGTCATCAGTCCCCTAGAACTTAGAACTACTTAATCCTAACTAACCTAAGGACATCACACAACACCCAGTCATCACGAGGCAGAGAAGTAGCTTTTCGTTAGTACAACAAAGTTACGACGCGTTTCCGTCAGCGGGCGTCAAGGTGCACAGAACATGCAAGGCTACAGTGGGACACAAGGCCTACCGGAAACCAGCCAGCATTAAGTGTCACCTGCACACACACTGTAACCTCAATCCTACTCAGAAGTTTTACGCCATACAAACGCTAACAGCACACGCCCACCACATTAACGATGCAAACGCGTGAAAAAAGAACTGAATGAACTTCACAATACCTTCTCTGCCCACGGAAACGACAGCAAAACCATCAGCAGGGCAGTACAGCTCAACAGGAAGCTAGACACTGAGTATGAAATAAAACATATACGTAAAATATATTCCTGGATTTTAACAATTTCAGTCTTTTTTGTTATAAGTCATGAGTGTAAATTGCAAGCGTAAACGGAATTGAGTAATTTAACAACTCCTCACACCTTTTTTCTTTTTCTTCTAAACATAAGAAAACTTCCAAAATCACAACTGTGAATTAAACAACACAAGTTACAAGGAGAATTCGTGAGCCGCCAAAGGATTTTCATAGCCTTATTTACATATATAATATTAATATTACATTAACATGTTCCACATATGATTAACTTGCATGTAACACATCTCACACACCTTGTAATCTACAGTTGCAACTGATATCTAGTACTATCTGACCGTCTGAGGGAGAAAAAGGCCAGAAGAAACAATATTTTAATTAGCTCTTACCCCGACGTCATTAACCAACGATGTCGTTACGACATTGGTTAACCAATGACGTTTTTAAGAAGACAGGAACAAATCAAATTCAACATAGCAACGGTGGCCTGATGTTGTAACATTTCCTTCAAACAACATTGAAACATTATTAGAATATGAAACTTAAGTTTCTTCCGGCGCAATACAGCCTGCTGACGTCTTCGAACAGTAGTTATTTCGACAGGTGAACACACTGCCATTTTCATGGTAGAGAGTGCACTGTGCAATGAAATTTGAAACCTCAATGTGTAGAGCATACGTGGGAAGATAACACACACACATACACCCACACACACACACACCCACACACACATATAGTAAATACTGGCATCAGTACACAACCAAAATGGACGACCCACTCATCCCCTCTATTAAGATCGTTATCTGACTCTGTCGCATGCCCTGCTCGCCACAATTACGCAACGGCTTAGAGAAAGGGGAACATTTACAATCTGCAATCGTGTCTACCATGCTCCAAGGAGATGGCGCACACGCGAATTGGGAAAGGCCGCATTGCATTACATCAAAGGGAACCCGTAAAAGAGGGTACGAGCTGTTTCTTTAGCTGTTAATGAGTGTAATTGTGAAACAAGTGATGAACTGTATCACGCTTAATCAATTAACTGTACAAGCAAGGGGTTGCGTTACCCAAATGTTTTCAGATGGTTGTAGCACGGAAACAGTACGCTTCTGCACATGGTATTCAATTCGAAATAGTATCTACTCAATCCTCTCTACAGGTCCTCGAAGTATGTATGGGAATTTTAGAAAACCCTGCGTATACATAGCCAGAGGGCACTGTCATGTGAGCTCCACTGCAGTGTCATACAGATGTATTATGTCAGTGAGTACTGTGGTTAGTATCACACGCAGCGACATCAGTATTAATGAGAACAGCACTCACGGATTAGATCTTAGGCATTTTCAGACTGGACGTCTGCTGCACAAGGAGGTATCTGTTATCGTGGGATACGTGATCAGCGTGTCGCTATTGCCTCCAGCCATTATTGCTACCAGATGAATCCTGGTGTTATCGGTGCCTCTTTTTACAAGCAGCTCCTCATTTTGCATCAAGGGGTTGAGTGTACCTCGCACCTGACTTCCCTACCACCTATAAAATCTGAGGAGATGCCGGAAATCGAAGCTGGGCAGCGACGCTTAAGAGTTCGACCTCTTAGACGGACAGAAATTAACGTAATATCGATATTTTCTCTGCAGAATAATGGTAGAAATACGAAGCAACCATGTAACGTAATCTGCAAGGAATGTGTAAAATTACTTATATCCAACTTATTAAAAAGTTGCGGAGTGTGGAGATAAATTGGCTAGCAACTCTAATTACATCAGTTACGTTTCCTCTTACTAACACTCTTACTAACATTGGAGGATCTAATTTCCGTTGTCATCAGAGTGCCTGAAACACATTCCTTCAGCCTACAGATTGTAAGATACATTAATAAAATTCTTTATCCTTCTTACGTAGTTACCATAAAGTTACGGACTTAATAGTAATGAAAGATAACTAACATTCGTAAATAAATTCAAGCAACATTTTTTCAGACATGGTCTGCCTCATCACAACAAATTTCGATTTCAAGAGGTCGTACTGAGTGAGTGTAGGATAATCTTGGTTTTACCCGAAAAACGAAACTCCAAAGGTGTCCTGCATGCGGCGAAATTCCTCATCCAGTTTTCTTAAGAAGCAGGGAAATAAGAAGAACTGCAACACCACAAGGTCACTAATGACATCTGCTTTCTGAAACGAAACTGACGCCAAATTAGTCGAAAAATCAGCAACATAAAGCAAAATCACTGCAGTAGCTCAACAACAATAAAACACAGCAACAATAAAATTAGGCGCGATTGGTAATATAATTACTCAAATGCTGAAATTCTAATTAAAAGGTGTATCCACGTGGCGGGAGACGTGTGTCTCATGTAGATAGTGCTAATTATGAAAAAACATTTTTTATTTTGATTTTTTCTTTTCATGTGTTTAATTTAGTATGTGTATTGAAAAATGACATCTTATTGAAGATAACGCAGTTTACGTAGTTGACAGCTATCAGACTCATCTCACTTATAGCGTGCCATGCAACAACAGTGGACGAAACGCCAAACTGCGATTGGTCGGCGCTCACAATTTAATGGCGGAAGCCAAAACGTACGAATCGCGCCAACTAAGTTGTCTCTTGGCGTAGTGATTGATGGAAGCGATCGCAATCAATGGAGAGACGTCTACAGAAGTTAAAGTAACCTCTGGCGTGCCACAGGGGAGTGTTATGGGACCGTTGCTTTTCACAATATACATAAATGACCTAGTAGATAGTGTTGGAGGTTCCATGCGGCTTTTCGCGGATGATGCTGTAGTATACAGAGAAGTTGCAGCATTAGAAAATTGTAGCGAAATACAGGAAGATGTGCAGCGGATAGGCACTTGGTGCAGGGATTGGCAACTGACCCTTAACATAGACAAATGTAATGTACTGCGAATACATAGAAAGAAGGATCCTTTATTGTATGATTATATGATAGCGGAACAAACACTGGTAGCAGTTACTTCTGTAAAATATCTGGGAGTATGCGTGCGGAACGATTTGAAGTGGAATGATCATATAAATTTAATTGTTGGTAAGGCGTTGGTACCAGGTTGAGATTCATTGGGAGAGTCCTTAGAAAATGTAGTCCATCAACAAAGGAGGCGGCTTACACAACACTCGTTCGACCTATACTTGAGTATTGCTCATCAGTGTCGGATCCGTACCAGATCGGGTTGACGAAGGAGATAGAGAAGATCCAAAGAAGAGCGACGCGTTTCGTCACAGGGTTATTTGGTAACCGTAATAGTGTTACGGAGATGTTTAACAAACTCAAGTGGCAGACTCTGCAAGAGAGGCGCTCTGCACCGCGGTGTAGCTTGCTCGCCAGGTTTCGAGAGGGTGCGTTTCTGGATGAGGTATCGTATATATTACTTCCCCCTACTTATACCTCCCGAGGAGATCACGAATGTAAAATTAGAGAGATTCGAGCGCGCACGGAGGCTTTCAGACAGTCGTTCTTCCCGCGAACCATACGCGACTGGAACAGGAAAGGGAGGTAATGACAGTGGCACGTAAAGTGCCCTCCGCCACACACCGTTGGGTGGCTTGCCGAGTATAAATGTAGATGTAGATGTTGAAATGCGTTTACCATTTAAACTTGTTCCTAACAGCCACCGCACCGGATGTGAAGTCAGTTAGCGTGAATAATACGTGGTCTCATACATACCACCACAAAACACGTGTATGTGTCTGATAAGAAAACAACGCTACACGCATACATGAGAACACACCGCTCCTGATGGAGTCCGTAAAACACATACAATAACAACTACTATAATATAAATGAATAAGATACTGGTAGTTAATGGCAATAACTATTGTTAATTGTTGGCAACAATGTCAAAATAGATAATAAACATGCTTCACTGAAATTACATTTATTTCTAAGGACAGCAGATACTGAGAAAAGTTTGTCACAAAAGCGATTGTAATTACGTTTGAAACTGCATGAAATCCTTTTAAGTCTTTACAGACAGAGGCCGCTTAGCATTGCAACTTATCTTTTTGTAACGAAGCCTTGTGACGTCAACGGCTGACTGGTTATGCTGGCGGCGTAATTAGTGTAGTCCATCAGCCGTGAGTTAGCAGTAGATTTGTCGTCTTGCTGGGAACATAATTACCCTATCTTAATATCATCATCTGTATCATTTCTTCGGACACAGGCCTGTTAGACGTAGCTGTTGCTGCATAAATTCACGTTCGCATGTGTGCGATTACGACATTCTTTACCCACATGTTTCTGTTTCTAACGTCCCGTACACAGCTTTGAAAACAGTACACAATGCACCATTTACTCCCCGTCCACGTAGTTAGAGTGCGTCTACTTTTAGCAATCACAATCGCTAATTTACAGTTCTGGCGAAAACAGTACCACGCGTCATAAATAGGTTAAAAGTCTCTTCGGTGAGTGTTAGTTTTAACGCACACTACAGCTCAGTTAAGTTGCGCAAAAGGTAATAAATTCATGATACATTAGTTTGTGCAACTGAGTTACGCGCAAAACAATTCCTTTCTCACCACGACAATCACAGATCATTTGCGTAAATATTGTCACTGCTCTATAGAGTACTCAGCGAACCTCACAATATTCACAATATAACATTTTGTTTCATGACGACTACGTCTAAATTTATTCTATACCGATACCGAAAAATAAGAACGCGGCCATAAATAACACACGCGCACACGCCATGACGTTGCACACCCACTCATTGTCACTCTTCGACTACCCAATATCGATACTGCTCTCGCGTCACGCACATTTCATGTGACAGTGCTGCTCATTAAGTTTGGTTTCACATAGCACATTTCACATAAGATCAAACATATATTGACACTTTTGCATATTTCATTAAAAGAGATCCATGTACCAACATTAATAAAGAAAAAAACAGTTACATCTTACTATAGAATAAGACAACAAAGATTTAAACCAGTTAGGCTGTTCATCCACTGTTGATGCGTGGAACTCTACTGATGGGATTTTTGACTCTGACTGCTGCCATCTACGTAAGCTGTATTTGTATTCAATAAAACGTCATTTCATTATATACACTACTGACCATTAAAATTGCTACACCGCGACGATGACGTGCTACAGACGCGAAATTTAACCGACAGGAAGAAGATGCTGTGATATGCAAATAATTAACTTTTCAGAGCATCACACAAGGTTGGCGCCGGTGGCGACACCTACAACGTGCTGAAATGACGAAAGTTTCCAACCGATTTCTCATACACAAACAGCAGTTGACCCGCGTTGCCTGATGAAACGTTGTTGTGATGCCTCGTGTAAGGAGGAGAAATGCTTACCATCACGTTTCCGACTTTGATAGAGGTCGGATTGTAACCTATCGCGATTCCGGTCTATCGTATCACGACATTGCTGCTCGCGCTGGTCGAGATCCAATGACTGTTAGCAGAATATGGAATCGGTGGGTTCAGGAGGCTAATACGGAACGCCGTGCTGGATCCCAACGGCCTCGTATCACTAGCAGTCGAGATGACTGGCGTCTTATCCGCATGGCTGTCACGAATCGTGCAGCCACGTCCCGATAACTGAGTCAACAGATAGGGACGTTTGCAAGACAACAACCATCTGCACCAACAGTTCGACGGCGTTTGCAGCAGCATGGACTATCAGCTCGGAGACCATAGCTGCGGTTACCCTTGACTCTGCATCACAGACAGGTGCGCCTGCGATGGTGTACTCAACGACGAACCTGTGTTCACGAATGGCAAAACGTCATTTTTTCGGATGAATCCAGGTTCTGTTTACAGCATCATGGTGGTCGCATCCGTGTTTGGCGACATCGGGGTGAACGCACATTGCAAGCGTGTATTCGTCATCGCCATACTGGCGTATCAACCGGCGTGATGATATTGGGGTGCCATTGGTTACACGTCTCGGTCACCTCTCATTCGCATTGACAGCACTTTGAACAGTGGACGTTACATTTCAGATGTGTTACGACCCGTGGCTCTATCCTTCGTTCGATACCTGCGAAACCCTACATTTCAGCAGGATAATGCACGACCACATGTTGCAGGTCCTGTACGGGTCCTTCTGCATACAGAACATGTTCGACTGCTGCCCTGGCCAGCACATTCTCCGGATCTCTCACCTATTGAAAATGTCTGGTCAATGGTGGCCGAGCAACTGGCTTGTCACAATACGCCCGTCACTACTCTTGATGAACTGCGGTATCTCGTTGAAGCTGCATGGGCAGCTGTACCTGTACGCGCCATCCAAGCTCTGTTTGACTCAATGCCCTGACGTATCCAGGCCGTTATTACGGCTAGAGATGGTTGTTCTGGGTACTGATTTCTCAGGATCTATGCACCCAAATTGCATGAAAATATAATCAGATGACAGTTCAAGTATAATATATTTGTCCAATGAAAACCCATTTATCATCTGCATTTCTTCTTGGTGTAGCAATTTTAAGGCCAGTAGTGTACTCTCGACACAGTGTGAGTTTATTTGGCTCTTACTTTTATAACTGTACAAAATTATAGTGATTTCGTGCATTATTTACAAATTTCTTGTTTTATGTTCTTTCGGTATTTGCTGACACAATCTTATGTGGTTACTTTCTTTAGTTTCGTTGTAAAACGGAGTCTTTCGAATTTAGGTGAATGAAATTCAGAGCAAAATTTACACAAAGTGGATTTATGATTAGCGTTTTCTTAACATCCGGCTTACTTCGTGACAGGAGTAGGTAACATAGCAATATATGGCTTGATTTCGTTACACTACTGAGTCATTTTCTCCAGTCTCATCGTGCTGAGCCGGCAGCGAGCTGCTCTACCTCCCGTCTCCTCTGTGACCCCTAGACGAATCTATCTGGGTGTGTGGCCCTAAGCTCCCAGCCTGATGGTCATCTCCGGTCGAGTGGCAGTAGCGGTGCCCTGTGCTGCTCCGCATGCCCCAGATCGCTGATCTGCCTGCCGAGGGCTTCGCCTGCGGTGCTCAGACGCTCATCCATGCTGAACTGGGTCACTGCAGCAGAGGCGCTGGCCCTGGCACACCGAACCTCTTCGACGCGTAACACGCCTGCAACGAGAGCAGATGACCCTGACGTCACAGAGACACACGTCATTCACCGACACTCAAGTACAACAGCTCGTTGGTGCACTACCGTGAACACATGAGAGAATTTCTATAGTGCACCTGTAACCCTACCACTACTATTGTAATTTAGTATGCTTTTACATAAATAACAGAATACCCTGGCCCTATGTTGCCACGCAAAACCCTCTTACTAAATTTAGTTTCCAAATAAAGTACACTGTGGGAGGATAGTCCTTATAATAGGAAAAGCTAATCAGCAGAGTTGTCCTTTTTACAGCATTTGACGGTGTGTTGTATCTAATGATACGTAAATAAGGATATTACCCAGCGGTTAGAAAGAAATGCAGTATGAACTTTATTACATTGAAGTTTGCACAACTCAGTACCAAGTTCATCTAGTGGTTTAAAATATGTACTAACGGTTGCCAGCCTATCCAGGGAATGAAACAGTGAGGCATTGGAAAAGCAGAAGTATGAATTCTGCCTACTTTCTTACTTCTTCAAAGAAATATTACTCCACGTAAACAATGTTGGAGGAGACACTGGAATTATTTGACTACTACACCCTTATACATTACGTTTTTGAAGGATATAAAGCCCGATAGACAACTTCAAGGAACCTAAAAAAAAATTGGTGCATCTTTGTATCAACTGGGACCCTGTATAGGACTATGATTAGGATGAAATAACAGGGTGAACCTGTTTCTTTAAAGCTCAAGAACGACTGTTCACAAGTGGAACACAGTTTAAACTAGCGGTTAACGCTGTACAAAAGCAGAGTGCAAAAAAAAAAGGAAAAACCTTAACTGGTGGCTGTAGGCGTGGGTGTGGCGAACATTTATGTTGGCTACACTACCCACATTATCTTGCTGTAGGGCCTTAATTTCTCTTCTTGACGTCGTTCATTTTTACATACAGCAGCTCAACAACTCGCAGCTATTCCGTAAGCCGTTTGCAGTCTTCATCCGAGGCATTTTTGCGCAAATTTGCAGAAAAAGCTTCTGCTGCTCCATACGGGTGTAGCCTCAAACACTGCTGCTTTACTCACATACAATGCAAAGAACTTCGGCCTCCAGTATATCTAGATTTGCATCTACATGGATCATCAATTTAAGTGCCAGGCAGAGGGTTCGTCGAACCACCTTCACTAATCTCTATTATTCCAGTCTCTTATAGCGCGCGGGAAGAATGAACACCTACATCTTTCCGTACGAGCTCTGATTTCGCTTATTTTATCCTCGTGGTCGTATCTGCCTACGAGCTCTGATTTCGCATATTTTATCCTCGTGGTCGTTTCTCCCTATGTAGGTATTGTCAATTAAATACTTTCGCATTCCGAAGAAATAAAATGTAAATTTCGTGTGACTAGGGCCTCCCGTCGGGTAGACCGTTCGCCGGTTGAGGGTCTTTGAATTTGACGCCACATCGACGACTTGGGCGTCGATGAGGTTGAAATGATGATGACTACACAACAACCAGTCAATGAGCGGACAAAACCTCCGATCCAGCCAAGAATCCAACACCGACTCTCAGGATTGACATTCTGTCGCGCTGACCACTCAACTACCGAGGGCGACGCATTCGGAACAGAAAATTGGTGATTGGAATTTCGCAAAAAGATTCCGTCACAACAAAAAATGCCTGTCTTTTAATGATGTCCAACCCAAATCCTATATCATTTCAGTGACACTCTCTCCCATATTTAGCGATAGTACAAATCGTGCTGCCCTTCTTTGAAATGTTTCTATGTACTCCGTCAGTCCTATCTGCTCGTAATTTAATTCCTAGGTATGTAGTTTAATTTACGGCCTTTACGTTCGACTGATTTGTCGCGTAACCTAAGCTTAACGGATTCCTTTTAGCACTTATGCGCATGACCTCACACTTTTCTTTATTTACCGTCAACCGCCTATTTTCGCACCATTCAGATATGTTTTCTAAATCGTTTTGTAATTTGTTTTGATCTTCTGATGACTTTATTAGTCGATAAACGACAGCGTCATCTGCAAAAACCCTAAGACGGCTGCTCAGATTGTCTCCCAGATCGTTTATACAGATAAGAAACTGCAAAGGGCCTATAACACTACCTTGGGGAACGCAAGAAACCACTTCTGTTTTACTCAATGCCCACCATCACAGGTTCGAGTCCTGGGGCATGGGTGTGTGTATTTGCCTTAGCGTAAGTTACTTCAAGTTAGATTAAGTATTGTGTAAGCTTATGGACCGATGGCCTCAACAGTTCGGTCCCGTAAGATCTTATCACAAATTTCCAATTTACTCGATGACTTTTCTTTCCATCAATTGCTACGAACTGTGACCTCTCTGACAGGAAGTCAGAAATGCAGTCACGTAACTGAGACGATATTCCACAAGCACGCAGTTTCACTATTAGCCGCTTGTCTGGTACAGTGTCAAAAGCCTTCCGCAAATCCAGAAATACAGAATAGATCTGAAATCACTTGCCTATAGCACTCTTCATGAGAGTAAAGAGCTAGTTGTGTTTCACAAAAACGATGTTTTCTAAAACCATGTTGACTGTGTGTCAATAGACCGTTTTCTTCATAATGTTCGAACACAATATACGTTTCTGAATCCTGCTGCATATCGACGTTAATGATATGGGCCTGTAGCTAAGTGGATTACTCCTACTGGCTTTCTTGAATCTTGGTGTGCCCTGTGCAACTTTCCAGTCTTTGGGTACTGATATTTCGTCGAGCGAACGGTTGTATATCATTATCAAGTATGGAGCTAATGCATCAGCATACCCTGAAAGGACCCTATTTGGTATACAGTCTGGACCAGAAGACTTGCTTTTATTAAGTGATATAAGTTGCTTCACTACTCCGAGGTTATTTACTTCTACGTTACTTATGTTGGCAGCTGTTCTTGATTCAAATTCTGGAATAGTTGCCTCGTCTTCTTTTGCCAAGGCATTTCGGAACGCTGTGTTTGGTAACTCTGCTTTCGCAACACTGTCTTCGATAGTATCTCCATTGCTTTCACGCAGAGAAGGCACTGATTGTTTCTTGTCGCTAACATACTTCACATACGACCAGAATCTCTTTGGGTTTTCTGCCAGGTTCCGAGACAAAGTTTCGTCGTGGAAACTGTTATAAGCATCTCGCATTGAAGTCCGCTCTAAATTTAGAGCTTCTGTAAAAGATCGCCAGTCTTGGGGATTTTGCGTTTCTTTAAATTTGGCATGCTTGTTTCGTTGTTTCTGCAACAGTGTTTTGACCCGTTTTGTGTATAAAGGAGGACCATCTCCGTCGTTTGTTAATTTATTTGGTATAAATCTCTCAATTGCTGTCGATACTCTTTCTCTGAATTCAAGCCACATCTGGTCTAGACTTATATGATTAGTTTGGATGAGTATACAGAAAATATAATAGCGATATGCGAAATTTTTATAGCAAAAAAATAAAACAAGTAGATGAACCTTAAACAAATAGTGTTATACACCCAGAAACGGGGTTAGTATTAATTTTGTTCACCATTTGGTAGCGACCCATTTTCTACGCGGTCACTTTTCTACAGGGGTTGGACAGAAGTATGAAATCACAGAGAGAAATGCTGGCTTGAACATAAATACAAATGTTAGCCATGCCCCCACGTTATATTATTGTATTTGACCACCGAACGGCACCTATACAATGTCCTCGATACACGTCGAAAGTCAGTCGCGGTCAGAACAATTTTTGTATAGGTATGAGTGCATGATGTCAGAGATAAGTGACTTCGATCGTCGGAAAATAGTTGGTGCTCGTTTGATGTGTGCTTCCGCAACCAGGTTGCGAAAGTGCTTGGTGTTTCACGAGTAACCATATCGAAAAATACCTCAAGTTTGGAAAGCGGAAAATTGGAAATTTGTGGTAAGGTCTTACGGGACCAAACTGCTGAGGTCATCGGTCCCTCAGCCTACACACTTCCTAATCTAACTTAAACTAAAGTACGCAAAGGACTTCACACGCACCCGTGCCCGACGGAGGACTTCAGATGGGCGTACCCGCGCGAAATGTGACAAGGCGCCTTAGACCGCAAAGCGGAAAAACATCATCTGATAAGCCAGGACGTGGACGAAAGTGTGTGTTGATTGGTCATAACAGATCCTCATTGAAGAGGTTTGTGACGCACCAAAAATATGAGGACAATCACTGCAAAAGTCACTCTGGAACTGATTGTCTCACTCGAAAAACAATCTCAGCACCAAAACAGCACGAAGAAAGCTATATAAGCTGGAAATTACAGGTGAGCTGGAATTACCAAACCACACATAAGTGATGAATGCCACAACAAGTAAACGTTTCGACGAAGTCATAAAAAGTGGACTGTGGGGCAATGGATGAGAGTCATCTCGATAAGTCTTGTACACACCGTTTCCATCTTGCGGCCGAGTTTATACCCCCAGAGTGAAACAGGGCGAGGTTTCACGATGATTTGGACAGCCACATCATTGTATTCCGTGGGCTCCATGGATACTCTGATAGGTCACATTACTGCGGAGGAGAATATGACCATTTTGTCTGATCGCGTCCATCCAAAGGAACAATGTTTGTTTCACAATTATTATCGTGTGTTCTGACGGGACCACAGTTCACTCAGCTCGCATTTTCCAAGACTGGTTTAATGACCGCTAGAATGAATTGGCGCAGTTCCCCTGGCCACCAGCCAGCAGAGTTCAATATCAGTGAGCCTTGTGGTCTACTTCGGAGAGAGGGTTGTGTGATCGATATCTGACTGCATCATCGTTTTCTACACTTGCCGCTGCTCTGCAGGAAGAATGGTATAAGATACATTTGTAAACTAAATATTCCGAGACGATTCGAATAAACTGTTTTTACATACCGTATTAGGCATGGTAATGTATTATGTGTATGCTTTTTCCTTTTTTTGTCCACCATTTTTATTTTTCAATTAACTTGTGTGAATTTCACAGAAAGAACGGATTTATGTCGAACAACATTCACCAGCTCTGGAGTCCAGAAGCCTGCTCCTGTATCTCCTCTACGATGAGGTTTCAGGGAGCTTGGCTACTCACTGCTCCTGGAAGTGGACTGTGGTATTACATCCATGCTATCGACGCTGCAGGTAAAAGGAATGGTAATATTGTAATAGCCTCCCATTTCTTCAAACATGTGTAATTATGTTTGGTACTCGAGCGAGTAGTATGCTTGTAGCTCATTTCCTCAAGCCATATTTATCAGAAAACAGTAACACGTTACTTTTTTCGTAACAATACAGTAACGTAAGTTGTAACAAAAAAAAAAAAAACTCTGGGTGTTCCTATACTACAATGGTCCAGCTACAACGTGACTACATTTCTTCACCTGAAGATTATTCACTGCCAGTGGTAACAAAGCTATGAACAACTATTTTAATCTGTCTCGTGATAATATTTTGAAATCTGACGATAATCAAAATCGTCCTTTTCAAGACAGAGTCTTACTTTTAGGCTACAGGAGACACTAGCAACATTCAGTAACGAATAATACTTGATAATGTCTCTTAAATATGGGACTATGTCAAAGAGTGACTTGGATGACAAGCTCATTGATTGTAATTAGTTATTTTCCGATTTTGTTCAAAATTTGGTAAACAGCCTTTTGTTATTAATGGAATGATGGTGCCAAAATTTCTGATTTTTATTTATTATAGAGCCGGAGATGAATAAAATTACCTGTATGTCCTAAAACCAACGCTTGTTTTTTAAAAACCATGCTACTAACGAATAAAGATTGACCTGCAATACAATTTCAGGCCATTACAAAGTTACCAGTGCATAAAAATCCATTATTTAGAATTTTCATTTTTCACTGTGTTTTACGTAATACAAAAATCGATCAAAATTATTTGATTGTATTTTGGTGTGTGAGTGTGTGAGAATGACAGAGAGTGTATGTGGGACATAAGTCAAAACTTAATGTCATTTTTCATAAAACCTTGTACAAATAGACCGTGGGAAAGTTATGGTGCAACCATGATTTAGATGGCGTATGTCGGTATGAGCTTGCTTTTGTATAAAAGCAGCCACAATGAAAGTTAGAGACAGAACAAGTTTACTTATCAGTTTGGAGAATAATTTATACTTCGATCATTTTGATTAAACAATGTACTATAAAGTGGAGGTATTAACGACGGTAATTACTATCAGATTATTGACTGGATAAGGCAAGTTTTGCTGGGAGAATGATCTAGAAGGAGCGTTCTGACTGATCGTTTAGATCGACAGCCAATCAGAATTAAGCTGTTCTCGAACGAATATAGTGGAGTTGGTAGTGAGTAGAATAGTTCGAGACAGTCGCTTACTAACAGGCCCACGGATAACACCATGTTAGATAGCTCCGTAAAAATACTCTGAAAAATGAAGAAATAGTGAGTTAATTGCGGTTCGAATTCCTCGTGACTGGAGTGACTGGAGCTACGAACATTTTAATGAAAGTTTGTTGTTTCTAAATTAATTAGTTTGAAAGTTATGAGCGTGTGAAATTTCTAGTCGTAGTAACAATACCGCGTGGCATGTGTCGTGCTCTGTACGGAATACTTTAGCGAGCACTTCTTTGGAAGAAGACCACTGAAACGACCGAATGTTAAAGTCGCGAATAGTTGTGGGTCAGTGACTGCTAGAAAGTGAAAATTAGTCGTGTCGGACTTGGAAAAATTCTGGCTCATTTTCGAGCGAAACTATGTTGACAGGCAGTGAACTTTGAATGATAGAATATTACCATAGTAAATACAGACTTGATAGCCGTTTCATGTGTTTCAATATGAATAAAAAGCAGAGTCAATATAATTTTGAACGCTTTCTGCAGTTAGACTGAATCCTCAGAAGGCCCAATTTTGCAAAAATGAACTTTCAGGAACTGACTTCCAACTCGAATTACGCTGCCTCTGTGTGGTAGGTATTAGGTAGTGGTTTCATCAACTCTGCTTTAAACTGCCTAACACGTATCTGCTACTACACAGTAAAGGGACATAGGAAAGAAGCATGTCGAGGTAGGTGGGCTTTCGATAAGTGAAACAGAATGCAGACGACCAGCCCCGCCCCGCCGCATGTCCAAATCCAGTTCCTGAACAAATGTTTGAAATGCTTCTAAATCATCTTTACGTATTCCGGCCAAATTTACATTTCTCAAATGTGTAGGTAACCTTATTAGACGAATGCGAATTAGCTCTGACGGGTTGTAAGGGTTTGATAAGCAATGATGTCTGCATACCATATCTTCAAAATATACTTGCGATAGAGAGGTCAGAATGTTCAACATTTCATAACATTATAGTGCTATTTTTTACTGGGTGGCCTGCGACCAGTAAGCTGACAAAAATGCTCAATAGATACCATCTAAGTTTTGGCAATCTCTCAGTGTTAAGCGCATTCATGATGCAGGCTCATTTTCCAAATAATGAAAAAGAAATTTTAATTTCTGTTTAAGTGGCAATTTGATGTTAAAGAATATAGGAACCGATCAGTCTGTGCTTGAGGAGAATGTCGTTACTGTAACTCCCAAAAACTTTGAATTTTGCGTACTGCCAGAAAGTGTTTGTAATCGAAATTACCATGTTGGTGTGAACCAGATTTATCTCTATTGCATCACATCGACGATTCATTGTCGTATCTGCATGTGCGGTACTGTTCTCGTAGAAAAATCACCTAAACGCCATAAATTTGTATAGTCACCAAAGTTTTCTGAATATGAGTGTAAATGGTCAGTCATCGTTTTCGGCATCGTTTTCGGCGTCGCTCATTAATAGTGTTCCTACAACACTTGTTTTCTGTGTTAATTTTCTGTTGGTTGTCTTTAAAAGGTATTAATGACTGGTGTTCTACTATGTCTGAAAATTGCATTGGCGCTGTGTCATTTGAATCTCTGTCAGCACTGCTTGATAAATTTTTCATTTTCATTGTCAATTCATCAGCACTTTTTAAAAATTATTCTTAACTCTTCTATTTGGTCTTCAGAATTAAATGTCAAATTTCCACTCGTTTGTTAATTTCTCTTACGATTGTGTTAAGATGTTCGTTCTACTCTTTTTTTCTGTGTAACTATCCTACTCGGAACTACAGTGCTGTGTTTAGCTAACAATTCATTCTTGTCGTTACGCTACTTTGTTTTCAAGTTTTCGTGTTCTTGTCCAAGGTCACGTCACCTAGTAGCAGTTGCTGGTCATTTTTAATTTCTTGCCTAAGTGATTTACTGTTTTCTTCCTGTGATTTTCTTATTTCTTCCGTCAGTGATTTACTATTTTATACCTGTGATCTGTCTATTTCATCTTGTGTTGCTTTAAGCATCTGGCGAATTGATTCTAGAAAATTTTGCGGATTCACACGGTGTGGTCCTGTATAATTGCAAACAGTGGGATTGTTTGAGAGTAACTATTCCTATAAAATGATATTTCAAGACAACGATTTTAGAATCAAGTATGTACTCAAAAAGACGAAGTAAAAATCACGTGGTCTTCAAACATGAGATTGGTCGGGATAATACTATGCTTAACAAAGTGAACTATTATTTTAAAAAGCACATTTTTAACAGAGAATTTCTGTAAAAAGGTAACAGCTTAATCAGTTGATAACTTAATGCATGATTTAGGGAAGTAGGGTGGTCTTTCTCTCAGCTCTGAGCAAGTGGAGAAAGTTAAACAGCCGCCAATAATCAACCCTACAAATTGGGTGCGCAGTGCTGCAGTCGTAAATCAAACTTCTTCTCTAAAAAGAAAAAAAAATAGTTTTCAAAATTTACATTCATCCTTGCTGTCGTTTACAAAAAAAATTCTTAACAGATACTTCAGAAGTCAACACTGTACAACTGTATACGTCCATCTTCCATATTTCAGCTAAGAATGTATCAGACTGCGCAGTGTCAAAGACTGTGCCACAAAAAGACCAAAGATTATTTAACAGCAACGTAACTTGGTCTCTCTTTCTCTGACACGCACATCGATAGCATACAAAAATCAAAATGACATGTCCACTTAACAAAATTAAATTTCATTCAGATATTTATTTTTCCTAGGAACAACCTCAAGTAAATGTCCTTTGTTATTTTCTTGAGACAACAACCACAAAAGCATTTCAAAGTGCAGTTTACGGACGTGATAAGCCAGTCGTCCACAAGCTGCAAGTGGTAGCATAAGGATTCCGTTGCGTTGACCGTGTAAGATACACGCAGCAGAAAACTTTCGCTTCCACTTACAGCATGTGTGTTTAATCATGAGACTCACTGGCTGATCGAAACCCTTAACTAGTTTCTAAAATGATTCTGATATTATTATGACAACAAAATAAAATGAAACTAGCTTATACAGTGCCTGAAAGAAAAATGAAGCACCTAGAAATCATTTAAGTCAATGTAACCCTGTACACTACAGACCATCGGCAGGTATGTTAATAATAGAGGATTCATTTTTCTGTTGCAGTTATCAGATGCACCATAATGAATTAGTGTTGATCTTACTTACTGTTGCTACCAGGCCTGGAATGATAGAGTGTCTCTCCCGTGAATCGTCCTGCGGTCTTGGTCTGCTGCTCCGGGAGATATCTGCAATTTTGCTTTTGACATTTGTAGGTGGTGCCAGGCCAGAGAAGTACTGTCCTTTACATCTTTACGCTTACAACAGCCGAGCAAATCCGCTATTGCAGAACATTGCCTTGACAGCGGTCATCCTATGGAATACAACGACACGGAGATTCTGGCTTGCACGTCCAGCTATTGGGATAGTGTAATTAAGGAAGAGGTTGAAATCAGACTATCAAGCAACCCTATTGACAGAGATGGTGTATTTTGTTTAAATTCTGCTTGGAATCCGGCTCTGTCTCTCATCAAAAAACAGAGGGACAGAATTAGTGCTACCTCACCTGTTGATTAATAGTAACTATCGATATTTATAATAATGCTTATCTTTGGTTGTGTTGACACTTGTTCTGTGTGTGGTGTCTTCCTTGTTTCTCGTCTGTGAACCGAGGTTTTAAATTTGCTTGCACATTTTTTCTCCCTAGCATCTGTGCCTTGAGAATGGCAGGGTGTGCTCCTGCCGAAATTCGGCGGTGTTCGACGACGTCACCCGGCAGCAAACCCGTAAGTTCTTTGAACATCGCACTAGATTAATTTTTAGGCTGCTCTATCGAATGGGCACGTAAACTTCCGCTTTAAAATTAATTGTGATTGTAGTGGGAGACAAACCGACGCTGTCCGCCTGCAGTGGGCATCGAATGAAAGAGTTGATGAGTGCTGCTTGTCTGGGCTGGTACCAGCTGCACATTACAAACACTAAACCGTAGACCTCTACCAAAACACCAGAAAAAAAAACGCTTTACGACATGAACCGCGTCAGATGAAGAGTGATCTGTGTTAAGTACATGGAGACTTCGTTATAGGTACCTGAAAAGGTCTAAAATGGGTCTTACTACGACCTGCCGATTGTTTCGCTGATCGAATCGTGCGTTATCCAGATCAGCTTAGAATTCGGATGAGACGATAGTTCGATATTGTACTGCTTGGGAACGTGAGAACTTTTCAAAAGGAACTTTCTCCATTAAGTTTGGCAACTGCATTTATTGCCTAGCACTGCCCACTGATTTAGTTGAGGTCAATGAGAAACCTGAACGCAGTTCGTCGACTCAGTTAGTTCCGCTTATCTTCAAAAACGGTTCAAATGGCTTTGAGCACTATGGGACTTAACATCTGTGGTCATCAGTCCCCTAGAACTTAGAACTACTTAAACCTAACTAACCTAAGGACATAACACACATCCATGCCCGAGGCAGGATTCGAACCTGCGACCGTAGCTGTCACGCGGTTCCAGACTGAAGTGCCTAGAACCGCACGGCCACACCAGCCGGCCGCTCATCTTCAACAATGGACAAAGTGATCAACTCGACATCGAACCTAATACCTCAGTGTCTCTCCTACTACAAAATAACGTTTATGTCGGTGACCTGCAGCATTCAATGTTTCCAGATACATTTTCAAAATTTGCAACTCATTACAAACTAAATCAAATAATTACTTCCGTTCCTTCCATTAAACGGTAACATAATGTTTGATGGGGTGAAGAGAGACAACGGGATGTACAGAAACGAAACATCCAATAAAGTTGTATGTTATCGTGTTGGGAGAAAAATGGAAATATCATTCAAAGCGTTGTTTGTCTACGTTGTTAATGAACCAGTCTAACAGCGAAATAACGAGTTTTAAAGTTGGTGAGATTGTCAGAAGATGTTTCGTTCACTGTGTGGCACAGAACGGATGTGATTTTGAATTTATTTAGTTCGGACCTTATCTACAACTACCAAACTGCGTTGTGTTGTTTGAATTTAAGTCCACTGTAAAGAAATGTACAATTCCGTTTCATTTACCAAAAAGTCAGTTTGAAAATTCATGTTAATCATAGTTGTGTTTTGCCTCATTGAAAAAGCAGGCTTGTATTTTCGTAATTTGTGGGGAACATAAAAACAGTGATCGACAGTGTTTCTTCAGACGAAGACCAAGATTTGGACGGAAATGTAGAATTACCTGGCACCGTTTTCAATTCGTAATTGTATATCTAAAACGCAAGCAGTGATTCAGATGGTGCGCATGGTTTTTACTTTTTTTACAACCATGCCTTTTAAACGCTTTTATTTTAACGTGTAGGAAGTTGTTTTTGAGTTGAGCGCATGTTGTTTGAAATGACAATGATTCTTCTGGGACTACAATTTGTAGATTCAAAGAGATCGTACTTAAATAAGATTTCAGTGAGTATAATGTTGCATTAAAGTAATTAGAGATATATCAATTGCTTTGACAGAGTATGAACATCATCAGTTCATCCAATACATTTATTTTTCGAATTGGACAAAAGGATTTTGAACCAGACATCTTATTTTCTTGAATCCCGAATAGTTTCTAAGATGTCCTCTGTTCACCCCAAAAAACAAAAAAATAGAAAAAATAATGAAATTAATACTAATGCTCTTGTTTATCCCTCTCTGCGGGTTGAATGGAATGACGAAGTTTTATTTTCTATACCTCATAAAAGTATGAGCTACGCTCCGAAACTAATTCTAAATTTAGATGCTGTAGTTATATAGAAGTGATATAAACGCAGGTCACAGCAATGTACTATCTCTCAACCAAGGAACACACCTCATTAATATTTATTTACTATGCGCCATTTCAGTCCTATTATGTATCTTTAATATGTACTCATATCCTTTAAAGCGACGGATAGTTAGAATATCAGATAAATGTTATTTCGACGATGAGATACCATTTGTACTGGTAGAATATTTACTTGAGACATCAAATGCCTATTGAGAATAGCTATAAAACCGAAATCCATGCGAAATTAATGAAGACTGATCTACAGTCAAATGGCAGAAATTTCTCACTGTAAGTCTAGCTTTGGTACAAGATGTATATGCCCATATAATTTTAATGTTCACATTTATTTTTAAAATTGTACATATTATCTTATAAAATTAAAAACTATTTCTAATCACCCTGTTTTACGATATTTGATTACAATGTTGGAAAACATGTTGTCTTTTGAAGTGTTCTAGTAATCTGTAACAGTTTTATATGCAATTATCTTGTAGGCTAAGATGTTACTACAGCATTTAATCTACCAGGACATCCAGTATATGAAGGACGATACAACGCAATATACTACTGACAAGGTGATGTGATCGATAATGACAATATTGTCACTTTGTTCATAAGCGCCTGTAATTAATGCGTAGTGTAGAAAAGTAGAGAAAATAAACCAAATCCCAACATCACATTCACGCAAACTAGGACCAGTGATATTCTCTCAATTGTTCAGACATAAAATCAAGGAGCATGTATTACAAAAACTTACTGTAGGGACCACTGTGGGAATACAGACTACCCAAACGTCAGCTAACACTTGAATCTTTTAAACGCAACGGAAACAGTGTTTTGCGTTGGGAGATTTTCATGTACCGTGGAGCCCAATTAAAAATGAACGTCATCCCGATTGCGCTTTGTTTGTTTTCGTTTTGTCGTGTTCTGCAATTTCAGGTTTTTGTTTTGCACATGCGGGTTGTAAAAAGGAGTGTATAACAAAAGTAATCCGAATGTGTCACACGGCTAACAACGGTCGTAATTCGGAGTTGATTGAGAGTGCTGTTCCCGGTAATCCCGCAGAATTGTTGCAGTAAAAAAAAAACCTTAAAAAAGACGTGAACAAGCACGTTGCCCGAAGAATACTTCGATTGAAATGCTCTAATTTGAAGCCCAGCTTTTATTTAATTAATGGATATAAGCAGTGTCCGTAATTTCGAAAATTTACATGATCATGTAGCATTCACACCATATTCACTGCAGGCCTGTGGCCGCACCAGATTTAACACTATATGAACACGAGTACGTTAAATGAAGCGTGCGCGATATGTCTTTCTTTGATTCGCGGTGTAAGCAAGGCTATCACTGTGGCCAGCAGAAACAATAGCCAATATCGACGCTTAATTTTTCCGCTTCACTGGGCTATCGGTTTGTAGAAAACGTGTTTTGAAATGAAACGTACTTGCTTTTCTCACTAATTTTAAGTAGTAGAAATTACAATTGTTTATCGAAATTAGTCACTAAAACCCTAGTTACAATTTCATTCAGTACGTACGTTTTGTATGTATGTATATTATGAGTCGTTTTCAACTGACACACGTTTATCTGTCGGTAGCCACTGTCATTGCAATGCATGTCACCTTTTATTATGATTTACAAATTTTATTTTTTCAGGTGTAATGAAAAAAATATTGGCTCATGGCAATTAGTAGTCAAAAGCGACGGTGTAATAGATGTTTATGGAACAGGTTTGATGAACCTGCTTCTAAGTGGTTAAATGATGTTGAAGGTGGGGAATTGTGAACGTTCTCTACTGACTGAGATCCTTGTAGTTTTGCTGAATCGTCTTTTCCGCACTGTTTTGTGTGAGTGGACTGGACTGAAGTCACACCATTTTCAGTGCCTATCCATTGGTTTCGGCCATCATTGTAGCTTGCAGGATATTGGTCATTCGCAGGAGCACTGCAGGCACAGTCTTAAACACGATAGTGTATACATTACTGACATTCTGATCAGGGGGTGATCAGCAGATTGTAATATTTCGAGAAATATTTCAGAGCCAAGGTAACATTTAAAAATTTATTTGAATTGATGTCATATGACTAGGGCCTCCAGTCGGGTAAACCGTTCTCCTGGTGCAAGTCTTTCGATTTGACGCCACTTCGGCAACTTGCGTGTTGATGGGGATGAAATGATGATGATTAGAACAACACAACACCCAGTACCTGAGTGGAGAAAAACTACGATCCAGCCGGGAATCGAACCCGGGTGGCCGACATTTGATTTGATGTTCAGTTTGAACAGTTCTTCGCTGTCATCTTCAAAAAGACAGACATACACATAGCATCCGTAAACAAATTTTCTGTGCTACTAGTAATGATATTAATGATATACGTAACTAAAATATTTTACTTTAGCTTTCTAAAATTATACCGTATATTTTGATAATCAAATGAAATCCAAGTCTACTGTTACCAGCCACCGTTTATGTATATCCACAAAGTATTTCGAAGGTTTAAGCCTCCATCATCAGGTGGATTTAGATGTGTTAGTGTGAAATGTGTGTGTGATGTGTTACGATTTTGGGGTAACTTGTGCCACTGCTTAGTGGAGCAAAAAAAACAAAAAAAAAAAAACAAAAAACAAAAAAAAAAAAACACCACTTTGAGAACATGGTTTCGGGAGGCTTATGACTACCATCTAAACGCATATCCAACAGTATAATAGAATATCTCCAGTGGCTACAGACTCCTTTCACTATCGTAACACAGCGCACGTAAACTGCCATATTTGTAAGCAAAGATGGTGTTTGGAAACTGCTAGGTGCAAAGAACACACAGCAAATCAGAAACATTATCTGGAAGCACAAAAACGGCATAAATAAATTATTGCCTTCGAAAAAATTCTAAGGGATTGTGGAGATCTTTGTTTGAGTTTCTGACTACATGCGTTGCAATAAATGTTTCAAGGGATATGCAAAACCTTTTCTGTCAATGTAATGTAGCTTCCATTCGTATTCATTTATATTATCAGGGGACATGTTGCAAACGTCAAGTACAATTATTATGTTGCCAACAATGGTAAAATTATTCATAAATTTAACTTTTGGCTCGGCTTCAGATATAGTGATGAAACGATGGAGGAAAAAAGAGAGAGAGAGGAAGAGACATAAAGAGCGATAGAGAGAAAGAGGGAGAAAGAGAGAGAGAGAGAGGCAGGGAGATTCAGATACAGGGTGATAGAAATGACTGGAGATGAGCGAACTTTTCCAGAGCAGGAGGTTCTTAAGGTTATATCTGTTATACGTAATGACTAACAATGTTTAGAGTATTACGTTGGTTAATGGTTTCAAATATGCAGATAGATACAGAATTTATGCTGTTAGTTGATGTACAGGGTGATTCAAAAAGAATACCACAACTTTAGGAATTTAAAACTCTGCAACGACAAAAGGCAGAGCTAAGCACTATCTGTCGGCGTATTAAGGGAGCTATAAAGTCTCATTTAGTTGTACATTTGTTCGCTTGAGGCGCTGTTGACTAGGCGTCAGCGTCAGTTGATGCTAAGATGGCGACCGCTCAACAGAAAGCTTTTTGTGTTATTGAGTACGGCAGAAGTGAATCGACGACAGTTGTTCAGCGTGCATTTCTTACGAAGTATGGTGTTAAACCTCTTGATAGGTGGCACTTATCTGTCCGTGACTACCTGAATGTCAACTACCCGAGGCAATGGATCGGCCGCCAGGCAGCCCGTGACAGAGCACTTCATCACTGGCCTCCAAGAAGCCCTGATCTTACCCCCACGCGATTTTTTCTTATGGGGGTATGTTAAGGATATGGTGTTTCGGCCACCTCTCCCAGCCACCATTGATGATTTGAAACGAGAAATAACAGCAGCTATCCAAACTGTTACGCCTGATATGCTACAGAGAGTGTGGAACGAGTTGGAGTATCGGGTTGATATTGCTCATGTGTCTGGAGGGGGCCATATTGAACATCTCTGAACTTGTTTTTGAATGAAAAAAAAACCTTTTTAAATACTCTTTGTAATGATGTAAATCAGTAGGTTATATTATGTTTCTTTCATTAAATACACATTTTTAAAGTTGTGGTATTCTTTTTGAATCACCCTGTATATGTAGTTTCAAGCTGACAGCAGGTACAAGTTTCTGGTGCGATGATATATTTGTAAATGAGACCATTTCATTGCTTTGTCAACTGTGACTGGTCGCAGTAAACTTGTTGTTTCATTCGACATCAATAATAGTCGCGGTAAAGCCTAAACCAAAATGTTCGTATTTTGACAACCTCAACAAGCAGGTAGATCAGTGCCAATAAGCATGTCACTAGTAAAGATACTATTTACAATCACACTGTCATGTAATTTTTACCGATTGCGTGCGACAACACACACCCTCATCTGGAGCTGTACTGAGTTGGGTGCTGGGACAGGCAACGTACCTCTTTCGTTCACTAGGTGGCACCGTGGTAATAGATGTTACTGTGTGCATTCATCTTAGGTAAACTATTCAATTTGCTTATCATAAATTTGAACAGTAATTGTCATACTCTTGTAGACGTAATCGCAACGAAACAGACTGACAAAGTAAGAGATGTTGGTGAAACATCGGCCCCTGGCCTCTCAGCACATGATGTAATATTCCTGGCCAACTCTGTGCCGCCCCCAAGGATCAAATTGCGTTACATAACTTGTAGGAACATGAAACGTATTGACCTTGACGCTCTAACAGCCGATTACTCAGAAATCTCATGACATCAAATAATCAGAGAACCTACAATCGACGGCAAAATTAATGAACTTGGTGATGAACTCACTGCTCTCTATGACAAACATGCACCTGTACGCACAATCCGTGTAAGAAAATCTCCTGCTCCATGGCTGACAGCTGAATTACGTCAAATTATGGCTAATAGGGATGCTGCCCATAGGCGTTTCAAGGCAGATCCCAAACCCGAGCGTTTCGAAGAATATAGAAATCTACGAAACAGAGTGAAACAATGCATTCGCAACGCTAAAATCAGGCACGCTCGCTCCCTTGTATGCAGCGATCTGACGCCCACAACTCTATGGAAACATCTCCGTAGCTTGGGGGTCCGAAAGGCAAAATCGGAAACTACTTTTCATGTATCAGCTAACGAATTAAATGAATTCTTCTCTGCACCTCTGAATACCCCCACGGCTGATAATTACCGTCCACAAGAATCCAATAACAGGATAATTAACAACGATACCTTCCATCTAAAACATGTAACAACAAATACGGCAAGAAAAGCAATAATGAGAATCTCTTCTGATGCAGTAGGCAACGACAGTATCGGTATAACCATGATTAGGAATGTTGCTGATATCGTAGTACCTCTCTTAACTGACATATTTAATTTTTCCCTCGTGAACGGAATATACCCCACTGCATGGAAAAGAAGCATAATTCGACCCATCCCTAAGATCGAAAACCCGCAATTGCCTAATGATTACCGACCAATTAGCATACTGCTTACTGTTTCCAAAACGCTTGAATATATCGTTCATGACCAAATCACTGAACACTTGCATGAATTCAGCCCATATGACAAATTTCAATCCGGTTTCCGTAAACATCACAGCACAAACACTACCCTAATTAAAGTAACTGATGACCTGATATAGGCCATCGACAATCGAAAGGCAACACTATTGACGCTACTGGACTTCAGCAAAGCTTTTGACACTGTTGACTTTAATATGTTGTTGTTGTTGTTGTATTCAGTCCTGAGACTGGGTTGATGCAGCTCTCCATGCTACTCTATCCTGTGCAAGCTTTTTCATCTCCCAGTACCTACTGCAACCTACATCCTTCTGAATCTGCTTAGTGTATTCATCTCATGGTCCCCCTCTACGATTTTTAGCCTCCACGCAGCCTTCCAATGCTAAATTTGTGATCCCTTGATGCCTCAGAACACGTCCTACCAACCGGTCCCTTCTTCTAGTCAAGTTGTTCCACAAACTCCTCTCCTCCCCAATTCTATTCAATACCTCCTCATTAGTTATGTGATCTACCCATCTAATCATCAGCATTCTTCTGTAGCACCACATTTCGAAAGCTTCTATTCTCTTCTTGTCCAAACTATTTATCGTCCATATTTCACTTCCATACGTGGCTACACTCCATACAAATACTTTCAGAAACGAGTTCCTAACACTTAAATCTATACTCGATGTTAACAAATTTCTCTTCTTCAGAAACACTTTCCTTGCCATTGCCAGTCTACATTTTATATCCTCCCTACTTCGACCATCATCAGTTATTTTGCTCCCCAAATAGCAAAACTCCTTTACTACTTTAAGTGTCTCATTTCCTAATCTAATTCCCTCAGCATCACCCGACTTAATTCGACTACATTCCATTATCCTCGTTTTGCTTTTGTTGACGTTCTTCTTATATCCTCCTTTCAAGACACTGTCTATTCCGTTCAACTGCTCTTCCAAGTCCTTTGCTGTCTCTGACAGGATTACAATGTCATCGGCGAACCTCAAAGTTTTTATTTCTTCTCCATGGACTTTAATACCTACTTCGAATTTTTCTTTTGTTTCCTTCGCTGCTTGCTCAATATACAGATTGAATAACATCGGGGAGAGGCTACAACCCTGTCTCACTCCCTTCCTAACCACTGCTTCCCTTTCATGCCCCTCGACTCTTATAACTGCCATATGGTTCCTGTACAAACTGTAAATAGCCTTTCGCTCCCACCTTTAGAATTTGAAAGAGTGTATTCCAATCAACATTGTCAAAAGCTTTCTCTAAGTCTACAAGTGCTAGAAATGTAGATTTGCCTTTCCTTAACCTAGCTTCTAATACAAGTCGTAGGGTCTGTATTGCCTCACGTGTTCCAATATTTCTGCGGAATCCAAACTGATCTTCGCCGACGTCGGCTTCTACCAGTTTTTCCATTCGTCTGTAAAGAATTCGCGTTAGTATTTAGCAGCTGTGACTTATTAAACTGATAGTTCGGTAATTTTCACATCTGTCAACACCTACTTTCTTTGGGTTAGGAATTATTATATTCTCCTTGAAGTCTGAGGGTATTTCGCCTGTCTCATACGTCTTGCTCACCAGATGGTAGAGTTTTGTCAGGACTGGCCCTCCCAAGGCCGTCAGTAGTTCCAATGGAATGTTGTCTACTCCCGGGGCCTTGTTTCGACTCAGGTCTTTCAGTTTTTATATTTTCTCCTTTCATCAATTAAATTCAACATTTCTTCTTTACCCAAAGATTTCTACTAGCCCTCGTCTTTTTACCTACTTGATCCTCTGCTGCCTTGACTACTTCATCCCTCAGAGCTACCCATTCCTCTTCTACTGTATTTCTTTCCCTCATTCCTGTCAATTGTTGCCTTATGCTCTCCCTGAAACTCTGTACAACCTCTGGTTTAGTCAGTATATCCAGGTCCCATCTTCTTAAATTTCCCCCTTTTTGCAGTTTCTTCAGTTTTAATCTACAGTTCATAACCAATAGATTGTGGTCAGAGTCCACATCTGCCCCTGGAAATGTCTTACAATTTAAAATCTGGTTCCTAACTCTCTGTCTTACCATTATATAATCTATCTGATACCTTCTTGTATCTCCAGGATTCTTCCATGTATACAACCTTCTTTTATGATTCTTGAACCAAGTGTTAGCTATGATTAAGTTATGCTCTGTGCAAAATTCTACCAGACGGCTTCCTCTTTCATTTCTCTCCCCCAAACCATATTCACCCACTATGTTTCCTTCTCTCCCTTTTCCTACTCCCGAATTCCAGTCACCCATGACTATTAAAGTTTCGTGTCCCTTCACTACCTGAATAATTTTTTTTATCTCATCATACGTTTCATCAATTTCTTCATCATCTCCAGAGCTAGTTATCATACTTTGACATATTGCTCAGAAAAGTGCAACAGCTTAATTTCTCAGACAGTACAATTAGATGGTTTGAAAGTTACTTAAAAGACAGACAGCAATGTGTTGTCAGCGTAAATGAAAAATCTTCCTGGAAACAAGTTTCCTCTTGAGTGCCACAAGGATCAGTCTTAGGACCACTTTTGTTTTCTTTATATGTCAACGATCCTTCGTCGGTTCTGTCCTCCTGTAAATATCATTTCTATGCCGACGACCTCCAGCTCTACCTAAGCGTCAGACCTGAAGATGTAAACACTGCAATCGCTCAGATGAATGATGATCTGTCTTCAGTAGTGACATGGGCGTAAACCTGGGGCTTAAATTAAATGCAAAAAAGACGCAAGTAATCTTAATAGCCCATCAGAAATTAATAAGTTCAGATTTCCGCGAACGGCTACATCCTATTCTGCTCGACGGTACTCCAATACCATATCAGAAAACAGTTAAGAACTTGGGTGTAACTTTGGATGAGCATCTCAACTGGGCGGAGAATACAGTCGCAGTGTGCCGAAAGACGTCTGTTTGTCTCTATGCTCTCAAAAAGTTCCGGAACATATTTTCACAGGACTTGAAACGCCAGCTCGTGCAAGCACTTTTTCTTCCGAACCTCCACTATTGTGATGTGATTCAACAACGCATGAGTAGTGAAAACAAAAGACGGCTAGAACTAACTATGAATGCCTGTGTGCGTTATACCTGCAACATTCGCCGATATGATCATGTTAGTGCTTCATACTCCGAGCTAGGTGGCTGCGGCCGGACAAATTGCGTGACTACCACACTCTATGTCTACTTCACCGACTCCTCGTCGCGCAAGCACCCCAGTACCTTGCTGCAGAGATTAAAAACCTGTCATGCCATCATAATCGCCACACGAGGTCACTCTTATTTGGTATCCTAACTGTGCCCACTCACAAAACAAAAACATTTGCAAACTCCTTCTCATAGGCCGCTGTCCGCCTCTCGAACTAACTGCCCCTTACCTTGCGCAAAATTCAGTCTCCGGCTGCTTTTAAGAAGAAGTTGAAGCTTTTCCTACTATCATCCTCTTAACGCTCTCCACAAAATTAATGTACAAGGCCAATCCTCTCATCTGTCAAATTGCAAAGCTAGCGTCTCCTATCTTGCTCCTGAGATGCCTTCCTCTTCATCTATCTCTATTAGCCACGCAATCTTCTTTTCCTTTATATTTCCTTACTTATGTTTCATCATGTCTCTCAATTCTTCTCCTCCCTTCACCATCAGTCTCCCTCATATTCCCTGCTGCTAGCACTCCTATCTAAAATCTGTCTCTTCAATAATGTCTAATTATAACAGTACTTATGATCTACGAATATGAACTCTATATGTACGTATTTTTCCAGGTGTTCCTTTCTAATTGTTTATTTCACTTTTTGTACTAGATGTAGTTTAACATGCCTACTAAAACATATTAATGTAAAATAAGTAGAATGCCTGGTTAGATGTAAGAGGGGGTCTGATGGCCCTAATCTTACCAGGTTAAATAAATCAATAAATAAAAAGATAATTAAGGAAAATTACAGAAATCTTGTAAAGAATATACAGTAGCAATAGCTGTCAAAATACAAGGATTTATAAAGGAGCAATATCGCCATTTAACTAACACATTACCACAAATTTTTGTTCTGTAATGTACATCTCATGTTTATGGACTTTAAAAGCAAACCACCAACTTTTTTACAATTTTTTAGTTTATTGTTACTGAAAATCGCAGTTGCACTACGAAAAAAATCATTTTTAAAGCACATCACCACTATAGGATAAGGCAGACAACATTTATTCTCGTGATGCTTTATTTTTAACTTTAAAGCAACCTTGTCTGGGAAGTTCACTCAGTTTTAATGTGATATCACCATTCTTTACGACGCTACGTAACGTCACAATTTTACAAGCTAGTAGGGTAGTAACATCAGTGTAACACTTCAACTCATACGAATATAGTATTAATCAATGAAAAACATCCAAGACTACATGTCATATAATATCTATATGGCATCATAGAATCTGTTCTTAGCATAATCTAAGTACGATATGATAATTTTTATTGTCGCTACCTAGTGTCAAAAATTTCTGCAGCAACAAAGACAGCAACCAGCTTATATTAAGTAACACAATAATAAAACTTCTACGCATTGTATGAATCCCTGTGAAGAATATTAATCTAAAACATCATATTACCCCATGACTAGGTGAAATTTACTAAATACAAAATGTGATTGTTAATTAGCTGTAGATGCTGTTGTCACAGAAAACAGTAACAAAGACTCTATGGCTAATTATATGGCATGAGGCAGCTACGGTACAAGTGAAACTATAGTTTGTAAGTTACACCGCGTCGAACAATCATGAGCATCGTTACCCAATACCTCAGTGGGATGGGTACAGTCTTATGAATTATGTTTTTTCCTAATGACAGTTATATCAGCTTTCTTGCACTGTGTACAGTTATGCAGTATAAACTACAAGCCTTTTCGTGATCTCGGAAATCGTCAAGGTGAGCGATACTATTCACGAACCATCTTTTTTTAATACTAACCGCAACTGAGATTAATGTAAAACCACACATTGCCTCGCATTGCTTGTACATGTTGCGCCCTGCATTCAACATTCACGTTCATTATAGAGTACAAACTCACAGTCCTCTTATACAAAAGTTGTTATTCAATTTCGAGGTATTTTAAGTAAAGCGTTACCTCAATTTATAATACTGATGTGTTTGTTGTTGTTACGATCTTCATTCCGAAGACTGGTTTCATACAGCTCTCTGTGATACTCCATACTGTTCAGTCTTCTTACTCTACCTCATCTCTTAGTCTCCCTCTACGATTTTGACCCCCACCACACTTCCCTCCAATACTAAATTCGTAGTCCCATGATATCTCAGAAAGTGCCCTATCAACCGATCCGTTCTTCTAGTCGGGTTGTGCCACGAATTTATTTTTTCGTCAGTTTTATTCAATAGATCCTGGTTAGTTACGTGATCTGTGCAAAATGGCTAAGCAGGCATGGCTAGAGGACAACTGCGAGGATGTAGGGGCATATCTCACTAGGGGTAAGATAGATACTCCCTACAGGATAATAAAAGAGGCCTTTGGAGAAAAGAAAACCACTTACATGAATATCAAGAGCTCGGATGGAAACCCAGTTCTAAGCAAAGAAGGGAAAGCAGAAAGGTGGAACGAGTATATAGAATGTACTTAAGGGGAATATTATGGAAATGGAAGAGGATGTAGATGCAGATGAAATGGGAGATACGATACTGCGTGAAGAGTTTGAGAGAGCACTGAAAGACCTAAGTCGAAACAAGGCCCCGGGAGTAGACAACATTCCATTAGAACTACTGACTTCCTTGGGAGAGCCAGTTTGACAAAACTCTACCACGTGGTGAGTAAAATGTATGAGACAGGCGAAATACCCTCAGACTTCTAGAAGACTATGATAACTCCAATCCCAAAGAAAGCAGGTGTTGAAAGATGTGAAAATTACCGACTTATCAGTTTAATAAGTCGCGGCTGCAAAATACTATCGCGAAGTCTTTACAGACGAATGAAAAAATGTTAGTAGCCGACTTCGGGGAAGATCAGTTAGGATTCCGTAGAAATATTGGAACACGACTTATTTTAGAAACTAGATTTAAAAAAGGCAAACCTACGGATATAGCATTTGTAGACTTAGGTTTTCACAATATTGACTGGAATACTCTCCTTCAAATTCTGAAGGTGGCAGGGGTAAAATACAGGAAGCGAAAGGCAATTTACAATTTGCACAGAAACCAGATGGCAGTTATAAGAGTCGAGAGGCACGAAAGGGAAGCAGCGGTTGCGAAGGGAGTGAGACAGGGTTGTAGCCTCTCCTCGATGTTATTCAATCTGTATAGTGAGCAAGCAGTAAAGGAAACAAAAGAAAAATTCGGAGTAAGTGTTAAAATCCATGAAGAAGAAATAAAAACTTTGAGGTTCGCCGATGACATTGTAATTCTATCAGAGACAGCAAAGGACTTGGATGAGCAGTTGAACGGAATGGACAGTGTCTTGAAAGGAGGGTGTAAGACGAACATCAACAAAAGCAAAATGAGGATAATGGAATGTAGTCGAATGAGATTGGGTAATGCCGAGGGAATAAGATTAGGAAATGAGACACTTAAGGTAGTAAAAAGTATTGCTATTTGGGGAGAAAAATATCTGATGGTGGTCAAAGTAGAGAGGATATAAAATGTAGACTGGAAATTGCATGGAAAGCGTTTCTGAAGAAGACAAATTTGTTAACATCGAGTATCGATGTGTCAGGAAGTCGTTTCTGAAAGTAT
This sequence comes from Schistocerca piceifrons, assembly GCF_021461385.2. Taxonomy (NCBI): domain Eukaryota; kingdom Metazoa; phylum Arthropoda; class Insecta; order Orthoptera; family Acrididae; genus Schistocerca; species Schistocerca piceifrons. The sequence goes on from NC_060139.1 coordinate 409,868,258, forward strand.
TTGTATGGAGTGTAGCCATGTATGGAAGTGAAACGTGGACAATAAACAGTTTGTACAAAAAGACAATAAAGGCTTTCGAAATGTGGTGCTACAGAATAATGCTGAAGACTAGATGTGTAGATCACATAACTAATGAGGAGATATTGAATAGAATTGGGGAGAAAAGGAGTTTGTGGCACAACTTCACTAGATGAAGGGATCGGTTGGTAGGACATGTTCTGAGCATCAAGGGATGACCAATTTAGTATTGGAGGGCAGCGTGAAGGGTAAAAATCATAGAGGGAGACCAAGAGATGAATACACTAAGCAGTTTGAGAAGGATGTAGGCTGCAGTACGCACTGGGAGACGAAGCAGCTTGCACAGGATTGAGTAGCATGGAGAGCTGCATCAAAACAGTCTCAAAACTTCAGACTACAAAAACCAACAACAATATAATGTAGATCAGAAGGGATAGATAACATTCCATCAGAATTTCTAAAAAAACGACTATTCTGGTTGGTGTGTATGTCTGGCGACCTACCATCTGACGTTCGCAAAAATTTCATCAACACTGTTCTTAAGACTGCAAGAGCTGACAAGTGCGAGAATTATCGCACAATCAGCTTAACAGCTCATGCATCCAAATAGCGGATAAGAATATTATGCAGAAGAATGGGAAAATCGTCGAGAACGGGCTAGATGACGATTGGTTGGGCTTTATAAAAGGTAAATGCGCGAGATAGGGAATTCTGACGTTGCGGTTGATAATGAAAGCAAGACTAAAGGAGAAGCAAGACATGTTCACAGGATCTGTCGACCTGGAAAAGCGTTTGACAATGTAATATCGTGCAAGATGTTCGAAATTATGAAATAAATACAGGAGGAGAAATATACATTATGTACAGGTGCCAAGAGGTAATAATAAGAGTGGACTACCAAGAATGAAGTGCTCCGATTAAAAAGGGTGTAAGACAGGGGTATAGTCTTTCGACCCTGCTGTTCAATCTCTACATCGAAGAAGCAATGATGGAAATAAAACGACTGTTATTACGTCGTCATTAATCTCGAATTCTTACACACCACTTTCGTAGCTTGCAATAAGAGCCGTCAGCGTATTTATATTCTTATTCATTAAAATAAAGGCAAAGCCTCAGATACGTTCTATAATTCTGCACTGTCTTTTTATTTATATAATATGTAACCAAGAACGGAAGTGCGTGACGCACAGTGACCCCATCAATAGGTCTATAAGAATTTGTTTTTTATCTCTTCTTGTCTAACGCATATTCACGCTGAAATGTACCAGATTAACGTGTCCTGTAAGAATGAATGTTAGTTAATTTCTTATTTAGTTATATTACGAGAAATAATTTTACACAGTTTTAATGCACTCATCTAAGACGTACGCATATGTCATATGACTGCACGAAAATTTTTCCAGACCACATTCTTGTTTATTAAGTTAGTGTCACACAATGTTGAGAAACTGCACTTTGAGGCGCCAGACATGAGTGCAGTTTACATATTATTGTTATTTCTGCTCTCCATGAGACAAGTATTCGTAAAATAGTGCAGTCGTGTCATTGTTGTTATTGGCTTTTTCACACCTTATTATTCGAAAACATTTATTAATATTGCACCTGTGAGTGAGGGAGCTTCGGTCGGCTTATCGTGAGTTCTTATCGTGACATTTCACAAGGACATGATGAACCTCTTGACAGTAGAGGCACAAGTGTCTTGAAAGCATTCACAGTGCGATTTGCACGTTTCCGACAACGACCACGAGACGCCAAGTGCAATAATATCGTCGTCAAGTAGTAGACCAGAAGAGGATCTGCAAGGCAAACTGAAACCGCAAGCCGGTAAATAAAAGGTTGTGATCCAAGCGGTTTGTGTTTATTTACTATCTTCGATGTGCCACCGCGATAATAAATATATTATTGTTCACGCAAGTAGTACCGGTGAATAATTACCTTTATACGTAATTCGAATGTCATTGTTGATTGCACTGTGATTGGATGAGGCCCTCGGATTTTCGGTGGTTTGACTAAATCACTTCTTTTGAATGACTGCGTCGATCCTGCCCGGTTTTACCGAGTTAGGTGGCGCAGTGGTTAGCACACTGGACTCGCATTCGGGAGGACGAGTGTTCAACCCCGCGTCCGACCATCCTGATTTAGGTTTTCCGTGATTTCCCTAAATCACTCCAGGCAAATGTTGGGATGGTTCCTTTGAAGGGCACTGCCAACATCCTTCCCCGTCCTTCCCTAATCTAATGAGACCAATGACCTCGCTTTTTGGCCTCCTCCCCCAATACGAATCAACCCCCCCATGCGGTTTTCAACACCCACTTTAAAAACCTCATGGATTAGTGTTACCACCCCAGATTTGGTCGATACCTTCTATGCAGGAATACAGGTCATATGCAATGTTTGTGCAACGCTATGGATAGTCCACTGAACAGCAGAAAAATTTCACTTCAGTACAGTAAACAATTACACATTTTGAGATGTATCGTTCATTTCCGTTTTTTCGTTGTTTCTTTCATCAGTACTTTTCATGGCTTTGGACAGATCCGAGATCCACGCATGCCAGGTGATAAATGCTGATAAGGTAGAGAGCAGGGCACAAGACTGCTGGAGTGCAATGCTGAGCCCAAACAGAAAGCGACAAAACCTAGGTGAAACAACACAGTTACAGGATAATACTACCATAAGAAACCAGTGATAACATTTGATTTGATGAAAACTTCGCCTACACCAGTCATCTCAACTTGATTTTGCTATTATGAACGTCAATTGTAGACATATTGCTTTGACATCCACAATATGCACAATGATGATGCATACATGTTTCTGTGGAATGAATCCATTGCGTCGAGAGGGCCACTATAAATTGGTTCTTGTTTGCTGTATTTCATACGGAATTTTGTCAGGACTGAAAAACTAATGATGTACTCTGATCAGCTTGGAGGCCAGAATAGAAACATAGAAGTTTCTGTACTGCGCCAATACATTGAAAGCAGCTCAGAGTTCTCTGTGTAGGAAATAGACCTTAAATTTTCAGTTAGCGGAAATTCGTACTTGCCCTGTGATCAGTATTTTGACTTGGTTCAGAAACGAAAAAAGTATTTTCCTAATATTTACCTTCCTGAATGCTGGAATGGTGTGGTAGTGAGTGCCAAAAAAGGGAATTCGTTCAAGGTAATCAGTATGAATTCGGAATGTTTCTTTTCAGCAAAACAACTTGAATAAAACATCACAAGTCGGTAAATGTCTTCTGGCAGTTGCAAAGTACAATGGTTGGACCTACAGTGGCTGCGGTTTCATGCAACCAACGGATTCAAAATGTGATATAAATACTTGAACCAAAGCGACGAGACATTTCAGGAAAATGATGCGGCCAAAGGAACATCCACATGCATCAGCGATCTCGAAATGCTTTACCCTGATGGACATGTAATTACAGAGGCAAAAAAGAACTGCTTCTACGGTCGCAGGTTCGAATCGTGCCTCGGGAATGGATGTGTGTGATGTCCTTAGATTCGTTAGGTTTAAGTAGTTCTAAGTCTAGGGGACTGATTGCCTCAGATGTTAAGACCCATAGTGCTCCGAGCTATTTGAACCATTTTGAGCAAAGAAGAAGGATCTGCTCAGTTTGCTTCCGTATGTACCCCCACTTCATCATGATTTCTAAAAAAATTTAAAAGTGTCTTCAATTGCTGTAGGAGCATTGCCTGTGGATGATTCTGAAATGCAACATTTTCCTTAAAATTATAGAAACCAATGTAAAATGTTACATGTAATCCGTACAATGCATAATTATAATGTATACTATTTATACATGCACTCTATGATAGACTTTGTGCAATGAACTGGATGAATAATCAGCGTACTAGTGGACCTATCGTTGACAATGTTCAACTTATCGGAGCGAAAATGGACTAAGTAACAACAAAATTGCTAATATCATACTATATAATTAACGTATGTAATGTATCTATGTCAGAATATTGTTCAATAAAACCGCAGTTACATCGTATGGGTGTTACGAGGCTGCAAAGCATCACGGAAAGAAATTCTTTGAGAGCGCTTATTACTAGGCCTGTTTCCTCCATATTGATTTCGCCGGAGATAGTCCACTTTGGCTCTCAATAACTCAAATATCGGGTTCTCATTACATATGCAGTAGCCTGAGAAGAGTAAATACAAATTAGCACGCTAGTGATGGTTGGCGTTCAACATCGGCCTCGCGTCGGAATTTTTTGAGGGAGACCCGACCGGAAACAATAACCAGCACGGGCTGTACACTAACAACAGCATCTATCATACACATAAGATCAATATTAAGATACAGTTCACTTAAACATATCACCAAAAAGGTAAATTACAAGCTAATCAAGGCAGAAAACAAATGGAAATAAGATTCGGCTCAACTTTACTGCCGTTAAGACAGCTTGATCAAATAAGCATTCATAAACGGTAATATGCAGAGCCACTCAGGACTTTGACCTTATGAAGAACGAAAACTTGCACACAGTTTTAACTACTAAGAATCTCATCTTTTGACAGCAAAACAGTTTCAACGAGCTACAACCGCCGACAGGCAGAAAGTGGCACAGCAAAGCCTAGCTTAAGTTGAAGGTTAACCTTTAGCATGCTGGCGAAGAATTCATTGACAAATCTTGAAAGCAGCAGTTCAATCAGATAAGATACAAATTTGCCAAATATAGGCTACAGCTTATAGCAATCGAGAAATAATAGTAAAATCAACCAGGGCACAAGTCAGTAAATTCCACTCGCGATTTACAGTGATACAAACTCAACACTCAAGCGATATAGAAGAACACCCCTCAAACAAACAGCGGAGCAAACACGATTTGGAGTAGCTCCACCAGACAAATAGTTCACCATTTGAAAATTAATGCAGGGGGCCGCCGTAGCTATACAAGGTAGTCCAATTCCTCCCTCCTGCCGAGCGCCCGGCCCCGCATACCAAGGGGGCGCCAGCGAGCCAGCGCGCCGTTCAGACAGACGAAACTTTTTGAAAGCAAGAGCATCACGCAAGAGGTCACGGCACAAATACGTATTTCTTAAAAATCTAGTTTCTTTCTCCCATGCAACTATCGGCCCAGTACTAAATTGGTGATCCCTCGATGCCTCAGAAGAAGTACTACCAAGCAACCTCATCTTCTAGACAGATCGTGCCACAAATTCCTCTTCTCACCAATTCTATTCAGTACCTCCTCATTAGTTACATGATCTACCCATCTAATCTTCAACATTTTTCTCGAAACTGTTTATCGTCTCCGTTTCATATCCATACACGGCTACACGCCATATAAATACTTTGAGAAAGGTATACTATACTCGATGTTAACAAATTTCTTTTCTTCAGAAACGCTTTTCTTGCCATTGCCAGTCTACATTTTATGTTCTCCCTATTTCGCTTATCATCAGTTATTTTGTCAACCAGATAGCAAAAACGCATGTACTACTCTAAGTGTCTCATTTCCTAATCCAATTTCCTCAGCATCTCCTGATTTACTGAGACTACATCCATTATCTTCGTTTTGCTTTTGTTGATGTTCACCTTATAATCTCCTTTCAAGACACTGTCCATTCCGTTCAACTGCTTTTCCAGGTCCTTTGCTGTCTCTGACAGAATTACGATGTCATCGGCAAATCTTAAAGTTTTTACTTCTTCTCCACGGATTTTAATTCCTACTCCAAAGTTTTCTTTTGTTTTCCTTACTGCTTGCACAATATACAGATTGAATAACATCGAAAATAGGCTACAATCCTGCATCACTCCCTTCCCAACCACTGCTTTCCTGTCATTCCCTCGGCTGGTTTCTGTACAAATTGTAAATACCCTTTCGCTCCCTGTATTTTACCCTGCCATCTTCAGAATTTGAAAGAGACTATTCCACTGAACTTTTATAGTCCTGTCTTCCTCAGTTGCGTGTAATATTACGGTATATTAATAATTTTTACTTATGGACCGTCTGACAGCAACTGAATAAAACACAATTTTAGTGCCATACGCGTTTCGCCTTTATTTTCTGCAAGGCATCATCAGTAGCAGGGTGCGTGGACAATTTCCTACATATTATGCTCCTGTTGCATTTTTTGTGTTGTTCTTCTTCTTATGAATGCCAATTTGCAGTTTTTTTCCCCATTCCACATCACTATGCACTGAACGCTTGTTTTAAAACAATGTTTTGGTTTCTGTTGCCGACTGTTGCCCGGCGAAATCAATATGGAGGAAACAGGCCTAGTAATAAGCGCTCTCAAAGAATTTTTTTCCATGATGCTTTGCAGCCTCTTAACACCCATACGATGTAACTGCGGTTTTATTGAACAATATTCTGACATAGATACATTACATACGTTAATTATATAGTAGCAATTTTGTTGTTACTTAGTCCATTTTCGCTTCGATAAGTTGAACATTCTCAATGATAGGTCCACTAGTACGCTGATTATTCATCCGGTTCATTGCACAAAGTCTATCATAGAGTGCATGTAAAAATAGTATACATTATCATTAAGCACTTTACGGATTACATGTAACATTTTACATTGGTTTCTATAATTTTAAGGAAAATGTTGCATTTCAGAATCATCCACAGGCAATGCTCCTACAGCAATTGAAGACACTTTTAAATTTTTTTAAGAAATCATGATGAAGTGGGGGTACATACGGAAGCAAACTGAGCAGATCCTTCCTTTTTTGCTCAAAATGGTTCAAATAGCTCTGAGCACTATGGGTCTTAACATCTGAGGCAATCAGTCCCCTAGACTTAGAACTACTTAAACCTAACGAATCTAAGGACATCACACACATCCATGCCCGAGGCACGATTCGAACCATCGATCGCAGAAGCAGTTCTTTTTTGCCTCTGTAATTACATGTCCATCAGGATAAAGCATTTCGAGATCGCTGATGCATGTGGATGTTCCTTGGATGTTCTAATGGAATGTTGACTACTCCGGGGGCCTTGTTTCGACTCAGGTCTTTCAGTGCTCTGTCAAACTCTTCACGCAGTATCATATCTCCTATTTCATCTTCATCTACATCCTCTTCCATTTCCGTAATATTGTCCTCAAGTACATCGCTCTTGTATGGACCCTCTATATTCTCCTTCCACCTTTCTGCTTTCCCTTCTTTGCTTAGTACTGGGTTTCCATCAAAGCTCTTGTTATTCATGCAAGTGGTTCTCCTTTCTCCAAAGGTATCTTTAATTTTCCTGTAGGCAGTATCTATCTCACCCCTAGTGAGATAAGCCTCTACATCCTTACATTTGTTCTCTAGCCATGCCTGCTTAGCTATTTTGCACTTCCTGTCGATATCATTTTTGAGACGTTTGTATTCCTTTTTGCCTGCTTCATTTACTGCATTTTTAATATTCTCCTTTCATCAATTAAATTCAATATATCTTCTTTTATCCAAGGATTTCTACTAGCCCTCGTCTTTTTACCTACTTGTTCCTCTGCTACCCATTCCTCCTCTACTTTATTTTTTCCCCCATTCCTGTCAATTGTTCCCTTCAGCTCCCCCTGAAACTCTGTACAACCTCTGGTTCTTTCAGTTTGTACAGGTCCCATCTCCTTAAATTCCCACCTTTTTGTAGTTTCCCCCAGGTCGTCTTCTGCCAGTTATTTTCCATTCGTCTGTAAAGAATTCGAGTCAGTATTCTGCAGCCGTGACTTATTAAACTGATAGTTCGGTAATTTTCACATCTGTCAACATCTGCATTCTTTGGGATTGGAATTATTAAACTCTTCTAGAAGTCTGAGGGTATTACGCCTGTCTCATACATCTTATTCATCAGACGATAGAGTTTTGTCAGGGCTAGCTCTCCCAAGGCTATCAGTCGTTTTGATTGAAAGTTGTCTACTGCCGGGGCCTTGTTTCGACTCAGATCCCCGTTATATTTTGGACTCGTCAATAAACAGTTTTCTAGTTCACGAGAGGCTTCTTAACTAACACGGGTACGTCCTTATGAAATGTTGCAAATAATCTGTATTTGAGGCAGTAGTTATTAATAATCACGATAGCTAGAGAATCCACCCAAATTTCATGCAAAAGGTCCACCCCTCGTGTAAGGCGCCGTGATACAACTATTTATATGCAGACGGGTAAAAAATGGCTCTGAGCACTATGGGACTTCACTTCTGAGGTCATAAGTCCCCTAGAACTTAGAACTACTTAAACATAACTAACCTAAGGACATTACACACATCCATGGGAGGCAGGATTCGAACCTGCGACCGTAGCGGTTGAGCGGTTCCAGACTGTAGCACCTAGATCCGCTCGGCCAACCCGGTCTGCGCAGACGGATATTTTAGCTAAATTACAATATGAGCAATTTCAAACAGCGCAGTGGCAGTGATGTAATCTTTCATAGTGCGTTACGCAGAGACGACGTTGAGCCGCTACGGACTCGCGAGGTTGTTGATAACACAACATGGCCGGAAATGTGAAGAATATAAAGTGTACGGGTAGAATGAATATTTCTTTAATATTCACGTACGTCCATCTGCATGAAGACTCCCGTAGCGTGAGAAGCTTTCGGAACGACACAGACACAGTGATTATGAATGAAATTCGCTAATAGCCCTGTAATTGAGATGTTATTTTATTTTATTTTGACTACCTGTCTCTGCATTCCACTATGTCATCTTCAGGCCTCTGCATTATAAAAGAATATACTTGTAGTGTATATCAAGGTGTACTAAGCAAGCCATACAAAAAAGCACTTACAGTTACAAAATGCACGGATTTATAAGAGAACACACAAAAACATTAAAAAAATCATAACTAAGACAGTATACAATCAGGAGCTCCGCCAAATAATGGTTTTAAATTTTTTACAATATAAAATCCTACATAATTGTGATAGAATTCTTTCATTGATAAGTAAGTGACCAACTGACGTCATCTGTCCATGATGGATCGACAGAGACTGTCGCAGTGAAGTCTCTGAAGGATGTCTGCTGACCAGTATACCGAAATGTCGATGACCTAACAAAGAAGAAGTCTCATTACAACACCCATTCAATGGCATAACACCAGTAAAACCACACAGTAAAACAGTGAGTGCATAAGGAGAGCAAAATGGATGAACTCTACTTAAACAGTGAACGTTCATTCATTAGTTTACGAATTGGAGATTGAAATGCTTAATTCACGATGCGGAAGCGCACATAAACTAGAGAGAGGCAATTGCTAATAATGCCTTGGCGCACGATACGCCAGGACTCGATAGCCGACTTCGTTAGCGAGTGGATACGTGTCGTAATGTTCTTCGAAAAATCGTCGATGTTACCAAAGTAATTTACGAGTGTCACTATACACTGAAGAGCCAAAGAAACTGGTACACCTGCTTAACATCGTGTAGGCCCCCTGAGCAAGCAGAAGTGCGGGCAAAACGACGTGGCATGGACTCGAATAATGTCTGCGATACTACTGAAAGGAACTGACACCATGAATCCAGCAGTGTTGTCCTTAAATCCGTAAGAGTACGACGGGGTAGAGACCTCTTCTGAACAGCACGTTGCAAGGCATCCCAGATATGCTCAACAATGTTCATGTCTAGGGAGTTTGGTGGCCAGAGGAAGTGCTTAAACTGAGGAGAGTGTTGCTGAAGTCACTATGCAGCAATTCTGGATCTGCGAGGAGTCACGCTTTCCTTCTGATATTGCCCAAATTCGTCAGAATGCGCAATGGACGTGAAGGGATGCAGACGATCAGACATGATGCTTATACGTACGTGGCATCTGGCAGAGTCGTACTAGACATATCAGGTGTCCCATATCACTCCAACTGCTCTTGACGGATCTTTCTTCCGGCCGCGGCGATGCCGAAGTTTTGATGTTTTACCGGATCTGATATTCACGGTATATTCGTGAAACGGTGGTACAGGAGCCAACTGTAACACCACTTTCAAACCCACTGAAATCTTGAAAACCTGCCATTGTCGCCGCAGTAACCGATCTAACAACTGAGCGAGACACTCGTCTTATATAGGCGTTGCCGACCGGAGCGCCGTATTCTGCCTGTTTACATGTCTCTGTATTGGAATACACATGCCGATACCAGTTTCTTTGGCGCTTCAGTGGAGTTCTTTATGGTATGGGACCACATTGTGAATATATAAAATTTTCCTATGATTCGGCCACTGTTGCAAAGGCCTTCCTGTGTGTGCTTTGATTACTTCTGAAAGAAGAGAAAGAGTGATTTCTTAAGGGCCCTACACACAGACCAAGCAACGGACACCAACTGACTGACCAGTTTCGTCTGCAGTCTACACCCGCCCCGACAGACTTAGCTATTGCAACGTCGTAATCACAAGAGACGTACTTTCGTCGAGCGGATGACACGACATCGTTTGGTGGGTGAAGTGGTGGTGCGGGTCGGGTGAATTGGTGATGGAAGCTGCGTAAAGTGGTGGTTGCGGGGGGGGGGGGGGGGGGAGGAGGAGGGAGAGACAGGGCAATCGCCTTTCTGGAGGTCATACCAGCCGAACGCCCGCAAGAATAGTGGTCGATTTGGTGACCAAAGCACCTACACATGTTCAACTTGTCGGTCGGCCGCACGGTCGGTTGTGGATGTTCTGTGTATTTATGTGTGTGTGTGCGTGTGTGTGTGTATGTTTCAAATGATTACCTACCACCTTTCCCCCTCCCCCTTCCCCCTCACCAATTAAAGGATGAGGAGGAAGGTGTTAGACGTCCTTTATTGGCGTTTGCCTCATTTATTATTATTGGGGGAAATGGATGTACGTGATACGTGTTTATTTCTTGTCACTAGTGGAAATAGGAGCACAGGAAACAGGCGGCAGTTATGGCATAGCCTGTTTACTTGCTGGCTAGTGCCTTCTGAGGTGTGCCAGTACTCTGAGTAGCTAAGGCTGCTTGTGTGTGTTGGTTTATGAGCGCTGTCATCCCGTAGCGCCGTTTCTGCTGGCAGCCTAGACGCTGGATATTTGTACCCGTCGTCTCTAGCGGGTCGCCTGGCTATTTTTGTCTCATCTCTAATTTTCTTCATTAAGGTAAATGGCCATTTCGACAGTAAACGTGCATCTCAAAATGCTATGTGATTGCCGCAGTCGTCCTCGTGTTCAAAGCTCTGACCCACTTTTGACTTTACGGTGAGTGTTCTAAATAATTTCTGACTCACAGCAGTTTTTTTTTTATTTTTATTTCACAGCGACGGTTACCATCGTTCCTTAGAGACGATGCTGGTACATGATTTGAATGTTATAAGATGTTTTCCTTTCACTCACTTTGATGTCCTGTTGAACACATGGTGAAAAACTGAAGCCCGTTACAGTCTAGAATATGTAAATGCACAAATCCTTCAGTTTGGAGCTCAGTCTCATGTTCTTTTTTCCAACGACAATCTGAACCACATGGCAGTGCATTTTCAATTTCTAGTGCTTCTTATTATTGTAGTCGCAGACACATTGTAAATTCATTAATTCTATTAGATGTTAATTTCGGTCACATGGCGGCTTGTTACTTAGTGCGTATTATACTCACAGGCAATACCGAAATATCCGACTCCGCTCGTCTGCTTTGCCTATGTCTCAAAGCGATTACGAACATAAAGAAACACATCATATGTCTTACAAAAAGACCAACAATGCATAACCAACGTCAGCTGACAAATGTGTGCTGGTACAGCGCAAACACCCACACCCACACACACACACACACACGCACACACACACACACGCACACACACACACACACACACACACACACACACACAAGTGGGCTAATCGTCTTTGAAACTCACTGAAACCAATATTACGTACATTCGCCTCTGGTTTGAGAAGCATCGACTTCGCTCAATTCCATAAATCCCATACGCTGCTGACACTACAAAAAGTGGTTCAAATGGCTCTGAGCACTATGGGACTTACCTGCTGAGGTCATCAGTCCCCTAGAACTTAGAACTTGTTAAACCTAACTAACCTAAGGACATCACACACATCCATGCCCGAGGCAGGATTCGAACCTGTGACCGTAGCGGCCGCGCGGTTCCAGACTGAAGCGCCTAACTCCGCTCTGTCACAACGGCTGGCAGACTCCAAGACAGTAAATACCATCTTCATTATATTCTCTGACATTATTTCGGGGACTAACTGTCTCCTGCTGTGGCCTCCGCTTCATAAGATTTCAAACAAGTTAATCACAACATATAATAGCGAGAACGGGCAGCGGGGTACCCTTGGGTGCAACACTGTCGCCGTTTCAGGTGCCTGCAGATGCTACAGTCAGAAGTAATTCTGTTGGCTCATTCATACACTGGAAAGCAAGTAGAAAACCACCAATTACACACGTTCCTGGACACTGCCACCGAGACCTCATTAAGTTCAGCTATAGTCACAGTCATTATGAGCATCACCGCCACTCCCAGTGATAGTGGTGGCCGGATTTAATTATGTATATAAATCCTTCTAAGCTGCACTTATATGGGTGTAAGTAATTGTATCTGACTGCTGATCGGGTCCATAAAAGTTCTGCATGAAGATTGCTACAAGAATCAAATCTATACAGTCGTTGAATCAGAAGGAAAACGAGTAACACCACAGACATTAGCGAACCATGTAAAATATTTGGTTGAGATAATGTGTTTAATTAATTACTGATAAAGTCATTACCTCAAATTCGTATTGCAATGAAAATGCTCGTTGGCTGAGGCTCATATAATCCGAATATTTTGGGTTGGCAACTACATCAGGATTAAACATGTTTTACACGTTATATCCTACAGGCATGTTGTATAACTAATGAACAAACGCACGAATAATACTATCTGGACCAGATAATTTGGAAGTAAACTATATTAATTTGTGTGCAATTACACCTTCAGTTCGACTCATTTGTCCAGACGAGTAGTGAAGCCGCAGTTACAGAGAATACCTTAGTGATTGGAAATGACGCAACAAATCGTATCACAAAAGAATTCCTTTATCGTCATTAGTTACATAATGACAACTTGTTCAAAGTAAGGAAAGATAATAAAACGAACCAGCTGAACTTAGTTAATTTGTCAATTAGTGTTTTCACTATTACTGAGGAACTGAATGGTAATATTCTTGTAGTGAAGGATTCGTTCTGGGCCTCAGGCCAAGCCGTTTCATCGAACTTTCCGTTCGGCCGGACGTTCAGTGCATGAGAAGTTTTATGGAAGCTTGGTGTTCTCCTTCCTCCCACAGAGCTTCCTCATAGCTGGATTACAATAACGCAGAGTACACCATAATTGGAAATGTCACATGCCAGTCATCTCGCTGACATTCATTACTCAGACCCAACAATGCAGCGTTAACATCATCAGTTTCCTGAATGATCGCTTCATTCATCCTGGTATACCGAGTTTCCACATAGTAATTCTGTTACCACGTTAAGACCAGATATTAGTAAGATATTAGTCTGAAGTACATTAATAGCGTCCAAACGTATTAGCCCATTTCCTGATTTAACGGCACTTATGAATCTATCAGTGTAAAAATTAAAACATTTAGTTCCTCTCCATCATTCTTCCCACAAATGCCAGCTTACGACTACCTTCCGTATTCACTAAAAAAAAAGAAGCACCACAAACAAAAATGGTCGTCAGAAATAAGCAGGTTTACGCAACTAATCTTTGTTAGTTTTGTCACTACAGGTAACTGTAGGCTCATCAGAATAATTCGTTAACTACTCAAACATTTGCTGCTATTATCATATTAAATTCGTTGTATGTGAAAAGAAACGTGCTCCCGCAATCAATAATTGCGGCAATATACTGTATTACAGAAATATGACAGAAAATCGAATTGCTTAGGTACATGGGCTATTCGAAGTAGGTACATCTAAATCTACATCTACATACATACTCCGAAATCCACCTTACGTACCACAACTAGCATCTTTTCCCCCTGTTTTACTCCCAAACACAACGAGGGAAAAATGACTGCCTATATGCCTCTGTACGAGCCCTAATCTCTCTTATCTTTGTGGTCTTTCCGCGAAATATAAGTTGGCGGCAGTAAAATTGTACTGCAGTCATCCTCAAATGCTGGTTCTCTAAATTTCCTCAGTAGAGATTCACGAAAAGAACGCCTCCTTTCCTGTAGAGACTCCCACCTGAATTCCTGAAGTATTTCCGTAACACTCGCGTGATGATCAAACCTACCAAATCTAGCAGCCCGCCTCTGAATTGCTTCTATGTCCTCCCTCAATCCGATCTGATAGGGATCTCAAACGCTCGAGCAGTACTCAAGAATTAGTGTTTTATAAGTGGTCTCCTTTAGAGATGAACCACATCTTCCCAAAATTCTACCAGTGAACCGAAGACGACTATCCGCCTTCGCCAATACTCCAATTACATGCTTGTCCCACTTCATATCGCTCTGCAATGTTACGCCCAAATATTTAATCGACGTGACTGTGTCAAAAGCTACACTACTAAAGGAGTATTCAAAGATTACGGGATTCTTTTTTCTATTCATCTGCATTAATTTACATTTATCTATATTTAGAGTTATCTGCCATTCTTTACACCAATCACAAATCCTGTCCAAGTCATCTTGTATCCTCCCACAGTCACTCAACGAAGACACCTTCCGGTACACCACAGCATCATCAGCAAACAGCCACACATTGCTATCCACCCTACCAAAAAGATCATTTATGTAGATAGAAAACAACAGCGGACCTACCACACTTCCCTGGGGCACTCCAGATGATACCTTCACCTCCGATGAACACTCACCATCGAGGACAACGTACTAGGTTCTATTACTTAAGAAGTACCTTCTTACGTCAGCTTATAGCGGAAGAAATTTTGTTATCGCTAGATTCAAAATTCAGATGGCTCTGAGCACTATGGTACTTAACTTCTGAGGTCATCAGTTCCCTAGAACTTAGAACTACGTAAACCTAACTGACCTAAGCACATCACACACATCGATGGCTGAGGCAGGATTCGAACCTGCGACCGTAGCGGCCACGCGGTTCCGGACTGAAGAGACTAGAACCGCTCGGCCACAGCCGCCGGCTCGCAAGTTTCATTTCCTGTTTCCGTTAAGAATGAAATCTGAATCACGCAGGCGTTTACTAGAGTTCGAAGACGTGCGTTGCGAATATATTCATAAATGGACATTTCCATTTGAAGGACGGGCATCTCCTTTAATAATCAGCACTTTATAAGCAGTGACAGGTGGTGTGGGCTACTCGCCATTGCGGAATCTCAGGGTTCTCAGGCCTACCCTACAAATTCCGCTCCACCCCCGCGCTGGCGGTCTGGGCCCACTGCAGCGTATTAACGGCGCGGAATGCAAATACTGAGTTCATTTGCGTTGTAAATATTTTTCAACGCGTCGAAGGGTAAAAAGAGATTCCCTCGGCTGGCCTGTGGCGGCGCGTGTAAGTATTGCGTGGGGCGGCCGGACAGCCCCCTGGGGTGGCGGATTCAATCTCTTTATTGCGGCGCGGCGGGCGGCAGCCCCGAGATAAACGCGCTCTCTCCCCACTGTGCAGTGCCGCGCCGCGCCGCTTGTATTCCATCAGGCGAGCGCGCACTCCGCGGATTACACGGCCCTCTCGTGTCTGCTGCTGACGCCGATATTGTCTCGTCCGTAGTGCCTGCCAAAGATGTTACCCGAACATCAGACACTAATCCTTCAAGTGAACTGACTTCTACATCCACAAATACTTGTACATTTATATCTACTCTGCAAGGCACCTTAAGGTCTGTGCACTTCCGATAGCAACATACACTCTCAGAGGAAAAAAAAAAAAAAAACAACAACAAGTGCGTCTCAGAAGTATTATGCGAATAGGAAGTAAATTGGTAGATGTGACTTACATACACAGACAAACAAATAATTACATTCTGGAAATATTCTTCAGGCTGCGGCTAAGTCATATCTCGGCAGTATCATTTCCTGCAGGAATGTTCTTTCTGCGAGTTTCGCAGGGGAGATTCTGCGAAGCTTGGACGGTAGGAGGCGAGGTACTATCGGAGATAAAGCTGTGAGGACGAGTCGAAAGTCGTGCTTAGGTAGCCCTGTCGGTAGAGCACATGCCCGCGAAAGGCAAAGATCTGGACGTAGAGTCTCGGCCCGACATATAGTTTTAATCTGGCAGGATGTTTCAACCAATTACAGTTTCAGAAAAATACTGGTTGACTTCTTCAAGAGAAAGAGGAAGAAATAACATATTATTCCACCCCTAGCTCTTATGTAAGCAGTTATTCAGTTTCGCACTGACTGAGTTATTAGATGTCCTCATGAGGGATATCGTGCCAATTTGTGTAAATCTGGCTCTTTAGATCGTCAGAATCCCAAGCCCTTAACGCTCCAAACGTCCCTAATTCGGAGGGCTTGTTGGCCAAGACACAGTTTTGCAAGCACAAAGACAAGCAGTAGAAATTCTCGCAGTGTGGGGGCAGTCATTGTCTTCTTAAAATGAAGTGCAACAAAATGGGGAATAGAGCATCGTCGACGTACTGCTTGTGCTGTAGGACTACCGCTCATGACAACCGAAGCGGTCATGCTATGAAACGAAACGGCACTCCAGGCCGTGCCGGCCGGTGTGGCCGAGCGGTTCTAGATGCTTCTGTCCGGAACCGCGCGACCGCTAGGTCGCTGGTTCGAATCCTGCCTCGGGCATGGATGTGTGTGATGTCTTTAGGTTAGTTAGGTTTAAGTAGTTCTAAGTTCTAGGGGATATGACCTCAGATGTTAAGTCCCATAGTGCTCAGAGCCATTTGAACCATTTTGAACCCCAGGGCGTGACGCCTGGTTGTCGGGCCGTATAGCGACAGACAGTCAAGATGGAGTACGACCACTTGCATGGCGTCTCCTGACACGCCATCGCTGGTCAGCTGGACTCAGTTCTAAGAAAAACTAAAGGCAATATACTCCAGTAAATGAAGTTCCATTCCAAAGATAAATCTGGAGATGCCCCGAACAGCAGTAGTATACCAACCAGATTGTCGTTCAACAGATCGATCGGCAACCACGAATGATGGTCTGTAGTCTCATTTCACAGGAGGACCACTTTGGTTGTCGTCCGTGGTACCCTCATAGCACAGCGGTACGTCGACGATATTCTACGCCCTGTTTTGTTGTCCATCATGGAAAGCTCTTCTGGACTTATATTTCAGCAAGATAATGCCCGCCCGCACACGGCGAGAGTCTCTACGGCTTGTCGTCGTGCTTGCCAAATCCTGTCTTGGCCAGCAAGGTCGTCAAATCTCTATCCAACTGAGAACGTTTGGAACAGTATGGACATGGCTCTCCAGACACCTAGGGATTTTCCCGATCTGACGCGTCAGCTAGACAGAATTTGACACAATATCCCTCAAAAGGACATCCTACAACTTAATTAATCAGTGCCCTACCGAATAACTGCTTGCATAAGTGCTAGGCGTGGACCAATACGTTACTGACTTGCTCAGTTTGTGAAGCTCTTTCTCTTAAACAAATCATCCAATTTTGATGAAACCTTGGTTTGTTTTTTTGTAAATATACGTCATATCTACCTATTCCCGTCCCATTCGGATAATTTCTTCATGGTGGGTTGTTTATTATTTTTTTCTTAGAGTGTATTTTGGTGCCAGTGGATTTTTATTTATTTTCTTTCTTCTTCTTAATGTGTATTTTCCCTCTTTCCTGTTCACGAATGATGTGTGTTGTAATGATTCTCATTCAACCGTGGCATGGGCTAACGTCTCTCATTTCACCGTCATAGTCATTTCGGAAGTCGAGCGTTGGTGGAAGTAACACGTTGTCCAACCTTTCCGATAGAGTACTCTCTCCGAATCTGAACATTAAACCTCCCCGTGATACACAGCGCTTCTTTTGTAGCCCACATCCTAGTTCTCATCTCCGTAACGTTCCCGCTCTTACTCATTGATCTCACGACGAAACATGCTTCTTTTCTTTCAACCTTCTCTATAATGTCTATTAGTTTAACTTAATGACTGATTGAGAGTAAACGGTAAAAGACAAATATAATGAAAATCAGCAGAAATGAGAACAGCGAGAAACTTAGGGTCATTGGTAATTACGAAGTAGAGGACGTTAAGGAATTCTGCAACCTTGGATACCAGAAGGACATAACAAGGTGACTGGCACAAGCATATGGTGCACCCCTAAACAAGAGAAGCCCGCTGGTATCAAACATAGGCCTTAATTTGAAGAAAATTTTGAGAATATATGTTTGGAACACAAAAATGTATGGTCGTGAACCATGGGCAGTCGGAAACGAAACAGAGGAGAATTTTAGCGTTTGAATTTAGCGCCACAGAATAATATTGAAAATTAGGTGACTGATTGAGGAAAGAGAGGACCGTATAGAAAACTTTGACAAAAAGAAGGGATAGGATGATAGGACGTTTGCTAAGACATCATGGAATAACCTCCTGCAGGGGAACAAAGAGACTGGAATCTATCCTACATATAGTGTTTGAAGACTTAGGGTGCAAGCGGTCCTCTGCAATGAAGAGTCTAGTGCATGGACATGAGCTCGCTGCGGCCCGCCTCATAATGTATTCGTGAACTGGTCGCCTGTGTTGAATGACTATCAATGAACAGTTCTATGACCCCCAAATTCTCTTATCTCTCGGTCGTGGTGATTTCGCAATTCGGATGTTGGAGGAAGTAATGTATATATCCGACTCTTTCAACTTACTCTCTCCGAATTTTAATGTTGAGCTTTTCCGAGATGCACACGCTTGCAGCATCTGTCACTGAAATTTGTTGAGCCTCCTGTTATGATTCTCCTACCAAGTAAACGATCACTTTATGACTCATGGAGTTTTCGTCAGCAGACACAGCATGTGACGAAGCCAGCAGGAGTGCCCTTTCCAGTACTAGAAACAAAGGATGAATGTGACATAAAACCTATTCAGAAAATCGGATTGAACGCGATAGCAAATTGATGTTACTGGTGAGATGAAAAGCTGAGTGATACCGAGCACAGACCAATCAAATGGTTAAGCAAGAAGTTCCTTGACTGAATGATTCATTTAGAGTTTCGAAACTAACTTTCTCTGAACAGAAAACCACTATCGGATGGAGCGGGCTAGACATTTTGCATGTTCACTGTTTAATTAATACGTATGAAAACCCCTCAACGTGGAGCGTTTTCCTATAAAAATTACTCAAACTGTTGGAATCCAAACAGGCCCGGTAACCTAACCTACGATCGACCGAGCAGCGCCTGCAGTCCGGGACGGAGGAGGTGCTAGTACCTCCCTCCCGTGTTAAGTTGGCTACATCACCTTTTCACGTATTGCGGAAGTGTGATGTGGAGAGGTGCCGGTGACATCAAAAGTCCTGCGAAACCTCTTCCAGAGCTAATCGTATGCAACCGCTTGAAGACGCCAGATGCCTTTTCAGTAGCAATAACGCGGAAATAGCAGTCATTTCAATTCAAGGCTGACTTTCCTTCAAATTGCAAATAGTCTTATGTAGCATCCTATGTCTATCGAGTGTCATTAATATCGATCGGTATCTTGTAACAACTATAATGGGAGTTCGCGAGCCACTATGCGAAATGTCACGATTGCGTCTGGTGTCAAAGAGTCCATCAGCAGTAATGTAGCAGATTACGACGCGCCGCTCTTATTTCTGATTTTACACTTTAGCTCCCATAGTTATCTCTTACTACGTTCGAAGCGACCATCTCGTAACTACTCTCACTTGCTTCACTGGATTACTTTTTTTTTTTTAATCTTATGGGACTTAACTGCTAAGGTCATCAGTCCCTAAGCTTACACACTACTTAACCTAAATTATCCTAAGGACAAACACACACACCCTTGCCCGAGGGAGGACTCGAACCTCCGCCGGGACCAGCCCCACAGTCCATGACTGCTGCGCCTTAGACCGCTCGGCTAATCCCGCACGGCTGGACTTAATACGTGGTTTAAAAATGGCCGGAAACAGTCCTACCCGAAATAAAATATTTATGTACAATGGTAACCGATTTCCGTTAGAATGACATCATATTCAGACCATTTATTCTAAAATATGAACACAGAAAGGATTTAGAGGTGTAACGTTAATCGTATATAAGCGAGAAATTTCGCTGCCGGGAAGTGGTATGAGGGAAGATGTAATTGTAGTACGGCTCAATGCTAGTTGGCTCAGGGCTGAGGGTGTGCAGTAGCAGGCACGGTTAGCTAACAAATGCTCGTGAGATCAAGCACAAAGACAAGCTTCGTCGCCGGAAATGGGTAAATCCAAAGCTGGGAATCTTAATGTCTGTTGCTTGCATCGCCTTTGTGCAAGAGACATAGCTCCGAGAAATGGCGAGTGTCAGAGAAGCTGAAAGATGACTTCTTACATCTCTTCAGGAATCGACAATAATTCGCAGTCAATTATTAAAGCAGATCTGAATATATCTCTGATCTCAGAAAATAAGCACATCCAGTGACACAACAATATTTCTATACCTTTAAAATTAGAGAAGGTATAATTTCACAGCGAATACACGTTTTCACGGTGAATATCTAAGTTAACAACTTTTAAACATTTCATTCAACATGTTATCTCAGATGATACACTATGTGGTCAAAAGTATCCGGACACCTGGCTGGAAATGACTTACAAGTTCGTGCGCTCTCCGTCGTTAATACTGGAATATAACACGGTGTGGCCCACTCTTAGCCTTGATGACAGCTCCCTCTCGCAGGTATACGTTCAATCAGGTGCTGGAAGGTTTCTTCACGGAGTTCTGCGCTGAGTAGAGGTATCGATGTCGTTCGGTGAGACCTGGAACGACATCGGCGTTCCAAAACATCCCAAAGGTGTTGTATAGGATTCAGGTTTGGACTCTGTGCAGGCCAGTCCATTACTGGCATGTTATTGTCTTGTAACCACTCCGCCATAGGCCGTGCATTATGTACAGGTGCTCGATCGTGTTGAAAGAAGCAATCGCATCCCCGAATTGCTCTTCAACAGTGGGAAGCAAGAAGGTGATCTAAACATCAATGTAGGCTTGTACTGTAATAGTGCCACGCCATACAACAAGGAGTGCAAGCCCCTTCCATGAAAAACACGACCACTTTTGGCACTATACACGGTGGCAGATGACGTTCACCGGGCATTCGCCATACCAACACACCGCCATCGCATCGCCACATTGTGTACTCCTCACAAAGTTTTTTCCACTGTTCAATAGATCAATGTTTATTCTACTTACGCCAAGCGAGGCGTCGTTTGGCATTTACAGGCGTGATGTGTGGCTTATGGGCAGCCGCTCCACCATGAAATCGAGGTTTTCTAATACTTGTGTAGTTTTTAATGAATAATGCACTATATTGTCAGTAAAGTTATTTAAATATTAGTTAGAATTTATAACTCAAAATCATGGTAATTTAAGAAGTGGTCAGTCACATGTGTGCCACCACCTTTGTAAAAGAGTGCCGAAGACGCTTCTGATAAGTAGAACAAAATAATTTTTTAAACAATATTTAACTACAACCTATTGTCATGCACCTATGCGCACTTGCACAAGAATACCCTCTTATTTATTTTTGAAGAAACCTATATTTATATTTGTTCTGAATGGTCTGAATGTGACTGAATGGTTAAAATATTTTTTATTTGTATATTGTTAGTTTATTGCGGAGAGTAGCCGAGCTGAGACAATCGATGTCTCTAGAAATTTGGAACTATGTCTGTTTAGTGTGGACGGCCTTTAGTCAACTGGTTCAAATGGCTCTGAGCACTATGGGACTTAATATTTAAGGTCATCAGTCCCCTAGAACTTAGAACTACTTAAACCTAACTAACCTAAGGACATCACACACATCCATGCCCGAGGCAGGATTCGAACCTGCGACCGTAGCGGTCTCGCGGTTCCAGACTGAAGCGGCTAGACCCGCTCGGCCACTCTGGCCGGCGGCCTTTAATCAGTGAAAAGGTAGACATTATTGGAACTATGCGGGAGTCAAGGGGAGACTGGGGTTTTTTGAATGAAGAGCACAAAGGAGCGATTGTGGACACTTGAATTTTATTTCTGGAAGGAGGCAGACCTGTCTGTGGTATCAGTTATTTTTTATATATTGGCTGATAGATTATTGGCTATAAACGGCCGCTACCATCCTGAAGAGACTTAACGTTTCGAGGGGCCTGAATGTGTTCCAGAGCACTTCCGCTTGTATTACGGAACTGAAGATAGACAGAGTATAAGTTACTATTGCTTGTATCACGAGTTATATTATCTGTATCATAATGTTGAACTCTGAAGTGTTTTTAGCTCAATATTTCTTTTACTTTCTTTTATATTTGACTAAATTTTAGTTTGGAGAGTTTTCTGTCATCCCTGTAACGCGTGCAATGTAACTTTACTGCATTTGGTAAGGGCATCTTCTATCTGTAATTGAATATCGTAGGACCATGCCACTATTTTTCAGATTCTTTTGTTGAATAAACATTATTCAGCAGAATTCTCTGTCGTCTGTAACGTTACTATAAAACTCTTGTTATTAAATTATTCATTTTACTTTTATTTTGTATTTCCGTCTGTTTCATTAACACGCAATTCTAGCCAAATCTTAGACTGTTTGACTGCAGGATCACAGCCACATATTAATATTATTTGCAGTGAATTAGCGCCGGACATGAAAGCAGACTGCCTGGTTTGATCCTATGACCACAAGGAGCTATTATTTTTTAACAAAACCATGCATGGCCCTACGACATAAAATACGAGTAATTACAGATGAAGGTGCAACTAGGTTGCTCGTATGGAATGCTGTTTACACGAGCTGCTAAGCTGTATAAAATCGTTAGGTACAGTCGAAATTAAGGTTTTCTCACCTAGTACATGTATTTTATTCCTATAGCATTACAACGGTTATTCTAACACTTTACAGTGTTCTGTGATCCAAGTCCGAAATAAATTCAATGATAGGCAATTTACGTGGGATCTGTGAGCATTCGGTTGTGCAGCTGTAGGGGAGTTCAAGAAATAAGAAGAAGGCTATGGAGATGGGTGATGAGTTAGAATATGCAGCGGTCAGCAGCAGCAGAGACTGACAGTGGCCGAGGCTACGTGGGCTACTGGAAGCGACTTTAAGTAATCCGCAGCGGCATCGGCAGCATCTGCACGTTCAGCAGCTGCACAGCAATAGCAGCCAGCAAGTCGACAAGTGAAGTACTTGCACCAATTGCTTTAACATGTGTGAACCTGCAGTGTCACCGTCAGTGATCGAACGTACAACGAATGTGCAACCACCCAGGCTGAGTGGTTCAGCTAATGCTAGCAGAACAGTTACGATGAAAGTGAGACTGCTGAGCTGGAACTTACAGATCAGGCAGTTAGCCCAAAATCAGCTAGGGGAACCATACTTACAGACAACACTTCGTCATAATCAACACAAATTTTGCTAGAAATGCAATCTGGTATGGAAGCAAGCAATACAGTATGGGAGTGTTTTGTACTGGGCTAGATTGTATGCTGAGGGGAATAAGTTGGAGGAAGTGATCACTAAATCGGTTAATTATTTGTCCGGTAGAGTAGTAGAATGTGAGATATAGGTTTTAAGAACAGAGAATACTTTGTAGCCGTGTTAATCAGAGAATCTTTGCACCATGGACAACTCTTTAAACACATGAGAGAAGAATTATTTTCTTTAGCAGGAAATCAGTCCACTACTGTGATGCATACCTCATGGAGTGACTCAGCAACGACAAAGTGTTTTGCAGAAGATGAAAAATATCATCCAGTTGATTTTGTTGCTGCATGTACAGATGGTTTTGTTCAAATGGCTCTAAGCAGTATGAGACTTCACATCTGAGGTAATCAAACACCTTCACTTAGAACTACTTAAGCCTAAGTTAACCTAATGATATTACACACACCATTGCCCGAGGCAGGATTCGAACCAGCGACCGTAGCAGAGGCGTCGTTCCGGACTGAAGCGCCTAGATGGTTTTGTGAGAGGGGTGTTGGAAGAAGCAAAAATGAAATTCACGGAAACACAGCTTCAAGGCAATGATCGAGGGCAAATTTAATGGGTCCTTACAACCTATCAAGTCTTTGCGAGTTGTTTCCTGAAGAAATTATGGAGTGAAGCGATTCTAGTTTCAGACATGGAAGTGGGTCGATGCAGGATATTTATGTGCGTGAAATGGCTAAGTTGACACACATAAATCGTCTGCTGGGTGTGTTGGCGGAGTTAACGACGCTAAAAAGACGCTTATCGGAAGTTTTTACAATGGGCTATTGTCCACAGTCTGACAAATTCCATCTATGAATTGTTAGATTTTATTAAGAAAATTTGAATAGACTTGAAATTCGAGCCACATAATCGAAACAATAGACACGGAACTGGTTACCAGAACGTGAACAATAGTAACATTCACAATAATTAAAGCGATGATAACAAAATGATTATCACCATCATAATAATTTGCAAAGGTGAAGTGGAAATGGGAGTTCTCCCAACAGAAACCAAAACTGGAACGAAGATTTGAGGGGTAGGAGCCTCGCGGAGTGCAACGCCAGAACATGAGGGCGCGAAACTAGAGATTGCCACATCTCAGGTCCGGTGATGGAGAAAACGATACTGGCGTTGAAAAGGATGCGTTATATTAAAAATTCTGTTAGTGTCGATAATCTCCGACAAAGAAGGCTAAAATTATGGTCACGGAGGTCATTATGAGTAATAATAAAAGGGGGAATAGTTTTAAGCACCTAAATCATAAATATGGCTCAAGAAATAATATAGAATGTGTAGAGGAATTTCGTAAAGAGGATATGGGGTTGAAAAATTTATTTTGTGAAAGGGAAGAGAATGATAGTATAGATGTTTGTATGTTGAAAGATTCAGTGATGAGAAGAGAAGCTGGGATTGGTCTATGGTTGGTGTAGGTGGAATGTATACCGAATTCTGATGAGGTACTAGTCTGTAGCAACAGTTATAGTAATGAAGTATTTTGTATCAATGTAAATGAAGCCATCTGTCAATGAGGCAAAGCTGTAGTCTCGTCAACTGGATATGAATTCTATGGTGTATCGACGGAAGTATATGAAGACATTTGTCAAGGCGGAATAGCAGTAGCCTCGTCAGGTAGTTATGAATTTTATTGTGTTTCGGGGGACGTGGGTCATTTATTGTTAAAGGAGGTAAAGTGGCGGTCTTAGGTGCTGAAGCTGCTAAGGTTGAAAGTACTAATGCACATGTCTCTGAAGAATCAATTGGTGCATTTATTTCTATTGACGGAAGTGAACCGATGGCCCATTATGAAAGCATGAATTTTGAGTGGATATTGAAGGTTTCTAACCTTTAGGCTGAGGACCAGCGCAGAGCATATGCGACGTGGGCTCAGCAACAGTATGTGGGTAATAGTTACATTTTAGCGAAAACCCTGCCTAAAATATTTTGGTTCACTTTACATTCTGTCGATAGTAATAATGAGTATTTGTAATATATGATAACTAAATAACATTTTTAATATTTTACTCTTAGCGTTCGATTTGTACAATGAATGTTACATTTTACATAAATACGCATTTTTAAAGTTAAATTTGCCCGCATCTCGTGGTCGTGCGGTAGCGTTCTCGCTTCCTACGCCCGGGTTCCCGGGTTCGATTCCCGGCGGGGTCAGGTATTTTCTCTGCCTCGTGATGGCTGGGTGTTGTGTGCTGTCCTTAGGTTAGTTAGGTTTAAGTAGTTCTAAGTTCTAGGGGACTGATGACCATAGCTGTTAAGTCCCATAGAGCTCAGAGCCATTTTTTTTAAAGTTAAATTTGTTCTTCTAAATTTATATGCCCCATTTAAATGTGTGGCTGTTATTGCATACATCTGGCAAAGTGAATACTTTTTTCGGATTATTCAGTCTTTATGTTCTTTCCTTTCTCCAACGAGAAGAGAGAGACGAAGGAAGAGGCCAATGAGGGTATAATCCGACAATACACCCTTTGGTTGAGGAGGACGCAGATGGATTGTAACTAACCTACAAACACCGTCAAACCTTACGGTTGCCGTTATGCCCGCTCCTACCATACGACTCTAATTCGAGCAAGTGTGAAACTTACGGATTATAGCACACTACTTACTTTCATAGAATACGAGAAAAATGTGCTATGGAAGGCGGTGAATAAACGGAAGTTATTCTTGACTCTCAGGTCAAATCCCAGGAGCGGGAACGGTCGAGAGATGCAGATTGGATATAATGAGGAAGACGCCTGTTTGAATTACCTTGTATATTATTTTAGAATTATCAGTCTCTTGACTGATGTGACGCGTCCCGCAACGAGTTTCTGTCTTTACTTTTCAACATTCCTCTATAGAACCATACATCAGACGCTTCGATTGCCCTCTTCTTATGGCCATGACACATTACACACAATGCTGTGCTTCAAAGTACGTTATCAGAAATTTCTTCCTCACATTAAGCCCTATGTTTGATTCCAGTAAACTAATATACTTCCAATTTTATGTTTTCGTTTCTTATTTTAAAACTGCTTAAAAATGAAAAATTTGCAACATTTGAATTCTTTGTTTGTTCTAGTTGGACCAGGAATGCAAAAGTTGAATGACTGGGAGAGGTATTTCTTCCTGGAACCTTTCTACCTTATGGTTTAGCGTGCGGATACTCATCCCCACACCCAGAACAAAAGTATTGTAATGTTTGTCATCTATACATGTATTCCTTACACGTTGTATTTACTTACCTTAATAGAGCGTTTGCTTATTCCCTTTATATTTGGTAGCAGAGCGTTTATAAATTGTGGAAGACACAGCAGCTGCAAGTTGGTTTTTGGTTCTTTTCATTCTGTGTCTAAATACCGGACCGCTCTTAATCTCTTTTTATGTAAATGATCTGACTGTCAGGATGGACCTTAGTTTACTGCCGTTTGCTGATGACGGAAGGGTGTCGTCTGTGAGTGACTGTAGGAGGATACTGAACTACTTGATAGAATTTCTAGTTGGTGTAATGAATGGCAGCTTATTCCGAATGTATAAAAGAATGTTAGTTAATGCCGATAAATATGAAAAGCAATCCCATCATTTTCTAAGACTGCATTATGAGTGTGCTGCCTGTCACATAGATTAATTGTCTAGACGTAACGCTGCAAAGCGATACCAAATGGAACGAACACATCTGGTTGATAGAAGGTGAGGCAAATGATCGGCTTCTTTTTCTAGGGAGAACTTAGGAAAAGTACAGCTCATCTATAAGGGAGACCTCATACACATACACTCTAGTCTATTGTTCGAGTGTTTGGGTTCTCCACCAGTTCTGATTAAAGGAAGACATCGAAAAAAATCAGAGCCGTCTTGCTAGAATTTTTACCGGCACTTTTGATCAGAATGCACGTATTGCTGAGATACTTCGTGAAATGGGAATCCAAGGTGACGTTCTTCCCGCAAGGCACTATTGGGGAAATTTGGAAAACCGTCATTTGAGCCCGACTGCTCACCGATTCTACCGCCGCCAATGTCCATTTCGCCTAAGGACCACGAAAATTATATGAGAGAAACTGGGGATCATACAGAGACATTAATTTATCCCTTGCTCTCTTTGCGAGTGGAACAGGAACGGAAACGACTGGTACGTACGGCGGCTCACGGAGTAAGTATGTATCTACATGTGGATGTGGATGCAATGTACATCCATTATTATTCTCCTTTATTTTATATCTCACATTAGTTTCTATAACATATCACAATAGGACTTATTTTGTAAGCATTCCACCGGTCTCGTTATTCAACAGCCAACACTCTAATCTTCGGTGCTTCTTTTGCAACAGTTCATTGTTTATTTATTCAGATCAAACGCTCCCGTTTTCAACTAGCACTTACAGTATTTGATTACAGTGAATACAGCCGACATTGCTAATGTGTTGGTGCCGCCTCTGTGGTAGATAAATCGAATCCAGGAAGTGAAAGAAATTTTTAACACAAGCATGTTGCCAGCAGCGGGAGAGATATGTTGCTGTAAGTCTCCAGATCACCAGAGTCGGCATTGTGTCAAAGTATGGACTAGTACGGACCCAAGCTTGACAGCCTCCAGTTGCTACTCTTTATCAGTAGGCTACATGCCGGCAGCAGGATTCAAGCTCCCCCTTCTGTTATCAACATACTACACAAATGTGAACTGCATAGTAAAGGGCAAAAATTATAGCAGAATTCGAAGAAGAAGAAAGAACACAGAACTATAAACAGGTCGCAGTCACAGCAGCCCACAGTGATCACCAGCTGCTTGATAAGCAGGAAAAACTGCCACTAGCCTCGTCAGACTACGTATGCCGAGGCACAGCACTATTCCCAAAACGTACTACTGCCCAACTGTTAACTTGCCACAGCCTGGCATTGCTCTTCTACCAGTCTGTTTGGTGTGGTATACAAACACAGCTATGAATGTGAAGCCAAGAGGAAGTGGCAGCGTTTAAACCCACTCGGACCAGAACGTCATATACCAGGTGGTCAACGTAGCTGTGCCCATTTTCTGCCGTAAACATGGAATCTTCGCCTGAACTATGGCACTGCCGTATTGTGATTCACGAACCCTTGGCTGACGGGCCATATTCTGGCAGCTAGCTCTCTGCCACTACCTCTACGCCCCTACTAGACATCGCCAGAGCCTGCCAGCCGCCCCCGTCGCTCTGCAGCTAGTGTTCTGAGTCACGCTCTGGGCAGCACCACGACCTGTCTCAACGCCTGTCTATGGCACCAGCTGCTCGCGCCATAGAGGGCAACATTCGGTGCTGGGTAGCAACTGTTAACTTAGCCCGGCATACCATCTACCCCATCTCACTGTGTCATCCACCTCATGCGAGCCGTATGTGCAAGACAGCCACTTACTGTCTCTACCTAGCCTGCTGCTACAGCGCTGTGTTCTTATTAGAGAGCGGAAAACCTTGCAAGAGACTAAGATGGATGTGAATATCCAATAAATTAATAAAGGCGTTGTTGTAACCTCAAAAGGACCTTCTTCTACTGCAACCCTGCATCCTTGGCAGAGAGCTGCTGTCCACATTTAGCCATCCTCTCGTATCGTTATAACTGAAGATGAAGATGAAAACGGACTACCAGAAGACAGCAGCAATGGTTAAGTAGCAGCACCTTTTCGAAAGGGAGAAGGAGATTGATGAAAGACAGAGTTCAGAAGACTCACCCGGGAGAACGAGATGTATAAGAAGCAGCCTGAACTTTAATTTTCAGTTTAGGAATTTCTTGCATCGTTGGATTTGTCTTACCAAAATTTTTCCATAATGTCGGGGTTAGATACTGTTGTAGTGTTTGGTATGGGACCAAGGGTCGAACAATCAACTCCCGTAATATGTAGTCAGTGCTGTTGACATGAGCACTCCGCAGTACTCAGTCACACCCTTTCTTTCGGTTGGTGTATTGGGTAACCTCGGTTACTCCAAAAAGTTTGGTTGTTTATTAAGAATAAAACAGAATAGCTCAATACTTTTGTTTTAAATAGGAATGTGTGGAGTAAATATTTTAGGATGAGTAAGGACGATAGGACTGGCATGTACACCGGTAATTAAAGGTAGGCATCATGTAGGATTTAAGGTCATGAATAATCCAGAAATATTAGAAGGCGCAGACTGGAAAATTGTGAGCCCGAGATTGTTAATGTCTTAGCCGTAGAACAGAGTTCATAAATTAGAATTGGAGTAAAAAGATGAAATTGTTTTCTTGGTTACGTTTTACGGTCTTTACATCAAGAGGCATTGTCTATAGCCTGAGAAACCATAAAAAAGCTAGATGAGTCACTGGCCATTAGAGTGGTAAATCGACCAACAATAGTCGACCAAGAGAAAGAAATAACATAGCAAGAAAATCTGTCATATATTGGAAGATACGTGGATATAAACGAATTAGAAAGAGTCTTTGATACATACGACGTAGGTGGGGCTGGTATAGAACCTGTAGTTGTGGAAGAGTTAGAGAGAAATATAGGATTATTGAACAACACAGATGAGCTGGTACTGTGCCTGTTGCTGAGTCACTTTTGTCGCTGGATAAATATATCAGAGCAAGATGAATTATTAAAGAGTTAATGCAGAGTTAAAAGAAGTAATAGTGTATGGGAGTTTGGATATATTCGAAAGTTATGATGTCTTTAGAACATGACCAGAGTAAGGATACCATGGATTCTTGTAAATAAAATTATCCAGATTGGTAAGATGTAAAATTAGAATGACGAAGGGCATTTCACAAACGGCAGAGTTCGCAAAGGCCATTGCCACGAAATACTAGACCAGAACATGAATCATTCTGTTCACAAGGGTCATTTTTGCTGCCCGTTTCAAGGAAATGCTTAGGCCAGAATCTATCTATTCTCCTTAATAGCAGTTAATGAAGGTGAGCTGTAGTGTAACAAATAAGCAGAAGATGATACGGGGAGGAGTAAATAACCGCAAATCACACATAAGTGATAGGAATCCACTCTGATATCCACCCTCCACCCCCCCCCCCCCCAACACAGACACAAAGTGGAGCCAAAAGCTGTTTACCAATGAGACAAAATCGGTCAAAGGACAGAATTAACCATGAACAAAACCATTGTGTGATGTCAAGTGCTAAAGTGCTTGGAAAAAAATGTAAAAGTTGAAGAAAAGACCAAGTGTCGCCATGAATGGAGTCCAAAATGCAAAGTGCAAATGCCTGTAAATACACTCCTGGAAATGGAAAAAAGAACACATTGACACCGGTGTGTCAGACCCACCATACTTGCTCCGGACACTGCGAGAGGGCTGTACAAGCAATGATCACACGCACGGCACAGCGGACACACCAGGAACCGCGGTGTTGGCCGTCGAATGGCGCTAGCTGCGCAGCATTTGTGCACCGCCGCCGTTAGTGTCAGCCAGTTTGCCGTGGCATACGGAGCTCCATCGCAGTCTTTAACACTGGTAGCATGCCGCGACAGCGTGGACGTGAACCGTATGTGCAGTTGACGGACTTTGAGCGAGGGCGTATAGTGGGCATGCGGGAGGCCGGGTGGACGTACCGCCGAATTGCTCAACACGTGGGGCGTGAGGTCTCCACAGTACATCGATGTTGTCGCCAGTGGTCGGCGGAAGGTGCACGTGCCCGTCGACCTGGGACCGGACCGCAGCGACGCACGGATGCACGCCAAGACCGTAGGATCCTACGCAGTGCCGTAGGGGACGGCACCGCCACTTCCCAGCAAATTAGGGACACTGTTGATCCTGGGGTATCGGCGAGGACCATTCGCAACCGTCTTCATGAAGCTGGGCTACGGTCCCGCACACCGTTAGGCCGTCTTCCGCTCACGCCCCAACATCGTGCAGCCCGCCTCCAGTGGTGTCGCGACAGGCGTGAATGGAAGGACGAATGGAGACGTGTCGTCTTCAGCGATGAGAGTCGCTTCTGCCTTGGTGCCAATGATGGTCGTATGCGTGTTTGGCGCCGTGCAGGTGAGCGCCACAATCAGGACTGCATACGACCGAGGCACACAGGGCCAACACCCGGCATCATGGTGTTGGGAGCGATCTCCTACACTGGCCGTACACCACTGGTGATCGTCGAGGGGACACTGAATAGTGCACGGTACATCCAAACCGTCATCGAACCCATCGTTCTACCATTCCTAGACCGGAAGGGTAACTTGCTGTTCCAACCGGACAATACACGTCCGCATGTATCCCGTGCCACCCAACGTGCTCTAGAAGGTGTAAGTCAACTACCCTGGCCAGCAAGATCTCCGGATCTGTCCCCCATTGAGCATGTTTGGGACTGGATGAAACGTCGTCTCACGCGGTCTGCACGTCCAGCACGAACGCTGGTCCAACTGAGGCGCCAGGTGGAAATGGCATGGCAAGCCGTTCCACAGGACTACATCCAGCATCTCTACGATCGTCTCCATGGGAGAATAGCAGCCTGCATTGCTGCGAAAGGTGGATATACACTGTACTAGTGCCGACATTGTGCATGCTCTGTTGCCTGTGTCTATGTGCCTGTGGTTCTGTCAGTGTGATCATGTGATGTATCTGACCCCAGGAATGTGTCAATAAAGTATCCCCTTCCTGGGACAATGAATTCACGGTGTTCTTATTTCAATTTCCAGGAGTGTATATTGGTGCCTATATTACAGAAAAAGTTTCGTAGAGAATCCGAGGACAGATTTCTTTTCTTAGGAAATAGATGTTGTAAGAGGCCAACACTACAGCTGAACGTGGATGAGAAGAGACCGATGTAAGCTGTAGTTGGCCGCAGCAGCCAGCACAGGTCCCTGTGCTGCGTGGTCAGTGAAGGCAGCAGCCTCTGTGTCGTCAGGCCACTCGTGCCAGTTCCCGGGCCAGTCACCAGGAAGCAATGCCCCTGCTCCGCTGTACGACGTCCAGACACAGCCTTTGTTCCAAATCATTTTGCGTGACATGCAGACAGAGTTACTACCACAACGTCAGCAGAGATCAGCAGTATCTATACCCACCTGCACCAGATCCTCATCGATAGACTAGCTGGTTGATGTAGCTGTGCCCAGACTGTGTCCACCACAGCTTTGGGAACTTCGCCGTAATTCTGTTCTCACTGGAGCGTGACCCTAGCACTTCTGCTGCTTGACTTCTCACGCCCTTGCAACCAGTACGGTGCCACACAACAGACGAGGGTCCATCTGGCTGTTTGTCGGATCAGAACTATTGAAGAATATGTTGTTAACTACTTCTGCTGCAGACAAGCATCAGTTTTTGGCGTACCACAGCTGCCCACATTCACCCAGCTGATCGTCTCGTTATTCCACTAAAGACTCATCTATTACCCTACACAGAATCTCTGTAGACACAACTCTCACACACTGTCGGAAAAAGATTGTGCATAAACCCTGTTCGATCAGGCATAAGAACCTACCCAATATGGTTTCCCGTTCATCAAGGTTATGCGGCTCTTTCTTTTAACTGTCCATTTCTGCAACAGGGCATGGTTACCTGCAATGTCATGCTGCATTTTGTAAATTTTTTTTAACGATTTCGCCATGCTTTAACAACTGTGTCTTATGGGAACAACTTCATTACTTTGAGTATGTCAGAAGAAACTTTTCTTCTCATGATGTCTCTCCAGTAACAGCATTCCAACCATTTACGCGTTCCGATATTCTGTGTGCATATATTTTTTTCACTACGCGACGGTCTGAAACTGTGTCGAACGCTATATGTAAGGAAACACATTGATTTGTGAACTTCATGAACGAAGAGAAAACTGGATTTTTCATGACAAATACTTGTGCAAATGACGTTGATTCCTAATTGTGATTTTTTGGTCTCTTTCAATCCCCTATAGAGAGAATTATTATATATGCTATATTTGTATTACCTGAGGTTAGCAACGAACGTGTGTTGGTAAAGAACAGACAAATTGTGCTTAAATAATATATTTTGTATCGCCATACAGGGTGAAAGAGAATTCGCGCACTTGGAGTTCGCAGCGCGATTCATCTCATCCTGGCAATACAAAAATGTCTGTAACAAAATTTCACCCTGCACATATTTCTGGCTGTAAATCGATTCGCATTCTGGCAACACTGTAATCACA
This sequence comes from Schistocerca piceifrons, assembly GCF_021461385.2. NCBI lineage: Eukaryota > Metazoa > Arthropoda > Insecta > Orthoptera > Acrididae > Schistocerca > Schistocerca piceifrons. Next base: position 409,901,778 of record NC_060139.1, read on the forward strand.
TGTACGGTAACTACCTCTGTCAGCTGATACAAGTGGACTGAGCAGTTGGTGCAATTCATGGCGTTTTGGGTTAGCATGCGGAGTTTGAGGGTTCGAGTCTCGGTTGAGATTAATTTGTTTTTACTTGCTAAAAGTAGTTGCGTGGTACAGTATCTAGCACCGCCCCTCTGCATCTACCAGATTCCAAATCTATTGTCTGTGTACGCTCCTTCAATGGTCACATCTAAATTATTTGCAAAGCACGTTGCTAGCCCTATTGGCGACGTAAGGCCCTAAAAGACTGTAATGTACCTGAACGTGGCAAGAATAGTAGTTGGTATTAATCGGCGGGGACAGTGGGGAGGGTAGACACAAAACGAGTTCGGAATCTAGTAGATGCAGTGGTGCCCAACAGTTCACGTCCACGACGTGTAAAAGGTTTCTTTAAAAGCTGACCTTTGAAAACAGTTATATTTCAATTTCCGTTTTCGTAGTATGTAACCGCAAACGCTTTTTAGAAGGCCCACTCTAATTGCTGTATGACGATTAAGGCGCCAGATACTGAACCTGGCTGACTAGTCTTAGCAATTAAAAACAAATAGGTCTCGTTCGAGAATCGAACCCTCTGTATATATAAATTAAATGTTTATTTCTGGACTGTTTGCTTCATACTTTTCTGATAAACAAAAATACACAAGAATTCGTCATTTTTACCCGTACCGGTACATTCCTTATTCTCTATAGAAGTAAAATTCCTTTTTATGTGCCATACACTGTCCTCCCGGATAACTTGACTGAAAGTAACACATGAAGTAGACGGATTTCTCTCTTTTGGAAAGTACTAACGTAGAAACAGTTCTAAGTAGTACTTCATTGCAAACGCAGAGATGAAAGCTAAGACTCAAACATTTTCGAAACTGCTTGATGTAGCACGCCTATTTTTAGGGCGTAAACATCATGAATATCGCCAGAGCAGTCACTCAAGCAACCATCGCCTCATCCTTCATCTGCTTCGCCAGTCAGACTAGTGAATACAGTACATTCCCTCCCAGAAAACACAAATATATTAATTTCATATGAACACAACCGCTTTATTACAAATGTGTAAATTTTTAACGTTTAGAAAATAGTCATATATTTCGAAATCAGTTATTTCGTATAGTTTTCTTCTTAATGTTCACAAATGACCGTTTCAAGAAACCTAATAATAAATTTAAAAAAAACGAAAATAATTGTTACCAAGCTAAACCAAACTCAGAGGGGGTAACTGCTCAACAGGCTCAGTAAATTGTCACAACACAGCGTTACATGCAATACCTGAAGCGACACAACTATGCGGAGTATGTAACTGGGCGTGTGTAACTGGGAGAAAATGCTCTTCGCTATAGTGATACAAGCATATAGCGTTACAAATTTATGTAGCTCCTCCATATAGAGTTAAAGCAATAGTGCGTGAACATCAAATACAACAACATCATGATGAACGAAGATATGAAAGCTGTTGCTATGCTTGTTTGAAGTTCGATAAGCTTTTATTATTAGCTATGGTACAGCTTCGATTAAATACTCCATTCAGTTATCATTATATCCTGATATTAGGCCATAACTCAGGTTTCTCATCCCTCTATCTTCAAACGTTTCTATAAATTACTTTCGAAACTGCTGTACATTGATGGTATAATGTCCTTCTGGTTGCTGATTCATGTCTCTGTATTCACTGACTCATAATTGTTTCGCTTGTCATTGCTAGTAGATCCATTACGGGGACAAATGAAAACAGAAGATCTGCGGGAAATGAAAAGAGCAAATTTTAGCACGAGGTAAACCGAAGCTATAGATACAGTAAGCTCATGTAAGAGTTGGAGAAATCTGCAAGGAAAAGGTGGTATAAGATCGTAAGGAAGACCAGTACAGTGTTGGAAAACATAACGAAAGATGTGGATAATCCAAGACTAGATGTTCTGTACTAACAGGAAACGAAAAATGCTGAAGCGTCGTGGATGAGACCAGGTGACTATGAAACACTAATTGTAGTAAATGTTTTGACCCAATTTACTAGCGTATTAATCTGCTATACAAACTGGCTGGACTATATAGATTCTTTCTGCTCCTCCACGTGACAGAATGTTAAGAAGCACAAAAATCTAGGTGGCAGTCAAAGTTTGTGTCTGATGATGTGTATTAGATCCTCTGTAGAAATGTTGCATTGTTTTTCATTGTTCCATCTGATATAGTGCCTGAGAATCTGCTGACTCGTGATGACTGGGTGTTGTGTACTGTCCTTAGGTTAGTTAGGTTTAAGTAGTTCTAAGTTCTGGGGGACTGATGACCATAGATGTTAAGTCCCATAGTGCTCAGAGCCATTTGAGCCAATCTGCTGACTCTCGAGTAAGCAACCCCAGGATCGATTCCAGGACGGGTCAGAGGTATTTTCCACTCAGGACTTGATGCGTGTGTTGTCCTCATGATGATTTCATAATCATCGACGCGCAAGTCCCCGACGTGGCGACAAATAAAAAGAGTAGCACCCGGCGGTCGAACATCCCATACGAGATCTCACGGCCAAAAAGGCCATATTCACTTTTCATTTCAGTGCCTGAAAGCACTACTTTCATGTAGTCGCTATGTGAAATGAGAAAGCTATAATCCAGTGTTAATTACATATCGCACATAAAATTATTTAATTCGCATTACATTCCATATTTCTTCTCAGAATCGTTAGACACTGATCCTAGACGCTCTGTTAGGATCAGATTGTGGTTGTTGTAGTGTCGGTAGCTGGACCGACACCGTGATGTGGATTGCTGAAAAGGAATGCTAAACTAACGCTGTGGCCGATAGTGCACGAACGGCAATAAGCATACGGGCGTGAAGTCTGGAACATAAAAACTTATGAATGAATAAGAAGAAAAGTATGTAGATGCTTTTTACTTAACTTTTAATAATTCCTTGGAATACATCTCTCTTGATTACTCGTAAGCTATAGGCACTGATACAAATGGCTCCTTGCTAGTTCGTAGCCATTAACTTTGCTGATGGCTATTCTGTCTCTCGGCTAATGAGAGAGAAAGGCTTCGTACAACTGGGCGATAGCTAGGTTCGCGTACAACTGGGCGGTAGCTTGGTTCTCGTACAACTGGGGGCGAGTCCACTCTCGTATCACGAGACCTGCCTTGGTGGTGGCGCTAGGTCTGCGATCACCGTGGCGACACGCGGGTCCGACATGTACTACATGGACCGCGGCCGATTTAAACTACCACCTAGCAAGTGTGGTGTCTGGCGGTGACACCACAGTTGTGAGCTACAATATGTTGCTGAAATTGAAGAAGGTATATTCTCCAAAAATAATAACCACAATCGCTAATATAAGAAACACACAGAGCGGTTATAATTAAGCTTCCGCTACTTGAGAGAGTCCCCAGCGAAAACGAGTGATGGTAGTATAATGAAACTTGTTGGAGACATTTGTAAGGGCATGTGGAAGTGTATAGCGAATGGAGAAACAAACACTTCTGCCACATAAGAGGGTAACATTTGTTAATTACGTATTAGATTCACGTTTCAGGTGACAGAAGGTGCTCAGTGTGATGACCATTTGCATCTACGACAGTCTGGAGCCACACCAGAGATACCATTTCAGAACTATTCGCATAACTTCTCGAACGGTGGGCTGTGAAATGTTCAGCTGTCGTGACACAACTTATGCACTGCTTGAAGATAGCATATAACGTCTAGCATTCTTAACCATGCCAACAGTAACATTTCGACAATTTGTGGCACAACTGGCTGTCGGCCTTTCCCAGGGTCAGCTCCCAAATCGCCAGGTAATTCAAATTTCCGAATTACATTCTTCAAATCCGGGACGGCAAGAGGTCCTGTCAGTACTCTTTTCATGCGTCTATACTCACGAAGAGCAGCACGACTAACGCTGTGTTCAGACTTTTGATGTCTGTAACTGTAATGGACATTGATGCTTCTGTTTCAACCCTACGTTGTCTTACCTGAACCGACACCGAACGGTAAACCATGACCCTAACTCTACTACCAATCCAAATCCTGCGTTGCACAGCCCTATACAGATTTTTACCGATGCGGTAAGCAGTTTTCTCTGATTTTTGGTATCATTTTTGGGGAAAACAGTGATCTTTTAAGCTATATAAAATCACTGAAAAAACAGTCTTGATCGCGATGATTATTTTATTAAAATGACCGGTTTCGGCCTGGGCTTAGGCCATCTTCAGACAGCAATATCATCTGCAGTTTCAGCGACTGTGGTTAACTGACTGTTCTACGCATCCTCAACTTCAGCTGATGGTGCTATCTGAAGGTGGTCTAAGCCTAGGCCGAAACCAATCATTTTTCAAAGTTACCATCACGATCAAGGCTGTTTTTAACTGATTTTATACAAATAGTTTTCCACCTACACTGGCTGAAGTAGTGTAAGTTTAATATCTCCCTACATCTCCCAAACTGATGAAACGACAATACCATTCGTAGACTTCCGTGAATATCGTGTTCAAAAATATTTTAGATAAGAAGGGTAAAAGATTGTAAACCTATTTATTACAGGATTAAAGCTTCAGCAAAGCAATTCGAGAAACATTCAATGAGTCAATAATTTGATTCTGGCATCTCATCTGAGGAAAGTAATAAGTATGTTAATTTGGCCCTAAAATAAGCCGATCGAAATCACATATTCAGTTGCTAAATGATTATGCTGACCCCGAAACGGAAGATGGCTGAGAAAAAGACTAAGTACTTAACTGAGTTTGCATATAGCCTAAATACAATACTTGGTTTGATGGAAATGAAGCATTACTGAAGGATACCCCTTCCCTTCCCCCCTCTCCATGAAATTAGTATGTCGTATGACGGCAGCCCAATAACTAAACGAGACCTTGAATAAAACAGAAAATCGGAAAGCAACAGTACCTGACAATATAAACGTGGACTTACTTAAAAAAGGGAATTTTTGTGAAGGTAACACTTCTTCGTTTATGCAATTTCTGTCGATCATGAGTCTTCTGACTGGTTTGACGCGGCCTGGAATTCCACCCTCGTGACAAAGTTTTCATTTCAGAGTAGCAATTGCAACTTACGTCTTCAATTATATTGGATGTATTCGAATCTAAGTCTACCTATACAGTTTTTTCACTTTGGTGCCCTCCATTACCATGGAAGTTATTCGCTAATTTTTTAACAGATGTCCTATCATACCGTCCATTCTTCTTGACACTGCTCTCCATATATCAGTTTCCTCGCTGATTCTGTGGAGAATATCCTCATTGTGTACATTATCAGTCCACCTAATTTTCAACATTCTTCTATAGCACCACATCTTAAATGTTTCGATTGTCTTCTGTTCCGATTTCTGCAGACTAACGCTGGCGAAAAGGACATTTCTGGCCAAGAGAAACCTACTAGTATCAAACATAGACTTTAATTTGAGGAAGAAATTTCTGAGACGGTACCTTTGAAGCACAGGATTGTATAGTAGTGAAACATGGACTGTGGGGAAACGGAACAGAAGAGAGTCGAACCACTTGAGATGTGGTGCTACAGACGATTGTCGAAAATTAGCTGTACTCTTAAGGTAAGGAATGTGAAGGTTCTGCGCAGTGTCTGCGAGGAAAGAAATACGTAGAAGACACTGACAGGAAGGGACAGGATGATAGGACACGCTTTAAGACGCCGGGGAATTCCTTCCACGACACTAGAGGAGCTGTAGAGGACAAAAACTGTAGAGGGAGATTGAGACTGGAATACATCCAGTAAGTAATTGTGGATGTACGTTGCAAGTGCTACTCTGAAATGAATCAAACCAGTCAGAAGACTGATGACTCATAAAAAAGGGCCTTGAGAAATAAAGGAAAACACACATCCTGTTTATAGATTCAGAGTAAACCCTCGAGTATATAAATACAATAATCTAAAGGAATTGTCAGAAAGAAATGAAATCCGCTTCAGATAACAATAGTGACAGAAATCCTATATAGAGGTACAAAAATAAGAATAGCGGCAAAGGATGCTACATCAGAATGCAAACTTATAAACCAATGTCTTCGACTATGGTGTAGCCTTTTGTCCACACTTTTTAATATATTCTTCTACGATACGAATGAAATATGGAAATCAAAAATTGATTCATACTGGAGTTGATCATACTACACTTGTTTTAATACATTGCTTTTTGAAAACGACTCTTCAATCATACAGGTCAGCAAAATTTGTCTAGTAAGATCCGTCTATACACTTAATCGAATTTATAAAGAATATAATGTGAAAATATTCATTCGAAACTGAAACTGATGGCTCTGAAACGGACAGAATCACTTAGGACTAAGATCATTACAGCAAAAAAGGACTAATTAATAAGTTATTAATTTCACATACCTGGGAAATACTTTAAGTTACAAGAATGAACTCCACATCAGCAACAAAGTAAAGAAACCTCAAACGATATGCGGGACAATCAATAGAACATTAAGGTCGCGTTCTATAAGGTAACAGCCGACTCTGCGTTGCTAATTAGAAGTGAAACTTGGACTACCTCTTAAAAAGCAAGAAACTAAAATTCAAGGAGCAGAAAAGAAATTTCTAACAGAGTGAAGGGCTGCAGAAATTTAGATTAAGAGGTCAAGAACAATGGACAAAGCTTGCTCCAACATATAGAAAGAATACCAGATTTGAGACTATCAAAACGAACATAAAATTACAGGTGTTTAAGAACTGGGTTGTTGTAATTAAGGAGGAGCTATTCACATAGGTCGAGTATGGGCCGTAATTATCATGTGGAATGAAACTTGGTAGAAAGTCTCATGCGATGATACAGAACCGATTTAAGCTGGAAAAAAATCTGGTTCCAGGTTAGGGCACCAGATGTAAATCTGTCGCTCTGAATACAAGAAAGAGGTATATGTAAATGTTTCCATATATTATGGATTATTAATGACGCGTGGCCAGAAAAGGTCAAACAATTGAGAAAGACATAATGTTCATTCTACTATTAGCCACCGCACACACATTGTGTTCAATATGAGCACCGGAGACGTCGAAAAGATGCTATCAGCGCCAGGTTTGAACCTAGTGGCGAAACTGGTAACTAATTTTCTTCCAGCGTAAATCGATTCCGCATTAAAACATTAGCATATTTACCAAGTTAATGATAATTGCAGCTCACACTGAACCTCCTTTAGTAGCTGCACTTTAATTATAACCGCCTAGTATAAGATTTGTAGATGGCTAGATACTTAGAAGAGGGAACAGAACTACGGGCTAGAACATGGCGAGCGAAGGAAAAGAAGAAGAAGAATGCTTTTAATGTGAAGAACATCTCTCGGAAAGCTGCTGAGTATCGGACTGGGGCCTCATGGTTTAACGCTTTCCATTTCCGTCAGGTGAGTTATATGAATAAATTTGCATTTGTTGGTATTATATTTCCGAACTCGCCTTGTATGTAGTGTCCAGTACAGACGAGCGCTGTGATAGCGGCCACAGTGGACAGTGTACGACGGTGGGAGGAGGAGGAGGGGGTGGTGGTGTGGGGCCGCGCCCTGCCGTCATTACTGGCTGCCACCAGACGGCCATCCGTCACGTGTAATCACCGGCCTGCCACGCGCAACGCCGGCCGTGCGTCAGCCACCACCGAGGCCAATGACGTCACCAACTCCAACTCCACTCAGCCGGGAGCCGAGAGTCAGAAAGAGCTGCCATGAGACTTGTGTCGCCGTACCAGACCTCCCCCCCTCCCCCCCCCCCACTTTCGCTGCGTTTACTCTGCACATAATCAATTTCTTCTCGGGGGAATATACCCAGCAGCATGCCAATATCGATTCACAACTCAGCTGATCTATAGACGATCATTTCATCTTCACACCTGCGTTCTTTATAATCTGTTGCACTCTGTATGTAATCGTCTGGCCCTATAATTTCTCCCTTACTTCTGCTTATCCTACCAAAGTAACTAAAATCACCGTACAAAAAAATTTGTCACCCAACTGCGCACGCACTGATGAATCCTTATGACTTTACGGAAGGCGCTGAGATCGAGTCACATTGTAACGTCCCCTTAGAAAAATTAATGAATGACTGTGCTGATAAACCCCTACGTTATTTGGTTATCTAACATCTGAGCAAAACTGAACGTACTCAGACATTCACTAAAGTGACACACAATAATTTTAGCGCAACGCAATCTGACTTTCAGTAATCCCTACAAAAGAATGGCCCTGACTAACAATAACCTATACCTTTCATGAATTCTTAAATCACAAAAATCTTCGTTACTCGAACTACTGCGATACTGCGCGCGCCAATACTGCCAGCTAAATAAATGATTCAAACTACTGAAGGCACTAACTACTGATAGGCATGGCTAGCAAATGAAAGATTTTGTTAGAGAACAAGCAATGTATTTACCTTAATAGTGTTCAAAAGTAATTTTTATATATATATATATATATATATATATATATATATATATATATATATATATATATATATATATATATATCAGTTCATGACATCCAGTCTTACAAATTTACTGTCTCTGTCCAGATATCCGCTCTCAAAACTCCGCCATCTCACTCCCCACATCCACCACTGCTGGCGGCTCACCTCCAACTGCGCAACGCTACGCGCTGTTAACATCCGGCTGCCCAACACTACAATAGCAAACAACAATGCAAACCAGCCACAGACTGCACACAGCACACCCAGTGATTTTCATACGGAGCGCTACGTGGCGGTGGCGTTACCAATATAAGAACCTAAACAGCCTACTTACAACATGCTCAACAGCACACACACTCCCTCTACGTGATCACCAGGCAGTAGCGACCAGTGAGACGTTTGTGTTCCAAGCAGACAGTGTACGTAAACACGCTTAAATGCAATGACGTGACAGAATGGCTAAAAGAGTCAATCGGGTTTGGCCATGCCCATGGCCATATAGCATGTCACTTTGCTGGATTTATTGGTGATATAGGTGGAGCACACGTGGCCACGGAACAGGACATCTGAATTTTAGTCACAAAAGATACTGACTGAGAGGTACCAGAGACGCATTTCAGGGCTTGGCAATCAAAAACGCTTCCAAGCCCGACATGATTTCCTGCAGGCAGAAAATGGAGGTCCGTCCGAACCTGGTAGCGAAAGAACACTGCGACGGAAACAATATGCAATGAGTGTTAGGAGTCCGTCACATTGTAAGGTCAAAGCCAAAGTTCATGGGACTAAAGGAATATGTCACTAGTTTTCTGAACACTTCCTCACCATATTACATATTGATGGTTCTGCAAAATCACCTGACTTGAATCCCATAATAAATCTGTGGGACATGTTGAAACAGCGGACATCAGCATATCGCAATTTGATGGGACAGTTCTATCATTCCTCAGCAAGTCGCTTAACCTGGACGCACCGTACCCGCACAATATTGTGGACTCACTTCCTAAGTTTATTCAGACGGTCAGCAAGTTCAGACACAGAATTACACGGTGCTAAATGATGCTTGTAATTATTTCTCCTTGGGTGACAAATTTTTTGTCTAGTTGGATTATTAATATGTTCCACAACATGATTTACTTCTGGAAAACATTTCACATTAAATTTTTACCGTTTTTATTATTGTTGTTGTCCTTAATTCATACACGATATGCTCAAATTTTAACATTGTGTTACTGTGGAAGTTTTCAGTACCACCTCGTTCGTTATACGATCTATCAATTTAATATTCAGCAGTCCCGTGCAGCACAACATTTTATGAGCTTCTACTCTCTTCCATTTATCGTCCGGGGTTCACTTCTGTACAAGACTGCACTCCAGACAAATACTTTCAGAAAAAACGATTTCGTAACAAATACATATTCACTGTTAAGAATTTTCTCTTTCCAGAAATGATTTACCTTCTTATTGTTAACTTACGTTTATATATTCCTACTTCTTGCTTAGAAAATTATTTTGCTGCCAAAATACACTGACGGATAAAAATTGCAACTCTAAGAAGCAGTTGTGCGATGTAAACTAAAGTTGTTAGGCGTGTTTCTACGTCTGAAAGACGATGTCTATTCCAACTTTGCACCAGTCGCGTGAGGTTGACGCTAGTAGAGCCACTGGGAGGATGCGAATTAGGTTTGCTTTGAAAGCTAAAAGGTGTATCGACCTGGGCGTTAGTGACCTTTGAGATTCGACGTGGTTGGTTGATGTTATTCAAGAATGCCTTTTAAGGCGACAAAGACGCCGTTATCAACACCTCACTGACGTTGACCGAGGTCTTGTAACAGGGCTACTGGAAGCTCGATGTTGCTTTTGCGAAACAGCAGAAGGACTTAGCAGCAATGCAGCAGCTGTACATTATTCCGGGCATCAGTGCTCACGAGCATGTACGGTCGCCAGAAGACTTGACTTCGGACGACTACATCGCAATACCGAAAAAGGCGACCATCGTTTTCGGCGTATGGATCTGGCGCATCGTACACAGCATCTGCAGCAGCAAATTAAGCAGTAGTTCGCACCACAGTGACACAACGAAGTGCTACAAATCCGTTTCTTCAAGGACAGATCCAAGCCAGACGTCCTGTAGCATGCATTTCGCATACCACAAACCACCCCCACTTGCAACTTCAGTGATGTCAAGAGAGAGCCCATTGTAGAGCCAGGTAGAGGGCTGTTGTATTTCCAGATGACAGGTGGTTCTGCGTCGATGCCAGTGATGACCATGTGATGGTTAGAAGGAAGCCAGTTGAGGACCTGCAACCTACCTGTCTACATGCTTGACACGTTGGGCTTGCACCTGGGAATGCGGTCCTGTGTGTGATTTCGTATAACAGCAGGGGTTCTCTCGAGGTAATCCCATGCACCATGGCTGCTAATAAGTACGTCAACCTGGTGAGTCGACCTGTTGTGCCGTCATCCATGAACACCATATCAGGAATTTTTTCCAGCGACATGCTCGTTTGTGTGCTTGCATTCAGCATTCTGGTGGTTGCAGCGATTATTAATATAGTAGCGCCATGCGGGGTAGCCGCGCGGTCTCAGGCGTCTTTTCACTGTCAGCGTGGCTCCCCCGTCGGAGGTTCGAGTCCTTCATTGGGCATGAGTCTGTGTGTCGTCCTTAGCGAAAGTTAGTTTAAGTTATATTAAATAGTGTGTAATGTTAGGGACCGATGACCTCAGCAGTTTGGTCCCATAAGATCATACCACAAATTTCCGATATAGCCGCACTTCACATTTGCAATGGCTTATCTCGCACTTGCATTGACCCGTAATCTTGCAATGTTTATCACTTATGTATCTTACCTAGGCAAATGAATTCCGGAAATTTCATGACTCTACATTAATTATTTTTGGTTCCGCAATTTCTTTTCTCTGAGTGTAGCCAAAACTGACCTACTGGTCTTAGTGTTTCATTTGCTGATCTAAATCTCTCCGTGTCTCCAAAATTAATTCGGTTATTTCACTTATGTTAACGTTTTTCTTATAACGTCTTTTCAAGAGACTACCTATTTTGTTCAACGCCTCTTACAGGTATTTTATATCTCTGATGGGATGACAGTGTTATCGACGGATGACAATGTTATCGAGCAAACCTAAAACTATAACTACGTCTCCGTGGACTTTAATTCCCTTTCCCAATTTCTGCTTGGTTTCCTTTACTGCATGTCCAGTGCACAGAATGAACAATATGCGGGATATGGTGCCACCCCGCCTCACTCCATTTTCAACTGTTGCTTTCCTTGGTGTTCCGCAATCTCGTTTGTGTAAAAGTTGCAAGTTTTCGCTCTTGTTTTATATCGCTCCTAGCTCAGAATTTTAAAAAGAGCATACAATTAACAGTTATTTCTCTACATCTTAAAATGCTATCAAAGTAGGTTTGCTGTTCTTCAACCTATCATACAACTATCATACAAGATAAATCGCATGGTCAGTATAGCGTCACGTGTTCCTAAATTTCTCTATAAGGCGAACTGACATTCCCTGTGATCGGCTTCTACCCGTTTTCCATTCCCTTGTAAATACTTCAAATCAATATATTTTACCATTACTTACTAAACAAATAGCTCGTCTGTTAGCACTTTCCTTCCCTGGAATTTCAATTATTGCATTCTCCTTGAAGTCTGAGCGTATATCATCAGTGTCTTGTACAGCAGGTGGAAAGCTTCTTTATGGCTGAGTCTCCCACGGGTGTCAATTATTGTAAAGGAATGATGTCGTCTTCCCCAGATGCCTTCTTTCAACTTCAAGCTTTCAGTCCTGAGTCAAGTTCTTTTCCTCGTATCGGAGCAATGTTTTGTCTTTAACTACCCGGGCTTTCCTTTTTTCAAGTTCGTTTCGCCTGTAGGTCTATGATTTATTGAATGGGAAGGAGGGAGGGGACGGGTAAAAAGTACACCCATTAGAAATACATTGTCATAGCTTCATGATGAACACAGACAATCCGGATTAAAAATGCAGTATGTGACCTAGTTTTGGGTTAGTTTTTATGTAGGAGTGATCAATCAGAAAAATGCAGCTAGAGGACTGTTATGTGCATCTCAGCGTATGGAATATTGCAGGTGCAGACGTTGTCATGGAGGTACAACCAACTACCTTTAGATGTTACAACTTCATCACCTCATAGTAATCGTGGAGGCACTTGTAAGTTAGTTCGAACAGTTTTAAATAGCACAGCTGTTCTAGATGCTGACTTTTGAGAATTGGAATGGAATTATTACGGAAGAATATTGTTTACACATCCACACTTTATGGTTATGTTTCTACAAAGTGAGGGTGTAGTTAATCGTCTGTACGGACATAAATTTCTGATAGAGTTGCGGGCCTTTAATATGTCACGATAACGTGAAAAATAAATTGAGTAAATAAGACATAAATTGGAAGGATTCCCAAACTATTACAAATAAAGTATGGGAAACCCTCTTCTGTGAGTCCTAAGAGAGGAATGTGTGAGTGGAGAGATCTGGAAAATCAGCATGTAATGGAAATAGTAGGATTTGTGTTTTAATAGGCAACGCATTATCAAATACGTTCCAATCACAAATAACGTTATTTAAATGTATGTGTGTATAAGCGAACGGAGGCTGTGCAGAATGTTGGACCTTCAAACATTAAGAAGATGTGTAAAGAATAGAAAACCATATGTGCTGGCAACACGAACAAGCATAATTGAGAAAATAGCCGGATATGTGATACAAATGACGTAGCATAAAGGAGGTTACAGAAAATGCCACTGATGTTGAGGATTAGTATGTTACTGCGAAGCACCTCGCAATGTTCAGGGAAGGTAGATGTGTAAATAACATTAAAGGTTTCAAAACATGGTTCAAATGGCTCTGAGCACTATGGAACTCAACATCTTAGGTCATAAGTCCCCTAGAACTTAGAACTACTTAAACCTAACTAACCTAAGGACATTACACACACCCATGCCCGAGGCAGGATTCGAACCTGCGACCGTAGCAGTCCCGCGGTTCCGGACTGCAGCGCCAGAACCGCTAGACCACCGCGGCCGGCGTTAAAGGTTTCGTGAGGATTATCACACTATTGTAATAGGCAAAGAAGACTGCCTGTACTAGCACGAGTAAAGTGTAATGTTGTGCCAGCTGTTTAAGATAGGGTGGAGCAAACTCCTAGCAACAAACAGACACGCATCTTCTTAATGAATTAGGGCAGAAAATTGCAACACTTATCCTAAGGTGTGATAAAGTCAGTTGCTAAGAATGTTGCAAGGAATGTTAATATAGGTAGAAACACATTTTTGCTTAGAAGGGGCGACAGAATACAAAATCCAGAGCATCTGAGCAGCCAACATACAATATCCAGCTCCGATAACGAGGATAGAGAGCAAAACGTGATAAAATGCAAAAGTGTTGCTCAGTGTGCGCTATGCCAGTATATGCCTGGTAAGGCTGCGAGGGACGGGAGAGACCCACTTTGGCTCAATAGCTGTATTAGAATGTTGCTGAGGAAGCAAAGAGAGCTTCATAGCAGATTTAGCGAAGCTAATACATAATTAACAAACAAAACATAAATGAGGCCAGAATGAACGCGAAGAGAGCAATGCGACAAACTTTCATTCAGAAAGTACAATTTAGACAACTATGAGACTAAAAGCCCTAAGAGATTTTAGTCTCGCGCCAAGGTCAGAAAGCGGATCGAATTCATCTGTTCAGTCGCTAAATGATTACACTGGCGCTGACACAGGAGATAAAAGAAAAAATGGTTACTCAGTCTTCCCAAACAGTTTCGCTTCCCAAGATCGAAATTCGATTCCTCCTTTCATTCATCGAAAAAATGCTGAGATGGCATAAATTGAATTGTGTGATCGTACAAAAGAAAATGTACTAAACCTGCAGGACAGCTGCTTAATCCAGAATCTTCTATTGGGTACAAGTCCAATTGTGGAACACAATCTGGTGTAAAAAGAAGTTCCACAACAGCTGTTCCTCGTGCTGAACGACCGGAAACACAAACAACTACGCGAGCTCGTGAGATGCTTAGCGCCGTAGATAAGGCGTCTAGGTTCATGCCGTAATCCTTGACATCAGAAGACTTCCAATTTAGTTCCACACTGTCGTTAGATGAAGAAAGTACGAGTTTAGAAAGTATCGAAAAAGATCTGTGATTTGACTCAGGATGTAACGCCGGAAATGCATATCCTCCTATTTCCATCTATTGTACTATTATTTTTTTTCCTTGTTTTGTTACCTCAAGATATGACATTTCTGTCTCTTTATATATTGTAATTGTTTTACTGTTTGTATATATATATATATATATTTATGCACTCATGTCGATGTATAATTGATTTGTTTCGTAAATATTATTTGTATTTTTACGCTGGGTCTTGCCTAGGGAAAACTGCTATCGAACGATTACATCGATAGGTCGTGTGAAGACTCAAAGTGTGTAGGATCTTTGAGTAGTGTTAACTCTGCCGCGTGGAGCGCGGGCAGAACAGAGTGAGAGTCTGGCGGGAGTAGCGAGTGGAGCAGGTGTGTGACGCTCCCGCGAGTTGCCGCGCTTTCGGGGTTTGGCAGCATGTAATTGCGCTCGACTCGCGATGATAGTTTCTGACATGGTGTCGCGGACGGGAAGCATTAGCTGGCGTACATCAAGAGCCCGTTTCGCCTGGTGACCGTGTCGAGAAGAAGGCGCGCCAACATCCAGCTTCTGCAACAGCGACGGCCGACAATGAGTGACTGTCGCCACCTCCTCGATCGACGGCTTCAAACCTTCAATCAACCAACAAGGAAGACTAAAAGCACGTAAAGTTTCAGAACTGTATGGCAGACCTCAGCTTTTCAAATTGTTCCATTTGCCTCGCAAAATTACAGCAACTTAGCATGAACCTTTGTTGCTCATTGTCCCAATTGCATTGCCAAGCAGGGTCCCTTCCTTTTCCGAAATGAACCCGAGTGTCGTTGAAATTCAAACGCCAGCATTAAAATAATATAATTAGATTTCACTGCTTTAATTTCAAAGTTCAGTAGTTGGCTACAATATTTAGGTTACACGAGCACAAATTAAGAGTGCGAGTTTTGTTACCGTATTTTAGCTTACCTGTGACTGCAGCTCAGCTTGGTACGTACTACATTTTACTATTGTTAATTGTTCAGAATCATTTAATTCGAGATCAAAGTTAAATCTCTTATTTCTAAATTGCGTAGATTCAAGTAGCTTTTGAAACGATTGTTGAGGTAGTCCAAGACTAACTGTATTTTACTGAATTTCGATGTGCTTCAGAAAGAAAGCTCACTATTAACTTCAGTCACTAAATTAACTTTCGATTTTCCGGTTTTATTAATTCTTTTGCTAAATTAAGTCAGAGTGTAGCGAAATTTATTACTTCTGACAAACTTTCAGTTTTCACACTACACGTGTCAACCTTCAGTTGCCACGCTTCTAGTGCTAATTATATGTGTAATAACCTTTCTTTTTCAGTTACTATAGTAATTGTCCTTAGGACTGGCGACCGTGATTTTCCCCAAATCTCAAATATCTAATTACCGCTAGTTAATTGTTAACGTAACGGCCGCACATTTACTTTCTTTATTAACTTTACCCCTTTTCAAAATTGATTTCCACCAGTTTCA
The DNA here is from genome assembly GCF_021461385.2 of Schistocerca piceifrons. Classification (NCBI taxonomy): domain Eukaryota; kingdom Metazoa; phylum Arthropoda; class Insecta; order Orthoptera; family Acrididae; genus Schistocerca; species Schistocerca piceifrons. The sequence continues at coordinate 409,917,848 of NC_060139.1, forward strand.
TTTGCATTTTTCCTTTCATTTAGATGTAACCCTTTCCTCCCTCTTTACCGACAGGTTAACTTCGGTGACGATTGCTTTTCCAAAACTCCCATTAGGTACACGCGGTTTCATTTTTCACTGTCATTAAGGTCGGTAAGTGAGGGGGAGGTTACAAGGAGACCCTTGTATATAGAACTTAACGTTTCACACTTCACGGAACGAAATCAACAGAAGTCAAGGTAATTTCAGGAGCACCCTTAAGAAGTGTGACAGCGGCGTAATACTTACAATTTATAGAAACGACCTAATGGATGACGTCTGAAACTCCATCAGACTGTTGATGACGTTATTGTCTGTAAAAATGGAGTAATGACAGAAAAAAAGTAGTGAAATAGAGGAAGACCTGGAGAGTATCGACATTTGGTAGAGAGACTTGTAGATAACTCTGGACATAAAAAATGTAATCAAGTGCGAGTAACAGAAATCCACTACTGTTCGGTTATACTGTTGGCATCAGATCACTCGAAACAGCAACTGTTTTAAAACATCTACGAGTAGTCATGCGTAGCGATCTAAATCACATAAGACAAACTGTAGATCCGATTTTTTCGTTGCTGTTCTTATGACTGTGACCCAAACCACAATTAACAGAAAAGGGATAGAGAGAGACAGAGAGAGAGAGAGAGAGAGAGAGAGAGAGAGAGAGAGAGAGAGAAGATCCAACGAAGAGCTATGCGTTTTTTTACTGGGTTGTTTAGACAACGTGAGAGAGCAACGGAGTCGTTCAGCAAACTATAGTTTCACACCCTACGAGAGAGACGTTTTGCATCATGGAGAAATTTCCTATCGAAATCGTAAGAACATGAAAGCTGGTTAAATCGCAACTTTCAACATTCAGTTTTACTAGTTATATATTTCAATTATTTGGCCGGTTATTTATGCCAGGATTGCTGCAAAGATGATTGTGTACTGACTATCGATTACAAACTCTTGTACTTTTAGAGGTTTAGACTGTGAGGTTTAAGGGACGCGCACTCTGCACTTCTCGATGCACGGGAGAATGAGACCCTTGCATCTCACAAAGGATTTTAATAACGCTTCCAAACTTGAGGTAGCCTTACGAACCAAGCAAACGTGCGTCACTCACTAGCCGCCATCGTAACCGAGTTTTAGTGTCAGTTTCGGCTCGTTCATAGCAAGTATAATGTTCAAGAGAAGTATGGTCACGTATCATTGCAGCCATGCATTTCACGGCTCTAGCGAATAAAGATGCAGTAATGTTAGTAAGCCATCACTAACACTAGGTGAATATCGGTTGTCAATAGATCATGCCAAATACAGAATTTAAGACAGTACTAACCATTGCACAGTATGTAATATCTAATCAAAAACGTGTTAATTTCACCTCTGAGAATGGCTCATAACAACCTTTCACCCCTTAAGTGCCCACAACAATGAAGAGTTGTTTACGAGAAATGAAGTTAAAGCATTACGGTTATGTAATGACGCTAGGAACAAATGAGAGGCCTATTTGTAATGATTATTCTTTTTAAAAACATTGTTAGTTGATGGTAAAACCAATAATTACGAAACATACCTATCAGTGTTCGCTAAAATTCCAATACTTTGCCATGAAACATATTCCTTATCAATATCTAGGGAATTATATTGCTTTAGCTCTGCCATTAATAAGTAGTAATTACTCAGTAATGCATAATTTCCTCCTTTGTCAGAAGCAACTGTCCCTGTTTAATGCTTGTGACGAATTAATTATAAATCCTTACAATGGGAATCGAAATATTTTAGAAGCCGACATGGGGACAGCAACCTGATTTATCGTCTATTTTAATTGATAATGTGACGAATGGCGCACTAGGTTCTAGACATTCCGAAAGGTTGACCTCGCTCCGAAATTTCTTAGGGAAGGACGTATAATGTGTATGTAAAACGACTACACAATACGTTTGTCGTCTGTTGTTTTGATGCATGTCAGTTTACTTTAAATGATTTGAATGAGATATATTTTTCAAATCGTCAGTAGTCTCGATCCCGGTACATTTTAGTTTCCTATAGCGATAGGATGCTAATAACATTATTTTGACTCTGACAGTGTGAAATAAAAAAAATAATCATTTCGAGTAGTAATAATGAGTTTCGTAGCATTCTGCAGGAAGAAAAAGACTCCTGGCTGGTTAACGCGGACCCTTCACTATGTTAATGAATTCAAGAGCACTATTCTTGAAGGGTACATTAAGAAATGCTCGAAGAGCAGCAGCTGCAGAAAAATAAATCGATAGTAAGTGAACAGTTCTTGCATCAAAGTAGGTGACGAGAATAATATATTGAAAAATGGGGAAGAAAACTGAGGATAAGTTATATGACGGTTAGTTTGGCGTTAGGAAACGTAAAGACGCCAGGGAGGAAGTCGTAACGTTGCGCTTGATGATGGAATAAGAACTGAGGAAACATTAAGAAACGTTCGTAAGACTTATCGACCTTGAAAAGCGTTCGACAACGTAAAACGGTGCAAGATGTTCGAAACTGAAAAAATTGGGGTAAGTCACAGGTAAAGATAGATAAGATGCAATATATACGAGAACTAATAATGTTATGACTGAAGGACAAAGAACGAAGTGCTCGGTTTTAAAAAAGATGTAAGACAGTCATGCAGTCTTTCGCCCATGATATACATCGAAGAATCAATAACGGAAAAACAAGCGTGGGAGCTGCATTAAAATTCCGTGACTATAGTAAGAATAAGAACTGCTGATGACTTTGCTATCCTCAGTGAGAGCGAAGAAGGCTTGCAAAACCCACGGAATGGAATGAGCAATTTAATGACTATAGAATAAGGATTCAGAGTAAACCTAAGGCAAATGAAAGTAATGAGAAGTAACTAGTGACAAGTGACAGAAATGAGAATAGGCAGAAGCAGAACATCAAAATTAGTGATCACGAAGTAGATGGAATTAAGGAATTCTTCTGTGTTGACGGCGAAGCAAGGGGGCCATGAAAAGCAGACTGGCACAGGCAAAAGAACACTCCAAGGTCAAGAGAATTCTACTGCTATCAAATATGGGAGTTAATCTGAGGAATAAATTTATGAGAATGTACGTGTTGAGGACAGCATTTTATAGCAGTGACTTACTGTATGGTAAACACGTTATGAGTAAAACACATAAATCACTAAGTAGGTCCAAGGCTCCTATCCAGCCACTCGTCGACCAATATGGGTGGCAATAGAAGACAGTAGAAGGAAATATAAAGTTTATATATCACGTTTAAGAAATTATTGACGGAAGAGGGCGGCACAAACATGCCGTAGTTTGACCATAAATATACCTACCTATCGTAGAGAAGCAGATGAAAGAGTTAAAAACAAATAAAAATCACCAGCTCCAGATCTTATCCAAGTTATATTCTGCAGAGAGTGCTCTGTGGCATAGTTCTCTTACTTAACCTGCATTCATAGAGTATTTCTAGCCCAGCGAAAAGTCGAAAGAGACTGGAAGAAAGAGCAGGTGAATCTTGTGTATAAGAATGGCAAAAAAAGAATCTGCACTGTTCCAGACCAGTACCCTTACCATCGGTTTGCTGCAGAATTCTTGAACACATTATGACGTCAAATATCATAAATTTCTTTGAGACAGATAAGCTTCTGTCCACAAATTATCACGAATTTAGAAAGCACCGAACTTGCGACAATCGGCTTGCCGTTTTTCACATGATTTCCTACAAAGCATGGATGGAGAACGTCAGGGATATTCCATATTACTACATATCCGGAAAGCATTTGACACGGTGCCCCACTGCAGATTGTTGTCGACGATCCAAGCATACGGTTTAGGTTCGCGGATGAGTGGGTGCTTCGAAGAATTTTTAAGTAAAGGAACACAGTACATGGTCCTTGATGGCGATTATTCGTCAACGGGTATGGTCAGGAGTCCTCAGGGAAGTATAATACGACCACTTTCATTCTCTGTATACATATAAGACCTGGCGGACAGGACGAGCAGCAATTTACCGCTGTTTTCCGACGACGCTGCGGTGTACAGGAAGGTGCCGTTGATGAATCTATTACTCTAATTGATTTGTACACTGTTATGGAAGGTCTTGTGAGGTTAAAACTCTGTGCCGAACATATTAGAATTTGGCACGTTATCTTTACCCAAAAATATTGTCGGTGAACAGCTATCCAGGCACAGCTTTACTTCCGCCATTATATCTTTACCACCTTTCAAACTTCATAGAAGTTTCCTAACTGAACACCCTCCAATGCAGAGTGAAAGATTCATTCAGGAAACAGTCACATATGTTGGGACTAACCCATTTCTCCGCAATATCCTCTCTTCCAAAAGAGCTAGACTCGCATGGTGTGCATGAGAATGTGAAATGTGGAAGGTAACACAAAGAGGTAGTAGTGGTAGTAAAGGTGTGATAGCGGGTCGTGAGGTGCAGAGAACACCTGATGAGATCACTGTATGTGAAAGGCAAGGTTCTGAATTCGAATCCCAGTCAGTTCCACAGCTATAACCTGCCAGGTAGTTTAGTGCAGTGATATTTGTTGTCACGTTGCGAATAATAACGACCTCATTACCATGAAGAGAAAAATTGCAGATTCGTCGTAGGAGCAGTTCCTGTTAAGTAATTACCATTTTATTTTATTTTACAACATATTATCTTAAACACCTGGCAACCGCAGCCAGAGTTCCTCATGGGGAATAAAATCTTCCGAATTGAATATTAAATTACTGTTATTATACACTACTGGCCATTAAAATGCTACACCACGAAGATGACGTACTACAGACGCGAAATTTAACCGACAGGAAGAAGATGCTGTGATATGCAAATGATTAGCTTTTCAGAGCATTCAGACAAGGTTGGCGCCGGTGGCGACACCTACAACGTGCTGACATGAAGAAAGTTTCCAACCGATTTCTCACACACAAACAGGAGATTACCGGCGTTGCCTGGTGAATCTTTGTCGCGATTGCGGTTTATCGTATCGTAACATTGCTGCTCGCTTTCGTCGAGATCCAATGACTGTTAACAGAATATGATATCGGTGGATTCAGGAGCGTAATACGGAACGACGTGCTGGATCCCAACGGCCTCGATTCACTAGCAGTCGAGATTACAGGCATCTTATCCGCGTGGCTGTAACGGATCGTGCAGCCACGTCTCGATCCCTGAGTCAACAGATGGGGACGTTTGCAAGACAACAACCATCTGCACGAACAGTTCGACGACGTTTGCAGCAGCATGGACCATCAGCTCGGAGTCCATGGTTGCGGTTATCCTTGACGCTGCATCACAGGCAGGAGCACCTGCGATGGTGTACTCAACGACGAACTTGGGTGCACGAGTGGCAAAACGTCATTTTTTCGGATGAATCCAGGTTCTGTTTGCAGCATCATGATGGTCGCATCCGTATTTGGCGGCATTGCGGTGAACGCGTGTATTCGTCATCGCCATGCTGGCGTATCACCCGGCATGATCGTATGGGGTGCCATTGGTTACACGTCTCGGTCACCTCTTGTACGCATTGACGGAACTTCGAACAGTGGACGTTACATTTCAGACGTGTTACGACCCGTGGCTCTACCATTCATTCGATCCCTGCGAAATCCTACATTTCAGCGGGATAATGCACGACCGCGTGTTGCTGGTCCCGTACGGGCCTTTCTGGATGTAGAAAATGTTCGACTGCTACCCTGGCTAGCACATTCCCCAGATCTCTCACCAATTGAAGACATCTGGTCAATGGTGGCCGAGCAACTGGCTCGTCACAATATGCCAGTCACTACTCTTAATCAACTGAGGTATCGTGTTGAAGCTGCGTGGGCAGCTGTACCTGTACATGCCATCCTAACTCTGTTTGACTCAATGCCCAGGCATAGTAAGGCCGTTATTACGGCCAGAGGTGGTTGTTCTGGGTACTGATTTCTCAGGATCTATGCACCCAAATTGCGTGAAAATGTAATAACATGTCAGTTGTAGTATTATATATTGGTCCAATGAATACCCGTTTGTCATCTGCATTTCTTCTTGGTGTAGGAGTTTTAATGGCAAGTAGTGTAAGTTCACTATCGGTTTCGCATTAATAGCGATTCATCATCAGGTAATAGGTTTTTAAACAGTCATGGCACGGCTATATTTCTGGTTAGAGCAAAGTTCCATCATTCATCGCCAACAAAGAAACTGATTGCGCTACTTGCTTATTCCTCGACGCATTCTTTATTGCTTAAATTGGTTGTAACTGGTGGCGTTGGTGTAACTCATCTTAGATTTCGCAAAATAGTCAAATATGCAGATTTTACTGTGCTCAGTCTACGCAGTCTCACTCTCTTGACACCTTGCAACTGTGCTGCGTCATTTTAAGATTTGATTTGAGGTGTACAGAACTCTGCTCTTCGCTAATTTCATTTATCTCAATCTTTAGAACAAATTTGTCTTAACCTAGATTCCAGGGCCCTTTAACTAGTCCTCCAGCTGTACTGCTTAGGTTATCCATTACAAAATAAATGTAAACTGTTGTATACCAAATAGACGCACAGCACTATGTGATAGTTGTTCCTGCGCACAGTGGCCATTTACAAGGATAATTTACTCTTTGCTTTGTGGAAGTCAGGAGCGTTGCACGTGCTTATCTTGCATCAATACCACTTGGTTTTGGTTCAAATGGCTCTGAGCACTATGGGGCGTAACAACTGAGGTAATTAGTCCCATAGACTTAGAACTACTTAAACCTAACTAACCTAAGGACATCACACACCTCCATGCCCGAGGCAGGACGCGAACCTGCGACCGTAGCGGCAGCGCAGTTCCGGACTGAAGCGCCTAGAAGCGCTTCGCCCACAATGACCGACCACTTGGTTTTACGTGTATTCTTGTGACAGTAATGAACCTTGCACTCACTAGTCTTGTATTACTACATGTTCCTTTCTTTAACGAATAGCTAGAACCTTCACTGTTGGTGCTTTAGTGTGAGTTTTCGAACGTCGGTTACAATTTCTAACCACATTCGTCACGTGAAATTTCACTAAATGCTGTTAGAACACTCATATTAATAACTATAATGATTATATTCTTAGTAATATAGCACACTGAAGTGGAATGTAAAAATGTTATTTCAAGAGCCTGCTGTAGTGAGTGGAATCAGAAGTAACATCTAGTCTGACATTTTACTGCTTTCTTCAGTCTCTCGAGGCCGCGCCTGGCTCCGCTGTACGGCTGTCGCGGGCTGGCAGCAGTCAGATGATGGGGCAGCGAGCAGAGAGTGTCCGCGTCCCTGGAGAGCGACCATCTGTCAGCCGTAATCACGGGCAGGTGCCGGCCACACGCAGCCATACATCAGACGCCGTCGCGACGCCGACACCGCCACCTCCCACCCAGCCGCCCGCTCGGAAGAGACGGATCGTCTCGCACTGCTCCGCACGGCAGCCTATACACGCAGGGGCACTCTAGGGAATAATTCGCTGCGTGCCCTCTACAGTGAACCAGAACTTCACCGACAACATTTCGGAGGTTGTTCAGGAATATATTATGAGTGGTTTCGTATAGGGGACCTGTGGCCTACGGTGGTTTGTTACACAGTAATAACATAATTGTGACTTAACTAGTATTATCTTTGTTTCTGTGAAAATATTTTCACAACAGCGGAAAAGCCTACAAAATATAGTGACACAAAACGACCCGGTTATTTGCTGGCACCTAAGTACAGATGCATAACAACTCCTATGTGATTGCCATGTTGGGGAAACAGTTAAGCACAGCCTCGTCGTGGGGCTTTTTCATTGCCATCTGTGAATCTATCGACAAATTCCATATCGGTCGATTATTAATATGTAAGCCTATTCACGCTGCTGAGTATCACTGTTAACCTACAACTAGCACTACTGAAAAAAAAAATAGTGAATGAGAAGTAGTGGAACAAACTCGAGGACCAAAAGTGACATATTCCTTTCGGAGGTCACCATCAAGTACCGTGGGTAAATGCAGTAAGTTTGTTCCTGACATGATACACAGTGCATACCGTCTACATCTGCACTCTTGTGCAGATATTGTCAGTGCAATACCGATACAGGGGGTAAAAAATCAAACGAAACTTCATTACTCCTTCAACAACCTCCGAAATTTAGTCGGGATTTTGGTTCATCCTACACAGAATATGTAATTTTTGGTTGAGACGATGAATTCAGACAGCCTTTTCCAGAAAATGAAGGTTGGCTACCTCCTTTTACACCGCACCGGCGACGGGTGTAACAATGGTCGGTGTATGAAACATAAGTTGTAGATAAGACAGATGGTAAATACGGGGAAAAAAACAATCAGTTTATAAATAAGACTGCTCATAAAATGTTAATGCAACTTCTCTTAGAATATTGCTCGTAGGTTTGGGGCCCGTACCAGACAAGACTAAAATGGGGAATCGAATGTATATAAAGAAGGGCGGACCTCATTTGATACGATCGCAGAAAGCTCCGTAACCCGAACTGGGAGAACCTTCAGATGGACGCCATTATTCCATGAAAGCCCATATGAACAAATTTAAAGAACTAGTACGAAGTGAAGAAGCTAGAAATATGCTGGTGCTCTCAATATATTCCTCCCGTAGGGACCGTGAAGCATGGGTAGACCAATTATAGCTCGTACAGTGGTGTTTAAGCTGTCATTTTTCCGAAACATAGAAGCGATTAAGACGGAAACAAACGCTAATATGTAGTATAACGTTAACACTCCTCTAACACGGTCCTGACATCATTTAGCAGAAAATAAACGTAGATGTATCGACACACGCAAAGTGCTTTCGCTTTTGACAATGTCTTTCGCTTCAGAGGGAAATATGTCAGTGTAATCTTATGTCTGCACAGATATTCCAAAAGCGAACGCTTTGTTTACGAGGTGACAAGGTGGAACTCTATTGTATTCTTCTCGAATGTGGAAAAAAAAATATATCACAGCATAAAATTGGATTTTGCCACCTAATACTTACGTTTCTTGAACGCAGTCGATGTCTGTTGAATGCGTTTTAAGATACACCGATACGTTGTACGGAATTCTAATAAGCTGGCACAACACATTACGTCCTCATGAGAATCCTTACTTGCTCTCCAAAAGACATAACGTTGTTCACGATGAATAAATCCGCTCTAGCAGTAATTTTAAAGCTCTTTTGCTAAGATAGAGACATGCGAAACTCCTCTATGTCTCTCCCAAACCCTGCACCTCATAGTACAAGTGAACAAGTGATGAGAAAGAAGGAGGGGGACAAGTAACAACCACGTAAAAAATCCAGTGCTCACCTAGGCCGAGTGATAGCATCCTGGAAGGGCTCAATGCTAGGGTTGCAGTGAAGACTTCAGTGGTAACGGAGACGGAAAGAATGGAACTTGAAACATCGGAACTAGCGGAGAAAGCAAAGCAAGAGAAAAATCCACAATACACCTGACTTGCAACCAGCGGCAAAGTGTTCAGAATCTGTTCACATGTTCCTCGGAGCTAACAGCCTTAAATGGTATGTTTAGGGTATTTGTTCCCCTATCTCAACAAGCAACCAACAATGGAGACGAACTTTGTAAGGGATTTTACCTCAGGGAGCACCCAGTCTCCAGTTTCCAAGAAAATTAAAAGTAGGCTTTCGGATTCTGGGGTTTACAGCGTCACGATAATAATGAGTCGGAGCAATCTGAAGCCGCCAGTAAACAATGATTTCATAAAATCAGACAAAGAAACATGAAATATTTAACAAGGAAAATCGTCGAACAGCTGTGCGATTTGAGAAGTTATCTATTTTTTTTTCTGTGAACCAGTTCCGACAATTCAACGTGCCACCTTCAGGCCCATGTGCGCTTCATGTATATACAGTCAAACGTATTGATATTGGCATACTGGAGCCATCAGTATCTGGATACTGTACAATGATGGTGCAGGCGCCAGTGTTTCGGAGCACACCGTTCACAGATCGTTGTTGAACGTTGACCTCCACATCACACGACCCTTACGCGTTCTTGTGTTGACCGAACGATATCGTCATTTATGACTGCATTGGTCACAGCATCACTAAGTTTTCACATAGATCAATAGAAACATGTTGCCTGTTGAATGAATCTAGTTTATTGTTACCCCAGATCGAAGACTGGGTCTTTCATCCAGGTGTGCACGAAACATGCACCGCGCCACAGATTCCGGTAGGTTGACGGCAAAATTAAGCTATGGAGTACACTGAGTTGGACTTCCATGAGATCTGTGGTGGTCATCGAAGTCATCATGACAGCAGTGAACCACGTCAACAATGTCTCAGACCATCTGCATCGCTTCATGCTTGAGGTCTCCCCTTACGACGATGACATCATTTAATAGCATACTGTCTGTGTTTCAAGGTCAGAATAGTGCTACAGTGGTCTGAGGAGCATTACAAGGAACTCGCATTGACGTCTAAGCCAGCAAATATGTGTGATCTGTACTCACTGGAACATATATCGGGCTCCAGCTACGTTCCCGAAAGCCACCATACTGTAATTCGCGAGAGTTGCTTCACCTGTGTGTAGATATCTGGTGCTTCACACTTTAGGAATCATGTCAAGGACTTGTGGAATCCATGCCAAGGAGAGTGTCTGTTGTACAGCGTTTGAAAAGATAAAAAAAACACGCTATTAAACCGGTGGTCAAATTGTCTTGGCTCATCATCGCAAATGTTGTCTAATCTAATCGCTGTCTAGTAATGAACATTAATAATTCTACACTTGTTCCTACCCGCGTATTAATCGTGTATCAATTTCTGACGATTATTCAAGTCCAAAACATCTCATGAGAATTGGTTTTCAGTCTTTCTTGTTAACAGCAGGGATACAATCATCAGAAAAAATACGATTTTGCTCCATGTTTTTGGTAAAACATAATATCCGTCTAAAAATCTCTGCCCTCACTTTTCAGCAACTGCTTCTAGACGGAGCATGCTTTTTAAAAAGATACTACCTTTTATTAGTACGGATATGCCTCCACTCCTTAAAAGTCTCCCAATTTCGGTCCCTCGAAAGCTGTCTTTTCTACCCGCATTTTCACAGTTGTCGGGAATTATACGGTATCTCGCAATTTCATCTACACTATTAGTTTCGACTTACTGAAGTAATGCAACGTACACCGACGAGCCATAACATTATGTTCATCTGTTTAATAGCGTGTTGTTCCACTTTCCAAACACAGTACAACAGAGATTCTGCTTGGCATGTATTCTATAAGTCCTTGACACAATTCCAGAAGTTTGTCGCACCAGGTGTCTACGGACGGTGAAGCAATACCAGCAACTTACGGGATGGTGGTTTACGAGCATGCAGTGACTCGTGATATGCTTCAAGTGGGTAGAGATCAGGCACATTTGGTGCCCAAGGTATCAGTGTGAGTTCCGTATAATGCCCCTCAAACCACTGTAACAAGATTCTGATGTTGCAACATGGACAGTTATCCAGGTGGATGATGACATCGCCGTTGGGAGATGATGATGATGATGTTAGGTTTGTGGGGCGCTCACCCGCACGGTTATCAGCGCCCGTACAAATTCCCAACCTTTGTTAAGTCCAATCTCGCAACTTTCCTGGATGATGACGAAATGATGAGGACAACACCCAGTCATCTCGAGGCAGGTGAAAACCATTGACCCTATCGGGAATCGAACCAGGGACCTCGGGCTCAGGAAGCGAGAACGCTACTGAGAGACCAGGACCTGCGGACACCGTTGGGAGAGACTTCAAGCATGAAGCGATGCAGGTGGTCCGTAATAATGCTCACGTCATTCACTGCTGTCATGAAGCCTTCGATTTCCACACAGATCTCATGGAATTCAAACTCAGTGAACCCCATAGTATAATTCTGCCCTCACCGGCCAACATCTGTAGCGGGGTGCACGTTCCGTACAGCCATTCGCCTGGATGACGGCGTATAAGTATCCAGTCATCGAGTTGGTGTAACAATAAATCCGATTCGTTGGACAGACAAAATGTTTCTATTGATCTATGTGAAAACTAAGTGATGCTGTGACCAGTGCTATCATAACTGATGATGTCGAAAGGTTAATAAAGGAACACGTAAGGATGGTGTGAGGTGACACTCAGTGTTCAACAACGGCCTTTGAACGGTATGCTCCGAAACAGTTGTGCATACACTATCACTGGTATTCAGATACTGATGGCTTCAGTGTGCCAATATCGATACGTTTGATTGTGTACACACGAAGAGCATATGGGGCTTGAAGATGGAATACTTAATTGTCGAACCTTGTTCTCAAAACGAAATAAAATAACTACTCAAATCGTATAATTGTTTGACAGTTTTTCTTGTTAAAATACTGACCAGGCATTGTCCCACGTCCTCAATGGATCAAGAGATAGCATTGTACTCTATCATCAAATCTACCACAGTTCACTGTCTATCCTGCATTACACGTGGGGGGATCCTCCAACCTCTACGTTCTGTGATGCGAAGTGGTCGTCCAATACCATACGGCCTACGCGTTCTTTCACTATCCTTCAACCACTTTCCATAGGTGATCAAGACAGTAGTACGCCAACAGGCTACCAGCTTCGGCGTTTCAGAGCTTTTCGTTTCCATCGCAGCGCTACAACAATGTGACTTTTGTGAGAACCGCTTATATCGGCGGATTTCCGCATTTACTGACCGTATCTTCGCAATAATGACTGTCCGTTCGTTTCTTTCGCTTAGAGGCTTTCCCGGAACACCACCAGAAGGAATTCAATCTCACGGTGGGTAGCTGTGAATGTTTTGGCTCATCAGTGCGGATCGTACCATTGGAGACACATCAGTCTTAGCTTTGTTTATATTTATTTCTGTTGATATTTGAACTAATATTATTCTGTTCTCCTTTGTGTATTATTTATTTTCGGTTCCGACCTCTGAGATTTTTGTTGCTGCTTTCATAACAGGTTTCGAGTTTCGATCGGGATTTTGGTTTCGAGTTGGGATGGAGACTTTGCTTTGCATCTTTTTCTATGATTCCGTTTGGTTCTATTTGATCCTACAGTCCCAGCATTTGTACTTTCTTTCCTCCATTACGACTGTGCGCATACGGTTGATGTTTGACATGGAAAATCATTTCCAAGTAAGACAACGTTATGTTTTCAGTCTTGCTTACCCCTAGGTCACTATGGGGAGGTGGTTTACATGTTCTTTCCCCATTCATTACCTTAGAGAGTGATGACCACAGAACTGAAAACTAAAAAAAGAACTTTTCTATCGCATAGATTGGTTCCCAGGGTGCTTCCACGGCTTTCTTACAATGAACCATAAGAGCAACACTTACAAAATACTTAGCGTCACGTGTTGACAACTGGTGACCCTATGTCTCCACCCGACAGAGAAGCAGGTTGGCCGTACCATCGAAAGCCAGCACTGAATCGAGCAGCATGGCTGATTCAGTGTGCATGTTCATTCTGTGTGCCTATTTTCTGTACACTGCTGGGCGCAAATTTTTAAAAATGTGGTATCAGAATAGATGAATTCTTCTGTTGTTTCTTAAATCGCTTGTCCGACTAATCTTAAAACCATTTGAGATCTGTCCTTCTTCCACTTATATGGGGGGCTCCTTTGCTGTAGAGATGCAGTAGAAACAGCCGATGGAAGAGAACCCAGAGTATTGGTGGTATATCACATGCCGGCATTCCGTGTTATTGACTATTGCGAAGTAAAAAAAAAATCCCACTGCAGTTGTCTATACAAAAAGTATGTAAATATTCCTCTAACTATGTAAGATATTAATATAGATAAACTCAGGAAATTTATATAATTTTTAGTTGTATTAATCTCTTTTACAGTGTTTCTTAACTACGCACTTTCCTTATTTCCGAGCGTTTTATAGAGCTATGCACACCTGTTGAAAAAATTTTGGCTGTTACTACAGCTCAGTTCTCAAAGCATCATCAAAGCCAGTGATCCTAAATATTGCTAGATATCTTAGTAGAGAATGGGCATCTTTTCTAAACTAAGTGTATGCTACGAAATATGGCTTCCTAGCAGAAAATTGATCACAAGCTTCCGGGCTTTCAAAAATAAGATGAAATGATGGTAGCCCTCAACTACGTACCCTCAGACTCACAGCTGAAACATTAAAAGCTTTGCCCGGATTCGTTGTCTAGGGGCTGGGATATGTAGTTGATGCATTGCAAGCCAAATACTGCTGAGTCTACAGTATCCAATATGAATATACACATAAATTGAATGGTCTAAGGTTCCTATTACTTGGCAATTGCGGATTTTGACTTTAAGAATGACACATATTACTGTAAAACACTTATTGGTGTCGATGGTCAAGCAATTAAATAAAATATAAGTTGAATAAAAGGGAAACAATAGATTCCTACTTCATGTAATTAGTTATGAACAACAACATATATCGCTAGATATTCACTTCTAATCGCATACTGCGTCTTCACTGCTGAAGCCACGGAAATCTCAAAAGGGCACAAGTTGGCACTACGATATATATCTATCTCCCGCGACCACACGCAAACTGCTCCACTCTCCAAGTATTTCGCGTGACCGTCGCACCTCCTGTCTAACACTCCCTGTCCCGTGCCACTCTCCGTCGTGCCGTCCTTTTCAGTACTCCTCCTGCACTTCCATCCAGTCGCTGCGATTGGCTAGAGAGCTCCCACCACTTCTCCAAGCCAACGCACACTCACAAACATATTGAAACACATACGAAATACTGGATTTACATTTAAATAACTAGAAAATCAATAAATATTCCTATGGCTGGATCATCAATACGCTCTAACACACATTATTAAATCCATAAATAAATCAAATAAACATATATCAGAGGAATAGGAACTAAAGTAGGCCAGTAGTCTACTGTCTCTGTGATTTCTAAAACACAGTAAATATTTGATCAATTTCTTCATGAATTGTATATATCGGATATAAACGAAGACATAGATGAATAAATATCTAAAGCAGGCTGCTACCATTTGTTCGTGTAAGGGTGAAGTACTTAATGCCAGACGCAGTTAATAGAAACTGGCCATATTGACCTCCAATAACTCTTGTACCATTCAAGTAACATGCTTGTAATTCATACCAATTTACGTTTACACCAATAGCTTTCTAAAGACACGTCAATCGACAAAATCGCATAAACCGTTTAGAGTTTGGATATTCTTTATTGGGTTTTACTTGTATAATTTATAGTCAGATACGTTAAACTAATAAAGATATTGGAAGTCTGATTACACCATCAGAATCGTCTTGCAAATAATGTTAATGTACAGTTATGCTCAAAAGTATCCGAACGACCTGAATTGCATTTCGCTTTATTCGCATGCAACCCGCATAACGCAGCTCTCTAACAGGTCCTCTAATCGCTCCAGAGTACAGTCGTTTGACTATTGAAAATGGTTCCAACAAGTCAACACTGCAAAACACTGTTCTCTTTCGCAATAACTCAAGATGTAAGGTAATACCACGACACTACCAATATCAGGGAACACCTTATCACAGATAAGACTGTCCTTCGGGTTTGTAAGCTCACATTTATTACAATAAATGACATACCTGAACTCTTACCACTCTCATTATTACATCAGATACGTAATGCACGTAGTAAGTTAATCGTATTCGTGATTTCCTCTTCAAAGTAACATACTGTAATTATTATTTAACACAAAAGACATTAAAATTTAAGTTACTCATGAGCAACTAGTTGAGAATATGTATGAACTTCAAATGACACGACGAACCGTCTTGTTCTGCATATGGATTCAAACCGAGGTCAGGCATACTAAACAAAATTTCGTGATTGACGAAAACTGTCATTCCTGACTATACATGCATGCATACCTCGATTTTAGACGGTACCAGTTGGCAAATATCAACTTTAAATTACATAACGTAAACATTTTTAACATACGGGAGTTCCTACCCAGCTTCTATTGTCCCTGTTAACGAACTACGGGAGATGTTAAATAAATTGTTATCAATGCACAATCAACTGCGACATATCGGATTTTCTCGGCAGTAGCTAGATATTTTAACTGAAATGAGGAGTCGAAAGATTAATTTTTTCCTTCCCAGGACTCCAACCTGGCACCTATCGCTGTTATATTATAGAGAAAACGAGCGTTAAATGCGCGTTTGTTACACCGTCAGCGACATGTGAGCATGTTTGAACTAGAAATAATGTGACGAAGAGTTCAGTGCTGACTGGGAATCGGACCCCACACTATAGTTGTTGACTACTCACAAACAAACGTCAGGTACCGAATTTTTATCCACCAGCAGCTCGGAATAACATCATTAAACTTACAGTGATCTCGCCAATAGTTCTGTGTCTCACTGGGAGTCAAAAACGTCAGACATCGTTAGTGTTGACAAGAAATGAAAATACATTAAAAATCAAAATTGTTAGTCACCAGCGGATAGGTGTTGTAATGCTAGAGCCTGATAATACATAATAAGAACTGAAGTGCCGAGAAAGGATTTGAACCCATTCATGCGCAATATGTGGAGATGTTGAGGAATCTGCAGCTTTGAGCGAACAACAAATTGTAGTCGAGCTGTATTGTCATGAAGGGATCAAATTCTGCCTTAAAGGCGGTCTGAGTTGCATTCACAGTTCAGAACCAATTTTATCGACATACAGAAGCTCAAATAAAAGATGGAAAAAGTGTCCTGTGACCCTACATAGCATTTGTTTCGTCACTAGAAAAGCTAGTATAAGAAAGGTTACTGGTGATTGACTTTCTACATGTCACCGCTCCTGACCTTATTGTGGTTCAACCTAACGTCTACTTGACAGAGAAGGAATATCATCTTTAATGTGAATTCAATACCACAATGCAATTGTACATTCTTCACTTGGCGTAGTGAAGAATAGAATCTGTCTCTCTCTCTCAAAAATCACTGGCAGATGTTGGAATCGAACTCAGACCATAAGTACATAAACCTATCATCGTTCCAACAGACCACCAAATCCTCTTGTATGTGGCACCTTTTTATATCATAACGCCGTTGCGCCACACTGGATGAGAATTCTGACACACAGGCTCCCTGCAGTGGGTTGCAGCATGTTCAGTGCATTCATTTACTTGGTTGATCGAATCGCCACGAACTAGCTGTCTCAGCTATCCAGTGCGTACATTCAACTCTTTTTTGTAATCACCGAAATAAAATCAGGTAACTGCCACCTACAGAGCACTGCCAACTGCGTAGAACGCAAAAATTTTAATAGCAACTGTTCCTTTGCACTTGAGCTACTCTATTGCGCTATCTGTTTGTTGAAAACTTCGTGCAGTGCAAAAGAATAGCTCTAACTGTCTGTCTCTCAGAAGTCTAGATCCAGCCTTACGCATTATCTCACAGCATTGTGGAATGCGGAAGTTCTGGAGGAATTACTGTTGACTGCTGGAGCTGCTGATGTTAAGTGTCAGCTAGTAGTGTAACGGTAAGCATCGCGCGCCGTGGGTAAGACGTCGCCAGTTCGAGAACATACAATGCTACATTTTTTTAAACGCAATTCTGCTGTCTGCTGAAGTTATCAATCTACTGGAACTTTGAATATAATTCCCTTCACTTCTCAACCCAAAATAGTAGCATGTGGAAAAAATGCTAACTTCTGAGACATTTTGTTCTTTTCAGGTTTAATAGATGGCCAGGCGGCAGACGTATCTTGAAACTTTTGTATTGTGTATAGGGAGAGTGCATCGTGCCAAAATACCTCAGAAAAGTATTTTCTACATTACCTGTCGTGTGGTAGTTGCATTTCATTCTTCTTCAAACCTTGTTTGACAGCTTTAACTCGAAACAAGTTTTCTACATGCAAGCAGTCAATAAACTGGTTCTGCAGTGTCAGACTGTTATAGATAACATCAGAGAATTCGCATAAATCGTTAATGATTAATTTCTCTCTCATGTTTACTATTGTTTCAACAACAATGAAAGAAACCTTACGAAAATTGTGCACTGTGTTATAAGAAATGAAATAAAACTACCCACGATAACCCTACGATGAAAGCCTGTTTTAATAAAACTGAGTATCTGAACACAAGAGTGCCCCCATCAGCGCGAATTAATAAAATACTACACACTTAGATTTCGATTGCGTCTGTGTTTAGTTGGTATGCTGTGTCATACTCAAGAGATATGCAAATGTGGCGTTTCATAAATAAAGTTGTGTATTCCTAGAAACCCAAAATTTGCTTGACAGAAGCGGAAAGAGGCGTTACCTGTTGTGCAGCATGCTAAGTTTTTCACCATGCAACTATGAGCTGAAAGTATTTTCCTGCGATTTCCTTACCGATGTTTGACCTGACTGCTTTTAGCTCTTTCACCGGAGGTATAAAAACCTTACAGTCACCGAGACTGGATCTGCTAACCACGAAAGACGGTTTCTCACAGGTCATCACGTTACTACAGCGCTAGAGAAGAGGAATGTGTATTCTATTCCTCTTACGAGACCAATAGTGGCTAGAATCCGTGAACTGCTATTTAAAGGACGAGACTAGTTGCGATTTCCACGTGCAACGACTTTCCTAGGCTTAAAAACGTAAATTAACTATCTTTTGTTACACCTCAAGCGATAATAACTCAGATTATTCAATGCAAATGACAGGAAAAATCAAGCGAACTTTGGGGCTAAATTCCGTGCACACCAGGAAGTAACTCGTCGATCACAGAGTTGCCAAACATACCTTGCCCTATTGCCAAATCTCAGTTACGGTACCAGCAGGAAGAAGATGAACCGATGTGATCCTTCAGAGGGCTGGGAAGTGACCATAGCTGGAGTCTCAAAGACGTGGCTGCTAAAACCTTGAATACATAAAGCGTCTGATTCGCATTTCTGTAACTAGATTTAGGGACTGGAGCGTAGTTACTAATAGTACTCAGAAATGACTGCAAACTAAGCATCATAAATCAGTAACTCTCATGGTTGTTTTTATATTTCTTTCATAAGTGTACTCAAAACTAAGAAACTCATTCATGGAAGTTTTCATGCCTCGCCGATTGTCGAGAATGTGTGTGTGTGTGAGAGAGAGAGAGAGAGAGAGAGAGAGAGAGAGAGAAAGACAGAGAGAGAGAGAGAGAGAGAGAGTGAGGGAGGGAGAGAGAGGGAAAGAGATGGAGAGAGAAAGAAGGGAGGGGTGAGGTGGGGAGAGAGATAAAAATAAAAAAGAATGAGAGAGAGAGAATAAAAAATTGTAGTAAAGAAATTGAATTTTGATATGTAAAGAAATCTTTCATTAAAATGACATGATCCACAACATTACAAAATGTCATATCATGATCTATGGAACAAGTATTAATCTAATCTAATCTAATCTAATCTAATCATATTGCTGACTAGCCATGAAGAGTAATGAATTACCAAAATTTTTGACAATTTCAGTAACCAAATCTACACTTGAAAATAAAAGACGACTCTTTTTGTAACACACCAGAACTCCTATCAAGACCCTTTCGTCGCTGTTAACTAACCATGAAAGGTGACTGATGTACTTCCATTCAGAGGTAACAAAGTGAGAATGGATTTAAGATGATGCGCTTGATGTGAAGTTCTGTGACGGAGGTACGAACCCAACACGAAATCTGGTTGTTAACTAATTAAAAGTAAGGATAAACATTTTTGTGTCTGAGCGATAATCGAATGGCACACCTACCGTCCTTCTTTATCATCCACGAATATAGCTTAAGTGTCAATTGCTTACTCACCAACGTTAAGATGTGTGAGTGTTTGACCAGAAATAACGACACCTATTGCGATTGTTGGCAACAAATGCACATACATTAAAAATGCACGTTAATTTTCACTAGCGGGCCGTTGTGCACGTGATAAGATTTTTAATGAAATTATGAATATTTTTTTATTGTATCATGATTTGGGCCAACATACGTATCTTTGGAGGAGACCTGGAAAAGACTGTAGTCATTGGAAAATGGACGAAATGATTGAGCTATACAGCTCCAAGAGATTCAGATCCTCGAAAGAAGAGATACGAATTCGAATCACAGTCCAGCACCAAGTTTTTCAATGTCTCTAGTTCAATCAAGTACATGTAAAATAAGAGCCTTGTTACTTTAAATGGCTATCGGTTCATCAAATAAAATAAAATTATCTAATTTAAGTAAGTTTAATGGCAAAAGTATTTCTGTTTAGCATGGCTTCCGCCTATGTCATTTCCCAACGTAAACTTGTTCTGCCCAGATGGTAATGAAGGAACGTGGTGTTTAATGCTGATTATGGATAATAACGTCATTCTCTTGAGGTTACCGGAGTAGTGTTACTGTAGCTGTAGGAATCATTGGTTGAAAACGAGTTTAGCACCAATGGGTACAGTACTGCTAAATATTCAAAATGAGTATCAACCTAAGTCTGAGTTCATCCACAAATTGAGGCATATTTATAATACTGAAACTAGACTGTGCGTGCTTGTCTTCATTGAGTTGGTATTGGATGGCGTTTACACATGTATACAATACTATGAATACTTTGAACGCTATAGTTAACTTTCCACTCATAAACTAATTTTATTATTTTAATTCCTCTGTGTCTCAGCGTGCCATATCTGTTGTAGATACGGTCTTAGACAAAAAAATTGACATCCGAGTCGTTCACGTAAGGTGGACAATACAGTCGTGCTCCCCTCAGAATTCTATGTCCGGCAATATGCTCAATAGGGCAACATTATAGACTGCAGAACTTCCAGGAGGAATTCTTGACTGCAGTCTGAGTACATCACTCTTGACTACGACCATAGTCTTGAGGTAAAACGCAAGACTAGCTGTGACGACGTCAGGCAACCAAAATCACACGTGGACAGAACTTTTATTGCCACTTTCCTTTGGTGCTAAAGCTATGATTGTAATTCAAGCGAATCTACAACTTATTTCGCTTTCTCCCACATTGGTAATGACAGTTTGATTCAACAACATTTTAGCGGGAGATTTCTGGGGCGACCATCTTCCTCGTAACACGGCATGCGTCTCTGAGTTCTCTGGGACCTGTTGGCTGCCTACCAGCGGGAGCTGAGGCACTGCACTACCTCGCCTTCTGCTGACAACGTTTGCTCCACTACTCACACTCGATGGTGTAAAATGCTTTAATGTTGTTGAGTGGTGACCCATAAAATATTTCTAAGATTTGTATTTCAAACTCGATAGCAACAGAGGCACAAATCCGTTTTTATTTGATCAGTATAAAATACATTAATGTGGCACAGAATTTATTTCATTGCTTCTGATCCAGTGCACTACAATTAAAGCGTCACATCCTTCTTTTTTCCTTTCACAGGAGATTCTTCAAATAATTTATTTTTATGATGTGTATGGTTTCTTTCTTTGAGTGCCTGTGGTAAATGGATGCGAAACATTGTGTCAATACATTTCAGAACCTGCTCTATAACTACTCAGGAAAATTGCTTGTTTTGATGTCCATACATTAATTAATGGAGAAGTCAACGCTGTTCAAAAGTGAGATTTAAAATATTCAGTTGGATTTAAGGCGACAAAATTGCCCATATTTGAAAAAACCAGAGAAAAAGTAAGTTGCTAGAGCCACTGTTAGCAAACGTCTGCGAAGAGTTCCTAACTGCTATTGCGGAAATTTTACATAGAGGCCTTAAAGTAATCAAGAGGTTCATTTCCTTCGTACTTATCACCCTGGCATGTGAGCCTTAAGTGAGGAACAATATTGAAATCCGTATCACTGACGGTCGATTCTAGTTTCTTTAGAGACGCTTGTATTGTGAAGCAGGTTGGCAGTCAGAAAGCTGAGAACTATGACCATTAACACAACTTACTGAGTCGAGATACCAAGAGGACTTGATGTGTAAAGGTTTTCTTCCGATTTCGTTACAGAATTTTTTCTGGAAATTCGCAACTCCATAAAATAAATCAGAAAAAAAAGCTCGCACACGCCGGCCTCTTCCATGATTAGAACTGCGACACAAGTTATAGATGTTACCACAGGGATATGGACACACTGCTGCCAGCATGCTACACTCATCATAGTATTGGTCGCTCAGCCCCATAAAGTGTCGTGAAAGATAATAGTTGTCACTTATATGAAGAACAGCATTTCTTTAGCCAAAAAATTTTCTGTCTCAGTGTCTTAGTTTACATAAGGATTATATAGTATGAGTCATTCAAATGGAAAGCGAATATAAAGTGAACTTAGCGAGTCACTTCAGTACCATACGTGGAAGTGATAGCACTGTCTCAGTGTTGCCAAATGTTTGTGGCGATGTAGCCACTTCTCAGCTGTGCTAAGAACAGCTCTGTAGCGGTATGCGATGAGAATCCCTTGTCATAGGAGGATACCGAGAGGAGGCACAGGGTTTGGTTAATACGCAGTATTTTCTCCTAGCAGTTGTGTCAAACATTCAGGTGTAAAATCTTCCACCACGATTACAGTTTCCTACAAAATATATACGAATAAAACACTTACCTTGTTACTTTGTGACAAAAGATTATTTCAGTACAATAAAAAGTCTTTGGAAATCAATTTGGCCCACCTATCACGAAGAGTAGGATAACAAACACTTTGCACCTCGAAATCGATTGCATCTATGTGCAGTCTTGTGATCATACAACTACAATTTCATAAACTGCACGAGAATGTAGAAAAATGTTGGTGTGAACGGAACCTACAAGAAATACAGTTAACTAACTATTCAGTGTCATATAGAAATCAATTCATTTGAAAATTCCAAAGAGAAGAATCTAAAAATTATACCCATTAAGACACAACCTAAAGTGCATATGTGGGCACTGTGCAAATCTGCGCTTTTTCATCTTCACATCTATACAAATAATGTATACTAAGCAGCATATTCATTGCTTTCGTAATGTTTCCCTCTCGTTTAGTCTTCTAATGATGAACTGGATCCGTAGACATGAGTCTGATTGTTTCTTTGTACCCTTCCATCTACTATCTTTGTGTGTTATTGCTTGGTGTTCAAAAAGCAAAGTGTTATACCTGCTCCCACGAGTTATTAGAACGAGGTCGCAAGAAGGATAACGCATTATAATCAGAATACACCGAGACGCCAATTTGTCTGCCGTCATGATGTATAATCGACAGAAATAGTTCGGTATTATTACCTGCATCACCAGCATCCCGTTGTCGTCTTCTCTTACTGACATTTTCATAATGCCCTGAACACAAGACGCCGAGAGAAATGTGTACATTCTCCGTGATGAAACATTCCACATTCCATTCATCCTGACTCATTCGTTACGAGCATTGGCAGCAATGAGTGATTGGAGGGCTGTTGTGAGTGACGAACATCAATAACAATGGAAGATATAACTAATCAGTAATCAAGGATGTTTACAGCATTACAGACAATTGTTAACGATTAACAAAATAACCAAGAAAGGCTGTTCTTGGGTAACTACTGCTATAATGACCAAAAGGCATTAAATGATCTTCAAGCACATGTTTTCCAGCAGCGGCATGAAGAAAATGATAGTAATAATGAGGGTAATAATCGAATTATCCGGTAACTTCACAGTGGATTTTCTCGAACTAAGAAATTTCCTGAATTAGTGAAAATTTCAAAATGGCTTCACATCGAGGCTATGGTACCTAGAAGAGACTTTACATCCTGCTGACATGAGAATAGCATAATTTCCGCATCAGAAACTTGCTTCTACATAACCATTTAATGGACTCGCATTTTTCCCACCGTGACTAATTTTGTAAGCTAAGCACATCATCCGTTACAGCACACTCTTGGAGCTGGAAAATGTGGCCACAATGATCTGGTGGAACGAACTATCACAGGTGCAATGCGAGGGTTCAGGCATTTACTTTTAAGAGGCTCAAACAGATTTACTTTACGTCCGGTAACCTCAAGAGAAAGACGTTATAATCCAGAATCAGCATTAAACACCACGTTCCTTCATTACCATCTGGGCAGAGCCAGTTTACGTTGGGAAATGACATAGGCGGAAGCCATGCTAAACAGAAATACTGTCGCCATTAAACTTACTTAAATTAGAAAACTTTATTTTAATTGATGAACCGACAGCCATTTAAAGGAACAAGGCTCTTTTTTTCATGTACTTGATTGAACTAGAGACACTGAAAATCTTGGTGCTGGACTGTGATTCGAATTCGTATCTCCTCTTTCGAAGATCTGAATCCCTCGGAACAGTATAGTTCAATCATTTCGTTCCTTTTCCCAAGACAGCAGTCTTCTCCAGGTCTCCTCCAAAGATACGAATGTTGGCCTGAATCCTGATACAATACAAAAATATTCATAATTTCATTTCAAGCCCTATCATGTGCACAACGGCCCGCTAGTGAAAATTAACGTGCATTTTTAATGTCTGTTCATATGTTGCCAACAATCGCAATAGTTTTCGTTATTTCTGGTCAAACACGCACATATCGTACAGTTGGTGAGTAAGCAATTAATACTTAAGTTATATTCGTGGATGATAAAGAAGGACAGTAGGTGTGCAGTTCGATTATCGCTCAGACAGTAAAATTTGTATCCTTACTTTTGATTCAAACACCTAGCAGCTGGTAAGGAAAACCAATAATGACATTTCATTTTACTTAGTTAACAATCCGATTACGTGTTGGGTTCGTATCTCCGTTACAAAACTTCACATCAAGCGCTTCATCTTTAAATGAATGCTCATTTTGTTACATCTGAATGGAGGTATATCAGACATCTTTCGTGGTTAGTTAACAGGGACGAAAGGGCCTTAATTGGAGTCCCGGTCCTTACAAAAAGAGTCGTCTTTCATTTTCAGTTTTATATTTGTCTACTGTTATTGGCGAAAATTTCGTTAATTAATGGCTCCTCATGGCTAGCCATTAATATGATATGATTATATAAGATTAGATTTGATTAAATTAATACTTATTCCATAGACCATGAATACGACATTTCATAATGTTGTGGAACATGTCATTTAAACGAAAGATATCTTTACATACCATGATTCAATTTCCATACAAAAATTTTTTATTCTCTCTCTTTCTTTTTTATTGTAATCTCTCTCTCCCCCACCCCTCCCATCTTTCCCTCTCCCTCTCTCTCCCTCCCTTCCCCCCCACCTCTCTCTCTCTCTCTCTCTCTCTCTCTCACACACACACACACACACACACATTTCTTTTTATTTTTACTTGTTTGTTGTGCTCGACTATCGGCGAGGCACGAAAACGTCCGTGAAGAGTTTCTTAGTTTTGAGTACACTTACGAAAGAAATATGAAAACAATTATGATCACATCGGTTCGTATTCTTCCTGCTGGAACTGTAACTGAGATTTGGGGACAAAGCAAGGTATGTTTGGTAACTCTGTAATCGGCGAGTTACTTCCTGATGTGCATGGAATTAAGCCTAAAAGTTTGCTTAATTTTTCCTGTCATTTCCATTGAATAACTGTGAACTGATGCCTTCATTTAGTCAACATTTACGATAATATATTTTTGTCTCCTATTTTGATTCAGTAAGTCCTCATCAGTTTTCCAAAATATGGATGCAATCTTCAGCATTATTCTGCAGCACAATATTTCTTAAGCTTCTATTTTTTTTGTCTTAACTACTTATACTTAACGGTCACATCTGTGTATTGCTATACTCCAGAGATATGATAAAAAAATTCTATCACTTGAATTTACATTCGATATTAACAAATTCATCTCTTTTAACAAGATTTTCTTGCTTTGGCTAACAACGTTCTATATCTTGTCTACTTCATCAGTTGCCAGAAACTTTCCTACCCAAAAGAGCAAAAATCATCTGCTGCTTTCAGTGTCTCATTTCCTAATGAATTTCCTCACCATTACCTAATAGTGTAATTCGAGATCATTCCATAAAACTTTTGTTGATATTCATCTTATATTTTCAAGACAATATCCACTCCGTTTAAAATTCCCCTGCCGTTTCTAACAGAATCGTGTGTACCTCAGCAAACTTCCAAGTTTGTATTTTCCTTTCTGAATTTTATTGCTTCCATTGTTTCATTCAATACTTCGTCACTATACAAACTGAATTACATCGAGATCATTCACACCTTTATAATTCTGTTCTCAGCTTCTGTGTCCCTTTGATATCTGACGACTATTGAAACTGTAATTTGGATTCTGTGAAAGTTGAAAGTAGCCTTTTGCTCCATGTATTTCATTCCTGAGATCCAAATTATGAATCATGTTTATGTGTAGAATGAGATTTTTACTCTGCAGCCCGCGGAAAGCAAAGGTCCCGAGTTCGAGTCTCGGTCCGGCACACAGTTTTAATCTGCCAGGAAGTTTCATATCAGCGCACCTCCGCTGCAGAGTGAAACTCTCAAAATGGTTCAAATGGCTCTGAGCACTATGGGACTCAACTGCTGTGGTCATTAGTCCCCTAGAACTTAGAACTACTTAAACCTAACTAACCTAAGGACATCACAAACATCCATGCCCGAGGCAGGATTCGAACCTGCGACCGTAGCAGTCGCACAGTTCCGGACTGCGCGCCTAGAACCGCTAGACCACCGAGGCCGGCCTGAAAATCTCATTCTGGAAACATCCCTCAGGTTGTGGCTAAGCCATGTCTCCGCAATATCCTTTCTTTCAGGAGTGTTAGTTCTGCAAGTTTCGCAGGAGAGCTTCTGTTAAGTTTGGAAGGTTGGAGACGAGGTACTGGCAGAAGTAAAGCTGTAAGGACGGGGCGGGAGTCGTGCTTGGGTAGCCCTGTTGGTAGAGAACTTGCCCGCGAAATGCAAAGGTCCTGAGTTCGAGTCTTGGTCCGGCACACAGTTTTAATCTGCCAGGAAGTTTCGTGTTTATGTGTACCTTGTTCAATATGAAAATCATTAATTTATACAAGAATGTTTCGGCAAGTCGTCTCTTATCCCGTACACTTTCGGTCTGTGACACTCCATGGTGGCTACAACATGCTACAACACACAAATCTGGGAAAACCCTGGTGAAACTAATAATAAAGGTAACTCATTTAAAGCATATGTGGAGTAATCTACGCAAAGAGTGGCAAGGATTTCGCCTTATGAGTCATGCCCTAGCCTATGTACCAAAGCACTCAGCCTCACTTCACATTTCCCCCACCACCACCGCTCGCTATCTGAGGGCGAGGAGGGAGAGAAGGCGAAACCAGCCGACGCGCTACATATAAATGGAAGTGCACCCGCTATGTATGCGTCTTGGTTTCGTGTTTCACATTTCTCAACAATATAGATCACAATCCAAGATTTTAGTATTAATTAGTTCTTGCACACTGAAGACATAATACAATTTTCATCTGGTACAAACTATCAGCATACACATAGGAACAGACAATGTCACTAAGTTTCGCACTCCAGTTACATCGTAATCGTGGTTTATTTAGTTTCATAATCGAATAAAGGTATTTCACACAAAAATGTCGATCGAAATATCGAAGCCCTTATGCAACCTCATTATGGAGTCTTGGAGAATGTACTTGAGGAAAGGAATATAGACATCCTGGACAGTTTTAAAGTAATAATATTTGTCACTGAAATCGGAATTACCTTGTAAGTCCGTCAGTTACGTCCGCAAAGGCACAGCACGCTTTCAATTGAAACACCAAATGGTCTCGAAAAGAGATGTAAGACTAACAACGTCCGCAACAAGTTTACTAAATTGTCATTTTAATTCTCGCAAGGCCGCAATGAATTCCTCGGACCTCGCACTTTCTGTAATCACAGTGAGCTTAGAGGAAATGGACTGTCTTCGTCAGAATGTGTCCCTCCAACAACTCGATTTTCCTTTTAAATGGATCCCCATCAAATCAGAAAGATGTTACCTTGCAAAGTTTTGCTGTGGGCAGTGTGCAGTCAAGTCTACTTAAAGTCTGCAATCCATTTTTAATGTCTAATTTTCATTCCTGTACCACTTTTTCCGTCATAAATTCTAAAGTAGATAGTTTTAAATCGAAAAATCGTTCCTAGCATGCTGCTTGATTTAACCAACGTACTTTACAGCAATATTTCAATTCTCCGTCCTCTTCGTTAATTTCCATTGAAAACTAATGCAACTGAGTATGGGATAATGATTGCGACTTCAGGGATTTTACTATTCTTTCCACCTATTTCTTCAAGTGCTCCACGCCTGCAAATTTAGTACAAAGTACTTCTTGATGTACAGAACAGTGAATCTAGTCTGTCGATCATTGTAATTTCTTGCTCTTTCGTTGTCATCTGCATGTTTAAATTCTCTCAGCATGCTACTGTAACGTCGTTTCATAGCAAATAAGCAGTACCCGCCGCTTATGCGAACTGAGAATTATCATCCCTCTCTTCTGTCATTCCCATTCATTTTAGAGGATTGTTACGATACATTGGTAGCTGCTTCTTTTTGCGTTGACAACCACTGGTCTTGTGAACGCCCTTCATTTTTTTTTGTCATCAATCTACTGACTGGTTTGATGCGGCCCGCCACGAATTCCTTTCCTGTGCTAACCTCTTCATCTCAGAGTAGCACTTGCAACCTACGTCCTCAATTATTTGCTTGACGTATTCCAATATCTGTCTTCCTTTACAGTTTTTGCCCTATACAGCTCCTTCTAGTACCATGGAAGTCATTCCCTCATGTCTTAGCAGATGTCCTATCATCCTGTCCCTTCTCCTTAACAGTGTTTTCCACATATTCCTTTCCTTTCCGATTCTGCGTAGAACCTCCTCATTCCTTACCTTATAAGTCCACATAATTTTCAACATTCGTCTATAGCATCACATCTCAAATGCTTCGATTCTCTTCTGTTCCGGTTTCCCCACAGTCCATGTTTCACTACCATACAATGCTGTACTCCAGACGTACATCCTCAGAAATTTCTTCCTCAAAGTAAGGCCGGTATTTGATATTAGTAGACTTCTCTTGGCCAGAAATGCCTTTTTTGCCATAGCGAGTCTGCTTTTGATGTCCTCCTTGCTCCGTCCGTCATTGGTTATTTTACTGCCTAGGTAGCAGAATTCCTTAACTTCATTGACTT
Source organism: Schistocerca piceifrons (assembly GCF_021461385.2). NCBI lineage: Eukaryota > Metazoa > Arthropoda > Insecta > Orthoptera > Acrididae > Schistocerca > Schistocerca piceifrons. The sequence goes on from NC_060139.1 coordinate 409,946,804, forward strand.
CGTGACCATCAATCCTGATGTTAAGTTTCTAGCTGTTCTCATTTCTACTACCTCTCAAACCATACTGTGTACTCATTAGACTGTTCATTCCGTTCAGCAGATCATTTAATTCTTCTTCACTTTCACTCAGGATAGCAATGTCATCAGCGAATCATATCATTGATATCCTTTCACCTTGTATTTTAATTCCACTCCTGAACCTTTGTTTTATTTCCATCATTGCTTCCTCGATGTACAGATTGAAGAGTAGGAGCGAAGGGCTACAGCCTTGTCTTACACCCTTCTTAATACGAGCACTTCGTTCTTGATCGTCCACTCTTATTATTCCCTCTTGGTTGTTGTACATATTGTATATGACCCGTCTCTCCCTATAGCTTACCCCTACTTTTTTCAGAATCTCGAACAGCTTGCACCATTTTATATCGTCGAACGCGTTTTCCAGGTCGACAAATCCTATGAATGTGTCTTGATTTTTCTTTAGCCTTGCTTCCATTATTAGCCGTAACGTCAGAATTGCCTCTCTCGTCCCTTTACTTTTCCTAAAGCCAAACTGATCGTCACCTAGCGCATTCTCAATTTTCTCTTCCATTCTTCTGTATATTATTCTTGTAAGCAGCTTCGATGCGTGAGCTGTTAAGCTGATTGTGCGATAATTCTAGCACTTGTCAGCTCTTGCCGTCTTCGGAATTATGTGGATGATGCTTTTCCGAAAGTCAGATGGTATATCGCCAGACTCATATATTCTACACACCAACGTGAACAGTCGTTTTGTTGCCACTTCCCCCAATGATTTTAGAAATTCTGATGGAATGTTATCTATCCCTTCTGCCTTATTTGACCGTAAGTCCTCGAAAGCTCTTTTAAATTCCGATTCTAATACTGGATCCCCTATCTCTTCTGAATCGACTCCTGTTTCTTCTTCCTTCACATTAGACAAATCTTCACCCTCATAGAGGCTTTCAATGTATATTTTCCACCTATCTGCTTTCTCCTCTGCATTTAACAGTGGAATTCCCGTTGCACTCTCAATGTTACCACCGTTGCTTTTAATGCCACCAAAGGTTGTTTTTACTTTCCTGTATGCTGACTCTGTCCTTCCGACAATCATATCTTTTTCGATGTCTTCACATTTTTCCTGCAGCCATTTCGTCTTAGCTTCTCTGCACATCCTATTTCTTTCATTCCACAGCCTCTTGGATTTCTGTATTCCTTATTTTCCCGGAACATGTTTGTACTTCCTCCTTTCATCAATCAACTGAAGTATTTCTTCTATTACCCATGGTTTCTTCGCAGCTACCTTCTTTGTACCTATGTCTTCCTTCCTAACTTCTGTGATGGCCCTTTTTAGAGATGTGCATTCGTCTTCCACTGTACTGCCTACTGCGCCATTCCTTATTGCTGTATCAATAGCGTTAGAGAACTTCAAACGTATCTCGACATTCCTTAGTACTTCCGTATCCCACTTCCTTGCGTATTGATTCTTCCTGACTAATGTCTTGAACTTCAGCCTACTCTTCATCACTACTATATTGTGATCTGAGTCTATATCTGCTCCTGGGTACACATTACAATCCAGTATCAGATTTCGGAATCTCTGTCTGACGATGATGTAATCTAATTGAAATCTTCCCGTATCTCCCGGCCTTTTCCAAGTCTACCTCCTCCTCTTGTGATTCTTGGACAGGGTATTCGCTATTACTAGCTGAAACTTGTTACAGAACTCAATCAGTTTTTCTCCTCTTTCATTCCTTATCCCAAGCCCATATTTTCCTGTAACCTTTTCTTCTACTCCTTCCCCTACAACTGCATTCCAGTCGCCCATGACTATTAGACTTTCGTCCCCCTTTACGTACTGCATTACCCTTTCAATATCCCCTTACACTTTCTCTATGTGTTCATCTTCAACTTGCGACTTCGGCATGTATACCTGAACTATGGTTGTCGGTGTTGGTCTGCTGTCGATTCTGATTAGAACAACCCGGTCACTGAACTGTTCACAGTAACACACCCTCTGCCCTACCTTCCCATTCCTACCGAATCCTACACCTGTTATACCATGTTCTGCTGCTGTTGATATTACCCGATACTCATCTGACCAGAAATCCTTGTCTTCCTTCCACTTCACTTCACTGACCCCTACTATATCTAGATTGAGACTTTGCATTTCCCTTTTCAGATTTTCTAGTTTCCCTACCACGTTCAAGCTTCTGACATTCCACGCCCCGACTCGTAGAACGTTATCCTTTCGTTGATTATTCAATCATTTTCCCATGGTAACCTCCTCCTTGGCAGTCCCTTCCCGGAGATCCGAATGGGGGACTATTCCGGAATCTTTTGCCAATGGATAGATCATCATGACACTTCTTCAAATACAGGCCACATGTCGTGTGGATACACGTTACGTGTCTTTAATGCAGTGGTTCCCATTGCCTTCTGCATCCTCATGTCGTTGATCATTGCTGATTCTTCCGCCTTTAGGGGCAATTTCCCACTTCTAGGACAAGGGAGTGCCCTGAACCTCTATCGGCTCCTCCGCCCTCTTTGACAAGGCCGTTGGCAGAATGCGGCTGACTTCTTATGCCGGAAGTCTTCGGCCGCCAATGCTGATTATTTATCAAAATTTAGGCAGTGGCGGGGATCGAACCCGGGACCGAAGACGTTTTGATTATGAATCAAAGACGCTACCCCCCCTTTTTTTTTTGTTCGTTATTGATCGTTGTGTTTGGTCGTTGCGGACGTCGCAAGACATCCTGTTCAAGTTCGGTGGTTGATCCTTCCACTCAGTTTTTTATTACAGAGGCCAACCGGCTCTCTGACCGAACACGCTGAGCTGCCGTGCCGGCAATAACGATTTCGCCCCAGGGTCGGCACGAACCACCAAGAATATGCGGATCCCAGAGAGTTGTGCAGACGCAAAATGCCACACCGCAATGCTAAATGATATCTTGCGATTTTCCGCGTACTTCCGAGATGGAGCAGGAAAACATAAGTCAAAGGCTGGGCCTTGGCACTCTCGCGGTGCACACACGCCACAAGCGTGATGTTTGGCAGGTCCTGTTCTAAGTAAATCAAATAAAACAACGATTAACGGTTTTATATCTAAAATAAACGCAATAGGACAAGTAATAATACAATACACTGTGATTAGCTATTCAATTTATAACTTTCATCTGCAGCTATTACAATTATTTCCGAAGTTCCTTCTTCACTCAGACAAATTTATATTCAATAAACATAGTCCTTGATGAGAGAAGTTAGCGAAATATCTCTGGCGTGAAAACACCTGTCAATAATGAGAAACAACGTAATTATTATATTTAGTTAAACTACGTGTACGAAGTAATGTACAGCATCAGAGCGTTGAAACTGTATTTCGATACTCACTGGTTTGAAGGTCGTGTCTTGTTTTTTGTGTCAATTGCTAAGAGACGGCTTTACACAAATACCACTTTCATTTATACCATTTTCGTTTCCAGTGCCATATATTTATCTGGAATTCTTTATTTGTTGTGTCGTTTTGCCATTAGTATTCGGAAAAGAAGGAATGTAAAGTAAAAAGGAAATTCTGTTTTCGTGTAATGTACTAAGACACACTTTATTTAGTCTCATGTAGTAAAGGCCGCGGATCGCTATACATATTTACCAATCTTCTTATTTAAGTTCACACATTTAGAATCCCAAGGACGCATAAACTTTGTTATAGATCGGAAGACTTCTTCGCTTTCGTCGCTGTCTTGGAAATTTAGCATTTTTGTGGTTCTAGTAATTTATTTTCATCCTAAATTACAATGTTAATTCGCTATGGCGCTTTGCTCCTATCTTCATGACAATGTCCGTTGTCCCTAGGTAGTACTTCCATTAGGGCCACAGAACAATTTTCCGCTCTACTGTTATCTTCCCAATTGCAACATGACAATAAATATATTGTAATGGCTATATTTTTAATATTACACAAGCATTTTTCCGTCGGCACAACTCTCTGAGTTCGGCAGATTCTTGGTGTCAGTGCTGTTTACCATTCGCTATTTGTTCGTCCTATGAAGGGCGTCCACAAGACCAGTGGCTGTCATCGCAAAAAGAAGCAGCTACCAATCTATCGTCACAATCCTCTAAAATGAATGGGAATGACTGAAGAGAGGGATTATAATTCTCAGTTCGCATAAGCGGCGGGTACTGCTTATTTGCCATGAAACGACGTTACAGTAGCATGCTGAGAGAATTTAAATATGCAGATGACAACGAAAGAGCAAGAAATTACAATGATCGACAGACGGGACTCAGACTCTTAATTGACTTAGGAATTTTCTGTAGATACTCGTAAATTCATTAATAAGAATACCGGAAAACGCGGAATCTAAGAAACTGCTACAAGTAGTGTAGTAATACTCACGCGGATCAGTCGGATTCTGTGTTCGAAATCATTCATTTATGGACTACGTTGAAATTGTCTCAGAAGTTTGCTGGGTCGTGAAAATACCACACGTTAGTGGCCCCTCCAAAAATATAATTTGCCCTGAAAGTTACCCAAGTCAAGCATTCACACTTTTAGTCTAGTGAACGTGGTATTTATTAGTTTGGTAGGTATGAATGATAATATTAGCATTCTTTTAAGGCAAAGCCTGATTGTGCATCAGCACAAAATTACCTTTCTTGCACCACTTCAAATAAAGAATCTTTTCTAAGTAATCTGAACTCCTCTAGAAAGTAGCACAGCGTCTACCAGTTAACGCCGTACTTTACAGTGCTTAGTAAACAATGTGTTGTGACAGATTACAACTAGAAAACTTTGTGAGCTGTCGTGGTGACGAGCTTTTCATTCCTATGAAAGACATGCAAGGTATATAAAACGGCGTCTGCTTTTAGCTGAGGTACGTCACATTGATGTGAAGGGGATACAGATGCAGTGCAACATAAGAAACCTTTCAGGCGCAAACACTCTCAGACGACGCTTATGAGGCACCGAAACAAAGTTTTGTCACTTCCACGAAGAAGCGTAAGGTAACACTGTCGGGTACTGCGTCATACATACGACGCAGTCTTTTTCCCGAAGAGTAATATATACACTACTTCACTCAGTAAGTGAAAAGTATCTTTGTCTATCACTGTTGCTTTATTGTGTTTTGAATACATTGAAACTTCTATGTCTTTACAAAGCTACTTTGATTTCAGAAACGGAAATGTAACACTAGAAATACAAACACAAAAGTTTAGCCGGCCGCAGTGGTCTCGCGGTTAAGGCGCTCAGTCCGGAACCGTGCGACTGCTACGGTCGCAGGTTCGAATCCTGCCTTGGGCATGGATGTGTGTGATGTCCTTAGGTTAGTTAGGTTTAAGTAGTTCTAAGTTCTAGGGGACTGATGACCTCAGCAGTTCAGTCCCATAGTGCTCAGAGCCATTTGAACCATTTTTTTGAACAAAAGCTTAACAAACACCGTTGCCTTGGTTAAGCAAACATCAACGCGAAAGGTGGCACTAACGTTAGGGAGGACGCGGTTCAAATCGGCGTGCGGGCGTTCAAATTAAGGTTCGTCATAATTTCCCTTAAGCGCTACAGGGTAATACCGTGATTGTTCCTCTGAAAGAACACATAGTCGATTACTTTCCGAATCCTTGAAAAAATCGGAACTTTTGCTCCGTCTCTAGTGACCTTGAAGTGGGCGGGACGTTAAACTCTAATCTTCATGTTTTGATAAACATTGACCTCAGTGATCCATCCAGAAAGAATGAACGTGGGGTCCTACAATTACTGAATTTTCACCAAGTTTTGTGATTTTTTTCATTAAATATTCAGTAGGGAGTTCTCTAATACAGCCTGCATATCACAGTACATTAAAACAGTTATTGAGATATTCATGACATTTTATGACGTACACGAACGTTTATAACGCAGCGATTTTCGATACAGTTTGTAACGGCTTTGATGTACGACAATGGAAACAAGCACGTGCAGTCAGTAATACACTTCAGAAATGTATAAATAAATATTATGAGCATATCATCTTACTTCGTGAGTTACTTGACCTCACATCATAAATGATTGAGATGGCGCTGTTGTTTAGTTACAGACTTCGATTCGGCTGGAATGAAATTCGCCGTCTCGCCAGCCGAAGAACATTTCACATATTTTCCTAGGCTGGTGAGGATAAAGCCAGGATGGTTCCTTTGAAAAGGGCCAATATAATGTTTAGCTCCAATTTTGTCCTCCGTCAGACTGTTCTCCGTCTTCAATGACTTCGTTGCAGGCGGTACGCTAACTCCTTCTTCATGTACAACGCAAGTAATACATGTAGCAACGGATTTCATGCACAGTCACATTCGCCTGTAAAATTTAGTGAATCTTGACATAAAATGTGGTTTACTATACGCATTTCTATGTTTTTTCTCTTTGAGAATAACTTTCAGAAAATGGGAACATAACTAGCTGGCAACAGAAATGTTTCACAACCACCACGAGAAAGGAGAGGTACACGAAAGCCCTGCAAAAAAAGTGACTGTGGCTGCAGGCAATAAACATTCAGATAGACATATCCGATGGGTACGTAACAACCAAAATTTCCAATGAGCTTGTAATTTTACACTAAGGATAAGGTTCACAAATGTATAAAGTATTCTACTGACATGCCTACATATGCAGTGGGAGAAATGTACCATGCAGATTTTCCCGAAATATCCACCACGGATCATTCTTTGTGTTTACTGATTTTCATCAACGCAACAAGAAAAGAAATTTCTGTCTAGAACCTGAGCTATTGAATTGTCGAAACTAACATTTATTTCCCTTTAAATACGGTGGTGGGCAAAACCAGTAACATTCCCACGACATGTCGCGGCCCCAGTCATCCCGCTTGATGACACTTGGACCATATGTAGGAAGAACAGCTACTGTAAGTATATAAAGGATATATGCAATAGCACTAACGGAAATTATGCTTTTACGCAAACATACAGCGATTTATGATGGTTTTCAGGATATAACGAGAGGCGCGACATGAATCTTCGTAGGATGTCTGCTCAACATATACAGCATTGCATCCTCTGCAACGTTTCCATGGTAGGACCTTCCATTCCTCCACCAGCGCTGTTGACAGCTGCTTTATGGTTATTGGTGCATGGGGACGTGCTGCAGTAAGTCTCCCCAACGTCTCCCGGAGGTTCTGGGTGAGACTTAAGCCGGAAAATAGGCAGGCCAGTGCCTAGCGCTCCAGTACTTGGCCCTGTTTGACGCGGTCGAGCATTATCAGGCATAAAAATGAAGCCATAGTTGAATGCACCACTGAAAAGACACACATGGGAGAGGTATATAGGTAACAATATGTTGAACGGTGAATGTACTGCGTTCAAATATTTGGAACAGTGAGCCAATTCAATACTACGCCTCCCCATACCACAACATCTACACCGCCAACACGGCCAAATTCAACAAATTTCTTGAGCGCATTACACGTTCCCACCTCTTGCCATATATCGGTTAGTACAGATTCACAGACTGTACCAGCTCTCATCCGAGATGACCACGCTGTCCCATGTAACGTCAATTCAGTCTCTATGCGCTTGGTACCATGGCAAATGTTGCCGCCGATGTGCGGCTGTCACTGAGAAAAAACGCACTGGTCAGCGATCAAACGTAATTCCCCCCCCCCCCCCCCGCACCACCCGACCCGCATTGCCCATTTAGTCCCTTACTGCGGAGTATGAGACTAGGTGCCTTGCCGTCCTGTTAAATGTGGCTATAACTGAACCCGCTGTTTGGTGTGGGCCGCTTCCTGCTAAACGTAGACGTCATACGTCATCTGCGGCTGTAGCAGACCGCGGTCAACCACTCCCTCTCCTCCGGCCAGTACTGCTCGTTGCTCGGAACGCTCCCCAAGGACATGAAACAATCCTGTGAGCAACACCAAACACCTGGGACATACGCGTAACAAATTGTCCTCCTTACAGTTTCCCGATGATTCTTCCCCTTGTGGAGTCATCAAAATGCTACCTTCGGGCCCTGTTGTAATGAAGAACACCAACACAGGGCACCATTGCTGCTCGCTGATTGACACACTGTCTTTCTCCCGTTCCTCCTACTGCCTCGCGTTGCAGGGCCAGCCCCATTTGGCACTGAATTCACACAGAACTCTTGCCAAACGACGACCAGCTTCCTGTGCGCTCCTGGGAGACCTCTGGCAACGTGCTCCTGCCCTTTCATTCATTTCCACGAGCCTTTAATATGCATTGTTACATTGTCAAGTTCGCCCTTAACTTTCGCAATTCAATATACAGGGTGTTACAAAAAGGTACGACCAAACTTTCAGGAAACATTCCTAAACACACAAAGAAAGAAAATATGTTATGTGGACATGTGGCCGGAAACGCTTACTTTCCATGTTAGAGCTCATTTTATTACTTCTCTTCAAATCACATTAATCATGGAATGGAAACACACAGCAACACAACGTACCAGCGTGACTTCAAACACTTTGTTACAGGAAATGTTCAAAATGTCCTCCGTTAGCGAGGATACATGCATCCACCCTCCGTCGCATGGAATCCCTGATGCGCTGATGCAGCACTGGAGAATAGCATATTGTATCACAGCCGTCCACAATACGAGCACGAAGAGTCTCTACATTTAGTACCGGGGTTGCGTAGACAAGAGCTGTCAAATGCCCCCATAAATGAAAGTCAAGAGGGTTGACGTCAGGAGAGCGTGGAGGCCATGGAATTGGTCTGCCTCTACCAATCCATCGGTCACCCAATCTGTTGTTGAGAAGCGTACGAACACTTCGACTGAAATGTGCAGGAGCTCCATCGTGCATGAACCACATGTTGTGTCGTACTTGTAAAGGCACATGTTCTAGCAGCACAGGTAGAGAATCCCGTATGAAATCATGATAACGTGCTCCATTGAGCGTAGGTGGAAGAATATGGGGCCCAATCAAGACATCACCAACAATGCCTGCCCAAACGTTCACAGAAAATCTGTGTTGATGACGTGATTGCACAATTGCGTGCAGATTCTCGTCATCCTAACTTGCTGATTGTGAAAATTTACAATTTGATCACGTTGGAATGAAGCCTCATCCGTAAAGAGAACATTTGCACTGAAATGAGGATTGACACATTGTTGGATGGACCATTCGCAGACGTGTACCCGTGGAGGGCAATCAGCTGCTGATAGTGCCTGCACACGCTGTACATGGTACGGAAACAACTGGTTCTCCCGTAGCACTCTCCATACAGTGACGTGGTCAACGTTACCTTGTACAGCAGCAACTTCTCTGACGCTGAAAATAGGGTTATCGTCAACTGCACAAAGAATTGCCTCGTCCATTGCAGGTGTCCTCGTCGTTCTAGGTGTTCCCCAGTCGCGAGTCATAGGCTGGAATGTTCCGTGCTCCCTAAGACGCCGATCAATTGCTTCGAACGTCTTCCTGTCGGGACACTTTCGCTCTGGAAATCGATACAAACGTACCGTGCCACGGCTATTGCCCCGTGCTAATCCATACATCAAATGGGCATCTGCCAACTCCGCATTTGTACACATTGCACTGACTGCAAAACCACGTTCGTGATGAACACTAACCTGTTAATGATACGTACTGATGTGCTTGATGCTAATACTGTGGAGCAATGAATCGCATGTCAACACAAGCAACGAAGTCAACATTACCTTCCTTCAATTTGGCCAACTGGCGGTGAATCGAGGAAGTACAGTACATACTGACGAAACTAAAATGAGCTCTAACATGGAAATTAAGCGCTTCCGGACACATATCCACATAACATCTTTTCTTTATTTGTGTGTGAAGAATGTTTCCTGAAAGTTTGACCGTACCTTTTTGTAACACCCTGTATTAACGGTGTGTCTTCACATAAATATCTCACACTGTGATTTATCGTAGAATGAATCGTCTCACGGTAGGAACCGAAACGTTTGTTATTGATGTCCTACGTGGCTAATGTATGACTCTCTTAATTCCTCTGGCTTCATTAACGATTCGCGGAATGGGCTGACCATCAACCTCTACGCTGTTGTCTGACAACTGATGAGAATGTTGAATTTACTGTGAACAGCGAAGAGTCTAGCGCATTTGCAAACTAGCATGAATTAGAAAATTTCGATGATGATCATAATAATCATTTGTGGCTTGCAGGCCTGCTGCATATCTTTCAGTCGGGTGCCACTTCGGCGACTTGGGTATCCTTCGCATAACTCAGTTTTACAGCTTACTGTTTAACTTGTAATACGAACCACGTGCCGTTCGTGGCCAGTCCTCATGTGGTTGAGAGGTGAAGGCTAGATTAAATATAGACTGAAACATTCCGTGGTCAGACTAGGGTTCAACGGTGCGACCTCTCATTCTCTTTGGAGATAATTTACCAGTAGGCCTAACTCTTCCCATGAAACCGTTTTTTAGTTTTTACTTACGAGAAGTTATTGCTGCGTTTTTCAAAGTGTTCATTCTATACCATGACGTTTTACTTAACGAGTTTGGAAAACATTTCAGGACAATTTCCTCGAGAAAAAAAATTTAACAAAAAAGAAATAAAATAATAAAAAATTCGTGTAGAGGTAACAGTTTTGGTTCGTAATCAAACCATCGTGGATTCGAATCCAGCCACTGTCTATATGGTGCATGAAAATTATCAGCTATGGAGGCCGAAGACTTTCTGCATAAGAAGTCACCCTTGTTCTGCCAACGACCATGTGCAAGAGGGCAGAGGGGACACAGAATTTCACGACGCTGTCTTACCCTTCGAACAGGAAACTGCCCCTAAACTGCGGAAGAATCAGAAATTATCAACAGCATCAGCGTGCAGAAGGCAATGGAAACCACTAAGTTATAGGCACATAATGTGTTTCCACGGGATATGTGCCCTTCAAATGAAAAAAAAAAAAAAAAAAAACATGTCATGATGGCATAGGATTCGCATGGGATACCGATTAGTCCGCCATATGGATATCGGTAGAAGCCTGTCAAGGGGGAATAACCAGAAAGGAGACGAAATAACGTTCTTGGAGTCTGAGCATGGAATGTCAGAAGTCTGAACGTGATAGAAAAGTTAGGAACAGCGAGAGCAGTGTAGTGAAATGGAAAGAAGATGAAGATTTCTGGTCAGACGAATATAGCGTAATATCGGCAGCAGCAAAATATGGGATAGCTGCTGTGGATAGTTCAGTGGAAGAAATGTTCTCATCAGATTCTACAGAAATCTAACGCCGAAAACCACGTTTCAGATACATACGCTGACACTGAAATCAGTATATGAAGAGATAGAGAAAGTACACGAGGATAGTGAAAAGGTAGTTCAGTATCTAAGAGGAGATGAAAAATCTGATAATCATTGGGGATTGGAATGCTTAGGTAGGAGAAAAAATGATGAATAAGTTAGAAAAGAGTACGGTCTATGCAAGAGAGAGGAGAGAGCCTAAATGAGTTCTGCAATAAAAATCGGATGTCAACAACAAATAATCTCACAAGAGGTGGAAGTATATTTGGAAAAGAACCAGAGGCGTGTGAAAACTTTTGCTGGTTACATCGTGGCTACATACTGATTTCAGAGTGAGATATTGGATTATAAAGCGTACCCTGGTGCAGATATAGACCTGTATCACAATTCAGTAATGGTGAAAAGCAAAATAAGAGAATCGTCCAGTGTGGAACAAAGGGAATTACGAAACACGTTTGAGGCTTACTCTGCATGTGGATACTGCAATAAGCAACCCCAAGTAGCCTCCACGTAGAGCAGTCACAAGCATTGGACAGACTAACATAGGTAAAACGAAGGTAACTACGAAGAAACCTTGGCACATAAGATACTGTTCAAGTGATCAGCGACAGAATGAACTAAAAAATTGTTCAGGGAAAGATAGGAATACTACTTAATAAATAACTTATTGGGATTGAAAGGCATCCAAAGAGAGAAGTTGTTGGCGGTCTGCTCCAAACAAGTCAGAAGACAAAATAAATAAATAAATAAAAAATAAAAAGAAAGGAAAAGAAATAAATGATGTATAATGGGCATCCCAGCCAGACTGAACGCTGAACTGAGATATATGGCGTGAAGCTTCCGTCTGTTTTTGTTTTTATGTCTATTGGATTCCTGTCTGGAATGTTAGATCTATTGTGACCCCTGGGAAATCATAGTATCCAGCACAGGAATTTTCTCGTTCGATGTCAATAATTCTAACGTTCTGTTTTCATATTACCACGAGAGGAGGTCCTGTCACTAAAAGTTCCTGATGTGGACATTACATGATTGACCAGGTCCTTTGATCTCCGAAAAAACCTCTCATAGCCTTACTGCTATTAAGCCATCTATATTTTTGGGTCTGCTCATAATACAGTACTGGCAGGTAATGAGTCTTTCTTCTTGCATTAAAAGTTATGAGCATAAAGACTATAGTTCGTGGTTCATTTGCGGAATAAATTTGACCCACATTTTGTTTCTCATCTGGAACTCGATGAAATCCGGTCTGTTAACCGACCAGAAGGCTTTGCGAAACTCGTACAATATGCCGACAACGTTCAGACTGCTCTTCCTGTGTAAGTGCTTTATAATTCTTTGAGTTACTCCTTCAGATATGAACTGTTCCAGCATAGAGGAATTTTCGTTGGTCAGTCTGTCAGTTTTGTAGCAGACATGCTGCCTTAGTAGGATTTGGTGTTTGTTCTCTGTACAGTCTCCGGAAATGGTCCTTAATATTTTCCACATTAGCAGTAACATTCCTGTCTCATGGCGTCAGATTTTCTATAAATCTCAGTGGGCACCGTTCCCTTTCTCTACTGAGATGGTGAAAGCTCCCTTTTTCACCTGAGGTGTATGTGTTATCTCTGCAAGTATTTATATTGTCTCCCAGTTCTTTTCTTTTTAGTGTATTTTAGTCATTCGTATTTTAGATACGACGGTTAGAACTTAAATAGTGGAACTATTTTTTCACAACTGATACAAATGACCTACATGTTTTCACCTGTTACTGTCCTTCAGAGCAGTCACCAGCGTTGTGTAGAACCCGTTGCCAGTGATGTGGAAGGTGTAGTATATCGTTAACAGAGCCCGTGCTGTTGATGGTGCGAATGGAGCGGTCTACTGCCTGTCGAATCTCTGGAACAGTTCGGAAGCGAATGCCACGAAGTGGTTCCTTCATCTTCGGAATCAAATGAGAGTTACATGGACTTATGTCCGGGGAGTATGGTGGATGCTACAGTACTTCCCAGTCCCATCGACCGAACAGAGCAGCGACATCTTGCGCTGTATGCGCCCGCGCACTGTCGTGCAAAAATATAGGTGTGTTGCACAGAAAGTAACGCCGGTTGTTTCGCAAAGCTGGCAACAGGTGATGATCCAAAAACAGACAGTAATACTGTGCACTGAGAGTCTGCCGTGGAGGAACGTGATGTGTTAGGTTAACACCGTCACAGTCGTACACGAGAATCACCATAACTTTAGACCAGTTTGCCTCGGGCATGGATGTGTGTGATAGGTTAATTAAGTTTAAGCAGTTCTAAGTTCTAGGGGACTGATGACCTCAGATATTACGTCCCATAATGCTCAGAGCCATTTGAACCATTTAGACCGCTCCATTCGCACCATCAACAGAACAGGCTCTGCTAACGATATAGTACGCCTTCCACATCGCTATCAACGGGTTCTACACAGCGCTGGTGACTACTTTGAATGACAGTAACAGGTGCAAACATATAACTCTTTTGTATCGGTTTTGAATAAATAGTTGCCACTATATAAGGTCCAACCCTCGTATCTAATCCTTTTATAGCACTTAGTCCTTTATCTCTCAGACAACTTTCTGAATACAGTACATTTTACCTGTCCATATTTCTAATGTGGCTACATCAGCTCATTGTTTTCTACATGTGGAAGATAGCACCATGACAGCCTTACGTTTGCTATTTGCGTAGCTTATGTCTTCAGCACTGACAGATCAAGCATGATGACTGAATTCATATTAGGACTGATTTTTTCGTAATATTTTCTCTAACGTAACAGAACTATGCAATGTAGCAAAGACGCAATAATCCTCACTATGTGTCTTACCAAACTCGACACCATCAATAGAAAAATTGAAATTATCAAGCAGCCAGTCTTAAATTTACAACAGCATAGTTCGCACATTTATCGTATTCTTGTCAAAGGCACGCTTTAGTAACATTCCTGATCGTATCTACGGGCACGATTTATGGATAAGAAGTGAAACGTCCGCTTCACAAACAAAACAAAAATGTGGATGATCAATAATGATTCACTGCTTACAAGTTAAATGGCTTCGCAAGTAACACGAAATATACGTACAATAACACTTGTAGCTGTAGCCCATCAGCTACATCGCGGATCGCACCACGCAGGCTAGAAACTCGGCCGTGATTTTCACTAGACCAAAATCAGATATACACTTTCTCCAGACACTTCCGCTTGCTGTAGTGTCACCAGATTGCGCAAGTGGCTGGATTTAAATTTGAGGGGTGGCCAGCTGTTGTGTTTTCAAGTCTGCTACAACAACGACTACGCCCGCCTTATTCCAATAAGAACCCCTTATCAAATTACGGGAAAATTCAGTTAAGTACCTCATAGCACTTGACGTCTACATGAATTTTCCCATAGAAGTTGCTGGGACGCAAAATATCACTCTGATGCATTTTTTTCTGATACTATCACTTTTACTACTATTCTTCTTCTTCTTATTATTATTATTATTAAAATTATAAACAGTAGTAGTAGCAGTGGTAGTAGTAATTGTAGTAGTAGTACTCTAAATATTAATGCTATGAGCTTTTATATCATACTGCTTTTCACATTGCTATTAGGTACACTCAAAATTTGTCTCAAGTGATGTTCAGTTTTCCTTCAACGATTTCACCACTGTTTGTCATATTAAAATAATCGGTTTAATTGTTTGACCTAAAAATTACTGCATCTGAAAACTCTGGATGATGTAAATCTGGGCTTTCGGGCCCTACACTAATATGGTGAAGTAAATAAAGGTGGGAGAAAGGCGACATAATGACTACGTAACATTTTTCGTAAATTTACAGGTGCTGTATTCGAAGAAGACTGCATGATAATTATGCTGCCATAATGGTTTATGATACGTAGGGATCATGAAATTTATCTAAGATACATTAGGGTGCGTACCGAAACATACGCACATTTTTCTCTTGCTCAATAAGCGAAGAGGAAATACGAGAGTGGTCCAGAAAACTAAAAAAAAAAAAAAGAATTTTTGCGTAACGAAACAAAAACGAAAGATTTGAGTACGGTAGTTTATTTACGAAATTGTTGTATTTTCCTGTGTTTTTCAATGTAGTTACCATAGTTGTCGAGACACTTTTTGTAACATGGGACGAACTCTCAACCGGCATGTTGTACTTCTGAGCCAGAACGTCAATGCTTGTTTGAACTTTTCATGGATTACAACTGTCTTCCACTCAAAAATTCCTTTAGGTTAGTGAATAAGTAAAAATCACTTGGTGTCAAGTCGGGGCTGTAAGGAGGATGTCCAAAAATTAGCAACTTTAGGCGGTGAAGCTGTTGCTGCGTTCGATCGGATGCACAAGGCCTAGCATTATCATGAATCAAAAACACATTTGCTGACAACATTCCACGTCATTGAACACTTGTTCATTACGATATCACCATAAACATTCTTATACCCCTATAAACTTCTATAGGTCGATCATTTTGTGCCTGCAGATAACGGATAACATATATGTACTATGGCTGCTGATAGAATATCGATACTTTTCCAAAAAATGTCGACATATATCGGCTATTTTGTTTCCTCCGACATATCTATATCAAAATGACAATACCGAGTCCCGATATGTTTATTTTGTATTATATTTTTTCGCAATTTTCGGTAAATATTTGAAGTTTTTCTTTTGAAATTGTAGTAGCGCATAATTTTATTTCCACTGTGATAGTAGAGTATAATTTTACTTTCACTGTGTGAAGGAGTCTTACTACTTTTTGAGTTTTCACTTCCAGTCTTCCTCTTTGACCTTGTGAAGCCAGTATAGGTGGCAAGCTGGAAACGATGAATAAAAACATCTAAATCACAGGACTGGTCTTTGTGGTGGGTAAATGCTCACGTAATCGGCACTTGGCATTACCAACGGAAAATTCAACGTTCAGCTTCACTACGCAATTTTTACAGTATAACTGTTGGACCGCTGACATTGCCAGAAATGGAAAAATCAGGGAAGTCGATATGAAGTGTTCCAGACAAATCCGATATGTGACGAAAACGAACGACGGGCTCATCCGAGAACTTTTATTACGTCAATTGCAGCAGGTACGATTGTCAGCAAAGTGATTATTGCCAAGCGTGAATGTGCATCGTTTCCGCTTCAGTTCTTGATCTGCTAGAATGTTGATGTACTGAATACCTAACAATGAATCAATACTTAAATATACAGCTCTAAAACCGGCAGTATATTTAAAATGTGCAGTCGATATTTTGATAGGCTGATACGTCAACATTTTTTTCCATCGATATATATACTCGTAGATGTTCAAATGTGTGCGAAATCTAATGGGACTTAACTGCTAAGGTCATCAGCCCCTAAGCTTACACACTACCTAATCTAAATTATCCTAAGGACAAACACACACACCCATGCCCCAGGGAGGACTCGAATCTCCGCCGGCACCAGCCGCACAGTCCATGACTGCAGCGCCACAGACCGCTCGGCTAATCCCGCGCGGCGATATATAGATGTATCGAGACTTTTTCGTTACATCGAGAACAGTTAATGACATCTATTAAGTATCGATATGTCGGATTACCGATGTTTTTAAAAAATCAGTAGTCCTACTACGCACATAGCATATAGTGGGATTTTTGAACAGTCGCCGCTGTTTCGAAAGGTTACAGAACTGTCAAGGAGAGGTCCCCGACGGTGCGATCCACTTTTTGAAACTAACTATACTGTGATGTATGTTAAGAAACCAGGTATCACACACTGCAGCCATTCACCCTGGTGGGCTCTTATTTGCGAGTACCTGACGAAAAAAAATTTTCTGCGTCACTACAAAGCGTTAAAACAATAGTTTTACATAGTGTGGTTGCTTGGTGTGCAGTTGGCTGTGGGTTCGAATCTCAGCAGATATAGTAAGTTCTTTTTATATTTAAATATTTATCGAAACGACATACATCATCATTTTTTCAGGTAATTGATTTAAATGTAGTTTTTAATTCTATTCCTTTGTTACACAATTTTATTCATGAAATCAACTTCTTCATCGACTCTCAGTTTCTTCCTATCATTCTATCTCCACTTGAAATTTTTCATGTGTTTTTCATTAATTTTATGTACTAATTTCTATTTATTTTCTTTCCTTTTATAACCTTTTTTTGTCCCCATTATTGCGTTCATTGTATATATTTATCAATCTGCTTGAATTTTGTTTCACTTATAAAACAGTCTTTCATTCAAATTTACAGCTGGGTTATTTTGCCCATAGTGCAACAGGTATTTAGGCTACATTTTAAATAATTGTATGACTATTAACGTGCAAAAAAAGTGCACATCTGCTAACAACAATACATTTACACACGGTTGCGCAAATATAAATAGATTGTTTCGCTTTTGTTTTTTTGACTGATTGATCGGAATTTTCAAATAATTGAAAATTATAGTAGATAAATGTAATTAAATTCATATCCTCAAAAATTGCGACTGGAAAAAGAATTGTAGAAAGAAAAATTGAAACAAATTAATAAGTTCATGTTACGATTAAAATGATGAGACAGAGATATAGAAATAAAAAATTAGATTTAAGCCACTTAACTGCAGAAAAATAACGACCAAAGTGAATAAATATCGAAGTAGTTTAAAAATGAAAAAAACTGCACCTGCTAACGAAATTTTTACCCACAACCTCCCGTATACCGTTATCCTACCCATTTTACCACGCAACCAAACTATAGGAGGCACTCTTTTTAACGATATTGAGTGACGCACAAAATTCTGAATTTTTTTTCGTCAGTTACTCGCAAACGAGGGCCCGCCAGGGTGCAGTGTGTGACACATGGGATCTTAACCTACATCACCGTATAGATAGTTTAAAACTGTCGATCGCATCATTGTGAGAGGCGTGACTGCTTGGCAACAAATGGTTCAAATGGCTCTCAGCACTATGGGACTTAACATCTATGGTCATCAGTCCCCTAGAACTTAGAATTACTTAAACCTAACTAACCTAAGGACATCACACAACATCCAGTCAACACGAGGCAGAGAAAATCCCTGACCCCGTTGGGAGCTTGGCAAGAAATCTCTGCTCGGACTGACACGAGGAAAACAGATAATTGGCAATCTTTCGATCATGGTGGTATGCGAACGGTCCTGGTGTGGTACACAATCGTTCTTTACTTTCATGGTGACCATCGTAAAATTGATAATACTAATGCGACGTACTCTCCTCCATGTTTTCCGTGTAGTGTCTTGTGGCGAGAAGACGTTGAGGTACTGGTAGTCCTGGCAGACGTCCATATGCATTGGCGTCACGGTTTCCGCTGCACTTCGGTGAGATGACTGCAGCATCCAGGATGGCGCGGTGTGGTGCGGTCCCGCCGGGTAGTCGGACCACTGTGCGACGGGCCTCGGCCGGCTCATAAGAGATGAGTGGGGTCGGCCGGCTAATAGCTGGCGGTGGCGGCGGCTGCGGCTGCGGTCGGTGCGCCGCGCGTTGTTGCGGCTTTCAGCGACAAATGAAATAATTAACACGGCCGTGGGGCCGGCGTGGCTGCGGTCGCCATAGGCCGCCCTGGGACCGCATCAGAAATACACTCACCGTCCCCTGTGCTATCGCGTATGCAGTTTCTCCCTCGCGGTCAGACTTCATTATGCAATTAGCCATCAGTTTCCGTCTGGCTCATAAAGTACAACAAGTCGAAGTGACGGCGGTCTATGCTGAATTCGGTCAGAACGAAGAGAGGGACCGGAAATACGGACTGCAGTACGTGGGGCAGTCAAACTAAATCGAGACAGATGGGGAAAACATGGCTAAGAGTGAGTAGGACTCGTGCACTGAGTATTCGGAACGAAATTCATTATGCAAATATGGGGTGTAAGGCTAGTTCGCGCCTTACTAAACCTACACCCTGGAGAGCGTATAATTATAGATGTGAACTAAATGAACTAGCGCTAACTGGCAGCCAGACAATCATATTAACCTCCTGGCTTTTAAATAGCATATCCTAATCGAAATGGCACAGACGAAAACCACTGGTCATTGTCACGGCCAGCTGATAAGATAACTTGGACCGAGCCTCAGAATTTGCCAGCTAAATATAGAAAGAATAAGCTGGGAAAAGAGTGATGTCCTGCAAAAGGTTCTAAATGATAACGACATTGACATCGCTACTATTCCGGAAACACACATGGGGAACGAGGAAACACTAAGAAAAAGAGGTAAAATGTACGGCTACGACTTAGTTGGTGCCACATACCACCACGTTTATGGTGTGGCAACTTATGTGAGATCCAATATCGAAAATGTTCAATTGCATTCAACATCTACCAACAATCACATCATTCATATCGGAGGGTACACCATAAGTAACACATACAACCTCCTGCAGCCCCACGGCCACCCCAAGTCGTACCACTACTGCTATATCCATCTGCCCATGTAGGCGACACAAGAGTCATCACATCCAATGTAAATACACTCCTGGAAATGGAAAAAAGAACACATTGACACCGGTGTGTCAGACCCACCATAGTTGATCCGGACACTGCGAGAGGGCTGTACAAGCAATGATCACACGCACGGCACAGCGGACACACCAGGAACCGCGGTGTTGGCCGTCGAATGGCGCTAGCTGCGCAGCATTTGTGCACCGCCGCCGTCAGTGTCAGCCAGTTTTCCGTGGCATACGGAGCTCCATCGCAGTCTTTAACACTGGTAGCATGCCGCGACAGCGTGGACGTGAACCGTATGTGCAGTTGACGGACTTTGAGCGAGGGCGTATAGTGGGCATGCGGGAGGCCGGGTGGACGTACCGCCGAATTGCTCAACACGTGGGGCGTGAGGTCTCCACAGTACATCGATGTTGTCGCCAGTGGTCGGCGGAAGGTGCACGTGCCCGTCGACCTGGGACCGGATGCACGGATGCACGCCAAGACCGTAGGATCCTACGCAGTGCCGTAGGGCACCGCACCGCCACTTCCCAGCAAATTAGGGACACTGTTGCTCCTGGGGTATCGGCGAGGACCATTCGCAACCGTCTCCATGAAGCTGGGCTACGGTCCCGCACACCGTTAGGCCGTCTTCCGCTCACGCCCCAACATCGTGCAGCCCGCCTCCAGTGGTGACGCGACAGGCGTGAATGGAGGGACGAATGGAGACGTGTCGTCTTCAGCGATGAGAGTCGCTTCTGCCTTGGTGCCAATGATGGTCGTATGCGTGTTTGGCGCCGTGCAGGTGAGCGCCACAATCAGGACTGCATACGACCGAGGCACACAGGGCCAACACCCGGCATCATGGTGTGGGGAGCGATCTCCTACACTGGCCGTACACCACTGGTGATCGTCGAGGGGACACTGAATAGTGCACGGTACATCCAAACCGTCATCGAACCCATCGTTCTACCATTCCTAGACCGGCAAGGGAACTTGCTGTTCCAACAGGACAATGCACGTCCGCATGTATCCCGTGCCACCCAACGTGCTCTAGAAGGTGTAAGTCAACTACCCTGGCCAGCAAGATCTCCGGATCTGTCCCCCATTGAGCATGTTTGGGACTGGATGAAGCGTCGTCTCACGCGGTCTGCACGTCCAGCACGAACGCTGGTCCAACTGAGGCACCAGGTGGAAATGGCATGGCAAGCCGTTCCACAGGACTACATCCAGCATCTCTACGATCGTCTCCATGGGAGAATAGCAGCCTGCATTGCTGCGAAAGGTGGATATACACTGTACTAGTGTCGACATTGTGCATGCTCTGTTGCCTGTGTCTATGTGCCTGTGGTTCTGTCAGTGTGATCATGTGATGTATCTGACCCCAGGAATGTGTCAATAAAGTTTCCCCTTCCTGGGACAATGAATTCATGGTGTTCTTATTTCAATTTCCAGGAGTGTACAAAGAGAACGATGACAATGGTGAGGCACTTACAAACTAGGCGGGCGAAAACAATATGTACCTCGTATTTTACGCAAAGGATAGAGATTCCTTCTATTCGGCAGCAAGGAGACGAGGATGTAACCCGGATCTATGCTTCGTGACCACAGACAACGAGAATATACCGCTGAGAATATCTCGTAATATCTTCCCACACAGCCAACGTCGACCGGCTCTAACAGAGATTGGAATAACTATTCCCCTGGTTACTTCCTTTCCTCGCACGCGGTGGAATTTCCAGAAAGCAAACTGGGAAGTTTTTTCTAACAATCTAAACTAAAGAACTACGAGAGGTTTGTTGGAGCGGTCATAAGCTTCGCAAAATAGGCAATACCTAGAGGGTACCGTAAAAAATATATCCTAGGATGGAAGAAAGAATGTGAGAATTAATACCAGGCATTCTTCAACAGCGATGACCAGGAAATTGCTGACGACCTACTACACAACCCTGATGCCGCTCGACGAAAATGATGGACGGAAACCGATCAACAACTAGACTTCAAAACGTCTAGTGGAAAAGCATTGTTCCTTTAATGAAAACTAAATGATGCCAATAAGAGCGTCCACAAAGAAACACCCATACATCCAAACAAGATTGCCTCCCATATAGTATCAGCCTCTAAAACTCCGCGAGATAGAGCTCACACCACTCAGATAAAACAAGAGCTCGCCGGCCGCAGTGGCCGAGCGTTTCTAGGCGCTTCAGTCCGGAAACGCGCGACTAGTACGGTCGCAGGTTCGAATCCTGCCTCGGGCATGGATGTGTGTGATATGCTTAGGTTAGTTAGGTTTAAGTAGTTCTAAGTTCTAGGGGACTGATGACCTCAGATCTTAAGTGGCATGGTTCTCAGAGCAGTTTGAACCAAGCAAGAGCTCACAGCATTAAACTATCTCTCAGCAATGATCAAACGGAATTTTCCCGTCCTTTCTCGGCAGAAGACATAATAAGCGCTCTCAAAGACGTAAAATCGGGAAAAGCATCTGGATTTGATGAAGTCTATCCAGAGTGTCTTCTGAACTCCGCAAAATATGCAAAAACATGGTTAGGAGAATTCTTTACAGATATAAATAACACACGGCATACTCCCTCAGGAAACGAAACGATCAAAAATCGTTGCTCTCCTAAAGCCAGGGAAGCCGAGTAACAAACCAAAGAGCTACTGACGAGTCGCATTATTGAGCTTTGTCTATAAACTCCTATAAAGACTTCTCTATAATCACATTGCCACCAAAATTATGGAGTCAGTTTCCACGGAGCAACCCAAGTTCTGCCCTGCACGCAGCTCTAAGGACCAGGTTATGTCACTAACTACGTACATAGAGGCTGGGTACCAAAGGAAATTAAAAACATCAGCTGTTTTCATAGATCTGTTTGCTGCCTGCCACATGTTTGGAAACATGCCCTATTGTACAAATTCATGCAAACAGTCCCTTGCCTGAGAACTACCATACTTATGCCATGTTTGCTGCCAGAACATTCCACGTGGTAACAGGAGAACACATAAGCGTCCAAAGTACCCTATACAACGGCCTACCTTAGGGCTCGGTGGTAGCTCCACTACTGTTCAGCTTGTATATTGCCGATGTGCCAACCACATCTTCCACGAAGTTTGGGTATGCAGACGACAGGGTCTTGGCAACACAACACAAGAAATTTGTGGTCATGGAAACAACCTTGATATCTGACTTGGAGACATTAAGCACATACTTTCTTAAATGGAGATTACAGTCAAATCCTACAAAAACCGAAACTACATGTTTCCATCTCAATAATAAATTAGCAAAAAAACAATTTGACGTTCGTCTCAAGGTAAATCGGCTCCGATGTAATGAGAATCCAAAGTACCTTGGAGCCACTTTGGACAGAGCGCCCAATTACTCGTATAAACGACATCTGGAAAATACTGCAACCAAACTAAAGACGAGAAATAATATCCTCCAGAAGCTGTGCAGCACTATTAGGGGCTCCTTGACTAACACGCTACGCATGTCGGCACTCCGATTAGTCTACCCGGCCGCAGAGTACAGCTCTACGGTCTGGTGAACACACAAAAAATTCGACGTGCAACTGAGTAGCACGATGTAAATTGTCAGCGGAACCATGAGATCAGGCCCAGCACATTGGCTGCCAATGCCCAGCTTCCTATACACTGTGACACGCCTGACCTGGAAAGTAAGAGACTTCGGTCTAGAGGTCCAACAGTGACAACCGGCAAGGAATTGCAAAGTCTAAACTTTAATTCTATAAAGACCTGGAGGGAACAATGGCGAGAGGTGTGCCCTGAGCATTGTCAAGCTCTCCCCTGGATCACTGGGAGACCGCCCGTGTATTAACTACCACGTAAAATATGGTCATACCTTAACAGGATACGCACAAATAACGGAAGACATAAAGAAACTCTTTCCATTGGGGAAAAACACGAACTCCCAACTGTGACTGCGGAGCCAACAGACAGACCATCCGCCCCATCGTCCAAGAGTGCGACAGACGAGCATACAGTGGCAAGTTCAGTGATTTTATGATGGCAACAGACACCGCAAAAGACTCTGTACATAATCTCGATGTTTGTATTTAATTGTGCTGACCATATATGATCTTGATGTTTGTATTTAATTGTATTGTCCATTATCTGTGTGCTTTGTACTTCTTATATAGCATATTTTATCGTGTTTTTTATGTATGTCTTTGTTTAAACATTTGTAAGAAGCATAAAATTATGTGCATTTCATACGCAAAACAAGTAAATATATAAATATATAGTTCAACCATGCTTGGAATCGAGAATCTCAATGACTTTTGCCTGTTACCAATGCCGACACTGGCAAGATATTGGTCCTGGAAATTCCAAGACCATATCAAAATTTCTACAGTAGTTCTTCAGACTAGCCCGGTTACACAAAAAGAAGTGAGCAGGGGACTTCGGTTGGTATATGCAGAGAGTGAAGATTTAATAAAATAATTTCATTTACTTACTGAATAATTACTATAACTTCCTTTTTATGTTCGCATGCAGTAAAGTTTCTCCATTATACTTTTGACGGATGATGAATACAATATATGTTCAAATGGCAAAAGATATTTTTATGTGACGTAATTATATTTTAATAAGTTTGAGGTTTTTTTCTGTACTTGTACTGTGAAATCTTCCTTCTTGCCAAATTTCTTGATTTTAAATCAACCAGAAGCACCCAACAGGTTTTCATGAGTGAGTATCAAAATAGCTGACATAAATGGCAGTATCGTCAGACTACACTGACTTAGAAGCTTAAAATTCTTATGCCGTCAAGGGACCACAGACGTTAGTATGTGACATAAGTTTGACCTTCATACGCCAAACTGTTTCAGAGAAAAATGATGTTAACAGACTGACAGACAAACAGACAGATGGATAAATATGGCAAAAAAATATTTTTTCTTGTAATATAAATACAAATTACAATTTTTCAATTTTTTCCTTTACTTGTAATGTGAAACCTTGCTCCTTGCCAAATTTCATGATTGTAGGTCCACGAGACTGAAGTGATTTGCAACCTTAAAACATTTACACCTCCAAGAGACCATATAATAATAAAATTAGGATTAAAGAATAACAAAATTTGAACTTCCTACATTTAACCGTTTCTGAGATAAAGGTTCTCAACATTCGGATACGTACACAGATGGACAACAAAGCGATCCTACATGCGTTCCGTGTTACAGACTAAGGCATGGAATCCTAAAAAGTATAAAAATTAATCGCCGTCATTGTTTATACATACAAGACGGCGAATAAGATCAATGAAAAGTGTTTGCGGTTGCTTACAGAACCAAGACTGCGCCCAAGTGTGCACTTCCCTGTCAGAAGCAAATACCGAGTGAGGTGTCGGAGTGGTTAGTACAATAGCCTCGCATTCAGGGAGGCGACGGTTCAAACTCGTGTTCGGCAATCCTGGTACAGGTTTCACGTGATTTCCCTAAATGCGTTCAGGCAAATTCCGGGATAGTTGCTTTGACAGGGCACGGCCCACTGTCATCCCCATCCTTCACTAAGCCGATGGGCCCATGACCTCGCTATTTGGTCCCATCCCCCAAATCAACCAACCAACCAACCAACCAGCGAAAGCAATCTGACAGCCACAAACACCATTATTCAGTGCTCCAAAAGTACGGTAATCGTATGACGAGATATGAGGACTAAATGGAGTATGTGTAAGGGCTTCCCAGCGAGGTTCTGCGACATAGTGGAAACATCCGTGGCACCATTCGCCGAGCGGTATAATGCAGCACAATCATGACGTCCGTCAGCATTCCTGGGAGTTTGGTCTTGATGGCGCACTTCAGTGTACCACTGTGCGTTAATCGTGGCGCTGTGTTACAGAAGGTCAATAAGCTTCAGGCCCTAGCCGTCAAAGAAAAAGGACGTCGAGACATTCGAGTAGCTGGCGTGCGCGGCTTGGGATTTTTTTCGTGAGGGAGAACCCTTTTCCTTAATATGCTAGCTCCGCCGCTTCCGCTCCGGTTCAAAGCGATGACACCATGTTTGATCTCCGGTGACAATATAGGACAGGAAACAGTATTCTTCCTCGTGATACCGTTACGGATACAGCAGTGATGTCGACATTCCGTTGAACTTCTGCTCCTTTGTCACGCTGTAGGAGACAAACTGCACAAAGATTTGCCGAAATTTTCGATGCTCCGTGGTAACGGCGTGAGCAGTGTTGTGAATGATACCCAACACGAGCCGAATATCTTACACCTTTCGCCGTCGGTCATTTATGACGGCAGCATGCATTGCGATAATGACAAAAGCGGTAATGACACGATGAGCCTGTACTGGTCGTTTACTATCTTCCAGTGAAACTTTATCTTATCGAAAGAGTTCATTCCACTCATACATATGTGCCTTTGACTTACTGTTCTCGTCATGAATGACATACGTTCTGGCATGAATTTCACTTTCTGACATTCCATCTGTAGTAAAAAACGACACCAAACCTCGCTGTTTCTCTTTTCCGGCATTCGCAGTGAAGTCGAACGCACACATGGCTTAAAAAATTGTAAATTTGTGGTAAGGTCTTATGGGACACTACTTAATCTAACTTAAACTAACTTATGCTACGGACAACACACATACCCATGCGAGGACTCGAGCCTCTGACGGGGGGAGCCGTACGGATCGTGACAAGGCGCCTCAGAATGCGCGGCTATCCCGCACAGCCACACATGATTCGCTGATCTCACGTCGAGCACGTTTGACAGTCTAAAGGCACAGAGGTTCTCACTTCCTGATTCCGAATAAAGGGTACTTTTGCACACATCTGCCTTTGATACCAATGTCCGCCCCATGCTCGTTAATTACTCTACCTAGTTTTCGTCTGACTGTCGCGTATAGTTAACATAAGTGAGGCAGAGGCAATTCTGACTTTGTGCTTGTTAATGGCAGCAGTTTTTAACAAAAAGCTGGACATGTCGACTTGAAAAAAAAAGTTCGACTCTGAGAAAGAGAGATCGACACAGGTGAGCGTATCAAACAAGTCCCCTCCACCTCCTCCCCCCCCCACCCTCCTCAGCCGCCTACCCTCCAACCCCCCCCCCTCCCTCCGTTTTCATCAAACTGTAATCCACCATTGATTGTAAGCGAAGATGGGCTAATGGACTTTAAGTGAGTAAGGGTTAAAACCGAGTTCCCTTTTATTTCTCTTTTCAAGTTGCCAACGTTTTTTTGCCGTTAAACCATGAAGACAGCCGGCAATTTCATTAGCTCCAAGAGGCTTGGTAGTGTCAGACGCGTTGTTGTTGAGCAAAATAATTTCTTACATTTTTGCGACTCTGTATCTTCGTTTGTGATATATTTGTTCAATGAAGAACGTACACGGTCGTGTTAGAAATTGAAACTAATAATATAACGTAGTAATTTAATTAATAATTTACTAACAATTATAACAGGCTTTACGAACAGGATTCTTTACCTTATTTCCTATGTAGAAGGAATTTTTTTGAGATAATGTACAATTCGGGTAGAACCTGGTAGAAGCAATGGACTAAAACTGGAGCTAGCTAATATTACCCCATGTCTTCGTTACACATAACGGGTCAGTTTTGAAGTATATGCTTTCAACGGCACTCTACTTTTGTGTACAGAACTTTTAATAACTACAGTTTAATAATTACATATAGAATTTGTTATGAAGACGACGAACGAGTCATGGCCAATGTTGACTGGTGGCCATTGCTAAATAGAAACACATAAATCACAGCAGGTTTGTCAGTAACGTCCATAAGGTGCTGGCTGCGTGGTCTGGATCTGCAACGACTAAAATAATTAGAAGTCGTTGGTAATAAATAACATATATCGTACTTAACTGGTTGTAGTTGATTCTTCTTGGCTGCATACATGTAATTATGAACATATAGCTTTCGAGGCCTCACTTAGTGGCGCTAGTCGCGACTCCCGGGTCCAGCGATGCTATTACGGACCGCGCTCAATAACTGCAACCCCTAACAAGTGTGGTATCAAACGTTGATACTACAGAATTTACAATTATTTAGCTACCATTTTAGATTATTTTGGTCAATATTAACTTGATTAATTATCCCTTATTGAAGAGGTATATTGTTATTTAAGATGAGACCATTAAGCGCCTTATATAGTCAGGAAATTGATAAATAGTTTAACAGACATCCGGAAAGGCTGACAACCCAGTATCAAACATCTGAGTTGTTCTGAGTTGCATATACTAGAACAACAACAATGCAAAATCACCTACCTGGATATAAAAAGACTGGTATTTTTCCGCTCAATGCAAATTCATTTGGCGAAGAAGAATTTGCTCCATCAAATACAACAGAGGTAAAATGCCAGATTCCTTGACTACAACAGAGCCACTTACTGCTTCTATTCCACACCCCTGTCCATTGACTGATGTGCAAATGCAGTCTTCATTCACTGCACCATCGGAGAGCGTAAAGCCAGCTCTTCATTTCGAGAGACCATAATAAATCCTGTGAAGAGGAAAAAGCGCCGTGATCACGTAGACTCGCTACGAAAATGAGCTCAGTGCAACAAAAGCGTCTTCCCAGCTGGCGAAGAGGACTGTTGAAGGACTCCGGGTCTGGACCATGAAAAAGAATCGGAAGAGTTTGAAGCGTGTGAGGCAAACAGCTCTTCTCAAGATGAGAATGAAACGCTCTTTTCTTTCTTTTTTTTTCTTTTTTGCTAAGCGACCTACTCGTCAACAAGAAAATCAGATGATTATGTAAAATATTTAAAGCGTGAAAAGTGGGCCCATGAGGACTGCACATGGTGGTTTGAAGGTGACATGCGTGCGTACTGCGTGTCTCATGCCTCAGAATTGCCAATTTGTTCCTCGCAGAGGACAATACCTGTCTTTACCCAAAGGTACAGGATATAAGCGTAAACTGCACAGTGCTGAGTTACATTAAATATAATTCAATCAAAAGTAAGTCCTCATACTTCATATATGTTGTTCATGCCTTGTTTATCTTTCACTGAAACAAATCTGAAGTATTAACAACGAAAATTGTCACTGTTACCCAACTTTCTCATTAACTACCCGGTGATACTCCAACTACCGAAAACTGTATTTATGTACAGTGTTTCGATTACTTAGCGGAATGTCATCAGTCGGCTCGATAACGATGTGACTCCCAAATATGCAATGCGATATCTTTCTGTCTGTGTACTTTCATCATTGCTTTCATAGGACATAACCTTCCTCGCTAGGTTCGCTTCAAGGTGTCAACCTCGCATTTCCGCAAGCCCATTTCACACTCTCTCTGCATCAGTCAGTCGGAAACAATGTACGAGAGTACGAAATGCCAGAACACTTTTTGTCTGGATTGTCATTCATTAACAGAGAGAAGTCTTCAGGCTTAAAACTGAATTTAGGTTTAACGAGTGAGAGGGTTTTACGGCCATTTATTACCCACAACACCTCTAAAACACCAGGTAGAGCACATCATAGGTTCCACGAGAATGTTTGCGTATGACCCTGATGAGTACAAAGAGGTTATGCTGTAGACTGTTTCTCGACAGACTACTGTCACTTTCTTTAGTAAACTGCTGTATGCTACTCAAAGAAACTGATTCTTCCATACCGGCCTGTAAGGCTACGTCAGGTGTACGAAGTTCATTGGTTCCTCTACACAAAAAAAGTTAATTGAAGTTGCCATCTGTAGGATGACCAGCCTTCCTGTTAAATCTACCTTCTCTTTCGAAATACATACTGGGTACGGAAATAAACACTACTATATATTCAGGCATACTACAAATTAATCAGACGAGATGAAAATTAGCTATATCATACCACAATAATAGACGTATGCATAAGCTAATATTAAACTGTTTTTTATGTTTACTGTAATTGATGAATTCATGTAAAATTTAATGTGATTCATTTCTCAGATCAAAATGCAAATAAGTTATGGTTCAACCTAATAGCTTATGTATGCACGTTTGAACGCTATCTGGATAAATATCCTAAACTTACTACAGCCCCTGTTACTTCCACTGCAAAATCTCTCGTTATGAAACTAGCTTATTTCATTAAAATACTACCTGCTGTATATTTTACTAACTTCCAGCAATGTTTGTGGCAGGACTGACAAAGATGTCGTTTCGTACACTGTGGTTTGTTACTGCTTTTACTCCGTGACCAGCGATGTGTTTAACGTAAATCCTATCTTTCTGACGCCACTGGAAGTTGTATGCTGCATGGTCTCTTGTCCTCTCCCGGTGTAGCTGCTAGTCGAAATGTGTTACAAACCTAGCCTACGATGTTATTTGGATCAACTTCCAATGAAAATTATTGTAGTGAAAAAGTTACTCAGGAAAGTTGAGTTTTCCATTAACTAAACTGCTGTAAATAAGTCTTTAAATATACAAGGAATTAGTAAAGAGTATATGGCTGGTTAAGTTCCTTTGCTCAAAGTTGTGCTAATTTCGTGTGTCTCGTTCAAAGTCCTTGAGTTCCGCGAAGCGCCCCATTGTGCTCTCTCACGATGTCTAATGACTGCTGAGGTCGCTGATACGGAGTACCTGTCAGTAGGTGGCAGCAAAATGCACCTAATAAGAAAAACGTATGTTTTGAAGGTGTCCGGATACTTTTGGTCACATAGTGTATCATCTTTGCAGTGTGAAGCCGAAAATAATCACGAAGAAGGAATTTAGTGACATTTACGTTATGCGTGCTCCCTGAAATCAGACGAAATGTGTAAGCAGGACTCTAGCCTTGGCAGAAGACATTTTCCAGTCACTCACTGAGCACCCAGAACTGAAAAGCGCGACCTTACGCAATACACTGGCGTACTGGAGGCAGTGCGCAAATGTCTGTACAAAGCTTCACCGTATTTTCACTGTGGTTTTAATGTCACTATTCACAGGAGGCTAAAATAAACGGCCCTCTTAAAATACTCACCTCCCCATGTTGTCTTTTCAGCTGTATACCTCATTCAAAGGCCAGTTAGTGAACACATGGCTTTCTCACTAACAATATTACTAGTTCTTGGCAGTTATTGCTCTTTATACGACTTCCAACCATACGTCGTAATTCAGAAACCATTTCTCGTATTTGACGCAGACGATATTCGCCACTGGACTTTCTCACTAGAAATATCTTCGATTACTCTCTTCTTGCTTGCAGATTTTCACTACCAAATAACTCTGTCCACCACTCAATTTTTCAGTCTCCTTCTCGCCTCTCTTGTATGCTTTTGAAAGGCGATCGTTCAACTTAACGTTCACTAAGCAGCTTTAGCGCACCATCATTACGCCACAACGTAACAAAAATCCCTTTCATTGTTCTGTATCTCTAACATTCGGCTTCACTTTGTATAATACAGTACAAGTACTTCTTTAACACCCTTTTCCACAAGTCACAGCCCACATACCAATACAAAACACTGCCTCAACGAATTTTATATGTTTTCACACTAGCGTATCTTCATTCCAAGTATCAACTCCCGACTGTCTACAACCCCTTCGCTGAAATGTACAATTACGTTTATTCCTACCTGGGCATAGCACAAGACCCAACTTATAATAACTGTTACATCGTACAAATATTCAAGAACACTACGTTTATTGTGTGAAAAGTAAAATCAGCCACCAGAAGTGCAATACGAATTACAGAATAATTTAGACAAAATATCCGTTTGGTACGGTAAGTGGATATTGGCCCTAAACAATAAAAGTTGTGGGGTCTTCCACATGAGTAGTAAAACGAATTCGTTAATTTTCTGTTACACAATAAATAATACAAGTTTAAAGATAGTTGATTCAATTGAACGAACAATTACACTTACAAACAACTTAAACTGGAACCATCATATCAAAATTTTGTAGCGAAGGCAACATAAAGACTGTTTTCTTGGCAGAATGCTAGGAAATGGAACACGTATACTAAAGTTCCTCTATAGATTACGTTTGTCCGTCCTCTAGAGTATTGCTCTCCGGTAAGGCATTCTTACTATATGGGAATAATGAAGAGGAACGAAAAATTTCAAAAGAAGATAGCTCTTTTGTATTATCGCGAAATAAGTGGCCCAGTGTTACGGATAAGATACGCGAGCTGGTATAGCAGTCGATAAAACAAAGGCAACTTTAGAGGCAGCGAGAACTTTTAACATATTTTCCATTAGCAAAATTTTCTCCGAACGCAGAAATATTCTGCGGACACTCAACTACAAACGCAGAAGTTGTCATTGTAATCAAGCAAATCAGAACTCACACTGAAAGATTTAGCAGTTCATTTTGACGCGTGTTATTCGAGAGTGGAACGGTCGACAAATAATCTGACAGCGATTCTGCGAGCGATCAGTCAAGCACGTGCATGTGAAGTGCACACTAGTGATGCGAATGAAGATATAGAATGTCTAGCGTCCCGTCACCGGTAAGATCCCTGATGTAGAGAACTGTCTTGGAATGAGGAAGGCAGGTAAGGAAAAACCGAGCGAGGTGGCGCAGTGGTTAGCACACTGGACTCGCATTCGGGAGGACGACGGTTCATCCCGCGTCCGGCCATCCTGATTTAGGTTTTCCGTGATTTCCCTAAATCGCTCCAGGCAAATGCAGGGATGGTTTCTTTCAAAGGGCATGGCCGACTTCCTTCCCCGTCCTTCCCTAATCCGATGAGACCGATGACCTCGCTGTCTGGTCTCCTTCCCCAAAACAACCAACCAACCAACGTAAGGAAATTGGCTGAGTTCTTTTACAAAATAAGGTTTTTAATGTTTGCCTTAAGTGATTTAGAGTAACCACGGTGAGGCCTAGATCTGGATGGTCGGACGAGGTTTGGACCTTTATTACTCCACAGACATCTTCTCTGCGGTTAAGAAAACATAGCGTTATGTATAAGCATTTGATCAAAACCACACAGGCACCCACTAAATTTACGAAGCATATTTCTTACTGCTTATTCTACCCTTCACTTCGTAAACACTTAAAAAATTAGGTTATGAATGAATGACCGATACATGTCAACTCTATTAACTATTCACAAAGTGATTATATCACAATAATAAAAAGAAGAAAAATCTACACATTACAAAGTTAGGTCAGATTTTTAAGTGATTGAACAGCATACGCAGTCAGAAAAATTAGTACACCCGGAAGGGCGAGGTCGATTTTGATCGGGTGATGGTATATGTCGCATTGGCCGATAGTAGATGTAGTGATAATGGTTTAACAGTCGTCAGCCAATAGAGCGCCATCTGTGTTTACCCTTTAATGGGGAATGTTCAGTGTGGCGCAAACGTTTGAAGCAAGCATGTCACAGAGACCCACTCGCGTATTCCACAGCCAACTCAGCGAGGTTTAAAGGGGTCAAATAGGGGTCTGCTGAGAGGCTGGATAATCCTTTCTGAGAATTGCCACACAAGCTGGAATTCCTGTGTCAGTTGTGCAACGATACGGGTATCAGTGATAACGTAAACATACTGACACACTTTAGACGAGTTTTTGGACTTTCACGCAGCATAGACGCCCGCCAAGATCGTCGTATTCCAAGGGCAGCAGTGGCAGACTGTACAATTACCACAGCACAGATAAGAGGGCTTGAGAGCCCAGACGTTTCATCAAGAACTGTTGCGAAGCTGTTAGTAGCATTGGGACTGCGGGCACGCAAACCTCTAACCTATCTTCCACCCGCGCCACAGCATCGACGTGCGTGACTCGACTGGTGCCGTCAGAGGATCACTTGGACAATGGAATGGCGCGCCGTGGTCTTCAGTGACGAAAGCAGTTTCCTCCTTCTCACATGCGATAATTTTCGTAGATCTGGTGAGCGCTGTATCGTAGAGTGCATTCGTCCAAGACGCACTGGCCAAGACCCGGGCGATAAGATACAACTGTCGTTCACCTTTGTGATTTCTGGAAAGAACACTGACCAGCACTCGGTACGTGAAAAGTTTGTTAGACCTGTTCTCTTTCCGCTTTGCAGGTAGGTGATGCACTGTTCGAGCAGAATAATGTCCGCCCACACAATGCCCGTGAAACCTAACGTGCTCAGCAAGGCGTGCAGCAACTTCGCTGGCCAGCACGAGCTCCGGACATGTCTCCAACCCAGTACATGAGGGGCATGATGATGCGAGAAGTGACTCGTGCGACTCGACAGCCAGCAACACTTACAGAACTACGTGAACAGGACAGTATTCCCAGGGAAGTAGTATTACAATGTCAGTTGAGATTTTGGAGGACTGCCCTTAGTTAATATGGATTTGAGGTCCTTGTTTGTTCCATTCTAGTATTTGCCAACCTATTAATTAATGTGACACGGACCAAATCGTATCTTCTTTTTTCAATTTGGTGTATATAATACGCTCTGTAGGTATTTTATGAGTATCCTTGCACGTTATTTTCATTCACTCAATATTTTGTCGGCCGTCGGGTTCTGCGACTGACGGCGTTTTTGGATGTTGTGGCAACTAATTGTAATATGTAACCAGTAGGACGGCTGGAGTGGCCGTGCTGTTCTAGGCGCTACAGTCTGGATCCGAACGACCGCTACGGTCGCAGGTTCGAATCCTGCCTCGGGCATGGATGTGTATGATGTCCTTAGGTTAGTTAGGTTTAATTAGTTCTAAGTTCTAGGCGACTGATGACCTCAGAAGTTAAATCGTATAGTCAGAGCCATTTTTTTGTAACCAGTAGGATAATACTTACGCGATAGATACGCATACTATTGTGTACTTCATAGACTGCGTCACGACGTTTTACTTTGAATCAGGATAGGTCTTCATAAGAACTAGGATGTTCCTCACCTATTAGAATTACGTATGTTCTCTGTATAAAAAGAACAAAGAACTAGATAAGTGTTGTTCGTTTGTATGTTGTGTATTTTTGGTTATTCCTAATGTCTGCCATTTTCAGTGCCAGCCAGTTTGCGTAAGTATTCTACTTGTTGTACTGTATTTGCACAGGTACTTTTCTTAACGTTGATAACTGGATTTTGTAGGTTTTAAGAACTTTTAGTGTTGCGCATAATTGTCTATAAAATCAACTTTGGTATGCTTTAATGTACACTACATGTATACTCGTTTTTAACATGCAAGGGCATGAAGATGTTATATTGAGACGACGAAACTGGTTGTCAAA
This sequence comes from Schistocerca piceifrons, assembly GCF_021461385.2. Classification (NCBI taxonomy): domain Eukaryota; kingdom Metazoa; phylum Arthropoda; class Insecta; order Orthoptera; family Acrididae; genus Schistocerca; species Schistocerca piceifrons. The sequence continues at coordinate 409,981,528 of NC_060139.1, forward strand.
ATAAAATAAATTCTCAAAATCTACGGCTGTTTGGCGATTTTCCTTGGTGTGTATTTGACCTGCCGCTGTCCCATGTTCGCAGTGGTTTAACAGAAACTGGCGATTATCGTATGCTGTTAATAAAATTAAGAGTGAGCTATGTTAAATGCGCTCCAACTAATGGAGCAGAACATACACATTTAGTTAAGTTTTGCACATTTTCAGTGACAACGAACTTCTGTAAATCTGTTGTTAAAGACTAATGACCATAGTGCGAGGCCAAATTGACCGTTCCAAATATATTTTACATATTATTAGCAGCTGTATTTTCTAATTATACATGTAATTCATAGCTGTAAAATGACGACTTTCTTTTGTAACAATTCAACAATGTTAAAAGATTAAACTTTAGTTTTGTCCTCAAACAAGACTAACTTAAATGCGAGTGGTCTATGGCGCCTTGCACGGTCCGAGGGTCTCTCCCCGTCGGAGGTTCGAGTCCTCCCTCGGGCATGGGTGCGTGTGTTGTCCCTAGCGTAAGTTAGTTTACGTTAGATTAAGTAGTGTGTAAGCTTAGGGACCGATGACCTCAGCAGTTTGGTCCCATAAGACCTTACCACAAACATCCGATTAACTTCAATGATCAGGCTCCCATGAATAACTGTGAATTATTTCAGGAGAATTAATTCGCAGTTTATACGCAGCAGTCATCTTACCAAAGCGTGATTCTGTCCAGAATACACAGTGCATCAAGCGAGGAATGTATGACCCAGAGTAGGTAAAAATACATGTGGATAGAAAATTGCTCAGCACAAAAGAAGGTTAATTTCTGATTCATTACGATGTTTCTGCGACCATGTGTCTGATGCAGAAGTTAAACGTGTGAAAACAACAGTTTACAAAGGGCATCAGTGCAGCACTTTATCAGAACAGTAGCTTGTAGGACTTTAGCATTTCAAATGGAGAAGCGAGGTAGCATCGCCCTTGTGTAACTTTATTCGTTTTTTTCCCCCCCTTATGATAAATACGCTGCAGCATAAACACTACGGCGTTTGACAAAGTAACGCTTAAGCATTGCTAAGAACTAAGGGGAATTCATGTTGTTACAATGTTACTGAACAGTAGTCTCGGTGTCTCTGGGGGTGAGGGGCGCACACGAGAGATTGGCCCCAAATTCTGCTGAGTCTTTTTTTTTTCCTCACTGCCAAGGTTGTTCGTATACATTTGTGTGTGAGCTGCAGTATGGTTAGCAATATGTGTGCGTGAGTGGGGGTTGGCGGAGAAGGAGGGTGAGGGGGAGGGAAGGAGGGAGAGAGAAACAGAGAGAGAGCGAGAGAGAGAGACAGAGAGAGAGTATATACCTCGACATTATTACGATTTACTAAAGAATTTTTTATCCTTTTCAAAATGCTTGAATCTGAGGACATACTGAAAGGAACAGCCCTAAAAGCACAAAGAAAAAGGAAACGCATAATTTCGTGAAGTAAAGAAAAATTATCACATATGAACACCGAGGAGCGAAAAGAAGAAATATACAGAACACGATTCAGCGAGAGTGTACTGCTTGCGCTACTCTCCCGGTGAATAATTCCAGATGCATATATGGGGATAATATGGATTACACAGATTGTGCATTAGAGTAATAGGATTACACGGCTTTTAAACGAGTGCGTAGTGCATCAGATGGACTGTAAAGCCAGCGAGGGTTTTTTGTAGCTGCTGCTTGCAGGGAGGGGGGATGGGGGGGGGGGGGTCGGACACAAGGGTGGCCGCGTGGCTGGGGCGTCTCCGACAACGCACCCTTATACATAACACCCTTCCCGAATTAACATTCAAATGCGAGTTGCAATTAGGATTCGTTTCACCGAAATGTGGCTGGCGAATTGAGTTAGCGGCTCCACCATTCAGGGACGGATGAATTCGCAAGGCATTCAGCAAGAATAATCTATTTAACGTGCTCTCTGCCGTGTTCCGCCGACGCGGATTGCGGCCACGTTATAATCATTGCGTTCTGATTTTAAATCGAAAGAAATTTCATATTCCAGGTTTTCCAGCTTATAACTGGTATCCGAAACTGTCGGCCATGGCTGCTTGTGGTAATTCAGTAACCGCTGTGTGATGTGTATGAACTTGGGACATTCCTGAGGCTTTCGAGTGACAGTCAGTATCTTTGTCATACTATTACGCAAGAGTTAATGTCACCAAAAATTATCCTAATAGAGATTATTCCAGATACTCTTCATTACTCCAAGGAAGCTCTTGTAACCAACATTTTCAATTTAAGCCATTAAAGAGCTACGAGTATTAATCTATCATTTAGGAAATTCTATGCTTTGGAAATGAAATTCGTGTGTTGCATTCAAGATGTCATACCACTAAATTGAAAGACAAATTCTTGTTGGGAGATTACAAGGGATAATTGTAAGTTGTAAACAAATCGTAATACAGCTTGTGACTTTACATTTAGCAATTCTGTATGGCTACACATAATACGTAGAAGTCCATGGTGAAGGTCTAAATGTATTTCAAAATTCGATAAGTCGCTGTAAATGGACGCTCTAGAAGATAACTAATGCATTTAAGTTTCGACACACAGTAACGTATGTTCCATCCCACAATCGTAAGTCAAATATTCCACCCAATATCATAAGTCAAAAGAAAGCCGTATTGAGTTATACCGTTACAGACGCTATCTAGACAGATAAGGACACATACCTTGTGATTCTTAACACTGTTGCGATGATCATTTATACCTACAGGTCTTCCACAGGCTGGTGTCAAATGTGTCGATGCTGACGAGTTCATTACCTGCGAATGAGGTGGACATTAGTTGCAACGGTAGATACGTTTCGGGAAGGCTGGAGTTGTAATTCCCGTGCTAGCAGCAAGAAATAAGTATACCGTTTTTAAAAAAAAAATTCTTAAATCAAATATCAGAATGTTCCTTCATACGAAGTGACATTTCCTTTTGATCTTGTAACGTCAGGAATGATACAACATATTATTTCTTTAATCTGTCACAGAAAACTTCATGTTTTGAGTTTGCTTTTAATTCTCAGGTGAGTGGTGCATCTTGAGTTATGGACGATTTTTTCGGAGTATAACTGGCTATTCATGGGAAAGAGGAAATGCTGTCAGGCTGAATACATCGACCAGATGTAAAGTCTAAATGTGAGTAGCCCATACACCTACAGTTTGCCTGAAGAAGAGAACGAGAGGAAAGTAAGACTATCGGATCGTCTGGTATGACCAAGTAAAAGAGGTCTCTGATTAAAACACTAGAGAAGTGTAGGGAAATGATATGTTTCAAATCCCTAAGCGGTTGAGGACTGATAAAAATCGTCAACGATTTCCGAAAGGGATCTACACTCCTGGAAATTGAAATAAGAACACCGTGAATTCATTGTCCCAGGAAGGGGAAACTTTATTGACACATTCCTGGGGTCAGATACATCACATGATCACACTGACAGAACCACAGGCACATAGACACAGGCAACAGAGCATGCACAATGTTGGCACTAGTGCAGTGTATATCCACCTTTCGCAGCAATGCAGGCTGCTATTCTCCCATGGAGACGATCGTAGAGATGCTGGATGTAGTCCTGTGGAACGGCTTGCCATGCCATTTCCACCTGGCGCCTCAGTTGGACCAGCGTTCGTGCTGGACGTGCAGAACGCGTGAGACGACGCTTCATCCAGCCCCAAACATGCTCAATGGGGGACAGATCTGGAGATCTTGCTGGCCAGGGTAGTTGACTTACACCTTCTAGAGCACGTTGGGTGGCACGGGATACATGCGGACGTGCATTGTCCTGTTGGAACAGCAAGTTCCCTTGCCGGTCTAGGAATGGTAGAACGATGGGTTCGATGACGGTTTGGATGTACCGTGCACTTTTCAGTGTCCCCTCGACGATCACCAGTGTAGGAGATCGCTCCCCACACCATGATGCCGGGTGTTGGCCCTGTGTGCCTCGGTCGTATGCAGTCCTCATTGTGGCGCTCACCTGCACGGCACCAAACACGCATACGACCATCATTGGCACCAAGGCAGAAGCGACTCTCATCGCTGAAGACGACACGTCTCCATTCGTCCCTCCATTCACGCCTGTCGCGACACCACTGGAGGCGGGCTGCACGATGTTGGGGCGTCAGCGGAAGACGGCCTAACGGTGTGCGGGACCGTAGCTCAGCTTCATGGAGACGGTTGCGAATGGTCCTCGCCGATACCCCAGGAGCAACAGTGTCCCTAATTTGCTGGGAAGTGGCGGTGCGGTCCCCTACGGCACTGCGTAGGATCCTACGGTCTTGGCGTGCATCCGTGCGTCCCTGCGGTCCGGTCCCAGGTCGACGGGCACGTGCTCCTTCCGCCGACCACTGGCGACAACATCGATGTACTGTGGAGACCTCATGCCCCACGTGTTGAGCAATTCGGCGGTACGTCCACCCGGCCTCCCGCATGCCCACTATACGCCCTCGCTCAAAGTCCGTCAACTGCACATACGGTTCACGTCCACGCTGTCGCGGCATGCTACCAGTGTTAAAGACTGCGATGGAGCTCCGTATGCCACGGCAAACTGGCTGACACTGACGGCGGCGGTGCACAAATGCTGCGCAGCTAGCGCCATTCGACGGCCAACACCGCGGTTCCTGGTGTGTCTGCTGTGCCGTGCGTGTGATCGTTGCTTGTACAGCCCTCTCGCAGTGTCCGGAGCAAGTATGGTGGGTCTGACACACCGGTGTCAATGTGTTCTTTTTTCCATTTCCAGGAGTGTATATGAATGACAAGTGAAATTCTAATTCTTCCTTTCATCCTAGCATACGTAGGAAAACATACAAGGTGGCAACACCTTAGTACAGTGAGAACGACGCTTTCATTGAAACCAGAAACAAGTTTTCGAAGTGATTTCCTCTTAACAAACAAGGCCCCCTCATAAACATCTGGTCCCAGACAGTCATTTCTCACACCCTGCTTCGTGCACCACATGGAGATCTGTTTGAGCAAGTGACAATGCACAGTGTGAAATAAAAGCGTACTGAGCCGTGCGGCTATACATTCTCAAGAGAATGGTAAAATTAGCACCGCACTGCGGCTATGCCCAAAGCATGGATTTTGCATTCAGAGCATATCCGGATTTATTTATTAAACATTTCAGTGATATATAGGATATTTTCTATACTGCCACTGTCTGTTACCCGGAATTATAAATATCCAACACACTGACACGGACTGAAACAGTATTTTATTCTCAGGCGACAGTTAACTATACCGATGAATGGTGGGCGACTGCCACCATATTTTTATTGACTTACGGTGCTTTTCAGTACCGATTATAACTAAATGAAGATAATCGTGCAACCCAAGAAATTACATTACGTCGTTTCTGCAGTTCTCAGAAACATAAACGAGGGTTCATTGGGCTGCTGAGTATGGGTCTCAGTATCAGGAAAAATTTCTGACAAAGTGTCTTACGAGTACCCCAATGTATGGTTAATCATGGACTGTAGGGAATCTTGAAAGAATCGATGTGTATCTGATATGATGTTATAGAAGGATATGCCATATTATATGAGCTTTTCGTAGAATGTATGGGGAAGAAGGGACTACATGATAGGATATGTATTAACACATCACACACTATAACTTTGCTCGTCACATAGGCATCCACCACAGAGGTTTCATTCAAACATTTTCGCACTGATGCCTCGGACGCGTTGCAGATAGCTTCTGTCATTGGTTTTCTAAAGTAGCAGTTAATAATGACGACCATATCATGTATAGTCTGATTTGTAGTTAGCCGAGGGACGGTAGAACACAGTATTCTAGTTTTCTGCACCCAACGTGACTGTATATCTCGGCGAAAACAAGCGTACTGAAACTAATATGAAATCAAGACCTATAGCTGCTTACAGGCGTTGGACAGTTCAAAATGTCGACCGGAACTCTAAACCGGGATCTCCTGCTTACATTAGACACACTCTATCCGAGTGAGCCACGGAGGACACAAAGTACAGTGCGACGGCACGCTCCCAGTGAGACCCACATTTCCAACTTGCTGTTCACACACAACATTTGTAGTGCCCCTGCCCACAATACTTATTACTCGCGGCAGTCAATCTACCGATTCCCGTAAGAGTTCGGGAAATGTGAGTGCATTCGCATTAAAGTAGATCATTGGCCGTTAGGTCTTATCTGTATGAAGATGGTATGTTTCTTTCCGATATGTCCGAAAGAACAGATACCATCTTCATATAAAACACGCGTATGTCGATTTCAATCAATAATTGTTATCTCTCCTTGTGAGAAGCTCACAAGCACTGCAGTAGGACAAAACATTTGTTTGTTATTGGTATGGTCTCGCATGCATTGCATAAAGAGTAATACGTTAGGTGACTTGCGTGTTAAGTGTTTTGATGCTGGACGATGGTTGGTTCAGTGTCACACACCCTCACACTTCCTATAAGCAGACCAGCTGTCGTGTTTTGATTCGATATCTTCACTTTCTCATCTGCGAATTACTGTCTATCGAATCTGTACCGTGATAGGACTCGTAGACTATCGCTGTAGGTTTGGCCGATTTATCGTCGATAATTTAATGTGAGATTCTGCCGATTCCTTGAATGCTGGCCACTAGATGAACAGTCTGGAACAACACCGTACACGTGATCACGCGCGATGTTTCGGAGCAAGTAACAAAACACTGTGTGTACAAAGCACCATGTGTACTGCGCCGTGCACCTACACAACAATCGTAGGGTAAAGGTTTTCTTTTTACACTAAAATTTCTAAAGCTTTGTCAGTGTGCTTGATGAATGCTTTAGTTGTGAATTTCTGGTTGAGTTCACAAAACCATTTTCCATCATTCTCGTTTTACAATTGAGCTGAAATGTTATATCAGCGTTCTGTTTCACTGGACGTCATTTTGGTGCCTAACGAAGACTTTGTCAAGTGCTATGAGCTATGAGCTTAGATCTGTCCGCTGTCTTGATTCCAACCAGTGATGTTAAAACGCGCCACTTTATGTGCATCCAATTAACCTTCTCCAACTATTCTGTTACGTCCTTGTATTCCGGTAGCTCTGACAGAGAAACGAGCAACGTGTATCTCCGAGGTAGTTTCGGCTCTGAGAAATCATTTAAACTTGCAGATCAATCCAATCTGATATCAAATAAAGAATTACTTAAATGAAAACCTGATCCTGTTTTTGGGCTTTCTCATACTTTTCATTCCTAGAGTATGCTCTGGCATAAATTTCGATCGTTAGCCACTCTACGAAGCTCATAGGGCTTTCACATGATTACTCTTCCTATACTGAGAAGAGTCAGTTGTTTTTTTCCATTCAATCGCTGCAGCGGATGTTCCTTGCGTGTCTCATGGTCGAATCTTAGTAGTCGATTCTACATACATCAGTAAATGTACAGGTTCCGAGGCTTACCTAGCGATGGATGTATAGATTTTAAATTCGTAGGCGCTAAAGAGCTTAGTCATCAGTGTCCTTTCGCAGTATCGCGGTACTAATTAATGAGGGGTACTTCTGCTAAAACGAAGAGCAAAGGCCACATGACGATAGCCAAGTCAAGAGAAAATGTCATACACAATTTCCAGTAGGTCTGATAATGCCGTTGTCACATGTTAAAAGAATTAATAAAACAACGGAAGTCAGTAAGAACGCTGGCTGAAAGCGGAAGTATTAGCCATGCACCGAAAGCTCATCAAACCTCCGTGCAGGAGGAAGGAGACCTGATGCCATACAAAATGTCAACTACTGCCACCGCGCGGGGTAGTCGCCCAGTCTAAGGCTTCTTATCACGGTTCACGCGGCTAACCCCGTCGGAGGTTCGAATCCTCCCTCGGGCATGGGTGCGTGTCGTCCATAACGTAAGTTAGTTTAAGTTAGATTAATTAGTGTGCAAGCTTAGGGAGCGATGACCTCAGCAGTTTGGTTCCGTAAGATCTTACCACAAATTTACAAATTTCCAACAATTGCCAGTGCACTGTTTCGTCATTGCCTAAAATGGAAGGTAATCTTAACATTAAAAACCATTTTTGTATTCTTAATTGACGAGAAGCGGGAAATACACTGTTCTTGTGCAAAACTGCGAATTTTCTTAAAATAAAATAATAAATAACTGACATGGTTTTTCATTCTCGATATTCGTACATTTACATAGGCATTGCGGCAAAATTTTACCAAGATTCACGCTCCATTCGTAACGTACGTACATGGGAAAAATGTTCGTACATATTAAAAGTTTACAGTGTGGGTATCCTCGCTTCTTCTGGTAGGAACCAGGCTAAGCTGCTTTTCATGTTAGGGAAGCAGAGCACGGATATTAAACTCAAGAAATGAAGTGTGAGTTCATGTGAGCAACATTCTACGAGTTCACTATTGCTGATGTTTTGCATGGTAATACATTCCCTGTTGAATATTGCAGTTTTTTCCAGTCGTACGATCAGTCGCATAAGTCCTTCGATAAAGCAGACACTTAGTCGTCTCCATTCTTCCTTCATGGAATCTGTCAAATTCTTCGACTCTCTGGACCGAACGACAGTCTACCAAAGTGCCGTTCCAAATGCTTATCCATCCTTATGACTCTCTCGAGCAGAGGACAGCCGGCTACACCCATGGTATTCGCACAACTGCTTCTGTTTTGAGTGTACATCGAAACACCAGACACTACAGAATGCAATTAAAGCAGCAAAGTTATTTTGTTGCTGTTTTATCAAGTTAAACAAACGTTCTGTCGTTTAAGTCCTCTTCGATAGCTCTTTCCAAACCTTCATATAAATGCATATAATTCCGTTAAAAATTCATAAATTTTTGCAGCTGTAAACGTCAAATGATCAGCGTGATGGAGGGGTAGCACCTTTGTCTACTAATCAAGAAGTCCTAGGAGTTGGGTTAGATCGAAGCTAATGCTTGTCTTTATGACATCACGGCCGAAGGATGCGAAAGCGTTACGGAGATGATAGATAAACTCCAGTGGAAGACTCTGCAGGAGAGAAGCTCAGTAGCTCGGTACGGGCTTTTGTCAAAGTTTCGAGAACATACCTTCACCGAAGAGTCAAGCAGTATATTGCTCCCTCCTACATATATTTCGCGAAGAGACCATGAGGATAAAATCAGAGAGATTAGAGCCCACACAGAGGCATACCGACAATCCTTCTTTCCACGAACAATACGAGAATGGAATAGAAGGGAGAACCGATAGAGGTACTCAAGGTACCCTCCGCCACACACCGTCAGGTGGCTTGCGGAGTATGGATGTAGATGTAGATGTAGAGTTTCGGCACCCTCTTGCACGTTACGTTGGAAACAGAAATAAAAAGAGAATAAATTGTATTGATGAGCGCTGTGAGGATGCAGAACACAATTGAAACAAGTAAATAAAGACTCTTAATCTGTATCCACAGGATATGGGCAAAATGGTGACTATAAAAATACGATTCACGAACCGACATAAGAGTAACGTTTCGCGCGTGGACAGTGGAAAGTCCGAATTTGGTAAGGACGCTAAATTTCCTTTTTAAGTCATCAGTCTTCTGATTGTCTTAATGCGGTCCGCTACGAACTCATGTTTTGCAATTTACTATCCCCATCTCTTACCCTGAAATCTTTATCTCATACAGCTCCATCTCCTACTAAGGGAGTCATTCCGTGATGTGTTAATACATATCCTATCATCTAGTCCCTTCTTCCCCATACATTCCACGAAAAGCTCATATAATATTGCATATCCTTCTATAACATAATATCAGATACACATCGATTCTTTCAAGATTCCCTACAGTCCATGATTAACCATACAATGGGGTACTCGTAATGCACTTTGTCAGAATTTTTCTGAAACTGAGACCCATACTTGATTCTAGAAGACTACTTTTCAGAATGCCCTCCTCACCTGTGCTCGTCTATTGTCGTCGTTGCTTGTTACATCGTGTAGAATTCCGTTTCCAAGGTACGAGAGTCACTTAACTTAAGACTGTCATTACTCTCATTTCTGCCACTCCTCATTACATTGTTTGTCTTATCCCAGCACATATTTTGTATTCATTATTCTAACCATTCCATTCAATATGTCCTGTAGTGTTTCTTCCCTCTCACTGAGAATACCATTGTCATCAGCAACATTGGTCATTCATATCCTTTTACCCTGAATATCAGTTCCATTCTTGAGCCTTTATTTCATTTTCTTCATAATTTCTTCGATTTATAGATCTAACAGCAGAGGCGAAATACTGAATTTCTGTCTTACAATTTTATTAATAAGAGCACTTCGTTCTTGATCTTCCGTTAATGTTGCTTTATACGTATTGTATTTTATCCATTTGTCAGTGTAGCTCACTAAAATCATGTATCAGTATTCCGAACATTTTGCACCATTTCACAGTGTTGAACGCTTGCACTTGTATTGATCAATCTTAAGTCAGGTTTCTTTTATCAAGTGCAGCATGAGAACTTATTCCTGTTGCGTTTACCTCTCCAAAATCCAAACTGACAGTCACTTAAGACAGCCTCAATTTTTTTTTCCATTTTCTGTGCATTTCTTTTATTATCGGCTTTGATCCATGAGTTACAAAGCTGGTTGTGCAACGTTTGTCATTGGTGAGTTCAATTTGCAGTTCCACCAACTGAAAGATATGTATGGCCTAACCACATTTACGAATCTTCCTACAAGATCGAAAAATTTTGGATTCAGTGGCAGCTAGCAAATAGCCTGGGAACTCCCATCTTGCTCTCAGGTGTTTCTCATTGTTGCCCCTCACAGTGCTGTCTACTGGATTCCAATTTGATGCAGCAAGAATTTGTCTGAACTTCCTAGTCAGATATTAACAGTAGTTACCTATCAACAAATCTGTTTGTTCGCAATGAGAATGCTTTTGCCTGGTTCTAGTATTCTCAGGTGTTCGTGACTCACTGGCATTCCTCTTACATCCTTTCAAACCTTAAACCGGACAACCTATTTTAAACGAAGCAGATACCTCAGTTAAGCCATGCCGGTCTGGATTTAGTGATAATCTACCGTACAAGTTTCCGTTTAAGTATCCACTCTTGTTCTGACACTCTGGCATGACATTTATGCTCTGGGTCCTAGGCTCCAGGGCCAGAATTGTAAGATGCTTTTACAAATAAAAAAAGTGCAACTGGTTCTGATATTTTGTTGAAAATCGACACTGTAGTAGCAGAACGTCCATCAACATGCTTCATATGCTTGACAAAAATTCCTAATACTTCTGGCACAGACGATTGAAAGTAATGGCGATGTAGCCCAGCTATGATCACTATGGTAGCGAAACACACACACTTATTACCCATTAAAAAATCTTCTTTTCCTAATAAGAAATACTGAATTTCACTTACAAGCTTATGGTGTTCGAAGAGACATGATATTGTCATCTGCACGCAGTGAATTTCAGTCACAGTCAAAGACTAAAATAAGTAATGTCGCTTGTAAGCCATTACATGGCATACATAAGGAACACACACAAGCATCAACAATATGTAAGTAAAACACAAAGAACATAAAGACCCAAAGAAACTAGTACACATGCCTAATATCGTGTAGGGTCCCCGCAAACGACGTGTCATGGTCTCGACTAATGTCTGGAGTAGTGCTGGAGGGAACTGATACCATGAATCCGATAGGGCTATCCATAAATCCGTAAGAGTACGATGGGGTGGAAATCTCTTCTGAACAGCACGTTGCAAGGCATCCCAGACATGCTCAGTAATGTTCATGTCTGGGGAGTTTGGTGGTCATCGGAAGTGTTTAAACTCAGAATGGAGTTCCTGGAGCTACTCTGTAGCAATATTTGTCGTGCTAGAATAGCTGAAGTCCGTCATAATGAATGGATCCAGGCGGTCAGACAGGATGCTTACATACGTGTCACCTGTAAGAGTCGTATCCAGACGTATCAGGGATCCCATACCACTCCAACTGCAAACGACCGACACCATTACAGAGACTCCACCATCGCTAACATGCAAGATCCATGGATTCATGAGTTCATCTCCATACCTGTACACGTCCATCCGATAGATACGAGACGACACTCGTCCGACCAGACAATATGTTTCCAGTCATCAACAGTCCAATGTCGTTGTTGACGGGCCCCGGCAACGCGTAAAGCTCTGTGTTGTGCAACCATCAAGGATACACAAAAGCCCAGATCGATGATGTTTCGTTGAATGGCACGCACCTTGACACTTGTTGATGGCTCAGCATTGAAATCTGTAGCAATTTGAGGAAGGGTATCACTTCTGTCACGTTGACTGATTCTCTTCAGTCATCGTTGGTTCCGTTCTAGCAGGATATTTTTCCGGCCGCAGCGATGTCGGAGATCTGATGTTCCGCCGGATTCCTGATATTCACGGTACATTCGTGAAATGGTCGTACGGAAAGTCCCCACTTCATCGCTTCCTCGGAGATGTTGTGTCCCACTATAACATGACGTTCAAATTCACTTAAATCTCGAAACCTGCCATTGTGGAAGCATTAACCGATCTAGCAATTGCGCCAGACAGTTGCTGTCTTATATAGGTTTTGCCGACTGCAGCGCCGTATTCTGCCTATTTACGTATCTCTGTATTTGAATATGCGTTCCTAAACCAGTCTCTTTGGCGTTTCAGTGTATATTAAACTGAACACTTTCGTTATATACAAAATGGAAATATATCAAATACTCAGAAGACGCATAGAACTGAGACTTTGATTAAGTAATAAGGAATATACATTAGATATACTCATAAAAGAAATTTAGCATAATTAAGATTAGGAATAAGTTTGCATCTGACTGCAAAAATAATCCTCAATTTCTTTTTATTGCGTCAAGACCGATTTCAAGGCTCCCATTACACAGTAAAAGAATCAGAAGATGGTGTTAGGAGTCAGAGAAAAATTTATACCTAATCTCATCATACAGTATATCTGTATTCCCGGAATCCATCACGATGAGAGATTTAAATATAAACCTAGCGAAGACACAAAGTGGATATCAATATAACCAATTCATCATGCAAATCAGTAAATATTCATGACACGCGTTTTTAGACTTAAAGCCAGGTCGACTGACAGCAAGATGCTCCTGTAGCGTCTTCACATTCTGCAAAGATGAGGTTATAAGATCAAGGTGCGTGTGTGGCACTCAGCGTCCACGCTGCCGTCATCAAACCCCTCACATCGTATGAAAATACAAGACATACTCGTATGAACCTCGTATAGAAACGAAAATAACATCAAGTAAATTGTGTTGTAATGGCGGGCGGCTCCTCTGGACCTACACACACACGCGCCCTGCTGCCCCACTCAACATTCATTCCAGTATCCTAGAGGTCTCTCCCCCCCCCCCCCCTCTCTCTCTCTCTCTCTCTCTCTCTCTCTCTCTCTCTCTCTCGAACACACACACACACACACACACACACACTCACACAAGCGGGCACGCGTGCACACACACATACTAACTCCAATAAACACACACAATTACTATTACATGAAATATTCAAAACTCTGCAGAATATTTACTACAATCATTACGACTAATCACTTATGCCCGAGTGAGGTGTTCACAGTCTCTCTCGCCACTCTGACGCGTGCTGAAACCCATGGTGTTCCGACAACTGACTTTTACAGTGTTGCCTTCCGCTGCTGCGACAACATTGTCTTCTACTACTTACGCACGGGCTTATACTACAGTCACGTGGCGCGCCTAAAAGTCTCTTTTTGCAACACTGCGATCTCCGTCGCACTGTTCGCTCCACTTGAGGGATTCCTTTACTTGAGGGTTTCACTTCCAACTTCTATATTTTTCCTCGCACGTTTATCGTATTGGATTGCCGCCTCACGTTCCATACTAACCTGTACTCTTCGGCGTGCGACTTCCGTATTAATATGCGCAGGATCGTATTCATTAACGGCTTCTGGCCCTCTAAGGAGTACAAACGAAAGTGTGTGTCTCCAACCTATGAGTAGTCGCAACATGTCTGACAGATATCCCTTCGCCGTCGAGGTGTGTGGAACAGTCATCGTGAACCATGGAGGTCAACTGACATGATCTGGGAACTCTCTTCCTCCTAATAAATTTGAAGTTCCTTTGGCCCAGTTATGCAAATTTCCTTGTCCCCTTTACACTTCGGTATATGTATTGAAACTTCCCCTTTAAACATTTTATATATGACTTTGCTTAACCTGACACACAATATTTTGTTAGCGCAACGCAATCTGACTTTCAATAATTCGTACAAAAGAATGGGCCCTGACTAACATTAACCTATACCTTTCACAAATCACTTACCTCACAAAAATCTTCGCTGCTCAAGCTACTGCAATACAGCGAGCGCCACTACTGCCAGCTAAATAAAAGATTCAAACTACTGAAGGCACTAACTACTGATAGGGATAGTTAGCAAATGAAAGATATTAATAGAGAACAAACAATGTATTTACCTTAATATCATCACAAGTCATAATATATATATCAGTTCATGACAAATTACAAATCTCCGCCATCTCTCTCCCCACATCCACCACTGCTGGCGGCTCACCTCCAACTGCGCAACGCTACGCGCTGTTCACAGCCAGCTGCCTAACACTACAATGGCGAGTATTACAACAATGCAAAGCAGCCACAGACTGCACACAGCACAGTCAGTGATTTTCATATTGAGTGCTACGTAACGTTGCCAATAAGAAAACATAAACAGCCTACTTACATAGAGAAAACATAAACAGCTTACTTACATAGAGAAAACATAAACAGCTTACTTACATAGAGAAAACATAAACAGCTTACTTACATAGCCCCCATACTCCCCACAAAAAATTTTACAAATTTTTTTTTTGGGCAGTGGCCAATAATGATTAGAAGATTTCAGGTTCGTATCCTGGCAGGGTCGCCATATGAAACTTCCCCTTTGAACATTTTATATATGACTGTGCTTAACCTGACACACAATATTTTGTTAGCGCAACGCAATCTGACTTTCAATAATTCGTACAAAAGAATGGGCCCTGACTAACATTAACCTATACCTTTCACAAATCACTTACCTCACAAAAATCTTCGCTGCTCAAGCTACTGCAATACAGCGAGCGCCACTACTGCCAGCTAAATAAAAGATTCAAACTACTGAAGGCACTAACTACTGATAGGGATAGTTAGCAAATGAAAGATATTAATAGAGAACAAACAATGTATTTACCTTAATATCATCACAAGTCATAATATATATATCAGTTCATGACAAATTACAAATCTCCGCCATCTCTCTCCCCACATCCACCACTGCTGGCGGCTCACCTCCAACTGCGCAACGCTACGCGCTGTTCACAGCCAGCTGCCTAACACTACAATGGCGAGTATTACAACAATGCAAAGCAGCCACAGACTGCACACAGCACAGTCAGTGATTTTCATATTGAGTGCTACGTAACGTTGCCAATAAGAAAACATAAACAGCCTACTTACATAGAGAAAACATAAAACGCTTACTTACATAGAGAAAACATAAACAGCTTACTTACATAGAGAAAACATAAACAGCTTACTTACAGTATTGCACTGTTATTGCCCTTTGCACCCCAAGTTATCGGATATTTCAACAAATTAGAGATTTCTTGGTCCAGTCTATGACCATGGCTATGCCAGATAGTAAACCATTGTCGTTATAAAATCTAGCAACACCGTAACAGTAAAAACAGCATTACCCCTATTGCTATCCCGTCTCTTAGCAACGCAATGGCCTGTATTTATGCACGTGTCTTTTTTGACCCAGACTCGGGAATAAGTGAGACTGTTTTAACGGATATCTCACATAATTTGCAGCCCTCTCCAACAGCTATGCCTCAAAAGACATCGAAAGTGCCTTCAATTCCAGACAACAGCTCCTTCCACTGTTATTGATATGAGGCGACACAGACTGACCGAGCGAGGTGGCACAGTGGTTACCACACTGGTCTCGCATTCGGGAGGACGACGGTTCAAACCAGTGTCCGGCCATCCTGGTTTAGATTTCCCGTGATTTCCCTAGATCGGTTCAGGGCACTGCCGATTTCCTTCCCCATCCTTCCCTAAACCGGTGTGATCGATGACCTCGCTGTTTTATCCCCTCCACCAAATCAAACAACCTAGCAACACCGATTGACTACCTTTTCCAAGGAACTCTGTATCATCACAATACAAGTCAATGTCACCTTGCGGCTCTGATCGTCCGTACCGCGCATTACTTTTACTGATGCATCCACTGACAAAACTTTGGGGGGGGGGGGGGGCATTCAATAAATAAATCAACATCTTTTGTTTCTTGGGCCAGTTTTGATTGAAAACATGCGCAATTTGTTGTGGGACATTGTGGAATATTCCCGCTTCAGCCCCTAAAGACTTATGAAGTTTCGATAGCTGGTGGCGCTATACGTAGCTTAAAAATCCGAGTTTGTAATGGAGGTGTCTTCCAAGCAGAGACTGTCAATGGGATTTTTTTAGCTGAAAACTAGAGTATCGCGAACACCCATAGGCACCTGCAGAATGTCTATGGAAATCTGACGGCGAACAAAAGCACCGCGAGTCGTTGGTCGAGGCGAGCGTCATCATAGCATCAAGGTCGCGCGAGATTGTCCAATCTTCCGCATGCCGACAGGCAGCACACAGTTGTGACTACTGCAGTTTGGAAGGTGCGGGCACTCTCCTACATCGTATTCCACGGATAATAATCAAACATCACGCTGTGCTATTCAATGTCTCTGTTGGCAGTGCTTACGCAATCGTCCATGAGTTGGGACAATCAAAAGTGTGTGATCTCTGGCTTCTTCGCCGCGTAACATAAGACCATAAAAAGCGGAATTGCTTGCTCATCTCGAGGCTGATCGTGACTGTTCTTTGTTGAAAACCGTTACAGGCGACGCAACATGGATTCACCACATCGACTCAAGAAAATACAATCCATAGAGTGACGCCACACCATTTCTTTTCCAGATAAAAAGTTCAAAATCACACTATTTGTCAGCAACGTCAAGCTGATAGTCTTCTGGGACACTGATGGGTTACTCTGTGGTGTAATGTGCTACCCTCAGGAAATTGGAGAAATGACTTGTGCGTTTTCGTCGCCATAAAACTGCAAACGACCTCCATCACCATGCAACGCAAGACCTCATACAAGTCTGCGCATCCGAGAGAAGCTCATAAAACATCATTGGATTGTTCTTCCGTATCCTGACTACAACTCGGATCTTGCACCTTGCGACTTCCATCTGTTTGCTCAATGAAGGATGCACTCCGCCCGAAGGAGTACTTCGATGATGAGGAGGCTATTGAAGCAGAAAGACCCTGCTTCCGGCGTGGAAAGTAGACTGATACCATGCGGATGTACAAGCCCTCCCAATAATGTGGCCTAAAGCCGTGGCATTGAATGGAGGTTATGCTGAGGAATAGGGTCTTTTAACCAAGCGAATGGGGATTCATGTGGTAAGTAGGAATCCTAAATAAAACCAACATACTTTCAGGAAAAAAGTGTTGCATTGCTTACTGAAGGCCCCTCACATTTCCACATTTCAGCACATACTGCCTTCGGCGAGGTCAGCGATGGTGCACTCGCATCTTTCTCACGCCATCTCTCATTACATAACACCTGAACGCAATTTACGCCGAGTCCGTGGCCCTATATTCGTTCCGTAATTGTTGTCTTGCTTGTGTATGGTGTAATTTCCGACTACTTTGCTGCTGTGCCTGCGTAGACAGTTTCATTTGTTATTAATACACTTAACGACCTCCACCACTATACCGGTTACTTGTGTTTGCATAACGGAAACACATCACATGCAATTCTTAGATCTCCCAGACAGCCGGTGGCCTCTTTCCTTATCTTTGCACTCTCGCCTAACAGGTAACATCAGACAGCTGTCATCCGACAATCAGTCTATTAAATGCAGAGAGTCAGGTCGGCTTTTAGCCTTGCGGATTAGGTCTGTTTTTCCTGTGACATCTCAGCGGGTTGTTCCGTGATTACTGGATTACGCTGTTTTGAGTGAAAGCGTTTATTCGCTAATTGGTAGAAGAACTTCCTTGTGCGAAGAATCAGATTTGAATTGCTGAAAACTACGAGACTAATAATGCGTAAACAATGGTGGACTACCACCGCCCTCCCTCCACCCCCTCCCCCCTCAACAGATGGATCAGTATGTCTCTGCCGAGAAGTATTTGTTTTGCCTCTGACGGCATCATTACATAGTTGGCGTACGTCCCTTAATTCTTGCACGTTAGTTTTTTCTAAAGTTCTGTAAACTGGCGCAGCGTACAAACACATTTAGCTAAGAGATTGATTCGGGTGTTATTGTGAAGAGATTGCGAAGACAATGAAAATGTTTGACGAATGTAAGTGAAAATTACTATTAAATTCAAAATTGCAAGGTGTGGAAAATGAGGGAAGTGTCGTCTCATATGAGTCGTAATTATCCTCTGAATTATAGAAAACGGAAATCAAGGGAAAGTTCACGAAGAATGGAATCAAAAACGACTGTAAAGTACAGTGCTGGGGACGATACGAACCTCATAGCAATGACGAAAAGAAATTGAAAAAACGGTGTTAAGAGAACGTGTGGCAGGCATACAGCGGCCACCAAATCCAAAATTGTGAATATGTATTCTTTCGCCGCTATACTACTCTAGGTAACCGTTGCATTAAATACAGAGATATTTAAACTTTAAATTAAACATTATTACGAAACACTTGTTATGATTTTACTACGAGGTTTCCGCGAAAAATCTACAGAACGTAACAGTATTGCGCGCACATAAATCTTTTTGTACTGGCCAACTGCACAGTGCTTTGTTTTAGTTCAGCTAAACGAGCCGCGGTTGTGGCATTCCCGCGTTCCAGTTCGACTGAGTTGCTGTGGCGACATTGCATTGTTTTATTTCGGCTAATTGTTTCGTGGTCTGTGATAACACATTGAGTTTGCGATCCAGTGGCGTTACACATTGTACATTTCACGGAAGAGCCTTCTGCTTCCTATTTAACTTCGAGTGACCTGTAGGCTTCCATGTCTGTCGGATTTCGAGACTTTAGTTACATAGAAACCTGTATCACAAACCAGCAGTGCTCCACAAATGACTGTGGCACAAACGAAACAACGCCGACATCAAGGTTGGTATCGGCTAACAGGAAATTAACACAGCACCAAATTAGACAACTATAAGAAACAGTGGATGTTTACTGCACACTGTTCATCCAAGGCACAGTCAGCACACAAAAACACGCAATCTGTTCCCCTGATAGCGCGCAAAACGTTAATCCTTTCTACATGGCAATAAGAAGTTAATCTTTTCCGAGCCGTGTCTAATACTTTCAAAGTTCTCACACTCGGAATAAATGAAGGAAGTGATCGTACGTAAGCCCGTTGTTGGCGGCTAAAATGTAGTAAATAGAAATTAATATGGAAGCGACACTAAGGTCTGGGTGCCAAAATTTTATAAATACTATTTGCATGAGACGTTGATATGAACCAAAATATAATGTCATTGAACTGGACTTGATGATATTTTGTTATTGGGTCAATAGTACAAAATATATTCCCAGGTCTCATATGACTGTGCACAGACACGACTCATTAACTGGACAGGTACGGAGGAGAGAAATGAACCATTTCATCTCATCGTTCGATAGGGTCAGTCTTATATGCAGGCAGCCGTGGCAGATACGATTTTGGTACAACGAATCAATCAACAGGCGTTGTTGGCTATGGGTGCAGGTTGACAACGGCTAACCTTCATCTTCCGCGTCTTGCAGTTAACAGGCAGTCCCTAGGGTGCCTTAACTTACCCCTTCCTCAGCACTGGCTAGCTTCATTACTAATGTGAAGTTTGGCCTTTGTAGCGTCATTGTGCTTATATTCATTTTCTCTTATCTGTAGTGATTATCTTGCATATGCAGCATAAGCATATTTGTGCAGCCTGACACCCAGGGCAGGAACGGACACATACGTTGTTGCAAACTGCACATTAGATTTTCCCAAAAATCCAGACTGGTAGAACTTAAATGATGTGTTTGTTTTGCTCGGAAAACTTTGCTCTATTTAATGCCAGATAGACAGTGGTAATGATGTTGCCAACACGCGAACAAGTGGAGATCGTTTAGCAAAGCACAGGCATTCCTTTAACAAACTGGTTTAATGTCTTTACGTTGTATTTTTGACCACTTAAATGTGCAAAAGACGGTCGATAAAAGTCATAGCACTGTGCAATTCACTAGCAAGTGGCAGGTCGTGGTGTGAAGTACTGCAAGATGGAACACCTGAAAACGATGTAGGGGTTTCAAGATTACAAACCAACTGCAATAGCAACTACATCCAGATCTACATCTATAATCCACGATCCACCTTACGATGTGTGGTAAAGGGTACTTCGTATATCAATGTCACTTGCCCATTTTCCTCTTCCAGTCGCATGTTGTGAATGGGAAGAATTATTGCCTGGAAATCTTCGTGTGGGCTCTAAAATCACGAATTTTATACTCCTTGTCTTTTTGCGAGATGTATGTAGCAGGAAGAAACACATCATATGACTCTTCTAAGAATATGCGCTTTCGGAATTTTAACAGAAGACCCTACCGTGATGCAGAACACCTCTCTTGCAGCTTCTGCCAACTGAGGCGGCTGAACATCTCCAAGGTGCTTTAGCGCTTCCTAAATGAACATGTAACGAAACGTGCTGCTCCCCTTTGGATCTTCTCTGTTGCCACTAATGATCGGATCTCGTAGAGATCCCACAATGAGGAGAAGTGTAAAAGTATTGGTTGAACGAAACTTTTGTAAGCTGGTTCCTTTGTTGATGGATTACATTTCCTGATTTGCAAAGAATCGCTGTAATCTACCTTACGGCAAGTAATTTTATGTCATCGTCGTACGTCAAATAACTCTATAAGCGTACTTCTGGATATTTCATGGAAGTAGGAAGTAAATGTTTCCGGTTTTTGTCCTGAAGTAGTGTTACCACTCTATGAAGGGTGTTTCCGTATGTGTAAACGCAACACGTTACATTCGGTTATGCTGAGGTTGAACTCCTTCTCCCTGCACCACGCGTCGATCCTCTTCAGGTCTTCTGGCATTTCGCCACAATTTTCTAGCGTTGTGACTTCTCTGTGTACACAACAAGACAGGAAACTTCTAACTTGTACAAAGACTGGGAAGCGTGGTTGTGTATTGTCGGCCGATCATTGGGTAGAATTACAGATCTATTTATTTATTGTATGGGTTCTCCTCCAGATACGTAGATACAGAATTTGACTGCTTTCAACTTGAAGTCGCAGAAACGACGAAGGACGATCGACACTTCAGGTCTATATCGAATCTGCTGCACACAATCGCGTGTAAAATTGAGTCTGTAGAATATGAGAGAAGCAGTTCATTAACTTCTCCACCCTACTTGCCCGATTATTGAGTCATATGTGCGCCCGCTTCAATAGGTGCAGAGTTTACATTTGTACTGCTGACACAAAGAATCTATTTTAATTCACAGCAACTGGTATCCAGTCTCAATTGAAGAAGAAATTTCTTAGTATGTAGCGCTGGAGCACAGTATTTTACAGATGCCAATAATGACAACAGTGAAACAAAATAGGAGGAGAATCATAGCATTGGTAATGTGATGCTAGAGAAGATTGTTGAAAATAAGGTGATGGTGTAATAAGATAAGGAATTAGGAGGTTTTTTGATGAACCGGTGAGGGAGGAAACATATAGAAGACACTGACCAGAGGACTTGGTAGTAGAGGGAACTGTAGAGGGTAAAAACTGCAGAGAAGAAGAAAATAGTATATATCAATAAATAACTGAGCACGTTATGTGTAAGTTCTACTATGAGATGAAGAGTGTGTCGCACGAGACAAAGTCGCGACGCGTCGCATCAAACCAGAAACAAATACGATGATTCAAAAAACGATCTTTAAAATTACTTGCGTATGTCAGAAAATTCACCACAGTATCCGCTTAACTTAGCGAAAACCGCGTCTCGATATACAGGGTGAGTCTCTAACTATTGCCACCAAGAGTAACTCCGAAAGTATGATAGCAGCTGAAAAGTTTAGGGTCAAATGTAGCATGGAACAACGGGGGCTATAATACGACGTTGGTTTTTTGTTGCTAAGTGGGGTCGCGTCAAATATATGAAGGTCAACTATGCTCTTTTAAATGGGGTGCTATAGTTCGTTACTTATTTTCTGATGCTGCTATCGACACGAATCCATCGATGTGTAACAGTAATGGCTTTGAATGTCAACGAAGGTCAAAAACGTGGCATGAACGTGCATTTACAGAAGGTATTCGAAGCGATGACCACTGGTTGAGCTGTAATCTTCTTATCATAGTTAAAGTGGTATTCCTTATCTCTCCGGCACTTATCGATGCACATGCTCTCACAATTCTCTCTAGTATATCGTGCAAGTAGTAAATATTCGCCGAATACGACGTACCTATCTAACGTGCCATTGAGATGTAAACACCATTCGACGGTTTCGAAATACACTAATAGGAACGGTAAGACTAGTATCGTCGAATCAAGCGAATGTGAATGACGTATTCCATCGAAGAACAATTCGATATGCTTCTCATTTACGGAGACTGCCAACGAAATTCAGTGAGAGCTAGAGACTGGTACACTGAAATGCATCCTCAACCTACTCACTCTACAAGCCGTAAATTTAAATACGTGTATGATAAAATAAGAACAACTGGATCTTTAACGAATCGGAAACATATCCGGCAAAGGAAAGTTACTAAAGAGTAAATATAAATCGTTACTCTTGCCACTGTTGTTCGAGATACTTGAGTTACTTCGTGTCAAACCGCAAGGGAATCTGGCATGAGCCAAAGTAGTGTTGTTCGTGTTCGGCATCGCCATAAGTATCTTCCTTAGCCGACCGTGGTGACCGAGCGGTTCTAGGAAGCGCGTGACTGCTACGTCGAAGGTTCGAATCCTGCCTCGGGCATGGATGTGTGTGATGTTATTAGGATAGTTACGCTTAAGTAGTTCTAGGTTCTAGGGGACTGATGACCTCAGATGTTAAGTGCCGTTGTGCTCAGAGCCATTTGAACCAGTATCTTCCTTACAATATCAGCCTCCACCAAGAATTAACTGGTAAGGATTGTATGATCGCATTGAATTCTGCAGATAGGCTCAACTTCGGATTCAGAGGGATTACACGTTTATTTATTTTATTTTATTTACTGACGAGCCTACATTCACGAACTATGGAAATGTTAATTTATATAACATTCATTACTGGGCAACTGAAAATCCATGTTGGCTGCGGCAAGTTGCACACGAAAAACCGTGTTCGGTGAATGTATTGTGTGGGATTGTGGATGACAGAATTATACGCCCCTATTTCATCGAAGGAAATCATAGTGGTAGGAACTACGCCAAATCCTGCAACAAACATTAGGTCTGTTATTGGAAGAAATATCTTTAGGGACAAGGAACAGAATGTGGTATCAACACGATGGATATCCGACTCATTTTTCGCTGATGGCTCTAAATGAGTTGCAGAGACAATTACCAAATCGTTGGACTGGACGCGGAGAAGATGTGTCGTGGCTGGCTCGTTCGCCAGATTTGAAGCCTCTGAATTTTTTCTTGTGGGGATTCGTAAGAGACGTTGTTAGTTAAGACGTTCCATCTATACATAAAGATATGCGAGAGGGAATTGTCAGAGCATGTGGTTCGATAAGTGCCGAAGTGATAAGGAATACCACTCAGTCCATGATAAGAAGATTGCAGCACTGCATTGGTACCAATGGTCATCACTTCGAACACCTTCGGTAAATGGACGTTCATGCTACCCTTATGACCTTCGTTGATTTTCAAAGACCTTACTGTTACACATCATTAGATTGGTCACGATAGCCGCTATCAAAAAATAAGTACCAAACTACAGCATCCCATTTAAAAAAGCAAAGTTGACCTTCATATCTCTGACGCCACCCCACCTAGTTCAAAATGGTTCAAATGGCTCTGAGCACTATGGGACTCAACTGCTGAGGTCATTAGTCCCCTAGAACTTAGAACTAGTTAAACCTAACTAACCTAAGGACATCACAAACATCCATGCCCGAGGCAGGATTCGAACCGGCGACCGTAGCGGTCTTGCGGTTCCAGACTGCAGCACCTTTAACCGCACGGCCACTTCGGCCGGCACACCCCACCTAGTAACAAAAAACCAACGTCGTATTATAGCCCCCGTGTTCCCATGGAACATTTGACCCACAGCTACTATCATACATTTGGAGTTATTCTTGGTGGCAATAGTGATTCACCCTGTATTTACTAGTTGTATATCTACTTGAGCTTAGATGTCTTGGCTATCACGCACCGCATACGAATTATGGTATTACAAATGCAACTGTCCTCATACCAGTTTTAAACGTTTTGCAATCATTGATCAATGTTTACTGACGGTGTATAAACATCGTAAGCCATGACAATTTTAAAGAAATTGACATAATGTCGTTGAAAACAAAATGTAAAATTTACAATCAGTGATCCTCAGATCGGACAGTAGATGAGATATTTAGATTTCGGGATGTCTAGGTAACAAATTTAAATGATCAACATTGCATGATCACAGTTTTTGCAAGATGACAGTGTTCATCCAAGCTGCCCTCCAATGAGCTCTCACTGGACACTATTAAAGTTGCGAATGGCGGCCGTTTGAGGTCAGTGGAACGCACGCTACTGGGCGTTTGGCCCGGAGCTGTCCTTGTAACAGTTCGATGTGTCGCTATGGTGCCAATTGCTGCTGGAATTGCTGCTGCAGATGCAGTACGATACAGCAGAGCTATAAGCTGAAATGACGGTCTTCCCTCTCGGAAGGGCCATGTGGCCGTCCAGATCTCGGGGTGACTCTAAGGCCATACATTATAGTGACCGCTGCTGCCAGCAGTCATGAAATGTCGTTTATGTCGCACACCTTCTTCTTGGTGTTGTCTCATAAACGAACGTTGTTGGCGAGTTTCTACATCTGAGAGACGATGTCTATTGAAATTTCACGCCTGTAGCATAAGAGTGGTGCTAGTATTGCCACTGCGATGATGTAAATCAGGTTTTTTTTATATACACCCTGTAACTGTCGTGAACGTTAGTTACTTTTGAGGTTGGATGTGGTGAGTTTATATTAGTCAAGAATGCCATTGAAGCGACGAAAAAGACAATACCTCAGTGACTTTGAACTAGGTCGTGTCACAGGGATGCGAGAAGATGGACATTCATTCTGCAACATTGCAGGAAGACTTGAGAGAAATGTAGCCACCATACACGATTGCTGGCAGCGGAGGTCATGAAAATGTGGGGTCACAAAAAGACGGGGATCAGGACGGCCACACGGCACAGACATTTCGGCGTATGGCTCTGGCGCGTCGTACAGCATCTGCCACAGCAATACGAGTGACAGAAGGCATCACAGCGACACAACTATCTGTTACAAATCTGTTATTACAAAGACAGCTCCGAGCGGGACGCCCTGTTACGTCCATTCCACTGACCCCAAACCATCGCTATGCGAGTTCATTAGTGTCAAGCGAGAGCTCATTGGAGGGCGGGATGGAGGTATCTTGTGTTTCCTGATGAAAAAGGTTCTGCCTCGGTGCCAGTGATGGCCGTGTATTGGTTAGAAGGAGGTCATCTGTGTGCCTGAAAGCAGCCTGTTGGAGTGCTTGACACACTGAACCTACACTTGTAGGTGCGACTTCGTATGTCAGCAGGGGTGATCTCGTGGTCATCCAATTCAGCCTGACTGCAAATTTTTGCGTCGTCTGGTGATTCGACCTGTTGTGTTGCCTTCCATGAACAATACTCTATGTGGTGTTTTCCAACAGGGTAACGCTAATACACATACAGTGGGTCGAAATGTTGCCTTGGGTATCGACATGCCGTCTTGGCCTGCTCTTATCAGATCTGTCTACGATCGGGCGCACATGGGACATCATCGGACGACAACTCCAGCGTCATCAACGAACATCTTCCTCTACATCTACATAGATACTCTGCAAAACACATTCAAGGGCCTGGCAGAGGGTTCATCGAACCACCTTCACCTTTCACAGAGAAAGTCCGCACTGTAGTTCCTTCTCTAAATCCTCGCACGAACGAAAAAATTGCTAACATCGACATAAGCGTCCAAGGAATATAAAATCAACTGAAATCATTCAACAGAGGAAAGTCCACTGGACCTGACG
Source organism: Schistocerca piceifrons (assembly GCF_021461385.2). Taxonomy (NCBI): domain Eukaryota; kingdom Metazoa; phylum Arthropoda; class Insecta; order Orthoptera; family Acrididae; genus Schistocerca; species Schistocerca piceifrons. The sequence goes on from NC_060139.1 coordinate 410,007,723, forward strand.
GGATACCAATTCGATTCTACACAGAGTACGCGAAAGAACTAGCCCCCTTCTAACAGCCGTGTACCGCAAGTCTCTAGAGGAACGGAAGGTTCAAAATGATTGGAAAAGAGCACAGGTAGTTCCAGTTTTCAAGAAGGGTCGTCGAGCAGATGCGCAAAACTATAGGCCTATATCTCTGACATCGATCTGTTGTAGAATTGTAGAACATGTTTTTTGCTCGCGTATCATGTCATTTCTGGAAACCCTGAATCTACTCTGTAGGAATTAACATGGGTTCCGGAAGCAGCTATCGTGTGAGACCCAACTCGCTTTATTTGTTCATGACACGCAGAAAATATTAGATGCAGGGTCCTAGGTAGATGCCATTTTCCTTGACTTCCGGAAGGCGTTGGATAGAGTTTCGCACTGTCGCCTGATAAATAAAGTAAGAGCCTACGGAATATCAGACCAGCTGTGTTGTTGGATTGAAGAGTTTTTAGCAAACAGAACACAGCATGTTGTTCTCAATGGAGAGACGTCTACAGACGTTAAAGGAACCTCTAGCGTGCCACAGGGGAGTGTTATGGCACCATTGCTTTTCACAGTATATATAAATGACCTAGTAGATAGTGTCGGAAGTTCCATGCGGCTTTTCACGGATGATACTGCGAAATGCAGGAAGATCTGCAGCGGATAGGCACTTGGTGCAGGGAGTGGCAACTGACCCTTAACACAGACAAATGTAATGTATTGCGAATACATAGAGAGAAGGGTCCTTTATTTTATGATTATGTGATAGCGGAACAAACACTGGTAGCAGTTACTTCTGTAAAATATCTGAAAGTATGCGTACGGAACGATTTCTAGTGGAATGATCATACAAAATTTATTGTTGGTAAGGCGGGTGCCTGGTGGAGATTCACTGGGAGAGTCCTTAGAAAATTTAGTCCATCAACAAAGGAGGTGGCTTACAAAACACTCGTTCGACCTATACTTGAGTATTGCTCATCAGTGTGGGATCCGTACCAGGTCGGGTTGTCAGAGGAGATAGAGAAGATCCAAAGAAGAGCGGCGCGTTTCGTCACAGGGTTATTTGGTAAGCGTGATAGCGTTACGGAGATGTTTAGCAAAATCAAGTAGCAGACACTGCAAGAGATGCGCTCTGCATCGCGGTGTAGCCTGCTGTCCAAGTTTCGAGAGGGTGCGTTTCTGGATGAGGTATCGAATATATTGCTTCCCCCTACTTATGCCTCCCGAGGAGATCACTAATATAAAATTAGAGAGATTCGAGCGCGCACGGAGGCTTTGCGGCAGTCGTTCTTCCCGCGAACCATTCGCGACTGGAACAGGAAAGGGAGGTAATGACAGTGGCATGTAAAGTGCCCTCCACCACACACCGTTGGGCGGCTTTCGGAGTAAATACGTAGATGTAGATATAAATTCTCTATTATTCCAATCTCGTATAGCGCGTGGAAAGAACGAAAACCTATAGCTTTCCGTACGACCTCTGATTTCCCTTATTTTATCGTGGTGATCGTTTCTCCCTATACAGGTCGATGTCAACAAAATAATTTCGCATTCGGAGGCGAAAGTTGGCGATTGGAATTTCGTGAGATTCCCGTCGCAACTATAAACGCCGTTCTTTTAATGATGTCCAGCCGAAATACTGTATCATTTCAGTGACACTTTCTCCCATATTTCGTGATAGTACAAAACGTGCTGCCCTTCTTTGAACTTTTTCGATGTACTCCGTCAATCATATCTGGTAAGGATTCCTCACCGCGCAGCAGAATTCTAAAAGATTACGGCCAAGTGTAGTGTAGGCAGTCTCCTTAGTAGATCTGTTACATTTTCTAGGTGTTCTGCCAATAAAACGCAGTCTTTGGTTAGGCTTCCCCACAACATTTTCTATGTGTTTCTTCCAATTAAGTTGTTAGTAATTGTAATACATAGATGTTAAGTTGATTTTATGGCTTTTAGATTAGACTGATTTATCATGTAACCAAAGTTTAACGTGTTCCTTTTAGCACTCATGTCTATGACCTCAGACTTTTCGTTATTTAGCATCAACTGCCTATTCTTGCACCATTCGGTGTATACTGGACACCTGACCTTTTCAGCAGAACCTGAAACCAACCACTCTTTGGCGCGAGCGGAGGAATCTGGAGCCTAAATGGGTGCAGAACCGACTGAACCTCTGATTCAGATCCTTCGCTCGGCTCTGTACCAGAGGTCCGCAATCGGTTTTGTCGACTATGCTGCAAATGATCAACTCTGCTTTCATCTTGTAAGCAAGACTGGCAGCCATAATAACTTCTGTTAGCCGCTGGAAACCAGTGAGAATCTCTTCTGATCCAAAGACTATTGGTACCGACGTGAGGTACCAGCCACAGTTGGCTCTACCCTGTGCTCTTCATGGCATCCGGGAGGACCCTTTCCACGTCTGGAATGACTCCACCCGGTATTTACACGGATTGCACATTAGTTTTCTTTTCCTTCTTCGTAGCCATGTCCCTAAGGGGCCCCATAACTCGCCTAACGTTGGAGCTTCCAACTATCAATAATCCCACCCTCTGTTATTGTCCGGATGTTGCAGGCTGAGAAGTTTCCTCTGAAACAGGACAGGCGATGGCATCTGACTCAGCGACAGTGTCAGCCACAGACCAGACAACTCCTGGAACCTGTTTGTCAGACAAACCGGGGAGTGGTCGCCTGAGAAGTCTTCCACCACCTGATGGGCCCCCGGGGCGATCTCCTACTCGACCACAGCTGAGGGTCAACCTCAGTGAGTGCAGTAACTGGGCTGGCCACCGGTGAGGACCGATCGGAGGACTCTGACGTGTTTGACGTCTGCTGGATCCCCACGGCCGGCCCACCACAGTGGTGCCCATTCACTGCATTCTTAAGCTGTGTAACCGAAGCTATCAAAGCCTGGAGCTGTGAATGAGGCGGTTACACTGGATATTAATGTACCAGCGTTTTACATCTGCAATGGCTTATCTCGCGCTTTCATTAATCTGTGATCTTGCTATGGTTATTACTTAAATATGTTAGTTATACAGATGTGCTGCCTAAATATCATTCCTCTACATCAATTAATTTTTGGGGTGGCGATTTCTTTTCTGTCAGTATTTATCTACCAGAATGAAGAACATTCGTCTCATTGCAAGGTAAGATATAATGATGTAAGAGACAGGAAATAACTTTTCTACTTATGTGGCAGCTTCAAAGACATTTGGATCAAAATATCTTAACATATTTGCGCTTTTTTATTTTTAGTGTTAGTGCCCATGTCACGTAATACAATAAGCAGTGTCAAGCCAAGCAACATGATACATTATGTCATCCCTCCTCCACCCAGGAACAATTCCACTTCTCGAAATTTTTGTCACCCAAGGAAATCCTTTTTAGCTCTTATATGATTCTATTCAGCCATATTTTATTACATATTGTTTAGTACAGCAGGAGAATCTTCTGGATTTTGAGCACAGGATCAGGGTCTTTAGCTTATAAATTGTAATACGCATATGTGCCAACACGTAGCAGCTGAAAGAGGTCAGTGCTCTGACATTAGTGCTAATAAAAGCAGTCATGTGAGAGTATGTCAAGATGTTTTGAAGCTGTCACATAGGTTTAAAAGCTAGTTCCCTTGTTTTACTCTCTAACTCTACCCAGGAATTATTCGCCTTGTTTTGTGCTGTGGTTGAAGTGGTTTTCATTCCAGTTCCCAACTTTTACTTTACCATAATTTTTACTTTACACCGCCACAACTTGCCAACCGATCCATGTTTTTTGTTGATTCTGTCGACAATTAACCTGGTGTAAGAATTTTTATCGTTTTTCGAACCACACTGCTTTTATCATGGCAACGGATAGGATCTGTACGAAACAACAGGACGACCATCACAGGAGTGTACTACCCTTTTAAAAAATTTGAAGCGATTCACCCAAGTTTGAAACATATAAGTGGTGCAAATAAAAAAACTCACCAATAACATGTTTTTGCACGTCTACTCCGAATAAAGCTTGATTTTTGAAAGCAAGTTTTCAGTTCTGTATTTTATGTTTTCACACTGCAATTAGTCTTGACATTACATACTTTTGATAATATTTTCGTCTAACGTTCTGTGTTGTGGAATATTAGTGAAGCAGTGTACTTTTTTCCCATTTTTTTGTTGTTGTAGTGGAAGCTTTATTATTCAGTCTGCGTCTCATGGTGGTTTTTTGTGAGATGTCTATCGGAATAGATACGGAACATGCAACCTGCCTGAGTTTCACACGGCTAGCACTATATATCTGTGGCTGGATGACGTGTCTGGCGTTGAGGTAATGAATTATATACAGTAACATTCCCCATAAACAAGTCTCTCTCAGAGAACACTGCATCAAAATGCACACAGTAGTTTCTGAGATTTGCCTTCACATGAACACAGTAAAAAGCGTCGGTGGTCCTTAGTTTATCAATATGTATAGAAGTACACTCCAGTTTACAAACGTATTACGATTTCGCATAGACGAATCTGTTTATTGTTAATTTCAAAATTGCAAAAACTCTGTCAGTTATACAGATATCGTAATGTACGCGATATTACTTACACGAAGGCGTGTTGAAAAGTAATGCCTCCGAATTTTTAAGTGTGAGAATTCCCAAAGCTTTTTAAGTATAACAAACGTTATTAACATCATACACGTTTATTCTTCATGTCTGCAAATTTACTGCTCAACATAGACAACCTGGTCTCCCAACAAGAGACCAGTTTGTTGATATCGAAACCATAGAATATTTGACTTCGTTGAGGAAGCAACACGCCCACCGCTCGTGGTCTCACGGTAGCGTTCTCGTTTCCCGAGCCCGGGGTCCCGGGTTCGATTCCCGGCTGCGTCGGGGATTTTCACGTTCCGCGAGATGACTAGGCGTAGTTGTGTCGTCTTCGAATCATCATTCATCCCCATTTCGGTCGGAGAAAGGCAACGGCAAACATCTGGGTGTTGTTATGTCGTCTTTATCATCATCATTAATTCTCATTACAGTCGGAGGAAGGCAACTGCAAGCCACCCCCATTAGGACCTCGCCTAGTACGGCGGTGCCGGTCTTCCGCATCGTTCCCCTATAGTCTGTCAAGAAGCATGGGCCTTCATTTCCATAGCCACAACCTCAGGTCCGTCGACACCCTTTCATGAGTGTTAAATTGGGGTGCTCGAAGATGATCTTTCGGCCCTTGAAAGAGACGAAAATCGGATTAGGTCAAGTTGGCACTGTATGGAGAATGACAGATTACAGTGAAACCAAGGGTTTGGACTGTAACAGATGTGGAGCGAAGGTGTGTGGTGCAGCGCTGACATGCTGCAGAAGGAGATGATCCATGTGTGCAAGAACTCTACGAGGTCGAAATTCGACTACAACATGCTGTTTCTCTCTCACGTTACACATCGCCATGTTACGCGCTACAAGTCGGAACCATCAAGTAGAAGAAGGCTCAAAAATGTAGGCGTGAAGAATAAAGATGTAGAATGTTAATAAAGCTTTTTTTACTTAAAACGCTTCCAGAGATTTCACATAAAAATTCGGAGGCATTGCTTTTCCGACCCCTCACCTGCATATCTTCAAATGGTCTAATACGATGGGTATTCAATAAATAACGCGACACAATTTTTTTCCCGGGAAATTTCAGTTTTAAAAAAGGTGGAATTTGCTGTGGAATATCGTGGAATATTCCCGCTTCAGCCACTATAGAGGAGTTCAGATATGCGGCGGGCCTATACGTAGCCTTCGAAATGGCGTCTGTAACCGAATTCTTTGCAAGCAGAGAGCTGCAATTGTGTTTCGTTTGGTAGAACACCAAAGCATCGTAAATATTCATAGGCGCTTGCAGAATGTCTAAACACTGAGTAAAAGCATGGTCAGTCGTTGAGCGAGGTTTCTGTCGGCTTCGCAACCAAGTCAAGCAGTCCTGTCCATCTCTGGCGTGCTGGCCCGCCACACACAGCTGTGACTCCTGCAGTGTTGGAACGTGCAGACACTCTCACCTTGCTGTTCAACTTGACGTCTCTGCTGGTAATGCCTACACACTCGTCCACCAGTTTTGGTACTCAAAGATTTGTGCCCGCCGGATTCCTCACCACCAAGTAGAAGACCATAAAGAGCAAGATAGGACAACTGTGTGGAACTGCTTGCAAGTTAGGAGTTGTTTGTGACAAATTTTTGGCGAACACAGTCACCTGCAATGAAACATGGGTTCATCAGTTCGAACGGCAAGCAGAATTGCAATCCATAATGTGGTGCCACAGCACGTCTCCGGCAAACAAAAAGTTTTGAGACGGCAAAGTCATGGTGAAGAACTTCTGGGACACTAAAGGGGTTATTCTGCTTGATGTTCTACCACATATTTCAACGTTCAACTCGGAACTGTAGTGCTATCCTGAGAAAACCGAAGAAACGACTTCAGCGTGTTCGCCACGAAATGCAAACTAACTTTTCGTTCTTCGTGACAACTCAAGGCCTCGGACATTTCTGCGCAATCGAGAAGAGATCACAAAACGTAATTGAACTCTTTTTTCCTCATCCTCCGTACAACCCCAATCTTTCATCTTACGACTTCCATCCGGTTGAGCCAATGAAGGACGCAATCCGTGGGAAGCAGTAGGTGGATGGCGGAGAGTTTGTTGACGCAGCGAGACGTTGGTTCCGACGTCGAAAAGTACAATGGTGCCATGCGGGCATAGAGACCCTTCCAGTAAGGTGGCATAAGACCGTTGCAGCGAACGCAGATTATGTTGGAAAATAGGGTTTCGTAGCCAAATGAATGGAGAATAATATGGTGTATGGGAATCCTGAATAAAATCAACCAGCTTTTTTTTAAAAAAAATATTTTGCATCGCTTTTTGGACGCCCGTCTTACATACGCTGAATTATTTTGTCTCATGGATTTATATACACATTTAAATACAAAAAGTTACATATATAAAGTTTAGCATCTAATGATACTGAGTAGATTAGCTAAATTTGTGCCATATACTTACAGCAAATTATATGTCTTCATACGATTTGCTGATCAAGATGTTGTTGTACTGGGTTCGACCGAATGGAGACAGAGATGTCAAAACTAGTGACCGAGTAAAATAATCACATAGGACTTAACCAGTGGCCATGCCTTCGTCTTTACAACCCTGCAGGTTTCTATTAAACGTTACTAACCGGGATAGTAAGAGATATTGAAGATGCGAGAAGGGAAGTAACTCTACAATCAAATTTTCGTATCCCTGTTGTAACTGCTGAATTCAACAGCGAAATAACCAAGTTTTACTTGCAACTGACGGATTTCCGGGCACTGGAAGATGCCGTTGCTTGGAACGCCATTGCCACACGACCAGTCGGTAATAAAATGGAACTGAGAGAAGATCTGTTCTTCAAGTCCCCGATGAGCCCTGGACAACGCGAAACTATAGCACAGGTCCGGTGTCGCGGACATGGGTAACCAGGCGGTCGGTTCACCCTGCCAGTGCGTCACTGCGAACCCGCGTAACGAAGGCACAGGCGGTAGGGCGCAGCTCCCAAATTAGCATTCAGACCGTGCAGCGCCGGGCTGTAAAGTTTTACTGTCAGCTGCAGCGGCCGTCCTGAAAGATGCAGTCGAGCTGCTGCCACCGGGGTCTGCTGGCCTACATACGTAAACAAAAGCGGACGAACAAGTCCAGCCCTGCACACATACAAGCAAGTAGACTCTGGCCACACAAGCCCATGCGGGCAAAGTAATTCCCTAAATAGCACCACAAAAGCGGAGATATTTAGCAGTAATTCATTTTACAGTAGAATCGAACTGAAGTAGAACAGTAATGCGAATAAATTTCCAAGAAAGCTACTCAATAGGTAAAACATTAGAAAATTTACTAAAGAAAATTTACCAAATTGCCGTATGTTTTCAAAGGACGTTTTTTTTATTTACGCAACCACTTTTGGCATCTTTTTATTGCCACCCTAAGGCATCTATGCACTCCATGTAAAGAGAATCAGATACATCGATTGAAGCGTAACTGGAGCCACCAGTACTGGCATTCCGTAAATTTTTTGTGGAGTGTGTACTTCGAAGAGCTGACAGCAAGGCCACAAAGAATTCACGGAATCCTGGTACTGGTGACTCCGGTTGTGCATCCATCGATGTATCTGATTCTCTATACGTGGAGTGCGTAGGGGAATGAAGAGGACATGAAAGAAATGCTGAAACTGGTCGTGTATCGAACGTAACAACTTCAGAAAATAAACGGCTAGCGGTTTTTCACTGGATCAACAGACTCTTCCGTTCCCCTGCAAAACTGACGAATTTGTTGGGTCCTAACGACGACCTCGGATTTAGACAGCAACATCGTATGTTGGTCACACAAGTCGTACGGTGCATAACCTATCTAATGAACATCTTCGTCATACGCAGAGCATCGCAAGTGCGAGGGGGGAAAGAGTATATTCTCAGATTCGGCCTTCTGTGGCAAGGTGATTAAGGAGGTAATACGTATATGCACCGGGGGAGAACATACAAATAGGGATTGAAATATAGCCCGGAACCATGTCTTTGACGACAGTAGACACAGCGGAAAACATGAGCATCTAGGAACAACTCCGTCGTTGCATAGTGGAGGACGCAACTGCTTCCCAGATCAGGTTTGGCTCCCGGGCGCAGTGACGCTCGGCAACAGCAACTGTGACCTGACGCACGCGCAGACGACCACGGCTTTGTTAATGGCAGCAGGCTCTGAACGCTTTCAAAAAATGGTTCAAATGGCTCTGAGCACTATGGGACTTAACTGCTGACGTCATCAGTCCCCTAGAACTTAGAACTACTTAAACCAAACTAACCTAAGGACATCGCACACATCCATGTCCAAGACAGGATTCGAACCTGCGACCGTAGCGGTCGCCCGGTTCGAGACTGTAGCGCCTAGAACCGCTCGGCCACTGCGGGCGACTCTGAACGCTTTACCGTCATCAATCCAGCAGCTCGACTGCACATGTGACGTTGATCTGAGGTGTCCATCAGATGACCGTCTCTGCACAGATAACGGCAGTTGGTAATTAAACAGCAGCCAACGAAAACCAACTGACGATATCCATCTGGCGGTTCGTAGAAATAATGTGGGATTTATTCAACGTAATCCGATGACCGACCCGACAGCCGTATTCAACAGATCCGCCGGAAGACTTAACAGCTACACCAATAAAACACTTCACAAAGTCATAATATAAAAAAAACCCTACGGGTGTTGAATTCAGGGGACAGTTTACTTAAATGGGAACATTAGTAGCAGCTGAGTAAATTTAGTAGGAAATAACAAGAAGTACAAATGAAACACGTTCGTAAATCTGAGAAGTAAATGATTTTCAGTAGAAAAGATGAGTAAATTCTGTCATTTAGGAATCACTACAATATTAGATTGCGTAAACTAGGAAAATACCAGGAAGATATCGGCGAAGAGAGGTATGTTTACTAGAAACAACGTGTGATGACGATACCTATCAGACAAAGACATCTATTATGTAGGTCTGCAGGATTTCATGGTCGTTGTCACTAAAGTTAAAATCTTGTGGGTTATTAAGCCGCGCCACATTTCCTTCTAAAATAATCGTTGTTTCGACCCCTCTCCTGGGTTCTTCTTCAGGATGTTTCGGTGTCCATTATTGCTAGAACATTGTCACAGACCAGTATCGCGTTTTCTTATCAAGGGAATTTTCCTTCGTTTTTGCTGTAAAAGTGGCAGAATTGGTTAAAATTCTTGTGGCTACCATTGGTGGGCCACCGTCATAGTCTAATGTTCCCGCGTTGATGCAGAAGAAGGGGCTTTATTGGTTAAACTCTTATGGATACTATAGGTTGCTCATCGTCATTGAATAGAAAGGCACTGTTCCACACTTGCAATGGAGTAGTGTTATTGACATTGCTCTTACTGCTATTGTCTGGTCGTCGCCATTGGCTAATGCGAAACAGACAGAGCAAGAGAGGGGGTATGTAGAAAAAATTATTGTTTGCCGAGGTGCGTTGTTTGTATTTCTCACACACCACGGCCGCATATTCACTTACGTGATGGCGGGGAGTCACGATGCCGGAAGCGTATAGCGGTACTATTGAAATTACACGCATTTTTAGAAATTTCAACCTCTTCGCGGACATTTCGTCTATAAATGTTAGCTTCCTTATTAGAATCGACGTCAGAGGCACAGTTCTCATGATGTTCTGCTACTGGCGATTTTACACTTTGTTTTAGCCACGTGTGCCGTTTGTGTTCCTTAATACGCTCTTTAACAGTTGTTCCAGTTTCCCCTATATACACTTTGCCGCAGCCCCATGTCACTTGATAGACGCCTGCATCGTGGAGAGAATGAGGTTCATCCGTTTTCGCGGGAAAAAATCTTTTACTTTCTTTTGACTAAAGAAAGAAGTCTGGATAACATTTTACTTTCGAATTCTTCTTATGCGATCTGTGAGCCCAGAAACTAACGGTAACCTAACGGAGTTAGAAGGTGGTTTGTCATCATTGTTATTAGCGTGATTAATATTCCGCCTAAAAGCTCTGTCGATTGAACAACTACCATGGCCATTTGCCCTAATTGTCCTCTTAAAAAAATTCAACTCCGATTCAAAATTGTCGTCATCGCTCATAGGTAAGGCGCGTGAGCACAGAGTGTTGAGCACTGGTTGCTTCTGGGCTGGATGGTGGTGTGAAGTGGCGTCTAAATACCTGTTCGCGTTGGTTGGCTTTCTGTACGCTCTATGATGATGATGGCCAACCAATAAATGGTTCAAATGGCTCTGAGCACTATGGGACATAACAGCTATGGTCATCAGTCCCCTAGAACTTAGAACTACTTAAACCTAACTAACCTAAGGACAGCACACAACACCCAGTCATCACGAGACAGAGAAAGGCCAACCAATAGCAGCAGCAGGAATTTCAACTAATAACCCTTCTTCAGCGTAAGTGTGGAACAATACTATTCTATCCAATGACGTTGAGCCACCAATAGTATACATAACAGTTTAGTCAATAACGCCCCTTATTCTGCATCAACGCGAGAATACTAGTCTACGACGATTGCCCACGAATGGTAGCCACAAGAATTTTAACCAGTTCTCCCAATTCTCCAGCACAAATGCGGGAAAACTCCCGTTTATAAGAGAACGCGACACTGGTCTCTCACAGCGTTCTAGCAATAGTGGACGCCGAAACATCTTGATGAAGAAGATCCCAGTGGAAGGGTCGAAATGTCGATTATTATAGAACGAAATATGAGGCGGCTTAATAACTAGATGATTTTAACATTACTATCAAACAAGAACCTGATCTGACACAACTGTCCAAATCAAAGAGGCTTCTCTCTAGTACAGTTTCCACATTATCCAGTTGGAAATGTCCTCCAACATACAGAATACTGTTGGTGACTGCAGTATCATTTCTGCATCATTTCTTGGTTTCATGTGTAGGACGGAGTCTCTGAACGGACCATGTGACAACGGACATAGGTAAAAAACAATCTGATGATGTCATATGTCAAAATAATTTATAGCTGCGGTATAACACGCAGTTACACCTTAAGTAAAATTACCAAACAAAATACGCGGAGTGTGAGAAATGATAAAAAAGCACATTGCATCATAATATTATTGTGAAACTTGTACACTTATGAAATAGCGATGTTTCTATGAGAAAATTACTAAAAATGACATTGCTCATACAGTAGCAGAGTTAGTCGCGAAGAAGAACTCTTTCGTCCTGAACATATCCTACTTGAGGAAGCGAAATAGTAAACGACCGTATTTGAGGGCTTTATCAGTGCTATAACTGAAGCTGCAAAAATACATGTTGAGTGGTGACTACTTTCTTTAACGACGTATTTCGATTTATACTCCATCAGATTAATAGAGGCTAAGGAGAACACGTCATACTTAGGTTGGATTAATTTTTCTTACACACAATATAACAGAGAAACCCATAGGACCAACTGGAGATCGAACTCTAAGCCTATGTACTGAAATCTGGAACTTAAGCCACTGAGCCACAAAAGCACATTTATGGATAAAAACATAATAAATTGTTCATAAAACGGAAACTGCACTGAGTCAACGGAACAAATACAAATTTTGTGCAAGAAGGAAACGCATAAAATACAGTGGCATTTACGTTAGTCGTTATTTAATTTACAGATAATGTACTGGAGAATAAATTTGTTTGGATGGCCTACTTATTCGAATCATTATCGAGATAGAAATGTGTTCGATTATTACCCATCTCTTGTCAACCACTAAACTTTTCCCTTCCTTTCTCTTTCGGTTCATGTTATCAAATGTAACGGGTCCTACTAGCTCACTGCTCGATTTGTACATAAAAGCCTACAGCGTACCTAGTTTGAATTTTGTTAGTTGATTATTAACAAAGTTGATAATTACAATCTGTTGTCAGAGTCTCAACGTAAATCTTTTTCATTTGTTCTGATCAAAGTACATCGAAATGTCAGTGCGATTTTTGTAACTGACCGAAAAGGAGCATTTATTCATCAGCTATTATTCTACGGTAGTATACAGTTCCACAACTGAAACAATGATGTTCAATAACAAAAAATTAGTATTCGGTTACAAGTTTAATTTTCGTTATAGTGTGCTAGCACTTGGTGGATCTCAGACATAAAGCGCACACCATCGAACCGCTACGTTGCGTCGAAGCTATATAGGTATAGTCTGTTTCCTTACGCTCATGGCAAGCCAACTTGGCTGCGGACAGTCGCTCAGTGACCGGGTGCCGCAAGATACCGAGTAGGTGAACTACCAGCGGCGTGTGTCCGCTTGCGCGTGCATAGCGAGTGATTTAGACGAGCGCTATTATTGCGCATTCACCAAGGGGGTGCAGTCCTCTGCGTGCAAGGACATCAATTAGAACTCGCCACTGTGTTCCTCGAACCAGTAGATCGTGCACCTGGCTGTGTGACATGGCGCGTTACCTTGTTGAAAAATGCCACTGCCTTCGAGAAATAAGGTCGTCCTGAAGGCGTGTACTTGGTCTTGAACGAGCGTACGATACTCGTAGGCCGTCATGGTGCTTTGTAGGAGTTCAACTGGCCACATGTATGCTCACGTGAATCTTCCGTAGAACATGTACCGCCAGCTTGTCTCTGTCTCGTAGTATAGGTGTCAAGGAATTGTTCCCCTGGAAGACGAAGAATTCGCCCCCTACCATCCGCATGATGAAGAAGGTATCGGGATTCACCAGACCTTGCAACGTTCCGCCATTGCGCCAACATACCCATTACAGTCATAATTTCTGATGTCGTAGAATTAACAGTGTCACATGCATTGTGAGCTCAGACACTCTTGTATTCTGTCCAGCATTAAAATCTGATGTTAGTTCCGCCATGGTCGCCACCTGTGTTGTTTTACCAGTCCGACATCGGTGACGAGGGTTGACCATCCAACCTCACGACGTCTGGACGTGATTTCACCTTGGTTTCGCCGCGTGTTGAAACAATCGCCACAGCACTCCTCGAACACCGGTCTCTCACTATCTACCCTCGATCAAACTCAGACAGATAGCGCACCTTCCTCTTACAGCACACGGACAGCATGCTCAGTGATACTGCATGCAACGTGTGTGTGGCTGACTAGCAGTCATTTCTCGCCAGATGACGCTACTATCGCCTGGACGGACATATATCGACTGTAGATCGGTGGTTATAATATTCTGACTGAACAGTATGTATGTGTGTTTTTTTAAAGCGTCCATTATGGTACTGGTACAACTTTCAAATTACGCAAATTACGTGAAAATGGGTGCATACCTCTTACGTGAGTTCGCGTTACAGCTGTTATGGGAATGAAGGTTTGGACAAATGACAAACTACATTTTTTAAACAATATGGAAACAAAACGGGATCTGCCGCTCTTAAATCAGTTCAGAATATCAGCTGATCATGGACTAGTTATACGCAGAGCAAAGATAAGTGTGCCGATAGAAAGTTTATGAGAATGAGTAAGAAAATTACGATTCTTTACGATAATGTGGGGCGTGAGGAGGCGGTGGAAGTGTGGTAGCTGAACAGGAGCTGTAAGTAGGAGGACATTGGGAATTCTTAGTAAAATAGTTGACATCAGCACTTTCTGCATCTGGTGTAGATTGCACCTGAGGAAATTGTTCTCCCTCTCCCTGACCTTCCTGTCCTCTACCATTTCCCTTGCCCCCTCCCACAATTTGCTGTCTTGCATTGTGATGCTCTTGGCCAATGGCCACAGGGCCCCACTGCTCTCGGCCAATAGGGATCACTGGAAGTCGGTGCTTTGTAGTAAAAGCACCGTAGTTAATTTGAAAATTACAGGATAGGTTGTAAAATCAGCTGATTGGCCATACAATCGGCAGGAAATATCTTGGACAGGCTGTCAAATTAGCAGATTGGTAGGACAGTCCATAAAACTGGTAGAAAATTGATAGGATGGCCATCCATATGTAGCTGTGACAGCCCGAATTCTGTTCCAGAGGGTCATGGTTTCCTCAGCCATGTGTGGAGCGCCTTAGCCTTGAGGGAGAACGGACAGACCGCCAAGGGGCAGTGGCGGCACGGGCAGGTGACTCTGACGGTCGACACACTTAGCGGTGTACTGTGCTCCGCCTCGGATTACGGTTTATGGAAGGCACTAATTTGTGTGCTGTCGAAGTGTACTTTAGTAGTTCTGATAGGCAGCAGTGGAGACCGAGAAATGTGTACACATGCATATCTAATAACAGTTGTGTTGGGAATGTATGTGGAAGCTTTATTTGCACAAGGGTAGCTTCTCATCGGCGAAGTGTTAGTAAACCATCGTGTACAGGCCTACATGGGCGTACGGTACCAATATAACGAAGCTCCACGTGTCAGAGACTTGAGTCACCCGTTGTAAACACCCTGACCGGCGGCATTGTGCGGCTCGCAAAAGTGGTATATGTCAGATGCTAAGCACAATAGTTGGTGTCACATTGGAAAGGGTTTTGGCTGCCGGGAAGTTATTCTGTAACCTTCAATAAAGATGAACTCTACTTCGCCATGATAAGAGTGAGCATTTGCAAGTCAACAAAATTTTTTTCATTGACAAAGCTTTAGTGGCTTCAGAGAGTTTCGCCTCGTGCCTAACAGCACTAACTACTAGGTTTACGTGAAAACGTGTATGTTATCTTTATCAGCCTATGTGCCAGCTCCACTCGAAAGATATAAATTTTATTATTATGTAAGTTGTATTAGTTGTTTTATAGCTCTCGTTTAGTGATTTAGATTTTACCAAGCTGTCCTAAGAGGTGCTGAGCCTATTGAAACAGATTCTTTGTTGGTCAAATAACATATGGGAATGCAGCCGGGTGACGTCGTCGCCAAATACCGATATTTCAACACGAACATTTTTAATGCATAACCGCAGTAAGTAAGCGCTGTGCAAGGGAATTTAATGCCTCGGTTTTCAGAGAAAATGTAACACTCACACACACTGTAAACAGCAGCACAATCACAAACCGAAAATAACTGTCGTCAGAAGTTATCGATAGTGATTATGTGCCATTAACTATCTCCATCTGTTTTCTGACATGAGAGAGAGATCAACTCCATGCACAATTTAATCAAAATCCAACATCTCTATTTATAAGGTTACTTACAAAAAAGGTTCAAATGTCTCTGAGCACTATGCGACTTAACTTCTGAGGTTATCAGTTGCCTAGAACTTAGAACTAATTAAACCTAACTAATCTAAGGACATCACACACATCCATGCCCGAGGCAGGATTCGAACCTGCGCGTAGCGGTCGCTCGGCTCCAGACTGTGGCGCCTAGAACCGCACGGCCACTCCGGCCGGCGGTAACTTACAAATTTAGTTTCAACGGCTTCCTTAACAACACGATCCCAGTAGCTGGAAGTGCTTATCAGCATCTCCATGTTGTTGTATTCCGTAGGATGACCGGTGTCAAGACAATGTTCTGTATTGGGGAATTTATTATCGACCAACTGTGCTCCGGGTGAGTGATGGTATACCGAGGTGGCACCAAAGTCTACTGCTTTTTTACTGTACACAGGGAGCGTTTCGTAGAGGATTAGTCGTATTTTGCGGAAATATGGAGCAAACTTTGTTTTCCGACCACCATCTAAGATCAGTGTCCTTGTAGGTTCCGTAAAGGATGACCTTGGTTTGCATAAGCCGGGTGTCTACAGTAATTCTTGCAGTTGTGGCACGCCATATATTGGTGGACTGTCAGGACTGAGGTGGCCCAGTGTACTTAGTGTAAGAATCACACGCGCTTACAACAGCCGCGTAAGTCCGCCATTATAGACATTATCTTCACAACAGTCATCCCCCGGAATGCAACACAGAGATTCCGGAACGTACTTCCTGGTATTGTGAGAGCGTCATTAAGGAATCTGTTGAATTTAAACTAGCAAGTAACCTAATTAACTGAGATGGTGGTTTTTGTTTAAATTCTGTGTGGTCTCTAACTCTCTCCCTTGTCAAGAAGCAGAGGGACAGAATTAATGCTACCTCACCTGTTGATTATTAGTTTCGCTATCTATAACTTCTGACGTCGATTATCTTTGGTTTGCGATGGCTCCCGTCTTATCTTTCCGGTGTTTCTATGAAAACCCAGGTTTTAAATTCACTTGCACAGCGCTTACTCATTGCAAAAAAATTTGTTCTGAGCACTATGGGACTTAATATCTGAGGTCATCAGTCCCCTAGAACTTAGAACTACTTAAACCTAACTAACCTAAGAACATCACACACATATCCATGCCCGAGGTAGGATTCGAACCTGCGAGCGTAGCGGTCTCGCGGTTCCTGACTGTGGCGCCTAGAACCTCTCGGCCACCCCGGCCGCTTACTTATTGTAGTTCTGCATTGAAAATAGCACTGTGTGATCCTATCGAAGTTTCGGTGGTTGTCGACGACGTAACCCTGCTGCGTTCTCGTAAGTTATTTCAAACATTGTTTAAGTCTGAAGAAACTCAAGTTTCACAGACTCTTAGTTAATTACTCCAATTTGAAATCACTGGCCTATCGGCTTATGGCAGTAACCGTTGGTAAACTGTTTAGCTGTTACACGAAAAGTGCTAGAGTTTCATTCGTTACGAGTAAATTAACTTCTGAACTACTATTCCAGCGTCCTTAGCCAATGCCGTGTATTTTTATTTAAAGCTCATTCTAAGGAAATTTAAAGCTTGTTCTTGCCTAAGGAAATGACCTTTATTAATGGTTACTGTAATTAATTATCACAATTCCCGAGCTCGGGCATGTTGCGTGGTTTTAACACAAATGGATATTTTGTTATATGTATGCTCATTTCGGGTTGTAGAAGTTATCTGTACCAACCTATAACCAGACTGTTTATGATGCTGCAGGCGGCCGCTGTTAGCATTATACGGTCCTGGGGGCATGTTGAGCCCATTTTGTTAAAGATCGTTCAACAGTTTTGCAAGAAATAATTTTTCAGCTATATACTTCAAATTAAGTTTTGCAATGAAGGATCGTGAATTTAAGATTTTGTTGCCTCTGAATTACGTGCCTAGCACTCCGGAGTGTGAGTGTAATTTTTTGTTTCCTGTTGTGTTTATGAATGTTCTTGGACTGTATTTTAGTTGCTTGAAGTTCAGTGCTAAATTAATAGAGATACACAGTTTAGTCCCGAGGAAGTTTTGTATTTTAGTGTACTAGTTTTCTGACGAAAAGCAGATAAGTTGAGAGTTGTAGTTTCTATAAAGGAAATTGAATTTTGTAAACGAATCCATTCTTGTAGAAAAGGACGTGTGCAGTGCAGGTGTAATTAAGCGTTGTAAATAATTAGCTGCCTGACGTTAAGTGTTATGTTTTGATGTTTCGACACTTCGAGTTTGTTATATGAAATTAATTTCAACACCTGCTTTGGCTCAATTGTGTGAGTCTTCTGGTTTATACTCTGAAGATCAGGGTGTGGATATTTGTTATAACAAATTAATTCCTACTTCCTCTTTCAAACAATTCCATCAGTCCACAAAGATAAAGTCTGTCGTCAGCTACACAAGAAACCATTTATTTGGTTCGCTTTACCGATTTCAACATTTTAAACTGTCATTTTAACAAGTAAACTACGGTCAAATCATTGGCAAGCCAACGTCAAGGTTGCACATGAAACCATTTATTTGGTTCACTTTACCGGCTTAAACAGTTTAGAATGTCTTCAAATATGAAGTACGCTCAAATCACTGGCAAGCCAAAGTCAAAACAGGAATTGGATGGCAGCGTCCTACAAAGGATTGACTTTTGTTCAAATACGCTGCAGCTGCTGAACTTCAGCTACGAACAGAATCAAAAACATCATGAGTCTAGTCATTTATACTGTGTAGTGAAAGAATCAAGTAATATGTTAATAATAACTTTGATATAACAAATTAACACGTAATTGCCTGATATTGTTAGAAGGACAGTGATCTCCATAACAAGGTAAAAATGTTCTATAATGGTTTTATTATTCAGGTCGCAGTTGATAGATATCTTGATTACTAATTTCAGAAAACTTATATTGTCATCTCCAGATCATCGGATACCCGAATTATAAAGCCTCTATGTGTAGCACAAGGCCTAAAGACCATAGAAAACATGGAGGTAGACGCACAATGGAGTGTATTGTCTGTGACTTTACCCCCATGTTTTCAGAAGCCATCACACCAGGTGCCACACATAAGGGCGTTATAATTTAAATATCTGATGATTTTTTTTTTAACTAACGGAGGGTTTGTTGTTAACAATGATTTCCTTCCTGCAGTACATTTTGTTAATAAGCTCGTTGTTTATGGACAATTTTACGTAGTTAGTTACATTCTTTGTTTTCAATAAATGCTTTATTTAGAATTAAGAAATTCATTCCAGTTGGTCATGTCCTAGATGCATATTTAAGTAATGAAGAGGAAGAAGGCTTCATGTTATGTCTGTGAAGACAAATATTACAAACCCTCTTCCAGTAGTTTATGCGAACGTGAATGGTGGACTGCGAATGCTGCAGCTCGTTAAAAAATGAGGAAGACCTTAGACAAATATGTTGTAGGCAGTTTTGAAAACTCTAGGAATTGTTACTTACAAAATTGCTCATCTATAAAAGTATTTAACAGTCTTAGATTTCTTGCGTCTTTGTTCATTCCACGTCAACAAACACTATATACATTACGCATCAGAGTGCAGTGACACTTACTCGATAACAATGACCTCTGCGGCTGCTCCACATCCACCTCAGCCGTTACCGAAAAGAAAATATTTATCTGTAATATAAGACTTGAATACTTAGACCACGAATTCCTTTAAAATCTATGTACTTAGATGGTCTCCGCTCTGATGTAGTGCTGACCAACTGCACACCCTATATTCACTCGTACAATGTCGGAACTTCCCACACGACGATTGAACAGTAGGGATGACTGGGTGCATGGACCACTGTGCCCAACCGGCGGGGTCAGGGATTTTCTCTGCCTCGTGATGACTGGGTGTTGTGTGATGTCCTTAGGTTAGTTAGGTTTAAGTAGTTCTAAGTTCTAGGGGACTGATGGCCATAGATGTTAAGTCCCATAGTGCTCAGAGCCATTTGAGCCACTGTGCCCAAACAACTTCCACTGAATATACATTTTTTTTTGAACCATCAGTCTTCAGAGTGTTATGATCCAGCCCGCCACGAACTGCTCTCATGTGCCAACCATTTCATCCCAGAGTAGCAATTGCTACCTGCGCCCCCAACAATTTTGGGGATGTACTCTAGTCTTTCTTCCTCCAAGGTATTTGCCATCTACTACTCCGTCTGGTATAATGCAAGTTATTCCCTGATGTCGTAACAAATGTTCTATCATCCTGTCCCTTCTTGTTGTCAGTATTTTCCACTTATTCGTTTCCTAGCCAATCCAGCGGAGAACCTACGCATTCCTTACCTTATCAGTCCACCTAATTTCCAACATTCTTCTGTAACACTACCTCTCAAATTCTCCGAAACTCTTCTTTTCCGGTTTTCCACAGACCATTTTTCGCTAACATAAAATGCTGTGGTCCAAGCGTAGATTCTCAGAAATTTCTTCCACGAATTAAGGCCTATGTCAGATACTAGAAGTTGACTAGGTACCACAATTCCTTAACCTCACCTACCCTGTGGTTTACAACTCTAATGTTAAGTTACTTGCTGTTCTTCTTTGCGGTACTTATTGGTCCTCGTGTACATACACACATAAAAAAAATTATATCACATCGGTTCCAAATGTTACGAAACCTGTACAGAAACTTGGAATAGAGATGAACATAAACATTATTTCCCCCCTTTTTATAGCTCATGAAAACCACACATTGGATCTTGTACCACCATACAGCGAGACCTTCGAGGTAGTGGTTCAGATTGCTGTACACACCGGTACCTCTAATACTCAGTAGCACGTCCTCTTGCACTGATGCATGGCTGTATTCGTCGTGGCATACTACCCACATGTTCATCAAGGCACTGTTGGTCCAAATTGTCCCACTCCTCAACGGCGATTCGACGTAGATCCCTCGGAGTAATTGGTGGATCACGTCGTTCATAAACAGCACTTTCCAATTTATCCCAGGCATGCTCGAAGGGTTCATATCTGGAGGACATGCTAGCCGTTCTAGTAGAGCGATGTCGTTATTCTGAATGTAGTCATTCACAATATGTGCACGATGGGGACTCACTTCAGGAGTTCTAGAAACCGTGGTGATGCAAAACTTTTTTTATGTGCGTAGTAGCCGGCCGCTGTGTGCGAGCGGTTATAGGCGCTTCAGTCCGGAACCGTGCTCCTGCTACGGTCGCAGGTTCGAATCCTGCCTCGGTAATGTATGTGTGTGATGTTCTTAGGTTAGTTAGGTTTAAAAAGTTCTAAGTCTAGGGGTCTGATGACCTCAGATGTGAAGTCCCATATCGCTTAGAGCCATTTGAACCATTTTTTGTGTGTAGTATATTATCCACCTTTCCCTGTAGCCTAACATTTTTTTCCCAGAATTTCGAACATCTTAGTCAATTTTACATTGTTGAGCACTTTTCCCAGGTCGAAAACTCCTGTGAACGTATCTTGGTTTCTCTTCAGCCTTGCTTCCATTATCAGACGCAAAGTCAGAACTGAATCTCTGGTGCCTTTATCTTTCCTAAAGCAAAACTGATGGTCATCCAACACATCCTCAGTTTCCTTCTCCATTCTTCTGTTTATTCCTCTTGTCAGGAACTTGGATTCATGAGCTGTTAAATGAATTGTGCGCCAGTTCTCTCAGTTGTTGGCTTTTGAAATCTTCGTAAATGGGTGGGTGATGTTTTCCCGAATGTGTTGTGGTATGTCGACAGTCACATATATTCTACACACCAGCTTGAATAGCCATTCGACATGAGTAGCCATGCTGTTGCCACTTCCCCGAAAAGACTGCAGAGATTTCGATGGAGACTTATGTAGCCCTGCTGCTTTATTTGATCTTATGTCACCCACAGCTCTTTAGATTCATATTCTAATAGTGGATCCTCCATCTCTTCCCTGTCTCCCTGCCGACGCCTTTTCCTTCTACAATCTCATCATCAGACAATTCCTTCCCTTTATAGAGGCCTTCACTGTACTCTTTCCACCTATGCGCTCTGTCCTCTGCAATTACAACTGGAATTTCCATTACACTCGTGTTGCCGCCCTTGCTATTAATTTCATGAAAGGCTGTTTTTACTTTTGCAAAAGCTGATTCAGTTCTTGCGTCAACCATTTATTTTGCGATTTCTTCACCTTCTCCAAGCAGCCAATTCGCCTGCAGATCATATTTACTTCATTCTCAAGTGGCCTGAATTTCTGTATTCCTGAATTTCACTGAACTTTTTTATTCTTCTTCTTTTTCCGATTAACTGAAGCATTTCTTATGTTACCCATGGTTTCTTTGCAGCTGTATTCCTTATACCTATGTTTTCCCCAACAACTTCTATGACTTCCATTTTTAGTGAATCAATTCCTAACTGCAGCTGCATATTGAGCTCGCCGCAGTATCTATAGCCTTAGAGTAGTCCAAGCGTGTTTCTTCATTCCTTAGTACTTCCATATTCCTCTCATTTGAGCACTGATTCTTCCAGACTAGCCTACTAAACTTCAGCCCTACTAAACTTCAGCCTATTCTTCATCATCACTAAATTGTGATTTGATTCTATATCTTTTCCTGCAAACGCCTTACATTCAAATATCGGAATCTCTGCCTGACCATGATGTAATCTAACTGGAACCTTCCCGTGTCTCGCGGCCGTTACCAATTATACATAATCCTCCAGTGACTCTTGAACAGAGCTTTAGCTATTACCAGATGAAGTGTGCTGTAGAGCTCTGTTAGTCTTTCTCTTCTCTCATTCCTACCACTAAGCCCATATTTTACCGTATCACTTTATTCTTCTCCTTTCCTTACAACCACATTCGAATCCTTCGTGACTATCAGGTGAAAATCTCCCTTTACTTATTGAATATCAGTTCAGTACTTTCCCTATTCCTTCTTATTCAGCTTGTGACGTCGGTGTGTATACCTGAATTACTGGTGTCGGTTTGGTGTGCTATCTGTTCTGATGAGATCAAACCTACCACCGAACTGCTCACACTAACTCAATCTTTGCCCTCCCTTCCTATTCATGGTGATTACTAATCCCGTTACAACACTTTCTTCTGCGATTGATATTACCGTATAGTCACCAGACCAGATATCTTTGTCCTCATTCCCTTTCACTTCACTGATCCCTTCTATACGTAAACTGAGCCCTAGCATCTCGCTTTTTAGCTTTCCGAGCTTCCCTACCACCTAAAAACCTCTGCTATTCCACGTTCCGGCTCGTAGAATGTTACCATTTCATAAGTTATTCTATCTTTTCCCCATGATCAGCTCCCCCGTGGAGGTCCCTTCTTGATATCCGAATGGGGGACTAGTCCGCAATATTCCTCCGGTGGAGAGACCGTAATGACACTTTCCCGATGAGAGGCCTCACGACCTCTGGATACTACTGGCCATTAAAATTGCTACACCATGAAGATGACGTGCTACAGACGCGAAATTTAACCGACAGGAAGAAGATGGTGTCATATGCAAATGATTAGCTTTTCAGAGTGGTCACACAAGGTTGGCACCGGTGGCGACACCTGCAACGTGCTGACATGAGGAAAGTTTCCAACCGGAATCTCATACACAAACAGCAGTTGACCGGCGTTGCCTGGTGAAACGTTGTTGTGATGCCTCGTGTGAGGAGGAGAAATGCGTACCATCACGTTTCTGACTTTGATAAAGGTCGAATTGTAGCCTATCGCGATTGCGGTTGATCGTATCGCGACATTGCTGCTCGCGTTGGTCGAGATACGATGACTGTTAGCAGAATATAGAATCGGTGGGTTCAGGAGGGTAATACGGAACGCCGTTCTGGATCCCAATGGCCTCCTATCACCAGCAGTCGAGATGACAGGCATCATATCCGCATGCCTGTAACGGATCGTGCAGCCACGTCTCGATCCCTGAGCCAAGAGGTGGGAACGTTTGCAAGACAACAACCATCTGCACGAACAGTTCGACGACTTTTGCAGCAGCATGGACTATCATCTCGGAGACCATGGCTGCGCTTACCCTTGACGCTGCATCACAGACAGGAGCGGCTATGATGGTGTACTCAACGACGAACCTGGGTGCACGAATGGCAAAAGTCATTTTTTCGGATGAATCTAGGTTCTGTTTACAGCATCATGATGGTCGCATCCGTGTTTGGCGACACTGCGGTGAACGTACATTGGAAGCGTGTATTCGTCATCGCTATACTGGCGTATCACCCGGCATGATGGTATGAGGTGCCATTGGTGACGTCTCGGTCACTTCTTGTTGGCATTGGCGGCACTTTCAACAGTGGACGTTACATCTCAGATGTGTTACGACCCGTGGCTCTACCCCTCATTCGATACCTGCGAAACCCTACATGTCAGCAGGATAATGCACGACCGCATGTTGCAGGTCCTCTACGGGCCTTTATGAATACAGAAAATGTTCGACTGCTGCCCTGGCCAGCACATTATCCAGATCTCTCCCCAATTGAAAACGTCTGGTCAATGGTGGCCGAGCAAGTGGCTCGTCACAATACGCCAGTCGCTACTCTTGGTGAACTGTGGTATCGTGTTGAAGCTGCATGAGCAGCTGTACCTGTACACGCCATCCAAGCTCTGTTTGACTCAATGCACAGGCATAGTAAGGCCGTTATTACGGCCAGAGGTGGTTGTTCTGGGTACTGATTTCTCAGGATCTATGCACCCAAATTGCGTGAAAATGTAATCACACGTCAGTTCTAGTACAATATATTTGTCCTATGAATACCCGTTTATCATCTGCATTTCATCTTGGTGTAGCAATTTTAATGGCCAGTAGTGTATATATTCCTTTGATGCAGTGGTTTCCATTGCCTTCTGCATCATCATGCTGATGATCATTGCTGATTATTCCATCTTTTAGTGGCAGCTTCACACTCCGAAGGCAAGAGAGTGCCCTGTACCTCTGTCCCCTCCTGCGTCCCTCTGTTGGCAGAAAGAGGCTGACTTCTTACGCCAGAAGTCTTTGGCCGTAATTTCTGATGATTTTTATCAAAATTTAAGCAGTGGCGATGTTCGAGCGCTGGACGTAGGGCACTTCTACTAGCAATCAAAGACGCCACCAGTAGAAACAGTAAAACACCTATGAGGGAGTAAGCCACCATCAATTTCAGTAGCATGTCCTCTGAATTCGCAAAAATAAGTGCCAACATAATCTTGTACAAACTGAACTTTAACTCCCAATCATGCCTAAGAGACATCACAAGTGCCTCAACATCTTCAATTTCTGGAAACAGAAAACCATCAAGAATGTATAAATCTTCCACACAGTATTTGTTGGTGACTACACGAGAACAATGGAAATAAGTAGCAACTTCAACCACATTGAGTGCTTCCACTTAGAGAAATCAGCATTCGAAAAATCTTAATGTGTGGTAGCTCAGCTGTATAGTATGTCGTGAATGAGTGTTTCGGTTTGTGTAAGAACGCACTCCCAGAGATTACCCATCACCACAATGACTTTCGGTATATGTCATGTATATTTCCGAAGCATGAATACTGCATCGTCACTACATGAGGTCACTAAGGAATTAATTGCGTATCTACCCACATCAAAAAACGTTTTGCGTCACCCGGGTTCCCAGAACCCCAGAAAACAGACGTTGACTGTGGATATTGTATCACAGACAGTCAATTTGACTGTTCAGAGATGTCACTAAACTCGCCCAAAGATTTACAACCATGCATCAGCAGCGCCTATTAGACTGAAGGGGTCCGACAGCCGATCAGTTCCAGTCATTCCAACAGGAAGAAGGTACACGCCTTGTGTTGTCTGTAGTTCAACCATGCCTAGACGGTCAATACCGTGTATCAATTGCGTCCGCACTGTTACTTTGTGCCAGGAAGGGCTCTCCACAAGGGAAATGTCCAGACGTCTCGGAGTGAAGCAAAGCAAAGTTGTTCGGATAAGCGGGAGGTACAGAGAGACAGGAACTGTCGATGACATGCCTCGCTCAGGCCGCCGAAGGCCAACTACTGCACTGGATGACCGCTACCTACGGACTATGGCTCGGAGGAACCCTGACAGCAACGCCACCATGCTGAATAAGGCTTTTCCTGCAGACACAGGACGTCGTGTTACGACTCAAACTGTGCGCAACTGACTGCATGATGCGCAACTTCACTCCCAACGCCCATGGCGAAGTCCATATTTGTAACCACGACACACCATGCAGCGCGGTGCTGATGGACCCAGAAAAGTGCCTAATGGACCGCTCAGGATTGGCATCACGTTCTCTTCACCGATGAGTGTCGCATATGCCTTCAACCAGACAATTGTCAGAGACGTGTTTAGAGGCAACCCGGTCACGCTGAACGCCTTAGACAATTTATCCAGCGATTGCAGCAAGGTGGAGGTGCCTGCTGTTTTGAGGTGGCATTATGGGGTAGACGTACGCCGCTAGTGGTCATGGAAGCTGCTGGGACAGATTGAATAGTGCTGTTTATGGACGGCATGACCCACCAACCACTCTGAGGGATCTACGCCGAATCGCCGTTGAGGAGTGGGACATTTTGGACAAACAATGCCTTGATGAACTTGTGGATAGTATGCCACGACAAATACAGGCATGGGTCAATGCAACAGGATGTGTTACTGGGTATTAGATGTACCGGTGTTTACACCAGATTGGGCCACCCCCTCTGCATGTCTCGCTGCATGGTGGTATACCGTGCAGTGTGTGGTTTTCATGAGCAGTAAAAAGGGCGAAAATGATGTTTATGCTGATCTCTATTCCAATTTCCTGTACAGGTTCCGGAACTCTCGGAATCAAGCTGATGCAAAACTTTTTTTGATGTGTCTATGTGTACCTCTCCCTAAATACCGAGAACATATTCAGAAAAAAGTGTTATTAATATGAAATTATTAAATTATTAAAATAATTAATATTACGTAAAATGTTATTAACATTCCAAATACTAGCATAGTCATTGAGGACGCAGTACTAATTATATCCGACATATGGGACGTTTCCTCGAACGATTGCTTGCCTGAAGAGGCGACGGGTTTTACGTCAGCAAAGCCTGCCATTCAGAACTCGGGTCTGCATCACAGATGAAACAGAGAGGCCGACACACACACACACACACACACACACACACACACACACACACTTTAAAGGCCTACCCAGCAGGAAATAGCCGGCATGATTAACGCTAGCACATTTAATCTTGTCAGAGAACACATAGTACGCACCCGATCTAAAAAAAATGAAAAATAACACTACACATCTCTCTCTACAATCCGAGAATATTTCGAGTAATGACGTGTTTTTAAAAATATACATAGTGGCAAAGGTCTCATTTTAGAGTAAACATTTTGTTATTTTAAGTCGACTTTAATAGAAAAGAAAAACCTCATTCTGTCAGCATGTCCCAACTCACACGCATCGCACCAGCAGTACCCATGGGCAGGCGCACAGATAATTTACTTATGGAAGAGTTCTTGCCGCGAATGTTCCAAAACGCTTTGACGTCCGTATGTATTAATTTCTAGCTGTCTGTGTGCTTATGTCAGCCTTACTGGAGTGCAGGCAGTATACATTTTTAATATTTGTGGTGGTGTCATACTACTGGAATGAAATCGTGTGTAGCGTTGACCGTGTCTGTGTGCTGGCTGATTTTGCTCAGGAAGTGTCCGCTACTATATTTCAGACTAATAGTTTTGACTTCCATGTGTGTTGTAAGAGGAATGGCAGGATGGGAAAACGAAAATAAAAGGAGGAAAGAATGTAATCGCAGCGCCGTTGTTTGAGAATATTCCGCTGTAGACGTCAATACTGCACTTCGCAGAAGAAACAAACAATGCTACCTTTGACATTAACAAACCGTTAAATATCATTCCCAAAAAGGCAAGTGCTGACTAACATTAACTTTTTCTGTAAAAAAGAGTAAAAACTTCGTAACTGTGTTACAATGTTACAAGGACGTACTGCTACACCGACAATAGCAGCACTACGCTCACGCTAGAGAATTACATGTACATGAGTGAAACTCGAACCCTTTGCAGGCGATTTTCTTAGAAGCAATGCTACGGAGGTAGCCGTTTTCGTTCTGTCGGCCTTTCCTAATAGTGTATTGACTGATGTGCATTCATTTAAAACCGTACGCTTGTAGGCTAAGTCTAGTTTCAGAAGACAAATTCGGGGGTTGAAGTTTCAAAAGTTTTCAAACTTATAAAAAAATGGTCTGCATTGTAGGAAATGGATTTGGGTGAAGAATTTTATAATAATTCTTAAGTCTGATCTTTAATGAACTGACTGAGTGCCTATCATTATTCTGTTCCTTGTACCTAACTGGAAAGCGTCTCTTGTTTAATGATTCGATAGAAATTTAAAGAATTAACACCTGTAGATACTGTCCAATAGGTTGACGTCCTCCGACATTTGACTGAAAAATATAAGAAAACATAGCATTCTACTATTAATTCGTGACCATGGAATGCTGATGACAATTACATATTATGTGCTGTATATAATGAAACATGGACTGTACGTGAATGCAGAAAAGGAGATTCTAAGTGGTTGATTTGATGAGAATCAGCAAGCATAAAGCACGACAGAAACCGCAACTTATCTCCTACCACAATCCATGCCATTGAGTGTATATTAGGAATGGCTGTGACACTTGGTGCCAACGGCCTTGTCGAAGTGGTGACACCGGTTCGCGTGAGATCACCGAAGTTAAGCGCTGTCGGGCTGGAATAGCACTTGGATGGGTGATCATCCAGTCTGCCGAGCGCTGTTGGCAACCGGGGCGCACTCAGCCATTATGAGGCAAACTGAGGAGCTACTTGATTGAGAAGTAGCGGCTCTGGTCTCATAACCTGACATACGGCTGGGAGAACCCCTACATATCAGCATGCAGTGACGCCTCTGGGCTGAAGATGACGCTGCGGTCGGTCGGAACCGTTGAGCCTTCATGGCCTGTTCGGGAGAAGTTTAGTATTTTATGACACTTGTTATTATGTTCATAAAAGGTTTTTCTGAGTGAACATTTCGAGGGCGAAGCACTCCACAAACACTTTGTATGTAAGAGAAATCTAGAATTATAGACATAACAGACATTGGCTGCGACTAGGCACTGATTGAAATCAACGGGCAAAGTTGAACATTTGTGCCACACCAGGATTCGAATCAGGCTCTTCTGCTCACTAGGCAGAGGCGCTGACTACTGTGCCGTCCGGACACAGTGGTCATCGGAGCTGCATGGACTGCCCTAGCACGCCTCACATCAGGCATTTAGGGACTACAGAGAGGTGCAGCGATAGCACCACACATACAGAATCCCACATCTTGCTGCTCTGAACACAGCGCAAATAAAATCACGTGTCATTGTAGAGGATGTCGTGTATGTGTACAGTTGAGCAATAGGCTGAGGGCCACATACAGTTAAATAAACACATGCTCATGACGCTCATAAACAATTTTACAATGAACATTACAATATTAATCTGCGGCCATAACTCACTAATGATTTCTTTAAATTTTTCATCTCATATCATTATTTCATTATCAGCAACCACTTTTATAAACAAAAGATGGTTTAGCTATGGTGAATTTGTTTACATGGATGCCTTTTATACATCAGGGATGGTGAGAGGAACAGGGTGTCGGTGCCAGTGACAGGGAGGCGTCGTGCCAATGTTTTGTCGCGTACGGCTTCTACTTTGGACTAGAAGCGCCTTGCCTCCTCTCGCATGGATGAGAGTGGCCATGTCCATTTCCTCGTGAAGGGTACCTACCCTCATGAGAGGAGGGGCATGTTGAATCCACCAAAGCACCTTATTCTGCAGATGCTGGAGTGTCTGCATCTGGGAGGCACTAATCATAGCCCACGCAGGCACTAATCATAGCCCACGCAGTGGAGCCATATATGAGGGAAGGGTGGACAACCATTCTGTACAGCTGGAGCTTGATATCGAGGTTCAGTTCCCTGCCGGTGAACATTGGGTACAACTATTATATCAGTTCGAGTCCTTTTTGGTTACATATTCTGCATGGCGATGGAAGAGCAGTTTTTTATCTACCCTGACACCTAGGTATTTGGTATCAGGGGACTATGGGACCTGGGCACCGTTTAATGAAGTAGACTGCCGTAGTTTTGGCGGCATTGAGGGCAATCTTTTTGGAACGACACCAGGGCAATGTCGCGTCCGCCTGCCTCTGGAGGCTAGCAGTGAGCTTATCTGTATTGTGGTCGGTGGTACAGAGCACCGTATCATCGGCGTATTGCGCCAGGTGGCAGTGTGGGAGGACTGGCGTATCGTTAAAGTAAATGTTAAAAAGGGTGGGAGACAACACAGAGCCCTGAGGGATACCCGTCGGAATGTGATGTAAGCTGGAGCATTGACCTTGCTGAGTAACCAAGAAACTCATATCGTGCAGGAAATTATCCACGATTTCATGTAGATGTCGGAGATGGTCGACTGTTTCAGCATTTTGTACAAAAGATTATCCTGCCAGATCCTGTCATACGCGTTTTGCAGGTCCAGGAAAACCGCTGGCGTCGACGCCTTTGTTTTAAAGCCCTTGCTGACATGTTGTGTGAGCCTGAGAGGTGGAAAGCAAATCCAAACTGCTCTGGGCGGATTGTCCCAGTTGCCACCAGTAGCTGGGAAATGTGGTGGAGGATAAAAGATTCTAGAACCTTGGACATGGTATTCAGTAGGCTACTGGACCTGTTGTTAGTATGGATCGAAGAATTCTTAAAGGGCTTGGCAATGGAAATTATTTTGGCCTGCTTCCACTGTGGGGGAAAGACGCCAGTAGTGAGACAGCGGTTTGGGATACTGGTAGAAAAAAAACAGAGGCTGGCGTGGGAGCTGGTGGAGGTGTTCGTTTAAGATACCATCCAACCTGGAGCAGACTGTCCACGATTCTGCTGGAGGAT
This sequence comes from Schistocerca piceifrons, assembly GCF_021461385.2. NCBI lineage: Eukaryota > Metazoa > Arthropoda > Insecta > Orthoptera > Acrididae > Schistocerca > Schistocerca piceifrons. The sequence continues at coordinate 410,038,214 of NC_060139.1, forward strand.
CCGTTGGATTTCCACCATGGACATACGGTGAGGGGCAGACAGAGGTAGGCTTTGTCAGAAAGTGGCAACGGTCGCTAGAATATTGTGTTCATTCTGGAGTTCATCAGGCGTCAGGTCCTGCATTAGCAATTGATTTTGGGTCTCAGATGCATCAGCCAGAGTTCCTACCACGAAGAGAACATGATAAGTTAAGCGAACCACTGTGTGGGTGGGATGGTTTGTCTTCACTGCGGAGCACTGCAGGGCTTGAACAAAAGCCCATTTGCATTTATGTTGGAGGAGGAAGGTGGACATCCTCCCATTGCCCCATTGTCCAGTTCTTGAGCTGGTGGCAGAATTCACACTTTAGAGGCTTCATGTGATGCATATTCTGAGGATCACAGAACTGCTTTCACTATCTGTGGTAGCGGTTTTTCTGGATTTGGAGTTCGTGCAAGAGTGGAGGCAAGCCATTGAGTGTGTATAAAGCCCTTGGGACAATGGTAGTAGAGGCATTCATTGCCTTTTCGAATTTTGTGATAAGGTAATCAATAGGACTAACCAGATTGGCAGGCATTGTCAGGTCGAGATGTTGCTGAGTGGTCTATTAAGGATGCTGGAAATTTTGACCCAGTCATGATGGTCAAGGTAGAATGGTCATCTAAAGACAGAACAAGGTCTGTAAGGTGCAGGATCATGCGGTCATGGTCAGAGACGAGTTCATTGAGGGTATCCAGCGAAAACTGCACCACAATGTTCTTGAACATGGCCACATCCAGAATGTCTGGTTGGCAGTAAGAGCCGACTGGTATATGGGTGGGAGTGTGGGGGCCGTAGACTGACAGTGCCAGAGGATCTACTAGGTCAAGGAGGAATCTGCCAATTTGATTAGCAATGCAAGAATGCCAAGCCAGATGCTTGGCTTCCAGATCAACCCCAAGAATGAGTTTGTCAAAAGATGTCAAGGTACATAGATTCAAGAAGTGGTAGGATAGGGTTCAAATACGGCGCAGCAAATGTTATAGCACCAAGGTAGGGCTCTATATGTTCGAGTGGTTGGAGAACCTCGTGATTATGAATGAATGACTTTTGCAGAAACACTGCTGTGTCCCCACCTCGGCGATGGAGTCGGTCAGTGCGATAGCAAGCAATTTTTTGGAGACGGATATCGTCGGCGGGTTTTAGGTGGATTTCTGAGACAAGTAAAATGTCCACATGGTGGTCATAAAGGGAAGCGTTCAGTTCGGTCTTCATAAGCTTAAGACCACTAGCGTTAAAAATACAGACAGGTAGATCCTAAGGAATCTGACCGTTGTGTGGTGGGCGTTTCGCCATTATAACAAAATCTGGCTGAGCCCTTCAACAAGGGCGATGACCTTAGTGAGCCCATCCTCTGACCAACAGATGTTTTGAGCTTTTTCATGAATGACAGTCCTGATGTGGGGCCGCGTGAACAGGGAGATCACCTGGAGGATCTCTCGGATGTCATCCTGGAAAGAAACATCTGTCCCCACCACTGGAGCATCATCTGGGGTGGGCTCCTTGACACTGCGACGGGCAGCGGTGGGCTTCATGGCTGGTGGAGAAGGCGCCGCAGTGGAGGGTTGTGGCATTTCAGCGTGTGTGGGGGAGGACACTGCAGACAGTCTTTAGCTTGGCGCGAGTTGGTATGCATCACAGAAAATGGATGAGCAGGAGGAGATAGCTGCAGCAGCAAATGTGGTCATAGGGGATGGAGCTGAAGGAGGCTCCTGTGTCGCAGATGCGTCAGGCGCGTGAGCATGGGAGGGTCGTCGGATATATCCTGTAAGACTGTTACCCAGAGAAATGGGTGCGGTCCCATGATGGTGGGGGTGGGTGATTCGCCCATGGTATCCTTTGTGGAAGGTGGGGGACTGCATAGCGTTCTGGTATATAGGGCAGCCAGATGGTGGGGATTGTAAGAGGTGCCCAAACAGTGGGCACATGTGGGCTTCTCTGAGGCCATCCTCCGATGGATGCAAGCCAGCACACCTGACACACCGAAAAGGCAACGAACAGTAACTGCCAGTGTGGTGCTAACGTTGACACCTATGGAAGATGGAGAGGCCGTTGTGGCCTTCATATGATTCAATACGCACCTTGGTGCACAGGGGATACCTGATTTGGTAAATGCGTTCGACGTCTTCTCTCCTAATACGAGAGACAACATGGGTGGGTATAGGAATTAATTTCCTGGTGTTAGGGTCCCTCTTGATATATTGGAGGACCAAAGGGTCCAAGAACTTGACACAGAGTATCCTTGACGTCTGTTTCTGTAACTTCGCAAGGAAGTCTTTGATGGCGATTTTTGTTCTTCTGTCACGAGAAGCCCGGTGAGTGTAGTAGTCCCTATCACTGGCCTTCACAAAGCTGAGAACTCGGAGATCATCGTCCACGGTGTCAAGCAGGTGCTTGAGGTGGTTTTTCTGGTATACTGCCCGCAGTTGACCCACAATAAGGCGTTGCACTTCAGTGTTCAGTTTAATGTACTTTGTTGGATTGTAAAAAATGATAGGAGGGATCTTCTCCTTCTTTGGTGGTGGTGGCGGCGGATTCTGAAAAGTGGTCAAGAGGGGGACCCATGTCCTGTCCCATGATAGTAACAGGTTTCGCTGATCCAGGTGCCGAGGCATCGGAATCTGAATCTTGGCCGCAGCGACTGGTTCGAGCGGTAGACCGATTAGATAGTCGGAATCTTCAGAAGGCCCGTTGGGCTGACGAGATGGTGTAGACGAAGCAGCACTCAACGGGCCATCCGCGTGGTGGTCGGTTGTATTAATTCTGGGAGTCAACATGGCTTGAACGTCACTAGACGGCCATGGAAATCGTCAAAGGACGAGGAGGAACATCGGTCCCTCAAGAGAGGCTGTGTACAGGGTCCACGTGAAACGGTATCACTTACAGTGGTTATCGGTGACTTGTGGCGGGAGGCACGATGCGCTCAGTTCTTAGCCAGTTCGGTGGTGTCAGTATCAGCGCAGCTGACAGCTTGGCGGGACGGCCGTCGAGGCCGGTGTCATATTGCCACGCGAAGGGGCGGCTGAAGATTCGCCTAGCCGCCGATTCCTATACTTGGCCCTACTCATGTTTTGCCCCGCCCTGACTGACGTAGTCAGGGAGCTGGCAGGCTACAGACACTAACGCCTGTCACCTGTATGTGCCCGGTACAACGGGACGTGTACGAAATAACAACGCTGCCTTAGAAAGCGAACGACAACTCACCGTCGACTCAGACATTGCGACTACACAACGCTGATCAACACTCGGGACCGTAAGGAACAACGCGCACGTACTCGCAAGTAAACACTATTAGGGCTCCAGCTTGATTGACGGTCGTCACCAGCCGGCCATGGCACTTATGTCCTCTTCACATAGGAGACGTTGCTGTCGCGTTGTCGTCCTGGAGAGGGGTCCGTCAGCGTGCGATTGGCTGACCTCTTCTCACAGCTTTCGTTCTCTTGAATTTCGGCCGTAGCATTCGTCCTACCAAAAGCGACGGGCGGCCGTCGTATATGGAGAACGACAACGGTGGGTAGGGAATGAGCGAGGACGCCCTGACGGACTGAAGGCTGTGGCTGCAGGGAACGTCAGACGTCCGGTCGTAACCCGCCATCCATCCTTCGCTCTGGTGGAAACTTCCCCCGGCAAACGCCCAGAAGAGTACGCGTCCTCCTCCAGAGGCCCATACCACGATGTAGAAGATGTTGTCCGCTGCGGCATGGGAGGGTCCATCTCGAGCAGTAGGACAAGAGGCGTCTCCATGGGGTCGTCCCGCGGAGTCGTGACGACCCCTTCGCTAGCTGCTGTGGCCGCGCTGTCCTCGGGATCCTTGAATCTCGGGGAAGAGACAGAGAAGGCTCAAGGTTCACTGTGCACATGAGAGTGGTGAATTTCATTGTGATGTCGGCGTTGCAATCTAACTGACATGAGATACTTGCACGTGCCAAGTCGACGGAGGATCTCGACTCGCACCCACCGTCTGCTGCCGCTAAAAACCCTGAAAAACACAATATCATGCTGTGCGAAGCGATACTTGAGGCCTTCCTTCGGCGCCGGATGCTATGGAAGGTGGAGCAGGTGGAGCAGTGTCCAATGACGGCGGCTGTGAAGCAGTTCCACTGGCGATGGTCCATGTCGTGGATGCGAGTGATAAAAGGCGAGAAACAATTGCAATGGTTGATCCCTGGTGTGCGCCCTGCAAAATGTAGCCATCTTTTAGCTTGAATGTTCTGACAGTACGTTCCGCTTCGCCGTTTGACTGTCGATGGGACGATGCGCTTGTTAGGTGCTGTATGCCATTGTGTTCACAGAATGTTTCAAATTCATTTGTCCGACACCATGACTTCAGGCAAACCTTCGAGGCAAAAATTAGATGACAACACCTGAACTATGCTACATGACGTTGTCGACTTCATTGGCACAACAAAATCAAACTTGTTATAAGAGTATACCAAAATCAACCAACGAGGTTCTCAAAAAGGTCCAGCAATGTCTATGTGCACACTTTCTCGTGGTGATTGCGACTCCGGCCAAAAAGAGAACTATTATGACAGAGCGGACTAATTTTCCGCACTTGCACTCTGTTCTATTTGGGTGTCCATACCCTGCCAGGTACAGTGTCGACGTGCTAACTATTTCGTACGAACAATCCCCCAGAGTCCTTGGTGAAGTAACTGCAACACTTTCTTTTTGCAATGCTTTGGGGATCAACACATCTGACTGTCCACTGTAATTCTGAACATCAATCACACCTCGCTGCGTAGCGAGTCTATGCCGACGTGCAAAGTATCGCCGCGCTACAGAGGACTTTATGCTGTGCAATGAGTGAGGCCAGTATGAGCGAATGTATTTTAGCAAGATGTCCAATTCTTAATCAGCTTCCGTGGCCTGTGCAATTTCCCTTAGTTCAGAGGAAGGGATTGAAGCAATTCAGAATCGTCACCATCGATGTGACAACAAGACACAGCAGAAGCGTCAAAGTCTGTATTAGGGCCAATCGGAAGACGTGAAGGTGCGTCCGTATTACCATGCTGAGCTGTCGGACGATACACAATCTCGTGCTGGTGTGGAGACAGCAAGGAAGCCTATTTTTGCAATTTTTGGGCAGATCGTACAGGAACAGGCTTCGTCGGATGAAACAAGGACTACAGTGGCTTGTAATCCGTTACTAAGTAGAATATTCTACAATACAAATAGTGGGGGAACTTGATGACACATATACACGACATCCAATGCCTTTTTCTCTATTTGTGAATAGTTACACTGAGCTTTGAACAACACTTTGGATGTGAAAGCAATAAGCCTGCCTTTCATAGTAATATGTGCAACAAAACTGTTAGCCTTGCCTAAACCTTCAGAAAAGATTTCAGGGAATTCTTTCAGCAAACTACCTACACTGACTCTGGCATTGAATGCCGTCACTGACAACACATTTTTCTGAATTTGAAAGACAAATAGATCAAACGAATCACGGCCAAATATGCTCTCACAATCGCGTGATTGTAGCAAAGTGAAAGTCACATTTCGCGCATGCGTGCGATACATGGCAGGCAAAGTACATTTTCCGAGAACGGGAAGGTCTTGTCCATTATAAGCCGTCAGGTGCGTGCTAGTTTTAGACACGCATGGGGAGATTGACAGTTTACATGTGTTTCGATTCAGCAATGTAATAGAAGCACCCCTGTCCAACTGAAATTTCGTCGTTATACCCTGCAAACCTGTTACCTTCTCGCTCCAAGTTTGATCTGACCTTATCTTGCAATAAAAGAATTGGTAACCAGCTGCCACCACATTCACTTGTTGGTCATATGAGTTAGTAAGCCTGAACATAGAAAAGTACACTCGGAGTGGCATTTGGGAACATTTTCTGAATGAGGCGAAAGACTACGCTTCCTACTACACGTACTCCGCTATTCGAGATGAAATACGCTCTGACTAGTGCACGTCCGACCCAATTATCCGCCTGATGATGGACCTCAAGGAATTGGCATCGGTGGCAGACGTAGTGTTACCAAATCTAAATTATTCGAAGGTTGAAAATTTATCATTTTTAATATTCTGAAGACGACTGTAGGATTTTATTTCAAATTCAGGAAATTGTTGTTTTAGTTGGTGTTTGTAATATTAGGTTCGAATTATTAATCGAATCTCATTTTATTTTATTTGCGCACAGTTCTGTGATTTGAGTACAGAAGTTTTTTGAAGAACTTATAAAATTTGAGAGAATTGCCAGAATCGCTGCGCTGGTCTTCAGTGACTTCGTCGGTCAGCTGCAGCTCCGCTAAATAATATTTGCTCCCCTGAAAAGTGGACCTCGAATTCACTTCCACACACATAATTCTCGGATCCTGTATGAGTGCAATTACAGTAATCATTTGAATAATGGACGTCCTTGTCGGATACCTAGAGCTTCAAAAGGATAACAATGTGTCGGTAATTCTCTCGATGACTTGACTGTGGTAGCATATTCACCAGGAAACATCCAGAAATCAGTGTCCGAAAATCGTATGGCATTTCTCAGTAGGCACAAACACAGGTCATCGCGTCTGGATAAATGAAAATGATATATACCTTGAAATTCAGAAATTCTATTCTCAAGAAATTACAAAAATGGTTCAAATGGCTCTGAGCACTATGGGACTTAACAGCTGTGGTCATCAGTCCCCTAGAACTTAGAACTACTTAAACCTAACTAACCTAAGGACATCACACACATCCATGCCCGAGGCAGGATTCGAACCTGCGACCGTAGCAGTTGCGCGGTACCGGACTGCGCGCCTAGAACCGCGAGACCACCGCGGCCGGCCTGGAAATTACACTCGGAATAAATCGAACTAATGCTGAACGGACTTAAGTTATTACAAACAGTAATGGCGGCCTGAAGTAGTATACGTATTTAACAAAGTGATGCCAATCCATGTAATCGCCCCACTAGGTGAGTCTCGAAACCAAAGCAAAGTACAATCGCCGCGTTACCTTCTTCAAGAAAAAGCGTTACAGTCGCAGTAGATACGTTCGAGGTTGTACTATAGAGCCCCTGCTTTAAGCCCAAACCCTGAACATAGAGACAAGGTCGGTGCATATTTTAGCATACAGCTACGTTTTTACATACTGTGAGCCGCACTTCTATGCCGTGTGCGAGGCGAGATGTTAACCAATGCGGCTAGGAGTCTAAGGATCCCAGGTTTGTGTCTGTGCACAGGCGACACTCGTGCTGTCATGAGATACAATTTAAAATTCACTGAAGTCAGAGTTTTCAACAATCGTCCGTTAAGCCTCCACTACTTTCAGGGTAAGATCGGACATTCACCGATCGCCTCTAAAACCTACCAGCTTATGCTCACAGCGGCTCCATTACTCGTCAAGAACTTGAACATTTACAGCGTGAGCAGTAACAATGGAATAGTAAGGAAATTGTGTTTTGAAATAAGAGAGAGAGTTTTATCTCTTACAGCTCGACATAAACCCAGTTATAAATTCTTAACCTCTACTATTGTGGCGCATTCATGAGGGGCCTTCGGAAAATATTAATCGTGAAATTGTGGTGACAAACGGACCAGATGTAGTGACACTTCCAGCCGTAGCGAAATGGTGTCAGTATTTCTGGACAAGGTCGCACACAGGAGGGTGATACTGATCCGGGCGGGAAGGACATCTACATCGACCATATAAGACAATGCCCAGGTAGTAGCAATCGCAGATTTTCTGACGGTGACGACGTTCACACAGCGTTTCTCGAATTTCTCTGCGACCATTCAGCGGATTTCTGTCGTGGAGGAACTGAACCACTGGCTGAACGTTCCCACCATTGTTCCTACTTTAACCGCATAGAGTGGAATTTAGCTCGTGAGTGGCAGTGAATAGTGACCTCTCTCTTGCTCTGAGAGGAAAATTTTAGGTCTGGCTATTAACGGTACCAAAAGCGCAATTGCCGTAAAGGATGTGCGTGAACAAACTTAGTCATAACACGAAAAGACGCAAACTCCTCCTTACCTTACGGGGACCGCCCACATAACGCGTTCATTAATTAATTACCTTGATAATCAGAATGATTTTAAAAGCGACTTCCAAAGTATTCTCATGTGAGTGAGCGACTTTCTTGTGAATGAAAAAGTGTAAACTGACATTAATATTGCGTCTTTATTGAAGAAAATGAGAAACTGAATGTTTCACAAATATAAAAATAGAACCTCGATATTCCTACGTTAAACGTGACCTTACGGGGAGGATGGGGGGGGAGGGGGAAGGGTGTGAAAAGTAGCAAATGATCCAGCAGCCAGCCTTTTCCGCAATGAGGAGCTCAGAAAGAGATGGCGGGCATGGGAACACGGACTCTGATAGTCGTAACTAAAAAATTATCTCACTTGTTAACTAGGGAAAGAAGTTACCAGCATGCAACAGCCACTATTGTAGACTAAACAGATCAAGTGTTGAGTATTAGGGTAAGAAGACGACAAAGTGACCTCCCTCCTGGGAATGAAGTAACACTCATCAACGTCCATGATAATAACTTTCGTCTGAGCAAAGAGGATCAAATTACCGCAGATATGAAACCTTGCTAAGAAATCCTCGTGGTATAAGGCCAGCCGCTCGCCTCGTGGTCATTTGGTCTATCACAAATGACCAAGCACGTTTCACAGAGGTTGTAGTTTAAAGAATCTTAGTTCCACACGCATAAAAAGTGAGAGAGCAGAGAGGGAAAGAGAAAGAATGCAGGAGGCGCAAATGTAATCTTGAGAGTGAGAATTTTTGCGCTAATATGAATTAAAAGCGACTTCTCGCGTCTACCGGACGGAGATCAGATAACAAAGCCAGCATAACAAACAAATTCTTAAATTAACGGGATAAACATCGCAAGATAACGAAAACTAAGAACGCGCTCTAAATGAAGGGTTTTCTAACTGACTCACGCTATTGCGACCAACGAAGTTGACGTTCGCAAAGAACACTCATGCTTACCGATACGGGTTCTCGACGTGTTGCCTCCAGCCGCGATCAGTAATAGTGTACCACTGAGTTAAATATCTATAAATTTCCGAGGTTTCTCTGATTGTTGCAAGACGCCGTATCGTCGGAATTTTATAATTGATAATGCGGCTTCAAACCAAGAAGATTTATAATGACTGGCACTATTTTGTTGCGCCAAAAGAGAGTGAGAAGTAAAATTTGAGTTTTGGTACGACAGCTTGAGAGAAAGCGGGAAAACTCTGGCCATCACCTAGCGTCCAGACAGGTGCCACGTGCTCCGCCTATAACAACGATCAAGGAAGGAAAGGTGGAGCCATCAAGGCTACGGGAAATCTGCTGAATTGATTGCCAAATAAAAATATCCTGGCCTATTCTCTCTCACTAATCATCATATTATTAACACAAAAGTTAATTAACAATATAGGCATTACTCTGTAAATATAAGAGACTGATGTAAAAAACCTGAATTACATGAAGAATAAAACACGAAAGACGTGCATAGTGAATGAGAATGAAATGCACGTCTTTGTCTGTGTCACTTTGAATTGAAGTGCAGCATTCAGTTAAAGTTACTCAACTGCAATAGTAATGTGCAAATCACTTTTTGAAGCCCCTTCATGCCACATCAGGTGTCGCCCAAGAGCTAATGATTTTTAAGAGGTATAATGAAACGGAATGTGACTACTTACATTTCACATGGAGGAGCAGCACCTGCTGTGGATTCAACGTATTCTGTCACTACGTTAGCACGTTGTCACGTACTTCAGTTAACGAGCCAGTTTAGTGGCCCACCGATTATTCGATCATAAACGCTTCCACACCTCATGGAAACCGTATAATGACAACTTCCATGCAGTTAATAATGTATTGAGAAAACAGTTAAATTGAAATGTAGTGACATGATTTCGACATCTGCAGTGGAGGGCGTGGAGAGGAGTTGGAGAGGTGGTATTGTTAGTTTTACTGAAAGCATTATCTATTAGCGTTAGGAAAATAAGCCGTCTGGAAAACAAACTTCAAAATATCGTTGTTTAAAATTTGAACGGTATCCCAAAATTTGCTTTCTACTTTCACTATTGAGAAACTTTGTTTATTTCGATCTTTGTGCCCAATTTCCTTATTGTCCTTGTTACCACATTCGTTGGTGGAGCACTGTGCAGCGCCCCTCTGAATTAGGGAAGATAAGCCAGATGAGTTCTTCAGAAAATATATTTTTTTGCTTCTCTCCTACTGAAGGGTGGTAGAGGTTTGGACGTTGGGCAGTCGCCACTGTCTCGCTCCTTCCCCTCGGGATGCTGACGTGTTAGGGCTCTCAAAGTGAGGGGTGCAGAAGCAAGGATGCCTTCAGTGAAGTCTGTTCAACGTTCTCGGCAAATGAGGTGGCGTGAGACGTACCATGTGTTGCCTTGGGTGCGAGATGGACAACTGTCTGTTTCCCGCCGGCGCTCGTCCTGTTGACACGCTCGTGTTCCGATCTCCTGTGTCATAACTGACCCTTTCGTGGGCTGCTCTTATGTTTCCCCTGATCACCTTTTCTCTAGGCCCCGATGTATACTCACATTTAGCATTAGACTTCTTCGGAGGTCAGTTTTTGCTAGGAAATACCTTGTTGTTCATTCGACCACGTAACTACGGACGCCCTTTCCCTCTCTGCCTGTGCATATCTGTACAAATCTGGTACCAGAAGTGGGCGTTAGATTTTTATTTTATTAAGAACTGATCAGGTCTATCCTACCGATGCGGGGATGGAGGTGTTGAGGGATGGAGCAGCAGCACCAGCACAGCCCCGTCTCTGTCTTTGCGAACCGTGTAATATGCTCTTTTTAATCGTATTCCAACTGATGATCTATAGTGTTAGCTGAGGTGGAGAGAGGGATCAGCTTGATTTTCACTTACAAGTGCTTGTTGTAATGGGATAGCCTCCTCTAGCATTACTTTTCCTCAGCAGCAGTTGTCGATACCAGCATTACTTTTCGAATTTTTGAGACGTCAGTATTATCGCAGTTGCTTTTCTCAAAACTTCCATATAATTTTATGCACAGTATGTTATATTTCCAGCTAAAATTTAAGAAAATTAATTATATTATAAAACATTTATGTTTCGATGACATAATCGATAAGTACTAGTTCTGGAAGTCCAGTTAAAATTATTGTTTTTAGACACATTTGAAATTACGGAATGTTCGCACGCTTAAATTTTTTATTATTAATTACGCAGTCCTGCCCTGTTTACTCGTTTATTTCTGGATCCATTTATGAAATATTCATAGTGTTACAAAAAGTAAAAGGAATTCATTTGTTAGAAAAATTGTAACGCTTTGGAATATTGTTATTTCCGCAGCGTGGAAGCCAGCCTCTGATTATTTTGCGAAGAATGTAATTTCGGCTTCCTGAATGTGAAAAATTGAAGGACTGTATGATATACTAAAATGTGAGAAAATATATTTACGTAAAATGAAATTTCTGCAACATCAGTCTTCAAATTTATGTATTTCAATCCAAAAGTGAGGAGCTAAAATGCGACATTTTCAGCTTCAGCATTCAGACTCCTAGACAAGAGGAACTGGAGTCAGCTCAACATGACAAGCTAAGTAAACTAGAAAGTTTATTGTAAACTTCGCTCCCCTTAAATATTCATGAAAGGCTTAGTTTAATTTGGACAATAGATGAAAAAAAGGAAGGAGGTGAGAAATTACAGTGTGAAACCACCTATCCGATGTGGACCGGACGTTACAGCAAAATAATGACGTTAATCCAGCACGACATTTGGATCCACATTAAGCGTGACTACTTATCCAGTAAACAGATGCAGGTCAAACATCATTACTTTAATATTTCGCTAGGTATCATATAGAAATGCACTCGTCTACTATCATTCAATGACGTACTGACAATATTGTTTCCTTTTCTGATACGTTACTGGAAATACGTCATGTAGGCTGTTCCTACGGTGGTGGAGAGAAGATGTAATGAAACTTCAGCTATTTGAGCCAGTGTAGGTGGAAGACTATTTAGCGTATGTGAAACCAACTTTATAACAATGATGTGCAGTCTGTGCGCTGCTGTATTTGTGTTGTCAGAATGTTAGTGTGATGACCCGCTATCAGTCGCCACTATCGGTACGGCGACGTAGGATTCAAACACAAGCATCAACGTGCTTTACAGCTGCAAACAGTCAACATGGGTCTAGACAAGGTGAGGAGGGCCTTACTCGTAAAGCTGTTTTATAAATACGTCAGCAAAAGTGCTGCTGCTCTTCGCGTGTATCGAAGAATTAAAGAAATACGGTGAGTTTCTCCCTCCGTACCGGGATTGAAGAACTGGTAAGCTAGAATTACCTAGTGATTTGGGAATTGCTCCTGGGACAGGTCTACGGTCAATCGCGTCACCAATTACTGAAAAGTTACGGTTGCTTGGGCTCAAAACTGTGGACGCCATATGCGATCTCCAAACAGTGTACGACCTGCGCCACGACAGCTGACCATTCTGTGGTACACCTGAGCTGTTTCGGGCAGCAATGGAACAATCTCTAGTGCAGTTCCAGGCTGTATTGGATGCAGGCGGTCGTTACACTGAGCAACGTTTGTAACTTGGAACGCAAATATGGCATTGAGTTAACATATGTTACCGTCTAAGGTGTAAATAAAATCTGTTTTACTGGTTAATTCGTTATTTCTCTCAGTCCGGCACCGCGCGACTGCTACGGTCGCAGGTTCGAATCCTGCCTCGGGCATGTATGTGTGTGATGTCTTTAGGTTAGTTAGGTTTAAGTAGTTCTAAGTTCTAGGGGACTGATGACCACAGATGTTAAGTCCCATAGTGCTCAGAGCCATTTGAACCATTTGAACGTTATTTCTCTTCCGCGTGTACTTGCAAATGTTTCCGCATAATTTCATTGTCTTAAGATTTGCATTTCATTGGGGCCATCGCAAGGAGCCAAAGTTTATTTATTATCACCATGTATCTCCAGAAATATTTAGACTGACAGAAGAAGAAGAGAATGAGCAATGAATGGTAAGAAGTTCACATCTAGGCATTGAACATTATGTTAAATACGATCATACGCAATGTCTGGACCTATTCCTTACCTCACAGGACTTCAGTAAGGAACCGTAGGTGGCCGATATCTTCTCTCCCCCTGGCCGTCTTCCTGAACTGGCGTGTAGTAAATTGTGCTGTGCATTCATAAGACCAATACTGTTTCCCACAATTTCGCGTGACTTACACTCAGGAGGCAAATACAGAGGAGTTACTGTAGACAGCAGACAGCGGACCCGTTTATCCACACGTGTCTTGCGGAGTAATAATTCAGAGCGCTGTTTAACGGTAACGCCACCAAGAAATTATTATATGCTGCGGCTGGTATTAAATGTAAATTATGCAGCAGTGGCGCTACCGCAATACACACGCGGTCGGCCCACGGTCCGTGCAGCGGTCGGCCCGGTCGACCACAGATGCAAATGTCGGGCAATAATACGGGGTCTGGCGCAGGGGCCGAAAAGCAGAAACCGGCGTTGGTTGGGGGGAGGGGGGGGGGGGGGGGGCGCATAGCGAGGCCAGATCACTGCGTGCCGCTGTCCTCGTCACTGTGAGGTGCTTCAACGCAAAGTACCTGTCTGTTGATTATGCTCTGCTGCAACCAATAAAATTCAGTGCTTGTGGAGTTCCATCACTGCAGTGGCATTAAGAATCAGCAACTTAATTTATATATTTAGTTTCCTGTCACAGTTGCATACCACGAAAACAAGGAGAAAATTCAGATTTAACATGTACGGTAAGTTCTCAGATATCCAGTATGTACAAGTCATAGTTCATTGTAGCAACTGTGAAATACCTGTGTCTTTCGCAAGTGATTGTGAAATACACTGAGATGTCAGAGGCCATGGGATACGTCATGATATGGTGTCAGACCTCATTTTCCCCTGCGTAACGAAACACATCGACGCAGCATGTATTCCAAAAGTCGTTGGAAGTTCCTTGCAGAACTACTGTGCTATGCCACCCATAATTGCGAAGGTGTTGCCGGTGCAAAATTTTCTGCGCGAATTAACAGTTCAATTACGTCCATTGTTAGGTAATCTGGGTGGACAAATCATTCGCTTGAATTGGCCAGAATGAGCTTCAAGTCGATCACGAACAATTGTGGGCCCATGACACAGCGCATTGTCATCCATAGAAATTCCATCGTTGTTTGTGAACATGAAGTTCTTGAATGGCTCCAAACGGTCTGCAAGTAGCAGATAATAACCATTTCCAGTCAATAATCTGTTCACTAGGACCAGAGAATCCACTTCCTTCCCTGTAAACACAGTCTACACCACGTATGAACCACCCCCATCTTGCACAGTGCCTTTTTAACAACTTGCATCCATTGCTTCATGGGGCCTGCGCCACACTCGAACCATACCGTCAGCTCTTACTAACTGAAATCGGGACTCATCTGACCAAGTTATCGTTTGACAGTCATTTAGGGTCCATCCGACATGGTCTCGACCCAGGACAGGCGCTGCAGTCATTCGGGTCGGTCGTCTGCTGCCATAGCCTCCAAACACCACATTTCGAAGCACTGTACTCATAGGTATGTTCGTCGTGTGTGCCACACTGATTTCAACAGTTATTTCACGCGTGCTGCTTTTTTGATAGCGCTGACAACTCAACGAAAACGACGCAGTTCACGGACGTCAAGTGAAGGCCGTCGGCTACTGCGTTACCCGTGCTGAGAAGTAATGCCTGAAATTTTGTATCCTTGGCACACCCTTGATCCTGTGGATCTTGGAATACTGAATACCAAACGATTTCCGAAATGGATTGTCCTATGCGTCTAGTTCCTCCAACCATTCCGTGTTCAAATTCTGTTACCCCCCGTCGTGCAGCCATAATAACGTCTGACACCCTTTTATGTGAATTACCTGTGTACATATCACAGTTCCGCCAATGCATCAGCCTTTTATAACTTGTGTACGCGATATTACCGCCATCTGTATATGTCCTTATCGCTATTCCATGACTTTTGTCACGGTGTAATTGCTGCGAAATATGAAGAGGCTTATTTCCGTTCCTTCAGTACACATGCGCACTATGTGTCCTTGGCAAAACTGACCTCTGTGCACCAGGTCACCTTAGCAAATGTAGTTGAGTCTACGGAAAGGGCTCCATCAGAGTTCAATACGCGTTCATGCGTGTGCGTGTGGTCATCACGCCACAATGTCGGTATGCACGCACGTATTTCATACAGAACATGTCAGTGGATACATTCGAACAAATCAATGCATCTTTGACAAGTCTCCTGTTTAAGGACTTTATTGCAATCCTTAGTGACTGTAACGTTAGATATTCGATTAGAAACAAAAATTATATCCACAACAATGTTGTAATGTCAAAAGCTACAGGCGCTGACCCAATTAGCAAGTGTTACAGCTTTTATGATAAAAAAATAAAATCGTTAAAAATTTGTCAAAAGCATTGTATATTAAGCTGAAATATTACAAACCTAATACTACATTGACGTCAGCAATAGGCGCTGCTGCAAGTATTTGCAGCCAACGGATCGCTGTGCCGTTGCGCCGCGGCCGTCAGCTGACTGCTGTACTGCTTAAAAACGTACCAAAATTAAATTTTTTTTATAATTATATAGATTTAGATACATTAAAATTTTAATTGTATTTTACTGACCTAGCCTCAGCCCCGGCACAACTTCTTATAGCTTCGCATAGCAGTCACTTAACTGCTGTACTGAATAATATCGCTTCACTAAATTAATTAAAAAATACTATTGCATTTAAATTCATTAATTTCTCTCCCTCCTTTATCTTCCATTTATTGCTCTCTCAGTCTTCTATCATTTTATCCCCTAAGGAGGTACGTGTAGAATTTTCGTTGTATTTTCAGTACATCTGTTGCATGTTTTGTAATTCGTAAATGGTGGCCAATAGCAGTCCTGTTGCTGATACTAATATGTTCTTTAAATTTCCTGCTAAATTACGATCAGTTTTGTATTTATACTTTTCGCTAATGTTGTACTTTCCAGCGTAGACAGTGGCTCGTTCGAAACCAGCCACCACTAAGGAATAAGTAGGTAACTGTGACATTAAACTATATAAACAATACACAGGTTGTTCCGAAAACATTAATTTCACCTCATAACACTAAATACCTATAAATGAATGAGACATACACATAGGACTAATTTTATCTTACTCCTAGGACTACAAAGCTTTTCTTTTTATTTTCAGAAGAATCATCCAATTTTAGAAGTTAATCTTTTACAGTGATGCACTTAGACACTATTACTTTCTACAGTTATAATTACCTTAGGAGTTTTCATTTCTATATATAGTCCGCCCGACTCAACACAAGCAATGAGACGCCCCTTTCTTTTCCGTCTTATCTGGAGCTACTGTATTCAGTGCTAATGCCACGTGACGTCGTAGATTACACATAGTTGTTGGAAGGGGAGACCCACGGAAAGAAATTGGCACAACCGGAAACCAACCACATACTGTGAAATAAGGTGACAGTGGTGGGCAGCACGGGAATGTGAGGCCCACTGGCCTCTTAAGGCCGGTACGTGGTTGCGGCAGCTCATTTTTAAACAATGCTGTTGCATGTAGTGGTGACAGATCCTGTTGAAATATTCGTCATATTTTCTCAATTTTGTAATGAACAAGGAAGCGGACATTCTGGTTAGCTACACCACATAGACGCCTAGTGGGCAGCACATCAATCGAAAACTAGCAACTGGCTCCAAGGTTAACTTTTAGCTACGATCTATTAGCAAAAATTCACTCCAAGTCTCTGTCTCCATTTTTCAAATAAAATGGCAGTCTCTGTGGCAGGTATTTAATTTAAAATTGACGCAATTCGGACTAGTGGCACATCTTCAGAATTTCGGTAAATTAATAATGGCGTATGTATTACATAAAGTTGTAACCATGAGCCTATCCAACCTCTACAAAGTAGCTATTGATTTTTGAAAGTAATAGAAAATCTTGCTTAGACATCGTAGTGACAAAGTAAACATTGAATGGAGCGTAACCGCAATCGTAAGATATAAAACCAAGTCATGTATAAAAGTGATTTGTGGATAAACTCGCGATGAACCGGCAGATCGCACAACACTGAACAATAACTGGGCGGTGCAGCGTTGAGGCTGCGACAGTCAGCCGCGTACTGGTCTAACGTGATTGAACGACTGGCTGCAAGCGCCAAGTGATGGCGATAGATGTTCCTGGCATGTGGCCGTGCTGGCGGATATTTAAAAACAGTGTTCGAAATATAGTGCCAGAAAGACATAGTTTAAATAAATGAGAAGTTGTTTAATAATGCCTTAAAAGCGGTTAAACCAAGTACGAAGCGGAAAATCTGAGGGGTAAACACGAGGTCATGCTGTCGGCCAACAAACGACAATGCTGGTGGTTACTTACGCACATACGAACGGGCTACTGAAATTTTTGTAAAGTTGATATTATAGTGTAAAAAAAAAGAAAAAAATGTTTTTCTCAGTGACAAGTTGATTGTTGAGACCTAAATGCTCCGAATGCTTCAATAGTTTTCTTATTTCAATTTCCTCTATTAGTGTAAACTTTTTACACTTAGCTTATACACGAAGAGTATTTAGAGAATCTGTCGTTGGTTCGGCTTACCTGTTAACATTTGATGCCCCACAAACGAAGAAATAATTTTCACAGCTCCGCCTTTAGTAAGTAAGAGTTCACGAAAGCGCGTTCGAATTTAATTTCCCGTCTGTGCTATGTAAGCTGGAGGGCTTCATGTCTTCATGCATGTAGCAATGTAGCCTTGTGAATCACATGAATCTTCTTGAAACACCGTGTATACTTTACTTTTCAGTATCGAGCGCTTAAAGAAAAGACCACGACATCTTCAATGAAAATAGATCTACTGCTTGCATGAAAGTCTATTATGTAAAATAAATCTGAAATGTGGGCTGAATCACATTCATCAGAGATAGTGTCAACAGTCGCCTAAGTTTCCATTATTAATTGATTCTTTAACATGGAATCCATTCCCCCATCTGGGGAAACCTACACCAAATAGCTACTACACAGCATTAGTTTCAGACAAAAGCTGGGATGGTTCCCTTGAAAGGGCACGGCAGGCTTCCTTCCCCATCCTTCCTAACCCGATGGGATCGACGAATTCGCTGTTTGGTCCCCTCCCCGAAATTAACCAGCCAATCCATATTCAATGTTTTCACCACTCAGTTGATCGAAATATCCTGACGTTTACGAAAGATCCATAATCATTGTAATTAAGTGGAAGTGCAGAAGTTTCTGCTGTCATTACAGAATCCGTCACGTGTCAGATCTCTTTTATCGTTTGCATTCCCTGTCTGACTTATGCTTTCCTAATTGTCATTTTATTCTACTATTTTCCTTTCTCTCTTGTATCTCCTCCGTCGTCGTAGCCACTAGTGCCACAATCAGGTGATCAAATTTACACTTATCACTAAGAAATACAAATCATCTTTTCTCAACTACAGATATCTTTGACAGTCGATACCTATCATTTTCGAAAGAAAAAAACACTTACGGTATTTATATATATATATATAATTGCTTCCATACAACCATCCTGAACATCCTTACTTTAGCAATAAGATATAATATGAAATTAAAAAAGTGTCACAAACATTATACAAAATAACAGAATATGTCAAATCAAATACCAAAACAAATGAGCAGTAGAAAATTATAGATACACAGACAACAAATTTTAAGTTTTTCGATTGGGAGATATTGTGGCTTCATACACACTAATGCTCCACATGAAAAGATCTCTATCACGAATGGCATGTTTTCAGAGACTAACTGTTAGTGCAGGCATTTTGTTCATTAGATGATCGGCTGTGAAATCAACAATAATTAACAGAAATCAATTTTTCGTGGTCTCTGAAAGCCTCAAATGTAAAAATTACACTGACGAGCCAAAGACACTGGTACAACCACCTAATATCATGTAGGGTTCTGCGAGTACGCAGACGTACCGCAAGACAACGTGGCATGGACTCGACTAATGTCTGCAGTAGTGCTGGAGGGAATTGACACCATGAATCCTGCAAGGCTATCCATAAATCCGTAAGAGGAGGTGGCTGTCTTTTCTGAACAACACGTTGCAGGGCCTCCCAGATTAGCTCAATAAGGTCCATATCTGGGGAGTTTGGTTCCAGCGGAAGCCTATTAACTCAGAAGAGTGTTCCAGGAGCCATTCTGTGGTAATTCTGGACGTTTAGAATGTCGTATTGTCCTGCTGGAATTGCTCAAGTTCGTCGGAGTGCACAATGGGCGTGAATGGATGCAGGTGATCAGACAGGATGCTTACGTTCGTGTCACATATCGGAGTCATGTCTAGAAGTATCAGGGGTTCCATATCGCTCCAAATGCACACGTCCCACACCATTAAAGAGCCTCCACCAACTTCAACATGCAGGGTCCATGGATTCATGAACATGTTTCCATACCCGTAAACGTCCATCCACTCCAAGCAGGCAACATGTTTCCAGTCATCAACAGTCATTGTCGGTGTTGACGGGCCCAAGCGAGGCGTAAAGCTTTGCGTCGTATTGTAATTAAGGATACAAGAGTGGACCTTAGGCTCCGACAGCCCATATCGATGATGTGTCGTTGAATGGTTACCACGCTGACACTTGTTGAGGGTCCACCACTGAAATCTACAGCAATTTGCGGAAGTGTTGCATCTCTGTCGCGCTGAACGATTCTTTTCAGTCGTCGCTGGACCCATTCTTGCAGGATTTTTTTCCGAGCTCATCGATGTCGAAGATTTGATGTTTTCCCGGTTTCCTGATTTTCACGGTACACTCGTGAATTGGTCGTGCTGGAAAATCTACTTCATCGCTACCTCGGAGATGCTGTGTCCCATCGCTCGTGCGCCGTCTATAACACCACGTTCAAACTTACTTAAACTTTCATAATCTGCCATTGTAGCAGCAGTAACCGGCATAACATCTGCGCGAGACCCTTGTTGTCTTATATAGACGTTGCCGACCGCAGTGCCGTATTCTGTATGCTTACATATGTCTTTATTTGAATACGCGTAGCCGTCCGCGGTGGCCGTGCGGTTCTAGGCGCTGTAGTCCGGAACCGCGGGACTGCTACGTTCGCAGGTTCGAATCCTGCCTCGGGCATGGATGTGTGTGATGTCCTTATGTTGGTTAGGTTTAAGTAGTTCTAAGTTCTAGGTGCCTGATGACCTAAGATGTTAAGTCCCATAGTGCTCAGAGCCATTTTTTTGAATACGCGTGCCTATACCAGTGTCTTTGGCGCTTCAGCGTATTCACGACAATGAGAAGAAGTAAAGTAATATTTACGAGGGGTCTTCGATAGGTGATAGAACACTTTTTTCCCTCCGAATTTCGATTGAAGAAAAGAGCAAAATTTGTTGTGGCATATCGTGGAATATTCACTCTTCAGCCCCTTCAGTTTCACGGAGTTCCGATACGTAGCGGCGCTATGCGTAGCCTTCACAGTGTCGTCTGCAACAGAGGTGCATTACAAGCAAAAAGCTGCCACTGAGTTTCTTTTGGCGGAATCCACAGCATCGTAGATATTCATAGGCGACTGAGAATCTCTACGGAGAGCTTCCATAGAACAAAAGCACGGTGAGTTGTTGGGCGAGGCATCCGTCATCATGGTAACAAAGTCACGCAAACCTGTCCGGTCTCCCTCGAGCCCAGACCTCGCTCCTTCCAACCTCCATCCGCTTGGCCCAGTGAAGGATGCACTACACGGAAAGCAGTACATGGACAATGGGAGATTATTGATGCTGCATTATGTCGCTTCTAACGTATACCAGTACAATGCAGGCATACAGGCCCTCCCAGTAGGATGGCATAGGGTCGTCATATTGAAGGTGGTTAAGTTGGAAAGTAGGATAGTGGAGCCAAAAGAGTGGTAAGGTATATGGAATCATGATTAAAAGCAATCTGCTTACAGGGAAAAATGTGTTGCAGCAGTTACTGAATACCCCTCGTATACTTCGGAATGAAACTTTTAAAGGTCTGCCCGTCTTCAGTTTAATACTGACAGAATTTCTGTAAAGACGTTGAGAATATAATTTCAGTGCTATAGTTACCTCATCTACAAAAATCATTATTTATATGTAACTCTCAGATAACATAATATTCTTCAAATCTTTTGTGTTTGCAGCTCTTCAATTTTTTTCCGTGTTTGCAGTTAAAATTATTGGATATAGGTCTCCGCCTTTTACGCAAACCCATCACATACGCATCATATAACAACACAACGCACAGACAATGATCACATGCAAGACACAGCAGTGCACCACCACACACGTGATGCAAAACGGCACATACTCGCCTACAATAACAAATTTGTCCACAGAATAGACAGCATACTGAAGAAAATGTGTGTGTGAAATCTTATGGGACTTAACTGCTAAGGTCATCAGTCCCTAATCTTACACACTACTTAACTTAAATTATCCTAATGACAAACACACACACTCATGCCCGAGGGAGGACTCGAACCTCCGCCAGGACCAGCTACACAGTCCCATATTGAAGAAACATGTACTTCAAATAAGATACAAGACATACAACAAAATGCAGAAAAAACTCAGAACACGGGAGACCCCAACAGACAAATTCAGTGGATCA
Source organism: Schistocerca piceifrons (assembly GCF_021461385.2). Taxonomy (NCBI): domain Eukaryota; kingdom Metazoa; phylum Arthropoda; class Insecta; order Orthoptera; family Acrididae; genus Schistocerca; species Schistocerca piceifrons. The sequence goes on from NC_060139.1 coordinate 410,059,833, forward strand.
GGAATATATTAACTCACATGCAACACTTGCCAATCAATATCCACAGGACAAACATGCAGGAATTTTAAAACTAGATACTCAGAACACCTCAGAGCTCTAGAAAGTAGCAGTGCCTAAAGCACATTTTCTGACAGTCTAATAGTCCATAACCACCACCCAACTACAATAGCAACAGATTTAAAAATACTGAAATCCAGCTGGAGCCTTTAAAACAAACTGACAGCAGAAGACAACTTCCACATAGAGAAGGAAAACAAGTTTAAAGGAATACACTCTACAAAGGCCCAGTATTTAACCCGTTAAAGGAACTTTACAGAAAGGACAACACAAACTGTTAAAGAAGCTTACACACATACACACTAAGCAGTGATTAAAATAGGGGAAACGAATACAGTAGAAAACGAATTTGTAGCTTTCAGGAATGAAATGGAGAACGCAACAGAGAATCACACAAACAATAACGCAAGGTCCAGTATATGTCCTTGGATAGCACAGGCAACGCTGAATCCAGCTGAAGGAGGGAAAATATAATAACGTGGCAAATGATGGAAGCAAGACTGATTACTGACTTCTAAAAAGTGAGGTTAACAGAAAGTAGCACATGATAATGCAGGAATGATCACATGAGAACTGCATTACTTATGGGAAAGAAGATTGCCAGCTACAGGAAAATGTAGAAGCCTTGCGTAGAAAAGAGAACATGTATGATTTTTAAGATTTCAGTTGAGAAGTCCATACGAAGCGAAGAAGGGTATACTGAAAGGCGTAACAAATATATAAAATAAATATCCAAGGAAAACGAAAAATATTAGCGAAACGAAGAATTAACAAGATGAAGGTGACCTTTTAGACACGATGCTTTCAGAAGAAATTAACTGCGCACTTGAGGCGTGGCAGTTATCTAATGCCTCACTGACACGAGTATTTCTCACAGCTTAAATTAAATATTGAAGTCAGCAGTTTAAGAGAAGGAAAATATCATTAACGTGTGGTCTTTAATTTGAGAGTGGTCAATGCAAAGCGCATCGTAATCCCACTTTTGGGTCGGTGGATATTTAAGGCCAGGCTCTCATCCAAATGAGCAAAAAGAAGGCGAAATTTGGAAATGGGTTTAGGACGATTAAAAGATATAGAAGGGATCACAGAAAAAATTATTCTCGTAATTGTGGTTTGATCAAGGGCCTGCGAGTTTCAAGTACGCATAATGCGTGCAGTGTAGCGCCTCAGGAGTTATCTGAAATCAGAAATGGTTAAATTCATTCGATACTAAATTAAATTTATGGGAGATTATACGTAAAGCCTTAAATTTAACGATATGGTGCTAACTCTAACTTCGGGTTCGATTTTTGTGTTTTTGCACTCTTTATGGCTTCAAGGAAAATAGTTGACATTAATAAATTTCATATATTATAGATATAAGCTCCTCGGAATAGTTTCTGCTTTTTGGAGGTCAAAGATAGAAGTTAATAGGTTGAACCGTTTTTATTTTATGAAGCACGCAGTTTTTGAAAAATCTTTTCTCGTGGGAAACATGTTTAAAGTTTAGGGAAAACTACTGTGTGTAGTATTAGTTCAATTTGCATAAAAACTACACGTTAGCATGTGTTTTTGATGTTGTTGAAGACAAATCTGAAGCAAGATTTTCAAAATTCGAAATGGCTAATCGAATATGGCTGGCCAAAATTTATGTTTTGACCAACTTCGACCAAAATTTTGCCAATACAAAAGCGTTTTAGCTATTTACGTTTAGTCTGTAATTCCAGGACCGTATGTCAACCCTTCTTCCAGGTCGAATTGTTCCTGGAGAGCAATCTCCTCATTCTGCTTGGCGAGAAAAGCCGATCTGGATGATCTAAATATGCTCCGTTCGGCAGCAGGCACACGTTATTCCTCAACTTTTTCGGCAAATATGTTTGTATGCATACTGAAATATAAACCATTTTGTGAACGTGCGTCACGGAACGACAAGTTTTCTATCTGAGCCGGGCGTCTCTGGCTGTAGAAACTTCTGTAACACACGGATTAAAAAAACCTTTCGCCCCAACATTCTAGACACATATAACTTTCAAAAGTGTATTAAAAAATCCAACTTGCGACCATTTTGAATTAGAACCTGGTATTACATTTTCATTGAGCATTAGCCGAAGAATTCAGCAGACCGTGCGACGTCCAAGTCCGTTCATACTAGCACGGTGGATAGCTGGTTTGATACAATGCAAGTCAACCGTGGAGGGACCAGACCGGAGTCTCGGTAGGGTTTTGGATTCTTGGGGCAAGGATGCCAAGGGAAACAACTAAAAGTAAGGCTCAGTTTATTGGGTGGACACACTTTGGCGACAAGTGGACTTGTCTCAAGGCCTGAAGCCAGGGAGCAGAAGGAACAGTAGTCGAGCTAGAAAAGTAAGAAGCTAATATGATCGTAAAATTATTTCAAGCGATGTTAGGAACGATTTTACACTGGGAATACCAGTGTAGCACATAATTACATCAAAATCGTGAATGTCGGGGAAAATGATACGTATGACGGCGCATTTGGCAGAAAAGTTATCAACAGTGGTAGCACACCATTGATCGCGACAGAATGCGTCGGATGTTGGCTGAGGCAGGACCTGTAGACAGTTCCATTTTAGAGTCGCAGTAAGCTTTGTAATTGTTCACTTCGTATTGACAAAATCGAAAGACGAACAGTCGTGTAGGCAGCGACCATACTTGGTGTTGTGAAGTTACAACATTGGTTGTGACAGTACGTACAGACTTAAGACACGGATACGGTAGCTGACCAAAGCTAATGTTGCGTCTGTACATCATCTCTCAACTTGCTGAAGGTACAGTAGGACGGTGCTTTTTACATCTATCTGTCAACTTTCTCAATGTTTTATTAATTCTCCATTGATGATGTTTCGGTCATGACTATGTGGGTCAATATCTTTATCGTCTTAGAGAATATCGCTCATGTTGCTGTTGTCAGTCAGATTCAAAACAACCCTGGCATCTCGTTTTCCAAGTCCCACGTAGCAGGAGTATCATTTTGATCGAAGACGTGAATCGCTAATGAGTTAAATGTAGAAGTGCTTCTTCGCACTCAGAATTAATCAGCCATATGGGCTCCTGGAACTGTGGTGGTGGCCGATATATCTTTCCCTTCTCTTGTTACTAGTGTACACCAAACTAGTCGAAGGACGTGGGACCTAAACAGGATAGTGTGGTTTCGCCAAAGTAGCATTTCATTTATTTTATATTGTATGAACTCTTTCAGAATTGGGTTGTGTTGCCGGCTGAAGTGGCCGAGCGGTTCTAGGCGCAACAGTCTGGAACCGCGCGGTCGCAGGTTCGAATCCTGCTTCGGGCTTGGATGTGTGTGATGTCCTTAGGTTAGTTAAGTTTAAGTAGTTCTAAGTTCTAGGGGACTTATGACCTCAGCAGTTGAGTCCCATAGTGCTCAGAGCCATTTTTTGGGTTGTGTTCATGCAAACCACATCAGATGGAGAGGAGCACAATAATAACTAGAAATCAGTACACTTTACCAGGTCGAGTACTTGTGGCTGGACTACTAGTGCACTAGACGGATAGGTAGGTTTGTTTTATCACTTGATCAAGCACCACAGTCATTCCCCTCCAGGCAGTTTGATCTGTCATGCGCTGCAGCAGTAGTTTTGTGCATATTGGAAATTTGTGGTAAGTCCTATGAGACCAAAACGCTGAGGCCAACGGTCCCTGAACTTACACGCTACTTAATCTAACATAAACTAACTTACGCTAAAGACAACACACACATAAACACACACACACACACACACACACACACACACACAAACATACCCGAGGGAGGACTCGAACCTACATTTGTGGAAATGCCTCATAACCATTCAAACCAGTGTACTAATGGCTAAACAGTGCGAGAGGTTTCTAATGAAGACGGTTCTTGTTGTATCTCACGTCCAATTGGCAGTACCTTTCTGTCAGAATCATTACGTTAAGTGTGGAACTAACATATTTTGATTGATGACTCACGGACAGGATTACCCTAATAATTTGTGGAGAGGGCTGTATAGCGTTACAAGGAAGACCTACTGAAACATGAAACTCCTGGGATTACTTAGAGCGTAGGGAAAGCACAATTTAACAAAAGTATTCCACTTAATATGCAGGATATATGAGGAAAATTAATGCCTTTAGCCGTCAAGAAGGATGCCAAAAATTCCAAGGAAATTCAAATTCAAGTTCAGGACATGTGACCCAGAACATAAGAAGAGCCATGACCATCTCTCCATTGACAAAAGATTCTGGACTAGTCCCTCATTCGGATATCCGGAAGGTTCTGCCAGCAGGGAAGTGACCATAAAAAGACCGAATGATCAACGAGGGGTAACGTTCAATGAGACTGGGCGTGGAACGTCAAAAGTCTGAAAGTGACAGGAAAGCGAGAAAATCTAAAAAGGGAAATACTAAGGCTCAATCTAGATACTGTTGGGATCAGTGAAGTGAAATACAATGAAGCCAAAGATTTCTGGTCATATGAGTTTAGGTTAATACTAACTGTACCAGAAATGATATAACGGGTCCATCATTCGTTTCAAAAAGGGCAGAGAATGAGTTCCTGTGAACAATTCAGTGATAGGATTGTTCTCATGAGAAAAGACAACACCGGCAACAGTAACTCAGATATACATGGCGACGTCACAAGCAGAAAATGAAGAGACTTAGCAAGTATATGAAGGTACTGAACGGGTAATTCAATATGTAAAGGGATATGAAAATCCAAGACACATGGAGGATTAGATTGCTGTTGTAGGAGAAGGAGCAGAAGAAAGAGTTACGGGAGAATGTGGGCGTGGTAGTAGGAATGTGAGAGAGAAAGACTAATTGAGTTTTTGAATAAATTTCAGCTAGTGATAGCGAATACTCCGTTTAAGAATCATAAGAGGATGTGGTAAGGACATATGGGAAGACTCCACCTGGGTTACATCATGGCAAGCTAGAGATTCTGAAATCAGATACTGTATTGTGAAGCATACCAAGGAGAAAATATAGAGTCATTACACTATTTAGTAATGATAATAAGTAGGATGAAGTTTAAGAAACTAGCCACAAAGAATCTGTGCTCAAAGAAGTGACATACGGAACTACTATAGAATGAAGAGATACGGTAAAATTTCTGTAAGGCTATAGATACTGCGGTAAGGAATAGCTCAGTAGGCAGTTCAGTTGAAGAGGACTGGACATCTCAAAAGCGGGCGATCATAGACGTTGGAAAGAAAAACGTAGGTACACAGAAGGCAATCGCTGTGAGTAACAGAAGAAATACATCAGTTGATCGATGGAAGAAGGAAGTACAAAAAAGTTGGGAGAAATTCAGGGAAATGATATCTATGTTACCTACCAACGGAATAAACAGAAAGTGCTGGGAAGCTATGTGAAGATGCAATGTGAGGAAACTGAAAACCACATGATTGTGAGAAGGGTTGACTCAGCATGTAGAAAAATCAGAACCATCGGTGAAATTTAAAGCCAGCGTGGTAACACTAAGAGTGTAATGGAAATTCTACTGTTAAAAGCAAAGGACAGTGTTGATAGGTGGAAAGAGTGCGATGAAGGCCTCTATAAGGGAGACATATGCTCATAGGATCGTTAACGCGTTAGAAGAAGAAACAGGAGTCGACAAGGAAGAGATAGGGGGTGCAGTATTGCAATCAGAATTTCAATCGTAGCAGTGATAGATACTGTTCCATCGGAAGTTCTATAATTACTGGGGCACGTAGCAACAGAATCGATTTTCCATGTTGGTGTGTAAAATGTATGAAAGGGCGATATACTATCAGCCTTTCGGAGAGACATCATACACACAATTTCGAAGCTTTCAAGAGCCGACAAGTGCAAGAATTAGCGCATGATCAGTTTAACAGTTCCTGACGAGAATAATATACAGAAGAATGGAAAAGAAAACTGAAGATATGTTAAATAACGATTAGTTTCGCTTTAGGAACGGTAAAGGCACCATAGATGAAGTTCTGACGTTGCTGTTAATAATGGGGGCAAAGATTGAAGAAAAGCCAACACCTTCATATAATATGTCGACTCAGAAGGAGCCTTCGACAATGTGAAATAATGCAATATATTCGAAATTCTGAGAAAAACACGGTAATCTGTTGGGAAAGAGGGGTAATATTCAATATATACAACGACCGAGACGGAACAATACCATTGGGAGACCAAGAAAGAAGTGCTCATATTTCAAAGAACGATTCAAGACTGGGATCAGATTTAGGCTGTAAGGATTTCAGTGATCAGATTCACTGATGGAATTACTGTTCTGAGCAACAGTGAAGAATTACAGGACATTTTTAATGAAATGAACGCTCCAATGAATGCAGAATGTGAACTGAGAGTAAATCGAAGAAACGCGAAATTAAAATAGCAATGGGAACAATGAGAAACTTAATATAGGAACTGAGGATCGCGAAGTAGAGGAGCTTCAGTAATTCTACAACCAAGGTTCACAATAAGACAGAAGCATTTAAGTTTTGGTGCTGCGGAAGAATGTTGAAGATTGGGAGGACTGATAAAGCAATGAATGAGAAGCTTCTCCATAGAAAGGGTGAGGGAATGAATATATCTAAAACCCTGGCAAGAAGATGGGACAGGATGGTAGGACATTGTCACGACATCAGGGAATAACTTCCTTGGTAATGGAGGGAGCGGTAAAGGGTAAAAATATAGAGCAAGACAGAGATTAGAATATGTCCAGCAAATAATTGAGAACGTAGTTTCAAGTGCTCCTCTGAGATGAAAAGGTTGGCACTGGAGAGGAATACGTGGCGGGCTGCATCAAAGAGTTCTGAAGACTGACGACTAAATAAAAACTTTTAAGTAGTGAGACTGATAACGTAAAATTAAATACTGATAAAGTAATTTCCAGCGTGAAGACAGAGATTACGAAAGTGTAAACAGAAACTGATAATGTGGAAATCAATTGTGGAAAGAAATTTCATAACTGAAATGTAAAGTAAAGCTAGACATCTAAATCAATTAGCCCACTACTGATTAAAATTGGACCTCCATCTTAATTCACAGTTACAAATCTTTATGACATCTATGACTTGGAACTCAGCAGTATCCGCAAAAGCTGCGAACCACGTGAAAAAGATCATGAGCTACAAATCATGACTAGGTTGGAAGCTAATAGGAGCACATAGAGCTAAAACAAGCCTCAAATGAAGAAGCTGCGTGAAGAACTGACTAAAGCAAAAGTAGTGTAATAATTACAGTTCAAATGATTCAAATGGCTCTGAGCACTGAACTGTTACCTCAGTGGAAGCGGCCTTCATTAAATGTCACAAGTTAATTATTTCCTGAAGCTTATCTGCACTCAAAGTTGTTCATAAAGGAATTTATATGCACGATATCAGTATTTTTGTCGGCACAGGAACACATTTTTTTCGCAGTTGGACATCGAAATAGGTCGCAGATCACTGGGCGAATGGCATTGCAAATGCTTGTGCCAGATTGGAAGCGTTTTGTGATAGATTCATGAAAAATATTGATCCTCTGACATTCAAATGCAGTTTTTGGTTGATGTCTGGAGTGGAAGTAGATATCACCCATACCTTGGAACAATGAAAGACTTTTGTGATTGCTGGAGGAAACATATTAAGTACGAGCGACAGTCAAATGAAAATCGAACACCTGCCACAAATGGACCAGGAATGGTTCCATTGAAAATTTATGAGCACATGCATTAAGACATTTATCCCACTGGTAGATGAGACGAACAATTCCAGATTCATAGAACGCAGTCGCCCGCTGATGGATCCCCAGATGCACCCACTGTTGCACTTCCACGTCCGACTCAAAGCGAAGTCTAAACAAGCCCTGCTTCAGATCGAGAAATATCTGGCTGTACGGAGACTGTTCCTTGTTTTCCAACAAAATCGCCGAAGCGTCGCCTTCCTCCGTTTGGTAGCACGGGAGCGAGCATTACAATGCAACAAGATGGTTCTGTCAGACAGCCCTTTTGCGCCTTTTGACTCTATGGCACGCAGCACTTTCTACAATGTGCCCTCATAGCGCTACGCATGGACTACGCTTCCACGCTAGATAAATTCGGCGTGCCGAGGGCCGCCACAGACGGAGAAGAAGGTTATCGTTACTTTGCCGGAACTTGTGCGAACAGCTATGGATTTCTTTAGTCGCTGAGATGTAGGATGTTTCAACCTTTGGCTTTACGGTTTGCCTTCGCGCCGTCGGTATGCTGTGGGACAGAATCATTCCGTTGCACGATAACGCTCGACCCCATACTGCAGGTCGGACGAAGGCTAGGCTTCAGCAAATTGGTTGTGAAGCACTGCAACATCCTCCTTACAGCCAGGATTTTTCACTGTGTAATTTTCACATCTTGTCTACTACCGGGCCTTTTTTCACTTACTCTGTCAAATTCTTCACGAATTATCATATCTCTCTTCTCATATTCATCTAAGTCCTCGACCATTTCCATAATGTTGCCTTCAATTACTTCGCCCTTGTAGAGACCCTCTATATACTCCATCTATCCTCCTGCTTTCCTGTCTTTTTCAAAATAAAATTTAGTCATCAGTTGCAAACACGTTTTCGTTATGCTTTATCGGTTTCGACAAATTAATTTGACACCTTTAGAAATTCTGTATTGCTGTGGCAGACATCAATATCCTCTTCATACAAGCACAATGCCACGGTACGTCCGGAAATGTACATATTTATGTGATAATACCGTAAACAGTGATTGGTAATTTACAGTAACTGAATTACATCTACTAGATACGTAGATGTGGTTCAGTTACTGTAAATTGTCAATCTGTGTTTACAATATCCACATAAAGTATGTACATTTGTGGACACACCACGGTATTATGCATCTGCGGATATGATATTGACATCTCCTAAATCAGTACTGGGTTTATGAAGGTGACAATTTAACTTTTCGAAACCGGTAATGCATAATAAAATTATATCTACTACTGAACACGGAATTTTATTCTGAAAAATATATACTGTAGTGTGCCAAACTACAGCAACGACTAAGACATTGCTATCACCTTCACCGTTGTAGTCAGTGTTTCCCATACGTTTCTGTCTTCGCAGCGTCCGCGGGTTAGCCCAGTTCTTGTCATTCGACATAATTTTCAGCACTATTCAGATAGCACCACACCTCAAACGCTTCTGTTCTCTTCTTCGCAGCTTCCCGCGTAGTCTATGATTCATTTCTTCACGATGTTGACCCAAACACATGTACACCGAACAGCGAGAACATTATCACCACGTACTCACTGTCGATATAAAGCTGCACAAGCAATAGCAGCGTCACTTGGCGAGAAATGACTGCTAGTCAGACTCACGCACGATGCATATAGTATCCGTATGAGTACTTCCCGCAAGTAGACTGGGGAAGGTGCGCCGTCTATTTTAGTTAGAGCGATGGCAGAATGGGATGGCCCCGAGGCTCGGCACGAGTATTTCGGAAACTGCACAGCTTGTTGCGTGTTCGAGGAGTGCTGTGGTGAATGTCTTCAATAAGTGGCGAACCAGCAGGCAGCGAACTGTGTCGGAACTAATATCAGACTTCAATGCTGGAGAGAGTACAAGTGTGTCTGAACTCACAGTGCACCGGACAAAGATAGACCTCCTGCCGACGCCCTATGCATGTGCCAATGTTAACACCACAACATAAGCAATTACGACTGAAATGGATACGTGGCCATCGGCATTGCATGTTGGCGCAGTGGCAGAGCGTTGCGTGATCTGATGAAAGTATGTCTTCTTCATCACGCCTATGGGAGGGAGCGAATACTTCGCCTTCCAGGCGAACAGCTCCTTGACATCTGTATTGAGGGATGGAGGCAAGCTGGCGGGAGCTCTATTATGTTCTGGGGAACTTTTGCGTGGCCATCGATGGGCCCAGCGGAGCTTGTACTAACCACCATGACGGCCAAGATGTATCGTACACTCGTTGCAGACCAAGTACACCCCTTTATGACGATCATGTTTCCTTATGACACTGGCGTTTTCCAACAAGCTAATGCACCATGTCATAAGACCATGAGCGTGATCCAGTGGTTCAAGAAACACAGTGCCGATTTCTAATTGATGCGCAGGCCCCTACAGTACTGCAGGTGAGTGGCGAATCTACGTGAATAGTGCTCTTCTACATCACTCGCCATGGAGGCGAGGCGGAAATACGTGGCTGGCAGTTCACTCACTCGGTATCTTTCGGCTCCCGGTGATGGAAACAACTGCGTGGTCTTGACATATCGATAAGGAAACAGACTCTCCCCTTACAGATTAGACGCAGTTTAATGGCATTAATGGCCCTGGCAAATGTTCAGATGCATTTAGAACTAGGATTTATTTTTAGCCTTCGATTTTTCATGTTTTCTATGGAGAAGGTGTGCGTTGTATACCTGAGATCCACCAAGTGCTACCACAGTGTAACGAAAATTTAAGTGATAACCGAATATTGAATGTTATTGAAGGTCATTGTTTCAGTTGCGGTTCTAGGCGCTTCAGTCCGGAACCGCGCTGGTGCTACGGTAGCTGGTGCTAATCCTGCCTCGGCTATGGAGGTGTGTGATGTCCTTAGGTTGATTAGGTTTAAGTAGTTCTAAGTCTAGGGGACTGATGACCTCAGGTGTTAAGTCCCGTAGTGCTTAGAGCCATTTGAACCAATTGTTTCAGTTGCTGAACTGCATAGTTCCGAGAAATAATAGTTGATGAATTAAGGCTCGCTTTCGCTCAGCTGCTAAAGCAGCACTAATATTTAGACGTATTTTGATGAGAACATATTAAAAAGAGTTAAGTTGAGACTTTGACAATAGACTATAATTCTCAACTTTGTTTATAATTAACTATGAAACTTCAAACCAGGTTCGCCTTGGGCTTTCATGAATAAATCGAGTAAGTGAACTAGTAGGACTCGCTACATTTGATAATATGAACCGAAAGAGAAAGGATGCGAAAAGTGTAGTGGTGAAAAGAGATGGATAATATTCGAACAGATTTGTATCTGGATAATGAATCGAATTAGTTGGTCATCCAGACAAAGTTAATCGCCAATAAATTATCTGTAGATAGAAATACGTGTAATGCCACATAATTTTATTTGTTTACTTCTTGTACAAAATTAGTATTTTTTCCATTGACTCAGTGTAGTTTCATTTTTATAAGTAACTTATTAATGGTGTGACCCGAAATGTACCTTTGTGGCTCAGTGGGTTAAGTTCCAGCCTACAAAACTTTGGTTTAGTGTTCGATCTGCAGTTGTTCCTAAGAGTTTCTCTGTTTTTATCGCTTCTTTCACCTTTAAAAATGACAATAATGCTAAAGTCAAGTAGCACCGAATTTCGGAATATGTGCTGAACTGTAGGTCCGCTTCCGACTGGCTGTATCTGCTGATAGGTGGGAGGAAGTCAAGGGCACGCCACCGTGCCTAGTAATGCACTGCAGTGCTGAAACCATTGTTCGGGTTGAGCACAGCTTTGGTTGATTTGCATAGGAACAAATAAATCATAAATGCGCGGAAAGGCGGACGGCCTCAGCAATTTGGGCTATAACACACTAGGAAATCGTAGTGTTAAGCAGTCCATTTAGCCAGCTGACCGTCAGTCGTGACCGGCCGAGAGTTTAGCCTTTTTATCATAACAAACATACTTGATTATTAATATAAAATTAGTTGTCCATCATTTTTCTTGCTTTATGCCCAGCAGATTATATGTTGTCCCATCTAGGTGTTGGATCATACGGAAAATGTAACGACTCATCTATTTTCTTGCAATCAATTTTGCATGAAAATTTCTTTAGTAAAAATTTACAAACGTCGAAAAAATCCCCATATTAAACAAAGGAGTACCGATGAAGTGCTTCGTTGTTGATGAGAAGGCAGTTGGTATATGTGAAAATCTAATGCGTCCTTATGGAGGAAGAAGTTTAACAAACAATAAATGCACCTTAAAGAATAGACTGTCTCAGACTAGGCGGTTTATAGGATACACTCTGGCAAATAATTGGAGAACGGAGAGCTTTTATTCGTCCAATAGACGTTCTAAATGAATTTTCAATTGCTGTAATAAATGCATGTTGTATTTTGCAAAATAATGTCCCAGAAAGAGATGACTATAAATTTGAAAAGAACTGAAAATTCGCCTGTGTCCTACAAGCTGTCGAAAGTTGTCGTGAAATTAGTTTCATGATGCAAGGAAGGTCTGGCAGCTTCGACAAGTGTCCGGACACAGAAGGCAACGTAAGTTCTCCACGAGACAGCCTCCTCACAATCGCAGCGCAGAGCCAGCTGGCTGTCGCAGCGGCTCAGTACGCGGGCTGCAACGCACGACTTTTTCTACGGGCTGCCACAGACTGACTGCCTAGTGCGTTACAGCCTTACGTCGCTACTGACTCGACCCCCTTCATCTGTCTCTGCAGCTGCCAATACGTCTCCCCTTCCCACTGCTGAAATGGCGCAAGAGCTCTACGTCAGCAGCCAACGATGACAACGCAGCCGACAAAAATTCTCAATCTTCAAAAACCTTTCTTAGGTTGCTAACACTATGGGATATGCATGTCTCCTTGGTATAATTAAACAATTCGTGATTGTACTGCAACAAAATGTGTGAACCAAGCAAGATCAAAAAATGGTTCAAATGGCTCTGAGCACTCTGCGACTTACCTTCTGAGGTCATCAGTCGCCTAGAACTTAGAACTAATTAAACCTAACTAACCTAAGGATATCACACACATCCATGCCCGAGGCAGGATTCGAACCTGCGACCGTAGTGGTCGCTCGGCTCCAGACTGTAGCGTCTAGAACCGCACGGCCACTCCGGCCGGCCCAAGCAAGATGACCAGGCTTTTAACTTAAAGTATCCTAAAACGCTTATGAAATGCTGCTGGGCGTCCAGAGTCATGTAAAGTGTTTTAGGATCAACTTTGTGTAAGCTTACCGTTAGAATATGGAACACGTTTTTGCTCTATGCAGTCCCAGAGTGTTTAGGGATTCAAATACTTCGGGAGAGACTGGTTTTGAGTACATAAGAGTTCATAATATTGCAGTGTAGTTGCTACTTGTGTATTGTGAAATTGTCAAGAGCCGATTGTAAGACGTTTTCATCTTTGTATAATAACTGAAATTATTGTAGCAAGATCTTACCCACGAAATAAAAACAAATATTTCCCCACTGTTGCTGACTATGATCAAGGGAGGCTTCTAAAAAACTTCAGACATATAAGAGCCAAATAAATGCCAGAGATATCAGGTCACGAGTTTCTAACGACATTATGACGTAAAAAGAAGATTTTATTAGGGATGCGATTTGTGGAGTTAAGTTAAAGTGGAATGAGATCGAATTATTTGGCAAAACTAGAGCAGAATTGATGATTTCTTATTTTTTGCTGAAGAAAATTATGGGCTGAAAGTCATACATCGAAGTCATGATCAAGGCCGAATTCAGAAGTACATGTGTAGAATGTCTTTTCTTTAGTGTCACAACAGTAAATCTCTATAAATCAAATAAAGTATCTGATGAGACCTTTCAAAAAAATTAATATTCGTTATGCACGAATAATGAATAGTAATTTATATTTGTATTCGTTACTAGCGAACTATCCGTTATTCGCCATTCGCGTAAATTTCACCCCAGCCTCGTGCTGAGCGAAGCGCACCACGCATGCGCACACCACATTCGCAACCTATGTGGAGGCGAGTGCACGCGCGGGACGGGTGGCTCACGGGCTGGCACAGTCGCTTGAACATGGGCTCACGCGGACGTCATTAACATCGGTAGTCTTCGGCAACTTCCTCCAAAGTTCGCGAAGCGTATTAGCGCTCTTATTCGCGCACCACAGGTGCGTGTGAGTCGTGTGAATAGGCCACACGGCTGCCCCTCACTTCGCCAGATCAGAACACATGTGAGTTATGATTCAATGTGGCGCCAGAGCTCATCGCATCCCTCCCCGGAATTTAAGGGAATCAGAGACTTGTATGAGCAGATGTTGTGCCAACTGCTTCCAGCGACCTACCAAGGCGTCATTGCTTCCATATAACGACGCGTCGCCGCTATTATCTGCGCTAAACGTGGACACACCGGCTATTTGGTAGGTGGTCATAATGTTCCGGCAGATCAGTGTACTCTCAAATTATGGCCAATGTTTCATAACAGTAAAATTTTGGTCAGGAATTTTGTTTTTTTTTCGTGCAAATCGGTCTCTTTTGTTGCCCGTGCTGCATCTGTCACAAGTTCATTTGCTTCCAACGTAGCAAAATTCCTTCAGATTCGGTCAGTATGTCCTGAAACAGTTTCTCATCTCCTCTACGAATGGCGGTCTTATTGTTGATGATCTTTCGCCCCGAACTTTAATCCTCTACTTACTTCGGTGCGCAGATTGTACATAAGGGAAGAAAGACTGCCTTCTTGAGCCATGCCGTTTTAACTCGAACACTTTGTTTTTGGTCTTGCTTCCATATAGTTTGTCTTGTTCTTTATACGTAATTATAGTATTCATAGGATAATCTTTGTCTCTCCCTATAGATTACATCTACTGTTTGTAGTATTTGGAACATATCGCACCATTTTACATTACCGAACGCGCTGTCTATTTCGACAAAAATACTACGAACATATCTTGATTTTCCTTAACAATTGCTTCTACTCCGAAGCATAACGTCTCTGTATCTTTACGATTCCTGAAGCCAAACTGATCTGCACGTAAAACTTCATCAATTTTCTTTTCATTCTTCTGTAATTAACTGTTATACAGAACTTTGATGCATGAGCTTTTAAGCTGTTTCTACGACAGCTTTCGCAATTTTCGATTTGTTGAGTGGAAGATATTGCTCCGAAAGTAGGATGTTTTATCACCAGTCTCATAGATTGTCCACAACAACTTTAATAGTCGCTGCTTCCTCAAATGATTTCAGAATTTCAGAAGGGATGTACAAGGAGGCGACCACTCACTTCAAGTAGGTAATCCGGCTTCGAGACCCAGTCCGGCACAAATTATCATTTCAGTCATTTACTTATACCCCTGATGGTTTCTCGTATTCGTAACTGCGAATACATTTCACGTATTACTAAATTGTGACCTGAGTGTATGCCTGGTCCTAAATATGCCTTATAGTCCAATATCTAATTTCGGAACCTGATTATGATGTAATCCACCACATGTGTTTTTCTTGTCTCCTGTCCTTTCCCGAGTGTACCTCCTCCTCTTGTAAGTTTGAAACAGTCTAATCATTATAAACAGGTCACATTCACTACAGAACTGCATTAGCATTCTCCTTTTTCAGTCCCACTGCCGTAATCCTGCCTTTTGATTATTCCCCTACTGTCACGTTCCATTCGCACGTGATTAAGATTTTCGTCTCTCTTTATGTACTGTTGCACGTTGAACAGTCTCATGTAATTTATTTCCTCAATTTCTACATGTGTCCACCAGAAATATTATCACATCCTACAATTTTATTGTTGGCTTTAGTTTGCTGTAGATTCTGATGAGAAAACCAGTATTACCGAAATGTTCACAGTGACTCACTCTCTGTTTTACTTTCCTATTCATAACCAATCCTACTCCCGTTATACCATTTTCTGAAGGATGATATTATATTAAAATCATCTGACCAGAAATACTTTTGTTCTTTCCATTTTAATGAGACGAAATATAAATTGTTTATGAGTTTTCGTTTTCAGATTTTCCTGCTTCTTTACCACTCAAACCTCTGACGTTCCACGTTCCAACTCATAGTATGTTACCCTTTCGTTCTTTATGCAGTCTTTTTCTCGACGTCACTTCCATTTACCAGATCCTTTGCGGAATCTGAATGGGAGATAAATCTGGAATCTATTGGCACTGGAGAGATCTTCATGACACATTTTTTAATTACAAGCCACATGTCCTCTGGATGCACATTATTTGCATTAAATACAGTAGTTTCCGTTTCCTACTACATCCTTATGTTGTTGATCGTTACTGATTCTTCTGAATTTTAGGGACAGTTTCCCAGCCCAAGGGCAACTGGATGCGCTGGGCTATCAGCTCTCCCGCCTTCTTCGACAATACCTTTGGCAGAACGAGGGTGACTTGTTATGCTTCGAACCTTCGGCCACCATTGCGGATGATTTTTATTCAAAATTTTTGCATTCGTTTCCATCGAATCCGAGACTCTGATTACCATATTCCGCCTTTCTTCAGAAACGTTGCGTCTGACCAAATACCAACTGACAGTTCAGCTCCGCGTCTGCGTGTATAGTGAAGTTTCTTACGTTGGGCGATCATTCTATTGTATAGCTCGGCTTGGAACTTGACTTCTGCTTCCTTCCACCATCACTGAGAAATTTTACAGTTGTCTCGAGGAGTTTCACTGTAGGCTACTACGACGAATTTGGCATCCTATTTTGTACCGAGTTGCGCAGCACTCTGTTTTTAGTCTTTCAGATAGACATTACGGCATATATCACCTACCTGGATAATTAGCATCTGCAACGATTTGTGTAACTTCCTAAAGCAGTACAATTCCTGTGTTCGCTTTGTACCGATATAACGTCTTACTGAAGGTTATACAAGTGAACTGTAATTCCAACTCTGTGAGGCACAGCTTACTAGATGTTAGAGCAGCTGCGTCTACGGGGAAACATTATTCGCTGTGGTGGCAAAAGACAATGGTTTTTCAGTGAGTTCGTACTGTTCCAGTGTTGTTATTTAGGAGCTCCATTATAGATAACCACACCGTTGTGTGCACAATCTGCGAGACCTGCGGTAATTACCTGGCTGTTACATAGATGGAATGTACTTGATTCACTCTGCCCAGCGATATATATCTACGCAACGAGATTTTTAGAGGCACATGTAAAGGGGAAAGGACTTATTCCTAGCGACACCAGCGCATATTCCATAACACTTGCAGCAGGGGCCGAGGTGGTTTCTTTGTGCCAACCACAAAGAAAATTAAAAAACAAACAAATTTCGCTATTTTTAACTTCTATTAGAAACATAGATTCTGAATCGGTACTGATGTATAAGTAGTCCAGAACCTGAAAACACGTTTTAGCGCAATCTTAACAATATCAACAAATTTTCCGTAATGTGTACACAGAGATGAGGGGTACTTGATGACCACTACAATTTTTTTTTTACATACGCATATTGTCAACTGTCACTGAGTTTTATTCACAACATACCTTTTGGAGATATATTTATGTGTAAGACGGATCCTAAACTTGCAGGTATGAAAATAACATTGGTTGTGAAAAATCGCATTCATTACTGAGACTTAAGTTCTTGAACTAGATTTTACGAAAAAATTCGAAATAATTGCGGATTCTAGTATAATAAATAATTACAAACAGTAAACGGTCTTTTCAATATTTCAGTTTGCTAAGTACAGGTAAATTACAGCATTTTCAGAAGGTTGGCATAAGGAACCTTGCTCCCCTTCCCCTTTGATGTGGCGAGGGTTGAAGCTCATAAACTTCTGGCTGTAACAAAAAAATGTTCAAATGTGTGTGAAATCTTATTGGACTTAACTGCTAAGGTCATCAGTCCCTAAGCTTATACACTATTTATCCTAAATTATCCTAAGGACAAACACAAACACCCATGCCCGAGGGAGGACTCGAACCTCCGCCGAGACCAGCCGCACAGTCCGTGATTGCAGCGCGTTAGACCGCTTTTCTTTCCTTTTTTTTGTATTTTGTTCGTTGTTGATCGTTGTGTTTGGTCGTTGCGGACGTCGCAATGACATCCGTTCAAGTTCGTTTGTCGATCCTTCCACTCAGTTTTTTATTACAGAGGCCAAACGGCTCTCTGACCGAACACGCTGACCTATCGTGCCGGCAAGTGCTCGGCTAATCCCGCGCGGCTGGCTGTAACACCAAAGTTCGATCTTATATGAAATTTGTATTGTTGTGCACTGTCAATCTGAAACCGAATATATAGGATCAGGTGAGGTAGCCCTCATAGGATAACTTTAGATTGAATAATACATATTACCTCAGTAAAACTCATTGCTAATCACAGGAGAACTTCAAAACGAAACTCATTTTTAACGAGCATTGTATTCTGCTGGAAAAGTATTGTTCTGAAATTACTGGTGCTACTATTGTCAAACGCGTTGAACTAGAGATGCAGTACTGTGCTCTAGACGAAACACTCACATGTATTTTTAATTTCGATGCGTAATATAGAAATTACCTCAAGTTTTACTTTCGTTGATGTAGAATGAAACATTACAAGTAATTACTCCCCTCTTCCCGCCACACAGTATCGATCTCTGTGTGTGAATTTTCTGTGAGTAGGTGATAAGTTTATAGAAGGTGTTTGACTTCTCATGTCTTCTGCCCTTAGTAATGGCCTGGATGCTCTAAAAGAGAAAGAGTGGAGCTTACGTTGTAGACGACAAGGACAACAAGGAAGTAATGGTTTTAGAAGATGATGTGTTATTTGCATAGTTTGGTACGTAAATCTATTTTTGAGAATGATGGTCAGTAAATATCTCTAATTTAAACTGAAGAACTTGGCTAGATAATTTGCTATCATGATCGAGTGTGGAATTAGTGCGGAACACTGAAATTATATCTGAAGGGAAGTAAGCTAGTTTCGAAACTAAACAGTTGGTTTACAACTTGTGTCGTGCCCAGGATCAAAGCAGTTTGGTTTAATAAGAATGGTTCAAATGGCTCTGAGCACTATGGGACTTAGCAGCTGAGGTCATCAGTCCCCTAGAACTTAGAACTACTTAAACCTAACTAACCTAAGGAGATTATACTTATCCATGTCCGAGGCAGGATTTGAATCTGCGACCGTAGCGGTCGAGCGGTTCCGGAATGAAGTGCTTAGAACCTCTCGGCCACAGCGGCTGGCTTGGTTTAATAAACTAAGGTCCTTCAGGACAGCGCAAAGTAACCGCTGCTGACACAGTTTCGACATCTTTCAATTCTTCTCAGCAAACCAAGCAGGCCTACCGCGCACACGCGCACGGAGACGGTGGGAGTTGCACCAGACAAGACATCCAGGGATCTATCCAGGTACACGGTGCAGCAGTGTCACGCCTGCACCGTCAACGTGTTTTCCTTAGCTGCTCCCGGAGTGGCCAAAGCCGTTTCAGTTCGCATTTTGACGGAAAATAAACAACAGTTGAAGTGTAGTGCAATGTAGCTGTGTGTGGTTGCTTCTGGAACGCAAAGACTAGTCAATACGATTGTGAAAGACGGCAATGCTTTTTTCTTCGGATGAGACGGACCAAGTACAGAAGGTTATTAAACAAGAACCAGTATTAGAGGATACTTGTAATGATAACAGTTCAGTGTATCATGGACACGGCATTGTTGAAAGGTATGCGCAGGTGCCTAATAGGGAACCCCAGTATGTATTGCAGGAAGATTACAATCGTAGCGCTGGGGAGATACAAGTGATTCCCAAATGGGAGATGCTTGAGGATACTGGAAACCAGGTAAAACTGGAAGTAAGTGCAGTTAAATCTGGAACAAAACAAGTGTGAAGTCCGTTGAGTCGGACATGCACTCTGTTGATGCTGAATTTCGTTACAGATGAGATATGGAGCCTATCAGAACAGATGTGGCAATAGAAACAGTTAGCTAAAGGCTATGGTATCCATGTATATAGGGGAGATCGAAAAGAGATCGCAAATGATTGTCAAAATAACACAGAAGAGTTAGCCAAGCAATCTAAAATTGTTGCAATGTTAGCAGAGCAACAAGTTGAAATCGCATAGACTCACTGTAATGAGAACCATAAAGTGGTTAAGCTAGAAGCAAAAAAATGTCCCAGGATGTAAAGATAAGTGCATAGATATTGATTACCATGTTACAGAGTTATGGGGTAAGTAAATGAATAGTAGTGTAAGTGTGCATCAGAAATCTTTCTTGTGAACCGTAAAAAGTTTTGTGGATTTCATCCTGTGAGAAATAAGAATCCTGTAGAATCTTTGAAGGGCTTTCATAATATAGTACCGAGATGTTGGTCAGACAGAGAGAAAGTTTATTTATAAAAAGTCATTTGGGTGGTGAGAAATATGGGTGGATGGTAGAACTAGAGGAGTTATGGGAGTCAGTGTCAGAATTTCGGTCCAAGTTTCTAACTGAGGTTTGGTCGAAAGATAAGCAGCAATCAATATTGAAGGATTTCTGGCCTGGGGAGACGTACAACCATCAGAGAAGTGGTCTATAGGCCACTTAGCAACAGTGAGTTACTAAATTAAATATCTTGACGGCAAATTGGATGTTGAGACGATTATACTCGGCCTGTACAGGTGAGTTAACTGGTCGTTGCTGCGGCTAGGGGTACTGCCGAGCGATTTTTTAATTTCCCAGAAAGAACTAAGGGTTTATTCCAGCAATGGACCAACGAACTATGATACATTCAGTGGACACGGTAACACGGGCGAATATGAAGTAAACAGAGTGGATGTAAATAATAGACATGATGGGCATAGAATGTCAATTTAATTGCGATAGTCTGTTTTAGACCATCTACAGACCCAACCCATGATGGCAGATGGTGGCTGTGTACAGAGCAGGCGCTACACCTCCACGAACGTTATTGCGGTTGTAACTGTTTGTACTCATTTTTAAATAAATAAACCGCTGTACTCCAGAGAGACACTTCTAAAAAATTATGACAGGAATGTCAGACGCATAGACAGAAGCGAACGGAAACCTCACTTTCTGAAAGTGGATCTGGAAAACCAGGAGTAGCTCCAGCTGGGGCTTAGGCAGGAGCGAGATATGAGTAAGGGCCAGCAGAAAATAGAAATGGGAGGTGGTCCACATGCGGTGCAAGCACATTCGTTTATGGTGGATGCCCAACCACTAAAATAATGCTGTAAACTGAATCTTCTGGAGCTGGCTGGAGTGACTGGTAAATCTCTGGACGATACATGCAAAGAAGGGGGGGAAGGGGGTGGGCGGCGGTGAAGACAGGCAGGAGGTAGTCGAATGCGGTAAGAGACAGCAGATTAATGCCGTGGTATTACATGTAGACAAGTTCTTAGTCGATGAAATAAAACAGAACCATCCAGTCATTCGAAATAGAGGTATCCCCACGAAAGCTTCGCTAGACAGTGAAAGTAAGATGTATGGAACATCTAACGCTTGATAAGAGTTAATCGCTTAGCAGATAGAGAAGATAACCTGGCTGTAAATAATGGTATATATCACTGAGGCCACTGGCAAACTGGTAAAAGCAAATAAGTGGGAAGTATCAGTGGATATTTCCTACTGGCACAGAGAACAGAATTTAACTTTTTAGTGATTCCTCGGTTCGCGATAGTATTCCTTTTGAAACGTCCCCTTTGAAAAATTAAGAATGACAGTGCTGGAAAACTTGTACTTTATTTGATACAGAAACAGCTGAATCAATCTCAACGTACTCAGACAGTTTTCTCTTTACTTATTCTGATCATCACTAAACTGACACAATATTTTAGCACAACGCAATCAGACTTTCAATAATACATACAAAAGAAACGCCCTGACTAACAATAACCTATACCTTTCGTGAATCACTTACCTGCAATACAGCGAGCGCCAATACTGCCAGCTAAACACAAGATTCTAACTACTGAAGGCACTAACTACTAATAGGCATAGTTCGCTAATGAAAGATTTTGATAGAAAACAAACAATGTATTTACCTTAATAGCTTTCAAAAGTCAAATTTTGTGACATCCAATTAAACAAATTTCCTTTTTCTGACGGACACACGTCCAGATCGTGCTCACATAGTAATCTCTCAAAACTCTAGCATCTCTCTCCCCACATCCACCACTGCTCGTGGCTCATCTCCAACTGCTCAATGCTGCGTGCTGTTCGCATCCAACTGTCCAACACTAAACAACCGAATATTACAACAGTGAGTCCAAACAGCCACAGACTGCACACAGCGCAGTCAGCGATTTACATAGAGTACTACGTGGTGTTACCAACATAAAAACATAAATAGCCTACTTACACTATGGGGTAGATATTTTCAACAAATTGAAAGGGAAAATTGGCTTGCAAAATGATTGTTTTGTTTTGGTTTACGTGTCAATGTTCAGGAGATTCCATGTGTGGACCATGTGGAAAACAGTCACCTTTGAAGCGTATTCATACAGATACGTGGTATAACGAAAATGAGGAAGAGATGTGGCCTGGAGCAACAGAGGTTTTATGTGACCAGGAAGTAATTATCACAGGGAAAATGAGAAATATATAGGACTAACAGATGACAAAGGGAAGACTTAAGGCTGTTTCTGTTTTGAAATAAAGTTGCGTTTTCTGATAGACCAGGACTTTTGAATGGGTTTGAATGTAAATGAGAGGTAAAAGGAGATATTGCGTTATCTGGAAAGCGTTATTGGATATGTGTTTCAAGACAGCCGGCAGTATGTAAGGAAAGCCACAGAATGGCAGACAGGGTGTAGCGCAGCAAGCTATTACAAGATAACATTCGTTGCCGTAAGGCACGCAGTCGTCTAGTATGGTGACATTGAGTAATACAAAAATCGATCAAAATTATTATTTGATTATATTCTGTTGTGTGAGTGCGTGAGAATGATTGCGAGAGTGTATGTGGGACTTAAATTTAATATTTTATCTTACATAAAATCTTGTATAACGAACCATTGGAAAGTTATGTTGCAACAACGATTCAGGTGACGTATGTCTATGTGAGCATCCTTTTCTATAAAAGCAGCCTGAATGGTAGTTGGAGACGGAATAAGTTTATTTATCAATTTGAAGAATATTACGCACTTTGCTTATTTTGATTAAACATAATACAAGTAATTGAAGTTTGGTTGATACTAATTACTCTCAAATTAGTAATTGGATAAGGCAAAATTTGCCGTGAGAATATCAGGAAGGAACGTTCTGATTGGTCATTTAGATCAACAGCGAATCAGAATTAAGCTGTTCCCTCGAGAATTGAGGAGTGTGCAGAGAGGAGGGTACCTCAAGAGAGTCGCTTGTTAGTCGGCTTACGGGTAACCCGATGTTAGACTGCTCCTTAGAAATACTCTGTAAGATGAGGAAACAGTGAACTAATTTCGGTTCGAACATATCGTCCTTGAAGCGACTGGAGTTACGAACATTTTAATGAAAGTTTGGTGTTTCTAAGTTAAATAGTTTGAGAGATATGAACGTGTGAACTTTCTGGTCGTAGTAATAACTCCGCGTGGCGTGATTCGGGCTCTATAGGGAATATTTTGGCGAGCAATGCTTACGAATACCACTGCAACGGACGAATGTTTAGCTCGTGAATAGTTGTCGGCCTATGACTGGTAGAACGTGAAAATTAAACGGGTCGGACTCGCTAAAATTCTGGCTGCTTTCCGAGTGAATAGTTGTTACACAGACAGAGAACTTTGAATGATAACATTTCACCATAGTAAATACGGATTTGATAGCCATTTCATGTGTTTCAATATAAATTAAAAAACAGGGTTAATTGAGTTTTAAACGCTTTTCTGCAAGTAGACTGAATATCCCAAACGTTTGATTTTTTAACCATGAACTTTCAGGAACTGACTTTCAGCTAAAGTTACGCGGCCTCTGGGTGGTAGGGACTAGGTAGTGGCTTCATCAACGTTGCTTTACACTGTCTAGCACGTATTTGCGACCACAGAGTGAAGGGACATCCTATCGAGGTAGGTGGACTGAACGATAGCGTTAACAGCAACACAGACGACAGACCCTGGCCCGCCGCAATGGGGATCATTGACCGGTGCCAAAATGTGTTTAACAATCGTTTAATGATTGTGGGGAATGAAGATGGAATTGTTTGAATAGTGACTAATACACTACATTAGAATGAAATTGTGATATGGCAGTATGGTAGGCAAGACAATATGGAGGAGACGATGCAAGAGTTTTATGGAACCAAGTACTTAAAATCGATAGACGTTACTCGCAGATACCACTGGAATGTAAAGGTTGCTGAAGGGTCAAGAAAATACACTGTCTTCCTTTACAAACGAAAATGTTATCAGCTTCGAGTGGTACCCTTTTGTTTGAATGTGATGGTATGTGTTTTTATTTGGGTAATGGATAAAGTTTAAGGTAGGACTTTGTTGATTACGATTAGCGTTTATGTGGACGATATTTTGATTTTAAGCAAAAGAAGGAGCAGAATTGTACTCTGTTGGAAGAGGTACTCTCTGCTTTGGACAAGGTGTGGGATGAAGGTGAAGCTAGCAAAATCAGAATTTGTCAAGAAGCAATTAAAGCTATTGGGACATATTATTAGGGAAAAGGGAGTAGCACCAGACGATGAGAAGCTGAAGATGATAGAAAAATAGGCAGTCACCACAATTCAAAAGCAAACTATCGCTACTGATGCATGTGGCTATGGAGTGAGTGTGGGAGTGTTTGAAAATGTACCCACAAGGAAAGATGGAGCACAGGAAATTTCATATGGTAGCCGAACACTGACAGCATCACAGAGGAATCGTATAGTGTCTGAACTGAAAGCCCTCACTGTGGTGTTGGGGTTACACTATTCTGTATTCACAGATCAGAAGGCATAGTGTGTTGTCATTTTGCACGTAGCTGTAGTTCAGCAGATGCAAAATGTTTCAACAAAGATTAAAAAATTCAGTCGTTAGCAGCACAAGAATATCTTTGTTAGATTCACTTAACTGGTTTCTATAGGTTCAATTGCCATCATCAAAAGCAAGATGGGTTCTAACAATTGTTAAGCACTCCCTCGGGACCATCCGACCGCAGTGTCATCCTCAGATGAGGATGCGGATAGGAGGAGCGTGTGGTCAGCACATCGCTCTCCCAGTCATTATGATGGTTTTCTTTGACCGTAGCCGCTACTGTTCGGTCGAGTAGCTCCTGAATTGGCATCACGAGGCTGAGTGCACCTCGAAAAATGGCAACAGCGCATGACGACCCGGATGGTAACCCACACAAGTGCCGGCCACACCCAACAGCGCTTAACTTTGGTATCTGACGGGAACCGGTTTATCCACTGCAGCAAGGCAGTTGCCTCATAATTGATAAGCCAACATTAACACAAGAATTAATAAAATGAAGTGACATCACTAGAGGTGAATATTGCGATGAGTAACAAACAATTAACTGTCAAACTGCAGATCGTATGAGCCGGCCTAAGTGGCCGTGCGGTTAAAGGCGCTGCAGTCTGGAACCGCAAGACCACTACGGTCGCAGGTTCGATTCCTGCCTCGGGCATGGATGTTTGTGTTGTCCTTAGGTTAGTTAGGTTTAACTAGTTCTAAGTTCTAGGGGACTAATGACCTCAGCAGTTGAGTCCCATAGGGCTCAAAGCCATTTGAACCATTTTTTTGCAGATCGTATGGGGTATCTGTTCAAATGTTCAAATGTGTGTGACATCGTATGGGACTTAACTGATAAGGTCATCAGTCCCTAAGCTTACACACTACTTAACCTAAATTATCCTAAGGACAAACACACACACCAATGCCCGAGGGAGGACTCGAACCTCCGCCAGGACCAGCCACACAATCCATGACTGCAGCGCCTTAGACCGCTCGGGGGGTATCTGTGACAAAACTTTCATGGCGCAAAATATGTGCGGGTTGTGATTCGACAGTTAATTGTTTGTTACTCACTGCACATATCATATATTTTCAGCGATGGCACTCTATTTTATTGATCCTGCAGCAAAGTACACAACCATCGAATCCTTATTCTGACATTGGATTACAAATGATATGAGCCTATTTCACTTGCGAAGACGACAGTTGAAGCTGTCGAAAATGGCAAAGTGGACGAAATAAAGGTTTTCTGTGTAGCTGCCGACTAACGTTATTTTTTCTTATGTTTAGGCACTGAGTTTTCGTAGAACTTGTAGGTTCTGATGTAGTAGGCTCGATAAGTTGTCGCTGTATTTGGTGAAGTGTCAAATACAGGTATACAGGGTGATTACAACTGAAGTTAAACTTCGAAAACGCTGTTGAAATAACACCACTGGTGAGAATGACGTCAAATTGCAACGCAATATTAACGGAGAAGGGGGAAAACGTATGGCAGATGGAAAAAAATAGTGTCAAAACTGATCAATAGACGACGCTGTAATGTGTTACAATGCGTAAATGAAACACCTGTCATGCGCACGACCCATTGAAGTTCGTATAAACACGCCGGGTACACAGCTTTTCCTCCTTTCGCGTCTGCAGCGCTAGCCATGACTGTCTCAATGCAGGATCATGCTCTGCAAAAAAAGCTGTATTACAAGAATGATGACTGTGTACACGCCGCTCTGCGGAAGTTCCGGACACTGAAGGGTTCGAAAAAAGGCGTCGGTCCGATGAGTGCCGTGAGTCTGGAGAAAATAATTTGGAATTTCGAAAAGACGGGTTCTTTTGGTGTGCAACCTGGTAGAGGGAGGAAACGAATTGATTCGACGTCCGTGGAAGCAGTGGCCACAGCAATGCAGGAGGAGTCGAGTGCTGGTGTGCAAAACGTGTAGCGCACAGAGAACTGCCCAAACATTGGATATGCCTGTCACCACGGCGCGTAAAATTCTACGGAACATCCTTTTTTGCTATCCATTCACACTTACTCATATGCTCGAGTTCCTGCCTGCCGACCTACCAGCAGGAGAGACAGTTGCTTTAGAATTTCTTACTCGCATTGAAGTGGGCAATGATGGCCGTGGAAGATTTTGTGGACAGGCGAAGCCCACTTCCATCCGACGGGATATGTCGATACACAGAACTGTCGAATATGGGCAACGGAAAATCCGCATTCAAATCAACCAGTACCACTTCATCCTGAAAAGTCACTGTGTGGTGTGGGTTTACGGCATCATTTATCAAAGGGCCGTATTTTTTTCGAGCAGACAGGTGCTTCCGGTCTTATTACGTGTACCGTCACTGGTAAGCGCTGTAAGCGTCTTTTGCGCAATCACGTCCTTCCAGCCCTCCAACAGCGTGGATGTGTAGATAGGATCATTTTTATGCAATATGGCGCATCTCCGCACATTGGATATCCTGTTAAGCAGCTACTGAAGGGCCATTTCGGAAACTCTAGAATTATCAGCTGCAGTTTCCCTACAGCCTGGCCGTTCCGATCACCTGATCTTAATCCGTGTGACTTTTGGCTACGGGGCTATCTGAAAGATACTGTGTTCAGTGTTCCGATTACAAACTTAGGTGCATTGAAGGCACGCATTGCGCAACGCATTCTGGACGTGACCCCGGAAACACTTCCATCAGTTGTGGAACATGCAGTTTCTCGATTTCAACTTGTTGCAGAAAGTGGTGGACAGCTTATTAAACATGTTTTACGCCAGTCACACTGAAATTAATGAGCCGGTTTGATTTTGATTGATCCTTTTTATGAGGTTTTGGCGTCAGGACAATTAAAAACCGATGTGAGTGATGCTTCTATGTGGTGTTTGGCCTCAGGACACTTAAAAACCGATTTTTCCCATCCGATGTGATATTACCTTGCCGTGGTAGATGGTCTTACGTAAGTAACAGTATCACACCTGTACACCTACGCACACTGAGTAGTACAGTTTCTTTAACGTCAAACGTACTCCTTAGGCATTGTTGTATGGTTCATTTGTCATTTGTGATCCGACACTATTAAGTTGTGGTACATACATTTTGTAACTATCTATTTTTCTTCTGCCATACCTTTTCCCCCTTCTCCGATAATATTCCGTTGCAATTTGACGTCATTCTGACCAATGGTGATATTTCTACAGCTTTTTGAAAGTTTAACTTTACTTATAATCACCCAGTATAAGAGGTGCTGAAAATGTCATAGCAGACCCTTTGTCTAGAGTGACAAGGATGAGTGGGAGTGATCAGGAAGCGATGCAGAACACGGGTGAAATAAAAATACTTTACTTTGAAAAATAGAAAAATGAGAATGCCATTACGAAATCGTGCCAGAGTGTTAAGCATAGGCAAACTGCAGATGAAAACTTGATGTTAGTTAACCATTATTTGAACGCTTATAGTTATCCAAAAGTCAGCTGCATAACTGAACTAGTGCAATAGTATTATGGGCGTTTTGGGCCATGTAAGAGTATCGCAAAGGTTCAAGAACGTGTCACATTTAACAACTTCTGGAGCAAGGTGAAAAAGATGCCAGTTACATGTGACACATATCAGAAATTGAGGACAACTACCATGCCGATTCAGGGTTTGAAAAAAAGTGTACTCACGACAAGACTTACGGAATTAGTAAGGGAGATGTTTGACCCTTTGCCATTGTCAAGACGAGGAAGGGGAGGTCTCTACAGTAACATTTATGTAGTTCTAGAAGATTTCCGAAATTTGTTAAACTCTGTCCAGTCAAGAGAGCAAATGCAAAGACTCTTGTTGATCGGTTGGAAAGAAAATATATACCCGAACTGGGAAAACCTGAGGTCTTGTTCTTCGACAATGGTCCTCAGTTTGTGTCTAGGTGGTTCAAAGAGTGTATGGAGAGAAAATGGTGTAAAGCGCATTAAAATTTCGGCTTGTTTCCCACAAGGAAACATGAGTGAGAGCGTTGTGAGGGAGCTGAATGGGTTGTGTAGGATCTACTGCCATTGAAAACATACTTTATTACCTATATTAAGGACAATTATCAATAATGTATGGCATAAGGCCAATGGATGCACATCATGTGAGCTCATGATGTGGGTGAAACCCAGAAATTTGATAGAAGATGAGGTGGAGTTTCCAGTTATTTAAGAACAAAATGTTGCAGAGAAGAATAAGAGTGCAAAGTATCAGATGAAGAAAAAGGCAGGCAAAAGGAAGAGATGACACAACAAAAGACTAAAACCTTCTGTATCTGAAGTTGGAGACTTTGTTTTAATGAAGAGCAACGATCTATCAAAGAAAGTGGACTCAGTAATATAGAAATTTTTCGCACATGTACTGGAGCTATCTGAGGGAGTGCAGAAGCCCCAGGAAAATGCAATTTGTTTGTATTCCTGAATTCTAAGAAGGAATTAATTAAGAAATGTCATAGATCTGACGCCATATCCACAGGGAGAATACATGTGATTAGGATTACTGGAACTAATTTTTCTGACAGCACACTTTATAGTCTTATAAATGTACAAATAGGTTAAATAAATGCAAATGTACCACATGGAATATGTACAGATGTATTGGGACCAAAGGAAATTACGTAGAGTATTTCAGTTACTTAATTTGAAAACATTTATTGGAACAAACTGATGTCTTGAAACTTTCTGGGAGATCAAATCTATGTGCCGAACCGAGACTCGAACTCGGGACCTTTGCCTTTCGCAGACAAGTGCTCTAGGAAGGTAGGAGACGAGATACTGCCGGTGGTAAGGCTGTGAGGACGGAACGTGAGTCCTGCTTGGGTAGCTCAGCTGGTAGAGCACTTTCCCGCGAAAGGCAAAGGTGCCGAGTTCGAGTCTCGGTACGGTACACACTTTTAGCCTGCCAGGAAGTTTCATATCAGCGTACACTCTACTGCCGATTGAACATATCATTCTAGAAATATCTGATGTCTTGTTACGTAACAGTGGAGGTGATGATTTTGGTAGATGTACCTGAATGAGGTTAAGAGTTAGGCTGTGAGATTTTTTTCACATTTTCATGTATAAATATCTAAGAGATAGGCTTGTGGTAAGATGAGTACTACTTGTCCAGCTTAGTCAACGATTTCCTTCAGTAAACCGCAAGGAACTTTGTTTCCAGTGTTGTGAAAATCATTGGCAGTCACACATCTAATTGGCTCTGTTTGCTAAATTGGAAGAGATTGAAGTTATGCGTGGCTTATTTTGGAGCCGGTTTTAATGGGTGTATGCACTTTTATTGGTGAGACTTACTTATTTGACCATTTGGGACGATCTACACTTTTTATGATAATATAACATGTATACTTCGTAGCAGTAATATTATATAAGAAATGCCTGACTATGGCAAGGGAAGTTTCTGTTCATCCGCGTTAGTGGATTGATATGTGGGTCAGACACTAATGCCAGTGTTTGTTCTCGCTGGTTGTATTTCATGTTATAGGCAGGACGGATAAGGTATAAGGCTAGAGTTCAGTGATGAGCAAGCTACAGTCACGATACCAGTTACACGCAGGAGAAAAACAAAGACCTGCATGTGTCAGGCGGACGATTTCGTTGTATTGAGGAATAAGAGGTCCAAAATCGATGGATTTAAGTATCATTTTTGTCATGTTTATTAGACTTTAAACTATTACCAGTTAATGAATTGTGTGGGAATGAATGTGTATTCTGTACTTATAGTATGTGCAGTCGTTAATCAACTGAAGTGTAGGGAAAAGACCCGAGTATCTAGAAAATTTTAAATATTGGTAGGAAATTTTGTTATATTAATTTATTCCGGTTTTCATTGGCTTGACAGTTGTTATTTTTCTTCATTATGACATGTATTCCCTTGACACTTGCTTTTTCTTCTTTTCTTTTAATTTCAGTTTTATTCAGTTTTAATTAAGAAGTATATTTATTGGCACTGAATTTTACAGTGTCCTTTTGCTATAGTCCAAAATAAAGGTCATCAGAATGGGGAAGTGAAACATCGCAAGTGGAAGTTCACCAAATATTAAGCTTTGTATACAGGGTGGAAAAAAATTGTGTCATGAAATTTTAACCGTGAATAGCTTATGCCAGTAGGAACCAAAATTGCTAATGTTGTGGAGGTCGACAACGAACCATTTTTAAACTACGGAAACCTGGTGCCACTGGCTCCGATTGGCCGCGGGAATGCTCTGTTGCCAGATGCTCTGGACAACGCATGACCGCGAATGCTTTGCCCGCTGGAGTTCACTACGTAAACAAGGCGGCCCGCACGCTCGGTGGTAGCGCGCCAGCTTTCCACTCTGCAGGCGAATCCGCCGGGATTCCGACACATTCATTGTAGTTTCATGATAAGACGTACCGGGAACAAACGCGTCAACAGTTGTTAGATCGCATACAGATAGTCTTTTACAAATTGCGTCGGCCCTGAAAACGGCGTTTTTTGTAGCTAGGACATTGTTTACTTAAAGCAGGTGCTGGAACTGGCGACCCTCTGACGCGTCGCAAGCTTGATGACGTCGAACGGTGTTTTGCCCAACTCTTTCAAAGAGACCTGGAATTGACCTGATGTGATTGACGGAATGTTGAAAGCGATCCGTTAATTCCTCTTCGTTTCTAGGTCAGTGTGGGTGTACTAGAACCTTGAAGAACCCCCGGCAGGAAAAAGTCCCGTAGCGTCAGGTCTGGTGATCGCGGAGGCCATGTCCTACGAGCACCTCTGCCAATTACCCGGCCGTCGAAGACTTCATTTAAATATCCGCAAACAGCACGACTGTTACGTGCGGTCCCCCCATCATGCATCAGCCACATGCGTAGCCGTATGTCCAGCGAACATCTTCCAGCAGGCTGGGTAAAATTTATTGCAAAAAGTGAAGGTAATTGGTCCCGGTAAGTCGAGGAGATAGACGGACTGGCCCAATCAAATGGTCACCCACAATGCCTGTCCAAATGTTGACCGAAAATCGTTCCTCCTCTCTGTGGACGTACGTGACTTAAGTGTTTCCCCTTGACCAGTACTGAACGGTTTGAGTGTTTTAAAGGCCATCCCGGTGGAAGGTGCACTCGTCGGTAAATAACACAATGGCGAATAAGTCGGGATCTCATGCCACACGTAGCAGAAACCAACGGCTAAACCCACGCACGTGTTCATAGCCCGCCACAGGATTTAGGTCTTGGGCAGGGTGGAAACTAAATTTATGATGGCCTTCATCCCTCAAAACCACCCAGACTAACCGATGAGTAACCCTCATATCGTGTCCAACCGCTCGAGTACTTGTCGTGGGTGCTCCCTCGAAGCGCTCGAGAACAGTCTCTTCAAATGCAGCATCCCGTCGTGTTCCAGGTATATCCCGCTAACGATCCTGTTGCACCAAGTCGTCGGTAAACGTATGAGGGTGTGGGTGGCGTCTTGTTGGGTACCGTTCCTCATACAACCGTCGAGCTTCACGCGCACTACCGTCGACTAGTCCATAAACAAAAACCATATCTCGTTAATCTTCAAACGAATACTGTACCGCCATGCTCACTGTATGACTAAATCGCGGGAGACGTGTGTGTGCTCCGGAGCGAATCTTACGTGTGAATGCCTCTGACGTGAGTTGGAGACACACAGCAAGACCTATTCGACACCTGTGCGTATAACGTTGAGGTAGTGACGGGGGGAGGGAATCGACAACCATAGCGCTGCCCGTCAGCCGACGAATGGCAACAGGGCAAACCCATGGTCAATAGGAACGCGTGGCGCCAAGTTGCCGTAGTATAAAAACTGTGCTTTGTCGATCTACACAACATAGTAATTTTGGTTCCTACTGGCATAAGCTATCCAGGGTTAAAATTTCTTGACGCAGTTTTTCTCCACCCTGTATAATAACGGTGCTATGTGTTTTTAGGATAACTGTGATCAGTCAATACATTAAAAGGGGATTTTTGACTTACCGCACCATCTGCATTTAGGCATTGTTGCAGTAGTGGTCCAGAGACTAATAGAGGGACTGAGTAGAAACGTGTAGACGACAAGGACAAAAGGGAAGTAGTGGTTTCCTAGGTTGTGTTATTTTTATACTCTGGTACTTAATTCTTTGATAAAGCGTACGGATGGTGGCTCTGAGCACTATGGGACTTAACTTCTGAGGTCATCAGTTCCCAAGAACTTAGAACTACATAAACCTAAGGACATCACACACACCCATGCCCGAGGCAGGATTCGAACCAGCGACCGTAGCGGCCGAGCGGTTCCAGACTGTAGCGCCTAGAACCGCTCGGCCACCCCGACCGGCTAGCTTCAATACCAAGAGGCTAGTTTACAAGAAGATGTCGTTCATTTGGTCCAGTCATTTCGAAACAACTCGTAATTTCAGGAATGTCACAGAGAGATTAATTATCTGTGCAAAACGAGGAATCATGCGCCACACCATTATTTTAAAACGTGAGGATGGTTCATTGAGGCGAGTAAATCGCACCAGATTTACGGTGTATTCTGAATAGTTCGTAATTTGCCAAAATTTACGTCTCGTTTGTCATGAAAAAAGAAACAGATGTCGCCCAATCATACATCAATCAACAATAAGGAGGACAGAATATGATTTAAGTGATCCAAATAATTTCCTTGTGATTTCTTGATGTAAACTATGGTACAAAATTGTTATTGACGGAAACAAGGAAGAAATATGCTGGAAGCTGTTGGTACCGGCTGTATCCAGTCGCCAGAAACTCCATTCCGGCAGAGAATACCGGTAAATAAGGAGCCCACTGCCACCCGATGGAAGAAACTGCTATGGCCTTTTGTACAATATTTTAATTCTTAAAAAGAACTATGAACTATTAGCGCTGTAGGCTTCTCAATTTTGATACTCCCTGAACCATGATGTGAGTTTTAGAACAATATAATTTTGTCCAGGGTAGATAAAAATTCTCTGACCGTGGTCGTGTTTTCTGACGGAGCTTAGGGAAGTCAGCTGGATAACCTGTCTTTAGATTACTACAGAAAGGTTGTCAGGTAGATTTAGAACAAGTTTATAATGCAATCTGTCGCGGGTCCCTATAAACATAAATTAATGTTGTTCAAAGATTATGAGGCACAGAAATGAAATCAAGTTCAACGGTACTGTATTAGCAATTACGGGGTTGTCACAACCTCAGCTGATTGTAATTCGATTATTGGCCGATAGCAACTCTAATACAGGGTTGTGGGTGCGTGGCGTACGATAACTGGATCGGAACAAGTTCCCATAATTTCCTATAACCCAAAATTTACTGCGCAGAAACATTTCGAGAAAGAGTGCTTTCTGTTGTCGTGCTATATGAAAGATATATTAGGTTTCTTTGAGAGCTTGTGTGATAGTCAAGAGCAAATTTGTTGCTGCAGCAGGACACAACGTTATTATTACCGAAACTATAGAGTTCTTGTAAAACCTAATTTGCTGAGAATTTGAAAAGTTTATTTTACTGAATACTAATTTTCGTTCTTTTAGTAGGAAACCATTTAAGGGGACAACTTTCAGTGCTATGTGTAATACGATGGGATGCTGAAACGAGTATCCAACCACTTCTGTAACAAGAATTAGGATACGTTGTTCACTGCCAATGCCTAAAGTGATATAGATTTGCACGAATATTCAACTGTTAGGAAAAAGTTGGCAGTGTCACCAATTATTTTTTTTAGTAGGAAATGCTTAAGTAGGTCTCTTTACACTAGAGTTCATCAACCTGTACCTGATATTATTTGAGAAATATAACCAACAGTCACTTGAGTGTTAAATAGAATAAATTACCACCTATCATTCCTTAATTATTGGCTGTATTAGTAAATCCTAATGTTACTTAAAAGGAAATCAACATATAATATTAAAAGAAGTTACTAAGTAAAATACTAAATTTCCGAAGTCCAAGATCGAATTTAAAGAACAAAGAAAAAGAAGAGAAACAAATGTGAAATATCTCTTGTGCTTAGATACTTTAGTTTCAGGTCAGGTGTTAGCTTTATTGGAACAAAACGCATTCAGATATGAGGAAAATTTAGCACATAATGATCGAGAGATCGGTACAGGAATGAAATTTAAGAATTACGAAACGAAAGAAAATAAAGAATATAATTTTACGATGTTTCAACGAAATCTCTGTCTCTGAAACCTACCATTATTGGGTGAACAGTGACTCAGAATTGTGATTAAAATAGATCTTTGCTATTTTAATTTTCACATAACTCAAATGGATCGAAGGATCATAGTTCGGAATTTTCGGTAAGGGTGTACTTATCTGAGCTAAGATACAGTATTTTACCATGGAAAAGGGGTCAGACATTTATGATTGTTACTTGCGCATGTTAATGTTGTCCGAGCAGTGATACCAGCAGTCTAGGCTTCTTGTTATTTCCGATACACAACCTATATACGTGCAAAAGCTGTGTATATTTAACTTTACTCAAATACTAGAAGAATATTGGTTAACCAAAGGGAGATGATCAGTTTCCATTCGTAATCTTTTTGGCACACTATACAGCGACATTGTAAAAATACCGAGTAGTACATCACGTTGACGCTTCGGTCGGGATGAGTTATACACCAAAAACATTGGGCGTTTAGGTGCTGATTCGTGGGTCATATTAGCAATTTGAACCAGGCACAAGTTCCTCCCAGTGTGGAAATTTTTTATTGGTCGTTGTGTGTTTGCTAAACGTTCAGGTATGTTTTTTTTTTTTTTTTTTTTTTTTTTTTTTTTTTTTTTTTTTTTTTTGTATGTGTAGACAGCATCTGCAGATATACGTTGCAGATGCTAGGACTTCAAAGGCGTATTCACAAATTTTACAATATTATTTATTAACTAAAGTATACAGTAACGTAATGATCTAAAGATAGTATTGTGTCGTTAATAAAATCTTCACGGGCTTCCACCAGCTTCAGGTGGTTAAGATCTCATAAGCTTACGACAGAGCTCTCCTCGGCCATTGTCAAGTGGTAAATGACTGCCCGGTCGCCATGGTGTCTCCTTTATATAGCCGCGCTGATGGCTGTGACGTCACTGGTGCACTCTTTCCCCGTCAAATATGGTAATATTTCGTCCCGCATCCATCGCTCCCACATCGACCCCGCAATCGCCGGGTCCCAGGCTGTACTGAGTTGCTAACCTTACTGATGGCTTTTTACAGATTTTTTTATTTCTCCATATTCTTTTATGACGCTTTCCCAAAAACCCCCTCTTCTGAATATTAGAGATGTTTCGTCTAATATAATTCTGTTTCTATTTTCTAAATCGTGTCCTGCCAGAGCTGATTTTTCACGATTGAGTAGGTGTAAGCACCTCTTGTGTTTCGTTCTGCTTTGCGCCATAGAGCGCACTGTTTGTAAGCAGCTACACTGACAGGGTTCTAAGCTTCAGATCGTCCTCATGAGGTGTCCTAAACACTGATAATGCATTGTGTCTCTTCAGGAGCTGGCAAACCTTTCCCGGCACTGTGCCACAGAAAGGCATAAACGCTAGATTCTTGCTTTCTTCTTCGGTGGTGTTTTCCTACATGTCTCGCCAGAAATAGCCTGCGATACCTGATGGCGACTGCAGTCATTTTCAAGGAAGACATTTAAGAACTGGCTTAGTTGTAGCGGAAGATTTTCAGCGTTTGAGACGTCTGTAGTACAGTGGACGAGCGTGTTCAGAACGCCATGATTTCGCGCCGGACGGTAGTCGCTGAGAGAATGCAGATATCGATCCGTGCGTGTGGATTTCCTATAGCCATTGCATTTCAGATGCCCATTGGATTGTTAACTGTTATCACCACGTGACCATGCATCTTTGTGTTTGTACCGTTCAAAATCTTGTGGGTTTAAGTTGCTTCTCTCAGCAAGGCGGAATTTTAGTGATTTGTTCCCTGCAGTTTAAGCCGTTTACCACACTCAAGAGGTAGAATCAGTGTATGGACCGCTGCAGCGTTTAAAATTGCACCAGAGTGTTGTGACACGTGGCGTGAGGAGGCATTGTGTTCGCCGGTGCTCTACCGTCCGATCGCTGCACACCACGTTTCTCATCAAGCATATCACTAGTCCTGCACTACGACGGATCTCAAGGCTTGTGGTAAACAAAGGTACTCCAATTTGTTTGTATGTTTTTCAGGTGGTTCCAACTACCAACGTGCGACGGAAATAATTATCTGTTTTGTGGATCAATAGTACACACCACCTAATGGAAACAGCAGAGAACATGTGACGAGATTCCTTTAACCAGGCGGTCATATGGGGTGTATTTCGGAACGGGTGCGTAACACAGCCACGGCAGCCTAACTTTTCATTTCTTGACGTCTTGAGCGACCTCGACTTCGTCAGTACAATGAATAATTGCCGTTTCCCCACAGCGTAGGGATCTATACGTTAGATAGGAATGTTAACATCGACAGCTGCCTCGGGTAGAGACTACGCGCGTTCTTAAAACCATTAGCACACTGTACGAGACAGCTAACGTTGACCTGCATGCGGGTGGTATATCCAACATCAGGACACAGCGCTGTAGGCACACAGGATGAAGTGGTTAGCGAGATTTTTCGCTCTTAGCGCTCTCCAGCGGCAGCTTTATATGCCTCGTAAACAATGCGGTTTCCTCACGAAAATGGATTCTCCTACAATTCCTGCGTTAGGTCTATAACGCACATTACCTTCCTTGTCCATATACCATCATCTTGTTGCGTCTGTGGTATACGTAGATAAAAGCTTCAGTATCCATAAGCAAGTAATGAGACTGAAAGGAAAGATACATGACCAGTCATCTAGGACATCAGCGTGTAAAAGTTCACCAAACAGAAAAAAATTCACTCAGAGAAATTATTTATATTCACGTAACATCAAGTATTACAGAAATTATTTCTTTTAGTTTTGTAAGAAAGTCCCACGGCCTTTTAGAAAATGCGAAGGCGGAAAAAAAGATTCAGGAGGACTCGATCTATCTGCCAGCTTGTCTTTTTCTTGCAACGTGATACTCCTACCCTCTACGATAGGCTATAGCTTCGTCATAAGCGACTTTCAATACATATTGTATTCCTTTATGGGCTTTAATTGCCAAAAGTTTATTATTAACATTTACTTGTAACAAATTCCTAGCAAGAACGATAGGTTCCTCACGAATCTTTAATGTGCAATTACCTTAAAGCAGCTTATTCCAATAACATGCGAATTATAACGCTGTAATAAATAAATACGAAAATTCTGTAGCCAGCAAACGACATTTACGTCGTTTTATTACAACAAATCATGCCAATAATGATTATTTCTGGGCACATTCAATGTGCTGGTGCTGAGAAACAGAATATATTCATTCAGTACAAGCTATAACGTGAAACCCAATAGACATGGGTTTCTATTGAAAACGTTGATTGCAACATGGAGTCTAGCATTGTGGCTGAGTTTGCCGACCGTTGTGACCGAGCGGTTCTAGGCGCTTCTGTCTGGAACAGCGAGACCGCTACGGTCGCAGTTTCGAATCCTGCCTCGGGCATGGATGTGTGTGCTGTCCTTAGGTTAATTAAGTTTAAGTAGTTCTAAATTCTAGGGGACCGATGACCTCAAATGATAAGTCCCATAGTGGTGAGAGTCAGTTTTTTGAGCGTTCTTGTTTCCTTGTGGTTCTACTTTGCATCACACGTCAAGGAAATACCGCAGAAATATTTTGTGTTTCAATTGAAGAATTGGCTCCTGAACATCAATTTGCAGAGAGGCCCATGTCTGAAAGAACAGACACCATATCCATATAACTATATAGTTCTGGCAATACCGGCCATGACCTTGTTCTTCTGTGCGGATGCACACGTATTCCCCGAACCCTTAAAGGACTTGGTAAGATTGTCTTCCAAAAGTAATGAGTGTGGTGGGGTGGGACACTACGAATGTACTGTGTGGTAATACAAGTTAAGAACGTGGGTCTCGTGGGAGGCGTGCGCGAGATAGTCCCTGCAGTCGCAATATCCTCTGTACCCTCGGTGGCCCAGATGGATAAATCGTTTGCCATGTAATCATGTGATCCCGGATTCGAGTGCCAGCCGGGGCACACATTTTCACCTGTCCCCGTTGATATATATCACCGCCCGTTAGCAGCTGAAGGTATTGATATTGTGGTGTCACCGCCAGACACCACACTTGCTAGGTGGTAGCTTAAATCGGCCGCGGTCCATTTAGTACATGTCGGACCCGCGTGTCGCCACTGTGTAATCGCAGACCTAGCGCCACCACCAAGGCAGGTCTCGTGATACGAGAGAGCACTCGCCCCAGTTGTACGAGAACCTAGCTACCGACCAGATGTACGAAGCCTTTCTCTCTCATTAGCCGAGAGACAGAATAGCCATCAGCTAAGTTAATGGCTACGAACTAGCAAGGCGCATTAGCCATACAGTGATTGAACTTAAAGTCTCCTGTGTATCGTCAAGATCGATGTACCACAATGATATTAACGATAAGTATTAATCCTGCTCCGTACTTTTCTTCCTAACATTAATTACGTATCCTGTTCCAGTACATCACGCCCGTCAGCGTTAGTCTAGCTTGCCTTTTCAGCCATCTCAACTTCACGGTGTCGGCCCAGCTACCGACACAACATTGGCGACGAGGGAAAAGAGTTCTTTCTGATTGCTTACATTTAATTGTGTCATGGCTTCGCCACATTCTCCAGATGTACTGTCCGAATTTTATCGCTTGCAGAATCAGCAGACGCAGGCGTTATTGGATGCCCTTGGACAGCTCGTCCAGGGTCAACGTGCGCTGCACACCGATGCGGCCGCAGCCGCTTCTTCGCTACTGCTGCCACTAAACGCTGTTGCACCTCCCTTTCGACCATACGTGGCAGCCGATGAGACCTGGCACGAGTGGTCTCGCCAGTTCAACTTTCATCTAGCAGCCTACAGAATTCAAGGTAAAGAGCGGCAGCCGTTTTTGCTTTCTTGTGTCGGTGTGTCCACATACCATGTGATAGTGAAATTGTTTCCCAGACGCGACGTAGCAACTCTGTCCTACGAGGAAATTTTGTCTGCATTAGATGCCTATTTCAAAGAAACAGTTAATGTGGTTGCAAAACGGTATACGTTCTTTCGTACAAAACGTACGGCCGGTCAAACTAATAGGGAGTGGGTAGCAACATTGCAAGGACTTACTAGGGACTGTGCCTTTGAATGTGACTGTGGTCTTTCTTATTCAGATACAATGGTGCGTGATGCAATTGCACAGAACGTTTCTGATGTTCGCATACGGGAGCAAATTTTGAAACTAGTTAATCCCTCCCTTCAACAAGTGATAGACATATTGGATAGACAGGACACACTTGACTGTGCTCAGGAATCTTTTGACACTTCGCCAGCCGTGTGTAACATTAACCGGCCCGCTGGACGCGCTGCGCGGCCCGGTAACCGGGCCTCGCGCACGTCCGCACAGCTGCCGCCGCGCGCTAAGCCACGTGTGCCGCGCCAGCCCACAAATGTAGTGAAATCGTGCCCGCGGTGTGCTACTAGACATTCGCGTGAACATTGCCCGTCACGCCAAGCTATTTGCTTTTTCTGCAATAAGAAAGGACATGTTCAAAGTGTTTGCCAGAAAAAGCTCAGATCAGACAATCACAATCATTCCAGGCCCTTTGCTGCACGCCGGAATCGAACCAAGGACACTCAGGCTCGTGGACCTTCGCCTATGGACATTCATGTCGTTAATTCCACTTCGTCCAGTGACACTTTCTCTAACAGTAACTGTGTTCGTCCCACAAAAACTGTGCGTCGACGTCGCCGGAAATCACGTCAATTAGCAAGTGATTCTGTACCAGTGTCTGTTCCAATTGCACAAAACAGTCGCTCTTGTCGTCAGCAGAACAATAAACTTTTTGTGGACTTAGACTTTGAAGGCAAATTGATACCATTCCAGCTCGATACCGGAGCTGCAGTTTCCTTGCTCAATCACGACACGTACAAACAACTGGGCAAACCTCCGTTGCGTTCCGCAAATGTTAAGCTAACTACATATTCCAGACAGAAAATTCCTGTGTTAGGACAGTGCAGCCTTCTTGCAACGTACAAGGGACAAACAAAACTTGTGTCATTTTACGTTCTTCGTTCTTCTTCTGCAGTGAACTTGTTTGGTCTAGATTTATTTAAGTTGTTTAACATGTCTATTGTCAATCAGGTCCTATCAGTGAATCAGACTGTGCCTACAGACAGTGTTTCTCGGCTGTGTGACGAATTTGCAGACATTTTTGCACCGGGCTTAGGTTGCGCCAAAAACTATGAAGCACATTTAGACCTGAAGGTAAACGCGCAACCGAAATTTTTCAGGGCGCGCAATGTTCCCCACGCATTGCGTGATGAGGTCGCAAGAACGTTACACGATCTCGAATCACAGGGTGTAATTGAACGTGTGCAAGCTTCTCTCTGGGCCTCACCCTTAGTAATTTTGCCAAAACCTTCCGGAAAATTGAGACTTTGCGTGGACTTCAAGGCCACAGTGAATCCACAGCTAGTGACTGCTACTTTTCCTTTGCCCCGCCCGGAAGATCTTTTTGC
This sequence comes from Schistocerca piceifrons, assembly GCF_021461385.2. Lineage (NCBI taxonomy): Eukaryota > Metazoa > Arthropoda > Insecta > Orthoptera > Acrididae > Schistocerca > Schistocerca piceifrons. Next base: position 410,100,874 of record NC_060139.1, read on the forward strand.
TAAACTGTGCCCGGGAAAATATTTTTCGAAGTTGGATCTAGCCGATGCGTACTTGCAAATACCTGTGGACGACGAATCCCAGCGTGTATTGGTGGTTAACACGCATCTTGGATTGTACAGGTTCAAAAGACTGCCGTTCGGGTGTGCATCCGCCCCTGCATTGTTTCAGCAATATTTACAAACTATTTGTGCGTCGGTCCCTACTGCAGCAAACTATCTGGACGATATAGTGATCTCTGGACAGACAGAAGAAGATCATCTTGCGAATTTACGAACATTATTTCAGGTCTTGCGGCAAAATGGTCTTCGCTTGAGGAAGGACAAATGTGTGTTTTTTGCTCGTGACTTACCATACCTGGGACATGTCATTAATGCCCAAGGCATACATCCGAGTCCAGAGCACCTCCGTGCCATACAAGAATTGCCTTCCCCTCAAAATGTGAAACAGCTACAGAGTGTGTTGGGTAAAATTAATTATTACAATAAATATGTGCGCAATGCCTCTTCCATTTCAGCTCCGCTTCATCGCTTACGCCGTAAAGGTGTTCCGTTCGTCTGGACGACGGAATGTGAACGCGCCTTTCGCCAGTTGAAATCGGCGTTGCTTTCTAATACTTGCCTTACGCCATTCGATCCCCAGAAACCCCTTTTGTTGATGGTAGATGCATCGGATTTCGGGATCGGTGCTGTGCTTGCGCACAAAGTTGGCTCCCATGATCGCCCTATTGCCTTTGCGTCCAAATTGCTCTCGTCTGCGCAAAGAAATTATTCACAGATAGAGAAAGAAGCTTTGGCTCTCGTGTTTGGTGTTACTAAGTTCCATGATTTCTTGTATGGTCGTCACTTTACCATCATCACAGACCACAAACCTTTGACTTCGCTTTTTCATCCGACCAAGCCTGTACCTCCACGTACAGCGCAGAAATTCATTCGCTGGTCTATTTTCCTCTCGCAGTACCGCTACGATATCTTGTATCGGTCCACTGCTAAGCACGGAAACGCCGATGCGTTGTCCCGTTTGCCTGTTGCTGAGGATAAAGCATTCGATTCCTCCGAACTTGCTTGCATGTTCATTGATTCGGAAACCGATGAAGTGGTCGAATCGTTTCCGATTGATTTTCGTCGTGTCGCTACAGCCACAGCTGCTGACCCTGTCCTTGCTACTGTTTTACGTTTTGTTGCTACACAATGGCCTTTGTCAAAGTCTCGGATCGAGGATCCGTTGGTTCGCCGACTTTTTGCTCACAAGGAGCGACTTTTTGTTCGACGTGGTGTTTTGTTGTTGCGTTCTGATAATGATCAGTCCAGAGTCGTGGTCCCACGTTCGTTACAGTCCTCTGTTTTACGGCTTCTTCACCAAGGACATTGGGGTATAGTGCGAACGAAACAACTTGCTCGTCAGCACTGTACTTGGTTCGGAATCGATGCTGCGATTACGAATATGTGTTCTTCGTGCCCGGCGTGTGCCGAACAACAGTCCGCACCGCCGCGGAAAGTCTTTGCGTGGCCAAAAGCCACTTCCCCTTGGCAACGCTTGCACATTGATTTTGCTGGTCCATTCTGGAATGCTCGATGGTTGGTTCTGGTCGACGCCTCCAGTAATTTTTCTTTTGTTGTCCGGATGTCTTCCACGACGTCCTCCGCCACCATCCAAGCGTTGTCTGCTATCTTTGGCATTGAAGGTCTTCCGCAGACTATTGTTTCCGACAATGGCCCACAATTCATGTCCGCAGAATTTCAGTCATTCTGCCAGGCCAATGGTATTCACCATCTGACATCCGCGCCGTTTTCGCCTCAGTCCAACGGTGCCGCTGAACGATTGGTCCGGACTTTCAAGTCACAGATGTTGAAATTGAAAGAGTCGCATTCTCGGGAGGACGCATTGTTGCTCTTTTTGTCTTCGTATCGCTCTCAGCCCCGAGATGGTCGCTCGCCGGCTGAGTTGCTCCACGGTCGTCCTCATCGCACCTTGATGTCTTTGCTGCATCCGCCGCATCAGGTTCCTGTGCAGCGGCAGACTCCTGCTTTTGCTCCAGGCGACGTTGTATATTATCGCAACTATCGAGGTTCACGGCGTTGGCTCGCAGGGCGCATTCTTCGCTGCCTCGGCCGCGCGATGTATTTGGTTTTGGGGGCCTCTGGTGAGGTGCGTCGGCATCTCAATCAGCTGCGCCTCTGTCGTCGCTCGGGTTCTGCCGCTCCCCGTCTGCTTTCAGCGACGGTGCCGTCCAGTCAGCGCCCTGGGGACCCATCTACTGGCTCGCCTCATCCCCAGGTGTTACCGACGATGCCTTCCATTTTGCCCCATGGCGACGCGCCGCCGCCGCAGCAGCAGCAGCAGCAGCCGCCGCCGCCGCCGCTTGTTCTCCCGCCGGCGCCGCCCGCATTCGACGCTTCGTTGCAGCCGCCAAGCGCCTCCCAGGGTCACGCGCCGCCGATCGCTTCCCGTGACCAGCTGTCCTCCGCCATGGAACTCCCGCCCGCTCCGGACCACATGACGTCATCGCGCGTCGGCTACCCCGACGCAATGGAGGTTGATCCTTCGGTCCCTCCTGTCTCTTTACGGGCGCATACACCGCATGTTGACGTGCACCCTGGACTAGTTTTTCAGGCGTTTCCTAGCTCCCCTCGGACCGAATGGCCGGGTGCGGGTGGCACAGCCTCGCCTGTTGTTAGGCTCCCCACCTCATCGCATACGTCAACATGTGGTCCTCCCCACGGCGGGCGGAAGCCTTATCACACGACCGTTCGCCGATTTGCGGGGGAGGAATGTGGTGTCACCGCCAGACACCACACTTGCTAGGTGGTAGCTTAAATCGGCCGCGGTCCATTTAGTACATGTCGGACCCGCGTGTCGCCACTGTGTAATCGCAGACCTAGCGCCACCACCAAGGCAGGTCTCGTGATACGAGAGAGCACTCGCCCCAGTTGTACGAGAACCTAGCTACCGACCAGATGTACGAAGCCTTTCTCTCTCATTAGCCGAGAGACAGAATAGCCATCAGCTAAGTTAATGGCTACGAACTAGCAAGGCGCATTAGCCATACAGTGATTGAACTTAAAGTCTCCTGTGTATCGTCAAGATCGATGTACCACAATGATATTAAAGATAAGTATTAATCCTGCTCCGTACTTTTATTCCTAACATTAATTACGTATCCTGTTCCAGTACATCACTCCCGTCTGCGTTAGTCTAGCTTGCCTTTTCAGCCATCTCAACTTCACGGTGTCGCCCAGCTACCGACACAACAGATATCATTCTAATTTCGTTCTATACAGCATCAGGTTACCAAGGGAGTCTGTTCTTTCGGACATGTCCGAAAGAACAGACACCATATCCATATAAATATAAAGTAAGGAAAGTCTGCTAACTCATGAAAGCAATGAATGCCATACGGGATTAATGCTAGGAAAAGAAGAAAGAATGGGGAAAACCATTTTTACCGCCAAAAGCTCTCAATTAAATTTGTTTATTGAACGACTAGTTTCGGTTCACGGACCAACACCAGCTTCATAAGCGTACTTACAACATGATACTATGCGATATAAAATCGATGGTGTCAGATAATAAAATACAAGAATTCGTCACTGCCGTCACATATTAATATGGGACGTAATGTATATTACTATGTGGCAACAGCTACGAGTTTATAGATTTTATTATCTGCCACTATCGATTTTATATTGTCTAGTATGATGTTATAAATGCCTTTATGGACTTGATGATTGTCCATTGGCTAAGACTGGTCACTCTATAAAGAAATTTTATCCGTAGCTCTCGACGATAAATCATGACATTCTTCGAATAGCCGCGCGGGATTAGCCGAGCGGTCTGGGGCGCTGCAGTCATGGACTGTGCGGCTGGTCCCGGCGGAGATTCGAGTCCTCCCTCGGGCATGGGTGTGTGTGTTTGTCCTTAGGATGATTTAAATTAAGTAGTGTCTAAGCTTACGGACTGATAACTTCAGCAGTGTAGTCCCATAAGATTTTGCAGTTTTTCTTTTCTTCGAATATTTACGACGTATGGGGCACCACCATTTTAAAGGAAGAGAAATTTAATTTGTTAATGGCTTACAGGCACTTCGTGCTCTTCTTCAGTTCTGCGAACACGTCGTCATTTGTGGTTTATACCAATTTTGTACATCCACTTTGAACGAGTGACCACAGCAATATGCTGCAAGCATCTTATTGTTGACAGTCGCAAGAAGTGCGACATTTACAACCTTCCGAATAAGGGCCTTAAGCGCCTAAAACCGGTTAAGAAATTAAATATTTTTTATGCAGCTTGTTGCTGATTATATCAATATACAGGGTGTTACAAAAAAGGTACTGCCAAACTTTCAGGAAACATTCCTCACACACAAATAAAGAAATGATGTTATGTGGACATGTGTCCGGAAACGCTTGATTTCCATGTTAGAGCTCATTTTAGTTTCGTTCACCTACGCTCAATGGAGCACGTTATCATGATTTCATATGGGATACTCTACCCGTTCTGCTAGAACATGTGTATTTACAAGTACAACACAACATGTGGTTCATGCACGATGGAGCTCCTGCACATTTCAGTCGAAGTACTCGTACGCTTCTCAGCAACATATTCGGTGACCGATGGATTGGTAGAGACGGACCAATTCAAAAAATGGTTCAAATGGCTCTGAGCACTATGGGACTCAACTGCTGTGGTCATCAGTCCCCTAGAACTTAGAACTACCTAAACCTAACTAAGGACATCACACACATTCATGCCCGAGGCAGGATTCGAACCTGCGACCGCAGCAGTCGCACGGTTCCGGACTGCGCGCCTAGAACCGCGAGAGACGGATCAATTCCATGGCCTCCACGCTCTCCTGGCCTAAACCCTCTTGACTTTCATTTATTGGGGGCAATTAGAAAGCTCTTTTCTACGCAACCACGGTGCCAAATGTAGAGACTCTTCGTGCTCGTATTGTGGGCGGCTGTGATACAATACGCCATTTTCCAGGGCTGCATCAGGGATTCCATGCGACGGAGGGTGGATGCATGTATCCTCGATAACAGAAGACATTTTGAACATTTACTATAGCAAAGTGTTTGAAGTCACGCTGGTACGTTCTTTTGCTGTGTGTTTCCATTCTATGATTTGAAGAGAAGTAATAAAATGAGCTCTAACATGGAAAGTAAGCGTTTCCGGACACATGTCCACATAACATCTTTTCTTTATTTGTGTGTGAGGAATGTTTCCTGAAAGTTTGGCCGTACCATTTTGTAACACCCTGTATACAAGTGCAGTTGCTTAGTATGTATAAAATTCTCAATATGCCGAGTATAATGCTTCTAAGGACACACAGCCACAGGAGTTTCAATTCTTTCCGGCCTAGTAATCACCGTGTGCCGGCTCTGTTAACGCCGACATATTGGCAGCTGCATTATCCCGCTGTGGCGACTACCGTGCCACGTAATGGGCGGCTGCAGTTACTGGAGAGCTGACCGCGACACGCCGCCGCTCTGGGAGTGCACCGCGCTGCCCGCGGAACGCTGCACGCCGCCATCGGGCAAACAATTTGCCTGCGGAGTGCTGCGCGAGTACCATCAACATTTAACGGCCGGCCGGCCGACGGACCCACTCCCTAAACTCGATCAAACATTAACGCAGAGCGAGCGCACTGTTCAGGGGTCATACGCTCCGGCGCTGTGTTACGACAGCGACGTGGCAAATGCCGCGTCTGTCCTCCCGCCATCACATCCAGCGAGGCAACTTTCCGTACAAGCGACGGGGGAGAGAGCAGTGAAATACAGTTCCTGTAATAACCCTTTTATGTGTTCCTATATCACCTCTGGCTCCGACCTCATTCTGCACAGCTAATACGTACGGGCATCGCTTAAAATGTAGTTACTTCACGGACGCCTGACACGTTACTGCCAATCGAAAATGTAAGTGGAGTTCCATGCTACAACAACACGTTTTATTCGTTTTATTACTACTGCCAATGCGTTAACTTTTAAATAAAAATCCAAATGCGCTTCAACATGATTCACAATCTCGTTAAAGCTCTGTCGGAACCAGTTTTTTATTTCCTATCAGTGTACAGTGCTTTACATTCAGTGGTATTACAAGGTTCATTCAGTGTTCATGTTGGCAGACCTGGTGGAGCTTTTTACGATCTATTCAGGTTTTTGTTTAGAGCGCACAACATCATTACCACTAATATCGGTGTTGTTTTCGCAGAGAGATGAGTTTACTTAAAATAAGAAAATGTTGTCAATTACTCAGTAGAAATCATCGAAATTTAAAGAAAATACAAACAAAAAGGAAGGTGAATGGGGAGAGGGCAGAAAGGAATGGAAAAGAAAGGGAAAGAAAACTAGTGACAGCAGCTGCATCAGGGCTTTGTGCGGAATCAGAGGCGACGTGAAAACATGTCATGGACTGTGAATTTTTGTTTCGATTCTTCATTGTGTTCGTTATTTTTCTTGGCAGGCGGTACACGACATCTGATCAACTTAATCCTTGAATGCGTCACTCGTTTTTCATTTATTATTATTATTATTATTACGGAGAGTGGTCGGCCCTCTGACGGAACAAGCTGAGCTACCGTGCGGGTTTGATTCGAATCCGGGATCCCCCAACTTACGAGGAAGTTGCGTTGACCATTGCACCACCCACACACAGCGTTTATCGCAAATGCGCGGACCATCTCGGCACGCTATCCGGCCGATTCACATTTCCACCTAGCGCCACCTGCCCGCAGGCCCGGTGTGTGTTCTACATGCTCGCTCATTTTAGATTCCCACTCGTGGTCGAACGTAAATCTGGATCCACACTTAAGATGACACGTGGGTTTGAGGTTCGAATTATTATCTAGCTGACTGGGTGCGTTGCTGTTTGAAAATACGGTCACCCTGAACCGTGAATGCCAATAGAATTCTGTTTTTACCATTAATCCTCCTCACTGGATGGAGGTTACGAACGCTGTTTTGTTGTGCTTCATTGTTCATCATCGTCGTCTTTTCCTCACCATACAAAAATTGCTTCCACAGTTAACTGTGTCGTTATGTGACCATCTCTGACATACCTGGTTATGGTTCAAAAATGGCTCTGAGCACTATAGGACTTAACATCTGAGGTCATCAGTCCCCTAGAACTAAGAACTACTTAAGCTTAGCTAACCTAAGGACGTCACTCACATCCATGCCCGATGCAGGATTCGAACCTGCGACCGTAGCGGTCGCGCAGTTCCAGACTGTAGTGCCTAGAACCGCTCGGCCACAACGGCTGGCTACCTGGTTATGCATAGTATATTCACTGTCACCGCTGACATAAAATCTTGCTAACACAGACTTTCTTCACTAAGCCCTGCGTTTGTGCCACACCTTTTGGTCCCTACTCATTTTCTATTTCAACTGTATTGGTGAGTATACAAGTTACAAGGCTTAGGATGAAATTAATAGTGTTGTATGTTATTGGTCTTCCCTCCACGTGTGCCGAAGCACGAGCTTCTGGTGTGCTTTGCTGCCGCTACAAGAAAAAGTGGCGTTAACTAACAGATTGTTGGATTTAAGATTGCTTGCAATACTGTACGAAAAGTTGTGTCTACAGGTAGGGGAAACTACGATCACAATGAACTAATGGGGCCATCAGTTTTTTGGGAGCTTACTTGCAGTACAGAATATTTAAATTAAAAGCCGTTTAATACAACACGAGTTTTAAAACGGTCTGAAAGTATAAAATATCTCCTAGCACTATACAGATTCACTATACAGATTCCTCACGCCATATAGACATCCCTGAAAATCTGTGAATGTTTAATAGCTATGACAATACTTGTAAAATTTTAAACGAAAAACGTGGGACGAGTGCAAGAGATAAATGTCAAATGAACAATTCATTATTCCACTGTAAATGACCGAACGAGGATACGCTGTGGTTAGCACACTGGACTCGCATTCGGGAGGACGACGGTTCAAAACCGCGTCCAGTCATCCTGAATTGGGTTTTCCATAATTTCCCTACATCGTTTCAGGAAAATGCCGAGATGATTCGTTTGAAAGGGCACGACCGATTTCCTTCCCAATCCTTCCCTAATCCGAGCTTGTGCTCCGTCTCTACTGACCTCGTTGTCGACTGTACTTTAAACACTAATCTCCTCCTCCGAATCAACCAAACAACCGATCAGCCACTGTAAATGATATGATCTGTCGTACCGTTCTTCCCAACGACAGCTACTCAATACAGTTCTTGCTATTATTTGTTGCATCCAGGCCAGTTTTTTCGTTTTTAAATTTGACAAACATAGTAACAGCCAACAAAACTTTACAAGACAGATTTTCAGCACTATCTGTAAGAGTGGAGGAATCTAAATGAGGCTTCGAGAAATAATTGTAAACTTTTTAGTCCGTTTTAAAAGGCCTGCTACAGCAATAAGCTTTTTAATGTGAATAATTATTTTCTGCTGTTTATTTCTGTACGTGTGAAATTTTTCAATCGATTTAAAACATTTTGGTGAGTTTAAAACTGAGGCACTTGGTACATTTCAGGATACTTCACTCTCTCCTCATCCTAGTCAACCAATTTGTCTGATCCAGAATGAGATTTTCACTCTGCAGCGGAGTGTGCGCTGATATGAAACTTCCTGGCAGATTAAAACTGTGTGCCCAACCGAGACTCGAACTCGGGACCTTTGCCTTTCGCGGGCAAGTGCTCTACCAACTGAGCTACCGAAGCACGACTCACGCGCGGTACTCACAGCTTTACTTCTGCCAGTACCTCGTCTCCTACCTTCCAAACTTTACAGAAGCTCTCCTGCGAACCTTGCAGAACTAGCACTCCTGAAAGAAAGGATATTGCGGAGACATGGCTTAGCCACAGCCTGGGGGATAGTCCATATGCTCTTTTCTTTTTTTTTGTCATCAGTCTACTGACTGGTTTGATGGTTTGATGCGGCCCGCCACGAATTCCTTTCTTGTGCTAACATCTTCATCTCAGGCCGGCCGCGGTGGTCTAGCGGTTCTAGGTGCGCAGTCCGGAACTGCGCGACTGCTACGGTCGCAGGTTCGAATCCTGCCTCGGGCATGGATGTGTGTGATGTCCTTAGGTTAGTTAGGTTTAAGTAGTTCTAAGTTCTAGGGGCCTGATGACCACAGTAGTTAGGTCCCATAGTGCTCAGAGCCATTTGAACCATTTTTCTTCCTTTCAGAGTAGCACTTGCAACCTACGTCCTCAATTATTTGCTGGACGTATTTCAATCTCTGTCTTCCTCTACAGTTTTTGCCCTCTACAGCTCCCTCTAGTACCATGGAAGCCATTCCCTCATGTCTTAGCAGATGTCCTATCATCCCGTCCCTTCTCCTTATCAGTGTTTTCCACATATTCCTTTCCTCTACGATTCTGCGTAGAACCTCCTCATTCCTTACCTTATCAGTGCACCTATTTTTCAACATTCGTCTATAGCACCACATCTCAGATGCTTCGATTCTCTTCTGTTCCGGTTTTCCCACAGTCCATGTTTCACCACCATACAATGTTGTACTCCAGACGTACATCCTCAGAAATTTCTTCCTCAAATTAAGGCTGGTATTTGATATTAGTAGACTTCTCTTGGCCAGAAATGCCTTTTTGGCCACAGCGAGTCTGCTTTTGATGTCCTCCTTGCTCCGTCCGTCATTCTTTATTTTACTGCCTAGGTAGCAGAGTTCCTTAACTTCATTGACTTCGTGACCATTAATCCTGATGTTAATTTCTTCGCTGTTCTCATTTCTACTACTTCTCATTACCTTCGTCTTTCTCCGATTTGCTCTCAAACCATACTGTGTACTCATTAGACAGTTCTTTCCGTTCAGCAGATCATTTAATTCTTCTTCACTTCCACTCAGGATAGCAATGCCATCAGCGAATCGTATCATTGATATCTTTTCACCTTGTATTTTAATTCCACTCCTGAACCTTCCTTTTATTTCCATCATTGCTTCCTCGATGTATAGATTGAAGCGTAGGGGCGAAAGGCTATAGGCTTGTCTTACACCCTTCTTAATACGAGTACTTCGTTCTTGATCGTCCACTCTTATTACTCCCTATTGGTTGTTGTACATATTGTACATGACCCGTCTCTCCCTATAGCTTACCCCTACTATTTTCAGAATCTCGACCAGCTTGCACCATTTTATATTGTCGAACGCTTTTTCCAGGTCGACAAATCCTATGAAAGTGTCTTGATATTTCTTTAGCCTTGCTTCCATTATTAGCCGTAACGTCAGAATTATCTCTCTCGTCCCTTTACTTTTCCTAAAGCCAAACTGATCGTCACTTAGCACATTTTCAATTTTTGTTTTCCATTCTTATGTATATTATTCTTGTAAGCAGCTTCGATGCACGAGCTGTTAAGCTGATTGTGCGATAATTATCGCACTTGTCAGCTCTTGCCGTCTTCTGAATTGTGTGGATGATGCTTTTCCGAAAGTCAGATGGTATGTCGCCAGACTCATATATTCTACACACCAACGTGAATAGTGGTTTTGTTGCCACTTCCCCCAATGATTTTAGAATTTCTGATGGAATGTCACCTATCCCTTCTGCCTTATTTGACCGTAAGTCCTCCAAAGCTCTTTCAAATTCCGATTCTAATACTGGATCCCCTATCTCTTCTAAATCGACTCCTGTTTCTTCTTCCATCACATCAGACAAATCTTCACCCTCATAGAGGCTTTCAATGTATTCTTTCCATCTATCTGCTCTCTCCTCTGCATTTAACAGTGGAATTCCTGTTGCACTCTTAATGTTACCACCGTTGCTTTTAATGTCACCAAAGGTTGTTTTGACTTTCCTGTATGCTGAGTCTGTCCTTCCGACAGTCATATCTTTTTCGATATCTTCACATTTTCCCTGCAGCCATTTCGTCTTAGCTTCCCTCCACTTCCTATTTATTTCATTCCTCAGCGACTTGTATTTCTGTATTCCTGATTTTCCCGGAACATGTTTGTACTTCCTCCTTTCATCAATCAACTGAAGTATTTCTTCTGTTACCCATGGTTTCTTCGCAGCTACCTTCTTTGTACCTATGTTTTCCTTCCCAACTTGTGTGATGGCCCTTTTTAGAGATGTCCATTCCTCTTCAACTGTACTGCCTACTGCGCTATTCCTTATTGCTGTATCTGTAGCGTTAGACAACTTCAAACGTATCTCGTCATTCGATAGTACTTCCGTATCCCACTTCTTTGCGTATTGATTCTTCCTGACTAATGTCTTGAACTTCAGCCTACTCTTCATCACTACTATATTGTGATCTGAGTCTATATCTGCTCCTGGGTACGCCTTACAATCCAGTATCTGATTTCGGAATCTCTGTCTGACCATGATGTAATCTAATTGAAATCTTCCTGTATCTCCCGGCCTTTTCCAAGTATACCTCCTCGTCTTGTGATTCTTAAACAGGGTATTTGCTATTACTAGCTGAAACTTCTTAAAGAACTGAATTAGTCTTTCTCCTCTTTCATTCCTTGTTCCAAGCCCATATTCTCCTGTAACCTTTTCTTCTACTCCTTCCCGTACAACTGCATTCCAGTCGCTCATGACTATTAGATTTTCGTCCCCCTTTACATACTGCATAACCCCTTCAATATCCTCATACACTTTCTCTATCTGTTCATTCTCAGCTTGCGACGTCGGCATTTATACCTGAACTATCGTTGTCGGTGTTGGTCTGCTGTCGATTCTGATTAGAACAACTCTACGTATATCTCGCGAAAAAACAGTGAAAGTAAAAGTTTGCGAGAACCAAGCTCACAAGGAGGCTTAGAACAAATCGTTATTACCGCGAAAGAGACGCGTCTGGTACACAAGTAAAAAAATGGTTCAAATGGCTGTGAGCACTATGGGACTTAACTGCTGTTGTCATCAGTCCCCGAGAACTTAGAACTTCTTAAACCTAACTAACCTAAGGACATCACACACATCCATGCCCGAGGCAGGATTCGAACCTGCGACCGTAGCGGTCACGCGTCTCCAGACTGTAGCGCCTAGAAACGCACGGCCACTCCGGCCGGCGGTACACAAGTAACCTCCGCCACACATCAGAGAAGAAAGCGAGTTAATATTTATTTCTGACCCAGTTATGAGCAGTGTTGAAAGTTTCAGGTTTCTAGCTAATCAGCACGTTTGTCTAAAATCATTCACAACATTTGTACTGAACAGACGAGAAAGCGACGTAATAAAACGCGTTATAAAAGGCGGCCCGAGTTATATACGGCAGCCCTACAGGTGACGGCTGCTAGGTGTGCCCCACGCTACTATAACTTCTCAAGTCTCCGTGTCGTTTTTTTTTTTGTGATATGTTACAATACAACATCACTGGTCTATTGCGGTCTAACTGTGTTGGTGAGGCAGAAAATTTATCCACAGGGCGGTGACTGCATCACTGCAATTCACTTTGGAGGTGTGGCGGTGGGACTTGTAGTCCTGTACCACCCTCTGACGATGACAGTACTACATGAGTCAGGCAGAAAAATTTAGCCTAACGTGGGCAGGTATGATTGGAAAGTATTGGACGTAGAATGGGGGCTAGTCCTGCCAAAGGATGCGTCCGTGGTGGGCGTTCCAGACCTATCGTTAGCCATGGTCGGAATCCGATTCCTCTAGGATGGTTGGGGGAGCCGGATGTCGATGCCAGCGGCGTGGAGGTGTGGTCCCAACGTGGCGTAACCCATGGACAGTGTCCCGTGAGGCATCAACTTTCTCATAGAGCCGCCGGGCGTTGTTGCGAATGGTCGACTTTGTTGTTGTTGTGGTCTTCAGTCCTCAGACTGGTTGATGCAGCTCTCCATGCTACTCTATCCTGTGCAAGCTTCTTCATCTCCCAGTACCTACTGCAACATACGTCCTTCTGAATCTGCTTAGTGTATTCATCTCTTGGTCTCCCTCTACGAATTTTACCGTACACACTGCCCTCCAATACTAAATTGGTGATCCCTTGATGCCTCAGAACATGTCCTACCAATCGATTCCCCTTCTTCTGATCAAGCTGTGCCACAAACTTCTCTTCTCCCCAATCCTATTCAATACTTCCTCATTAGTTATGTGATCTACCCATCTAATCTTCAGCGTTCTTCTGTAGCACCACATTTCGAAAGCTTCTATTCTCTTCTTGTCCAAACTATTTATGACCATGTTTCACTTCCATGCATGGCTACACTCCATACAAATACTTTCACAAATGACTTCCTGATACTTAAATCTGTACTCGATGTTAACAAATTTCTCTTCTTCAGAAACGCTTTCCTTGCCATTGCCAGTCTACATTTTATATCCTCCCTACTTCCACCATCATCAGTTATTTTGCTCCCCAAATTGCAAAACTGCTTTACTACTTTAAGTGTCTCATTTCCTAATCTAATTCCGTTATCATCACCCGACTTACTTCGACTACATTCCATTATCCTCGTTTTGCTTTTGTTGATGTTCACCTTATATCCTCCTTTCAAGACGGTATCCATTCCATTCAACTGCTCTTCCAATTCCTTTGCTGTCTCTGACAAAATTACAAATTCATCGGCGAACCTCCAACTTTTTATTTCTTCTCCATGGATTATGTACAGAAGAAGACGAATACTCGAATGAAGAGAAGAATGAGAATTCATGTGATTTCGTAAATATTAACAGCGTCTTTGTACAGTTATGCTTTATATGGTTTGGCTGCTGACTATAATCGTCTTCATTACACGATATTTCGCCAACCATCTGGCTGCTAGCTTGAGTTCTCCGCCTGGTAGAATTTTGCACAGAGCACAACATAATCATAGCTAACACTTCGTTTAATAATCATGAAAGAAGGTTGAGTACATGGAAGAACCCTGGAGATACTTAAAGGTATCAGATAGGTTTTAAATTGCAAGACATTTCTAGGGGCAGATGTGGTCTCTGACCACAATCTATTTGTTATGACCTGTAGATTAAAACTGAAGAAACTGCAAAGAGGTGGGAACTTAAGGAGATGGGACCTGGATAAACTGACTAAACCAGAGGTTGTACAGAGTTTCAGGGAGAGCATAAGGGAACAATTGACAGAAATGGGGGAAAGAAATACAGCAGAAGAAGAATGGGTAGCTTTGAGGGATGAAGTAGTAAAGGTAGCAGAGGATCAAGTAGGTAAAAAGACGAGGGCTAGTAGAAATCCTTGGGTAACAGAAGAAATACTGAATATAATTAATGAAAGGAGAAAATATAAAAATGCAGTAAATGAGCAGGCAAAAAGGAATACAAACGTCTCAAAAATGAGATCGACAGGAAGTGCAAAATGGCTAAGCAGGTATGGCTAGAGGACAAATGTAAGGGTGAAGAAGCTTATCTCACTAGGGGTAAGATAGATACTGCATTCAGGAAAATTAAAGAGACCTTTGGAGATAAGAGAAACACTCGTATGAACATCAAGAGCTCAGATGGAAACCCAGTTCTAAGCAAAGATGGGATAGCACAAAGGTGGAAGGAGTATATAGAGGGTCTATACAACGGCGATGTACTTTAGGACAACATTATGGAAATGGAAGTGGATGTAAATGAAGATGAAATGGGAGATACGATATTGCGTGAAGAGTTTGACAGAGCACTGAAAGACCTGAGTCGAAACAAGGCCCCCGGAGTAGACAACATTCCATTGGGCCTGCTGACGGCCTTGGGAGAACCAGTCCTGACAAAACTCTACCATCTGGTGAACAAGATGTGTGAAACAGGCGAAATACCCTCAGACTTCAAGAAAAATATAATAATTCCAATCCCAAAGAAAGCAGGTGTTGACAGATGTGAAAATTACCGAACAATCAGTTTAATAAGCCACAACTGCAAAATACCAACACGAATTCTTTACAGATGAATGGAAAAACTGGTAGAAGCCGACCTCGGGGAAGATCAGTTTGGATTCCGTAGAAATACTGGAACACGTTAGGCAATACTGACCTTACGACTTATCTTAGAAGAGAGATTAAGGAAAGGCAAACCTACGTTTCTAGCATTTGTAGACTTAGAGAAAGCTTTTGACAATGTTGACTGGAATACTCTCTTTCAAATTCTGAAGGTGGCAGGGGTAAAATACCGGGAGCGAAAGGCTATATACAATTGTACAGTAACCAGATGGCAGTTATAAGAGTCGAGGGACATGAAAGGGAAGCAGTGGTTGGGAAGGGAGTAAGACAGGGTTGTAGCCTCTCCCCGATGTTATTCAATCTGTATATTGAGCAAGCAGTAAAGGAAACAAAAGAAAAATTCGGAGTAGGTATTAAAATCCATGGAGAAGAAATAAAAAGTTTGAGGTTCGCCGATGACATTGTAATTGTGTCAGAGACAGCAAAGGAATTGGAAGAGCAGTTGAATGGATTGGACAGTGTCTTGAAAGGAGGATATAAGATGAACATCAACAAAAGCAAAATGAGGATAATGGAATGTAATCGAATTAGGGCGGGTGATGCTGAGGGAATTAGATTAGGAAATGAGACACTTAAAGTAGTAAAGGAGTTTTCCTATTTCGGGAGCAAAGTAACTGATAATGGTTGAAGTAGAGAGGATATAAAATGTAGACTGGCAATGGCAAGGAAAGCGTTTCTGAAGAAGAGAAATTTGTTAACATCGAGTATAAATTTAAGTGTCAGGAAGTCATTTCTGAAAGTATTTTTATGGAGCGTAGCCATGTATGGAAGTGAAACATGGACGATAAATAGTTAGGACAAGAAGAGAATAGAAGCTTTCGAAATGTGGTGCTACAGAAGAATGTTGAAGATTAGATGGGTGGATCACATAACTAATGAGAAGGTATTGAATAGGATTGGGGAGAAGAGAAGTTTGTTGTACAACTTGACCAGAAGAAGGGATCGGTTGGTAGGACATCTTCTGAGGCATCAAGGGATCACCAATTTAGTATTGGAGGGTAGAGTGGAGGGTAAAAATCGTAGAAGGAGACCAAGAGATGAATACACTAAGCAGATTCAGAAGGATGTAGGTTGCAGTAGGTACTGGGAGATGAAGAAGCTTGCACAGGATAGAGTAGCATGGAGAGCAGCATCAAACCAGTCTCAGGACTGAAGACCACAACAACAACAATAGTTCAAAATTTTTAAGTATCTATTCAGACTGTATTTATTTGCACTGTAATAACAACTTGTGCTGCGTTGTTATATTTTTATTCCGTCTGTGATTATAACAGCGTCTATGCAAAGTTAAACACTAATATTCCTCTCCTATTTGTTATTTTATTAGTAATATTTATGTACCATCTACGTTTTTATGTAGACATGATTATTTGTATCAAAAGCTTTCGCAGTAGAAAGTAATACTATTATTTGGTTTTGCTTATGAATTGCCCTCATAACTTTCACTTAACTCACTCTCCAAGTCCGTGTTAAGCTTTCACTAAGACAAAAATACTTTCTTATCTGAAATAGAGAACACTCCTGTAGTAATAGTTTTGCCATTGTACCACCTGCGTATACCGAACACTCCACATGGCTACACAGACAAAATATGTGTAACCATACATTAATTAATATACCTGATCTCATGATGGCAAGCCAACTGACCGAATATAAGAGTATTGTCCTGTTGCCCAGGATGCTGAAAATGGTAAGCAAATTATATGGGGTATTTTGTGAGTGCATGCATTGTAAAGGATATAGCAGGTGAAGCGCTGTGCGAAGCTAAATTGCATTAGAGTTAGAAAGAGTAAGGCTCTAATGCTTGTCTGGAAATCCTAACACTGCTTATCCGTTATTTCCCTAAATCGCTTCTTAATTACCTTTGTTGCATAAGTCACTACCTGTTCTCAACTCAGCACTAACACTGATATGATTTTAAACTGCCATTATATTCCATATTTTAGCTGAGGGTCCTTGAATCCGAACAAGTGAGAAAATTTTAGCTGTGTCAGTTTCTACAAACAAATGTATGTCTTTCTTGCTATAATGAAAGAGGGGCATAAGTCACGAAGATTAAGCCTCATGATTGCCACACTTCACGTTTCTGATATATTTATTTGACGTGAACATGATGTGCCTCACATTGATTCTGCTCAACGAGAACGTCTTCAGCGGCTACTTTTACATTGTGTAATGATAAGGTGTGTGTGATGAATAACTATAATAACTTCCAACAATCTGTATATCAGCTTGGCAGTTGCTTTGTGTGATCCTCTTTTCAATGTACACAGTTCCAACTTTAATTTTATTTTTATTTGCACACATTTTTGATACTACTGATAGTTAATCCTGTTCAGACCTATGTAGTTCAAAAGCAATAGATCTACATCGACATCTACGTCTGTATGGATACTCTGCAAATCTCATTTAACTGCTTGGAAGAGGGTTCATCGAACCACCTTCACAATGCTCTATTATTCCAATCTCGTAGAGCGCGCGGAAAGAACGAACATTTATTGAGCTGTGCTGAGCACGGCTTATGCATTGCTTTAAAACTTGGCTGTTCCTCTGCGTTTGGTTTCCTGTTGTTATTGCAGTTATGCCGAGGCTCCTCCTCTTTCTACGTGTGGCAGCAGCGGTATGTATAGATATTTGCACCGTAAAGCATTTTGGAACTGGTGCTTATAGTTCCGGCTTGGCAGTGTGCAGCCAGTTGGTCGGTTGGAACGGATCAGCAAGCAAGTCACCGCGCGGCGCAGTCGGCTAGGCCCGCTGGCGGTCTGTACGCAGTGTCGGAGCTTGTGGGGGGTGTTCCGAGTGCTGCGAGGTTCGTGGATTACCGACCCAAGACATGAAATTTGAGTGGTGATTTGATTACCGAAGCACGTCTGTTCACATTATCCCGTTGGCTGGTGGTTCGCTGTTGGTGGTATTCGTGGGAGCAACAGCAAGTGTGCGAGTTTGAAAAGACTTAGCCGCTGTGTGGTAGAATTAACTACATTTGTGGGTTTGAAATTCAAGTGCACCAGCGGAATTTTCTGCCTTGTAACTGTTAGTGTTCCGGTTACCTGCCTTGGTGACTGACGTAAATTCAGGCAGAGTCCTTAACGCACCTGTTGCTCCTGTCCAACATGGTGTGTAGTTTTTTACAGCTTAATGTATTTTTGGTTGTGGGCTGCTATGACTGTAACGTTTTGGCTTTGGAAATCTCGTATACTGGTCAGTGGTTAGCAGGTCATCTTGTCTGTTGGTCCCTGACTGTCTCTAGGTTGTGTTGCCGGCAGATCGAGCATAGTTGGGCAAAAATTCTTGTCTCACCTAAGCGAATGTAAAAATTTGAAGGTTAGACCAAGCCCCATGGAAACTTTTGAGTGCCGTTGACTATACTGCCTTTCTTGTTGGCGTTTAATTGTGTTTTTAAAATCAGAGGCCTTCAGCCGTTTTAAAAGTACGTTTTTTCTAAATTGTGAAAGTCTTACATTGCCTGAAGATAAAGCTTGGGCCTTCTGCCTGTTGAAAATTTATTGTATTGTCTTAAAGCATCAGTCTTCAACCGTTTTAACATTTACGGACCCTACTTATCATTTATTACCGTTTCGAAGGTAAAGCTGTGGGCTTTCTGCTTGTTGAAAATTTATTGTAGTTGTATTGTTCTTAATATGATGAGCCTAATCCGCTTTAAAGTTTTGGATTCGTACTTATCAAGTCTTACATTGTAACCTCCCCCCAGAAATATGTCAAATAAAAATGTAAATGGAAATGGAGCCAAATATCGTTAAATTGAAATGAAGCCAAGCGTAAACTCCCCACAGAATGAAACAATAATAATTGATCATAAACCCACAATAATATTCATTAAATAATGAACCATGAATGAAATGTAACCGCCTAATAGAAATAATAATATCTGGTAAATTTTATAAGGGCAGCAGCGCTGACCTTCGGCCCTGTATTCTGAATAACAAAAGCAAAATTCTTACCTCAATAAACTGCATCTATATCTGCTCTTATTTATCGACACAGCTTCGTGCAATGCTGGCGTGTATTTAATTTTGATTCTTGGAGGAAATGCATAGGAAATATTCTTTAAATTGAAATGAAAGTTTTTCTTTAAAAGAGTTAAATCACAATTAACATACATTACTAGATGTGCGCAATGCTGCGTCTTTACCTTCTGCAACAATACATATCGTCCCGAATCGTGACCAGAGTGGCGAGAAGAGCACGCCGCCGACGTATGCCGACTTCTGCTCAGTACAACCGTCCACTCGCTACTACTGTCGACTGACTACTACTGCAGACAGAGTACAACTGCTCCTGCCGACTCGCTACATGGTACTGACTTCTACTGCCGACTCGCGCAGACAACAATCACTGTTCCTGCCGACTCGCTACACGCAACTGACTGACGACTCGCGCGGTTAAGCGCAGACTAGCAACGATAAATAACTCTCTGGTCAGAGATTCTGTTATGCCTCGCCATCGCTGGTAATGAATACATACGTGTTTCATAACCCTCCACTGGGGGGGGGGGGGGGGGGGCAAAAATTTGGCAGCGATGGTGAGTCATTTGGACTTGCCATGAGCAACAAATTTTTGTTAACTAACTAACTTTACAATCACAGAATATACAGATATACATAGGTATAGAACATGAAATAAATATAGTGCACATGCACCGAGTACAGAACATATCAGGTAATGACAAAATATATATACAATGAGTACAAAACAAATTAACAAAAGGTATAAGTGCACATGCACTGTAGTTCAGAACATATCAGCAAATCACAAAATGTATAGGTCATGAATACAAATCATGTTAGCAAAAATGATTTTCACTATGTTACAAGAATTAGGATAGGAAAGGGAAGGATTGCATCATGGTTGTAGCACTTTAGGTTGCACGCAGCTGCACTGAAAGTTCATATCTTTCTACAGAAGCACAACACCAAATAAGACAATCTGAAGTTCTTTTCCCAGAAGTATTAATCAGCGTAGCCAAGACACTGAAATGTCGTAGTAATATTCCATGTTATCCTTTTGGTGGTACATTAGGTACACCAAACAGTGGGACCATAATAGCATCTCCATCGCTCACGGTGGTGGACAGCATGTCGTGTCAACACCATGTTCTTGTAAGGTACACCAACGTAGAATTACTGCAAAAACCAAATATAGTGCTCCATGATCATGAGGATGTACAGGACAAACGGATATTGCAGTAATTCCAGGTAATGAGGTCAGAAGGTGAAGGACATTAAGTCACATACTAGTCTTCATTGAGAATTACACTAATAGTTGGTGGCACTCATTGCCCAGTTATTGAACATTTCTGTACCATGTATGTAGTATTACAGAAAAATGTTCATGAGTTGTTTTACAGAGAACATTGGCACTCATTGCCTAATTATAAACCATCAAAAGTCATCATTGAAAACAGGAGCTAATATGTGACATAGTATTACAGAATAATGTTCATGAGTCGTTTTACAGAGAACATTGGTACTCATTGCCTAATTACAAACCATCACAAGTCATCATTGAAAACAGGAGCTAATAAATGACATAGTATTACAGATTAATGTACATAAATCGTTTTACAGAGAACATTGGCAGTCATTGCCTAATTATAAACCATCACAAGTCATCATTGTAAACAAGAGCTAATAAATGACATAGTATTACAGAATAATGTTCATGAGTCGTTTTACAGAGAACATTGGCACTTATTGCCTAATCACAAAGCATTATATATATATATATATATATATATATATATATATATATATAAGCAATGCATTGCGTTGGGTAATTACTGAAGAATGAAAATATTTGCTTTTGAGTTTTTGCTGCAAATGAAGATGTGTACCATCATTTGTCATGAGTCAACTGTAGCAAGATTATGAAACGAGTAGAGTATATGTAATCACATTCATAAATGACATAGGTTTAATGAACAACTGCTTATAGCACATTAATTTCATAAATAATTTCTCCTGTAAAATACAAAAATGGATTATTAAACTGAAAGAAGAAACGCATTTTATGCTGAAAAGTAGTGAACTTCGAATTAACACATAGTGAAATGTGTATAAAAAAATGTGTTTCCTAGCTGTCCTTTCCAAAACCTTGAGTCATCATACTCTGCAATATAACACAAACTGTCAAAACGAACTGCAACAAATACTTAAATAACTACATAGCATCTCTTAACAGCAAATATATAAACTTCATCATTATTTTCATCTGCAAAGAAAAACTTCATTATCCATATCACCATAACTCCATTAGTATCATCACCTGTAAAGAGAAACTTCATTATCCATAGTAGCATATTCTTCATCATTATTTATCACCATTCATTATCATCTGCAAAAAAAGTCACTTCATTACTCATTACACAACTATTCCTTATTTCTAGCATATTTCATCACTAAAACTAAGATGTGTAGTTCTGTCTGACAGCCTGCATTAATCTCCTTGTATTCTGAAAGAAAAAATTAGTTAAGACTGCTGTTCTACGATGTGTATAGTATTCTCGTTAATGCTTGTTAATTCTGATCCATTTACTCTGCATCACGAAGTATTGTATCCTCTTTCGTTCATTCCGATTGTGAAATTCTCATTTCTGTTTAATTTATTTCTTTTACACGTTATTTCTTTATGAAAATGATGAACAAAGATTAATGTCTTGCATTTAAATCATATACTCATTAAATAAACACTGGTTTATAGTAGCATAATTGAGCATACAGCATAGCATGACAGAAAACGTAGCATGTCAAAAGTATACATAGTGTTCAGAGGCAAAATGTACCCAGTGTATCACAATGTAGCAGCAAAAAAAGGAAGTGAAGTAGTCACGATGTTGAGATATCATAAGGCAAAAATGCCAAAGTCAACTGGTGTTTGCTATATCTTCACTATTTCATAGTGCATACAAACAAAACAGGAAAACAATCGTACATACATAAGAAATGATGACAAGAAATGTGACTTTCTTTGTGTTCAGCTTGTATGTTGTGCAGTTAATAGAGGCGAGAATTAGACTTTAATGGAGAGAAAATTTAATAAAATTGATATTTCACTAGATAAAATTGCCTAATTATTCATAAGATACGTAATTTTATCTGGAAAAATATGCACGGTCTGATGTGTAACGACAAGAAGAGCGACCTGCTAACTTTACCTTGCCGGGCACTTACCAAGAAAAATACGACAATCATCAGTAAGTATTCATGTGAATATAATTGCATAAGTGGTCATAAAAATTAGGAAATGGCACTACAGTATGTTAAATCATAAAGTATCTTCATTCAATAAAAGGTTTGATATTCGATATGTGGTGGTTTCCTCTGATTTTTCTGTTTCTCAAAGTTTCGACGTTTACAACATTGGGGTGAGGAATGCTTCGAATCCGATATAGACCTGCGTATAGAAGTTCAAATTTACTGCACCTACCTTTTACTCTATTGGATAAATAGTGAGTACATACTAATATCTTCTGTCCAATGTGAAAGTCACGGCGTGTACAAACCTGTTTTTGCTGTCTTCTCCGGCGCTCTGCGGCACGTTTGATGTTGTTCAGCGCAATGTCAATTATTTCATGGTGTCGTAGTCGACGAGATGTAGGAAAGTTTACTAATTCTTTAATTTTGTTAGGTGGTTCAACATTTTTCAGTATAACAGACGGAGTTAGCATAGTAGATTCATTTGGTATGGAATTAATTACATCAGCACGTTTCAAATAACGTTTTCGTGAACAAGATTCTGCGTGTCAAAAGTATTGTTTGCGTTACTGGAATATGCAACCTGTACTGTATTTAATAAAATTCTATCTTGCGTGTTATTATTTTCTGGAAGATGCTGTGGCATTTCAACTATTTGTACTGTTCTATTATATCTACCTGACGTATTACGTTCTGGATGATACCTACTGTCTGGTACATTCATGATTATTTGTTGTGGCAGATGTTCTTGCTGCTGATAAGTCCGACTGTTATTAAATGTACGCTGAAAATTGTGCTGATTACTTTTACGTATGTCGTGATAGTCATTTCTATACGGCGCATTGCGACAGGAATTGAAATAGCGTGTTTTCTGTACATACTGATTCCCTTGTTGCTGTCCATTACTATTTGTTGGAGCTGAGACTATACGTGCACGCGGCGAAATATTAAAGCTTAGTTGACCTTGTACACTGCATTGTTGGTTAGGTATGCTAACCTGCTGGTTTTGTTGCTATTGCACTGAAAAACCTCTATTGTTACCAAAATGTGGTTCCTCTAGCTGGTAATTTTACACATACTGATGATTATGATTTTCTCTGATATTAAAGTTCTCGTGGTTGTCATTTCTGGAGCGTCTAATGATAACTGTCACTTTCGGTAAAATTTGTCATATCAGGTTTTCTTAACACATTTCTTAACACTAGATAGGGCAATAGTTAAAGAGCTGTTTTGATAGATATAAAGGATAGTAGAAGAGAAGGCAGCAGTGCAGAAAACTAAAGATGAAACAGCACTACTACGGCTCGGGGCCCTGTGCACGCTACGTCACATACTCATTAAAGTGTAATGAATCCCCTGAGGTCGATTACGCGCTGCAAATAAATTTAAGCTTTTGTGTTACAGGCAATGCCAGTGAAAATTCGAAAGCAAAATGTTGTATCCTTACTAATTGTAGTTACTGTATTACAGGCAACGCTGTTAAAAATACAAAAATAAATTGACGTATCCAGTTCAAAGCGTGTACTTGTGCTCTGTCATTTTCAAATACCTTAGATTTTTTTACACATACAAATTGCTTATAATCAACGTTATCGTCTCTGAATTTGAGAACAGGTCCAGGTTTGCGTGAGAATTTGTTTGTCTGTGTCATTTCAGATTTTAAATCACGTAGTCTCTGTAAATTATTTAAGTTACACTGGCTGTACGAGTGTGAGAAACGATCGGAATGTGCCGTACGCTGTGACGTGTTAGTGACTGAAATATTTTTCATTTTGTCACTTTAATACGTTCGTCAATTTGGTTGTTCTGCTGTTCACATTTCTTATCGACTTCCGTATCCACAGTGTGTGAAAGTTCTGGTGACTTTAAATTAAACTCGTCACGTAAGTCGCGTAGTCTCTGTAAATTGCTTAAGTTATACTGGCTGTGTGAGTATGACAAATGATCGGAATGTGCCGTATGCCGTGACGTGTTAGTGAGTGAAACAAATTTCATTTCTGATACTTTAATACTTTCGTCAATTTGGTTGTTCTGCTGTTCACATTTGTTATCGACTTCCGTATTCAGTGTGTGTGAAACTTCTGGAAACTTCAAAGTAAACTCGTCGCGTATCTGTGTTACATTTTCTGAACATTGTTCAGTGACTGCACTAATTATATCGCTTGTGATTCTGTTGTGGCTACATGTGTATTAATTAATTCTTGTGCAACAGACCTATTTTCTTCATTACTTTCCCTAGCATGTGCCTTACTTTCTTCACATGATTTTTCTTTCATGTCGTGACGTTGCACGGTAACAGCTGTAATCTGTTCACTAACTTGTTTGTTCTGTTCGTTAAAGTTGTCATGTTTTTCATTCGACAGATTGAAGCTTTCCTTAAGTTGTTCATTAAGTTGTTTGAAATAGTTCTCTTCTCTTTCATTCTGTTGTTTGAAATATTCATTAAGTAGTTGTTTGAAATTCTCATTTTGTTGTTGTAGCAATCTTGCCATAATTTGTTCCAAGTCAATATTACCGGCTCTATTCTCTGTGCTGTTTGATGACGTACCTGCAATTGTTACGTTTTGTGTAACCATTTGGTTATTCTGTGATTCTTGAAAATGTTTGCCAATCTGATGTGCACTGTTAGTCACTACCTCGGAATTAAATAAATTTGTCGTACTCTGATTACACTGTTCATTTTCGTTAAAAAAATTTGCCTGTTCGTCACGTAAATCCTGCAAACCGGGTGTGTTAAGCTGGGCAGCGCTCATTGCAACAGAATGCCCCCCGTCATCAATTGTCGTCAAATTAACAGAGGACACAATTGAATTCGTTTCCTCAACGTTAAGATAAAAATCATTATTAATGGTCGGTACGCACTGGTCGTCAGTAAACGGAAGATTGTCATCATTACACTGTGTGTCACAAGTACTATCGTTCAAATTATTAGAATTGGCTATTTCTTTCATTACACATCGCGATGTAGTATTAACAGTTTTTCGTGGCATTTTTACACAAATCAAGATTATTCACTAATGAAACAAACACAATGCAAAATGCAACAAATACAAATACAACAAAGAGCAACAAATTGCCGATGATCTGTGGAAGAAAGATTGACAAATTAGAAAATGCGTTGCGCCAAATGCTAATTATATTAAGTAAATAAGAGCAGATATATGACTACTAATCAGAAGATTCCAGGTTCGAATCCTGGCAGGGTCGCCAAGTGTAACCTCCCTGCAGAAATATGTCAAATAAAAATGTAAATGGAAATGGAGCCAAATATGGTTAAATTGAAATGAAGCCAAGTGTAAACTCCCCACAAAATTAAACAATAATAATTGATCATAAACCCACAATAATATTCATTGAATAATGAACCATGAATGAAATGTAACCGCCTAACAGAAATAATAATATCTGGTAAATTTTATAAGGGCAGCAGCCCTGACCTTCGGCCCTGTATTCTGAATAACAAAAGCAAAATTCTTACCTTAATAAACTGCATCTATACCTGCTCTTATTTATCGACACAGCTTCGTGCAATGCTGGCGTATATTTAATTTTGATTCTTGGAGGAAATGCATAGGAAATATTCTTTAAATTGAAATGAATGTCTTTCTTTAAAAGAGTTACTTTATAAAAAAAATTATTATTGGGGCATTTCTTGAACAAATTAATCACAATTAACATACATTACTAGATGTGCGCAATGCTGCGTTTTTACCTTCTACAACAATACATATCGTCCCGAATCGTGACCAGAGTGGCGAGAAGAGCACGCCGCCGACGTATGCCGACTTCTGCTCAGTACAACCGTCCACTCGCTACTACTGTCGACTGACTACTACTGCAGACAGAGTACAACTGCTCCTGCCGACTCGCTACATGGTACTGACTTCTACTGCCGACTCGCGCAGACAACAACTACTGTTCCTGCCGACTCGCTACACGCAACCGACTGACGACTCGCGCGGTCAAGCGCAGACTAGCAACGACAAATAACTCTCTGGTCAGAGATTCTGTCATGCCTCGCCATCGCTGGTAATGAATACATACGTGTTTCAACCTCATTTGATCTTAAATTTGAGGTTAAAGCCAGTAGTCTTCTGTCTAAAAAAAGGACAAAATTATTTATAGTAGTTGTATTTAACTCATGTCATTCAGCTGTCTTAGAAATAAAGACGTTTTGTGTCGATAGTCAAGCCTACAAGTTGCGCTGTAATGTTTGGACAACTAAATAAAAGAAATGTTTTCCTTTATTTTATCGTGGTGATCGTTCCTCCCTATGTAGGCCGGTGTGAAGAAAATATTTTCGCATTCGGAGGAGTAAATTTGTGACTGGAATTTCGTGAGAAGACTCCGTCGCAACGAAAAATGCATTTCTTTTAATGAATTCCAGCCCAAATCCTGTATAATTTTTGACACTCTCCCGTATTTCGTGGTAGTACAAAACGTGCCGCCCTTCTTGGAAGTTCTTCGATGAACTGTCAGTCCTATCTGGTAAGGATCCCACACCGCGCACCAGTATTCTAAAAGAGGACGGACAAGCGTAGTGTAGGCAGTCTCCTTAGTAGCTCTGATAAACTTTCTAAGTGTCCTGCCAATAACATGCAGCCTTTGGTTAGCCTTCCCACAATATTTTCTGTTTCCCTTCCAATTTAAGTTGTTCGTAGTTGTAATTCGTAGGTATTTAGTTGGCTTTACGAGTTTTGGATTAGACTGATTTATAATGTAACCGAAGTTTAACGAATTCCTTTTAGCATTCATGTGTATGACCTCACACGTTTCGTTATTTAGGGTCAACTGCAAATTTTCGCACCATTCGGGTATCTTTTCTATATCAATTTTCAATTTGTTTTGATCTCCTGATGACATTATTAGTCGATAAACGACAGCGTCATCTACAAACAACCTAAGACTGCTGCTCAGATTGTCTTCCAAATCGTTTATACAGATAAGGAACACCAAAGGGCCTGTAACACTACATTGGGGAACGCCATAAATCGCTTCTGTTTCACTTTATGATTTTCCGTCAGTTACAACGAACTGTGATCTCTGACACGAAATCAAGAATCCAGTCACATAATTGAGACGATATTCCATTAGCACCCAGTTTCACAACAAGCCGCTTGTGTGGTACAGTGTCAAAAACCTTCCGAAAATCCAGAAACAAGGAATCAGTCTGAAATCCCTTGTTAATAGCACTCAACACCTCATACGAATAAATAGCTAGTTGTGTTTCACATGAACGATGTTTTCTAAGCCCATGTTGACTTTGTGTAAAAAGACAGTTTTCTTCGAGGTAATTTATAATGTTTGAACACAATACATGTTCCAAAATCCTGCTGCGTACCGACGTTAACGATATGGTCTGTGAGCTAATGGGTTACTCCTACTACCTTTCCTAAATATTGGTGTGACCTGTGCAAGTTAGCAGTCTTTGGGTATGGATCTTTCGTCGAGCGAACGGTTGTATATGATTGTTAAGCATAGAGCTAGTGCATCAGCATATTCCGAAAGGAACCTAATTGGTATACAGTCTGGACCTGATGACTTGCTTTTATTAAGTGATTTAAGTTGCTTCACTGCTCAGAGGATATTTGCTTCTACGTTACTCATGTTGGCAGCTGTTGTGAACTCGAATTCTGGAATATTTACTTCGTCTTCTTTTGTGAAGGCATTTCGGAAGACTGTGTTTAATAACTCTGCTTTGGCAGTTCTGTCTTCTATACTATATTGCTATGGTGCAGAGAAGGCATTAATTGTGTCTTGCCGCTAACATACTTCACATACGACCAGAATCTCTTTGGATTTTCTGCCAGGTTTCGAGACAGTTTCGTTGATGAAACTGTTATGAACATGTCGCACTGAAGTCCGCCCTAAATTTCGAGCTTCTGTAAAAGAACGCCCATCTTGGGGATTTTGCGTCTTTTTAAATTTGGCATGTTTGTTTCGTTGTTTCTGCAACAGACTAGTGACCCGTTTTTTGTACCAAGGAGGATCAGCTCCGTGGTTTGTTAATTTATGTGGTATAAATCTCTCAATTGCTGCCAATACTATTTCTTTGAATTCAAGCCGCATCTGGTCTACACTTATATTATTAATGTGGAATAAATCGAGATTGTCTGTCAGGAAGGCGTCACGTTAGATTTTATCTGCTTTTTTGAATACGTAAATGTTTCGCTTATTTTTGTAGGATCTAGGGATTACAACATTCTGTCTCGCTACGACAATCCTGTGTTCACTAATCCCTATATCGGTTATGATGCTCGTTATTAAATCAGGATTATTTGTTGCTAAGAGGTCAAGTGAGTTTTCACAACCTTTTACTACTCGCGTTGGCTCATGAATGAACTGCTTGAAATAATTTTCAGAGAATGCGTTTAGCACAAT
The DNA here is from genome assembly GCF_021461385.2 of Schistocerca piceifrons. NCBI lineage: Eukaryota > Metazoa > Arthropoda > Insecta > Orthoptera > Acrididae > Schistocerca > Schistocerca piceifrons. The sequence goes on from NC_060139.1 coordinate 410,129,355, forward strand.
TTCGGATGATATTTTATGCGTACCTCCGGATTCGCCTACATATCTAGGGTAAATTAAAGTCACCACCAACTACTGTCGTATGAGTCAGGCACGAGTTTGAAATCAAGCTCAAGTTTTGTCTGAACCATTCATCAACTGTATCATCTGAACTAGGATGTCGTTAAAAGGATCGAATTATTACTTTATTTCGGTTGCGAACAATGACCCCTGCCCATACTAATCACAGGATGTATCTACTATAATTTCGCGACAAATTAAACTACTTCTGAGCTTACATCCAGTTTTAGCCATCTTTCAGTGGCTGTAACGATTTGAGTGTCAGTGCTTTCTATAAGAGCTTGGAGCTCTGGTGCTTTCCAACATAGCTACAGCAATTTACAAGTGTTATACCGATGGTATTGTATTTTGGTGTCTAATTACATATGGATATGACGAGTTACTTACGGAACCACATATACCTCAAGTTTATTAAATATGGTAGAACCTAGTCAAACCAAAAAAATATATGTGAACTGTGATGCCAAAATAAACGAGAAATAAATAAAAAAAGTGTTGTGGAATCATTCGCGACGAACATTTCTGTATTAGTGTGACAGCTACAAGTGTTCAGTCCAACGCGCTGTAACTTAATGGTTGCGCGACTTCACCAAGTAACATTTCGTTATAAAATGCTGTGTTGTTAACTCGTCTGTCAGATAGCTTACACAAATTTTAAACTTTCTGTGGTAATGCCTGAGAAAATCTTACATAGAGCTCACTTTTGAAAGAAATACATCCTTTTCACCTCTAAGTGTGTCCACATAAAGAAGAACACACTTTTTAGGCTCCAATGAAAGAGGTCATCGTAAGTATAATATACATTGGTCTGCCAGTGTTTTGAAATATTTTGCATGATGACGTGAAATGAACTATAGAAACTGTCTGAGGATGGGCATTGGCTCATGTGCTGGAGTCCCCAGGTCGTAAAGCTTCACGGAATTACTTGCTGGAGTTATCCTGGAATACTGCGCTACCGTGCAGTCCTTCTGGTTGCTGATCATCAGGGAGGTAGCTCGAGAAAGTGAAATGCACGCCATACTAAGTCTGCGCTACATAAGCAGGTAGGAAAGCTCCGCACTGGTCACTGTTTAGAGAGCTGGGGCTACGTGAAGAACGTGGCCTGAGCCCATGTCGGTAAAACGCAATTACCTGGAACGCACGTCGTGGGAGGGGCAGGGGTGTTGTCCCCTGCGTAGACCTGATTTGGTTCGGCAGCCCCTAGCAGGCGACTCCGTCTGTCGAATGAAATATTTAAGCGTCAATTTGTGCTGACGCCTGTAGATTTCCCGGAGGGCCCTGTAATGTGTGGCGAAGAAGATTTCAGCGGCGCAGCTCGCCGCCAGCGAGAGGTGTCTCCGCAGCTCTCCTTTAATCTAAATTCATGACAGGTAGACGGCAGGCAGGCGGACGACGACGACGCCGCGTATTGACTGAGCTGCTACTGGGGGGATACCCCACTCCTGTGTTCCTGCCAAGGCCGCCAGTTACCTGTCCATGTGTCATCTGTTGAGGCGGGACTTCCTTAAGTCACACTCGTCATTTCAACAGAAACCCCTACAGGATATCGTAGTACACTGCCTAACACAATTAAAAGGTCACTTTTCCGAAACTATGTAATTAGCTCGCAATGCGACGTATTAGTTGAATGTTTCGCTCAAAAATGTCTACAACCTTCCTCTGCAAGATTTGTGAAGATGGTATCTTATCTCTTCTTTAGGACATGTCCGAAAGAACAGATATCATCGGTAACCATGCAGCTCTCTTCGAATGAAATAATAATTAAATCAAGACCCTAAGCTGTCGACAGGGGTTGATATACATCAACGGGGATGTTGAAAATATGTGCCTCTACCGGGACTCGACCCCAGGATATTCTGCTTACATGGTAGACGCACTACCCATCTTAACCATCGAGGGCACAGCGGATAGAGTGACTGCAGGGATTTATCCATTGTACGATCCCCGTGAGACCCACATTCCCAACTTAATGTCCACACACTACATTCGTAGTGCCCCTGCCCACTACACTCATTACTCGCGGCAGACAATCTTACCGAGACCCGTAAGAATTTGGGCAATGCGTGTGCATCCAGTACAGACGAAGGTCAATGGCCGGTTAGCCTTAACTAAATGAAGATGATATCTATTCTTTCGGACGCAGATTGTCTGTTGCGAGTAACGAGTGTACTGGGCAGAGGCACTACGAATGTAGGGTGTGGACATTAAGTTGGGAATGTGGGTCTCACGGGGAGCGTGCAAGGGATGAATCCCTGTAGTCGCTCTATCCACTGTGCCCTTGCTGGCTCACATGGATAGAGCGTCTCCTATCTAAGCAGAAGATCCCGGATTCGAGTCCCGGTCGCGGCACACATTTTCAACTGTCCCCGTTGATGTATATCAACGCATGTCGGCAGCTTGATTTAATTATCATTTCCTATGCAACGGCGCAAAAGCGTGGCGCCCCATAGCGTCATGCTCGAGCTCGACGACGTTTCAAAAACAAAAATGTCGACAAGGGCGAAAAAAAAAGGCCGGGACTGAGAAGTTAATGTGACGAGTAAGGTGAGATCACGATGTCGCGTTGGCATCAAATATCGCCAAAGTTCTGCCCGGCACCACGGTAGACGCGCCTCTCAATGGAAAGGTCGTCACATTCCCCATTATCCTCACTTCAGTCCATCTTTTGACACCTGAGAATCGTGATTCTAAGGGTTGAAATCACATGATGTTCCTATGGGTGGCCGAGGAAAAATACTCAGACATGCTGACGCTCTGAATCGAAACGAAAAGGCCTCAAGGGGTGGCATAAACCACCCCAGGTCCTGCATTTGGTTCTAAACGGTCCCTGGTCGTTTCACCCGGTAAATGAGAGCAAAACTTCCAGGCGCTCTGCGCTCCAAGGGGGTACTATCACGTTCGTTAAGGATGCCGGCTCGAAATGTCCATAGCGAAGGGTTGAAACCTATGAAGGTGTCAGAAGTGTCAAAGTTAGTCAAGAACGTCGTCCTGTTGCTCATCGCACTGCGAACTGACGGTTTCGACCGTAAATGTGTGGGAATCAACTGTCCAACGAAACGGACGGTTTCACTGACACCCTGTATGCCACCCCCTGAGGCATTCTCGGTTTCGATGCTGAGCAGTGTTGTGTCTGAAACGTATTCCTCGTTCCACTCACAATGACGTCGTGTGTCTTCAACGCTGGATGTCGCGGTTGTGACCTCCATTAGAGAGGCATGGCATCAAAAGATGTTCGCAAACAGCATTACTAGTGTCCTGATAAACACACAGTCAGTATCTGGTCATAACACTGCAGAACAGTATAAAATGAAGCGAGCATGTGAGAACTATGGTAGGGAAGGCGACTGGTCGACTTCGGTTTATTAGGAGAATTTTGGGGAAGTGTGGATAATCTGTAAAGGAGACCACATATAGGACGCTGGTGCGACCTATTCTTCAGTATTGCTCGAGCGTTTGGGATCAGTCTGAGGTGGAATTGGAGAAAAACATCGAAGTAATTCAGAGTCGGGCTGTTATATCTGTTAACTGTAGGTTCGACCAACACGTAAGTGCTACGGAGATGTTTCGAGAACTCCAATGGGAATCCCTGGAGAGAAAGCGACGTTCTTTTCGAGAAACACTACTGAGGAAATTTAGGGAACCGGCATCTGAAGCTGACTACCAAACGATCCTACTGCCGCGAACATACATTGCGTGTAAGGACCACGAAGATAAGATACGGGAACTTAAGGCTCTATTTGCGACACGAAAGAAAATGGTGGTACATGGTTCTCTACGCCACGCAAAATACGGTGTCTTGCTGAGTACGTATGTTGATGTAAGTTTAGTAGCAGAAGTGGTGAGACATGTCTAAGAGGTGGTGATTTCCTCTTCCATCCTGTGACACGTCCACGGCGGCAATGTGATGAATTGTGATATTTGGAGACAATCTGACGTCATTAACCCACCTTAGACGTCACATGAACTTGGAGCTCTGGCTCTTTTTTCACATGTGTCGTCACCTTACAGTTTAGAATGTCGTCGAGTCCGAGCGCGACCTCAGAGCACGCCACGCTTCGGCATGTCACAGAAGAAGATTGAAGTCACGTTTAAGCCCAATTTCGAGTTTCTGCGTCCCAGTGGGAAATAATTACGCGGTTTCTAAAAGGTGATCTTTTGATTGTGTTGCGCAATGTACTTGCAAATTGTAGAGTTGTAAATCTTGGCTGATGGGGTTGGAACGAAACAGCTGCTATGTATATATGGAAGTTCCTTACCAGAGGGAGAAATATTTTGAGGCCTCAAGGAATCTATTACATCTACTCATACACCCTACAAAGTAATGTACACAACATGGCGTATGAGTTTTATTAGACTATCGGTACTTTTGCTTGCATGGATGGAGAAGGATTAATCTCAAGGTCTCTGAGATAAACGGGAGAATTGTGCAACATTATTCGTCAGAAGGGTACATTCGGAAAGATTTGCAGTTCGGTGCCGGTTAGTGATGGACACACAGCGATATGAACAGCGATATGGACACTATTTTCGAGCGTAGAATATTCTACCACAACAGTTGGCTTAAATTTAGTTAAATAATGGGTAACATTTAATAGTGCTTCTTAGTATGAACAATTTTAAACGTTTTCATGATACATGATAAATTAAGCGTTCTCAAGTCACTGAGTGTCCCTTGACTCAAAGCACTGCCATTGCAATTTAACGTTCTTTCGTATCGAATAAATGTCACAATAATGTTTGTCAGTGGAAGTAATTTATGGCATGTCACTGGCACACAGAGCTTTTTTAATGCCACATACTATAAATCTTAAATACTGGCACCTCCCTCTCTGAGACGGAAAATTATGCGCTCGTGTGGTCGAACCTACAACAGAGAACGAGACGCTTTTCTTTTTGAGTACTATACATTGTACCAACGGCAACTGCACATAAGTGTGCGGATTAGTGTGTTAATAAGGCGCGGTGGAATCGTACCCCCACTCGAATACAGGTTCTCTAATTTCCACAAGACATTTAGAATCAGGACTTGGGCTATAATCGCCAGTTATAAATCTAGCTCCCTGTCTCTACATTTAATCTTACGTCATGCTTGCTTCACAAGACTTATGCACCTGAACAATACTCTTAACACTATGCCCTATCGTCTTGCATGCTGTGCTCTGTAGTTTCTCCTAATTCTTTTAACAAACTGAAGTCTTCTGTTGACCTATCACACTAATGATTTAAGGGGTCCATCCTTTTCCATAGCACTTCATAGTGTCACCTCTAGATATTTGAACGATATGACAGACTCTGGGTCGTAATTTGTCATTTAAAACTACACGTTTATTTCTATTGGTTATTGATCTACATTTAAAGATAGATGTCGCTCAGTGCAAGCCCTATGTAAATCGTTCTGAATTTAATTATACGACGCAGCACGATGCGTTCCTGGAGGCAAAAGTATCCTCACCGAAGTATTCAGGAAGACACTAAGAGCATGGGGATTCTATTCCACTGTAATAATTGTAACCACTCTCAACAAAATTGGGGATTATAGCAACAGAAATCAGTACAATCAGAATGGACACAATTCAAACGATTTTAGTAGAAAACGAAAGTACGGAGAGCAGTCGGGACAGCAAGGACAATGGCAAGACTGGGGTGTTCAGTGGGGCAATGGACCGAATATTTAGTAGGGGGCTCCCATTAATGTTATTACAGCTAACGGACGATTCGTACCAGTGCCCATAATGTCTAGGCCTGAGAATATCTGCGCTAACACTAACAATTAATGGAATGGTCAGAATTCTGGGGTTGGAGTAGTGGTATCGATAAACTGTAAACACCAAAGAGATGCGAGGAATTAAAACCAGCTATCCTGAGCTTTCCAGTGTAGCTGACGAAGAGACGGAAGGCAATAAAATCTTAAAGGAGTGTGTATTGAGGTATAATGATGGTGTGGATATTAGAGAAGAACGCTTCGGTAATCCAGGAAAATCAGATAACAACCTTATTGAAGTGGTGCAAGCCATGTTTAAAGTTAAAATCTTAGATGAAGATATTAATATCTTGTTGGACACTGACGCATCTTTTAGTGTGGCGAATAGGTGACTTTACAAATACTTCGGTAACTAACAGAAGTTACCAGTATTACTGGTAGCCAACTGTACTTTGTCTGGAGCATTAGGAACATATTCTGTACCCATAAGAGCCCAAGTACAGGTAGAAATACTAGCGCAAGGGGAACGGTTTATTACCACCTTCTTGTTGGCTCCTAATTTAATTTACCCATGTACTTTGGGCTGGGATTTTATGTGTGAACGAGACATAACGCTCGACATTGCGAAGGGTGTGTGTTCCTTAACCAATCAGGGACAGGTTGTTCAGTTACTGTTGGTACAGATACTGGAATTTCAAAACTAAATATGTAATCAGATTAAAATGAGAAGTAATAAAGCTAAAATACTCAGCTTCACCAATGAGGAGCCCATATATTCGTTAACTGATCAAGAAGCGTCAGACGTCAAAGAACTTATAAAAGGTAATTTTCTAGAATCCGAATATCTACCACGTGAGCTAAGGTACAAACTAGCTGATGTACTTCGGAATCATGCTAATATTTTTGACAAAAAACCTGTTGTTATAAAGGATCATGAGTACGAGATGAATCTATACCCTCATCAGACGTTCTGTAAAGCGTTATACTCAATACCCTGGGCAAAAAATGAAAATGTAGAAAAGGAAATTCGAAAGAAGTTGGAATGGAGCATTATAGAGCCATCCACTCGTCCGTACAGCAGTTCCTTACTAGCTGTGGGTAAGTAGGACAGTAGTTTACGTTTGGTTCTGGGCGCCTGAGATATTAATAAAATAATCAAACCTGTATGTAACTGACGGAAAAATGTAGAAGAATTAGTCCAGAGTTTTCACGGGGTGAACTATTTAACTTCTCTTGGCTTCCGATCATCTTACTGGCGAACTAAACTATCTAAAATTTCTAGAAACTACACTGCATTTATATTTGCCGGAAGGAGCTATCAATTTAGAGTGATGCCCTTTGGGTTAAACCTAAGTGGAGGTGTTTTTATCACCACACTCGACATGCTGCGATTTACGAGAGAATGTAACGATTTACGTCGTGCCGGCCGGAGTGGCCGTGCGGTTCTGCGCGCTACAGTCTGGAACCGAGTGACCGCTACGGTCGCAGGTTCGAATCCTGCCTCTGGCATGGATGTGTGTGATGTCCTTAGTTAGATTTAATTAGTTCTAAGTTCTAGGCGACTGATGACCTCAGAAGTTAAGTCGCATAGTGCTCAGAGCCATTTAACCATTTGAACGACTTGCGTCGATGACTTGCTAATAGCCACTGCTACTTAGGAAGAGCAGGTTCAGTTGGTGAAGATGGTTAACATTGAGTGAATACGGTGTAACAGTGAATCTAGAAAAATCTAAATTAGGCCGAGATAAAATCAAATTTCTTGGGCATATTATTTCGCCGTATGGCATAGTATCTAGTCCGAACAAATTGGAAGTGAAAAGAAATTCTCCATATCCTCAAACAAAGAGACAATTAAAATCTTTTCTGGGTATAGCGTCTTTTTTCAGAAAGTTTTTACCCAATCGCTTACTTAACAATGATGTGCTTTTGGGATTATTAAAAAAATGCGCCTTGGAAATAGAAGAAAGAGTGTAGAAAAGCTTTTGACGATATACGCGAAGCTCGTATCCTAACATCAGCAACAGGCATAGGTGCCATGATATTCCAAGTCAAAGAACGTAGCAATTTGGAAGATATTAAGGTCATCTCGTTTGTAAGCAGCACACTTTCAAACTGCGAGAGAGTATATACTAAGACCGAGGGGGAGATATTAGCTGAGGTGTGGGCTCTCAAGAAGTTTAGATATTTTGTATACCCAAAAATGGTAGTAGTATGTTGTGACCACAAGGCTTTGACCATTCTAATAACTTGTAAAATTCTTCATTCAGGGCTTTACTACTACAGGAACACAGAATAGAAATAAACATTTTAAAGGTAAAGACAACAATGTAGCTGACGATTATCTCAATTACCTCAAGGCGGTGGAGACGAGGGTCAGCTAATCGAACCGAATCAGAATTTTAAAATAATGATTATACAAAACGTGCCTTTTAAGAACAAGGTAGAATATTTATGTACAAATATGTCCAGGTTACAGCAACGGGACCCATACTGGAATAAGATTATCTAAAATCTACGGAATAACATTAGTAATTCACATATGCTAAAGTATAAGTTACATCGAAATATACTATTTCGTATCATTATGGATGGGGAAGAAAGAAGGAGAGTGTGCATTCCAACGGTAATGTTTCCACAACTTGTATGATATACCCATTATTCGTGGAGACTCTTTAGTGATAATACGTGTTCGGAGGATCCGAGACAATACCGTTTTGTTCTCAACATGAAGAGGGAAGTATCTGAAATATTACGTAAGTGTTAACTATGTCAGCAGGTTAAACCTATGCACTATTGTAATAATATAATGTGTGTGTGTGTGTGTGTGTGTGTGTGAGTGTGTGTGCGTAATATTCATAATTATGGAATGGCATTTTATGACATTTTTTCGAAGTTTCTACGAATCCATCCGTTACGATTTACTAATGCCAGACCGATGTTAACTTAACTGGAAAATGGCTACATTCCAAATGTAGGCAAACCCACTGCTGTATTGACTGATAATGCTTCGTATTATGCTAGTAAAGCCTGGCATGTATGTACGGATAATTTAAATCTTTGTATCTCGTTACAATGCCGAGGCACCGCCTGTGGAGCGGATATTCCTGGACTTCAATAGGTTTCTTAGAACATACATAGAGAAAAACCGGTATTGATGGATAGAATACGTAGGTATGTTTGAGAGGATGCATAACGAACTGCTTTATTCATCCACCCAGAATAGTCCTGTAGAAATAATGATCCACAAGGAAGCATTCTGGGAATGGATTGAGAACTTACCGAGAATAGCTGATCCCGTAATAAACAGGAATGTACTTACTAGTAAACCTCTGCTAGCATTGCACAAAGCTGCGACCTTAATGAAACGAAAGTATGACAAGAAACTAAATAAAGTTAATAAATAGAATTTGAACAATATAGTACTGTCGCGAAAACACGCCAAGTCGTCTGCGGCGAAGACGATGGATAAAAAACGGCAACATCTGTATACCGGACAGTATCAGATAATCAAGATTCCACATCTGAGCAGTTGTGTCCTGGGAGATATCCGTAATGCGGGGGGGGGGGGGGGGGGCTCGTCAAAGGGTTGTTCCCTTATAAAAACCTGAAGAAATATTATAAATGAGAAGAGAACGAGGGGGGATGAGTTTAAAAGTTGTCTTTATGATAAGTTATATCGTTTGTGTGATTTCATGTAAATCCAAGGAAACTATCGGAGCGTATGTTTTATGTAATGTTTTTTTGCATTGTTAGTGAATTTATGTTCTAGTATCAACCAACTGCGACATAATCGCGTATACAAACAGTGATCCAATAGTGTAAAATGCCTTTTGATTCCAGTCTTTGATCACAATATGAATTCTTTAGACGATGACCGGTTTCAGTCTGTAATAACCGTCATCACATCTAAAATATATAAATATATGCATCTAGTGAGCAGTGTGTCTTTTAACATAAAACAGCAATATGTATCACAATATACTGTCATACAACCAGGGAAATGTACAGGTAAAATATGGTATAACGTACCTTTTTTACACCATGTCCTAAAGTGATACGGCCATAATGACATCGTCAAAACATATAAACGTAATCAGCATAGTATCGTCACAGATCTAAAATAAGATATAGTATAGGACACATCGTCCACATAGTGATTATTGCAACTAGCTACTGAAGTACAGTAGCAACCAGAAACCTGTTTTCCTACACCCTCCCTAGATGTCGCTACTGTGGGCTTGCTTATTGTAGTCATCATTCACGCAAAAACATAATCTGATAAAAGCACATTAGATAAAATGCATGTAGCAGACTTATTAAATTTGATGACTACTATAGAAACCAATCGTGATACATTAAAAGATGAATGCAGTTACCCATGTAAAATTATTAAAAGGAAATATATGAATCATCTAGAAAAAAAAGAATAAAGAGATCTTGAAATATTCCAATGAAATTTTACGGAAAAATGTCCCAACAAATAGAAAAGTGTTTGAATAAATCTAAGGTTAGATGTGGTTTTCAAGTTAACAACACTCTGCAACTCCGTTTAAAACACGGTTGGAGTGAAGACTCTGATAAATTTGACGGTTCAGGGGTTTACAAAATCATTTGTAGTAGTTGTGACAAATTTTACATCGGTGAAACTGGCCGCTCTTTTAAAATTAGATTCAGGGAGCATTAGCAAGCAAATAACAAAACTGCATTAGGAATGCATTTAGCAGAAACCGGCCACACTGTAGACACTATCGAGAGTAGTACACGTATTTTACACAGGGCAGAGAACAGTCGCACTCTCGACTTGTTGGAGGAGTTGGAAATTCACAAAGCCAAAATGTATGAGCCCACTAGGGTACCCAACGCCTACTTTGCTTTGTTTGATAACGTACTACGATAACCAAATAATGCCTCGCTTATTTATACCTAGCCTTACTTGATGAGTTATGTTGAGATCAGTAGGCATTTGCCTTACTGCCGCACAGTAGTCGCTCTAATCCGGTAACTGATTATCTCCTACCTATTCATGGAATGTATAGCCAAACTATATAATTTTATTTACTGACTGCTTGCACGTTGTTTAAACGTTTTCTGTGGGAGACATGTCACGGTGTATGTAAAGCCCTCTATTGGTTAAGTTCTTACGATCGGTGCCCGCCTACATAACATCCTAGCGGCCCACCCAACAGAGGGCGCTGATCATTGATCTGTCTCTTTTTCAGCTGTCATAGAGAAATTTTATCTTTTGTAATCAATTTATAGGTTGTCACAGCAATGATTACGCTACATTAATTGTTGACCGTAAATTCACCATAAAAAAGGGTCGGACCTATACTCTTCATATATTTCCTTTTAATAATTTTACATGGGTAACAGCATTCATCTTTCAATGTATCACGATTGGTTTCTATGATAGTCATCAATTTTAATAAGTCTGCTTCATGCATTTTATGTAATGCGTTTTTATCAGATTATGTTTTTGCGTGAATGATGACTACAATAAGCAAGCCCACAGTAGCGACATCTAGGGAGGGTGTAGGAAAACAAGTTTCTGGTTGCTACTGTACTTCAGTAGCTAGTTCCAATAATCACTATGTGGACGATGTGGCCTATACTACACCTTACTTTAGATCTGTGACGATGCTGTGCTGATTATATTTATAAGTTTTGACGATGCCATTATGGCCGTATCACTTTACGACATGGTGTAAAAAAGGTACGTTATACCATGTTTTATCTATACATTTCCCTGGCTGTATGATACACATTGCTGTTTTATGTTAAAAGACACACTGCTCACTAGATGTATATATTTATATATTTTAGATCTGTGGATGGTCATTACAGACTGAAATCGGTCATCGTCTAAAGAATTCATATTGTGATCAGAGACTGGAATAAAAAGCATTTTCTAGTATTCAGTTGACTAATGCCTCAGATGTAAAGTCAGTTTCGTGAGGCAAGTATATGTAAAAGCACGATGAGTACTGAGGCAATAATTCAGTAAGTAGCGCGAGGGCAATTGTCCTAAAAGTTAACAATCAATTATTTCCTATTTAATGGGGGTTGATCCTAATTCAATGGAACAAACTGTGTGAGTTTTAGCAATATATGATCACCGGATATGAGTGACTTGGTATCAAGAGCTGGCTTGGGGACAGAATCTTTGAACTATACTTAGTGATTTGATGATGATGTGTGACTGCGTGTTTAATGATAAACATACCGTAATTGAATCATAAGGTGTAAGACAGAAGTCTGGTCAGTCGTAACAAGCACGTTACGTGCTCGGAACTAAATAAAAGACAGAATCTGAGCTTATGACGCACAGGAAGTGGTTAATTAAGCGACATCTCATTACGTGTTTGTAATTGAAAGTATAGAATCTGTGGTGTCACCGCCAGACACCACACTTGCTAGGTGGTAGCTTAAATCGGCCGCGGTCCATTTAGTACATGTCGGACCCGCGTGTCGCCACTGTGTGATCGCAGACCGAGCGCCACCACAAGGCAGGTCTCGAGATACGGAATAGCACTCGCCCCAGTTGTACGGACGACATTGCTAGCGACTATACGGACGAAGCCTTTCTCTCATTTGCCGAGAGACAGTTAGAATAGCCTTCAGCTAAGTCCAGGGCTACGACCTAGCAAGGCGCCATTAGCCTTACATAGTTTGATAGTTATCGTATGAAATGTCTCATCAAGAACGATGTACACAACACGGACTAAAAGTTAAGTACAAAGCAGCTACGTACTTTTCTTTCTACCATTCATTACTTATCCTGTTCCAGAATTCACGCCCGTCTGCGTTAGATAGCGTGCATTTCGGCTTCCTCTATCAACAAGGTGTTGGCACATTCGCCAACACATCAGAATCTGAGCTCGTGACGGGGGACATTGATCGATTATTAGTTGTGACTGTGCGTGGGTAGAACTGAAAGGACGGAATCTGTTCACGTAACTAGTTGCACAATTATTAAATGTAATTAGTTTGAGTGTTACTATAAATGACAATCTACAATCTGTGGTAGAGTGTCGTGAGTGATTTGGTGAAAAATAAATACTTCATTTCGTGAGGCTGACGAACACCAAAGGAGATAACTATATCAAATGTGAATGATTATCATTCTTTTGTCTCGAAGCAATGCAGTTGTCGCTACAGAGTATATGTACAAATTTTATGTTTCATATCCACACTGTCTACGAGCGTGGGGCCACTACCTACGAGAATCAGCTCGGTGCAGCGTGCCGACGCTGCACAGCCTACCAGATGGGTCAAGAATACGCACCGATGATGTTTTGTCGCTGCCTGAATTCTCTGATGGGACGAGAACACATTGAACAGCAGCAGATAACTTCAGCACGAAATGAGATTCAAGATGTTGTACCAGTATCCTGTTGGAGAAACTGCACGCATCTAGGGACCAAGACGTTAAGAAGATTGCAACAACGACAACCTAATAACGAGGAGGTCGTCTAAGGCTACTTGTATCAAGATTGACGATGATATCAAGAAAGAAACCTGCGGGGACGGAGGGGCAACATCTGTCAAATAAACATCCACGTAAAAAAGCCATGATGCATTAAAACGCAATGGAAGATAAGAAGATGCCGACAAGTCCTTCGTCAATCAGTAAAACGAAATCAGATGCACCAATGATCAAGATATTACGTCTACCGCTGATTAATAACTATAAGAAGAGACTTATCAACAAACAGTCAGTTGAACTAACGTATTCCGCAAGTCATAAGAAGAGGCGGGTACATGAGTTGCCAACAATCTCGCTAATACGCTGACGTAACGAACAAATAATTGAAGTCTGTCGAATCACTGGTCTATTCAAGGGGCCGTTCGAAAGGATGAGGTCCATCTCAAATAATTGTTGCAGTCCCCCGTGCAACCGTACGGAGGGCCTCAAGAGAATTGGTTCTACTTTCCCCTGTGCGACCGCACGGAGGGCCTCAAAAGAAGGGCGAGGCGGAGTTCATAAGCTGACGTCGCCTGAAAACTCTATCAAGCTCAAGACTGAATACTGGTCTTTTAGACAAATTTCAAACAATTGTAAAATACTTGTAATGAACTTACTTATTTCTGATAGGCAGACTTATTCTGAATAATTTAGCTTTATTATTATTATTTATCGTGTCAGAAGCAAACTAAAAACAATATTAGATACATTACTACATACATACATACATTATGGTTTATAAATTAAACTAGTAAAGAATGAACTATATCTAAAACACAGATACTTGTTTATTATAGACAGACTTATTCTGCATAATATACTCACAAAGTATTTAAATGACTTATAATATGTAAAATGTATGATGATATAATGTAAACAACTTATTTGTAATAACCATTGTACAGACTAATGGAAAAAGAGCAATGTAACACAACCATCGACCTTCCCCTTTCCCCAATCACCAGCACTTAGGATCTGCAAAAGCCAAGAGGATTAGCCTCGCAGTCCACATTAAAATTCCCAAACAAATCAGCAAATATAAGATCATTCCCCATTTTGGGCGATATAAACATCTCGGTTAAGGGTGAGAATGACAACATCGTGCAGCAGAGTACAAACTGTTTTTATTCTGGGGGGCGTTTATGATCGCGGTTTTTTTATTAAGAACAATAATATTAGGCTTATTTTCATATAGGGGAGAGTATAACGTCTCTTCGTCTTGATGATTTGGTTTGATTTGTACTTGGCCTCGGCTGAAACCCAGCGACAGTCGGTAGTGTGTTCAGATCGTTATCAAGTTACGAAGACGACGTTACACAAAATAACAGTGCTGAACCGAAATGTCGACGCGCGTGAGATATTTACTTAACCAAGAATCGTAATTATTCGTTCGTAATCGATGTTTCACTGATTAATGATGAAATATTAGTGACAAAACCAATATAGTCACATCCACAACAAATTCCCTACAAGCTGGTCGTAATTTCAAGTATCTAAGAAATCGTAACAGTGGGATTGTTATTTGAGTCAAAGATTCTACACAAGCGCCGAGCGCTACAGTCAAATATTATCGCTGCGCGTAATTATTACTCGGGAGTTTCATGTCAATAATTGGATAGAATTGTAAATCACAAATGCACGACTTGGCACGAGAGGGTGTTTTATTGCACAATATCAGTCACTTCCAAAACCGAGCCTTGAGAAGAAAACTTTCCCAGGTGTTGGGGGGATTTAAATTATATGCTTCGGACCTATCACTGAAGTTCCATAAACCACTGGCTATTATGAATGAAAATTGTCTATCAGTGTTCGTTCCCTATATCACTTAGTAATGTTTAGTTCAATTATCCAGTTAAAAGTTCAGTTTTTCTAGTAGGTAAAAGTCCTCCGTTCGAATTCTAATGCCATGATATTTGAAGTCAGAAGATCGTATTACTGCGTCACAATACATCGCAATTATTCAATCTCAAAAACAATCTAAGCGCGCCTACATGTACGAGCATTCAAATATATGACCTGCTTCGGCTAACTCTCGTAACATAGTGACAATGCATGGAATTATACTTAGTCATTACTCACGATTCCCAAAGAGTACTCACACGGAGTATTCTTTGGTATCGTTGGTTCTACTATGCGAATGTTAATTTACGCTAATTTTGCGATTTATTATGATTTTGATGTATATTTTACTGAAATTTAAACTTTCTTTTGTAGATTGCTAAATTGTTAAGTCTTAGATTCCTGATTTAATTACTTGTTATTGTCCTAATAATAGTGATAAATGGAACTTTGTTCGCTTATTCACTTTTCTGGGACTTGGGGGATGGGGGGGGGGGGGAATCTTTGGGGTATTGGGAGCTAATTTTTGATTTTTTATTTCTCGTCCAAGGAAGTGGCATTACAAGAGGTGACCGGTAACATCGGTAATAATTAATAACATTGAAAAAGTTGTAATAAAAATTATCCATATATAATATCTCTTCACAATAACGCCCGGGGCAAAGTAGCGCTTCAGAAAAATCAGAGAGGGTTTAACGCGGCTACTTCTGTTTCTAAATTCTACTATATACTCGTAAACCATGCGCAGGTATTGTTAGTCCTGTTGTATTGCTTTCTGCGCTATGAATAAGTTTACGTAGCTATGGCGTGCGATATAGCGGCAATTTCCGTGTGATAGGCTATGGAAGGGATCATGGAACTTTTGTTAAACAGCAAGAAAATGCACTGTAGTTTATTTATAAGGGACAGACTTTTGCCATAAGGTGAAAGACCTATAATATCCGAGGAATTCTACGCGCGAGATAAGAAGCGCTCAGTATACTATATACTCGTAAACCATGCGCAGGTATTGTTAGTCCTGTTGTATTGCTTTCTGCGCTATGAATAAGTTTACGTAGCTATGACGTGCGATATAGCGGCAATTTCCGTGTGATAGGCTATGGAAGGGATCATGGAACTTTTGTTAAACAGCAAGAAAATGCACTGTAGTTTATTTATAAGGGACAGACTTTTGCCATAAGGTCAAAGACCTATAATATCCGAGGAATTCTACGCGCGAGATAAGAAGCGCTCAGTATTAAATTCTATTACATGCCGAATAACTAATAATAGAATCTGTGGACTATACGAAGGGACATTAAATTTAATATAAGAGCGAGACTGGATACTTAGCTTCGTGAAAGTAAAAGCGTACGCAGTCTGAAGGACTATATCGAAGAATAGTAATGGACCATAGTTCTTGCTATAATATATTTGAGTGACGAACTATTAAAAATCACGAATATTTTAGGTGCCGTATTTTCTGAGAGTAATTGTATAAACAACCCTCCTTTCTTTCCCTCTGTACAAAACTCAATCATGCTTGGTTATTTAATTATTATTGAATGTTGTCAACAAAAAAACTAAAGTGATTTTCATAATATCGTCTATATTGGTGAATAATAGCTAATACCCAAAGACGTTACTAACTATATTGTCTTCGGTAACGCAGCAACAAATGAATGATGATCGACCGAGCCAGAAAGTTAATATTAATTATTATGAAAACCCGAAATTTAGTCACAGTTACAGTGAAAATGTTAGTGGCTGCTCCATCTAATGTACACAGAAATGGTTTCACTGACTTGTTGAGCTCAAATATCTTCAACTTTCACTATTATTTACTAACAGTTGTCGACAATTATTTTGTACAATTACTGCCATTATTTGCTCAAGACTTAAAACATGTCTGACTGATGGCAGGTGCGTAAAATGGAAACTTACTTATCATCGAAATAAGCACCGAAAAATGTTTTTCTGAACTGTACTTCGTTAAGCAGTGCTTTTGAAGTTACTGTCAAAATTGTTAGACGCTGACAATTTGGTTGATTACTGTCTTGCAAACAACTGAAACTTAAATTAATGTTGCTTCTTTCAGCACAGCAAAAATTTACTCATTGCTTCGTTATTTTGTTTGACTTAATTGCTTTTTTGAAACAGCATGCATCTGCTTCTCATTCATTAGGATTTTCTCAGGTTAGTAATAACTGATAGGATGTGACCCACTTAGGCAAATTGTCTTAGGTAGAACTGATGACTACCACTTGTAATATCTTCCCATTATTCAGTCACAAAATTAACTACGACGCTGGCTAATCGTATACAAGTCAACTCAAATAAATGGTAGGATCTTACTTCGTGTTGAATGGTCTTCGGTGCATGTAAGGCATTGTTCGTTGACAATGTGCCTTCTTCTTGCCGCTCCACAATAAGCAAAATTGGACCCACCGTACTCTTCAAGTTAATTGGTACTATCGTGCAGTGATGGTACAGTTCCCGCCTAATGGCTTGTATTGTTCCTTGCCACACCAAACTTCCGCCCAGCCATTATTTATTTTAACACGGTTGCCTCAACTCACACGCTGTATCGCTGCTCTCTCTCTCTCTCTCTCTCTCTCTCTCTCTCTCCACCATTCTTTGTACACTACTGGACACGTTCGTTCACATTTTAACACCGTTCTACACACTGTTTTGTCGCCGCGTTCGCACGTCCAGCGATAATGCGAGCACCACTTCACTATATTCTTTGACAACAACGTATAACTATGACTACACTAGCGCTTACATTTGATATTCATTCAATTTTACAGTAGAAAATTTCACGAAAAATATATGTACAATTATGTATGACTTTTGTTTCACAGAAAAAAACCATCATAACAGCAAAATTGAAAGAAATGAATTAGTAATTCAGACTAGTCACACAACAAGACGTTGCTACCTCGCTGGATAGACAGTGGTACGACCTCTACCTTGGCGCTAGTCGAGCCGCTTTGTAATTTTTCCTTGTAGGGTTACATTAGGGTAATCGTTGTTTTAACCTCTGCCACATAACGTCGATAATTTGCAATGCAGCATCGCAGCAAATATTCTTACCGTCACAACTGATATGGTGGGTCGGATGTGGAGAGAATTGGGCTCAATGTAACAAAGTGTAGACGCACAGATTTATAAAGTGTAAAAAAGCTAAGAGCGTTTGCTGTCACATACTGTGTCATTTGTTAAGTAGTTCTTGGCCATTAACCTGTACAGATATTTTTACCTGTTTCTTGGGGTCTATACATATATGTATTATGCAAGGTGTGCTGCAAGCTGGCCCTTGGAAAAATATCCACCTCAAGTACAGACGTTTGTTATAAGAAGGCGTCAAAAAGGTTTCCGTTAGAAGGCTGTGCAGTCCAAAATCTGATGCCAGCAAGTCAGAATCGCCGTGAGCATTGAGACAATCAGCCCAACAATTCACCATGATGAAGATGCACATTTGGTAAAATACTGTGTCCTGACACGTGAAGACGTCCATGACTGCCTGCCGCAAATCCTCGTCCGACAGGAGCCGTCGATCATTGAAGGCTTTTTTAAAGGACCAAAGGCGATATCAGGAGAGATCAACACCATAGAGATAAAATAGGTGAGCTACATGAGGAGGAGGCGCTCACGCCACACTGTTTATAAAGCTATAGACAACATTGATATTAATGTTAATAGCGTTAATGGGCAGGTCTTTATGCGTGGCCCTTCTGCTTTTTGTGAAGGAGTGTTTAATTTTACTTCACAAAATAATGATCAGAATAGAGCTAGCAATGGATGGTGACCGTAGCAATTGTACGGTACCCAGGAGACAAAGTGTCTAAAGTTCAAGGACTGGAGGCTTTTAATGATAGAGACATTATTGCCTATCGTACTTATCATATTGCCTATGTGTTTAACAGAGATATGGGAGCTTCCTATTTTATCGCTACAATGCGCCTTACTCTAAGGACTAATAATCACCGTAAAGTGTCTAGTGTGTGCCACTTCAGCTGTTATAACTTCTGCATTACATTTACTACATGGGCACCCGTTATCACGAAGCATTAGCACGTCTGGTCACCGTTTTCCTGCACCTTTCACCCTAATTACAAGCCGTAATTTCTCCAGAGTTGCGCTGTACCGTTCCTCAATGATGGAAACACCAGGTTGTTCGTAATACATGAGGCTGGCCTCGCAGATTGACCGGCATCTAGTGTCGAATCGCAAGAAGCACAGAATGTGGCGAAACGTTCGATAGCGAGAGCTTTCTGCTACCACAAACACAATTTTCATTCTCCGATGGATGTCTACCGATGTTTGTCCTTCGGCAACCAAGAAAAGAATATCGGCATCTTGGTACTATTCTCTCGAATTTCGTAAGAACGTCACTGTAGTTCACGTTCCCGGGTTTACAGCATGCACGTTGAAAAGTCTCGATTGACAAACTAATCCTTTGTTTCCTTCAAGTGGCCTGTCAGATGATTGCGCATGTTCAATTTTTTTATCGCTCTCTTACTCAGGTTTAGGAAACCAAATAAGAAGACGTTTCGCCACTCCGTCTCTGGCTGGCCGCTTGAATTTCTGCGCGCAGCGGTCTGATTGGCTAATTAATTCGGAAACTGAACAATGTGCACAGCTTAATTTCTTAATAATTATTTCTCAGCAGAAGTTGCCCAGCAACACATAACTTTTTCAGAGTGCTTCTAACAACTTTGTGTAGCAGTTTCAGATTGATTAGTATGGGACACGGCCATCAATGTGTATTTGGATGTCTTACAAACCTGAATTGTCAACAATGTTTCAGCAACAACTAGAAAATCAGGTAAGTCAGTTATGTACATTGAATGGGTTGATAGCTTTAGCTAACTCAACAGTCTTGTGCAAGTCTACCGGCACATAGGTCTTGATCACCTTCCATCTTTCCTCTATTATTGCAAAATCTGTCGCACCTCAAGATGCTTTGCCCACTGATCAAAAACCTATGTGTTATCTTCTAAAATATAGTGTCTCTCTGCCTCGCTGTTGTACCTCATGTTGATAGTATGATATAACGTAATTTCGTTAGTAAACTCTGGCTATCGAACTTCGCAAAAGAATGCAAGTTCGAGTTTATATCATGAAAGGCAATCTGATAGTTTGATTTCGTTATTAGCCACACGCACCAGATATAAGTAAGAAGCAGAAAACATCGTTTAATAAAACTGCAAATAGAGCTGAAAGCTCCTTAGCTGAATTATATTTGAATAGCTGATGGATATTTAATAAACGTAAACATGGACCGTAGTATGCTGTAATGTGATTTTTCTTTCACCGTGCGACTAGCCAATGCAGACTACTAGTCATTGTCAAGCACTTGTAAAACCAACTAAGAAAAGAATTACAAAGTCTGCATACAGCGCCATGTATAAATAACACTCTCACACCTCACATCAAGATAAAACATTACTGCAAAAAATGGTAATGTATGCAGACTACGTAGTGCTCTTTCAAGTTGGTTTCACAAGAGCTTGACAACGACAAGTAACCGAAATTAGCTAATTGAACTATCAGATAAAAGTAACATTACAGCCTACTACGCACCATGTTTACGTTTATTAAACATAGGACGTCGTTATCAGGAGAAAGAAAACTGGCGTTCTACGGATCGGAGCGTGGAATGTCAGATCCCTTAATCGGGCAGGTAGGTTAGAAAATTTAAAAAGGGAAATGGATAGGTTGAAGTTGGATATAGTGGGAATTAGTGAAGTTCGGTGGCAGGAGGAACAAGACTTCTGGTCAGGTGACTACAGGGTTATAAACACAAAATCAAATAGGGGTAATGCAGGAGTAGGTTTAATAATGAATAGGAAAATAGGAATGCGGGTAAGCTACTACAAACAGCATAGTGAACGCATTATTGTGGCCAAGATAGATACGAAGCCCACGCCTACTACAGTAGTACAATTTATATGCCAACTAGCTCTGCAGATGACGAAGAAATTGAAGAAATGTATGATGAAATAAAAGAAATTATTCAGATTGTGAAGGGAGACGAAAATTTAATAGTCATGGGTGACTGGAATTCAAGTGTAGGAAAAGGGAGAGAAGGAAACATAGTAGGTGAATATGGATTGGGGGACAGAAATGAAAGAGGAAGCCGCCTGGTCGAATTTTGCACAGAGCACAACATAATCATAACTAACACTTGGTTTAAGAATCATGAAAGAAGGTTGTATACATGGAAGAACCCTGGAGATACTAAAAGGTATCAGATAGATTATATAATGGTAAGACAGAGATTTAGGAACCAGGTTTTAAATTGTAAGACATTTCCAGGGGCAGATGTGGACTCTGACCACAATCTATTGGTTATGACCTGTAGATTAAAACTGAAGAAACTGCAAAAAGGTGGGAACTTAAGGAGGTGGGACCTGGATAAACTAAAAGAACCAGAGGTTGTACAGAGATTCAGGGAGAGCATAAGGGAGCAATTGACAGGAATGGGGGAAATAAATACAGTAGAAGAAGAATGGGTAGCTTTGAGGGATGAAGTAGTGAAGGCAGCAGAGGATCAAGTAGGTAAAAAGACGAGGGCTAGTAGAAATCCTTGGGTAACAGAAGAAATATTGAATTTAATTGATGAAAGGAGAAAATATAAAAATGCAGTAAGTGAAACAGGCAAAAAGGAATAGAAACGTCTCAAAAATGAGATCGTCAGGAAGAGCAAAATGGCTAAGCAGGGATGGCTAGAGGACAAATGTAAGAATGTAGAGGCCTATCTCACTAGGGGTAAGATAGTTACCGCCTACAGGAAAATTAAAGAGACCTTTGGAGATAAGAGAACGACTTGTATGAATATCAAGAGCTCAGATGGAAACCCAGTTCTAAGCAAAGAAGGGAAAGCAGAAAGGTGGAAGGAGTATTTAGAGGGTCTATACAACGGCGATGTACTTGAGGACAATGTTATGGAAATGGAAGAGGATGTAGATGAAGATGAAATGGGAGATATGATACTGCGTGAAGAGTTTGACAGAGCATTGAAAGACCTGAGTCGAAACAAGACCCCCGGAGTAGACAATATTCCATTGGAACTACTGACGGCCGTGGGAGAGCCAGTCCTGACAAAACTCTACCATCTGGTGAGCAAGATGTATGAAACAGGCGAAATACCCTCAGACTTCAAGATGAATATAATAATTCCAATCCCAAAGAAAGCAGGTGTTGACAGATGTGAAAATTACCGAACTATCAGCTTAATAAGTCACAGCTGCAAAATACTAACACGAATTCTTTACAGACGAATGGAAAAACTAGTAGAAGCCAACCTCGGGGAAGATCAGTTTGGATTCCGTAGAAACACTGGAACACGTGAGGGAATACTGACCTTACGACTTATGTTAGAAGAAAGATTAAGGAAAGGCAAACCTACGTTTCTAGCATTTGTAGACTTAGAGAAAGCTTTTGACAATGTTGACTGGAATACTCTCTTTCAAATTCTAAAGGTGGCAGGGGTAAAATACAGGGAGCGAAAAGCTATTTACAATTTGTACAGAAAGCAGATGGCAGTTATAAGAGTCGAGGGACATGAAAGGGAAGTAGTGGTTGGGAAGGGAGTAAGACAAGGTTGTAGCCTCTCCCCGATGTTGTTCAATCTGTATATTGAGCAAGCAGTAAAGGAAACAAAAGAAAAATTCGGAGTAGGTATTAAAATTCATGGAGAAGAAATAAAAACTTTGAGGTTCGCCGATGACATTGTAATTCTGTCAGAGACAGCAAAGGAATTGGAAGAGCAGTTGAACGGAATGGACAGTGTCTTGAAAGGAGGATATAAGATGAACATCAACAAAAGCAAAACAAGGATAATGGAATGTAGTCTAATTAAGTCGGGTGATGCTGATGGAATTAGATTAGGAAATGAGGCACTTAAAGTAGTAAAGGAGTTTTGCTATTTGGGGAGCAAAATAACTGATGATGGTCGAAGTAGAGAGGATATAAAATGTAGGCTGGCAATGGCAAGGAAAGCGTTTCTGAAGAAGAGAAATTTGTTAACATCCAGTATTGATTTAAGTGTCAGGAAGTCATTTCTGAAAGTATTCGTATGGAGTGTAGCCATGTATGGAAGTGAAACATGGACGATAAATAGTTTGGACAAGAAGAGAATAGAAGCTTTCGAAATGTGGTGCTACAGAAGAATGCTGAAGATTAGATGGGTAGATCACATAACTAATGAGGAAGTATTGAATAGGATTGGGGAGAAGAGAAGTTTGTGGCACAACTTGACCAGAAGAAGGGATCGGTTGGTAGGACATGTTCTGAGTCATCAAGGGATCACCAATTTAGTAATGGAGGGCAGCGTGGAGGGTAAAAATCGTAGAGGGAGACCAAGAGATGAATACACTAAGCAGATTCAGAAGGACGTAGGTTGCAGTAGGTACTGGGAGATGAAAAAGCTTGCACAGGATAGAGTAGCATGGAGAGCTGCATCAAACCAGTCTCAGGACTGAAGACCACAACAACAACAACAAACATTTTGGGGCTGTGGATCCCCACACATACATATATAAAAAAATTGAGGGCTATTTGGTTAATTCTATATACCATAGAAGGCGATATTGAAACTTAGTCTTCTGAATCAGGATCATGGTTCGCTTTATATTATTCAATCAGAAAACGCCCGTAGGACAACACTTTTTATTATGTCTTAAACATTTCGTACCTGAGCGGTTGTAATGCAGTCATTCAAGGCTGAGAAGTATTGAGAAGAAGTGACCTGAAGCTGTGGTAGGAAGAAGTAGCACGAAGAAACGAGCTCACATGCCATTCTGCATTTTATTCTACTACACGTAAGAACCAGCGAATGAATGCCATGGGAAACACTCACTTCACAACAAGTACTGCAAACGTGACGTCATTATGACGTCACGCGCTATATCGACAACCGCATGATCTGCTATAGAGTTTGTGCGATTTATTCGCCGCATTTATGCTGTCATCTTAGGCTCCTACCTAACCACACACTCTGAAATCGCCACATCCTCGGAAACAAAGAGCCAAATATTTATGAGTCGCAGCAATTTCAGCTGTCCTTGTTAGGTTCCTGCCTAACGGCGTCATAGAAAATCGCTAGATATTCATTTCATGCTTCTTTCTCTCATCAGACGAAAGTATAAATAACATCGAATATTGTAGAGCAAACATGTATTAAATTCATAACGATGTCTCAGAATGTGTCAACAACAAACAAAACAAAAAAATTAAAAAATAATAATAATATTCGCGTGTGGCGAACCTTAACATTTTGGATCCAGAAAAAATGTTATATATTTATTTTTTTAAGGGATCTTGCCTTCCAGGCGCTCAAAAGCTGGAGGCAAAGTGGCAGGGGTAGCAACCCGACGCTGGCTACTGTGTCTCGTTCTCTCCGCCCAGAAACCAATAAAAGTGTAGAGAACGTGAAACAGAGACACAAGAACATGATTTATTTATTTATTTCCTTCTTTTAAAATTATTATTAAACCATAGGGAATACCAGGAAACCGGCGTCACGAGGGGAATGGAGCGGAAAGTTAGCAGATTCGGTGAGACTATGGACGCATAGTTTTGTGAAGAACAACATTCTAATGAACAGAGAATAACTGGTTGTAAGAGTTGAAAAGGCGTGGATAAACTCTTCATTGCAGTAACACCGCAGCTCTGGGATAGGTTAAGAGAGACACTATAAAGGAAATAGGAGAAAAGTTGTCTGTATTTGGAAACGTGAACAACTCCACAATGGGGTTCATTAACGAAGTGACAAAAATCTGGGATTTTGTCTCGCCATCAGCAAAACGTTTTGAACTGCGTGTCCACAAATCCAGTTCACAGATTTCGTCTTCGCTTGATGGAACTAACGCGCTTCCGGAAAGAGGAGCAGGTGAGTGGGTATCTGATGAGGAGTAGTAGGGGTAATGAGGGCCAGCATCTGACGCACAAAGAATCAAACACCTCTCGCCGATCCGCGCACCAGGGGATTCTCGTACATGTCCAAAACATCGCAGGAGACACACAACGAGGAGTCTTCGGGGTGAATCCCATGAAGGCCTGACAGGCATACTTGGTTCCTATTGACAGTAAGGTACCAAGCAGAGTGGACATTACTGTCAGGATAATGAGCACACATCGATTGCCAAACGGCACGCCAGCGATATTCGGTGACCTGTGCTGCTGAGAGCAACAGATAGCATTCGTGTATGTCAACCGTATTGGTAGTGTTTCAGTATGGACGTAATTCGAGGAAAATGTAGCTATAGTAAAAGGAGGGGGGCAGGACGTCCGAAGGCTGGTTAGGTGCTGAGAGAGAGAGAGTGGTGCATGGGCCTCCAGCAGTAGGCTAGTAAGGCAAGTAGGACCACAACGTCACAGCGTCATGCGAGAGCCGGCGAAATGAGCTATCGCTCAGTCAGGCACATGACACAGACCCAAACCGCCCGTGCACCGTGGGAGAGTGATGGTCTCATACCATATCTTGAAAAGCAATCCGTAGAAAACACATGAATCCAGTGCCCCTATCATACGGCGGGCCATCGATGGCGCAAAAGGAAATGTCTGTTTCAAGTGGGGGATACGTGATGCCAAATATAAATTTGCATATTGTGTCCGCTGAAGAAGATCAAGGGCACATAAACGATGATCTTGGAGCCCAGCTGCCGCGCGGGATTAGCCGAGCCGTCTATGGCGCTGCATTCATGGACTGTGCGGCTGGTCCCGGCGGAGGTTCGAGTCCTCCCTCGGGCATGGGCTTGTGTGTTTGTCCTTAAGATAATTTTGGTTAAGTCATGTGTAAGCATAGGGACTGATGACATTAGCAGTTAAGTCCCACAAGATTTCACACACATCTGATCTGGAGCTCAGCTGTTAGCAGGGACAGTATGTGAGAGCATTCATGTGAAATCAAGTCATAAGCATCGCGTAGTAGCAACTACACGGAATGTGTAGGAAGCCCCGGACCTATAGGCATCGTACGTTAGGGCCGCTACCGGAAATTTCGCCAAAGGTGGTACGGTAACCCATGCCAATTACTCCCTGACGTCAGCACCGCTAGGAAGAACGATGATAAGGTCGTCCGCATAAACAGTGGAGCTGAATACACGGACATCAAAGGCGGGCGTTGACCCAGGCCGCAGCGCAATCTTTCCATGGCGAAAGCATAAAGCAGTGGAGAGAGCGGGAGGCCTCGACGCACCGAATGGTGGGTCAAGATGGGAGGAGTGAGACAGCCATTGTAGGGTGCACGAGGGAGACCTATCACGACATTGACGGCAGTATCAGTGCAACAATATATGGCGGAAGACACTTTTAGGTAGTAGTGGTCGACCCTATGGAACGCCTCGCTGAAGTAAAGAACTGCTAAAAGTCCAGGCATACGACGAGCGTCAGCATGAGCGATTACGTTCCGATACCGACCTTGGTGTAGGGGTGGCGTTTTAGATTAGTGATCAAACGTCATCAGTCCCGGGTTCGAACCCCACCATCCCTCAAACTCTGATTAATAATCAGCATTGGCGGCCGAAGACTTCCGGCATAAGAAGTCTCCCTCCCTCAGTCTACCAGAGGCCTTGTCAAAGAGGGTGGAAAAGCGACAGAGGTTCAGGCCAGTCTCTTGTCCTCGGGGTAGGAAGCTACTCCCTAAAGGCGGAAGAAGCAGCAATGATCAACGGCATGAGGATGCAAAATACATTAAACACACATAACATGAATCCACAGGACACGTGGCCTGTACATGATACAGTGTCATGATGAGCTCCCTGAGCCCTGCGTGGCTCGTGTCCCCGCCATCATGTATTTTACACCCTGCTTTTAACGTACTTCCACCTCACTACGTTAATTTAAATTACTACTGTCACTGAGTTGCTGTTTTGCCTGACCGCGAGAGGCGTTAGCAGCGCATACCGACATATTCCCTTTCTTAGTAGTTTTACTCGACTGCTATTACTCCCGGTCGTTGTCTGTCGTAAGCCAGTACGGATAGCAAGTTCGGAGAGCTAGTCAGTTGGAACGCGTCTGCAGCGCAGTCCGGACCTACCAGTCGGGGAGTTGTAAAGCAGCACTAGTGCAGTCAGGCTGGAGCAGCAGTGAGGTATGCGTCGACATGGCTCGCCCGATCATTGCCGCCATGCATCACTTGAGCCGGGCCACGGTATTGGTGGATCGTCGGTCGGTCGTCCTACCGGACGAGACGTTTTGGGCTCGCCGATCGTTCCTGTGTGTGTGAGTGTGTGTGTGTGTGTGTGTGTGCGTGTGTGTGTGTGCGCGTGCACGCATTGACTCCCGATTTGCCATCGTGTGTGCTTAGTTACTGTTGGGTATCGTTCATGTCTTCGTGCAAGTGTTTGTCAGGTTGTGTGTGTAGTTGGCGTTATTTCCACTAGTGACTATTTTAGATGTTGTCGGCATTCTGAGAGGGGTCAGTCGGAACATGTGAGGAGGAGAGTTCACGGCGGCAGTTCGGGTCATGAGTTGGGCCCTGGCAGTCAGTTGCAACGCGTCTGGAGCACAGCCCGGGCCAGCCAGTCACCGGATTGCAGCAGCATTGAGCCCTGTGTGGACATCGCCCACCTGACCGTTGCCTCCACGAATCACTTAAGCCGGGCCTGACTTTTGGTTGCTTGTTGGTCGGTCGGTTCGTCCGAGGACATCTCCGTGCGGCGTAGTCGACTAGGCTGCTGGCGGTCTCTGCGCAGTGTCCGATTCTGTCTGCAGTTGTCCAATCTGTACGAACATCGTCGCTTACTGACCCAGGACGTGAATGTTGAGCCGTTTTGAGCATTACGTTGTTGGTTCCGACGTACTGTAGTGGAGGTTTTCCTGTGAGTAACAACGAGTGAAGTGTTCGAGATAGCCACCGTCAGGTGGAATTGATTGAATTAATTTATCCGTAGTGAAGTGCACCAGAGGAATTTTCTGCCTTGTGGCCGTTAGTGATCTAGTTACCTGCCCTGGCCGCTAAAGTAGTTTTGGTCAGTGTCTTTTCCTCACCTGTTGTTGCTGCTCAACATGGTGTGTAGTTTTGGCAGCTCAGTTCACATACGCGTTTCTTTGGGGATAGTGTTACTTGTATTTTTTGGTGTGTGTGTGTGGGGGGGGGGGTGCCTTGAATTCTCGTGTACTCCATCGTGGCAAGCAAGCGGTTGGTCGGTCGGTCGGTGACTGACCCTTGGTTGGGTTCTCACGAATTAAGTGTAGTTGAACTCACCACCTGTCTCGCCTAAGTGAACCAGTGCAGACCGATCCACAGGAGACTCCTGATTGCCGTTCTCTTTATTATCCTTTTGGCAGTGTTAATGTTGTTGTAATTTAACTTTTTTATATTCTTAATTTGGCAAGGTTAGTTGTGGGCCTTCAGCCCTGGAAACATGTTCTCAGAGTTTCATTCAAGCCCAAACATTGTCGCTTTCTGCTCTTTGAAGGTTATTGTAATTTCCTCTGAAAGATTTTACAAGTTGTTGTGGGCCTTCCGCTGTTGGTGTTGCAAAAAGGAAATTTTTAAACTTAATCAATTGTTTTACCGATTATTGCAATATATACTTCCTTAATTCGCAGAATTTAACTTTGCGACCTTCAGCCATCTTATTGCGTTTGTGTATCTCTTTCTGTGCACCTTGCGGGCAATCAACCCTTTTAGCATCTTAAAATTTTGTAGCTTTCTGACTTCAGTAATCATCATATTATATTTTGAATTTTGAAGATTTAATCCGGCGTCCTTCAGACGCTCCGCATGCTGATCTCATATATGTATACGATTTATCTTATTCGTAAGTTTAACTGTGTGCCATGTCTTTTCAAAATTGAAGTTATTCTAAAGCATCTGTTTGGAGGCCTTCAGCAGCGAAACTAATTTAATTCTTTCAAAAGTGTATTTGTGAACTAAATGATAATAAATTACAATATCGAAATGAATCCGACCGCAACTCACTTGGTCCTTTCCACAACCCTAATTACCTGTTATCCCTGCGTGATTTTGCAGGCGTTTCACTCCCCATTGGTAAAAGATTCCGGAATAGTCCACCATTCGGATCTCCTGGAGAGGATTGCCAAGGCGGAGGTGACCATGAGAAAAAGGTTGAATAACGCTCTATGAGTGGAATGTTAGAAGCTTGAATGTGGTAGGAGAGCTAGAAATTCTGAAACGGGAAATGCAAAGGCTCAATCTAAATATAATAACGGTCAGTGAAGTATGGTGGAAACAAGGCAAGGATTTCTGGTCAGATGAGTATAACGTTTTATCAGCAGCAGCAGGAAGTGCTGTAACGAGGATAGGGTTCGTTATAAATAAGAATGTAGTGCAGAGAGTGTGTTGTTCTGAACAGTTCAGTGGTAGAGTTGTTGTGTCAGGATCGACAGCAAACCAAAACCGACAACGATTGTACAGGTATACATGATGACGTTGCAAACTGAAAATGAAGAGAGAGAGAGAAAGTGTATGAGGGTATTGAAAGGGTAGTGCAGGGAGATGAAAAAGTATAGTGACGGGGGACTGGAATGCAGTTATAGGGGAAGGAGTAGAAGAAAAGGTTATAAGAGAATATGGGCTCGGGAGAAGGACTGAGAGAGGAGAAAGACTAATTGAGTTCTGCAATACGTATCATCTAGTAATAGTGAATACTCTGTCAACGAATCACAAGAGGAGAAGGTATATTGGGAAAAGACCGCTTGATACGTAAATATTTCAGTTAGATTACATCGTGGTTAGACAGAGATTCCGAAATAAAAAACTGGATTCTAAGGCGTACCTCGGAGCAGATATAGACTCAGATCACAATATGACAGTGATGAAGAGTAGGCTGAAGTTCAAAAAGGTCAGGAAAAATCAATATGCGGAGATGTGGGTTACAGAAGTACTAAGAAATGACAAGAGACGCTTGAAATTTGCTAAGGTTATAGACACAGCAATAACGAATAGCTCAGTAGGCAGTACATTTAAAGGGGAATGGACATCTCTAACGCGGGCGATCAGAGACGCTGAAAAGGAAAACATAGGTACAAAGAAGGTAACAGCGACGAAACCATGACTAACAGTTGATCGGCGAAAGAAGGAAGTACAAAAATGTTCAAGGAAATTCAGGAATACAGAATTATAATTCGCCCAGGAATGAAATAAATAGGAAGTGCGGGGAAGCTAAGAAGAAATTGCTGCATGAAAAATGTAAAGTAATCGAAAAAGAAATGACTGTCGGAAGGACTGTCTCAGCTTATAGGAAAGCCAAAACAACCTTCGGGGAAGTTAAAAGCAAGGGTTCTTAACATTAAAAGTGCAACGCAAATTCCAGTGTTGAATGCAGAGGAGAGAGCGGATAAGTGGAAAGAGTATACTGAAGGCCTCTTTGAGGGGGAAGATTCGTCTGATGAGATTGAGGAAGAAACAGGAGTCGTTTAGCAGAGGTAGGGCATCCAGTATTAGAACCAGAATTTAAGAGAACTTTGGACGACTTAAGAAGAAGGAATTGATAACATTCCATCATAATTTCTAAAATCTTGGAGGAATTGACAACAGAAGGGCTATTTACGTTGTTGTGTAGAATGTATGAATCTAGCGACATACCATCTGACTTTCGAAAAAATATCATCCACACGATGCCGAAGAACGCAGGAACTGAAAAGTGCGAGAATTATCGCACAATCAGCTTAGCAGCTAATTCATCCAAGTTGCTGACAAGAATAATATACAGAAGAATGATGAAGGAAATTGAGAATTGTTAGATGACGATCAGTTTGGGTTTAGAAAAGGTGAAGGTACGAGAGAGAGAATTCCGACGCTGCGGTTGATAATGGAAGCAAGAGGAAACAAAAGCCAACACACGTTCATAGGTTTTGTCGACCTGGAAAATGCGTGAGAATGGTGCAAGATGTTAGAAACTTTGAGGAAAATAGGGGAGGGACGGGTAATAACAATATGTTAAACAGCCACGAGGGAATAAAAAGAATGGACGACCAAGAGCAAAGCGTTAGGATTGAAAAGGGTGTAAGACAAGGACGTAGTCTTTCGCCCCTACTGTTCAATCTGAACATCTGAAAAGCTACCATCGCTAGGAGGACGGGCTATTGAAACACGGAGGAAGCATAGGGAGTTTCCCTTAGACCCCCTCAGGGGGCACAGATCTGAGACGGGGAGGGAGACGATCCCGCCAAGGGATGTCCATTACCCCGTAGAACAACATGAAGTCCATCTTGAAAATCGACGTCGTCCGCCCAGGATACAGACGTCTCACCAGACTGATTAGGCGGATACCAGACGTGTGCCCGCAGGTAGTATCATAGACAGAGAGGGAGGCAACCACACCAGGTACAAGCGGGGAAGGTCGGTATCCACAGATGGACGCTGACTGGTGACTAAGGCGGAGAAAGACGTTGCATTGTCAGGCGCTACGATTTCAGAGGACAATGTAACGTCAGTAGGAGGATCGTCATCCTGCGTACACATCCGATGGAGACAGTCACAGGAAGCGGTACGGCGTTGTATGATCCGTTTCCTGGGCGGATGTAGCTTCCAAACATCATGTTCTGTGTCGGATGGCAGGCGCCTTTCGTCCGATATGTGGCCAAATGGCAGAAGAGCGGAGGTCAGTACAGCTCCATTGAAACTTCCTGACAGACTAAAAGTATGTGCTGGACCGATACTCGAACTCGGGACTTTTGCCTTTCGCGGGCAAGTGCTCTACCAGCTGAATTACCCAAGCACGACTCACGCCCCGTCCTCACAGCAGGAGAGCTTCTGTAAAGTTTGGAAGGTACGAGACGAGGTACTGGCAGAAGTAAAGCTGTCAGGACGGGGCGTGAATTGTACTTGGGTAGCTCATTTGGTAGAGCACTTGCCCGCGAAAGGTGAAGATCCCGAGTTCGAGTCTCGGTCCGGTACACAGTTTTAATCTGTTAGGAAATTTCATATCAGCGCACACTCCGCTGCAGAGTAAAAGTATCATTCTGGGAACAGCTCCATTATCAGCAACCAGGGGGTGGGAACAGGTGACTGCGTCTGCTGATGGCCATTGGCCATTGGAACTGTTTCCGGCGGAAGTGTAGTAGGGACACGCAAAACGTCAATCGCGTTGTTGTGAGGAGTCGCCGGTACCAACTGAGTAGATGCGGCCTGCAGCCCGCCGCGCACGCGTGAGAAAGAGATAATACAGTGGGCGCCGCAGGGAGGGCAACGTCTCAGATCGGCGTCTGAACCAGTCTACGTCGGAGACTTTCAGAACGGTCATGGCCTTCCTGACCACAACCTGAACAAGTGCACGGCTGACCACCGGACGTACATGACGACAGCTCTGCAGCCGGCATTACAGAGTAGAATGACACGTGCTTCCTCTGTTGAGTTTTTATCTGCCGGATACTATTGAGGACGCGGTATGTTTCGAACATTTTTCACGTTTTAGCAACGTGAGTGACGACTTGTCGCAAGGAATCTTATATAACGGCGACCACGCCAACGTCCGACGGTACGTCAAACGGGAGTTCGAAAACCCGCAACATTCGGTGGCCAAAACCACGATGATGAACACGACAGGTCCTATATGGCGACCAGAGTACCGGAACGTGTCGTCGTTATCATGGCGCCGCACAACATCGGCGCACAGCTCTCCATTCGCCAGAATTATGTACACAGTAGTAATAACGATTGAAAAATGATTTCCGAAAACAACCTGCAGCGGGAGACGCATTCCGTCCCATATAAACTGTTAAAATTCATACACTTTGGGTCAATCATGTTGCAAAAGAAACGTTAATTTAATCGCGTCTTGGCGATGGCGAAACGCCATGATGGTCGGTGAATTCGGACACAAAGACAAGCCGCTACGTGGAAGTAAGCAAATACGCTCTCGCTCGCAAGCAACACAACAGGCGAGGTGGAAACAAGACGTGCTGGCCTCAACACTGCCGGAAGCAGAGTGTCCATTAGGTCAGCACTTCACTGTGTGGTATTTGCCTATAGTCTTGGTTCTCATATTACCTCTTGAAGTCTTATATGGTCGATGAGTTAGTAACTAACCTTCAGTGATAATGGTGATTTGTTTCTGATAAATATTCAAGGTTCCATTGCCTTTAAACGGCTTACTGCAAATTACAATAAAAGTGTGATTCATTCTTCATTTCTAGATTATTGGCGATAACAACTCACTCGTGATAAAGCACTCTTACGTGAAGGCATTAACCGTCTGTAAATCATTAAGTGAGGCTTAATTACAACAATAATTGCAATAAATCATTCCACGAATGTTTTTATAAATCTCCGATACGCGTGCTTTAAGTCTTGTGAGAGGCCCGTATCGAACGCAAACGAAAGTCGATAGCAGTTCCTGCGGTCATTGATACTGTGTGTGACGTCTGCGGGATGTGTTGTGATATGAGTGTTAAAAATGGTTCAAATGGCTCTAAGCACCATGGGACTTAACATCTGAGGTCATCAGTCCCCTAGACTTAGAACTACTTAAACTTAACTAACCCAAGGACATCACCCACATCCATCCTCGAGGCAGAATTCGAATATGTGACCATAGCAGCAGCGCGGTTCCGGACTGAAGTGCCTAGAACCGCTCGGTCACAACTGTCGGCTATAAGTGTTGTCTGGATGCCATCACCATCACGGAATTCTACATTTACTGTTGCTAAGGCTTCTTTGGATGGCTACCCCTCACATAAAAGAAACCACTGCGGGGTCACTTGCGCGCTAGGACGTAATTTTAAATCAGTTCAATACAGAATGTACAACATTTGCTACAGCGTTCAAAATGCAGTATAGGTTTTGAATCATGGCACTTGGAACTCCATTGGGAAGCGCTGCTTGGATCAAAGATCATACACCATCCACTGAGGAGGTTTCAAACATTTCGCCCATGATTTGGTACTGGGAACATGTCTGGCGACATTTTACAGAGTACCGAACCACCCAATGGGTTAGCGCAGCTGTTAGCGCAGTTGTCTTGGTGGCTGGAACCCGCACCCTGTCATCCCGTTTTAGGTTTTCCTTGATTTTCTTAAATGGTTCCTTCGACAAGGCGTCCTTCCCTAATCAAGGTTTGTGCTCCGTCCCTAATAACCTCATTGTCGACGGGACGCTAAAGAGTAGTCTTCTCCTCCAGAGTGCCGAGAGCACAGTAACAGCGAAACGCGTTTCTTGAAAAAGTAATGGAAATTAGAACGTTCTCCATTTCCGTTCCCCAAATGACAAATTTAGAATCAGTGATACTGTTGCACCTCAAAAGGTCCATCAAGTGGTCATTTGTAGGCAGACCAGCTGCGGCCCTTACAGAAGCGACCGCTGCCGCCTGTGCGGTGTGCGCCGACCCGCCACCAGGCAGCTCTGCGCCGGCAGGTTTTGCAGCCACAGCGGGACCCTCGCCGATATTACCAGCCAGAGGGCCGGGTAGCCTGGAGCCGGCTGTTTTCTTGCAGGCGCCGTCCTTCTTCCGGGCCGACCCTGGCCCCAAGAATAACTTGACGGCAGCGCCCTTTGTTTTTGTCTCGGCGCGACTCGAAAGTTTGACTAAGCGGGGACGTCGCCAATCTCTGTAGCAACTGTTAACTTTGCAAAATTGGAGTGGTGCCAGATGAGCACCGGATACTGCTGTATGTCTCAGTCCAGAATTATTAAGGGCATCTTCGACAAGTGATAAATGAATACAAATCGAAGTAGGATACATTTGCGATTACGAGAGGAAAATAGCCTGACGGAACTGTGTTCTGCATGATGTCCGTACGCACCGATAGCTCCCAATAATCTTCTCTGTGAATTCACACACTGCACTTTTTACTTCGAACGACTTTAAAGGAAGGAGACGGATTATTCCTCCAACATTTCGATGACTGATGACCGATACTTACAACCAGATGTTGCGTTGGGGTTATTGTAGCTATTCCTGACTGAAAGCAAGTAATTCTAAAATCGGATGTATGTACAGAATTAAAATGGAAAGTCAGCTGCAGATCGTGTGCCGAAATTTATTGCACATGCGCGAAGTCTGCCATGCTGAATTCGAGTAAACAGCTATGATTCATTTATTTTATGCATTTTAGCTTCTGGGCTTACCTACAGATAGACACTTGTTTGTTATACTGTAAAACTAATTTATTTCGTATCTTATAGCTCACATCGCAACTTGAAATATAGTTCACATCACAACTTGAAGAAGATGTGTCTATTTTTCAATGTTGGTATTAGTTACTGTGATACTTAATTTTCAAGTGGCATGAACTTTGAAGGGTTTGCACTGAAAGATGTGGTCACTGGCTACTTTATGTTTCATGCATTCAGATGATACGGTGCTGTGTAATAAATGTAGCTAACTTATAGAAACTGTTTTTAAAGTTGGTAGAAAAGCCACATCTAACAACAGTATGGTGTAAACAGAAGTTAAAGTATTCTGTTTTAGTACAGTAACTGAGATCCTCAGGTGCAAGTACTTTGTGGCCCAGTCATAAACAGTTCGAGCAAGTAGGCGCTCGTTTCTCAAATTAATATCACAATTTATTGTTTTACTTACTGCTGATAGAGAATGATGAAGAAGACGCAGCTACATAACAGAAAAGCTAAAATTTTGATAAAGCTTGACAAAAGTTTTGTTACGACACTTACCAATCATCATTTATTAAGCGAATTCTACTCATATTGTATAATATGTTAGAGTGAACTGAGGTCTGCAACTAATTCAAAGCCGGCCAGAGTGGGCGAGCGGTTCTAGGCGCTAGTCTGGAACCGCTCGACCGCTACGGTCGTAGGTTCGAATACTGCCTCGGGCATGGATGTGTGTGACGTCCTTAGGTTAGTTAGGTTTAAGTAGTTCTAAGTTCTAGGGGACTGATGGCCTCAGATGTTAAGTCCCATAGTGCTCAGAGCCATTTGAACCATTTTTGAACTAATTCAGAACATTTGTAGAAACTAAATTTTTAAGTTAGCCGAATGTCTTCAGTCAATGTAATATCTAGGTGTTACTTTCAGGTAGGTACATGAATGAATATACCAGCGTTGATATACACAGAAACTCCTCCATAGTGTTAGATAACAACTCTTTCTAAGTGGAGCTGATATATCAGGTCACAGTCCCAGAAAAAAATTGAATTGTAAATTAAATTACTGCAAGGTAAAACCGGTAATTGTAAAACAAAATAACCTGGTTGTCTCTGAAGGGCTTGCAAATGTAAGCAGTAACTGGAAATTTGGAAATTTGTGCTAAGGTCTTATGGGACCAAATTGCTGAGGTCATTGGTCCCTAAGCTTAAGCACAACTTAATCTAAGTTAAACTAACTTTCGCTAAGGACAACACGTACACCCATGCCCGAGGGAGGACTCGAACCTCCGACGGGGGGAGCCGCGCGAACCGTGGCAAGGCGCCTCACACCGCGCGGCTGTCTCTTGCGCGGTTGTGAACAGTAATGACTTAAAAGCTAATGTAATAAATTTTTAACTAAAGATTTATCGCGGGTTATTTCACTAGCATTTCTCCTCCTAAATGTCTGCATGTAGTTGGTTGAGTTATCTCAGCTTCGTAAGTATATCCATTTAGAGCCGTCGTATTAAGCAGCTATCGTTTTGCATTTACTCAGTTTCAATATGGCGACAAGTGCAGCGCTTCTTCATACAAATCAAAGGATTACTTCTCTGGTTTTCTTTCTGTATACTCGATATCCTGTGTACGAGCGAGAAGGCGTGGTGGTTAAGGCACTTGATGAGAGTTTGGGAGAAAAGCGGCTCAAACTGTAACGCGTCCGTTAGTTTTCTGTTGTGTATCTCCTTTCCTCATAATGGGTGCTGACTGGAGGCCGATCAGGCATCCAACATCTTTTTACAACTAATATAAATACAACCATGTTTAGTAAAAGCACTCTACGTTGTGTATTTGAACTTCATATTTGAAATTAAAATATATGATTTTCTTCAGGTTGACGGAGGTGTAATCAAGGGTTTCAGTGAAGCCAGAATTCACTGGTACGTTACGTTACATAGCAAAAAGTATTGCAGTATTACAGAACCATACTAAAATTCATAAAAAACGAAAAATTCATTAGCAATATAATAACAAAAATAGTTCGTGCTGAATGCAGTTGTAAAAGATGACTGTAGTGTTGTGGAAATAGGAACTCTTTAAAATTAATTTAGTGCCAATAGTTGTAATTCAATTTGTAGGCAAAATGAAATTATAAGATCGAGCTGACTTTATAAATTATTTCTTACCTGTAGAACAGTTCGGTGTACGGTGATAAAAAACAATAGAAGGCTTGCAACTGAATGCGGCGACAGTGTACATGGCAACAAGTTCTCTGTATATCAATTCCTTCCACTGTATTACCACAGATAACAAGTAAGTGTTTTCATTTCTAGTGGGATAGCAGGACATATGAGGGGCCTGTTTGTACTCTGATATTCTATGATGTTCTCTAAATAAGGCCTTGTCCCTGCACAGAAGTGGCAATCAGGTCACGAATCCGTCGTTCCCGGATGCGAAGCTGTTAAATTTAATACTAAGCTGTCTAAGAGTCTCTACGGTACTAAATGAGTATCCAAAGTTAGCTAGTATGTAAATGGTTTGTTGTTTATTCATAACGCACTGAAAATCTACAGCCGTAAACTGCTAACAATATATCCAACAAATTAACAAAGTCACAAGTAATACAGTATATGTGTGTAGCACATCTGCATCTACATTAAACGTATTCCAAAAGCCACCATATCGTGCAATGGAGAGTGTTCATGTACCACTTCTATCCATTTCCTTTCCCGTTCCACTCGCAAATAGACCGAGGCAAAAACGACTTTCTAAAAGCCTTCGTGCGAGCCCTAATTTCTCGCATTTTATATTTGTGGTCCTTAGGCGAAGTGTTCATTGGTGGCACCAGAATCGTTCTGCAGTCGGCCTCTGAATCCGGTTCACTAATTTTCGACAATAAGTGCCTCGCGAAGAGAGCGTCGTCTTTTTTCCATCCAGGAATTCCAATTTGAATTCACGAGGCATCCGCATAATACATGCGTGGTGATCGAACCTACCGGTAACGAATCAAGCAGCATGCCACTAAATAGCTTCGATGTCTTCCTCTAATTAGACCTGGTAGTGATCTCAAACACTGGAACACTGCTGATGAATGGGTCGTTCTCGCGTTCTATACGCCATCACTTTTATTGATGAGCTACACTCTCCAAACATTCTCCCTATAAAACGAAGTTGCCATTTCGCCTTCCTTACTGCCAAACTGACGTGGTCATTCTATTTCATATCGCTTTCCAATGTTACGCTCAGATATTTAACCGACGTGAATGTGTAAGGCAGCATCCTACCAATGCTGTATTCGAACGTTACAGGATTATTTTCGTAGTCGGCCGCAATAACCTACATTTTCTACATGTAGAGCATGCTGTCATTCATCACATCAACCAGAAATTCTGTCCAAGTCATTTTTTATATTCCTACATTCATCCAAAGACGACACCTCATCGTACACCATAGCGTCACAGCAAATAACCGTAAATTAATGCTCATCCTGTCTGACAGATCAGTGACGTGACAGAGCATAAGGACTGTCCTTCACCCTTTACTGGGGCACTCCTGACGTCACCCTTGTCTCTGATGAACACTCACTGTCGAGCCATTGCATAGCTGGGAACCTAAACCGTATTCTCGGACCTTCATCAACAGTTCACAGTGCGACACCGTGTCAAATGCTTTCTAGGAATATGGAATCTGCCTATTGCTCTCGATACACGGTTTGTAGGATATGTGAAATCTGCTTGTTGCCCTCCATCCATGGTTTACAGGACGTCACGTGAGAAAATGCCAAGCTGACTTCCGCACGACCAACGCTTTCTAAATCCGCGTTGATTTGTGGACGGTAGGATTCCTGTCTCAAGGAATTTTAACCCAAAATTTGTTCAAAAATTCTGCAGTCAATTGATATTGGTCTGTAATTATGCGAATCCGTTCTTTTACCTTTCTTATGTACAGGAATCACCTGAGCTTTTTCTTGTCACTTGGGACTTTGCACTGGGCGAGACATGCGCTATAAATAGAAGCCAAGTAAGGGCCAACTGCTGCATAGTACTCTCTGTAAAACGGAACTGCGACTCCATCTCGACCTAGTGACTTATTTGTTTTCAACTCTTTCAGTTGCTTCTCTACACCATGGATGCCTATTTTAATAACATCCATGCGGCAGTCTTGACGAGGGTCAATTGACTGTATGTTTGGACGAGCATCCTGCATGAATGATTCCTCAAGGGTGAAATTTTATAACTTCGGATTCCCTTTTGCTTTCTTCTATTACCACTTTAAGCAGTCGACGAGTGATTGTATGGAAGCCTTCAGCCAGCTTAGTGTTTTTACGTAAGAGCAGTATTATCTAGGCTTCTCGGCAAGATCTTTTTGCTAAGGAATGGTGGAAGAAGTTGTATGCCTCGCACAGTGGTCTTCTTACTGACGCACGAATTTCTACTAATTATTACCTTTCAGCATTTGCGCGTTCTTTTTTGAACCGAGAGTGCAACAAAATCCCTTTCTTCAGCGTTTACCGAATCTGATTGTTAAACCATTCTTGCCAAACTTAACCGATTTGCTTGGCACATACGTCCACAGAGGGCGATTTACAGTCAGTTAAAACTTTGCCCGTAATTCGTTGACGTCCGTCATGTGAGAGCTAAATTTTGTCCTTCTTATAGCAGAGATTCTAGAATGAAATTATGAAGCCGGTTCTTTAACTTCATTGTACGAATTAAT
This sequence comes from Schistocerca piceifrons, assembly GCF_021461385.2. Classification (NCBI taxonomy): domain Eukaryota; kingdom Metazoa; phylum Arthropoda; class Insecta; order Orthoptera; family Acrididae; genus Schistocerca; species Schistocerca piceifrons. The sequence goes on from NC_060139.1 coordinate 410,169,116, forward strand.
TCACAAATCGGTTTGCAAATTCTACACGTTCTTCTCTGTAACTGCTTGCAGAGTCACTGTTTCTTAAGATCATTACATACGACACCTTCCTCAGATTTTAATCGTGTGGCTCCTACACGGAAGTGAACCATACGGCCCCTACTTGTCATCTGAACTGCTCAACGAGAATCATCTCTTTCGGTGCACATTTTTCACGGAAAACGATGTCGTACGGGAAGTTCTTGTTCGGCCTATATTCATTCTTACATTACTGAAAGTGGTTATTAACATCAAATTGGAATGCGTGAATGACAGCTATTATTGCGAAGATAGCTGGTATGGTTGTCAACTAAATATGAGCTATATTTAATATATTATTATTATTGTTGGCGAATTTTCCCTAAAAGGAAATCGTTAAGCTTATGACTTTGAAGGCTTGTTCTTCTTGTCCTTCCTGTACTCCTTCATTCTCTTGGAGAGGGCCTCTTTTCTCTCCTCAGACCATTCTTGTTTGGTCCGCTGTTTTAGCGCTTTTGACTTTACTTCCCAATTGTCTATGTGTTTTCGGAAGGTGCTTCTGTCTGTGGTGTTTGTGGTGCCAATTGCTTGTAGGTCTTTTCGGACTCTTTCCATCCAGGGTGTCGAGACTTGAAGTGTCTTGATGTGTTCTAGAATTTTCTTGGTGAGTCTTGTTTCAGGGAGTCTATCTAAATGTCCGTAGAATTTAAGGCGCCTTTTTCTCATATCGTTCTCGATGTTCGAATATGCTTCTACTGTTGAGTTCTTCTGTAGTCTGTAGCCATCAGGTGTGGGTCTTCCTCATAAAATTTTCCTCATGATTTTGCGTTCTTCTTTTTTGATTTCTTCAATTTTGATTTTCCTGTTGAGTGCTAGTGTTTCGCTGGCGTACAGTACGGCGGGTTTGATCACTGTGTTATAGTGTCTGATCTTGGTGTTTCTGGAAATGCATTGTTTGTTGTAGACGTTTCGTACCATGCCTAGTGATTTCCGTGTCTTCTGTTGTCTGTCTTCGTAGGCCAGTTTCTCTGTTCCGGTCGGTTCGATGATTTCGCCTAGGTATCTGAAGTGTGTGACCCCTTTAATTTTGCCGTACTTGGTTGTGATGTCGTCGCCTTCTCTTGTTAGATCTTACGTTTTTTCAAAAGTGATTTGTAGGCCGACTTTCTCGGCGCATTTTTTCAGGATTTCGATCTGTGTTTTTGCTGATGTTGGGTCATGGGTCAGTATCGCTAGGTCGTCTGCGAATGCTAGGTAAGGGATTTCCAGTCTTTTCCTTCCTAATGTGACTGGTCTCCAGGTGTTTTGTCTCCTTACTTCAGCTTCCCATTAGCTCATTACTTTGTCCAGGACGATGTTGTACAATAGCGGGGATAGTCCATCTTCTTGTCTTAGGCCAGTGTGGATTTCAAAGGGGTCCGAGATTTTGCCCATGAATTTGACTTTGGATTTTGTATTGGTTAGTGTCTGTTCGATTAGTCTTCGGGTCTTTTGGTCTAGGCCTTTTTCTCTGAGGATTTGGATGAGGGACTTTCTGTCGATCGAGTCGTAAGCCTTTTTGAAGTCGACGAAAGTGCAGATGATTTTTTTGGGGCTTGTCATGTGGGATTTTATGATTGATTTCAGGTTGAAGATTTGTTCGGGACAGGCTCTGTTGGGTCTGAAACCCGCTTGGTATTCCGAGATGGCGGGTTCCAGTTGTCCTTGCGTTCTGGTGAGAAGGCAGGTTGATAGAATTTTGTAGATGACCGGTAGCAGGGAAATCCCTCTATAATTGTTTGTGTCTGTCCTGTCACCTTTCTTGTGTAGCGGGTGAATGAGTGCGGTCTTCCAGTCGTCAGGTATGATTTCGGTTGTCCAGGTGTTCTGTATGATTTGTGTGATTTCGTTTAGCGAGTTTGGTCCTAGGTTCTTCAGCAGATCTGCCGTTATTCCGTCTTCACCGGCTGCCTTGCTGTTTTTCAGTTTCTTTATGCAGTGGAGGATTTCTTCTTTTGTTGGTGATGGTGAGTCTTCCGGTGCGTTGGCGTTAATATATATATATATATATATATATATATATATTAATAAATGAAAATTAGGAATTTGACAGGCTGGTTTAAGCATATTCCTTAAATTTCCTGTTATGGCCGCCAGTCAGATAACCTGACTACTAAATTGACGTAATCTCTCACGCTATGGGTACCCATGGTACCAGCGACTGTCTGCACCTCACTCCATTTCTTACGTCACACATCAGCTACCGCAGTCTCAGGTATATTACGAAGTGATGCTTCGTACTTAATATTAGGGCTCCTAAAGCCATAAACACTATATGTGCGTTGCCGACGTTCGCTGCGAAGTTTGTGCTGTGTGCTGATAAAAAACTCCATCGCTGTCAAACACAAGACTCTGTAAATATTGGCACTTCTTACAGTGAATACAAACTTTATAGCTAGACATGACACGGATGGATGTTTGGCCAGATACCGGATGTCCGGACAACCGGTGGCCGGATATTCTGTCGGATATTGCAACGAGGCATGTCGTAGTATATCGATCCAAGCGAGCTCACGGAAGTCAGGGGTGGATGATCGGATGAATTCTGGTAAAATCGAGAATCACAGTATATGAGTGAACCGAGTGAATGATATATCGATTGACTGACTTAAGGAACACTTAAGTCTTTCAGTATGAGCTCTGATTTCTCTCGTTTTATTGGAATGATCGTTCCCTGTGCAGGTGAGCGCCAAAAAATTATTTTCGGAGGAGATGGTTACTGATTGAAGTTTCGTTAAAAGATCCTGCCGTAACGATAAACGCCTTTGTTTTAATGATTACCACTACAATTCGCGTGTCATATACATCGCACCCTCTCGCCTATTTCTGTTTCGCGATAATACAAAACGAGCTGTCCGTCGTTGTACTATTTCGATGCCCTGTGTCAATACTAAATGATGCAGATCCCAAACCACACAGCAATAATCCAGAAGAGCACGGACAAGCTATGTGCATACAGTCTCTTCAGTAAACTGTTCTCTCACATAATATGTTATTCAGGGGCTTGAATAAATATACTTCTTTAAGAAACTGCTGTCTCACTTCGATGTGGTCGTTTAATTTATTTTCATGTCTGTTAGTACCCGCCTTCGTAACCGAGATCACTGAAGACACGCGATTCTGAGGTAAACCGTCTCGAATCTTCATAGTGAATGAAATTTTCACTGCCAGTATTTGGCCAGCCAGGGGATCAGATGTGATGCCTGAAATTTCCTGATCACCAATCGTTGCTTCAATGCACTGGATTAAATTCCATATTTGTCTACAGTGTCTCATGAAGTTAAGGCATGTGACCCATGTTGTCGGATGGGGACGTTAACCCCGACGACGTCATTGGTGCCTTTAGAGATGAGCGGTCAATGCGTCGGCACCACATTTCACATTCTCCCTCAACATTATCACTATCATCACATCGTCATAATCATTGCCATACAACACAAACACATCCCTACACCGTATACGCGTCCATTACAACACGTACCGCTGAGTTCTTTGGCTATCGATACACATCAGCCATAGTTGCAGCGCTGGCTACGCGAATAAAGAGCACACGAGGTCGAGGACGGGATTTTAAGGAGCGGAGCGGTGCGCGATAGGAGGTGGAGGAGGCACAGAGAGCAGCATACGGCAGCAATCGCCCAGTGTGCCGTGCACTTAAGATGGATCGCTGCGCCGCAGGAGTTGGCCGATCGCTTTCCGGCGGCTTTCGCCCCGCCAGCGGCCCCATCGGTCACTCCGTTTATGACGACCCCGGCAATGAAGGACGGCCATTCGGGTACGACGAGCCAGGTTATGGACGCAGCACAACCGTGTATGACGACTCACGCTATGGCTGCAGGACATTCGATGGCGATGACCCAGGCTTTGGATTGGCACACTCTGTTGCGGCAACAATGGCGTCCGACGGCGGGCCGGGACCTCGCCTGCGGGCGGCCATTCACGCCCTCCCATACAACGATTGAGGTCAGGCACGAGGCACAGCTCAGCGGGTAGGACCGTTACATTCAGTGACTACACTCCTTCCACTATTACTACGGCTACCAGGCCGAGGTCATACGATCACCGATGGGCTTGAAAACAGTTGATTACGATAAAGAAGAGTCTCAAGAAGATAGCAGGTGCAGCCCAGTACCGGCGACTGATCCAGACAGAGTGCTGTCACCCGAAGACGACGATGACATCAAGACTTTCGAACTGTAAGTCATAAAAAGGCGGATTTGAAGAGAAAAAGACCTCAAGTCCTTAATGAAGTCTCCAGAAGGCAACAAACAATATCGACCTCTAACAGATCCGAACTACTTCCTCTCGAGAGCGAACAGATGGGTTTGTCGACGACACTACCCGCCACCGCTGCTTCGAGCACGACTCCACCTAGCGCATCACAAGCAACAAGAACACCGGCAGGAAAAGTTCCGCCCATCACAATAACTATACAGGGAACTTTATGTGCCTAAACATGGAGTTGAAGAAACATATAAGTAGGCCCATCAGAGCTGTCCATGAGAGTGACACAATCATTTAGGGACCTTGAAGTAAAACTGCTGATATTCTCAAAAAATTGAAATGCCGATAATCGATGTTATCGGTTCTCGATGCATCGAAGAAAGTATCGATATACAGACTGAAGCTACACTATGAACAGGCTTATAACAATATCAGCTGCAATTTGTAAATATACTGCCGGTTTCAGAGCTATATATTGAAGTGTTGATTTATTATTGGAATTCTGTAATCAACAAGCTAGCAGCCGGCTTATCACCCTTCGAGCAAGACTTGAAAGGAGAACAATGCACGTTCACACTTGGTAACAATGGCAACTGCGTGTAAGTGGTATAACAAAAGGTGTCCGATGGGTCTGTTTTTCGTGTTCGTCACATATCAGATTTGTCCCGATCACTTCATCCCGACTTCTCTGTTTTTTCGTAACAGCTGTAGTGTCAAACCTGGGTGGCGAATTTAAACGTTGCAGTTCCTGTTGGTAGCATCGATCCTGTCAGCATTTATCCTCAAACGTCTCGGTCCACCGCGAATACCGAACTTTCAATTCAGATTTTGTTTCTGAAAAACGCTGATATGAAAAATAGCACACCATTTGCGTTATTCCATTCACACCGCCACTATCCCTCTCCCCCCTCCCCCACCCCCCAACCCCCCAGTGAAATCGGATTTCTTATTTGTGCCACCCATATTTCCTTCACACAGTCAAAGAGAAAGGCTGAACGCGATGAAAGCTCAAAAAGTGGTAAGAGTCCTTCATACAGTGAAATGAAAATTATGTTCTACTACAATTTCAATTATTTACCAAAAATAGCGAAAAAAATGTAATACAAAAATTAAAATAGCGACACTTGAAATTGCTATTTTCATATCGATGTACCATGGAAAATTGTCGCCTATATTTAGCTATATTACCTTTAAATTTTATCGATATATTATATAGCGATGTTTTAGCAGCAGCCCTAACTTGAACGAGTCTCATAAAATATTTAACAATTAATAAAATATTCAGGTCGAAGGGATTTCACTTTAAAACCCAACCTTTCGTCCCCGTCTGCGGAAGAGATTTTCAAGCGGGATCGTAGCTTTTTTGATTGTCCGATTCACATTCTGGCTCGCTGAGTCCTGCCGGAATATTTTATTAATTGTGACAACTCCGGCTGTTACGTTTTACACAAATTATTACCTGCTGAGATCACAGCCAAAGTAGTTGAAGCAGAACTCTATACTAAGGGCTTACACCAAACTGCCGTTCTTCAATTGAAGTCAGAAGACGACAAAAGCAACAATCTCGTAGCAAAGCGTGCCTACTGCATCACCATGCCTGCAGGTCCAGCTACTACTTACGTTACATGACAGATACAAGAATTAAATTTGAAACGTGTTGTGCAACGGATAGTCTGCCACAGTGTAAACGCTCTTTGAGGTTCTTCCACACCGCCAACTACTGTACCTTACCCCACAGATGTGGCGGGTGTGGGGGGCACGCACCAGTCGAAGAAAAGTGAAGTGTGCAAACTGTGAAGGTGATCAACCAGCTACATGGCATGACTAGATCCCGTTTCAGCAAGCACTGAGGACCTACGCAGCAAAAGGACAAGGATAGGCGTACGTAAACAGAAAGCCACGAAGGTTGCAGTGCAGCTGAATATGTCATATTCTAAGGATTTCAGTCTGCACCTAACACCCTTACAAAGCTGACGGTTCTTTTTGAGGGAGCGGAGACTCTCTTCATCCCCATCAATGGCTCATAGATCTGGTAGGACCACCGATTATTCACTTTGTGTGTTCAATACAAATGGCCTCATGCACAAGAAACTCGAGTTGGACCATGTCATCACTTGGCACCGTATTGATATCCTTTCTGTCAACGAGGCTCACCTCCGCCCTACCCAGTCACCTAACCTGAAGAACATACGGGACAGACCGTGCAAGTGGTCATACGATAGGCACAGATATCACTCGTGCATCAGCCACCCTCCCGCTGATGCCCACTTTGGAAGCCACATTGATCACCGTACAGACTACCTCTAGGATCATCACATTGGTTGTGGCATACCTCACCCACTGCTCACGTGTGAAGAGGACGATCTGCGGACTGTCTTCAACCATTATCCGAAGGTACCATTGTTTGGTGTTCTCAGTGCCAAACAGTATGCGTGGAAGTCTAGGCACAACAGCCAGTGGATGATGTTTGATTTGTGGCGCGCTCAACTGCGCGGTTATCAGCGCCCGTAACAGTTCCCAATCTGTAGACAGTCAAATCTAGCCACTTCCACGAATGAAGACTGAATGATGAGGACATCACAAACACTCAGTCCCCAGGCAGGGAAAATGCCCAACACCGCCGAAAATCGAACCTGTGACCTCGTGATTCAGAGTTAGCAACGTTAGCCACTAGGCCACGAGCAGCGGACAAAGAACTTAGGAGTTATCCTTTATCATAAGTTACTAGTTACTAAGTGAAGAGAGTTCATCTTCTTCATGTATTGCACCAGCTGTATCCTATTCTGACCAGTAGGCAAATGAATGCCCGGACAAAACTCAAGCTGTACAAAACTGAGATCCTGCCTGCACTGTTATATGGCTGCTCAACTTGGAGTATTATCATTCCCTGAAATCTTAGGCCCCTACAGGTAATTCACAATCGGTCTTGTCTTTGGCGCTGGATGATGAGTTCAGACCCACGACTTACATATTGAAGTTCAGCTACCGATGATCAGAGAACAAATCGTTGAATCGACAAGGAAACTATTGGCAAAAATCGATAAGCTACGCTCTACAACTTGCCACCTCGACTACACTGGATCGAAATTTCCTGAACGGTGTCAACGCATAAAAGTGCCTCCAGGTGCCCATGTGAAGGCACCCCAATAGTTACTCAACTGTTTTAACCACCATCTCAGGAGGGCTCCAGGAGCCCGAGCCCATGTCACTGCTTAGGCTCAAATAAAGTTTATCTGAAACCCCTAAACCTGTTCGCCACAGAAATCCGTCCTCAAGGAAAATAGCACTCCGCGAACTTTAAAAACATACACAGGTACAAAAAAGAAGAAAAAGCGAGCGAATCGGTACTCAACACGTGACACACCTCAGCGGAGCCTTGTTGTGTACTCGTGCAGGGTGCGAGTGAACCAACGTGCGAAAGTCAGGAGCAGCGGGGCCTGGAGCGGTCCTGTTTATCAAAGACGAAATAAACCACTACAGTCGCCGTCGCGAAGTTTGGGAGTGCAGAGACGGAACTACTACTTCCACGTTCATGGTAACATGTTCGGCATCTTTCCTGAACAATTTATCACCTTTTTCCATAAAACTCTCGTTGTCGTATGCTGGAAGATTCACGTGGCGCGGAATCTTGCCCGGGTTTGGCTAGAGATGTGGCAGTGTTGGGTTATGATCCTGAACTGTGTCTTAGTGGGCAAATGTAAAGCATTTTGACTGAAAGCAACAGGCGTCGTACACTTGGGCTACTACTCTTCTGTACCGAGTGGCTAGTTCCTCTGTACTTAAACTTACTGTATACTCAAAAACATAGAGTAGAGTGCCAGAAGACCCGTTAAGTTCTGTGTTGTGTGGCTGTAGTGGTAGCCTAGTGGCTGTTATTTCTGATATTTGTCGTTTGAAACATTTGGGGCCGGCATAGGCACTATTTTAGCAGAAGAAATTTTCCCTATGTTCTAGTTACTGTTTGTTAGTAATTTACCGCATGGTTCAAGTAACGGCTGCCAGTCCGAGCAGTTAGTCACTGTCATGTTGTATGACGCTTAAGAAACTGTGAAAACGGCAGCTGAGTTGGATGTTAGGTGATATGTGAGTGGCTAGAGCCGGGTAATTGAAATATTCTGTGTCTTTATTAGTCTTAAGATGTTCTGGCAGTCTCACCACATACGTTGTTTTAGAGTAATTTTTGGCACTTAAATGGTTTGTGTATAGCCCCCAATTACACTTCTATGCTTAAAATGTTATCATTTAATACATTTAAAGCCTTCCACATGTTTTATTGCAGGTTTTAAGGACTTATTCATTGACAAGTCCTAACGAGCTGGTAAGCATACCATTTCATGTGACTGGCTAGACTGACGTTAACGGGGTGTACTGTCAGCGCTGAAAGGTGCAAGATAATGCACGTATGGTTATCGTGTGCAGCACCGAGCGAGATGGCGCAGTGTTTAGCTCACCGCACTCGCACTCAGAACAGTTCACATTACACTTACCTACACTTGAAAGAGAAACATACACCACAATCTTCATACAACATATCCCTAAGGTAACAATCCAGTGAGAGCGGAGGATGTACTCCCTGAACCCAAAATGGCTCTGAGCACTTTGGGACTTAACTTCGGAGGTCATCAGTCCCCCAGAACTTAGAACTACTGAAACCTAACTAAGTTCACACACATCCATGCCCGAGGCAGGATTCGAACCTGCGACCGTAGCAGTCGCGCGGCCCAGAATGTAGCACCTAGAACCTCTCGGCCACTCCGGCCGGCCCCTGAACCCACTCCTTGAGAAATCCCAACCAGCAGTGCAGTACAACATCTACATGAATAGCAGTGGAATCACATCCACAAAATATTGTTTTTATCCATCGGTGGAGCCTATTTTTTTGAATAGAATGCAAGATATATCTGTTGGAATGTTCGCTTCAGTCATTTATGGAGACAAATACCAGGTGTTTTAAAAGCAATGTACAGATTTCAGTTGTTTATTGCAGACGAACTATACAGAGGTGACAGAAGTCATGGAATATCAATATTTATACACGCAGATGCGGTAGCAAAGTGTACAAAGGTGTAAAAGAGTAGAGCACCGACGGAGTAGTCATTTTAACACAAATGATTCATGTGAAAATTTGATCATGACAGCAAGACGGGAATTAACAAACTTTGAAAGCGGAATGGTATTCTGAGCTAGATGCGTCGGACGTAGCAATTCGGAAATCGTTAGGAAAATCAGTATTCCGGGATCCACAATGTCAAGATTGTGATGAGTATACCACATCTCAAGCGTCATCTCTCACCAAGAACAACGCAGTAACCGACGCTCTTCACTTGAGGAAAGAGAGCAGCGGCGTTTGCATAGAGTAGGATATTGTAATGCCTCTGTTATTTCGAGTTACACTGTCATGTACTTTTAGACAAGGATGCATGTACAAATAAATGCATCACAATGCAGAAACACAGGCACTGCAACAGCGTCTTTTTCCGTCGACATAGGGTAAGCGACTTTGAAGTAGATTTATTCGTCTGTAGGAGAATATATCCAATGAATGTACTACTGCAGGTTGTAGGTACAAGGCTGACAACATATGGAAGTTTGGGTCTGACCCCGAGTCGTGCTCGGATAGCCGAGTGGTTGTGTCGCCTTGTGCGTCGAGCGAGCAGGTCGTAGCCGCAGCGCCGCTTGTGTCGAAGCTACTCGGTATTGTTGGTGTATCGGCCGGAGTCACATCGTAGTTGCGTAGCCGAGTTTGTCGTCGCTTTTCTCTTGGCGGCGGTGTTTGCTGCCCGCGCCAGAGTGTCTGTCGAGTCTACTAGGTTGTTCCTCATCGAGCGATTGTTCATTTCAGTTTTGACAAGAGTGCGCGTCGTGTTAAGCGTGGCTCTTTAGAAATTCACGTTTGGTTGGCTGATGTTATCCGTGTTAGACCTGATCATGTAGATACTGCTTGCTTTTATTCTGATTTGTATGCATCCTTAATGAAGTTTTATGATCCCGTTCAAGTAGAATGGCTTCTCTCTCGGGTTGGTTCTAAACTATTGTTTGTGACGATACAAACCACCGTTACTAGATGAATATATCTACTATACAAGGATTGCCTTGTGTAGAGCGAGCGCACTACATGGTGCGCGAATCGCGGAAGCGAGTGGCGCGCCCGCGCGAGATTTGCAACGGTCATTGGGATGGTCTCCGGGGCCGGGCGGCCACGAGGCCTGCAGCTTGGGGCATTGTTAGGTTTTTCGCGCATTACGCAAAAACTATGTAACTTACGGTGAAGAGCGTTTCGGCAGTTGATTTTGGTCAGCAATATGCACCTTCTGAAAGATCGATGCTTATTTCATGTCACGAGACGCAAAAGTTACAGTAACCTCAAAATCGGTTAATATCACGAATACTGAGAGATTAATAAAAATAGTAGATAACAACTTACAGGGATGAGCGAGCACCCATTAAAAACGTTTCGTCATAGCGGATCGAGTGCCATAGTCATATGTTAAAATTCATAAATAATTAAGCTCGTAAAGAGCAATAAACAAAGTTTGATGAAAAACTGTTTATAAAATTCAATAGAAAATTCATGACGTAAAGAACGGCACTATATAACATTTTGGGTGGCATCACACGTATTTTAAAATAGTTAAGTTATACTATACACTTACTTGCAATAGTTTTCATTGTTTGCAAATTATTATTAACATTTATCGCCCAAAATTAATTAATTATTATAGATATGAAGATTTTGAGCAGCGCAATGTGTAGATCGCTATAGATTACGTCTAAAAACGGTTCTATATGCAGTTCTATGTTAAAACTTTGCAGCACTGATGTAAACAAACAAATTTGCGCTAAGTGGCGAAACTTCGTAAAAACTAAAACTTGATTTACGGCCGATAGGATAATCCTAGAAATTAATGTAATTTAGTAAATGAGATGTACTTTTTAGCTCAGTTCCGATAGTGAACATACTTTTGTCGAGGAATGTATGTATCAAAATTTGTAACCTTAACTGGTGTGATTGGTACTTGCATAACAAGAGGGATAGACGATCCGCGCCTATATAAGCGAGCGGCCATCTTGGCCAGGGGTCAGTCGTTGGTCAGTCGTTTGGAGGGTAGGTGGCGAGCAAGCCCCACGTGAGGATGGCCCATGTGGTCGTTTGAGAATTTCTTCTCGCGCCGATTTATTTCGACAAAGAGTACTGTTTAATAGTGTAAGTGTGCAAGCATATATTTGGTGGACTGGAAGTGCTACGATTATTTGTGTGAGTGCAAATTACGGGGTATAGTTCGGCGTAAATGAGCATATGGCGATCTGTGATTTCGTGCCAAAAATGCTAGAACAAAAAGGACAGTGGGGCTTTTGGCTCTGTTCGAATTATTTGAATAATTCTCGTTTATTGCAGCTGCTATTGTGGGGCTCGGAATCAAATTATTATTAAAGTAAAGCTGTAAACCGTCTCACCAGTGCTAATTTCATTGTGTGAAAGAAAAGGACAACGCCAATAAATAGTGATTGAACTGTGTCGTGAAAAACTGATTTTAGTATAATAATCGCCTAATTTTTGTTCCCTTGCATAAACTGTACTCATGTCTGGGTGAATAATTAATTCAAAAACTATAACCAATTTCCGGGTCTGGAACAGTGTATAAATGCAGCAAGTGTGGAAATCATCCCCCGGGACTTACATGAGAGCCAAAAATTTGCAATAACATTTTTAACCAACATTTGTATATGCATATTCGTGTGAACACTTCAACTGCACTTCTTTATTTACCTCCCCGTCCCATGTTTTCACATCGAGATGGCTCCGTTAATTTCATCCTCCTAGAAAATGCGGCACTCGAGTGTACTCTGGTTAGAATTTATAACCTTCCCCCTGAAGTGGACGATTCATGTCTGAAAACAGCGTTGCTTCCGTTTGGAGTCATACGACATTTCCGATGGGAACGCTGGTCAGCACAACATCGCTTCCAGTGTTATAATGGTATCTGGACTGTGGACATGTGTGTTAGAAACAATATTCCTTCCCACTTAACTGTTTGTGGTTACCGGATCCATGTTACGTATGCAGGGCAAGAAGGAAGATGTTTTCTCTGTAACGAAAGCGGTCATCTCAGATTTCAATGTCCGCGCCGTACTACTGTTCTGACGTCTTATCAAACGTGTCTTCCTTTAACATTAGCACACGCAGTGTCATCGCAATAAGCTGTCAGTCAACCTCCAGCTTTAAGATATATAGGGGCAACATTACCTCTTACTCCTCTCGAATTTCCACCGTTACCGGCGCGTCCCAGTGCGGCCGCTGTCCATGAGGGGACAACGGCTCCAGCATCGCAAGTCAAACGCCGGCGGACTGAGGACGGTACAGATTTGCCGGCCGCTGTGGCCGAGCGGTTCTAGGCGTTTCAGTCCGGAACCGCACTGCTGCTACAATCGAAGGTTTGAATCCTGCCTCGGGCATGGATGTGTGTGATGTCCTTAGGTTAGTTCGGTTTAAGTAGTTCTAAGTCTAAGGGACTGATGACCTCAGATGTTAAGTCCAATAGTGCTTAGAGCAATAAGAACCATTTGGTACAGCTTTCGAGGACGCCCAAAAACAGTCTCCTTTTTCTGATATGTCGTTGACAGAAGGTGCACCTTCTGGCGGTAATGAGTTCCCTACCGACGTTAATTATGATTCCAGTATTACCAGAGATGATGTAGCTCATTCTGTTGATGTTGAAATGTATGTTGAATCTGCGTCCCCCACTTCACCTGTAGACATGACGGTTCCCATGAGTTCAGATGTTCCCGCAGAAACGTTGCCTGCTGGCCAGTCTTCACAGTGTTCCAGTGAAATACCACCCCTCCGTCATGCTGAGACGGTGGAGTAACAGAACTCTACGGATTCTCTTCCTGATGATCAGGATATGCCATCCGACAGAGTCGCTGAATTACATGTCTCTTATGTACCTGATGTTGCTGTTGGACGTTCTGAGTTGTGCTGCTCGATTTCCGATGAGCGCAGTGGCGATGGCTCCTCTATCAAATCGGAGCTTGACGTGCCACCAACCCTTCCACATCAAAAGTGTATGTTTTCACGGAGTGGTGTCAAACAGCGTTTTCAACCTGCACGTGCAGCGGCGCTTCGTAAAAAGAAAAACGAGGATTCCTCGGTTTCCGGTATGGAGGATTAGAATTATAACTTCTTTCTCCCTCGTCAGGACGTTGAGGAGAGAAGGACGTGATGAGTGCATTTTCCTTAGTGTTGTGTCATTGACCTTACATGTGCTAACGGATGCAGAATATACATTGTTAATGTTAATAGGATATGTTCCCAATTACGGCTTGCTGCGTTACCCCAGTTTATTTACGATTCCCAAGCCGATTTCGTGTGTTCACAAGAGGTCTTACTTGATGTGGTTTGTCTTCCTGGACAGTCAATGTTTTTCAATGTTGCATCTGAAAATTCTATCAGTATGGCTTTGCTTTATCGAGATTGAGTCCCGTTGACGGACTTCGAAAAGCTAGATGATGGTCGCAGTATAGGCTGTAGTTTTTATGAGTTCACCTTAATTTTTCTTTACATTCCGTCTCGATCCGGTCGTTCATCCGATCGCGTGAGATTTGATAAGGAAGACGTTGTTTATTTACTCAGATGGAACCCGCGCAAGGTTTTGTTGGAGGTGATCTTAACTGCGTCTTACGTCATGTAGATCCGACCCCCAATTATACATTTTGTCGTGATCTTAATGGTAAGGTGACGTCCTTGCATTTCCAAGATGCGTGGGTTTGCATATATTCCACATTGGTGCGTTTACGATACTTCAAGTAGCCGATTGACCCACTTTCATGTATCTACCCCCCTATGTAGTCAGCTTCTATCGATTGATGTAATTCCTGCCAGTTTCACTGATCACTGTGCTGTTTCAATGACCTTTAACCATAACCTGCAGCGCATCATTCTTTCGCGCCCCTTATGGAAGCTAAACACTCTACATCTCACGTAGCCCTCCCTGGAGGGCATCATCGCAGACGTATGGCGGTGGTCAACCCAGTCCCTGGCGCGTTATTCCTCACTTCTAGGATGATGGGTTACCTTTGCTAAGCCCCGGATTCAAAATATACTCAAGCAATTTAGCGCTGTGTTGCGGCCACATGTAGTAAGCTTTGCTTCAAGCAGTGGAGAATAGCAAAACAGAGGCACGCCGGCGACCAAGGCGTTCTGAAGTAGGCAGGCACACATAGCCTTGCTGACAGCAGCAGTCTACCAACAGACTCACGCAAGGACGCACTCAGACCGAGCGCCGAGCGAAGACTGGAGAGTGCTGAGTAAGGGGAAGTGAGGCCAGCACGCTAAGTTACACTGCAATATATTGTGGGAGTAATAACAAACAGCTACCACAAAGGGTAAAAAACGTCCTCCTGCCGGATATAAATAGTGGAGCGCTGGCAGCAACAGACAAAAGAAATTAGTAAGCAGTTCGGATCTGAGGAAGGACGTGGTCCGTGTCCGAATGTTCAATCTTCGTAGGTGACGATTTCGGAAGTCTGTTCCAGCTCACAGGAGTCATCCATTCGCTGCCAGATGGCAACTTCAGCTCTGGAGGTCGGCCCGAGTTCGGCTGACTAACTACAGCGAGAACTTCCAGCGGGACCTGCCGCAGCGCGGTCTTGGTCAGAGCCCCACAGTGCATGGTCTGTCCATGACGGGATCTTGCCGACATGGCGACTGACGGCTTCCCAGCCGCCGGTGCAGCAGGCGTCAGCAGCTGACCTCACAGCGAGGCCGTTCCGTGGGCACGCCATACTGGGGCGCCGAGCGGCGACGAGTTCATCTCAACCACAGGGCATCCTGGCTTCAGCGGAGAACTGGTGGCCTGAGGCTCTCAAGTTCGATCAGCACCGCTCGTTGCGCGCATTGTCGGAGAATCTACACAGTAGCAGCCAGGCGGAGGGATCCGCAGGGCTGGGCAGTGACGACGAGGGAGAAATTGAAAAGAAAGTTCAATAAATAATTGTAAAACTCCACGCCGTCTCAGTCTTTGGCGCAGCCACTGTGTCTGCTGCCAACAAGTGGTGCAGAAGTCGTAACAAGTGGTGTCAGGCGCACCCACGCAACGACTTTGTCTAGACATGTCGAGGGTAACGTTAAGGGATGTGAGAGTGTCATTTGAATGGCCTAGCAACCCTGTAGACTTATCGCAGTTTCGTGGGAATGATAATCACGTTAACTTAGTACCATCTAAATGTGTAGTGTGTGGATTAACAGGTCACGTCGTTCCTTGCGATAAATTTGTACCAGGCACTTGTGTTGTGTGTGGCTTCTATGGCCATGTAATGGGGCAATGTGGTAAGTCTAGATGGCTTGTCATTAGACGTGCTAGGATTTACCATGCTTCTGGGTAGTACAATTTAATTTTTGTGAGGTGAGGTATACCACACCGAAAATGCCAGAGACACGTGCAACCGGGAAAAATGACGCCGTAGTCGCATTGACAGAGCAAGTTAAGAAACTGATTGAAGAAAATAAGTTGCAAAAGCAGCACATGCAGAGGATGGAGCAAGAATTGTTGAAAAATACTCAGTCAGGCTCGGGAAGCGATAGTGTAGAATGCAAGGATACTGTCTTTTCCAGTGTGTCAGATTGTTCAGCGCCTAACTTGATGCCTTCCTTCTCGTGTAAAACATCAGAGGATGTGAATGTTTTCATTGGTGACGCACATAGTACGGCTAGACTGTGTGGCTGGTCAGATGAAATGTGTTTGCAAATGGCGAGGTTACGGTTAGTAGGTGACGCAAAACTTATGTGGCATATCACAAAGGGTTAAAGGATGCTACTACGTTCACAGAGTGGGCTGAGGAATTATTGCTAAGGTTTAAGAAAAAAAACAGTGCCAGATTTTTTAGAGAAAAATTGGGAAGGATGATGCAAAAAAGGGTGAAACGGTAGAAGAAATTTCAGACAGAATTAGGAGAACGAATGCGCACACGTATGAGTTAACGCAAAATGCGAGTGGAAATAAAGTTCTATTGAAAGAAGCAGAGAACAGAGCTTTAGACGCATTTTTGCGAGGGGTCTCGCGGGATTTTTCACGCCGGATACGAATGGAAAATCCAAGTGTCTTCGCAATAGCATTGGGCGTAGCTACACATTTGCAGGAAGTGGATAGCGCCACTAGAAGTCGCCATGACAAGAAATTTTTTCGTCTTCCAAAGAGCGTTACCGTTGTGGGAAGCAAGGTCATTTTAAGGGACAATGCCTGGAACCGTAGTGTTTCAACTGTCACAAAATAGGGCATAAGACACGGCAGTATAGAGCCAAAAAACGGTTTAATGATACAGCAGGTAGAAAACTGTTCAACGAAAAAGGGAGTGTTCCTGCTGTCGGGAGACATTACCAGTTAGAAGAGGTAATCAGAGAGTGGACGAAGAGGCGGATTGTAGTTTGATGGTTTGGATAGAAGATAAGTGGCGAAGAGTTTTAGTGGATACTGGAGCGCATGTATCAGTTGTCAGTGTGGACCTCGTGGGTAAGGAAAAATTGGAAGCTCCGAGATACAGATTGTGCGCAGTAGGTGATAAAAAATTAGACGCACTAGGGACAGAACAGCTCAAGTTTAAGATAGGGAACGTGTGGTTCCGGTAGCAAATGGAGGTGTTGTCAACTGTGGGACAGGGATTTTCAGTGATGCTTAGGTTGGACTTTCTTATTAAACATCACGCCAAAATTGACCTTTCGGAACATACACTGGAACACGATGGGAACTTGTTCTCAATGGGCACAGCCGTTGCAAATGTTTCAGAGTCGCAAGGTGCACCGATAGCTAAGGTGATACCAACTAAACTGCGTACAAGTGCATTAAAGGTGATTTAATGTAGCAAAGTACGAACAGGTACAGGGAAGTTGATCTGGGTACCGGTGGATGTCGATGTGCCTTAGCAGGGGTTATTCTTGGTAGAGCCACTACCGAGTAATGAGGTTTTAGACGAAAAGCATTGCTTTATTCGTAGGAGTGTATCACGGGTAAAGGAAATAAACGAGCAGTTTATTGTTCCGGTGAGTTTAGATAACTTCGGGCGGGATGATGTCGATCTGCCTAAGGAATTAGTAATAGCCACAGTAGAGTTAATGGATGAAGAGGACATCGATAGTTCGAGGCTACACTATAATGTAAAGCAAACCGTCAGCACGTCTGCACTTCGTGACGAGGTAAATCACTTGAGAGGAAATGATCATTCGGGTATGGAAGCAATATTACTAAAGTATAAAGCATTGTTTGAAGCACAGGGTACGTTACCTGCTACACCGATAACACAGCATCGTATTCCGACAGGGAATCACGCTCCAGTGCATCGTAATACATACAGACTACCGAAACAATTACAACCAGTAGTAGAGCAATTAATAGAGCAACAACTGGAAGATGGGGTAATCCAGCACAATAATAGTCCTTGGTCTAGTAGCGTGGTCCTAGTTCCAAAGAAGAAACCGGACGGGTCGAAAAAATTTCGATTTTGTTGCGATCACAGTCATTTGAATGAATGGACAGTGACGGACGTATATCCGATTCCGAATATCACAGAAACGTTAGACAACCTAGGGCAGTGTAAATTTTTCTCCACTATGGATTTGCGAAGCGGTTATCACCAGACTGAAGTATGTCCGGAGGACAGGCCAAAAACAGCATTTACGACGCATTGTGGTCACTTCGAGTATAACAGAATGCCGTTTGGACTAAAAAAAAGCTCCAGCAACATTTCAGAGGTTATTGGATGGAGTCCTTCGCTGGTTGAAACCGTAAAAATGCATGGTGTATCTGGATGACATTATAGTTTTTTCAAGAGATACACAGCAGCGTGTGGAACGGTTAGAGGAGGTGTTTAAAAGATTAGAGGCAGCACGCCTAACATCAAGTTTGGACAAATGCCGTTTTGTGCAAGCACAAGTAAATTATCTCGGGCATGTTATCAGTCAGGACGGGGTATGGACAGATCCTCATATCACTTCTGCAGTACGAGATTTTCCGGTTCCGCAAACGGTTAAACAACTGCAATCGTATATTGTTCTTGCGAGCTATTATCGAAAATTCGTACAGGGGTTCACAGAAATCGCGAGGCAACTTACTAAGTTGCTAAGAAAAGGTGTTACCTTCCAGTGGACGTCAGAGTGCGAGAAAGCATTTCAAGAGTTGAAACGGATACTGACATCAGATCCAGTTTCGAAGTTTCCAGACTTTTCGAAGGAGTTTATACTACAATGTGACGCGTCTAATCACGCTCTTGGGGCTGTACTTGGGCAAGAAACTGATGGCAAAGAACATCCGATTGCGTTCGCGTCTCGTCAACTTAACAAGGTGGAACAAAATTACTTCACGACGGAGCAGGAATTGTTAGCGGTAATATACGGGATTTCGTACTTTCGATGTTATCTGTACGGTAGAAGGTTTAAGATTGTGACGGATCATTCAGCTCTGAAATGGTTATTAGGCCTGAAAGACCGAGTGAGTAGGCTAGTGAGATGGACGCTGAAACTCAGTGACTTCGATTATGAGGTAATACACAAGCATGCCAATGCTGACGCATTGAGCAGGAAAGTGGCAGTAGTACAAGTAACAGGGGTGACTGAAGATGAGTGGAAATGGGCACAAGCCGTGGATAGTGATTGCCAATCGTTCACAAAGCAACTTCAGTTCCTAGTACAGGACGGGTTACTTTGAAGGGCGACGAAATGCGGCCCGCGCGTCGTCGTACTAGCAGCGTTAAGATCTTAAGTTTTGCAACAGGCGCATGATCAATTTCTTTCAGGACATGGCGGGAGAAGAGCTACGGATAGGCGGGTAGCGGAGACGTTTTGGTGGACGAGTACGTCAGAAATTGTGTGCCACCCGCACAGCGTGCGGACTTGTGCCATCAAAAGATTCAGCTTGAAAGATTAACAGAGGCAGACAGACCTTTCCAACAAATCGGAATTGATGTATTAGGCGCATTTAATAGGATTGCAGCAGTGAATAAGTATGTGTTAACAGTGATTGACCACTTTTCTAGGTATTTAGTCATAATCGCATTACCAGATCAGAAAGCTAGTACGGTGGCACAAGCTTTAGTTAATAATTGGTTACTCGGGTATGGGATACCTCAGTCCTTAATCTCGGATAAAGGTACTAATTTCACGTCTGATCTGATGGAGCAACTGAGTAAGTTACTGCAGGTAAAGAAACTACGGACTAGTCAATTCCATCCGCTAGCAAACGGACGAACGGAGAGAGTGCTTCGCACGATCACTAAGATGTTGAGTCACTATGTAAATAGTCAACACACCGACTGAGATGTGTACTAGCAATTCGTAACCAGTGCATATAATAGTAAGGTACAGGATTGTCGCCGTACGAAGTTGTATATGGGCGGAAGATACCATCACCTTTTGACATGCTTCGTCCAAGGCTGGGAGTGGAGGGCGAGCATGTAAGGCAATTTGCGAAAACCATTAAGGAAGTATGGCAGGGAGTGAGACGAGCTAACACGAAAGCGTTGGAACGACAAGAGCGGATGGGAGGTACAATGGGGAAGTTACCACAGTACAGAGTAGACCAATGTGTGCTACTAGCTAATCCGTATGTTCCAAAAGGGAGAACCAAGAAGTTCACAAACAAGTTCCAGGGACCGTACCAGGCAGTGGAAACGACATCACCTGTCAATGTAAAATTACAAATGCCTACCAACACAATGGTGGTTCACGTTAGTAGAGTTAAGCCGTTCCAGGGGGTAGTATATCCGTGTATATGTACGTCTCCGTCTGGCAGAAAGCGAAAAGAAGCGCCAGAAGCAGAGAGTAAACCGGGTATCAAATATTATTTGCGTTCTGTGGATGTGTAGATAGCAGTAATTATCATGTGTTTATTATTTTTGTGCACGGACTAGGGTTATTTTATTCGTATTAAGGGGCAGTGATTTGAATTTTTTCCTTCTCCCTCCATTCTGTAGCTGACGCAGGATGTGGTGCAAGTAGATAGTATCGGGTGTAGTCCTCTGGCAACTGACACAAGCTGGCCAGGTGTAGGATATGCCGTTGCGAAGTGGGGTGTTGTTCGGGAAACAACCAGATGTGATCCTCCCGAGTCTCGAGTGGACGCTACGGCTGGCACTCAACATCCTGCAAGAAAGGAACGAGATGCGGCAGCTACAGGAGGTGGTATCGAGTGTGGAAACGGTTGCATCTAAGAACAGAATATTACGGGACGTGCAAGAAGAGTACAAGGCTTTGGATAGGTCATGTAAGGAAATAAGGGAACAACTGCGCCAAGTCCTGAGCATGATTCCAGGGTATATCACGCATTGCACGGGCAAGTGAGTGTGACGTTGATGTCACCATAAAAATTCAGATGGAGTCTGAAGCAGGCAGAGAGAGGGGTTCCAGAGCATAGAGCACGTAGTGCCAATAATTGAGACGAGTATGTCACTTTTTTATCATATGTCTAGGATTAAGATAACAACGGATCTAGTTAAGATGTATATAGAGATTAGATCTCAAGTAACTAGTGTGGGGAGACAGGATCACTGTTAAACAGTGCATCCTTATCTGGTCAGGTGGGAGCACATGGAGAAGGGCGTACAGTTCACGACACAGGAGGTTTTATTAATTTCTAAGGAGGGGGATACTCATGCTACTATGTCGAGTTTAGATTTGCGTAGATGTCTAACGGAGTTGGTTTCCATTTGTCCATCACAGGTTGTTTTCCCGGGCAAAGGGTCGTGTGGGATCCAGTTATTTAGGGCAGAAGCAGAAGCTTCAGAGTGTCAGAGAATAATAATGAAGCCTACGCCACAATTTCAGCAAGTTGGGAGGCATTGGTTGTATTCTGTATTTGCTACGGAGAGGATATCAGCCAAGTGTTATGACAATGGGAATTGGACAGCAACCATGGAGTTGTAATTATGGGACAGTGGTTTGCTAATCAACGGGACAAATTGTGAAATAGTAGGGGATCATTTCAGCTTGCCAGTGGCAGCCATGGGAGTCACCAAGGTTACAGATACTTATCTGAAGTTGTACTGGCAAGAGGCGTCATTCAGCATCGCTCCAGGAGAAAATTTGACGTATGTTAAGAAGACCTTGGATGCTACACTATTGCAAACGATAGATAACTAGTAAATTCGGAGAAAGGTCAAATTTCAAGGCAGCAGTTATTAAGGCATGTGGAGGAGTCCGATATCAGGTGGAAACCTAGCATAGTGACCATTGATATTTCAACCAGTACTATTACCGTGTTGATTCTATTTATCGGTGTAGTATATGTCCTATTAAATCGGAGAATTCAGCATGTTATTGCAAGACTGCTCCATGAGATTCCTGTAGAATGGATCACCAGTTGGGCTTGTGTCAGGGCAACCTGGATGTATATAGGGAAGAATTAGAATATAGGATAGAACTAGAGTTAATGTATAGGTTAAATTTGAAGGGAGGAAGTTAATATTTAGGAGGAGGCAGTGCTGCGGCCACATGTAGTAAGCATTACTTCACGCAGTGGAGAATGGCAAAACAGAGGCACGCCGGCGACCGACGAGTTGCGAAGTAGGCATGCACACATAGTCTTGCCGACAGCAGCAGTCTACGAAAAGACTCACGCAAGGACGCACACACACTCAGCGCCGAGCGAAGCCTAGAGAGTGTTAAGTAATGGGAAATGAGGCCAGCATGCTAACTTACGCTGAACTATACTACGGGAGTAATAACAAAAAGCTACCACCGAGGGTAAAAAACGTCCTTCTGCCAGATATAAATAGTGGAGCACAGGCAGCAACAGACAGAAGCCGTTAGTAAGCAGTTCGGATCTGAGGACGGATGTGGTCCGTGTCCGAATGTTCAATCTTCGTAGGTGACGATTCCGGAAGTCTGTTCCAGCTCACAGGAGTCATCCATTCGCCGCCAGATGGCAACTTCAGCTCTGGAGGTCGGCCCCAGTTCGGTCGGCACCATGGCTGACTAACTACAGC
Source organism: Schistocerca piceifrons (assembly GCF_021461385.2). NCBI lineage: Eukaryota > Metazoa > Arthropoda > Insecta > Orthoptera > Acrididae > Schistocerca > Schistocerca piceifrons. Next base: position 410,191,343 of record NC_060139.1, read on the forward strand.
GAGGACTTCCAGCAGGACCGGCCGCAGCATGGTCTTGGTCACAGGCGCCGCCGGGGACTGACGCCCGGACTTCACAGCAACCCAGCCCCACGGCGCGTGGGCCGTCCATTACGGGACCTCGCGAACATCGCGACTGACGGCTTCCCAGCCGCCGTGCAGCAGGCGTCGGCAGCTGACCTCACGGCGACGCGGCTCTGTGGGCACGCCATACTGGGGCGCCGATCGGCGACGAGTTCATCTCAACCACAGGGCATCTTGGCGTCAGCGGAGCACTGGTGGCCTAGTGCGATCAGCGGCGCGCGTTTCGCGCATTGTCGGAGAATCCACACAGCAGCAGCCAGGCGGAGGGATCTACAGGGCTGGGCAGCGACGACGAGGGAGAAATTGTAAAGAAAGTTCAATAAATAATAGTAAAACTCCACGCCTTCTCAGTTTTTGGCGCAGCCTTTGTGCCTGCTGCTAGCAAGTGGTGCAAAGTCGTAACAGCTGAAACAACGGCTGAAATATGTTATGCTGCCCTTCTCGATCTTTACGATAATGCTCGTGATGACCCCTTGAGAGTGTCGACGTCCACTGTGTGAAGGTAAAAATTCTACAATTTAAACATAGGCAAATGGATGGTGTCCGGTTGCATTCAAAGCCTCATTCAATCGTACAGGATGAGTTGACCACTCTCTGTCATCTTCTTCGGCCTTACAAGCGATCTCAATGGACGTGTCTTTCTATCATTCGTTCTCTAGATGGGCGTCAGTGGTTCTCCCACTCTAATACCATGCGTGAACTTTACCAGAACTTTTTCGAACTTTGTATGAAGTGGATTCAGATGGTCCACCGTGTGTTGATTTTACCTGCCTCCTCGGTAGTGTTGTTACGACAGCTCTCTAGGACGAGTTTTTCTCTGTTTTCCACCGCAATGATGTATTTGATATTGTGGCTGGTTCTCCCTCCCACAAGTTGCCTGGCTTAGATGGCCTTCCCAACAATTTTATATTCGATTTTGGCCCCTGATACGATAACTTCTATGGTGAATCAAGTATTCCACGGAGGCCTTCTTCCGACCAGCTTTAAGGTCGCTAAGATTGTCCTGATCCACAGAAAGCCGGGACGTTTGCGTGTGGATTTAAAAAAACGATAATATGACCACTCGTGGTATGCAGCAAAGCCGGGTTCGAGCCCCGGTCAGGCACGAATTTTCATTGTCGTAATTCCATTTTACAGCTAATGGTTGGCCTTTTTCTCAACTGCGAATACTTAATGTATTTGCTTACAGTTATCAACACTAACAGACAAGCAACACTGCTTGAAATAACTGCAGAAATTACTGTGGGACGTACGGAAAACGTGTCAGTTAGGACAATGCGCCGAAATTTGGCGTTAATGGAATATGGAAGCAGATGACCAACTCGAGTGCCTTTGCTAACAGTACGGCATCGCCTGCACCGCCTCTCCTGTAATGGTGATCATATGGTTGGACCCTAGACAACTGGGGAACTGTGGCCTGGTCAAACGAGTCTCGACTGTTGTTGGTAACAGCTGAAGGCAGGGTTATAGTGTGTCGCAGACCCCATGAAGCCATGGACACAAGTTGTCAACAAGGGACTGTGCAAGCTGGTGGTGTCTCCATAATGATGTGGTCTGTGTTTACATGGAATGGATTTGGTCCTCTGGTCCTACTGAACCGATCATTGAATGAAAACGTATACGTTCGCCTACCATTTGCTGCCATTCCTGGATTTCATGTTCCCAAACAGCAATGGAATTTTTATAGTAGACAATGTAGCACGTCATCGTGTGACAATTGTTCGCCACTGGTTTGAAGAACGTTCTGGAGAATATGGCCGTCATGAATCCCATCTAACATTTATGGGACATATTCGAGAGGTCATTTCGTGCACAAAGTCCTTAATCGGCAACACTTCCCACAATCATGGACGACTAAGGCGGCAAGATGGCTTACTTTTTCTGCATGGGACATCCAAAGACTTTTTGAATCCATGACACGTCAAGCTGCTGCACTGTGCCGGGCTTAAGGAGGGCCGACACGATATTAGGAGGTACCCCATGGCTTTTGTTAATTCAGTGTATTAAATATGGAGAAACATTGTGCGTGTCACTGAATAGAGGAAGGTTCAAAGTTTGGACAGAGCTGAGTTGTTGTTTGTTTGTAGCGAGAGGGCTAGTACACCACACGAGAAATCATGTTGTGTGCTGGAATTTGAATGAAGTTTATGCATTGTTGAAGTGCAATATGCATTCCGCCGTCGACTCAGCAAGCTACCGCAGCTGCATAAGCAGATTAATGACTGATATACAAAATTTCTTCGAAGTTGGTTGGATACGCTAAGGGTAGAGCATTGATAGGCACACACATCTCCTGAAAGTGTCGAGCGTATCCGAGATGCGTTCACGCTGATCCCACAGAAGTTCACGAGACGATGAGGCCAGGAACATCAAGTTCCTCAAACAACGGTGTGGCGTGTTCTGAAACAAACAACGCCTGTTCATGAATCCTTATAAGTTGCAGTTATTGCAGAAATTTTGTCTTGACGACCAAAACAGAAAGAACGAATTTTGCATTTCTGTTTTCCACGAAACGGCAAAGTACGCTTTTTCAGAAAGATTTATCTTTTCGAACGAATCGAACTTTTATTTATCGGCTAAAGATAACCCCTTAATGTTTGAATTTGGAGGTCACAAAATACTGATATCGTCGTCGAATATAAAAGTGACTCACCGAAACCTGAATGTGTGTGTTTAGAGAAGACAAGCTTCTTTGCTATCAGCCGCGCGGAGTAGCCACGGGGTATGAGGCGTCCTGTCACGGTCCGTACGGCTCCCCCCTTCGTAAGTTCGAGTCCTCCGTGGGGCATGGGTGTGTGTGTTGTCGATAGCGTAAGTTAGTTTAAGTTAGATTAAGAAATGTGTAGGCTTAGGGACCGATGACCTCAGCAGTTTGGTCCCATAAGACCTTATCACAAATTTCCAAAGAATTGCTATCTCGAAAGCATTTTGTAGTGTGATTACCTAAATTTTAACCGCAGATATTGAGTAAATTTGAAGGATACTGATATGCAGTTTTCACAGATAGGACTGGCAGTCAGAAGCTCGTATTTTTAGCCAAAAATCAGATTGTAATAACACTCAGAAAGTCTACTTTTTGTACAAACATAGAGTTTTATAAATGGTACATTGCCTTTTGACAATAACAAAGTGAATGGACGGTAAATTCGAACGTCAATGACGTTCATTACAGGATTACACTGTGAGTCGTTTACCAGTTTCCACACCGACATTTGTCCGTGCCATTCAACCCGCGTAGTTGTTGGGTACAATGGTGTTATGTTTGCTTACAGTGTCCTTATGTGATCCCTGGGTGCACCGCGAAATGCTAGACACTTAGTGTGTGTTTTAGTCCAAGCAGCAGGTGGTGGATGGACGATGGGATTTACTACTGCAGAAAAAGCCAGCTTGCCCATGGTGTATGGAGAGTGTAGGAATAATTCATTTCATTCTTGTACGGTATGTGAGGCAAGATATTCCAATGGACGTCAACCATCTCGGCAGTTATTTACCAACCACTTCTACGTCTTACCTGAAAGGGGTAGTGTAACACTCAGAAAATGTAACGGAAGAAAACAAGTGAGGGAAATACTGTCCTTGCTGCTCTTGTCGATGATCCGCACGTTAGCTACCTTGCAATCGCACGAAGATGTGGCATGAGTCAGGCAAGTGTCCGACACATTCTCCATCGACATAGGTTCCATCCCTATCACGTCTCTCTCCATCAAGAGCTGCATGGAAACGATTGTGAGAATCGTGTTAAATTTTGTACACAGGAATTATACGGGATATTCTAGGTGTATAATGTATCTTGTTCAGTGATCAAGCCACGTTTAGCAGTCATGGCCAGGTAAACCGCCGAACATATACTATTGGTCTTTTGAAAATCCCCATTGGCGTTGTCAGGAGGAACGTTAGCGTCCACGAAGTGTAAACGTGTGGTGCAGGATAGTGAGCCATCAGCTCATACGCCAGCTTTTCGTAGTCGTTACACTTAAAACGCACAGGTATCGCAGCCTCCTAGCAGACTATCTCCCACGGATGTTAGAAGACGTTACTTTCTATACTAGGACGAACCTACAGTATCAGTATGGCTGCTGCCAGCAGAATTTCACGCTTGCAGACTTTTTTGTGGGAAAAGTCGACAGACGCTGTCTACACGGACACACAAACTACACTGGACGATATGCAATGACGTATTCCTGTAGTCGGCTGGCATATCTACGTTTAAATGCTTGCACATTTGCAACAGTCGATCCCTACCTGAATGGAAACGTGTATTCCCGTTGCAGGTAGTAATTTTGAACATAACCTATGATGATAAATTTTCTCGTTACTGGTTGGTGTGGGAACTTTTTTAAATGCGATATCTTGTAAATGACACACACTACAATCCTGCAACAGCCATCACTGACATTATAAATTACCCTACATTTAGTTTGTTAACATGAATATGCATTTTTAGATTTAGAAAAGGGTATGTCTGCACAAAAAGTACACTCTGTAAGCTATATTACAATCTGTTGATTGGCTAACAGTACGATGCCGTAACTACCAACGCATTCTGTGAAAACACTCACCAAAAGCACTTTCCATTACCACAATTTTGTGGTGAGCATTTTAGGTGACTCAACCTGTATACAAAACAACTGTAATATAAACTGTCAGACCAAATATAAAAGAAAAAGCCGGAAATACAATATACCACGATGGAGAGGTTATTGCACATTTCTTGAAATGGCAGTAAAATTGTTGTTTCTCATAAACTGGTGGATACGTAAGAGACTGGAAACTGTTGCAACGGGTTGTCAGAATTAAAACAACTATATGTTCAGTTATTCACCACATACGTCTTACGTCAAACACAACAGATCATATCACTGCAGCGAGGGCGCCGCTAGACTAGCAGGCGGTAATCAGTAAAGGATACATGTTGAAAATTGGATCGACAGATGTCGATAGTGTAACATGTATTTTCTTCCTTAAAATAATCTATGTGGTTACATTGCATTGTGCTAGCTAAAACGCGGCCGAAAATAAACCTAACCACGTGTTTACAGAATTAGGGTAAATAATTTGTTCAGGTAGAGTGTAAAAAATTACTCTTATAGCATTAATTACGCAAATGTGGCTACGTAAAATTTGACTGGATAGTTGGCACAATTGAAATAAACTGACACACAATATATTAGTTAACACAGGATTCAACATTTTACAAAAACCACAGACACATGCACGCAACCTTTAAAATATTGTTGAAGCCTATTAGATTACGTGCTCTAATAAGTTGCCATGGTATAGCTATACACGTAGATCACGAACCACGCTTTATTCCACATGAAACATTCCTGACGTTCCTTATATACTAACGAAAGAAAATGTGAATTCCAAGCATTAAGCAATAACATTGCCCATGATAACACTAACATAACAGAGCAATCGAGCATTACATTGAGGTATCGTACATTAAGCAAATGGCTTTATTTTTGGCTACCTAGAACGACACCATGTATGACAGCGTGCTGTTATTCATTAAATTAATCCCATCATTTAATTGCCATCGTAATTTTATTTTTAAGTAATAAACCCAAGGGAATACCTTTAAACACAGACTGTGACTCTGATGTGGACCGTCACATCGTCTACCTACTGCTACCACGTTGAATTAAGTCTGCTACCAATCTTGCAGTAATATCTATTTACGTGATGTTCACTTAGATGTCACCACAGTACAGATTGTTACCTAAACGGCTTAGAATGAGCTCAGCTTGTAACTATTCTTCTACTTTTAAAATAAAATATTTTATTTATCTTTTTAGTATGTGATTACACAGAATTGTCTCAGACTATAGAAGCAGCTTACACTGCTGCTGAAATGGGTTTGTGGCTTTTCGATTTTGAATGTGTCCCCTGCAGTTTGCTAAGTGTGATAGAATTTTAGAAAATTTTTATTGATTTTGGGTTGTTATATAACCAACCGTGGATTTTATAAATGACTTAACGTTCTTAAATAATCAGTCGTTTATCAGTTCTGGTAACTGCATAAATATTAATCCAGCCTCCATAGAGGTGCACTACGTAATGAGCGCTGTAGGAATCATTTTTTAACTTCTGCGAGAAATAATTATTTGGCACACCTTTTAAAAAAATGATTTTAGAGGGTTTCCACGTCATTAGCATTCACACTGCGATGTAATTACAGTGTACAGATAGACTGTCTCTGAAGTGGATGATCTCACCGATCTACTGGCTATCAGACTGCACTAAGTGTCTTACAATTAATGTTGTGATTATTGCTTTTTGGCTCACATGATTTTCATTTTGGTTTTTCTACAGCAACGATGGTTGCCCAAAAGACGTGCGTAAGCCCTGATGATAACTATATCCATACATTTAAAAAAATTATGTTTTTTTTTAAATTTTTAATTTAACTTTTACTAAGTTACTATTGAGTACATTGTTGTTTTTTGTACGTAACTACAGTTTACGCTGCTACTTAAATGACGTGGCGGATATCCAGATTATCCAAGTGACTTTGCGTAAATACTGCTGATCATTATATTTCCGGAATTTATAATAATCTTCTTTTACACTGTTATCATCGAAGCCTACATTTTTTTTGAGTCATCAGTCTTCCAGTGATCTCAGTTATTTGCTGGATGTACTCCAATCTCTGTTTTCCTCTACAGATTTTGCCTTCTACATCTCCCTCTAGCACAATGGAAGTCATTCCCTAATCTCTGAACAGATGTCCTATCATCCTGTCCCTTGTCCGTGTCAGTGTTTTCCACAAGTTCTTTTCCTCCCCGATACTGCGCAGCTCCTCACTTCTCAACATGTCAGTCAACCTACTTTTCAACAACCGTCTATAGGACCATATCTCAAACGCTTCAATTCTCTTCTGGTCCGGTTTTCCCACAGTCCATATTTCACTACCACGCAACACTGCGCTCCAAACGAACATCCTCAGAAATTTCTTCCTCAAACTGAGGCCTATGTTTGATACTAGTATAATTCTCTTGGCCAGGAATGCCCTTTTTGCCAATTCTACCCTGCTTTTGATCTCCTCCTTGCTCCGTCCGTCACTGGTTAGTTTGCTGCCTAGGTGGCGGAATTCCTTAACTTCGTCTACTTCATGACCATGAATCCCGATGTTAAGTTTCTCGCTGTTGTCATTTTTGTTACTTCATGTTACTTTCGTCGTTCTTCGATCTACTCTCCATCCGTATTCTGTACTCATTCGACTGTTCATTTCATTCAGCAGATCATGTAATTCTTGTTCACTTTCACTCGGGATAGCAATGTCATCAGCGAATCATATGATTTATATTATTTCACATTGAAATTTAATTCCAATCCTGAACCTTTCTTTTACGTCCATCATTGCTTCTTCGATGTCACAGATTGAACAGTAGGGGCGAAAGACTAAATCCCTGTCTTACACCGTTTTTCATCCGAGCACTTCTTTCTTGCTCGTCCACTCTTATTACTCCCGATTGGTTATTGTAGGCCGGCCGCTGTGGCTGAGCCGTTTTAGGCGCTTCAGTCCGGAACCACGCAGCTGCTACGGTCGCAGGTTCGAATCCTGCCTCGGGCGTGGATGTGTGTGATGTCCTTAAGTTAGTCAGGTTTAAGTAGTTCTAAGTCGAGAGGACTGATGACATCAGATGTTAAGTCCCGTAGTGCTTAGAGCCATTTGAACCATTTTTTTGGTTCCTGTACATTTTGTACAGTATATTACCCGTCTCTCCCTAAAGCTAATTCCAACTTTCTCAGAATTTCGAACATCTTGCACCATCTTACATTGTCGAACGCTTTTTCCAGGTCGACAGTCCCAAAAAACGAGTCTCTTGTTATTTCTTTAGTCTTGTTTCCATTATCACCCGCAAGGTCAAAATTGCGTCTCTCGTACCTTCACCTTTCCGAAAGCCGAACTCATCATTATTTTCCATTCTTCTTATCAGAAACTTGGTTACATGAGCTGTTAAGCTGATTGTACGATAAATCTCGCACTTGTCACTCTTGCAGACTTCGGAACTGTGTAGATGATATTTTTCGAGAGTCAGAGGGTATATTCCTAGACTCATACATTCCACACACTAACGTGAACAATAGTTTTGTTGCCAGTTCGCCCAATGATTTTAGAAATTATGATAGAATGTTATGTGTCCCTTCTACCTTATTTGATCCAAAGCTCTCTTAAATTCTAATTCTAACACTGGACCCACTATCCCTTCTATATCGTCTCCTGTTTCTTCTTCTATCATGACAGACAAATCTTCCCCCTCATAGGGCCTTCAGTATATTCTTTCTAACTGTCCGCCCCCTCCTCTGAATTTAACAGTGGGATTCCCATTGCAATCTTCATGTAAGCACCAATGTTTTTAATTTAATCAAAAGTTGTTTATACTTTCCTATATGCTGACTCAGTCCTTCCAACAATCTTTTGATTTCGATATATTCATATTTTTGCACGCAGTGGTTTTGTCTTAGCTTCCTTGCGCGTCCTACTTATTCCATTCCTCAGTGACTACTTGTGTTTCAGCAATCCTGAATGTCCCTAAAAATTTTAGTACTTTCTTCTTTTATCGATCAACTGAAATATTTCTTCTGTTACCTGCAGCTTCTTCACAGTTACCTTCTTTGTACCTATGTTTTTCTCTATAGCTTCTGTGTTTGCCCGTTTTAGTTATGTTCATCCCATCCACCTACTGGGCTCTTCTTTATTGCTGTATCTACAGCCTTAGAGAACTACAAGTTTATCTCGTTGTTCCTTAGTATTTCACTATCCCAATTATATGCATATTCATAACATGTAAGCTTTCACGACCGGTGTCATCATCAATTAAAACTTCCGGGCTGAATTGCCGTGGTCCATATATAAAACTTCTTGTCCTTGCTGACGTTTCGTTGCCTACTGCGGGCAACACCTTCCGAGGTGAGTCGGCGACTGGCTCCGTGGCGCTGGAGGTCCCACTTCTATAGAGCGCTTAGACAGCGCCACCACTTATCACGTGCTTTCGACTTTAAAACTATCTCTGGTTAGTGCCATTTCTCTCGATTACAGGTAATCGATTGTCACTTCGTTGGTGCAAATTCGACCGCCTTATCGTGTCTAGTTTTCATCCTTCTTCTTGTTTATTAAAATTATTTCGTGCTTGTAGATCTCTATAGCTTCTCTACACATGCGGGTATAACAATATGAGGTACTAGCTATCACGTTTGTCTCAGTAAATTTTATTTCGTGATCACCGTCTTTGAAAACATGTTCCGCTACAGCTGACTGTCAATTTGTCCCAGTTTAGAGTTCCTTTTGTGTTCCGTTAGGCGGGTATTAACACTCCTTTTAGTTGTTCCGATATGAACCATGCCACAGCTACACGGAATTTTATACGCACCTGGGGTAGCTAAGAGGTGTCGTGCGCGTTTCACCGATCTTAAACTTTCAGTAATTTTCTTGGTAGGTCGAAAGATTGTCTCCACTTGAAACTTGGCCAAAACTTTCCCAATACGGTCCGTGATGTTATGAATAAATGGAAGAAAAACGTTTCCAGCCAACAGTTCTTGTTGTCATGTATTTTCGGACACTTTTCTTCTAGGGTGGTGTGCTCGATCTATCTCGTTGTCAGTGTGCCCATTTTCTTGGAAGCCGTTCGCAAATGGCTTAATATATGCATATTGATTCTTCCTGAGTCATCTCTCTAACTTCGGCCCACACTTCGTTTCTGATGCATTGTGATCTGGGTCTACATTTGCTGCTGGATACGCCTTACAATCCAGTATCTGATTATGCATTCTCTGTCTGACCATGATGTAATCTATCTGAAACCTTCCCGTATCACGCGGCGTTTCCCAAGTATACCTTCTCCTCTTGTCATTCTTGAACGGAATATTCGCTATTACTAGCATAAATTTATTACAGTACTCAGTTATTCTTTCTCCTCTCTCATTCCTTGCCCCAAGTCCATATTGTCCTGTAACTTTTTCTTCTACCCCCTCCCCTACAACTGCATTCTCCGTCTGGCCATGTTGTAATCTAACAGAAATCTTCCCGTATCACCCGTTTTTTTCCAAGAACAGATTGCTCCTCATGTGAACAGAGTATTAGCTAAGCCATGCTGCGGCTCTCGTTGGTGCTGCTTGTAGGTTTCCGTCGTCTGTTGGACGACAGACGGTATCGTTTAGTGGGAATGGTTTTGGTTGTCTGTCTTCTTCTCGTACTGACTAGCGCCACTCGGTTTCGCAAGCGTTGCCTGCCCGCTAGTGGGATCAGCGGCGGTTATCCATATGTATTAACTGTTGCCCTATCTTTAGGGCGACGTCGTTTTTTTTCTGGGTTGTGTGAGTGGCTAGTTCGGTTGGGGACTCAGGAGGAGGCAGGTCCGCGCAGTGCGACAACACGCCGGGACTGTTGGCGGCACGCATTAACTGCCGGATGGGAGAGCTGTGGTCACGAGGGTGCTCGACCTCGTCGTGAAATGGACCCAGTAAGCTTTACGACGAGTGCATTTCAATCCAAGTGGAGTGGAGTGAGTCACCGTAGTACGTATGTGATGTTGTGGCAGATTATCGTCGCGCCGTCATGTGTAGTTTGGTGGATCTGTGTAACGCTTAGTACTTGAAGAGCCTACTGTGTTAAAAGCGCTTGGCTCAGTGATTAGACTGTGAGGTTACTCAACCGTGAATTAATAAAGCAGTGAAGAGATTTGTTTCATTCTGGCAACCATCGTCAGAGTTGTCACAGTGAGTACAGTGTGCGTTTGTGTGCCTAACGAATTTGATGTCACTCATTTGGTACTTGCTTTTGGCTCGCTTTGCGATTGTATCCGTAATGACGTCTGGTTGCTGATTCTTTTTGGTTACATTTCGGTTTTGCCTCGCACGCAAGTCGACTAGGGCTTTAGTTACTGTTACTTTGTCTGGTGTTCTGTATTGTGACTTGTTTGTTCAGATTTTACGGTTTGTGGAATCGGACGGTAATCTGGTAGTGGTTCCTTTCTCGTTCCGAGCGCTCTAAACACAGTATCCTGGGAACGTAGTGCAGACCGTCGGTTCCAGTTCAAAAAATGGTTCAAATGGCTCTGAGCACTATGGGACTTAACATCTGAGGTCATCAGTCCCCTAGAACGTAGAGCTACTTAAACCTAACTAACCTAAGGACATCACACACATCCATGCCCGAGGCAGGATTCTAATCTGCGACCGTAGCGGTCGCACGGTTCCAGACTGAAGTCTGTTGCGGCTTTGGCGTATTGTTCCATTGTTGCATTTGGTTTACCGAGAGTCCAGTAGCTTCAGCAAGATTATCATTAGTCATACATTAGACTGCCACTTGTCTGAGTTACCATCTTGTGAAGTGGATGCTACTCTTGCCGGACCTTCTCAGAGGTCCATTCTTGGAGTACCGTCTGTGACAGGTCGTTGTGTTTTATTATTATTTCATTCATTACCATACCATGTAATGCCTACATTAGAGGTTATGTACGTCTTGTTAATAGTCCCGGTCACCTTCTGAAATAAATCTAGCAGTGTAAGGGTTGTGTTACAAGGTCATCATCATCTTATTTCGCCTGTTTGGTTGTCAGTTGCTTGTATTTGCTATTGCTTTGCTTGTATTTGCTATTTTACAGCATGTTTCTAAATTTTTTTAAATATAATTGCGGTTCCTGGCGTGTAAGGCCTTCAGCCGTGATTCTGGGCATTTGCCTTAAAAATAGTTCGATAATTGTACTTTAGCAGTAAGCCTTAGAACCTTATTTACTGCCATTTCTGGCGTCTGATACCTTCTGCTGTGTTTGTGGCCATTTACTTTTTAACTGCAGCGAGTTCATAAACATTGTTAATTTATTGCCATTCTTGGCGTGTAAGCTCTTCAGCCGTGACCACAGTGGATTCTTTTTTCTTTCTTTCTTTTTTTTCTAAATTACATGTATCCGTGTTTTATGGTAATTTGCTAAATTGTAATGCACTGAAAACATTATTATTTACACAGTTGCTTATCTCCTCATTAATAAAGTGTGGTTTTTTATTTATTGTTGAGTCTGGAATTACTGTGTGTAACTGTAAAAGGCAACCAATAGTAACTGATTACGGCCCCGTCCACAATCGTCACCGAATCCTGCCTTTCCTTGCCTACCACCAGGTTTCATTAGCTATTAGTAGCTGAAATTCATTACAGAACTCAATTAGTATTTCTCTTCTCTCATTTCTTGTCCCAATGCCATATTCTCCTGTAACCTGTTCTTGTACTGTTTCTCCTGCCACTGCATCCCAGTTCCCCATGAATATTACAATTTCATCTTCCTTTACATACTGTATTACTATTTCAATACCTTCATATGGTTTCTCTATCTTTCATCATCATCTTGCGACGTCGGCATGTATACCTGAACTGCCGTTGTCGGTGTTGGTTTGCTGTCGATTCTGATAAGTACAACCTTATCACTGGACTGTTCACATTAACGCACTCTTTCCCTTACATTCCTATTCATAACGAATCATACTCCCGTTTTACCATTTTCGTACACCTACACAGAATATGGCCCGAAAGAGTAAATCAATATGAATTCCACTAATTGATGACCACTCACACAGTCACTCAGAGGAGCGTAAATATGGCCTGGCCGGTCTAATTCCACAGTAACATGGACGTGGTCTTACGATAACAAGTACAAATAAAAACAACACCATAAAAACAACAATTAACTTCACTCAGGTTGAAGGAGCCGTGAGTTACAGGATTTCAAGCAGAGGTGCTATTGAGTCCGTTGGCTGATCTCCAGGTGCCTTAAAAATTTAAGCTTGCAAAATTGGCCTGGAACTTGCTGACCGGGTTGCACGGAGCATCCGCTGCTCTTTCCGCAACTCGTCGCTGTCAATCCCTAATCCAAGCGAAAAAGCTTGCCTTCGACCGACTTAGCCACTCTCGAGGAGCCAACCAAAACCACCAACTTGCCAGCCACGTACTCTCCAGCTGTCAATGCCACGGCGCGTCAAAAACCAACAACACACTCCTCGACCAAAGACCCTAGACCTGGGCATACGATCAGGGCCGATATCGGTAGTCCAAGCAATAAGTGGCGCCAGCGGAGTGCCACGATCGCCAAAATTAAAGCCGCCACGGCTCACTATACATTCAAAAGCCTCAGATTCGATGTCTGGTCAGTCTTAGGATTTTTATGCGTCACTTTTACTTCTTTCACTTCTTTCACTTCTATCAGTGTTTATTAACATTTGGAAATATAGATTCCCCTGTAACTAAAAGGGTAAGTCACTCCAGAGGTAAGATGAAAGCAACGATATGGTACCTCTAATATGACAATGTGCAACGAACCACTGAATCCACTTTCAGGTTGATGACATCTTTACATCACATGGCTTATTTCAGATATTCACTTCTCTGTATGACTTTGCACCATATCCGCTGTATTCTCGTGCTTTGTGATTGTCTTCAATGGCGATCGGTGGGATCTTAAGTTACATTCCAATAAATGTTAGAAAACAAATCGTACAATTAAAAGTCTACACATGTACTAAAGAAATAACATTTGATGTTCGTTCTTCACATTAGCAGTTTCTCTGCAGTTGTCTACTGGCCACTGAGATTTCACTGTTGCACTTTAATTGGTTAAATTTAGTCTGTGATGTAGTTTTATGTATGATTCATTATAGAATTTTTTTGATATGTAGACATTGTCGGCCTCATTTTCCGGCATAAGAAGTCACCCTCATTCCACCAACGGCCTTGTCAAACAAGAGCAGAGGAGGGAGTGGAGGTCCAGGGCACTCTCTCGTCCTTGGGGTAGGAAACTGCCCCTAAAGGCGGAAGAATCAGCAATGATCGACGGCATGAAGATGCAGAAGGCAGTGGAAACCACTGGATTAAAGACAAAATTGAAGAAGTGTCATGGTGATTGCTCCTTTGAAAAAAATTTCTGGAATAGTTTCCTATTCGGATCTCCGGGAGAGGCCCGCCAAGGGGAGGTGACTATGAGAAAAACACGAATAACCAACAAAAGGTTAACGTTCTACGAGTCGGGGCATAGAATGTCAGAAGTTTTAATATGGTAGGGAAGATAGAAAATCTGAAAATAGAAATGCAAAGGCTCAATATAGATATATTAGGGGTCAGTGAAATGAAATGGAAAGATGATACGGATTTATGGTCACATAAGTATAGGGTAATATCAACAGTAGCGGAAAATATACCATTTGTCCAAGGCAAGGCACCTTCTACAGATAGATATGCCCTAGTAATTGTATTTGGAGGCACTCATATTTCACCTTGTTAATTTTCAAGTAATTTTGAGGAGTGTTAAGCATGTAAGTTGTATGTGTAGTCACTTTCAGAATAAATTAATATTGCCTGCATCTTGGAAAATGTCGTTGGTAGCCGTCATTGGGCAGATTACTGTTCCATTCTGAAGTTTGTTGGCAGGGTTCTTCTGGCAGCGGACGAAGCGTTCTTGTTTCCTGGGTCGAGAGCAGAGACATGTTTAACCCCTGCTGTGGCTACAGTTTCCTCGTCGCACGACGTCCAAGATGGCTCGCTATCAGGTGTCTCTACCAGTCGCCTCGTGTTTGCTCGAGTTAAGTAAAACTGATCGTTTGATTCGTTCCACGACGGAGTGCCGCCAATTAATTCCGTAACTCTTGATCTATTCAATATGGTGAATTCAGCACGCAAGTAAGCTTTAAAGCACGTTCTGCTAGTCCGAATTTTCTAGGCACTATATTCGCTCTTTAACTACGTGTTTAAACCTTACACCGTTATTGCCATTTCTGGAGCGTGTTACGTTTTAAGGCCCTTTACTTTTGAGTATGAACTGTTGAGTTTTCCTTTTCTATCCACAGTCATTAGCTAATTCAATTCATTGTGAAGCTTACTTGCTTATTGCCTCTTTGTATATTTATTTAAGGTTCATTGCCAATGTTTCTGCTCGTGTGCACCAACTGGGGGTAATATTCAAATTGTATGCCTCCACAGTTAGTCTGGTATTTTGAAGATTTTGTATTTTATTACTTAAGAGGTTTTATAAAGTTTATAAATTGTTAAGGCCTTTCCAGCAGCCACAATCAGTTGGGTGACTTGTTAGCCTAACTGTATTTTTGGTGGGCTTTCTATATTTTTCAACGTTTTACCTGTTCTTGGGAACTGTTAGTGCCTTTAGGGGCAGTTATTTGTGGTTCATCTTAGTGGTAAACTCAGTTTGTTGGAATGAGCTTGCAGTCGCGTCCAGCTGGTGTGACTTCTTACTCGCATTTGCCCACTAACGTATATTACTGATTTTAAGCCCTGTTCTTAATTATGTAGATTACAAAGGTACTTTTTTATGGATGAATTGATCCTGTTAAAATTCTTTAAAT
Organism: Schistocerca piceifrons; assembly: GCF_021461385.2. NCBI lineage: Eukaryota > Metazoa > Arthropoda > Insecta > Orthoptera > Acrididae > Schistocerca > Schistocerca piceifrons. The sequence continues at coordinate 410,206,769 of NC_060139.1, forward strand.
TTTGTTGGCGTTGTTACTCATTTTTATATTTTTTTTAAATTTGCAATCATAATAATTTTTATTAAGAAATGAAGTGTATTCCATGAAATGACAAATGATGTAATATGTAGGTTTACCTTCCTTGTGTTCTTTCTCAAAACTATACCAAACCTTGTTGTGAGATATCACATAGTCTTGCACTTTGCTACAAAACTTTTTGCTTTGAGGAAATACCGGATCTTGACACACTGTTTGGTTGAAACTAATAAATTACATGCAGTTATTTCAGAAATTCGATTTTCTATATTTGTTTGCAAAGTCATTAACTTCAATAAGCTAAATTACACCTTCTTCTAAAATAAGGAGTTCATTATTCACTGTTCGAGAAATAGACTGGAACACAATATGCTAAGCTTACAGCACACATAATCAAAATCGCCTTTAGAACACGTCCCCATCACTGTTTACATATTGTCTCTTCCACCTACATACCTCACTGATGCCAGAATTATTTCTTAGCCTCTGTGACTTGAAACCAGCGTTGCCATTAACAAGGAACCCATTGAATACGAACTGGCAAGTTCAAACTTAAGTAAGGCTGATTTGAACGTGTTGTACAATTAATTATGACAGGGAAAATGTTGGTTCTTAATTATTCAGTATGTGCATCAGGGGGCGACAGAAAATGGGTGTCCGGGAAGTGCAGAGATCAGTCCTCGATGAGGTTTACGTATTACACTTTATAAAATAGACATCATCGTCATTCAAGAAATGAAAACAAACAGTTAATTTGCACCATGGACACCAGATGAAAAATGTGCGACAGTGATCACAAAGGCTCATCCCTTCAAGAACGAAGCCGAACTCCTTGGTGGCTACGAACTGTGTGAGACGTTCAGCTAGGTATCCATTACTAAAGAATGCGTGTAGAGTCATACTGGTGCCACTGGTTGATGAGAACTGACGGAATGTAGTGGCGTGCAACCGAACATGAAACAGTCTGTCTTGAAGATGATAATGGAACTGGCTAAGATCTCAGGCGTAGGTGCAGGTAGTGCTATAATATGGATTGTAGGCACAGAAAACGCAAACATCCAGCAACTGAATTTGTCCAGTGGCTACTGCTGGTATGGACTGCAGTGTCACACACTTTTCAGGAGAGACAGTTTGCCCTAGATAAGTACGAATTTTATTCGCAGGAATAAAGCAAAAATATGTTAATTTGTCCAGCTATTGGCCAAATCAGTGCTCATACTACCGTTGTAGTTCTCTTGTGTCCGTTCTCTCATTCTTGCTCGCTGTGAGGTACATGTTCCCCATTGCCCTTGCACACGAGAAACAATCGTAGTGGGCAGAGCACTTCCAAATCCTAACAGCACAATAAATAACATCAAGCCAATTTATCATCCCGGACGACAGCTCGAATAACTATATACGAATGCGTCATGACACTGATGTTAGTTGATCTTTATACAACTCTCCTGGCACCTCTAATTTCCAGTGTTTCTTTCATATGAATTTCCTCTTCAAATTCCGATTGGTCGGAGATGAAGAAAATTACTCGCTGAGAGATGGTATGAGCTTGTTTATGACATCTAAAAATATTCTGGCCTATTCCGCAGTTTCCAGTGCATCATCAAACTGAGACTTTGTTTGAAATTTCGTTATCTTAGATTTTCCAACTCTGAAGCACTGTTTGAAGTTATACAGCCAACCACTGTTTCCCTTGAAACCACTGTAATGTGTGTAGCGCGCAATTTGATGTACCTAACACACTATCTCACTTTCACTTATTAAGCATGTATCGTCACCACTGTACTCCTCACGTAAATTGTCCGTAGATTTGAGCAAATACCAGCATTCCACTGACTCATCTTGCAGAAACACTAATATTTCATCTCCCACACCTTTGTCAGTGTGCGAAGTTCTTTGGGTTTCATTCTGACGAACGGTCAACTTCGGCAACTGTTCTAGATGTAACTCAATGTTTGCTTCGTTTATGGCTGCCATAGCTCTGCTTCGCATCAACACCACTAGTACTGAAGCTCTGTTGTGAGTTACTCGTCGACTATGCGTTTCAACTGAGCTTCGTAGGCTCATGCTGTGCTCACCATTGGATATTTACTGTCTAGCAACCTGTTAACATTAGCAGCCAATATTGCGGCTGCTTGATACAGAAAACGTGGGGCGTCGAATGCCGCAAACATTACTGAGCTTTGGCGATCTCGCACTCAACGGCTACTGAGCTTTGGCGATCTCGCACTCAACGGCTTCCTTGTAAGGCTTTGTGCTCAGTGGCCATCAGCAAATAACACTATTTCTGTCTCTCTTTCATATCGTTCTTTCTAAATGTTCTAACGTGATGTAATGTAATGTTTCTTTAATTTCATGAGGATTTATACTGACCCATAAGTTTCTGCATTACAGATTGGGCATTCAGTCTTCTGATAGCACTTACATACTAAATAAAATACTTATAAAATTCGAACTGCGAACAGCAAGAAAATAATCGAGGAAAAAGATAAATTTGTTGATATAGAATATAAATTTAACTGTTCAGAAGTATTTCTGTACCTGGCATTTAGCCTCACACGAAAGTCAAAATCGAAGATATAAAGTTAAGGAATGAATAGATAATTTCTAAACGTGTTGAACAGAATAATGCTGAATATTAGAAGGGTACATCGAATAACTAATGAGGAGGTAATTGGTGAGAAAATAAATTTGTGGTACAACTCAAAACTCAATTAAACTTTCGCCATAGTAAGTAAGTACATGCAGTGCAATGTAATGTAAAGATGACGTTATCTTAAACTTACAAGTAATAAAAATTTTGATTTTAAATAACAAATTAATTAATGGGGGCAAAGAGAGAATAGGACCAACAGCAACTTACAGAGGTGTACGGGAAAGGTGCATCTGTCACCATATTTATATGTATATATTCACTACATTTTTAGAAAATGGAAACAAGGAGATATCCCAGGAATAAAATGAATTCCTAGGAACGCAATTTAAGTACCTGATACCGAATAATTTTATAAACTATTATAATTTGCTCTACAAAGGTTGGACTTAACAGGCAATATTTGAACTTGAAAATGTCATCAAATAAAAGCAAAGTTATAGCTTTTAAAGTAAGATACCGAGTATGTTCTAATATAATGCTAAAATGGAAAATCAGTTGAACAGATATCTTAGGTATTAAATACCTGATATAAGTTATGTATATGATAATGACGTCTCCAGCAAGTTAAACAAGTTTCAAATGATGTGTGGCGCCATACATAAAATGTTAATGAAAAAAGCCAGATAATACACAGAGATAAAATTCTACAAAGTAATGTGAGACCTAAACTCACATACAGAGGTGAGACCTGGAAATAACTAAAACAGAACAATGAAGGATACAGGCTGCTGACATTAAATATTTTATAAAAGTAGAAGGATGTACTACAACAGAAGAAATAAAGAATTCTCGAATAAGAAAATAGTGAAATATATTTTGCATGAATGAAAAAATATAATACTGGATATCAAAATGAAAGACGTATATTGAAAGAACAAGGAGAGAAAGAATAGATATTTAACAGGCTATAAATCCCAAGGAAAAGGTTCACACACGATGATCAAGTGAAAAGTGACTTTTGCGAAGGAAAAACAGGCTATATACCTATTCCTTGATGTAAAGAAAAGCAAGAAGAAGTAGAAGAAGAAGAAGTTGATTAAGTGAAAGGATAGTTGACAGATCACATCCTGAGACATCAAGAACTATCAATGTGATAGACACTCAAGAGGTCGCCACGACCTGACCACAGTATGCAAGTCCAAGTGGTTGTAGGTTGCACTAATTTTGCAGAAGTGGAGGTACCACAGGATAAAGGGCGTGGCGATCTGTACCACACCAGTCTTTCGACCGAAGTCCACAACCACAGCAGACTGCCAACACTCACTTCTAACACGATATATTACACTAAACTCCATTCTCCGTTGCTTGGACAATAGCTAAAGCGATACAAGCCAAATGTAAAGCAACTTGTCATAGTTACAATTATTTAAGATAGTGTTGCTGATACCCTAAGTACTTTTCCACTGTAACAATAGTGCAACTTCTCTTCTCTACGATGTCGAACGAGGTGGAGATGTAGTTACCACACTGGACTCGCATTCTGGAGGACGACAGCTCAAACCCGCGTCCAGCCATCCTGATTTGCGTTTTCCGTAGTTTCCCTAAACCACTTCAGGCAAATGCTGGGATGGTTCCTTCCATTAATCCGATTGGACTCATGACCTCTCTGTTTGGTCTCCTCCCTCAAAATCAACCAACCAAACAATCACGCTCTCGTAGCAAATAATTTGACATGGCCAATCAACACATAACAACAGTTTTGAAAACAAGGCCAAGAGACTGTGGAAAGGCTAGGAAGTATTCAGGGAAAGTATCAATAACCCTCTAATTTACACAATTTATCTAAACGAGTCCCAAACTTTTCGAATAAGGAAACATTTCCGGCGAATTAAAAACTATAATAGAAAAGTTTAAAGGATTTAAATAAGAAACACGCTGCGTAAACTACAGGCTTATTGGAGCGCTTTGGAAAGGTTTACAACTGCCCAGTTCATAAAGAAATGTTAACTATCTAAGAGAAAAGAGCAATTTAACAGTCCCCAAAAATTTGCTTTTAACTCAACTTACCTAATATGTATCAAATCCTTTAAGATGTTAAACTCCGAATGAGTCCAGAATAGTTATCAAAATCTTCTATTTTTCTTTCAGTTAAACAAGCAACAGGACTTTTTTTAAGAAAGGTATTAACCATTTCAGAAAAACACGATTTAAGAGACACCCCCAAAACGTGCTTTCAAGTTGAGCTTGTTGATATAATTGCTTTGAAGTACTAAAGTCTCAGAGGTTCCATCGTTCTTAATAAAACCTTACAATCTCTTTCAGTTGAACAAACAGCTGAACAATTCTTGAGATATTAGACATTTTGAAAGAAACCCCCAAAATGTGTTTTCATCTCAATTTTGTAAATGCGTATGGTCTGCTTTACGTAACTGTTGGTTCGGTGTGCAAATGGCAGAGCCGTCTTCTCTCGTTTGTCGCAGGTCCGGGCGCCATTCCAGTCATCAGACAGGCGTCGCCAATGCAAGGCATGGCCCTCGCGCTGGAAAAACTAGAAAACAATAATTCGGATCACAACATTACATCCACTCCACCACATAACAGAAGTTAAAGATGGTCACAAAGTAGTGGGAAAACGACCAGGGCGGACAAAGATTCCCTCCAACCGAACGCAAACAAATGTGGGCCTCTCACTCTGAAAACCGATGGGGTCTCCGCCTGTCCGTTCTGGTGGTCGCGCCCTAACTTCCGCTGCCACTTCCGTCCGGCCAGAGCCGCTCTACAGGACTGCCTCGCATTGATCACAACGTCCGCCATACTGCAGATCGCGTCCTCTCGCGGCCACCGTCGCAGCAGTGGAGACGCCGCCGCGAGGTTAACGCCTCCACCAGAACAAGAACACCTCACAAGTGAATAAACAAAGGAGAGACAGACGCCGCGAATTCGAAGGAAGCTGAGCCGCCCGGCACAGTTATAATGGGAAAGTGCAGTTTTGCAGAGGGATTTCAGACATCTTGCTGGAATTGCAATATACCATTTTCTATCTCTGTTGTGTCTTCTACATGATCATACCACTGTAGTTGGATGAAGGGGTTTCCCTATTCCCCCAAAATGCGCAGTGGTCTGGGCATTGTAGCCTGGTTCAAGGGCGAGTGAGTACCTCATGACGACCCTTGCTTTCTGGCACCTGTTGCCAGAGAACCTAAATATTCTGGAAAGAACTAATATTTTACTGATGCCATATACGCGGGGGTCGGAAATTACCAATGGAACCGCCCGATTCTGACTGGATGGAAGGTCTAAATGTTAAATACTATGGTGGGGTTCTTTGGCTCTCACGAAATGGCGAGTCGGTCAGCTACCCTCGAAGGAGTGAGGTGGCAAGTCGTGAATCTTCTGGATTACAATCTCTGATTTAAAAATGTTTCAATCCGCAACACGGGACTGAGTGATCGTTCGAGGTCATCAGAGTTATTTTTCAAATACAGAAAGACTACGAGAAAGGGAAGTGCGTTTTCCTGTCCGGGGGTGGAAATCCGTTTAGTCCTTTTCCGTATTTCTGCATGACTGTTGCCTTTAAGTGAGTGTTCAAGTGATCAATAAGCTTCTTATATTAAAGGGCCATTAGCTGGAGGTAGTGCTCACTGAACGAAGTGGTCTGGGCCAGGTATATTGAAGCAAATAAATTCCTTTCAGTTTTGTGAAAATTTTAGTAATTTGTTTACTTGTTCTCTGACCTATTGATCTTGAATTGTGTCTCCTGTTTTGATACAGTGAAAACTATCGATGGCATATGATATGAGTCAGTTGGAATCGACGTATGAACTGTTAGCGAGGTATATTTCCAGTCCAATGGTCGAATCCCGGAATCTTTCTGTCAAAGGGATGGTTATGGAGCATTAGTTATTGACTTTGGACTAGTGAGAACCTTAATAATGTCTCGAGTGTAAAACGATGCTGCTGCCCCTTATTTTGACTGACTGGCTAGCGTAGCAGCGCAGACAATTAATCTGGTTCCACAAATAAACGTTTCTGATTAAGTCTGCGGGCCGAACGTCGTGTAATTTGTCTCTCTCACCGCACGTCGCCCAGAAAGCGTGTATTCTGGACGGAGCTGCCGCACCCGTGTGATTCCGCCCACGCCACGGATACCCCGAGACACGGTGAGAAAGAACCTTTTTCGATTTACCGCATTACTAAACATTTTCATCTGGCGGACATCAACAGCAACAATAAGTTTTGAAAAATGAACGACACAGAACTGTAGTGTAGGTGCTCATTCATTATTGCTACTAGTTTCGGTCATAGCCATCATCATGGTATGAAAGAATGAACAATACTACTCACATGTCACACAAATCGAGACAAGGAAGCACATTTAGTAGTACACTCATTAGAATTGTGTAGATCTAGCAAAGCGAAAATTCATGAAGCTGAGGCCCTTTTGAAAACAAAAGAGTAAATAATAAATTAATGTAACACACATTCGTCTCATGCATTTTTCGGAACAAACTTGTCGTTTGTTGCAAAAGAGAACCTTTATCAATGAACAAAACTACAAGAGAAAGAGCTGGAGACTGCATACAATGGAACTCATGCACTGAGAAATGGGAAGCGTTATACTAGAAAGCGGTAGTCCGATGTGTACCAAAATTTATGGAAAGTAATCACCACATGACGGGCAATCCATTGTAACTACTGTCCATCACTGTCATTATGTGATTGGACCTCAGTGGACACGAGTCCTCTCATGCATTAATTATGGCGTGAAAGGGAACTACTTTCTTCAGATATCTGGAACACATTATGTTTTCGAGTAGGCTGGTATACAAGCATACGTCTTCCCTTAGCGTCCCAGACATACTCTATAGGTCGGCAAGCCAGTCAAGGATCCGTGCATATCTCGTGACAGTTGTGGTGTGGACAGCTGTGTGGGGTCCAGCATTATCATGTTGAACTATGTCGTGCCGCACCCCAGTCGTGAAGCGTATCGTAGTAACATATACAATCTTGCGACTTACGAGAATGTAGCCTCACTTCAGCAATCAGCTAAATAGTCCTGTTGTAATATCCATTACCTGTCACCACCATGAATGCAGGGATTTGAGAAGAATGGGTCAAGAGAATAGCGACTTCATGTCACTTTTAAACAGGTTGTTAAAGAAATCGGTGGCATCGACCTGACGGGCAAAAACAGAAGCGAGACTGATTGCTGAGCATCGTGTAGTGCCAAGGAATGTCCCAGGTAAGACGGATCCTACACCATGCATGTTTCTTATCTGTGACATGGTGTGTAGCTGAACAGACTTGCAATACTCTCGACATACAGCTGATCTGGAAGAAAGCGTGCCTATTTTCCTTACCACAGACTGCTCCTTGGCTACGTCGTCACCAAACATTCTGCAGTCATTGCCCTACACACAGCTATTTGTTCGCTCTGTCGCCATAATGCTCCAACATGATTCGTGCCAATGATTAAACCAATTTAAAAATGCGATAGATGACGATAACCTAAATTCCACTTCTTCTGAGCATGCTGTAGCGCTCTAGGGACATTAACCACATCCAATAGCCATCATGTATTGACACCACCTGTGTGAATGTCATTACTTCTGTACTGAAAATAAATTTATCATTAGGATAATGCAATGGCTGTCTTGTTAAGGAGAACGATGAAATGCTCCTTCCGACATGCATGCACGTCCGAAGGACCATTGGATCGTACTTCTAAACAACACAGGCACTGCAATATCTTACTTATCCGCCAATACCTGGCAGCCGACTTTGAATTAATATGTCTCCCCTGTACGGGAATATACGTACTTAATGTACGAGTGCAGGTTGTAGACACATGGTTGACCACATATGGAAGTTTGGGTCTGACCGTGAAACGTTTTCGGGTAATGATAAGGCTACAGCTCGCGATAAGCTGGAAATATGTGTTCGAGTCCCGGTCAACCACAAATTTTCACTGTCGTCATTCTATTATATAACCGATGGTTATCCATATACGCCGCTGTGAATGCGTTTCATGTATTTTAACACGGCTGTAACTGACGCAGTGCCAATTCCTTTGGATATGCATGCATGCATATCCGAAGGAATATTGGACCGTACTTCTGAACAGCACAAGCACTGCATATCGTATCAACTTGGAACTTCGGTATTTGTGTCAACAGAGTTCATGAGCAAAGTGGTATTAATGACCCCTTAGTCATCGGCACTTTTTGGGATTATTCGGTGAGTACCGTAGTGTGAAAACTCTACGAAGTTATTCCAAGCTATCCATCCTGCTGTAGGACACTATATACTATGTCTGATATATAGGTATAAGTTAATCGCAATTTTATTTGGGGAGTCTCAAGTTGCCTTATATTTCTAAAATTATCTTGCCACAATTATTCCTGTCTATCAGATTTGAACCCCGTTGGTAATTTATGAATCCTGACAAATATCAGTCAAACTAGATACGCATTTTGTTTACTGTCTGGAAGGAATCGTTGTCTGAGCAACAACCATCTACCTATCAAAAGATTAGAGTGCGGAGAAGAGGTGGGGGGGGGGGGGGGGCAAGAAGAAGTGCCACCATTGTTGTTGTATGTAGTCTTCATTACAAAGCAAGCCTGTGCAAGTTTCTTCATCTACTGCAACCTACTTCCTTCTGAATCTGCCTAGTATATTCATCTCTTGGTCTCCCTCTGCGATTTTTACCCTCCACGCTGCCCTCCGATACTGCTGATCCCTTGATGCCTCAGAACGTGTCCTACTAACCGATGTCTTCATAAATTCAAGTTGTGCCACAATTTTCTCTTATCGTCACTTCGATTCAGTACCCCCTCATTAGTTACGCGACCTACCCATCTAATCTTCAGCATCCATCTGTAGCACGACATTTCTAAGGCTTCTATTTTCTTCTTGTCTAAAACATTTATCGTCCATGTTTCACATCCATACATGGCTACACTACATACAAATACTTACAGAAAAGGCTTCCTGACACCTAAATCTATACTCGATATCAACAAATTCCTCTTCATCAGAAACGCTTTCCTTGCCATCACCAGTCTACTATCCACTTCGACTGTCATCAGGTAGTTTGCTTCCAAAATAGCAAAACTCATTTACTACTTTGAGTGTCTCATTTCCTAATCTAATTCCCTCGGCATCACCTGATTTAATTCCACTACATTCCATTACACTCGATTTGATTCTGTTGATGTTCTTCTTATGTCCACCTCTCTAGACACTCTCCATTCCGCTCAACTGCTCTTCCAGGTCCTTTGCTATCTCTGACAGAATTGTACTGTCATCAGCAAACCTCAAAGATTTTATATCTTGTCCTTGGATTTTTGAATTTCACTTCCAACTCCAAATTTTTCTTATGTTTCCTTTACTGCTTGCTCAATATACAGACTGAATAACATCGGCGGTGGACTACAAGCCTGACTCACTCCCTTCACAACAACTATTTCCCATTCATGCCCATCGATTCTTACAACTGTAGGCGCCTCAGTGGTCCCGGTCGCCTACGGTGGACTGGAGGCAGAGCGGTGACCCCTCCAGTTGTCAGAATGCTAGGAAATGACTGTGGATGCATCAGAAACGCCAAAGAAAATTATTAATTCATAACATCTTTATCCTCCACCCATGAACCTTGGACCTTGCCGTTGGTGGGGAGGCTTGCGTACCTCAACGATACAGATAGCCGTACCGTAGGTGCAACCACAACGGAAGGGTATCTGTTGAGAGGCCAGACAAACGTGTGGTTCCTGAAGAGGGGCAGCAGCTTTTCCAATAGTTGCAGGGGCAACAGTCTGGATGATTGACTGATCTGGCCTTGTAACATTAACCAAAACAGCCTTGCTGTGCTGGTATTGCCAACGGCTGAAAGCAAGAGAAAATTACAGCCGTAATTTTTCCCTAGGGCATGCAACTTTACTGTATGGTTAAATGATGATGGCGTGCTCTTGGGTAAAATATTCCGGATTTAAAATAGTCCCCCATTCAGATATCTGGGCGGGGACTACTCAGGAGTACGTCGTTATCAGGAGAAAGAAAACTGGCATTCTACGTATCGGAACGTGGAATGTCACATCCCTTATTCGGGCAGATAGGTTAGAAAATTTAAAAAGGGAAATGGATAGGTTAAAGTTAGATATAGTGGGAATTAGTGAAGTTCGGTGGCAGGAGGAACATGACTTCTGGCCAGGTGAATACCGGGTTATAGATACAAAAACAAATAGGGGTAATGCAGGAGTAGGTTTAATAAAGAATAAAAAAATAGGAGTGCAGGTAAGCTACTACAAACAGCACAGTGAACGTATTATAGTGGCCAAGATAGACACGAAGCCCATGCCTACTACAGTAGTACAAGTTTATATGCGAACTAGCTCTGCAAATGACGAAGAAATTGAAGAAATGTATGATGACATAAAAGAAATTATTCAGGTAGTGAAGGGAGACGAAAATTTAATAGTCATGGGTGACTGGAATTTGACAGTAGGAAAAGGAAGAGAAGGAAACATAGTAGGTGAATATGGATTGGGGCTAAGAAATGAAAAAGGAAGCCGTCTTGTAGAATTTTGCACAGAGCATAACTTAATCATAGCTAACACTTGATTCAAGAATCATAAAAGAAGGTTGAATACATGGAAGAATCCTGGAGATACTAAAAGGTATCAGATAGATTATGTAATGGTAAGACAGAGATTCAAGAACCAGGTTTTAAATTGTGGGACGTTTCCAGGGGCAGATGTGGACTCTGACCACAATCTATTGGTTATGAACTGTAGATTGAAACTGAAGAAATTGCAAAAAGGTTGGAATTTAAGGGGAAGGGACCTGGATAAACTGACTAAACCAGAGGTTGTTCAGGGTTTCAGTAACAGCATAAGGGAACAATTGACAGGGATGGGGGAAAGAAATACAGTGGAAGACGCATGGGTAGTTCTGAGGGATGTAGTAGTGAAGGCAGCAGAGGATCCAGTAGCTAAAACGACGAGGGCTAGTAGATATCCTTGGGTAACAGAAGAAATACTGAATTTAATTGATGAAAGGAGAAAATATAAAAATGCAATAAATGAAGTAGGCAAAAAGAAATACAAACATCTCAAAAATGAGATCGACGGGAAGTGCCAAATGGGTAAGCAGGCATGGCTAGAGGACAGATGTAAGGATGTAGAGGCTTATCTCACAAGGGGTAAGATAGATACAGCCTACAGGAAAATTAAAGAGACCTTTGGAGAAAAGAGAACCACTTGTATGAATATCAAGAGCTCAGATGGAAACCCACTTCTAAGCAAAGAGGGGAAAGCAGAAAGGTGGAAATGTATATAGAGGGCCTATACAAGGGCGATGAACTTGAGGACAATATTATGGAAATAGAAAAGGATGTAGATGAAGATGAAATGGGAGATACGATACTGCGTGAATGACAAGGCACTGAAAGACCTGAGTCGAAACAAGGCCCCGGGAGTAGACAACACTCCATTAGAACTACTTACAGCCTTGGGAGAGCCAGTCCTGACAATACTCTACCATCTGGTGAGCAAGATGTACGAGACAGGCGAAATACCCTCAGACTTCAAGAAGAATATAATAATTCCAATCCCAAAGAAAGCAGGTGTTGACAGATGTGAAATTTACCGAACTATCAGTTTAATAAGCCACAGCTGCAAAATACTAACGCGAATTCTTTACAGACGAATGGAAAAACTGGTAGAAGCCGACCTCGGGGAAGATCAGTTTGGATTCCGTGGAAATGTTGGAACACGTGAGGCAATACTGACCTTACGACTTATCTTAGAAGAAAGATTAAGGAAAGGCAAACCTACGTATCTAGCATTTGTAGACTTAGAGAAAGTTTTTGACAATGTTGACCGGAATACTCTTTTTCAAATACTGAAGATGGCAATGGTAAAATACCGGGAGCGAAAGGCTATTTACAATTTGTACAGAAACCAGATGGCAGTTATAAGAGTCGAAGGACATGAAAGGGAAGCAGTGGTTGGGAAGGGAGTGAGACAGAGTTGTAGCCTCTCCTCGATGTTATTCAATCTGTATTTTGAGCAAGCAATAAAGGAAAGAAAAGAAAAATTTGGCGTAGGTATTAAAATCCAGGGAGAAGAAATAAAAACTTTGAGGTTCGCCGATGACATTGTAATTCTGTCAGAGGCCGCAAAGGACTTGGGAGAGCAGTTGAACAGAATGTACAGTGTCTTGAAAGGACGATATAAGATGAACATCAATAAAAGTAAATGAGGATAATGGAATGTAGTCGAAATAAGTCAGGTGATGCTGAGGGAATTAGATTAGGAAATGAGACACTTAAAGTAGAAAAGGAGTTTTGCTATTTGGGGAGCAAATTAAGTGATGATGGTCGAAGTAGAGAGGATATAAAATGTAGACTGGCAATGGCAAGGAAAGAGTTTCTGACGAAGAGAAATTTGTTAACATCGAGTATAGATTTAAGTGTCAGGAAGTCGTTTCTGAAAGTATTTGTATGAAGTGTAGCCATGTATGGAAGTGAAACATGGACAATAAATTGTTTTGACAAGAAGAGAATAGAAGCTTTCGAAATGTGATGCTACAGAAGAATGTTGAAGATTAGGTGGGTAGATCACGTAACTAATGAAGAGGTATTGAATAGGATTAGGGAGTAGAGAAGTTTGTGGCCCAACTTGACTAGAAGATAGGATCGGTTGGTAGGACATGTCCTGAGGCATCAAGGGATCACAAATTTAGCATTGGAGGGCAGCGTGGAGGGTAAAACTCGTAGAGGGAGACCAAGAGATGAATACACTAAGCAGATTCAGAAGGATGTAGGTGGCAGTAGGTACTGGGAGATGAAGGAGCTTGCACAGGATAGATTAGCATGGAGAGCTGCATCAAACCAGTCTCAGGACTGAAGATCACAACAACGACAACACCTTTATTCCTGCCGAGTACTATGTGGCCTGCATGACACAGGCTGGCTGAGCTCGGTGACCTCAACAACCTTCCCCGAGTCCTCGCTGACTCGTAGCGATAACACCAGCTCCGGGCCGCCCAGTCTTGCTAGCGCAGCACCGCGAGCTGTGACGTAGCGAAGGAATGTCCTTACTTCGTACTTCGGGCGCGCGTGGCTGATGGTGCCCGGCTGCCCGGCCGGCTCGGCTGCGGACAGCAAGGCGCTGCGCGTATGAGGCTCCAGGTAGGAGTCCCGGCGCTGTCGGCAAGAGAGGCGTTCTCGTAGTGCGGAGTGTACTCTGTCCCACCCCGTCTTCTTCCCTGCTCCTCCTGGTGGCTCATCTGCAGTGGTCTGCACATCCCCCTCCTTTAAGAAAATTCGCCCCGAATTTTATAATTCTTGACTTACTAGTTGTGCACGCCATACTTCCTTATACTCTACAGGTATCTTACAACTACTCCTTCAACACTGTCAAACTTTTCTTATCCGCTAATAATCTATTTACACTTAATACTGATTCCAATCTTATCATTGGTTATTTATTTATATTACGTTCCACTATTCCCGGTCCATCCCATCAGTATTTGATGTATGGTTGTTACTTCAGAACGAGACATCTTTTTCCGTATACAAAAGTAAGTTGCACAAATAAACACTACAACTAAGATTATGCTAGTCGTTGACACACCAAATATAATTGTATTTTGCTTACGTTTCTCCTGATATTGCTGCACGTGAGTGAGATCTGCTCCTTTTCTGACAGAATCAGGCTATTTAAAGGTTGTAGCAATGTGGGATCCAAGGACTCGTTAATAAACGTTAGGTTCTGGCGAGGCAATATGTGTGGCGGTTCCTCTGGATAATACAAGGTAGGTTGTGTCACGTTAATCATTGTTGTGCCCGTGAAAGTAGCTGGTGGGTGAAAATGTTTCCCCACTGTTTCACATCCAGTGCCACTAATCAATAACCCACTGTCCTGCGATTCAAACTTTGATATATCTGTCAATCTACCATTCCTGTAACAAGTGGCAACTACGGTCTCTTGTTCAAACACAGAGTAAAACCACTGTTCCCCAATTTTCTGAAATTTCGGTCCGGGAAGTAACACCTTCTTTTCGCATTCTAAGCTCCCCATATTCCCAAGAACAACTGCATCTCACAAGAATGATTGTGGATTGCCACCTCCTTTGCTGAACAAATAGAAACACTTCCCCTGAAACAGTCTGTCTAAGCTTCCATAGATATTACCACATGAGCACTCCTCCGTCTTGACACTAACAACACTACTCGAGTTTGCACTTGCACCCACTTCCCAAGTGCACCCCATCTAATTGGATACGGGTGTATTGTACAACACAGTGTACCGCGAATTGATACCCATCACTGGTTTTTGCATTTCTACGTGTATACGCGCCTGATCCGTAATTAATCTCGCTTTAGACATACGGAGGCACGACATGACGCACTCTTTCCGAAAATTCTTTCTGCGCTTTCAGCAACGCCTTCAGCATCTGATCTGGACCTAACAAAGTGGCACTCAATTGCCCATGCACTGCGTGATGCATAGCTTCATATAATGCTTCCAATTCGACACGCACATTATCCACCTTGTCTGCTAATGCCCTCAATAAAGCTGCTACTTGTATTTTCCCGTCTATTCGGCTCAATCTCGCCTGTACAGCCTCTGCACCGTATTCAACACTTTCCTGGTATTTTCTGAATGCCGTTCCAGGTCTGCCGTCAACTCCCGCACTGTTCTAGTGACATTCAATATTCCCTGCTCCATGTTACCTATACGTGTCGTGTGCCAATCCACTTTCGACTTTGTCTCCTCCGCCAACTCCTGCACCTCCCCCAGCGTACTATTTAAGCTCCTAATATCTTCCTCGTCCGCGGTTCCAAACACTGTTTTCAGCAATTTTCCCCCTTCATCCACCCATCTTCGTTTCCTGCGAACGAGCGTTTGCGGGACCACTTCCGATACTTGTTGCAGCTGCCTTCTCAGCTTTTCGTATGAGAGCTTTAATTCCTGATACTCGTTCCGTATGTCTTGAAACAACCCCTCCTTCTCCGTGGCCACCTGTAGCGCCGTGAACTTATCCTGTAGCGTCCGTACATCATTCCTCATTCCCCATATATTATACGTCAACACAATTGTCCACCTGCGGCTTGACAATACCACATCTAATTGCCTTGCAAACGAAATTCCTTTATCTAGTGGTTGCACCTGTACCACCTCTTCTCTGCAACATTGTAGCAGTACCAGACTGTCGAAAAATTTCCCGGGCCACATCCTGGCACGGCACCTGAAGGAAAAGGAAGCCATGTCAATCACTCCCTTCCTTACCACGTCTAAAACACACATATGTCAAGCAAAAACTACGCATACCCTATTACCTAATAACAATAAATACGACCTGTTCCTCATCGTGGACACTTAATCTACTTATTCCTAGACCTAAGTGCGTAAGGAACATTCCTCTGCTGTTCTTTTAGCTTCGGTACCTTCACACCCTTTGTTGCTGCAGGAGGAATCTGCGGTAACGCATCCACTACGCCCTTAAACAGCTTAATCCTACTCACATGAACTACTGACGATTTGGTTGGTAACTGCAACTTGACGTTCACTGTAGACACTATTTCATTTGCCTGATATGGTCCAGAATATTTCATCAAAAACTTCTTCGTTCTACCCTTCGGAACATAAGGATTAGCCAACAATACCCATTGACCAATTCTGTATTGCGGCAGTTTACCTGTTCTTTGCCCAAAACTCTCTTGTTTCTCCAAAGCCTTGGTATGAGCACGCCGTACTCTTTGCCAAATCTCTCTCAATTTCCTGGCGAAATTCTTCACTGACTCATCCTGTGAACCTACCTGAGGTTTGAGCACATCAAATGGTGATGGAATTTTCCGACCATAAATTACCTCATACGGAGGGAGCCCGGTTCCTGTATGAACTTCCGCGTTATATGCGCTTGTCAACAGATTTAAATACACGTCCCAACCCGTGTGTTTTGAATCTACGTAATGACTAATCTTAACTAACGTCCTATGAACACGTTCTGTTCGTCCATTCGACTGAGGATAATTTCAATAAACGGCATAACTGCTTCATCAGCTCCGACATGAAATTACTACCTTGATCTATAATTGTAGTATGAGGCACACCATACTTCAGCAACCCGTTAATTTTTAAGGCTTGTGCAACAGCGTTTGCCTTCTGATCTGGAATAGCTACCATTATCGGGGAAAATGGTCTAATATTGTTAATACGTATCGATTACCCGCTTGGGTCTTGTTAAATGCTCCGATTACGTCTAATCCAATGAATGTGAACGGACGATCCGCTTTAGGTAATCTCTGTAATTAATTGAGTTTTCTGATGACTTAAATCTGCTCTCTGGGCACACGGTATACAATTTTGCACTTACTGCTCTACATCATTGCGACGTGTCTTCCACCAAAACCTTTCATCTACCCGTCTATTAGTCGTTCTTTTACCACCATGACCCGACAATACATGGTCGTGCGCTTGTTTCAACACTTCTTCCCTCAGCGACTCCGGTAATACGATTCGTAGTCCGCACTTCGTCTTCCTGCAAAGCAACCCATCCTGCATTTCAGACTGCGGTTGCGTCCGGAACAATTGACACTCTCTGTCAGTGGCTTGCGCCTTTATCCACTCCTTCTCACTTATGCCCACAACTTGTACAGCTGCTATTTTTCTACTAAGCGTATCTGCATTAGTATGTTTTACCCCTGGTTTGTAAATTACCTCGTAGTCAAATTCACTTAGTTTCAGTGCCCATCTCGTTAAACGACTCGAAGGATCTTTCAACCCCAACAACCACTTTAATGCTGCGTGATCTGTAATCACCTTGAACTTAAGCCCATACAAATAACAGCGAAAATACGAGATACCGTAAATCACTGCTAACATTTCTTTCTCTGTAGTTGAATAATTCTTCTCTGCCTTATTAAGTTGCCGGTAAGCATAAGCCACTGGATGATTCTGTCCATTAACCCTCTGAGAAAGAATACAACCTACAGCAATATTACTAGCATCCCGGGTTCGATTCCCGGCGGGGTCAGGGATTTTCTCTGCCTCGTAATGACTGAGTGTTGTGTGATGTCCTTAGGTTAGTTAGGTTTAAGTAGTTCTAGGTTCTAGGGGACTGATGAACATAGATGTTAAGTCCCATAGTGCTCAGAGCCATTTGAAACATTTTTGAACTAGCATCACAAGATAGTATGAACTCTTGTTCGAAATCAGGAAGTACCAACACTTGGTCTGATGTTAGTATTTGTTTGAGCTTTTCGAATACCTCCTGACACTGTGCTGTCCATTCTAACTTAACACCTTTCTTTAACAATCTCGTTAATGGATGTGCAATTTCCGGAAACTCCTTTAAATATCGTCTGTAGTAATTACATAAACCGACATACTGCTGAACTTGTTTAGTGGTCTGTGGTACTGGAAAACGACGTACAGCCGCCGTTAGACGAGGATCCGTTCTTACCCAAGATAAGTCACTTGCGTCTGAGCAAACTGACATAAGATTTGCCGCTCTTAGCCTACTAAATACTTCGTTCAGTCGTTCCACATGTTTTTTCTATATTACGCGAAAGAGTAACAATATCATCGAGGTATACCATAGCAATCTTCGGTTTCAGTCCCCGAAGCACACCATCTAACAGACGCTGGAAAGTAGCAGGAGCGTTTTTCAACCCAAATGGCATTCTGCGATACTCAAAGTGACCAAGGCTTGTTGTAAAGGCCGTTTTCGGCCTATCCTCGGGACTTACTTCTATCTGGTGGTACCCACTCTTTAGATCTAGTGTCGAAAAATATTTAAACCGACCTAGGTTGTCCAATGTTTCCGTGATGTTCGGTATTGGATACGCATCTGTTACAGTTCGTGCGTTCAAAAAACGATAGTCACAACAAAACCTACACTTCTGAGTACCGTCCAATGACTTCTTAGGAACTACCACTATGTTGGCAGACCACGGGCTTTCACTGTTCTCTATAATAACGTCCCTTATCTGTTGATTAATAAATTCTTCCACTAGTGGTTGTAGGTGTTTCGCTATCCTGTATGGTTTTCTATAGACCGGCGGACTATCGCCAGTCAAATGGCTCTGAGCACTATGGGACTTAACATCTGTGGTCATCAGTCCCATAGAACTTAGAACTACTTAAACCTAACTAAACTAAGGACATGACACACATCCATGCCCGAGGCAGTATTCGAACCTGCGACCCTAGCAGTCGCGCGGTTCCGGACTGAGCGCCTAGAACCGCTAGACCATCGCGGCCGGCTATCGCCAGTCGGTATACGCTGCTGTGTAATAGGAGTTACTGGTAATGGATCTTCTGAATTAGACAAATCTATGTACTCTAATAACAAAGCTTCCATAGCTTTCCGATCACCATTCTCCAAATGACGAATCTTATCACGTAGTACAGATGCCTTGACGGTTTGCTTGGCGTTATAATCACTTTGGGATTCACCTATATCCTCATCGTCGAGTATTTCCAAACTTGCTACCACTAAACCCATTAGGAGATCATCTTCATCTGCTCCAAAATTATCTACACTGACCGGAACCAACAGTTCCCCATTTACGTCCGTTGCGCGCGCACCGCTCCTCCTAATAAAACAATGCATTTAATCCAATGCTTCATTGCTCTGCAGTGGCTCCACCACACATAGTCTCTGCTGTAGTACATCGGTACCTACTGACAACCAAACTAACTTCCCTGTACCCGAAGGCACTTCGATATGCTTAATCATCTTTAATGCCCTTCTAAGCGGTTCAATTGGTGACATCTTAGCAACGGATGCACTCACGACGTAGAAACATTTACAGCTGTTGTACCCATTGAAAACAAGTTTCCACTATGTTCAACTGTACGCTGTGAAAGATTAATTTTGGCATGGTGTTTATCGAGGAAGTCCAGTCCGAGCATCACAGAATACCCTTGTCCCTTAGTTGGCAACACTTCCATTTGCTCTCCGAACTCAACAGTTCCAATCTTAAAAACGAGCTGTGTTGTACCCAATGAGTCTTCTCCCACCCACGAGGTCTAGACTAGCAACAGATACATGTGCCCCAGTATCAATCAAAAACTTACATCTGTTATTCCTTACAACACCCATCAAGCAACAATCCGTCTCTGTACTAGTTTTCACCGTAGTTCTGCTTACCGGGTATGTCTTCCGACGGACGAAACACTCCCATTCCCGTTTAACGCTTTTTGCTTTTATTCCCGTTACCATTCTGCTTACTACGACACTCATTCGCCTTGTGGCCGTAGCGTTTACAAGCAGAGCTCTGCGGCTGTCTGCATTGAGCCTTCACGTGACCTTTCTTCCCACAACGGTAACAATTCTTCTCCGACGCAAAGATGCCTTTATCATTGCGAACCCTTGTTGCAATGTCTATCTCCTGCAGATGCGTTGCAATACACAGTGCTGCAGCTAAATCCCCAGGATTCTCCATCCTAACCCCACGAGAAAATTCTGCGGGAATTCCCCTGAGGAATACATCGTGGGCTCTGTTTCTCCCTCTCATAGTAATACACGATCCGCATCAGGATTACCCGATAATTCATAGGTCTGCGAATTAATTTACCATATCCTATCTGAATAAGACTCCACTGTCTCATTGACCTTCTGTGTCAAATTAGCTAAATTCTCCCTAAAAAGTCTTGCACTATTCTGCTTGCAATATCTTTGTCGTAACCCATCTGCCAATTCTTCAAACGTGCTCGCCTTACTAAGCGTCTCATGGTACATCACGAACGTCTTGGCTTCCCCTGCAAGTCGCAAATTTACCACACGTAACGTAGTTACGTCCGACCAATTGCTCATTGCAGCTGTTGCCAAAACATAGTTAATGAACGCTGTGACATCCTCTGTTGTTTTAAACGAGAAAGGCATGATCAGATTAGCTACTGAAGGATAGATTGCAAGGTTGGATATTGCTACTGACTTGCACTCACTTGAACCCGTTTGCGACTCTTGCGCCAAACGCAAGGTCTCCATTTGCGTCATTAATTCTACATGACGAAACTTATGCTGTGCATTTTCTTCTAACAATTTTGAGACTTGCTCCATCAGAGCAGCTATACTCGCTTCAGTACTAACGGATCTTGTTTCCGGCATGATTTGTGCAAATTACCAACAACTTACTCTATACTGAATTTACTCCTCAGGACAATAACTACACTAGCTACTCAACGCCTTCGTCACAGTTGAGCACTACACATAAGAAGAAAAACCAGACTCACAATGCACAACTAAAAAAAAATTAATCCTTCCGCCTTGTTATTGCCCAGCGACTCTTCGTGACCAAACCGTTTACAAATTGAACATTCTACTGGTACAAACTTAGTGCATGGCTCCCGATGCCCCGTTAAATTACACGCAGTACATCTGACTGGTACCAAGTACGTTTCCCAACTGTTTCCCTTAAACTCAGATAAATCTGTTGTTTCCGCAGGTCTCACAAAGTGCACTCCCAACAAAGAACGTGCATCCATCGTTATTAATAAAAATCGCCTCGTGCACTTACCACAATGCTGCGTAGAGTCGACAGTTCTGACCGCAACTCTGTGGTGTGAGTCCTGCAGTGGCGGTGTCGACGATTCCAGATACCAGATCTGCAGGCCAGCGCTGTAGAGGGCGGTTCTGACACCAAATCCGTAGACGGTGGGTGCGAGGACTTCTGACACCAAATATCTGTAGGCGGTGGGCGCGACCACTTCTGACACCAAATCTGTAGGCGACCCGGTGGTCCCGGTCACCTACGGTGAACTGGAGGCCGAGCGGTGACTTCTCCAGTTGTCAGGATGCTGGGAAATGACTGTGGACGCGTCATAAACGCCAAAGAAACATTATTAATTCGTGTAACACCTTTATTCCTTCCGAGTACAATGTGGCCCGCATAACACAGGCTGGCTGAGCTTGGAGATATCAACGACCTTCCCCGAGTCCTCGCTGACTCGTAGCGATGACACCACACAGACTTGCTAGCGCAGCGCCGCGTGCTGTGACGTAGCAAAGGAATGTCCTTACTTCGTGCTTCGGCTGCATGGCTGGTGGCGCCCGGCTGTCCGGCTGGCTCAGCTGAGGACAGCAAGGCGCTGCACATATGCTGCTCCGGGGTGGAGTCCCTGCGCTGTCGGCACGAGAGGCGTTCTTGTAGTGCGGAGTGTACTCTATCCCACCCCATCTTCTTCCCTGCTCCTCCTGGTGGCTCCTCCGCGGTGGACGGGCGGAATGGGCTGCAGTCCTCCAGCGTCGTTGGCTCACCCGGTTGTGACGGCGAATGCACAGGGCCTAGGCTCCACACGATCTCGACGATGGCTCACTGATGTGGTCATCATTGGCGGCGAGCGAGTCTGCCACGATGTCTGCTAATCCTGGGTTGATGATTGACAGCGGCAGCAGAGAGGGGCCGAGCTGGTACTGTCCCCTCACGTCTGCTGCTGGATGGGCTGCCCTTACTGCAACATTTCCTTAATAAAGATTAACATGTCGATCACCGAGCTGAGCGCTACGCCGCCACCCAGTGCACATCTAACTGCAAGTCTAACTGCGAGTGCCTTGTTCCTATCAAAGCTGGCGTATTTAAAGGAAGCACGAGTGACGTCCTCACGTGATGCTCATATGTAATGACCACATTCGTTCCACTTATCCTACTGATTCATCTGTCGTACTCGCCCCTTAGGTGTTGTTGCGACAGAGTTACGTGTTGTTATGGCAGACTTACTCGAAGTTGTGAAATGCAGTACAGTCGATGCTATACCTCTGTCTTGCACTCTACGAAAGTCTCCGTACAACACAAACCCGCGAGCTAAGCAATTCTCTGTCGCCTGTTGTGTGTAACCAGGCCATTGCCCCTGTGTGACGACACATTCCGATATATGTGCAATCCTCTTGGCTAACCTACTGCCTCAGGCTCTCAGCATAGGCAACTAAGCTTTGACAATATTCCACGTTTCCAACTCTTTACTATTCCGCGACACTACATAAGAGCCATCTGGTTTCTGTACAAATTAGATATAGCCTTTCGCTTCCTGTGTTTGACCCTTACCACCTTGAGAATTTGAAATACACTCCTGGAAATTGAAATAAGAACACCGTGAATTCATTGTCTCAGGAAGAGGAAACTTTATTGACACATTCCTGGGGTCAGATACATCACATGATCACACTGACAGAACCACAGGCACATAGACACAGGCAACAGAGCATGCACAATGTCGGCACTAGTACAGTGTATATCTACCTTTCGCAGCAATGCAGGCTGCTATTCTCCCATGGAGACGATCGTAGAGATGCTGGATGTAGTCCTGTGGAACGGCTTGCCATGCCATTTCCACCTGGCGCCTCAGTTGGACCAGCGTTCGTGCTGGACGTGCAGACCGCGTGAGACGACGCTTCATCCAGTCCCAAACATGCTCAATGGGGGACAGATCCGGAGATCTTGCTGGCCAGGGTAGTTGACTTACACCTTCTAGAGCACGTTGGGTGGCACGGGATACATGCGGACGTGCATTGTCCTGTTGGAACAGCAAGTTCCCTTGCCGGTCTAGGAATGGTAGAACGATGGGTTCGATGACGGTTTGGATGTACCGTGCACTATTCAGTGTCCCCTCGACGATCACCAGTGGTGTACGGCCAGTGTAGGAGATCGCTCCCCACACCATGATGCCGGGTGTTGGCCCTGTGTGCCTCGGTCGTATGCAGTCCTGATTGTGGCGCTCACCTGCACGGCGCCAAACACGCATACGACCATCATTGGCACCAAGGCAGAAGCGACTCTCATCGCTGAAGACGACGCGTCTCCATTCGTCCCTCCATTCACGCCTGTCGCGACACCACTGGAGGCGGGCTGCACGATGTTGGGGGGTGAGCGGAAGACGGCCTAACGGTTTGCGGGACCGTAGCCCAGCTTCATGGAGACGGTTGCGAATGGTCCTCGCCGATACCCCAGGAGCAACAGTGTCCCTAATTTGCTGGGAAGTGGTGGTGCGGTCCCCTACGGCACTGCGTAGGATCCTACGGTCTTGGCGTGCATCCGTGCGTCGCTGCGGTCCGGTCCCAGGTCGACGGGCACGTGCACCTTCCGCCGACCACTGGCGACAACACCGATGTACTGTGGAGACCTCACGCCCCACGTGTTGAGCAATTCGGCGGTACGTCCACCCGGCCTCCCGCATGTCCACTATACGCCCTCGCTCAAAGTCCGTCAACTGCACATACGGTTCACGTCCACGCTGTCGCGGCATGCTACCAGTGTTAAAGACTGCGATGGAGCTCCGTATGCCACGGCAAACTGGCTGACACTGACGGCGGCGGTGCACAAATGCTGCGTAGCTAGCGCCATTCGACGGCCAACACTGCGGTTCCTTGTGTGTCCGCTGTGCCGTGCGTGTGATCATTGCTTGTACAGCCCTCTCGCAGTGTCCGGAGCAAGTATGGTGGGTCTGACACACCGGTGTCAATGTGTTCTTTTTTCCATTTCCAGGAGTGTAGAATATTCCAGTCAACATTGTCAAAAGCTTTCTCTAAGTCTAACAATGCCAGTAACGTAGGTTTCCTTGTCCTTAACGTATCTTATAAGATAAGTCGTAGAGTCAGTATTGCCTCACATGTTCCAACATTTCTACGGAATCCAAACTGATCTTCCCCGAGGTCGGCTTCTACCAGTCTTTCCATTCGCCTGTTAAGAATTCGTGTTAGTATTTTACAGCTGAGACTTATAAAACTTATAGTTTGGTAATTTTCACACTTGTCAACACCCTCTTTCTTTGGAACTGGAATTATTATGTTCTTCTTGAAGTCTGAGGGTATTTCGCTGTCTCATACATCTTGCTCACCAGATGGTAGTGTTTTGGCAGCGCTGGCTCTCCCAAGGCCATCAGTAGTTCTAATGGAATGTTGCCTATCCCTTGGGCCTTGTTTCAACTCAGGCCTTTCAGTGCTCTGTCAAATTCTTCGCGCAGTACCATATCTCCCATTTCATATTCATCTACGTCCTCTTCTATTTCCATTATATTGTCCTCAAGTACATTACCCTTGTACAGACCCTCTATATACTCCTTCCACCTTTCTGCTTTCCTTTATTTGCTTAGAACTGGTGTTCCATCTGAGCTCTTGATATTCATATAAGGCGTTCTCTTTTCTCCAAAGATCTCTTTAATTTTCCTGAAAGCAGTATCTATATCACCCCTAGTGATATATGCCTCTACATCCTTACATTTCTCCTCTAACCATCCAGGCTTTGCGATTTTGCATATAAACTTGAACTACTGTTGTAGGCGTGGGCTTCGTGTCTATCTTGGCTACAAAAATGCGTTCACTACACTATTTGTAGTAGCTTATATTTTTTTTATTCATTATTAAACCTACTCCTGTACTACCCCTATTTGATTTTGTATTTATGACCTTGTATTCACCTTACCAGAAATCTTGTTCCTCCTGCCACCGAACTTCTATAATTCCCACTATATCTAACTTTAACCTATTCTTTTCCCTTTTTAAATCGTCTAACCTACCTACGCGATTAAGGGATCCGACATTCCATGCTACGATCCGTAGAACGCCAGTTTTCTTTCTCCTGATGACGGCCTCCTTCTGGGTAGTCCCCACCCGGTGATCCGAATGGCGGTCTAATTTATTTCTGGAATATTTTACCCAAGAGGACGCCATCATCATATAACCTTACACGAAAGCTGCATGCCCTCGCGAAAAATGAAGGCACTAGTTTCTCCTTGCTTCCAGGCTTTTTTTCAGTTGTCAGTCTTCCGACTTTTCTGATGTAGCGCACACGAATTTCTTTCATGTGCCAGCTTTTTCATCTGAGTGTAGCACTTGCAACAAGCCTCCTCAATTATTTTCCGGATGTCTTCCAATCTCTGGATTGCTCTGAAGTTCTTACACTCTAAAGCTCCTTCTAATAGCACGGAAGTTATTCCAACAAATGTCCTATCATTTTGTTCCTTCTTCTTGCCAGTGTTTTCCATATACTCCTTTCCTCGCCGATTCTGTGGAGAACCTCGTCTGTCCTTACGCTATCAATCCATCTAATTTTCTACATTTTTCTGTAGCACTACACCTCAAATGCTCCGATTCCCTTCTCTTCCAGTTCCCACAGTCCCTGTTTCACTACTATATGCTTTGCTTCAAAAGCATCTTTTCAGAAATTTCTTCCTCAGTATAAGGCCTATGTTTGATACTAGTAGACATTTTTTGGCCAGGGACACCGTTTCTGCCAGTGCTAATCTGCTTTTTATGTCGTACTTTCTCCGTGCAACATGGCTTACTTTGCTGACTAGGTAGCAGAATTTGTTAACTTCGTCCGTTTCGTTGTCACATCTGCTACTTCCCATTACTACTGCCTTTCTTCGGTTTACATCCAGTCAGTATTCTGTTCTCATTTGACTGTTCATTCCATTCAACAGATCCTATAATTCTTAATCACAGCTTGTAACTTAATACCACTGTTGAAACTTTCTTTTACTTCCATCATTGCTTCTTCGATGTATGGATGGAACAGCAGGGGCGAAAGGCGCCATCCCTGTCGTACATCCTTTTCAATCCAAGTACTCTGCTCTTGCTCTTCCACTCTTATTATTTCCTTATGGGTCAGGAGATATGACGTCATAAACACCGAGATGGGTGAGAAACTGCCGCGTTATTCATGACATTTGAATTTATTACTTCTTTACTACTAGCTCAATCCATAACACATTATCTACAAGTGACGTTAACTGTACCAACAAAATTATTCACTGTGTGACACATGGCTCAGGAGATATGACGCCATGAAAACTAAGATGTGTGAAAAATTGCCGCATCATGCATGACGTTTAAATTTATTACTTCTTTGCTACTAACTCTTTTCGCAACACATTTCGCAGGCAGTATCTGCACATCCTGCTTATTGTAAGTACTAAATTATATCATGACACGCCCCATAGTTCAGAAGATGTGACACCATAAACATTGAGCTGCACGAGAACGCAACTGCAGGCGAAATTTGCTAGCGATACAAGTGAAATATATATGAAATACGTTAACCATGCATGGAATATATATGACATGTGCGTATGGGGCAACGACGCAGATATAGAGCTCCTCCTATACCCCTGGATTGATTTCCGCAAATTTGCTACACGTATTACTTACTGTCAGGGAAGAAATACTATGGTGGTACGAACCAGGAACTTCATTTTGGTGTGGGGTTCACAACGTGGAGGGAAAACGGAGGGAGGAAGAGGTGGACAGAGACAGAGGAGGAGACGGAAACGGGTGTGAGGGAGGAGGAGATGGACAGAGAGAGAGGGGAAGGAAAATGGACAAAGGAAAGGAAGAGCGGGTAAGGGGTGGCGGCGATGGACTGAGAGACGAGGAAGAGAGGAGCGCAAGGACGGGGCTGGGGTGGCGGGTGGGAAAGGAGACGAGCAAATGAACTAATAGATTTTGAATAAGTTCATACTTGTGCAATGAGCTAGTTCAAATGGTTCAAATGGCTCTAAGCACTATGGGACTTGACATCTGAGGTCATCAGTCCCCTAGACTTAGAACTACTTAAACCTAACTAATCTAACGACATCACACACATCCATGCCCGAGGCAGGATTAGAACCTGCGACCGTAGCAGCGGCTCGTTTCAGGCTGAAGCGCCTAGAACTGCTCGGCCACAGAGGCCGTCAATGAGATAGTGCTTTATTCGTTCTTGTTAGGTGAGTTCAGCTTCATTGATAAGCTGAAGAAACTGAAACTTGCACCAGACGACATCCTGGTCAGCTCTGATGTTGTTTCGTTGTCTTCGAAAATGCCACTCAGTGTTGCTCTGGAGCACATCGGTTCCATTTTCCCTCAAGACATCAAAAAGCTCTTCCATACATGTCTCACCACGAGCGATTTCACGTGGAATGGCAATTTCTGCGAACAGGTGGAAGGCGTCGCCATTGATAGTCCTCTTAGTCCAATGGTAGCCAACTTCTTCATGGAACAATTCGAAGCACAGGCACTGGACTAGGCGACTTGCAAAGCTAAAGTGTGGTACAGGTAGGTCGATGATACTTTCCGGTATGGAGCCATGGTGAAGAACAGCTCGGTGACTCTCTAAGACACTTGAACAGCCTCCATGCCAACATAACATTTACCATGGAGGAAGAAAAGGACAAGAAGCTGCCATTTCTAAATGTGCTGGTCACACGGGACTGCGAAAACCTGGGACACAGCGTGTATCGAAAACCGACACCCACGGACCGGTACCTGCACAAATTATCAAACCTCCACCCGAGCCAGAAAAGAGGCATGATAAATGTGAGCCGCAGCACCTCAGACGAGAAATGCAACACCTGGAAAGTTTTCTGAGGAGCAATGGGTACTCTACAAATTATATTAGAAGTGTAACAGAGCCAAACACTCGGTGAAGTAAGGAATCAGAAAATGAAATGTCGGTACGGCCTTTCGGCCATACATTCCCAGAGTGACGGACAGAATCGGCCGTATATTGCACAGACATGGTGTAAAGATGATTTTAGGGTGTCTTAGATCGGCGAAGGAGAAAAGGGACCAACTTGGAATGTCGGGAATACACCGTATACCATGCACATGCGGAAAAGTTTATGTCGGAATGATTGGACGATCAATTAACACCAGGAACAAAGAGCGTAAGCGACATTGCAGGTAGGGGCAGGTGGAGAAATCGGTCTTGGCAGAGCACACACTGAGTGAGACCGACCACGTAATAAAATTCGCCGACACGGAAGTTCTGGCTGTAGAGAAGCACTATCACACACCCTTGTTCAGAGAAGCTGTAGAAATACAAAAACACGCGAACAGTTTCAACAAGAAAGAGGAATGCTTTAAGGTAAACGGATCCTGGCTCCCCGTACTGCAGCGAACGACCGTCGCAGGTAGCAAGAGGAGAACCGCATCGGAAATGACCGCGGGGAAGCCCTCGGACATTGGCGCGCCAGGTACATATAGTCTGCGGCCGCGAGCTCGGCTCCAGTTCACCAGCGGCAATGGCGGGTGAAGCTTTGACAATGCCAGCCACTCGTGCTGGTGAAAAGTCAGTAAAATCATTGGATGAACGTCGGCCGAAGAAACCGAGACAGAGGCCAATATGCAGTTTGTCTACATCAATTATTTCTCGGCAGCGAATTTTTTTCCTTCTGGGTAATTTTGGTTTCATTCCCTTTACGTGCTCGTAGAAACACGTCGAACAAAATCTTGTAACGAAGTAAGAGCACCGCAGCCCCCTGCGGTGGCCGTTTCCGCTCTGGCGGACAAGCTTGCAGCCGCAGCAGCGTCAGCCCGGCCAGCTGCAGCAGCGTCTGCCCGGCCAGTTGCTTAGCCCGCGGGCCACGAGCGGCCTCCGGAGGAGCATCGGCATTCGACCGGCGTCGCCGCTGCAAATGGTCCCCCTCGCGACCGGCCACTTGGGCGGAAATTGTTTCGCCGATACGCCGGCGCTGCCAGCCATCTATTTCATCGCGCTATCCGCACCGCGGCGCCTCGTTGGCGCTGCTCGCTGCGGCCCGGCCTCCATCGCAGCCACAGTCCGGCTCCGGCTACAAATCACTCATTGCCCAGCCCGTAACGGTCGCAGCGGCTGCGGAGCTCCCGGCCACATGAATCATGGAACGCTCCGTGGATTGCATTTTCGAAGTCGCCCTTGTGATACTGCCCGTGTTATAAACATCACCGGAGCGCCGGTATGTCTCAGCAGTGCCGGAGCTAAAGACACAGCAGCGCTTCAGTCGCAAAATCGCATAGACTGTGTGACTTAGTATCTCGTTCGTGGCTAAAAGACATTGTAGACGTCGCGGCTTCCGATGGTTCTCTTTTAGGTGAACGAACGCGGGGATAGGGATGGTAGAAACTGAAATGGCTGCCTGGTCTGATTCCCAGTCAACAGCTGCAGTTGACCTTATCTACTAATTCCTAAGTCTTCCTTGCACACTTTGTGGTTCTTAAGTGGATACAGGAGCGAGGAACAGATGCCGTTCATGAACAGAGACTTCGGATACTAATTTGCCATACGTATAACATCAAATAGTAAAAATAATACATAACTTTGTTGGTTAAGTAGCAGCGTCAGTTGCTAACAGTAGTTTTGAATGAGGAAATATACAGGGTGGTCCACAGATAGTGACCGGGCCAAATATCTCACGAAATAAGCATCAAACGAAATAACTACAAAGAACGAAACTTATCTAGCTTGAAGGGGGAAACCAGATGCCGCATGGTTGTCCCACTAGATAGCGCTGCCATAGGTCAAATGGATATCAACTGCGTTTTTTAAGTAGGATCCCACATTTTTTATTACCTATTACTGTAGTACGTAAAAAGGAAATAGGAATGATTTAGTTGGACCACTTTTTTCGCTTTGTGATAGATGGCGCTGTAATAGTCACAAACGTATAAGTACGTGGTATCACGTAACATTCTCCCGGAGCGGACGGTATTTGCTTCGTGATACATGGCCCGTGTTAAAATGGACCGTTTACCAAATGGGTAAAAGGTCGATATCGTGTTGATGTATGGCTATTCTGATCAAAATGCCCAACGGGCGTGTACTATGTATGCTGCTCGGTATCCTGGACGACATCAACCAAGTGTCCGGACGTAAACCTGCATAATATCCACTATCGGGCAACGGAAAATCCACGATGACTGCGACAAGTGGAACATAAGCGACCTTGGCGGGTTAATGTATGGTGCGGCATTATGGGAGGAAGGATAAACACCCCCATTTCATTGATGGCAATCTAAATGGTGCAATGTATGCTGATTTCCTACGTAATGTTCTACCGATGTTACTACAAGATATTTTGCTGCATGACAGAATGGCGATGTACTTCCAACATGATGGATGTCCGGCACATAGCTCGCGTGCAGTTGAAGCGGTATTGGATAGCATATTTCAGGACAGGTGGATTGGTCGTCGAAGCACCATACGATGGCTCGCACGTTCACCGGATCTGACGTCCCCGGATTTCTTTCTGTGGGGAAATTTGAAGGATATTTGTTATCATGATCGACCGACAACGCCTGACAATATGCGTCAGCTCATTGTCAGTGCATGTGCGAACATTACGGAAGGCGAACTACTCGCTGTTCAGAGGAATGTCGTTACACGTATTGTAAAATGCATTGAGGTTGACGGACATCATATTGAGCGTATATCGCATTAATGTGGTATTTACAGGTAATCGCGCTGTAGCAGCATGCGTTCTCAGAAATGATATGTTCACATAGGTACATGTATCACATTGGAACAACCGAAATAAAATGTTCTGTATTTTAATTTAAAAAACCTACCTGTTACCAACTGTTCGTCTAAAATTGTGAGCCATATGTTTGTGACTATTACAGCGCCGTCTATCACAAAGCGAAATAAGTGGTCCAACTAAAACATTTATATTTTTTTACGCACTACACGAATATGTAATTAAAAATGGGGGTTTCTATTTAAAAAACGCAGTTCATATGCGTTTGATCTATGACAGCGCCATCTAGCGTGCCAACCAAGCGCCATCTGGTTTCCCCCTTCAAGCTAGACAAGATTCGTTGTTTGTAGTTTTTTTCGTTTGACGCTTATTTCGTGAGATATTTGGACTGGTCATGTTCAGTGCACCACCCTGTATACATATACAGAAAATTTATAAATTTGCCACTCTCCAGTACAATGTCTACTCACAAGGTGTCAAGCCCTGACCATTATGAAAGTATGTAAATGTTATTCAACCGGCAAATACACAAAATGCGGACAGTGTATGAATGTTCGAACATATGTACACCCGCCGCTGCAGCTCCGGTGAGGGGATGCTTGCATCTTATTTGCAGAGGCGTAATCGTGCCTCGCTACGCCCTCGTGCCACGGTGGCAGCTGTGGGAAACGCGGCAGCGTAACCTGGCGGCGCGCGAATTTGAAAGTGCAGCCGACCAGATAACGGACGACAGCGACCTACTCTCCCGATGACTTGACCGTGGCAGTAATCGGACCTTATTTTCTCGAGCAGGAGTTTCTGATTTTAATGTAGGAGTTGTAGGAAGCCACAGGAAAATTCTAGAGACCAGAT
This sequence comes from Schistocerca piceifrons, assembly GCF_021461385.2. NCBI lineage: Eukaryota > Metazoa > Arthropoda > Insecta > Orthoptera > Acrididae > Schistocerca > Schistocerca piceifrons. The sequence continues at coordinate 410,238,446 of NC_060139.1, forward strand.
TTAGAACACATTAGTTAAAATTTAGCTTATATTTCCATAAACACACATATGTAAATTCAACGGATACTACACACATGGATACAGTACAAACCTGACACACAGAAAACATGCTGCAGGACAAGACAAAGGGAACAAACAAGTCTTTTGTTAAGGCGTCCAGTCCTTGATCAGAGAGAAGGTATGGTGAGAGATAAATTGTAATAAATACTATCCACGAGAAAGAATAAACTCAAGCACTGGCAGGGGAAGTAGAAAGCACTATTGTGGAAGCACGGTTAGCTTTGTCGTGCCTACCCATCGACATGTAAACCCTTCCATTTCTGAAAGATCACGGCTGAAATGATCACGATTGAATTACCGTTAGTGCGGAACAGTATTAACCTGAATTCTAAGCTCCATGGCCGGCACTGAGAAAAATAAGCAAACACCTAGGCATACAAATGGTGGAAACATCTATGCTAATGAACACTACGGACTAAGTCTAACTAACAGATGCAAGCTACTGAGGACGAGACGGCATCTCCCGCTAGTTTTTCTTCACAGAGAACCGCAAACATTTAGAGTTCGCCGGCGGAAAGAGGGACCCTTATCTCATCGCGAGGGAAGGGAGAGATTGGTGCCACGCCGGCATGAGGAGGCCTTGGCCTAGAATTCTAAGTAGCTACTGCACCAGCCTTAGTAACTGTTGACCATATTGAAAGCTACTAGGAATATTTCAATCAGGACTCGAAAAATTCCTCCGTCGAACGAGACAACAGTCCTCTGGGTGGGAAGGTCTACGGTGAAGTCTGATAGTTGGCGATCATTAGTTTGATATGGTTTCATTGACGATTAGTTTTATAGTCTTTCTAAGAATTAATTGTACGGACATTTGTGACATGGCAGACGATTCGTAAATTTGCGTATAGCTTGAATCGTCGATCAGAAAAGTAAAATGTATTTCATCAGAAAGGTTTAACAGGGTGGGAGTCGTTCCTAAGTCACTCGTTCAGTTAGGTTACAGAAACGTCTCTGTTCTGCAGCATGTTTGTAAACAATATTCAAAGCTGGTTAGAATCAAGACGAGGCTTTGGTATGACGAAAGAAGCCACGAAGGGCACACGTACCGGGCCAAAGGAACGCAGGAATGAGAGGCCTCCAAAAACAACTTGTTCTTCTTGTTGTTGTCTTCAGTCCTGAGACTGGTTTGATGCAGCTCTCCATGCTACTCTATCCTGTGCAAGTTTCTTCATCTCCCAGTTGTTACTGCAACCTACATCCTTCTGAATCTGCTTAGTTTACTTATCTCTTCGTCTCCCTCTACGATTTTTACCCTCCACGCAGCCCTCTAATGCTAAATTTGTGATCCCTTGATGCCTCAGAACATGTCGTACCAACCAGGCCCTTCTTCTTGAAAAGTTGTGCCACAAACTCCTCTTCTCCCCAATTCTGTTCAATATCTCCTCATTAGTTATGTGATCTACCCATCTAATCTTCAGCATTCTTCTGTAGCACCACGTTTCTGAAGCTTCTTTTCTCTTCTTGTCGAAACTATTTAACGTCCATGTTTGACTTCCATACATGACTACACTCCATACAAATACTTTCAGAAACGACTTCCTGACACTTAAATCAATACTGGATGTTAACAAATTTCTTTTCTTCTGAAACGCTTTCCTTGCCATTGTCACTCTACATGTTATATCCTATCTACTTCGACCATCATTAGTTATTTTGCTCCCCAAATAGCAAAACTCTTTTACTACTTTAAGCGTCTCATTTCCTAATCTAATTCCCTCAGCACACCCGATTTAATTCGACTACATTCCATTATCCTCGTTTTGCTTTTGTTGATGATCATCTTATACCCTCCTTTCAAAACACTGCCCATTCCGTTCAACTGCTCTTCCAAGTCCTTTGCTGTCTCTGACTGAATTACAATGTCCTCGGCGAACCTCAACGTTTTTATTTCTTCTCCATGGATTTTAATACCTACTCCAAATTTTTCCTTTGTTTCCTTTACTGCTTGCTAAACATACATATTTGAATAACATCGGGGAGAGGCTACAACCCTGTCTCACTCCCTTCCCAACCACGGCTTCCATTTCATGTCCCTTGACTCTTATATCTCCCATCTGGTTTCCGTACAAATTGTAAATAGCCTTTCGCTCCCTGTATTTTACCCCTGCCATCTTTAGAATTTGAAAGAGAAGCTTTCTCTAAGTCTACAAATGCTACAAACGTAGGTTTCCGTTTCCTCAATCTATTTTCTAAGATAAGTCGTAAGGTCAGTATTGCCTCACGTGTTCCAACATTTCTGCGGAATCCAAACTGATCTTCCCCAAGGTCAGCTTCTACCAGTTTTTCCATTTGTCTGTAAAGAATTCGCGTTAGTATTTAGCAGCTGTGACTTATTAAACTGATAGTTCGGTAATTTTTACATCTGCCAATACCTGGTTTCTTTGGGATTGGAATTATTAAATTCTTCTTGAAGTCTGAGGGTATTTCGCCTGTCTCATACGTCTTGCTCACCAGATGGTAGAGTTTTGTCAGAACTGGCTGTCCCAAGGCTGTCAGTAGTTCTAATGGTATGTTGTCTACTCCAGGGGCCTTGTTTCGACTCAGGTCTTTCAGTGCTCTGTCAAACTCTTCACGCAGAATCGTATCTCCCATTTTATCTTCATCTACATCCTCTTCCATTTCCATAATATTGTCCTCAATTACATCGCCCTTGTACAGACCCACTATATACTCCTTCCACCTTTCTGCTTTCCCTTCTTTGCTTAGAACAGGGTTTCTAACTGAGCTGTTGATATTCATACACGTGGTTCTCTTTTCTCCAAACGTCTCTTTAATATTCCTGTAGGCTGTATCTATCTTACCCCTAGTGAGATAAGCCTCTACATCCTTACATTTGTCCTTCACCATCCCTGCTTAGCCATTTTGCACTTTCTATCGATCTCATTTTTGAGACGTTTCTATTCCTTTTTGCATGCTTCATTTACTGCATTTTTATATTTTCTCCCTTCATCAAATAAACTCAATATTTCTTCTGTTACCCAAGGATTGCTACTAGCCCTTGTCTTTTTACCTACTGGATTCTCTGCTGCCTTCACTACTGCATCCCTCAAAGCTACCAATTCTTCTTCTACTGTATTTCTTTCCCCCATTCCTGTCAATTGTTCCCTTATGCTCTCCCTGAAACTCTGTACAACCTCTGGTTCTTTCAGTTCATCCAGGTCCCATCTCCTTAAATTCCCACCTTTTTGCAGTTTCTTCAGTTTTAATCTACAGTTCATAACCGATAGATTGTGGTCCGAATCCACACCAGCCCCTGGAAATGTCTTACAACTTAAAACATGGTTCCTAAATCTCTGGCCGGCCGGAGTGGACGAGCGGTTAAAGGCGCTACAGTCTGGAACCGCACGACTGCTACGGTCGCAGGTTTGAATCCTGCCTCGGGCATGGATGTGTGTGCTGTCCTTAGGTTAGTTAGGTTTAAGTATATCTAAGTTCTAGGGGACTTATGACCACAGCAGTTGAGTCCCATAGTGCTCAGAGACATTTGAACCATTTTTGAACCTAAATCTCTGTCTGACCATTATAAAATATATCTGATACCTTCTAGTATCTCCAGAATTCTTCCATGTATACAACCTTCTTTTATGATTATTGAACCAAGTGTTAGCCATGATTAAGTTATGCTCTATGCTTTGTGCAAAATTCCACCAGACGGTTTCCGGTTTCATTTCTCTCCCCCAATCCATATTCACCCACAATGTTTCCTTCTCTACATTTTCCTACACTCGAATTCCAGTCACCCATGACTATTAAATTTTCGTCTCCCTTCTCCATCTGAATAATTTCTTTTATCTCATCATACATTTCATCAATTTCTTGATCATCTGCAGAGCCAGTTGGCATATAAACTTGTACTACCGTAGTAGGCACGGGTTTCGTGTCTATCTTGGCCACAATAATGCATTCACTATGCTGTTTGTAGTAGCTTACCCGCAGTCCAATTTTTTTATTCATTATTAAACCTACTCCTGCATTACCCCTATTTGATTTTGTATTTATAACCCTGTATTCACCTGACCAGAAGTCTTGTTCCTCCTGCCACCGACCTTCACTAATTCCCACTAAATCTAACTTTAACCTATCCATTTCCCCTTTTTTAATATATCTAACCTACCTGCACAATTATGGGATCTGACATTCTACTCTCCGATCCGTAGAGCGCCAGTTTTCTTTCTCCTAATAATGACGTGCTCTTGAGTAGTCACCGCCCGGAGATTCGAATGGGGGACTATTTTACCTCCGGAATATTTTACCCAAGAAGACGACATCATCATATAACCATACAGTAAAGCTGCATGCCCTCTGGAAAAATTACGGCTGTGGTTTCCCCTTGCTTTCAGCCGTTCGCAGTACCAGCACAGCAAGGCCGTTTTGGTTAGTGTTACAAGGCCAGATCAGTCAATCATCCAGACTGTTGCCCCTGCAACTACTGAAAAGGCTGCTGCCACTCTTCAGGAACGACACGTTCGTCTGGCATCCGTTGTGGTTGCATCTACGGTACGGCCATCTGTATCGCTGAGGCACGCAAGCCTCCCCATCAACGTCAAGATCCATGGTTCATGGGGGTAGGACAACAAGTCTTTGCCGCCTAAAGACTTCGCATGATAAATATTGTTAAATAAGTTACAAAAATAACAAATTTGACAATATTTATCATACAAAGTCTCTAGGCCGCAAGGAAAAAAATTGATGGTAGAACTTGTGAGGCAAAGTCCTGAGGCAGTGAAAGATAAGTAAAGTGACAGAAGGTATTAAAAGGCTAATACTACCGAAACAGAAAGGAAAACCTGTTAGAGAGAAAGAGGGAGGGGCTTGTGATCGAGACTACGTGACGTCATGAAAAACCAGTGGAGGACTTCGGGTATATTCCGCAGACGAATAAGGTGACACTTTATATTTCCTCTATACAGCCTCTGCAACATTTCTGAAGAATATAGAACCAAGTTAGCCAGTGAAGTGATTTGAAGCCCCTTCACATTACATCACGTCAAAGAGGAAAAGCGAAATAAGACTATTGGACAGAGAGTCTAAAGAGACAGTTGAGTTAGTAGCGAATTCAGTAGAAAACAAATTTTATGGGTTGGCACTAAGAGCTGTAGTTAGACAGGGTCTGTTGTTGTTAGTAGCATGAGGATTTAATTTGGTAGACGGAGGTGATGTGCAATAATAGTCACTATGTAAATGTGTTTTCGAGTGCCTACTCTCCTTGTCATCCTCTAATCTGTTATATTCGTCTCAAGGAATGTATATCAGACAATCAGATCTCTGATCAAATGACTGAATTCCCTTGAAAGCGAACCACTCTCGCTCAATACCTGTCACAACCCGGTCTCGGAATGCGACGATACTGTGAAAGAGCAAATACGTCTTTCAAGAAATTAATTATGTCTTGAACTCAATTTTTTTTATTTCAGTGTTCGGATATGGGGTAGAGGCTCCACAAGCGCTTTTGTGTTTTTATTTTAGAACTGCTTTCCATTCTTACTGAAGGGTGTAAATGTTCGTGCATCTACTTCTGAGTTTCTCAGACATCAAACTAGACTCACTCGCGACCGCTGCTGGAATTCACGCATGAGACAAAGTACAGGACTTACTCTTTGGAAGAGTTAATAGAAAAAGTTTAATGGCGCATTCGGATCGATTTTATGCTATCCTAGAAACTTTGTCTCCTAGGACTCTCTGCGCCATTCCGTAGAGCAGGATGACAGAGGTGTCAAAAAACAGAGTCTAGGTTCGTTCCCGCCGACTACCAAGCAAGCTCAGCAAAGCGACTCGCAGCAGTGTACAAACCAGATGGGATAAGAGTTCCAGCAGCCGGAAGATAATGGTCAAAAGCACTGCCCATTTTTTTTAAAGAAAGTGCAAAATTAGTGAAAGAATTGTTCATTTATTAATGCATCCCCAACTCGTGAGGATAGCAAGAACAGTAGTAAGACTTCATCAAAATTAGCCAAATATCTCTGATGGGTGGGGTTGGAAATTACGAAATCTGAATTAGGAATCTTTGGTAGACGATTTCCAGTTCTGACATTTGCTTATAATCGACGGAAACCTCTCGAAAATCAAACCAAAGTCAGGCTTGGCGACTGGAACTATTTCGATGTATTACTGTGAGAGTTTCTGATGCAACAGATAGAAAGAAAAATTATGTACATCTATAATTTTAGGAAGGAATTCCTTGGAATATATGTTCGATGTACAGCATTATACAATGGAGATCCAGAGAAACGTTATAGGCATGCGTATTCAAGTACAGAGATATGTAAACAGGCAGAATATGGCGCTGCAATGGGCATCGCCTATATAAGACAAAAAGTGTTTGTTAGATCGGCTACTACTGCTACAATTCTGCCCCCGGTAGCAAAGTAGTCAATGCGACAGTCTGTCAATCCTAAGGGCCCGGGTTCGATTCCCGGCTGGGTTGGAGATTTCCTTCGCTCAGGGAGTGGGTGTTGTGTTGTCCTAACCATCATCATTTCATCTCCATCGACGCGTAAGTCACCGAAGTTGGGTCAAATAGAAAGACTTGCACCAGGCGAGCGGTCTCCCCGACGGGAAGTCCTCGTCACACGACTTTACTGTTACTGCTACAATTTCAGTTTATCAAGTTTGAACGTCGTGTTATAGTCGGTGCACGATCGTTGGGACACAGTATCTCCGATGTAGCGATGAAGCATTTCACGAGTGTACCGTGAATATCAGGAATCAGGTAAAACATCAAATCTCCGACATCGCTGCGGCCGGAAAAAGATCCTGCATGAACGGGACCAACGATGACTGAACAGGATCGATCAACGTGACAGAAGTGCGTCCTTCCGCAAATTGCTGCAAATTTCAGTGCTGGCCCATCAACAAGTGTCAGCGTGCGAACCATTCAACTAAAGATCATCAATATGGGCTTTCGAAGCCGAAGACACTCTCGTGTACCCTTGATAACAGCGTGACACAAAGCTTTACGCCTGGCCTGGGGCCATCATCACGGACATTGGACTGTTGATGACTGTAAACATGTAGCCTGGTAGGACGAGTCTCGTTTCAAATTGTATCAAGCGGATGGACGTGCACGGGTATGGAGATAACCTCATGAATCCATAGATCCTGTATGTCCGCAGGGGACTGTTCAAGCTATGGGGCGTGTGCAGTGGGAGTGATGTGGGACCCTTGATACGTCTAGATATGACTATGGTAGGTGACACGTACGTAAGCATTCTGCCTGATCACCTGCATCCATTCATGTGCATTGTGCATTCCGACGGAATGGGTCATTTCCAGCAGGACAATGAGAAATCCCATATATCCAGAATTGCTAAAACGTGGCTCCAGGAACACTCTTCTGAGTTAAAACACTTCCGCTGCCCACCAAACTCCCCAGACATGAACATTATTGAGCATGTCTGGGATGCCTTGCAGAATGCAGTTCAGAAGAAGCGATATATATATGGGGAATAACACCCATGGTACTACAGGGAAGTGATGACGGTAAAAACTGTAGGGGAAGGCAGAGATTGGAATACATCCAACAAATAATGGACGAGGTTGATTGCAAGTGGTATTCTGAGATGAAGAGGTTCGAGCAGGAGAGGAATTCGCTGCGGGCCGCAGTTAACAACTCAGAAAACTGACGACTCAGAAAAAAAAGGCGTGATTATACTTGTATGTAAGCATGTATGTATGAGTGTGTTCTGTATGAAAGTGAATTGGGAATGTTTCTCGCGTGTACGCTTGAGTGTTGTATCTGGAGAATACCATACCTACGAACACAAGATGTTTGGTCGGTATCTCAATCAAGTGACTGATTTTAGAATCACGTGAATCAATGCGGTTTAGAAAACACCATAAGCACTTCCGATATATTCTACAGTTTTTGTTGTTGGTAGACAAGAAGTTGTGCATTGCGGCGCGCTTTTAAGTATTTCGCGTTCTACACATTTAAGTACTGTACAATATATTAAAACTAGTTCGAATACATTGTTAATTCTTCATGATCTGGAGTATGTGGCGCCTAAAATTCTATGAGCTTTCGAAGTATTTATTGAACATAAGGACAGTTAAGACAGCCTCTGTAGGTGGACACCACCTAGTATCTTGAACCAGAAGAAGGCATTCTGACATGGAACATGTGATACTTGCAAATGAACTGAGTGTCTTTATAGTCTTGATAATTTTACGTATCTTGAAAATGCAAATCAGTAAAAACGGTACCTTTATAGGGTTTTTTTCGGCTCGTCTGTTTGTCCCAATGTTAAGAGCCCCTTTTCTCAACGACGTTTAAAGGTACGAAGTTGAAATTTATGTGAAATACTGAAATATACGGTCCTTTTGCGCTATTAGTAATTTAAGCTTCTACGTCAATGCATTCAAAAGATACGGGCATGAATGCCACATATTTTGATATTCGCTGACTCTGTTGTCAGTAGATATACATATATATTTGTTTGTATGGGGGAACGGCCGGCTGATGGACTAGGAGTTAGGCTCTTGCATGGGAAGGACAAGTTTCGGGGCGAATGTCGCTCAGAGCACATACTTTTTGTCTTCGTTTTAACCTGTCCTTTACCACTCAACGACGTGAGGAATCGCCAAAAACAGTACGTCGCTCGGATCTCTTGTTAAGCTGTAGATCCCCACTCTCCATTTGAACACTGATATGGATCAAGAACACGAAAGTCGCTTCAGCAGCGATCAGTAGAAATACTTGCACCAGGCCATCGCGAGACTCGAAAAAATTATTATTATCTATATGTATTTATTATTGCTATCTATAAGCATAAATAAGTTTGTATGGAGCCCTCAGAGTGTGAATCCTACTCTCACTTGTTCCACTTGTTGATGATACTTCTGCTCAGTTTTATTTCACATGCTGTTCGTTGATGAGTTCTATAGTAATAAACTAACAGATAGACTATTAATTGCAGTATCGAGAAAATTTTTTGATTGAAATGCCTTTAACTTCCAGTCATATGTTTGCTGCTAGGTAAATGACCGTATTGTACCTTGGAACATGTTTAAACATTTGGAAAAAAGAATTAACTTTCGCGAATTTTTTTTTAATTCCAGAAAAATGCTGCAGCAAGGTAACAGTGAATGCCTTCATTTAAATACGTAATAAGACATGTATTAAGCTTCTATCACGGGAATGACTACAGGACGCTCCCCTACTGTCGGCAAACAAAATGTTCTTTATAAGCGTCGACAGTCCTGCCTTGACCTGCAGGACAGAGACAAACATAATGGCCAATTGCTTGTAGCTTTTTTTTTGAGAAATTGCCAGATTCTGCCACTGGTCTGATTATTTATCTCACTGTCAATATACTGCCTCAAGCTGGGAGCTTCAGCCGATAGTATCCACAAAGACAACAGTTCAAATTTAATGGGTCGAAAGTCACAGTGGTACGTTACTTCAGACTTCTATTTAGGTAATTTCCTTTCGTTTAATATCACTTCCTGCTAGGTGACTTTTCCACTGTCTGATATATGATCATCACCACTGAGCACATGCATCTTCAGAAAACTGCAACACTCGCCCCGAAAATCATAACATGGTCAGTCAGAATTCTATCCCCGCTCAAGGGAAAACACTTTATAGCTCTCGTAAGGTTCCCGTACCGGAAATAAAATCATTGATGACTATGTATAGACATATACGGAATTCGGAAATGTTAGACGCTTTTCAACACCCTATCCACCACAGATATCACAGGAGGTATTTCCTGTAGAAGCAGCCATATAACTCATCGATCCCTAGAATCCTCAAAAGATCCTGATTTTTTATCTGCGTTTCAGACAGCACGAGGAGCTGAATGGAATAGTTATCGAGAGTTATGTCCTTCCTCTAGCACTCCTCTGGAAGGCTTTGCTTACTGTCAGGACTTCTCACAAGTTGGATGGTTTGTTGGTTGAATTGGGGGAGGAAACAAAAAAGCGAGGTCATCAGTCCCATCAGATTAGAGAACGATTCTTTCAGAGGAACCATCCCGGTATTTCCCGCAAGTTATTTCCAACAGGCGCTGGAATACGCTTGCCGCCATGTAACGTCACTAGCATTAATGCCCGAGTAATAGGCTCTGATTAGGGTAACACCAATCCCGTACCTCCAGCGGGGACAAGGCTTAGATCTACCAGATTCCAGAAATCGCCAAAGACTGTAACGCTTACTACATGTGGCCGCAACAGTTGAATCACTGGTCCTCAATCTGTGAGACACAATGTAATTGTTCTGCTGTTTATCGCAGCGTATTGGTGACCTGGGATCGTACCCAGATTCTCTATTGCTGGTATGGTTTTCGATAAGAAACTTTCTTACTGATCCGTGGGGAAGTCGCTGCCGCAAGGTGATTCTTTTAGCTAGTAGGGGCAGTAATCCCGTTCGTTCTGGCATGCGTGTTTTCTCTTGGGTTTTCCTCTTCTGGCCGTTTCTTAAGTGCGGCGCTCTTGGTTTTCCGCTCCAGGGCCCTAGTAGTCGTGCTTGTCCGTTGCTGGGGCGTATGTTGTGTTGGCGAGTCTTGGACGTTACGGAGGGACGTTGGTTGCTCGCGGCGCTGTTATTATTTGAGGAGTGTGTCGGCGGCGCGCTGGTGGTGATTGCTTCCAGTGACCTAGGAAGTGTGTATATTGTACTACCTGATGCTTGATGCCTATGTATGCTATGTGAGTTCTCGTCTTTTGCTCCTACTAAGAGTGGGCATCTTTGAAGTTATGTTTTGTGTTCAATCTGACCGTAATTTGTGTTCACAGACGGAAACAGTGATTTCTATCTGATTATCCCCACCGATGCGGAAATAAGGAATTCTCCCTAGGTTCCGGTATATGTTGAGTAGTGGTGTTAAGAGTGTAAAACACTGCCCAGTAACGGAAGCACTAAGCGTTAGTAGTGTGAAGGCTGCATGAGTCATTCTAGGATACTGCGCAGGTCATGTTCAATGTTAAGCCAGTGTGCTTGTAATGTTACCTCAGTATCTTATGAGTTTTTCCGTGTTCTCTGTTTGAAGGGGCCGTGACTCTGGTGTCTTCTATTATGGGTTTTTATGCTCTTGTTTCTGCAGGTCTTTAACTTTTCCAGACTTTATGTTTGTTATTTGGGTATGCTTGTAAGAGTAAAGAATTATGAGCTGTAAGAAGTGAATAACTTTCGACACTATTTGTTTGAACTCTTGGATGTGTTAAGAGTCTTGAATTTAAATGGGGAGTCCATCTATGCCCTGGAACGGTCCGGTCATTCAGTGGTGTTTTTCTGGAACCCAGGTCACAGCGGAATTCCTGGTAACGAATTTGTCGACAGGCTGATCAAACAGGCTATACGGAAACAGCTTCTAGAGATCGGCATCTCTGCAACTGACCTGCGTCTAGTATTACGCCGCAAGGTTTTTCGGCTTTGGAAGACGGATTGGCATACCCTCAGTACGCACAACAAACTGCGTGCCGTTGAGGAGACTACGAATGTATGGAAGACCTCCATGCGGGCCTCTCGCAGGGACTCTGTTGTTCTCTGTCGGCTCCTCATTGGCGACACTTGGGTGTCATACGGCTACCTCCTGCGCCGTGATGACCCACCTCAGTGTCCGTGCGGCGCCCGGCTGACAATGGCCCATATCTTGTTGAGCTGTTCCTCTTGGGCTGCCCTGCGACGGAATCTTCAGTTACTGGACTTGTTACCGTTAATTTTAGCTGACAACGCTATTGTATCTAAGTTTTTGCGCATGTCCTTTGTCCCTCGTGCTTTTAGGCTGGATGTCCATTTTAGTGTTTTTTGGCCTTCTGTCGTTCTTGTAGTTTTTTCCTTTCTTCGAGCCGTTTTGTATGGCTCGGTTGTTTTGCTCCCCCCTCTTGCGGAATTATTTTAATCGGAAGGAGGAATGGATGGCCTAGCAGTTAAATCCCTGCTCCCTCGTGTAAACCAACCAACCATTACCACCGTGGCATGCCGCGCATGCCCTGGAGTAGCATATTTTCGTCGCGAGCATCTGGTATATGAACTGCACGCAGGCCGGAGTGGCCGTGCGGTTCTGGGCGCTACAGTCTGGAACCGAGCGACCGGTACGGTCGCAGGTTCGAATCCTGCCTCGGGCATGGATGTGTGTGATGTCCTTAGGTTAGTTAGGTTTAATTAGTTCTAAGTTCTAGGCGACTGATGACCACAGCTGTTAAGTCCCATAGTGCTCAGAGCCATTTGATCCATTTGAACCATTCGAACCTGCGACCGTAGCAGTCGCGCGGTTCCCTACTGAGCGCCTAGAACCGCTAGACCACCGCGGCCGGCTCTTTGCAGCAACCAACGCTCCTGTGACGATATCAGCTGACACATTCACTCGTAGCGGTGAGTTCCTATCGCGTCTTTCTGCTTCTATAGATGAGGTCTCTCATACTGCGACCTTCTTAGAATCCGCTCAATCCACCCCACGACAAATCTGCCGAGTTCAAGCACACCTTACGCATTATAGTCATTGTTTATCTGATATCGCCTCACTTGGCTTGCCAGAGCCCAGTGTAGAAACTCACGCCAGCTTAACGGATACCGTGTGTGTTCCACAGTCTCGCCTGTTGGCGGTAAGCTTAGAGGGGGGAGGTTTTGATTCTGAACCCGGCACCTATAAGACAGCGAATGTGTTCGTATCTCCATCTAGCGTTGCGTTATCGGAGCAGTTGGCTAAACTGCCTAATCCTCTTGTCGTGTTGGTGAAGGAAGTGAAAGAGTTGTCAGTGGAGACGTTATGTCAAATTAGATCTGTTTTGTGGTTGCTCGTTCATCTGCAAATTTATGCGGATTCTCTCCAGGTCCCGCATCCGGTTTTAATGGCTCTTATGTGCTAACTAAAGGGGTTCTCAGTACCATTGTTTCTGAAGTTTTACCGTCTCAGGGCTCTTTGAGGCAGCTTCGGCAACGAATAGTGGGGAGAAACTGCCCGCGCGGATGCGTGTGAAATTAGGATTTCTATTGGCGTATACGCACACAAGACTAAACACTATCTCAGTACTTCGATCGTATACGGACATCAGTGTCGGCTCTTAATATGCAGGTGTCGGAAGAGAGTTGCATCGAACATATGACTGTGGAAATGCAGCCTCAGGACCAGTCGCATTTCATTTATTAAAGACGGCCCGAGTCGTTACAGCAGCTTCTGGAACTCATTGACTCAGCTGAATCTTTAGCTTTTGTGGACGAACAGCGACAAGGGTTATCACGCACGCAGGTTCCTGGGGAAGGAAACACCCCGCAGGTTGCCCAGGGTCATTTTGTCTGGTATAGCGGGCTCTTCGTCCTAATTGGAGAGAAGAAGTGGGAAGAGACGTCGTCGTAGGAATTGCCCGGTGAATTGTAAAGCGATCAGCGTGCCTAAGACTACTACGCCCAGTTTGGCCAAGAACCCGTCTGTGCTTTACTTGATTCAGATAGTTCTGTCTTCTGATTGACTAACTGTGGTATCTTAAATTTCGCCATTTATGTAAACTGTCTGCCCACATCCTGTTGAGCGGAGATGTCGGCTCGCTGATAGGCAGTGGTTATCTCTGCGGGGGGAAGTGCGGGGTAGTGTTTCCATGCAGGCCTGTTTCTCTGTTTATAGCTAAGAGCTTGGAACACCCCCCCCCCCTCCCCCCCTGATTCAGTGATGCGATTTTATGCAGCGTACCGGTCTCATTTTCGACTACACGGAAAGCAGTTTCTATTTCAAGTTCTGTCCTGACAAGAGATTTGCTTTCTGTTCCTGCTGGCGTTCGGGTGGCGTTAACACTATACCTGAGGATGGGACACAGGTTGATGTGAGTCATCTCAGTTCTGAACAGGCTAGACAGCTACTTAACCGCTATGCTGACGTTGGGGGTTACGCATCTGGTGGAGTACAACATCCAGTTAACTGCTAATATTCCGGCGCGTCACGCTCCATACAGGCTCTCTCCTCCGAAGATGAAGCTATTGCGAGCTAGGATTGACCAGATGCTGCAGGACGGGGTCATCAGGCGATCCGCGTCTCCTTACGCGTCCCTGTATTTCTTGTCCCCAAGGGACAAGGGGGGTATTATCGATTCGTGGTTGATTTCCGTGCCCTGAATAACAAAGTGACCATGAATCTGTGCCCTAATCTGATCTCCATTATTGCTTTACGTGGTTTTTCTGTGCTACGGTGTTTACTTCCCTGAATATAAACCAGGTCAGTTACCAGATTCCTCTAGCGGAGGCGCACCACCTTTTATACGGATTGGAAGCTGTTTGAATATATAACCATATTCCGCTCGGTCTCGTCTCAGGGGCGACTATCCCGTCTCGTCTCTTGGAAAATGTGTTAGGTAACTTGAAATTTGCTTATGTTGACAATTACCTCGATGACAGTGAGATTTTCAGTCGTTCGTTCTGTGATCATCTGGGACACTTGGACCAAGTTTTTCCTCGTTTGCGCTCGGCCGATTTTACTGTCAAACCATCAAAGATCACTTGGACAATTTGCTTTCGGCCGGTGGGTTCCGCATTGGCCAGGACAGGACCAAGAGTCTTAGTGAATTCCCTCCTCCGCGAGAGAAGCGGGGTATTGCCGGGTTTGTGGGAATGCCAAAATTTTTCGGAAGTTCATTCCAAATTTTGCGGAAGTAGCGGCTGCTAGTAATGACTTCCGTAAGAAAAAAAATGGCTCTGAGCACTATGGGACTTAACATCTCAGGTCATCAGTCCCCTAGAGCTTAGAACTACTTAAACCTAACTAACCTAAGGACATCACATACATCCATGCCCGAGGCAGGATTCGAACCTGCGACCGTAGCAGTCGCGCGGTTCCGTACTGAGCGCCTAGAACCGCGAGACCACCGCGGCCGGCCTTCCGTAAGAAGCAGCTGCTGTTTGTCTGGGGACAGAAGCGGCAGGAGGCCTTACAGGATCTCAAAACTGCTATCGTTAATCCCCCGGTCCTGGCCGTTCCCGACTTCAAACGTACCTGTATTGTCCAAACGGACGCCTCCGACACAGGCATTGCTGACGCTCTCCTGCAAGAACAAGGAGGGAGCCGCCCAGTGGCCTATGCTTCCCGACGTCTTATCTACCCCGAGCCTAATTACTCCATCTACCAATGCGACGCTCTGGAGGTCCTGTTTGCCCTGGAAAGATCCAGTTTTATCTCGAATACCAAGACTTCATACTCGACACCGATAACTAGGCTCTGAGTTGGTTCTTGGCCAGGCCCCGTAAGACCGGTCGTATTGCTCGCTGGACGGTACATATTTCAGCCTTTCGTTTTAGAGTGCGCCATATCAGGGGAGCCGATACTTACGTCGCCTATGCGCTGAGTCCCATATTTGCGGAAGAGTCGGAGGAAGGGGAGAGTAATACCGACCCGGACCTCGACTTGAACGTTATTCTGACCAACGTCAGGGCTCTTCTGCGATCTTAGTACTAAACGGTCCCAGGATCCTATTTTGGGTCAGCTCCATAATCAGTTGGATGGAGTAGAGGTGGTTCTCGGATTTTGCGTCCGGAAGGGTGTTCTTCATAAGCAAGTATGGTCCGGTCAGGAGTGGAAGGTGCACCTCCCTGGGGAATTGGTCGGGATGATATTCCAATATTTTCATGACTCAGCTGGGCCTGTAAAAGGCTTTGAACTGTACCGGGACTTTCAGCGCTTTCTCAATAACCGTGCTCAGTGCAAGCGTTTCAAACCACGTAGAAGATTCATGCAATCCGAACGGGAGCAAGACCCTCTGGATCGTATGTTTATCGATTACGTCGTTCCGCTACCGCGTACCAAAAGGGGAAACACGTATATCCTTGTAACTGTGGACGCCTTCTCCCATTTCGCCTGGCTGCTGCCTACGCGGGGAACCACTGCCGAGATCACGCTTGAGCAACTATCTAAGATCATATCTTGGTTTGGTCCTTCGAAGAACCTGATGAGCGATAACGCGAAGGATTTCATCTCGAAGGGTTTTGCTTTAACACTGGCATTAAACATATTACAACCACCCCGATACTACCCAAAGGCGTCTTTTACCGAGCAAGTTAACGGGAACCCCAAGGCCGCCCTGTTCTTTTATCATGCTAGAACACTCATCCGAAGGGGTAATACCTTGCCTTGGCTTAACCAGGCCTTTAATTTGGCCAGACATGAGGCTACGGGGTCAGCTCCGAAGTCTCTTATGTTAGCCTATACCCTGAATTCTCTGTTATCAAATCTACGGAACGTTAGTGATCTCTTACCCGTCGCAGCTACCACGTCGAGGCTTCGGGAGAATTGGGTACGGGCAAATGGCAATATTCACTTGGTTCATCAGTGACACGCCGTCAGATACAACAGACGTCCTCCCTTCCAGGACAGAGTATGGGGTGTTGATCTTTATTAAAAATTTGCGATTCAATCCGACCAAGAAGGTTGGGGTAAACTGAAATCACGTTTTCGTGGCCCCTGCCGTATTTTAAAATTTCTTAGCCCAGTGAAAATTGAGGTTAAAGAGTTGGTTTCTAGTAAACGTTTTCAGGTCCACCTGAATCCAGTGAATGGCGGAGGGCAGCAGCAACTAGCGGTCTCTTCAGGGAGCTAGGCCCCTCTTCTGGCCGCTATTTAGACGCGGCACTTTCGGCTATGGATCTCTTGGTTTTCCGCTACTGGGCTCTAGTGGTCGTGCTTGCCAGTTGCTTGGCCATGTGGTGTGTTGGCGAGTCTTGGAGTGACCGTTACGCAGGGTCGCTGGATGCTCGCGGCGTTGTGTTGTGAGTTGAGGATGATTTGGCGGGCTGATGGTGATGGCCTCCAGTGCACTAGCATGTGTGTATATTGTACTACCTGATGCTGGATGCCTATTTATGCTGTGAGGGTTCTCGTCGTTTGCTTCTACTAACGGTGGGCATCTGCCATTTCTCTTAAGTTGTGTTTTGCGTTCAATCTGATAGTAATTTGTGCTCCCAGCCGGAAACAGTGATTTGTATGTAATTATCCCGCCCGTGGCGGGAATAATGA
The DNA here is from genome assembly GCF_021461385.2 of Schistocerca piceifrons. NCBI lineage: Eukaryota > Metazoa > Arthropoda > Insecta > Orthoptera > Acrididae > Schistocerca > Schistocerca piceifrons. The sequence goes on from NC_060139.1 coordinate 410,255,437, forward strand.
ACTCACCCTTCGTTCCGGTATATGCTGTTTAATGGTGTTAAAAGTGTAAAACAATGCTCAGTGATAGAAGCACTAAGCGTGAATAGTGTGAAGGCTGCATGAGTAACTTTTCCAGACTTTATGTTTGTTATTTGGGTATGCTTGTAAGAGTAAAGAATTACGAGCTGTAAGAAGTGAATAATTTGCGACACTATTTGCTTGAACTCTTGCATGTGTTAAGGGTCTTGAATTTGAAGGGGAGGAGGGCGGGGCATAACCCTGAAATAAGAGGGCTTTTTTTTGCGTCCTTTTGGTTTGGTTGTCTGTCCTTTGTGGATTTGTTTGGTTGTTTTTCTTTGTAAATGTTACAGTGTACTACGAGCAGCGGTTAGAATCAGTTCCGGATTGATCAATACAGGGGGCAGCGCCTTGATTGAAATATGTCCGCAAGCTGTTAGCTCAGCCAGCTACGTTTTGGTGACGTTCGGCGCTACTTCGCTGTATCCTGTCAGAGTCGCTGCTCGCCCCAGTAGTTGACAGTAGTTGAGTTTTCTCTCTTGTAATTATTCCGAGATTCCTCTCGTTAATGTGTTCGGGCTGCGCCAAGGTTCGTCCCGTGTTTCTGGTATTTTGGTCACTCTTGTTTTAGGAAGAGTCATCCGTTGGGGTGTTCCCACTGTTGCGTGGAACTTAAACTGACTTATATGATGTCTTTTCTGGCTAAATATAGATGTTATTCTTAAAAGGGATTTCACGAGTGAGTTCAATGGAATTAGTCGCTACGTAATTGGTGGAATTCCGTTACCTATGATCTATTTATTGGTCTGAGGTTCCCGCTGGGGTATTTGAATTTTACTTCAAATTTCTTATTTAATATCCTGTAGTGTTACTTGTTTTACCATTGCATATTTAATAACGGTAATTTCCCGTTAAATTTCTGGGATATTATGTTTGTCATCTATATTTACCTGATGCTATTTGTTATTTTGTTAAAAGGAAGGATGTTTGCTTAACTCGTTTCATTTATTAAACCCTTGTAAAAACAGTATTAGGTTTTTCGTTATATTTGTTATTGGTGTCTGTTCGAAGGCCGGTTTTGTAAAAGATTTTCTAAAACTGTTTTTGGGGATATGTGTAATAAATTTTTGTGAGCTACATGCCTGAGTTTTTGTCTAGTTGTGGTTGCCCTTTGTGACTGATTTGAGGGTTGTAAGTTTCACGACGCATTTGCGTCTCATTATTCCAGGTTCTGCATCAGTATGGACTGCTGAGAGGTCATTTCCACTACAAAACTAGTTTTAGTGTGAGTGCAGCGACACTTCTTACGGATGAAGATTCAGAATAATGCATAAAAGCTTAGAAATATAGTGGAGGCGAGAAACCCTCTCAAACGACATTTAACGAGAATGATTCATATGTGTGGTTTAAAAAAGCGAAGAATGCTTAGAACGAAACCTCACCTCATGTTCCAGTGTCATAGCAGCATACTCTGAGGTGAAATGTCATGGGACAGTGATATGCACATAGACACGTCGCTATAGTTATGCGAATGTAAGGTAGAAAAGGACATAACATAGGTGACATTGGCTGCACGACGGAAATTAAGACTTTGATCGCGGAATGGTGGTTGGAGTTAGACGCAGGGGACATTCCATTTTGGAAATCTTTATGGAATTCAGTATCCCCAGAGCCACAAAGTCGTCTACTGAGAATACCAAATTTTGGCATTACTTCTCATCACGGACAAAACAGTGGCCGAAAGCATTCTCTTAACAACCGAGAGCAACGGCTTTTGCCTAAGGTTGTCAGTGATTGCACACAAGTAATTCTGCGTGAAAAAACCGCTGAAATTAATGTGGAACGTACGACAAATGCATAAGTTATGAAATTTGGCGTTAATGGGCTATGGCAGCAGACGAGCGACGCGGATGTCTTTCTAGCAGCACGACATCGCCTGCAGAGTCTCTCTAGGTTCGTCACCATATCGGGTTGGACTATTGACGTCGGGAAAGCGTGGTCTGATCAAATGAGTCCCGATTTCAGATGTAAGAGCTGATAATAGAGTTCGAGTGGGGCGCTGACAAAGGTTATCAACACGGAGCTGTGCAAGTTTGTAGTGGCTCCATAATGGCGTGGGCTGCGTTTACTTGAAATGAACTGTGCCCTCCGGTCAAACTGAATCGATCATTGACAGGGAATGGTTATTTACTGAAGACCACATGCAGCCATTCAACGATGGGATTTTTGTGAATGGCAATGCCCCATATCATCGGACCACAATTGTACACGGCTGGTTTGAAGAGCCTTCTGGACAATTCAGTTGAATGATTTGGCCACCGGAAACGTCCGACACGAATTAAATAAGACATTTACGGAGTATATAATCGGGAGGTCATTCCGAGCTCAAACCCCTGCACCGGCAGCACTGTTGCAATTACGAAAAGCTATAGAGGCAGCATGGATCATTATTCTGCTGGGAACTTCCAACTACCCGATGATTGCGTGCTATGTCGAGTTAGTGCACTACGCCGGGCAACAGTAGGTCCGAGCTACAACATGATATTTGGAGGTCGCCCTTGTCTTGTGTCACCTCAGTGTACAAGGTGTTTCACAACTCTTATTACAGGCTTCTGGGAGTCGTAGAGCAGACTTAGTTTGCAAAGACTTCATAAGGAATCCATTCGGATGTAAAATAGGATAGAAGATCCGATCGCTTTCGAAATTCCCCCTTCATGGAGTACGTACACAGCCATAACAACACTCACTGATACATATAATCTAGAGAAGTTACTGCCACGGGCAATATCCCAATTACTCGTCGTTGGATTCTCTTCGAAATGACTAACAACATGCTCTTCAAAGTCGAGGGTGCCTCCTGTTTGTGGATCCCCACAGTCAATACTCCTAGGTGCGAGTGAAGATACGGTTCCAAAAGGGACTGATGACAGCGCCCTCTTCTCTGTTTTATAGGGTCAGCCACCCAGGCGGGGTGATCGACCAGCGGCGGCCGCGAAAGTAGGTTGTGTTACTACAAAGCGTTTACTTTGATTCAGTGCTTTATTTTTAAGCGAGTTTATGACATTAAATCTACGTAATCTCCCTTTTTCTATGATTACCTAGTGTTTTGCTTTTAGGGCTTGTGTATTTATTTCTTAAAGTAGTTATTGTGACATCCGAGTTTCTTATGTAGCTTCACACCGCCAATAGAGCTACTGTTGTCTGATTTTATTTGTGCCGGCCGAAGTGGCCGTGCGGTTAAAGGCGCTGCAGTCTGGAACCGCAAGACCGCTACGGTCGCAGGTTCGAATCCTGCCTCGGGCATGGATGTTTGTGATGTCCTTAGGTTAGTTAGGTTTAACTAGTTCTAAGTTCTAGGGGACTAATGACCTCAGCAGTTGAGTCCCATAGTGCTCAGAGCCATTTTATTTGTGTGTGGCTGTGTGTTTGGGTTGGGGGGGGAGAGGGAGGGGGCAAGTGTCTGCTTGTTGTATCGCAATTAGCTCGGACTGCTTTATTTGTTTGTATTTTCTGATATTTCATAGAGTTTTTTAAAGAGTAGCGACATAGATTGGGTTGTAATTGTTTTGTATGGACTCAAGGGAATGACCACTATCTGTAAAGAGCTGAAAGCTGCATTGGTCATGGGCAATAGACTTCTGGCCACTGCTCAAAGCTGTGGCAAGGTTGCTGCGCCGGAGATGTTACCTGCGAAACATTTGGTGCCACAGTAGCCCCATGGTGAGCCGATTGCCGCTGGGACTTCCGATAGCAACATCTGACTGGTTTGTCTGTACTCGAGTGTGTGCGGCAGACAGTGGTCTGATCAGATGCCCCTGGGCGGAGGGCTCAAGTGGGAACTGGACGCAGGCTGACTTCTTACGCTTTAACAACAGGTACGAGATGCTGCACGTGCTTATAACACTTTTGAACAGAACGGGAAGACTCTCGTGTCTAGCCAGTGGCCGATTTTCCCACCCAGTGTGGACAAGTGTAAAAGGTTGATATACCATTCATTAAGAACTCAGACGTTAGGCAGCCGCTCAGGAAAATAGCAACCATGGCGGTAGAGAATTCCGGTGAGTGTGCATTCGGTTTTTTTGCCTGGATAGTGGGGGAGAAATCTTGTCGGAAATGTGGCAAAGGCTCTACCAGGGGCTATTGAGCGCATGGGTCTAACGTGCTGTACATCATGGCTCGTGTCGGCACGAATGATGCATTCTGACTGAATGCGGGGGCCGTCCTCAGCTCCTACAGGCGGACGGCTGATTTGGTAAATAGAGCAAAGCTCACTGTTTGTTTTATCACCCAGAGCACCAATCGCTGTCCTCAGGTTCGGGTGCGAATTTTTCGACGTCCGCTTATGGGTAGCGGTGTTGTATGCTTCCCCTTAATAGGACAGGCGTGCACTACACACAGGTTACTGTTAGAGGGTGGCGGAGTACATGTGGCGTACAAATGTGTATTTTTTTTTTCTTTTTTGTGCAGGAACACTCCACTTGGAATTAGAGAAAAACTGCGCGCCTAAATCAAAGATACTTTCGCCACATTAGTCTCAGAGAATGCTCGTCCCCGAAGATCAGTAAAAGAATAGTTTGGCATAAAATTGGTAAACTACAGGAGCATCCGTAATAACGACTCGAATTATTGAAGTTTATAATGCCCAGGCGTCAGGAACAGAAATCTGATTGAAACTGGACGTGAACAGCAACGATATCGTAGATTCAGACTGGGACATTTAAATTAAGGGGAGATGAGTCGCCAGATGAGGTTACGTATTTATTGAAGTTAAGTATTCCATACCGTATAGCGGGTTTATCACGGCTTCTGAATGTGAATTAACCTGGGAGACATTAAGCATCAAATGTGGGTCAAAAATGGCAAACGGATGCTTTTATAGACTACCAGTGCCATAGTGGTAGACAGCTTCAGGCAGAATTTGCTGAAGTTAGTGAATAAGATAGGAGAGTCATGCTATTAAAACTGGTGGCAGAGCTAGTGAGTCGTATGACAATGTTGTACATGTCCTCTCTGAAAATTACTTCGAGATGAAACAGAGTCAATTCGTTAAGTAAACATCGTAGGCCTCCTAGCAACAAACAGACCTAAACTTCTCTAGCTAGTTAACGTAGAGGAGAGTATCAGTGGTCATAAGGCTGTGACAGAATCTATAACTACGAGTATTGGATGGAATGTTAAGAAATGTAGATACATGTTTCAGCTAATCAAGAGGGACAGGATATAGGTGTAGAGTAGCTGAGTAGTTAACAGTGAATATTCAATGCTGTGGACGAAGGTGAAATAAATGAAGAGCATCGTTTAAAATGACTTAGACAAGTATGTTCTGAATAAGTTCTTAAGGGATGGAAAAGACCCGCCGTGGTTTTACGGTCGTGTTAGAAAATCATTACATAACCAAAGAGCACATCATCAAAGATTCGAGACAAGTCACAGCCTAGGCAACAAACGAAAGCAGAAGCAAAAATTAGCGTTAGGAGAGCTATTACACAAAATTAAAATTTTGTCAACCTATCTGACTAAAAACCCTGAGAGGTTTCCGTCTTACTTAAAATCACTAAGCGGTTCGAAAAGGTCTATTCAGTCCCTCATAGATTGTAATGTTACCGAAATGGAAAAGGGCAGAGAGAAGGCCAATACACTGAATTTGCTCTTCGGAAATTGTTTCACTGCGGAAGATCATAATACGGTAATTCTAAGCCGTGTGCGGCTCTCCTTGGTGCCTTTGGTAGGTGGGCATCGTTTAATAGTGATAGTGGCGTCTCGTTTTCTTCTTCTGTTTACTGGCGCCACTATATTTGCCAGTGTTGTCTGTCTGCTAGTGGCAGCATCAGCGTTTATCGATATCTAGTACCCGTACTATCTTTGGAAGGACGTGAAGTGTTTTCCGGGTCGGGTGTGTTGATAGTTCGGTTGGCAGGGAGCAGAATTTTTTAAAAATGATATTTTTTAAACTATTTCCTTAAAGAAAGTGTATGTGTGTAACTGATTAGGCCCCGTTCACACCTTTTCCTGCTTTCCCTAAGTCCCATGTTTCGTCTTCCTTTCAACATTGTACGAACTTCGAAACTGTGATTTTTGAGGTAACGGTAATTGATTTGAGGTAACTGATCGCAGAACAGAGAATCGAAAGGCATCTGGACCAGATGGATTACCTACAAGATTCTACAGAGATTATGAGAAAGTACTTGCCCTTCTAGCATTAATTAATCGTAGTTCACTCGACAAAAGGGGCAGGTTATTCCCGGTTACAAGGAAAGTCGTGGGACACATGCACCTAGTTATAGCCTACATAGTTTAATCTGTCGTAGAGCTATGCGACATGTTTCATGCTTATGTTTTACGATGTTTTTGAATAAATAAAATCTCCTCTACAAAAATCAACATGGATTTCTCAAACATTCAGAAACCCTGTTCGCTCTGTGACTCCTTGATACCCGCAGCGCTGTAGACATCGACGCTCAGGATGATTCTGTGTTCCTCGACTTCGGAAAAACATTTGCCACCGTCCCGCACCACCATTTACTGAAAGAAAGAAATGAGCTTACCGAGTACTGGACCAGATTTGCGATTGGATTCAAAACTATTACGGGTAGAGCTCTACACGTCGCTCTTAATGGATCAAATGGCTCTGAGGTCATCAGTTCCCTAGAACTTAGAACTACTTAAACCTAACTAACCTAAGGACATCACACACATCCATGCCCGAGGCAGGATTCGAACCTGCGGCCGTAGCGGTCGCTCGACTCCAGACTGTAGCGCCTAGAACCGCACGGCCACTACGGCTGGCTCTTAACGGATCAGAATCGACAGATATAAAGGTAATTATGGCAGTAGCCTAAGAAAGAGTGATTTGACCATTACTGTTTATAATGTATATTAACGATCCAGTAGAGTGCGTCGAAGCCCTTTAAGGCTGTTCGCAGATGATGTTGTTTATAGCAGGGTAACAACACCAGAAGGCAATACTACAGATGGACTTGAAGAGAATTGATGAAAGGTGTCGTGAACGTAAATACGAGTAAATGTAGCACATTGCTCATGCATAGGTAAATACATCCACTATTGTACAATTACAAAGTTGATGAAAAATTTCTGGAAACAACAACCATCGCAAAATATCTTGGAGTTTCTATACGGAGCGACCTTAAGTTGAATGACCCTTAGAAAACAAATAGTTTGAAAAGTAGATGACAGTCTAAGATTCATAGGAAATGTAATTTAACCACCAAAGAAGTGGCTTACGAGGTGCTTCTTCGATCGATTCTCGAGTATTGTTCATCCATCCGGGACCCTTACCAGTGAGGACTGTCAGAAGAGATACAGAAGATGCAACGATGAGCGGAGCGTTTCGTCACGGGATCGTTTAGCCGGCTCGAGAGCGTTACGGAAATGTTGAAAAAACTCCAATATCTGTAGTCACAAAACAGGCGTGTGAATGACGAAGAGGTTGCCTATTGAAACTTAGAGCGAGTACTTGCCGGGAATAGTCCCACAACGAGAAAATTCGAGAAATTAGAGATAATACGGAGGCTTACCGACAAACATTTTCCCCACGCGTCATACGCGAATGTACCAGGTAATGGAGGAACAGTGAGTGGTGATCCTACCTTCAACCTACGTTATACCCAAAATTAGCATCTTATCAGAATTATCATAAATGGGCTTCTTATCGAAACTTTATTATGTTAGACCAAAATTATCAGTGTCTAACCCGGAAAAACGACAATGTACTAGCAGACAGCATTTCCCGATGTTAGCGATAAATCAACCGAAAACCACCGTAGGTACAGATAAACTACTGTTAAGGAACTGTTTTCAGATCTAAAAGCAAATCATAATGTAGAGAACTTAATTACAGACCACTTATGATGCTTTCTTCAACAAAGTGAAATACGTCTGGCGAAAAAAGTTACGCGTTTTGTAGTTGCAACGACAGAACAACATACACTCAAGCTATATGTAGTCATTATCGTCTAAATTCTCCAGAATACTGTAATAGAACTGTGAAATAGACAGTATCTTAATTTTTTTTCTGAGGGACTCCACAGCCGTGTATTTACTAATAGATGTTTTGAAGGATTCCCCCGTGGCAGTTATTAGTAGGTACTCACTTAATTACATCAAATTCTACTTCTTTAACAAAAAATTCGCCAAACAACAGTGCAAACTGAGAACTTCCTGGGGCCTGAAGACGACATCAGAACTGTCTAAACAGGTAGGGAAAATATAATTACTTCTCAATTTGCTCGACTGTTTGGCGGGTTTGATTACCGTGTATTTAACCATCCGCTGTTTCATGTCCACAATGAATCTACATAGAACTCTCATTTCTGTCCACGTGGGGAATGGATACAGCAAATATACTATCTAACGGCCTTTCCGCGGTGGGAACACCGTTTCCCGACAGATCACCGAAGTTAAACACTGTCGGACTTAGTTGGCACTTGGTTGGGTCACTGTCCGGATCTGCCGAGTGCTGTTGGTAACCGAGGTGCACTCAGCCCTTGTGGGGTCAATTGAGCAGCCACTTGATTGAGAAATATTTAAAATATGTTTTAACCTTGTATGTTGGCTTGAGGAATTTCCCAATTTTTCATTTCATAGACAGTTCATGTTACCTCATATTGTCAGAATAATCTTTAAGGAGCCGATCACTTTGTCAGAATGTAATTTCATCGCGCCAACCAGATTTTTCGGTTTTACGGAATTCCCCAGCTGCTACTGCGACAATGACACTCTAGGTGGATGTCAACATTTACTTGCCTCATCCATTACATTCTTGTTTTGTCCACCGTTTCTACAAGGTGACCAGTCGTTAACTTAACCATTTTCACGGCATGCGGGCAGCCGGAGAAGCCAGCTGCTAAGTCCTCAGTGTGGGTGACAGGAGGTCTGCAGTAAATACAGAATGTCCCATCAATATTGCGACGAACTTCGAGAGGTTGTAGAGAGAGCCTTGAGAAGTAAATCGAGGATAGCAACCCGTGTCTCATAACGTCACTCAACGACTCTACAGAGCGTCAAAGCTGAAGGTGATGTTTCCTGCCACTAGGCCACGTCTTTGGCAGCAAACGGGTCTTTGCACGCTGACGACCGTAGGCGGAACTTCTCGCCATATTGTTTGTTATTGAGTGATAGTGCCTGATTGCCACGATCGCCTGTGGGGAAGGTTGTGCTATCTGGTGTCTAGAAATGCCTTGTATCCTATCAATTCACCGCCCTGCTTCCTCGGTTGATGACAGTTTCGGACATGGGTTTCCATCCACAGTTTATTTTTCTCGCGGAACCCTCCAAAATCCCAAATGTTTCTCGGCATACAGAAGAAAATTAAACTGCAGATCGAAACCCGCGTCCGAAAACGATATTCACCATGGCAACAGAGCATCGGATTCATGGGCGACAAGGCCTGTCTATCTCCATCTTCTGCACTGGCGATCATGACAATCAGTCGTGATCATTGCATACGAAACAACATATCGAGATGTAAACGTAGGATTCCGCGGCCGCTGTCATGGTCAATAAAATTCTTCTGGGTTTGTGGCCACATTGTCAACTATAAAATTCTGACGTTTCGGCCACTGTTGCAAGCGCAGTTAGCAATACACCCTGAGGAAGGCGCCTTGCAACAGTCGCCGAAACGTCGGAATTTTATAGTTGACAATGCGGCCTCAAACCCAGCAGAATTTTATTGACTACAACATGTCAAATGTTCCGCTTATGGTTTGTCAGCGTACACTCACGTTTTCTGCTGAAGGGGTGGCCTAGTGGAAGGCGCTGGCGCTATAGGTTCGACGCTCTGTAGTATCACTGGATGACGTTTCTGCACACTAGTTCCTATCCTCGAATTGCACCTCAAGACAACCTCTACAATCCTTACACGTCTGTCACAAAATTTCTGGAAGTCCCTGTATAATATGGTTTGTCACATTAATTATTTACAACATAAATAACAGAAACACCTAAAAGGAAAATAAATTACTCACTTATATTAAGCAGGGAGGTGTTGGAAATGCCTTCCTTCGTTGTTGTAGCATTACAACTGCTTAGGAGTTTGCTCATTTATCTCTGCTGTCCCCTCTGAGAAAAAGCAAAAATTCCTTGACAAATGTCGGTTTTAAGTTCATCTAAAGAGCTTGTGCTTTTGGTTTGTACACTTTCTCTTTCAATGGCCCCAAGATATAATAATTGCATGCAGAGGCCATATGATGTTAGTGATAACTCTATCTTGGAACACGACACGCGTTTCCTGTAATGAGAAGCTGGCCGCATGTGATGTCACAAAGTCCTGCTGAAAGATCGTGAAAGCACAGCCGAAACAAGGCTGCAAAATGTTTCCCACACATATCTCACTGTTAACTGTTTCCTGAAGAACTTATGGCCTATAATCCTCTCACCGCAAACCACCATTTGTTGATCATGCGGGGCTGCCTCGTGTATTACGTTAGGTTTTTCAGAACTCCAGTAACAGTTATTTTGTGAATTAACGTATCCAGTTAGCTGGAGGATCAATTTCTCCTTTATGCACCTTATTAAAAATCCAGTGACTAAATGCTAACTTTTTGTAGGGGCACCAGATTTAAGTTCTTGCACTGCAGCTATTTTATAGGGCTATAATCTCCGTAATTTTGAAGCTATTCGCACAGAGTGGTCCGTGTTCCCGTCAAGAACACTTTCCGTTTCACGGAATTTATTTATCACTCAATATATCGTACTTTAATTAGGAGTTGGAACATCAGGAAAATCCTCCTGAAATAATCTCCGTACTGCGCGGGCTAATTCTGTATGCACATACAAATCATACATGAATACTCTTTAGCAAATAGAATGCTTATATTTCGTCATTTCAGTTTCAAGATTTTCACTCAATACACTGTTTTACGCTACCTAACAAACATGGGCTACATGCTCAAGATTTCTACACAGACGCCTCGAAACAGTGGAGAAATACACTCCACGGCAGCGCCATGACGGCTTTCTGCCAACTGGGGAAAAAAATCGCAACCAGGCATTTGCGTTAAGGATTAATTACCCTGCAGAAGCAATGCAGTTACCAACTGTGATGCCTCTTTCTCTTTTTCAATGTACAGGGTGAGGTAAATGAAAGTGGTCCGGAAAATGTTCCGTGTACTTTAAAATAGGCCACCCATATTTCGTCAGTCGCTCCAGTTGCGTCTCGTACAAGATGGGCTGTCCCTTTTAAGGTTCTTCATGTATTTTTTGCGTCAGATTGATCTTGTCCATCGTGAACTTGCGGCAAGTAGAAATATTACAACTACATCAGGCACTGTTAAGCAGGTGCATCAGCCAGTAGCACGTAGATCTCAGAGGCACTACTGATATTGTGGGTAGGAATTTCCAGTTTTGCTATTCTTATGTTATAAGCTTCATATCGTGTTTATCCTCCGCAGTTATTAATGTACGTTTTCTTTTGTTTATTTTTTGTGTTTCCTTTTGTTAACATTAACAAACATATACAGTTCTTCAAATGATGAAGATGCTGTATTGATAGAGTTTGTGTGTTTCTTGGTTCTACAGCACCATGTACTTTTGCGATTGTGGCTACTACCTTTCACTTATTACTGTGGGTATTACCTACATTATATCTAGGTTTCCTGTGTAATTTAGATATAGCCTGTCTCTGAATCGCCTAAACACGCTTTTCTGAAACAGTATACAGAGAGTTAATACTGAATTTATCTCCATAAAGCATCCAGTGTTACCTGCAAGAGCCAAAGAATCATGCTTCAGTCAGTAGTGTCCCATTTCTTCAGTTATGTGTGCCGTTCTCTGTATAAGTAGTTCATAAATATTATTGATTACACGTTACCATTAGCAGATTCGTAAATTTAAAACCAGTTCTCTTGAAGGCTAAGGACTTTTTGATAGTCTGTTGCTGTAGTTGCCGTTATTTTTCAAATCCATAATTCGTAAAGGTACATTGAAATAAAACATATTTCAGTTTTTAAATTATCCTTAGACATATGGTATCACAATTTCTCCATAAACCATTTCTTTCTAGAAGAAAATGTATGTTGTTTTGCCAGCGACATACTACAATGTCGAAGCGTCCAAGTCTAATTCGTTTTATACCTCACCTCCACAGGCGCTGGAAACTTAATGTCTGCCATTAACGACATCGTTCTTCATCATCGAAGTCGTTGTTGTCACCTCTGCTTCATGTTTAGCCCTGACCTATGTAACGTGACCAATAGGAAACAAGTTTTGTAATTTATTTTTAAATACAAAAGGAAATTTCTTTATTAAAAATACACAATAACTGTGAATATCAAATGCATGGTGCTAGACAATCTTTTACAGTATTTTGAATTCTTCTATAACAACTTGATATCACAGTAGCTCAACAAATTTAATCTTCTCGATATCGTCGTTATATTAACGCATACACACCGCATATACTTTAATGAAGCATTCTTTCAGCAAACGTTATTCACAATCCGCGTTGATGGAGATTATGACAAGAACATCGTAATAAGACCACAACTGTCTTGGAGTGAGTCTTTGTAAATAATTCTTTCGGCAGCGTTTCGTAAAGCTATCCAGTTGTTGATACACTTACTGATGTTGCTAAACTACACCTATACACACTTCAAGCAATGAGAAAGCTTCATTTGATCGTAGAGTACACGTTAAAATATTTCATGTAGAAAAATTCTGTGAATTTAACGTGTCAAAATATTTTACTTGCGCCTTTGAGACACGGGATGAGTAAAGTTGCAATCATTAATGAATGTTGTAACACGATCGTATATGCTGATCACTTTTGTAGGATTGCATTTGCCAGTGTTCTCGAATCACGCGCAAATCTGAAGCTACAATCAAGTTTCTGAACATTATTGCTATCCTGTGAAACATAACGTTTCTTTTTTAGTAATTCGAGGCACACGTTGTATCGTTTAGCGTCTACACACTATTACACACTTCTAAATTTGAACGAAGCCCAACCTACTTTCTGAGTTCCGTAGCTGAATCCTCAAGGAACATTTGGCATGTCCATTAACTATTTAAAAATCTGTCGCAAACAATGTTACTTCGCCGCTAAAGTTCTGTGGTGCTCCTCATGTACGAGTACCATTACATCTCACCAAGTAACAGTCGTAGATTTGAGTTACAGGTGGAGAAACAGAGGGTAAGTGACCCTTCACAGAAAATTCAAGACATTAAACATAGAGCTGATCATAAACTTGGTGACAAGACGTGAACAACGGATTTCCAGATTTCATGGTATTTCTTCCGTCAGTTGCTATAAAATGACAGCTGAAAAAAAGATTAAACGGCACAGAGATATTTTTACAAATGTCTCAACATAAAATGTCATGTCAGGAATCACTCATTGCCCAATGCACTGAAGAAGCTGCAGAGCACACGGTTGAAAAACATAAGTATGAAGTATATACCATCATAGCAACTGAAACTTCCTGGCTGATTAAAACTGTGCCCGACCGAGATTCGAACTCGGAACTTTTGCCTTTCGCGGGCAAGTGCTCTACCATCTGAGCCACCGAAGCACGACTCACGCCCGGTCCTCACAGCTTTATTTCTGCCAGTATCTCGTCTCCTACGGGGCGTGAGTCGTGCTTCGGTAGCTCAGATGGTAGAGCACTTGCCCGCGAAAGGCAAAAGTTCCGAGTTCGAGTCTCGGTGGGGCACACAGTTTTAATCTCCCAGGAAATTTCATATGAGCGCACACTCCGCTGCAGAGTGAAAATCTCATTCTGGATCATAGCAACTGCCAGTCTAGATTTACATAGGGCGACATAACGATCGTTCAGTTTTACTTCTGGAGACGTTTGGAAATCAATTGTTTAATGTAGCCCACTTGCGAAAAATAATTTTAACGGATATTTTGACAAGTGAAATAAGTCTTGCATAAGACCTTCACAGTTACTCACCGAAAAGTCTGTTGCTTATAAGGATTGAATTAATTGTATGCACTTCAGTAAGATAATGAGAGATAACTGAGTCCGCAACCAGACTTGTTACTATCTTGTTCGAGACTATTATGATATCAAGAAAAGCTACTAGCTAATCTGTGACATCTTTACGTATTTCTTACAACAGCAATGTCTGTCTCCTTAATGTTGAGCACTACGATAATTTCAGATTCCATCTAAAAACACACAACTCCTATACACTTCGCTTTCACCTTAACATGCGAAAAATATTCTATATGCTTAAAACATCGAGATGTGGAATATGCTTTGTTTTCCATCTAACAGATGTTTTAAATATGTAACGGATAGCTCTGCAAAAGAAGTGTGCTGTTTTCTTCCACACTTCTTGGCAAGGAGTTATGTTTGCTTAATCCAAAGCAAAAGCTGTTTGTATACCTCAGTACGTGTTATGCGAATTTACGTAGTATTAGAGGTGAGACCTTGTTTTGTTTCCTGTCATCACCTGAATTAATACTACATTATCTTGTGAAAAGTATTCACTGCAAATAGATATCATGCTGGTACACCAATACTTTCCACTAATCTCGAAAACATAACAGTTGCTCGCATACCTCTTTAGACAAAAAAACTACTTTCTCTTTGGCTGCTATATTCGTCAAAAATGCTGTGACGGCTTGGTTATTTAATGACGCATTAGATATGTCCGCGTTCATGAAACAATGTTTATTTGCAGCAGCGGTTTATCTTTGCAAACGTGAACGTCAGTTCTGAATCAGTACTTCAGTACACAGCAGAAAGTTTCGTCCTGCAGTCTAGGGATGATGCAGTTCAGTATCACCAGTTGATAGCGTCAAGAGTGCATAGTAACAGCCAGAAATGGAAAGTCTGAAAATTTTGTGTCGGTTCTATAGACGATGTTTTCAGAGTAAACCGACTTACGATATGATTTTGAATATGTACTCTGCTCTCAATGCTCTCTGAAATACTTGTTGAAAATGATTGGAAAACGAAGAGCGCAGATGACAGTGAATCCTTTGAGCGTTGCCTGTTTCTTTATATTGTGTATTTTCCCTTAAAACTAACATTCAAAAGCATGAAGCTCGTTGTAGCTAAAATCCATTTTTGACTGAGAAGACACTCACATATTCCAGATACGCAAATGTATGTGGAGCCTGTAACTCGTGTGCTGATGATCAACAAGTAGGAAACAAAGTCATGGAAAGAACGGTTAACTGTCAGAGACGACTGAGGATCACACCATTTTTGACTGGTCATTGGCTGCCAAAATTTGTAATCCCGAGGGCTCATATCGAAGACACTATCAGAAACAGAATAATCAACTCTGCCTTTTACGAGCAAGACGTGTTATGTTAACTTGCTGCAAAAAGATATTTTGGATGGTGGCAGAAAGATGATTTGCTGCTGGTGTTGGTCGTATGCATATGACTGAAAAGTATAATCCATACATGCTTGTCTGGAGAATGCGTCTATCCTACACTATATATAACGTGCCTGCATGTTATTTATGCTGTGCAAAATGAGTACCACGAGCTGATAAAACATACAGAAGAGCGGGAAGGCCTACAGAGAACCGGCAATTGGTGCAATGGTTGGCAGCTGTCCCTCTCAAAACAAATCACAACTTTCATTCGCAGTTTTCAGGTCAGCAACGAACTATCTGTCGTTGTAAAACGCTGTCCATTTATATCAACGAGTGACTTTACCCTAGAATAGCCTTAGAACAGTAGAGATACGTAACAAGTTAGAACAGTGCACTGTGACTGAGGGCACTTCACGTGTAAAGTCGACGTAAAATCAGTTGCGACGGTATTTGAACATCAAACACTCGAGACTGAAACCAGTAAGTAGCGTCTGGTGACTGTTACTAGATTACTCATGTCGACGTGTTTGTATTACGATAACAATGATATATTTGTGTGAGAAGTACATCGGAGCGGAGTCTTCCAAGTGGCGAGGCTTTTCTCGTGTGCACAGCGTCTTAGAGGTGTGCTGACACAGAGTGTCCGACGCACGGTGTCTGCTCGCCGCGGGGCGGTTGCGGCCGGCCTACACGAAGTACTCGAGGTCGCCGTGCAGCGCAAGGCGCGCGCGCCGCCCCAGCAGCTGGTCTCACTGTCAGTAGGGCACGTGCGCGTCGTCGCCGTCGCCGTCGCCGTCGTCGTCGGCGTGCCGCTTGCGGCAGCACGCGCGGCACAGCACGGCGAGGCACGCGGCCGCCATGATGCCGCCTCCCGCCGCCCCCAGCCCCACGGCCAGCCAGTTGACGGGCGCCGCCTCCTGGCGCGCGCACATCTCGCCGCTCTCGTCGTCTGCCGCCGCCGCCGCGACGCCCGCCTCGGGAGACGACGACGCTGCGGACCCGGCCGCCGCGCCGGCGCCGGCGCTGCTGGCGTTGCCGGCCTGCGACGGGCAGTTGACGACGCCGTTGCAGACGAGCCGCATCGGGATGCACAGGCCGGACTGGCCCGGGCAGACGAACTCGCACGGCTCGGAGCCGGCGGCCGCCTCGGTGAGTCGCGAGGTGGCGAGCGTGCCGTCCGGGTTGCGCGGCAGGCGGTACAGCTCGGTCCACGCGATCTTGAAGGTGGGCATGGCGGGCCAGACGCTGGCGCGGAACACCAGCCGCACCGACGGCACGGCGTCCGGAGGCGCGCGCGGCGGCAGCGACGCCGCCAGGTCGGCGGCGGTCAGGATGGGCAGCTCGCGCGACGCCGCCGCCACGTTCTCCCTGCAGATGGACAGGAAGGGCGCCGCGCGGCCCGACACGAACGCCTCCAGCCGGTTCTCGTCGCACGCCCCGTTCTCCAACTTCATTCGGTCCACGTTCAGCCACAGGTCGCGATCCCTATGGACCTGTTGAACAACGGAAGGAGCAAACAGTTACTATACTGTGTATTTTCCTAATATCGTGCAAAAATGTAACAGGTCATAAAGAGTTTTCAACTGAACAATTTGAAGTAGAGAATCTTGCGTCGGAGAAAGCTTAACGAGATACGGGAGTAAACCTTTCTACCGCTTTGTCTTGCATTGCTGTCTTCCACCTGCCGGCCTCAGTGACCGAGCGGTTCTAAGCGCTTCAGTATGGAACAGCTCGACCGCTACGGTCGCAGGTTCGAATTCTGCCTGGGGCGTGGATGTGTGTGATGTCTTTAGATTACTTAATTTTAAGTAGTTCTAGGTTCTAGGGGACTGATGACCTCAGACGGTAAGTCCCATAGTGCTCAGAGCCATTTGAACCATTTCTCTTCCACCTTATTTACAACTAATATGCGTAAACGTTTACACGTACTGTGCTGTTTATTTCCTCCAAGGAAACAAGGAGGACGTGCCTGATTAAGCGTAAGTCATAATGCAGGTTTTGTATAGTTTACTTGTGCATTAGATGGACCTGTTGTATCGTTTATGCGTTCTCCCATAAGAGAACATATTATGAGTCAACGACAGCCCCATTCATTACTAAATGCTCTTCAGATATGTACAGTACAGTACGATGGAACAGTACCGGTACAGTTTCACGGAACTCACTGAGATGCACTTGCGTATGGTGAAGTACATTGTAATGCTCTCGCTGCTGAAAAGCTGTACAGGTAATGCTTTCCTAACAGGCATCGTCAGTCACGACGAGTGTTTATTTTTCTCGATCGAAGAATGTGGGAGACTGGTCCACTGGAAAGGAGAACCAAGTGACCTGGTAACAAAAGGACCACTCTCATACACTGTTATCTCCTTAAGCTGGCCTCTCCGACCCCTGGTTCCCTACCTCAGATTGTTCAGCGGAGCGTCCTATATGTCCCGTTAAATTTTTGCAAGATCTTACGGAAACACCCGGTATGCAGGGCGTATCATCAAATCCAAAGGACAGAAACTGGCCAGGAGCGAGTGGAATTCGCCAACTCAGAGTTCCTTAAAATCTTAATTATGTATACATTGTGTTTGTAAAGTCCCGTTAAAATCTTCTATGATATGTAGAGGGCAGTGAGTAATTAATATTCTGAACAGGAGACCACGTTCCGCAAACAGCCGTTTGAAAACATGTTTGCTAGTTAGTTATTGAATTGGGTAGTAATGTTTGGGGATCGTTACGTCTGATCGGCTGATGTCATTTGACGTCTATCCTACCTCTTAGATCCGGTTCGAATTTCATTCACATATTGTGTAACATGGCTGAGTACGCGTTTGCAGAATACAACGACATGATGCTTCTGCATGGCGAAGCCCACCACAGTGGGAGAGCCTGTATCAAGATCGTTCTCCGACTCCAGTGCACTACCCTTTTCGCCACAACTACGCAACGGCTTCGAGAAAGGGTACCTTCACAGTCAACGAGTCAGCATTTGGAGCTCCAAGGAGAAGCGAAGCACTACAGCCGCGTTGAAGGTTTATTGCATCCCGTTGAAAAGAACCCTTCAATGAGTACCCGCGCAATTTCTTTGACTATTAATGGGAGCAATTTTAAAAAAGTCATGTACTAGGTTACGCTTCATCAATTACTTGCAAGAGTGGTAGCATTATCAACGTGTTTTCATATGGTTGTAGCACGGAAACGGTACGTTCCGGGACATGGATTTCAGCACAGAGTATTATCTAATTACTCCCATCTACAAGTCCTAGAAGTCAGTAACTTGAATTGCCGAACATCCTATACAGGCAGTTCACCTATTCCAGTAACCGTGGGTCTCGACGATTTTTGTTTCCTATTGACGTTGGTAGTGGCAAGATATCGGTCTAACGGATTTCAACAATTAAGAGAGTTGAAGAGGGATCACTGACAGTAGCTTCAGCAAGATATTAAGCGGAATGAGCGGCGACGAGCGAAAATGTGTACCGGATCGGGATTCGAACTCCGGATCTCCTGCTTATTAGGCATGTGCGGTTGCCACTGCGCCATCCGGGACGCAGCGTTATCGCAACTGCACCGACTATCTCGGTACGCCTCACAACAAATCCACACTTCCACCGAGCGTCACCAGTCTGACCTCCCTGACCGTTACACCCCTGTACAATTTTACACCACCAAAGGACTATAAACGTCAGTATGTAACATTTTCTGAGGAAGAGGTAGATATATAAACTTCAGAATTTAAGGAGTCCTAACAGACTGAGGTTCAAATAGACAATCAGACAACAAATGACAAGAAATGTGTCGTTTCGTGTGATATATTACAAACTCAAAATTTCAGATTTTTCCCTTTTCTGTAGTGTGAAACCTTCCTTCATGAGAAGTTCCGTAATCCTAGACACACGGAAAGTACCCTATACGTTTTGATGAGAGTTTGTAAGTACAAACATATGCGACACAAATGGTTTCATATTTTGACTTCATTGACTTGGAAACTACAGTTTCTTATACCGCCAAGAGACGTAAATTTCGAATTCATACGTCTACCAGTTCCTGTGGAAAAAGGGGGCGTAACAAACAGATCGTCTGATAACACATGATAAAATTTTGTGTTATATAAATACAGATTAACTGTTTCCGCATTTTAATGTGAAACCTTCCCTCTTGGCCGATTTCATGTGTCTACGTAAACTGGACGTATCTTCTAGGTTTTGACGAGTTTGCGAGTATCAAAATACATGACATAAATGGTCATATCCTTTGGTTTCATTTACGTAGAAGCTTACATTAAAAATAATTACACCTCTAGGTGACTAAGGTAGACCTTAGTATTTGACATAAATTTCATCTTGATACATCTACCCGTACCTGACAAGAAAGGTACTTAACAGACGGACAGACAGACAAATCGTGTAGTACAGTTACAAAAAACAATTTTCGGATTTTTTCCTTTGTTTGTTGCCAAGTTTCACGATTCTGTAGGTTCTGATGAGTCCGTTTTCGAATAACAAAATATGTGACATAAATGGCCGTATTTTTTGGTTGCATTTACTTAAATGCTTACTTTTCATTTTTCATTTACCAAGAGAATATAGACGTTAATATGTGACATAAAACGTCAGCTTGATATATCTATCCACTCCTGAGGAAAGACTCAGACACACAGACAGAGACAGATGGACAACGAAGTGATCCTCTAAGAGTTTCGTTTCTGCCGACTGAGGAACTTCTTCTTCCATCTTATTCTGTTGGCGCTACATCCCAGGATGGGACTTGACCTCCTCCGTAATTTTCCACCATTTCTCTCTGGACTTTGCTGTAGACCCCCAGTTACGGCAACCACCACGGGCAGCGTCTTCCGAACCTCGTCATGCCATTTCAACCTCGGCCGTCCTCTTGGTCTTCCTCCTCCAGGTTCACTGCAGGTGGTTTTCCTTGCAGGATCTGTCTCATCGAGTCGTATTACATGTCCAGCTCATCTCAGTCTATATAACTTTATGAACTTGACAGCATGCTCCTCCTGAAAGCAGCCATAAGGTTCCTCATTCCTTAACCTTCTCCAACTCCCATTTTCGTTCACAGGTCCACAGATTCTCCTCTATATACTTCTTTCTTGTGATCTCAGTATTCTTTCACCTCGTTTTTTAATCGTCCGTGTTTCTGAGCAATACGTAAGTACTGCGCGTATCAGCATTTTATAGACTCGGCACTTAGTATCTCGTGATAGAAGCTTGGATTTAAAATGTCGCAGCATTGCACAATAACATTGATTAAAAGCACTTATGCGGGCCAGAATTTCAGTCGAATTGCTGCCATTCGCTTCTGTCTTTGCGCCCAGATTAGTGAAACATTCCACTCGCTCAAAAACCATTTCATGAATGTTACTGTTGATTGTAAGGCTTGATTTGTACTATTATACGTATACTTGCGCTTTCCTCACTTACTTCCATGTCCATCTTGTTTGCGCTCAATTTTAGAGCTGAGAATGCACTTTGTAGATATCTAAATATTCTACTCATTATGTCCAAATCATCTTCATGCTCCATCACTTCTACTGACTTACAGTAGGTATTACATCTTGTCTGGATACCTGATTCACACACCATTTTTTATAATGTCAAATTTAAGAGTAGCCAGGAAAGACCATCGCCTTGTCTTAGCCCAGTTCGTGTAGGAAACTGCGGTGATAGCCTGTACTGCACTCATACAGTACACTGGGGGTGCCTTAGGACGGCTTCCGTCAAACGCATTAACTTCCCAGGAACCGGAAATTCCGGCATTGCCTCATAAAGTTTAGCCAAATTTTTTGTATCATATGCAGATTTGAAATCAATGAAAAGATGGTGCACAACAACAGTAAATTCGTTCACTAACATTTGCCTAAGAGTAAGAAATTGATAATTTCCAATGTTTCCTGTCATGGGCAGGTGTCTATTAAATACGATATTCAACAATACTTTATAAGCAATATTTAGGCGTATAGAGGAGTGTAGTTGCGACATATAAATACATATAACAAACACACTATCCCTACATTCAATTCTTTTGGCAACTCATCATTTTTCCAGATGAGTCACAAAACCTTGTATACTCTTCGATTTAACTCAACTCCTTCGGCTTTCAGTAGTGCTAATGTTTTATATCAGTTTCTGGTGCTTTATTGTTATTCAGTCGGTTAATTGCTTTTTCTGCTTCTCCTTAAGACAGGGGGTGCGGAGGTGGATTAAGATATCTTCAATAGGGGGTTCACGATCATCCAACAATTCACTAAAATCCTCTATCAAACTTTCCAATTTTTCTTGGTCATCAGTTTGAAATTCCCTAATTTTACTTTTACATATATGAACACGCTGCTTGACATTTCTTCTTTCACTATTAGTTTTCTGGTAGAATTTTCTGACATTATTTGTTTTTCCATTGTTCTTCAACCTGATTTCTTTCCCATTCCCTTTTCTTCTTCCAATGCAATTACTTCGCTTCTTTCCTTTTATCTTGATAATTTCTTACCTCTAAACATGCATCCGACTTCTCAAACATTTTCCAATAAGCCAGGTTCTTCACATAACTTATTCTCTTACAACGTTCATGAAACCAGGAATTACTTGGCTGTTTTCCTTCTCTCTCTAGCACTTCTTCGGCTGTCTTAACGACTGCGTCTCTTCAACCATCCCATTCCCGAGCCAGAGTATCACTTGCACTAGGCGTGTGTAGTGTAAGAATCTCAGTAACCTTCTCAGAGTACGTTTTACCAAGCTCTTCATTTTTAGCTTTGGTACCATACACTTTCATTTAGATGTTCCTTTCACTTTTGCTGCATTAGATATTCGATCTCTTAATTTTGCAGCTAAAGGGTGGTTGTATGAATCCACATTAACTCCCGTGTAGGTACATACATCTAGTAAATTTGAGAAATGCCTACCGTCAATACGTGACCTTTCAGTTGAAGGTAGGCTGATCAGGGCTTCAACTCTTTGGTTTATTGATCCTTTTCTGTGTGGACATAGTGCTACCTATAGTCATGTAATGTGCTAGTGTAAACTGAACAGTTCTGTGACCATTATCCCCTCCCGCCAGAGGTTCGAGTCCGCCCTCTGGCACGGGTGTCTGTGTTGTTCTTAGCATAGGTTAGTTTAAGTAGTGTGTAAGTCTAGGGGCTGATGACCTCAGGAGTTTGGTCCGTTAGGAATTCAAACACACACAATTGTGTCCACTATCATTTGTGTATCTATGATGGCTCTGGGCTGTAATGATCTTCTTTTCCAATCTGTACATTGAGGTCTCCGACAATTATTTTAACATACATTTCCATTTGTTACCTCTCTCGATTCCTGAGGAAAAGGATTTTCAAGCCTCGAGCACACAGACAGAAGGACAACAAAACGATCCTCTACGAGTTCTGTTTCTGCCAGCTGAGGAGCGGAATTCCAAAAAGAGGCAAATCCATAATACGCAACATTTCAGGAGAAAGTGTTCAAAAACTGTAACGCTATGACTTATTGCTTTTGGAAATAAAGTCCGTCTCCGCAGCGTAGAGGTCAGCATAAATGGGTGTCTTGTCGGCCGCTGTGGCCAAGCGGTTCTAAGCCCTACAGTCTGGAACCGCGCTACCGCTACGGTCGCAGGTTCGAATCCTGTCTCGGGCATGGATGTGTGTGATGCCCTTAGGTTAGTTAGGTTTAAGTAGTTCTAAGTTCTAGGTGACTGATGACGTCAGATGTTAAGTCCCATAGTGCTCAGAGCCATTTGAACCATTTGAATGGGTGCCTTGTGGAGGACACGAGTTCGATTCGTGGCATTGCCAACTACCTTTCCAAGGTGGTAGGACTGCTAGGGGATGCACTCGGCCTCATGATGCTAACTGATGATCTACATGAATAAGAAGTAGCTGCTCCTCAGTCAAGTAAGTCTGCAAACCGCCAGTTGATCTGTGGCTGACCACATGCCCCTGTGACACCGCAAGGGAAGACAGTAATAAGGCGTCCCGTCAACATCTCTTGGGCATTCAAGTCCTCTATGAGAAGCACGTTTTCGATATAGTTCTCCTGCTACATTTTGTTTTTATTTTTTCAATTTACATTTTATTTTATTCACCATGTCCACCACTGTGGCTCAGTGGTCACCTTGTGGGACTGCTATGTGGAGTACCGGTTTCGATTCCCGGTATTGCCGGCGATGTTTTGCCGGCGATGTTTCTTTGGTAGGAGGACTGGAATATGGTGCATTCAGCCTCGTGATGCTAAATGAGCTGCTACTTGATTGAGAAGTAGTGACTCCACCTTGAAGAAAGCTGACAACATCCGGGAGAGCGGTGTAGCCACCTACTTGCCCTTGATATCGAATGGTTCAAATGGCTCTGAGCACTATGGGACTCAACTGCTGAGGTCATTAGTCCCCTAGAACTTAGAACTAGTTAAACCTAACTAACCCAAGGACATCACACACATCCATGCCCGAGGCAGGATTCGAACCTGCGACCGTAGTGGTCTCGCGGTTCCAGACTGCAGCGCCAGAACTGCGCGGCCATCTTGATATCGCTACCAGCGACGTCATTGGCAGAAAATGACACTGGCAGTCTTGACCAACTGATCGCAGAGTCATACCGCGGAACCTTGCTTGCTTTATTCGCGAATAGTATTTCGGTCGCAGCCCAGTTCTCAAGTACTGTCACCCAAGTTTCGTCGACAAAGAAATGGAATATAAATAAGTAAAGCAAAAACAAACGTCGCTGTGCAAAAAGAAAATAAAGAAAATATTACCGTTATCTGCTACAGACCTGGAAATAGAATAATCCTCCGATAGTAATGGAGAACATGACGAACAATATTCGTACACCAAAATTCAATTCCTGAAGGCTTCGTTCTTTTGTAGTAGCATAGGTGTATGGGGGTAATTGTACATGCTTTCATTGTTGTATGAACATTCTGTACTAAATGAAAAAGAAAAGAATCATTAGAAAATATAATGACATGAATGTGTACTGAAACACAATATTTCCCCCTCCCTCCCGCCTCCTTTACTGGTGGCTTTGCTTCTTGTGACATAAAGTGATCAGCTTCGCATTACTTAGTGGTGTTCGGAATCGTTTAAACAGGTACCGTATTCTGGATGTAGTAATACGTCACTGTTTAAATACTGAAGCCCCCTAGTTTGGCCTCGGGGAGAGCCATAGTTTTAAAATTATAATTTTTTTTTCGACCGTTAAGATGTCTGGATATTGACAAAATATGTTATTTTGCAGCTGTAATGCCTACTTCGCACTGTGACCTGAGCTTTTTTTCTATATTTTCCAACGTTCCATGGGACCTATGCTGTTTAGAATGATCTTTAGTTGTAGGTAGATCAACGTATTTGTAGGTCAGACATAAACTACACTGACGAAAAGAAAGCAACACCAAGAATGAGTTGTGGAACGTAAGCGAATGTTGGTAATGTTGTTGTTCTCCATCTGAAAGATGAAGTCTATTCAGTTTCACTCCAGTCACATGAGAGTGGTGCTCGTAGCGCCACTGTGAGGATACAAATCAAGTTTTCTTGAAACATGCTGTAATGGTCGTTATCGTTCGTTACCTTTGCGATTGGGCGTGTAGAATTGATGTTAGTCAAAACTTCCTTTAAGGCGACAAATACGCCATTATCAACACCTTATTGAGTTTGAACGAGGTCGCTGAATAGGGCTACGAGAAGCAGGGTGTTTCTTCTGCGATACTGCAGGAAGTCTTGGTCGGAACGTAGCCACTGTACATGACTGCTGACAGTGGTGGTCAAGAGCATATACGGTTGCAGAAAGACTGGATCTCGGACGGCCAGATGGCAGTACCGGGAGGGAAGACAGATGTGTTCTGCATGTAACTCTGTCGCATTATACTACATTTGTAGCAGCAAATGCAGTTGGCATGACGATGACAAAACGAACTCTTACAAATCGGTTACTTCAAGGAGAGTTCCTGTAGCGTGCATTCCAATGACCCCAAATAACCACCACTTGCGACTTGAGTGATGTCAAGGGAGAGCTCATTGGAGGGCGTGTTGGAGGTCTGTTATGTTTACTGATAAAAGCAGTTTCTGCCTCGGCTGTGTGTGGGTTACGAGGAGGCAAGTTGAGAGTCTAAAAGCAACTCTTCTGCTAGATAGGAAAACTAGCACTCGCACACATGCCGCTGTTGTAGCTCAACATGCTATACAGATGTTGTCTTGGCCTACTCGATCACCATATCTGCCATGGGATATCAGTGCATGACAACTCCAGCGTCAGCCAGAAAAAGTATTAACCGTCCGTGTATTGATCAAGTTCAACAGGCGTGAAAGCCCACCTCCAAATTGACATCCGGCATATGTACAATATACTTCATCCACGTTTGCATGCTTTCATTCAACACTCTGGCCATTATATTGGTTATTAATGTACCAATGTACCAGAATTTCACATTCGCAATGGCTTATCTCGCTCTTACATTAACTTTTGATTTTGGAATGTTAATTACATAAATATGTTACCTGGAAAAATGTGTTCCCAAAGTTTAACTACTGTACATTAATTATTTTTTGTGTAGCGATTTTTTCCGCCAGTATATTGCCCTCCACTATCTTGCAAGAAGAAAGAAATTAATGCAAAATCTGCCGTTGGTCTTCGAGATTGACCATAACTACAATTCACCAACAAGCACTTTGCTCCGAAAGCAGTAAGAAGCACAATGTATCTGAGCATATGGTAAAACTTAAGACCGAATTGGAGAATAAAATAAATGTTTATTTAAATGTCTGCAGGTTGGCTAACCGAAAACGGAAAAAGAAAAAATCCGCTTCATGTATGGTTCAGTAATTTCCATATCGGTTTCCCCGTTTAGACCTGTTCTAAAGCAGTCGACATTTCTCTTCCCAATCCCCAAAGTACTTGTGTACTAATACACTGAAAATTAGCTACAAGAATGGAGCATGAAGTGAGTGACTGAAAAGGGTACTTACTTATTCCCCCCCCCCCCCCCCCTGTGGTTTCAATTGGGAGAGAAAAGTGACATGGGCGAAAGTAAACGGTAATAGAGGCAAAAACATTCCACTAAGCAAACGTCTTCTGCGAGATAACTGCGGACGTATTGTTATGAGCCGCCACTGACTTCATCACCATGTATTGTCCAAGTTAGTACAAATATATATGAAGTGGAAACATTTAGATTAATTCGTCTAACGAGCTGAAATTTCTAATATGACTGAAATAGATTTTTTTCTTTCGGCCTGTCTGTGTTTATTTACTTATTTTCTCTTCATTAATATTTTGTTTATTGCCATGAATCTTTTTAACGTGTAAACATTTGCTACATGTATATGTTACATAATGTAAGAACCGTACTCAGGGAAATTAAGATCAATATAAAACAAAAGCACAGGGAAAACGAGAAGAAGGATGTTTGATTCAAGAGAGGAGTTAAGGCGTTTCCAGACAACATTATCCAATTTTTGTGCGAGAGAGATAGAAAAAGGCACTACAAAAGACGATAAAAATTAATAATCTTTGTGGTGGGTTGTGTAAAGTGGGTCTAGAATTTTAGAGTTTAAAATGAATTGCTAAAGAAATTTGTGTATCCGAAGTGCTACCCTTCAAAAACAAAGAATAATATTTTAAGGATTTTAGAAAGAAGAAAATGTTCCAGGAGTTTGCTACTGCCTTTGCCCCGCATTGTGTGCAGGGTCGGCAGGGTTAAGTACGGGTTTGGAATGGTTAATTTTAAGGGGTGGACAGATGCCCTTCCTGCCGCCACCCCATACCTCCTGGAACGGAATTAGTGTACCCCAGCGGCCTGAATCGATGTAAATCTTGAAATACTGCGAATGTGTTTCAAATGTCTGCACGCCATGTAACTGAGGCGGGAAGTGGGCACTAACCCGGTATTCATCTAGTGCGATGTGTAAAACCGCCTAAAAACCACATCCAGGCTGGTCGGCACCCCGGCCCTCATCGTTTATCCGCCGGGTGGATTCGATCCGGGGCCGGCGCGCCTACCCGAGTCCAGGAAGCAGCGCATTGGCGCTCTCGGTTAACCTGGCAGGTATCTAATTCTTTGTGATTCATAATCAATAAAGAACAAATTTTTGTTCTACTAAAAATATGAAAATGCAATCTATTCCAATAAAATAAGTGTTTGTGTGAGCTTAATGCTAAGCCTGACTGTACATCCAGTCAAGAACTGCACTGTATAGAACTGATTACAGAAACTGACAAATTTCATATTCGTCGCTTATTTAGCAGCCTTCCATAATTTAACTGCTAATTTTGTGACGTTTAAAACGAACAGTCGCCATACTGGCTACCGAAGAGTGGAAGCAGACGTAGCTGGAGCAGAGATCACAGCATGATACCCAGCTGCATTTATTATCAGTTGAGGGTACGAAAACTAATCTTAACATGCATGAAGACCAAGATTCAGTCTGTCCACATAATACTAACAAGCGTAGCTTGTACTTCAATATATACAGCACAGAAAGTGCCAAATGGCATACTCTAACAGTGATTCACTTGGTGTAGGCGCATAATTAAATCTCATGAGAGGGAGTCAGAATATTCAACTTGGAACTAATGACTTGGCATCAGATACCTGTTTCTAGTAAGAGGTATTTTTAGGTACCGAAAGTTGCTACTGGGTATTTTTAACAGCCTAATGATGAAAGAAATACACCCTCCTCCGCACCATTTCCAAGACGGAGGCTCTAACGATCGTGTGAGGTGCCTGGGTCATATGAACCGAGACCAACACTCGGAAAATCGGAATTTCAAATTGCCGTACTCACATCCCCAAATCATTTACAGCGAACACGACAGAATCATTCCGGCAATTTGACTTTGACGAAGGATAGAACATCCATCCAAACAGGACCACTGTGCGGTTACCGTTTGACGAAGGGTAGAACATCCATCCAAACAGGACCGCCGTGCAGTTACCGATAGACGAACATCGCTAGATATCCATCAGAGAATGAGGAATATATATGGAGCAGCATGTCTAGCGAAAATCACCTTTTTGAAATGGTACGCCAAGCTCCATACTGGCGCGATTCGAGAAAAATGCTAGTCGATATGGGAGGCCAGCCTCGACTGGGATACTGAAGTGAGGGACTCACCCTACAAACCTAATCACTGATTTACCAAAAGAGAATCTTCATCTTAGTGCGTAGGTAGGATTATTGTCTCAATGCTCACGGCGATTGTGCCTTATTGGGATACCGATTCTGGACTGTGCAGCCTTCGAACGTAAACTACGAGGGCTGTCCAGAAAGTAAGTTCCAATCGTTTGCGAAATGGACACCATAGTGAAAACCCGATGAAGCTTTGCACAGATGTGTTCGGTAGTGTCTCTAGTATGACGGTCTTTCACGTCAAGACGCCCTCTTCAGTTGTAAGCGCACTGTGAGCGAGTAAAGGTGCCTACAACAATAAAGTCTCCCGCCTAGTAGGAGGGTCCGCTGAGAGGCTTCGCCTTAATGAATGCAGCCCACCTAACACAACTGCTACACACTTCCTTCTTCATGGCAATTCTCAGCTGTACTCTGCAGGGGCAGTGAAGACGCTCCTGCAGCGTTTTCGATGGGAGGTGTTTGATCACCCACATCATAGCCCTAATTGTCTCGTCCTGAGTTTCATCTCTGTTCACATGAAACGCTGGATACGAAGACAACACCTGGGCACAGGCTACGCGCTACAGACCAGCGTAGAGAATTATTGGAAAGCACAGGCGGCTGCTTTCTATGACGATGATGTTGGAAATTTGGTATAACGCTCTGAAACATTTGTAACTCGGAGCGGCGACTAGGTAGAGAAGTATCTGGAAAGTGTAGCTTACTTTTGCAAATAAAATGTTTCTGTTTCCATTTAGCGACCGATCGGAACTTACTTTCCAGCCAACCCTCGTATTTGATTGCACCTTCACATACAATCAACACTTTTACTCCCCACAGAGAAAGAGAATTTCATCTAGATTAGCTAGATATACAAATGTGACAGTCAAATGAAAACGAGACACATGAAAAAAGAAAGTAAACTCTTTATTATTTTGAAAGTAATCACATAACAGTTAACACATTTATCCCACTGTGAGCCAAAACGCTCAAAGCCTTCATGGAAAAATATTTGTGGTTGCCTACATAAACATAAATGTTCCAAGACGTCCATCTCTGTGTCCAAAGCAGACCACGGACCACGAATGTCTCTCTTCAGGGCTGCAAAGATCTGTAAATCGCGTGAGGTGAGATGAGGGGAGTATGAATGATTTGTAGGGCTTCCCATTGAAACTTCTGCAGTGTAGTCAAAACAATCTCGGTTACATGTGGGTGGACGTTGTCCAGCAACAAAATGATTATTCGTGGTAAAATTCTCTGCAGGGCACTTAAGTGTGATTTGCAGAGTAGCCATGCAGACGTAGATTCCGTCCGTCAACATCTCTGGGCGTTTGGGCTTGACGGCGCACTTCAAAGAAGTGTACATATACCGCTGTGTGTTAATTGTGGCACAGTGTTCGAGAAAGTCATTGAGCAGCTGGCCCTAGCACTCAAACCAAAACAGGTCATCACGACTTTCACGGTACTGGCACGTACGGCTTTGTAATTTTTAGCAGATGCTTCAGTTGATGGCTGTGTTTCTAAACGATGACACCATGTTTCATCTTCCACGACAGTACAGGACAGAAAATGATATTCTTCCTCGTGATACCGTTCCATTTGCTGCAGTGAAGCAGAAGTTCAAATTCTGTTCGTCCGTTAGGCTGCTCACGGAATTTGCGGAACTGCTCTGCCACGAAGGCGCGATAGGTGCCATTACTAATGCCGAAAGAGAGGCGAATGTCTTCCATCGACCAACGTCGGCAATTTCTAGCGGCAGCATTAACCGCTTCAGTGACGGAAGATGGTAATGACGCAGTGAGTCTGTCCTGGCAGACTGCTGTGTCTCAGTGACATCCGACCATATCGAAATCGCTTATTTCCACGCTGATACACGAGCTTGCGACACAATGCGTTCACCATATGAAGCACAATTTAGGGAACGAATGTCACTTCGACAGCTCTTCTGCAGTGAAAACTCGCACTCTACCTCGCCGTTCCTTTCTCCCGGCCTCCTCAGTGAAGCAGAACACACAAAGACACGCTGATCTGACGTCGAGTACCTTTAACAAATGACACAGCCGTAAACGTCGTGTTGCTCCTTCCTGTACCCAACAGAAGGCACATCTGCACACACACCTACATGCGTCGCCCACGGCCACCTCATGCTCGTTATGTTGTCGGTCTCGCTTTCATCCACATGGTGTCAAATTGATATGTGTATGGACTTCTGTGTAAATCGGTAGATGGTATCAAACAAACCTTTTTTCTGACGATCCATACTACACTCCCGGTCACCAAAGTCAAGGAGTAACCGATTTATAGTTCCAGAGGACAAAGAGGCCACTTAACAGACATTTTGAGTCGTGTACCAGTTTAGCAAAGAAAGGTAATCTTAGTAGAGAAAATATAATTAGCTCAGTGAACGATAAGTTTTTATGTAATTAAAAATGTGTCTCAAAGGAACATTAAAGTCGTTTATAGGTAAATGTACTGCGGAATGCCCATCTGTCTTAAATTCAATGATGACTAGGTAATAAATACTGAAGACAGTGACGTTTCTATCTATATGCTGGAGAGCCTGCCTGAAGACTATGGTAAGCGTGGGTGAAACATTTACGCAAAGAAAATCACATAGTGGTATGAGATGCTACGAATTTTGTTTAAAATGTCGTTCTTCATTTAATGCCAGTGTGTAAATGTACCGGCGAATGGAAAGAGCGTAGAAGATGGTAAATGTAAGTTTGGACTAGAGCAGTGATTTCCAAAGGTCGACTTCGTCCTGTAAGGGATCCATTTCAGTGGAAAACAAACGTTGCTGTTTCATTAAGTGTAAATGAAGATGAAAGTGAGATTTTGGCAGGTCGTAACTGAAATTTCGAATTACTCCCACAAAGATGAAGCTTCCTCCTCTCTACGTTACTATTCGTCTCTTCGGCTAAGAGAGAGGATGGAGCAGCTCTTCACTTTAGGTCTCCTGGTTGCACCTCAGCGACATTGTAAATTAATTTTATACCTTCAACCCGTAAGGCATGGTCCCTTGCCTGGCGTTGCACGTGACGGGCTACGAACCATCGAAAAGACGATTAGCTGTGTGCCTTTTATGCAACCAAGTGTTGAGAAGTCATGCTATGAGCGACCATCTGAGAACGTGTCACACTGATAAAATAGGTGAAGATTTGGAATACTTCCAAATAGTTACAAAAGAAACTTCAAAAGAGATCTACGGTGGGATCTTATGTTCGCTTCGACTTCACGAAGATATAATGGTTTGGAGGCACCTTACAATATCTCGCTAAATTTGATAAAAACAAAAGCCTGTCAATTCACCTTTTGTCGTCAGAATGAAACAAGTGAAGCAAAACGTTGGGTAGCCCAAATTCTCCATTCTACCGTTCCTTAAAGGCAAATTCCTAGGATGATAATGTTTCAACCTACATCCTAATTTTAAAAGACCTTCACACAAGTCTGAGAATGTTTTGACTACGGAAATACCACAGTGGATTATCATACCACACAATATGTTATTACAGAACGAACTAATCGGAATAAGGTCTAAGGAAAAGCAAAGATACATTTTATAAAGGGATATCAGCAATTCTGGCTGTTACTTATCCTTTATCAGGGACCATGACTAGAAGTTTTTTTATAGTTTTCTCATCTTCACACCTTGTGGATAGGGGTTTCAGAGCGGTTCCAGTCTTCTTATTAAAACAAATAACACACTGTAAATCATTCAATTCGACGCACAAGTAGCCGAAGTGGCGTCAAATCGAAAGACTAGCACCTGGCGAACGGTCTACCCGACGTTAGGCCCTAGTCACATGACATGAACATTTATTTATCACTCAATGCGAAAATTTTAAATTAAACTTAACTAATTTGAAGCAAAATACTGAATACATACTAGTAAAGTATAGCGCCCATCTCTGTTATCCAGTGTTGTGTGTAGAATGTATGAGACTGGTGACGTACATGAGATTTGCGGAAAAGTATAAGTGGTTCAAATGGCTCTGAGCACTATGGGACATAACTTCTGAGGTCATCAGTCCCCTAGAACTTAGAACCACTTAAACATAACTAACCTAAGAACATTACACACATCCATTCCCGATGCAGGATTCGAACCTGCGACCGTAGCGGTCGCGCGGCTGTAGGCTGTAGCGCCTAGAACCGCTCGGCCACTCCGGCTTGCGGAAAAGTATAGTCCACACTGTTCCGAAGATAGCAAGGACGGACAGCCGCGAAAGCTATCGCACAGTCTGCTTAATAGCTCTTGCATCCAAACGAATTACGAGACTAATATAAATAAAAATGGAAAAGAAACTGAAGGAAATTAGATAACTATCAATTTGGCATTAGTAAAGAAAAAAGCACCAGAGAGGCAATTGTGACGCTGCAGTTGATAAAGGGAGTAAGACTGAAGGGAAATTAAGATACGCTTATCGGACTTGTTGACCTAAAAAAAGGCATTCGACAATGCAAAATGGTCCAAGATGTTCTACATTTTGATAAAAGTGGGAGTAAGCTACAGGGAAAGACCCAAATGTACTTCATGTACAAGAACCAATAGAAAGCGGTAAGACTAGAAGACCAAGGCCGAAGTGTTGGGATTAAAAAGAATGTAAGATAGTGATGCAGTCTCTTGCCCTAACGTTCAATCTTTATATCGAGGAAGCAGTTATGCAAATAATGGAAAGGTTCAAGTGTGCTATTAGAATTTAGGATGCAGGGATATCAATGATAAGATTCGACGATGAAATTACTATCCAAAATGAAAGTGAATAAGATATACAGGATCTGTTGGATGGTAGAACAGTCTAATGGATTACAGAAAATGGATTGAAAATAAACCAGAGAAAGACAAAGATAT
Organism: Schistocerca piceifrons; assembly: GCF_021461385.2. Taxonomy (NCBI): domain Eukaryota; kingdom Metazoa; phylum Arthropoda; class Insecta; order Orthoptera; family Acrididae; genus Schistocerca; species Schistocerca piceifrons. Next base: position 410,288,663 of record NC_060139.1, read on the forward strand.
TGAGATATAGAAGAAATGAGAATATCGAGAAACATTACACCAAAGTTGGTGATCACGAGGTAGACAAAGTCAAAGTATTCTGCTACCTTGGAAGCAAAATATTCTACGGAAGATTAAGCATAGAAGAGCAGCCCACCCAACGACAGCATTCCTGGCCAGGAGAAGTCTACTGGTTTCAAACATAGGCTTTAACTTCAGAAACATATGTCTGAGATTGTACGAATGGAGCTCGACATTGTGTGGCAGTGAATCACGGATAATGGCAAAACTGGAACAGATGACAATCGTAGCGTTTGAGATGCAGTGATGCAGAAGAAGGCTGAAAATTAGGTAGACTTATAAGGTAAGGAATGAGAAGGATCGCCACAGAATCAGCGAGGAAATGAACATGTGGAAAACACTGACAAGATGAAGGGAGAGGATGGTAGGAAGTTTAAAGGCACTAGGCAATGATTTCCATGGCACCGGAGGGTGCTGAAGAGGATAAACAACTGTAAGAAAAGACAGAGATTGGAATACAGACAACAAATAATTGAGGTTATAGGATGCAGTTGGTACTCTTACGTTAGATGGAGAGCTTAGCACAAGAGAAGAATTACTGGTGGCTCGTATCCAAGCGTAGAGGGAACGTATGACACACAAACACACATACTCACATATAAGCACACACAAATTTTTTAAAAAAAAAGTACTTCGCATCCAGATGCTCACGACAGAGGCGCTCCATTTATTCAGACACTGTGAGACTTCCCGTAAAGCAACAGAAGACTGGTAGATACAGTTTAAACGAGTAGGACGGCAATCCATCACACTAACCTCTCAGCTAACGGGATGGACGACGGTTCTATGTAGTATACCAGCTATTTTCGTTTTCTCTGATTTTCTACCGCTCTCCGAATGTTTCTAGTGCTATTTTGATTGTTTTTAGAAGGTATCCGATTTTTACAGCTGGTATTCAAATTCACTACTATAATAAATCTTAATTTTATTTTCTGAAACCAAAATTTGAATGGTGTGTTAGCATTTACCAGTAAATAATACATGTTTTTAAGACTAATATTTTGCGATGTTATATTTCTTTAGAAAATCGAAGACAAAAAGCTGTCCGTGTTTGGGCTCTTCCTCTAGTAACAATAAACGTACATTTTTAGATGTATACTATGGAGTGAAGTGGACTGAAGGGATCTCTCGGAGAGGAATTGGGAAGACTGTAAGTTAAGGAGCTGAGAAACGAGAGACAGCATTAGTTCCATATAATTCGAATTAATGTATACACCTCCACTGTGTAGCCAGTACGGATAACCGGGAAGTAGCTTTCGCACCTGCAGTTCCCAGATGCAGTGCACCGTCCTGGGAGGCTCGACGTTGCCCAGCAGCGCCTCGTAGTTGGGGAAGCGCAGCTCACCGTCGGTGGCGGGCGGCAGCAGCGGCGGCCCGCACAGCGGCGCGTGCACGAAGCGGTAGCGCGCCTCGAACAGCGGCGGCGCGTGCTTGAAGTAGCTGGAGGCGGCGTGCGCCGCGTCGACGCGCAGCTCCAGCGTGAGGCGCTCGCCGCGCGACACCACCGACAGCGGCGGCAGCTGCGCGCCCCCGTGGCACAGGCACGCCGACGCTGACCAGTTGAGCGCCGCCGCGCCGCCCTCCGGCTCCAGCACCACCAGCTTGTCCGCGCGGTCGCGTAGGCAGTCGCTGCACTTGCTCGTCACGTACGTGTTGTCCTGCGGGCACGAGCACTCGTAAGCGTCACGTATAACTTACACGAGGACAGGCTGCGGCGCAGGAACAACGAAACGACAACATATTGAAGTTTCGGTCTAGTCATGGGTCGTGCACGGATAGCCGAAGCGGTTAAGGCAATCGCTACCCATTCTGGGGGTGATCACCCCCTGAGGGGTAAATGAAATTTTCTGAGGGGTGGAAACTAAACGATTTGATTCTCTTTCAGTCAAGAAACTAAATTATTTTCAAAAGATCATTAATATTATCACAATTTTGTAAGAATCTAATACTGATTACGGAAGTTACTTTTTCTCAATTAGTAGCTTTAATGTGGTGGAGGTTACAGGTTCCTCATGTAGTCCACCAACTAAAACACATATTTTGTGCTATGTCCCATATATCACTGATGGTAAAATTGAGACATACAGGTAAAAAATGTTAGAAATATCACGGAAAAGTCTTCTCCAAATTGTAGATAGTACCTGCAGTAGCCCAGAAACTGCTTCATTACTCGCTTCGAAACAGGTACATGAATTAACTGACAGCATGGCACAGCTGTAAAAACTTAATGGCTACTGTAGTGCCATACACAGATTTATTATTGTTACTGTTGTTATCATTAGAGTGGTTATACCCAGAGCCTTAAGAGCCTGAAGTCGTCCACTTTCTGCCACTTCAGAAGTAAGGAGTGTAGCAATGAAGTGCACACAGCTGAACTTGTTTTGATTTTTAGTGGGGTAGCAGTGTGCAGGTCAAGCAAGTGTCGCAATGGAGAGTAGTAATGCAGGTGAAGCATGTTTTTAAACAACTGTGTATCCTCACCGTGGATAGTTGGCTTTCTTTTCTGACAAGGCTGTGGGTAGCACTTGTGATGCTCTATGAATTTCTTCGTCAATTATTCTAACACACACACACACACACACATATATATATATATATATATATATATATATATATATATATATATATATATATATATACGAGGTGCGGCTAGAAAAAAACAGGACTGATACTGGAAAAAACATTTATTTACAATTATTTAAAATTTCATGTTATCTCCTTCAATGTACTCTCCTCCTCGGTTTCTACACCGCTCCATACGAATTTTCCACTGTTCATAGCAATGCTGCAGATCATTTTCGGTAAGTCCATACATTACTTCCGTCGCTTTTTCTTTTATTGCTTCAACAGTCTCAAATCTAGTTCCTTTCAAAGATGACTTGACTTTAGGGAAAAGAAAAAAGTCACAGGGGGCCAAATCAGGTGAGTAGGGTGGATGATCTAAGATGAGAATGTTGTGTTTTGCCAAAAACGTCTTCACTGACAACGCACTGTGAGCTGGGGCATTGTCTTGGTGAAGGATCCATGACTTTTTTCTCCACAAATCGTTCCGTTTTCTCCGTACTTGCTCACGTAGGGTAGCCAGGACGCTAATGTAGTAATGCTGATTCACTGTTTGTCCCTCTGGTAACCAATCAATGTGCACAACCCCTTTGATGTCAAAAAAAACAATCATCATTGCTTGAATTTCGATTTTGACATTCGTGCTTTTTTTTGTCGTGGAGAACCAGGAGTTTTCCAATGCATCGATTGGCGTTTGGTTTCGGGATCGTAAGTAAAAAACCACGATTCATCGCAAGTAATAACATTTTGTAAGAAGGTGGGATCTCTTTCAATGTTTTCCAGGATGTCAGAACAAATCATTCTTCGGCGTTCCTTCTGTTCAATTGTGAGACACTTTGGAACCATTTTTGAACACACTTTGTTCATGTTGAAACTTTCATGAAGAATCTGCCTAACACTTTCCTTGTCAACTCCTGTTAACTCAGACACTGCTCTGATTGTTAAACGGCGATCTTGTCGAACAAGTTTACCGATTTTTTCAATGTTTGCATCAGTTTTAGCTGACAATGGTCTGCCAGTGCGAGTGTCATCACTGGTGTCTTCGCGGCCATCTTTAAATCGTTTAAACCACTCAAACACTTATGTTCGCGATAAACAATCATCGCCGTACACTTGTTGTAACATTACAAACGTTTCACTTGCAGATTTTCCTAGTTTGAAACAAAATTTGATGTTAACACGCTGTTCTTTCTGTACACTCAACATTTTCCGACGCACAGACAAAACGTCAACTACTTAAAACAGACGCCACGGGCAGACTGAGTGCAGGAGGCAGATGAAACTCGAGCAGTAGGCGGAACGAGAGTCACGTGACGGGCCACGCGACTTTCAGCCTTATTGCATTCGTTTTATTGTTTCACCAGTACTAGTCCGGTTTTTTTCTAGCCACACCTCGTATATATATATATATATATATATATATATATATATATACTCCTGGAAATGGAAAAAAGAACACATTGACACCGATGTGTCAGACCCACCATACTTGCTCCGGACACTGCGAGAGGGCTGTACAAGCAATGATCACACGCACGGCACAGCGGACACACCTTATTGCATTCGTTTTATTGTTTCACCAGCACTAGTCCGGTTTTTTTCTAGCCACACCTCATATATATATATATATATATATATATATATATATATATATATATATACACTCCTGGAAATGGAAAAAAGAACACATTGACACCGATGTGTCAGACCCACCATACTTGCTCCGGACACTGCGAGAGGGCTGTACAAGCAATGATCACACGCACGGCACAGCGGACACACCAGGAACCGCGGTGTTGGCCGTCGAATGGCGCTAGCTGCGCAGCATTTGTGCACCGCCGCCGTCAGTGTCAGCCAGTTTGCCGTGGCATACGGAGCTCCATCGCAGTCTTTAACACTGGTAGCATGCCGTGACAGCGTGGACGTGAACCGTATGTGCAGTTGACGGACTTTGAGCGAGGGCATATAGTGGGCATGCGGGAGGCCGGGTGGACGTACTGCCGAATTGCTCAACACGTGGGGCGTCAGGTCTCCACAGTACATCGATGTTGTCGCCAGTGGTCGGCGGAAGGTGCACGTGCCCGTCCACCTGGGACTGGACCACAGCGATGCACGGATGCACGCCAAGACCGTAGGATCCTACGCAGTGCCGTAGGGGACCGCACCGCCACTTCCCAGCAAATTAGGGACACTGTTGCTCCTGGGGTATCGGCGAGGACCATTCGCAACCGTCTCCATGAAGCTGGGCTACGGTCCCGCACACCGTTAGGCCGTCTTCCACTCACGCCCCAACATCGTGCAGCCCGCCTCCAGTGGTGTCGTGACAGGCGTGAATGGAGGGATGAATGGAGACGTGTCGTCTTCAGCGATGAGAGTCGCTTCTGCCTTGGTGCCAATGATGGTCGTATGCTTGTTTGGCGCCGTGCAGGTGAGCGCCACAATCAGGACTGCATACGACCGAGGCACACAGGGCCAACACCCGGCATCATGGTGTGGGGAACGATCTCCTACACTGGCCGTACACCACTGGTGATCGTCGAGGGGACACTGAATAGTGCACGGTACATCCAAACCGTCATCGAACCCATCGTTCTACCATTCCTAGACCGGCAAGGGAACTTGCTGTTCCAACAGGACAATGCACGTCCGCATGTATCCCGTGCCACCCAACGTGCTCTAGAAGGTGTAAGTCAACTACCCTGGCCAGCAAGATCTCCGGATCTGTCCCCCATTGAGCATGTTTGGGACTGTATGAAGCGTCGTCTCACGCGGTCTGCACGTCCAGCACGAACGCTGGTCCAACTGAGGCGCCAGGTGGAAATGGCATGGCAAGCCGTTCCACAGGACTACATCCAGCATCTCTACGATCGTCTCCATGGGAGAATAGCAGCCTGCATTGCTGCGAAAGGTGGATATACACTGTACTAGTGCCGACATTGTGCATGCTCTGTTGCCTGTGTCTATGTGCCTGTGGTTCTGTCAGTGTGATCATGTGATGTATCTGACCCCAGGAATGTGTCAATAAAGTTTCCCCTTCCTGGGACAATGAATTCACGGTGTTCTTATTTCAATTTCCAGGAGTGTATATATATATATAAGGTTGGTGATAATGTAGGGAAGGGGTTGACAACAGATGGCAGTGAGGTTCACGCTGGAGCTTCTAGCTAATGTTTGTTGCACTTAGGGGTAACGCACAGGTTGGGAACCATGATATAGCGGGAGATCCAGGTTCGAGTCCCACTCTAGCACAAAATTGCATTGACATCATTCCCTTACATAGCTGACAGTTGTTCTTATTCGCAATTCTGAATACATTTCATGTATGTTATAATAGTCGTAGTCGCCACAGTGGCTGTGCCTTCGGACAGGCATGCCTGTTCGAAAGAATACTGCATCGTTCTCCTTAACAACAGACTCACTGCAGTACTGTATTTACCCGCAGAACAGCAACTTTCGGCTAAAACATCTTCCTCTGTACAGACACGAGGCAACGGCCTTGCCGTAGTGGATACACGGGTTCCCGTCAGATCACCAAAGTTAAGCGCCGTGAGGCGCGGCCGGCAATAGGATGGGTCACCATCCGGGCCGCCATGTGCTGTCGTCATTTTTGTGGGTGCACTTGGCCTCATGATTCCAATTGAGGAGCTACTCGACCGAGTAGTAGCGGCTCCGGTCAAAGAAATCCATCATAACGACCGGGAGAGCGCTGTGCTGATGCCATGCCCCTCCTATCTGCATCCTCAGCGGTCGGATGTTCCCGATCGGCCACTTGTGGCCTGAAGACGGAGTGTTTTCTGTACGGATATAACATAATGTATGCTAAATAATAGATTTTGCCGCGGGAGCAGCTATATATGGAAGTTTGCGTTTGACTCTGGGTTGTGCACGAGTAGCCAAAGTGATAAAGGCGACCGCTCGTGTATAGTGGGGAATCCAGGTTCGAGTCCCGGTTTGGCACAGATTTTCACTGTCGTCATGCCATTACACAGATGTTGCTTGTTCGTATAAATTTATTTCATAATGGCTGTTGTCACCTTAGCGCCTGTTGCTTTGGAAATTTCTGCTTGTCCAGAGAAACATTACATCGTTCTCTTAGGAAAAGAGGCATCACATTATAATATTCTTCTGTAATGGTGCAAAAGTGTGGCGCCCTGTGGCGTCGTCCTCGACTTCCACGATGCTTCGAACACATGCGAGGAGAAGGCCAGATTTTACATTGGCACCAAATGTCATCACGATTCCCCTTAGCGCCACCGTTGTCCTGTCACACGATGCGAACATCATCACATCCTCTCTTATGCAGATTTCACCCCTTTTTGTGACACCTGAAAGACTGTGGTCGGAACCGCGATGCACAGCATTGCGATCACGCGGTTTTTAAATGGGTAAATGAGCAAAAGTATTCAGACACATGCCGCTGGGCCTCTGGGGTGACATAAATGGCGTCAATGAAACCACCGCTTTCCTTGGGTCTTTGATTCACATGTACTTCCCGTTCGTTCAGCCTTCAACCAAGGACATTGTGTGGGAACCTGAGAAGGAAGAAAGGAAAAATGAGGAACGAGAATTAAAGTGCAGGGAGTAGAAATAAAAACTTTGCGGTATGACAGTGACACCGAAATTTTGTCAAAGGCGGCAAAGGACTATGGAAAGCAGTTGAACAAAATAGATAGTCTCCTTAAAGTACGCTGTCAGTTGATATTCAAGAAAAGTATAACATCAAGTGTCGAAAGCATTCGAATTAAATCAGCTGATGCTGAGGTAGTCTGATTAAGAAATGAGACACTAAAAGCAATAAATGAACTCTGTTACTCTGTCGGAAAAATTAGGACTATGATCGAAACATGTATAAAAAAGAACTAGCAATAGCCCGAAATCTATTTTTTAAGTAGGGCGAATTTGTTAACATTGAATATAAATTCAAATGTTAGGAAGTCATTTCTGAAGATATTTGGAGTGCAGCCTTGTTCAGAACCAAACAGTGGACAATAAACAGTTCAAACAAGAAAAATAGTTTCTGGAATATATTATAAGTGAACGCTGAAGATCATATGAATAGGCTGGGAAATAAATAAGGAGGTACTGTATATAACTGTTGAGAAATGTAATTTTCAGACGCACCTTGAGTGAATGAAGGAATTAATTGATAGTACATATCGTTAGGCAGCAAAAAATCGTAATTCAGTAATGGAGGGACGTGTGGGTGGTAAAAATTGTGGTGGGAGACGGAAGCTTCAATACAGTGAGTAGTTTCTGTTGAACTGTTGCAGTAGTTATGCAGTGGTGAACATGCTTACATTAGATACACTAGCGTGGGGAGCTGTATAGCACCAGTCTTCGGACTGGTGACCTCAACAAAAAAAGACATTGTTATAGTTTAAATAATCAGTGGTGGAGAAGTATCATCACTACATATTGAATGTGACAGTAGGCTGAACAACACTGTTTCGTGTTCCTACTGCTTCATTGCTCTGAGAGTGTGCGGTAGCCCATGTATTCCAATTTCTGTCTCACCTGCAAATTTTATACTCTACAGCTTCCTGCAGTGCAACGAATGTTATTACCTGATACCTTAATATGTCTCCTGTCATCCTGCCTCTTCTTCCTGGCAATGTGTTCCACACGTTCCTTTCTTCGCCAACTCTGCGGAGGACCTCTTCATTTCTCACCTTACCAATCCACTTAATTTTCAATATGCATTTGTAGTATCCATAGCAAACGCTTGTATTCTTTTCTTTTCCGTTTCTCCGGCAGTCTGTGATTCACTTCGATACAATTCTGTCCTCCAATCGTACTTCCTCAAAAAATTCTTTCTAAAATTGAGAGTTATGTTTGCTACTAATGGAATTCTTTTGTCCCGTTTTATTCTCTCCGCCCGTGCTAGTGTTCTTTTCATGCGATCGTTGCTTCTTCCGTCGTATATTAGTTTCATCCGTCGTATATTACTTTGCTTTCAGCGTAGCAGAATCACCAATTCTGATGCAAAGTTTATTGCTGGTATCATACCCGTTTCGTCTTTCTTCGGTTTACTCTTGATCTATAATCTACACTCACCGGATTGTTCATTCCATTCAACTGGTCCTGTGATTCTTCATCCGTGTCACTGAGGACACGAATATGATATCCATTTTTGAAATTCCTTCACAATGAATTTTAATGCCTCACCTGAACCTTGTTTTCATTTCTGTCACTGCTTCTTCGATGTAGGTACTGAACCAGGAGGGAGAAAGTATGCAGCCTTGTCTTACAGCTTATTTCACCATAGTACATCACTGTTGGTCTTCCATTAATATTTTTATCTCTTGGTTCTTGTAGTTACCGTATACGACGCACTTTTTACAACTATTTTTTTTCTGAGAATCTCGAATGTATTACACCATTTAACATTGTGGAATGCTTTTCTTGTCCACAAATCCCATGAACGTGACTTAATGTGTCCTGTGTTTTGGTTCCATTAATAATAACAACCTCCGAACTGCCTCTCTGGTGTTTGTCTTTCATAAAGCGAAACTGATCGTTATCTATCAGATTTTAAATTTTACCTTTGGGTTTTATATTACTGTAAAAATACACATAAAATTTTGCTGTTAGAATATTGGATATATTCTGGCGTGCGATTCCACCCGTCACCTTTGACCAATGACGTCATACATAAGCCGAAGAGGCTACATATAGGCGATGTTTGAAGTCAACGAGGCTTACTTGCAAACAAACCAAAGCATTAAAAAAATGTGATACACAAGCAAAAGATAAATTACAATCACAGTTCACTTGGATAATTACACAGCAATGACTTCTGTCACAAGGAAATAGAAATGTCGAAAAAGAAAGTAACAACAGGAAAAAAGGAAATATGAATGCGTAACATAAATCACCATAGTTTACGCGAGTAAATGACGATCTAGAAAGTCCGCTAAAATATCACGAATCGTAAGCTGTAACTCTTACCATTAAGTATTGAATCTAATGGTATTACCGCAGGAAAGTGGGGTTTTGGGAGGAGAAAAATTATATTCCAACACAAAAAATGCAAAATAGAATAAATAGTATCATACTGGAAACGTAAGAAGAACATTAAAACGAAATAAGGAGAAAGCAACAGAGAAATCATAAACGAAAAAGCATTACAATAGGTACGACAATTCAAGAAAAAATGACAAAGATGGAATCGGTAACTCAATTGACCTAGGTGCATTATATTTCGAAGTAGTACAGAGAACAACACAAAAAATAACAATGCTCAAAAAAGCACTGCCGATTGTACAAAAACGGAAATGTGAGAGACCTTAGAATCGGTCAGATTTAGTGGTCGATTCTAACGAATGCTATTTTTGGCATTTTTTCAATGACTCTGTGAAGTACTTATCTTTAGGATTTTAAATTCTGGGATCCCTTTTCATAATTGAACCACACAGGTCAATTCTCACTATTGATTCCTCGTTACGCTATTTTTGGTGTGTTTTATTGGGTGTGAATTGTTAATTCGTGAAGAATTTAGGTTTCTTACAGCGCTATCTGCGCTACTGCAAAAACAAAAAAATTAACAAATGTTGGAACAGGTAGCAGGACTTGTCCTATGTAGCTCAAATTTGGCCAGAATGACAAAAATAAATCCTAGAAGATATAACAGGACATACTTAAATAAAAATATTTAGAAAAATGCTGAATCATGGAATGGAAAACGAGAACCTACATATATAGTGGTTGTCGTAGGTTCGTGCGTAACCTCACCCACGGAAATCTGACCACGTTCGAAAAAGGAGCGAAATGTTAGGGTTGGATCTTTAATAGTGGCAACTATTTATTCACAACCGATACAAAAGAGTTACATATTTGCACTTGTTACTGTCCTTCAAAGTAGTGACCAGCGTTGTGTAGAACCAGTCGCCAACGATGTCGAAGCCGTAGTATACTGTTAGCAGAGGCTGTTCTGTTGATGGAGCGGTCTACTTCTCTGGAACAGTTCTGAAGCGAATGCCACGAAGTGGTTCCTTCATCTTCGGAATCACATCAAAGTCACAAGGACTTAAGTCTTGGGAGTATGGTGGATGGTACAGTACTTGCCAGTCCCATTGACCGAACGGAGTAGCCACAGCTTGCGCTGTATGCGCCCGCGCACGCGCATTTTCGTGCAAAATGATGCGTGGGTTTCGCTGAAAGTGTCGCCGCTTCTTTAACAAAGCTGGTCGCAGGTAATTCTCCAAAAACGAACAGTAGCGCCGTGCATTGACGGTCTGCGGTGGAGGAACGTGATGCGTTAGGATAACACCATCACAGTCATACATGAGAATCACCATAACTTTCTCCATACTGGGTCTCTGACGCACTTTCGACTTTCGCGGCGACCCACAATGCGCGGGTGCATACATCGCAAGCTGTGGCTGATCTGTTCGGTTGATGGGACTGGGAAGTACTGTACCATCCACCATACTCCCCAGACTTAAGTCCTTGTGACTTTGATTTGATTCCGAAGATGAAGGAAATACTTCGTAGCATTCGCTTCATAACTGTTCTAGAAATTCGACAGACAGTAGACCGCTCCATTCGCACCATCAACAGAACAGGCTCCGCTAAGGGTACACTACGCCTTCCACATCGCTGGCAACTGGTTCTAAACAACGATGGTGACTACTTTGAAGGACAGTAAGAGGTGCAAACATGTAACTCTTTTGTATCGGTTGTGAATAAATAGCTGTCACTGTTTAAGTTCCAACCCTCGTATTTGTGAGAGCCAAGATTATAAAAAGTACACTAATTCCATACTCTTAACTTTCGTTCCTAAGTTTACCCAAGGACATCATACCATATTCGCAAGAAAACAGCAAAACTTTCTGTGAAAACTGTAATCATTATAAATATTACTGCTAACTGTTTCACTCGCAGCAATTTTAGCTATTTTCTTAGATTCCTGCCTAACTTCACCCTCGGAAATCGTGTCACATGTCACATTTTCAAAAAAATGGTTCAAATGGGTCTGAGCACTACGCGACTTAACTTCTGAGGTCATCAGTCGCCTGGAACGTAGAACTAATTAAACCTAACTAACCTAAGGACATCACACACATCCGTGCCCGAGGCAGGATTCGAACCTGTGACCGTAGCGGTCACTCGGTTCCAGACTGTAGCGCCTAGAACCGCACGGCCACTCCGGCCGGGTCACATTTTCAACAAGACAGCCAAATACTGTTTAGATCAAAGATTAGAAATGTAACTGCTACTTCATTCACTCTTAGCAGTTTCAGCTGTGCTCTTAGGTTCCCGTGTAACCACACCCAAGAGAATCGCGACATATTTGGGCACAACATAGTTTACGTATTTTATCAAAACAACCACAGATAAAGTTAACAACAGGCCACCACATCGATCGAAACGTAATTTCATGACATCACACATGACGTCAGTGATCAAATCTGACGGATGGAATTCGACACTAGAACTGATTGAGTCAGAAGGGGCGCTGCGGAAAAGAACCATTCGTGCTTGGCATGTTCTTACTGTCAAGCTGTTACCTTGAAGGCCATGGACTCTATGGTGAGGATGACCCTGGCGAAGAGCCTCCGGTCGGTGACGAAGCGGTACTGGCAGCGCACGCTGTGGTGCGGGTCGGCGTGCCGCTTGTAGACCAGCGTGTTGAGCGGCGAGCGCAGGTACCCTGAGGCGCGGCGCCACGCGGGGAACACCTCGTCGCAGGCGCTGCCCGCCACCGGGTCGCCACTGGTGCTCGCGTTGAAGAAGTCGTAGTGCGCCCAGTAGTACAGCGAAGACCTGTGGGAGTCACAGCGCACTCTCAGCACCACACGTCACTCTGCACTGATCCACTATCGGCTAGTTGCTACCGCAATGCATATCAGTCGAGGCTAGTGCATTACTTTACCGGTGGAGTACGCTGAGATCCCCTCCGTTAAAGTGTTCCGTTCGACACTAAGTTAGACATACAAAGGAGACGTACCTACCTGGACAAATAACTAGTGTCTTACATTTAAGAATGCATGTTTTCCTTTCCTCTTCCATTGCCAACACGACAATGTTACATTACTGGCCATTAAAATTGCTACACCAAGAAGAAATGGAGATGATAAACGGGTATTCATTGGACAGATATATTATACTAGAACTGACACGTGATTACATTTTCACGCAATTTGGGTGCATAGATCGTGAGAAATCAGTACCCAGAACAATCACCTCTGGCCGTAATAACGGCCCTGATACGCCTGGGTATTGAGTCAAACAGAGTTTGGATGGTGCGTAAATGTAAAGCTGCCCATGCAGCTTCAACGCGATACCAGAGTTCACCAAGAGTAGTGACTGGCGCATTGTGACGAGCCAGTGGCTCGGCCACCATTACCAGAAGTTTTCAATTGGTGTGAGATCTCGGGAATGAGCTGGCCAGGGCATCAGTCGAACATTTTCTATATCTAGAAAGGGACCTGCAACACGCCGTGCATTATCCTGCTGAAATGTAGGGTTTCGCAGGCATCGAATGAAGGGCAGAGCTACGGGTCGTAACACATCTGAAATGTAACGTCCACTATTTAAAGCACCGTCAATGCGAACAAGAGGTGACCGACACGTGTAACCAATGGCATCCCATACCATCACGCCGGGTGATACGCCAGTATGGCAATGACGAATACACGCAGCCAATGTGCGTTCACCGCGATGTCGCCATACACGGATGCGACCATCATGATGCTGTAAACAGAACCTGCATTCACCTGAAAAAATGACGTTTTGCAATTCGTGCACCCAGGCTCGTCGTTGAGTACTCCATTGCAGGCGCTCCAGTCTGTGATGCATCGTCAAGGGTAACCGCAGCCATGGTCTCCGAGCTGATAGTCCATGCTGCTGCTAACATCGTCGAACTGTTCGTGCAGATGGTTGTTGTCTTGCAAACGTCCTCATGTCTTGACGCAGGGATCGAGACGTGGCTGCACGATCCGTTACAGCCACGCGGATAAGATGCCTGTCATCTCGACTGCTAGTGATACGAGGCCGTTGGGATCCAGCACGGCGTTCCGTATTACGCTCCTGAACCCACAGAGTCCATATTCTGCTAACAGTCATCGGTTCTCGACCAACGCGTGCAGCAATGTCGCGATACGATAAACCGCAATCGCTATAGGCTACAATCCGAACTTTATCAAAGTCGGAAACGTGATGGTACGCATTCCTCCTCCTTGCACGAGACATCACAACAACGTTTCACCAGGCAACGCCGGTCAACTGCTGTTTGTGTATGAGAAATCGGTTGGAAACTATCATCATGTCAACACGTTGTAGGTGTCGCCACCGGCGCCAACCTTGTGTGAATGCTCTGAACAGCTAATCTTGCATATCATAGCATCTTCTTCCTGTCGGTTAAATTTCGCGTCTGTAGCACGTCATCTTCGTGGTGTAGCAATTTTAATGGCCAGCAGTGTACTTAAGACTCTCTCTGAGCTACCTCTAGCAACAATTCCAGTATTATAAAAAGATCTGAGTATGAGACCGTTGGTTCTGTGTATGCATATACCAGTTTTGAAAATGTTTCGCGGGAATGTCTTGTAAGTGGAGACCAGAAACTTTCCGTTTGAGGGCTTTGTTGCAGCATATATGAAACCCAGCACTACCCAGATGCGGGTATGAAAGCACCGACATGTAGACGAGGGACTAGTGTGGCGTTTGTGTTTTACGACGTGTGTGCGGAAAATACTGAAACGTTAACTATGCCGACGTTATTACCAAATGCGTCCAAACAAGATCAATGAGGTGTTGTTCTTTTCTTGGCTGCTGACTGTCGAACACCGCTAGACATCTACCAGAAAATTAAACACATGAATGGAGCAGAATGAATGTCTGTCGAAAACCACTGCTGCTGAATGGTGCATCAAGTGCTGTGCTGGTCGCTCCTGACACCGGCCGAACACGGAGGCCAGCGTCATCCGTTAAGGGCAACAGGGTGGTTGATGACGCGATAAGGGCGAACCACCACATAACTATTCGTGTGCTAGCAAAGGATCTCGACGTCAACTTCGGTAGAGTGGAATACGTTATCCGACAACACTTAGACTACCACTTTGCAGTCAGTGTTCCCGGGGCATTGAATGCTGCACAAAAAGCCAACCGGATGTCCGTTTGCCTGAAGTAAATAATGTGTTTCAATCCTGAAGGCAACACGTTTCTAGAGCACTTTCTTGGAGGCGACGGAAGCTGGTTCCACCACTGACAATCGGGGTCGCAAGCGTCGACGGTGCAGTGCTATCATCCATCGTCCCCTCGTCCCAAGTTCAAGAGTCTGCCATTTGCTGGAAATGTGATGCTCACTCTGTTCTTTCATTACTGGGGCCAAATGCTTATTGACTTGAGGAGCCTGGTGTTTCCATCACCAGGAAACGGTACTGCGCAACGCTGGAGAAATTAAGTCATGCGTTTAAGGCGATTCGAGGAAACTGTCACAAGGGGAGCTGCTGCTTTGTAATAACGCGTGTCCCCATTACACAAACGTCGTAATGTAAAAGTTACGCCAACTCAAGTAAGAGACATTCGAGCAGCCGCTCTGAGGTCCTGATCTCTCCCCATGCAATTATCACGCCTCTGGTCCCTTTATAAAGGTCTTGTAGGGTCGACCATTCCTGTTGGACGACGATGTGTGTCAGGTAATTACAAACATCATCAACCAGCAAAACGCGGTGTCTTACGAAACGGGTATCTTCACATTAGTGCATTGTTGGAATGATTGCATTAATCCTGTCGGCGATTTAGCTTCATTGGCATACAGATTATGGACTTACGAACTCCGAACGGAAACATTTTGATCACATTTTGTAGCTATTTTCAGTGGTTACTTGCGTCTGAGACATTTCAGTCGCGGGATGATCGTATCCGCACATTTCTTTTGCTATCATTTCGCGTGTTGAACTGGTGACGAATAGGGAACATGATTTGGTATTTAGGTGCAAGGTACTATGTAACGCGAAGAGAATGTTTTTCGTAAGTTGAGATCTAATTACTAGATAGTGTTGCAGTTAATCCGATGCATTAAGCACTCATATGTCTCATTCTGTTCTGCTCTTTAGACTAATGAATGCGTTATAGGGAGTCTCGTTCAGAATGCTCCTATTTCTGTCATTACTAGAAATTCGACTCATGTTCACGCGTCTTGTGATCTCCACGTGATTTATTATGTAGTTTGGTCATTCATATCTGCTCTCCAAAGTCATTTATTTAATTTTCATGTGTAATTTTGATGCTCGGACTGTGTGAAACTATATCTATCATGCTTGTTACAAATATCCTGCTTTGTCCACTCATCGATTATCCGTGTTAAAGGGAATGATACATCTGAGTCGTATACTGTTCTCCCACGTTGTAACTAATAAATATCCCAAATTTTCCAGTTGTGAAAGGTAATGTCTGACGCCATTTCCTGAATGCATATTACTGTGGTACAATTTTGCAGTAGGGGTATTTGTGTAACGAAGATTTAACTAAGATAAAAAATGGTAGCGATGTCTGCAACTTTTGCAATAGTACATGTAGATTTGGTACTTGAACTACATTATAATTGAATTTCTTTTCTGTGATTTTGTCAGAGACAAACATGTTTCTAACTGAAATGCTGTGATTACATTCACGGGGAATCAGCCATTGCGCTGTGTTTGGCTACAAAGTAACCACATCCACACTTTGTTATTTTGGTGGGATTTCACGAATGATTATTTCACTGTCTGGTTTTCAGCCATATCAGCTACACCTGCCAATTTTCTGTTGCATGGTTATTGTGCATTCTACTGTGTTTGTCAATGACGTTACAAAG
The DNA here is from genome assembly GCF_021461385.2 of Schistocerca piceifrons. Taxonomy (NCBI): domain Eukaryota; kingdom Metazoa; phylum Arthropoda; class Insecta; order Orthoptera; family Acrididae; genus Schistocerca; species Schistocerca piceifrons. The sequence continues at coordinate 410,305,083 of NC_060139.1, forward strand.
TTGTTAGGGGGTCACGAACATGTACGTAACGTGGCAGCATAGGTTCGATAAAACAGGATTTCGTTGTAGAAATAGTGAACAACCAGTCCGTTGTTAAATGGAACTTTATTAAACCCATTTACCATGGGTTCAACGTTTATTCAAACGTCTTCTTCAGAAGGAAATATTGACAACTGGATTGTATGTTGTAGCAGAGGTACGTTAAAATTTGGCCGAAAGTAATCATTCAAACATAAAATTTAATTATTGTTGAGGTAAAATTTTATATTTCACGGATGCCTTGCCGGTAAAATACTGGCAGTAGAAATTTCATCCGCCACTTGGATACAAACAGCTTACCTCCGAGTCGTGACACCGCCCCGGCGTGTGTTTGACCAGCTAGGCATACTTGTATAGTGTGAGGCATGAGATAAGTATACAAAAATTTCTGCTGCAAGCTTGAACGTTTTAGATGCCAACGAATTGACACTGCACAACCCTGAGAAACACGCTGATCCCTCTCTTCTTTTCGCTTGAGTTCAAGCGTGCCAGAACAGCTTACTTATTCGACAGGCTCTGCTTATGAACGAGACCGGATCAGAGGGCTCAATTGTATGTGCTGTTAGCTCCACACACCATAACTTTACCCCCAATTTGCATAGTGATTCTCGTTGCCAAGTTTTTAATTGAATATACGTAAGTGGCTTGCTTATCATTCCTGTTTGCCAGAATATCTTCCTTTCTATGTAGAAAATAACACAACAAGTCCAAAAAAGGGTTCTGAGCACTATGGGACTTAACTTCTGAGGTCATCAGTCACCTAGAACTTAGAACTAATTAAACCTAACTAACCTAAGGACATCACACACACCCATGCCCGAGGTAGGATTAGAACCTGCGATAGTAGCAGTCTCACGGTTCCAGACTGAAGCGCCTAGAACCGCTCGGCCACAGCCGCCGGCAACATAACAAGTGATTCGCTTTACAGTGTTTATTGTTATCGTTATTACTGTGATCATTTTAAGTGACACAAACATGCTACGTGCCAACAACTCTCGACGGAACAGTGCTGTTGGAACTCTGTGACCCGTAACTGGACGGTAGTGAGATTCTAGAAGGTGACTCCAGGGGATCAAGGTACAATATCTCATTCTTTCGATTTACTGCGTACGGTGTAGAATGAGCGGCACAAGTTGGGAGTAGGCCGATAATATTAACGTCACTACGGGTACGAAAATGGTTGGCACTGGACAGATTTCATCCTCTGAGCTGATAAAAACTTCATTAATTAGAGCAAAAACAACGCACATGCATTGTCAGCACCACTTATAACAAATCGAAAACATTGTGGACTATTACTGCTGCTATTACATAAACTCGGAATTTCCTGTAGTGGAAGGAATATTTAGGTTTAGGATGAAGGTTTAATATCCTGTGGACGAAGAGGCTATTAGACACTAAGCACAATCCGGTTTGATGAAGTATAAGGAAGGAATCGTTCAGGCATTGGCCTTAACCGAGTAAGGCACATCATATAAAAGCGAATACCAGTCCACTGACATATCTCTGCATTCCATCTGCCTCTACCGTTCCATTCAGCTAAATTTCCAATAGCATTTTTTCGTAAGTAAATTCCATCTGTGAGTCCACGTTCATATTTGTACCTAATTTTCCGGCAAGACAACATTTCGAAGTGTTCTAATTATAGTTACATGTTTCGCCAAATAGCATTTATCAGACAACACTTGAAGGCAAATCTGAATGCATATTCCCGAGAGAATTCGGTATCATATCTGTACCTCAATGCTCAGTCGCTACTCTTGGTCACCTAGAACTAATCCCTGTCATTCAATACTTGTTGGATAATAATAAATGGAGATTTTCAGATGCAGAGATATGAAAAACACAATGAAAAATCTCACCGTTATTGTTGCTGATAAGTTACCTACAGACCATATAAAAATTATTTTGGTGTTGCTACAGCTGTGAAGTTAGATTTCGCGACATGATGAAACTGATATAGCGTCCACTCAGAGTAGTGCTTGACGTTCATTCATAATTTATTGCCCTGTAATTTGAAACTGTCATGGAATGGCAACAAAAATGGCATGGAAGACTGAAGGCAAGTTGGCTGGGAGTTACTCTAGGTATAAGTACTATTTCGATCTAAGAACGCTAAGTCGCACAAATATTACTTTAAAATTAAAATACTGATATATTCTGTTAACAGAAAAAATTCAGGAAATGATAAAATATGTTGACAGGTATCACAAAATCAACTTTCCATTACTTGCTTCTAAACAAGTAACAGCTAAAAACCACATTCTCCTATAATCGTCAGTATCCTCACAGCGATCAGTTTCGTTTTCCCAAATTACCGAAACTGTTCTGGTAAAATTCAGGTACTCCACAACAACAGTATCCTGGATTACCTGATTGGTCTACCCCACTGTCCGTGGCAACGTCTTCGTAACACGCATTCGCCTGTGCTGCACAAAATATTTCTGACTTTTGGGTAGAGGAGGCTGATCAACACCATGGTCAGACGACGTCACTGCATTCAAATTCAACAGCAAACTAACAAACGCATATGCAACTGTTCCACACATTTTCAGTTATCTGGAACTCAAATCCTTAGTACTTGATTAAGCGAATCCTATTTCTTAGTGGTGTTTCCTCAGGACCGCAACCTCTCATGTAAAATGTTAGGAAATGTAAATCTTCTAGAAAAATTGCATTTGGTGGTGCTGAGCAATTGTGCCCAACAGGATTAAATGTTTGAACGCATTTAACACTAAAAAAGGTATTCGTCATATTCGAAGAAATTGGTTCCCATGTCATTAACATTCGGTATTCTGATGCCTAAACAATGTACTACGACAACCTTACAAATGGCGTTGCAGTAATCATTTTACGTTAATTTTGTAACTTGATATGTAGACTTTAAATCACTGTCCAAGTCAGTTGCTTCAGATCATTTTGGGTATATTGTTCATTTACACACTCTACAGATTATGCGTGTGTTTCGAGAATCAGATCGGTACTATTACCAACACTAATAGAAATTTACACACGTCACTTTACATAGCTCCAGTCTTATCGAAAGATCTTCTAACAAAGATTTCCACGGCGTATGGTACTTTCGGTTCAGTACTTACCCAGAGTAGCTGCCCGTCTTACTCTCGAAACGCACGAAGAGCGAGCTGCCGGTGGAGACGAAGTCGTGCTTCTCCATGGCCCTAGAGAAGGTGTCGCAGAAGGTCTTGATGATGCGCGTGTCGTCCGCCCACGACGCGTCGTACAGCGTCAGCGACTCGCCGCAGTCCCCGTCAAACACGCGGATAGGTGCTTCAATTGTGTTGATGCGGAAACTGAGAAAACATCGAAAAATTTCCTAAGTGCCTCTTTTATGTAATAACAGCTCACTGCAATGACAAAAGCGTTTCTTTTACCTCAAAATTAATTCTTAAACGCACTTGCTAGCTGAAATAGCACAATTTTTTTTTTTAAACGTCTGCGTCAGATAGAAAAAGATCGAGACGGCTTTGAATAATTTCGTATTTACCGAGCTTTTCGCGGATGATGCTGTAGTATACAGAAAAGTTGCAGCATTAGAAAATTGAAGCGAAATGCAGGAAGATCTGCAGCGGATAGGCACTTGGTGCAGGGAGTGGCAACTGGCCCTTAACATAGACAAATGTAATGTGTTGCGAATACATAGAAAGAAGGATCCATTATTGTATGATTATATGATAGCATAACAAACAATGGTATCAGTTACTTCTGTAAAATATCTGTGAGTATGCGTACGGAACAATTTGAAGTGGAATGATCATATAAAATTAATTGTTGGTAAGGCGGATGTCAGGTTGAGATTCATTGGGAGAGTCCTTTGTAGTCCATCAGAAAGGAGGTGGTTTACAAAACACTCGTTCGACCTATACTTGAGTATTGCTCAACAGTGTGGGATCCGTACTAGGTCGGTTTGACGGAGGAGATAGAGAAGATCCAAAGAAGAGCGGCCCGTTTCGCCACCGGGTTATTTGGTAAGCGTGTTTAGCAAACGCCAGTGGCAGACTCTGAAAGAGAGGTGCTCTGCATCGCGGTGTAGCTTGCTGTTCAGGTTTCAAGAGGGTGCGTTTCTGGATGAGGTATTGAACACATTACTTCCCCCTAATTATACCTCCCGAGGAAATCACGAACGTAAAATTAGAGAGATTCCAGCGCTCACGAAGGCTTTTCAGCAGTCGTTTTTCCCGCGAACCATAACCGAGTGGAACAGATAAAGGGAGTTTATGACAGTGGCACGTAAAGTGCCCTCCGCCACACACCGTTAGGTGGTTTGTGGAGTATAAATGTAGATGAAGATGTAGATAGGTGGCGCTGTGATTAGGACATTGGACACGAATTCGGGAGGACGACTGTTCAAATCCACGTCCAGCCATCCTGATTTAGGTTTTCCTTGATTTCCTTAAACCGCTTCAGCAAATGCTGGGATGGTTCCTTTGAAAGGGAACGGCCTACTTCGTTTCCCATCCTTCCCTAATCCGATGTGACCGATGACCTCGCTGCTTGATCCCTTTCCCCAAATCAAACAGCGAACTGTATTTTTCTCTTCATCAACATAATCTCTGACTCCTCAAGTTTTTTTGGATCGACTACCTTATATCGCTTTTATGTTCGATGGATTTAAACCATTTCTTACACTCTAAAAATAAATTTTCTCTCTGCAGCGTTAGCGTGCACTAATTGGGAAGATTTTACAAATGAAAACTCTGTGCTGTATCGGGACTCGAGCGTGAGACCTTTGCCTTTCACATAAAATTACGCTCTCGACTGACTTATTCAAGAAAGGCTCTCGACTCCCCCTTACCGTTTGTAATGAGGTAGAAGATATAATGGCGGAAGTACAGTAGTCAGAAAAAAAGTTGAATCGATCAATTGTCCGCTAAAATCAAACGTCTCAGATTACAGTCCCGGACCGGTATGCTGTTTTAATCTTTCTTCTATTACTTCCACTTAAAATAAATGCATTATATTCTTTTGAAGTTGTTTACGTGCAAATTCTGCACTTCCTTCTCTTAACGTGTGTTATTTTGTTTGGAAACATAAAATTTACTTTGTTTTATCTGCCAGTAGTGTTCAATGGAAGTGATGTTTCACTCTACTAGATATACTACTAATTCGCCATCAATATCCGTAAAATCATGTGTGAAATTAAAATGTGTGAAGGTAACATTTCGCTTGTTCACAACAACGCTGGCTGGGTCCTGCACCATGTACATTGTTGTACAGGGATACAACTGACGAAATATTAAATCATGTAATTAGAGGGCATAGGGCTTCCACTTTTGTATTTTACGAACACCGACATTGGCGTACTAGACTCATAATGTCACGAGGTTTCAGAAATCGTGCTCGTATAAATTCGTTGCTAATTTCGGTATATGGCCGTAAGGCAGCAAGAGTTCATCAATTAAGATGAGACCATGACCTTAATGTCATCTCTTCGGTGCTGGGAAGAAATATGGGTAGATTACAGCTCTGTGGCGTTTCATGCATGTGGCCCAAACTGATCCACTGCGACTGGTGCCCGTTGTTTGTGCCACCAAAATGCCAGATCTCTCTAGTTGAATAGCACGTTTAGAGTAGTCAGTGCAGTTATCACGAGGCAGTGGCAGACGCTTACACTTCAGTCGAACAAAATTCACCTACCGATTGCTGTAGAATGATTTCACGTCATTGGGTGACATGGAGCAACCCAAATATCGCTAAACACTTATCTAAACGTAAACACAAGCGCATTCACTATCTATAGCATCTGTAACACAAGGTAAGCTATACGATCACCCACAATCCAGTAACTGAAAATTGTAATAAGATACCACTGTCCCTAACATTACCGAGAGGGGTGGACGGCCTTCGTACGCTCACTGACTCAATATTTATATGTTGTCTCCATGACCTTTGGTATATAAACTTAAACCGAAGCTAACTGTTCATTACGCATTGGATATTGAGTGATAATACAATTTGTTAATTAAAATAAATTGCTAATCTCTTAATTGATTTTATTCTCCATGGGCCCCTCCCCTTTCTCCCACGGGTAATACCAAGGAAAGATTTCTGGTGGTTGACACTTTGCTTTTATATATTTAAAACGAAAAATCTTTTGTATTGTTCCCTTGTGTCATTTTATATGAAGTTGACCGTTTTTATTTTCATTCTTTTGGCTGGTGTTTAACAAGTAACATAAATATACAACGTTAACGTGATAATTCCATTGAACGAGTGCTTGAAGAAGTTTTGAAAGAACCAGATTTAGATGAAAGTGAAGTGGATAATTATATGGAAGAGACTGGAACTGATTCACCATCTGAGAATGAATATGACTTTCATCTCAAGCCAGTAGATGCTAATGATACCAACTGTGATAAATTCATTGCCAAAAGTTGATGCAAGTATGTTACGAAGCGATCTCAAGAATATCGGCGTTCTGTACGAAATATAGTGCGTGAAAGAGAAGGAAGAATTGAATCTCCAAAAGAGGCTATAGAGCTTCTTTATACTTCATGTTAAGGATCTAATTATGCTATTCTCAAATCAAGAGGCTTCTCAACTAGGTATTCAGCACACCGATGATGGTGAGTTATTATGTTATACAAGGCTCTTACTAGTCAGGGGCCTTACTATTAATGGGTTCAAAATATAACAATAAGGTAAGCGGGTCTAAATCCCCTATTCAGTCACTCGTTGACCACGATGGCACCGAAACAGAGGACGACCGAAGAGAGGCAGAAATACTGAATTCAGTGTTCCGAAACTGTTTCACTGCGGAAAATCGTAACACGGTCCCTGACTTCAGCCGTCGCACGGACGCCAAAATGGAAAATATTGAAATAAACGATATCGGAATTGAAAAACAACTGCTATCACTTAGTAGCGGAAAAGCATCCGGACCAGACGAGATACCCTTAAGATTCTACAGTGATTATGCTAAAGAACTTGCCCCCTTTCTATCAGCAATTTATCGTAGATCGCTGGAAGAACGTAAAGTACCTAGCGACTGGAAGAAAGCGCAGGTCGTTCCCATTTTCAAGAAGGGTCATAAATCAGATGCGAATAATTATAGGCCTATTTCGCTTACGTCAATCTGTTGTAGAATAATGGAACATGTTTTGTGTTCTCGTATTATGACGTTCTTAGATAATACAAATCTCCTTCATCATAACCAACATGGATTCCGCAAACAGAGATCATGTGAAACTCAGCTCGCCCTATTTGCCCAAGAAATTCACAGTGCCGTAGACACTGGCGAGCAGATTGATGCCGTATTCCTGGACTTCAGCAAGGCATTTGATACGGTTCCGCACTTACGTTTAGTGAAAAAAATACGAGCTTACGGAATATCGGACCAGGTTTGTGATTGGATTCAGGATTTCCTAGAAGAAAGAACACAACATGTCATTCTTAACGGGTCAAAATCTGCAGATGTAGAGGTAATTTCGGGAGTACCGCAGGGAAGCGTGATAGGACCTTTATTGTTTACAATATACATAAATGACTTAGTTGACAACATCGGTAGCTCCGTGAGGCTATTTGCAGATGACACGGTTGTCTACAAGAAAGTAGCAACATCAGAAGACTCGTACGTACTCCAGGAGGACCTGCAGAGGATTAATGCATGGTGCGACAGCTGGCAGCTTTCCCTAAACGTAGATAAATGTAATATAATGCGCATAGATAGGGGCAGAAATCCATTCCAGTACGATTATGCCATAGGTGGTAAATCATTGGAAGCGGTAACGACCGTAAAATACTTAGGAGTTACTATCCGGAGCGATCTGAAGTGGACTGATCACATAAAACAAATAGTGGGAAAAGCAGGCGCCAGGTTGAGATTCATAGGAAGAATTCTAAGAAAATGTGACTCATCGACGAAAGAAGTAGCTTACAAAACGCTTGTTCGTCCGATTCTTGAGTATTGCTCATCAGTATGGGACCCTTACCAGGTTGGATTAATAGAAGAGATAGACATGATCCAGCGAAAAGCAGCGCGATTCGTCATGGGGACATTTAGTCAGCGCGAGAGCGTTACGGAGATGCTGAACAAGCTCCAGTGGCGGACACTTCAAGAAAGGCGTTACGCAATACGGAGAGGTTTATTATCGAAATTACGAGAGAGCACATTCCGGGAAGAGATGGGCAACATATTACTACCGCCCACATATATCTCGCGTAATGATCACAACGAAAAGATCCGAGAAATTAGAGCAAATACGGAGACTTACAAGCAGTCGTTCTTCCCACGCACAATTCGTGAATGGAACAGGGAAGGGGGGATCAGATAGTGGTACAATAAGTACCCTCCGCCACACACCGTAAAGTGGCTCGCGGAGTATAGATGTAGATGTAGATGTAGATACCTGTACTAGATTTATTGTCTGTGCTTCAGCGCCGACGAGTGTACTAAGGAATAACGAATTGGGGCCGATTTTTCGAACTGACTACAATATTGAGGTTAGGTGATAAGAGAAATTCATTGGTAGACTGACAAGTATGCTCCAATGAGGGAAAGTATTCAATGTTTGAATTCTTCATTTCTGTTGTATTTCATACCTGGTCTGCACAGAACAGAGGATGAGATGTTGTTTCTGTTCCTTGGTCGTTGCCCATTTAAGGTATTTACAAGAGAAAAACCCGGAAAATACGTCTTTCTAATTGGAATGCTGTGTAATTCTGAGACTAGATATGCGATCAGTAAGGACTTTTATACAGGAAGGTCTGGAAATGCACAGCATATAAATGGAGAAATGGGTATTTTAAGAATAAAACCCATTGAGAAATCTGGCGGCAGTGTTATCACAGAGAACCTATGGAATTATTTTCACCTCACATTTGTAGGCACTGTGCGTTCGAACAGACGGCACTTAACTGAGAAGCTGAAGTGTACAACTGGCCGCAACCTCACCCATCTTTTCATATACTGATCCACTGACACAGAGGCCACTAGTTACTCTGGCATCAACTGTAGTCCAACCAAATGATGTTGATAAATTTTTTGCTGGGAGTTAACCTATCATCTAGAATGTAACTTAGTTTATCGTGATATTTAGCCCCTGTTTTCGTTTTCACTTACTTTTTTATGTAGCAAGACCTTTTATTCTCCGCATAATAGTGGGGTGTCGTGATGCACACATAAATATAACACGTATTTTCCACAAATAAGGTCGTAAAAGCACATTTTACTTCACCAAAACAAAATGTGATTGTGGTTGTCGTGTGTCCCAGCACAGCCAGTGTTTATTTGTTCACCTGAGAGTTTGGCCCCGAACTCGAATTTTGTTTACATTTTATCTTTGTGTGTTGTGTGTGTTTTGTGTACGATTGTTAACTGTTTGTGTTGTCCTGATATGGTGTTCCTCTTGTGTGTAAAAGATGAGTCTTTGCAGATTGTAGTGTATCACTTTTTCGTGTGTGTGTGTGTGTGTGGGTGTATGTAGACTTTATTTGTTTGTATTGTCTTTTTCGTAAAGTTCATTCGTTGTGTTAAGTAGTGTTCCCTTACAGAGTGTAGTATATTCATGTGAGACCCGTTTTCCTTCTGCTATTGCCTTTTGTATATGGAAGATTACCTCAATAGCCAGTTTGCTGTAAAGGCTGTGGCTGGGCTTTAGTATTCTTAAGTCTGTTTCTATTGTAGTTGGGTGATGATTAGACAGAGAAAACAACACAGAAAATGATCATAGCACAAGAAATATCCAGGCATAAATTTAACATGTCAGGAATAAATGAATTCACATGCAACACTTGCCAGTCAGTGTATATAGGAAAAACATGCAGAAACTTCAAAACCAGATATTCAGAACATAGCACAATTTGTGACTACCTTGTAGCCCACAATCATCACCCAACTACAACAGAAAGAGACTTAAGAAAACTAAAACCCAGCCACAGCCTATACAGCAAACTGGCTATTAAGGAAATCTTCCACATACAAAACGGAATAGCAGAAGGAAAACGGGTCTCAAATGAATATACTACACTCTGCAAAAGCAAACTATTTAACACATTGAACGAACTTTACACAAAAAAACACGAACAGATAAAGTCTATACACACACACACACACATACACACACAAACAAACAAACAAATACAAAAATGGATACACTACTATCAACAAAGACTCATCATTCACTCACAACAGGAACACCATGTCAAAGACAACACAAACAGTTAAGAAGCGTACAAAAAACACACACAACACACAAAGATAAAATGTAAAGAAAATTCAAGTTTGGTGCCGAACTCTCAGGTGTACAAATGAATACTGACTGGTCTGGGACACACAAAAACCACAATCGTACTCTGTTTTGTTGAAGTAAAAAGTGCTTTTACGACCTTATTTGTGGAAAATCAGTGTTATATTTACGTGCCCATCAAGACACCTCACCATGATGTGGGGAACAAAAGGGCTTGCCACATGAAAACGTAAGTAAAACCGAATATAGGCGCGAAATATCACGACAAACTAAATTACGTTCTAGATGATAGGTTAAATGCAAGCAAAAACATTCTCATCAACATCGTTTGGCAGCAGATGACGAGCTACCTGTAGTAAATAATACACAAGTGCTCCAGAAAAATCATGCACACTAAATACAAAGGCATCAACAAAAAGAAACGAACTATTGTTTCAACTAAACATCGACATAATTTTGTAATCATTTAAAAATTGTTCGCATTACAGAATAAATAAAACGGAAACCTACTGATAATGGCACAGTAGTGCTGAAACATGTTTTGGTACTGTGAAAAAACGGTGTTTTGCATAACTGGCGGACCTCACATCATACAATTTTAATTTTTTATTATACAATATACAAAAATAAAGTTTAAGAAGTTCTAAATATTCTCAGTGGTATCACAAGTAAATGAACTTCAATCATGACTAATTAAATTGCCCATTTATTTCTGGACCTCTTGAAAATCCCCCCCCCCCAATTGGTTTTACATGTAACAAAAATTACCTTGGTAATGGTAAGGTTAACGCGATTGTGGCCAGATTAATGATCGGATAATAGCGAGTTCTTCATCAGTGTCATTTATCATATTTATATCTTCAGCCACTCGGTGCTACATCACATTGGAAATTACTATCAAATGTCATTATGGCGATCGTGGACAGATTAATGACCAGATAATATCGAGTTCTGTGCCAATGTTATTCACGAAACCTCTGTCTTCATTCTACATTGCTTTGTATCGTTTAATAACAATCCGATGATTTGCATCTGCTGATTAGTGTCATTTTGTCGATTTATGATACTCGAACATACACTTCTGCCATTAATACAGCAACATTCATATTCTCTTAACGTTTGAGACAGACGCTTCTGTGAATGAATATGTTTCTACCACCTCAGGCGAATATTTCATCCTGCCAGAAATTATAGAGGACCGAAAGCTGCTGGTTTATCGATTTGTAATGTTCTCAGTTGTGTATTGTGAAATAAAGACATAAACGGATATGCAGTTCTTAGGCACCTTTTGTGTTCTACTGTTCGCGACATTAGAATGGCTTGGAGCAAATAGTAAATGAGGTAGTGCTTATTACTTCGCACCGTATCTACATTTTAACGTTAACAATGGGATAGCACGCATGTGGACTGAAAAGTGCCCTGTAACCTGCCACTTGAAATATATATTCACTGCTGTTTGTGGAAATTGCAACAGCCTAATCGTATGGCAAGCACCGCATTCAATGTAAACAACAGGAATCATCTATAACCACACAAAAAACATCTGTTGCGACTCATTTCTGGACATAACATCATCTTCAGGATCTAACTTCGGTATTAAGTCGTCAGACCAACTGCAATACTACGATAGTAATTCGAGCAGTTTAGTCGTGGCTGGCTTAATATCCTGAGCCAAACAATGAACAAAACAATCTTGAGCAACAAATATTAATGGTGAACGTTTTTGCACTGAACTGGCAAACGGACGAGTTACATCTAGCATAATGGAGATAATTTCCTGACGCCCTGCCGGCCGCGGTGGTCTCGCGGTTCTAGGCGCTCAGTCCGGAACCGTGCGACTACTACGGTCGCAGGTTCGAATCCTGCCTCGGGCATGGATGTGTGTGATGTATTTAGGTTAGTTAGGTTTAAGTAGTCCTAAGTTCTAGGGGACTGATGACCACAGATGTTAAGTCCCATAATGCTCAGAGCCATTTGAACCATTTGAACCTGACGCCCTGACAAATCTCCCATCACGCCATCTTTTCTTCTTGTCAGTGTTTTCCATTTCCTCATGTTCCTTTCTTCACCGATTCGTCGGAGAACCTCCTCATTCCTTATCTTATCAGTTCACCTCATTTTCAACATTCTTCAGTAGTACCACACATCAAACGCTTCGATCCGCTTCTGTTCCGGTTTTCCCACTGTTCATGAAGCACTGTAATGAAAACGAACATTCTCAGAAGGTCTATTGTTGGTACCAGTAGATTTGTATTTGCCAGAAATGTCCTCCTGTCCTAGTCTGGTGATTATGTGTACTTGTTTCGTCCGTTAGCTATTTCTCTTCCAAGGTAGCAGAATACCTTAACTTCGTCATTAAAGCGTTAATTCCATTGAACAAATCCTCTAATTCCTCTTCACTTTCACTGACTATAGCGATGACTGCTATACTATTTTGCAGTTTCACTGTTGTTCTATTATGCTTTGAAGTGTGCTGCAGGCGTGCATACATGTCTGAAGGACATTGAAAAGTAAATTGGAAGTACACAGCCACTGTAATATAGTATTTCACGCCTAATAACTGGGCTTCGACTTGATTCAGACGTTTCTTCCTGTACTGGAGTCACAGTATCTGTTTGAGTATAGAATGTAGACGAAAGCGGTGACGTGTGGTAGTTTGGGTCGATCCGGGGAGCGTGCTCAAGTGGTTGAGGCCGCCGTCACGGTAGCTCAGCGTGTTCGGGCAGAGGGCTGGCTGCCCTCTGTAACAAGAAACCTCACTGAAGCCTTCAACGATCAACTTGAATATGTGTCATGTGACGTCCGCCCAGACAGGATGCCGGTAACAATAACTATCAAAATGTAGAAAATAATTTAAAAGTAAAATGGCGGTCAAGGCGACCACTCTAGTTAAGGGGAAGATCCGGGTTCGAGCCCCGGCCCGTGCAAAGAATTGCATTGTCACCAATGTATAGTGTAGCCGAAGTGAAGCAATATTCTCAAATTCGAATACGATTCTTATACGGATAACAATGCTATCATTGAATTCTGTGATTGATAATTCTTCACCTTCAATTTTATTCCTATTCTTGAAACTTTCTTTAATCTACGTCATTGCTTCTCCGATGTATGGATTGAACAGTGGGCGCGAAAGGCTGCATCCCTGCCTTATTTGCTTTTTGATCCGAACACTTCGTTCTTGGTGTTCCAATCTTACTGATCAGTCTTCGTTCTTGGTTCTTTCCTTATAGCTTACTCCTGTTTTTCTCGGACTTTCGAACGTCTTGCACTGTCTCATGTTATCGAACGCGTTTCCTCGTTGAGCGTTTCTTGATTTTCTTTCAGTCTTGCTTCCATTATCAACCGCAAAGTCAGAACTGCATCTCTGGTGTCCCCACTTTTTCTAAAGCTAAATTGATGGTCATCTAATGGAACATCAACATTCTTTTCCAATTTCTTTATATCGTTGTCAACAGTTTGCATGTATAGTGGTGTTAAAGTGACTGTGCGACCTGCCCCTTACAGAGACTTTAACTATACACTTTCCATTTCTCCGTTCTTCCCTCTGAGATTAGCAGTGAAAATGCTTTAGCGCTCTTAATGTTACCACCCCTGATTTTAATCTGAACCAGGAAAATTTTAACTTTTCTACACGCTGACTCCGTCCTCGGGACTATCGTTTCAGTTGTCATTACTTCAAATGTCTTCTGGTGTCATTTCGCCTTGTCTGCCCCGCAGTTCCTATTGATTTCGTCCATAAGTGACTGACATTGCAGTATTATTGTCTTTCCCTGATCATTTATGTACTTCCACGTTGGATGTATTTCTTCTGTTACCTACAGTATCTTTAGAGCTAGCTTGTTTGTATTTACGTCTGATTGTCCAACGTCTGCGCGGGCACTTTTTGGAGATACCCACTCATTTTCAACTGAACTTCCAACTATGATATATATTATTGGATTATCCACATCCTTAGCGAACTGAAAACGAGTCTGATCATACTACAGTACTTCAGTATCCAGCTTCCTTCTACACTGATTATTTCGTGGGAATCTCTTAAATTGCATTCTCTTCTTCATCATTACTAAATTTCTGTCTGAGTCTATGTCTACTCCTGGGTACGTCCTACAATCCAATATCTGATTTCGGAATCTCTGCCTGAGCATGATGTAATCCTGCTGGAATCTTATCGTGTCCTCTTATGACATTAAAACAAAATGATCCCCACTACCATCTGAAACTTATTGCACAACTCAATTTGTCTTTCCCCTCTCTCATTTCTACTGCCCAGCCCATGTTATCCCGTAATGTTTCCTTCTATTATTTCCCCTACAATTGTGTAGCAATCTCCCATGATTACTAGATTTTCATCTCGCTTCACATACTGCATTTCCTGTTAAATATCTTCATTTACTTTCTCTGTCTCTTCATATTCTGCTTGCGAAGTTGGCCTGTGTACTTGAACTACCGCGTCCAACACCGATTTATATCGAATCTGAATAGAATACCCCTATCACTGAAGTGTTCACAGTAGCTCATTCTATCTCTTATTATCCCATTGACAACGAATCCCACTCACGTTACACCATTTTCTGATGTTATTGATATTACCCAATTTTAGTCTGACCTCAAATCCTTCTCTTCTTTTCACTTCACTGATCTCCTCTGTATGTAAAATGAGCCTTTGCTATGACCATTTCAAAATATCTAGCTTCCCTCTGCGTCATTCCATGTTCCAACTCGCAGAATGTTACCTGTTCGTTGGTTATTCAATTTTTTTTTTCAGTGTCACCTTCCCCTTGGCAGTTCTTTCCTGATTCGGGGTCGTTTGCCAATGAGGAGACCATAATATTTTTCAATTGCAGGCACATGTCCTGTAGATACACATTATTTGTGTTACTACAGTTGTTTCGTTTACCTTCGGAATCGCTATGCCATTCCTCATGGTTGATCCTCCCGCTTTTAGGGGCAGTTTCCCACCGCAAAGGCAAGAGAGTGCCCTTAACCTCTGCTCGCTCCTCCGCCTCTTTGACAAGGTCGTCGTCAGAGCAAGGCTGACTTTATATGCCGGAAGTCTTCGTCTGCCATTGCTGATGATTTCTACTCTAACTGCCTGCCGGCTTAGCTGAATGGTAACGTGCTTGCCTACAATGGAGCGGACACGGGTCCGATTCCCGGCCTTGTGGGAGATTTTCTCCGCCCATGGACTGGGTGTTGAGTTTTTCTCATCATCTTCTCATCATGACCGACGCGCAAGTTGCCCAGTATGGCGTCGCTTGAAATAAGACATTCATCCGCCGACCGTACTTCCCCGGGCGGGACCTTCCGGCCAACAATGCCACACGGTCATTACATTTCTTTTTACGTAAATTTGAATAGTGGATGGGTTGAAACCTGGGACCCATGACGTGTTGTTCACTAATCAAATACGCTACCCCTACAATGAACCAATGTACTTAGTCCGATGGCAGTCTCGCTACGTTACATTATATTTCCAGAACAATAGATGGAAAAATAAATGAAATCGTATATTATGTTACTGAAGTTTCTGTGGAACTCTTTACTTCGGAACTGTAGATTATGTTACATGACACAGTACATTTTTCATAGTAGTTACGCATTTGTTTACATTCTTCCAGTCGCTATTTCGCAAATACATCATAAAGTCCTCAGTTCCTTTTCCCACTTATTAGTCTCATAGATCAACTGCACATAATGTAACTGCAAATTACTCCACAATGCCTCACTCTCTCGATGTCTTTATGTTAGCATTTTTTTCAGTAGTAACACTGCTGGTTTCCGTAGTTATTTTTGAAAACGGTATGAGGAAGAATTGGATTGTGTGAAATGACAAGGGACTCGAGTACGGCTGTAGCATAGGTATAAGGTAGTTTTATTTAAATTAAAATGGTCCTTCATTCCGCTAAGAAGTAAAACTTCAGTAGTACTCATAAGTCAAAACATAATGCGACTGTTAAAGAACTTAGCAACTGTTTTTGTGAACCACCCGTAACAGTTTAAGTAGGCTGTTTAGGTTTTTATGTTGGTAACCCTACGTTGGGGGTGAGCCGGCAGCAGTGGGGAGAGAGATGCCGGAGTTTTGAGAGCGGACGATCTGGACGTGTGTCCGTCAGAGAAAGGAAATTTGTAAGACTGGATGTCATGAACTGACTTATGAACACTATTACGGTAAATACATTGTTTGTTCTCTATCAAAATCTTTCATTTGCTAACTATGCCTATCAGTAGTTAGTGACTTCAGTAGTTAGAATCTTTTATTTAGCTGGCAGTATTGGAGCTCGCTATATTGCAGCAGTTCGAGTAACGAAGATATTTGTGAGGTAAGTGATTAATGAAAAGTATGGGTTATTGTTAGTCAGGGCCTTTTTTTGTAGTGATTGTTGAAAGTCAGATTGCGTTGCTTTAAAATATTGTGTGTCAGTTTATTGATGATCAGGATAAGTAAAGAGAGAAATGTCTCAGTACGTTCAGTTTTCCTCAGCTGTATCTGTATCAAATAACGTAGATGCTCACCAGCACAGTAATTTATAATTTTTCTAAGGGGACGTTACAACAGGTACCCCAAGTTGAGGCAACATTATCTTTAAATCGGTTTTATACACATGAGACAAATATCAAAATAAAATAAAAACTACTCCTGCAGGGACACTGACTGTCATTGTAAAAGATTACGGTGGAATTGCTTTGAATTAAGCTTCTACAAAAAATGGTTCAGTATTTTTACATTTGTCTTCCTTCTTAATGTTGGTGGTGACTCCGACCTCAGACTCATTTTTGAGAGTGATTCGTGGCTCCCTGAATAATTATAAATTGTAACAGGGAGTGCTTACTCAGAGATGGGGTAGCGAAATGAAACAAAAGCTTACATAACCAGTTTAATATAAGTTACATAACCAGATAATAATTATTCGCAGCCAGGCAGCCATATTGCCACACCTGAACGATCCGTCCTATGCAATTCATCCAAGTGTTTGGGAATTTCTAGCGATCAGTGTTAGGTCACATCGATTTGCGATCTACAGGCAGATCTGGCAACTTGGCGGCGCACTGCCACGATCCATTTCTCGTGCGTGGAGCCCTTCAGAAATAGGAACGGACAACATACCTGGGGAAGTAGAGGCGGACGACCTCGCCGGGGCGTCCGCGCATGAGGTAGGTGCAGGAGGTGTGCGGCGGGTACCAGTGGGCCACGCTCAGGAAGATGCCCTCAGAGTCCCCGGAGGAGGCGAGAGCCTCGGAGCTCAGCAGCCAGTCGCACGTGCCGTTGCGCACGCCCGCCGTCTCCACGTGGCCCGGCCAGCTGCCCACGTTGAAGTGGAAGCCAGTGTTCAGCAGCGGGCCCGCCGCCGAGCTCGAGAACTCCACCAGCAGGTCCTCCGACGTGCCAATGATGGAGTACGGGAACTTTCCCATGCCGCAGAACACACCTAAGAGCAATGCTGCGCGTCATGCTCTGCTCATTAAACTGGCTTATGCTATCAGAAGTACGAGGGCTATTGGTTTATAAAGGCCAAATCTGTCGCGAAATGAAAATTACAGTGAAAGTCAAAAATATTTTATTTCAACTCGAAACTCACACCTTATTGCTACTACTCCACATAGCCGCGGCTACAATTTAGACATTTGTCGTATCCTCGTACTATCTTTCCGATACCCTCATTATAGAACATAGCGGCCTGTGTTTTCCGCAGTTGTTTTCCTTTGCCAAAATGTCGGTTCCGTAGTCATTGGTTCACACGAGCATTAAACTCAGAGGGAGCCGAGTCCGGGCTGTTTGGATGGCTGACTAAACACTCTCCACCGAAAGTCTTCAAAGGCACTGGAGCGTATGACCGATAATATCTATGAAGAACGAAATGAATAACAGTTGCGCCGTATGGGTTAAACGAAATAAGGCTTAATCTCTCAGCGGATACTGATAATTGGCGGGAGACACTATTTCCTGGCGTTTTTAACTGCTCACTGTTCGCTGATAACTGAAAAGAGTGACACGACGCGATCGACGGGCATATTAGAGACAATACCCAAAACATCTGTGCAAATTGTCATTGGACTTTTCCATTTCAAAGACAGACCGGACTTGTACAAGCGAATAGCCCTCGTATTAACAGGTTTATGAAAAAATAAACGATCCAGATCAACCCAATACAAAAAAAATTGTCTGATTTGGCGAAACCATTTCTTCACTGAGAACGATAAAAGAAATTAACTTGACGCAAAATTTAGATTTTGTAATGCAGCCTTATGATTTCCGTTTCAAAAAGTGTGTGGAGTATTTCACTGACCACCTAGAACGACCACAGGTACGTTATTTCAGTCCTCTAGTGCATCACAAAGGAATTTATCAATAAATACTGCTAAGTGGCCTGGCGGTTTATAGGTAGTTAGATGTATTATGTGTTAACATGTAGTACAACTTACGCAGAGTAATTCAGCTGTCCCTCTCTATGAGTTTTATGCAACCCACAACACCTTCGAATACCACATGCAAGATTTTCATATTCTCTTTCTCGCTACGTACACACTATTAGCGCTACAGAAAAGTGAACACATCCTTTCTGTAGGGAATTCAATCTAGCTAAATTTTGTATTGCATACGTTTCCCCTAGAGGCCATAGTTTTTGAATTATTAAAAAAACTTACAAAAGTGATCCTAAAACGCGTTTTTCTTGAATAACTCAAAAACGCTAGCCTCCAGGGAAAACGAATCCCAATACAACATATTTATTACAAAAGTGCGGTTCACGTTTTCTGTAGGACTAATATTTTGGAGGCAAGAAGCGAGAAAATATGAATATCTCGCACGTGGGTTTTGAAGTTGTAGTGGGATACATGAAACCTACCGGTAAGGGTAGCTGAATCACCCTATTACTGTATGGTGCCACGCTGTGTTCGGGTGTGCTGTTGGAAGTGACCCTACCTAATACGACGTTGTGTGACCATAGTGGCGGCCAACAAATTCTGGGTGCCTCCATGTAGATCATTCATTTTGCGGGAAGCCCTCTCTAATTGCATTGATGTTGAACTTGGCTGATTTTAAACACCTGACATCACGTAGGGAGGTATGAGACACATTTGCTGTGTTGATTTGTTGAATAATATACTTGCCTCAGCGGTATCTGCTCTTTATTCGAAGTTATTGTGTGTTGAATTAGACCCGTGACTTTCATTTACTGGTTGCTCGAACAATGCATGGCGTTTATTCCTTAGAGTTAATAATTATTCACAGAGATTTGCAAAATTTACAAATCGGTACAACTTTGAGCAGTCAGATGAACGTTTCAGTCAAGGCCAACATCTGAATTTACCACTGCGCATGTACTGGTGATTTACTTTTTGGAGCTTCAGTTTCTCCTCAATTTCGAGAAAATCCAGAGGATTTCATTTCTTAACACCACGTGGCACCACCACTCCGACACCCGCATAGAATTCTGACAACTTCGCAACGTCGTGCTAGTTCAAGCATTGTAGTATTGCTCAATTAGATAGGGGGCTTAGATGCCAACGGCTTAAATTAAGTACGACCTGGCCAGAAGGAAACTTCATGCGACTGGTTCCTGCTGACTGTGGGATTAGTTGAAGGCCCTGCAGTGCATATAATCTGGAGCTTGGCACACGACATAGACTCATGAAACTCTGTCTCCCTCTGACGTTGCTCTCGCCGTTTTGGACCCTTGAGAATATGCTGACCTGCACATGCATTTGTTGCTTGGACTCTCCAGTGGGACGGGAACGAACTTAATGGCTGTCGTTATATACTATGCACTGACCACGAGATACAGAGGCGTTTTGTACTCTCATGTCACATAGTAAACAATGTTTACTCTTTGAGAAGAGACGGTGCGAGGGAGAAGCGACGAATGAAAACATGTTAGATAGGTGTATGCCATTAAGAATTATTAGTATCTCATGCCAGCTTATGACACATGAATATAAAATAATGATTCCTTCAGATTTAGGAAACCAATTTCAGGATTGTTTTAGGAACGACTTACCATTTTATCAGTAATTGTATTTCCTCTGAAGTCTCATCCAACGTGAACGATGGTGGCTGGACAGAAGGGTATGTGCGTTATTTATCAGGTGTGGCCTTCACTGTAATCTATCAAGGTTTAAGTGATATGGAAAACATTTAGACTCTTGAAATTGTGCATGAAACCCTAGTTTGATGAAGTTATCGTGATATTTCTTTACAGACCACTGCCAGAAAAGACTATACGTTTGACGCATAGGCGAATTGTTTTCCAGTAGTGTAAAGCGAACTTCTTTACATGATGTCTCCTTGAGCTCAATGTAAAAATGTTGTGATGACTGAGCCGATTTCAAGCAGACCTATGCCGCTGAATTTACAATTCGTTTTGTCCTGAGGACTATGTGATTACCGATTTAGCTCTTAGAGCATTAAATAGCGCACTTATCTTGAAAATTTCTCTAAATTACAAGCTACTACTCTTTAGGTGCTGTTACTCATTTTAAAGCTCCGCTAGCCGGGAATGTTGATTATTCGCAGCCAAATTAATTTGAAATTAAGGATTATCCAAATAATATATTCGCATACAGATTCTAAAGTGAGAAACCTCACAGTTTATTTGGTTTTGCTTTTGCCCTCTCATCTGACAAACGTGTTTATTTCATAGCTCAGTCTGCAGTAAAAGTGTTTCACAATTCTTTATTCAAAAATTTGGCGAATTAAGTTGAACCAGATGTAAGGACATTTTCCTAGAGACTTCAGGTTCTACCCTTATCTAAGGTAAATGGGATCTGTAGGATCAGTATGGTCTGCCACTAGTGAGTAAGGTTCAGCACTACAAATAGTATCTGACACACCTACTTGGGAAGCAAGCGTGACGACTGGTGCTCAGGGGATGGTCTGCAGTTGGTACTGTGTATCGAAATATTTAGTCAGCAGACAAAATAAGCAAACTGCGACTGTAGATACAAACATGTGCTGTTTCAGAACAGAGTATTTAGCAAATATAGCTCAATAATAATCGAAACACTTACTTACCTATGACAGGCGAGGATTCGTCCTTGCCATCGTAGATTTTGATGTAGTCGTAGGGACAATTTTCTTGTCCGGATGAGATCGGTCTCATAGGACACATCATGATGTTTTCGCATCGTTGTCCGTCGATGTTGAACTCCTCGTTCTCGATGTACAGTTTGATGAAAGGCTGCCTGGTGTTGAGGTGGTAGCGGCAGTGCAGCCCCCTGGGGTAGACGCCTGGGTAGGCGGGAGACTGCACGTAGCACGTCTGCAGGCGGCAGTCGCGGAACACGCGCTCGCAGTAGGACCTGTGATACAGGAATTGCATATTATCAGGTGTGTAAATACGATTTCGCCGTGTACCTTTCATTCTTCAAGTAATACATTTGTAGATTCATGTATTGCTTGGAACCCGGAAGACTACAAACTGTGACCATATTTAATACCGAGAGGTATAGAAGGTGAGTGAATTGGTACAACACAGTACGAAAAGTTGTTAGGAAGAACAGGCAGCAAACGAGGCATGTGATAGCTCTGTTGCTTCTGCATCCAGCAGCAGCTGAGATAGCGCTTTAGTGACTGGTGGCAGTACGCATGGAAATAAAAGACGAAGATTATAACCGAAGCTGTCGATAATACATTTTTTAGGAACCGTGTAGGGAGAGCAGAGTTACTGTCTAAGGGAACCTGTACCTAAATAAGTGAATTACGAATGATTCGCTTCCTACGAGGAGGACACTACATACTTTTTACCAGATTAACACCAGTTAGTAAAGATTTTTGTTTTCATTCTACCAAAAAGTATCGTTCGACGAACAAAACACAATGACAGAAATTATATAAAAGTGATACTGAAAAAACAGGTGAAGAAAGATGTCTAACATCCCTAGTAAATGTACCTACTAAATTCGAAGAATCATTTTTGAGAGCTAAATGTGTAGGTGTACATTGAGCACCAAACTATCACAAGATGAAATTTGAGTCACAGAAGTTCTCATATTATCATATAAGCCAACATTATTGCTACACTCCAGCTGTGCATCTAATTTCAAGCAATACAATAAACCAAAAGTCAGAATCAGCCATTATCTTTAAATTTCAGATTAAAATTAAATTACTATCCTTTATTTAGTGCGTAAACGAAACCACCATGCGAGAATACAATAATATGACGCGGATATATTCGTGGGGTATAATCAACTCAACGAATGAAATAAAAATCCAAAGTACTTTTTGGCTTCTTATACAATTTGTAAAAGAATTTTTCTTCAGATGAATTAAGCCTAAAATATTTTCAGTAACCGCCAGAAGTTACGAATGGTGATGTCACCACATGTATTGGTACACTCAGTTTCTAAGTGTTAAGCATTAATCAACTGGTGTCATGCTGTGCTAAGTGATACGGCTGGTGGAACACGGCAGTCCGACGTGTGAAACTGGGGTAAACTATTTGAAATAGATTGAATGATGGTCTGATTATATTGCTCCTTGTACGTGGCTAATATGCGTACATTGAAAAATTATTAAGAACTGACACAAAATAATTATTGTTGTTTTCCCTAAGTAACTGAAATA
The DNA here is from genome assembly GCF_021461385.2 of Schistocerca piceifrons. NCBI lineage: Eukaryota > Metazoa > Arthropoda > Insecta > Orthoptera > Acrididae > Schistocerca > Schistocerca piceifrons. The sequence goes on from NC_060139.1 coordinate 410,327,889, forward strand.
AAAAGTAGGCATTTCTAGAATACTTCCTCCTTTTGTCGAAATAAAAACTTTGCGTAAATGAGCCATAGTAAATTTATAATTAGTATATTTAAAAGAGTAACATTTGTTCCCAGTTTTTTAGCATAGATTCAGTCCCCAATTTGATTTAGACGTATTTACATTGTTGAAGAGGTAACAGGTGTGTCCTACTTGGACTGAGGCGTTACACTGGAAAATTCGTATATAGCTGACATGACAGACATCGTAGTGCATGTCTGTATATGCTATAATACTTAGTGTGGTAACATGGAGGTGAGTTATGTTATAACGAATAATTTATATAGAATTTTTTATCAAAAGAGGCTCTTCTCGATCTTTCAAAAGTACATTCACATGAAGGAGTGGAGGTGAACGAGAATTGACTCCTTTCTGAAGATTGGTAGACCGATCTGTAAAACAACGACGAAATGTATCCTGTTAACAAGGGCGCAAGGAACATAATAAATATAATAATTGGCAATAAGGACAATAAACTAACACCAAAGTGATGATAAAATATTCTAGGAAATATTAATGATGCTGATTAATTGTATCATACCTACCACATAGTATTAATCTGTATTATTGATAGAAGGTACAACTACTACTACTACTAATAATAATAATAACGACAATACTAATAATAATAATAAGATAATGGTGGTATTAAGAATGATATTGATTGGTTTAGGACTTTTGAAGCCTTGTTTCCTAGAAGACGTGCAAGGAATAATGAGAGAGATGAAGACTGAAATGAAAGTGATAGTGGTTGCCAGGAAAGAAAAGGATTTTAACAGAGTACTCTGTACACAAAGAGGGGGTTCACGAGAGCGAGCTGCAGAGCAGATAACTATTGTGATAGAGGCTATCTTTTCAAGTTTGAAAGGATTTCACTTTCTGTAGTGTTTTGTGGAGGTTGTTAAAAAGTCGGGTTTCTGATGCAGAAAATAATTTTGGGAACGTGGGAGTGTTGTGTAGTGGGACACAGGGGATTTTACTTTGCTGAGAACGAGTATTTCAATTGTGTTGTTCAGACAGTATTGTAAAGGTTGAAGATAAATAAGAAGGAGTGCAGTGATTGAGAAGATATTACAGCAAACTTCGGATGTGATAATCTCTACGCTTATCGCTACGTAGCCATGATAATTGTTCATGGGCAGAAGTGATACGGTCAATATAGCGTAAATCAGACATTAATCGCACACATGTATTCATCGCTAGTTCTAACCGACGTCAAATTTCATACGAAAGTCTTTGGAGAATAGGCTTACCCAATGTTAGTGACTCTATGAGGAATGTTAGTGACTCTATGAGTTTCTTTTAAATCTCTAGAGGAAATGCTTTTTTACATTTCTGTGGTAAACAAAGTACGCTGACACCTTCCTACGGACGGAAGTTGTGTGTTCAGTCCAGCCTAAGTGACGGTGCAGAATTATCCCCAGAATCTTTGCAGAAGAAGAAAATGTAATTTATGTGCTGTTCAGGGTTAAGTTGGAAGAGATTCTTTGAACCCAGGAGTACTGTCTTTTGTGAGCCACTAAGACTGCTTGTGTTTTAGGTGGGTTAAGCTTCACACCTATGTTTTGCGCCCATTGTGACAGAGGAACTAAGTCAGCTGTTACGTTCTGAATGTCTGCGTGCAGATTTAATGGGTTTGCACGTATAAATGACATTTGAAATGGGAGATAACAGTCGACACTGTGATTCAGCTTCCCGTACCGAGGTCATTTTATGCAAAACGCAATGTTGTATCTGACTTTTAAAATCAGCTCCCAAGTTTTTCGTATTCTCTCGCTCACTACGCACAAACTATTAGTCCTACAGAAAAAATAAGCACGACCTTTTCGCCGAAAATGTAGTGTAGTTAAATATTCTTAGTATGACATTTTTTCTCTTGAGGCCGTAGTTTCCCAATGATTCAAGGAAAACCTAGAAAAGTAACCTTCAAACGCACTCCTTCCACATCCAGCAGCCAGGGTTTTTAGTATTTTTTCTTCAAGGCACTCCCTTTTACCACTGTACATAAATTTGCGATTGCACGAATTATTTCCCATATTCGATCTTTTGTGGACTTTTTGATTGACTGGCGTTATTATGCCTCGGGCCTAGTCGAGCTGTAAATTTTAACAGCATAAAATAAACAATAACATCCTTCAGATTACGAACATACTGTGTTTGAAAGGGTTTTGATCGAACTGTCACCGTAATTATTTTTAACGTGACATTTGCAACACTCGTTTTTTTTTTTCTTTCATTATCCTTACGGACACTTTTAAATTAATAATATTAACGAAACAACCGATTATGCTGGTGGTGTAACAGTTCATTCAATAGCGAGCAAAAATGGTCGAATATCGAGAATAGCTCGCATATTCAGAAAGATTTGTACATTAGAAGGGAGGAGTGCCACGAACAATTTGCTAGAAACCCTGGGGTATAAGTGTCAAGGTGGAGGTGCGTTTGATGGTCACTTCTACACGTTTTTCTTGAATAAATCGAAAGCCGTGTCCTCCAGCGAAAACATATGTCAGTACAAAATTTGACTACGTTGAGTTTCCAACCAAAATGCCCGGCTCATTTTTTTCTGTGGGAGCACGTAACGAGCGATAGAATATAAACATCCCACTCTTGGTTTTTGAAAGCCAGATATAACACCGCGAGGTACTTAAAATTAAATCGGTAGGGGCAGCTAAGTCACGCTCTAAAATGAGAAAAAGAATGAGCCCAATATTAATACTTGTGGGACCTCTGGTACTACATTATTACATCGTGATCTCTTTGTTAAAAGGTCCGACTGTAATATTTAGCTAGTGGAGTAAGCGTTGGAAGCTTTGCTGAATCCCAAAAAGCACATGATAGTCGCCTCTTGTTCGTCAATAGCTTGTTCGAGTTCGTCAGTTTCTCAAATAAGAGCTGTCGTCATGCTGCCATTTTCCTGAATACCACATTGGTAATCATGGAAGAAGTTATTCTATGTTAAGCAAATGCTAAGCTAATAGTGAAATAAATATTCTAAAGCCTTAGATACTGTTGACAGAATGCTAATGTGTCTGTAGTCAGAAGGTTCTTTGGAAGATTCCTTCCTAGGTAGAGGTTTTACGAGCCCCATTTTCCAGGCTACTGGGAAGATGCTAGAAGTCAGAGAATGGTTAGAAATATCCGTTATTGTAGACAAAAATGGATCGAAGATTAAATGTATCACTTGTATTGTAATATTCAAGTGTCCTGCAACTGGCGAAAGAATTCGCACAATTGACTTCCTGACTGTGCTGAGGGTTTCCGGCCGCAGAAAAAAATTTCCTAGTAGCACGAATCACGGATACTTTAAGGAAATCCATGTTTTTCGCATTTGTGCATTGGTCAAGTAGCGATGTAGGCGTGATGAAATATTCTTTTAGATCCTTCTGTTTTCTGACCTCGTAGATTTTTCCACACTTTTCAATGTTCTTCATTGCTTCACTGGTCGTAAATTCATATTCCTGGCAACAGTACAATGATACTCGTTAATTAACAAGTGAAATATTTTAGTCCATTCAGAATAAACCAGTTAATCCAATTATTCTGATGAAGAAGGAAATATACACAGTAGAACAAAAACCTTTTGCGAATTCCAGACGACATACTCATATTGTGTAACACCCTGTCTAACTTTAAAAAGTGCGTCAATTTTCCGAGGAAGAGAGTGTACAGGTATGTTTATGTATTCCACATCCAGCTGAAGCCACTCATTACTTATTACATCGAGTAGAGGTACCAAATGTGTGTATGCTGATTGTTAGGTTTCATCCGCTGTTCCAAAGAGTCCTAGTCATTCCCTGTGGGATTAAAGGCTGTGTGATTTAGTGAGACCCTGGAAATGCACCGGGCCGCAGCATGGGCGTCACATCATAGATATATATACTTTACCGTATAGAAACGACTATTGTCATCTTACAAGACGAGAGTGCCAACAGCATACTCATCTTGAATATTTAGAAGTAAGAGAAGCACTTGGTCCCAAACGATTTTGAGATAAGAATCCCGATCTATGGTCATGGGACCTTAAATGACTGCATGGTACGAAGAACAGCCCCCACAGACCACAGAATCAGCCTCCACATACTGCAGATGAAACGCTTCATTGAGCCGTCGGTCCACATTTTGCAACGTTGTTTGAAAAGAGTCATGATAACGACTTTGTGAATCACACTACACTCGTCCACGCAGTTACTATCCAGTTTGTGTTGTCTCGCCCACTGAAGACTTTCATATCTTATGCCACCATGGGCAGTGGAGTTCTGTGACATTCCTAACTGCGGGTGTCCATTGTATCACGGTCCGCGCGGCTTCCCCCGTCGGAGGTTCGAGTCCTTCCTCGGGCATGGGTGTGTGTATGTTATTCATAGCGTAAGTTAAATTAAGTAGTGTGTAACCTTAGGGGACGATGACCTAAGCAGTTTGGTCCCATAAGATCTTAGCACAAATTTATAATACTGGTAGAGATATACCTGTGGTCCCTGGTACTTAAAATGCTTGTCGTTTAGAAACCTACTGTCACTGACAAGTCGCAAAACATTTTTTCATGTTCCTATCGGTAAGGATCTTTTAACGACCATTGTTCGTGTGCCGTGTTGCTTGGCTGCGATTGTTACTCAGTTCTTCGTAGATGCGTTGTACTGTCAACGCTAATACACCAACCTATGAAGCAACTTAACGATGTAACTGATGAAGTTTGCCATCAGCGGGAAATCTGGGTTCGAGTCCCGGTCTGGCACAAATTTTCTATGTTACAAACAAGTAGGAAGACATCTTTTTATTTTTACATAATTAGTTGCAAATAGTTTATTTCGTGTTGTTTTCACCTGGATTTAAGACAAGCCTGTTTCGGACTTTGTGTTATTTTCAAATTTTCCTGTTGAGATTACATTTGTAAAGTATTTTATTTCACGTCTATCTAACTGTACTAAGAGATTTCTGCCTTTTTTACTATATATACGTCTAGATGGATTGACGTCCATAAAGCATTTGGGAACGTAATTTCTTTTGTTTACTGTGTTGTTAAGGTATGCCATGTATTTACTTTCCATAGAAATTTCGTATTATTTTTTGACGGTTGTCTGATGACAGATCGTTCCATTGATGCATTACGTTTACTAATAGGTTATACCTGTTCAAATATATTATTCATTATATAGATGTGGATCTTAATGCTCTCAGTTGTTTTCTATTTAACGTCTCCTATTCATCCTTTTTCTTTTTCTATTATGTTAATTAAGTTTTCCAGATGATTTTTTAGTATGAGGTTCATTTGTTCAATTAGGATGTCATTCGGGTATCTATTTGTGTGTTTATAAATTTATAGTTCCTCCAAAATGGTCACGGTTTGACCTTTTCGTATCCTATATACAATTTTCAGAACGTTTTCGATTATGTTCACTCTCTGAACTTTATTTCTTCAGTGAATGTAAAATCTGATGCTAAAACTTCCTTCTGTTTGTCCAATGTAAAAACTATTGTATCTGCGCTGGGTAGCCGCGCGGTTTGAGGCGTCTTGTCACGGTCCGCATGGCTCCCCTTGTCGGCGGTTCGAGTCGTCCCTCGGGCATGAGTGTATGAGGTTCATTTGTTCAATTAGGATGTCATTCGGGTATCTATTTGTGTGTTTATAAATTTATAGTTCCTCCAAAATGCTCACGGTTTGACCTTTTCGTATCCTATATACAATTTTCAGAACGTTTTCGATTATGTTCACTCTCTGAACTTTATTTCTTCAGTGAATGTAAAATCTGATGCTAAAACTTCCTTCTGTTTGTCCAATGTAAAAACTATTGTATCTGCGCTGGGTAGCCGCGCGGTTTGAGTCGTCTTGTCACGGTCCGCATGGCTCCCCTTGTCGGCGGTTCGAGTCGTCCCTCGGGCAACGTAGGTTAGTTTACGTTAGATTAAGTAGTCTATCAGTTTAGGGACCGATGACATAAGCAGTTTGGTTCTATACGGTATTATCACTGATTTATAATTTTGGTTACAAGGCTATTGTATCTACCACAGGAAATTTTGTAGACACCTTGATTAGAAAACATAGTGACGTCGCTTTTTACTGACCTTAGCTTTGCTTGCAAGTTGTTGGTAGTTTGAAATGCTAGTTGTATTTTCTTGTTCTATAACCTCCTTAGTCCTAATTAGCATATATTTTACACCATGTGCTTTCTGTACATCACTTTTGCTCTCATTTTTCCATGTTCCCAGTCGGCGTCTGCTTGAAGAAAACTGTTTATCGTTATGTCGGCATGCTTTGATAAATAAAGGTTCATTCTGACTGCTTTCAGCAATCTTGACACGAATGAGTTGTGAATGCGCTGAAACATGTCAAGATACCCTGGTCTATCGTATATTTTCTTCGGTGAAGCACTGGGTCTATATTCGGCAACGAACTATACTTTCACGTTCCAGTATTGTTACTCTCCTAATTTTTAGATGGTTAATGCTTAGTTTTCTGAGCACTGCACATACATGGTATGCTCAAAATTTCTGTTGATTACTGAGGACACTGTACTGAACAAATGTGTCATCAGTATGTACCTCATTTGCAGACTAATGATTTTAGTTACAATCAGTGGTTTGCTTTTAGGCTCGAAATTACTTCAAAGTTCGTGCGGCACAAGCAGACCATAATGTTTCTTTTCTCCTGAACAGCAGGTCACTATGCAAATTTGAACACATGGACGCAAATCGTCTAGTCTATACATACAGAAGTGGTCCACTTCATTGTGCTGTTACGATTGTGCAGGAAGCATTAATTAGTAAATTATCTGATGTTCTTGTGGAAGACTGTTAGCTTCAGTGAAAAAATAACTAACACACTGTAGTGAATACGTACTAAGATACTAATCATAAGAATATCTGTACCTATACATCTAACACCTTGTATATTGTAACATATGCAACATTCACTTTGAAAATGTCCTAAAATTTGGTCAATCAAAATATTTTTCTTTTAAATTTATAATTTTGTGTTATTTTGTCCCATATCAATGCAGTGACCACAGATATAAAATTTCCATTGATACATTGTAAACTTAGGACTGAGGAGGATACCGATTTGTTTCTTTGTGTGATATGTTGCTTTGGCTGTATATGTTGTTGGCGCACGTATCAGCTTGGCTTTGGTTTTTTCACATTTTTAAATGCTGTATCTTTATGTATACTGTCTGCATTAGGTATAGTGTGATCTTGGTACATATTGAGTACTATACCTGGTTCGAAATTTTTTAGTGTGTTATGTGTTGTACTGTCGTAATTTCATATTATATTGATTGTTCTTCCAGCGATAATTTTATGATTCTTGTGATAATTCACTTAAAGTATGCATATTTATACGACTTGTGGTGATATGGACTTTTATTGGTGATGATGTCTGTAGTTGCAGGTGTTCTGTAGATTTAAAATTTGAGTTGGTTATAATCATTCTAGATGTAGTACGTCAACACCTAACACTGATCCTGTCAAGATATTCGCATTCATCAGTTAATTTCAGGCGGCTGTCAATCGTTGTCAATGTCTTGTTCAACCAGTTAGGCCAGTTAATATACTCTAAAACTCCGAAGTCTTATGAAATCATGACATGGCCTCCTGTCCACACATGTTTGAATCTGCTGGTGCTCAACACAGGTGTTTATATAATTTTTTTAATCGTCATGATGGCAAAGTTATTGGACAGAATTACCGATTTTGGCTATACAATAGATATTTTCAGCATCTTTCATTCTGCTGCACTCCATCAAGCCCTAACACTACATAAATAATATAAGTCAATACATGGTCGCTTTCCGAACTTCCCTTTTATGTCACATTCTATCCAACTGTTTATTATTTCAGGGCTTCAGTACTGGATAATTGTAAATATATCAAGGCGACGCCATTTCGTGTGTTTCACCAGACTTATTTAGCACGGTGTGAGGAATTGTTTGCCTGCTTGTTTTCATTACATGGCCAATGATCTGTTTGCCTGAAATAATTAATAATTATCGCACAAAATGGTGACCCAAGGATTATTTGTTTTTGTAATGTGGTTTGTGATGGAAATAGTTTAGCTATTTCTCATTAAAAACTTTAAACCAAATTATTTATTATATTCGTTAGATATAGTTGCCACCAATGTAGACAGTCATATGCTTACAGTAGCAGTGGTAATGTACTTTAATCATGTTCTTACATCAGTTGCACCTAATGCTACAACTACATTCATAAAAAAATGGTGCAGAGAACTAATAGAAATGGACAGAGACTAGGAGAAATTTGCAGAACACCTAGATTCATCTCTAAATCTACATATTTTAGAAGAAAACCAAGCAAACTTATGACATATATACATTCTGATTGGACCAGAGCAGAATGGCAGCTGGACCATGTCTGTATAGACAAATACTTTCATAAAGAAATTCTATGTGTTAAAGTACTGCGAGGAATGGACATGGGTTCAGCTAACTATATGGTCAAAATCAAAATCAAATTCATCGCTTCAAGGAAAAACAGACAGAGAGTAATTGGAGATAAAAGAAAGCATGTCCACATAAATTAATCAAAAATGTCAAATATCAGGAAAACACACAAAATACAATAATAAATAATACCAATTTTAAAACAACAAGCTGGAGAATTGGCCCAAGTAAATCAAATTGGAAAACATGTATGGTACACTACGGAATGTAATGAAATTCGTGATGAAAGACTTCAAGCCTAGACAAAATTTCAAACACACAAAACAGAAGAAAATGACACTAACCTCAAAAGTATCAGAAAAAAATCTCAAAATATCATAAAACAAATCGGCAATATCAGAAGGCTCTACTGAGCTCCATTGAAGAAAACTACTAGAAAACCTTTGATAAACAATTACATAATTATAACCCTCCCATTACCCTCCCATACTACTGCTGAGAAATGAAGATGGGAGGATAGCCCGTTATAACAAGGAAAACGCAGAAACAACGGCAGAAGCATTCAACAAGCTCTTGAACTGTGATGAACCTGTCAAGCTTTTAACAATGGACGCAAGCATCCCTGCAAAAACCAAACAAGAAAATATATACCCACCCACAGCACAAGAAATATAAATTTCTCTTAAAGAAATGAGAAATTAGAAATCGTGTCGTGAAAATCGAGTGTTTGCGGAAATGTGGAAGTAGACTGGTAAAGCAACATTATCCTTAGATATTATTTTACAAAAAAATTAGGGAAACCGAAAAATTCCCTGACGAATGGACCACAGCTATGATTAACGCATTTCATAAGAAAGGAGATAAAAGTGATCCAGTCAACTACAGAGGACTGTACCTACAAGATTTTTTCCAAGGTTTTACATTACAGGATAAAATAACAACTGGATAAGGAAATGAGGGAATACCAAAGAGGGCTACAGACCTTGGCGAAACTGTGGCAAACGAATAGTTACTCAGAAATTAATCTTGGCTTATTACCGCATACGAAACAAGCCTCTCTCAATTAGAATTACAGATTTTAAGAAAGCATACCATTCTTTACATATCTCTCACTGTAAAAATTTTTTAGACGTTTCCGACTACCCCAGAATGAATTACAATGATACAACTTATCTTAACAAATATAAATTCAAAAATTAAGTTCAGAGGGGAACTTTCCGAATTATTCTCTGTAAAAACTGGTTTAAGGTAGAGAGACAGCCTGTCACCACTATTTAGAATTCTTATCTCGAATACATAATGAGGCAATGGTACAAAGACAATCCAAAGAACATTAAGGTAGGAACACAAAAAGATGACATAAAGCTGAACTGTGTAGTATTGGCAGATGACCTCGCTCTTTTCACCAACAACATTAAAGAAGCCAAACAACAAACACAACCATTTCAGGAAACAGCACAGATTATTGGCCTTAAAGTATCTTTTGAAAAAAAGTAATAATGCTAAGGGAACCATCACTGGCAAACATAATTAGGACTGGTGAATATGACATAAAAATCGTTGAAAAGTTTAAATACTTGGGACAAATAATAACGCACAACCTGAATAAGAAAACATCATGACACAGTATAATAAGCAAACTGATGCAAACACCTCATGATACCAAAAACACATAGAACAAAAAGTGCCTTCATTAGCCAGGAAAATGAAACACTACAAAACAGTCACACGGACGGAAATAACATTTACGACACTGTAGCACTAGACAGCTCACTCAAAATAGAAGGAAGGATATTCAGAACATGTATAAATAAAAAATACCAAAAAGACGGAGTTTGGAGAATAGCTTCAAATGAAATAATTTATAGGAAAATAAAACCAGTGTCGAATACAATGGAAATGAGTTGGATCACTTTCCTAGGACATTCGTTGAGGACGACAGAAAACAGAATTAGCAGGAGAATAATGTTGAAGTTATGGAATAGTTATAGCAGCATTAGATGGATCCTAGAGATCAACGAAGACGTGATCAAACGGCAGATTACGATGGACGATTTGGGTGGCAAGACAGACGCGCTCAAAATACTTCAGCACAAACATATCACACTACTAATTAAAAGTAACAAACAGAGATTGTGAAGTGTGACTTCGGGTGCGAAGAGACGAACACGATCTGAATGAATGAAAAAGTGTTGGACCAAAAAAACCGACGAACCTAATTCGGAATAACAACTAAAGTGGTCAAATGTTGGCCATAAAATAAAAATAAAGATCCTACAGATAGGTGCATTATTTTAATCACACAACAATGCAATTAAAGTTAATCAGGTACCAAGGCTCTATAGGGTGTTCGGAAATTCCCGTTATAAACTTCTGGGACTTGTAGAGGGGGTGGGTACAGAATGATTTGAATAGAAACCGGTGTCCGGAGGGTTTCAGTTCAGGTGTTTAACTCACCCACTGCTGCTTGAGGAACTGAATTAGGAATGTCGCAGTAGTACCATTACGTAACAATTCGAAAGCAGACACAAAGATGAGTTACAATATCGATTCGATGTGGTGACCGCAAACGGTGTTAGAGACATTTTACCTAAGACCTGGTACACACTCTCCATCTCACCAGATGTCTCTTCAATTTCTATTGTAGCGGCCAGGACTCGTGCTAACTGATATTCCTTTGTCCTTACAGGAGTCTCGTAAATTAAACTTTGCACACGATCCCACAGGAAGTAGACTACAGGAGTTACATCCAGCAATCTCAGTGGCCTCACCGTTGTACCACCTCGGCCTATCCATCTTTCACGATATCGTCTGTTGACATGTCTCCAAAACGCATGTCCGATGGAGGTGGTGCAACATCACGCTGAAATCATGTTTCCTGACGGCCATTAAGTGGCACAGTACACGCCCTCCTGTCTATGCTACTACATACCAGCAGAAGCAACTATGAGACTTGTTACCCTCAGCAAACATGGACGTGTTACACATCTTAACTGAAACCGTCGTATAACGGAAACAGTACGTTTCCGCTCATGCTTTCCTGTTCAAAATATTGTGTACTTTCTCCACTCTAGAAGTCTTAGAAGTCTATGGCGGGAATTTCCGGAAACACTGTAATTCCTCCACATAAACTGTAACAGTCATGTAGGCATGGCAACATCGATTACGTACCATCACACGTTTCCTAACAAGTGCAAGACGCGAAGAGCTTTACGTCATGTGAATGATGGGTAGCTTCAATATCCAATTGAAAGAGTGGACTACACTGTCTGACGGACACTTTCAGGAAGCTCATTTTCTGAAATAAACGTAAATCACTGCAGAAATATTTTACAGGGTGATACAACTTCTGTACAGATTGTTTTTATGCAATCTCCAACACCTTCAAAAACCACGATTTTCATTTTCTCTGATTCGATGCATACAAACTATTAGACGTACAGAAATAACCAGAGGTTGAAAATGCCGCTGCAGTTGTAAGGCTTTTTTATTTGTGACACGACCGGTTTCGCGCTCTTATACGCATATCTTGAGGTGTCGTAACTTAGTGCTGTGACTCGGAGCGCGTGGTGGACGAGTAAAAGACGCGGTGTGCTAGCAGCGAGCGCTGAGCGTGGAGTCCATAAGCCCATCTTCACGTGTAATGGCCCGAAATCGGTCGTGAACTAAGTAATAGAACCTTACAACTACGTGGTATTTTCAACCTCTGCTATAATGCTCAGTTGCGGATTTTCCTCTGACAGGATTGTTTCTACAGAAATAATTTAACCTTTCTGTAGTAGATATAATGTAGTTCTATTTCGTATTTGGATGTCTCTAAAGCCACGGTTTTCAAGTTATTCGAGATAAACGTATCTGAAGGTCAGTTTTGCTCATTTTTCTTGAATAAATCCACTCCACGTCCTCTGTCGTACCCCAATAAAAAATTTAACTGGATTAAATTTCCTATAAAAAGCCCCTGTTCATTTTTTCTGTTGGACTAATAGTTTGCCCATACCGAGCGAGAGATTATGAAACACCTGGGCGTGGTATTTGAAGGAGTTGTAGGTCTCAAAAAACCCATCGGCACGAGTAGCTGAATCATCTTGTATAGAGAAATTGGTTCCATTAAAGTAATTTACCCTGCTACAAATGGTTTCACTAAGATTGACTGCTATCTAGCCTGAGGATACCGCACGTCTATCATTAACATCATACCGCATCGTGGAGACTAATTATGTGAATCGCATAATAATGTATCAAGGATCATTTTCACAAGCAATGTTGGTAGGACGCATCAGATATAAACGTTTTTAAGCGCAGATCACTGAAGCGAAAGATGATTTATTTGTGTTGCGGTATTCAAAATGGTTAGTATATTTAAGGTATAGCAACAACATTCTGCTGCTCCCTTCGATATCATTGATGAGAAATCAATTCTTAACTTATGAACGAGTGTTTGCCAAAATCATGTCATTCTCTTTTTTCTTTTATTTCCCGTCACTAAATTTTAACAGCGTGCCAAGAATATTACTGAAGTTGTTTTCTTCCCTACTGCCCCACTTGGCAGGAGCAAAGCTTCCGTCTTGACTGCGAGCTGGAGATATTCCAGAACCATGCTCCTTCCTGAGAGTTATTTAGTGCCTGCAGCAAGCGCTAAGGTAACATTAAATACTCTTAATTCCGTCATAACGTATCTCATGGGCGTCGTTAGGACGCTGAAAATCCCCCCATTAAATCTTGTAAGCGGCGGTGACTTCTCCGACATGCATGGAGAGAATAGTGCGTTAATGTCGTCTATGTGAGGCAAGATTGTGCCGAGAAGGGTAATATGCTGACGAGGAATTCCACGAACGTGTATCGCATTGTGACACACAAGAGAGCAGATTTCAGCCTGACGAAATGGTAAAGAGCATATGTCGCGTGCGCTGCAGTAATGTAGCCAAGTCTTTGGCGTCCTCATACTTTAGTATTCGATGATTGATATTTGAAAAAAAATGTACTGGTTATCTGCTGAGAATTACAAGTACTACATTTTCACAAGAAACGACAGAGCCGAACAGTGATACTACAACAAATAATTGAAAAATCAACAATCAACGTATGAACACACACACAAAGGCATAAGATAAATAATGAGAGAGCGAGAGAGAGAGAGGGGGTGGGAGGAGGGACAGAGAGAGATTATTTACGGGGAGCGGCAAATTTCTGTTTCTTTCGTTATTAGCACTGTCGCCTTTTCCGCACATAATTTCCCTATTCCGTGTCCACCAGTTTTCTTTCAGTCCCCTGCCGGAAACCACCCTGTGTTATGGCTAGTTCATCTCGATTTATAATGACGGGCACTGTGTTTTGCTGCAGATATTTCTGCCTAAGCTATCTGAGCGTATATTTTAATACTTATGAACACCTTTTTGGTGAAAACACAGTCATGCATTCATTTAAAGGTTACCATAATGTTTGCTCATATTTCAAAGGATCAGTTAATATTGTGACGTCTTATAATCATGTAATGGGGTCCAACAAATTTATTATATTTTTGTTACATTTCAAGGAGTATTTGTAAAGATATTTAAACGATGTAAATAACTGCGATTCACTTCTTCGTTAATTCAATCTTTCTTCTCTTTCTCTTTCTCTCTCTCTCTCTCTCTCTCTCTCCCCTCCCCTCCCTCCCTATATATGGGTGCGTTGAGGAGTGCATGGGTGCAACACTAGTGCAGATACATATATATATATATATATATATATATATATATATATATATATATATGTGTGTGTGTGTGTATGTGTGTGTGTGTGTGTGTGTGTGTGTGTGTGTGTTTGTGTTGCTTTAAGCAACAGTGGAACCTTTTAGCAAGTAATTTACTGTAGATAGATTGATGTATTCTTGACTCAGTGAAAGAGTTTTTCGATCCAGAAATGAGTGCAAGGTCTTTTATTGCTGCAACACTGTGTTTCCAAACAGCCAAGTGAAAAAACGCAACATAGTAAAAATATACTTATTTAACCAGTGAAAACCTTAAAGTCATTCTGTCATCGTATTGTTCAGTTTGCGAAAGTTGCTGTGAGGTAGTGCAAACCTCTTCCAATCATTTGAAAATTCACATGGTGACAAGAGCAGTCGGTTTCACGAGATAAACCTTGTTTGTATTTTTCCCATTGTGACAAATCAAAGATAAGATATAGGTCTATGTTGTAATCTATTTTTAATCATTTTCTGTCGTTTTATGTTATTAGCGAGTGTTTCAAGTTAAACCAATGTTGAAATAAAATATCTCAAAGTGTAGTACCCGTCGTAATAGGGAGTTTAAAGGAATAACATTAGCCATTTAGTAATAAGCAATTCAACATTAAATCTACATTTCATAAATGTCTCAGTGGCCGTAGACGGGAGGTAAAAATTGTTGACCCATGACAGCCTATGATGCTAATCGTGGTGAATGACCTCGTCGTTTTGCCTTCAAATATTTTTTTATGTACTCCTGTTAAATGGTACCTTACATTGTAAACTGCTTGATTGATTCGTTCTTTCAGTCTGTGGGTCCAAACTGTTGGGCATGTAGTGTGTTTCAATGGACAGTTTCTGAGAAGGTTCTAAAGGTACAAGTTTCTGTCCAGAAAGCGGCTCTTCTCCTACTCGTCTTGTGCTTTTAAAAATCTGTAAGTAGCCAACATATGAAATTTAAAATCAATTCCGCACCATAAAATCCTTATGTAACGGCCCAGCCACGTAACTATTCAGGAACAACAAAGAGGATGATCCGTGACATCGATTACCCGAACACGGCTACACCGATAATGGAATTAGGATGTACTCCTTTTAGGAGTTCACTTCTTTACCAGTGACATGTACGTCATATCAAAATAATTATTAACAAAATGGCCACAGCACAGGCTGGCAAGATGTACAATGTATTCAGAACTCTGTTAGGAACAAAGAACTTGTGTTTTTGATATTTGTTCCTCATGCCAATTACAGATGTAATGCGTTTGAAAATGTAGTATAAAGCGCGGAAAGTATTTTTAACCTCTTCATTTGTGATGATCGGTAACCTCATTCGACATTCTCTGTCGTAGCAATTATTCTTGATTTGTGATTGTTGGGAAACGTTGCTGCTGATGCTTCACGGAACGTTAATAGTTGCCCAAGTATAGGAATAACTGTGTCTTAGGATCGTAGACGTACCTTTCTTGCCGCCTAAAACGTCAAGTGCACTTCCGCACGTTCACGGTTTACCAATCCAAGCAAATGCGTACATAAAATAACATGCAGAATAAAAAGTGAAGTTACGATAAATTATGCATACGACCTCTAATGAAAATTAAACGGCCTTAGTGATTATATTGACAGGTCTACATAGTATACCCAGAACCTAGAAGCCTGTGTACCACATGCTCGCCAGTAGTTGCTTTAAATCTGTCTTTTTGACTGTATTAATTGTAATATCACTAAATTGTTTTGACACCTATTCCACATTCTCCCTGGTCTATTTGTCATCTTTTATCGTATTAGTTGGGAAACCACTCAGAACTTTAGCACATGGAAGTTCCTTAGGTCTTATACTGACGACTTAAGATAGAGCTAAATATAACTTTTTTCATTCAGGCACCATGTAGTATTTGAATAAACTTTAAAATTCCAAACAACAAAGTAATACGCTGTTATGGATACAGTGCTAGAGGTACTACTTAGAAAAGAAAATGTGTACAATTCTTTAATGGTTTCATCATCTGTCTTGCGCTGTTTTCCCGGTTTCACACACTCAGCTGCCTCTCATGAGCCCAACCTCCTAAAAACCACAGTGCTCAAACAGTCTTCGCTTAACAAAACTGCAGTCTACACCGTGAGTCCAATATCTTACATTAGGCCAGGAATAACCTGCTCTATTGGCACACCCTCGAATTATATTCTACATTGACTCAGATGCAGATGGCAAATGCGAGGTAAAGAGCGCATTACTTGGGTGCTGCACAAGTACATACTGACTAAAAAATAACGATGACAATAGTTTGTGCTTCCATAATGCATTAATGAGACACTCACCCTGAAATCACCTCCCCCCTCCTGTTGGGATAGAGCTCAGGATGGTGGCCGTACCGCAGGTACACCTCCAGTTGCTGCTCTGCTCGGGAATCGAAGCTAAAGTAGGTCTGGTCCGTGAAGTTGTCCACGTGGAACACCACCTTGACGAAGCTCGTCTCCGAGATGAACGTCTGCGGTTGTTCAGTCTCGCCGCAGAACATGCCCGGGTCTTTGCGGTTGCTCACGTCCGTCTTTGCGTTGCCATCGACAATCTGCAAATAGAAACTCGGTGTCAGCTGCTGCAAACGCGATTCACTATAAAACAAGCTAATGAAACCAAACGTGAACTCTTCCATGTTTCTTTATTATTAGAGCTATGTCGCCATATTCTAGACCTGTAATAGAATCTCACCATAAAGGTACCTCAAAAATTTCACACAATAGTACTATTTTCTAATAGGGAAGATTTGTTACAAAATAATTGTGAACATATGAACACAAGAATATTACTAATGACAGTAATCTCCCAAAAAATCAAATTATATATTTTGTTGATTCCGATGAGTGCTCTGCACGTGGTAACTTACTGATAACGTAGTTAAAATCTGCTACTTCCCACAGAAAAATAGTTCATTTATAAATGCAGATATCTGAAAATAATCCACAGCCATCAACCGTAACATATATCTGCAAAAGACATATTCTCAGTCTCGACCTAGCGAAGTGGCGCAGTGCTTACACCACTGGATTCGCGTTTGGGAGGACGACGGTTCAAATCCACGTCTAACCATCCTGATATAGATTTTCCGTGATTTCCCTTCAGGCAAATGCCAGGATAGTTCCTTTGAAAGGGCATGGCCGATTTCCTTCCCCTTCCCTCCCCTAAACGAGCTTGTACTCCGCCCTTAGTGACCTCGTTGTGGACGGGACGTTACACACTAACCTCCTTCTCTCGCTCTCGAATGGTGGTCCAGCATAGGCCAACTCTACAGCTGTATATCGCTACAAACATTTAGCCACAAGTGAGAACTTACCTAAAGCAGTTGTTAGATAAAATAAAATATTCCATTTCATGACGGTAGCAGTATCACAGTTCGAGGAGGAGTTTCTGTATAATTTCTTGGCAGTCGAGAGGAACTCGTGGTAGATTTAGGTCTCGCGTAAGTCTATGGGGCTTGCTCATCTGACATCATTGAAAAAGAATTCTTCGTGAGAGAAAAGTATCGGGGTTCGTAAAATTGTTCAAGTTTCTCATAATTTTTGAACTTTTGGAACCTTTTCCAAACACAAGTCTTCCTTTCAATTAAAATGGTTTGTTTCAGGTCCACCCAGTCAGTGTCACTCATAGCTGCAGCGTAGAGTAGCAGATATTGATTTTCTTAACGCAGTAGAAATAACTATGGCGTTGTCGTAGTAATCAAGAAAACGAAATTCGAAATGTCGTATTATGATATTACAGGGTCGAAATGCAGTTGTTGGAGAAGATATAGACGATGATAGAGTTCCGATATACGTAAAGGGAAAAAGAAATAAATGACATGAAAGATAAATTTGATTACGCGAAGAAGATTCGAGATGTATGAAAAACACACTTTTCAAGACACAAAAAAGAAAGCATTCTCTATAATTTGAAGATAACCTTTACCAAAATGATTGTGTATAGTCGAAAGAGATTAGTAAATTGCCTACAGAATGAAGAACCATATTTTAGAGCAGATTTAATTTCTTGAGCTTACTCTGGTGTTAGGGCAAATGAAATTATTACTCAAGGAAAACAAAAATTGCGGAGTGAATAAGCGTTTAACTCCTCACGTTTCAGTACTGTAATAAGCGCAAAATACTACAGGAAGAAAGCCACACATAAAGTAATGAGAACGCGTCGGACAAATAAGTGATGTTACGTTATATTGGTAGTTCGCAACATTTCCTAATACTCATGTACTTTTAAGCTGATTCTAATGTACTAAAATTGCATACGTGATTAGATGTTCAGGAATGTGGAACATAGCCCACGAGTAAAAGTACTCTAAGGTAAGTGGAATGTGTTCGCCATAATCACTTTGACAAAACACAGGCACGTCTGTGGGATATATTGATCACAATTTCATCCTGTTGTGAGCTTATTCACAATATTTTCAGTGCAGGAAAAAGCCGTTCCTATAGGTGAAGGACATTGTAAGCATTATGACGATTAGATTAACCTTAAGGAAACCTTTCAGATGCGAGAATCATACCGACAAATCCTACAGACACTTGGCTGTAGTTGACATCAAGAAACATGTCAGCGGGGTTAATCCAAAGATTCAGTTTAACATGGATGAGGAGGCAGGTGGAAGATTTAATTCTCTTTATGTTCTAGTTTTCTAGAAAAAAAAAGATGATAGCATAGGCCACACAGTTTACTGGAAACCCGATAACACAGACCGTTACCTACAACGGGACACGAACCCCACCCACAACAAAAGCGAGGCATCATAAAAACGTTGACGGATAGAGTAAGGAACATTTGCTAACCAGAGCTGCTTACCGCTGAAGTAAAATACCTCAGCAGTGCACTGCTCAGGAATGGTTATTCGTCTACTGACCTAAAAAGAGCGTTAAGACCACTGCGCAGAAATCATAGCGATGCACAAGCGCCTGCGAAAGGCCTTCCTTTCAGGAAGTTTCTCCCGGCATAAAGGAAACAAATTGAAGAAACATAACGTCGCGGTAATCTACTAATCCAGACGGAAGATACAAGATTATTTAAAAATTGGCCAATGATGCTAGTCAACCGCTGGGAAAAGCGGGAATTTAAGGGATTCCAAGTCGTTGTACGTGAGTACTAAAAAAAGAACGGTCTACAAAAAGAATGCTCAGAAAACGGCCAGAAGCGCCCAAGGGTAGTTGCAAGGGGGGAGACTGACAGATTGGTTGTTTCGGAATACGCTTTGGAACCAGGAGATCACCATATCCATTTTGATAAGACTCAGATACTAGCAGCCACAAGCGAATATCATGAAAGGCTATTCAGATGGACCATTAGATTGTAAAACACCCTTAGAAGTAGATAGGAATGCGTGAAATTGAATGAAATTTGGATTCCAGTGCTGAAGAAGATGTGTACCATGTGGTGAGAGCAACATCAGACTATGACAGGAGACAACAGCCAATTAGGCTGGAGTATTCAAAACATGTGACGTCACGCAACTGCACGGAAGCACGCATAAATAGAATTTTTCTGAAGTCTGTAGTGAGCCAGGATGTGTATCGGACACCAAAACAAGCTACGATTCCCCTTGAAAATATCCTCCACAGGTGGGGACGGAACGTTGAGTTTAAATGTGAAATCCATACGACCGTGTCATAATCGCCCTTAACATTTTATTAATTGTGGCTTTTGTGGCCGTGAAAGTTTACATTTAACAGTGGAATGACTGCAGAGAAAATGGCGACTAGTTGGACTTAGGACAACCGTGTAGCTAGAAGAACAGGAACTCGCCCTTTCAGAAAGATTAAATTATAAGATGATCGTAGAATTATTCTACTGGACAAGACGGAAAGGGGGATGACAGTATTGAAATCCAAGAAGCGTTTATGGGCATAATGACACTAGCAACTGTATGGAACATAGTACTGGAACCTGGATTGAGGCCTTCCATTATCATGCGTCGTTTGTCACTGACACCGTGCGCAGACAACAGAGATTTGGATAGTGTAGAGCGAGAGGCAGCTGGGACGTTGTGTGGCATTCAGTAATGTTTAGTGATGAGACTCGCTTCTTTTTCTGGCTGTCAAATTGCAATCAACGTGTCCGTAGATGACTTAGACAAAGATCACAAGAAACAGGGATTTTCGAAACCCACACCTGTCCAACTACTGCTAGGCTAGTGCGAGCATCTACAACATATGAAAACAGGGCTGATATGGTAAATACTGATGAAAAACTGAATTATCGCCAGTATGTGGCAAGACAGTAAAACTTGTTGTGCTTCATTACCAAGATACTTCCGGTATTACCCTGCGCCTTACTACTCATTTCCTTTCCTGTTCCACTCGCACATAGAGGCTGAGAACAACGACTATCTAAAAGTATCCGTGTGAACCCTAATTTCTCGCGTCTTTTCTTCATGGTTCTTACGTGAAATGTACTTTGATGCCAATAGAATCATTCTACAGTTGTCCTAAAATGCCGGTTTTCTAAATTTAGACAACTGCTCCTCACAAATAGGAAGCGTCATTCTCCCTCCAGGGATACCCACTTGAGTTCACACAGCACATTTATAAAACTAGTTACCTGATCGAACAACCACCTGGTGGGAATGCCAAAGATTCGAGCAGTATTCAAGAATGGGTGGCACTAGCGTTGTCTACGCCGTCTCCTTTATAGGCGTGCTTCACTTTCCCAAAATTCTCCTAATAAAACGAATTCGACCATTCGCATTCTCTACAACAAACTTCAAGTGCACTTTCAATGTCATATCTCTCTGCAACGTTACGACTAGACATTTCTTCAATGTGAGTGTGCCAAACGGCACTCTACTAATGCTGTTTGCGTTCGTTGTGGTATTCTTCTTCCTACTCATCCACATTAACTTACCACAGCGTCATCAACAAACCAGTCCTCCTGCTTAGCTAGGTGGTAACGTGCTTGCCCCCCGTATAACGGGCCCGAGTTCGATTCCCGGACGGGTTGGAGATTTTCTCCGCTCATGGACTGGGCATCGTGTTGTCCTAATCATAATTTCATCCTCATCATCGGCCGCAATTCGCCCAATGTGACGTCGACTCAAGTAAGACTTGCACTTGGCGACCAAACCCGAACGGGGCCTCCCGGCCAATAATGCCATACGATCATTACATTCATTTTCATCAGCAAACCGCCGCTAATATCTGCTCACCGTGTATGTCAGATCATCTCTGTGTGCAGAGAATAAGAGCGCTCCAGTCACACTTCCATGGGGCACTGCTGACGATAGCTTTGCCTCCGATGAACACTCGTCGTCGCGGACAAAACGTCTTCTAGCCACTAGCATTTCTGGGAATTTAATCCCTGTGTTCGGACGTTCGGCGACGGTATGCAGTGGGGCACGGTGATAAACGCTTTCCGGAAATCTAGGAATATGAAAACTGTCCACCATCAATTGTTCGCAGGATGTCATGCGAGAAAAGGGCAAGCTCGTACGTGCAATGCTTTCTAAGTCCGTGGTGATTTGTAGACCGAAACTTTTCTATTGCAAGGAAATTTGTTATATTCGAACTCAGAATGTGATCAAGAGTTCTCCGGCAAATCCATGCCAGGGATAACGGTCTGTAATGGTGCAGGTCCGGTTTATTTTTCTTTCCCTTTTCTAACTTTCTTTTTTACAGTAGTCACCGGCGCTTTTTCCCAGTCGCTTGGTACTTTGCGGTGGACGGCCACAGGGTACTCTCTGTAGAAATGAACTGGGTTCCATCTACACAAGGCGACTTATTTGTTTTCAGGCTCTTCAGTTGCTTCTCTACGCCAAAGAAGCGTATTTCCAAGTCCTCTATGTAGGAGCCTGTGTGACAGCCGCACGTTGGTATTTTTGCACAATATTCCTGCGTGTTCACACTAGAACAGCTTTTCATAATGTACGGATGATTGGCAAGCCTAGAGTCCCCTCGATTATCAACCGTAGAGCATACGTGCAATGAGATGCTAGGTCATACATCTTCATACCGAGCTAGCTGTAACCATTAAGCGACACGGCATGTTTTTCTGGCAACTCTGAAGAAATATCACATTTACAGGGTGTCTGCCTGCACTCAACAACAAATAGAACAGTGTATTCGTGTCCTTAGATGTCACACTTCACACTCATGTTGAATATAGACATCCGTTCTTGTAATCTGGTGAACTTCTCCACGAAGTCCGATAAATATTGAACTGATAGTACAGGGTGTAATTTTTCAGATTTCCGTCCCACTTCCGTTAGACTAAGGACGAAAATTGCATACAGATTAAACCAGCGAAAGAAAGAGAATAAAAGCAAAACATAAGTGGTTATAAAATATGTGAAAAGTACTCCAGACACTGAATGAACGAAGGAAGCACAAAATTTTAAAGCGAAAGTGAAAGACAGTGTCTGAAAGCAAGAATAATTTAGCAGAAAGATAATTGTTTGTATAATGGACGTTATGGGCAGGAAATAATTACTTCACAAATACTGAGTAAGACAAAATTCTGAGACAGGTTTATACCTGATGTAAAGGATGTAGATTTTTCGCTGCTGAATGAAGACAGGAAAATCGGCTGGACCTGGCGCAATCCTGCCAGAAATTATGATAAAACTAGGAATTTTAGGAAGATGATGGATGGCTAAACTGTGTACAGATTGCATCACAACGGGCGCGCTCCATAAGATATGGAAAGACGCAACAGCCACTGCAGTGCCGAAACCTGAAAAGTCTGGAGATAACCAAAACAATATCACACCGATATTTTGCTTTGTACCTCCTATAAACTATTCGACGGAATGTCAAGAAAGAGGAAAAACTGAATCATTTGAAACACCAGGTATAATTCATACTATGCTCTCAATTGGACTAATACACTTTACGGCATGAGCACAGGAAGAGCAAGTTTCTGAATAATGGCCTGCCACGGGGTCCGGCACTAGCATCCATTCTTTTCAGTCCATATATTCTTGATATGCAAGAAACGAAATAACGTAAATTTGCGTATTCTGACGTCCTGGTCACCGCATATAAAAGTAAGAATTTTATCAACCTGGAAGTACTGAACACCTATACCCCCAAGTAGCACCTACGTCCAAATCCTAACAACACGATCAGAAACATATTGCACTTTAACAATAGATACTCAAACAGAAAACCACAACTTTCAATGAATGGCCAAAGCTTTAGGCATGACGATAAGCCTAAATACTTGGGAATGAAATTAGATCGTTCTCTAATGTACAGCTAACATCTAGAAGATGCAATACAGAAGCTAAAATCAAGTAATGCTATCGCATCGAAACTATCTGGAACAACATGGGGTTGTGGAGCAAGCACATTGAGGATTTCAGCACGAGCCATTTTCTACAGCAAGGCTGAATAGTTTACTCAATCAGGATGAGACGCGCAGTTGTATCGAAACTGGACGTTCAACTGAAGAGGACAATGGGGGTCAGTTTTGAAACACTCCTGGCTATCCGATGTGCCTGGCTCCCCATCCTAGCAAACATAGAGCCTCCTCAAATTAGGCGAGCACAGACATTCACAATAGGATTATGGAGAAAAATTCTAGACAACCCAGAACTCTCTACACATCAAGATTCAACATCTGTAAGCAGACTTAAATCCAGTTCATCTTTATGGAAAACCGGAGAAGAACACAAAGACTTCTTTGCGAAGGTAGCTTGGAAAGAACTGGGGGCGAACCCAACAAGACGATCTATGGTTTCAAACTCCCAAGGAAGGACAACTTTGAACTGTTTAGGATGAGTGTTCGTAGTTTTAAGCAACTGATGAACAAATGGTGCCTATCAGACAGTCCTGAATGTGAGTGCAGGGAAATTCAGCCAATGTGTGAAGTGCTTGGCTATGAGGGTAATCTCAAGGACTTACGCAGACTCAGACTTAGAACAGAGTGGCTCAAGAACATTCGTAATATTGTATAGTGTTATAAGGACATGCATAAAGAACATTGTAACCCAATATAGAACTTTTCGAATATTTTGGTTATAATGTTATTTGCTCAAAGCCTTTGTAAATGCCGAACGAGTAAATAAAGAAATACCTATTAAGCAAAGAAATGTCCACAACACTTCTTAACTACAATAATGATTCCCATTTCAATACTAAGCGAGATAAATAATTAAAAAATATCACCCTAATACCACAAGCAGTAAAAATGTTAATGACGGTCTTGAACTGAGCAATAAATGTGATAATAAACACTCTTTTGACTATGGTAATGGATACGAAAGACGAAGCGGCAGAATAGAGACAACTGTGTTACAGAGAAGAGTGTCTTGCATAACACTTTTGATAGAATAAAACTAGATACTGTCTCACCAGTTTTGAGATACATAGAATTTAGCTGACTGGGAAAAAAACACGGTTAATTTAGAACCAATTCACGGAACAGCAATTTTGAGTACTGATTTACGAAATACAATGTTGATGGATTAGAGAGGTGGCCGAGCGGTTCTATGCGCTACAGTCTGGAACCGCGCGACCGCTACGGTCGCAGGTTCGAATCCTGCCTCTGGCATGGATGTGTGTGATGTCCTTAGGTTACTTAGGTTTAAGTAGTTCTAAGTTCTAGGGGACTGATGACCTCAGATGTTAAGTCTCATAGTGCTCAGAGCCATTTGAACCAATGTATTTTCAAGTAGAGGAAGGAAAAGCTACGTCTAATTTAAACTGCATATAATGGTTTCGGTACAACATGAACATCAGTACGCAGATTGGGGAAACCGAAGATAAACATAAGAATACAAGAGGGCATAAATGAGATCGTGAAGCAATCGTAATAATTCGGTATCTTTACCAGCGATGATGTGATATGTACTAAAGAAATAAAAACACAATTCCAAGAATTGTGTGTGTGAGGTAATGGGCTAGTCGTCGCGCCCTGAAAGTATGCTAAGTTCGAAGGAAGCAGTGGCCACACGGGCCGCCGCTCGGCAGGCAGACCACGTGGTGGCAGACGCTGGCCGAGGCAAGATGGGTCCGGCCGCGTGGCTGGGAACTCCATGGTGACGCTATGTTGATGAAGGAGACACGTCGGGAGTGCCAAAGATGGCGGACTTTGTGAAACCCTAATGGCAGACATTTCACAGTTCATGTAGAAATTAATAATAACCAGAGGAATCATAAAACCTAAAAAGAAATATGTACATTACAATTATTTGCACGACGATTCTGATGGTGTAATCAGATTTTCAATATCTTTATTGGTTTAAAGTTTAGTATCTGACTGTAAATTAGACAAGTAACAGCCATCAACGAGTTTCCAAAATTTAAACGCTTCATCCGATTTCGGCGATCGACGTGTCTTTGGAAAGCTATTAGTGCAAACCTAAATTGGTATGAATTACCGGCATGTAGCTTGAATAGTACATGAGTTATAGGAGGTCAAAGTGGCCGATTACTATCGATCGCGTCAGGCCGTAGGTACTCCACAGTTACACGAAATAACGGTAGCAGTATGCTTATAAATACACTTATTCATCTATTTCTTGTTTATATCCGATATATAGTATTGATGAAGAAATTGGTCAAATATTTACTCTTTTTTAGAAAGCACAGGGACATTGGGCTACGGGCCTACCTTTTGTTCTATCCATTTGATATATGTTTATTTGATTTGTTTATGTATCTAATAATGTGTGTTAGAGCGTGTTTATGGTCCAGGCGTAGAAACATTTAATTTAAAGTATTTAAACGTAAATCCAGTATTTAGAATAAGTTTCATTATGTTTGTCTGGGTATGTTGGCATGCAGACATGGCGGGAGCGCTCTAGCCAATCACAGTGCTCGGGAATGGGGAGACTGGATGGAAGGGAGTTCGGGTGAGGAGTGCTAGAGGGTACGGCACAGGACACGGGAAGTGCCGGGACGGTCGCGAGAAAGACTTGGAGCGTGGAGCGGTTTGCGCGTGGTCGCGAGAGACAGAAGTACTTCGAAGTGCGGACTTGTGAACTTGTGAGATTTCCGAGGTTTCTACAGTAAAGATGTAGTGTGCATTTAGAAGTGAATATCTCACCAGCTATGCTGTTGTTCCTAACAAATTACGTGGAGTAGGAATCTATTGCTTCCCTGTTATTCACTTACGTTTTATTTAATTGCTGGACCATCGACACCAATAAGTGTTTTGCAGAAATATACCGCATTCTCGAAAGTACTTGTATTATCGTACTCATCATTTAAAGTCGTCAAAATAGTACCTGCATATTATATTTAACGCAATCTTTCATTTATAAATTTCTATATTAATTCGCTATTGCCGAGTGATAAGGATGATCGACCATTCGATCCATGTGTGTATCCATCTACATCTACATACATACTCCGCAATCCACCATACGGTGCATGGCGGAGGGTACCTCGTACCACAACTAGCATCTTCTCTCTCTGTTCCACTCCCAAACAGAACGAGGGAAAAATGACTGCCTATATGCCTCTGTACGAGCCCTAAGCTCTCTTATCTCTGTGGTCTTTCCGCGAAATATAAGTTGGCGGCAGTAAAATTGTACTGCAGTCAACCTCAAATGCTGGTTCTCTAAATTACCTCAGTAGCGATTCACGAAAAGAACGCCTCCTTTCCTCCACAGACTTCCCCCGAGTTCCTGAAGCATTTCCGTAACACTCGCGTGGTGATCAAACCTACCAGTAACAAATCTAGCAGCCCGCCTCTGAATTGCTTCTATGTCCTCCCTCAGTCCAACCTGATTGGTCCCAAACGCTCGAGCAGTACTCAAGAATAGGTCGTATCAGTGTTTTGTAAGCGGTTTCATTTACAGATGAACCACATCTTCCCAAAATTCTACCAATGAACCAAAGATGACTATCCGCCTTCCCCACAACTGCCATTACATGCTTGTCCCACTTCATTTCGCTCTGCAATGTTACGCCCAAATATTTAATCGACGTGTCTGTGTCAAGCGCTACACTACTAATGGAGTATTCAAACATTACGGGATTCTTTTTCCTTTTCATCTGGATTAATTTACATTTATCTATATTTGGAGTAGCTGCCATTATTTACACCAATCACAAATCCTGTCCAAGTCATCTTGTATCGTTCTACGGTCACTCAACGACGACACCTTCCCGTACACCACAGCATCATAAGCAAACAGTCGCACATTGCTATCCACCCTATCCAAAAGATCATTTATGTAGGTAGAAAACAAGAGCGGACCTACCATACTTCCCTGGGGCACTCCAGATGATACCCTCACCTCCTATGAACACTCACCATCGAGGACAACGTACTGGGTTCTATTACTTAAGAAGTCTTCGAGCCACTCACTTATTTGGGAACCAATCCCATATGCTCGTAACTTTGTTAGGAGTCTGCAGTGGGACACCGAATCAAACGCTTTCCGGAAGTCGAGGAATATGGCATCCGTCTGATACCCTTCATCCACAGTTCGAAAGATATCATGTGAAAAAATGACGAGTTGAATTTCGCAGGAGCGATGCTTTCTAAAGCCGTGCTGATGCATCGACAGCAATTTCTCTGTCTCATGGAAATTCATTATATTCGAACTGAGAATATGTTCGAGAATCCTGCAACAAACCGATGTTAAGGATATTGGTTTGTAATTTTGAGTATCCATCCTTCTACCCTTCTTATATACAGGCGTCACCTGCGCTCTTTTCCAGTCGCTCGGGACTTCACGTTGGGCAACGGATTCGCGATAAATGCAAGCTAAGTAAGCAGTCAGTGCAGTAGAGTACTCTCTGTAAAACCTAATTGGAATCCCATCAGGACCTGGCGATATATTTATTTTCAACCCATTCAGCTGCTTCACAACCCCAGGGATGTCTATCACTATGTCCTCCATACGGGAATCTGTACTAGACTCAAACAGCGGTATGTTTGTACAATCCTCCTGCATGGAAGATTTATCAAATGCTACATTTAAAATTTCAGCTTTTGTTTTGCTGTCTTCCGTGGCCAGCCAGACCAGACTGATCAGTGAGTGACTGGATGGAAGCCTTCGACCCGCTTATCGATTTTACATAAGACCACAATTTCCTTGGCTATTCATATTTTATACTGTAGAATCAGCAGTATTTGGCTTGTAATGCGGAAACTACGTATCCCCGCCTCCTAGACAACGAAACCAGCAAAAACGTTTAATATTACAACTCAGAGTCGGAGGGTGCGTAGTTATTTGAAAGCCCGCATATGAAACTGAGCCTACGTCTGGAAAGAGACTGGCCACGTTTATTGGACATAGTGATTTTTTTGGGTATTAGACATATAGATACGGAAGGCATATGAAGAACGATCGCAGCTCATTGGGAGTGACCATAAGGAATTACGAAAGAAGAAATAACGAGAACGGTGTGGTGATTGTAAGATATACGAAAAGATAAAAACGAAAGAAATAGTGAAAGGAAAAAGATATTAAGAAAAATTGACATGGTGATAAATGAAGCCCACATGAAAGACTGTTATGAGAAACATGAAACAAGCATAATACAAAGGAAGATAGTGAGCTATTAGCGTACAGCTATCTGCACATTGGAGAGAATACTAAAAGATGTACTACTCGGAAGAACAAGGACATAATAGAAAATATTTCACCAAAGCTGAATATTGACAAACTAATACATCTTACATCTTTTCTTACTTTGCTGTTCGTTCAGCGAAATTAATCTTTCTGTGTTGTGGATATCACTTGTACATCCCATAGACGTTTACCCTTAAAATTTCGAGAGCGCACATGGCAATACGAATCACTACATGTATTACCCCCTCCTATTAATTTTTATCTTAACGGTCACGAGGAACAAGACAGAGACGTTCATATGAATCAAAGGAGTATCTTTCCGTGCACCACCCACGAATGAATGAGGAATTAAAGAAATATTTCTGTTTCGTCGTGCGTCTTTCACCACGCACCTTGATGGGGCAAGTGGAGTGTAGGTGTCGATTTACGAGTTGTGGCATTTTACTTTTGCTGCTACCACGTTAAGTATGTATTGTCGTCACAGTGTCATCTGCAAAGCTCAGTAAATTCATCATGATCAAATGAGGTCTGTGGTTTGTGTTGGTAGAATAATAGTTCGCTATATTTTTTTACTGTCTTAGGTTTGATTGGTTCAAGAAACGACGGAATCATCGCTAGACGACCGTAGCCTCTCGAGTTACAACTTCATTTAACAAGTAATAGATCCACACACACTATCCCTATAGCACACTGGTAAACATCGCCGTAATTACTAATTTTAGTATACATTTCAACACCAAAATACAAAATAAGACGACCATAATCAATACCACAATCGGTTAAACAAGAGAGAAACTTCTTCGTGGGTATCAATAGATTTAAATAAGAACACAAGAACTTTCAAACAATGAATGAAACAATTTTAAAATATTTAATGGTTATACGAATATCTTGCCTGTGACCGTGAAGCATGATACAGAATTAACTTATTCAGTAAGTTGGGATACATGTAAAAGTCAAAACAGTATTTTCCACCAACAAATAAATTCGTACAGTAAACTAGGAGATTAAGAAAAGGTTACTAAACCAACGTTACTTAAAACGCCAGTTAAAAAAAAAAGAAAAATTACCAGTTAAGCAATACGTTCTACGCCTGTGAGGGATTGATTACAGAACAGACATTTGATCAAACATGTAACAGAAGTAAATAATAATAATAAAACATTTCTCTCTTTTGAAACAACACTTTTATTCCGTAATACCGTTTCCCCACTTTCTTTTCTGGGAAATCATGTTCGCAACGTTCTCCAACGTATAATACTAACAGCTTATCAACTTTCTGAGCTCAACATCTTTCGCATTATGGATGAAAGTTGATTCGGTTTTTCAGACAAGAATATGGGAAGTTCTGGACATGATGTCTGATGGTAGTATTTGTAAATTCATGACCATCTGCTTCATAGCGTGTTGTTCAACTTTTCAAATATGGTACAACAGAGACTCTGCTTTGCGTGCATTCTACCAGTTCTTGACAGGATTCCAGAAGTATCTGGCACCAGATATCCACCCTCAGGTCAAGAAAATTACAGGATGGTGGTTTACGGGCACGCAGTTGGCGCCTGATGTGTTTTCCAATGGGTGCTGATCAGGCACAGCTGCAAGCCGTGAGTGCACTATAATTCCCCTCAAACTACTGTAGCACAATTCTGACCTTGAAACACAGCTGGTTATCCTGCTGGAAAATGTCATCGCCATAGAGGGAGACTTTAAGCATGAAGAGATGCACGTGGTCCGACACACTGTCCATGTGGTTCTCCGCTGTTATGAAACCCAACTCAATATATACCGCAGTATAATTCAGCTCTCATCAAACTGCATCTGTGGCGCAGTGTTGCTTCGTGTAGCCATTCACCTGGACGACGGCGTTTAAGGACTCAACATTGACGTGATGCAAGAACAAATGCAACTCATTCGTTAGGCGACATGTTTCTATCGATAGACAGGGAGATCTCAGTGATGCTATACCCACTGCAGTCATAACTGACGATGTTATTGGATCAACACATCAACACGTAGAAGTGTGGAGCTTCATCTTCAACAGTAGCCTTCCAACGGTCTGCTCCGAAACACTTGTGCCTCCACCAGCATTGTACGCTGTCTTCATATGTGCGCAGATCGCTGCCTAACCAGGATTACCCAGTAGGGGACCCTCCAATCTATACGTTTTGTGATGAGACGTGGTCGTCCAATATCATACTCCTACTCGCTATTTCATCATCCTTCAACCACTTTCCATAGGTGCTCTCAACAATAGTACACCAACAGGTGACCAGCTGCGCCGTTTCAGAGACTTGTGTCCAGCACAGCCAAACAACAATGTGCCCTTTGTAAAAGCCGCTTATATCGGTAGATTTCCACATTTGAAACCCTACCTTTGCTATAATGACTGCCCATATACCTCTATTCCGTTTACATTTATTCCTTACTGCGTCACTTGCCCATGACAGCACCAGGAGGCTCTCATTCTCGAGGTGGGCAGTGGTCATAATCTTTTGGCTCATCAGCGTAAAATACAGTGTATACAATGGGTGAGGTAATTTGTTGTGAGTTTCAGTAAACAGTATAGCGCTAGTTTCCTACATAATTATACAACTTCTTTGCGCTAGGTCATTCAATCTGTCCCTAATGAACTTCTCTGTGAAACAATGAAGTCCACTAGAGATAAACTAAACGACGTATCGCTATTTTAAGCAGACTAGCCTTGTACTGCAATGGATGGGGGCTCCAGATTTCAACCAGGCCTTAATGATGTAGGATTTCTGTAGTTTCCTTAAATAATTCAAGTAAACGTCGAGTTGATTTCCACGATAAGCTCACGGCCGCATCTCTGCCCCATACTTGTCAAACCAGACCAACAGGTCTGTTAATGCCTTTACACATTGTGTGATAGAAAAAGTGAAGAAAACGAAAGTGGAGAAAACGAAATGAAACTTCAGCGGGTTAATACAGTATCTGATGTTATTTGAGAGGGTATAAAATCGAGCCGAATTTACAGAGATCTTGGCACTATGAGCTCTCTTATCAATGTGACGTTCCAAAGTAGCAATCGCTCTAGCAGGTATGCATGAAATGAGTCACTTCGGCAGATTGTCATAAGGACTTTGTATACTCTCTTGTGGCAAGCTGAACCATATCTCTTGTAACTGGTCCATGACACAAATGACACTCAACCACCCATAGTGCTCGGAGCCATTTTGAACACTCAGCCACCCGACTACGTTCCAAGTCCGTGAGTTCCGCGGAGCGCCCCATCCTGCTCTCTCACCACTTCTAATAACTACTGGGGTTGCCGATAAAGAGTACCTGGCAGTAGGTGGCAGCACAATGGACCTAATATGAAAAATGTATGTTTTTGGTCGTGCCCGGATACTTTTGATCACATAGTGCAGTTACCAGCCGATGGTATGAATTTACATTGACTTCCGGCCATGATATCTGGGTGCTGGGTGCTGGGTGCTTTTCGACAATGTACATGAAATTTTATATGTATTCTTATACGGTAACACGGTGACATGGCCAATTTCCTTGCCAAATAGTCTGCCGATGAATAAGATTCAATGCTTTGACGATATAACCAACATTCAAGCCACTGTGACGCATGAATTGAACTACATCCCCAAGAAGGACTTTTATAAGAGTTACATGTAGCTGGATGAACGCTGTGTGCCTTCTAGAGTTGGAGGAGATTGTAGAAAATCTTGAAGCATTACAACAACTAGATTTTCTCTATTTTTTGTTAATCCAGATTCGAAGGTGCTATGAGGTGTAGCACCAATGAATCAGAGTCACGAAATACAGTTTATCTCTCCGTACACTTCATGACAACTAGTATAGATGTGTGAAGTAGTAAAGAATCTAGCTTAGCAATTTTTATTCTGTAGAACGAAGATAGGCAAGAACGAGTTGCTACACTGATCATAAAAAGTGAAACATTTGAAAACAGTCTACTGGTATGAATAAATGTTGTCTACAGCAGTATTTAGAAACATTTACGATAGAAGCAGATTCTTTATAACAAACGTGTTATACGAGTACCTGCTGTGTAATGAAACACGTGCAGTTAATCTTGACCAACTTAAAAATCAATTTAAAGGTCTACTGTCGTATTTCACAGTACAAACAAGAGCAATCGAGGTTGCTAATGGATTTAATTTGTGTCTTCTAAAATAAATTTCCACTAAAAATGTATTACAATAAATCAGCATAGTTGCTACTGTTATCCTTCCATTTACTGTGGATAATTCCACGAATACATTGATAATAACCGGTCTACAGCCAAGACAAATTAACAAAATCACGTTAGAAGCCCATCAGCCTGATAACTTTCAGCCTATCACATGCAATTCTTCATACTATCTATTGATACTGATCAGTATGAAAACTTGAATTGAGGAATGTTAAGCATTAGTTCTCTACGTGAACTGGAACAATGATCAGTACTCATGCTGTGAGTGAAAAATAGACCTAGTTTATGAATGAAATCCTCGTTTGACATGAATAGGTCTTCCACCAAACAGTGTGGATGAAACATGAAATTATGTTATAGATAAAATAAATGTACATCAACTGATATTTCAGTTGCTCTGGAGACGCCTGTGACTGCTGTTTTCGAAAATTGTCAGCTTCAACCGTGACTGACATCTTAAAATCCACAGGACAAATAAGTTTAAATTTAAAAATAAAATTTACACAGATTAAATAAATTATAGAAAAACGTTCTATCACGTAACGCATCAGATACTGTGATTTACTCCCACTACTGCGGAAATCACAGTGGACATATGCATCATAGACGTCTCTACGTGTTTTCTATGTTTCCTTTTAGCGGTACTGTTTATGTATAAGATAATTCATATTCAACACGGTATTTTAAAGCTGCAGTTCAAGAATGCTTTTTCTGGGGACTGCTGCTACGGCAAAATCAATTTAGCTGTGTGACGATGTAATTTCATAAATGCGACTGATGACCTATTGTTCGAAATCCCAGATTCTACCGCCTGGCTTCCTTTTGTGCGAAATTAATTGAATTCGGACCATCGATTATGATCGTCTTCCAAGCGGTCTTTGGGCCGGCAATTAAATTTAATTGGAGATTACAGGACAGTGAAGCCATGTAAATTACGCAAGCCAACTGATCCTTTGAGGTTAACGTGCAATAATTACTACCGCATGTACGCATTTTCGATGCGCCGTCGAACTTGGTGGTGCGTACCGAAGCACCGCGCGCGTCGACTAATGAAACATAATTACTGGGCTACGTTTTGACGGAGCGGGAAAGCAGGAGGGCATCTCCATATTGTTGTCCAAGCGTGTGATTGAAGCGTGAACCTGTATAGCGAGGTTATTTTTCGCCATGGACTTGTTTTATCACGTCAGTGAAATAGGTCATACAGTTTAAGTGCAGTACTTCGAAATTTTTGAAACGTTTGGCGCTCATTGGTTTCATCCCACAGCGATCGCGCTATTGGAAACACAGACGGAATTCATCTGAGAGGGATGTGTTGTATCTGACTTCGTAATGTCAGTGCAAGCTGTTACTGATTTGTTTGACTGATGAAGCTGCTAAGTCCTATACCACCTACTGCACTCTCCTGACTTAGGTCCTCCTGAGTTCAACTCGATTTCTAAACTGAAGGAAACACTTCACGGCATTTGCTTCAGAACTGCTACATATTCATCGGGCAATAGACTGCGCCGCTCGAACTGTCAACACAACTGGCACTGCTAAGAGTATCCTATCCTACGACTTCCACATCGCTGGCAACGAGTTAACACAATGCTGGTGACTACTTTGCAGGTCAGTAAAACTTTGAAACACGTATCTATTTTGTATGAGCCGAAAAAAAATAGTTGCCAGGAGTGTTAAAGTTCCAACCCCCGTAAATATATACATCAGGAATTTGTCTCCCTCACACATTACTATGTCATATACTCCAGAAACATATATATATATATATATATATATATATGCTCCGACCAATGGGTGTAGTATGTATGACATAGTAATGTGTGAGGGAGACAAATTTTTGAGATATCGTTCACGACTTTATAAGTGATAGCACATGTTTTTATTTGTATGGTAAGATCATAGCTTAGGTAACTTATTGTATCTCTTGTATGAGCTGGGTCGTAAGTCTCACATCGAAAATGTTCTGTTAGTAAATGTATCCAGTAGTAGCTATTTGAAGATTTAGAGCCCCACCACGACTCTAGCGATGTTTCACGGCAGTAAGTTTTCAGTACCCTGACTGATCAAGGAGAAGGACGTATAGATCTTTAAATAATGGAAGACATGAAAATTCTAAGTGTGAGGACAGAGTTCTCACACGTAAAAACAGTTGGCTCCTGTTACAAACTACACATTTTGTTCTACTGAGAGTGGAAACTGAGATGGTCTGGAAGTACAGTGGAAATCTGAAATAGCAACAAGAGTTCTATAGGTAGTGCATTATTTTTCGCGAATAATATACCACGTGGTGAGGTGTTTATGTTTACAGCGAGTTATGCTGTTGAAGAAACTTCGGCCGTGCGGTTCTAGGCGCTACAGTCTGGAACCGAGCGACCGTTGCGGTCGCAGGTTCCAATCCTGCCCCGGGCATGGATGTGTGTGATGTACTTAGGTTAGTTAGGTTTAATTAGTTTTAAGTTCTAGGCGACTGATGACCTCCGAAGTTAAGTCGCATAATGCTCAGAGCCATTTGAACCATTTTGAAGAAACTTCAGTTGCCAGTTGTCAGAGGACCGGTGGTTGTTGTTTTCTAGCTTGTCTATTCCAGAATAACAAGCAGCTGCTCACTTTTATGTAATAAAACAGTGTGAATTAGACAACGTATTAAGTGAACATTGGTTTTGTATTGCAAGTACCAGAAACTGCGCACTTCCCGAATACGCCCATTTTCAAAATGTTGTCAAGAGCAAAGACATGTGAGGTACCTGGGGATGGGGGCGAGATGAGTAAACGTGGGTCATCAATCGATTGCTAGCTCACTAGAAGAATTTATTCCCTTTCTGTGAACTGAGGTTGAGGTTTCGTTCTTGGGATTATTTAACAAGATTGAAACGCGTGAAATTCCAAACTAAATGCAAATTCATAAGTGTTATAAAAATGTATGAATGTATGTATGTGCATATGTTACACATCACTGGATAGATTCCAACCAACCTTGATACACATGTCACTAACTGATTTCAATCAGATTTGGTAGACATATGGAGTGAAGGAAAAGGGAGGAGGGGGAGGTAGTAGATGGAAGGAGGAGATTGAGACAGTTAGTGGAGAGGAGGAAATGGACACAAATGTGTGGAGGGGGAAGTAGACATAGAATGAATAGAGCGGGAATTGGACAGACACAGAGGAGAGGAGGCGATGGGCAGGAAGCCAAAATAGGATATGGACAGAGACAGGGGAGAGGAACAGATAGGCAGCCTGACAGGGAGGAGAGGAGGAAGAGATGGACAGAGAAAGGAGACACGAGGAAATGTACTGGGAGAGGGGGAGGAAGAGACAAAAAAAGTGAGGCGGAAGAGGAGATGGACAGAGGGGGAAGAAGCAGATGGAACGAGTATGTAGGAGTAGATGAACAGAGAGAGAGTGAGAGGAGCAGATAGACAGAGAGAGGGGCATGAGCAGATGGACAGTAAGTTGGTGGACTTAGAGAGGGGGTGGAGGAGATGGACAGGGAGAAGAGAAAGAAGGAGGTGGACAGATAAAGGAAAGAAGAGGAGATGGGCAGACAGGGGGAGGAACAGATAGGCAGTGAGACAGGGAGTGGGAGGAATAGATGGCAGAGAGAATTGGAATGAGGAGATGGGATATTAGAAGACCTGAATAAATACACACCCAGGCAGCGCCAGGTGCTCAGCCAGTAATCTCCAAATTCTTAAAAAAAAAAAAAAAAACCAAAGAGCCTTTGGTTTCAAAAAAATGGCTCTGAGCACTATGGGACTTAACATCTGAGGCCATCAGTCCCCTAGAACTTAGAACTACTTAAACCTAATTAACCTAAGGATATCTCACATATCCATGCCGGAGGCAGGATTCGAACCTGCGACCGTAGCGGTCGCGCGGTTCCAGACTGTAGCGCGTAGAACCTTTGGAAGTGGCACATTCTCAAATGTGTCTACAACAGGTACATTATATACGCCTCGTGAAAAAATCATGTGCGCAAATACACTAGACACGTGATTCTTATGAACCGTGGACAATGCAACCTCAAGTTTTGTTAGAAATTCACTTGAGAATGGCGTAGTGCGCACTATTGTAATTTGAAGTACAGCATTGTGGAGCAATGTCTCTTCTAATAGGACAAGTCCTTAGAAAATTATGGATTACTCTCTCGTGTATATACTTGCAGCACTTTCAATAGTATGTCGCACAGTGTATCATACACGACAAGCAACGTTTGCACAGTCTGTACAACCAGGAAGAAGAAGTGGCATTTTGGTTTAACGTCCCGTAGTCGACGAAGCTCATGGAGCACGGAAGCATGGGGAGAATAGGCAGCAACTCGGCCATCTCAGAGTAGTTATACTTTCATTTGTTTTAAGCGGTTTAGAAAAACAATGGAAAACCTGCAACTGGAGTGCCAGCCAGGGATCTGTATTGCCGACATGGCGAATGAGAGCTCAGGGTAAGCACTGCGCGTCTTCTCTCAGAATAAAAGTGGTCTCAGCAAAAACTGCGGGGTAATGACATTAAAGATGAAAATAAAGAGATTCACACTCAAACCAGGAAACAGAGTATTCCCTGAGATGACGGTCAGCTGTGGTCCTCAAAAGGACCCAGAGCGTTTTTCTTGTGTGAAATATTTACTCTGTATTCCTGCTGTTATCCATTCTCATGCTCGATTATAAGAGTTTAACAGCTTATTCCCCGCTACGGTACAATGAGGAGTTAAAGCCTTTTGTACTGGGTGACGCTAATAAGATGATTTCGCTCTTAGTGAACTACCTGGAAATCTATGTTTGCCAGTTTGCAAGGGAGCTATCACTAGCATCAGATCGGCTACTATGGAAAAATCATTAAGAGAAAGTGAGCCCGAGAGAACTACGGGTTGCTGACTTTCTGCTTAGCTGATCAGCAGATACTGCATGAAGTAGGGTACCCACTGAGCTTCAGTTTTCTACGAGCCATCAAAGTATTGCATCCGTAATGAACCACCCAGCATCACGAGAAGGAAGTTCAAAGATAGAGCTTAACGTAGTGGTGAATGATCACAAGGGAGCGATCATTTGACGTACAGTAGCTGCAATTGAATTCGTAACAGCGGTGAATTACCACCGTTTCATGCAGCAACACTCACCGTCCACATTGTCTGAAAAATGTGATCCCTTCTTCGAGGTGACAGAACCCTTCATCTAGTTACTGAAACGGTGACCCAGCTGTTGGTCAGTTTACGTGGGCAGTCTTAGAGGATCTAACATGTTTACCAGGTATGAGTACGTTTCACCTCATTCGAACGATGAAAATAGAAAAGAAAGAATATCAAGCCGCCATAGATCGAGATACATTAAATATGATACGTATCGTATAGCAGTCTCGCGCTACTGTGAAGCGATAGCGATAGCGAACTTTCTGTTCTGTCCGGATATACTCAGTAATTAAAGACTCCTAACGCTTTTGGCTTGTAAAAATGAGATAAAATGTATTTTTCTCGCAATGACTATTACTTCCGATGAAGATTTGTAACAGTTGACACTTTAAACCGGACCCGATCCAGTATTGCGGATACTGCTGTCTTTCTAAGAAAAAGACAGTCTTAGTGGAGCACTGATATTTTGAGTACACTCCAATACCCCAGCTACAATACCTCGCACGTTAGCAATCCGTCTTGACAATCACCGTTAATCAAGTAATCTCTACGGTTTGCCTTGCGTTATATCACGTTATTGACATGTATTCGTGTATTTTGGACACCTATAAGGCAGCTGTTGTGATTAAAATGACATGGTTGGAAGGGAAAAAGACCGAGATTCTCTTAATTTAGTTGAAGCAGATACTGTTCACATAAGAAGACTATCATAATTTTCTAAACAAGTAATATATCTTCGCAGGCTACCATCGATGTGACATTCCATTTCCTTACTGTTAACCTGATGTTCTACTGCACGCTACCCTCAACAAAAGGTGATATTATTTAGATTGTGGATAGCCTCTAGTAGTTAGGTAGAAAGACAGATTTCTACAGAACTAAGACTATTAAGGGAAAGTAGAAGTAAGTACCCATACCAACGGCCCGCCCGGCTAGTCGTGCGGTTAACGCGCTGCATCCCGAGAGGGAAGGCTTGCCGGCCCCCGGCACGAATCCGCCCGGCGGATTAGTGTCGAGGTCTGGTGTACCGGCCAGCCTGTGGATGGTTGTTAGGCGGTTTTCCATCTGCCTCCGTAAATGTGGGCTGTTTCCCCTTATTCCGCCTCAGATACAGTAGGTCGGCGATTGCTCTGCATATACTGTCTCCACGTACGCGTACACCATAATTACTCTACCAAGGAAACAATTGGGGTACACTCGTCTGATATGAGACGTTCCCGTGGGGGATGGGGAGGGGAGGGGGGTTCCACTGGGGACCGAACCGCACAATAACCCTGGGTTCGGTGTAGGGCGGCCGTGGTGTGGGTGGACTGCTGTGGCTTGTTGTGGGTTTGTGAACCACTGAGGGCTACGACGGGACGAAGCCTCTCCGTCGTTTCTAGATACCCGGTTCAATACACACACATACAGATACATATCTATACCAACAACGACTAGCAAACAAATTGGAGAGTGCACATAGAACAGGAATGAGTAACGTCACCGCGTAAAGAAGGCATTAGAAGAAGCAGCGAAAGTAGCAATTGCAGAACATGAAGATGAAACCAGTTCGGTGATATGCAGAAATAGTAAAGATGATCGAACGGAAGAAAAGAATCTTATTTGACATTCATCAACGGGAATGACAGGCAAAGTGGAGACAGATGTTGCACGCTAAATAGAGAAGTGAAAAGAGAAGTGTTAAAAATAAAAACGAGGCGTGGACTGAATGATGTAAATATGTAGAGAGAATGAGTGGAGGAGCTCGTAGTGCTGTGGCATGAAGAACAATGAAGTCAATGCGAATGTCAGGTAGTGACAAGTTTCATCATAATAATAGTCATGTTCAACGACGTATTTTAAAGATTTATTCCAAGAAAATTGGCCGGAATTTTCACATAGATGTGAGGAGAGGATGCAACACGATGGGTTACAACGTCTGGATACAAAAGTTGGTCAACTGGTTGTGAGCAGCTGTAAGATGAAGAAGGCACTGGAATATAGATCAGTAGCTCCAGAGTTGGTGAAATTAGGTCCACCGAAATTGTTCGAGATGCTAAGGAGGATATTTGAAAGAATAGTAAACTCAGAAGATGTTCCATCGATATGGAACTGTGGATAGGAGATGGTCACGTAATGAACGAAAAAAATTGTAAGGGGTTTGTAGTGAACCCTATCGTTGGAAGACTGTACTCGATGGCACTGAAGGATCTGGTAGAAGAGCAAGAAGGATTCCGAACGGGAAGATCGGTAATGGTTAACATATACATAACGAAACTCATGTGTGAAAAACGCACAAAGGTCGGACTGGGGACCCATATTGCTCCGACTGACCTAGAGAAAGCATTTGCTAATGTATCTGTCAACAAACTGTGGAAAAAGGTGAAAGAGGTAGAGCTGGATCAAAGAATAGTAAAGGCTGTTCTGAAATTATATGAAAAGGACGCAGAGAGTAAGGATAGAGAGTAGGTGAATAGAAGAATTCGAGATGAATAAGTGTCTGCAGCAGGGATGTGGGCTGTCACCAATCCTATTCAAGCTGTATTATGAGGCAAGAGCAAAGAAAATGCAACGTTATGGCACTAGCAGTACACAACAGCAAGATATGTAGCTTGTACTTTGCAGATGACCAGATAGTAGTAGCAGAAGATGAAGATGGTCTGAACTAATTGGTAAGAAACCTCAAAGAGGAATACATTAAGGCTGCCATGAAGATGAACATGGAGAAGTGTGAGTACTTGGATCTTGAAACGGAAAAAGCAAATAATCATGAGGTGGATGGAGAAGTAATTGCAGATGTGGGACAGCTAAAATATTTAGGGGTATTACTTAATACACAGGTACAAGCAATGAGAGTAACAGCGAGCGCATCATCTTTCACCATAAAGTACATTACAATAAATTCTCACAAAATAATTTAGAGTTATGCCCCTTTGGATTGCATAAACATTTTAGGCAGCAAGGACGTAGCCCCCCCCCCCCCCTCTCGTCGGGATACCACCGCCCACCCGACCCATAAGCAAAATGAAATTACACTCGACCTAGGTGCCGCGTAGGGAAGCTGAAAGATAATTTGATTCTCAATCATACGACGTAAACGGATGTAAGGAGAGTGTCAGAACTCTCCATTACATTGAAAACAACTAGTAGTAGCGAATACCCTGTTCAAGAATCACAAGAGGAGGAGGTATACTTGGAAACTTGTTACAGAACTCAATTAGTCTTTCTCCTCTTTCATTCCAACCTTTTCTTCTACTCGTTCCCCTACAACTGCATTCCAGTCGCCCATAACTATTAGATTTTCGTCCTCTTATACATACTGCATTACCCTTTCAATATCCTCATACACTTTCTCTATCTGTTCATCTTCAGCTTGCGACGTCGGCATGTATACCTGAACTATCGTTGTCGGTGTTGGTCTGCTGTCGATTCTGATTAGAACAACCCGGTCACTGAACTGTTCACAATAACACACCCTCTGCCCTACCT
This sequence comes from Schistocerca piceifrons, assembly GCF_021461385.2. NCBI lineage: Eukaryota > Metazoa > Arthropoda > Insecta > Orthoptera > Acrididae > Schistocerca > Schistocerca piceifrons. The sequence continues at coordinate 410,369,311 of NC_060139.1, forward strand.
TCCTGTTCATAACAAATCCTACACCTGTTATACCATTTTCTGCTGCTGTTGATATTACCCGATACTCATCTGACCAGAAATCCTTGTCTTCCTTCCAATTCACTTCACTGACCCCTACTATATCTAGATTGAGCCTTTCCATTTCACTTTTCAGATTTTCTAGTTTCCCTACCACGTTCATGCTTCCGACATTCCACGCCCCGACTCGTAGAACGTTATCCTTTCGTTGATTATTCAATCTTTTTCTCATGGTAACCTCCCCCTTGGCAGTCCCCTCCCGGAGATCCGAATGGGGGACTAAGGCGGAATCTTTTTCCAATGGAGAGATCATCACGACAGTTCTTCAATTACAGGCCACATGTCCTGTGGATACACGTTACGTGTCTTTAATGCAGTGGTTTCCATTGCCTGCTGCATCCTCATGTCGTTGATCATTGCTGATTCTTGCGCCTTTAGGGGCAATTTCCCACCCCTAGGACAAGAGAGTGCCCTGAACCTCTATCCGCTCCTCCGCCCTCTTGACAAGGCCGTTGGCAGAATGAGGCCGACTTCTTATGCCGGAAGTCTTCGGCCGCCAATGTTGATTTTTTATCAAAATTTGGGCAGAGGCGGGGATCGAACCCGGGACCGAAGACGTTTTGATTATGAATCAAAGACGCTACATTTTTTTTGTTTCTTTTTACCCTTTTTTTTCAAAGCCGAACTCAAATTTCTTTTTCCTTTAAGAACAAATTATGAGGAATAAATAAGGAAAAGTTATAATTTTTTTTTTCAAACCAAAACAAAGACTCCAATTATACTGGTTTCTCCTTCCAGTAAACAAAAATGAGTCTCCTTTGTCTTGTTGGCGAAGAAGCAATCTTTTGGAAAAAAGAAGTTTCTCAAAGCCATAATCAAATTTCTTTATCCTTTAAGAACAAATTATGAGGGATAAATAAGGAAAAGTTTTTTTTTAATTAAAGTTGTCGTGCGACTTGTAATTAAAGACCAGTTCTTACAGGAGCTCCTGAAGTGTCTCCGCCAACAGCATGCCAGCTCGTCCAAACGTGTCTTCTCATGGCGTAGGCGTGGGTTCTGGGTAGCAGATCTATTCAGTTCGGTTCGGTTTATACAGTTTTCAGCTCCTCAGGGCTTGGACGTTCCAGCTACTAGGTGGGTCATCGAAAGTGCTCCGTAAGAAATTGGAAAAATATTGCTTATAGCGTGGGTTGCGTATCAGGACGCAGTGTCGTTCGTTGAGATAAGTCCAATATCCTAGCGTAGACTTGTCGCCAGAAGTAAAAAGATAGCGGATCGTGTGGCCACAGATCCAATTCACAGAGTGAGTTTTGACGGAGGGGTAGAAAGTCTTATCGGGGTACAAAAGCATGTGGACGTCGATCTGAGCCGGTGTCTGGCGAGTAAGAAACGCCAAAATTCGCCGTGGAAGTGTCCAGACGTCGAACGCTGTGCCACAGTGGAACCGGTGGACATCCGTGTCATCTACTCCACAATGGGTGCAGAGGGATGAATCGGCGAGATGGATGCGGTGCAGACGATCTCGGTTTACTTGTTTGCCTTTCACGGTGATGTACCTCGCTGATTGAACGTCTGATTCAAGAAAACGTGCATGGATCGTCTTCCATATGTGCCGCCTCACGTACTGTGGATACTTACGTTCGATGGGGTTGGACGGGCGGCACTGTTGTAACAATTCGGAGACTGTTTTCGTGAGGTACAAACGTGTAAGTGGTAAGGACCGGTAGATATAACTGAACTCCAGGAAAAATCGTAGGATGTAATAAAAGGGGGTTGTAATGGTCGATACCAGTACTGGGGCGGACAAGGAGGCCGGTGCAAAGTTGTGAAGCAGGAGGCTAGTAAGGCTCTGCGGGCAACGATGCCAAAGTTTTAGTTCGGAGCTGACGTATAGGGCCTTGACACGAGTCGGCACATGGATGAGTCCCACCCCGCCACGATCTCGTGACAGTGCAAGGGATTCATACTGCACCTTGAATAACATTCCCGAGATGACGAAGGAGCCGAAAGCCATCAACAGTCGTCGCGCCAGGAGATTTGGGACTGGTAGTACTTGAGCCACGTGTGGTATACGGGAACCATGATACATGTTCACGTATTGCGCGCGTTGGATAACGTCGAGAACTCGTAGCCGGTGATCTGCGAGATTTGCTCTGATTGTCTGTAGCAAGCGTCTACCATTGATAGTCGCTGAGCGGCGCAGGTCTGCTGTGAAATCAAGTCCAAGACACCGTGGTGGCGGCGACACTAAGGGGGGCAGCGCATCTCTCCGGCAAGCCCTCACCAATGAGCAGGACCTTGGATTTTGACACGTTGTGGCAGCTCCCCGACGCTTCGCCGTAAGTCGTCACCCATGTCAGTACTGCTCGTACTTCATCTTCACTGCGCAGATATAGTACTATGTCGTCTGCGTAGGCTGTACAACAAAAACGGTGGTCGTGCACAACCATACCTTCCAAACGTTGGCGCATGCCCTGGAGCAGGGGTTCCAAGGCGAAAGCATACAAAATCGTGCGATGACCAGGGGCGGTGTTAGGCGACCATTGTACATGATTTTAGAGGTTGCACTACTCAACAGGCGCATAACCACTGTGACAATACCGCCAGGAAAACCCATATGCTGAAGAACTGTCCGTAAATAGAAGTGGTCAACACGGTCGAAAGCCTGGCTAAAGTCCTGTGAAGCCAAGGCGCCAGGGAGACGCTGATAATGCGCTAATGCTATCATGTCTCTGTAACGGCAAAGGGCCGTACGGATGTTGTTGTCGCCTCCTACGGAAGTCTGGTCGCAGGATGTGACGTAACGTGTGACCTTCTTGAGTCGCGATGCCAGTAGCCGTGTGAATATTTTCATGTCGCTGTTGAGCAAAGTAATTGGTCGATAGTCCTGGACCCTCGATAACCCGCGCGGTTTATGTACGGGGATAATAATGCCTTCTAGAAAGGCTCTCGGGACCACTATCATCGGTGACATCAGCTCTTGTGCGATTTCCGTCCACGTGGAAGCCAATAAATAGTGAAAACTTTTATAAAATTCGATGGGTATGCCGTCAGTTCCAGGAGATCTGCTATCGGAACCCGCCTTGATAGCATCTACCACTTCATATGTGGTTACGTCGTCTTGGAGGTCATGAACTGCATCCTCCGGAAAAGTGTTCGTAGTAAGCTGAGCGACTTCTGTGATCAGTGCTGCAGAATGCGGTACGGCTGCGTACAGCCCGGCAAAATGAGCATGGAGAGTACGACCGATGCTTTGTTGGGTGTCGTGCCGGCGCCCTTCCACATCAGTGAGGACTTGGATCAGAGCTCGTAGTCGTCGTTGTCTTTCCTGAAGGAGGTAGTACATCGACGGACGTTCTGGAGAGATTCGATTAGAAGCTCGAGAACGGACTACAGTGCCTTCCAAGTGACGCCGCATGATCAAATAGATCTGCGCCTTCGTGGGATGGACCATCGACTGCCGGGCTGGCGAGAAAGGCATCATCGTACAGTCACGTAGTATGGTGTAGCAGAAGTGCAAGGTATAAGTTTGCCACGCCTTTAGTTCCTTCCCATAACTCATCAGAGTCTTCCTGAGGGTCGGCTTTGCACAGGAGAGCCACCGTGATAAGGTGGAGTCATAGACTTCTCGACGATGGTGGCAGCGTGCCCACGCTTCTTCGACCATACGACGATAGTCTGAGGAGGTCAGGTGAGCGACATTGAGTTTCCACAGACCACGACTATGCCACACTCACTGTCGGGCGAGAGTGACGTCACAGAGGTACGCATCATGGTCTGCAAAGGCCAAGGGCCAGACTTCCGCATGACGTGTGCCAAGGGAGCGGGTAACGTAGATGCGATCTATGCGGTTTGACGAGTGAGAGGTGTAGAATGTATAGCCCGGTTGAATTCCGTGGAGCTTCTTCCATGTGTCAACAAGTCGTAGACGGTCGATGACCACTGAGAGAGATGCACAAGGGGAATGCCGCGGGAGTTGGTCCGCGGGCTCTTGTGTCGAATTAAAATCCCCACCGAGTACCAAATCGTCCTGCGGACCGGTGAAGAGGGGTGTGACGCTTTCGGCAAAAAAAAGTTTGTCGGTCATGACGGCGGCCAGTGCCGGACGGAGCGTAGATATTAATAATACGCACGCCGAACAGTGTGAGGGCCATACCTCGCGCAGTGGGGAGGTAGATGACGTCCTCTGCAGGGAGTCCGTCGCGTAGCAGGATGGCGACGCCGCTACCGGTGTCGGATGCGGGGGAAACATGGGCGTTGTATCCGGTGGGAACTAGGAAGTCAGCCACAAACACCTCTTGTAAGAGTGCTATATCCACATCCGCAGAGTAAATAGTGTCTCTGAACATGACCAGTTTATGGGTGGCACGAATGGTGGCAAGATTCATCGTGGCGATACGATATTGCTGTGTACGGCCATCCTCAGTATTTGCAGAACGTGCGGTAGAAGTAGCCGGCAGGTGGCGACCCGCTGGTGGTCCCGCAGTGGTGATAATTACTGGCGGGGCGCCAGCCCCAGTGTCGCCGAGGTGGACTCCTGTTCAGACATGCTGGCAGTGTGTTCCGCTTCTTCTTCAACGTCATCGGCCCAGGAAGCTGACGACGTGGACATGTGACGGTCACGTACTTCCGGAACGGGTGTTGTGGATTCCGCAACATGAGTGGCAGGGGGACCGCCGTCATCATTCGTTGACAACGGCGAGGACACGTCCCGAACCGGGAGAGGAGGCGTCACAGGAAGGGTGCCTGTTGCTGCTGCATCGCGTGACTGGACGAAATGTGGGAGATCACCGTCAGACATCAGTCGACATCCCGCGGGGCCGTCTGAGAAAGGGCGACATCGGAAGGCGTTCGTCGTCGTTTCCTGTGTTTGCGAGGCGACCGCTGTTTTCTGATGTGGCCTTCTGAATCAGAATGTGGTCGCCCGTCGTCTGACGCCGTACCCGTCTGGACAAAGGCAGACGTCGGCACCACACCGAGGTCGACGTTCATGGTTGCAACAGGAACATCGGTTTCGGTCTGCAACCCGGACGGTCCTGAAGCGAGCACTGTAGGCGACGCCGTGCTTGTGTCGTCGGCGCGTTGTGCTGCGGCGGGTGGTGTTGACGATGCTGCTGGCGCAATCGAGATTGGTACGACGGGGTCCTGTGCAACCTTGGCGTAGATGATGGGTAAGGACGCGATCGTCGAAGCCTGGGTCTCTTCATGTAACGGCGTCTCTATTAAACGGCGGTGTAAGTATTCGGAACGTACGTGTCCCTCCTGGCCACATCCTGCGCACGTTCGTGGCTGTCCATCGTACATGACGATGGCCCTCACACCGCCAATCAGCAGGTACGATGGGACATGTTTCGTCAGCTCAATTTTTATTTGCCGGAGGCCATTTAATACGGGGTAGGTCGTAAATGTTTGCCACTTCTCCGCGACGTGACCCAAGACGGTGCCATATGGTTGGAAAGCGGCAATGACTACATCCTGAGGCACCTCGAACGGGAGCTCAAACACCCGCAATGTCCGGAGAGCGAATCCAGCATGGGCAACTGTCACAGCACCCATATGTCCATCAGAGTGTTTAAATTTGAGTCCGGTGGCATGACGGTGAATTATGTCATTGCAAATTTCCTCCGTCGACATCTTGATGTAGACAACACTTCCAGTGATGGAAAAATGTACGCCGATTACGTCCTGGGGGTTCAAACGTAGATCCTCACGTATGAACTGTTCGACTTCGAAAGCTCTGGGTCGTGGATGTTCGGCCTGAAACGTTACTTTGATCGTTGCACAGCGGTACGAGTGCGCCATGGTGTACGTCAGTACCGGACTCGATAGACACAAACACCGCGACGCGGAAGTAAACACCGCCGAGAGCGGAGCGTTGGACGGCGCGCGGAGCAGCTCCGCACGCTAGCACGGCTGCGAGCCGACTACCCCCAGACCAAGGATCATCGCTTGATATTACATCCTCGATTACTATATTACCCTTTACAGCTTCCTACTGCAACATATAAGTTATTCCCAGATATCGTAACACGTCCTAGCGTCTTGTCCGCTATTTTTGTCGGTCACTTAGCTATGTGTTCCTTTCTTCGCCTATTCTGCCGAGACATATTAATGTATTTTCTTATTAATGTATTTTCTTATTAGTCCACATAATTTTCAACAACAATTTTCATTATGACATCTCAAATGCCACGATACTTTTCTTTCCTGGTTTTCCCAACAGTCCATGCTTCAAACGTACTCTGTCAGATATTTCCTCCGCGTATTATGACTTAATTTGGTACTACTAGATTTGTTTTGGCCAGGAATGTCACCTTTACTCGCAAATTTTATGTCATTTATAGACAAAGTTTTTACCTGTGGTAGTCTACTTTTTATATTATTTTACTTTCAAGGTTGCAGAATTGGTTCAAATGGTTCAGATGGCTCTGAGCACTATGGGGCTTAACTTCTGAGGTCATCAGTCCCCTAGAACTTAGAACTACTTAAACCTAACTAACTGTAGGACATCACACAGATCAATGCCCGAAGCAGGATTCGATCCTGCGACCGTAGCGGTTGCAGTATTCCTTCACATAATCTACTTCATGTTCTACAGTTTTAGTGTTATGATTATCGCGAATCTCATTGCTGCGATACCTCATTATTTTCGTCTGTCTGCGGTTTACTTCCAATTCATATTCCGTACTCATCAAGACGTTCATTTCAATCAACAGGGCTTCTAACTCTTCTTCACTTTCTTGGGAAAGAAATAGCAGTGAATATTACTGATGTTATACCCTGAATTTTAAACCCACTCTTCACAGTCACTGCTAGACTGTATCCCCGTCTTACACATTTTATATCCGAGCTCTTCGTTATTCATCTTCCATTGTTACTGTCCCACCCTGAATCTTTTATATACTGTGCATTACCCGTGCTTTCCGATTGATTACCCCTATTTTCTTCGAAATTTCGAACATCTTCCATCGTGTTACATTGTCGAATGCGTTTGCTTGGTACTATGAATCCTTCTTGATTTTTCTTATGCTGTTATATTTCGAAAAGACAAACTGATCGGCTCATCAGACAGATCCTCAACTTCTTACCTTCCTGCTCTTATTGCTGTTGTTAGGTACTTGGAGTCATGAGCCTTTAGACTGACTGTAACCATATTTCCCGCACTTAACTGCTCTGTTATATTTAGGATTTAGTCTCATAGAATATACACACCAGTTAGAATAGCTGTATGGTTGGCATTTCTGCCATTGATTTCAAAAAATCCGTAAGGGTGGTATCTGTCCATTCAACCTTATTTTAACGCTTGTCTTCCAAAGCTCTGAACTCTGACTATAAATCTCTTCTACAGATCTCCTCATCAACTTCCAGTTCTGCTTCTAAAACATCAGATGCCCCCCTTCACCCTCCCCCAACCTCGTGGATGCCTTCAGTGTGCTTTTGACACACATTTACTCTCTCCTCTGCGTTTAGCAGTGAAAATCTCATCACCCTCTTAACGTTGAAGACATTGTTTTCTACTTCGCTGAGGGTTATTTTGACTTTGCTACAACCTGTAACAGGCCTTCCGATGACCGTTTCTTTTAGATTTCTTCGTATTTTCCCTGCCGTCGTTTTACCTTGTGTTCCCTGCACCTTTTATTTATTTCATTCTTAAGCGATTTTCTTGTTAGATCACCAGTCTTCGGATTGATTCGATACGATCCAGCAAAAATTCCTCTTTTGCGCCAGTCTATCCATCTCAGAATAACACTTACACACAACTACCAAGCTATTTATTGTGTATATTCCTGAGTTGAACTTTCCCCATAATTTGTATCTCTACCGGCCTCTGTGGTACCATGGAAGTTTTTCTCTCATTTCTCAACACACGCTGTGTTACTCTCTTCCTTCTTTTGTCAATGTTTCCCATATATTTCTGCTTTCGCAGATTCTGTGCAAAACGTTCTCATCGCTGATCTTACCACTTCACCTAATTTTCAGCATCCTTCCGTAGCATCATGTCTCAAACGACTGAATTATCTTCTTCCCGTGTTCCCGATCAACCCTTGATTCACCTCCGTACAAAGCTGTCATCCAGAAGTAAAATGTAAAGAATTCCTTCCTCAAATTAAGGGTAGTGTTTGAAACTGGCAGACCTCTCCTGCCCAGGAATGCCTCACTTTGCCTATAGTATCTGCTTTTTATGTCCTCCTTGCTTCGTCCTTCATGTGATACTTTACTCGCAAAATAAGAGAATTCTGTCACCTCGTCTGCTTCTTGGTCCCAAATTTCCATATTAACTTGACAGCTATTCTGCTACTCCTCATCTCTTTCGTCTTTCTTCGCTTTAGACGTCCCGTAAATTGTCATTACTTTCTTAGAGATGATGGCAATGTCACAGCTACTCGTATCGCTGACATTGTTTCATCCTGAATTTTATCGGTGCTTTTGAACCTATCTGTTACGTCCGCTGTTGCTTCTCCGAAGTAGAGATTGAACTGTAGTGGAGATAATCTGCATCCTTATCTTCCGTCCTTTAAATTCGAGCTTTTCCTTATTGGTCTTCCATTCTTATTGTTCCCGTCTGTCCATAAAACATACACCAACGTTTCTAAGGATTTCGAAAATCTTGGTCCATTTGACATTGTCGATAGCTTAGTCTAGATTTCGAAAATCTTGGTCCATTTGACATTGTCGAAAGCTTAGTCTAGATCTAAAAGTTGAAATTTCTTACACAGTTGTACTGTACTTTGTTTCTGAAGTCAGTGGAAACTTGTAACGACGGTCACTGTTATCTCACAAAAAAGCAAATTTTCGGACTTATATTAGGTTCGGCCTGTACACCAAATAGAAATACTTGGCCGATCATAGTTGTTACATTAAACATCACGTAGTTGTTACTGTACGCACAATAGAGTTCTTCGCAATTACAATTCTTAGTAGTATTTTGAGTAATACCCATTCTGATTCACCACGAAATCAGACAAACCAACGTTCAATGTTTTTTTAGAGGTTTGGAATTGGTGTTCTTCTAGTAAGCGGAGATTATTTACGCAATTATGGTTCAAAAGGATTGTCACTTCCTAGTTATCATTGTCAGTTCCTACAAAACATTTTAGCGAAGGAGCTCAGCTGCTAAAGGGGAAAAAAGTCCTGCAAGGATGAGTTGAAGGTAGTTCCATGGAGCCGCCAGCCTTTGAAAAAGGTGAGGGAGTACAAGGAAACTGTGTGGTGAAATTGTGGCAGCGATGCCAAGTATCTGAGTGCTTGATTTCTGCCAAACTTCACTGGGCCTGTCTTGCTGTGCGCCATTACACTTGTCGTATCACACCGCTCAGACCCCCATCGGGCTTCGTACATCTACGTCTAGCAGACTTGTTCCTTGCTTCGTTACAGATCGTGTAACGTTCTTCATTATAACTGGGATCTGGGTTACTTATTTGTTTTATCTGCAGCATTTTTCTAATAATCTTTAAAGTCATCTGTAAATTACTTACTTATGGCCCTCATCAATAGACTCTAATTTGCTTCATCTTCCGAACAATACTGTACGCGTTTACCATGATTAGTGACGCTGTTCACGATATGTGTTCCACAACAGAGCAAACACCCTCATGCTGCCTTATGACATAACCTACACAACTTCCATACTATCAGTGTTGCAGGAAGCGTAAAGTACCATGGAAAGCATTTACTAACACTTACTGCATACCAAACTGAACGACACGGTAGTAACGCAATCAATTGAACAGGTTTTTCAGTAAAATGGAGTGGCGGAAGTAAATTTTCACTCTAATGGTTCAAATGGCTCTGAGCACTATGGGACTTAACAGCTGTGGTCATCAGTCCCCTAGAACTTAGAACTACTTAAACCTAACTAACCTAAGGACATCACACACATCCATGCCCGAGGCAGGATTCGAACCTGCGACCGTAGCAGTCGCGCGGTTCCGGACTGCGCGCCTAGAAGCGCGAGACCACCGCGGCCGGCAATTTTCACTCTCTCACCTACTATGTCATTACAAAAGCGATATATGTGGATATAAGGAAAGTTACGTAGATACCACCTAAGAACACGGCTTTTCGTAGTTAATACGAGCTGTTGAATGCAGAGTCTCCCAGTGACCTTTTCTGGTCTTTGCGTCCCACTCTTTTGCAAAGCTAATTGTTGTGTGACCATAGTTAGTATTCTGCTTTGTATACGCTTAATGTTTTCTGTTAGGAAAGAAATTTATTTACATCACGTACGCTAGAATAGTGTTCCTGTAGTCGTCCTTGTAAACCTTATCTGGAGTGTTCTGCACATTCCTATGTCCTTACTGATACTACAGTCGCTTAATCTAAAATGACACTAAGCAGCGTTCCACGTACAGCAACCCCTCACTGTCAGTCGCTTTCGGTGTGTAATACACCTCAGCGCCTCCTAGGGTAACACCTTAAGCGCACCTCCTATGCTGTGCGTGTAGGGAGTCAGAAGCTGTCACAGTGTGGCGTAAATTTCTGTTCCATACGTTCCATTCGACCAAAAAACCAGAAGACCGTGGTCATTTCAGGGACCAGTGTTGTATATTGCCATCTTCAAATTAACATTCTGAGCAAGGCTGATTTTTATCGACATTCGTAATTTGTTCTAGCATCTGCCAGAATCATTAGTTAGCTACGGTTGAGACCTCTTTACTTCTACGGTCGCTTTTCAACATGGTGAATGAGCGTCGCATTCCCTTTCAGCCATTTATCTTCATTGCAATAAGCATAATCTAGCCTCCAAAAAATTTAATGTCAGTACTATTCGGAAAGTTTTATGATATTACGCCCAAATCTGTTGCGTAATATGTCATACATACAATACTCTATTGATACTTTTAGCTACAAACAGCTTGAGTAGCCATTAAAGACAACAACAATAGACGCCATCTCCCACATCGATGCCTTGCGGAAGGCAAGAGCCGTAGTACACAATAGTGTGAAAATTGTGGTCCACCATCAGAGTATATTCGTCTTGAAATTAGTCAATTAAGTGTCGAACTAGCTTAGGGGAGGCTGCTTTTGTTCATTCTATGTGAAGGCATTCGGAAGGATTGCAAGATACCTTTCCCGTACATAACAATATCATATTTCTCCCTGAACTAATCAGTATACGACTTAGCTTTTCAGACTAGCCTAAAACACTACGGCACACATTGAATTTTATATACATGTTTCCCCACCATTTTCTAGAGCATATATGTAACGAGGATCCCACAGGATGCATTACTGTAAGCTACTTTCGTTCTGTCTTTTCCTGCCTTTTGTTTTCTCTTTGGGTACTAGTGTTCTTGCTCTCTTGTTTTGCATCACATATAAGAATTTGGTATTGTATGTAATGAGAAGATGAGGAGTTGCATGGCCCTCTTATTTTGAAGAAATACTACCTTACACTACGGGACAATGCTTTCACACAAATCTGAAACGAGATTGAGAAAGACGACATGTATTAAGAGAAAAAAGCAACGAAATGTTAAACTGAATACTAATGCGTGAGACAACGTCAAAACTGAAAAAATATATAGAGATTAAAATAAAGGCTGCTGTCACACATTGTCTAATGAAGGAACTATTTTTGTAAGATACAACATATAACTGACATTTGTTACACGACTGTGTTATGTATTTCCATTTGTAAGTAGACTGTTTAGGTTGGTATGTTGGTAACGCCACGTAGCGCTCAATATGAAAATCACTGACTGTGCTGTGTGCAGTCTGTGGCTGATTTGCATTGTTGGAATATTGCTATTGTAGCGTTGGGCAATTGTATGTGAACAGCGCGTAGCGTTGCGCAGTTGGAGGTGAGCCGCAAGCAGTGGTGGATTGGGAGAGAGATGTCGGAGTTTTGAGAGCGGATGATCTGAACGTGTGTCCATCAGAAAGAGTAAATTTGTAATACTGGATATCATGAACTGATATATATGTGATGACTTTTGAACATTATTAAGGTAAATAAATTGTTTGTTCTCTATCAAAATCTTTCATTTACTAACTATGCCCATCAGTAGTTAGTGCCTTCAATAGTTAGAATCTTTCATTTAGCTGGCAGTATTGGCGCTCGCTGTATTGCAGTAGTTCGAGTAACGAAGATTTTTGTGAGGTAAGTGATTCATGAAAGGTATAGGTTATTGTTAGTCAGGACCACTCTTTTGTAGGGATTATTGAAAGTCAGATTGCGCTGCGCTAAAAATATTATGTGTCAGTTTAGGGATGATCAGAATAAGTAAAGAGAGAAATGTCTGAGTATGTTCAGTTTGTTAATCTGTTTGAAAATCAAATAAGGTAAGAGTTTTGTCAGCATAGTAATTCTTAAATTTTCTAAGGGGATGTTTCACATTGATCATTTGAAAATTACATACACATTTCACCGCAGTAGGAACTGCAAAGGAATGTGAGAAATTGAGTTATTCCAGGAAGAAAGTGTAAATTACATTCTGCTGCTGAATGAGATCTCTACTGCCACATGCTTGTCAACAAAATTATTTGTAGAGGTCAGCGTAATTTCTCTCATATTGTCATAGTCGTCATCAACTATATGTTGATGCACACTTGACTCTCTACAAACCCGTCTCTGTATCTCACAAGCTGAATCACTTACACTTGATTTATAAAAGCTGAATCACCTAAAAGTTCAAACGAAATGGAAAGTGCTACTGATGTGCGGTGGATAGGTAGTCAGGGGCTCGTGTTGTTACCGAATCAATGGATTGTAATAATACCTATAAAATGTATTTTTGTGTAAACTCACACTTTTTAAACTGAGCAGCATCTATTGACATTAACAAAATAGTAGGGTAAATTAGAATGTCAGTGGTGTTCGTTGCAAGACTAGTGCGAACTGCTTACGAGATATGGTTTTGAAACGAGATATCGTTTTGAAACGTTTCCACATCGGCAATTGTACAATACCTACGACAGCACACACTAAAGAACAACACAAGTACGAACACTAGTTATACAGATTCTGACCAGTAACGAAACAACTGACCATCACAGATTGTGTGCAAAACGACCATCGGTAGGTGGCATACACGCTTCCAGTATGGTAAATAACCGCTGCCCCACATGTTCTTGCATTTTAGCGGATAAGTCCGAGCAGGATACAGTAATACGTAATAGTACATCAGCGAGTGTAGTTTGTATGTTCTTGTAGACTGTGTCTTTCAGCTTCCTCCACAAAAAAAGTTTACAGGCGTCAAATCCTCGAGACCGGCCAGCCAAGGTACAGGTCCTGTGCATCGAGTCCAACGATTTGGAAACAATTAGTGAAGACATGCTGTAGTACTTCGTGCACTATGGGCAGGACAACCATCATGTTGGTACCAAAGGTTCCTCCGAATCTGCAGGGGAACCTCTTATAGCATCCGTGGACAATGGTCTGGCAGGAGGGTGCGATACTGTGTGCTCTCAGTGTTTCCTCTATGAAAAACATGCCTATGAGCTTGGCTTCAGATGGTTCAAATGGCTCTGAGCACTATGGGACTTAACATCTGTGGTCATCAGTCCCCTAGAACTTAGAACTACTTAAACCTAACTAACCTAAGGACATCACACATCCATGCCCGAGGCAGGATTCGAACTTGCGACCGTAGCAGTCGCGCGGTTCCGGACTGAGCGCCTAGAACCGCTAGACCACCGCGCCGGCGCCTATGAGCTGATGGATCGCTACCCCACACCATTCGTTTACACTCCATGGACGCTGACTTTCCACCTGATGAAGCCAACGGACCAGATTGGTAAATGTGGTTTCATCATTAAACAAGATACATGATACATCTGTAGTATCGTGTTTTAATGCCCAAGTACACAAGTTAACACGATTCTCATAATCGTTTTCATACAGCTCTTAATGGAGAGAGATGTGATAGAGTATTCAACCCTTGTCGATGAAGAACGCGTAGGACACTTGTCTGTCTCGTGGCACTTCCTCGTATGATTAGACGGGAGCTAACGAGCGGATCAACTACAACAGCAGCAAATAAATTAGTGTAACTCTCTTCGGTCGTCACTTGTTTCCTTATGTTGCGTTGTGTGGGTCTTGCACTACCGTTTCCACGTAGCTGTTGAATAGGTAGATAAATAATTGGAGATGAGTGACGTCTATTGTGATACCTCGCCGTATACACCGCACAAGGACGAACTGCGTTCTTCCTACACTCACCATCCTTCTACACCATGAGCTTGTCAGCTTTTTCTCCATTCCTTAATCCTCTATTTAACTCATCCTGCTTGGACTTTGGTGCCACACACTCACTGATAATCAAGTCATGGTGCACTCAAGGATCACACAAGCACACTGTAAGGAAACATAAAAACACGGTGCTTAACAACCACGTGTCGGTGCGGAAGCTTATTCAGTGATCATGATATTTACATACTGATATTTTACGCATGCTTTAATTTACTTCCCAGGAATATTCGTTTGAAAATATTCTTTATTAAGTCGCTTCATAAGCAGCCTACAATGCCTTGCGATGAAGCAGGGTGTTTCGTCGAATGTAAAAAGCTAAAGAAAAAGAAGATGTGCTACATAAATAAGAGTTGGTATGTGTCTATCTACATCTGATGATATCAGTTCAAATTTCAAGCTAATCGCATCGGAGTGGAGCTTGTAACCTCACTATGACAATGCAAATCAGGTTTGCTTTAAGTACGCGCTGTAATGGTGGTGAGCGTTAGTTATCTTGTAGACAGGACGTGGTTAGCTGATAGTTAAAATAGTTTTACGGCGACTAAAACGACATTATCAACACCTCATTTAAATTGAACGAGGTCTTGTGACAGGGTTAGTAGAACATGGATGTTCGTTCTGCGATATTGCAGAAAGATTTGCAGGAACGTACCTAGTCTACATGACAACTGGCAGCGGTGGTCGCGAGAATGTACGGTTGCAAGCAGATCAGACTCAGGATGGCCATGGGGCACGACCGAGAGGGAAGGCCATCGTGTTCGGCGTATGGCTCTGGCGCACTTTTAGCTGCAGTTGGCACCACAGTCATGCAACGAGCTGGTACAAATCGGTTACTTCAAGGACAGCTCTGAACCAGACGTCCTCTAGCATGCATATCAATGACCCCAAACGACCAGGACTTGCGACTACAGTGGTGTCAAACGTGAGCTCATTGGAGGGCAGGGTGAAGGTCTGTCTGGGTGCCAGTAATTGTGTTAGTTAGAAAGAGTCCTGTTGAGAGCCTACAACCAACGTGTCTCCGTGCTAGTCACACTGGACATACACCTGGTATTATTGTCTGGGGTTATCCCTTTGGCTGTAAAATTCTACGACAATCTGGTGATTCTATCTTTCGTGCTGCCATTCATGATCAGCATACCAGAGAACGTTTTCCAACTAGATAACGCTCGCCCACATACAACTGTTGTAAGCCGATGCGCTCTACAGAGTGTCGATATGTTTTGTTGGCTTTCTCGAACACCAGATCTGTCTCCAGTCAAGTACTTGTGGGACTTGATCGCACGACCACTCCAACATCATCCACAAACAGGATTAACCGTCCCTGTATTCTGTGACCAAGTACAACAGGCGTGGAAATCTTATGAACTGACGTGCGGCTATGCCTGCTTGCATTCAGCAGTACAGCGGTTACACTTGTTATTAGTGCACCAGTATTTCGCATTTGCAATCTAGCCCTTAAGCACTTGCAATGTTAATCACTTAAATCTGTTACCTAGGCAAATGTATTCCCGATATTGTATTACTCTACATTAACTATTTTTGGTGTTGCCAATGTTTTTCCGTCGGTGTGGGCGGCTGCATTCAGAAGGCGACATGAAACCATTTTTTTTTCGAACTTATTTCCTATTCCATTCGTATACTGGGCGAGAGAAGAATTTTTGTATCCCTCTGAACGTGCCCTAACGTACCTCATCAGATTCTTATGATGCCGACACAAGATATATGGTATGTGGGATAAAAGTACGGGTAGGGCAAGAGTACGCATCGAGTTTTCGTGTCCCCCAAGCAGACGTTCACTATTCTCCCACCAAGAAGCGCTTATTCCAGAACCTCGAGGCAGCCAGACTCTTACAGCTGTAGAAAATGTGGTAAGTTTCTTTTGAGCTCTTCGATGTAACTTTTGCATCGTTCTGATTGAATGTTAAGTGAACGTAAATGTATTTAAAAATTAAATAAACTTGGGACGTGAACTGGCGACTGTTAGGTTCCAATATTCTCCTTCAACTGCACGACTGGAGCTGTGTGTGATATCTGTAGACTGCTGAAAAATAAAGCAGCGGAATGGGGGACAACTTCGCAGGTGTTACGCGAATGAAGTTCCTTGTGTGAACTTTTACATCAAGTATTGCGAACATTTACACCATTGCTTGAACTTCGACTTGTGTTGTCCTTTGTAGAGTATTGAAGTATTTTTTGTTGGTGTTTGTTGACCTTAGATGTCTCATTATTCACATTAGAGAATTTGAATTAATTTTCCTTTTCTGTAGATTTTCTGTCGTTGGGTAGTGGTTTTTCCAACTGTACCTACCTATCAAACACACTTCCAATACAACCGCATCTTCCACAGCTCGACAGCCAATTAACAGGGCCGTTTTAACAACTAACTCTTGGCCTTACTGAAAACGGGAGCTCAGGACAACAAGCATCCAATGCTACCTAGTTTTCGGAGACTGAGTAAGAAAACTTCTTAAACCAGGCAAACGTAGTGAGCACCTCGATCGAATCCCCAAAACGTTTTCGTTGTGGGACGAACAGGCAATAGTCAGCACTGCATTTCCCTCGATAGACGTTTTCTCGGACTTACTCTCAGGTCATTACGAAAGTTTACATTTTGAATTAGCCGAAAATTAAACAGTTACTAATTTAGTTTTCCTTTTATTTATTTGTAATTCATTCTATTTTCTTCAGTTGGAGGTAACAGTACTCTGTGCGTACTCCTTTCCCAGGCTTAGGTACTCTTATTCCATAGCATGTGGTAACAATACGCAAAATTGGTTTTCAGGAAAATTTTTATTACTTCTCCAAAAATAGCTGGATCACAACGAAACTTTTACAGTACCAATCTAGGTCTTTAATGCGTTGCAGATATAATAACTGTCGAAAGCATTTTTTTTAAGAAAAAAGAGGTTTTGATATAAAAAACGGAAAAATTGTAAAAGAACAAAGTAAAAGCTTACATGGAATTTGATTTAATTCATTTGGGGAATTACTGTCACTGGGAAGCAATGCACGTAGCCCAACGTTGGATCCATGACCGAAAGCATTTTTGGAAGGTTTCTTTGGACGGCGTTGAGCTGTTTTGTTGTGGCCTTCTCACTGTCAGGAATAGTGTCAAAACGCTTTCCTTTAACCGCGGTTTTGATTTTGGGAAAGAGCTAGTAATCTTATGGTTCTACATCAGTTGAGTAAGGCGGATATGGACAGGCAGGAGTTGTTTTGCTGCACAGAAACTCGCGAACCGAAAACGAGGTACGGCACTGTGTGCTGATGAAGGAAGCCACTGGTCTCTTTATTTATACATTGTTCCGCAAACGTGTGCAGTACGCCGTTGCAAAATTCAGCATTTATAGTTGTTTCCCTTGCAAGAAACTTTGATCCCACTATGCCTACAACATCGAAAAAGTAAGCATGATTTCGATATTGGATTTCGACTGACTTGCGTTTTTGGGCGAGGAGATATACTGGTTTTCCAATGGGAACTCTGAAATTTCGTCTCAGGGTCAAACACATAGACCCAAGTTTCATGTCCAGTTACAATTTGGACATAAAGTCCGCATCTGACTCAAGGCAATCCTTCAACTCCGGGCAAACTGATACACGGTTTTCCTTCTGCTGATCACTCAGAAGTCTGGAAACAAATTTTCTACTCATTTCTCTCATTTGCAAATTATAGGTTAAAATGCTTTGTACGGACTCGAACGAGATGCTAGCTTCTTCGATGAGCTCTCGAACAGCTATTTGCCTGTTTGAACGAACAATAATTGCTACATTTTGCACGTGTTATCTGTTTTTCAGTTTTATGGACGACTCGGACGTTGCTCGTATTCTACCGACTCATTTCCGGTTTTAACTCCGGAAAATTTAATTGCAACTTCTTTTTGAAACTCTATGAGCACGGTAAACGAAATCCCCACCGTAGGGTCTGCAGATGCTGACTCTGTGCTACCTGTCTCGATGGACTAGGCTGTAGTTTCAGCAGTTGCTTCTAAAAAAAAAATCATCTTCTTTTATCACAGCTCGTATTTTGTAAAACTAAGCATGCGTACTTTTACTCCCCCCTACCCTACATTTGTGGCACATAATGGTCGCAGTCTTCTTCGCATACAAGTTTCATACCCAGGGTCTACTTCTCTTTCTTCAAAGGAATTCCAGTTCCGTTTCACATTCGCACATATATACCGATCTGTTACTACTGTATCAGAGCACCTCTGTATTCATTCGACTCTTTTCGCATGTCGATGAGTACATCGAACACTGTAACAATAGAATGCGTCGCAATAGCGTCTTATATGCTATGTCCTATGCAAACGCATTCCGTTTTTCCAGAACGTTTCTGCTTAATTGGTTCAAATGGCTCTGAGCACTATGGGACTTAACTACTGTGGTTATCAGTCCCCTAGAACTTAGAACTACTTAAACCTAACTAACCTATGGACATCACACACATCCATGCCCGAGGCAGGATTCGAACCTGCGACCGTAGCGGTCACGCGGTTCCAGACTGTAGCGCCTATAACTGCACGGCCAGTCCGGCCGGCTTCTGCTTAATTTCCCATTCATCTTCCTTTAGGCTGGTTTTACGTGGTCGTCCCATCTCATACAGTTTCTTAGTATTTACTATCGCTCAATACCCATAATATGTGACATATCCATAGTTTCCACAAATAATCTTATAGTCTGACGCTTTCTTTTTTTAAAGGCATTATGTTACATGAGCTGCTATTCATAACACGAAGCGTAAATTTAACTTTTTCCAACCCAAGACGGTGTTGTATAGCAACCAGTGAGAACAATACGAAAGAAGAAGCAACCTTGGGTTCTAGGCGTATTTTTTTTTTTTACTTTATTTATCTTCCAATAACGCTTTTCGCCTTATACAAGGCATCTTTAGACAGCCTACGAAAAAAATACAATATTTCATATAACAGCAAACTATTCACGATTCACGAGCAAGTGCACCGCCTACGTATTTAATGCGCGATGCGTCTATGTAGGGTTGATCCCGTTTTAGTGGATGTCGCCGCACACGCCGGTGGTTCGAGTCCTCCCTCGGGCATTGGTGTGTGTTTTGTTCTTAGCATAATTTAGTTTAAGTTAGTTTAAGTGTGTATAAGTCTAGGGACCGATGACCTCAGCAGTTTGGTTCCTTACGAATTCACTCACATTTGAACACTTTTTTCTGGATGTGGATGACGGTGCGTATCTGACAAAGAGGTCTGCTGTCTATCTGTACAGATATCCACAGTTTTTGCGAGACTAAGCCGATTACTTGCCTTCTTGACTAATCTCGAGGTCATGCGTTTTGTACGAGGCCGTGCGAGGCCTTTAAAAAATTGACAAATGTAACTGTCCGCCGAGGCTCCTAAGTCATTTAGGCGAGGTTCCGCTGTATTTGATAACACCTACATCAGTAAGTCGTTTTTTTTTATATTTTTATAAATTTTGTTTGAGAGTGTTTTCGGCTTTTAGTGCATTGGACTGTTTACAGGCTTCTGAGCATTTTATCGGTCATATTCCGATACATTTTACTCTTATGTTACAGGACACCACATTATGTTCGTTTCAGGTTGTGTCCACGGACGTTTCCCGCTAGGACAATTGTATTCGCAGCATCCTGTGTGCTGAACACTATATTTTGTCATGAATTCGTTTTATTTTTTCTGACTAGTACAGATGTGTTACGTCTGGCTCATGCCATCTCTGTGAAATATGTTTCTTTTTCGTCTCTGGCCAATCTAACGATGTCTTGTGTAACGTGAAACGCGTCATTGGAAGATAAATAAAATAAAAAATCCAGTTACAACCAGTACTGTTCCACCAAGCGTATATTCAGACCGTCTTTCTGCAGTTAGTCATCCGATGACGATACTTTCCGGTTTTCAACGGACTCACCAGTGAAAAATATTACGGAGCAGCTGACAAAGCATTTATGTAAGTTGAAAACGTTAGAGGTCTCGTTATACTTCCTTGGGATTCACCCGTTGCTATTTCCGTTTCATTCTTATGCCCGATTAGTCAAATATTTTCTATACTCATGTATTTGTACCGATGATGGTACATCGGTTAGAGGTCTTGGAAGCACAAATCTTCGTTTCCACTGTAGTGGGACGTGAAATTGAAGCGTCACCCATCCACCAGTGTCAGCCCAGTTTGCGGGTGAATATAAGTTTAATTTAGTTTTCTTTATGTATTTTTGTAATATTTGTAATGGCTGTGAATTATCTAAAGTTTTGTATCTATTTTTTATGTTTCATGTACGGAGAGGGCGGCGCAACGAACGGAGACAGAATCTTCACTGCCGGGACCAGAGAGAAAATTGCTGGCCACTATACGTCGCGGGTCGACAGCCAAAGAGCAACAGAAGATCCTGAAACCGAGTTGTTGCGTCGTGCTTCTAAAAATTAAAAATTAAGAATTTGTAATGTTTTGTGCAACAATGACGTCATAGAAAGTTTAATCATGTTGTAAATGTTCAGTCCTATCTTGTCAAGGTTCAGGTTCACGTCTATATGTAGGAAGATAAACTAGTGGATGCTACTAAAGTTTAAATACGTGTTCCGATAGTTTATTTATGAAGAATTATGTTAAGTAATTTATTTGACAAAATTATTAATTTTTGACAACGGTAATCGCGAGTTTGAGTCTTGAAAGTTTATTCAATGTGGTTCTAATATTTATTAAAGCAGATCACTTGCATTAATATAATTTCTGAGAAGAAACAAACGACATCTAAATTGAAAAAAGTTTGCGCAAACCAATTGGACTGAGTGACGTAATTCTGCGCATACGACTCAAATGATGTTTTACAGTTTCGTTCAAGAACCATTCAGAGACAATTTAAAAAGAATTTAAATAAGTTTGAAGTGTGTTGTAACTGACGTAGGTGACGAAGTCTGCACATGGTCATACGTCAAAAGAAAAATCATTTATACAAAACTTACGTCGTTACACTACACCACTTGCGTCTAATAGTTCCAAGATTCCGACTATGAACGAATAAAGCTATTTTTCATTCGAATGGTTTTTCTACAGCAACGTCATAAATTCTAGACTTAGAAAATCCTCTCTCATACAAACGTCAGTGATTTTCGCCTATAATTGTGTACATTAGATGTTTTAGTTTTCTTTCTAAATCAGGGTGACATGTTATCTTTCGCGAGAGGCGTAAGTAACGACCAGAGGAAGGCACTGCTACAGATAAGTACAGCTTTAAATAGACCATTATTTACTGGTGATCGTGATTAACTGAACGTATCTGGTGGAAATTACATAAATTTTTTCGTCAGTATCGATTCTTCTGTCATCAGTTCGTATGCAATACGTCTGTGGTAAGTTATCTGCAGACACTGTAAAAATTACTGTTGATCAGAAGTGTCACAGCAATAAAACACTGTTTGACGTCGGCAAAGAGTCGCGCAAAGAAAATTAGCTCTCCACAAATGCAATCAGCCACATTAATTTTTATTTATGAGAAGGTTGCTACTGGAATAGCTTGGCATCCTACCTTTGTCGTTTTGCCATTTATTGAAATATTTGTCGGAAACGTAAAGGCTAAATCAGTTTGGTGAAAGAAGTGTACTTTCTCTGTTTATTCCTTCTGCAGCTCTAGGAGTTACGGTGAAAAATTAATAAAACGTTCGGTCGTCCAGTAGCGCGAAGGTTTCTGAATATTCACGACTCATTTTCTTCGACGAAGCCTGCGAGGTTGGTAAAGCGAAAAGGGAAAAAGGGGGAAGAAGGAAGAAAGGGAATAAGGCTGGGAAGTGGCACAGTTAATCTTCAGACGGCTGGACTGAAGGTAAAAGTTTCATGTTTCACTGAGTCCATTAAGGCTAACGGCAGCGGGGGGCCTAATAAAATATAAAAGTTGAAACACACAGAGGTGGCGCTCGCCGCCCCACGAGCTGTGTGTGCGGGCTGAGCGGGGTTGATAGGGGAAAAGGGGACGGACGAGAAGTGCCGTTGTTCCGACAACTGAAGTTGGCATCACTGGCAGCGGGTTGCAGTTTCTGGTACTGCTCTGGCGAGCCAGCCCGCATTGCTGACAATACCCCACCTCACATGGGGACAGCATCTACTCGCCATCACTGATTACGTTTATATTTACTGTGTATGCAGGACCCAGCCAGAAATAAAAATGACAGATCTTGGAGTTCCTGATGGCAAATAGTTTAGAAAAAAATAGCATTTCGGGCTCGAGTTGAGCGAGGCATGACCAGCGAACGGTAATGGGAGGATTGTGTGTTCGAATGCCATGTGGAAACTATTGTTTATTTTGAGGTTTTGCGCTACTCACACTGCAAATAATCCGAAATAATGCTCAATGTGTTGTATGTGTAAACATTGTCTTAAAAGGCACGAAAAGGAAAAGCAAACGAAAGTTTGGAATTGCAAATAAATTTCCATTAACGAGAGCACTAGAACTTCATACATAAAATTAGATACTTTTATTATTTTACAGTTGACGATTTACACGTGCTGTGTTAATATTCATCGTAAAAACAGTAGACTTTAAATTTTTTTGGGCTTCTCTCACAACGCGTTACGAACGACGCATTTTTAATACTGATGATTGTTTCACTGTTTCTATAGAAAAATAAACTTCGTTTATATTCATAAAAGATTCTCTCGTCTCACAGTTTAGCAGCAAGCCACGCGTAACTCATCATTTCGCCTAATACTAGCGAGAATGGCTCGTAATGTACAACTAAATGTATTATAATGTGTAACGATTGTGTCACTAAATGTGACACTTCTGTCACTCAATGTAACTGGGTTTTCTCTTTTGATGCTGTCAATTGTCAGGATGAGCATTCTAAAGCATTCTGTCAGGGTGAAAATATTAAATAAATTAACTTTTCTCTCTTAACAACATGTGGGCAGGGTGGGTTCTTCCTTGGCTCGGGTATGAGGTCGAATGAAACATCATTTTTACATAAGATAGCTTTTATTGAAGATTTGTACAACTGTATCTTACGGGATGTTCTGGTTCGGAGAGCGGCAGCTGTGTCGTTTATGAAATCTTCTGCTGCGGCAGCGGCGGCGGCGGCGGCGGCGGCGGCGGCGTCTGATTACGCGTAGCGGTGTGTATCTCGTGTCGCCGTCTCGCCCAGTTGACTGGAGACGCGCAGCGCGAGGCGGCCCGTTTAATTATTGCGAGCGAAGTCGTGCATCGGATGGTGATACCTTGGATGTGGCGTCCCAGTGTTTCTCTTCTCTAAGCGGCCGCGTGTGTTGTGCGTCGACCAGCGGAGCGGCGCGGCGGGGCAAGGCCAGTGTCCCGAACTCGAACCACGGACTCCCGCTTGCCAGTCTTCGGCTGTCAGGTCTTCATCCTAGCTCACAGGTGACTGCTGAGGTGAGGCCGTCTCCTTCCCGTCCTCACGAGTCACCAGGGTACGTAAAAATCAGACTTCAAATACCTTCTAACTTCTGTCTTCTGGCGCCGCGGTTGCTGCTTGCTATTCCATTACAGCAGCGGACTTGGTGCGTCTGTGAATGATGCAGTCTCTTCTTGCAAGACGGTCTTCAGCACCGAAACTGACTGAAAACTACTGCTACTCTTCTTTTCTTCCTTCGTCTCTCGTCTTCGTCTCCGTCCCTGTCTCCGTCTTCGTCTTCGTCCCCGTCTTCATCTGTCGGGTCCACCGCGTCTCGCGTATTTATTGACTTCAGTTCACTGGAGGTGAACGACTTCACAGCCATTGCCTCTTCTGTCACGTTGAAAAGCTTCTCGAAGAATCTTCTTGACCTCGGTCATTGGCTCTTGGAATGTAGGTGGGGGCCTCTGATCGCATGTGACGACTGAGAAACACGTGAACCGGTCATTGCCTCTTCCGTCACGTTGAAAAGCTTCTCGAAGAATCTTCTTAACGTCGGTCATTGGCTCTTGGAATGTTGGCGAGGGGCTTTGCTCACATGCGACAACTGAGAAACACGTGAGCCGGTCGGGCGATGCCCTGACGGCTGAATCGACAGCGCCTACTTATGTGGAACTTGCTGACTTCACGGTCATTGTCTCTTCTGCTCTGCTGTTGTGCCCGCTGTGTGCTCCAATTTGGTAATGTCAATTACCAAATTGGAGCACACAATCTACATTGAAATATACTCATTACCTCATTTCCCGGACTTAATGAGAGCTTACATCGTCAGCTTCTTACGAAAGTAACACGTCAAATAGTTATCAGTGATGATTTTTAAGTGGCCACGGTGAGCGCTAGACTACTGTTTGTCATGTTACTTTTGTAACAAGATACGGCTCTGATGGTGGCGGATAAAGTGTTTACCGTCTTAATCTGTCTACCAAATGTGAAGAGAAAAACAGTGAATGAATGCATTCAGAGGAAATAGTTGGTACCTAAGAATGGAAAAAAAGAACTAAATATAACTTTTTGCTGCTGTAAAAGAAAATTTCATAGATGTAAAATGCGTACAGTCAAATTCGGAGAGACATTGTTTCGGAATTTTGTCCTGCCGCTTGTGTTAGAGAAGATGCTAGAGTAAAAAATCGAATCACTGTATACGTCGGTGTCCATAGGGCCAAAGTGAGGGGAGGGCCGTAAAAGGAGCAACAGGGAAAGAGAACGGCGGAACGATTTCGGCTGCGCCGTGGCGCGCAAACGTTATCCTGGTGCGGACTCAGCAGCCGAGGAAGTGGTCGCTGGGGCCTTGCCTGCAGCAAGCAGCTCCCCAGCGCTCCTTAGGGGGCCAGGCGTGTCGCGGGCTGGGTTCTAATCAGGGGGGCGGGTCAAGGAGCAGCGGGCGGCGGGGGAGGAGACGGCGACTCTTTGATCCTGAGGCAGGCGGCTTTGATCGGGGCGAGGAGCCGCGCAGGTGCGCGTAACGACCTGCTCGAGAGGTCAGCGCCGGCACCACCACCGTCTTAGGCAGATTTCTCAGCGTCGCGGGTGGAGGGTACAAAGCCGCTTACCGACCTGCCGGTTTGTAGCTCCTCTCGCGCAGTCCCACATGTGGGCACACGAACATGTGACAGCACACACACACACACACACACACACACACACACACACACATACACAAACGCACACTTTCTACTGATAGAGAAGTTCTGTCCACATAAAGGAAACAATGTATGTACTCACAGAGATTAATCACTGGCTGTGTGTTACAGTCAGCCAATAACTCCGTTGTTCATAATGCTACCGCTATATTTTAGTTGGTGCCATATACATACTTCGTTAGTTCTGCGTACCACAAATCATTTGTACGTTTACTCCTAACGATGTGGGCATATATACATTATATTCATATGTGAATACGGCAAGAAGCTCGTCTCTTACTTAATCCCGAAAGAAAAACGGTATTGGTTTCGCGCTTCTGAGGCACTATCGGAAAAGCTGCAGTGTAATAAAACTACTACTCCTGCAACCAAGACTGTTTTCCTTTCCAGATAGTATACACTGTTGTTGTAAAAGATACTTAATGGTGTTGGAAGAGTTGTACTTACGTAGGTGGTTTCTTAAATACAGATGTGAATTAGTATGCCCTATACAACACGTTTTACATGTTGCATAAATTCCAAATTTACGTTTTTTATAAGTTAAGTGATACAAAATTTTGACAGCAACATTGTATTACTTTCAAATGTGACGTGAGATAATGATTGTCATTTTCTTCTCGCACTGTTTCTGTTGAACTGTAATGAGCTATTTGCAACAAAAGTAATGAGCAAATACAAATACTATGTTTAATGGAATAAACAGTCTAACGAGTACAGAATACGGACTGAGAGTAAATCGAGGAACGGTGAAAGTAATAAGAAGTAGCAGAAATCAGAACGCCGAGAAACTTAAGATGGGGATCAAGAAGTAGACCTAGTTAAGGAATTCTACTAGTTAGGCACCAAAATAACCTGTAATTGACGGAGCAAGGAGCAAATACAAGGCAGACTAGTACTGGCAAAAAGGGTATTCGTGGCAAATAGAAGTCTGCTAGTATTAAAACATAGGTCTTAATTTGAGGAAGTAATTTCTGAGAATGTGCGTTGGTGCTCAGCATTGCACGGCAGTGAGATAGAGACTGTGAAAAACCAGAAAAAAGAGAATCGACTGATAAAATAATAAATGAGGAAGTCTCCGCAGAGACGGCGAGGAAAGGAACATATGG
The DNA here is from genome assembly GCF_021461385.2 of Schistocerca piceifrons. Taxonomy (NCBI): domain Eukaryota; kingdom Metazoa; phylum Arthropoda; class Insecta; order Orthoptera; family Acrididae; genus Schistocerca; species Schistocerca piceifrons. Next base: position 410,395,649 of record NC_060139.1, read on the forward strand.
AAAACACTGACAAGAAGAACCAGTAGCATGGCAGGACATGTGTTCAGACATCAGGGAATAACTTCCATGGTACTACAGGGAGCTGTAGAGGATAAAAATTGCAGAGGAAGACAGAGATTGGAATACATCCAGCAAATAATTCAGAATGTAGGTTGCAACTGCTTCTCTGAAATGAAGAGGTTCACTCAGGTCAGGAATTCGTGGCGGGCCGCATCAAACCAGTGGGAAGACTGACTCAAAAAACACAAAAGCAAAACAAAGAAACAAACAAATTATCAAAACTGAGAGCTCCTTGAACTAAATTGTACACCTGATATGCTTGATCACCACTTATTAATCTTGCAGCTTGAGTGTTTGTGTTGTCCTCAGCATTTCATCATCATCATCATCACCGTTCGTGACAGTGGCTAAATTGGATTGTGTAGATATTAGGCTGTGTAAAAATTGGGACTTTTTAAAAATTTCCACATGGGAGCTTGATCCCATGGCTTTCGGATTACCATTCTGTGCTCTTTCCGTTCGGTCAACTGCTGCTTGGAAAGGACGTTAACATAAATGGCTCGTGCCTCCCATACTCGCTCCCAAATGCTATTTTACTAAACGTTTGCCAATTTGGAACTTATGTCACTCTCCTTTCTGGCCAAGCCCTACACATTAGACCAGATTAGATTACATGTTCCAAATAATCAATAGTGAGGAGATCCTCCAGGATGTATAACATGTCAGAAGAACAAGATTACACAACAAATACTTGCAATACGTGTAAGATAATATACCTTCCAGAATTCCCAAATGGAATGATCGTCATGGATGTGGAATGAGTCTAACAGATTTTAACACTTTCTCATTTCAGGTAATATACACTGAATAGGAGAATTATTTTACAATACTTATTTACAATGATATCATTACTCCATTGAAGTAGTGACTGATCTAATATTCGCATTATTTTGTAATATTAGTAAAACTCACACACACACACACACACACACACACACACACACACACACACACGCACACACACAAACACACACACACACACACACACACACATCAGTTGTTGCTGCTTAGAAATTCATCAGTGGAGTAGATTGAGTTGGACACCAACAAATCCTTTAGGCTTCTTTAAACTGCACTTTATTGGTAGTTAAACTTTTTATTGCTGCTGGCGAGCTATTGAAAATGTGTGTCCCGGCATAATGGACACCTTTTTGGACCATAGTAAGTGACTTTAAATCCTTATCAAGATTATTCTTATTTCTAGTAATGATTCTACCAAAATAGCTGTAGGTTGGAAGAAGAGAAATTTAATTAAGTATTAAATATATTGGGAAGCAGTAGTTAATACCCCTAATTCCCTAAACAGGCCTATGTGTGATGTTCTTGAGTTCACATCACAAATAATTCTTATTACACGTTTTTCTACCCGGAAAACTTTTACTTGGCTTGGTGAGTTACACCATAAATATTGAAGAAATTGGTGATGACGGATAGGCGGTGTCCTTTTAAGCCGACAGAATGCCACTGCTAAGCAACTGACGTTGTATGTGCAAGTAGCAGTGTTAGAGACCCTGATTATTATTAGCGGAATACAGACTGACTAGAATACGAAAACAAACGCGAAGAAATTGAAATAGCCACAGAGCATTTATTTAGACTACCGATTTCGGCAAACTGTATTGTAATCTTCGGATCTTACACGCTACATTTAATAGAACTCGCCCACATGCACAAAAAGAGGCTGTGACGCAATGTAGTGTTCACTAGTCGAAATTGTTTGAAGTTTTTTGCATAATATACGAAGACGGAAACATAGTTTTCCGAAACTCATAATCCCAATAAATGTTCTACAAAAGAGACTGTGAGTGTTTCAAGTATTTTAGTTATGTTTTCTAAATATCTAGAGCTCTCTCAAATCGGAACAGTGTTACGTATATGACTAGAAAATATTTCGCGTTATGTAAGTGTTACACTACCCTCATCTGCAATATTGCTCCAGACCGTTTGTGACAGCACTTAAACGGTACCTTCAAGTAGGTCCGTTAATGTGTTGCAACAATGTGGGTGGAAGTCTCGTTCCATCTTTACCAAGTAACGTGGCACAGTTACTAATACACGCAACTGGCGTTGACTCGAAACGCAGTTCAAATACCAGTCCCGCAAAACGTGTATAGGATTTTTACAGTTTACGTAGATCGCATAAAATGAACGCTAGTGAGATTCCTTTGAAACTGACATAGTCACTATATTTCCCAAGTTTGCCTAATCCGAAATTGTGCTCCGTCCGCAAACATCTCTTCCTTGACGGAAGTCTAAATACTGCATCCATAACGCCTTCCTCAAACACTACCAGGAAGCGCAATTTTCTGATGACACTCATTACAGAAACAAGAACTCAGTGCGAAATGGTCAAGCAAATGCACAGAAAGAGAAGCAGATTTTGTTTGTAGAGAGTATCTCTAAAGGCTGTAACACTTCACATGAACAGTGAAAATTACTTGGCATACATATCCTTCCTGCTGCTGAAGACGTTCAGCAGTACGCTTTGTATGAAAGTGGTGGAACCATTGTGCACCGAAAGAAATTTTTATTCTTATCCTGTCTACTCACGAATACATACATCGATGCTACTGCGAAGCTGGAGACATTACATACCTATATCATTGTGCTTCTTAGAGTAGGACAAGTAGTGTAACTGATGCAATAGCGTAGAACCAGAAGAAGTATGACACTAATTCAACTTTCCTATACAGTAATTGTTTATTTCACATATAATTTCTAGAAAAAGCGAGAGCGTCCCCCTCTGAGCTTCACCGAGCGAGGCGTCGGCTTTAATCATTACAGTCACATCCATGCAAACACGACGTGTATTATTCTGAGCTAATGACATTCCAGCCTGTCGCTACGTATGCTGTGTCCGGCCGCAAAGCGTATTCTGTTACAACGTCAGCCAATGTCACATTCACATGCTGCGTTTTATAATCACGGAGCAACAAGGTTGAATATTCGGGTATAAGTTCACCGTAACATGGAGGAAAGCGTAGGTGGAATTAAAACTGGAATGTAGGACTATTATTGTTGATTATCAATGCAAATCGCAATACTGCATTGTAACTTCTCGTTTACCTCTAGAGACCAAAAACGATATTCCTGTTTGACTGCCAGAAATGGGTATGGAAAAAGAAGAAAATTAGTTACTAGCAAGTATGTGACATTTTTGTTTGTTAATGGGTCCATTCTCTGTTTATAAGTCTACTTCTTACCCAGGATGTATTTTTAACAAGTAACATGCAACTATATAATGTATGTGACTACTTTTGATTTGAAATACTCCCAGGACACAGGCCTTTTCCCTGCTTGACAGACGGAACCATTAGGTAAGGATCAGTAAAACAGCCAAACCAAACTGATTAATTACGTACACAACCACGTAGATTACCGCGAAGGCAGACTGCACAACGTTTCAGGCGAATGGGAGGTCTTTTGGCGAGAAACTAGATGTTTCTAGCATGTGCGACACTAAGGAGGAGTAATTGGTAACATTAAAACCTAGTCATTAAGAGAACTCTATGAATGAATACAATATTAGGTTACAAAAAGTCTTTCCTGTCTTCAAGAGGGTTATAGGGCAATGTGATATATGGCCTAGCATGGCTTCATCAGGAGTTGTTGTAGGTTAAAACAGGAGTACCGTTGACGAAAATCGCATTTGGGTTTGTTTCTTTCTTTCTTAGAAAGCAGCTTAGTCTGAATCATTAACTCTGGTTCATAAACAAAAGCAGCATTCGAAAACATTAATAAAGGAGTTTTTTCTAACGACTGTTTTATTAACGTTAATGGTATAATAACGCTGCCATCTAATGCCCTCCAAATGTGCGTCGGAAACCAAAATTGCTTTACGCAATTCCAAGTTATTGTCGATGTTACTTGTATCTAAAGCGTTTTCTTCCATATTCTACTGTGGTTCTGAATCACGATATCTCCAGTTGCACTCTTAGGACTGCATTTTTATAGAACAAGGAACTTGAGCCATCATTTTTCGGACTGGTATGATGCGGGCCGCCATGAATTCCTTTAGTGTGACAGCCTATTCATCTTAGAGAAGCACTTACAACCTACGTCCTCAATTATTTGTTCTTTGTATTCAAACGTCTGTCTTCCTGCAGAGTTTGTACCTTCTATACCTCCCTCTAGGAAGCTACTTCCTTATGTCTTAACAGATGTCCTACCATTCTGTCCGTCCTCTTAAGTTCTCCGATTCTCCAGTGATCCTCCACATTCCTTACATTATCAGTCCATCTAATTCTCAACATACATCTGTAGCAGCACATCTCAAATGCTTCGATTCGCTTCTTCTACGGTTTACCAACAGTTCGTGTTTCACTACATACAATGCTGTGCTCAAAACGTACATTCTCAGAAATTTCTTCCTGAGCTTAAGCCCTACGTTTAACACTAGTAAACTTTATTTGATCAGAATATCCTTTTTGCCAAACCTAGTCTGCTTTTTATGTCCTTCTTGCTCCGTTCGTCTTGGGCTATTTTTCTGCCTAGGTAGCAGAGCTCCTTTAACTTCATCTACTTCGTGATCACCAGCACTGATGTTAAGTTTCTCGCTGTTTTCATTTCTGCTACACCTCATTACTTTCGTCTTTCTTTGATTCACTCCCAATCCATGTGAACTTAAAATGAGCTGACACGACACATAAATGTGTCAGCTCATTTTAAGTTGAAATGGCTTAAAGCCACAACCATAGTGCTCAGAGCCATTTGAACCATTTGAGCTTAAAGCCACAAAAATCTGCACTTGATAATGGCCTCAGACCGAAATTGCAATCGTGAAGTAAAGAAAGTGTTACAATCACGGGCGTAAATATGATGTCTTTTATACTTTATTGTGAATTGTAGAGAAATCACTTAGATGTAAAACGTCACGTAGATAAAAACAGTCATTGTCCCAGAACTGTTCCTCTACTTACCCAGAACATCATGTTATAAAGTGTGTTTATAACCTTCCGCATTTATCTTTTTCTTAAGTGGAAGGAAAAGGACTCCACGCCGACTACGTAAAGCACTCTTATACTGAAACACTAACACCTTCGTACATAATTTTTGGTATTACACGTAACAGCAAGTAACTTTTTACAGGCATTCTCCAAGCTCAGACACATCCATCGGACTGCCAAAGGGTACAGCGTGACTCATCACTTCAGGTCACTCGTTTCCAGTCATTCACTGTCCTGTGGTGTCGCTCTCCATGCTGCCTAAATAGTCGCTTAGCAACGACAACAGTAATGTTTGGCTCGTAACTGTTCGAGCACTGCGCCCCGTTCTTTTTAACTCCCTATGTTTAGATGGACTGTTGGTACGACTTTGAAACTCACGACTGCTTACTCCTGCTGATGTCACCTGCTTTTTACAACCACGCTACGCAATGACCAATGGTCCCTGTCCGCATATACCTGCGGACTGGCTGGTCTTGGCTTAGCTGTGGCTGTTCCTTCAAGTCAGCACTTGACAGTGACGTCACCAACAGGTAGCTTTACAGGGGTTGAAATGTGATTGACGGATTTGTTACTCAGATGACATCCACTGATTAGCCAACGTTTGAAGTGAGTGAGCTCTCCAAGCGGCCGATTCTGCTGTTATTACTTGTCTAAACAATACTTCCCGCCTCTCTTAATATTAGAAGACCTGCATATCGTGACAGCTAGCGGTCAACTTTCCATTACATACAGATGCCAGGAACATATTTATCAGATAGTGTACGTATCTCACGTAACGAGTATAACGGTAAAAACCACAGAAATTTGAATGTATGGAGAGCCGTTCTTTTAGAGCATTATTTGCTAATGGAACGGGAAGAGAAAAAATAATACTTGTACACAGCCATACTGTAACCTACACTATAGTGTGGCTTTCGGAATCAACTACTGCGCTAGCGCAATATTTCTATTTGCTTGCGCTCTTCATAGTATCAGAGAAAGAGAGCCTCATGTCACATCTTTGCCGATACTAACTGCTGAAATACCACTCACTGCATATGACACTACATCTTTTCTGTACGTACCTTCGACTTTTTCATGTATCTCAGCTGGCCGTCATAAAAGTGCACCAGACAAAAATTAATCAACGCTAGAGAAATCAATTATTGCCTTGTAATTCCGTCTGTGGACTTGATAAGCCCCTGAATTCAGTTAGGAGATGAATCCACGACGTTGTGTGGGTACGTTGCATCCACGTTAAGCTGCTTCCTGAATATCTGATCGCGTAATTCCATCAACCTGCGAGGATGCTGTTGTCAGCGCTTTACCCGCTGTTCCAACACGTAACGGATATTTCCAGAAGGTTTTAAGTCAGGTGCTTTAGCAGGCCAATCGAGATATAATGGGGGACTGTTCAGAAAATCAGTCACATTTTCTTCAAGCCCATGAACTCTGCTGTTACCGTACAGAAAAATAGGGGTCTCAGTAGCATATTCATCATGCAGATATTGACTGGAAGGCGCCACCTGTTCATTCAGAATGCTCAAATAAACATGCTGGTCCACGCTAGTGGTCACCTCAGTGAGCGGGCCCAATTCACAATAAGAGAATCACCTCCAAAACATCACAAACTCACCATCGGGTTGAGCATGACCTTGCACACATTCAGGATGAAGTACAGCATTTCCTGTCGAATTTGGAAGCCATTTTCATTTCACAAGCTTTGAAACGCGTCTCCGGTCCCTCACAGTCAGGATATTTTCCCACCCACAATTCTGACGTCCTGTTTCGTTCTTACGTGTTTTACACCACTGCGTAGAGTCGTTGAACAGTACGCCGCGAAACACTAACAAAGCGAACAACTCCACGTACCGTTGTGTCACGAGTACGGTCAAACACGATTGCTCCTTCTTGCTGCTGTGTCACGTCCTTACATGTAACCGTGCTTACGTGCAGTGGTCGCTTGAAACAAAAATATTTCTTTAATCGCTACTTCATTATGCTCAAGTAGAGGCAGTGCGTCTGCAGTTGACCACGTGACTCTATCGCTACAGCATCTGTAAAAACGTAAAGATTATCTGTGCCTGCGCACTGGAGTCAAAAATCGGGCATTATTTTCGAACGTTCTAGGGATTTTCCTTTGACCATCATAATTTTGCTTTTATTTTCTGGCATTTTCAAATTATTATCTTTGTCTGTTAAATGTTAAGTGCTGTAGAGCAAATTGTAAACCATCCTCCAACTTTCGTAAAATTATTTGGTCGGGGGCGAAGAGCATAGTATTTAAATGTTTGCTTCTAGGACTTAATTTTATTCGGGCACAAAATCTTGTTTTCGTTACCTAACATTATCGTCAGTATACCGCGTGTTTGAAGCTTTGTTGCATTTATTACATTCGACTTAGAATTACATACAATATATCAAACTGTTTTTCTTCCAAGTGGAAATTATTCGTCACACGACATAAATCGAGTCGAGAGGCGAATTCTTCCCAAACTTGATCAATGCGTCTGGAGTAACTGCTGCAACAACGGCTTCGGTTCTGTTTCTTAAGTCCGGTAGATCAGGTCATAGTGGAGGCAAAGGAATATGATTTTTATAATCCTCAAATGTAAAAATAGCATTGCGTCATATCGGGTGGACGAGTCCAGCATCGTTTAACCAATCGCGTGCTGCATTATGCCAGTAAGGCAGCCCACTATCTTGTTGCCTCAGAAAGTACTGTGGTTCAGCTTCATCTAACAGACAATAGTTCTACCAAATCAACAGCGACAAAAACTGGTACATCTTCCTAACATCGTGTATGGCCATCGCGAGCATGCAGAAGTGCCGCAGCACGACGTGGAAAGGACTCGACTAATGTCTGAAGTAGTGATGAGGGGAAGGAGATTTCTTCTGAGCATCACGTTGCTAGGCATCCCTGAGATGCTCAACAATTTTCTTGCCTGGGGACTTTGTGGTCAGCGGAAGTGTTTCAACTCAGAAGAGTGTCCCTAGATTCACTCTGTAACACTTCTGGACGTGTGGGATGTCGCAGAGTCCTGCTGGAATTGCCCAAGTCTGTCGGAATGGACATGAATGGATGCTGGTGATCATGTAGAATGTCTACGTACATTTCAACTGTCTGAGTCGTATTTAGACGTATCAGGGGTCGGGTATCACTCCAACTACACACTCTCCACACCATTACAGGGTCTCCACCAGCTTCAACAGTCCTCTGTTGACATGCAGGGTCCATGGATTGATGAGGTTGTCTCCATACTCGCACACGTCCATCCGCTCAATGCAATTTGAAACGAGACTCGTCCGACCAGTCAACATGTTTCTAGTCATCAACAGCCCAATGTCAGGTTTAACGGGCACAGGCGAGGCGTAAAGCTTTGTATCGTGCAGTCATCAACGGTACATGAGTAGGCCTTCGTTGAATGGTTAGCACGCTGAACTTGTTGATGGCCCAATAATGAAATCTGCAGCAATCTGCGGAAGGGTTGCACTTCTCTCACACTGAACGAATCTCTTCAGTCGTCGTTTGCCCGGTTCTTGCAGGATCTTTTTCCGGCAGCAGAGATGTCGGAGATTTGATGTTTTACCGGATCCTAATGTTCACAGTGCGCTCGTGAAATGATCGTATGGGAAGATACCCATTTCATCCTACGTCGAAGGCGTTGTGCCCAAACGCTCGTGAGTCGACTATAACACCCCGTTGAGACACGCTTAAATCTTGATAACCTACCATTGTAGCAGCAGTAACCCGTCTAACAACTGCGCCAGACACTGTAAGTAGGCCGTTTAGGTTTTTATATTGGTAACGCCACGTAGTGCTCTGTATGAAAATCACTGGCTGTGCTGTGTGCAGTCTGTGGCTGGGTGGCATTGTTGGAATAGTCGCTATTGTAGTGTTCCGCAGCTGGCTGTTAACAGCGCGTAGCGTTGCGCAGTTGGAGGTGGGCCGCCAGCAGTGGTGGATGTGGGGAGAGAGATGGCGGAGTTTTGAGAGCGGATGATCGGGACGTGTGTCCATCAGAGACAGTAAATTTGTAAGACTGGATGTCTTGAACTGATATATATGTTATGACTTTTGAACACTATTAACGTAAATACATTGTTTGTTCTTTATCAAAATCTTTCATTTGCCAACTATGCCGATCAGTAGTTAGTCCCTTCAGTAGTTAGAATCTTTTATTTTGCTGGCAGTAGTGGCGCTCGCTGTATTCTAGTAGTTCGAGTAACGAACATTTTTGTGAGGTAAGTGATTCGTGAAAGGTATAGGTTATTGTTAGTCAGGGCCATTCATTTGTAGGGATTTTTGAAAGCCAGATTGCGTCGCACTAAAAATATTGTGTGTCACTATAAGCACAGTCATTGATTAATTTTTCTAAGGCGACGTTTCAACACTTTTTGTCTTATATAGGCGTCTCCCACTACATATCTCTGATTCTGAATACGCATGCCTAAACTAGTTTCCTTGGCACTTCAGTGTAAGATATACCAGTTGCATTTACTTCACCGACGAAGGAAAACCCATTAACATTCCTCACGGATATGGCACAAAAACAACTCCGTTTAGTGTAGTCTCTTTGCAGCTGTAGGGCCCGTCATCTCGTGACAAATTTCTGACCCCCAGATGCGAACAATACGTGTGTTTACATTTCCACTTAGTTGACATTTCGATTCATCACTAAAGACACGATCCAGAAAATCTTCATTGATATGCAACAACATTTCATTTGTAAAGTTGGCACGTAAACTGTTGTCTCCGGGCTTTTGAACTTGTAACAACTGCAAACTATAGGGTCGTAGTCGTAAGCGTCTCCATTAAAGTCTCCACACAGACGTCACTGGAACTGCTAATGTACGACTAGTCTGAATTCTCGTGGCTACATGTTCAGCATGTACATTGGCTCTAAATAATGAAACCTGTGAATCATCCACATGAGTACAAAATGAAATCCGCTATATTTCGGTTACACAATAGACCACACAAGTTGTAAATTCAACAAAGTATTAGGGATTAGTATTACCAATAACTTTTATTGGAACAGTCACATAGATAATATTGTGGGTAATGCAAACGAAAGAGTACTGGAGGACACTAAGAAAATGCAACAGATCTATAAAACAGACTGCCTACACTACGCTCATACATCCTCTTCTGGAGTATTACTGTAGTGTGTGGGATCTGCATCAGATAAGGTCAACGAAGGACATCAAAAAAGTACAAAGTAGGGTATCTCGTTTTGTTGTCGCGAAGTAGGGCAGAGTACGACGCGTTTATAATACATGAGTTGGGGTGGCAATTAAAACAAAGCCATTTTTGAAACTTCCTGGCAGATTAAAACTGTGTGCCGGACCGAGACTCGAAATCAGGACCTTTGCCTATCTCAGTCTGGAAACATCCCCCAGGCTGTGGCTAAGCCATGACTCCGCAATATCCTTTCTTTCAGGGGTGCTAGTTCTGCAAAGTTCGCAGGAGAGCTTCTGTAAAGTTTGGAAGGTAGGAGACGAGGTACTGGCGGAAGTAGAGCTGTGAGGATGGGGCGTGAGCCGTGCTTGGATAGCTCAGTTGGAGCCAGCACGGTAGCTCAGCGTGTTCTGTCAGAGGGTTAGCTGCCGTCTGTAATAGAAAAACTGTCTTAAAGGTTGAACACTGAACTTGACCGGATGTCCCGGGACATCCGCACTGAACAACCGCAACAAAGAACATACAACAAAATGAGAACAAAATAAAAATGTGTTGGTAGAGCACTTGCCCGCCGAAGGCAAAAGTCCCGAGTTTGAGTATCGGTTCGGCACACAGTTTTAATCTGCCAGGAAGATTCATATAAGCACACACTCCACTGCAGAGTCTAAATCTCATATTGCGTTCCGGCAGGGTCTTGTCATGAAATTTGGAGTCACCAACTTTCTCCTGAGAGGGGGAAAATATTTTGTTGGCACCCACCTACACTTGGAGAAACGATCATCATAATAAAATAAGAATAATCAGAGCTCGCACAGAAAAATTTGTGTGTTCGTCTCCACCGCGCGCTGTTAGATAGACAGTGGAACAGTGGAGAAATAGCTTGAAGGTGGTTCGATGAACGCTGTGTTGGGCCCTTAATTGTGAACTGCAGAGTAGTCATGTAGAAGTAGACGTAGACGTACTCCAGTAATTCGTGGTCATCCTTACTAAATGTGCTCAAACTGAACACTTGTCAGAAAAATAGTTTGACCTTCTCTTTCATTTGTTTGTTCAGTTCTAAGTTTAGTGTAATAAGTGTTACAAAGCCTAAAAACTCCTAAAGTCGTTTTGAAACACCAGTCGTATGTTAAATAAAGCGGGTGAGAGACTGTACCCTTGTCGTATTCATCTGTTAATTGGTGTTGGTCCTGTTCTCTTTCTGCATGTATTAATTACATTATTTAAAATTTCGTTATTTATAAACGAACTTTTCGTTTGTTGTATTAAATGTTTATGGCAAGTTCGTCTTTCCATTATATTCTAGAGCACATACCTATTCACTCTATTAAGAATTTTCCGTAATCTACAAATGGAATTTGAGTCTCCAGGCTATGATTTTCTCTTTTCATTTTGTAATATTGCCACTGCATGATCTTCCTTTCGTAAATCCCTTTTTTCAGTAAGAACGTTAGCTGGTAAAACCAGGAAAGACTCAAAGACAAAGCTCTACAAACTAATGACAACGCCCACACTCATATATGGAACTGAACTGAGACCTCGTCGGCCGCTGTGGCCGAGCGTTTCTAGGCGCTTCAGTCTGGAACCGCGCTGCTACTATGGTCGCAGGTTCGAATCCTGCCTCGGACATGGATGTGTGTGATGTCCTGAGGTTAGTTAGGTTTAAGTAGTTCTAAGTCTAGGGGACTGATGACCTCAGATGTTAGGTCCCATAGGGCGTAGAGCCATTTGAAACATTTTTGAACTCAGACCTCGGTAATAACTGAGAAAGACCAGAAATGGATACAGGCAGCTGAAATGAAATTTTCAAAGAAAATACAACAATATACGGCGAGAGATCAAATAAAGAATTCTGAAATAAGGAGAAGATTAAATATGTTTTACAGGAATGAAAGAATAAAATACATTACAACACAATAGAAGCAGCGTGTTGAAGAAATGGGACAGAATGAACAGACATGCCATGGACTATAAACCGAAATGAAAAAGAGATACAGAAGGATGAAGGAAGAAGTGGCTCTCGTGAACACGGACCTAGCTACATGGCTAAAGCATAGAGAAGAGAAAGAATGAGGAAGAAAACCATAATCATGCGAAGACTCGAGCCCTGTCGGGAAACGCAGAATCATTTGGCAGTAGTTTAAAAAATGTTACACAGCCTGTCGAAAACAGTGGAGTACTCATATGTCATGGTCGGGTGTCGAAGTAACTTAGTACTCTTACGCACAATCGGTAGGAATGTAAATGATTAGGGTCGCAATTCACTGTGACAGGTAAAACGGCCAAGAGAGTGTCTGAGCGTTCTTGGTGTTTAGTGTTGGAACCAGGCGCAGTAGGGTGCTTAAGGGGCGTGATCAGCATCGGATATTGATTGATCACTGTGAAAGACGCGGAGATTCCGTGTACTCGTATGAGCCAGGGTTATTAGTGTCCGACGGACTTCAGTGTCTCCATTCGGCCGATTGGTCGAATCGTGAAATACCTTATCTGTCGTGCAGTGATATGATGCAGTGATCCGATGCAGGACTTTATGGGATCGTTATGGAAGCATACTCGTCGGTCAGCCACGTTTGACCACCAGAAAGTAGAATCACCGAAATGTGTGACAAGAGCTTTGTAACAGTTTCCACTTTGTAACACTTCAGCGCCTGCCATCTACTGACTGGTTTGATGTGGCCCGCCGCGAATTCCTTTCCTGTGCTAACCTCTTCATCTCAGAGTAGCACTTGCAACCTACGTCCTCAATTATTTGCTTGACGTATTCCCATCTCTGTCTTCCTCTACAGTATTTGCCCTCTACAGCTCCCTCTAGTACCATGGAAGTCATTCCCTCATGTCTTAGCACATGTTCTACCATCCTGTCCCTTCTCCTTATTAGTGTTTGCCACATATTCTTTTCCTCTCCGATTCTGCGTAGAACCTCCTCATTCCTTACCTTATCAGTCCACCTAATTTTCAACATTCGTCTATAGCACCACATCTCAAATGCTTCGATTCTCTTCTGTTCCGGTTTTCCCACAGTCTATGTTTCACGACCATACCATGTCGTACTCCAGACGTACATCCTCAGAAATTTCTTCCTCAAATTAAGGCCGATATTTGATATTAGTAGACTTCTCTTGGCCAGAAATGCCTTTTTTGCCATAGCGAGTCTGCTTTTGATGTCCTCCTTGCTCCGTCCGTCATTGGTTATTATACTGCCTAGGTAGCAGAATTCCTTAACTTCACTGACTTCGTGACCATCAATCCTGATGTTAAGTTTCTCGCTGTTCTCCTTTCTACTACTTCACATTACCTTCGTCTTTCTCCGATTTACTCTCAAACCATACTGTGTACTCATTAGACTGTTCATTCCGTTCAGGAGATCATTTAATTCTTCTTCACTTTCACTCAGGATAGCAATGTTATCAGCGAATCGTATCATTGATATCATTTCACCTTGGTTTTAATTCCACCCCTGAACATTTCTTTTATTTCCATCATTGCTTCCTCGATGTACAGATTGAAGAGTAGGGACGAAAGGCTACAGCCTTGTCTTACACCCTTCTTAATACGAGCACTTCGTTCTTGATCGTCCACTCTTATCATTCCCTCTTGGTTGTTGTACATCTTGTATATAACCCGTCTCTCCCTATAGCTTACCCCTACTTTTTTCAGAATCTCGAACAGCTTGCACCATTTTATATTGTCGAACGCTTTTTCCAGGTCGACAAATCCTATGAAAGTGTCTTGATTTTTCTTTAGCCTTGCTTCCATTATTAGCAGTAACGTCAGAATTGCCACTCTCGTCCCTTTACTTTTCCTAAAGCCAAACTGATGGACACCTAGCGCATTCTCAATTTTCTTTTCCATTCTTCTGTATATTATTCTTGTAAGCAGCTTCGATGCATGAGCTGTTAAGCTGATTGTGCGATAATTCTCGCACTCGTCAGCTCTTGCCGTCTTCGGAATTGTGTGGATGATGCTTTTCCGAAAGTCAGATGGTATGTCGCCAGACTCATATATTCTACACACCAACGTGAATAGTCGTTTTGTTGCCACTTCCCCCAATGATTTTAGAATTTTGATGAAATGTTATCTATCCCTTCTGCCTTCTTTGACCGTAAGTCCTCCAAAGCTCTTTTAAATTCCGATTCTAACACTGGATCACCTATCTCTTCTAAATCGACTCCTGTTTCTTCTTCTATCACATCAGACAAATCTTCACCCTCATAGAGGCTTTCAATGTATTCTTTCCACCTATCTGCTCTCTCATCTGCATTTAACAGTGGAATTCCCGTTGCACTCTTAATGTTACCACCGTTGCTTTTAATGTCCCCAAAGGTTGTTTTGACTTTCCTGTATGCTGAGTCTGTCCTTCCGACAATCATATCTTTTTCGATATCTTCACATTTTTCCTGCAGCCATTTCGTCTTAGCTTCCCTGCACTTCCTATTTATTTCATTCTTCAGCGACTTGTATTTCTGTATTCCTGATTTTCCCGGAACGTGTTTGTACTTCCTCCTTTCATCAATCAACTGAAGTATTTCTTCTGTTACCCATGGTTTCTTCGCAGCTACCTTCTTTGCACCTATGTTTTCCTTCCCAACTTGTGTGATGGCCCTTTTTAGAGATGTCCATTCCTCTTCAACTATACTGCCTACTGCGCTATTCCTTATTGCTGTATCTATAGTGTTAGAGAACTTCAAACGTATCTCGTCATTCCTTAGTACTTCCGTATCCCACTCCTTTGCGTATTGACTCTTCCTGACTAATGTCTTGAACTTCAGCCTACTCTTCATCACTACTATATTGTGATCTGAGTCTATATCTGCTCCTGGGTACGCCTTACAATCCAGTATCTGATTTCGGAATCTCTGTCTGACCATGATGTAATCTAATTGAAATCTTCCCGTATCTCCCGGCCTTTTCCAAGTATACCTCCTCCTCTTGTGATTCTTGAACAGGGTATTCGCTATTACTAGCTGAAACTTGTTACAGTATTCAATTAGTCTTTCTCCTCTTTCATTCCTTGTCGCAAGCCCATATTCTCCTGTAACCTTATCTTCTACTCCTTCCCCTACAATTGCATTCCAGTCGCCCATGACTATTAGATTTCCGTCCCCCTTTACATACTGCATTACCCTTTCAGTATCCCCATACACTTTCTCTATCTGTTCATCTTCAGCTTGCGACGTCGGCATGTATACCTGAACTATCGTTGTCGGTGTTGGTCTGCTGTCGGTTCTGATTAGATTAACCCGGTCACTGAACTGTTCACAGTAACACACCCTCTGCCCTACCTTCCTATTCATAACGAATCCTACACCTGTTATACCATTTTCTGCTGCTGTTGATATTACCCGATACTCATCTGACCAGAAATCCTTGTCTTCCTTCCACTTCACTTCACTGACCCCTACTATATTTAGATTGAGCCCTTGCATTTCCCTTTTCAGATTTTCTAGTTTCCCTACCATGTTCAAGCTTCTAGCATTCCACGCCACGACTCGTAGAACGTTATCCTTTCGTTGAGTATTCAATCTTTTTCTCATGGTAACCTCCCCCTTGGCAGTCCCCTCCCGGAGATCCGAATGGGGGACTATTCCGGAATCTTTTGCCAAATGGAGAGATCATCATGATACTTCTTCAATTACAGGCCACATGTCCTGTGGATACACGTTACGTGTCTTTAATGCAGTGGTTTCCATTACCTTCTGCCTCCTCACGTCGTTGATCATTGCTGATTCTTCCGCCTTTAGGGGCAATTTCCCACCCCTAGGGCAAGAGAGAGCCCTTAACCTCTATCCGCTCTTCCGCCCTCTCTGACAAGGCCGTTGGCAGACTGAGGGTGACTTCTTATGCCGGTAGTCTTCGGCCGCCAATGCTGATTATTTATCAAAGTTTAGGCAGTGGCGGGGATCGAACCCGGGACCGAAGACGTTTTGATTGTGAATCAAAGACGCTACCCCTAGACCACGGGTACATACACGTAACGTAACGCTATGTGTGGCCCCAAATCGCTGTGGAGACTGTCAGCAGCTGCAACAGGGAATTAATGTGACATGTTGTAGGTTCCTGTTAACAACACAAGGCAAACGGCTGCGTCTGGAATGGTGCCATGATCGTGAAACATTAACTGCTGATCAGCGGTCTCGCATTGTTTCAGCAATGGATCGTGGTTTTGCACTTCCACGGATGATCGTCGTCGGAAAATACCAGAGCAGCCTAGGTAGAAATACCATATTCTGGAGATCACAGCGATGTTACTCCTGGCATCATGCTGACAGTTACAGGTAGTTCTGATGACAAAGTTGTACATAACGTACATCCTACGTGCCCATGTGTTATCACTTATAAGACAGTGTAGTGCTGCCATTTTCTAAAAGACAATGCTCGTCCATGCACGTCACTTGTCTCTATGAACAGTATGCGTATTTGAGTTACTCCCGTGTCCGGAAACTCCCAAGACCTGTCCCAGGTAGAACATTAGAGGGACCAGCTCGAACATCAACTGCTTCCCTGTACCAGTCTACAGTATATGAAGGATTGGTCATAAATGTTGTTGATCAGCTTCCCCCAGGATAGGAAACAAGGGCTTTGTGACACAGTTCGTAACCGAATTAGTGCGTGCATCCAGATCACAGAGAGTCCGGCGTCATACTGCGTCATACTGACAAGTGGGCTCACACTGACAACGCGTTTGTAAATCTGACGTCATTTTCTAATCAATGAAATAACATTACAGGCCCTCTCAACCTGAAGACTCTCATTGTGTAACCCCCATCGCGTATGAGTGTTTTTCTTTCTTTTGTCAGGCAGTGTATAATCACAGACGTAAAGAAAGACACGGTCATCATTCTTGAACTGCAGATTAAACACTGTGTCACATTGTCTACTAGAAGCAAAGTGATGTAGGGAAAGGCAGATTGAGAATGGATACTGTGTTCACCAGTGGACAGATAACAGAACAAAGGAGAAAAAAAATGGAAAAATTTGGCTTTTACCAGTTCTGATGAGGCGTTTGAGAGGGTAAATCTAATAAAATTATGCCAAATTAGGGCTGTACATCACACCTAATTACGGTAATACTAAGTAATTTTACTACAAACACGAGACTTAACAGATGTGAACGGATTTTAGCAAGTACAGGACTTAGACAAGGGTACAACTAATCTCCTACTCTTTCTGGTGTATGTATTTAAGGCATTTCAAAGAAATCAAATTAAGAGTACACCCTGAAATATACTTATAAAACGGTGTCTATAAAAACACATTTCTATTTTCATACGAGTAAATAATGGTTTAAGGAAATGAGACACAGCTACAGGAATCCATGTACGATTTAAATAACCAATGTAAATCGAATGATTTTAAAATGTAAGTTAATAAAACTATGTCTTTTAGAGGAAACGATCAAGTCAGATCAAAGATTGTTCTAGAGAACAGCTTTTTAGGATAAGTGTCGAATTTTAAATAGCTTTTTCGTGACATATAGTTTTTATAATGACAAGGACACTGAATAACATGAAATAACAAGGTAGCAAATTTCAAGCTATATGTGGTCCGGTTCAAAAAAATTTTAAAACAGATTTAAGAAAGAAATAAAAATGAAATTTTATACATTAGTGGATTCACCAATATTTCTAATGACAGTGAAGTCTGGTGCTGACTCAAAATCAACTGTGTAAAATGAAATAGTCCTAAATGAGGTTTTTAGGTGTTTAATGTTCGTAGTAGCAAGCATTGGATGCGAATTGAAGATTTTGAGAACTAATCAAAAACAGAATCAGCACATAATTACACAACTGGAAATTGAAATAAGAACACCGTGAATTCATTGTCCCAGGAATGGGAAACTTTATTGACACATTCCTGGGGTCAGATACATCACATGATCACACTGACAGAACCACAGGCACATAGACACAGGCAACAGAGCATGCACAATGTCGGCACTAGTACAGTGTATATCCACCTTTCGCAGCAATGCAGGCTGCTATTCTCCCATGGAGACGATCGTAGAGATGCTGGATGTAGTCCTGTGGAACGGCTTGCCATGCCATTTCCACCTGGCGCCTCAGTTGGACCAGCGTTCGTGCTGGACGTGCAGACCGCGTGAGACGACGCTTCATCCAGTCCCAAACATGCTCAATGGGGGACAGATCCGGAGATCTTGCTGGCCAGGGTAGTTGACTTACACCTTCTAGAGCACGTTGGGTGGCACGGGATACATGCGGACGTGCATTGTCCTGTTGGAACAGCAAGTTCCCTTGCCGGTCTAGGAATGGTAGAACGATGGGTTCGATGACGGTTTGGATGTACCGTGCACTATTCAGTGTCCCCTCGACGATCACCAGTGGTGTACGGCCAGTGTAGGAGATCGCTCCCCACACCATGATGCCGGGTGTTGGCCCTGTGTGCCTCGGTCGTATGCAGTCCTGATTGTGGCGCTCACCTGCACGGCGCCAAACACGCATACGACCATCATTGGCACCAAGGCAGAAGCGACTCTCATCGCTGCTCACGACGTGTCTCCATTCGTCCCTCCATTCACGCCTGTCGCGACACCACTGGAGGTAGGCTGCACGATGTTGGGGCGTGAGTGGAAGACGGCCTAACGGTGTGCGGGACCGTAGCCCAGCTTCATGGAGACGGTTGCGAATGGTCGGAGCCGATACCCCAGGAGCAACAGTGTCCCTAATTTGCTGGGAAGTGGCGGTGCGGTCACCTACGGCACTGCGTAGGATCCTACGGTCTTGGCGTGCATCCGTGCGTCGCTGCGGTCCGGTCCCAGGTCGACGGGCACGTGCACCTACCGCCGACCACTGGCGACAACATCGATGTACTGTGGAGACCTCACGCCCCACGTGTTGAGCAATTCGGCGGTACGTCCACCCGGCCTCCCGCATGCCCACTATACACCCTCGCTCAAAGTCCGTCAACTGCACATACGGTTCACGTCCACGCTGTCGCGGCATGCTACCAGTGTTAAAGACTGCGATGGAGCTCCGTATGCCACGGCAAACTGGCTGACACTGACGGCGGCGGTGCACAAATGCTGCGCAGCTAGCGCCATTCGACGGCCAACACCGCGGTTCCTGGTGTGTCCGCTGTGCCGTGCGTGTGATCATTGCTTGTACAGCCCTCTCGCAGTGTCCGGAGCAAGTATGGTGGGTCTGACACACCGGTGTCAATGTGTTCTTTTTTCCATTTCCAGGAGTGTATATTCGATGAGGGCAGAAGTGAACTGATCACTTACAAAGAATAGAAAATACCACACTTCCCAGTACAGGGTTGGATTACATGTAGATTACATGCCTAAAGGAAGAGGGGGTCGAGGACGACGCAAGACACACCGGAGACCGTGAATGCGGAAAGGACAAGAAAGCCTAATCCATGAAGTGGAGAAGAAGAAGGATCTTTTTCATTCTTCTTGCTTTCTTTCATTCTTGCATTTACACGACTGAACAGCTCTTCCAAGATAGTAATAGAAGCTTCATATACGCGGATGATGGATCTATTGTTCCTTAGAAAACCTACTTTGTGACTGTAGAAGAAATATTACGAGAAGCCCTGTCTGAAGTTACCTACTACTACAGAAAAGACCGATTAAAGCCTAACCCATAAAAAGCACAGACATGTCACATCCATCTAAAGGACAAGCAAGCTTCAAGCAAATTGCGAGTAGCTTGACAGGGCTGTACACATCTAGGTCATTTATTTAAGTGTAACAATGGGCGCATCCTCACTTAGAAAATGTACTATGTTATCAAAAAATGGTTCAAATGGCTCTGAGCACTATGGGACTTAACATCTATGGTCATCAGTCCCCTAGAACTTAGAACTTCTTAAACCTAACTAACCTAAGGACATCACACAACACCCAGCCATCACGAGGCAGAGAAAATCCCTGACCCCGCCGGGAATCGAACCCGGGAACCCGGGCGTGGGAAGCGAGAACGCTACCGCACGACCACGAGATGCGGGCTACTATGTTATCATCAAGCAGAAAGACAGAGCTAGGAATGATGTCATTCGTAAAGTGGCTGGAACCAACTGGAGTACACAAACAAAGGCGTAGGGAGCTAGTGTCCTGTCTCTGTGCTACTCTGCCTCAGAGCGTACTCACTCTGTTTGCCCCAGATACTGTCGTTTGTTGCAGATACTCTCATCCTAAACGAGTCGACATTTCTGTGAATGAAATACGTCGAGCATCGATATTTGCTCGAGACTTACAAAGTATTATGAAGTTTAATGTTGGTATGAATCTCTCCGCCAAATACTCGAAGATAAGTTGCGTCTATGACTGAGATGTGTAAAGCATCTACCTCCCATCAACATGTCCAGCGACTGAGCTGTAGTAGGAGATTCATCCACAGAACCAAAAATCTAAATGAACCTCCTCAGACTGCAAGATTAAATTTATGGCTGGTGACAAGCATTCACCTTCCAGCATGGATGCTACCAACTTAAATCTCCCCCAGGACATAAACAGTGGTCTACCTGGAAATCAGCTGTTGTCCTTAGAAGAGCGCTGAGGCCATAAACAGGTAGCTAGAGGGATAGGGAGCAAAGCCATGTGACGACAGAGCGAGCACGTGCTTGCGTCGGGTGTCCACGGTACTCAGCAGTGCTTTTGCTTCCATCATTATCGTAGGGGGAGTGCTGGTTTGGCGAGAGGGCAGAGAAGTGTAATGCGTGAGAGCAACGAAAATTCATCGAATAATGGCAGAAGTGTACGAAGAGCATTGAACGTCCATTGCATTTCCGACCCCGGGTGTAATGGCTGCCCCCATAACTTGCCCGTACCGAGAGTAGTCGAGAACGATCCGAGACGCAGTGGAGACCACTATGAAGTCTAAAAGGACGTGTATGTTAAATTCATGAAATGTAGATGAAGAAAAATCTTTTTCACTCTCCTTCCTCTCTTTTCCGTGTGCCGTATCAGATCTAGCGTCATCGGCCGCATCCGTCATACTTAGTATCGCTTGTGCCATACCTCGACCACTGCGACGGACGTGCAGCGCTCTTCGTACAGATGTGGTATTTTTTGATAAATTTCAGGACCCCGGACGCGTTCAAACCTTTGCTCTTCTTGGTAGCCTCCATTTCACCGTTTTCAGCATGAGTCAGTACAGCGGGCTGTCTACGTGTGCACACACTCGCTCTTTCGCCACGTGGGTGTGCGCCCACGCCCATCTAAAGGCGAGTTCGGAGTCTCAGTGCTCTTATAGGAACCACACGTTTTTCCGTAGGGAAAGGTATTAGGAGCCATTCATCTGTTTTATTTTACAGCATCCGGATAGTGTCGTTTTGAATGTACCTTATATGTTCAAAGTTCAAATTAAAAGAATGACAGAATAAGTAAAACTTAACGATTCGCCTTACAATCAGAAGACGGTGAAGTCAGTGTTGTAATCGAGATAAGAAAAGGATAAATACTTTCATCCGTTTCAGTTACCCCTATTAATCCTGATACACACTGTAAAAGTCACTAAGTAGGACGTACACTGAGTAGATAATAATATGGAAACACAAAAACACGATGCATTATCATGCGTAATACCGTGTAGGAGAACCGTTGACATTTCAAACAACTTCCAGTGGACTATGAATGGATAATAGGGGTTTCGTATGTTTTTCATGGGTGTTTTACATATTTATTTCGGCTAATTAGGGTCACTTCAGTTAATAATAAGGGTCAAAATGGTTCAAATGGCTCTGAGCACTGTGGGACTTAACATCTGTGGTCATCAGTCCCCTAGAACTCAGAACTACTTAAACCTAACGAACCTAAGGACATCACACACATCCATGCCCGAGGCAGGATTCGAACCTGCGACCGTAGCAGTCGCGCGGTTCCGGACTGCACGCCTAGAACCGCTAGACCACCGCGGCCGGCTAATGATAAGGGAGATGGTTAGCGATCATATGCCTTTCTCTCTGAAGTAAACCACATAGGATCAATAATATTGCGATTCGGTCACTGTAATGGTGAGATTGGATGCAACGCTTCGTCCTGTTGCTCACGAAAGCAGTCCTGGTCGAAGCTAGCTGTGTGAACAAGAGCCCTGTCTTCTTGGAACACATTAGGGAAAACCGACTGTACCATTTAGAGGACGGGATCAGCCACAATCGTCACGTAATACTTGGCAGCAACCCGACCATGCACAGTAACCGTGGGGTCCATGGAATACCACGATACAGTTGCCGAATTCTTCACCGAACTCCCACCATATATCAGTCTTGGGACGTAAGCCCAGTTAGAAACTGGAAACATTGTGTTGTATGGCTCTGGCACCACGTTAGCCTGTTAAGGACTTTTTCATCACTTACGAGTGATTTTAGAACTTGAACTCGCCCCGCAGTTTCCAGTTTTTGGTAGTGACAGGGTTCGCGATTGCGAATTCAGTCCTTCAGTGAATTTTACAGCTGTCCGTCTTCTTAGTTTTCGCCACAATCCTCTTCAAAGACCGTCCGTCATTATGACTTAACACACACTTTCGTCCATGTTATGACTTAGTGCACGATAGTTTTCTGATTTCCCTGTGTGCGATATGAATCCTCGATACTGTGTCATCTGGAACAGTAAACACTTCGGCTACCTCGATTACGGAAGCACTCGCCTTACGAGCACCAAAAATTTGCTCACGTTAGGAATCGCTAGCTCCGACATAGTGCACAACTGCACAATGCACTGTTCTGACACACGTGATGACTGGGTGTTATGTGATGTCTTTGGGTTAGTTAGGTTTAAGTAGTTCTAAGTTCTAGGGGACTGATGAGCATAGATGTTGAGTCCCATAGTGCTCAGAGCCACCATTTGAACCATTGTTCTGACACTTCAAACGTATTGAGAACTGTGCTCAGGTTTCTCTCGTGGTCAAATACAACCGCGCTACCTGTAGGCTTGGCTACCATATGCATCTATGTTCAGTCACGTATTTCTCGCGGTGTTTATACAGTTTTGTCTAACCCCCGTATCACGCAAGTCGAACAGCAACAACTACTTGCGCGAGCGTCTTGCGCAGTTAGGAATGACGGAGCTGGATACGCTGCGGCTGTGGGAACGGCGCGTCCTACCGCAACCGCGAAACCGCACGACGCGTCGATAACGCCTCCGTGACGTGACGTGACGTGGCGTGACGCGACGCGAGGCTACGCCGCCGAGGAGACGGCGTCAGACTCTACGCGGAACGCAGTCGCCGCGCTGCGCCACGACACAAAAGGCCGGCGTGCGCCGCGCGGAGGCTCTCCCGTCCAAATGAGCGGCCCTGCACAGAGTTCCAGGAGCACTCATTACTGCAACAAAACGGCAATCGCCGCGCTCCTCCAGCCGCCGCCAAAATGCCGCCCTCGCTAAATTCTCACTCCCAGTCGCGCAGCCGTCACTACAGCCGCAGCTTTCAAAGGTAGGAGAAATGCTGAAATGGCTTTTGAGGCCGGCGTCGAACGCCTCTTCAGCCGCAATCAGGGAGAATTCTGGATCCCGACAAGTTGGCGCCCGCCCCGCCACCGGCGATACTCGTCAGCGAAAAACTCAGACGATCGACGCCTCCTTTCTGCGCCCGAGGACCACCGCCCGCTAAGAGGAGTTTTTGTTGATAGGTGCTGCATTCGTAGCTTGTAGTGCACAGTCAAGAGGCTTTCACATTAGTGCCCGAGTGGAAGTTATTTACCCAGTTATTTAGAAGCTATGTAACACAATTCCGTTGTTTGAAAAACAGCCACTCTTTTCGCTTGGATCAGGTCTCTAGACACCGTTCTTCTCACTTCAATTCTTCTTCTGTCCACGATCCCTATTTTATCCCTTTTGAGTACTCGATATTCCCACTTAGGAAGCGATTTAAGTTTCGTATTCTACGCCTAAAACATTTGGGTTCTCAGTGTGCACCTAGATCCCAGATCTATTTTCTACCATAACATCACAATAGTAGCACAAGGTCTCACTTAGCTAGTATCAGAGCTGCGAACAGTTCAACAGCCGGTTGCATTTAAGAAAGAGCTGTGGCCATTTCTCTCTACCAAACAACGCTAGTAAGAGGTCTGTAATTGTCAGTCCCGTCTGTCTCTTTGACCACACTTCTCCAAAACTGCTAGACGAAGTGGTTTTCACAGGTAATTTTAACATAGCTTGGGACACCGTATGGGCTTCACTTTAATAAAATTGTATCACATAAAAACGATATTTTCATTTACAGTTTTACCAAAAACGTCTTGTCTCTCTGCTTGAACACGCTAAGCTCGAAAATTGTTAGATGAATTTTCATGGGATTTTCACAAGTAACTTGAACATAGCATGAGGCACCGCATAGGATTTATTTCGTAAATATTATATGTGCGAAGGTAGTTCTATCCGTCAGATTTTCCGGACTAAATAGCTGAACTCATTTCGATTAAATTTGGCATGGTGGTAACTCTAACGCTGGGGAAGAACATAGTCTGGCTTACAAAGTGTGTAGTGCAACAAACTTATTGATTTGAAGAATATTACGTGAATATTTGTGAAAACGCTTTTATTGGTTGATATGTGCTAAGTCACACGATTCATGGTAATGAATACAATCCTAATACAGTCTTTAATGTGTTTAAGCCGCTGTGGCCGAGCGGTTCTAGGCGCTTTAGTCGGGAACCGGGCGACCGCTACGGTCGCAGGTTCGAATCCTGCCTCGGGCATGGATGTGTGTGATGTCCTTAGGTTAGTTAGGTTTAAGTAGTTCTAAGTCCTAGGAGACCTAAGAAGTTAAGTCCCATAGTGCTCGGAGCCATTTGAACCAATTTAAGAGTCTTGAACGTGTTTAACCCATAGCAGCATAACGTACAACTACTTTAATAGCACGACGTATAGATGCGCCCTCCTGCCCTTGCCCATCTGTACACACTGCTCGGCGGCGATACTACACGTGCTGACGCTTCCTTCGTTGGGACATATTGGGAGGGGAGAGAATGAGGCGCACACCAAGAGCTACGCATACCGGTACGGGCAAAAACGTGAAGGCGGCTGGAGTTAAAGCACGTACAGTACCTTACTTAGCCTCCATCATTCATCGTAACAAAGCTACTGCTAAGCGAGCACAGCTGAGGGTAACAGCTGCCGCGCGGGATTAGCCGAACAGCCTTAGGCGCTGCAGTCATGGACTGTGCGGCTGGTCCCGGCGGAGGTTCGAGTCCTCCCTCGGGCATGGCTGTGTGTGTTTGTCCTTAAGATAATTTAGGTTACATAGTGTGTAAGCTTAGCGACTGGTGACCTTAGCAGTTAAGTCCCATAAGATTTCACACACATTTGAACAGTTTTGGTAACAGCTACTAGAGAAATACGTGCTCACTTTTCCTCCTGTTACACTTACTATAAACTAAACAACAATGAAACCAATTATGACTTACACACCTGAGACAAGACCTGAAACATCAAAAACTAGAAGAAATGAAAATCCCACAGAAGATTGCACGGAAGACACTGACAGAGAGAAGTGAAAGAATTGGAAATGAATGTAAATTGGGCTAATGAGTTTGTACATGAAAGGAAGCATAAATGGAATACACAGACGAGATGGACGAATGGAACACTGTGTAACTTGGAAGACATAAATCACCTGCTGGTAAAAGAAATATAAGTCTTGCAAGGAAAAACTGAAGTGACGACCTAAATATAGACTGTGGGAAACTGAAGGAAACAGCTTTAGCCCGGGAATAAGCAAAGAAGAAGAAATAATGTTTCCTCCTATTTCAATTTCCTCGCTGGTACGTCTCATCCCATCTCCCAAATGTCTTTCATTGCCCACATGGTTCTGAGACTGTTTCTGCGCGCCAGGAAATTACCTTTATTACATAACTCCTCGCAAACGAAGATAAACTGTGTTTTGTCCTATTGAGCTGTTACTGTTTTTCTATTTGTATTTCTGTCAGATTCCCTGTTAAAGGTAAAACAAACGTCCCTTTTCGACCCGTTCAAGGAGCCTCCGAAGCCTCTCGCGAAGTCCCACTCGCATCAGCGGTTAGATTCATGAGGAAAGCGACGTATTGCTCCGTAGACTTTCTCTGGAACGTTTTTTGGAGGACCTGGATTACTAATGTGCGCTGAAACACAGCGCGCTGTTTATAGACTCGTGAACCTACTGCTTACACCAATGAGCCAAAATATAATGACCACTGCCCACTGCGAGGTTGTATGCTGCGTGGTGGCACTGAGGGCACGTAACGCCGTAATAGGAAATATATGAGCGGAGCAGAGACGAATGGGGAATGATTCTAGCGACGATAAATGGCACTAATACGGTAATCCACCGACTCAAGCGACTTTGACAGAAGTCAGATTGCTGTGGCCCAGTGCCTGGGGGCGAACATCTCGGAAACGGCGAGGCTGGTCGATTGTGTGCTGCTATAGTGAGCAACCATGGAAAGTGGTTAAACAATGCTAAAACCACGAGTAGACGACAAAAAATTGGACGTCCATACCTTACAACAGAACGTAGAGACCAGAGGCTTGCCCGCTCTTTAAAACAGGGTAGGCGGCGATCTGTTGCAGATCTGACAACAGAATACAGTACTTCAGTAGGCACAAATGCTTTGGAGCACCCGTTGAGCTCACAGTATTTAACGCGGTGTTCCATAGCAGAGGACGCCTACATGTTCCCATGTTGACTTAAAAAAAATAGTCTGTTATAATTACAGTGGGCACTGGACCATCGAGATTGCACCACGGATCAGAAGAATCGTGTCTCCTGGTCGGATAACCACCGAGGTTGTTAAATCAGGTCGATGGTCTTGTCCAGATATCCCATCATCAAGGCGAACGGCTGCTCGAAACAAACAGCGCGCTCCGGAAACAGGTCGTTGGGAGCAGTACTGTGTTATGGGGGACACTCAGCTGGGGTTCCATGGGACGTGCCGTAGTAGCCAAAAGCACCATGGCAGCTGTGGACTACGTGAACATTATCAGGAACCATTGTAACCGCTTACGCTTGATATCTTCCCCAACAGCGATGGCATCAGCGATGGGATCTTCCAGAACCGTGCTGCAATAGTTTTAGGAGCATGATAGTGAACTCACGTTCATGTCTTGGCTCTTCGCCATCAAATTTGTCTTACTGATTCCGATGCTATCCAACTGGAAGGCTATTGGGCGCCAGCTCCACGCCCACAAACCAACCGCCGCTAAATTGCGGAAAGTGTGTGACCTGTGCGCCAGCATATGGTGTCACAAACCCCTGGAAAACTGTCACGTACTTGTCGAATCCATGATACGCAAAATCACTGCTGAATTGCATTCCAGAGGTGAACCAACACGCTTTTAAGTAGGTAGTCATAACGCTTTGGCTCATCAGTGTATAGAAGTAAGCCCTCCACTGGAAACATAGCGACGAGTGCTAAGTGACTTGAAACGTAGCCTGGAGAAAAATCAAGACAAGTTCATCGGTTTCGTCGACCTGGAAAAAGCAATAGACAGTGTTAAATGGTACAAGATTTTAGAAATTCTAAGTCCAAAAGCAGTAAGCTACAGGAAAAGTCGGTTAATATACAAGAGCCAAGAAGGAATAGTAAGACTGGGGGATCAGGAATGAAATGCTCGGATTAAAAAGCGTGTTAGGATGGATGCAGTCTTTCACCTCTTCTGTTCAGTTTATACAGTGAAGATGTAATGAGGGAAATAAAAGAAAGGTTCAAGAGTTGCGCTAACATTCAGGGCTAAAGGATGTAAATGACAAGATTTGCTGATGACATTGCTATTTTCTGTGAAGATGGGGATGAATTACAGGCTGCGCTGAATCGAATGAACAGTCCAGTGAGTGCAGAATATGGACTGAGAGTAAACAGAAGTAAGACGAAAGTAATGAGAAGTAGCAGAAATGTTAATAGCGAGTTACTTAACATGAAGACTCGTGATCTCGAAGTACACTAAAAGAGTTAATTAACTCTGACCCCTTCGAAGCAGAAAAACCCATGATGGACGAAGCAAAGAGGACATAAAAAGCAGACTAGCACATGAAGAAAGGAAATTCCTTGCCCAGGGAAGACGAATAGTAGCTACATCTTTATCTGCATACATAGTCCTCAATACACCGTCTTTTCGTGTCTGCGTAAAGCTGTGATGCCGATTTCTTTGACATTATTTTTAGGATTTTTAACACTCGCACTCCATTAGGTAAAAAGGATAACAGTACAAGATGGCATATTCCTTTATAATTACTCTTTCAGAATAAAGTTGTAGATGGAAGATAAAGCTCAATAGTTTGGGTGACTTTACGATGTAAGACAAGCAGAACAATTCTACGGACAGAAAGTGGACCACTATCTAATACTGCGTCTCAAAGTTCTCTCTAGTAGCTTATATATCTTGGGTAGAGTGGTTATTTCCCTATTTGTGAACATTTTTTGTCTTTCTACATTTAAAAGAAAACTACGTAACCTTTAATTTTAGTGTTGACAATTGCCGAGTAGCTCACAAGTGAAATACAATGTTATCAGTTATCGCTCTGACTACTGAGAAACAAGCATTGTAAGGTCTTTCGAAAACTTTTCATCCCGCAACATTAATAAAATTCACAGTGAGGCACATTTAAAAGACTGTGTTCCGTTTATCTAGCTAGGAATGCCTCAACCATCACTGGAATAAAGAGTTCTATTCTCTTTCTCCTATACTTTATGACTGTGTTGAAGTAGCTTTTAATATCTTGAATCTTCGCGTTTATGCCTTATGATAAAGGTTCCGCAAACAAATTGAAGAAGACACTTGATTTCAAAAGTGTGGTATTCTTTCCCAATCACAAACGAGACACCAGACACAAAACACAAGACACAAGACATCAGAGACAAGGGGCAAGAAGGGAGATGGGCTGAATCACTACCTTACATCAGCAAACCTACTAAAACAATACGCAACTAACAGCTTCACGCTCTTTAAATTTTGTTATTCTAAGTCTCTTCTTATTTTAATATTAAGTTAATGAAGACTAATTAAAGGTCATCTCATAAAATATCCCAATTATTCAAAATAGTAATTTATATTTTTCTGCCGAAATAAAAGTGTGGTTACAGAGGGTGCGTTTCACATGTATCAGTCGTTTCTTTCACTTTTGCACTCGTAATTGGAGCGAGAGGACAACGACTCCGTACGATCCCTAGTTCCTCTTATCTCCGTGGCACTTACACGAAATGTACGTTGGCGGTAGCAGAATCGTTCTGCAGTCAGCTTCAACACCCGTTTCTCCAAATTTTCCCACTAGTGTTCCGCGAAGAGGACGCCGTCTCCCCATTTGAGTTCTCAAAGCATCTCTGTCACACTCGCTTGACAATCGGTAATAAATGTAGCAGCACGCTTCCGAATTTCTTCGAAATCTTCCCATATCAGACCTGGTGGGTATGCCAAACACTCGCGCCCCATGTGCGAACGGGTCGCACTAGTAGTCTGTACGCTGTTTCCTTTACAAATGAACGAAATTCTCCTAAAATTCGCCTAATAAACCTTTTTCGTTCATTCGCCTTACGTACTACCGTTATTACGAGCTCGTTCCGTTTCATATGCACAAGAACGTTACACCTAGATGTTTAATTGAAGTGCTTGTGTCAAGCAGCATACCGCTAATGCTGTATAAAATTTCGTGATAGACTCTCATCTACATTAACTTATATTATTCTACATCACACCAACTAAAACTTTTGTCCAAGTCATCTTGTATCTTCCTGCAGTAGCTCAAAAACGACGTGTTTACATACACCATAGCATCAACACCAAATAGCCGCAGGTTATTGCACACTCTGCCCGTCACGTCATTTACGTATACAGTTACTAAGGACGGTCGTGTCACTCTTCCCCGTGCGCACTCCCGACGATGCCATTATCTCTGATGAATACTCGTCGTCGAAGACAATGTTCTGTATTCCATTACTTCGGAAGTCTCCGAGTCACATATCTGAGAACCGAGTGCGTCTGCAGTGGGCACCGTATCAAACGTTTTTCGGAAATCTTCAAATACGGAATCTGCTTGTTGCCCTTCATTCAAGGTCCGAAGGATATCATATGAGGCAAGGACAACCTAAATCTAGCTCGAGCGATGGTTTCTAAATCCTTGACGATTTGTGGATACATCCTTTTCCGTTTCAAGAACGTTTATTGCATTCCTGCTGAGAATGTGTTCAAGAATTCTGCAGCAAGCAGATGTTCACGTAATATTTGTGGATCCATCCTATTCCGTTTCAAGAAAATTTATTGCATTCCTGCTGAGAATATGTTCAAGAACTCTGCAGCAAGCAGATGTTCACGAAATTGGTCTCAAATTTTGCGGGTCTATTCTTTTACCCTTTTTGTATACAGGTGGAATCAGGTCTCTTTTCCATTCGCTTGGGATTTTTCCCTGGGCGAGACATCCGCGATAAATGCAATCTAAGTAAAGAACCAAAGCCATATAGTATCCTCTTTAAAATCGAACTGGGATTCAATTCGGGCTTGGGGACTTACTTGTTTGGAACTCTTTGAGTTGTTTTCCTATCAAGGATGCCTACTACTATGTTCTCAAAGCGGGGGTATGTTCGAATGTCAAACGACGGTATGTTTGTACTATCCTCCTGCATGTATCGTTTCTTAAACCCGAAATTTATAAATACCAACTCTCCTTTAAGTTATGTTCTATTGTCACACCAAGTTGGTCAACGAAAGACTAGGTAGGAATCTTCGATGGGCTTTCCGACATTGCGTAGGAGCAGTATTTTTTCCGACTTCGCGCAAGATCTTTAGCTAAGATATAATATGGTATCTGTATGCTCCACTCATCGATCTTTTTACAGACGCACGAGATTCTACTAATTTTCGTCGGTCGTCATGTGCGCGTACTCTTTAGAAAATAGTTCAAAAACAAGCCGCCAACGGCCTTGTTGCAGTGGTCTGAGTGACGAAGGTAACCGTTGTCGGCTTGCTAGCCTTTGGTTGGCTGACCGTCCGTCTCTGCCGAGCGCTGATGGTAAGCGGTGTACACTCAGCCATTATGTGGCCAATTGAGAAGCTGCCTGACTGAGGAGCACCGGCTCCGGTCACGGAAGCTGACAACGGCCGGGAGAGCGATGTGCTGATCACGCGCCTCTCCATATCCACAACCAGCTATGCCTATCGGTAGAGGATGGCACGGCGGTCGGTCGGTACCTTGGACTCTTCCGAGACCTTTTTCAGATGGAGGTCAGTTATCGAGCATAAGCCATAATTTGAAGAAGCGATTTCTGAGAATGTACGTTTGGAGCACAGCATTGTATGGTACTGAATCAAGGACAGTGGAAAAAGCAGACAGATTAGAATCAGACCTTTTGAGAATTCTACAGAAGAATGTGGAAAATTAGGTGGGCTAGTAAGATGAGGAATGAGGAGGTTTTCCACAATGTCAGCGAAGAAACGATCATACGCAAAACACTGGCAAGAAGGAGGGACAGGACGATAGACTATTTGCTGAGACATCAGGGAATAACTTCCACGTTACTATAGAAAACTGTTGAGGGTAAAAACTATAGAGGAAGACAGAGATTGAAATACATACAACCAATAATTGAGAACGTAGATTGCAGGTGCTACTCTGACACGAAGAGATCGGCGCAGTTCGTTGTGGACCGCATCATAAAACCTGTCAGATGACAGAAGATACATAAAAGAGAGTGGGATGTTGGAAAACTTAGATTAGACCTGCTGTCTGTATGTCTCGCAGTGTAACCCGAACGTACCTTCGTCTTGGCACCATCCTCTTTGCTTAACAACCTGACCAGTTGGTTGGTATCTTTTCCTCGCTTCCGTCCACTATCCTCCATTCCAACCTAGCCTCATTACACGTTCATTTGTAATCTAGCACCGAAAATCATTTGTTTTTCTTGTCTGTATTGACGCTGGCACTTCCTTTACAAGTTTAAAATGTTTTAATACTAGCTCTGTATATTTTCCATAATTCACACTCTCCAGTTTTCTCAAGAAACGTAATGTAAAAAGGACAAATAGCGAACCGCGATATCTGTTGGTCATAATCCTACTTACATAACTGTATCTTTGTGCAGTAGGCTCGTAACGTTATGATGGGTAGCTACGGATATGCTCGTCATATGATTCGACTGGGGTCATTAGAGCGGATTGTCATTACAGGTAACTGGCCACTACCCGTTCAGCTGCTCACGTAACCAGTCATCAGAGCTTCCTGCGTGCTACAGGATAATCGCTCCTGGCCCCGTATGGAGTATACCCATCTTCCAACAGGTCAACGTTTAATGAATTTGTAGGTTCTACGAGTTTTTCCACATAACATACATATAATTTATGGCAATAAACTGAATCGTAGTGAATATTGTTTCATCCTCATCTTTTATCCTTTATTCATGTAACGCAGTTTCTTTATTAATCGGGTAACTGTTAACTGCCGCAAAAGGTATCGTCACCATTATTGTCATTGAAATGTTGTATAACTCGCCCCTATAGTTTTAAATACTTTTTCATTTTCATTGATATGACGCCAGCAAACTTTGGAAGCTGATGTCATTCGCGAGGACAGACACATTACGACTCGGAAGTTGGCGATGAATCTGTCTATCAGTATAGGAAGTGTAGATGCAATTATCAGCACTCTTGGATATTCAAAAATGTATGCAAGACGGGTTCTACGGCGTCTAGTGGTGGATCACTAATCGCACAGAAAAACATTTAACTTGATTTGTAGCAACGTTTTTAAGCTAAGGGGGAGGTCTTCTTGTCCTGGATTGTGACAGGTGATGAAACCTCGGATCACCACTTTGAGCCCGAAACAAAACGATAGTCGATCGAATGGCGCCTTCACCGATCCCTACAGAAGAAAAAAATTCAAAGCAACCGTTTCCGCCGGTGAGGTAGTGATCATCATGTTCTGGGACTGTGAAGTTGTCATTCTCATTGCTGTGATGCGAAGAGGCGGTACCATTAATTCAGAAGCTTATGTCATCACATTAACAAAACTCAAGACATGCTTTCGCTGACTTCAGAGTAACATCTACCAAGAAGATTTTTCGCTGCAACACACAAGACGAGGGACTGCTGACCACATCGCAGAACAGGCTTGGACAGTGTTATCCCATCCATCTTAAAGCGCTGATCTAGCCCCCTCTGACCTCCACGTGTTGGGCCATTAAATGATGCCATTCGTGGAAGACATTTTGAGGACGATGAGGTGGTTATTCACAGTGTGAAGCACCGGCTTTACCATCAGAACAGGTATTGGTAGTGACAGGTCATGCATGCCCTAGCTTCGTGCTGGAGGAAGGCCATAGAACTGGATGGAGATTACATGGAAAAATAGGGGTGTAGATAAAACACCATTCTTTGGTGTGTGTGATTCCCATTATGTTCAATAAAGAATTGTCGAAGAAAAATATGCTGTGCATTACTCACTGGGCAACCCGCGTATGTTTTGCAATTTATTCATTGACTCTTTCTTAGACTGGGCTTTCATTATTCGAAAGATCTCCTCAGGGCACGGTACAAGAGTTCACAAACAGACACCTGTACTAACAATGGACAGGTTAAATTAATATATTGTTGTGTGCTCACCCTCTGGTAATTGGGAAATAACAAATTAGTTTCACCGAACGGTTAATTTTACTTCAGGACTATGCTACTGTAAACCTCACTTCTACTTTGTGAATTTGAGATCAACCACATCTGACAACCGCAAGGGCGGATCGTAGTATTGTGCGCCTCGCACAGCGTGGCCCCTGCGCATGAGAACCTGCCACGCGAGAACAAGTAATCGACTCTGTGCACCATTCTATGTCGTCTTGTGTCACTGGTCGGAGAATGCAATTAATTTGATAATGGTATCACCGTCCCAGGCGTAGGCCGCCGTTAGGACCACAACGCAAATGACTGCGTTTCGAGCTATTCCGTCACCAGGAAGGATGGATTGCTGATTAATGGCGTTGCACTGCCTTCAGCTATGACCTGCACCAGCCCAAATGACCATCATCAATGGGTATGGAGGCGGCCTGGAGAGAGGTGCTACTGAAGTGGCTCAGTG
Source organism: Schistocerca piceifrons (assembly GCF_021461385.2). Classification (NCBI taxonomy): domain Eukaryota; kingdom Metazoa; phylum Arthropoda; class Insecta; order Orthoptera; family Acrididae; genus Schistocerca; species Schistocerca piceifrons. Next base: position 410,429,800 of record NC_060139.1, read on the forward strand.
ATGTTACTCGTGGCATCATGGTGCGGGAAGCCATCGAGTATGCCTTCAGGTCACAGGTCACAGCCAGCGAGGCAACTCTGAACGCACAAAAGTCCGTCACGGACACACCGTGTCCTCGCGAAATAGTTCATGGTAATATTTTTCAAATGGACAATGCTCGTCCACACGTGGAACGTTTCTTATGAAGTGTCTAGAGATGTTGAGGTACTCTCGTAACCAGCGAGATCCCCAGATCGATCTCAGATAGATGAGTAGGATCAGCTCGGACATCACCTCTCTTCCACCGCAAGTATGCACTATGTGAAGGACCAGTTACAACAGCTGTGAGCGAACTTGCCTCAGGCTCCGGAGGTGGTGCAATGTCATATTGATTAGCAGGGTCAAACCGCCAAGTTATTTGTATCTTTGACTTGATTTTGTAATCACTGAATACACATCAAATACCTTAAAATCTGTGGAATTTCATTTCATTTTCTCCCTCCCCTTCTGGCTGATTCACTTTATTTGTTCACGAACTCAGAGAGCAGTGCGGGTAGCGGAGCAACAAAGTTCCGCCACTGACTCCCAGCACAGGGATGCCGAGGGTGAAGGGCGCTGAGAGAGGAAAAAGCCGAGCTTACGTCACGCATTACTAGCGCTATGCTTGTACTCACATATCAATTTATGCTTCGATCGGCGTTGAAAGTGCCATAGAAACTGTCAGCTTCTACGTATTTCGCTTGTATGAAGGTAAAAGCTGAAACAGGGGATCATGAAAGCTTACAGGATTCATGAAATCTAAATTAATAGTTTCATGTCGAATACGAGTCGTTTTGCTACTAATTCCGTATCAGTTCGCACAGACAGACCGAACTTAAATAGAGCTAGTGGTAAAACTTACATTGTTGCAATAAGAGAATGATAAAATTTTTGAACCTTTACTAACACATGTAACGCCAAACTGTAAGTACACGTAAGTCACTCAGAACCAGTCTCATATTCCTCATCCGCACATGGTTCATTATTACCGTCGCTACGTCCGATTCAGCAATGTTGATGCTAACTTTGTCTACTACGATTTGACGAAACCATTTTGCCTTCAGTAAGTTTCAAACAGGTGTTAGACCATCCTGCACTACTTTCCAAATCTTCAACAGTTACTGACTAATGGATCCACTGGCAGCCTTAAACAGATTGTCGCTGGAGATTTTCTCTGTGATGTTGCGTTTCCTAAACAGTTCTTTTCACTTTTTCCCACGCCATATCTACTGCACTTAAATCACAATTACTGGATGTCAAGCAGACAATCGTGTAGCCTTTCTCTTCAGCCATTTCGTCGATCACATACGTTTCGTTAGCAGGTGTATATTCCTGAATGAAACAGAACAAAGTCTGCGGCTAATCCAACATTCTCATTTTGATATCATACCGTGTGAGCGTTTTTCCCGCTTGTTTGTTATGGTATGGGGCTAGCCAACCGCAATGATTAAGTCAGGGGTAAGATCAGGGAAAAACATATTCGCAAACCACCATTCACATTTTTCAGAGGTCATCTGACGGTGGTATAACATGATGATGGCTGTAATTTCTATAAGATTAAAAAAAATGTGGCAGGGCTCATACTGCGGCTGTACTAACGGTAACTACTGCTGATTTGCTCTCTCAAACAGCATCCCATACCAGCAAACCAGCTGCGTCTTAAGCTGTGGTTACTCGCTCGCACTCTAGGTACTTGGGCTATGCACGGCTCTGTCTGAAAAGGAATAGCTCGATGTTGTCGTAGGGTTGAGCTTCACACGTCTACTTTCATGCCTCCCAGATAATTCGCTGCGAATGATTTCCTATAGCTGTGATCCCGCAATCAAAGGGTCTATGCGTTTCTAGAATTGCGAATTAATAAAAAACACAGAAATGCAGAATAAAAGATGAATGATTAATTTAATGCAAAGAATCTATTCTGTCGTATGTAATTCACGTAGATGACAGAGAATTATACAGAATACTGTTTAGTCAAGAAATGACATTTCAAATGAACAGAAAGTGCTCCAATGACACTCAGTTAAACTCCAGACAAAGAATACTAACTCAAACACTGTCTATTGTCAGTTCCGTGATACGTGCGAAAGAAGTTAGAGTACTACTCTGGAGCATGTTCAGAACTCTCGAAGTATAAAATCCCTTTGGAAGTATGATAGAGGCGATTCACTGCCAGAATCAAACACCACCACGATCGAATCATCCACATTACCACAGGCAGGTCCTCCTTCCTCGAGAACTAGACATAAACTGTCCTGAACCGCTATCTTGAGCTCTTCACTCGAAAACTTCCAGTCTCCAGCTGACTCCTTAGTGTTCTGCTACTGTCTGGTTTCCAATTGGCTGAAGGACATCACCATCCAAAATACATCATAGTAGACGTGATTTGACTCATCTTGGCCACTTCCCGGACTAAAGTAATGCTTTACAACAATATTTAAATAAAAAAGTGCTATAAAGAATCTGTCACACTCAGGTAATTTACAATGATTATGAATAAAGGTATGCCCATACGTAAATTTGCCATCATTCTTTCACAATTGCACTCACATTAAATGACAATGAATTGTCGTTAAATATTATTTAAATAATTATTTATCCCTTCTTAATAGCAGCACCTTTTAGTTCTGTTTTAAATTATGGTGTCCGCTAAAACATGCTACAGGCCACTTTGAAATAGCACAGTTGTTAAGCTTGGAATCATCATTTAAATAAAATTACTGGCAAAATACATGTAAGAGCCAAAGAAACTGGTACACCTGCTGAATATCGTATAGGGCCCCCAAGTGCAAACAGAAGTGAAGTGACACAGCGTGCCATGGACCTGACTAATGTCTGACGTAGTGGTGGAGAGAATTCACACCACGAATCCTGCAGGGTTGTCCATAGATCAGTGAGAGTACGAGAGGGTGGAGAACTCTTCTGAAGAGCACGTTTCAAGGCATTCAAGATATATTCAATAATGTTCATGTCTGGGGAATTTGGTGGCCAGCGGAAGTGTTTAAACTCAGAAGAGAGTTCCTGGAGACATTCTGTAGCAATTATGGACGTGTGGGATGTCGCATTGTCCTGCTGGAATTACCCAAGTCCAGCGAAGTACACAATGGACATGAATGGATGCATGTGATCAAACAGGATGCTTACGTACGTGTCACCTGTCAGAGTCGTATCTAGACGTATCAGGCGTCCCATATCACTCTAACTGCACACGCCCCACACCATTACAAGGCCTCCACCAGCTTGAACAGTCCCCTGCTGACATGCAGGGTCCATGGATTCATGAGGTTGTCTGCATATCCGTATACGCCCATCCCCTCGATACAATTTGAAATGAGACCCGTCCGATCAGACAACATGTTTCCAATCATCACCAGTCCAATGTCAGTGTTGACGTAACTTTGTGTCGTGCAGTCATCAAGGGCACACGAGTGGGCCTTCGGCTCCGAAAGCCATATTGATTATGTTTCGTTGAATGGTTCGCAGGTTTACACTTGTTGATGGCCCAGCATTGAAATCTGCCGAAATTTACGTAAGGGTTGCACTTCCGTTACGTTAAACGATTCTCTTTAGTCGTCGTTGGTCCCGATCTTACGGGATCTTTTGCTGGCCGCCGCGATGTCGGAGATTTGATGTTTTACCAGATTCTTGATATTCACGGTACACTCGTGAAATGGTCGTACGGGAAAATCCTCACTTCATCGCTACCTCAGAGATTCTGTGTCCCATCGCTCGTGCACCGACCATAACACCACGTTCAGACTCACTTAAATCTTGATAATGTGCCATTTTAGCAGCAGTAGCCGATCTAACAACTACGCCAGACATTTGTTGCCTTATATAGGCGTTGCTAACCACAGCGCCGTACTCGGCCTATTTACGTATTTCTGTATTTGAATACGCATGCCTGTACCAGTTTCTTTTGAGCTTCAGTGTATAAAACTGTTGATTAAATGCAAACGCAAGTATGAGAAAATATAAGGTATTGATACTGTGTTCCGTTGGAGTGTAAATGTGAATAATACGATGTACTGTCAAACATTTGGGCAATAAAAAAGATATAAAAACGTCATAAATCAAGAAATAAAATAGATGTAGGAACGTAACTTTCAGAGATGACGGCTGCTGTGCAGTGCTGTCATAGGACATAAAGTTTGTTGAAATCGCATGAAGCGATTGAAAGTTGTTAATTCAGGGTATCATTGTGTAAAAGTTTATTCACTGTGAGATACTAGTTTCTGTAGTTTTGAATATATTGATATTACTATGGTGGCGTTGGATACACCTAATTTTTCAGGGAGAGCCAATGTACTTATATCGGCATTGACATCTGATTGTAATTTATTATAGTCTCCCAGAGAGTTTTTAGAAGCCGTCTTTCAGTTTGTCTCAAAGATCGTTATTGCTGGGAGCATAGGCGGCCCTCTTAAGCGATTCACACCATACTTCTTAAGTAATAGAACACAGTACGTTGTCCTCGATGGTGAGTGCTCACCGAAGGTGAGGGTATCATCTGGAGTGCCTCAGGGAAGTGTCATTGGTCCGCTATTGTTTTCTATCTACATAAATGATCTTTTGGATAAGGTCGCTAGCAATGTGCGGCTGTTTGCTGTGATGCTGTGGTGTACGGGAAGGTGTCGTCGTTGAGTGACTGTAGGAGTATACAAGATGACTTGGACAGGATTTGTGATTGAAAGAATGGCAGCTAACTCTAAATATAGATAAATGTAAATTAATGCAGATGAAGAGGAAAAAGAATCCCGTAATGTTTGAATACTCCATTAGTAGTGTAGCACTTGATACAGTCACGTCGATTAAATACTTGGGCGTAACATTGCAGAGTGATATGAAGTGGGACAAGCATGTAATGGCAGTTGTGGGGAAGGTGGACAGTCGTCTTCGGTTCATTGGTAGAATTGTGGGAAGATGTGGTTCATTTGTAAAGAAGACCGCTTATAAAACACTAATACGACCTATTCTTGAGTACTGCTCGAGCGGTTGGGATCCCTATCAGGTCGGATTCAGGGAGGACATAGAAGCAATGCAGAGGCGGGCTGCTAGATTTGTTACTGGCAGGTTTGATCATCACGCATGTGTTACGGAAATGCTTCAGGAAATCGGGTGGGAGTCTCTGGAGGAAAGGAGGCGTTCTTTTCGTGAATCGCTACTGAGGAAATTTAGAGAACCACGATTTGAGGCTGACTGCAGTACAATTTTACTGCCGCCAACTTATATTTCGCGGAAAGAACACAAAGATAAGATAAGAGACATTAGGGCTAATACAGAGGCATGTAGGCAGTCATTTTTCCCTCGTTCTGTTTGGGAGTGGAACAGGGACAGATGATGGTAGTTGTGGTACGAGGTACCCTCCACCACGCACCGTATGGTGGATTGTGGAGTAAGTATGTGGCTGTAGATGCAGATTTTTCCCACATCCGGTTCTTCGCTAACGCACGTTGCCCAGCTGGAGCCGCCGTGGCGGCCTGCCCAGCCGCTTCGTGCTATCGGCCATAGGGCCGCACAGCTTTGCAGACAGATTCACCACAGCTTGTAACAATTCTAAGCGGCCTATTAGCTCGCCTACATACATGCAACATTACAGTACGCACTACCATCCGTTTACCAGCTTAACAACTTATTCACTATGTTAGAGAGGGATGTCAATAATCACCCTTGTTATTTGCGGTTTTACTAGTTTAGTGAAAGGAAATTATTTTCTGTTGATTATTCGTAAACGAGGGCTCATAACTGTAAATAGGTGCAGAATGTCCATGGGGCCCTATCCTGCACAATAATATATGTCGTTTCATAAAGCAGTACTGTAAGGGAAACCGCACCCAGAATTCCTACAATCAATAACGGTGCTTTCACACACACACACACACACACACACACACACACACACACACATACACACACGCACGGAATTGTGACTTTAAAGTAAAGAAGACAAAGGAGAAAGCAGTTCCAAAGAACTGTCGAACTGAAAAATTCGCAAAATTTCCAAATTCTTCTCACAGCATTGGAGCTTGCTGCTAGGTACTTCATTTTTTGTGTAATCGGCTAAGAGAGAATGCTTTATTTTTGCTCCTCTAGTCTTAAAATTCAGCGAGATTATTAATTGTATTACTTGCGACACAACACAACACGGCACAACCATCACTTTGAAATGGCTGCAAGCGCAAGATTCTGAATTACATCACTGAGGTTGGCACCAGACGGGCGCAAAACACTTGAGGCTAGAAATCGACCGACCTCTACCAGCCTCTGCCGATTCAGAACTGGGCAGACCCCGTTCTTGTCTCTGTGAACAGACTATAGTCATACACTCAACTCATACTCTCAACTTTTTGTGTCAGGTAACACTGTATGTTTACGAATATGCTCAGTTACATGACCTTAACCGTTAGCATATTAGGTAGAATTTAATTATGATGTAAATAATTTTTCAGTATGTTGCATTGTGTTATGGTAATTTTCTTGAACCTGTATATATTTCACCAACTGCAACATAATCGCGTGTACAAACGTGATCCAATACTGTAAAATGCTTTTTTATTCCAGTCTCTGATCACAAATGAATTCTTTAGACGATGACCGGTTTCAGTCTGTAATGACCATCTTCAGATCTTTTTTACACCATGTCCTAAAGTGATACGGCCATAATGGCATCGTCAAAACATATAAATATAATCAGCAAAGCATCGTCACATATAAGTAACTTTTCAACACAAAACAGACTAGAGATATGCTTCTGTTAAATAAAGGTAACGCAGAAAAACTACAGGCCAATTTCTGAACTTTCATCACGGTCAAAACTAATGTCATCAATATTATGAAATTGAGGAAAATTTATACCTTCAGTACCCTAAAATTTCTAAGTGGATCACTGTATGATTACCTTGGCTTCGAAGTGATAGGTGTACACAAACAGCCGTAGTAGAATGTACAAAAGTGACATCTGATGCTGTTGTCAATAATGAATGTGTCATAGACATATTTTTAAATCAGGATAGAGCTTTTGTACCGTTGGCTATTAATTTCTATTAAATAAACAGCGGTCATTAGGACGAGCGGATGTACCTAAAGTCTGATTCTGATTGTACCTAACAGAATATTGTACATTGTAAAGATAACACAGACATCACATAACGATTACCATTCAGTGAAACATTTATTACTACCAAACCCTATTCACACAGAAGTTCCTCGGGTCACCTTGTTACAATCAATAGCGCTTCTGTGCTATGTTAATGACTTTCCCAACTATGTACGTCAGTGAGGGAATTTTCTGCTGTCTGATGAAAGAAAAATTGTAGTAAAGTAAAAAAAAAAATACCAGAATCCTTTGCAGAAAAAGCAAATGACATTTACAATTGTTAAATAAACCAATAAAGTTACATGGAAGACAACTTAAACTAATGTCGTTAATTTTATGTGAACAGGGATGTTATACGGTAGCCGGCCGGTGTAGCCGAGCGGTTCTAGGCGCTTCAGTATGGAACCGTGTGACCGTTACGGTCGCATGTTCGAATCCTCCCTCGGGCATGGCTGTGTGTGATGTCCTTAGGTTAGTTAGGTTTAAGTAGTTCTAAGTTGTAGGGGACTGATGACCTCAGAAGTTAAGTCACATAGTGCTCAGAGCCATTTGAGACTTTTTTTTTTACGGTAAGAGTCTAGCACAAGTCTTTAATAGCCACTGCCTTTTAGGCACATACTATTCATGTTATGAGTCCAGAACACCATACCAACTAACACCTAGGATGTCGCAGCAGACTTGTCAACCTCATGCTGAACGCTGACGTTTCATTTTGTGTCGTCTTGTGGACTCATAACATGAACAGTATGTGACACAAAGGCAATGGCTATCCAATACTTGTGCTAGAACTCTTAAAGAATAACATCCCCCTTGAAACAAAATTCACGACATTTGTATTGCATGTTTGCTGCTGGGTGATGACAACCTACTGTGATCCCGGAAAAAATAATACACAACATATTCAATGATGCATCTGAAGATGAGGATGGCTGTCCCGTAATAGAGTATATATCGAATAAATTGAAAGAAGAAACGGTCTTGCAGGCAGAAGCTAATTTATGTATGACTGCAAATCACCAGACTGCTGCGTTATCGCCACCCACTACGATGGAAATTCAAAATATATTTGATAATAGTTATGAAGAATTGTTGTTGTTGTTGTATCTTCGATCAGAATACTACTTTAAAGCAGTATGCACGCTACGCTATCATACTCAGTTCTGTGCCAGGCTCTTCATGTCCAAATAACTACTGTAACCTACTGCTTTTCAACTAACTTAGTTTGTTCTTCTCTTGACGTCCTGTACAATTTTGCCTCCCCCACTCCGATCCCACACACGCACACGCTCTTCCCGTCAATACTAAAATGGTGATCATTTGATTTCACAGAATGTGTACCATCAACCGATTCCTTCTTTTAGTGAAGTTAGGCCATAAATTTGTTTCCTCTACACATCTTTCACTACCTCCGCACTGGTTACATGATCTACACGTCTAATTTTCAGCATTGTCCTGAAAAGCTTCTATTTCGCTCTTGTCTGAACTGTTTCGTCCACGTTTCACTTCTGTAGGAGGCTACATTCTAGACAAGTAACTTCAGGAATGTCTTCTTAACACTGAAGCCAACGTTTCTTGTCAACAAACTTCTGTTCCTCAGAAACGCTTGTTGTCGAAACATTTCTCTTCCTCGGAAATGCTTTTTTTGCCATTCCCGGTCTATAATTTATATCAAACTACGACAGTCATCATCAATTATTCCCCAAATAGCAAAACAAATCTACTACTCTTAATGTCTCGTTTTCTAATCTGATCTTTCAGCATCGCCTGACTTAATTCCATTACATTCCATTACACTTATTTTGTTTTTTGACATTCATTTCAAGACAGTGACCATTTCGTTCAACGGCTCTTCCAAGTCCTTCTCTGCCTCAAAGAGAATTACGATGTCATTAGCAGACCTCCAAATTTGTACATCCTTTACTTGATCTTTAGTTCCTTCGCCAGATTTTCCTTTGGTTTCCATTACTGCTTGCTCAGTGTACAGATAGATTAACATCGGGGATACGTTACAACCTCGTCTCACTTCCTGCTAAACCACTGCTTCCCTTTCATGCTCACGACTCTTATAACTGCCGTCTGGTTCCTTCATAAGCTGTACAATAGCCTTTCATGCCCTGTATTCTACTCCTGCTACCTTCAGAATTTCGAAGAGTTTAAATATCTTCAACATTTCGCGGCCCTGACAGCAATTGTGTAAATATTAATTTTAATTTTAATAAACACTATTGGCTGCCGCATCGCGGTCGCGAAGTGGGCCCGAGGCAGTTTCAAATAATTTTAAAAGTCTGGCGATGATTTATGGATTTGTAGTTTTAGCTTGATGATGTCCACTATGGACAAACGGTAGTTACGTTATTCTGAAGAAGATAGGGTTATTCCGACTGAAACCTAGGAAAATTCTATGTAAACTGTGCAAATGAGGCTGTTAATTATTCAAATTAAAATTTATATTTAGACAGTTGCTGACAGGGCCGTGAAATGACTGAGCCTGTTAATTATTAAAATTAAAATTAATTTCGAAAAGTGTATTCCAGTCGACATTGTCAAAAGTTTTCTCCGGATCTATGAAAGCTATAAACGTAGGTTTACTTTACCTGAATCTAACTTATAAGAAAAGTCATAGGGTCAGTATTGTCTCTTGTGCTTCTACATTACTGAATTTTATTTGGAGAAGCTTTTGTGGCAACTGGCATTACTTAGTTTCGAAAACTTTGCAATGCAGTGTACTGAATTAGTTCACAAGTGCCACTTATTTTTCTTAATGAGTATTTAAAAGTTGTTTCATATCTTTGAAGTCTTCCCTTTGTAGTGTCTTGTGAAGAACACGACGAGCGCGGATAAATTAATAAACAACTGTGTTAACAATGTAAGTGTGTAGTATGTAGTCTTGGTACCGCTGATTGGCTCTCGATAACAGTGTAATATCTCTTTGTATTCGATGAATTATTGTGATACAATTCTACACTTGAACGACGTTTACTAATTTTCTATCTTCATACTCGCAGAATCCAAGTGCAAAGTAGTTTCATACAACAACTATGCCATGAGCGCGTAATTATTCTTTGTAGTACTCTCTGTGGTGGTTGTTAGAAAAAAGCTTCCGAAATTGTCTTCGTGCCGATTAGCCTGAGCATTGTTTGAAGAATTTATGACAAAAGATAACTGATACGAAATTGTACGATTAAAAGGGAAATTATATATATATATATATATATATATATATATTGCTCCTTCATACAAAAGGTGTGTAACAATTTACATTATTTGACATTTGAGAATTAATGATATTCATCGATATATTGCGTAGTTGTTAATCAGAAGGGAACTTCCGAAAGACTGGATACGAACCTGCATTTAATAATCCAAGAGCTCCATTACTTCTTCGGAAGGTTAAACTTCATCAAAGCCAAATATCCGCTTGATCTGAGGTTTCCCGACTGATTATACAACGCTCCCAAAATTACGAGGCGTTTTATTTGTAGAGATTAGCAGACTGCCGCAAAGCACGAGCCTGCAGAGAAGAAGAATCATCGCCAGATTTCACTCTAACAAGTAAAATTTCTGAATCACTTTGAGTGACTGAGTTATGACTGTGTTTCCTATTATGAATGATTGATCGCTCGAACGAATTGAGAACTACATAACTACATAATTACATAGATAGGAGGAAAAATTAGAACAGAGAACTGTTACGGAGGAAGCTAGAACACCGGTGAAGGGCGACGAAACATGGAGAGGGTCTGGTACACTTCCAGCCGTCGAAGAACGAGCGGCACGTGCTCTGTGAGAAGTGTGACGGGTCCGCGGGAAACGGCGAGCGGCCCACTGCTCGCTCGTTCACTGGGTCAGCGGGTTTCCAAGTGGCCTGGCCCGGTCTGCCGGAGAGCGCCGTTCGGCACGGTACGGCAGCGTGCTGGCACGGGCAGGGCTGCCGATAGCGCATTCGGAGTGCGGCTCTCCTCGAGGTGGCGCAGAACGCTGACTGGCCATTGGTGGGATTTGGGATGACGGGGAGGAGTGGGTTGCGGGGGCGGGATATTGTGGCGTCTCGCTGTCCGCCTGCGGCGACCCAGTTGAAATCTGCTTAACTCGCTGGATTCCTGAGTGGCATCGACTGCCGCCGCGACGCGACGGAATAAAGAAACGGTGGCACAGAGGGGCGAGAGGAGCAGAGTCTGCACGTGACGAGTCGGAGGTGGCCCGAGGGCGCAGAGGGCTGCAAGAAGAGCGAAGGGGTGCGTGGGTGGAATCGATAACTGCCGGAAGTACACGTGGCGCGGCGCCTGTCACCACACAGGTAGAATCGAGCACGCTGCCGGTCCGTGACACACGCCACTCACGCATTAACAAATAAACCTCGGGTAAGATGCTCCATTTTGCGTACGTAAGTGACTATCGTACAATTCCTCATCATCAAGGGTGACGTCTTACAAGGCCTGTAATAAAACCATCGTACGCTGTCGGATCAAAAGTCTCTGGGCCCCCCAATGTACTAAAATCATCACACGCTGTCCCGGTAAAAAGCATTTGGACTCCGATTTGATGCGGAATTGACTATATGTCAACAGAGACAGACCAGCCAGTATCAAAGGTGACAGGGTGTATTGTGTTTAGCGAACCAGTAACAGGAGACTGGGTGGGCAGGGGAGAGATTGGTCGCTTTGAACATGGGCTAGTCATTGGATGTCACATAAGTAAGAAATCCATCAGGGGGATATCAACCCCCGTAAAGCTTCCAAAGTCGACTGTTGCTGATGTTAATCTGAAGTGTCAACGTGAAGGAACAACCACAGTGAAAACAAAACCAATTCAGGTCTTATGTACTGATAGATAGGGAACGTCGTGCATTGCGTAGGGTGGCTGGAAAAAATCGCATGAAATCAGAGAAAGGCATCACTCGTGATTCCCGAAGTGCTACCAGCAGTTCAGTTGGTACAGTCTGTGTGTACGAAGTTGAAAAGAATGTTTGACATTGGTCGCACAGCTCCTCTGAAGCCACACACTCCTGTACTCAATCATAAGCCACGCTTGTCGTGGTGTCCAGAGCTATGCCACTGGTTAGAGGATGGTTGGAAATGAGTGATTCGGTGTGGTGAATAATGCTATAACCTGTGGGAAGCCAAACGAAGGGTTTGAGTTTGGCGATGGTTTGGAGAACATTACGTGCCGACATACGTTACGCAACAGTTAAGGAGCGAGAAGAGCATAGCGTTCCAAATGATTAGGAAAGGGCACAGGACATCCCCGTTTTCAAGAATTGACGTCGAACAGATGTGCAGAACTATAGACTTATATCTCTAACGTAGATAAGTTGTAGAATTTGGAACACGTATTACATTCGAGTAGAATGACTTTTCTGGAGACTAGAAATCTACTCTCTAGCAATCAGCATGGGTTTCCAAAAAGACGATCGTGTGAAACCCAGCTCGCGCTATTCGTCCACGAGACTCAGAGGACCATAGACACGGGCTCCCAGGGAGATGCCGTGTTTGATACAGTTCCCCACAGTCGTTTAATGAACAAAGTAAGAGCATATGCACTATCAGACCAATTCTGTGATTGGATTGAAGATTTCCTAGATAACAGAACGCAGCATGTCATTCTCAATGGAGAGAAGTCTTCCGAAGTAAGAGTGATTTCAGGTGTGCCGCAGGGGAGTGTCGTAGGACAGTTGCTATTCACAATAAACATAAATGACCTTATGGATAACATCGGAAGTTCACTGAGGCTTTTTCCGGATCATGCTGTAGTATATCGAGAGGTTGTAACAATGGGAAATTGTTCTGATTGCAGGAGGATCTGCAACGAATTGACGCATGGTGCAGGGAATGGAAATTGAATCACAGTGTAGGCAAGTGAAATATGCTGCGAATACATAGAAAGATCCTTTATCATTTAGCTACAATATATCAGGTCAGCAACTGGAAGCAGCTAAATCCATAAATTATCTGGGATTAGGCATTAGGAGTGATTTAAAATGGAATGACCATATAAAATTAATCGTCGGTAAAGCAGATGCTAGACTGAGATACATTGGAAGAATCCTAAGGAAATGCAGTCCCAAAACAAAGGAAGTAGGTTACAGTACACTTGTTCGCCCACTGCTTGAATACTGCTTACCGGTGTTGGGTCCGTTCCAGATATGGTTGATAGAAGAAATAGAGAAGATCCAACGGAGAGCTGCGCGCTTCGTTACAGGATCATTTAGTAATCGCGAAAGCGTTACGGAGATGATAGATAAACTCCAGTGGAAGACTCTGCAAGAGAGACGCTCAGTAGCTCAGTACGGGCTTTTTTATTTAAGTTTCAAGAATATACCTTCACCGAGGAGTCAAGCGGTATATTTCTCCCTCCTACGTATATCGCGCGAAGAGACCATGAGGATAAAATGAGAGAGATTAGAGCCCACACAGAGGCAAACCGACAATCTTTCTTTCCACTAACAATACGAGACTGGAATAGAAGGGAGAACCGATAGAGGTACTCAACGTACCCTCCGCCACACACCGTCAAGTGGCTTGCGGAGTATGGATGTAGATGTAGATGTAGATGGGGTGTTTTCGGTGGTTAGGGTATGTTCCCCTTATTGCACTCAAGAAAACGAAAACGCTGAAGGCTACGCACACATTTTACAGCACTATGTCCTGGGTAGTGTAGAGCAACAATTCGGCGAATGTATCAGGATGACGGTTCATCCTGTTTGAGAACCATCTCTGACCCTGTGGTTTGTGGTAAATATCGTTCCTGAAACGGACTGGTCTGCCCAGAATCCAGACCTGAACCGAATGGAGTGAATTTAAGATGAGTTACAACGTCGACTTTGCTGCAGACCCCAATGTGATACTGAAAGTGTCTCCAGAAGACATCAAGCCATCGAGAAGGTGGTAGTGAGGACTCAGCCCTTATTACGGTAATATTCACGTATCGGTGACCACATGATTTTGGTCAGCTAGTCTATTCTACCTAGTGAAATAACTGTCTTTGATCTTCTTCTTCTTCTTGTTCCATCGCGACGTAATCCTTTCAGTCTGCGTATTCTTTAGTTTTACACTTACTAAATCTATCTCAAACGTTTCCTCCTCTGCTCCTTAGAAAGGTCACGGAGTTCCTTCCATACCTATTTCGGTAATATATTCCATTTCCATTCCTCACTACTGTTCTAGCACTTCTTAACTAGCAGTAGTAAACTTGCAAACCCAAAGTTAAACATTCAGATACAAGATATCGACAACTATAAAATTCTCATTATTTTCAGTGGTTTTGTTAATACAAATGACATGAAACACATGTAGTAATCTTAATACTGTATGTTGTAAATGAATTTCTTATGGATTCAAAACTGTGTTATGTCTTTAAATACCGCTATCTTCAAAATTTTGTATTATGATTGTTCCACACAACGACGCTCCATCACTAGCCAAGTCACTTATCAACAGTTTTGTTAAACTATTATTAATTGAGTACGGAGAGTTTCAACTTTGTAATGCTTTTCTTAAAGGTACTGTGTTAAAACTAAGTGTAAAGTGCAGAACTGATGTACTGAGGCACGCTATCAGTGGCAATTTTAAATTAGACAGTTGTTCAACTACGCAAACTGTGTTTACATCCAGTAGAACCTCAAATTACCACATACGTATGACCGAGTGTGAGTTTATTTCGCTTTCACAACTATAACTAAGAATATTTTAACTTGTTATCGCATCGAAATTAGTTACGAGACTTCTTGCGATTGGCATTCCTTTAGGGTTCCGCACCAAATTCTGACTACTGAGAGTAGATCTCTTTGAACCGTTTCTTTCTAATTGGAAAGAAAGAAAAATAAATATTCCCTAGGAAAATTTCCGTCAACTTTATACGCACTTCCGTCTCTACTGACATGTTTGTTCCTGTCTCATGATCTTCTCGTTTCCTTCTCTGTCCCTCACTCTTTGCACTCCTCCTTTCCTCCTTTCTTTCACTATCTTTCCGTCTCTCATCTCAATCGTTCCTTCTCCATTTCTTCTTCCTTTGTCTCCACTTTTTCCCATATTCACCACCCTCTCTCAACCAGTATTCATTCCCTTCGGGTAATCATTATGAGAATACTCATAATGATTCTCTTACATTTTTAAATCTACATCTACATCTATAAACCGTCTGTCCCTGTATAGTGCACTGTGTAGGGCACATCGTTTCAATGTTATCAGCGTTTATCCTACTCCATTCGTGTATTGAGGAAGGGAGAAATGACGGTCGGCATTCCTCCTGCTGGGAATATTACACTGCGCAGTAGCGCCATTGCTCCAAGGTGCTACAAAGTTATGCGTATCTTCGTCTCGTGCATCACAACGTGTGAAGTCTCACTCACGCTGCAGTTGGAATCCATGCATTCTTGACGACACACGGGTCACATTATGCGATCTAATGCCCCGACGATAGACCAGCGAAAGTTTGTCGGTGGTTATGGATCAGTTTACTGCATTGCTGCGGTACCTTTCAACGAATATTCCCATTTTTGGCAACGCTTTACGCCACGAGACATCAGTTTGTCCGTTAAACACCGATACGTCTTCGACTACTGTATATCCTTCACCGAATGAGAAATCCCAGTCTTGCCTGGTAATGTCGACATCCCTCCATAGCGTGGCGGAAAGCTGATTAGTTGGTATGACAGACGTAATATTTACGAGTGCTGTCACACGTCGATTTTTTTGTTTACATCTTCATAAAAATTACAGTCGCCATTATTTTCATACAGTTAATAGTTGCTGTACAGTGTGATACCTGGGACAATAAATAGAACTGAATAGAAAGTTTTATGCTGTAAATCTCTCAGCTGGTTAACGTTATTGTTTGTTTTCTGCAAATTTTAATTCTGGGCAAAATCCACAGAAGGTAACTACCTTGGCCAGACGAACTCTATAGGTTGTTTGCGAATGTGGTTCTCCTAAATCTTCCTCGAAAGTCGCCATTTTGATGGACAACACTCTGTTTCATAGATGACAGGCAGAAAAGACATCCACATGATATAATACCAAACCAAGGATGTTGAATGGCTACAACAGAGCTGATTGCCTGCATCGTGAGGATGGGGATGCAAGCTCCGTGTTTTGGATCTTGCTAAGAAACTTACGAGATCGATGACATGGCTAAAGAGAAAGGTGGCACGATAATCTGATTGAAGCCCTATAATTGTGATTTTAGATCGGTAGAACTGGTATGGAACTGGTTTTGGGAGCGCATTATTTCGAGGGATATGTCCAATGACAATTTGTGTAAGATTTTCAGTAAATCCCTTCTGATTGAAACCGACAACGACAGGGAATTGTAATGCCGGAAGGTCCAACAACTGGAAGAAGATAACTGCAAGCGAGACTGTGTCGTTGAGTAGATGACATCATCATCAATACTGCCGAAATGGATATAATGGACCACGTTCAGATGAGGAATGTAATGAGACTTATACGGAATGATTTATATTACCAGTAATTCGGCTTTACGTTTGCGAGTGAATAATCAAAATTTTAACCAGTGTTTTTATTGCCTCAATGATAGCATTGTTACTGATTCATTTTAACTTCGAATTGTATATCAACGACTGCTGCATGCTCTTTTTAAGACCCTTTCTGATTTTTTGCTTCTGTAATAGTGCAATACGTAGCAGTTGACAATTGGTACAGTGGCCAATAAATGGCACTATTAACGCCACTCGGAGCATGAAACGTGAGTGCAAGTGTATTGCCAGCACTGCATTAGGTAAGTGCGTCATGTTCCCCTCTCACTGCACCTCACCTCTCGGCAGCCAATGTGCTGGTAGTCGGGGGGGGGGGGGGGTAACTTCCTCCTTTTCTTGCACCCTCTTAAGAACATTCAATGTGGAAATACTGTATGTAACGCTGCGCAAACCACGACCCTGCCGGGACAATATACTCTACCTCAGAGCACCTTGTCCATCCTGTGATAGAACTCCAGGCCTACAGCAACACAAGGAATCGTGTGACTCGTAAAAAGTATTACGGATGTTATACAATGTGATGGCCTGTCGCCTAAGTCACTTACAGCGAAGGTAATCGCAACTAAATTGATATATTAATTTTATGTCCTGAGTGAACTCTTTAAGTACAAGAGCGGTTAATGCTAGTCGTTGATGGCGCTGGAATTTTCGTCCGACTACGTGCCACACGTGTTCGATTAGAGGCAGAGCATGCCAAGGTAACATCTGGACACTATGTAGGTAGGGCATGTTGGGTTACAACAGCGGTATGTGGGCGAGTGTTATGCAGCCGCCAAACGCCCCCCCCCCCCCCCCCCCTGGAATGCTGTTCATGAACGGCAGTAGAACAGGTCGAATCATCAGATTGATGTACAAATTTGGAGTCAGGGTGCGTGTGATAGCCACGAGAGTGATCCTTCTGTCACACGAAATCGCAAAGTAAAGCATTACTCCAGGTGTCGGTCCAGTGTGTCTACCAGACAGGATGGTTGCAGGCCCTCAACTGCCCTCCTTCCAAGCAAATCACGGCACCGGCACCCACTGGCACCGAGGCGGAACCAGCTTTCATCAGAATACACAACGGACGCCCGCCGTGCCCTCCAATGAGCTCTAGCTTGACATCACTGAACTCGCAAATTGCGCCGGTTTGGAGGCAGTGGAATGCAGGCTGCAGGGCGTCTGGCTCGGAGTTGTCCTTGAAGTAACCGGTCTGTAACAGTTCGTTGTGTCATTGTGGTACAAAATGCTAAATGGAGTACAATTCGGCAAGAGCCACACGCCGAACACGATGGTCTTCCCTCTCGGTAGTGCCACGGGGCCGTCCGTAGCCCGGTCTTCATACGACCGTACATTGTCGTAAGACACGCTGCCATTCTTACCAAGTCGCTCTGGAATATCGCAGAATGAACATCCGGCCTCTCGTAGTCCCATTAAACGACGTCGTTCAAACGTAGTGAAATGCTGATAATGGTGCCTACGTCGCCTCAAAGGTATCCTCGCCAAGCATAAAGTCACCCGTCCAGTCTCAACGGTAACTAACGCTCACGACCGTTACAGCGTGTATTCAAAGCAAATCTGATTTGCATCCTCACAGTGGCGCTACATGCGCCGTCCTTATGCGCCTGGCGTGAGACGTGATTAGATGTAAGAACACGCCTCCAATTGTCGTTTATGTCGCACAACTTCTTCGTGTTCCGATATTTTTTCCGTAAGTGTATATTCAAGTCTTATACTTAACAGTTTAACATTGCGAGGAATAAAATACGGAAGTTGCGAAGAGTGGGACTCGAACCCGAGTCCTCGAATTCGCAGTTTGTCCTTTAAGACAGTCGGCTATGGCACTTCTACAACAAGAGTTCCTCAAAACTCCCTGATACTCCAGGCTTAAAACTTTACAAAGCAATTTACGTTTTCCTATGGCCAACGCAGGCGAAATATTCTAGGAACTTGGGAGAGCCATCAGCCTGCTTGAACTCAAACCCACATAGTATTATTCTATCTATAGTTTCAGCCAACCAAATCAATGGCCTTTTCGAAATCAATAAACATCTTTTGAATGCAGTTACCTGTGGCAAACGGTTGACTTAAGATTAAATATTTGTTCAGAATATTAGCTCACCTTCCTAAAACCACCTTGATAACCGCCAGCATTACTGTTCAGTGCTGTGTGAACTCTACTTAGTATAATCTTGGTAAATATACGCTACTGATTGCAGAGAAATTTCTCTGCAGTTGTTGATAAATTGTTCAAATGGCTCTGAGCACTATGGGACTTAACATCTGAGGTCATCAGTCCCCTAGAACTTTGAACTACTTAAACCTAACTATCCTAAGGACATCACACGTATCCACGCTCGAGGCAGGATTCGAACCTGCGACCGTAGCGGTCGCGCGGTTCCACACTGAAGCGCCTAGAACCGCTCTTCCACTCCGGCCGGCAGTTGTTAATATCTTCCTTATCGCCTTTCTTATTGTGTGGTGGATGGGGCATGGCGAACTTCTGTTCTCCAGAGGGTGTTCTATTTTGCACGTTTTCTCAAGGATTAACTTCAGCACGTTTGTTTCAATTTTTGCTAGAGATCATTTCAAAGGTTCTGCTGTAATATAGCTTCTCCATTAATTTTCTAAGGTTTTAATAAACTCTTAAATTTCTTTGATGGCTGGGGTACATATTTTCACAGAATTTCATGAGTGTGTGAGTATTTTATCATATGGATTGGGTCTGGACTTAAGAAGCTGATCAAAATTTTCCGTTTTATATAAGCCAAACTGGGGAACCTCGTCTCATGACTCTCTATTGTTAGATTTACAAGCCAGCCGCTGTAGCCGAGCGTATCTAGGCGCTTCAGTCCGGAACCGCGCTGCTGCTCCGGTCGCAGGTTCGAATGCTGCCCCGGGCAAGGATGTGTGTGATGTCCTTAGGTTAGTTAGGTTTAAGTAGTTCTAAGTCTAGGGGACTGATGATCTCAGATGTTAAGAGACATAGTGTTTGGAGCCATTTCAACCGTTTAGATTTACATTTGAAGCAATTATAAACGTCCCCCTCCTTCCATTGCATCTCTTCTATTTGTAGGTATATCAATAAGCTTCAATGTAATAGGAGATATTAAGTACAGAAAACTATTCAGCGTAATTTGGAATGGATGTAGAAAAATCAAAACTATTTCCGATATTTTACACGGTGTTATGGAGATGAAACAATTTAGAACCAAATAACACCATGTATTGATATCAGTGGTTAATAATGTACGAGTAAGGGTGGTCATTGTTTCATCAGCTGCTCATCACTCTTCGCCAAGCTGAAATCACGTCGCAGTGTTTTCGATTCAAATAACATATAAGGTGTGACGTGGGGCATTCCTCTTTCATTCCGGGGCGACTTTAAGCTAATTTTATTGTAAAAATGTAAGATGTAAGACCGATAAGGCGAATCGCAAAGAAAAGAGAAATATAATAATGGAAACATAGGTATAGGGTTCAGAAATGGTGTGTTGCATCTTTTAAAATGGCTTTCCTTGCTGTCTCATAATTTCACCGCACCGAGTCATCGATAGCAACCAGCGATGTTGGTGACAAGAAACCGTAATAATATTAAACTTTAATGCAGTGGAATGACTTACATAGAAACAGTAATAATGTCTTTAAAGACACAGACTGCGTGTTTGACTTATAAATGTTGAAACGTATGAACGATAGGGTGCTTAAGACGCACGATCGCTGTGTCACCTAACAGACCACTTCCACACAATCAAAGTCTGAAAAATACAGCTTGTTTAATCATTAGAACAGGACAAGAGCATGCATCGTACTGCAGGCGTTTTGTAGACATCACAAAATTTGCATTAGGTACCTGGAATCTCTTATCTGTGAAGAGTGAAATGAATGGGCACCACGTCACGGCACCCTCACTTCGGTTATATTCCCACTGTCCGTCGCTTCATGGCACGTCAATTTGCTTATTCCAGCACCGACCAGCGATAGTGAGGAAATGAGTTACCATCCGTGATAAATAATATCAGAGTACAGCATTGGAATTGAGGAACTAACAACGAAAAGTTTATAACTGGCGAAAACAAACTTCATAATGTATGTTCTTGATCATTTGTTTTTGGTGCTGTGTTAAAGAGTGAAACAACATTTCAAGACATCGATGTTTAATACTGGCTATAATACATACATACAGACACATAAAATAATAAAAATGTTATGAAATCGAAATAGCTGCGTCAATTTACGTTCTTCTTCTTCGAGTATATGAAATTTGGGTGCCAGTTCTGTTCCGGCATTATGAAGGCCAAATAATTTTTCGCATTGAGATATCGGACCTCGCCTGCGTGACACTCAACGGAATAATATCCAAGACGTCGTGCGATTTGCCACGAAAAGAGAATATTAATTAAATAAAGATTAAGAAGATAAAAATGCACGAAATCTACTACTACTACTACTTCTACTACAAGAGTGAGCACGGTGAAATCAGGTGAACTTATGATAGAATCAAAACACTGTACCCGAGAAACATTGACTTGCCATACCGTGAAGAAACGTGACGGTCCGTCGACGATGGGTGTGAATGCTGCCTTTTGGCGGAATGTTTTGGTATGGCATGACGTGCACTGACGTGCCGATGTGAAATGGTCTTTACCAGACAACGTCGTCCCAGATTACGTGAGAAATCCAGCATCATGTTGACAACACGTGCAGAACGCTATGCTCACGCCAGCAACGATATTTCTACACTATGCAAATAAAGCAAAATGCAAAATACTGTTCTTGTTCCTGACTTTCATTTACGGTCAGACAATTCACGGTACAGTGGATTTTTTAAGTAAAACAAGAAAATAATTCCATAATTACCTCAGACTTTGCAGTATTATTAATGAAACTAGTGTTCAAGTAATAAGTAATTTGTACGTGGAACAGAAAATGTTAAAGTTCCCTACGCAAGTACAACATTACTTTTGTAAATTAGAAGCTGCATGTAGTATTTTATGCCCTCTGAAAACTTGATTAAGTAGTAGAAATTACAGCATGGGCCCTTTGCGGTGTAGCTAAAGAGAACTTCTTTGCAAGAGAGGGATTAATTTACACGAGAGTTTCGGTCGGGTAATTTCTGCAGAGCGGCAGTCGCGAGCAGTGCTCAGAAGTATGAATAGCCGGATGGGTGCCATCTGGATGTAAAGACGAAGCAAAACATGTCATCTGAAAAGCACGCAGCACCGACGTCCTTGATGAGAGCTGAACCGAACGCAACGAGACAGGATGGCTCTCCTAGGAGTCTAGCGGGACTACGGAGCAGGAAGGATAGTGCTAAGAACTCACCGAGCATGAGTACACCACGCGCTTTCTTGCTGATTTATCCATATTATTAGCTCGATGTAACGTCAGTACTAAGAAATCATTTTAATAGATTTTTAAATTGCAGGAGGTCAGGAATTTCATATTTATACCACACTCCGATTAGTACGTAGCCTTAAGAATGGTCATGGAAGAAACAGTTACATTTTCTGTTTTGTTTAGCTCGTCGATCATGTTCAAAAAACCTTCAGCAAAAAACCTCTTGTTAACTTAGTGTTTACTTTGTCCAGGGTGTTCAAATAATACAATGGTGTCCAAAATTAAAGCAGCAAATGGGAATTTTGCAAGGTTGCGTTTATTTTGTCACAAAACAGTATAAACAGATGATAGTAAAGTAGGAAAAAAAGTAAGGAATACAGGCCTAGCAACGACAGGACATGCTGTGAATGATGTCACCAATCTCGTGTTGAGGCAACAGAGTCCATCGTTCCCGCAGAGCTGCTCACGAATCTTGGAGAGTGGTTGGTGGAAGCTGACGTGATGGAGTCCGTCTCTCTAGTGCATCGCAGACACGATCTACGGAATTCAAATTGGGAGAGCAAGAAGGCCACGCCATGTGTGCAATATCTTTTGTTACGAAAAAAAACTTCAACCAGCTGTGCTCTACGAGGTCGAGCATAATCTTCCCTCAATACGAAATCTGAGCCCACAGTACCTCGCAACAACAGCGTGAGAGATCCCAAGATCTCCTCACGGTACTTGACAGCAGTTAATCTTACTGATTCACCCGCACATGAAGAGGTTTTCGACAGGTCAACATAATCGCTGCCTACAACGTTAGGGATACTCCTCGATATCGGCCTCTTTATACAATTTTTGGGCCCCGAAATCGTATTCCATGTGACCTTCTGTTGCATATCCATAGAGAATCACTCTACAGACCAAATCGAATCTCGTCTGGGAATAAAAACATTGGCCGACCGTTCGACCGTCCATGTAGCATGTTGATGGCTCCACTCTAGACGTTTCCTTCTGTGATGACACGACTGAGGTAAGCAGACAGCAGGTCTCCAACAATAAAAGTCACTTTGCCGAAGCCTTTTGTACACCGTTTCCCCCGATACAACATGTCTAAGAAATACCACGATGTCAGATTCCAATCGGAGTGCAGTACTGACGAGGTACCGTTTTGCCCTTACAGCCAGATAACGGTCGACACCTGGTCAGCCCTGTCGTCGTCTCCGGTATACAGTTCCGGTCTCTATAAACTGTCGCCTCATCCGAGAATCAACAGAACGAACCCCATTAAGCCATCGGACCACAACAGTTTGCGACTCTCCCGCTTCCATTCTTCCTATGGCCCTCTACAGCAGAAGTCAGTAGGCGTCTTCTCTGTGCCATAGTTCACCGTCTCTGACTGTGTATACAATGATTGTGGATAGCCCCACAAGCACTATCCCACTTGATACGTGACCTGTCGTCATTCCCGGCGTGGTTGTCCGTTGATCGGAATGCCATCTTCTGTGCAGAACAGGATCGTAACAATTATATCGTGAACTAGCAGGACGGGGATATAGCAATTCGTTGCTTTAATTTTGAACACCAATGTATATTATAAAGTTTTAGATTATCCACTACTAAATACAAAAAGTTTTACTGCTACCTCTGACCAGTGCTTCCCGAGGTTAATTATGAAAAGTCGCTCCAGATGCTTAATTGGGGCTTTATTAAGACCGGGCACGACTGGTTTCCGCTCTTCTAGGACATCATCAAGTGTATCCGAAAGCTATTCTGTAGAGAAGCAAGATCAATCGATAAAATTAATATTCAGGTTTGTGTTGTCATATTTATGCACTATGCCAGATTGCCAAAAATAATGTTTCCATAAAACAGTTACATTATCTGACACAGTCAATGAAATGAATCCTGCGGCATTTATAGATTGTCTATATGTTATCATCATTTTCTTTGGGCCTTTGTCCCACTTCAACGCGGGGTCTGCCTTGTTACTATGGATGTGGCAATGTTGGTGTCAAAGGGTGGTCTGAGTCCTTTCCTATTGCCACCCCGTACGCCCCCCTTTGTCCCACTTCAAGGCGGGGTCTGCCTTGTTACTATGGATGTGGCAATGTTGGTGTCAAAGGGTGGCCTGATTCCTTTCCTATTGCCACCCCGTACGCCCCGGGACGGAATTAGTGTATCCCACCTGTCTGTGTCTAGTGTAAGCCATGAAATAGTGCGATCGTTTTCAGATGTCTGCGGGTCGTGTAACTGAGGCAGAACGTGGGGACCAGCCCGGTATTAACCTAGTAGGATGTGTAAAACCGCCTACAAACCACATCCCGGCTGGCCAGCACATCGGCCCTTGTCGTTAATCCGCCGGGCAGATTCGATCCGGGTTCAAATGGCCCTGAGCACTATGGGACTTAACTTCTGAGGTCACCAGTCCCCTAGAACTTAGAACTACTTGAACCTAACTAACCTAAGGACATCACACACATCCATACCCGTGGTAGGATTCGAACCTGCGACCGTAGCGGTCGCGCGGTTCCAGACTGTAGGGCCTAGAACCGCTCGGCCACTCCGGCCGGCCTTCGATCCGGGACCGGCGCGCCTACCCGAGTCCAGGAAGCAGCGCATCAGCGCTATCGGCCAACCTGGCGGGCTATAGATTATCTATATGTATAAAACCACGTATCGTACCATTTTCAGTTAGTACATAGTCAAGCGTTTATGTTTCCTTTTTAGTGTATCGTCACGAAATGTAGACTACTCCGTGACATAAATTAATAGGCTGTGTTTTATTCCCAACAAATTAATATTGTGGGATAGACATAGTAACTCAATTTGCACAGCTACTTGCAGTTACAATTAACTAGTTAATTCTCTTACATCTGCATCTACACTCCACAGATTTTATTTACTATGTGTGGCTGTGAGGGCTTCGTGTGCCACAAATAACTTCCCCCTTTGTGTAAAAACCACGTATGATGCGCGAGAAGAAACGTGTGATGATAAGTCTCCGTGACAGTTCGAACCGGTCTTGACTTCACGATCTTCTCGTAGGATAAACGCTGAGGTGACAGAGATAATGGGATAGCCATACACATATACCCAGATGGTGGTAGTATCAAGTACACAAGGTACAACAGGGCACTACTGTCGGAGTGGTCATTTGTATTCAGCTGATTCATGTGTTAACTTTTCCAAAGTGATAATGCCCGCACTACGGGAACAAAAACATTCTCTGCACGCGGAACGGTAGTTGGAGTTAGACGCATGGGATATTCCATTTAGGAAATCGGTAGGGAATTCTGTATTACGAGATTCACAGTGTTAAGAGCGTGCCAAGAAAACCAGATTTCAGCCGTTACTTCTCACCATGGACAACGCAGCGACCGACAACCTTCACCTAACGACCGACAGCAGCAGCATTTGAGTAGAATTGTCAGTGCTAACATACAAGCAACACGGCGTGAAATAATTGCAGAAATCAATCTGGGACGTCCGACGAACGCAATCTTTAGGACAGTGTAGCGAATATTGGCATTAATAGGCTATGGCAGCAGACGACAAAGACGAATGCCTTTGCTGACAGTACGACATCGCCTGCACCGCCGCTCCTGAGCTCGTGACCCTAACGGTTGGATCCTAGAAGACGAGGAAAACCGTGGCCTGGCCAGATGAGTGCCAATTTCAGTTGGTAGGGACTGATGGTAAGGTTCGAGTGTGGGGCAGATGCCACTAAGCCACGGATCCAAGTGTCCGCTGTGGACGCTGGAAGTGGCTTAAGAATGACATGGGCCATGTTTACAATGAATGGACAGTGTCTCTGACTGGAAAACGTAATTTTCGGTTGCTAAGAGGTCATTTGTAGCCATTTATTGAGTTCATGTTCCCAAACAACGATGGAATTTTAATAGAAGACAATGCGACATATCTCTGCTTCGTAATTTGTCGCCATTAATTTGAAGAACATTCTGGACAGCTCGAGTGAATAATTTGTCCACCCAGAACACCCGACACGAATCACATCGAACATTTATGGGATACAATCGAGAGGTCAGTTCGTGCACAAAATCCTGCACCGTCAACACTTTCGCAAGTATGGACGGCTATAGAGGCAGCTCGGCTCAATATTTCCAAGGGCTTGTTGACTGCAGATGGTTCTGAGCACCATGGGACTTAACTTCTGAGGTCATCAGTCCCCTAGAACTTAGAACTAGTTAAACCTAACTAACCTAACGACATCACACACGTCCGTGCCCGAGGCAGGATTCGAACCTGCGACCGTAGCGGTCACGCGGTTCCAGACTGTAGCGCCTAGAACCGCTCGGCCACCCTGGCCGGCTGTTGACTGCATGCCACGTCGAGTTGCTGCACTGCTCCGGGCAAAAAGAGGTTCAACACGATATTAGGAGGCATCCCATGACTTTTGTCAACTTATTGTATGTGCGAGGAAGCAATATTTTTGTTGACTTGTCTGGAAACCTACGGTTTCAAAATTTTATCGGGAAGCCACGCCATGATGCCTCTCGAAGCGTCTGCCACTCGAGAGGGGTAATCATCTGCGAGACGCTTTCGTATTTCGTAAACGGACGAATGAAGAAATTCACTTATGTTCTTTGGATACTCTTTCTTCCTTTTGTAAATCTAATTGTTAACGGTCGCAGAGCGAAAAACTTTGCTCAAGCATGAGTCTAATGAGGCACTCGACCGTTACCAGCCTTAGGAGTCGCACAATCAATTTAAGTCCCGCTTCTGACTTTTGTAGGTGTAGTCTTATGTTTACATTTTACTTTAAATAGCTTAGTACTCATTCTTATAATATTTAATGATCGTTCGGTATCGCGTAGTAAAATAATCACACTTCTCTGACTTTATTTAACTACAGTACATTACATCCGTTAAAAAGAAACTGACAATCCTCTCACTAAGAGTCGATCCTCTTTAGTTCTTCCTATGCCCACACCGCCAAACAACCGCCAGGTACATGGCAGAGCGTACACTGAAATGACAAAAATCATGGTTGTTTGATTTGCGGGAAGGGGACCAAATAGCGAGGTCATCGGTCAACAAAAATCATTGGTATCTTCTTATATCGCGTCGGACCTCCTTTTTTCTGGCGTGGCATGGATTCAACAAGTCACTGGATGTCCCCTGCAGAAATACTGAGCCATGCCAGTGCAAGAGTTTCTGCACGTACTCACCTGTCGATTACGTCCCATATATGTTCCATGGAATTTACGTCGGGCGATTTAGGTGGTCCAATCATTCGTTCAAACAGTTCAGAATGTTTTTAAAACCAATCGCGAACAACTGTACTCCGGTTGCATGACGAAATGTCATTCGTAAAATTTCCATCGTTGGGGAACGACAGCAGATGTTCTATAACAACAATGTTCTCATTTGTCTTTCTTTAAGTAAAACATCGCGTTTTAACCTCACATTTTCATTTCAAGAGAAACAAGAAGCTTTACTGAACGTCACGTGTTGTATGAATGCTCTCAATAGTAGTTTTTTTTTTCAGAAGCTAGCAATGTAAAAGAAGTGTGAAGGATATACGTCATGTTCTCTTTGAAGCAGTCGTGTTCCACTAGTTCTGAACTATCAAATTACTTAAAAAGAACTTAGATAAGCTGAAATATAACGGGAACAGTGCTACATACAAGGTCGTATAAAGAAATTTGGCCGTAGATAATCATTACATGTTTTTAGTTTTACGTTTTATGTTTACTATCTGTGCGAATGATTAAGTATAGCTTTTAAAAGAGGATTTTTCTACTTTAGCTTCTCAATGAAATATTTCGATTTTAGTCCTACGGTGTACGTGATATAATTTTATGGGCACTACTGGCTGTATGCAACCATTATTTGTACAGCATATGAAACTTCCGTGTTAAAAGTACCTCTGTGCATTATTCTGTAAATTACATGCATTCTTTATGAACACAACGCATTTGAACTATTTCGTGTGTATTACCTAAGTATTTAGATCTGTAACTCAAAACACTTACAGTCACTAAACCCAGTAGTATCAGAGAGTGTGTCAATGAAGTTATGGTTTCACTGAGTGTAAACTGAATAGACAATTACTGTTGCCTAAGTACGCCAAGTAATATTCAATTCTAGGGCTAATCGGCTCACCGACGAAACGATGCATAGCTGAGCTGCGCCCTGCTATTATATTTCTTAAATAAAGAGCGCTGGTTTGCCGTTATTAATAAACGCTGCTGGATTTTACCTTCTTTAGTAAATTCCAAGTTATAACAACAGCATTTCGAAATGGGGCCTCCACAACAGGTGACACATCTGTCTCAGTTTCTCTCTCCCTCTCTCTCTCTCTCTCTCTCTCTCTCTCTCTCTCTCTCTCTCTCTCTCTCTCTTTCTTTCTCTCTCACGCGGACTGACTGCATGACAACAATATAACTACAGGGCGAGCCCGAGTTAATCTGTCTTATAACTAATGGGATATTTAGGTTCAACGTCGAACATTCTTAAGACTAAAGCTACTTTCCTGTATTCTTAAACCAGAGTTGAAAATGTGAACACGTATGCTCTGTTACAGACAAGTGCAATGGCTTTGAATACTTAGGATAAATTTCGTAAAACTGTAATTTGAAATAGGTTTGTTTAGAAGATAATGGGATGGGACTCGGTGCATATTTTTATTTCTTAAAGCAACAATATCAAATAGTCAAACAATGCGAGTCACGAAATTTGTAAGCCAGAACTGGAAGTGTTCCCAAAACATGGCATCCCACTTTCTGTAAAGCTAGCGCACACTCCTTGATTTTACCTTCTTTAATAAATTGCAAATTATAACAACAGCATTCCGAAATAAGGCCTCTACAACAGCTGACACATCTGTCTCAGTCTGTCTCTCTCTCTCACGCAGATTGACTACATGACAACAATATAAGCTTTGGAATCCAGAGAACATGCGCGGTTCATGCACTTAAGAAAATTGTTAACTATGACCAATGTCACATTATTGCCACTTATTGTACAGTAGCGATTTGTGTCTGAGACAGAATCTAGTTATCAAGTGTGACAAATTGTAATTGAGACAGCTACAATAACTACTTTAAAAAGTGCAGTTTGAGGCATCTCTCATGACAATATGTCCCCTGTTATTAAAATTATTTGTTGGATATATTCATAGCTCCTTTGCCCTATACAGTTTTTACCCTCTACAGCTCCCTCAGTACCATGGAAATTGTTCCGTGATGTATTGACATATGTCCTATCATCCTATCCTGCCTTCTAGTCAGTGTATTCCATATGTTCTTTCCACTGCCTATTCTAGGGAAAACCTCCTCATTCCTTATCAGTCCACTTAATTTTCAGCAATTTTCTGTAGCACCGCATCTTAAACGCTTCGATTTTCTTCTGTTCCGGTTTTTAAAGTGTCCATGATTCACTACCTAACAATGCTGTGCGCCAGACGTATATTTCTTCCTCAAATTATCGCCTGTGTTTGATACCAGTAGACTATTCTTTGCCAGGAATGCCCTCTTTGCATGTGCTACTCGGCTTTACATGACCTCCTTGCTTTGTACGACACGTATTAAATTGCTTCCAGATATGAAGATCCATAACTTCGTCTACTTCATTGTCAGAAACGGTGATAATTTCTTCGAAATGGACGCGACCGATTACCTTTCAATTTATTTCTCATTTCGAGCTTGTGCTCTGTCTCCAATGATCTTGTCATTGAAGGAACATCAAACTATTTATTTTAATGTATTCACAGCATGCCCACATCATCTGATGTTCATAAATGTTTCTAGACGGTCTGTGGATTAAGCGATGTGTAGAAGGAACATGGCATTAAATAAATGTACTAAAAAAGGAATAGAGTTAAAAATTCCTTCTTGACAAGCTGAATTATTTTATATCCTAAAATTAAACTTAGTATCAGGACGGAACAGTGCCACTATCGCTCTTAATCCTTCCATGTCCAAGTTTTAAAGTGTTGCGTCTAAAATGAAATATCGATGGAATCTGTCACTCTTCTTTTGCTCACCACAATCAGGATTAAAATGAGCTGCCTACGCCGAACTTTTATTTATTTCGTTTTATGACACTGACGGTACGTGAAGATTTTTATTTCGCTGGCCCACTGGCTCCTTTGGGAATAATACGTTTCATATCTGTGTTAGATGACAGCTGAAATATGTTTCTCCTGCAGAATTCAGATGTGTTTGAAACTGAGTCTATAGACAATCGAAGCCATCGAGTTGTTGTTATGGTGATAATTTATCATGAAGTAGAAATTGAATTGTAATTTGACAAGTGTTGAAAAACTATTACTAGTCGTTGATTTTCCCCCCCCCCCCAAACACACAATAACTAAACGCGTCAAAACTCTTACTTTTAATCTTAGTAAGCAACCAACAAGTAGTCTTACGTAAACACAGGAACGATAAGGCTACTGGCCGCGATGATGAACACAGAGTTAAGGAGGAGCGAGAAAAGATAAGACTCGCAAACAAACGTGTTGCTAGACCTTAGTACAGAAGTGATTAAAATTTAAGAGGCCGCAACAGCAGCTTGGATAGTGTCCTTTTACGATGTCATCGATTTTACCTGCCATCCGAGAGGTGTTTGGAAATGAAAGATATTATATACAAGATGTTGCTCCGCCTCACTACCACAGAGATGTCAGACCCTTCTTGGATGAAGATCTACTTGCACAATGGACAGGTCGAAGAGCAGCTGTTGAGTACCTACCACGGCCTCCAGACCCTACACATCTTGACCTCTACCTACAGCGGAACTTGAAAGCGACGTATACGACTTCTTCGAAAGCGCATCTACATCTACATTTACATACATACTCCACTAGCCACTAAGCGGTGTATGGCGGAGGGCACTATTCACGCCAAAGTCATATCCCCCCATTCCCCCTCTTTTCCACTCGCGGATTGCGCGAGGTAAAAACCACTGTCTGAACGCCTCATTACTAGCACTAATTTCCGTTATATTTGAATGGTAATCAATGCGCGATATGAAATTTAGTGGTAATAATATATCCTCTACAGCCTCGGCGAAGACCGGATTTTGAAATTTAGTGAGCAGCCCCTTCCCTTCAGCGCGTCGTCTATCGGCAAGTGTGTCCCACGTCAATCTTAATATGAGATCTGTAACGCTCTTGCGTTGGCTAAATGTACCAATCACGAATCTTGTGGCTCTTCTTTGGACCTTCTCAATCCCTTGATTCAGACTCAGTTCATAAGGGTCCCATACAGACAAACAGTACTCTAAGACTGGACGAACTAAAGTATTGTAAGCAATTTCCTATGTTGAATGACTGCATCGCTTCAGGAATCTATCAATAAACCGCAACCTAGAGTTCGCCTTACCCGTTACTAGTGTAATCTGATCGTTCCGTTTGAGATCATTTCGAATAGTCACGCCCAGATACTTGACGGGGGTTACCGCTTCCAAATACTAGGCATTCATTTTCTACTCGTACATTAATGAGGATTTTCGCTTTGTTATACGCAATAGGTTACACTTACTAATATTGAGAGATAACTGCCAGTCACTACACCACGCATTTATTCTCTGCAAATCCTCATTGATTTGTTCACAACTTTCATGTGATGCTACTTTCCCGTAGACTACCGCATCATCGACAAACAGTTTAATGCCGCTGTCAATAGCATCAATCAGATCGTTTATGTAAATTGTAAAAAGCAGCGGACCTATTACGCTGCCCTGAGCACACCTGAAGTTACGCTGTTGAAGTCACCCAATTCAGGACGACATACTGTTCTCTGTCTCTTAGAAAACGTTCTATCCAACATCGTATGTCACGAATAGACGGTAAGCGTGCACTTTTGGGAGCAAGCGACACTGCGGAACTGAGTGGAACACCTTTCGAAAGTCGAGAAATATGGCATCAACCTGGGAGCCGGTATCTAGAGCCTGTTGTATATCATGCACAAAGAGGGCCAGCTCTGTCACGCATGACCGCCGTTTCCTAAAATCGTGCTGGTTTCTGCAGATGAGCTTCTCAGAGTCTAGAAAGGTCATTATGTCTGAACACAAAATATGTTACATGACTCCACAGTAAATCGATGTCAGTGAAATTGGCCGATTATTATGCGCATCCGATTTTCTGCCCTTTTTATAGATTGCTCTATGTGGGTGTTCAGTTCCTTACATTCGTCTGATTAGTAGTATTTCACTTTTGCCACATCACAGGACTATAAACAAACTACAACGTGGAATTTACACGAGTATCTGATAACAATATATATGTAGTTTTACTCTTCACAGTCAAGAGATGAAACAGAATTATGATAATTTGTACAACAGAATATGTAAAGTACGTATTTCAGGTTTTAGGGGAATTTCCAATTGAACCAATTGTATTCAAGTGATGCGCGTGTCGAACAGCAAAAGACAGTTTTTACAAAATGTTGCAAGATCTTGATATACCACATGTTACCCACTTGAAGCGGGTTAACAACAGGTTATATAAAATTAATAATTTTACAGCTTATAATGTTTCATTACTGCATGACTGGACAATCAGTATCACAGCCAAGAAGGCATTACTTCTTACTTTGACAAAACTTTTAAGAGAAGGTCTGAAAATAGTATTCTAAGAACTTAGACAGTAAAAGAGATTAAGTGTAGCATGTGTAGAATTTGCACGCCATTATCGGTGTGAACTGAAAGAAACTATTATAATATATGTTTATATAAAAATACATGGTATTACTAAAGGCACAAATACCTAATAGTTAATCGAACCGCCGTCAATATCGTTTACAGCATGTTGTCATTTTGGCATGCTTTTTACGAGATTTTCTGTATATTCTCTCGGTAACGATCTTCATATCGTCCCGATTTTATATCGGAGCTATTTGAAAGTACGTATTGGCTTTCCTTTAAGCTTCATCTTAATATACTACCAAACACTGCGATCGTATTTGCATCCGAAGACATTGCAGGCTAATAGATCGTGGACACCCCACTGTCTTGTTTGCACGCTGTACAGAGACGGCTGCGATGTTTCAGACCACCATCCTCTTGAAGCACCCAGTTTCCCTCGTGAGAAACAAAGTTTCTTAATGGACCTCAGAAGGCGTTTTTGATAAGTACTGCAAATTTTTTCAGCGTTTAAACTGGCTTTAAATAAGTGCATATAACAAAAACTGCAAGCAACAAAACATAACATTCAACTCTCACACTGTTTATCTATACACTGTGCAAAAGCTCACTGAGTACAGATTCGAGACCAGTACCAGAGATGTCGCTACGGACGTTACATTTAACATTATGGCGTACACTTTCTTGTGGAACTGACTATATCTCTGCCTTTATATAATACAGTGAGAGTTCAGCTTTGTATTTTAGAAATGAACTTTATCAAAAGTTCAAATATTTTTCAAATGCAGACGGATCCAGAAAAAAGTGGACACTCTTTGATAGTCAACATTAATGTTACAAAATGACATACCGTTACAACTCATGCGCGAGTGGAGGATACATCCTGACAGAGCTACGGCTGTCAGTGTGGGTGTGATAGTTGCACGGGAAGTCTGTAACTGGCTTCTGTTGATAAACTTCATTTTCCAAGTTCCTCCATAGGTAGCAGTCAAGAGGCGAAATGTCTGGAGACCGTGGTGGGCACTCAATAAATCCTCTTCGACCTGTCCATAGTCCAGGTAGATTTTCTTCCAAGGAGTCTCTGACGTCTCTGAGGTAGTGAGGCGGAGAGCTGTCTTGTTGTAGCTAAGATTTTTCATAAGCAAACACCTCTCGGATGCCAGGCAAAATCGATGTTTGCACCATATGAAGATACATCTCACCAGTTACGGTACCTTCAAAGAAGAATCGACCAATCAAACCAGGCGATGACAGATCGCACCACACATTAACATGTTTGTCCTCGTGAATATGAGGATTTTCAGGAGCCCAGTATATGCAATTGTGGTGGTTTACAACATTGATCAGGTTGAATTCCTCCTCGTGAGACCAGCTAATCCTTCCCTCAAATGTTTCACCTTCGCGAAGCATGTCTTCAAACCACTTGCAGTACTCCATCCTTCCACTGCGCAGCCTTTAGAACCCATCGTAAGCTTGATTGGCTTTCGCCAACTTACACATGCATCCTGCTTCACAGATTCTTTAGGTGACCTAGTAAAATGTTGCGTCACAGCAGCGGTGGATGCCGGACTTGTTGATATTTTTGTTGGGCCAAATCTTCCATTATGCACATCCTGAACAGTACCGTCGGCTTCGAATTCAGCCTGAATACGATAAATTGTTGTACTTTCTGGTGGCTAATTTCCTCACACGTTACGCCATTGCCGTTGTACCTCCATCATGTTTTACTACTTCCAGTACCACTTCAATACGACATTGCGTTGCTCAGACGCCAATCTTACGTCATTCATTGCTGCACTACTATCTGCTGGAATACGCGCGCCGAGATCAGTTGAGAAAACAATAGACTATACTACCACGCAAAATCGCAACGGTAAATCGTATTATTCCAAAGATATTAAGTATCAAAGAGTGCCTAATTTTTATGGATCCCTCCACACACAGTCAAGATTGAACATCCAGTACCGCATGGGGTTGAGTGCATAATATGTTACGAAGAGAACAACAATTAGGATGCAGTTCAGTGAGAAACCAACACCTTACGTAACCATGGAAGTGATTAAGTGCAAAGAGGCGTTTCGGCGTCTTCTCAATCGCTTTATCTCAGACCGTTGATAATTATTTAATGAACGGATATAGTAAATTTGTATAGAACGTACGATGCGATGTAATCGTATCTCTTCGAGACAAGAGAGAATTCAAGAGTGAATTGTCGGGAACGAGAAGTCATCGGTAAAGGAATTCGAGATGTGGAAGTATAAATTCCCCTTTATCAAATACAGGTATGGCGTGTGCAGGAGAACTTGACGTAGCTGTCACTGACCTGGACATATCCGCCGAGGCAGTGGGTGCTGTTGGCGAGCACGCCCACCTTGAACTTTTTGAATCGGATGCGCAGCACCCAGTCTCGCGGGGTGCCGCGGAACGACCGGAAGCGGTACCAGCACGTCATCGGCCGGCCCGCCGTCTCTGACGTCACTTCCGGGCTCGACACATCCTCATAGATGTCCACCGTCTTGTTGCAATGATCGCGACGTGCCTCCGCTGTAACAACACAAAAGATAGATACGTAAGTTACTAACGTTCACCTTTGTTCGTCTTAACTGTTTGTTTTGACGTCGAAAGTTACATACGACAAAACGTAAGAGATCAGCACTGGAAGGTATAACGACACAGTCTCCCACAAAATTCATATGAAATGTCTGATACCACCATTTTGATATCTATACGTGATATTAATTGCGAAGGCGTGTGGAATGTTCTGCAAGGACGTGCGTTATTATAATTATCGGTGGATTGTTGTCGATTTAAAATTATGTACATATACTAAATAAAGTAACTAATCAAAAAAATTGAAGTAGCAATAAATAACTAGAGACTACAAAGATGTTAGCATGAAAAATCAATGTTTCTAATTAACAAAATTGTAATCTAAAAACCCAGTAACAGAAGACCTAACTATCTTGAGAAACAGCTTTAATCGATGTATTTTCATTTCTTAATTATTTTTATGTCCTCCTCTGTAATGTATATTCTTTGTAATTACGCTTCTAATTAACTCTCTAATTGTTTACATGTCACAGTTTCCCAATTTCCAAAATTTGAGGTCTTATTTGTGCATTTCATGTAAGTAATAGGATAAAGCATGATCTCGATACTACCGTTGAATATTAGTAACCAAATCGAAACTGTAAATAATTATGTAACTAAAATAATACGAGAGATATTATTGTAATTAAAGTCCAGAATGATTCTGTTATGCAAACTAAAGATATTACTATAAAATATTGTCATTGAATATTGTATTTTATACCGTATTCGGCTGTAACATCAGTTTCTTTACGTTTTGTAAGTTTTAATTGTAATGGCAAAATTGAACAAAATTAATAATGCTTTATTTTGGAAGTTATTGTTAAAATTCTATATAAAGCGACGCAGCGATGCTGCGACGAGTCAGTTTTGTAGTTACTTTTAGAGGTCAAAGGATCTGTAAAGTCTGTCCGTGTTTTTTTTACATGACGAGTGTGCAGTTCGGATGTCAATTAATGCTAGCTAATAAATTTTGGGAAGCAAGAAAATTTCGCATTCATTCACCAATGGACCAGGCAGAAGAATGTTAAGTAACATTCGACATGAATCGTTACAAAAGGATATTGGTGTTGGTGAGATACACAATGGAGCTCTGTAAACAGAACCACACTCCGGACTTACAAATTCCCTCACAGCCATGTTTTAGCGACAGTGGAACTTTCAATCAAATAATTGCTTAGTAATGATAAGAAACTTTAATATTCTGATTGGGTTAGGGAATGTTGTTACCTTTCAGCGTTTCGTTGTCCACTACAACTGAAGAAGTATTAACAACGATTTTGTTAAAAAAATTGGACCAAAGTCTCCTAACTGTAGACACTGATAATTATTTACAACCATAAGTTTGTAGTTCTAACCTAACTGCGCGATCACCAAAGTCGTTCCACCGAAGACAACATCACTGAAAACGGAAGGAGCTAACCATCCGAATACTACAGAATGATCCTGAAATAATCGCTCTACCAGCGGACACAAAAATGCTATTGTACTATCTTCGCTTTCGCAGTACAATTGCAGGATCCACTGTATAAGAAATTGAAAAGAGAAGATACCAACGAAGTAAAAAGTAATAGCATCAAGCTTCTACGCCCATCCTTGCCGAAAGGCACCATCGAAGAGCTTCGACCACTGGCTCCTGCACTGTCAGAATTCTATGGCGTATAAAATATTCACAAACAACGCATTCCTGTAAGGCCTATTGTTAGCAATATATACCTACTAACATGCTAACTGAACATCTAACGGTGTTAGATAATTGTTAGCTTTACATGAAGAACATTGTTTCCTTACGGGGTTTTGTTGTGGTCCTCCTCTTCACGAGAATGTCGCCTCCTGATTCCTTCAAGCTGATCAGGGAGAAATTCAACTTTTCATTGACTAATCTCGTAGAATTTGTCCTGACTTCTACATTCTTCCTCTTCAGCGGTAGCTATTAGGAGAAATAGCTCGCTTCGCAATGGAGGGCCTCTGTCACTAATTGTGACAGACTTGTTTACGCAGGATTTCATTAAAAAGTTCACAAGAAAGTTTGACTCAAGACCTCGTGCTTTTTAATATATATTGATGACAAATTGTGGTGCGCCACATGGATGTTAAGGGCTTCAGCGGTTTCCCAGACATCTAGGCTTGCTGCTCCCTAGCATCAAATTCAACATGGAGGTAGGAGAGGATGCTGAACCTTCCTATTTCGGCTTCCTAATCAAGCGCAAAGCTTTATAAAGTATGTACAGAATGATTTTATAAAGATTACTACATTATACGCCATGCAGATTCATTCTTGTGTAAAGCAGGGTATCGTATTTCCTTCTGATTTTATGACTTGGCTTTATTACAAAATTACTGCGACCTTCATGGCTTTGTATGTTTAAAGCTACGGAACAGTTGACAGTTTTTGAAATAGTTGCATATACTGCTTTCACAATAACACGTGTTATACAACAGCAAATCATGAACTTTGATCCAAATTCCACTCATGCAACTGGACAACTTTCTATGTGACGGTAAACTACGAATTAATGTATGTTATTCGAATTTTCAGTGCTACGCTGTACTTTGATGTTTTTATCATTGACTCTCAAGTGAGATCTGTTTTATTTTGTTATTTACATCTGTTAGTGCTACTCTATACTTTGATGTTTTTATGAACTGACGCTCACATATGAATTATCTTATATATATGGCACGTTGCCAGTTAGCTACACAATGCAACTTCCGCGTCTTGTAGTTTTTAACTTCATCCACTTGTTGGTTTTCTGGTTTTAAAATTAGTTTGTCTTAGACACAAGCTTCTTGGATTTTATTCATGAATAAAGGCCAGTTACATAGGATCTGCTTCCTACGAACTATATGTGGCCAGTTCAAAACGAAAACCAGACCTCTGGCTTGCAATCTTTACGTTACGCCATTATTATATTTAAATTTAAAATCCATTTATATGTCGAGTAAGCTTTTTGAGATTTCTAGTCTACAGTTCTTTCGACAGGTCTACCACCTGGCTTTCTCACTACATATTGTTAATTGTTTTGGTACCTACGAATGCATGTTGCTTTATGACTTCACCTGACGATGCTTCCCACTGCTTATTCACAGCCTTTTCATATGTTGAACAGTATGTTAACTGGTAAGCATTAACACGTTTATACTACACTGTTAAATGACTTTGTCTAATATTCACTGTTACATCTAGAATTAACTACCCATAATTTTTTGCTCAGGTCTCTTACAATGTTTTGTATTCTACTTGATAGTACGTAATTTTGGTAGGCTAAGTTTCCTGCATGTCTTATAGATCTGAAGATGGTTGCACATCGCAACCGAACCAGCTGACTGAAGTTTAATGTGATAAGAAAATTGCGGTCTAGGCAGTAAAAAGTTTTTACTTTTAAAATTTTTTTATTTGATAAACCACATTAAGACCGCCTTCTCTCCCCCCATGACCATGTCAGGCTTCACTGAGCTTACAGTCTGATTCCACGTATTCTTATTGTGTTTGTTTTATCTGTTTCCATGTATTATAAGAATTTTTCAAATGTTGTATTTACCATGTTTGGCCCTCATTTGAACAGGTGGTTGCGGATTCAGTCTTGGAGTCAGTTAGGAGCTAAAAAAGTGGTTGCAATTATGCACGTTGTTATACATTCGTGTAAGAGTAGTGTAGCAAGTGATTAGTTGTCATGCATTTGTTGTCAAGCCTCACGGGGATAAACTTGTGTGGATTTTATTGTTTTGAGCAGCACTGGCCTCAAATTAATATAGGTTTCTTTGGGTAAACATTTTTTTGTTACTGGCATTGTCCATTCCCAGGATATCGCTCTCCTGCCTTCTCAATGTTCCTAAAGAGATAAATAGTACTGTAATTAACTAAGTGGTTTTCATTGGCTGCTGTACGAGAGACGTGAATGATTAGAATTTGCGGCAATGAATGCCACAGAGCAAGCGGATACGTTATTGACTTAATTGAGGTTTACATACCTGACAACAGTAGTATTTCAAGACGTGATTGCCTGGTGTAGTGTACATGTGAGATTCAAATTTTCAGCGAGACGATGGCTACCAGTTAGCGTTGCCATCGGGAATGACAGTGGCAGAAATGCAGTGTGTTACCGATGACAGTCAATGACTCTGTTAACCAAGACAGAGAAGAGTGACGGAGCAATGCATCTACATCTACATTTACACTCCGCAAGCCACACAACGATGTGTGGCGGAGGGCACTTTACGTGCCGCTGCATTACCTCCCTTTCGTGTTCCATTCACGTATGGTTCGCGGGAAGAACGACTGCCGGAAAGCCTCCGTGCGCGCTCGAATCTCTCTAATTTTACATTCGTGATCTACTCGGGAGGTATAAGTGGGGGGAAGCAATATATTCGATACCTCATCCAGAAACCTACCCTCTCGATACCTGGACAGCAAGCTACACCGTGATGCAGAGCGCCTCTATTGCAGAGTCTGCCACTTGAGTTTGGTTTCCTAAACATCTCCGTAACGCTATCACGCTTACCAGATAACCCTGTAACGAAACGCGTCGCTCTTCTTTCGATCTTCTCTGTCTCCTCCGTCAACCCGATCTGGTACGGATCACACACTGATGAGCAATACTGAAGTATAGGTCGAACGAGTGTTTTGTAACACACCTTTGTTGATGGACTACATTTTCTAAGGACTCTCCCAATGAATCTCAACCTGGCATCCGCCTTACCAACAATTAATTTTATATGATCATTTCACTTCAAATCCTTCCGTACGCATACTCCCAGTTATTTTACAGAAGTAACTGCTACCAGTGCTTGTTCCGCTATTATATAATCATACAATAAAGGATCCTTCTTTCTATGTATTCGCAATACATTACATAGGTTTATGTTAAGGGTCAGCTGCTAATCCCTGCACCAAGTGCCTATCCTCTGCAGATCTTCCTGCTACGTATTTCGCTGCAATTTTCTAATGCTACAACTTCTCTGTATACTACAGCATGATCCTCGAAAAGCCGCATGGAACTTCCGACACTATCTATTAGGTCATTTATATGTATTGTGAAAAGCAATGGTCCCTTGACACTCCCCTGTGGCACGCCAGAGGTTACCTTAACGTTTGCTAAAATCTCTTCAATCCAGCCACACAGCTGGTCCGATATTCCGTAGGCTCTTACTTTGTTTATTAGGCAAACATGTGAGTATCTATGGTAGCCTCTTCTCCTCTGGATACACAATATGTGCACCCACTCACACATATGTCCACAACGATTCCTCCAATCATCTATTCAGTTGGCCAATAAAGTGTGTTTCACAAATAACATAATTATTCATAATAATTAGCTTTCCATGTAACATAAAGTTAACTGTCTGAGAAAACTTTAAACCCGAGGAAACAGAATCCGAGAGCGGAACAAAAACATCAGGACAAGGTAGTAACAGATGAAGCTGCATAATAACACTAAAAACTTTCTGTGGAGAGAACCCTTAAATTATTAAGAGAGCTATCCATTAGGAAGTTATGTCTACATATACATAGTGACAAAGGTTTTGAGTAGTGCTACTAATCTGTAATTTGACTACTTTGGTTATACAACTACAAGGAACAAAATTGTAAATATCAAACGGAAAGTTTTTGTTCAAGGAGAAATATAGTCAGAAGTAAGTGTAATTTCGGGACTAACACGAAATTGTATCGTGCGCCTTTAGTGGGGCTGTTTCTGTTGAACATAGGTAATTTACAGGGCCAAACAACCGTAGCAAAATGCAGATAATTGACGTTAGCATTTCGGACTATCAGGTGACCCAGGTTTTAAGTAAATGCAAACTATCAGGCATAAATAAGCGGAGACACATTTTATTGTCTGACTGTAGTTTGTAGATAAATCCCTAACCACTAAGACGTTAGTCAGATATCTTGGCGTGGACGTCCAAAGCGAATTAAACTGGAACGACCTCCTATAACTAGTAATGGTGCAAGCAGATCACAGCTAGACATTACCGGTAAAGAACCTAAGGGAAGAGGTGTCTTACTAATCTCTCCTTTCATTTATTCTTCTTAATTATACTCTTCAGGCTTAAATTTTCAGAAGGCAGGATTAGTAAAGCAATTGAACAAAAGAAGAAAAATGCATTTCGTCGTGGGATCCTCTCGTAACCGTGAGAGAATCAATGAGATGCTCATCTACTCCAGGGGGTGACTTCGCTGCAAGGAAGGTGAAGTGCATCACAGGTAGGTTTTCTCTCGATACTCCACGGTAGCATCACCCAAGGACAGTCGAAACAAACCATACTTCCACATACATACGCCTTGCGAAATAATCAATACAGTAAATGGTTTGTGCGATTAAAGGGACCAGACTGTTACGGTCATCGGTCCAATACAGTAAAGTCAGAGAATTTAGAGCATATTTGGGGGCTTACCAACAATTGTTTTTTTTCCATGAATCATTAAATGAATCCAATAAGAAAGGAGAGAAACAATAGTGTTCGTATGTGAATAATCGTGACTTGTCGAAAATCTTCCGCAATACTGTTACGTTGCTCCAACCTTTTCAGCAATTTCGGTGGAAGCGTACATGTGAATAAAAATACCATATAACAGTACGTCGCAGTTATTTGCCAGTTGTTTATAATTCGGTGGACTGCCTCTCCGTAATGGCGCCAGTTACCGCTGCGGAAATAATCCTATATCCCGGTGAGATAGATGCGCATCATCTTCTCCCTGGCGTTTGTGATGACAGTTGTTTGTTTCAACCCTGCGCACATTGTTATTCTAGCTCGAAGTTACGCAGTAGACACAACGCGTAATAATATCTAAATATCCAATGTTCCTTAACGTTTCTTGATCAGTTGCCGCTCCAGAATCCTAGTCGGGGAAAGCTGATCTCATAACGTTCTCCATGTTTCGGGTGGTCTACCTAAAGCTGCCGAGGGGAATGCTGTTACTTTTCATTTTTTCCCTTTTTTCTTTCTCATTTTTAATACTTTCACATAATCGTATAACATAACAGAACATAAAAGAACATCAATTAATTTGATAAATAATTATATACTCGGAATCGCGTTCATATTTCGTTCTCCCTTACGGTGGCCTGTAAGAAACTGTCCATTGAGTACTTTTTTAGGTGACACTTTTGTAGAATTCGCGTTATAGTTTTTTTTCAGGCAGAAAGTATATTTCTCATAATAATGGTTATTTTATTGTAGTTTGTAGTGTTGTGTAGTTGTGTACAATCAGAAATCTGCTTAGTTCTGTCCATTTTGCTCCTTTAACCAGCTGATGGCGATTTTCTTCATTTACGGGTAAGGTTCTTCATCTGGATGTAGAAGGCTCGTCTGTGCTATCGTGCAGGACGATGCCTTTCGATGCTTTCTTTCTTTCTTTCTTTTCTTTTCTGATGGACAGCCATACGTTGTTTCCTTTACCTCATTACATTGCTGATTAATAGAAGGTAATGGACGTTCTTCCATATTTTGTGTCAGTTAAAGTCTTCATAGTTTTGTTCCATGACATTCACAATTTTACTTTGCATCAGTTTCTTGTGCAGAACACGTCTTACGCAGACAATAAAGAGCAATGAACAGACTTGCAATCTTAATGTAGTATCAGTCATCAACTGTGATGTGTGCCCAATTCAGAGCAACATAACGTATCAGCTGTACAGTGAACATGGTATAAGTAGGTGTGTGAATAAGAAAGGTGGCAACCTTAAAACAAAGCAGTTTTTCGTTGGGGCATAGTCTTCTCGTAAAATTTCAATC
Organism: Schistocerca piceifrons; assembly: GCF_021461385.2. NCBI lineage: Eukaryota > Metazoa > Arthropoda > Insecta > Orthoptera > Acrididae > Schistocerca > Schistocerca piceifrons. Next base: position 410,472,636 of record NC_060139.1, read on the forward strand.
ACCAACTTTCTCCACCGAATGTGAAAATACAGGATGTTTCAAAAAGAATGACCTCTTTGGAAAACTCCTTAATTATTGATAAAGACGTACTAATGAACGAATATAATGAGTACAATGTCTAAATCAAGACTGGATGAGGACACATTGTCGTTAGTATAGCACTTGGCGGTGCACGAAAGTGACCACAGAAAAATTTGGCCAAGGTAAAAATCGATGAGACATGTAAGCAATAATTTCTGCGTCTACAGCTACATCTGCATGATTACCCTGCAAGTAACAGTTAAGTCCCTGACAGTGGGTTAATTCTCAGCCGCAACTAATAATTAGCGATCTAGAATATGAAAGGAATTTATATAAAAACTGTTAATGCTTAAATCGCTCATAAATGTCAGTCATCATACACAGAGATGGATCAAACTGACAAAATGGTAGAGTTGCAGTTGAAGTTAATTTTAACTAACATTGTGTTGATGGACATCCTGCACAACCAAGTTTTGGTCCACAGTCCAAGTTATTAATAGAAAAACCACACTGCATGGATATTAAATGTCTATTACGGGAGGGAGGGAGGCACTGCTACTGTATTTTACGATTTATAATATTTACAAACGTGTCTAACTCATATTTTGAAGACCCAGGCCAAATTTATGGTTCTGTTCGCGATCTTTTTTTATTAGGATAACTGGATCTGAATGCACTCAGTCTCGTTATGATAACTGAGGGGGACTTGAACGAAAATCAGAGGCTCTAAGAAATCGTAAGTTGATGGCAGCAGAGATAGCTGTGTGCTGTCCCATTGGCACTCCAAACGGCATTCAAATGTGTCCAATGTGGCCGGTTGGTTTTGCAGGGACTTTACAACTGAGTGGGAGAAATGGTAGTCGGATTCCACTCCGTCATATTGTCATCATGCCGCTTCCAGACATTCTAATACGAAATCACAGAGCGCATTTCAAAAGGAAAGTATTTTGACACATCTTGACAGGCTCACAAAATCTTACATAAGCTATAATGCATTTGACGGTCTCACACAAACGCTACAAAGGAATTAATGGTAATTATCATGATGCAAAATATCGGATTCATAATCTGTTTAAATATTTGAGGAAAAGAAAATAATTATTTCGGAGATACATTAAACTATATTTCATTTTTATTAATAGCACTTTTGTAGAAATATTTATACAAATGACGGCTTACCGATGCAAGAATGTTTAATTCTTGGAGAAATATTTGCTCTATAGACTGATGGGACTGCTGAATACTGAAAGACATAGCAAGTGGCGTACATGCGGGATGGTTTAAGTGATGCAGTGGCCATTAAAAAAATTGTGTTACAGCTGCAATAAATTACTATGAGTAGCATGTTTTTACTCTTATTTAAATTTTAATAGTGAAAAGAATCGCTATATCAATGTACATCCACTACATTTTCCTCGCTACTCAGAAGGGAAACACCTCATACGTCAGACATCTTGTTAAATTACTGCACTGGTTCTCCAGCACAGATTACCCCCTTGGATGTACGGAATGGATACTACCATCATTGTCCTATTACTTCAACACTAATAGTTTAGGATTTGAACTAGTCTGAAAGGAAAAATCCTGCGTTTGCTTTGCATTTTGTTTGCAGCACAGGATCATGAATGCACACAGAATTGTAAACGACAATATTTGCGAAGTTAATCAGTCTGCCTGAACATTTTAACTGTCTCATTCTCACAGTGATCTTGAGCTGAGAGTTTATTTTGAATTCCGCTAGACACTCATTGTCCCTTACTATGAATGGCAGTGAATATACTACAGTGAACTACATGAAATTCTGTTAATGCAGTTTTCAGATCAGTTTTTCACAACTCAGTCTAGGGAAACCCTATCTACTTTTTCTGCAAACAAATCCCCTATGAAAACCGAGACGTTAATGAAGACGTTATATTGACGTTGTATTCCGTAATCGATATTCAAAACACTGATAAAAAAATGTGACACTCTGCTGTGATGTTCAGAACTGAATATAAAAGACGGTATCAGGTGTTAGCTAAGAAGTTGTTTACGAAAATTGGTTATAGTAGGAATTGTAAGCTGAAATATGACGCGAAAATTTGTTTTGCTTATTAACGTGTCAGAATCATCGTTCAAGATATAAAAGAACGAAAAATATACATAACTTAAAATGAAACTATAAGTACACATTATGGAAAGTACGAAAACGAAACATATTCCATCGGAAACTGACGTCAGCAGAAATAAGTTGTCTACATCAATCTCACTGGACGTTGCAGGCAATTGGGCACGTCGCCGGACATAACAGACAGTTCGTGTGATACATCCTTGTTTGGTCTCTCCTCATTCACACATGATTCGCCTCTAGAATTCCATCTGGATCTTTCAGCTCTAGAAGTAACCTTTCCTGTCAATTGGGCATTATTAACATCGACTTTGTCTCTTACTTATGGGTGGAATTTCTTAGGAACGCGTCAAAATTTTCAAGATGGTAGCCATAGTTCTAGCATCCTGAGCTTCCACTGAACACAAAGAATTTCCTGCACATCATACTCTGACAGGTGGTTCGAAGCCATACAGCAGAAGTGCATCGGAAGAGGAACCATTAAGTTTTCTTCCTGGGTTGCTTAGTGTCAGTGGGTGCTAAGACAGATGCGGTGTATACCTTTCTTAATGGCGTCCATCGTAGACAGCCCTCAATGATACTGCATGAGGGCTATGTCCAGTTGTTTGAAATGGCATGATCTGTGAGATAATGAATATTCTTATTCAAAATGGTTCAAATGGTTCTAAGCACTATGGGACTTAACATCTGAGTTCATAGCTCCCCTAGACTTAGAACTTCTTAAACCAAAGTAACCTAAGGACATCACACACAGCCATGCCCGAGGCAGGATTCGAACCTGCGATCGTAGCAGCAGTGCGGGTCCGGACTAAAGCGCCTAGAACAACTCGGCCACAGCGGCCAACCGTTCTTATTCGACTGCAGACTTGCACAGGTATCCCTAGTTTCTAGTGCTTTCGCTCCCCTGCTAGTACCCGATAGTTTGCCAGTAAGACTGTTGTTGTTGTTATTGTGGTCTTCAGTCCTAAAACTGGTTTGATGCAGCTTTCTATGCTACTCTACCCTGTGCAAGCTTTTTCATCCCCCAGTACCTATGGCAACCCACATCCTTCTGAATCTTCTTAGTGTATTCATCTCTTGGTCTCCCTCTACAATTTTTACCCTCCACGCTGCCCTCCAATACTAAATTGGTGATCCCCTGATGCCTCAGAACATGTCCTACCAACCGATCCCTTCTTATAGTCAAGTTGTACCACAAATTTCTATTCTCTCCAATTCTATTCAATACTTCCTCATTAGTTATGTGATCTACGCATCTAATCTTCAGCATTCTTCTGTAACACCACATTTCAAAAGCTTCTATTCTCTTCTCGTCCAAACTATTTATCGTCCATGTTTCACTTCCATACATGGCTACACTCCATACAAATACTTTCAGAAATGACTTCCTGACACTTAAATCTATACTCGATGTTAACAAGTTTCTCTTCTTCAGAAACGTTTCCCTTGCCATTTCCAGTCTACATTATATATCCTCTCTACTTCGACCATCATCAGTTATTTTGCTCCCCAAATAGCAAAACTCCTTTACTACTTTAAGTGTCTCATTTCCTAATCTAATTCCCTCAGCATCACCAGACCTAATTCGACTACAAGTATCTACTCGTAATCTTATGCTTTGTCCAGTAGCAGTGCTTATTAAACATGGAAGTTTAAAAACTTCTAGGCGTATATAAAACTCATGTAACAAAAATTGAAAGTTCCAATTACCCTGTATCGATAAGCTTTTACCTCGAAGTGCCATGAGCAGCAGAGAGATCTTGCAGCGATTCTGTGGCGTGCTTTCTTCTTTGCCTGTGATATCATCGCTCGTGACAGTGACTAGGCGCCACAGCCGTGTACATAAACACACTTGCGTTACGCCGTAGCGCGACATTGCATTCGCCGTTATCTGCGGATGTGGTCAGTGGACGGATGTGGCTCTGCGTGCGTGACCACAGTGACGCAGGTTCGCGAGTAGTGAGGCAGACTCTGATGAAAAACACAGTAACCGAATGCATCGACAGTGTACAAAAACATCCAGCAGCAATTACAGCTGCTCAGTATGAAACCTGCAGCTCTTGTGTGCGGGACCGTTGACCACGAACTGTACAGTCTAAATTGATAGTAGACTTACAGAAGAGCTTAAACAAAGAATAAATCATTACGTTAGTGCAGCAAATACAAGAACAGCCTTCCAGACGTGAGAAGAAGTACGTTTGAAGCTAGCAGTCTTCATGCCTCCTAACAGGAGACTGACCGTTAAGTTCTCTGACGCTTCTGAAGACGAAGGGTTCTGCGATCAGAATCAGGCTACTTCACTGCCAACAGAGACCAGCATAGCGGTGGTTTCTGAAGGCGATGAGGATGCCCGCAGCCTGGATTCCGGCAAACCGCTCTCAGAAGACAACGACGCACCAGCAGCAGCATGTGATGTTGCTAGTTGCATCACCGCCAGCGAGTCACCTGCAGCAGACGCAGCGCATATATCAGCTAGGAGTGATGACGAATCTGTGTGGGTGGACGTTGAGTGTGACGGAGACAAAGAGTCTGACAGGGAGAGCTGTCGCAGCAAAGCACTCAGAATCTGCGGTTGGACCCTCGCCTTTGGGCTGTGCATGGGTTTTGGTGTTGGTATGTCTTTTGTCTGACGATACTACAACAAAACCTTGAGTGAATCATACAACAGTTGTCATGTGTACGAAGAGTAGTGAGTTTTCTCTTGCTAAGACACAATGTAGTGCGTGTAAATCACAAGATGACCAGCATACAGTGGACATAAAAGAAGACAACGAAGTGGTAAACTTTTTATGTAAATGAATTATATTTATATAGTCTGTTGACAGGTTACGGGAGAGTTGTGAAGACAGTGTGTTATTAAATGCACACCATTAGCAGATATCACCACGTTTTGGGTTTTATTAATTATGTTGTTGCTAAAAAAGGTGTCTATTTTGGTAACCACTGATTATCGAATATTTTAGTTATTCAATTCGGCAAGTTGCAGGTTGCCATTGAGTTCGTACATATATGACAGCTAATAACAAGACTGACACAGAATTTCTATGACAAATTCTTGTTTATAGGGTAAATTATGCATTTTACGTAATCACTTTGCGCCATGAATTGTGTATTTCATAGTATTGTCTCTGCATTGCTCCAGCTTTGTCCCACTGTTTTTGAAATCATTGCTGCTAATTGCAACGACACCTGGATTACAATGCGAGTTTATCATATATTTACTCCTCTAAATTGGTAAGGTTTTGTTTGTAGTGAAATGGAAGACTTTTGCAGATGAAACCTCTGTCAAATCTAGTGTGTTCGGGTTATTACTTTAAATATCCTCTTTCCGATTCTGCTCTAAGAATTCAAATTCCTTCCACGATTAACTATTATCAGTTCGAAAGTCAGCTTAGAATTTAACACGACTGGTTAGTAGTATTTCCTCCACAGAACAAACATTAGGTTTTACATGAAAGTGCCTATGTGTGGTAACAACTTTCTACGCGTTAAATGTAAACATAGGCTGCCGCGGCCGTTGTCGCAGTCAATAAAATTCTTCTGGGTTTTATGATAAAATTGCCGGCCGCGGTGGTTGTGCGGTTCTAGGCGCTCCAGTCCGGAGCCGCGCTCCTGCTACGGTCGCAGGTTCGAATCCTGCTTGGGGCATGGTTGTGTGTGATGTCCTTAGGTTTAAGTAGTTCTAAGTTCTAGGGGACTGATGACCACAGCAGTTGAGTCCCGTAGCGCTCAGAGCCATTTGAACCATTTTTTTAATGATAAAATTACAGTTGACAATGCTTCTTAAAACCGAGAAGAATATTATTAACTTTCTGTTCGTTTATAAGTCTTAACCTCCACAATTTCGTCAGCTGTAGGCGAGTGGAGAAAATGTCGAACATTTAAAAGTTAAAAGTGGAAGAAAACACTTTTATCTGTATAGTTGACATTTCATTAACTGGTAATAAAGGATCATTACGTAAGTGAACTTATCATTAAGAAACAACCTGTGGCGTGTAACTAGGGAGAATTACGAAGTAGAAATGAATTCTGTTACACTGTCCCAAGTTAGGCAACAAAGTCCGTTTTATGTAGAGTAACTTTCTTACAGTAGTCTTTGAATGTACCATAGTTAACAGTTAACTTTAAGAGGTTGCAAGTGATGAATTAGTTGAATGCATCGTGCATGACAACAAAATTACATAGTAGTATTTTCGCTGAACTTAGGGAGTGAATATTATAATACATGCTTTCATGTATGTCTACGTAATTAGACATGACTGACCAATTTGTAGATCCACCATGCCAAAGTTAAAATGAATAATGGAAGTACTAAAATGGTTTAAAACGCATCTGAGAAATTAACTAGAGTTTTCGAGATGGTGATTCCGTTCTATGTTAAACTGAAAGCTTACAAAATGTGTGTGTTACCAGTTCTGACTTACGGAAGGCGAAAATAGTATAATATCTGAGGCCAGTTCAGCGAGCAATAGAAAACTGCATGTTGGGACATGCTGTAAGCGAAATGGAAACAAATATATAACACAGGGAAGAGACTTTCTTGAAAATTAAATGCAAGAGAGCCAGGCAGGTACCAGAAATGAGGTTATTTCCTGAAGTAACATGAAAAAACCGAACATATGATCTTATACTAGTTGGGTAGATAACATCAGAAAGCATTCAGTAATAACATGAATATGTGTGTCTGAGGATTATAATCTATGTAAAAGGCCGCTACCCAGCAGTCTGTGCCATTTGCCTGAGGATGAAGAAGACTTTGCATAAACTATTAAACGTTGTTAAATTATTATCCAAATCGTTCTATTGTATGGGGAAGCTCATCACTTAGAAACAATACATTGACTGTATGAAAACGAGCCGTAAGAATAATATGGTGTGTTCGCCTATGATCGTCATGTAGGTACCTTCTAAAGAAATATAGGAGTTTTAACCGCCCCATCTTCTGAAGAAAGGTAGGAGTTTTAACCGCCCCGTCACAATACATGTATTCGCTATTGAAAGACGTCATTAGCAATCTATCACAATTTGAGGGGAAAAGTGTTGTCCATGCCAAGAACAAAAAGGGGGAATGACGTGTATTACTCATTATTAAAGCTTCAGTGGGTCAGAAAGGAGCTCAATATGGAGGAAAAATGGTTTCGGATCACTTATGCGAAAACATAAAATATGTGACGGGTAGCAAAGCCCCTTTTTGGATAAGTCCTTCTGCTTCATAGATGAATGTGTGTGGTAAAACACACACACAGAGACACACACACGCACGTATATATATATATATATATATATATATATATATATATATATATATATATATATATATATAATTGATTTCGAGTTTACTCGCTTGTGTACGACTGAAGAAGTAATGTGCTCATTAATGTTAACACTAATAATTACGTATACGTGTGTTGTAAACTGACTCGTTCTACATCATTTCGGTATAAGAATCGGTCAGATGATCTATAGACCATGTAACTAAATAACTAACTTCCAGTTTTCACTCATCATTGTATATTACAAATTTATGTCGTTTCTGGTAATTATATCAATGTAGCTTGATGTTGTAATCCACTCTCAGTTGTTCAGAATCATTCAGAAGAATATATGACACACGTTTGTAGTGACTGTTTAAAAATTATTTCGATTGAAAATCATAGTAATTTTCACATCTTGAAGAAAATAGACCTGAAAGCTTAAAGAACAGAAGGGACTTTTCTTTTATGTTTCTTGCATTTAGTTATTCGACTAGTCTTATGTTGTCCACCTCTTGTTCGTAAAACATGCAGTTTCTTTCCCTATGAATAACATCTCCACCTACTCTTCGTAATCAACGATACCTATTCATACCTTGGTTTTTTTTATAATTTTATCCTTACGCTTGCCGAGTGACAATTCAGAACGAGACAATTTCACTGACGGTCGTAATTTACAGTAAAGAGGATTTCTGCTCTTGAACATGGGCTGCACCAACCTGCTATGATGTTAGTTCAAAAAACAATTTTTAACCGTTTAAATCAAGTGTAAAGTTAGGCCTTTGGTTCAAAATCCACTATGTCCAGCAGGAAACTTGGTTCAAATCGCGATAAGCCAATTTCCCCCTTGCCCCCACCCAACTACAACTAATTTGAAAAGTACCTAAAATATAATAAAATCTTTGACGCCATGACTGGAAGCACTGCGAAATCTCACCACAATGTTTACGTTGTATACTGCTTATTGTTGCGGCCAATGCATTGTGGGATAAAACAGTCTGTTGTCTTGTACTGTACTTTTGTGTGAGCTTGCACTTAATTAGAAATTGACAGAAAAGGATGAAAGTGTACGTTTAGGGGACTACTCTTCTGCTCCTAGGAAGCGGCAGAAGAGCGTAGTGAGAAGAAAAGTGAAGCAGATGGAAAGGTAAGTAGATGTGAAGGAAATTTTTTTATGAATTTGACTACGCAGTGGATTTTCTTTCTTGAATATTAAACCCACCAGTTACTAAATTTGAATTATTCATCTGATCCCTACAACAGGTTTTGGGATGCTGTAAGCAGTAGTATCATCTCTGCATTACCTATATTGAAAACAAGTCTCCAAATTTTTGCTTCTGGTAGTGGATCAAATGAGCTCGCATAGATACGAAAACACACTAAAAGTATGAGATTATTTTCCGATGACTGCCAGGAACATAACAGAAATGCCCATTAGTTCATTTTCCCTACATGTGGATTCTAAAAAATCTCCAGTCTTAGCGAGGTAAATATGTCTAATGTTTCCAGTGCTGGGTTATTCGCACTTGCCTACGGGTCGCCTTTTCGGTACAGTGTACAAGAGTCTCCGTAAACAGGGTGAAATATTAACTCCTCACCAGTAACACTATTTTTGTCAGGAAATAGGTTGATGTTAGGGGCTAGGAACTGACTCTAATGCACTGGAATTTGCTAAACTGTAAGGACTTCTGCCAGTACCAGATGGGCCAGTGGCAATAAAGGACATGATATGTACAACAATGAAAAAGAAACTGAAGTGGAAACGAAATTAAATTATTTTTAAAATAGGGACTTCATACGCCTTGGTGATGCATGGGAATGTTATACCAACTCGCTAAAAACAGATGTACCAAGATCACGTACCTGACCCAAATGTTCTAAGTTTGGCACACCACAGAAAACCTGAAAAAAGGGGCTTAGCCAACTTCCTGAAACAGCACTTTAGTGTCAGTTGGAGTGAATATGGAAGCCGGCAGTTGTATATTCAAGTACGTGGGACAGATTATTTGGCAACGAACGTTGAAGAAAAATTTGAGGATGAAGAGCCTGATTGCTTGGAAGAGGAACCTGGATACTACATTCCTGGAAGAGTGGTAAATAGCTTTTTTCTGAACATGTATAGTTAAAATAACAAGCTAAACTATAGTTTTGGTTCTTATCTTTAAGAACTGTTTAGAGAAGTACTGTCTGATTACAATATTGAATCCGTGGAGAAAGAACAGAACTTTCTCCAACTAACAATATGTTACCATTAAACCAAACTCATTGATTTCGGCTGTATTTGTTACACTGCAGTTGGACACATCTTCTTGTTTCTTTCTGCCTTTTATTTTTGCTGAAACTGCTGTTTTCGTCTCATGTAAATATGGTTCAAAACATTAAACGTCCATGTGATTGATCAAAAATGAAGTAAGAGCACAGAATCTAAAAATTGGTCAAGCAGCTCAGCTTCTAAATAATAAGTGAGATTTTTTCTACTTATCCCATTTTTTACATTGTGGACCATTAACAATTTCCCACATTCAAAGTATCAGTTGTGATTAAACTTTACTCGATATTAGTTTTATGTGAGTACGATGAGTAACTTTTCAAAACTCAATAAGTTCACAAATAAAAAGTTCTGCATCCTTTCCTGTAAAACTTTTATTTCTACAGTTATCGCATTTTGAAAAGTTACGCGTCGTATTCTTTTAGTAAAGAAAGTGTTACTGAATTCCATAGAATTTTGCACATTAACTTATTTTTATTCTAGTTGGCAACCATCCATATAGAAACTGTCCTTCACATATCACTCATACCGTGAATTCAACGAACAGAATTTTGTCAATAAGCAGTGTTTTTTGGAAGTATGCTCTGAGAATGGCTTTCTTTTATATTCTTTAAATTTATTCTCTGCAGCGGGCAATCTCATGCGTTGTAAAATATTATAATAGGAGCTGTAATTTTCATTTGCTCTGCATGCAGTTACTGTTCTTCCTGTTTCCCCCCGAAGCACTGTGCTGCTGTCTTCGCCAGACAAATTATCTGCAAAGCCAGACCACAACTCGCCTTCAAAAGATGGTTGATAAGTACTGTTCACTTATGGACATTTGCTAGAAAAGCAAAATAGTAACTGTATGAGATGTATTTTCAGTCTGTGGCTATCCTGATAAACCAATACTGGAAATGTCACTGTCAACAAATCTGGAAGGGTTAGTGAATATCGCAGACAGCTGGTTGTGAATTACTGCGTAGTAGACTGAGAGCGTTCATTGACTGTAAATACAATGCGCTAGTCATTTTCAGCCTAATTTTCTACATTCAAAAGAACAATTATATAGACAATAGGGAATCGTATCTAGCACAGAAAGTGGTAATGTTATTCCCAGAAGAGAATTTGAAAATCTTTGTGTCCACTCAATTTTAACGAAAGTAACGACTCATAATTTGATGGTATATGATAAACATGCAGTGGAAACAAGGCGTCTTCAGAGGCATGCAAAGGCGGAATTATACCGTAATGTAACAGCGTGAGTCCATTAATCCAACAAACACAAATTACAGAAATGTGAAAACTGATATTTTTCTTGAAAGCTTCTACGAACAAAGTTAGCTTTGAAAATTTAGTCTTGCTGCATAATTGACAAAATCCTAGTTTTTAATGGAATTCGATGTTGACTGACAAAAGACATATTTTTCTTTAAAGGCTGATAACATTTACAGTGAATTGTTTAGCTGAATGAGTCCGGAAGTGTATTGAATTTAAAAACCATAGCTGTCGTTTACACCACATTAAAATGACCTTATTCTGACATACTGAACTTTATTGGGATTATTTACAAATGTACGCGTTACATTAGTTTGTCTTTACATAAATCCAAATGTGTAAATAATTGGTGAACAAAGTCATAAATTGTACAGTGACGTGTTATTGTAAAAACGTTCTGTAAAGGAAGATTATCTGCGTTTCTTACTCCGCCACCAACGTTCTTTGAAACTGCAAATCTCCGAGCATCTTCACACACACATAGCCACTTTTCATCACTATTCACGTAACGGTGCTCATTACTACGTGGCGCACATGTCACGGCAAAATTCCCTGAGAACATAGGTGTTATGAACTGCGTCCGCATTCTACTTTAGACCTTTCCAGAAACTATGTGAAACAGAAGAGTAAATAGTCGCTTCTCTTAGAAATATTAGCTTCCTTTCTTGACTAATTTTCTGGAAGATGCACAGAAATACTGAACCACATTTCAGGATAAAAAGAAAAAAACTTTCCGGGCTCGTAAAAAAACTTGTAGTTCCGCTTTCTAGCCCTAGATGGGCCAATCGCGCCCGACCCACAGCTGTGTCTTCCTCTGTCAGTGTTGTCGCCGAATGAGGTACGGAGGGGCATAGGATAGCACACCGCTTTCCCGACGGTTGTCGGTATTATTGACCTTGAAACCGCTACTAATTGGTCGAATAGCTCTTCAGTTGGCCTCCGGAGGCTGAGTGCACCGCATACCAGTTCTCCCACCAAGGAAAAATCCCTGATGGTACCGCGAATCGAACCCGGGTTCCCCATGTGGCACTGTAGCATGAAGTAACGAAGACTTACAATACAGCATTATATGGCGTTATGAATACACGCAGTTCTATTGCAACAACTATTTAAGTACGAGAAGATGAAGGAAACATGAAGGTAGATGTCGCTTGTGAACAAAAAGGTAAAATGTTCCCCAGACAGGATATCTCGTTTGTGGCGGGAAAGTCCACATAAACAGTATAGATATTTCAGATATTTCCCTCAATAATGTTCCTGCTTACGTAGCACCATTCCACATAACGATGGCTATACCTCTAAACTAAGGGGAACATTGTGTCCAGCATTGTAGCACAACAAAGCAAAATCGTCTACACAAACTAACAGAAAACCATGCACAATATCTGGGGCTGTTGCGAGGGTGTGCTGAAACGCAATACTTCCAACTTTTTCATGTGGAAACTGTTAAAACTTTTTAACAGAAAGAAACAGCGTTAACATTCTGCTCCTTCATTCTTCATGTCGACAAATTTAGTTGCAAACGTAATCACCATGGCGACGAATGTATATCTCGCAACGAGAGACCAGTTAGTCGATATTTTCACTGTAGACTGTGGGATTTCGTTGACAGAGACACAATCTCACCTCTGCTTGCACCGCTTCATCACTATCGCAGTGGTTTTCTCGATGGTGTTATTTAAATTCAGGAAACATAAGAAAATAAAATGAGGCCAAGTCGGGACTGTATGGAGGGTGATCGGTGACAGTGAACCCAATTCGATAGATTGCTGCAGATGTCGCAGCGCTCGTATGTGACCAGGTATTGTGCTGAAGTAGAGGGTGATATATGTGCGGATGAACTCTTAGAATTCCAACCCGATTACAGCTCTTGCCTCTAACGCACCTTCGTAGTTACGTTACATACCAACCTGTTACCTGCTACAATTCGGAGTTCTCTAGTGGCAAGGAGCTGCAAATATGTAGACAAGAAGAATAAAGGTGTACTATGTTAATAACGTTAGTCATTTACAGGGCGTTAAGAGTTTTTGCATAAAAATTTCGGAGACGCCACATCTCAGTACGCCCTCGTAGGTGTTCATCGGTTTAAAACCCTAGAGCAATCACATGAACGATATGCGAGCTTCATCTGAGACAGGATCTTTCCATGTTCCTTTGCAAGCAGTCGGTAGAACTACGTCCATATCATGAAGACGTAATGTGAATGACTGCAGTCCTCAAAATATAAATACCTCCTTCATTATGCACAAATTTCAGTCCACATCATACATACCCTCTTTGACAAGAAATGAAAGTATGTGTAAGGACGCAACCTGCCCATATGTATAAAAATATTTCTTAGCGTAATTCAAGCGACACGTATTGCTAACAGTACATACATACGGTTGTTTTGTTCCCCTGTGTCTATTTCTTGGGGTTGTTTGCAATTTTATATCTCCTGTACTACGGACTTCCTGCACCAATAATGGTAAAAATAGGAAGATAAAAAGAAGTAGAACAATGACAATTCAGTGTATCAGAGTAGAATAAATTCCAAAATATTGTTTACTGTCTCTGAAACTGTTTTCGTAGTCTGTGACAAGGTTCGAGGATTTTAAACCTTCAGCTTAAGCTCGATATAATTTGAGATATCTTCAGTTGAACGTTCAAGGATCTTACGACGGGACGAGGTCTTATTAGAATAATTTCTTTAACTCTATGTATCACTATCACTTGTTGTCAAGTACGTATCTAAAAATCTACTGAACTATGAAACAGTTTTCATAGGGTCTGCATCAACCAAATGGTTCAAATGGCTCTGAGCACTATGGGACTCAACTGCTGAGGTCATTAGTCCCCTAGAACTTAGAACTAGTTAAACCTAACTAACCAAAGGACATCACAAACATCCATGCCCGAGGCAGGATTCGAACCTGCGACCGTAGCGGTCTTGCGGCTCCAGACTGCAGCGCCTTTAACCGCACGGCCACTTCGGCCGGCGCATCAATCAATTTAGATTGGAATATATACTGCCTGTATCCACTTCATGAGGCATCATTTGATGCCTGTATGGAATGTCATGAAGGGATCTCAAAGTCACATTGCATCATCACTTTCTCTCGGCATGTTCTAATCCATCATGTTAAAAGTTGCTGCAGTGCGTTTGAACTAATGTATAGTCTAGTAGACCAACTCTCCCAGTCAATCAGGATCGCTGCTTAAGATAGGGGAAACCTATGGGGAACGAGTGGAAAATCCTCATCGATCATAAATAAGGTTGCCAACATCACAGATACAATTGTATCCCTCACAGTGAACCACCTGAATACTTGAAGGAAAGAAGACACAAAAATACGTTCCACAAAACTAATGCACTCGTTAAGTTTATGTAATGGGAAATTCTTTGAAACTACCAGAGTGTGATCACATTTCTGCAATGTTCATAACACTGGCAAATATTCGTGAATTGTCACAGTGTTCAGCTGCTGCAGTCAGTCCGACAAATCCAGATTTACCAAAAGATCAATCCGACAGCACTGTAGTTCGTTTCATTTCACTTCATTTATTTGACATTTAAAACCTTGCTGCTTAATATTTTAAAAGCGGGCCGAATATTTTACAACTTTATAAAAACTATTTTCGCCAATAAAAGGAAGACTAATGACATGAGTTAATGATAACCAAGAGTTACTAATAAAATGAAACTAGTTCAAGGAAACGGAGGGTTAAAATAACACATGGTAATAATTTAGACGAAAAATAATGGAAAGAGAGGGAAGGAATGATATACAGATTTACGTTTAATGTTCAAACGAAATGTAACATGTACATTCTCGTTCATGTTTTATTACTCCATGTGGGAGAGCCGCGGCAAAAATGTCGAGCCTGTCTCACCTGAAGCACAAAAGTTACATGAAGTAGCCTGTACTACAAATGTAGGTGACTGAGTGGCTGAATACAACAACCTTGCACCTGACAGTGAGTTCTTCATATTAAGCTATCAGAATCGTCCATTGCCCATTGACACACTTGAATGCCAATAAGCAGACTGAGGGTGATGGGTAAGGCTTTGTGTGCTAAGAACCAGCGCCGCAACGACCTCATAAACAGAACTACTCGATATCGACATTATTTATTTTGAAAGGACTAATACAGTAGTCGAAGGAGGCGTGCCGGTGACCTGTCATTGCCCCAAACAGCGAAGTTCACCTCAGGGAAACCGAAGACCGCTTGCTTTTCTGCGGTCGCAGCGAGAACGCCGGGCAGGTAAGCGGTCGCGACAGAGTCCCAGCATATGCAGCCCTGCACTACGGTGCTGCGTTAGGCGTTCCTCTGACAGCAAGGCGTATGTGCCCCAGACGGCTAGCGCCACCAGGTCAGGAGCGAGACCTGGGCAAGTGCGCACTGATCCCCAGGGCCCCTTGTAGACGCCGACGAATCTCCTGATTACCCTCTGGTGGAGATCACAGGCGGACCGTGAGCGTTCAGATGCGGGTAGCACCAGCTCCCAAAGGTACTTAAACCAACACCGTACGGAGATGACGGCTGCAAGTAGGCGAGGGTGGATGACCCACACTGGGTGGATGGCTGGTGTGGAGTAATTCTCAGGCTGCAGTTGAACGCCGGCCACTGTGGCCGAGCAGTTCTAGGCGCTTCACTCTGGAACCGCGCGACTGCTATGGTCGCAGCTTCGAATCCAGCCTCGGGCGTGGATGTGTGTGATGTCCTTAGGTTAGTTAGGTAAAAGTAGTTCTAAGATCTAGGGGACTGATGACCTCAGATGTTAAGTCCCATAGTGCTCAGAGCCATTTTTTGCAGTTGAACACAGATACCGCTATGTTCAGACGCCGAGAGTTTATGTAAAATTTGACCAGCTTGTTATGAGCGGGAATATTCTCTAGTCAAGTAGAGGCCTTGGCGACACAACATCAGAACGCGACAAGTTGTAACCCCGTTCGCCACTGCGTCTGGCTGGTGTCTCACACGACGTTGCCTCAGCACTATTCCGGCCCTGTCAGTGAAATTTGCCAGGCATTTTGCTGTCCCGCTTAGTACCGTAATGTGAGATATGCTAAGAAAGGTTTTGGCGCAAATAACGGAAGATGAGACAAGCAATGAGGCAAGATATGAGAACGCTGCAACAGTGAAAAATAGCAGTTAGACAGTACAACTAGCTCTTTTTTGTACAATTCAAAGGGCTAATACAAACAGATTATTGTGCCAAACCGCCTGGTAATTCAAGTGACAAACAGAGAAGAAGCTAGTTGGTTGTCCGTCTCCTGTGACGTGCCGTTAATATAAGATGCATGATACAACTTGCTCTCGATGCATGTTGCTGCTGAGTGAAGTCTTACGTAACGTACGCAGTCTTTAATTTCACACTCTACTCCTTACATCCACATCTGATCTTCGTGTACCTGTAGTCACATATTCAGAACATAATTGCTGTCACACACACTGAGGCGTATGTTGGAGAAAGCTGAAACGTCCTCGACACTTCAGGCCGGCCGGAGTGGCCGCGAGGTTCTAGGCGCTACAGTCTGGAACTGCGTGACCACTACGGTCGCAGGTTCGAATCCTGCCTCGGGCATTGGTGTGTGTGTTGTCCTTACGTTAGTTAGGTTTAAATAGTCCTAAGTTCTAGGGGATTGATGACCTCAGAACTGAAGTCCCATAGTGCTCAGAGCCATACACTCGACACTTCAGGCGTTGATCCATCTTCTATACAGGGTGGTCCATTGTTTGTAACCGGGCCAAATATCTCACGAAATAAACGTCAAACGAAAAAAAACTACAAATAACGAAACTTGTCTACCTTGCAGGGAGAAAACAGATGGCGCTGTCATAGGTCAAACGGATATCAACTGCGGTTTTTACAGTAGGAACCCACATTTTTTATTAAATATTCCTGTAGCACGTAAAGAAATATGAATGTTTTAGTTCGATCACTTATTTCGCTTTGTGATAGATGGCGCTGTAATAGTCACAAACATAAGACTCACAATTTTAGACGAACAGTTGGTAACAGGTAGGTTTTTTAAATTAAAATACAGAGCATAGGTACGTTTGAAAATTTTATTTCGGTTGTTACAATGTGATACATCTACCTTTGTGAACTTAACATTTCTGAGAACGCGTGCTGTTACCTCGTGATTACCTGTAAATACCACATTAATGCAATAAATGCTGAAAATGATGTCCGCCAACCTCAATGCATTTGGCAATACGTATAACGACATTCCTCTCAACAGCGAGTAGTTCGCCTTCCGTTATGTTCGCACATGCATTGACAATGCGCTGACGCATGTTGTCAGGCGTTGTCGGTGGCTCACGATAGCAAATATCCTTCAACCTTCCCCACGGAAAGAAATCTGGGGACGTCAGATCCGGCTAATGTGCGAGCCATGGTAGATGCTTCGACGACCAATCGACCTGTCATGAAATATGCTATTCAGTACCGCTTCAACCGCACGCGAGCTATGTGCTGGACATCCATCATGTTGGAAGTACATCGCCATTCTGTCATGCAGTGAAACACCTTGTAGTAACATCGGTACAACATTACGTAGGATATCAGCATACATTGCACCATTTAGATTGCCATCGATAAAATGGAAGCCAATTATCTATCATCCCATTATGCAGCACCATACATTGACCCGCCAAGGTCGCTGATGTTCTACTTGTCGCAGCCATGGTGGATTTTCCGTTGCCCAATAGTGCATATTATGCTGGTTTACGTTACCGCTGTTGGTGAATGTCGCTTCGTCGCTAAATAGAACGCGAGCAAAAAATCTGTCATTGTCATGTAATTTCTCTTGTGCCTAGAGGCAGAATTGTACACGACGTTCCAAGTCGTCGCCATGCAATTCCTAGTGGGTAGAAATATGGTACGGGTGCAACCGATATTGATGTAGCGTTCTCAGCCCCGACGTTTCTGAGATTCCCGATTCCCGCGCAGTTTTTCTGCTACTGAGGTGCGGATTAGCCGCGACAGCAGCTAAAACACCTACTTGGGGATCATCATTTGTTGCAGGTCGTGGTTGACGTTCCACATGTGGCTGAACGCTTCCTGTTTCCTTAAATAACATAACCATCCGGTGAACGGTCCGGACACTTGGATGATGTCGTCCAGGATACCGAGCAGCATACATAGCACACTCCCGTTGGGCATTTTGATCACAATATCCATACATCAACACGATATCGACCTTTTCCGCAATTGGTAAACGGTCCATATTAACACGGGTAATGTATCACAAAGCAAATACCGTCCGCACTGGCGGAATGTTACGTGATACCATGTGGTTATACGTTTGTGACTATTACAGCGCCATCTATCACAAAGCGATATAAGTGGTCCAACTCTAAAAATTCATATTTCTTTAGGTACTAAATGAATATGTAATAAAAATCGGGGTTCATATTTAAAAAAAAAAAACCAGTTGATACCCGATGGACCTATGGCAGCGCCATCTAGCGGGCCAACCATAGCGCCACCTGGTTTTCCCCTTCAAGCTAGACGAGTTTCATTCTTTGTAGTTTTTTCTTTTGATTCTTATTTCGTGAGATATTTGACCCGGTCACTATCAACGGACCACCCTGTATACAAAGCTAGTCATTACAGATTACCACAAGGGCATTTAAAAGGCCGGAGAGTTCAGGAGGAACGCTGCAGACATGAAATCACCGGCTTTTGTAGCAATATTCCCAACATGTTATTTCTAGTGGGTCTCTTTGTTTTTATTATAAATTTAATTTTTCATCAAGAAGTGGGGAGCTTGCTGTTGGAAATCCGACCCACTGCAGGGGTCAGATGTCATGAAGCAGATATCGGGCGAGCTGCTTATTGGATGGAGGGAATATTTAGGATGGAGTTTCCAGTTCCGACATTTATCTGAAAAAAGAAAGGGAATTTTCCGAATCGTAAGTTGGAAGCGGGACACTGGAATACTCCGCCTAAAAAAGGAGAGATTCATCCCGTTTCGAATGTGAAGATTGCACGCTTCTGCAATCCTTCACACGTATAAATCCTTAATGCAGTCCATATTGCGCTACGGAAATGTAGCATGGATTTGCATTCCGGAAAATTCCTGTCACTGCTACAGATCCTAGAACATCACGCTTGCGAACTAGTCTTCCGGATCCGTTTATTATCCCAAACAGGAATCGTTTATCAACTTATATAATTCCCCACTCTTTCATACAGAACACCTCCGAAAATTTTAACTTACCCACAAACTTCACACTAACCATCCTGTATTCCTCCCCGCAACCCTCCACCCCTTGCTCCCCTAGCCTAGTACTCTGCTACATATACACTAATACGTTACCGCAGCACTACACCTACACTCTCCCTCCACGACCGAAAGAGAAGACAGATACTTCTAACTACTGCCTTACGAGATACAACAGATCTCTCCCGACTTCCGCTTATCTAGGCTCTCAACCTCACCATTCCCATTCAACAACATGTTAATGCTGTTTTCTGTACCTCATCCCTCATGACCCTCCCAAATTCCTCAACTAAACATCCACCCACATAACACCGGCTGTTCAAACGATCCATATACATTCACGTCCCA
The DNA here is from genome assembly GCF_021461385.2 of Schistocerca piceifrons. Lineage (NCBI taxonomy): Eukaryota > Metazoa > Arthropoda > Insecta > Orthoptera > Acrididae > Schistocerca > Schistocerca piceifrons. Next base: position 410,492,106 of record NC_060139.1, read on the forward strand.
CAACTCTTTCATTTTTGGTAGTTCCCATAATCTCTTCATTCATCTGGAAAATATAGGAAAAGTGTAGCTCCTCTATAAATGAGACGCCGTATAAAATACTAGTATGACCCATGGCTGAGTGTTGCTCGAGTGTTTGGGTTTTTCATAAGGCCTGATTAAAGGAAGACACTTAAGCGGTTAAAAGGCATGCTACTAGATTTTTTACCGGGTGGTTCGATTAGTATGTGAGTATTACGGTGAAGCATCGTGAACCAGAACGAAAATCCATGAAGGGAAGACGACGTTCCTTCGCGATGCAATATTGAGGAAATGTAGAGAACCGCCATTGGACGTAGATTACTATTTTTGTTGCCACCAGTGCACATTTTGCGTAAAGACCACGAAGATTACAGAAACAGCATTGGTACGGAGCCTTAAAGACAGTCGTTTCTCCCTAGCACCATTTGCGAGTGGGACAGGAAGGGAGGTGTCTAGCAGCGGTACAGGGTACACTCCGCAATGCGCCGGACTCTGGCTTGCGTACTTTGTATGTAGATGTACACTGAAGAAATTGGACACCTGTCTACATCGTGTAAGACCCCCGTGAGCACGCAGAAGTGCCGCAAGGCGACGTGGAATGGTCTCGACCTTAAATAAGGTCTGAAGTAGTGCTGGAGGGAACTGACACAATGCAGGGCTGTTCATAAATCCGTAAGAGAAAGAGGAGAAGGAAATCTCTTCTGAAAAGCACGTTGCAAGGCATCCCAGATATGCTCAATAATTTTCATGCCTGGGGACTTTGTGGGCAGCAGAAGTGTTTCAACTCATAAAGAGTGTTCCTGGAGCCACTCTGTAGCTATTCTGAATATGTGGGGTCTCGCATTGCCCTGCTGCAATTGCCCGGTCCGTCAGAAAGCAGAATGGACATACAGGTGGTCAGACAGGATGCTTGCTTAGGTTTCACCTGTCATTGAATGAAGTATGTAGACGTATCATGGGTCCCATATCACGCCACCTGCACACGCCACATACCATTATAGAGACCCCACCAGCTTGAACAGCCCCTGATGACATGCAGGGTCCATGGTTTCATGAGGATGTCTCCATACCTGTACACGTACATCCGCTCGATACAATTTGAAACGAGATTCGTCCGACAAGGCAACATGTTTCCAGTCATCAACAGTCCAATTTCGGTGTTGACAGGCCCAGGCGAGGCATAAAACTTTGTGTTGTGCAGTCGGCTCCGAAAGCCTACACCGATGATGTGTGGTTGAATGGTTCGCACGCTGTCACTTGTTGATGGCCCACCATTGAAATCGGCAGCAATATGCGGAACGGATGGATTTCTGTCGCACTGAACGATTCTCTTGAGTCGTCGTTGGTCCTGTTCTTGCAGCATCATTTTCCGGCCACAGCGATCGGAGATTTGATGTTTTACCGGATTCCTGATATTCATAGGACACTCGTGAAATGGTCGTACGGGAAAGTCTCCACTTTATCGTTAGCACGTTCAAATGCACTTAATTCTTGATAACCTGCCATTGTAGCAGCAGTAACCGCTCTATAAACTTGCAGTTTTATATAGGCGTTTCCGACGGCAGCGTCGTGTTGTGGCTGTTTGCATACCTTGGTATAACGAATACGCGTACCTGTACCAGTTTCTTTGGCGCTTCAGTGTATAATAAGGCATAAAACACATATAAAATAAAATGAAACCAGTATACAAAGTTGTTAAAAATATATGTTCTTTTGGGGAAACGCGTTATTTATGCGGAGGACTAAATTATGATCCAGACTCATAATTCTGTGTAAAATGTACTATTGACCTTTCGAGTGTAGATTTTGTATGTTTCTTGGTTTTCGTGAACCTAAGTTCCTTTAAAAAGTGCGAAAGGAGGACGTTGTTGGTCTTTTATTGAAAAGGGACAGCGAACGTCACGTTAGTCTTCATTCCAATAATGGATTCCGATGCGGCATCCTCGCAGCTTCGTTGACTAACAAGCGGTAGTGAACAAAAGAAACGCGGGGCAGCCGACCCGCAGCTGCCGAGCGAGCCTCTGTGGGCTGAGCGGGCTGAATGGAGACTCGCTGCCACGCGCTCTCTTTCCGGCGGAAGAGGACGCCGCGACGCCTGTGAACCGGTGGCCGGAGTGTGAGGGACAGAGTCGGCCCCGCGGCTATTAAAGGGGACCTGACGCGCACGCGAGAACGACGTCCGTCTCTCTGTCTCGCTGTTAGACAGCTCCGCACACGTTGCACCGTCTATCTCTTCCCCAACTGCTGTATTACGCGGTAAGCGGACTTCGCTCTACTAACCGAAAAATGATTTCTTCGTTATAAATATTGTGGAATGCTGTGAATTTTTGGGTGAGCATACAGATGAAAACTTGAACTGGTTTTCTCAAACAACTAAGTTCAGCAACTTTCACTTATCAGTCTAGGAAATAAGCGAATTAACCTCCCGACGTGTTTTCCAAATCACCACTCAATGATAGCTCATGGAATAATTAATTGAGGCAAATTATCACTTAGAAAAAATTTATTGATTGCATATAAGCGAGCACTAAGAATAATTTGTGGTTCCACCCGCGGTCATATGGTAGGTAAAAACCAAACTAAACTCCTGCCGCACAGGCCATGAAGGTCCAACGGTACCGACCGGCCGCCGTGTCATCCTCAGCCCACAGGCGTTACTGGATGCGGATATGGAGGGGCATGTGGTCAGCACACCGCTCTCCCGGCCTTATGTCAGTTTCCGAGATCGGAGTCGCTTCTTCTCAATCAAGTAGCTCCTCAGTTTGCCTCACAAGAGCTGAGAGCACCCCGCTTGCCAACAGCGCTCGGCAGACCGGATAGTCACCCATCCATGTTCTAGCCCAGCCCCACAGCGCTTAACTTCGGTGATGAGACGAGAACCGGTGTTACCACTGCGGCAAGTCCATTAGCCATCCGATAGGTACCTCTCTAACTGCTTCGACGCCACGCATATCTTCGCTAATGAAATCTGTCATCGGCAATCCAGTACAATTTGAAACATACAATGATGTTGATACCTACAACACAAGAGAAACAATAGACTTTTCTACTCATTATTTAAGCTGTCAGGGGTCCGCACGGAAGTTCAACAAACAGCAACAAAATATTTTATCATTTTTCCAGTAACATAAGAAAATCTATCAGGCAGGAAAGCAGGTTTCAGATCGAATCAAAATTAATTTCTTCTGGACAACTCCTATTCCATATACATATTTTTATTTACGAACCGGTAGTCTGAAAAAAAGAAAGAAACTGAAACATCATTTTCTAAATTATATTTGCACCAGTTGAGAGCGGCTCCTTTCGGAGCACAAAAATGACAAATATGCTCCTCTTTAAGAGACTCCGATAAAAATGTCGCGAACCAGCTGCCAAAATTCTCATTCCATCCCTCCCACCAAACTTTTTGCATGCGTACGAGAGTATTCGCACTCGTTTAAAGCAGAATATTCTCATTCCTTTTACCCAATCTCTCTTTGTAATGAAGCCTTCATCTGCCTCTCACTGCCACGGCCTACATATATCTCTCCCACAGTCCCCTTTTTCTCCGATTGGCACGTTCTTCCATCTCTTCCCCCAAGTCACGAGATTCAGCCCTTTCTCTCGTTCTGCCATTCCTCTGTTTCCTTCTCTGCCACTTTCACTGCATCTCTGTCCCACTGTCATTGTTTTTGTCCTACATTGTATCATCTTCATTGACACTGTCTCTCTATATCTCGCTTAAGGTCTACTGTCAACCACAACTGTCTCCTCTCCACATAGATCGTTCAGGATTTTTTGCTCGTAGTTGAGGCCTCTAGACCGGGAAGCTTTAAACAGCGCTACGGTCTCGCCAATCCGCGGCCTCCTTGAAGCCACACCTTCTGTAAGTGCGAGAAGTACCATCACGGAGATGCCTTAAGCACGACGCAGCACCGATCTCGCCTAGTTTGATAGTGGAGAACCTGGAGCGCATTAACAACCTTATTCATACTGTTTGTGTGCTGTAATTGTTTATGATGACTAGGCTCTGAATAAAGGGTTTCTGGAATACAACTGGACTTGCTGCATTAAAATTAAGTGAACTTCAGTATTACTCAGATTACGTTCACCTCCAATTGTTTCTATTTTCTGCCTGAGCACCCACTTATCTCTCCGCACACACCTCTGTCGCATCCAACAATGAGTTAAGGGGATGGGGGAAAGTGGGGGTATTACGTATTAAAATTCGCGAAACCGCAAGCATCATCGCTCTTTCTCATTTCCAGTGTCTCCTCTCTCTTTCACTTCCACTGCTAGTACCTCTATCTCTCTCTCTTTCTCTTACATTTCCATTGTCTCTCACTAACCATCACTATATCCTTACTCTTTGGCTATCACTGCAATTGTCCTTATCCACCTCTTTCTCTTTCATTCCCATTTTTCTGTGTCCTACCATCACTGTTTCTTCTGTATTTCCCCAACAGGCTCTGCCTCCTCTTCCACAATAACTGCCTTTCTACGAGGGTTGGAACTTAAAATAGTAGCAACAATTTACTCACAACCGAAACAAAAGCATTACATGTTTGCACCTGTTACTGTCCTACAAAGTAGTCATCAGCGTTGTGTAGAACCCGTTGACAGCGATGTGGAAGGCTTAGTATGCCGTTACCAGAGCCTGTTCTGTTGATGGTGCGAATGGAGTGGTCTAAATTTACGGTGATTCTCGTGTACGACTATGATGGTGTTATACCAACGCATTACGTCCCGCCACAGCAGATCTTCAATTCACTGTATTACTGTTCGTTTTTGGAGCATCACCTGCGACCAGCTTTGCGAAAGAAGCGGCGACACTTTCTGCGCAACACACCCATCATTTTGCACGACAGTGCACAGGCGCATACAGCGCAAGCCGTGGCTCCACTGTTCGGTCGATGGAATGGGAAGTACTGTACCGTCCGCCATACTCCCCGGATTGAAGTCCCTGTGACTTTGGTTTGACTCCGAAGATGAAGGAACCACTTCGTGGCATTCGCCTCAGAACTTTTCCAGATACTCGACAGGCAGTAGACCGCCCCATTCGCTCCATCAACTGAACAGGCTCTGCTAACAGTATACTAAGCCTTCCACATCGCTGGCAACGAGTTCTACTCAACGCTGGTGACTACTTTGAGGGACGGTAACAGGTGAAAACATGTAACTCTTTTGTATCGGTTGTGAATACACTACTGGCCATTAAATTTGCTACACAACGACTATGACGTGCTACAGACGCAAAATTTAACCGACAGGAAGAAGATGCTCTGATATGCTAATGATAAGCTTTTCAGAGCATTTACTCAAGGCTGGCGCCGGTGCCGACACCTACAACGTGCTGACATGGGGAAAGTTTCCAACCGATTTCTCATACACAAACAGCATATGACCGGCGTTGCCTGGTGAAACGTTGTTGTGATGCCTCGTGTAAGGAGGAGAAATGCGTACCATCAAGTTTTCGACTTTGATAAAGGTCGGATTGTAGCCTATCGCAATTGCGGTTTATCGTATCACGAAATTGCTGCTCGCGTTAGTCGAGATCCAATGACTGTTAGCAGAACGTGGAATCTTTAGGTTCTGGAGGGTAATACGGAACGTCATGCTGGAGCCCAACGACCTCGTATCACTAGTAGTCGAGATGACAGGCATCTTATCCGCATGGCCGTAACGGATCGTGCAGCCACGTCTCGATCCATGAGTCAACAGATGCGGACGTTTGCAAGACAACAACCATCTGCACGAACTTTTCGACGACGTTTGCAGCAGCATGGACTATCTGCTCGGAGACCATGGCTGCGGTTACCCTTGACGTTGCATCACAGACAATAGCGCCTACGATGGTGTGCTCAACGATGAACCTGGGTGCACGAATGGCAAAACGTAATTTTTTCGGATGAATCCAGGTTCTGTTTACAGCATCGTGATGGTCGCATCCGTGTTTGGCGACATCGCGGTGAACGCACACTGGAAGCGTGTATTCGTCATCTCCATACCGGCGTATCACCCGGCGTGATGGTATGGGGTGCCGTTGGTTACACGTCTAGTCACCTATTGCTCGCATTGACGGCACTTTGAACAGTGGACGTTACATTTCAGATGCGTACGACTCGTAGCTCTACCCTTCATTCGATCCCTGCGAAACCTTACATTGCTGCAGGATAATGCGCAACCTCATGTTGCAGGTCCTGTACGGGCCTTTCTGGATACAGAAAATGTTCGACTGCTGCCCTGGCCAGCACATTCTCCAGATCTCTCACCAACTGAAAACGTCTGGTCAGTGGTGGCCGAACAACTGGCTCGCCACAATACGCTAGTCACTACCCTTGATGAACTGTGGTATCGTGTTGAAGCTGCATGGGCAGCTGTACCTGTACACGCCATCCAAGCTCTGACTCAATGCCCAAACGTATCATGGCCGTTATTATGGCCAGAGGTGGTTGTTCTGGGTACTGATGTCTCAGGATCTATGCAACCAAATTGCATGAAAATGTAATCACATGTGAGTTCTAGTAAAATATATTTGTCCAATGAATACCCGTTTATCATCTGTATTTCTTCCTGGTGTAGCAATTTTAAATGCCAGTAGTGTAAATAGTTGCCACTATTTATGATCCAATCGTCGTATCATTCTTCCAGCACATTACAGGTGAATACGTTCGCATGCCAAATTTTTTGGCGAGGCAGTCGGAATTAGGATTGAGGTAGCTTGTTCGCTACTTTTCTACAAGAGTTTTCTAAGGAGGAGCGTGTGCACCTTCTTATATGATCCGACAGCAGCATTTCTCAGCTGATTCCCTTTCTTTCCCTGTTACAGGAAGATGTGCTGCATATATAAAACGAATTCTGTAAGATAGTGAAGTTTTGACAGTTTATTTGAATACGTCGACACATGCATAATATAAGGTTAATACAAAATCCTCTACCATTTAGCATAAGTTCACTTTATACTTCCTAACATGAAAATGTGCAACACTTTCCGGTTACACATACAGTATACCAAAAATACTGTGTTTGATTTTCAAGTCCAAAGAAATTCGTATGACAAAATCATTTCTGTAAGGTGCTAACACCGTAAGATGGCAGCATGGAATAATTTCCGAGTCAAGTCAGTCTGTGTAGGCGAGTAATGCTCTTTGTGTAGAGACAGCGCATTATAAAGCTCTATTGGAGAAACAAGGCGAATAAAAACACTGGTTGATATTCTCAGAAGCCTTGTGATGTTTTCACAATCTCGGTCAAAGCTACATTTTGCGCCTCAGACGGGATATTAATTGCATATTTTACGTGCGTAAGTTCGATAATTTTGAACCTCTGGATCCCGGTAACAAATAATGGTATTAAAAATAATTTAAAACTGTCCCTACAGCACTACCTTGAGAACATGTGCTAAAATTTGGATGGTTTGCCATGAATGGAAACTATACAATAGACCATCGCCACAGCTGGTACTTTTGGAACCCAAACGTCATTGTGTTCTTGGAATTTTCTCGGACCCACCCTTGAACAAATTGTGGTTTTCCGAGCTGTCTATGGCCCACCAAAGACGACATATTATACAAAAGAACGCAATAAATAGCTTAACTGGGGGAAATGTGTGATTTTTAAATTGGATCGTGTGCTGCACCACAGCTATTGTATGCCCGTTTTTCCGGTCGGTACACAAATGGTCGCTAGGCGAACACTTGTTCTCTTATCTCTGCAATCAACAGAACCAGCAACATGACCTCCTGAATAATTCCTTTCCCGCGCACTGTTTTTTTTTTCTAACATATTGCTACCGTGCACAGGTCGATGAGTGCGGTTATAAAACAATGTTAATAATAAACATGTGCACATAACCTGTCAACTGACTCATTTCACATCATGTCGCTAAAAATAGCTCTAACGATATATCGAACATCTAATTAAGTAACTAACCATATAAAGTCATCTGTCAATTTGATGTCGTCTCCACATGAAAAACGTGATACACATGCCGTTGCCTCTGAAAACTATATGTCCCTAGCGGACTACTAAACAGAGATTCTTCGTTTCGTACTCCCGAATTTGTTCTCTGATAAGCTTCACTGAAATTACTTTGACAAGCAGTGGTTTCCAGCCCATTAAGTGGACGTGACAAATATCCAAAATCTCCAGTAGGGGAGAGACTTTCTGCTCTAGCCAACCCTGTAACAGAAGTTTGATACACCGTATTGTCTTATTCCGTTTCGAAATGATAACATTCACTTTATCTTCTGCAGTCTGTTTGGACATTACAATTCTACAGTGGCAATGTAAGTTTTCTTTCGAAATGTGAAAGATGTTCCAAGATAAGGAACAAATATTCTCCTTATCTCTGGCACCAACCATATGTTGGCTCTTCGCCTTAGCTTGCTTTGCCGTGGCGTGAATGGCTGTGTGGAGTTTAAAAGGGAGCGGCTAAAACGAACTCAGAGGTCGGTTTCCAATATTGTTGGAGGGAGAGAACAGCACTGTCGTGTACCGAGCCTGGTGCAGCCACGGTGCTCGCAGCAAGCAATCAGCCATGGAGCAGTGAGAGTCCGCTGTTGGTTTGGCGAGACGCAGGGAAGAGACACCGCTGAGAGGGTCGGCACGGCGAGGCCACATTGGCGTAGCGGAACTGGGGTTGCCGGCGTCCTTAGAGGAAGCCGTTGCTGCCCGTGGATAGCTGGGCCTGGGTGTGGCTGTGTATTGTCCTGTGGCACCAATCCCGTTACAGGCGACGTCCTAGCGGGGGAGCCGTTTCAGGTTCTGTGCTCCTAAATACCAAGTTGTGGGAAATTATTTTTCTGTTGGAAACCGTATCATGTTGTGACCTCTCTTTTCTCAGCAGTACCCGAGTTCTGCCCCATTTATACTGCTGCGCTCATTTAAATCAGTTTGCTGTAATTGTTCATGTGTCCTGTGTCCTGTGCTTGTACCAGGCATTTCAAATGTTTAATGTGAAACCAGTGGAAAACGGTAAGCATCTATAGTTCTGTTAATGATTCTTAAATTAGATTCAGTCTGGGAGGTGTCATTACAAAAAGTGTAAATTTCAAATATATTTCCTGTCGGTTACTTAGGTCAGTTAAGCCTCATGATAGCACAGCGCTTCTATAACCTGAGTTATGTAATTAAATACTAATATGTTGTCCATTTGCTGTGTGGTGAGGGAAGCTAGAATCTAACTAGTCATAATTAAATTTCATTTCCTCGTCTGAAAGTTTGTCTACATTAGACACAGTATGAGCTGCGTGGTATTTACCAAACCAATTGGTCCCTCCGATCGGTTAATTAATTATTTCCTCTCTTAGTGCTGAGTAAAAAGGTTAACGGCTTCACGAGAGTCACAACGCTTGGCTACGAATTTATTGGTTTTTTCATGTGTTACCGAGTACAACTTGTTTGCCTGTGACGTGTCCGAGGCTGCCTCACGTGCTGCTGCCGTTCGACGCTGTCAGTGGGTTGTATGCCCCCTCAAGGCGCCGTAGGGCAAAAACATAATGTTGATGACATGGCGCCTTCCTTGAGAAAAAATTGTTTTTCTTTTTTAACTATGGTATTTTAGTAAGAAGAAGAAGAGGGTAGCCCTTTAGGCTGAAAAATAGACAGCCTGAAATTGCTGTCTGTCTATTCTGTAAGCTAATGGGCCCAGTACAATCAGAACTGCTGTTTGAAGGATTAGGTATTTTTTTATTCTGCTTTAAGATGGATTGGTTTAAATGCAGAGTAACTGGGTCATGCTTCAAGTCCGCTGTATACTTGCAATGATTTATATTTTTACGGCATTGCGATTTTTTGGAGCCGAAGTTTAAATTCATTTGAGGTATAATATCACTAGCAATGCCTATTTCTTCACGTTACAAGACTGATTTTGTATTACGTTGAGGTATTCATGCATAAATATTCCATTTTTATTGAGAATCTACGGTTTTAATTACTGTGTATTATATTTCAAGGGCTGATCGCCAGTGGCTCCAACCTATGAATTCAAAACATCAGTTTAATTTTTCACTCTATTGTTACATTTTATTTAAACAAAGTTTACCCACTCAGGACCAGTTATTGTAGTCTGAATATCTATGCTCATACCAGTGTGCCATGCTGTTATACTGTGGTGAATACATGAATTAAAGGGATGTTGTTATATTGTATCCTTAAGTGAGTCTGGTCGTCGTACTATCGCAGCCACGTGCTCTGCAATCACCTATCAGTTCTATTGAAATATGGAAGTGTTGCAATCGGGAAAATCTTGTCAATATTGTTTTTAATAGCTACATTATTTACTACACAGCAATGATGCGCTAATGAAATCAAATTTAAAAGAAGTGCTGTCAAAAGTCAGTGACAAGTTAAAAACATTTTGAAATAAAATAGCTGTTGGACACTAACAAATCTTGATTTTCAAGACAGGGAAAATTATGAAAACTTTAAAGACCCTCTATTAATTTACAAATATAACATGTTCCGTTTAAAAATATCATCTTCTCTTTCAAGGCAAAAGATGGTGCGCGACGTATGAAACATGGCTTAACCATCCACACATTATATACCTAGCTTTTTTAAGATTTACAGTTTTACCTATCATGAAACTCAGTAACTGAAGAACTAACGATATCCTCCAAATAGGTTTAATGCCCTATACAGGACTGAAACATGTATACCTCGTAATATTAAAAAACTCTGTACAAAACACAGCCTCATATCACACAATAAGAAAACAGTAAAAATTGCCGGAAACTGATTATGGCGGTTTCTCGTGCGATTCCCTTCAAGTAATTCTAAAATCGAACACTAGAGTGAAACAATGACGAGGAAACAATCATGTGTTTCTCGTTACGCTATTCTCTAGGTTCAATACTCGCCCGTACTAAGCGACGCCACAGCACTACACATCTGAACAACAAGCAATGCTGTGGTGAATTACTTAATTCTGGTTAAATTTAAATTTGAGGGTCGTTTAGAAATTAATTCCTTCTTTGTGTTTGCTTTGAGTCTCCAAGACCGATTATGTTGGTGTGTTATTAAATTTTTAATCTTCCTGCTAACGTTCCGTGAGTTTGTTTTTCCGCGTAAGATAGCAGCAACAGACGAACCTTCCAAAAATGGCGTCTGACAGACGTGCTTATGGAAAAGGGATGGTTTATTAAATTCCTCGCTGTCTAAAAATAGTACCAGCTGTGGTCCACCGATGCTTATAGCAGAAGCGTGTAGGCGACTCAGTAGAAGTGAGACCTTGAGAAATACGGTTCAGCATTGGTAAAATTATGTACAAGAGAAGGTACGGCGCAGACGACACAGCTCAGTAGCAAAACCTCGTAATGAACCGTGTCTACACCAACTCATCAGCGACGATCGACAGATTGCAAACAATGAAATGCGTATGCAGCTTGTGCCGTGTCCGTAAAATTCGATGCGACTACGTTAATAGCAATGGTTATTAAATTTCCACTTTAAACTGACCTGATTAACGATGCCCTCTGTGAATTTGAAGCGCAAAGGAGATAATATTATAACAGTATCTGACTGTCCTCAGGACTGAGAAATTACAGACTAATATCCTTATCATGGGTTTGTTGCAGAATTCTTGAACATATTCTGAGTTGAAATATTATACGTTTCACAGACATCTAAATGTTTATCTCCCCGAATCAGCATGCTTTTACAGAGCATCGCTTGAGTGAATCTCAGCTTGCCCTTTTCTCGTATGAACTGTGGTTGAAGGCCAAGAGGCAGATTCCTTAGTTCTAGATTCCTGAAAAGCATTTGCCGTACTGCAGACTGTTAACGAAGTTACGAGCGTATGTAATAGAACCCCAGCTTTGTGAGTTTTTAAGTAACAAGTCTTTTTTAAGTAATAGAACCCAGTATATTCTCCTCGTCGGCGAGTGTTCATCAGAGACAAGAGTATCATCAATAGTGTAGCAGAGAAGTGTGATAGACCAGCTATTATTTTACACGTAGATGATACAGCGTACAAGGTGGGCAGCAATATGAGGTTGTTTACTGGTGATGCTGTGGTTTACGGGAAGGTGTCAAAGTGCAAGTGAAGGCGAATGGGTACGTTGGTTTGTTGGTAGAATTTTAAGAAAGTATGCTTCAACTGTTAAAGAGACCGCATGCAAGGCAGTAGTACGACGTACTGTTGCGTACTGTTCGAGTGTTTCAGAAACGCACCACGTCGGATTAAAGGAAGACATCGAAGCAATTCAAAGATGGATGAGACGGGCAGCTAGGTCTGTTACCAGTAGGTTTGAACAACATGCAAGTACTACAGAGGTTCTTCGGGATGTCAAATGGGTATCCCTGGAGAGAAGATGATGTTCTTTTCGAAGAACATTGTTCAGAAGATTTAGAGAACCCACATTTGAAGCTTACTGCAGAACGATTCTACTGCCGCGCACATACATTTCGCTTAAAGACCGCCAAGATAAGAAACGAGAAGTTAGGGCTTATACGGAGGCATATAGACAATCGTTTTTCCCTCGCTCAGTCTGCGAATGGAACGGGGAAAAAAGCTACTAATAGCGGTACAGGTCACCCTCCGACACGCACCTTAATGTGGCTTGCAAAGTACGTATGTAGATACAGATAATGTCACAGACACACATATAAAGCAACGGAAATTCCTCTGCTATCTGAAATTGCCCACTATTTATTATTGTGACTTGATAATGCAACTTGGTGGCAGAACACAATAACGAGACGACAAAACAGCTGTTGACTCCGATCGTAATTTAACTCTCTAACCTGAAATAATTTAAAGAAGTATTTCCTGTACCATGTTACTTTTACAACATAAAGAATGATTATCGTTGAAGTAATAAGTAAGCTGAACGCATAAAAGCCGGTCCTTGGATACTCGTGTGCAAGAATTAGTGCGAAGGCTCATAGTTACTCAATACTGAAATCTAGAAAAATTATACTGTAGTGAATTAAACTCATGAGGGAAACGAAATTGGGGAATTTCATTTGGATCCTAATAATCACGTGTTTTAAACAGAACAATCAGATTAATATTATGGAAATTGCCAAATTGGGTTGTACTATTGAACTACACCCACGAACAGAGCTCTTTCAAAGATGAACGACATGGGTAATGTTTTTCACGTTCAGATCCTCTTGTCACAGCTATAAGACAGCGGCTACCCTCAGATTTTCATGAGCTCGGTATTCAGGCTCCTGTTCATCGTTGAAAACGTGCATAACGAATGGTAGCGAATATGTAGTGAATAAGAGGAACAATGACAGTACGTAGCTAAAACCATGCTCTATTCGAGTTACTGACTTCATATGTGTTGTATCTTCCATGAGAATAAATGGGAAACATTCGATTCGGAAAGACCCTCGTAGATATTTTGAGTAAATATCATACCATTTGAAAAATAATGTACATGTTCTCATAGTTCGGAGAATGGAAATCGCTTGAATTTTTGGTGTACATAATCACATTTACTCGTTATCCGTCGAAATCCTGTAGTCAGCTATGGAGTACTAGTCTCTTTACTTTGACAAAAGTTTTAGAATCATGATTATGACATTTTATCCCCCAAATATATTGTGTAATGTCGGCTCTTTGCTTATAACATGCTATGAACAATCCGAATAGTCATTGTGTAGGGTATCATGGTCTACTTGTTTTAAGCTTCTGTACGTTATTAGTTGAGATTTTTCTCTTTGTGTCTCTGGTAAAGATTAGATGTTTGTACTGTGACACTAGCGAGGACCAGGGTGATTTAGAGGTTGGCGATGCTTGGGTGATGGATTACTCTGACTAAAAATTTCTGATTCGTTATATTTATCATGTTAAACAAGAATTCTTCTTCTTTTTTTCTATTTGCATCCGATGTACTAAGTATCTGCGTTCTTAGATCAGAGCGAAAGTTTCCATTCGGAGCTCCCATACGATCAAACCTTATCAGCGTATAACCCATACGAAATTGACGAGTTTTACGAGATATTTGATTTGAGCCATGTCTCAGAGAGAAGAACAGATCAAAACTCATTAAAGTTTTGTATGTTCATCGTTTTGGCAGGAGGTCTTTGGGACGATGGCCGTCTACTATTGTGAGAATATAAAACGCCTACAGTTGTATTTATGATTTTATTTATTTTGTTGCAACCAGTTTCGAAACTTCAATGCAACATCTGTATGCTTAAAACAATAACGATATCATTACCAACTTATTAATCAAGCAACATAAAAACAGGTTACAAAATGAGTGAGAAACAAGGACAAGACTCTACAAGTGAATTTACAGCCAACATTTGAGAGAACTATTAGATGCATCCATTGTCACATACCTAAAATATACCATAACGAATTTTCCCTCAATACATTTTACAATTATATTATTTATTAAAGACTTCTTTAAATAACTATTCATGATTTTTATTGGCCAGTCGGACATACATTATCTGCACAACTCTAAATAACCTACTGAAACATAAAATAACTGTAGAAGGTGATTGATGTGTAAAGGAGACAACACTTCACAAAGAAGTAAAGAGAAGGAAAATGACCTATGGGTCGCGTCAAAGTATAAAATGCTAAGTGAATGTCAAAGACGTGTTAGAAGATCGATTAAAAGAACCACCTCAGATCATAATATATGTAGAAAGTCTGAAAAACTCAAATCAGGAACTGCTCGTGATGAGAAACATTCATGTGCGAATGCATCTATATATCATGTACTGCCCTGAAACAATCAGACATAGGAACACTAAGTAGCCCGCAAGGATGCGGAGCATCACAAAAGATGATTCAAGAAATATGTATACATGAAATATCTGAAAAGCTTTATGATTAGCACATCACTCAAAAAGTAGTCACATGTGTTAACCATAAGTCATCACGAAGATATAACTGATATCTAAAGTAATATATACTTATGAATAAATGTGCTGCAACCAGTACACACCTAGGACTTTCGGTGACATTAAAATCAAAAGCCCTTACATCCATTGAATTAAAATTGTCTAACGAAAACAGCAATCATACAAAGTCAAGCCACATACAGGCCTGAAAATGGCGCAAAGAAGCGCCGAAGCTGGGTGCAACAATATTAGTAAAGTCATAATCATGGCAGTAGGCGTTTTACTTCCTCACAATAGTAAATGGGCGTCGTTCCAAGGATCTCCTAGCAAAAGGATGGACATAGAAAAACTTTATGTACCTGGCCAGGTAATGGGATACTCCCAGATTTATTAGTAACAGGGTCAAGCCAATGAAGATAGCAGCAGCCATCAACTTCAGCATGGAATGTGTCTCTGAAGGCGTCCCAACTACGCTTAAGTAAGAATAAGAGGAGATAACAGCGTAGAACAGAAAGTAAATCAAACTAGTGAAACGGCATTGATAAAACCTGAACTTAAGAACTTATATCAGAGACATGATTGCCTTTCAGGACAGGTTTCTTTAGCAGTAATGTAGTAGGTATTAAGATTCAAACTGTTGTTAGCAATTATGAAAAGAAAATGTATAAATTAAAATGTAGGCGTTGTGTGGTAAACAGGACAGAGTATACATATATTGGACATGTACTCTATTACATGGTAGTTAACAAGACTGACATTGTTTTCAGTAATGATGAATTAAAATTACTACAGAATGGTAAGAAACGCGCTGTGAACAGAGAGGTGCAGAATAAAGACACTAAATTAATGTTAGCAATGATTAAAGCCCACAATTCTTTTAAGATTGATAAGGTACAGCATAACTGTTGCCAGCAGAGTTGCAGAGACAATTAACTGACTTGTTACTATGAATAAAAGGATCGATAATGGTCTGACCAATACTAATGTAAAGATAGTTTGCAGCATTAATTCTAAACTGAAAGAGCATCAACCATTCTACTACGAAGCTGATAAGGGAAATACCTTGGTGATATTAAGCGTCGCTGAACATAGTCATAAGGGTAAAGAATTTGTTGAAGAAAATAGGATTTCACAACCAGACCATGAAGCCACTAAATAGTTAGTTAAACAGGTCAATAATGGTGTTAGAAGACTTCTTTCTTATTTGATGAGACAACCTGCAGGTCCCTCAAAGTAATGAAGCCACATGTCCCCTGTCTATAGGCACATTTAAAGATTTATAAACTGAATGCCTCAATGTGACCCGTCGTTAATTACGTAGGCAGTCCACCTTATAGACTGTGCAGTAAGTCAAATGAGATTTTAGTAACTAACTATGGGTTTGAGCCCAATCCTCAGTTAAGAATACATATGTGCTTGTTGGGAAAGTTATGGATATTCAGATACCTGGTAATTACATATGGATGTCGTTAGACAGTATAAACTTGTACACAAGTGTTCCTGTGAATGAAGTCATTTCTCTCTTAAGACTCAATTTTATTAACTACAGACGTATGCCCATAGCTGAGATTCATGACTTTTTTAAGCTGTTACAGCTAGTCCTCTCATATATAATTACTTCTCATTTATAGGAGAGTTTCTCAAGCAGCATGATGGATTAGCAATGGGGTGTTGTCTATTGGGAACACAAGCAAATACTTTCGTCAATCATTGGGAATCAAATTTTTTTTATACATCAGCAAGATTTAAGTGACTTATTCACCTACTATTATCGATATGTTGATGATGTACCATTATAATTTAATAGAGAAAATAAGGGATTAAAGAGAATTCTTGAGGCCTTCAACACTCTAAATCTCAAACAAGAAAATTATTTCCCTGGATATTAAATTGATGAATAGTAATGAAATCCATTATAGGAAGCCAACAACTAGAGATGCGATTAACCCAAGTCATTCTTCTCATTATGGCAGGTATAAAACATCTTTCTTTTACATTTCAGTCAGCAGATTGATGAATATTCCGTTAGAAGTTGATGAAAGAGAATACAAAAACATATTTTAAAGTATATAGAGAGCAATAATGGGGTTTCGACCTGAATTAATCGACCAAACATATTCAAAGATCATCAAAAAAGTTCTGATTTAATAAACGAGATTTCTTTAGAGTGATATAGGAAGAGACAAAATGTTTCTACCAGTATGAATTAAACTCGCTCACTGTCAAAGGATGTGGAAGATATTTTTCGGAAAGTTAATGTTAATGTAGGATTAAAAAATAACAACAAGTAGCCAAAGTTGCTGACATATTCAGTGGATCAGTTCTATCAGTTAAAGAAATCTGGCGTGTACAGAATAACCAGTGCTGATTGTGAATCCATGTACATAGGCCAATGTAGATCTTTTAGAGAAAATATAGAGAACATACTTCCCAGAACACTGGTAAGCATTCGACATTCAAAGAATATAAAATTTTTGCACTTCATAGGCAAAGGAGGTACAATGGACACAATAAAAGATCTCGAAATTTATATCAGTTCTCACAAAGTACTTAATTTTTTACCGAACGAACACAATGAGTAGAAGAACAATCTATTCTTAGACGCTATTGGTAATTTTTATGCACATAAACCATACTTTGTGCCATGTATGATAGAATTACCTTGACATTGTAACTAGTATAGATCGTTATTAATACCGTATAGACAGACTGAAAACTCGATGTATTGACCCACATGTTCTCATGTGAACCACTACGAATTTCTACTTACTACTATTGTTTGACTACGCCCCAGTAATTGGGTTCCAGCGTTTTATCCAAATATTTCAGTTACGATATTCCTTAAACGTGGCTCTGTTTTCGGTTGCTGTTATCAATTGTGAGACACTCGAAAGTCGTGAGTTCTGATGTCGACCGACTTCTTTGAGCATTCGCCGACACATATCTTCGGATGTTGCGTTTTGAGAGTTTCTCCAGTTAGTTGGCAGTTGATGGCTACAATGCCGGCACCTAAGCTTTCAGGTACTTCGGACATGCATTTACGGTGGTTATTTGAATTATACCTTCTGGTATTCATTGTTTTTATGTCGTTCTGTAGATCTGCGTATCCAGTTCCGTTGGCCACTGATGCGGTATCAACTCCTTCCGCCTCAGTTACAGTGAGCCCTTCAGTGTTCTCGTTGTTTTTGTGTGTATTAGGTGCATGAGTAGGGAGGGATTCTCGATACTGACGCATAACTGCTTGATAAGCGTCATGATTGTTCAGGTCTCTGGCTGTTCTCACATTAGTGGTCCGCGGTTTGTAATTGTAGCCTGTTGGGTGCTTGTTACAATCTGTCCTGTCTCTGTACAGTTACGATAACTCCTTTTTCTCCATTCTTCACCCGTGCTTCCACCCATCACATGTTTTGTGTAACGTTCCCGTTCTATCACGATGGTTTTAGTATTGACTAAGTACTTGCTTCTTACCCACTCTCATTGGTAGTTCGTTGTTCCATGATAGGATTGTCACTAGACTTAGTCTGGGTTGTCTGTTCATGCTTTGGTACGTATGTTATAAGTAGTTTGTAGCGTACTTTAGAGGATTTTTCGAGTAATGGTCTGTGAAGACGTGCACGGTGCTGTCATTGGCCTCCATTTAGATGTTAGGTGGTTGAACTGACGTTTCATGGTAGACCTGTATGTGTTAGCCCTAGAATTACAACTAGATATCTTTAAATGTATCCGTTTCTTTCACATGCTGTTATCTTAGTCGTACGCGACACATTCAGTGGTTATGCACCAGTTTTTAAGTTAAATAAGTATGCATTTACCATCACTCAGATTCTGCTGGGCATGACTGTGGTATTGCCAGTGTTGTTTTGATAGTGGATGTATTGTCAATTTGTAGGCTGCTGTGACGTGGTCATAGCCTTTCATCAAACATAAGTATTGGATTTGCTTACGATTCAATTATTCGCATGTTGTGTGGTCTCCTCGCTGTCAATTGATAAATTGGTTTGTCTGTGAGACGATATGTATGGACAGTATGGTTCTTTTGAAACTCGATTACATGGATATGATGGTTTTCAGTTGCGATGTGGTTCAAAGACCAAGGTGTGTACGTGTTACAGTACACTTATTCATAACTATATATTATTTTAGATCTCATTTATTTCATGGTGATCAATTATGTGTCACATATATGAGTACTTTTTGAGCGATGTGCTAGTGAGAAAGCTTTTCTGATATACTATGTATGGTCATCCTCCACGACACACTGCATCCTTACGGGCTACTTAGTGTCCCTGTGTGTGATTGTTTCATGGCAGTACATGATATATAGATGCATTCGCAGGTGAATGTTTTTCATCATGAAATGGTTCTTGTGGGCGTCTTTCATATTTTCTACATATTTTATGATCTGAGGTGGGTCTTACATTCGGTTTTCTGACACGTCTTGGACATTCATTATATGTATATGATATAATGTCTGTCCCCAAACTGTGTACAACTTAGCATTTTATACACTAACACGACAGATAGCTCAAATTACTTCTCTTTACTTGTTCGTGAGGTATTGTCTCCCTTATACATTTATCACCTTCTACAGTAATTCTGTCTTTTAATGGGTTATTTCAGGGTTTGTGGGAAAAACATCATTAATAGTTATTTAAAGAAGTTTTTAATTAATAATATACAATGTATTGAGTGGAAATATGTTACAGTATATTTTAGATATGTGACAATGGACGAATCTGTTCGTTCTATCAAATGTTTATTTCAAATTCATTTGTAGAGTCTGGTCCTCGTTTCTCATTCTGTTTTTAATATATTTTTATGTTGCTTGGCTGATAAGCTGATAATGCTATCGTTAATGTTTTAAGCAAACATGTCTGAAGATGGCGAATTGAAGCTCCGAAACTGGTTGCAAGAAAATAAATTAAATCATAAGGACAGCTGTAGGCGTTTTATTTTTTTCACAGACCTCATTACACTATCTCCCCAACCTTGGCGTGAGTGACAAGCAGCTGGCAAGTACATCCCACTGTGGTCGACCGGAGACTGCCGTCTGCTGCGCCTAGCTGGTGTCCGCAAAGCACTGAAAGGCATGTATTCACTCAGGTGGAGACTGCAGACTTAATCGACCTGTTTTAAGCAACAGTTGAGAATTTTTAAAGGGATAGACTTAATAAAAACATTATATGATTAAGAAAGAAGTGAATACTAGAACAATAGGATGCTGCCAGTAGATGTAAGCCAAATCTAAGCATAAATTAACTTGGGGTCAATGACTATTGGTACATTTGTTGAGCAGTAAAACATAGTTAAGTTCACGCTGGTGGCTCACGGTCGTCTCTATCAATTATGGTACCAATAGCACACTACTATATTTGTTACCTATTAGCCAGGGCCAAGGAACAACTGTGATGGTAATTTTGTGTAACCTTTCAAGGAGAGAGCTTCCGAACCAAATGAGGTAACGCATAACTTATGTTTAATTTAGTGCATAATTATTTTATGTAATATCTCCTTACTTTAAAAGAGTAGACTTACGTCACCTTCAAAATAAAAGCTCAATATCTTAAAACAGTACCACAGAGTGTTTGAATACATCCGCCGCTCTAATTAAGAAATGCAGCAACAGAGGATGCAACAGAGGAGGAATACGTGAGCTGCCCCTTAATGAGAAACACAAATTGTCAGTGCCTGTGTGAATGTCTTCAGGAAGCTGATAATAATGTTGGGGAAATGTAGTACAGTGGCATCAAAAAGGCAGATTGCAGAAACTGTTAATACAGTAGGCGACTAGAGACAAGGCTCCTATATGAATATGCTAAAAACTTAGGGAATAACTAGTAATATAATTAAGTAAAATAGTTGAAGAAACTTAAATAGAAAAATACAGTAAAAAGAAAACAGTCTTTGACCTCATGAAATTTCTTTGTGCCGTCAGTTTGAAGTTAGCAGCATATCGTCCATCCTGCACGCCCAGCCATCTGTGGCAGAATTGCTTTGGCAATCGTAGTTCAGCCAGAGATCGCGTTTGAAAGTTTCTTACTGCAGTCACGACGTTCTGATTCTAGCTGGGGCAGCACAGTATGGAAGAAATTAGTCTGGTGCACCTAGTCATTCCAACAACATCTGGGGCCAGTACAATCACCACGGTGGATACGGCAAACAATCCAGTGACACGCTACTGTGACTGATGATTAGCATGGTGGCCGAGATTCGGTGGGATGGACCTGGATGTGTCAAAGAGGGATAGAAGTTAGATACACCGTTAAGAACTGTCAGAATGTCCTGGGAGTCAACACTTGGATCGTGGTGGAGTGGCCAGTAATTACTATTAAGATCTTTGGCGGCGGGCGAGGTTGTCGTCAGAAATGGGCTCGGCCTGTAAGGGTCAGTCACTGTGACGGGGGCATCCGAAAAGAACTTCAACCTCAGCCAGAAGCCGCAGTGGCTAGCAGCGGACGAGTGATGAGGTGGCGCCGGTCCTGGTATGTGGCACTGTCCGTAGTTGACTTAGTTGTGGCGTCTCAAGACCAAGGGGTCGCCGCGGGCAGCAGCTAGACCTGTTCGCAGTAGGCTGGTGGGTATCATCTGAATCAGAAGTTCAGCTGCAACGTAGTGTGGTGAGGAAGTGAGTGGCCTGTACTGTCAACAGTCAAAGTGAGGCATAGACAAGCTGTTGTGGACTCCATCTACATGGACGCTGGAGGTGTGACCAGGAAAGAAGGAAACACTACCAGATGCAGAGATGAGTAGCTGTTTTATTGCAGTAATGTAAGGAACACTACGTGTGCTTTGGTAGCTGCATGTTTGGTGATCACCTGACAAGTTGACAGACTGATATTATTGTGTAGCGGGTACTGTTTTCTGTGAAGACAGCCAGAGACTGATGTATGTGTTTTGAATTCGGAAAAAAACCTATAACGGCCTTACATGCACAGTTACCTTTCATCTATCTGCAGACATCATCTCAGTCCCACTTCTGTAACGTCCAACCACGAATTCTTACGAAGTAATGTAAGGTGAATCATTGCAGTACCGTGTACTGTGTTGTTTACATCTCCTAGGGCTAATCTGTGTACCAGTGGTTGCAATGTGAAGGGTTTTACCATGACAGCTTATCAGCATACCGATTCCCCACAGCTTACGCGCATAAACTGCCATAGTTACACGAAAATCTGAGTGGTAATCAGAATAATATACAACTCCACATGATAACATTGCCATTGAAGGTAGGATCATTAATGGATCCTATTTTCTATGTACAATGCGTTCTTACAGAGGGTCTACTGTAAAGACAGTATCTCATTGCAGTGGTATGCTTAACTAACTACAATTAGAGAAACCGATCTTGAAGTTTTTGAACTTGCAGCGAATGGTAGAATGTGTGTCAGATTGCTTTCGTAATCTCTGCTGGTCAACCACAGAATTTATGTAGTAACATACGTAGACAACAGCTTAATCTGGATTTGGAGTCTAAACCTCTGTGCTGCTTTAGTTCAGTTGACTTATAACTGTATTCCGTGTATTTTTTGTCCTGTATTGACTTACCTATTGGTATAAAAGATTAGTGCTACAATGAACTGTGAATTCATGTCTCAGAACGTATTGTACAAAGTTTATGACGAGAAATTTCAACAAGCTACAACCAAGACTACAGCTAGAGAGAGACTGCTAATTAAAACAAAAACAACTTTGAAACTGACTTAAGTCAATTGTTATGCAAGGTATTGTTGTTGTTGTTGTTGTGGTCTTCAGTCGAGAGACTGGTTTGATGCAGCCCTCCATGATACTCTATCCTGTGCAAGCTACTTCATCTCCTAGTAACTACTGCAACCTACATCCTTCTGATTCCGCTTAGTGTATTCCTCTATTAGTCTCCCTCTACGAGTCTCTTACCCTCCACGTTGCCCTCCAGTACTTAGTTTGTGATCCTTTGATGTTTCACAACATGCCCTATCAACCGATCCCTTCTTCAACTTGTGCCACAAATCCCTCTTCTCCCCGATTTTATTTAATACCTCTTCATTAGTTACGTGATCTACCCATCTAATCTTCAGCATTCTTCCGTAGCACCACATTTCGAAAGCTTCAATTCTCTTCTTGTCTAAAGTAGTTATCGTCCATGTTTCGCTTCTATAAATGGCTACACCCCATACAAATACTTTCAGAAACAACTTTCTGACAAAGCTATACCCGATATTAACAAATTTCTCTTCTTCAGAAACGCTTTCCTTGCCATTGTCACTCTAAATTTTATATCCATTTAAGGTATTATCAGGAGAAAATTTATGACGGGATTGAAACGCCTTCAGCGACACAGTTGCCTTCCTGCACTAAGTTTTCTATCAGACGCATCATAGTTAAGTATATACTTCTCTAACAGACAAGGGACTATGGAAACTCAGCATTCTAAATGGGAAATTACGCGGGAGCCTTGAAGATTTTTCTTTCTTAGAGATCCAACTTTCCAATGAAACATATATAATTTGCAATTTCCAACTCCAATTCCAATAATAACGAAAACCTGAGGTTTTGGTAGTTAACATCAAATGTTGACAGCATTAATTAAGGATCATTGTCCGATTGCTCATATTTTTCAGTACTTATCTACTATATCTGTCTACTGTATTCGGTGCCCTCCTTCGTTGCTGAAGTGGTTGGCTTCGTATGTATGTATAGATGCTGTGTGAACTACACGAGGAGAAAGTGCTGCAGGGGTATTTTATTACTATTCTACTCAAAATGCTTCGAATTCTTCTAGAGTGTTACTAACATCTTTAGTCTATGATTCGCAGCTGAAATGAGAAAAAAATATGTTTCCGATCTGAAGACTCGTTTCTGAACTATTATGATACATCAGTCAGCTGACTTTCCCTGTCATTTACAGCGAGTTGAAGGTTTAATTTTCAATTTACGTCAGCATGCAACCTGGTATATTTCATTCAATTAAGCGGTACCACCGTTGAAAGACGCATAAAATGAGAGGCCACGTAATGGGCTTGAGCACTGTCGAAGTCATTAGCAAGTAGTGTGATACGGACTCTTAAGTATTAGTGAATGACGAAACATAACCTACTTTGATATCTATACCAACTTGATTAGAACAGATTAGAAGTAATTTTTTATTCCATAAATCCGTAGTGATGAGATCTTCGAAGATGGTGACATATTACCGATTTCAGTCAATGACCTTCTCCTGATCTGAATACAGACATACGGAATTAATTTTAAAAAAGTTACAGTGCTTAGTCAAGCGACCCCATGTAGTGTATGCAAGGGAAACTGGAGAGTGCCAAGGTTCTACGTAGATTTGAGGTTTCTGATTACACAAGCCAACGAAAAAAAAAATGTTTTTAAAAATCTTTTTTACCGAGATAGCTGATCGTTATAGATTTTCATGAGTTGAATCCAAATCTAGCCATGTTTTTGTATCATCCATAGTTTTCGAGCAACATGCTTTTTATTATATAGTACAAAAATCCTATGCTATGCAGTAAATGGGGAAATTAAAGAAATGCTTTGTTACAACATAAGCATGGAATGTATTTACAGGAAGCTACTTAAATCAATGATATCTGTTAATAGAGGTTTCACTTGTCAGCTGGAATTGGTTTGATTTTCTGCCTCATTTTTCATTGAAGCTTCTTCTGTAGCTTTTTCTACGATGAGTCGCTGGTTGTACTTCTCGACGAAGTGACCAACAGTAGCCCCCCATAATATTAGTGTTCCTACGGCCTTGGTAGCTTTTTCCATTACTTTAATGTCCTGATGAAAACGCTCTCCTTGTTCCTCACTAGCATCTCCCATATTGTCCGCGACGTAATCATGGTGACTGTTCGAAAAATGAACTTTCAGGCTCATTAAACATCCTGAAGTTTTAATCTTCTTTAACATTGTAGCTATAACAGAAACATATTCTGGGTGTTATTCTTATCCTAAGAATCTTGTAACGACTTGCTTGAATGATAGAAATGATTCTTTCTCATTTGAGGTTTCTAATGTCAGGTCCACAAAGACGCGTTCTTTTAGTTTAGCTTCTGAAAGGTGTGGAAACGTTTGGCAGTGATACTTAAAACAAGGTCCATCTGTAGTCATAGCATTTGCAAACTGTTTCATTGGGCCTAACATTATATGTAGAGGTGGTAGGAGTACGTTTTCTGGATCTACAAGGTTTTTGCTTAGAATGCTCTTCTCACTATATTTTAAAGACTCCCTCACAGGCCAGTTCTTTCTGCGCCAGTGTTGATCCCTAGCCCTTCTGTCCCTTTCACACGAGAAACATGGAAATTTAGTAAGCTACCTTGCTGAGCGACTGGCATGTATGCCACTTTTAGATCGCTACATATCATCCAACCATGAGCAGAATGGCCTATTTTATTTACACTATTTCTACGTTTTCGTAGCTTTCTTTCATATGTGCAGAATGTTCAACAGGTATAGGTGAATACACGATACCATTGAGTGACAAAACAGCCTTTAAACTAGTTTTGGATGAATCAATAAACAACCTCCAGTCTCCCTTTTTGTATTCAATACAAAACTCATTAATCAAACCAGGAATGTCTGAGCAGTACACTGAAGCACCTTCTTGTTGAAAAAACGTGGAAAATTGCTGCTCTCTCTTTGTATAAATGCATAAGCTGATTCCAACTGACAATAAGGTCTTTTCTTTTAATCTAAAGCCAAGCAATTTAGCTTTTTTTCGTTAAGCCCAGATCCCTAACCAAATGGTTAAGCTTTGTCTGACTAATCAATTTGGGTTCTAGACTTTCTGTTTTACGATGGTCTTCATCATCATCTGGTTCATCTAGATCATATTGGACATCAGAAAATACTTCTGTTGGAATAGAATTTAAATCATCTGGTGATTAAGGAACTGGCAAATCTATACCATGCCCTACCGATCGGATGGTGAACGGAAGGTTAGGGAAGCTTATTACCTTCTTGTTTTTCGAATTATGACCAGTAATATCGTCCGCAGCTCGTGGTCGTGCGGTAGCGTTCTCGCTTCCCGCGCCTGGGTTCCCGGGTTCGTTTCCCGGCGGGGTCAGGGATTTTCTCTGCCTCGTGATGACTGGGTGTTGTGTGATGTCCTTAGGTTAGTTACGTTTAAGTAGTTCTAAGTTTTAGGGGACTGATGACCATAGATGATAAGTCCCATAGTGCTCAGAGCCATTTGAACCAGTAATATCAACACTGCAAAAGCAGCAATCATCGGAATTATTTCTTTTCTCCCTCCATATCGTAGGAACAGCAAATTTAAAGACTTTTTCTCCTTTTTGGACCATTTTCTCAGATCTTCAGCACACACATAACATACCATATGAGGCGCCCAAGGTTTATCTTGACCAACATGTTTAGATTCAAAGTATGATAGATAAACCTCTTTCATCAAGTCTGCAATGTTTCGTTGGAGTTTTTTAATCACAAATTCACCACAAATGTAACAAAAACTGTCAGCAGAGTTTTCACAACCACGATTAGACATTGTACTGAGCACATGTACAGGAAATGGGAAAGTGAGGTTAGGTTGACAGTAAACAAAACACCATCTGTTAACATAAAAATAGAATTGACCTTTTTCATTACCAGCAAAAGTTTTTCAGAATTGCTACCAAAGTCATCTATAATCATTACACATCCCTTTCAAATTATTTTAACTACATAAAATTAGTTAAATTCTTTAAAAAATCGCTTAATTTAATAATTTTAACTGTAAAATGTGAGGAAATGGTGGGTAATACAGTTCTTTTAATATCATATTTGGTTTTCCCACCACAAAAAAAAGAAGAATAAGGTATTTTCAGCAAAAACGTATTTCCATCTTTGGCCTGTGTTGGTCACACAACTCTATTCAGAACTATAATTTAATCCCTTACTCTACGGAAGCGAGGTTGTGATGGCAATTAGAAACTGAATACAAAAATTGTACTCAGCCTTACTTGTGATATTAATAATCATAATAATTATGCGTTTCGAGAGGACAAAGTGCCATTTGTATCCACACAGCATCACAAAATTCAGAATACTTGTATTTCAGTGAATAAACGCGCATATTGTTGCATAAAGACAGTATAATTTTTATTTAAAAAATTTTCTGTGAACTACCATCAGGACTGGCTAGGAACGCAAGGGAAGGCAGGCTAAATATTTTAATTTTCTTTATTTTTTACTGTATTTATTAATAGATTTTTGCTTTCATTGCTCCATCCAGATGGCGAGTACACGTAACAACACAGCTCGCAGCACGTGAAGGAGACGATTGTGTCGTACAATATAATATAAAATAAATAAATAAAGTTTCTAGATATATGGAGATAACGAGACTAATTTCTAGGCATATGGGACAAGCACAATAAGATGAGCTATTTCTGTAAATGGGTAAGGAATGTTTTCATATTAGTTCTACATAAACGAAATAGTCTTTCCTTTGTTGTGGATTTATGCTTACCAATTAATACTACTACGTTCGATCGCCGTATCCACTTACAAAATCTTGACTGTGTCCATCATTTCTTTTCTAATCGGATCTTCGTTAAAAATCCGAGGTACACAGGTAGGCTTCTTGGGTTTCTGTATACTGCCATATTACTTGGGATGATGATTCAAACAGTTTTTCAGTGGTGAAATAATACTATATTCTTCCACCTACGCACATCTAAAATACAGACTTTAAAATTATTCTTACAACCAAAATGTCTACCGCCGATTACGCTCTCAAATAATGTGCGCCTACCTTCATTCATTAACAGAGAGCGAGTCCTTCCTCTTACCAAGCAACAGGAAAACATCTCATATTTTTTAACATTTGAAAATAAAAAATACGTGACGGTAAACGCAGGCTCTACGCTGTGCTACCGCTGGACCTTTTCTCGTTGCCTTTGAAATAAGACGAAAACATAAAAGCAAGAAATGCGAAAGGTAAGTCACAGTCGGTTGTCTTATATCCTGCCTAAAATGGAAGTAACTCCGATGAATAGCCGGAAGCAGATCATTAATAAATCTTCAAGAGCGACTCTGAGAGATGTGCTTTATGTTCATCGAAATATTCTGACTCTTCTGAAGGTGTGTCCTTGTGTCCTTCAGAAACAAGTCAAAGGTAATGTGAACAGGTTATAAGGAGCTCAACATTATGAGTGGTGTTGAACCGATTTATTCTGTTAAATGGGAGGCAGTATTCTGAGGCCAAATACCGAAAATAAATAAAGAAATTTTGATACTTCTTGGATTATTGTGTGTATGATTGAAACTATTCCACAATTCGTAGACAAGATGGCCTGACAGCTGATTAACCCATTACAGTGGTCTCTAGCTACGGACCTCATACGCCTCCAGGGGCGATGGTTGATCTTACGCCGTCTGACGTTTGCAGCTTGAGAATAATAATGCTGGTAGTGGACTTGTGCACATCTATCACCACCGAAACCTCCGAGGTATAGATGTCAACAATCACGCCTTATCGAAATCAGCTCTATCCGTCACTCCACACCGGCACCATGACGATGTTTATGCCCTATACCTGCACATTTTTACGCCCAATGCTACAGGTTCGTGTTTACAAAGACCACATTCGGTACATAATGGTCAAGAATGTGAAGTTCGACACTACACGAAACAACAAAAATAGTATCCTATGAATACAGTAACAACGAGGTGCAGTTGTAATCGTTTGGCTCGTGTAAATACCGGCAAGTAACAACTTGTAGGGATATGAAATGAAATGATCCCATAGGTTTTGTGGCAGGTAAATTACGTGGTAAGCTTCGATTCGCCGGTGCGACCCGTCCAATTGCTCAAGTGTACGCGACCCATAATAAACAAGATTCGAAAGGGGTTTTGAACCTACGCGAAGATGATCAGCATGTACTGTCAAGATTTGTTTGACCGTTGGAAATGTACCACAAAGATGCGAGCAAACCAGAACTGGCAAACGTCTTAAGATAGATGCTAACTACTACACGGAAGACTAATTACAGAATTTCCAGATTCAAAATTAGAATTGACCTTTTTTATTACCAGCAAATGTTTTTCAGAATTGCTACCAAAGTCATCTAGAAATGTACTACAACTCCCCTCACATCACTCCAATAAGGATCGCAAAGACACCATAAGAGTAATTACAGCGCGTACAGAAGCGTTTAAGTGCTCATCCTTCTGGTGCTCCATACGTAAACCGAACGGGAGGGAGCTCTTGTTATCGATGCTGTGCGGAAGTTCCTCTATTATGTACTTCAAGGCAGTTGATACAGATATTCGTGAGAGCTTTGGCTAACATACTTGCGTATTAATGACGAGAGCAATATTCTAAATTTATGTGGCACTAATACTGAGCACGTGACTCATCAGGTGGAACATGTTTACAGAATATCGTGAGAGTGGCAGAAATTATCTACACGTTGTCGATAATATCCTCGCTTGCTCTACCGAAAGATAAATGTTCTGAAACTGAGGACAATGTTTCACAGATATAATGTGCAGTGTCCGTCGTCAAATATTGGATTAAAACTTGGTTACATTAAACAGAATGGCCGTGATTACATTTGTCTCCCATTTGGACCAGGTCCGCCTGTCGCTGACACCGGCTCGTGAGCTGTAACAGCTGTTGCACTGGCGGAGCCGGTCTGCCGGTCTGTATTCCAACAACGGCCCAGCGCAGCCAGATGGGCGCTTTCCGTCGCTCGCTGATTGCTTGCTGCAATTTTGTTCCGAGTTTCATACTCATCCTATCTGAGTGGCACTCGTAATTAAACTTGCTTTTTAGATTCTACTGCATTTTACCGGAGCCAACACCGCGCGACAGCGTTGTATTTACAGCCGAGCACTTTTATTTTTGTCTGTCTTTGGTGACTCACTAATCCCTTTCATCTTTTAAACGAAAATGTTTCAGTAAAATTGTAACGTCCATGAGTCAATATAAGCTACAGGACATAAAGAGGAATTTAACACTGAGATTTTAATATAATGAATAACAGTATTGTGAAGAAACTACACCAATATGCCGTCCTCGCCTTCATGTCCCGTATTTTCGATGTGGGAAGACACGTTGCGTCATTTGATGACTTTCGGCTGTTTGGATTATGCTACTGGATTAATTTTCTTTGACTTTCCTCGTAGTTAGTCTACTTTGATGTATGACGATTAATCATAAAGTGCTAATGATCACTTCAAAAATATAAAATTTAGAAATTCTCTCCTCCTCCTCATCCCCCCCTCTCTCTCTCTCTCCTGCTTTTTTTAAGTCTTTTAAACACCATGAGCTCCGTTTAAAACGTCTATTAATTTTTTAAAATGCAGCACATGTGGTTTATAAGATGCCTAACCCGGCAGCTGACGTATGCCAAATGCAAACTAAGTTTAATTCTAGCGAGTTTATATGACTTGTTGGATCGGGGCAAAGAGTTATTCCTTCATTATTGCTTCAGGTACCATGCTGATAGGTTGAGTCCATTACCGAACACTTGTAGTTCGTCTGCGACAGGCTTAAATGTGTGTTGTCACGTCTGGCAAAAATACACCGCTCTCCTTGTCGCGTCAGTGAATTTCTTCTGTTTAATCTTGCTGCTTTCATTGCCATCGTTAATTTTTTTGTAGAATAAAAAATGTTTATGTTGTTCATGGCGCATAAAACGTGACAACTGACAAACTTTATCACCAACTCAGTACGAATTCCGATGCCGATCTGGGGTATCGTAATCAAATGGGGATTATGACAGTTTCGGTGAAGAAGATGAAGTTACTACAGAGAGCATGATCCACAAATTGAGCAGGAATACGATCCTGAAGATGATTGCAGCAAAGATAATAGTGTGCTTGCAAATGAGATGCGTTTTACAGAAAGAGACCAACAGAGAGAATGGATGAAAATTTGCAAAGCCAATAAAAGCGAAATGAATCAGAAAAAATTCATTTATTGTAATAAATTTAGAAATTATGAGTTTTACCAGAATTAACTATTTAATTTAAATAACGCAACAAAAATATTTTACCAGTAAAATTAGCAAACTTATACTGTGTAGATTATAGAAATCTACACATAATTCTACTAGAACCACACCATCCGTAGTGAAAATTGTCAGTTAAATGAACTGTAACAATAATATAGAAGTTATAAATGAGGTATCCTTATATACGCTGCACTGGATGGATAGATACGTGGCAGATTGGTACTGAGTACAAAGTACGCCTTGCGCCCACTAACATTTGTCCGTTCGAGGGTTCCGGCGTCACAGTACCACAGCATTCTGAATAACGCGCGAAAAAAATTAAAATAAAAATGAGAAATAGAATACAAAACAATGCGCGGTAGTAGCTAAAGCAGATAATTGCGTGGTAGTTCATTTCCATTATGTGGAAGAGAACACTGGGTTGGTGTTTGCGTGAGACAACAATGCACTACCATACGGCACAGTGGTTAGGAGACCACAGACACTTTTTGTATGACTAAACGACTTGGAATGACAAGGAATGAAGTGGAAGACCATATCTCTGTAAAGAACTGAGAATCACAAGAGGAGACCCTGCTGCTCGAAGACCGACATATCACAACTGAAGCGGAATTGGAGATAGTAAACAGGAGTCAACTATCAGCTGTCATCAAATTTGACGACATTTTGAATGGGACACTTGCCGCTGGCTGCTGGGTTCCACAACTGCTACTCTGTCCTCGTATCAGTTTTTACTTTAGGATGGTAGCTACACAAACTGCGTACATGTCTCCAGGTCGTACGGTTTTGTTTGCCCATCATATGATATAGACTCAACAGCTTGGGGGTTTGAGCTCATGTACGCCAACTACCGCTTGAAAATGGTATACCAGACGAAATTATCCAATAGCGTAAAGCAAACGACAACAGCAGATGAAGTAAGATAAATTCACTGCAGTATTTTTGTCGGATTTTCGTATCTGCTCGACGTAGATTAAGTTTACATTACCAACCGTTAATAACGAATACTGTGACCAGGATTGGTGATATACATTCATTCAGGGACGGCTGCAGGTATTTTGCCCCCTCTCCCCCACCACCGGGTTTGTAATTTTCAAAATTAACTATGCGACCAAAATTATGTCATCCGCAGAGTACATAACCAAAATTTATTCACTTTTTCTCGTCCCCTGAGCAGAGGAAGCGTACGTAGCGAGAGCTGTAGCAACTCGACCACCTGAGTACGACACTGTCGACGAATCGTCGTCGTTATGCTGTGCGAAGTGGAAGGTCATAGGACAGCGAGTGACTACTTACATATGAATGTTCCATTTGTTCGAAAGAAGTTATTAATCGCCAGGCACTATTTAGTGTGTCTGTAGTATATAAAGGAAAAACAGCTATAGTCAGACATGGAGAACGTGTGGTTTCTGACATGCAGTTCTGTAAGCACTTTCGTTTACAGTAGCGAAAAGTAATAGTTATACGCTAACTGGAACGCAAACATCGTGAATCAGGACAAAATTAAATAAATAGGTCCTGCAATGCGTATTTAGTTGCTTTATCTCCTAAATTACGTTTGACAGGTTTTTACAACATTATCTTACATTTTATTATCTATTGATTATGGCCTCAACAAAGAGAAAAGTTAGCAGAGAGGGAAATTTAAAAAGAAGAAAATTGTGAATGGTATTAATGACACATTGAAAGGAGAGGTAGTGGTGGGGAAGGATGCCAAGCACGTGTCCACGTGTAAACGCACCTTAATCACAACGTTTTTATTTAAGAGGCGATCTTTTCCTTTTTTTTTTCTTTTTCAGCGATACTCCTGTACATATTTCAGGAATTTGTGGGCTATCACGTGCTCTATTTATCTTCATTCCTTTATTCTTAAATTTTTCTCCTCTGCAGGGGATTTCATGCGCTTCCTTTGTCATCTGTCTCACAATATCCAATGAAACAACAAGTTTACTGTAAACAAGCACTGTTCATTTACCTCCACGAAGCGTTACAAAGGTTTAAACCTCAGTCATCAGGTGGATTTACATTTGTTAGTACGTACGACATGTGTGACTGTGTTGTGTTACGATTTTTGGAGGAACTTGTGGCACTGCCTGATGGGAGAAACAAAACGCTATTTCAGACATGATTTTTGGGTATCTTTTGAAAGAAACAGTAAAAGTAAAACAGAGTACCTCCGGTTGTTACAGGTTCCTTTCATACACATCACATGTGTACTGTCGTATTTTGTAAACAAACATGGTGTTAGGAAACTATTAGGTGTAAAGTTCATATAGCAGAAGAGAAGCATTATCACAAAGTACAAAGAATGTGCATCGCAACCACATTATTACAGAATAAATTTTAAGGTATTTTGGAGATCTTCAGTTTGAGGTGTTGAGTACATGCGTTGGAATAAATATTTCAGGTGGTATATACATCCGATTTTGTCAAGTTAATGTGGCTTAAACTTCTTATTCGTATTATATAATAAGGTGAGATGTTGGCACCCTTAACTAAAATAATTAAGTTGACTGCGGTGGTTATATTATACACAAATAGCAAGTTTGGTTGGGATTCACAGATACAAATGAAAGGCTGGATGCAGAGTGAGAGGGAGAGAAAGGGAGAAGGACAGAAAGGGTGGAAGGGGTGATTGGATGAGACCAAACTTTCCAAAGTAGCGGTCCTTAGGATTATATCTGTTACATTTAATAACTGCCTAAAAGTTGGGGCAATACATTGGTTAATACATTTAAATATGCAGATGGATGAACAATTTTTGCCATCAGTTGTGTAATTATAGTTTCAAGTTGGCAGGGGGTACAGGTTGTTGGTGTGATGATATATTTGTAAATGAGGTCAATCCCTTGTACATTAGGGTAATGTCGAGGTAACATAGTGAAATATTTATAGTAAATATCAAGGTGTGTTTGTGTGTGTGTGTGTGTGTGTGTGTGTGTGTGTGTGTGTGCGTGTGTGTGTGTGTGTGTGTGTGTGTGTGTGTGTGTGTGTGGGCGTGTGTATGCATGTGTGTGCATTGCAAATTTATTAACGTAGGCATTTGCTGGAAGCATAGTTTATACTACTGTAAATATTGTCACTTTTTCTCATTTCAGATGGACTCAAGTGGTTTTTGTTTGGCGTTTGTATATTTGGAGTGTTTCGAGGATGTCTCGTTTCTTACATTTAAGTTGGATGTGCTGGATTCTAGTATTTGTGTTGCTCATATAGTGTTTTGTTTCATGCTGATGTGTGGTATTTTTTATTTAGTGCTGCCATGTGTTCTATGAATCTAATCTCAAATGATGTGCCTGTCTGGCATATGTAGAAGTAGTCACAGACCAAACATGCAATTTGGTACACACCTGTTTGATGAAATGCAATTTCTTGTGCTGATGTTGTGGGGTAACTTCTGTCCAATCTTCTTTTCTGTAGTAAAGGACACATTTATGCCCTTTAGTTTGAAGACATTGGCATTATGATATGAACTGTTACCTAGAAAAGGTAATGTATGGAAGATAATGGTTTCTTTTTGTTTTTTTTGTGATATGATTGCTTTGCCACACTCAGTATTTGAGAGCATCTTATTTTTTGTTTTATTATTTCAATTCCTTGTTCATATTTGTCTTCAGAGAGTTGTAATTGGGTAGCTCTATTGATTATGTACCAGACTCCTGCCATTTTGTGGGCTATTGGGTGACAAGAGGAGTCGTGGATTGATGTACCCTGTGTTGTGGTAGGTTTCCAATAGATATGAAACAGTTATCTGTTATTCTTTATTCTAATGATAAGGCCTGAAAAATTTATACCATCGTCTGCTTGGTGTTCAACTGTGAATTTTATGTTTTCATAGGAATTTTTGAATGAGTGATTCAACTCATTCATATCATCTTTTGTGCCATTGATTAAAATGAGGGTATGAAAGATATCCTCAATGTATTCACCCTACACGTCGTATATTTTAGATTAGATTAGATTTACTTTCATTCCAATTGATCCATAGTGAGGAGGTCCTCCAGGATGTAGAACATGACAGAAAAACAGTAACATTCACAAATATTTACAACTAAATTACAACTAAAACAAATAAGCTAATGTACCTTCCACAGATTTTTTTTAAATGAACACTCTATGAAAGGATCATTTTACATCACTCCTTTACTAAGCTCACATTGATACACTGAATTTTAAATTTAAAAAAATGTAGTTATAAGGTAATAAACATGTAATGAAACTACTACAAGACTTATTTACAATGAACAC
Organism: Schistocerca piceifrons; assembly: GCF_021461385.2. NCBI lineage: Eukaryota > Metazoa > Arthropoda > Insecta > Orthoptera > Acrididae > Schistocerca > Schistocerca piceifrons. The sequence continues at coordinate 410,527,103 of NC_060139.1, forward strand.
ATTACTGCACTGGAATGGTGCAGAAGTTAGATTGTATTTTATATATATATATATACACAAAAGCAGTTGGTTCTACTGAGGAAGTTCTCAATGGAGTAGAAGGAGCCGGCCACCAATAAATCCATTAGGCTTCTCTTAAACTGAATTTCACTGGTCGTTAAGCTTTTTATGGCTGCTGGCAAGTTATTGAAATTGTGTGTTCCTGAATAATGCACGCCTTTTTGTACAAGAGTAAGTGACTTTAGATCCTTGTGAAGATTATTCTTATTTCTAGAATTGATTCCAAGAACTGAGCTGTTGGTTTGAAAAAGTGATATATTTTTAATTAACAATTTTCATTAAGGAATAAATATATCGGGAAACTGTAGTTAGTATCCCCTGTTCCCTAAAAAGGCCTCTGCAGGATGTTTTGGAGTCCACACAACATATAACGCTTATTGCACGTTTTTTTGCCCAGAAAACTTTAGCTTGGCTTGATAAACTACCCCAAAAAATAATCCCATAGGATATTATGGAGTGAAAGTAAGCACTGTACTCCATCTTTTTCATTTTTGTATTCCCTGTGTCTGACAGAATTCGCATTGCAAATAGAGATTTGTTTAGACGCTTCAGAAGTTCTGAGGTGTGCTCCTTCCAGTTGAATTTATTATCAGGCTGAGATCCCAAGAATTTAACACAGTCCACTTCTTCTACCTGCTTGTCATGATACGTTACACATACAGCGTGGTCCATTCATAGTGACTGGGCCAAATATTTCACGAAATAAGCGTTAAACGAAAAAAATACAAATAACAAAACTCGTCTTGCATGAAGGGGGAAACCAGGTGCAACTACGGTTGGCCCGCTAGATGGCGCTGCCCTAAGTCAAAAGGATATCAACTGCACTTTTTTAAATGGGAACCCCCATTTTTATTACACATTCGTGTAGTACGTAAAGAAATATGAATGTTTTAGTTAGACCACTTTTTTCACTGTGTGATAGATGGCGCTGTAGTAGTCACAAACGTATAAGTACGTGGTATCACGTCACATTCCACCAGTGCGGACGGTATTTGCTTCGTGATACATTACCCGTGTTAAAATGGACCGTTTACCAACTGCGGAAAAGGTTGATGTATGGCTATTGTGATCAAAATGCCCAACGGCCTGTGATATGTATGCTGCTTGATATCTTGGGCGATCTTATGCAAGTGTTCGGACCGTTCGCCGGGTAGTTACGTTATTTAAGGAAACAGTAAGTGTTCAGCCACTTGTGAAACGTCAACTACGACCTGCAACAAATGATGATTCCCAAGCAGGAGTTTTAGCTGCTTTCGCGACCAATCCGCACCTCAGTAGCAGAAAAACTGCGCGGGAATCGGGAATCTCAAAAACGACGGTGAGGAGAATGCTACATCAACATCTATTGCTCCCGTACCATATTTCTGTGCACCAGGTATTGCATCCCGACGACTCTGAACGTCGTGTACAGCTTTGCCACTGGGCACAAGAGAAATTACAGGGCGATGACAGATTTTCTGCACGCGTTCTATTTAGCGACGAAGCGTCATTCACCAACAGCGGTAACGTAAACCGGTATCATATGCACTATTTGGCAACGGAAAATCCACGATGGCTGCAACATGTGGAACATCAGTGACCTTTGCGGGTCAATGAATGGTGCGGCATTATGGGAGGAAGGATAATTGGCCCCCATTTTATCGATGGCAATCTAAATGGTGCAATGTATGCAGATTTCCTACGTAATGTTCTACCGATGTTACTACAAGATGTTTAACTGCGTGACAGAATGGCGATGTACTTCCGACATGATGGATGTCCGTGACATAGCTCGCCTGTGGTTGAAGCGTTATAGAACAGCATATTTCATGACAGGTGGAGTGGTCGTCGAAGCACCATACCATGGGCAGCACTTTCACCGGATCTGACGTCCCCATATATCCTTATGTGGGGAAAGTTTGCTATCGTGATCCACCGACAACGCCTGACAACGTGTGTCAGCGCATTGTCAATGCATGTGCGAACATTACGGAAAGCGAATTACTAGCTGTTGAGAGGAAAGTCGTTACATATATTGCAAAATGTATTGAGGTTGACAGACATCATTCTGAGCATATATTGCATTAATGTGGTATTTACAGGTAATCACCCTGTAACAGCATGAGTTCTCAGAAATGATAAGTTCACAAAGGTACATGTATCACATTGGAACACCCGAAATAAAATGTTCAGACGTACCTATATTCTGTATTTTAATTTAAAAAACGTACCTGTTACCAACTACCAACTGTTCGTCTAAAATTGTGAGCCATATGTTTGTGACTATTACAACGCCATCTATCACAAAACAAAAAAGTGGTCCAACTAAAACATTCATATTTCTTTACTTACTACACGAATATGTAATAAAAAATCGGGGATCCTATTTAAAAGAAAAGCAGTTGATATCCGCTGGACCTATGGCAGAGCCATCTAGTGGGCCAAACATAGCGCCATCTGGTTTCCCCCTTCAAGCTAGACAAGTGTCGTTCTTTGTAGTTTTTTCGTTTGACGGTTACTTCGTGAGATTTTTGGCCTGGTCACGATCAATGGACCACTGTGTATACTAGTGTGATACCACTTGTAAGTTCTGAACAGCATGTAGTGTGTTTTTTCAAAGTTTAGTCACAAAGAATTGGCTAGGAACTGGTGATTAATGTGCACTGTGAGCTAATGGGAGAGTTGTGGTGCGCTGGAAATATTTTAAGTTCAGAGTTGGTGTGGCCGCGCTGGGGCCCCTCGGCAGGCCGGCCGCGGCTCGTCGGCGGCCCCGTGGTGCCGAACGTTAGCCAGGATTCATCAGCCACATGGGTGGGAATTCCTTGGTGATGCTGTGTCGATGAAGGAGACATGCAGGGAGTGCCAAAGATGGCGGACTTCGTGAAACCTTAATGGCAGACATTTCACAGTTCATATAGGAATTAATAGTAACCAGAAGAATCATCATACCTCAAAAAGAATAATGTACATCACCACTAATTGAACGACAATTCTGATGGTGTAAGCAGATTTTCAATATCTCTATTAGTTTAAAGTTTAATGTCTGACGATAAATTATACAGGTAACACCGAGCAACGAAATTCCAAAATCTAAACGGTTCCTCCGATTTTGTCGATCGGCGTGTCTTTAGAAAACTGTTAGTGTAAATCTAAATTGGTATAAATTACAGGCATGTAGCTTTGAAATTACATGAATTATTGGAGATAAAAATGGCCGATTACTGTCGATCTGGTTGGGCCATAAATACGCCACAGTTACATGAAAAAAGTGTAGCAGCATGCTGATAAATATATATGTGTTCATCTACGACTTTGTTTATATCCGATATATACTATTTATGAAGAAATTGGTTAAATATTTACTGTGTTTTAGAAAGCACAGAGACTTTAGGCTACTGGCCTACCTACAGTTCTATACCTTCGATATATGTTTATTTAATCTGTTTATGTATTTAATAATGAGTGTTAGAGCGTGCTTATTTTCCACCCATAGGAATATTTATTTAATTTCAAGTTATTTAAATGTAAATCCAGTATTTTGCATGTGTTTCAAAATGTTTGTGAGTGTGCATTGGCTGGGAGACATGACGGAAACGCTATCGCCAATCGCAGCGCTCGTTACTAAGGGAGGCGACTATCGAATGATTGGAACCTTCGACAGTTCGACTCATGTGTGTATTCATATTGTACACTGTTGACTCAGAAGTATTTGGCTTGTAACGCGACAACTACGTATCCTAGGCCCTAGACAATGAAACCAGCCAAAACTTTTAATATTTCATCACTGAGTCAGACAGTACATGGTTGGGGACCACCCCACCACACCATTTCATTTTATAAGAAAGCCCACACCACAAATATTTTACCAGCCACTCTTTCTAAGACTACTCTTGATATACTATTTATTGCAATGTTTGCAACATTGGCAAACGCAACAAACTTGGCATCTGGTAATGATAATGATGAAAGTTCACTGATGTGCACAAGAAAAAATAAGGGCCCTAAGATTGAATCTTGTGGGACCACACATGTAATTAGCTCCTAGTTGAATGATGCCTGATAGCTTAATACATGTCTCATTCCTAATAATACCGTTTTTTTCCTGCCAGAGATATAATATTTGAACCATTTTGCACCATTTCCTGTTAGACCATAATACTCTAATTTACTTAGAAGGATATTGTGATTTACTCAGTCAAATGCCTCTGACAGATCACAGAATGTACCCGTTGCCTGCAGTTTTTTGTCTGTTGAATTAAATAAATAAATAAGTGTAGATAGCGTTCTCAATATCAGAACCCTTTAGAAATCCGAACTGCCGCCCTGACAGTATGTTATTTGTGATAACATGGTTATCAGGCCGATTTTACATTCCCTTCTCTAAAATCATTGAGAATTCAGGCAAAAGTGAAATTGGACGGAAATCTGACGGTATTTCTTTATCTCCCTTCTTAAACAGTGGATAAACTTCAGCGTATTTCAACTATTCAGGAAATAATCCACTGATAAACGACTGTTTACACAGATAGATTAATATGTTACTCAACTCAAATCACACTATTTAATTAACTTTGTTGATATTTCATCATACGAACTAGATGTAATTTGATTTTAAAGATTTTATAATGGACATTACTTCTGCTGGGGTAGTGAGAGTCAAATTCGTTATGGAAGTTACTTGAAATTTAAATATGTGTATGATAAATTGAGAACAACTTGATCTTTAACGCATCGGAAACATATCTGGCAAAGGAAAGTTACTAACGTGGAAAGGGAAATTGGTACTCCTGTCACTGTGGTTCGAGATCCTCATGTATTTTCACATCAGATCGCAAGGGAATCTGGCATGAGTCACAGAAGTGTTGTTCGTGTTTTGCCTCGACATAAATATCATCCTTACCGTATCTGTCTCCACCAAGAATTAACTGCTATGGATTGTATGCTTCGCATTGAATTCTGCCAATGGGCTAAACTGCAGGTTCAGAAGACGACACATTTATTAATTTGATTTAATATTCTGATGAAGCTACATTCACGAACCATGGAAATGTTAATTTGCATAACATGCATTATTGGGCAACTGAAGAGTCATGTTGGCTGCTTCAAGTGGCACACCAAAAACCGTGGTCGGTGAATGTATGGTGTGGTATTCTGGAGGACTCAATTATAGGCCCCTATTTCATCAAAGGAAATCCTAATGGTAGGGTACACCACAATCCTGCAAGAAACATTAGGTCTGTTACTGGATGAAATACCTCTAGGGACAATGAACAGAATGTGGTATCAATACGATGGGCGTCCGGCATATTTTTCGCTGATGGATAGAAATGAGTTGCAGAGACAATTCCCAAATTGTAGGATTGGACGCGGAGGAGCTGTGTCGTGGCCGACTCGTTCGCCAGACTTCACGCCTCTGGACTCTTTCTTGTGGGGATTTGTACAAGACATTGTTTGTAAAGACGTTCCAACTACACCTGAAGATATGCGAGAGAGAACAGTCAGAGCATGTGCATCGACAGGTGCCGATGTGATAAGGATTACCACTCAACCCATGATAAGAAGATTGCAGCACTACTTGATACCAATGGTTATCACTGCGAACATCTTCTGTCAATGGACGTTCATGCCACCTTTGTGACCTTCATTGACCTTAAAGACCGTACTGTTATACATCACTGGATTCGTCTCGATTGCCGCTATCAGAAAATAGGTACCAAACCATAGGATTCCACTTAAAAGAAACTAACCTGACCATCATATTTCTGAAGCGACCCCACCTAGCAACAAGAAACCAACGTCATATTATGGCCCTCCTTGTCCCATGCAACTTTTGTCCCACAAACTTTTCAACTCCTGTCATACTTTTGGAGTTATTCTTGGAGGCAATAGTGGGTGACTCACCCTGTGTAATACGAGTACGGAGTTTAAGCTATATCAACTTGAAAAAATCTGATTTATGTACCACCTGAAATATTTATTCCAATTCATGTACTCAACACCTCAAAACAAAGATCTCCAAGATCTTTTAAAATTTAGTCAGTAATAATGTATTTACGATGTATATTCTTTGTACTTTGTGATAATGTTTCTCTTCTGTGATATGATCTTTGCACCTAATAGTTTCCCGACGCCATATTTGTTTACAAAATATGACAGTTCACATGTGATGTGTACGGCACTGAAAGGAACCTGTAACCACTGGATATACTCTATTTTACTTTTACCTTTAGATATACGTTTCGTTTTTTGTCAAATGAAATTAAAAACCACGTTGTGAAATAGGGTTTTTTCCTACCAATAAAGAGTGCCATAAGTTTCCCCAAAAAAGCGTAACACAATACAAACACACAAGTCATACTAACAAACTGACGATGGAGGTTTAAACCTTTAAAACTCGTCGTGGAGATAAACAAACAGTGTCTGGTCACAGCAAACTTGTTGTATCATTCAATGTCAGTAACAGTCACGGTAAAACCTATACTAAAATGTTTGCATTTAATGTATCACAATACCTTGGAGTGTTTCCAGTAACACATTAAATTTTATGAATGATTAGTGTTTTCAACTTATTCGCATACTTCTTCATTTTTCGCTGTCCTGTTTATGTCTTCCTTTCTGAACGAACACGAACAATGCCAGAGATACTGACAGTACACTCTGTTCGTCTTGTTCGCAAACGAACTTATTCTATTCACTCACAGTACTCGCTGTCGAGAACAGAAATGACCACATTACTCTTTGCCCTGTGGTTTGTATTTAGTGCTTCTTGGCTGTACCTTGGATTTGCTTATCCGGCCGTACCTAAAGCAATATCACTGAGTACGTTTCAGTACACTCTCATCATCTTTTTGATGTGATCTCTATGGCGGCTATACCATGAATAAGCATAAAATGCTTTCAGCATTGTAGCCATGTGGCGATAATAAGTCAAGATACGACACTACTTCCATACTACAAAAATTCTGCTATATTTTAAGGAGCGTCATTAAAAGGTCAAGAAGTATGTACGTTCTGACAGAAATTAGTACTGCCGTGAATAAGATCAAAACTGTATCTGATATTATCAAACTTGAAAGTGGAGTGCTAGTCATTGTAATAGGCGCCGTTACAACTGAACTAAATGACTATGTTTAGGGTAATAATTCTCAACTTGTGAGTACATTTAACACTTACTTCTCAAGTGGAGGAGCTAAGATAGGACTGAATGATTCATTTGAAGAAGCAAGAGAATATACAACAAATGTTATTTCCCAAACCTTAAGCAGCAGGAAGTAGCACCAAAATCCTTCGTTGAAATTGAAAAATTTAAAAATTTTTTTAAAAAATTATTTGGTGTTGACAGAATTTCAAACACCCTACTGAAAAGCTGCTCCAACTTTATAAGTAATGTCCCCAGTAACAATGTAATGCATCACTGGCAAAGGCAATTTTTCCATACAGGTTAATGTATGCAATTGTCAAGCCGCTTCATAAGGAAAGTGGAAAGAAAGACCCAAATAATTGTATCAGTGCGTGATGTCTCTTTCTGTCGGACACGTCCGGAAGAACAGACCCACATGGAATCCACAGATGTGATACATATTTTTTAAGGTGGAGGGGCAGAAAGGATAGGAAACGGAAGGAACTATTGACGTCAGCTGTAGCAGGAAGAGGTGGGTTTACCAAGGGGCATATCGAGATTGACCACATAATTGCGATATACACTACTACTGGATGTAGCAGTGGTTAACGAACGATTAACTGCCCATGACGCGGGAGATCCCCGATTCTAATCCGGTCCGGCTCATACTTTCATTCATTGTCGCTTGTTCCCCATATAGTCCCGATGCTGCAGACGTTAATAGCTCCTTCCCTTTCCTTTCCCTTCGTTTCTGTCCCCTCTATCTTTAATTTACATACTTAAATGATTGTCACCAATTTTATTAGTGTTATCTTTTCCCAAAATATTCGGCCAAAATTTTTACTCGAGGGTATTGTCACAATGAAGTGAAAATAGTGTACTTGGCATATGACAGTTTGGATTACAGAATGGTTGCTCGATTGTGAATCCTATTTGTACATTCAGTCATCAAACAGACAACAATAGTAAAATACCTCAGCTGTGGTTTTTATCACCTCCCCAAGGCCTTTGGAAACATGCCACTCTCTTATAAAACTCAGATTTTATGCAAATGCTGGCCTTAGGCAGACCTGATTTGAATCATGCGTAACAAGCAAAATGTAAATTATTGTGCTGAATAATTCTAACAATTCTTGAAGGAGAGAACGATCCCAGCCGTAGTCAAACATTGAAATAATTTGATGATGAAAATTTAAAATTTTGTTAGACCCGGACTCAAACCCGGATCTCCCACTGAAGACGAGAGCTCGCCTTAACATACTGTGCCATCCGAACCGCCGTGAAGTTATTGCTTGTCGTACATTTCAGATATGTGAGGTGTATAACAGAGATCGTGATACATCTTACTATATGTCTACAATGCCGTTGGTTCTTAGAACGAGGAATCAACGTAAAGTAAATGAATCAGAGTCTGTGTCCGTATGGGTTAAAGGTGCACTGAATTGTGCAAAAATTGAAGTTTTTGGTGATGTCATGCATTAGTATAGAAACTGAAATAAAGCACCTGTCCTTTCCTTATTTGACCTTCAGCACACATTTGACCCAATAGGTTTCTTTTTTGCTGTCGTGTAATATTTTTTTATTTCTTTTATATTTTCTCAAGATGAAAGAGGGAAAGAACAGGTGCTTTTTTCAGTTTCTTAAATAATGCGTGACATCACCAACAACCTTAATCTTTGCACAATTCAGTGCACCTTTAACCCATACGGACACAGACTCTGATTCACTTACTTTACGACGATTCCTTGTCCTAACAACCAGCGGCATTGTAGACATATAGTAAGATGCACCACGATCTCTTTTATACACCTCACATATCTGAAATGTGCGATAAGCAATAACTTCTCTGTTTAAAATTTTCCAGCTATGATACAGTCTCCACTTTACCACCACGTATTAGAGTACTGTAACCCAGCCACTACCATGTACACCAGCATCAGCATTAGTAAGTGTAAAATTCAGTGCGCATCCACAAAACACTGAAGGACCATTCAGAATAACTTGCGGACCTACTCCACTCTTCGTAGTAATACCTATATTATCAATATCTTTATACACTGTAAGGCGCGAACGCCTTCTCCTAAAATAACGCGGCATAACAAACTGTGACGATGCTGCTGCACGTGCGAATGCTCGACGACTGACACCGTCTTATTAGAAACGTCACTTAAATAGCTGCCAGTTATTAGACCGTAATCCGGTGGCCAGTAGCGAGCCGAGTCCCTTATCAACTTCTGGCGTGGGAGCAATAGCGCGCGCGTTGCTAAGTAAAACTAATAGCTCCGCGCAAGAACGCCCAGTGGGCAACGCGAAGTACCTAGAACGCCGTACAAAGTACACTAGCGGATGGAAGATACACAGGGTGTTAAAAAAGGTACTGTCAAACTTTCAGGAAACATTTCTCACACACAAATAAAGAAAAGATGTTATGTGGACATGTGTCCGGTAACGCTTAATTTCCATGTTAGAGCTCATTTTAGTTTCGTCAGTATGTACTGTACTTCCTCGATTCACCGCCAGTTGGCACAATTGAAGGAAGGTAATGTTGACTTCGGTGCTTGTGTTGACATCCGACTCATTGCTCTACAGTAGTAGCATCAAGCACATCAGTACGGAGCATCAACAGGTTAGTGTTCATCACGAACGTGGTTTTGCATCCAGTGCAATGTTTACAAATGCGGAGTTGGCAGATGCCCATTTGATGTATGGATTAGCACGAGGCAATAGCCGTAGCGCGGTACGTTTGTATCGAGACAGATTTCCAGAACGAAGGTGTCCCGACAGGAAGACGTTCGAAGCAATTGATCGGCGTCTTAGGGAGCACGGAACATTCCAGCCTATGACTCGCGACTGGGGAAGACCTAGAACGACGAGGACACCTGCAATGGACGAGGCAATTCTTCGTGCAGTTGACGATAAGCCTAATGTCAGCGTCAGAGAAGTTGCTGCTGTACAAGGTAACGTTGACCACGTCACTGTATGGAGAGTGCTACGGGAGAACCAGTTGTTTCCGTACTATGTACAGCGTGTGCAGGCACTATCAGCAGCTGATTGGCCTCCACGGGTACACTTTTGCGAATGGTTCATCCAACAATGTGTCAATCCTCATTTCAGTGCAAATGTTCTCTTTACGGATGAGGCTTCCTTCCAACGTGATGAAATTGTAAATTTTCACAATCAACATGTGTGGGCAGACGAGAATCCGCACGCAATTGTGCAATCTCCTCATCAACACAGATTTTCTGTGAACGTTTGGGCAGGCATTGTTGGTGATGTCTTTATTGGGCCCTATGTTCTACCACCTACGCTCAATAGAGCACGTTATCATGATTTCATACGGCATACTCTACTTGTTTCCTAGAACATGTGCCTTTACAAGTACGACACAACATCTGGTTCATGCACAATGGAGGTCCTGCATATTTCAGTCGAAGTGTTCGTACGCTTCTCAACAACAGATTCGCTGACCGATGGATTGGTAGAGGCGGACCTATTCCATGGCCTCCATGGGCATTTGAAAGCTCTTGTCTACGCAACCCCGGTACCAAATGTAGAGACTCTTCGTGCTCGTATTGTGGACGGCTGTGATACAATACGCCATTCTCCAGGGCTGCATCAGCGCATGAGGGATTCCATGCGACGGAGGGTGGATGCATGTATCCTCGCTAACGCAGGACTTTTTGAACATTTCCTGTAACAAAGTGCTTGAAGTCACGCTGGTACTTTCTGTTGCTGTGTGTTTCCATTGCATGATTAATGTAATTTGAAGAGAAGTAATAAAATGAGCTCTAACATGGAAAGTAAGCGTTTCCGGACACATGTCCACATAACATATTTTCTTGCTCTGTGTGTGAGGAATGTTTCCTGAAAGTTTGGCCGTACCTTTTTGTAACACCCTGTATATCGTAGTAACTGGCAACAAATAAATATATATAAAAATCAAAGTAGTCAGACGTTAGCATTCACTATTCCATTCACCTGCTTGCTCTAAGGGAATCCAGTATTTCTGCAAGGGCTGGGACCCTCTTGTGCATAACTGCCTTGATAACATCAGTGCGGATGGACGTCAGGGTCTGAGTCTCATATGGTGATACAGGAATTGTTGCGTGCAAGTAGGTGAAGGGATAGTAAACGATAGTAGCGTGTGACAAGTTGAGAATTTTGTTGCTTTAAAAGCGTGTCCCCCGGGCAGGGCAGTTGAGGAAAACTCTCGCGCTATGAGGGAGCTCCGGATTCAAGCCCCAGTCCGGCACAGATCTTCAACTTTCTCGTACGATTTAATGCGACGCCCGACAGAGACTGGGTGGGTTTTTCCTTAGAAATGCGATATTTACAGCCACTGTACCAAACAACAGTGTGGTGTCAGTTCTGTTGGACATAGGCAACAGAGTAGAAACCAGACGTACATTTTCAAACAACTTTGGAAGGTTAGAAAAGTTAAGTGACTCAGAAAAATCGGAAAGGGAGTACCACAGAGCACAGATTAGCATTTGCTCCTATTCTTTATACATGTAGATTATCTTGCACTTAACATCTAACAAAGAAAATTTGTACTTTTTGCAGAAAAGACTGATTTTATAATAAATCCTACTATGGTGAAAGCAACGAAGGTGATTTTAAATTGTATTTGCCAAGGGATTGTTAAGTGGTTCTCAGGAAATGGACTCTCGCGAAATTTTGTATATAACACACAACAATAAGTTCTGTACAGCATACAGAGCCATACGAACGAACAACTGATATAGCAGTCGAGCAGGACTTAAGAAGCAGGGCAGAATACTCCAAATTTTTGGGTACATGTGTTAATGAAAAATTGAATTGGAATAAAGTTCTAGAATGACGTTTTCACTGTGCAGCGGAGTGTGCGCTTATACGAAATTTCCTGGCAGAATAAAACTATGTACCGGACCGAAACTCGAACTCGGGATCCTTGCCGTTCGCGAACAAATGCTCTACTATCTGAATTCCCGGCGGGGTCAGGGATTTTCACCTGCCTCGAGGTGACTGGGTGTTTGTGTTGTACTCATCATTTCATCATCATTTATGAATGTGGCGAGATTGGACTGACCAAATATGGGAATCTGTACGGGCGCTGATAACCACGCAGTTGAGCGCCCCACAAACCAAACATCATAATCATCATCTACTATCGGAGCTACGCAAGCACGACTCAGACCCCGTCCTCACAGTTTCAGTACTGCCAATACCTCGTCTCCTACCTTCCAAACTTTACAGAAGCTCTCCTGCGAACCTTGCAGATCTAGCACTCCTGGGAGAAAGGATATTGCGGACACATGGCTTAGCCACAGTCTGAGAGATGTTTCCAGAATTAAATTTTCACTCTGCAGCGGAGTGTGCGCTGATATGAAACATCCTGGCAGTTTAAAAGTGTGTGCGGGACCACGGCTCGAACTCGGGACCCGATTCGGTGCAATTCATGGAACTTCCTGACACGAATTTCCCAGAGAGGCGAGAGTTCGAGACTCGGTCTGGCACACAGTTTTAATCTGCCAGGAAATTTTGGAAGGCAGTTATTCCTAAGCTCCTCAAACAATAAAGTTCGACAACTTCAGTTCTCCGTACAATTTCTATTCTTGGAAATAAACGGATTAACCTCCTGTCTATGTGGCTATTTCCACTCAATAACGTCTTACAGGATAATTTTCTATGGTAACGCACCAATCAGAAAGAAAGTGCTGATTACAGATAAGCGAGCTGTAAGAATAATAGGTAGTTTTCATCTATGGACATCACGTAGCTCTGTCTTCAAGCGGCTAGTCATTTTAACGGTCCCGTCGCAATAGTTATGTTCCTTAATGACATTATTCGTATAAATCCATCATAATATAAAAAGCAAAGCGATGTCCAGACCTACAGCATTAGAGGCAAAATGACCTTTATTATCAAATATTAAAACTATCAGACCCTCAGAAAGGGCTTCATATGCAACAAAAAAAATCATTGAGCATTTGACCAGTAACATAAAAAATCTGACAAGTAGCAAAGAAATTATTAGATCTAACCTAAAATAACTAGACAAATATTTGCATTTCATGCACGAATTTCCATATAAAAATCTTAGCCTGTAAAAGAAGCCTCGTTCTTCAGTGTAGTTGCATCAGTAGGGTTAAAAGGTCATGTGTTCATTAATTTTTAACAATAATCATGCATACGAATGCTGTAAAATAATTAATCCCACATCCTTTCGATAAAAGAATCATTCAAGTGGTCTGCGGTACATGTAGGTAACAAACTAAGTAATAACTTCAGATTTCTTTTTGTACTTTAAAATGAACAAGAATACAAGAATTAGTCGTAAATGCCACGGAGCTTTCAGAAGACGATTGCGTGAGAAACACGAGTCATAAGAAAATGACATCTGTCAGGGGGATACAGAATATTTCCAAGTTTAGTTTCTTAATGGACGCCGTGACGTAGTTTCACTAAGGATTGGGCGTGTCAGGACGTGTAGAAAAACCATCGATTCCGAATTATGGCAGCGAATTAGTTTACACTTGTTGATAGGACAACCCAATGGCAAGAACCCCAAAGTGGGTTGCTGTCGCGCCTCCCAGGGAAATTCGTGTTAGGAAGTTTCACGAATTTCACGGACGTATTGATGTTTTCATCACGAATGGTGCCCACAGTGAGCACATTTAATTTGTGTTAAATACAGAGACTACCTCTGGCCACTGATATGAGTTATTTTCCCTATGTCCTGTGGCTTTCGCGCAGTCGTCCTCTTAAACTTCGGAAGAACTAATCGGTAAGCTTGTACGACGCTCCTGAATAACAGTTTAGTTAGCAAATATTTTCCTTGCCAAAGTGCTGCTTACAAGAACTGCCTCTAGCCCTTGTGGCTGTTTATGTACATGATTCTTCCCACAATAGCAAGCACTAGCCTGCTATATTAATCGATTTTTGCCGTCTACATAAGCAGATCATAATGTACAACTCATGAAAAAACATAAAAATATGGCAAAATTATGTAGTCATATCTCGGAGTCTTTTGGAGAACATCTTTATTTTACTTAATCATAGATCATTATCTGATAGTATAAATAGTGCCAGTATCATCAGATATACGTGGGAAATCTCATAAACGTTTAATGTGGCGTTTCGTTTTGAGGATTTTGGCTTCTCAAACCATTACTAAGTGAACCTACATTCTAGGTAACGGTAAACACATGTAGAGGGTGTCTTCTGGACACTAAGTGGCCGTCACCGAACGTTAAAGCAAGGTACTTCAGTTTAGTAATTTCCAAGTTTACTAAAAATTCAAATATTCTTTTATATACAGATAGAAACATATGTTACTTTGTAATAATAATGATATTTTGCCTCTCGTACGTCATATACATACTACGTACACTCTCTATATGGCAGTACAATTTATAAATGGTTGCCCTAATATTAAAGACGTTTTGAGATGAAAGGTGCCCGACGCTGCCATCGTCATTTTTGTTATTAGGTGGTATGCTTGCTTCACGAAAGAAATGAAACACCGAAAAGAGAAAATTGAGTCACTCTGTAGATACATGGGTTGGGTGCACAGAAATACTGGGCTTGTGAAGCACCCAGAAAAGGAATTTCATAACCAGAAACAAAGTTACGTGTTCTATTTAGCTCTGTGGCCCTGTGCGGCGGCAAGAGGAAAGAAAACAGAGAGGGAGGAAAGATATGAAACAGAAAGGTTGCGGAGTGGAAGACGTGGCCCGCATTATCTGACGTCGTAGTGGCCAGTAATCAGAAGGGCGCGCGGCGCTGCGGTGGGGGTTCGCTTTGGAAGCGAGAGCGGCGTCTGGGCCACTTTAATGCCGAGTTACGCCGAGTATGTGAGCGAGTTTAATGTTGCGCCGGTTCCATTAAGCCGCGCCGCTGCTGGGCTAACGGCGAGAAATGTGAAGCGTCCGGTGGGAATATTAGGCCAATAAAATACAGGCCAGCGCCCGAGCCGGCACCGTCGGCATCATTCGGCCGTTGTCGCGTGCGCGATCGGATCGTCGCCAACAGCAGTCAGCTGTTCTCGCATCTGCTTTAAGCAACGCGCAGCACCAGTAATGAATCAGCTCTGGGGACGCAGCAGAGGCAAGCAATGTCTCATAACCCTGACAGTTTAAGTAGCCGTACTTACAAATGTTTACAAATCGTTCAATACTTCCGTCATGTTTATGAACTATTGTAATGGTAGTAGTTCACTGCCATTGCCAACAGTGGGTTCCGTAAAATTAGTTCCAGTGTTATGGCTAAGATCAGACGGCTCCAAAAAATCCTCGTACACTTAAAATTGTCAATTATGTATAGATTTCGTTGATTTCTGTGACTGCACTACGAAACTTTTAAAACAATTTTTTTCAGGTACAGTCATGTCTATTTTCAAAATTCATTCATACAAAGCCTTTCAGCAAAATTCAACTATCATCAAGTGCCAAACTCTTACTTATCGGTTAATAATTAATTGCAGATTCAGAAGAAGTACCAAAGGAATTTTTCCAGGTCTGTTAGTGAGCCGGCCGAAGTGGCCGTGCGGTTAAAGGCGCTGCAGTCTGGAACCGAAAGACCGCTACGGTCGCAGGTTCGAATCCTGCCTCGGGCATGGATTTTTGTGATGTCCTTAGGTTAGTTAGATTTAACTAGTTCTAAGATCTAGGGGACTAATGACCTCAGCAGTTGAGTCCCATAGTGCTCAGAGCCAGCCTGTTAGTGAGACTGTGTACCGAACGGTTGTAGTCCCTGTTCTGAAATATTACTGTATGCGAGTGTGTACCGTTACGTGTGTTGTGTATTTAAATAATTTCAATCATAACTTCACTTACTGTAGGGAGATATCAATATCCGGCACACGAATCACAGGAGCAAGCGAAGTTCCGTCACTTAACACATTCTCACGTAAACAAATCAATAAGAAACTGTGAAGTGATGGTGCAATCAAACTGTGTAAATAATTAGTTGCAATTTGAATGCAAAATTACCCCCCTCCCAAAAAAAATGCTTTCGTGATGAACTGTGCCGCGTTTGTTGACCCCTGACGTCCATCAGAAACCGATTTCACATCAAAGACTTTTCCTTTTGGGTCAGCCGCAACTGTATAAGTCTGATTTGTGAAATGAAGAAACCGCCTAACAATCGCTTAATCCAGACTCTTTTATTGTGTACACAGCCGGTTTCGGAACACGTAAAATTACATCATCTGACGTAAAAAATAAAATCACTTAACCATCCGATGTCACCCCTAACACATCGTTGCCATGGAACCAAAGGTTCCGTATCAAAAGGATAAAAGGGACATAAATTCCGTAGCAAACAGCTCCCCTGTGCTGCACGGCCGGGAACACAAACAATTAAGGAACTTTCAGTGTTCCGAAACCGGTCGGGCGCACAGCAGGAAATAGTGGATTGAGCAACTGTTACGCGGTTTCCTCATGGATGTTTGTGTAAAATGGTGTAAGTGCCAGAATACCTTTTACTGAGATTTTGCAATGAAATCGTTGTATGTACTACTGGTAGTACTACAGGAAACAGTACAAGTGCCAGGCATTTCTCATGTAGATCAAAGGCTTGTCCAAAGATGTTACTTGAGTTCTCCATTACATTTCCCATGGAGACTCATATAACTGCCATCTACACCGATAGTTACTGTAGCCGCCTTCTACACATTCTGTTCTGTGTGCTTTACCCAAGAACGTAGATATATACGTGCTTTCGTTTCGTTACTCATTACCTTATTCCATTAAGATGGACAGAATGTAATTCTGTCAGGAAGAAAGCGGCTTCTAGGAAAGATTTGAGGGTTCATGGAAAGGTTTGCACTATGTACAGGGATAACTAAACCAGCAAAATTTCCAGTACGACAGTTCTGTACCGTCTTTATAATCTAAACTTATGTTTAGAGAACCATATTTCTCCATGTTGTTGTTATAAATTAAGCTTGCAAATCATCTAATAGTGAAAAATGTACATGAATATTTCATTACATATATTATTTTATTCCAGATAGCATGCAAATGAAAGTACAAATGTAAGGAGCTCTCGAATAAATTGAAACATGTGTCACTTCTAGACATTTAGTGTGTGTGTGTGCACTAGCAGATCGATACATCGTTAGATCCCAACTCGAGCTGATCCATCTCTCTTCAATTAAAGTGAGTAATTCGAACAAAATTCTGGCCAAGAAAACCTTCAGAGAAACTGAGGAATGGAAAGTTTATTCAGTCCTCATGAAAGGTCATATGGTGCAAAATGTGACACTTAATGGATGATATTCCTCAGTTACATCCACCACATCAAAAAAGTGCCCAGAAAAATATAGATCTTCTGTCTCTGCTTCCTTACATAGGATAAGAAATACCGTATGTTTTCCAGAAACATTTGTCAGTGATGCAATTGAATGAAACAGACGCTAGTAAAACCATTATTAATACCGAACAAACGTTATTTAATACCTTAGATTTTTTTCTTATTTCCTGAAGAAAGTATCATTTGGCAACTACACCGTTTGAAGTAAACAATCCTCATTTATGTCAAATACCATGGTCTATGGTCCCTTGGCGTTGTAGGAAACTTAAGTTTCTAAGTCACTGCAATCAAAAGATACAGCCATTTTATCACGTTTCTTGAGAATCGCTACCTCACACACAAAAACATACTGATGAAATATCTACATGATTAACTGAGCTTGCACGGAACCCTCAGAGCGCGACTCCTACAAGCACTTGTCCGTTTCTTTGGCACATCAGTCTTCTGACAGCTTTTATTTCGCCTGACACGCTTGTGTCGAGCTAATCATCTCATAGTGGCATATACACAAAACATCCTCATTTATTTGTTGCATTTAATAAATGTATATGTCTTTTAATAGAGTTTTGACCCTCTTACTCCCGACTAGTTTTCCGTGATGTCGTACCAAAGGTTCTATGGCTTTTTCTTGTTGGTGTTTCTCACGTACTTCTTTCCTCGTCGAGACTGAGGAAAATTTCCACATTTCTTATTTTATCAGGCCACATCCTTTATTAGCACTATACCTCAAACCCTCCGATTCTCTTCTTCTCTCCGCGCGGGGTAGCCGCGCTGTCTAAGGCGTCTTGTCACGTTCCGCATGGCTCCCCCCGTCGGAGGTTTGAGTCCTCCCTCAGGCATGGGTTTGTGTGTTGTCCTTAGCGTAATTTAGATTAAGTTGTGCGTAAGCTTAGGGAACGATGACATCAGCAGTTTGGTCCCGTAAGATCTTACCACAAATTTTTCTCTTCTTCTCTAGGTTTCCCATTCTCATTAAGTTCTTCTTGAAACTAATGCGGATGTTTGACTTATCGTTTAAACCGATTAATGACGTTAGCTACGTTTGGGCTTTAAAACGTACCAATTTTGACAGGTGATAACTTGTGCCGGAGTGGGACTCCAAACCGGATTTCCCGCTTTATACGAGCCGTCTCCCTGACAGCCTCCGGCATCTGACCACACATCTCTTCCGACCTATGTTTGTAGACTGTTACTTACTAGTGACATAGCGACACCAATGAACCCCTTCCTAGCATTCCCTGATTCATGTAAGACTCAGAGAAACGTGTTAATTGGAACAGAATGAAAGGATCGTTGGTAATCCTCAGCCTACCAATAGAGCTGACACGACTTATACATATGGCGCATCAGCTGAAACTCGTATCGCAAATACCGTGGAAGTGGAAAGTGCTATTGATGTGCGATTTTCACAGAATGGATTACTAGTCAGGGACTCGTATTGTTAGCCAATCAGCAGATTGTAACAATACTTAGAATGTGTATTTTTGTGCCAACATACACTTTCTTAAATGTAGCATCGCTTACACACGTTAACAAATTAAAGTAGGGTAAATTAGAATTTTAGTGGCGTTTGCTGCAGTATTTCCGGCGAGTCGTTTACGAGATATTGTGTTTTGAAAAGTTTCTACACCAACACTCATTTGTACCCTTCATCCTGCGTAGTTGCTAAAAACGATGTTGTTATGTTTCCTTATAGTGTGATTGTGTGTTCCTTGAGTGCATTGCGACTTCCTGGTCAGTTAGTGTACGACGGTACAAGCAGTCGGTCGTGAATGGACGAAGCACTGACAAATTCGGCGCTGTGTGCCCGTAAACTCCTCCGTCAGTGGACGGTGGGATTTACCAGTGCAGAAAAAGCCGACATGCTCATAGTGTACGGACAGTGTAGGAAAAATGCAGCTCATTCTTGTACGGTGTATGCGGCAAGATATCTCAGTTGACGTCAATTATTTATCAACCTATTCAAACAGCTACGTGAAAGCGGCAGTGTAACACACAGCCCCCATTGATAGAAAGAAACAGGATAGACGATGAGCTGTCTTTGCATATTATTCACACGTTCGCTTCCGCGCATGGCACTAGCAATGACATGAGTCTGGTAAGTGTCCTACACATTTTGCACCCACATACATTCCATCCTTGTTACATGTTCTCAATCGTTAGCTGCATGTAAACTATTTTGAGAGTCGTGTTACCTTCTATAGGTGGGCATTGGTACAGGATACTTCAGATGCATCAAATTTCTTGTTTAGTGATCAAGCCGCAATTACCAATTATGGCCAGGTAAACCGCCAAAACGTGCACTATTGGTCTGTTGACGATCCCAGTGCCTTCACCAGATGAAGCGTCCATGAAATATACAAGTGTGTTGTGCGATAGCTAACCGTCAGCTCATAGGCGCAGTTTTCGTGTACGGAACACTGAACGCGAACAAGTATGCAGCCTTCTAACAGACCTTCGTTCATGGACTCTGGGTGACGTTCCTCTGCAGCTTCGGATGAACTTGTGGTACCAGCATGATAGCTGCCATGCTCATATTTCACGGAGTGCTTCAGCATGTCTTCACGAAGTGTTTCCAAATCGTTGGATTGGACGCAGAAACACGTACCTTAACTGGCCCGTCCCCGGAATTTAGCGCCCATAGACGTTTTTTGTGGGGAATGCCAAAAGATGCTGCTTACGGGGCATACCAACCACATCCTATGATGTACAACGAGTTATTACTGCTGCCTATTCAGACTCTACAGTGAAATGGTAGCACTCGTTCAGCAGTCGTTCCAAAGCAGACGGAAGCGTTTATTGCCGCTGCCGGTGATCACGTTGAACCGAACGGTGATGGTCAGCTTTCACGTGACAGGTCAAAATCCACATAACAGTGCACTCGTAGGCATTTGCGTTGTTATTTAGTGTGTGCTACCGCAGATATTTTGCTACTGTTGGTGTAGGTACTTTTAAAATGTCTCGCAGTACCCTACCAACCATTAGGTGGTCTGCTGTCAGTTGCATAATTCGAGTCATGTTGTAGGGAACGTTAGTTTATGTCGTGTTTGCGTGTCTTGTTGTACAGTACTGTCAACCCTGGATACGTTTCATGGCGGTTTTACATTCTTCCAAATGCATATTCCCTTACGTGTTTACTGTTATTACCCTGTTAGTACGTACGAATCATATAATAGTACATTTACATTGTCTCTGTCCCACTAATTGTTAGCAATGGAAGCCTGCTACTCGGAAACTGAAGTGGCAGATATGGCATTCTGCTATAATTTAACAATTGGACGTAGCCGGCGACCCCTTGCCCTCTACGCTGGAAGATATCCACAGCGCACAGTGCCCTCTGATAAGCTGTTCGGCAGACTTTTCCAGTGCCTAAAGGACACAGATCCCTGTTAACCTCGAACGACTGACGGCGGAAGGCCCCGAACAGTCCGCATGCCTGACATGGAGGAGCATGTGATACATTCGGTGGAAAAAAAAACCCTGGGACCGGTGTGTAGTAGTAGAAGGCGTGTCTCACTCTCTTATCTGGGCGGTGAACCAGGGGGGGGGGGGGGGGGGGTGATGGGTACTACACGAACAATTGCTGTACCAATATCTTCTATCTACAGTGCGTTCAGGCCTTACGGCCGCAGGTTCGCCGTGGCAGGTGGCAGTTCTGCCGGTGGAGAATTTTCATAACCAGACTGTATGGGCACAGGCAAATCCCCAAGCAATTCAGGGAAGAGGGAATCAACACCGATTCTCGGTCAATGTATGGGCAGGAGTACTTCGCGATAGACTAATAAGGCCTTACATGCTACCACAAAGGTTCACTGGAGTGCATTATCTGTACTTTCTCATCAATGTACTGCTTCCTTGATAGAGGTTGTGCCATTGCAGCAACGAATACAATTCTGGTTCATGTATGATGGCGCAATGTGCGCGAACATCTGATGCACACATTTCAGGACTGCTGAAAATTGTCAGGGGGCGGGGGAGGGGGGGGGGGATAGGGGGGCGCATACCTTGGCCTGCTAATTCCCCTGATCTCAGTTCTCTGACTTTTGGTTCTGGGGAGACACTTGAAGGAACTGGTCTACGTCACGCCAATCAACGATACGCTGAGCTACAGGGTCGAGTCTCCAGCGCGCGCCAGCTGGTACAACAACAACCGGGTGTGTTTGAAAGAGTGCGTCATTTCCTACGCCGGAGGTCAGAGGGGTGCACTGTCGTGAATGGACGCCACATTGAACATCTCCTGTAAACACAGGTTTATGGCAGAAAGTATGCATTTCAGGACCCATATTTGTTGGACTTGTCTCAGAAATTTTGTATTTCCGGCCCCCTGTTTAGTGGACTTTTTTCCTTGTTTCAATGAGTACTACCACCACTCAATGTATTCGACACTTTTTTTGGACACCCTGCATATCCTTTCTGTCAGTAACGCTCATATGGCTTTGCTTTTACTAATATGATATTTGTTCTACCCTTGTTTCGTTCATCATACGTCATTTTGCCTGATATGTAGCAGAATCTCTTCAATTCATCTGATTGATGCTCATTTCGATGTTAAGTTTATCACTAATCTCATTTTAGCTACTCCTCGTTACGCTCGTCTTTCTTCAGTTTGCACCCAAACCACAGTCTGTAATCATTGGATTGTGAGTTACTTTCAAAAGGTTCCATAATTCTTTATCACTTTTACTGAGGGTAGCTATATTACCAGAGAATCTTGTCATTGATATCCTTTGACCCAGAATCTTATTTCCACTCCTGAATTTATCTTTTATTCCCAGCGTTGTTTCTTATCTGTGCAGTTTGAACAGTAGGGAAGAAAGACTGAATTTAAATTCGTACACCGTTTCTATTCCAAGCACTTCGCTCTCGGTCTTCCACTTTTATTTTACCATAATGTTTTTTATACCTATTAAATAATATTCTTCTTTTTCTGTACCTTACGCCTTTCTTAAAATTTGAATCGTCTTGCACAATTTTACATAGTAGAACGCTTTTTCTAGGTTGACAGTTCCGATGAAAGTATATATACATTTGTTAAGCCTTGTTTCAGATATCAAGGGCAGCGTCAGTACTGCGTCTGATGACTTTTGCTTTCCTAATTCCAAACAATCATCTAATAAATCCTCAACTTTGTTCTTCACTGACATTTAAAGAAGGAAATGTTAGAGTGATGAAGTTTGTGCAGCTTTGCACGTGGACTAAGAGTTTCCAAGCACCTATATTTCATCTTCACGGACATAAAGTGGAACATAGGGAACAGATTTTGACAGCATGCAGAGATATTTCTGTTCCAATATAAGTGAACGACTGGATGAATGAATCTCCACGATGGCGTTCGTGGGTAATTCTATCACCTATTGGAAAGTAGAAAGTCGGAGAAATGTAATGCTACGCCAAATGACCCACAGATAATTGTTGCTTAATGAAGATACCAGCAGTTAACCTGTACAAAACTAAGTGCAAAAGTCCCGTATGCAGCCGCAAAATGCACGGTAGTTCTAGACTACATCGCTCTTTCCACTGTCAAAAACCATGTTTACACCCGTTGCAAAGTAAAAGCAGTTGAGAATGAAAGTACATGGTTGTAAACTGGATTACATTTAGCATGGAATTGTGAAACGGTGGCTGGTCCCGGCGGAGGTTCGAGTCCTCCCTCGGCAATGGGTGTGTGTGTTTGTCCTTGGGATAATTTACGTTAAGTAGTGTGCAAACTTAGGGACTGATGACATTAGCAGTTAAGTCCCATAAGATGTCACATACATTTGAGATATTTTGAGAAACGGTGACGCTCACAGACCGTCTGTCCCCAAGTTCCGGGCGCGCCTTTGTGCATTTACCAGTTAGAAAAATTCTTACATGCAGTGACAGTACGACGACTGAAGCTGCAGTTGAGGAATTTACTCTGGCTGCTGACCTTGTTGTGCTCTCGTCGTACCTTGCTACAATTCAGCTGAGACCTGATACAGTTGGATTATATGACTGGAAATTTGTCAGTGGAAACAGAAACGACCGAACGACCAGACAAGAAACGATGATGCGTCAGTACTGACAGACTGCATAGCAAGAGCACCATGAAAATACGAGGGCTTGCTGGAAAGTAATGGCTCAGGCTCTTTTATGTGCAAACCCTTACAGCGTTTTACATGAGTCAAACGTTATTAACACTCTACGTCTCTATCCTTTATGCCTACAGTTCAAACGCGCAGGCATTACCGATATTTAGTAGGCGATTTCACTCACGTACGAGCGTGAAACTGGTGAACCGATGAAACTGCCACGTGTGTTGCGGGTTTGCCTGTGTGCCCCTGTTTGTTGGCCGCAGCATGTTGCGCTGGTTGCCAGCGGGTGGCTGCCTCTGCCCAGCGCGCTGTGCGCCAACTGGCGGCAGACACGTGGCCAAGCCGCGGCCGGGCGGCCAGTCACCGGCCGGGACGGCCAGCACTTCGGCGTCCACCGTTATTATTATTTTTCCCGGCGGTAATAAATCATGGCCGCGAAGCTGGAAAATGGAATTCGCGCCCCCGGTGCCGCGATGGAGAGTTAAAATTTTACGGGTCATTTGCGCCGCCCTGGCTGTACGCGCCAGCGCGGCCGACTTCCCGCGCAGCGCTGCGCTGTGCTGCAGCGTGGCCCACACCGTGGATATCACCGCCCTGTTTGTCCGCCTCTTGTTTGCCAAGCGGGCTCTTTTTTTCCCTTTTTCCTGTGGAAAAAAAGGGAAGGACAAAAAAGGGCTGCTGCAGGACACTGTTTCCGAATAAATTTCCCGCGGGCAGCCCCACTGTTTTTCGCAAGCCGACCGCAATCTCGGAGCTCTCGCTCGGCTTCATTCGCAGCCGCTGCGCTCAAGAGCAGAAAAAACGTGTTGCAGTAAAATTTTGCAACATCAGCAGAATTGATACCTACACCGGCACGCTAACGTGGCCGCTGTGTTGGAATACAACCCCGTTATTGTTAGCATGGGTGAAACGGCGCTTTCCTCTCCTTTCTCATCGGCTCGTCCGCTGTTAATGTGGCGAACAGCCTATCCGTGCAAATAACGATCAGTATTTAAATTGGTCCCTCATTACCAGCCCACACAGTTTAGCAAATCATGACGTGTTATTATTGAAATAAACTCTGGTGTAATTAGCTTTGTAAAAACAGTAGCTATTCGCTATGTCAACAGCCAATTTCTTTCCTGTAAATCTTTGATTATTCTTCAACAATTAACAGAATAACTGAAAACAGATTGCAATTTTTCGAATGAAAGAAGTATCCATTATTCTGTATTATTTCAGAAATTGTACAGAGTAACCCCAGAACAATATCAGATGTTCATATCGATTTCAAAACTTCTATGAGAAGTACTGTGTAGGTCAGGATGTTCTCCTTTATTTTCAAAGTCTCGTCAGTCTCTGACCAATGACGATGCGGGGTTGAGCTCAACAATTTTGTTGTACACATAACTAAACACTTGAGAGTGGACTCTTAACCATGACACCAATCAGAGAATAATCAAGTAATTCAAATAAAAATGAAGTTTGGCTTCTTCTACTTCTAAAGTATTTGATGAAACTGAGGTATTAAATTTTTTTTTATTATGTTCTCTAGAGAATAAGAAACCAATTTCTACCGGAAACAACACACTTTTTGCGTGAAATAATGCTATAAACGTTAAGAATTGAACATGGATTGTAGTGTCAGAAAATTTTTTGAAGCCTTCTCTGCTGATTGTGAAACAGGACTTCGTCAGTAAGTTACATCAATCAGTTAGTGGACCTTTGCACCGCGCATCGGTATGGTATGAGTGAACATTCTTCTTTTAAGAAAATACATATCTATTCCTGGACGAATTTCAATCCAACCTCTGCAATACTTCGCTATTACTAATGTCAAAGAAAGCAGAACCACATGATAGAAATATCTGGTATAGTTTTGTCGTACTTTAAATACAAACGCCGTTTTTGTTTAAAATCAGAACGACAGAAGGGAAGTACGTACCACTGTTGGGAATCGCTGATATTCTACGAATTACTAGATAGATGCAAGGGACAAAGAAGCCTTATAACTGAATTCGGAATGTCGCGGTGTCAGTAAAAAATTCTACAATATTTGAGATGTGAACACCATAATATGCAAAGTATAATTAGTACATAACATAGAAACTACGTCTATGGACTACTTAAACATTCAGAAAAACTTGCAGTATGCAATGTAATTACTGCCAATCGACATTAGTCAAATTTTTAATACAGGGTGTAACGAAAAGTTATGCGCAAAGCTTTCACTCAATTAGTACTTCGCAGATATCAAACCTGCATTTAGATCGGACTTCCTTCACACACTGAAGAACATAATGTGTTGTATGGATTGGTTGGTTGGTTGATTTGGTTCGAGGTGGCCAAACAGCGAGGTCATTGGTCGCATCGGATTAGGGAAGGAGGTCGGCCATGCCCTTTCAAAGTAACCATCCCGACATTTTCCTGAAGCGATTTATGGAAATCACGGAAAACCTAAATCGGGGTAGCCGGACGCGAGTTTGAACCGCCGTCCTCCCGAATGCGAGAGTATGTTGTATGGAAATGGCTCTGGGAATGCTTTATTTTCGTGTAGGAATGGCATGTGTTGTAAGAAAATGAGTCTGGAAACTCTTTATTTCCATGTTTTAGATAACTTTCTACTTTCCTTAATAATTACCTTAACCACGAGAAACACACAGAACAAGCGCGTCCTGGCTTTACATGAAACATTTTGTTACATGAGAAATGTAAACTACCTTCTTGGTTGGATTATGTCAGAATGTACAGTAGGTAGTAATTCATAGGTCGTCAGCCAGTGTTGGTTATTCCAATTGTACGAGGGTAATAGTGACACGTGACTCACTTCATTCCTTGTGTTGATTTAAGATTAACTACTAGCATCAAGCACGCAGCTTCAAATTGTTGGTGTTCATCACGGACATGGTTTTAGGTATAGAGCAACGTAAGTCTACTCAAATTAGGAGATGGCAGATGCCCATTTGCTGTACCGACTAGCAAACCGCAATGGGGTTCATGGTTTGTATCGGGAGAGATTTCTAGTGCCCTTGCAGGACGACATTTGAGTCAAGTGATAGTCGTTTCAGAGAGTTAGGGACGTTTAACACTACGACTCGCGAGTGGGGGTGGTCTGAGAGAACGGCGTCACCTCATCTGGAAGGGGAACTTCTTTGGGCAGTTGACGACAACACTAGTGCCAGCATAAGACAATTAACTGCAGCAGGTTATGTTGAACATGTGAGTGTCTGGAATGTGCTACATGAGAAACTTTTGTATCTGTACGACGTACAGCATATGTATGCGCTGTCAGCAGCTGATTTTTCTGCGAATGGTTCATTTAACAGTACTTAAACCTTCAATTTAGTACAAAAGTGCTATTCGCAGATGAGGCTTGGTTTCAAAGTAGATGATTTATATGTTCAATAGTTGTGGAAATAGGGCGTTTGTGGTCTCATGTCCACATCACAGATATCTTTCTCTAGATGTGAAGGATGTTCTTGACAGTTTGACCATACATTTTCGTTGCACCCATAGTAGACCTATGCTACTAATTTACTGATAAAACTCACATTTAGATATAGATAATTTAGGCTACTGTTGCATCAAGATTAAAAGCCACTATTTTAGGAAATATGTTACGAGAAATTAGATCTAGTATTGAATGGCAAGATGATTTACTCAAAGAAGCTTTTAAGGGTAGAAAAACTAAATACAGAGGCGCAGTATTTTGTAGGGTAACACCATTCTTGACATATTCTGTAGGTAGAAGACATTTACATCAGGGGAAAAAACGTAAAGCACGAGTTCCACACAAGAATAACGGTCACATTAACAATCAAGGAAACAACATCTAATGAAAGCGAATCACGAATTTTCGTGTTCCCATACAGCGAAAAGTGACGACCATCTGCAAATTTAATGTATTTTTATGGAATGATTAGCCAAAAAATTAATCAACTGCATGGTGGCTTACATAAGGTATCTGAGAATAGCTTTGAGAAGCAAAGCAGTAGATCTGATAATAAGATTGATGGGTGTCTCATTGACACTGTGAGAACATGTCTGACGTCGAAGGTGATGTAACACTTCATTTTTCTGCTTCACTTCTATTTCTGCTTGAAAGTTGCGTAAGAGTCAAAGAATTTACCTACATTTACTAGTGGCAAACTCATAACCGTAATAATTCCCCCTTTAATCCTGTGCCAACGTAACGCGCATATTTCAAGTCAGGTGCCTGAATAAAGTTTTTATTGAGCATTATTAATTTAATCGCTGTTGAATTATTATTTCTGTTACAAGAAGGTGCTTGAGAAAGCATGCTTGTTTTCCATTCATCGACACACTTTATTCTGTAACGTTTATAATTTTCGACATGAGCTCTATGACGTCAGCTCCTAACGAGAGTGCGTAAATTACTTTAATGAGAAACCATGAGCATCTTGAACTCTTCTCTTCATATTCGTACCGAGCGATGGTTGCAACGAGCGATCACATTGTGCATTCCACCCACGGTGCTGCAATATTTTATTAATCTAGTCTTCGCAGGAGCATCGCATTTCTTGCTAGCGTTAACCTTAATGGACTGAGCGTAACATAAAACTTTTAAACTTACTCGGAGTGTCTGAGGATTAAATTCTGCACTTATAGTCTCCTCACGCCTTAACGCTTGGAGCGGATGGTTCTTCTGGGGCCCATCCGAGGGAAGGAGCATCCCAGCAGTTGGCCATAATGGCATTAGCTGCTGAATATTCAGGATCACCAGCAGCAAAATATTGTGTTATCTGTACTGCGGTGCTGGGAGCTGGAATTACAAAGTGATTCATTACTGCTTAATGAGCCTGGGGAGGCTCCTCTGTGCATAGTCTAATGTCGTTACTGTACACTCGGCGTTTCTTGTGTGAATGTATACTTGGTTGGCAAGGTAATACGATTAATTAATGGTACATAGCAGAATACTTAGAAGTTGTTCTGTATGCGTGCTTAAGGGTGTTTCGTGTTTCCAATAACATTCACAGTATTGACAGAGTAGACCGTCAATCATCAAGATACGGAAGAACAGTGACCTGGGAGAAATAAAGAAATGTTTTCCAGTTTGATCGAAGAATGTTTTGAATTAGATGTGACAATTTTTATGGAAAGTGAATGTGTGAGAATGCTATGACTGTCTTAATGTAAAATATTAATAAAAGTCCCAGAAAAATGAATTAAGAGCTGCACGATTTGTTTGCAGTAGAAAATACCCATCTTTCAATTACCACAGTATTACATTATGGGTCTGCAGGCTGGCGACTAATGTCCGCCATTTATATGAACCTCAGACTGTGCCAATGTAGTTTTATAAACATCAGTTGCCGTCACCACCACACATTTCTGGATACATGGAACAGTGCGCCACGTCTGATTTAAGAATGTTAGGTGAAGCAGCGAGTAAGTTGTGGACGAAGTGTTGCTTGTCAGGAATTACACAAATGACCACTTGCTGGTGAGCAAGATCTTGGAGTTTTAGGTCTACCAAGTTGAGCTTCTGCATATTGTCGTTGTATGCCCAAAATTCTGTGTATGTACATGCTTGCAGAAATTCTGGCCGTTTGAGACCAATTGGAAATTAAAATTAAACAAGAATTCACAGTTCTGCCATATAACAATACGAACCACATCAGAGTAATCGCGAAACTGTGTGCACGTGATCCTTGCGCATATTGAAGATATGTCTGTTTTACCGCCTCAGCATTTGACGCTGTAACGTCCCGCATTTAACATCTCCGGCAGAAAAAGGGGATCTGCTAATGGTGAACGTCCACTATTAATTGTTTTAAGGGGAAAGGGGGTAGGGCGTGAAACAGGCCACCTTGGAGCAGTAAAGACACCACAGGACACCTTAATTTCCACTTTCGATACTTTTACAAATAAATTCATGTAACTTTGTCAGCATGTTTAGAAGGGATTAAGGATTCACACTCATAGCAGAGGAAGTTCAGAAACATCAAAAAATAATTTATTTACATGTGAAGTTTCATATTTTTTTCACTTACTATTGGCTGCATTTGTTGCTATAGGTACACTTTTCTTCATAAAGTTTTATAAATTTTTAGTAAAAGTATAGACAGTGGATATGAAAAAGTCGTCTCCTGCTCCGGGTTGTTTCACGTCCTACCCCCGTTAAGCGTGGTAGCTTTTAAGAACTTGGTTCCGTAAATGTAGGTGCATAATGCATGTCTACATTTTGCTACTTATACTTTAAAAACAGTTTCTCCCAATGGATTTGGTTTTAAATTGACCACGGTGTTTACTGTACATTTTTACATGTTGTAAACTAGAAAGGTTTTTCTCTCGTTGATAGCAGAGTTTGAATTGGATAAAGGTTGCACTGGCACCCTCCGCAACTTTTAGGATCTTCGGAGTCCGGTTTAAATTTTGCGGCTTTCGTGTTTTTTGCAATTCACTTCATTCTTGTGAAGCACTACGCAAGTCGTCTCCATACAGAATTTATTGTGACGTTTCCAGATCGTGAGTTTCAACAGCTGTAGTCACCTACCGCTTTTGGTTATTAACCATCATCCAGTATGTAAGGTACAACTAGTTAAAAGCATCCCATATTCCTTTGAAGATGAACAACATGGAAATTATCCAGTAAAAGTGTTGAAAAAAATTTGCCGTAGAGTACAGAAGGTCATATCTTACGTCAAACAGAGAGACGCACAGGAGAAACAAGACTTGCTTTTCCTGGGACATCTGTCTGTTTGACATAAGGTATGACCGTCAGTATTCTAAGACAAATTTTTTGTTCAGTTTCATTGGATATCGGATGCTGTTAACAAATCTGTTGTATCTTACATCTTGGATGATGGCTAATAACGGAAACCGGTAAATGACTAATAGGACAAATAAACAGCCGATTGTTAAAATGCATTTTATACAAAAAAAAAGAATTTATTGTGGTTTAAGCTGTTTTGCATTCAACGTTATTCAGTGTAATCAACACTCATAGCTTCCTAATCGCCTCACTGTTAATTGTACGACACAGCGAATTTTTAACGGCACTTGGTATTACTGGAAACGATAAGTAAAGTGAAATCAAATTGGTTAATATTTCTAGTGAAGCTTTTCCCAAAATTGTAGTGGGGTAATATGCACAAAACGCGATTCTGAGTGCTGCTGACACACTTTAGGTTTTACCCGCCTATCCTCGCTGACAATTGTGTTTATTCCAGTTCAAGCTCTTCGTTTCTCGGAAAATTTTACCGAAAACCATAACAACTGTCGAGGAACTATGCTGTTCTTTTCAACAGGTCTCGAAGCCATTAACACGGACATTAGAAATAAACAAAGTTTGTTCGGTACATAAACAACAACTGATTTTATTCAAATAACAGAGCATCTGCCCTCCATATGTCAAATACACTACATCTACAATCTGCAAGCAGCCTTGCTTTGTGTGTATTGGGGGGGGGGGGGGGAGAGGGGGGAGACACTGATACACAAGTTACTCCCATCAGGCACAACAAGCTTGCTTTAAGTTTGTAGATGTAGTGTATTCGACATATGGGAAGCAGCTCCACTCCCCCGCCCCCCCCCTCCCTTCACTCCCCGGCCCACCGTCCATTGCTTTATCGCTTTCGTGTTCCAGTCGCTAACAGTTAGCGTTTAGAACAACTCAGAGTAAACCGCAGTGTGGGTTCGAATCTGTCCACTTTTATCTTCTTGGTCTTTTCGCGAGATGTATACAGCATCTATCGCTAGTGTTGCTTGATCATCTCTGTAACGCTTTCAGACTTACTAAATGAATCTGAACTAAACTCGCTTATATTCTTTGGATATTCTCTATTTCCTCTATCAATGCTGCTTGGCACATATCCCATACTTATGAGCAATAAGAGTCGAACGAGGTTTTTGTAAGTTACATTTTTACTTGGTGGACCACAGTTCATGAGGTTTCTTCCAATGAGTCTCAGTCTGGCATCAGCCTCACTTGCGATTAGTTTTATCTGGTCGTTCCAGTTGAAATTAAATTTATTTATACTTCAAGTTCCGTAGGACCAAATTGAGGAGCAAGTCTCCAAGGTCATAGAACGTGCCAAATACATGAAATTTCAACATGAAAGTACTGACAGACAAAAGTAAATGTTTGTGAACCCGAAGAAAGTCAGTCAATAAGTTCAAGTAAACGCAATCAACAATACAACAAGAATCAGCTCAATTTCTCAAGGAAATCCTCGACAGAATAGAAGGAGTGACCCATGAAGAAACTCTTCAGTTTCGATTTGAAAGCACGTGAATTACGGCTAAGATTTTTGAATTCGAGTGGTAGCTTATCGTAAATGTATGCAGCAGTGTCTGCACACCTTTCTGCACAAGAGTTAAGGAAGTTCGATCTAAATTCAGGTTTGATATCTGCCAAGTATTAACTGAGTGAAAGCTGCTTATTCTTGGAAAAAGCTAACGTTGTCAACATGAAATGACGGTTAGGAATATATATATTGAGAGGCCAATGTCAGAATACCCAGACTCGTGAACAAGGGTCGACAAGAGGTTCGTGAACTTACAACACTTACTCCCCGAACCGCCCGTTTGAGCCAAAAATATCCGTTTAGAATGGGAAGAGTTAGCCCAAAATATAATACTGTACGACATAAGCGAATTAAAATAAACAAAGTTGACTTATTTCCGTGTCGAACGATCACTCACTTCAGATACCGTTCGAATATTAAAATTGGCAGCGTTAATTCTTTGAACAAGATCCTGAACGTGGGCTGTCCACGACAGTTTACTATCTATCGCAACACCTAGAAATTTGAACTGCTCAGTTCACTAATCATATGTCTATTCTGTGAAATTAAAAGTCAGGTTTCGCTGAATTGTGTGTTAGAAACTGTAAAAACGGAGTCTTCCTGTGATTTAGTGTTACTTTATTTTCTGCAAGCCATGAACTTAGGTATAAAACTGCACTATTGAAACCGAGTCAGTGTTCCACACAACATCCTTTACTACCAAGCTAGTGTCATCAGCAGTCAGAAATATTTTATAGTTGACCATAATACTAGAGGGCATTTCATTTATATAAATAAGGAACAGGAGTCGCTCCAACACTGATACCAGGGGCACACCCCACTCGACCGTACCCCAGTCAGACCTCACTTCACAACCATTCTCAACATTGTGGATAATGACCTTTTGCCCTCTGTTCCTAAAGTAGGAGGTGAACTAGTGAGCTACTATACGTATTCTGTAATGGTCCAACTTCTCGAGCAATATTTTGTGATCAATACAATCAAACACCTTAGTTAAATCAAAAAATATGCCTAGTGTTCGAAACCCTTTGTTTAAGCCATCCAGTATCCCACAGAGTAAAGATAATATAGCATTTTCAGTTGTTAAACGCCTTGTAAAGTCGAACTGTATAACTCATAGCAAATCGTGTGATTTAAAATGATCAATTATCCTTACACATGCAGCCTTTCCAAAACATCTATGGCATAGAAACAGGTCTAAAATTATCTACATTATCCCTTTCTCCTTTTTCATAAAGCGGTTTTACTACTGCGTACTTTAATCATTCAGTAAACCGACCATTCCTACAGGAAAATCTACAAATATGGCTAAATACAGGGATAAGATTTGCAGCACAGTACTTTAATATTCTGCTAGGCACTCCATTATAACTATGAGTCCTTATTCTTCAGTGATTTAATTATTGACTCAGTCTTCTCCCTGTCTGTACCACAAAGGATTATTTCAGACACCAATCTCGGAAAGGCATTTGCCAAGAAAGTTATATGATTCCCTGTAGAAACTAAATTTTTATTTAATTCACCAACAATGTTCAGATAATGATTGTAAAATATTGTACATATATCTGATTTATCAGTAAAAGAAATATTTTTACTACGAACTGACTTTATATCGCAAACCTTGCGCGACTTACCAGACGCTTTCTTCTCAACTCACCATATGGTTCTAACTTTATCCTGTGATTTACCTTCCTAATAACATCACGCACTCATTCTCCTAGAAATTTTATGAATGTAATTGCTTCCAATGATTTTTCAGCGATCGTGTAATCATCGAAAAATGGGTCTTTATATCTATGTATACGCCATACGTTTGATTTATTTATGTCGGGGTTCAGTTGCCGCTCTCCTCAACTTTCCAGTCCGTCCTCCGTTTCACTTCATTTTTCTAGCTTTGCGACTTCCATGTATACTTCGCATCATCATCGAAAAGCCTCGGGAAACTTCAGATGTTGTCTACTATGTCACTTACATACACTGTGAAAAGCCAAAGACCTATGCACTCGCTTATGGTACGCATGAAATCACTTCTACGTCTAAAGAGTTCTCCTCAACTGGAATGACATGCTGTGTTTTTTTTGCTATTTGGCCTCATATTACGTACCCTGGTATTGTGTTCACTAGGCGACACTGTATCTAATGCCTTACGGAAGGCAAGGAACACATCATCTATCTGATCTCCGGTATCTAGCGCCTTTTGGGTGTCTTGAACGAAAAGAGTGAGCTGGGTTTCACACAGTTGGTGTTTTAGGAACACATGTTGATTCCCACGGAGCAGATGTTCTGCCTCCAGAAGGGTGTTACTGCGCCAGGATAAAACATATTCTAAAATTCTGCAACTGGCCGACGTCAAAATATAGACCTATGTGCCGCGTGGAATTAGCCTTGCCGTCTGAGGCGCTGCAGTCATGGACGATACGGCTGGTCCCGGCGGAGGTTCGACTCCTCCCTCGGGCATGGGTGTGTGTGTTTGTCCTTAGGATAATTAAGGTTAAGTAGTGTGTAAGCTTAGGGACTGATAACCTTAGCAGTTAAGTCCCATAAGATCTTACAAACATTTGAACATTCTGAACATAGACCTATGTGCCTCTGTTTGACGACAGTTCTTGAAAACTAGAATGACCTGTGATTTTTACCATTATCAAGAGCACATCCCCTCTCAGAAGATTTACGGTATCATGTATGGTATCATGTCAGGCCTTGTGACTTTCCTTCCCTAGAGCAATATCAGTTAGTTTTCTGTATCATGGTTACTTATCACAACAATCGTCAATTTGACGTAGGTTTGACTATTTACAGGAGGCCCAATAGTGCGATGTTCCTGTGTGAAATCATTATCGAAAAAGAGATTTAGTGCTTCGAGCTGTTCTGTGCTGTATTCCTTTTTAATGCCTTTATGATCACAAAGTTTCTGGACAGATGGATTTGATCCGTTTAATGATTTCACGTAAAACCAAAACTCCTCACATTTTCTGTCTGAACAAATTACACTGAAGCGCCAAAGAAACTGGTATAGGCATGAGAACTCAAATACAGGGATATGAAATCAGGCGCTGCGGTCGGTAATGCCTGTGTAAGACAACAAGTGTCAAGCGCAGTTGTCAGATCGGCTACTGCTGCTACAGCGGCAAGTTATCAAGATTTAAGTGAGTTTGAACGTGATGTTATAGACGGCGCAATAGCGCTCGGACACAGTGTGGTGTCACCGCCAGACACCACACTTGCTAGGTGGTAGATTAAATCGGCCGCGGTCCATTCAGTACATGTCGGACCTGCGTGTCGCCACTGTGTGATCGCAGACCTAGCGCCACCACAAGGCAGGTCTCGTGATACGAACAAGCACTCGCCCCAGTTGTACGGACGACCTAGCTAGCGACTTGATGTACGAAGCCTTTCTCTCTCATTAGCCGAGAGACAGAATAGCCTTCAGCTAAGTTAATGGCTACGAACTAGCAAGGCGCCATTAGCCTTACAGTGATTGTAATTAAAGTCTCCTGTGTATAGTCAAGAGCGATGTACCACAATGATTGATTAAAGATAAGTATTAATCCAGCTACGTACTTTTCTTCACAGCATTAATTACGTAGCCTGTTCCAGTACTTCACGTCCGTCTGCGTTAGTCTAGCGTGCATTTTCAGCCATCTCGATCTACAAGGTGTTGGCCCAGCTGCCGACACATCACATGGCGCCGAGTCTACAAAGGATCTTGTGTTTTACTTTGCCCTAATTTATTTGTGTCATGGCTTCGCCACATTCTCCAGATGTACTGTCCGAATTTTATCGCTTGCAGAATCAGCAGACGCAGGCGTTATTGGATGCCCTTGGACAGCTTGTCCAGGGTCAACGTGCCATTCAAACCGATGCGTCCGCCGCCGCTTCACCGGTACCGCAGCCACAACCTGCTGTTGCACCACCATTTCGAAGTTTTGATGAAACCCACGAGACTTGGCGGGAATGGTCCCGCCAGTTTGCCTTCCACCTCGCCGCCTACAGAATTCAAGGTAATGAGCGGCAGCCGTTTTTGCTTTCTTGTGTCGGTGTGTCCACCTACCGTGTGATAGTGAAATTATTTCCCCGACGCGACGTAGCAACCCTGTCCTACGAAGAAATTTTGTCTGCTTTAGATGCCTATTTCAAAGAAACAGTTAATGTGGTTGCAAAACGGTATACGTTTTTTCGTACAAAATGTACGGCCGGTCAAACTAATAGGGAGTGGGTAGCAACATTGCAAGGACTTACTAGGGACTGTGCCTTTGACTGTGACTGTGGTCTTTCTTATTCAGATACAATGGTGCGTGATGCTATTGCACAGAACGTTTCTGATGTTCGCATATGGGAGCAAATTTTGAAACTAGTTAATCCCTCCCTTCAACAAGTGATTGACATATTGGATAGACAAGACACACTTGACTGTGCTCAGGAATCTTTTGAAACTTCGCCAGCAGTGTGTAACATTAACCGGCCCGCCGGGCGAGCTGCGCGGCCCGGTCAACTGCCATCGCGCAAACAAACGCAGCTGCCGGCGCGCTCTAAGCCACGTGTGCCGCGCCAGCCCACAACTGCAGTGAAATCATGCCCGCGGTGTGCTACTAGACATTCGCATGAACATTGCCCGTCACGCCAAGCTATTTGTTTTTTCTGTAATAGGAAAGGACATGTTCAAAGTGTTTGCCAGAAAAAGCTCCGATCAGACAATCACAATCATTCCAGGCCCTTTGCTTCGCGCCGGAATCGAACTCAGGATCGTGGACCTTCGCCCATTGACATTCATGTAGTTAATTCCGATTCGTCCAGTGCCACTTTCTCTAACAGTGACTGTGTTCGTCCACACAAACTGTGCGTCAACGTCGCCGGAAATCACGTCAATTAGCAAGTGATTCTGTACCAGTGTCTGTTCAAATTGCACAAAACAGTCGCTCTTGTCGTCAGCAGGACAATAAACTTTTTGTGGACTTAGACTTTGAAGGCAAAGTGATACCATTCCAGCTCGATACCGGAGCTGCAGTTTCATTGCTCAATCACGACACGTACAAACAACTGGGCGCACCTCCGTTGCGTGCCGCAAATGTTAAGTTACATAGTTATTCAGGACAGACAATACCTGTGTTAGGACAGTGCACTCTTTTTGCAACATATAAAGGACAAACAAAACTAGTGTCATTTTACGTTCTTCGTTCTTCTACTGCAGTGAACTTGTTTGGCTTAGATTTATTTCAGTTGTTTAACATGTCTATTGTAAATCAGGTCCTATCAGTGACTCAAACTGTGCCTACAGACAGTGGTTCTAGTGTATGTGACGAATTTGCAGACATTTTTGCACCGGGCTTAGGTTGCGCTAAAAACTATGAAGCACATTTGGAACTGAACGTAAACGCGCAACCGAAATTTTTCAGGGCGCGCAATGTTCCTCACGCATTGCGTCAGGAGGTCGCAAGAACATTGAACAATGTAGAATCACGAGGTGTGAGTGAATGTGCGCAATGCCTCTTCTCTTTCAGCTCCGCTTCATCGCGTACGCCGTGCAGGTGTTCCGTTTCTCTGGACGACGGAATGCGAACGCGCTGTTCGCCAGTTGAAATCGGCGTTGCTTTCTAATACTTGCCTCACGCCTTTCGATCCCCAGAAACCCCTTTTGTTGATGGTAGATGCATCGGATATCGGGATCGGTGCTGTGCTTGAGCACAAAGTTGGCTCCCATGATCGCCCTATTGCCTTTGCGTCCAAATTGCTCTCGTCTGCGCAAAGAAATTACTCGCAGATAGAGAAAGAAGCTTTGGCTCTCGTGTTTGGTGTTACTAAGTTCCATGATTTCTTGTATGGTCGTCACTTCACCATCATCACAGACCACAAACCTTTGACATCGCTTTTTCATCCGACCAAGCCTGTACCTCCACGTACAGCGCAGAAATTCATTCGCTGGTCTATTTTCCTCTCGCAGTACCGCTACGATATCTTGTATCGGTCCACTGCTAAGCACGGAAACGCCGATGCGTTGTCCCGTTTGCCTGTTGCTGAGGATAAAGCATTCGATTCTTCCGAACTTGCTTGCATGTTCATTGATTCGGAAACCGATGAAGTGGTCGAATCGTTTCCGATTGATTTTCGTCGTGTAGCTACAGCCACAGCTGCTGACCCTGTCCTTGCTACTGTTTTGCGTTTTGTTGCTACGCAATGGCCTTTGTCAAAGTCTCGGATCGAGGATCCGTTGGTTCGCAGATTTTTTGCTCACAAGGAGAGACTTTTTGTTCGACGTGGTGTTTTCTTGTTGCGTTCTGATAATGATCAGTCCAGAGTCGTGGTCCCACGTTCGTTACAGTCCTCTATTTTACGGCTTCTTCACCAAGGACATTGGGGTATAGTGCGAACGAAACAACTTGCTCGTCAGCACTGTACTTGGTTCGGAATCGATGCTGCGATTACGAATATGGTTCTTCTTGCATGGCGTGTGCCGAACAACAATCCGCACCGCCGCGGAAAGTCTT
Source organism: Schistocerca piceifrons (assembly GCF_021461385.2). Taxonomy (NCBI): domain Eukaryota; kingdom Metazoa; phylum Arthropoda; class Insecta; order Orthoptera; family Acrididae; genus Schistocerca; species Schistocerca piceifrons. Next base: position 410,565,345 of record NC_060139.1, read on the forward strand.
TGCATGGCCAAGAGCCACTTCCCCTTGGCAACGCTTGCACATTGATTTTGCTGGTCCATTCTGGAATGCTCGATGGTTGGTTCTGGTCGACGCCTTCAGTAATTTTCCTTTTGTTGTCCGGATGTCTTCCACGACGTCCTCCGTCACCATCCAAGCGTTGTCTACTATCTTTTGCATTGAAGGTCTTCCGCAGACTATTGTTTCCGACAATGGCCCACAATTCATGTCCGCAGAATTTCAGTCATTCTGCCAGGCCAATGGTATTCAACATCTGACGTCCGCGCCGTTTTCGCCTCAGTCAAACGGTGCCGCTGAACGATTGGTCCGGACTTTCAAGTCACAGATGTAGAAATTGAAAGAGTCGCATTCTCGGGAGGACGCATTGTTGCTCTTTTTGTCTTCGTATCGCTCTCAGCCCCGAGATGGTCGCTCGCCGGCTGAGTTGCTCCATGGTCGTCCTCATCGAACCTTGATGTCTTTGCTGCATCCGCCGCATCAGGTTCCTTTGCAGCGGCAGACTCCTGCTTTTGCTCCAGGCGACGTTGTATTCTATCGCAACTATCGCGGTTCACGGCGTTGGCTCGCAGGGCGCATTCTTCGCTGCCTCGGCCGCGCGATGTATTTGGTTTTGGGGGCCTCTGGTGAGGTGCGTCGGCATCTCAATCAGCTGCGCCTCTGTCGTCGCCCGGGTTCTGCCGCTGCCCGTCTGCTTTCAGCGAGGGTGCCGTCCGGTCAGCGCCCTGGGGACCCATCTACTGGCTCGCCTCATCCCCAGGTGTTACCGCCGATGCCTTCCATTTTGCCCCAGGGCGACGCGCCGCCGCAGCAGCCGCCGCCGCCGCCGCCGCCACCGCCGCCGCCGCCGCCGCAGACGCCAGTCCTCCGGCCGGCGCCGCCCGCATTCGACGCTTCGCTGCAGCCGCCAAGCGCCTCCCAGGGTCACGCGCCGCCGATCGCTTCACGTGACCAGCTGTCCTCCGCCATGGAACTCCCACCCGCGCCGGACCACATGACGTCATCGCGCGTCGGCTACCCCGACGCAATGGAGGTCGACCCTTCGGCCCCTCCTGTTTCTTTACGGGCGCATACACCGCATGTTGATGTGCACCCTGGAATAGGTTTTCAGGCGTTTCCTAGCTCCCCTCGGACCGAATGGCCGGGTGCGGGTGGCACAGCCTCGCCTGTTGTTAGGCTCCCCACCTCATCGCATACGTCAACATGGGGTCCTCCCCACGGCGGGCGGAAGCCTTATCTCACGACCGTTCGCCGATTTGCGGGGGAGGAATGTGGTGTCACCGCCAGACACCACACTTGCTAGGTGGTAGATTAAATCGGCCGCGGTCCATTTAGTACATGTCGGACCCGCGTGTCGCCACTGTGTGATCGCAGACCTAGCGCCACCACAAGGCAGGTCTCGTGATACGAACAAGCACTCGCCCCAGTTGTACGGACGACCTAGCTAGCGACTAGATGTACGAAGCCTTTCTCTCTCATTAGCCGAGAGACAGAATAGCCTTCAGCTAAGTTAATGGCTACGAACTAGCAAGGCGCCATTAGCCTTACAGTGATTGTAATTAAAGTCTCCTGTGTATAGTCAAGAGCGATGTACCACAATGATTGATTAAAGATAAGTATTAATCCAGCTACGTACTTTTCTTCATAGCATTAATTACGTAGCCTGTTCCAGTACTTCACGCCCGTCTGCGTTAGTCTAGCGTGCATTTTCAGCCATCTCGATCTACAAGGTGTTGGCCCAGCTGCCGACACATCACACAGAATCTGCGAGAAAGTGATGAAGGGGATTTTCCCGTACAACTATTGCACGAGTGCACCGTGAATATCAGGAATTCGGTGAAATATCAAATCTCCGACATCCCTGTGGCTGGGAAAATATCATGAAAGAACGGGATCAAGACCACTGAAGAGAATCGTCTAAAAAGACAGAAGTGCAACCCTTCCGCAAACTGCTACAGATTTCAATGCTGGGCCATCAACAAATGTCAGCGTGCAAACCATTCAACGAAACATCATCGATATGGGCTTTCGGAGCCAAATGCCCACTAGTATACCCTTGATGACTGCACGACACAGCTTTATGCGTCGCCTGGGCTCGTCAACACCGACATTGAACTGTTGATGAATGAAACTTGTTGCCCGGTCCGGCGAGTCTCGTTTCAAATTGTATCGAGCGGATGGACGAGTATTTGTATGGAGACAACCTCATGAATTCATGGACCAAGCATGTCAGCAGGGAACTGTTCAAGCTCGTGGAGGGTCTCTAATGTTGTGAGGCGTGTACAATTGGAGTGAAATGAGGCTCTGATACGTCTAGATACGACTCTGGCAGTTGACACGTACATAAGCATCCTGTCTGATCACCTGCATCCATTGATGTCCATTGTGCTTTCTGCCCGACTTGGGCTATTCCACGAGGACAATGCCACGTCTCACATGTCCAGAACTGCTACAAAGCGGCTTCAGGAACACTTTTCTGGGTTTAAACACTTCCGCTGGCCACAACACTCCGCAGATGTGAACATTATTGAGCATTCTGGGTGCCTTAGAACCTGCTGTTCAGAAGAGATCACCACCCCGTCGTACTCTTTCGGATTTATGGGCAACCCTGCAGGATTCATGGTGTCAGTTCCCTCCAGCACTGCTTCAAACCTTTGTCAAGCTCATGTCACGTCGTGTTGCGGCACTTCTGCATGCCCGTGGGGGCCATACACGATATTATGCAGGTGTAGCAGCGTCTTTGGTTATTCAGTGTATTTTACCTGGGAAACCCGGCATTTCTTATTCCACTCTTCTTTTAGTCCATTTCCTCCTCCCTTCTCGCTGTGTCCATTTCCTCTTCCTTCTCTGTTTGTCCATCTCCTCCACCCCACCCCCCTGCACTGTGTCCATTTCCTCCTTCTTCTGTCTTTGTTCATCTCTTCGTCTCCCACTCACTGTTCTTGTTCACCCCTTTCTGTTCCCTGTTCATCTCCCCTTTTCTATGTTCAATTCCTCTTATCCCTCTGTCTGTTCATCACCCCCTCCACCATACGCTGCCTGTTTGTTCCTTCCCCTGTCTATGTCGGTCTCCCCCTCTTTCCTTTCTGTGTCCAGCTCCTCTTCTTTCCTCTCCCTGTCCATTTCAGTCCCCTCCTCTGTCCATCTCCTCCTCGTCCTATTTGTGAATATCTCCTAATTCCCTCTCACTGTCTGCCCATCTTTTCGTCCTCTCTTCTCTCTTCACATTGTCACACACACCCTAATAGGAGGCCAGTGTGTCTTCGCTTTGTAAGCATATCCACATGTCAAATATACATACACATATTTAACATATTTCGCTCGGATTTGTATACATGTTTCACCAATATGTCTCACGAATTTCTCCTTGCAGTTTCATTTTGACTCAGCTTAATATTTATGAACCCTATCCGCTGAACTATGCATTGTGTAATGATATAATTTTGCTGGTACATCCAATGGTCTATGTGTCTACAGTCAGCAAACTGTGTTGGGAATAGAGTTAGTAGTAAAGAAGTAATAAATTAAAACGTTATGAATTATGTTGAAGTTTCTCATGCATCTTAGTGTTTATGACATCATATCATCCTGAACTATGTGTCATACAACATTATATTTTTCTATGCACCTTCAGAGGTATATGTGAATAATGTCTGCAAATTGCATTACGTATAAAGTTAGCGGTAAAAAATAGTAACTTAAAACGTCATGCTTCATTTGGCAGTTTTACTGCATGAACAGCAAAAATGTAGTAAGCGATAAACATTTTTTTCTTTCATCACTTTCTGGTGGTCTACCGCGATAAAATGTTTCGTAAAGGTCTGAAATTATGTGTGAAGGTAGTTGTAACGGCGACCGGAACAGTCACGCAGAGTGGCCCGCGAACAACAACACAACGGGAGAGGACTGACACGACCAACGAAGGACCTTACGACACAACAAAAACGGACAACAGAGTCACGAAAGCCAAACACGACAACCACGTCCATTCGTAAAGAAAACACGAAAGTCAATACGCTGTCTAATGCGAGGCGATATGTACTGAGACGTACGCAAGGTTAGACTGGCAGGCTGAGCTTTTTTTTTTTTTTCATTTATTGAATTTCAATTCCCCCCGAAGGAGGGCGGGCTGGCAGCAGCTTAGTACGCCGCTCTTCAGCCGACAGATTTTGTGACAAAGAGCAAGAGAACAAATAAGAAAAACAACAGGCGATAAAATCGGAGACTTAGAGAGTAACAAGGCGAAAAGAAATCGTGGAACTTAAAACAACAACACAGGGATGATGACGCTAATAAAAAGACATACGAAGTAGACAGGGAAAACAATAGACAATTAAAAAACACGGCGACAGTCTGGATTCTGTTCGCAAAGGAAATAAAATTCACACCGAGCGACAGCATGGTTTCTGTTCGCAACACGAGAAAGACAAACAACACTGAATAGTCACTGGAACACTGCACTAAAAAGTTGGCAAATGTGACACCACAGTCGAGAGCAGGTGGGGGGAAACTGGACAGAAGATGGGAAAACGAAAAAGGGGGGAAAGGAGAGTAAAAGCGAAGGGGGGAGCCGGGAAAGGAGCTGAAGGAGGATGAGGACCCAGAAGAGGGGTGGGGGCAGACACGACAGGGAGTGGGGTAGGCAGAGGAGGGGAATACAAAAGGACTGGGGGGGGGAGAAGGGAGGTAGGGAGAGGTTTAGTGGGGGGAAGAACAGGACGGAAGTGGGGAGGGAGAGGGAGCCCAGGGAAAGGACAGAGGAAAGGAGGGGGATGGAGGATCAGAGTTGATAGGAAGGATAAATGGAGGGAGAGAGGGCATCATCCGGGAGGGGGAGTTGATGGAAGCCACCGCGGGAAAGGAGATGGAGGGTGTAAAGATGGAGGGTAGGGGGGACACAACGGTGAAGACGTGGCAGGGGGCGGGGATGGGAGAGGAGAGGAGCAACCAGGGGGTGAGGGGGTTCAAGACGGCGGGAGGTGTAGAGGATGCGGATATGTTCGAGGAATAGGAGCAGATGGGGGAAAGGAATGAGATCATAGAGGATCCGCGTGGGGGACGGGAGGCAGATACGGAAGGCGAGGCGGAGTGCATGACGCTCAAGGATCTGGAGGGACTGATAGAATTTGGGGGGGGCAGATATCCAGGCAGGACTGGCATAACAGAGGATGGGACGGGTTAAGGATTTGTAGGTGTGGAGGATGGTAGAGGGGTGCAACCCCCATGTCCGGCCAGAGAGGAGTTTGAGGAGGCGGAGGCGGTTGTGGGCTTTGGATTGGATGGATCGGAGATGAGGGATCCAGGTGAGGTGACGGTCAATGGTGGGGCCAAGGTAGGTGAGGGTGGGGGGAGACGGACAGGATGTGCGCAGACAGTAAGGGAGAAATCCAGGAGCCGGAAGGAGCGAGTGGTACGACCTACGATGATTGCCTGGGTCTTGGAAGGATTTAGTTTCAGGAGCCATTGGTTACACCATGCAGCAAAAAGGTCAAGGTGATTCTGGAGAAGGCGTTGGGACCGTTGGAGGGTAGGAGCGAGGGCGAGGAATGCGGTGTCATCAGCATATTGCAAGAGGTGCACTGGAGGGGGGGGTTGGGGCATATCTGCCGTGTAAAGGAGGTAGAGGAGAGGGGAGAGGACAGAGCCCTGGGGCACACCAGCAGAGGGGTAGAAGGTGCGGGAATTGGCATGATGGATGGTAACGTAGGAGGGGCGGCGGGAGGAAGGAGGCCACCAGACGGATGTAATTGATAGGAAGGGCGTAGGTTTGCAGTTTAAACAGGAGACCGGGATGCCAGACACGGTCGTAGGCCTTTTCAAGGTCAAGTGAGACAAAAATGGTGGAGCGACGGGAGTTAAGCTGGAGGGAGAGGAGATGAGTGAGGCGGAGGAGTTGGTCATCAGCAGAGAAGGAAGGTCGAAAGCCACATTGGGTGTTTGGGAGGAGGTGGTTTTGGTGGAGGTGGAGATGGATACGCCGGGAAAGGATGGATTCCAAGAGCTTGCTGAACACCGACGTGAGACAGATAGGACAATAGGAAGAGGCATCAGATGGAGGCTTATTGGGTTTGGAGAACATCAGGATACGGGAGGTTTTCCACAGGTCGGGATAGAAGCCAGTGGCAAGGATGACATTGTAGAGGGCGGCAAGGAGGGAAAGGAAGGAGGGAGGGCAGTGTTTGAGGTGGCGGTAGGTAACGCAGTCGTGGCCGGGAGCAGTGTTGCGTTTAGTGCGGAGTGTGAGGCTGATGTCCTGTGTAGTGATGGGAGTGTTAAGTGCAGATGGTGGGGTGTGGCCCAAGTACTGGAAGCTAGGAGCAAGGGGAGGCACAGAGGTATCCGTACGGTCCATGACATCAGGGAAGAGGGAATAATCAAAGTGGGGATCATCTGGGATGGAAAAAACATCAGAGAGGTGGGAGGCAAAGTGGTTGGCCTTACTGAGGTTGTCAGGAAAGGGATGGTCATTAAGGAGGAGAGGGTACTGGGGGGTGGGGCGGTTCCCAGTAAGGCGGTGGAAAGCAGACCAATACTTGGAAGAGTTGATGGGGAGCGTGGTGTTGAGGTGTGTACATGTCTGGCGCCAGGCTCGGCGTTTCTTCGCAACAAGCAGGTTGCGGATGTGTCGCTGTAATTGCCGGTGGCGGGTAAGTGTATCCCGGTCACGAGTGCGGAGAAAAGAGCGGTAGAGGCGGCGGGACTCCCGAAGGAGAAGGACGGCCTGTGGAGGCAGGGCAGGGCGGTGAGGGTGGATGGCTTTGGTGGGGATATGGGTGGCGACGGCGTCAGACAAGGTCTGGTGCAGGAAGGCAGCAGTGCGAGAGATGTCATCAGGAGACTGGAGGGTAAGGTCGTGGCTGTCAACCTGGGTGTGAATGGAATCCCGGTAGGCATCCCAGTTGGCACGGGAGTAATCATGGACAAGTTTAGGAGGGACGTCAGGGCGAGGAGTGTGGCGGGGATGGCGACCGGTAGAGATAGTGAGGAGGACAGGAGCATGGTCACTGCCAATGAGGTCAAGGACATCCGCGGTGATGCGCCCAAGAAGGTTGGGAGAGGCAAGGACTACATCAGGAGTGGTGTTGGATTCGGGCCGGGTGTGCTGGGGCAGGGGAACCAGGTCTCCCTGGAGAGTGGTGAGAAACTGATGCCACCGCCGGAGGTCGGCAGGACCACGGCTGTGGATATTGAGGTCGGCGGCAATCACGTAGGTGGAGAAGGTGCGGTCAATGTGGGCCAGGAAATCGTATGGGATGGGGGTGTGAGGGCGGACATAAATGGTGGCACAGGTGATGGTAAGGGCGGGGAAGAAGAGGCTGAGGGTGAGATGCTCGGCAGGATTGTTAAGGAGAGGTTGGGGCCGGACTGGGAGGTGCTTGAGGTGGCCTATAGCAACTCCGCCACGTGCCAGAGGGTACGGGTTATCGGTGCGATGTAGGGTGTAAGGGGCAGTGGAGACGGAGATACGGGGCTGAAGGAAGGTTTCATTGAGGACGAAGGCATCCACGCGGTGCTGACGTAGGGTGTGGAGGAAGAGGAGTTTGTGGGTGGGCAGGGAGCGAACGTTGTGGTACAGGATACGGTACGGTTGTTGTACCATGGGAGTGGAGAGTTAGACGAGGGTGGTGAGGGGGGTGAAGGTGAAGTGGGCCTGGTTGTGGGAGTAAGTGGCATAGGTGGTAAGATGGAAGATGGAACGGGCAGCGAGGGCGATTTGGGAAAGAGTGTGGGAACGCTGGAAGGGGTGGATGTTTTGGAGCACAATGGTGGGGAAACGGATGATGTCCTCAGCAGTAGGGGGAGGGCGGAGCGAGTTGTTGGGGTGGATGGGGTCATCAACAGGACGGACAGAGACGGTGAGATCAGGGGTTACTGGTGGAGGTTTCGCTTTACACTTCGAGGAGTAGGTAGGATGGGGTTCATTACAAGTGTTGCAGGAGGGGGGAGAGGTGAGGTTGGGGCAATGCTTGAGGAAGTGGGAAGCTTTGCAGTGGGGACAAGTAGGGGGGTTCTTGCAGGCAGAGGTAACGTGGTCGTTGTAGGTGAGACAGCGTTGGCAGCGGTAGGATTGGACTGGGGAGCGGGAGGGTTCCACCTTATGGCGCTGATTGTAGATGAGGGCTCCCTCGGTGAGGAGGCGGTCAATGGAGGAGGAGGATTCAGTGAATATCCGCATGAGAAAAGTCGGCCCGGCATCATTGAAGATGCGACGGGCCGAGCGGATTTCGATGTCGGGCCGGGAGTTGAGTTCCGCCAGCACCTCAGCCTCCGTGATCACGGGGCTAAGCTTCGTGATCACAGCGGTGAAGGTCGGCGGACGTCGGGGAGGTTGAGGCTGACGGGGAGAGGACGGGGTGTGGTAGGGGGTGAGGGTTGCATGTTGGCCAAATTGGATACGAGGGATGCGGGAGAGGAGGTCGGTGTGGAAGGAAGCATTGGGGGATTTTATGAGGACCGAGTCCTTGCGAGGAATCAGTTGGGAGATGGGAGCATTGGGGCAGTATTTCCGGATGGCGAGAGTGAGGGAGCGGGCATCAAGGAATTGAGGGTCAGGATTGGAGAGGACAAAGGTGTGGGTGGCAGGCGTGGTGGGGGCGGGGGTCGGGGCCGCGTCCATGGGAGTGGGTGGGTCACGGGGATTGAGGGTTTTTTTGGAGGAGACTTCGGGGGAAGGGTCAGCATTCGGGCGCTTGGAAGGTTTCGTGGACACCACTGGGTGGGGAGGGGGCAGGGGGACGGGTTGCAGGGGGAGATGGCGGGGGGCAGGACCACCCTGAGCAGCGGAAGACGCAGACGGTGGGGGCGTGGGTGTCACTGAGACTGTGGAACGTCGAGCAGAGATCCGTGCTGGCTTGGAGCCTGTCGGAGGCGGTGCGGGGAGCGGCGGAAAGTCAGTAGCTGTCGATGGGGCGACAGTGATAGGGGAAGAGGAGTTGGGGGTGGGTACAGCCGAAAGGGGCGCAGGGGTGGGGTGGACAGGGAGAGAAGGAAGGACGGGAAGTGGGGTGGAGGATGAGCTCCATGTGATGGTGGTTGGAGCAGCGGAGGGAGAGGTGAAAATGATAGTGGTAGTGGTGGTGGGTTGGGACATGGTGGCGGCGCGCGAGAAGGGCGGCGGCGGCGACCAGGCGGCGGCGGCGGCGGCGGGGGCGGCGGCGGCGAGCACCGGCAGGCGGCGACCAGGCGGCGGCGGCGGCGAGGACCGGCAGGCGGCGACCAAACGGCGGCGGCGGCGAGGACCGGCAGGCGGCAACCAAACGGCGGCGGCGGCGGCGAGCACCGGCAGGCGGCGGCGGCGAGCACCGGCAGGCGGCGACCAGGCGGCGGCGGCGGCGAGCAGTACTGACGACGAGCAGACGGCAAGGCAAGGGTGGGGATCTTCCACGTCGAGGGTGCACCCTGAGAGTAGCCCAGGCAGTGAAACTCTTCGACGCAGAAGCGAGGGAATCCAACCCTCGAATGGCAGGCTGAGCGACAGGCAGGCGCTTAAGTACTCTATCGGGGACGCCACTATTGGCCGCTGCAACCACGTGTTCCACTGTGGCGCCCTCACTCTAAATGCGGGCGCCATGGTACAGAGACCTCTATGGGTCTTCCACGTCCATGACGTCTGGCGAGGATTCAAATTTCGCGGTGCGCGGTACCAGAAAGATTATTGCAAATCTCTAGCTAACTTAAGTACGAGGATTCTCGCTTCGTGGACTACACAACTTTTTCAATACCAACTCCTCATCTTTCATAGGTGGGTGGTTTTTAACCCAACAGTGATTCTTTTCAGGCAGTAAATGACATGCGTACTACCGTTGGTTGAAATTTGTTCAGTGGTATAAGAGGAGATGTGGAACATACATACATATATACACATGTACATCCAGCTTTATAATTTGTATGAATATGAATTTGACTTTATGTGAACTATATTTCTGGATTCACTGACAACAATGTATCACGAATTATAAACCAGCCACCAAGGAAGGCAGTGCAGTGGTTGGACTCTGGACTTTATCAATGAAGATTGGGCTTCAAATGTCCACCTATCCATGCACATGCACAGTTTCCTTGAATCACTTAAAGTAAGGGCTTGGATGGTTTCTTTTGAATGCGATCCTATCCTTTCACAGTCGAAGCTCTTTCAGCTTCTCTTCTTACATTCGTTTATTTCACATTACGTCCATTTAGTTCGACTCGCTTCTTAGCCACGTTAGAGTTACTGTTTACAAAATTTCGCCTACAGGTTTACTCGTGTTTCCTTCCTTTAATGTTATATATACGCATACTAACTAAATTTCATGTAGTTGTAAATTAAATTACCAGCCATGTAGATATTATTACTCTATTATGTAGACAATTTTCAACTGGGTTTTTATATCGTACTCATCAATTCCCAAACGTTTATCCGTAATACACTGTCGAGTCACATTAATGTGACAACCTGTCTGAAGATCAATCTCTTGCAGAGCAAACCACTGCGAGACGTGCAGGAACAGTGTCAGTAAGGTTCTGTAAGGTACCGACAGCGATGTCGGGGCATACAGAGTCCAGTGCTGTGCCCAAGTGTGTTACGGTTCTCTCTTGAGGATCTATGGCGCAAACAGCCCGATAGAGGTAATTCCATTGATTCTCCATCTGGTGTAAATCCGGGGAGTTCGGTGGCCAGGGGACTACAGTAAACACATCCAGCTTGAAGATGCCATCACACCGGGGTGAAACATACTGCATCTAGTGTAGACAAGGGCCCCAAGGATAGATGCGTAGTTGTTTAACCGTTGCGCCTTCCATAATGACTAAATCATTAGGGAATGCCACCAGAACATTTCCACACCACAACGCTCGAATGATTGTTGCGGATTGTTTGTTGTCAGATTCATGCTGTACACGACAAAGGCCATCTTTCTAAAGGCGTGTAAAACGTGATGCATCCGAAAAGGTCACTTGTGACCTCTCACTAGACGTCCAGCTCCGGGACTGGCGTGCAGATACCAGCCTTCGTCACCATGAATAGCAGTCAGTACGGGTATATAAACCAGGCGCCTGCGGCAGGGACCCTTACACAGCAACTTTCATTCAGTGATCGTTGAGGAGACACGTTGGTTGCCCCTTCGTTCATTTGGCTGGTTGGTTGTTCAACAGCTGCACGCCTGTTAGCTCAAGCAAACCAAGCGCTGTATCACGTGCTCCGGGACTTAACCCCAGTTCACTGCTAGTAGTGCCACGTCACCTTAACGCGTCTGCATGTAGCGTACAAGTATTGCACCACAATTTAATATGAAATTAAAAATCAAAATTTATGTTTAAAACTTTGTTGAATTATAGTTTAGTGTAATAATGTTCCAAATACCAAGTCTTGATGTTCTAAACTTAATAGTTTACGAAAAAATGGCGTTTTAAGAGAAAAATCAGAGGCGCTGAATAATGATGTTAGGATGCCAGAATTTGGTCAGAAGGTGCAGTTAGAAGTTATAAATAAGTGATGCTGGTCTCCTAAACCACAAAACAAAAGTTAACGCCAGAATCCACGTTTTTCGGGAAAATCAGAGGCGCTGAATAATGGACTTAGAAACTTGAAAATTTGTTTTGTGCTTCAGTACACCCCAAAAATAGTAAAACAGAGTCCACGTTAATCTACCTCTTATAGTTTTTGAATAATTAAATAAAACCTAATTTTGTAACTAAAGTGTACTAAAGTGTTTAGATTAAGTACTTGAAAGTTTAATGTAGAGGATTTTGGTTAAACCAGATGATCAAATGAATAAAGTAATAGAGCTACACCAAGTTTAAGACTTGTAACATAAATAGCAACTGATATAAGTCTTAGCAAAGGTATTGTTCAGAGATAACAATCTACCGTTAGTTCCACTAAATAAATTCTTTCAAGCAAAGTTTTCATTCTAGCGAGCTGAAGCTTTCGGCGTGCTTTCAAACAACATATCTGCATACCAGCAAAAATTAAGAAGTATATGAAGTAATTGGTTACTATATTATTACAGATTATGTGCCCGAGATAGCGGTCGTTTGTAGACTGCCGCCGTATGCGAATAGACAGAGACAAGAGATGTTTTCTCGGCAGTCCGCACCGGCACGTTGTAAATACAGCCTCAGAAGCAGTAGGAAGGTTCACTTCGCTTTCAGACACTGTTAGGTCCACACCAGTTAAACGTCTGGTCGCGCTCTGCCTCGGATGACGTTAGAGCCGAGCTGTGACGAGCACGTATTTGGCAGTGAAAACGGATAGTGAACTCGCGAGAACTGAACACCGTCCTGGATGGTTTAGAATTCGGTAAAATAACTGTTAGCGTGCCGTACGTGTAAAAAAAATGGAAATGTCGTGTGGCTAGGGCCTCCCGTCGGGTAGAGCCGTACGTGTGAAATTCAATTCCGCGTGGCAAGTGGCGAATTTATTTACACTTTTATGGTGAGCATTAATTTTTGAACATTTACTGCCAACTTTCAATTGAAAGATGTTAGTCAGAGCGAAAAACAATCTGGTAGGAAGTTACCGTAGAGGTCGCCTCTGAACTGCTAAAGGTGCTGTTAGATTAGAAAGACTTGTATTCAATTTAACATAACGCAATTGTAAGTGTTGTTTGTAAGAAACTTTAATTAAATTAAATCTTGATTGGAACTTTAAATTTTTACTGAAATCATAATCCTGATCCCGCAAAGAAATGGGAAATAGACACATTTCTTTCAGTGCGCTGGACCGGAATGTGGCCGTGAAGACTGGAAACTAAGATCAGTATGTTTCCCTTCGCTTTCTGGCTGACCACCAAATTAGTTACCAGGTTCACGTGATTAAAGACGGCGTCAAAACTTTAAACCAGTGAAGTAACTTACTCGCCGCCCCACATAGACCAAAAACATCACCGCAATATTCGTCCATCAATGGCCCGTGGCGCATCATCATAGTTTCCTCGACGTTAGTTTTGGAAAGTGTCATTTTACCATGCTCGGTATTCTTAACCACTATGGGCGCCGTGTCCGAAATGCTTCCGCCCTTGACTCGAAAGACAATGACCATGCCCTTTCGGACGTCAGATAAATTGCTCCATTTCCGCTCTGCAACAACGACTGCTCTGTTTCCCAAGTCCCTCCAACGCGCTTTATATACTCTCCATTGTTAGTGCTGCCACTTGCCGCCTATGAGTGGTTTTTGGTTGGTTGGCCGATTTTAGAGAAGGGGACAAACAGCGAAGTCAGCGGGCTCACGGGATTAAAACGATGGGGATGGAAGTCGCCATGCCATTTCAGAAGAACCATCCCGGCATTTTTCTGAAGTGATTTATTGATATCACGGAAAACGTAAATCAAGGCGCCCGAACGCGGGTTACAACCGCCGTCCTCCCGAATACAAGTCCAGTGTGGTAACCACTGTGCCACCTTACTCGGTGAGGGATTTCTGCACTTTGAATTTGAACAAAAGCAGTGGTCACATTGATGTGAATTGACCCTGTATGACACACACCGCTTTCAATGAATGAAAAGCGGTGAATAATGAATGTAACATTGATGAAAGTGGAGAGAGTCGATTAAAAATATCACAAAAAATATGCATGAGCTATGAGAAAAACTTACGTATCGTACTGACTTTTCATTTTAAAGTGAAAATTGTTAATACTCACATATAATCGTCTCTAAATGAGCATCGCACAGTGAAACTATACCTTCGGCAATAATTAATAACAGTTGTGCACCTATAACTTATAGCATGCGTTGCAGGCACGTGACGCGGTAACTAGAGTTCTCATATGTAAGCGGAGCGGACAAAGCTGGCGGAACACCCTAGGAAATATATGGGTTCCAAATGGGGAAATTCGCAGAGATAAGCGACTTTGACAAACGAGAGATTATTATTATTCAGAGCGTCTAAACAAGTATCACGAAAGCGGGGAGGCTGGTCGAATGTTCACGTGCTACTGTCGTAAGCAGCTACAAAAAGGGATAGAATGACAGTGAAAATATCACTAGCCGCTGAATGGTTGTACGTCCAAGACCCTTCAAATAGCGTTTGGAGGCTTGTCTGTTCTGTAAAATAAGATAGATGGTGATCAGTGGCATCTCTGCCGAAAGAGCATAATAATGGTGCCCATGCAAGTATTTCGAAGCACACCGTTCTCATCGTACATTGTTGAACATGGATGTCCGCATCAGACCACTCCTCATGTTGAGTCAACGGCATCGTCAGCTACAATTCCAGTGGGCACAGCACCACTGTGAATCGACCGTCGATCAATGGAAACGTGTCTGCTCTTCTGGTGAACCACACTTTTCCTACAGTGGATCGCTGGTTATCTCCACAAACGCCGTCATCGTTTCGAAACGTGGAGCGCGTCACACACACTGGCTGGTGAGAGCAATATTGCGCTATGGGAAGCATTCTCCTGAGCTTGATGGGACCTATGGTAGTAATCGAAGACGTGGTGTCATCTGCGAACCACCTGCGTCATTGCATGCTTGATGTCTTCCGCGGCGGCAAGGTTATCTTTCTGCAGCATAATTATTCGTGTCTCGAAGCCAGAAACGTGCTACAGTGATTTGAGGAATATTGTAGTGAGCTCACGTTGATGTTTCGACGACCAAATTCGCTTCATGTAAGTCGTACGGAACTCATCTGAGTAGCTACCGGGTGCCATCACCGGGTACGTGAATCAGCAGCCCGCTATTTACGCGAATTCTGTGACATGTGCGTAGACATACAATGATACGTACCTCCACAAACCTGACAAAAAACAGTCGGATACCTTATACGCAGAATCAGTGATGTATATAGCTCCAGAGACAGGCAAATAAACTACTAAGGAGATGGTCACAATGTTTAGGCTCGCCATTGTATGTATGACTGTTCACCGACACACAATTGTCAGAGATAACCATGCGTGGGGAAACATCTGGATGAGGAGCTCAAAAGATGGAGAAAATTACAACAGACTGAAACGCCGTCTTACGCATTGCCTCATACTACAGCTGTCTAAGGCACGTTGGCAGCTACATAAGGCGACTCATCGTGGTCACCGCAAGGTGGTTGTTGACAGTATTCTCGTTTGTGGAATTTGTAGAAGGGATGCAATGGTGCCTCTCGCATGGTTGCATCTTCCGTCACCGTAAACGTTACAGAAACATAGAGTTCAATCATCGTTAGCCAGTAGCTCTGTTGTTGGTGACTCATGACTTTAGCATGACAATACAACATTTCACTAATCCCGTATTTCGTTAGGATCGTATGAACAAGATTGGCGATAAATGAGCGTATTTGTAGGTTTTCTCCAAATCACATCACATGAGGTACACTATGTGATCGAAAGTATCCTGACACCTACCTTAATGCCAAACGACGTGATGTGTGGCTTATGAGCAGCCGCTCGACCGTGAATCCAACTTTTCTCACCTCCCGCATAACTGTCATAGTATTTGCAGTGGATCCTAATTCAGTTTGGAATTCCTGTGTGATGTTCTGCTAGATGTCTGCCTATTACACATTACGACCCTCTTCAAATGTCGACGGTCTCTGTCAGTCAACAGACGAAGTCGCACGGTACCCCTTTGTGCTGTACTTGTCCCTTCACGTTCCTACTTAACTATCGCAACGGAAACAGTGGATCTAGGAATATTTAGGAGTGTGGAAATCTCGCGTACAGACGTATGACACAATAAAAACCCAATCACCTGACCACGTTCAAAGTATGTGAGTTCCGTGGAGCGCCCCATTCTGCTCTCTCACGATGTCTAATGACTACTTGAGTCGCTGATAAGGAGTACCTGGCTGTAAGTGGCAGCACAATGCACCTAATATGAAAAACGTGCGTTTTTCGGTGTGTCCCGATATTTTTGAACACATACTGTGTACCCATTTGAACATATTAGCATGGAATCCCACGGTGTCCTGTTTGTAGACATGTTTGATATACACTGAAGAGCCAAAGAAACTTGTACACCGACCTAATATCGTGTAGCCCCTCTCCCCCAACCCCCCCTCCCCCTCCTCCTACGAGCACGCAAAAGTGCCGCAACATGACGTGGCATGGACTTGACTAAAGTCTGAAGTAGTGCTGGCGAGACTGGCACCATGAATCTTGTAGGGTTTTTTGCAGGGTTGTACATCAGTTCGTAAGAATACGAGCTGAACAGCACATTGCAAGGCATCCCAGATATGCTCAATAATGATCTCGTCTGGGGAGTTCGGTGGCCAGCGGAAGTGTTTAAGCTCAGAAGAGTGTTCTTGGAACCACCCTGTAGCAATTCTGGACATATGGGGTGCTTCATTGTCCTGTTGGATTTGCCCAAGTCAGTCGGAAAGTACACTGTACATGATTGGATGCAGGTGATCAGGAGGGATGCTTACATACGAGTCACGTGTCAGAGTCTTATCTAGACACCCTAGGCGTCCCTTATCTCTCCACCTGCACATGCCCAAACCATTAAAAGGCCTAGAAAATCTTGAACAGTCCCCTGCTGAAATGCACGGTCCGTGAATTCATGTGGTTGTCTACATATCCTTACACGACCATCCGCTCGATGCAATTTGAAATGAGAGTGTTCGATCGGGCAACAGGTTTCCAGTCATAAACAGTTCAACGTCATTGTTGATGGGCTCAAGTGAGGAGCATACGTGTGTATCGTGTAATCACCAATGGTGCACGAGTAGACTTTTGGCTCAGAAAGCGCATATCGATGATGTTTCGTTGAATGGATCGCACGCTGACACTTGTTGATGGCCCAGAATTGAAATCTGCAGCAGTTTTCGGAAGGATTGCACTTTCGTCACGTTCAAAAATTCTCTTCAGTGGTTTTGGTCCCGTTCTTGCAGGAACTTTTTCCGGCCGCTGTGAAGTCGGAGATTTGATTTTTTATCGGATTCATGATATTCACGGTACACTCGCGAAATGGTCGTACGGAAAAATCACCCCTGCCTCGGAGATGCTGTGTCCCATCGTTCGTGCGCCGACTATAACACCACGCCCTAACTCACTTAAATCTTGATCAGCAGCCACTGTAACAGCAGTGACCGATCCAAAAACTGCACCAGGAACTTGTTGTCTTATATACGCGTTGCTGTCCGCGGCGCCGTATTCTGCCTGTTTGCATATCTCGGTATTTGAATACGCAAGCCTATGCTAGTTTCTTTGGCGCTTCAGCGTATCTCTCCATACAGTTCGTCCTAAGCAACCCTCTTGATCTCTGAATAACAAGTGATTTATATTGAATGTCACTATGTTCACCTTTTATAGAAACGCTAAACTTTTTTTTTTTTTTTGCAGCCTACATTTTATACGTCTGTATTTCGGACATTATCTGTTATTTTGCTGCCCACATAGCAAAGCTGATCACCTTCTTTTACTCTCTCATTTCCTAATCTAATTCCCTCAGCATGGACTGTTTAAATTTGAATATATTCAGTTTCCCTTGTTTTTCTTTCAGTAATATTCATCTCATAACCCCTTTTCGAGACATTATCCATTCCGTTCACCTGCTCTTTCGATGTGCTTCGCTTCTCTGACAGAATGACAATGTCATCGTCAAATCTCAGACTTTTTATGCCATCTCCATCAACCCATATTCCCTTTTCCAAAATTCTTCTTGGTTTCCTTTGCTGCCTCACTCTCATCTCAATAACTGCTTCCCTTACATAAATGTCATCTGGCATTTGTACAAGTCGTAAATAACCTTTAACTACTTGTATTTTATCCCTGTTGTCTTCAAAATTTCGAAGAGATTATCCACTCAATACTATCAAAGCATTTCTCTAAACCTACAAAGTCTGCAAATGTAGGTTTCTGTTCTTTAACCTGTCTTGTAAGGGTAAATGCTGCTTCGAGTGTTCGTAGATTTCTCCGGATTTCAAACTTATTGTTCCCGAAGACGTTTTCCACAGGCTCCTCCAATCTTTTTCAAAGAACTCGTGTCAGTATCTTGAAACCATGACTTGTCAAACAGATGGTGCTGCAGTATTCCCACTTGTCAGCATCTGTCATCTTTAGAACTGGAATTATTACATTCTTCGTCAAGTGTGATGGTATTCTGACTGTCTCATATCTTGGACAAGATGCTGGTTCTCTTAAGAATCTCAATAAAGGTGTGGGAATGTAGTATGTCTCTTTTATATTGACCCGTTACATACTCCTTCCATCTGTTCCTTATTTTCTTAATTTCGCCATGCGTCTGAGTTAATCATATTCATTGCTTCAGCTGTTGTCCCCAAAGGTCTCTGTAATTGGTGGCATCCCCTAGTCATTGATATTTCTACAGCCTTGTGTTTCCCCTCTAATCACTCCTGCTTAGTCATTTTTCATCTGTAATCCATTCAATTTTTAGAAAAGTATTCCCAGCTCCTGCTTCATTTACTGTTTCTTTTTTTTCCTTTTACCAATTAAATTCAATGTCTCCTTCGATATATAAGGATTTCTACTTGGCCCTGTTTCTTTACTTGTGTGGCTCTGAGCACTATGGGACTCAACTTCTGAGGTCATCAGTCCCCTAGAACCTAAATCTACTTAAACCTAACTAACCTAGGGACATCACACACATCCATGCCCAAGGCAGGATTCGAACCTGCGACCGTAGCGTTTATTCGTGTGATGACCTGCTAGATTGCCTGTTTCATCCTTATAAGTGACCCGTTTTGTTGTTTTCCTTCCCCGATTTAGTCCAACGTTCCCTCATCTCGCTTGGGAAAATGTCAACGATCTCTGGATTTTCAGTTTATCCACAGCCCGTCTCCGTAAGTTCCTAACATTTAGCAATTTTTTTCAAATTTAATCTGCAGATTTGACGCGGTAAGTTATTGTCAGAGTCCACATCGGAGCCAGGGAAAGTCTTACAGTCATAAAGGTTTAATCTCGTTTCGAAATATCCATCTTACCACTATATAAGCAGGAAACTGCCAGTGTTCCCAGGACTCATCCTCGTATAAAGCCTTCTTTTATGGTTCTTAAATCATATGTCTGTGACGAACAAATTACGATTGTTGCAAAACATTTTCAGGCGGCTGTCTCTTTCCTTTTTTTTCCCTGAGTGCATGTTTCTCCTACCATTATTCCTTCTCTTCCTTTACCTACTATCGAACATCAGTCTACACCACTATCTAGTTTTAATTCTGTTACCTATATCAACTTCTTTATCTCATTTTAGGTTCATTTGCAGAACTATTTGGTATTTAAACGTATACTACTGTGGTGGGTATCGGCTTCGTCTCTACCTCAGTAACGATAATGCGTTGCTAGGCTTTTCATTGTATCTTAACCACACCTTTATTTTCTAATTCATTACTAGGCCTACTCCTGTATTGCCCTTATTTCAGTTTTGGTTGATGATTCTGTAACTTAGCTGACGAGGGTTACTGTTCGTCATGCCACCGCACTTTATGAATTTCTATTATATCTGAAAGCAACCTGTCGAATCCCTTTTTAAATTCTCTAACCTGCCTCTCCAGTTGAGGGATCTATTATTGCACGCTCTGACCGTCCTCTACTACTTTATTAGGCCTACTTCTATATTACCCTTATTTCATCTTTTGATGATAATTCTTAACTTACCTAATGAGAGTTACTGTTCGTCATGCTGCTGCACTTTATGAATCCCTATTATACCTAACAGCAACCTGTCGAATCGCTTTTTAAATTCTCTAAGCTACTTATCCAGTTGAGGGATCTAATATTACAAGCTCTGATCCGTAGGAATCCATATTTGTTTTTTTCTGATTATGACACCAACCTGAGTAATCCCAACTTGGCCATCCAAATGGGGACTATTTCACCTCCTGAGTATTTTACCCAAGTGTAAGCCATCGTCAATGACCCGTACAGTAAACCTGCGTGCCCCCAGGAAAATAAGTTACAGTTTTAATTTTCTCTTGCTTTCAACTGTTCCCTGTAGTTACACACGAAGTCCATGGTTGATATTTTTACAATGTCAGATCAGTCACCCATACTGTTGACTCCGAAGCTACTGACAAGGCCGCTGTACCACTTCATGATCAATGAATTAATTTGACCTCTCTATAGACGCCTCTACAGCACAACTGTCTGTACTACTGAGAACGCAAGCCACCACTTTCGTATATTTTGTATGTTTGAAGTAAATGGTAGCACACTGTCGACTTATGTCGCAAGTTCATCTTCTCAAGCTACATAGAATGAGGCTAGGACGCAACAATCTCCAAAGCTCATCATGAAATCCAAAGCGCCGTAGACAAAGGCGCCTCTTGTGGTGCCGTGTTTTTTGGTCTCCAGAAAGCATTGTATACGGCTAAATAGTGTTTTACGTTCGTGCAGAGGATCAGTCCAGGTTTGTAAATGGATTAAGGACTTTCTAAGAGATAGATTTCACTACATTATTCATAACCAGATAAAATCGACAATCTTCTGGGAGTACCACAAGGGAGTTGCAGTGGTCCATTACCATTTACGGTATACAGGGTGTTGAGAAACTGTCTGAAAATCTGGTAAGGGTGTTGCAGTGCATAAATGATCTTGTGGGTGACGTCGGAAGCTGCACAAGGCTTTTTGAAGACGATAGTGTTGTCTACAGGAACGTGTAAACGTTAGATGACTGTAGAGGAATGCAGGAATTCCTATGGGGTAACGATGACTTGTACTGGGACTAATAGTTGTATTTAAAAGTAAATAAATGTAACATATTAAGTTTAAATATTGGTAGCGATCGATTGCTCTTGCGTGACACTAGCAATGAAATCTTGCTGTAAACAGTAGCAACCTAATATCCTGGGAAAACCGAACTTACTTAGAATGACCACATAACGTCATCTGTAAGAAAAGCAGATTCGAGATTGAGATATACTGTTGAAATTTTTAGGAAATTTAATTAATCTATGGAAGAAGTGGCTTACACTTGTTCGACCGATTCTTGAGCAGCTTTCCTTAGTCTGGCTCCCTTACCAAGTACGATTAAGGAAAGAGACAGAAAAGATTCATCGAAGAGCTGCATGTTTCCTCATGGGGTCGTTTATTCGGTGCGAGAGCGTGCAGATGCCTTAAAAATTCCACTCACTACGGAAGAGGTGAATGTTCGGAACAGAAATGCGCAACATATTGCTTTCTCCCACAAATTTCTCGTGAAATGACTACCATAAAAAATCTGAGAAATTAGAGAGCTCCTATGGAAGCTTTTAGACAGTCGCTCCTCCCAAGCACCATTGGTAAATGGAACAGATAGAGAGCAGATATCGATGCCAGAGGTACCCTCCAGCACACGCCGGAAGATGGCATGAGGAGTGTAGATGTAGATCTCTCAAAGTAACTGTAGAATCATTGCCACATATGCTACTACATCGCCGCGCCAACGCAAGGTTGGCAGCCCGTCGTCTGCCGAGCACAGCGCACTCTAGCGGGCTGTGCAGCTCGACGGAACTGGAGTGTGCCTCGTTCACTTCTTAGCTAGATTTCAACCTAGGCAGACGCACTTTCATATTCAGCCCTTAGCCAGTTCTGTTTGCATTGATTCTCTGAGGAGGATCCATCAGGCTTAGCCCCTGAGAGTATGTTGTATTAGTTATAGCCGTAGCTGCAGTCCTACAAACTACTGAAGATAAGTAATTTTCATTGTACTGTGTGATTCCTGGATAATAATCCTTCTCTCTAACAGTGTGCCATACCACATATTATTGCAACCTGGACTCCTTCAGCTCCTATCAACTAGGCCTCCTACTTATTTGCATTTAGTAACGAGCTGAAAACACTCACGCATTTTGTGCCTCTCAACAGTGAGACACAATACTAACCATCGGCTGAGGACATCCTTACATCCATTCTCACGTTAAAGGGCAACAGAAGTAGCTTCACGGTCCATCTGGTCTTGTAACCAAGCAGCTCGACGTGAAAAGAACGAAAAGTTGTGCATAGGATAGAAATGTGGCTACTCGGACGTGTATCTACGACTCGTTTACTAAAGTTTGTGAAGCTTTCCTATTTCGGTGCTGGTCGTTGTATACATTTGTGGGCTAAGGCCGTGAGGCGGAGCGTGAAAAGAAGGGAAGAAGGCGACCTGAACGATGCGAGGACAGCAGAGGTTGACTGGGGCGGGGGGGGGGGGGGGGCGAAGGGGGGCGAGGGGACGGTGTAGAGAAGGGCAGAGAGGCGAGGAAAGGTGCCGGAGTCGTAAGTGTCGCAATGGGGCGGCTGAGCCGCTGGGAGCCGCGTGGGATTTGGAGAGGGGAGCGCATTGGCCGACGCTGGCTGCTGGCTGTAGCCGCTGCCTGGCCTCGGGCCGCCCGGGGGGCGTGGGAGGCGGCGCACATGGGCTGCAGGGGGCCGGCGGTAGCAGTCAGGCTGTCGAAGGGTTACTCCCACATCGATATAAAAAGGTAGACACCGTGTCTATTCCTTTGTTAAAACTCATGCATCCATTGGCAATAAGAAAGTCGTCAGTGTCACATACTTACAAGAAAATTAAATAAATCCCTTAAATGAGTCTGTGGCCATTACGGACTTGAATGAATTACGCTGTGTAAACTCATCAATGAACCCGCCAGTCCAAAAAGGTTCCAAGCTGGAATAATGAAATTTAGCTACTACAGTGATTTTAATGCTGCAGGTATTCTACAAGGCCCTCCCTCTCGCCCCTACACCCGACCACCCCTCTCCGCCGCCACCCCCTCCCCTCCGCCGCTCATAACGTACAACGCATAACTAGGCAAAACTGTCAGAAAAGACTTACTTTGGGATCTTGATCAACTGGCGTGCCACATTGGCTCGAACTTCGGTTACGTCGTCAAAGCGTTGTCCTTCTTGTGAATTTCTGCCCTCTTTGTTTAATGCTGAATTCGTATTGATAATATCATGTATTGTCACCAGTGATAATCTTTTCCAGAGCGGATTTGTCTACATTTTCCATTTCACTCAAGTCGCAATAGGCATCGTTGTGATTGTTCTGGAGTTGAGGTGTGCGGGACAAACTTTGCATTCACTGTTCTCTTCTTAGCGTGTCAGTTTCTGGAATTACTTAGAGATGTTGCTCGATTCCGATTTGTGATACAACAATGTTTACTGACTACGGGCCTCGTATCCACTACTTAACATTGTCAGCTCGCAACTGACTGACTGGATGCAGATCTACCGTTTACAACTGTTAGATCAAACTGCTATTGTCTTTTGGGAGGGTGTAAGCGGAGTTGTTCTGTATCAGGAGACACTTTCCCAGTTCGCTCTTTTCCAGTTTTTTTCGGAAGGATGGTAGTGACTTGTGGTCGCCGGTAAGCGTAGTGAAAGAAGATTCAGAATTAGCTATTTATTTCCATAAAAATGCAGCTAGTGTTTTGTCTCTTGATTGGCATTTTTGGTCAATGCCTTCTGAGAAATGGGTCGTAAACGGCCTTCATCCCGCTGAAGGCAGTTGACAGTGCGCTCTTCGTTCCAGCCAGCTGCTATACTGGCGGTTCACTTCTTGCGTTGGCCCTGGCACTGGCTGTACTATGAGGCCGCGAGTGGCGGCTCGTGTACCTCCGACTTCGGAGGTACTCTGTCCCCTCCCGCTCACCACCTTTCTTCCTTTAGTTCAGCGATATTGGCGTGTCGTCCAGGTAGACCTTATTAAATCCGCGGGAATATCAGGAGCTGGTGTCCTAACCTTGGTTTGCAGGAGAGGCCTCCATGACCTCCAATCTGCGACGCAGGTGGACTGCAGTATTCAACTATGTGATTATGGCGAGATGGCCACCTCTCCCAGTAGCGGCTGTTGTCCATAGGATGCAGGAAATCTGCAACAGAATTGTGCTAGACGTCGCTTCGTTGTTAGCAAGGAATCGAGTGCGAGTGTCACGTATGCCATCGATCCGTCTGACCGACTGCCTTACGAGCTAAACTGCTGGAGTTTTTATGGAACGACGTAGTGGCCAATGTTTACCCGACGTTATTCGTCATCACGCATAGGGCTTGCTAGTACGAAGGTATCATCTGTTTTCCTTCTGCAGTGCTTACTTAACGAGTTTATTATAGTTTGTAAAAGCTCTTGGTACCGTTTGCTGCATTCCCATTATGCTTCCTTTCGTCACATAACTATGGTGACGTGAACCTGTTTGGCTGCTCTGACCCACTGCATTCTGCTGAAGTCTGCTGCCTGGCTCGCCAGAAACGCCTGTGCTATGTTTTGCTCTGACCCAGTCTCGGTGACGACTGTTTTCACCGCGGCCACTTTGTGTCGACATTGCCGTAATGTAGCAAGTTAACTTCGCTCTGGGACTTGGAAAATTTTACCCGTTTTACTGCCCTTTACAAGGTTGGCATGCAACAGTTGTTACTGTACAAATGTCCCTTAAACGCCATGAAACTTTCAGATGTATTGTGTATGATTTTATACAGAGTGTTTCCCTTTCTCCTTGACCAACCCAAATACGTATACTTCTAGAAGGAAAATTAAAGAAAAAAGTATGAAACAAATGTTGTTTAGTTTTTAGAGGGCCATTAACCGACATGACTGTCTTTCTGATAACCTTGTCCGTTAAGAAGATATGAAGTTCAGTATGTCTCTTTTACCACACACTGTTTTCATTCGATAACGTGCTTCCTCTCGTCAAAGCCCATTCAAAAACGTGTCACGTATTCATTTAATTAGAGCGTTCATTACAACAAAAAAGCAAAGCGACGATTTTTAATCCTAATTTGTGGTACAGCAATCCACTGGAGGTGCATTCAAAGTGATGACCACAGATTGTTCACGCCGTAGTAGAATGAATTCGTTGCTGCTTTCGTGGCTGCTTGCTGCATTAAAAGCTAACACGATACGTTCGTGGACCCTCCATGATATCCGCGCACATTAACACGCTGCTTACGTATTCAGGAAGGCGTGCCGGGCCCAGCTCGAATCCACGGGTGTGATTAATAACACATACTTGTGTGACGGCTAGCCTGGATTTGGTTTTTAGGCGGTTTCTCGCATCCGACAAGGTTAATACCAGGCTGTTGCCTAAGTTCAGCCTTCGTTGCAATATTCGCAAACGTTCTCACACTTCCAAATAGGATAACACTAAACGCAGGCAAATGCGGTGGACAGATTCCGTTACGTTGTGGAAAGAGTGGCGACAGGAAGAGCATTTTTAACTCTAACGTTGCTAATTCGAGACTAACATGACACGGGTTTAGGCCATGAGAAAGAGGAGCAACAAGATGATGCGCTCCTGCATTTTCTCTGGAGTTATAGGAATATCGCGATACACAATGTCGTTTACACACCTCGAAACATGTGAGTCCAGAGGAGTTAAATCAGGAGACTGAGCAGACCAATCCACTGTTCCTCCATGACCATTCCATATGGCAGGATACCTTGGATTCAGAACTTGACGCGCACGCAACTCGTTATGTACTGGCCTTCTATTGTACAAGTACCACGTAAGTTTTTGGCTCTTAGCGGCACTTCATCCAAAAGACGAGGAACAATTTGCGTGAGAATGCTAGCATAGTTTTGGTGTTTAAGATACCATTGATGGAATGAGGGCCTATAATTATATTTAAAGCTGACCGAACTGTTCAAATCTCTAGAAATAATTTCCACAGAAATCTTGGGGTAGGCATGCATAAGGAGGAAGGAGCGAGTGACGTGTTAGAATACGATGCGCAGTGGTTTTAGGAATGCCTGTCTCCTGTACAAGCTGCCATCTGATCATATGTGGATTGACTGCAACAGAAGTGAGCCCCCAGTAACTTCGGCAGCTTCGTCTGTGCAAGTTCTACAACTGCGTAGGCTTTGATAGAAATTGAAGGTTTCCTTAAGCTTCACAAAACGGCGAAGAATGATCTGTGAGGAACGATTTCGCTCTCTCGACGATTCCTCTGTCTCATTAGCGTTACGCCTACCTTCAATCACATTAAAAGACAAGTGATGATGAAGCATTTTTTAATCAATGCCTGCCTATCCTGTATGTAACATATCGTTTAAAAATACTGCCGTACTGTACTATATGTACCCATATGGTGATTAACAAAACATTATTTCAGTCTCAGTACTGCTGACTTACATTCTCCACAGATGAGTAGATTTCTACCTTCTCTTCGTCGGTGTACATTTTACTCTCGGAGCACTTCAACTCAGGACGTTTTATTCAATAACAGTATGCATTAATGTTGTGTTTCCATTTGTTTACTGGCATCTCCAGCAACTGCACGAGGAGCGTTACCGCTAGTACAAGACAGACTACGTCAAATTGGTGTTAAATTTTTAAAAACCGCTCCTTAAAGTGAACGGTATACTATTAATAGGCCTTGAGTAGAGGAGGTGGACTACCCAATAAAGATAGGGAGGGTGCTATTTAAAAGAATGATTTGCTGCTGTTCACATCTTGGCAACGAAAAAATTTACATAAAAGGCAATTACGCCAGTTAATGCCCCCCTGGTAGCTAAACAACATGTCAGTGATACATTCTTATTTTTCTTGAAGACAAAAGTTATCAATATCAATGGATATTGTTTCGTGCCACCATCAAATCTTTTATTTACGATAAAAAGCATTACACTGTATATAGCTGCATTAATAGTCAACAAAAGTACTTCTCTGGATAAATGTTTCTCGGTTTCCTTGCCGCTTAAAATGTGCTTGTATACACAAGCTCTCAATGACTTCCACTGGTGCCGTAATATGAAGTTAACTACCTTACTAAAGACCGCGTGGTAACTTCAGAAGCAGAATCATATTGATAGTCAATCTCTTCTTGACGTCTACATGACATTGTTTAGCCAACTGCATTTGAAGGTACCACATGGTCTATTAGTACGAAAGTATTTCTGATGACATGGGAAGTAGTTGAAAGCCTGAATATGGAAACAAATCTACCGCAGCACGAAAGCCGAAAATCATTTATCCAAGAATGTCGACAGGACCAACTAAAACAAAATTCGTAAACTTAAATCACTTTACAGGTACTCAATAACGGCACCATTTTGTTATGCTCCGAACGTGGGTACGTACTCGTAGGACCAATTCAAGTCATTAACTTTGGGAATCAGTTAGATGGGTTACCTATCTATAAGAGACAACGAATTCTGTACAGCACATCAAAAATGGAGGACCACTTTTTCGAAACCCCTTAATAATCTCCCATTCCGACGCAACCTTCCTCTCTATTAGTGCAATAGAAATGCGTCCTGTGACTTCATCATCGGGCTCGGTGACGTTTCAAACAGCAACGTGTCGAAGAATGCAAGATGTTCATGTGAGATGGTAAGACCAGTTAATGATGTCACATTGGCACCAATGTTCACCAAAATTGAGATCTACACCACCACGCAATTGCCACACGATGTGGAGGTCGTCACATACAATCTCACCCACATTTTACGCCTTCTTTGAACGGCTCTGTGATGGAGGTTGGAACAGCAACACCCATCGTTGAAATCACACGCGCTTCTTATGGGATGCTGAAGGGGTCGCCTAACCCTCAAACGTTAGAACAGTCACGAGGGGCTAAAAGCGTGACAAAATTTCTGATAGATGCATTTGTAGCGTCCTGAACGAAGGTGCATCGGCGGCACCGAGGGTGTTCATTTTAGGGGAATGGTCTTAAATGGAATCTTTGACGTTTTATTTACGTACATCCTAATACTGTGGTAAGGTCTTACGGTACCAATCTGCTGAGTTCATCGGTCCCTAAGCTTACACACTACTTAATCTAACTTCTAGTAACTTACTCTAAGGACAACACACACACCCATGCCTGAGGGAGGACTCGAACCTCCGACGGGAGGAGCCGTGCGAACCGTGACAAGGCGTCCTAGTGGCTCGGCTACCCCGCGCGGCTGTCCCTAGTAATCCCAAGCTGTACAGCAGAGCTAAAATTGCCGTAGTGCTAGGCTCCAAATCGGTCGGACACGTTCAGTGGGATTGCAGACCCACGGTCTCCTCAGAGGAGGGCTGAAACGCCCAGTGTCGACCGTTTCAAGAAAGTCGTCCTGTTAGTATCGCATTGCGAACAGAAATTTACAATTTCGAAATCTGTGGAAATCAACGCTCCAAGGGAACGGTGAGTTCCATTCACGCCCCTTACGCTACACCTTGAGCAGTTCTCGTGTGGATTCTGAGCGGCAAAGTGTCCGAAATGCTTCCCTCGGACACAGATAAGAAACCTGCATGAATTGAACACTGGGTGTCGCCGTTCTGACCTCCATTGCAGAGGCGTGGAAACCAGGGGTGAAATGCGGATAGGAAGGGCTGCGACGACCTTTTTCAAAAAATCAAATGGCTCTGAGCACTATGGGACTCAACATCTTAGGTCTTAAGTCCCCTAGAACTTAGAACTACTTAAACCTAACTAACCTAAGGACATCACACACACCCATGCCCGAGGCAGGATTCGAACCTGCGACCGTAGCAGTCCCGCGGTTCCGGACTGCAGCGCCAGAACCGCTACACCACCGCGGCCGGGTAACGACCTTGTCAAAGTGTTCACTTGCGTGGTGGCGACGGTGATATTATGGTGAAAGTTGGTGCTAAATTTGATATCATTACCCCACCTTGTAGCTAACATGATCATCCGAGATCATATTATTTTTTAATAAGTCGACATCTTGCTGTGTTGGGTTGATTTGGGGGAGGAGACCAAACTGTGAGG
This sequence comes from Schistocerca piceifrons, assembly GCF_021461385.2. Lineage (NCBI taxonomy): Eukaryota > Metazoa > Arthropoda > Insecta > Orthoptera > Acrididae > Schistocerca > Schistocerca piceifrons. The sequence goes on from NC_060139.1 coordinate 410,593,904, forward strand.
TCATCAGTGTCATCGGAGTAGGAAAGTCTGGGGAAGAAAGTCGGCCGTGACCTTTGAAAGGAACCATCCCGGCATTTGCCTGAAGCGATTTAGGGAAGTCACGGAAAACCTAAATCGGGATGGTCGGCTGCGGGATTGAACCGTCGTCCTCCAGAATACGAGTCCAGTGTGCTAGGCACTGTGCGACCTCGCTCGGCCCTTGCTGTGTGAAGCGTCGCTGAGCCCGATAGTCCGAGGGTGACGTCACAGGGCTTCAAGGTTTTGCACAATTACAAAAGCAGCCTTTAGGCGTCTTTGCGCCAAATTTCAATCTTAGGCACCGAAAAAGTGATCCTTTGATTTTTTTGCTTAGTGTATATGAAAATACGTTGGGGATGATTTGTCTAAATCTTCTGACAAGTCTACCCCCTAACTGGGTGCTCTGCAACTACACCATGGCGTTTATTATGAGTGGAAACTTGAAGAGTTGCTCTGTCAATTAACAAGTGTCATTTTTCTATATATCCCGTAGTTTCCGCGCTTTCGTCTTGAAAACCACCGTAGATATTTACGGATAAGCCCGCACGTGTGCTGCAGATTGCGGCAGCCTAGGCGGGGGCCACTTCTTGCGCTGCTCTCGCTGATGGAGCCTCGCGCGGCGACGTGATTTACGCGCTGGCCGCACGTGGCGCCTCAGGTGGCCGTAAGAAACGAGCCGGGGTCACCGTGGCGCGGCGCGGCGCGGCGCGGCGCACAGTGCTCTGGCAACAGGCAGCGGCGCCGGCTGGCCGCCTCGCCTTGGGACGTTTTAATATTAACACAGGCTGCGGCGGCGGGCGCGGGAATGATGAATCGGCACGCCCAAGGCGGCATAATTTAACTTGCGCCATAAATTAGCCCAATGTTTAATTAACAGGGGCTGCCCCCGCGTCGCGGCTGCTGCGACGAGGCGCTCCCCGGCGCCGGCGACATCCAACCACTGCCAGTGTTCCCGCCTCTTCTGCTGGCGCTCCGAAAGTCTGCGCACGTGCGTGCCGGGTCTGCACTGTGAATAGTGGCGTGCGGACTGACGTAAACAGCAGTGTGTACAAAACAAGTCAGCAGCCTGCTTACCAATTAGGTTCATGATTCTTCGGCAACGTTTACGTCTTTGTCATTTGACATCGTAAGAAGCGTGGACCGAGGTAGTCTCGTTCATGAAGTATTTCTTAACTTCGTACCGCAACTAGGCTTAGTTTCCAAAGTATGACTGTATAGCGTATCTACATCTACATTTACATCTACACTCCGCAATCAACGTTATGCTGTGTGGCGGAGGATGCCTTGTGCCTCAGTATCAAACGAAATTTGTGACTAGACCAGGACTGACTTGGTGCACACAGCATGTTATCTTGGATGTAGAGTCATCGACGGATGTAGAAGTATACTACTGGCCATTAAAATTGCTGCGCCACGAAGATGACGTGCCACAGATTCGAAATTTAACCGACAGGAAGAAGATGCTGTGATATGCAAATTATTAGCTTTTCAGACCATTCACACAAGGTTGGCGCCGGTGGCGACACCTACAACGTGCTGACATGAGGAAAGTTTCCAATCAATTTTTCAAACACAAACATCAGTTGACCGGCGTTCCCTGGTGAAACGTTGTTGTGATGCCTCGTGTAAGGAGGAGAAATGCGTACCATCACGTTTCCGATTTTGATAATGGTCGGATTGTAGCGTATCGCGATTGCAGTTCATCGTATCGCGACATTGCTGCTCGCGTTGGTCGAGATCGAATGACTTTAGCAGAATATGGAATCGATGGATTCAGGAGGGTAATACGGAACGCCGTGCTGGATCCCAACGGCCTCGTATCACTAGCAGTCGAGATGACAGACATCTTATCCGCATGGCTATAACGGATCTTGCAGGCACGTCTCGATCCCGGAGTCAACAGATGGGGACGTTTGCAAGACAACAACCATCTGCACGAACTGTTCGACGACGTTTGCAGCAGCATGGACTATCAACTAGGAGACCATGGCTGCGGTTATCCTTGACGCTGCATCACAGACAGGAGCGCCTGCGATGGTGTACTCAACGACGAACCTCGGTGAACGAATGGCAGAAGGTCATTTTTCGGATGAATCCAGATTCTGTTTACAGCATCATGACGGTCGCATCCGTGTTTGGCGACACCGCGGTGAACGGACATTGGAAGCGTGTATTCGTCATCGCCATACTGGCGTATCACCAGGCGTGATGGTATGGGGTGCCATTGGTTACACGTCTCTGTCACCTCTTGTTCACATTGACGGCACTTTGAACAGTGGACGTTACATTTCATATGTGTTACGACCCGTGGCTTTACCCCTCATTCGATCCCAGCGAAACCCTACATTTCAGCAGGATAATGCACGACCGCATGTTTCAGGTCCCGTACGGGCCATTCTGGATAGAGAAAATATTCGACTGCTGCCCTGGCCAGCACATTCTCCAGATTTCTCACCAATTGTAAACGTCTGGTCAATGGTGGCCGAGCAGCTGGCTCGTCACAATACCCCAGTCACTACTCTTGATGAACTGTGGTATTGTGTTGAAGCTTCATGGGCAGCTGTACCTGTACACGCAATCCAAGCCCTGTTTGACTCAATGCCCAGGCGTATCAAGGCCCTTATTACGGCCAGAGGTGGTTGTTCTTGGTGCTGATTTCTGTGCAACCAAATTTCGTGAAAATCTAATCACATGTCAGTTCTAATATAATATATTTGTCCAATGAATACGTGTTTATCAACTACATTTCTTGTTGGTGTAGCAATTTTATGGCCAGTAGTGTAATTTCATGTGTGCTTCAAGGACGTTTATCGGAACTCTTGTTCATGTAGTTACTAATTAGCTTGCATACGATGACAATTAATCACATACTATATTTAGTTATTTAAAATGAATTACTACCTGCAAACATTTGCACAATATTCACTGAGGTTTAGGTATGATTTCAAAGTGATGCAGACACTAGCAGATCGCCTTAATGTTCAATCAAACAGCCTCCTTTGTAGGCTGATTGAATTTTTCTATATTATCCCACTGAAGAACCGAAGATTGGCCCTAGCTTTATCTGCGACTCCGCCCATGTAATCGAATTATTTCATATTCCTATAAATTGTTGCACACGGGTTTCTGAACAGAGGTGTCAGTTGTGATTAACTGGTGTTGCCGCCATACGGCACCATACATTTTAATTTTGTGAAGTGCACAATTTCACGCAGCTGAATATTCGTCGCAAAGGACCAGTCCTAAACCATTGCTCAAATATGGGAACCCGAACCATAGGGGCTAATAAAGTTACTGATCATATACAATGAAGGGAAATTCGAATCATCACAAGTCTGCTTGACCCATGGGAAGGTGTCACGAAAATGCTGTAGAAACTGGAAATGCATTTGCTTGAAAATAGGTGCAAACTAACTCGTGAAAACCTACCTGGTAAGTTCCAAGAAGCTATTTTAATCCCCGCTTCAACTCCTCACATGTGCTCAACGCACGTAAGACCAAGATTAGAATAGTTACAACGAGCATAGGCCGTTCAAGCAATTATTCTTCCAGCGATCCATATGTGAAAATACCTAATAACTGATACGGTAGCAATCTGCCATGCAATCCACAGAGTTTTTCAGAGTACAAATGCTCTTAAATAATAAGTAGTACCACAGTAAGAGTAGGTTATTTCCTTAGCACACACATCAAGCAATCAATCAATGATATTTTCAGAAGACAGTGCTGAATAGACTCGAGGTATTTAAAGTAGGGTAGCATGAAAACATCAAAAGCTATTATGCTAGAAAATGACCAGAGATTGAAGATAGTCACTCGTACAGACAATGAAAAGGATACCGCCTACTTCGACCATGTTTTGATTCTCAAAAAACGCTGAGGCAGTGGACCCCCGCACAAACAAAAATTTTAATGTAGTTGACATTTTCTATAGTCAGTTTGTTACAGTCAAACAACCACCTTTAATTCGCCTATACATGCATAAAGCTGTATAAGAAACATAACATGGAATATAGTTGCGGTGAATCATTTTCTGTAACAGATATTTCCAGATTAATTGTGTGTTCAGTGCAAGGAAACATTCCCAGCGACCCTTACTGAAAGCCAACGACTCTGGTTTTGTCACTGTAGGGCGCCACGCCATTTTCTTCGAGTCGTGTGACAGTATCTCACCGCTGCATTAAACTGTTGATGCACTGGACGAGCAGGTACCGTAGCATATCCTTTCCGTTCACCGGACTTCAATTCGTTGGATTTCTGGCTGGGGGCGGGGCGACATTTAAAGGCGTTGGTATAGGCCCAATCCGCCGCCAATCTGCAGACGCCATAGTAAAATATCACCAGTGCATGCCAAACGCATCTGATAGAGTGTGAAGGAGGACTGAAAGATGTGTCAGGATGCGTGGGAAACATAAACAGCAGTGTCTATAGTGTCTACTTTCACGTAAGAGACACATGGTAATGAGGGGCAAATCATTCCATTTTTCAACTGGCGTGGCAGATCATTCCATTTTTCAACTGGTGTGTGTGTGTGTGTGTGTGTGTGTGTGTTGCTTTACACTTTCAGCGATTCCTAAACCCGAACGGCAACCGTCTACGACAGTGTTAAAAATTACACTGTGGTGACTAAAGTCTGGGATACATCCTAATATCGTGTCGGACCTTATTTTTCTCGGCAATGTGCAGCGTCTCGACGTGGCACGGACTCAGCAAGTCGCTTGAAGTCCCATGCAGTAATATTAACCCCTACTTCCTCTGCAGCTGTCCGTAATTACGGAAGTGTTGCCGGTGCAGCATTTTCTGCACGAATGTCACATGAATGTTCGATAGGGTTCACTTCGGGCGATCTGGGTGACCAAATAATTCGTTAGAATTGTCCAGAATGTTCTTGAAAACAAAGGCTAACCACTGGACCCCGGTGAGATAGCGCATTGTCGTCTATAAGAATTCTGTCCTTGTTTTGGAACATGAAGTCCATGAATGATTACAAATTGTCTCCAAGTAGCCGAACATTTCCAGTCAACGAAAGTGGACCAGAGGACCAGGTCATTCGACGGAAACACAACCATAAATATTATGGAGCCACCACCAGCTTACACAGTACCTTTCTGACATCTCGTGACCGTGACTTCGTCGGGTGTGTGCCATATAGGAACAGGAACCCTACCAGGTGAAATCGGCTATCTTCTGACCAGGTCACGGTTTTCCAGTCCTATAGGATCAACCGACATGGTCACGAGCCCAGGACAGGCGCTGCAGGCGTTGTCGTGCTGTTAGCAAAGGCACTTGCATCGGTCGTCTGCTGCTGTAGTCCGTTAACACCAAATTTCGCCGGAGTGTCGTAACGGATATGATCGTTCCACATGGATACACGCGGCTATTTCATTCAGTGTTGCTTGTCTGTTAGCACTGGCGTTCTCGATCTTTAAGTGAAAGCGTCAGCCACTGCGTTGTCCACCGTGAAACGTAATGCCTGAAATTTGGTACTCTCGGCGCACTCTCGACACTGTGGTTCTCGAAATACTGAATTCTTTAACGATTTCCGAAATGACATGTCCCATGTGTCTAGCTCCATCTAAAACTCCACGTTCAAAGTTACTTAATTCCCGTCGTGTGGCCATAATCAAGTACGAAACCACATAATCGCGTCGGTACAAATGACAGCCCCGTCAATGCACTGGCTTTCTACAGCTTGGGTACGCGGTGCTATCGCCAAATGTATATGTTGCATATCGCTATCCCTTGAGTTTTGTCATTTCAGTTTATGACTGGGCAAAGCCGTACCATAGACAGACGTTTAAATTGAGTGAGTTTCATTTTTCTGTTTCCTTACGACTTCAGCGGTTTTGCTGATAAGTTAGCGCATTCAAACCGATGTAGATCGTGTATCCTAATTTTCTCAGTGATTCACGCTCACGTCTACGGCCGTAGTTACACACTTCGGGAAAAATAGAAAGATGGTAGCTTGGCTGAAGAATTTGTCTCTGAATAAATATTCATTTTAACAGCTTTTGGTGATTCCATTCTGTCTTTCTGTTCCAAGTTTGCTTCACAGTCTAGGCTTCTTCTCGCTAACATGTGTGTACTTTCTTAGCAACAACGATTCCCACAAACTACGGTCACCTCGTAGAAATGTGTCTGATGATGATGAAACGGACCCATTTGATCCATTTCATATAATGAAGTCTCAATTTTGAGTTATTGCTGTGTTTAGTTGTCTCCGGCTGTCTGTATGCAGACGTAGTAAGCCTTAGGAGACGGAAAGAATCGTAGTGCACATTTATTGATCTTTATTTTGTATAACTGCATTTTTCTGTGTACTGTGATTAATACCAAAACGTATGATTGTGTTTGATCTTAAAATGTATTTCTCTTGGGTAACGGATTTATGCAGTGTGATGTGACAGTTTTGCCAACTTGGGAATATAGGCTGTAGCGCAGTGACGTTTAACTTTATTGACAGGGCAGGATTTGTCATTATGTTGGTGGTGGGTAGCACCTCCACCACGGTTTCAAAGCGAGACGGCTGGTCAGTATCTTTTGTCTGACACTCAATCTGCTGAGCAACGTAGGACAGTCTTATTTTGGTTGTTACTCTGTCATGATTTTGCTACAGGCGTTGGAATGTGTTACAAGTGAGCTATCACTCCGATTAGTCGGTTAACTGTTGGATGTTAGTGGGAAGTTTGGAAACCATTTCAGGTATAAATTTTCATGTGCATTAACAACTGTCACTTCAGCGGGAAGTGTTTCGTGTGCAGACTGAAAATCTACCATCTGTGATGTAGGTACACATAAATCGTAGAACCATATCGTTTTGATGGACTGATAATGTGAATTTACCTCCAGTGTATCAAGTAAATTCAAGAAAAATACTTATACAGAAATCGTTGCTAAATTTCTTATTTCTTATCTACTTATGCGTACTTCAAAATTTGTGGCTTTGTTCACTATATTCCCAAAGCACCAGTGCTAGGGACTAAGCCCAGATCGAACAGATCAGCAATAAATATTGCGCTTTCAGTGCCTATTCAATATAGATATGCATCAAAGAATTGAAATTTTTTGTGGTGAAATACATACATCTTTTGTATTCCTTGGTATCTACATGATACCTATATACATCCACGTTCTTCTCTGGTTATTTATGGGCTCATATTTTCATTACTTAATAATAGTACTAAATTTTCTGCGTCGAAATAATACCTATATAGGTGTACAAATTTTATCCAGTTTCATAAATTTTAAATATATGTATTCTTTGTGGCTTGCCATCTGTCCACGATGGAGGTACTTCTAGCCTGCCAAGTACTCAGTAGTTCATGTACATATTATTTAAAGTGGAGAAAGAAAAATTTTCAACTGAGACGAAACAACAAATGATAATTATCTTGAATATCATTTGCTATCCGTATTTAATGAATGGACGTACGTTTGATTGTTTCCCTTTGTGTACTGCGCACTTTGTGTGCCGTATCACGTGCATTTGAGGAACCTTCCTAATGCAGTACTGTAATTTGAACATTCATACACACTAGAAATATTGTAACTTCCTTGTAGTAATGTGCTATTGTTTGTCTGACGTATAGTCTTGGTGTTCACTAAGATCTACTTTGCTTGTTAATAAATCTGTTTAGTGGAATATTTAAGGGACCTAAAAACCTCCATTCATCAATTAAATGTACGAGATTGTGTTGTAATAGTAATAATAATGGTACTGATACAATTTAAAGTCAGATAATACGTATCCTCCACAGGAACTACCATCTGAACGTTGGTTGGAGGGTTTTTATGTCTCAATGAACGACTGAGGAATGGTGGTGGGAGTTGCGCTCGTGGTACGTCGCCCATGCAAGGTGGTCAGTAAATGAGAGATCATACAAAACGTTGTCCGCTTTGGGGGCTTTCTTCTTGGGAGAATACATGTGCCTTTAGCTAATTAACACATTGTTTCGTCTTACCTGCGTCAGGCTTCTGTTTACTTTTCTATCTGCCTCTCCTGGCCAGTTCTTGCTGTTTTCGACCCGACAGTATTAGGATTGCAAGGACCGTGGTTGTCTTTCATTTTCATTCTCTAATCTTCTTTCCATAGGACAGGGAGGCCTCAGGTTTGGTGACGCCAACTTTGCTATGGACGAAAGTCATAAGACGAAACCTAGTCTTCCATGTATAAACCATCATACTAAGGGACGACGACCAGGCAAAGAAAAATTTAGAAATTACGGAGGGAAAGCCATATTCATTGTTGCCGAATGGTAATTACAGTGTTAGGGGATGCATTTAAGACCGGACTTAACACAATATTCAAAGATTGTAATATCAATACATGTCATTACATAAAAGAAAACAGAAGTTGAAACGTAACAACTATCCAGAAGATGACCTCATGTTATACAGTGGAGCAGCATCTGAGCAAAGAGCATGTATTGGAGTGGCAAAATCATAAAATGCAAAGTTGTGAAATGAGCATAGGTGAGCCACGTGGAATCCAGACCATTAAGTCGGTCACTGCTGGCGAGGGGACTGCATGCTCGGCGACTTCTCAACGCTCCTGCGGCGACAGAACACGCTTGCCGTCGACGCGTGACGGAGCCTGCAGGATTAATTCAACCCAATTACGGCAGCCGCGAGGTCACCAAAATCTTCCATATGATTCGGCGTCACTAAGTAACCTACGTAAACAGAAAAAATCAGCATAAAGAAGCAGTACTTAAGAATCCGCGAACAAGACCGTAGCCAACGAACAGCTGGCCAGTGATGTCGATCATGTACTACTTCGCGCCGCGCCGATGACGCAGACGCTTTTGTCTCAGCTCGCACACGGGCCGATGATTGCCGCCTAAATTTCTGGGCCCCAAGGACAGCTCTGCAGGTGGCCACGATCTCGGGAATACGGCGGTAGCTACAGCCATCTCTGCCTTCGCCGAGATACCAGCAAAAGACCACTCCACGCCAGGCCCAAGTTTTTTTTTGGTCACCAGTCTACTGACTGGTTTGATGCGGCCCACAACGAATTCCTTTCCTGTGCTAACCTCTTCGTCTCAGAGTAGCACTTGCAACTTACGTCCTAAATTATTTGCTTGACATATACCAATCTCTGTCTTCCTCTACAGTTTTTGCCCTCTACAGCTCCCTCTAGTACCATGGAAGACATTCCCTCATGTCTTAGCAGATGTCCTATCATCCTGCCCATTCTCCTTATCAGTGTTTTCCACATATTCCTTTCCTCTCCCATTCTGCGTAGAACCTCCTCATTCCTTACCTTATCAGTCCACCTAATTTTCAACATTCATCTATAGCACCACATCTCAAATTCTTCGATTCTCTTCTGTTCCGGTTTTCCCACAGTCCGTGTTTCACTACCATACAATGCTGTACTCCAGACGTACATCCTCAGAAATTTCTTCCTCAAATTAAGGCCGGTATTTGATATTAGTAAAATGGTTCAAATGGCTCTGAGCACCATGGGGCTTAACATCTGTGGTCACCAGTCCCCTAGATCTTAGAACTACTTAAACCCAACTAACCTAAGGACATCACACACATCCATGCCCGAGGCAGGATTCGAACCTGCGACCGTAGCGGTCACGCGGTTCCAGACTGAAGCGCCTAGAACCGCACGGCCACATCGGCCGGCTGATATTAGTAGACTTCTCTTGGCCAGAAAAGCCTTTTTTGCCATAGCGAGCCTGCTTTTGATGTCCTCCTTGCTCCGTCCGTCATTGGTTATTTTACTGCCTACGTAGCTGAATTCCTTAACTCCATTGACTTCGTGACCATCAATCCTGATGTTAAGTTTCTCGCTGTTCTCATTTCTACTATTTCTCATTACCTTCGTCTTTCTCCGATTTACTCTCAAACCATACTGTGAACTCATTAGACTGTTCATTCCGTTCAGCATACCATTTAATTCTTCTTCACTTAGGATAGCAATGTCATCAGCGAATCGTATCATTGATATCCTTTCACCTTGTATTTTAATTCCACTCCTGAACCTTTCTTTTATTTTCATCATTGCTTCCTCGGTGTACAGATTGAAGAGCAGGGGCGAAGGGCTACAGCCTTGTCTTACACCCTTCTTAATACGAGCACTTCATTCTTGATCGTCCACTCTTATTATTCCCTCTTGGTTGTTGTACATATTGTATATGACCCGCCTCTCCCTATAGATTACCCCTACTTTTTTCAGAATCTCTAACAGCTTGCACCATTTTATATTGTCGAACGCTTTTTCCAAGGCGACAAATCCTATGAAAGTGTCCTGATTTTTCTTTAGCCTTGCTTCCATTATTAGCCGTAACGTCAGAATTGCCTCTCTCGTCCCTTTACTTTTCCTAAAGCCAAACTGATCGTCACCTAGCGCATTCTCAATTTTCTTATCCATTCTTCTGTATATTATTCTTGTAAGCAGCTTCGATGCATGAGCTGTTAAGCTGATTGTACGATAATTCTCGCACTTGTCAGCTCTTGCCGTCTTCGGAATTGTGTGGTATGTAGGCAGACTCATATATTCTACACACCAACGTGAATAGTCGTTTTGTTGCCACTTCCCCCAATGATTTTAGAAATTCTGATGGAATGTTATCTATCCCTTCTACCTTATTTGACCGTAAGTTCTCTAAAGCTCTTTTAAATTTCGATTCTAATACTGGATCCCCTATCTCTTCTAAATCGACTCCTGTTTCTTCTTCTATCACATCAGACAAATCTTCACCCTCATAGAGGCTTTCAATGTATTCTTTCTACATATCTGTTCTCTCCTCTGCATTTAACAGTGAAATTCCAGTTGCACTCTTAATGTTACCACCGTTGCTTTTCATGTCACCAAAGGTTGTTTTGACTTTCCTGTATGCTGAGTCTGTCCTTCCGACAATCATATCTTTTTCGATGTCTTCACATTTTTCCTGCAGCCATTTCGTCTTAGCTTTCCTGCACTTCCTATTTATTTCATTCCTCAGCGACTTGTATTTCTGTATTCCTGATTTTCCGGGGACATGTTTGTACTTCCTCCTTTCATCAATCAACTGAAGTATTTCTTCTGTTACCCATGGTTTCTTCGCAGCTACCTTCTTTGTACCTATGTTATCCTTCCCAACTTCTGTGATGGCCCTTTTTAGAGATGTCCGTTCCTCTTCAACTGTACTGCCTACTGCTCTATTCCTTATTGCTGTATCTATAGCGTTAGAGGACTTCAAAAGTATCTCGTCATTCCTTAGTACTCCCGTATCCCACTTCTTTGCGTATTGATTCTTCCTGACTAATGCCTTGAACTTCAGCCTACTCTTCATCACTACTATATTGTGATCTGAGTCTATATTTGCTCCTGGGTACGCTTTACAATCCAGTATCTGATTTCAGAATCTCTGTCTGACCATGATGTAATCTAATTGAAATCTTCCCGTATCTCTCGGCCTTTTCCAAGTATACTTCCTCCTCTTGTGATTCTTGAACAGGGCATTCGCTATTACTAGCTGAAACTTGTTACAGTACTCAATTAGTCTTTCTCCTCTTTCATTCCTTGTCCCAGGCCCATATTCTCCTGTAACCTTTTCTTCTACTCCTTGCCCTACAACTGCATTCCAGTCGCCCAAGACTATTAGATTTTCGTCCCCCTTTACATACTGCATTACCCTTTCAATATCCTCATACACTTTCTCTATCTGTTCATCTTCAGCTTGCGACGTCGGCATGTATACCTGAACTATCGTTGTCGGTGTTGGTCTGCTGTCGATTCTGATTAGAACAACCTGGTCACTGAACTGTTCACAGTAACACGCCCTCTGCCCTACCTTCCTATTCATAACGAATCCTACACCTCTTATACCATTTTCTGCTGCTGTTGATATTACCCGATACTCATCTGACCAGAAATCCTTATCTTCCTTCCACTTCACTTCACTGACCCCTACTATATCTAGATTGAGTCTTTGCATTTCCCTTTTCAGATTTTCTAGTTTCCCTACCATGTTCAAGCTTCTGACATTCCACACCCCGACTCGTAGAACGTTATCCTTTCGTTGATTATTCAATCTTTTTCTCATGGTAACCTCCCCCTTGGCAGTCCCCTCCCGGAGATCCGGATGGGCGACTATTCCGGAATCTTTTGCCAATGGAGAGATCATCATGCCACTTCTTCAAATACAGGCCACATGTCCTGTGAATACACGTTACGTGTCTTTAATACAGTGGTTTCCATTGCCTTCTGCATCCTTATGTCGTTGATCATTGCTGATTCTTCCGCCTTTAGGGGCAATTTTCCACCCCTAGGACAAGAGAGTGCCCTGAACCTCTATTCGCTCCTCCGCCCTCATTGACAAGGCCGTTGCAGAATGAGGCTTGACTTCTTATGCCGGAAGTCTTCGGCCGCCAATACTAATTATTTATCAAAATTTAGGCAGTGGCGGGGATCGAACGCGGGACCGAAGACGCTACAATTATGAATCAAAGACGCTACCCCTTTTTTATTATTATTTTTTATTTTGTTTTTTTTTATTTCTTTTTGTTTTTTCTACCCCTTTTTTGTATTTTTTTAATTTTTTTTATTTTTTTGTTTTTTTTTAAGTTTCTGATTTCTACCCCTTTTTTTCTTTTTTTTTACCCCCTTGTTGAACCACTTTCTTCCTTTAAGAAGCCCCTTAGGAAAATGGAACTAAAAAAATAAATAAATAAATAAAATAAAACAACCTATGTGCCACCGCCACTTGTCATCCTATAACAAAAAAAATTTGATCCACTTCAGGCGTTAGCTCCTGAGTAAACCCACCCCAGAGAGCTGCCTATAGACCAGGGGAAGTATGGGAATCAAGGTTAGGGCTATCCGTTGCCACTTTTTTTTTATATGATTACATTTAGGGAGCGTGTACAAATGAGAATTCTAGTAACTAAGTGTTACAAGTAAGTGTTACAACAACAAAGGTGGCATAAAAGAGTAATCAAAAAAATAAAATATAAACCACTGTTGTAATTCTAACGAAAAGGTTCTTCAATAATGTAACTGGTTCCACTTGGAGCCTTGGCATCGTTATCTGAAATCTCCAATAGCGCCTTTGAAGGGCATCTGCAACGGAGGCATTCTGCTTCGCTAGTGCCTCAAGGAAAACAGTATCCTTGCAGCAGCTTGTCTCTTCCTTTGGTCATGGCTGGCAAGGCAGAGCCGTTAGTGTGATGCGGCACAGCACATTAACCACAGCCTGGCACTCCCCAGCTGAGTGGGGGGTTAACGAAAACGCTGCGTAAATAATTTGCGAAGAGCGTACGGTATTTCGGTGTGCGTTCGAGGGCGTTGTGAGCATTTTGTAGGAACCACCAGTAATCAAGCTGCTCTTTCTCTCCGTCGCTAAAGATGTAGGCGACGGTAAGTCCTTTGAACCATGTAAGCGCATGATATTTTGCAGCCGGAAAGTAAGTTTCATCGGGACAGAGTAGGGTCTGCGGGTCAATCATATCAGGTGTGACCCGGAGGTAACAAGCCAATATCTTCTGTGTTAGTCGCCAAACTCCGGACGATGATGCGCAAGTAAAACGATGTTCATCGGTATCCAAAAGGTGACAATTTGGGCAATAAGGGGAGTCTGCCAGTCCAATAGTGTGAAGTCGCTGGCGTGTGGCATATTTTTTGTTGGCGATCTGATACCACTTCGAACGCACCGTGGATGACAGAAAGTGATGGTGTATCGTTTTCCACACTCTTGGCCAGTGAACCGTAGGGTACTTGTTTTCCACCACGTTATGGTGAACAGCCCGCAGATGGTTGGTATAAAAATCTTTCGCCTTTGGTGGACGTGTGGCGGAGAGGTTCAAGCTGACATAGCTGTAATCAAGAATGAAGGTCGACACATGGGAGAGCTGTGGTGCGACGTGCGCAACCGACACCGGCGGGACGTTAGAGGCTGGCATCAGAACCTGTAGTAAACGACCCGTGAGAGAGGTATATTGACTTTTCCATCGTTTCCTCATGTTGCTCATGTAAAGAGCAGCTGCTCTCGCCCTGACGTTGACCAATCCCAGCCCTCCTTTGTGCACTGGGAGGGTAAGAGTGTCATATCGTACTTTAAAGATATGACCTGCGGAAACGTAGTAACTGAAGGCCGCCTGAAGCCGGCGACCTATCTGCAGCGGTAGTGGGAGGACCTGTGCCACGTGGTTGAGTTTTGATGCCACGTAGAGGTTCAGGTATTCAACACGTTGTAGCAGATTCAAGTCCCGGAGTAGGTTCTGTCGCACCATTGCGCGTATGATCTGTAATAACCGTCGGTAGTTTGCTGCAGCTGTTTTACGTACATCTTTCTTGAACGTGATTCCCAAATATCGCAGATCAGAAACTGGTGGGAGGGGAGCGAGGGCTTCCGGTCCGAGACCACGCCCAATGTCCAACGCCGCCGACTTGTTGATGTTCAGAAGACTGCCTGCGGCCTGTCCGTATCGCTCAATCCAGGTTAGTACGCTTTGAACTTCGTCATTGGAACGAACCAGCAGTAGCAGGTCGTCAGCGTATGTCCTATAGCGAAAGGTGACGTCCCGCAGCGTGATACCAGATAGGCGGTGGTTAAGGCCCCCAAGGAGTGGCTCGAGTGCGATTGCATAAAGGTAGGTAGAAAGGGGACAACCCTGTCGTAGAGACCTCTTAATGGGTACTGGTCCTACCGTCCTTCCATTGACCTGAACGTGTGAGCTGGCTGCGGTCCAATGACGCCGTAGGGTGTCGATGAGGCCCGGGGGGAATCCTATACAGTCCATCACTCGTAGGAGGAAGTTGTGGTGCACTCTATCAAAGGCGCGGTGGAAATCGACGGAGACGATCGCCGCTCTCAGACGGCACGCAGAAGCGATCGCTATTAAGTCCCTGCAGTCACCGGTGGCCATGTGTATGTTGGCTTCTCCCCCCTGCGACGTCTGTTCTGGAGCGAGGATCATCGGCAAAGTCGTCTTAATACGGCTCACCATAATCCTGGTGAAAATCTTGTAATCGGCGTTCAACATTGTAAGCGGCCGATAGTCGTTAATCGATAGCCCTCCACCTGGCTTGTGTACTGGTATGAGGAGACCTTCTACAAACGCTGGCGGCACAACACAGTCTGGAGACATAAGTTCGCGGAACATTATAACCCAGCGAGGCATCATGATGTCACGGAAAGTCCGGTAGAATTCAATGGGCAATCCATCAGGTCCAGGAGATTTATTGGCCGCACCTTTGTCCACGGCGTCTTCGACTTCTTCGAGTGAGATTTCCTCTGTTAGTGCATTCACGGTAGCCTCGTCGATAGTACGGGTTATCTGCTGTAACACTTCAGTAGTGGCCTCGTCAATGACGGTTCTTTCCTTGTAAAGATGACGAAAATGATCCTCCACCGCCTTTACTATGGTTGCTTGGGTCGTACATAAGCGACCGTCGTGTGCCCTGAGTTGTGTGATTAAATGTTGACGTTGTCGGCGCTTATCCGCCACAACGTGGTGCATAGTGGGTTCCTCTGCAACCGTTCGGTCGTGCCGTCGCGAGCGGACTACTGCACCTTCTAGTCGACGCTTCGTCAATGATAGTATGTGAGCCTAGATTCTGCTTTGGTCATGTTGTCTCTCCGGGGAAGGGGGTAAGGCGTCGAGGTCCCTGAGTGCCGCGTAGTAAAAATCGAGGGTCTGTCGATGCCACGCAGTCACGTCCTTGCCATAACGCATAAGTGTCCTACGGATTGCTGGTTTGGCACAGAGGAGCCACCACTCCAGGGTCGAGGTGTATCGTGGGTGGCGGCGTTCACAGTCAGTCCACGTTGCTGCAACTTGCCGACGGCAATCCAGGTCCTGGAGATGAGTGATGTTGAGCTTCCAAAAGCCATTGCTGCGCCAGACTTGTTGGGGGCGTAGGTGTATAGTGCAGATATAGGCACTGTGATCGGAATAGGCTTGAGGCCATAATTCGGCGTCCACCACACCGTGTGTGAGATCTTGTGACACATATATGCGGTCAAGTCGGCTGGCCGAATGACTGGTAAGATGAGTGTGGCCAGAGCGGTTACCGTGGACTTTTTCCCACGTGTCGCACAAGTGAAGTTCTTGGATCATCGCACCCAGTTCCGGACAAGGCATGTAATGTGGGATTTGGTCCTTGGGGTGAAGTACGCAATTAAAATCGCCGGCGAAGACGCTGTGCTCGTATCGTCCAAGGAAAAGGGGAGCGACATCTGTGGAGTAGAATCTGGCGCGGTCGTGACGTCTTGTGGTACCCGACGGCGCGTAAACATTAATGAATCGGGTGTTGAGTGCCGTAAATGCTATTCCTCTCGCGGAGGGAAGAAACGTGACGTCGGTAACTTCAATACCTTCACGCACTAATATTGCCACTCCGGTGTCTGCAGGGCTTCCGGGCGTCACATGTGTGGCGTAACCGTAAAAGTGCGGGAGTGCAGTCGTTTTCACTTCTTGTAGGAAAGCAAAGTCAACTCCCATGGCTCGTATGGTTTCTATCAAAAGTTGGATCTTGACAGGAGAACTGATCATGTTGATATTCATTGTCGCCAGGCGGTAAGCCTGGCAACGCGTTGTTTGGGCGAGGTTATCCATGTTGAAGTTGGAGAGAAGCGAACATCGGAAGTGATGTCACCCCCCGCCAAACGCGGTCCTCCTTGTGCTGCTTATGCTGCATGATCCGGCGGCGCCTCAGCTGGCCGCGGGTCGGGATCTAAGGGACCGGGCGACTTCGCTGCCTGCACTGGTACCTTCCCGCTGCTCACTGTTTCTATCAATGGGCTGATGTTCGAAAGCTGCATGTTTTTCTGTCTGTTCTGCAAGGTTGGAGTCAGTGGAAACAGCCTCAGCTTCGCGGCTGGCTTCTTGAGTGGTTAGTTGTTCTTCCCCGGCCGAATGCGAACCGCTGTGTTCCGACACGGTCCGACGACGGCGCTTTCGGCTTTTCGGTGATCGCTGTTTCCGTACATGGCCTTCATTGTCAGATGACGGCACTGATTCACGCTCCGCCGGAACAAACGCTCCGGTCGGTACAATAAGGAAATCAATTGCCATCTTGCCGGCGTCAATGTCTGTCGCGTTCGGTAGCTCCAGAGTCGTAGTACTATTTTCCACCACTGGCCAGGTCGGCGGATCATCCAGGTTTTTGTCCGTGGAAAGTGATTCTTGTACCGCTGAAGCGGTCGACCGTGTCTGTTGTGTGGCGAACGTCGTGAGCGCCGCCGCGTAAGTCACGGGTAGAACAGTCTTCGCCGCTGGTGGCGCAACGTCCTTCGGTGGGAGTTGTGTGATCCGACGCTGGAGGCACTCGGAACGAAGGTGTCCTTCTTTGCCGCATCCGGAACACGTCTTCGGCTGGCCGTCATAAATAACTATGGCCCGGCATCCTCCTATCTGTAGATAGGATGGCACGTGTCGTTGGAGATCTATGCGCACTTGGCGTACTCCATTGAGTACTGGATACGTCTTAAACTGGGTCCATTTTTCAGCCACGTGTTCGTGTACCGTGCCGTAGGGGCGGAGCGCCGCTACAACTTCTGCCGCCGGGAGTTCAAATGGAAGTTCGAATATGCGGATAGTCCGCAGTCCCATTGCGGCATGGCCGACCTCGACGTTGCCAACATTGCCATCTGCGTGGCTGAAGCGGAGTTCTTGTTTCATCTCACGAAGCACCTTGTCGCATGTAATTTCGTTTATGAGCTTTACATAGACCGTGCTACTGACGATCGAAAAGTGAATGCCGACAATGTCGGCAGCCGGGATCTTGGCTTCCTCTTTTAAAAAGCGTTCGACTTCGAGCGCCTTTGGTCGGGTAAAGTCGTTCCGAAATGTGAATTTCAAGGTTGATCTTCTGTATTGGTTTGCCATGGTCTTGTAGCGCTACGGCGTCACGTTAGTGTCGGCCGAAGAAAGTAAACAAGGCGCGCGGGCCCTCTCTGACAGCGGAGAGCACACACCGCACGTCTGCTTCGCTCGGCTGCGAGAGCCGCACTGCCCCTAGACCACGGGGCCCAAGTATCGTAACGTATTCCGACACTCCTTTGGTTCCCGCCGCCAGTCACACTCACTACGGCCAGAAAACACGGGATCCTGGCGACATAAAACCACCCAGCTCCGGGACGCGCAGTTAACAGCCGACAGTCTACGCACCAGAGGGAGGAAAGAAGGAAGGATCAGATCTGTAATATGAAGACTTACTGAAACACTTGAATAAAATAAATATCGCTGAGCGTGTTATCTATGAACATGAGCTGTTTTATCGTGAGCGTCGTTTTTCGCACTTAAAATGTCAGTAAAAACGTCTCCTCCATTTACCCACACATATGTCACGATACAGCGAAGAAGTTAGGACAGATTGAGTGGAAAGCTCTCGTGTACAGACATGAAATAGCAACTGACTGCTGCATTTAAATCACTGTTTTCAGCATTTTCTTTGATAGATGGTTCATCTATTAATTAATAATAATTAGTTACGTGCTAGTCTCATAAATATACTGACGGAGAAATCGCAACACTAAGGAGCAGTTGCGCGACATAAACGGAAGGTGATACGCAGGTCTCTACATCTGAAAGATGTCGTCTGTTAAGATTTCACCCCTGTCGCATAAGAATGGAGCTATGAAGATGGAAATCAGGATTGCTTTAACTGCACGCTGTACCAGTCACGAGCGTTAGTTACCTTTGAAATTAGACGTGGTGAGTTGTTTTCAGAAGTAACTAACGCTCGCGACCGTTGCAGTCATAAATGCCTTGAAGGCGACAAAGGCGCCCTCATCGACACCTAACTGAGTTTGGACGAAGTTGTGTAATGGGACTACTAGAAGGTGGGTGTTTCCTCTGCTACACTACAGAAAGACTTGGTGGGAATGTACATGACTGCTGGCAGCGATGGTTACGATGATGTATAGCCGCAAGATGACCGGACTCCTAGTGGAACTACCGAGAGGAAAGACCGTAGTGTTCCGGGTATGAGTCTTTCACATCGTCATTCATCTGCAGTAGCTGTCTGAGCAGCACTTAGCACCACAGTGACACAAAAACTATTACAAATCATCTACTCCAAGGACGCCCACTTGAAAGGCGCCCTGTAGCGTGTATTCCACTGATCCCAAAACACTGCCATTTGCGACTTCGGTGGTGTCAAGTGAGAGCTCAGTTGAGGGTAGCGTGAAGGTGTGCTGCGTTTTGTGACAAACGTGGTCCTGCCTCGGTGCCGGCGATGGCCGTGTGTTGTTTACAAGAAGGCCAGTAGGGGTCCTGCGGCCAACCTACTCACTAGACACACTGGAGTGGTCATCCCACACTGTTATCCCACGCACCCTGACTGCAGATTTGAACGTCAACTTGATGATTTGACCTATCGTGCTGCCATTCATGAACAACATTAGAGTGGGTGTTTTACAATAGGACACCGTTCGCCCACATATCGCTGTAGTAAACCAACATGTCAACAGTGTGTCGACTTGTCCCTTGGCTTACTCGTTCACCAGATACGAGCTCCAGTACAGCACATGCGACATATCACCAGATGATAACTCCAGCGTGATCTACTAACAGCATTAGCCGCCGGTGCATTGGCCGACCAAGTGCAGCAGGCACGGAACTCCATCCCACAAACTGACATCCATCACCTGCACAACACAATGCACGCGCGTTTGCGTGTTTACATACAGTACAGGTTTTTAATGTAGAAGCATTTCACATTCGTATGACAGTGTGACATCCGTGCTGTCAATTGACAAACCATAAAGTGAATGGACAGTATGTCTACCGAGAGGAGAGACTGCGTGCTCTTTGTGAAACTGCTTCATGTGAATGGCAGCAATTGCAGTGCTGCATTGAGGGAGTATCGCAGACTGGAAGATCTAAGAAGAAACCCGACGTCACTAAATGGTTAAGAGAGGATGATAACGAATTTCGAAAACACGGGTGGAATTGCTGTGGCAGATGGAAGAGTAAGGCGTCCTATCCCGCTGGAAGTTATTGACGAGGTTGCCGTTGCGTGGTAGACTATGCAGCACGTGCCACTGGTAGTGTTAGTGCTCGTGCTGTGTCTCCAGAATTGTCCTTTCCACGATGAACATTACAGAACGTTTTGCGGTCTACGAGAATGTTACTCTGGTACCCGTGCAAGATTCAAATCGTGCCTGAAGTGAAACGTCACAATTTGCACCAGCGTTTGGAATATACTCTTCGCTTTATATCCTCTTCGGTTTCTGGCACAGCTCGACATAGATGATATGTAGCCGGACAATATGCTATGGAGGGACGAGACACATTTTAGACAACAGGCTGCACTGAATACACACAATTGCCGCACTTGAGTTGCTGTTATGCCTCGTGTAGTGCACGAAGGACCATTGCAATGGCTTATCTCAGGCTAAGCTGTCACGTTGCAATGTGAATCACTGAAATATGTTACATAGAGAAAAGTATGCCCCAAATTTCGTAACTCTACATTTATAATTTTTTGTGGTATCAATTTACTTCCGTTCAATGGTTCAATGGTTCAAATGGCTCTGAGCACAATGGGACTTGACAGCTGTGGTCATCAGTCCCCTAGAACTTAGAACTACTTAAACCTAGCTAACCTAAGGACTTCACAGACATCCATGCCCGAGACAGGATTCGAACCTGCGACCGTAGCAGTCGCGCGGTTCCGGACTGCGCGCCTAGAACCGCGAGACCACCGCGGCCGGCTTTACTTCCGTCAGCGTATTTTAAGGGGCCAGTTTTATTACGTCTTCCCTGAATAACAGAGCTACAGCCAAGTGAGTAGACGTTCTTGAGTCCCAGAGGACTAAAACACTTCCAATATAATGAGTGCACTTGAAAGAGCTGAAACGAATACTGCTGCGTTGGAAATTAAGGAAACGGTACCTACTGGAGACTTTCTTGGACCGTTCACACACTTGGCGCTTACGATGGAATCGTACAGCGCTTTTTATTTCCGGCATCGTCGGAGAAGTCGCCCTGAAAATGTGTCATTTGCATTCTGGCCGTTATCTGCAGGCGCCCGGCCCGGCCCGGCCGCGGAATGAAATGCATCTTTCCAGCGCAGCGGAGAGCCGCCTTTGTCGTTCCAGAAGTTCCCACGCTTAAACGCGGCGCTGTTTTTGCATATTCAGCGGACTTATCTACTTGGTGGATCTGTGCAGCCGCTGAGGGCGGGCGCCGGCCGGAGAGCATAATGTCGACGCCTGATGAGACGCGCCCGGAATATTCTTGCGTCAGGAATTTCGAGCCGGCGTCGCGGCAGAATTTATCTCTCCCTGCGCGTCTCCCCCTTTGTTGCAGACCATCAGCATACAGAGGTACGCAGCTACTTTCTTGCACTTTCTTCTCTTATTTTTGCCTCTGTCTTGTATTTTCTCTCGCAAAGGCACTGTTTCCCCAATATCTCCAATTATATTTAAATTAATGACGGCAGCTTTGATTAAAAAACTTGGACGAACAGAGAGGTAGTTAATCAGCTCGTATTAGCAACGCACGAACGTTATCGGCAGGCTTATACAATGGTGGAAACGGCAATTGGATTCTAAACCTGGGATTATCGGTCTTATCGCGTTGGCGTGAAATTATCTTTTTCCCAAACAATAACGTGCATTGCCTTTTCACTTGACGCAGCTTACCATTTCTGAATGTAAACAACCATAATGAGACGTAACAAATTACTTTTGAGTCTAATAGGTGCTACCAACATTTATACACTGAAGAGCCAAAGAAACTTGTACACGTGCGTAATACCGTGTAGGGCCCCTGCGAGAACGCAGAAGTACCGCAGCACGACGTGACATGGACTCAACTAATGTCTGAAGTAGCGCTGGAGGGAACTCATACCATGAATCCTGCAGGGCTGCCCATAAAACCGTAAGAGTACGGTGGAGGTCTCTTCTGAACAGCACCTTTCAAGACAACCCATATATATTCAATAATGTTCATGTCTGGGGAATTTGATGGCCAGTGGAATTGTTTAAACTCGGAAGAGTGTTTCTGGAACCACTCTAGCAATTCTGGACGTGTGGGGTGTCGCATTGTCCTGGAAGTCTATCGGAATAAAGAATAGACGTCAATGGGTGCAGGTGATCAGACAGGATGCTTACGTACGTATTACCTGTTAGAGTCTTATCTAGACGTATCAGGTGTCACATACCACTCCAACTGCGCACGTAGCATAACATTACAGGGCCTGCACCAACTTCAACAGTCCCCTGCTGACATTCAGGTTCCACGGATATTTGAGGTGTCTCCATACACGTACACGTCCATTCGCTCGATACAATTTGAAACGAGGTTTGTCCGACCAGGCAGGATGTTTCCAGTCATCAACAATGCAATGTCTCTGTTGACGGGCCGAGGCAATGCGTCAAGCTTTGTGTCGTGCAGTCATCAAGGGTACACGAGTAGGCCTTCGCCTTCGAAAGCCCACATCTATGATATTTCGTTGAATTGTTCGCACGCTGACATTTGGTGATGCCCCAGAATTGAAATCTGCAGCAATTTGCGAAAGAGTTGCACTTCTGTCACGTTGAACGATTCTCTTCAGGCGTCGTTGGTTCCGTTCTTTCAGGATCTTATTCCGGCCGCAGCGATGTCGGAGAATTGTTCTACCGTTCCACTTATACTGACTCGTAAACGGTCCTGCGGAGAAATTCCCACTTTATCACGACCTCTGAGATGCTGTGTCCCATCGCTCGTGCGCCAAATATACCACCAAATTCAGACTAACTTAAATCTTGATAACCTGCCATTGTAGCAGCAGTAACCGATGAAACAACTGCGCAAGACATTTTTTTCTTATATAGGCGTTGCCGACTGCTGCGCCGTATTCTGCCTGTTTACATATCTCTGTATTCGAAAATGCATTCCATATTAGTTTCTTTGGCGCTTCAGTGTACTTAGTACGTAATGAAGAAAGCAGAGGAAAATGTTTGTAAGAAATATCAAAATATCCACAGAAAGTTTAATGAAATTAGCAAAGACGCACAGTTCTTTAATTATAACGCTGCAGGGAGGAAAACTGCACAAGTAGTTCACTTTCTAACGAGAAAGAAGATTAATACAGATGTAATCTGTACCACAGAACAAGAAAGGTAGCATATGGATAGGAAGCGTAGAGAATTATGAAATAAATAGGAATAGGATAGAACACCTAAGGAAAATTTCCACTCATCCCCGAAAAATTCGTACTCCAGGTGATAAACAAGTGTGACAAATAACAATGAGTAATCAGCTTTGGATGAAGAGGCGGATCGTACCACGAACGCCAGAAGAGAATAAATGTCACATAACTTATACAACTAAGATGTACAATTATTAAAAATTTTTTTACGATAAAATCAGCAAAAAGCGGTTCAAAATGGTTCAAATGGCCCTGAGCGCTATGCGGCTTAACTTCTGAGGTCATCAGTCGCCTAGAACTTAGAACTAATTAAACATAACTAACCTAAGGGCATCACACACATCCATACCCGAGGCAGGATTCGAACCTGCGACAGTAGGGTCGCTTGGCTCCAGACTGTAGCGCCTAGAACCGCACGGTCACCCCGGCCGGCAGCAAAAAGAGTGATTCACTGGTTACTAAGGACATGAATTTAAGAAGTTCTTCGTCATGTTTGGCTTAAACACTGATGCCACAACATCATATTTTTGTTATTTGAATAAAATGTTTTCTGAGAGACTATTCCCCCTTGTCGATCACATGGCCGTAATGAATTGTAATGTACATATGGTCAGACATATGCTTATATCAGATGATACGTAATGACCGCATATATATAGGGAGTGTAAACAGTAACTGTTTAGAATGAACAGCAGTGGTGTAGATGAAATAGAGACGAATGAATTGGTAAAGGATGCTTGCTGTGCCTCAAAATGTCATTCAAAGCCCCCTAAGCTACAATGCATGAGCAAAGAGCGAAATTTAGTCCAAAATCTTCCTTGAATAATATAAACCCTTCAGTCATGCGCTCACAAATTGTTAATTTAACGTTTGTATAAACTTCACCACATAACGTTAATTTAATCACTATAAAACTAACAATTAATTCTTCTTTTGTCTGACTTCCTTAGTACATGGCCACAGTGCTAGATAGAATTGTAGACGTGATTAGTTTTTGAATAAACTTTACAAATGTTGTTTTCGTTCTTTCATTTCCACCAAGGAAAAGTGAAATTACTATTATTAACGAAACAGACGACTATGCTGGTAGCGGAAGAAAGCGAGAGGATGTTGAAAATCCGGCACGGCATGCATACGTGCTTTTGTGGATCAGTCAGAGGTTAATTATAGGCTTGGTAGGCAGCTAGTACCTCTGTTGTACACTGTTTGTTTACATTTTGTGTAGACACAAAAAAATGGTTCAAATGGTTCTGAGCACTATGGGATTTAACTTCTGAGATCACCAGTCCCCTAGAACTTAGAACTACTTAAACCTAACTAACCTAAGGACAGTACACACATCCATGCCCGACGCAGGATTCGAACCTGCGACCGTAACAGTCGCGCGGTTCCGGACTGAAGCGCCTAGAACCGCTCGGCCACCCCAGCCGGCTGTGTACATGCCTGACAAACCCCCGAGACCTATAGGACGGCATGGACCTCCTAAGGGGAGATGACTGAAGACGTAAACAAGGAGGACGAATTTTGATAGCAAAGCTTAAAATCTTAATGGATGGAAAGGTATGAAGGGGCTTATATCCGAAAGTCGATTTTATTTGCCCCTGACGATATACTTAACTCTCGATAAAGACTGTGAAATCAAAATTGGACTAATGAATAATTCAGATAATAGACAATTTCTGTGAAATCATGTCTTATTTGAACCAGCCTTGAACAGGCTACGAAATGTTTTTCTCCTAGAAAAAGGCTATGTCAGGCAGAAATAAGAAGTTGCAATGAAACGTGGACGCTGTAACATCTAGTCTGTTGGCAATAGTATTGCGACGCAAAATATAGCACGCCTATTATAATAGGTGCTAGCTACGGAAAATGACAGTTAAAATACAAGAAACCAAGAAGGAAAAATAAGGATGAAACACCAAAAACGAAAAGATCAGATTAGGGGTACAAGACTGGGATATTCTTTCACCCCCTGCTGTTCAATCTACGCATCGAAGAAGCGATGGTGGAAATAACAGAAAGCTTCAGGAAAGAAACAAAAGATAGGGCTCTCTGACGCAAAGCTATCCGTCATGTACAGACGAATAGTTGCAGGTCATACAGAATGGAATGAGTAGTCTGCTGAACACACAGTATGGACTGAGAGCAAACCGAAGGCAGACTAGAGTAACTAGGCTGCACAAGCAATGGATGTGATTACCGATAAATTCAACATCAATATGGGCGGCCAAGATGTTCATTGGAATTAAAAAAAACACATGACGGACGAAAAGACGAGGACATAATTAACTGACTAGCACCGGTGAAGGGGCGTTTATGCCAAAATAGGTCTATCAGTATCATACATCGGCCTTAATTTACGGAAGATGTTATGCTACGTGCGCAGTTGGAGTGGTATGTGACACCTGATGTTTAGAGTACATCATTCTAGGGAAGTGAATTTTACAAGTTCAAGGAGACGGAGGTTGTTACGTCCCACTTCTTACGACGATGTACAGGTTTTTCAATGGTCAGGACCTGGGAGTGGACGTCCAGGGCTGATGTTAAATGGGAACTGGAAATTAGGTCAAATAAATAGCATAAATTTGCTGTACGGATTACATGGGGCGCATCTAGAAGATCGTACAAATTAAGAAAGAGGCAACAGGAGAGGTGGCTGTCCATGTTCTGCTGGTGACCGGTTATGGAATGTTGAGCCAGAGGCTCTGCCTCCCAAGGAAGACGTCTGTTCTAGTCGAGGTCTGGATCACAAGACAGAGAAGCGACTGTGTTCTGCTCTCCCGAACGCTCCAGTGTCCACATACATGATATGCCTTCCTCGCTCTCTATCGGCTAAAATGATGGTGTGAATTCAAGTGCAGAAAGCTGAAGGAGCCTCTTGTCAGCAGTTTTAACCGGACTAACTGCCTGGGTTCGGAAAGGCTGGCAGTTTGGGTCACTTAGGCAGGCATATCACAAGATACTCTGGGAGTAAACTAGTCGATACTTTAATGTAGCCGTTGGAATAGTAATTTTTAAGTCAGTTCCACAACGTACTCCTTGTCTGGTCACACTGTACAGAACCATGGGTTGTGGTAAAAGCGGAAATGAACAGAATCGAAGCGTTTGAAATGTGGTGCTACATGTAGATGTTGAGAAGTAGGTGAACTAGGAAGGTAGAAATAAGGACGACGAGGAGGATGAGGAAGAGGAGGATTTTTGCAAGAAGTATGACAACATGAAAATGTGGATAAAATTGAAAAAAGAAGGGAGAGAAGGTGACATGTCTTAAAAAATAAAGAAATAACATTAATGACACTAGATGGATTGACAGTAGCAGAAGGATTAAACTCTAGAGGATGACTGAAATATATACAATAACTAGCTGCGAAAGTTGGGTGCACGTGTTCCTGTTAGATGAATGTGTTAGAATAGGAGGTTAAATGTTGGCGAGACGCATCACAGCAGTCAGGAACATTACAATCCCAAAAGTAAACTAGTACGAGTACGTTAGCTCTTACGTCAGTAAGAGACTGTCTTCAGCCCTGCGTGAAGATCGAGATCCGTTGTAATGCACACTGATTACCAGACGTGGACGTTCCATGTTGGTTGTTCTAGATAAATGACACATGCGAAGCTCATCGTTCCTGCTCTGAGCTTTGTAAAGATACTGTCCTCGCACAGAAACAGCGACAGTTTTTATTGACAATTTATATAGTTCTTAAAGAAACTTAGGTCAATTTACACGCGAGATGTGTAGGTTGCAAGTATCTGGCTGATACTGGCTGGCATCAGACTTTCAGAAGATGTATCCTTGCGATCATGAGGTAGCGCTTCATTAAAAGGGAACAACAACTAGGAGACAATTTACAATTATAAACTAAATGGAAATGCGTTTAAAGTATTTGTCTACCTAACATTTCATATTACGCCATTTCTGTTAATCTCTGGTATCAGGATTACATACCAACTATAATGTAAATAGGATAACATACTAATTAATGACTTAATCACTAAACAAAACATTAGTGTTCCGAGTTCCTCTATTTTGGTTACACAGTTGCTCGTATATTATAATCTCCATAGCTGTGGGTGTCACTCTACAGAACGTAGAAGAAATATTGACTTGTTGACGTATTTAAGGAAATTTCATACTGTCGAAATGTAGATCAAGCAGTAAAGTTAAGGTGGAACCTGTCTTATCACCGGTTTTTTCAGCTTACTAGGTTAATTTTATTGCGGAACTCGGTTATCCTTTCTCCCTTCTCGTCCTTTCTACTAAGCCCATATTGTCCTGCAAACCTGCGTCCTACTCCCCACCTACAAACGCATTCCAGTCCCCCATGACAGTTAGTACTTTCGTCTACCTTTATGTACTGAAATACCCTTATGTATCTTCATACATTTTCGCAATCTCTTCATCTTCTGATTGCTACGTCGGCATGTACACTTTGACTATTGTTTTCGGTATTGGTTTTCTGTCGATTCTGTTTAAACCAACCTATCACTGAGCTCTTCCCAGTAACTCACTCTTGCCACATATTCCTATTTATAACGAATCCCATTGCCGTTATACATTTTCTGCTGCTTTGTAGATATTATCCTATAATCGTCTGACCAGAAATCTTTGTCTTCGTTCCATTTCATTTCGTTGTATCTCACTGTATCTAGTTGAGCCTTAGCGTTTGTCATTTCAGATTTTCTATATTCCCTACCACGTTCAAACTTCTGGGATTCCACGCCCAGACTCGTCGAACATTATCTTTTCATTGATTATGGAATGTTTTCCACATGGTCACCTCCACCTTGTCAGCCACTCCATCACAGGTATACGAATGGGGGACTAGTCCGAAATCTTTTGTGACTGCAGAGATCATTATGACATTTTTCAATTACATGATACCTGTCTGTGGTTAAGCATTATGTGTCTTTAATGCAATGGTTTCCGTTGCCTTCTGCATCCTCATGCGGTTGACCACTGCTGATTCTTCTGGCTTTTACGGACAGTTTCCCACGCTAGGGGCAAGAGAGTACCCTGAACCTTTGTCCGTTCCTCTGCCCTCATCAAGGCCGTTGTAAGAACGAAAGCGATTTCTTAAATAATGGTGATTTACATACACAGGACCCAGGATTAGTCGAAGGCGTTATCCCCACACCAACACATACTCGTATAATGAGTGAAAACCACTTAGTAACGCTGCATATCCTCTAATTTCCTTAGTACAGAACCACGTGTTTGATCCAATATATTTCTGTCACAAAATATGATCTTTTCTAACATCTAAATGAAGAGAATAATTTATACCAACAAATTTTAAGATTATCAGTGTAACCACGAAACTAAAAGAACCTAAGGAACAGACATCAAAAACTAGATAAAATGCACTTATTGATTAACTGCATCTATAATCGAAGTGTTAGCAATGATTAAATTATGCTCTGTACAGAAGTCTACCATTTGGCTCCCTCGTTCATGCCATTACCCCTGTCCACGTTCTGCTGTTACTTCTCTTTCTCTTCTTTTACCTCTTACTGCTTTCCATTCACCGATTACGATTAAGCTTTCGTCACCTTTAACTCGATGATTAATTTTCTTTATCTCATCATATATTATTCCAATCTCTTCAGCTCTGCGGAAATACTTGGCTAAGAAACTAATATTATTATGATCACTGTTGACTCCGTGCATATTTTGATTACGATAACAATTTCACTATGTTGTTCATAGTAGCTTACAATCACTCCTGCTTTCTTATTCATTATTATGTCCCCTCGTGCATTACCAATATAGGATGCTTAGAAAAGAAAGCACAGATTTCAGTTGTTGATTGCAGACAAACTATAAAAGATAGAAACACACAGCGCATGTCACTGGACAGAGGAAGGTTCAAAGTATTGACACAGCTGTGCCGATGTTCGCTGGTCACAACGTCACGACTACACCACAAGAGAAATCATTTTGCGTGCTGGAATTTGTGCAAGGTCAATCCATTGTTCAAGTTCAACGCACATTCCGCTTTCGATTCAGCAAGAAGCTGCCTCTGCGCAAGCAAATTTGTGACTGGCATAAAAAATTTCTGGAAGCTGGTTGCACACGTTAAGGGAAGAGCACAGATCGACCACACACCTCTACTGAAGATGCTTTGACACGGAGCTCCCGGAAGTCCACAAGACTGACAGACCAGAAACTTCAACTTCCTCAAACAACGGTTTAGCATGGTCTGAAACGACGATTGGATTGTAGCCTTATGAGTTGCAGTTACTGCAGCAATTGCACGCGCCAACCATAACGAAAGGTACGAATTTTGCAGTTCGATTCTCAAGGATACGGCAGAGGATAATTTTTCAGAGCGATTGACCTTTTCGGTCGAATCGATGTTTCATCTGTCTGGTGAAGTAAATCGCGATAATGTAAGAATCTGCGGATGACAAAACTCTGTTATCGTTGTCGAACATGAAAGAGACTTACCGAAAGTGAACGTGTTTTGTATCGTTGCTGCTCGCGAAGTTTATGTGCCTTTCTGTTCTGTGAAGGCAACTGTGGGAGGAATCTCATACTTGGACGTTATGCAAAATTGGTTGTTTGCTTAACAACATGAAGATTCCAATAATTTAGTTTTTATAAGTGACGACGCCCGGCCTGACTTTTACCTTGTAGTGCGGCGTTATCTTAACAAAACTAAACCACCGCGTTATATCGGAAGAGATGGAGAACATGATCTTGTTCATTGTTTTTGGCCTCTCAGGTCACCTGACCATATAGCAGGCGAATTATTGTGTGGGGGGGACTTAACAGTCAGAGTGTTTGTCTCACCTATGGCAGCTACTCTTTAAGGACTGAGAAAGCGAACTGTTGAAGCTATCGATTCAACAAATAGAATCCTAATGATTCGTGTGTGGAATGAAATGGGCTACCGTTTCTATGTTTCTCGAGCAACGCATCGCCTCATGTTTAGGGTACGATAGGGCGACTGCGTGAACATAATATTTTGAACGTTCCTGTATCCAATGACATGCGCTGAGTATCTCCATCTTTCACAGGTTTTCTATAACAAATGATACTGAAATCTGTTCTTCCTTTTTGAAGCGCGCTCTTTCATTTTGTATTGATAAAACTGTATTTTTCTGACCAGAAGTCCTGTTATTTCTGACATCGTGCTTTACTGATGCCGGCGATCTCCAACTATTCAACGATTTACGTTAATTTAAGTATGAAGCTCACGGCTTACTGTGTTATTAAGCCAATTGGAAAAGACACTTTTCGTGCTTTTTGGTAGGGGCAGAGAAGGCCGTGGTCACCTCTCGCGAAGTGAGATCATACAGCCTCCGCCTGTAATTCCTTTTGTGATGATTTAGGAAAAATTTGAGTAATATGTGAAAACTTATAATCAGTCGTGGTTGATTTCTACAGAAATTTCGTGTTTTTAGTGGTAACTGAGATTTTAATTCTGAGGTTAAGAAAATACGTGTGGTGTACCATGCATGAATTTCTTTGCTCGTAGATGAAATAAACTACTCGTTAATTGAACGATAATTCAAAGCACTTAAATATATTGTTTTTTATAAACTTTTTATTTTTTTAAAAGGCAGCTCTTTCAATAACTGGTTGAGAGAGAGAGAGATGGAGAGAGAGAGAGAGAGAGAGAGAGAGAGAGGAGGGGGGAGGGGGGAAGATGTTATAAATTATTACTACAAAGTATGCTTACATTCGTACCTTTATTCCACGAAGTGTGGTGGGAAGGACGTAATAATAAAATTTGCTCACCTACAGTAACAATACAAAACAGATTTCTACGCAGTGATTTTTCATCTCTTAGGAGTTACACGGAGACGTACTGATATTAACTCGTTATATTTGTATAAGGCAGTTAAATAACTCTTGCAATATAAATACATGTATTATTCTGTGGAGTGTACATAAATACTTATTTCCGTTATTATTATTATTTAATTTTATTCCGTAAATCCATACATATTGCAAAAATGTATGTTCACTATGCGATCAAAAGTATCCGGACACCTGCCTGAAAATGACTTACAAGTTCATGGCGCCCTCCATCGGTAATGCTGGAATTCAATATGGTGTTGGCCCACACTTAGCCTTGATGACAGTTCCCTCTCTCGTAGGCATACGTTCAATCAGGTGCTGGAAGGTTTCTTGGGGAGTGTCAGCCCATTCCTCACCGAGTGCTGCAGCGAGGAGAGGTATAGATAACGGTGGGTAAGGCCTGGCACCAAGTCGGCGTTCCAAAAGATCCGGAAGTTATTCTGTAGGATTCAGGTCAGGACTTTGTGAATGCCAGTCCGTTACAAGGATGTCATTGTAGTGTAACTATTCCGCCTCAGACCTTTCTTTACGAACAGGTGCTCAATCTTGTTGAAAGACGCAATCACCATACCCTAATTGCTCTTCAACAGTGGAAGCAAGAAGCTGCTTAAAACATCAATGTATGCCTGTGCTTCGATAGTGCCACACAAAACAACAAGGGGTGCTAGCTCCTTCCATGAAAACACGACCACACCGTAAGACCACCAATCCCGAATTTTACTGTTGGCACTGTGGACGCTGGAAGATGACGTTCGCCGGGCATTCGCCATATCCACACCCTACCATCGGGTTGCCACATTGTGTACCGTGATTCGTCACTCCATACAACGTTTTCCCCCTGTTCAATCGTCCAATGTTTACGCTCCTTACACCAAGCGAGGCATCGTTTGGCGTTTACCGGCGTGATGTGTGGCTTATGAGCAGCCGCTCGACCATGAAATCAAAGTTTTCTGACCTCCTGCGTACCTGTCATAGTACTTGCAGTAGATCCTGATGCAGTTAGGAATACATGTGTGATGGTCTGCATAGATATCTGTCTATTATTCATTACGACCGGTAATATC
The DNA here is from genome assembly GCF_021461385.2 of Schistocerca piceifrons. Lineage (NCBI taxonomy): Eukaryota > Metazoa > Arthropoda > Insecta > Orthoptera > Acrididae > Schistocerca > Schistocerca piceifrons. The sequence goes on from NC_060139.1 coordinate 410,625,873, forward strand.
TTTTTTATATTCTACTAATTATCCGTGCACAATTCTATGAGTGAATTAGGTTTCCTACTTGACCATCTATACACTCGCAGAAACGATGCGTAAAATAGTACTGTACTACTACTATTCCATGAGCGCATATTTAATCTTTGTAATATTCTCTCTGGTGTGTTGAGAGGACTTCTAGGATCTTCTCCGTGCCGAATAGCCGCATTGAATAATTGTAATTTTGCTATCGAGATTACTGGAAGACAGAGATTGGAAATATATTGTATGCTACTCAAGAAAATATATACTGAGCATTTACATCAAAGGTGTGTAAGGAATTTCATTATATATGTAAATTTGCACGGAGGTGTCGTTTCATTGGTAATCTGAAGGGAACTACCGATGAATTGGAAATGAACCTGCAATTATTAGATCCAAGAGCTCCATTATTTCATCGGATAATTAAACTCTATTAAAGCAAACTTTCCGCTTGATCTGAGGTTTCCCAACTGACTACGCAACGCAAGAAAACCTAGATATTTTATTTACACAGGATTGCAGATCGCTTCGAATCACCGAGACTGCGGACAAGGAGAGTCATCGTACGATTCTGATTAAACAAGTAAAGCTTAATTATAACTTTCTTGAGCGACTGTGATGACTGTGATATGGCTGCTTATGAATGATATAATTAATAAAATACTAATAACTAACTTTCCTCCTCACCAAGAACCAGTATAATCACAATATTAATTAAAATCTATTGGCGCCATTGTGACAGGAGTCTCTTGGATTGTTCTATAATACATGTATTTTCTGTTTCATGATAAACTACGAGAACGAACTGGAACTAAGCTGCAGAGATATCCTGTGATGACACTAAAGGTTGCCAAAAGGAATGATTTCACATACTAGACAAGAATAGCGCTCCAGATAAAGGCCAGAACAAACCAATTTTTAATTTTGAAGTTAAAATAGAATTTGAAGTATCTTGGAAAGACGTTTTTCAGAGAGTAGTTAGCTTGTAGAATTTTAATGTTGAGTGATTATTATTTCGTGTGTGAGCATTTAACGTGACTACCTCAGTGAATTAATATGAACTTAACTTTGTTAATACATCAATTTTGAAACAATATTCAGTAGTTTATAAACTGTGATAAACAATTATTTCATGGTATTAATTAGAGCTGCATATAAAATGTGCATGCATCAGCAACAAGACATGCAACAGCCTTCAGCTGTTTGCGCCGAAGCAGAGGCCACAGAGAGCAATTCTGGAACTGTTATGGATAGCGGTAGCAATATAGAAACCCCCACTGGTTCAAACAATGTTCGTACGACATCAGATCAAAATGTTGTGGACCCGTTAATTGTGATTATGCAGCAGCTATCCCTCTTAGCAGAAGGGCAAGCCGAAGTCAAACGAGTATTATCAGCAGTGGAATCTGACCTGCATAATAAGTTAAGTGAAAATCAAACCGAATTACAGAATCAATTACGAGTAAGCTTTAATGAACTAGATCACCGGTTAAATACCAAGACACAGGAAATGAAAGAACAGGCAGAAAGAACCGAACAAAATCTCATTGCTCAAATTGAGCAGGTCGGTCAGCAATGTCAAGAAACTACCAGTACATTAAAGGCGGAACTAACCGAATATGTATCTGTCAAGATAGACAAAATACAAAAACAAGTCGAACTTTTTCCTCGATTAATACAAGCACAAGAGCACATGCAGCGTGCCGTAGCTATAATACCTGAAATAATAGAATCACAAGACAACCTAAAGAAGCAGTTCGACGAAGTCAAGGGAAACCAGACGAGTGTTGAACATAGAATCAATGTACTTACCGGAAAATTTTCAGAAATAACGTTAGAACTGAAAAGATCGAAGAAACAGTGAAAGTAGCTTTTCAGTCGATTTCTGATAGTTTCGAAGAGAATTTCTTTAACAAAGGGTAGAAGGAAGTCCGTGACCAACTTGGTGAGGAATTTTCGCGTTGGAAGGAGAATACTGAAAGATCGTTAAATCTCTCGCGGGAGGATTTGGAAACCGCGCGAAGCAAGAAACAAATCCTCAGTCTATGCGTGACATTTCGTCAACGTCAAGGTCAGACGCGGACAGAAGTATAACGTCACAGGTCAGAGTTGATCTACCAGATTGTCACCGTGAAGATTTTGAACTGGATGACTTTTGGAATCGTGGTTCGGTAGAAGAAAAAATGATTAAACAAAGACAATTCCAAGTCTTTAATCCTGCTAAAAGGAATGTTCATCCTGTAGTTTCCATTAGAAGCTTTAGAGGTCTATTTCCACAATCTTGGACAGAACGGAAAAAGATTAGCTTTGTGTCAGGATATATTCAAGGATATGGAGCATTGTGGGCATCTGAGCAAATACCGTTCTGTAAAGTATATAAAGAATTTTAGCAGGCTTTTCTATCAAAATACTGGTCTGCTGGAATACAAGAAAGACTAAGGCAGGAGGTGTTAATCCTGAGCCTTTCTCATTCTCTAGAGGATCCCTAATGAAATATTTTGAGAAATATATTAACAAACCATTATACTGGGACGTACCAATTCCTTTGCCTGACATACTCAGAATACCTAAATCCAAATTACCCACGAATATAAGGAATCAGCTTTTGTACATAAATGACAAGGACTTAGACTCGTTTATGACCACTCTTGATCACATTGATTCAATTGAGGAGGACGACCAAAGGTCAAGAGAAATGTTCCATCAAATAGGAGCAATTGAAGCAAATCCGAGCTACGCTAGGAACGGATATGGCAATAATAGAAACGGTAATAATAATCACGACCAACCATCTTATCCGCGAACACTTAGAAATAGATTACATGGAATCAACAACTATTATTATAATGGAAAGTTCAATAACAGTGCCGCGAGGGGCAGCTTCAGAAACAACAGAAATTTTTATCGATATAATCCTATGTATTGGTATGCATTACAATTCTACCAACAGCCCCAGAATAATAACGATAACTACACGAACCAATCGAGGCAATACCGACCAAATTCACCTCAACAGACAGAATGGAATCACGACTCACCACAACAACCGATCATTATTGAAATAATTGACGATACAAATAGCAATCGTAATACAAATCAGACAAATTAATCGTGGCCGCATCGTGCCTTGGAGGAGCGGTCAGGGGATCTATTAGGGGCGAGTCAGTAAAAGTGCAAATGTTACGATATAATGACGGTGAGCTATTAACTGAAGAGTTGACGAAAGATTTAACAATGTGTCAGAATGAAAGATCGAGTGTTCCTGTATCGGAGGTATTTGTCGAAATAGAGGAGAATCCAACGAATGTAATGCTAGACATCGCCACTTCCGCCAATGTCACTTCAGGCGATCTTTTTATGAGAATTGTTAAGAAGAGGAAGGTACCAATTTTACCGGGACAAAACTATAAAATCATCCGAACTGTAGGAGCACGCTCTGCCAATGTCAAAGCACAAACCCAATTGGAGATGAAGATGGGAAATGTAGCAATAAGATGCACGTTAGTTGTAGTAGAGAAGTTGTTAGTGGATTGTATTCTTGGTATTAGGAGTATGCAGGAGTACTATTGTAAGATTGATTTTTCGGAAGGGAAAGTTAAATTCAGAATAAATGAAGGAGTAATAGCACTGGACTTAAACAGAAAGGAGACGGTGCATAAGAAGTATTGTCGCGGTGCCACCATTCATATAATTGATACTACAAACCGTCGTTGGAAGGATTTTTCAAATAATTCGATGCCGAATGAAGACTTAATCAAACAGAAGTACTTCAAGCCAGTGAATCAAATCAGCTTAGCGTAGAACAAAGGCAGCAGCTTCATCATCTGTTAGCGGCTTATGAAGAGATTTTTGATGAGAAACCGGGAATTATCAGAGAGTATATTTGTCTTCTGCAAGTAAAGCCACATCAGACTTACTGTCACACGCACTATCCGATCCCTGGCGATTAAAACAATCTATTCAAAAGGAGATAAATAGAATGCTAAAGTGTGACCTGATTGAGCCATCAGCAAGTCCATATTGTTCCCCGTTGTTAGTCGTTCCAAAACCTGGAGGCAACGTAAGATTTATTCTTGATGCGAGAGATATCAATAAAATAATAGTACCTGTGAGAACCCATCTGGAAAACATTGATTAGTTAATTCAAAAGTTTCAACACGTTTCGTACTTGACTAGTGTCTATCTGAGAAGTTCTTATTGGCAAGTCCCCATGAATGAAGAATCTAGGAAAATATGGCATTCATCTATGCAGGTAGAAGTTACCAATTGAAAGTTGTCCCGTTCGGACTCAATATCAGTGCCGGAATATTCATTTCAGCGTTAGATTATGCCCTTAGGCCAGAATTGTGAAGTCGCATAAATGTATTCGTTGACGATTTATTAATAGCCACGAAGACATGGGAAGAGCATTTACATATTCTGGAAAGGATTTTTGATGTCTTCAAGAAGACAGGAATTACAGTAAACCTACAGGTCTCACCCTGCATTTCCACAGATTAATTTCTTGGGGTGTATGATTGATGCAAAAGGTATTCTGCCGACTGAGAAGAAGGTAAGAGCAATTAGAAATTTTCCATCTCCACGGAATAAGAGACAACTGAAGGTATTCATAGGAATGGCGTCGTTCTTCCGTCGTTTCATAAAGAATCAAGCCATGAATTCCGAAGCATTAAACCGACTTATGCTGAAGGATCTGCCATGGCAATGGACCGAAGAATGTGAACTAGCGTTTCGAGACATGAGAGACCAACTCGTCAATGCATCCTTGTTATATCACCCTGATATGAATTGTGAGTTCTGTCTTTCTACGGATTCCTCGGATGTTGGATTAGGTGCCTATCTCTTTCAGATCAGGAAAATAAAAGAAGTAACAACATTCTGCCCAATATCATTTGCTAGTAGAGTTTTATCACCATGTGAAAGAGCTTATACAACAACAGAACTTGAAGCACTTGCAGTTATCTGGGCATTCAAGAAGTTTAATTATTATTTATATGGCTCGAAAACCATTGTGTATTGTGACCATCAATCACTAACCTTTTTGCAAACGTGTAAATTATTACATCCTAGATCATCACGTTGGACAAAGACACTACAGCAATACCAGTTTAAAATCGTTCATGTATCTGGCAAAGAGAATACTATTGCTGACGCACTTTCGAGATCTCCAGAAGGTTTAATGCAGGAAATAGAATCAATCAGTACCTCAGAATTTCCAGTACTACTATTGCAAGACAATAACTACAAAGCTTATTATATACATCTCTGTAGAGATATGAGAAATTTATAACGGTAGGATCAGCGATGGAACAAGATAATTCAGCTAAAGAAACGACAAAATTCAAGTGCCAATTTAGATCATTATTTATATGGCTCGAAAACCATTGTGTATTGTGACCATCAATCACAAACCTTTTTGCAAACGTGTAAATTATTACATCCTAGATCATCACGTTGGACAAAGACACTACAGCAATACCAGTTTAAAATCGTTCATGTATCTGACAAAGAGAATACTATTGCTGACGCACTTTCGAGATCTCCAGAAGGTTTAATGCAGGAAATAGAATCAATCAGTACCTCAGAATTTCCAGTACTACTATTGCAAGACAATAACTACAAAGCTTATTATATACATCTCTGTAGAGATATGAGAAATTTACAACGGTAGGATCAGCGATGGAACAAGATAATTCAGCTAAAGAAACAACAAAATTCAAGTGCCAATTTAGATCACTACAAGTTAGTGAATGGAGTATTATTCTTCAGATGTGGGAAGAACAACCCACGGTGGTGTGTGTGCACCCCTAAAGAATACGAGTGGAAATTAATTTGGTTCACCCACTTATCATGGGGACATTTTGGAGTGGTTAAATATGCAAACAAAATAGGAGCCTACTGTTATTTTCCGAATAATAGGAGGAAAGTGCACAACCTAATACAAAAGTGTTTAATCTGTCAGAAAGCAAAACCGGATAATAGAGGTAGTAAAGATGTTCTGCATTCAATTATTCCACAAGAGCCAAGGTCACTAATTTCGTGTGATATCTGTGGCCCACTTCCACGGTCAAGAGGAGGAGTAACATTCATTGTTGTATTTTATGATGTATTTACAAAATATGTAAAAATATATCTATTTAAGTGTGCTACTGCTAGAGCTGTTGTAATGAGATTTGTGCGTGACTATATTCCGCATGCAGGTTTACCTAAATCCGTAATTTCAGGCAGTGCCAGAATTTTTACTGGATTTAAATGGAAACAAACACTAGCGCAGTTTGGAATTCTGCAAATATTGACATGATGTTACCACCTTCAAGGCAATCCAATTGTCGAGTTTTCCGGGAATTAAACAGATTCATGCGTACATACTGTCACAATAAAGACCCTCTTCAACCGTTGGATGTCTCTGTCAGTCAACAGACGAGGTCGGCCTGTATGCTTTTGTGCTGTTCGAGTCCCTTCACGTATCGACTACACTATCACATTGGAAATAGAGGACCTAGGGATGTTTAGGAGAGTGGAATTCTCGCATTCTGAGGTATGACACAAGTTTCACCCAATCACCTCACCACGTTCGAAGTCCGTGAGTTCCGCGAAATTCCCCATTCTGTTCTTTCACAACGTCTAATGGCTACTGAGGTCACTCATAGGCTATGGAGTACCTGGCAGTAGGTGTCAACACAATGTATCTAATATGAAAACAGTATGTTTTGGGGGGGGGGTGTCCAGATACTTTTGATCACAGAGTGTATGTCTATGTGTGTGTGTGTCTGTGTGTGTGTGTGTGTATATGTGTGCGTGCGTTTAACATCTCCTACTCATCCACTGGAGCAAGAACAACCAAACGTTGTACACGTATGTTTTACTGTCAGTCAGGCAACAACGACTATGAGGGATAAGGAACACCTATATAAGATACTTGACGAGATATGACGTCATAAACTTGAGGTGTGTGAAAAGCTGCAGCATTGTGCTTGACATTTATATTTATTATTCCTTTGCTACTAACTCTATTCGTAGCACAATTCGCAGAGAGTATTCGCATTTTCCGCTGGACGTATGTACACAAGTACATCAATGTACGACATATATTTAAAGAGATATGATGTCATAAACACTAAGATATGTGAAAAATTGTCGCCTCTGGCATGAAGTTTTAATACATTTATTCTTTACTACTGAGACACTTGGAAAGCAGAGTCAAATTATGATATCCCTAAAACCTTGCAGCACTTTTGACAACTTCCAGATGCAAGCGGAAATGGCTGCAGGCGAAAATAATAACCATCTATGGAGCTATGAAGAGCAGTTGCCATAGAGACGTTTACAAAACCGCGTTGTAGACACTCGAAACATCTGTGCCCATCGTAGAGAAACTATCAGGGATCATGATCCTTTATTTGGATACTGTACTACCACATTTGTACATTACGCATATTTCTTTGCGTGACTGTTTCATAATTTCAAATGTGTTTCCAGGAATACATGGAAATATGATTTTTTTCGATATTTCACTACAGAGATCATTTTCTTGTCTAAAAAAACCGACAATGCTTTGTTTGTCAGCTAGTATATAAATAAATGCCAGAACCTCTAAATAATACATAGAGCTGAAGATAAACAATTCTTTGTATTTGTATATATATATATATATATATATATATATATATATATATATATATATATATATATATATATCCAATAAGTGAGCCTGTTTAGACTATCGTACCTGAGAAATCGAATGGTACACTATCGATGACGGGCAGACGGTGATTGTCGATGTGACAGTATGGCAGTTTTTCATGGGTAAAAGCACGGATAAAACATTCAAATTAATGTGTACGGCTTACCAGTGTGAATTACAGAAAGGCAGCGATTAATATTCGTGGCTGAATTGGAACCAATGCGTATGAACGATATGTTTGAAGATTACGATGACGTGAAGAAGCCTTGAAATTTGCCGCATCACGAATTGAACTGGAACTATTTCACGGATGCCACGGAGTAGGGCATCTTATACACAAGTGTAATCCGTAAATACACCAGAACGACGTATTTCATAAAAGCACACAGTGGGGGCTGCGACATTATAGGCGTTTCCGTGCAATAGGATAGGTGTGTGTGTATATGTGTGTGTGTGTGTGTGTGTGTGTGTGTGTGTGTGTGTGTGTGTGTAACGATTTGGAGACGTCACTGCAACAGTACTAGCATGTAACTTCTGTCTTTGCTCCACAATCCCCCACCCCCCTCCCTCCCTCAATCTTCTATTCGTTTGTGGAACTGAGTCACACATGCTTCCATTTATTCAGTGCATTTGCCATGTTTCGCAGATTATGATTCCTGATGTCATAAGTAAATGACATTCTGTAAGCAAATTTGCACCCACCATTATACGGCGTGCACTGTACTCCACCGTAAATGTGCTCTGGTCTTATTGGACGAGAACCGTACCCCCTGCTGTGTTTGAAATTGACGGCTCGTGTACGCGTGTTAGCTGCTGGTTTACTTACATTGTTATGCGAGTGGCATGGGTTGAGAGAGTCAATATGTTCCGACTGAGTGAGTGCCTTTCTGTGTGCATGCGTACCTATTATTCGCCAACTCACCAACACCGTTACCTCGTATTTGTGGGAACTACGATGTCGTGCTGAAAAGTAACACCTCCGAATTTTTCGTGTGAAAACTCTTAAAGCTTTTTGAATAAAAGAATACAGTAGTAGCTTTCAACATGTTCGTTCTTCATGTCTACATATCTATTTCTCAAAAGATAGTCACCCAGGTGACGCACACACTTCTATCAATGAGAGTCCAGTTTGTTGATACCGTCCCTGCAGTGTGTTTGATTTTTTTAAATTTTATTATTTTTATTTTTAATTTTGACGAGCCACAGCCTCATCTCTGCTTGCACCGCTTCATCATGTTTAAAATGAAGGCCTCAAAGATGTTCTTAAAGTATTGAAAACAGATGAAAATCGGATGAGGCCAAGTCGGGACTAAGGATGATTGATGACAGTCAACGCAGGGGAGCGGGTTTTTACGGATCTCGCAGTAGTAATGTGTCGACCGGCATTGTCATGCCGAGGGAAAGGGTACTCCATAAGTGGACGAACTCTTCGAATTCGAAACTCGATTGCAGTGCCCCGTTTCTCTTGCAGCGACCGGAGCCCACGAGACATAAGAGCCCTACAACGAATTTGGGCTGTCACTATAGTCAGCTTGTCCGCCACACTTCGAGAACGGTCGGCTCCGTCCAGGGCCAGCAGGAAATCAATATGCGGTTGAAAAGGTACCCATTAAAAGTCTTAACTTCATCGTGTTCTGTCGAGAGTTTGCATGCATCTAAGCGCGCAGTTAGTAAGTACTGAACTCGGCTGAAATAGTTACTCGTTCTCCGCCGGAGACGGCCGCTGGACCGCGTAAGACCTGCAGTGTCACGTGCTGTGACGTACGCACCGTGGTCTCGCGTAGCGCCATATTTATTTTACACTCTACTACGTTACACGCTGCAATTTTGAACCTTCTAGAAGCACTGTGCTGTAGAGTTGTAGGCATGAAGAATAAATATGTAAGGTTTTAATAACGGTTGTTTTATTTAAAAGAGTTTTCACACAAAAGAAATCCGAGTTCATTACTTTTCAGCATGTCCCTGCATTTTTAATGCCGGAAAATGATGATAATTAATTTTTTTATCCTGTGATTTGCATATTTAAGTATAGCTAGAGAGTGAGTATAAGAGTACACTTTTATCGCTTTTGAGTTACACAGTAGATTTAATTTCGTTCTATTAACCTCTTAATACATTGATTTAACAACTCTCTACTGGTACGCGTAAGTTCAATCAGTGAAGCATAACAAGACCCACTTCAAATTTACGTCGATCAACTCTTTGTGTTACAGCACTTTGTTCAGGTGTGTAGTGCAGCTATTTTTTAAAGCTTTTTTTTTCTTTTAGCTAAATAACATTATATATCGCTTCAGGGCAGATCGTACTTCCGAGGAAGTTAGCTGAAAGAAGAACAGCCCTAGTAACAATATTTTAACATTAGTCGCGTTGATCTCATATACCTAAATACTTCCGCCAAAACCACTGAGCAGTTCTCATGTGGCAGACAGATTTCAACTGCTTACATTTGGTGACCAGCATGATTGACACACAGCCGAGTCTTGTGTGATTTACTGGATGTTAAAAAATACTATCTATCGTTATTCATAACGACACATATCACGTGATACACTCGGAAGCCTTTTACAGACGACGTAGCTGTACGCAGAACTAACCCATTGTTAGAAATGTGCTCTGAACTTCAGAATCGCTTGCCGATGAACAGCAATGGAAGAAAATACTGTCACCTAATGCTCAAGAGTAATAAGTATAGTAACATACGCTTAAATGGACTAAAGTTAGTATTTACATTACAATCAACAATCAATCGCAGGAATCCGTAACAACTATCAAATACCTAAGAATATAGGTCCAGAACAACTGAATGTCGATCGACTATGTAATTGAAGCTCTTACAAACGCAAAAGCTAGTCAGAGGTGTCATTTATCACGAAGTACGCAACATACGAAATCGTACTTGATTGGAAATTTGTGGTAAGGTCGTATGGGACCAAACTGCTGAGGTCTTCGGTCCCTAAGCTCCCAAACTACTAATTTAAACTAACCTATGCTAAGGACAACACATACACCCGTGCCCGAGGGAGGGCTCGAACCCATGACGGAGCAGCCACGCGGACCGTGACAAGGCGCCCTAGACCGCTCGTCTACCACACGTTGAACCGCTTGATTCCTCGCTGATTTGACCAGTCATCACGGGAATGCCTCATAAACTCCAATGTAGCCACAAATTTAGAAACCTCATGAATTTCAGAGAACCTCACTCTGATACAGTTCTTAATGTACAAGCTCCAACATGATACAAGAAACACATCATTTTCTCCAACGTGGACCACGATTATAAAAATTTGTGGGGAAATTAATCACGCTTCACAATGTGCCTTCTGCCATACTCCGAACAAATGTAGATGCAATAAATCATAGCAGCGAAACGTGTATGGTAGCTGAGACGAATGTTTCACTGCCGTTTGGGGTATAATGAAGCAAGTTGCACATAGCGAAATGAAAATTGTATTAATTGACGGTGAACAATCGTAAGGTGAATTATTGTATTAACAGCATCTGACAACGGAGAAGTTTTCGTAGCGACATGTCCACTGTAACACAAACGCAAAGTTTGTAATCAATGTTTATTGCCAGTTTATAAGTAGGTCAGAGAGGGACAGACTTTTGATGCAAAACGCATTCAGTAATCGAGGACTGCTAAGCAGGCGAAAGAGGTGCGCTGCAGGAATTGCTAGGACAGATAAGGAACCAAATAAATGCATGTGGAACAAACTAAAGTGTGACGTAACTGCGATATTAATTAATTAGAAATGGAGATATGCTGGCAATGAGTCAGGAAAATGGATAACAGATTAACATGGCTTTTCACTGGATTTAGGGAAAAAAGCAACATCGATAAAACATATTAATGAAAGACGTCAAGGAGCTGATATATTGACGGCAGGATGACAATACTGAGGAAAAAGAGGAGATAAAATAATAGAGAATGAATTTTTTTTAAAGTCAATATTGTCACCTTAGGCTCTCAAAATTATTTATTTTTAAATTCCATTACTGTCTTTGGACCGCGACAATGATGACTCATTTGATATGATTGTGAAACACGATTGAGAAGAGATAATGAATACTGAGTATTACAGTGTAAGAACAGTTGGATGAATCAAGAGGCTGCAATGTGCAAAGACTGAGTTCGCAGCTGGTCTATATACTAAATCACTTGAAATGGGGAAGTTTCTTAGAGGAGTGTCGACCGGAATCAGACCTTCGAGACCGTAACAAACCAGATCTTGAAGTTAAAGAGTAAGACCTCCGTTATCGTTATAAGCGGATTACCGTTGCACAACGCTGACCTCCTCATCCAGACATCTGGCTTGCATCCGCATGCGTACGTCCGGCGCAGCAAACTGAAACGGCGCATCAAATAATTAACGGCGGTAACCAGCTTAGCTGGACCGTGGGCGAGGGTCGTTACTTGGACCAGGTAGCAGCTGTCAGCCGCCGAACTGGAATTTCGCAGCGGACGTCCGTCACGCGGCCTGACAGTCGCACAGTGGCTGTGACGTAACCAATTGCCGGCCGCGGGAATAACAGTGCGGTGAGGGGAGCGGGGCGCGGGGGCGGCTGCGGCGGCGGGCCGCCGGGTGACAATGGAACGATGGCCATTCAATGGAGCCGTCTGCAGCGGCCGCGATGGACGAGCCGCCGCCGCCCGGATATTAAGCGATAAATCTCCGCCTTTCTTCGCGCGGTGCGCTGTGCCCTTTCGCTCCCGTGCGCCGCCGTCTCCTCTGATATATAATTCCACTCCGTGGCAACACACTTGCTGCCTGCTTCCTCCTACTCCTCCCCTCACGTCGCCACCCTTACGCACACATGCACGCACCCGTGCGTCCACACACCCATGCACAAACACACGTACACAGACACAAACGGCGTATGCGGGGAAAGAGGAGATTTAGCTTGTCGACTACTGTAAGCTTAGTGGGTTGGTGATCCATTTACACCGACTTCGAGCTCCTGTTTCGAATGGCAGGGAAACTGCTGAACGGCCCGCACTGCTACCTTACCCTCAAGCTGACGTCATTAGCGACTGACGCGGAGACCGTATATCTCGCTACAGATAGGGTGGCGCGTTCCATTCCGACGTCTCGCAGGAAATGGGGGCGTCACTCACGTTTTACTTTGCGTTGCTTTTCCGTGGCAGAAAAAATCCCTGGAACGGCAATCAACAGCGATCTAATCTTCGTAACGGTGTTTCCACGAAACGTAAACTGCAGGATAAACGTATGTAAGACGAAAATTCCTTCAATGAGAATATTAATGTAAAGGACTGCTGCTGTTATATTAGATGAGTTTATTACGCCAACACTAGTTTCGTTCTAAATGAACGTCTTGATTTTATTTGAAAGTAGCTAAAATGTGGCTGTACCGTGAGTAAAATATGCATAATCACCATACTTAACACTGAAAAGATAGGAAGACGACTACCACACTGCGCCCTTCATGTTGTTCTTAATATTTTAGTGAGTGATCAGGAGTTTTTGAGTCATGGGAGCGGCAAATTTCTGTCATTTTCAGATTACCTAAAGATGATAATTTAGAATGAAATTATTTGTGGCGTGTTAAATATAATAGATATAAGAACTGCGGCGGTTTTTATTTACATTCTCATTATTCAGCTTCGGAGGGACAAAACGATTACGGTTGTACTTCATTAAAATCACTAATCAATTTTCAGTTTTAGAACCCATAGGCGTACCTATCCGTAAATGTTATTTGAAAATATGGTCATTTATTCTCAACAGCATTATTCGTCTTCAAATAGCTGAAGGCATACCTCTTACTAATAACATACGAAGAAAACGTCTGTCACATAAAGTACCGGAAATCTGGATGAGCGATAAATACGTTATTGATGATGAAGTACTTCGTCCCATATGGGCGGAAATGGGTTGTCAATGGTGTGAACATCCCGTTCTTCAGCTAAGAAGTTCGAAATTCACATAAAAACGAAACATTATAATGAAAACGAGGAACGTTCACAAATGTACTAAAAGATAGGTTTTTGGTATGTAGTTACATAAGACCGAAAAGTCAAAAAGAGAAAAGCATTTCTTCTAACAGCTGAAGAACCTACGCTGGGTAAAAAATTGTTTTAGAGGAATGGAACGTAAGATCTTCTGTAGTGTTGAAGGGTGTAGGTATATCATAAGGAAACTTGGCTATCATTTATGGAGATGGAGGTAGGATAAGAAGGGAGTGACAGAGAAAGAGGGAGAGGAAAGAGAGAGTCGCGATGTAGGGTCGGATAGGTGGAGCAGAGTTGATAGGATATCCAGAATGTTTACACTTTGGGAGAGGGTAAGAATTATGTACACTATAGGGTTGGTAGAATATGCAGCTGGAAGTGCGGAAGCACACCAGGGTCAGAAATAGGAAGGAGAAGAGAGAACCGTCGAATGTGAGTTTGAGGATGATGTGGAATGTATAGAGGTGCTCAGTATGCATGGGAATATGTGAGAATGTGATCAGATGGTGAAAGATCCATTTTGGATGTTGAGGAAATAAGGCATAAGGCAAAGTACTCAAAGATATCGATCGAGCGACAGAAGTTCAGTCGAGCTGATAACTATTCAATATTGGTGCTGGGTAGGTCGTATTGACGTTTTATAGATGTAGAGGATAATGGAGATGTGCGACTACCATATCTCATCAGTTAGCAGTTTCACTGTTTTTGTCTACTGTGGATTTTCTGTTTTATGGTTGGTAGGTGGGACTTCCACGTTAGATGCTAGCGAGTTGTTAATCTCAGACATTTTATTCTGTTGATTGATAGGGATGGACCGACATAAATTGTGAGGTATATCTCGTAGCTGCTGAACCTGTGAGTATTTCATTTTATAATTATTCATAGATTTAGGAATTTTGGAAGAGTTGTCTTGATATTCATTGATTACCTTAGACGTAAGCTACTTAAGATAGGCCCGTCTTTGGAGTGTAGGCTAAAGCGGTGTCTTCAGCGCTTTGAAGCAGACAGACACTTGTAGGTGGTCCTGGAATATCGGCAGTGTAGAGAATATAAAGAAGAAACAGTTGTATTTAACAGACCGCCGATAATGAGGACATTTGAGATGGAGCATCAGCTTGAATCAAGGAAGAATGGGGAAGGAAATCAGTTGTGTTCATCCCGGCATTTGCCTAAAGCGACTTTGGGAAATCACGAAAATCCTATATCACGATGGCCAGACTCGTATCTGAACCGTCTTCCTCGCGAATGCGACTCTTTTATGATAGACACTCTGCCACGTCGCTCATTGAGAATATAAAGGAGGAATAGACGACAGAGCCTTGGTGCATACTTGTAGTAGGATGGATGTATGGGGTTTGATGTTGTTAATATTGACAAAGGATGAGCGACTCAATAAGAAGGATACAATAACGTAGACCCAGTTAACTGAAAAAACATATGTCGACTTCGGAAAGAATGCTGTAATGCCATACATGATCTTACGCTTTCTCGAGGTCTTGATTCCCCTGGGTCTCGGTTCTTTTGCTGATGGGATAACAAATGGGATATATCGAATAGGAAGGAACACTGGTTAGAGTTAAGGTGTTGTTGGTAGGTCAACTGTTGATGGAAACTTCAGGCTTTTCTAATGATATCGGTATTGACGGGATGTTAACCCTATCCTTCCTTTCTTGGAAATATCGGGAGAGAATGGATTCAAATGAATTGCTAAACACTGACAATCCTCCTTTGTCAGTGAGAAGTAATATCAGAAGGAGGACAATTTTTTTATGAAAAGTAGGTTTTTTTAGGTTTTCCACAGTTCAGTATAGTAATCTCTGAAGAGGGAGTTGTCGAAATGAGGGTCGTCAGGAACAGAGAGGATGTCACAGATATGGGATGCCGAATGATCAGTTTACTCAGGCTGTTAGGTGCATGGTGGTTGTGGACCAGTGGGTAGCGAGGTATGAAATGTGCATCTACATAGGAGGAGTTGAGGGTAAAGTACGTTGCATCTCTAGTGTCAGTATTTTTTCATAAACTTCTGCTACTTTAGAAACACTATAAAAAAAAAGAAAATAAGACGCACCATGAAGCAATTATAGGAACGTAACATGAAACGGTAAATGTGATGTTACTTGTAGACACAAATAAAGAGCTTTACAAAATAAGCTACTCACCAACGCATTGGAGCATGATGGGAGCAGTTTTTCGGCTTGACATTAGCTAGCAGAGTTGTTGGATGTTCTCCTGAGGAATATTGTGCCAGATTCTGTCCAGTTCGATTCAAACTCCCGAGATGGTGGGAGGGGCCTACCGATAATGCTCGTAACGTTCTAAATTGGGTAGGAATCCGACGACCATGCTCGCCAGGTAGTGATCATAGCGGAATTGACATGCTCAGTTGATACTCAGCGATTTGATTGTTCCTACTTCACCACTGAGGGCAGCACACATTACGTGACTGCCTCGCGGATGTCACCTCCTAACGCATACGCCGTAAACCGCCAGTACGATTCGCATGCGTGGAATTCCCTGTAAATACCATGACTGCATCAGGTCTGCTCAGTACTTCGTTTACTCACCTGAGGATGGCCGGACTTCTCTGGGCCAAAATATCGTGGCACAATGGTGAAGGAAACCGGCTGCAAACCCGCAAATTACTGGAAGGGGTATTTTGTTGCCCTTCATGGCAAACTATCCAGAGGCTACATTTCAGCAAGACGAAAGTTTCTGTTGCTTCTTTTTGAGCTTGCTAAGCCCTGCCTTGTCCAGCGAGGTCTCACAATCTCTCCAGCTCTACGAATCTCTCCCCAGTTGAGAGCACTTTGGGCAGCGTCTTCCCACCAGTTCGGGATTTTGACGATCTACCGCGTCAGTTGGACATAATTTGGCACGGTGTTTCTCTGGAGGGCATCCGACCACTCTACTAATCAATGGCAAACAGAATAACTGCTTGCATAAGTACCACAGGGGGACCATCTCGTTACTGACTTGCTCAGTTTGTGAAGCTCTTCCTCTTGAGTAAGCCTTCTAATTTTTCTGAAACTGTATTCACGTTACTACTCGCTAGAAAATAATGGTGTTAGATACGGGATTGTCGAGGATTTAGCGGTGCTTTTAGGGTGAGAGTGAGGTGATTAGGATGATACAGTGTCTGACAAGCTTTTCTGCTTGAAATCGGCAACGTGAGGGGCATCATCAGTTTCGAGGAACTTTAGAGGGTATTATGGATTTCGTTTCTGTATGGGGATAGCCCTACATAACATTTCGATGTATATTAGGACGGAGTGAAGAAGCATGTAGGCGATGGTGAGTAGGACGTATATGTGCTAACTTCCAATTGCAGTAAACTGACACGACTGATTGGTCTCATCATAGGAATCACTCAGCGAACCGAATGAAAATAACTGTTTGGTACATGTAACCAAAAAAAATGCGAGATGTATGTTACATCAATAAGTAAGAAGTAAAAATCTTTAATGGAAGCCTTTATATGTAACTTCATTAAGGTACAAAAATATAAACTGCCAGAGAGATGTGGCACGATTTTCTTCCTGTAATCCGCATAATATAAAATTCATTTGTCATTTAAGAAACACGCAAACTTTTCGATCGGCCTTCATGAAGAAAATGTACCCCCTTATAGTGTGACGGACCTAAGGATAGAGCCCTGCCAAATCCCCGGTCACTGTCTGCCTCTGTGGGAGGCAGGCAGGTGCCAGCAAAAGAGAGCTCTCCGCCCCCGCCCCCCTCTACCCCTCTGGGACATCCAGACCGGCATATGCCAGAATGTTTTTCTGTCTGTTGAGCAGATGGGACACGTTATCAGATCAAGGGGCGGCTGGGACAGTCGGACGTCTCTGTAGGACTTGGGACGCTAATGTGAAACTACGTATGCAGTTTGGTAAGGGAAAGAGTGCTTGCAGTGAATGCGTTTTAGCTTTCGCATGTGCTCTGCTGCCGAGGAAAGTGTGTAAAAGATCTGACTGAAGTGGAATGGAATTTTAGCAGAGGAGAAGCATGCGACAAATGGACGTAACAGATAATATGTATTAATATGTACGTATAAATGGCGACGTGGAGTTTGCCCAGTGAAATAACTCCACCCACAATGCAGCCTGCAAATGGTGGTGAAGCCGTGGGAATTCTGAGCAGCAAAGAGCATTTAACAAGAATGGTGAACAATGATTTGATTGACCGGAGGAGAATATAAGCTAGTCGATTGGGTGTATGTCATGCCCAGGAAAAGAGCTCTGAAGAACGTGAAACTATCGTCCTGGAGGACACTTGTAATCTAGCAGTCGGGAAAGAAGACAATTGTTGATTAGAGGAGAAAAAAGACGCCTGTGATCGAGACAGCGCTGCTCGGTGCATACGCGCCGCTGGGAGATATGGTCAGCCGTCTGCGGCACACATGTCTGTTGCCGTCGCAGACGCTGTCAGCTGCTGCAGCGGGTCTTCCACTGCGCCGACGGGAGCCTGATCACTGCCAGGTAAAACGCACCACAGCTCCGTGCAAATCCAGCTGCCATTTCCATTTTTGTAAGCACGATTTAATCGCGCCGCTAACGACGGTGAGAGTCTTGCGAATGACACTGGGCAAATAATTTTCGTCTCTTTCAGGAATAAAGAAATTTGTAAATTGTATTTGAGTAACTGCTATCGAATGGCACTTTGTTGACAAGAATAAATGTTTGTGACCAATCTCTTTACATTCTTGGGGCTAGTACTCCCAGTCGCTACATGTAGTTTTTGGTTCTGCCGCACTCAAGTGTATTTTAATAATACACTCTTGCTATGATAGAAGGAAAAAAGTTACTCACCACGAAGGAATTATACGAATTGGAGGGAAATTGGCAGATGCAACGTGCATGTACAGACAAACAAATGATTACAACTTCTGAAAAACTGTACGATTTATTCAAGCGAAAGAGCTTTACAAACCGAACAAGTAAATAACGTGCTGGTCTACCTCTGGTACTTACGCAAGCAGTTATTCGGCTTGGCATTCATTGACAGAGATTTTGGGTGTCGTCCTTAGGGGTTTTAATCACTAGCATACTCGTTTCGAGTAGACTAGATCTAAGATCTTTCTTTTTTTATTGCACCCGTGTCCCGCATCGGCGCATTGACGGGCATCATTATTAAGAGATTTGACGTGCCCCCCCCCCTCCCCCATCACATCCTGCTGACTACAGAATGATCTTACTGCCCCCAACATGTATTCGCGTAGGAATCACGAAGATTCGAGAAATAAGGGCTCATACAGAGGCATATATACAGTCGTTTTTCCCTCACTCTGTTTACGAGTGAAACAGGAAAGGAAACAACTGGTTGTGGGAAAGTGTACAATCAGCCATGCGCCATACGGTGGTTTGCGGTAGATGTAAGTAGATGTAGAAATTTCAGTGGCTCTGCGTTTGATGTCCCCACTTCGACGTTGTATTTATTGGAGTTTTTACGAACACTGTCCCAGAAGCCGCTAACCCGACCCTCGACAGAGGTTTCGTCAAATGTGAAATGGTGATCATTTTCTAGGCCACAGTCAGTTACAGCAGATATTTCAGACTCATGCTACTTCCTTCATTGTCCTCAGTGTGCACTTTTGGCCTGATGTAAGATTGACCAAACTCGCAATGTATTTCTCTGACCCTCGAGTGTTTGACCTATCGCAGCTTTAATTGATCTCAATAATTGACTGAATTTTTACGGCCTGAAGGCCGATTTGATTTTGTGTATTATCGCCAGGCCACTTACCTTGTGCGAAACAGAGCCACAGAAAGGCAAAAAGTAGGTTTTTTCCTCCTCCTCTTCAACGATCTTACTGCAATTCCCACTTGAGATCATTTCAGTTGTATTGTGATCGTTGTAACGGTTGTTCCTGAATATTTTGAGTAGGTAACTCAGCTCTTGGGGCAGGAAATCGGCACCTTATATCGTTCTTACAGCATTTACCAAAGTTTGTAGCACAGTGCGCTAGTCTGCTAGATGATGTTGACTGATGGCGTGTAAGTACAGATTGGTGTGTATAATCTTTCTGTAATTGCTGTGTTCAAAGTATCCAATTCCTTTATGGTGGACAAGGACGTTGAGAAAGGTCGAGGCACTGTGTTTCTACTTTCGCAATGAAATGTATGCTGCTGTTAAAGCTACTGAGATTTTCCAGGAACTTGCCAAGTTTTACAGGTCCCTGGAACCAAATGGCGAACGTGTCGTCAACGAACTGAAGTAAACAGCTAGTTTTTAATGGACTATGTCCACCCCAGTATCCTCAAAAGTCTCCATAGAGACGTTTGTAGCAGCTAGTGCTAATGGGCTTCCAATTACATCGTCGTCCGTCTGATCGTAGTATTGGCAGCTGTAAAGAAAATAAGATAACGTAAGGGTGTGCCTGAATAGCACGACCACGTCATCTTTCAGGAACTGTGGTACTAGGTCTAAAGAGTGTTTCATAAAGACATTCGTAAACAGTCACCACTTCACAACTGAGCATAGTTTCACGATCACTAAGTCGAATACGATTAATGCGGCGGATGAAACTGGTGAGTTCTTAACATGATGTGCACAGTGTTCCATAAGCAGTCATTCAACTTGACAGTGGGTAATGTATCACTTTTTTTCTGAAAGCAGGTTGGTGTTGTTAAAGATTCCTGTTAACCATGTTATTCCCCACTGTTTTGGCTGCAAAATCGAGTTTTTCAACTTAAACTCCGTTCAAAGCAACTCCACCTTACAGGGTGCCTGTTTGCCCGCCTGACGCCAATCCGCTCACCGGTGTCATAACCAACGTCTTACTACCCTTCATTGTACGAAACAGATGAAATCGGAAGCTGTAACATCCTATATGTAGGGTCCACCACTGATGGACGAGTGTGTCAGCTCTACCAGCAGAGACATCCAGCTAAGCAGCAAAGAGTTTTATGGTGATTCTTAGGTCACCTTGAACGAGGGTGTCCGCACGTTCCTACATTGCAGAAGTCATAGGTATATGCGGTCGGCCGGCAAGCGGGAGATCGGTCAGGTTGTGCGACCTTGATGCCATGATGAAAGACCTCCCACCTAATGACTCACAGTGCTTTACTTCACTGCCAGGACTCTGAGGACATTCTGCAAGCGCCTATGGATAATTACGATGTTCTGGTTTTCTGCCAAAAGAAATCAATGTTACTCTCTTGGTGGGAACGCACCTCTGTGACAGATGCTATTTTGAAAGCGATGTAAAGTGTCGCGTATAATCGGAAATTAAATTACAGGAGATGAAGCGGGAACATTACCCCATGTTGTTGTTGTTGTGGTCTTCAGTCCTGAGACTGGTTTGATGCAGCTCTCCATGCTACTCTATCCTGTGCAAGCTTTTTCATCTCCCAGTACCTACTGCAACCTACATCCTTCTGAATCTGCTTAGTGTATTTGTCTCTTGGTCTCCCTCTACGATTTTTACCCTCCACGCTGCCCTCCAATACTAAATTGGTGATCCCTTGATGCCTCAGAACATGTCCTACCAACCGATCCCTTCTTCTGGTCAGGTTGTGCCACAAACTTCTCTTCTCCCCAATCCTATTCAATACTTCCTCATTAGTTATGTGATCTACCCATCTAATCTTCAGCATTCTTCTGTAGCACCACATTTCGAAAGCTTCTATTCTCTTCTTGTCCAAACTATTTATCGTCCATGTTTCACTTCCATACATGGCTACACTCCATACGAATACTTTCAGAAATGACTTCCTGACACTTAAATCAATACTGGATGTTAACAAATTTCTCTTCTTCAGAAACGCTTTCCTTGCCATTGCCAGCCTACATTTTATATCCTCTCTACTTCGACCATCATCAGTTATTTTGCTCCCCAAATAGCAAAACTCCTTTACTACTTTAAGTGCCTCATTTCCTAATCTAATTCCCTCAGCATCACCCGACTTAATTAGACTACATTCCATTATCCTTGTTTTGCTTTTGTTGATGTTCATATTATATCCTCCTTTCAAGACACTGTCCATTCCATTCAACTGCTCTTGCAAGTCCTTTGCTGTCTCTGATAGAATTACAATGTCATCGGCGAACCTCAAAGTTTTTATTTCTTCTCCATGAATTTTAATACCTACTCCGAATTTTTCTTTTGTTTCCTTTACTGCTTGCTCAATATACAGATTGAACAACATCGGAGAGAGGCTACATCCCTGTCTTACTCCCTTACCAACCACTGCTTCCCTTTCATGTCCCTCGACTCTTATAACTGCCATCTGGTTTCTGTACAAATTGTAAATAGCCTTTCGCTCCCTGTATTTTACCCCTGCCACCTTTAGAATTTGAAAGAGAGTATTCCAGTCAACATTGTCAAAAGCTTTCTCTAAGTCTACTATTGCTAGAAACGTAGGTTTGCCTTTCCTTAATCTCTCTTCTAAGATAAGTCGTAAGGTCAGTATTGCCTCACGTGTTCCAGTGTTTCTACGGAATCCAAACTGATCTTCCCCGAGGTTGGCTTCTACTAGGTTTTCCATTCGTCTGTAAAGAATTCGTGTTAGTATTTTGCAGCTGTGACTTATTAAGCTGATAGTTCGGTAATTTTCACATCTGTCAACACCTGCTTTCTTTGGGATTGGAATTATTATATTCTTCTTGAAGTCTGAGGGTATTTCGCCTGTTTCATACATCTTGCTCACCAGATGGTAGAGTTTTGTCAGGACTGGCTCTCCCACGGCCGTCAGTAGTTCCAATGGAATATTGTCTACTCCGGGGGCCTTGTTTCGACTCAGGTCTTTCAGTGCTCTGTCAAACTCTTCACGCAGTATCATATCTCCCATTTCATCTTCATCTACATCCTCTTCCATTTCCATAATATTGTCCTCAAGTACATCGCCCTTGTATAGACCCTCTATATACTCCTTCCACCTTTCTGCCTTCCCTTCTTTGCTTAGAACTGGGTTTCCATCTGAGCTCTTGATATTCATACTAGTCGTTCTCTTATCTCCAAAGGTCTCTTTAATTTTCCTGTAGGCGGTATTTATCTTACCCCTAGTGAGATAGGCCTCTACATCCTTACATTTGTCCTCTAGCCATCCCTGCTTAGCCATTTTGCACTTCCTGTCGATCTCATTTTTGAGACGTTTGTATTCCTTTTTGCCTGTTTCACTTACTGCATTTTTATATTTTCTCCTTTCATCAATTAAATTCAATATTTCTTCTGTTACCCAAGGATTTCTACTAGCCCTCGTCTTTTTACCTACTTGATCCTCAGCTGCCTTCACTACTTCATCGCTCAGAGCTACCCATTCTTCTTCTACTGTATTTATTTCCCACATTCCTGTCAATTGCTCCCTTATGCTCTCCCTGAATCTCTGTACAACCTCTGGTTCTTTTAGTTTATCCAGGTCCCATCTCCTTAAATTCCCACCTTTTTGCAGTTTCTTCAGTTTTAATCTACAGGTCATAACCAATAGATTGTGGTCAGAGTCCACATCTGCCCCTGGAAATGTCTTACAATTTAAAACCTGGTTCCTAAATCTCTGTCTTACCATTATATAATCTATCTGAAACCTTTTAGTATCTCCAGGGTTCTTCCATGTATACAACCTTCTTTCATGATTCTTAAACCAAGTGTTAGTTATGATTATGTTGTGCTCTGTGCAAAATTCGACCAGGCGGCTTCCTCTTTCATTTCTGTCCCCCAATCCATATTCACTTACTATGTTTCCTTCTCTCCCTTTTCCTACACTCGAATTCCAGTCACCCATGACTATTAAATTTTCGTCTCCCTTCACAATCTGAATAATTTCTTTTATTTCATCATACATTTCTTCAATTTCTTCGTCATCTGCAGAGCTAGTTGGCATATAAACTTGTACTACTGTAGTAGGCGTGGGCTTCGTATCTATCTTGGCCACAATAATGCGTTCACTATGCTGTTTGTAGTAGCTTACCCGCATTCCTATTTTCCTATTCATTATTAAACCTACTCCTGCATTACCCCTATTTGATTTTGTGTTTATAACCCTGTAGTCACCTGACCAGAAGTCTTGTTCCTCCTGCCACCGAACTTCACTAATTCCCACTATATCTAACTTCAACCTATCCATTTCCCTTTTTAAATTTTCTAACCTACCTGCCCGATTAAGGGATCTGACATTCCACGCTCCGATCCGTAGAACGCCAGTTTTCTTTCTCCTGATAACGACATCCTCTTGAGTAGTCCCCGCCCGGAGATCCGAATGGGGGACTATTTTACCTTCGGAATATTTTACCCAAGAGGACGCCATCATCATGTAATCATACAGTAAAGCTGCATGCCCTCGGGAAAAATTACGGCTGTAGTTTCCCCTTGCTTTCAGCCGTTCGCAGTACCAGCACAGCAAGGCCGTTTTGGTTATTGTTACAAGGCCAGATCAGTCAATCATCCAGACTGTTGCCCTTGCAACTACTGAAAAGGCTACTGCCCCTCTTCAGGAACCACACGTTTGTCTGGCCTCTCAACAGATACCCCTCCGTTGTGGTTGCACCTACGGTACGGCTATCTGTATCGCTGAGGCACGCAAGCCTCCCCACCAACGGCAAGGTCCATGGTTCATGATTACCCCATATCCCACAACAAATTCCGCAATTTTTCAACCTAAATTGGCCCAGTTAAAAATGTGGTGTGTTTTATTACTTACTGGACGCCTGTCGTAACCAAAGTATTTCGAACAAAAAATAAAGCTGAGACGAAAACAGCGTCTTTCTCAACAGATACAGATCTGGTTTAATGTTCAAATTTTCGTCAACAACGAGACATTAGCAACGGAACACAAGTTCAGAGTGAGAAACAATCTGGAAGAAATTCGGCCACGTTCTTCATGAAGAAATCATCCTGACATTTGCCTTCAGCTATTTAGTGCAACCGCGAGAGAACTAAATCTGGACGATCGGACAGGGATTTGAAGCACCGACTTCCAAGATGCGAGTCCAGTGTCTTACCACCGCTCCACCTTACGCGGTAGTATAGGTCTCGTACCAGAGGAATTATTTTATGCCCGGAAAGGTCTCTCCTCCTCCGTTTATTGTATCTACGATGCACAGACAGAAGACGGAAATGTTCCTCAGCGGCCGGAGATACTACAGTTGTTTCGTGGAGCATGCACATCGGGCTAGAAGCGGGTGTTCGTTCGTTAGTGTTGCGTGACGCAGGCCGGCCGACATATTTCGGCGGTTTTTACTGCCCGCGCGCGCTCCATTAGTCAGAAGTCGCCGACTCTGCAGCCGACAGCGCACGCACGCCGGGCCGCGCCTGGCACGACATTCCGGCCCGGCCAGGACCTCCACTAGGCGGCCGGCGAGCACTCCCTTTTTTCCGGAGGGCAAGTCAGAAATGCACGAATAAACGAGCGCGGGGAGGGAAGTAAACGACACGAATAGATGCCTCCGCCCTGCGAGCGGTCGCGTTTGCGTGAGAGCCTGCCCCTAATGACTCTCAGCCCTGTGGGGAGCTCTATTTTAACGACCTGCGGTCGAGGCTCCAACATATAGGGAGGCCCAGAGCACTTGAAATCGCCGAAACATTACCTAAGCTCATTACTTCTTGGAATCACTCTAGATATCTAGGTGTCGGACATATTACTATGGCAATGTAATTGGCACGTCTATTAACGATGACAGTAATCTATTCGGTCACTCTCCGTTCCGTTAAAACATGTCTAAATGACATGTAAGCGGTCTGATCATCTAATATTCCTGTTACAAGCAGTCACCCGCAAGGCGATGGATACTAAACATGGCTCTTCAACTACACCGTTAGAATTTCTGAAGCCTGCCGTTATCAAAAAAGGAGACAATGGCCCTAACCTAAGTTATCAAAACTTTTTAAAAAAATTATACGATACATATTTACTGTCCCGACTGCAATTTCGGATAGACAACCCATACATAATGAGTAGTTTCGGTGGTGTATTACATCTAAATCTTCATCTACATATATACTCCGCAAGCCACCCAACGGTGTGTGGCTGAGGGCACTTTACGTGCCACTGTCATTACCTCCCTTTCCTGTTCCAGTCACGTACTGTTCGCGGGAAGAACGACTGCCGGAAAGCCTTCGTGTGCGCTCGAATCTCTCTAATTGTACATTCGTGATCTCCTCGGGAGGTATAAGTAGGGGGAAGCAATATATTCGATACCTCATCCAGAAACGCACCCTCTCGAAACCTGGCGAGCAAGCTACACCGCGATGCAGAGCGCCTCTCTTGCAGAGTCTGCCACTTGAGTTTGCTAAACATCTCCGTATCGCTATCACGGTTACCAAATAACCCTGTAACGAAACGTGTCGCTTTTCTTTGGATCTTCTCTATCTCCTATGTCATCCCGTCCTGGTACGGATCCCACACTGATGAGCAATACTCAAGTATAGGTCGAACGAGTGTTTTGTAAGCCACTTCCTTCGTTGATGGACTACATTTTCTAAGGACTCTCCCAATGAGTCTCAACCTGGCACCCGCCTTACCAACAATTAATTTTATACTACCATTCCACTTCAAATCGTTCCGCACGCATACTCCCAGATATTTTACAGAAGTAACTGCTACCAGTGTTTGTTCCGCTATCATATAATCATACAATAAAGGATCCTTCTTTCTATGTATTCG
The DNA here is from genome assembly GCF_021461385.2 of Schistocerca piceifrons. Taxonomy (NCBI): domain Eukaryota; kingdom Metazoa; phylum Arthropoda; class Insecta; order Orthoptera; family Acrididae; genus Schistocerca; species Schistocerca piceifrons. The sequence continues at coordinate 410,652,136 of NC_060139.1, forward strand.
CAATACATTACATTTGTCTATATTAAGGGTCAGTTGCCACTCCCTGCACCAAGTGCCTATCCGCTGCAGATCTTCCTGCATTTCGCTGCAATTTTCTAATGCTGCAACTTCTCTGTATACTACAGCATCATCCGCGAAAAGCCGCAGGGAACTTCCGACACTATCTACTAGGTCAACCACCTTCAAGTCGTTCGATTTGAAATGCAGGTGGTTACGCATCGAAGAGTGTGCATAAAAACATGAATTCGTGTTAAAAAGCAACCAGCCCAAGACAATACTGTCAGAAGGATGACGACGTGCGAGCCAGTTCGTAACCCATGATCTTGAGAGACACACGTATGAAAGGGGGGGGGGGGGGGGGGAGCAGTTGCGTAAGTGTTGTGTGATCATGTCAGCGATCACGAGAGTCCTTTGTACTTTCAGGCTGGATGCGCTCGGATGGGGGATGTCATATTCACATACTCTGTTTAGTTCCTCTGTTTCTTAGTCGCTGGTGATATCATTAGTATCTCTCTTCACAGAGGCGATCGAATACGTTCTCCATTTCAGCTTTACGACTTATTGATTTATTTCATTAACAGTACAAAGTCACCCACAGCTTTGAAATATAAGGTGGGTCAGATACTTCTAAATCTAACAGCTAACGATTCTTATTATTACAATCTCATTGGTATACCGGGTTGTGGATTTTCTCTGTCAGGGGTCTGAGTGTTGGTGTTTTCCTCATCATTTCATCATCACCATCATTCGTGACAGTAGCTAAATTGGACTGTGTAAAAATTGGGACTTTGTACGGCCGCTGATGACCGCGCAGTTGGGCGCCCCACAAACCAAACATCAAACAGCATTGGTATACACTTGTTAATACTTTTTTAAATAATATAAAGAACACGATATACAAAATTTTCTCTAAGGGTAGAGAGAATTGAATGCTTGACTGTTGTTGAAGGGGTTATATATGACTTGTTTCTGTGTATTTGAGGAGAATATAATTTATATAATGCAAATGTCAAACAATAAAGAAAAAGTTTAATACAATAAGTGTGGTCAAAATCAGTTGCATAATGTAGACAGAAGTGATATACTATATTTGGATGTTTAATACAGTCTAAGTAGTTTGTTGATTGATAATAGCCTCTTTCCATGTACTTCAGGTGAGAAGGTTTTTGTAGAATCTCGAGCTGTTCTCATCTGAAATGGTATGTGCTTACATATATTTACTGTGTTTGTGTATATTAATAGAGTACTTGGAGTGTTGCATCTCAGGACACTACATGATATTCAGTAGTTGTTTGTTTGTCTCTTTTTGTTGTTAGTTGTGATATATCATGTGTGACACCTTAGATATGTGCACCTGGTAGTATAGAGTTTGTACTGATTCAGTGTTTGATACAGGAAACGCATGAATTTTAATTTAGATGAAGTATGCACTTATGGTTGTAAATTTGTTAGTAGAAGTAGAGTGTCTTTCATTGCTACAGTATTCCTGAAATAACTTAAGACATTGCACTTTTAGATTTATACATATGTTATACAGAAAATACATTTGATATATAAAATTCACTGATTGTAGCTATACATTAAGAAGACAATGTACTTCTGTCTACATATAATAAGACGAAAAATACATTACTGATTGTGTACAGTATATTTTAAATGTCGTGCGATGAGTTGTTGGGGAGGAGGAGCCTCGGAATAGAAGTTCTTAGAGCCTTCTCCTCCTAAGCGACGTTACCGCATTACTTGTTTTGTTGTTACCGCATTGCTTGTTTGTTTTATGACTGTTACTGCCTGTTGTGTTGTTTGTGATATGGCTTGCAGTGTCATATGTTGTTTGTTTGGGCTCCTTACGTGTTGATCCCCTCTGAGTAATGCTCACTTGGTCTGTTGGTTCCTCCCTCCGTTTCGGAATCTGTGGTCGTGCTTGCGTCCTCCGATGTGTTTTTATGTGTTGTTTGTGCTTGCTTGCGCCTCCTTCAATATGAGTTTCGGCCGTTTTACTCTTCAGGGAATGTGTTCCATACGATATCGGCTACTCTGTTTATTGGGTTCCAGTTATCGGGATTACGTATTATTCTGACAATGTGACTGTCATTTTGTATTGGTCTCAGGTGTGAAAGCGTGTTACATGGCAGTGTGACGTGTTCTGGTTTCCCAATTTCTCCGCAAATCCATATTTCATTGTTAGTCCCACACGGTTTAAGTGCACTGGGTACGGCCCATGGCTTTTCAGGAAATGGACCACCCCTGGCTTCGCTCGACATGTTTTAGTTGTTGTCTTTCGCGTATGTCAGGAAAGACACTACAGAGGAACCCAGTTGTAAAATTAGACAATACTAGCATACAGAGGAAGAAAGACACACGATATTTAGGACAGGATCTTGACGAAAAACACACTTTCAGCGATCATATCAAACTGACAATTGACAGAGCTTCCAAAATTATGCACCAATTAGCAAGGCACAACACAACTCAGTACAGATTACTCATTAAGACGATAAGACCCTACCAAATTGTGATATTTGAATCCACCACGTGCTTCACTGCAAGTGCTGTGCTCAAAGACTGAACATACACACCAACAAGACGATTGCAAGACGAGGTCAACTTCGTGTACTCCTGAGAATCAGCGGAGCCTTCAACACCACATCACTAGAGGCACTTTGCATTATGATGGGGACCTGCCCTACAGACATAACAATACTTTATAGAGCTGTACTTTACTGCCTTAAGAGGGACAAGCTTGATAGAGTCACCGAAATTATACGAATTTAAACTAAACGCAAATGAAAGAATGACGGATTCAAACATGGCAGAAAAGTAGGAGGCATCCGGCGAGGGTCGACTAGTGTCATTATATTAATACAATTCCTAACGTAAAGGTAGCTACTGTTAAGCGTCTGTATTTCCAAGCGCGCATGACCATCAGCGGTGCTCGGTACATAGCTGCTCGATGCGATTAGTTGCGGCGCAGCTCTCGCGGCCCAGCGACATCGTCCGCGCAGTGAGGCCTACTGTTTCTCTTCAGCTAAGTACCATAGATTTATGGCTGGGTCCTACAGTGCTATATACCTGACATGGCCAAACTTTGTATGTAGTAGTCTAGTGTCAATAGCTCCTGAAGAAGGCCAAATTATTTTGGTTGAAACCTAGGTAAAGATTGGTTTCTATTTGCAACTGAGGCTGACGTGTTCTATGTTTAACAAGAAAACAGTAAAAATGGAATACTGTGAGCAAAGCACTCGGTTTAAAAAGGGTACAAGATAGGATACAGCATTTGGTCCCTTTGGTTCGATCTGTACACAAAACAACACATTACAGAAACAAAAGATATACTCTGGAGTGAGACCAAAATTCATGATGAAAGTTTATGCGAAGATTCGTTGATGAAATTGCTATCTTAATTGATACTAAGGACCTGCTAAATGGAATTAGCATAGATTATAGGTTGAGAGTAAGGTAAAGAAAGACGAAAGCAACAATAAGCAGAAAGAAGTTTAGCGTTGTACGTAAGACCACAAAGGAGACACATAAGACCACAAAGTAGACAGAGTGAAAGAATACTGCTATCTTGGAAAGTAAAGAACATATGGCAGGTGGAGCATGAAGGATATGAAAATCAAACTAGCACAGGCCAAGAGAGCATTTCTTGCCAAAAGAAATCTACAATCATAGACGTTCATTCGAAAAAAACATTTCTAATAATATTCATCTTGAGGACATTGATACGAGGGACATTCAGTAAGTAACGCAACATTTTTTATTCCGAAAGCAGGTAGGTTTTATTCAGGATGACAGCATGTCATTCCCTACTATTTTGGCACCAAAATTGTATTTTTCGACATAATCTGTGCTCATTGCGACGGCCTTATGCCACCTTACTGAAAGGACGTGTATGGCCGCATGGTACCACTCTTCTGGTCAACGTCGGAGCCAACGTCTTGTGTGTTGCTGGATCAATAACCTCCCCATCATCCACGTAATGCTTCATTAGGCCAAACGGATGGACGTTGGATATTGCGAGATCCAGGCTGTAGCGTGGATGAGGAAGAACAGCCCAATGAAGTTTGGCAAGCATTACCGACAGGGACGTCGAGTTCTGCTAAGAAGTGTGTGATTGTGATCTATCAGTCACCTCGGATGAGAGTGTCCGCACGTTCCAACGTTGCGGGAGTCACAGCTGCGTGCAGCAGGCCGGCACACGGGAGATAGGACAGCCTTGCACGACATGGTTGCGATGATAACAAACGCTCCACCCAACAAAGATTCACCGTGCTTTTTATCATTGCCAGGTCTCTATAAACATTCTGTAGTACTTTGGTTTCAGCCAAAAGAACCTCAATGACAAGGCTCTGCTTGGAACGCAGCTCCTTTTATTGACGCCACTTTTCATGAAACTGTAGCAGCTGACGCGGGAGTATTCCACAATATCTCACAACAAATTCCGTATTAACAGATATTGACTGAGAAAAAATGTTGCATTAGTTAGTGAATGCCTCTCGTACATAAAAGTGAAACATAGACTGTGGGAAAACTGTAAAAATGATTTGAAGCGTTAGAGATATGTTGCAGTAGTAGGATGCTGATTATTTGGTTGAAATAAGAAGCGGAAAAGTTCTCCACAAAATAATCGAGCCGACGAATACCTGAAAAACACTCACAAGAAGGAATAGGATAATAGGACAAGTGCTAAGGCCTTAGAGAACAGCATCCACGGCACTAAATGGACCAATGGGGGTAAATCCAGAAATCGTAAAATGTTGCATAAGTAGTTGTGGGGAAAGTTGAAGGATATTTGCTATCGTGATCCCCCTACAACGCCTGACAACGTGCGTCAGCGCATTGTTAATGCATGTGCAAACATTACAGAAGGCGAACTACTCACTGTTGAGAGGAATGTCGTTACACGTATTGCCAAATGCACTAAGGTTGACGGACACCATTTTGAGCATTTATTCCATTAATGTGGTATTTACAAGTAATCACGCTGCAACAGCATGCGTTCCCAGAAATAAGTTCACAAAGGTACATGTAACACATTGGAACAACCGAAATAAAATGTTCAAACGTACCTACGTTCTGTATTTTAATTAAAAAAACGTACCTGTTACCAAATGTTCGTCTAAAATTGTGAGTTCAGTTCTTTGTAGTTTTTTCGTTTCACGCTATTTCGTGAGATATTTGGCCCGGTCACGATCAGTGGATCACCCTATATATATATATATATATATATATATATATATATATATATATATATATATATATATATATATATATAGCATTTTGTGAAAATTTCAAAGCAATCGATCGAGAACTTTCGGAGATACACGATTTTGAATATTTACATTTTTATTTATATCGGAGATTAGAGGACTTACTCACTGCTGCGCAACAAGTTAACAGTGAGAACAATTACAAAAACTTGTTTGTGTCAGCGTGGTGTCTGTTGTTTCCCGTGAATAATATCGTGTAGACGGGTTTTGCAGCACTTCATTTCGGTCGCACTACAGTGCGAGCTCAGTTTTGTATTACTTCTACGTAAATGTTTTGCTTTTATCTCTCCTCCATTAGTTTTTGCTCTCTGTGGAGCAGTATTTTCTCAGGTTACAGCCGTAACAGCGACAGCAGGAGCGCGCAGTACCGACTGCCACAGCTGTGCCTGGCCTGGCTCGCATGAGTGCCCAATTAGCAGCGGACGTCTCCGCAAAGTAAACACCTGCTGGTAGCTCTCGCTATATCATAGTTCCTGCCGGCGCTGCTACTGCACACTCTCCGTGTACCGGTTCCAACGGATAATTAGTACCCGAATCAATGCGTCTCCTTACAGAAGCAGGCAGCGAGTTCAGTAGCAAATATACATGCCAAAGAAACTCACTAGCCTCTCTGAGTTTTGCTATTATATTTCTGTAATTCAAGTCATTTTGAATATCTCGCTTGAATTAATATTTTTTATGTTAAAAGTTCTCAGCTTCTACTATGAAAATCAAATGACGCCATTTGTTGCAGTAAATATTCTCTTTACGGGAAAATTAAGTGTTGTATTTTATGGACCTGGGGACTTAGAAATGACGAAGAGGCTTCGTCTCCGCCGTAGCCGCAGTGGTACACAAATTCACAACAGGATACGGTAGTCCACTCACCCCACCGCCGCTCCTCATGGAACCCAGGGTTATTGTGCGGTTCTGTCCCAAGTGGCCGGCCGCGGTGGTCTCGCGGTTCTAGGCGCGCAGTCCGGAACCGTGCGACTGCTACGGTCGCAGGTTCGAATCCTGCCTCGGGCATGGATGTGTGTGATGTCCTTAGGTTAGTTAGGTTTAAGTAGTTCTAAGTTCTAGGGGAATGATGACCACAGCAGTTGACTCCCATAGTGCTCAGAGCCATTTGAACCATTTTTTTTGCCCCAAGTGGACACCCTCGGGAACGTCTAACAAGAGACGATTGTAACCCCAATTTTTGTATCCCACCTGGAAGGCGGCGCGTGGGTAGGAACGGGAAAAGGTAATACAAATCGGTACTGCAAGAAAATGGTTTACTGGTGCAAAAACAAGGCGATAAACGATTACATAACTTGTACGTAGGTGAGATGCTGAACCGAAGTGCCCTGGCTGGCTGCACCTGATGAAATGGGCTAAAGCAGTCGTGGAGCTCGTAGACCTCGACAGCATTGGCTAGAGGGCGCTGTCGTCTGTGTCTCTCGTAGTGCCAACTTGAGAAACTATTCCGTGGCATCGGTGCTATCGATACCACAACCAATGTTTGCGTGGTAGCGTAGTTATGGTGTACGCGTAAGTGGAGACAGCGTTTTCGCTGCAATCGCCGACATAATGTAATTGAAGCGGAATAAGGGGAATCAGCCCGCATTCGCCGAGGCAAATGGAAAACCGCCGTAAAAACCATCCACAGACTGGCCGGCACACAGGACCTCGACACTAATCCGCCGGGCGCATTCCCGAGCGAGGTGGCGCAGTGGTTAGCACACTGGACTCGCATTCGGGAGGACGACGGTTCAATCCCGTCTCCGGCCATCCTGATTTAGGTTTTCCGTGATTTCCCTAAATCGTTTCAGGCAAATGCCGGGATGGTTCCTTTGAAAGGGCACGGCCGATTTCCTTCCCAATCCTTCCCTAACCCGAGCTTGCGCTCCGTCTCTAATGACCTCGTTGTCGACGGGACGTTAAACACTAACCACCACCACCACCACCACCACCACCGGGCGCATTCGTTCCGGGGACCCGCACGCTTTCCCGCCCGGAAAGCAGTGCGTTAGACCACACGGCTATCCGGGTGGGCTAAAAATTAAGTGTTACTAGCAGAAAACGTATCTGATTTGGAGGTGTCGCGAGAAGGGGAGATGTGCGTAGCTTGGAAAAGTGTTCTCAGCTTTGTTTGGTGCTCAGGGAGTAATTAAGAAGTAAGGTATCGTTTCTTTTTGTGTCTTCCTATAGAGTTTTTAAAAGCAGGTACTTTTGGATAAACTTTTTGACGTGGAGAATTAGGAATATCGTGACACTAATTATGTGGTCCGATTCAATATGTGCAGACATTATACAATCACAAATGAACAACCCTCTCATGTAACCATATTTTATGTCGTAATGTTTTGCACCATCTGTTTCCGCGGCCTAGCGGAAAAAGGTAGAAATCATACGGTCGCCGTATTGAACAGTGGTCGTAATAGGTTTTTTCTGTTTTAACCTGTAAACAGCCTCTTAGTGGCGTAGATATTTGCCATAAACGGCACGTTCTTTGGATTCCACGTATGGATAACTAGGAGTACGTTAGAGACACGCAAGTCGCCCAAGAGGCGTCCAGTTGAAAGACTCGCACCAGACTACAGAGCTACACGAAATTATTATTAGCTAGCTATTAATGTTCTACTAATTGGTTAACTGTTTGTGTTTTAGTATATACACTCCTGGAAATTGAAATAAGAACACCGTGAATTCATTGTCCCAGGAAGGGGAAACTTTACTGACACATTCCTGGGGTCAGATACATCACATGATCACACTGACAGAACCACAGGCACATAGACACAGGCAACAGAGCATGCACAATGTCGTCACTAGTACAGTGTATATCCACCTTTCGCAGCAATGCAGGCTGCTATTCTCCCATGGAGACGATCGTAGGGATGCTGGATGTAGTCCTGTGGAACGGCTTGCCATGCCATTTCCACCTGGTGCCTCAGTTGGACCAGCGTTCGTGCTGGACGTGCAGACCGCGTGAGACGACGCTTCATCCAGTCCCAAACATGCTCAATGGGGGACAGATCCGGAGATCTTGCTGGCCAGGGTAGTTGACTTACACCTTCTAGAGCACGTTGGGTGGCACAGGATACATGCGGACGTGCATTGTCCTGTTGGAACAGCAAGTTCCCTTGCCGGTCTAGGAATGGTAGAACGATGGGTTCGATGACGGTTTGGATGTACCGTGCAATATTCAGTGTCCCCTCGACGATCACCAGTGGTGTACGGCCAGTGTAGGAGATCGCTCCCCACACCATAATGCCGGGTGTTGGCCCTGTGTGCCTCGGTCGTATGCAGTCCTGATTGTGGCGCTCACCTGCACGGCGCCAAACACGCATACGACCATCATTGGCACCAAGGCAGAAGCGACTCT